>NC_053035.3:362411791-367411791 GCF_002575655.3 Aegilops tauschii subsp. strangulata | reverse complement strand
TTTTAAGGAGGCTCTTTTAAATTCAATTGTGATAGAAGTTGTTGTTGTCTTCTCTGTTCTCTTGATTCCACTCTTTCATTTGTCCCGAAGGCATTGTGATGTTTTCTTCGACCCATCATCTCGTTTTGCCAAGATCATATTCTTTTCTTGCTTATCCATTTAACCGGAGTGTTGTATGAAATCTTTCTTACCCCTTGTGCCATTTTTCAATAGTTCCGGAGGCAGTGTGTTGTTGATTTCATCAAGTATCATCTCATCTTCTCAAGCTCATGTTAATTCCTTCCATTTTCAGTCGGAGTGCTGTCCAAATTATATCATTCTTAATCCTACTCTATCTTGTTTTAACCGGAGTGGCTTCAAAATCTATCTTGTCCCTTAACCTCTTGGTTCTCGTCGTATTCCACGTTCCCCTTATGTAATGGAGTGTTCTCAACTTCATTCATCTCCGCCGTATTCTTTCCTTGAAATTGGTTAACCTCTCAAGGTTCGTGGTTTCACTCTTTTGTCAAGAAGCAACTTTGTTTTACCTCTTCCTCTTTCGTTTCTCTCCGGTGCCATCCCTAGATCTCGGGACGAGATCTCTTGTAAGTGGAGGAGTGTTGTAACGCCCCGAGACCGACGCTCCAGAAGACTCCCATATTTTCGTGATCACCGTGTGTTTCATTTTGCTTGCTCTATTTATTTTTTTTGCATTGCATCATGTCATCATGCCATCATGTCATTTAATTTTTAAAACTCAACTAAATAAATTGCATAGATTTTTGATCTATTTAAATCGAGGGAGTTCATATGGTGACTTATCTTTATAACATATCCTCCCAATATTAGGGAGCTATAATAAATATTCCATTCTTTTGGAATTAACCATAACACACTTGCAAACTATCCCAATGCCTTTGTTATCTTAATTCTTGGTCTCCAACCTTCCATTTATTCTTTCATCATATTCCGGAGCTCCACCAAAGATCCGAACATTTCTGTACCTTCCCTACCTTCACTTCCTATTCAAATCATTTGAATTTAAATCAAATAAGTTTGTATTTAAATCTTTTAATCATGGCCTTTTCTATTTTCTTGGCACAAGCACATTTTTGTGAGTCTGGGAAAATAATCCCCATGTCCAACTTCTTTCCCTAACCCTCTCTTTCTTTTCTTCTCTCTAATTCTTTTCTGTTAAAGAAAGTATGAGAGAGAGAGGAGAGAGGCAGCCCAGGCCGGCCCATCCTTCCTTCCAGCAGCCCAGCCGGCGCCCCCACCAGCTCTAACCCTAGCCTCTCTCGATCCCCTCAGCATCTCTCCCTCGATCCCCATCTCCTCCCGCAGCGCCGCCATCTCTCCCTGTTTCTGTCCCTCGGACCACCACACCCACACTATCCCCGCACCCGATCCCTCTACTAGCGACCTCCACCACCGCGCCTCGTCCCTGCCGTCCCCGCGCCCTGCTGCCTCCTAGAGTGTCGTGCCATCGCCGTTCGTCTTCAACCGCGGGAGCGCAGTCCTCCTCCAACCCCGTCCCCTGGCTGCCTCTGTCTGCATCGAGCAGCAGCATCTCGTCGCTCAGCGCCATGGCTCGCCACGCCCTGCTCCCTTCTGCATGTGTTGCTCCGCCCTGAGTTGCGGTGCGACCAACTCCGGCGGCCCTGTCGCTTCTGCGCGCGAGCGCCGCGCGCCCAACCTCCTGCTCGCGCCTGCACCTCTCCGTCGTCAGCCACCTCAAGCTCACCACCGTGCCAGGACCTCCTCGCCCGCCTCCTCGTCTACATGGCGCCACCGCCTCGCCAGCTCCGTCGCTAGGGGAGGAGCCCCTCGATCCGTTCCCTTCGGCCCCGAATCCGGCGAGCGCCGCCCCGTCGATGCTCCTCCACGCGACGCCTCCCCTCTGCTTCCTCGCCCACCGCTGTTCCCGTCGCTCCGCCGCAACTTGGGCAAGGCGTCGACCTCACCGCCTTCTTGCACGCGCGTGCCCGCTGCTGGTCTCATGCCAGGGCCCCTCCACCTCACGGCCATGGTGTCCGTCATGGCTGTACAGTGCCGGCACGTTGCTGCTGCTTCGCCGCCCGCCTCCCTTCGTTGACCACCAAGACCCGAGGCCCTTTTGTGTTGCTTCACTTTGGATGCACCAAGATCCTCTCCGACAAGTGTACGACTACATGGTGACACGTCAAATACCTCTACCGCCGTCTCCGGAATCGCCAAGGACGCCAAGTACCACGACGTCTTTGGCAGACCCGTGAACACCAAGTTCCCCTGCCACGAACGGTCTCAGTGTTGTGGATCCGGCAAGTACCCTCTCCGGAACGCCAAGTTCGTCTATGAAATGTGTACCACTACATCGGAGACCTCGGATCCGTCAAGTTCCTCTTCGAGACGTGAACCACTACTTCCCACGACGACCCATAAACGACTACTTCCCTCGACGATTTTGAACCGCTCTGAAAATGCACGCTACGAAGGTATACCGCCGAGAACGACCGCCCGTGGACGAATGCATATGTTGCATGAAATGCTCGCGTTTGCAACGTGCCTGACGTGTTTCTTGCATGTTCCCGTTGCCATGGCATCGACCCATGGGAACCTGGTTGCCGGGATCACCCCACCATCTTGCATGACACGCTCACGCCACGCTTCCTTTTTGCACCGGTATCTCCATGAGCTACCGGAACCGATATGTTGCCGTGGCACCATTTCCGTTTCACCGCCGTGGCACCCTTTCTTCCACCACGGTGACAAATGCTTCATAACATGCTCATGTCAATATTTTTTATTAAATTGCATAAAACCTTGTATATGTCATCCGCATCATGATAACAACATTTACAATGTTTAAAACCGTTGTTTGCATTAAATTGCTATATGCACTGAGGATTTTCCCGAATTGTTGTTTGTTATTTCCGACCTCATTTAAACTTGCCTAAATAGATAGTTTATTTATGCTTCACCCCTTGCCATGTTTAACAACATTTAATATTGTTGGGTACATAAACGAGAAAGAACTAAATATTTGATGTGGTGTTTCGTCAATATGCGACTCGTTGCATATTGAGCTCCACTTAATTTGTAGTATTGTTTATGCACTTTGCCATGCCATGCGTCATTAAATCGGACATGCATCATACTTGTTTGTGCATCATGCCATGTGTATGTGGTGGTTGTTTACTATGTTGTTTGTTTCTTTCCGGGTTGCTTCTCTCGTTAGCTTTGGTTTCGTTCCGGAGTTGTGAGGATCCGTTCGACTACGTCCGTTTGTCTTCTTCATGGACTCATTCCGGAGTTGAATTGAAGTTTGAGAAGAAATTAAGGACCTCCATATTCGAGAATCAATAAAACCAAAGAATTAATCTCACATGGAGCTTGGGCTATAGCATTCCAATTAATACTATAGCAAGAAAACATACCTGTTCTGAACTGGACACAAGATGTTGGCCATTTGACGAGGGTGTGGGAGAGAGACTGAGTGGCGGCCCGATTTTGGCTGTGATCAGGGTCAGGCTCCTCCTCCCTTAGCTTCTTTGCGTCGAGGACTGGCGGCGTTGCCGTAGGCCTGGGCGTGGCAGAGGAAGAGTCGCAGATGAGGACAACGAGGGAGACAAAGAAGGGAGATAAAAAGGAGCTCGGTGGCGAGGCCCAGCGACTAGCGCCTCTCCGCCTCAAGCCCCGGCATCACCGCCACAAGATCCACCTCGCAACCTCTCTTCCTCCCCTCTCCGGCTATTGCATGGTCGCGTCAGGCCTATGCCGGTGCCGCCGCCACCGCCGCAGCCACCGCTGCTGGATGGCTGCATCGGTCCCTCCCGCTCCAGACCGAAAACTAAGAGAGCGACGGGAGGGAAGGAGGGGATCGGGGGATGGGAGAGCACGGGAGAGAAGGCACGGGATATTTTCCACCCCGGTCGATCCAGGTTTTCATCGCCGCCCTCGCTCTCAGAAACCTATCTCCACGCCGAGGAAGCAAAAACCAACTGATTCCTGGACCCCACAGCCAACGAGGCCCACCCGTCATCTACCCATTGTACCAGCCATGTATGTACAAAACAATCGATGGTTGACCAGGCGTCGACAGCCAAAAACAAAGCTACAGTAAATGATTGGGTGGACCACGACGTCGTGCGCGCTCGATGACTCCAGAACGGCGGGTAGCTAGCATCCTTTAACTTGTCCATGTGCCCACTCTTTTGGATTACAAAGACTTTAATTATGATAGTTGCTCTTTTATTGATTGTGTTTCTATGTTGCAATCCATGATAAACTCACCCATGCTTATGAACAAAACAAAGCTTTTACTAAACATAGCTATGGTGAAAGCTTTTGAAGAAAAGTTGGAATTAGAAGTTTCCAATTCCTAGAAAATTACATGATTAATGGTAACCTACTATCAAAGTCAAGATTAAAAATTATGAGTGTTTTGCTTTGTGTGCCTTGGGTGCTAGTGTTCCTACAATTCCGAAATCTTTATGTGATGTGCTTGGTCTTACCGATATTGAAGAATGCTCTTTAAATTAACATTTGGCGGATTCTACTATTAAAAGGCCTATGGGAAGAATTAATGATGTTCTTATTCTTGCAAATAGGAATTATGTGCCCATATATTTTATTGTTCTTGATATTGATTGCAATCCGTCTTGTCCAATTATTCTTGGTAGACCGTTTTTACACACTATTGGTGCCGTGATTGATATGAAAGAAGGCAATATTAAGTTTCAATTTCCACTAAGGAAGGGTATGGAACACTTCCCTAGAACAAGAATTAGGCCAACATATGTATCAATCATGAGGGCACCTTATGGATCTCGAAACAAAGATGACAAAACTTAGGTCCTTGCTTTATGCCTAGCTAGGGGCGTAAAACAATAGCGCTTGTTGGGAGGCAACCCAATGAATAAAATTTATTTTTGCTTTTTGATTTCTGTTATTGAGTGTTTGCACAATTATGCTACTGTTATGATTGTGTTTTTTGTGTTGTAATTAGTGTTTGTGCCAAGCAAAGCCTTTAGGATCTTCTTGGGTGATTGTTGTTTGATCTTGCTGAAAAAATAGAAACTTTCACGCTCACGAAAACAATTCTCATTTTTAACCAGAGCGTGATAAAATACCAATTCTTTTTGCAGAAGATTAATATACAAATTGCTCAGGCCGTCCTAATTTTTCAGAATTTTTGGAATTTCAGGAGTATTATAAATATCCAGATTGCTACAGACTGTTCCGTTTTTGACAGATTTTGTTTCCGTTTTTGACAGATTCTGTTTTCTTTGCGTTGTGTGCTTGTTTTGATGATTCTATGGTTTTCTTTGATGGGTTTTTTCCATAGCAAAGTTGGAATACAGTAGATATAATGAAAGAATAAAATATGAATTGGTTTGATACAATACTTATAGTAGTGATTTTCTTTCTTATACTAACGGATCTCACGAAGGTTTTGTTGAGTTTTGTGTGATTGAAGTTTTCAAGTTTTGGGTTATCTTATGATGGATGAAGGAATAAGGAGTAAGAAGAGCCTAAGCTTGGGGATTCCCATGGCATCCCAAGCTATTATCCAAAGAGAAGCAAGCAACTAAGCTTGGGGATGCCCCGAGTGGCATCCCCTCTTTCTTCTAACGACCATCGGTATTTTACTCGAAGCTATATTTTTATTCGTCACATACTATGAGTTTTGCTTGGAGCATCTTGTATGATATGAGTCTTTGCTTGTTTGTTTTGCTTTTTAAGTCTTGAATCCTTGCTGGAAACACCTATTTGAGAGAGCCAAAATTATGTCATGACTTGTTAGAATTGCTCTCTATGCTTCACTTAAATTTTTATGAGCTATGAATTGGCTCTAGTGCTTCACTTATATCTTTTTGAGCAGGGTGTGCTTAGTTATTTTTGAAGAAATGCTCTCTTGCTTCACTTACATTTATTTGAGAGTTAGTAAATTTTTAAGAAATTCTCTCTTGCTTCACTTAAATTAATTTTAGAGAAAGAAATATTATGCCCATGATCTTCACTTATATTTGTTTGAGCTTATCAAAAGCAACACATACACATTAGTCCCAAAGTGATAGATATCTAAGAAGGATATAATAAAAACTTTCATGAAGATCATTGGACAAAATAAACTTTATTCCTTGTAATAGTTTTGAGATATGATGATGTGATATGTGAGTCATGTTGATGAGTAATTGTGCTTTAGTAAGAATATTGGTGTTAAGGTCTGTGATTCCTTATGCAAGCACGAAAGTCAATAATCATGCAATGAAATTATATCCTACTTGTGGTGCATTATTCGGTGTTAATTATGCTTAATGCTCGCTTGTGAGATTATTCGTTTCTTGGTTGGTCGCTTCTCAATCTTTTGGTAGCCTTCATTTTGCACTAAGTATGATCACTACTTGTGCATCCAAAAACCTTTAAACCAGTTTTGCCACGTGAGTCCACTATATGTACCCATATGCGGTATTCTTTTGCCGTTCTAAGCAAATTTGTATGTGTCGGCGTTCTGGGAACGGGGGTCCCCAGACTTGCCTGCCTGCGGCCCACGGCGTGGCTCTGCGCGTGGGCCCGTACGGCCCATCTTCATCAACAAGGCATTCAAGACCCTCGTGAGGGGCCAAGCCTCGCGAGGTGAACGACACAAGACCTCCTCAGGAGCAGCCTCACCAGGTTGGCACACGAGGGGCGGAGAGATCAAGGCGAGGCAAACCTCGCGAGGTTCTCGTGACGTGAGCCATGACGATCAAGATCAAGCGGGCGCCAGGCGGGCGCCAGCACACGCAGTGTCCTTGTTTCCCCTTTTGTGCTAAGGAAGCGAGCGCAGGCGCGGAGTACCAAGGCGTCAAGCAAAGGTTTCCATATCGGTGCAACGAGACCAAGACCAGCAGGACGACAAGACGGAGGTCACCATGGAGCCCAAGGCGGCGTCACCACCAGAGCCTTTTGCACGTAAAGACCGCTTTTGTCAGGATAAGCTGTACTAGTTGTCCCCTTTCAAATTGGCCGTTGTTGGCTCCCTTCCCGCTCAATATTTGGGGAGAGGACCAGGGCCTATATAAGTAGAACTAGCCACCATCGTAGGAGGTAACTCATTCGGAGGCATCTCATCTGATCTTGAGTGATCCTCATCCACACACAGAGCGCAAGAACACCTCAACCTCAGGAGGCTATTCTTCCCCTTGTACTGTTCGTCATCAGCCCAAGAGGCAATCCACCACCACCACACTGGAGTAGGGTATTACAACACAACAGTGGCCCGAACCAGTATAAACCCTGTGTCCCTTGTGTTGCGAGTTCGTCGAGCTCGTCCGTGAGATCTTAGCAAGCTAGGACGTGGATCGGTAGGGGGAGAACTTCGCATGCACCCCAGAGTTGGAACCTTAAGGGTTTTTCCGGAACTCGTGATCCGTCATTTGGCGCGCCAGGTAGGGGCCAGGTGGGCGCCAACACGCGCAGTGTCCTTGTTTCCCCTTTGGTGCTAAGGAAGCGAGCGCAGGCGCGGAGTACCGAGGCGTCAAGCAAAGGTTTCCATATCGGTGCAACGAGACCAAGACCAGCAGGACGGCAAGACGGAGGTCACCATGGAGCCCAAGGCGGCGTCACCACCAGAGCCTTTTGAAGGCGAAGACCGCTTTTGTCAAGATAAGCTGTACTAGCTGTCCCCTTTCAAATTGGCCATTGTTGGCTCCCTTCCCGCTCAATATTTGGGGAGAGGAACAGTGCCTATATAAGTAGAACTAGTCACCACCGTAGGAGATAACTCATTCGGAGGCATCTCATCTGATCTTCAGTGATCCTCGTCCACACACAGAGCGCAAGAACAGCTCAACCTCAGGAGGCTGTTCTTCCCCTTGTACTATTCATCATCAGCCCGAGAGGCAATCCACCACCACCACACTGGAGTAGGGTATTACACCACAACGGTGGCCCGAACTAGTATAAACCCTGTGTCCCTTGTGTTGCGAGTTCGTCGAGCTTGTCCGTGAGATCTTAGCAAGCTTGGACGTGGATCAGTAGGGGGAGAACTTCACGCGCACCCCATAGTTCAAACCTTAAGGGTTTTGCCGAACCCGTAATCTGACATTTGGCGCGCCAGGTAGGGGTGCACCGTAGCTTTCCTTCCATCGATCTGCGCTCCATCGCCGCCGCGCTCCGCCCGGATGGCAGGCCTCTCGCTCCCGGCTCCGACGGCAGGCGCCGACGACGGGGCCAGGGGCTCCGAGCCCTGGCCCCCGCCTTGTGGCAGGTGCAATGGCCGCCCAAGTTCAAGCCGGAGATGCAGCCGCGCTACGACGGCGCGGCGGACCTGTCAGCTTTCCTGCTGGCATACGAAGAGGCCGTCTTCGAGGCCGGAGGGGACGACAAGGTCATGGCCAACTGGCTTCCCATGTCCCTCGCTGGCGAGCCGCGCGCCTGGCTGCTCAACCTCCCCGGATCCACGGTGGCGTCTTGGGAGGAGCTGCACGGTCTCTTCACAGCGCGTTACGTGGCGCCGGCGCACCACGCGGTCGCGGCCCTGCTAGGCGGCTCTCAAGCACCGCCTTCGGATCGCCATATCAAGCCATTCCTTCGCCAGATCAGCGCTGCTTCCAAGCGCTCGGGGGCTCCGCCGGGCTGGGCTGCGCCCGAAGCCGACCTCACCTTCGACTCAGAATACCACCCCGTCACCACCGCCGGCTCGGGCACGCTCCCAATGCTCTGCACGCCCACCATCTGCAATGTGGCCGTCACCAAGACCCTCATCGACAGCGGCGCCGGCCTTAACGTGCTCTCCATGGAGGCCTTCGGCCTTCTTCATGTGCCGCTCGATCGGCTCAGCCTCAGCAAGCCCTTCTCAGGAGTTGGCGGCGGCGCCGCCCACTCCCTGGGGCAGATCCGCCTCCCTGTCACCTTCAGCACGTGCGACAACTACCGCACCAAGCTGGTCGACTTCGACATCGCCCGCATCGGCCTCCCGTACAACGCCATCCTTGGGTACCCAGCACTGGCCCAGTTCATGGCAGCAACCTATCCGGCCTACAACCTCATGAAGATGCCTGGAAGCAAGGGCGTCCTCACCATCAAGGGGGACGCAAAGGAGGCCCTGGCAGCGCTCAAGCTTGCCTTCAAGACCGTCGCGGCGGCGCAGCCCGTCGACGCATGCACCTCCGAGCCCAAGGGAGCCACACCAACCAAGAAGCAGCTGTTCACCCAAGACAAGGTGGAAACCAAGCAGGTGCCAGTCGATGAGGACGGGACCTCAGGAGCCACCTTTACCCTAGGTGCCAGTCTCGACCAAAGCCAAGAGGAAGCATTGGTGCAAGAAAGGAAATATTCGCATGGGAACCCAAGCAGCCGGTGGGGGTCCCGAGAGAGGTGATTCAGCATCACTTAAGGGTGTGCCCCAATGTACGCCCTGTGAAGCAGCGGGGGAGGCGGCAGTCCGCGGAGAAGCAGGCCTTCATCGTCCAAGAAACCCGCAAGTTGGAGGCGATGGGTGCCATTCGCGAGGTGCAGTACCCCGAATGGCTGGCAAACCCCGTCGTTGTGCCGAAGAAAGGCGGGAAGGAGCGAATGTGTGTCAACTTCACCAACCTCAACAAGGCCTGCCCCCAAGATCCGTTCCCGCTTCCACGCATTGACCAGATCTTCGACTCCACTGCCGAGTGCGACCTGCTGTGCTTCCTGGATGCGTTCTCAGGGTATCACCAGATCAAGATGGCGGTGGAAGATGTAGAGAAGACAGCCTTCCTGACCTCGTGCGAGGTGTACTGCTACACTTGCATGCCTTTCGGACTGCGCAACGCGGGCGCGACCTTTCAGCGGTTGATGCATATCGCCTTAGGGCGACAACTCGGGAGAAACGCAGAGGCCTACGTCGACGACATCGTGGTGAAGTCTCGGGAGGCCCGAACCTTGATCCATGATCTGGAGGAGACTTTCGCGAGCCTGCGCCAGGTGAACTTGCGACTTAACCCGGAGAAGTGCGTGTTTGGTGTCCCTTCGGGCAAGCTGCTGGGTTTCCTCGTGTCCCACAAAGGGATCGAGGCGAACCCAGAGAAGATCAAGGCCATTGAAGACATGAGCCCACCGCAAACCCTCAAGGAAATGCAAAAGCTGGCCGATCGGGTAACTGCGTTGGGGCGTTTCATCTCCAAGCTGGGAGAGCGCGCCCTACCCTTCTTCAAGCTGATGAAAAAGAAGGGCCCGTTCGAGTGGACCCCGGAGGCAGACCAAGCTTTTCAAGACCTCAAGAGATACCCGACCAACCCTCCAATGATGGTAGCGCCACGACCTCTCGAGCCCCTGGTGCTTTATCTTGCCGCCACCCCGTACTCCGCCAGCGCGGCTCTGGTGGCGGTTCGGGAAGAGCACCAGGCCAAAGGCGCGTCGCGCCAAGCCACGCCGCCAGCTGAGCCGACTCAAGATCAGGAAGGTGCCGCAAGAACCGCAACAGCCTCGACAAAGGACCAAGCTCGGCAGGGCGGCGCTGCCAAGGTCCCGACAAGGTATCAAGCGTCGGGGGTTCCGCTACCTCAGGAGACACCCCAACTCCCGCAAGACACGAGCCTCACCAACGCGCCTGCTCTCATCGAGCACCCGGTGTATTTCGTCAGCACGGTGCTACGGGACGCAAGGGCATGATATCCCATGCCTCAGAAGCACTTGCTCGCGCTCCTAGTGGCCTCGCGGAAGTTGCGGCACTACTTCCAGGGTCACCCCATCAAGGTCGTTTCAGCCTACCCATTGGAGAGGGTGCTCAAGAGCCCCAACTCTGCCGGAAGGGTCGCTGAGTAGAACATCGAGATGCAGGCGTTCCAGTTGGAGTTCAGCACAACCAGGGTCATCAAGGGAGCTGCACTCGCTGATTTCGTGGCGGAATGGACGGATGCCCCGACGCTTGAAGAAGGCGAAGACCGGTCCACCTCGCCGGGGAGTGAGGCGCCGGACGGCTGGGTCATGTATTTCGATGGCGCCTTCATGCACCAGGGCGCGGGGGCTGGCGCAGTACTCATCTCGCCCACTCAGGACAAGCTCTAGTACGCTGTGCAGCTCTGCTTTCAGCAGGGCGAGAAGGTCTCCAACAACATTGCAGAATACGAAGGCCTCATAGCTGGCCTGAAGGCTGCGGCAGCTCTGGGGGTGAAGCGCCTCACCGTTAGGGGCGACTCGCAGCTCCTCGTCAACTTCTCCAACAAGGTATACGAGCCGAAGGACGAGCACATGGAGGCGTACCTCGCGGAGGTGTGCAAGATGGAGAAGCAGTTCCTGGGCCTGGAGTTGCAGCACGTGCCCCGTGGCACCAACAAAGAAGCTGACGACATCGCTAGAAGGGCGTCCAGGCGGCAGCCCGAAGAGCCTGGCATCTTGAAGGAGCGGCTCTTCAAGCCATCAGCGACACCACCACTTTCGAGAAGAGCTCAGCCGCGGGAGGAGCTCCCGCAGCCGCCTGCCACAGGAGCCCCAGCCTGTGGCCTGACCTCAGGAGCGCGCCTGCTCTTGGCGCTCGAGCCCCAAGAGGGATGCTGGACCAAGGGATTCAAGGAATACGTGATGCAAGGGGCGCTGCCGGAGAAGGAGGAGGATGCAGAGCGTGTGGCCCGGCAAGCCACGGCATACTGCATCCGAGACGGTGAGTTGTACAGGAAGCGACCAAATGACGTTTCACTGCGTTGCATCTCCAGAGACCAGGGGAGGGAGTTGCTATCTGACATACACGGAGGGGACTGCGGGCACCACTCGTTATCACAGACCCTCGTCGGCAAGGCATTCTGTAGCGGATTCTACTGGCCCACGGCGTTCAACGACGCAGCCGAGCTGGTGAAGTCCTGTGAAGCCTGCCAGTTCCATGCGAAGCAGATCCATCAGCCGGCTCAGGGCCTCCAGACCATCCCACTCACATGGTCGTTCGCAGTCTGGGGGCTGGATAACTTGGGCCCATTCCCTCGAGTGCCTGGGGGCTACCGCTACCTCTACGTTGCCATTGACAAGTTCACCAAGTGGGCGGAGGTGGAAGCCGTCCGCACCATCCCAGCTGGTTCCGCGGTCAAGTTTATCAAGGGTCTCATGAGCCGCTTCGGGGTCCCCAACCGCATCATCACTCATAACGGTTCGCAGTTCGCCAGTAATCTCTTCAAAACATATTATGCTAACCTTGGAACGCAGATCTGCTACGCTTCGGTGGCGCACCTCAGGAGCAATGGTCAGGCCGAACGCGCCAACTCGGAGGTCCTGAGGGGCCTCAAGACCAGGACTTTCAAGAAGAAGCTGGAGGCCTGCGGCAGGGGCTGGTACGAGGAGCTCTAGTCCGTGTTGTGGTCCAGCCGCACCACCGCCACCAAGCCGACGGGCGAGACCCCGTTCTTCCTCGTCTACGGGGCAGAAGTAGTCCTCCCTCACGAGGTCAAGCATCGCTCCGCACGGGTCCTGGCATTTGATGAAATGCAACACGACGCCACGCGGGGGATGGACCTCGTGCTGGGAGAGGAACGCCACCGCGAAGCCGCGCTACGGGCGGCAAGGTATCAGCAGGCGCTGCGGCGATACCACTGCCGCAACATCCGCTCCAGGACGCTCGAGGTGGGCAACCTCGTCCTGAGGCGGGTCCTCTCCAAGGAGGGGCTGCACAAGCTCTCACCTACGTGGGAGGGCCCGTTCAGGGTCGTGCATGTCTCCAGGCCTGGCGCCGCGTGCCTGGAAACGCAGGACGGGGTGCCCATCCAGAATGCCTGGAACATCCAGCACCTCCGAAAGTTCTACCCATGAAACAAGGCCTAGTGCCTATGAAGAAAGGCCCAGTGCCTGTGAAGAAGGCCAGTGCCTGTGAAGATCGCTGCCCGTGACACTCTCACATAATAATGAGTGGGGCTGTACACGCCCCGGAGTCTCAGGAGTGCCGCCCTCGGGCCTCGGGGGCTCCCTTCCACGTCTTAGTGGAAGCACTTAGCTCCGCGCTGGTGATAAGACTTGAAGACTAGACTAGGTGCTAGACGCGGCTTTTCATTTGCTTTCCATAGTTGGCTCGCCTTCTTTTAATCGAAGTTTGCTTCTGGTGTTCCTTGCTGATTTGGTTCCGTCACCTTTTGCCGCTATTTCCGACTCTAGTTAGCCTGTGTTCTCTCTCTCTCTCGCATACCTCGTGAGGGGGCTAGGCAGGTGCCCTCGCGAGCGTTTTTCCTTCTCTCTGCCTTCCGTCTGCTTTCTCGTGAGGCACCCTCGCTCGAGCCCACAAGCTGGCGCATCTCTCCTAATCCGTGCCCCTCGGGTACCGCGATATGAAGCACTGGGTCAAGGCTTGGGTGAACGATAAGTCTCCTAGCGAGCTTCCTAACGAATTTTTTGCAGTTCCTGAGCGACCACTAAGTCAAGACGGGCATGAGGAAACAAGTGCCTCGTGAAGAGGAGGCTACCCCGAACGCGCCAAGCTAAGTTATCTCTGCACAAAATAATGACACAGCACGAAAACAACAAACATAGCATAATGATTGAGGAATCATAGTTCGATACACGCCCCTCCAGGGCCCATTCTGGTTTCATCTTTGATGCAGGAAGGAAAGGAAGAACAAAACAAAAGCGGCGCTTGCCCCTACAGCGGTCCACGGGGGCAGGCCCTTGGCGACGTCCCGAGCTCAGCCGGACCCCTCCTCGCGCTTCACGGAGGCGCGACGACGAGGCGACCCGTCGGCACCTGCACCAAGTTCCTCGTCGAACTCCCACTTGAGCTCGGTTGCGTCATCTGCACTGGTATCGTCAGCACCTGCAACTGTTTTGGTAGAATCTATGAGTCACGAGGACTCAGCAATCTCACACCCACGAGATCAAGACTATTTAAGCTTATAGGAAAGGATGGTGTAATGAGGTGGAGCTGCAGCAAGCACTAAGCATATATGGTGGCTAACATACGCAAATGAGAGCGAGAAGAGAAGCAACGCAACGGTCGCGAAGCTAGAAATGATCAAGAAGTGATCCTGAAACTACTTACATTCATGCATAACTCAAACCGTGTTCACTTCCCGGACTCCGTTGAAAAGAGACCATCACGGCTACACACACGGTTGATGTATTTTAATTAAGTCAAGTGTCAAGTTCTCTACAACCG
Source organism: Aegilops tauschii subsp. strangulata (assembly GCF_002575655.3). Classification (NCBI taxonomy): domain Eukaryota; kingdom Viridiplantae; phylum Streptophyta; class Magnoliopsida; order Poales; family Poaceae; genus Aegilops; species Aegilops tauschii. The sequence continues at coordinate 367,397,747 of NC_053035.3, read as the reverse complement.
GACATTAACAAATTCCCATCTGCCTCATAACCGTGGGCACGGCTTTCGAAAGATAATACCCTGCAGGGGTGTCCCAACTTAGCCCATTATAAACTCTCACGGTCAACGAAGGATAAACCTTCTCCCGGGAAGACCCGATCAGTCTCGGAATCCCGGTTTACAAGACATTTCGACAATGGTAAAACAAGACCAGCAAGACCACCCGCTGTGCCGACAAATCCCGATAGGAGCTGCACATATCTCGTTCTCAGGGCACACCGGATAAGCTAAGCGTACAGGTACCAACGTAACCCAAGTTGCCAAGGGACGGTCCCGCACAGTGCTCAAGTTTGGACCAACACTCGGAGGAGCACTGGCCCGGGGGTTAAAATAAAGATGACCCTCGGGCTCACGAAAACCCAAGGGAAAAAGGCTTAGGTGGAAAATGGTAAAACCAAGGTTGGGCCTTGCTGGAGGAGTTTTATTCAAGGCGAACTGTCAAGGGGGTCCCATAAATCACCCAACCGCGTAATGAACGCAAACTCAAGGAACATAATACCGGTAGGACGGAAACTAAGGCGGCAAGAGTGGAACAAAACACCAGGCATAAGGCCGAGCCTTCCACTCTTTACCAAATATATAGATGCATTAATTAAATAAGAGATATTGTGATATTCCAAAATATCCATGTTCCAACATGGAACCAACTTCAACTTCACCTGCAACTAGCAACGCTATAAGAAGGGCTGAGCAAAGGCGGTAACTTAGCCAAACAATGGTTTGCTAGGAAAGGATGGTTAGAGGCTTGGCATGGCAATATGGGAGGCATGATATAGCAAGTGGTAGGTAGCGCAGCATGTCAATAGAACGAACAACTAGCAAAGCAAAGATAGAAGTGATTTCGAGGGTATGGTCATCTTGCCTGCAAGGTTCTCAGAGTTGTCGAAAGCTTGATCCTCGTAAGCGTACTCAACAGGTTCATCGTTCACGAACTCGTCTCCCAGCTCTACCCACAGCAAGAACACAAGCAATGGAACCACAATCAATCATGGGAAATGCACAAGCAACATGATGCAATACATGCATGATATGCGATGCGTATGCGTACTCTGGAAGAAAAAGGATGAAAAAGGCAGTAACTTGGCAAACCAAGTATTCCACTGGAAATATGAGATGATTTTGGTCGAAATCGATATAAAGATCACCGAAAACGGATGCACGGTTTGCAAATGGCAAGCAAAACAAGAATGACACGATTCTGCGATTAACAGCATGATAGCAACTAGAATACATCAAGTAACTATGCTACAGAACCCCAACATAGCAACAAAGCACATGGCAGTAATCTACAGGAGATTCTTGACAAAAGATAAACACTGAGCTATGGCTAGATCACACCATAACAGGTTCAAACAAGCATGGCAAAAGTGCAAAAGATATCAGTTTCACAGACTTGGTGAAAATACTGAACATGGCTGAAACAGCATCAGGTAGCAATGTTCAGAGCAAGCAAAACACATGCTACAGGAAATTAACATAGCAAAGCAAGGCATGGCATGAATCTACTAAATGCATAGAACAAAAGTCCCTTACTGACCATGAGCCAAAAAGGATCAGAAGATATGATGGCACCCATGTAAACATAGCAAGTTTCGTTAACAGGTTTCAGACTGCAGAAAACAGAACATGGCATTAACAGCATTATGAAGACATCTTGGTGAGCTTGATTCACTCATCACAAAGCAATGCATGACAAAACAAGCATACCTACAGCAAGCTGGCATATTTATGAAGCTAACCATAGCAAGAGCAAGTTCATAGCATGTATGGATCAACTACAACAATCTTGGCAAAATTGAATACCATGTTAACAATCTGTCAGGAATATTTTATAGCAACAGTAGAGCAAGATTAAGACATGCTAGGGCACTCCATAATTGCAAACAGGGGCATGGATGGATATGTCACAACTATATCTACAAAACATCCTTACTGAACATAACCAAAAGAAGCATGGATCTCTCTGTAGCCACATGGATACATGGCAACAAGATAACAGCAGTAAAAGACTGCAAAATCCTAAGTCCCTGAAAACAGAAACATCACGAAGCCTAGTTTGCATGCTTGTACTAGTCACCACATAGATCACAAAAATACATGGCATACACCTCTGTAAAGATGGCATGGCATAGATCAAAACACCTGTAGAGCTCATGCCCATAAGATGCACACATCAAATGCAATGAAAAAGACAAATCACCAAGTTCTGTAAACAGACAGCAGTTAACAGCATATAGCACTCTTGCACCAAAGATTTGGGCATCAAGATGGACTCAAACGAGCATGGCACAATGGAACAAAATGAAGAGCATCTCGTGACGAACATTTCGATATATCATGCATGTAAAACGGAGCGGTATGCAATAATATATGATGCGATGAACAGAGCAACATATTGCAATAATTCGGGGACTTGGGAAGATTTTCAGAGTCAACCTCTCCACATCTGGATCGGGGCACGGATGTCGAGGTCGCAGCGGGTCGCCGGAGGACTTGCTGGAGAGGGGGGAGGAGCTCGCCGGAGGAGGGGGGAGCGCTGGATCCGGCGAGGAGGAGCGCGGCGCCGGCGGGCGGCGGCGGACGCGGGTGCGGGGGGCGGCGCTGGCGGGAGTGGAGGAGACGGCGGCGGTCGGCGGCGGGAGGCGCTGGAGACGGGCGGCGGCCGACGAGTCGAGGCGGCGGCCGACGGCGAAGAGCGGGAACGGCGGCGGCAGCGGGGAGGAGAGAGCGGAGGACACGCGGTGGCGCGCGGTTGGAGGAGAGCGGCGGCGGCGGATTGGCCGGGGTGAGGTGGCGGTGGTCGTGTCCGGCGCCGGGCGGACACGTCCGGCGGCGCGGAGGAGCGGGGCTAGGGTTGATCTGTGCGAAAATTTCGGGAGAAGCACATATTTATAGGTAGAGGGAGCTAGGAGACTCCAAATGGAGTGCGGTTTTCGCCCACACGATCGTGATCGAACGACCGAGAGCATGGAGGGGGATTAGATGGGTTATTGGGTTGTTTGGGGGGGGTTGCTGCAACACACAAAAGGACTTTGCGGTTAGCCGGTTAACCGTTGGAGCATCAAACGACCTCCAAATGGCACGAAACTTGACAGGTGGTCTACCGGTGGTATACCAAGGCCACTTGGCAAACCTCGGTCCATTCCGAGAACGTTTAACACCCGCTCACGAAAAGAGACAAGAGGGGTGCGCCGGTGCATGTGGGAGTGTCGGATTGCAAAACGGACAACGGGGAAAATGCTCGGATGCATGAGACGAACACGTATGCAAATGAGATGCACATGATGACATGATATGAGATGCATGACATGAACAAAATGCAAAACGAAAAATAAAACCCCACCACGAAGGGAATATCATAACACATAGCCGAAAATGGCAAGAGTTGGAGTTACAAATATGAAAAGTTACATCCGGGGTGTTACAGGGCCTTGGGCCCGGGGGCTACTGTCGGCGTTCTGGGAACGGGGGTCCCCCGACTTGCCTGCCTGCGGCCCACGGCATGGCTCTGTGCGTGGGGCCGTACGGCCCATCTTCATCAACAAGGCATTCAAGACCCTCGCGAGGGGCCAAGCCTCGCTAGGCGGATGATACAAGACCTCCTCAGGAGCAGTCTCACTAGGTTGGCTCGCGAGGTGCGGAGAGATCAAGGCGGGGCAAACCTTGCGAGGTTCTCGTGACGTGAGACATGGCGATCAAGATCAGGCGAGCGCCAGGCGGGTGCCAGCACGCGCAGTGTCCTTGTTTCCCCTTTGGTGCTAAGGAAGCGAGCGCAGGCGCGGAGTACCGAGGCGTCAAGCAAAGGTTTCCATATCGGTGCAACGAGACCAAGACCAGCAGGACGGCAAGATGGAGGTCACCATGGAGCCCAAGGCGGCGTCACCACCAGAGCCTTTTGCAGGCAAAGACCGCTTTTGTCAGGATAAGCTGTACTAGTTGTCCCCTTTCAAATTGGCCGTTGTTGGCTCCCTTCCCGCTCAATATTTGGGGAGAGGAACAGGGCCTATATAAGTAGAACTAGCCACCACCGTAGGAGATAACTCATTCGGAGGCATCTCATCTGATCTTGAGTGATCCTCATCCACACACAGAGCGCAAGAACACCTCAACCTCAGGAGGCTGTTCTTCCCCTTGTACTGTTCGTCATCAGCCCAAGAGGCAATCCACCACCACCACACTGGAGTAGGGTATTACACCACAACGGTGGCCCGAACTAGTATAAACCTTGTGTCCCTTGTGTTGCGAGTTCGTCGAGCTCGTCCGTGAGATCTTAGCAAGCTAGGACGTGGATCGGTAGGGGGAGAACTTCGCGCGCACCCCAGAGTTTGAACCTTAAGGGTTTTGCCGGAACCCATAATCCGACAGTATGTGCCATCTCTAATTTTCAAAATAAACTTCTCTTTTGTGTGTTCGTACCGCTCGCGAGGCGGTGAGGGGTGGCTAATTTTTTCCATGCTAGATGTGTTATTCTCACGATGAGTGTTTATTCACTTGTCATTACACGAGAGTAAGGCAAAGGTATTAGGGATGCCCAATCCCGAAATGAAAAATGAATTTACTTTATGTTGTCAAATAATAAATTCCTTGGAAAGTGTTGGTATGGAGGGCAACCATGGATACGGCTAGCCATGGAAAGTGAAAGTATGGTTGAAAAACGAATAAACTTTAATTTCTGTTTGGGAACCGCCTATGATATATCTAGCATGGAAAGTGTTGGGAACTCTTAAGTCATTTTCGTTGGTGGGAAAGGCACACCTCCTAAAATGTTTTTATCTCTATGTTTTTCGCTTTGAGCTCTGGCTCCTCTACAAATCCCTACTTCCCTCCGCGAAGGGCCTTTATTTACTTTATGCAATTTTTATTTTGAATTTGAGTCTCCATCTTCTCTTATAAAGCACCAACTAGGAGGCACTTTGACTGTACTTGAGTATTGGGAGTAGCTAATATGCGAGTGTGTTTCATGAATGGATCAATGATTGAGCATGATGGGCTAGGGATAACTTATTTTAGCGTTGATATTTTGAAAGACATGGTTGCTTGTTGATATGCTTGATTATTTAAGTCATCATGTCAAAACTAGACTATTGCTTTGAGCCATATAAAAGTCCAAATGTCCATGCTATAAAGAAAATAATATGAGATGACATGTTAGGCAGCATTCTACATCAAAAATTCTGTTTTTATCATTTACGTACTCGAGGACGAGCAGGAATTAAGCTTGGGGATGTTGATACGTCTCCAACATATCTATAATTTTGTATTCTTCCATGCTGTTATATTATCATTCTTGGATGTTTTATAATCATTTTATAGTCATTTTATATCATTTTTTGGTACTAACCTATTGACGTAGTGCCAAGTGCTAGTTGTTGTTTTCTGCATGTTTTTTACATCGCAGGAAATCAATACCAAATGGAGTCCAAATGCAGCAAAACTTTTTGGAGATTTTTCTGGGACCAGAAGACATCCAGTGGGCTGGTGAAGCGCCTGGGGGGTGCTCCGAGGGGAGCACAACCCACCATTGTGTGCCAGGAGGCCTAGGCGTGCCCTGGTAGCTTGTGCCCACCTCGGGTGCCCCCTGGACCGCCTCTTTGCTCTATAAATACCCCAATATTCTAGAAACCCTAGGGGAGTCGACGAAAATCAATTCCAGCCGCCGTAGAGTCCAGAACCACCATATCCAATCTAGACACCATCACGGAGGGGTTCACCACTTCCATTGGTGCCTCTCCGATGATGCGTGAGTAGTTCTTTGTAGACCTTAGGGTCCGTAGTTAGTAGCTAGATGACTTCCTCTCTCTCTTTTGATTATCAATACAATGGTCTCTTGGAGATCCATATGATGTAACTCTTTTTGCGGTGTGTTCGTTGGAATCGGATGAACTTTGAGTATATGATCAGATCTATCTTTTTATCCATGAAAGTCATTTGAGTCTTCTTTGATCTCTTATATGAATGATTGCTTATAGCCTCGTATTTCTTCTCCGATATTTGGGTTTTGTTTGGCCAACTTGATCTATTTATCTTGCAATGGGAAGAGGTGCTTTGTAGTGGGTTCGATCTTACGGTGCTTGATCCCAGTGACAGAAGGGGGACCGACACGTATGTATCGTTGCTACTAAGGATAAAACGATGGGCTCTATTTCTACATAAATAGATCTTATCTACATCATGTCATCGTTCTTATTGCATTACTCCGTTTCTCCATGAACTTAATACACTAGATGCATGCTGGATAGCGGTCGATGTGTGGAGTAATAGTAGTAGATGCAGGCAGGAGTCGGTCTACTAATCTTGGACGTGATGTCTATATAATGATCATTGCCTGGATATCGTCATGATTATTTGAAGTTATATCAATTGCCCAACAGTAATTTGTTTACCCATCGCATGCTATTTTTCCCGAGAGAAGCCACTACTGAAACCTACGGCCCCCGGGTCTCCTCTTCATATTATTTTGCCTTTGCTTTTATTTTCAGATCTATTAAACCAAAAAAAAACAAAAATACCTTGCTGCAATTTATTTTATTTGGCGTTCGATCTATCAATATTTACAACTCTCTCACATCCGTTTGCCTATCTCTAGGCGCCGTTACCCGAAAGGGATTGACAACCCCTTTTACACGTCGGGTTGTGTTGAGGATATAACCAGCCCAGGAGGGGCCCGGTTACGTCATAATGGTCATCACGCGAAGCCCAGTACCAAGCTTGAAGACGGCGGGTTAGATAATGGGCTTAAGACCCGGAGGTGGCTTAAGGCCCGTAGTGATAACCACCATTATGGTGGAACTTGTAGTGTAAGGCAAGAATAGTTGAGAGTCCGAGCCGGACACTCTTATGAGCCGGCCGGGACTCTGAGAGCCGCTGGGCGTCAACCTCTCTATATAAAGGGACGACCCGGCGGCGGTTTTGAAAGAGAGGAAGATCTCGTCGAGAGCCAGGCATAGCGATTAAGCTCCCTGGTCATCGAAACCATAATCAATACCACCTCAACTGGACGTAGGCTTTTACCTTCACCGTAAGGGGCCGAACCAGTATAACCCCCGTGTTCCTTGTCCCGTTTAACCCCTTTAAGCTTCCTAGCTGCGATGGCTCCACGACTAAGTCCTAGCTCGAGGACATCTGCCGTGACAATTCCACGACAGTTGGCGCCCACCGTGGGGCCAGCTCATGGTGGATTTGAGTTCTTGAAGGGCAGCTTCGAAGGGCTCAAGGGATACGCTGTGGGCCGGATGACCAAGAGTCATCGCGGCAAGCTCTACATCGATGATGCGAACTGGGGCCCCGACGCCGGCTCAATCGAGTACGGGTACCGGGTCCCCTTCGGCGGAATTCATGTCTTCATTGGCAAGATTGGTGAGCCGGGCCCTGAGCCGGATCTCTGCGCCGATCTCATCGAGATGGCTCAGCGTGCACGACCCGCCCGGGCTCTACCTGCCTTGAAGCATGCTTTTGTGGGATGTGTCCATGGAGGATTCTCTGAAGGATCTGGATCTGGTGATGAGACGGCCGCCGGCTTTGACGGTGAGTCATCTACGGATGAGTCAAACTCGTTGTATCAACTTCAAGATGGTAGGCTCAGGGGTTGTTCCGATGGCGACAGCATTCCAGACCCCTTTGAACCGCCGAGCCGGGTTGGAATCTTCATGGCCGGCGCGCAACCTGTTCAAAACCCCACCTCCGGGTCAGGAAGCCCGGTGCCTTCGCCGGCTCAGGTGCTGATGGATCTCACAGACAAGATGACAGTCCTATTGACCGCTGCGGTGGATCCGGCGGATCAAGTTCAACATGACGCGGAGGTGGCTCAGTTAAAGTTGGATCTGGCAAAGGCCAAGGAGGATCTGGCGGCGGAGGGGATCAGGATGGCTGCAGAGAGGGCGGCTCTCGACGCCCAGACTCAGTTGATTCAGGCGCAGTCCTTCCGGCTCACGGTGGATCAGAACGCGTCCAATGAGGTCATGAGAAGGAGGCATCAAAAGGGCCAATCTCGGCTCCCTCTAGTTTACGATCCTCGAAACCTCTTCAACACGCCGGGTGCAGGGTCTAGTAACCCGCCGGAGATGATAGTGCCCGGGGCTGGGACACCAATTCAGCCCCAAGTGATGGGACCTCCCCGGGTGAACACTGCCCCGCCTCAGTACGTGCCGATACCACCGGGTCATTATGCCAACCCGTTGGAAAACATGGTCGCCGCGGCGGCACGGCTGGCGGCTCTCCCGATGGATGGTGACTCTCCAACGGCGGTTGAAACCCGCCGGGTCAGAGAACTCCTTCAGACAGCTCTGGCGCAGCAAGAGGCGTATTCTTATAGCCGGGACAGGATCCATTCAACCCCTTGTCCAGGCCAGAGCCCGAGTTATAGCAGGCACATGGTCTCTGCGATCGGCTCAAGTAATGTTCGACGCCATGACTTGCCACCTGGCCACGGCCCGGCTCATAACGGAGCCTTTCACGCAGCAGACCAAGACCGAGCACGATAAGAGGCGGAGCAGGTGCCTCAGTTGACGGCTTACCAGACACCCCCGGCTTATCCGACGGCTTCCGTCGACGTGGGTATCCCTACGAGAACTGGAGGTGTCCCTTGTTTAGTGCCGGCTCTCCGCAATGAACGTCTACCCAAGGACTTCAAAGGGCCTAGGAAGGTGCCTAATTACACGGCTGATTTACAACCCGGAGCCTGGATCGAGAGTTATGAGATGGCTATGGAATTGCTGGAGGTCAGTGAAGCGGCGATGGCCAAGTATTTCACCATGATGTTGGATGGGACTGCCCGCACTTGGTTGAAAGGGCTGCCACCGAACTCTATCGGGTCTTGGGCTGAGCTGAAAGCCCGGTTCATCCAAAACTTCAAAGATACCTGTAGACAGTCTATGTCAATTGTGGATTTGACTAATTGTAAACAGCAGGAGGGTGAGTCTACGACACATTGGGTTCGCCGGGTCAAAGAAATAATACATTCATCTGATAAGATGGATGCCGGCTCTGCAGTCTTAATGTTGGAGCAGAATTGTCATTTCCTGCCCCTGAAGATGAAACTCGGGCGACTCAAGCGCGACTGCAATGATATGGGTACGCTGATGGCGGCTCTCGTCAAGTACGCCGAGTCTGATAGTACCAAGGACCCCGCGTCAGATGATGAAAGGATAGGGAAGGGAAAGAAGAACGGCAAGGGTCCTCAGCATAACCCGGCGAACCAAGGAGGTAATAAGCGTAAGGCTGATGGCAGATGGAGTTTGTGGCCAATGCCAGCTCACAGGGTAACAACCAGCGACGTAAGGGGAGGCCACCTCCCCGAGCCGGCGGTTCAGGCCCAACGCTTGAGCAGTTGTTGAATGAGCCTTGTCCAAGGCATGGCTCTAGGGAGAAGCCAGCTACTCATCTATGGAAAGATTGTGCAATCATGAAGGCCTTTAAGAATTCCAATGCCTTTAATGGCAACAATGGCTCGGGCGGCGGCTCAGGCGCTGGCGGCTTTCATGGCCCGGGCGGCGGCTCAAATTCCAATCCTCAGAATGTTCAAGGGGGCTTTAATCAGCAATTCGGCCAGGGTCATCAACAGCAACAGGGGGATACCAGACCAATCCAAAGCAGCTCAATGGTGGACAGTATCATGTGTTTACCACCAGTCTGTGTAAGCGAGATCAGAAGCTTCATAAGAGGGTTGTGAATGCTGTTGAGCCGGCGGTTCCACGCTATTTAAGATGGTCTGAGCAGCCTATTGTGTGGAGTAGGGAGGATCACCCTCCCCGGGTTGATAATCCGGGTCACCTGGCCCTGGTGGTGGCCCCTCAGGTGGGAGGATATAAGTTCACTAAGGTGCTCATGGATGGAGGCAGCAGCATCAACATCCTCTATTATGAGACCTTCCGTCGTATGGGGTTGATTGATAAGAACCTCAGCTAGTCCAATACTGGTTTCCATGGTGTAGTGCCTGGTAAGTCGGCTTATCCAGTTGGTAAGATTGAACTGGAAGTGGCCTTTGGAGATGAGTACAACTACAGGGTCGAAAAATTGACCTTTGAGGTGGTCAAGATAAGAAGTCTGTATCATGCCATATTTGGGTGGCCGGCTTATGCCAAATTCATGGCACGGCCGTGTTACGTATACTTACAGCTTAAGATGCCGGGTCACAATGGGACCATTACGGTTCATGGCAGCCGAAAGATAGCCTTGGAGTGTGAAGAAGGTGATGCGGCTTATGCAGAATCCGTTTGTGCAACAGAGGAGTTGAAGTTTTACAAGGACAATGTTGACCCAACTGACATGACATCTCTGAAAAAGCCGACCATGGAACATGACCCGGCAATGAAATTTAAGTCAGCTGATGAGACTAAACTTGTTGATTTCGTTCCAGGTGACTCATCTCAGCAGTTCAGCATCAGTGCCAATCTGGATCCAAAATAGGAAAGCGCGCTCATCGAGTTCATCCGTGAGAAGAGGGACATTTTTGCATGGAAACCTTCTGACATGCCAGGTGTACCTAGAGAACTCGCTGAGCACACTCTTAATATTGATCCAAAATTTAAGCCGGTCAGGCAATTCCTTCGGCAGTTTAATGAGGAGAGGCGGAAAGCCATTGGTGAGGAGGTGGCCCGGCTCTTGGCGGCCGGGTTTATTGTCGAAGTCTTTCATCCAGAATGGTTAGCTAACCCGGTGCTTGTGCTCAAGAAGAATGGCACCTGGCGGATGTGTGTGGACTACACGGACTTAAACAAGGCGTGTCCGGCTGATCCTTTTGCTCTCCCCCGTATTGATCAAATCATTGATGCCACGACGGGTTGTGAGCGTTTAAGTTTCTTGGATGCGTATTCTGGATACCATCAGATTAAAATGGCAGTTAAGGACCAGGAGAAGACGGCGTTCATCACTCCCTTTGGAGCCTTCTGTTATGTGTCTATGCCTTTTGGACTCAAGAGTGCACATGCGACTTACCAGCGTTGTGTGCAGAATTGTCTTCATAACCAGATTGGGCGCAATGTTCACGCCTATGTGGATGATATCGTGGTTAAGTCCAGGGAGAAGGAGACCCTGGTAGATGACCTTAGAGAAACCTTTGATAATCTCCGGATTTACAAGATGATGCTTAACCCGGCCAAGTGTGTTTTTGGTGTTCCTGCAGGCAAGCTCTTGGGTTTCCTGGTTTCTAATAGAGAGATTGAAGCTAACCCGGAAAAGATAAAGGCAATCACCTCTCTGGCTAAGCCGGCGTGCATCAACGACGTCCAGCGTCTAGCAGGCCGCATCGCTGCTTTGAGCCGGTTTATAAGCCGTTTGGGTGAAAAGGCCATGCCACTGTACCAGTTGATGAAGAAAAGTGATGACTTTGTCTGGAATGATGCTGCTAATACTGCTTTTGAGGATTTGAAGAGACAGCTGGCTGAGCCCCCAGTCCTTGCTGCTCCGGTTGACAAGGAGCCCTTATTACTGTATGTAGCTGCTAACACACGAGCCGTCAGTGTGGCTGTGGTGGTGAAGCGCAAGGAAGAGGGTAAGGAGTATCCGGTTCAGCGGCCGGTTTATTACGTCAGTGAAGTGCTCATCGAGTCCAAACAGCGGTATCCGCATTGACAGAAGCTTATTTATGGTGTGTTCATGGCAAGCCAGAAGCTTAAGCATTATTTCCAAGGTCACCCCATCACTGTGGTTAGTTCTGCTCCCCTTGGAGATATCATCCAAAACAGAGAAGCCACAGGAAGAGTGGCTAAGTGGGCTATAGAGCTTGGGCCTCATGGTCTGAAATACGTACCGCACACTGCTATTAAATCTCAAGCTTTGGTGGATTTCATCAACGATTGGACAGAGCTATAGGTGCCTGAAGAAAAGCCGGATAATACATATTGGACTATTCACTTCGACGGGTCTAGGCAATTGGAGGGCTCGGGGGCTGGAGTCGTATTGGCTTCCCCTAAAGGTGACAAGTTTCATTATGTGCTACGGTTGATGTTTCCTTGTACTAACAATGCGGCTGAATACGAGGCCTTGCTCCATGGTCTTCGGATGGCTAAGGAGATGAGCTTGAGCCGGGTAAGGTGCTTCGGTGACTCAGACTTAGTGGCTCAACAAGTATCAGGCAAGTGGGATTCCAAGGACCCTCTCATGGCGGCTTATCACCGTGAAGTTGATGCCATTGCTGGACATTTTCAGGGTTACCAAGTAGAGCACATCGATCGCAGGAAGAACGAGGCGGCTGATGCACTAAGCCGGCTGGGCTCTCAGCGAAAGCCGGTGCCGCTTAATACTTTCTTGGACATCTTGCATAACCCTTCTGTTAAGTTACCTACAGAGGAAGACTTGGCTGTCCCTGACCCGGAAGCACAGTTGGTGGCGGCTCTCCACATCACCCCGGACTGGACAGTGTCATACTTGGCTTACATGACCCGAGGAGATTTGCCTGAGGATGAAACTTTGGCCAGACAAATAACCCGGCGGTCTAAGTCAATGGTCGTTATCAATGGTGAGCTACATCGTCGCAGTGTCACTAGAACTTTCCAGCGTTGTGTTTCCCCTGAGGAAGGCCAAGATATTTTGCGTGAGATTCACGAGGGGGATTGTGGCCATCATGCCGGCTCAAAATCTCTTGTGGCCAAGGCTTTTCATCATGGTTTTTATTGGCTGACAGCTCATGCTGATGCGGAGGACTTGGTCAGTAAATGTGATGGTTGCCAGAGGTTCTCGCGACGGGCTCATGTGCCGGCTCAGGAGCTGAGGATGATACCAATCACTTGGCCATTTGCGGTCTGGGGGCTTGATATGGTTGGGCCTTTTAAAAGGTCCAAGGATAAGAAGCCCACCTTTTGGTGGCAGTTGACAAGTTCACAAAGTGGGTTGAGGCAGAGCCAGTTAGCAAGTGTGACGCGGCCACGGCGGTTCAGTTCATGAAAAGGGTGATATTTCGCTTCGGCTTTCACACAGCATTATAACTGACAATGGTACCAATCTGTCTTAAGGGCGCCATGGAGGAGTTTTGTCAACGAGAGCATATTCGACTTGATGTTTCCTCAGTGGCTCATCATCAATCCAATGGTCAAGCTGAGAGAGCTAATCAGGAGATCTTGAAGGGCATTAAGCCCCGGCTTTTGGTCCCTTTGCAACGGACGCCGGGTTGTTGGGTGGAGGAGTTACCCTCCGTGTTATGGAGCATCAATACTACTCCTAACAGGTCTACGGGTTACACGCCTTTCTTCATGGTTTATGGAGCGGAAGCAGTCCTCCCCAGTGACATCCGTCATGACTCGCCTCGAGTGGCGGCTTATGTTGAGGCGGATAATGAACAGGCGCGTCAAGATGCTCTTGACTTGTTGGACGAACAGCGTGACGTGGCAGCAGCTCGCTCAGCGATTTACCAACAAGATCTGCGCCGTTATCACGGCCGCCGGGTTAAGTCCCGGGTCTTCCAGGAAGGTGATCTGGTGCTCTGGCTCATCCAAGATCAAATAGATGCACACAAGCTATCCCCGCCTTGGGAAGGGCCCTTTGTGGTCAGCAAGAACTTGGACAACGGGTCATACTACCTTATTGACGTTCGGGAGCATACAGATTCACGCAAGTCGGAGGAAGAGACCCGTCGGCCGTGGAACATAGCTCAGCTTCGGCCTTATTATACTTGAGCCACCGGCTCTCATAATGTACATATTTCTATAGCCATGTATGTATTATGTTAAATAATAAAGCAGGACCTCTGTCCTTTTCTCCTCCAAAGGTAAATGTGTTATTTCCATTACAACATCACATGGTCACTTGGAGGTGGATCCGGCTTATGATCGTATTCGTATCTAGCCGTAAACAATATAATCAACTGGGGGCTTCCTGTTCAAACATAGGTCGTATTCGAACCAAAGAGAACATAGCTGTCGATACCCACTTGATTGGCAAAGTGCCGAGCTCATCGGGGAGTTTTCTTTGATCATATTTGAATCATAGCTCAACCCCCTTTGGGAACCGACGTGGATCGTATTCGAATCAGCGTCGTTAAACAACTCTTAAGGTCATTTGGGGGCTTCCTGTTCAAACATGGGTCGTATTCGAACCAAAGAGAACATAGCTGTCGGTACCCTCTTGATTGGCATCGCCAAAGCCACTGGGGGCTATATGATCGCATTCGAATCTTAGCTTAACCCCTTTGGGACGGTTCTCTGGTCGTATTCGAACCGGAAGCCCCTAAGTTTTTGATCTTCTGACTTACAACAAGTTCTGTTGGTCACATCAACAGTGTGCAAGGGCGGCTTTTCCTTTGCCGACTTAATTTTGATTCACAACGTTGATAACACATAGTAAGTATTCTTGATGCTGGTAAACCGGAGTTGAGATCTTCACCTCAGTATTCGGGTTACATAAACCGGAATATACTTGAAGGCTTGTAAGTATGCTATTATGGTTACATCAAAGATATAATTGAGGGCCAGTCTTTGGTGATTTTCAATTCATGTTCTGGGTTATATATATAAGGTCTATGATTCTCAGTGCGGTAAGCCGCCTAGAGACTTGTGATTTGTTTTCTATGCAGGATGGTTAAAGACATCTATTCGAGCTTAAGGACAATAAATGATCAATTATGACCCGGAGGAATATAAGGAAGCAACTTCAATGGAGTTAAGCATTCAACACGTGCACGATGGCACGACAAGGTTAAAATGTTTGTCCTACTCTATTACAAGACTCCCCGAGTCCAAAAGGTGAGGCATTGTTTTAAAGGCGTAACCATGGGCCGCCTAAGAGTCAAGATGCTTTCCGGGTCGAAGCTTCCGGCTCATCCCTCTCCGCTCCTCCGGCTGTTCCCATGACCTGGAAGGTTGACGATTTCCAGTCAATGCCGCTCAAAGCTTCAAATTGAGCCTCCTCGTCAATTAACCCGGCCGGGTCAACTTCTGGGATCAAGCTGATTGCTTCGTAGCGTGGAGTGGGGATCCTCTGATTCTCCGAGTCATAGCCCGGCTGATACTTGGTAAGGTCGGTGTCATTCCCAATCGAGGTAGCCACCGGGTGCACACTCTTCACACAGGCAGCAAAGTCTTTTTGATCAAAGGGAGTACCGTCTTCCTTCAGACTGGGGTATCCAAGCGCGATCTCCGCCGGGTCTAGCTCCGGGAGGAAAGCCTTGGCCCGGCTCAGAGCAGCTATGGCTCCAGCTCTTGCAGAGGCCCGTCATAGCTCTTGGAAACGCTGAGGAAGAACGGCAAGCCGCCGAAGTACGTCCGCCAGATGAGTCGGAACCTCATTGGACAGGGCCACAACGGCCAAGGCGCGCTGTGACCCGGTGTAGAGTTGCTCCACCAAGGTGTACACGGCCTTCAGCTTGGTCAGCACATTCTGATTGAGGTTGGTGCTTCTGGGACCTGTTTAACAAAGTAAGGTAAGCCGCTAGCAATGATGGGACTTATGAGACATAAAGAATGTAAACTTGTTGAAAGCCTGCAGAATGACTTACCGAAGATTGCGGCGACCATCTGTGACACATGGCGTTTTAAGCCGGAGAGTTCGGCGGTTCTCTCCGTCAGAGCCGCCTCCGCCTGTTCGGCCCGGCTGACCAGAGCAGCTTTCTCCTTCGCCCAAGTCCTCCTTTCGGTTTCAAACTTCTTCTTCAGCTTCTCTTGTGCAGCAACACTGAACTCAAATTTAGCGTTGGCCTTCCGGGTCTCAGTTTCCTGAGTCTTCAGGCGGTTCTTTAGCTCAGAGATCTCAGCTTCAAATTTCTTGCAAGCAGCCTGTACAAATTCCGGGTTATAGTATGAGTAATTATTATACAACATTAAAGTCCCAAGCACTTTCCAAGCAAAGACACTTGGCACTTGGGGGCTAATGGATGTTGAAAGGTTCTATTTACAAATTGCCGGTTCATGAAAGTAAGCCAGAAGTTAAGTCTACAACATATTCTATCATCAGTGGTAGACTTGGGGGCTAGCATGGGGAGAATGACTATGGAGTAAGCAAGAGAGTGGTACCTCATATTTTTGCTGTATTTGCTTTACCTTGTCAATCTCTAAGTCCCGGCTGTTGTGCACTTGACCAATGTAACTTGAGACGATGTCTCCAATGCTCAAATTCGCATAGTCTGTGATCTCCAGCCTGGCCCTGCGGTGCTCCAACAGTTCTTCTTTGGCGGAGCATTTGGCTAGCGCAGTGGGTCTCCCCAGCTCGACAAACTATGTTCGGGTGATTACGACGTCCGAGTCATCGGCCGGCTGAGCTGGGCTGGGGATCTCCGGGTTAGCGGAAGTCTCTATGATTGGCTCGTCGGTTGGAGCGGTGGCTTCAGGAGCAGAGGTAGATGGCGGCTCTTGAGCTGAAGTCTCTGGTTCAGTCAGGACCGGCTCTTCGACCGGTTTATTCTTCTTCGCCCTCTTGCTGAGCTTTGCCTGGGCACTGAAAGGACAAAAGGTTAGTACAAAAGCTTGAGTAAAGATAAGCACAACACAAGATGATCATCGTTACCCGGGTGCGGTCTTGAAAGCCGGCAGGTTAGATTGAATAGAATCACCAGAGGAAGGTGAAGTTTCCTGATAATTTGAATCAGAAGAATTGAGCGGTTGACGAGTAATGCCCGCCAAAGGATGAAAAGGATATAAGTTGGAGATAACCTCGGTCCGGCGCTTCCTTGATGCTTCAGGTAAGCCGGAGGAGAGGTCTGCATCCTTGTTGGTCCGGGTGTGCCGCCGGCTCTCATGAATCTGTTGCTTCAAAAGAAATTGAGGATCTTGATAAGCTAAAGGATGTGAAAATCTCACTTTCCGGGTTACTCTTCGGACTTTCAGCCTTGGCAAGGGCTCCGAGTCGGAGGAAAGTGTCGTTACCTCTTTAGTCACCGGGTTACTCGCTCCGGTGTCATCCTGCTGATGATCAGTATCGATAAGGTGGATAGGAATAAACAAGAAACAAAAGAAGAGCCTACAGATTCAGGGGTTACCTCTGACTCGGAGCTGTCACTTAGCTAAAGCAGCTCTGAGGCAGTAGGCCTGCTTCCCTTCTTGCGGGGAGCGGCTCTCCTGGCGGCTTTCTTAGCCTTCCTAGCTTTTTTGGCCGCCTCATGGTCATATTTGACCTTCCAGAACTTGTCATTAGCCTGAAACATAGAACAAAGATTTCTTAAAGTTCAGATGAAAACTATTAAAAGGAAAACCAAGGTGTTCAGGTCAGTGGCTTACCGCCGGAGCCGGGTTAACTTGGCAGAAGGGGTTTAAGCCGGTTCTCCCACAGTCGGCTAAGCTCTCATTCAGGAGAGACTTGGTCATGTCGTCCACGACGTCCTCAGGAAGATCGTTGGGGCTGTGCCGCAGAGGGTCATCCTTCCGGCCCGTGTAATCACACATTAAGCCGGGGCGGTGGCTCAAGGGGATCACCTGCCAAGAGATCCAGACCCGGACCAGATCAATGCCGTTGAGGCCATTTCCCAGGAGAGCCTTGATCTTATTGATGGTGGGGATCAGAGGTTGACGCTCAGCTGGAGACAGTTTGTCTGGCAGGGGGTGATTTGGCTCCAGACGCAGGGCACGAAAGCCGGGCAGAGGGCTCTCGTCAGCCGGAGAAGTGTCCTGGCAGTAGAACCATGTCTGGTTCCAGCCCTTTGGATGGCTTGGCGGCTCAACGTAAGGAAAAAGGCAATCTCTCCATCGTTGAATGGAGATTCCACCAAGTTCCAAGCTCGGCCCGTTGGCGCACTCGTTCTGGCGGTTCAGATAAAACAGCTCCCTAAAGAGCAGTAGGCTGGGCTCTTCTCCGAGATAGACTTCGCAGAATACTTGAAAATTGCAAATATTTGACACGGAATTGGGTCCTATGTCTTGCAGCCGCAGTCAAAGAAGTTCAGAACCTCTCTAAAGAATTTTGAGTCGGGCGGTGCGAAGCCCCGGCTCATGTGATCAGCAAATATCACCACCTCGCCATCTCTAGGTTGAGGTCTTTCCTCTGATGGGTCAGGGGCACGATAAGACATGACCTCCTTCTTGGGCAGGTAACCCGTCTTCACGAAATCGACTAAAGTGTCATCAGTGACATTGGATCTCATCCAGTTGCATGTGATGGGTGCCTTGGGAGCCTTGGGTGGCATTGTGAAAGATGAAGCCTATGGCAAAAGGGAGATGTCCGGTTCAATTATAAGCCGGAAGAAATTTACAGTTCAACACTCAAAATGGCGGCTTATGAAGGGGCCTAATGACATATGGCTGATTGCGTTGGGTTATCTAAGCCGCTGTGGGCGTCATGAGTAATTCAGGTTGTCTACAGCTTGATCATAAATGAGCCGGAAATTTTACAGCGCGTGGCTTCTTTTAAGCCGGAAATGTGAGCCGCCATAGCTAAACAGATGCAATTTTTGACTAAGTGTGGCGCAAACAAGTTTCACAGATCGCAGTAATTATTCTGGATCAAACGGTCGGCTAAAAAGAAAAATTTCTAGACCTAGAACTGACACAGAGGAAGTTCATGGGCTCGAGCGGGGCTTCTGTGCAGTAGAAAGGATCTATGTGCATTAGGGACAGATGCGAAATAGTTACCGCAGCAGTTCTACACTGTCTAAAGATCAAGAAGGGGTGTTAACAGTGGAATCTATCAAGTGTTCATGATGAACAGCGACGAACACCGACGAACTCGAAGGTCGCTAATGCGGATCTAAGGAACAGGGAGGAGAAAGCTTACAGATGCGGAGTTACTGCGGTGGTTCGTCGTGTTTTTCTGGTCACGTCAGGTTGATGCAGCGGCCTGAGTTGGTGAAGACGAGGAAACCCGCGGTGGCGGCGGCGGAGCTCGGGCAGCAGTACAGTGGCAAGAGGAGGAAGAAGATGGAGGCGACGAGTAACTGGAGGCTCATGGGCCGGGCTATTTATAAGGTGAGGCTCATAAGTGGGCGCGAGAAACGAGGAGGCCACGGCGTGATTATCTCGCCACGAAAGCGCCTCGATTTTCGGGATAGCCATTAAAGATAAGATCCGTTGGAGTATAACAGAATAAAAAAATGGACTTAATGGAAGATGACGTCATGGCGGGTTACCAGGACTCCAGAAGATGACGTCACGGCGGGTTATAACCTTCGCACGCCCATAAGCCGGAAGATTTTTTCTCTCAAAGGAATTGAAGATTGACATGAACCGGTTCAAATCAATCTGGGGCCTAATGTTGAGGATATAACCATTAGAGTCACCCGCCCAGGAGGGGCCGGGTTACGTCATAATGGTCATCACGCGAAGCCCAGTACCAAGCTTGAAGACGGCGGGTTAGATGATGGGCTTAAGACCCGGAGGTGGCTTAAGGCCCGTAGTGATAACCGCCATTATGGTGGAACTTGTAGTGTAAGGCAAGAATAGTTGAGAATCCGAGCCGGACACTCTTATGAGCCGGCCGGGACTTTGAGAGCCGCTGGGCGTCAACCTCTCTATATAAAGGGACGACCCGGCGGCGGTTTTGAAAGAGAGGAAGATCTCGTCGAGAGCCAGGCATAGTGATTAAGCTCCCTGGTCATCGAAACCATAAT
Organism: Aegilops tauschii subsp. strangulata; assembly: GCF_002575655.3. Taxonomy (NCBI): domain Eukaryota; kingdom Viridiplantae; phylum Streptophyta; class Magnoliopsida; order Poales; family Poaceae; genus Aegilops; species Aegilops tauschii. The sequence goes on along the minus strand of NC_053035.3, from coordinate 367,378,249 downwards.
CAATACCACCTCAACTGGACGTAGGCTTTTACCTTCACCGTAAGGGGCCGAACCAGTATAACCCCCGTGTTCCTTATCCCGTTTAACCCCTTTAAGCTTCCTAGCTGCGATGGCTCCACGACTAAGTCCTAGCTCGAGGACATCTGCCGTGACAATTCCACGACAGGTTGCGAGTATTTGTTATTTGTGTGTAGGTGCTGTTTACGTTGTGTTTCTTGGTTCTCCTACTAGTCCGATAACCTTGGTTTCATCACTGAGGGAAATACCTACCGTTGTTGTGATGCATCATCCCTTCCTCTTTGGGGAAATACTGACGTAGCTTCAAGCCGCATCACTCTCCCAAACAAGTGTTTTTTATTGCCTCAGTCCTCTCCCTCTCCCACGCAAGTGTTTTTTCATTGCGTGAGTTAATTTGGCACCGGAGCAAAGTAGGTGATCCATATCGGGGCACCAGGTGAGCAATGGAGGGGCATCGATGCCAAATGCATCACAAGTGAATTTGGCACGTGTTTTGGCCTACATAGTGGAGGGATGTTATAGCCCACTTTTGTACTACCTCGTATTTAGTGTAAAATTTTGACCATAGATTTACCTAAGAAAATTCCAATGCATGTCACCAAAAATTATACCATTTGAAATTATGTTCAAATATGAATCCCGATATAATTTTTAGTGACATGCATTAACATTTTGTCAGTTAAATCTATGGTCCAATTTTGATACTACAAAATAGGAAGAATAAACCAGGACGGGGGTAGTACTTGCTCTTAGGGTAACCATAGAGTTACTAGTCTAAGTTACTTGCCACTATGACTAGCCTAGGCTTCTATAGTAGTGCAACAAAAAAAACAATGCAGGTGATCACGTGAGAAAAAATAGTAAAAACATTTCTTTCGGTGCAGTGCGTAGATGCAGTTTTGAACACTACACTTGTCATCGTAATTTGGGAAAATTACGAAAAAATTGAGCTACGTTGTGATTACCGTTTACTAATAGGAAAGAAGTTTCACCTCGATGAGTAGCTTCTCCGTGCACGGAAACCATGTAAGGAATCCAACAACTTGATCCAGATTGGGGCCGATAGATTTTATTGCCAAAATCTTTACTGTGCGCATAGACTGGGTCAAGCTTGTGGGAATCATTTTCTGGATGACAGTCGTAAATACATCAAGAAGAAATTTAAAAATGTGAATTTCAAGAAGAAGGAGAAGAAGATGAGTGTTGTACCTGAACGATTACGAATCCAATAAAAAGTTCAGAGAATTTGGCAGACGAGTACACCAACGCTGGTAATTTCGGCGCGTCATTGTCCCTGATTTTAGTTGGACCTTGTAGATCTAATACAAGCAATCTCTCAAGGAAAGGTGCATTCTCAATGACCATAATGTGGAACAGCTGGAGTGATCTCTTCCCAATTGATGTCTTGTTGCGGGACAGCAAGACACATAAATCCATCAGAGATTCGTCGAGGCGATGTAGAGGCTAATGAACCCGTGGATCTGCTGAAGACGAAGGTACTCGAGCGTAGTACAGCTGCGGAGCAGGTGCTCCATAGCCTTCTTCGAGATGCCAATGTCGAAGAGATCGAGCTGCTTGAGTTGATAGAGAAGAAGGGCGAGCGCGGCATTAATCTGGGGAAGATAGCAGGAGTTGAATCTAGTGCGACGCAGCGTTGGCGTGAGGCGGAGCGCGGACGGCGGCAGAGAGCGACATCGTCTAGCTTCAAAGCTGAGCTCCTCGAGCTGATCTAGGGCGGGGGATAAGATCCACTCGTCGAACTTGGCTTGGACCTTGCAGTTGGTACTGAACATGCGGATGTTAAGGCGTTTGGCTGGCCCAGGGTGCGATGAAAGGATCTTGGAGACTGCGGCCGTGCGTTTGCAATCCCCGTCGCAGAGGCAGCTGTCGACGGTGAGGCTGAGGGGGACGCGGCGCCAGAGGGGCGCCATAGCCGGGAGAGCAGGGTGGTCCGCACGGCGGATTCGGTGGGGAGGAGGCTGATGATGACAAGCAGCATGTCGTCGGGGAGGCTGCTGATGAAGTCCAGGCTCGTCGGATGCGGTTTTGGCTCGAGCCGCCTCCGCTTGTTGGCTGCCTCGCCGTCCATCTCAGCCGGCACCTACGCCGGTGTACACGTGTGCTGGTGTGTATTGTGTGTTGGGTGTGCGCGAGTGCGTCCTTCTGTGCATGCCGCCCGCGCAGTGGTGAAGTGTGCGCGAATGCGTCCTTCACACGGAAGAAGTATGCCCTCAATTTACTAGCGTGCGGGGTACTAACCCGAGTGGTTTCATCTTTGTTTAGTTCACCGTGTGTCAGATGGGCCTCTAATTTACTTATTTTCACCCACTGCCACATGGGCCAGCACACGAAGATAGAGAACACGAGCTGACAAGGCAGCATGTGGACTGGTTGATTGGTCAACTAAACAATATACGGAGCTATACGTTGACACAGTGACCGTATAATCCCTCGGTATAGAGTTCAAGTGAGAGGGGAGGCCCGTGAGAGATAGTAGAGAGAGAGAAAGAGCTACTCCCTCCGTTCGATAATGTAGTGCCTACATTTTTTTAAAGTCAAACTTTTGAAACTTTGACCAAGTTTATAAAGAAATTACTTATATCTACAATACCAAAGATAAATGATAGTATGAAGTAAGTACATGTTGTGATGAACCTAATGATCGTTCCAGATGTAAATGTTTTTCTCCACATATACTTGGTCAAACTTTTCTGAGGTTTGACTTTCAAAACATCCATATGCTTATGGACATGAGAGAGTACCTAACTATAGAGAGAGAGAGTGAAATAGAAAGAGTGACTGAAAAAGTGTGTGTGTGTGTGTGTGTGTGTGAAAGAAACATGGACAACACACAATAAAAGTAGAGAAAAAGCATGTGTGCCTTATGCAAACATATCACACATGCATCTTCGACAACGGAAGCGAGGTGAGGAGATAGTGTGTGGTTGTTTGCAACCGAGAGAGAAGGACCCCTAGCACGTGGCCAAGAGAGGTCTGACAAACAAGGGAGAGAGGTCGAGAACGACGTATGGAGAAAATGCAGACATGGGGAGGAGAGAGTGTATGTTTGTGATAGAGAGATCCCGTGGAGATTGTGATGGGACTACATGGGTGGGAGATCGAGTGACAAGGTGTGTACATGATAGAAGATACCCTGAGAGATATCGAGATAGACGTATGGATGGAAGGAGACAATACGTGTGTTCCTGATGGCTAGTGAGAGATAGTCATACTTAGGGGGGAGTGCATGCGCCTATGATGGAGTGAGGGATTATAGTACTTAGGGGGGTGCCTGTCACATAGAGAGAGGGCGGAGAGTGTTAGATGGGGCTATGTAGCTCGAGCGAGATATGTGTATGCGTGAACCAGGGAGATATAAAGTTTGAGAGAGATAGAGGAGCCCAGACACGGCTGAGTGGTGCGTCAGATAGCTGAGAGGGGGAAAGAGATATTCCATCCGCTCGATAATGCAGTGCATATAAATTTTTTAGAAGTCAAACTGTCGGGGTAAAACCACGGCCACCTATGGGACCAGGAGGTCCCATGCTGGTTCGGCAGGGGGTGACGCATTGCATAAAGAGCAGAGGGGCGTGGGGCAGCACGGCAGAGATCACACATGCAATTTACCCAGGTTTGGGCCGCCGTGAGGCGTAAAACCCTACTCCTGCTTTGGTGGATTGATGGTGGAAAAGGTGGTGGCGAGCATAGTACACTTGCCCAGCAGGGGTTGCCTTGGGGCAGCAGCGACAACGCGCGTATGGGGGTGTGAGTTATCCAATCTTCTAACCCTTTCTACGGTTACCATGGGCATCCTTTTATAGATCAAGGGGTCACCACAATGGCAAAGTAGTCATTATGCATTGATATGATAGCAAACAGTGCTATCATACCTAACTCTGCGGACTGACAGGGCGCATTAAATGCACCGCTTAGTGTCACATCACTGGTTGCCCGGCAAGGCTTGCCAGCTCCGCGCCTGTTCTCTTGACACGTCGCAGGACGGGTGTCATATGTTGGTTTCTTCTGTAAGGAGAGGCAGCCATGTGGCGAATGACTGCCACACAGTAACTTTGCGGCTTGACACCACACTGATTGACGATGTGGGTCGTGGCTGAGTGGGTGGTGAGGTGTTTTTGCCTCTGCGAGCCCCGGTAGGCCCCGCCGGGCTGCTTGTGTTATCTGTTTCAGGGGGTGGCCTCGCCCCTTGCCGGGCTCGCCTGCCCGGCAAGGGAGGCCTTTCTCTTGGCGATATCCTGCTTCTCTGGCTCGACCTTGGTCTCTCTGATCTGCATGCTGGTCCTTTGAATCTCTTGATTCCTTGAGTATCTTGACTTGATCTTGGCTTGTCCGTGCACGAGTCAGGGGAAATGCATACCCCTGTTTATTCTTTCCAACATAAGCCCCCGGGACTGAGCCACACGTGTCGCGTGGCACGTTGGGTTAGGCTCCAAACAGTGCGCGGACGCGTGGCAGGGGAGGGCCGTGCGTGACGGTTTGCCATGATGACTAGTCAATCCAACGTCCACTTTTGCGCAATTACTGCGCGTCGTGGGGTCGTGAGACTATTCAGTTAAGATTAAATGGTACCTTTCTGAAGCGTCGCGCCTCTGCCCCACTTTTCCCCCTTAAGAACGGGAAAAACAGAGCGGCACGATTCACCTGTCTCTTGCCGCGCTCCCCCATCTTCTTCCTCCGCAAGCCAAGCGATCGTTCCTCATCTCGCTCCTTCCTCCACCGCCGTCTTCCACATCGAATCCCCCCTCTTCTCTGCATTGCCGCAGGAATGCGGAAGAAACCCGTGGAGAAGAGGAAGCCGGCGGGCACGGCGAAGGAGGCCGCCACCGAGGGGAGCAAGAGGTCGGCGGAGCTGAACAAGAAGCTGAGCGAAGACGTTGTCTTCGTTCCATCGACCTTGAGCGGCCCCTTTCTTCAGGCGAAGTACGGATATCTGTGGGGGAGGCCTGTTGAGAAAGGAAATGGGGCGCCCGTGGTTTATGAGGCGGCGGAGGTGGATCCACCGGATTCTTATTGGTTCTTCTCCGCTTACTTCATCTGCGGCCTTTGTCCTCCCTTCCCCGAGTTTTATGAGGCGATTATGAACCTACACGGGTTCCATCTCCTCGACTTCACGCCCAATGCAATGGCGACTATAGCCATTGTCGGCATTCTGGGAACGGGGGTCCCCAGACTTGCCTGCTTGCGGCCCACAGCGTGGCTAAGCCAGCAGGCCGTACGGCCCATCTTCATCAACAAGGCATCTAAGACCCTCGCGAGGGTCCAAGCCTCGCGAGGCAGACGACCCAAGACCTCCTCTAGAGTGGCCTGGCCAGGCAGGCTCACGAGGAGCGGAGATATCAAGGCGGGGCAAACCTCACGAGGCTCTCGTGACGTGAGCCACAACACACGGCACCAGGCGGGCGCTAGCGCGTGCAGCGTCCTTATTTCCTCTTTGGTGCTAAGGAGGCCAGCGCAGGCGAAGAATACCGAGGCATCAGGCAAAGGTTGCTATATTGGTGCAACGAGACCAAGACCAGGAGGACGGCGAGACGGAGGTCATCGTGGAGCCCAAGACGGCGTCACCACCAGAGCTTTTCGCAGGCAAAGACCGCTTTTGTCAGGATAGCTTGTACTAGCTGTCCCCCTTCGAATTCGCCCGCCATTGTTGGCTCCATTCCTACTCGATATTTGGGAAGAGGACCAGGGCCTCTATAAATAGGTCTAGCCACTATAGTAGGAGGCACCGAATCCTCACCGCACAAGTTCGACAAGCAAAAGAACACCTCAACCTCAGGAGGCTGTTCTTCCCATGTACTGTTCATCATCAGCCCAAGAGGCAATCCACCACCACCACACTGGAGTAGGGTATTACACCACAACGGTGGCCCGAACCAGTATAAACCTCGTGTCTCTCTGTGTTGCGAGTTCGTCGAGTTTGTCTGCGAGATCCTTGTGAGCTAGGGTGCAGATCGATAGGAGGGAAAGACTTCGCACGCACCCCAGTGTTCGAACCTCAAGGGTTTGCCGGAACCCCACATCCGACATTTGGCGCGCCAGGTAGGGGTGCGCCGGAGCTCCTCTCCACCAACCTGCGCCCCGAGCCGCCGCACTTCGCTCCCATGGCGGGTGCCCCGCCGTCCACCTCCACGACCCACGTCAACGGCAGGGAGTCTGGGTACCGAACCCTGGCCCCCACCCTGCGGCGAGTGCAGTGGCCAACCAAGTTCAAGCCGGAGATGCCGCCACGCTACGACGGCGCGACAGACCCGGTGCCGTTCCTGCTGGCGTACGAGGAGGCCGTCCTCAAAGCCGGAGGCGACGACAAGATCATGGCCAACTGGTTCCCCATGGCCCTCGCCGGCGAGCCGCGCGCCTGGCTGCTCCACCTCCCGGGATCCACGGTGGCATCCTGGGGGGAACTCCGCAACCTCTTCACCATGCGCTACGCGGTGCCGGCACACCACGCAGTCGCGGCACTGCTGGGTGGCTCTCAAGCACCGCCTTCAGATTGCCACGTCAAACCTTTCTTCCGTCAGATTGGGGCAGCTTCCAAGCGCCCGGGGGCTCCGCCAGGTTGGGCTGCCCCAGAGGCCGACCTCACCTTCGGCTCAGAAGACCACCCCGGCTCCACCGCCGGCTCTGGCATGCTCCCAATGCTTTGCACGCCCACCATCTGCAATGTTGCCGTCACCAAGACCCTAATCGACGGTGGTGCAGGCCTCAACTTGCTATCTGTAGAAGCCTTCAGCCTTCTCCACGTGCCGCCCGAGCGGCTCAACCTCAGCAAGCCCTTTTCGGGAGTGGGTGGTGGAGCTGCCCATTATCTGGGATAGATCCGCCTCCCTGTCACTTTCGGCACACGCGACAACTACCGCACTGAGCTGGTGGACTTCGACATCGCCTGCATCGGTCTCCCATACAATGCTATCCTCGGGTACCCGGCTCTCGCTCAGTTCATGGCGGCAACTCACCCGGCCTACAACCTCATGAAGATGGCAGGAAGCAAGGGCGTCCTCACCATCAAGGGGGACACTAAGGAGGCCGTGACAGCGCTCAGGCTCGCCTTCAAGACTGCGGCAGCAGCACAACCAGCCGGCGCCGGTACGCCCGAGGCCAAGGAGACCGCGCCCGCCAAGAAGAAGCAGTTGTTCACTCAAGACAAGGCGGAGACCAAGCGGGTGCTGGTCAACGAGGACGGGTCTTCAAGAGCCACCTTCACCATAGGAACCGGCCTTGACCCGGAACAAGAAGAAGCTTTGGTGAGGTTTTTGCGCGCGAACAAGGAGATATTCGCGTGGGAGCCCAATCAGCTAGTAGGGGTCCCCAGAGAGGTGATCCAGCATAATCTAAGGGTGTGCCCCAACGTACGCCCCGTGAAGCAGTGAGCAAGACGGCAGTCCACTGAGAAGCATGCCTTCATCATCCAAGAGACACGCAAGCTGGAGGCAGCAGGTACCATCCGAGAAGTTCGATACCCCGAATGGCTGGCGAACCCCGTCGTGGTACCGAAGAAAGGCGGGAAGGAACGGATGTGCGTCGACTTCACCAACCTTAACAAAGCATGCCCCCAATATTCGTTCCCGCTTCCACTTATCGATTAGATCGTCGACTCCACCGCCGAGTGCGACTTGCTATGTTTCCTGGATGCATTCTTAGGATACCACCAAATCAAGATGGCGGTGGAGGATGTGGAGAAGACAGCCTTCCTGACACCATGCGGGGTGTATTGCTACACCTGCATGCCCTTCGGGCTGGGCAACGCGGGCACGACCTTTCAACGGTGATGCACATCGCCTTGGGGTGGCAGCTCGGCAGAAACACAGAGGCCTACATTGATGACATAGTGGTCAAATCTCGCGAGGCGAGGACGTTGATTCAAGACTTGGAGGAGACCTTCGAGAGCTTGCGCCAAGTGAACTTGAGGCTTAACCCGGAGAAGTGCGTGTTTGGCGTCCCCTCCAGCAAGCTACTGGGGTTCCCCGTAACCCATAGAGGGATCGAGGCGAACCCAGAGAAGATCAAGGCCATCGAGGACATGAGCCCACCACAGACCCTCAAGGAGATGCAGAAGCTAGCAGGACGGGTGACCGCGTTAGGGCATTTCATCTCCAAGCTAGGCGAGCGCGCCTTACCCTTCTTTAAGATCATGAAGAAGAAGGGCCCGTTCGAATGGACCCCGGAGGCCGACCGAGCCTTTCAAGACCTCAAGGAATACCTCACCAGCCGCTCGGTGATGGTGGCACCGCGGCCTCTCGAGCCTCTGGTACTCTACCTTGCAGCAACCCCGTACTCCGCCAGCGCGGCGCTGGTGGCGGTTCGGGAGGAACGCCAAGACAAGGGTGTACTGCGCCAAGCCAGAGCTGATGCAGCGCCGGGTCAGGAAGGCGCGGCAAAGCCATCAGCGACGGAAGACCAAGCTCAGCAGGGCAACATCACAGAAGCTCCTGAGGACGGTAAGGTCTCGGGAAACCCACCACCTCAGGATACGCCCCAATCTCCGCAGGACCCGAGCCACGTTAGTGTGCTAGCCCTCGTCGAGCATCCGGTGTACTTTGTCAGCACCATACTGCGGGACGCGAGGGCGCGCTACCCCATGCCGCAAAAGCTCCTGCTCGCGCTCTTGGTGGCCTCGCGCAAGCTGCGGCACTACTTCCAGGGCCACCCCATCAAGGTTGTCTCAGCCTACCCATTGGAGAGGGTACTCAGGACCCCTAACTCAGCTGGAAGGGTTCCTGAGTGGAACCTCGACTTGCAAGCATTCCAGCTGGAGTTCAGCACTACCAGGGTCATCAAGGGAGCCGCGCTTGCCGATTTTGTGGCCGAATGGACAGATGCCCCGGCTCTTGAGGAAGGAGAAGACCGGTCCACCTCCCCAGGAAGCGAGGCACCAGACGGCTGGGTCATGTATTTCGATGGCGCCTTCGCGCACCAGGGCGCGGGGGTTGGAGTGAAAGTGCGTTATATCGACTAGAGGGGGGTGAATAGGCGATTTTTATGAATTCTTCACTGAGGAATTTGCGATGAGGAAATTCCTTAGCGAAGAACTACTTGCAGCGGAGTAAGTACTCAGAAGTAAACATAACAGGATACAAGCATGGTCATCATGCTGAAATGAAGACAGGCACAGAGTACAGAAAGCGTAAACACAGGATAACACAGGATGAAGACAAACAGACTGAAGAAATTGAAGTAAGGAAATTGAGAAAGTCTTCAGTCAAAGTCTTCAAACACAGATATGACAAGCACACAACACAGTTATGAGGAAATGAAAGAGTTGAGGAAATAGAACCAGTTGGCTTGGTGAAGACAATGATTTGGTAGACCAGTTCCAACTGCTGCCTCAGTTGTACGTCTGGTTAGGGCGGCTAGGTATTTAAACCCGAGGACACAAAGTCCCGGACACACAGTCCTGAACACGCAGTCCAGGACACTTAGTCCTCACTGTATTCCCCTTGAGCTAAGGTCACACAGACCTCGTCCAATCACTCGTGGTAACTCTTCAGGTGACTTCCGAACCTTCACAAACTCAGTCACTCGGCGATCCACAATTCCTCTTGGATGCTCTAGACCATGACGCCTAACCGTCTGGAAGAAGCACAGTCTTCAAAGGTAACAAGCGTTGGATCCACGCAGGATCAATCTCTTCAGTGATGCTCAATCACTTTGGGTTTGTAGGTGTTTGGGTTTGGGTTTTCCTCACTTGATGATTTTCGCTCAAAGTCCTCAGAGGATGGGATGCTCTCAAATGACAAATGTCAGTTTCTCTCGGAGCAACCAACCAGCTAGTGGTTGTAGGGGGCGGCTATTTATAGCCTAGGGAGCAGCCCGACATGATAAGACATAAATGCCCTTCAATGATATGACCGTTAGGTGGGTAGATATTTTGGGATAGCTGGCGCATAGCACAGCAATGGTCGGAAATTTGAGTATCAAATTCCTCAGGGCTATCATGTTCCTCATAGTGTAGGCAATCCGCACTCGCGAATTCCTAACTCCTCAGTCAGAACAAATTCCTCAGCGACCAGAAGAACTTCGTCTCTGTCTCTGAAGAATATGACTGATCTGCATGAGATTTCCAATGGCTTCACTCAAAGGGATTGGTAGGTGTAGGATTTTGAGTTGAGCATCACATGGAAATTTTTCCTTAGTATTTCCTTGACCCCCTTTAACAGTACGGTGTTTCCTATGACTCAAGAAAGAGAAAATGAAACTATGAAAACAAAAGTCTTCACGCTTCATGTTCCTCAAATGAATACCAATTCTTCAAGGTCACACCAATTTCTTCACTTTCAAAGTCTTCAGAAAGTCTTCAGAAATACAAAGTCTTCAGTCGAAGAACTTCATTTTTAGGGGTCAACTTTCTCTATAAATATCAAACTCCTCATAGACTTATAGACCTGTGTACACTCATAAACACATTAGTCCCTTAACATATAAGTCTTCAATACACCAAAATCACTAAGGGGCTGCGGCGGCTCAGGACAAGCTTTACTACGCCGTGCTCATCTCGCCCACTCAGGACAAGCTTTACTACGCTGTGCAACTCTATTTTCAGCACGGCGAGAAGGTCTCCAACAACATCGCAAAATACGAGGGCCTCATAACCGGCCTGAAGGCTACAGCGGCTCTAGGGGTGAAGCGCCTCACCGTCAAAGGCGACTCGCAGCTCCTCGTTAACTTCTCCAACAAGGTGTACGAGCCGAAGGACGACCACATGGAGGCCTACCTCGCGGAGGTGCGCAAGATGGAAAAGCAGTTCTCAGGCCTGGACCTGCAGCACGCGCCCCGGGCACCAACAAGGAAGCCGACGACATCGCCAGGAGAGCATCCAAGCGGCAACCTCAAGACCCCGGCGTCTTCGAAGAGCGGCTCTTCAAGCCATGAGCTACGCCACCTCTTTCAAGCATGACTCAGCCTCGGGAGGAGCTCCCACAGCCCCCAGCCACGGGATCCCCAGCCTGTGGACCAACCTCAGGAGCTCGGCTCCTCTTGGCGCTCGAGCCTCAGGAGGAGTGCTGGACCAAGGAATTCAAAGAGTACCTGATGCACGGGACGCTGCCGGAGAAGGAAGAGGACGCGGAGCGTGTGGCCCGGCAAGCCACGACATACTGTATCCAAGACGGCGAGTTATACAGGAAACGACCGAACGATGTCACGCTGTGCTGCATCTCCAACGATCAAGGAAGGGAGTTGCTGACTGACATACACGGCGGTGACTGCGGACACCACTCGTCGTCACGGACCCTTGTTGTCAAGGTGTTCCGCAGTGGGTTCTATTGGCCTAGAGCACTCAACGATGTGGCCGTGCTGGTGAAGTCTTGTGAAGCTTGCCAATTCCACGCCAAGCAGATCCATCAGCCTGCACAGGGCCTCCAAACCATCCTGCTCACGAGGCCGTTCGTAGTCTGGGGGCTGGACATCTTAGGCCCGTTCCCTCGAGCGCCAGGGGGCTACCGCTATCTCTACGTCGCCATCGACAAGTTTACCAAGTGGGCGGAAGTGGAGGCCGTCCGTACCATTCCAGCCGGCTCTGCTCTCAAGTTCATCAAGGGCCTCGTGAGCCGCTTCGGGGTCCCCAACCGCATCATCACAGATAATGGTTGGCAGTTTACTAGCAACCTCTTCAAAACTTATTGTGCTAACCTTGGGATGCAGATCTGCTACACTTCGGTGGCCCACCCCAGGAGTAACGGTCAGGCCGAACGCGCTAACGCGGAGGTCCTGAGGGGCCTCAAGACCAGGACCTTCAAGAAGAAGCTGGAGGCCTGCGGCAGGGGCTGGCATGACGAGCTCCAGTCCGTGCTGTGGTCCATCCGAACCACCGCCACCAAGCCAACGGGCGAAACTCCATTCTTCCTCGTCTACGGAGCTGAAGCAATCCTCCCTCACGAGGTCAAGCATCGCTCCGCGCGGGTCCTGGCGTTCGATGAAACGCGGCAGGACGCCATGCGGGGGATCGATCTCATGCTCGGGGACGAACGTCGTCGCGAGGACGCGCTGAGGGCGGCAAGGTACCAGCAAGCGCTGCGGCGGTATCACTGCCGCAACATCCGCTCCAGGACACTTGAGACGGGTGACCTAGTCCTGAGGCGGGTCCTCTCCAGGGAAGGGCTGCATAAGCTTTCGCCAATGTGGGAGGGCCCGTTCAAGGTCGTTCACATCTCCAGGCCTGGCGCCGTGCGCCTGGAGACACAAGAAGGGGTACCTATCCAAAACGCCTGGAACATCCAGCACCTCCGGAAGTTCTATCCATGAAGCAAGGCCCAGAGCCTGAGAAGCAAAGGCCAGAGCCTGAGAAGCAAGGCACAGAGCTTGAGAAGAAAGGCCCAGAGCCTATAAAGAAGGCCCAGTGCCTATGAAGAATCGCCGCCCGTGACACTCTCACGTAATAATGAGTTGGGGTTGTACATGCCCCAGAGTCTCAGGAGCGCCGGCCTCAGGCCCTGGGGCTCCCTCCCACGCCTAGTGGACAACACTTAGCTCCGCGCTGGTGAGAAGACTTGAAGCCTAGATTAGGTGCCGGACGCGGCTTTTCATTTGCTTTCCGTAGTTGGCTCGCTTTTCCTTAATCAAAGTTTGCCTTTGGCGTTCCTTGCTGATTTGGTTCCCTCGCCTCTCACTGCATATTTTCCGGCTCGAATTTGCTTGTGTTCTCTCTCTCGCATGCCTCACGAGGGGGCTAGGCAGGTACCCTCGCGAACATTTTTCTCCTTTCTGCCTTCTCGCGAGCCACCCTCGTTCGAGCCCAAAGCTGGCGCACCTCTCCTTGTCCGTGCCCCTCGGGTACTTCAATACAAGGCGTCGGGTCAGAGCCAGGATGAACGGCAAATCTTTCAATGCATTTCCTAACGAGTTTTTCGCAATTCCTGAGTGAATGCAGGCCACCAGGGCAAGATGGATGCGAGGAAATAAATGCCTCGCGAGGAAGAGGGCGTCCTGAGTATACCAGGTTAAGTTATCTTTGCGCAAAATAACGACACGGCACGAGAACAACATGCATACTGTTATAACCGAGGAACCATAGTTCGATACACGCCCCCCTGGGCCCATGCTGGTTTCATTCTTGATGCAGGAAAAGAGTAAAACAAAAGCAGCGTTGCAGCAACCCGCGAAGACAGGCCCCTAGCGCTACCACGAGCCTAGCCGGATCCTTCCTCACGCTTCACGGAGGCACGGCAACGAGACGACCCACTGCCGCCTTCAAGACGGGGGCGGCGGCACGGCGGCTGGTCGTAGCCGCCACTGCTGGAGCTGTCGCCGGAGGAAGAGCCGCCGTAGCTAGACGAGACACGGTCGCCGCCAAGGACGGGCTCGCCCTCGTCCTCGTCGCGACTGTCTCCAAGGCCGAGCACCTCCTCATCGTCGTTCGCCTCGGGGCAGCACCCGGCACGGCGACCATCTTCCCCAAACACCCTCACATAGAGGGTCGATCCACCATCGTACCTGAAGTGGAGGGTGCACCGCCTGCCCAGACCGCGCGCGCGGGCGAATGTCTGCCAGCCGCGGGCCAGGGCTATGTTGCCCGCAGCGGAAGTCTCGACTGCAACCCAAGAGGCCTTGCTGCAGCAGCCATCCGCCTACAGCCAGAGTCCGCCTGGACCAGAGGCCGGCAGTTCGCCGGCGAAGAAGCGTGGAAGTTGAAGCCAGTTGCCGGCCGGGTTCTCCGACCAGACGACAAACTCCGGCGAAACCTCTGCCATGTGGAAGCGCAGACGAGGAGGCCGCACCACCACAGCACGCCTCCCCTCATCAACTGGACCGCCACGGCTGGGATGACCCACTCCGCGTGCCGAGGCGCCGTCTCGACAATGGGCCACAGCGGGGGTTGGGGCATCTTTGCGCGGGCGGCCATGGCCGCGCTTGGGCGCCGGGGAGCCGGGTCCTTCGCGAGGGGCCTTCCCCTTTTCGGCGGCGGAGAACTTCCTTCGTGGTGCCATGGGTGCCGCTGCAAGCGATGGAGTGAGGAGGAAGGAGCAAGCAAGCAAGGAAGAGATGGGCAACGGGGGCTCCCCCCTCCCCATTTATAGCTAGAAAAGGCCAACCGGCGTCTCCCACGATCGCAGGTAATGATGGTTTTCCTTGCATGTCGCAGGGACTTGTCAAGTCGTGCAGTTGCCGAGGCAGCGTGGGGAAGCGGAGACGCCCACGTCTAATCAACCACCACGCGTCGACCGAGGCCGCAGGCTTTTGGGGCCCGCGGTGCTCCGAACTTGACCCTTGGCTTTGCCACGAAGCCAAGCCCGAGCGCACCTTGGGCCCAGAGGCTACTGTCGGCGTTCTGGGAACGGGGGTCCCCAGACTTGCCTGCCTGCGGGCCACAGCGTGGCTAAGCCAGCAGGCCGTACGGCCCATCTTCATCAACAAGGCATCCAACACCCTCGCGAGGGTCCAAGCCTCGCGAGGCGGACGATTCAAGACCTCCTCTGGAGTGGCCTGGCCAGGCAGGCTCACGAGGAGCGGAGATATCAAGGCGGGGCAAACCTCATTAGGCTCTCGTGACATGAGCCATGACGCACGGCACCAGGCGGACGCGAGCGTTCGCAGCGTCCTTATTTCCTCTTTGGTGGTAAGGAGGCCAGCGCAGGCGAAGAATACCGAGGCATTAGGCAAGGGTTGCTATATTGGTACAACGAAACCAAGATCAGGAGGACGGCGAGACGGAGGTCATCGTGGAGCCCAAGACGGCGTCACCACCAGAGCTTTTCGCAGGCGAAGACCGCTTTTGTCAGGATAGCTTGTACTAGCTGTCCCCCTTCGAATTCGCCCGCCATTGTTGGCTCCATTCCCGCTCGATATTTGGGAAGAGGACTAGGGCCTCTATAAATAGGTCTAGCCACTACAGTAGGAGGCACCGAATCCTCACCTCACAAGTTCGACAAGCACAAGAACACCTCAACCTCAAGAGGCTGTTCTTCCCTTGTACTGTTCATCATCAGCCCAAGAGGCAATCCACCACCACCACACTTGAGTAGGATATTACACCACAACGGTGGCCCGAACCAGTATAAACCTCGTGTCTCTCTGTGTTGCGAGTTCGTCGAGTTTGTCTACGAGATCTTTGCGAGCTAGGGTGTAGATCGGTAGGAGGGAAAGACTTTGTCGGCGTTCTGGGAACGGGGGTCCCCATACTTGCCTGCCTGCGGCCCACAACGTGGCCAAGCAGCAGGCCGTACGGCCCATCTTCATCAACAAGGCATCCAAGACCCTCGCGAGGGTCCAAGCCTCGCGGGGCGGACGACGCAAGACCTCCTCTGGAGTAGCCTAGCCAGGCAGGCTCACGAGGAGCGGAGATATCAAGGAAAGGCAAACCTCACGAGGCTCTCGTGACGTGAGCCATGACGAACGGTACCAGGCGGGTGCCAGGCGGGCGCCAGTGCGCGCATCATCCCTATTTCCTCTTTGGTGCTAAGGAGGCCAGCGCAGGCGAAGAGTACCGAGGCATCAGGCAAAGGTTGCCATATTGGTGCAACAGAGACCAAGACTAGGAGGACGGCAAGGCGGAGGTCATCGTGGAGCCCAAGACGGCGTCTCCCCAGAGCTTTTCGCAGGCGAAGACCGCTTTTGTCAGGATAGCTTGTACTAGTTGTCCCCCTTCAAATTTGCCCGCCGTTGTTGGCTGCCTTCCCGCTCGATATTTGGGAAGAGGACCAGGGCCCCTATAAATAGGACTAGCCACCACAATAGGAGGCAACTGATCCCAAACTGGTTCAGATCATCCTCAGCTACACAAGCACAAGAACACCCCAACCTCAGGAGGCTGTTCTTCCCTTGTACTGTTCATCATCAGCCCAAGAGGCAATCCACCACCACCACACTGGAGTAGGGTATTACACCACAATGGTGGCCCGAACCAGTATAAACCTCATGTCTTTCTGTGTTGCGAGTTCGTTCGCGAGATCTAAGCGAGCAAGAGCGTATATCGGTAGGAGGGAGAGACTTCGTGCGCACCCCAGTGTTCGAACCTTAAGGGTTTGCCGGAACCCCACATCCGACATTTGGCGCACCAGGTAGGGGTGTAGCGCAGCTCCTCTTCACCAACTCGCGCTCCTCACCGCCGCTCTTCGCCCCCATGACCGGCACCCCGCAATCCACCTCCGAGGCCGACACTAGCAGCAGGGAGTCTGGGTACCGAGCCCTGGCCCCCGCCCTACGGCGAGTGTAGTGGCCAACCAAGTTCAAGCCGGAGATGCCGCCGCGTTACGACGGCGCGGCAGATCCGGCGCCGTTCCTGCTGGCATACGAGGAGGCCGTCCTTGAAGCCGGAGGCGATGACAAGATCATGGCCAACTGGTTCCCCATGGCCCTCGCCGGCGAGCCGCGCGCCTGGCTGCTCCACCTCCCGAGATCCACGGTGGCATCCTGGGAGGAACTCCGCAACCTCTTCACCGCGCGCTACGTGGTGCCGGCGCACCACGCGGTCGCGGCACTGCTGGGTGGCTCTCAAACGCCGCCTCCAGATCGCCACGTCAAGCCTTTCTTCCATCATATTGGGGCAGCTTCCAAGCGCCCGGGGGCTCCGCCAGGTTGGGCTGCCCTAGAGGCCGACCTCACCATCGGCTCAGAGGACCACACTGGCTCCACAGCCGGCTCAGGCATGCTCCCAATACTCTGCGCGCCCACCATCTGCAACCTGGCCATCACCAAGACCCTCATCGATGGCGGTGCCGGCCTCAACTTGCTCTCCGTAGAAGCCTTCAGCCTTCTCCACGTGCCGCCCGAGCGGCTCAACCTCAGCAAGCCCTTTTCAGGAGTGGGTGGTGGAGCTGCGCACTCTTTGGGGCAGATCCGCCTCCCTGTCACCTTCGGCACACGCGACAACTACCGCACTGAGCTGGTGGACTTCGACATCGCCCGCATCGGTCTCCCGTATAATGCTATCCTCGGGTACCCGGCTCTTGCTCAGTTCATGGCGGCGACTCACCCGACCTATAACCTCATGAAGATGCCGGGGAGCAAGGGTGTCCTCACCATCAAGGGGGACACCAAGGAGGCTGTGACGGCGCTCAGGCTCGCCTTCAAGACCGCGGCAGCAGCACAGCCAGCTAGCACTGGTACGCCTGAGGCTAAGGAGACCGCGCCCGCCAAGAAGAAGCAGTTGTTCACCCAAGACAAGGCGGAGACCATGCAGGTGCCGGTCAACGAGGACAGGTCTTCAGGAGCCACTTTCACCATAGGAACCGGCCTTGACCCGGGGCAAGAAGAAGCTCCGGTGAGGTTTTTGCGCGCGAACAAGGAGATATTCGGGTGGGAGCCCAATCAGCTGGTAGGGGTCCCGAGAGAGGTGATCCAGCATCATCTAAGGGTGTGCCCCAACATACGCCCTGTGAAGCAGCGGTCAAGATGGCAGTCCACCGAGAAGCAGGCCTTCATCGTCCAAGAGACGCGCAAGCTGGAGGCAGCAGGTACCATCTGAGAGGTTCGATACCCCGAATGGCTGGCAAACCCTGTCGTAGTACCGAAGAAAGGCGGGAAGGAATGGATGTGCGTCGACTTCACCGGCCTTAACAAAGCTTGCCCCCAAGATCCGTTCCCACTCCCACGCATCGATCAAATCGTCGACTCCACCGCCGAGTGCGACTTTCTATGTTTCCTGGATGCATTCTCAGGATACCACCAAATCAAGATGGCGGTGGAGGATGTGGAGAAGACAGCCTTCCTGACACCATGCAGGGTGTACTGTTACACCTGCATGCCTTTCGGGCTGCGCAACGTGGGTGCCACCTTTCAACGGTTGATGCACATCGCCTTGGGGCGGCAGCTCGGCAGAAACACAGAGGCCTATGTTGATGACATAGTAGTCAAAACTCAAGAAGCGAGGACATTGATTCAGGATCTGGAGGAGACCTTCGAGAGCTTGCGCCAAGTGAACTTGAGGCTTAACCCAGAGAAGTGCATGTTTGGTGTCCCCTCCGGCAAGCTACCGGCGTTCCTCATATCCCACAGAGGGATCGAGGCGAACCCGGAGAAGATCAAGGCCATCGAAGACATGAGCCCGCCACAGACTCTCAAGGAGATGCAGAAGCTAGCGGGGCGAGTGACCGCGCTAGGGCATTTCATCTCCAAGCTAGGCGAGCGCGCCTTGCCCTTCTTTAAGCTCATGAAGAAGAAGGGCCCATTCAAGTGGACCCCGGAGGCCGATCGGGCCTTCCAAGACCTCAAGAAGTACCTCACCAGCCCCCCGGTGATGGTGGCACCGTGGCCTCTCGAGCCTCTGGTACTCTACCTTGCTGCCCCCCCGTACTCCGCCAGCGCGGCGCTGGTGGAGGTTCGGGAGGAACGCCAAGACAAGGGTGTGCCGCGCCAAGCCAGAGCTGATGCAGCGCCGGGTCAGGAAGGCACAACAGGGCCATCAGCGCCGGAAGACCAAGCTCAGCAGGGCAACATCGCAGAAGCTCCTGGGGACGGTCAGGTCTCAGGAAACCCACAACCTCAGGATACGCCCCAATCTCCACAGGACCCGAGCCTCGTCAGTGTGCCAGCCCTCGTCGAGCACCCGCTGTACTTCGTCAGCACCGTACCGCGGGACGCAAGGGCGCGCTACCCCATGCCGCAAAAGCTCCTGCTCACACTCTTGGTGGCCTCACGCAAGCTGCGGCACTACTTCCAGGGCCACCCCATCAAGGTCGTCTCAGCTGACCCATTGGAGAGGGTACTCAGGAGCCCTAACTCAGCCGGAAGGGTCGCTGAGTGGAACATCGAGTTGCAAGCATTCCGGTTGGAGTTCAGTACTACCAGGTTCATCAAGGGAGCCGCGCTCGCTGACTTTGTGGCAGAATGGACAGATGCTCCAGCTCTTGAGGAAGGAGAAGACCGGTCCACCTCCCCAGGAAGTGAGGCACCAGACGGCTGGGTCATGTATTTCGATGGCGCCTTCGCGCACCAGGGCGCGGGGGCTGGAGTAGTGCTCATCTCGCCCACTCAGGACAAGCTCTACTACGCCGTGCAACTCTGTTTTCAGCACGGTGAGAAGGTCTCCAACAACATCGCAGAGTACGAAGGCCTCATAGCCGGCCTAAAGGCTGCGGCGGCTCTAGGGGTGAAGCGCCTTACTGTCAGAGGCGACTCGCAACTCCTCGTCAACTTCTCCCACAAGGTATACAAGACAAAGGACGACCACATGGAGGCCTACCTCGCGGAGGTGCGCAAGATGGAAAAGCAGTTCTCGGGCCTGGAGCTGCAGCACGTGCCCCAGGGCACCAACAAGGAAGCCGACGACATCGCCAGGAGAGCATCCAAGCGGCAACCGCAAGAGCCCGGCGTCTGTGAAGAGCAGCTCTTCAAGCCATCAGCTACGCCACCTCTCGCAAGCATGACTCAGCCTCGAGAGGAGCTCCCACAGCCCCCGGCCTGCGGACCGACCACAGGAGCTCGGCTGCTCTTGGCGCTCGAGCCTCAGGAGGAGTGCTGGACCAAGGAATTCAAAGGGTACCTAATGTACGAGACGCTGCCGGAGAAGGAAGAGGACGCGGAGCACGTGGCCCGGCAAGCCACGGCATACTGTATCCAAGACGGCGAGTTATACAGGAAGCGACCGGACGATGTCACGCCGCGCTGCATCTCCAACGATCAAGGAAGGGAGTTGCTGATTGACATACACGGCGGTGACTGCGGACACCACTCGTCGTAGCGGACCCTTGTTGGCAAGGTGTTCCGCAGTGGGTTCTATTGGCCTATAGCACTCAACGACGCGGCCGAGCTGGTGAAGTCTTGTGAAGCTTTTCAATTCCATGCCAAGCAGATCCATCAGCCTGCACAGGGCCTCCAAACCATCCCGCTCACGTGGCCGTTTGCAGTCTGGGGGCTGGACATCTTAGGCATGTTCCCTCGAGCGCCAGGGGCTACCGATATCTCTACGTCGCCATTGACAAGTTTACCAAGTGGGCGGAAGTAGTGGCCGTCCGTACCATTCCAGCCGGCTCTGCTGTCAAGTTCATCAAGGGCCTCGTGAGCCGCTTCGGGGACCCCAACCGCATCATCACAGATAACGGCTCGCAGTTTACTAGCAACCTTTTCAAAACCTACTGTGCTAACCTTGGAACGCAGATCTGCTACGCTTCGGTACCGCACCCCAGGAGCAATGGCCAGGCCGAGCGCGCCAACGCGGAGGTCCTGAGGGCCCTCAAGACCAGGACCTTCAAGAAGAAGCTGGAGGCCTATGCCAGGGGCTGGCATGATGAGCTCCAGTCTGTGCTGTGGTCTATCCGCACCACCGCCACCAAGCCAACGGAGACGCAGGATGGGACACCCATCCAGAATGCCTAGAATATCCAGCACCTCCGGAAGTTCTATCCATGAAGCAAGGCCCAGAGCCTGAGAAGAAAGGCCCAGAGCCTGTGAAGAAGGCCCGGTGCCTGTGAAGAATCGCCGCCCGTGACACTCTCACGTAATAATGAGTTGGGGCTGTACACGCCCCGGAGTCTCAGGAGCGCCGGCCTCAGGCCCTGGGGCTCCCTCCCACGCCTAGTGGACGGCACTTAGCTCCGCGCTGGTGAGAAGACTTGAAGACTAGATTAGGTGCCTGACGCGGCTTTTCATTTGCTTTCCGTAGTTGGCTCGCTTTTCCTTAATCAAAGTTTGCCTTTGGCGTTCCTTGCTGATTTGGTTCCCTCGCCTTTCACTGCATTTTTCTGGCTCGAATCCGCTCGTGTTCTCTCTCTCGCACGCCTCGCGAGGGGGCTAGGCAGGTGCCCTCGTGAGCTTTTTCTCTCCTTTCTGCCTTCTCGCGAGCCACCCTCGTTAGAGCCCAAAAGCTGGCGCATCTCTCCTAGTCCGTGCCCCTCGGGTACCGCGACACAAGACACTGGGTCAGGGCCAGGATGAACAACAAATCTTTCGGCACATCTCCTAACGAGCTTTTCGCAATTTCTAAGCAAATGCAGGCTACCAAGGCAACATGGATGCGAGGAAATAAACGCCTCGCGAGGAAGAGGGCATCCTGAGTATACCAGGTTAAGTTATCTTTGCACAAAATAATGGCACGGCACGGGAACAACACGCATACTGTTATAACCAAGGAACCATAGTTCGATACACGCCCCCCTGGGCCCATACTGGTTTCATTCTTGATGCCGAAAAAGAGTAAAACAAAAGCAGCACAGGAGCAATCCGCGAAGGCAGGCCCCTAGCGCTACCACGAGCCTAGCCGGATCCTTCCTCACGCTTCACGGAGGCGCGGCGACGAGACGACCCACTGCCGCCTTCAAAATGGGCACGGTGGCACGGCGGCTGGTCGTAGCCACCACTGCTGGAGCTGTCGCCGGAGGAGGAGCCGCACTAGCTGGATGAGATACGATCGTCGCAGAGGGCGGGCTCGCCCCCGTCCTCGTTGCGACCGCCCCCAAGGCCGAGCACCTCCTCACCGTCGTTTACCTCTGGGCAGCACCCGGTGCGGCGACCATCTTCCCCAAACACCCTCACATAGAGGGTCGATCCACCATCGTACCTGAAGTGGAGGGTGCACCGCCTGCCCAGGCCGCGCGCACGGGCGAATGTCTGCCAACCTCGGGCCAGGGCTATGTTGCCCGCGGCAGAAGTCTCGACCACAACCCAAGAGGCCTTGCTGCAGCAGCCATCCGCCTGCAGCCAGAGTCCGCCTGGACCAGAGGCCGGTAGTTCACCGGCGAAGAAGCATGGAAGTTGAAGCCAGTTGCCGGCCGGGTTCTCCGACCAGACGACAAACTCCGGCAAAACCTCCGCCGTGTGGAAGCGCGGACGAGGAGGCCGCGCCACCACAGCACGCCTCCCCTCATCAACTGGACCGCCACGGCTGGTGTCACGACCGGTTTTCCAATAAAAATATTTATTGAGAGACCGATCCCTTTTACGGACCAGTAAAGAAGAATTCCTTCTTACTGGTAGACAATATCTTGGTCACAGAAGAAAATACCAGGAGTACTGAATATAATACAAGGTTGAGCGGAGACTGCTCCACAATTTATTACAAACACGCTGATAAAACATAACGGCGGATAGGGTGGCATAACTACTAACTCACGATAAAAGCGGTGGTGGAAATATCATAGCGAAGCGGGTGACAAGACTCCTGAATCTAACAACTCATCGAGCGTCGGAGTGAGGCTCGAGGATACTTATCGTGGGTGGCGGAAGCGTATATAATACAAGTGACCAATATCCAGGATCGCACGGGACTGACTGGGACTCCTCTAGGCGTCGGACTCACTATCAAACTCTTCATCCATGAGATCGCCTTCGTCAACATCTGGCCAAATCAACAAGCCAGGTGAGTACTATGAAAGTACTCGCAAGACAGTTCGGACATAAGATATAACAAATGTAAACATGATGCATATGAACAGATTAACAAGCGCACTCAGACATTGAGATAACAATGCATGGGAAACAAAAGAGAAGTCGGGCGGTAGTCCTCCCGAAATCCCAAAGTAATACTGAGGGCCAAACGAGTGTCTGAATGACTCCTCGAGAGGAAACAGAAGAAAGAACGATGCCGCAGTCGGGCGTCAAGGCGACACCACATAAAGGGCTTATAAGGGAATATAAATGACAGTGCGTGCCACAGTCGGACGTCTGAGCGACATCACATAAAGGGCTTATATCAAAAGTAAATAACAAGAGTGCCACAGTCGAACGTCTGAGCGACATCACATAAAGGGCTTATATCAAAAGTAAATAACAAGAGTGCCACAGTCGGACGTCTGAGCGACATCACATAAAGGGCTTATATTTCATAACTTAAATATCTCAGTAGCTCAAGAATTTAATTCATTCCAAGTGAATAATCAGGTATGAGATAAACAACAGGGTTAGTCCATCCACAGGAATAACGCTCAACCAAGTTTACCACTCAAACTTGTTCACGGGGAAAAATACCACGAGGATGTGACATAGATATGGATACACTGGTCACGGTCCTTGACCATGGATACGATGACTCGGAAGGATTTGACTCTGCAGAGTTTGTACTTTAACCACAGCCAACGGATTTCAGTAGTCACGGGGACTAGTTCCGTTTACGGTGTTTTGGAAGGAACTCATCTAACCAGTACACACCCATTCAACATTCCGAAGCCAGGAATCACCCTCGGCAACGTTCAAGAAAAACCTTGAGACGGGGAGGCTACAACCTCGCGTAGCATGGGATCAAATTTATATACGCGCGCTCTAAGGGGTGCCCCCCTCTCGGTCCCAACCGGAAACACCCATGCCCCCTGACCGGATGACTGGCTTTAATCCAGGGCCATGGAACCCTCATCCCGGCCCCTCTATTTGGTGTGTACACGGAAAGAGGTTAACAACTTACTAAACCGTATTCCTTGCAGAAAACATGTGGCAGCACGAAAGGGAAAGAACGGTAACGTGACTCAGTCCACGTTAACGTCGGAGTTATCGGATGTCCTAAGGCTGGCATGCTACAACAATACCACCTTACTGCCTTTCATGTCACCACATGACTAGGCCATCTCTCATCAGAGATCACGGTAACTTCGGAACTCACGGATAGTTGCCTCACATGCAACGGAATACTCACTGATGCTCATATGCCATGCACAAACCATTCAAGCAAACATGCAAAACACCTATCATATCAAAGGTTCAAACATGCTTGCCTGGTTCGGAGAAGTCGGAGTCTAGCTCGGCAAAGTTCGCGGCTCCGTCACCTCTTCCGGAACCTACGGTATAGCGAAAACGTATACTATCGTGAAAATCATCGCGTGCATAAAAGTTGTTCCAAAAATTTTCCAAATAAATACTATAAAAAACTAGGCAGAAATACAAGACTGACAGAAAAAGAATCACTCAAAAATCATCTTTTATTAAAAAAGTTATAAGGGTTTTAGTCCAGGGACTAATCTGTGATGAAACAGAAAAGATCCAGGGACTTAACTGAGAAAACAGAAAACGGTTCGGAAAGAAAAGCGCCAGCCCAAAGAGAAAACGTATTTGCCCGAAGGCGCCAACAGAAAACGGTTCGAGGGGGAGGAAAGAAGAGAGGCTGACGGGGAGGTCCCACATGTCAGGTTTAAACCTCGCCGGCGCCCGAAGGCTGCGGTGGTCGCCGGCGTCGAACCACGGCGAGTTAGGGAGATCGGATGGTACCAAGAGGTTCAGTGTGTCCTTCCGCGTCGGTGGGTGGTGGACTTGGTCGTCGGAGAGCACCACGTCGACGGCGACACTTTCTCCGGCGGACGGCGGTTCGGGTGATGGTGGAGAACTCCGGTGGGTGCTGCAAACTTCAAATTGAAGCGCGGGTCAGAAGGATGGATGCACTAGAGAGCTACTGGCAAGAGCTGAGGGGTGAGGGTGCACGCACGAGAGCGAATCGAGCTGGGTCCCGTGGCGGGTCGCGGCGGCCGGAGTTGGGGAAGAAGGCTCCCTCGGGGCTCTTCCAGTGGCCAGGCGTGGTGTTGGAGGTGTGCAGAGGTGGTGTGGGTTCGAGTTCGAGCTCGGGGCCTCTATTTATAGGCGATTCGAGGGGGTGGCCGTGAACGGGAAATCTCCGGCGAGCGATTACGGCGAGGCAGTGGTTGGGCAGTGGGTTTAGGAGGCTAGGCACCATCAGTGAGAGTTACTGGTCCCGTTCCACTGCAAAACTTGGTCGGGCTTGGCGTAATGGCGCCGGTCCTCGACGGGGTGGCCGTACGGGTACGGCGGCGGCAGAGAGCGCGCTCCGCGCCTACCAGTTCACGATGAAGGGTGGCAGCGCGCGGGGGAGTGGACGGCCACGCGGTGGTCTCCGGTGGCTTGGGCGGCGCTGGACGGCGCCGTCTGCGTTGTGCCTCTCTCTGGCGGCCGCAAAGCCGCCGCCGCCATCGCTCACGGGGTGGCGCACTACCTCCTACTCGTCGCCGACGCCCACAAGCCTCCAGGCGATCATGCGGCGCAGAGGATAAGGAGGAGGGGACAGGGAGCAAGGCGCCACCGCGGCACTGTCGAGATTGACAACAAGTTCTGAAGAAAACGACAGTAGTTCTGAAACTGTATCTCTGAATTTCTGAACATGACTTGACAGTGCTCTGCAGGTGTTTGACGAAATGATTTGGCAAGGAGAAAAAATTTTCTGGAGCTGGGACTTGGTGAGGTGACCTCTCAATGCACCCAGAGGCTGCCTGAATTTTCTCAGATTTTTAGGAGAAGGATTCAAATGAATTTCATCAAATTTGGCAAATAAGGTCCAAACTTGCAACAAGTGTAATTTGAAATATTTGAACTGGAGACCAGTGGATCTTCATGGATCCTGGTTGAGGGTTCAAAGGACTAGCTAGGGAAATTGGTTTGGAGGCAAAGTTCAAAGCAGAAAGGGTAGCTCCTTTGTAAATCTCCAAGAGATAGGATAGAGGGCAGAAAATATTTTTGATAGGAAGTAAATGGAAACACATATATGGAGAGGTTCAACTTGCTGGATTTGAAGTACGCCATGATCCAAAGATGAGGAAAGGCTTATGGGAGGGGATTTACACTTAGGTCATGGCAAGAGGGATTTTTGAAAGTCGAAAGGATCATTCCAAAAGCCATAGGACTATTTAAAAGAATTTTCAAAAAGAAATTTTTCCAAGTGAAAAGCATTTGGTTTTGAGTCCACACAAGAAGGAAAAACCTCCAAGATCAAAATCAAGTCTTGGGTGAATCCAAAACAAAACACTTGTCATAAAAGAAAATATTTTGAGAGGGAGAGTTCTTTAGAAAAAAAATTCAATCACCTCCCTCAAATCAAACAATAGTTTGAAAAAGCCAAATAAAATTTTGGGTGTCACAACACCTACCCCCTTAGGAAAAATCTCATCCTCGAGATTTCAGCTGATCCTCGAATAGATGGGGATACTCTGCCTGGAGAAAATCTTCCCTTTCCCATGTAGCTTCATCCTCGGTGTGGTTGCTCCACTGAACCTTGAAAATTTTTGTTGTTTTCTGACGGGTCCTCCTCTCAGACTCTTCCAATATCTTTACTGGCCGCTCTCTGTAGGTGAGGTCTGGTTGTACATCAATGCTCTCATGAGATATATGCTTCTCCGGGTTACTTACACATTTCCTCAACTGTGAGACGTGAAACACGTCATGGACGTCTGACAGCTCCTTGGGTAGGTCTAGTTTGTAGGCCACTATGCCTCTTCGTGCAACTACACAGAATGGTCCAATAAATCTCGGGGCTAGCTTCCCCTTAATTTTGAACCGTTGCAGGCCCCTCATAGGAGACACTCGTAGGCATACGTAATCACCGGGTTCAAAGCTGACCTCACAATGTTTTTGATCGTAATAGCTCTTTTGTCGGCTTTGAGCTGTCTTGAGTCTGTCCCTGATCTGTTTAACTTTCTCCTCGGCCTCCTTGAGCATGTCTGGGCCGAAGATACGACTGTCACCTGTCTCTGACCAATTCAGTGGGGTACGACACCTCCGTCCGTACAATGCTTCAAAGGGTGCCATTTGTAAGCTGGCTTGGTAACTGTTGTTGTAAGCAAACTCGGCATATGGCAAACTTTCTTCCCAACTGGATCCATAGGTGAGCACATAGGCTCTCAGCATGTCCTCTAGGATTTGGTTCACGCGTTCCGTTTGTCCATCAGTCTGAGGGTGGTACGCTGTACTGAAAGCTAGTTGCGTGCCTAGGGCTTGTTGCAGGTGATCCCAAAATTTAGAGACAAATTGAGTGCCTCGGTCGGATATTATAGTCTTTGGGACTCCATGCAAACAAACTATACGGGAGAGATAAAGCTTGGCGAGTCTTTGAGTGGAGTAGGTCATCTTCACGGGAATGAAATGTGCTACCTTGGTTAGCCTATCTGTGATGACCCATATGGCATCATTTCCGCGTTGCGATCGAGGTAGTCCGACGATGAAGTCCATTCCAATTTCATCCCATTTCCACTCTGGTATCCTGTTTGGCTGTAGTAGCCCTGCTGGCTTTTGATGCTCGGCTTTTATGCATTGACAAGAATCGCAACAAGCAATGAATGCGGCTATATCCCTTTTCATACCGTGCCACCAAAATCTTTCCTGAATGTCCTTGTACATTTTGGTTCCTCCAGGGTGGATCGAGTATGGAGCGGTGTGGCTTTTGGTTAGGATTTGTTGCTTGAGTTCCCCAATGTTAGGTACGCAAAGTCTGTCCCCATACCATAATATTCCTTCACTGTCCGTGACGAACTCTGAAGCCTTGCCAAGGTTCATTTTCCTCTTTATACCCTCGATGCTGGGATGTCCCTGCTGAGCCTTCTTAATTTGTTCCACTAGGGTGGGTTGTATCTCCAGATTTGATACGGTGCCCTCAGAGACTAACACCATGTTGAGTCTAGCGAACTCCTGCTGAAGCTCAGGCCTCAAGTTTTGTGGACTGTCGTTGTCCGGGCTGGGGTTCCGACTAAGAGCATCTGCCACTACATTGGCTTTCCCTGGATGGTAGTGAATGCCGACATCATAGTCCTTGACCAATTCCAACCAGCGTCGTTGGCGTAAATTTAGCTCTGGTTGTGTGAAAATATATTTAAGGCTCTTATGGTCCGTATATATTTCACAACGATTTCCCAACAGAAAGTACCTCCACTCCTTGAGTGCATGGATGACCGCTGCTAGCTCCAAGTCATGAGTTGGATAATTTTCCTCATGCTTCCGTAGTTGTCTGGAAGCATACGCGACAACTTTGCCATCCTGCATCAGCACACATCCGAGGCCCTTTCGAGATGCGTCACAATACACTTCAAAACTCTTGTGTATGTCTGGCACAGTTAAGACCGGTGCGGTTGTTAGTTTCTTCTTGAGTTCTTGGAAGCTTTTCTCGCATGCTTCCGTCCATACGAATTTCTTGTCTTTCTTGAGCAACTGTGTCATTGGTTTTGCCACAGTGGAGAATCCTTCAATAAATCTTCTGTAATATCCGGCCATTCCTAGGAAACTCCGCACATCTGTCACGTTGGCGGGTGGTTTCTAGTCAAGTATGGCTTTGACTTTTTCTGGGTCTACGGCCACGCCTTCTTGGTTTAATATATGGCCTAGGAAACCAACTTGCCTTAGCCAAAATTCACACTTGCTAAATTTGGCGTACAATTGATGTTTCCTTAATTCTCCCAAAACAATTCTGAGATGCTCAGCATGCTCTTCTGGTGTCCTTGAGTATACCAGAATATCATCAATGAATACCACAACAAATTTGTCCATTAATTTCATAAACACTTTGTTCATGAGGTGGACGAAATATGCGGGGGCGTTCGTCAGTCCAAACGGCATTACTGTGAACTCATATAATCCATATCTGGAGGTGAATGCTGTCTTAGGGATATCTTCTGTCTGTACTTTTAATTGATGATATCCCGATCTCAAATCAATTTTTGAGAACACCTTGGCTTGTGCGAGCTGGTCAAACAAGTCATTTATCCGTGGCATCGGATATTTGTTTTTGATGGTGACCATATTGAGAGCTCGATAGTCTATACACAGTCTCAGTGTCCCATCCTTTTTCTTGGCGAATAATACTGGCGAACCCCAAGGTGAGGGGCTGGCTCGAATAAATCCTTTGTCGAGTAATTCCTTTATCTGCTTCTTCAATTCCACCAATTCTGAGGGTTCCATTCTATAGGGTTTCTTATAGATGGGAGTGGTGCCAGGTGCTAGTTCAATGCTGAACTCTATCTCTCGGTCTGGTGGCATGCCTGGTAGTTCCTCAGGAAATACGTCAGGAAACTCGCACACCACTGGAACTTTTCTCAGTTTTGAAATGTCCACTTTGTTCAATTTTGGTTGCCGTGACCGTGGTCTCTCTTGAGCGGTAACTTTTATTGTCTTGCTGTGATGATGAGTGAGAATCACAGTCCGATTGAAGCAGTCAATAAATCCCTTGTTGGTGGTCAACCAGTCCATCCCTAGGATGACATCCAGTCCTTTATTTTCCAACACGATGAGATTAGCTTGGAACTTTAGTCCTTTGAACTCAATGATCACTCCTTGGCAGTAACTCTGAGCGATCTGCTTATTTCCGGGGGACTTGATGATCATAGATTTTTCCAAGGGAAGTATCGGAAAACCATGTTGCAAAACAAAACTCTTCGAAACGAACGAGTGAGAAGCTCCAGAATCAAACAAAACCGTGGCAGGTACTGTGTTGACAGGGAACGTACCGAGCACGATGTCTGGGGCATTCTGCGCTTCTTCTCTGGTCACATGGTTCAGGTGACCCTTCCTGTGGTTGTTGTTGGGATCGAAATTGTTGCGCTTGGGGGCTGGATTGATCCCACCATTGTTTGGTTTGGGGGTCGAGTTCCTTGGCTTTGGGCACTGTTTGGCATAGTGCCCTTCTTCACCACAAGCATAGCAAGTGACCCCTGGACGATATGTGAAGTCCTTGTCCCTGGAATGAAACTGTCTGGTTGGCCTTAGATCAGTAGTTGTGGATTTTCTTGCTTCAACCCTCTGAACATCAGTCTTGCTTCGGTTGTTGCGAGCAAGAGTCGTCTTGTCCCTCTTTCTCTTACGAATATCTTCCAGACTGCGACGTTCATTCTCCAAGGTAATGGCCTTGTCAACCAGAGTTTTAAAATCCGGAAAAGTGTGTACGATTAGTTGGCATCTTAATGCTGGCGCCAGGCCGTCCAAGAACTTTTCCATCCTTTTGTTCTCAGTCATATGCTCATCATAGGCATAACGAGATAGCTGGGTAAACTGACCGTTGTATTCTGTCACTGACATGCCTCATTGCTTGAGGTCATCAAATTCTCTTTTCTTGATTTTTATGATGCTCCTAGGGATGTGTGCCCCACGAAAGCCTTCCTTAAACTCTTCCCAGGTGATGTTGTGTTCACTGGGATGCATGTGTAGGAAGTTTTCCCACCATGCTGCAGCTGCTCCAGTAAGGTAGTGGGGTGCATAAAGCACCTTCTCATGATCTGAACACTGAGCAATAATCAGCTTTCTTTCGATGTCACGAAGCCAATCATCGGCTTCAAGTGGCCTATCAGTGTGAGCAAACGTTGAAGGGCGTGTCTTCTGCAGTTCAGACAATTTGGAGTGTGGTTGGTATGGCTCACGGTGATTCCCCATATTGATGACGTGATTCATCATTTCTTGGTGTTGCTGTTGGCTTTGTTCGAAAAGGCGGCATACTTGAGATAAGGCTGCTTCGCTGTCCTGTTGACTAGTCTGTCCCTGTGTGAAGTTGTTGCTGGTCTGTGTTCCATAAACTTCTTCTGGTTGATTGGGCATGGAACGAGTCCACGGACGAGACATTTTCCACTCTGGGGTATTATTTTGCAAAACTCATGAGAAGAACTGTATGGCACAAGGAAAATCTTGCAAAGGCAAAAATTTAAAAGACCTCAAGATTTTTCAAGAAAACATAACCGATTTCGCACGGAGAAGGACCGCTTAGCACATATCTTACACGCGAAATGCAAACATACGATACAGCACTCAGGATGTGCGTACACAATCCTGACATGTTATTAAGACTAGCACACTCCTCCGGAATGCAGCGCACACAACTACTACAAACTGACGCACATATAAAACATAACATACATGCAGACACAACGCGCGGCTACTCGGCGCTCTCAGTCGGAGATGGTGAAGATGTCCTTCCCCTTGCCGAGGGTAAGACCCAGCGGTGCAGGAGACTCAACCTCCACCTCCTCTCTAGTAGGCTCCAGGCGCGTAGCACTGCGCTGAGGTGATGGCGCGGGTGCGACAGGTGGCAGTGTGGGTGCGGCCGGCGGTGCAGCTCTGACTGGAGTCGGAGCGATGACTCGGTCGAACTCCTCAGTGGTAGGCAGACGGCGAGCAGTGGCCAAAATGGCCGGTGCATAAGATGCTGAGGACGAGACGAACGTCAGAGGCGGTGCCATGTGGAGAAGCTCCTTCCTGCTGGCAGGACCGCCCCGAACTAAGTCCATGCGGGCAGCCACAAGATCGTCCACGAGGTTGTCGAAAGATTCCTCCAGAGCTTTGAGGTACTCAACAACCATCTCGATGGCTTCATCTCGCTCTCCTCTATGGCAGGCGAATGCATAGTGACAAGTATATGGCACATGGCATGGGAGGTAGTGGTAGCGACGAGTCTTCATCATAGGAAGAATGTCCTGAAGGCGAGCTATCGCCTCACGGGCAGCCATCTGCATGGCATGCCTCTCCGTAGGCATGGCCCTTCCCACAAAACGGAAGTGGCGAGACGCAGAACGTCCTCCCTTGAATTGCACCACGGCTTGGTGCATAGACACGTCGTCGCTGAGCTTGTGCTGGTAAAGCGTGAACTCCGGACGAGTCGCTGGCCCGATCGCGAGCTTGGTGATGGAGACGAGGAGTTTGACAAACCCCTCGGGCACATTAGTGAACACCCGAGTCTCGCAGCCGTTGCCAGCCATCTACAAAAGTAGGCAAAAATTCTGAGTAGTCAAGTCATAAATTTATGATGACCAACAGAAAATAGCTACATTTGCAAAATGCTGAAAAAGCACTAAAGACGCTAATAACCGATTAGCGATCGCACCTAGTGGCTTCCTACAGTCAGCCTGGCTCTGATACCAAGCTTGTCACGACCGGTTTTCCAATAAAAATATTTATTGAGAGACCGATCCCTTTTACGGACCAGTAAAGAAGAATTCCTTCTTACTGGTAGACAATATCTTGGTCACAGAAGAAAATACCAGGAGTACTGAATATAATACAAGGTTGAGCGGAGACTGCTCCACAATTTATTACAAACATGCCGATAAAACATAACGGCGGATAGGGTGGCATAACTACTAACTCACGATAAAAGCGGTGGTGGAAATATCACAGCGAAGCGGGTGACAAGACTCCTGAATCTAACAACTCTTCGAGCGTCGGAGTGAGGCTCGAGGATACTTATCGTGGGTGGCGGAAGCGTATATAATACAAGTGACCAATATCCAGGATCGCATGGGACTGACTGGGACTCCTCTAGGCGTCGGACTCACTATCAAACTCTTCATCCATGAGATCGCCTTCGTCAACATCTGGCCAAATCAACAAGCCAGGTGAGTACTATGAAAGTACTCGCAAGACAGTTCGGACATAAGATATAACAAATGTAAACATGATGCATATGAACAGATTAACAAGCGCACTCAGACATTGAGATAACAATGCATGGGAAACAAAAGAGAAGTCGGGCGGTAGTCCTCCCGAAATCCCAAAGTAATACTGAGGGCCAAACGAGTGTCTGAATGACTCCTCGAGAGGAAACACAAGAAAGAACGATGCCGCAGTCGGGCGTCAAGGCGACACCACATAAAGGGCTTATAAGGGAATATAAATGACAGTGCGTGCCACAGTCGGACGTCTGAGCGACATCACATAAAGGGCTTATATCAAAAGTAAATAACAAGAGTGCCACAGTCGGACGTCTGAGCGACATCACATAAAGGGCTTATATCAAAAGTAAATAACAAGAGTGCCACAGTCGGACGTCTGAGCGACATCACATAAAGGGCTTATATTTCATAACTTAAATATCTCAGTAGCTCAAGAATTTAATTCATTCCAAGTGAATAATTAGGTATGAGATAAACAACAGGGTTAGTCCATCCACAGGAATAACGCTCAACCAAGTTTACCACTCAAACTTGTTCACCGGGAAAAATACCACGAGGATGTGACATAGATATGGATACACTGGTCA
Source organism: Aegilops tauschii subsp. strangulata (assembly GCF_002575655.3). Classification (NCBI taxonomy): domain Eukaryota; kingdom Viridiplantae; phylum Streptophyta; class Magnoliopsida; order Poales; family Poaceae; genus Aegilops; species Aegilops tauschii. Next base: position 367,345,638 of record NC_053035.3, on the reverse strand, counting down.
CGGTCCTTGACCATGGATACGATGACTCGGAAGGATTTGACTCTGCAGAGTTTGTACTTTAACCACAGCCAACGGATTTCAGTAGTCACGGGGACTAGTTCCGTTTACGGTGTTTTGGAAGGAACTCATCTAACCAGTACACACCCATTCAACATTCCGAAGCCAGGAATCACCCTCGGCAACGTTCAAGAAAAACCTTGAGACGGGGAGGCTACAACCTCGCATAGCATGGGATCAAATTTATATACGCGCGCTCTAAGGGGTGCCCCCCTCTCGGTCCCAACCGGAAACACCCATGCCCCCTGACCGGATGACTGGCTTTAATCCAGGGCCATGGAACCCTCATCCCGGCCCCTCTATTTGGTGTGTACACGGAAAGAGGTTAACAACTTACTAAACCGTATTCCTTGCAGAAAACATGTGGCAGCACGAAAGGGAAAGAACGGTAACGTGACTCAGTCCACGTTAACGTCGGAGTTATCGGATGTCCTAAGGCTGGCATGCTACAACAATACCACCTTACTGCCTTTCATGTCACCACATGACTAGGCCATCTCTCATCAGAGATCACGGTGACTTCGGAACTCACGGATAGTTGCCTCACATGCAACGGAATACTCACTGATGCTCATATGCCATGCACAAACCATTCAAGCAAACATGCAAAACACCTATCATATCAAAGGTTCAAACATGCTTGCCTGGTTCGGAGAAGTCGGAGTCTAGCTCGGCGAAGTTCGCGGCTCCGTCACCTCTTCCGGAACCTACGGTATAGCGAAAACGTATACTATCGTGAAAATCATCGCGTGAATAAAAGTTGTTCCAAAAAATTTCCAAATAAATACTATAAAAAACTAGGCAGAAATACAAGACTGACAGAAAAAGAATCACTCAAAAATCATCTTTTATTAAAAAATTATAAGGGTTTTAGTCCAGGGACTAATCTGTGATGAAACAGAAAAGATCCAGGGACTTAACTGAGAAAACAGAAAACGGTTCGGAAAGAAAAGCGCCAGCCCAAAGAGAAAACGTATTTGCCCGAAGGCGCCAACAGAAAATGGTTCGAGGGGGAGGAAAGAAGAGAGGCTGACGGGGAGGTCCCACATGTCAGGTTTAAAACCTCGCCGGCGCCCGAAGGCTGCGGTGGTCGCCGGCGTCGAACCACGGCGACTCAGGGAGATCGGAGGGTACCAAGAGGTTCAGCGTGTCCTTCCGCGTCGGTGGGTGGTGGACTTTGTCGTCGGAGAGCAACACGTCGACGGCGACACTTTCTCCAGCGGGCGGCGGTTCGGGTGATGGTGGAGAACTCCGGTGGGTGCTGCAAACTTCAAATTGAAGCGCGGGTCAGAAGGATGGATGCACTAGAGAGCTACTGGCAAGAGCTGAGGGGTGAGGGTGCACGCACGGGAGCGAATCGAGCTGGGTCCCGTGGCGGGTCGCGGCGGCCGGAGTTGGGGAAGAAGGCTCCCTCGGGGCTCTTCCAGTGGCTAGGCGTGGTGTTGGAGGTGTGCATAGGTGGTGTGGGTTCGAGTTCGAGCTCGGGGCCTCTATTTATAGGCGATTCGAGGGGGTGGCCGTGAACGGGAAATCTCCGGCGAGCGATTACGGCGAGGCAGTGGTTGGGCAGTGGGTTTAGGAGGCTAGGCACCATCAATGAGAGTTACTGGTCCCGTTCCACTGCAAAACTTGGTCGGGCTTGGCGTAATGGCGCCGGTCCTCGACAGGGTGGCCGTACGGGTACGGCGGCGGCAGAGAGCGCGCTCCGCGCCTACCAGTTCACGACGAAGGGTGGCAGCGCGCACGGGGGAGTGGACGGCCACGCGGCGGTCTCCGGTGGCTTGGGCGGCGCTGGACGGCGCCGTCTGCGCTGTGCCTCTCTCTGGCGGCCGCAAAGCCGCCGCTGCCGTCGCTCACGGGGTGGCGCACTACCTCCTGCTCGTCGCCGACGCCCACAAGCCTCCAGGCGATCGTGCAGCGCAGAGGATAAGGAGGATGGGACAGGGAGCAAGGCGCCACCGCGGCACTGTCAAGATCGACAACAAGTTCTGAAGAAAACGACAGTAGTTCTGAAACTGTATCTCTGAATTTCTGAACATGACATTGACAGTGCTCTGCAGGTGTTCGACGAAATGATTTGGCAAGGAGAAAAAAATTTCTGGAGCTGGGACTTGGTGAGGTGACCTCTCAATGCACCCAGAGGCTGCCTCAATTTTCTCAGATTTTTAGGAGAAGGATTCAAATGAATTTCATCAAATTTGGCAATAAGGTCCAAACTTGCAGCAAGTGTAATTTGAAATATTTGAACTGGAGACCAGTGGATCTTCATGGATCCTGGTTGAGGGTTCAAAGGACTAGCTAGGGAAATTGGTTTGGAGGCAAAGTTCAAAGCAGAAAGGGTAGCTCCTTTGTAAATCTCCAAGAGATAGGATAGAGGGCAGAAAATATTTTTGATAGGAAGTAAATGGAAACACATATATGGAGAGGTTCAACTTGCTGGATTTGAAGTACACCATGATCCAAAGATGAGGAAAGGCTTATGGGAGGGGATTTACACTTAGGTCATGGCAAGAGGGATTTTTGAAAGTGGAAAGGATCATTCCAAAAGCCATAGGACTATTTAAAAGAATTTTCAAAAAGAAATTTTTCCAAGTGAAAAGCATTTGGTTTTGAGTCCACACAAGAAGGAAAAACCTCCAAGATCAAAATCAAGTCTTGGGTGAATCCAAAACAAAACACTTGTCATAAAAGAAAATATTTTGAGAGGGAGAGTTCTTTAGAAAAAAATTCAATCACCTCCCTCAAATCAAATAATAGTTTGAAAAAGCCAAATAAAATTTTGGGTGTCACAGCTGGGATGACCCACTCCGCGTGCCGTGACGCCGTCTCGACGATGGGCCACGGCGGGGATCGCAGCATGCTTGCGCGGGTTGCCACGGCCGCGCTTGGGCGCCGGGGAGCCGGGTCCCTCGCGAGGGGCCTTCCCCTTCTCGGCGGCGAAGAACTTCCTTCGGGGTGCCATGGGTGCCGCTTCAGGCGATGCGGCGAGGAGGAAGGAGTAAGCAAGCGAGGAAGAGATGGGCGGCGGGGGCTCCGCCTCCCCTCCCCATTTATAGCAAGAAAAGGCCAACCGGCGTCACCCACGATCGCGGGCAATGATAGTTTTCCTTGCATGTCGCAGGGACTTGTCAAGTCGTGCAGTTGCCGAGGCAGGGTGGGGAAGCGGAGACATCCACGTCCAATCAACCGCCACGCATCGACCGAGGCCACAGGCTTTTGGGGCCCGCGGTGCTCCGAACTTGACCCTTGGCTTCGCCGCGAAGCCAAGCCCGAGCGCACCTTGGGCCCGGGGGCTACTGTCGGCATTCTGGGAATGGGGGTCCCCAGACTTGCCTGCCTGCGGCCCACAGCGTCGCCAAGCAGCAGGCCGAACGGCCCATCTTCATCAACAAGGCATCCAAGACCCTCGTGAGGGTCCAAGCCTCGCGAGGCGGACAACGCAAGACCTCCTCTGGAGTAGCCTAGCCAGGCAGGCTCATGAGGAGCGGAGATATCAAGGCAAGGCAAACCTCACGAGGCTCTCGTGACGTGAGCCATGACGAACGGTACCAGGCGGGTGCCAGGCGGGCGCCAGTGCGCGCAGCGTCCCTATTTCCTCTTTGGTGCTAAGGAGGCCAGCGCAGGCAAAGAGTACCGAGGCATCAGGCAAAGGTTGCCATATTGGTGCAACGAGACCAAGACTAGGAGGACGGCAAGGCGGAGGTCATCATGGAGCCCAAGACGGCGTCACCCCAGAGCTTTTCGCAGGCGAAGACCACTTTTGTCAGGATAGCTTGTACTAGCTGTCCCCCTTCAAATTTGCCCGCCGTTGTTGGCTCCCTTCCCGCTCGATATTTGGGAAGAGGACCAGGGCCCCTATAAATAGGACTAGCCACCACAGTAGGAGGCAACTGATCCCAAACTGGTTCAGATCATCCTCAGCTACACAAGCACAAGAACACCCCAACCTCAGGAGGCTGTTCTTCCCTTGTACTGTTCATCATCAGCCCAAGAGGCAATCCACCACCACCACACTGGAGTAGGGTATTACACCACAACGGTGGCCCGAACCAATATAAACCTCGTGTCTTTCTGTGTTGCGAGTTCGTCGAGTTCGTCCGCGAGATCTTAGCGAGCTAGAGCATAGATTGGTAGGAGGCAGAGACTTCGCGCGCACCCCAGTGTTCGAACCTTAAGGGTTTGCCGGAACCCCACATCCGAGAGACTTCGCGCGCACCCCAGTGTTCGAACCTCAAGGGTTTGCTGGAACCCCACATCCGACAGCCATCTTCGTGCATTTGTGCGAAAATTTTGTCGGAGTGAAGCCCAATGTGGACCTCTTCCGGCATTACTTCATCCCACGTGTTGATAGCAAAGTCAACCACTCCGGGATCATCAGCTGGATGTCGCGCTCGAAGAGGATGATTTGGGATTACCTCCCGGGGTACCAGCGCGAGAGGTGGGATGAATGGAGAGGGGATTGGTGCTGGATCTAGGACAAGGAAGCCCCCGAGTTCTGTGAAGCACGGCAGGAGTGCGTTGAGCGCGGCAAGGATTGGAGCTCAAGAGGGCTCACTGAGGATAGGATGCGCCCGGCAATCAACAGGAACACCCGTCTAGCGGCTGCCGGGTTAACCATTGAGCATGTGGGGGCAGATTTTCTCCTCTGCCACATCTCACTGCTACAGGAAAGGGATAGACCTGCGTGGCTGTATGGCGGTGCTGCGGACAGGATGAGGCTGCTTCCAGGGTTGGCCAACAACTTATCAGTCTATGGCCATGCTTGGTTGTGCGACCAACTGTTTGGTCGCTTTGAGTTGTTCAAGCTCCCGACGACCGTCATCCCTTTGAACATCAACTCCGCCCGGGACCAGATACTGAAGTGGATGCCAGACTGCAATGTTGAGGGAGTATCTAGTACTTGGCAGCTCCCTTCCCTTGATGAAGAGCTCAAGTGGTCGAGCACCTTGGTGGAGAAGGCCACCAGGACCGAAGATGGAATGTATAAACACACCTCTGCTACGGAGGTGGCATATATCCTGAAGAGTGTCAAGGAGGACAAGGCTGCCCGCCTTGCGGAGATGGAGAAGGCCGCGAAGGCTGGGAAGGGCAAAGGGAAAGCTGGGGACGGAAGTTCTTCCCACGGCGGTAGCGAGGCATAAGCCGTGGAAGGATCTGCCGGGGAAGAGCTTGTCGGGGTTGACTTTTCCGGGCTGGACGCCCTAGCCACGGCAACGATGGAGCTCCAGGAGGGAGAGGAGGAGGAGAGAGAGATTGACACGGCAGCGGCCCCTGAAGATGAGTGGCTTGCGGCAGGACCGCAAGCCCCCACACTGGACCCAGACCAATGCACCCGCAGGAGCAACGCGGCCCGAGGAGCGGCGACCTCCAACCCAGCGCCAGCCACCAAGAGGGTGAAGAAGACCTCTACCAAGTCAACCAAGGCCGAGGTGGCCTGTCGCTAATCCCCTCGCCTTGCTCAGGCCAAAGCTCCTTCCGCCAAATGGCCGGCGGCCGTGGAGGCGGAGTCCAGCCCCCGCTCTGACTCGAGCTCCTCGCAAAGCCCGTCTTCCTCGGAGCTCCTGATGACACAGTAGGCACCGAACTGCCGGGGAGTTCCACCTTTCCGTCTATGAAGAGAGGACGGGAGTCTCCTCCTCCCACGGAGTTCAACTTGAACTCCATGCTCATCGCGGAGGAGTAAGGAAGATCTCCCTTTGTGGTAGATATATTTGTAGGCATATTTGAATGCTTTTGCTGACTAACCTCTTGTTTTTGTTTTTGTCGGCAGGGAATTGGAGGAGGACGCGGAAACCCTCATCCACCTGTCAGGACCCCGATCCTAAGTCACACCGATCTAGCATGTAACACATCATATCAGTTTGCGGCCGCATGCAGGGTATTCCCACGGGTGCCACCTTACCTGGCCTAGGACCATTTACACCTTTTGTCTCATGTATATGATAGTGTCGCTAGCATCCATATGACAAAGAACCCGGGCCGACATGACTAGTCATAAACCCAAGGTGGCGCTAACTTACAGGGACAGGCATACATGACCCAGCAACGAACGTGTCGATCATCAACGTATGAACCCAATTCGTAGCAAGCTACAAGGACTTAAAGGAACAACGCGTGACATTTCCCCGAAGGGACAGACACAGGAACGAACAAGGACACATGCCGGCCAGCCTAAGTGTTCCGGAGTAGTAGCAAGCTACCATGTCTCAGTGGAAGCACTAGGAGACATTTCCCGGTAAGAGAGGCTACCAAGAATAAACAACTAGGTTGTCGGATCCCGCACATACCAAGCATTTCAATAGCATACACACAATATGCCCGATATGTGCAAATATAACAAGGTATCACAACAAGACTCTACGACTCAAAGTATTTATTCCATAGACTCCGAGGAGCCAAGCATCACAAACATGGGTCTCATGACCCAACATTCAGAGCATACAAACAACGGAAGCATAACATGCCTGAGTACAGACAACTACAAATGAAAAGGGCTGAGAAGCCTGACTATCTATAAGATCCTCCCAAGGGTACAAGATCGTAGCTGAGGTAACAAGCTAAATGTCGAAGTCCGCGCGAAACTACTAGTGAGACTGAAGTCTCTCTGCAAAAAGATAAATTAAGCAAACATGAGTACAAATGTACCCAGCAAGACTTACATCAGAACTAGCTACATATGCATTAGTATCAACAAAGGGATGGTGGGGTTTAACTGCAGCAAGCCAGCTTTGACTCAGTGGCTATCCTGAACTACGTCTGCAAATAACTCTTTTGAGGTGGCGCACACGAGTCCACATATTCACCAATAAATACACCACTATGGATTTGCTCCCGTCTCCCTACGAGAACGCCATCCATAGCACTCACGCTTATCTTGCGCATTTTAGAGTATCCACTTTCACTTGTGTATGAACTGTATAGGCAACCCAGAAGTCCTTTACCGCAGACGCGGCTATTCGAATAGATCATTTATAACCCTGCAGGGGTGTACTTCTTCACACATGTTTCCACCACTTAGCATCTGCACACGACATGTGCTCGGCAGACTTCAAGCGAAAGTCGACATGGGTGTAGACCACGACCTGACTAACCACACAAGTCCCTAGTCCAGGTTTATCGCCTATTCAGGTTCCATCTGCAAGGAGTCCGGCCGAGGTTTCCTCTACGGCCCTGATCGATGTGTTCAGGGTTCCCGATGCACCAAACGGGCGTCCCGGTACACCGTGCCACGTGCCTACCGCATCACAGCCCACCCCTCGGGTCAGCGCTGTGAACGGCCTCCAGCATAGTACAAACACCAGAAACTACTTGCAACTCCTGGACAGAGGACAGGGGGGTTAATAAGTCAAGCGGGGTCATATTTCAGGGCCCAACGTGTGGTAGTAGCTGTTCATGGATCACAAACACAGAACTCAGTTCGTGAGGACGGTTTCAATGAGACAACCCACCATGTACTCCTACATGGCCTCTCACTGCTACCTTTACCAAATCGTGTTCACACACTTAGCTCTCAACAGTAAGACATGTTCACCACATTCCAATTCATCCCCGATGAATCAGTCCTGACTCAACTCTAAGCAGTAGGAGGCATGACAACAAGCATGAATGAGTAGGCACATCAGGGCTCAAACTACTCCTACTCATTCTAGTGGGTTTCATCTATTTACTGTGGCAATGACAGGTCATGCAGAGGAAAGGGGTTCAACTACCGCAGCATGTAACAGTTGAATCGTTGTTGTCCTAATGCAGTAAAAGAGAGCAGAAGCGAGAGAGTGGGATTGTATCGGAATGAACAAGGGGGTTTTGCTTGCCTGGCACTTCTGAAGATGATATAGCTCTTCATCAGTGTCATCGAACTCGTCATCGGAACATACGTCTACTGAGGGGGGAACAACCACCGGCAAACAAGAGGGAACACGATCAATGCAATGCCACAATATGATGCATGATCATGACATGTCAATATGTTGTGATTTGAGCTAATGCAACTAGCAATGATTTAAATGGAGTTGGTTTGAACACTAAATTCGAATTCAAACTCCATATGTGATCATTCAAATGTCATTTATTTGATTTTTCCAATTCAGCAGCTATAAGTTGTTCTAACATGCATGAAAATGGTACAGATGGATAGATTGGATTTTTTCCGATCATTTTTCATATATAAATTATTTCATTTGGACTTATAGATTAATTTCTAACTCTACCTATGTTGTCTCAACATAGCCGGTCCCAAGCCCGGGTAAAGGAGGAGGGTGGTGATAGGCTTGGTGAGCCAACGCAAAAACTCAGCCACTCTTATGGAGATGAAACCCAAAAGATTTTCATTGGGGCGTAACCCTCTCGGCGATGCACCACATCGAAACCCGGGTTTGGTGGAAAATGAGCAAGGGCCGGGCCGTCACCCCCCAGGTGGCGCGCCGTATCTCGATCTGGATACGGTGGCAAGTGAGCGAGGATCGGGTCGTCGCATCCTTAGTGGCGCGCTACATCGGCGCCCGGATGTAGTGTAAAATGAGCAAGGGTCTTCGCATTTGACTCAACGAGTGCGAAGGGTAAGGAAGCTAGCCGAGCATAGGAGGATTCGCTTAGGTAGTTGGAACGTAGGGTCTCTGACAGGGAAGCTTCGGGAGCTATTTGATGCAGCGGTGAGGAGAGGTGTTGATATCCTTTGCGTCCAAGAAACCAACTGGAGAGGACAGAAGGCGAAGGAGGTGGAGGGTACCGGCTTCAAGCTGTGGTACACGGGGACGGCTGCAAACAGAAATGGCGTAGGCATCTTGATCAACAAGAGCCTCAAGTATGGAGTGGTAGACGTCAAGAGACGTGGGGACTGGATTATCCTGGTCAAGCTGGTAGTTGAGGACTTGGTTCTCAATGTTATCAGCGCGTATGCCCCGCAAGTAGGCCACAATGAGAACACCAAGAGGGAGTTCTGGGAAGGCCTGGAAGATATGGTTAGGAGTGTACCAATTGGTGAGAAGCTCTTCATAGGAGGAGACCTCAATGGCCACGTGGGTACATCTAACACAGGTTTTGAAGGGGCGCATGGGGGCTTTGGCTATGGCATCAGGAATCAAGAAGGAGAAGATGTCTTAAGCTTTGCTCTAGCCTACAACATGATTGTAGCTAACACCCTCTTTAGAAAGAGAGAATCACATCTGGTGACTTTTAGTAGTGGCCAACACTATAGCCAGATTGATTTCATCCTCTCGAGAAGAGAAGATAGGCGTGCGTGCCTAGATTGTAAGGTGATACCTGGAGAGAGTGTTGTACCCCAGCATAAGCTGGTGGTTGCTGACTTTCGCTTTCGGATTCGTGTCCAGTGGGATAAGCGTGCCAAAGTCGCTAGAACAAAGTGGTGGAAGCTCAAGGGGGAGGTAGCTCAGGCGTTCAAGGAGAGGGTCATTAAGGAGGGCCCTTGGGAGGAAGGAGGGGATGCAGACAATGTGTGGATGAAGATGGCGACTTGCATTCGTAAGGTGGCCTCAGAGGAGTTTGGAGTGTCCAGGGGAAGGAGAAGCGAAGATAAGGATACCAAGTGGTGGAATGATGATGTCCAGAAGGCGATTAAAGAGAAGAAAGATTGCTTCAGACGCCTATACCTGGATAGGAGTGCAGACAACATAGAGAAGTACAAGATGGCGAAGAAGGCTGCAAAGCAAGTTGTTGGTGAAGCAAGGGGTCGGGCATATGAGGACCTCTACCAACGGTTAGGCACGAAGGAAGGCGAAACGGACATCTATAAGATGGCCAAGATCCGAGAGAGGAAGACGAGGGACATTGGCCAAGTCAAATGCATCAAGGACGGAGCCGGCCAACTCTTGGTGAAGGACGAGGAGATTAAGCATAGATGGCGGGAGTACTTCGACAAGCTGTACAATGGGGAGAATGAGAGTTCTACCATTGAACTGGACGACTCCTTTGATGAGACCCGCATGCGTTTTGTGCGGCGAATCCAGGAGTCTGAGGTCAAGAAGGCTTTAAAAAGGATGAAAGGAGGCAAGGCGATGGGCCCTGATTGTATTCCCATTGAGGTGTGGAAAGGTCTCGGGGACATAGCGATAGTATGGCTAACCAAGCTTTTCAACCTCATTTTTCAGGCAAACAAGATGCCAAAAGAATGGAGACGGAGTATATTAGTACCAATCTTCAAGGACAAGGGGGATGTTCAGAGTTGTACTAATTACCGTGGAATTAAGCTGATGAGCCATACAATGAAGATATGGGAGAGAGTCATTGAGCACCGCTTAAGAAGAATGACAGGCCTGCCCAAAAATCAGTTTGGTTTCATGCCTGGGAGGTCAACCATGGAAGCCATTTTCTTGGTACGACAACTTATGGAGAGATATAGGGAGCAAAAGAAGGACATGCATATGGTGTTCATTGACTTGGATAAGGCCTATGATAAGATACCACGGTATGTCATGTGGTGGGCCTTGGAGAAACACAAAGTCCCAGCAAAGTACATTACCCTCATCAAGGACATGTACGATAATGTTGCGACAAGTGTTCGAACAAGTGATGTCGACACTGATGACTTCCCGATTAAGATAGGACTGCATCAGGGGTCAGCTTTGAGCCCTTATCTTTTTGCATTGGTGATGGATGAGGTCACAAGGGATATACAAGGAGATATCCCATGGTGTATGCTCTTTGCGGATGATGTGGTGCTAGTTGACGATAGTCGGACAGGGGTAAATAGGAAGTTAGAGTTATGGAGACAAACCTTGGAATCTAAAGGGTTTAGGCTTAGTAGAACTAAAACCGAGTACATGATGTGCGGTTTCAGTACTACTAGGTGTGAGGAGGAGGAGGCGGTTAGCCTTGATGGCCAGGTGGTTCCCCAGAAGGACACCTTTCGGTATTTGGGGTCAATGCTGCACGGGGATGGGGGTATTGATGAAGATGTGAACCATCGAATCAAAGCCGGATGGATGAAGTGGCGCCAAGCTTCTGGCATTCTCTGTGACAAGAGAGTGCCACAAAAGGTAAAAGGCAAGTTCTACAGGATGGCGGTTCGACCCGCAATGTTGTATGGTGCTGAGTGTTGGCCGACTAAAAGGTGACATGTTCAACAGTTAGGTGTGGTGGAGATGCGTATGTTGAGATGGATGTGTGGCCACACGAGGAAGGATCAAGTCTGGAATGATGATATACGAGATAGAGTTGGGGTAGCACCAATTGAAGAGAAGCTTGTCCAACATCGTCTGAGATGGTTTGGGCATATTCAGCGCGGGCCTCCAGAAGCTCCAGTGCATAGCGGACGGCTAAAGCATGCGGAGAATGTCAAGAGAGGGCGGGGTAGATCGAATTTGACATGGGAGGAGTCCGTTAAGAGAGACCTAAAGGATTGGAGTATCACCAAAGAGCTAGCTATGGACAGGGGTGCGTGGAAGCTTGCTATCCATGTGCCAGAGCCATGACTTGGTTGCGAGATCTTATGGGTTTCACCTCTAGCCTACCCCAAGTTGTTTGGGACTAAAGGCTTTGTTGTTGTTTGTTGTTTGGACTTATAGATTAATTTCTATGAATTTTTGAAGTTTATAACAATTCCTGGAATTTTCTAAATAATTTTAAATCCAGAAAATTCTTTACTGCATCAGCACTGCATCACTGTGACGTCAGCAGGTCAACAGGGCCGGTCCAGGTCAAACCTGACGTGTGGGGTCCGCACGTCAGTGACTCAATTAGTTAACTAACTAATTAGGGGTTAGGTTAGTCACTAATCTAACTTTGACCAGGGGCTGGGCCCACATGTCAGCGACCCATGGGGGTCAAATCCCTGGTCAGCGGGGTCAAACCACCAGCGTTTAGACGCCGGCGACGACCGAATGAGGCGGAGCGGCGCGGGTTTCGCTCTCCGGCGACCAAATGGGCGGTGGACGCCATCTGCATGAAGCTGGGGATGCGCCGCGTCCAGTGGTGGTTGGGCTCGGGGTGGCCGGAAACGACGCCGGCGACGTCTTTGGCGGCTGCCGGAGCTCGGGCAAGCTCGGTGTCGTAGCTACGATGAGCGTGGCGGCATGAAGTTAACTCCTACGTGCTCTACGTTGTGCAGTGAGCAAGGTGGACATGTCAGCCGAGCTGTTGCATGGCCTGAGACACGTCGGCGGTGAGCGCAGGCGACGGCGGGTGCAGGTGAGCTCGATGAAGTCGCTACGGCGTGCGAGGAAGAGAACGGACAGGGGGGAGATCATTAGTAGCTCACAGCTGTCTCGACGAGTGGGTCAGCGAGGTCGGGGAAGAGTTGGAGCGGTCGGGGCGGCGAAGGGGATCTCTAGTGACGCAAGGTCGGAGATGGCTTGGTGGAGGCAGTGCAGGGCGAGCGAGCGCTCGGGGCTCGGTTGAGGCGAAGCAGCGGACGACGGTGAAGCTTGTGGACATGGCGAGGCGACGACTGGACGATGGTGGCTGCGAGCTTCACGACGGCGCGGGCGCAGCTACGTCGGCCATGGCGGGGGAGAGCGATGGAGATTAGCAGGGGGAAAGTGAGGTGTCGGGGAGGTCGGGACGACACCGAGGAGGTCCTTCGCGGCGTCGAAGCGGTGTCCAGGCGAGCAGACGAGCAGGGTGGTGGCGTGGCAAGCTCGGGCGCACGGGCGCGCACCTCCCTGCCTGCCTGGCGAGAGGAAGCAGGTGATTGGCACTAGGCCAGCACAGTGCTGGTCCGGCCAGTGGCCTGCGAGGTGGGCTGCGCTAGGTAAGTCCTTTTTTCCCTTTCTTTCTGTTTTCTAGTATTCTGCAATTGTTTTGGCTTTATTAAAAATACCAGGGCACTTTCAAAAATCATGAAACTGTTTGTGGGCACTGTTTGGAATATTTCCAACAGCCCTCATTTCCTTTCATGATTATTTGGGCATTTAAAATTATTTATAGCATTTAAATGCCCAAATGCAAATAATTTGTAATTTAATTCAGTGACCCAAGGTGACCTAGAAAAATGTGAACCATTTTTGGCAGAGGTTCTAGACCAAGACAAAAATGATGAAAATTTTAAAGGGCATTTCAGGTTCATTGAAAAATATTTTAGTAAACCCTAGTTGGTTTAAGTGGTGTTGGGGTTTATGCCATCCCCATTTCAAGTTTCTGAAAATTTTAAACATGATGCATCACTCTAATGCAAGCACTGACTAGGGTTGTGACAACTCACCCCCACTAAACAAGAATCTCCCCGAGATTCAAGAAGTGAGGTAAGAAGACAGAGGGGACACAAAGCCAACACAACCTTCACGTTCTAGATTGCACTCCGTAAGAACGTTGATTGCTTGCATCATGTTGATCTTGACATCCTTGCTTTCAAAATCTTTGTCCAACACAGTGATGACAGAAAGAGATTGTACAGGAATCGATCTTCATGAAGATCGAGCAACTCTGGATCAACTCATGGGTTGAGACGTAAAACATCTCTTGAGCTGAGAAACAAAACACACATCTGGAACGAGGAAAGGTAGAAGATAACGAAGGTTCAATTTGGTAGGCAACAACTCCACACTTGGGTAAGATGATGCATGGGTTTCAAAGTAGCGAGGAGATAATCATCGTGACTCCATAACATGGCACCTTGGAGGAGGTGACTCGTAGAATTATTCCCTTAAGTGGCAAAAAGAATTACTTTTAATATAGAGACCATTGAAACTCTCTATACCAGCCTAAGGCAATTCACAAACGATAGTTTGACGGAGTTCGAGGGAACAACATATTTGGGCTAGAATGAATGATGTGGACTGCCTTGTTGAGGACAATGCGATGGATGATTTCTGCTTATCATCGAGGAAGGATAGGGCCAAGGTAAGCTCACTGTTGAAGATGGTCCCGGACAGCAATTGCCGAGAAGGTCAGCCCATGGTAATTAAGATGGTACAGTTACGGGTGCAAGCTGGGAACAAAACGCAAATGCTGGGAATGATTCTAGTAGCTGGGGAAAAACTCAACAGTCGAGAGTGATTCCGCTGTTTGAAAGATTATAGTATAATCGATGAAACTAGGAGCTCAAGAATCCCTAAGGAACAACTTCTAGAATAAGTTGCTCAAATTCCTCATGGAGAAGATGGTCAAATAGCTCAATCAAGATACTACAATGATAGATCTTCCGGCTAGGTGTGTCGGCCAGAACATCGACCTTGTCGGAACCTACATTATAGATCTTGGAAAAGTTCCAACCATCATATCTGCCTGAGATTCAGATCTGGTTGGAAACAGGATATTTCAGACAGCATGTCTGGAAAAGAAAGTTTGCAACACAAACCGACGAGATGACGTTGCGAGATTCTCGGGAAATGAACTATGATAGCAAGCTCCAAAATATGAGCTGGTTCTGCTACATACCTGTGAGCACACTGTCCAAGACAGGCATGACCACATAGTAGTCTTACAACAAAATACTACTGAGTTTAGGTGGGAACCATCATCGAGCATATTGAAGTCTTGTGCATGTTCGTCTGGGCCCTTCGGAAATAGCATTTGAACTTCTTATCATTGGACAAATCATTTAGTGGCTTTGTGTGCCAGGAATACATATGGAATGGAGATGATCAGTCTATCAAACCATAGAATACTTCGCACATGCGTGACTGACTATGGGTGATTCCAGAGGAGGCAAAACAAACTTTCTTGAATTCATGGCGGCAACTTGCATCAATTACACATGAATTAGAGGAAGTCACTTCTTTCGTCCAAACATATGCTTCACGAACCAGCATGAAGAAATGCTTTCAAAGTTTCCAACACTAGCTTAATGTTCAACATGAATCATGGACAAGATGAAAATATTGCCGATGGGCTCAACAACAGGTCATCCAGATTTCCATGAAGATGGAATTCCACAACTATGTGAACAAAGCGATAGCATTGATCAGACCAAAAGATACAATGGTGCATGCTCGAGGGATCAACCACAAATAAGACAACATTACGAACATCGTTGGTTCTGATTTGATTTAACGATAGCCCACACTCAAACCAAAGTTCTAACAAGACAATAGATCCAACAACTGATACGAGGACCAATTGATGAAGATATCAACTTTCTTCAACACACACAAAAATATATCCCTTAAAATGAACTAAGTCAGACAAGCTTTTATCTTCCAACTCTCCAAGTTGTTGTTTGGCTTAACCAACTAGCTCAGGAGTATCCAACACAGATTCTTGGAGAAAGAGTGGTTTATTGGAAAACCAACTTGATCACGAACTCAACATATCGGTCAGGGGACAACCTGGTGATACTTCCAAGAAGATATTTGGAGAATCACGAACCACCGACATGTTATTAATATCAAGAACAATCTTGCTTTTCAGGGCAAAATGATGTGATCAGATAAGCAAGGGGTTGACACAATCCTAACTCATTGATCAAAGAATGCACCAAGAAAATGGTCTAGGTAGCACAATCTATCTTAGAATGATGATTCTATAACCAACACGCTAAGAATGAGGTTATTGTCCATTAACTACCAAGCAACACAGTTGCTAGGAGTATTGATTTCACACATCACAATTCACTTGTCGGCATTACAATTACAATAACACGGGAACCGAGGAATGAACAATAATGGAAAGAAGTATCACTACGTCAAGAATTCATAAAAGTTGGTGCATTTCTCTTGATATTCCAGACATAAAGTAGGTAATACTTCAGGGTAGAACAGAATCAAAAGCTGGGATGGCATTTTGATTTGCGGATTACAACTGCTTTGACCCAATCCTGGAAATGGATAAGGTACTGGAGTTTGTTTCTCCTAGTCATTCCGAGATAGAATGGCTTGACGGAACACAAGAGTAAAGGGCATCGATGAACACGAATGCACAACTACTCCTGACTATCGGTTGGTAGACGTAGGTCAGAAACAACTAAAGGGGGACAACTCAAAGGAACATATAATTTTCCGAGTTGTAGATGCATAGATTGGTATGTCGAACAAGTTCAACATGTTTCTTCCGGATAACCCATGCAGAAAGGTAGGGTTGGCAGAGTCGCAATATAGAATGGGGAACTCATCGAGAGCACTCTTGTTGTGATCTTTTGGTTCAAAGAACTTCTGCCATAAGCAGTTCATGGTATTTGGAAGAAGGAAATACCACGGACCTCGAGGACTATCGCAAAGGTTACTAATATCAAAAAGGAACTAGCAAACACTACCAACATGGATGCGTAGAGTGAATCTCGGGTTCAAGAACCCAGGAATGGAATGCCTACTAACGAGATGGCATCACGGGATGCTTTCGAGAATGACGGCCAGAATCATCACACTGGGAACACAAAACATGGCTAGATTACTAGGTGACTCCCTAAGACACCTAGGGTCATAACAATAGCTCCAACATATATGTCGAGGTAATAGAGTACCTCAACTCACCGATTAGTGTTGTTGAACTGGCCCAAAGGGACATCGGGAACGGAAAGAAGGGATTTGCAAATGCATCAGATTATTTAGAAACCTGGAATGACTCAGACAGCATAACGGCTGTAAATGCTCAAAAAGGTTTGAGACATCCTGCAAAATGGTGGCATAACCACTCAACATCACAATATCAAGGTTTCGAGACCAACTATGAACACACGGAAGTAGTAGGAGCTGAACTGAGACTTGAATCCATCATTCCTATAAGTCTATGGATTAGTATCACGTGACCCTGATAGAAAGAAGAGAAAGCCTAGTTCCTTAACCCCATAGGAAAGATAGGATGACTCGGATCAGAAGGGCATAAGGTAAAGGAGTAAAAAGAGCCTTACATTCCCATCCACAATCAATTCCTCTATATAACTAAAGCATTTCTAGACTCAACTTTGAACAGTTTGCTTGGTAATCCAATAGGCAGTCAGGCTCTGATACCAACACTGTCAGGACCCCGATCCTAAGTCACACCGATCTGGCATGTAACACATCATATCACTTTGCAGCCTCACGCACGGTATTCCCACGGGTGCCACCTTACCTGGCCCGGGACTGTCACATCCCTAGTTCTGACAATGCTTGGTGCTAGCATCTGGTGTTGCATCATGTTTACTTTTCACAGGAAGTTGAAATGGGGATGACAGAATCCCCAGCACCCCCCTGAAACCAACTAGGGTTTACTAAAATTATCTTCAATGAACCTGAAATGCCCTTCTAAAATGTTCATCATCTTTGCCTTGGTCTTAAACCTCTGACAAAAATGGTGCACAATTTTCTAGGTCATCCTAAGCTCACTGGATTAAATCATATGTTAATTGCATTTGGGCACTTAAATGCTATAAAATATTTTAAATGTCCAAATAATCCTAAACTGAAATGTTCCATGTTGGTTATATGCTAAACAGTGGGCATGAGCAGTTTGGTGATTTTTGAAAGTGCCTAAGCATTTTTAGAAAAGCCACAAACCTACAGAAAATAGAAAACAGAAACTAAAATAAAGAAAACGGAGAGAGAGAAAGCCCACCTGGCCACCAACCTGGCGGCCCACTGGCGGCCCAACCCACTGGCCTGAAGCGGCTGTCTTCAACCTTTGCAAGTAGGCAGAGGCATGTCGACAGCGCGCGCGCCCGAGCTCCACCTCCTGCTTGCCACCGAGGCGCCCCCGACGCGTCTGGAGACGCCCCGCAGCCCCCTCTGCCTCTCCCCTCACTCTCTGCTCTCTCCCTCTAGCCCCTTCCCTGAGCTCACTCGAGAGCGACCGTCGCCGCCGCCCATCGTTGCCATGGCCAGAGCCACCACCTTGCCTCTCCGTGCTGTCCAGAGGCTCCGCCTCGACGCCACAGAGCTCCAAGACGAAGCACGCGCCTGCGGGGCGCCTGAAGCGATGCCATCATCCTCGTCTTCACCGATCGCCGCCGGAGATCCCCCTCGACGCCCTAACCGCTCCGGTCCCTCCCCGACCTCGCCGTCTGCTCCGCCGTGATCACCGTGAGCTCAGCTACCTCCCCATCCTCTCCGTTCTCGCTCTCGTGCCTCGTAGCGACCGCACCGAGCTCGCCCGCACGCACCGCCGCCTCTGCTCATCGCCGCCGTGGCCACAGCCACGTTGGCTCGAAACCGAGCACGTCATCGTACTCACCGCACTCCCAGGATGTCGTAGCACCACTCCACGCACCTCGCGATGCCCCCTAGCGACGGGTTCGACCTCGCCCGAACTCCGGCGAACGCCAAGGTTGTCGCCGACGACGATTCCGGCCGCCCTAGGTCCACCCACTGCCACTACTCGACGCGGCTCACTCCCCGCGTCACGTAGATGTGCTCCACCGTCGTTTTGGTCGCCGGAGCATGAAACCCTCACCTCTCCGCCATCCCTGGCCCTGCCGGCGATGAGCCCCGGGTCAACTCCGGCGAGTTTGACCCGGGTTGACCCCAGTTTGAGCCCCCTGGGTCTATGACAGGCGGGGCCCGCCCTGCTAATTAACCTAGGATTAGGACTAACTAAAATTAGTTAGTCTAATGGCACTGACACGCAGGACCCACTGGTCAGGTTTGACCTGGACCGTCCCCGTTGACTGCTGACGTCACCCCGACGCAATGCTGACGCAATAAATCATTTACTAGATTTATTCTTATACAGGAAATTCCAGAAAATGTTATAAACTTCAAAAATTCATAGAAATTAATTTGTAACTCCAAATGCAAAGATTGATATATGAAAATTGATCAGAAAAATCCAATCTTTCCATCTGTAATGGTTTCATGCATTTCAGAAAATTTTACCTTTCTGTTTAAGTGAAACAAGCTAATGCATTAATATGACTTCATATCATGGGCTTTCATTTGAATCTTTGATTCAAATGGACTCAAACCAACCTGTTTTAGAATGCATTACCAAAACACACCCATATTGCCCGTTCATAGCATGCATCATATTGTTGCATATTGCCATGTGATGATTGTGTTCCGATGTGTCTTTCGTGGTAGGTTCTACCTCCGAGGATACCCACGAATATCCGACTGAAGGGCGGTATCCTACTACCACTCCATCAGGCAAGCAAAAACCCCTTGTTCATTCCGATATAATCCCACTCTCTCGCTTCTGCTCTCTTTTACTGCATTAGGACAACAGCGATTCAACGGTTACATGTTGCGGTAGTTGAACCCCTTTCCTCTGCATGACATGTCATTGCCACAGTAAATAGATGAAACCCACTAGCATGAGTAGGAGTTGTTTGAGCCCTGATGTGCCTACTCATTCATGCTTGTTGTCATGCCTGCTACTGCTTAGAGTTGACTCGGGTCTGATTCATCGGGAATGAATTAGAATGTGGTGAACATGTCCTACTATTGAGAGCTAAGTGTGTGAACACGATTTGGTAAAGGTAGAGGTGAGAGGCCATGTAGGAGTACATGGTGGGTTGTCTCATTGAAACCGTCCTCAGGAACTGAGTTCTATGTCTGTGATCCATGAACAGCTACTACCACACATTGGGCTCCGGGCACTCCAAGCTCTCTCGACTTATTAATCAACCTGATCTCTGTCCAGGAGTTGCAACTAGTTTCTGGTGTTTGTAGGTTGTGTTAGTAGTCTACCAAGTGGCACCCGGTACAGGTGGGCTTGGGACAGACTAGACATCGTGGCACGGCGTACCAAGCGTAGATCCATCCATCGAGGTGGGCTTGGGAACCCTGCACACATCGTTTGGGGCCGTGGGCGACACCCCGGCCGGATCTCCTTGAGGATGGAACCCGAATAGGCGATAAACCTGGACTAGAGACTTGTGTGGTTAGTCAGGTCGTGGCCGACTCCCTCGCCAGGCTTCCGCTTGAAGGTTGCCGAGATACACGACGTGTACATGGTGGTAAGTGACGAGAGCATGTGTGAAGAAGTACACCCCTGCAGGGTTATAAATGATCTATTCGAATAGCCGTCTCCGCAGTAAAGGACTTCTGGGTTGCCTATACAGTTCATAGACAAGTGAAAGTGGATACTCTAAAATGCGCAAGATAAGCATGAGTGCTATGGATGGCCTTCTCGTAGGGAGACGGGAGCGGATCCATAGTGGTGTATTGATTGGTGAATATGTGGACTCGTGTGCGCCACCTCAAAAGAGTTACCAGCAGTCGTAGTTCAGGATAGTCACTGAGTCAAAGCTGGCTTGCTGCAGTTAAACTCCACCACCCCTTTGTTGATACTGATGCATATGTAGCTAGTTCTGATGTAAGTCTTGCTGGGTACATTTGTACTCACGTTTGCTTAATTTATGTTTTTGCAGAGAGACTTCAGTCTCACTAGTAGTTGCGCGTGGACTTCGACGTTTAGCTTGTTACCTCAGCTACGATCTTGTACCCTTGGGAGGGTCTTGTAGATAGTCAGGCTTCTCAGCCTTTTTCATTTGTAGTTGTCTGTACTTAGACAAGTTAAGCTTCCGCACGCACTCATTGCTTGTATGACTTGAATGCTGGGTCATGAGACCCATGTTTGTAATATCTGACTCTTTGGAGTCTTATGAATAAATACTTTGAGTCGTAGAGTTTTGTTGTGACGCCATGTTGTATTTACACATATCGAGCATATTGTGTCTATGATTGAAATGCTTGGTATGTGTGGGATCCAACAACCTAGTTGTCTATCCTTGGTAGCCTCTCTTATGGGGAAATGTAGTCTAGTGCTTCCACTGAGCCATGGTAGTCTGCTACAGCCCGGTTTACCGAAGTCCTGTTAGCCCAGTTGCTACTGCTCCGGAACACTTAGACTGGCCGGCATGTGTCCTTCTTTGATCCTGTGTCTGTCCCTTCGGGGAAATGTCACACGGTGTCTTTCGGAGTCCTGTTAGCCTGCTACAGCCCGGATTCCCGGAGTCCTGCTAGCCCAGTTGCTACAGCCCGAATTCACTCGCTGATGACCGACACATTCGTTGTTGGGTCATGTATGCTTGTCCCTGTAAGTTAGTGCCACTTTGGGTTCACGACTAGTCATGTCGGCCCGGGTTCTCTGTCATATGGATGCTAGCGACACTATCATATACGTGAGCCAAAAGGCGCAAATGGTCCCGGGCCAGGTAAGGTGGCACCCGTGGGAATACCGTGCGTGAGGCCGCAAAGTGATATGATGTGTTACATGCTAGATCGGTGTGACTTAGGATCGGGGTCCTGACAGCTTTGGTATCAGAGCCTGACTGCCTGTAGGATTACCAAGCCAAACTGGTCGAAGTTGAGTCTAGAAATGCTTTAGTTATATGTAGGGGAATTGATTGTGGGAAGGGACATATGGCTCTTTTTACTCCTTTACCTTATGCCCTTCTGATCTGAGTCATCCTCTTCTTTCCTACGTGGGTTAAGGACTAGGATCTCATCTCTCTATCAGGTTCACGTGTTACTAATCCATAGAATCTTAGGATTGTTGGTTCCAGGCCTCATTTCAGTTTCTACTACTTTAGTATGTTGTCAATTGAACCAGAACCTTGATATGATGTTGTTGAGTGACTATGCAAATCCTTGTGAATGTCTCAAATCTTTTTCTGAGCATTTAGAACCGTTATGATGTCCGAGTCATCCCAGGTTTCTAAATAGTCTGATGCATTTGCAACCCCCTTCTTTCCTTCCCGATGTTTCTCTGGGCCAGTTTAACCACACTAATCGGTGAGTTGAGGTACTCTGTTACCTCGACATATATGTTGGAGCTATTATTATGACCCTAGGTGTCTTAGAGGATCACCTAATAATCTAGCCATGTTTTGTGTTCCCAGTGTGATGATTCTGGCCATCATTCTCGAAAGCATCCCGTGATGCCATTTAGTTAGTAGGCATTCTATTCCTGGGTTTTTGAACTGAGATTCACTCTACTCATTCATGTTGATAGTGTTTGCTAGTTCCTTTAGGATTTAGTAACCTTTGCGATAGTCCTCGAGGTCTGTGGTATTTCCTACTTCCAAATACCATGAACTGCTTATGGCAGAAGTTCCTTTGAACCAATAGATCACAACCAGAGTGCTCTTGATGAGTTCTCGATTCTATGTTGTGACTCTGCCAGTTCTACCTTTCTGCATGGGTTGTCCGAAAGAAATATGTTGGACTCGTTCGACATACCAATCCATGCATCCACAACTCAGAAAATCATATGTTCCTTGTGTTGTCCCTCTTCAGTGGTATTACGCCCTTAGTCTATTAGTTGATAGTCAAGAGTAGGTGTGCATTCATGTTCATCGTTGCCTTTTACTCTTGAGGTCCGTCAGTCCATTCTACTCCGGAATGACTAGGAGAAACAAACTCCAGTACCTTGTCCATTTCTAGGATTGGGTCAAAGCAGTTGTATTCCGTGGATCAAAATGCCAATCCATCATTTGCTCTGTTCTACCTTGGAGTGTCACCCTCTTTCATATCAAGAATGACGTGAGAATTGCACAATCTCTTATGATTTCTTGATACAGTGATACTTTCGCCATCATTATTCATTTCTTGTTCTCCGTGTTGGTTGTAACCGGAATGCCGACAGGTGAACCGTGATGTGTGGAATCAATACTCCTAGCAACCCCGTTGCTTGGTAGTTAATGGACAATAATCTCATTCTTAGCGTGTTGGTTATTGAATAACTATTCTAGGATTGATCGTGCTACCTTGTCCTTATTTCTGGTGCACTCTTTGATCTTTGAGTTAGGATTGAATCCCTTGCTCTTCTGATCATGTCGTCTTGCCTTGAAAAGCAAGATTGTTCTCGAGCTTAAAAACATATGGTGGTTCGTGATTTTCTAATTATCTTCTCGGAGGTATCACCAAGTTGTCACCTGACCGCTATGTTGAGTTCGTGATCATGTTGGTTTTCCTCCAAACCACCCATTCTCCAAGAATCTGTGTTGGATACCCCTGAGCTAGTTGGTTAAGCTAAGCAACAACTTGGAGAGTTGGAAGATAAAATCTTGTCTGACTTAGTTCATGTTAAGGGATATCTTTGTGTGTGTGTGTGTTGAAGAAAGATGATATCTCCATCGATTGGTCCTCGTGATCAGTTGTTGGATCTATTGCCTTTTCAAAACTTGGACTTGAGTATGGGCTATCGTCAAGTCAAATCAGAACCAACGATGTTCGTAATGTTGTCTTACTCGTGGTTGATCCCTCAAGCATATACCATTACATCTTTTGGTCTGACCAATGCTATCACCGTGTTCACATGATGGTGGAAGTCCAGTGATATGGAAATTCCGATGAGTTGTTGTTGAGCCCATCAGCAGCATTTTGTCTCCTCCATGATTCGTGTTGAACATACAGCTAGTGTTGGGAAATTGTGTAAGCATTTTCTTCATGCCCCGTTCATGAAGTATATGTTTGGATGAAAGCAGTGACTTCCTCGAATTCATGTGCATTTGGTGCAAGTTGCCGCCGTAAGTTCGAGAAAGATTGTTTTTGTTTCCTCTGGTACCATCCCAAGTCAATTATGCATGTGCGAATGTATTCTATGGTTTGGTAGATTAATTACCTCTACTCCATATGTATTCCCTAGCACACCAAGCCACTGATTGATTTGTTCAATGAAAAGAAGTTCATGCGCTAATCCTGAAGGGCCCGTACGGATATGCACAAGACTTCGTTACCTCAATGATGGTTTCCAATCAGAACTCGGTAGTGTTTTATTGCAAGACTACCATGTGATCATGCTTGTCTAGGACAGCGTATTCACATGTGTGTAGCAGAACCAGCTCATGTTTTGGAGCTTGCTATCGTAGTTCATCTCCCGAGAGTCTCGCAATGTTATCTCGTCGATTTATGTTGCAACTCTTCTTTTCAGACTTGTGAGTCTGAAGTATCCTGTTTCTAACCAGATCTGATTCTTAGGCAGATATGATGGTTGGAACATTTTCCCAAGAACTATAATAATGGTCTCTGTAACCCGGTAACGTGGATGTCGTAGCCAACACACCCAGCCGGAAGACCTATTATTGTAGTATCTTGATTGAGTAAGTTGGCCACCTCCCCATAAGAATTTCGTAGGAATTACTCCAGTAGTTATTCCTTATGGATTCTTGTGCTCCCGAAGTCCGATCTTTTACCTGATGTTCTGGATACCAAACCATATCTATGAATGGGTTACGCTAGCACATCAAGGAGAACATTAGAAGCAGAGTGCTAAATGTCTCTCGGTCGATTATCCAGATTCCGTTCCCCTGGTCTCGCTAAGGTGAAATCTGAGAAAGTGTTGTCTCCTTTTGCATCTGCATCCTCCATCATTATTCATCATGGTAGTATGATGTGTTGCCAGGATCCTCGGCACGGATGTTGGTAAGACCTTGATGAATACGGAAATGCTCAAGTTCTTGAGAGCACGCTCAGACACTAGGTTATATCCTCGGCATCAGTTGTAATGTGCCTTTTGTTTGTCGAGTTGTCTTATAACTCTAGTTTCCTTTCCAAACTGAGTATGCCATTCTTTCAAATTCATTCAAACGATCAATTGTGAATTTCCTCGGGTTGGTTTAAAGAGTTTCAGTGATCTCTGCATCAAAAGTAATTATTTTTGCCACTTAAGGGAATAATACTACGAGTCACCTCCTCCAAGGTGCCCCGTTGTGGAATCATGGCAATTATCTCCTCGCTACTTTGAAACCATGCACCATCCTACTTCAGCGTGGAATTGTTGCCTACCAAATTGAACCTCCATCATCTTTCCATCCCTCTTGATGTGTGTTTTGTGTGTTAGCTCAAGAGATGTTTCAATGTCTCACTCCATCAGTTGATCCTGAGTTGCTCGATCTTTGAGAAGATTGATTCTTATGGAGTTCTCCCTTTCCTCTCGTTGTCATGTTAGATGGAGTTCTCAGAGCAAGACGTCGAGACAAAGATGATGATCAAATCAACGTTCTTATGAAGTGCAACCTGGATCGTGAAGATTGTGTTAGTTGCATCCCCCCTTCCTCTTACCCTACGGCTGAATCTCGGGACGAGATTCTTGTTTAGTGGGGGTGAGTTGTCACATCCCTAGTTCTGACAATGCTTAGTGCTAGCATCTGGTGTTGCATCATGTTTACTTTCACACAAAGTTGAAATGGGGATGACAGAACCCCCAGCACCCCCTGAAACCAACTAGGGTTTACTAAAATTATCTTCAATGAACCTGAAATGCCCTTCTAAAATGTTCATCGTCTTTGCCTTGGTCTTAAACCTCTGACAAAAATGGTGCACAATTTTCTAGGTCATCCTAAGGTCACTGGATTAAATCATATGTTAATTGCATTTCGGCATTTAAATGCTATAAAATATTTTAAATGTCCAAATAGTCCTAAACTGAAATGTTCCATGTTGATTATATGCTAAACAGTGGGCATGAGCAGTTTGGTGATTTTTGAAAGTGCCTAAGCATTTTTAGAAAAGCCACAAACCTGCAGAAAATAGAAAACGGAAACTAAAATAAAGAAAACAGAGGGAGAAAGACCACCTGGCCACCTACCTGGCGGCCCACTGGCGGCCCAGCCCACCGGCCTGAAGCGGCTGTCTTCAACCTCTGCCAGTACGCAGAGGCGTGTCGACAGCGCGCGCGCCCGAGCTCCACCTCCTGCTTGCCACCGAGGTGCCCCCGATGCGTCTGGAGACGCCCCGCAGCCCCCTCTGCCTCTCCCCTCACTCTCTGCTCTCTCCCTCGCCCTCTAGCCCCTTCCACGAGCTCACCGAGAGCGACCGTCGCCGCCGCCCGTCGTTGCCATGGCCAGAGCCACCACCTCGCCTCTCCGTGTTGTCCAGAGGCTCCGCCTCGACGCCACGGAGCTCCAAGATGAAGCACGCGCCTGAGGTACGCCCGAAGCGACGCCATCATCCACGTCTTCACCGATCGCCGCCAGAGATCCCCCTCGACGCCCTGACCGCTCTGGTCCCCCCCCCGACCTCGCCGTCTGCTCCGCCGTGATCGCCGTTAGCTCAACTACCTCCCCATTCTCCCCGTTCTCTCTCTCGTGCCTCGTAGCGACCGCACCAAGCTCGCCCGCACGCACCGCCGCCTCTGCTCATCGCCGCCGTGGCCACAGCCACGTTGGCTCAAAACCGAGCACGTCATCGCACTCACCGCACTCCCAGGATGCCGTAGCACCACTCCACGCACCTCTCCATGCCCCCTAGCGACGGGTTCGACCTCGCCCGAACTCCGGCGACCGCCAAGGTCGTCGCCGGCGATGATTCCGGCCGCCCCAGGTGTACCCACTGCCACTACTCGACGCGGCTCACTCCCCGCGTCACGTAGATGTGCTTCATCGTCGTTTTGGTCGCCGGAGCACGAAACCCGCACCTCTCCGCCGTCCCTGGCCCTGCCGGCGACGAGCCCCGGGTCAACTCCAGCGAGTTTGACCCAGGTTGACCCCAGTTTGACACCCCTGGGTCTATGACAGGTGGGGCCCGCCCTGCTAATTAACCTAGGATTAGGACTAACTAAAATTAGTTAGTATAATGGCACTGACACGCAGGACCCATTGGTCAGGTTTGACCTGGACCGTCCCCGTTGACTGCTGACATCACCCCGACGCAATAAATCATTTACTGGATTTATTCTTATACAGGAAATTCCAAAAAATGTTATAAACTTCAAAAATTCATAGAAATTAATCTGTAACTCCAAATGCAAAGATTTATATATGAAAATTGATTAGAAAAATCCAATCTTTCCATCTGTAATGGTTTCATGCATGTCAGAACAATTTAACCTTGATGTTTAAGTGAAACAAGCTAATGCATTAATATGACTTCATATCATGGGCTTTCATTTGAATCTTTGATTCAAATGGACTCAAACCAACCTATTTTAGAATGCATTAGCCAAAACACACCCATATTGACATGTCATAGCATGCATCATATTGTTGCATATTGCCAAGTGATGATTTTCTTCCGATGTGTCTTTCGTGGTAGGTACTGCCTCCGAGGATACCCACGAATATCCGACTGAAGGGCAGTATCCTACTACCACTCCATCAGGCAAGCAAAACCCCCTTGTTCATTCTAATATAATCCCACTCTCTCGCTCCTGCTCTCTTTTACTGCATTAGGACAACAACAATTCAACTGTTACATGCTGCGGTAGTTGAACCCCTTTCCTCTGCATGACCTGTCATTGCCACAGTAAATAGATGAAACCCACTAGCATGAGTAGGAGTTGTTTGAGCCCTGATGTGCCTACTCATTCATGCTTGTTGTCATGCCTGCTACTGCTTACAGTTGAGTCGGGTCTGGTTCATCGGGAATGGATTAGAATGTGGTGAACATGTCCTACTATTGAGAGCTAAGTGTGTGAACACGATTTGGTAAAGGTAGCGGTGAGAGGCCATGTAGGTGTACATGGTGGGTTGTCTCATTGAAACCGTCCTCATGAACTGAGTTCTGTGTCTGTGATCCATGAACAGCTACTACCACACATTGGGCTCCGGGCACTCCAAGCTCTCTCGACTTATTAATCAACCTGATCTCTGTCTAGGAGCTGCAACTAGTTTCTGGTATTTGTAGGTTGTGTTGGTAGTCTACCAAGTGGCACCCGGTACAGGTGGGCTTGGGACAGACTAGGCACTATGGCACGGTGTACCAAGCGTAGATCCATCCATCGAGGTGGGCTTGGGAACCCTGCACACATCGTTTGGGGCCGTGAGCGACACCCCGGCCGGATCTCCTTGCGGATGGAACCCGAATAGGCGATAAACCTGGACTAGAGACTTGTGTGGTTAGTCAGGTCATGGCCGACTCCCTCGCCAGGCTTCCGCTTGAAGGTTGCCGAGATACACGACGTGTACATGGTGGTAAGTGGTGAGAGCGTGTGTGAAGAAGTACACCCTTGCAGGGTTATAAATGATCTACTCGAATAGCCGTGTCCGCGGTAAAGGACTTCTGATGTAAGTCTTGCGGGGTACATTTGTACTCACGTTTGCTTAATTTATGTTTTTGCAGAGAGACTTCAGTCTCACTGGTAGTTCCACGTGGACTTCGACGTTTAGCTTGTTACCTCAGCTACGATCTTGTACCCTTGGGAGGGTCTTGTGGATAGGCAGGCTTCTCAGCCTTTTTCATTTGTAGTTGTCTGTACTCAGATAAGTTAAGCTTCCGCACGTGCTCATTGCTTGTATGACTTGAATGCTGGGTCATGAGACCCATGTTTGTAATATCTGACTCTTTGGAGTCTTATGAATAAATACTTTGAGTCGTAGAGTTTTGTTGTGATGCCATGTTGTATTTACACATATCGAGCATATTGTGTGTATGATTGAAATGCTTGGTATGTGTCGGATCCGACAACCTAGTTGTCTATCCTTGGTAGCCTCTCTTATGCGGAAATGTAGTCTAGTGCTTCCACTGAGCCATGGTAGTCTGCTACAGCCCGCTTTACCGGAGTCCTGTTAGCCCAGTTGCTACTGCTCCGGAACACTTAGACTGGCCGGCATGTGTCCTTCTTCGATCCTGTGTCTGTCCCTTCGGGGAAATGTCACGCGGTGTCTTCCGGAGTCCTGTTAGCCTGCTACAGCTCGGATTCCCGGAGTCCTGCTAGCCCAGTTGCTACAGCCCGAATTCACTCGCTGATGACCGACACGTTCGTTGCTGGGTCATGTATGCCTGTCCCTTTAAGTTTGTGCCACTTTGGGTTCACGACTAGTCATGTCGGCCCGGGTTCTCTGTCATATGGATGCTAGCGACACTATCATATATGTGAGCCAAAAGGTGCAAACGGTCCCAGGCCAGGTAAGGTGGCACCCGTGGGAATACCATGGGTGAGGCCGCAAAGTGATATGATGTGTTACATGCTAGATCGGTGTGACTTAGGATCGGGGTCCTGACAGGGACCGTTTGCGCCTTTCGGCTCACGTATATGATAGTGTCGCTAGCATCCATATGACAAAGAATTCGGGCCGACATGACTAGTCGTAAACCCAAGGTGGCGCTAACTTACAGGGACAGGCATAGATGACCCAGCAACGAACGTGTCGATCATCAACGTATGAACCCAAGTCGTAGCAAGCTACAAGGAATTAAAGGAACAACGCATGACATTTCCCCGAAGGGACAGACACAGGAACGAACAAGGACACATGCCGGCGAGCCTAAGTGTTCCGGAGTAGTAGCAAGCTAGCATGGCTCAGTGGAAGCACTAGGAGACATTTCCCGGTAAGAGAGGCTACCAAGAATAAACAACTAGGTTGTCGGATCCCACACATACCAAGCATTTCAATAACATACACACAATATGCCCGATATGTGCAAATACAATATGGCATCACAAGAAGACTCTACGACTCAAAGTATTTATTCAATAGGCTCCGAGGAGCCAAGCATCACAAACATGGGTCTCATGACCCAACATTCAGAGCATACAAACAACGGAAGCATAACATGCCTGAGTACAGACAACTACAAATGAAAAGGGCTGAGAAGCCTGACTATCTACAAGATCCTCCCAAGGGTACAAGATCGTAGCTGAGGTAACAAGCTAAACGTCGAAGTTCGCGCGAAACTACTAGTGAGACTGAAGTTTCTGTGCAAAAAGATAAATTAAGCAAACGTGAGTACAAATGTACCGAACAAGACTTACATCAGAACTAGCTACATATGAATCAGTATCAACAAAGGGTCGATGGGGTTTAACTGCAGCAAGCCAGCTTTGACTCAGTGACTATCCTGAACTACGTCTACAAGTAACTCTTTTGAGGTGGCGCACACGAGTCCACATATTCACCAATAAATACACCACTATGGATTTGCTCCCGTCTCCCTACGAGAACGCCATCCATAGCACTCACGCTTATCTTGCGCATTTTAGAGTATCCACTTTCACTTGTGTATGAACTGTATAGGCAACCCAGAAGTCCTTTACCGCAGACGCGGCTATTCGAATAGATCATTTATAACCCTGCAGGGGTGTACTTCTTCACACATGTTTCCACCACTTAGCATCTGCACACGACATGTGCTCGGCAGACTTCAAGCGAAAGTCGACATGGGTGTAGACCACGACCTGACTAACCACACAAGTCCCTAGTCCAGGTTTATCTCCTATTCAGGTTCCATCCGCAAGGAGTCCGGCTGAGGTTTCCTCTACGGCCCTGATCGATGTGTTCAGGGTTCCCGATGCACCAAACGGGCGTCCCGGTACACCGTGCCACGTGCCTACCGCATCACAGCCCACCCCTCGGGTCAGCGCTGTGAACGGCCTCCAGCATAGTACAAACACCAGAAACTACTTGCAACTCCTGGACAGAGGACAGGGGGGTTAATAAGTCAAGCGGGGTCATATTTCAGGGCCCAACGTGTGGTAGTAGCTGTTCATGGATCACAAACACAGAACTCAGTTCGTGAGGACGGTTTCAATGAGACAACCCACCATGTACTCCTACATGGCCTCTCACTGCTACCTTTACCAAATCGTGTTCACACACTTAGCTCTCAACAGTAAGACATGTTCACCACATTCCAATTCATCCCCGATGAATCAGTCCTGACTCAACTCTAAGCAGTAGGAGGCATGACAACAAGCATGAATGAGTAGGCACATCAGGGCTCAAACTACTCCTACTCATTCTAGTGGGTTTCATCTATTTACTGTGGCAATGACAGGTCATGCAGAGGAAAGGGGTTCAACTACCGCGGCATGTAACAGTTGAATCGTTGTTGTCCTAATGCAGTAAAAGAGAGCAGAAGCGAGAGAGTGGGATTGTATCGGAATGAACAAGGGGGTTTTGCTTGCCTGGCACTTCTGAAGATGATATAGCTCTTCATCAGTGTCATCGAACTCGTCATCGGAACATACGTCTACTGAGGGGGGAACAACCACCGGCAAACAAGAGGGAACACGATCAATGCAATGCCACAATATGATGCATGATCATGACATGTCAATATGCTGTGATTTGAGCTAATGCAACTAGCAATGATTTAAATGGAGTTGGTTTGAACACTAAATTCGAATTCAAACTCCATATGTGATCATTCAAATGTCATTTATTTGATTTTTCCAATTCAGCAGCTATAAGTTGTTCTAACATGCATGAAAATGGTACAGATGGATAGATTGGATTTTTTCCGATCATTTTTCATATATAAATTATTTCATTTGGACTTATAGATTAATTTCTAACTCTACCTATGTTGTCTCAACATAGCCGGTCCCAAGCCCGGGTAAAGGAGGAGGGTGGTGATAGGCTTGGTGAGCCAACGCAAAAACTCAGCCACTCTTATGGAGATGAAACCCAAAAGATTTTCATTGGGGCGTAACCCTCTCGGCGATGCACCACATCGAAACCCGGGTTTGGTGGAAAATGAGCAAGGGCCGGGCCGTCACCCCCCAGGTGGCGCGCCGTATCTCGATCTGGATACGGTGGCAAGTGAGCGAGGATCGGGTCGTCGCATCCTTAGTGGCGCGCTACATCGGCGCCCGGATGTAGTGTAAAATGAGCAAGGGTCTTCGCATTTGACTCAACGAGTGCGAAGGGTAAGGAAGCTAGCCGAGCATAGGAGGATTCGCTTAGGTAGTTGGAACGTAGGGTCTCTGACAGGGAAGCTTCGGGAGCTATTTGATGCAGCGGTGAGGAGAGGTGTTGATATCCTTTGCGTCCAAGAAACCAACTGGAGAGGACAGAAGGCGAAGGAGGTGGAGGGTACCGGCTTCAAGCTGTGGTACACGGGGACGGCTGCAAACAGAAATGGCGTAGGCATCTTGATCAACAAGAGCCTCAAGTATGGAGTGGTAGACGTCAAGAGACGTGGGGACTGGATTATCCTGGTCAAGCTGGTAGTTGAGGACTTGGTTCTCAATGTTATCAGCGCGTATGCCCCGCAAGTAGGCCACAATGAGAACACCAAGAGGGAGTTCTGGGAAGGCCTGGAAGATATGGTTAGGAGTGTACCAATTGGTGAGAAGCTCTTCATAGGAGGAGACCTCAATGGCCACGTGGGTACATCTAACACAGGTTTTGAAGGGGCGCATGGGGGCTTTGGCTATGGCATCAGGAATCAAGAAGGAGAAGATGTCTTAAGCTTTGCTCTAGCCTACAACATGATTGTAGCTAACACCCTCTTTAGAAAGAGAGAATCACATCTGGTGACTTTTAGTAGTGGCCAACACTATAGCCAGATTGATTTCATCCTCTCGAGAAGAGAAGATAGGCGTGCGTGCCTAGATTGTAAGGTGATACCTGGAGAGAGTGTTGTACCCCAGCATAAGCTGGTGGTTGCTGACTTTCGCTTTCGGATTCGTGTCCAGTGGGATAAGCGTGCCAAAGTCGCTAGAACAAAGTGGTGGAAGCTCAAGGGGGAGGTAGCTCAGGCGTTCAAGGAGAGGGTCATTAAGGAGGGCCCTTGGGAGGAAGGAGGGGATGCAGACAATGTGTGGATGAAGATGGCGACTTGCATTCGTAAGGTGGCCTCAGAGGAGTTTGGAGTGTCCAGGGGAAGGAGAAGCGAAGATAAGGATACCAAGTGGTGGAATGATGATGTCCAGAAGGCGATTAAAGAGAAGAAAGATTGCTTCAGACGCCTATACCTGGATAGGAGTGCAGACAACATAGAGAAGTACAAGATGGCGAAGAAGGCTGCAAAGCAAGTTGTTGGTGAAGCAAGGGGTCGGGCATATGAGGACCTCTACCAACGGTTAGGCACGAAGGAAGGCGAAACGGACATCTATAAGATGGCCAAGATCCGAGAGAGGAAGACGAGGGACATTGGCCAAGTCAAATGCATCAAGGACGGAGCCGGCCAACTCTTGGTGAAGGACGAGGAGATTAAGCATAGATGGCGGGAGTACTTCGACAAGCTGTACAATGGGGAGAATGAGAGTTCTACCATTGAACTGGACGACTCCTTTGATGAGACCCGCATGCGTTTTGTGCGGCGAATCCAGGAGTCTGAGGTCAAGAAGGCTTTAAAAAGGATGAAAGGAGGCAAGGCGATGGGCCCTGATTGTATTCCCATTGAGGTGTGGAAAGGTCTCGGGGACATAGCGATAGTATGGCTAACCAAGCTTTTCAACCTCATTTTTCAGGCAAACAAGATGCCAAAAGAATGGAGACGGAGTATATTAGTACCAATCTTCAAGGACAAGGGGGATGTTCAGAGTTGTACTAATTACCGTGGAATTAAGCTGATGAGCCATACAATGAAGATATGGGAGAGAGTCATTGAGCACCGCTTAAGAAGAATGACAGGCCTGCCCAAAAATCAGTTTGGTTTCATGCCTGGGAGGTCAACCATGGAAGCCATTTTCTTGGTACGACAACTTATGGAGAGATATAGGGAGCAAAAGAAGGACATGCATATGGTGTTCATTGACTTGGATAAGGCCTATGATAAGATACCACGGTATGTCATGTGGTGGGCCTTGGAGAAACACAAAGTCCCAGCAAAGTACATTACCCTCATCAAGGACATGTACGATAATGTTGCGACAAGTGTTCGAACAAGTGATGTCGACACTGATGACTTCCCGATTAAGATAGGACTGCATCAGGGGTCAGCTTTGAGCCCTTATCTTTTTGCATTGGTGATGGATGAGGTCACAAGGGATATACAAGGAGATATCCCATGGTGTATGCTCTTTGCGGATGATGTGGTGCTAGTTGACGATAGTCGGACAGGGGTAAATAGGAAGTTAGAGTTATGGAGACAAACCTTGGAATCTAAAGGGTTTAGGCTTAGTAGAACTAAAACCGAGTACATGATGTGCGGTTTCAGTACTACTAGGTGTGAGGAGGAGGAGGCGGTTAGCCTTGATGGCCAGGTGGTTCCCCAGAAGGACACCTTTCGGTATTTGGGGTCAATGCTGCACGGGGATGGGGGTATTGATGAAGATGTGAACCATCGAATCAAAGCCGGATGGATGAAGTGGCGCCAAGCTTCTGGCATTCTCTGTGACAAGAGAGTGCCACAAAAGGTAAAAGGCAAGTTCTACAGGATGGCGGTTCGACCCGCAATGTTGTATGGTGCTGAGTGTTGGCCGACTAAAAGGTGACATGTTCAACAGTTAGGTGTGGTGGAGATGCGTATGTTGAGATGGATGTGTGGCCACACGAGGAAGGATCAAGTCTGGAATGATGATATACGAGATAGAGTTGGGGTAGCACCAATTGAAGAGAAGCTTGTCCAACATCGTCTGAGATGGTTTGGGCATATTCAGCGCGGGCCTCCAGAAGCTCCAGTGCATAGCGGACGGCTAAAGCATGCGGAGAATGTCAAGAGAGGGCGGGGTAGATCGAATTTGACATGGGAGGAGTCCGTTAAGAGAGACCTAAAGGATTGGAGTATCACCAAAGAGCTAGCTATGGACAGGGGTGCGTGGAAGCTTGCTATCCATGTGCCAGAGCCATGACTTGGTTGCGAGATCTTATGGGTTTCACCTCTAGCCTACCCCAAGTTGTTTGGGACTAAAGGCTTTGTTGTTGTTTGTTGTTTGGACTTATAGATTAATTTCTATGAATTTTTGAAGTTTATAACAATTCCTGGAATTTTCTAAATAATTTTAAATCCAGAAAATTCTTTACTGCATCAGCACTGCATCACTGTGACGTCAGCAGGTCAACAGGGCCGGTCCAGGTCAAACCTGACGTGTGGGGTCCGCACGTCAGTGACTCAATTAGTTAACTAACTAATTAGGGGTTAGGTTAGTCACTAATCTAACTTTGACCAGGGGCTGGGCCCACATGTCAGCGACCCATGGGGGTCAAATCCCTGGTCAGCGGGGTCAAACCACCAGCGTTTAGACGCCGGCGACGACCGAATGAGGCGGAGCGGCGCGGGTTTCGCTCTCCGGCGACCAAATGGGCGGTGGACGCCATCTGCATGAAGCTGGGGATGCGCCGCGTCCAGTGGTGGTTGGGCTCGGGGTGGCCGGAAACGACGCCGGCGACGTCTTTGGCGGCTGCCGGAGCTCGGGCAAGCTCGGTGTCGTAGCTACGATGAGCGTGGCGGCATGAAGTTAACTCCTACGTGCTCTACGTTGTGCAGTGAGCAAGGTGGACATGTCAGCCGAGCTGTTGCATGGCCTGAGACACGTCGGCGGTGAGCGCAGGCGACGGCGGGTGCAGGTGAGCTCGATGAAGTCGCTACGGCGTGCGAGGAAGAGAACGGACAGGGGGGAGATCATTAGTAGCTCACAGCTGTCTCGACGAGTGGGTCAGCGAGGTCGGGGAAGAGTTGGAGCGGTCGGGGCGGCGAAGGGGATCTCTAGTGACGCAAGGTCGGAGATGGCTTGGTGGAGGCAGTGCAGGGCGAGCGAGCGCTCGGGGCTCGGTTGAGGCGAAGCAGCGGACGACGGTGAAGCTTGTGGACATGGCGAGGCGACGACTGGACGATGGTGGCTGCGAGCTTCACGACGGCGCGGGCGCAGCTACGTCGGCCATGGCGGGGGAGAGCGATGGAGATTAGCAGGGGGAAAGTGAGGTGTCGGGGAGGTCGGGACGACACCGAGGAGGTCCTTCGCGGCGTCGAAGCGGTGTCCAGGCGAGCAGACGAGCAGGGTGGTGGCGTGGCAAGCTCGGGCGCACGGGCGCGCACCTCCCTGCCTGCCTGGCGAGAGGAAGCAGGTGATTGGCACTAGGCCAGCACAGTGCTGGTCCGGCCAGTGGCCTGCGAGGTGGGCTGCGCTAGGTAAGTCCTTTTTTCCCTTTCTTTCTGTTTTCTAGTATTCTGCAATTGTTTTGGCTTTATTAAAAATACCAGGGCACTTTCAAAAATCATGAAACTGTTTGTGGGCACTGTTTGGAATATTTCCAACAGCCCTCATTTCCTTTCATGATTATTTGGGCATTTAAAATTATTTATAGCATTTAAATGCCCAAATGCAAATAATTTGTAATTTAATTCAGTGACCCAAGGTGACCTAGAAAAATGTGAACCATTTTTGGCAGAGGTTCTAGACCAAGACAAAAATGATGAAAATTTTAAAGGGCATTTCAGGTTCATTGAAAAATATTTTAGTAAACCCTAGTTGGTTTAAGTGGTGTTGGGGTTTATGCCATCCCCATTTCAAGTTTCTGAAAATTTTAAACATGATGCATCACTCTAATGCAAGCACTGACTAGGGTTGTGACAACTCACCCCCACTAAACAAGAATCTCCCCGAGATTCAAGAAGTGAGGTAAGAAGACAGAGGGGACACAAAGCCAACACAACCTTCACGTTCTAGATTGCACTCCGTAAGAACGTTGATTGCTTGCATCATGTTGATCTTGACATCCTTGCTTTCAAAATCTTTGTCCAACACAGTGATGACAGAAAGAGATTGTACAGGAATCGATCTTCATGAAGATCGAGCAACTCTGGATCAACTCATGGGTTGAGACGTAAAACATCTCTTGAGCTGAGAAACAAAACACACATCTGGAACGAGGAAAGGTAGAAGATAACGAAGGTTCAATTTGGTAGGCAACAACTCCACACTTGGGTAAGATGATGCATGGGTTTCAAAGTAGCGAGGAGATAATCATCGTGACTCCATAACATGGCACCTTGGAGGAGGTGACTCGTAGAATTATTCCCTTAAGTGGCAAAAAGAATTACTTTTAATATAGAGACCATTGAAACTCTCTATACCAGCCTAAGGCAATTCACAAACGATAGTTTGACGGAGTTCGAGGGAACAACATATTTGGGCTAGAATGAATGATGTGGACTGCCTTGTTGAGGACAATGCGATGGATGATTTCTGCTTATCATCGAGGAAGGATAGGGCCAAGGTAAGCTCACTGTTGAAGATGGTCCCGGACAGCAATTGCCGAGAAGGTCAGCCCATGGTAATTAAGATGGTACAGTTACGGGTGCAAGCTGGGAACAAAACGCAAATGCTGGGAATGATTCTAGTAGCTGGGGAAAAACTCAACAGTCGAGAGTGATTCCGCTGTTTGAAAGATTATAGTATAATCGATGAAACTAGGAGCTCAAGAATCCCTAAGGAACAACTTCTAGAATAAGTTGCTCAAATTCCTCATGGAGAAGATGGTCAAATAGCTCAATCAAGATACTACAATGATAGATCTTCCGGCTAGGTGTGTCGGCCAGAACATCGACCTTGTCGGAACCTACATTATAGATCTTGGAAAAGTTCCAACCATCATATCTGCCTGAGATTCAGATCTGGTTGGAAACAGGATATTTCAGACAGCATGTCTGGAAAAGAAAGTTTGCAACACAAACCGACGAGATGACGTTGCGAGATTCTCGGGAAATGAACTATGATAGCAAGCTCCAAAATATGAGCTGGTTCTGCTACATACCTGTGAGCACACTGTCCAAGACAGGCATGACCACATAGTAGTCTTACAACAAAATACTACTGAGTTTAGGTGGGAACCATCATCGAGCATATTGAAGTCTTGTGCATGTTCGTCTGGGCCCTTCGGAAATAGCATTTGAACTTCTTATCATTGGACAAATCATTTAGTGGCTTTGTGTGCCAGGAATACATATGGAATGGAGATGATCAGTCTATCAAACCATAGAATACTTCGCACATGCGTGACTGACTATGGGTGATTCCAGAGGAGGCAAAACAAACTTTCTTGAATTCATGGCGGCAACTTGCATCAATTACACATGAATTAGAGGAAGTCACTTCTTTCGTCCAAACATATGCTTCACGAACCAGCATGAAGAAATGCTTTCAAAGTTTCCAACACTAGCTTAATGTTCAACATGAATCATGGACAAGATGAAAATATTGCCGATGGGCTCAACAACAGGTCATCCAGATTTCCATGAAGATGGAATTCCACAACTATGTGAACAAAGCGATAGCATTGATCAGACCAAAAGATACAATGGTGCATGCTCGAGGGATCAACCACAAATAAGACAACATTACGAACATCGTTGGTTCTGATTTGATTTAACGATAGCCCACACTCAAACCAAAGTTCTAACAAGACAATAGATCCAACAACTGATACGAGGACCAATTGATGAAGATATCAACTTTCTTCAACACACACAAAAATATATCCCTTAAAATGAACTAAGTCAGACAAGCTTTTATCTTCCAACTCTCCAAGTTGTTGTTTGGCTTAACCAACTAGCTCAGGAGTATCCAACACAGATTCTTGGAGAAAGAGTGGTTTATTGGAAAACCAACTTGATCACGAACTCAACATATCGGTCAGGGGACAACCTGGTGATACTTCCAAGAAGATATTTGGAGAATCACGAACCACCGACATGTTATTAATATCAAGAACAATCTTGCTTTTCAGGGCAAAATGATGTGATCAGATAAGCAAGGGGTTGACACAATCCTAACTCATTGATCAAAGAATGCACCAAGAAAATGGTCTAGGTAGCACAATCTATCTTAGAATGATGATTCTATAACCAACACGCTAAGAATGAGGTTATTGTCCATTAACTACCAAGCAACACAGTTGCTAGGAGTATTGATTTCACACATCACAATTCACTTGTCGGCATTACAATTACAATAACACGGGAACCGAGGAATGAACAATAATGGAAAGAAGTATCACTACGTCAAGAATTCATAAAAGTTGGTGCATTTCTCATGATATTCCAGACATAAAGTAGGTAATACTTCAGGGTAGAACAGAATCAAAAGCTGGGATGGCATTTTGATTTGCGGATTACAACTGCTTTGACCCAATCCTGGAAATGGATAAGGTACTGGAGTTTGTTTCTCCTAGTCATTCCGAGATAGAATGGCTTGACGGAACACAAGAGTAAAGGGCATCGATGAACACGAATGCACAACTACTCCTGACTATCGGTTGGTAGACGTAGGTCAGAAACAACTAAAGGGGGACAACTCAAAGGAACATATAATTTTCCGAGTTGTAGATGCATAGATTGGTATGTCGAACAAGTTCAACATGTTTCTTCCGGATAACCCATGCAGAAAGGTAGGGTTGGCAGAGTCGCAATATAGAATGGGGAACTCATCGAGAGCACTCTTGTTGTGATCTTTTGGTTCAAAGAACTTCTGCCATAAGCAGTTCATGGTATTTGGAAGAAGGAAATACCACGGACCTCGAGGACTATCGCAAAGGTTACTAATATCAAAAAGGAACTAGCAAACACTACCAACATGGATGCGTAGAGTGAATCTCGGGTTCAAGAACCCAGGAATGGAATGCCTACTAACGAGATGGCATCACGGGATGCTTTCGAGAATGACGGCCAGAATCATCACACTGGGAACACAAAACATGGCTAGATTACTAGGTGACTCCCTAAGACACCTAGGGTCATAACAATAGCTCCAACATATATGTCGAGGTAATAGAGTACCTCAACTCACCGATTAGTGTTGTTGAACTGGCCCAAAGGGACATCGGGAACGGAAAGAAGGGATTTGCAAATGCATCAGATTATTTAGAAACCTGGAATGACTCAGACAGCATAACGGCTGTAAATGCTCAAAAAGGTTTGAGACATCCTGCAAAATGGTGGCATAACCACTCAACATCACAATATCAAGGTTTCGAGACCAACTATGAACACACGGAAGTAGTAGGAGCTGAACTGAGACTTGAATCCATCATTCCTATAAGTCTATGGATTAGTATCACGTGACCCTGATAGAAAGAAGAGAAAGCCTAGTTCCTTAACCCCATAGGAAAGATAGGATGACTCGGATCAGAAGGGCATAAGGTAAAGGAGTAAAAAGAGCCTTACATTCCCATCCACAATCAATTCCTCTATATAACTAAAGCATTTCTAGACTCAACTTTGAACAGTTTGCTTGGTAATCCAATAGGCAGTCAGGCTCTGATACCAACACTGTCAGGACCCCGATCCTAAGTCACACCGATCTGGCATGTAACACATCATATCACTTTGCAGCCTCACGCACGGTATTCCCACGGGTGCCACCTTACCTGGCCCGGGACTGTCACATCCCTAGTTCTGACAATGCTTGGTGCTAGCATCTGGTGTTGCATCATGTTTACTTTTCACAGGAAGTTGAAATGGGGATGACAGAATCCCCAGCACCCCCCTGAAACCAACTAGGGTTTACTAAAATTATCTTCAATGAACCTGAAATGCCCTTCTAAAATGTTCATCATCTTTGCCTTGGTCTTAAACCTCTGACAAAAATGGTGCACAATTTTCTAGGTCATCCTAAGCTCACTGGATTAAATCATATGTTAATTGCATTTGGGCACTTAAATGCTATAAAATATTTTAAATGTCCAAATAATCCTAAACTGAAATGTTCCATGTTGGTTATATGCTAAACAGTGGGCATGAGCAGTTTGGTGATTTTTGAAAGTGCCTAAGCATTTTTAGAAAAGCCACAAACCTACAGAAAATAGAAAACAGAAACTAAAATAAAGAAAACGGAGAGAGAGAAAGCCCACCTGGCCACCAACCTGGCGGCCCACTGGCGGCCCAACCCACTGGCCTGAAGCGGCTGTCTTCAACCTTTGCAAGTAGGCAGAGGCATGTCGACAGCGCGCGCGCCCGAGCTCCACCTCCTGCTTGCCACCGAGGCGCCCCCGACGCGTCTGGAGACGCCCCGCAGCCCCCTCTGCCTCTCCCCTCACTCTCTGCTCTCTCCCTCTAGCCCCTTCCCTGAGCTCACTCGAGAGCGACCGTCGCCGCCGCCCATCGTTGCCATGGCCAGAGCCACCACCTTGCCTCTCCGTGCTGTCCAGAGGCTCCGCCTCGACGCCACAGAGCTCCAAGACGAAGCACGCGCCTGCGGGGCGCCTGAAGCGATGCCATCATCCTCGTCTTCACCGATCGCCGCCGGAGATCCCCCTCGACGCCCTAACCGCTCCGGTCCCTCCCCGACCTCGCCGTCTGCTCCGCCGTGATCACCGTGAGCTCAGCTACCTCCCCATCCTCTCCGTTCTCGCTCTCGTGCCTCGTAGCGACCGCACCGAGCTCGCCCGCACGCACCGCCGCCTCTGCTCATCGCCGCCGTGGCCACAGCCACGTTGGCTCGAAACCGAGCACGTCATCGTACTCACCGCACTCCCAGGATGTCGTAGCACCACTCCACGCACCTCGCGATGCCCCCTAGCGACGGGTTCGACCTCGCCCGAACTCCGGCGAACGCCAAGGTTGTCGCCGACGACGATTCCGGCCGCCCTAGGTCCACCCACTGCCACTACTCGACG
Source organism: Aegilops tauschii subsp. strangulata (assembly GCF_002575655.3). Lineage (NCBI taxonomy): Eukaryota > Viridiplantae > Streptophyta > Magnoliopsida > Poales > Poaceae > Aegilops > Aegilops tauschii. The sequence continues at coordinate 367,304,615 of NC_053035.3, read as the reverse complement.
CGGCTCACTCCCCGCGTCACGTAGATGTGCTCCACCGTCGTTTTGGTCGCCGGAGCATGAAACCCTCACCTCTCCGCCATCCCTGGCCCTGCCGGCGATGAGCCCCGGGTCAACTCCGGCGAGTTTGACCCGGGTTGACCCCAGTTTGAGCCCCCTGGGTCTATGACAGGCGGGGCCCGCCCTGCTAATTAACCTAGGATTAGGACTAACTAAAATTAGTTAGTCTAATGGCACTGACACGCAGGACCCACTGGTCAGGTTTGACCTGGACCGTCCCCGTTGACTGCTGACGTCACCCCGACGCAATGCTGACGCAATAAATCATTTACTAGATTTATTCTTATACAGGAAATTCCAGAAAATGTTATAAACTTCAAAAATTCATAGAAATTAATTTGTAACTCCAAATGCAAAGATTGATATATGAAAATTGATCAGAAAAATCCAATCTTTCCATCTGTAATGGTTTCATGCATTTCAGAAAATTTTACCTTTCTGTTTAAGTGAAACAAGCTAATGCATTAATATGACTTCATATCATGGGCTTTCATTTGAATCTTTGATTCAAATGGACTCAAACCAACCTGTTTTAGAATGCATTACCAAAACACACCCATATTGCCCGTTCATAGCATGCATCATATTGTTGCATATTGCCATGTGATGATTGTGTTCCGATGTGTCTTTCGTGGTAGGTTCTACCTCCGAGGATACCCACGAATATCCGACTGAAGGGCGGTATCCTACTACCACTCCATCAGGCAAGCAAAAACCCCTTGTTCATTCCGATATAATCCCACTCTCTCGCTTCTGCTCTCTTTTACTGCATTAGGACAACAGCGATTCAACGGTTACATGTTGCGGTAGTTGAACCCCTTTCCTCTGCATGACATGTCATTGCCACAGTAAATAGATGAAACCCACTAGCATGAGTAGGAGTTGTTTGAGCCCTGATGTGCCTACTCATTCATGCTTGTTGTCATGCCTGCTACTGCTTAGAGTTGACTCGGGTCTGATTCATCGGGAATGAATTAGAATGTGGTGAACATGTCCTACTATTGAGAGCTAAGTGTGTGAACACGATTTGGTAAAGGTAGAGGTGAGAGGCCATGTAGGAGTACATGGTGGGTTGTCTCATTGAAACCGTCCTCAGGAACTGAGTTCTATGTCTGTGATCCATGAACAGCTACTACCACACATTGGGCTCCGGGCACTCCAAGCTCTCTCGACTTATTAATCAACCTGATCTCTGTCCAGGAGTTGCAACTAGTTTCTGGTGTTTGTAGGTTGTGTTAGTAGTCTACCAAGTGGCACCCGGTACAGGTGGGCTTGGGACAGACTAGACATCGTGGCACGGCGTACCAAGCGTAGATCCATCCATCGAGGTGGGCTTGGGAACCCTGCACACATCGTTTGGGGCCGTGGGCGACACCCCGGCCGGATCTCCTTGAGGATGGAACCCGAATAGGCGATAAACCTGGACTAGAGACTTGTGTGGTTAGTCAGGTCGTGGCCGACTCCCTCGCCAGGCTTCCGCTTGAAGGTTGCCGAGATACACGACGTGTACATGGTGGTAAGTGACGAGAGCATGTGTGAAGAAGTACACCCCTGCAGGGTTATAAATGATCTATTCGAATAGCCGTCTCCGCAGTAAAGGACTTCTGGGTTGCCTATACAGTTCATAGACAAGTGAAAGTGGATACTCTAAAATGCGCAAGATAAGCATGAGTGCTATGGATGGCCTTCTCGTAGGGAGACGGGAGCGGATCCATAGTGGTGTATTGATTGGTGAATATGTGGACTCGTGTGCGCCACCTCAAAAGAGTTACCAGCAGTCGTAGTTCAGGATAGTCACTGAGTCAAAGCTGGCTTGCTGCAGTTAAACTCCACCACCCCTTTGTTGATACTGATGCATATGTAGCTAGTTCTGATGTAAGTCTTGCTGGGTACATTTGTACTCACGTTTGCTTAATTTATGTTTTTGCAGAGAGACTTCAGTCTCACTAGTAGTTGCGCGTGGACTTCGACGTTTAGCTTGTTACCTCAGCTACGATCTTGTACCCTTGGGAGGGTCTTGTAGATAGTCAGGCTTCTCAGCCTTTTTCATTTGTAGTTGTCTGTACTTAGACAAGTTAAGCTTCCGCACGCACTCATTGCTTGTATGACTTGAATGCTGGGTCATGAGACCCATGTTTGTAATATCTGACTCTTTGGAGTCTTATGAATAAATACTTTGAGTCGTAGAGTTTTGTTGTGACGCCATGTTGTATTTACACATATCGAGCATATTGTGTCTATGATTGAAATGCTTGGTATGTGTGGGATCCAACAACCTAGTTGTCTATCCTTGGTAGCCTCTCTTATGGGGAAATGTAGTCTAGTGCTTCCACTGAGCCATGGTAGTCTGCTACAGCCCGGTTTACCGAAGTCCTGTTAGCCCAGTTGCTACTGCTCCGGAACACTTAGACTGGCCGGCATGTGTCCTTCTTTGATCCTGTGTCTGTCCCTTCGGGGAAATGTCACACGGTGTCTTTCGGAGTCCTGTTAGCCTGCTACAGCCCGGATTCCCGGAGTCCTGCTAGCCCAGTTGCTACAGCCCGAATTCACTCGCTGATGACCGACACATTCGTTGTTGGGTCATGTATGCTTGTCCCTGTAAGTTAGTGCCACTTTGGGTTCACGACTAGTCATGTCGGCCCGGGTTCTCTGTCATATGGATGCTAGCGACACTATCATATACGTGAGCCAAAAGGCGCAAATGGTCCCGGGCCAGGTAAGGTGGCACCCGTGGGAATACCGTGCGTGAGGCCGCAAAGTGATATGATGTGTTACATGCTAGATCGGTGTGACTTAGGATCGGGGTCCTGACAGCTTTGGTATCAGAGCCTGACTGCCTGTAGGATTACCAAGCCAAACTGGTCGAAGTTGAGTCTAGAAATGCTTTAGTTATATGTAGGGGAATTGATTGTGGGAAGGGACATATGGCTCTTTTTACTCCTTTACCTTATGCCCTTCTGATCTGAGTCATCCTCTTCTTTCCTACGTGGGTTAAGGACTAGGATCTCATCTCTCTATCAGGTTCACGTGTTACTAATCCATAGAATCTTAGGATTGTTGGTTCCAGGCCTCATTTCAGTTTCTACTACTTTAGTATGTTGTCAATTGAACCAGAACCTTGATATGATGTTGTTGAGTGACTATGCAAATCCTTGTGAATGTCTCAAATCTTTTTCTGAGCATTTAGAACCGTTATGATGTCCGAGTCATCCCAGGTTTCTAAATAGTCTGATGCATTTGCAACCCCCTTCTTTCCTTCCCGATGTTTCTCTGGGCCAGTTTAACCACACTAATCGGTGAGTTGAGGTACTCTGTTACCTCGACATATATGTTGGAGCTATTATTATGACCCTAGGTGTCTTAGAGGATCACCTAATAATCTAGCCATGTTTTGTGTTCCCAGTGTGATGATTCTGGCCATCATTCTCGAAAGCATCCCGTGATGCCATTTAGTTAGTAGGCATTCTATTCCTGGGTTTTTGAACTGAGATTCACTCTACTCATTCATGTTGATAGTGTTTGCTAGTTCCTTTAGGATTTAGTAACCTTTGCGATAGTCCTCGAGGTCTGTGGTATTTCCTACTTCCAAATACCATGAACTGCTTATGGCAGAAGTTCCTTTGAACCAATAGATCACAACCAGAGTGCTCTTGATGAGTTCTCGATTCTATGTTGTGACTCTGCCAGTTCTACCTTTCTGCATGGGTTGTCCGAAAGAAATATGTTGGACTCGTTCGACATACCAATCCATGCATCCACAACTCAGAAAATCATATGTTCCTTGTGTTGTCCCTCTTCAGTGGTATTACGCCCTTAGTCTATTAGTTGATAGTCAAGAGTAGGTGTGCATTCATGTTCATCGTTGCCTTTTACTCTTGAGGTCCGTCAGTCCATTCTACTCCGGAATGACTAGGAGAAACAAACTCCAGTACCTTGTCCATTTCTAGGATTGGGTCAAAGCAGTTGTATTCCGTGGATCAAAATGCCAATCCATCATTTGCTCTGTTCTACCTTGGAGTGTCACCCTCTTTCATATCAAGAATGACGTGAGAATTGCACAATCTCTTATGATTTCTTGATACAGTGATACTTTCGCCATCATTATTCATTTCTTGTTCTCCGTGTTGGTTGTAACCGGAATGCCGACAGGTGAACCGTGATGTGTGGAATCAATACTCCTAGCAACCCCGTTGCTTGGTAGTTAATGGACAATAATCTCATTCTTAGCGTGTTGGTTATTGAATAACTATTCTAGGATTGATCGTGCTACCTTGTCCTTATTTCTGGTGCACTCTTTGATCTTTGAGTTAGGATTGAATCCCTTGCTCTTCTGATCATGTCGTCTTGCCTTGAAAAGCAAGATTGTTCTCGAGCTTAAAAACATATGGTGGTTCGTGATTTTCTAATTATCTTCTCGGAGGTATCACCAAGTTGTCACCTGACCGCTATGTTGAGTTCGTGATCATGTTGGTTTTCCTCCAAACCACCCATTCTCCAAGAATCTGTGTTGGATACCCCTGAGCTAGTTGGTTAAGCTAAGCAACAACTTGGAGAGTTGGAAGATAAAATCTTGTCTGACTTAGTTCATGTTAAGGGATATCTTTGTGTGTGTGTGTGTTGAAGAAAGATGATATCTCCATCGATTGGTCCTCGTGATCAGTTGTTGGATCTATTGCCTTTTCAAAACTTGGACTTGAGTATGGGCTATCGTCAAGTCAAATCAGAACCAACGATGTTCGTAATGTTGTCTTACTCGTGGTTGATCCCTCAAGCATATACCATTACATCTTTTGGTCTGACCAATGCTATCACCGTGTTCACATGATGGTGGAAGTCCAGTGATATGGAAATTCCGATGAGTTGTTGTTGAGCCCATCAGCAGCATTTTGTCTCCTCCATGATTCGTGTTGAACATACAGCTAGTGTTGGGAAATTGTGTAAGCATTTTCTTCATGCCCCGTTCATGAAGTATATGTTTGGATGAAAGCAGTGACTTCCTCGAATTCATGTGCATTTGGTGCAAGTTGCCGCCGTAAGTTCGAGAAAGATTGTTTTTGTTTCCTCTGGTACCATCCCAAGTCAATTATGCATGTGCGAATGTATTCTATGGTTTGGTAGATTAATTACCTCTACTCCATATGTATTCCCTAGCACACCAAGCCACTGATTGATTTGTTCAATGAAAAGAAGTTCATGCGCTAATCCTGAAGGGCCCGTACGGATATGCACAAGACTTCGTTACCTCAATGATGGTTTCCAATCAGAACTCGGTAGTGTTTTATTGCAAGACTACCATGTGATCATGCTTGTCTAGGACAGCGTATTCACATGTGTGTAGCAGAACCAGCTCATGTTTTGGAGCTTGCTATCGTAGTTCATCTCCCGAGAGTCTCGCAATGTTATCTCGTCGATTTATGTTGCAACTCTTCTTTTCAGACTTGTGAGTCTGAAGTATCCTGTTTCTAACCAGATCTGATTCTTAGGCAGATATGATGGTTGGAACATTTTCCCAAGAACTATAATAATGGTCTCTGTAACCCGGTAACGTGGATGTCGTAGCCAACACACCCAGCCGGAAGACCTATTATTGTAGTATCTTGATTGAGTAAGTTGGCCACCTCCCCATAAGAATTTCGTAGGAATTACTCCAGTAGTTATTCCTTATGGATTCTTGTGCTCCCGAAGTCCGATCTTTTACCTGATGTTCTGGATACCAAACCATATCTATGAATGGGTTACGCTAGCACATCAAGGAGAACATTAGAAGCAGAGTGCTAAATGTCTCTCGGTCGATTATCCAGATTCCGTTCCCCTGGTCTCGCTAAGGTGAAATCTGAGAAAGTGTTGTCTCCTTTTGCATCTGCATCCTCCATCATTATTCATCATGGTAGTATGATGTGTTGCCAGGATCCTCGGCACGGATGTTGGTAAGACCTTGATGAATACGGAAATGCTCAAGTTCTTGAGAGCACGCTCAGACACTAGGTTATATCCTCGGCATCAGTTGTAATGTGCCTTTTGTTTGTCGAGTTGTCTTATAACTCTAGTTTCCTTTCCAAACTGAGTATGCCATTCTTTCAAATTCATTCAAACGATCAATTGTGAATTTCCTCGGGTTGGTTTAAAGAGTTTCAGTGATCTCTGCATCAAAAGTAATTATTTTTGCCACTTAAGGGAATAATACTACGAGTCACCTCCTCCAAGGTGCCCCGTTGTGGAATCATGGCAATTATCTCCTCGCTACTTTGAAACCATGCACCATCCTACTTCAGCGTGGAATTGTTGCCTACCAAATTGAACCTCCATCATCTTTCCATCCCTCTTGATGTGTGTTTTGTGTGTTAGCTCAAGAGATGTTTCAATGTCTCACTCCATCAGTTGATCCTGAGTTGCTCGATCTTTGAGAAGATTGATTCTTATGGAGTTCTCCCTTTCCTCTCGTTGTCATGTTAGATGGAGTTCTCAGAGCAAGACGTCGAGACAAAGATGATGATCAAATCAACGTTCTTATGAAGTGCAACCTGGATCGTGAAGATTGTGTTAGTTGCATCCCCCCTTCCTCTTACCCTACGGCTGAATCTCGGGACGAGATTCTTGTTTAGTGGGGGTGAGTTGTCACATCCCTAGTTCTGACAATGCTTAGTGCTAGCATCTGGTGTTGCATCATGTTTACTTTCACACAAAGTTGAAATGGGGATGACAGAACCCCCAGCACCCCCTGAAACCAACTAGGGTTTACTAAAATTATCTTCAATGAACCTGAAATGCCCTTCTAAAATGTTCATCGTCTTTGCCTTGGTCTTAAACCTCTGACAAAAATGGTGCACAATTTTCTAGGTCATCCTAAGGTCACTGGATTAAATCATATGTTAATTGCATTTCGGCATTTAAATGCTATAAAATATTTTAAATGTCCAAATAGTCCTAAACTGAAATGTTCCATGTTGATTATATGCTAAACAGTGGGCATGAGCAGTTTGGTGATTTTTGAAAGTGCCTAAGCATTTTTAGAAAAGCCACAAACCTGCAGAAAATAGAAAACGGAAACTAAAATAAAGAAAACAGAGGGAGAAAGACCACCTGGCCACCTACCTGGCGGCCCACTGGCGGCCCAGCCCACCGGCCTGAAGCGGCTGTCTTCAACCTCTGCCAGTACGCAGAGGCGTGTCGACAGCGCGCGCGCCCGAGCTCCACCTCCTGCTTGCCACCGAGGTGCCCCCGATGCGTCTGGAGACGCCCCGCAGCCCCCTCTGCCTCTCCCCTCACTCTCTGCTCTCTCCCTCGCCCTCTAGCCCCTTCCACGAGCTCACCGAGAGCGACCGTCGCCGCCGCCCGTCGTTGCCATGGCCAGAGCCACCACCTCGCCTCTCCGTGTTGTCCAGAGGCTCCGCCTCGACGCCACGGAGCTCCAAGATGAAGCACGCGCCTGAGGTACGCCCGAAGCGACGCCATCATCCACGTCTTCACCGATCGCCGCCAGAGATCCCCCTCGACGCCCTGACCGCTCTGGTCCCCCCCCGACCTCGCCGTCTGCTCCGCCGTGATCGCCGTTAGCTCAACTACCTCCCCATTCTCCCCGTTCTCTCTCTCGTGCCTCGTAGCGACCGCACCAAGCTCGCCCGCACGCACCGCCGCCTCTGCTCATCGCCGCCGTGGCCACAGCCACGTTGGCTCAAAACCGAGCACGTCATCGCACTCACCGCACTCCCAGGATGCCGTAGCACCACTCCACGCACCTCTCCATGCCCCCTAGCGACGGGTTCGACCTCGCCCGAACTCCGGCGACCGCCAAGGTCGTCGCCGGCGACGATTCCGGCCGCCCCAGGTGTACCCACTGCCACTACTCGACGCGGCTCACTCCCCGCGTCACGTAGATGTGCTTCATCGTCGTTTTGGTCGCCGGAGCACGAAACCCGCACCTCTCCGCCGTCCCTGGCCCTGCCGGCGACGAGCCCCGGGTCAACTCCAGCGAGTTTGACCCAGGTTGACCCCAGTTTGACACCCCTGGGTCTATGACAGGTGGGGCCCGCCCTGCTAATTAACCTAGGATTAGGACTAACTAAAATTAGTTAGTATAATGGCACTGACACGCAGGACCCATTGGTCAGGTTTGACCTGGACCGTCCCCGTTGACTGCTGACATCACCCCGACGCAATAAATCATTTACTGGATTTATTCTTATACAGGAAATTCCAAAAAATGTTATAAACTTCAAAAATTCATAGAAATTAATCTGTAACTCCAAATGCAAAGATTTATATATGAAAATTGATTAGAAAAATCCAATCTTTCCATCTGTAATGGTTTCATGCATGTCAGAACAATTTAACCTTGATGTTTAAGTGAAACAAGCTAATGCATTAATATGACTTCATATCATGGGCTTTCATTTGAATCTTTGATTCAAATGGACTCAAACCAACCTATTTTAGAATGCATTAGCCAAAACACACCCATATTGACATGTCATAGCATGCATCATATTGTTGCATATTGCCAAGTGATGATTTTCTTCCGATGTGTCTTTCGTGGTAGGTACTGCCTCCGAGGATACCCACGAATATCCGACTGAAGGGCAGTATCCTACTACCACTCCATCAGGCAAGCAAAACCCCCTTGTTCATTCTAATATAATCCCACTCTCTCGCTCCTGCTCTCTTTTACTGCATTAGGACAACAACAATTCAACTGTTACATGCTGCGGTAGTTGAACCCCTTTCCTCTGCATGACCTGTCATTGCCACAGTAAATAGATGAAACCCACTAGCATGAGTAGGAGTTGTTTGAGCCCTGATGTGCCTACTCATTCATGCTTGTTGTCATGCCTGCTACTGCTTACAGTTGAGTCGGGTCTGGTTCATCGGGAATGGATTAGAATGTGGTGAACATGTCCTACTATTGAGAGCTAAGTGTGTGAACACGATTTGGTAAAGGTAGCGGTGAGAGGCCATGTAGGTGTACATGGTGGGTTGTCTCATTGAAACCGTCCTCATGAACTGAGTTCTGTGTCTGTGATCCATGAACAGCTACTACCACACATTGGGCTCCGGGCACTCCAAGCTCTCTCGACTTATTAATCAACCTGATCTCTGTCTAGGAGCTGCAACTAGTTTCTGGTATTTGTAGGTTGTGTTGGTAGTCTACCAAGTGGCACCCGGTACAGGTGGGCTTGGGACAGACTAGGCACTATGGCACGGTGTACCAAGCGTAGATCCATCCATCGAGGTGGGCTTGGGAACCCTGCACACATCGTTTGGGGCCGTGAGCGACACCCCGGCCGGATCTCCTTGCGGATGGAACCCGAATAGGCGATAAACCTGGACTAGAGACTTGTGTGGTTAGTCAGGTCATGGCCGACTCCCTCGCCAGGCTTCCGCTTGAAGGTTGCCGAGATACACGACGTGTACATGGTGGTAAGTGGTGAGAGCGTGTGTGAAGAAGTACACCCTTGCAGGGTTATAAATGATCTACTCGAATAGCCGTGTCCGCGGTAAAGGACTTCTGATGTAAGTCTTGCGGGGTACATTTGTACTCACGTTTGCTTAATTTATGTTTTTGCAGAGAGACTTCAGTCTCACTGGTAGTTCCACGTGGACTTCGACGTTTAGCTTGTTACCTCAGCTACGATCTTGTACCCTTGGGAGGGTCTTGTGGATAGGCAGGCTTCTCAGCCTTTTTCATTTGTAGTTGTCTGTACTCAGATAAGTTAAGCTTCCGCACGTGCTCATTGCTTGTATGACTTGAATGCTGGGTCATGAGACCCATGTTTGTAATATCTGACTCTTTGGAGTCTTATGAATAAATACTTTGAGTCGTAGAGTTTTGTTGTGATGCCATGTTGTATTTACACATATCGAGCATATTGTGTGTATGATTGAAATGCTTGGTATGTGTCGGATCCGACAACCTAGTTGTCTATCCTTGGTAGCCTCTCTTATGCGGAAATGTAGTCTAGTGCTTCCACTGAGCCATGGTAGTCTGCTACAGCCCGCTTTACCGGAGTCCTGTTAGCCCAGTTGCTACTGCTCCGGAACACTTAGACTGGCCGGCATGTGTCCTTCTTCGATCCTGTGTCTGTCCCTTCGGGGAAATGTCACGCGGTGTCTTCCGGAGTCCTGTTAGCCTGCTACAGCTCGGATTCCCGGAGTCCTGCTAGCCCAGTTGCTACAGCCCGAATTCACTCGCTGATGACCGACACGTTCGTTGCTGGGTCATGTATGCCTGTCCCTTTAAGTTTGTGCCACTTTGGGTTCACGACTAGTCATGTCGGCCCGGGTTCTCTGTCATATGGATGCTAGCGACACTATCATATATGTGAGCCAAAAGGTGCAAACGGTCCCAGGCCAGGTAAGGTGGCACCCGTGGGAATACCATGGGTGAGGCCGCAAAGTGATATGATGTGTTACATGCTAGATCGGTGTGACTTAGGATCGGGGTCCTGACAGGGACCGTTTGCGCCTTTCGGCTCACGTATATGATAGTGTCGCTAGCATCCATATGACAAAGAATTCGGGCCGACATGACTAGTCGTAAACCCAAGGTGGCGCTAACTTACAGGGACAGGCATAGATGACCCAGCAACGAACGTGTCGATCATCAACGTATGAACCCAAGTCGTAGCAAGCTACAAGGAATTAAAGGAACAACGCATGACATTTCCCCGAAGGGACAGACACAGGAACGAACAAGGACACATGCCGGCGAGCCTAAGTGTTCCGGAGTAGTAGCAAGCTAGCATGGCTCAGTGGAAGCACTAGGAGACATTTCCCGGTAAGAGAGGCTACCAAGAATAAACAACTAGGTTGTCGGATCCCACACATACCAAGCATTTCAATAACATACACACAATATGCCCGATATGTGCAAATACAATATGGCATCACAAGAAGACTCTACGACTCAAAGTATTTATTCAATAGGCTCCGAGGAGCCAAGCATCACAAACATGGGTCTCATGACCCAACATTCAGAGCATACAAACAACGGAAGCATAACATGCCTGAGTACAGACAACTACAAATGAAAAGGGCTGAGAAGCCTGACTATCTACAAGATCCTCCCAAGGGTACAAGATCGTAGCTGAGGTAACAAGCTAAACGTCGAAGTTCGCGCGAAACTACTAGTGAGACTGAAGTTTCTGTGCAAAAAGATAAATTAAGCAAACGTGAGTACAAATGTACCGAACAAGACTTACATCAGAACTAGCTACATATGAATCAGTATCAACAAAGGGTCGATGGGGTTTAACTGCAGCAAGCCAGCTTTGACTCAGTGACTATCCTGAACTACGTCTACAAGTAACTCTTTTGAGGTGGCGCACACGAGTCCACATATTCACCAATAAATACACCACTATGGATTTGCTCCCGTCTCCCTACGAGAACGCCATCCATAGCACTCACGCTTATCTTGCGCATTTTAGAGTATCCACTTTCACTTGTGTATGAACTGTATAGGCAACCCAGAAGTCCTTTACCGCAGACGCGGCTATTCGAATAGATCATTTATAACCCTGCAGGGGTGTACTTCTTCACACATGTTTCCACCACTTAGCATCTGCACACGACATGTGCTCGGCAGACTTCAAGCGAAAGTCGACATGGGTGTAGACCACGACCTGACTAACCACACAAGTCCCTAGTCCAGGTTTATCTCCTATTCAGGTTCCATCCGCAAGGAGTCCGGCTGAGGTTTCCTCTACGGCCCTGATCGATGTGTTCAGGGTTCCCGATGCACCAAACGGGCGTCCCGGTACACCGTGCCACGTGCCTACCGCATCACAGCCCACCCCTCGGGTCAGCGCTGTGAACGGCCTCCAGCATAGTACAAACACCAGAAACTACTTGCAACTCCTGGACAGAGGACAGGGGGGTTAATAAGTCAAGCGGGGTCATATTTCAGGGCCCAACGTGTGGTAGTAGCTGTTCATGGATCACAAACACAGAACTCAGTTCGTGAGGACGGTTTCAATGAGACAACCCACCATGTACTCCTACATGGCCTCTCACTGCTACCTTTACCAAATCGTGTTCACACACTTAGCTCTCAACAGTAAGACATGTTCACCACATTCCAATTCATCCCCGATGAATCAGTCCTGACTCAACTCTAAGCAGTAGGAGGCATGACAACAAGCATGAATGAGTAGGCACATCAGGGCTCAAACTACTCCTACTCATTCTAGTGGGTTTCATCTATTTACTGTGGCAATGACAGGTCATGCAGAGGAAAGGGGTTCAACTACCGCGGCATGTAACAGTTGAATCGTTGTTGTCCTAATGCAGTAAAAGAGAGCAGAAGCGAGAGAGTGGGATTGTATCGGAATGAACAAGGGGGTTTTGCTTGCCTGGCACTTCTGAAGATGATATAGCTCTTCATCAGTGTCATCGAACTCATCATCGGATCATACGTCTACTGAGGGGGGAACAACCACCGGCAAACAAGAGGGAACACAATCAATGCAATGCCACAATATGATGCATGATCATGACATGTCAATATGCTGTGATTTGAGCTAATGCAACTAGCAATGATTTAAATGGAGTTGGGTTGAACACTAAATTCGAATTCAAACTCCATATGTGATCATTCAAATGTCATTTATTTTATTTGTCCAATTTAGCAGCTATAAGTTGTTCTAACATGCATGAAAATGGTACAGATGGATAGATTGGATTTTTCTGATCATTTTTCATATATAAATTACTTCATTTGGACTTATAGATTAATTTCTATGAATTTTTGAAGTTTATAACAATTCCTGGAATTTTCCGAATAAGTTTAAATCTAGAAAATTCTTTACTGCGTCACTGTGACATCAGCAGGTCAACAGTTCTGGTCCAGGTCAAACCTGACGTGTGGGGTCGGCATGTGAGTGACTCAATTAGTTAACTAACTAATTAGGGGTTAGGTTAGTCACTAATCTAACTTTGACCAGGGGCTGGGCCCACATGTCAGCAACCCAGGGGGTCAAATCCCTGGTCAGCGGGGTCAAACCACCAGCGTTTAGACGCCGGCAATGACCGAACATGGCAGAGCGGCGCGGGTTTCGCGCTCCGGCGACCAAATGGGCGGAGTAGGCCATCTACGTAAAGCTGGGGATGCGCCGCATCCAGTGGTGGTTGGGCTCGGGGTGGCCGGAAATGACGCCAGCGACGTCTTTGGCGGCTGCCGGAGCTCGGACGAGCTCGGTGTCGTTGCTACGACGAGCGTGGCGGCGTGAAGTTAACTCCTACGTGCTCTACACGGTGCGGTGAGCAAGGTGGACATGTCAGTCGAGCCGTTGCGTGGCCGGAGACACGTTGGCGGCGAGCGCAGGCGGCGGTGGGTGCGGGTGAGCTCGATGTAGTCGCTACAGCGTGCGAGGAAGAGAACGGAGAGGGGGATGGTCAGCAGCTCACAGCGGTCTCGACGAGCGGCTCAGCGAGGTCAGGGAAGAGTTGGAGCGGCCGGGCGGTGAAGGGGATCTCCAGCGACGTGAGGTCGGAGATGGCTTGGTGGAGGCAGTGCAGGGCGAGCGAGCGCTCGGGGCTCGGTCGAGGCAAAGCAGTGGACGACGACAAAGCTTGTGGACACGGCGAGGCGGCGAGTGGACGGTGGTGGCTGCGAGCTTCACGATGGCGCGGGCGTAGCTGCGTCGGCCATGGCGGGGGAGAGCGATGGAGAGGAGCAGGGGGGAAAGTGAGGTGTCAGTGAGGTCGGGACGACACCGAGGAGGTCCTTCGCGGCGTCGAAGCGGTGTCCAGGCGAGTAGACGAGCAGGGTGGTGGTGTGGCGAGCTCGGGCGCGCGGGCGCGCACCTCCTTGCCTGCCTGGCGAGAGGAAGCAGGTGACTGGCACTGGGCCAGCAAAGTGCTGGTCCGGCCAGTGGGCTGCTAGGTGTGCTGCGCCAGGTAAGTCCTTTTTCCTTTTCTTTCTGTTTTCTAGTATTCTGCAATTGTTTTGGCTTTATTAAAAATACCAGGGCACTTTCAAAAATCATGAAACTGTTTGTGGGCACTGTTTGGAATATTTCCAACAGCCCTCATTTCCTTTCATGATTATTTGGGCATTTAAAATTATTTATAGCATTTAAATTCCCAAATGCAAATAATTTATAATTTAATTCAGTGACCCAAGGTGACCTAGAAAAATGTGAACCATTTTTGGCAGAGGTTCTAAACCAAGACAAAAAATGATGAACATTTTTGAAGGGCATTTCAAGTTCATTGAAAAATATTTTAGTAAACCCTAGTTGGTTTAAGTGGTGCTGGGGTTTATGCCATCCCCATTTCAAGTTTCTAAAAAGTTTAGACATGATGCATCACTCTAATGCAAGCACTGACTAGGGTTGTGACACCACCGTTCCCGAAAGAGGCTCCGGTGCCTCGGGTCGTTGGAGGGTGTGGAGGGCTCGGCTTCGGTGGAGAAGGACGCGGAGGGCCCCATGCTGAGCCCCCAGTCCAGCCCCCGGCCTGGGAGCGGAGACTTGGCCCCGCCCGCCAGAGGCGATCGAGACAGCCTCCCCACCCCACCCCCCAAGCGGAGGAGGAGGAGAGACGACGCAGGGCGAGCCCCTCCCTGAGGGGCATGCCTCCTCTACTGCTCAAGATGAAGAGGCCGTCGTGGAATCCTCCGCGGCTGAGACTGTGCAGAAGGCTGCCAAGCCTACCCTGGCAGAGGACGAAGCTCGTGACCCGGCAACAATTGTTGCCGGGGAAACAAAGACCCCCGCCCAGCAGACCTCCCCAGGTATCTTGCTTAATCCTTCTTTTCTTGCATGCTCTGATTGCTCCGACGGGTTTCTTCATCCGCTCGAGACTTCCATTCCTTCGTTATTTACTGGCCCTTTCATATGCAGCCCCTCAAACCGAAGAACCAGATCTGCTGGAGGTGGTAGTTGACATAGGAAGGGTTGCCGCGGATGAAGCCATAGAACTCGCAGCCGCTGAGGGGCAGGATCTCGCTGTCGGGGAAGCATGAGGTTCCCTGGCAGTGGTGGAGCACTCTCTGGAGGACGCCCCGGTAGAGGAAGTGGTTATTGAGGCGAAGATTCCTCTTCAAACCATGGGTCCACTCCCCTCTTCTTGGGGCGCCGCTGAGGCCCCAATGTCTTCCTTAAACACACTGGCTATGGTGTTATCGTTGCCCGATATTGGAGCCCCCAGCCCGTCCTTGACAGACGTAGAGCTTGACGAAGAGCTTCAGCGCCTTCTAGCACCGCTGTATCTGGGAGCCGGGGAGGCCGACGACTCAGCTGCCATCACCATGGATTTGTCCTTCATGGAGTCCATGGCGGCCGGCGTGAAGGAAATGCAGGCCCGGCACCGTCAGAAGTGGCAAGAGCTTAAGGAATGACGCGAATCCGCCGGCAAGGTGGACCAGAAGCTGAAGGACAAGTGCTTGGAGCTGCACGAATGGCACGACAAGCAGTTCAAGGCGCTAATGAGGCGGCAAGAGACCATCCAGATGATGAAGGAGGATGTCATGGCTTGGGAGGGGCGCCTGGCTGATCACAAGGCATCTTTGGGCGCCAGGGAACGAGAGATCTCCCTTCGGGAGGAGAAACTTAAAGCTACCCTCCGCGCCAAAGATGAAAGTTTGGAGGTTCTGGTGCAACAACACACCAAGGAATTGGAGGACAAGCATGGGGCTGCTCTGGACACCCTTGCCATTGACCATGATGCCCAGATGAAGAAGCTTATTGAAGACCTAGACACCGCGTCTTCCGCCAAGACTCAGCTCGACCGGCAGGTGCCTAAGTTGAATGGAGATCTTGCCGGGAGCACAAAAGAGGTGGAGGCACTCAAAGAAGAAGCGCGGCAGGCAGAGCTCCACTTGGCTGATGTGCAATCGCAGCTTTCCTCCAAGACCCAGAGCCTTGAGACCGCCAATGGCAGCATCACGGACATGAAGGCGAAGATCGGCTCGCTGGAGAAGTCGGCGAAGTCCCTTGAATCTTGGCATCAGTTGTTGTCCATAGATTTGGAAACCGCCAAGCGTCTCCAGCAAGATGCAGAGGTCAGGTTGAAGAACCAAGTCAATATGAGCAACCTCTGGATCAAGAGTTTGGTTGACATTGCTGAGCGTCTCGGTGCCCAAGCTGCGGCGATGGGTATGGACGGCCCGGTTTACTCAGCCAGCAAGAAGGAGGTCTCGAGCGTCAAGCTGGGGCTCTTCTTCAACGAGCTGATCGACAAGCTGAAGGTGCATGAGGAGGGAAGGGTTGAGCGCTTCGCGACCGAGTGCCGGAAGCTTGCCCGCAACGCCCTCTTCATGGTCCTGAGCAACATCGCTTTCCGCCACCCAGAGCTCGACCTCGATGATGGCTTCAAGAAGCCGCCAGCGGGCGCCGACATCGCAGCTGCCGAGAAGGAGGCTGCTCCCCGCGCCGACAGGGTTCTTCGCGTTTAAGCTGTTCCTTCTGGCCACCGGACCAAGTATTGGGCCACTTATCGTTTCCACTGGGCCCTGTAATGAAACATGATATATATTTTGCATTTAGTTATTCTGTCTCTAGTGTTTGTGTGAAACTAATGCTTCTAGCTAGATCTTTAAATGCGTGTTTATCCCTTTGAACCTTTATATGTTTGCGCTCATATGATCAGTTCCCGTGTATGCTCTGGATGCCTGCCGATATCATGTTGTCACGATTGTCGTAAGGGGTTGGCCCTTAACGGTCATTTTAGCGTGGATGCGTCTCGACAGGTTTTTCCTAAGTAGCTCTCGATGCAGCCTCTCGACCTGCGAGCAGGGCTCTGGACAGGACAATGGTGCGATCAAAGAAACTAACCAAGGTTCCAGCGCATGGGGGCTTTCACGATACGAACGGTCACTAGGGTTAAGGGATAAACAGCTGCAAGGACTCGAAAAGTATCAATAAAAGGTGATAATGCAAACTTAGCTTTTCTTTCAAGCCCCCTTTTTCCTCTGCCGGGCCGCGCGTCCGGGGCGCACCCGCAGCACTTGGAGGAGCAGGAGTCAATCGGGTGATTTCTTTGTTCCCGGCAGGGACCGATTAGCATTTCTTGTGGCTGGGGGGTATCGGGGCGTAGCGTCGGGCTCTTCTGGTCCCCTTCCCTTTAGCTTCCTTCCCTTCAAGTCAGTGCAGCGGCTGTCGTTGCATGGGTCGTGCCAACGCAGGCAGCCTCACCGAAGCATGCTTGCCGGGGCATCAATCGATGGACTCATACCAGCGCCTTGCTCAGGATTACCCAAACGGGGGAAATTCTGGACCGAGCGTAGTGCGGTAGTTGTCGACATCGACAATGATGAGGCTAGAGCAGTTCGACTGTTGATGCAGGGGAGGGGCTGGAAGGAGGGAGTTTGCGCCGGCACGCTTTGTGCCCTTTCTTCGAGCGGCGCCCGGATGGCGATCACACCATACGGGCCGCCGGGGAGGATCTGTCGCCACCAGCGGCGATGTTTGTCGTAGTCGTGGCTACAACGGTGTGTGGAGATCAACTACAATGGTGCGGGGATGGCCCCGCTTTGCTTTCATGTTTTCGCGGGTGCCATCGTCGAAGGCGTCGTCGAAGACGAAGGTGGCGATGAAGATGACGCATTGCGCACGCCTTCGGGTTCACACAAGCGAGCCCCCTACCTGGCGCGCCAAAGATGTCGGGGTAAAACCACGGCCACCTATGGGACCAGGAGGTCCCTTGCTGGTTCGGCAGGGGGTAACGCGTTGCACAAAGAACAGAGGGGCGTGGGGCAGCATGGCAGAGATCACACATGCAATTTACCCAGGTTCGGGCCACCGTGACGCGTAAAACCCTACTCCTGCTTTGGTGGATTGATGGTGGAAAAGGTCGTGGCGAGCGTAGTACACTTGCCCGGCAGGGGTTGCCTTGGGGCAGCAATGACTATGCGCGTATGGGGGTGTGAGTTATCCAATCTTCTAACCCTTTCTGCGGTTGCCATGGGCCTCCTTTTATAGATCAAGGGGCCACCACAATGGAAAAGTAGTCATTATGCATTGATATGATAGCAAACAGTGCTATCATGCCTAACTCTGCGGACTGACAGGGCGCATTAAATGCACCACTTAGTGTCACATCACTGGTCGCCTGTTTTCTTGACACGTCGCAGGACGGGTGTCATCTGTGGGTTTCTTCTGTAAGGAGAGGCAGCCATGTGGCGAATGACTGCCACTCAGTAACTTTGCGGCTTGACACCGCACAGATTGACGACGTGGGTCATGGCTGAGTGGGTGGTGAGGTGTTTTTGCCTCCGTGAGCCCTGGCAGGCCCTGCCAGGGTGCTTCTGTTATCTGTTTCTGGGGGTGGCCTCGCCCCTTGCCGGGCTCGCCTGCCCGGCAAGGGAGGCCTTTCTCTTGGCGATATCCTGCTTCTCTGGCTCGATCTTGGTCTCTCTGATCTGCATGCTGGTCCTTTGAATAACTTGATTCCTTGAGTGTCTTGACTTGATCTTGGCTTGTCCGTGCACGAGTCAGGGGAAAATTCATACCCCTATATATTTCCCCGACACAAACTTTGGAAACTTTGACCAGGTTTACGCAAATATTATTTATATCTACAATACCAAAGATACATCATATGAGACTACATCTCATCATGAATCTAATGATATATGTTTGCCGTTCTAGATGTAAATGTTTTCTCCACGTACATGGTCAAACTTTGTGATGTTTGACTTTTCAATAAATCTATATGGACCGAAGAGAGTGCCTAAGTCGAGAAAGATCAAGTGCGTGTGAAGGAGAATGAGTGAGTGTGCAAAAAGAGTATGTGTGTGAAAGAGAAAGGGACAACAAATGATAAATTAGAGAGAGAGTGTGTTTGTTTCTTATGCAAACATATCACGCATGCATCTCCGAGATAGAAAAGTGAGGTGAGGAGATACACGAAGATAGCTAGTGCGTGATTGTTTGCAACGGAGAGAGACACCCCTATAGCACATGTCCAATAGAGGTCTGGCCAACAAGGAACAAAGGTCGAGAGGGACGCATGGAGAAGATGGACGCATGGGGAGGGAGAGAGGGTGTGTTTGTGATAGAGAGATCCCCTCAAGATCGTGAGGGGACTATATGGGTGGGAGATCGAGGGACGAGGTGCTTGTGCGATAGAAAGATGCCCCGAGAGAAATCGAGATAGACCATGCACATGTTTGTGATGGAGACTAAGAATTAGCTAGTCATATACATATAGGGGGGACTGTGTGTGCCTATAACTGAGTGAGAGATCATCATACTTGGCTAGGCGTGAGATTGTGTGTGTGTGTGCGTGTGAGATGGAGAGAGAACGAGGGAGAGTGATAGAGTTTTAGATGGGTCTATCGAGTACGAGTGAGATATGCATGTGTATGCATGACCCAGGGAGATGGAGAGTTTGAGAGAGAGAGGGAAGAGCTCCGAGATGGTAGAGTGGTGCGTGAGAGAGTTACGGGCAACGAGCCAACGAATTTGTGTGCATGCGATGAGTGCACCCAAGATATTTAGCTTGGACTAGAGAATCATACATAGTGCGAGAGAGAGACCTATACATGGAGTGTGCATGCGCACTAGAAAGACCCCACACACACACACACACAAAGAGAGAGAGAGATATAGAGAGAGAGGGAGAGGGACCAACAAGGTTTGTGTTTGGATGCGTGCGATAGAATTGAAGATTGTCGGCGAGAGAGAGAGAGAGAGAGCAGGAGTCCGGGAGAGGGGGAGGTCGCGTTTTATGCATCAAAGACTGATATAAACCATGTTTCGATATAAACTTGCATTTAAATATTTAAATTGGAGAACATGTTGTCTGCAATCCACACATGAACAGAGATATGCGTATCAAACACGTTCATTAATTTGACTTTCAACATGTTCATGGAGTACTATAATACTGTACAACATGCTACTCGATTGAGGTGTTCAATTTTGGATTTAGATCACTATTTTGACCTGGTGAATGAGCTATTTCATTGAATCGAGATATTTTGTTTTGGGTTTGATTCCCATTTTTGAGTGGGTCAACTATTTGTCATATAGTAAATTGTTAGCAACGAGCATGTAAAAACACATTAGTCCCGAGCATCATCTCTCCATCTAAAAAAGAAGTGGCAAGCTAACATTTCAAAACTTGATTCGAATCGGCTTGGTAAGATAGACGTGGATGCTCGTTCTCCCTAAATTTGAACAAACCGCTAAACACCCTCTGCTCGGTGGAATTCGCCCGGGCAAAAATGGGAGATGGGAAATTACCGGCCTATGTGGGACACGCATCAATTGGCCCGTTGTACATCGAGGGCAGGTTCGTAACTTCATCCAAGCGCGCCTTCTCCTCGGCCGAAATGACATGTGCCGAATAATTCATAAACCATGGACGGCAAAACACCTTGTCCTCGCCTGAAATCGCTCGCGCCGACTATTTCAAAACACGCCCTCCTCGCCCGAAATTGCTCGTGCCAACTATTTCAAAATGCGCCCTCCTTGCCCGACATAGCTCGCACCCACTATTTCAAAACACGCCCTCCTCGCCCGAAATCGCTCGCGCCCACTATTTCAAAACACGCCTTCCTCGCCCAAAATCGCTCGCGCCCACTATTTGGGAGAAGCAAAGTTACTCTACTATCCCCGACCCTCAGTACACAGACCCAAGCCCAGAAGCCTAAAGGCAGGGGTAGAACTGTAACTCCCCCCCACATTTCAGACAAATGCGTCCGTAAGACATGGTTCCCCCTCCCAATTCCCCATTCATACCTCGTGGGCGCCAAATCACCTTCTCCCCGGAAGCTCCCTTCTTCCCAGCCGCGAAAACTCAGCCCCTCCTCCAAGGCGCCCCCACCGCACCAAATTCACCGCCGCCCTCCTTCCCAATGCCGAAGACGTTGTCCATTTGTCGTCGTGCACTGGGTCGTGTGCCTCTTACTCCGTGTTGCCGGAGCTGCCTCGACGACGGCCGCGTGAACCGTACCAGAGCCGATTCACCCCCACCGTTGTGCACGGCACCGGAGCGGCTCCAACTTCGGATGCATCCAGGGCCCCGGCGCTGGTTCCCCGTAGCTGTCGACCGTCGCGACATCTCTGCTTTCCTGCCGCTAGTAGCCACCGCAACCGCGCGGGCCTCACCAACTCGGCAGCTGAAGCTGCCTACTTCACCAGGCCGCAAGATAGGTCATATCCTCATCTCAAATCACTTTATTTAGGCGTCAGTTGTCTGGATTTTTATTCTGGGCCAATCGATTCCCAATGGGAGCAACACCCCCTGAGGTGGCGGAGCTCCTAGGCTGTCAGTTGACTGGTGTCTAACGTAAGGGTGCGGGTGTTGGGAATCGTAGCATAATTTAAAATTTTCCTACGCTCACCAAGATGCATCTATGGAGTGTACTAGCAACGAGGGGAAGGGAGTGCATCTACATACCCTTGTAGATCGCGAGCGGAAGCGTTCCAATGAACGTGGATGACGGAGTCGTACTCGCCGTGATCCAAATCACCGATGACTGAGTGCCGAACGGACGGCACCTCCGCGTTCAACACACGTACGGTGCAGCGACGTCTCCTCCTTCTTGATCCAGCAAGGGGGAAGGAGAGGTTGATGGAGATCCAGCAGCACGACGGCGTGGTGGTGGATGTAGCGGGTCTCCGGCAGGGCTTCGCCGAGCTTCTGCGAGAGAGAGAGAGGTGTTGCGGGGGAGGAGGGAGGTGCCCAAGGCTGTAGGTTGTTGCCCTCCCTCCCCACCCCCTTTATATAGGCCCCCTGGGGGGCGCCGGCCCAGGGAGATGGGATCTCCAAGGGGGGGGCGGCGGCCAAAGGGGGGAAGGGGTTGCCTTGCCCCCCAAGGCAAGGGGGAAGCTCCCCCCCCTTAGGGTTCCCAACCCTAGGCGCATGGGGGGAGGCCCAAGGGGGGCGCCCCAGCCCACTAAGGGCTGGTTCCCTTCCACTTTCAGCCCACGGGGCCCTCCGGGATAGGTGGCCCCACCCGGTGGACCCCCGGGACCCTTCCGGTGATCCCGGTACAATACCAGTAACCCCCGAAACTTTCCCGGTGGCCGAAACATGACTTCCTATATATAATTCTTCACCTCCGGACCATTCCGGAACCTCTCGTGACATCCGGGATCTCATTCGGGACTCCGAACAACTTTCGGGTTTCCGCATACATATATCTCTACAACCCTAGCGTCACCGAACCTTAAGTGTGTAGACCCTACGGGTTCGGGAGACATGCAGACATGACCGAGACGCCTCTCCGGTCAATAACCAACAGCGGGATCTGGATACCCATGTTGGCTCCCACATGTTCCACGATGATCTTATCGGATGAACCACGGTGTCGAGGATTCAATCAATCCCGTATGCAATTCCCTTTGTCAATCGGTATGTTACTTGCCCGAGATTCGATCGTCGGTATCCCAATACCTTGTTCAATCTCATTACCGGCAAGTCTCTTTACTCGTACCGCAATGCATGATCCCGTGACTAACGCCTTAGTCACATAGAGCTCATTATGATGATGCATTACCGAGTGGGCCCAGAGATACCTCTCCGTCACACGGAGTGACAAATCCCAGTCTCGATCCGTGCCAACCCAACAGACACTTTCGGAGATACCCGTAGTGCACCTTTATAGTCACCCAGTTACGTTGTGACGTTTGGCACACCCAAAGCACTCCTACGGTATCTGGGAGTTGCACGATCTCATGGTCTAAGGAAAATATACTTGACATTGGAAAAGCTCTAGCAAACGAAACTACACGATCTTTTATGCTATGCTTAGGATTGGGTCTTGTCCATCACATCATTCTCCTAATGATGTGATCCCGTTATCAATGACATCCAATGTCCATAGTCAGGAAACCATGACTATCTGTTGATCAACGAGCTAGTCAACTAGAGGCTTACTAGGGACACGTTGTGGTCTATGTATTCACACATGTATTACGATTTCCGGACAATACAATTATAGCATGAATAATAGACAATTACCATGAACAAAGAAATATAATAATAACCATTTATTATTGCCTCTAGGGCATATTTCCAACAGTCTCCCACTTGCACTAGTGTCAATAATCTAGTTACATTGTGATGAATCGAACACCCATTGCGTCCTGGTGTTGATCATGTTTTGCTCTAGGGAGAGGTTTAGTCAACGGATCTGCTACATTCAGGTCCGTATGTACTTTACAAATATCTGTGTCTCCATTTTGAACACTTTCACGAATGGAGTTGAAGCGGCGCTTGATATGCCTGGTCTTCCTGTGAAACCTGGGCTCCTTCGCAAGGGCAATAGCTCCAGTGTTGTCACAGAAGAGAGTCATCGGGCCCGACGCATTGGGAATCACCCCTAGGTCGGTAATGAACTCCTTCATCCAGACTGCTTCCTGTGCTGTCTCCGAGGCTGCCATGTACTCCGCTTCACATGTAGATCCCGCCACGACGCTTTGCTTGCAACTGCACCAGCTTACTGCTCCTCCATTCAAAATATACACGTATCCGGTCTGTGACTTCGAGTCATCCAGATCTGTGTCGAAGCTAGCGTCGACGTAACCCTTTATGACGAGCTCTTCGTCACCTCCATAAACGAGAAACATATCCTTAGTCCTCTTCAGGTACTTCAGGATATTCTTGACCGCTGTCCAGTGTTCCATGCCAGGATTACTTTGGTACCTTCCTACCAAACTTACGGCAAGGTTTACATCAGGTCTGGTACACAGCATGGCATACATAATAGACCCTATGGCCGAGGCATAGGGGATGACACTCATCTTTTCTATATCTTTTGCCGTGGTCGGGCATTGAGCCGTGCTCAATTGCACACCTTGCAATACAGGCAAGAACCCCTTCTTGGACTGATCCATACTGAACTTCTTCAATATCTTGTCAAGGTATGTACTTTGTGAAAGACCAATGAGGCGTCTTGATCTATCTCTATAGATCTTGCTGCCTAATATATAAGCAGCTTCTCCAAGGTCCTTCATTGAAAAACACTTATTCAAATAGGCCTTTATACTTTCCAAGAATTCTATATCACTTCCCATCAATAGTATGTCATCCACATATAATATGAGAAATGCTACAGAGCTCCCACTCACTTTCTTGTAAACACAGGCTTCTCCATAAGTCTGTGTAAAGCCAAACGCTTTGATCATCTCATCAAAGCGAATGTTCCAACTCCGAGATGCTTGCACCAGCCCATAGATTGAGCGCTGGAGCTTGCATACTTTGTTAGCATTCTTAGGATCGACAAAACCTTCCGGCTGCATCATATACAACTCTTCCTTAAGAAGCCGTTAAGGAATGCCGTTTTGACGTCCATCTGCCATATCTCATAATCATAGTATGCGGCAATTGCTAACATTATTCGGACGGACTTCAGCTTCGCTACGGGTGAGAAAGTCTCATCGTAGTCAACCCCTTGAACTTGTCGATAACCCTTAGCGACAAGTCGAGCTTTGTAGATGGTCACATTACCATCTGCGTCCGTCTTCTTCTTAAAGATCCATTTGTTTTCTATGGCTCGCCGCTCATCGGGCAAGTCAGTCAAAGTCCATACTTTGTTTTCATACATGGATTCTATCTCGGATTTCATGGCTTCTAGCCATTTGTCGGAATCCAGGCCCGCCATCGCTTCTTCATAGTTCGAAGGTTCACCGTTGTCGAACAACATGATTTCCAGGACAGGGTTGCCGTACCACTTTGGTGCGGAACGTGTCCTTGTGGACCTATGAAGTTCAGTGACTTGATCCGAAGCTTCATGATCATCATCATTAACTTCCTCCCCAGTCGGTGTAGGCACCATAGGAACATTTTCCCGCGTTGTGCTACTTTCCGGTTCGGAAGGGGTGACTATCACCTCATCAAGTTCCACTTTCCTCCCACTCAATTCTTTCGAGAGAAACTCCTTCTCCAGAAAGGACCTGTTCTTGGCAACGAAGATCTTGCCTTCGGATCTGAGGTAGAAGGTATACCCAATGGTTTCCTTAGGGTATCCTATGAAGACGCATTTTTCCGATTTGGGTTCGAGCTTTTCAGGTTGAAGTTTCTTGACATAAGCATCGCATCCCCAAACTTTTAGAAACGACAGCTTAGATTTCTTCCCAAACCACAATTCATACGGTGTCGTCTCAACGGATTTCGACGGAGCCCTATTTAAAGTGAATGAGGCAGTCTCTAAAGCATAGCCCCAAAATGAGAGCGGTAAATCGGTAAGAGACATCATAGATCGCACCATATCCAATAGAGTGCGATTACGACGTTCGGACACACCATTTATCTGAGGTGTTCCAGGCGGCGTGAGTTGTGAAACTATTCCACATTTCCTTAAGTGTGCACCAAACTGGTGACTTAAATTTCTCCACCACGATCTGATCGTAGGAATTTTATTCTCCTGTCACGTTGATTCTCAACCTCACTCTGAAATTCTTTGAACTTTTCAAAGGTTTCAGACTTGTGTTTCATCAGGTAGACATACCCATATCTACTTAAATCATCAGTGAGAGTGAGAACATAACGATATCCTCCGCGAGCCTCAACACTCATTGGACCACACACATCGGTATGTATGATTTCCAATAAGTTGGTTGCTCGCTCCATTGTTCCGGAAAACGGAGTCTTGGTCATCTTACCCATGAGGCATGGTTCACACGTGTCAAATGATTCGTAATCAAGAGACTCCAAAAGTCCATCTGCATGGAGCTTCTTCATGCGCTTGACACCAATGCGACCAAGGCGGCAGTGCCACAAGTATGTGGGACTATCGTTATCAACTTTACATCTTTTGGTATTTACACTATGAACATGTGTAACATCACGTTCGAGATTCATCAAAAATAAACCATTGACCAGCGGGGCATGACCATAAAACATATCTCTCAAATAAATAGAACAACCATTATTCTCGGATTTAAATGAGTAGCCATCTCGAATTAAACGAGATCCAGATACAATGTTCATGCTCAAAGCTGGCACTAAATAACAATTATTGAGGTTTAAAACTAATCCCGTGGGTAGATGCAGAGGTAGCGTGCCGACGGCGATCACATCGACCTTGGAACCATTCCCGACGCGCATCGTCACCTCGTCCTTTGCCAGTCTCCGTTTATTCCGTAGTTCCTGCTTTGAGTTACAAATATGAGCAACCGCACCGGTATCAAATACCCAGGAGCTACTACGAGTACTGGTAAGGTACACATCAATTACTTGTATATCACATATACCTTGGGTGTTGCCGGCCTTCTTCTTGTCCGCTAAATATTTGGGGCAGTTCCGCTTCCAGTGACCACTTCCCTTGCAATAAAAGCACTCAGTCCCGGGCTTGGGTCCATTCTTTGACTTCTTCCCAGTAACTGGTTTACCGGGCGCGCCAACTCCCTTGCCGTCCTTCTTGAAGTTCTTCTTACCCTTGCCCTTCTTGAACTTGGTGGTTTTATTCACCATCAACACTTGATGTTCTTTTCTGATCTCCCCTTCCGCTGATTTCAGCATTGAATATACCTCGGGAATGGTCTTTTCCATCCCCTGCATATTGTAGTTCATCACAAAGCTCTTGTAGCTTGGTGGAAGCGATGGGAGGATTCTGTCAATGACTGCGTCATCTGGGAGATTAACTCCCAGCTGAGACAAGCGGTTGTGCAACCCAGACATTCTGAGTATGTGCTCACTAACAGAACTGTTCTCCTCCATTTTACAGCTAAAGAACTTGTCAGAGACATCATATCTCTCGACCCGGGCATGAGCTTGAAAAACCAGTTTCAGCTCCTCGAACATCTCATATGCTCCATGTTTCTCAAAACGCTTTTGGAGACCCGGTTCTAAGCTGTAAAGCATGCCGCACTGAACGAGGGAGTAATCATCAGCACGTGATTGCCAAGCGTTCATAACGTCTTGGTTCTGTGGGATTGGTGCATCACCTAGCGGTGCTTCTAAGACATAATCTTTCTTGGCTACTATGAGGATGAGCCTCAGGTTCCGGACCCAGTCCGTATAATTGCTACCATTATCTTTCAGCTTGGTTTTCTCTAGGAATGCGTTGAAATTGAGGACAACGTTGGCCATTTGATCTACAAGACATAGTGTAAAGATTTTAGACTAAGTTCATGATAATTGAGTTCATCTAATCAAATTATTTAATGAACTCCCACTCAGATAGACATCCCTCTCGTCATCTAAGTGAAACATGATCCGAGTTTAACTAGGCCGTGTCCGATCATCACGTGAGACGGACTAGTCAAGATCGGTGAACATCTCCATGTTGATCGTATCTTCTATACGACTCATGCTCGACCTTTCGGTCCTCCGTGTTCCGAGGCCATGTCTGTACATGCTAGGCTCGTCAAGTCAACCTAAGTGTATTGCGTGTGTTCCGAGGCCATGTCTGTACATGCTAGGCTCGTCAATACCCGTTGTATTCGAACGTTGGAATCTATCACACCCGATCATCACGTGGTGCTTCGAAACAACGAACCTTCGCAACGGTGCACAGTTAGGGTGAATACTTTTCTTGAAATTATTATAAGGGATCATCCTACTTGCTACCGTCGTTCTAAGCAAATAAGATGCAAAAACATGATAAACATCCCATGCAATCAAATAGTGACATGATATGGCCAATATCATCATGCTCCTTTGATCTCCATCTTCGGGGCACCATGATCATCTTCGTCACCGGCATGACACCATGATCTCCATCATCATGATCTCCATCATTGTGTCTTCATGAAGTCGTGACGCCAACGATTACTTCTACTTCTATGGCTAACCCGTTTAGCAACAAAGTAAAGTAATTTACATGGCGTTATTCAATGACACGCAGGTCATGCAAAATAATAAAGACAACTCCTATGGCTCCTGCCGGTTGTCATACTCATCGACATGCAAGTCGTGATTCCTATTACAAGAACATGATCAATCTCATACATCACATATATCATTCATCACATTCTTCTGGCCATATCACATCACATGACACATGCTGCAAAAACAAGTTAGACGTCCTCTAATTGTTGTTGCAAATTTTTACGTGGCCGCTATAGGTTTCTAGCAAGAATGTTTCTTACCTACGGCAAAACCACAACGTGATATGCCAATTTCTATTTACCCTTCAAAAGGACCCTTTTCATCGAATCCGATCTGACTAAAGTGGGAGAGACACACACCCGCTAGCCACCTTATGCATCTAGTGCATGTCAGTCGGTGGAACCTGTCTCACGTAAGTGTACGTGTAAGGTCGGTCCGGGCCGCTTCATCCTACAATACCGCCGAAACAAGAAAAGACTAGTAGCGGCAAGAAGAATTGGCAAACTCAACGCCCACAACTGCTTTGTGTTCTACTCGTGCATAGTAACTACGCATAGGCCTGGCTCATGATGCCACTGTTGGGAATCGTAGCATAATTTAAAATTTTCCTACGCTCACCAAGATGCATCTATGGAGTGTACTAGCAACGAGGGGAAGGGAGTGCATCTACATACCCTTGTAGATCGCGAGCGGAATCGTTCCAATGAACGTGGATGACGGAGTCGTACTCGCCGTGATCCAAATCACCGATGACTGAGTGCCGAACGGACGGCACCTCCGCGTTCAACACACGTACGGTGCAGCGACGTCTCCTCCTTCTTGATCCAGCAAGGGGGAAGGAGAGGTTGATGGAGATCCAGCAGCACGACGGCGTGGTGGTGGATGTAGCGGGTCTCCGGCAGGGCTTCGCCGAGCTTCTGCGAGAGAGAGAGAGGTGTTGCAGGGGAGGAGGGAGGCGCCCAAGGCTGTAGGTTGCTGCCCTCCCTCCCCCCCCCCTTTATATAGGCCCCCTGGGGGGGCGCCGGCCCAGGGAGATGGGATCTCCAAGGGGGGGCGGCGGCCAAAGGGGGGAAGGGGTTGCCTTGCCCCCCAAGGCAAGGGGGAAGCTCCCCCCCTTAGGGTTCCCAACCCTAGGCGCATGGGGGGAGGCCCAAGGGGGGCGCCCCAGCCCACTAAGGGCTGGTTCCCTTCCACTTTCAGCCCACGGGGCCCTCCGGGATAGGTGGCCCCACCCGATGGACCCCCGGGACCCTTCCGGTGGTCCCGGTACAATACCGGTAACCCCCGAAACTTTCCCGGTGGCCGAAACTTGACTTCCTATATATAATTCTTCACCTACGGACCATTCCGAAACCTCTCATGACGTCTGGGATCTCATTCGGGACTCCGAACAACTTTCGGGTTTCCACATACATATATCTCTACAACCCTAGCGTCACCGAACCTTAAGTGTGTAGACCCTACGGGTTCGGGAGACATGTAGACATGACCGAGACGCCTCTCCGGTCAATAACCAACAGCGGGATCTGGATACCCATGTTGGCTCCCACATGTTCCACGATGATCTCATCGGATGGACCACGGTGTCGAGGATTCAATCAATCTCGTATGCAATTCCCTTTGTCAATCGGTATGTTACTTGCCCGAGATTCGATCGTCGGTATCCCAATACCTTGTTCAATCTCGTTACCGGCAAGTCTCTTTACTCGTACCACAATGCATGATCCCGTGACTAACGCCTTAGTCACATAGAGCTCATTATGATGATGCATTACCGAGTGGGCCCAGAGATACCTCTCCGTCACACGGAGTGACAAATCCCAATCTCGATCCGTGCCAACCCAACAGACACTTTCGGAGATACCCGTAGTGCACCTTTATAGTCACCCAGTTACGTTGTGACGTTTGGCACACCCAAAGCACTCCTACGGTATCCGGGAGTTGCACGATCTCATGGTCTAAGGAAAAGATACTTCACATTGGAAAAGCTCTAGCAAACGAAACTACACGATCTTTTATGCTATGCTTAGGATTGGGTCTTGTCCATCACATCATTCTCCTAATGATGTGATCCCGTTATCAATGACATCCAATGTCCATAGTCAGGAAACCATGACTATCTGTTGATCAACGAGCTAGTCAACTAGAGGCTTACTAGGGACACGTTGTGGTCTATGTATTCACACATGTATTACGATTTCCGGACAATGCAATTATAGCATGAATAATAGATAATTACCATGAACAAAGAAATATAATAATAACCATTTATTATTGCCTCTAGGGCATATTTCCAACAGCGGGGGTGCAAGTCGCCACGGAAGCAGCACTTAGATGGTTATCTTAGAGTTGCGTGGGTTGAAGGTACTACCGCCGCCGGATCTGGATGACAGCGAGTCTTTGTGGATTGGCCGGGGGCGGCGCAACCACGGCAGTGCGGTGGGGCGGGGAGCGGGGTTTTGGTTAGAGCACTCGCAGTCACTGACGGTGGAGGCAGACAGCTCTGCCGGTGGTCGCTGGCTCTTTGGGGAAGATTCTGAATAGTGTCATCCGGGAGGCACAAGACGGCCATCAAGCCATCCGGCGTAGATCGGACAGTACAAAATAAAATAAAATCGTGTGACCCCAATTTAGTCTTCAGTCAACAGATGTGTGACCACTCTTGTACCTTACTGTTGATCTCTTAGGGTATTTCTTCAGATCAGAGATATGTGTCGTTCTTAACATTATGTGTTTTCTGCATCTTCAGCTACACCGTCTTCCGACTCACCGTAGCTGCTCCAACAAGGGAAGCATGCACCAGAAGGGAGCTATAGTCCCCACTCAACATTTCCCTGCATCGAATGCGCGTGCCCGACATGGACTGCCACAACAACTGCAGGGCCATCGACAAGTCAGCACATGATGCTCACTCCTATGGATGGCGGCCAGATAGGTTGTACCCTCATCTTACTTGTGTGCAACATTTATGGCTTTGTTATTCATCTAAGCATGGAAAATAGATTATCACATTTCATTGTATATTCATGTTGATCTCTTACGGGTCTTGTTCAGGAGTTAACGTTGTTCCATAGTTCAGCTAAGAGACTTGTTCTTTAGGTTACGATGTTCCATAGTTATCATCCATCAGCCAATGCTATCCCACAGGCTGGTGATTATAGTATTATACCACTTCTAGTATTACCTATGTTGTTCTTTCATACTTTTGTGTGCCATCTAGTTAATCTCGAGCACAAACGATACATATTCTGTAGCTTTCATCTGTGTTCTCCCTTTAGTTTTTGAGACCTGTTGCTGCGAGTTAACCCTAGTCCTACTATTTATGTCGTCTCCTACAGGCACGCATTACATAAATCTAACTACTAGTTGCCTTCCATGATGTCAGATATAATTGCACACACTGATTTGTTCGCAAGAACCTCACGAAGCAATGTAACGGCCAACAAACTTACGTCAATGATACCCAATATGATGGAACATGTAAAGGCAGTTCTTCGGAAGACTTGCAGAAAGATGATGAATCCTATTCACCCCACAAGGTCCTTTCTCTAACTTGGCCCGTGATATGGATACAGCATGCATATAATGTCCTGGAGTGCATCTACTCTGTTGCAATGCCGTGTGCTTAGCCTGCTGATCATGCATGTAAATATGTCATGCCTTCCTGTTTTTCAGTACCTATTCCATTCATGATAGCATGTTTTCAAATTCAAGTATTGTCATTCTACTCTATCGCAATGCCATCTGCTTAGTTTGGACATCATGCTTCTGAATATCTTATGCATTGTTATTCATCACTATGTACTTCATCTGTCTACCATACCATGTTTTTTGACATTGAAGTGTTGTTCTAGTGGTCTGTTGCAATGCCATCTTAGTTTCCCAGTCATACACGCATATGTTGCCTTAGTGTTTTTCTGTATGTATTCCGCTAGCATACAGTTTTACATTCAACTAGTGTTTTTTTACACTGTTGTCCTGTCGTGTCCCTAGCTCTTACATCATACTCCCTCCGTCCGGATTACATGTCGTAGAAATGGATAAAAATGGATGTATCTAGAACAGAAATACGCCTAGACCCATCCATTTATTTCCGGATGGAGGGAATACATGTCAGTATGTCATGCCTTTCTATTCTTCAGTACCTATTCCATCTCTCTGTTGTGGCATGTTTTATAACTGAAGCACCATTCTTCTATATAAGGCATGCAAGGGGAAGACAGCTATGTTAGAATCTGAAGGGTTACAAACAAGGTCTTTGCAAGAGATCCAAACACCAGGAGATAGTAAACCAACTCTAGTTTTCATAGATACTGCTCCAGCACAGAGAAACCCAGCTCCTACTGATAATAAGAAGATTCCAGTGGCCAAAGAACTAGTCCACTCCAGTCCAGCAAAAATATGTCAACTCCATTCTAAGAAGCGTGTGCGTATCCTCGCATCACGAAATTTTATAGCATGCTAATCATATTTTTGACATGTTTCTTACCCATCTCTCTTTTAGAAAATAAGCTTAAAGGATAGAAGATTTTCTGCACTAGGATCGTATTCGAGGAAAGTATCTTGCGGGAATTCTCTATGCTCCAATGCTAATGTAAGTACCTGTTGTATATCACTATATTTTTACATCAGCATGTCTTTTGTGAATCGGCGTGAATCCAACCTTTATCTGATCTAAATTTTGTTGTAGCAAAATGTATAATTAAAGGCGGCAATGTTGATTTTTGTAAGGAAAACTGCCTTGTAGTTTTGCATACTGAGCTGCATGAGTGTACTATCTCATATCATGCACATTACTAAATTGTAGTACTGCTCTCATTGCCCATTCATTCATTGTGTCAATGTTGCTTTTGTATTACCTTACCTGGCTGATGATAGTTGTGCCATATTGTGTTAATTTGGTGTAGGCTGGTGTGGTCTAGTTGCCCAAACGTTCGCTGTGTCAATGTTGCTTTCCTATTATCTGACCTAGCCAATGATAGCAATGCTAGTGTGTTAATTTGGTGCAGGCTGCTGAAGATAAGAAGACAAACTCTAAAAACAGCAAGGCAACCCCATTGTTTCTTTCCAATAAATCTAGGCCCGGTAATATGGCAATAACTCTTGATTAATCTGTTCAGTTCCCCTCCTAATTTATGTTATGATGCAGTGGTCGACACACTCTCCACTATCAATAATACAAGCCTGCCAAAATCGCCATCTGAATCTGTTCAGTTTCCTCTGTCTCGAACGCAACAGAAAAAATGTATGTTTTTGAACCAATTACTGGCTGAAGTGGTGGAAATGGTGGAGGAATTAGAGGTGCACATTCTTGAGCAACAACAACTAATCAATGTTTTCAGAGACAATGTAGCAAAGCAGGAGGAACTTTCCCACATGCTTATGGGCGTCATCCGCGCTGAGGTTGCAGATTGTGACGTTGTAGATCGTTAGGTTCTGTTCACTTATTTGCACCGGCATCAATCTTTGATTGCCCCGTGGATGTAATTTCCTGTAATATATGCTGGATGTGCAACGTGTTTCCCTGTATGTCGTACCTTTGCTTAGCGTGCCTCGCATTCCACCTAAATGTTGCTAGGAAGCTAAAAAACCAGTGAAATTATTAGTTAGCACGAACAGTCATGGGCCCTATATGAAGGAAGCATCCCACTGCCCTTAATGGGCTCGCAGGGGCCAAAATTCTCATAGGCCTTTGATTGATGGGTTTTGATCCTGTGCATAATTGCTCGTCGTAATGGGCTCAAATTATCTAATTGGGCCCATTAACTGGCCTTTACCAGGCTAAAAGTTAATGCCCGGCCCTTAACAGGCCGACATCGAAGCGGGCAACAGGTGGGCCCATTTGATTTCATGGGCCGTTAGCAGGCCGAAAGAGACAGCGGGCTCGTACTAGACCATGAAGAGCATGGGCTGCTAAGAGGCCGAAAGTCAGGTCGTACTGTATATGGCCCAACTGTGTTATGGGCCTTTAGCAGGCCGAGAGAGAAACCGGGTTGGTATTGGACTATGAAGAGCATGGGCTGTTAAAAGGCCAAAACTCAGGTCCGACTACAAATGGCCCAACTCATTTATGGGCCGTCAACAGGCTGAAAGACACACCGGGCCGGAAATTGTCCCAACACTTAAATGGGTCGCTAAAATGCCGGAAGACGTACATTTTGAAAATTGGCCCATCCCTTGAATGGGCCGTTAACAGGCCGAAACCACATCGGACCGATATTGAGCCCAAATATATAGCGGGCTGTTAACGGGCTCGAACTGATGATGGGCTGCAATGGTGACAAATCGTTAACGTCCATTGACGGGCCGAATTGGCACATCTCGTATGGGTCGTAGGCTTAAATGGACCTGACACAAGTAGGCCTTATATGGGCCGGCCTGCTAATTTTTACTGGGCCGGCCTTTTTCACCGGAATGGACCACTGTTGGGCCTTTCCACGTGCCGACGTATCATAGGCGCCTCTCGTACTATGAGTGGATGACATTTGTCCCAACGATGAGCTGACACGTGCATTATCCGGTGAATGAGAATTTTACACGTGGAAAATCCCCATTGGTCGGGGCTTTTACTGGGTTATCGGATCCAAACTGGAACCCGATAGCTTAACAACGGCCCGTTACGGTGGATGCCACGTGTCGGTCACCCTTGGCGAAAGCACTTCTATGACGCGCGATTTATCATCATGGAAGTGGACACTTCCGTGGTGATAATTTTGGTAATGTCATGGAACACTTCTACGACATCACAGGTATGGCTATCTTGATTATGTCATAAAATTGTCATGGATGTACATGCATGACAGAAAACGTGACCTATTGTGACAAACATGTATCATCGCGGAAGTGTACTTTTTTGTAGTGATACCATCTCCTTACAAATTCCTTTGTGCAAAGTTTCCTTTTTCTGAGTAGGAATAATCCCCCTGAGGTGCAGTTTAGTTTATATGCCGAAACCCGTCAGATACCACTTACTGATTTTTTTGATATATGCTTGATCCCTTTTGATGGGGAAATAAGAGAGCTGGACCTGCAGAGTTCGTGGGCATTTATCGTACTCTGTCAGTGGGAGATGAGAGAGGCGTGTCGAGTGTCACCGCTACTAGTTTGTAGTTTCCTGATGTGCATTATTTTGCTCTATTTATTGCTAAGTGCCTAATTGCTAGAGAGAAGGTCGGTGCACTCTATGCTCCGGACTTCGCCATCTTACGCCGCACACTGTACGGTGATAACACTTACAGCCTACGGGCCATTATTGCACGTCGTCTGCACCTTAACAAATCCAAGGGCAATATTCATGGTGGTATTTATGCGACTTGATTAGCGAGTCACTTTAAGATTCAGATTCGCCAGCATGATTATCGTTTACCTAAGGTTTATTTAGATCACCAAGCGATGAAGGATCACCAGTTTACTGAGATTGATGATTCTGTTAACCATATTCCTTACAACCTGGTTTTGAGTGAGGATACCCGTGATATTATTCCGTTGCCTGCACCTGCCTTGTTTGATTCTATTGCCAGGGGCGGATATAGGATCATGCCTGAGGACAGTATTGCTTACCGTAACAACCAGGCAGCAGCTAAGGAGGAACCTCAGGAGTGGGAGGCTCAGGTGCCCGCTCCACAGCACTTCGAGATGGGACCGGATGGCTACTATGAGTGGTGATTACCAAGCAAGACCAAAAGCCTAAGTTTGGGGGAGTACGTATTTCCACCGACATTACATTCATGTTCACACATTCATTCCAGATGTCAGTGTTCACACTTTTTCATTGTATTATCCATGCTATATTTATTTTCTCGCTTTCTTCTTGTGTGTTCGAAAAACTTTGAGAAAACCCAAAAATATTTCTCACTTCTTTTCGGTTTTTCTTTCTAGTCTAATTTAGTTGTAATGTTAAAAAGAAAACCCAAAAAGATTTCCTTGTTCTTCTTTTGCTTGTTGGGAGCTCTCCCGTGTAAATAGTTTTTCTCATTTTTGTTTTTTCTTTTTCTTTAATTTGCTTTCTTCAAGAAAAACTAAAAACTCCGAAAATATTTAAGTGTGTTTCTCTGAAATTCTTTTCTTCTTATTGAGTCATACCAAGGAGAAGACCACGATGAAAATGTTGAGTGGCTCTCATACGCATTATTGTTGATCTAATGAAGAGCCCGTATTACCTTGTCTTCTCCTTTTTGAATAAAATGTTTGCAGATTCCATCTTAGTCCACGGAACTCTTGCACTATTATTATTTTCGTATCATTCAGTCATGCAAGTGAAAGGAAATAATGACGATATTTGCTGAACTGGTTGTGGCAGAGAGAAACGGGTACGAACTCAACTTGTTCTGTTTTTTTGTAAATATGTTTAACCTAGTATCCATGATTCAGCTTACTATGATCAAACTTGTTTGCAATGACAATTAGAGATTATAGTTTCTCATGCCATGCTTAAGTAGTTAGGAGTGGATATAATGATTTATCTGTGATGTCAACATGCATTAAAATGATTGTGATGTGGTATGATGATATTGTATCCTCCTATGAACGTTTCAAGTGGCTTGACTTGGCACATGTTCATGCATATAGTTGAATCAAAACCAACATAGCCTCTATGATATTTATGTTCATGGTGTTCATATCCTACTCGTGCTAGTATCCAATGTTACTTATGCATAATGCATGTTCATGACCGTTTTCGCTCTCTAGCTGGCCGCTTCTCAACCTATTTGCTAGCCTTCGCCTGTACTAAGCGGGAAAACTGCTTATGCATCACAATCCTAAAACCCAAGTTATTCCAGATGAGCCCACCATATGTCTACCTATATGCGGTATTACCATGCCGTTCTAAGTAAATTTGCATGTGCCACCTCTAAAAACATCAAATAACATCCATTTTTGTGTGCCTGGATTGTTCATAGAGCGACAGGAGGTAGTCGGTATCTTCCATCCTAAGTGGGTTATTCTCATGATGAGTGCTTATTCACTCGTCCTTGCACGAGAGGGGCGGTAATAGGGATTCCCAGTCCCGAACTCAAATTTCAAATAATTAAACAAAACTTCCCCAGGAATGATGTTGGTATGGACGGTACCCGTGGATTTGGCTAGCCGTGGAGTGTGTTTGTTGGTGGAGGGGGAGTAAACCTTTACTTTTATCACTTGGGAACCCCCACTAATGTGTTTAACACGGAGGATATCAATAATTAATGGTCGCAAAGTAAATAGGAAGGGTGCATTTCTCAAAATTTCATTTATCTCTGTTTTAAAAATCTGAGCTCTGGCACCGCTGCAAATCACTGCTTCCCTCTGCGAAGGGACTATCTATTTAATTTTATGTTGTGTCATCACCTTCTCAAATAAGCGCCAGATCTGAGAGCACTATTGTTATCCTCATGCATTGTGTATAGCTAATGTTGGGTGCATCATGACTGGATCTTTTCTACCATGAATTACAATGTTTAGTCGCTGCTTGAACTTTGGAGGTGCTCTGCATTTATGTTTTGCGGTCACAGAAAGGGCTAGCGAGATACCACTGTTGTCACATTGTATCATGGTTGTTTTGACAAAGTGTTGTCATTTGAGATACTTTATTATTGCTCGCTAGTTGCTTATGCCATTGATATGAGTTAATATAATTCCTAAGAGTTACTGCTGATGTGGTTAGTTATAATCTTTGATGAAAACCTAGGTGCTACTTAAGCTTATTTATGTAAACAAGAACAAAAGAGTTCGTAAAAGTTTTTCTTTTTCACTTTTAGTTTATCAACTGAATTGCTTGAGGACAAGCAAAGGTTTAAGCTTGGGGGAGTTGATACGTCTTCGGCGTATCTACTTTTCCTAACGCTTTTGCTCTTTGTCGCTCTTTGACTATGGCGCCAGAAAAGCTCCTGTCTGCTAGGACTATGTCGGTATTTCCCCAAAGAGGAAGGGATGATGTAGAACAGCGAAGGTAAGTATTTCCCTCAGTGATGAAACCAAGGTTATCGAACCAGTAGGAGAACCAAGCAACGCAACGTAAACAGCACCTGCACACAAATAACAACACCTCGCAACCCGACATGTTAAAGGGGTTGTCAATCCCTTTCGGGTAACGATGCCAGAAATTTGTAATAGATTGAAATAATAAACCCCGGAGTGACAGTATTCGGGATACTTTCCCGTGATGATCGTAGTTTGAGGAGTTCATGTATTCACTATGTGCTAATGCTTTGTTCTGGTTCTCTATTAAAAGGAGGCTTTAATATCCCTTAGTTTCCTTATGGACCCCGCTGCCACGGGAGGGTAGGACAAAAGATGTCATGCAAGTTCTATCCATAAGCATGTATGACTATTTACGGAATACATGCCTACATTATATTTATGAACTGGAGCTAGTTTTGTATCGCCCTAGGTTATGACTATTATATGATGAATATCATCCAACGAATTCACCGATCCAATGCCTACGAATTTTCCACATATTGTTTCTGCTAAGTTACTATTGCTATTGCTGCTATCACAAATGCTACAAAATCATTGCTATTATTGTTACCGTTACCGCTACTGTTACTACTATCAAAACTATCATATTACTTTGCTACTGATCATATTGTTGTAGATAATTAATCTCTAGGTGTGGTTTAATTGACAACTCAGCTGCTAATACTTTCCAATAGTCTTTGGCTCTCCTTGTGTCGAATCTATAAATTTGGGTTGAATACTCTACCCTCGAAAACTGTTACGATCCCCTATACTTGTGGGTTATCATGGTCGGGCCAGCAGTTTATATAGCAATGGTGGGCGGTAGATGGACAGACGGGTGGCACCGGAGTAGCCGCCTCAGCAACCGCGTATGGTCGGGTGGACGGGTGGATGGTAGTTGTGTCGTTTGAATGCGGAGCAGTCGCCTGCACCGGGAAGCCGTGTGGGCGGCGCTGACCCTTTCGTGCGGGAAGCGCGCGCCGGCGAGGGAGGCATCTGGGTGGTCCAGCGCGATCAGACTCGTGCTTGGCAACGGTCCGGTCCAGCACCCGGACATGCTGGCTCGCCAGCGAGCTTGCTGAGCTCAGCGACGACAACCAGACGATGAACGAGGCTTCTCACCAGGAGCCAGCACCACCGCCCAAGCCGGTTCATGCCTTGTTCACCATAGAGCAGGTGCGGCCGCACTTCGACGCCCTAATGGTGGAAGAGTTATCAGCACCACCGGAATCGGCATTCCCGCAAGTGCAGGAGTACCAGTGCTACTACCTCTGTCTCCTTAACGAGAACCGGCTCGTGGAGGGACGAATCGACAGCGAACAAGTGGACGTCAATGTCGTCGGGGACATGTGGCCCAATGATCCTGGCTTCCTGAATGAGCAGCGGATGTTGTATCAGACCATCTGTAGTACCCGCGAGATCCTCTCCGTCGACCTTCGAGTTGTTGCCCTAGCCGTGGCGCCACCGTCTCGTGTTGTCAACATGGTCAACGAACATGAGGCATCGGGAGATGATTTTACATGGAGAGGATGACAGTATGGATACACCAGGGCCATCGCCGTATGAACGCAAGTGCCTCCTTATTACAACTATATACTAAAAAATTGCTTCCTTCTGGTTTCCTGACATCACGGTCCCACACCATTGTCAACGTATATAGTCAATAAAGGAGAGAATTGCACAAGGAGCGGCCGACAGTTGGGACCCAGCAGCTCGAGCGGTATTTGTTTTTGAGGGGTGAGCAGAATTTTGTTTGGCCAATGTTTTTGTTGCTTTTCAGAGGAGCAGGGTATCAACTGGGCGGGCTGTGGCCCGTCTAGCCCAAGCTATTATTTTATGTCGACCAAATATCCAGCCCAGATATAATTTTTTCTGAGGAATACCCAAACCAGGCCAACTTGTTATTCTCCGGCCCACTGGGCTACAAATCTTTCCTACAAGGGATGCATTAGGCTTGCCAAGAAAATGGGGTTTAAAAATACTAAATGGGTTGTAATCATAGAAACTGTGTTGTAAATATAAAAAACGCTCCCAACAGGTAATTAGTTTCAAAATTAATTTTTTTGGATTTTCTTGACGGAACCTCGTCAGAGGGCTGGGAGCTCCTGCATTGCATTGTTTTTTATTTTTAAATTTTTAATTTCATTAGTTGTTCCGCGCAAAATGTCGTTGAATTTTTACCTAATATAAATTTATTTTGAAATTAGATTTAATATGACTCAAAATTTCAGGATAAATAATATACAGATATTGTTCAAAAATATATATCGGGTCCCATCAAAATTTGGTTGAAATTATAAATCGTTGTCCTGGCTAGAAAAATGGGCAGTAATGTTAACAAATAGTAAATGGGATGCAGTAAATTCCATTAGAATTAAGAAATGACTGTAAATTATTACAAATCGCAAACGGGCTATATGCTCTCTGCCACAGATGTGATGCTCACTTTTGGGCCTACTAAGTTGATGCGTACGCAGCCCTCAAAAAATATAGTTGACACGTACGCAAGGCTTTTTCACCTTATAGTCAACACACGATTCTAGCAGCAGTGGCCGTTGGATGTTCATCCAACGGTTGTCGTGCTTCTTCAATCTCGGATATTCTCTTGCTTCAGCCACCCAAACCACCGCCTACTACCGCCTCCCGTGGCCGGCTGTGCTGCCGCGCACGCCTCACCGGACCACCCTACTCCCATAGTTGTCCAGGCCATTCCTCTACTCACCAACACCTCTTGTTATCCTCCGGCGATGACAGCCTCACACCGCAGCCGAACCAGTGAACCCTCGTACTCCCCTTCGTGTGGGCATCCACTCCTGTGTCTTTGTCGGCTCTGGGCCATTCCCTTCCTAGGCCTCGCCGCTGTCCATTGCGTTGGTTTTCTCAGGGCGGCGTGGTCAACTTTTCAACAAACGACAACCATTGGAAGAGGGATGTACGTGGAGTGGCTGAGAATAGGGACCCACATGGTCCATGGCCGCATGCAAGCAAGTGCCTCCTTATTATGCGAAAACAAATGATTTCTCCCCCTGACAGGTTTGACCGACCAGCTACATCTTTGCACACATGCAAGTGCCTCCTTATTATGCGAAAAAAATAATTCCTCTCCCTGATAGTTGGGACCCACTAGCTACATCTTTGCACGCAAGGAAGTGCCACCTTATTACGCACAAAAAAATGATCCCCCCTGCTAGCTAGGACCCACCAGATTTTGACGCTGACTTGTGGGCCTACTAAGTTGACGTGTACGCAGGGCTTTGTCAACTTAGTCAACAAATGATTCTAGGTGCAGTGACCGTTGGATGTTAATCCAACCACCGGGTTGCGTCTTCAACCTCTGGTCTTCTTGTTCCAGCCACCCAAACCAGCGCCCGCCGTACCGCCTGCTCCTGCCCCCTGTGGCATATTGTGCTTCCACCGCTGTTCATGTCATCCCTCTACTCACCCACACCTCATGTTATTCTCCGGCAACAGCAGCCTCACACCGTAACCGAAGCATTCAACCCTCGTACTTCCCTCCGCGTGGGCATCCACTGTCGCGTCTTCCCCGGCTCCGTGTCATTCCATTCCTAGGCATCACCATCGTCCACCGCATTGGTGCTCTCGGCACGCTGTGGTCAACATGGTCAACGAATGACAGCCATTAGAAGAGGACTTTAGGCGGTGAGGCTGACAGCTGGACCCACCAGCTACATCTTTGAACACAAGGAAGTGCCTCCTTATTACTCGCAAAATAAAAATGATTCCTCCCCCTGACAGCTGAGACCCAGCAGCTATATCTTCGCACGCAAGGAAGTGCGTTCTTATCCTCCTTGATAGCTGGGACCCACCCGGTCGAAGCGTACGTAGCGTTGTCTCTCTGGTCGCGAACATGTACGTACATACTGGTCGACCGGTCTCTCTGCAACGACGAAACGTGGCCGAGCAAGCAGCGGCATGTGTTGTAGTAGAGCCCCCGACGTAGCAGTTCATACAGTCCAGTCTGAACCGTGTACACGTATGTATAGCCACATGCCAAAAAATACGGCCACGTACGTACATACGGGCGAGGAATCGAACGCCTACTCGCGCATACGTACGGCCAGGGCTCGTGTACATGGAGAGGCAGCGGACGGCAGCAACGGCGTCCTGTTCATCGATAGCCAACTGGCTCGGACGGAATGGAGAAACTGCGTTGTGTTCATCGGGAGGCAATGGAATGGGTCGTGTTCATCGGGAGCCAACCGGCTTGGACAGAACAGCCGAAACGGGGCTTGGCGTATCGCAAAATGGAGGAAATGGCCTTCTGTTTGACCAGCTACGGTCGAAACAGGATCATGTTCATCGGGAGGGGTCTGGCATACCGCAAAACGGAGGAAACGGACTTCTGTTCGAGCGCCTATGGTCGAAACAGGGTCCTGCTCATCGGGAGGGGTGTGGCGCAACGCAAAAAAGGACTTGATGTCTACTATGCAACCTTCTTGTAGACTCGTGTTGGGCCTCCAAGCGCAGAGTTTTGTAGGACAGTAGCAAATTTCCCTCAAGTGGA
Source organism: Aegilops tauschii subsp. strangulata (assembly GCF_002575655.3). Classification (NCBI taxonomy): domain Eukaryota; kingdom Viridiplantae; phylum Streptophyta; class Magnoliopsida; order Poales; family Poaceae; genus Aegilops; species Aegilops tauschii. The sequence continues at coordinate 367,262,371 of NC_053035.3, read as the reverse complement.
TGACCTACGGTTTATCAATCCGTGGGAGGCATAGGATGAAGATGGTCTCTCTCAAACAACCCTGCAACCAAATAACAAAGAGTCTCTTGTGTCCCCAACACACCCAATACAATGGTAAATTGTATAGGTGCACTAGTTCGGCGAAGAGATGGTGATACAAATGTAATATGGATGGTAGATATAGGTTTTTGTAATCTAAAAATATAAAAACAGCAAGGTAGAAAGTGGTAAAAGTGAGCGAAAACAGTATTGCAGTGCTTGGAAACAAGGCCTAGGGTTCATACTTTCACTAGTGCAAGTTCTCTCAACAATGATAACATAATTAGATCATATGAAAATCCCTCAACATGCAACAAACAATCACTCCAAAGTTTCTATCGGAGAACGTAGGACGAAAACGTGCATCAACCCCTATGCATAGATTACCCTAATGTCACCTCGGGAATCTGCGAGTTAAGTGCCAAAACATACATCAAGTGAATCAATAGAACATCCCATTGTCACCACAGATATCCCATCGCAAGACATACATCAAGTGTTCTCAAATCCAATACTCAATCCAACATAACGAAACCTCAAAGAGCAAGACTCAATTCATCACAAGAAGGTAGAGTGGGGGGGGAAACACCATATGATTCAACTATAGTAACAAAGCTCACGGTACATCAAGATCGTGCCATATCAAGAACACGAGAGAGAGAGAGAGAGATCAAACACATAGCTACTGATAAATGCCCTCACCCCGAGGGTGAACTACTCCCTCCTCATCATGGAGAGCACCGGGATGATGAAGATGGCCACCGGTGATGGTTTTCCCCTCCGGCAGGGTGTCGGAACAGGCTCCCGATTGGTTTTTCGTGGCTACAAAGGCTTGCGGCGGTGGAACTCCCGATCTAGGTTTATTTCTAGGGTTTTGGGGATTTATAGGAGGTGTTGGCGTCGGGAGGGCCCACAAGACAGGGGCGCCCTCCACCCTTGTGGTTGCCTCTGGACTCCTCTCCGATATCTTTTCGTTCCAGTATTTTTTATATTTTCCAAAAATATTGTCCGTAACTTTTCAGCTTATTTGGACTCCGTTTGATATTCCTTTTCTGTGAAACTCAAAAACAAGGAAAAAAACAGAAACTGCCACTGGGCTCTAGGTTAATAGGTTAGTCCCAAAAATAATATAAAATAGCATATAAATTGCTACCTCTTGAGCATGCGTTGGTTTTCCCTTGAAGAGGAAAGGGTGATGCAGCAAAGTAGCATAAGTATTTCCCTCAGGTTTGAGAACCAAGGTATCAATCCAGTAGGAGACAACGCTCAAGTCACCTAGTACCTGCACAAACAATCAAGAACCTTGCAACCAACACGATAAAGGGGTTGTCAATCCCTTCACGGTCACTCGCAAAAGTGAGATCTAATAAAGATATTAAAGTAAATATATTTGGTATTTTTTTGTATAGATTGGAAAGTAAAGATTGCAAAATAAAAGAACGGAGACAGAAATTGGCAAGTTAACAGGAAACTAATATGATGTAAAATAGACTCGGGACCATAGGTTTCACTAGTGGCTTCTCTCAAGATATCATATATTACGGTGGGTGAACAAATTACTACCGAGCAATTGATAGAAAAGCGCATAGTTATGAGAATATCTAAGGCAATGATCATGAATATAGGCATCACGTCCGTGTCAAGTAGATCGAAACGATTCTGCATCTACTACTATTACTCCACACATCGACCGCTATCCAGCATGCATCTAGAGTATTAAGTTCATAAGAACAGAGTAACGCATTAAGCAAGATGACATGATGTAGAGGGATAAACTCAAGCAATATGATATAAACCCCATCTTTTTATCCTCGATGGCAATAATACAATACGTGCCTTCCTGCCCCTACTGTCATTGGGAAAGGACACCGCAAGATTGAACCTAAAGCTAAGCACTTCTCCCATTTCAAGAAAGATCAATCTAGTAGGCCAAACTAAACCGATAATTCGAAGAGACTTGCAAAGATATCAAATCATGCATATAAGAATTCATAGAAGAACCAAATAATATTCATAGATAATCGTGTTCATATCAACAATTCATCGGATCTCGGCAAACACACCGCAAAAGAGTATTATATCGAATAGATCTCCAAGAACATCGAGGAGAACTTTGTATTGAGAATCAAAGAGAGAGAATAAGCCATCTAGCTAATAACTATGGACCCGAAGGTCTGTGGTAAACTACTCATGATTCATCGGAGAGGCTATGGTGTTGATGTAGAAGCCCTCCGTGATCGATTCCCCCTCCGGCAGATTGCCGGAAAAGGCCCCAAGATGGGATCTCACAGGTACAGAAGGTTGCGGCGGTGGAAAAGTGGTTTCGTGGCTCCCCCTGATGTTTTTAGGGTATAAGAGTATATATAGGCGAAAGAAGTACGTCGGTGGAGCTACGAGGGGCCCACGAGGGTGGGGACATGCCCTCCTGCCTCGTGGCCACCTCGTGGCATTCCAGACTTCAACTCCAAGTCTTCTGGTTTGCTTTCGGTCCAAGAAAGATCATCGCGAAGGTTTCATTCTGTTTGGACTCCGTTTGGTATTCCTTTTCTGGAAAACTCTAAAATAGGCACAAAAAAACAGAAACTGGCAGTGGGCCTTCGGTTAATAGGTTAGTCCCAAAAATAATATAAAAGAGCATATTAAAGCCCATTAAACATCCGAAACAGATAATATAATAGCATGGAACAATCAAAAATTATGGATACGTTGGAGACGTATCAAGCATCCCCAAGCTTAATTCCTGCTCGTCCTCGAGTAGGTAAATGAAAAAAATATAATTTTTCATGTGGAATGCTACCTGTCATAATTATCAATGTAATTCTCTTTATTGTGGCATGAATGTTCAGATCCATAAGATTCAAAACAAAATTTTAATATTGACATAAAAATAATAATACTTCAAGCATACTAATAAAGCAATCATGTCTTCTCAAAATAACATGGCCAAAGAAAGCTATCCCTACAAAATCATATAGTCTGGCTATGCTCTATCTTCATCACACAAAATATTTAAATCATGCACAACCCCGATGACAAGCCAAGCAATTGTTTCACACTTTTGATGTTCTCAAACTTTTTCAATCTTCACGCAATACATGAGCGTGAGCCATGGTCATAGCACTATAGGTGGAATAGAATGGTGGTTGTGGAGAAGACAAAAAGGAGATTATAGTCTCACATCAACTAGGCGTATCAATGGGCTATGGAGATACCCATCAATATATATCAATGTGAGTGAGTAGGGATTGCCATGCAACGGATGCACTAGAGCTATAAGTGTATGAAAGCTCAACAAAAGAAAGTGGGTGTGCATCCAACTCGCTTGCTCACGAAGACCTAGGGCAATTTGAGGAAGCCCATCATTGGAATATACAAGCCAAGTTCTATAATGAAAAATTTCCCACTAGTATATGAAAGTGACAATATAGGAGACTCTCTATCATGAAGATCATGATGCTACTTTGAAGCACAAGTGTGGAAAAAGGATAGTAGCATTGTCCCTTCTCTCTTTTTCTCTCATCATTTTTTTTATTTGGGCCTTTCTCTCTTTTTTATGGCCTTTTTTCGTCCGGAGTCTCATCCCGACTTGTGGGGGAATCATAGTCTCCATCATCCTTTCCTCACTGGGACAATGCTCTAATAATGAAGATCATCACACTTTTATTTACTTACAACTCAAGAATTACAACTCAATACTTAGAACAAAATATGACTCTATGTGAATGCCTCCGGCGGTGTACCAGGATGTGCAATGAATCAAGAGTGACATGTATGAAAAATTATGAACGGTGGCTTTGCCACAAATACGATGTCAACTACATGATCATGCAAAGCAATATGACAATGATGAAGCGTGTCATAATAAACGGAACGATGGAAAGTTGCATGGCAATATATCTCGGAATGGCTATGGAAATGCCATAATAGGTAGGTATGGTGGCTGTTTTGAGGAAGGTATATGGTGGGTGTATGATACCGGCGAAAGTTGCGCGGTATTAGAGAGGCTAGCAATGGTGGAAGGGTGAGAGTGCGTATAATCCAGGGACTCAACATTAGTCATAAAGAACTCACATACTTATTGCAAAAATCTATTAGTTATCGAAACGAAGTACTACGCGCATGCTCCTAGGGGGGTATATTGGTAGGAAAATACCATCGCTCGTCCCCGACCGCCACTCATAAGGAAGACAATCAATAAATAAATCATGCTCCAACTTCATCACATAACGGTTCACCATACGTGCATGCTACGGGAATCACAAACTTTAACACAAGTATCTCTCAAATTCACAACTACTCAACTAGCATGACTCTAATATCACCATCTTCATATCTCAAAACAATCATAAGGAATCAAACTTCTCATAGTATTCAATGCACTTTATATGAAAGTTTTTATTATACCCATCTTGGATGCTCATCATATTAGGACTAAATTCATAACCAAAGCAAATTACCATGCTGTTCTAAAAGACTCTCAAAATAATATAAGTGAAGCATGAGAGATCAATAATTTCTACAAAATAAAACCACCACCGTGCTCTAAAAGGATATAAGTGAAGCACTAGAGCAAAATTATCTAGCTCAAAAGATATAAGTGAAGCACATAGAGTATTCTAATAAATTCCGATTCATGCGTGTCTCTCCAAAAGGTGTGTACAGCAAGGTTGATTGTGGTAAACTAAAAATCAAAGACTCAAATCATACAAGACGCTCCAAGCAAAACACATATCATGTGGTGAATAAAAATATAGTCTCAAGTAAATTTACCGATAGACGAAGACGAAAGAGGGGATGCCTTCCGGGGCATCCCCAAGCTTAGGCTTTTGGTTGTCCTTGTATTTTACCTTGGGGTGCCTTGGGCATCCACAAGCTTAGGCTCTTGCCACTCCTTATTCCAAAATCCATCAAATCTTTACCCCAAAACCTTGAAAACTTCACAACACAAAACTTCAACAGAAAATCTCATGAGCTCCGTTAGTATGAGAAAATAAACCACCACCTTAAGGTACTGTAATGAACTCATTCTTTATTTATATTGGTGTTAAACCTACTGTATTCCAACTTCTCTATGGTTCATACCCCCCGATACTACTCATAGATTCATCAAAATAAGCAAACAACACACGAAAAACAGAATCAGTCAAAACAGAACAGTCTGTAGCAATATGATATGTTCGAATACTTCTGTAACTCCAAAAATTCTGAAATAAATTGGTGGACGTGAGGAATTTGTATATTAATCATATGTAAAAAGAATCAACCTAAAATCACTCTCCAGTAAAAAGTCACAGCTAATCTCGTGAGCGCAAAAGTTTCTGTTTTTTACAGCAAGATCGCAAAGACTTCACCCAAGTCTTCCCAAAGGTTCTACTTGGAACAAACACTAATTTAAACATAAAATCACATCTAAACAGAGTCTAGATGATTTATTTATTACTAAACATAACCTAAAAAGCAAAAGCAAAAATAAAATTGGGTTGCCTCCCAACAAGCGCGTTTCTTTAAAGCCTTTTTAGCTTGGCATTGATAATTTTAATGATGCTCACATGAAAGACAAGAATTGAAGCACAAAAAGAGCATCATAAAACACGTGATAAACACATCTAAGTCTAACATACTTCCTACGCATAGGAATTTTATAAGCAAACAAATTTTCAAGGCAAGCAAAAACTAGCATATGCAAGGAAGTAGAAAGAGACGATAGCATTCTCAACATGAAGAGAGGTAATTTAGTAACATGAAAATTTCCATATTTTCCTCTCTGATAATAATTACATGTAGGATCATAAGCAAATTCAACAACGTAGATATCACATAAAATATTCTCTTTATGAACCACATGCATGCAAAGTTGACACTCTTCCAAAATAGTGGGATTAACATTAACTAAAGTCATGACCTCTCCAAACCCACTTTTATCAAAAATTTCATAAGATTGAAAATCCTCCAAATATGTGGGATCTAAAGTTGACACTCTTCCAAACCCACTTTCAATATTATTGCAAACACTATTATCAATCTCATATTCATCATGGGGCTTAAATAAATTTTCAAGATCATAAGAAGAATCACCCCAATCATGATCATTGCAACAAGTAGTAGACATAGCAAAATTAGCATCCCCAAGCTTAGGGTTTTGCATATTATTAGCACAATTGACATTAATAGAATTTATAGTAGAATCATTGCAATCATGCTTTTTATTCAAGGAGCTATCGTGAATCACTTTATAAATTTCTTCTTTCAACACTTCATCACAATTTTTAGATTCACGAATTTCAAGCAAAACCTCATAAAGATAATCTAGTGCACTCACATCACTAGAAATTGGTTCATCATAATTGGATCTCTTAAAAAGATTAGCAAGTGGATGAGGATCCATAAACTTTTAGCAAGCGAAGATGCAAGCAAAAGGAAAGGACATGGTAACACAAGCAAACAAAAGATCGAACAAAAGAAGGGCGAAGAAAAGGCAAAGGTTTTTAAAAATCGTTTTTGAAGTGGGGGAGAGGAAAACGAGAGGCGAATGGCAAATAATGTAATGCGAGGGAGAAGAGTTTATGATGGGTACTTGGTATGTCTTGACTTGGGCGTAGATCTCCCCGGCAACGGCGCCAGAAATCCTTCTTGCTACCTCTTGAGCATGCGTTGGTTTTCCCTTGAAGAGGAAAGGGTGATGCAGCAAAGTAGCGTAAGTATTTCCCTCAGTTTTGAGAACCAAGGTATCAATCCAGTAGGAGACAACGCTCAAGTCACCTAGTACCTGCACAAACAATCAAGAACCTTGCAACCAACACGATAAAGGGGTTGTCAATCCCTTCACGGTCACTCGCAAAAGTGAGATCTAATAAAGATATTAAAGTAAATATATTTGGTATTTTTTTGTATAGATTGGAAAGTAAAGATTGCAAAATAAAAGAACGGAGACAGAAATTGGCAAGTTAACAGGAAACTAATATGATGTAAAATAGACTCGGGACCATAGGTTTCACTAGTGGCTTCTCTCAAGATATCATATATTACGGTGGGTGAACAAATTACTACCGAGCAATTGATAGAAAAGCGCATAGTTATGAGAATATCTAAGGCAATGATCATGAATATAGGCATCACGTCCGTGTCAAGTAGATCGAAACGATTCTGCATCTACTACTATTACTCCACACATCGACCGCTATCCAGCATGCATCTAGAGTATTAAGTTCATAAGAACAGAGTAACGCATTAAGCAAGATGACATGATGTAGAGGGATAAACTCAAGCAATATGATATAAACCCCATCTTTTTATCCTCGATGGCAACAATACAATACGTGCCTTGCTGCCCCTACTGTCATTGGGAAAGGACACCGCAAGATTGAACCTAAAGCTAAGCACTTCTCCCATTTCAAGAAAGATCAATCTAGTAGGCCAAACTAAACCGATAATTCGAAGAGACTTGCAAAGATATCAAATCATGCATATAAGAATTCAGAGAAGAACCAAATAATATTCATAGATAATCATGTTCATAAATCCAGAATTCATCGGATCTCGGCAAACACACCGCAAAAGAGTATTACATTGAATAGATCTCCAAGAACATCGAGGAGAACTTTGTATTGAGAATCAAAGAAAGAGAAGAAGCCATCTAGCTAATAACTATGGACCCAAAGGTCTGTGGTAAACTACTCACGATTCATCGCAGAGGCTATGGTGTTGATGTAGAAGCCCTCTGTGATCGATTCCCCCTCCGGCAGATTGCCGGAAAAGGTCCCAAGATGGGATCTCACGGGTACAGAAGGTTGCGGCGGTGGAAAAGTGGTTTCGTGGCTCCCCCTGATGTTTTTAGGGTATAAGAGTATATATAGGCGAAAGAAGTACGTCGGTGGAGCTACGAGGGGCCCACGAGGGTGGGGGCGCGCCCTCCAGCCTTGTGGCCACCTCGTGGTGTTCCAGACTTCAACTCCAAGTCTTCTGGTTTGCTTTCGGTCCAAGAAAGATCATCGCGAAGGTTTCATTCCATTTGGACTCCGTTTGGTATTCCTTTTCTGCAAAACTCTAAAATAGGCAAAAAAAAAGAAACTGGCAGTGGGCCTCCGGTTAATAGGTTAGTCCCAAAAATAGCATAAAAGAGCATATTAAAGCCCATTAAACATCCAAAACAGATAATATAATAGCATGGAACAATCAAAAATTATAGATACATTGGAGACGTATCATAAATGCATATAAAACATCCCAGATTGATAATATAATAGCATGGAACAATCAAAAATTATAGATACGTTGGAGACATATCAGGACTCCATGGGCTACTGTTCATCCACCGTCGACTTCCTCCAGCCTCCACCGGCTACTGTTCGTCCACCGCGTCTTCCTCCTGCCACCACTAGCTACTGTTCATCCACGGGCTAGTGTTCATCTAGCCTCCACCTGCTCCTGTTCAACCAGCCCTCCACGGGGTCATGTTCATCCATCCCCAACCGGCTCAGGTGTGTGGCGGCCTCCTCGGGGTCATGTTCATCTAGCGGCAACGGCCACAACTACCACGGGGTCATGTTCATCCAACCCCCACCGGGAACTGTTCATCCAACCCCCAACAAAGGTCATTGTTCATCAAGAGGCAGGTTCGATTGGCTCACGTTAGCAGCAGCGGCAAAGGAATCGCTTGGGTTCAGTTAACAGCCAAGGGATCGATCGCTCGGGTTCAGTAACGTAGCTAGCTAGTGCAATCGCTCGGGTTCAGTAAGCGAATGCCTCGCTTGGGTTCAGTTAGAGCCCAATGCATCGCACACACTCGAGTACGTGTACGAGAGAAACGCGCAAACCTCCGTGCATCGCTCGGCCCCGACCACCCACCGTAACCAAGAACTCCTCGAAATTTTCCTCGCCCTCGCTTCTACCACGATTTTTCTGTCATGGACGGCCCAAAGAATGTCATGTAGGTGCGTCCCCGGCCCTCCCAGGACGAAAAGCCCATTTTTTGTCATGATTTTTTCTCATAGAAGTAGGAGCCCACCACATCTATGGTGATACGTGGTTTTGTCACAATTATCGTCATAGAAGTGTCATAAGCATGACAGGAAAAAAAATCATTCGGGCCAAAATGTCACGGATGTGTCTTTTTTTTGTAGTGCCTCTTTTGTCTTCAATCCATCGGTAAATTACTTGAGGCTTTATATTTATTCACCACATGATATGTGTTTTTCTTGGAGCGTCTTGTATTATATGAGTCTTTGCTATTTAGTTTGCCACAATCATCCTTGATGTACACACCTTTTGAGAGGGACACACATTAATCATGAATTTATTAGAGTAGTCTATGTGCTTCACTTATATATTTTGAGCTAGGTAGTTGCTCTAGTACTTCACTTATATCTTTTTAGAGCACGGCGATGGTTTTATTTTGAAGAAATTGATGAACTCTCATGATTCACTTATATTATTTTGAGAGTCTTATAAATAGTGTGGCAATTTGCTTAGGTTATGAATTTAGTCCTAATATGATGGGTATTCAAGATGGGTATAATAAAAACTTTCATGAAGATCATTGAATATATGAGAAGTTTGATTCCTTGCATTTGTTTTGAGATATAAAGATGGTGACATTAGAGTCATGCTAGTGAGTAATTGTGGATTAGTAAGAATATTTGTGTTAAGGTTTGTGATTCCCGAAGCATGCACGTATTGTCTCTAGTTATGCGATGAAGTTGGAGCGTGATTTATTTTTTATTGTCTTCCTTATGAGTGGCGGTCAGGGATGAGCGATGATCTTTTCGTACCAATATATCCCCCTAGGAGCATGCGTATTAGTACTTTGTTTCGAGGGCTAATAAAATTTTGCAATAAGAATGTGAGTTCTTTATGACCAATGTTGAGTCCATGGATTATACGCACTCTCACCCTTCCACCACCGTTAGCCTCTCTAGTACCGCACAACTTTCGCTGATGCATTAAACCCACCATATACCTTCCTCAACACAGCCACCATACCTACCTATTATGGCATTTCATAGCCATTCCAAGATATATTGCCATGTAACTTCCACCGTTCCGTTTTATTATGACACACATCATCATCGTCATATTTCTTTCATATGCATGAAGCATTCATATAGTCATATCTTTGTTCTAGTATTGAGTTGTAATTCTTGAGTTGTAAGTAAATAAAAGTGTGATGATCATCATTATTAGAACATTGTTCCGTGTGAGGAAAGGATGATGGAGACTATGATTCCCCCACAAGTCGGGATGAGACTCCAGACTTAAATAAAAAAGAGGCCAAAGAGCCCCCCCCCCTAAAAAAGAGGCTAAAGAGTCCAAAACAAAAAAAAGAGAAAAAAATGAGAGAAAAAGAGAGAAGGGACAATGTTACTATCCTTTTCCACACTTGTGCTTCAAAGTAGCACCATGTTCTTCATGATAGAGAGTCTTCTATTTTGTCACTTTCATATATTACTAGTGGGAATTTTTCATTATAGAACTTGGATTATATATTCCAATGATGGGCTTCCTCAAAATGCCCTAGGTCTTCGTGAGCAAGCGAGTTGGATGCACACCCACTTAGTTTTCTTTTGAGCTTTCATACACTTATAGCTCTAGTGCATCCATTGCATGGCAATCTCTACTCACTCGCATTGATAATAATTAATGGGCATCTCCATAGCCTATTAATTTGCCTAGTTGATGTGAGACTTTCTCCTTTTTTGTCTTCTCCACACAACTTCCACCATCATATTCTATTCCACCTATAGTGTTATATCCATAGCTCATGCTCATGTATTGCGTGAAAGTTGAAAAAGTTTGAGAACGTCAAAAGTATGAAACAATTGCTTGGCTTGTCATCGGGGTTGTGCATGATAAATACTTCGTGTGATGAAGATAGAGCATGATAAGATTATATGATTTTGTAGGGATAACTTTCTTTAGCCATGATATTTTGAGAAGACATGATTGCTTTACACTACTGGAGGATGCTGCTAACGCAACACTAAGATCAGAGACCCTTCGAGAAACTGTGTGCGATGCCATAATCACAAACGGTGCTGTATGAAAACTGTCAAAAAAGGTGAAAACATTTGCGATGGAGGATGCATCAAACACAGTTCATATTTTAGTTGCGTGTGCGATCCAGGGCATACGGTTCAGTCCAATGAACTGTTTGCGATGAGGCAGAACAAAAGAAACGGGCAGCCTGATGAAGGCGTGTGCGATATAGAGCATACGGTTCACTCGGATGAACTGTTTGTGATTAGGCCACACAAAAGAAACGGGCAGCCAGATGAAGGTGTGTGCGATATACAGCATGTGGTTCACTCGGATGAACTGTTTGTGATTAGGCAACACAAAAGAAACGGTCAGCCAAATCAAGGTGTGTGTGATTGAGGGCATACGCTTCAGAAGGATTAACTGTTTGCGATTAGGCAACAGAACAGAAACGGGTAAGCCAGATCGAAGTGTCTGCGATTGATGGCATACACTTTAGATGGATGAACTGTTTGCGATTAGCCACAACAAACTGAAACAGTTAGATAGATCAACGTGTGTGCGCTAGACGGGCACACCCATTCTAATTAAAAGAAATGTGCGCGATGGTAATAACGAGCGCGCACGATTGTTGGAACAAGACGTGTGCTGACATTGCCTATTGCGGTGCACCCTATGGTGCAAACGCCACGTACACGGCCGAGAAGGCGTACGTGCCCATGTTACGCCTTCCGGGAATAGTGCCGCACTTATAACCGTCAGTAAAGTTTGAGCATGCGTCCCGTCACAATTTTTTTTAGAAGAACAGGGAGGCCGCGTCCCGTCACATTCCAAATTGCAAAGCTGTTCACACCGATCAAAACCTAAACGGTTTCCCACTTAGGAGTGTATTACTACACGGTTATAAATACTACTACTACAAGATGACTGCACATTCCTCCTCAACTCCTCATCCACAAAAAGTCAAAAACAAACAAGTCATTCATCATCATTCCCTTGCGTCCGCCATGGCCAGCGTGAGTTCTGGGTCGAGAGATTGCCACCAAGGAGAGGCGAGCCTAGAAGCGAGAGCACAAGAGATGTCCCGCCTCGCTGCGAAAGCAGCCAACATGTCCCACCGCACGGCCGTAGCAGCAGAGAGGTCCCGCCGCGCCGTCGATGCAGCAGACTGGTCCGGCCGCGCCGCGGAAGCAGAAGAGATGTCCCGCCGCGCCGTGAATGCAGCAGAGATGTCCTCCCTTGCCGCGGCGGCTTGGGAAAATGCCTCGCGGGTAGGCGAGGAATCTTACAGGCGCATGCGTGCCCTCGTCCTTAGGCAGATGGATCAGATCTCCAGGTGGGAGAGGTTGCAGGATGACCTGACAGCCTCGTTTGAACAGTCTACCGACGTCATCCGGCAACTAAATGAGAGCAATGCGAAGCTCCGGGCCGAGCGCGACCTGCTGAGGGCGAAGATCGTCGGAAGTGCGGAGCAGTAGGAGCAGACCACTGCCTTGCTGAAGAGGACCGGCGTCATTGTCGAGAAACTTATGGACGAGAATAACAAGCTGCGCATCGAGCGCAAAAGGCTGGTGAAGGAATCCGTGGATGCTCTCAAGCAGCATCTTGAGGACAAGAAAGAGCTCGTCGCCGCTCGCCGCGGAGACTAGTTCCCGCAGCCTGCAGCAACGCATCAAGAAAGTAGAGATCAGCGAGCCAGATCGTTGTCTTCCTTCTTCTTTTGCCCTTGTGTATTTCGGGTGTTGCCGCATGTGGCTTTTTTAATTATGTTTCTAAATATGTAAGACAATTATTATCCACTGTCATCGTCCTTATATTCATCATGCTTGCTATAAGTCGCAGTCGATGCTATATAGGTCTGTCGGATCTTACATCAAGATCCATGCAAAACTTTCTTTTCAGATTTTCATTTTTCTCTCTTAAATCTCAGTCCAGTGAGACATATAGCCACGCCGTAGAACAAGTGCTCGGGCGCCATTAATGGAGACGTTGGGAGGGAGGTGCGCGGCGGGTAGCGGTCAAAGGGCTCTCCTCCCGATGAGCACGTTGTGACGCCCGGATAATTATGCTACAGTAAACCTACGCTAATGATGCCACGTCACCTCTGTTACTGTTGCTAACCTCGCGTTAGATCAAAACGTTTCAAAATCAAATTTGAATTTTAGGCAAACATTAAAAGTTTTCAAACATAAAAACTAAAATGTTCTAGAGGTGACAAATATTGCATAGTTAATTATGGTGGAGAATCCACATATTTATAAAATATTTAAGTGCACTAAAATGATTTAACCCGTAGTGAAAACAATTAAATAAATGCCTAATTTTATAACATATTAAAACTATTTTATTATGGGCTAGGAATTAATCTGACAGTAGTTTATTTATAAATACAAATTTAGATAGTAGTGGAAATTTTTTTAAAACTAAAAATAAAAGAAAAGAAATAAAACAAAAGACAAAAAATAAATGGGGGAAAAAGGGGACCCTTCCTCCCCTCGGCCCAACTGGGCCTTGGCCTAGTCAGGCCGGCCCAGCCGCCCCTCCATAACCCCCTCACCCATAACCCTAGCTACCGGTCGCCCCACTCCCCTCCCCACGATTCCCACGCCTCTCTCTCCCTCGATCCACATCTCCCCTCCTCTGCCCCCGATTGGATCGGAGGGATCGACCCCATCGTTGCGCCGCTGCCCGCCGTCCTCCCCGTCGCCGGCGTTAAGGCCCGTCGCCGGATCTCCTCCCCTTCGTCGCCGCCTCGCCTCCCCTCTCGTACCTCTTCCCCGACCCAATATGGATCGGGAAGGGGCAACGAGCTCGACGCCCTTCCTTCACTGACGCCATCACCTCCCCGCTGCTGTGCACCGTCGTCGTCGTCGAATCGCCGGCGCCACCTCGCCCCGAAGACACCCCGCCTCCCCAACGCCGCATCGCCGAACCGCTCGTCTTCGTCCTCCTCCACGACCGGCCTCCTCACGCCTCGCCGCCCCGCTTCTCTTCAACGCTAGTGAGGCCACCGGCCTCCTGCTCCCCCTGCACTCCGTCGTCGATCCGACCACCGCACGGGCGCACGCCCTTGACCACCGCCCCGTACGCGTGCCGACCGTGCTCACCACGGCCTCGCCCCGCCTGGTGTGCCGTCGCGTGCGCCCGCAGCGGCACCGAGCCGCACCCGCTGTGCTCCTCCTCCCCGGAGCGCTCGCACCTGCCGTGGCCCGCACCACCGCAGCCTCCTCTGCTGCCTCCATCGCGTGCCCGCGGCCGACTGCTGCCGCTGCTGCCTCCAGCGACCGTGCTCGTTCCCCGCTGTCATGCCACTCCGCCGCGACCCCGCCCGTCCACCCCTGCCTCTGCTCTTGCGCACCGGCGCTGACCCGCCGTGGCCCAGCCACTGCCGCCTCCTGCGGCCTCTCCCTCCCCGCTAGCCCCTGCCGGCGACCTCGCCGTGGCCGCAGCCCCCGCGCCCGCTGGCCGCGTCGAGCGCCCGTGCCCGTTCGGGCGCCCTCTCCAGTACCGCCAGCCCGCACCCGCTAGCGGCCAAACTCGCTAAGCCTCTAGGGCCTATGACAAACGGGGCCCAGCCCAGAACGTTTTATTAAAAAAAGAATTAGTAATAATAATAATAAATAAAATATCAATTAATTAATTAATTAAAGAATTAATTAATTAACTTAATTAATTATATTTAGATAAATCTAATCACTAATTAACCTAATTAACTGTTAGTTAATTAGATAACAGCCTATGACATGCGGGACCCACCCATTTAGTTGACTGGTCAACGATCAACTTTGACCGCTTGCATCACGCTGATGTCATGATGACATCATAAATGCCTTTTGATTTAATTAATTCTGCTAATCCTAATAATGATTTAAATCTTTTAAAATTAATATAAAATAAACCGTAGCTCGGATGAAAAAACTTTGTACATGAAAGTTGCTCAGAACGACGAGACGAATCCGGTTACGCAGCCCGTTCGTCCGCCACGCATCCCTAGCATAACGAACACGCAACTTTTCCCCTCCGATTCATCTGTCCGAAAACGCGAAACACCGGGGATATTTTCCGGAATGTTTCCCCCCTTCACCGGTATCACCTCATACCGCGTTAGAACACGTCTAGCTCTGCATGTTGTCCTGTTATGCACTTGCTTGCTATGTATTTACTGTTTCTCCCCCTCTTCTCTTCGGTAGACCCCGTAACGGTGCTGATGCCCCTGTGGTCGACTACGTCACCGACGACCCCTCCTTCTTGTCTGAGCAACCAGGCAAGCCCCCCCCCCCTTGATCACCAGATGTCGCCTACTCTACTCTCTGCTGCTTGCATTAGAGTAGTGTAGCATGTTACTGCTTTTGGTTAATCCTATTCTGTTGCATAGCCTGTCATTGTTGCTACAGTTGTTACCCTTACCTGCTATCCTACTGCTTAGTATAGGATGCTAGTGTTCCATAAGTGGCCCTACACTCTTGTCCGTCTGCCATGCTATACTACTGGGCCGTGATCACTTCGGGAGGTGATCATGGGTATATACTATATACAATTATACATGACACATGTGGTGACTAAAGTCGGGTCGGCTCGTTGAGTACCCGCAAGTGATTCTGATGAGGGGGCTGAAAGGACAAGTGGCTCCATCCCGGTAGAGGTGGGCCTGGGTTCCTGTGACACCCAAGTTTTTATTTGGATTTTTCAAAAGATTTTATTTGACTTGAGGGGAGTGATTTAAATTTTTCTTCAAGAGAACTCTCCCTCTCATATATTTTTCTTTATGGCAAAAGTTTTGTTTGGATTCACCCAAGATCTGCCTTTGGTCTTGGAAGTTCTTGCTTTTCATTTGGACTCAAGACAAATGTTTTTCATTTGGGAAAAGAACTTTTGAAAATCTTTTTGAATATGCACTATGGCTTTTGGAAAACTCCTTTGCCACTTTCAACAATTCCTTCTTGCCATGGCCTTAGTGCAAATCCTCTCTCCTAACCCTTCCCTCACCTTTGGATCTTGATCTGCATCAAATCCAGCAAGTTGGACCTCCCCATGTGATCATTTCCATTTGAATCTTATTCAAACAAGTTTCTGTCTTCTATCCTACTACTTGGAGATTTGCAAAGGAACTCCATTTTCCGTTTTGATTTTTGCCCCCAAACCTTCTTACCCTCCTAGTCCTTTGAACCCTCAACCAAGGTCCATGAAGATCCACTGGTCTTCAGTTCAAAATTTTCAAACTACACCTACTGCAAGTTTGGACCAGATTTGACAAATTTGGTGAAATTCATTCAAAACCTTCTCCAAAAATTCCAAGTAAAATCAAGCAGCCCCTGGGTGCTTTGAGTGGTCATCTAACCAAGTTACAGCTCCAGAAAAATTTATCTCATAGCCAAAACCTTCTGTCCAACACCTGCAGTGCACTATCTATGTCAAGTTCAGAAAGTTCAGAGAACACTGCAGTGGCTGCTGTCGTTTTCTTCAGAGAAGGACGTCGATCTCGCCAGTGCCACCGCGTCGCCTTGCTCCTCGTCCCCGCCCTCTTGTTCCTGCACCGCACGAACGCCTGGCGCCTTGCGGGCGTCGGCGACGAGCAGCAGAAGGTGCGCCGCCCCGTGACCGACGCCGGCGGCGGCTTTGCGGACGCCAGCGGGAGACACGGCGCCGACGATGCCACCCAGCGCCGCCCAAACCACCGGAGCCCGCCGCGTGGCCTTCCACTCCCCCGAATGCGCTGCCGCTCTCGTCGTGAACCGCAGGGCGCGGAGCGCGCTCTCTGCCGCCGTTGAGCCCGTGCGGTCACCTCACCGTGGACCGAAGCCATTACGCCAAGACCATCTCCGTTTAGCTGTGAAACGACTCCAGTAACCTCCACTGATGCTGCCTGGCCGCTCAAACCACCTGCCAATCCACTGCTCCGCCGTAATCGCTCGCCAGAGATTCTCCGTTCACGGCCACCCCGTCGATCTGCCTATAAATAGAGGCCCTGAGCTTCAACTCGAGCACCCACCATCCCTGCACTTCCCCTAGAGCAAGCCTAGCCACTGGTAGAGCCCCGAGGAGGTCTCCTTCCTCGACTCCGGCCGCCGCGACCCGCCACGGGATCCAGCCCGATTCGCCCCCGTGTGTGCTCCTCCGCCTCCATTCTCTTACCAGTAGCTTCACCATGCATCCCTCTTTCTGACCCGCACTTCAATTTGAAGCTTGCAGCCCTCCACCGGAGTTCCCCATCCTCACCCGAGCCGCCGTCCGCCGAAGAAAGTGTCGCCGTCGACGTGGTGCTCCCCGTTGGACGAGTCCACCACCCACCGACGCGGAAGAGGACGCTGAAGCTCTTGGTACCCTCCGTTTCTCCTAACTCGCCGTGGTTCGACGCCGGCGTCCACCGCAGTCTTCGGGCGCCGGCGAGCTTTTCAAACCTGACATGTGGACCCCGCGTGTCAGCCTCTATTTTATTCCACCTCGAACCGTTTTCTGTTGACGCCTTCGGGCAAATACGTTTTCTCCTTTGTGCTTGCGCATCCCCAATCGAACCGTTTTCTGTTTTCTCAGTTAAAACCCTGGAACTTTTCTGTTTCATTACAGATAAGTCCCTGGACAGAAACCTTTATAACTTTTTAATAAAAAGGAATTTTTGAGTGATTCTTTTTCTGACAATCTTCAAATTTTGTCTAGTTTTTTATGGGATTTATTTGAAAAATATTTGGAAAAGTTTCTGTGCACCCATTGGTTTTCACGTTAGTATCCGTTTCGTGATTGCCGTAGGTTCCGGAAGAGGTGACGGAGCCGCGAAATTCGCCGAGCTAGACTCCGACTTCTCCGAACCAGGCAAGCATGTTTTGAACATTTGATATGACAGGTGTTTTACATGTTCACGTGAGAGTTTGTGCGTGGCATATGAGTGTCGGTAAATACCCCGTTGCTTGTAAGGCAACGACCCGGTTGTTCCAAAGTCGCGATGATCTCTGATGAGAGATGGCCTAATCATGTGGTGACATGAAGGGCAGCAAGGTGGTACTGTTGTAGCATACCAGCCTTGCGTCATCCGACTTTCTCCGACGTTAACGTGGTTGGAGCTACGTTATCGTTCTTTTCCCGCATGTTCCAAAGTTGCGATGATCTCTGATGAGAGATGGCCTAATCATGTGGTGACATGAAGGGCAGCGAGGTGGTACTGTTGTAGCATACCAGCCTTGCGTCATCCGACTTCCTCCGACGTTAACGTGGTTGGAGCCACGTTACCGTTCTTTCCCCTTTCCGTGCTACCACATGTCTCATTGCCAGGATGCGGTTTAGTAAGTTGGTAACCTCTTTCCGTGTACACACCAAACAGAGAGGCCGGGATGATGGTACCTTGGCCCAGGATTAAAGCCAGTAATCCGGTCAGGGGGCATGGGTGTTTCCGGTTGGGACCGAGAGGGGGGGCACCCCCTTAGAGCGCGCATATAGAAATTTAATCCCATGCTACGCGAGGTTGTAGCCTCCCCGTCTCAAGGTTTTTCTTGAAAGTTGCCGAGGGTGATCCCTGGCTTCGGATGGTTGAATTGGGTGTGTACTGGTTAGACGTGTTTCTTCCAAAACTCCGTAGACGGAACTAGTCCCCGTGACTACTGAAATCCGTTGGCTGTGGTTAAGTACAAACTCTGCAGAGTCAATTCTTTCCAAATCATCGTATCCATGATCAAGTAGTGTAAACATTATATCCATATCTATCCGTGTGAAAAACTTGTCCCCGGTGAACAAGCTCAAGTGGTAAATTCAGATTTATTGTTATTCCTGTGGATGGACTAACGTTATATTTGTCTCATGCTTGTGATAAATTATGTTCCCGAACTATTGTATTATTGAGCTACAATATAAGCCCTTTATGAGACGTCGCTCAGACGTCCGACTGCGGCATGCACTGTCTTTATTTTCAGTTATAAGCCCTTTATGTGGTGTCGCCCCGACGCCCGACTGTGGCATTATTATTCTGCATTTTCCTCTCGAGGAGTCTTTCATACACTCGTTTGGCACCCGCATTATTATTCCGCATTTTCCGCTCGAGGAGTCTTTCAGACACTCGTTTGGCACCTGTATTATTATTCCGCATTTTCCGCTCGAGGAGTCTTTCAGACACTCGTTTGGCACCTGTATTATTATTCCGCATTTTCCGCTCGAGGAGTCTTTCAGACACTCGTTTGGCACCCGCATTATTATTCTGCATTTTTCCTCTCGAGGAGTCTTTCAGACACTCGTTTGGCACCTGTATTATTATTCCGCATTTTCCGCTCGAGGAGTCTTTCAGACACTCGTTTGGCACCCGCATTATTATTCCGCATTTTCCGCTCGAGGAGTCTTTCAGACACTCGTTTGGCACCTGTATTATTATTCCGCATTTTCCGCTTGAGGAGTCTTTCAGACACTCGTTTGGCACATGTATTATTATTCCGCATTTTCCGCTCGAGGAGTCTTTCAGACACTCGTTTGGCACCCGCATTATTATTCTGCATTTTTCCTCTCGAGGAGTCTTTCAGACACTCGTTTGGCACCTGTATTACTATTCTGCAGTTTCCGCTCGAGGCGTCATTCAGACCCTCGCTTGGCACCCAGTATGTTATTATCTCTATGTCTGATCGCACTGGTTAACTTGTTCATATGTTTCATGTTTGCATTCGTTATACCTTATGTCCGAACTGTCTTGCGAGTACTTTCATAGTACTCACCTGGCTTGTTGATTTGGCCAGATGTTGACGAAGGCGATCTCTTGGATGAAGAGTTTGATAGCGCGTCCGATGCCTAGA
Source organism: Aegilops tauschii subsp. strangulata (assembly GCF_002575655.3). Taxonomy (NCBI): domain Eukaryota; kingdom Viridiplantae; phylum Streptophyta; class Magnoliopsida; order Poales; family Poaceae; genus Aegilops; species Aegilops tauschii. Next base: position 367,242,599 of record NC_053035.3, on the reverse strand, counting down.
GGAGTCCCAGTCAGTCCTGCGCGATCCCGGATATTGGTCACTTGTATTGTATACGCTTCCGCCACCCGCAATAAGTCTTCTCGAGCCTCACTCCGACGCTCGATGAGTTGTAGTCTTCTGGAGTCATATCACTCGCTTCGCGATGATATTTCCACCACCGTTATTATCGTGAGTTAGTAGTTTGCCACCCTATCCGCCGTCTTGTTTTAGCGGCGTGCATGTAATAAATTGTTGGGCAGTCTCTGCTCAACCTTGTATTATATTTAGTACTCCTGGTATTTTTCTTCTGTGACCAAGATATTGTCTACCAGTGAGAAGGAATTCTTCCTCGCTGGTCCGTAAAAGGGATTGGTCTCTCAATAATTATTTTATTGAAAAACCGGTCGTGACAAGCTTGGTATCAGAGCCAGGCTGACTGTAGGAAGCCACTAGGTGCGAGCGCTAATCGGTTATTAGCGTTTTTGTGCTTTTTCAGCATTTTTGCAATTGTAGCTATTTTCTGTTGGTCATCATAAATTTATGACATGACTACTCAGAATTTTTGCCTACTTTTGTAGATGGCTGGCAGCAGCTGTGAGAATCGAGTGTTCACCAACGTGCCCGAGGGGTTTGTCAAGCTCCTCGTCTCCCTCACCAAGCTCGCGATCGGGCCAGCAGCTCGCCCGGAGTTCACACTCTATCAGCACAAGCTCAGTGACGACGTGTCTATGCACCAAGCTGTGGTGCAGTTCAAGGGAGGACGATCTGCTGCTCGCCACTTCCGTTTTGTGGGAAGGGCCATGCCTACGGAGAGGCATGCCATGCAGATGGCTGCCCGCGAGGCGATAGCTCGCCTTCGGGACATCCTTCCTACGATGAAGACTCGTCGCTACCGCTACCTTCCATGCCATGTGCCATACACCAGCCACTATGCGTTCGCCTGCCATCGGGGAGAACGAGATGAAGCCATCGAGATGGTTGTGGAGTATCTCAAGGCTCTGGAGGAGTCTTTCGACAACCTCGTAGATGATCTTGTGGCTGCCCGCATGGACTTAGTCCGGGGCGGTCCTGCCAGCAGGAAGGAGCTTCTCCACACGGCGCCGCCTCTAACATTCGTCTCGTCTTCAACCTCGTATGCACCGGCCGTTTTGGCCACTGCTCGCCGCCTGCCTACCACTGAGGAGTTCGACCGAGTCATCGCTCCTACTCCAGTCAGAGCTGCACCGCCTGCCGCACGCGCTCTACCACCAGTCGCCCCCGCACCATCACCGCAGCGCAACGTCACGCGCCAGGAGCCAGCTAGAGAGGAGGAGGTTGACTCTCCTGGACCGCTGAGCCTTGCCATCGGCAAGGGGAAGGAGATCTTCACCATCTCCGACTGAGAGCACCAAGTAGCCGCGTGTTATGCCTGCTTGTATGATGTGTTGTTTCATCTGTACGCTAGTTTGTATTGGTGTGTTTGCTGCCTTCCGGAGCAGTACGCTAGTTTTTAATAACATGTCAGGATTGTGTACGCGCATCCTGAGTGCTGTATCTTGTGTTTGCTTTTCGCATGTAAGATTTATGTTAAGCACTTCTTCTCCATGAAAAATCATTTGTGTTTCTTTGAAAACCTTGAAGCCTTTTGATTATTGCCTTTGCGAGATTTTTTTTTGTGCTACACAATTTTTCTCATGGGTTTTGCAAATAATACCCCAGACTGGAAAAATGTCTCGCCCATGGACTCGCTCTATGCCCAATCAGCCAGAAGAGGTTTACGGGACACAGACCAGCAACAATTTCACTCAGGGTCAGTCCAGCCAACAAGACAGCAAAGCAGCACTGTCTCAAGTATGCCGTCTCTTCGAGCAAAGCCAGCAACAGCACCAAGAGATGATGAATCATGTCATCAATATGGGAAACCACCGTGAACCCTATCAACCACATTCCAAGTTATCTGAGTTACAGAAGACTCGCCCCTCAACTTTTGCTCACACCGATAGACCGCTGGAAGCCGATGATTGGCTTCGTGAGATTGAAAGGAAACTGATTATTGCTCAGTGCTCAGATCATGAGAAGGTGCTTTATGCACCACACTACCTTACTGGAGCAGTCGCAGCATGGTGGGAAAACTTCCTACACATGCATCCCAGGGAACACAACATCACCTGGGAAGAATTCAAGGAAGGCTTCCGTGGGGCACACATCCCCAGGAGCATCCTAAAGATCAAGAAGAGAGAGTTTGATGACCTGAAGCAAAGAGGCATGTCCGTCACAGAATACAATGGCCAGTTTACCCAACTGTCTCGTTATGCCTACGACGAGCACATGACAGAAAGCAAGAAGATGGAAAAATTCCTGGACGGCCTGGCACCAGCGTTAAGATGCCAACTGATCGTGCACACCTTTCCGGATTTTAAGACGCTGGTGGACAAGACCATCACCCTGGAGAATGAGCGCCGTAGTCTGGAAGATATCCGCAAGCGAAAGAGGGACAAGACGACTCTTGCTCGCAGCAACCGAGGCAAGACTGAGGTCCCGAGGACAGACGCAAGGAGATCCACGACTACTGAGCCAAGGCCCGTCGGACAATTTCATGCCAGGGATAAGGAGTACACATACCGTCCAGGGGTCACCTGCTATGCTTGTGGTCAACAAGGGCATTATGCTAAACAGTGCCCGAAGCCAAGAGACTCGGCACCCAAGCCGAACAATGGTGGAAACAATCCAGCCCCCAAGCGCAACAACTTCAACCCCAGCAACAACCATAGGAAGGGTCACCTGAACCATGTGACCAGGGAAGAAGCGCAGAATGCCCCAGACATCGTGCTCGGTACGTTCCCTGTCAACACAGTACCTGCCACGGTTTTGTTTGATTCTGGAGCTTCCCATTCGTTCGTTTCGAAGAGTTTTGTTTCGCAACATGGTTTTCTGATACTTCCCTTGGAAAAATCTATGATCATCAAGTCCCCCGGAAATAAGCAAATAGCTCAGGGTTACTGCCAAGGAGTGGTCATTGAGTTCGAAGGACTACAATTCCACGCGAATCTCATCGTGTTGGAAAGTAAAGGACTGGATGTCATTTTAGGGATGGACTGGTTGACCACCAACAAAGGATTCATCGACTGTTTCAATCGGACAGTGATTCTCACCCACCATCACGGCAAGACGATAAGGGTTTCCGCCCAAGAAAGGCCACGATCACAGCAACCAAAACTGAACAAAATGGACATTGCAGAACTGAGAAAAGTTCCAGTGGTATGCGAGTTTCCTGATGTGTTCCCTGAAGAACTACCAGGCATGCCACCAGACCGAGAGATAGAATTCAGCATTGAACTAGCACCTGGCATCGCTCCCATCTATAAGAAGCCGTATAGAATGGCACCCTCAGAATTGGTGGAGTTGAAGAAGCAGATAAAGGAGTTGTTGGACAAAGGATTTATTCGAGCCAGCTCCTCACCATGGGGTTCGCCAGTGTTGTTCGCCAAAAAGAAGGATGGGACACTGAGACTGTGTATAGACTATCGAGCCCTCAATATGGTCACCATCAAAAACAAATATCCGATGCCACGGATAAATGATTTGTTTGACCAGCTCGCACAAGCCAAGGTATTTTCAAAGATTGATTTGAGATCGGGATACCATCAACTGAAGGTACGGACAGAAGATATTCCCAAGACAGCTTTCACTTCCAGATATGGGTTATACGAGTTCACAGTGATGCCTTTTAGACTAACGAACGCCCCCGCATATTTCGTCCACCTCATGAACAAAGTATTCATGAAATTCATGGACAAATTTGTGGTGGTATTCATTGACGATATTCTGGTTTACTCAAGGACACCAGAAGAGCATGCTGAGCACCTCAGGATTGTTTTGGGAGAATTGAGGAAACATCGGTTGTACGCCAAATTTAGCAAATGCGAATTTTGGCTAAGACAAGTTGGTTTCTTGGGCCATATACTGAACCAAGAAGGCGTGGCCGTAGACCCAGAAAAAGTCAAGGCCATACTAGACTGGAAGCCACCCGCCAATGTTACTGATGTGCGGAGTTTTCTGGGAATGGCCGGATATTACAGGAGATTTATTGAAGGATTCTCCACTGTGGCGAAACCTATAACACAGTTACTCAAGAAGGACAAGAAATTCGTATGGACGGAAGCATGTGAGCAGAGCTTCCAAGAACTCAAGAAGAAGCTGACAACCGCACCAGTCTTAACTGTGCCAGACATACACAAGAGCTTTGAAGTGTATTGTGACGCGTCCCGAAAAGGTCTCGGATGTGTGCTAATGCAGGATGGCAAAGTTGTCGCATATGCCTCCAGGCAGCTGCGAAAACATGAGGAAAATTACCCAACACATGACTTGGAGCTAGCAGCAGTTATACATGCACTCAAGGAGTGGAGGCACTTTCTGTTGGGAAATCGCTGTGAAATATATACGGACCATAAGAGCCTCAAATATATTTTCACACAGCCAGAGCTGAATTTACGCCAACGACGCTGGTTGGAACTAGTCAAGGACTATGACGTCGGTATTCACTACCACCCAGGTAAAGCAAATGTAGTGGCTGATGCCCTTAGTCGAAACCCCAGCCCGGACAGTGACGGTCAGCAAAAATTTGAGGCCTGAGTTTCAGCGAGAGTTCACTAGGCTCAACTTGATGTTAGTCTCTGAGGGCACCGTATCGAACCTGGAGATACAACCCACCCTGGTGGAACAGATTAAGAAGGCTCAACAGGGACATCCCAGCATCGAAGGCATAAAGAAGAAAATAAATCTTGGTAAGACTTCAGAGTTCGTCACAGACAGTGAAGGAACATTATGGTACCGAGACAGACTTTGCGTACCTAACATTGAGGAACTCAAGCAACAGATCTTGACGGAAAGCCACACCGCTCCATACTCGATCCATCCTGGAGGAACCAAAATGTACAAGGACATCCAGGAAAGATTTTGGTGGCACGGTATGAAAAGAGATATAGCCACATTCATTGCTTGTTGCGATTCATGTCAGCGCATCAAGGCCGAGCACCAAAAGCCAGCAGAGCTACTCCAGCCTAACAGGATACCGGAGTGGAAATGGGATGAAATAGGAATGGATTTCATCGTCGGATTACCCCGATCACAACGTGGGAATGACGCCATATGGGTCATCACGGACTGACTAACCAAGGTTGCTCATTTCATTCCCGTGAAGACTACCTACTCCACACAAAGACTGGCAAAACTTTATCTCTCCCGTATAGTTTGCTTGCACGGAGTCCCAAAGACTATAATATCAGACCGAGGCACCCAATTCGTCTCCAAATTTTGGGATCACCTACAACAAGCTCTGGGCACGCAACTAGCTTTCAGTACAGCATACCACCCTCAGACTGATGGACAAACAGAACATGTAAACCAAATCCTAGAGGATATGCTAAGAGCCTGTGTGCTCACCTATGGATCCAGTTGGGAAGAGAGTTTGCCGTATGCCGAATTTGCTTACAACAACAGTTACCAAGCCAGCTTGCAAATGGCACCCTTTGAAGCGTTGTACGGACGAAGGTGTCGTACCCCTCTGAATTGGTCAGAAACAGGTGACAGCCGTATCTTCGGCCCAGACATGCTTAAAGAGGCCGAGGAGAAAGTTAAATAAATCAGGGACAGACTCAAGACAGCACAGAGCTGACAAAAGAGCTACTATGATCAGAAGCATCGTGAGGTCAGCTTTGAACCTGGTGATTCCGTATACCTCCGAGTATCTCCTATGAGGGGTCTGCAACGGTTCAAAATTAAGGGGAAGCTAGCCCCAAGATTTATTGGACCATTTTGTGTAAAGGCACGAAGAGGCACGGTGGCCTACCAACTAGACCTACCCAAGGAGCTGTTAGACGTCCATGACGTATTCCACGTCTCGCAGTTGAGGAAATGCGTGAGTAACCCAGAGAAACATGTACCTCATGAGGATATTGATATGCAACCAGATCTCACCTACAGAGAAAGGCCAGTAAAGATTTTAGAAGAGTCTGAACGGAGGACCCGTCAGAAAACGACAAGATTTTTCAGGGTTCAGTGGAGCAACCACACTGAGGATGAAGCCACATGGGAAAGGGAAGATTTCCTCCGAGCAGAGTATCCATATCTATTTGAGGAGCAGCAGAAATCTCGAGGACGAGATTTTTCCTAAGGGGGTAGGTGTTGTGACACCCAAGTTTTTATTTGGATTTTTCAAAAGATTTTATTTGACTTGAGGGGAGTGATTTAAATTTTTCTTCAAGAGAACTCTCCCTCTCATATATTTTTCTTTATGGCAAAAGTTTTGTTTGGATTCACCCAAGATCTGCCTTTGGTCTTGGAAGTTCTTGCTTTTCATTTGGACTCAAGACAAATGTTTTTCATTTGGGAAAAGAACTTTTGAAAATCTTTTTGAATATGCACTATGGCTTTTGGAAAACTCCTTTGCCACTTTCAACAATTCCTTCTTGCCATGGCCTTAGTGCAAATCCTCTCTCCTAACCCTTCCCTCACCTTTGGATCTTGATCTGCATCAAATCCAGCAAGTTGGACCTCCCCATGTGATCATTTCCATTTGAATCTTATTCAAACAAGTTTCTGTCTTCTATCCTACTACTTGGAGATTTGCAAAGGAACTCCATTTTCTGTTTTGATTTTTGCCCCCAAACCTTCTTCCCCTCCTAGTCCTTTGAACCCTCAACCAAGATCCATGAAGATCCACTGGTCTTCAGTTCAAAATTTTCAAACTACACCTGCTGCAAGTTTGGACCAGATTTGACAAATTTGGTGAAATTCATTCAAAACCTTCTCCAAAAATTCCAAGTAAAATCAAGCAGCCCCTGGGTGCTTTGAGTGGTCATCTCACCAAGTTACAGCTCCAGAAAATTTTATCTCATAGCCAAAACCTTCTGTCGAACACCTGCAGTGCACTGTCTATGTCAAGTTCAGAAAGTTCAGAGAACACTGCAGTGGCTGCTGTCATTTTCTTCAGAGAAGGACGTCGATCTCGCCAGTGCCACCGCGTCGCCTTGCTCCTCGTCCCCGCCCTCTTGTTCCTGCACCGCACGAACGCCTGGCGCCTTGCGGGCGTCGGCGACGAGCAGCAGAAGGTGCGCCGCCCCGTGACCGACGCCGGCGGCGGCTTTGCGGACGCCAGCGGGAGACACGGCGCCGACGACGCCACCCAGCGCCGCCCAAACCACCGGAGCCCGCCGCGTGGCCTTCCACTCCCCCGAATGCGCTGCCGCTCTTGTCATGAACCGCAGGGCGCGGAGCGCGCTCTCTGCCGCCGTTGAGCCCGTGCGGTCACCTCACCGTGGACCGACGCCATTACGCCAAGACCATCTCCGTTTAGCTGTGAAACGACTCCAGTAACCTCCACTGATGCTGCCTGGCCGCTCAAACCACCTGCCAATCCACTGCTCCGCCGTAATCGCTCGCCGGAGATTCTCCGCTCACGGCCACCCCGTCGATCTGCCTATAAATAGAGGCCCTGAGCTTCAACTCGAGCACCCACCATCCCTGCACTTCCCCTAGAGCAAGCCTAGCCACTGGTAGAGCCCCGAGGAGGTCTCCTTCCTCGACTCCGGCCGCCGCGACCCGCCACGGGATCCAGACCGATTCGCCCCCGTGTGTGCTCCTCCGCCTCCATTCTCTTACCAGTAGCTTCACCATGCATCCCTCTTTCTGACCCGCACTTCAATTTGAAGCTTGCAGCCCTCCACCGGAGTTCCCCATCCTCACCCGAGCCGCCGTCCGCCGGAGAAAGTGTCGTCGTCGACGTGGTGCTCCCCGTTGGACGAGTCCACCACCCACCGACGCGGAAGAGGACGCTGAAGCTCTTGGTACCCTCCATTTCTCCTAACTCGCCGTGGTTCGACGCCGGCGTCCACCGCAGTCTTCGGGCGCCGGCGAGCTTTTCAAACCTGACATGTGGACCCCGCGTGTCAGCCTCTATTTTATTCCACCTCAAACCGTTTTCTGTTGATGCCTTCGGGCAAATACATTTTCTCCTTTGCGCTTGCGCATTCCCAATCGAACCGTTTTCTGTTTTCTCAGTTAAAACCCTGGAACTTTTCTGTTTCATTACAGATAAGTCCCTGGACAGAAACCTTTATAACTTTTTAATAAAAAGGAATTTTTGAGTGATTCTTTTTCTGACAATCTTCAAATTTTGTCTAGTTTTTTATGGGATTTATTTGAAAAATATTTGGAAAAGTTTCTGTGCACCCATTGGTTTTCACGTTAGTACCCGTTTCGTGATTGCCGTAGGTTCCGGAAGAGGTGACGGAGCCGCGAACTTCGCCGAGCTAGACTCCGACTTCTCCGAACCAGGAAAGCATGTTTTGAACATTTGATATGACAGGTGTTTTACATGTTCACGTGAGAGTTTGTGCGTGGCATATGAGTGTCGGTAAATACCCCGTTGCTTGTAAGGCAACGACCCGGTTGTTCCAAAGTCGCGATGATCTCTGATGAGAGATGGCCTAATCATGTGGTGACATGAAGGGCAGCAAGGTGGTACTGTGGTAGCATACCAGCCTTGCGTCATCCGACTTTCTCCGACGTTAACGTGGTTGGAGCTACGTTATCGTTCTTTTCCCGCATGTTCCAAAGTTGCGATGATCTCTGATGAGAGATGGCCTAATCATGTGGTGACATGAAGGGCAGCGAGGTGGTACTGTTGTAGCATACCAGCCTTGCGTCATCCGACTTCCTCCGACGTTAACGTGGTTGGAGCCACGTTACCGTTCTTTCCCCTTTTCGTGCTACCACATGTCTCATTGCCAGGATGCGGTTTAGTAAGTTGGTAACCTCTTTCCGTGTACACACCAAACAGAGAGGCCGGGATGATGGTACCTTGGCCCAGGATTAAAGCCAGTCATCCGGTCAGGGGGCATGGGTGTTTCCGGTTGGGGCCTAGAGGGGGGGCACCCCCTTAGAGCGCGCGTATAGAAATTTGATCCCATGCTACGCGAGGTTGTAGCCTCCCCGTCTCAAGGTTTTTCTTGAACGTTGCCGAGGGTGATCCCTGGCTTCGGATGGTTGAATTGGGTGTGTACTGGTTAGACGTGTTTCTTCCAAAACACCGTAGACGAAACTAGTCCCCGTGACTACTGAAATCCGTTGGCTGTGGTTAAGTACAAACTCTGCAGAGTCAATTCTTTCCAAATCATCGTATCCATGATCAAGTAGTGTAAACATTATATCCATATCTATCCGTGTGAAAAACTTGTCCCCGGTGAACAAGCTCAAGTGGTAAATTCAGATTTATTGTTATTCCTGTGGATGGACTAACGTTATATTTGTCTCATGATTGTGATAAATTATGTTCCCGAACTATTGTATTATTGAGCTACAATATAAGCCCTTTATGAGACGTCGCTCAGACGTCCGACTGCGGCATGCACTGTCTTTATTTTCTGTTATAAGCCCTTTATGTGGTGTCGCCCCGACGCCCGACTGTGGCATTATTATTCTGCATTTTCCTCTCGAGGAGTCTTTCAGACACTCGTTTGGCACCCGCATTATTATTCCGCATTTTCCGCTCGAGGAGTCTTTCAGACACTCGTTTGGCACCTGTATTATTATTCCGCATTTTCCGCTCGAGGAGTCTTTCAGACACTCGTTTGGCACCTGTATTATTATTCCGCATTTTCCGCTCGAGGAGTCTTTCAGACACTCGTTTGGCACCCGCATTATTATTCTGCATTTTTCCTCTCAAGGAGTCTTTCAGACACTCGTTTGGCACATGTATTACTATTCTGCAGTTTCCGCTCGAGGCGTCATTCAGACCCTCGCTTGGCACCCAGTATTTTATTATCTCTATGTCTGATCGCACTGGTTAACTTGTTCATATGTTTCATGTTTGCATTCGTTATACCTTATGTCCGAACTGTCTTGCGAGTACTTTCATAGTACTCACCTGGCTTGTTGATTTGGCCAGATGTTGACGAAGGCGATCTCTTGGATGAAGAGTTTGATAGCGTGTCCGATGCCTAGAGGAGTCCCAGTCAGTTCTGCGCGATCCCGGATATTGGTCACTTGTATTGTATACGCTTCCGCCACCCGCAATAAGTCTTCTCGAGCCTCACTCCGACGCTCGATGAGTTGTAGTCTTCTGGAATCATATCACTCGCTTCGCGATGATATTTCCACCACCGTTATTATCGTGAGTTAGTAGTTTGCCACCCTATCCGCCGTCTTGTTTTAGCGGCGTGCATGTAATAAATTGTTGGGCAGTCTCTGCTCAACCTTGTATTATATTTAGTACTCCTGGTATTTTTCTTCTGTGACCAAGATATTGTCTACCAGTGAGAAGGAATTCTTCCTCGCTGGTCCGTAAAAGGGATTGGTCTCTCAATAATTATTTTATTGAAAAACCGGTCGTGACAGTTCCTGACGGCCCCCGACTGTTACTTTGTGGCGGAGCGACAGGGCAAGTTGAGACCACCTAGGAGAGAGGTGGGTCTGGCCCTGGTCGGCGTTCTCGGATACTTAACACGCTTAACGAGATCCTGGTATTTGATCTGAGTCTGGCCATTTGGTCTATACGCACTAACCAGCTACGCGGGAACAGTTATGGGCACTCGACGTCATGGTATCAGCCGAAGCTCTTCTTGACGTCAGCGACGGAGCGGCGCGCGCCGGATTGGAATGGAACGCGTGCTAGGCTAGGTTTTCTTCCGGCCGCCTTCGCAACGTGCAGGTGTGCAATGGGCGATGGGCCCAGACCCCTGCGCTAGACCGGTGTGCTGCCCTCTCTGTTGAGCCTAGGTGGGGTTGCGACGTGTTGATCTTCCGAGGCCGGGCATGACCCAGAAAAGTGTGTCCGGCCAAATGGGATCGAGCGTGTTGGTTTATGTGGTGCACCCCTGCAGGGAAGTTTATCTATTCGAATAGCCGTGTCCCTCGGTAAAAGGACGACTCGGAGTTGTACCTTGACCTTATGACAACTAGAACCGGATACTTAATAAAATACACCCTTCCAAGTGCCAGATACAACCCGGTGATCGCTCTCTAAGAGGGCGACGAGGAGGGGATCGCCGGGTAGGATTATGCTATACGATGCTACTTGGTGAACTTACCATCTACTCTCTTCTACATGCTGCAAGATGGAGGTGGCCAGAAGCGTAGTCTTCGACAGGACTAGCTATCCCCCCCTTAATTCTGGCAGTCTGCAGTTCAGTCCACTGATATGGCCCTTTACACATATACCCATGCATATGTAGTGTAGCTCCTTGCTTGCGAGTACTTTGGATGAGTACTCATGGTTGCTTTACTCCCCCTTTTCCCCTTTTCCCTTCTACCTGGTTGTCGCAACCAGATGCCGGAGCCCAGGAGCCAGACGCCACCGTCGATGACGACTCCTACTACACCGGAGGAGCCTACTACTACGTGCAGCCCGCTGACGACGACCAGGAGTAGTTAGGAGGATCCCAGGCAGGAGGCCTGCGCCTCGTTCGATCTGTACCCCAGTTTGTGCTAGCCTTCTTAAGGCAAACTTGTTTAACTTATGTCTCTACTCAGATACTATTGCTTCCGCTAACTCGTCTATGATCGAGCACTTGTATTCGAGCCCTCGAGGCCCCTGGCTTGTATTATGATGCTTGTATGACTTATTTATGTTGTAGAGTTGTGTTGTGATATCTTCCCGTGAGTCCCTGATCTTGATCGTACACATTTGCGTGCATGATTAGTGTACGGTCAAATCGGGGGCGTCACAAGTTGGTATCAGAGCCGACTGCCTGTAGGAATCCCCCTTCAAACTCCTTGGCCGAAGTCGAGTCTAGACATTGCTAAACTTTTACTAACATGGTTGTGTGCCTTACGGGCCCACATCGCCATTGGGTGGTATTAGGATCTTTTATTCCTCGTCTATACTCTGGGATTCTAATCTCTCTTCTATTCGGGTTAAATGATTTTCTAAAAATCTAACTTTAGGTTCTCGAAAACACTTTCTCTCGGAGAGCCCCTTCAGTCCAGATGATCGCCGGCTGCACCAGAAGATTTCGAAGTTACTCTCCGATGTTCTTTTGAGACTTTGTGCCCGTTGCTTTTGCAATTCCCTACCACCAAAATATCCCTATGGATAAATACATACACTCGCCGTTCTTACTCTTATTCCCAGTTGATCTTGTTATTACAAGATACCCTGAAATCCTCTCTATTGTTCCGAGAATATTTTCTGCCTACTGCCTTGCAGTTCTTTGTCACCTAAATTCCCCTACGGATAATTCTCGCACTTACTGAGTATTCGCTCATCCCCAGTTGATTCAAGTATTCCACAAAAGTGTTCAAAATACCATTCGATCTTCCGAAAATCCTCAGGAGCCTTTTTGCTCTTGAAATTCTTGCTTACTTGCATTATGATTAATCTTAAGCCTCGTAATCTTATTGGCATCTCTTGTCATTATCATTTTGAGTTCGTTGATTCAATTTGTTGCGAATGCTCGCAATCCTCAATCAGATCCTAGAATTCGTCCTTCCGGCTCAGATGTCATTTGAACAGGAGCTGGTCTCGACTAATCAAATTACTGTCGATTGTATCCCTAAGACTATTCAACTTATCCATCCCTAATCAGAACATTGCTTCTGATCCCTTGATTTGAAAATCATAATTCCTTTGCATTTGAGCTCTAAGTTACTTAGTTGTTTCTATAATCCAAGGTCTTTGCATTGATTCTACCTATGGTTGTGTGCCGATACTCACATCAGATTCCTTATGGACCATCAGAACCTTGTTGGATTTTATCCGACAACGTCCTTCATATTCAATCACTTTGGAAGTTCTTTCCCTGATACATAATGCCTTTAGTAAATTGTATCCTCTCGTTTTGTCACCCATGCTCTACTATCGAGCTTGAGTTATTTACCCCTGAAGCTTGTGGTATATGTTTCCACGATGCCCCGATGGGTTGAACCTGTGCCTTTCATAATATGTGTGAACTCGAAAGTTTTCATGAGTCATACTCTTCTGGTATTTTGCCAGATAAAAAATTTCAACACTGCAACTTCATCAAACGCGAGAAGTGAATGAAAGGTTATGCATTGAAGAAGTGGGAGTCGACCTTGAACTTTGCGTTCATGCCCATGGACACGATGTAGATCTTATCATTAAAAGCTTCTCTTAAATTAATTATTCCCTTGGTATAAGTTCAACTTATATCTGGGATCTGGCCTTTTGCAATCGTGGTTCCGACCATGTTCTCCTTTAAACACCATTTCTCGTGCAAGTTTAAGCACTTGACTTCTGCAGAGCAATACCCAATCCAACCTCTATTTTAACCTGTCGTCAAGTATTACCCCCTGGTATCTTGAGATTATCACGGAACTGCATAACCTCTTATGAGTTCTCCATCAAGTATTACATTCTCATTGATTCCAATTTTTCACGGGCTCCGAGTTATTAAACACTCAAGGACATCGATAACTGAATCGAGTCCGCATCACGATTAAACAACTCTTAGTAATCTCCTTTGCTTACGAGTTCGTACTCGATCACGTCATCCCTAGCCTGCTCGGCTATGTCATTATCGTGCCGATTTTAACTGTGGTACCTGGTCCTTCCCAGCGCACAAATTTCGACAGTGAGCTAATCTTGCGTCGATCTTCCTCGTCATATCACTTCTCCTTGAACAGCAAACTTGATTTCGAGTTTGTGTCCTACCCGTGGTTCCAATAACCTTTCACTTTCATCATTCCTTTGACTTGATGTTATCGCCGATCAATTGCATCCTCTCGAAACCTCCCGGCAAATGTGTCGGATCACCTTCAACACTTTGACTTCATCCGAGATGTCAACTGTGTTCATGATGAGAAATACCCTCCTTGCCCTCGATGATTTTTATTATCAATCGACAACACCCTTGACTTCCTTTCATCGCGAACTTGTCCACATTATGAATACAACTTTCTCCCCAGCTAGTGTTGTGTTCTGCCTTGAAGTATTACTGTCTTTTCTGTCAAGAATGTTGTGGGGATTGCTCCACCTCTTAGAAATTCTCGGTATGATGATACTTCTCACCATCACCATTCTTTTCTTAGTCCCCGTGTTGTTTCTAACCGGAATACCGACAAATGGTCTGTGATGTGTAAATTCTGTACTCCTTAGCAACCCTATTGCTTTGGAGTTAATGGTCGACAGTTCATCCTTAGACTATTGGATAACGAATCACCATTCTAACATTGATCATGCTATCTAATCCCACATTTCGGGTGCACCTTTCAACTAGTGTTTAATTATGTATGTTTTCCTCGAGCACACACCATTATGTCATTTGCTCTGACTAATGTTATCTCCTTGTTCACATAGTTGTGGAAATCCATCTTTTGGAAATCTCAATGGATTGTCGCTGAGTCAATCAGTCACCTCCTCACCTCTCCTTGATTTAATGATGAACCCTTGTTCGGAACTTGCTTCCATTGTTCATCTCCCGAGAATCTTCGATGTCGTTTCGACAATTTGTGTTGCACCTTTCTTCTCAGGCATCTTGAGTCCGAGTTATCCTGACACCAACCAGATCTGAATCTCGGTCAGATATGATGGTTGGAACATATTTCCAAGAGTTATAACATTGGTCTATTTATGACCCGGTAAGGTGATGTCATGCCTAACACACCTGGCCGGAGGACCTATTGTTATAAGTTTTCCTTTTTAGCAAGGATAGCTATTCTTCCATGAGGAAATTGTAAGACTTACTCTATAAGTTGTTCCTGATGGATCCTTTGTGTATCCATAGCCTGATCTTACCTAATGACCATGTCAATGCTATCTCGAAGCATGTACGTGGTACTCCTGTCATCAATAAGAACATTTGAAGCACAATGCTAATTTCCTTATCAATTATTCAAACACTGTTGTTTGGGTAATGTCATGAAATTCCTCTCCCCTTACCCAAATGGTTTTCTACTTCTATCATGTCATGGATATCATGCTCTGTTTGTACTTGGGAAGGATATACCCCTGAAATATGTGTTTAAACACATTTTTCTTTCCATTGTTCTGTTTAATTTGATAAACATATTATCCTTTCGATTGTTTGGCTTAACTTTTCTTGAGGTCTATATGATCTAAGCAGTAATATTCTCCTGCTTATGTAAACACCTATGTGTACAATCATGTCGGTAAGACCCTGTTACTATTGTTGATGACATTCCGGTAACCACCGATGGACGAGAACTTTGCCTATTGGTCCGCCTCGTTCAACGAGCAGGAAAATGGTTCTCTTCGTCCCTTGCCCTTGGTATCGATGTTGTTGCCGACATAACCGACAGACTATCCTCTGACATGCCTTGCTTACATGATCGTGCAAGATGTCACCATGCTTCCTACTTTTAACCCACATGGTGGGCCCATAACCCACAGTTCCACAGGATCAAAACCTGACTCTCCTGTACACCTTGATGACAAAGTTATCCCTTGCTCTTGGTTTCGCAAGTAATTCGCGAGCCACCTTCCTAGTGATCTATTCTGGTATCAGACACAATACTTATTCTCGTTGCTCTGAACCCCTTCAACACTTCGTTTCAGGCAACGAACGATTACCTAGGCGCTTGAAACTTCTATTTTGCACCTCTTACTTTGCTCTCGATAATTTCTTAAGTTTCAATTCGAGAGTTACTTTCCGCCACCTTCCCCGATGTTATCGACCAGATGAGCAACATTGTAGCGGTCCGTTCTTCCGAAGTTACCCCTTGTCCTTTCGTAAGTACGATGAAATTTCCGAAGAAAGGATGATGACTTCATCATGATGACCTGAAGTAGTGGAATGAAGACATCAATGTAATGGATCGATCTCTTCGAGAAGAGCAACCAAGACCGAGAAGAATCATTGGAATTTCGTAACCTAATCTTCCCCTTACTCCCACTTCTTAAATGTCGGGACGAGATTTCTTGTAGTAGAGGAGAATTGTGACGCCCGGATAATTATGCTACAGTAAACCTACGTAATGATGCCACGTCACCTCTGTTACTGTTGCTAACCTCGCGTTAGATCAAAACGTTTCAAAATCAAATTTGAATTTTAGGCAAACATTAAAAGTTTTCAAACATAAAAACTAAAATGTTCTAGAGGTGACAAATATTGCATAGTTAATTATGGTGGAGAATCCACATATTTATAAAATATTTAAGTGCACTAAAATGATTTAACCCGTAGTGAAAACAATTAAATAAATGCCTAATTTTATAACATATTAAAACTATTTTATTATGGGCTAAGAATTAATCTGACAGTAGTTTATTTATAAATACAAATTTAGATACTAGTGGAAATTTTTATAAAACTAAAAATAAAATAAAAGAAATAAAACAAAAGACAAAAAAATAAATGGGGGGAAAAGGGGACCCTTCCTCCCCTCGTCCCAACTGGACCTTGGCCTAGTCAGGCCGGCCCAGCCGCCCCTCCATAACCCCCTCACCCGTAACCCTAGCTACCGGTCGCCCCACTCCCCTCCCCACGATTCCCACGCCTCTCTCTCCCTCGATCCACATCTCCCCTCCTCTACCCCCGATTGGATCGGAGGGATCGACCCCATCGTTGCGCCGCTGCCCGCCGTCCTCCCCATCGCCGGCGTTAAGGCCCGTCGCCGGATCTCCTCCCCTCCGTCGCCGCCTCGCCTCCCCTCTCGCACCTCTTCCCCGACCCAATATGGATCGGGAAGGGGCAACGAGCCCGACGCCCTTCCTTCACCGACGCCATCGCCTCCCTGCCGCTGTGCACCGTCGTCGTCGAATCGCCGGCGCCACCTCGCCCCGAAGACACCCCGCCTCCCCGACGCCGCATCGCCGGACCGCTCGTCTTCGTCCTCCTCCACGACCGGCCTCCTCACGCCTCGCCGCCCCGCTTCTCTTCAACGCTGGTGAGGCCACCGGCCTCCTGCTCCCCCTGCACTCCGTCGTCGATTCGACCACCGCACGGGCGCACGCCCTTGACCACCGCCCCGTACGCATGCCGACCGTGCTCACCGTGGCCTCGCCCCGCCCGGTGTGCCGTCGCGTGCGCCCGCAGCCGCGCCGAGCCGCACCCGCCGTGCTGCTCCTCCCCGGAGCGCTCGCACCTGCCGTGGCCCGCACCACCGCAGCCTCCTCTGCTGCCTCCATCGCGTGCCCGCGGCCGACTGCTGCCGCTGCTGCCTCCGGCGACCGTGCTCGTTCCCCGCTGTCGTGCCACTCCGCCGCGACCCCGCCCGTCCACCCCTGCCTCTGCTCCTGCGCACCGGCGCTGACCCGCCGTGGCCCAGCCACTGCCGCCTCCTGCGGCCTCTCCCTCCCCGCTAGCCCCTGCCGGCGGCCTCGCCGTGGCCGCAGCCCCGCGCCCGCTGGCCGCGTCGAGCGCCCGTGCCCGTTCGGGCGCCCTCTCCAGTACCGCCAGCCCACACCCGCTAGCGGCCAAACCCGCTAAGCCCCTAGGGCCTATGACAAACGGGGCCCAGCCCCAGAACGTTTTATTAAAAAAAGAATTAATAATAATAATAAATAAAATATCAATTAATTAATTAATTAAAGAATTAATTAACTTAATTAATTATATTTAGACTAATCTAATCACTAATTAACCTAATTAACTGTTAGTTAATTAGATAACAGCCTATGACATGCGGGACCCACCCATTTAGTTGACTGGTCAACGGTCAACTTTGACCGCTTGCATCATGCTGATGTCATGATGACGTCATAAATGCCTTTTGATTTAATTAATTCTGCTAATCCTGATAATGATTTAAATCTTTTAAAATTAATATAAAATAAACCGTAGCTCGGATGAAAAAACTTTGTACATGAAAGTTGCTCAGAACGACGAGACGAATCCGGTTACGCAGCCCGTTCGTCCGCCACGCATCCCTAGCATAACGAACACGCAACTTTTCCCCTCCGATTCATTTGTCCGAAAACGCGAAACACCGGGGATATTTTCCCGGATGTTTCCCCCCTTCACCGGTATCACCTCATACCGCGTTAGAACACGTCTAGCTCTGCCTGTTGTCCTGTTATGCACTTGCTTGCTATGTATTAACTGTTTCTCCCCCCTCTTCTCTTCGATAGACCCCGTGACGGTGCTGATGCCCCTGTGGTCGACTACGTCACCGACGACCCCTCCTTCTTGTCTGAGCAACCAGGCAAGCCCCCCCCCCTTGATCACCAGATATCGCCTACTCTACTCTCTACTGCTTGCATTAGAGTAGTGTAGCATGTTACTGCTTTCGGTTAATCCTATTCTGTTGCATAGCCTGTCATTGTTGCTACAGTTGTTACCCTTACCTGCTATCCTACTGCTTAGTATAGGATGCTAGTGTTCCATCAGTGGCCCTACACTCTTGTCCGTCTGCCATGCTATACTACTGGGCCGTGATCACTTCGGGAGGTGATCACGGGTATATACTATATACAATTATACATGACACATGTGGTGACTAAAGTCGGTTCGGCTCGTTGAGTACCCGCAAGTGATTCTGATGAGGGGGCTGAAAGGAAAGGTGGCTCCATCCCGGTAGAGGTGGGCCTGGGTTCCTGACGGCCCCCGACTGTTACTTTGTGGCGAAGCGACAGGGCCGGTTGAGACCACCTAGGAGAGAGGTGGGTCTGGCCCTGGTCGGCGTTCGCGGATACTTAACATGCTTAACGAGATCTTGGTATTTGATCTGAGTTTAGCCATTTGGTCTATACGCACTAACCAGCTACGCGGGAACAGTTATGGGCACTCAACGTCGTGGTATCAGCCGAAGCTCTTCTTGACGTCAGCGACGGAGCGGCGCGCGCCAGATTGGACTGGAACGCCTGCTAGGCTAGGTCTGCTTCCGGCCGCCCTCGCAACGTGCAGGTGTGCAATGGGCGATGGGCCCAGACCCCTGCGCGCATAGGATTTAGACCGGCGTGCTGACCTCTCTGTTGAGCCTAGGTGGGGTTGCGACGTGTTGATCTTCCGAGGCCGGGCATGACCCAGAAAAGTGTGTCCGGCCAAATGGGATCGAGCGTGTTGGGTTATGTGGTGCACCCTTGCAGGGAAGTTTATCTATTCGAATAGCCGTGTCCCTCGGTAAAAGGACGACCCGGAGTTGTACCTTGACCTTATGACAACTAGAACCGGATACTTAATAAAATACACCCTTCCAAGTGCCAGATACAACCCGGTGATCGCTTTCTAATAGGGCAACGGGGAGGGGATCGCCGGGTAGGATTATGCTATACGATGCTACTTGGTGAACTTACCATCTACTCTCTTCTACATGCTGCAAGATGGAGGTGGCCAGAAGCGTAGTCTTCGACAGGACTAGCTATCCCCCCCTTAATTCTGGCAGTCTGCAGTTCAGTCCACTGATATGGCCCTTTACACATATACCCATGCATATGTAGTGTAGCTCCTTGCTTGCGAGTACTTTGGATGAGTACTCACGGTTGCTTTACTCCCCCTTTTCCCCTTTTCCCTTCTACCTGGTTGTCGCAACCAGATGCCGGAGCCCAGGAGCCAGACGCCACCGTCGATGACGACTCCTACTACACCGGAGGGGCCTACTACTACGTGCAGCCCGCCGATGACGACCAAGAGTAGTTAGGAGGATCCCAGGCAGGAGGCCTGCGCCTCGTTCGATCTGTACCCCAGTTTGTGCTAGCCTTCTTAAGGCAAACTTGTTTAACTTATGTCTGTACTCAGATATTATTGCTTCCGCTGACTCGTCTATGATCGAGCACTTGTATTCGAGCCCTCGAGGCCCCTGGCTTGTATTATGATGCTTGTATGACTTATTTATGTTGTAGAGTTGTGTTGTGATATCTTCCCGTGAGTCCCTGATCTTGATCGTACACATTTGCGTGCATGATTAGTGTACGGTCAAATCGGGGGCGTCACACACGTGCAGGGGTCTGATCGCACGCCTCCCGTACTCAAATAGCTACCCCGCACGGCACCTCCTAGCCAATAAAAAAAGGGGACGTGTGGCCGCACGTAATTGGTAAGTCAAACACCCACGGTTTCAATAATACTTGTGTTTCCGATTTATAACGTGACAGCACTTGTTCCAAAATGACTTTGTTGATTGTTCATGTGTGGGCCTTCGTAAATCGGACAGAAAAATTACCAGAGCATGTTGGTGCCATGCCATGAGACCATGCCAAGTTTCATGATTTTTAGGCGTGTTTTGGAATTATAGGAATTAAAAAACCAAGTTTCTCAATCTTTCCGGCCGAGCCACGACGCCCAGATGTTTGAATTTCACTCCCATCTCTTGCATGGGACCTGGAAATTCACCCAAGGACACGGATGTGATTTTTCAAACAACTTTGGTGCACATACGTACACTGCTTGTAGTTCAAATTTGAATTATGCACATTAAATGCCCAGAAACTCAATTAATGTATAAAAAGGCAAAATGAGCCCGGAATAATTCCAAAATTTAGCAGGGTACTTATATTTGGTCTAATCTGTCTATGTAAAGAAATTAAGGCGCGAGAAGGCAGTGTAAGTATGTCGTTTCGCACACGGAGGTGACATGTTCCCTCTCAGAACCACGAGCCTTCTTGAGGGAAGCTCCGGTTTGCAAGAAGCTTACACCAAAGCTTGTCCCAATTCGGCCAAAAAAATTACCGCAACATGTTCGTGCCATGTCATGACACCATGCCAAGTTTCATGATTTTCACGCGTGTTTTGGAATTACAGGAATTGAAAAAACCAAGTTTCGCAATCTTTCCGGCCGAGCCATGATTGCCAAATGTTTGAATTTCACTCAAATCTCTTGCATGGGACCTAGAAATTCACCCAAGGACACACATGTGATTTTTCAAACAACTTTGGTGCACTGGAGCCTGTGCTTGTAGTTCAAATTTGAATTATGCGCATTAAATGCCCAGAAACTCAATTAATGTATAAAAAAGGCAAAACGAGCCCGGAATAATTCCAAAATTTAGCACGGTACTTCTATTTGGTCTAATCTGGATGTGCAAAAAAATTAAGGCGGGAGAAGGCAGTGTACATATGTCGTTTCGCACACGGAGGTGATACGTTCCCTCTCGGAACCACGAGCCTTCTTGAGGGAAGCTTTGATTTGCAAGAAGCTTACACCAAAGCTTGTCCCAATTCTGCCAAAAAAATTACCGTGGCATGTTCATGCCATGTCATGAGACCATGCCAAATTTTATGATTTTCAGGTGTGTTTTGGAATTACAGGAATTAAAAAACCAAGTTTCTCAATCTTTCGGTCCGAGCCACGACGCCCAGATGTTTGAATTTCACTCCCATCTCTTGCATGGGACCTAGAAATTCAGCCAAGGACACACATGTGATTTTTCAAACAACTATGGTGCACTAGAGCACGTGCTTGTAGTTTAAATTTGAATTATGCACATTAAATGCCCAGAAACTCAATTAATGTATAAAAAAGGCGAAACGAGCCCGGAATAATTCCAAAATTTAGTAGGGTACTTATATTTGGTCTAATCTGGCTGTGTAAAAAATTAAGGCGGGAGAAGGCAGTGTACGTATGTCGTTTCACACACGGAGGTGACACGTTCCCTCTCGGAACCACGAGCCTTCTTGAGGGAAGCTCCGGTTTGCAAGAAGCTTACACCAAAGCTTGTCCCAATTCGGCCAAAAAAATTACCGCAACATGTTCGAGCCATGTCATGACACCATGCCAAGTTTCATGATTTTCACGCGTGTTTTGGAATTACAGGAATTAAAAAACCAAGTTTCTCAATCTTTCCGGCCGAGCCACGACGCCCAGATGTTTGAATTTCACTCCCATCTCTTGCATGTGACCTAGAAATTCAGCCAAGGACAAACATGTGATTTTTCAAACAACTATGGTGCACTGGAGCACGTGCTTGTAGTTCAAATTTGAATTATGCACATTAAATGCCCAGAAACTCAATTAATGTATAAAAAAGGCCAAACGAACACGGAATAATTCCAAAATTTAGCACGATACTTCTATTTGGTCTAATCCGCCTGTGTAAAAAAATTAAGGCGGGAGAAGGCAATGTACGTATGTCGTTTCGCACACGGAGGTGACACGTTCCCTCTTAGAACCAGGAGCCTTCTTGAGGGAAGTTCCGGTTTGCAAGAAGCTTACACCAAAGCTTGTCCCAATTCGGCCAAAAAAATTACTATAGCATGTTGGTGCCATGTCATGACACCATGCAAAGTTTCATGATTTTCAGCCATGTTTTGGATTTACAAGAATTAAAAAACCAAGTTTCACAATCATTCCGGCTGAGCCACGACACCCAGGTGTTTGAATTTTATTCCCATTTCTTGCATGGGACCTATAAATTCACCCAAAGACACACATGTGATTTTTCAGCAAACTTTGGTGCATTGGAGCATGTGCTTGTAGTTCAAATTTGAATTATGCACATTAAATGCCCAGAAACTCAATTAATGCATAAAAATGCCAAACGAACCCGGAATAATTCCAAATTTAAACATGACACTCATGTACTAGTTGAATGTTCACTGTACGTAAATGTTCTAGCAATTTAAACACCATCCTTTCCCTCCGTAACACCATTTTGTCTTTCAAAACATAATGAAAAAATCAGGTATACCAAAAACAGTTTACTTGAAAAAATCGTGTGGGATGTGATATAAAATATCTTGGCGCACCGTCTTGTCTGGCTTACGCAGGAAGCTTCGTCGTCTACAGTCCACCGCCCCCGCTTGAACCACACTTGCGCGCCAGTTTCTCGCGGCACCGAACGAAATGTTTTTGCCACCGCGGAAATATCTATCTCCCCGCCCCCTCCCTCCTACCAAAAGCCACATTTCCACTGTTCATCCTTGCTTTCCAAGTTCAAACCTTCACTGCTGCTTACTGGCAGCTCGGCCTCCTCGCCGGCGACCCTTCTTCTTGCAGCG
This sequence comes from Aegilops tauschii subsp. strangulata, assembly GCF_002575655.3. Lineage (NCBI taxonomy): Eukaryota > Viridiplantae > Streptophyta > Magnoliopsida > Poales > Poaceae > Aegilops > Aegilops tauschii. The sequence goes on along the minus strand of NC_053035.3, from coordinate 367,219,791 downwards.
CCGCCTCCTCGACGGCTACCCTTCTTCTTGCAGCGCCGCCTCCTCGCCGGCGGCCCTTCTTCTTGCAGCACTGCCTCCTCGCTGGCGAACCTTCTTCTTGCTGCGCGGCCTCCTCGCCGCCGACCCTTCTTCTTGCTGAGCGGCCTTGTCGATATGGTCAGGTAATCCACACCCCACCCACACCATCCTCCTCCTTTCCCGTCCCACATGCCCCGACTGACGGAGCGACACCTTCCACCGAAATCACTGCCCCCCTCCTCCAATTAAGCGCCGCCCAAAACCATTTTACACGCGGTATAACATGGAGCTGAGTAGCATGCAGCCGCACGCGCGAACGAGGTCACTATGGCTGACATGCGTGTCGACCGCCAGATCTTGGAGGAGCACCTCATCTTCGAGGCCACCGTCGACACCGCCGCGCGGTTGTCTACTTTAAACTACAGTTCGTGATGTTTTCTCACGGCCACCGCTTGTGCATTCTAGTGATTTGTCCTCTGTAATGTTAATATGCAATCTGATATTCAGTTAACAGTTTGGTCCTCTGAAATGTAATGTTTAGTTAACACTTTGGTCCAACAATTGCTACATTTCGTAGTACTATTCTCAAGCATTCTTTGTTTTGCTAACTGTCTTATCTTCTAGTGCATGTTTCTATTCTGCAATGTCATGCTCAGTTAACTATTTTGGTTCATTTGGTCTGCGGTCCATTTAACTGTTTGGTTCAGTTCTGCAATTTGATTTTCATTTGCTGTGGGTACAATTTTGTATTGTTATGCATGTGACACCAATCGAATTTGGATGTACTCAATACATATTCTACTGATAGTATGGCAACTCTCAGTTAACCTGATCAAGATCTCTCAGTTAATTGATACACTGTGGTTTATCATCGAGGTTTGTTCAAGCAGGGTCCTTTGGCTAATAGCGCATTATTGTGCATTTGCAGGAATCATTCTAATATTTAGGTTTCTTACAATTTGGTCTTGCACATGTAGGTCCTGCTGTCATAGGCTTAGACCCACTGTTCAACCCATTTTGCATATGGGGAAATGAGATGTCCATGAATATCAGTCAAGTCAAGAAACTCAGAAAGATTGTTAGGATGAAGAAACTTGCGACGAATAACAGCAAGATCTTTGTTTGCACAATGAAGAAGACATCAGTCAACTATAGGATGGTACCAACTCTTTTACCTTGTCTTTACCCCTTGCGCCATTTCAAAATTTACAATAGCGGTTTATGCATAGCTTTGTTTTCAGTACTTTTCAAAGCAGTTCACCGATGATTACCTCTCAAACCACCTGCATGGTCAAGAGGCGAGGAAGGTATTCATTCAACACCCACGGTACAATATTAAAGTCTTGCTGAAGAGGACGAAGGTTGGGCGGGCAATTATCCATAGCCACTGGCCTAAAGTTGCAAGGACATTCAACATCACTGAAGGCTCAATATTTGCCTTCCGCTTCTGCAGTTTCCCAGGTGAGATTCATATGTCTATTTACCGTGTATGATGCTACTTTCCAAAGGTTTTTGATGCTGCATGTGAAACTTGGTGCTGTTGTGTAATGGCGTAACTGGGTGCCGAAGCTATCTGATGTAATTCGATTATGAAATCCTGGTTGCTTTTATACGGATATGAAATATCTGGCGTGTTTTATAAGAAATATCAGTTTGATTAGTACATGGATTATCAATAATAGGCTAATTACCCTGCTTATTGGGGTTTTCTATTGCAAACGGTTACTCAGACAGCACCGTGGGCGATGAACTCAAACAACCCGCACGGTTTCTAGAAAGTAGGCATGTTCGATCAACTAACAATCACACACGGCTTCCGGCGGCGAACTGTTTGCGTTAGGCCACCTTGCACACATGTTTCCACACAAGGAACTGTGTGGGATGTACATGCCTACGAAAATGATTTTCTGGGATTCACCGTGTGGGATGTACATACCTATGGAAATGATTTCTGGGATTCACCGTGTGGGATGAACATACCTACGGAAATGATTTCTGGGATTCACCGTGTGGGATGTACATACCTACGGAAATGATTTCTGGGATTCACCGTGTGGGATGTGCATACCTACGGAAATGATTTCTAGGATTCACCATGTGGGATGTACATACCTACGGAAATGATTGGGTTTCCATGCCTCGCCCGGTCGCACACGGCCCTAGCCTGGGTCCCACGAGGGCCTATCCCCGACGATTTCTGGGTCATGTGGGAAGGACCCCCCTATCGCCCACACTCACTTGGCGACGGTTCCAAATGCCGTCGCAGAAAGGGGTTTTAAACTGTTTGTTTAGGACGTCGTTGTACCAGTGTTATTAGTATGCTTAAAGTATTATTGTTTTATGTCAATATTAAACTTTTGTTTTGAGACTTATGGATCTGAATATTCATGCCAAACAAAGAAAGATTACATTGATAAACATGTTAGGTAGCATTCCACATCAACAATTCTGTTTTTATCATTTACCTACTCGAGGGCGAGTAGGAATTAAGCTTGGGGATGCTTGATACGTCTCCAATGTATCTATAATTTTTTATTGTTCCTTGCTATTATATTATCCATCTTGGATGTTTTATATGGATTATTATGCTATTTTATATCATTTTTTGGGAATAACCTATTAACCTACTGCCTAGTGTCAGTTGTTGTTTTTCCTTGTTTTTGTCTTGGATGCTTGAAACCTTTTGATGATTTTTCTTGGACAAGAAGACACCCACGAAGCTTCGGGAGGAGGACCGAGGAGCCACGAGGTGGCCATAAGCCAGGAGGTCGTGCCCTAGGGGCGCGCCTCCAGGGCTTGTGGGCCCCCTGGAGCTCCTCCAAACCTAATGTCAGCTCTATAAATATCCAAATATTCCCCGTATACCAGAGGGCACACCAAAAAATACTTTTCCGCTGCCGCAAGTTTTTGTCCTCGTGAGATCCCATCTTGCGGCCTTTTCCGGTACTCCGCCGGAGGGGGATTCGATCACGGAGGGCCTCTACATCAACATTGATGTCCTTCTGATGATGTGTGAGTAGTTTACCACAGACCTACGGGTTCATAGCTAGTAGCTAGATGGCTTCTTCTCTCTCTTTGATCTTCAATACAATGTTCTCCTTGATGTTCTTGGAGATCTATTCGATGTAATCTTCTTTTGCGGTGTGTTTGTTGAGATCCGATGAATTGTGAGTTTATGATCAGATTATCTATGAATATTATTTGAGTCTTCTCTGAACTCTTTTATGCATGATTAAGATAGCTTTGTATTTCTCTCCGATCTATTGATTGGTTTGGCCAACTAGATTGAGTTTTCTTGCAATGGGAGAGGTGCTTTGATGGGTTCAATCTTGTGGTGTCCTCACCCAGTGACAGAAGGGGTAGCGAGACACGTATTTGTATTGTTTCCATTAAGGATAAAAAGATGAGGGTTTACCATATTGATTGGATCTATCCCTCTACATCATGACATCTTGCTTAAGGCGTTACTCCGTTCTTGTTAACTTAATGCACTAGATGGATGCTGGATAGCGGTCGATGTGTGAAGTAATATTAGTAGATGCAGGCAGGAGTCGGTCTACTTGCCACGGACATGATGTCTATATTCATGATCATTGCATTAGATATCATCATGATTATTCGTTTTTCTATCAATTTCTCAACAGTAATTTGTTCACGCATCATATGCGTTCTTTCAAGAGAGAAGCCTCTAGTGAAAACTATGGCCCACTGGTCTATTCTTATCATACTATTTTCGGATCTATAAACCAAAAACACTAAAATACCTTGCTGTGGTTTATTTACCTTTACTTTATTTTGCACTTTTATTTATCTTTTATACCTATCTCTATCAAATCTCATCCTTGCAAGTAACCGTGAAGGGATTGACAACCCTTTATAGCGTTGGGTGCAAGTATTTGTTTGTTTGTGCAGATGCTATCATTGAAGACTTGTGTGTTCTTCCTACTGGATTGATACCTTAGTTCTTAACTAACGGAAATACGTATCTCTACTTTGCTGCATCACCATTTCCTCTTCAAGAGAAAAAAAAATGCAAGCTCAAGAAGTAGCATATATTCAATTCTTTCATTATTTGAAAGTTATTTTGTTATCAATGTCGGTTCATAAGTGGGTGTGAATCTTGTACTCTTTGAGCAACCAGTTGACATAGTTGGTTGGGAAGGACTCTGTGACGCGCTAATCCACTTCGGTGGCCGGGCTCAAATGAGCCTGATGAACAGTAACATGATTAAAAATAGTAAAAAAACCAAAAATATGAATTTTAATTACAAGCAAGATGTGCATGTACGTGATGTTCGTGTCAAATTTCATGAAGTTTGGACATTCGAGGAGCGCGTGACAAGAAAAGAAAAAATTGTGCATGAACACTGTTGTTTTCAAATGTTTCTCACATACCTTTTTTTCACGAGCTCCTCGAATGTCAAAACTTCATGAAATTTTGCACGAACATCACGCGTTTGAGCATGTTGCATCACAAAAAATTGGAAATTTTTTCTATTTTTGCGGCCTTACTGATCATGCCCGGGCTCATCTGAGCTCGAGCACCAAAAGACCGCACTCTCTGTGAAGTTAGTGTTTGCTGTTATGGACAAAATATAAAGTTGTTGTTGCTACTGATGAAAGTAGTCGCGAGTTCCTCAAAAAAAAAGTAGTCGCATTTGACTTGATGACAACCAAATAATACGTTGAACCATTAATCATGCTACTAACATCAAAATTTCAGAGTTAGTGCTTCGGAGCCCTTAAACCTTTTTAGGGGATGGAGCCTTTCAACTAATACATGCTGCAAGAAAAGTTGTTGTTGCACTTATGATTGGTGGTATGGCCGAGACTAGTGCCTTGGGCTTTCCTGGTCATATAGTCATTGGGCCTTGTTATTTCAGGTCAATTAATTCTGAAAATTCCCTACACAAATATTTACTGGTTCAAATTGGAAATGATGGCAGATTTATTTACCTGGAAACCCCTCTTCTATTATTTGAAGATCCATTATATGGTGGCTATGAAGGTAGTCTAAGACAAAATCCTGTACAGATGATTTTCCTTTTATAAAATTGTTACTTCATTCATATATACAGTTATGCTTCCAGTTTTGTTTTCGTATCATGTTGCAGATGTTTCTGTCCAAGATTGCGAAGATTATGTTGTTAGTTGTGAGTTATTTATTGCTGCCAAGAATCAATATGTTGCCTTTCCTTGCTCTGATATCTCGAAGCATAATAATGGTATATTTAGGGCTGCAAATGAGTCAAGTTCGAGTGAGTTGGATTAGGCTCATCTTAACTTATACTAAAATATGAGCAAGTTCAAGCCGAGCGAAGCTCAAGGTTGAGCTATAGAAAGTAGCTCGTGCTCAGAATGTAACGATCTCGAGTCGATCTCAAGCTAGTTTTGAGCTAAATAAGATGATTTTTTAAATAATGTAGCACAAATTTGAAAACAAGATAGGCCACAACAACACATTAGAAACCATTATATAATTCAAATTATTCTCTCTTAACTAGTGCCTCGGCTCTCAAACCTCGGCCAAAGTAACATGATATCTAATACATGTCTGTCCACATACCATAACAGGGTTAAATTTTCTTCACACTTAATTAAGGTTTCATGTTTGATAGTAGGTAAAGTGGAGAAAAAGCGTACCCAACATATAAGGTAATAACACTTTTGACTGTCTATATGGTTTATCTAATTTCTTTTTCATATATCAACATTATGTAATATAATTATAAGATATCAAGATATCGAGCTAAAATCGAGCGAGCCAGTGTTGGCTCAAGGTCGGCTCGTTTCTTGATTGACCTATATAAAGTGTTCATACTCAGCTCATTTCTTCTCGAGTCGATCTCGAGTCAAGCCAAAATACGAGTCGATCTTGAGCATCTCACGAGCCTCGACATTTTCTTGCAGCCCTAGTTATATTCATGCTTGTTGAAAAGCTATTGTTCTCTTCCTTGCAAGATAAGGATCTTACGAGTAAACGAAATCAGATTATTATCTCTACTCCCTGAAGCATGTACTTCTTTACTTAGAAAACTCATGAACATCATTTCTTGTAAATCTTTTCTTACGAGAACAATAATGGATTGGTATATCACGGCTCACTCATGAACATCATTTCTTGTAAATCTTTCAGATACTTCTCAACATTCAAGAATTGCACTCACCTAAAAATATAACCGGTTGTAAATATTGTTTGGAGCTGGAGTACACTACACTTCTGCTATCCAGTGGGGTTAAAACTACCTTTACATGGCCATCTATATGATCTAAAAGTGGGGATTATGTCATTTAAAAGCAAAATAGGTGGGTAGTTGCCTATTTAGAGCAACATCTTCTTTACTCTGATTATTGGTTTACCCCATGTCAAAACAAGTGTGCATGCGATTTCTTTTCGGAAATGAAGATGCTCAAGGCACGCCTTTGTCCTCTCGAAACTTCATAAATCAGCGAATTCAATGCAGAGTGTAGTCGGTATCACACCCGACGACTATCGCGTTGAGTAGTTGTGTAGATACTAGGCAAAATAGTAACACATCATTACATGATACCAATACACTTCTATTTAGATTTAGACGTGGCTGGATGTATATGATTAGTTCATCCAACCCATCTTTGTGCTGCTAAATGAGTTCCTTGTTGTTACAAGCGGGTCTGGACATAGGCCAAAAATCATCCAAATGTTTTGGGTGATTAGACAAGCAGATCATTGGGTGTGGGCGAATTGGCAATGTGGTTACAGAGAGTTTGGATGTTGGAGATTCCAGGAAGTTAAAAAATGTACAACTCTACAAGTTTAGAAAAGATCAACTGTTAGCTCAGCTTGGATGGTGTTAAAATGTTCAAGAATTTTAGAAAGTGTTCCTGAATTTTAAAAATATCTTGAAATTTTATAAACATACTATATTTTAAAAGTTTTACTAATATTATAAAAAATTGAGATCAATTTTGGGTTTAAAGAATGTTCCAAACTTTTAAAAATGTTCATGAACTAAAAAAATCACAAATTTAAAAAAGTTCCTAAATTTAAAAAATGTTCAAAAATTTGAATATCTCCCTGAACTTACAAAATGATTGTGAATTGATTTTTTTTTATGAATTTTAGAAATTGCTGCAAATTGAAAACGGAAAAAATTAGTAGGAAACTGAAAAACGAAAGAAAACTGGTAAAACCAACACGGAAAATATAGAAAAGAAAAAATACGGACGAAGAACCTTTAGAACCTTCTCATAACCGGAGATAAATACAGGAAAGAAAATGTACTTGGACGTCCCACAGAGATAGGGGTGGCGCCTTGTTTTTGATGCCTTGTGTTGGACTTGGGAAGATGACGCTCGACAAACCGTTTGACTGTTGGTAAGGCCCATAAACCCTCGCTTCCCTCAATCTTCAAGGCCCACACATCCATCAAACATTACGCCCTAAAATTCAAAAGATTAAAGACACATCCAAGAAGGTCCCTCCATGCTTCCATCCCAGTTGATTTAAAGAAAAAATGCCTCCACCCTAATTTAAAGGGTGTTGTCCACCATGCGTAGAGCTAGTGGCAGAGTTCATACCTCAGAGGACACGCGTTTCCATATCGTGCGAGCCTTTGTTTAGGTTATCCTTACCATCCATCATTTTGGCTCTTCTCGGCTGTGGAAGCAAGAATGCGTGAATCTGCATGGACAAGGCAGACGATGTAGACATGTTCATAACTAAATCCAGACGTCTAAAACAACTCGGGATTAATGTGGAAAGATACCAGGGGATCGATTCTTCGTTACTTACCATAATAAGAAGATAGAAACATGTTACTATCTATCAGCCACCGGAAAAATCCCGACGTGTTGAGCTGTCTCCTCCCATGAGGGATCTGTCATAATAAATTTTCTTGCGTTCAACAGCCAGTACATCATCGAAGAACGACAAAAGCGGTAAAGTAGTTAAAGCTCGTACATTCTCGATCAAGCCAGATTCACTTGGTGGGTATAATAACAAGGCAGTAAGAGGTTCATTGGTGAGTGGTAGTGGGTTAACAGGGATGGAAGGAGAGCGGAAGGAACAGAAAGGGGAGGAGGAGGTTGCGGCGGTGTTCCGTCGTGGGTGGGACTACGGGAGCCAGTTGTACGACTCCGTCGAACTACCGTTTGTGTACCGTGTCCTCGACAGCCACCTCATGGCGTCGCCGTGTGCGCGCGACCCGGCGGCACTTGGCAGGAGCAGGAGTAGGACAACGGCGCCGGCGAAGGCAAAGAACGGGTCCAGGCGGAGGGCAGCGGCGAGGAGGACAGACAAGGCGGTGCTCCATTCCATTTTCAGGTCTGTCACCTGCAATACCAAGTTGTCATAGGGAATTCTGTACGTAGATGATTTATGCAATGTGCGATGCTATGCTACCCATGTTTTATAAGCTCTCTACAATCATCGAGTGTGACGATCAAGCGAGTTAAGGATATGTGATCAGTTGATTCGGTTTATTTATCAGCCCACACTGCATGTTTTTGTGATTTTCTTAGTTTTCATTGATCGCACATAAGAGAATTTATCGAACAAGATTTGTTTAAGGCTGTGGCTCATAAAAATGTTCAGGGTTAATGACGGGCAAAGGAGCCAACAACATCATCTGTCAACAGTTTGCTACATCTAACAACGTTACTCCTGCCAAAGCCAAAAGGGCAAACACTATTCGGGAACAGAGAGGAGTAGAGGAGGTGGCGGCCGTCAAGAAACAGAGCAGGAGTCGCAAGTAGAAAAGCCCAGCCGCCCCTCCTTGCCCCTCCTCCTCCCTAGCCGCCCCTCCTCCTCTTCCCTTCCTCGTCGCCGCCTGAGGCAGCCGCCGGGCAAGCCCGGGGCGCCAAGGATGGTGACGGCGGGGCCTCGGTTGCCCTGCCTCTGCGTGGGGAACCCCGGGTCTGGAGCGGCGGCTTCATTGGCAAGGCACGGCCAGCTAGCAGCTGTGCGGGCGGTGGATCTAGCGTCCCGGCCGCGTGGGCGGCGGGATCCGGTGGTCGTTGGCGACCGGCGGCGGTTTCTGCGGTGGCCGGTGCACGCGATCTGGCGCCTCCCCTCCTCCCCTGTTTGGCGTGCGGGCCAACCTCGTCGGGCCGCGCTTCCTTGGGTCGCCGGTTCTGTACAGGAGGCGCTGCTGGTGGCGGGGATCTAGTTCGGGAGAAATCCCTGGTCGGCCATGGCCGGCCGCGTCGACGGCGACGCCTGAGGGCGCCGTTCCCCTCCTTGGAGGCGTCAGTATGGACTGATCCCCTCACTTCCCCTTCCCCTAGGTCTCCCGGGCGAAAGCCCTAACTTTGTTGGGCGGCGACGGCGCTCACGGCGTCGTTCCCTTCTTGAAGGTGCCGCTTTGGGAACCTTGGGGCTGGGTGGCGCTTGTGGGTGGTGGGCGACGACAGTGGTGCGGCCCTATCCTAGCATGGATCTGCGTCCATTGCTTGGAGATGGACTCACGTAGGTGGAGGTCGTCGTTTGGCGTCATGGTGGCGTCGATGGCGAAGGCACCTACCAAGGTTGGCACCTCAATCTGCTCTGAAGATGGACTAGTGGAAGATGGCGGCGACGACACATGTGAGTGCGCCAGACCAGTTTGTGCCCCGGACCCGGTATGTGGCTCGGTCGGGGCCTCCGGCTTTAGAAGTTAGGCTTAGGTGAGAGGTCTGGGTATTTGGCCCAGCTTGCACCCCTTCATCATATGGATTGGAGTAGTAGCAGATGTTGCCAAGATGGCGGATTTAGGCATATTGTTGTATTACTTTGTAAGGTCCTTGAGAATAATCAATAAAATGGTCGTATACATCTCCCAGATGCAGAGGCCGGGGGTCATGACGGGCAAAGAGGCTGATGGTTGCCCATGTTGAAATATATTGCCCGCCTTCCTCCATCAGTTCGGACTTTTGGATGAGTTGGCTGGAGCATGAATTCAATATGATATCCGAGCCAAGAGGTCTTGAGTTCAAGACCCTGCCAACGCAGTATTAAATAAAACGATTCTGCGCCTACATCGATCCCACGTCTAAGGACTAAAATAGCCTAGACGTGAGTGGGAATGATGGCCCGCCTCCCTCCATCAGTTCGGACTTTTGGATGAGTTGGCTGGAGCATGAATTCAAAATCCCAAAGAGTTCTCTGAAATATGATGTTGCAATGTCCAGCTTGGATTTGTTGTCATATAAGTCTACACCATTCTTTTTCTGAAATATGATGTTGCAATGTCCAGCTTGGATTTGTTGTCATATAAGTCTACACCATTCTTTTTCAGCAGTCTGGTCATCTTCTTTCTTGAGTGACAATTGGCTGCGGCGTGGAAGAATTGTGTGTTTTCATCCCCAGAAACGCACCATGAGACTTTAGCCCTCCTTCTCCATGCCGCGGCTTGCCACAAAATAATCTGCTGCGACCTCTTGGTGGCATGATTTCTGAGAGAGATCAAAAGAACCGTTAAATTCCTTCTTTTCTCTACGGCACATAAATAATTGATCACATGTTTGTTGTTGGATAGAAGTAGAGGAAGGCCAGCCGTGTTCCTGGCCCATTTTTTGATGGCTGCTCGGATCCTTCTGAACTTTAGGCTGATGCGAGAGGATGTGCAGGCGTACATGTATATTTTTAACAGGAGTGCCAAATTTTGGTTGTGTTAATAGTACAAAATGTGAGTCTTTTTGTTGTGTAAAGTTCTTGTGTGTTTGTGTCTTCAGAGTGTGTGCTAAGCTAATCCTTGTATCAGGCGTTCAGTTTCATAAAGGCATTCCTGAAGTTGGTCAGGTGGGGTTGTGACAAAGCTGTTGGCCTCAAATAGAGAAGACTGCAATATGTCTATTGAGCATAATCTATTAAAATATTGGTTTACTCTCTAATGAGCAGACATCTTTTATATATAAGTAAGTATACTTCAAAGCCAAACGACAAGAATGATGGCTAATTTTCTGTGGATCCCAGTATCCATCTAACTTGGTACTGCTTGTTCCATTACCGTTCTGACAGAATGATGGTTGAATTATGTAGCATCCTGCTCGGGACAGATTAGTATTCATTTATCGGAGCTGCTTTGGATATCTGAATATACTGTAATTCGTAACAGATCCAATACATCATTGCGCCTCTTGATCAATTCAACTTAAGGATGAAGTTACTGTCACTGCCAAGAGGGTATCGTTTATCTGTATTCGCAATTCCACAGTTGGAAGCACAGTTCAGGCAATTAAAAGGTTATTGCAGTAACTACGTATAAATCAACAGAAATAAAGCACAAATGATGATCCTAATTAACTTATAGCAGTTAGCACGAACCACATGATGAATTGGTCACTGAGATAGTTTCACAGTACAAGTCAGACAACAAATTTGTACACCAAGAACTCTGGTCAAGGATAGAAGCTCAATCCACAACGCGATGTATGAAATGCAGACAAATCACCATCTCCGTTTCACACATTGCACCACAGAAGTAACATCAACGGTGTCCAGTATAAATGCGCCAGATCAGATAACAGAAGCAGAGCAAATGATGTTGCTGAATCGACATACACAATTGTACAGTCACTGCGGCGTTGTTTAACATTTCAAATTATACTGCAAACAAGTACGGCTAATCCGGGGCTCCTAGTAAATTATGGCAAATCAACTCATCGCCACCTCAATATCGACCCGGCAGAGACCAAACAGCGAAACAAATTCAGAAACGCGGTATTTGCAGAGAGAAGTTTGATTTCCAACAAACACATGCGATTAACTTTGTTCCACGATTCAATTGGAGCTACTCAGGAAACAGCGAACTAGACAAGTCGGGGTTCCATCAAGCTTTTCGAATCTGCAGGCCCTAGCCGCCGAAGCCGTAGAGGGTGCGTCCCTGGCGCTTGAGCGCGTAGACGACGTCCATGGCGGTGACGGTCTTGCGGCGGGCGTGCTCGGTGTAGGTGACGGCGTCGCGGATGACGTTCTCGAGGAAGATCTTGAGCACGCCGCGGGTCTCCTCGTAGATGAGCCCTGAGATGCGCTTCACGCCGCCCCTCCGCGCCAGCCGCCGGATCGCCGGCTTGGTGATGCCCTGGATGTTGTCGCGCAGAACCTTCCTGTGGCGCTTGGCGCCGCCCTTGCCGAGCCCCTTGCCTCCCTTGCCACGCCCGGACATGGCTGCCGATCTCGAGCTGCGAGCGGTTGTGGAATCGGAGGAACGGTGGTGGCTACTGGTGATGTGATTTGCGGGCAGGGGCCAAGGGCGTTTTAAAGGGGGCGACAGGTTGGAGGAGGCCTCTGCCTGCCGTTGGATGCGGATGGAGTGCACGGTGGAGATGGCGATCCGGGGGCGGGATGCCGCGGATCGGTGACGTGGCCGGAAGCTTGGACCGGCGGATTGGCGGGCTGGGTCAGAGCTATGGCGGCAGCTCGAAAATTTTGGCCATTTCCATAAACATGCCCCATTTTCATGTATTTAAAATGCAGAGTAATTTCGTGTTCAGAAAAAATGCAGAGTAAGTCGCTATTCAGGCACTCAAATGTTTAAACATATTACAGGAGTGAATTTAGGCCAAAATTACTCAAATGTTTAAATATATTCAGGCACTTGAAATTTTTGGGCTGTGGGCGGGGCCAGGTGTTTGTTCAGAACCGCTGTGCTGTGTCGTGTTCTTGAGATTGTTCTTGAATGCATGGAATTTTCTCTATCCAAATGAGAATGGTTGTCTTCAGTTATTCTGCAAGGAACAGACTTTTTTTATGGCTGTATTCCAAACCCAGAAAACAAGATAAGCCACTAATTCACTGTGAATATCAATTCAATTTGATATACTTGCTGCATTGCTGTAGCATGTCCTCCAATGAAAGACTCTTATTCCTTCATCCGAACTGTTTTTGAGTTCCGAAGATAATCTACTACAAGAAACTTGCTCGAACGTAATGCATCAATGCTATTCTCATTTTTCATCGCTTACTGGAGTTCACTTTTTTAGGATTCAAGCATTCAGATAACACTTTACAAAATTACATACAATAACTTAGCAATCAGGTAACTGGTGCTAGAAACTTAATGGCCTCCGATATTCTGCATCCCTTTTGAGTCACGTTAGAAATCTTCTCCCGTCAAATAACTCGTATCGTGCATCAGTAATAATCGTGCATCAGTAATAAATTTCATAATTTAAAATTAATTGTGCAGTTCATAAACATAATACTGCCTCTCTTTCTTCAAAATTAAGTTTCGAGATGCTTGACTACTCTAACATCAGCGGTACCACCATAAACATTCAGATCCCACAGCAGCACTGCTGTAAACTGCCCAGAATGAACAGCGTTTCGCGTTAAGTGTGTGCGCGCGCTAGTCGATTGGAGAATAGGTACCAAGAAATTGGCGTTGGTATTACTGTGGCAGCAGTTACCCATGGGCGACCACTAAAATTCTCTTAAGAAGTAGCAGTGTGCCTCATGATAAACATTTAATCAAGAAAAACTGTAGTCGGACGCATCCTTGTAACTGTGTTTGTAGTTTTGAGATTATACAGGATTGAGGCACTTTCAGCACTGATGTGATCATCAGGAAGCACTACTGTTTATGTAAGGTACACAAAACTGAACTGAATGGGCATATTACATCTGTTCATCCAGGTTCAGAGGCAACCAACCGGAATAGTTATTTGGAATTTTGACACACTACTACAGTAACATTTATAAGCTACAAAATCGAAGCAATTAAGAACAAAGTAGCTGAAACTGGCAGGTCACTTCACATGCTTGAAATTTTGACACACTCCTGAATGTAACAAATGTTCAGGATACTCTATCCAAGCAATGGCCAGTCCACTGGAACAGAACATCAAGCAAACGACTGCTGCTTCGACAGGCAGAACCAGGAATGGCATGAGATTCAGACCAATCGTGGGCAGCGCTTCCTCGATGTTCTGGTGTGTTACGTAGGGGAATTGTGGGTGATGCAACCATTAATATTGCAGGCACGGTGTGGAAGCCTGCAGCCATTCCTGAACCTGTAAGATCTGAAGACAGGACACCAAGTTGTACTATCAGTATGTAGGAGTACTTAGTTTAGAGCATGGTTCATAGACTTGCAGGGTTGCAATATAATCAGGCAAAATATGGATGATTTATGTGCACTGAACATCAGACACACAGGAACTGAAGACGAGCACACTAGCGGACAAGCAATTTTCAGGTACCATCTCAACTGCCAGTTCGTTCAGGCTCAGAGGCAGCTAGCCAGGATCAAGCTCTGAATGGTAAAAGCTGAAATTCAGAGCAAAATAGAACAAGCTAGCTAAATCAGGCAAGAACTCTGACAAGTTGGGAACAGGAATTCAAACACAGATGAATGAGAAGAGGAAGCCAACATTTTTCATTTCCATCGCTGATGGCAACAAGAGGGTACCATCAGATGGGGCACAACGCATCAACCATGACAAGAACACAGGTACATTCTGGAACACTACTACAGTAGCACACACATTTCCGCCGACGAACTCAGCCTAACAGGGATCTAACAGACGACGCATGGGTTGCAGCCTAGGCCCTCTCGCCACGGATCCGGCGGGCGAGCTGGATGTCCTTGGGCATGATGGTGACGCGCTTGGCGTGGATGGCGCAGAGGTTGGTGTCCTCGAAGAGGCCGACGAGGTAGGCCTCGGCGGCCTCCTGCAGGGCGGAGACGGCGGAGGACTGGAAGCGGAGGTCGGTCTTGAAGTCCTGGGCGATCTCGCGGACGAGGCGCTGGAAGGGGAGCTTGCGGATGAGCAGCTCCGTGCTCTTCTGGTACTTGCGGATCTCACGGAGCGCGACGGTGCCGGGGCGGAAGCGGTGGGGCTTCTTGACGCCGCCGGTGGCCGGGGCGGACTTGCGGGCGGCCTTGGTCGCCAGCTGCTTCCGCGGCGCCTTGCCGCCGGTGGACTTCCTCGCCGTCTGCTTGGTGCGGGCCATGTCGGAGATGCGCCGGGAGGTTGAGGCGGAGCTGGCTGTCGCTCGCGCTTGGAGATTTGGGGGCGGGGTGAAGAGGAAGAAAGGGAGGGATGGTATTAAATAGAGAGAGGAAGGAGGCGCGCGCCGTCGCCGAGCGAGCGGGGGATTTTGGAGGGGAGGGCGCGTGAGTTTTGCTTTTCGGGAGGGGAGATGAGCGTGGAGCGTTGGATGTGTGGTGCGTGGACGGTCGAGATTTTGTATGGAGGGAGTGATCCGTGGGGTGCTGGTTCGCGTGCTGTGATTGGTTGGGTGCGAGTGAGGCGGATCGTGGAGGTCGCGTTGGATGTATGCCCGGCTCCGTTTCACTGCTCGGTACACAACAGGGCCGGCCGGTTCGTTCGCTCGCAGCTTTCCGTTCGAGCATCTCCACTCGAGCCCCACCAAACACATTTTTTTTAGCACCGACGGTAAAAACTGGTCTCAGTCACACCCTCAAGAGATCGTTTTGCGCCGGATTCAAGAAAAAATAGCCCCGGCAACCCCAGGCCAAACCCAGCCCCCTCAGGGGGCACTTAGGGCGTCCGGCGCTATTTTGTGCATGGTCAAACCTCACCAGTCAGCCTCTCTCCTCTCTCTCCTTCCTTTTTCTGCTAGGCCCACCCTACCCACTTGCATGAAAAAAGAAAATCTCTCCTCTCTCTCCGCAAGCACAGCTCCTCGCTCCGACCGCGCTCGCCGCCATGCCTCCTCGCCGTTGTCTCCTTGCTGCCCGTCGAGCCCTCGCCCTGGCCGCCACGCGCCCTCGCAATGCCTCCTCGCGCGCGCACACTCGCCCTGGCTGTCGTGCGCCGTCGCCACGCCTCCTCGTCGCCCGCTCGGCTGGACGAACGGGCCGTGAATTGGGCGCCCTCGCCCGAGGAGCTGCCGGAGGCTGACGACGAGGAGACGCTCACGCAGGATCACTCGGCAGTACAACGTGCTCGCTGAGGCGCTCGCGGAGGCCAGGAGGTTCGACCAGCTCCGGTGGCTGGTCCGCGAGATGGCGGCCGTCGACGACATCATGCCCAGGCCGCAGATGCGGGCTGCCATCGCCATCATGAGGGAGGCCGGCCACATGGAGGGCACCGAGGCCTTTGTCCAGGAGCTTTGGTCGGATGCTAGGATTCCGTATGCCGTGGACGACGCGGACGGCAAGGGAGACAACGAGGAGGAAGAAGATGGTGGCAAGGACACGCCTGGAGCTAAGGAGACGCCGCTCAAGCCATGGCTGGACCCGCGGGAGCTCGCGAGGGCGCTGGAAGGCTGGGACCCCAAGGAGGTGGCGGACTTGGAGGCCGCCCGGATCATCTGGACGCCGCGGCTCGTGTGCAAGCTCTTGCGCGCATTCAGGAAGCCGGAGACACCGTGGGTGTTCTTCTGCTGGGTGGCGTGCCGCCCCGGCGGCTTCGCGCACGACCGCGACACCGCCTCAGCCTTGCCGTCGTGCTCGTTGAGGCGCGTCTGTCGGTGTCAAAACTGGTAGATCTCGGATAGGGGGGCTCAAGCTGTGAGTCTAAGGATCAATGGAAACAGGGAACAATAGAGACACGATGTTACCCAGGTTCCGGCCCTCTTAAAGGAGGTAAAACCCTACGTCCTGCTTCATTGTATTCGATGAGTATAGGGGTTAGAAGAGTTGATCTACATCGAGATCGTAATGGCTAAACCCTAGTTGTCTAGCCTATGATTATTCTGATGGCCTCTACGTACTAACCCCTCCAGCTTATATACATACCGGAGGGGCCTAGGGTTGTACAAAGTCGGTTCGTAGAAGAAGGAAATAATACATCCGGACACCAAACTTGTCGTCCACGCTGATAACCCACAATTATAGGGGATCGTTTGTAGCCTTCTTCGATAAATAAGAGTGTCGAACCCAACGAGGAGCTAAAGGCAGAACAAATATTCCCTCAAGTTCTATCGACCACCGATACAACTCTACACACACTTGACGTTTGCTTAACTAGAACAAGTATGAAACTATTTTGCAAGAATAAAACTACGAGTACTTTGCGAGAATAAAACTACGGATAAATTGCGAGATAATAAAAGTGGATAGCTTTTGTCAACAAGAAAGTCATTTGTCCCTAGGCAATCGATAACAAGTACCGAATCATTCTTGCAATTTTATATGAGGGAGAGGCATGAGCTAACATACTTTCTCTACTTGGATCATATGCACTTATGATTGGGACTCTAGCAAACATTCGCAACTACTAAATATCATTAAGGTCGTGAAACCCAACCATAGCATTAAGTATCAAGTCATCTTTATCCCATACGCAACAACCCACCTACTCGGGTTTAAGCTTTTGTCACTCTCGCAACCCACCATAAGCGAATCATGAACGTATTGCAACACCCTATAGCAAGGACCCCTCATGTTTGCGCGAGAACGGAGGGCACCGTAAGGCAACACCATAAATAAAATATATAATCATACCAACCAAGATCACGATTAACCCACCTGACAAAACGAATCTACTCAAACATCATAGGATAACCATAGATCATTGGAAATAATATATGGAGTTGAGCACCATGTTTTAGTATAGATTACAACGGGGAGAAGGGGTGTTACACCGCTGCATAGAGTGGGAGAAAGTTGGTGTTGACGGTAGCAAGGTTGTTGATGTAGATCGCCGTCACGATCCTTGCCCCGGCAGCACTCCGGCGCCACCGGGATAGAGGGGGAGAGACCCCCCTCCTTCCTCTTCTTCCTTGGCCTCCCCCCTAGATGGGAGGAGAGTTCCCCCTCTGGTTTATGGTCTCCATGGCGGCGGAGGGGCGGGAGCCCCTCCGAGATTGGATCTCCCTCTCTGTTCTCTTCTGTTTCGCGCTCTCCTGAACTGGCCGAAAACCGTTTCTTATATTCCGGGAGATCCGTAACTCCGATTGCGCTGATATTTTAACACGATTTTTTTCCAGATATAAGCTTCCTTGCGCCCAAAGTAAATCTCCAACCGACGTACGAGGTGAGCACAACCCACCACCGCGAGCCTGGCTCCCCTGGTGTCTTGTGGGCTGTGTGGGCCCCCGTTTGCGGTGATTCCAACTCCCAATAATCACATATATTGCAAAATAATTCTCCGTAAAATTTTACTGCATTTGGACTTCGTTTGTTATGGATTTTCTGTGATACAAAAAAATGCAAAAAACAGGAACTGTCACTGGGCACTGGATCAATAGGTTAGTCCAATAAATCATATAGAAAGTTGCCAAAAATATGTAAAAGTTGTATAATATTGGCATGAAACAATCAAAAATTATAGATACGACGGAGACCTATCAGCATCCCCAAGCTTAATTCCTGATCGTCCTCGAGTAGGTAAATGATAAAAAAGATAATTTTTGATGTGGAATGCTACCTAGCATAAACTTGATCATATATCTAATCATGGCATGAATATTAAGACATAAGTGATTCAAAGCAATAGTCTATAATTTGACATAAAGACATCAATACTGAGGCATCCCAACAAACAATCATGTCTTTCAAAATATCAATGCTAAAGAAAGCTATCCCTACAAAATCACATAGTCTTGTCATGATGTGTCTTCTTAACACAAAGTATTTATCATGCACAACCCCGATGACAAGCCGAGCAATTGGTTCATACTTTTTAACGCGCTTCAGTTTTTTCAACCCTCACGCAGTACATGAGCGCAAGCCATGGATATAGCACTACGGGTGGAATAGAGTATGATGATAGGGGTAAATATAGAGAAGACAGAAAGTAATAAAGTCTCACATCGACGCGGTTAACCAACGGGCTATGGAGATGCCTATCAATTTATATCAATGTGAGGAGTAGGGATTACCATGCAACGGATGCACTAAGGGTTATAAGTGTATGAAAGCTCCATATGAAAACTAAGTGGGTGTGCATCTAATCCTATAATGAAAAATTCCCACTAGTATATGAAAGTGACAACATAGGAGACTCTCCCTATGAAAAACATGGTGCTACTTTGAAGCACAAGTGTGGTAAAGGATACTAACAATGACCCTTCTCTTTTTTTTCTTTTTTTCCTTTTTTTCTTTGTTTTCTTTTTTTTCTCATTGTCCGGAGTCTCATCCCGGCTTGTGGGGGAATCATAGTCTCCATCGTCCTTTCCTCACTGGGGCACTGCTCTAAAAATGAATAATGATGATCATCACACTTCTATATACTTATAATTCAAAAGAAATAAAAATTACAACTCGATACCTATGACAAAGTATGACTCTATATGAATGCCTCTAGCAATGTACGAGGATGTGCAATGATCTAGCGTAACATGTATGAAAAATGATGAATGGTGGCTGAGCCACAACTACTATGTCAGCTATATGATCATGCAAAGCAATATGACAATGAACACTCAAGTCATCAAATGGAAGCGGTGGAAGTTGCATGGCAATATATCTCGGAATGGCATGGAAAAGCCATAATAGGTAGGTATGGTGGCTGTTCTGAGGAAGATGTAGTAAGGCTTATGTGTGATAGAGTGTATCATATCACGGGGTTTGGATGCATCGGCGAAGTTTGCACCGATTCTCGATGTGAGAAAGGGCAATGCACGGTACCATAGAGGTTAGCAAATTGTGGAAAGGTAAGAATGCGTATAATCCATGGACTTACATTAGTCATAAAGAACTCATATACTTATTGCAAAAGTTTATTAGCCCTCGAAGCAAAGTACTACTACGCATGCCCCTAGGGGGATAGATTGGTAGGAAAAGACCATCGCTCGTCCCCGACCGCCACTCATAAGGAAGACAATCGATAATAAATCATGCTCCAACTTCATAGCATAACGAGAGACTATACGTGCATGCTTCGGGAATCACAAACCTTAGCACCAATATTCTTACTAAACACAACCGTTTACTAGTACCTCCCACATGTTCCATATCTATATCGCAAAACTATTGCAAGGAATCAAACATATCATATTCAGTGATCCATAAGTTTTATGTAGGATTTTATGACTAACCATGCAAATGACCAATTCATGTTGACTCTCCAAATGGATATAAGTGAAGCACGAGAGTTTAATTCTTTCTACAAAAGACCATGCTCTAACAAATATAAGTGAAGCAAAAGAGCATTCTGCAAACAACGGTTTTCTATGTGAAGAGAAACAGGCAATCCAAACTTCAAATGATATAAGTGAGGCACATGAAGCATTCTATAAAGCCATACTCAAAAGATATAAGTGAAGTGCAATGAGCATTCTATAAATCAACCATTGACTATCTCATACCAGCATGGTGCATAAAAGAAAAATGAAAACTAAACACAAAAGACGCTCCAAGATTTACACATATCACGTGAACGAAACGAGAACGAAAATATACTGATACTTGTTGAAGAAAGATGGGATGCCTTCCGGGGCATCCCCAAGCTTAGACGCTTGAGTCTCCTTGAATATTTACTTGGGGTGCCTTGGGAATCCCCAAGCTTGAGCTCTTGCCACTCCTCCTTCTCCTCATATCGAGACCTGCTCGATCTTTGATCACTTCATCGACACAAAACTCAACAGAAAGCTCAGTAAGATCTGTTAGTATAATAAAGCAAATCACTACTCTAAGTACTATTGCAAACCAATACATATTTTGTTTTTGCATTGTAGCTACTGTAATGTAACTTTTCCATGGCTTATACCACCAATAGAATCGATAGTTTCTTCAAAACAAGCAAAACAATGCATCAAAAACAGAATATGTCTTAAACAGGACAGTCTGTAGCAATCTGAACATCTACCATACTTCTGGTACTCCAAAAATTCTTAAAAATTAGGACGAAATTAAAAAATTGTATAGCAATAGTGTGCAAAACGTTTCAGAACCTTTTGACATTCCAGTAAAAAATGAAAATTCATGCGCTACAGCCAAAATTTCTGTTTCTGCACCGCACATACTATCAAGCAATCTAATCATCCTAAAGGCAAATCTTGGCACATTATTTTTATAATACAATGGATTTGTACAAGGTGATAATTATTTTTGTTGAAAAGTTTCTGCAATTCAAGATTCACAAAGTTTCCAAGGGCATGAACAAAGTTCAAGGCATGCTCCCGCTTCCACGGTGCTCGTCCTTCTCACTTTCACTTTTCTTTTTGTGAAGTTTTAAGTTCCCCTCTATATATTTTTTGTTTTTAAACTTTATAAAAGCACTCAACAGAAATAAATGACTCTCTAAAACTTCCGGGTTGTCTCCCTGGCAACGCTTTCTTTAAAGCCATTAAGCTAGGCATAAAGTGCTCAAGTGATGGATCCACTCGGATCCCAAGGTATATCAAAGCCCATTTTAATTAGCAATGATTTGGCATTTAGTAGTGAGCACAAAGTGACATATATCATGCAATGACAAAGTCTAACTCTCTTCCTATGGATCGGCATGTCATACAAGAACAATAAATGCACATCAAGTAAAGGCCAATACATAGTATAACTAGTTTCTTGCAATTTTGTCGTGTTGGAAACATAGAGAGGTGGAGACGTAGTTACTCTCTCATAATAATTGCAAGTAGGAGCAGCAAGCACATGCATATTATGTTCATCAAAATTATCATGTGCAACAGTAAAAGGCAACCCATCAATGTAATCCTTAATAAGAGCAAACTTCACCGGTATAGTGTAGTTGGGAGAATTCAGAAAGATAATAGGACTATCATGTGTGGGTGCAATAGTAACAATTTCATTCTCAGTATAAGGAACTATAGCAAGTTCATCTCCATAAGCATAATTCATATCGGCATCATGGCCACAAGAATAGCAAGCATCAAGTTCATCAAAAAGGGATATTTCAAAAGAATAAACGGGATCATAGCAATTATCATGGCATTCATCCTTCGGTAAGAACGAAGGGACATTAAACAATGTGTGAGTTGAAGAGCTACTCTCATTAGAAGGTGGGCACGGGTGATCAATCCGCTCTTCCTCTTTTTTTTCTTCGCTCTCCTCCTCATCTTTTTCATCCAATGGGCTCACAATATCATCAATTTCTTCTTCCATAGACTCCTGCAAAATATTAGTCTCTTCTCGGAAAGCAGAGATTTTCTCAATAAATAAATCAATATTTTAATTGCATTTATGATTATCATAGCAATATTTAAGGATAGCAAAAAAAATAGGTCTATAAACTGAATCATCAAAATCTTCAAACTTTTCAAACAAAGATTCAATTTCATAAGCACCCTTAAAAGCAACAAATTCTTCTATTCGTTCCACATCATAGTAATCATATATACCTCTAGCATAAGAAGCCAAGGTTTCATTTCATTAAATTCACATGAAAAGGGAAGATGTGGAGCGTTCATCCTAGAGCAACAAGTATAATCATATCTCAAGCATAGCTCCCGAGCATATCAATGCAACGTATGAATTTGATCCCATAACAATTTCCCTTTATGAGTCAAGCAATAATCCCAAAAGTATTCATGTTGATCCAACGTTACTCCCATTATATAGTTGACTGGGGTTTTCTCAGGATTATCAAAGTAATGCATAATATCTCTCACATAATGAGCATCGAGGGTTTTAGGAGGTCCCCCATCTCCATGAGTAGCAAGTACAACTAATTTTTTTCATGTTTCGTGTTCCATATCCATAACTAAAGTTAGAGAACAACTTAGAACAGAAAATAAAAACTACTTAGTGATAAAGCAAACAAGCACACACGAGAATATTCACCCCACGCTATTGCTCCCCGGCAACGGCGCCAGGAAAAGGTCTTGATAACCCACAAGTATAGGGGATAGTTTGTAGCCTTCTTCGATAAATAAGAGTGTCGAACCCAACGAGGAGCTAAAGGCAGAACAAATATTCCCTCAAGTTCTATCGACCACCGATACAACTCTACGCACACTTGACGTTTGCTTTACCTAGAACAAGTATGAAACTATTTGGGACAATTGCATTTTTACCCCTAGTTGGTTCTTACCCACGGGTTTTGCCCTTACTTTTCGAGCTTGCTCAGTTTTGCCCTTACTTTTTCCGTCGAGGTCCCTCGAATGCCCTTTGACCGTTTGACCAAAACTTTGAAAATTCATAACTAATTCATATGAACTCAGAAAAATGCAAATAAGATATCAAAATGTTCAGATAAACATTACCTTTATGTGCATATCATTTGCATTCAGGACAAAAGCACCCTTTAAACTACATGAGGTAATTAATGTTATTAACATTATTAAAAATAAAAAGGTATAAACAATATTGTTTTCATGAATAAAAATTACATGCAAATGTAGGTGATGTTTTCCGAACATCCTGATATCTTATTTGCATTTTTCTGAGTTCGTATCAACTTGTTATGAAGTTTCCAAATAATGGTCAAAGTCGTTAGAACATTCTTAACAAGATGATACAAACTTAGAAAAATGCAAATAAGATATCTGGATGTTCAGAAAACATCACCTACATTTGCATGTAATTTTTATTCATGAAAAACTATTGTTTATACCTTTTTATTTTTGATAATGTTAATAACATTAATTACCTCAGGTAGTTTAAAGGGTGCTTTTGTCCTGAATGCAAATGATATGCACATGAAGGTAATGTTTATCTGAACATTTTGATATCTTATTTTAATTTTTCTGAGTTCATATGAATTAGTTATGAATTTTCAAAGTTTTGGTCAAACGGTCAAAGGGCATTCGAGGGACCACGACGGAAAAAGTAAGGGCAAAACTGAGCAAGCTCGAAAAGTAAGGGCAAAACCCGTGGGTAGGAACCAACTAGGGGTAAAAACACAATTGTCCCAAACTATTTTGCAAGAATAAAACTACGAGTACTTTGCGAGAATAAAACTACGAATAAATTACGAGATAATAAAAGTGAATAGCTTTTGTCAACAAGAAAGTCATTTGTCCCTAGGCAATCGATAACAAGTACCGGTAATCAATCTTGCAATTTTATATGAGGGAGAGGCATGAGCTAACATACTTTCTCTACTTGGATCATATGCACTTATGATTGGAACTCTAGCAAGCATCCGCAACTACTAAATATCATTAAGGTCGTGAAACCCAACCATAGCATTAAGTATCAAGTCCTCTTTATCCCATACGCAACAACCCACCTACTCGGGTTTAAGCTTCTGTCACTCTCGCAACCCACCATAAGCGAATCATGAACGTATTGCAACACCCTACAGCGAGGACCCCTCACGTTTGCGCGAGAACGGAGGGCACCGTAGGACAGCATCATAAATAAAATATACAATCATACCAACCAAGATCACGATTAAACCATAGGACAAAACGGATCTACTCAAACATCATAGGATAACCATAGATCATTGGGATATAATATATGGAGTTGAGCACCATGTTTAAGTAGAGATTACAACGGGGAGAAGGGGTGTTACACCGCTGCATAGAGGGGGAGAAAGTTGGTGTTGACGGTAGCAAGGTTGTTGATGTAGATCGCCGTCACGATCCTTGCCCCGGCGGCACTTCGGCGCCACCGGGAGAGAGGAGGAGAGAGCCCCCCTCCTTCTTCTTCTTCCTTGGCCTCCCCCCTTAGATGGGAGGAGAGTTCCCCCTCTGGTCCAAGGTCTCCATGGCGGCGGAGGGACGGGAGCCTCTCCGAGATTGGATCTCCCTCTCTATTCTCTTCTGTTTCGCGCTCTCGTGATCTGGCCGAAAACCGTTTCTTATATTCCGGGAGATCCGTAACTCCGATTGCGCTGAGATTTTAACACGGTTTTTTGTGGATATAAGCTTCCTTGCACCGGAAGTAGAGATCCAACCGACATACGAGGTGAGCACAACCCACCACCGCGAGCCTAGCTCCCCTGGCGCGCCCTGGTGTCTTGTGGGCTATGTGGGCCCCCATTTGCGGTGATTCCAACTCCCAAAAATCACATATATTCCAAAATAATTCTCCGTAAAATTTTATTGCATTTGGACTTCGTTTGATATGGATTTTCTGCAATACAAAAAACATGCAAAAAACAGGAACTGGCACTGGGCACTGGATCAATAGGTTAGTCCAATAAATCATATAAAAATTGCCAAAAATATGTAAAAGTTGTATAATATTGGCATGAAACAATCAAAAATTATAGATACGACGGAGACGTATCACACGCATACAAGAGTCCCACCCGGACACGGGGGATAGCCTTCTGTTTCATCTTCATGGCTCATCAGTCCGGCCCATATCGAATAGGTCGGACACCTGAGGACCCCCAAATCCAGGACTCCCTCAGTGGCCCCCGAACTTGCCTTCAATGATGATGTAGTATCCGGCTTATGTCTTCGTCTTTGCGAGGCGGGTTCTTCACCATTCTCCAGATTGATGACAGTCCGGCTTTAACCTCCATGTTCCGCCTTTATGATTCCTTCTAGTTGTCGCCTTGATTTCCACACGTCGGGCGAATGCGAATGGTCCATAATTTTTATAAATAACCCCCTTACCACGTGCGGGCGGCATCTATATAAGGAGGTTAGATCCCCTAAATGTCATCCCACATTGCGCAAATAGCATCGGAGTAAACCACGAAAAACTTCAAAGTATGGCGAGTGCTCCTAGCTCTTCCTCGCTCCCACATGGCCCGCAAGAGGGTGACTGGCGAAGTTGCTCAGTGTCTCACCTCCAGCTGAATCGACTTCAGACGCAAGGATATCTCCCTCTCACAGATTTAGTCCCTGTGCGAGCGGGATTGGCCTCGATTGGCAATGATGTGTTAGCAGAGAATTTCCCCAACCCTAACAAGGAGGAGAGGGCGTGCTTCGTCTCGTTTCTCCTGCGAGGCTTAGGATTTCCGATCCACCCCTTTCTCAAAGGCCTATTGGAATTCTACGGGATCCAACTGCACAACCTCACACCAGGTTCTATCCTGCACATCTCGAGTTTTGTCGCTCTCTGCAAACTGTTATTAGGCTGCGAGGCTCATTTTGAACTATGGAGAAAGTTCTTTTGCCTCGTCCCTCGTCATCAAGGGGGTTCCATATTTGAAGTGGGTGGCGCCGAAGTATGGCGTATAGCCGGATTAGGTTACCTTGTCGGAACTCCAAGGAGGTATCCCAAGAATGGTCTTCGGAATGGTTTTATATTAAGGACATTCCCCTTCCGGGCCCATTTTGGCGTGTACTCCCCGAATTTTCAAGTGCTCCTTTGAAAAAATGCCTTAATTGGCGCCCCCGGAGTCCCAAGGAAGAAGACAGTGCAGAAGTGAAGAGGCTGGTCAGCAAGGTCAGATTACTTGCTCATTCTGAGCTCTCGATAATCGAAGTCATGGCCATTGTGATAAAGCGATGTATCCAGACCCTCCAGTCCAGAGTGACCCCTTTATGGATTTACAACGAAGAGGATGACGCATCTCATTATAGGCGTAAGGGCCGGATACCCCAGCCGAACTGGCCATCATCCTGGCCGATCTTTATAAGGGGGGAGAAACAAGACTTCATCCATTTAAATTGCCGGGAAGGTTTTTCCATGTATAACCCCATTGAATGGGTAAGTTTTTTTATTACCAGCACCGTTCTACCTTGTTATCGAGGTATGCTAATCAAATTGTTCTGATTGTCTTAAAGCAGACATGGAGGAAGGTGGTCGAGAATATTCATTGCACCCCTCCCCCACAGCCAGAGGATTATGCTCCTAATGAAGACCCCGGCTTCTGTGAGGATCCAGATATACTCATAGAGTTTGATGATGGGGACTTTTACCAAGCGAGCCTTGACGGCTCGGAAGGGCTATTACAGCCGACTACCCCCGCCTTTTCCCCTTCTCCATTGTAAGTATTCGGAAAGCTTCCTCAAAAAAGGAGCCCATACTTGCATCTCACCCATCACACTGAATTTTGCTTCATAGGATCGGCACTCAGCGATCCGCACTCCATTGAGAGCGGCCTCTAGGAAGGCATCATCTACGCAGGGCGAGTGTTCAAAACGAAAGGAAACCGGGAGTGTTGTCGAGCCCCCTACTTCTTCAAAGAGGTATGTTCTTTGACATATGCCTAGGCATGAGATCAGATTGTTATATTTCTCCTCCCATCTTATTTCAGGAGGAGCACACGGCAAACCATGGCCAAATGCCCTGCTAGCTGAGTATCAGCTAATCCGACTTCGGGCTCGTCAGCCAGGACGAGAGCTGATACAGAAGCAGTGCCAGATCAACCCCCTCAAGAGGATTTGGATGACATATCCGTCACGAATTCTGAGGTGGAGAGCGTGATGAATTATCGACGACTAAAAGAGGCCATGCGCACTCCAATTTTTACTGAGCAGGAATTTACTGCCCTCAGCTCCATGGATGCATATATCCGAGCTGCCCGGGACGGGCTTGCTAGAGTTACTCAACTGTTTTCAAAGGATATGCAGGTAATAATTTGTGCTAATTTAATAGATATATGCCAGTATACCCCGAGACTTGAAGCGGTTTGGCCAACCGATTTAAGGATCGTTATGACCGCAGGTGCTCAAAGAGAAGAACAACGTGTTGTCCCAGGAGTTGAAAATGAGCCAGACAAAATTGAATGCCGCCACCACAGAGCTTGAGGAAATGAAGAAAGCCACAATGACCAGTGATCAAAAGAACAGACTCGAGGAGGAAAAGGATAGACAAGCCGAAGAAATAAAGAGCTTAAAGGCTCAATTATCGGACGCGTAAAAAGAGAATAAAAAGTTAAAAGGTGGCATATTCGGTATGACCTTCTGAACCATCCAGGGGACTTCATAGTATCCCATAATGCGGATTGTCATAATGCTATTGTTGCAGGTCTGTTAACCGGGCGGCCTGAAGAAGAAGTATCCGGATTTCGAGGCGACGTGCTAAAAGAGTTGTCCATGGTTCATGAGCGGGCCCGGAAGGCCATGAGAAGTACGGCCAAAGCCTTATGGCCATCTGATGCCCCTCCAGAAAGTATGGAGGGGTTGACTAACCTGTTTAAAGGTGCCTGGCGCCGTTTTGAGCCATGGAAGGCGTCCGCGTGTTGGGAAGGTGCACGAGAGGCATGGGCAATGGTGAAAACGCGCTACACCGGGCTTGATCCGAATCATATGGCCCGAGTTGGACCTCAGGGACCGGACGGAAAAGAAATTCCCGTGAACTTGGTATATGACCAAGTGATGATAGCTGTGAAATATTCACAAGAAGACTGTAGCTTAGACAGTCTTATAGATGACATAGATAAAGAGTAGGCGTTCGATTCAATGTATTAATGTACTTTACCATCGAACTTATCTCCAACCGAACATGGCAAATTTTGTCATCGCAGGCCTTCAGCTTCAACCTCCGAACCAAGAAGGTGGAGTGCTTCTGGATACCATGTTGGAATGTAATAAACATTCACTATGTCCGGAAACCAGGCAATCCAGTCATATTGCTCAAACAGACAAAATTTGTCCGGGGAGTTATGTTATATTACTGTTTAATGTAAGAAACATCTTCCAGGGAAATAGTTTCGTTAAGGGTTCCTTTCCTTGGGTTGGCATGCTTAATTATGCATGCCTAGGCTTTGATCCGAATTACGGGGAGCCAGCCCATTTTAATTAGAAGAATTACATAAATCTGTCGTTGCTTGCTGACCAATTATTCTCTTAAGAACGCTAGCTTTCGGCTTCACCCGTCTGAGGTACAGATCCGGATTATCTGGTTGTAACAATCGCAGAGGTACTCCCTTTACACCCTAGCTGAACAATCGGGAACGTAAGGTATAAACACAGGAGCAAGGCAACCTAGCTTGGCAAAAACTTAAGTCATAGAGGTGCATATAATGGCAAAAGATGTATAGAGCAAACGACGTAAACAAAAACGGAAGCAACAAGCTTTTTAGTAATAAGCTTCATCAAAGAAGCCCCCAGTTACAGTGGGCTGTGCACATTTAAAGATGTGTACCCCTAATAGTTCGGTAGATCCGAACATACCCTGGGATATATATAAAGGAAAATGAAAATAAAAAATAAAAAAGGAGAAGAGAAAAAAGGAGCCTAGTCAAAGTAAAAAAACAAAAAGGGTGCGATCGAACTATCCATAGAATCGTCGGAGTCGAGCAGTGTTCCATGGATTCGGCTCAAGGCGATTATCCGATGCATTGCAAAGGCAGTAGGCTCCTCCTGTGAGAACTTCGTCTATGATGAAGGGGCCCTCCCATTTTGGTTTGAGCTTATCCTTCTTCTTCTCTGGGATATGCAAGACGAGGTCGCCGACGTTATATGTCATAGCCCGCACTTCTCTGCTTTGGTATCGCCTGGCCTGTTGTTGATAAAATGCGGAACAGGCTCGTGCAATATCACGCTCCTCTTCAAGGCCGTCTAGGTCGTCCTGCCAATCGAGCTTGGCTTCTCGCTCTTCGTACATGCGCACTCGAGGTGAGTCATGAATAATGTCGCAGGGCAGGATAGCTTCTGCGTCGTACACCATGAAGAAAGGTGTGTATCTGGTCGTTCAATTAGGCGTAGTCCGCAGCCTCCAGAGCACGGAATTGAGTTCCTCAAACCAGTGCTTATCTGACTCCCATAGGGAGTGCACCAGTCTGGGTTTAATGTCGCTCATTATCATGCCATT
Source organism: Aegilops tauschii subsp. strangulata (assembly GCF_002575655.3). Taxonomy (NCBI): domain Eukaryota; kingdom Viridiplantae; phylum Streptophyta; class Magnoliopsida; order Poales; family Poaceae; genus Aegilops; species Aegilops tauschii. The sequence continues at coordinate 367,190,335 of NC_053035.3, read as the reverse complement.
GGCCCATTCAACCTGACCGTTAGTTTGAGGGTGGTAGACGGATGCATAGTCGAGTTTAATGCCCAAGTTGGCACACCAGTTTTCACCTCATCAGGTGTAAAATTGGAGCCATTATCAGTGATGATGCTGTGCGGGACACCATAACGGTGTACCACGTCGGATATAAAGTCAATCACTCGCCCTGCTTCAGCCGTTTTGACTGGTTTGGCCTCGATCCACTTAGTGAATTTATCCACCATAACCAGTAAATATTTCTTTTTGTGGCTTCCCCCTTTAAGGGGTCCGACCATATAGAGCCCCCAGATCGTGAAGGGCCAAGTGATGGGGATTGTCCTTAAGGCACTGGGAGGCATATGACTTTGATTGGTGAAAAGCTGACATCCCACACAACGTTGGACAAGGGCTTGTGTGTCTGCTCGGGCTGTTGGCCAGAAAAAACCTGTTCGGAAGGCTTTGCTTACGAGGGCCCGAGTTGCGGCATGATGGCTGATGACCCACAAGTATAGGGGATCAATTGTAGCTCTTTTCGATAAGTAAGAGTGTCGAACCCAACGAGGAGCAGAAGGAAATGACAAGTAGTTTTCAGTAAGGTATGTCAGCAAGTGCTGAAATTGTAAGTAGCGGAGTAGTTTGACAGCAAGATAATTTGTAACGAGCGAGTAACAATAATAGTAACAAAGGTGCAGCAAGGTAGCCCAATCCTTTTGACGCAAAGGACAGGACAAAATGGTCTCTTATGATAAGCAAAGCGTTCTTGAGGGTACACGGGAATTTCATCTAGTCACTTTCATCATGTTGGTTCGATTTGTATTCGCTACTTTGATAATTTGATATGTGGGTGGACTGGTGCTTAGGTGCTGTTCTTACTTGAACAAACCTCCTACTTTGATTAACCCTCCCGCAAGCATCCGCAACTACGATAAAAGTATTAAGAATAAATTCTAACCATAGCATTAAACTTTTGGATCCAATCGATCCCTTACGAAATAGCGCATAAACTGGGGTTTAAGCTTCTGTCACTCTCGCAACCCACCATCTATTTGCTACTCCACAATGCATTCCCTTAGGCCCAAGTATGGTGAAGTGTCATGTAGTCGATGTTCACATGACACCACTAAGGGAATAACAACATACATACTATCAAAATATCGAACACATACTTGCAACATGATTTCTCCCGTGACCTCAAGAACAAAAGTAACTACTCACAAATGATAAACATGCTCATGATCAGAGGGGTATTAAATAGCATAATGGATCTGAACATATAATCTTCCACCAAATAAACCATATAGTGATCAACTACAAGATGTAATCAACACTACTAGTCACCCACAAGCACCAACCTATAGTTTCGGTAACAAGATTGAACACAAGAGATGAACTAGGGTTTGAGAGAGATGGTGCTATTGAATATGTTGATGGAGATTGCCCTCCCCAAGATGGGAGAGTTGTTGGTGATGATGATGACGATAATTTCCCCCTCCGGGAGGGAAGTTCCCCCGGCGGAATCGCTCCGTCGAAGGGCAAAAGTGCTCCTGCCCAAGTTCCGCCTCGAGATGGCGGCGCTCCGTCCCGAAAGTCTCCTGCTTATTTTTCTAGGTCAAAATGACTTATATACCAGAAGATGGGCACCGAAGGTGGGCCGAGGAGGCCACAACCCACCAGGGCGCACTTGGGGGGCCTGGCGCGCCCAGGTGGGTTGTGCCCACCTGGTGGCCCCCCTCTGGTGTTTATTGGCTCCAATATTCCTCAAACAATTCATAAAAATTCTCTGTAAAGTTTCAGCTCATTTGGAGTTGTGCAGAATAGGTGGCATGACGTAGCTTTTCCAGGTCCAGATTTCTAGCTGCTGGAATTCTCCCTCTTGGTGTGTTCTTTGTAAATTATGAGAGAAAAGGCATTATAATTACTCCAAAAAGCATTATTATGGATAAAAACATTGTAAATAACAGCAAGGAAACATGATGCAAAATGGATGTATCAACTCCCCCAGGCTTAGACCTCGCTTGTCCTCAAGCGAAAACCGAAATTGAAAAACATGTCCGCATGCTATGAGAGAGAGGTGTCGATAAAAACAAAATACGAACATAGAAGCATCATGTTGATTATTGTAACAGCAACAAAATTAAACATAGGACTTTTATCATAAAACTTGCATCATATACTTCCCATGAATAAGTAACAGTTCATCACATAATCAAAGTATAAAGCAAAAACTCTATTAGAAGCCAACAAACTATGTTCTCAGTCAACTTTGTAACTACAATTCATCATCTTGTCAGGAAGAGTCACGTGTCGGAGCCTTTTAAGCAAGTCCACATACTCAACCATCATATAGTCTTCTATGATTGCTAACACTCACCTTGTAACTATGAGCAAAACATTTCAACCGGACACATAGAAAGATAGGGGCTTATAGTTTTGCCTCCCAACATACTCACCTCAAGGGTGATGTCAACAATAATAACTCATGCTATCTATATTCAACTGGACATATGTGCCTAGATCTTTCCTCACCACATGATGCTTGCTAAGAGAGAAAAATAAAAAGGAATAGAAGGAAAACTTTTGACTCTTTGCATAAAAGTAAATACATAAAAGTAAAAGATAGGCCCTTCGCAGAGGGAAGTAGAGGTTGCCATGCGCTTATTTGTTTGCATGCCCAATGCCGTCGTGTTTCTTCAATCTCTGATCTTCTTGCTACAGCCGCCAAATCCAGCGCCGGCGGGACCGCCTGCTCCCGCCTCCCGTGCAGGCCTCACCGCCCCCTACTACTCCCACCGCTGGCCAGGGCATCCCTCTACTCACCCACACCCCCTGTTATTCTGCGGCGACGGCAGCCTCACACCGCAGCCGAACCAGTGAACCCTCGTACTCCTCTCCGCGTGGGCATCCACTGCCGCGTCTTCCCCGGCTCCACGTCGTCCCTTTCCTAGGCCTCGCCGTCGTCCACCGCCCTGGTGCTCTCGGCGTGGCGTGGTCAACATGGTCAAGGAACGACTTCCATCGGAAGAGTACTGTCGTGGAGAGGCTGACAGCTGGGTCCACGGCAGCCGCAAGGAAGTGCCTCCTTATTACGTGGAAAATAATTATTCCTCCACCTGACAGCAGGGACCCACTGGACGGGCAACTGTATTTCGCGAAAAAACGTTTCCCCCTGACTGCTGGGACCTACCAGCTACATCTTCGCACGCAAGGAAGTGCGTCCGGGCAAAAAAAATGATTCGCCCCCTGACTGCTGGGACCCACCAGCTCCATCTTCGCACGCAAGGAAGTGCGTCCGGGCAAAAAAAAACGATTCGCCCCCCTGACTGCTGGGACCCACCAGCTACATCTTCGCAGGCAAGGAAGTGCCTGACAGCTGGGACCCACCTGGTCGAAGCGTACATAGCGTTGTCATTCTGGTCGCGGACGTGTATGTACATACTGGTCGATGTAGAGGCGTGCACATGTCGTAGTAGAGGCGCGCACGTAGCATGTACACGTACGTGCAACGGCCAGTGTGCAAGAAAGAAAATACGGCCACGTACGTACATACGAGAAGGGTCTCGAATGCCTACTCGCGCATACGTACGGCCAGGGCTTGTGTACATGGCTGGGTCGGAACGGAGAAACAGCGTCGTCGTCGTGTTCGTGGGGAGCCAACCGGCTGGGTCGAAACGGAATGTGTCATCGTGTTCATCGGGAGGGCTTGGACGGAATAGCCGATGGAAACGAGGCCTGGCCTTGTGTTCGACCGACCACGTTCGAAACGGGATCCTGTTCATCGGGAGGGGTCTGGCGTACCGCAAAACAGAGGAAACGGACCACCTACGGTCGAAACGGGGGTCCTGTTGATCGGGAGGGGTGTGGCGTACCGCAAAACGGAGGGAACGGACTTGTGTTGGAGCGCTACGGTCGAAACGGGGGTCCTGTTCATCGGGAGGGGTGTGGCGTACCGCAAAACGGGACTCCACGGGATACTGTTCATCTCCACCGTCGACCCCCTCCAGCCTCCACGGGCTACTGTTCATCCACCGTCGACCTCCTCCAGCCTCCACCTGCGACTGTTCATCAACGGGCTCCTGTTCATCCAGCCTCCACCGCACGCTACTCCACCGGCTACTGTTCAACCAACCCTCTCCACGGGCTCCTGTTCAACCACCCCACCACGGGCTACTGTTCATCCTGCCCTCCACTGTCTACTGTTCATCCTGCCCTCCACGGGGTGGTCCTGTTCATCCTGCCCTCCACGGGGTCCTGTTCATCCAGCCCCAACCGGCTCGAACGACCGGGGTCCTGTTCATCCACCCCCACCGGGAACTGTTCATCCAAACCCCCCAGCAACGCTCATTGTTCATCCAGAGGCAACACCACGGGGTCCTGTTCATCCACCCCACCGGGAACTACTCATCCAAACTCCCCCCCGCAACACTCACTGTTCATCCAGAGGCAGCATCGATAGGCTTCAGTTAGCAGCAGTAGCGAAGGAATCGCTCGATCGGGTTCAGTTAACAGCCATCGATCAATCGCTCGGGTTCAGTAACGTGTAGCCTGCAGTGCAATCGCTCGGGTTCAGTTAGAGCCCAATGCCTCGCTCGGGTTCAGTTAGAGCCCAACGCCTCACACACATGCACGTACGTACGAGAGAAACGCGCATCACTCAGCCCCCGACCACCCACCGTAACCGGGACTCCCTGATATTTTCCATGCCCTCGCTTCTACCACGGTTTTTTCCGTCATGGACGGCCCAAAGAATGTCATGCAGCTGCGTCTCCGGCCCGCCCAGGATGAAAAGCCCATTTTCTGTCATGATTTTTTGTCATAGAAGTAGGACCCCACCACATCTATGATGATACCGGGTTTTGTCACAATTATCGTCATAGAAGTGTCACAAGTATGACAGAAAAGATTTTCGTTCGGCCCAAAATGTCACGGATGTGTCTTTTTTTTGTAGTGATTCAAGACTCTCGCGAGGGGCCAAGCCTCGCGAGGCGGACGACGCAGGACCTCCTCAGGAGCGGCCTCTCCATGCGGGCTCGCGAGGATCGGAGATATCAAGGCGGGGCAAGCCTCGCGAGGCTCTCGTAACATGAGCCATGACGATCGACACCAGGCGGGCGCCAGCGCGCGCAGCGTCCTTGTTTCCTCTTTGGTGCTAAGGGGGAAGGCACATGCGCGAAGTACCGAGGCATCAGGCAAAGGTTTCCATATCAGTGCAACGAGACCAAGACCAGCAAGACAGCAAGACGGAGGTCACCATGGAGCCCAAGACGGTGTCACCACCAGAGCCTTTTGCAGGCGAAGACCACTTTTGTCAGGATAGCTTGTACTAGTTGTCCCCCTTCAAAATTGCCCGCCGTTGTTGGCTCCCTTCCCGCTCAATATTTGGGGAGAGGACCAGGGCCTATATAAGTAGAACTAGCCACCACCAAAGGAGGCAACTGGATCTCATCTGATCGAGTCCTCACCCACACAAGTTCGTTGAGCACAAGAACACCTCAATCTCAGGAGGCTGTTCTTCCCCTTGTACTATTCATCATCAGCCCAAGAGGCAATCCACCACCACCACACTGGAGTAGGGTATTACACCACAATGGTGGCCCGAACCAGTATAAATCTCGTGTCTTTCTGTGTTTCGAGTTCGCCGAGTTCGTCCGTGAGATCTTAGCAAGCTAGGGCGTAGATCGGTAGGAGGGAAAGAACTTCGCGCGCACCCCAGAGTTCGAACCTTAAGGGTTTTGCCGGAACCCCAGATCCGACATTTGGGGCGCCAGGTAGGGGTGCGCCGTAGCTTCTCCTCCGTCGATCTGCGCTCCGCCCTCACGGCAGGCGCCCCGCCATCGGCTCCAACGGCCGGTGCCGACGATGGGGCCAGGGGGCTCCGAGTCCTGGCCCCCGCCCTTCGGCAGGTGCGATGGCCACCCAAGTTCAGGCCGGAGATGCCGCCGCGCTACGACGGCGCGGCGGACCCGTCGGCGTTCCTGCTGGCATACGAGGAGACCGTCCTCGAGGCCGGGGGCGACGACAAGGTCATGGCCAACTAGCTCCCCATGGCCCTCGCCGGCGAGCCGCGCGCCTGGCTGCTCAACCTCCCCGGATCCACGGTGGCGTCCTGGGGGGAACTCCGTGACCTCTTCACTGCTCACTAAGCGGTGCCGGCGCACCGCGCGGTCGCAGCTCTGCTAGGCGGCTCTCAAGCGCTGCCTTCAGATCGCCACGTCAAGCCGTTCCTCCGTCGTATTGGTGCCGCTTCCAAGCGCCCAGGGGCTCCGCCGGGTTGGGCTGCGCCAGAGGCCGACCTCACCTTCGGCTCCGAAGACCACCCCAACTCTACCGCCGGCTCGGGCAAGCTCCCAATGCTCTGCACGCCCACCATCTACAACGTGGCTGTTACCAAGACCCTCATCGACGACGGTGCGGGCCTCAACTTGCTCTTCGTAGAGGCCTTCAACCTTCTTCATGTGCCACTCGAGCGGCTCAGTCTCAGCAAGCCTTTCTCGGGAGTTGGTGGCGGCACTGCCCACTCTCTGGGACAGATCCGCCTCCTCGTCACCTTCGGCACGCGCGACAACTACCACACCAAGCTGGTCGACTTCGACATTGCCCACTTCGGCCTCCCGTACAACGCCATCCTCGAGTACCCAGCTCTCGCTAGTTCATGGCGGCGACTCATCCGGCCTACAACCTCATGAAGATGCCTGGGAGCAAAGGCGTCCTCACCATCAAGGGGGACACGAAGGAGGCTGTGACGGTACTCAAGCTCGCCCTCAAAACCGCCGCGTCGGTGCAGCCCGCCGATGCGGGCGCCTCCGAGCCCAAGGGAGCCATGCCGGCCAAGAAGAAGCAGTTGTTCACACAAGACAAGGTGGAAACCAAGCAGGTGCCGGTCAACGAGGACAGGCCCTCAGGAGCCACCTTTACCATAGGTGCCAGCCTCGACCCAGGGCAAGAGGAAGCATTGGTGAAGTTCTTGCGTGCAAACGAGGATATATTCGCGTGGGAGCCCAATCAGCTGGTAGGAGTCCCGAGAGAGGTGATTCAGCATCATTTAAAGGTATGCCCCAATGTACGCCCCGTGAAGCAGCGGGCGAGACGGCAGTCCACTGAGAAGCAGGCCTTCATCGTCCAAGAAACCCGCAAGCTGGAAGCGGCGGGTGCCATTCGCGAGGTTCGGTATCCTGAATGGCTGGCGAACCCCGTCGTAGTGCTGAAAAAAGGCGGGAAGGAACGGATGTGCGTCGACTTCACCAACCTTAACAAAGCCTGCCCCCAAGATCCATTCCCGCTCCCAGGCATCGGTCAGATCGTCGACTCCATCGCCGAATGCAACCTGCTGTGCTTCTTGGACGCGTTCTAAGGATATCACCAGATCAGAGATGGCGGTAGAAGACGTGGAGAAGACAGCCTTCCTGACCCCGTGTGGGGTGTACTGCTACACTTGCATGCCCTTTGGATTGCGCAACGCGGGCGCAACCTTTCAGCGACTGATGCACATCGCCTTAGGGCGACAGCTCGGAAGAAACACAGAGGCCTACGTCGACGACATTGTGGTGAAGTCTCGAGAGGCAAGGACCTTGATTCAGGACCTAGAAGAGACCTTCGAGAGGCTGCGCCAAGTGAACTTGCGGCTCAACCCGGATAAGCGCGTGTTTGGCGTCCCTTCCGGCAAGCTGCTGGGTTTCCTCGTGTCCCACAAAGGGATCAAGGCGAATCCAGAGAAGATCAAGGCCATCGAGGACATGAGCCCACCGCAGACCCTCAGAGAAATGCAGAAGTTGGCCGGTCGGGTGACTGCGTTGGGACGCTTCATCTCCAAGCTAGGAGAACGTGCCTTGCCCTTCTTCAAGCTGATGAAGAAAAAAGGCCCGTTTGAGTGGACCCCGGAGGCCGACCAAGCCTTCCAAGACCTCAAGAGATACCTAACTAGCCCACCGGTGATGGTGGCGCCACAGCCTCTCGAGCCCCTGGTGCTCTACCTGGCCGCTACCCCATACTCTGCCAGCGCAGCGCTGGTGGCGGTTCGGGAGGAGCGCCAAGCCAAGGGCACGCTGCGCCAAGTTACGGCTGGAATGACGCAAGATCAGGAAGGCGCCGCGGGAGCCGTAGCAGCGTCAACAGAAGACCAAGCTCGGCAGGATGACGTCACGGAGACCCCCGCAGGCGACCAGGCACCAGGAGTTCCACCACCTCAGGAGACGTCCGGGCCCCCGCAAGGCACAAGCCTCATCAACGCGCCAGCCCTTGTCGAGCACCCGGTGTATTTTGTCAGCACGGTATTGCGGGACGCAAGGGCACGGTACCCCATGCCTCAGAAGCTCCTGCTCGCGCTCTTGGTAGCCTCGCGCAAGCTGCGGCACTACTTCCAGGGCCACCCCATCAAGGTCGTCTCAGCCTACCCATTGGAAAGAGTGCTCAGGAGCCCGAACTCTGCTGGAAGGGTCGCTGAGTGGAACATCGAGCTGCAAGCATTCCAGCTGGAGTTCAGCACTACGCGGGTCATCAAGGGAGCCGCGCTTGCTGATTTCGTGGCGGAATGAACGGAAGCCCCGTCACTTGAAGTAGGCGAAGACCGGGCCACCTCACCGGGAAGCGAGGCGCTGGACGGCTGGGTCATGTATTTCGACGGCGCCTTCGCGCATCAGGGCGCGGGGGCAGGGGCAGTACTCATCTCGCCCACTCAGGACAAGCTCTACTACGCCGTGCAGCTCTGCTTTCAGCAGGGCGAGAAGGTCTCCAACAACATCGCAGAGTACGAGGGCCTCATAGCTGGCTGAAGGCCGCAACAGCTCTGGGGGTGAAGCGCCTTGTTGTTAGGGGCGACTCGCAGCTCCTCGTCAACTTCTCCAACAAAGTGTACAAGCCGAAGGACGAGCACATGGAGGCTTACCTTGCAGAGGTGCGTAAGATGGAAAAACAGTTCATGGGACTGGAGGTGCAGCATGTGCCCCGGGGCACCAACAAGGAAGCCGACGACATCGCCAGGAGAGCATCCAAGCGGCAGCCCCAGGAGCCCGGTGTCTTCGAGGAGCGGCTCTTCAAGCCATCGGCGACACCTCCACTCTCAAGCACAGCTCACCCTCGGGAGGAGCTTGCTACCTCTTGAGCACTGTGTTGGTTTTCCCTTGAAGAGGAAAGGGTGATGCAGCAAAGTAGCGTAAGTATTTCCCTCAGTTTTTGAGAACCAAGGTATCAATCCAGTAGGAGGCTACGCGCGAGTCCCTCGCACCTACACAAACAAATAAATCCTCGCAACCAATGCGATAAGGGGTTGTCAATCCCTACACGGTCACTTACGAGAGTGAGATCTGATAGATATGATAGGATAATATTTTTGGTATTTTTATGATAAAGATGCAAAGTAAAATAAAAGCAAAGTAAAAAGCAACGGAAATAACTAAGTGTTGGAAGATTAATATGATGAAGATAGACCCGGGGGCCATAGGTTTCACTAGTGGCTTCTCTCAAGAGCATAAGTATTTTACGGTGGGTGAACAAATTATTGTTGAGCAATTGACAGAATTGAGCATAGTTATGAGAATATCTAGGTATGATCATGTATATAGGCATCACGTCCGAGACAAGTAGACCGACTCCTGCCTGCATCTACTACTATTACTCCACACATCGACCGCTATCCAGCATGCATCTAGAGTATTAAGTTCATAAGAACAGAGTAATGCCTTAAGCAAGATGACATGATGTAGAGGGATAAATTCATGCAATATGATAAAAACCCCATCTTGTTATCCTCGATGGCAACAATACAATACGTGCCTTGCTGCCCCTACTGTCACTAGGAAAGGACACCGCAAGATTGAACCCAAAGCTAAGCACTTCTCCCATTGCAAGAAAAGATCAATCTAGTAGGCCAAACCAAACTGATAATTCAAAGAGACTTGCAAAGATAACCAATCATACATAAAAGAATTCAGAAGATTCAAATATTGTTCATAGATAAACTTGATCATAAACCCACAATTCATCGGTCTCAAAAAACACACCGCAAAAGAAGATTACATCGAATAGATCTCCACGAGAGAGGGGGAGAACATTGTATTGAGATCCAAAAAGAGAGAGGAAGCCATCTAGCTAATAACTATGGACCCGAAGGTCTGAGGTAAACTACTCACACTTCATCAGCGAGGCTATGGTGTTGATGTAGAAGCCCTCCGTGATAGATGCCCCCTCCGGCGGAGCTCCAGAACAGGCCCCAAGATGGGATCTCGTGGGTAGAGAAGGTTGCGGCGGTGGAATTAGGTTTTTTGCTCCGTATCTGATCGTTTGGGGGTACGTAGGTATATATAGGAGGAAGGAGTACGTCGGTGGAGCAACGTGGGGCCCACGAGGGTGGAGGGCGCGCCTTGGGGGGGGGTAGGCGCGCCCCCTACCTCGTGGCTTCCTGGAAGCTTCCTTGACTTAGGGTCCAAGTCTCCTGGATCATGTTCGTTCCAAAAATCACGTTCCCGAAGGTTTCATTCCGTTTGGACTCCATTTGATATTCTTTTTCTGCGAAACTCTGAAATAGGCAAAAAAACAGCAATTCTGGGCTGAGCCTCCGGTTAATAGGTTAGTCCCAAAAATAATATAAAAGTGAATAATAAAGCCCAATAATGTCCAAAACAGAAGATAATATAGCATGGAGCAATCAAAAATTATAGATACCTTGGAGACGTATCAAGCATCCCCAAGCTTAATTCCTGCCCGTCCTCGAGTAGGTAAATGATAAAAACAGAATTTTTGATGCGGAATGCTACTAGGCATAATTTCAATGTAATTCTTCTTAATTGTGGTATGAATATTCAGATCCGAAAGATTCAAGATAAAAGTTCAATATTGACATAAAAATAATAATACTTCAAGCATACTAACTAAGCAATTATGTCCTCTCAAAATAACATGGCCAAATAAAGTTCATCCCTACAAAATCATATAGTTTAGTCATGCTCCATCTTCGTCACACAAGAATGCTCTCATCATGCACAACCCCGATGACAAGCCAAGCAATTGTTTCATACTTTAGTAATCTCAAACTTTTTCAACCTTCATGCAATACATGAGTGTGAGCCATGGATATAGCACTATGGGTGGAATAGAATATGATGATGGGGGTTATGTGGAGAAGACAAAAAAGGAGAAAGTCTCACATCAACGAGGCTAATCAATGAGCTATGGAGATGCCCATCGATTGATGTTAATGCAAGTAGGAGGGATTCCCATGCAACAGATGCACTAGAGCTATAAATATATGAAAGCTCAACAAAAGAAACTAAGTGGGTGTGCATCCAACTTGCTTGCTCACGAAGACCTAGGGCACTTGAGGAGGCCCATTGTTGGAATATACAAGCCAAGTTCTATAATGAAAAATTCCCACTAGTATATGAAAGTGACAAAACAAGAGACTCTCTATCATGAAGATTATGGTGCTACTTTGAAGCACAAGTGTGGTAAAGGATAGTAACATTGTCCCTTCTTTCTTTTCTCTCTCATTTTTTGGGCCTTCTCTTTTGTTTATGGCCTCTCTCTCTCTCTCTCTCTCTCTCTCTCTCTCTCTCTCTTTTATTCCTCACTTGGGACAATGCTCTAGAAAATGATGATCATCACACTTCTATTTATTTACAACTCAATGATTACAACTCGATACTAGAACAAAGTATGACTCTATATGAATGCCTCCGGCAGTGTACCGGGATATGCAATGAACCAAGAGTGACATGTATGAAAGAATTATGAACGGTGGCTTTGCCACAAATACTATGTCAACTACATGATCATGCAAAACAATATGACAATGATGAACGTGTCATGATAAACGGAATGGTGGAAAGTTGCATGGCAATATATCTCGGAATGGCTATGGAAATGCCATAATAGGTAGGTATGGTGGCTGTTTTGAGGAAGATATAAGGAGGTTTATGTGTGAAAGAGCGTATCATATCACGGGGTTTGGATGCACCGGCGAAGTTTGCACCAACTCTCAATGTAATAAAGGGCAATGCACGGTACCGAAGAGGCTAGCAATGATGGAAAGGTGAGAGTGCGTATAAACCATGGACTCAACATTAGTCATAAAGAACTCACATACTTATTGCAAAAATCTACAAGTCATCAAAAACCAAGCACTACGCGCATGCTCCTAGGGGGATAGATTGGTAGGAAAAGACCATCGCTCGTCCCCGACCACCACTCATAAGGAGGACAATCAAAGAACACCTCATGTTTCAAATTTGTTACATAACGTTTACCATACGTGCATGCTACGGGACTTGCAAACTTCAACACAAGTATTTCTCGAATTCACAACTACTCAACTAGCGTGTCTTTGATATCACTACCTCCATGTCTCAAAACAATCATCAAGCATCAAACTTCTCTTAGTATTCAACACACTCATAAGAAAGTTTTTACTAATCTTGAATACCTAGCATATTAGGATTATTTAAGCAAATTACCATGCTATTTAAGACTCTCAAAATAATCTAAGTGAAGCATGAGAGATCAATAGTTTCTATAAAACAAATCCACCACCGTGCTCTAAAAGATATAAGTGAAGTACTAGAGCAAAACTATATAACTCAAAAGATATGAGTGAAGCACATAGAGTATTCTAATAATTTCCGAATCATGTGTGTCTCTCTCAAAAGGTGTGTACAGCAAGGATGATTGTGGTAAACTAAAAAGCAAAGACTCAAATCATACAAGACGCTCCAAGCAAAACACATATCATGTGGTGAATAAAAATATAGCTCCAAGTAAAGTTACCGATGGAAGTAGACGAAAGAGGGGATGCCTTCCGGGGCATCCCCAAGCTTTGGCTTTTTGGTGTCCTTAGATTATCTTGGGGGTGCCATGGGAATCCCCAAGCTTAGGCTCTTGCCACTCCTTGTTCCATAATCCATCAAATCTTTCACCCAAAACTTGAAAACTTCACAACACAAAACTCAGCAGAAAATCTCGTGAGCTCCGTTAGCGAAAGAAAACAAAAGACCACTTCAAGGTACTATAATGAACTCATTCTTTATTTATATTGGTGTTAAACCTACTGTATTCCAAATTCTCCATGGTTTATAAACTCTTTTACTAGCCATAGATTCATCAAAATAAGCAAACAACACACGAAAAACAGAATCTGTCAAAAACAGAACAATCTGTAGTAATCTGCAACTAACGCAAACTTCTGGAACTCCAAAACATCAGCCAAAATAGGAAGACCTAGACAATTTTTTTATTGATCAGCATCAATTGGAATCAATATTTTATCACGTTCTGGTGATTTTTAACAATTATTTTCATGAACAGAAAGTTTCTGGAATTTTCTGCAAGATCAAATAACTATCATCCAAGAAGATCCTATAGGTTAAACTTGGCACAAACACTAATTAAAACATAAAAACACATCTAACCAGAGGCTAGATCAAATATTTATTCCTAACCAGAAGCAAAAAGCAAAAAAAACTAAAAATAAAATTGGGTTGCCTCCCAACAAGCGCTATCATTTAACGCCCCTAGCTAGGCATAAAAGCAAGGATAGATCTAGGTATTGCCATCTTTGGTAGGCAATCCATAAGTGGCTCTCGTGATAGACTCATATGGTAGCTTTATTTTCTTCCTAGGGAAGTGTTCCATGCCTTTCTTTAATGGAAATTGGAATCTAATATTCCCTTCCTTCATATAAATAATTGCACCAATCGTTCTAAGGAAAGGTCTACCAAGAATAATAGGACATGAAGGATTGCAATCTATATCAAGAACGATAAAATCTACGGGCACATAGTTCCTATTTGCAACAATAAGAACATCATTAATTCTTCTCATAGGTTTCTTAATAGTGGAATCCACAAGGTGCAAGTTTAAAGAGCAATCATCAAAATCACGGAAACCTAGCAAATCGCACAAATTTTTGGAATCGTGGAAACAGTAGCACCCAAATCACACAAAGCATAGCATTCATGATCTTTAATCTTAATTTTAATAGTAGGTTCCCACTCATCATAAAGTTTTCTAGGGATAGAAACTTCCAACTCAAGCTTTTCTTCATAAGATTGCATCAAGGCATCAACGATATGTTTGGTAAAAGATTTATTTTGACTATAAGCATGAGGAGAATTTAGCACGGATTGCAACAAGGAAATACAATCTATCAAAGAGCAATTATCATAATAAAATTCCTTGAAATCCAAAATAGTGGGTTTATTAATATCTAGGGTTTTGTTCTCTTCAATCCCACTTTTATCAGTTTTAGCATCAAGATCTAAAAACTCCGAATTTTTTTCTAGGTAAAGGTGGATCATATTCAGTCCCATCATTATCAAGATTCATATTGCAAAACAAAGATTTAATAGGGGACACATCAATAAATTTTAGATCTTCATCTTTATTTTCATAGAAATTTGAAGAACACGCTTTCATAAAGCAATCTTTCTTAGCACGCATCCTAGCGGTTCTTTCTTTGCACTCATCAATGGAAATTCTCATGGCTTTGAGAGACTCATTGATATGATGCTTAGGAGGAATAGATCTAAGTTTTAAAGAATCAAGATCAAGAGAAATTCTATCAACGTTCCTAGTCAATTCATCAACTTTAAGCAATTTCTCTTCAAGCAAAGCATTGAAATTCTTTTGCGAATTCATAAACTCTTTAACACTAGTCTCAAATTCGGAGGGCATCTTATTAAAATTTCCATAAGAATTGTTGTAGGAATTACCATAATTATTAGAGGAATTGCTAGGATAAGGCCTAGGATTAAAGTTTCCTCTATACGCGTTGTTACCAAAATTATTCCTACCAACAAAATTCACATCCATAGATTCATTATTATTCTCAATCAAAGTAGACAAAGGCATATCATTAGGATCAGAAGAAACACTCTTAGTAGCAAATAATTTCATAAGTTCATCCATCTTTCCACTCAAAACATTAATTTCTTCTATCGCATGCACTTTTTTATTAGTAGATCTTTCAGTGTGCCATTGAGAATAATTAACCATAATATTATCTAGGAGTTTAGTAGCTTCTACTAAAGTGATTTCCATAAAAGTGCCTCCCGCGGCCGAATCCAAAAGATTCCTAGAAGCAAAATTCAATCTGGCATAAAAATTATGTATAATCATCCACAAATTCAAACCATGAGTGGGGCAATTACGTATCATTAATTTCATCCTCTCCCAAGCTTGTGCAACATGTTCATGATCAAGTTGCTTAAAATCCATGATGTCGTTTCTAAGAGAGATGATCTTAGCGGGAGGAAAATACTTAAGAGATAAAATCATCTTTGCACTTATTCCAAGAACCAATACTATTTTTAGGCAAAGACGAAAACCAAGCTTTAGCATGATCTCTAAGCGAAAAAGGAAATAGCTTCAATTTAACAATATCATTATCAACATCTTTCTTCTTTTGCATATCACCCAAATCAACGAAGCTATTTAGATGAGTAGCGGCATCTTCACTAGGAAGGCCGGCGAATTGATCTTTCATGACAAGATTCAACAAAGCAGCATTGATTTCACAAGATTCACTATCGGTAAGAGGAGCAATCGGAGTGCTAAGGAAATCATTATTGTTGGTATTGGTAAAGTCACATAATTTGGTATTATCTTGAGCCATCGTGACAAACAAGCAATCCAACACACGAGCAAACAAAAAGCAAGCGAAAAAGAGGCGAACGAAAAAGAGAGGGCGAATAAAACGGCAAGGGTGAAGTGGGGGAGAGGAAAACGAGAGGCAAATGGCAAATAATGTAATGCGGGAGATAAGGGTTTGTGATGGGTACTTGGTATGTTGACTTTTGCGTAGACCTCCCCGGCAACGGCGCCAGAAATCCTTCCTGCTACCTCTTGAGCACTGCGTTGGTTTTCCCTTGAAGATGAAAGGGTGATGCAGCAAAGTAGCGTAAGTATTTCCCTCAGTTTTTGAGAACCAAGGTATCAATCCAGTAGGAGGCTACGCGCGAGTCCCTCGCACCTACACAAACAAATAAATCCTCGCAACCAACGCGATAAGGGGTTGTCAATCCCTACACGGTCACTTACGAGAGTGAGATCTGATAGATATGATAGGATAATATTTTTGGTATTTTTATGATAAAGATGCAAAGTAAAATAAATTAAAGTAAAAAGCAACGGAAATAACTAAGTGTTGGAAGATTAATATGATGAAGATAGACCCGGGGGCCATAGGTTTCACTAGTGGCTTCTCTCAAGAGCATAAGTATTTTACGGTGGGTGAACAAATTACTGTTGAGCAATTGAGAGAATTGAGCATAGTTATGAGAATATCTAGGTATGATCATGTATATAGGCATCACGTCAGAGACAAGTAGACCGACTCGTGCATGCATCTACTACTATTACTCCACACATCGACCGCTATCCAGCATGCATATAGAGTATTAAGTTCATAAGAACAGATTAACGCCTTAAGCAAGATGACATGATGTAGAGGGATAAATTCATGCAATATGATAAAAACCCCATCTTGTTATCCTCGATGGCAACAATACAATACATGCCTTGCTTCCCCTACTGTCACTAGGAAAGGACACCGCAAGATTGAACCCAAAGCTAAGCACTTCTCCCATTGCAAGAAAGATCAATCTAGTAGGCCAAACCAAACTGATAATTCGAAGAGACTTGCAAAGATAACCAATCATACATAAAAGAATTCAGAAGATTCAAATATTGTTCATAGATAAACTTGATCATAAACCCACAATTCATCGGTCTCAACGAACACACCGCAAAAGAAGATTACATCGAATAGATCTCCACGAGAGAGGGGGAGAACATTGTATTGAGATCCAAAAAGAGAGAGGAAGCCATCTAGCTAATAACTATGAACCCGAAGGTCTGAGGTAAACTACTCACACTTCATCGGAGAGGCTATGGTGTTGATGTAGAAGCCCTCCGTGATAGATGCCCCCTCTGGCAGAGCTCCAAAACAGGCCCCAAGATGGGATCTCGTGGGTAGAGAAGGTTGCGGCGGTGGAATTAGTTTTTTTGCTCCGTATCTGATCGTTTGGGGGTACGTAGGTATATATAGGAGGAAGAAGTATGTCGGTGGAGCAACGTGGGGCCCACGAGGGTGGAGGGCGTGCCTGGGGGGGTAGGCGCGCCCCTACCTCGTGGCTTCCTGGAAGCTTCCTTGACTTAGGGTCCAAGTCTCCTGGATCATGTTCGTTCCAAAAATCACGTTCCCGAAGGTTTCATTCCATTTGGACTCCGTTTGATATTCTTTTTCTGCGAAACTCTGTAATAGGCAAAA
The DNA here is from genome assembly GCF_002575655.3 of Aegilops tauschii subsp. strangulata. Classification (NCBI taxonomy): domain Eukaryota; kingdom Viridiplantae; phylum Streptophyta; class Magnoliopsida; order Poales; family Poaceae; genus Aegilops; species Aegilops tauschii. The sequence goes on along the minus strand of NC_053035.3, from coordinate 367,173,090 downwards.
AAATAGCAATTCTAGGCTGGGCCTCCGGTTAATAGGTTAGTCCCAAAAATAATATAAAAGTGAATAATAAAGCCCAATAATGTCCAAAACAGAAGATAATATAGCATGGAGCAATCAAAAATTATTGATACATTGGAGACGTATCAGAGCTCCCATAGCCTCCAGCCACAGGAGCCCCGGCCTGTGGCCCGACCTCAGGAGCTCGCTTGCTCTTGGCGCTCGAACCTCAGGAGGCATTCTGGACGAAGGAATTCAAGGAGTACCTGATGCAAGGGACGCTGCCGGAGAAGGAAGAGGACGCAGAACGCGTAGCCCGGCAAGCCACGGCATACTGTATCCAGGACGGTGAGTTGTACAGGAAGCGACCGAATGATGTTTCGCTACGCTGCATTTCCAGCGACCAAGGAAAGGAATTGCTGGTTGACATACATGGCGGGGACTGCGGACACCACTCGTCGTCACGGACCCTCGTTGGCAAGGTGTTCTGCAGTGGGTTCTACTGGCCCACTGCGCTCAACGAAGCGGCCGAATTAGTGAAGTCCTGCGAAGCTTGCCAGTTCCACGCCAAGCAGATACATCAGCCAGCTCAGGGCCTCCAGACCATACCACTCACGTGGCCGTTCGCAGTCTGGGGGCTGGACATCTTGGGCCCCTTTCCTCGGGCGCCAGGGGGCTACCTCTACCTATACGTCGCCATCGACAAGTTCACCAAGTGGGCGGAAGTGGAAGCTGTTCGCACCATCCCAGCCGGGTCCGCGGTCAGGTTCATCAGGGGCATCGTGAGCCGTTTCGGAGTCCCCAACCGCATCATCACTGATAACGGTTCACAGTTCACCAGTAACCTCTTCAAAACCTATTGTGCTAACCTTGGAACACAGATTTGCTACGCTTCGGTGGCGCACCCCAGGAGCAATGGTCAGGCCGACCCCACGCGGAGGTCCTGAGGGGCCTCAAGACCAGGACCTTCAAGAAGAAGCTCGAGGCCTGTGGCAGGGGCTGGCACGACGAGCTCCAGTCCGTGCTGTTGTGCATCCGCACCACCGCCACAAGCCAACGGGCGAGACCCCATTCTTCCTTGTCTACGGAGCTGAAGCGGTCCTTCCTCACGAGGTCAGGCATCACTCCGCACGAGTCCTGGCGTTCGATGAAACATAGCAGGACGCCACACGGGGGATGGACCTCGTGTTGGGGGAGGAACGTCGTCGCGAAGCTGCACTGAGGACGGCAAGGTACCAGCAGGCGCTGCGGCGATACCACTGCCGCAACATCCGCTCCAGGACGCTCGAGACAGGTGACCTCGTCCTGAGGCGGGTCCTCTACAGGGAAGGGCTGCATAAGCTTTCACCCATGTGGGAGGGCCCGTTCAAGGTCGTCCACATCTCCAGGCCTGGCGCCGTGCGCCTGGAGACGCATGACGGGATACCTATCCAGAACGCCTGGAACATCCAGCACCTCCGGAAGTTCTACCCATGAAGCAAGGCCCAGAGCCTGTGAAGAAAGGCCCAGAGCCTATGAAGAAGGCCTGATGCCTGTGAAGAATCGCCGCCCGTGACACTCTTACGTAATAATGAGTGGGGATGTACACGCTCCGGAGTCTCAGGAGCGCCGGCCTCAGGCCCTGGGGCTCCCTCCCACGCCTAGTGGCAGCACTTAGCTCCTCGCTGGTGAGAAGACTTGAAGACTAGATTAGGTGCCGGACGCGGCTTTTTCATTTTCTTTCCGTAGTTGGCTCGCTTTTCCTTAATCGAAGTTTGCTTTTGGTGTTCTTTGCTGATTCGGTTCCCTCGCCTCTTACCGCATTTTCCGGCTTTGGTTCGCTCGTGTTCTCTCTCTCGCATACCTCGCGAGGGGGTGTAGGCAGGTGCCCTCGCAGGCGTTTTTCTTCTCTCTGCCTTCTCGCGAGCCACCCTCGTTCGAGCCCGAAAGCTGGCGCATCTCTCCTAATCCGTGCCCCACGGGTACCGCGATACAAAGCGCCGGGTCAAGGCTTGGGTGAGCGACAAATCTCCTGGCAAACTCCCTAACGAATTTTTTGCAGTTCCTGAGCAATCGCAGACCACAAGGTCAAGATGGACACGAGGAAATAAACGCCTCGTAAGGAGGAGGGCGCCCTGAATGCACCAGGCTAAGTTATCTTTGCGCAAGATAGCCACACAGCACTGAAACGACAAGTGTAGCATAATGACTAATAAGTTATGGTTCGATACACGCCCCTCCGGGCCCATGCTGGCTTCATATTGATGAAGGAAGAAAAGGGAAACATAACAAAAGTGGCGCTCGCCCCCGTAGCAGCCGATGGGGGCAGGGCCTTGGCGACATCCCGGGTCTAGTCGGACCCCTCCTCGCGCTTCACCGATGCGCGGCGGCGAGACGACCCGCTGCCACCTTTGAAGCGGGCACGGCGGCTGATCAAGGCCGCCGCTGCTAGAACTGTCACCAAGGGAGGAGCCACCATAGCCAGACGAGGCGCGGCCGGCGGGTTCGTCCTCCTCCTCGCCCCGACCATCGCCAAGGCCGAACACCTCCTCGCCGTCGTTCACCTCGGGGCAGCATCCGGCGCGGCGACCGTCTTCCCCGAACACCCTCACGAAGAGGGTCGCATCACCGTCGAACTTGAAGTGGAGGGTGCACCGCCTGCTCAGGCCGCGCGCGCGGGCGAACGTCTGCCAGCCACGGGCCAGAGCAATGTTGCCCGCGACGGAGACCTCGACCGCGACCCAAGAAGCCCGGCTGCAGCAACCGTCTGCCTGTAGCCAGAGCCCGCCTGGACCGGAGGTCGGCAGCTCGTCGGCGAAGAAGCAGGGGAGCTGGAGCCAGCTATCGGCCGGATCCTCCGACTAGACAACGAACTCCGGCAGCACCTCTGACGCATGGAACCGCTGTCGGGGAGGCCGCGCAACCACAGTGCGTCTCCTTTCGTCGACAGGACTACCGTGACCAGAGTGACTCCTGCCGCGCATTGCGCCGCCGCCTCAAGAGCCGGGGGCCGCGGCGGGGGTCACGACATGCTTGCGGGGACGGCCACGTGCTTGCTTGGGCGCCGGGGAGCCGGGTCCCTCCCGAGGGGCCTTGCCTTTCTCCACGGCGGAGAACCTTCGGATGGGCGCCATTGCTGCTAGCGGTGGAGCAAGGAGGAAGAAGCAAGTGAACCAAGGAAGAGATGGGCGACGGGGGCTCCGCCCCCCTCCCCATTTATAGCGGAAGAAGGCCAACCGGCGCCTCCCACGATCACATGTAATGATGGCTTTCCTTGCATGTCGCAGGGACTTGTCAAATCAAACAGTTGCCGAGGCAGCGTGGGGAAGTGGAGACGCCCACGTCCAATCAACCGCCACGCGTCGACCAAGGCCGCAGGCTTTTTGGGGCCCGCAGCGCTACGCACTTGGCCCTTTGGCTTTGTCTCAAAGCCAAGCCCGAGCACGCCTTGGGCCCAGGGCTACTATCGGCGTCCTGGGAACGGGGGTCCCCAGACTTGCCTGCCTGCGGCCCACGGCGTGGCTTTGCTAGCAGGCCTGTACGGCCCATCCTCATCGACAAGGCATTCAAGACCCTCGCGAGGGGCCAAGCCTCGCGAGGCGGATGACGCAGGACCTCCTCAGGAGCGGCCTCTCCATGCGGGCTCGCGAGGAGCGGAGATATCAAGGCGGAGCAAGCCTCGCGAGGCTCTTGTGACGTGAGCCATGACGATCGACACTAGGCGGGCGCCAGCACACACAGCATCCTTGTTTCCTCTTTGGTGCTAAGGGGGCAGGTGCAGGCGCGGAGTACCGAGGCATCAGGCAAAGGTTTCCATATCAGTGCAACGAGACCAAGACTAGCAAGACGACAAGATGGAGGTCAGCATGGAGCCCAAGACGGCGTCACCACCAGAGCCTTTCGCAGGCAAAGACCACTTTTGTCAGAATAGCTTGTACTAGCTGTCCCCCTTCAAAATTGCCCGCCGTTGTTGGCTCCCTTCCCGCTCAATATTTGGGGAGAGGACCAGGGCCTATATAAGTAGAACTAGCCACCACCAAAGGAGGCAACTGGATCTCATCTGATCGAGTCCTCACCCACACAAGTTCGTTGAGCACAAGAACACCTCAACCTCAGGAGGCTGTTCTTCCCCTTGTACTGTTCATCATCAGCCCAAGAGGCAATCCACCACCACCACAATGGAGTAGGGTATTACACCACAACGGTGGCCCGAACCAGTATAAATCTCATGTCTTTCTGTGTTTCGAGTTTGTCGAGTTCGTCCGCGAGATCTTAACAAGCTAGGGCGTAGATCGGTAGGAGGGAAAGAACTTCACGCGCACCCCAGAGTTCGAACCTTAAGGGTTTTGCCGGAACCCCAGATCCGACAGGGGGGCTCGCCGGAGTTAAGGAAGAACCAGCCGCGGCGGGGAGGGGGGCTCGCCGGAGAAGTACCCCACTATCTATCTTAGGGTTCGGGGTGGGGGCGGTGGTCGCCGGCGGTGGTGGGGCGGTGGCGTGGGGATCGCCAGAGAAAAAGCTCGGCACGGGGGGCCTAGAGGGATGGTCGGGGCGGCGGCGGACCGGCGGTGGGGAGTGTTTTTGGGGCGGGCGAGGCGGCGCACCGCCGGCCGCGGGCGGCGGGGGGCGGCTGTTTGGCTGGTGGTGGCTGGCAGCTCAGGGGGGTGGAGGTTGAAGATGAACTGCAGGCCCTTGATTTCGTATCCAACGGCTGCAAAATTGACTGACCAGAGATGAAAAAGTCAGTCGACTGACGTGTAGCCTCACCTCTAGTGCGTTCAGTTTCGACAGCAAAATTTAGTTTCGACAGTTAAGTTCAGTTTCGACAGTTAAATTCAGTTTCGACAGTTATGTTCAGAGATGAGCGGCTGATGTATACATCTAGCACTTTGTGGTTATGTATTTTACGTCACCTATTGGAGATGCTATTAGAATTCCACTCAGGTTAACGTTGTCTCTCTTGTCCTGCTTCAGCCTTGGCGTCGTACAACTCACCGGAGCTGCTCCAACGACGAAACCCTCCATCATAGTGGAGCAGTACCTCGGGCTCCATCTCCAGACGCCTAAGATCTTCTTCCCCTCCTCCGACAGCCAAGTCAGCCGGAGCATCCTCACCGGCCAACCCAATCACGCTGAGATCGACATGGCTTCGCCAAAGAGGTTGTACACTTGTTGCATATCGTTTTTACTCTACATGTTATATATATTGTCCACTGAGCACACGGAGTAACGGGAAATATGATTATTTTATCCTACTATATGACAAGCAGTGAGGTACCAGACAACTTAGCTATCCGTGATGGACTCTCTTAAACGCCATCATTATTTATCTCTGCGCGTTTGAGCTGTGCATTTGTCGATGGCCCTGGGAGTTGAGCTAGTAGGGCAGTGGCCTGGGTCCAAAGTAATAGAAGTAGCACAAAAACATTTTTTTAGTGTAGGCTTTTCCTTGCTCAAGCCTGCCTACTGGAATCGCCAGTGCTTGAAAGGAAAAGTGAATGAAAAACATAGGAATTGGAAAGTTTCGTATGGTAGTACTTTTCATGAATTTGGTGCAAAGGAATGGAGCAAAGGAAAACTGTAGGATTTGTTCCTTTAGTGCCTCCTTGAAAGAAAAAACGTAGGAATTTTAATTTCCACTTGTCCTCCTTTTCAAATTCCTATTCATGAAGCACAAGACTAAGAGATAGTAGCATAATAGCATTATAACCGTACATTTTCTTGTGGTTTGACTTAATCTCACCATGCTTCTTTGCATCCTGTGATCTTCCAATTCTTGTGAACCAAACACCCAGATTGGCAGAAATCATGTGTTTTTAAATTCTCTGTTTTGCACGTGCATTCCTATCCTATTCCTGTCTATTTCATATCCCTGCATTGTTAGAATCCTCAAATTCAAACAAGCCCTTACACAATTACTTCTATTACAGATATGTGTCAAAGAAAACCTTGTGTGGTTTGTCCTGCTCCTGCGGTGCTGTGTTCCACCCCAGCTCAGCTGCTCCAACGATGGAAGGGTTCACCACAGCAGGGATCCGCTCTCCAGACTGTCTTTCGCCGCCTCAGATCTTCTTCCCCACCGCCGGCAGCCACGACAACTGCATTACCATCATCAACTGAGCAGATGACCTTGAGTTCTACACACAAGAGAGGTCGCACTCTTCTGTGTCTGCTTACGTTATGCATCGCTTAATATGATGACATGCTACTTTATTGTCGTGTTCACCTATTAGACTCTGAGTCAGGTCCAAACTTATGCTGAAACTTGAGTTTTTAAATGGTTGTGGGGTACATATTGGGGCAGCAATCAGTACTATCTGTCTACTATCTGGTTAATCTCGGGTGTCTACTATGAGTTTCATGTTGGGTGCAAACAAACATTAAAGGAGCCAGTTCTGTATTTTTTTAACTAAAGCTATTATCTGCCTGCTATCATTGGTTTTGGGTCTATCCACAGTTTGCTACCATCACTCCAGATTTGTGCATGCACTCCTTACATAATCTCACTATGTTTTATTCCTATGCATGTTACTTATTGTACACAATGGAACTGAACATGTAAAGCAAAAGAGACGAGCCTTGCGTGGCAATAAAATTTCATGCAGACGTTGCTCCATGGTGGGCGCAAAGGCAGCCCCCCTCCACCCATTTCGGATCGTAATCAAGAGGAAGATAACTATTCTGAGGGGGATTCAGAAGCAGAAGACCACTCCTATTTACCCCATGAGGTCTTCGCTCTAACTTGGCATGCTGATGTTGGTTATATCATGCATATGGTGCCTTGCATTGCTTACTTTATACATCAAATATGTCAACTACTTAGTTTAGACATGCATTGTGTGAATGCCATCTGTTTAGTTTATTCATCGTTTATGTGAATTATGCAATGCCATCTTGTTTAGCCAGGCATCATATATGTGAATTTTGCAATGCCATCCTGCTTAGCCAGTCATCTTATATGTGAATTATATCAGGCCATCCTTTTTTTTCATTACGTATTACATTTGTCAACAATGTTAGTACATTCAACTACTCTTCGTGTGCATCAGCCATTTGACACGGTGATGGAAAAGTTTGGAGTCAAAACAAGGTCTTCAGAGCAGACTATGCTATTTGACGAAGCGCATATCTCGCTGGTTACGGATAGCTCCTCAGAGGAGGATTCAGAGACAGATGACCAGTCCTATTTCCCCCCCAGGTGTATGCTCTAATTAACTTGGCAGGGTTATTTGCTCATATCGTGCGTATGGTGTCTGGCATTGCGATGTCATTTGATTAGTTTAGACATGCTTTGTGTGAATGCCACCTGTTTAGTGTCTAATTACCATATATGTGAATTATGCATTGCCATCTTGTTGCAAGACATTATATATGTGAATTATGCAATGCTATCTTGTTGCAAAGGCATTATATATGTGAATTATGCAATGCCATGCTGTTGAGCCAATCATCATCTATGTGAATTATATCATGCTATCATTTTTTTGTATTACGTGTTCCATTTGTCGACAACGTTTGTATATTCAACTACTCTTCCTGTGCATAAGCCATTTGAAGCGGTGATGGAAGTATCTGGAGTGAAAACAAGGTATTCAGAGCAGACAATGCTACTTGCTGAAGCAGACATCTTGCTGGATACAGAGAGCTCCTCAGAGGAGGATTCAGAGACTGATGACCAGTCCTATTTCCCCCCTGAGGTCTATGCTCAAACTTGGCAGGGTTATATTACCCATGTCATGCATGTTGTCTTGCATTGCTTAGTTTTTACATCATATATGGATTTCCATATGCTTACTTGCTTACTATATAAATCATATATTTGAATTATATCATGCCATCATGTTTACATACACAACATCTATCTGAATTATGGCATGGCAACCCATTTAATAAAGACATCATATAGTTATATCATCTCATCCAGTTTAGTGTTTACAGTCATCATATTTTGAATTATGTCATTCTATCCGGGAATTATATCATGCTATCATGTTTCCATAGGCGGCATGTATGTGAATTATGGCATGCCAACCTATTTAATAAACACATTATATAGTTATATCATGTCATCCTGTTTACATAGTCATCATATTTTGAACTATGTCTTTCCATCTTTTTTAGTTAGCCATCATAATGTGAAATTGTATCATGCTATCCTGTTTAGTTAGCCATCATATATGTGAAATTGTGTCATGCTATCTTGTTTGGTTAGACAATAGAAATGTGAATTATTTCATGCCCTCTTTTATTCCCCACTATCCATTGCACCTGTCTATCATACAATGTCTATACATTCAATTACTTTTCTTGTTTATCAGCCATTTGAATTGGAGAGGGTGATGGCAGTATCTAAGGGAGTAACAACACGGTCTTCAGAAAAGATAGTGCTACCAGTTGATGCAGATAGAACCACGATTGTACTTGCCCAAGAACCAGCCCCACCAGACATAACCCAGACTCTCGCAGATTGTACCCCTACCCAGTTGGACAGAGAACCAGCTACACCCCTTCTAACCCCAACCCTAGTAGATAGTAACCCAGTTACAGTTGACACAGCACCGTCTCCACCACAGAGCACCCAAACACGAGCAGTTAGTAAGGGAACTGCAGTGCCCAAAGCACGAGGACCACCACTCCGAATCCCAACTCAACGCTTAAAGGAGAAGAAGAATTGTTCTCAGGTCAGGTTCTGTAGCTATGGTTCATACTCCTTTGCTCTTGCATCACTGTATTTACTCAGACCAACTATTTTCAAATTTGAAGGATGGAATTGAAACTCCAATGGCGCAACAGGTATGTTTTAAACTTGTTTCTTTAACTGGTTTGCTGTTCTAACTTGCTCTATATTGATTTCTGTTTCAATTGAATAAACAATTATGTTCTCATGTCATGCACATTACAAGTGTCTCTATAGTTTCCCACACTTATATCTGTCTATTCTGCTTTGCCTTGAACAAATATTATTTGAACTGTGTTTCTATCTTGATTTGGCAACAAAAACTAGAATGATATAGACCATAAAGTGACCATGGTACATAGATATATGTTTGTTTCATGTTGTTATCCTGTGCACTTTACTACTAAACTGATTTACCAAAATGAGTTTCATATACAACATGGTAAACCTGTGATGTGTCTGCTTGTTTCTCTTTTAGAATGCGGACAAAATATTGGAGAACAGTACCCCGTTATGCAATGGTAAAGGAAGTAATGCAGATAAGGTTCAAGATAGTGAGACATCCCTGTTGGTCTCCAAGAAAGCTGATAAAATCTACCTTGACGACAGTGAGAGAACCCAGAAGTCCTGTCTTGATGTAGTGTTCGAGTTACTAGCCACTACCGCTGACACAAGCTCTTCAAACTCGCTGTCTGAATCAGTTCGTCTTCTTGAGTCTCAGCTTCAAGTTGAAAGACGTTGATCAGATGTGTTGCGACAGGAAGTTGAAGGACTGAGGAAGTCCCTGCAGAATTCAAATGCATACTTTCTGGTGCAATAGCAAGCGCTGGAGGATTTAAGCGCCAAACAAGAGAAAGTTAATAAGCTTGCTAAGCATCTTGCCAGCATTATGGGTACCCAGGATATTGTTTCTTGAGATCTTCTGAAGTGGTTTCAGTTCTGGACATGTTTTGCTGCGGCGTTTATTTGCACTGGTCGCCAACTTTGACAACTAGTGTATATGATATGTTGCTTTGTTCCCTATATTTGCACTGGTGGCGAACTTGGATGCCCAGTGGATGTAATATGTGTAATAGCTGTGATAGCCTAGTGTAAGTTGCTTGGTTATTTATTTCCTTGTTGTCTTGTTTATTTGTTTGCTTGTAGTCAGTGCTGTTCTTTTTCCGCGGTTTGCTAGTGGCCGCAATAACCTTTTTTTTAAACTAGGCCACAATAACCATGGGCTACATATTTACTATAGTGACAATGGGCCTTCTACGGGCCGTAGAAACAATGGGCCTTCTATGGGCCGTATCATCAATGGGCCTTCTACGGGCCGTATTATCAATGGGCTTTCTACGGGCCGTATGATCGATTGCCCAAACATGGGCCAATAACATACCGCTTTATGGCTGTAAAGGGGCTAGAGTTGGAATCGTCCGTTCATGGGCCGACCATAATGGGTCGTCGTTAATCGGCCGTATTTGATGACGCTATGAAAACGACCCAACGTATTAATGGGCCACAAACGGGCCGACTGTAAGCACGGGCTGAATTTGGCCCACAAGCAGAAAATGACAGTAACGGGCCATAAGTAACCGAATGCTGGAAATGATCCCAAGAATAAATGGGCCCTGAGAAGGCCGAAAGATAACATGGGCTGGAAACGGCCCAACGGAATAATGGGCTGTTAATGGGTATAAAGTGATACACTGTTAATTACGGGACAATTTTACCATGGGCCGTTAACGGGCCGAGGGTTACTAAGGGCCTCAGATGGGCCAAAAGACGTCATGGGCCATACATGGCCGGAAGTTAAAACGGCCTGGAATTATATTGGACGGCCCAGATGACGCTACTGGGCCTAATTCGGATAGGCCGTAAACGGGTCCTGGGTTAGCGGGCTGTAAATGGGCTATATGCGAACATGCCATTAACAGGCTTGCCGTGGGCCGGCCTGCCACCTTTTGACCAAGTCAAACGGGCCGGCCTTTTCACGGGAATGGACCTCTGTTGGGCCGTGCCACGTGTCGACGTATCATAGGTGCTTTGGGTCCAATGAGTGGATGACATCTGTCCCAACGGTGAGCCGACACGTGTTTCCTCCAGCCAATGATGATTTTACACGTGGAAAATCCCCATTGGTCGGGGCTATTAACGGGTTATCGGATCCAAAACCGGACCTGATAGCTTAACGGCGTTCCGTTACGGTGGATGCCACGTGTCGGTCACCCTTGACGAAAGCACTTTTGTGACGCGCGATTTATCGTCATGGAAGTGGACACTTCCGTGATGATAATTTTGGTAATGTCATGGAACACTTCTACGACAGCACAGGTATGAATATCTTGATTCTGTCATAAATTTGTCATGGATGTACATGCATGACAAAAAACGCGACCTACTGTGACAAACACGTATCATCACGGAAGTGTATTTTTTTTGTAGTGATGTGTGGTTCATTCTCATGGTTCCAGCTGTTGGTGAAACCAGTTACGTTTGCAAGAGGAATTGTAGACTTCACAAACAAATTTGTGTTTCAGTCTGTACTGAATGTTGGCCAAGAGAAGCATCCATGTTAGTAGGAAGAACATATGTTTTTTCTAGATCTTTGCTTTTGGAGCTACATATTTGTATATGATCTGTGAATCATTGAGATGCATTAACATGTTGATCTTATGTATGGGAATCGTACTAGTTGGTTTTAGTTGTGGCTGATCTTTGCTTTTGGAGCTACATATTTGTATATGATCTGTGAATCATTGAGATGCATTAACAGTTCCTTATATCTGTTCGCTCAGTGTTTACAAGTTACTGATCGATCACTAGCTAGCCTACTAATGCGCTCATGGTTGTTTTAGTTGCGATGCAAGATCCGAAGTGGCAGTTTTTTGAATAAAAATGCCTACCTCTGAAGAAACTGACAAGCTGCTCTGAAGAAAATGCCATGCGAATCTGAAGAAACTGCAGGCGAAAACGTTTGCAAATGCCTTATCTCCCAGCTAAAGTTCATCAACTAATGCCCTTGGCTACGACTCGTTGCATGGTGCTCTGCGTACTGGCTGCGAGCGATTTTGAGTGCCTGCATGCAGCCGGCCGTAATTAAGGCAGCTAACTGATGCGAAAAATATGCGCTTTAATTGTTGCGGGCCTTTTAAATTCGTGGAATCATTATTGACAAGGAGGGAGATGATTCGAGTGCACTCGTTTGACCGTCATGCTGGCGTGCGACCCAGCACGGACGGGACGGGACGACACAGTCATAATTTCAGTTTCTCTAGTTTTCCACGGCAAGTTGGCGCGATAAGCCATGCCTGCTTAATTATGCATTGAATTCCGATGACCGTCGCGCTACCTTCCGCCTATAAGTACTGTTTCCTGGCCTTCTATGGTGGCATCGTGACCCAACTCGCCCTATCCTCATAAGCCCCCACCGGCCCGACGTTGCTCGCCACTTATCCTCGCTCTCGCCACGTCCGCCATGCCCCCGCCCGTCCGCGATAGGCGAGGCCGGAGGCGGTCACCGCCGGAACTAGTGTTCGGTTTTTCACCGGAAGGCAGACGGAGGGAGGAGGCATTCTATCGGTCTTTAGATGGCAATGCGGAGATCGAGGACTTGTTGGAGCGCGACCGCCTAGCGGAGGAGCAGGAGTTGTTGGAGCGCGACCGCTTGGCGGAGGAGCAGCGTATCGCCGATTTGCGCCGCCAGCGGGACACGGAGTAGCAGCGCACCGACGCTCTGAGTCGCGAGCAGAGCGCCCGCACCTGGGCCGACTACGTGGAGGCCGGCGCCCGGCAAATAGCCTTGGAGGCTGTCGGGCACGCACGGATTTGCGACGCCGATTTTTACTACAAGCTCGTCAAGTGGGTTTCCCGCTTAGAAGCCGAAGCTTCGGTGGACCATGCCGGCATGGAAAGGGCCAACGCGCGCGAGCAACGCGCCCTATCGCACCTCTGGCAAGTCCGAGGCGAGGCAGAGGACGCCGGTGCCGGCGTTTAGCGTGTACCGCAGATGGCGGCCGGCATCGTCTAGTTAGCTAAGAGTAAGTTAGTACTTGTACGCTACTAGAGTATTAGTGGGAGTAGATAGTTAACTTGGCTATGATGGTTGTCAACGTGGAAGTTCAGTACTCTATATGTGGATCAGACCTGTTACTTTGCTCTGAATATTGAACTTTCCATTTGAATGTATGGAATGGGCTGTTATTTTTTTAAATGGGTTGTATTTGTCCTCCACGGGTTTAGAGGCTGACTTGTGGGCCTACCAAGTTGACGCGTACACAATCAGGAGATGATTGTACGTGGAGAGGATGACAGCAGGGACCCGCCAAGGTCATGGCAGTACGCAAGCAAGTGCCTCCTTATTTCAATCCAATAAAAAATGGCTCCTCCTAATGGATTTCTGACATCTGGGTCCCATGCCATTGTCAACGTAGTCAATAAACGAGAGAGTTGCACAACGAGCGGCTGACACCAGGGACCCAGCAGCTCGCCCAGTTATCTTTGTTTTGGGTTAATTTGATAAATGCCACTCCAAATCTGGTGTTTCTGAGAAATGCCACCGCAATTTCCAAACTTTGAAAAATGCCATTTCATGCCATTTCCAGTGGCATTTTTTGAAGTCTGGAGTGGCATTTTTCAAAGTTTGCAAATTGCAGTGGCGTTTTCCAAAGTTTGCAAAAATTGCAGTGGCATTTTTCAAAGTTTGGAAATTGCAGTGGCATTTTTATGAATCACCATATTTGTTGTGGCATTTATCTAATTTGTTTTTGAGACGGAAGCAGGGTGTCAACTGGGCTGTGCGGGGCACTTTGGCCTGTCTAGACAACCTTCTCTTTTATGTTTACCACATACCAACCCAGTAGTTTTTTTCTTTCTGAAAATGGCTAGCCCAGTTTTTTTGTCATTTGCCAAGTAAGTCGCTTTGTCAGGCCTGTTGGGCTGCAAATCTTTCAAGACGAGGAGAGCTTCATTCGGCTGTACGAGAAAATGGCCTATCAGTAATGAAAAATGGGCTGTACATTTTTAAAACACATCAAACCGGCAATTACTTTCAAATTTCTTTTTTTCATTTCAAGATTTTAAATTGCATTATTTTTTATGCGTGGACAATTTGTTGGATTTTATATTGATATACATTTATTTTTAAAATCAGTTTGAATGTGACTCAAAATTTCGGGATTAAAAACAGTTCGGACCGCACCGAAATATGCAACATTTCGTATAATTTTTTTAACCATGGCCACAATATGGGCTGTAATGCTAACAAAAAGAATATGGGCTCCAAAAAAACCTTAAGAATTAGCAAATGGGCTGTAAATTATTAGAAATAATGGCAGATGGGCTGTATGCTGTTTTCCACAAATTTGAGGCTTTCCTAAAAAAAAGGTTGACGCACAAGCAGTGACTGTTGGATGTCCATCCAACGGCCGTCGTGCTTCTTCAATCTCTGCTCTTCCTGCTCCAGCCACTCAAACAAGCGCCGGCGGGACTGCCTGCTCCCTCCTCCCCGCGGCCGGCTGTGCTACCGCGCAGGCCTCACCGCCCCACTGTACTCCCATCGCTGGCCTAGCCATCCCTCTACTCACCCACACCTGCTGTTATTCTCCGGCGACGGCAAACGAACCAGTAAACCCTCGTACAATCGTACTCCCCTCCGCGTGGGAAACAACTGCCGAGTCTTCCCTGCCTCCGTGTCGTTCCCTTCCTAGGCCTCGCCGTCGTCCACCGCCCTGGTGCTCTCGGCGCGGCCTCGTCAACGTGGTCAACGACCAACATGCATCTGAAGTGGACTGTACGTGGAGAGGCTGACAGCTGGGTCCACGGCCGCACGCAAGGAAATGCCTCCTTATTACGCGCAAAATAATGATTCCTCCACCTGACATCTGGGACCCACCGAAAGGGCCTCTGTATTTCGTGAAAAAAACATTACCGCCGCTGACTGCTCGGACCCACCAGCTATATATCCGCACGCAAGGAAGTGCGTCCTTATTACGCACACAAAAATGAATACTCCCCCTGCTAGCTGGGACCCAGTATAGTGGCAGGCTGACTTGTGGGCCTACTAAGTTGACGGGGACGGAGGGCTTTGTCAACTTAGTCAATATGCACGATTCTAGCTCCAGTGACCGTACGATGTCCATCCAACGATCGTAGTGCTTCTTCAACCTCTGGTCTTCTTGCTCCAGCCGCCCAAACCAGCGCCGGTCGTGCCTTGTGCTCCTGCCTCCCGTGGCCGGCTGCGATGCGGCGGAGGCCTCACCGCCCCCTACTACTCCCACCACTGGCCAGGCCATCCCTCTACTCACCCACAGCCCCTGTTATTCTGCGGTGACGGTAGCCTCACACCGCAGCGAACCAGTGAACCCTCATACTCCTCTACGCGTGGGCATCCACTGCCGCGTCTTCCCCGGCTCCGTGTCGTCCCCTTCCTAGGCCTCGCCGTCGTCCACCGCCCTGGTGCTCTCGGCGCGGCGTGGTCAACGTGGTCAAGGAACGACTTCCATCGGACGTGGACTGTACGTGGAGACGATGACAGCTGGGTCCACGACCGCAGCAAGGAAGTGCCTCCTTATTACGCGCAAAATAATTATTCCTCCACCTGACAGCAGGGACCCACCGGACGGGCTATCGTATTTCACGAAAAAACATTTCCCCCTGACTGCTAGGACTCACCAGCTACATCTTCGCACGCAAGGAAGTGCGTCCGGGCAAAAAAAAAACGATTCGCTCCGCTGACTGTTGGGACCCACCAGCTACATCTTCGCAGGCAAGGAAGTGCCTGACAGTAGGGACCCACCTGGTCGAAGCGTACGTAGCGTTGTCATTCTGGTCGCGAATGTGTACGTACATACTGGTCGATGTAGAGGCGCGCACGTGTCGTAGTAAAGACACGCACGTAGCATTTACACGTACGTATAGCGGCCAGGGTGCAAGAAAGAAAATACGGCGACGTACGTACATACTGGCAGGGTCTCGAACGCCTACTCGCGCATACGTACGGCCAGGGCTCGTGTACATGGCTGGGTCGGAACAGAGAAACTGCGTCGTCGTCGTGTTCATGGGGAGCCAACCGGCTGGGTCGGAACGGAATGCGTCGTCGTGTTCATCGGGAGGGCTTGGACAGAACAGCCGATGGAAACGAGGCCTGGCGTACCGCAGAACGGAGGAAACGGCCTTGTGTTCGACCGGCCATGTTCAAAGCGAGATCCTGTTCATCGGGAGGGGTCTGGCGTACCGCAAAATGGAGGAAACGGACCTCCTACGGTCAAAACGGGGGTCCTGTTGATCGGGAGGGGTGTGGCGTACCGCAAAACGGAGGAAACGGACTTGTGTTGGAGCGCTACGGTCGAAACGGGGGTCCTGTTCATCGGGAGGGGTGTGGCGTACCGCAAAACGGGACTCCACGGGATACTGTTCATCTCCACCGTCAACCCCATCCAGCCTACACGAGCTACTATTCATCCACCGTCGAGCTCCTCCAGCCTCCACCTGTGACTGTTCATCCACGGGCTCCTGTTCATCCAGCCTCCACCGCACGCTACTCCACCGGCTACTGTTCAACCAGCCCTCTCCACGGGCTCCTGTTCAACCACCCCTCCATGGGCTACTGTTCATCCAGCCCTCCACCGTCTACTGTTCATCCTGCCCTCCACGGGGTGGTCCTATTCATCCTACCCTCCACGGGGTCCTGTTCATCCAGCCCCAACCGACTCGATCGATCGGGGTCCTGTTCATCCAGAGGCAACACCACGGGGTCCTGTTCATCCAAACCCTCCAGCAACGCTCACTGTTCATCCAGAGGCAACATCGATCGGCTTCAGTTAGCAGCAGTAGCGAAGGAATCGCTCGATCGGGTTCAGTTAACAGCCATCGATCGATCGCTCGGGTTCAGTAACGCGTAGCCTGCAGTGCAATCGCTCGGGTTCAGTTAGAGCCCAACGCCTCACTCGGGTTCAGTTAGAGCCCAACGCCTCGCACCCACGCGCGTGCATGTACGAGAGAAACGCGCATCGCTCGGCCCCGACCACCCACCGTAACCGGGAACACCCCAATATTTTCCTCGCCCTCGCTTCTACCACGGTTTTTTCGTCATGGACGACCCAAAGAATTTCATGCAGCTGCGTCTCCGGCCCACCCAGGACGAAAAGCCCATTTTTTGTCATGATTTTTTGTCATAGAAGTAGGACCCCACCACATCTATGATGATACCGGGTTTTGTCACAATTATCGTCATAGGAGTGCCATAAGTATGACAAAAGATTTTCGTTCAGCCCCAAATGTCACGGATGTGTCTTTTTTTGTAGTGTATAATGTAAAATTCCCACTAGTATATGAAAATGACAACATAGGAGACTCTCTATCATGAAGATCATGGTGCTACTTTGAAGCACAAGTGTGGTAAAAGGATAGTAACATTGTCCCTTCTCTCTTTTTCTCTCATTTTTTTATTTGGGCCTTTTCTCTTTTTTTTATGGCCTCTTTTTTTTATCGTCCGGAGCCTCATCTCGACTTGTGGGGGAATCATAGTCTCCATCATCCTTTCCTCACTTGGGACAATGCTCTAATAATGATGATCATCACACTTTTATTTATTTACAACTCAATACTTAGAACAACAATATGACTCTATGTGAATGCCTCCGGCGGAGTACCGGGATATGCAATGAATCAAGAGTGACATGTATAAAAATTATGAACGGTGGCTTTGCCACAAATACGATGTCAACTACATGATCATGCAAAGCAATATGACAATGATGGAGCGTGTCATAGCAAACGGAATGGTGGTAGGTTGCATGGCAATATATCTTGGAATGGCTATGGAAATGCCATAATAGGTAGGTATGGTGGCTGTTTTGAGGAAGGTATATGGTGGGTGTATGATACCGGCAAAAAGTGCGCGGTATTAGAAAGGCTAGCAATGGTGGAAGGGTGAGAATGCGTATAATCCATGGACTCAACATTAGTCATAAAGAACTCATATACTTGTTGAAAAAATCTATTAGTTATCAAAACAAAGTATTACGCGCATGCTCCTAGGGGGATAGATTGGTAGGAAAAGACCATCGCTCGTCCCCGACCGCCACTCATAAGGAAGACAATCAATAAATAAATCATGCTCCGACTTCATCACATAACGGTTCACCATACGTGCATGCTACGGGAATCACAAACTTTAACACAAGTATTTCTCAAATTCATAACCACTCAACTAGCATGACTCTAATATCATCATCATCACATCTCAAAACAATTATCAAGCATCAAACTTTTCTTAGTATTCAACGCAATTATAAGAAAGTTTTTACTAATCTTGGATACCTATCATATTAGGACTACCTTCTCAATTTAAGCAAATTACCATGCTGTTTTGTAGGACTCTCAAAATAATATAAGTGAAGCATGAGAGAACAATAGTTTCTATAAAACAAAACCACCGCCGTGCTCTAAAAGATATAAGTGAAGCACTAGAGCAAAAACTATATAGCTCAAAATATATAAGTGAAGCACATAGAGTATTCTAATAATTTTCGAATCATGTGTGTCTCTCTCAAAAGGGTTTGTACAGCAAGGATGATTGTGGCAAACTAACAAACAAAGATTCAAATTATACAAGACGCTCCAAGCAAAACACATATCATGTGGTGAACAAAAATATAGCTCCAAGTAAATTTACCGATGGATGAGGACGAAAGAGGGGATGCCTTCCGGGGCATCCCCAAGCTTTGGCTTTTTGGTGTCCTTAGATTATCTTGGGGTGCCATGGGCATCCCCAAGCTTAGGCTCTTGCCACTCCTTGTTCCATACTCTATCAAATCTTTACCCAAAACTTGAAAACTTCACAACACAAAACTTAACAGAAAATCTCGTGAGCTCCGTTAGCGAAAGAAAACAAAACACCACTTCAAAGTACTGTAATGAACTTATTCTTTATTTATATTGGTGTTAAACCTACTTTATTCCAACTTCTCTATGGTTTATAAGCTCTTTTACTAGCCATAGATTCATCAAAATAAGCAAACAACACACGAAAAACAGAATATGTCAAAAACAGAACAGTCTGTAGTAATCTGTAACTAATGCAAACTTCTGGAACTCAAAAAATTCTGCCGAAATATGAAGACCTAAATAATTTGTTTACTGATCTGCTGCAATTAGAATCAATATTTTATCACGTTCTGGTGATTTTTAACAATTGTTTTCGTGAACAGAAAGTTTCTGGAATTTTCAGCAAGATCAAATAACTATCATCCAAGAAGATCCTATAGGTTTAACTTGGCACAAACACTAATTAAAACACAAAAACAAATCTAACCAGAGGCTAGATCAAAGATTTATTCCTAAACAGAAGCAAAAACCAGAAAAACAAAAAATAAAATTGGGTTGCCTCCCAACAAGCGTTATCGTTTAACGCCCCTAGCTAGGCATAAAAGCAAGGATAGATCTAGGTATTGCCATCTTTGATAGGCAATCCATAAGTGGCTCTCATAATAGATTCATAAGGTAATTTTATTTTCTTTCTAGGAAAGTGTTCCATACCTTTCCTTAACGGAAATTGGAATCTAATATTTCCTTCCTTCATATCAATAATTGCACCAATCGTTCTAAGGAAAGGTCTACCAAGAATAATAGGACATGAAGGATTGCAATCTATATTAAGAACAATAAAATCTATGGGCACATAGTTCCTATTTGCAACAATAAGAACATCATTAATTCTTCCCATAGGTTTCTTAATAGTGGAATCCGCAAGGTGCAAGTTTAGAGAACAATCATCAAATTCGCGGAAACCTAGCAAATCAAACAAAGTTTTTGGAATCCTGGAAACATTAGCACCCAAATCACACAAAGCATAGAATTCATGATCTTCAATTTTAATTTTAATAGTAGGTTCCCACTCATCATAAAGTTTTCTAGGGATAGAAACTTCCAACTCAAGTTTTTCTTCATAAGATTGCATTAAAGCATCAACGATATGTTTAGTAAAAGCTTTATTTTTACTATAAGCATGAGGAGAATTTAGCATGGATTGCAACAAGGAAATACAATCTATCAAAGAGCAATTATCATAATTAAATTCCTTGAAATCCAAAACAGTGGGTTCATTGATATCTAAAGTTTTGACCTCTTCAATCCCACTTTTACAAATTTTAGCATCAAGATCTTAAAACTCTGAATTTTTGGAACGCCTTCTAGGTAAAGGTGGCTCATCTCCAGTCCCATCATTATCAAGATTCATATTGCAAAACAAAGATTTAATAGGGGACACATTAATAACTTTTAGATCTTCATCTTTATTCTCACAAAAATTAGAAGAACACGCTTTCACAAAGCAATCTTTCTTAGCACGCATCCTAGCGGTTCTTTCTTTGCACTCATCAATGGAAATTCTCATAGCTTTGAGAGACTCATTGATATCATGCTTAGGTGGAATAGATCTAAGTTTCAAAGAATCAACATCAAGAGAAATTCTAGCAACATTCCTAGCCAATTCGTCAACTTTAAGCAGTTTTTCTTCAAGCAAAGCATTGAAATTCTTTTGAGAAATCATAAACTCTTTAACACTAGTCTCAAATTCAGAGGGAATCTTATTAAAATTTCCATAAGAGTTGTTGTAGGAATTACCATAACTATTAGAGGAATTACTAGGGAACGACCTAGGATTAAAGTTTCCTCTATACGCGTTGTTACCAAAATTATTCCTACCAACAAAATTCACATCCATAGATTCATTATTATTCTCAATCAAGGTAGACAAAGGCATATCATTAGGATCAGAAGAAACACTTTTAGTAGCAAATAATTTCATAAGTTCATCCATCTTTCCACTCAAAACATTAATTTCTTCTATCGCATGCACCTTTTTACTAGTAGATCTTTCAGTATGCCATTGAGAATAATTAACCATAATATTATCTAGGAGTTTAGTAGCTTCTCCTAAAGTGATTTCCATAAAAGTGCCTCCCGCGGCTGAATCTAAAAGATTTCTAGAAGAAAAATTCAATCCAGCACAATTTTTTTGTATAATCATCCATAAATTCAAACCATGAGTAGGGCAATTACGTATCATTAATTTCATTCTCTCCCAAGCTTGTGCAACATGTTCATGATCAAGTTGCTTAAAATTCATAATATCGTTTCTAAGAGAGATGATCTTAGCGGGAGGAAAATACTTAGAGATAAAAGCATCTTTGCACTTATTCTAAGAATCAATACTATTTTAAGGCAAAGACGAAAACCAAGTTTTAGCACGATCTCTAAGCGAAAAAGGAAATAGCTTCAATTTAACGATATCATTATCCACATCTTTCTTCTTTTGCATATCACACAAATCAACAAAGCTATTTAGATGGGTAGCGGTATCTTCACTAGGAAGGCCGGCGAATTGATCTTTCATGACAAGATTTAGCAAAGCAGCATTAATTTCACAAGATTCAGCATCGGTAAGAGGAGCAATCGGAGTGCTAAGAAAATCATTATTGTCTTGAGCCATCGTGACAAACAAGCAATCCAACACGCAAGCAAACAAGAGGCAAGCGAAAAAGAGGCGAACGGAAAAGAGAGGGCGAATAAAACGGCAAGGGTGAAGTGGGGGAGAGGAAAACGAGAGGCAAATGGCAAATAATGTAATGCGAGGGATAAGAGTTTGTGATGGGTACTTGGTATGTCTTGACTTGTGCGTAGACTCCCCGGCAACGGTGCCAGAAATCCTTCTTGCTACCTCTTGAGCACTGCGTTGGTTTTCCCTTGAAGAGGAAAGGGTGATGCAGTAAAGTAGTATTAGTATTTCCCTCAGTTTTTGAGAACCAAGGTATCAATCCAGTAGGAGACTACGCTCGAGTCCCACGCACCTACACAAACAAATAAGAACCTCGCAACCAACGCGATAAAGGGGTTGTCAATCCCTTCACGGTCAATTACGAGAGTGAGATCTAATAAAGATGATAAGATAATATTTTTGGTATTTTTATGATAAAGACTAAAAGTAAAGAAAGCAAAATAAATGGCACCAGAAATAGCTTGTTGACGGGAGATTAATATGATGGAAAATAGACCCGGGGGCCATATGTTTCACTAGTGGCTTCTCTCAAGATAGCATAAGTATTACAGTGGGTGAACAAATTACTGTTGAGCAATTGATAGAATTGAGCATAGTTATGAGAATATCTAGGTATGATCATGTATATAGGCATCACGTCCGTGACAAGTAGACCGAAACGATTCTGCATCTACTACTATTACTCCACACATCGACTGCTATCCAGCATGCATCTAGAGTATTAAGTTCATAAGAACAGAGTAACGCTTTAAGTAAGATGACATGATGTAGAGGGATAAACTCAATAAACCCCATCTTGTTATCCTCGATGGCAACAATACAATACGTGCCTTGCTGCCCCTGCTGTCACTCGGAAAGGACACCGCAAGATTGAACCCAAAGCTAAGCACTTCTCCCATTGCAAGAAAGATCAATCTAGTAGGCCAAACCAAACTGATAATTCGAAGAGACTTGCAAAGATAACCAATCATACATAAAAGAATTCAAAGGAGATTCAAATATTGTTCATAGATAAACTTGATCATAAACCCACAATTCATCTGTCTCGACAAACACACCGCAAAAGAAGATTACATCGAATAGATCTCCAAGAAAATCGAGGAGAACTTTGTATTGAGATCCAAAGAGAGAGAATAAGCCATCTAGCTAATAACTATGGACCCGAAGGTCTGAGGTAAACAACTCACACATCATCGGAGAGGCTATGGTGTTGATGTAGAAGCCCTCCGTGATCAATGCCCCCTCCGGCCGGACGCCAGAAAAGGCCACAAGATGGGATCTCACTGGTACAGAAGGTTGCGGCGGTGGAATTAGGTTTTCGTGGATGCCTCTGATGGTTTGGGGGTACCTAGGTATATATAGGAGGAAGAAGTAGGTCGGTGGAGCCATAAGGGGCCCACGAGGGTGGAGGGCGTGCCTGGGGGAGGTGGGCGTGCCCCCCTACCTCGTGGCCTCCTCGATGATTTCTTGACGTCCACTCCAAGTCCTCTGGATCACGTTTGTTCCAAAAATCACGTTCCCGAAGGTTTCATTCCGTTTGGACTCCGTTTGATATTCTTTTTCTGCGAAACACTGAAATAGGCAAAAAACAACAATTTGGGCTGGGCCTTCGGTTAATAGGTTAGTCCCAAAAATAATATAAAAGTGTATAAATAAGCCCATTAAACATCCAAAACAGAATATATAATAGCATGGAACAATCAAAAATTATAGATACGTTGGAGACGTATCAGCCGGCCAGCCTCCCCCCTTGCTCCTTTATATACAGGGGCAGGGGGCACCCTAGGACACACAAGTTGATTGTTTCCAGCCGTGTGTGGTGCCCCCTCCACCATAATCCACCTCGGTCGTATCATCGTAGTGCTTAGGCGAAGCCCTGCGCCGGTAGCTTCATCATCACCGTCATCACGCCGTCGTGCTGACGAAGCTCTCCCTCGACACTCTGCTAGATCGTGAGTTCGTGGGACGTCACCGAGCTGAACGTGTGCAGATCGCGGAGGTGCCGTACTTTCGGTACTAGGATCGGTCGATCGTGAAGACGTACAACTACATCAACCGCGTTGTCATAACGCTTCCGCTTACGGTCTACGAGGGTACGTGGATAACACTCTCCCCTCTCGTTGCTATGCATCACCATGATCTTGCGTGTGCGTAGGAAAATTTTGAAATTACTATGTTCCCCAACAGTGGCATCCGAGCCAGGTTTATGCATAGATGTTATATGCACGAGTAGAACACAAGTGAGTTGTGGGCGATAATAGTCATACAGCTTACCAGCATGTCATACTTTGATTCGGCGGTATTGTTGGATGAAGCGGCCCGGACCAACATTACGCGTACGCTTACGCGAGACTGGTCTACCGACGTGCTTCACACACAGGTGGCTGGCGGGTGTCAGTTTCTCCAACTTTAGTTGAATCGAGTGTGGCTACGCCCGGCCTTGTTGAAGGTTAAAACAACACACACCTGACGAAAAATCGTTGTGGTTTTGATGCATAGGTAAGAACGGTTCTTGCTCAGCCCGTAGCAGCCATGTAAAACTTGCAATAACAAAGTAGAGGACGTCTAACTTGTTTTTGCAAGGCATGTTGTGATGTGATATGGTCAAGACATGATGCTAAATTTTTTTGTATGAGATGATCATGTTTTGTAATGGAGTTATCGGCAACTGACAGGAGCCATATGGTTGTCACTTTATTGTATGAAATGCAATCGCCATGTAATTGCTTTACTTTATCACTAAGCGGCAACGATAGTCGTAGAAGCAATAGTTGGCGAGACGACAACGATGCTACGACGGAGATCAAGGTGTCGTGCCGGTGACGATGGTGATCATGACGGTGCTTTGGAGATGGAGATCAAAGGCACAAGATGATGATGGCCATATCATATCACTTATATTGATTGCATGTGATGTTTATCGTTTATGCATCTTATTTTGCTTAGTTCGACGGTAGCATTATAAGATGATCTCTCACTAAATTTCAAGGTACAAGTGTTCTCCCTGAGTATGTACCGTTGCAAAAGTTCGTCGTGCCGAGACACCACGTGATGATCGGGTGTGATAAGCTCTACGTTCACATACAATGGGTGCAAGCCAGTTTTGCACACGCAGAATACTCGGGTTAAACTTGACGAGCCTAGCATATGCAGATATGGCCTCGGAACACTGAGACCGAAAGGTCGAGCGTGAATCATATAGCAGATATGATCAACATAGTGATGTTCACCATTGAAAACTACTCCATCTCACATGATGATCGGACATGGTTTAGTTGATTTGGATCACGTGATCACTTAGATGATTAGAGGGATGTCTATCTAAGTGGGAGTTCTTTAGTAATATGATTAATTGAACTTTAATTTATCATGAACTTAGTACCTGATAGTATTTTGCATGTCTATGTTGTTGTAGATAGATGGCCCGTGCTGTTGTTCCGTTGAATTTTAATGTGTTCCTAGAGAAAGCTAAGTTGAAAGATGATGGTAGCAACTATACGGACTGGGTCTGTAACTTGAGGATTATCCTCATTGCTGCACAGAAGAATTACGTCCTGGAAGCACTGCTAGGTGCCAAACCCGCTGCAGGAGCAAGGCCAGATGTTATGAACGTCTGGCAGAGCAAAGCTGATGACTACTCGATAGTTCAGTGTGCCATGCTTTACGGCTTAGAACCGGGACTTCAACGATGTTTTGAACGTCATGGAGCATATGAGATGTTCAAGGAGTTGAAGTTAATATTTCAAGCAAATGCCCGGATTGAGAGATATGAAGTCTCCAATAAGTTCTACAGCTGCATGGAGGAGAATAGTTCTGTCAGTGAGCATATACTCAAAATGTCTGGGTATAACAACCACTTGATTCAACTGGGAGTTAATCATCCTGATGATTGTGTCATTGACAGAATTCTTCAATCACTGCCACCAAGCTACAAGAGCTTCATGATGAACTATAATATGCAAGGGATGGATAAGACAATTCCCGAGCTCTTCGCGATGCTAAAGGTTGCGGAGGTAGAAATCAAGAAGGAGCATCAAGTGTTGATGGTCAAAAAGACCGCCAGTTTCAAGAAAAAGGGTAAATGGAAGAAGGGGAACTTCAAGAAGAACGGCAAGCAAGTTGCTGCTCAAGTGAAGAAGCCCAAGTCTGGACCTAAGCCTGAGACTGAGTGCTTCTACTGCAAAGGGACTGGTCACTGGAAGTGGAACTGCCCCAAGTATTTGGCGAATAAGAAGGATGGCAAGGTGAACAAAGGTATATGTGATATACATGTTATTGATGTGTACCTTACTAATGCTCACAGTAGCACCTGGGTATTTGATACTGGTTCTGTTGCTAATATTAGCAACTCGAAAGGGCCTACGGATTAAGCAAAGATTGGCTAAGGACGATGTGACGATGCGCGTGGGAAATGGTTCCAAAGTCGATGTGATCGTGGTCGGCACGCTACCTCTACATCTACCTTCGGGATTAGTTTTAGACCTGAATAATTGTTATTTGGTGCCAGCGTTAAGCATGAACATTATATCTGGATCTTGTTTGATGCGAGACTGTTATTCATTTAAATCAGAGAATAACGGTTGTTCTATTTATATGAGTAATATCTTTTATGGTCATGCACCCTTGAAGAGTGGTCTATTTTTATTGAATCTTGATAGTAGTGACACACATATTCATAATATTGAAGCCAAAAGATGCAGAGTTGATAATGATAGTGCAACTTATTTGTGGCACCGCCGTTTGGGTCATATTGCTGTAAAGCGCATGAAGAAACTCCATTCTGAGGGACTTTTGGAATCACTTGATTATGAATCACTTGGTACTTGCGAACCATGCCTCATGGGCAAGATGACTAAAACTCCGTTCTCTGGAACAATGGAGCGAGCAACAGATTTGTTGGAAATCATACATACTGATGTATGTGGTCCGATGAATGTTGAGGCTCGCGGTGGGTATCGTTATTTTCTCACCTTCACAGATGATTTGAGCAGATATGGGTATATCTACTTGATGAAACATAAGTCTGAAACATTTGAAAACTTCAAAGAATTTCAGAGTGAAGTGGAAAATCATCATAACAAGAAAATAAAGTTTCTACGATCTGACCGTGGAGGAGAATATTTGAGTTACGAGTTTGGTCTTCATTTGAAACAATGCGGAATAGTTTCGCAACTCACGCCACCCGGAACACCACAGCGTAATGGTGTGTCCGAACGTCGTAATCGTACTTTACTAGATATGGTGCGATCTATGATGTCTCTTACTGATTTACCGCTATCGTTTTGGGGTTATGCTTTAGAGACGACTGCATTCACGTTAAATAGGGCACCATCTAAATCCGTTGAGACGACACCTTATGAACTATGGTTTGGCAAGAAACCAAAATTGTCGTTTCTTAAAGTTTGGGGCTGCGATGCTTATGAGAAATGTGTCAAAGCATATGGTTTTATACAGACTTTTAGAGAAGCCTGTATTTACAAGAAAGTGAGTGGGAGCTCTGTAGCATTTCTAATCTTATATGTGGATGACATATTGTTGATTGGAAATGATATAAAATTTCTGGATAGCATAAAAGGATACTTGAACAAGAGTTTTTCAATGAAAGACCTCGGTGAAGCTGCTTATATATTAGGCATCAAGATCTATAGAGATAGATCAAGATGCTTAATTGGACTTTCACAAAGCACATACCTTGATAAAGTTTTGAAAAAGTTCAAAATGGATCAAGCAAAGAAAGGGTTCTTGCCTGTGTTACAAGGTGTGAACTTGAGTCAGACTCAATCCCCGACCAATGCAGAAGATAGAGAGAAAATGAAAGGTGTTCCCTATGCTTCAACCATAGGCTCTATCATGTATGCAATGCTGTGTACCAGACCTGATGTGTGCCTTGCTATCAGTTTAGCAGGGAGGTACCAAAGTAATCCAGGAGTGGATCACTGGACAGCGGTCAAGAACAGCCTGAAATACCTGAAAAGGACTGAGGATATGTTTCTCGTTTATGGAGGTGACAAAGAGCTCGTCGTAAATGGTTACGTCGATGCAAGCTTTGACACTGATCCGGATGACTCTAAGTCACAAACTAGATACGTGTTTATATTAAACGGTGGACCTGTCAGTTGGTGTAGTTCTAAGCAAAGCGTCGTGGCGGTCTACATGTGAAGCGGAGTACATAGCTGCTTCGGAAGCAGCAAATGAAGGAGTCTGGATGAAGGAGTTCATATCCGATCTAGGTGTCATACCTAGTGCATCTGGTCCAATGAAAATCTTTTCTGACAATACTGGTGCAATTGCCTTGGCAAAGGAATCCAGATTTCACAAGAGAACCAAGCACATCAAGAGATGCTTTAATTCCATCCGCGATCAAGTCAAGGAGGGAGACATAGAGATTTGCAAGATACATACGGATCTGAATGTTGCAGACCCGTTGACTAAGCCTCTCTCATGAGCAAAACATGGTTAGCACCAAGACTCCATGGGTGTTAGAATCATTACTGTGTAATCTAGATTATCGACTCTAGTGCAAGTGGGAGACTCAAGGAAATATTCCCTAGAGGTAATAATAAAGTTGTTATTTATATTTCCTTATATCATGATAAATGTTTATTATTCATGCTAGAATTGTATTAACCAGAAACTTAGTACATGTGTGAATACATAGACAAACAGAGTGTCACTAGTATGCCTCTACTTGACTAGCTCGTTGAATCAAAGATGGTTAAGTTTCCTAGCCATAGACATGAGTTGTCATTTGATTAACGGGATCACATCATTAGAGAATGATGTGATTGACTTGACCCATTTCGTTAGCTTAGCACTTGATCGTTTAGTACATTGCTATTGCTTTCTTCATGACTTATACATGTTCCTATGACTATGAGATTATGCAACTCCCTAATACCGGAGGAACACTTTGTGTGCTACCAAACGTCACAACGTAATTGGGTGATTATAAAGGTGCTCTACAGGTGTCTCCGATGGTACTTGTTGAGTTGGCATAGATCAAGATTAGGATTTATCACTCCGATTGTCATAGAGGTATCTCTGGGCCCTCTCGGTAATGCACATCACTATAAGCCTTGCAAGCAATGTGACTAATGAGCTAGTTGCGGGGTGATGCATTACGGAACGAGTAAAGAGACTTGCCGGTAACGAGATTGAACTAGGTATTGAGATACCGACGATCGAATCTCGGGCAAGTAACATACCGATGACAAAGGGAACAACGTATGTTGTTATGCGGTTTGACCGATAAAGATCTTCATAGAATATGTGGGAGCCAATATGAACATCCAGGTTCCGCTATTGGTTATTGACCAGAGACGTGTCTTGGTCATGTCTACATAGTTCTCGAACCCGTAGGGTCCGCACAATTAACGTTCGGTGACGATCGGTATTATGAGTTTATGTGTTTTGATGTACCAAAGGTAGTTCGGAGTCCCGGATGTGATCACGAACATGATAAGGAGTCTCGAAATGGTAGAGACATAAAGATTGATATATTGGACGGCTATATTTGGACATCGGAAGTGTTCGGGTGATTTCGAAGAAAACCGGAGTGCCGGAGGGTTACCGGAACCCCCCGGGAGAACTAATGGGCCACATGGGCCTTAGTGGAGAGAGAGAGGGCCGGCCAGGGCAGGCCGCGCGCCCCCTCCCCCTCTGGTCCGAATTGGACTAGGGAAAGGGGGGCGGGCCCCCCTTTCCTTCTCCCTCTCCTCCCTCCTTTCCCCCCTCCTAGTAGGAGTAGGAAGGGGGAGTCCTACTCCTACTAGGAGGAGGACTCCTCCTCTCCTGGCGCGCCCCAAGGGCCGGCCGGCCTCCCCCCTTGCTCCTTTATATACAGGGGCAGGGGGCACCCTAGGACACACAAGTTGATTGTTTCCAGCCGTGTGCGGTGCCCCCCTCCACCATAATCCACCTCGGTCATATCATCGTAGTGCTTAGGCGAAACTGCGCCGGTAGCTTCATCATCACCATCATCACGCCGTCGTGCTGACGAAGCTCTCCCTCGACACTCTGCTGGATCGTGAGTTCGTGGGACGTCACCGAGCTGAACGTGTGCAGATCACGGAGGTGCCATACTTTCGGTACTAGGATCGGTCGATCGTGAAGACGTACGACTACATCAACCGCGTTGTCATAACGCTTCTGCTTACGGTCTACGAGGGTATGTGGACAACACTCTCCCCTCTCGTTGCTATGCATCACCATGATCTTGTGTGTGCGTAGGAAATTTTTGAAATTACTACGTTCCCCAACACGAATAGCTCATGTATCAACTGGGGATGTGTATATCTTCCATGCTAGGTGGGTTATTCTCACGAGGAGTGGACTCCGCTCCTCATTCACGAGAAAATGGCTGGTGCTTGGATGCCCAGTCCCATGCTTAAATCAAAATAATTGCAAACAAAATTCCCCCAGGACTGTTGTTAGTTGGAGGCACCCGTTGTTTCGGGAAAGCCATGGATTGATGCTTGTTGGTGGTGGGGGAGTATAAACTTTACCATTCTGCTTGGGAACCGCCTATAATGTGTGTAGCATGGAAGATATCGAGATCTCTTGGTTGTTATGTTGACAATGAAAGTATATCACTCAAAATATTATTAATCTCTGTTTCAAAACTTGAGCTCTGGCACCTCTACAAATCCCTGCTTCCCTCTGCGAAGGGCCTATCTATTTACTTTTATGTTGAGTCATCACCCTCTTATTAAAAAGCACCAGCTGGAGAGCACCGCTGTCATTTGCATGCATTACTATTAGTTTACATTGAGTATGACTGTGAATGGATCTCTTTTACCATGAATTACAATGTCTAGTCAGTCCTTGATCTTCAGGGGTGCTCTGCATCTATGTTTTGCGGTCTCAGAAAGGGCTAGCGAGATACCATCTTGTTATATCATATTATTATTCTTTTGAGAAAGTATTGTCATCCGAGACTTACTATTATTGCTCGCTAGTTGATTAGGCCATTGATATGAGTAAATATGAGACCTAAGTGTTATTGTGAATATGGTTAGTTCATAATATTTGTTGAAAACCTGAATGTTGGCTTTACATATTTACAACAACAAGAGCAAACAGAGTTTGTAAAAGTTTTTCTTTATCACTTTCAGTTTGTCAACTGAATTGCTTGAGGACAAGCAAAGGTTTAAGCTTGGGGGAGTTGATACGTCTCCAACGTATCTACTTTTCCAAACACTTTTGTCCTTGTTTTGGACTCTAACTTGCATGATTTGAATGGAACCAACCCGGACTGACGCTGTTTTCAGCAGAATTGCCATGATGTTATTTTTGTGCAGAAATAAAAGTTCTCGGAATGACCTGAAACTTCACGAAGAATATTTTTGGAATTAATAAAAAATATTGGCGAAAGAATCAACACCAGGGGGCCCACACCCTGTCCACGAGGGTGGAGGGCGCGCCCACCCCCTGGGGCACGCCCCCTGCCTTGTGGGTCCCCTGAGGCTCCACCAACCTCAACTCCAACTCTATATATTCACGTTCGGGGAGAAAAAAATCAGAGAGAAGGATTCATCGCGTTTTATGATACGGAGCCGCCGCCAAGCCCTAATCTCTCTCGGGAGGGCTGATCTGAGTCCGTTCGGGGCTCCGGAGAGGGGAATCCGTCGCCATCGTCATCATCAACCATCCTCCATCACCAATTTCATGATGCTCACCGCCGTGCGTGAGTAATTCCATCGTAGGCTTGCTGGACGGTGATGGGTTTGGATAAGATTTACCACGTAATTGAGTTAGTTTTGTTAGGGTTTGATCCCTAGTATCCATTATGTTATGAGATTGATGTTGCTATGACTTTGCTATGCTTAATGCTTGTCACTAGGGCCCGAGTGCCATGATTTCAGATCTGAACCTATTATGTTTTCATGAATATATGTGAGCTCTTGATCCTATCTTGCAAGTCAATAGTCACCTACTATGTGTCATGATCCGGCAACCCCGAAGTGACAATAATCGGGATCACTCCCGGTGATGACCGTAGTTTTAGGAGTTCATGTATTCACTAAGTGTTAATGCTTTGGTCCGGTACTCTATTAAAAGGAGGCCTTAATATCCCTTAGTTTCCAATAGGACCTCGCTGCCACAGGAGGGTAGGACAAAAGATGTCATGCAAGTTCTTTTCCATAAGCATGTATGACTATATTCGGAATACATGCCTACATTACATTGATGAACTGGAGCTAGTTCTGTGTCGCCCTATTATAACTGTTGCATGAGGAATCGCATCCGACATAATTATCCATCACTGATCCATTGCCTAAGAGCTTTTCACATATTGATCTTTGCTTAGTTACTTTTCCGTTGCCACTGTTACCATTACTACAAAACTACTACTGTTACTTTTACCACTATTACCTTTACTTCCATACTACTTTGCTACTAAATATTTTGCTGCAGATATTAAGTCTTACAGGTGTGGTTGAATTGACAACTCAATTGCTAATACTTGAGAATATTCTTTGGCTCCCCTTGTGTCGAATCAATAAATTTGGGTTGAATACTCTACCCTTGAAAACTGTTGCGATCCCCTATATTTGTGGGTTATCAACAGCCAAGCGGAGACCATGTAGAAGTGCCTCGTATTCGGCTGCATTATTGGAGTCCGTATACCTAATTTGCAGCATGTAGCGGACTATGTCCCCTGTAGGGGATGTCAAAATGACACCAGCCCCCAGTCCGGCTAGCATTTTAGAGCTGTCGAAGTACATGATCCAGTTGAAGTAAGAACTGTACTCTTTAAGGAGCTCAGCTTCCGTCCACTCGGCGACGAAGTCGTCCAGCACCTGAGATTTAATAGCTCGGCGCGGCTTGTATGTTATTTCAAACGGTAAGAGCTCAATGGCCCATTTAGCTATGCGGCCGGTGGCGTCCCTGTTGTTTATAATGTCGTTGAGTGGTACTTCGGATGCTACCGTGACCGAACACTCTTGAAAATAGTGACGTAGTTTTCGGGATGCCATAAAGACCGCATAAGCTATCTTTTGGTAGTGAGGGTATCGGGATTTGCATGGTGTGAGGACCTCTGATACATAGTACACTGGTTTCTGGATGGGGAATTTATGTCGCTCTTCCCCTCGCTCGACGACGAGTACAACGCTCACTACCTGGTGAGTTGAAGATATATAAAGCAACATAGGCTCGCCAACACTTGGGGCGGCGAGGATTGGGTTGCCTGCTAAGAAGGTTTTTATTTCTTCCAACTGGCTGTAGCCGCGTCCGTCCACTCGAAGTTGTCGGTGCGTCTAAGCAGTCTATAAAGTGGTAATGCCTTTTCTCCTAATCTGGAGATGAAGCGGCTCAAAGCTGCCACACACCCTGCTAGTTTTTGGACCTGCTTTAAGTCTGTTGGTGTGGCCAGTTGCGACAAGGCTGGGATTTTGGCTGGGTTTGCTTCAATTCCTCTATTGGAGACAATGAACCCCAGTAGCTTTCTGGCTGGGACGCCGAAAACACATTTTTCCGGATTGAGCCGTATGTCGTATGTTCGGAGGTTGTCAAATGTGAGGCGGAGATCGTCCACCAATGATTCGACATGTTTAGTCTTGATGACCACGTCGTCCACATATGCTTCAACTGTCTTACCGATTTGTTTTTCCAAGCATGTTTGAATCATGCGTTGATAAGTGGCACCAGCATTTTAAGCCCAAAAGGCATAGTGTTGAAACAGAAAGGTCCGTACAGGGTGATGAACGCCATTACGGCCTAGTCAGACTCCTTCATTTTAATCTGATGGTATCTGGAGTAAGCGTCGAGGAAACACAATGAATCGTGTCCTGCAGTTGCGTCAATAATCTGGTCAATGCGGGGCAACGGGAAGGGGTCTTTAGGGCAAGCCTTATTGAGGTCCTTGAAATAGACGCAAAGGCGCCA
This sequence comes from Aegilops tauschii subsp. strangulata, assembly GCF_002575655.3. Classification (NCBI taxonomy): domain Eukaryota; kingdom Viridiplantae; phylum Streptophyta; class Magnoliopsida; order Poales; family Poaceae; genus Aegilops; species Aegilops tauschii. The sequence goes on along the minus strand of NC_053035.3, from coordinate 367,140,007 downwards.
AGACTTATCCTTCTTTGGCACCATGACCAAGTTGGCTAGCCAATCCGAGTGTTTGATTTCTCTAATGAACCCGGCCTCGAGTAGTTTGGCTAGCTCCTCCCCCATAGCTTGTCGTTTGGCTTTGAAAAATCACTGTAGCGTTTGCTTGACTGGTTTGAACCCCTTGATTATGTTGAGATGGTGTTCGGCCAGTCTGCGTGGGATCCCGGGCATGTCCGGAGGGTGTCAGGCAAAGATATCCCAATTTTTGCGTAGGAGCGCACGTAGGGCGGCGTCTACCGTCGGATCCAGCTGTGCTTCGATGGACGCTGTTTTATTAGGATCCGTCGGGTGCACTTGAAATTTAACTATTTCATCTACTCGCTTGAAAGAGGTGGATTTAGGTCTCTTATCGAGAATCACGTCATCCTTGTCCACCGTGGATCGCAGGGTGGTTAGTTCTTCGGCCGCAAGAGCTTCGGATAGTGCCTCAAGGGCCAAGGATGCAGTTTTGTTTTTGACGCGGAGTGCTTTATCCGGATCACTCGTAACTATGATTATTCCATTGGCCCCTGGCATTTTAAGCTTCATGTACCCGTAATGGGGTATGGCTTGGAAGCGTAAGAAAGCGTCTCGCCCCAAAAGGGCGTGATATCCGCTATTGAAAGGGGGGCACATGAAAGAGCAACTATTCGGACCTGTAATTCTCAGGCGTGCCGAATACTACATCAAGTTTGATTTTCCCCGAGCATCGTGCTTCTCGACTGGGGATGATGCCTCGAAAGGTGGTACTGCTTTGCTTGATGCGCGCTCTGTCAATATGCATTTTGTCGAGTGTGTCCTCGTAGATGAGGTTAAGCCCACTGCCGCCATCCATGGGCACTTTGGTAAGTCGGAAGCCGTCGACAATTGGGTTTAGAACCAAGGTGGCGGGTGCTCGGACTGATCGGGCCCTTGGTTCATCGTCCGCGGTGAAGGTTATTGCAACGTCATTCCATGGGCACATTGTGGTTACTTGGTGAATTTCGGCGAGGTCACGGAGTGCCCTCTTACGCCAGTTATTTGAAGAGAAAGTCTCAAAGATCATAAAGACGTTAAGATCGTCATCCTCCGGAGAATGCTTCTCAGGAGTAGCGGTGGTGAGGATGGCCTCGCCACTTTTAGCCACTTGCCGAAGTACCCAACATGCCCGAAGGCTGTGAGTTGGTTCGGTGTTCGGCGTCGCATGTATCTGACGGGGTTTGTCAAGAAGTTCGTCAAGAATGGACCTGTATCCCGCAAAGGGTTTGTTTTTCTTGCCGACGGGCTTATGATCGGATGCCTCGTATGGGTGTACCCGTTTTGCCTGGGCAGTGCACTTCTAAAAAGGGAGAAGGTTCCAATTGGGTTTATTGGGCCTTCCATGTGCTTTCCATCACCCAGTACTTCCGTACAACGTGCGATAGTTCTGCAAAACTCTATATGCAACGGCGGTCGAGGGCATTCCAAATTCCCTCATCGGTACAGTTGCGATGAAATACCAAGACTGCACCGTCGCCGCAACAATCTTTAATCTTGTTTTTGACAAGTAGGAACCTGGCCCAAAAGTGATGGACCGTTTCCTGAGGTTGCTGCCGTACATACATCAGGTCAAATATGTCTGGAGGGCCAGAATTACTTTGAGAGTATTGATTGTGGTGGGTAGGTGGGCTAAAACTTTAATCCCGACCCAAAATTGTGTCTGAAGCTTGTAAAATCTCCGAGGTCACTACTTCGGGTCCGGGAAGATCCAAGTGCTCCCCAGACCCTGAGTCCAATTCTGAGTTCGGGGGACGCGGAGTCTCATTCAAAGGAAGAGTATCCGGCTCAATGGGTTCGGAGATCCAAACATAGCTGGATTTTAACTTAGGGGAAGAAGTGTTATCGGCTCGTTCCTCGACGACCGCCACCAAGTGAGTGACCGGCGGGAGATTGATTTCCCACTGGTCAGGTCTAAGCCCGATCCGATCGTAATCCGTTGAAAGCGCTAGGGCGGCGATGCGATCTAGCAGCTCGTTTAAGGACAAGATGTCCGCTGGATCCATCTTTTCGGAGTGTTCGAGACCAACGTGGAGATGATGTTTGGCGATCGTGGGGGACGCCGTCGGCTTGATGGCCGTGTGGCCACCCACGGTGAAACGGCCGAGATGGAGGACCTGTCCTGATGTTAGGCTCCTTCCAGAGGTGATAGCGTTGTTGATGACAAGGCGAGCCATAGATCGCTTTTCGTGACTACACAGCAGAGCTCTCGATGAAAGCACCAATGTCGGTGTCAAAACCGGCAGATCTCGGGTAGGGGGGCCCAAGCTGTGAGTCTAAGGATCAATGGTAACAAGGAACAATAGAGACACGATGTTTACCCAGGTTCGGACCCTCTTAAAGGAGGTAAAACCCTACGTCCTGCTTGATTACATTCGATGAGTATAGGGGTTACAAGAGTTGATCTACCTCGAGATCGTAATGGCTGAACCCTAGCTGTCTAGCCTATGATTATTCTCATGGCCTCTACGGACTAACCCCTCCGGCTTATATACTCACCGGAGGGGCCTAGGGTTGTACAGAGTCGGTTCGTAGAAGAAGGAAATAATACATCCGGACACCAAACTTGCCGTCCACGCATACAAGAGTCCCACCCAGACACGGGGGATAGCCTTCTGTTTTATCTTCACGGCCCATCAGTTCGGCCCATATCGAATAGGCCTGACACCTGAGGACTCCCTCAGCGCCAACGCACCCCTCGAGCTTTCCTTCCCCGTTGACGCTACTCCACCCCTGGGCGCGCGCCGAGGAGGTCGTCGATGCCGTCGCACTCAAGGTGCTCGTGGGGGGTGCAACGAGTGGAAAAGTTTGCCCCCCAAGCCAAAATTTCCGCCGGAAGCCCCCCAAGCAGCGGAAAAAATGCCTACTGGGGGGCAAACGAGTGGAGATGCTCTTAGCTGGTTTGCTTCGATTTTTTTTCGGGTTTTTCTCTTTTTTGATTTTCTCGCTTCAATGGTTTTCTCCAGTTTCTCTTTTCCTTTGGTTTTTTCGGTTTTACTGTATTCCAAAGGTTTTCACTGGGTTTTATTTTTTCCCTTCTTTGTTTTTATAATCTTTTTTTCTTCACCAGTTTTCTTTGGGTTTTTTAATAATAGATGTGTTTTTCACTGATTTTCTTTCGTTTTTTCTTCATTATACTTTGGTTTTCTTTGTTTTCTTATGTTTTATTCGCCTTTTGTTTTTGTTTCTTTGTTTTTTGTTGATTTTCATCGGTTTTATTTTTTGTTCAACTCATGTTAACTTTTCTTCAATAACATTAAACATTTTTGGTATATGTCGAAAACATTTCTTATATACACGTTAAACATTTCTCAGTGCATGATTTTTTTAAAAACTTATACTCTCTCCATTTCATAATGGAGTGCGCCCGCGCTTTCCAAGATTCAAGTTTGACCGTAAATTTAACCAACGAGACTGACTGCGGCGGGAGCAACAATTATACCACCGAATTCATATTTTCGATATGAATTTAGTGATATAATTTTTCAACATGTCGCAATCGGTCTTGTTGATTAAATTTACAGTCAAACCTGGATCTCAGGAAGCGTGACCGCACTACATTGTGGAATGGAGGGAGTGTTTTTTATGTCTACTTTTTTCATACACACTGTACATTTTTTGGTATATATCTAATTCATTTTCTAATAAACATTTAACATGTTTCAAATACAAGATTAACATTTGTTAATACACCCTCAGTCCGAAAAAGTTTGTCCCTCAAATGGATGTATCTAGCACCAAGTTAGTGGTCGATACATTAATTTGATGGACAAGTTTGGGAGAAAATTTTCGGACTATGGGAGTACATGGTCAATACCTTTTCCACACACATTTTCAACATTTTTTAAATACATGATCAACATTTTTTCATACACATTTTTTACATTTCTAAAATGCTTTATTAACAATTTTTAAATACAAGATTAAAAAAAATCCATACATATTTAACATTTTAAAATGCTTGATTAACATTTTTGAAATACAATATTAACACTTTGTAACGTGGTCCACCTTTTTTTATAAACATTTACATTTTGAAATGCTCGATTAACATTTTTCAAATACAAAATTAACATTTTGCAATACATGGTCAACTTTTTTCTATACAGATTTACATTTTCAAATGCTTGATTAATATTTTTAAAATACAAGATTAACTCTCTTTAATACATGGTCAACATTTTTTCCATACACATTTAACATTTTTAAAAAATACAAGATTAACATTTTGTAATACATGGTCAAAAAGAATTTCTATACACATTTACATTTTAAAATGCTTGATTAACATTTTGCAAATACAAAATTAACATTTTTAATAGGTGGTCAACATTTTTTTAATACATGGTCTACATTTTTTGAATACATGGTCAACATTTTGGAAGAGAAGAGACCAGGAAGCTACGAAGAATAAGAGCATCTCTAGCTGACCCCTTATATCGCGGACCCTTAAAACCGTTATAAGGGTCGCAAAAAAGGTGTTTTAAGGGTTGACTTACCTCCCGCGGAATAGACCCTTTAAACGGCACTGTAAAAACGAATATTCCTCTCAAAGATGCTCCCCGCCGTCCTCCTCCACCTTCCCTCCTTGTTCCCCGCCGTCCCCCGGATGCCCCCAGCAACAGCCGGTCACATCCGCGAGGTGGCGCTCATCCCGGCCACCTCTCCCCGCCCTTCTCCGGACCCAGTTTGAACACCGGCGGTTGATTCCGGTGGGCGGCGGGCGATTCCGGTGGGCAACAGACGATTCCGGTGAGCTATGCGGTGGAATTGCGGTGGTGCGTCCTTCCGACGAGGTTTGACCGGTATAAGGGTCGCCCTCAGTTTGGCCTTCGAACCTTCAAATATATGGGTTTCGGGTGTTGGTTTACGGTGCCCCTTAAAATATTTAAGGGTCGGACCACTTTTGCGGTTTTTGTTCTGCACACTTTTTCGACCAAACCATTAAAGTCTGAAAATTATAAGGGATTGACCAGTTTTACGGGGTCTGCTAGAGATGCTCTAAGTTGAGGAAGCTCCTATTGCACCTGCATGTGTCAGCTACGTGGTAGTTCCGACCGGCATACAATGGAAGCCCCAACTTTAAACAAAAGCTTGAGGTATTGATTTGTTTGTCCCCTGTATGATTAGATTCAATTACGGGTGTATGACTATCCCTTCTGCTTTTGTGTCATCTTTGTTGGCAATCCAAGTGAGATGATTGGACATCCTTATAAAGGCCCGTACGACGAATATGTCAACCAATGATGCAAGCCCGGCGACCAAGGGCGAGGATGTGGTGGATTGTTGATGTGTCACCAAGCACGTCGATTAATGGAAGTACAAAATGTTAATTCATTGTTTTATATTTTTCCAAGGGCAATGAATTGAAGCATATGTGACATGTTAACATTTCTGCCACATTAAGTTTGGGATTTCGAGGATGTGCATCGACAAATATTTCCTCTCAAAGATTACATTGATGTTATATAATTTGTACCTCCACTGATGTTATGTAATTTGTACCATCCTTTGGACTAGCAAGGTCAAAGTTTATGTAATCTGGATAATGAATATTGTGCCTATCAATTTTTTTTGTCAAGTTGTACAATGTAAAGTATGGGGGTGGTAATGTATATTTGCATTTGAATACAATTTTTTTATGACATCATGAATAGATAAGAGCCCTATGATTTGTTGTATATCTTGCTTTCCCTCACTAAATTTCCTATTTTGATGCTAGGTTTTTGGCTGTGGCTATATTTCCTATTTTGGTGTTAGATCTTTGACTCTGGAACCATTCTCGGAGATGCTGGAGTGACTCGAGTTGCTACGACCTAGGGTACCGCAATTGTCAAATGTTGCAACTGGCCCAGTTACTGGGACAAGCAGCGCCGGATGTTGGAACTAGCTACCACGACGCTACCAGTGTGGTGATGTGCGAAGCGAGATCGCCGACGTTGTGCTTGCAACCGTGGCGATGTGGGTGTTGCGAACATGTGTTAGCAACCAAGTACAATATGTTCTCACCTATAGCCATGATTCGGAGGTTACATGCCATTGATCGAGGAATCAGAAGCTAACTAATGGAGTTCATGGGATACAGCGAGGAAGATGAGCAGTACAAGAGACAGGGAGAGGAAAACGTCCCACACGCGCCATCCAAGCCAAGGCCGAAGCCCTCCGATCCAAGCCGCTGTCGCTCATTGTCATCTCCCGTCTATACTACTGTTTCTCCAATAGCTTTTGGTTAAGCCCAAGGCCCAAGAGAAACTCATAGTCCAGCCCACGTAATTAGAAGTCCTGTGTGGTGCTAATATCCTCCCTCTAATTCTCCGACAATGATTAGCTCTGGACGATGAAGTGCTGCCGGATCATGAAGGTTGCATGCTTGCAACCAAGTAGAGAGGTCGTGCTTTCGGTCTTCGGTTTGAGGGACTGTTCGTGGGCGGTACGAGGGATCGTTCATCGACGGTTTGAGGGACTCCAAGTACGATCTACACTGACACGTTCTTCATCCGCTGCAACTCGGTGACGGTAACGATCGTGATCCCAACCTGTTATGCATCTTCATATTGATCTTGGGTGATAGTAGGTGCGGATTTCTTTTGTTTTCTACTATGTTTCCCAACAACCCCATGCTAACCCCTCCATCCATAGGCACGCCGACATGGGAGTAGTATAACCACTTGTACGATGCCCTCCAAATCCTCTCCATGCAGCAGCAACAGCAAGCCGGCGGTGCCCAAGAGTTGTTCCTTGACACCGGGGCTTCCTCTCATGTAGCTGGTAAGATGGAAACTCTCGCCTCTTATTCTTCCCCTTCATTGCATCATTCTCAAGGTATCTTGAAACGACAACCATTATCAATCTACACAAATCATCGCCATAAGTATGAAAACAAGAAAAAAAAGGCACTCTGATGTCATAGCTGAAACAACTTGTCATATTTTCTATAATTGACAGCTCTAAAACTGGCTCCCTCACATGCAAGCGAGACGATCCGATGCACGCACCTGTAGCATGCGGGTCGTACTTCTCTAGCATATCAAGAATAATACGACAAAGCCCTCATAAGTGTTACTGATATGGCCACTGTTGGGAATTACAGCCACTGCACTTGCAGCAGAGCAATCGTATTCTCATCCGACGACTCTGGTGTTCCCTTCACTCTAACAACAACCTAAACTGTTGTATTGTGTGCCTTGAAAAGCATGGTTTCTCTAATCTGTGCCAGACTGGGATGCTCTGAATTGGGTAAATGCAACACCTAGAGCTTGATGCTGCTCGGAGCTTTTCAGGGGAACTTGCCATCTCTCTGCTGCTTGGGTCACCTCGATGCCCATACTTGATAGTGATTTTCAATTTTTTATATACATAGGTGTACATGTATATTTATTTTTTTCAAACGAGAAGGTAGAGCGCTCTCTACCTTATATATTTCAAAACAGGACAAATCCTGGAAGACCCAGAGGTCAATTACATGAAAGGCAATATAATGTTGCGTGAAGGTGCAGCTGGCCCTTCCCAGGACTGAAAAGGAATAGTGAATACATCATTAGGAGGGTAAAGGGAGTACATCAGGGGGGAGGAGCAGCGGATTGGACTTGTGAAGTTGTATATAGCTTACTCGCCCACTGATGCAGGTTCTCTATGTCTCTCTGTCTCTTTGCACGGTTTCTCCATAGGAGTAGCAAATCTGCTGCATATTTGGCCACGTATGTAAGTGGCTACTGCTTATTATCAAATGTTCTTGCATTTCGAGCAGACCATAGGGTAGAAGCCACAGCGGTAAAAATGATGTTCCAGTTGGTTCCGAAGAGGAGGATCATAGATTCCATCCCAATAAAGACATCAATACTCGTGGAGGAGGATGCTGAAGCTGAACACCCAGCTTGTTCCAAAGGGGAGAGGCCGCCCGATAATGTAGGATGGTGTGTGTAATTGTTTCAGCCGCTGGACACATATCACAACCATCGTGGGGTGGTACCTTGTGTCGATTCTTTTTAACCATGTTTCTCTTGGTGTTGAGCTGATCTCATAAGGCAGGCCAAAGAAATATCTTGTGCTTTCGTGGAATGATAGGGTCCTAGAAAAAGTCTGGGAAAAGCCAGCTTATACCTCTGAATGAAAGCAGTCCATAGAAGTATGCAGTCGTCTGGGAATCAAGTGCGGAGGATAACCGATGGTCGTGAGTGCCATGTTGAACTCTAAAACCATTTAGGCATGCTGTTAACAATTCAAGCTTGCGGCTAGCCATGGCAGTCAGGTTTGGCAATAGTTGAATGTCCCATGCCTGATTGGCAAACTGAGTAGCTACTGTCCAACATTTATCTCTAGAAAAAGAGAAGATGTTTGGGTGGGAGAGGCTGAGGTTACCAGAACCTATCCAGTTGTCATGCCAAAAGGAGATATGCATGCCATTTCCAAGCTCACATCTGGTTGCATGCATGACTAATGGGATTACAGACTTAAAACCTCTCCAAATGGCAGTGTCTGTATTATTGCTCTTAAGAGGAATGGATTTATGGCAGTAGCGGGTGGCAAACCACTGGAAGCAGGGGACATCCGAGCCTTGTAGGATCCTAGCTTGCCAGAGGAAGCCCCTCAAATTTTTTGCCAAGTGCTCCAGAGATTCCTTAGGTCAGAGGAAGCATGACATGAAGTAGCTTGATATAGATGCAAGTACTGCATTGATCAGAGTTAGTCTGCCTCCCCAAGACAAGAAACTAGCAAGCCACCCCGAGAGACGCTTATCAACTCTGTGGATGACCGGGACAAGCATGGCATGCGATATCTTGTGAGTGGATAGAGGCAGTCCCAAGTAGGTGCACGGGAAAGTGGAGATGGAGCAACCAAGTAGATCATCATTTTGTTGACTGATGGTAGGTTCCATGCAGACACAGGAACAAATTGCTCTTATTGTAGTTAATTTGCAAGCCGGTGAAATCCGAGAAGGTCTGCAAGATTGTTTTGATGATTTGGGCATGATGCGGGTCTCCCTTGATTAGTAATAGCGTGTTGTCTGTATATTGTAGAACTGGGAAGAAGTCATTCACGTTCAGTGGATGTGCAAGGTTCCCGCGTTCATATTCTGCACAACGTAATTTCTAAAGGATGTTAATAGCAGTGATGATCTCTTCCCAAGTGAAAGGTGTTTCTGCAGACACCACGTTTCAGTGCTGGAGCGTGTCGATTCATGGTGGCCGGCGCGTGCCAACTGCCATCGGCCATTGACGCCATTTCGCCCTCCTCCCACCAACTTTTGCTGCCATTTTTTCCTACCAGTCGTGTGCCTCCCGCAGCTATAAGAAGACCTTCGCCATGACCAACAACCCATCCTCTATCCTCATAGCCACCACATCTCTCCACATTGACATGGCCGAATAGATGACCACCTCCATGACCAGTTAGCTCATTCTCTTTCAGACTCCCCCAATCCACTCCATGGACGAAAACCAGGAAGGCACAGAGGTGGCCCGTCACCATGGTCTCGCGCGGTTGTTGTTAGATACCATAGATAACATGAGAGAGAGAGAGAGAGGGGAGGGAGGGAGCACTGGTATTTCCTAGTGCTGGAGAGATGCTTTTCTTTTGCCACACTGGTCTTCAGGAATCTCTGGATATATAGAGCAGCGCACGGGTGCATGGAGATTATGTTTATGAATATCATTAAATCAACGCGTGATTAGGGGGTTTAGGCGCAGCAATCTCCATGCATTCAAAGCGCGTGTGCTAATAGGCAGGTTACACGAGAGGCCCGTTGATAGGTGAAAAATAACCATGCCGGGAGTAACATAGATAGTAACATCACACCTATCTAGGAAAAATAGATGACGTGGCAAGTAATTAATGAGAAAACTGATGAATTGAGTAACATAGCTAGTTATTCACACTATGAGTAACATCACACATACCAACACAAGATGAGTCTATAACCTAATAAATGAAGTGTTGTATGACACCACACATATGTTACTCCACACATATGTTACTTACAACGGTTCTTCATTGCAAACCAAGCGAAAAACTGGCATTGCTACGGCCCCCTCGATCCCCATGCGAGCTCCGCGTACTACTCGACCCGTCATGCCGCGAATTTAGCGGCATAGGCCGGTCGTAAGAAGTACTCACCGTTTGGCTCCCATGCCCATCGCATGGTGTTAGTAGTTGTCATGTTAAGGTACACCTCATCCAGGCGCATGCAAAGGTGTAAGTACTCCTCAAATAGGTGCTAAAAATTCTTATATCTCTAAGGGCTCCTTTGATTATGGGATGGCATGTGTTTGATTTGTAGAACGCAATCCTTAGGAATTATTCCTATTGAACTTTTCTTGGTCTATTTCATAGAAAATTTTCCATGTGGTATAGGGCCTCTTTGATTTGAAGGACTAAAAGAACACAAGAATAGGAAAAATCAGAGGAATGGAATATCATGCGCATTCAAATCCTACACGATTTGAGTTTGCTTGATTGCATCACAGGAAAATAAATGGTTTTCTCTGAGAGATTGGAGTGGATCCTTGATTCCTACGTAGGCTTCCTTTGGTTCATAGGATGGGAATATCATAGGAATAGGAAAAACCATAGGAAGTGAGGTGGCATGTATCTCAATTCCTATAGGGAAAAAGATGTCATTTGATGCATATGATAGGATTTTTTCGTTGATTCTAGGCTAATATTTAGTTTCTTCTTTGAAATGTGAAAGATTGATTCCTATCCTACATAGGAATAGGAATCCATTCACTAGTACGCGTCGGTGCTATACAAATGGTTTTTAACCCCTTTCCGCAACGGCATTTGGAACCGTCGCCAAGTGAGTGTGGGCGATATGGGGGTCCTTCCCACACGACCCAGAAATCGTCGGGGATAGACCCTCCTGGGACACAGGCTGGGGCCGTGTGCGATCGGGCGAGGCATCGAAACCCAATCATTTTCATTCGTATGTACATCCCACACGGTGAATCCCCGAAAAACATTTCTATTCGTATGTATATCACACAGTCAATCCAAGGAATACGTTTTCGTTCTTATGTAAATCCCACACAGTCAATCCAGGGAAAATGTTTCCGTTCGTATGCACATCCCACACAGTTTTATGTATACGCCCGTGTGTGAAAGGTGTAACTATCACACACGCTCTGCCTTAGTTAACTGTTTGCTTTCATGAACTACATCACACACGATTTGATGTAGAAAACTGTGTGGCATTGGGCTATCCATCACAAGCGCTTTTACTGCCAGAACCGTTTGCAAAGTTCCATGACCGTCTGTTTTCTTTTTATTTTTGCATGTAATTTATTATCCAATTTGGAAATTTTGAAATATGAAACGTGCAATTCAAATTCTCAGCACAATGGTTCAACAACGGATCCATAAATAAAATTGCGAGTACAATATGTTCAGTAATTACAGGATTAGGCAGCAATTAACTATGATGAACTACAATATTTAAAGGCGGTAAAGGTGAAGAGACAAGTGTAAATCATTTTGACTGCCGACGGTTTTGAAGAAGCGGAATGCCCATAATGTGCCTTCCTGCAAGCCATAGGCACGAACCACTTTTGTCCAACCCCTTGTGACGATCGCCCGCCCATCCTTCACCGTCTTCAGGAAGACTTCTAGAGCATTATCATGGTAGCATGAATTATATACTTTAACCTTAGTTGCCTCCACTCCGGTCATGTAGTTTGCAAGGTAATCATCAGTAAATAGCTTCGGAAACCACTGAAAAGAGAAAAATATCAGATACTGAGGTCTAATAGAGTAACTTGTTGTGGGCCGGGAGAAAAGGCAACACATTACTTACCATCCTAAAGTTCACTGTTGTCTTTGACAAAGTGTAAATAAAGAGCTTAATTCCAATCATCCGTTTCTTTTGAAGGAAATATGCCCTAGAGGCAATAATAAAGTTATTATTTATTTCCTTATATCATGATAAATGTTTATTATTCATGCTAGAATTGTATTAACCGGAAACATAATACTTGTGTGAATAGATAGAATAACAGAGTGTCACTAGTATGCCTCTACTTGACTAGCTCATTGATCAAAGATGGTTATGTTTCCTAGCCATAGACATGAGTTGTCATTTGATTAACGGGATCACATTATTAGGAGAATGATGTGATTTACTTGACCCATTCCGTTAGCTTAGCACTTGATCGTTTAGTATGTTGCTATTGCTTTCTTCATGACTTATACATGTTCCTATGACTATGAGATTATGCAACTCCCGTTTACCGGAGGAACACTTTGTGTGCTACCAAACGTCACAACGTAACTGGGTGATTATAAAGGTGCTCTACAGGTGTCTCCGAAGGTACTTGTTGGGTTGGCGTATTTCCAGATTAGGATTTGTCACTCCGATTGTCGGAGAGGTATCTCTGGGCCCTCTCGGTAATGCACATCACTTAAGCCTTGCAAGCATTGCAACTAAAGAGTTTGTTGCAAGATGATGTATTACGGAACGAGTAAAGAGACTTGCCGGTAACGAGATTGAACTAGGTATTGAGATACCGACGATCGAATCTCGGGCAAGTAACATACCGATGACAAAGGGAACAACGTATGTTGTTATGCGGTCTGACCGATAAAGATCTTCGTAGAATATGTGGGAGCCAATATGAGCATCCAGGTTCCGCTATTGGTTATTGACCGGAGACGTGTCTCGGTCATGTCTACATAGTTCTCGAACCCGTAGGGTCCGCACGCTTAACGTTACGATGACAGTTATATTATGAGTTTATATGTTTTGATGTACCGAAGGTTGTTCGGAGTCCCGGATGTGATCACGGACATGACGAGGAGTCTCGAAATGGTCGAGACATAAAGATTGATATATTGGACGACTATATTCCGGGTGATTTCGGAGAAAACCGGAGTGCCGGAGGGTTACCGGAACCCCCCCGGGAGAAGTAATGGGCCTTATGGGCCTTAGTGGAGAGAGAGAGGGGCAGCCAGGAGGGGCCGCGCGCCCCCTCCCCCTCTGGTCCGAATTGGACTAGGAGAGGGGGGCGGCGCCCCCCCTTTCCTTCTCCCTCTCCCCCTTCCTTTCCCCCTCCTAGTAGGAGTAGGAAAGAGGGGAGTCCTACTCCTACTAAGAGGCCTCCCCCTTGCTCCTTTATATACGGGGGCAGGGGCACCCCATAGACACAACAATTGATCTATTGATCTCTTAGCCGTGTGCGGTGCCCCCTCCACCATATTACACCTCGATAATATCGTAGCGGTGCTTAGGCGAAGCCCTGCGTCGGTAGAACATCATGATCGTCACCACGCCGTCGAGGTGCCCCCCTCAACACTTGGCTGGATCGGAGTTCGAGGGACGTCATTGAGCTGAACGTGTGCTGAACTCGGAGGTGCCGTACGTTCGGTACTTGATCGGTCGGGTCGTGAAGATGTACGACTACATCAACCGCGTTGTGTTAACGCTTCCGCTATCGGTCTACGAGGGTACGTGGACAACACTCTCCCCTCTCGTTGCTATGCATCACCATGATCTCGCGTGTGCGTAGGAATTTTTTTGAAATTACTACGTTCCCCAACAGTGGTATCAGAGCCAGGTTTTATGCGTTGATGTTATGCACGAGTAGAACACAAGTGAGTTGTGGGCGATATAAGTCATACTGCTTACCAGCATGTCATACTTTGGCTCGGCGGTATTGTGAGATGAAGCGGCCCGGACCGACATTACGCGTACGCTTACGCGAGACTGGTTTCACCGTTGCGAGCACTCGTTGCTTAAAGGTGACCGGCGGGTGTCTGTCTCTCTCACTTTAGTTGAACCGAGTGTGGCTACACCCGGTCCTTGCGAAGGTTAAAACAACACCAACTTGACAAACTATCGTTGTGGTTTTGATGCGTAGGTAAGAACGGTTCTTGCTAAGCCCGTAGCAGCCACGTAAAACTTGCAACAACAAAGTTGAGGACGTCTAACTTGTTTTTGCAGGGCATGTTGTGATGTGATATGGTCAAGACATGATACTGAATTTTATTGTATGAGATGATCATGTTTTGTAACCGAGTTATCGGCAACTGGCAGGAGCCATATTGTTGTCGCTTTATTGTATGCAATGCAATCGCCCTGTAATGCTTTACTTTATCACGAAGCGGTAGCGATAGTCGTAGAAGCATAAGATTGGCGAGACGACAACTATGCTACGATGGAGATCAAGGTGTCGCGCCGGTGACGATGGTGATCATGACGGTGCTTCGGAGATGGAGATCACAAGCACAAGATGATGATGGCCATATCATATCACTTATATTGATTGCATGTGATGTTTATGTTTTATGCATCTTATCTTGCTTTGATTGACGGTAGCATTATAAGATGATCCTTCACTAAATTATCAAAGTATAAGTGTTCTCCCTGAGTATGCACCGTTGTGAAAGTTCTTCGTGCTGAGACACCACGTGATGATCGGGTGCGATAGGCTCTACGTTCAAATACAACGGGTGCAAAACAGTTGCACACGCAGAATACTCAGGTTAAACTTGATGAGCCTAGCATATAACAGATATGGCCTCGGAACACGGAGACCGAAAGGTCGAGCGTGAATCATATAGTAGATATGATCAACATAGTGATGTTCACCGTTGAAACTACTCCATCTCACGTGATGATCGGACATGGTTTAGTTGATATGGATCACGTGATCACTTAGAGGATTAGAGGGATGTCTATCTAAGTGGGAGTTCTTAAGTAATATGATTAATTGAACTTGAATTTATCATGAACTTAGTAGCTGATAGTATTTTGCTTGTCTATGTTAATTGTAGATAGATGGCCCGTGCTCTTGTTCCGTTGAATTTTAATGCGTTCCTTGAGAAAGCAAAGTTGAAAGATGATGGTAGAAATTACACGGACTGGGTCCGTAACTTGAGGATTATCCTCATTGCTGCGCAGAAGAATTACCTCCTGGAAGCACCGCTGGGTGCCAGGCCTGCTGCAGGAGCAACACCAGATGTTATGAACGTCTGGCAGAGCAAAGCTGATGACTACTCGATAGTTCAGTGTGCCATGCTTTACGGCTTAGAACCGGGTCTTCAACGACGTTTTGAACGTCATGGAGCATATGAGATGTTCCAGGAGTTGAAGTTAATATTTCAAGCAAATGCCCGGATTGAGAGATATGAAGTCTCCAATAAGTTCTACAGCTGCAAGATGGAAGAGAATAGTTCTGTCAGTGAGCATATACTCAAAATGTCTGGGTATAACAATCACTTGATTCAACTGGGAGTTAATCTTCCGGATGATAGCGTCATTGACAGAATTCTTCAATCACTGCCACCAAGCTACAAGAGCTTCGTGATGAACTATAATATGCAAGGGATGAATAAGACGGTTCCCGAGCTCTTCGCAATGCTAAAGGCTGCGGAGGTAGAAATCAAAAAGGAGCATCAAGTGTTGATGGTCAATAAGACCACTAGTTTCAAGAAAAAGGGTAAAGGGAGGAAGAAGGGGATCTTCAAGAAAAACAGCAAACAAGTTGCTGCTCAGGAGAAGAAACCCAAGTCTGGACCTAAGCCTGAGACTGAGTGCTTCTACTGCAAACAGACTGGTCACTGGAAGCGAAACTGCCCCAAGTATTTGGCGGATAAGAAGGATGGCAAGGTGAACAAAGGTATATGTGATATACATGTTATTGATGTGTACCTTACTAATGCTCGCAGTAGCACTTGGGTATTTGATACTGGTTCTGTTGCTAATATTTGCAACTCGAAACAGGGGCTACGGATTAAGCGAAGATTGGCTAAGGATGAGGTGACGATGCGCGTGGGAAATGGTTCCAAAGTCGATGTGATCGCGGTCGGCACGCTACCTCTACATCTACCTTCGGGATTAGTTTTAGACCTAAATAATTGTTATTTGGTGCCAGCGTTAAGCATGAACATTATATCTGGATCTTGTTTGATGCGAGACGGTTATTCATTTAAATCAGAGAATAATGGTTGTTCTATTTATATGAGTAATATCTTTTATGGGCATGCACCCTTGAAGAGTGGTCTATTTTTGTTGAATCTCGATAGTAGTGATACACATATTCATAATATTGAAGCCAAAAGATGCAGAGTTGATAATGATAGTGCAACTTATTTGTGGCACTGCCGTTTAGGTCATATCGGTGTAAAGCGCATGAAGAAACTCCATACTGATGGACTTTTGGGACCACTTGATTATGAATCACTTAGTACTTGCGAACCGTGCCTCATGGGCAAGATGACTAAAACACCGTTCTCCGGAACTATGGAGAGAGCAACAGATTTGTTGGAAATCATACATACAGATGTATGTGGTCCGATGAATATTGAGGCTCGTGGCGGATATCGTTATTTTCTCACCTTCACAGATGATTTGAGCAGATATGGGTATATCTACTTAATGAAACATAAGTCTGAAACATTTGAAAGGTTCAAAGAATTTCAGAGTGAAGTTGAAAATCATCGTAACAAGAAAATAAAGTTTCTACGATCAGATCGTGGAGGAGAATATTTGAGTTACGAGTTTGGTCTACATTTGAAACAATGCGGAATAGTTTCGCAACTCACGCCACCCGGAACACCACAACGTAATGGTGTGTCCGAATGTCGTAATCGTACTTTACTAGATATGGTGCGATCTATGATGTCTCTTACTGATTTACCGCTATCGTTTTGGGGTTATGCTTTAGAGACGGCTGCATTCATGTTAAATAGGGCACCATCAAAATCCGTTGAGACGACGCCTTATGAACTGTGGTTTGACAAGAAACCAAAGTTGTCGTTTCTTAAAGTTTGGGGCTGCGATGCTTATGTGAAAAAATTTCAACCTGATAAGCTCGAACCCAAATCGGAGAAATGTGTCTTCATAGGATACCCAAAGGAGACTGTTGGGTACACCTTCTATCACAGATCCGAAGGCAAAACTTTTGTTGCTAAATTCGGAAATTTTCTGGAGAAGGAGTTTCTCTCGAAAGAAGTGAGTGGGAGGAAAGTAGAACTTGATGAGGTAACTGTACCTGCTCCCTTATTGGAAAGTAGTTCATCACAGAAACCAGTTTCTGCGACACCTACGCCAATTAGTGAGGAAGTTAATGATGATGATCATGAAACTTTAGATCAAGTTATTACTGAACCTCGTAGATCAACCAGAGCAAGATCCGCACCAGAGTGGTATGGTAATCCTGTTCTGGAGGTTATGTTACTAGACCATGACGAACCTACGAACTATGAAGAAGTGATGGTGAGCCCAGATTCCGCAAAATGGCTTGAGGCCATGAAATCCGAGATGGGATCCATGTATGAGAACAAAGTATGGACTTTGGTTGACTTGCCCGATGATCGGCGAGCCATTGAAAATAAATGGATCTTCAAGAAGAAGACTGACACTGACGGTAATGTTACTGTCTATAAAGCTCGACTTGTTGCGAAAGGTTTTCGACAAGTTCAAGGGATTGACTACGATGAGACCTTCTCACCCGTAGCGATGCTTATGTCTGTCCGAATCATGTTAGCGATTGCCGCATTTTATGATTATTAAATTTGGCAAATGGATGTCAAAACTGCATTCCTAAATGGATTTCTGGAAGAAGAGTTGTATATGATGCAACCGGAAGGTTTTGTCGATCCAAAGGAAGCTAACAAAGTGTGCAAGCTCCAGCGATCCATTTATGGACTGGTGCAAGCCTCTCGGAGTTGGAATAAACGCTTTGATAGTGTGATCAAAGCATTTGGTTTTATACAGACTTTTGGAGAAGCCTGTATTTACAAGAAAGTGAGTGGGAGCTCTGTAGCATTTCTGATATTATATGTGGATGACATATTGCTGATTGGAAATGATATAGAATTTCTGGATAGCATAAAGGGATACTTGAATAAGAGTTTTTCAATGAAAGACCTCGGTGAAGCTGCGTATATATTGGGCATCAAGATTTATAGAGATAGATCAAGACGCTTAATTGGACTTTCACAAAGCACATACCTTGACAAAGTTTTGAAAAAGTTCAAAATGGATCAAGCAAAGAAAGGGTTTTTGCCTGTGTTACAAGGTGTGAAATTGAGTAAGACTCAATGCCCGACCACTGCAGAAGATAGAGAGAATATGAAAGATGTTCCCTATGCTTCAGCCATAGGCTCTATCATGTATGCAATGCTGTGTACCAGACCTGATGTATGCCTTGCTATAAGTCTAGCAGGAAGGTACCAAAGTAATCCAGGAGTGGATCACTGGACAACGGTCAAGAACATCCTGAAATACCTGAAAAGGACTAAGGATATGTTTCTCGTATATGGAGGTGACAAAGAGCTCATCGTACATGGTTACGTTGATGCAAGCTTTGACACTGATCCGGACGATTCTAAATCGCAAACTGGATACGTGTTTACATTGAACGGTGGAGCTGTCAGTTGGTGCAGTACTAAACAAAGCGTCGTGGCGGGATCTACATGTGAAGCGGAGTACATAGCTGCTTCGGAAGCAGCAAATGAAGGAGTCTGGATGAAGGAGTTCATATCTGATCTAGGTGTCATACCTAGTGCATCGGGTCCAATGAAAATCTTTTGTGACAATACTGGTGCAATTGCCTTGGCAAAGGAATCCAGATTTCACAAGAGAACCAAGCACATCAAGAGACGCTTCAATTCCATCCGGGATTTAGTCCAGGTGGGAGACATAGAAATTTGCAAGATACATACGGATCTGAATGTTGCAGACCCGTTGACTAAGCCTCTTCCACGAGCAAAACATGATCAGCACCAAGGCTCCATGGGTGTAAGAATCATTACTGTGTAATCTAGATTATTGACTCTAGTGCAAGTGGGAGACTGAAGGAAATATGCCCTAGAGGCAATAATAAAGTTATTATTTATTTCCTTATATCATGATAAATGTTTATTATTCATGCTAGAATTGTATTAACCGGAAACATAATACTTGTGTGAATACATAGACAAACATAGTGTCACTAGTATGCCTCTACTTGACTAGCTCGTTGATCAAAGATGGTTATGTTTCCTAGCCATAGACATGAGTTGTCATTTGATTAACGAGATCACATTATTAGGAGAATGATGTGATTGACTTGACCCATTCCGTTAGCTTAGCACTTGATCGTTTAGTATGTTGCTATTGCTTTCTTCATGACTTATACATGTTCCTATGACTATGAGATTATGCAACTCCCGTTTACCGGAGGAACACTTTGTGTGCTACCAAACGTCACAACGTAACTGGGTGATTATAAAGGTGCTCTACAGGTGTCTCCGAAGGTACTTGTTGGGTTGGCGTATTTCCAGATTAGGATTTGTCACTCCGATTGTCGGAGAGGTATCTCTGGGCCCTCTCGGTAATGCACATCACTTAAGCCTTGCAAGCATTGCAACTAAAGAGTTTGTTGCAAGATGATGTATTACGGAACGAGTAAAGAGACTTGCCGGTAACGAGATTGAACTAGGTATTGAGATACCGACGATCGAATCTCGGGCAAGTAACATACCGATGACAAAGGGTACAACGTATGTTGTTATGCAGTCTGACCGATAAAGATCTTCGTAGAATATGTGGGAGCCAATATGAGCATCCAGGTTCCGCTATTGGTTGTTGACCGGAGACGTGTCTCGGTCATGTCTACATAGTTCTCGAACCCGTAGGGTCCGCACGCTTAACGTTACGATGACAGTTATATTATGAGTTTATATGTTTTGATGTACCGAAGGTTGTTCGGAGTCCCAGATGTGATCACGGACATGACGAGGAGTCTCGAAATGGTTGAGACATAAAGATTGATATATTGGAAGACTATATTCGGACACCGGAAGTGTTCCGGGTGATTTCGGAGAAAACCGGAGTGCCGGAGGGTTACCGGAACCCCCCGGGAGAAGTAATGGGCCTTATGGGCCTTAGTGGAGAGAGAGAGGGGCAGCCAGGAGGGGCCGCGCGCCCCCTCCCCCTCTGGTCCGAATTGGACTAGGAGAAGGGGGGCGGCGCCCCCCCTTTCCTTCTCCCTCTCCCCCTTCCTTTCCCCCTCCTAGTAGGAGTAGGAAAGAGGGGAGTCCTACTCCTACTAGGAGGAGGACTCCTCCTCCTGGCGCGCCAACAAGGGCCGGCCGGCCTCCCCCTTTATCCTTTATATACGGGGGCAGGGGGGCACCCCATAGACACAACAATTGATCTATTGATCTCTTAGCCGTGTGCGGTGCCCCCTCCACCATATTACACCTCGATAATATCGTAGCGGTGCTTAGGCGAAGCCCTGTGTCGGTAGAACATCATCATCGTCACCACGCCGTCGTGATGACGAAACTCTCCCTCAACACTCGGCTGGATCGGAGTTCGAGGGACGTCATCGAGTTGAACGTGTGCTGAACTCGGAGGTGCCGTACGTTCGGTACTTGATCGGTCGGATCGTGAAGACGTACGACTACATCAACCGCGTTGTGTTAACGCTTCCGCTATCGGTCTACGAGGGTACGTGGACAACACTCTCCCCTCTCGTTGCTATCCATCACCATGATCTTGCGTGTGCGTAGGAATTTTTTTGAAATTACTACATCTTTCGCCTAACAATCTTTCGCCTAATAATCTTTCTTAGTTTCCTCACTTGACGCTTGTTCATGAATATCTCATTGCCCCATACGCAAAAGGGATCGAAGCATGGATCAGTACCGCTCATATATGTACCTACAAGCAACTAGTAAATGTTAGAAGGTAAACTGAGATTGCACAAATGATGTAAAATACAACTACCTATATTCCTAAGTACAAGTATTTTTTTAGATTTCAATATGAACTACATACGGATGTATATAGAATTATAGATATAGTTTAGATTAGAATCTAGATTCACTCATTTTGCTCCTTATGTAGTCTATATTGGAATATCTAAAAATACTTATATTTAGGAATAGATGGTGTATAAGACATGGGATGCAGCTAACCTCGACGACAAACAACAACATCGCCCATTGTAGCCCTGTTTAAGTACATGGAAAGCCAATGTTAACTACAACAGGGTTAACATCCACCAAAAATAGCAAATGGTAATAAAATGGCAGCATTTGTAGTGATATCTTCATTGCGAAAGAGTAGCACGGTCGCAAAGGGACGGATTAAAAAATGGATACAACTGTTAATTGCAACAGGCTTAACAACATCCTAATTCATGTTTTGTAAGTTTATAGCCATTGAAATACAACTCTTTAAAAATGGATACAACTGTTAATTGCAACAGGCTTAATGGCCATTGAAACTGGTACTGGTAAAAATGCAATTGGCAGAGTTAAACATCACAGGGCAGGTGCTGCCAGAGCAGATAATGGCCCAGTTGTCTATAAAAAGGTAAGGAAAATAGCTAAAACGTGTTAGGCATGTTTACTACAACATGCTTAATATATCGACCATACAAAACATAGCCATTAATTGCAACTGGTATTGGTAAGATTGAACTGGTGAGTACATACTTGGTAAGTCCTGAGAGGTAGTTGTTGGGGCACTTCATCTTGGCCAGAGCCCGCCCAAAGTCAGCGGCGGCGGAGGCGAGCTGTTCCTTCGGGTCGAAGCGTGGATCAGTGCCACTAACATGTGTACCTAGAGGCAACCAGTAAATGGTGGAAGTTAAACTATAATTGCACAAATGATGTGAAATACTGTAAGACATGGGATGCAGCTAACCTCGACGGCAAACAACAACATCAGCCGTTATGACCCTGCGTAAGTACATGGACATGCATGTTAAGTAGAACAGGGTTAGCATCCACCAAAAATAGCAAATGGGCAACATCTCTAGTATATCTTCATTGCGAAGAGTAGCATGGTAGCAAATGGACAGATTAAAAATGGATACAACTGTTAATTGCAACAGGCTTAACAACATCCTAAGTCATGTTTGTAAGTTTGTAGCCATTGAAATACAACTGTTTGAAAATGGATTCAACTGTTAATTGCAACAGGCTTAATAGACATTGAAACCGGTACTGATAAAAATGCAATTGGCATAGTTAAACATCACAAGGCAGGTGCTGCCAGAGCAGAGAATGGCCTAGATGTCTATAAAAAGGTAGGGAAAGTAGCAAAGACATGTTAGGCATGATTACTAGAACATGCTTAATACATCGACCGTACAGAACATAACCATTAATTGCAACTGGTATTGGTAAGATTGAACTGGTGAGTACATACTTGGTAAGTCCTGAGAGGTAGTTGCTGGGGCACTTCATCTTGGCCAGAGCCCGCCCAAAGTCAGCGACGGCAGAGGCGAGCTGTTCCTCCGGGTCGAAGCGTGGATGAGTGCCACTGACATGTGTACCTACAGGAAACCAGTAAATGGTAGAAGTTAAACTACAATTGAGCAAATTATGTGAAATACTGTAAGACATGGGATGCAGCTAACCTCGACGACAAACAACATCATCGGCCGCTATGACCCTGCGTAAGTACATGGACATGCATGTTAAGTACAACATGGTTAGCATCCACTAAAAATCGCAAATGGGCAGCATCTCTAGTGATATCCTGAGTCATGTATTGTAAGTGTTGCTGGTATTGGTGAAATTGAGCTGGACACGATAATATTTAAACATCACACAGTGTGGAGTGCTGAAATAAACAAGGCACGAACATACTTAATACATCAACCATACAAATCATAGCCGTTGCAAGTGGTATTGGTAAGATTTAGCTGGTCAGATCTTACCTGTTAAGTCCTGGGGGGTAGTCGCTGGGAGACTTCATCTGGGCCAGAGCCTGCACCATGTCGGCGGCGGCGGCGGAGGCGAGGTGTTCCTCCGGGTCAACACGCACAGCGGCCATCGCGCCATGGACCGCCATCAGCTCCTGGCGGTGGGGATTTGGAGGCATGAGGATGTTTCGCAGGCGCCATTTAAGCAATCAGGTCGGGGCCGTGATAGAGATCAGTGGGTTACCTGACTGGATCCGAGCAGAACGTAGATGTGGTTGAAGCTGTGGTTGCGGCGGCGGCGGTTTGAGATGCCGGTAAGGGGAGGCGTGAGGGATGGGGGATACTGAGGGTGGGGATGTGGTTGGAGGAATAAATTCTGAAATCGCGCGCCTAAAGAAAATTTCGCTGCAGAACTTGAAACTTGGGCGGGGGAAACACACAGCACAGACGAAGCACGTAAAATACTCGTGTGCGAGAAAAAAGAAAGTTGGCAGATCCCGTCTCCAAAAAAATGTACACATGTACTTGATTTTTTTTTCGGTCAATGGTACGCCTGGTTTATTAGGAAACATCGCATAGGTAACTGACTTATGGGTCATTAACGCAAAAAAAAACGCTGATGGGTACGGCATAGAAATAGTGTGTTTTGTGATCTTCTAATGATTAACATAAAAAACGCACACGGGCACACATGCTAATCAACGCTCAAAGCCCTCAAAGGATGCTCGTACCGACATTGTATGTCAATACTACAAACTTAAAGTACTACTGGTAATTTGCTCTAATACTACAAACATAAACTACTTCTCACATGCTGCCATCAGGGCATGCTGGCCAAACGCCGGCATTCTCCTTCCCGGCCTTGTAGGCGGTAGCCCACCGTGCTTCAATCTCCGCCAAGCTCTCCTCACCACAGCGTGCGACCTCTTTTTTCTTGCGGCGGCGGGACTCTCTTTTCTTGACTGCTTTCTGCCTTTTCCGCTCCTTCTGTGCGGCTTTGGCCGCCTCTAGATCCACCACCCATTCGGCCATGGCAGCCTCAAAGTTCGCCCATGTAACTGTCTGGCTGCCGGCGGCAATGAACTCGGCGCGGCGAGATGCCATCGCTTCCTTACCATGTGTGCGGTCGCGGGCGGCGAGGAACGCGGCGCGGCGGGATGCCATGGCTTCCTTACCAGTTACTGTGCGTCGTGGTGCCATGGACGACGCCTGGAGAGAGCCGTGGGATGGAGGGGCCGGTCAGCTGTACAGTGCGGTGGTATTCAAGAGCTCAACGACAAACGACAACAGAAATTTGGCTTCCCTTACAATTTTGCTCATTCATTATCGCACGCGGTTCATCTCCGTCGCTTCCGGAAACAGTGTGGGCTGAGCCTATTGTGTGTTGCGTTATGATTGGCCGGAACCCCAGCCACGCGGATCGCGCGTGTGCACCGTAGGATGCACCGCGATCGAACGGCAATGCACGTCCCTCACATCACACCCGTGCACCTGTAGCTGGATTGGATTTATATGCGCTAAATGCCTAGATAATGCACATAATCCCCTAAATATGGTAAATGAGCCCGAAAAAATGCCAAATTTGAACACGGTGATTTACAGGGTGTATGTTCGTCGTAGAAAAAAACTCTTGGATGAAGGACAAAGGAAATTTGGATTCCCCTTCAATCTTGGTGATTTCCCTCTCGAACGCATGGAACTTCTTTGGTGATGGTTCGATTTATGAAGGCCGTGCATGACGACATAACCAAACCTTCTCTAATTTTTACCAGTGCATGGTGAGGTCATACCATGGCACACCATGCCACGCGTCCTGTTTTTCAAGCATTTATTTCTTTTTTCTATAGTTGAAAACCCAATAAACAAACGTTTGTGGTTGACTATTGCCACACATTTCATCGAAATATCTGTCCCTTCCTTGTAAAAGGCATGACAATTTACTAAATGGCACGAGCATGGTTTTCCAGGCCGTTCTTGTGCACCCTTTCATGCATCGGTTGTTTGAACTTGAATTATGTGCATTAATGCTTAGGAAATGCACATAATCCCCTAAATATGGCAAATGAACCCGGAAAAGTGCCAAATTTGAACACGGTGATTTGCAGGTTGTATGTTCATCATAGAAAAAAACTCGTGGACAAAGGACAAAGAAAATTTGGACCCCCCTTCAATCTTGGTGATTTCCCCCTCGCAACCATGAGACTTCCTCGGTGATGGTTCGACTTATGAAAGGCTTGCATCACGACATAAGGAAAACATTCTCCAATTTTTACCAGGGCATGGTGAGGCCATACCATGGCACCACGCCAGGCGTCGTGTGTTTCCAACCATGTGTTTCATTTTTTGTATAGTTGTTAACCAAGTAAACGACGTGTTTATGGTTGACTATTGCCACACATTTCCTTGAAATATCTGCCCATTCCTTGTAAAAGGCACGAGAATGTACTAAACAACACGAGCATGGTTTTCCAGACCATTCTTGTGCACCTTTTCATGCACCGGTTGTTCGAATTTGAATTACGTCCATTAATGCCTAGAAAATGCACATAATCCCATAAATATGGTAAATGAGCCCGGAAAAATGTCAAATTTGAACACGTTGCATTTGAGGCGGTATGTTGATCGTTGGAAAAAAACTAAATGACAAACTAGGACGGAAATTTGGATTCCCCTTCAATCTTGGGGATTTCCCTCTCGAAAGCATGGAACTTTGTCGGTGATGGTTCGATTTATGAAGGGCGTGCATGACGACATAAGCCAAACCTTCTCAAATTTTTACCAAGGCATGGTGAGTTCATACCATGGCACCATGCCAGGTGTCATGTTTTTTAAGCATTTATTTCATTTTTTATAGTTAAAAACCCAACAAACAAACATTTGTGGTTGACTATTGCCACATATTTCATCAACATATCTGTCCATTCCTTGTAAAAGTCATGAGAATTTACTAAATGGCACGAGCATGGTTTTCCAGGCCGTTCTTGTGGACCCTTTCATGCACCGATTGTTTGAACTTGAATTATGTGCATTAATGTCTAGGAAATGCACATAATTCCCTAAATATGGCAGATGAACCCAGAAAAGTGCCAAATTTGAACACGGTGATTTGCAAGTTGTATGTTCATCATAGAAAAAAAACTCGTGGACAAAGGACAGAGGAAATTTGGATCCCCCTTCAATCTTAGTGATTTTCCCCTCGAAACCATGAAACTTCCTCGGTGATGGTTCGTTTTATGAAAGGTGTGCATGACAACATTTTTACGAGGGCACGGTGAGGTCATACCATGGCACCACACCAGGCGTCATGTTTTCCAAGCATGTATTTCATTTTTGTATAGTTGTTAACCCAGTAAACGACGCGTTTATGGTTGACTATTGCCACACATTTCCTTGAAATATCTGTCCATTCCTTGTAAAAGGCATGAGAATGTACTAAATAGCACGAGCATGGTTTTCCAGACCGTTTTAGTGCACCTTTTCATGCACCGATTGTTCGAATTTAAATTATGTGCATAATTATGCCTAGAAAATGCACATAATCCCCTAAATATGGTAAATGAGTTCAGAAAAATGTCAAATTTGAACACGTTGCATTTGAGGCGGTATGTTGATCGTTGAAAAAAAACAGAATGGCAAACTAGGACGGAAATTTGGATTCCCTTCAATCTTGGTGATTTCCCTCTCGAAAGCATTGAACTTCCTCGGTGATGGTTCGATTTATGAAGGGCGTGCATGACAACATAAATCAAACCTTCTCAGCTTTTAACCAGGGCACGGTGAGGCCATACCATGGAACCATGCCAGGCGTCATGTTTTTCAAGCACATATTTCATTGTTCTTTAGTTGATAACCCAGTAAATGACGCATTTGTGGTTGACCATTGCCACACATTCCATTGAAATCTTTGCCCATTCCTTGTAAAAGGCTTGAGAAATTACTGAGTATCACGAGTATGGTTTTTCCAGACCGTTCTTGTGCACCTTTTCAAGCACCAATTGTTTGAATTTGAATTATGTGCATTAATGCCTACAAAATGCACATAATCCCCTAAATACTGTAAATGAACCCGGGAATGTGTCAAATTTGAACACGGTGATTAGCAGGGCTTATGTTCATCGTAGAAAAAACTCATAGATGAAGGACAAAGGAAATTTGGATTCCCATTCAATCTCGGTGATTTACTATCGCACACGATTCATCTCCGTCGCCTCTGCGAACCGTGTGTGTTCACTCACACATGCAAAAGTTAAAAAGAAAATCCTCGCCCACTTCGTCCCCACTCACTCGCCGCAGACTTCTCCGCAACTCTGCACCCTAAGTTCGACGGCTGTTGGCGGCGGGCGTAGGTCGCGCTCTAAACGGCCCGGGATTTCACCCCTACCGCTTTTCGCCGCCTATCTGCACCGACATTCTAGACTCTGGTCGACTGGGGTTTTATGCGGGATTGGGCCGGGGATTTTTCTCATGGAGAAGGTAACCAACTTAATTAGCAAAATATTCACTCATCTCTTATCGCAGTCCGTCCATCGCTGTTAATCAACCGGCGGAAATCGCCGTGGAATCATTTTTGTTCTAGCTGATTCATGGGTGTTCACTCAT
This sequence comes from Aegilops tauschii subsp. strangulata, assembly GCF_002575655.3. NCBI lineage: Eukaryota > Viridiplantae > Streptophyta > Magnoliopsida > Poales > Poaceae > Aegilops > Aegilops tauschii. The sequence continues at coordinate 367,112,735 of NC_053035.3, read as the reverse complement.
GTGTCCACAGTGCGAGCACAAATCGGGCAACTGTGGTCGTGGCCAATTGGAAACGAAGTTCTATCTCACCATTCCTGATGACTTCAGGGAGCGCTCGGTATGTTCAATCTCAACCTACCACGGTCGGCATGGCCTAATTTGTGAACATATACCGTCTGTTGCTACATTATCTATATATTTGCATCAAATCTTTGTTACATTATCTATTTTTAATTCTATATTTTGTACTTTGCTTTCATCTATATATTGATCTGTTCTATCAATTACTCTCATATTTGCATCTTGCTCTGTTATTTCAATATATCTAATTTACGATCTTAATTTTCATTTCAAGCAGTACATCCCTTGCTTTGCAAGAACAGGAGTAGAAGGAAATCTTGGGCTTTACTTTGCTGATGACTCCCAGGATGTCATATTGACAACGCAGCATGAATTTACAATGATGGTTAGCGTAAAACTTGATAAAGATGGTCACTCCTATTTTAATGCGGAACTTTGGAGAAAAATGTCTAAGTGTTATGAACTGAAAGCTGGCAATAAAATTCTAGTGCGTGCACCACAGCTTGGTCTAATTAACATGGATGTTTACTTCCCCAACGTCATCAGCCGATCAAAGTCTGATCGAGGTTAGTGTCCTTTCAACTTTCTCCATGCTGTCATATTACTATTTAAGCAACCAATTGATCACTATTTAAGTAACCAATTGTGATATCATAATGACTCCGTTCCTAGGCAGTAACAAATTTTATTTACCAATTTATGCGCACTATATATTCTTCTGCCATGTTCTGAATAAATAATACCTTTCCACCTTTTAAGCATGATATGTTGGATGGATAGTGAATGATCTGTATGTTACTAAGCGTACCAAATTTCACTGGAAGGTCTTGAAGCATGTCATAAACTTTGTTGATAATCTGACAAAGATAGCACATCGTATGAACGCTGGATTTTGGATGGGATTAATTAGACCTATGGTGCACACACTGAACAAGACCAATTGTGTGCACAAAACGCTGGTAAAAAGTCTTATTTTAATGTTGATGCTCATAAACTATATATATCTTCAATGATATGTTACAATTCTTTTATTCTACATGTTAACAGAAATTGCCCCCTGTAATAGTTCCTGGATCGATTTCCCGGCGTGGTCGAATTACACTTGTGCCTGCTAATAACGCCAAAGTGATTGCAAGGTACTACATTTCCCGCAGAAATGGAACCATTTAAATTAACAAGTTCCCGCTTCTCGTGGCAATGCATCCATATTGAAGAATTGGAGACACTGTTCTACTCATGCTCTAACAAGGCAGAGGAGGGCTCTTTCTTTTCATTGGCGAGATGCCGAGTCGCCGTGATCAAGCTGCTTTCAGTGGATAGTTGTGGTTGTTGGCTCTCAACCTCTTAAAATGTGCTAACTGTTACTATATATGTTAAGTATGTAGATATGGACCATATGGTTGTTGGCCCTTAGCCTCTTAAAATGTGATAGTTGTTACTATGTTAAGTATGTAGATATGGACCATATGATTGTCAAAACCGTGTTACGAAGATCCTCCTTTTGTCGAATAGTGTAACCACTATATATATGTTACTCAAATGCAGTTACTCAAGTTCATAAATTTTCATGAAAAGTATTAGTATCGTACACAGTTCATTGAGCTTAAGCATGTGCCCGATGTCCAGAAGGCATCTGCATATTAACTGTCCATATTGCAAATTCACACACATGCTAACATAAGGAAACGTATGTGTAACATACTAATCACCGCACACGAGTACTCGTAGACGCATCGTGTGCGATACTCCTAGCCACCGCAAGCAAGTAGTTGCATTTTTCAAAGTTTTTTGTACATACAGAATTGCACACGAACTAAATATATTGACCGTCTGTGTTGTAATTTCCCATCGCAAACAGTTCATCCGAGTCGTTGTTTGCCACGTATCACACATATCTTGTTTACATGACTCGTTTGTATTCTTTTGGCTCATCGCAAATAGTTCATCCATGTGAACTGTATACCGCATATCACACACATCTTGTTAAGTTGAACCGTTTCTGTTGTGTACCTAATCGAAAACAGTTCGTCCGAGTGAACCGTATGCCGTATATCGCACACATTGATGTAGCTGCCCGTTTCTGTTGTTCTACCTCATCGCAAACAGTTCGAATGGATTAACCGTGTGTCCTACATCGCACACACATTGATATGGCTGCTCATTTCTGTTGTTCTGCCTCATCGCACACACATTGAAAATCCTTTGAAGGAATCATGTGATTTTCCTATGCCGCCATTAAACACCCACTTGTGCCAATTCCTATGTTTTCCAACTCCCGGGATTCCAGTGGGCCGGCATAAACTCTAATTTTCCAGTTCATTCATTTTTTCTATAATATAAATTAAAGGAGCCCTAAATCGATGCTCCTAGTCGATGTAATTTTGATACCCCACTATTACGTACATACATCAGACAGCTTAGGACGTCAACTTGGACATGAGAAAATTCCCAGGCAACTTGATTTAACAAAAACAATAGTAATACAAAATACCGAGCTAGTTCCGACTCTTTTTTTTTTTACGTTTTAAGGGATGAATGGCCTAGCCCATGTAGCGTCGCCCGCGGACCTTTGTCTGCTTGGGCCGTACCTAGCAAGCCCCTTATGTTTCATTCACTCGGCTGGCACTCGGGCCTGCCGAGGCGCTATGTAGCGAGCCCAAAGGGACGACATATTGGGCGTATGGCACCCCAACCGCCGCAACGGCATCCGGCGAGCATCCTTTTCTCCCAGTTCAGAGCTCTACGTAACTGTTGTGATCACCGCGGGGACAGCGACGCCGAGGTGGACCGACCGATCGACCACCGTGCTGGCATTAAAAGGAGCATCAAGCTGGACGGGACAGGGCGGACGAACGGCCTCACCGCTGGTTTGAAGTGCCGATTGTTGGAGGGATCAGCGTTGCGTGTTCACGTACGTACCCCCGCCGCGTCGACCAGCTGCGTAATCCATCCGTCTCACCGCAGGAATTGAATGCTCCTCTACCTTTTCTTCTCCATGGGAGAAACGCACGCCTATGTCGACGTGGATGATTGCAGCATCATACAGTCTAAGTTAAAATTTTGCAGAAAAGTGTAGGGTTCCTTTGCCTCCCGCGGCGCCGCCACCGTCTCATCTTGTCTCCGATGGCCTAAGGCGTGGCGGTGTGGAGATCTCGATCCTTACCGGTGGGAGGACTTTGTTTTCAGTTGTTCTATCGTGATTTGTCAGGGTTTGTGTCTTGCTCAGGAAGACGGGACGGGCGGCGGCTCTCTGAAGATGGAATAAGGTCCTCCTCGCATAGCGCCTGTTCCGATGGTGTGTCTAGTATCATCGGTGGGCGTGTGAAGGTGTGTCTCCGGCAAATCTGTCCTTGGTGGATTTTCTTGAATCTGGTTGTAGTTCGTGTACGTTCATGTGTCTTCAGGTTGGATCCTTCCGATCTACGCAACTTTTCATCGGCGACTGTTGTTGTTCTGCTGTGATGGTCCTATTTTTCGACAAAGGGTAGAATTTATTTGCTCAAAGAGGAGCATCAAGAGGATACAAACCCAAAGAGCACACACCCGGCCTCTGCACAGTTAGGATACATACAGCCTACACCAATACATGCACACAAAAACAAGACAGATAGTAAAGTCATATAAGACCAAAACTATGTGTAGGCGAGTAAAAGAAAAACCCGAAGCGATCAGATCCACGATCGGCAAACTACATCAGTGACCATATAAGCACCAACCATCTCATGACACCACACAGACCACGAGATTCTTCAACAACAAAGCCTTCAAGAAGGGAGCGACACTAAGTGTTGCCATCACGGGATCCAACCACCATGGCCCGAATCTAGATTTTCACCCTGAAGAATCAATCGAAGCATATCCGAGCAATGCGTTCAACAAGGTAACGACGTGAAACAACATCGCCATTGCCAGGTATAACCAGCTCGAGTCAACCTAGGCTTTCACCCCGGAGCTCGCGCACCGGGTGCTCACAACACCACCATCGAAGTCACTCAAGTGTTGTCGCCACCCCTTTTCCGCAATCCTACCAGCTACATGCGATGCGATCGCCGCCACTGCACAACCATTCCTTTGTGTCAAGCCGCCGTCCATAGATTGCATCAGACCGCCAAAGTCAACCATTGGACATAGAGAGATGAACCCTCCCAAAGATCCCTCAGTGACCACCGTCGTCGTGGAGCCACAAGAGGTTGCTGCAACACTTTGACACCCCACTCGACCGACCGAATCTGGATCACCACCACCCTTGCACCAAATCAAACAAGGCCGAGGATCTGCCACGCCAGAGCACGGCCGCGTCCAAGGACCTCAAAGATCAGCAGGGAAAACCGCCAAAAAAGTTTATCGAGGGCACAACATATTCCGGCCCCAACCCGCCCGGGCCAGAGAGGCCACGCGCATGAGCTATGGCCATAGGAAGCCCCGCACCCTGCCCACCTCGAACTTTGTAGGGCATGGCCTCCTCTACGCGCCTCCGGACGGTTGACCATGTCGACGACGGATCCTGGTGGGACCCAGATCCACGGCCCAACCATCTCTGTGCAAATAGCCATTGTGCGTCGTCGACGGAGTAGACCGCCGCCGCCGCCTCAACCGGGGAACCTCGCCCCAGCTGCCGGACGGGACGGGAGACTCGTGATGCCCCAGCCTAGCTCATCCGCCATCGCAGCCCTCTACCCTCCCCCCGCCAACACCTTCGGCGCTGGGGCCTGCCGTCGTCGCGGACGAGGTCGGCAGCCGCGGCGGCGAAGATCTGATCAGTGAAGTTTTTTTGGCTGCGCTGGTCCTATGCTGTCGGATTCGGGGTTCCGCAGACCCTTGAGAGGTTCGAACTCTGGGGTGCGTGCGAAGAACTCCCTCTTCCCAGCTTGCCGGCTCCACGATTTCACAGCCTAGCTCGACGAACCCAAGGGACAAGGGACAAAGCAGTTTATCCTGGTTCGGGCCACCTTGCGGTGTAATACCCTACTCCAGCTTTGTGGTGGATTGCCTCGAGGGGCTGAGGATGAACTAGTACAGTGGATGAACAGCCTCAGGAGGTGAGGTGTTCTTGAGCTCGATGAGCTGGTGAGGTGATTTTGGTGGAATTGATCCCCCCCCCTATGGTGGTGGCTAAGTCCTATATAGTGGCCTTGGTCCTCTTCCCAAATGTAGGCGGGAAGGGATCCCATAACGGCCAAATTCAAAGGGAGACAACTAGTACAAGCTATCCTGACAAAAGTAGTCTTCGCCTGCAAAAAGCTCTGGTGGTGACGTTGCAGTGGGCTCCGCGATGACCTCCGTCCTGTCGTCCTGGCGGTCTTGGTCTCGTTGCACCGATATGGAAACCTTTAGTTGATTCCTCGGGACCCTGCGCCTGCGCTTGCCTCCTTAGCACCAAAGAGGAAGCTGGTACACTGCGCCCGCTGGCGCCCGCCTGGCCTTGGTCGTCATGGCTCACGTCATGTGAACCTCGCGAGGTGCACCTTGCATTGATATCTCCGCTCCTCGGGAGCCAGCCTAGTGAGGCCGCCCCTCAGGGAGGTCTTGGTGTCGTCCGCCTCGCGAGACTTGGCCCCTTGCGAAGGTCTTGTGTCGTTGTTGCTGAAGCTGGGCCGTACCGGGCCGTTTACGGAGCCACGCCATGGGCCGCAGGCAGGCAAGTCTGGGCACCCCCGTTCCCAGGACGCCAATAGTAGCCCCTGGGCCCAAGGCGCGCTCGAACTTGGCTTCGGGGCGAAGCCAAAGGGCAAGGGCGGAGCGCTGCGGCCCCCAACCGCATGCGGCCTGGTGTCTACTACACAACCTTCTTTTTGTAGACGTTGTTGGGCCTCCAAGTGCAGAGGTTTGTAGGACAGTAGCAAATTTCCCTCAAGTGGATGACCTAAGGCTTATCAATCCGTGGGAGGCATAGGATGAAGATGGCCTCTCTCAAACAACCCTGCAACCAAATAACAAAGAGTCTCTTGTGTCCCCAACACACCCAATACAATGGTAAATTGTATAGGTGCACTAGTTCGGCGAAGAGATGGTCATACAAGTGCAATATGGATGGTAGATATAAGTTTTTGTAATCTGAAAATATAAAAACAGCAAGGTAGCAAGTGATAAAAGTGAGCGTAAACGGTATCGCAATGCTAGGAAACAAGGCCTAGGGTTCATACTTTAACTAGTGCAAGTTCTCTCAACAATAATAACATAATTGGATCATATAACTATCCCTCAACATGCAACAAAGAGCCACTCCAAAGTCACTAATAGCGGAGAACAAACGAAGAGATTATGGTAGGGTATGAAACCACCTCAAAGTTATCCTTTCTGATCGATCTATTCAAGAGTTCGTAGTAAAATAACATGAAGCTATTCTTTCCGTTCGATCTATCCTAGAGTTCGTACTAGAATAACACCTTAAGACACAAATCAACAAAAACCCTAATGTCACCTAGATACTCCAATGTCACCACAAGTATCCGCGGGTATGATTATATGATATGCATCACACAATCTTAGATTCATCTATTCAACCAACACAAAGTACTTCAAAGTGTGCCCCAAAGTTTCTATCGGAGAGTCAAGACGAAAACGTGTGCCAACCCCTATGCATAGATTCCCAAGGTCATGGAACCCGCAAGTTGATCACCAAACATACATCAAATGAATCAATAGAATACCCCATTGTCACCATGGATATCCCACGCAAGACATACATCAAGTGTTCTCAAATCCTTAAAGACTCAATCCGATAAGATAACTTCGAAGGGAAAACTCAATCCATTACAAGAGAGTAGAGGGGGAGAAACATCATAAGATCCAACTATAATAGCAAAGCTCACGATACATCAAGATCGTGCCATATCAAGAACACGCGAGAGAGAGAGAGAGAGATCAAACACATAGCTACTGGTACATACCCTCAGCCCCGAGGGTGAACTACTCCCTCCTCGTCATGGAGAGCGCCGGGATGATGAAGATGGCCACCGGTGAGGGATCCCCCCTCCGGCAGGGTGCCAGAAGAGGTTCCCGATTGGTTTTTGGTGGCTACAGAGGCTTGCGGCGGCGGAACTCCCCATCTAGGTTATTTTCTGGAGGTTTCTGTATTTATAGGAATTTTTGGCGTAGGTCTCACGTCAGGGGGGTCTCCGAGTCGTCCACGAGATAGGGGCCCACGCCCAGGGGGCTAGGGCGCGCCCCCCACCCTCGTGGACAGCCCGGGACTCTTCTAGCCCAACTCTTTTACTTCGGGGGCTTCTTTTGGTCCATAAAAAATCATCAAAAATTGGCACGTCAATAGGACTCCGTTTGGTATTCCTTTTCTGTGATACTCAAAAACAAGGAAAAACAGAAACTGGGACTGGGCTCTAGGTTAATAGGTTAGTCCCAAAATCATATAAAATAGCATATGAATGCATATAAAATATCCTAGATGGATAATATAATAGCATGGAACAATAAAAAATTATAGATACGTTGGAGACGTATCACGGCCTTGGTTGACGTGTGGCAATTGATGGGACGTGGGCGTCTCCGCTTCCCCACGCTGCCTCGGCAACCGTTCGACTTGACGAGACTCTACTGCATGCAAGGAAAAATCATCATTACGTGCGATCGTGGAGGCCGGCGGTTGGCCTCCTCTTGGCTATAAATGAGGGGAGGGGCGGAGCCCCCCTTGCTTCATCTCCTTCTTCTCGTCGCCCGCTCTCTCTTCTTCCTCTCTGCCTTGCCGTCTTGCCGTAGACCCATGGCACCGATTAGAAGGTTTTCCGTGGCAGAAAAAGGGAAGGCCCCCCGCGACGAGCCTGAGCTGCTCACACCGAAGAAAAGGTCCAGGCGTTCTCGCGACGCCGGGGAGAGGCAGGAAGTGACGTGGCCCTGATGCCACCACCCGGATTCCTGCTCCCCCTGTATGCCCAGGAGCAAGGCTCAGGAGAAGGCGGCAGTGCCCCGCGCCGCTCGAGCCACGGCCGCGGCGACCAGGCTGGGGCCGTGTGGCCAGCCGGCCCGCGAACCCATGCCAAAGGCTCCTCGCGTGAGTTCATGACATGGGCGGCGATGCCGCCCAGGGGGCCGCTCAAGTTGTGGCTGTAGCATGCCGGGTGCTGCAGTCTGGCCACGGGGGTGGAGGTCGAGGTGGTCCCCCTGAGAAAGATCTTCATGACCCGAGGATGGGCGAGGTCGCCCGTGCTTGCCGCGTGGAGGGGGCCCTCGCCATCCATTTCGAGTTTGATGGCGCCTCCACGCTGTTCTTCAAGGTTTTTGACAAGGAAGGTCGCCGTCTGGAGTGCTGCCCTGGAGGAAGCCGCCAGCAGGGCGCAGCAGCGGGCGTTGAGCCCGCTCCCGGTCCTGCTGCTGGCTTCTCCAGTAGCAGCAATGACTCCTGGGAGTCCAGCGACTCTCCCAAGCCTAGCGAGTCCCCGCAGTCAAGTGACAACAGCTATGTGCCTCCAAGCTCTCGCCGTGCCCGGAGCGCGGCTGCGGCATCCGCTCGGCGTCGTCGATGACCTAGATGGGGTTGGCGTCGGCCTCTCGCGGCCCACTGTTGATGATGGTGTTGATGGCGATGCCCATAGTCAGGGCTCCTTGACGATTTTCTTCTTTTGTTCCCTGCAAGGAATCGAGACAAGACCCCGTGGGGGTATGTAAAGAACATGTAATGTTGTTGCTTCAATATTTATTATTCCTGTTATAACGTTGCGGCTGCATGTCTTTCTTCGGCATTGTCCCCCTTATCGTCCTCACGGTAGATTAGCGCTCTACACCGGCAGGTCCCAGTCCCCAGGCAAGCTTCGGCCGTCGCTGGTATGCCAGGTCACGATGCCGTGGTCAAGGCCAGGAGGCGAGCGGCCCAAGGTCCGATAAGAGCTTGCTACCTCTTGAGCATGCGTTGGTTTTCCCTTCAAGAGGACAGGGTGATGCAGCAAAGTAGCGTAAGTATTTCCCTCAGTTTTTGAGAACCAAGGTATCAATCCAGTAGGACACTACACGCAAATCGCCTAGTACATGCACAAACAATCAAGAACCTTGCAACCAGCGCGATAAAGGGGTTGTCAATCCCTTCACGGCCACTTGCAAAAGTGAGATCTGATAAAGATAATAAGATAAATATTTTTGGTATTTTTGTTGTATAGATTGGAAAATAAAGATTGCAAAATAAATAGTAAACTAGAATTGTAGATTGGAAACTTATATGATGTAAAGCAGACCCGGAGGCCATAGGTTTCACTAGTGGTTCTCTCATGATAGCAAGTATTACGGTGGGTGAACAAATTACTACCGAGCAATTGATAGAAAAGTGCATAGTTATGATGATATCTAAGGCAATGATCATGAATATAGGCATCACGTCCATGTCAAGTAGACTGAAACGATTCTGCATCTACTTCTATTACTCCACACATCGACCGCTATCCAGCATGCATCTAGATTATTAAGTTCATAAGAACGGAGTAACGCATTAGGCAAGATGACATGATGTAGAGGGATAAACTCAAGCAATATGATATTAACCCCACCTTTTTATCCTCGATGGCAACAATACAATACGTGTCGGTTCCCTTTCTGTCACTGGGATCGAGCACCGCAAGATTGAACCCAAAGCTAAGCACTTCTCCCATTGCAAGAAAGATCAATCTAGTAGGCCAAACTAAACCGATAATTCAAAGAGACTTGCAAAGATATCAAATCATGCATATAAGAATTCAGAGAAGAACCAAATAATATTCATAGATAATCAAGTTCATAAACCCATGATTCATCAGATCTCGGCAAACACACCGCAAAAGAGTATTACATCGGATAGATCTCCAAGAACATCGAGGAGAACTTTGTATTGAGAACCAAAGAGAGAGAAGGAGCCATCTAGCTAATAACTATGGACCCGAAGGTCTGTGGTGAACTACTCACACATCATCGGAGAGGCTATGGTGTTGATGTAGAAGCCCTCCGTGATCGAATCCCCCTCCGGCAGATCGCCGGAAAAGGCCCCAAGATGGGGTCTCACGGGTACAGAAGATTGTGGCGGTGGAAAAGTGGTTTCGTGGCTCCCCTGGATGTTTTCAGGGTATAAGAGTATATATAGGCGAAAGAAGTAGGTTGGTGGCGCTACGAGGGGCCCATGAGGGTGGGGGGCGCGCCTACCCCCTGGGCGTGCCCTCCTGCCTTGTGGCCGCCTCGTTGCATCTCTGACTTCCACTCCAAGTCTCCTGGATTGTGTTTGTTCTAGAAAGATCCTCACGAAGGTTTCGTTCCTTTTGGATTCAATTTGATATTCCTTTTCTGTGAAACACTGAAATAGGCAAAAAAAACAACCATTTGCACTGGGCCTTTGGTTAATAGGTTAGTCCCAAAAAATATATAAAAGAGCATATTAAAGCCCATTAAACATCCAAAACAGATAATATAATAGCATGGAACAATAAAAAATTATAGATACGTTGGAGACGTATCAAGCATCCCCAAGCTTAATTCTTGCTCGTCCTCGAGTAGGTAAATGATAAAACAGAATTTTTGATGTGGAATGCTACCTAACATAATTTTAAATGTAATTCTCTTTATTGTGGCATGAATGTTTAGATCCAAAAGATTCTAGACAAAGGTTTAATATCGACATAAAAATAGTAATACTTCAAGCATGCTAACCAAGCAATTATGTCTTATCAAAATAACATAGCCAAAAAAGCTTATCCCTACAAAATCATATAGTTTGGCCATGCTTCATTTTCGTCACACAAAATGCTCCCATCATGCACAACCCCGATGACAAGCCAAGCAATTGTTTCATACTTAGCCTTTTCAAACCTTTTCAACTTTCACTCAATTTATGAGCGCGAGCCATGGACATAGCACTATGGGTGGAATAGCATATGATGATGGAGGTTGTGTGAGAAGACAAAAAAGGAGAAAGTCTCACATTGACGCGGCTAATCAATGGGCTATGGAGATGCCCATCAATTGATGTCAATGTGAGGAGTAGGGATTGCCATGCAACGGATGCACTAGCGCTATAAATATATGAAAGTTCATCAAAAGAAACTAGGTGGGTGTGCATCCAACTTGCTTGCTCACGAAGACCTAGGGCATTTTGAGGAAGCCCATCATTGGAATATACAAGCTAAGTTCTATAATGAAAAATTCCCAATAGTATATGAAAGTGACAAAATAAGAGACTCTCTATCATGAAGATCATGGTGCTACTTTGAAGCACAAGTGTGGAAAAGGATAGTAACATTGCCCCTTCTCTCTTTTTCTCTCATTTTTTTGTTTGGGCTTCTTTGTCCTCTCTTTTTTATTTGGGCTTCTTTGGCATTTTTTTATTTGGGCTTCTTTGGCCTCTTTTTTTATTTGGGCTTCTTTGGCCTTTTTTTTTATTTGGGCTTCTTTGGCCTCTTTTTTTATTTGGGCTTCTTTGGCCTCTTTTTTTTCGTCCAGAGTCTCATCCCGACTTGTGGGGGAATCATAGTCTCCATCATCCTTTCCTCACATGGGACAATGCTCTAATAATGAAGATCGTCACACTTTTATTTACTTACAACTCAAGAATTACAACTCGATACTTAGAACAAAATATGATTCTATGTGAATGCCTCCGGCGGTGTACCGGGATGTGCAATGAATCAAGAGTGACATGTATGAAAGAATTATGAAGGTGGCTTTGCCACAAATACGATGCCAACTACATGATCATGCAAAGCAATATGACAATGATGGAGCGTGTCATAATAAACGGAACGGTGGAAAGTTGCATGGCAATATATCTCGGGATGGCTATGGAAATGCCATAATAGGTAGGTATGGTGGCTGTTTTGAGGAAGATATAAGGAGGCTTATGTGCGATAGAGTGTATCATATCACGGGGTTTGGATGCACCGGCGAAGTTTGCACCAACTCTCAAGGTGAGAAAGGGCAATGCACGGTACCGAAGAGGCTAGCAGTGATGGAAGGGTGAGAGTGCGTATAATCCATGGACTCAACATTAGTCATAAAGAACTCACATACTTACTGAAAAAATCTACAAGTCATCAAAACCAAGCACTACGTGCATGCTCCTAGAGGGATAGATTGGTAGGAAAAGACCATCGCTCGTCCCCGACCGCCACTCATAAGGAAAGCAATCAAAGAACACCCCATGCTTCAAATTTGTCACACAACATTTACCATACGTGCATGCTACGGGACTTGCAATCATCAACACAAGTATTTCTCAATTCCACAATTACCCAACTAGCATTACTCTAACATTACCACCTTTATATCTGAAAACAACTATCAAGTATCAAACTTATCATAGTATTTAATGCACTCTATATGAAAGTTTTTATTATACCTATCTTGGATGCCTATCATATTAGGACTAATTTTATAGCCAAAGCAAATTACCATGCTGTTCTAAAAGACTCTCAAAATAATATAAGTGAAGCATGAGAGATCAATAATTTCTATAAAATAAAACCACCACCGTGCTCTAAAAAGGTATAAGTGAAGCACTAGAGCAAAATTTATCTAGCTCAAAAGATATAAGTGAAGCACATAGAGTATTCTAATAAATTCCGATTCATGTGTGTCTCTCCCAAAAGGTGTGTACAGCAAGGATGATTGTGGTAAACTAAAGAGCAAAGACCCAAATCATACAAGACGCTCCAAGCAAAACACATATCATGTGGTGAATAAAAATATAGACTCAAGTAAAGTTACTGATAGACGAAGACGAAAGAGGGGATGTCTTCTGGGGCATCCCCAAGCTTAGGCTTTTGGTTGTCCTTGAATTTTACCTTGGGGTGCCTTGGGAATACCCAATCTTAGGCTCTTGCCACTCCTTATTCCAAAATCCATCAAAGTTTACCCAAAAACTTGAAAACTTCACAACACAAAACTTAAACAGAAAATCTCATGACCTCCATTAGTATAAGAAAACAAATCACCACTTTAAGGTACTTAATGAACTCATTATTTATTTATATTGGTGTTAAACCTACTGTATTCCAACTTCTCTATGGTTCATACCCCCCGATACTAGCCATAAATTCATCAAAATAAGCAAACAACACACGAGAAACAGAATCTGTCAAAAGCAGAACAGTCTGTAGAAATCTGTATCAAATGTATACTTCTGCAACTCCAAAAATTCTGAAATAACTTTGTGGACGTGAGTAATTTGTCTATTAATAATCTGCAAAAAGAATCAACCTAAAAGGACTCTTCAGTAAAAAATGGCATCTAATCTCGTGAGCGCAAACGTTTCTGTTTTTTACAGCAAGATCGCAAAGACTTCACCCAAGTCTTCCCAAAGGTTCTACTTGGCACAAACACTAATTAAAACATAAAACCACATCTAAAAAGAAGCTATATGAATTATTTATTACTAAAAAATAACAAAAGCAAAGAACAAAAATAAAATTGGGTTGCCTCCCAACAAGCGCTATCGTTTAACGCCCCTAGCTAGGCATTGACAATTTCGATGATGCTCACATGAAAGACAAGAATTGAAGCACAAAGAGAGCATCATATAGCATGTGAAAAACACATCTAAGTGTAACATACTTCCTATGCATCGGCATATCATAGGCAAAAAAATTATCATATCAAGCAAAAACTAGCATATGCAAGGAAGAGGAAAGAAACAATAGCAATCTCAACATAACGAGAGGTAATTTAGCAACATGAAAATATCTACAACCATATTTCCCTCTCTCATAATAATTACATGTGGGATCATAATCAAATTCAACAATATAGCTATCATATAAAATATTCTCAACATGATCCACAAGCATGCAAAGTTGACACTCTTCCAAAATAGTGGGATTAACATTAACTAAAGTCATGACCTCTCGAGACCCACTTTTATCAAAAACTTCATAAGATTGAACATTCTCCAAATATGTGGGATCTAAAGTTGACACTCTTTCAAATCCACTTTCAATATTATTGCAAACATTATTATCAATCTCATATTCATCATGGGGCTTAAATAAATTTTCAAGATCATAAGAAGAATCACCCCAATCATGATCATTGCAACAAGTAGTGGACATAGCAAAACTAGCATCCCCAAGCTTAGGGTTTTGCATATTATTAGCACAATTGACATTCATAGAATTTATAATAACATCATTGCAATCATGCTTTTTATTCAAAGATCTATCGTGAATCACTTCACAAAGTATTTCATCACAATTTTCAGATTCACGAATTTCAAGCAAAACTTCATAAAGATAATCTAGTGCACAAAACTCACTAGCAATTGGTTCATCATAATTGGATCTCTTAAAAAGATTGGCAAGCGGATGAGGATCCATAAACTTTTAGCAAGCAAAGATGCAAGCAAAAAGAAGGCACATGGTAACACAAGATCGAACAGAAGAAGGGCGAATAAAACGGCAAATCTTGTGAAGTGGGGGAGAGGAAAACGAGAAGCGAATGGAAAATAATGTACTGCGATGGAGAAGAGTTTATGATGGGTACTTGGTATGTCTTGACTTGGCGTAGATCTCCCTGGCAACGGCGCCAGAAATCCTTCTTGCTACCTCTTGAGCATGCGTTGGTTTTCCCTTGAAGAGGAAAGGGTGATGCAGCAAAGTAGCATAAGTATTTCCCTCTGTTTTTGAGAACCAAGGTATCCATCCAGTAGGAGACTACACGCAAATCGCCTAGTACCTGCACAAACAATCAAGAACCTTGTAACCAACGCGATAAAGGGGTTGTCAATCCCTTCACGGCCACTTGCAAAAGTGAGATCTGATAAAGATAATAAGATAAATATTTCTGGTATTTTTGTTGTATAGATTGCAAAATAAATAGTAAACTAGAATTGTAGATTGGAAACTTATATGATGTAAAGTAGACCCGGGGGCCATAGGTTTCACTAGTGGCTTCTCTCATGATAGTAAGTATTACGGTGGGTGACCAAATTACTGCCGAGCAATTGATAGATAAGTGCATAGTTATGATGATATCTAAGGCAATGATCATGAATATAGGCATCACGTCTGTGTCAAGTAGACCGAAACGATTCTGCATCTACTTCTATTACTCCACACATCGACCGCTATCCAGCATGCATCTAGAGTATTAAGTTCATAAGAATGGAGTAACGCATTAGGCAAGATGACATGATGTAGAGGGAGAAACTCAAGCAATATAATATAAACCCCATCTTTTTATCCTCGATGGCAACAATACAATATGTGTTGGTTCCCTTTCTGTCACTGGGATCGAGCACCGTAAGATTGAACCCAAAGCTAAGCACTTCTCCCATTGCAAGAAAGATCAATCTAGTAGGCCAAACTAAACCGATAATTCAAAGAGACTTGCGAAGATATCAAATCATGCATATAAGAATTCAGAGAAGAACCAAATAATATTCATAGATAATCAAGTTCATAAACCCACAATTCATCGGATCTCGACAAACACACCGCAAAAGAGTATTACATCGGATAGATCTCCAAGAACATCGAGGAGAACTTTGTATTGAGAACCAAAGAGAGAGAAGAAGCCATCTAGCTAATAACTATGGACCCGAAGGTCTGTGGTAAACTACTCACACATCATCGGAGAGGCTATGGTGTTGATGTAGAAGCCCTTCGTGATCGAATCCCCCTCCGGCAGATAGCCGGAAAAGGCCCCAAGATGGGATCTCACGGGTACAGAAGGTTGCGGCGGTGGATAAGTGGTTTCATGGCTCCCCTGGATGTTTTCAGGGTATAAGAGTATATATAGGCAAAAGAAGTAGGTCGATGGAGCTACGAGGGGCCCAAGAGGGTGGGGCGCGCCCTCCTGCCTCGTGGCTGCCTTGTTGCGTCTCTGACTTCCACTCCAAGTCTCCTGGATTGCGTTTGTTCCAAGAAAGATCCTCGAGAAGGTTTCATTCCGTTTGGATTCCGTTTGATATTCCTTCTCTGCCAAGCACTGAAATAGGCAAAAAAAACTGCAATTTGCACTAGGCCTTCGGTTAATAGGTTAGTCTCAAAAATAATATAAAAGAGCATATTAAATCCCATTAAACATCCAAAACAAATAATATAATAGCATGGAAGAATAAAAAATTATAGATACGTTGGAGACGTATCAGAGCTCCTGAGGCGCGATGCTCAAGAGGTCCCCTTTGGCATGCAAGCAACTTCCTGAATGCTGGAAAGGAAGGCGTCATTGCCGGAGCAAGGCTGCGGTAGTCGGACTCCAGGCAGTGGCGTCGCGTTAACATGAATAGGTGACTTATCTTAACGAGCGAGAGGCGATTACTTGCGCAGTGCCCGATTTGCGTTTCAGCGGTGGTGCCACAAGGTAGGCTTACGCCAACCTCCCCTTTCCTCGCTCATCTAAGTGCTCTATGTCCTCGAGTCCCGACCCTCGAGCGAAGCTCTGCCGCCGTTGGTATGCCAGGTCGCGATGCCGTGGTCAAGGCCAGGGGCGAGGGCTGGAGAGTCTGTAAGAGTTCCTGAGGCGCGATGCTCGGGAGCCCCCTTTAACGTGCAAGCGAATCGCGTGAAAAAGGGGTAGCTGGAGGGGCCACCCATAGCTAAGCTCTAGAGATTCCCGTGGATTAGTCCGAGGGGAGATCATAACTTAAAATAGCATTTGCTGTCCTGCCTCTGATCTTTCCGCAAGAAGATGAAGGCATTGAGGATCTGGTGAGGTGACATGCGCGGGACGGGCCGCGAGCCAGAGCTCGATCTCTCAGGTTTATCAGCGTTGCAGGGACGGACCCGAGCACAAGCGTCGTGCCAGCATATGTAGCCCCCGTTGCGGGATGAGCATGAGGCCGGCCGCAACGCGGGAGGCCGCGAAGGGCGACAGGCGAGTAGGTGACAACATAAATCAGCTTATGGGAGGAGGTAAAGCTAGTTCAGATTGATGCAAGAACGATACACGCGCGCAGGGATAGGCCCACATGGCCTGGGGATGATGCAACCCCGGGGGGCTCCCCCAGCAGAGCGACTGAAAAATGCAAGGAAGATACATGCCACAGGGACAAGCCCATGCGGTCTGGGGATAATGCAGCCCGACGGGCGCCCCCAACAGAGTAAACCGGAAAATGTCACCTGGCACCATTGCTGAAGAGATGTTGAAGTAGCTGAAGATGCGTGCTGAAGAGGTTGCTCCTCACGAGCCGCCTGGGTCCTGAACCTCGGGAGGCTCGGGAAGCTCGCGAAGAACCGTCTCCATCTCCACCAGGACCGTGTGGTGCCTGGCCTCCTGAGCCGCCATGATGCTTCGCAGGCGGCGCTGGAAGGTAATAGCCGCGCTCGGCAGGCCGAAGGGCATGCGAACGTAGCTGTGAGGTGGACCCTCACACTGACTAACGCGCTGTGACGACCGGGTAATTAAGCTACAGTAATCCCCTCCTAATGTTGCCATGTCATCGCAGTTAATTTGCTAAACCTCACTTTGATCAAAACCCGATTCAAATTCAAGGTTAAAATAAAGTTAAATTATTATTTCTTCAAACGGTAAGACAAAAATGTTCAGTCGGTTGCAAATATTCACTAGGTAATTAACATGTAGGAACCAACATTACATGTATTTTTAAGATTCCCATATAAATAATTAAAGTGGTCAAGCAGCACCTATTATGCCCTTTAAAATATGGACTTACTTTCAAACAATTCCAAATAACCCCAAACTTTTTGGAAAACACCAAAAATATCAGTAGGTAATTATGTCAGGAGTTCCAACATTAACTAAAATCGTTTAGTACCTAAACTAGGTACAAAACAGTAGCTACATAAATAAAACAGTATAGTAAATGGAAAAGTACTAGTAAAAGGAAATAAACCTAATTTACTAGGCCCCTTGGCCCATCTAGCAAAACGGCCCAGGCTAACCCCCACTTGCCTCCCACCTCTCGCTACAGGAGGCGGGGGTGCCGTGGCGGCCATCCACCGGCGATGGCCGTGCGTGGCGACCATCCGTCCCCTGCCCCCGCTTATATAGTCGTCGCCGGATATCTCCCGAACCCTAGATCGCCTCCCTGATCTCGCCCCCTCTCCCACGCTCGTTTCTTCTTTCCCCACGTATGCCCGACACCGTCGTCACCATGGCCCTGCCATAGCCGTGGCCACTGACCTCCCCGGCGCTCGGGAGTTCGCCTAGGAGATGCGTCGTCGTCGTCGTCGTCTGCATCGACTACGGGGACCCATTCGGCCGGAGCCTCGCTCCATAGTCTCCATCGTCACCTCCTCCCTCCTCTGTCGTCATCGCCGTGGCCTTCGATTCACGCCACCTCGTCCACCCGGCCACGTACGAGCTCACCATCGACCATCCCCCGGTGAGCAGCGTCGATTTCCCCCTTTCCCGATCGTTTTAGTCGCCGTAGGCCACCATCAGCCACCTACTGTGGCCGCGCCTGAACTTGCTATGTACGCGCGCTCGCCATGCTCACCGCGGCCGCCGTCTCGCTCGAGGTTGCCTGCCGCTGCTGCTGCGCTATGACGGTTGCTCTCGGCCGCTCCGGGCCACGCCCGGCTCGCCCGTGCACCACCCCGCGCCCCACTTGCTTCCTGCTGTTGTCTGCGCGCTGCTGCTTCCGCTAAAACTGCAGTTGTTGCTTCTGCTGAAACTGCCGCCTGCGCCCGTCGCGCCCCGCCTCGTTCCTGGCCGCAACCGCCACTCGCCGCAGAAAACCCGCGACTCGGGCTCCCCTGCATCGTGGCCATGGCCGCCCGAGTCCCCCTACTTCGCCCGGCCGTCCTTTGTCGCGGGCCGTGTCACGTACGTGCGACCGCGCCCCTGAACCCCCACTCGCGCCTGCTACCGCCTGGGGCCGTACCCTGCTCTCCTCGCTCGCAAGCACCCGCACGCCTCCTCCCTGCTGCTGCCGTAGCTGCGCTGCCGATGCTGCCGTGCATCTGCTCTGTTGATGTTGCGCTACGCTGCTACCAGCGTCGCCGCCCCTGGTCCACCCCTCCCCACAGCTTCGGCCCGCCGCGCCTCGCGCCCCCGAGCCCCGCTGCAGCTCCGCCTGCACCTGCCGCCGAGCCCGCCACCGCTACTGCTGCTCCACCAACGCCCCGCGCGCCCGCGGCTCCGGTCCCCTCCGCCCGCCTTGGCCGCTCGCCTCCGCCCTCCTGCTCCCCGCGCCCCGCCTCGCCTCCTATGCCGCCCGCCGGTGCCACGACACCGCCGGCGACCGCCCTCGCCAGCCACCTCGCCGCGCGGCTCCGGCCCGTAGCCGTGGCCGTCGCCCTCCCGACGGCCTTGGGCGCACATGCGGGCGCCCGTGCCCGTTCGCCCCGTTAACCGCCCCGGTCGGCCTGGGCCACCGACCAGTGGGGCCTGCCCATAAAAAAATGTTAAAAAAAATAAAAACATCAATAATTAACTTAATTAATTTGGTTTAATTTAACCTAAGTAACTTAATTACCTAATTAACTAGATGATTAACTAATGAGTGTATGACAGGCGGGCCCCACCCCTATTGACCAGTCAAACATTGACTGGTCAACTGGGCCCCCCTGGCCCACATCTCATCCTCTATGTACACTTCTGTGTACACAGAGCTGGTTACACATAGCAATTTGTTATTTAATTTCGAATTAAAATAATTTCGAAATATTGCTAAAACTTTTGAAATTCATATAAATTAATCCGTAACTCGGATGAAAAAGTGTTATACATGAAAGTTGCTCAGAACGACGAGACGAATCCGGATACGTAGCCCGTTCATCCGCAACACATCCCTAGCGTAGCGAACACACAACTTTCCCCCTCCGGTTCATCTGTCCGAAAACGCGAAACACCGGGGATACTTTCCCGGATGTTTTCCCCCTTCGCCAGTATCGCCTAGTACTGCGTTAGGTCACACCTAGCACCGCGTATTGCCATGTTATGCTTTGATTGCTCTGTTATTTATTATGTTCCCCCTCCGTTACTTCTTTCCGATAGACCCCGAGACCGCTGCCGGTACCCCTGTGATCGACTACATCGACGACGAACCTTTCTCTTGCCAGAGCAACCAGGCAAGCCCCCCCTTGATCACCAGATATCGCCTATTCCTTCTCTCTACTGCTTGCATTAGAGTATTGTAGCATGTTACTGCTTTCGGTAAATCCTATTCTGCTGCATAGCCTGTCATTGTTGCTACAGTTGTTACCCTTACCTGCTATCCTAATGCTTAGTATAGGATGCTAGTGTTCCATCAGTGGCCCTACACTCTTGTCCGTCTGCCATGCTATACTACTGGGCCGTGATCACTTCGGGAGGTGATCACGGGCATATGCTATATACTTTATACTACTACATTACTTATGATACTGTTCGGAGATGGGGGCTGAAGGGGAGGTGGCTCCATCTCGGCAGAGGTGGGCCTGGGTTCCCGACGGCCCCCGACTGTTACTTTGTGGCGGAGCCACAGGGCAGGTTGAGACCACCTAGGAGAGAGGTGGGTCTGGCCCTGGTCGGCGTTCGCGGATACTTCAATTAACACGCTTAACGAGATCTTGGTATTTGATCTGAGTTGGGTCGTTGACCTTATACACACTAACCGCCACGTGGGACAAGATATGGGCAACCGGCGTCGTGGTATCAGCCGAAGCTCTTTTTGACGTCAGCGACTGAGCGGCGCGCGCCGCATTGGACCGTAAGCCCGCTCTTGTATTAAGGGGGCTAGGTCTGCTTCCGGCCGCGTTCGCAACGTGCAGGTGAGCAACGGGCGATGGTCCCAGACCCTTGCGTGCATAGGATTTAGACCGGCGTGCTGACCTCTCTGTTGAGCCTAGGTAGGGCTGCGATGTGTTGATCTCCCGAGGCCGGACATGACCCAGGAAAGTGTGCTCGGCCAGAGGGATCGAGCGTGTCGGGTAATGTGGTGCACCCCTGCAAGGAAGTTTATCTATTCGAATAGTTGTGATCTTCGGTAACAGGACGACTTGGAGTTGTACCTTGACCTTATGACAACCAGAACTGGATACTTAATAAAACACACCCTTCCAAGTGCTAGATATAACCCGGTGATCGCTCTCTAACAGGGCAATGAGGAGAGGATCGCCGGGTAGGTTTATGCTATGCGATGCTACTTGGTGAACTTACCATCTACTCTCTTCTACATGCTGCAAGATGGAGGCTGCCAGAAGAATAGTCTTCGACAGGACTAGCTATCCCCCTCTTATTCTGGCATTCTGCAGTTCAGTCCATCGATATTGCCCCTTTACACAGATACCCCTGCATATGTAGTGTAGATCCTTGCTTCCGAGTACTTTGGATGAGTACTCACGGTTGCTTTTCTCCCTCTTTTCCCCCTTTCAATTCTACCTGGTTGTCGCAACCAGATGCTGGAGCCCAGGAGCCAGATGCCACCGTCGACGACGACTCCTACTACACCGGAGGTGCCTACTACTACGTGCAGGCCGCTGACGAGAGCCAGGAGTAGTTTAGGAGGATCCCAGGCAGGAGGCCTACGCCTCTTTCGATCTGTATCCCAGTTTGTGCTAGCCTTCTTAAGGCAAACTTGTTTAACTTATGTCTGTTCTCAGATTTTGTTGCTTCCGCTGACTCGTCTATGATCGAGCACTTGTATTCGAGCCCTCGAGGCCCTTGGCTTGTATTATGATGCTTGTATGACTTATTTCTGTTTTTAGAGTTGTGTTGCGATATCTTCCCGTGAGTCCCTGATCTTGATCGTACACGTTTGCGTGCATGATTAGTGTACGATTGAATTGGGGGCGTCACAAGTTGGTATCAGAGCCGACTGCCTGTAGGAATCCCCCTTCCACACTCCTTGGCCGAAGTCTGAGTCTAGACATTACAAAACTTTTACTAACATGGTTGTGTGTCTTACGGGCCCACGTTGCCATTGGGTGGTATTAGAATCTTTTGTTCCTCGACCTATACTCTAGGACTCTGATCTCTCTTCTATTAGGGTTATTTTACTAACACCGACTCTACGTTCACGTAACTACCTCCTGGAGAGCCCCTCACTCCAGATGATTACTCGGTGCACCAGAAGACCCTGAAGATACTCTTCGCTGTTAACCCGAGAACTTGTGTTCATCGCGTTTGCAATTCCCCTCCCACAGTCAACCCTTATGGATAACTACATGCAGTTGTCATTCTTACATTTATCCCCAGTTGGTCTTGTTATTACAAGATACCCCGAAATACTCGTCGTTATTCCGAGAATCCTTTGTGCCTACTGCCTTGCAGTTCCTTGTCGTCTGAATACACCTACAAATTAATCCTCACACTTACTGAGGATTTGTTTCTCCCCAGTTGTTCAGGTGTTTCACAAAATTCTTTGAAATGTTATCCGATCTTTCGAGAATCCTCTGCAGCCTATGGCTCTTGAAATTCTTGTCTGCCTGCATTATGGTTAATTCCAAATGCCTAGCATTATTTATTGACATCCTTTGTCACTATCATTTTGAGATCATCGATTCAATATGATGCGGATGCTCGCAATCATTAGTCGCAATTAGAATTCCTCCTTCCGGCTCAGACATCATTTTTGAACATGAGCTGGTTCTCGACCAATCAACTGCCGTCGGTTGTACCCCTAAGTCTATTCAGCTTATCCATCCTTAATCAGAGCATTTGCTTTTGATCCCTTGATTTGGAAAATCTTAATTCCTTTACATTTGAGCTCTGAATTAGTCAATTGTTTTTATAATCCGATCTCCTTGCATTCTCTCTTCTTTTGGTTGAGTACCGATGCTCACCTCAGATCCCTTGTGGACCATCAGGTCCTTTGTTGGATTTTATCCGACAACGTCCTTCATATTCAATAACTTTGCGAGTCCTTCCCCTGATACATAATGCCTTTGGTAAATTGTATCCTCTGCTTTATCGACCATGGTCTACTTTCGAGCTTGAGTTATTTACCCCTGAAGTTGATGGTATACGTTCCTAAGATGCCTTGATGGGTTGAACCTATGCCTTCCCTAATCAGTGTGAACCCGAAAGTTTCCAAGGTTCATACTCCTCTGGTAATTCACCAGGTAGATCTTCGCACTCAAATCATTTTAGTAGAGCAGTGAATGGAAGGTTATGCATTGAGGAAGTGGGAGTCGACCTTGAACCTTTGTGTTCATGCCCATGGACATGATGTAGATCCTATCATGGAAGCTTCTTGTAATAATAACTATTTCCTTGATATAATAGTGTAGATC
This sequence comes from Aegilops tauschii subsp. strangulata, assembly GCF_002575655.3. Lineage (NCBI taxonomy): Eukaryota > Viridiplantae > Streptophyta > Magnoliopsida > Poales > Poaceae > Aegilops > Aegilops tauschii. The sequence goes on along the minus strand of NC_053035.3, from coordinate 367,089,600 downwards.
CTGCATATGTAGTGTAGATCCTTGCTTGCGAGTACTTTGGATGAGTACTCACGGTTGCTTTTCTCCCTCTTTTCCCCCTTTCCATTCTACCTGGTTGTCGCAACCAGATGCTGGAGCCCAGGAGCCGGACGCCACTGTCGACGACGACTCCTACTACACCGGAGGTGCCTACTACTACGTGCAGGCCGCTGACGACAGCCAGGAGTAGTTTAGGAGGATCCCAGGCAGGAGGCCTACGCCTCTTTCGATCTGTATCCCAGTTTGTGCTAGCCTTCTTAAGGCAAACTTGTTTAACTTATGTCTGTTCTCAGATTTTGTTGCTTCTGCTGACTCGTCTATGATCGAGCACTTGTATTCGAGCCCTCGAGGCCCCTGGCTTGTATTATGATGCTTGTATGACTTATTTCTGTTTTTATAGTTGTGTTGTGATATCTTCCCGTGAGTCCCTGATCTTGATCGTACACGTTTGCGTGCATGATTAGTGTACGATTGAATTGGGGGTGTCACACGCGCGAAGGCCAGAAGCGCTCCTGGGATGCAGCTCTATTGAGCCCTGGAATATTGACGCAGACACGCAGCTAATTGTCCTCGCCAGGACAAGGAGCCGTGCCAGGCGGTGGGCGGCGGTCACCGCGCATGGCTCTCGCCTCTTGAAGCTCCTCGGTCGTCTTGGTGATGAACTCCTGAGCACCTGGCACCCCGTACCTTGTGCCCTCATGAGGGAAGCGTGCGATGAAGCATGCCTCCATGTGGTGCCAGGGTGCCTCCCTCGTGGCGTTGGCTAAGTCAGAGGTCCTCCAGAAGAGAGCCCCCGAGCCCAGCCTGAGGAGGGCGCCGGGCAGGCCTTCCATTGCGAGGGAGGGAGGCGCCCCATCCATGGGCGCAGGTCCTGAGGTGGTGCGGCTGGAGACACCGCTCTCCTGAGGCTCTTGGCAGAGCAGCTTCTTCTCTTCTTGGGGACAACCTCAGGAGGGTAGATGGCGCCTTCGTTGTCTGGGTCTTCGATCGCCGCAGCCTGGTAGGCGCGCTCGAGGGAGCACACCGCGTCCTTCTCCTCGCAGGCGATCGTGGTGATGTAGCGGTTCCCTGGCATCTTGAGGACGTTGTAGCCATGGTGGGTCACCGCCATGAAATTGGCCAGGGCCGGATATCCAAGGATGGCATTGTACGGAAGGCGGATGTGGGCGACGTCAAAGTCGATGAGCTCGGTGCGGTAGTTGTCGCGCTGGCCGAAGGTGACAGGGAGGTGGGTCTGCCCTATCGGAGTGGTGGAGCCGTCGGTCACTCCTGAGAAGGGCTTAGTGGGCTGCAGCTGATCATATGGCACTTGGAGGCGGTCGAACATCTCGATGGAAAGAACATTGTGCCCCGCACCGCCATCGATGAAGGTCTTGGTGACAAGGACATTGCTGATGACGGGCGAGCAAAGCATCGGGAGAGCGCCGACAGTTGCCGCGCACTTAAGCTGGTCAGACGAGTTGAAGGTGATGGTGCACTTGGACCACCTGAGCGGACGTGTGGCTTCGAGCCTGGGGGGGGCGTTCACCTCACGAGTGAACTGCTTGAAGATGTGCTGGGAGACTGGGGCCTAAGCACCACCCAAGATGCAGGCGATGGCGCGAGGCTCCTGGAAGCCCCTAGCCCCTCGTCCTGGTGGTGGTCGTCATTCCTTCTTGATGGTGGCGGCAGCGGAGGGAGGCCGCATTGCCCCGAGGACGGTCCTCACGAGGCTGGTCTCTCCAGGCGCCCTCGCGAGGCTGGCCTTGCCAGCGGTCCTCTCGAGGTTGGTCGCGCCACTCCTGGCGGGGACCGCGGTCGTCCCAACGTCCTCCACTTCTGCCTCCTCCGCGGCCGTAGTCTCGGTCGTTGCGCTCGAGGCGTCGACTGAGGCGCCCATCCCGAATGGCCCTGAGCTCCTGACAGTCATTGGTGTTGCGGCTGTGTACGTTGTGGAAGACGCAGAATGGACGGCTGCCCTTGGACGATTCTGGGTGGTCGTAGCCGTGCTTCATTTCTGGTTCAGCCGTGAGCACGGCAGCCCCCTTGCGCTTCACGTCCTTGGCCTTGGCCTTCTTGTCTTCTGGATCGACCGCTGGGAGTTCGAGGAGGGAGAGGTGCCCCTCCTCAGCTCTCGCGCACTTGGTTGCCATGTTGAACATCTCCAGAGCCATGCACAGGTCCTCATGGATGGCGAGCTCCTCCTTCATCTTGACATCGCAGACGCCATCGGAGAACGCCGAGATGATGGCTTCGTCCGAAACCTTGGGGATCTTGAGGCGAACGTTGTTGAAGCGTTGGATGTACTTCTACAGGGTCTCCCCTGGCTGCTGCTTGATGCGCCGCAGGTCACCCACGGCAGGCGGGCGGTCGCGAGTGCCCTGGAAGTTGGCGACGAAACGCTCGCGCACTCGCCCCAGGAGGATATCGATCCCGCGGGCAGATTCAGGAGCCACAAGCGCGCGCCATCCTTGAGGGCCATGGGAAACTAGTTCGCCTTGACCTTTTTGTCGCCGCTGGCCGCCTCGATGCTTAGCTCGTAGAGCTGCACGAACTCCGCAGGGTCGGGGGTGCCATCGTAGCGTGGAGGCAGGTCGGGCTTGAACTTGCCCGGCTAGACGACGTTGCGTAGCTCAGGGGTGAAGGTGCGGTAGCTAGCTGTGGTCACCGGAGCCCGTCGTGGAGGTGGAGCCTGACCTTGGTGCTCGCGCACCACCACTGCAGGCGGCGCGCGGTCTTTACGTGGTGGTGGAGGGAGCGCTGGAGCACCTTCTTGCGGCCGCTGGACCTCCCGGCAACTTTCCTGTTCGCACGCGGGCATCCTGCGTGGTAGGTCACGCCGTGGGGCCGCGCGTCTTGGACCGAGGGCGACGTCCTGATGGGTAGGTGGCGGAGGCGCTCCATGGGCTACGTCGCCCTTAGCAGGCAGCGGGCGAGGTAATGAGAGGGACGGTGCAGGCGAGCCCCCAGCCGCGCTGACTAGCTCAGCGATGCGGTCTAGCCAGTCTTCGTAGAGGTCGTCGACTGGGCGGTAGCGCAGTAGCTCACGCACCATGAGCAATGCAGCCTGCGCGTTCGCCGGGCCATGATGAGCGTGGGACGACGAGCCGGCGGAGTCAGGACAGGGTGGCGGTGCATTCGTCCCACCGCACGGAGGGGTGCATCGACGAAGCTTGCTGCTCGTGCCCCGCCGGGCCGGTGGTGGCGTTGGCGGCAGGTGATGGAGAATGATGGGGAGGCCCGCCGACGGGCGCCGTCTGGGCAACGCGAGGCGCGAGAGCGGCTCGACGCTCAGCACGGGCTCGACGAGCATCAGCCATGGAGACAGTGGAGCAGCGACGAGTCGATCGACGGAAGAGAGGCTTCGACGCACCCCTACCTGGCGCGCCGAATGTCGGATTCGGGGTTCCGCAGACCCTTGAGAGGTTCGAACTCTGGGGTGCGTGCGAAGGACTCCCTCTTCCCAGCCTGGCGGCTCAACGATTCCACAGCCTATCTCGACGAACCCAAGGGACAAGGGACAAAGCAGTTTATCCTGGTTCGGGCCACCTTGCGGTGTAATACCCTATTCCAGCTTTGTGGTGGATTGCCTCGAGGGGCTGAGGATGAACTAGTACAGTGGATGAACAGCCTCAAGAGGTGAGGTGTTCTTCAGCTCGATGAGCTGGTGAGGTGATTTTGGTGGAATTGATCCGTTCCCCCTTATGGTGGTGGCTAAGTCCTATATATAGTGGCCTTGGTCCTCTTCCCAAATGTAGGTGGGAAGGGATCCCACAACGGCCAAATTCAAAGGGAGACAACTAGTACAAGATATCCTGACAAAAGTAGTCTCCGCCTGCAAAAGGCTCTGGTGGTGATGCTGAGTGGGCTCCACGATGACCTCCGTCCTGTCGTCCTGGCGGTCTTGATCTCGTTGCACCGATATGGAAACCTTTAGTTGATTCCTCGGGACCCTGCACCTGCGCTTGCCTCCTTAGAACCAAAAAGGAAGCTGGTACACTGCGCCCGCTGATGCCCGTCTGGCCTTGGTTGTCATGGCTCACGTCATGTGAACCTCGCGAGGTGCACCTTGCATTGATATCTCCGCTCCTCGGGAGCCAGCCTAGTGAGGCCACCCCTCAGGGAGGTCTTGGTGTCGTCCGCCTCGCGAGGCTTGTCCCCTCGCGAGGGTCTTGGGTCGTTGTTGCTGAAGCTGGGCCGTACAGGGCCGTCGACGGAGCCACACCATGGGCCTCAGGCAGGCAAGTCTGGGCACCCCCGTTCCCAGGACGTCGACATATGGGGCCTTAGCATGACGACTTTCCGACTATCTACTACAACATGTTTTGACCAGCTCCGACGAGGGAGGGGCGATGACGGTGGCGTGCCTTCGGTTCACTTCAGTGCTTGTAGTCGTTGCTAGGTGGTCTATGGATTTGGATGTAATTTTTATTATTTTTTGTGTTCGTTATACTGCCATGATTGAAAATGAATAGATCGGAAGTTTTCTCGCATTTTTTTCTGATCTTTCTGAACATATTGAGCAGGGCTTAGCGCATCTATAGCCGGGTACCTCAAACCCGCCTCATACGCCCGGGCGGGCCGCCCGGTCACTGTCCGGTCACGTTTTTTCGACCCGGACGGACGCCTCAAACGGGCCTCAAATGACCGGGATGACCGGCACCCCTCATATCTAGCCCAAATGGGTGAATATGGGGGTGCCTGGGTGCGTCTGGGCACGGCGGTCACGTCGGTTTGACGGCAGGGTCCCACGCGGAAACGCCCGGAAACCCGGCGGTTCGACGGACGCCGCGTGGCGCCGCTTCGGCTCGTCGCCCAAGACCAAATCCGGCTATTTAAGCGCCGGTGTCCCGCAACCATAACCCATCCACCTCCACCCTCTTAGTGCCGCCAGTCCGAGCCCATCCACCTCCTCCCTCTCCTGCTCCAGCGCTCTGCCCACGGTCCGACGCTCCGCCCACGCTCTCGCACTCCGCCATGGTCTAGAGCAAGATCACCTACTACGCCATGCTGACACGCCGGAGCGCCTCTACGAGATCCAGCAGGATTTTCGGGTGAGGCAAGCCGCACGCGCCGCCCGCATCGCTGTCGGGGTTCCTCCGGACTCGCCGGAGCCGGAGGAGGAGGAGGAGATGGCTCTGATGGAGGTGGAGGAGGCGGAGCAGCGGGAGCCGGAGCTGCCGGAGCATCAGCTGCCTGGCTTCAACATGGAGTAGGCGGAGGCGGATTTCGTCGTCACTCAATCCGACAAGATGGCGGAGCAGCAGGCCATCCTGGAGTCCACTGAAGGCCAACTGGGCGTTTCTCCGGCAGGAGCAGACGGAGTCCGATGCACTCTTCGCCGAACTCGATGCAGAGGAAGCCGGAGCGGAGCAGTCGGAGGAGCCGGAGCCGCAGCTGCCGCCCATGCTGCCGGAGCCGGGCACGTAGATCATTGACATCTCCGACGACGAGTAGGTAAGTGATTGACATAGTACATAAGTTTATTTTAGTTTGCATGTTTTTTATGGATTTGAGAATCCAGCATGAGATGTCTGGATGCAACTATTGAAATTTAAGGAATACCCGGTCATTGGCCGCGCGTCGGCGGGTGTTTGAGAGGCCGGATTTTCCAAGTCCGGCTGTAGATGCTTTTACAGGCTCCTCCCTAGTCCACCAGGGCGCCGCTGTCTTCCTCCTCTGGATCTGGCCGTCCATCGCCCCGTCGACGCAGAAAATTCGGCTGTGAGCCAACAGCCAAAGCGTCCCTCTGACTCCTAGCAAATCCAGAAAGATGGCCCTCTAATTTGTCACCATTGCTTCGCTAATTCGATCGCATCTCTGGACCACCCGCGATGGGTTTCCCACGCGCAATGAGACAGTTCATCAGGGGCCATGAGTAGAAGTCAACCTACCTTCCAGCTAAAATTCGATGGAAACTCTAGCTAGCTACATGATGCACAGCCCATGCACGCACGGGCGCACGACTGCTCTTGGAGCGAAGAGCCGGGCGCATGCATCCATGCATACATACGATGCGTTGACCCGCCTGCAGGAAAACGTACGGGGCAAACGACATCGCATATTCCCTGGTTTCGATCATGTACACTAGACAACACATGCATACTGGAGTAGTATCTCTTCTCAACCCCCCTCCGTAATGGTAACCAATAATTGTATAGTACAAGAACTACAAGAGTGGTAGCATTAGAATAGCTAGCGCATGCACTGTGAAAAACCCTGCCTTCTCTTCGATGGTTCTGTGAAAAAACCTCGAACCAACGTACTACACCATTGACAGTTCTTTTACATAGTTATTAGTACCCATGGAAAAAATTACCATCGACGTCGGGAAAATTGAGCGGCCGGGCCGGCCGACGGGGGATTTCTTCCGCAGTGCCGACGCTCGTACCGTTCGTTTCCACACTGATCACCCTGGACCGTACGTGACATGCTCACAGCCTGGATCGATCACACCACCTACTCCACTACAACCATGAACCTAACGTCTCTCGTGCCGTACGTAAGTACGTATACTATTGTCAGTGTCAGTGGATTCTTTACTTGGTTTGTCCATACATTCTTGACTTGCTTGGTTGTGCATCTATGCATAGTTAGTCAAGCAGCTCTATAGTGTAGGCACTCGAGAGATGAGAGTGGGATGGACATTCTTTTCTTGTCTTCTAGTAACTAGTTACTCCGACCTGTGCATGGCTAGCAGCATTTCCCGCTTTCACGTGGAAATGGACCTCGCGAAGCATGCATGGAAACGGTCCCCGGACCCCGGTCGATCATATATACATACATACAAGCAGGGTACCAGACGTTGTCAGAGACTCGACGACAGTCGAATTTGTTCCTATCGTACCTCTACGTGCTGTACGTGATGGGCTTTCGATTTGTAGAAGGAAAGTCCCATCATTTTTGCATCAATACTGCATATATTGGCGGCATGCATGCATGTTAGTTGCTCGGTTGACTTGTATCCGGTCGCCAAGTTACCTACCCATTCTGTGATTAATTTGGTCCACATATTTGCGAGGCCACCAACCTCTATGATCTTCCATCCATCTTACACCAGCAGTGCAAGTAGCTTCATGCTAATCTTATTTTGTCTAACTAATTTTTGTTTTTTAGTCTTAACCAATACTTTCTACTTATGTGAATAAGTTCAGCAGTAACATAGTTTCAAAACTCCAAACTGACCAAAAAACTAATTAAATATACTCCAATCCCTATGGTATATACTTCCAATCAGTGCCCGGGGCTACCCCTTTTCGAAAAGAAAAAAACCTTCCAATTACTACGTACTGCCCCCTTGTTCAGAGTGCATATGAGTACAAGAACAAGGTAGCTATTATAAATCTTTGATGCATGTGTGAGTTACTCAAGGTCACGGACTTCACTTGACTTGCTACAGTCCATATTGTACGTGCTGACATGCTTGTATGCACATGATCAAAGCAACCCTAGCTACCAGCTACTCTTGAGAATTCTTCTCTGAATTTATGTTTTTCTTTTGCGTTCTCTGCAATTGGGGCTAATGAAATATTCTAAAACACGATACTGATCACTGTGATGAGCAATGATCGAGATGGATGTGACACTAACCCTACCTATTGCTATTACTACCTAGGCGCCTAAATCAAATCGTGTCATATGACTTGACACAAGGAATGTTTATCTCAATCAATATTTCCAAGAGTGAATTAATTAACAAAATTAAAAGATCGTGTATGATTTTAAATTCTGTAACCAACGGCACTAGTACAAATATTAGCTTAATTTCAAGTCGGTAGCTAGAGTCGATTTTCACCAAAAACAAATTCAGCGGACACCACAAAGCTAACTCACTCGTTAGAAAAAATGACAAATTCTGGAAAACGCCTATTTTTTTGCTAGAGATGTTCTTAGTCTAATTGATAGTCAAGATAAATCTCAAAATGCGCACAAGCCTTTTAAACCCGAAAGGAGGTAATGGTTCAGAGTCGATGTTGTCTTAGAATAAAAAGAGAAAGAAAATCCTAAAGTACAATAAATATGATCCCTGGTCGATGAGACATAAGGTCTTGGGCCGCCTGGCAAGCTACTTCATCGATTCACAACACGACTTTGTCTGCTATGGCATTTCTTCCGTCGTGGGCATGTTGATGTCTCCCTCTGTTCAACGAAGCTCCAGCGGCAACGTGTGGCAGTTTTGCCTTTTCCCCCTGAAGGGCTTCATTGCTTTTCTTGCAGGGTCTTTTTGCAAAGTGTTGTATTATGGGTACCTCTGAATTTTGGCTACGTGTGGTTTTGTAACTATGCTCATGAATGAATGCACATGGTTTACCTAAAAAAAGTACCATAAATAAACCAGAAAAGAAAAATCTTTTTTGCCAGAAAACTTTTGACCTATTCATCTTCAATCATAGCAGTATAACAAACACCGGAAATAATAAAAATTACATCCAAATCTGTAGACCACCTAGCGACGACTACAAGCATCGAAGCGAGCCGAAGGTGCGCCATCGTTATCGCCCTTATGGGAGTCTGACAAAACTTTTTGTAGTAAACAGTTGGGAAGTCATCGTGCAAAGCCCCATATATAGGACCAGCGCACCAGAACAACAACAACCACTGATGAAGAGTAGCGTAGATCGGAATGATCGAAACTAAAGACACACGAACGTAGATGAACAAATTTGAGCAAATCCACCAAAGATAATCTGTCGGAGACACGTCTCCACACACCCACCGGCGATGCTAGATGCATCACCGGGACGAGGGCTGGGCGAGGAGAATCTTATTCCATCTTCAGAGAGCTACCGCCATCTTGTCTTTCTGAGCAGAATACAAATCCTAACAAAACTCGAAGAAACACGTAAAAACGGACGCTCCCGCCGGCAAGGGCTGGGATCCACGGGCCACAATGGTCCTCAAAAATCTTTTTTTATGGAAGAAACCATTTTTTTAACACAGCACAATCAGAAAACGAAAATCTTAAAACTACAGGAATAGTTTTTTTTTTTAGGTTTTTACGTAGGTGTAACATTTTTGGTAGTTGGAATGGGGTTAGACCTTGCGCTAGGCCTGGATCCGCGCGACACCATCCCACAGGGAGGCCGATCGACGCCGGGACGACCCGTGCATGGTGCATGCGTCGCTCCGTGCATGGATCAACGCACTGCAAAAGGCAAAGAACGGAATAGAAAAGGCAGAGTAGACCTCTCTACCAGCTAGCTCATGATACGAAGAATTTATTTCACATCCATCGATCACCAATCGCACCGCTAAAGCATAAACCCTGGCCGCGCTCGCACCCCATGCATGCATGGACCACCCAGCTGCAGTGCCCACACATGAGCTGCCTCTCCACACCTGCCTGCATGCATGCTTGCGTGTGGAGGAATCACAGTGCGTTGGAATATAATGTCACCGCCAGCAAGAGAGTGAGAGAGTCACAGTGCTGCCTTAATTTCTCAGAACCACCAAAAACATAATTTCAGGGATTAATCCCCTCAAACTTCATGGCAAAAAGATATTTTCTTAATTTGCAATACGGAAGGAAAACATTTCCCTTTTTCTTGACGAAAAAGCGAAAGATACGTTGCGAAAAAGACCGGATCAAGGAACCCAGGGTGACGAGCCGGCCAGGATGCACAATCCACAAACGAGAGATGCAAGCACCCATCTCAGTCACAGGAGCGGTAGCCGCCCAAAGTTGTTCTCATCCTGGCTGGTCATTTTCGCCTCTTTAACTCCCTTTGTTGGTGACCACTTCTTCCCAAAAGGTCACTGGTGCCGTTTCTCGATCGAGTGCTGCCCAAGTGTCCATCCACGAAAATCGTGTAGCACAGTTTGGTTTTATCCCAACCCGGCCGGCCTATCATATACTCCACTATGAATTTTGCCTTGTTTGGCAAAATTCATCCGAAAATCCTTCAACTCAAAGGACCCGGCTAGTTAATTGGATTAATAAATACTAACATAACAGGTGGTAGGAACCAAGTTGTTTTCTTCAAGTTCAACCGTGATGCGTGACGGCTCTAGCTACTAGTAGTAGTTTATAATCATCAAATGTATTGTCTTGGATCTTGCAAGGAATTCCAGCTCAAGACCAACAAGTCTGTCGACCTAGCTAAAGCACCAAAGGCACACATCACATCAGTAGGAACACTACGTGCACCTAGTCCCTTGTATTCTCCTTTTATTTTATTTTCTACCATGCACCTTCGGTAATTCAATTACCACGTTGATACAATTTTTATACAAGCTATAAAGTAGAACTTTCCACATTCCTTCTAAAAGCTACAGTTAATGTGTGTGCGTTCATAGGGGTAAATGTATGCGCGTGTATATGAGCGCTTGCGTTTGTACTATGTTTAAAAGAAGCTACAGTTAATTTATTTTAGATCATATACTACAGTATGCCATGATATTCCATGTACAAATATACCGGCATGATTTAAGCAATTATACATGCTGTAGGGAATCATATATCACAAAAAGGTTTCATCATGTCAAATCAATACATGTACATAGTTGTACCACTGTATTATTAAGGCTAGCCAGTGCTTAGTAGCCACTACAGTAGCTACTAGCCATTAATTATTACCAAGTTAATCATCGGTTCAATCAAAACTAACCAGGATGATTAAGCAAAGCCTCCACTCCAGTATATATCGATGGTGCAAACTCCACTCTTATCCTCTCTCCCTCCCACCTACTTGCGCACCCCCAAATTGCTTGCCTTTCCTCAGCCATCTGGTTGCCCTAGCTAGCTGGCTCGCCGGCCTGCTGCTACCGTGCGCACACGCGCGCTATGCGGGCAATAGGCACGGCGAGGGAGAGCCGGCAGCCATGAGCAGAGACGTCGACGAAGGAAGCGTTTCGGCGGCGACAGCAGGAGCAGGAGGAGGAGGGGAAGTGGGTGGCGAGGCGGCGGCCGGCGTCAGCGACGAGGCGGCAGTCGACTCGCATGAGAACGACCTGGTGATGCCGGGATTCCGGTTCCACCCGACGGAGGAGGAGCTGATCGAGTTCTACCTCCGGCGCAAGGTGGAGGGCCGGCGCTTCAACGTCGAGCTCATCACCTTCCTCGACCTCTACCGCTTCGACCCATGGGAGCTCCCCGGTACATAGTCATACACACACATACAGCACCGCTTAACTCAAATTGGGGTCTTGATTAATTTCTTGGTGTTGGCAGCAATGGCGGTGATTGGGGAGAAGGAGTGGTTCTTCTACGTGCCCCGGGACCGCAAGTACCGGAACGGCGACCGGCCGAACCGGGTGACGGCGTCGGGGTACTGGAAGGCGACGGGGGCCGACAGGATGATCCGCGGCGAGAACAGCCGGCCCATCGGCCTCAAGAAGACGCTCGTCTTCTACTCCGGCAAGGCCCCCAAGGGCGTCCGCAGCAGCTGGATCATGAACGAGTACCGCCTCCCGCCGCCCACCACCGACGCCGATCTCTTCTACAAGGTAATTGCTCCGATCGAGCGAGCGAAATTCGACTAGGGTTTTGGAATTTGGAGGCCAGACTTAAGACCCCGGAAATTCCTCATCTCTTGATTGGTTTTTGTTTTGCAAATTCTTGGGAAGCTAGCTATATATCAGCCGTTGTTCATGCTGTTAATCATTGATTTGATCTGCTTTTTGTTCACTGCTAGCTTTTTTGTTGGTTGGCATGATTTACATGAACATGTGACATGCCTTTCCTCTCTTTCTTTTCAGATCTAAGAGCTTAGGGTTCGCTTTTTGCTCGTTCTTTTTGGCATACATATGGACATGTACAAATGCTACCATGTTGAATTCAGAATTCCTCTTATAGCCAGCTAGATACCACTTGCATGTCCTCCAGATTCTTCAAATTAACTATTTGCATGTCCAAGCTAAACAGTCGATTCAGTTCCCCTTTGCTCAAATATTCAGATCCGAACTTAATTGAAGCATTTAATTCCATCTCACAGCTAGCACTCACTTCATATGAAAAGCATGCACCCTGTTCCTCAGTCCTCACTCAATTTACTGCAACCTATGCCACCTAGCTAGTATCATGTACGTACTCGTGTAAGATCTTTGGTATTGGCAGTAATTTCTTTAGCTTTGACATGTTGCAGTAAATTTTGAATTCCTAATTTGATCGTTCTTGGTTTTTCGACAAAGGGTGGATTTGATCGTGCTTGCTTATGTAGTTTATCCGAAGTTTCACAAAATGTCTCATGCATGCAGTCCGAGATCTCGCTCTGCCGCGTGTACAAGCGCTCCGGCATCGACGACGGCCACGGGCGGCCCTCCTCCAGCAACGTCCAAGCGTCGTCCTCGGCGAGGCCGGGCACCTCACGCACCATTATTCCGCCGGCTGGCCAGCAGGTGTCATCACCGTTGTCCACGCCGATGTCACCGACGCAGCAGCCCAGCTTCCACGGCATACTCGGCCAGGGCGAGTGCTCGCCGGCGCCGCTGCCAGCCATCATGGACCAGGCCACCGCGCAGCTGCATCAGCCTCCGCCTCCTCCTCCTCCGAGGCCGAGCGCCTTTGCGTCGGCGATGAGCTCAACGATGTCGGTTGCGCCGGCCGCGAGGAGCTGCACGTACTCGCTCATGGCCCTGGCAGACGCACCCATGATGGGCAGCAGTTCCACGCCGGGGGACGAGCTGAGCCGGCTGGTGGGCCACAGCCAGGCCTACCCTAACCACCCGGCCGTCGGCAGCCACTTCCTCCCCTCACCATCGTCGTCGCAAATTCCGCCCCACGGAGAGATGCCGGTGTCGCCGGCCGACAAGCTTTGGGATTGGATCCACCCTGACACCACAGGCAGCAGGGACTACGGCAGTTCTAGTTTTAAATGACTCCAAAACCAAGTAAATGCAGTCTTGTTGACAGGAGGTTGCATTGCATATGCCAGTGGGCAGTGGCACTGGGCATAATTCGTAGGTTTTCACAGCCACGGTTAACTCTGAAAACCATCAACCTAGACTTTACATTATAGCCTTTCACCACTCCACAGCAAGTGGTATATATGATTCAGAACTAAATTAAGATACGTATAGCACTGATGTTGTAAGCACAAGTTGGTGTTCAGTCAGTCTAAATGTTCAGCTTCATGTCTTAGTTAACTCCACAGCAAATGAGGCTAGTTTATTTCGGTGAATGGTGATCACCCAAAATCTAAGCCTCTGGCAGGCAGTTGTTTCTAGCATTTAATCTGCATGGCACATGAAATAATGTGTGCATGATTGGCGGGAGACCGTTGCAGCAGGGGTTGTTTCTTTCTGCATGAGTGGGGGGAAGACTTGCAGGCGCGGTAGGTACGTGTCAGATAAGGCGAGGATTAACCGGCGTGTGCATGGAATAATCCATGTGATTATTGCTCTTGCTCTTTTGCGTAGTGTTTTGCTCATTGCTGTGAGCCACTGGCTGCAAAAGGTAAGGATACATATGCCGCATGCATGTTTTGCATGCATGGTTAGAGTTCGTCTGTGCTGAAGTGCATGTGCCGGCCGGCCGGCCAGGCAAGAATGACTGGGCGAGATGCCTGTCGATTTGTATGTATCTGCTATTTGATTGATGGAGAAGACAATCTACTGGCAAATGGCGTAAAGACTAGTTCGTAATTTTGTTGTTATATACATGCATGCTGGATGCAATAGCTAGGTTTTGGCCGGTTTCGCTCTCTGCACTCTAGGATGTTTGTTACATCAATTTAGGTTGTATGATGATGGCAGCCGACTCTGCTATTCATTAATTGTAATACCCAACTACAATTCTCCAATTTGCCTTGTTGCATATTTAGAGATAAATCTACCGGAGCCATTAGAAAACAATTGGCCGCATGCATCTCTCCGATGCAGAGGCCGGGGGAAATCCTCATTTTCAAAAAAGTAAAATAGAAAACAATTCAGTACACTTATACACATATTATGCATATAAAGTATGAAGCGAAGTTTGTTTTAAAGCATACACTTTCACCTATCCAAAATTAAGTCTTTTTGGACTTTGACATGATAGTCTTGAAGATGGTATTTTGACTATCAATTTTTCTTTTGTGCAAACAGCCTTCCATAAAAATACAAGTAAATTCTAGTTTTTAATTCATCTTTTGACATTTTTCTTAAAGGATTTACCCCCATTTAAGGGATTTCATCTGTTTTGCCCCATTTAACCAAACTCATGCCACATTTATACAAAAAAATGCCGTCGAGAATGTTATGTCAAGTCGGTCCCACCTGTTAAGGCCACGCGTTCACCTGCCAGCTCAGTTCATCCTTCTGTTCAGCTCCACACCCGTCTGGTCCCACGTTACACGCCTCTTCAATGGTACATGGTCGAACCGTGTGCTTGCAGCTTCAACACATGTCCCTGTCACCTACAAAAACCTATCCCTAGACGTGTGCGAGAGTGAGGGGAGGATACAAAAATGGTGTGCCTCGAGTTTGGTCATGGCGTGACTTAGCCAACTGGATGACCGTGAAGTGAGAGGGCGAGCGCGTGAAGAAACCGATTGCGGAGGAAAACCCTTCTATGTGGCATGCATGTATACTCTAAAAGATTAGACCGTGCTCAAAATAAATAAAGGTAAAGTGTGGCATAATTTTCGTTAAATGACGTAAAATGGATGAGAATCCTTTAAAATGGGGGTAATTCCTATCAAAAAAATTCAAAAAAGGAGGTATACACAAGAATTTACTCCAAAAATAATTATGCATTGTAAAAGCACATGTGATTAAATTTTGTAGTACCAGTTTGATAGTTTGAGTATTTCTAATTTGTTTTTAGGTCAAAAAGTGTGTTTTTGTTCTTACAAGTGTGGACTAAATTAGGATTTGAATGTTAAGAAATGTTTCTAAATAGACAAATTTTAGCATGGTCCCTCTTACCGTTTCCTTTGTTCCACATATAAGATTTATTTGAAGTCAAACTATGCAAAGTTTGATTAGATTTACATTTAAAATATCAACATCCATAATACTAAAGTTATATAGTATGAAAATTAATTTCTTGATGCATCTAATGATATTGATTTTATATTGTTAATATTGATATTTTTCCAATAAATTTGATCAAACTTTATAAAGTTTAACTTCAGTCAAATTTTATATGCAAATTGAAAAGAAACAGGGGGAGTACTTAATTCGTTCCGCTAGCTAGCCAGCATGCATTGCAACATTATGAGCATGATTATGACAACCAGGGACGGGACTACATGATATGTGTACTCGTTTCTACATATGTAGGAGAAGCAAATCTCGATGGGAAAAGAACCCTGTATATCGGGTTGGAGGTGTATATAATCACGCGCCTTGATTAACGATTCAGAAAAGCTCTAGTCACACAAGACAGAAGTTTCAGAGAAAGGCATATATTGCTTCGAACAATGATGATCTAGCAATTAAGCTGGTCCAGCTTCGAGCCGGTCTATGGCACGCATTTTGCCAGATGTTAGTGTTACTATGATGACGAGCACCACGCCGCATTTGCATTTCCTTTAGGCCGGCCCACTGCGTCCATGATCACACGCTCCTTCACTTATATGCACACATGCATATACCCCATGGCAAAGATGATAGCCGCAATCAGATGCGCAACATCAGCAAATTAATTTGCGACTTTGGAGGGGGTTCAGGCATACGTGCATATTATGCCGGAAACAGCTGGAGTTGGACGACAAGGACAAAATTGTTCACAAAAAAAAGAGTGAAAATTGTGGGGAGATGAACCACTGTTGGTTAGACTAGCATGTGGGTCCATGGGGGTAGTCGACTATCTGAACTGTAGTCCATGACTTGGATGGTGCCAGAATGATTTCCCCTGGAGACAGGATTTTCAGCACCCGGATGCCCCTACACCCTCTATGAACAGTAAATTCAAAACAAATTTAAAAATTTAAAAAAATCTGAAACTTTGCGACATCAAACATCATCAAACTTTTGATAATCTTGCAAAGTTTTAGCTAAAAAAAATTTGAGGAGCCCTCACCTAAAAAAATGTCATTGTTCAAAGTTTATGTACATTTTTAGCAGTGATTTAGTTTTTTTTGTGAGGGCTCCACGTAGGTTATTTTTTGCTGAAACTTTGCAAGAACATCAAATCTTTGACCTTTCTCTTTCCTTGTGCTGTTTCTGGTTTGTGAGGGGTGACCGTCGACAGGGAAGTGCCAGCAGCCGGAAAGCCATGACGTGCGAGTTGCGGCTTGCGAGAGCTTCAGTTTATAGGAAGAAACAAAGCCGACTCTTCGATTCATCAATTAATCTCAAGTCCTTCAGGGAGAAGCACGCCTTTCAGTGGTGAATGCAATGACAACCATTCAGTTTGCTACAACTATGATAGCCCAAACCATTCAGTGGAGTTTTTCTTTTTCTTTTTTTGAGGGAACCATTCAGTGGAGTAGAGTACATGACAAATGGCATATCTGGGCTGAGAAAAAGGCTGGACCCAGATCAGGCCCAGTTAGGTGATGGCGGGGGAGGTGGGGCATCATTGTATCTCTTACTTCAACAAAGATGCACATACATTCTAAATAAAATATACCCATGCATTCTTAAAAAAAAAGAGTCCATACACTTGAAAGAAATATATGTATATCCCCCCAAAATGTCACCTTACTCAGATAGACATAATGGATTTACTAATGATGATCATTTTTATCATTATTAATAACAATTGTGAGAACAGAAGGTATATCTTCTAGAATATATCTAGTGATGATTAACAGAGCACATAGAAAATAATTTTTTATTATTGAAAACCAAAATACAAGAAGAAAGTAAATAAATAAATAGGTGAAACCAAAAAATAACCTTTCTAAGAACAAAAATTGAAAAAAGAACTAAAATAGAAAAATAAAAGAAGACAAAAGCAGAAAAAAATATCGGCCCAAAGCATTGTTGGACTAGCTAGAGTGCCATGGCCCTCAAACCCTATTCAGCGCCTTAAGCGCCAACGATACTCCCTCCGTCCACGGATAAGTGTACATATAGAAATTTTAGGACAGATTATGAAGTGAAGTAAAAATGCGTTGGAAATGTGCAAGCCACCCTCTCTCTCTCCTATTTACTTACCCCACCATCAATGGATTAAGTGCATGTAGAAAATGAGAAGACCATGTGTTGAATATTATTGTTCATGATTACAGCTTGATGAGAGAAAAACATTTTTTCTACTTTAAAACTAGTAGAATGCCCGTGCGTTGCCACGGGCTTTTGAAGTATTTTGCTGAAGTTATATAAACATAATGCATGTTAAATTTCACATTTAGAGAAAAGATAGCTGGGCATAATTGGGTAATAATTGAAGTCCACTTCACTGGCAATGTAAATTGATTCAAATAGCAATTTGACGATGTATACATATAGAGCAATTATCTAACTAAAAATACGTTACAAATTAAAATTTACTTGATGCACTTAAGAAATTATCTCATAATCAGGAATGTTGTCTATCCAGTTTTTTTAGCTTACTTGCCCAGCCTTATTCTGACCTCAGCAGCTCAGCTACTCTCTCACCACAACCAGCCCTCTCACTCTCTCATCCCATGCACCCCTCACTCTGAAGGAAATATGCCCTAGAGGCAATAATAAAGTATTATATATTTCCTTATGATAAATGTTTATTATTCATGCTAGAATTGTATTAACCGGAAACATAATACATGTGTGAATACATAGACAAACAGAGTGTCACTAGTATGCCTCTGCTTGACTAGCTCGTTAATCAAAGATGGTTATGTTTCCTAGCCATAGACATGAGTTGTCATTTGATTAACGGGATCACCTCATTAGGAGAATGACGTGATTGACATGACCCATTACGTTAGCTTAGCACCCGATCGTTTAGTATGTTGCTATTGCTTTCTTCATGACTTATACATGTTCCTATGACTATGAGATTATGCAACTCCCATTTACCGGAGGAACACTTTGTGTGCTACCAAACGTCACAACGTAACTGGGTGATTATAAAGGTGCTCTACAGGTGTCTCCAAAGGTACTTGTTGGGTTGGCGTATTTCGAGATTAGGATTTGTCACTCCGATTGTCGGAGAGGTATCTCTGGGCCCACTCGGTAATGCACATCACTATAAGCCTTGCAAGCATTGTGACTAATGAGTTAGTTGCGGGATGATGTATTACGGAACGAGTAAAGAGACTTGCCGGTAACGAGATTGAACTAGGTATCGAGATACCGACGATCGAATCTCGGGCAAGTAACATACCGATGACAAAGGGAACAACGTATGTTGTTATGCGGTCTGACCGATAAAAATCTTCGTAGAATATGTGAGAGCCAATATGGGCATCCAGGTCCCGCTATTGGTTATTGACCGGAGAGGTGTCTCGGTCATGTCTACATAGTTCTCGAACCCAAAGGGTCCGCACGCTTAAAGTTACGATGACAGTTATATTATGAGTTTATGTGATTTGATGTACCGAAGGTTGTTCGGAGTCCCGGATGTGATCACGGACATGACGAGGAGTCTCGAAATGGTCGAGACGTAAAGATTGATATATTGGACGACTATATTCGGACACCGGAAGTGTTCCGGAGAAGTTTCAGATTAAAACGGAGTGCCGGAGGGTTACCGGAACCCCTCGGGGAAGTATTGGGCCTTGGTGGGCCTTGAGGGGAGAGAGAGGGCAGCAGCCAGGAGGTGGCGCGCCCCCTCCCAAGGGGAGTCCTAGTTGGACTAGGAGATGGGGGCGCAGCCCCCTTTCCCTCTCCCTCTCCCTCTCTTTCCTTCCCCCTTCTTTCCTAGTAGGACTAGGAAAGGGGAGTCCTACTCCTACTAGGAGGAGGACTCCCCCTCTCTCCTTGGCGCGCCTAGGGCAGCCGGCCTCCCCCTTGCTCCTTTATATACGGGGGCAGGGGGGCACCTAAGAACACACTTGATATATGATATTGTAGCCGTGTGCGGTGCCCCCCTCCACCAGATTACACCTCGATAATACCGTCGCGGAGCTTAGGCGAAGCCCTGCGTCAGTGGAACATCATCATCGTCGCCACGCCGTTGTGCTGACGAAACTCTCCCTCAACACTCGGCTGGATCGGAGTTCGAGGGACGTCATCGAGCTGAACGTGTGTAGAACTTGGAGGTGCCGTACGTTCGGTACTTGATCGGTCGGATCGTGAAGACGTACGACTACATCAACCGCGTTGTGATAACGCTTCCGCTGTCGGTCTACGAGGGTACGTGGACAACACTCTCCCCTCTCGTTGCTTTGCATCACCATGATCTTGCATCTGCGTAGGAATTTTTTTGAAATTACTACGTTCCCCAACTGTGGCATCCGAGCCTGGTTTTATGCGTTGATGCTATGCACGAGTAGAACACAAGTGAGTTGTGGGCGATATAAGTCATACTGCTTACCAGCATGTCATACTTTGGTTCAGCGGTATTGTGAGATGAAGCGGCCCGGACCGACATTACGCGTACGCTTACGCGAGACTGGTTTCACCGTTCGGAGCACTCGTTGCTTAAAGGTGACTGGCGGGTGTCTGTCTCTCTCACTTTAGTTGAACCGAGTGTGGCTACGCCCGGTCCTTGCGAAGGTTAAAACAGCACCAACTTGACAAACTATCGTTGTGGTTTTGATGCGTAGGTAAGAACGGTTCTTGCTAAGCCCGTAGCAGCCACGTAAAACATGCAACAACAAAGTAGAGGACGTCTAATTTGTTTTTGCAGGGCATGTTGTGATGTGATATGGTCAAGACATGATGTGATATAATGTGTTGTATGAGATGATCATGTTTTGTAACCGAGTTATCGGCAACTGGCAGGAGCCATATGGTTGTCGCTTTATTGTATGAGATGCAATCGCCATGTAATAGTTTTACTTTATCACTAAGCGGTAGCGATAGTCGTAAAAGCAATAAGTTGGTGAGACGACAACGTTACTACGATGGAGATCAAGGTGTCGAGCCGGTGACGATGGTGATCATGACGGTGCTTCGAAGATGGAGATCACGAGCACGGTGCTTCGGAGATGGAGATCACAAGCACAAGATGATGATGGCCATATCATATCACTTATATTGATTGCATGTGATGTTAATCCTTTATGCATCTTATCTTGCTTTGATTGACGGTAGCATTATAAGATGATCTCTCACTAAAATTTCAAGACAAAAGTGTTCTCCCTGAGTATGCACCGTTGCGAAAGTTCTTCGTGCTGAGACACCACGTGTTAATCGGGTGTGATAGGCTCTACGTTCAAATACAACGGGTGCAAAACAGTTGCACACGCGGAATACTCAGGTTAAACTTGACGAGCCTAGCATATGTACAGATATGGCCTCGGAACACAGAGACCGAAAGGTCGAGCGTGAATTATATAGTAGATATGATCAACATAGTGATGTTCACCATTGAAACTACTCCATCTCACGTGTTAATCGGACATGGTTTAGTTGCTTTGGATCACGTAATCACTTAGATGATTAGAGAGATGTCTATCTAAGTGGGAGTTCTTAAGTAATATGATTAATTGAACTTAAATTTATCATGAACTTAGTACCTGATAGTATCTTGCTTGTCTATGTTAATTGTAGATAAATGGCCCGTGCTGTTGTTCCGTTGAATTTTAATGCGTTCCTTGAGAAAGCTAAGTTGAAAGATGATGGTAGCAATTACACGGACTGGGTCCGTAACTTGAGGATTATCCTCATTGCTGCACAGAAGAATTACGTCCTGGAAGCACCGCTGGGTGCCAGGAGTTACGCCAGAAGTTATGAACGTCTGGCAAAGCAAAGCTGATGACTACTCAATAGTTCAGTGTGCCATGCTTTACGGCTTAGAACCGGGACTTCAACGACGTTTTGAACGTCATGGAGCATATTAGATGTTCCAGGAGTTGAAGTTAATATTTCAAGCAAATGCCCGGATTGAGAGATTGAAGTCTCCAATAAGTTCTATACCTTCAAGATGGAAGAGAATAGTTCTGTCAGTGAGCATATACTCAGAATGTCTGGGTATAATAATCACTTGATTCAACTGGGAGTTCAACTTCCGGATGATTGCGTCATTGACAGAATTCTTCAATCACTGCCACCAAGCTACAAGAGCTTCGTGATGAACTATAACATGCAAGGGATGGATAAGACGATTCCTGAGCTCTTCGCAATGCTAAAGGCAGCAGAGGTAGAAATCAAAAAGGAGCATCAAGTGTTGATGGTCAGTAAAACCACTAGTTTCAAGAAAATGGGCAAAGGGAAGAAGAAAGGGAACTTCAAGAAGAACAGCAAGCAAGTTGCTGTTCAGGAGAAGAAATCCAAGTCTGGACCTAAGCCTGAAACTGAGTGCTTCTACTGTAAGAAGACTGGCCACTGGAAGCGGAACTGCCCCAAGTATTTGGCGGATAAGAAGGATGGCAAGGTTAACGAAGGTATATGTGATATACATGTTATTGATGTGTACCTTACTAATACTCGCAGTAGCACCTGGGTATTTGATACTGGTTCTGTTGCTAATATTTGCAACTCGAAACAGGGGCTACGGATTAAGCGAAGTTTGGCTAAGGATGAGGTGACGATGCGCGTGGGAAATGGTTCCAAAGTCGATGTGATCGCCGTCGGCACGCTACTTCTACATCTACCTTCGGGATTAGTTTTAGACCTAAATAATTGTTATTTGGTGCCAGTGTTGAGCATGAACATTATATCTGGATCTTGTTTAATGCGAGACAGTTATTCATTTAAATCAGAGAATAATGGTTGTTCTATTTATATGAATAATATCTTTTATGGTCATGCACCCTTGAAGAGTGGTCTATTTTTAATGAATCTCGATAGTAGTGATACACATATTCATAATGTTGAAGACAAAAGATGCAGAGTTAATAATGACATTGCAACTTATTTGTGGCACCGCCGTTTGGGTCATATCGGTGTAAAGCGCATGAAGAAACTCCATACTGATGGAATTTTGGAATCACTTGATTTTGAATGACTTGGTACTTGCGAACCGTGCCTTATGGGCAAGATGACCAAAACACCGTTCTCCGGAACTATGGAGAGAGCAACAGATTTGTTGGAAATCATACATACGGATGTATGTGGTCCGATGAATATTGAGGCTCGTGGCGGATATCGTTATTTTCTCACCTTCACAGATGATTTGAGCAGATACGGGTATATCTACTTAATGAAACATAAGTCTGAAACATTTGAAAAGTTCAAAGAATTTCAGAGTGAAGTTGAAAATCATTGTAACTAGAAAATAAAATTCCTACGATCTGATCGTGGAGGAGAATATTTGAGTTACAAGTTTGGTCTACATTTGAAACAATGCGGAATAGTTTCGCAACTCAGGCCACCCGGAACACCACAGCGTAATGGTGTGACCGAACGTCGTAATCGTACTTTATTAGATATGGTGCGAACTATGATGTCTCTTACTGATTTACCGCTATCGTTTTGGGGTTATGCTTTAGAGACGGCTGCATTCACTCTAAATAGGACACCATCGAAATCCGTTGAGACGACGCCTTTTGAACTATGGTTTGGCAAGAAACCAAAGTTGTCGTATCTTAAAGTTTGGGGTTGCGATGCTTATGTGAAGAAACTTCAACCTGATAAGCTCGAACCTAAATCGAAGAAATGTGTCTTCATAGGATACCCAAAGGAGACCGTTGGGTACACCTTCTATCACAGATCCGAAGGCAAGATATTCGTTGCTAGAAATGGATCCTTTCTAGAGAAGGAGTTTCTCTCGAAAGATGTGAGTGGGAGGAAAGTAGAACTTGATGAGGTAACTGTACCTGCTCCCTTATTGGAAAGTAGATCATCACAGAAATCAGTTTCCGCGACACCTACACCAAGTAGTGAGGAAGTTAATGATAATGATCATGAAACTTCAGATCAAGTTATTACTGAAATTCATAGGTCAACTTGATCAAGATCCGCACCAGAGTGGTACGGTAATCCTGTTCTAGAGGTCATGTTACTAGACCATGGCGAACCTACGAACTATGAAGAAGCAATGGTGAGCCCAGATTCCGCAAAATGGCTTGAAGCCATGAAATCCGAGATGGGATCCATGTATGAGAACAAAGTATGGACTTTGGTTGACTTGCCCGATAGTCGGCAAGCCATTGAAAATAAATGGATCTTCAAGAAGAAGACTGACGCTGATGGTAATGTTACCGTCTATAAAGCTCGACTTGTTGCGAAAGGTTTTCGACAAGTTCAAGGGATTGACTACGATGAGACCTTCTCACCCGTAGCGATGCTTAAGTCTGTCCGAATCATGTTAGCAATTGCCGCATTTTATGATTATGAAATTTGGCAAATGGATGTCAAAACTGCGTTCCTGAATGGATTTCTGGAAGAAGAGTTGTATATGATGCAACCGGAAGGTTTTGTCGATCCAAAGGGAGCTAACAAAGTGTGCAAGCTCCAGCGATCCATTTATGGACTGGTGCAAACCTCTCGGAGTTGGAATAAACGCTTTGATAGTGTGATCAAAGCATTTGGTTTTATACAGACTTTTGGAGAAGCTTGTATTTACAAGAAAGTGAGTGGGAGCTCGATAGCATTTCTGATATTATATGTGGATGACATATTACTGATTGGAAATGATATAGAATTTCTGGATAGCATAAAGGGATACTTGAATAAGAGTTTTTCAATGAAAGACCTCGGTGAAGCTGCATATATATTAGGCATTAAGATCTATAGAGATAGATCAAGACGCTTAATTGGACTTTCACAAAGCACATACCTTGACAAAGTTTTGAAGAAGTTCAAAATGGATCAAGCAAAGAAAGGGTTCTTGCCTGTACTACAAGGTGTGAGATTGAGTAAGACTCAATGCCCGACCACTGCAGAAGATAGAGAGAAGATGAAAGATGTTCCCTATGCTTCAGCCATAGGCTCTATCATGTATGCAATGCTGTGTACCAGACCTGATGTGTCCCTAGCTATAAGTTTAGCAGGGAGGTACCAAAGTAATCCGGGAGTGGATCACTGGACAGCGGTCAAGAACATCCTGAAATACCTGAAAAGGACTAAGGATATGTTTCTCATATATGGAGGTGACAAAGAGCTCATCGTAAGGGGTTACGTTGATGCAAGCTTTGACACTGATCCAGACGATTCGAAATCGCAAACCGGATACGTATTTACATTGAACGGTGGAGCTGTCAGTTGGTGCAGTTCCAAGCAAAGTGTCGTGGCGGGATCTACGTGTGAAGCGGAATACATAGCTGCTTCGGAAGCAGCGAATGAAGGAGTCTGGATGAAGGAGTTCATATCCGATCTAGGTATCATACCTAGTACATCGGGACCAATGAAAATCTTTTGTGATAATACTGGTGCAATTGCCTTAGCAAAGGAATCCAGATTTCACAAGAGAACCAAGCACATCAGAAGACGCTTCAATTCCATCCGGGATTTAGTCCAGGTGGGAGACATAGAAATTTGCAAGATACATACGGATCTGAATGTAGCAGACCCGTTGACTAAGCCTCTTCCACGAGCAAAACATGATCAGCACCAAGACTCCATGGGTGTAAGAATCATTACTATGTAATCTAGATTATTGACTCTAGTGCAAGTGGGAGACTGAAGGAAATATGCCCTAGAGGCAATAATAAAGTATTATATATTTCCTTATGATAAATGTTTATTATTCATGCTAGAATTGTATTAACCGGAAACATAATACATGTGTGAATACATAGACAAACATAGTGTCACTAGTATGCCTCTACTTGACCAGCTCGTTAATCAAAGATGGTTATGTTTCCTAGCCATAGACATGAGTTGTCATTTGATTAACGGGATCATCTCATTAGGAGAATGACGTGATTGACATGACCCATTACGTTAGCTTAGCACCCGATCGTTTAGTATGTTGCTATTGCTTTCTTCATGACTTATACATGTTCCTATGACTATGAGATTATGCAACTCCCGTTTACCGGAGGAACACTTTGTGTGCTACCAAACGTCACAACGTAACTGGGTGATTATAAACGTGCTCTACAGGTGTCTCCAAAGGTACTTGTTGGGTTGGCGTATTTCGAGATTAGGATTTGTCACTCCGATTGTCGGAGAGGTATCTCTGGGCCCACTCGGTAACGCACATCACTATAAGCCTTGCAAGCATTGTGACTAATGAGTTAGTTGCGGGATGATGTATTACGGAACAAGTAAAGAGACTTGCCGGTAACGAGATTGAACTAGGTATCGAGATACCGACGATCAAATCTCGGGCAAGTAACATACCGATGACAAAGGGAACAACGTATGTTGTTATGCGGTCTGACCGATAAAGATCTTCGTAGAATATGTGGGAGCCAATATGGGCATCCAGGTCCCGCTATTGGTTATTGACCGGAGAGGTGTCTCGGTCATGTCTACATAGTTCTCGAACCCAAAGGGTCCGCACGCTTAAAGTTACGATGACAGTTATATTATGAGTTTATGTGATTTGATGTACCGAAGGTTGTTCGGAGTCCCGGATGTGATCACGGACATGACGAGGAGTCTCGAAATGGTCGAGACGTAAAGATTGATATATTGGACGACTATATTCGGACACCGGAAGTGTTCCGGAGAAGTTTCGGATTAAACCGGAGTGCCGGAGGGTTACCGGAACCCCTCGGGGAAGTATTGGGCCTTGGTGGGCCTTGAGGGGAGAGAGAGGGCAGCAGCCAGGAGGTGGCGCGCCCCCTCCCAAGGGGCGTCCTAGTTGGACTAGGAGAGGGGGGCGCAGCCCCTTTACCCTCTCCCTCTCCCTCTCTTTCCTTCCCCCCTTCTTTCCTAGTAGGACTAGGAAAGGGGAGTCCTACTCCTACTAGGAGGAGGACTCCCCCTCTCTCCTTGGCGCGCCTAGGGCAGCCGGCCTCCCCCTTGCTCCTTTATATACGGGGGCGGGGGGCACCTAAGAACACACTTGATATACGATATTTTAGCCGTGTGCGGTGCCCCCCTCCACCAGATTACACCTCGATAATACCGTCGCGGAGCTTAGGCGAAGCCCTGCGTCGGTGGAACATCATCGTCGTCGCCACGCCGTCGTGCTGACGAAACTCTCCCTCAACACTCGGCTGGATCGGAGTTCGAGGGACGTCATCGAGCTGAACGTGTGTAGAACTTGGAGGTGCCGTACGTTCGGTACTTGATCGGTCGGATCGTGAAGACGTACGACTACATCAACCGTGTTGTGATAACGCTTCCGCTGTCGGTCTACGAGGGTACGTGGACAACACTCTCCCCTCTCGTTGCTATGCATCACCATGATCTTGCGTGTGCGTAGGATTTTTTTTGAAATTACTACGTTCCCCACACACTCTATGTGTTCCTATGCCGACAAGGCTGACAATACGTAGACGATGAAAGTGACCGTCATGAACTACATTATTCCTCATCTCTTCACCCAAATAGATCTTTCTAACATAGTTCCACCAATTTCTTCTAATTTTCGTGATTGCTCCGGATGGATGGTGCAAACGAAATGCTGTAACATGATGTGTCGGCATCCCTCTAAACACTACCACCATCTCCGCCACCTGAGATATCTTGTACCCTACCTTCAAATCTGTTAATCCCCTGCCCCTTCTCATCCAACGATGACCCGCCTTTAGTTCTTCGTCTTCGTCCCGTAGTCGCAGATTTTTTTATTAGACACTCTGTCGACCCGCCCGCCTCTCCATGCCTAAGCACATGCCACAGCCACCCTACAGCCGGCAAGTGTTGCCACACGTCGCCACTTGCTCAAGTCACCACCTCTATCAATGCTGATGCCAGTCGTCCCCCTAAAATCTACCACCATCTTTAGTGCCCACGACATCCCGCACCCTGCACTCGAGACCGCTAACCCCTTGTCTCTCCTCCGCCGCCAACACCCGCTGCTTCTAGTACTCTTCTTCCTCCCTCTTCATACTTTTTTCTCCGTCGACTCTATTGACCCGCCCACCTCTACCTACGAAACCACTTGCCACCGCCATCAACAGTCAGCAAATGTTGTCACACACTACTACCTCCCTCTACCCGAGTTGCCGCCTCTACCGCCGCCCAACCCTCTAAATAGTGCCACAATCTCTAGCGCTCGTGACCTTCCGCACCACAATATATCAATGCTTGGCCATATATGAAGATAAAAGAAGGATCAAGATGGTTCTCTGAAGAAGTCATACCATCTCTTGTCACACATCATGTTCATAGATCGTAGGCATACTCTCTTCTCTCAACTTCATTATCATCATTTTGGACTACAAAATCTAACACTCATGTTCTGAATAATCAGTAGAATAAATTAATTTCAAGAACATGTCATGGGTGAATTATTTGGGTCCATACTTAAAAATAATAATCAGTTATGCCTAAGAGATATTTGGCAGGTTACACCGAATGCCATGTAGAAGCGTTACCCAATTTGAATGGATGCATCATCTTTCGAGTCCGATAAATATCATTGGTATGCAAACTTGAGATACTTTGCCATCACCTGCGTTAAGTATGGCGCCTCTCCCCTGCAAGAAAGAGGTGGGCTTCAGAATCAGATCAATAAAATAAGTGAGATCCGAGATTTCTAGAATCGATGTATGGGCGCAAGAAATTTTTGTCGGAAGATATTGATTAGGTGGGATATAGCCTCCTACCGTATGGCAAGAAAAATCGGTAATAAAAACCAGATCCGAAAGGTGTGCTTTCTTTGGATACAAATCGGTGTGGTTGATGCTTGACATACTTTTTTTGAAAGTTGGCAAGAAATCGATGTGAGCGAGAGGTCGTGCGAGAGGGTCGAGCGAACGAACTATGTATGGGCTCCCATATTTTTTGTAAATAAAGAGATAAAAACCAATGAGAGGTGAGACAAAAAAACAGACGAAAAAAACATGGAGGCGAGGCTACCAAGTCATACATTAGGAGTAGAGAATCAGGAATGGATCCGGAAGGAGATCGAGGTGGATCGGAAAAGAATCATTTCCTGCCCGTTTGTAATGTGTTTGGTCGGAGAACGGACTAAAATGATCCCTTAAAGATCAATCTAGCAGGACCTAACAAGGAATCGAGTGCTTACTCAGAGTACCAAACTTCTCCACTTAATAAAATATCCATATACTGACCAGACTGCATATATAGACATAAAACTAACAGGACAAAATAATTCAGTCATACACACAAGATAAAATTGGCAGCCAACTGCATTTTCATTTCAAATAGCACTTGGTATCTACATGGACCAGATGACTGGAAAAAGGTTTGCTAATTCTCCTGAAAATGCACACCCGTCAGACCATTGGACATATGAAAACTACCAAGTGGAAATATATATTTGAATAATTTTCGAGTGCACAGATTAATGGGAAAGAATGTCACTTTTAGCGATGAAGACATGATGGTGTTCATGTTTCAAAATTAAGCTGAAGAACACCAATAATGTTTCTACCTAGAAATAAGATGAGAAAGTAACAGCTTAATGATCGAAAAGCTTAACTGAAAGCTATACACGTTCTCTCCTAGCAAGTATATACATGTAATTAATGGTCAAATCTGCCATTGTTCAGATATAACATATATGCAGCTATATATACATGTTCTCTCAAGGCATTTATACATGTATTGGTCAAATAAATAATATGTTATTCAGAGAGTAAATATTAAGTGTAACCTTGTAGCCATCTTTGAGTTGCTCACCATTAGCAAGGAAAGTGGAAGGTCTTTTTGCTTAGAGTTTGGCCAGTAGCAGTGGAGGAACTTCTTCTGTTGAATATCTGCTATGTCTGAATGGGGGCTGATATGCCTGTCCTATAAGATAATATCCTTGTACGGGACATAACCCTTATAGATAATCTCCATGTACTGTCCTATAGATGGAACAAATTCGGCAGAATATAAGTGAAAGCAGTTTGATGTAGACGGGAACTTCATGTTGCTTTTTCTTCCGCCTGCAACAAAAAAGATTAACAGAATCAAAACGAATTTAATGCACACACGTGAAGATGCATATCTATATTTTCTTCTCTTGTTCTTTAAAATCAGATAGCCATATATTTCTTTAGAATCAGACTAAACTCTATGTACTATTACACGCAAGTCCAGGGCAATGGAAAACATAGACCTGATGCGCTGCAGAAACACTTTGACATCCTCCTTCATGATTTTGAACACATAGACCTGGGCTTTGTTTTCAGAAAAGAGCTGCTAGACAGGTGACCAATCTCTAGTTGTCTATAGCCCAACCTGATGAAAAACGAGAAAACAAATTAGATGATCTCAAACGAATGGATCCATTGCAACATCTAACTGCACTACCTTGCCATGGAGGCCGGCGCATGTACCTGTTTCTAGCAGGTCGGCACAAAAGAAGATCATGGATGGCCGCCGTTGCTGCTACGCAAACAACATGTGGTCATCGTGGTAGATGTTGGAGGGGGCCAATGGATAGAGAGGACCAGGACGTCGTGCTTGAGTGATTCGACGGGAGGAAGGCGTGGTAATTGTCGTGCCGGTTGTCCTCCATGCCCTCACCCTCCGACGAGTAGTGAATGCCCGTCTCCCTCCACCGCCACTTCCACCTCCATCTCCTTATATGTATGCCGACGACTTCCCCGACCTACGGCTCGCCATCGGATCCTCGGGTATTGCAGGGAATCTCCAGCACCCACCAACGCATGCATATTCCTCCTACAATGTGCCCGTGTATTGCAACGGGAAAAACAATCGTAAAACAATTCATGGATGGGCAGTGGACATGATGAACTTGTACTACTTGCGCTGCATCATCAATCAATTTGCACTATCATTAAAAAAGTGTCACAACCTTTGGCATCAGCAGCGGCGTAGCATTAATCATTCTAGCCGAAATCATGGAATTTGAAATGGATTTGATTTCCACAACATGAATTTAAAATTCAACTGAAGAGAGTTATGTTTTCTTGGTGTATACATTTCAGCTGTGTCCCCATAATCAAAATATACTATAGATTTTCAGTCAAATAACATTGTTTCATTGTTTAAATAAAACCATTTCAAAGTTGTGCCTCTCTGTGGGTTTTGAGCCATGCTCTTACGTATTTTTGTGCAACTACGCGATGATAGTAGAAAATGAAAAACATGCCAAATCTGGGTCAGAAGAGTGCAAGAAGGCACCTGCCGATAGCAGTGGACCATTTACTGTCGATGAAATCTGGAGCGGGTACACTTAACACAGTCTGCATTGCAGACTTCCCTCATCAAATCCATTTCAACTCCTGCAGTGATAACCAGAATATTAATATAAATAATTAAAATGCGGACAGAGGACATATTATGCGTCAATCATGAACAGTTTGTTTCCAGAAGATCATGTATTGTTGTACTCAAGGCATGCTAGGTCTCCCATTGAAGAATGTAGCTATCAATTGCCACTGAGAACTACAAGTATCCTGTAGTTGTGCATGGTAAGCTTCTTGAAAAGAATAACTCAATGCAAGCTTGTTACTGAGATGGATTATGCAAAACTCACCTCTATCCATGTTATGTGAGAGAAATTCTAGCAGAACTTGTGTTACTTCCGCTGCATCATCAATGAATTTGCACTATCCTAAGAAATTATATGTATCACCGTCTTTGGCATGAACCACGCTGAACTACAATGCTCTTATCCTCTCTACTCTTTGTTCAATACTTATCTCTTTTTTCTTATCTAAATTGAAAAATAAATGTCACCGTGGTGATAAACATTTATGCTAGAGCCGCAAAATTTAATTCCTATATCTTTTTGCCTATCTAGAATGCAATATTACGAAAGGCATAACTTCAAAAATTAAACAACGCTAATTCAGTAAACACATCATTTATCTAAATATAATGATGTTCAAAGTTAAAATATAGGGACGAAAGTCCTGCCTGAAGAACCGTCATCACAAGTTCAGCAAACATACCACACACTATAACTTTCTGAAAATATACAGTCTCTAGCCCATTAAGCA
Source organism: Aegilops tauschii subsp. strangulata (assembly GCF_002575655.3). NCBI lineage: Eukaryota > Viridiplantae > Streptophyta > Magnoliopsida > Poales > Poaceae > Aegilops > Aegilops tauschii. The sequence goes on along the minus strand of NC_053035.3, from coordinate 367,058,722 downwards.
TATTTTAACAGAAAGTAATGGAAGCACTAACAAAACTAATTAAAAAAAGGTAAGATTGGGATCGAAAGGGTGTAGCTTACGAAGATCATTCCTTTTTCTTGACTACAGTGTGGTCCTAAACTTCTGATCATCACGGCTGCAGTACAGACAACAGAGAAGATTAGACTTGATTAGATTTTGAACTGATTTTCAGTAATCTTCCTGTGTCGTAGGGTACCATGTTCCCTTGAAACTAATATCAACAAAATAATTTTCTTACTCAGTCTTGAGGAACATAATATAGACATAGGGAATTAATATAGAGTAATCCAAAAGAAGAACTAATCAATTGAAAGGTATCCAGATCGTATGAGGAATGAAACAACACCTTCATTAACATGTCATACCAGGATGAACCAATCTAACAATAGTCAAATAAATAGAGGAGCAGGCATACCCGAACTCCACTGCGGAAAGAGTGGTTGATTACTTTTCATGCTTATTCCCCAATAGGTATTTTTATCAGATGGATCAAATGAACTCTATCCATAACCCGCCATTCTTGGTATGGTTTGTGGCACAGGATGGTGGCGTCGCACTCCTGCAATTGACATGTGGTTAAAGTATGACCAACAGCTACATTCACCTCAACATAACTCAGAAGAAAAATCACCACAAAATAAAATTCAAAAGGCAGGTAATAATTGATAGAAACCTAGATCAAACAGAGTAAGAAATACCTTAGATTAAGCATTCATAATTTGATTTTGCAGTAAAAATCATAATTTGGTCAGAAAATAAAATACCTAAGACTCTGTTGTATGGGATTTAATAATATGGCATGCACTGTATCCTAAATTCAGCACCAAAGGATATGTTCTTAGATTTTAAATCACCACAATCATGTGAAAAGAAATAATCATTGCTATCTATTTTCATTAGGCATTACCCCAAACACAAGGTGAGCAAGTCCAACAGATAGATGGAGGGATGGCTGGAATGGGGCAGAGGAGAAAAGGGCATGTTGCAAAAGTTTGTTCTGTCGGGCGGGGAGGAGCAATGCTTGCAGCTAGCTATCTATTTTATACTCGATATGTCATTGACAACCAAGTGAAGCTGCTGCAACTTGTAAGGTGCACGCATGGTGGGTGTCTTGCCATGGTTGCAGCAATGCTAATCTTTCCCTATGTCGCGGTCCATACTGGGGAAACAAATAACCTGCATACTAATCGTGAACATACTCAGAAAATGCATGCAAGGACTGAATATATGGAAGTAAAAAATTGTCGACCTTGCGCCACTGCTACTGCATCATTGCAACAATAAGAATTTACACCCACATCTTGTAGAAAGAAATCTGCACACAACATTAGCTACCAAAATTAAGTACCTTTAGCGGTCATCTCTCACATAGAATTTTATCCCGTTTTTCAGCTTTTCTGCACAATCATCTGCAGAGAAACAACCATAGAGTAGATCTTTTCTTTAAGCATTACCAAATCTCCTCATTCATCTGAAAAGAAATAAAAATTTGCATAGCTATTTTATTCAAGCATTACCTCAAACACATGAGTAGGTCCAAGTGTCCAACAGGTAGACCCAAGGGGGATGACTGAATATTTCATAATCGTCATGTCATCCAAGGTGAAGTGAGGCTGATGCTGCCTGTATGGTACGCGCATGGTGGGTGTCCTGCCGTGGTTGCAGCAACGCTGATCTTTCCCTCGCGTGGGGCCGCAATTCTGGCTCTCGGATGGCCGGCGAGCCACCGGTGAGCAGCAGCCTCACTACACCTTATTATCCTCACACTACAAAACACTATTATGCTCACTAAGTTTAAAATACTTTATTCAGGTTAATTTTATTTGCAAACCTAAAAAATGATATTCTGATTTGCACAATATTAACACATGTCACGATTAAGAAAAAACAAAACCTTTGATGACCATGCCACTTGAATTGCATAATTGCTCCACTCAATGTTTTCTCCTTCCAAAATACAAGAATTTTGTTATATGACATGTACCAATAGAATAACATGTCTAACAGGAATTATCCTGTTATTGTAGATTTGACAAATCTGGAAGGCTATGAAACTTTGTTCTAGTTGATCATTAAGCACCAAGTTTAGCACCAGGTGACTGATACCTGCCAAAACAAAGGCTTAAATTGTAGGGAAAGGCAGACCTGGTATATCCATGTGAGTTTAGATGATGTATAGCTCATTGTGGAAACTTGAACCGCTTTTGATTAATACTCTCTGTCTCAATAAATGTGAGAAGCACGCGTGGTCCTGAACCTGGAAATAAAACATGGAAACCTATCATCATACATTTCTAAAAATAAAATTGACTGTAACAGTATTGTCGTACACGCCAAATACCATGCCCCACCATTATTTACGAATCATTTTATCTACTGGAAATTGTATCTGATGCAAACATGAATATTTTGGGGTGGGCTCAACCAATTTTGCTACAATGAAATTATCCAAACTTACAATGCATTTTCCCTACATGATTTAATGGAATAAAACATAGCGTGATACATGTTCACTCGCACCGGGCATTGCAAATGGTAAAAAAGTTGAACTGGACAAATGTGTGTAAAATAGTGGTTGACAAACCACACCTACTATTGGAGAAGCAACAAAATCGTGGCTCACATTACAAAAGATTACCTCAGAGTTCAAAAGCTCTTCGTGCTCAAGGGCATAACCCATTGGGTAAAAATCACCATGTCTTCAGATTTCAATTCCTTCATCAACAAAATAGGACAACTCAGGTTTCGAGCAATTTGCATAATCACAATAAAAAGCAGACCTGGGTGATTTTTACGAAGCAGTTTTTGGCAATCTTAGGATCAGCACAACCTATACATGAAATTCAGTGCTATAGGTAAAAAGACCAACATCAAACCATAAGCCCTCTATGCCGCCGCCACTTGCCAGATTTCCACCGGCGACATCCTCCGGTTACCTGCTCCTCGCACGGTCCTGCGGCCTCCTGCCATCCGTTGCCACCAGCCGATCTCCCGCTGTCCGTTGCGCCACCAGTTGGTGTCCCAGCCATGGGAGAGGAGAACCTGGGGGCGCGTGAGTACAGGCTACGGGGAGAAGATGGGTTGGGGCGAGGGCAGGGAGATAGCGTTACCTGGGTCGTCGTTCATCGCTGTCGCGGACGCGGCGCTCCTGCTCGTCTACGTCCCACTTTGATCTCCTCCTGGAATCGTGAAGAAAAGAAGAGATGGCAAGGGCGCAGATCCACCGCTCCAATCAGATCCCTTCCATTCCCTTCCCTCCCTTGGGAGAGGGAGAGAAGGTGAGGGGGAGGAGGAGGCCGCCGGTGGTGTCGCCATGGCCGGGCAGGGCTCCTCCCGCCTGCCCGTGACGGGAGGTGGCGGGGGCGGCCGCGACGGGAGGTGGCGGGGGCGGCAGCAACGGGCGGCGGCGTTTGAGGGAGGGGATCGGCGGTGGCTGCGAGGGCGAAGGAGCCGCGACGGGAGGTGGCGGGGGCGGCAGCGACGGGCGGCGGCATTTGAGGGAGGGGATCGGCGGCGGCTGCGAGGGCGAAGGATCTGGTGTGGCGTCGCTCGAGGGCAAAGGCTTCGCTCGCTCGTTCGCAACGCACGTGGCAACGGCTTCGCTCGCTCGTTCGCAACGCACGTGCAACGTCTTGCTAATTTTCGTAGGTTACCCGTCGTAGGTTTTTTAAGGACGATTTTCTGTCGATGAACCGTAGTGTTTCACAACTGGCATTGTGGTAGCATACCGATTTTTTTTCGGTCTCGAGGGCGAAGGGGGGAATCGCTGGGTTGCGGGAGGTGGGATTGAGGACGAAAATTAACCGTCTCTGGTGGGACGAAAATTGACCGGCGAAGACTACCAACTGCTCCATTAGGATTAGAGATGCATTGAAAAGATAGAAGTACACTCTTTTATGAACAATTTTTAAATGGCAGACATACACTTATTCATGGACGGAGGGAGTAGGTGTTTGGGACTGCTACAAAAAGTTATAGGTGTTTGGCAAACCGGCGCACACCCTTCCCACTACCTTGGGCTCGGGCCATTTAACACTTTTCTTTCTCGCCGAAGGTATGTCGCTCACGTCAGAATCTTGTTCAACTGTTTTTTTAGAGTATGATTTTTCTTTTCTATTATATATTTTAGATTTATTTCATTTTTTTATAAATTCACGATTTTTTCAAATTCGTGATTTTCTTAAATTCACAAAAGTTTTTCAAAGCTTAAACATTCTTAAAAAATGAACTTCATTTATGTTTTTTTCATTTCCCTTTTCCCTTTTTAGATGCATGATCTATTTTGAATTTCGTGATTTTTTTTCAAATTTGTGAACTTTTCCATATTTCATGAACTTTCGAAAATTTACGAACTTATTTTCATTTTTTGTGAAATTTTTATAAATTTGTGAACTTTTCTCTATTTAGGTACTATTTTAAAATGTAATATTTTTTTGAAATCCATATTCTTTTTCAAACCCTTGAACATTTTTCATATGCATTAACATTTTCAAATCCAAGATTTTGTTCAAATTGTGCCAACTTTTTTTGAAATATTGAACCTTTTCATATACGTGAACTTTTTTCAATTTATGAGTGGTTTTTAAACCCATGATTTTTTCTTTAATTTTTTAATTTCTTTTTGTACCAGTTTTCAGAAGTCAACGGTTAACAAGTCAATGGTCAACCGGTCCACCTATCAAGCGGTCAACCAGGCGTAGCTGGGCCAGCCCAACTCTGGTGCGTGCATGGCCGTCGTTCGCCTAACGGGCCCTGGTTAGGAGAACCCTACGTGGTCGTCCCTCATTGTGGTTGTCCTTTTTTTTGGAGCAACTAGTTAACGAGCGCTCCTTCGGGAGCCTCGCAACGATCAGCGCCACTTCGCGCGCTCTCAGCCATTCGTCACGTATCGCGCTCTGGACGCTCCCTCCAGATTTTATTTTTTTTATTTTTCCGCACGCGTTTTTGGCTTTTTAAACGGTTTTTTTCCTGGTTTTTTTCGACATTTTGGGTTTTCCCCGGTCTTCCTTAGCGTTTCGACCAAAAAAATTTTTGCGCGAAAAAACGCGTTTACTTTTTTCTTCTTTCGTGAAAAGTCACTTTTTTTTCACGAGAGGCACGGTTGTGCTTTAGCGAGAGTCACGGCCGTGCCTTTGGGAAACGAAAAAAAAACGCGTTTTTTGTTTTTTTTCTTTTGCGAGAGTCACGGTTTTACTTCCGCGAGAGGTTGTGCTTTCGTGAGAGTCATGGCCGTGCCTCTCGGAAAGGGAAAAAATACGCGTTTTCTGTTTTTTTTTCTTTCGCGAGAGTCACGGTTTTGCTTTTGCCAGAGGCACGGTTGTGCTTTCGCGAGAGTCACGGACGTGCCTCTTTCGGAAAGGAAAAAAACGTGTTTTCTGTTTTTTTTCTTTCCACGAGAGTCACGGTTTTGCTTCCACGAGAGGCATGGTTGTGATTTCGCGAGAGGCACGGGCGTGCCTCTTTCGGAAAGGGAAAAAATCATGCTCCCGGCTTGGTTTTTTCGTGAAAAAAAGTTCGTCAAAACCTATCAACATGGGATCTAGTTCTGAAGATCTCGACGCGAGGAATCCAATGGTGAAAACGGTTTGAGATTTGAACGTACGGTTTAAGAGATAAAACGTTTTGAATAAACGAATCTACGAAAAAAGGGAAAAACTCCCAGGTTGCGACAAGTGGCGCGCTGCATGTGCGCTACTTGTCGTGACCTGAGAAAATGGAGTGTTCTTTGCAACGAGTACTCCTTAATTAGTGATTTCGTCTTTTTTTTGCGAGGGTCATTGTGGTTGTCCTGGCCGTGCGTCATACGTTTTTGTTGACTAGGCCTAGCAACACATTTTTTTGCGGGAAAAACTTCCAATCTATTCATCTTTAATCATGGTAGTACAACGAACACTAGAAATATTAAAAATTACATCCAGATCCGTAGACCACCTAGCGACGACTACAAGCACTGAAGCGAGCCGAAGGCGCGCCGCTGTCATCGCCCCTCCCTCGCTGGAGCCGGGCAATCCTTGTTGTAGTAGACATTCGGGAAGTCATCGTGCTAAGGCCCCGTAGAACCAACGCACCAGAACAGCAACCGCCACGGATGAAGAGTGTAGATCAAAAGGATCCAACCTGAAAACACAAGAACGAAGACGAACGACGAACAAATCCGAGCAAATCCACCAAAGACAGATCCGCCGGAGACACAACTCCACACACCCACCAACGATGCAAAACGCATCACTGAAATGGGGGCTAGGCGGGGAGACCTTTATTCCATCTTCAGGGAGCCGCCACCGTCTCGCCTTCCTGAGCAGGACACAAACCCTAACAAAGCTTGAAAAAAGATCTAAAAGCGGAGCCCTCCCACCGGCAAGGGCCGAGATCCACTCCGCCTCCATGGCCATAGGGCCACTGGAGACGGGATGGACCGGCACCGGCGCCGGTGGGAGGCAGAAAGCTAGGGTTTTTGGAGGCGGCGGCTAGGTGTGCGTCCTACTTTGGTTTGTTGTATATATAACGTAAGTTATAGCTCAGCAGAGTCGTTGGCAACCAACTCGCAACAACACATTAACAGCCGTGTACTCCCTTCGTCCGGTGAAAATTATACATATAGAAGTTTTAGGACAAATTACGGAGTTGAGTAAAAACTGCATTGGAAATATGCAAGCCATCATCTCTCTCCTTTCTCCTTTTTAATTACCAACCCCCAATGATCTAAGTGCCTATAGAAATTTAAAAGACCATGTGTAAAATGTTATTGATCCTGATTACCGTGTGATGAGATTTTTTTCTATTTTAAAGTGCATTGAAAAGATAGAAGTACACTTTTTATGAACAAATTTTAAAACCAAACATACACTCTTTACCGGATGGAGGGAGTAGGCCTCATCATTCGACTAATGTTATGGCAACTCCACTGACATGCACAGTAGGGTAGCCAGCCCAATAAGCTAGAGTGGTCCAGCAGGAGAACTTCCATTTGAATTTGATTTTTTTTGAAATTTGATTTTTTAATTGCAATATATAAACAAAAGGGAAACAGAGTGGTCCCGTCCCTCGGACACCTAGCTACGCCACTGGACATGTATCAAAATAGAGACATCAAATGTCCGCAGACATGTTTGGACGTGTCCGCAGATTGCAATTGAGAAACTGGTCATTCAACTGTGGACATCAAATCCAGACATCATAGTGGGCCATGTGAACCTAGAGGAAAAAACACATGGTGTGTAGGGAGATATAGTTCAACTAACAAGTGGGAAAGGTGAACGTCCGATTTCCCCCAAACCTCCTCCGGTTCTCTACTGCATTATGTGATGTAGTTGGATTAGAAACATCCGCCGCATGGAGCGTCGTTGGATTAGCGCCCCGACAGCCGTCTGATCTAACCATCACACGCGCATAACCACCTCCCTACTTTCTGCAACAGGCGCTCAGTTTCTAAAACAGAATTCCCGGTACGCGTCGGCCGGTGGATCTTTTAAAAATATCCGCCGCCCCGCGAGCCGTTTGATTACGTCACGTGGGCCGTTCAGTCCTCATCTCTAATTTCCTGCAATGATGCTCTTGTTGCAAGATCTGGTCTTCTCTGATTTCCTGCAACAAGACATTTGTTGTGGAACCTCATCTTCTACAAATTTCTGCAACAGGACCCATGTTGCAAAACTTCTTCTTTAATTTTCTGCAACAAGACTCTTACAAAAATTGCAACAACATCTCCCGCCGCGTCTACTTTTCTGCAACATCTTTCACGCATCTAATTTTCTGCAACAAGATCATTGTTGAAAAAATTGCAACAACATCTTCCGTTGCGTCTAATTTTCTACAACAAGACCCTTGTTGCAAAAATTACAACAGGATCTCCTGCAGCGTCTAATTTTCTGCAACATGACCCTTGTTGCAAAAATTGCAACAAATCTATTGTTGCGTCTGAGCTCGAGGAGGCGAGAGCCAAGGACGCAGACGCTCCTCCAGGACGGCGGCAACAGTGAATGACGAGAAACGGCAGATACGGCTCCAGCCGTAACAAATGCTACAGGACGACGTTGATGATGGTTGGGGATGGCTCGTTGACACAGATCCAACAAACCAGCCGTCTCCCTTCTAGTCTCGCCGTTGTCGTCATCTCGGTGGATATGCCACCCCCTACGGATCTAGCCGCACCGGGGAGAACCTCCATGAACGCCTACAGAATCGCCAGAATGCGGGGGGAAAGGGATGGGGGATCTTAGATCCATACCTGCTGGAGTCGACGTCGGCCACGGACAAGCCCGTCGCCGTCGCCACCGCACTGGATATGCCCGGTTGCCCAACGCCCTGCACCGCTGGCCCGCCGGCCTCCCAAATCCAGAAGCGTCGCCCTCCCAGAGACACGAGACGATGGAGCTGCCAGTTGCAGAAATGCTTTCCTGAAACAAGGGCTCTGTTTCAGAAAAAATGGACGCGCGTGACGCGGAAGCGGGGATGCCCTCATCCGTCCGATCAACAAACGATCCAACAGGTGCGGAGCCGGCGGACGTGGCGCGCGTGATCGGTCGGGTGAAGGTAAGCTTTTTCCGTAAGATAATGACTTCAGACTTCAGAGTTCCAATTTTTTCATATTTCAGAAGATTTGAGAAACACATGCTCCATATATATGCATGAATATGGCAGGTTAGCAAGTTTGTGAGTAGATTCACATGATCAGAAGTACAAAATTGTAAAATAAAAGGAAACAAAAGTGTAGAGTTTCATTACTTTCACAAAAACAAACAAAGTGTTTCCCAATTTATAAAAAGAAGAAGAAGAGTTTCAGTGTCACAAGTCTGTGAGATGCCGAAACAGAAAACTCCATCTCCATGTAACGAAACATGGCGGCAGGCCAAGCCGGCAAGACTTGGACGTCCTCCATGGTATGTATCATGTTTGGAGCCATGCTATAGCTTGACTTGGCATGACATGAGTTGTGCCTCCCGAGAAGCAGAGAGCAAGAGTTTCTCTTTACGGAACTCCAACCTTCACGGAACTCCGGCGGGCCGTCAACTCGTCTATCAGCCGGCCAACAGCATTGTAGGAAGATCCACCACCCTCCACCGCGCTCCTCGCCTTACAACCGAGGGCCTTGGCCTTCTTTCGCATGGCGTCGCCCTCCTCGCCGTTGCCCATCAATCTCCCGATGGATTCGGCGATCACCTCGCCGCCGATCACCTCGTGGGCCTCGACGCATGACGCGTAGTCCTTGGCGCCGATGCTGACGCCCACCTTGAGCAACTCCACGATAACCTTCTCGTTGTTGAACTGATCTGCGTACCGCGGCCACGTGACCATCGGCACGCCGGCGCTCACGGCCTCCAGCGTCGAGTTCCAGCCGCAGTGCGTCAGGAACCCGCCGACGGCAGGGTGGTTCAGGATGAGCATCTGCGGCGCCCAGCCTCGGATGATGAACCCGCGGCCGCCGTGTGCCGTCAGCTCGGCGAAGCCTTCGGGCATCCACTCCGAAGAGTCTGGGCATGCGGCGCCGATCACCCACACGAAATTCATGCCTGAGAGCTCGAGGCCGCGTGCGAGCTCGTGCAGCTCCGCCGGCGAGAAACTGGTTAGCGTGCCGAAGGAGATGTACACCACCGAGCCGGCCGGCTTCATATCCAGCCAGCCAATGCAGCTGTCCGCGTCCGGCGAGAGCGCGTCGGTGCCTCTCCCAGCCATGTCCTTGGTGGCGAGTGCCACCGGCCCGACGAGCCACGCGCGCCGGCCAAGCGTCGTGCGGTAGTGCTCGACGTAGTCCGGCTCCAGCTCGTCAAAGCTATTGAACACCTCGCCGAAGCTCCTCTGGTCCGCGGCATTCAGGCCCTGGAAGAATGCCCAGCCCCAGTGTTCCGCCTCGTTCGCGGGGTCCATCAACTGGCTGCGCCTCAGCTCGACACGGTGCGGCAGGCCCGGCAGGGAAACGAGGGCGTCGGGGTCGTCTGGGACAGTCGCCAACGGGTCGTGCCGCAGCATGCTGTCGATGCAGGACAGCGCGAACATGCTGCTACCGAGGAACGCGAGGCGCGGGACGCCGTGCTCCGCGGCGGCGTCGACGGACCACGGGAAGAAGCTGTCGGACACGACCGCGTCGGGGCGGTTGTCAACCAAGAACCGGTCGAAGGGCTCCCGGAGCAGCTGCGCCGCCTCAAAGAACTTGCCGCGGTCGCCCTGGGACTTAATGGCCGTGCCGTTCTCGACGCCCGGCGGGAGCCCGACGTCAGGGAAAGGCGCGACGGAGATATCGATCGCCGGGGAGTCGGTGCCGGCGAAAGCGTCATTGGCGTGGTCGACGGACGAGCGCATGATGGCGGCGTTGACGGGCGTGGTGAGGATGCTGCACCTGACGCCGCGGGCGGCGAAGAGCGCGGCCATGTCGGCGATTGGAATGAGGTGGCCGTGGGCTGGGAACGGGAAGAAGAGGATGTGCAGCGGCGCCTGCTGCTGTTCGTCTTTGACTGCCATGGCTAGCTGCTTCCTGTGACGACAGAAGTATATACTGCGGCGCGGAGGAGAGTACGGATATGAGTTTGAGAGATGGACCTAGGCTATAGGAGTGATACGTACGTACATAGTTTCGGAGCAATTAAGAAGAGAGCCGTGTAGAGAGGAAGGAGAACTAGCTTCTGGCTTGGTGATCTCCGTCTACTAGAATCCAAGTTGCTTGGAAGCGCCGTTCGAGATTTTGATACCTTCACGTACATGCAAGAGTTCGAACAAAAATTGTTTCACTTGTTTGTACCATCGGTACTGAGTCATAAGCGTATCTATTCAGTGTGCAATCGTTCAGATAATATCATGATGACAAAAGTCATTATCTGTCTCGTTGAAAGAAAAAGTCACTCAACAAAGATACAACAACCAAGATTCCCTTACGCCCGCGCCTAGGGTTTTACACCTCTCTGACGATACCCCGCCAGCGAGTTTTACCCCCATCCCCAATCCATCCCCTCTCGACCGTGTCTCATGCCCAATCGAAGACCAGCGGCGGCGTGATCGCCGTCAAGACCGATCTGGTCGATTTCTTCGAGCAGTTAGAACTCAATGACGAAGACTTTGATGATCTGGAGATAGATGAGGATGATCATTATATCAATGAGAGCGTCTAAGGCTAACCCTAGCTAGGGTTCACACTTAGAAAACTTTTAGCCAGGCTGCGTTCACTGCGACATGCGTGCCGCTTGAACCTAGCGCGGGAGGTTCGCTTCCGCCCAATTGGTCCAAATCTTTTCGTTGTCCCAAGCATTGTGCTTGGGCGATTGGAAGAGAATATGTATCGGGGCCCTTGGTTGTTAAGAAATTGGGTGGTACTGATGTACCCATACGACATCTTAGCAAAGCTGAGGATGTGAGCATTATGTTCATGTCGATATGGTTGCAAATACACAAGTTGCCGAATGGATTCTACAAGAAAGGAATAGTGGAAAGCTCATGAAAGACGCTAGGGCGATCCTGGATATGCGACTATGGAATACCCGTGGTGACTATGTACGTGTTCGGGTACGGTATGAGGTGTGAATGCCTCTCACAAAGTACATGAGTATTCTTAGAGGAAAAGCATGCCAAGCTTATCTTGTGCGCCATGAGAAGCTCGGACGATTCTGTAGCTTCTGTTGTCTTGTTGGGCATGGGTTCAAGAAGTGTGGCTCCGGTATCCATGATGGGAAGAGTAAAAAAATATGGATTATGGTTGTATGCTGATGCGTCGAACCACCCGCGTGCTGATGAGCAATTTGCAAAAGGCATAACAGTAGTCCGACCATTTTTATGAAGTCTGCAGCAGAGTATGATTCTTTGGGTATATGGCTTCTGTCGAGCCCCTCTGCAGCTTCTTTGCTACTTCTCATCGTCTTGACACTCTCAACCGGATTAGGTTTTGCCTTTTCAGCGAACTTAGCATCACTATTTGGCTCTCTGCAATTTTAGTGACTTGTGCCTCCATGCTACGAGTTCTTTCCTCTAAAGCATGCATATCGTTAGTGAGTCAGTCAATTTTACCGGTCATTTGGCTGAGCATATTATCATGATTCTTCAAGATATCGATAAAGATTTTATCTTGCTCACTTTGAGCAGTGATAAAAGTTTTGAGAGTTTCTTCCAAGTATTACCGTTGCTCGTTCCACTAAAAATATTGGGTGCTCCGTTATTAGTTGGATACAATGTCCTAGGAGCATAACCATTATTTTTCCAATTGAAATTACAATTGTTGCAAGCAATGAAGTAAACATCATTAATATCACCTTCGGTAATTGCATAAATATTTACCTCTTATGGTGTTGATGAGTTCATCTATCTTTGTGGTTAGTCCCTCATCTTTCTCTTCGAAGATAGCACTGATCTTTCTTGTGGTAGACCTTTCTACATTCCATTGGACATGTATTTCTTGCATATACAAGTAGCTTCTTGGCCTCTTCAATTGTTCTTCCCATTATAGTTCCTCCTGCACTTGTATCAAGCATAGTCTTTGACATGGGATTAAGAGCATTATAAAACAAATGAAGAATTAACCATTCTTCCATCCCATGTTTGAGGCAGTTTCTTATAGCCTCCTTCATGCGATCCCACATAAGCGCTAGTGGCTCACGTTCTTTTGGCTTAAAACCAGATATATGTGAACGAAGTTGCATAATTTTTTCAGAGGGATAAAAACAAGATAAAAATTGCTACAACAAGCAGTCCATGAAGTTATAGTTACTCTAGGCAAAGCTAGAATGTCATTCTTTTGCCTTTCCTCTAAAGGAGAAAGGAAATAGATGCAACTTCAAGGCATCATGTTCATTGTCTATAATATGTGTCATGTCACACACCTCAGTAAAATTATGTGAGTGCATGCCGACATCCTCTGATGCAGTGCCTCTAAATTGGTCTTGTTGAACCATTGTGACTAAGCGGGGCTTAATTTTATATTGCTCGGCAACAATATCAGATTGTACAATTGGTGCACGCATCCAAAACAGTAAGCTACGCATCAAGGGGGGTTGCTCGCGTGTGCCATGTGGGCGGAGGCGCACTGTGCGGCGTGGCCAATGACGAGAGAGGGCAACTCTCCATCCTTTCCTCCTTGTTGGCGTACAACCCTATTGGATCCTTTCCTTCCCAACGAAGGCAGCCCCGCAATGGGTCGCTCGTCTTCCTCTCCGCCTTTCTCCCCCACACGCTGTCAGCCACAACCGCCTCCTCCTCTTCCTCTTCTCCGCACTTGTCACCCCCTCTCCCTCAAGAATATCCACGGGACACCGCTCAGCCTCTTCTCCGTCTTGGTGCTGAGCAAGAAGATGGGGCGGATCTGGGCGTCGGCTCCCGTGCCACTTCCCTGGAACGAGGGATCTCGCCAGTGTGATCTCCCTACATGGCGAGGAGGAGGGGAGGACCGCAACATCGGTCAGAGAAGGTGGGGAGGAATGGATGCCAACAAGGGAGGCGGCTCAGCGTTGCCCACTCCCCACCGGCCTCCTTTGTCTCCCAAACACATATGGCTGCAATCCTTCCTCTGCTCTGGTGTCGTGGGAGCAAGAACAAGGGCAGAAATGATTTGTATCTACATCCAGTGTTCACACGGCCAGATCGATGGATCTGCCTCATCCAGATCTTCCACAAGGGCACGAGGTACGTAACGCTCCCCCATGGATCCACCCCCTCCCGTCCCCTGTGCTAAATTCATCTGGTTTTCTGGTGGTTTCCAGGTGGTGCTGAAGTCGGCTAGGAGGGGTAGCGCCGTGATGATGCGGAAGCGACCGGGGATCATTATCTAACACTGCAGAAACAGAACATTTGGTTGTTCTGATCACTTAAAATTGCTCCAGTTTTAAAGCACATTAGGAATGACCAATCGAACGAATAGCATGGTGGATGGTGACTTGTTCACTCACTGTCTAACTAGCGTATGTTACTCTAAATCTTTTTTCGATCAAGATGAAATAGGTTCAGAAAAGATCTAGATTAAACAGTTAGCCTATCATGCCTCTGACTAGTATAAATATTGTTTGTGTTCTTCAGTCATTTGATCTCAGGGCAGTAGATCACCTGTTGGTTACTTGGTTCCCCCTGCTTGCTCAATGCTACTTGCAACTTATCTCGTTGGTAGTAATTTCTGATAGTTTTGCCTCTGTCCCTTTTACTGCAGAAACTCAGTTTGGTGAATGGTGTGTTGTTTACTGGTGGATCTGTGAAGCAGGCTCCGTATTTTGAGACAATTAAGAAAGTGTTTCGGGTATCTATCTATTTGGTAGCTTCTGTGTGTTTCAGACATGTTATTCACTTCTACTCTTTAGTTGCGTCCATTATTAAGAACATACTACATCTCAGTATCGTAACATCACACTATTGTTCCTAACTCACATAGAATGGGTCAACCATTACTAGATAATTCTCACTTTCCTCGTTTATTCTTCTGCAGTATGTCTTGGACAAGAATGGTGCAGGAGTTGCATTTCCATTGTTCGCACGGTGTCTTGGCTTTAAGCTTGTAAGCATGACTGTGAGCAAAGCCAACTCAAGTAAGCTGCTGCTGGCCACCTTTCAGAAAATCGAGGTTAGATATATACACTACTAGGGAAAAGCCTACCAGTAGCGCGGGTCTTAGGTGTATCTGTAGCACGGGCTCCCGCGCTACTGATACGACGCTATAGCTAACTTATAGTATTAGCGGGGGTCAACACGCGCTACTGTTATACATGGTTAGCAGTAGCGTGCTTTACAGGAAAGCGCTACTGCTAGCTAATAGCTGCAGCGCTTTGAAGTAAGCCGCACTACTGCTAAGAGCACGCTGCTGCTAACTTTATTCCCCTCGCTACTGCTAGTTTTATTAGTTTCTGATTTTTTTTCTGTATATTTTTTTGTATTTGAACAGGCTTTATACAATAATCTTTAGCACATCATACACATACAAATGTAATCATAGCATGTACATACAAATAGTCTCATCAAATCATGTCATCATCATCCAACACAAAGTGGTCTCTCGTCATCATCTCAAAAATAGCGATACAAGTCTCGAATACTTGCAACTCTACATCGTCTTCCATCTAAACAATGATATACGCGAGAAGAGCTATCACTATGAGTGAGAGCAGAACTATGCAGTACATGAGGCGGTTATGAGTCCTCTCTCGCGCTAGCGTGAACCTCAAGTAACTAGATTCTGCTTCTTGTCTGCTTTTGAAGCCTTTATGGCTGGCGCCCGAGACCCCCTCCACTTGCGCCTGACACTCAGGCCACTTGTCGTACACTCTCGGAACCTTCCTTTTGTACACGACATAGCACTGCTTTTTCGCCATCAAGAATCTAGGTACCTGTTCGAGATGCATCTTCATCAAGAGAATGTACAATCATATGCAACACAATATAGTTGAGCAACATGAAAAAGAAAGGGTTAGCAACTAGATGCAACATATAGCAAACACATAAATAATCAACATAGTTTCATAGTACGCAAACTAATTAACAAGAGGTATGCAGGTCATCGTACCCAAACTAACAAAGTAGCGTTACGCAAGTTCGGCAGGGACCGTGGACATCACAAAGTTTCATCGCTACAGAAAGTATACAAGTTCAACCAACACATATAATCATCATCGGCATCGTAAATCACTAGAAGTTCCATCCTCCATATCATCGAGGATGCACCCTAGCTTCTTGAACGGTGCGAGGTCCTGACGTTGCATGCCTATGCGAGTTCGGACGTCAGCTCACGATATAGGGCCGTGGTGGAGCATCCCCTTCTCTTCGACGACTTCTTTCATGATGATCGTCGCAATGTCCCTCTGGATGCGAAAAAAGTCATCTCTAAGTTTATAATCCGCTTCCCCATGATATTCTACCCACTTGCGGATATGATCATCATTTCTGCTTGTCATGTGAAGCTTTTGGTGATCCCTTCTGAACTCCATCATGAGATGGAGGAGGTATAATCCATCATTCTTGCTTGGTCTTGGGACATGAATGCAGCAGAAGTTACTTTTATGCGAGAAACCCATCTTCTTGTTCCTTTGTTTCCTGATCTGTAGGTGGCCACTGAAGGAAATATGCCCTAGAGGCAATAATAAAGTTGTTATTCTATATTTTCTTATTCATGATAAAGGTTTATTATTCATGCTAGAATTGTATTAATCGGAAACCTTGATACATGTGTGAATACATAAACAAACAACGTGTCCCTAGTGAGTCTCTACTAGACTAGCTCGTTGATCAAAGACGGTTAAGGTTTCCTAACCATGGACATGAGTTGTCATTTGATAACAAGATCACATCATTAGGAGAATGTTGTGATGGACAAGACCCATCCGTTAGCTTAGCATAATGATCGCTCAGTTTTATTGCTATTGCTTTCTTCATGTCAAATACATATTCCTTCGACTATGAGATTATGCAACTCCCGAATACCGGAGGAATGCCTTGTGTGCTATCAAACGGCACAACGTAACTAGGTGATTATAAATATGCTCTACAGGTAGCTCCGAAGGTGTTTGTTGAGTTGGCATAGATCGAGATTAGGATTTGTCACTCTGAGTATCGAAGAGGTATCTCTGGGCCCTCTCGGTAATACACATCATAAGCTTGCAAGCAAACAACTAAGGAGTTAGTCACGAGGTGATGTATTACGGAACAAGTAAAGAGACTTGCTGGTAACAAGATTGAACTAGGTATGAAGATACCGACGATCGAATCTCGGGCAAGTAAGATACCGATGGAAAAGGGAATTATGTATGTTGTCATAACGGTTCGACCAATAAAGATCTTCGTAGAATATCTAGGAGCCAATATGAGCATCCAGGTTCCGCTATTGGTTATTGACTAGAGAGGTGTCTCGGTCATGTCTACATAGTTCTCGAACCCGTAGGGTCCGCACGCTTAACGATCGTTGACGATATAATATTATATGAGTTATGTGATTTGGTGACCGAATGTTGTTCGGAGTCCCGGATGAGATCACAAATATGACAAGGAGTCTCGAAATGGTCGAGAGGTAAAGATTGATATATAGGACGATGGTATTCGGGCAGCGGAAGTGTTTCGAGGGGTACCGGGTACTTATCGGGTCACCGGAAGGGGTTTCGGGCACCCCGACAAAAGATATGGGCCTGATGGGCCAAAAGGGGAACACACCAGCCACAACCACAAGGGGCTGGTGCGCCCCACATATGGGTCGGCCAGGGATGGAGAAGGAAAGGGGAAGGGAGAAAGGCAAGTGTGGATTAGGATTCCCACTTCCTTCTATCTCGCCCCCTCTTTCCTTCCCCATCCGTCAAATATGGCAGGGGGCGCAGGGCAAGGAAGCCCCAAGGGGGCCGGCGGCCAGCACTTGAGCGCCTCCTGGCCTCCCCCCTCCCACCTATATATATCTGGGGAAGGGGGCGCCTAGAACACACAACATCAACTGTTGGCCGTGTGCGGCGCCCCCTCCACCGTTTACTCCCACGGTCATATCCGCACTTCACCATCACCGTCACCACGTTGTCGTGCTGACAGAACTCATCTACTACCTCGACAACTTGCTGGATCAAGAAGGCGAGGGACGTCACCGAGCTGAACGTGTGCAGAACACGGAGCTGCCGTGCGTTTGGTACTTGATCGGTTGAAGTGTGAAGAAGTTCGACTACATCAACCGCGTTGAGAAATGCTTCCACTTACAGTCTATGAGGGTACGTAGACACACTCTCCCACTCTCCTTGCTATGCATCTCCTAGATAGATCTTGCGTGAGCGTAGGAATTTTTTTGAAATTGCATGCTATGTTTCCCAACAGTGGTATCAGAGTCAGGTCTATGCGTAGATGATATGCATGAATAGAACACAAAGAGTTGTGGGCGGTGATAGTCATACTGCTTACCACCAACGTCTTATTTTGATTCGGCGATATTGTTGGATGAAGCGGCCCAGATCAAGCTTACATGGCCACCGATTCCACTGACAGACATGCAACTAGTTTTGCATAAAGGTGGCTGGGGGGTGTCTGTTTCTCCTACTTTAGTTGAATCGAATTTGACTGCGGCCGGTCCTTGAAGAAGGTTAAAACATCAAACTTGACGAAACACTGTTGTGGTTTTGATGCGTAGGTAAGAACGGTTCTTGCTAGAAGACCGTAGCAGCCACTTAAAACTTGCAACAATAAAGTAGAGGACGTCTAACTTGTTTTTGGAGGGCATGTTGTGATGTGATATATGTTATTATGAGATGATCATGTTTTGTAAAAGTTATCGGCAAACGGCAGGAGCCTTATGGTTGTCTCTTTATTGTATAAAATGCAAACGCCATGTAATTGCTTTACTTTATCACTATGCGTTAGCGATAGTTGTAAAAGCAATAGTTGGCGAGACGACCACGACGCAACAATGGAGATCACGGTGTCGAGCCCGTGACGACGGATAAGAGGATGCTTTGGAGATGGAGATCAAAAGCACAAGATGATGATGGCCATATCATGTCACATATTTTGATTGCATGTGATGTTTATCTTTTATGCATCTTATTTTGCTTAGTACGGCGGTAGCATTATAAGATGACCCCTTAACTAAAATTTCAAGTTATAAGTGTTCTCCCTGAGTATGCACCATTGCGATAGTTTGTCGTGTTGAGACACCACATGATGATCAGGTGTGATAGACTCTACGTTCACATACAAAGGGTGTAAGACAGTTTTGCACATGCAGAATACTTGGGTTAAACTTGACGAGCCTAGCATGTACAGACATGTCCTCAGAACACTGGAGATCGAAATATCGAACGTGAATCATATAGTTGTAGCGATCCGACCTCAGACGGTCAAATCTCTATGCATAAGTGTCATCCCTGGATCGGTAATGCTGACACACACAATACTCGAAGAATTTATAACAGAGTAGCAATCACACACTTATTACATCGATAGTCTCAAAAGAGAACTTAATACAATAAATATGGCTTAAGGCCATCTAAATAAGATAATAACGGAAGGCTTGGAAGATAAAGTGAGTCCATCAACTCCAACGGCATAGCTGAGTGCACGACAACGACCTAGCGCACCTTACTCTTCGTCTGAAAAGTCTACAACATGATATATTACAGCCCGAAACGGGTCAGCACATGGAATATGCTGGCAATGTAACACAGTAGAGCAATGAACAGAATAAAAGCTATCACTACATGCATATATGGCTGGTGGAGGCTCTATGGTTACAATGTTTTGCGAAAAGCCAATTTTTCCCTACAATAAAGGAATATAATTTGTTTAACTATCATGGTAGTTGTTAAACATTGAGAAGGTTCCCCCAACTCAATCCCAATTAAGCAGTATTAATAACCCAACAAATTAATTTAGAGTGATGAGATCAACATGATAATCCAAGAACCAGATACTCAAGATGTCCATAACCGGGGACACGGCTAACCATGATTAGTTTGTACACTCTGCAGAGGTTTGCGCACTTTTCCCCACAAGACTCGATCTCCTCCGTTGGATTTCTCGCACTACGTGATGTTTGAGAAACGGATGACCGATACAGTCTTTCAGAAACATTAACTCTTTACTCTGGACGGACAGTTACACCTACTTTCCCCTACATCTGCTAGCCCACCACTGAAAGAGGTCATGCAACATACTCAACTATGCTAGAGCCCATAATAGCTTGTGGCTGCACACGGAAGTTTCTAGCATGAATAATCTTATGATCCCTTTGAGCCTGGGTGGCATTCCATAGGGTGATCACACGGGTACTCCGGAATCCCCTTGGGCAAGCACTGGGTTCTCCAGGTGCCCTGGCAAACCACTGGGTGGTCCAGGGTGCCCCGGCGGTAAGCAAGGTAGAGACCAGGGAGCAGGACCGCGAAGGGTCTTCCCATCTCTTCTTGTTATTGTCTTTGTCCGAGATGCCCCATCAAAGAAAGGAAAAAGACTGAATTCGATCCATCTCCTCCCTTTTCTTTAAACCAAGAGCTACTCCTCCCTTTTCTTTTTTTTTATGTAATTTCAATACGATTTCGTTTGTGTTCATGTTTTCAATTTAGAACCCCACGGAAGAACCAATCCACCCAGATGTGTATTAAAGTAGCCACCTTAAGTTTCCCTTAGTTACATAGTAACTCTCACATCTTTCATGAATTCTCTCAAACCAATCCACGTCTACGAGCATAGCATAGCAGTAAGCATAACGTAGTAACACCCATGGTTTGAATGCAAGACAATAGGTACCTACCCCATCAACTACTTCCCAATACCCACATGTTATCAATCCTACTCATGCAATGTTTGAGGGCTGAAACTAATGCATAAAAACTGGGTATAAAAGAGAATGATCAAAGTGTGAACTTGCCTTGCGGACGATTTGCAAACCCTAGAGACTCGTAGTAGCACGCTTCGCACTCCGGGAATTCTATCGCAAACAAACAATAGCATACATAAGCAATCAAGCAAAGATGCACAGGTAAAACTCAAATAAGAGGGTCAAATCTGAAAGTTCAACTGAAGAGATTCGACCTGCAAAAAGAATCAACCGAATTCGGAGCTACGGAACTGAAACTACGGTCAAAAGAACCTCAAATTCAAATCTGCTTGAAACCAAATTTTAAATTGTCAAAACCTTGTTCAAGTTAATTAAACAGAAAGAGGGGCTCGAGACGAAGATTTTGGCGTTGGTTTCACTAGATTTGGACAAACGGTTTAGAAACCGCGAGGGTTTGAAGTTCAGGGGCTAATCTGCGATAAAAAATAATCACGGATAGGTCCCTGGCCGAAAATAAAATAAAAAGAAAAGACTAACGAACGTTCGCTGTCTGAACCTAACCGGCGAACAACGTTCGTTAAAACAAACGAACGGACGAACGTCCGCTAAATAAAATAAACCGACGAAAACCGATCTAAGAAATCGAACCGAAAAACTAAAAAAACGGGGTTTAACCGAGAAAAACCGACCGGTCAAACGGGTCAACGGCGGTGGCTCCGGCGAGATCCGGCGTCGGCAACGGCGGCGATGGCGCGGGCGGCGCGGGGCTGCGGGGTGGGGTGGCGTCGACAACGGTGGCGTGGGCGGCGGCGGCGGCTGAGCAGCGGCGGGAGGCGAAGCGGGCGGCGGCGGCTTCGGCTTGGAGTCCCGGGGGGGCCCGAGCTCGGCTTTTAAGGGGGAGGGGAGGCGGCGGCTTGCGGGAGGGGCACACCCTCGGGAGGCGTGTCCGAGGCGGACACGGCCGGCGGCGGCGGCGGGGCGGACTCCCGCTGTGGGGAAAGGCGGCAGCGCGCGCGGTTGGGCCGGCTCGGCTGGGCCTTTGGCCTAGTCGGGCGAAGAAACTTTTTTTAAGATTCCGCCGAAAAAAATCCTAAATAAATATAAATAAAGATCTAAAAATACCAAAACAAATTTTCACCGTCTAAATAAAATATTTAGAACTTAGTGAACATTTTCTTGGCCTAAAATGCAATTTTTGAAAAATGCATATTTTTCTCTAATTCAAATAAAATAACAATAAAATCCAGATAAAATTATTTATTTGATTTTAACATTTTTCCTCTAATATTTCATTTATTTTGAGAAGTCATATTATCTCCTCTCATATATTTTTAATATGAAATATTTTTGGAGAGAAAAATAATTAAAACCCAAAATGATCCTTATTTTGATATTTGAGAAAATTCAAATATGAAAACGGTGAAATCCCCAACTCTCTCCGTGGGTCCTTGAGTTGCTTAGAATTTCGAGGATCGCAAAGCAAAATGCAAATAAAATATGATATGCATATGATGACCTATGTATAACATTCCAAATTGGAAATTGGGATGCTGCAAACCTACCCCCCTTAAGATGAATCTCGCCCTCGAGATTCGGGTTGGCTAGAAAATAGGTGTGGGTGGTCTTTGCGTAGATCTTCCTCTCGTTCCCAGGTGGCTTCATCCTCGGTATGGTGGCTCCACTGAACTTTGCAAAACTTGATAACCTTGCTGCGTGTGACTCGGCTGGCAAACTCGAGAATCTTGACTGGTTTATCCTCATAGGTCAGATCACTATCCAACTGAATTGCTTCCAGGGGCACTGTAACTCTTAGAGGAATATCGGCCATCTCAGCATGACACTTCTTCAACTGGGAAACGTGAAACACATCATGAACTCCAGACAGTCCTTCGGGTAACTCCAACTTGTAGGCCACCTCTCCCATACGCTCCAAGACTCAGTATGGTCCTACAAATCTCGGGCTAACTTTCCCTTAACTCCAAATCGTTTAACTCCTCGCAGAGGTTCCACACGAAGATATGCTCTGTCTCCGATTTCATAGACTACCTCCTTGCGTTTTGAGTCTGCATAACTCTTCTGCCTAGACTGAGCTACCTTCAGTCTATCTCGAATCAACTTAACCTTCTCTTCGGACTCTTTAATCAAATCCGGTCCAAACAACTGACGGTGTCCAACTTCATCCCACATTAACGGTGTCCTGCACCTCCTTCCATACAAGGCTTCGAAGGGTGCCATCTTCAAACTGGCTTGGTAGATGTTGTTGTATGAGAACTCTGCATAAGGCAAATTATCATCCCAATTAGATCCATAATCTAGCGCACAAGCTCTCAACATGTCCTCCAGAATCTGATTGACTCTCTCGGTCTGTCCATCGGTCTACGGATGAAAGGCTGTATTGAACTCTAGTCTGGTTCCCAAAGTCTGGTGCAGCTAGTGCCAAAACTTTGAAGTAAACTGGGTTCCTCTATCTGATACGATGGTCCTCGGAACTCCATGCAGACATACGATCCTGGTCATATATATCTTGGCCAACTTTGCACTCGTATAAGTGGTTTTCACTGGGATAAAGTGAGCTACTTTGGTCAGACGATCCACTACTACCCAAATAGAATCATATCCCGATCGGGTCCTTGGTAATCCGGTGATAAAATTCATGCCAAGCTTGTCCCACTTCCATTCGGGTATCGGGATAGGCTGCAGTAATCCTGCTGGTTTCTCATCTTCTGCCTTCACTCTCTGACATACATCACATACGGCTACATACTCGGCAATATCCTTCTTCATACCAGTCCACCAGAAACGCTCCTTCAAATCCAAATACATCTTGGTGTTTCCAGGGTGTATGGAATATGGCTAGTCATGAGCTTCCTGAAGTATCAATTTCCTGATCTCTGCATTATTGGGCACATAAACACGGTCCTCAAACCACAAGGTGTCGTGCTCATCCTCATGAAAACCTTTGGCTTTTCCTTTACTCATCCTCTCCTTTATCTCGGCAATCTCTTTGTCATCCTTCTGAGCTTCTCGAATTCTTTCCTAATAATGTTGACTGTACTTCCAATGCTGCAACAAAACCTCTAGGGACTATCTCCAAACGAAGCTGCTTGAGATCTTCGGCTAACTCCTTTGCTAATCCTCCGCTTACGAGGGTATTGGCGTAACTCTTCCGGCTCAAAGCGTCTGCTATGACATTGGCCTTGCCTGGATGATAGTGCAGCTTCATATCATAATACTTTATAAGCTCCAACCATCTCCTTTGCCTGAGATTTAGCTCCTTTTATGTGAAAATGTACTTCAAACTCTTATGATCCGTGTATACATCACAACGATTTTCAATAAGAAAATGTCTCCAGGTCTTGAGTGCATGCACTACGGCTGCTAACTCCTAATCATGCGTGGCATAATTCAACTCATGTGGTCGAAGCTGTCGTGAGGCATATGAAACAACTCTTCCATCTTGCATAAGTACACTTCCAAGTCCTAAGCGAGAAGCGTCGCAATACACTTGGAAATCCTTGCGTATATCCAGCAGAATCAGCATTGGGGCTGTAACCAAACGTTTCTTCAACTCCTGGAAACTTGCCTCACATTCATCTGTCCATTTGAACTTGGTGTCCTTCTTCAACAACTCTGTCATGGGCTTCGCAATCTTAGAGAAATTCTCAATGAATCTCCAGTAGTATCCCGCGAGTCCAAGAAAACTGCGGATCTCTCCTACTGAGGTGGGTGCTAGCCAATCAGTGACAGACTGAACCTTGGTAGGGTCTACTGTTATACCTTCTCCTGATATAACATGTCCAAGAAATCCAACTTCCTTCAACCAAAACTCGCATTTGCTGAACTTGGCACATAACTGATGTTCCCTGAGCTTCTCGAGAACTAAACGCAAATGCTCCTTGTGTTCCTCTCCATTCTTCGAGTATACCAAGATATCATCAATGAACACCACAACAAACTTATCCAAGAACTCCATGAACACCTTATTCATCATATCATGAAATAGGCAGGGGCATTAGTCAGTCCAAATGACATAACTGTATACTCGTATAGCCCGTACCTTGTGGTGAAAGCTGTCTTAGGTATATCCTGTTATCGAATCTTCAGCTGGTGGTATCCTGATCGCAGGTCAATCTTGCAGAATACTTTAGCTCCTTGCGGCTGGTCAAACAAATCATTGATCATCGGTAGTGGGTACTTGTTCTTGATTGTCACTTCATTCAAGGCACGATAAGCAACAACCATTCTCAAAGATCCATCCTTCTTCTCAACCAGGAGTACTGGGGCTCCTCATGGTAACGAACTTCGTCGAATGTAACCTTTCTCCAATAACTCAATCAGCTTCTTGATCTCCTCCAGATCATTTGCAGGCATCCGATATGGTCTCTTCGATATTGGTCCGGTGCCTGGCAACGGCTCTATCAAAAACTCAATGTCTCGATCCGGCGTCATGCCTGGTAGTTCCTCTGGAAATACATCCGGATAATCCTTTACTACGGGTACTTCCTCCTGAACAACTCCTAAGAGGGAATTTACTTGGGTTCTCCTTGGCACATGCCTGGACACATACTTGATCCTTTTTCCCTCCGGTGTAGTGAGTAAAATTGACTTACTTGCGCAATCGATGTTTCCCCCATACATCGATAGCCAATCCATGCCTAGTTTCACATCCAATCCTTGCGGCCCCAGAATTATTAAGTCTGATGGGAAATCATGCCTACCTATGGTCAATGGCATCTGAAAACATCCTTGGCTTGCCATATACTCCGCTCCTGGCGAGCTTACTAACATAGGTGTCCTAAGAACTTTGGTGGGAAACTTATACTTATCCACAAATCCCCTTGAAATGTATGAATGCGATGCACCAGTATCAAAAAGAACGAGAGCGGTAAATGACTTAACCAAAAACTTACCGATAACTGCATCTAGCTGCTCTTCAACCTCCTCCACGTTCACGTGGTTCACTTGTCCCCTATTGAAAGGGTTGGGCTTCTTCCTAGAGCTTCCATTGCCATTTTCATTCTTTGCTTCAGAACACTCGGTGGCGTAGTGTCCAGTCTTCCCGCACTTGAAACAAGTAATGTGACTTAAATCCTTCTTGGCGGGCGTGGCTGGGTTAGAGCGGTTCTGGTTGCTGCCTGCTCCATTCCCGTTTCCATTCTTGGGTCCACTGTGGTTATGCAAACTTCCTCCATTGTGGGTATGGCCTCCATGGTTATGGGTATATCCTCCCGAGTTTGGGGTAAAACGAGGCTTCTGCTGAGCTCCTGGATTGTACTTCCCTTGTCCATACTTCCTTTTGCGGCTCTCAATCTGCTGCTGCTTCCCTTCAATCATAAGAGCCTTATCTACCAACTCCTGGTAGTTGTTAAATGTTGCCACCATGAACTGCATACTCATCTCATCATTCAGCCCTTCCATAAACTTCTCCTGCTTAGCGGCATCTGTGGCCACATCATCTGGGGCATAGCGGGCTAACTTACTGAACTCATCCACGTACTGCCCCACAGTACGATTTCCTTGGCGAAAGTTGCGAAACTCACGCTTCTTCATGCTCATAACTCCAGTTGAGACATGAGCAGTGTGGAATGCTTGCTGAAACTACTCCCAAGTGACATTGGCTATAGGGAAAGTGGTTGTGTAATTCTCCCACCATGAGGCTGCAGGTCCATCCAATTGATGTGCGGCAAAACGCACCTTCTCAACATCTGTGCAACCTACGGTGGTCAACTCCCTTCCAATCCTGCGTAGCCAGTCATCATCAACTATTGGCTCGGTGCTACTGGAAAACACCGGCGGCTGCAACCTTAGAAAACGGGCTAAGTTGTCAACTAGGGGTGGTGGCAGTGGGTTGTTGTTGTTGTTGCCTTGGTTATGGACTAGTAGCTGCATCAAGGCATTCTGTTGTTGGATCAACTGAGTGAGCTCCGGTGGGAAGACAAATCCGGGGTCACGTCTCGGAGGCATCTGATGGGTTTAGAGGGGAGAGATTAGAATAGAATGAGGTCTAGTGAGAAAGCACTACCCATATGCACATGAGACAAACACATTCATATCACACCAAAATCAATTCAAGCAAGGGCATACAATCTTAACTACCGTTACAGTTCTCGGACTACTAATATATACATGGGGGGATACTACTGATAATGTGGTGGTCTACTAGAAATTTTGATCGGTGGAAGACTCCATGATATCCGCTCCAGCTTCGTCTTCATAGTCATCATCACTACTGTCGGGGTCGGAGTCGGTGTCGTCGATGATGATGTAGTCTTCAGAATGAATGTCATCAGGATGGTGGTCATCTCCTCCTGGCGCGGGGTCTCCCATGAATACGCCTAGCTTCCTCGTCAGGTCGTCATTCTTCTTCACTAGTATTGCGATTTCCTCCTCGTATCCATCGCATGTAGTCTTGAGTTCCTCTTCTAGCTCCATGTTCCGGGTCATCACCTTCTTCAGATCTATCATGCTTGCACACAGCTGGTTCTCCTATCGACGAATGTGCTGGTTTAACTCCTGGATGAAGGTTGCAATGGACCTGTCCCTCCTGGTGCTGATCATCTTCCATTGCTCATCTCGGCGCCCACATATCTGGTAGATGGTGTCCTTAAGATCCTTGTGGTAAACTTCGCTGGTGCGTCCCATGGCGATGTGGGCTGCCATGCTCTTACCTAGACTCCAGGTTGGTGCATCAAAAGAAAACTCTATGGGCTCAGTGACTGGCATGAATGTCCTTCCTAGAACTTGAACTCGAATCATCCATCGCTCCTCCTTTGGTAAAGTGGTGGTGTAGGTCCCGGTGAAGCTTGGTATTCCGATGTTCAGGTACCTAGTGACTTCCTTCAAATGTCGTCCAAAGGGTGTGTCTTCATCCGGTTGTGCAAACTTGTTCCTTGAGTCCGCCATCCTATAGAGTAGAAAATGGAGAGGAGTCAGAAATGAGTAGAGAAGAGTGACCTGTGGCTCATCTTAGTGGTCGTGTTCTACATTCAGCGTGTGCTCTGATACCATCTTGTAGCGATCCGACCTCAGACGGTTAAATCTCTGTGCATTAGTGTCATCCCTGGATCGGTAATGCTGACACACACAGTACTCGAAGAATTTATAACGGAGTAGCAATCACACACTTATTACATCGATAGTCTCAAAAGAGAATTTAATGCAATAAATATGGCTTAAGGCCATCTAAATAAGATAACAACAGAAGGTTTGGAAGATAAAGTGAGTCCATCAACTCCAACGGCATAGCTGAGTGCACGACAACGACCTAGCACAACTTACTCTTCGTCTGAAAAGTCTGCAACATGATATGTTGCAGCCCGAAACGGGTCAGCACATGGAATATGCTGGCAATGTAACACAGTGGAGCAATGAACAGAATAAAAGCTATCACTACATGCATATATGGTTAGTGGAGGCTCTATGGTTACAATGTTTTGCGAAAAGCCAATTTTTCCCTACAACAAAGGAATATAATTTGTTTAACTATCATGGTAGTTGTTAAACATTGAGAAGGTTCCTCCAACTCAATCCCAATTAAGTAGTATTAATAACCCAACAAATTAATTTAGAGTGATGAGATCAACACGATAATCCAAGAACCAGATACTTAAGATGTCCATAACCGGGGACACGGCTAACCATGATTAGTTTGTACACTCTGCAGAGGTTTTCGCACTTTTCCCCACAAGACTCGATCTCCTCCATTGGATTTCTCGCACTACATGATGTTTGAGAAACGGATGACCGATACACAGTCTTTCCAAAACATTAACTCTTTACTCTGGGTGGACAGTTACACCTACTTTCCCCTACATCTGCTAGCCCACCACTGAAAGAGGTCATGCAACATACTCAACTATGCTAGAGCCCATAATAGCTTGTGGCTGCACACGGGAGTTTCTAGCATGAATAATCTTATGATCCCTTTGAGCCTGGGTGGCATTCCATAGGGTGATCACACGGGTACTCCGGAATCCCCTTGGGCAAGCACTGGGTTCTCCAGGTGCCCGGGCAAACTACTGGGTGGTCCAGGGTGCCCCAACCAATCCACCCAGATGTGTATTAAAGTAGCCACCTTAAGTTTCCCTTAGTTACATAGTAACTCTCACATCTTTCATGAATTCTCTCAAACCAATCCACGTCTACAAGCATAGCACAGCAGTAAGCATAACGTAGTAACACCCAGGGTTTGAATGCAAGACAATAGGTTCCTACCTCATCAACTACTTCCCAATACCCACATGTTATCAATCCTACTCATCCAATGTTTGAGGGTTGAAACTAATGCATAAAAACTGGGTATAAAAGAGTATGATCAAAGTGTGAACTTGCCTTGCTGACGATCTGCAAATCCTAGAGACTCGTAGTAGCACACTTCACACTCTGGGAATTCTATCGCAAACAAACAATAGCATACATAAGCAATCAAGCAAAGATGCATAGGTAAAACTCAAATAAGAGGGTCAAATCTGAAAGTTCAACCGAAGAGATTCGACTATGTGATCTTCCATGTTCTGTATACTCTACTTCAATAACGTGCTCCTTCATGTGATCTTCCATGTTCCGTATCCATTGTGCTACCTCCGGCTATGTCATTGATCCCGGAAATACAACTCCATCTTCATTCATCATCTATTGGGTCCAAGGGTTTTGGGATGAGATACGAGAGAAGAAAAGAGAGACATGCACACAATACAAATAATAGTTTTGAAGAAACATGTTTTATTTTGTGGCTGTCGGAAAAACATCAAACAAATGACAGCTCACAAATCGTCGCATCTGACGTACGTATATAACAGGGGGGTTTGGTGTCCAAAAGGTCAAATAAGTATTTGGAGTTCTTCAGGGTCTTCAACGGTTGTAGCTTTTTTTCTCCGAAATGTATGGTGAAATCTAATTTACTTTGAATTGGTCATCATTTGTCCGATATTTGGTCCTTCTCAGAGTGGCTTCAGTTGATCCTCAGAGTGGTCGAAAGGGAATACTCTAACTCTTTGAGGTAAGAGGGACTATTTGATAAAATCAGAAAAGGTGAGAAGTAACGGATGTTTTTGAGAATAAAGTTTTAGTGATTTCCTGTCCTAGGGGCTTTCCGATTTCTAGGGTCATGTCCTACAGTCAACATGTGCTCTGATACCATCTCTGTAGCGACCCGACCTCAGACGGTCAAGCCTCTGTGTATCCGTGCCATCCCTGGATCGGTATGCTGGCACACACAGTACATCAATGTATATATCAAAGTGCAATCACATGTATATGTAACGTAAAACTAATATATACCTCATATGTCACAGCAGAAACAATCAACGGGTGTGGAGTCCCTCAACGCCATCGGCAAGTTGAGTGTAGACCCTAACCCTGTACCGTACTCTTACTCGTCGGAAAAATATCTGCAACATGAGACGTTGCAGCCATGTAGGTCAGTACATTGAATGTACCGGCAAGATCACAATAAGAGAAAGCAGATGATAACCTATTCTATATGCAATATGGCTTTGTGGCTTTGTGTCTGAGTTTTGTTTACGTAAAAATTGTTTTTATTTTCCCTACATCAAAGGAATATTAGGAGTCTTTACTACAGTGTTTTCTATCATGACATGGTTCCGCCAACCGATGTCTCATAGCCCAAATCATCATAAGTTGCCCACAATTAAGTTATCAGTCCGGTGTTGAGAGTTCCGAGATAGATCCAAGTCTAGAGGCTCAAATTGTCTGTAACCGGGGCACGGCTAATCGATTAGGTTTTAACCCTCTGTAGAGGTTTGTACACTTTACCCGCAAGATTCAATCCCTCTTTTACGTTCTCGCACTTTAGGGTGTTTGAGACAAGATGACCGAAACATGGTCTTCCGAAGAATTCCTCTGACCACTGTCCGATGCTCATCCAATCCTACCGTAGTTCTACATCTGCTAGCACCGTCCCAGCCAGAATCACAACTAAGGTCAACCAAGCCAGAGCCCATAATGACGTGCGGTTGCACAGGTAAGCTTCCGGGCATGAAGTATTCTTCTGTCTCTTTGAGCCTGGGTGGAGCTTTTCACATGATATCATGGCGCTTCTCCGGAGTCACTGAGTACTGGACGCACCATTGTACCCTTCTTAACCATTCTCCACCCAGAGGTATATTGAATTCTTGTGTTGAGTCTTGAAGTCTTGAGGTCTTGAACATGCAGTCCTTGCAGATGCCCATGAAGTTATCGTCATTGACGTAGAGTCCTCCTTCTTCACACCACTCCCGAGCACTCATACCAGACCCCGTCTACAATAGCGTAGCATTAAAACTATATACTTCTCGGGCTTGATAACAGGGAGATGGGTTCCTACCTCATGCATTCTACTCAACTACAAGAAGTCAATAACACTACTGGAGGGATTATGAATGGTGACACTAGATGCAATAAAAACATAGGTATGAATAATATGGTCAAAGTGAACTTGCCTGGTATTACTTGAAGATAACAACACTCTCAGAATTAAAGACTTGGTAGAACTATTCGTCACTCCGTTGAAAATCTATATTAAACAGACATAGTATTCATATAAGCAAACATCCTAGCAAAAAATTCTAGCACTCAAAATAACAATAAAAACAACAAAGAAACTCAATAGTAAAAATCAAACAAATTCCAAAGAAACCTCGAATAAAACTACAAAGAAAACTGTTAGGGAAAGTCTAAGACTTTACTACAAACAACTAATATAGTTTTGCCCTAAGTAAAACTTAATAGCAATTAAAACAATAAACTAATTAACAGAAAAGAAATATAGTGTTTATTAAAGTAACGAAAGGTATTTTTCATAAACTTTTACTAGCAAAAAGAAACACCTAAAAAGACTATTTTAAAACTCTAGTTATGATTAAAACAAAACAAGAAAAAGAAATAAACATTATATTTTTCTGTAAATAAAAGTTCACCCTCTATGACTACAGAAACTAATCAGAAATAAAATAAAACAGAGGTGGAAATAATTTTTAAAGTAATTAAAACAACAGAAACAACAGCTAGTTAAAATAAACTAAAACATGATTGTTTTCAGGACAAACTAATTTTAATAAAATCTATAAATGCCCAAATTAATCCTACTGCTAGGCAAGGTCAAAACAAAGCAGTAGCAAAAAGAATCACTAAAAAATTAATCCTAGCTCACTTTATAGCAGAAATACTAATCTGACTAAAACTTAAATAACACAATTTTTAAAACTACAAACATGTCCGAAATTATTTTATACAGAAACCAGAGGAAATTTTCAAACTTGGAAAAAAAGAATCAACTAAAAATATTACTTCTTCTAGGGGAAATCGAATTTACAAAATCGGAACTTTTCTGTTTATAAAACAGACACGAAAATAATAATAATAAAAAACAACGGCGCTATTGGCCCTGAGGGTGCGATCTGAAACTAAACGACGCTCGGTCAAAAACTATCATTCGCGTACAGTGTATAACTAAAAAACCCGATGAACCGGTTTAGATCTAAACCTAAAAAAACCGTCCACTAAAACCAATCTAAAAAAACGCTTACTAAACCGATCTAATCTACATAACGGTTCGATCTAACAGAAAAAACGCAAAGGGGAGCACTCGCTCGTGCTTACAGAGGGGAGCTCTTCTAGGCAGGGAAGTGGATGTCGTCGGGGGCGACGGCTCCGGTGACCGGCGGCGGAGACGGCGATGTCTAGTGGATGGAGAACTCCGAGAGGGTCCGATTTTGTGTTGAAGGTGGAGGTCGGGGATGTCCAGGCGAGCGGGGCGACTCGTGAAGTTCCTGTGAACCGGGAGCTCCGGCGACGGCGGACAACGTTGAGGACGAGGTTCCGTTGTTCCCTGGGCGGCGTGGTTATGTCAAAAAGATGCACAATCTCGAGGGGAAGTAGAGTATGGAAGGAGGTGTCCCGGAAAGCTCACAGGCGGTCGGAGTCGAGCGATGAACTCCATTTGGTCGACCTAGATTGGAACGACGAGGGGATCGTCTAGAGGTCGTCTTGGGCGTGGGTTTTCAAAGGGAAATGGGAGAGGACGGCCTCGGGTATTTATAGGACATGAGGCTTGGGGAAGGGATGGACTAGGTGTAGGGTTCCCATGAAGATCGAGCGCGGTGACAGCGTCCGGAGCGTGAACACGTGGGGTTCTGTTCTTCGTGGAGAAGAAGAAAAGAGAGGTGGGGTCTAGACGGCAGGGAAAGGAAGAAAGAAAAGAAAATGAGGGAGAGAGGCGAGCAAGAGAGGTGGCGGCGGTGCTATGGGAGTTCCTCCCGTGCGTGTGTGCGCTAGCCCTAGCGCTGGCCTGGGCTGGGCCGGCTAGCGCGCCTGGCCTGGCGGATTTTTTTTAAACAGCGAGAAAAAAACAAAATATATAAAACAAAATATATAGGCATATTATATATCAAAATTTACAGAAAAAGTTTTCTAAAACATTAACATATTTTCAGCGGCAAATAATTTCCACAAAAATTTAGATAAAGCAAACAGTGATATTGTTGCATTAAAATGCAAATAAAACTATTTTAAAATACCAAAATAATTTCAAACTCATTTTTCTCCACTTTTCTATAGTAGGGAATCATTTTACCCTATTTTCCATATATTTTATTTTTGGAGAAAAATAATTTGAATAAAAACCAAATAACTCCAAATTGAAAGTGGGTTTCAAAATAACTTCAAAGGGACTTTCAATTTGATTATTTTAAACTTCCAACTCATATTTCACATAATTTGAAGAAGTCATTTTTATCTTCTCTCATGAAGATCATTGAGTTGCATAAAGTTTCTGGTTTGAATTATTTGCAAATGAAATTCAAATATTTTCAAAAACCCTTTTAATTTTAAAAGGAAGAAGTCATGTCATCTTCACTCTAGTGTTTGCATTTGAAAAGAATTTGAATTCATGGAGATCGTAATGCAAAGTGAAAGTTTGGGACAGTCATTTCATTCCCTCTCATTCAACTTTCAAAAAAATTCCAAATTTCACTCAGTTTCACACAAGCAATCACACCACGATCAAACAGGCAATCAAAAATATTTATTTAATATAACATTCCAAAATTTAGAATTTTGGAATGTTACAATGACAAACCTGTTGCAGGAGCAGATGCAGACGTTATGAACGTTTTGCTAGCTCGATATGATGACTACTTGATAGTTTAGTGCGCCATGCTTTACGGCTTAGAACCGGGACTTCAAAATGTTTTGAACGCCACGGAGCATATGAGATGTTCCAAGAGCTGAAATTGGTATTTCAGACTCATGCTCGTGTCGAGAGGTATGAGACCTCTAACAAGTACTTTGCCTACAAGATGGAGGAGAATAGCTCAGCCAGTGAGCATATGCTCAGAAAGTCCGGGTAGTACAATCGCTTGAATCAAGTGGGAGTTAATCTTCCAGATAAGATAGTGATTGACAGAGTTCTCTAGTCACTATCACCAAGCTACTAGAACTTCGTGATGAACTATAATATGCAAGGGATGACGAAAATGATTCCCGAGCTCTTCGTGATGCTGAAATCGGCGAAGGTAGAAATCAAGAAAGAACATCAAATGTTGATGGTTAACAAGACCACTAGTTTCAAGAAAAAGGGTAAAAGGGAAAGAAAGGGAACTTCAAGAAGAATGGCAAGCAAGTTGCCACTCCCGGAAAGAAGCCCAAAGTTGGACCCAAGCCTGAAACTGAGTGCTTCTACTGCAAAGGGACTGGTCACTAGAAGCGAAACTGCCCCAAGTATTTGGAGGATAAGAAGGATGGCAAAGTGAACAAAGGTATATTTGATATACATGTTATTGATGTGTACCTTACTAATGCTCGTAGTAGCGCCTGGGTATTTGATACTGGTTCGGGTGCTCATATTTGTAACTCGAAATATGAGCTACGGATTAAACAAAGATTGGCTAAGGACGAGGTGACGATGCGCGTCGGGAATGGTTCCAAGGTCGTTGTGATCGCCGTCGGCACGCTACCTCTACATCTACCTTCGGGATTAGTTTTAGACCTAAATAATTGTTATTTGGTGCCAGCGTTGAGCATGAATAATAGTGCGTAAAAACGGTCTACCAAGAATAATTGGACAAGACGGATTGCAATCAATAGCAAGAACAATAAAATCTATGTGCACATAATTCCTATTTGCAAGCATAAGAACATCATTAATTCTTCCCATAGGCTTTTTAATAGTAGAATCCGCCAAGTGCAAATTCAAGGAACGTTCTTCAAGATTGGTAAAACCAAGCACATCACATAGAGATTTCGGAATTGTAGAAACACTAGCACCCAAGTCACACAAAGCAAAACATTCATAATTTTTAATCTTGACTTTGATATTAGGTTCCCACTCATCATGCAATTTTCTAGAAATTAAAACTTCCAATTCCAACTTTTCTTCCAAAGCTTTCATCATAGCATCAACAATATGTTTAGTGAAAGCTTTATTTTGTTCATAAGCATGGGGTGAATTTATCATGGATTGCAACAAAGAAATACAATCAATCAAAGAGCAATTATCATAATTAAAGTCTTTGTAATCCAAAATAGTGGGTGCATCACTAGCTAAAGTTTTGACCTCTCCAAACCCACTTTCATCAATTTTCTCAACAAGATTTTCACCCTCCGAAATATTGGGATGCCTTCTACCTAAAGTTGACTCTTCTCCAGTCCCTTTTTCATCATTCTTAATTTTACTAAACAAGGAATCAATAGAAGAAACACCAATCATTTTAAGATCTTCATTATTTTTATCTTCTAACGAGATTGGTTTGGTAGCCATTTGATTTACTAAGGTAGCTTGTGCATCAGATATTTTTCCCAACAAACTTTCAGCAAAGGCATACTTTGATTGAAGATTGCAAACTTCTCTACTAATATCATCAAGTTGTTTTGTGATAGCATCTAGCACAACGGAGTGCTCCTTAACTTCTTCAGTGAAATACTTATTATGCACAAATTGTGTAGTCATATATTCCTTAGTACTCTTCTCGATTTCAAGCAAAATATTTGGGTAAGGAACATCATAATCTTTTCTTTGAGGCATCATGACTACGCAAACAAGAAAGCACACAAAAATAGATCCGGTGAGAAAACGGCAAACGGAAAAAGAGAGGCGAATAAAACGGCAATTTTTTGTGAAGTGGGGGAGAGGAAAACGAGAGGCAAATGGCAAATAATGTAAATTGCGAGGAGATGAGATTTGTGATTAGGAGCCTGATTATGTTGAAGATCCTCCCCGGCAACGGCGCCAGAAATTCCCTTGATGATGTTTGCTAAGACTACATCGGTGTTTCCCCCAAGAGGAGAGGATGATGTAGCACAACAACGGTAAGTATTTCCCTCAGTAATGAAACCAAGGTATCGAACCAGTAGTAGAACCAAGCAACAAAACGTAAACAGCCCCTGCACACAAATAACAGCCACGCGCAACCCACGTGTTAAAGGGGTTGTCAATCCCTTTCGGGTAACGGCGCCAGAAGGCACGATGACGGGAGAAAATTATAATAGAATGAAATAATATATCGCAAATGAAATAAAGTGCAGCAAGATATTTTTGTATTTTTAGTTTAATAGACCTGAATAAAAACGCAAAGGAAAAATAGATCGCAAGGCAAATATATGACGAAAAAGACCCGGGGGCTGCAGGTTTCACTAGTGGCTTCTCTCGAGAAAAATAGCAAATGGTGGGTAAACAAATTACTGTTGGGCAATTGATAGAATTTCAAATAATCATGACAATATCCAGGCAATGATCATTAGATAGGCATCACGTCCAAGATTAGTAGACCGACTCCTGCCTGCATCTACTACTATTACTCCACACATCGACCGCTATCCAGCATGCATCTACTGTAATAAGTTCATGGAAAAATGGAATGATTCAATAAGAACGATGACATGATGTAGACAAGATCCGTTTATCTATATGGCGGTAGATATAGATCTCGTCTTTTTATCCTTAGTAGCAACGATACATATGTGTCGGTTCCCTTTCTCTCACTGGGATCAAGCACCGTAAGATCGAACCCACTACCGGGCACCTCTTCCCATTGCAACATAAATAGATCAAGTTGGCCAAAAAAAACCTAAATATTGGAGAAGAAATGCGAGGCTATAAGAGATCATGCATATAAGAGATCAAAGAAACTCAAATAACTTTCATTGATATAAAAAGATATAACTGATCATAAACTCGAAGTTCATCAGATCCCGCAAAAAGAGTTACATCATATGGATCTCCAAGAGGCCATTGTATTGAGAATTCAGCGAGAGAGAGAAAGCCATCTAGCTACTAACTACGGACCCGAATGTCTACAAAGAACTACTCACGCATCATCGGAGAGGCACCAATGGAAGTGGTGAACCCCTCCGTGATGGTGTCTAGATTGGATCTCGTGGTTCTGGACTCTGCGGCGGCTGGATGAATATTTCGTCGACTCCCCTAGGGTTTGTGGATTTTTGGGGTATTTATAGAGCAAAGAGGTGGTCCGAGGGGCACCCGAGGTGGGCACAACCCACCAGGGCGTGCCTGGGCCTCCTGGCGCGCCCTGGTGGGTTGGGCCCCCCTCGGGGCACCCCCCAGGTGCAGCCAGGGCCCATTGCCTTCCTTTTGGCCCATAAAAAATCATCGTGGAGTTTCATGGCATTTGGACTCCGTTTGATATTGATTTCCTGCGATGTAAAAAACATGGAAAAAACAGCAACTGGCACTTGGCAGTATGTCTATAGGTTAGTCCCAAAAATTGATATAAAATGACTATAAAATGATTATAAAACATCCAAGATTAATAATAAAATAGCATGGAATAATAAAAAATTATAGATACGTTGGAGACGTATCAAACGTGCATCAGCCCCTATGGATTGATTACCCCAATATCACCGCGGGAATCCGCGAGTTGAATGCCAAGACACATATCAAGTGAATCAATATGATACCACAATTGTCACCTCAAGTATTCATACTACAAGACATACATCATGTGTTCTCATCTCTGAATATTCAATCCGACATGACAAAACTTCAAAGGGTAAAGACTCAATTCATCACAACAATAGTATAGAGGGGAGAAACATCATATGATCTGACTATATTAACAAAGCCTATGATATAGATCACGAGAGAGAGAGAGAGAGATTAAACACATAGCTACTGGTACAAACCCTCAGCCCCGAGGGTGGACTACTCCCTCCTCATCATGGTGGCCGCCAGGATGATGAAGATGGCCACCGGAGATGATTCCCCCCTCCGGCTGGGTGCCGGAACCGGGTCTAGATTGGTTTTCGGTGGCTACAGAGCCTTGCGGCGGCGGAACTTCTGATCTAGGTTAACCCCGAAGGGTTTCGGAATATTTGGGAATTTATAGTGCAAAGAAGGGGTACGGGAGGCCACCGAGGTGGGCACTGAAGGAAATATGCCCTAGAGGCAATAATAAAGTTGTTATTTATATTTCCTTATATCATGATAAATGTTTATTATTCATGCTAGAATTGTATTAACCGGAAACTTGATACATGTGTGAATATATAAACAAACAGAGTGTCACTAGTTTTCCTCTACTTGACTATCTCGTTGAATCAAAGATGGTTATGTTTCCTAGCCATAGACATGAGTTGTCATTTGATTAACGGGATCACATCATTAGAGAATGATGTGATTGACTTGACCCATTCCGTTAGCTTAGCACTTGATCGTTTAGTATATTGCTATTGCTTTCTTCATGACTTATACATGTTCCTATGACTATGAGATTATGCAACTCCCAAATACCAGAGGAACACTTTGTGTGCTATCAAACGTCACAACTTAACTGGGTGATTATAAAGGTGCTCTATAGGTGTCTCCGATGGTACTTGTTGAGTTGGCATAGATCGAGATTAGGATTTGTCACTCCGATTGTCGGAGAGGTATCTCTGGGCCCTCTCGGTAATGCACATCACTA
Organism: Aegilops tauschii subsp. strangulata; assembly: GCF_002575655.3. Taxonomy (NCBI): domain Eukaryota; kingdom Viridiplantae; phylum Streptophyta; class Magnoliopsida; order Poales; family Poaceae; genus Aegilops; species Aegilops tauschii. The sequence continues at coordinate 367,020,598 of NC_053035.3, read as the reverse complement.
TAAGCCTTGCAAGCAATGTGACTAATGAGTTAGTTGTGGGATGATGCATTACGGAACGAGTAAAGAGAATTGCTGGTAACGAGATTGAACTAGGTATTGAGATATCGATGATCGAATCTCGGGCAAGTAACATACCGATGACAAAGGGAACAACGTATGTTGTTATGCGGTTTGACCGATAAAGATCTTTGTAGAATATGTAGGAGCCAATATGAGCATCCATGTTCCGCTATTGGTTATTGACCGGAGACGTGTCTCGGTCATGTCTACATAGTTCTCGAACCCGTAGGGTCCGCACGCTTAACGTTCGGTGATGATCGTATTATGAGTTTATGCGTTTTGATGTACCGAAGGTAGTTCGGGGTCCCGGATATGATCACGGACATGACGAGGAGTCTTGAAATGGTCGAGACATAAAGATCGATATATTGGACGACTATATTTGGACATCGGAATGGTTCCGGATGAGATCGCGCATTTACCGGTGTACCGGAACCCCGTGGGAGGTATATGGGCCTTATTGGCCCATAGTGGGAGAGAGGAGAAGGGAGCAAAGGAGGGGCGCCCCCCCAAGCCCAATCCGAATTGGGAGGGGGGGCCATCCCCCCTTTCCTTCCTCCTTCCTCCCCCTTCCTTCTCTCCTAATCGAACTAGGGAAGGGGGGAATCCTACTCCCGGTGGGAGTAGGACTCCCCTTGGGGCGCGCCTAGGAGGCCGGCCCCCTCCCCCTCCTCCACTCCTTTATATACGGGGGGGGGGGGGGGCACCCCATAGACACACAAGTTGATCATTGATCTTTTAGCCTTGTGCGGTGCCCCCCTCCACCATAATAAACCTCGGTCATATCGTCGTAGTGCTTAGGCGAAGCCCCGCGCCGGTAGCTTCATCATCACCATCATCACGCCGTCGTGCTGACGAAGCTCTTCCCCGACACTCTACTGGATCGTGAGTTCATGGGACGTCACCGAGCCGAACGTGTGCAGATTGCGGAGGTGTCGTACCTTCGGTGCTAGGATCGGTCGATCGTGGAGACGTACGACTACATCAACCGCGTTGTCATAACGCTTCCGCTTACGGTCTACGAGGGTACGTGGACAATACTCTCCCCTCTCGTTGCTATGCATCACCATGATCTTGCGTGTGCGTAGGAATTTTTTTGAAATTACTACGTTCCCCAACAGTGGCATCCGAGCCAGCTTTATGCGTAGATGTTATATGCACGAGTAAAACACAAGTGAGTTGTGGGCGATACTAGTCATACTGCTTACCAGCATGTCATACTTTGATTCGGCGGTATTGTTGGATGAAGCGGCCTGGACCGACATTACACGTACGCTTACGCGAGACTGGTTCTACCAACGTGTTTCGCACACAGGTGGCTAGCGGGTGTCAGTTTCTCCAACTTTAGTTGAATCGAGTGTGGCTACGCCCGGTCCTTGTTGAAGGCTAAAACAACACATACTTGACGAAATATCATTGTGGTTTTGATGCGTAGGTAAGAACGGTTCTTGCTCAGCCCATAGCAGCCACGTAAAACTTGCAACAACAAAGTAGAGGACGTCTAACTTGTTTTTGCAGGGCAAGTTGTGATGTGATATGGTCAAGACATGATGCTAAATTTTATTGTATGAGATGATCATGTTTTGTAACAGAGTTATCGGCAACTGGTAGGAGCCATATGGTTGTCGCTTTATTGTATGAAATGCAATCGCCATGTAATTGCTTTACTTTATCACTAAGCGGTAGCAATAGTCGTAGAAGCAATAGTTGGCGAGACGACAACGATGCTACGATGGAGATCAAGGTATCGCGCCGGTGATGATGGTGATCATGACAGTGCTTTGGAGATGGAGACCAAAGGCACAAGATGATGATGGCCATATCATATCACTTATATTGATATCATGTGATGTTTATCATTTATGCATCTTATTTTGGTTAGTTCGACGGTAGCATTATAAGATGATCTCTCACTAAATTTCAAGGTATAAGTGTTCTCCCTGAGTATGCACTATTGCGAAAAAGTTTGTCGTGCCGAGACACCACGTGATGATCAGGTGTGATAAGCTCTACGTTCACATACAACGGGTGCAAGCCAGTTTTGCACACGCAGAATACTCGGGTTAAACTTGACGAGCCGCATATGCAGATATGGCCTCGGAACACTGAGACCGAAAGGTCGAGCATGAATCATATAGTAGATATGATCAACATAGTGATGTTCACCATTGAAAACTACTCCATCTCACGTGATGATCGGACATGGTTTAGTTGATATGGATCACATGATCACTTAGATGATTAGAGGGATGTCTATCTAAGTGGGAGTTCTTAAGTAATTTGATTAATTGAACTATATCATGAACTTAGTACCTGATAGTATTTTGCATGTCTATGTTGTTGTAGATAGATGGCCCGTGTTGTTGTTCCGTTGTATTTTAATGCATTCCTAGAGAAAGCTAAGTTGAAAGATGATGGTAGCAATTACACGGACTGGGTCCGTAACTTGAGGATTATCCTCATTGCTGCACAGAAGAATTACGTCCTGGAAGCACCGCTAGGTGCCAAACCCGCTGCAGGAGCAACACCAGATGTTATGAACGTCTGGCAGAGCAAAGCTGATGACTACTCGACAGTTCAGTGTGCCATGCTTTACGGCTTAGAACTGGGACTTCAACGACGTTTTGAACGTCATGGAGCATATGAGATATTTCAGGAGTTGAAGTTAATATTTCAAGCAAATGCCCGGACTGAGAGATATGAAGTCTCCAATAAGTTCTACAGCTGCAAGATGGAGGAGAATAGTTCTGTCAGTGAGCATATACTCGAAATGTCTGGGTATAACAATCACTTGATTCAACTGGGAGTTAATCTTCCTGATGATAGTGTCATTGACATAATTCTTCAATCACTGCCACCAAGCTACAAGAGCTTCGTGATGAACTATAACATGCAAGGGATGGATAAGACAATTCCTGAGCTCTTCGCAATGCTAAAGGCTGCGGAGGTAGAAATCAAGAAGGAGCATCAAGTGTTGATGGTCAACAAGACCACCAGTTTCAAGAAAAAAGGTAAAGGGAAGAAGGGGAACTTCAAGAAGAACGGCAAGCAAGTTGCTGCTCAAGTGAAGAAGCCCAGGTCTGGACCTAAGCCTGAGACTAAGTGCTTCTACTGCAAAGGGACTGGTAACTGGAAGCGGAACTGCCCCAAGTATTTGGCGGATAAGAAGGATGGCAAGGTGAACAAAGGTATATGTGATATACATGTTATTGATGTGTACCTTACTAATGCTCGCAGTAGCACCTGGGTATTTGATACTGGTTCTGTTGCTAATATTTGCAACTCGAAACAGGGACTACGGATTAAGCGAAGATTGGCTAAGGACGAGGTGATGATGCGCGTGGGAAATGGTTCCAAAGTCGATGTGATCGCGGTCGGCACGCTACCTCTACATCTACCTTCGTGATTAGTTTTAGACCTGAATAATTGTTATTTGGTGCCAGCGTTAAGCATGAACATTATATCTGGATCTTGTTTGATGCGAGACGGTTATTCATTTAAACCTGAGAATAATGGTTGTTCTATTTATATGAGTAATATCTTTTATGGTCATGCACCCTTGAAGAGTGGTCTATTTATATTGAATCTTGATAGTAGTGATACACATATTCATAATATTGAAGCCAAAAGATGCAGAGTTGATAATGATAGTGCAACTTATTTGTGGCACTGCCGTTTAGGTCATATTGGTGTAAAATGCATGAAGAAACTCCATTCCGATGGACTTTTGGAATCACTTGATTATGAATCACTTGGTACTTGCGAACCATGCCTCATGGGCAAGATGACTAAAACTCCGTTCTCCAGAACAATGGAGCGAGCAACAGATTTGTTGGAAATCACACATACTGATGTATGTGGTCCAATGAATGTTGAGGCTCGCGGCGGGTATCATTATTTTCTCACCTTCACAAATGATTTGAGCAGATATGGGTATATCTATGATGAAGCATAAGTCTGAAACATTTGAAAAGTTCAAAGAATTTCAGAGTGAAGTGGAAAATCATCGTAACAACAAAATAAAGTTTTTGCAATCTGATCGTGGAGGAGAATATTTTGAGTTATGAGTTTGGTCTTCATTTGAAACAATGCGGAATAGTTTCGCAACTCACGCCACCCGGAACATCACAGCGTAATGGTGTGTCTGAACGTCGTAATCGTACTTTACTAGATATGGTGCGATCTATGATGTCTCTTACCGATTTACCGCTATCATTTTGGGGTCATGCTTTAGAGACGGCTGCATTCACGTTAAATAGGGCACCATCTAAATCCGTTGAGACGACACCTTATGAACTATGGTTTGGCAAGAAACCAAAGTTGTCGTTTCTTAAAGTTTGGGGCTGCGATGCTTATGTGAAAAAGCTTCAACCTGATAAGCACGAAACCAAATCGGAGAAATGTGTCTTCATAGGATACCCAAAGCAGACTGTTGGGTACTCCTTCTATCACAGATCTGAAGGCAAGACATTCGTTGCTAAGAATGGATCCTTTCTAGAGAAGGAGTTTCTCTCGAAAGATGTGAGTGGGAGGAAAGTAGAACTTGATGAGGTAACTGTACCTGCTCCCTTATTGGAAAGTAGTTCATCACAGAAATATGTTCCTGTGACTCCTACACCAATTAATGAGGAAGCTAATGATGATGATCATGTAACTTCAGATCAAGTTACTACCGAACCTCGTAGGTCAACCAGAGTAAGATCCGCACCAGAGTGGTACGGTAATCCTATTCTGGAGGTCATGTTACTTGACCATGACGAACCTACGAACTATGAGGAAGCGATGATGAGCCCAGATTCCGCAAAATGGCTTGAGGCCATGAAATCTGAGATGGGATCCATGTATGAGAACAAAGTGTGGACTTTGGTTGACTTGCCCGTTGATTGGCAAGCCATCAAGAATAAATGGATCTTCAAGAAGAAGACTGATGCTAACGGTAATGTTACTGTCTACAAAGCTCGATTTGTTGCGAAAGGTTTTCGACAAGTTCAAGGAGTTGACTACGATGAGACCTTCTCACCCGTAGCGATGCTTAAGTCTGTCTGAATCATGTTAGCAATTGTCGCATTTTATGATTATGAAATCTGGCAAATGGACGTCAAAACTACATTCCTTAATGGGTTTCTTATAGAAGAGTTGTATATGATGCAACCAGAGGTTTTGTCGATCCTAAAGGTGCTAACAAAGTGTGCAAGCTCCAGCAATCCATCTATTGACTGGTGCAAGCATCTCGGAGCTGGAATATATGCTTTGATGAGGTGATCAAAGCATATGGTTTTATACAGACTTTCGGAGAAGCCTGTATTTACAAGAAAGTAAGTGGGAGCTCTATAGCATTTCTAATATTGCCGCATTTTATGATTATGAAATTTGGCAAATGGATGTAAAGATTGCATTCCTGAATGGATTTCTGGAAGAAGAGTTGTATATGATGCAACCTGAAGGTTTTATTGATCCAAAGGACGCTAACAAAGTGTGCAAGCTCCAGCGATCCATTTATGGACTGGTGCAAGCATCTCGGAGTTGGAATAAACATTTTGATAGTGTGATCAAAGCATATGGATTTATACAGTCTTTTGGAGAAGCCTGTATTTACAAGAAAGTGAGTGGGAGCTCTGTAGCATTTCTAATATTATATGTGGATGACATATTGTTGATTGGAAATGATATAGAATTTCTGGATAGCATAAAAGGATACTTGAATAAGAGTTTTTCAATGAAAGACCTCGGTGAAGCTGCTTATATATTGGGCATCAAGATCTATAGAGATAGATCAAGATGCTTAATTGGACTTTCACAAAGCACATACCTTGATAAAAGTTTTGAAGAAGTTCAAAATGGATCAAGCAAAGAAACGGTTCTTGCCTGTGTTACAAGGTGTGAAGTTGAGTCAGACTCAATGCCCGACCACTGCAGAAGAGAGAGAGAAAATGAAAGGTGTTCCATATGCTTCAGCCATAGGCTTTATCATGTATGCAATGTTGTGTACCAGACCTGATGTGTGCCTTGCTATTAGTTTAGCAGGGAGGTACCAAAGTAATCCAGGAGTGGATCACTGGACAGCGGTCAAGAACATCCTGAAATACCTGAAAAGGACTAAGGATATGTTTCTCGTTTATGGAGGTGACAAAGAACTCGTCGTAAATGGTTACGTCGATGCAAGTTTTGACACTGATCCGGATGACTCTAAGTCACAAACCAGATATGTATTTATATTGAACGGTGGAGCTGTCAGTTGGTGCAGTTCTAAGCAAAGCGTCGTGGTGGGATCTACATGTGAAGCGGAGTACATAGCTGCTTCGGAAGCAGCAAATGAAGGAGTCTGGATGAAGGAGTTCATATCCGATCTAGGTCTCATACCTAGTGCATCGGGTCCAATAAAAATCTTTTGTGACAATACTGGTGCAATTGCCTTGGCAAAGGAATCCAACTTTCACAAGAGAACCAAGCACATCAAGAGACGCTTCAATTCCATCCGCGATCAAGTCAAGGAGGGAGACATAGAGATTTGCAAGATACATACGGATCTGAATGTTGCAGTCCCGTTGACTAAGCCTCTCTCATGAGCAAAACATGATCAGCACCAAGACTCCATGGGTGTTAGAATCATTACTGTGTAATCTAGATTATTGACTCTAGTGCAAGTGGGAGACTGAAGGAAATATGCCCTAGAGGCAATAATAAAGTTGTTATTTATATTTCCTTATATCATGATAAATGTTTATTATTCATGCTAGAATTGTATTAACCGGAAACTTGATACATGTGTGAATATATAGACAAACAGAGTGTCACTAGTTTGCCTCTACTTGACTAGCTCATTGAATCGAAGATGGTTATGTTTCCTAGCCATAGACATGAGTTGTCATTTGATTAACGGGATCACATCATTAGAGAATGATGTGATTGACTTGACCCATTCCGTTAGCTTAGCACTTGATCGTTTAGTATATTGCTATTGCTTTCTTCATGACTTATACATGTTCCTATGACTATGAGATTATGCAACTCCCAAATACCAGAGGAACACTTTGTGTGCTATCAAACGTCACAACTTAACTGGGTGATTATAAAGGTGCTCTATAGGTGTCTCCGATGGTACTTGTTGAGTTGGCATAGATCGAGATTAGGATTTGTCACTCCGATTGTCGGAGAGGTATCTCTGGGCCCTCTCGGTAATGCACATCACTATAAGCCTTGCAAGCAATGTGACTAATGAGTTAGTTGCGGGATGATGCATTATGGAACGAGTAAAGAGAATTGCTGGTAACGAGATTGAACTAGGTATTGAGATATCGACGATCGAATCTCGGGCAAGTAACATACCGATGACAAAGGGAACAACGTATGTTGTTATGCGGTTTGACCGATAAAGATCTTCGTAGAATATGTAGGAGCCAATATGAGCATCCAGGTTCCGCTATTGGTTATTGACCGGAGACGTGTCTCGGTCATGTCTACGTAGTTCTCGAACCCGTAAGGTCCGCACACTTAACATTCGGCGACGATCGTATTATGAGTTTATGTGTTTTGATGTACCGAAGGTAGTTCGGAGTACCGAATATGATCACGGACATGACGAGGAGTCTCGAAATGGTCGAGACATAAAGATTGATATATTGGATGACTATATTTGGACATCGGAATGGTTCCGGATGAGATCGGGCATTTACCGGTGTACCGGGAGGTTACCGGAACCCCCCGAGAGGTATATGGGCCTTATTGGGCCATAGTGGGAGAGAGGAGAAGGGAGCAAAGGAGGGGGCCCCCCCCCCAAGCCCAATCCGAATTGGGAGGGGGCCGGCCCCCCCTTTCCTTCCTCCTTCCTCCCCCTTCCTTCTCTCCTAATCCAACTAGGGAAGTGGGGGAATCCTACTCCCGGTTGGAGTAGGACTCCCCTTGGGGCGCGCCTAGGAGGTCGCCCCCCTCCCCCTCCTCCACTCCTTTATATACGGGGGAGGGGGCACCCCATAGACACACAAGTTGATCATTGATCTTTTAGCCGTGTGCGGTGCCCCCCTCCACCATAATCCACCTCGGTCATATCGTCGTAGTGCTTCGGCGAAGCCCTGCGCCGGTAGCTTCATCATCACTGTCATCACGCCATCGTGTTGACGAAGTTCTTCCCCGACACATACTAGATCGTGAGCTCGTGGGACGTCACCGAGCCGAACGTGTGCAGATCGCGGAGGTGCCGTACCTTCGGTGCTAGGATCGTCCGATCGTGAAGACGTACGACTACATCAACCGCGTTATCATAACGCTTCCGCTTATGGTCTACGAGGGTACGTGGACAATACTCTCCCCTCTCGTTGCTATGCATCACCATGATCTTGCGTGTGCGTAGGATTTTTTTTGAAATTACTACGTTCCCCAACAGGCACAACCCACCTGGGCGCGCCAGGGGGGCCTGGCGCGCCCTGGTGGGTTGTGCCCCCCTCGGGGCACCCCCAGGTGCTTCTTTGGCCCATCGTGAGTCTTTTGGCCCATAAAAAATCTCCGTGGAGTTTCGCGGTGTTTGGACTCCATTTGATATTGATTTCCTGCGATATAAAAAACAAGCAAAACACAACAACTGGCTCTGGGCACTAGGTCAATAGGTTAGTCCCAAAAATTGATATATAGTTGCTATAAAATGATTGTAAAATATCCAAGAATGATAAAATAACAGCATGAATACTTCATAAATTATAGATACGTTGGAGACGTATTAGTAGTGAAATACCGGTTTTCTCTTTCGACATTCTTAGCCTATCTGACAGGAAACATCGTCGCGATGTGCAGTCCAGAGTAGTCAAGCTCCCATATCTCCTCGACCCTTCTGTAAAATCTCTCAGTTGCGTCGTTGTCGCTGTCGGTCATGCATTCCGTCATCACCCCCGAGTTCTGAAAATCGCTGTTCATATCTTTGGCCTCCGTGTAGAACGTGTATCCGTTGATATCGCATGCCTGATAGGTGACGAGGTTGGGCGAGGGGCCATGTGCTAAGGCGTATATGAGCAATCCGTCCTTAGAGCCCTCTTCCGGGGGATTAGCAAGAATATGCTCTTTGAACCAATGCAGGAAAATGGAGTTGTGCTCTCTAGTAACTTCGGCGTCCGTCCTACATACCCCCCGGTCAAGATAATTCTTTGTGATAGTTTCTTTGTGCAGTGCCACGAAAGAATCTACCTGGTCTAGGTGTTGTAGCACTACCAAGTTTGCTCTGTCAAAGTCGTTGCGTCGATCTGAGTAGGCCACAACAGTTCCATGTGACCGCTGGAGTGACCTTCTCCTTTGAGCCTCCCAACGTGCTTCTTACACTACAAAAAAAGACACATCCGTGACATTTTGGGCTGAACGAAAAAAAATTCTATCATACTTATGACACTTCTATGACGATAATTGTGACAAAACCTGGTATCATCATAGATGTGGTGGGCTCCTACTTCTGTGACAAAAAATCATGACAGAAAATGGGCTTTTCGTCCTGGGCAGGCCGGAGACGCAGCTGCATGACATTCTTTGGGCCGTCCATGACGGAAAAAACCGTGGTAGAAGCAAGGGCGAGGAAAATATCGGGGTGTTCCTGGTTACGGTGGGTGGTCGGGGCCGAGCGATGCGCGTTTCTCTCGTACACGCACGCGTGTGGGTGCCAGGCGTTGGGCTCTAACTGAACCCGAGCAAGGCGTTGGGCTCTAACTGAACCCGAGCGATTGCACTGCAGGCTACGCGTTACTGAACCCGAGCGATCGATCGATGGCTATTAACTGAACCTGATCGAGCGATTCCTTCGCTACTGCTGCTAACTGAAGCCGATCGATGCTGCCTCTAGATGAACAGTGAGCGTTGCTGGGGGGTTTGGATGAACAGTTCCCGGTGGGGGTGGATGAACAGGACCCCGTGGCGTTGCCTCTGGATGAACAGTGAGTGTTGCTGGGGGGTTTGATGAACAGTTCCCGGTGGGGGTGGATGAACAGGACCCCGATCGTTCAAGCTGGTTGGGGCTGGATGAACAGTACCCCGTGGAGGGCAGGATGAACAGGACCACCCCGTGGAGGGTAGGATGAACAGTAGACGGTGGAGGGCTGGATGAACAGTAGCCGGTGGAGGGGTGGTTGAACAGGAGCCCGTGGAGAGGGCTGGTTGAACAGTAGCCGGTGGAGTAGCGCGTGGTGGAGGCTGGATGAACAGGAGTCCGTGGATGAACAGTAGCAGGTGGAGGCTGGAGGAGGTCGACGGTGGATGAACAGTAGCCCGTGGAGGCTAGAGGGGGTCGACGGTGGAGATGAACAGTATCCCGTGGAGTCCCGTTTTGCGGTACGCCACACCCCTCCAGATGAACAGGACCCCTGTTTCGACCGTAGCGCTCCAACACAAGTCCGTTTCCTCCGTTTTGCGGTACGCCACACCCCTCCCGATCAACAGGACCCCCGTTTCGACCATAGGAGGTCCGTTTCCTCCATTTTGCGGTATGCCAGACCCCTCCCGATGAACAGGATCCCATTTCGAACGTGGCCGGTCAAACACAATGCCGTTTCCTCCGTTCTGCGGTACGCCAGGCCTCGTTTCCATCGGCTGTTCCGTCCAAGCCCTCCTGATGAACACGACGACGCATTCCGTTCCGACCCAGCCGGCTGGCTCCCCATGGACACGACGACGACGATGTTTCTCCGTTCCAACCCTACCATGTACACGAGCCCTGGCCGTACGTATGCGCGAGTAGGCGTTCGAGACCCTTCCCGTATGTACGTACGTGGCCGTATTTTCTTTCTTGCACCCTGGCCGTTGTACGTACGTGTACATGCTACGTGTGCGCCTCTACTACGACACGTGCGCGCCTCTACATCGAACAGTATGTACGTACACGTTCGCGACCAGAATGACAACGCTACGTACGCTTCGACCAGGTGGGTCCAGACTGTCAGGCACTTCCTTGCGTGCGAAGATGTAGCTGGTGGGTCCCAGCAGTCAGGGGGGCTAATCATTTTTTTTTGTTTTTGCCCGGACGCACTTCCTTGTGTGCGAAGATGTAGCTGGTGGGTTCCAGCAGTCAGGGGGAAATGTTTTTTCGCGAAATACGGTGGCCCGTCCGGTGGGTCCCCGTTGTCAGTGGAGGAATAATTATTTTGCGCGGAATAAGGAGGCACTTCCTTGCTGCGGCCGTGGACCCAGCTGTCAGCCTCTCCACGTACAGTCCACGTCCGATGGAAGTCGTTCCTTGACCACGTTGACCACGCCGCGCCGAGAGCACCAGGGCGGTGGACGACGGCGAGGCCTAGGAAGGGGACGACGCGAAGCCGGGGAAGACACGACAGTGGAAGCCCGCGCGGAGAGGAGTACGAGGGTTCACTGGTTCGGCTGCAGTGTGAGGCTACCGTCGCCGCAGGGCCTGGCCAGCGGTGGGAATTGTAGGTGGCGGTGAGGCCTCCGCGGTAGCACAGCCGGCCACGGGAGGCAGGAGCATGCGGCACGACCGGCGCTGCTTTGGGCGGCTGGAGTAACAAGACCAGAGGTTGAAGAAGCACTACGGCCGTTGAATGGACATCGTACGGTCACTGGAGCTAGAATCGTTCATATTGACTAAGTTGACAAAGCACTCCGTCCCCGTCAACTTAGTAGGCCCACAAGTCAGCATCCCACCAAGGTGGGTCCCAACCAGCAGGGGGAGTATTCATTATTTTGTGCGTAATAAGGAGGCACTTTCAGTGGGTCCGAGCTGACAGCGGGGGGAATGTTTTTTTCGCGCAATACGGTGGCCCGTCCAGTGGGTCCCAGCAGTCAGGGGGCAAATGTTTTTTTCAAGAAATACGGTGAACCGTCCGGTGGGTCCCTGCTGTCAGATGGAGGAATCATTATTTTCCGCGTAATAAGGAGGCACTTCCTTGTTGCCGTCGTGGACCCAGCTGTCAGCCTCTCCACGTACAGTCCATGTCCGATGGAAGCCGTTCCTTGACCACGTTGACCACGCCGCGCCGAGAGCACCAGGGCGGTGGATGACGGCGAGGCCTAGGAAGGGGACGACGCGGAGCCGGGGAAGACGCGGCAGTGGAAGCCCGCGCGGAGAGGCGTACGAGGGTTCACTGGTTCGGCTGCGGTGTGAGGCTGTCATCGCCGCAAAATAACAGGGGGTGTGGGTGAGTAGAGGGATGGCCTGGCCAGCGGTGGGAGTAGTAGGGGGCGGTGAGGCCTGTGCGGCATCACAACCGGCCACGGGAGGCAGGAGCACGCGGCATGACCGGCGCTGCTTTGGGCGGCTGGAGCAAGAAGACCAGAGGTTGAAGAAGCACTACGGCCGTTGGATGGACATCGTACGGTCACTGCAGCTAGAATCGTTCATATTGACTAAGTTGACAAAGCCCTTGGTACGCGTCATCTTAGTAGGCCCACAGGTTAGCTTCCGAAACGGTGTGTCCCAGATGTCAGGGGGAGGAATCATTTTTTGGGCGGGTGAAGCTAGAATATCCGAGATTGAAGAAGAAGCACGCCATCCGTTGGATGGGCATCCAACGGCCACTGCTGATAGAACCGTGTGTTGACTATAATAAGTTGACAAAGCCTTGCATACGCGTCAACTTCCTTTTTTAGGGGACGCGTCAACTTAGTAACCCACAAGTGTGTGGGAGAGAACTTATAGCCCATTTGCGATTTGTAAGAATGTACAGCCCATTTTTGAATTCTAATGGAATTTACTACAACCCATTTACAATTTGTTAAAAGTAACCCCCATTTTCTAGCTAGGACAACGATTAATAATTTCAACCAACCGTTCAAGAGAGAATTCAATAAAATTTCCCACATTTTGATGGGATCCGAAATATTTTTATCCCGAAATTTCTAGTCAGATTAAATATAAATTTGTATTACGTAAAAATCTAACGAAACATTGCGCGCGCAACAATTAAAAATTAAGATTTTCAAAATCCATAAATAATATTTTATAAACTAATTCCGTGCTTGGTACATTTTTTTATAGTTACTGCCCAGTTTTTATAATCACATCCCATTTATTATCTTTTAAAGCCCATTTTCCTGTTAAGCCTAATGCATCCCTCCTAGGAAAGATTTGCAGCCCAGCGGGGCGGAGAATAACAAGTTGACCTTGCGTGGGTATTCCTAAAAAAAATGTATAGCTGGGCTAGCCATTCTCATCTTGAAAAAAAATTAATATTTGGGCTGGATATCTGTCCTGGGCTAGACGGGCCACAACCCGCCCAGTTAATACCCTGCTCTCCTCTGAACAACAACGAAAACATCGCCAAGAAAAACTCTGCAGTGCTCACGCCTCAAAAACACAAATACTGCTCGAGCTGCTTGGTCCCAGCTGTCGGACGCACCTTGTGCAATTCTCTCGTTTATTGACTACATAGGTTGACAATGGTGTGGGACCGTGATGTCAGGAAACCAGGAGGAAACAAAAAATATATAGTTGTACATAATAAGGAGGCACTTGTGTACGTACGGCTATGGCCCTAGTGGGTCCCTACTGTTAACCAGTCAAAATAAAGTCATCTCCTAAATCCTCATGTTCATTGACCATGTTAACAATGCTCGGCGCCACGGCGAGCGCAACAACTCGAAGGACGACGGAGAGGGCCTCGCGGGCCCTACGGATGGTCTGATACAGCGCCCGCTGCTCATTCAGGAAGCCAGGATCATCGGACACCTATGAGCACCTTCGAGAGACTGAGACGGCATGAAACGGTAAGGCCGCGCTTGGGAGCTCTGGTTTATTTCACAACTGTATTAAGATACAAGTGTAATTTACTCATCATCGGAAACAACGCATAAAATACACGCGTAATGAAACCGAGGGCCCTAGGTCTGTAAGTAAAACCGGCGGGTTACGCGTGTAATTTGAGAGACCGGTGTATATTTTACTAGCCGAAATCGACCAACCAAGCGCTTCGCCCAAGACCATCTGCTTTTATTTACAAGCGTCGGTTTTACAAGCGGTTTTGGTTGGAAAACGACGATCCAATCACGGCCTAAGATGATGAGTTGGTCGGAAGATCATATGGTTTCACGTCTAATCTACCCGACTTGTCGTATAGGCTATGAATGAAACATAAGACGATGAACTTCTTAAGCATGGAAACAACAGAAGAGGATGATCTTCCTAACAAGCAAATCACTGGCATTAGATCGACATGCAAAACAATACGAAGCATTATTCTTAGGAGGCACGGTGAACAGCTCGTGATGCCGCATGCCACAACATTCCAAGCTCAACTTTGCAATCAAACACAAGGCCTGGCATTACATAGATAATATTCAGAACAAACTCTTAAAATATCTTACATAAGTCAACATTCATGTGACTATGCATCTCAGCAGAGGAAATATTTACTTCTGAACTGAAGAGAGGAATAGGAAGAAACGATCGACGTTGCTCACAGCAAAGGGCGTCCCACTCAAAAATATCAAATGCATGTCTTCTGGCTAACATCAATCAGCAAAAATTGACAAGGTTTTCCAATTCCAATATATTAAACTAATGTCAACTTTGACAAGCTTTTCACATTCAAAATATGTAATGCCTATGATTGTGGAACGGGCAGGGTTTGTCATTAGTTTGTCATCTGATAGTCCAGTGGCTCAAGGTGACGACGAATGATTAAAGAACCATTCGATGTATTGTGCATGGTGAAGTATTATATGGAGGACACGAACCATCTGAACATTTTGTGCAGTTCCACTAAAATCAAGCTGAGCATCCATGTGGATTTCGTATTTCTATGCTGCCAGAAAACAAAGACACATCAGCACACACATGAATATTGGCCCCAGTGTCAACCCACCAATCGGTGGACTAACAAACTGAAAGTACGGTAAACAGATTACCATACCCAGATGCCCCATCATTGTTGCTTAGAGTGACATTGACAGACTTGGAGTCCTATCCTGGCTTCTCGGTACTTGTTTGGGCACTTGTTTGCCCACTGTTCCTCCGAACCACAAGTAAAGCAGCCATCTCTGCAGACTAGTCATGTCACCAGCGTCTACTAATACTCTGTAAAGCTTCTCGATCATTCCTTGTGTAATCTAGCGCAAACAGTGACTGCTTCTTTCTGCAAAGTGGTAAGACCAACTGGACCCACTAATGCAGCAGTTTGCCTTAGACACATTGGCTCCTTTTGTGCAGTTCAACTAAAATCAAAGTCGGAATAAAACCGAGCTTTGATTTTGATATCCCTGTAAGCAAAAAAAGGTATAAGGGAAACAATTACTGAGAAATAACGGTCGATGACTTGTAGTCCCAGAAGAAAAACATCTACTGATCTACCTTATCTTAATGGGAAACAAAGCAGGAGAGTAGCAATTCTCAATTAGTGTGATTCATTCATATTAACTGAGACATTATCTTAACAATGCCTTGTTTCAACATGTATAAAGAACGACAAAGCAGAAAAGTATCATTCCTAAAACAGTGCGACTGATTCATTTTAACAGAGACATTATCTTAAAAATACCTTGGTTAAACATGTAGAAAGAACTACAAAGCAGGATAGTACCATTTGTAAAACACTGTAACTGATATATAATAATAGAGACATTATCTGAACAATACATTTCTTAAACATGTACTCCGGCCGATCCCTAACAGAAATGGTACTCCCGCCGATCCCTAACAAGTGTTGCAGTTTTGAACTAAGATTCAGTAGTTAATTCTGAGGAAAGTAGGTACTGACCTTTCAAGACCAAGATTTGAAACAACGCCTGAGGTGGATCTAAAAGAGATCTCAACACATATATGGAAATCCGATCTCATTTTGTGCAGTTCCACCAAAATTAAGCGAAGCAAAATGTCGCAATAGCAAAAAGTTGAATAGATATCCCTGTTTTAACAGAGGCAAAAAAGGAATCAATTACTGTCCAATAAAGGAGGATGAAACATGCGGCCACAAAAGTGGTAATCCCGCCAATCCCTAACAAGTGTTGCAGTTTTGAAATAAGATTCAGTAGTTAATTCTGAGAGTGGCATTGCTTAATTTTACCAGCGGCATTAGATTAACAAAAAGCATAAATAGTTCCAGGGGAGTGTGGGCGCAACAACAACATGTGCTTCCATCTACTTATAAAGGGGGTGATGCAGAGTTTGTTGTAACAAAGCAACAAGCATAATGTCTGGGTTGGTCCCATTTTTGTTCACTACTTAATGGGAAAAGACAGTAATACAATAGCTTCAATTCAACATTTATTTAAAACAGTACCAATACAAGTAGCACATCATCTCAAAACACACTGCACGATCATGTGGATGAAGGCAAGTACCAACCTGTCATGACGCACACAAGATCACGTACGAATCTGCCAACACAAATAGGAAATCCAATCTCGTTTTGTGCTGTTACTCTAAAATCAAGTAAAGTCGCCGGTGAGACATTTAAGTTTGCTATAGCAACAAGTTGAATAGATATCCCTGATTTAACAGAGGCAAAAAAGGAAACAATTACTGCCAATAAAGGAGGATGAAACATGCGGCCACAAAAAGAAGCATCTACCTTATCTTGATGGAAAACAAAGTATAGGACAGTAGCATTTCTAAAACGGTTGCATTGATTCATATTAACAGAGAAATTCTCTTAAAATAGTTCAGTAGTTAATTCTGAGAGTGGCATTGCTTAAAATACAATAGCTTCAATTCAACATTTATTTAAAACAGTACCAATACAAGTAGCACAACATCTCAAAACACACTGCACGATCATGTGGATGGGATATGGGACATGCCAACACCATGTGCGTCCACACGTATAAATGGGTGATGCAGAGTATGTAGCCAAGCAGCATATCTGCGTTGGTCCAATATTTGTTCTCTTTGAAACTTTTTCCGATGTGAGGGCAGCAAATCTAGTCCTGCACAAACTACCCAACCCCCCAGTTTCTTTCCCTTTTCAACAAAGAGTTGGGTTCCTTACAGATGTGTGTACTTTGTTACCCCCCTTTTCCCTTTTCGACCAACAAAGCGGCTGGATAGCTAGTCTATACTACTTTCCCTCCCTCCTTTCCTCATTGAACGACGTCCTAGATTCATGCTCCACCCCACCGCACCCTTCTTTCCTCTTTGAACCAAGACCTAGATTCGACTACAGAATCGAAAAAGATCAGCATGCAGCTAGACCAATGACGGTTTCAAAGAAACTTATACCTTAGGGTCATCGGGATGTGGCAAGGCGTGCGGCGGGAGGTCGGATCTGCCCGCACTATGTACGGCAGCGAGGAAGAAGGGGTCGGTGGCCCTCCCACACAGGCGTTAGGTGAAAGAGAAAAGCACAGCCGGCAGTGGATTGCCTCCCTCGCCGAAGGCGATAGAGTGAACGCTGCACCTCCTCCCCTTCCCGGTGCGTCGGGATCCGGACGCCTCCTTCGCCAGCTGTTGATGTCTACTATGCAACCTTCTTCTTGTAGACGTTGTTGGGCCTCCAAGTGCAGAGGTTTGTAGGACAGTAGCAAATTTCCCTCAAGTGGATGACCTAAGGTTTATCAATCTGTGGGAGGCGTAGGATGAAGATGGTCTCTCTCAAGCAACCCTGCGACCAAATAACAAAGAGTCTCTTGTGTCCCCAACACACCCAATACAATGGTAAATTGTATAGGTGCACTAGTTCGGCAAAGAGATGGTGATACAAGTGCAATATGGATGGTAGATATAGGTTTTTGCAATCTGAAAATATAAAAACAGCAAGGTAACTAATGGTAAAAGTGAGCGTAAACGGTATTGCAATGCGTTGAAACAAGGCCTAGGGTTCATACTTTCACTAGTGCAAGTTCTCTCAACAATAATAACATAATTGGATCACATAACTATCCCTCAACATGCAACAAAGAGTCACTCCAAAGACACTAATAGCGGAGAACAAACGAAGAGATTATGGTAGGGTACGAAACCACCTCAAAGTTATCCTTTCTGATCGATCTATTCAAGAGTCCGTAGTAAAATAACACGAAGCTATTCTTTCCGTTCAATCTATCCTAGAGTTCATACTAGAATAACACCTTAAGACACAAATCAACCAAAACCCTAATGTCACCTAGATACTCCAATGTCACCTCAAGTATCCATGGGTATGATTATACAATATGCATCACACAATCTCAGATTCATTTATTCAAACCAACACAAAGTACTTCAAAGAGTGCCCCAAAGTTTCTACCGGAGATTCAAGACGAAAACGTGTGCCAACCCCTATGCATAGGTTCATGGGCAGAACCCGCAAGTTGATCACCAAAACATACATCAAGTGGGTCACGTGATATCCCATTGGCACCACAGATAAGCACGGCAAGACATAAATCAAGTGTTCTCAAATCCTTAAAGACTCAATCCGATAAGATAACTTCAAAGGGAAAACTCAATCCATTACAAGAGAGTAGAGGGGGAGAAACATCATAAGATCCAACTATAATAGCAAAGCTCGCGATACATCAAGATCGTATCACCTCAAGAACACGAGAGAGAGAGAGACCAAACACACAGCTACTGGTACATACCCTCAGCCCCGAGGGTGAACTACTCCCTCCTCGTCATGGAGAGTGCCGGGATGATGAAGATGGCCACCGGTGAGGGTTCCCCCCTCCGGCAGGGTGCCAGAACAGGGTCCCGATTGGTTTTTGGTGGCTACAGAGGCTTGCGGTGGCGGAACTCCTGATCTATTTTGTTCCCCGAAGTTTTTAGGGTATATGGATATATATAGGCGAAAGAAGTCGGCCAGGGGAGCCACAAGGGGCCCACGAGGGTGGAGGGCGCGCCCAGGGGGTGGGCACGCCCCCCTGCCTTGTGCTCTCCTCGTTGATTCCCTGACGTGCACTCCAAGTCTCCTGGATTGCTTCCGTTCCAAAAATAACTCTCCCGAAGGTTTCATTCCGTTTGGACTCCGTTTGATATTCCTTTTCTGCGAAACACTGAAACAAGGGGAAAACAGAAACTGGCACCGGGCTCTTGGTTAATAGGTTAGTCCCAAAAATAATATAAAAGTGTTTAATAAAGGCCATAAACATCCAAAACAAATAATATAATAGCATGGGACAATCAAAAATTATAGATACGTTGGAGACGTATCAGCATCCCCAAGCTTAATTCCTGCTCGTCCTTGGGTAGGTAAATGATAAAAACATAATTTTTGATGTGGAATGCTACCTAACATATTTATCAATGTAATCTTCTTTACTGTGGCAAGAATATTTCAGATCCATAAGATTCAAGACAGAAGTTTAATATTGACATAAAAATAGTAATACTTCAAGCACACTAACAAAGCAATTATGTCTTCTCAAAATAACATGGACAAAGAAAGTTCATCCCTACAAAATCATATAGTTTGGTCATGCTCCATTTTCGTCACACAAGAATGCTCTCATCATGCACAACCCCGATGACAAGCCAAGCAATTGTTTCATACTTTAGTAATCTCAAACTTTTTTCAACCTTCACGCAATACATGAGCGTGAGCCATGGATATAGCACTATGGGTGGAATAGAGTATAATGATGGGGGTTATGTGGAGAAGACAAAAAAGGAGAAAGTCTCACATTGACGCGGCTAATCAACGGGCTAGGGAGATGCCCATCAATTGATGTCAATGCAAGGAGTAGGGATTGCCATGCAACGGATGCACTAGATCTATAAACGTATGAAAGCTCAACAAAAGAAACTAAGTGGGTGTGCATCCAACTTGCTTGCTCATGAAGACCTAGGGCATTTGAGGAAGCCCATCGTTGGAATATACAAGCCAAGTTCTATAATGAAAAATTCCCACTAGTATATGAAAGTGACAAAACAAGAGACTCTCTATCATGAAGATCATGGTGCTACTTTGAAGCACAAGTGTGGAAAAAGGATAGTAGCATTGTCCCTTCTTTTTTTGGGGGCCTTCCTTTTTTTGGCCTTTCTCTTTTTTTTATTTGGCCTTTCTTTTTTTATTGGGACAATGCTCTATTGATGATGATCATCACACTTCTATTCATTTACAACTCGATACTAGAACAAAATATGACTCTATATGAGTGCCTCCGGCGGTGTACCGGGATGGGCAATGAATCAAGAGTGACATGTATGAAATTATGCATGGTGGCTTTGCCACAAATACGATGTCAACTACATGATCATGCAAGGCAATATGACAATGATGAAGCGTGTCATAATAAACGGAACGGTGGAAAGTTGCATGGCAATATATCTCGGAATGGCTATGGAAATGCCATAATAGGTAGGTATGGTGGCTGTTTTGAGGAAGATATAAGGAGGTTTATGTGTGATAGAGCGTATCGTATCACGGAGTTTGGATGCACCGGCGAAGTTTACACCAACTCTCAAGGTGAGAAAGGGCAATGCACGGTACCGAAGAGGCTAGCAATGATGGAAGGGTGAGAGTGCGTATAATCCATGGACTCAACATTAGTCATAAAGAACTCACATACTTATTGCAAAAATATACAAGTCATCAAAAACCAAGCATTACGCGCATGCTCCTAGGGGGATAGATTGGTAGGAAAAGACCATCGCTCGTCCCTGACCGCCACTCATAAGGATGACAATCAAAGAACACCTCATGTTTCAAATTTGTCACACAACGTTTACCATACGTGCATGCTATGGGACTTGCAAACTTCAACACAAGTATTTCTCAAATTCACAACTACTCAACTAGCACAACTTTAATATCACTATCTCCATATCTCAAAACAATCATCAAGTATCAAACTTCTCTTAGTATTCAATGCACTTTATATGAAAGTTTTTATTATACCCATCTTGGATGCCCATCATATTAGGACTATAACCCAAGCAAATTACCATGCTTTTTAGGACTCTCAAAATAATATAAGTGAAGCATGAGAGTATAATAGTTTCTATAAAACAAAACCACTGCCGTGCTCTAAAAGATATAAGTGAAGCACTAGAGCAAACAACAAACTACTCCGAAAGATATAAGTGAAGATCAATGAGTAGTCAAATAATTATTTAGCTATGTAAGGACTCTCCCATTTAATAATTTCATATCTTAGTATTTTATTCAAACAGCAAGCAAAGCTAAATAAAATAAAACGATGCTCCAAGCAAAACACATATCATGTGGTGAATAAAAATATAGCTCCAAGTAAAGTTACCGATAGATGAGGACGAAAGAGGGGATGCCTTCCGGGGCATCCCCAAGCTTTGGCTTTTTGGTGTCCTTGGATATTACCTTGGGGTGCCTTGGGCATTCCCAAGATTAGGCTCTTGCCACTCCTTATTCCATAGTCCATCGAATCTTTACCCAAAACTTGAAAACTTCACAACACAAAACTTAACAGAAAACTCGTAAACTCCGTTAGCGAAAGAAAAGAAAACACCACTTCAAGGTAATGTATTGAACTCATTCTTTATTTATATTGGTGTTAAACTTACTGTATTCCAACTTCTCTATGGTTTATAAATTCTTTTACTAGCCATAGACTCATCAAAATAAGCAAACAACACACGAAAAACAGAATCTATCAAAAACAAAACAGTCTGTAGTAATCTGTAACTAACACAAACTTATGGAACTCTAAAAATTCTACCAAAATAGGACGACCTAAATAATTGGTTTATTGATCTGCTTCAATTGGAATCAGTATCATATCACGTTCTGGTGATTTTTAACAATTGTTTTCGTGAACAGAAAGTTTCTGGAATTTTCAGCAGGATCAAATAACTATTATCCAAGAAGATCCTATAGGTTTAACTTGGAAAAAACACTAACTAAAACATAAAACCACATCTAACCAGAGGCTAGATATATTATTTATTGCTAAACAGGAGCAAAAAGCAAGAAACTAAAATAAAATTGGGTTGCCTCCCAACAAGCGCTATCGTTTAACGCCCCTAGCCAGGCATGATGATTTCAATGATGCTCGCATAAAAGATAAGAACTGGAACATAAAGAGAGCATCATGAGGAATATGACTAGCACATTTAAGTCTAACCCACTTCCTATGCATAGGGATTTTGTGATCAAACAACTTATGGGAACAATAATCAACTAGCATAGGAAGGCAAAACAAGCATAACTTTAAAACTTTAAGCACATAGAGAGGAAACTTGATATTATCGCAACTCCTACAAGCATATATTCCTCCCTCATAATAATTTTCAGTAGCATCATGAATGAAGTCAACAATATAACCAGCACCTAAAGCATTCTTTTCATGATCTCCTTGCATAGAAATTTTATTACTCTCCACATAAGCAAAAAAATTCTCATTCGAGATAGTGGGAGTATCATAAGAGACTCGAATACTATAAATTGTTTCTACATTAAAAGGGTAATGTTCAGAAAAAGGGTAATCATAATCATGACAAGTTTTATAAATATAATCATCACTACTTTTTATTGCATAAGTTTCATCACAATAATCATCATAAGTAGCAACTTTGTTCTCATCATAATCAATTGAAACCTCTTCCAAGATAGTGGAATCATTACTAAATAAAGTCATGACCTCTCCAAATCCACTTTCATAATTATCATAACTAGATAATACCCCGCGCGTTGCTGCGGCATTCATTGTGCAAGCAATTTGGATTCAAAAAATATAATTCATATATAATATCAATAGTAGATGTATGTCTATATATACATTAGCTAATCATATAAGTTCACACTTAAAAGAAAAGGGTATAGAGGTAGAAATGTTCATATTCAATAAAAACACAAGCTGATAAACTCTTGGTTATGTTACGTTTAATATGGAGATTTAATCAATGTGTCAAAAGAGAAATACATGATAGTATATATATAAGCTGACGAATATAACTCCTTGTATAGATATATGTAGCAATCAAGTGCCTTCCCTCTGCATACTTCATTGAAATGCTACAGTATTTACCATTAACAGACACACATATGCAAGAAAATAGCCACCTCAAGTCTAAATTTGGTCTGCATTAACAAAAATAGCCATCAAGTCAAAATGGGAACTGCAAGAATTTTACAAATTGCATGTGTTGACCCAATCTAGTTAGGATTGAGAACGGCAGATGCATGTGTTAGTTCAATTGAAAAAAAGTTCAAAGTTTTTTAGGTGGGGATCTGATCTGTACTAACCTGATACATGAGAGGGTTCCAGATTCGCCCCTTCTAGCTTCATGCGCTAACAGCAGGCTAGCTGTGAGGTTGGATGACCTGCCAGTATTTTGACTTCCATATGGCTGAACTTACAAATCAAAAACTAAACTCACCCTGGAGATAGGTGTCATAGAGAAGCTGGAGAGGACCAAAGGGATGGCTAACCGAAGGCTGTTGAGATTAAGATAAGAGCACATGCGAGGGCAGCCAGTGTAACATCCCAAATTTTCAATTTGGAATGTTATGTATAGATCATTCTTGCATATCATATTTTATTGCATTTTCGTTTGCGATCCTCGAAATCCTAAGCAACTCAAGGACCCTCGGAGAGCGTTGGGGATTTCCCGGTTTTCATATTTGATTTTTTTATCAAATATTGAAACGAGGATTTTGGTTTTAATTATTTTTCTCTCCGAAAAATATTTCATATTAAAATATATGAGAGGAGATAATATGACTTCTCCAAAATAATTGAAATATTGGAGGAAAAATATTAAAATCAAATATTTTATTTTACTTGGATTTTATTGCAATTTTATTTACATTAGAAAATTTGCACGTTTTCAAAATTGCATTTTAGGGCCAAGAAAATGTTCATCTCGTTCTAAATATTTTATTTAGACGGTGAAAATTTGTTTTGGCATTTTTAGATTTTTATTTTATTTTCTAGGTTTTATTTTCTGTTCGGCGGGATTGTTTAAAAAAAAAACTTCCAGCGCCCGACTGGGTCGAGGCCTAGCCGAGCCGGCCCATCTCCCTCGCGCCGCCGTCTCCCACCTGGAGACCGCGCGTCGCCGCCGCCGACTCGGACCGGAGTCCGAGCCGGACTCCTCCTCCCCCGCCGCCTTGCCCCCTCCTGCAAGCCGCCCCCTCCCCCTCTTAAATACCCCCCGGACCCCCGCCACCACCACCAACCCCGCCACCGCAGCCGCACCGCCGCCTCTGCCGCGCTTCGCCGCTGCCGCGCCGCGTCGCCGTCGCCCCGCCGCCGCAACCCCGCCGCCCGAGCCCCGCCTCGCCGGAGGTAACGCGCCGTTCGCCGCCGCCGGTTTTTTTTTGAAAACCGATTCGGTTTTTTTAGAAACCCTAGTTTGTTTTTTTAGATCGGTTTGCCGGTTTTCTCGGTTTATCTATTTAGCGGACGTTCGTCCGTACGTTCGTTTTAACGAACAGTTTTCGCCCGATAGTTACAGACAACGAACGTTCGTTCGTTAGCCTGTTCGTTAGTTTTCTTTTCTTCGGATTTTTCCGTGATTATTTTCGATCGCGATTTCTGATCCGATTTTTGTTTCAGTTCATCTTTTCGCTCGTTTATCGGAATCAGGCGATTCAGGCGCCTAGATCTTCGTCTCGAGACCCTCTTTCTGTTTAACCAACTTGAACAAGATTTTGGTACTGTAAAATTTGACTTAGATCCAGATTAGTAAACGAAGCTTGTTTCGTTCGCCGTTTGAGTTTCGTTGCTTCGTTCGATTTGATTCTTTTTGCAAACCGGAGTTCTTAAGTTGAACTTTCTGGTTAGATCTCTTATTTTGAGTTTTACCCGTGCACCCTTGCTTGATTGCTTATGTATGCTATTGTTTGTTTGCGCTAGAATTCCCGGAGTGCGAAGCGTGCTACTACGAATCCCTAAGTTTTGCGGATCGTCAGCAAGGCAAGTAACACTTTGATCATATCCTTTCCATACCCAATTTTTATGCATTAGTTTCATCCCCAAACAATTGCATGGTTAGGATCTGAATTAAATTGTGGGATGGGAAGTAGCTGAGGTAGTACCTATTCACCTGTTTATTGTCAAACCCTGGGAGTTACTTCTACGTTATGCTTATATTGCTATGCTATGCTCGTAGACGTGGATTGGGTTTGAGTGTATTCATGACAGATGTGAGTATTCTTAATTAATAGTTAACTTAAGGTGGCAACTTTAATACACATCTGGGTGGATTGAGGCACCTGGGGAATTCCAGTGATTGCCTGTATTTTTGGAAATCCCGGGGTACCGTTTGATTCTCCTATGGACCGCCACCCAGGCTCAAAGGGATCATGAGATTATTCATACTAGAAACTTCCGTGTGCAGCCACAAGCTATTATGGGCTCTAGCATAGTTGATTAAGTCGTGTGAACTCTTACAGTGGTAGACTAGCAGATGTAGGGGATGTAGGTGGTACGGTCTACCCATCGTAAGGTGCTAACACTTCTGAAAGACTATGTCTCGGTCATCCGTTTCTCAAACACCTTGTAGTGCGAGAAATCCAACGGAGGCGATCGAGTCTTGTGGGGAAAAGTGCACAAACCTCTGCAAAGTGTACAAACTAATCATGGTTAGCCGTGTCCCCAGTTATGGACATCTTGAGTATCTGGTTCTTCGATTATCATGTTGATCTCATCATGTTACTTAAATAATTTGTTGGGTTGTTAATGATTACTTTTAATTGGGATTGAGAGGGGGTTTACCTTCTCAATATTTTTCAACCAACTTTGTAGTTAAATAAAATTTATTCCTTTGTTGTAGGGAAAAATTGGCTTTTCGCAAAACTGTAACCATAGAGCTTTCCACCAGCCAAATATGCATGTAGTGATAGCATTATTTCTGTTCATTACTCTCTATGTGTTACTTTGCCAGCATATTCCATGTGCCGACCCGTTTTTGGGCTGCAACGTATCATGTTGCAGACTTTTCAGACAACGAGTAAGGAGCCTTAGGTCGTGGTCTTATACTCAGTGATGCCGTTGGAGTTGATGGACTCACTTTATCTTCCAAGCCTTCCGTTGTTATCGTTTTAGATGGCCTTAAGCCATATTTATTGTAATAAGTTCTCTCTTGAGACAATTCGATGTAATAAGTGTGTGATTGCTACTCTGTTATAAATCCTTCAAGTACTGTGCGTGTCAGCATTACCGATCCAGGGATGACACTGATGCACACAGACTAGACTGTTTGAGGTCTGATTGCTACAGCCAGCTACAGTGGAGAAAATGACCATGAAATACCTCCGCTGATTAATGCTGAGAGCAGCTCGCGTCCTGTAGTTGCTCTTGCATGCAGAATACAAAAAGGCCGAAGGAAGACCACCGTTTCTTTGTCACCATAGTCTGAAGCTGGGTGCAAACCCATCGCCCAGGCCAAGCCAGGTCCAGACTCCAATCTCCAAGCGACTGGTCCGGTTCCGGTGGAATCGAGTGAAACCAACCTCACCAGCGGTGCCGGAGCTATCTTGGCTAGAAGAGACAGAGATGAAGGGGACGACCAGGCACCGTGGCCGTCGGCTCGACGATGCAGGGCATCATACCAGCAAGTCGAACGCAACCCGATAGAATACCGATGTGCCGTGGCCGTGGAGGCCAGCCAGACCGGCGGTCGTGCCAGAGAAGATCGGCATCCATCCGCCGCCTTGCCGGGCCCTGCTGTAGACAGGGAAAAGATTGGTATTTGAGGGAGTGAGGGGTCATCGTTTAATGAGTCCGTGATTTACGGCTGGAAACGGATGAAGGTGAATGGATCGTCATGTGTTCGCTTCCTTCCAGAGGAATCCGTGGTTTACGGTTGGGAAAGCTAGATGCCACGTACTGTCGTGTTGGAGTCAACCGTGAGGCGCAGTACAAAATTGATTGGGCTGCCACGCGCGCGATGGATGAGCGTGGGACAGCAGCGGTTCTCGGTCAATTATGTACGCTGGTAATGGCAGGATGACATGGCATGCATGTTAAGAATTAGACTCATCTGCACGCTGAGGTGGCATGAAGTTGATGTGGATAGTGTGCATGTTGAAATAATTGATAGTAGTGGGGATCAACTTCTTAGTAATGTAAGATAAGATTAAACATCCTCCAAAATAGTGGGATCATTACTTCCTAAACTTGACACTCTTCCAAACCCACTTTCATCAATATAATCATCATAAGTAGGAGGCATGCTATCATCATTATAAATTTGCATATCAAAACTTGGGAGACTAAAAATATCATCTTCATTAAACATAGCATCCCCAAGCTTGGGACAAACATTAATTGCAGCAAATATATTCTCAAAAACATCATCTTCTTCAAACATAGCATCCCCAAGCTTGGGCCTTTTCATATCATAAGCATAATCACTCTCATCATTAATAGTATGGATAGCACCAATGGTATAGCAATTATCATCATCACAATGAGTAATAGGAGCAACATCATTTGGGAGGGATACCTTTTTACCTTTGTTTCTTCGTTTTTTCTTTTTCTTCTTCACATCATGTGTGGGTTCAACCCTCTTTTTTGAGCTCCTTATTGATGAGATTGGTTGAATAGAAGGATCCTCCTCGTTACCTGATTCATCATAAGAAATAATAGGAGAATATCGGGAAGTCTCTTCCCTTTCGTTAGTATTCTCTTCATCTTCTATTTGTTTTCTTTTCTTTATGTAATTGGCAATATAAGGATTTTCAATGCAATTCACCGCACAATACATATAAATTTCTTCTAGATCAATATCGAGGAATTTCTCGAGGTTAAATTCTGGAATAAACTTAGTTTGACGTTTCAATTCTTCATAACCCAAAAGCAGACTAAGTTCACTATGATGTGCAAGGGAAATCAAGTCATCACAATTTTTGGACACGACTCGATCATGAAACAATTTGCATTTGATATTTAAATGACCATGTTCACTGCAAAGTTCACAAGTATGGCTAAGATATTTTAAATTTTCAGCACTAACATTTAGCCTCTCTTGCAACCATTTAGTTTCTAAGTACCTGTGCCTCTTACAAAATCTATCTTCCCTTTTTGGTATGTATTTGCAAACACAATGCACTCCACAAAAATTGACATGTTTATAGGAGACATTTTCATCATAACTAGTGCAATCATCATTGGTACCATGGATATTCAAAGAGTTCATACTAACAACATTGCAATCATGCTCATCATTCAAAGATTTAGTGCCAAACATTTTAATGCATTCTTCTTCTAACACTTTGGCACAATTTTCCTTTCATCATACTCACGAAAGATATTAAAAAGATGAAGCGTATGAGGCAAACTCAATTCCAATTTTTTTTGTAGTTTTCTTTTATAAACTAAACTAGTGATAAAACAAGAAACTAAAAGATTCGATTGCAAGATCTAAAGATATACCTTCAAGCACTCACGTCCCCGGCAACGGCGCCAGAAAAGAGCTTGATGTCTACTACGCAACCTTCTTCTTGCAGACGTTGTTGGGCCTCCAAGTGTAGAGGTTTGTAGGACAGTAGCAAATTTCCCTCAAGTGGGTGACCTAAGGTTCATCAATCTGTGGGAGGCGTAGGATGAAGATGGTCTCTCTCAAGCAACCCTGCAACCAAATAACAAAGAGTCTCTTGTGTCCCCAACACACCCAATACAATGGTAAATTGTATAGGTGCACTAGTTTGGCGAAGAGATGGTGATACAAGTGCAATATGGATGGTAGATATAGGTTTTTGTAATCTGAAAATATAAAAACAGCAAGGTAACTAATGGTAAAAGTGAGCATAAACGGTATTGCAATGCGTTGAAACAAGGCCTAGGGTTCATACTTTCACTAGTGCAAGTTCTCTCAACAATAATAACATAATTGGATCACGTAACTATCCCTCAACATGCAACAAAGAGTCACTCCAAAGACACTAATAGCGGAGAACAAACGAAGAGATTATGGTAGGGTACGAAACCACCTCAAAGTTATCCTTTCTGATCGATCTATTCAAGAGTCCGTAGTAAAATAACACGAAGCTATTCTTTCCGTTCAATCTATCCTAGGGTTCGTACTAGAATAATGATACGTCTCCAACGTATCTATAATTTTTTATTGTTCCATGCTATTATATTATATGTTTTGGATGTTTATGGGCTTTATTAAACACTTTTATATTATTTTTGGGACTAACCTATTAACCCAGAGCCCAGTGCCAGTTTCTATTTTTCCCCTTGTTTCAGTGTTTCGCAGAAAAGGAATATCAAACGGAGTCCAAACATAATGAAACCTTCGGGAGAGTTATTTTTGGAATGGAAGCAATCCAAGAGACTTGGAGTGCACGTCAGGGAATCAACGAGGAGAGCACGAGGCAGGGGGCGCGCCTACCCCCTGGGCGCGCCCTCCACCCTCATGGGCCCCTCGTGGCTCCCCTGACCGACTTCTTTCGCCTATATATATCCATATACCCTGAAAACATCGGGGAACAGAATAGATCGGGAGTTCTGCTGCCGCAAGCCGCTGTAGCCACCAAAAACAAATCGGGACCCTATTCTGGCACCCTGCCGGAGGGGGGATCCCTCACCGGTGGCCATCTTCATCATCCGGCGCTCTCCATGACGAGGAGGTTGTAGTTCACCCTCGGGGCTGAGGGTATGTACCAGTAGCTATGTGTTTGATCTCTCTCTCTCTCTCGTGTTCTTGAGGTGATACGATCTTGATGTATCGCGAGCTTTGCTATTATAGTTGGATCTTATGATGTTTCTCCCCATCTACTCTCTTGTAATGGATTGAGTTTTCCCTTTGAAGTTATCTTATCGGATTGAGTCTTTAAGGATTTGAGAACACTTGATGTATGTCTTGCCATGCTTATCTGTGGTGACAATGGGATATCACGTGATCCACTTGATGTATGTTTTGGTGATAAACTTGGGGGTTCCGCCCATGAACCTATGCATAGGGGTTGGCACACGTTTTCGTCTTGACTCTCCGGTAGAAACTTTGGGGCACTCTTTGAAGTACTTTGTGTTGGTTGAATAGATGAATCTAAGATTGTGTGATGCATATCGTATAATCATGCCCATGGATACTTGTGGTGACATTGGAGTATCTAGGTGACATTAGGGTTTTGGTTGATTTGTGTCTTAAGGTGTTATTCTAGTATGAACTCTAGGATAGATCGAACGGAAAGAATAGCTTCGTGTTATTTTACTACGGACTCTTGAATAGATCGATCAGAAAGAATAACTTTGAGGTGGTTTCGTACCCTACCATAATCTCTTCGTTTGTTCTCCGCTATTAGTGACTATGAAGTGACTCTTTGTCGCATGTTCAGGGATAGTTATATGATTCGGTTATGTTATTATTGTTGAGAGAACTTGCACTAGTGAAAGTATGAACCTTAGGCCTTGTTTCCTAGCATTGCAGTACCATTTACGCTCACTTTTATCATTAGTTACCTCGCTGTTTTTATATTTTCAGATTACAAAAACCTATATCTACCATCCATATTGCACTTGAATCACCATCTCTTCGCCGAACTAGTGCACCTATACAATTTACCATTGTATTGGGTGTGTTGGGGACACAAGAGACTCTTTGTTATTTGGTTGCAGGGTTGTTCGAGAGAGACCATCTTCATCCTACACCTCCCACGGATTGATAAACCTTAGGTCATCCACTTGAGGGAAATTTGCTACTGTCCTACAAACCTCTGCACTTGGAGGCCCAACAACGTCTACAAGAAGAAGGTTGCGTAGTAGACATCAAGCTCTTTTCTGGCGTCGTTGCCGGGGAGGCGAGGAAAGCGGCACTAACACCCCGTCAACGAAGCTCTTTTCTGGCGCCGTTGCCGGGGAGGTGAGTGCTTGAAGGTATATCTTTAGATCTTGCAATCGAATCTTTTTGTTTCTTGTTTTATCACTAGTTTAGTTTATAAAAGAAAACTACAAAAAAATGAAATTAAGTTTGTCTCATACGCTTCATCTTTTTAATATCTTTCGTGAGTATGATGAAAGGAAAATTGTGCCAAAGTGTTAGAAGAAGAATGCATTAAAATGTTTGGCACTAAATCTTTGAATGATGAGCATGATTGCAATGTTGTTAGTATGAACTCTTTGAATATCCATGGTACTAATGATGATTGCACTAGTTATGATGAAAATGTCTCCTATAAACATGTCAATTTTTGTGGAGTGCATTGGGTTTGCAAATACATACCAAAAAGGGAAGATAGATTTTGTAAGAGGCACAGGTACTTAGAAACTAAATGGTTGCAAGAGAGGCTAAATGTTAGTGCTGAAAATTTAAAATATCTTAGCCATACTTGTGAACTTTGCAGTGAACATGGTCATTTAAATATCAAATGCAAATTGTTTCATGATCGAGTCGTGTCCAAAAATTGTGATGACTTGATTTCCCTTGCACATCATAGTGAACTTAGTCTGCTTTTGGGTTATGAAGAAATGAAACGTATAACTAACTATCTTCCAGTATTTGCCCGTGATAAACTTCTTGATTTTGACCTAGAGGAAATTTATATGCATTGTGCAGTGAATTGCATTGAAAATCCTTATATTGCCAATTACATAAAGAAAAGAAAGCAAATAGAAGATGAAGAGAACACTAATGAAAGGGGAGAGACTTCCCAATATCCTCCTATTATTTCTTATGATGAATCAGGTAACGAGGAGGAGCTTTCTATTCAACCAATCTCATCAATAAGGAGCTCAAAAAAGAGGGATAAACCTGCACATGATGTGAAGAAGAAAAATAAAAAACGGAGAAGCAAAGGTAAAAAGGTATCCCTCCCAAATGATGTTGCTCCTACTACTCATTGTGATGATGATAATTGCTATACTATTGGTGCTATCCATACTATTAATGATGAGAGTGATTATGCTTATGATATGAAAAGGCCCAAGCTTGGGGATGCTATGTTTGATGAAGATGATGTTTTTGAGAATATATTTGCTTCAATTAATGTTTTTCCCAAGCTTGGGGATGCTACATTTAATGAAGATGATATTTTTAGCCTCCCAAGTTTTGATATGCAAAGTCGTTATAATGATAGCATGCCTTCTACCTATGATGATTATAGTGATGAAAGTGGGTTTGGAAGAGTGTCAACTTTAGGAAATAATGATCCCACTATTTTGGAGGATTTTGAATATTATAATATTTATGAAAGTGGATTTGGAGAGGTCATGACTTTATTCAATGATGAGTCCACTATCTTGGAAGAGGTTTCAATCGATTATGATGAGAACAAAGTTGCTACTTATGATGATTATTGTGATGAAACTTATGCTATAAAAAGTAGTGATGATTATATTTATAAAACTTGTCATGATTATGATTACCCTTTTTCTGAACATTACTCTTTTAATGTGGAAACAATTTATAGTATTCAAGTCTCTTATGATACTCCCACTATTCCAAAAGAGAAGAATTTTGCTTATGTGGAGAGTAGTAAAATTTCTATGCAAGTAGATCATGAAAAGAATGCTTTAGGTGCTGGTTATATTGTTGAATTCATTAATGATTCTACTGAAAATTATTATGAGGGAGGAATGTATGCTTGTAGGAATTGCAATAATATCAAGTTTCCTCTCTATGTGCTTAAAATCTTGAAGTTATGCTTGTTTTACCTTCCTATGCAAATTTATTCTTGTTCCCATAAGTTGTTTGCTCAAAAGATCCCTATGCATAGGAAGTGGGTTAGACTTAAATGTTCTAGTCATATTCTTCATGATGCTCTCTTTATGTTTCAATTCTTATCTTTTATGCGAGCATCATGGAAATCATCATGCCTAGCTAGGGGCGTTAAACGTTAGCGCTTGTTGGGAGGCAACCCTTTTTTTTTGTTCTTTCTTTTTTGGTTCTGTTTAGTAATAAATTTTTGATCTAGCCTCTGGTTAGATGCGGTTTTATGTTTTAATTAGTGTTTGTGCCAAGTAGAACCTTTGGGAAGACTTGGCTGAAGTCTTTATGATCATGCTGTAAAAAAATAGAAACTTTAGCACTCACGAGATTAGCTAAAACTTTTTACTTGAGAGTGCTATTTAGTTTATTCTTTTTGAAGATGATTACTAGAAAAATTCCTCAGGTCCAACAATTTATTTTAAAAATTTTGGAGTTCCAGAAGTATACGTTTGATACAGATTACTACAGACTGTTCTGTTTTTGACAGATTATGTTTTCTATGTGTTGTTTGCTTATTTTGATGAATCTATGAGTAATATCGGAGGGTATGAACCATAGAGAAGTTGGAATACAGTAGATATTACACCAACATGAATTTAGAATGAGTTCACAACAGTACCTAAGTGGTGTTTTGTTTTCTTTCGCTAACGGAGCTCATGAGATTTTCTGTTAAGTTTTGTGTTGTGAAGTTTTCAAGTTTTGGGTAAAGATTTGATGGACTATGGAATAAGGAGTGGAAAGAGCCTAAGCTTGGGGATGCCCAAGGCACCCCAAGGTAATATTCAAGGATAACCAAGAGCCTAAGCTTGGGGATGCCCCGGAAGGCATCCCCTCTTTCGTCTTCGTTCATCGGTAACTTTACTTGGAGCTATAATTTTATTCACCACATGATATGTGTTTTGATTGGAGTGTCATTTTATTTTCTTTTGTTTTGCTTGATGTTTGAATAAAATACCAAGATCTGAAATTCTTAAATGTTAGAGAGTCTTCACATAGCTACATAATTATTTAACTACTCATTGATCTTCACTTATATCTTTTTGGAGTAGTTTGTCATTTACTCGTGTCTTCACTTATATCCTATGAGTAAATGGTTGAATGAATTGAATATAATAAATCTGAAATTACATATGTTTCATATGCTTATCCCGTGGGGCATAATGACTTCACATATAAGAAGTAGAGGTGGTAAATTTATTGAAGGTTAGCAAACATTGTATTGGTCACTTGAACAATTCTTGAAAGAATATTGAAGGAAGAGAGATTTCACATATAAATATACTATCTTGGACATCTTCTATGATTGTGAGCCCCATTAATTATTTTCAAACCTGAGCAAATTAGTTGAAGTTGGACAAGGAAGACAACATAATGAGTTATGCTTTGGTATATTTGTATAGAAGTTATATTGTTATGGATCCTCTAACATGTGGTGCTTGCTATTTAGAATCCTTTGCTAGCCAAAATATCTGCCCTAAGCGGGAATACT
The DNA here is from genome assembly GCF_002575655.3 of Aegilops tauschii subsp. strangulata. Lineage (NCBI taxonomy): Eukaryota > Viridiplantae > Streptophyta > Magnoliopsida > Poales > Poaceae > Aegilops > Aegilops tauschii. Next base: position 366,986,582 of record NC_053035.3, on the reverse strand, counting down.
GCTTGTGCGTCCAAATTCCTTGAACCAAGTTTCTTCCATGAGTGTCCACCATATCTACCTATATGCGGTATTTACCTGCCGTTCCAAGTAAATTTGCATGTGCCAAACTCTAAACCTTCAAATAATAATCTGTTTTGTATGCCCGGATCGCTCATGTAGCGACTAGGGTCTATCAGTATCTTCCATGCTAGGTGGGTTATTCTTATGATGAGTGGACTCCGCTCATCATTCACGAGAAAATGGCTGGTAACTGGGATGCCCAGTCCTATGATCAAAAGATCAAAAACAAAATCGCAAATAATTTAAAAAAAACTCCCCCAGGAATGTTGATAGTTGGACGGCACCCGTTGTTTTGGACAAGCCGTGGAGTGTGAATGTTGGTGGAGGGGGAGTAAAAACTTTACCTTTCTGCGTGGGAACCGCCTATAATGTATCTAGTATGGAAGATATTGGGAACTCATGGTCGTTATGTTGACAATGAAAGCATGCCTCTCAAAATTATTTTCATCTCTGTTTTAGCTTCGAGCTCTGGCACCTCTGCAAATCCCTGCTTCCCTCTGCGAAGGGCCTATCTTTTACTTTTATGCAAGAGTCAGTAGTATTCCATCTCATTCCAACCCACTCTTTAGTTGGCAAGCATCATGTGATGGAAAGATCTAAGCATATATGGCCATTCAAAAATATTTGATCATGAATTATTATTGTTGACAATTATCTATATGATAAATAAGTGGGAGGCGAAACATTAAGCCCCTATCTTTCACTGTGTTCGATGAATACTATTTGTTCTAAAAATATGCTTTGAGTGGTAGCAATCATGGAAGACTAAATGATAGTTGAGTATGTGAAGTTTGCCGAATCAAAGCTCTGACATAGACTCTTCCTGAAAATAAGATGAATTGTAATTGTTTGATGACTAATAACACGGTTTGTTAGTTTTCAAGAAAGTTTATGATCTATACTTTAACATGTGAATAGCTTGTTACTTGATCATGAAAAGTTTTATGAGTTGAGCTACTATTATGACACATAATGATGCTAGAAAAGGTGATTGAAATTATCATTGATCAAGCGTGTGCACCTGCTAGCATTCACACTTCATAAATTATTTCTTTTATCATATACCTACTCAAGGACGAGCAGGAATTAAGCTTGGGGATGTTGATACGTCTCCAACGTATCTATAATTTATGAAGTATTCATGCTATTATATTATCCATCTTGGATGTTTAATGGGCTTTACTATGCACTTTTATATTATTTTTGGGACTAACTTATTAACCCAGAGCCCAGTGCCAGTTCCTGTTTTCTCCTTGTTTCAGTGTTTCGCAGAAAAGGAATATCAAACGGAGTCCAAATGGAATGAAACCTTCGGAAGAGTTATTTTTGGAACGGAAGCAATCCAGAAGACTTGGAGTGTACGTAAGGGAAGCAACGAGGAAGGCACGAGGCAGGGGCGCGCCCACCCCCCTGGGCGCGCCCTGCACCCTCGTGGGCCCCTCGTGGCTCCCCTGACCGACTTCTTTCGCCCATATGTATCCATATACCCTAAAAACATCGGAGAACAGAATAGATCGGGAGTTCCGCCGCCACAAGCCTCTGTAGCCACCAAAAACCAATCGGGACCCTGTTCCGGCACCCTGCCCGAGGGGGGATCCCTCACCGGTGGCCATCTTCATCATCCCGGCGCTCTCCATGACGAGGAGGGAGTAGTTCACCCTCGGGGCTGAGGGTATGTACCAGTAGCTATGTGTTTGATCTCTCTCTCTCTCTCGTGTTCTTGAGGTGATACGATCTTGATGTATTGCGAGCTTTGCTATTATAGTTGGATCTTATGATGTTTCTCCCCCTCTACTCTCTTGTAATGGACTGAGTTTTCCCTTTGAAGTTATCCTATCGAATTGAGTCTTTAAGGATTTGAGAACACTTGATGTATGTCTTGCCGTGCTTATCTGTGGTGACAATGGGATATTCACGTGATTCACTTGATGTATGTTTTGGTGATCAACTTGCGGGTTTCGCCCATGAACCTATGCATAGGGGTTGGCACACGTTTTCGTCTTGACTTTCCGGTAGAAAATTTGGGGCACTCTTTGAAGTACTTTGTGTTGGTTTGAATAGATGAATCTGAGATTGTGTGACGCATATCATATAATCATACCCACGGATACTTGAGGTGACATTGGAGTATCTAGGGGACATTAGGGTTTTTGTTGATTTGTGTCTTAAGGTGTTATTCTAGTATGAACTCTATGATAGATCGAACGAAAAGAATAGCTTCATGTTATTTTACTACGGACTCTTGAATAGATCGATCAGAAACGATAACTTTGAGGTGGTTTCGTACCCTACCATAATCTCTTCGTTTGTTCTCCTCTATTAGTGACTTTGGAGTGACTCTTTATTGCATGTTGAGGGATTGTTATGTGATCCAATTATGTTATTATTGTTGAGAGAACTTGCACTAGTGAAAGTATGAACCCTAGGCCTTGTTTCAACGCATTGCAAACCATTTGTGCTCACTTTTATCGCTTGCTACCTTGCTGTTTTTATATTTTCAGATTACAAATACCTATATCTACCATCCATATTGCACTTGTATGACCATCTCTTCGCCGAACTAGTGCACCTATACAATTTACCATTGTATTGTGTGTGTTGGGGACACAAGAGACTCTTTGTTATTTGGTTGCAGGGTAGTTTGAGAGAGACCATAAAAGAGCTTGATGTCTACTACGCAACCTTCTTCTTGTAGACGTTGTTGGGCCTCCAAGTGCAGAGGTTTGTAGGACAGTAGCAAATTTCCCTCAAGTGGATGACCTAAGGTTTATCAATCCGTGGGAGGTGTAGGATGAAGATGGTCTCTCTCGAACAACCCTGCAACCAAATAACAAAGAGTCTCTAGTGTCCCCAACACACCCAATACAATGGTAAATTGTATAGGTGCACTAGCTCGGCGAAGAGATGGTGATACAAGTGCAATATGGATGGTAGATATAGGTTTTTGTAATCTGAAAATATAAAAACAGCAAGTTAACTAATGATAAAAGTGAGTGTAAACGGTATTCCAATGCTAGGAAACAAGGCCTAAGGTTTATACTTTCACTAGTGCAAGTTCTCTCAACAATAATAACATAACCGAATCATATAACTATCCCTCAACATGCGACAAAGAGTCACTCCAAAGTCACTAATAGCGGAGAACAAACGAAGAGATTATGGTAGGGTACCCAACCACCTCAAAGTTATTCTTTCTGATCGATCTATTCAAGAGTCTGTAGTAAAATAACATGAAGCTATTCTTTTCGTTCGATCTATCCTAGAGTTCATACTAGAATAACACCTTAAGACAAAAATCAACCAAAACCCTAATGTCACCTAGATACTCCAATGTCACCACAAGTATCCATGGGCATGATTATACGATATGCATCACACAATCTCAGATTCATCTATTCAACCAACACAAAGTACTTCAAAGAGTGCCCCAAAGTTTCTATCGGAGAGTCAAGACAAAAACGTGTGCCAACCCCTATGCATAGGTTCATGGGCGGAACCCGCAAGTTGATCACCAAAACATACATCAAGTGGATCACGTGATATCCCATTGTCACCACAGATAAGCACGGCAAGACATACAACAACTGTTCTCAAATCCTTAAAGACTCAATCCGATAAGATAAGTTCAAAGGGCAAACTCAATCCATTACAAGAGAGTAGAGGGGGAGAAACATCATAAGATCCAACTATAATAACAAAGCTCGTGATACATCAAGATCGTATCACCTCAAGAACACAAGAGAGAGAGAGAGATCAAACACATAGCTACTGCTACATACCCTCAGCCCCGAGGGTGAACTACTCCCTCCTCGTCATGGAGAGCGCCGGGATGATGAAGATGGCCACCGGTGAGAGATCCCCCCTCCGGGAGGGTGCCGGAACAGGGTCCCGATTGGTTTTTGGTGGCTACAGAGGCTTGCGGTGGCGGAACTCCCGATCTATTCTGTTCCCCGTTGTTTTTATGGTATATGGATATATATAGGCGAAAGAAGTCGGTCAGGGGAGCCACGAGGGGCCCACGAGGGTGGAGGGCACGCCCAGGGGGGTAGGCGCGCCCCCCTGCCTCGTGCTCTCCTCGTTGATTCCCTGACGTGCACTCCAAGTCTCCTGGATTGCTTCCATTCCAAAAATAACTCTCCTGAAGGTTTCATTCCGTTTGGACTCCGTTTGATATTCCTTTTCTGCGAAACACTGAAACAAGGGAAAAACAGAAACTGGCACTGGGCTCTGGGTTAATAGGTTAGTCCCAAAAATAATATAAAAGTGTTTAATAAAGCCCATAAACATCCAAAACAGATAATATAATAGCATGGGACAATCAAAAATTATAGATACGTTGGAGACATATCAGCATCCCCAAGCTTAATTCATGCTCGTCCTCGAGTAGGTAAATGATAAAAACAGAGATGTGGAATGCAACTAACATATTTATCAATGTAATCTTCTTTATTGTGGCAAGAATATTCAGATCCATAAGATTCAAAACAAAAGTTTAATATTGACATGAAAACAATAATACTTCAAGCATACTAACAAAGCAATTATGTCTTCTCAAAATAACATGGCCAAAGCAAGCTATCCCTACAAAATCATATAGTCTGGCTATGCTCTATCTTCATCACACAAAATATTTAAATCATGCACAACCCCGATGACAAGCCAAGCAATTGTTTCATACTTTTGATGTTCTCAAACTTTTTCGATCTTCACGCAATACATGAGCGTGAGCCATGGACATGGCACTATAGGTGGAATAGAATGGTGGCTGTGGAGAAGATAAAAGGGAGAAGATAGTCTCACATCAACTAGGCGTGTCAACGGGCTATGGAGATGCCCATCAATAGATATCAATGTGAGTGAGTAGGGATTGCCATGCAACGGATGCACTAGAGCTATAAGTGTATGAAAGCTCAACAAAAGAAACTAAGTGGGTGTGCATCCAACTCACTTTCTCACGAAGACCTAGGGCATTTTGAGGAAGCCCATCATTGGAATATACAAGACAAGTTCTATAATGAAAACTTCCAACTAGTATATGAAAGTGATATCATAGGAGACTCTCTATCATGAAGATCATGGTGCTACTTTGAAGCACAAGTGTGGTAAAAGGATAGCAGCATTGTCCCTTCTCTCTTTTTCTCTCATTTTTTATTTTTTTATTTGGCCTTTTCTCTTTTTTTTATGGCCCCTTTTTTTAGTCCGGAGTCTCATCCCGACTTGTGGGGGAATCATAGTCTCCATCATCCTTTCCTCACTTGGGACAATGCTCTAATAATGATGATCATCACACTTTTATTTACTTACAACTCAAGAATTACAACTCGATACTTAGAACAAAATATGACTCTATATGAATGCCTTCGGTGGTGTACCGGGATGTGCAATGACTCATGAGTGACATGTATGAAAGAATTATGAACGGTGGCTTTGCCACAAATAGAATGTCAACTACATGATCATGCAAAGCGATATGACAATGATGGAGCGTGTCATCATAAACGGAACGGTGGAAAGTTGCATGGCAATATATCTCGGAATGGCTATGAAAATGCCATAATAGGTAGGTATGGTGGGTGTATGATACTGGCGAAAGGTGCGCGGAATTTAGAGAGGCTAGCAATGGTGGAAGGGTGAGAGTGCGTATAATCCATGGAATCAACATTAGTCATAAAGAACTCACATACTTATTGCAAAAATCTATTAGTTATCAAAACAAAGTACTACGCGCATGCTCCTAGGGAGATAGATTGGTAGGAAAAGACCATCGCTCGTCCCCTACCGCCACTCATAAGGAGGACAATCAATAAATAAATCATGCTCCGACTTCATCACATAACGGTTCACCATACGTGCATGCTATGGGAATTACAAACTTTAACACAAGTATCTCTCAAATTCACAACTACTCACTACCATGACTCTAATATCACCATCTTCATATCTCAAAACAATCATAATGAATCAACATCTCATAGTATTCAACGCACTTTATATGAAAGTTTTTATTATATCCCTCTTGGATGCCCATCATATTAGGACTAAATTCATAACCAAAGCAAATTACCATACTGTTTACGACTCTCAAAATAATATAAGTGAAGCATGAGAGTTCATCTATTTCTTCAAAATAATTCCAACGCCGTGCTCTAAAAGATATAAGTGAAGCACTAGAGCAAACAACAAACTACTCCGAAAGATATAAGTGAAGATCAATGAGTAGTCGAATAATTATGTAACTATGTGAAGACTCTCTAACATTTAAGAATTTCAGATCTTGGTATTTTATTCAAACATCAAGCAAAACAAAAGAAAATAAAATGACGCTCCAAGCAAAACACATATCATGTGGTGAATAAAAATATAGCTGCAAGTAAAGTTACCGATGAACGAAGACGAAAGAGGGGATGCCTTCCGGGGCATCCCCAAGCTTAGGCTCTTGGTTATCCTTGAATATTACCTTGGGGTGCCTTGGGCAACCCCAAGCTTAGGCTCTTGCCACTCCTTATTCCATAGTCCATCGAATCTTTACCCAAAACTTGAAAACTTCACAACACAAAACTCAACAGAAAACTCGTAAGCTCCGTTAGCATAAGAAAATAAATCACCACTTAGGTGCTGTTGTGAACTCATTATAAATTCATGTTGGTGTAATATCTACTGTATTCCAACTTCTCTATGGTTCATACCCTCCGATATTACTCATAGATTCATCAAAATAAGCAAACAACACATAGAAAACAGAATCTGTCAAAAACAGAACAGTCTGTAGTAATCTGTATAAAACGTATACTTATGTAACTCCAAAAATTCTAAAATAAATTGTTGGACCTGAGGAATTTGTCTAGTAATCATCCGCGAAAAGAATCAACTTAAAATCACTCTTCTGTAAAAAATGAAAGCTAATCTCGTGAGCGCAAAGTTTCTGTTTTTTACAGCAAGATCACATAAACTTTCACCCAAGTCTTCCCAAAGGTTCTACTTGGCACTTTATTGAAACAAAAGCTATAAAACAGTAAAGTTAAATATTGGGTTGTCTCCCAACAAGCGCTTTTCTTTATTGCCTTTTTAGCTAGGCATGATGATTTCAATGATGCTCGCAAGATAAGAATTGAAACACAAAGAGAGCATCATGAAGAATATGAGTAGCACATTTAAGTCTAACCCACTTCCTATGCATAGGGATTTTGTGAGAAAACAACTTATGGGAACAATAATCATCTTGCATAGGAAGGTAAAACAAGCATAACTTCAAGATTTTAAGCACATAGAGAGGAAACTTGATATTATTGCGATTCCTACAAGCATACATTCCTCCCTCATAATAATTTTCAGTAGCATCATGAATGAATTCAACAATATAACCAGTACCTAAAGCATTCTTTTCATGATGCACAAGCATAGAATTTTTATTACTCTCCACATAAGCAAATTTCTTCTCATGAATAGTAGTGGGAGCAAACTCAACAAAATAACTATCATGTGAAGCATAATACAATTGAAAATTAAAATCATGATGACAAATTTCATGGTTATCTTTATTCTTTATAGCATACGTGGCATCACAATAATCATCATAAATAGGAGGCATGCTTTCATCATAATAAATTTGCTCATCAAAACTTGGGGGACTAAACATATCATCTTCATCAAACATAGCATCCCCAAGCTTGTGACTTTGCATATCATTAGCATCATGGATATTCATAGAATTCATACTAACAACATTGCAATCATGCTCATCATTCAAAGATTTAGTGCCAAACATTCTAATGCATTCTTCCTCTAGCAATTGAGCACAATTATCGGAATCCTTATTTTCATGAAAGATATTAAAAAGATGATGCATATGAGGTACCCTCAATTCCATTTTTTTTTGTAGTTTTCTTTTATAAACTAAACTAGTGATAAAACAAAAAACAAAAAGATTCGATTGCAAGATCTAAAGATATACCTTCAAGCACTCACCTCCCCGGCAACGGCGCCAGAAATTGTTTGATGTCTACTACTCAACCTTCTTGTAGACGTTGTTGGGCCTCCAAGTGCAGAGGTTTGTAGGATAGTAGAAAATTTCCCTCAAGTGGATGACCTAAGGTTTATCAATCCGTGGGAAGCCTAGGATGAAGATGGTCTCTCTCAAACAACCCTGCAACCAAATAACAAAGAGTCTCTTGTGTCCCCAACACACCCAATACAATGGTAAATTGTATAGGTGCACTAGTTCGGCGAAGAGATGGTGATACAAGTGCAATATGGATGGTAGATATAGGTATTTGTAATCTAAAAATATAAAAACAGCAAGGTAGCAAGCGATAAAAGTGAGCACAAACGGTATTGCAATGCGTTGAAACAAGGCCTAGGGTTCGTACTTTCGCTAGTGCAAGTTCTCTCAACAATAATAACATAATTGGATCGCATAACAATCCCACAACATGCAACAAAGAGTCACTCCAAAGTCACTAATAGAGGAGAACAAACGAAGAGATTATGGTAGGGTACGAAACCACCTAAAGTTATCCTTTCTGATCGATCTATTCAAGAGTCCGTAGTAAAATAACATGAAGCTATTCTTTCCGTTCGATCTATCATAGAGTTCGTACTAAAATAAAAGACACAAATCAACCAAAACCCTAATGTCACCTAGATACTCCAATGTCACCTCAAGTATCCGTGGGTATGATTATACGATATGCGTCACACAATCTCAGATTCATCTATTCAAACCAACACAAAGTACTTCAAAGAGTGCCCCAAAGTTTCTACCGGAAAGTCAAGACGAAAACGTGTGCCAACCCCTATGCATAGGTTCATGGGCGGAACCCGCAAGTTGATCACCAAAACATACATCAAGTGAATCACGTGAATATCCCATTGTCACCACAGATAAGCACGGCAAGACATACATCAAGTGTTCTCAAATCCTGAAAGACTCAATCTGATAAGATAACTTCAAAGGGAAAACTCAATCCATTACAAGAGAGTAGAGGGGGAGAAACATCATAAGATCCAACTATAATAGCAAAGCTCGCGATACATCAAGATCGTATCACCTCAAGAACACGAGAGAGAGAGAGATCAAACACATAGCTACTGGTACATACCCTCAGCCCCGAGGGTGAACTACTCCCTCCTCGTCATGGAGAGCGCCGGGATGATGAAGATGGCCACCGGTGAGGGTTCCCCCCTCCAGCAGGGTGCCGGAACAGGGTCCCGATTGGTTTTTGGTGGCTACAAAGGCTTGCGGCGGCGGAACTCCCGATCTATTCTGTTCCCCGAAGTTTTTAGGGTATATGGATATATATAGGCGAAAGAAGTCGGTCAGGGGAGCCACGAGGGGCCCACGAGGGTGGAGGGCGCGCCCCCCTACCTCGTGCTCTCCTCATTGATTCCCTGACGTGCACTGCAAGTCTCCTGGATTGCTTCCGTTCCAAAAATAACTCTCACGAAGGTTTCATTCCGTTTGGACTCCGTTTGATATTCCTTTTCTGCGAAACACTGAAACAGGGAGAAAAACAGAAACTGGCACTGGGCTCTGGGTTAATAAGTTAGTCCCAAAAATAATATAAAAGTGCATAGTAAAGCCCATTAAACATCCAGGATGGATAATATAATAGCATGAATACTTCATAAATTATAGATACGTTGGAGACGTATCAACTAACACCTTAAGACACAACTCAACCAAAACCCTAATGTCACCTAGATACTCCAATGTCACCTCAAGTATCCGTGGGTATGATTATACGATATGCATCACACAATCTCAGATTCATCCATTCAAACCAACACAAAGCACTTCAAAGAGTGCCCCAAAGTTTCTACCGGAGAGTCAAGACGAAAACGTGTGCCAACCCCTATGCATAGGTTTATGGGCGGAACCCGCAAGTTGATCACCAAAACATACATCAAGTGGATCACGTGATATCCCATTGTCACCATTGATAAGCACGGCAAGACATACATCAAGTGTTCTCAAATCCTTAAAGACTCAATCCGATAAGATAACTTCAAAGGGAAAACTCAATCCATTACAAGAGAGTAGAGGGGGAGAAACATCATAAGATCCAACTATAATAGCAAAGCTCGCGATACATCAAGATCGTATCACCTCAAGAACACGAGAGAGAGAGAGAGAGATCAAACACATAGCTACTGGTACATACCCTCAGCCCCGAGGGTGAACTACTCCCTCCTCGTCATGGAGAGTGCCGGGATGATGAAGATGGCCACCGGTGAGGGTTCACCCCTCCGGCAGGGTGCCGGAACAGGGTCCCGATTGGTTTTTGGTGGCTACAGAGGCTTGCAGCGGCGGAACTACCAATCTATTCTGTTCCCCGAAGTTTTTAGGGTATATGGATATATATAGGCGAAAGAAGTCGGTCAGGGGAGCCACGAGGGGCCCACGAGGGTGGAGGGCGCGCCCAGGGGGGTGGGCGCGCCCCCCTACCTCGTGCTCTCCTCGTTGATTCCCTGACGTGCACTGCAAGTCTCCTGGATTGCTTCCGTTCCAAAAATAACTCTCACGAAGGTTTCATTCCGTTTGGACTCCGTTTGATATTCCTTTTCTGCGAAACACTAAAACAAGGGGAAAACAGAAACTGGCACTGGGCTCTGGGTTAATGCGTTAGTCCCAAAAATAATATAAAAGTGTTTAATAAAGCCCATAAACATCCAAAACCGATAATATAATAGCATGGAACAATCAAAAATTATAGATACGTTGGGGATGTATCAGCTGTCTGTGAGGGGGGTGAGAGAGACAGAGGCCACAACGCAGTTTTGTTTAGATCTGGTGAAGAGGGTGAGAGATAGTGAATATAGCAAACCCTAGCAAAGGAACGCTGAGCCTCCAGCGTGTATATATATATATATATATATATATATATATATATATATATATATATATATGTAGTGCAGCGAGAGTGTGGAGAGTGCAAACCCTAGGGAACAAGCGCTGAGGCTCCAGCTTATGTAGTACGGACTGAGCTCTGGTGCCTTAACTGCACCTGCTTTTGGCTGTATGATAGGTGGGCCAGCCACATTTTGGGCCCACCTGTCATAAACCCAAAGGCAGGTGCACTAAAGTCAATGAAGCTGTGTCCATATAGTACTCGTGTATACGACTAATATATAGTGGAGTGGTTTTCTTATTCTCTCCATAACAATCGTTTTAAATTGTGTAAGTACAAAACGAAACTCTTTATTTAACGTACCAGTGAAGAAAACTACTACTCCCTCTGTTCCTAAATATTTATCTTTCTAGAGATTTCAACAAATGACTACATACAGAGCAAAATGAGTGAATCTACATTGTAAAAAATGTCTATATACATCCGTATGTGGTAGTCCATTGCAAACCACTTGAAAGACAAATATTTAGGAATGGAGGGAGTACTTCTGATGAACTAACGATCCATGCGTCCTGGTCGCACTTCATGTCCTTCACGTGCGGTACACTACCCTCCCTTAAGTGAACAACCACACATGCGCCAAATATCGGAAACGTGTGAGAGTGTGTACAAATAAAGAATTTTAATTTCAATTATCGGAAAGGTTTGAGAGTATGTACAGTTTGCCCTCTCCAATAATTATGGTTTGTTGTGTTCGGCCTAAACTTGGTCAAACTTTACAAAGTTTGACTTTCAGTCAAATCTAATGTGCAGAGTAAATAAAAATGGAGGGCTACTACGTCCATCCGGGTTTTTAGTCCACACCATTTTTTTAATCAAAGTTAATAGCTGGACAAATAAAATTACAGGGGAGCTGGAGACAAAGTTGTGAGAAGGCTTAGAAATCAATACAAAACTTATGCTCTTAGTACCAACGTCGATCCTTCTTCGAGGAAACATTTGGTTCATAGCCAATTGTGTGATAAAATTGCACCAACATGAAAGACGACTACGTCTCCAATGCAACCAAGGTGAACTGACGAAGGATATCATCTTTGTGGGTAACAAGCAAAGAGCACTAATGGAAAACAGCTTGTTTTTCATTGAAAATCGATCAGCTTCACTAGCCGACGCAACCATGAGGCGCAACCATGAGCATCGATAGGTCATCGTGGTGATGCATCATCCATTTGGCATCAAGTTTGGGTGAGGCACCTATGAAGTTCGACAAATCCTCACTGTGGTCTGTTTCTTCTCAGTAGTCAAGCTCGAGGAAGAAAGAACCACGTGGCAGAGGACAGTGAGGCGGAACAACAATGGCCATCCAATTTTTTGCAGTTCCACTAAAATTGAGGAAGACATGACCGGGTATGGAGATACGCATCGCTGTTTCCAAAAAATATAAAAAGGGAATAGTGTTGTTACTTTGTTTTACAAGATTAACAATGACATCTCAATTGTCAATAAGAATTATGAAAAGCACACCAACAAACAGAAGCGTCATGATTATCTTGATGGGAACTAAACCAGGATACCTGAGAAAAAAAGCATTTCTTCAATTAACTAGTGATAGTATTAGATTAGCAGCAGCAATAGGAGCATATGGACAATGACCGCACAACCACCATGTACTTTTTGTCGAAACAAAATGTATACCTCCACCGAGGCATAAATCAGGACAACTTTTTGAGTGGCATTTCCTCTATGATAGTAGGTGATGTTGGACCAGCCGACGAACCCTAGCTACTATACATGGGGAGCTGGGGAGTAGTCTCATAGAAGAAAACCCGCATGCAGCGACCTGGGGAGCTGGACCAGTACAAGAAGTTATACCTCAGGTGGGCGAGATGTCGCTTAGGCGGGCGGGCGGGATCTGCCCACACGACGACAGTGAACAAGGGCGCGGAGGACCTTCGTCTGCGCCAGCGCCGGCTCCGAGAGGACGGTGCGCATCGGCTTCCTCCATCGCCGACGGCGACAACGTCAACGCTGCACCTCCTCATCTCCCGCAGCGGACGGGATTCGGCCGGATCTGTGACCACCGGTGAGGAGAGAGATAGTGTGGACACTGTCATCTTGTTTTGATATGGGGAGGGTAAGAGAGCGAGATGCGAGAAACTCTATCAAACAAGAGGCTATAATGGAGTAAAATAATCTCTCCATAGCAGTGGTTTTAAATAGAATACGGGCGTTCCCGGAAAAAGAAACGAAAACTGGCGGACAATTTTTTAACGTACCAAGAAAGAAAACTCGATCAAAAACACACCCCCGCTTCCAGGTCGTGAGAGTCGTCGCGCACACACACATAGACATAGACATGCATATCCGTGTTTACATAAAATTCCATTTCCATCTCCATCTCCAATCATATTTGTCCAACTGGCACATTATTTATATACGCGGCAATATTAACATACATCATCTCTTGTCTGCGGGCGTCCGGACCGCTGCCACGGCCGCTCCTGACCAACCCGAACCCTCTTCATCACCCGCGCGTGCTTCCCGCCCAAAACGGTCAGTGCCGCATTCATGCCCGGCCAGAGCGGACGCGACCTCTCACTGGCGCCGGCATTGAAGCGGCGGCCCGGCCGAGAGAGCGTCGCCCGCGCCGCTTCCTGGTGCACGCGACTGCTCCGCGTTCAAAGGTCGCAATAGCCGGCCACAACATGCATGCAAAAAGTTCTTGGGAGTCCGTGCTACAGCTAGTTGTCCTCCCCAACTCTTCAATCTCTTCCAGTAGTACTAGTACGCGCGATCCATCGACAAGCAGGCGGGAAAGTTATCATATACTCGGTTTGCGGTGAGTGGCATGCCAAGCGACCGTGTGGGGTCGATCCGTGGAGGAGGGTGAGACACGAACGCGACAGACATGATTTAAACGTTGGTTTTGCTCGATGGCGCGATCCAACAAAACGAAACGTTGGTTTCTCTCCGTTTCCATTTTTCTCCGGAAAAACAGAAACTTTCCTCTCCATTTTCATTCCTACTCCAAGGTTGCCCCGTTACAACATTCCATCAAATACAAAGGAAAACTAACATGCATGCTGATGCATCTCAATGATTCACAAATCATAGCCAATATTTACTTCACAACTAAAGACAAAAGTTGTGAGAGCGTATACGAAAGAAAAACTACTGATGGGGTCACTATGACTTAAACCCTAAACCCTAAACAGGATTTAATTTCCTGGCCAGGTAGAACCTGTCGAAGGAAAGACGGCTGGCACCCTCGAATCATACGATGCTTTTGTGCAGTTCCACTAAAATCGAGCTGAGCATCCCTGATGGCAAAGATATTGAAGAAGTGTGATTAGAATAATAGTATGAGCACTAGTTCATGAGACATAAACTCATCACAAGTAGAAGCCGGTAGAAGTAGAGAAAGATCGACATGGAGATGGAGCTACGTGGGGAGCTGCGGCAGTGGAGCAAGCCGGCTCCAAAAGGAAGATGGACTACCTGGGACGTCGGACTGTAGCTAGAAGGGAGGTTGGGACGCGACATCGGCCCATACTGCGGTGACCCCCGATTGGGACGCACCGACTGTGGATTTTCTCCCTCGCCGATGTCGACCGCGTCTACGCAGAACATTGTTCCCTTCCCCCAGCTGCGGGATCAGGCCGGATATGTGACCAGCGGTGTGGCCACCGTCGTTCTATGCTTGTGAAGAGAGCAACCCAAGCAAGCAGGCTTGTAGCTTAGGCTCCTGCTAGTGTATATATAGTGGTTTTATTTTTTTCTCCATATCAACCATTTTATATTGTGTACGTGTCATTGAAGAGTGAAATGATGGTTGCTTCTTCCGACTAACTTACTGTGTGATTTGACTGCTCCTTTAGTGCCCCCTACACGTACTCCCCTACGTGTATGCAACAATCACACGTACGCACGGATGCAAAAACGCGCACGACGCCCTAATGCATGCATGTCCGAGCACACAACGGAACACACACGGTCACGCTCAAGTGCTCCACCTACACGTGCATGCACACACATACTCAGCCAGGGCGAGCTAGTGACCGTATAAACACCGGAAAATGTATATATTGAGCGCAATGAGCGTATTATGAAGTCAACTGACCATATTTTTACAAATATACAGTGACAGACAGTGTATTTATCTCGTTTGAAATTAAGCCATATTAACCGGAGAGGAGGCAGTGTGGACTAGCATTACTTTGCTGTGTCCCGTCAACTTGCCGAACGAGGAGAAGCTTGCAGGACGGGAGAAGCTTGCGCGCGGTGGCTCACAGGACAAGGAGAAACTTTTGACTAATGCAAGCTGTCCTTCGCTCAGGCGGTGGACGTGCAACAGTTAATTCGGTGTCAGATTGCCAGAAGCATACACTATACTAGTACTATTATTGTTGCACTTCCCGAAGAGGCGAACACCAAGCAAAGTTTACTAGTACTACTACTATAGTCTATAGAGGTACTATACTAGTACTAGGAACCGGAGGAGCGTCTGCACTCTTATTATATGTTTAAAATGTGATGAAGCAATCTTCAACACATTTGGTTCTCTTCGAGGGTTCTCGCATGTGATAATGGAAGTTGATTGCATGGAACACTCGCCACAATTCTCGCTTAATTCTGGCTCATATCCTGTTACAAATAGGAGCGCTCGGTAATATTTCCTCTTTTTTTTGTTATTCAGCATGTAAACAGGTTAGCAAACCTTGCGGCGCATCTTTGTGCGAACCGTGCTTGCTGCACTTTGAATGTGGCCGAGAGCTGGCTTGATGAAACACCTCGCTTCCTACTTCTTTTTTGGCGGGGTACCTCGCTTCCTAGTGATCAGTGTCTTGGCTGATCGTCCTAAGAATGCTTATATATGAATAAAGCTCTCTCATTTACCCGCAAAAAAGATTAAGCCATATTAACCGAAAAGGAGGGAGTATGGACTAGCACTAGTTGTTGGTGTGTTCCGTCAACTCGCAGAACGAGGAGAAGCTTGCAGGACAAGGTGAAGCTCGCTTACGCCTTTTGACTAATGCAATGTACCCTCGCCAGGCGGTGGACATGCATCAGTTCATTCGGTGTCAGATTGCCAGAGGCATACACTGTAGTACCGAACATGCGGAGTACCATCATTGTTCGACTTCACGAAGAGGCGAAGAGCCCAGCACAAGGTTTAGTAGTACGAGTAGTACTACTACTAGAACCGCATGGTGGAGCCTCTGTACTCTTATTTTTCTTAATCTTTGATAAAGTACACATTTATTCCAGAGAAGGGCGGAAAACGGCAGCCCAACATGTAATGATGATATAGATCAACCATGCTCGAATATATCTTGGCCTCCGCGCGAGCCCGTCTGTGTGTTCTTGCTCCTCGTCTCTCTAAGGAACGGCGGGTTGGCCATTTTGCCGTCAATTGAGATCGGTTTGCTCACACTCCGGTCCCACATGTCAGTGATATGCCAAGAGGAGGTGCGTTGACCGACTGGCCATACACGTACTTGGTTTTGCACCTTCATACTACTCCTCCCTCCGTCACAGTTTATAGGGTGCGCTTCATTATGATGCATTTCTCTCTATTTCCACCACCAGAGAGACTTTAGACGCGTTTGGTTTAATGCTCAATTAATTAGGGCGTGGTCACCGCAATTTTCTCTCGATGTAGTACTCCCTCCTTTTCGGTTTATAGGGCTCAATTCAAAAATCTCACCAACCAAGGTAGATGGTGAGTGGTGGAATACTTTTTGTAGTTTGCAAAAGCACCCAATTAATGCTCTTGTTTTCCTCACAAACATTATGTTTACAAATACATTAATTCCATGCATGCATGCATAAAGTACATGCATTGGTTAATTTTCTCTTAATACTTGCATGCAGTGATTTAATGCACCTTGGAATCTGAACATATGATGGGGAACAACCAAATTGAGCCTTATAAAATGGAAAAACTAAAATTTTGACATAAGCCCTATAAACCGGAAAGGAGGGAGTAGTACGGAGTGGAGTAAGTGCATGCATGTGTCTACCCGGGGTGGAAGCACTGCATGCATGTGTGTACGCATTATTTCCTCTAGTAATAGACGTCGTGCTATAACTACCAATGCTATTTTTCAGGCCGATCGCTAGTCGCCTTGGTCCCAGAGATTTTCTCTTTTTCTGAAGCACGCTCTATAAACAGTGACGGATGGAGTAGTATGAGCGGATTCAAAGAAGAGCGTATTGATGGTTGCTTCTTCCGAGCAACTTACAGTGGGAAAGGTGGGGCTTATGATTTGACTGCTCATTACTCATTATTAATGCAGCGCAACAACCGGTCTGAGTGTCCCATGCGGCTGTGCACTACCCCCTCGGTTCTTAAATATACTCCGGAGTATTTGTCTTTCTAGAGATTTCAACGAGTGACTACTCAAATATTTGTCTTTTTAGAGATTCAAATGGACTACTATAGACGGATGTATATAGACATATTTTAGAGTGTAGATTCACTCATTTTTCTCCGTATGTAGTCACTTGTTGAAATCTCTAGAAAGACAAATATTTAGGAACGGAGGGAGTACACATATGAAGCAAAATGAGTGAATCTACACTCTAAAATATGCCCATTTGAAATTTGTAAAAAGAAAAATATTTAGGAACAAAGGAGTATAATTTTGTGCATGGCACATGGACCTGGATGCCGAAGAGGCTTCTAGCAATGCTATCAAGCTTCCAGCATTTGTTTACATAATTGACGTACTATACAAATAATTTTCCAGCGACATGAAATTGTACAATGGTGTGAGCTTTCAGCTTTTGTTTCGTGTGTCTTGCCATCGATGCTCTTTCAGAAACAATAAAAAACTAACTTCCTTTGCTAATCAGAGCTAATATTTACATCACAACTGAAGGCAAAGTTGTGAGAAGGTGTTAAATTAAAATTGATCCATGCTTTCATTGGCAGCAATGTCCCCCCAGCTCTGTCTAAATCAACAAGGCATGTTGGGAAAAAAGTAGCTGTCTGGAGCATGCAACATTCCGATCATTTTGTGCAGTTCCACTAAAATAGAGCTGAGCGTCCCTGTTCCAAAGATATTAAGTGTGATTACGATAATAGAGGACTGCTGATGAAACAATAATCACACAAATAGAAGCCGGTCACCTTTGCAGTCTCTCTTAAGACTAACTAGTTGGAGAAGATTAGGCTCGGAGTTGGATGAGGAGGATAGAGCAAAACCAATCTCCCTTTGTGCAGTCGCAATGAAATGTAGAGACGTTGCCCATGTGACATTTTGGCAGAACTGCACAAAACACTCTTAAGAAAAAAGTGATTTGTGCAGTTCACCAAAAGGTCGCAATAGCAACGAGGTGAAATGGATAGCCCTGTTTGCAAAAAGAGGTAGAAATGAAACAATTACTGGCCAATAACAGTTGATGACACATGCGACGACAAAAAAGAAGCATATTCCTTGTCCTAAGGGAAGATAACAACACGGTTGTGTTTGTCTAAAACGGTGTGAGGACGAGATTGCAATATGGAAAGTACGCCGGACGAGCTACGTTTTGGGCAAAGAACTATGGAAGATCCACATGCAGCGACGTGGGAAGACGGGCAGTGGAGCAAGGCCGGAGGGGATACCTGGAGGTCGTCGGGATGTAACTAGGTGAGCGGCGGCGGGTGGAATCTGCCCATACTACGGCAGCGAGCAGGTGGCGTAGGCCCTACCATGCCGGAGCTTGGTTAGAGAGAACGGCGTGTACCGCAGATCGGGACGTGCTGCCTCGGCGCCGTCGAACGGAGAAACGATGCACGTCCTCCCTTTCCGCCGGCGGACGGGATGCGGCCGGATCAGTCACCAACGGTGAGAGAGAGAGAGGCCACCGCAGTCTTGTGTGAGATACTCTGAAGAGAGACAAACCAAGCACGCAGGCTCCATTGTATATAGTGGAGCGTACTACCTTTTTCTCCATAAAAATCATTTTATATTCTGTGTACGTGCCATTGAGCGATATAACTTTATTTAAAAATAACGCGCCAACGCATCAAATCAAACTTTGTTTCGTGCACGCGTGGTACACGACCTCCGTACATAAACAACCGCTACACGCATTCAAATTAGCACGTGGGCTGCCATTTCGTACAGAAATGAGCTCCACCGTGTACCTGCGTGGGTGTGGCTGGGCACGAAGCGTGAGTACGTGCACGGTGCACCTATTCTCTTCTTGTATACGTACACCACCTACGTGGGGTTGTGTGAGAGAGATACAAACGTAGAGAGATATAGTGTGTGGGTTCGTGAGAGTTTTGGGGGGGTCAATCAAAAAATGTAACATATGCAATGTGTGTGAAATAGAGTCCTGGATATATCATATATATAGAGGGGGCAATCCACGAGAAGAGAGTGGAGGTATCATCAGCTTGAGGTGTCCATAGAATCGAAGAGAGGGATGATGTGTGTGTGTGTGCGCGCGCGATCGATAAAGAGTGCCATCGAATTTGTGTGTGCCCACGTCAAAGATATAGAGTGGCTGGCCTACTGGAACGTGAGAGGGGACAGGTGCAGTTTGTCTCTGTGGCATGGATACCTACCTACAACGCTCGACTATCGGTGTGTGGTGGGGGGGAGGGAGGCCTAATTAACTATAGAGGTACAATGGCTGGTATATGTGTGGAGGAGGAGAGAGGCCTACCTCATGTATTAAGGGAGATCGATCTACCTCATGTATTAAGGGAGATCGATCAGCATCCATGAATATGTGTAGGAGAGGAATAAGGTTGGGAGAGAGACAGAGCTAGAGTATTGGAGGGGGTGGTAGTGGAGTTGCTTCTAACAAATGGTGGGATAGGCTTGCTAGACAACCGGAGGGCACGCCTGCAATATCAATAAGAGAGGGGATGGCTGCCTGTCTGTGCACGTGCGTGTGAGAGACGGGTCAGGAGGCATGCACGAATGATGAGGGGGTGATATGGATGTGGTAAGCAGACATAACTACATAGGAAGATCAATCGTCCTTTGTCAGAGAAAAGAGAGACATAACTTGTGAGGTACGTCGATCGATGGGGGGGGGAATAGTTAAAGTCGACCTAGGTATATGTTGGGAGATTGATCGGTATACATGCATGTGTGTGTTAGAAGCAAATGAGGCACGGGGAGAAGGATAGAGAGAGAGGGATGCATCTAGGAGGTGGTGCGAGAGGCATACTATATCGAGGGGGAGAAGTGTGCGAGTACGAGATCGATGAAAAGAGTGGTGGGAGTGAGGCATGGACGGTGATAAGAGAAGAGGGGAAGCTTGTGTTTTGTGCTAGGCACACCTGGCTAGAGAGGCATATCGATCGATGTGTGCCGTAAAGAAGGAACTGGGGGGCCTACACACACCGTGGGTGAACGACCTAAAGTGAAAAGACAAATTTGCGCGATGGAGCTAGAGAATGCTGAGGGAGGGTTAGAGGGATGCGGGCGTCTGCATGCACGAGAGAAAGTTAGCGCTAGCTTGCTACAAAGATAAGAGGATTGTGTGGGTGTAAAAGATGAACAGAGATCATACTTCATTATAAAAAGCGAATTCGGATATTTGAAGAATTTATCATAGTGTTTTAAACCGACGCATGTGTGAATATATATAACGGTGATGCACATGGTGTGGTTATGAACATGTTATACTACATATAATATATTTTATCTCTACTCTTATAAAAAACGAAGTTGTTGATGATGGTGCCATCCTGCAATATGGGCCGTCCGATTTATATCTGAGGAATAGGAAGGAAACTATGGCAATTTTGAAAAAAGATACCCACACCCCTCTCCATATTTGCAAATTAGGCCTCCCCTTGATCATGTTGATGTTTTATGGAACGCATGGCCATCGTGCGAGTACTACGTATAACATATAGAACATTGATCATAATTTGGGCTAATGTGTGGCTTTTGCAGCTGAGGTCTAAATACTTGTCATAATGTAGGGGGCGGGGCACTATACTATGTGTGATAAACACGGTGTACACATATGGAACATGGTTTAGATTATGAATATATAGTTAGTACATCAAATGTACTATTATTTGGAATCAACATCAAGTGTATTCAAGAAATAGAATTCGAGTTCATGTAGTACACATAGTTCATATCTATCTCTATAGTAATCATGTGGTGTGTCATTAAGGTAATACACGAATGATGGTTGAAGTTGGCAACAATCACGATTGTAGATTTGTTATTGAAATAGAGAAACGAATTCAAATTCAGTTCGAATTGCAGCGGTAGTATAGACATTTGGAATGCACTAAAATGTTGGTATGAGTAGGTTACATGCATTATACAGCAAGCCAAAAAATTTAATTGGACATAACATGGATTCATACTACCGAATAGCATTTAATTGCACTAAATTGTTGGTATGAGTAGCTTTAAATAGCATTTTTATAGTAAAACGGGGCAAGACTCTCTCTCTCCGTGTGTGTGGTGTGAATAGTTTTATTTTTTTCGTTTTCTTTTTGGTTGAGGGAAGTGCGAATTGATTTGGTACGTACAAGTACAATATTACACGTTAGGCTTGTCCCTAAAATTCAACCCGCGCCTTGCTATATCCCGAAAATTCAGATATCGTGCTCCCAAAACTGGCGCCTTCACAACCCGCACCTTGCTATCCCGAAATTACAACGCGCGTGAAAACTCCCTCCAGCTGCCAAATCCCGACACGCGAAATCCCCCTTCTAACCCTGAGCCGAAAGGGCCGCTAGTTCAAATCGGTGCGGGGTACTTTTGTAACATACCCTACATTTTGGACAAGCGCGTCCCTAAGTCATGGTTCACCCCCTCCCATCGTCTCTTTGCCATTCGAAATCCCAGGCCGCCATAACCTCTCCGCTCCAGCCGCGAAACCTCACCCTCCTCCGTCCGCCACCTCACCGCTGCCCAGCCGGAGCCTCTTCCCCGTCGACGTCGTCCATAGCAACAGCTCGACGTCCCTCGTCCACCTCCCCGGATGAGGATCCGTCGTCCATCTCGTCGTCCCGCCGATTCAGCCGCCCCATCCTCCACCTCCAAGGAGCTGCTCCGACGATCGCCTCGTCTATCACGGATGCTCCATCCCCACAGCGCCGCCTTAACCTGCTCCACCGGAATCGCAACATCCTCACCGACTCCTCGGACAAAGCCGAGGCCTACTCGGCGCCACCAAAGAGGTTGTACACTCATCGCATCGCACCTTCTCCTTAGCTCGACCTCCCGGCACCGATGGTGCTCCATCCTGCACTCCCATGGAGCGGCTACCTTGAAGCCGGCGCCGCGGGCGACATCTCCACGGCGGCTCTCCCCCAGTGCGAGGCCCCTTCGGTGGCGGTGTCCATACCAGCCGAATCTACTGCTGCTGCTTCGGCTCTCGCTCAATCGCTCGCTCGCCCAGCTGCTGCTGCTCCGGCTCTCGCTCGCTCGCTCGCGCTGCTGTTTCTCTCCCCCTCGCTCGTGCTGCTGCTCTGCTCCGATTTAGCTACACTTCAGTCGACTGAATCGACTTTTGGGTCAGTCGATTTTCAGGGGGTGGGGGGCTCGCCGGAGTTAAGGAAGAACCACCCGCAGCGGGGACAGGGGCTCGCCGGAGAGGTACCCCACTATCTATCTTAGGGTTCAGGGTGGGGGCGGGGGGCATATAGGGCTGGCCGGGGCGGTGGCGGATTGGCGGTGGGGAGTTGTTTCGGGGCGGCGAGGCGGCGCTGGGGCCGGCGGTTCGGCCGGTGGTGGCTGGCGGCTCAGGGGTGCAGGTTGAAGATGAACTGCAGGCCCTCCCTAAACTACATGTCAAGTGCCTCTCTGCTACCATTGCGTTCAGTTTCGACAGTAACATTCAGATTCCACAGTAAATTTCAGTTTCGACAGTTAAGTTCAGAGTTAACAATTTTTACCTCATCTGTTGTAGTCAGGTGGTTTTTGGTGATGTAAATTTTACATCTATTTTACATCATCTATTGGAGATGCTATTAGAATCCCACTTGAGATTGACGATGTTTGTCTTGTGCTGCTTCAGCCTTGACGTCTTACGGCTCACCGGGGCTACTTCAGCCTTGACGTCTTACAGCACGTGTCGAGGAAGCAATGAATAGTATCTCTGTCTAATATCTGGTTCACCTAGGGTATGCCTATGTTGTTCATCTTGGGTGGGAAACAAATACTAAAGCCATCATCATCTGTCTTTTTATTAAATTAAAGGAATCATCAGCCTGCTATCATTATTTTTGGATCCATCCACTGGTTGTTACCATCACTCTAAATTTCTGCATGCTCTCCTTACATAATCTCACCATATATTTTTCGTATGCATTTCAGATATTGTACACAGTAATGCTGAACATGTAGAGAAAAAGAGAAGAGTTTTGTGCGGCAATACAATGTCATGCAGACATCGCTCCATGGTGGGTTCAATGGCAAACCCTCCCCACCCCTCTCCAGATTGTAATCCAGAGGAAGATATCCGTTCTGAGGCGGATTCAGACGCCGTTGACCACTCCTATTTACCCCCCAAGGTGTTTGCTCTACCTTGGCATGATGATGTTAGTCATATCATGCATATGTTGCCTTGCAGTGCCTACTTTTGACATCATATATGTCATCTGCTTAGTTTAGACATGTTCTGTAATGCCACCTATTTAGTTTCTATATCATATATGGGAATTGTGCAGTCTCATGTCTTTTAGCCAGCCATAATATATGTGAAATGTGCAATGCCATCCTGTTTAACCAGGCATCATATATTTGAATGATATCTTGCCCATCCTTTTCTTCATTACATTTCCATTTGTCGACAATGTTTGTACATTAAACTACTCTTCCTGTGAATCAGCCATTTGGGTGGGAGATTGAAAAGTCTGGAGTGAAAACAAGGCCTTCAGCGCAGACAGTGCTACCTGTCGAAGCAAATCTCTTGTTGGGTCCCGATAGCTCCTCAGAGACAGATGACCAGTCCTATTCCCCTACCGAGGTGCATGCTCTAACTTGGCACAGTTATACTGCTCATATCATGCATATGGTGTCTTGCATTACATAGATTAGACATCATATACACAATATTCAACACCATGTTCTTAGTTCAGACATCATATATAATGCCCTCTGTTTAGCATATATCACATATGTGAATTAAATGATGCGATCCTGATTACTTAGATAACATGTAGGTGAATTATGTCATGCGATCCTGTTTAGTTATTCATCATATCTTTGAATTATGTTATGCTATGCTATCCAGTTTAGATAGACATCATATATCTGAAATTATGTCATGCTATCCGTTTCAGTTAAACAATATACATGTCAACTATTTCATGCCCTCTTTTTTCCACACTATCTATTGCATCTGTCTCTCATACAATGTCTGTACATTCAACTATGTTTCCTGTTTATCAGCCACTTGAATTGGAGCGGGTGATGCCAGCATCTAGCGGACTAAAAACACGGTCTTCAAATAAAATAGTGCTACCTCTTGGTGGATATAGCACCCCGGTTGTACATGCACGAGAACCAGCCCTACCACACATAACCCAAACTCTCGCAGATTGTACCCCTACTGCGATGGACAGAGAACCAGCTTCACCCAATCTAACCCCAACCCCAGCAGATAGTAACCCAGTTCCTGTTGACACAGCACCATCTCCACCATAGAGCTCCCAAACAAGAGCAGTTAGTAAGGCAGCTCCAGTGCCCAAAGGGTCAGTACTACCACGGCGAACCCCAACTCCACCAGTTAGTATGCCTATTCCTGTGGAGGAAGCACAACCAGCTAGTCGTAGTTTAGCATCTATCGCATTTGATGTTGTTAAATCGTATGTGCGTATCTTCTCATCTTGGAAATATTATACTGAAGATGAAGGAAAATGCCAGTTACGGGTGTTTGTCCAGGAGTTATGTGTAAGTAATGTTATTCATGGCAATTACTTTGCTTTGTCCCATACATCCTACCTCCATGATGGTTATAATACAGCAAATTTTCCCATTTTTCTTTATAGAGAAGGACCGATTTGTAAACTCAGGATGAGGTAACCTGTGCTAATACCTCTGCTATCTTCAAGAATGCTTGGTGGCAGTATCGGAATTACCTGAAGAAAACGTACTTCACCGGCAAAGAAACTCATCAAATTCCCTTACATTCTCCTGAGACACATTTACTGGACGATGACTGGGAACGCCTTGTTCTCTACTGGTCCTGAACCAAGAATGTGGTAAGGTCTATGAGCTCATTTTCTATTTTTAAGTACTATATTCTTGCACCTTACTGTACTCTGTTCATGTAGAACAAGTGCCTAAACCTGAAGAACAACTGTTCTAATTTAAGATTCCATTGCTATCATAGTTCAAAAAAGCGCTAGGCGTTAATTGTGTGTTTTGCCACCGCCTTGCGCTTTACTGACCA
Organism: Aegilops tauschii subsp. strangulata; assembly: GCF_002575655.3. NCBI lineage: Eukaryota > Viridiplantae > Streptophyta > Magnoliopsida > Poales > Poaceae > Aegilops > Aegilops tauschii. Next base: position 366,961,296 of record NC_053035.3, on the reverse strand, counting down.
AAGCGCATGCTTATGCGCAGTTATGCACAGATTAAGCGTAGTTATGCGCAATCCATTTCGCCAACGCCTAGAGCCTAGGCGCGCTTACGCGCTCACTTAGGCGCGCCTTTTTTAACTATGATTGCTATCGTGCATACTGCTTTGCTCTTGTATCACTGTATTTACTCATACAAACTTATTTTTAAATTGAAGGATCCAATCAAAACTTCAATGGCACAGTAGGTATGTTCACGCATGTTTCTTTAGCAGGCTTGCTCTTATCAATAGCTCTGTTGATTTCAATTTCAATTGTGTATACAGTTGACTTCTCATATCATGCACATTACTAGCATCACAACAGAGCCAATAGTGTTGTTGTACATGTAGACCCGTGGTACCCATCTAAAATCTTGTTGTGCCGTGTAGTTTCCCACGCTTTGTATTCTTTCACTGCTGCTTTGTCTTGAACTGATATGATTTGAACCGTGTCTCTATTTTGATTTGGCAAGACAATGCAGTGACCATAGGACATAGATATATGTTTGTTTGATGCTTTTATTATGTACTAGTACTTGGCAATAGAAGACTTGGTAGTTTAATCCTGCCCACCTTACTAATGAACGGGTTCACCGAAATGAGTTTCATATACTAGTACATGCTAAACTGTTATGTGTCTGCTTGTTTCTTCTTTTAGAATGCTGACAGAATATTGGGGAAGAGTGCCTTATTAAGCAATGGTAAAGGAAGTAATGCAGATAAGGTTTAGGATAGTGACACATCCTTGTTGGTCTCCAACAAAGCTGATAAAATAGCTAAGGAATACTGTCTCGAAGACAGTGAGACAACCCCAAAGTCCTGTCTTGGTTTAGTGTTTGACTTACTGGCCACTACCGCTTGCACAAGCTATTCAAACTCACTGCCTGAATCAGTTCGGTTTCTTGAGTCTCAACTACAAGCTGAAAGACATCGATCAGCTGTGCTGCGACAAGAAGCGGAAGGACTGCGGAAGTCCCTGGAGCATTCAGATGCATACTTTCTGGTGCAACAGCAAGCGTTGGAGGATTTTAGCGCCAAACAGGACAAAGCTAATAAGTTTGCTAAGCTTATTGCCAGCATGGTGGATACCATGTTTCTTGAGCTCTTATGAAGTTGTTTCAGTTATGCTCTTGTTTTGCTGCCGCGTTTATTTGCACTGGTGGCCAATTTTGACGGCCAGTGTATGTAATATGCTGCTTTGTTCCCTATATTTGCACTGGTGGCGAACTTTGATGCCCAGTGGATGTAATATGTGTAATAGCGGTAATAGGCTAGCGTTAATTGCTTGCTTATTTATTTCCTTATTGTCTTGTTTAGTTGTTTGCTTGTAGTCACTGCAGTTCTTTTTCTGTGTTTTTCTAGTGGCCACAATAACCTATTTTTGGAAACTAGGCCAAAATAATCATGGCAACACACGGACTGTTGTAACCATGGGCCTCCTGCGGGCCGTATGATCCATGGGCCTTCTACGAGCCGTAGGATCCATTGGCCTTCTATACGGGCCGTAGGATCCATGGGCCTTCTACGGGCCATACGATCCATGGGCCTTTTACGGGCCATAGGATCCATGGGCCTTCTACAGGGCCTATCGTCATTTCGCCAATCATGGGCCGTACTATTCATGGACAATAACGGGTCGTTTATTGGCCGTATTTGATAACTCTATGAAAACAGCCCAACGGGTTTTTTTCGACATGAAAACGGCCCAACGTATTAACGGGCCACAAACAGGCCGACTGTAACCACGGGCTGAATTTGGCCCACAAGCAGAAAATGACAGTAACGGGCCGTAAGTAACCGAATGCTGGAAATGAGCCCAAGAATAAATGGGCCCTGAGAAGGCCGAAAGATATCATGGGCTGGAAACGGCCCAACGGAATAATGGGCCGTTAATGGGTATAAAGTGATACACTGTTCATTATGGGCCGGTTTTACCGCGGGCCGTTAAAGGGCTGAGGGTTACTAAGGGCCTCATATGGGCCGAAAGACGTCATGGGCCATACATAGGCCGGAAGTTAAAACAGGCTGGAATTATATTGGACGGCCCAGATGACGCTACTGGGCCTAATTCGGATAGGCCGTAAACGGGCCCTGGGATAGCGGGCTGTAAATGGGCTATATGCGAACAGGCCGTTAACAGGCTTGCCATGGGCCGGCCCGCCACCTTTTAACCAAGTCAAACAGGCCGGCCTTTTCACAGGAATGGGCCTCTGTTGGGCCGTGCCACGTGTCGGCGTATCATAGGCGCTTTGGGTCCAATGAGTGGATGACATCTGTCCCAACGGTGAGCCGACACGTGTTTCCTCCAGCCAATGATGATTTTACACGTGGAAAATCCCCATTGGTCGGGGCTGTTAATGGGTTATCGGATCCAAAACCAGACCCGATAGCTTAACGGCGTTCCGTTACGGTGGATGCCACGTGTCGGTCACCCTTGACGAAAGCACTTCTGTGACGCGCGATTTATCGTCATGGAAGTGGACACTTCCGTGATGATAATTTTGGTAATGTCATGGAACACTTCTACGACAGCACAGGTATGACTATCTTGATTCTATCATAAATTTGTCATGGATGTACATGCATGACAGAAAACGTGACCTACTGTGACAAACACGTATCATCACGGAAGTGTATTTTTTTGTAGTGTTAACGGGCAAACCAACACCAGGCGGCCGGTCTGCGCCATATAGAAAATTCTTGCAGAAAGAGATGCACTCTTGTGTCAGATAGCCCTGGATGATGCTTCAAACCGGATGGGACATGTTACGAACGAATCCTTTGACGATCCCATTCATCCTCTCGAACGTCATCATGTTGTGCAAGAATGACGGCCCCAGGTCTATTATGTTGTCCACAATATGGACACACAGATGCACCATGACGTCAAAGAACGCAGGCGGGAAGTACATCTCAAGCTCATTTAGTATCACAACGATCTCTTCCTGTAGCCTTCAGAGCTGCTTCACACTGATCGACTTTCGAGAGATGACGTCAAAAAAGTTGCAGAGACCAATAAGCGTGTCACGGACGTGCTTGTCCATTATCCCTCTAAGGGCAACAGGTAGTATCTGCGTCATCATCACATGACAGTCACGGGACTTCATCCCGCTGAACCTTTTCTTCTTCGTGTCTAGAAATCTGCTTATCTTCCCACAGTAACCTGAACTAACTTTGATTCCAGTAAGGCACTTGAAGAATTGATCGATCTAAGCCAGACTTAAGGTGAAGCAAGAAGGGGGTGCAATAATCCTCTTCCTTTACTTTTTTGCCCTTCTTCTCCCACGCATCTGTCTCCGTCTCTGTCTCCTCTGACTTTTTACGAGGCGGCATGTGCAGATCTGCCCTGATATCCAAATCTTGCAAGTCTTTTATTGCCTTCGGCCCATCCTTGGTCTTATCCGGCTTATTCATCAGAGTCACAAGCAAGCTCTCAAGGACATTCTTACAAATATGCATTTGATCAAGGCAATGAGGCGTGTCGAGTTTCTGCCAGTACTCCAAGTCCCAGAAAACAGACCTCGTCTTCCATACCTTCAGCAGTGGCTCCGGCGCCGTTTTCTTAAGGAAATATGCCCTAGAGGCAATAATAAAGTTGTTATTTTATATTTCCTTATATCATGATAAATGTTTATTATTCATGCTAGAATTGTATTAGCCAGAAACTTGATACATGTGTGGATACATAGACAAAACATCGTGTCCCTAGTAAGCCTCTACTAGACTAGCTCGTTAATCAAAGATGGTTAAGTTTCCTGACCATAGACATGTGTTGTCATTTGATGAACGGGATCACATCATTAGGAGAATGATGTGATAGACAAGACCCATCCGTTAGCTTAGCATATTGATCGTTCAATTTTATTGATATTGCTTTCTTCATGTCAAATACATATTCCTTCGACTATGAGATTATGCAACTCCCGGATACCGGAGGAATACCTTGTGTGATATCAAACGTCACAGCATAACTGGGTGATTATAAAGATGCTCTACATGTATCTCTGAAGGTGTTTGTTGGGTTGGCTAGATCGAGATTAGGATTTGTCACTCCGAGTATCAGAGAGGTATCTCTTGGCCCTCTCGGTGATGCACATCATAAGAAGCCTTGCAAGCAAAGTGATTAATGAGTTAGTTGCGGGATGATGCATTACGGAACGAGTAAAGATACTTGCCGGTAATGAGACTGAACTAGGTATGAAGATACGGATGATCGAATCTCGGGCAAGTAACAAACCGATGACAAAGGGAATAATCTATGTTGTCATTACGGTTCGACTGATAAAGATCTTCGCAGAATATGTAGGAGCCAATATGAGCATCCAGGTTCCGCTATTGATTATTGACTGGAGAGGTGTCTCGGTCATGTCTACATAGTTCTCGAACCCGTAGGGTCCGCACGCTTAACGTTCGATGACGATTTTGTATTATATGAGTTATGTGATTTGGTGACCGAATGTTGTTCGGAGTCCTGGATGAGATCACGGACATGACGAGGAGTCTCGAAATGGTTGAGAGGTAAAGATTGATATATAGGACGATAGTATTCGAACAGCAGAAGTGTTCTGGGGGTACCAGGTACATATCGGGTCACCGAAAAGGGGTTCCGGGCACCCCCGGCAAAGATATGGGCCTAATGGGCCAAGAGGGGAAACGCAGCAGCCAACATGGGCTGCTGCTCCCCCCATATAGGCCGAACATGCAGGGAAAGGAAAGAGGGGAAGAGAGAAAGGAAGGGGAGGGATTCGGCCTCCCCCTTCCTTCCCTCCTCTCTCCTCCTTCCTTCCTCCTCCGGTAATTATGGTAAGGGGCGAATAGGACTAGGGCCCCAAGTAGGATTCCTCCTACTTGGGCGCCCCCTTGGCTGCCCCCTCTCCCACCCACCTATATATATGAAGCGGGGAGGCGCCTAGAATACACACCAACCACTGTTAGCCGTGTGCGGCGCCCCCCACCACAGTTTACGCCTCCGGTCATATTCACGTAGTGCTTAGGCGAAGCCCTGCGCGGATCACTTCACCATCACCGTCACCACGTCGTCATGCTGACGGAACTCTCCCTCGACACTTTGCTAGATCAAGAGTTCGAGTGATGTCATCGAGCTAAACGTGTGCAGAACTCGGAGGTTTCGTACGTTCGGTGCTTGATCGGTCGGAACGAGAAGAAGTTCAACTACATCAACCGCGTTGTCAAACGCTTCCACTTTTGGTCTACGAGGGTATGTGGACACACTCTCCCCCTCTCGTTGCTATGCATCTCCTAGATAGATCTTGCGTGAGCGTAGGAATTTTTGAAATTGCATGATACGTTTCCCAACAGTGGCATCAGAGCCTGGTCTATGCGTAGATGACATGCACGAGTAGAACACAAAGAGTTGTGGGCGGTAATAGTCATACTGCTGCGGTGATAGTCATACTGCTTACCACCAACGTCTTATTTTGATTCAGCGGTATTGGCGGCCCGGACCAACCTTACATGACCACGTTCATGAGACCGGTTCCACCGACAGACATGCAACTAGTTTTGCATAAAGGTGGCTGGCGGGTGTCTGTTTCTCCAACTTTAGTTGATTTGAATTTGACTGCGGCTGGTCCTTGTTGAAGGTTAAAATAGTAAACTTGACGAAACACCGTTGTGGTTTTGATGCGTAGGTAAGAACGGTTCTTGCTAGAAGCCCGTAGCAGCCACGTAAAACTTGCAACAACAAAGTAGAGGACGTCTAACTTGTTTTTGCAGGGCATGTTGTGATGTGATATGGTCAAGACATGATGTGATATACATTGTTGTATGAGATGATCATGTTTTGTAAAAGTTATCGGCAACTGGCAGGAGCCTTATGGTTGTCGCTTTATTGTATGAAATGCAAACGCCATGTAATTGCTTTACTTTATCACTATGCGTTAGCGATAGTTGTATAAGCAATAGTTGTCGAGACAACCACGACGCTATGATAGAGATCAAGGTGTCAAGCCGGTGATGATGGAGATCATGACGGTGCTTTGTGTTGGGAATCGTAGCATAATTTAAAATTTTCCTACGCTCACCAAGATGCATCTATGGAGTCTACTAGCAACGAGGGGAAAGGAGTGGATCTACATACCCTTGTAGATCGCGAGCGGAAGTGTTCCAATGAACGTGGATGACGGAGTCGTACTCACCGTGATCCAAATCACCGATGACCGAGTGCCGAACGGACGGCACCTCCGCGTTCAACACACGTACGGTGCAGCAACGTCTCCTCCTTCTTGATCCAGCAAGGGGGAAGGAGAGGTTGATGGAGATCCAACAGCACGACGGCGTGGTGGTGGATGTAGCGGGTCTCCGGCAGGGCTTCGCCGAGCTTCTGCGAGAGAGAGAGAGGTGTTGCAGGGGAGGAGGGAGGCGCCCAAGGCTTGGATCTTGCTGCCCTCCCTTCCCCCCACTATATATAGGGCCAAGGGAGAGGGGGGGGGCGCAGCCTTGCCCCTTCCTTCAAGGAAGGGTGCGGCCAGGGGGGAGTCCTTCCCCCCCAAGGCACCTCGGAGGTGCCTTCCCCCTTTAGGACTCTCCCTTCTTCTTATCTCTTGCACATGGGCCTCTTGGGGCTGGTGCCCTTGGCCCATATAGGCCAAGGCGCACCCCTTACAGCCCATGTGGTCCCCCGGGGCTGGTGGACCCCCTTGGTGGACCCCCGGACCCCTTTCGGCACTCCCGGTACAATACCGATAAAGCGCGAAACTTTTCCGGCGACCAAAATAAGACTTCCCATATATAAATCTTTACCTCCGGACCATTCCGGAACCTCTCGTGACGTCCGGGATCTCATCCGGGACTCCGAACAACTTTCGGGTTTCCGCATACATATATCTCTACAACCCTAGCGTCACCGGACCTTAAGTGTGTAGACCCTACGGGTTCGGGAGACATGCAGACATGACCGAGACGCCTCTCCGGTCAATAACCAACAGCGGGATCTGGATACCCATGTTGGCTCCCACATGTTCCACGATGATATCATCGGGTGAACCACGGTGTCGAGGATTCAATCAATCCGTATGCAATTCCCTTTGTCAATCGGTATGTTACTTGCCCGAGATTCGATCGTCGGTATCCCAATACCTAGTTCAATCTCGTTACCGGCAAGTCTCTTTACTCGTACCGCAATGCATGATCCCGTGACTAACGCCTTAGTCACATTGAGCTCATTATGATGATGCATTACCGAGTGGGCCCAGAGATACCTCTCCGTTTACACGGAGTGACAAATCCCAGTCTCGATCCGTGCCAACCCAACAGACACTTTCGGAGATACCCGTAATGCACCTTTATAGTCACCCAGTTACGTTGTGACGTTTGGCACACCCAAAGCACTCATACGGTATCCGGGAGTTGCACGATCTCATGGTCTAAGGAAAAGATACTTGACATTGGAAAAGCTCTAGCAAACGAAACTACACGATCTTTTATGCTATGCTTAAGTTGGGTCTTGTCCATCACATCATTCTCCTAATGATGTGATCCCGTTATCAATGACATCCAATGTCCATAGTCAGGAAACCATGACTATCTGTTGATCAACGAACTAGTCAACTAGAGGCTTACTAGGGACAGGTTGTGGTCTATGTATTCACACATGTATTATGATTTCCGGACAATACAATTATAGCACGAATAATAGACTATTATCATGAACACAGAAATATAATAATAACCATTTATTATTGCCTCTAGGGCATATTTCCAACAGTCTCCCACTTGCACTAGAGTCAATAATCTAGTTACATTGTGATGAATCGAACACCCATTGCGTCCTGGTGTTGATCATGTTTTGCCCTAGGGAGAGGTTTAGTCAACGGATCTGCTACATTCAGGTCCGTGTGCACTTTACAAATATCTATGTCTCCATTTTGAACACTTTCACGAATGGAGTTGAAGCGACGCTTGATATGTCTGGTCTTCCTGTGAAACCTGGGCTCCTTCGCAAGGGCAATAGCTCCAGTGTTGTCACAAAAGAGAGTCATTGGGCCCGACGCATTGGGAATCACCCCTAGGTCGGTAATGAACTCCTTCATCCAGACTGCTTCCTGTGCTGCCTCCGAGGCTGCCATGTACTCCGCTTCACATGTAGATCCCGCCACGACGCTTTGCTTGCAACTGCACCAGCTTACTGCTCCTCTATTCAATATATACACGTATCCGGTCTGTGACTTCGAGTCATCCAGATCTGTGTCGAAGCTAGCGTCGACGTAACCCTTTACGACGAGCTCTTCGTCACCTCCATAAACGAGAAACATATCCTTAGTCCTTTTCAGGTACTTCAGGATATTCTTGACCGCTGTCCAGTGTTCCTTGCCGGGATTACTTTGGTACCTTCCTACCAAACTTACGGCAAGGTTTACATCAGGTCTGGTACACAGCATGGCATACATAATAGACCCTATGGCCGAGGCATAGGGGATGACACTCATCTCTTCTATATCTTCTGCCGTGGTCGGGCATTGAGCCGTGCTCAATTGCACACCTTGCAATACAGGCAAGAACCCCTTCTTGGACTGATCCATACTGAACTTCTTCAATATCTTGTCAAGGTATGTACTCTGTGAAAGACCAATGAGGCGTCTTGATCTATCTCTATAGATCTTGATGCCTAATATATAAGCAGCTTCTCCAAGGTCCTTCATTGAAAAACACTTATTCAAATAGGCCTTTATACTTTCCAAGAATTCTATATCATTTCCCATCAATAGTATGTCATCCACATATAATATGAGAAATGCTACAGAGCTCCCACTCACTTTCTTGTAAACACAGGCTTCTCCATAAGTCTGTGTAAACCCAAACGCTTTGATCATCTCATCAAAGCGAATGTTCCAACTCCGAGATGCTTGCACCAGCCCATAGATTGAGCGTTGGAGCTTGCATACTTTGTTAGCATTCTTAGGATCGACAAAACCTTCCGGCTGCATCATATACAACTCTTCCTTAAGGAAGCCGTTAAGGAATGCCGTTTTGACGTCCATCTGCCATATCTCATAATCATAGTATGCGGCAATTGCTAACATGATTCGGACGGACTTCAGCTTCGCTACGGGTGAGAAAGTCTCATCGTAGTCAACCCCTTGAACTTGTCGATAACCCTTAGCGACAAGTCGAGCTTTGTAGATGGTCACATTACCATCTGCGTCCGTCTTCTTCTTAAAGATCCATTTGTTTTCTATGGCTCGCCGCTCATCGGGCAAGTCAGTCAAAGTCCATACTTTGTTTTCATACATGGATTCTATCTCGGATTTCATGGCTTCTAGCCATTTGTCGGAATCCGGGCCCGCCATCGCTTCTTCATAGTTCGAAGGTTCACCGTTGTCTAACAACATGATTTCAAGGACAGGGTTGCCGTACCACTCTGGTGCGGAACGTGTCCTTGTGGACCTACGAAGTTCAGTGGCAACTTGATCCGAAGCTTCATGATCATCATCATTAACTTCCTCCCCCGTCGGTGTAGGCACCACAGGAACATTTTCCCGCGCTGCGCTATTTTCCGACTCGGAAGGGGTGACTATCACCTCATCAAGTTCCACTTTCCTCCCACTCAATTCTTTCGAGAGAAACTCCTTCTCTAGAAAGGACCCGTTCTTGGCAACGAAGATCTTGCCTTCGGATCTGAGGTAGAAGGTGTACCCAATAGTTTCCTTAGGGTATCCTATGAAGACGCATTTTTCCGATTTGGGTTCGAGCTTTTCAGGTTGAAGTTTCTTGACATAAGCATCGCATCCCCAAACTTTTAGAAACGACAGCTTAGGTTTCTTCCCAAACCATAATTCATACGGTGTCGTCTCAACGGATTTAGACGGTGCCCTATTTAAAGTGAATGCGGCAGTCTCTAAAGCATAACCCCAAAATGAGAGCGGTAAATCGGTAAGAGACATCATAGATCGCACCATATCCAATAGAGTGCGATTACGACGTTCGGACACACCATTTCTCTGAGGTGTTCCAGGCGGCGTGAGTTGTGAAACTATTCCACATTTCCTTAAGTGTGTACCAAATTCGTGACTTAAATATTCTCCACCACGATCTGATCGTAAGAATTTTATTTTCCTGTCATGTTGATTCTCAACCTCACTCTGAAATTCCTTGAACTTTTCAAAGGTTTCAGACTTGTGTTTCATTAGGTAGACATACCCATATCTACTTAAATCATCAGTGAGAGTGAGAACATAACGATATCCTCCGCGAGCCTCAACACTCATTGGACCGCACACATCGGTATGTATGATTTCCAATAAGTTGGTTGCTCGCTCCATTGTTCCGGAGAACGGAGTCTTGGTCATCTTACCCATGAGGCATGGTTCGCACGTGTCAAATGATTCGTAATCAAGAGACTCCAAAAGTCCATCTGCATGGAGCTTCTTCATGCGCTTGACACCAATGTGACCAAGGCGGCAGTGCCACAAGTATGTGGGACTATCGTTATCAACTTTACATCTTTTGGTATTCACACTATGAACATGTGTAGCATCACGTTCGAGATTCATCAAAAATAAACCATTGACCAGCGGGGCATGACCATAAAACATATCTCTCAAATAAATAGAACAACCATTATTCTCAGATTTAAATGAGTAGCCATCTCGAATTAAACGAGATCCAGATACAATGTTCATGCTCAAAGCTGGCACTAAATAACAATTATTGAGGTTTATAACTAATCCCGTGGGTAGATGTAGAGGTAGCGTGCCGACGGCGATCACATCGACCTTGGAACCATTCCCGACGCGCATCGTCACCTCGTCTTTTGCCAGTCTCCGTTTATTCCGTAGTTCCTGATTTGAGTTACAAATATGAGCAACCGCACCGGTATCAAATACCCAGGAGCTACTATGAGTACTGGTAAGGTACACATCAATTACTTGTATATCACATATACCTTGGGTGTTGCCGGCCTTCTTCTTGTCCGCTAAATATTTGGGGCAGTTCCGCTTCCAGTGACCACTTCCCTTGCAATAAAAGCACTCAGTCTCGGGCTTGGGTCCATTCTTTGACTTCTTCCCGGTAACTGGCTTACCGGGCGTGGCAACCGCCTTGCCGTCCTTCTTGAAGTTCTTCTTACCCTTGCCCTTCTTGAACTTAGTGGTTTTATTCACCATCAACACTTGATGTTCTTTTCTGATCTCTACCTCAGCTGATTTCAGCATTGAATACACCTCGGGAATGGTCTTTTCCATCCCCTGCATATTGTAGTTCATCACAAAGCTCTTGTAGCTTGGTGGAAGCGACTGGAGGATTCTGTCAATGACCGTGTCATCCGGGAGATTAACTCCCAGCTGAGACAAGCGGTTGTGCAACCCAGACATTCTGAGTATGTGCTCACTAACAGAACTGTTCTCCTCCATTTTACAGCTGAAGAACTTGTCGGAGACATCATATCTCTCGACCCGGGCATGAGCTTGAAAAACCAGTTTCAGCTCCTCGAACATCTCATATGCTCCATGTTTCTCAAAACGCTTTTGGAGACCCGGTTCTAAGCTGTAAAGCATGCCGCACTGAACGAGGGAGTAATCATCAGCACGCTGCTGCCAAGCGTTCATAACGTCTTGGTTCTCAGGGATTGGTGCTTCACCTAGCGGTGCTTCTAAGACATAATCTTTCTTGGCTGCTATGAGGATGATCCTCAGGTTCCGGACCCAGTCCGTATAGTTGCTGCCATCATCTTTCAGCTTGGTTTTCTCTAGGAACGCGTTGAAATTGAGGACAACGTGGGCCATTTGATCTACAATACATAGTGTAAAGATTTTTTAGACTAAGTTCATGATAATTAAGTTCATATAATCAAATTATTTAATGAACTCCCACTCAGATAGACATCCCTCTAGTTATCTAAGTGAAACATGATCCGAACTCAACTAGGCCGTGTCCGATCATCACGTGAGACGGACTAGTCAAGATCGGTGAACATCTCCATGTTGATCGTATCTTCTATACGACTCATGCTCGACCTTTCGGTCCTCCGTGTTCCGAGGCCATGTCTGTACATGCTAGGCTCGTCAAGTCAACCTAAGTGTATTGCGTGTGTTCCGAGGCCATGTCTGTACATGCTAGGCTCGTCAACACCCGTTGTATTCGAACGTAAGAATCTATCACACCCGATCATCACGTGGTGCTTCGAAACGACGAACCTTCGCAACGGTGCACAGTTAGGGTGAACACTTTCTTGAAATTATTATAAGGGATCATCCTATTTGCTACCGTCGTTCTAAGCAAATAAGATGCAAAAACATGATAAACATCACATGCAATCAAATAGTGACATGATATGGCCAATATCATCATGCTCCTTTGATCTCCATCTTCGGGGCACCATGATCATCTTCGTCACCGGCATGACACCATGATCTCCATCATCATGATCTCCATCATTGTGTCTTCATGAAGTTGTCACGCCAACGATTACTTCTACTTCTATGGCTAACCGTTTAGCAACAAAGTAAAGTAAATTACATGGCGTTATTCAATGACACGCAGGTCATGCAAAATAATAAAGACAACTCCTATGGCTCCTGCCGGTTGTCATACTCATCGACATGCAAGTCGTGATTCCTATTACAAGAATATGATCAATCTCATACATCACATATATCATTCATCACATCTTCTGGCCATATCATATCACATATATCACTTGCTGCAAAAACAAGTTAGACGTCCTCTAATTGTTGTTGCAAGTTTTACGTGGTTTGTAGGTTTCTAACAAGAACGTTTTCTTACCTACGTATGACCACAACGTGATTTGCCAATTTCTATTTACCCTTCATAAGGACCCTTTTCATCGAATCCGTTCCGACTAAAGTAGGAGAGACAGACACCCGCTAGCCACCTTATGCAACTAGTGCATGTCAATCGGTGGAACCTGTCTCACGTAAGCGTACGTGTAAGGTCGGTCCGGGCCGCTTCATCCTACAATGCCGCCGAAACAAGAAACGACTAGTAGCGGCAAGAAGAATTGGCAACATCAACGCCCACAACTTCTTTGTGTTCTACTCGTGCATAGTAACTACGCATAGGCCTGGCTCATGATGCCACTGTTGGGAATCGTAGCATAATTTAAAATTTTCCTACGCTCACCAAGATGCATCTATGGAGTCTACTAGCAACGAGGGGAAAGGAGTGGATCTACATACCCTTGTAGATCGCGAGCGGAAGTGTTCCAATGAACGTGGATGACGGAGTCGTACTCACCGTGATCCAAATCACCGATGACCGAGTGCCGAACGGACGGCACCTCCGCGTTCAACACACGTACGGTGCAGCAACGTCTCCTCCTTCTTGATCCAGCAAGGGGGAAGGAGAGGTTGATGGAGATCCAACAGCACGACGGCGTGGTGGTGGATGTAGCGGGTCTCCGGCAGGGCTTCGCCGAGCTTCTGCGAGAGAGAGAGAGAGAGAGAGAGAGGTGTTGCAGGGGAGGAGGGAGGCGCCCAAGGCTTGGATCTTGCTGCCCTCCCTTCCCCCCCACTATATATAGGGCCAAGGGAGAGGGGGGGGCGCAGCCTTGCCCCTTCCTTCAAGGAAGGGTGCGGCCAGGGGGGAGTCCTTCCCCCCCAAGGCACCTCGGAGGTGCCTTCCCCCTTTAGGACTCTCCCTTCTTCTTATCTCTTGCGCATGGGCCTCTTGGGGCTGGTGCCCTTGGCCCATATAGGCCAAGGCGCACCCCTTACAGCCCATGTGGCCCCCCGGGGCTGGTGGACCCCCTTGGTGGACCCCCGGACCCCTTTCGGCACTCCCAGTACAATACCGATAAAGCGCGAAACTTTTCCGGCGACCAAAATAAGACTTCCCATATATAAATCTTTACCTTCGGACCATTCCGGAACCTCTCGTGACATCCGGGATCTCATCCGGGACTCCAAACAACTTTCGGGTTTCCGCATATATATATCTCTACAACCCTAGCGTCACCGGACCTTAAGTGTGTAGACCCTACGGGTTCGGGAGACATGCAGACATGACCGAGACGCCTCTCCGGTCAATAACCAACAGCGGGATCTGGATACCCATGTTGGCTCCCACATGTTCCACGATGATATCATCGGGTGAACCACGGTGTCGAGGATTCAATCAATCCGTATGCAATTCCCTTTGTCAATCGGTATGTTACTTGCCCGAGATTCGATCGTCGGTATCCCAATACCTAGTTCAATCTCGTTACCGGCAAGTCTCTTTACTCGTACCGCAATGCATGATCCCGTGACTAACGCCTTAGTCACATTGAGCTCATTATGATGATGCATTACCGAGTGGGCCCAGAGATACCTCTCCATTTGCACGGAGTGACAAATCCCAGTCTCGATCCGTGCCAACCCAACAGACACTTTCGGAGATACCCGTAATGCACCTTTATAGTCACCCAGTTACGTTGTGACGTTTGGCACACCCAAAGCACTCATACGGTATCCGGGAGTTGCACGATCTCATGGTCTAAGGAAAAGATACTTGACATTGGAAAAGCTCTAGCAAACGAAACTACACGATCTTTTATGCTATGCTTAAGTTGGGTCTTGTCCATCACATCATTCTCCTAATGATGTGATCCCGTTATCAATGACATCCGATGTCCATAGTCAGGAAACCATGACTATCTGTTGATCAACGAGCTAGTCAACTAGAGGCTTACTAGGGACAGGTTGTGGTCTATGTATTCACACATGTATTATGATTTCCGGACAATACAATTATAGCACGAATAATAGACTATTATCATGAACACAGAAATATAATAATAACCATTTATTATTGCCTCTAGGGCATATTTCCAACACTTTGGAGATGGAGATCAAAGGCACAAAAATGATGATGGCCATATCATGTCATATATTTTGATTGCATGTGATGTTTATCTTTTATGCATCTTATTTTGCTTAGTACGGCGGTAGCATTATAAGATGATCCCTTAACTAAATTTCAAGGTATAAGTGTTCTCCCTGAGTATGCACCGTTGCGAAAGTTCTTCATGCTGAGACACCACGTGATGATCGGGTGTGATAGGCTCTACATTCACATACAACGGGTGCAAGCCAGTTTTGCACATGCGGAATACTCGGGTTAAACTTGACGAGCCTAGCATGTATAGACATGGCCTCGGAACACTGGAGACCGAAAGGTCGAACGTGAATCATATAGTAGATATGATCAACATAGAGATGTTCACCATTGATGACTACTCCATCTCACGTGATGATCAGACATGGTTTAGTTGATTTGGATCACGTATCATTTAGATGACTTGAGGGATGTCTATCTAAGTAGGAGTTCTTAAGTAATATGATTAATTGAACTTAAATTTATCATGAACTTAGCCCTGATAGTATTTGCAAATTAAGTTGTAGCTCGCGATGTAGCTCCCCGTTTATTTTTGATATGTTCCTAGAGAAAAATAAGTTGAAAGATGGTAGTAGCAATGATGTGGACTGGGTCCGTAATCTAAGGATTATCCTCATTGCTGCACAGAAGAATTATGTCCTTGATGCACCGCTAGGTGACAGACCTATTGCAGGAGCAGATGCAGACGTTATGAACGTTTGACAAGCTCGGTATGATGACTACTTGATAGTTTAGTGCGCCATGCTTTACGGCTTAGAACCGGGACTTCAAAAATGTTTTGAACACCACGGAGCATATAAGATGTTCCAAGAGTTGAAATTGGTATTTAAGACTCACGCCCGTGTCGAGAGGTATGAGACCTCTGACAAATACTTTGCCTACAAGATGGAGGATAATAGCTCAACTAGTGAGCATGTGCTCGGAATGTCTGGGTACTACAATCGCTTGAATCAAGTGGGAGTTAATCTTCCAGATAAGATAGCGATTGACAAAGTTCTCTAGTCACTATCACCAAGATACTAGAACTTCGTGATGAACTATAATATGCAAGAGATGACGAAAATGATTCCCGAGCTCTTTGCGATCCTGAAATCGGCGATGGTAGAAATCAAGAAAAAGCATCAAGTGTTGATGGTTAACAAGACCACTAGTTTCAAGAAAAGGGGCAAGGGAAAGAGAGGGAACTTCAAGAAAAATGGCAAGCAATTTGCCACTCCCGTGAAGAAGCCCAAGGATGGACCCAAGCCTGAGACTGAGTGCTTCTACTGCAAAGGGACAGCTCACTGGAAGCGGAACTACCCCGAATACTTGGCGGATAAGAAGGATGGCAAAGTGAACAAAGGTATATTTGATATACATGTTATTGATGTGTACTTTACAAGTGTTCATAGTAGCCCCTGGGTATTTGATACCGGATCAGTTGCTAAGATTAGTAACTCAAAACAGGAGTTGCAGAATGAACAGATACTAGTTAAGGGCGAGGTAACGATGTGTGTTGGAAGTGATTCCAAGGTTGATAAGATCACCATCGTACACTCCCTCTACCTTCGGGATTAGTGTTGAACCTAAATAAATGTTATTTGGTGTTTGCGTTGAGCACAAATATGATTTGATCATGTTTATTGCAATACCATTATTCATTTAAGTCAGAATAATTGTTGTTCTGTTTACATGAATAAAACCTTCTATGGTCATACACCCAATGTGAATGTTTTGTTGAATCTCGATCGTAATGATACACATATTCGTAATATTGATGCCAAAAGATGCAAAGTTGATAATGATAGTGCAACATATTTGTGGCACTGCCGTTTAGGTCATATTGGTGTAAAGCGCATGAAGAAACTCCATGCAGATGGGCTTTTGGAATCACTTGATTACGAATCATTTGATACTTGCGAACCATGCCTCATGGGCAAGATGACTAAAACTCTATTCTCTGGAACAATGGAGCGAGCTAATGACTTATTGGAAATAATACATACCGATGTATGCGGTCTGATGAGTGTTGAAGCTCGCGGCGGGTATCGTTATTTTCTTACCTTCACAGATGATTTGAGCAGATATGGGTATATCTACTTGATGAAACACAAGTCTGAAACATTTGAAATGTTCAAAGAATTTCAAAGTGAAGTGGAGAATCATCATAACAAGAATATAAAGTTTCTATGATCTGATCGCAGAGCGAATATTTGAGTTACGAGTTTGGCCTTCATTTAAGACAATGTGGAATAGTTTCACAACTCACGCCACCTGGAACACCACAACGTAATGGTGTGTTCAAACGTCGTAATCGTACTTTATTAGATATGTGCGTTCTATGATGTCTCTTACCGATTTACCACTATCGTTTTGGGGTTATGCATTAGAGATAGCTGCATTCACTTTAAATAGGGCACTGTCTAAATCCGTTGAGATGACACCGTATGAACTGTGGTCTGGCAAGAAACCTAAGTTGTCGTTTCTTAAAGTTTGGGGTTGCGATGCTTATGTGAAAAAGCTTCAGCCTGATAAGCTCGAACCCAAATCGGAGAAGTGCGTCTTCATAGGATACCCAAAAGAAACTATTGGGTACACCTTCTATCACAGATCCAAAGGCAAGATCTTTGTTGCTAAGAATGGATCCTTTCTAGAGAAGGAGCTTCTCTCAAAAGAAGTGAGTGGGAGGAAAGTAGAACTTGATGAGGTAATTGTGCCTTCTCTCGAATTGGAAAGTAGATCATCACAGAAAACCGTTCCCGTGATGCCTACACCAACTAGAGGCGAAGCTAATGATAATGATCATGAAACTTTAGATCAAGTTACTACTTAACCTCGTAGGTCAACCAGACCACGTTCCGCACTAGAGTGGTACGGTAATCCTATTCTGGAAGTTATGTTTCTAGACCATGACGAACCTACGAACTATGAGGAAGAGATGATGAGCCCAGATTCCGATAAATGGCTTGAGTCCATGAAATCTGAGATAGGATCCATGTATGAGAACAAAGTGTGGACTTTGGTTGACTTGCCCGATGATTGGCAAGCCATAGAGAATAAATGGATCTTCAAGAAGACGACTGACGCTGATGGTAATGTTACAGTCTACAAAGCTCGACTTATCGCGAAAGGTTTTCGACAAGTTCAAGGAGTTGACTACGATGAGACCTTCCCACCCATAGCGATGCTTAAGTCTGTCTGAATCATGTTAGCAATTGTCGCATTTTATGATTATGAAATCTGGCAAATGGACGTCAAAACTACATTCCTTAATGGGTTTCTTATAGAAGAGTTGTATATGATGCAACCAGAGGTTTTGTCGATCCTAAAGGTGCTAACAAAGTGTGCAAGCTCCAGCAATCCATCTATTGACTGGTGCAAGCATCTCGGAGCTGGAATATATGCTTTGATGAGGTGATCAAAGCATATGGTTTTATACAGACTTTCGGAGAAGCCTGTATTTACAAGAAAGTAAGTGGGAGCTCTATAGCATTTCTAATATTATATGTGGATGACATATTGTTGACTGGAAATGATGTAGAATTTCTAGATAGCATAAAAGGATATTGAATAAAAGTTTTTGAATGAAAGACCTCGGTGAAGCTGCTTATATATTGGGCATCAAGATCTATAGAGATAGATCAAGACGCTTAATTGGACTTTCACAAAGCACATACCTTGATACGATTTTGAAGGAGTTCAAAATGGATCAGTCAAAGAAGGAGTGCTTGCCTGAGTTGTAAGGTATGAAGTTGAGTAAGACTCAAAACCCAACCACGGCAGAAGATAGAGAGAGAATGAAAGTCATTCCCTATGCCTCAGCCATAGGTTATATAAAGTATGACATGTTGTATACCAGACCTATTGTGTACCTTGCCATGTGTTTGGCAAGGGGGTACAATAGTGATCCAGGAGTAGATCACTGGACAGCGGTCAAAATTATCCTTAGGTACCTAAAGAGGACTAAGGAAATGTTTCTCGGTTATGGAGGTGACAAAGAGTTCGTCGTAAAGGGTTACGCCGATGCAAGCTTTGACACTGATCCGGATGACTCTGAGTCTCAATCTGGAAACATATTGAAAATGGGAGCAATTAGCTAGAGTAGCTCCGTGCGGAGCATTGTAGACATAGAAATTTGCAAAGTACATATGGTTCTGAATGTGGCAGACTCGTTGACTAAACCTCTCTCACAAGCAAAACATGATCACACCTTAGTACTCTTTGGGTGTTAATCACATAGTGATGTGAACTAGATCATTTACTCTAGTAAACTCTTTGGGTATTGGTCACATGGCGATGTGAACTATGGGAGTGAATCACATAAAGATGTGAACTATTGGTGTTAAATCACATGACGATGTGAACTAGATTATTGACTCTAGTGCAAGTGGGAGACTGAAGGAAATATGCCCTAGAGGCAATAATAAAGTTGTTATTTTATATTTCCTTATGTCATGATAACTGTTTATTATTCATGCGAGAATTGTATTAACCGGAAACTTGATACATGTGTGGATACATAGACAAAACACTGTGTCCCTAGTAAGCCTCTACTAGACTAGCTCGTTAATCAAAGATGGTTAAGTTTCCTGACCATAGACATCTGTTGTCATTTGATGAACGGGATCACATCATTAGGAGAATGATGTGATGGACAAGACCCATCCGTTAGCTTAGCATATTGATCGTTCAGTTTTATTGCTATTGCTTTCTTCATGTCAAATACATATTCCTTCGACTATGAGATTATGCAACTCCCGGATACCGGAGGAATACCTTGTGTGCTATCAAACGTCACAACGTAACTGGGTGATTATAAAGATGCTCTACATGTATCTCCGAAGGTGTTTGTTGGGTTGGCATAGATCAAGATTAGGATTTGTCACTTCGAGTATTGGAGAGGTATCTCTGGGCCCTCTCAATAATGCACGTCATAAGAAGCCTTGCAAGCAAAGTGACTAATGAGTTAGTTGCGGGATGATGCATTACGGAACGAGTAAAGAGACTTGCCGGTAACGAGATTGAACTAGGTATGAGGATACCGACGATCGAATCTCGGGCAAGTAACATACCGATGACAAAGGGAATAAGGTATGTTGTCATTACGGTTCGACCTATAAAGATCTTCATAGAAATGTAGGAGCCAATATGAGCATCTAGGTTCCGCTATTGGTTATTGACCGGAGACGTGTCTCGGTCATGTCTACATAGTTCTCGAACCCGTAGGTGTCGGCGTTCTGGAAACGGGGATCCCCAGACTTGCCTGCCTGCGGCCCACGGCGTGGCTCTGCGAGCGGGCCCGTACGGCCATCTTCACCAACAAGCTTTCAAGACCCTCGCGAGGGGCCAAGCCTCGCGAGGTGGACGACACAAGACCTCCTCGGGAGCAGCCTCACCAGGCTGGCTTGCGAGGGGCGGAGAGATCAAGGCAAGGCAAACCTCGCGAGGTTCTCGCGACGTAAGCCATGACGATCGAGACCAGGCGGGCGCCAGCACGCGCAGTGTCCTTGTTTCCTCTTTGGTGCTAAGGAGGCAAGGGCAGGTGAGGAGTACCGAGGCATCAAGCAAAGGTTTCCCTATCGGTGCAACGAGACCAAGACCAGCAGGACGGCAGGACGGAGGTCACCGTGGAGCCTAGGGTGGCATCACCACCAGAGCCTTTGGTAGGCGAAGACTACTTTTGTCAGGATAAGCTGTACTAGCTGTCCCCTTTCAAATTGGCCGTTGTGGGATCCCTTCCCGCTCAATATTTGGGAAGAGGACTGGGGCCTCTATAAATAGGACTAGCCACCACAGTAGGAGGGGGACGAAAAGAGAGCAATCCCCTCACACCCTCAAGTTCACCAAGCACAAGAGCACCTCTCCTCAGGAGGCTGTTCTTCCCATTGTACTGTTCATCCTCAGCCCAAGAGGCAATCCACCACCACCACACTGGAGTAGGTATTACACCACAACGGTGGCCCGAACCAGTATAAATCTTGTGTCCCTTGTGTTGCAAGTTCGTGGAGCTAGCCTAGAGATCGTGAAGCGTGTGAGGGCATAACTTGTGAGGGAGACATCTTCGCGCGCACCCCAGAGTTCAAACCTTAAGGGTTTTGCCGGAACCCGAGACCCGACATTTGGCGCGCCAGGTAGGGTGCGCCAGAGTTTTCCTTCCGTGATCCGTGTCCCATCGCTTCGTCGCATCGATGGCGGACGCTCGCTGAGCTTGCGCTGAGCACCAGGCCGCCCTCGCCACCCGCGTCGCCCAGACGGCTCCCGTCGGCGGGCCACCTCATCGTTCTCCGTCGCCTGCCGTCAACACCGCCACCGGCCCGGCCGGGAACGAGCAGCAAGCCTCCTCACTGCACCCCTCGGTGCGGCGGGATGGCCGCACCGTCAATCCATCGCTGACCTCGGCTGGCTCGTCGTCTCATGCCCGTCGCGCTCCCGTGGTTGCGCACGCCGCGCTGTGCATGGCGCGTGAACTCCTGCGCTACCGCCCCATCGACGACCTCTACGAGGACTGGCTGGACCGCATCGCCGAGCTTGTCAGTACCTCAGGGGGCTCCCCCACACCGTCCCTCTCGCTGCCTCGTCCGCCGCCAGCTACGGCCAACGTAGCTCACGGAGCACCTCCACCACCTCTACACCAAAACGGTGCCCTGGCGCCAAGGCGCGCGGCTCCGCGGCGCGACCCACCGCGTCCGGCGCCCGTGCGCGAAGAAGGAAGCTGCCAAGTGTTGGGGAACGTAGTAATTTCAAAAAAATTCCTACACACACAGGATCATGGTGATGCATAGAAATGAGAGGGGAGAGTGTTGTCCACGTATCCTCGTAGACCGAAAGCGGAAGCGTTAGCACAACGCGGTTGATGTAGTCGTAGGTCTTCACGATTCGACCTATCCAAGTACCGAACGTACGGCACCTCCGAGTTCAGCACACGTTCAGCTCGATGACGTCCCTCGAACTCCGATCCAGCCGAGCTTTGAGGGAGAGTTCCGTCAGCATGACGGCGTGGTGACGGTGATGATGATGCTACCGATGCAGGGCTTCGCCTAAGCACCGCTACGATATTATCAAGGTGGAATATGGTGGAGGGGGCACCGCACACGGCTAAGAGATCAAGAGATCAATTGTTGTGTCTCGAGGTGCCCCCTGCCCCCGTATATAAAGGAGCAAAGGGGGGAGGCCGGACGGCCCTGTAGGGCGCGCCAGGAGGAGGAGTCCTCCTCCTAGTGGGAGTAGGACTCCCCTTTTCCTAGTCCCACTAGGACGGGGAAGGAAGGAGAGGGGAGGAGAAGGAAAGAGGGGGCGCAGCCCCTCCCCTAGTCCAATTCGGACTAGGCCCATGGGGGGCGCGCGGCCAGCCCTCGTGGCTTCTCCTCCTTTTCCCTTAAAGCCCACTAAGGCCCATATGTACTCCCGTATTCCCGTAACTCCACCAGTACTCCGAAAAATACCCGAATCACTCGGAACCTTTCCGATGTCCGAATATAGTCGTCCAATATATCGATATTTACGTCTCTACCATTTCGAGACTCCTCGTCATGTCCCCGATCTCATCTGAGACCCCGAACTACCTTTGGTACATCAAAACACATAAACTCAAAATATAAATCGTCACCGAACGTTAAGCGTGCGGACCCTACGGGATCGAGAACTATGTAGACATGACCGAGACACGTCTCCGGTCAATAACCAATAGCGGAACCTGGATGCTCATATTGGCTCCTACATATTCTACGAAGATCTTTATCGGTCAAACCGCATAACAACATACGTTGTTCCCTTTGTCATCGGTATGTTACTTGCCCGAGATTCGATCGTCGGTATCTCAATACCTAGTTCAATCTCATTACCGGCAAGTCTCTTTACTCGTTCCGTAATACATCATCCCGCAACTAACTCATTAGTTACAATGCTTGCAAGGCTTATAGTGATGTGTATTACCGAGTGGGCCCAGAGATACCTCTCCGACAATCGGAGTGACAAATCCTAATCTCGGTATACGCCAACTCAACAAGTACCTTTGGAGACACCTGTAGAGCACCTTTATAATCACCCATTTAAGTTGTGACGTTTGGTAGCACACAAAGTATTCCTCCAGTAAACGGGAGTTGCATAATCTCATAGTCATAGGAACATGTATAAGTCATGAAGAAAGCAATAGCAACATACTAAACGATCAAGTGCTAAGCTAACGGAATGGGTCAGTCAATCACATCATTCTCTAATGATGTGCTCCCGTTAATCAAATGACAACTCATGTCTATGGCTAGGAAACTTAACCATCTTTGATTCAACGAGCTAGTCAAGTAGAGGCATACTAGTGACACCTTGTTTTGTCTATGTATTCACACATGTATCAAGTTTTCGGTTAATACAATTCTAGCATGAATAATAAACATTTATCATGAAATAAGGAAATAAATAATAACTTTATTATTGCCTCTAGGGCATATTTCCTTCAGTCTCCCACTTGCACTAGAGTCAATAATCTAGTTCACATTGCCATGTGATTTAACATCAATAGTTTACATCTTTATGTGGTTAACACCCATAGTTCACATCGATATGTGACCAACACCCAAAGGGTTTACTAGAGTCAGTAATCTAGTTCACATCGCTATGTGATTAACACCCAAAGAGTACTAAGGTGTGATCATGTTTTGCTTGTGAGATAATTTTAGTCGACGGGTCTGTCACATTCAGATCCATAAGTATTTTGCAAATTTCTATGTCTACAATGCTCTGCACGGAGCTACTCTAGCTAATAGCTCCCACTTTCAATATGTATCCAGATTGAGACTTAGAGTCATCTGGATCAGTGTCAAAAACTTGCATCGACGTAACCCTTTACGACGAACCTTTTGTCACCTCCATAATCGAGAAACATATCCTTATTCCACTAAGGATAATTTTGACCGCTGTCCAGTGATCTACTCCTAGATCACTATTGTACCCTCTTGCCTAACTCTTGGTGAGGTACACAATAGGTCTGGTACATAGCATAGCATACTTTATAGAACCTATGACTGAGCATGGGGAATGACTTTTCATTCTCATTCTATTTTCTGCCGTGGTTAGGTTTTGAGTCTTACTCAATTTCACACCTTGTAACACAGGCAAGAACTCTTTCTTTGACTGTTCTATTTTGAACTACTTCAAAAAACTTGTCAAGGTATATACTCATTGAAAAAACTTATCAAGCGTCTTGATTTATCTCTATAGATCTTGATGCTCAATATGTAAGCAGCTTCACCAAGGTCTTTCTTTGAAAAAAACTCCTTTCAAACACTCCTTTATGCTTTGCAGAATAATTCTACATTATTTCCGATCAACAATATGTCATTCACATATATTTATCAGAAATGTTGTAGTGCTCCCACTCACTTTCTTGTAAATACAGGCTTCACCGCAAGTCTGTATAAAACTATATGCTTTGATCAACTCATCAAAGCGTATATTCCAACTCCGAGATGCTTGCACCAGTCCATAGATGGATCGCTGGAGCTTGCACATTTTGTTAACACCTTTAGGATCGACAAAACCTTCCGGTTGCATCATATACAACTCTCCTTTAAGAAATCCATTAAGGATTGCAGTTTTGTTATCCATTTGCCAGATTTCATAAAATGCGGCAATTGCTAACATGATTCGGACAGACTTTAAGCATCGATACGAGTGAGAAAATCTCATCGTAGTCAACACCTTGAACTTTGTCAAAAACCTTTTTCGACAAGTCTAGCTTTGTAGATAGTAACACTACTATCAGCGTCCGTCTGCCTCTTGAAGATCCATTTATTTTCTATGGCTTGCTGATCATTGGGCAAGTTAACCAAAGTCCACACTTTGTTCTCATACATGGATCTCATCTCAGATTTCATGGCCTCAAGCCATTTCGCGGAATCTGGGCTCATCATCGCTTCCTCATAGTTCGTAGGTTCGTCATGGTCAAGTAACATGACCTCCAGAACAGGATTACCCTACTACTCTGGTGCGGATCTCACTCTGGTTTACCTACGAGGTTCGGTAGTAACTTGATCTGAAGTTACATGATCATCATCATTAGCTTCCTCACTAATTGGTGTAGTAGTCACAGGAACAGATTTCTGTGATGAACTACTTTCCAATAAGGGAGCAGGTATAGTTACCTCATCAAGTTCTAGTTTCCTCCCACTCACTTCTTTCGAGAGAAACTCCTTCTCTAGAAAGGATCCATTCTTAGCAACGAATATCTTGCCTTCGGATTTGTGATAGAAGGTGTACCCAACTGTCTCCTTTGGGTATCCTATGAAGACACATTTCTCCGATTTGAGTTTGAGCTTATCAGGATGAAACTTTTTCTTATAAGCATCACAACCTCAAACTTTAAGAAACGACAACTTTGGTTTCTTGCCAAACCACAGTTCATACGGCGTCGTCTCAATGGATTTAGATGGTGCCCTTTTAACGTGAATGCAGCTGTCTCTAATGCATGACCCCAAAACTATAGTGGTAAATTGGTAAGAAACATCATAGATTGCACTATATCCAATAAAGTACGGTTATGACGTTCAGACACACCATTATGCTGTGGTGTTCCAGGTGGCACGAATTTGTGAAACTATTCCACATTGTTTTAATTGAAGACCAAACTCGTAACTCAAATATTTGTCTCCGCGATCAGATCGTAGAAACTTTATTTTCTTGTCATGATGATTTTCCACTTCACTCTGAAATTCTTTGAACTTTTCAAATGTTTCAGACTTATGTTTCATCAAGTAGATATACCCATATCTGCTCAAATCATCTGTGAAGGTTAGAAAATAACGATGCCCGCCACGAGCCTCAACACTCATCGGACCGCATACATCAGTATGTATTATTTCCAATAAGTCAGTTGCTCGCTCCATTGTTCCAGAGAACGGAGTCTTAGTCATCTTGCCCATGAGGCATGGTTGGCAAACATCAAGTGATTCCAAAAGCCCATCAGCATGGAGTTTCTTCATGCGCTTTACACCAATATGACCTAAATGGCAGTGCCACAAATAAGTTGCACTATCATTATTAACTTTGCATCTTTTGGCTTCAATATTATGAATATGTGTATCACTACAATCGAGATCCAACAAACCATTTTCATTGGGTGTATGACCATGAAGGTTTTATTCATGTAAACAGAACAACAATTATTCTCTAATTTAAATGAATAACCGTATTGCAATAAACATGATCAAATCATATTCATGCTCAACGCAAACACCAAATAACATTTATTTAGGTTCAACACTAATCCCGAAAGTATAGGGAGTGTGCGATGATGATCATATCAATCTTGGAACTACTTCCAACACACATCGTCACCTCGCCCTTAGCTAGTTTCTATTCATTTTGCAACTCCCGTTTCGAGTTACTACTTTTAGCAACTGAACCATTATCAAATACCGAGGGGTTGCTATAAACACTAGTAAAGTACACATCAATAACATGTATATCAAATATACCTATGTTCACTTTGCCATCCTTCTTATCCGCCAATTACTTGGGGTAGTTCCGCTTCCAGTGACTAGTTCCTTTGCAGCAGAAGCACTTAGTCTCAGGCTTAGGTCTAGACTTGGGCTTCTTCACTTGAGCAGCAACTTGCTTGTCGTTCTTCTTGAAGTTCCCCTTCTTCCCTTTGCCCCTTTTCTTGAAACTAGTGGTCTTGTCAACCATCAACACTTGATGTTTTTCTTGATTTCTACCTTCACTGATTTTAGCATTGCGAATAGCTTGGGAATTGTTTTCGTCATCCCTTGCATACTATAGTTCATCACGAAGTTCTACTAACTTGGTGATGGTGACTAGAGAATTCTGTCAATCACTATTTTATCTGGAAGATTAACTCCCACTTGATTCAAGCGATTGTAGTACCCAGACAATCTGAGCACATGCTCACTGCTTGAGCTATTCTCCTCCATCTTTTAGCTATAGAACTTGTTGGAGACTTCATATCTCTCAACTCGGGTATTTGCTTGAAATATTAACTTCAACTCCTGGAACATCTCATATGGTCCATGACGTTCAAAACGTCTTTGAAGTCCCGATTCTAAGCCGTTAAGCATGGTGCACTAAACTATCAAGTAGTCATCATATTGAGCTAGCCAAACGTTCATAATGTCTGCATTTGCTCCTGCAATAGGTCTGTCACCTAGCGGTGCATCAAGGACATAATTCTTCTGTGCAGCAAGGAGGATAATCCTCAGATCATGGATCCAATCCGCATCATTGCTACTAACATCTTTCAACATAGTTTTTCTCTAGGAACATATCAAAATAAACATAGGGAAGCAACAACGTGAGCTATTGATCTACAACATAATTTGCAAAATACTATCAGGACTAAGTTCATGATAAATTAAAGTTTAATTAATCATATTACTTAAGAACTCCCACTTAGATAGACATCCCTCTAATCATCTAAGTGATCACGTGATCCAAATCAACTAAACCATGTCCGATCATCATGTGAGATGGAGTAGTTTTCAATGGTGAACATCACTATGTTGATCATATCTACTATATGATTCACGCTCGACCTTTCGGTCTCAGTGTTCCGAGGCCATATCTGTATATGCTAGGCTCGTCAAGTTTAACCCGAGTATTCTGTGTGTGCAAAATTGTCTTACACCCATTGTATTTGAACGTAGAGCTTATCACACCCGATCATCACGTGGTGTCTCGGCACGAAGAACTGTCGCAACGGTGCATACTCAGGGAGAACACTTATACCTTGAAATTTTAGTAAGGGATTATATTATAAAGCTACCGCCGAACTAAGCAAAATAAGATGTATAAAAGATAAACATCACATGCAATCAAAATATGTGACATGATATGGCCATGATCATCTTGCGCCTTTGATCTCTATCTCCAAAGTACCGTCATGATCTCTATTGTTACCGGCATGACACCATGATCTCCATCATCTTGATCTCTATCAATGTGTCGTCACATGATCGTCTCACCAACTATTGCTCTTGCAACTATTGCTATCGCATAGCGATAAAGTAAAGCAATTATTTGGCACTTGCATCTTATGCAATAAAGAGACTACCATAAGGCTTCTGCCAGTTGCCGATAACTTCAACAAAACATGATCATCTTATACAACAACTTATATCTCATCACGTCTTAACCATATCACATCACAACTTGTCCTGCAAAAACAAGTTAGATGTCCTCTACTTTGTTGTTGCAAGTTTTACGTGGCTGCTATGGGCTGAGCAAGAACCGTTCTTACCTACGCATCAAAACCACAACGATAGGTCATCAAGTTAGTGTTGTTTTAACCTTCTCCAGGACCGGGCGTAGCCACACTCGGTTCAACTAAAGTTGGAGAAACTGACACCCGCCAGCCACCTGTGTGCAAAGCACGTCGGTAGAACCAGTCTCGCGTAAGCGTACGCGTAATGTCGGTCCGGGCCGCTTCATCCAACAATACCGCCGAACCAAAGTATGACATGCTGGTAAGCAGTATGAATTGTATCGCCCACAACTCACTTGTGTTCTACTCATGCATAAACATCTACGCATAAACCCTGGCTCGGATGCCACTGTTGGGGAACGTAGTAATTTCAAAAAAATTCCTACGCACACACAGTATCATGGTGATGCATAGCAACGAGAGGGGAGAGTGTTGTCCACGTACCCTCGTAGACCGAAAGTGGAAGCGTTAGCACAACACAGTTGATGTAGTCGTACGTCTTCACGATTCGACCGATCCAAGTACCGAACATACAACACCTCCTTGTTCAGCACACGTTTAGCTCGATGACGTCCCTCGAACTCCGATCCAGCCGAGCTTCGAGGGAGAGTTCCGTCAGCACGACGGCGTGGTGATGGTGATGATGATGCTACCGACGCAGGGCTTCGCCTAAGCACCGCTACGATATTATCGAGGTGGAATATGGTGGAGGGGGGCACCGCACACGGCTAAGAGATCAAGAGATCAATTGTTGTGTCTCGAGGTGCCCCCTGCCCCCGTATATAAAGGAGCAAAGGGAGGAGGCCGGCCGGCCCTGTAGGGCGCGCCAGGAGGAGGAGTCCTCCTCCTAGTGGGAGTAGGACTCCCCTTTTCCTAGTCCCACTAGGAGGGGGAGGAAGGAGAGGGGGAGGAGAGGGAAAGAGGGGGCGCAACCCCTCCCCTAGTCCAATTCGGACTAGGCCCATGGGGGCGCACGGCCAGCCCTCGTGGCTTCTCCTCTTTTTCCCTTAAAGCCCACTAAGGCCCATATGTACTCCCGTATTCCCGTAACTCCACCGGTGATACGTCTCTGTCATATATATAATTTTTTATTGTTCCATGCCAATATTATACAACTTTCATATGCTTTTGGCAACTTTTTATACTATTTTTGGGACTAACATATTGATCCAGTGCCCAGTGCCAGTTCATGTTTGTTGCATGTTTTATGTTTCGCAGAAACCCAATAACAAATGGAGTCCAAACAGGATAAAAACGGACGGAGAATTATTTTGGAATATTTATGATTTTTGGGAAGTAAAATCAACGCGAGACGGTGCCCGAGGGAGCCACGAGGCAGGGGGCGCGCCCTGGACCCTCGTGGGCACCCCGTAAGGCGGTTGACGCTCTTCTTTTGCCGCAAGAAAGCTAATTTTATGAGAAAAATCTGGGCGAAAGATTCAACCCAATCGGAGTTACGGATCTCCGGATATAAAAGAAACGGTGAAAGGGCAGCAGAAGGGAACGCAGAAACAAAGAGAGACAGAGAGACAGATCCAATCTCGGAGGGGCTCTCGCCCCTCCCACGCCATGGAGGCCAAGGACCAGAGGGGAAACCCTTCTCCCATCTAGGGAGGAGGTCAAGGAAGAAGAAGACGAAGGGGCCCCCTCTCCCCTTCTCTTCCGGTGGCGTCGGAATGCTGCCGTGGCCATCATCATCACCGCAATCTTCACCAACAACTTCACCGCCATCATCACCAACTCTCCCCCCCCCCTCTATGCAGCGGTGTAACCTCTCTCTTACCCGCTGTAATATCTACTTAAACATGGTGCTCAACACTATATATTATTTCCCAATGATGTATGGCTATCCTATGATGTTTGAGTAGATCCGTTTTGTCCTATGGGTTATTTGATGATCAAGATTGGTTTGAGTTGCATGTTTTATTATTGGTGCTGTCCTATGGTGCTCTCCGTGTCACGCAAGCGTGAGGGATCCCCGCTGTAGGGTGTTGCAATACATTCATGATTCGCTTATAGTGGGTGGCGTGAGTGACAGAAGCACAGACCCGAGTAAGTAGGTTGTTTGCGTATGGGATAAAGAGGACTTGATGCTTTAATACTATGGTTGGGTTTTACCTTAATGATCTTTAGTAGTTGTGGATGCTTGCTAGAGTTCCAATCATAAGTGCATATGATCCAAGTAGAGAAAGTATGTTAGCTTATGCCTCTCCCTCAAATAAAATTGCAATAATGATTACCGGTCTAGTTATCGATTGCCTAGCGACAAATAACTTTCTCGTGACAAAAAGCTCTTTACTAAAACTAATTTAGTTGTGTCTTTATCTAAACAGCCCCTACTTTTTATTTACGTGCTCTTTATATTCTTGCAAACCTATCCAAAAACACCTACAAAGTACTTCTAGTTTCATACTTGTTCTAGGTAAGGCGAACGTTAAGCGTACATAGAGTTGTATCGGTGGTCGATAGAACTTGAGGGAATATTTGTTCTACCTTTAGCACCTCGTTGGGTTCGACACTCTTACTTATCGAAAGAGGCTACAATTGATCCCCTTTACTTGTGGGTTATAAAGACCTTTTTCTAGCGCCGTTGCCGGGGAGCAATAGCGTGGGGTGAATATTCTCGTGTGTGCTTGTTTGCTTTATCACTATGTAATTTTTATTTGATGTTCTTAGTTGTTCTCTATCTTTAGTTATGGATATGGAACACGAAATACCAAAAAAATTAGGTGTACTTGCTACTCATGGAGATGGGGAACCTCCTAAAACCCTCGACGATCATTATGTGAAAGATATTATGTACTACTTTCATAATCCTGAGAAAACCACATTCAACTTTATAATGGGAGTAACGTTGGATCAACGTGAATACTTTAAGGATTATCGCTTGACTCAAAAAGGGAAACTATTATGGGATCAAATTTATATGTTATATTGTTATGCTAGGCAACTATGCTTGAGATATGATTATACTTGTTGCTCTAGGATGAAGTCTCCACACCTTCCCTTTTCATGCGAATTTAATGATAATGAAACCTTGGCTTCTTATGCTAGAGGTATATATGATTACTATGATGTGGAACAAATAGAAGAATTTGTTGCTTTTATGGGTGCTTATGAAATTGAATCTATGTTCAAAGAGTTTGAAAATCTTTATGATGTTGTTTATAGACCTAAAAATTTAGCTATCCTTAAATATTGCTATGCCAATTATGAATTCAATTCCGATATTGATGCATTTATTGAGAAAGTCTCCGCTGTCCAAGAAGAGACTAATATTTTGCAGGAGTCTATGGAAGAAGAAATTGATGACATTGTGAGCTCATTGGATTAAAAAGATGAGGAGGAGAGCAAAGAACAAAAGGAGGAAGAGCGGATTAGCTACCCGTGCCCACCTTCTAATGAGAGTAACTCTTCAACTCATACATTGTTTAATTTCCCTTCATGCTTACCGAAGGATGATTGCTATGATGACTATTATGATCCCGTTGATTCTCTTGAAATATCCCTTTTTGATGATGCTTGCTATGCTTGTGGCCAAGATGCCAATATGAATTATGCTTATGGAGATGAACTTGCTATAGTTCCTTATGTTATGAATGAAATTGGAGCTATTGCACCCACGCATGATAGTCCTATTATCTTTTTGAATTCTCCCGACTACACTATATCGGAGAAGTTTGCACTTATTAAGGATTACATTGATGGGTTGCCTTTTACCGTTGCACATGATGATTTTGATGAATATAATATGCATGTGCTTGCTGCTCCTACTTGCAATTATTATGAGAGAGGAACTATATCTCCACCTCTCTATGTTTCCAACACGAAAAAATTGCAAGAAACTGTTTATACTATGCATTGGCCTTTACTTTGTGTGCATGAATTGTTCTTTTATGACATGCCGATGCATAGGAAGAGAGTTAGACTTCGTTGTTGCATGATATATGTTGCCTTGTGCTCACTACTAAATGCCAAATCATTGCTAATTAAAATTGGCTTTGATATACCTTGGGATCCGGGTGGATTCACTACTTGAGCACTATATGCCTAGCTTAATGGATTTAAAGAAAACGCTGTCAGGGAGACAACCCGGAAGTTTTAGAGAGTCATTTATTTCTGTTGAGTGCTTTTATATAGTTTAAAAACAAAAAAATAAAGAGGGGAACCCGAAACTTTTCAAAAAGAAAAGCGAAAGTGAGAAAGACGAGCATTGTTGAAGTGGGAGCTAGCCTTGAACTTTGTTCATGCTCACGGAAACTTTGTGAATCTTGATTACAGAAACTTTTCAACAAAAATAATTATCCCCTTGTAAAATTCCATTGTATTATTAAAATAATGTGCCAAGATTTGCCTTTAGGATGTTTACAATGCTTGTTGGTTTGTACGGTGCAGGACAGAAACTTTTTCTGTAGTGCGCGATTTTTCATTTTTTACTGGAACGTCAAACGGTTATGATTCTTTTTGCACTGTCTTTCTATACAAATTTCTTATTTGTCCTAATTTTGGCAGAATTTTTCAAGTATCATAAGTAGGGTGAATGATCAGATTGTTACAGACTGTTCTGTTTTAGACAGATTCTGTTTTTGATGCATAGTTTGCTTGTTTTGATGAAACTATCAATTTATATCAGTGGATTAAGGCATGAAAAAGTTATATTACAGTAGCTATAATGAAAAAACAAAATATGAATTGGTTTGCAACAGTACTTAGAGTAGTGATTTGCTTTATTATACTAACGGATCTTACCGAGTTTTCTGTTGAAGTTTTGTGTGGATGAAGTGTTCGATGATCGAGAAGGTCTCGATGTGAGAAGAAGGAAGAGAGGCAAGAGCTCAAGCTTGGGGATGCCCAAGGCACCCCAAACAAATATTCAAGGAGACTCAAGCGTCTAAGCTTGGGGATGCCCCGGAAGGCATCCCCTCTTTCTTCAACAAGTATCGGTATGTTTTCGGATTCGTTTCGTTCATGCGATATGTGCAAATCTTGGAGCGTCTTTTGCTTTAGTTTTCATTTTTATTTTATGCACCATGCTGGTATGAGATAGTCCTTGGTTTATTTATAGAATTCTCATTGCACTTCACTTATATCTTTTGAGTATGGCTTTATACAATGCTTCATGTGCTTCACTTATATCATTTGAAGTTTGGATTGCCTGTTTCTCTTCACATAGAAAACCGCCATTTGTAGAATGCTCTTTTGCTTCACTTATATTTGTTAGAGCATGGGAATATCTTTTGTAGAAAGAATTAAACTCTCTTGCTTCACTTATATCTATTTAGAGAGATGATAGGAACTAGTCATTCACATGGTTAGTCATAAAATCCTACATAAAACCTGTAGATCACTAAATATGATATGTTTGATTCCTTGCAATAGTTTTGCGATATAAAGATGGTGATATTAGAGTCATGCTAGTGGGTAGTTGTGGATTAGTAGAAATACTTGTGTTGAGGTTTGTGATTCCCGTAGCATGCACGTATGGTGAACCGTTATGTGATGAAGTCGGAGCATGATTTATTTATTGATTGTCTTCCTTATGAGTGGCGGTCGGGGACGAGCGATGGTCTTTTCCTACCAATCTATCCCCCTAGGAGCATGCGCGTAGTACTTTGTTTTGATGACTAATAGATTTTTGCAATAAGTATGTGAGTTCTTTATGACTAATGTTGAGTCCATGGATTATACGCACTCTCACCCTTCCATCATTGCTAGCCTCTTCGGTACCGTGCATTGCCCTTTCTCACCTCGAGAGTTGGTGCAAACTTCGCTGGTGGATCCAAACCCCGTGATACGATACGCTCTATCACACATAAGTCTCATTATATCTTCCTCAAAACAGCCACCATACCTACCTATCATGGCATTTCCATAGCCATTCCGAGATATATTGCCATGCAACTTCCATCATCATCATATACATGACTCGAGCATTCATTGTCATATTGCTTTGCATGATCGTAAGATAGCTAGCATGATATTTTCATGGCTTGTCCGTTTTTTGATATCTTTGCTATGCTAGATCATTGCACATCCGGGTACACCGCCGGAGGCATTCATATAGAGTCATATCTTTGTTCCAGATATCGAGTTGTAATATTGAGTTGTAAGTAAATAAAAGTGTGATAATCATCATTATTAGAGCATTGCCCCAGTGAGGAAAGGATGATGGAGACTATGATTCCCCCACAAGTCGGGATGAGACTCCGGACTTTACAAAAAAATAAAAGAGGCCAAAGAAGCCCAAATAAAAAAAGAGGCCAAAGAAGCCCACCAAAAAATAAAGAAAAAGGGGAGAAAATAAAAAATGAGAGAAAAAGAGAGAAGGGGCAATGTTACTATCCTTTTACCACACTTGTGCTTCAGAGTAGCACCATGATCTTCATGATAGAGAGTCTCCTATGTTGTCACTTTCATATACTAGTGGGAACCTTTCATTATAGAACTTGGCTTGTATATTCCAATGATGGGCTTCCTCAAAATGCCCTAGGTCTTCGTGAGCAAGCGAGTTGGATGCACACCCACTTAGTTTCTTTTGTTGAGCCTTCATACACTTATAGCTCTAGTGCATCCGTTGCATGGCAATCCCTACTCACTCACATTGATATCTATTGATGGGCATCTCCATAGCCCGTTGATTAGCCGCGTCGATGTGAGACTTTCTCCTTTTTGTCTTCTCCACACAACCTCCACCATCATATTCTATTCCACCTATAGTGCTATGTCCATGGCTCACGCTCATGTATTGCGTGAAAGTTCAAAAGGTTTGAGAACATCAAAAGTATGAAACAATTGCTTGGCTTGTCATCGGGGTTGTGCATGATTTGAATATTTTGTGTGGTGAAGATGGAGCATAGCCAGACTATATGATTTTGTAGGGATAACTTTCTTTGGCCTTGTTATTTTGAAAAGACATGGTTGCTTTATTAGTAGGCTTGAAGTATTATTGTTTTTATGTCAAATGATAGACTATTGCTTTGAATCACTCGTATCTTAATATTCATGCCATGATTAGATACATGATCAAGATTATGCTAGGTAGCATTCCACATCAAAAATTATCTTTTTACCAATTACCTACTCGAGGACGAGCAGGAATTAAGCTTGGGGTGCTGATACGTCTCCGTCGTATCTATAATTTTTGATTGTTCGATGCCAATATTATACAACTTTCATATACTTTTGGCAACTTTTTATACTATTTTTGGGACTAACATATTGATCCAGTGGCCAGTGCCAGTTCCTGTTTGTTGCATGTTTTATGTTTCGTAGAAACCCAATATCAAACGTAGTCCAAACGGGATAAAAACGGACGGAGAATTATTTTGGAATATTTATGATTTTTGGGAAGTAAAATCAACATGAGACGGTGCCCGAGAGGGCCACGAGGCAGGGGGCGCGCCCTGGACCCTCGTGGGCACCCCGTAAGGCGGTTGACGCTATTCTTTTGCCGAAAGAAAGCTAATTTTATGAGAAAAATCTGGGCGAAAGATTCAACCCAATCGGAGTTACGGATCTCCGGATATAAAAGAAACGGTGAAAGGGCAGCAGAAGGGAACGCAGAAACAGAGAGAGACAGAGAGACAAATCCAATCTCGGAGGGGCTCTCGCCCCTCCCACTCCATGGAGGCCAAGGACCAGAGGGGAAACCCTTCTCCCATCTAGGGAGGAGGTCAAGGAAGAATAAGACGAAGGGGCCCCCTCTCCCCTTCTCTTTCGGTGGCGTCGGAACGTTGTCGTGGCCATCATCATCACCGCAATCTTCACCAACAACTTCACCGCCATCATCACCAACTCTTCCCCCCTCTATGCAGCAGTGTAACCTCTCTCTTACCCGCTGTAATCTCTACTTAAACATGGTGCTCAACGCTATATATTATTTCCCAATGATGTATGGCTATCCTATGATGTTTGAGTAGATCCGTTTTGTCCTATGGGTTATTTGATGATCAAGATTGGTTTGAGTTGCATGTTTTATTATTGGTGCTGTCCTATGGTGCTCTCCGTGTCGCGCAAGCGTGAGGGATCCCTGCTGTAGGGTGTTGCAATACGTTCATGATTCGCTTATAGTGGGTGGCGTAAGTGACAGAAGCACAGACCCGAGTAAGTAGGTTGTTTGCGTATGGGATAAAGAGGACTTGATGCTTTAATTCTATGGTTGGGTTTTACCTTAATGATCTTTAGTAGTTGCGGATGCTTGCTAGAGTTCCAATCATAAGTGCATATGATCCAAGTAGAGAAAGTATGTTAGCTTATGCCTCTCCCTCAAATAAAATTGCAATAATGATTACCGGTGTAGTTATCGATTGCCTAGGGACAAATAACTTTCTCGTGACAAAAAGCTATTTACTAAAACTAATTTAGTTGTGTCTTTATCTAAACAGCCCCTACTTTTTATTTACGTGCTCTCTATATTCTTGCAAACCTATCCAAAAACACCTACAAAGTACTTCTAGTTTCATACTTGTTCTAGGTAAGGCGAACATTAAGCGTACGTAGAGTTGTATCGATGGTCGATAGAACTTGAGGGAATATTTGTTCTACCTTTAGCTCCTCGTTGGGTTCGACACTCTTACTTATCGAAAGAGGCTACAATTGATCCCCTATACTTGTGGGTTATCAACCGGTACTCCAAAAAATACCCGAATCACTCGGAACCTTTCCGATGTCTGAATATAGTCGTCCAATATATCGATCTTTACGTCTCGACCATTTCGAGACTCCTCGTCATGTCCCCGATCTCATCCGAGACTCCGAACTACCTTCGGTACATCAAAACACATAAACTCATAATATAAATCGCCACTGAACGTTAACCGTGTGGACCCCACGGGTTCGAGAACTATGTAGACATGACCGAGACACGTCTCCGGTTAATAACCAATAGCGGAACCTGGATGCTCATATTTGCTCCTACATATTCCACGAAGATCTTTATCGGTCAAACCGCATAACAACATACGTTGTTCCCTTTGTCATCGGTATGTTACTTGCCCGAGATTCGATCGTCGGTATCTCAATACCTAGTTCAATCTTGTTACCGGCAAGTCTCTTTACTCGTTCCGTAATACATCATCCCACAACTAACTCATTAGTTACAATGCTTGCAAGGCTTATAGTGATGTGTATTACCGAGTGGGCCCAGAGATACCTCTTCGACAATCGGAGTGACAAATCCTAATCTCGATATACGCCAACTCAACAAGTACCTTTGGAGACACGTGTAGAGCACCTTTATAATCACCCATTTACGTTGTGACGTTTGGTAGCATACAAAGTGTTCCTCCGGTAAACGGGAGTTGCATAATCTCATAGTCATAGGAACATGTATAAGTCATGAAGAAAGCAATAGCAACATACTAAACGATCAAGTGCTAAGCTAACGGGATGGGTCAAGTCAATCACATCATTCTCTAATGATGTGATCCCGTTAATCAAATGACAACTCATGTCTATGTCTAGGAAACTTAACCATCTTTGATTCAACGAGCTAGTCAAGTAGAGGCATACTAGTGACACATTGTTTTGTCTATGTATTCACACATGTATCAAGTTTCCGGTTAATACAATTCTAGCATGAATAATAAACATTTATCATGAAATAAGGAAATAAATAATAACTTTATTATTGCCTCTAGGGCATATTTCCTTCACCAAGAAGTCCGTCGCCCGTGAGAGAACGCTCCACCGCTCCCCGCACCGCCACGTTAGGATCGCTTGCTACGACAGGGCCCTGCGCCGCTTGCCACGGCGGCGCGCGGGCGCCAAGACCAAGCTCCACCTCCAAGATGGGCCCCGGTGACCACGGCCGGTTGCCGCGCCTTCACCCCCCGAGCTGCGTAGCGTCGCCTGGCCGGGAAAGTTCAAGCCAGACCTGCCTCCGCACTAGGACGGCACCCCCGACCCCGCGGAATTCCTGCAGCTCTACGAACTGAGCATCGAGGCGGCCAACGGTGACGAGAAAGTCATGGCGAACTGGTTCCCCATGGCGCTCAAAGACGGTGCTCGTTCGTGGCTCCTGAACCTGCCTCCAGGCTCGATTTCCTCCTGGGACGAGATGCGTGACCGCTTCGTCGCCAACTTCCAGGGCACTCGCGACCGCCCCCCAGCCACGGGTGATCTGCGCCGCATCAAGCAACAACCAGGAGAGACCCTCCAAAAGTACATTCAGCGCTTCAACAACGTTCGTCTCCAGATCCCCAAGGTGACGGACGAGGCCATCATCTCGGTGTTCTCCGACGGCGTCTGCGACGTCAAGATGAAGGAGGAGCTCGCCATCCACGAGGAGCTGTGCACATCCCTGGAGCTGTTCAACCTGGCGACCAAGTGCGCAAGGGCTGAGGAAGGGCGCCTTTCCCTTCTTGAGCTCCCAGCTGCCGACCTGGAGGAGAAGAAAGCCAAGGCCAAGGACGTGAAGCGCAAGGGAGCAGCCGTGCTCGCGGCAGAGCCGGACTCGAAGCGCGGCAGGGACCAGCCCGAGTCATCCAAGAGCAGCCGAGCGTTCTGCGCCTTCCACAACGTGCACAGCCACAACACCAACGATTGTCAGGAGCTCAGGGCCATGCGCGATGGACGCTTCGGTCGACGACCCAAGCGCAATGACCGGGGCTACGGCCTAGGAGGAGGACATGGCGGAGGACGCTGGGACGACCGTGGCCCACGCCAGGAGTGGCGCGACCGGCCTCGTGAGGACCGCTGGCAGGATCAGCCTCGCGAGGGCACCTGGAGGGATCAGCCTTGCGAGGACCATCCTCAGGGCAATGTTGGGCTTCCTCCACTGCCGCCACTGCTGAGAAGGAACGACGACCACCATCAAGACGAGGGGGTGGGGGCTTCCAGGAGCCGCGTGCTATTGCTTGCATCTTGGGCGGGGCTCAAGCCCCAGCCTCACAACGAATCTTCAAGCAGTTTGCCCACGAGGTGAACGCAGTCCTCCCCAAGCTCGAGGCCACACGCCCGCTCAGGTGGTCCAAGTGCGTCATCACTTTCAGTTCGGCAGATCAGCTTAAGTGTGCGGCCACTGATGGCGTTATCCCGATGCTTTGTTCGCCCGTCATCAGCAACGCACAAGTCACCAAGACCCTCATCGACGGCGGCGCAAGACTCAACGTCTTGTCCGTCAACACGTTCGACAACCTGCAAGTGCCCTACGACCAGCTTCAGCCTACCAAGCCTTTCTCAGGAGTAACCGACGGTTCCACCACACCGATAGGGCAGGTCCGCCTCCCTGTCACCTTCGGAGAACGCAACAACTACTGCACCGAGCTCATCGACTTCGACGTCGCGCACATCTGTCTGCCATACAATGCCATCCTCGGGTATCCAGCCCTGGCAAAGTTCATGGCGGTGACGCACCACGGCTACAATGTCCTCAAGATGCCAGGGAGCGGCGGGATCATCACAGTCCCCTGCGAAGAAAGAGATGCGGTGTGCTCCCTCAAGCACGCCTTCCAAGCAGCGTCAATCGAAGACCCCGACAACAGCACAGCTCGATACCCTCCTGAGGCTGTCCCCAAGAAGAAGAAGCAACTACTCCGTGCAAGACCTCAGGAGGGTGGCGTTGCGAAAGGTACCTCATCAGGATTAGTGCCCGCGCCTGGGGCGCCTCCCTCCCTCGCATAGGAAGGCGCGCCCGGCGCCCTCCTTGGGCAGGGCTCGAGGGCTCTCTTCTGGAGGGCCTCAGACCTTGCCAACGTCACGAGGGAGGCGCTCGGGCACCACTTGGAGGCGTGCTTCGCGGCACGTCTCCCTCAGGAGGACACCAGGCGAGGAGCGCCCACCGCTCAGGACTTCATCGCCAAGACCACTCAGGAATTGCAGGACGCAAGAGCCATGCGCGGCGACCGCCGCTCGCCGGGCGCAGCTCCCCATCCAGGCGAGGATGTCAGGCTGCGCGTCTGCATCGACGTCCCAGGGCTCAACCGGGCCGCGTCTCAGGAGCTCTTCTGGCTTTCACGCATGGGACGCTGCGAGGGCCCACCGCACAACTACGTTCGCATGCCTTTCGGCCTGCCGAGCATGGCATCCGCCTATCAGCGCAACCTGCGGCGTGTCCTAACGTCTCAGGAGGCCAGGCACCACGCCGTCCTGACGGAGATGGAGACGGTCCTCAAGGAACCGCCTGGACCCCTAGAGCCTCCCGAGGCTCAGGGCCCCGGCGGCTCGTGAGGAGCAACCCCTTCGCCACGTACCTTCAGCTGCCTCAACATCCCTTCATCAACAGAACCAGGTGACATTTTCCAAGCTTATTTAGCTGGGAGCGGCCCTCGGGCTACATCATTCCCAGGCCACGTGGGTCCGTCCATGTGGCATGTATCCCTTTTTACGTCTTTAGCTTACCTTGTTGGGGGCGCCCCTCGGGCTGCATCATCCCCAAGCCGCTCGAGCCTGGCCCAGTGGCATGCATCTTCCCTGCATTTACTTGAGCCAGTTTGTTTCCATGCTTAATCTATCTATGACTATCACCTGCTTGATTGTCACCCACCACGGGAGCTACTCACGCTGGCACGGCGTTTGTGCTCGGGTCCGTCCCTGCAATGTCGACAAACCTGAGCGGTCGAGCTCTGGCTCGCGGCACGCCCCGCGCACATCACCTCACCAGGCCCTCAGTGCCTTCGTCTCCTCGCGGAGCAACCGGTAGCAGACCGGCAACCATAATGGCGAGCTGTGTTTCTCCTTGTGCTGGCTTGCAGGAATTCCCTGAGGATGACGGCAGGCCGCACCGCGAGCTCCCTCTTCTCCCGTGCAATCCGCTTGCGCGTTAAAAGGGGGGGCTCCTGAGCATCGCGACTCAGGAGCTCTTACTGGCTCTCCAGCCCTCACCCCCTGGCCTTGACCACGGTATCGCGACCTGGAATACCAGCGGCGGCTGAGATCGCTCGAGGGCCGGGACCTGAGGACATAGAGCACAGAGGAGAATGTGGAGAAGAGGAGGCTCGTATGGGCCCAGGCTGGCTGTGCTACGGACACCTACGCACGAATCTGGCGCATCGCGAGGAATCGACCCTGGACCGTCAAGATAAGTCTCGCGCCCGGGTTGGCTAAAACTGCTAAGGCCTAGGAACCACACTGGCCGCAGCCCTGCCGCGGCAACATCACCCCCCTTTCTTACCTCCCGATGGCTGCTTGAGCGCTACAGGGGACCTCCTGAGCATCGCGCCTCAGGAACTCTTACTGGACTTCGGGCCGCTCACCTCCTGGCCTTGACCACGGCACGCGACCTGGCATACCAGCGACGGCTGCAGCCTGCCTGGGGACCGGGACCTGTCAGCGTAGAGCACCAAGTCGCCGCGAGGATAGAAAGGGGAGACCAAGCCGAAGCAGGACTCGCGCCCGCGCAAGTTCATAATAAGGATGATATCGACAAAAGACATTATAGACCCTTTACACGCCCCCACGGGGTACCTCTCGGTTCTTTGTAGGAAACAAAAGGGAAAAGCTTCAGGGAGTCCTATCTACACGCGCCCCTGCAGCTGACACCATCATCAACAATGGGCCACCAGAGGCCGGCGCCAACCTGATCCCGATCAGCGGCAGCGGCGGCCGGCCGCTGCAGCCCTACTCCGGGCTCGGCGAGAGCTTGGAGGCGCGTAGCTATCGTCGCTCGTCTCCGGAGTCTCATAGAGCTCAGGGGCATCGCTAGACTCCCAAGCGTCGCTGCGGCCTCTAGAGGAGCCGCTGGAGACGCGGACAGCAGGCCCTGCCCCTCCTGCGGCGTCAACCTGCCGACCCCTCCCGGAGCAGTACTCCAGACGGCGACCTTCTGCGTCGAAGACCTTGAAGAGCAGCGTGGAAGCACCGTAATACTCGAAGTGGATCGCGAGGGCGCCCTCCGCACGGCACACTCGGGCAACCTCGCCCCAGCCTTGGGTCATGAAGATCTTGCCCGAGGAGACGGCTTCAACCTCCGCTCCAGTCGCCGGCGCGTCACAGTCGGCGTGCTGCAACCAAAGCGCGAGGGGCCCCCTCGGCGGCATCTCGGCAGAAAAGAAGGAAGGGAAGCGGATCCAGGTGCTCGGGGGCATCTCTTCCCACAGCACCAGCTCGCGCGAAGAGTCCGCGGCGTGGACTCCAGGGGCAGCAACGCGCGCCACCTCGGTACGACGACCATGGCCGCGGGGCGCTCGCCGCCGCTCGCCGCTTCTTCCTCCTGAGCCTTCGGCTTGGGCGTTCAAGGGCAACCGATACCCAGGAGGAGGCCGCTTGCACCAAGGCCTCGTCACCACCTACATCGCCGCCGCGTCGCTGCGGTGGACCGGCCTCTTCTTCGGCGGGAGCGGCCCCGGCCCGTCGAGGGGGGTCTTTCCTTTCTCCGCAGCAGAAAACCTTCGGGTGGGCGCCATTGGTGTTGCTACTGGCAACGGAGCAAAGGGAGAGAAGCGATGAAAGTGCGTTATATCGACTAGAGGGGAGGTGAATAGGCAATTTTTATAAATTCTTCACTGAGGAATTTGTGGGTGAGGAAATTCCTTAGCGAAGAACTACTTGCAGCGGAATAATTACTCAAAAGTATGCATAGCAGAGCACAAGCATAGTCATCATGATGAAATGAAAACAAGCACAGAGTACAGAAAGCGTAAACACACGATAACACAGGATGAAGACAAACAGACTGAGGAAATTGAGAAAGTCTTCAATCAAAGTCTTCAAACACAGATATGAACAATTGCACAACACAGGAATGAGGAAATGAAAGAGTTGAGGAAATAGAACCAGTTGGCTTGGTGAAGACAATGATTTGGTAGACCAGTTCCAACTGCTGTCTCAGTTGTACATCTGGTTGGAGCGGCTAGGTATTTAAACCTGAGGACACCCAGTCCCGGACACACAATCCTCACTGTATTGTCCTTGAACTAAGGTCACACAGACCTCGTCCAATCACTCGTGATAAGTCTTCAGGTGACTTCCGAACCTTCACAAACTCGGTCACTCGACGATCCACAATTTCCTCTTGGATGCTCTAGACCATGACGCCTAACCGTCTGGAAGAAGCACAGTCTTCAAAGTTAACAAGCGTCGGATCCACGCAGGATCAATCTCTTCAGTGATGCTCAATCACTTTGGGTTTGTAGGTGTTTGGGTTTGGGGTTTTTCCTCACTTGATGATTTTCGATCAAAGTCCTCGGAGGATGGGACGCTCTCAAATGGCAAGTGTCAGTTTCTCTCGAAGCAGCCAACCGGCTAGTGGTTGTAGGGGGCGGCTATTTATAGTCTAGGGAGCACCCCGCATGATAAGACATAAATGCCCTTCAATGATATGACCGTTAGGTGGGTAGATATTTTGGGACAGCTGGCGCATAGCACACAACGGTCGGAAATTTGAGGTTCAAATTCCGCAGGGCTATCATGTTCCTCACTGTGTAGGCAATCCGCACTGGCGAATTCCTAACTCCTCAGTCAGAACAAATTCCTCACAGACCAGAAGAACTCCGTCTCTGTCACTGAAGAATATGACTGAACTGTATGAGATTTCCAATGGCTTCACTCGAAGGGATTGGTAGGTGTAGGATTTTGAGTTGAGCATCACTTGGAAATTTTTCCTTAGTATTTCCTCGACCCCCTTTAACAGTACAGTGTTTCCTATGACTCAAGAAAGAGAAAATGAGACTACGAAAACAAAAGTCTTCACGCTTCATATTCCTCAAATGAATACCAAGTCTTCAAGGTCACACCAATTTCTTCACTTTCAAAGTCTTCAGAAAGTCTTCAAAAATCCAAAGTCTTCAGTCGAAGAACTTCATTTTTAGGGGTCGACTTTCACTGTAATTATCAAACTCCTCATAGACTTATAGATCTGTGTACACTCACAAACGCATTAGTCCCTTAACCTATAAGTCTTCAATACACCAAAATCACTAAGGGGCACTAGATGCACTTACAATCTCCCCCTTTTTGGTGATTGATGAAAATATAGGTTAAGTTTTCAACGGGGATAAACATATGAAGTGTAAATACTGATATTGAGGAATTTGATTGCAAGACATAGAAGAACTCCCCCTGAAGATGTGCATAGTGAGGAATTTGCTTTTGAAGCAATGCACACTTGAAGAGTTGAATCATGGAGATCTCCCCCTATATCTTGTAATTCATACACGCATTTGACATAATATATGAAGAATTTGAAATGCATGATGAAATATGGTGACTGATGTAATT
The DNA here is from genome assembly GCF_002575655.3 of Aegilops tauschii subsp. strangulata. Lineage (NCBI taxonomy): Eukaryota > Viridiplantae > Streptophyta > Magnoliopsida > Poales > Poaceae > Aegilops > Aegilops tauschii. Next base: position 366,917,084 of record NC_053035.3, on the reverse strand, counting down.
CAGCATGCCTGCAATAACATTAACGAGGAATAAGCATGCAGAAGAAACAGCAAAAGTATCAGGTCACCATAGAGTTTAAGTTTACAACTCGATCCAACAAAGTCATCAGAAGAACGAGAGTTGTAACTTAGGAAAAAAATGCCCATATAATAGACCCACTTGAAGACTAACTCAAATTTCTCCCCCTTTGTCATCAAATGACCAAAAGGGTCGAAAATGAGGACTAACGCCCCTGAAAAATATCAAGGTGATGAAGGAGCGTCAGCGTTGTTGGGGTCGGTTGTTGGAGTAGGGCCTGCCGCAGTGTCGTCCAAATCTTCATTTTCATCAGTGTCATGTGATGAAGAATAGGAGCTGGCCACCAAGGAAGGAACCTTGACCATCTTGTACTTCTTCGGAGGAGGTGCAGCCCAGTCAAGATCGTCCTTGAGACCCATTGTATTCAGATCTTCTTCACTATAGAATTGAGACAGAACAGCCCAGGTGCGGTTGAGGATTTCATGAAGGTAGTAGTGGTTTTTCTTCACTGCATTGTGGGTAGCAGTCATGTTGTGAAGAATTGAACCAAACTGACACTTGACCCATTTATGATTGCGATCAACCTTCTGGTGAAGACTGAGGAGAAGCTCACGGTCAGTCATCACCCCTGGGTGCTGTGCCTTGAGGATTTTGCTTGGGTGCGTTGGCGGCAGAGTCATGAGTGACAGAGTCATCATTGGTGGAGTAGGATGCAGCCTTGCGAAATTGTCCATCCAATGGATGACTGCCTTCATCAATTACAGCAGTAGCCTTGCCCTTTTCATCAGCTGAGGAAAATGTCCGTTTGAGGACTTCAATTGGGGGCAAGTAGCTGCAATGGTTCAGTGTATCAGCTTTATAGTTGAGTGAAGACCTTGTCCTGATGAATCTCATAATCCAAGGTGCATAAGGCTTCAACTCAAATGGTGACATGGCGACATTAGCCAGAGTCCTCATGAAGACATCATGGAAGTTGATAGGAATGCCATGAATGATATTGAAAAGCAGATTCTTCATGATGCCAACGACTTCTTCTTCATTTGAGTCGTGGCCCTTGATTGGACTCAATGTCTTCGTCAGAATGCGATAGACAGTTCGAGGCACATACAGCAATTCCTTCACAAGGAATTTTGTTCTTGAGGTCTGACCTGGCTTCAAAGGCTTCATCAGCACTTGCATGTAGTGATCGGTTAGCTCAGGTTCATTGTAGACGCAACAAGCACCTTCAAGGGGCCAACTGAGAGGTAAGGCACGAAGAAATTCAGTAGCTGGTGCCTTGTAGTGAGTGTTTTCAGACATCCAGTCCAGCACCCATGAATTCACATCTTCAGAATTTCCGGTGATGTGCAGCGTTGCATAGAATTGAAGAATAAGTTCTTCATTCCAATCACAGATGTCAGTGCAGAAATTTAACAGTCCAGCGTCGTGAAGAACACTGAGGACTGGCACGAAGCACGGCAGAGATTCCATGTCCACGTGAGGAATGTGCTCATGATCGAAGACTTTGTCTTTGTCGAACAGCACTGAGGAATAGAAATTTGCCTGGCTGGCAGTCCAGAAATGCCTCTTCCTTATGCGAGCAGAGTCATAAGGGTTGTAATCAGTGAAGAATACATGCTCACCAAAGAAGGCATCAGTCTTGAATTTTTGCTTCCTGGAGAAAGGATCCTTTGGTTTGGGCAGAGGAGTGTCAGTGAGTTGCATCACAACCTCAGGAATCACAATCTCAGGTTCTTCAGGCTGAGGAATTTCTGGTTCCTCTTCAGTGGCAGCCTGGTTCTTGAATTCTTCATTTTCAGTTTCTTCAGCACTAGCGGCTTGAATGTCTTCATGAGCTTCATCAGATCCCATTTGAACTGTAGCGACTGGGGACTGAGGAATTTGCTGCAGTGGAGTGAAGAGTGGAGAATTGGGGTGCTGACTTTCCCAAAAGTCATCATTCATCACAGGTGTGGTACAGCCAATGTCCACATCTTCATCTTCAATTTCTTCAATGCCGGCCTCTTCAGGAGTAAACTGAGGCACAGGCGAGGAAACAACTGGGGTTGAAGGGATTTCATCCACTTCAATTTCTTCATCCATCTGCTCTGACGTAGCAGCAGAAGGAGTTTCTTCATCAGATCCGCTAGGGATCACATATTCTTCACCAAAAGGAACAAGGTCCTTTGATGGCATGGTTCAGATTGGAACAACATCAATCGGGTTTGCAAAAGAGCTGGTCATAGGCTTCATTTTCTTCGGAGCAGAAGAATCTGAAGAAGCTGATGCTTTACATTTCTTCACTGCTGCACGCTCTGCAGCCTTGGTCTTCTTCACATCAGATGCAGATGGAAGGATTGGAGTTGGAGTAGGCGCAGGTGGAGCAGAGGAATTTGGTGCAGTTTCTTCAGGCACAACTAATGCAGTTGCCCTGACCTCTTCATTTTCTTTAGGCGCACCGCTAGTGGGTGCCCTGGAACTCACATTATCTTCAGCAGCCTGATTGTCATCAGCGGTGCTGGCATGTTCTTCAGTTTGCTGAGCAGATGCTTCAGCCGAAGTGACTTCAATATGCACAGGGGCAGCGGCGCTTGAAGTGAGTGTCTTCGTCAGATTGATGAACCTGACCTTGGCTCCTTTCCAATCAGCATAGTAAGCGTTGAAATCATCGCTGAGGACTTTGATTTCAGACTGGAGCTTTACAAGTTCATCAGTTGTCATAGAGACAACGTTGTTCTTCAAGAACTTCTCCTTCCTGTACTGTGCTTTCTTGAGTTGCCTAGCCTTCTCATATTTCCATTTTTCTTCACTGATGAAATGGGTCAGCATGTGACTTTGGCCAGGTGTCAACTTGAAATCGGCATAGGAGTGTTTGGGTCCTTGTGCCAGAGATCAATATAGTTGAGGATCAGCTTTGGATCCAAAAGCAGTGGCACTTCTGTGCCCTTGGCTCTAGCGGCCCTGACTTGCCTGTCTCTGATGATTTCAGCAAGTTCTTCATCATCAGCTTCGTCTTCATCAGACGGTACTTGGAAGGCGACCTGCTTCTTCTGAGGACTTGGGCGAGAGCCTCGTCCAGCAGTTGTCTTTGTCTTCAGCAGAGAGGGTCCTGTTGAAGACTTTGGTGCAGCTGAGGAACTAGCTGAAGCTCCTGAGGCAATAGAGATGCCTGTAGTCCTTTGGCACGTGGCAAGATGCACAGGTGCTGAGGATTTTGTCGGAGCAACCGAGGACTTTGAAGGAGTAGGAGCGGCTTGAGGAATTGGCCGTGAGGGCTGAGCTGAGGAAATTGGCGGTGAGGGCGTTGACGAAGAGGCACTTGGCTTGTGCGCGGGCTTCTTTGCCATGGATTTCTTCGGCCGTACAGAGGCCTCAGCAGCAACAGCAGTGGAATCTTCGTTGAATTTCTTCACTACATCTTTTGCCTGTTTGGCCAACTTGGCTTGGCGCTTGGCCCATTCTTCAGGAAAATCCTCACCGCGCTTGATGCTAGTGGGATCTGCCTCTTGGCCAGGTGCCAATGGAGGTCTTGAGCATGGAGGAGTAACAGTGAATTTCTTCATGTACTTTGGAGTCACATACCTGTACTCCCTCCACTCTTTTGCCCATCTCCTTTCTATCCTCTGAATGTGCACCTTGCGCTGATTTTTATCTTCCTCAGGGGGTGTGCAGTACCCCGCATAAATGTCCTCAGGGATTTCAAAGGCCGTATTGACCTCAGGCTTCTTTCCTCCTTTCTGTGGCCTCTTTTCATTAGCCATTTTCTTTAGTTGAGGAATTTGAACAATTGAACTCTCTAAAGAAGTATGCAACTTTTCTTCAAGGAACGCTGCAAATGAGTTAAGTTGATGAGAACCTAGTGATTCAGCAGCGGACATGAGTACCTGTGAACAGAGTATAGTTGCGAGGAATTTGGAGAGGTCATATGCGTTCTCAGAAGGTTTTTCAATAAGAACAAGTTTGAGGAATTTGACCAGATGAGTCTTGAAGAATTTCACTAAACGTTCTTTGTCTTAGGTTCCAGAGTTGTATAGATCGAAGATCCACACAATTGAGGAATCTTGAAGAAAAGTGATGCTTAGAGAAACGAATCAAGAGCAGATGACATGTGAGGTGTTTAGTGTGTGAGTATTTGAAGAAAAACACCTTTGAAGATTTTGTAGTAAACATTTGAATCAAAGTGGACAGTAAAAGTAACTTTTAATTACCCTGAACGAAGAACACGACGAACTGGGATGTGGAGAAGTGAAGCTCGTCTGTGCAGATCTTCCACGCCCTAACTTAGCGGAGGAAGACGGCTACGGCGGCGGCGGAGTGAAGATTTCCGCGGCTGGCGTGAGTACGGCGGCGACGAGGTCGAGGCAGTGAAGCTCTTCCTCACCGGCGACGATGATGTAGCGGCGCCGCTAGGGTTTGAGAAGCTCGAGCTTAGAGAGAGGTCGAGCGGAGTAAAATAAGTGAGGAAGGGGAGAGGGGGTATTTATAGCCACGGTGAAAAACGGTTCGCCCGAAGAAATTGGACGAACGTGCCCCTGATCCTTCTCGTTCGCATGACATGTGTCACCCACGTACTGAGAGGTGGAGATCGTGTTAGATCGTGGGTGAATAGATAAGTATATCGTGGGAAGCGGAACGGTTTGAGCGGCAAAGCCGAAAATTTGGATAAGATAAGTTAAAAGTTCCATTCGCAAATTCTTCAGCTGACAAGGACACAGTGAATATTTTGAACGAGTTTCAAATAGAACGCACATGAAGAATTTGTGAATAGATTGGGTTGAGTATAGCATAGAGGGGGAAGGGTCCGATCACATTCACTTAGCAGAAATAGCAACTTGAAGAAATAGCAATAAGTGAATGCTGTAGAGGACATAAACTCAAATATATATAGCCAATGAAGAGAAACGACGGAAATAGTGAAGATTTTGCAAAGTTGAAGAATATCAACAACCGAGGAGTTTCAAAACTGAGGAAAAACTCAAATTGAAGATTTTCAACTTTTGTGGTGGCGTGACCCACCGTATAAGAATGATGATTTCAGACACCGTGTACAATTGTCGTAGGGTTATGAGAATCAAATTTTTCATTAATTTCTTCACACTTAGAGTGTTATTCTTCATTGATTGAAGAAAAACGTTTCTTCATGTGTTGCACATCTAAGTCATCAATTTTGCATAAGTGTTAGGATGAGTGTCCTTTTCAAAGAACATTCGAAGATTCTAGGATATTTAGCTCACACCGCAACTTGCTAAATCTCTTCTCATCCAAGGGCTTTGTGAAGATATCGGCTAGTTGTTCTTCAGTCTTCACATGCTCAATAGAAATGTCACCCTTCAACACATGATCGCGAAGAAAATGATGACGAATCTGAATGCGCTTTGTCTTCGAGTGCTGAACTGGGTTGTGAGAAATCTTGATGGCACTCTCATTGTCACAGAAGAGAGGCACATTCTTCACGTTGACGCCGTAGTCCTTGAGAGTTTGCTTCATCCACAGCAATTGAGCATAGCAAGAACCAGCAGCAATGTACTCAGCTTCAGCAGTAGACAGTGATACGCAGTTCTGTTTCTTCGAGGACCAACAGACCAAAGATCGTCTGAGGAAATGACATGTACCAGATGTTGACTTGCGATCCACACGATCACCAGCATAGTCAGAGTCAGAATATCCAACGAGATCAAGAGCCGAGCCCTTGGGGTACCATAATCCTAGTGTTGGTGTGTGAGCTAGATATCGAAGAATATGCTTCACAACCTTATGGTGTGATTCCTTCGGTGTAGCTTGAAATCGGGCACACATGCAAACACTAAGCATAATATCTGGCCTAGATGCACATAAGTACAATAAAGAACCAATCATGGAGAGGTATACCTTTTGATCGAAGTCAATACCATTTTCATCAGTGCACAGATGGCCATTAGTGGGCAGAGGAATTTTGACGCCTTTGCAATCTTGCATGCCGAATTTCCTCAGTACATCCTTGAGGTATTTCTCCTGAGATATGAATATGCCATTGCGTTGTTGACGAATTTGAAGACCTAAGAAGAATTTCAACTCTCCCATCATAGACATTTGATATTCTTCACTCATCATATAGGCAAATTCATCACTATAACGTTGGTCAGTACAGCCAAAGATGATGTCATCAACATATATTTGGCATACAAACAATTCATCATCATATGATTTAGTGAAAAGACTAGGGTCGAGTGAACCGGGTTTGAAGCCTTTCTTCATGAGGAATTCCTTCAAAGTATCATACCACGCCCGAGGGGCCTGCTTGAGGCCATAGAGGGCCTTATTTAGTCTGAAGACTTTGTCAGGATGCTTAGGATCTTCAAAACCTGGGGGTTGAGCGACATATACTTCTTCCCCAAGCTTACCATTGAGGAATGCACTTTTCACATCCATTTGATATAAGGTGATATCATGATGGTTAGCATAAGCAAGTAATATGTGAATAGCTTCTTGTCTAGCAACAGGTGCAAAAGTTTCATCGAAATCAATTCCTTCAACCTGTGTGTAGCCTTGAGCTACTAGCTGTGCCTTATTCCTCACCACAAGGCCATTTTCATCTTGCTTGTTGCGGTAGATCCACTTTGTGCCAATGATATTGTGTTTGCCAGGATCTGGACGATTGACCAGTTCCCAAACGTTGTTGAGCTTGAACTGATGTAATTCTTCTTGCATGGCCTGAATCCACTCAGGCTCCAGAAATGCTTCATCTACCTTAGTGGGCTCTGAGATAGAGACAAAAGCATAGTGCCCACAAAAGTTAGATAAATGTGAAGCTTTTGAGCGTGTGAGAGGACATGGTGCTTCAATGTCATCGATGATCTTCTCAACTTGCACTTCTTTTGCAACGCGAGGATGAGTAGGTTGTCGTCGAGGAATTTGATCAGCATTTTCTTCAGCACCATTTTCTTCAGCAATTTCTTCAGGTGCATTAGCTCGACGTTCTGGAATGAATTCTTCAGCAGATTCTTCGGTAGGAATGACATCCTCAGTAGCCTTGAACTTGATAGTTTCCTCAGGTGCTGGTTCATCTATCACAGAGGGTAGGTGCTCTCTTTGCGAGCCATTAGTTTCATCGAACCGCGCATCTACAATTTCAACAACCTTGTGAAGAACGGTGTTGAAGACTCTGTAGGTGTGCGAGTCCTTTCCGTAACCAAGCATAAAACCTTCATGTGCTTTCGGTGCAAATTTAGCATTGTGATGAGGATCTCTAATCCAACATTTAGCACCGAAGACTTTGAAATAACTCACATTGGGTTTCTTGTCAGTGAGGAGTTCATAGGCAGTCTTCTTGAAGAATTTGTGAAGATATACCCTGTTGATGTTGTGGCACGCAGTATAAATTGCCTCAATCCAGAAGTGACGAGGCGTCTTGTACTCATCAAGCATAGTGCGAGCCATCTCAACAAGAGTTTTGTTCTTGCGCTCCACGACGCCATTTTGCTGAGGAGTGTAAGGAGCAGATAACTCATGAGTAATACCAAGTTCATCAAGATAGTCATCAAGACCAGAATTCTTGAACTCAGTTCCATTGTCACTTCTGATGTGCTTGATCTTCACACCAAAGTTGGTTGAAGCCCTCGAGGAAAATCGTTTGAAGACTTCCTGCACTTCATGTTTGTAAGTAACAATGTGTACCCATGTGTAACGAGAGTAATCATCAACAATAACAAGCCCATAGAGAGATGCGTCATTCGTGACAGCTGAGTAATGGTTTGGACCAAAGAGGTCCATGTGAAGCAATTCGAATGGTCGAGTAGTGGTCATGATAGTCTTCGCTGGATGCTTAGCCTTGGTCATCTTTCCAGCTTCACAAGCTCCACATAGGTGATCCTTGAGGAATTTGACATTCTCAATGCCAATGACATGCTTCTTCTTCGCAAGCGTGTGCAAATTCCTCATGCCTGCATGACCAAGTCGTCGATGACATAGCCATCCTTCTGAAGCTTTTGCAAGTAGGTACACGGTTGGTTGCGGTCCTGTAGAGAAATCAACAATATACATGTCTCCTCTCCTAAAGCCTTCGAAGACTTTGGAATTGTCAGCTTCCATAACCACAACACAACGATACTTGCCAAAGACAACTACCATATCAAGATCACAAAGCATTGAGACGGACATGAGGTTGTATCCTAAGGACTCGACAAGCATGACTTTGTCCATGTGTCGATCCTTTGTGATCGCAACCTTACCTAGACCCAATACCTGACTTTTGCCTTTGTCAGCGAAGATGATATGCTTCAGATGCGATGGTGATAAGGGAGCATCAATCAATAGATTCTTGTCACCAGTCATGTGATTTGTACATCCACTATCGAGGACCCACTCAGTGGCTTTGGGTTGATCATCCTGCAGATGAATTAGTGCAGCTTACGAACTTCATATACTTCATCAGTGAAGAATATGACATCAATTCATCAGATCAATTTCATCAAGCAATAGAACAGATAAAGCAGTATGAGGACGTGAGAAATGAAAGTTCATTTCTTCATGATTAGCCTGCGTCCTTCCAGGCACTTTCCAGGTCTCCAGCAAATTCTTCATACGTTCACGCATGTCTGGAGACCTGACCCTGCATAAGAGATTAGTTTTTTTCTTCACCACCCACATCTGAAGGGGTGGCAAAGAGTTCATCACTCTGCGAGCTCCATACGAGAAAGGTGGCATAGAAGCCAATCCATTTTGTTTCACATAAGAGGAGTTAGGGTAAGCATATGAATAAGCGGAGAAATTCTTCGAGGACTTATGAAATAATTATTAGAAGAATAATGCTCATATTCATAGCCCTTAGCTCTTCCCTGCGAAACAGAGTTGTTAGCACGATGATGTTCATATAAGGACTTTGATCCCCTTGAGGAATTTGATCCATATGAAGAATTTGATCTGGGGTTCCTATTCCTCACAGGTGGTGTCATGAGGACATTCACCTGAAGACTTTCAAGGCATCTTTTGGGAACCCAGATTTTCTTCATAGGGGAACCATTCCTGCAGTTAGTGCCAACATATCTAGCAAATACTTCACCATTCTGATTTTTGAACAGTTTATAGTTAGAGTCAAATGACTCATCAGAAGAATGAGAAGATTCACATGTAAAGCCAGATAAATTAGATGGATCAACTGGAGGTCCCTTTGCAGCAACCCATGAGGTTTTGGGGTACTGCTCAGGCTTCCAATATGTACCATCAGCATTGAGTTTCCTCTCAAAGGCAATACCCTCTTTCCTAGGGTTCCTGTTGAGGATCTGCTTTTTAAGCACATCACAAAGAGTCTGATGCCCTTTGAGGCTTTTGTACATGCATGTCATGTAAAATTCCTTCAGCCCTGCATCGTCAGTGATACTAGCAATGTCCTCAGATGAGGAATTAGTGATAGCAGAGACAGTTGAAGAATTTGTAGCATTAGAAGCATTTGAACATTCAGGTGAAGAATTAGCAGATTCACGTTCAATGCATTTCAAACATGGAGGAACAAATTCTTCCTGAGCATCGCTGATTTGTTGAGCAAGTAATGAATCGCGCTCCTTCTGAAGATCTTCATAACTCACTCTTAGCTTCTCAAGATCTTGCTTTCTTTGAAGAAATTCATAAGAAAGCTTCTCATGATCAGATAAGAGAGTGTTATGATGACCTTGAAGGTTGTCATACCTAGTCTGAAGTCTCTGAAGATTTTCAGTCAAGGTTTTAGTGCGATCCATTTCTTCACCCAACATATCATCACTCTTGTCTAGCATGTTTTGAACCTTTTCAAGGGCCCTTTGTTGTTTCACAGCAATCTTAGCAAGTTTAGAATAGCTAGGCTTAAGGTTTTCATCAGATTCATTTTCACTTGATTCAGATTAGGCATATTTGAGTACCTTGGCACCCTTTGCCATGAAGCAATAGGTGGGAGCATAGTCATCCTTGCCTTCATCAGCCTTGTTGGTGAGGTCATTTTCTTCAGAGTTGAAGATAGACTTGCTGACGAATGCAGTAGCGAGGGCTAGGCTTGCCACACCGGATTCGGAATCCTCAGATGCCTCCTCTTCCTCATTTTCTTCAGATTCAGCCTCAGAGTCCATTTCCTTGCCAATGAATGCCCGAGCCTTCTTGGAGCTACTCTTCTTGTGAGATGAAGACTTTGAGGATTTTGATGATGAAGATTTTAAGGATTTCTTCTTTTTCTTTGTATCATCAGAACTGTAATCCTTGTATTTCTTCTTCTTTGATTCCTTTTCCCACTGAGGACAATCTTGAATGTAGTGTCCTGGTTTCTTGCATTTGTGACAAAGCCTCTTCTTGTAGTCACTGGAGGAGGAATCATTTCTCCTTGAGGCTCTTCCAAAGCGACCACGTCTTGAGAGCTTCTGGAATTTCTTCACAAGCAGTGCTAGATCATGGCTCAGTTCTTCAGGATCACCAAGACTGCTTTCAGAGTCTTCATCTTCAGACTCAGAAACTGCCTTGGCCTTCAGTACACGTGATCTGCCATAGCTCGAACCATAGAGATCTCTCTTTTCAGCAAGCTGGAACTCATGAGTGTTTAGCCTTTCGAGGATATCAGCGGGATCAAGTGACTTGTAATCAGCATGCTCTTGTATCATCAAGGCCAGAGTATCAAATGAGGAATCAAGCGATCTCAGCAGTTTCTTCACCACCTCGTGGTCGGTGATGTCAGTGGCACCAAGTGCTTGAAGCTCATTTGAGATGTCAGTGAGGCGATCGAAGGTTTGTTGAACATTCTCATTGTCGAGTCTTTTGAAGCGGTTGAAGAGATTGCGAAGAACATCAACTCGAGAGTCACGCTGAGTTGAGACTCCTTCATTTACTTTGGACAGCCTATCCCAGATAAGCTTAGCAGTTTCCAAAGCACTCACTCTTCCATACTGTCCTTTGCTCAGATGGCCACATATGATATTCTTCGCTTGAGAATCGAGTTGCTTGAATCTCTTCACATCGGCAGCGTTCAGTGAGGGTGAGACAGAGGGAACACCTTTTTCCACAACATACCAGAGATCGTTATCAATTGCCTCAAGATGCATTCGCATCTTATTCTTCCAGTAGGGGTAGTCCGTCCCATCGAAGGTAGGACACCCAGCAGAGACCTTGATCATACCTGCAGTCGACATAACTAAAACTCCAGGCGGTTAAACCAAAACCACACAGAACAAGGGAGTACCTTGCTCTGATACCAATTGAAAGTGCGTTATATCGACTAGAGGGGGGGTGAATAGGCGATTTTTATAAATTCTTCACTGAGGAATTTGTGGGTGAGGAAATTCCTTAGCGAAGAACTACTTGCAGCGAAGTAAGTACTCAAAAGTATGCATAGCAGAGCAAAAGCATAGTCATCATGATGAAATGAAAACAAGCACGGAGTTCAGAAAGCGTAAACACGGGATAACACAGGATGAAGACAAACAGACTGAGGAAATTGAACTGAGGAAATTGAGAAAGTCTTCAGTCAAAGTCTTCAAACACAGATATGAACAATTGCACAACACAGGAATGAGGAAATGAAAGAGTTGAGGAAATAGAACCAGTTGGCTTGGTGAAGACAATGATTTGGTAGACTAGTTCCAACTGCTGTCTCAGTTGTACATCTGGTTGGAGCGGCTAGGTATTTAAACTTGAGGACACACAGTCCTCACCATATTCTCCTTGAACTAAGGTCACACGGACCTCGTCCAATCACTCGTGGTAAGTCTTCAGGTGACTTCCGAACCTTCACAAACTCGGTCACTCGGCGATCCACAATTTCCTCTTGGATGCTCTAGACCATGACGCCTAACCGTCTGGAAGAAGCACAGTCTTCAAAGGTAACAAGTGTCGGATCCACGCAGGATCAATCTCTTCAGTGATGCTCAATCACTTTGGGTTTGTAGGTGTTTGGGTTTGGGGTTTTTCCTCACTTGATGATTTTCGATCAAAGTCCTCGGAGGATGGGACGCTCTCAAATGGCAAGTGTCAGTTTCTCTCGAAGCAGCCAACCGGCTAGTGGTTGTAGGGGGCGGCTATTTATAGTCTAGGGAGCACCCCGCATGATAAGACATAAATGCCCTTCAATGATATGACCGTTAGGTGGGTAGATATTTTGGGACAGCTGGCGCATAGCACAGCAACGGTCGGAAATTTGAGGTTCAAATTCCTCAGGGCTATCATGTTCCTCACTGTGTAGGCAATCCGCACTGGCGAATTCCTAACTCCTCAGTCAGAACAAATTCCTCAGAGACCAGAAGAACTCCGTCTCTGTCACTGAAGAATATGACTGAACTGTATGAGATTTCCAATGGCTTCACTCGAAGGGATTGGTAGGTGTAGGATTTTGAGTTGAGCATCACATGGAAATTTTTCCTTAGTATTTCATCGACCCCCTTTAACAGTACGGTGTTTCCTATGACTCAAGAAAGAGAAAATGAGACTACGAAAACAAAAGTCTTCACGCTTCATATTCCTCAAATGAATACCAAGTCTTCAAGGTCACACCAATTTCTTCACTTTCAAAGTCTTCAGAAAGTCTTCAGAAATCCAAAGTCTTAAGTCAAAGAACTTCATTTTTAGGGGTCGACTTTCACTGTAATTATCAAACTCCTCATAGACTTATAGATCTGTGTACACTCACAAACGCATTAGTCCCTTAACCTATAAGTCTTCAATACACCAAAATCACTAAGGGGCACTAGATGCACTTACAAGCGAGCGGAATGTGAAGAGATGGGCGATGGGGGCTCTGCCCCCTTCCCATTTATAGCAGGAGAAGGCCAACCAGCCCCCCCCAGGATCATAGGTAATGATGGTTTTTCCTTGCATGTCGCAGGGACATGTCAAGTCGGGCAGTTGCCGAGGCAGCGTGGGGAAGCGGAGACACCCACGTCCAATCAACCGCCATGCGTCGACCAAGGCCGCAGGCTATTGGGGCCCGCGGCACTCCGCACTTGTCCGCTGGCTTCGCCTCGAAGCCAAGCCCGAGCGCGCCTTGGGCCCGGGGGCTACTGTCGGCGTTCTAGGAATGGGGGTCCCCAGACTTGCCTGCCTGCGGCCCACGGCGTGGCTCTGCGAGCGGGCCCGTACGGCCCATCTTCACCAACAAGCTTTCAAGACCCTCACGAGGGGCCAAGCCTCGCGAGGTGGATGACACAAGATCTCCTCGGGAGAGGCCTCACCAGGCTGGCTCGCGAGGGGCGGAGAGATCAAGGCAAGGCAAACCTCGCAAGGTTCTCGTGATGTAAGCCATGACAATCGAGACCAGGCGGGCGCCAGCACGCGCAGTGTCCTTGTTTCCTCTTTGGTGCTAAGGAGGCAAGTGCAGGCGAGGAGTACCGAGGCATCAAGCAAAGGTTTCCCTATCGATGCAACGAGACCAAGACCAGAAGGACGGCAGGACGGAGGTCACCGTGGAGCCCAAGGCGGCGTCACCACCAGAGCCTTTGGCAGGCGAAGACTACTTTTGTCAGGATAAGTTGTACTACTTGTCCCCTTTCAAATTGGCCGTTGTGGGATCCCTTCCCGCTCAATATTTGGGAAGAGGACCGGGGCCTCTATAAATAGGACTAGCCACCACAGTAGGAGGGGGATGAAAAGAGAGCAATCCCCTCACACCCTCAAATTCACCAAGCACAAGAGCACCTCTCCTCAGGAGGCTGTTCTTCCCATTGTACCGTTCATCCTCAGCCCAAGAGGCAATCCACCACCACCACACTAGAGTAGGGTATTACACCACAACGGTGGCCCGAACCAGTATAAATCTTGTGTCCCTTGTGTTGCAAGTTCGTGGAGCTAGCCTAGAGATCGCGAAGCGTGTGAGGGCGTAACTTGTGAGGGAGAGATCTTCGCGCGCACCCCAGAGTTCGAACCTTAAGGGTTTTGCCGGAACCCGAGATCCGACAGTAGGGTCCACACGCTTAACGTTCGATGACGATTTTGTATTATATGAGTTATGTGATTTGGTGACCGAATGTTGTTCGGAGTCCCGGATGAGATCACGGACATGAGGAGTCTCGAAATGGTCGAGAGGTAAATATTGATATATAGGACGATACTATTCGGACAACGGAAGTGTTCCAGGGGTACCGGGTACGTATCGGGTCATCGGAAAGGGGTTCCGGGCACCCCGGCAAAGATATGGGCCTAATGGGCCAAGCGGGGAAACGCAGCAGCCAGCATGGGCTGCTGCGCCCCCCATATAGGCCGAACCTGGAGGGAAAGGAAAGAGGGGAAGAGAGAAAGGAAGGGGAGGGATTTGGCCTCCCCCTTCCTTCCCTCCTCCCTCCTCCTTCCTTCCCCCTCCGGTAATTATGGTAAGGGGGTGGGGCGAGTTGGACTAGGGCCCCTAGTAGGATTCCTCCTACTTGGGCGCCCCCTTGGCTGCCTCCTCTCCCTTCCACCTATATATATGAAGGGGGAGGCGCCTAGAATACACACCAACCATTGTTAGCCGTGTGTGGTGCCCCCCTCCACAGTTTACGCCTTCGGTCATATTCATGTAGTGCTTAGGCGAAGCCCTACGCAGATCACTTCACCATCACCATCACCACGCCATCGTGCTGACGGAACTCTCCCTCGACACTTTGCTGGATCAAGAGTTCGAGGGACGTCATCGAGCTGAACATGTGCAGAACTCAGAGGTGTCATACGTTCGGTGCTTGATCGGTCGGAACGAGAAGAAGTTCGACTACATCAACCGCGTTGTCAAACGCTTCTGCTTTCGGTCTACGAGGGTACATGGACACACTCTCCCCCTCTCATTGCTATGCATCTCCTAGATAGATCTTGCGTGAGCGTAGAAATTTTTGAAATTGCATGCTACGTTTGCCAACATTTTCGTCGTCTTTCCCGGCGCGGGGCACTGTTCCCAGTTTTTCAACAGCTCGTCGATTTTGGCGCCGCTCCGCTTACATGGAGGTCCTCGATGCTCAGCCTCACCATTGAATAGATTTGCACGGTTTCTCCACGGTTCGTCCTTCTCGAGCCATCTTCAATGCCCCATGTACACGATTTTCCCAGACCCGCCATCTTTCGTTGACGTTAGCTGCTGAGACGTCGTATCATCCATGCACCGCGTGCATCCACAATATCCATGGCACACCTGGCCCGCGACATATCCGCAACCGAGATAGTCGTGCACCGTCGTGATCAGCGCGGCTCTCATATAGAAATACTCACTCGTGATCAGCGCGACTCTCATATAGAAATACTCACCTTTGCTGGCGTCCCATGTCTTGGCCGGTGTTTTCCATAACGTGTCTAACTCCTCTTGAAGTAGCCACAAATACAAATTAATATTATTTCCTGGTTGTTTTGGCCCTTGAATCAGCATGCTCATGTGTATGTACTTCGACTTCATGCACAACCAGGGGGGGTTGTACATCCATACAAACATGGGCCATGTGCTATGGTTGGTGTTCTGGTTGCCAAACGGATTCACGCCATCAGTACACGCGCCGAGCACGATGTTCCTTGCATCACATGCAAACTACCGATATTCGCTGTTGAACGCTCTCCACTGGCTTCCATCCACGAGGTGTCTCAGCTTCGGGTCATCTCCATCGTCGGGTTTTTTCCTCTTCGCGTGCCAACACATGAGCTTTGCTTCCATGGGATCTACAAAATAATGTTGCAGACGGGGAGTGATCGGTAAGTACCATACAACTTTCTGGGGAGATTTCTTCCCGGCCTTCTTGTATCGAGAAGCATTGCACACCGGACAGTTGGTTTTTTCCGCGTGCTCCTTCCGATAAATTATGCAATCGCTGATGCATGCATGGTATCTGACGTGCGGCAGATCAAGAGGGCACACGATCTTGTTGGCCTCATCCACACTAGTAGGACATAGATTCCCCACAGGAAGAACATCCTTTAGGTACTTGAGAAGCTCATCGAGGCTAGTGTCGGTCCATTTGTTTTTAGCCTTCGTCTTCAGAAGTTCGAGCGTGAAACTCAAGCGGGTCACCTCGGGATCGCAACCATCATACAATGGAGTGTTCGAGTCTACCACCAGTTTCTACAACTTGGCCTCCTCTCTAGAAGCAGCTCTGTTAGTACTCGTCTCCTTACGAAGCAGTTCTTGAACATGAGGGTCCCGCACGATTGAACTTAGTACCAACGCAGTCTGCAGCGTGGAGTCCATGTTTTCTCCGCCGTCATGTCCGGCCCCTACTCCGCCGCCATGTTCGGCCTCTTCCCCGCCGCCATATCCGGTCCCTTCTCCGCCGCCATTATCGGTCATCTCTTCGTCTTGCCCCGTGTCGTTATTGCCTGCCCATCGACGTCCTCCTCATCATCCTCATCTTCAATTATCCACCGAGTATAGCCATCCATGAAACCAGTCATGAGCAGGTGCGCCATCACACGACCATCGTCATAGGGGTCGAGCCAAACTCCTCCTTTGCATCTTCGACACGGACATAAAATCTATGTCCGGTTATTTTCTTTCATGTCCTACACCGCCGACCCCAACCACCTGTCCACCATCGTTCCACTGACCATCATGAACGCCTGCACGGTAATAATAAACAAATTGATTATAAAAATGCATGCATGCATCAAAGTCATACAAAAATTCGGCATGACCTTCCCTAAAAATAGGACATATAGAGTTTGCCCGAAATTCGCCGAAATGAAAATAAATCAACATTTTGGCAAAACATAGGAAACTCACAAGCACAATTCGGAGGCAACTCATGCCACACACACAATTTCCATCATACCACCCGATTATGTCATATCGCACACATACACATATTTCCATTCTTGCAAAAGCACAAATTTTTAATCACCTATCTCGAGATCGAGCACAGTGATGATGATGTCGATCGGTGTCACCACACACACCTATGGAATGATCAAAAGTGGACAAAGCTCTTCTTGACAAGGCTAGATCTAGTTAGGGAGGTACATAGGTCACTTCACTAAATGCTAGATCTACCTAGCTAGTTTGGGAAGGAGATAAGTTCAACTAGTGGAGGGGGGAAAAGAGAAAGGAGATGCATTAATGGAGGTGGTGTAGTTAGCTAGAAGCAATAAAGAGAGAGAAAGAGAGGTAGAAGAAGGAGAGTAATGGGGGGAGAAGTAGTTAGGAAGAAGCAACGTGAGGGAGAGAGGAGGTGGGAGCTAGGGGAAAGTGAAGGAAGAGAGGGGGAGGGGGAGGGAAAAGGTGGTGGATGCGGTTTAGCAGTAGCGCTGGGCGTAAAACACGCTGCCGCTAACATGATAGCAGCAACGCATCTCTGGGAAGGGCGCTACTGCTAAGTGGGGCCCGCCATGTGGCCAAGTTCAAACTTAGTAGTAGCACCCTACCCAAATAGCGCGCTACTACTACTAAAGTAGCAGTAGCGCGGTTAAGCGGGGCACGCTATTGCTAAACCTAGCGTGGCGGGAATGGTCGGGCAATTTTAATAGTAGCGTTGTTTTACCGAGCCGCGCTACTGCTAAGTCAATAGCAGTAGCGCCCCTTCTTGTCCAGTGCTACTGCTAAAGTTCTGTGTATATATAAGGTTTTCCCTAGTAGTGATAATCGATGGAAGTTTCTTTTAGTAAACCATGCCCTTAGTTTATACCATTTTGCGCTTATATGAATCACTATTTGTTATTGTTCAGTACCTACAAAAGTTCAGAGCTGAATTCATCTCCTCACACATATCCTACTCGGAGCTTGCCTATTGGATAAGTGCCTAAATCTTTCCCGCCGTTTGAGCACACAAGCCATCAATTTCTAAAAAAAAAGAATTTCAGCAACAAAGGTTCATTTCTAAACAACTTGTGGTATGCTTGAAAGTTCTAATTTCCTTCAAATAATTAAATATCGATGCCATCCATTCCTTTGTTTCATCCTAAGCTTGACATGGTGATGCCATTTTTCTTTGTTTGTGAAGGTACAATAAGTTCAAGAATAAATGTGTTGATGAGCGTAAGTAGTTCATAATCGATTTCAGTGAGGTGCAGCTTCCTCTCATATTCTCCTGTCATGGCAACTTCATAACTGTTTGTTGAAGAAAAGTAGTTTACAACTAAGTGTATAAAGTCAGTCAAGTTTAAGTATTATGTTCTACTATAATCATTGCTCTTTAACTTCCAGCTACTAGAATCTTAAAAGTGAGGTTGCTTTCCAACTACAGCTTTACTATTTGTAAGTGATTATCACGTTTGAGAAGGGTGATCAATCCATTTTGGTTACATGATGGTATGATCCTTTTCTAATGGATTTCTATATGCGGTCATGACTTGTTTCACTAAGTTTTTTGTTCAGTGGTCGAGTGTGTAGTGTACTCGTGGTGTCATGCACTTTATGTAATCCTGTAAAGATAGGATTCAGTGTTTTTGGAAGGTTGGATGGTCTTTGGGGTCCCTAAGAAACGTGTTTGAACATTGATCGATCGGGCGACAGTGGCGAAGGAAAAAAACAAAAGCACTGCTGTAGTTAAACACTCGTGCTGTAGATGCATGTGATGCATTATACGGGGGAGGCGACGTTTTTATGGCTTGGTTTGGTAGGATTCAAATGGCACTTCTTATGACAAACTGCTTTGATGTAATTGACTTTGACGTTCTTAAGTTTGGCTACATTAAACCACTAAAGTATATATAGAAATAAGTGTATTGTTATCATGTATTCCCTGAATTCCACGTGACAAGAACAAGATATTAATCGGATGTTATGCACTGGAGATTGCAGCATGATGGTTGATTCCTTGATGATGATACAAAGGTACTCCATTTTCTTCAGGTATTGCACATTTATAAGGATCCAGTCCGTTTGTATTTGGATATCTCATCATGTCCATATTTCATTGTTGTAACTTCTCCCTTGTTCTATAATGTACTACGCATGTCATGTCTGTTTGTAGTGCGTTGGCCCATATGCTTGGCATCCATTCTTAATCATCTCCAAGTAGTTGTGTTTAGAATGGCATTCTAATTTTCTATAAGCATTAATTTGTATAGAATTGAAATCACCTGGTTTGCTTTAGCATTTAAAAAAAGGCAAAGATAACATACTGTCTATGTGGGAAAAAGATTGGTATGTTGGTATTAGCTTTAGATGTGATCACTGATGCTTATTGGTTGTAGTTGTGGTTTCAGAATTAGCATCCTAGCAGTCATCATATATTGGGTAATTCTGATGAAGATCAAGAGAATTTCGATGAAAGGCATCATGCTGATTTTGATACGGAAATGGATGATGCCAAGCCTCTCGAGGACTCTGAAAGGTGTTCTTTTTATTTGGTTACTTAGTCATGGCCTCATGAGGTCCCTTCCATCAGCCAAACTGAAGCACTTCATGTTAGCTTGTTTTCGCTTTTTTAACTATGATAATGCATCGTCTCAGCTGTTTATGCTCCATGGGTGAGTCGTACATATCCTTAATAGATGTACCACTATCTATGATGGTTCTAAACTCAAATAATATAGTATTTGTATGTTTGATCGATGTGCAACTAATAGATCCTAATGTTATAGCATATGCCCATATTGATGTACATGAGTGAGATTGAGGGCCAAACATGCTAGCCGAATATGCCAAAACAAGCACATGCCCGTCTAGGTGGCGCCACCAGGTGGCGCTCCAGCCTCTAGTAAAGTTTTCATTTGGAGCAGCGAAGACTCCAAGTTTTCGAGCCATAATATTTTTTGGGGGTTCTCGGTGACAACACAACTAAAAAAATAAAGCCAAGAACAAAAATTGAAATAAAAAACTCTAACAATGACTCCAACACAGTGACTAGTGACAAGATGTCTCCCCGACAATAGTGCCAGAAAAGGTGGTTGATTACCTTTGAGATCTGGCTTAGATAGCAAAGGTTCCCGTGACATTTTTGCAAGTTGTGACCCTGAATTATCGAACCCACGAGAGGATGTAAACTATGACAGAGGCTCTGAGAAGTTATTGCTAGCAAAATTAAATTTCAGCTTATCATCCGAACCTTAGCAACCTTTTGGTTGTAAACACTAGTATTAAAACAGGCATGAGTATGAGGTCTTACTCTTACAATCTTATATTTGTGCTCGGGTTCTTAATATTATTAAATTGTGCTCTGGAAGACAACTATTATGATGTGCTTGCAACACGAAAATGTGGGGGATGTGTCCAAAGTACATTTTGACCGTTGTGCGACCTGCATCAAGTGTTAGTTGTCCAACTGATGGCCCTTACCGTCGCACGGGGTTACCTCAGTGATTAAAATTAAATATCCAGGTAAAAGAACTAGGCGTTTAATGACTACACTTAATTCATTCCCAAGGAATAACTTTCCCCTACCATACTAACCCCTTCTCTCGCTGCTTTTTGGGATAGCATTTCACGTCCTCCTCGCTCTTTACCTCCTCCTTGATCTATTGGTACTGGCAGGGCCTTATAACGAGAACAAGACAAGAGACAATTCTGTTGCAATCGGGCACATACAAAATAATGTCAAATATACAAAGTCATTCCAACGATATCTTCCACAAATACATCGTGTTGCAAGGTCGTGCATCAACCCATGTTTTACCGAATTACTCACACATGGCGATGAGATAGCAAGATGAACTCATTGAAGATGACATAAAGAAGAATGGTTGATTAATAATATGACATCCAATAGTTATCGGATGCGATACACAGATTACAAGAATGACTAACTTGCCAATGGATGATTGCAGTTATGATGGTGACGACTGCTATGGAGATGAGATGGGAAATGGCGGTGGCTAGGGTGGAAGATGGTTCTGATTCTTCGTTTCGCGAGTGGTGATCTCTCTATTGACAATTATGTGTCGACTCCTTAGAAGTTGGCCAGGTGGACCTGCTGCAGCCGTCGGCAGACGGTATGAGCACGGATACGAGCGTTGAGCACCCGCCTTGCGCTCTTTTGACTTGTGTGCAC
This sequence comes from Aegilops tauschii subsp. strangulata, assembly GCF_002575655.3. NCBI lineage: Eukaryota > Viridiplantae > Streptophyta > Magnoliopsida > Poales > Poaceae > Aegilops > Aegilops tauschii. Next base: position 366,896,235 of record NC_053035.3, on the reverse strand, counting down.
CTTCAATTGCCTTCTCTCTTCCATCAAACTTCATGTTTCCTTATCTGTGATGATTTCCTTCCATGTTTGGGCCCCTTTTCCTGCGAAAAGGCATTAACAAAGGATTTCGTGATCTCTCGCATCCATTAGTCATTAGTGACAATATCATATTGATTTTTTGGGAAAAATCTTGGATCACCCGGTTTAAACGACGATGTGATAAGTGCAAAAATATTACTTATTAGCAGCTCATTTCTGCTGCCCGATACAACCGTCGCGACCCCCACCGATGTCCGGAAGCTCAGAATGTCGTTGTCGATTACGGGCGTTCCCCCGTCCCCTCAATCGCCTGAGATGGTAGTTACCGCACCTGAAGGAAATATGCCCTAGAGGCAATAATAAAGTTGTTATTTTATATTTCCTTATTCATGATAAAGGTTTATTATTCATGCTAGAATTGTATTGATTGGAAACCTAAATACATGTGTGAATATATAAACAAACACCGTGTCCCTAGTGAGCCTCTACTTGACTAGCTCGATGATCAAAGATGGTTAAGGTTTCCTAACCATGGACATGAGTTGTCATTTGATAACGGGATCACATCATTAGGAGAATGATGTGATGGACAAGACCCATCCGTTAGCTTAGCATAATGATCATTCAGTTTTATTGCTATTGCTTTCTTCATGTCAAATACATATTCCTTCGACTATGAGATTATGCAACTCCCGGATACCGGAGGAATGCCTTGTGTGCTATCAAACGTCACAATGTAACTAGGTGATTATAAAGATGCTCTACAAGTATCTCCGAAGGTGTCTGTTGAGTTGGCATAGATCAAGATTAGGATTTGTCACTCCGAGTATCGGAGAGGTATCTCTGGGCCCTCTCGGTAATACACATCATAAGCTTGCAAGCAAACGACTAAGGAGTTAGTCACGAGATGATGTATTACGGAACGAGTAAAGAGACTTGCCGGTAACGAGATTGAACTAGGTATGAAGATACCGACGATCGAATCTCGGGCAAGTAACATACCGATGGACAAAGGGAATTATGTATGTTGTCATAACGGTTCGACCGATAAAGATCTTCGTAGAATATGTAGGAGCCAATATGGACATCCAGGTTCCGCTATTGGTTATTGACAGAAGAGGTGTCTCGGTCATGTCTACATAGTTCTCGAACCCGTAGGGTACGCACGCTTAACGTTCGATGACGATATAGTATTATACGAGTTATGTGATTTGGTGACCGAATGTTTTTTGGAGTCCCAGATGAGATCGCGGACATGACGAGGAGTCTCGAAATGGTCGAGAGGTAAAGATTGATATATAGGACGATGGTATTCGGACACCGGAAGTGTTCCGGAGGGTACCGGGTACATATCATATCACCGGAAGGGGTTCCGGGCACCCCCGGCAAAAGATATGGGCCAAGAGGGGAAACGCATGAACCACAAGGGGCTGGTGCGTCCCCCCATATGGGCCGGCCAAAGGTGGAGAAGGAAAGGGGAAGGGGGAAAGGCAAGTATGGAATAGGATTCCTACTTCCTTCTCTCTCTCCCCCCCCCCTCTTTCCTTCCCCCTCCGACAAATATGGCAGGGGGGCGCCACTTGGGAGGACCCCAAGTAGGATTCAACCTACTTGGGGCGCCCTCCTGGCTGCTCCCTCCTCCCCCCACCTATATATATATATGTGGGAGGGGGCGCCTAGCACATCCAGACAATTGCCTAGCCGTGTGCAGCGCCCCTTTCCACAGTTTACACCCCCGGTCAAATTCTCACGGTGCTTAGGCGAAACCCTGCGAGGATCACTTCACCATCACCATCACCACGCCGTCGTGCTGACGGAACTCATCTACTACCTCGACGTCTTGCTGGATCAAGAAGACGAGGGACGTCACCGAGCTGAGCGTGTGCAGAACTCGGAGGTGCCGTACGTTCGGTACTCGATTGGTGGAGCGCGAAGAAAGTTCGACTACATCAACCGCGTTGTGAAACGCTTCCGCTTACGGCCTACGAGGGTACGTAGACACACTCTCCCCCTCGTTGCTATGCATCTCCATGGATAGATCATTGCGTGTGTAGAATTTTTTTTGTTTTTCCATGCAACGTTTGCCTACAGCACCACCATCGACCTACGAGGTCGATTAACGACCAGGCAACCTCCAGTCGAGCGACCCAACTACACCGAACCACCGGTCCCGTTCAAAGCTCTCGCCGTTCGGGCAATGCGCCGCCGTCGGAGTTGGCCGCACCCTAGGCTCTTGCTCCCTTTTGACTCATGTCCTTGGTGGCCCGACGAATGTCTCGACCCTAGCGAACTCCGTTGGCCGAAATTGTTCTCGGCTCCTGCGACTCCCAGATTTGCCTCTCGGCCTTCCCATTGCTGGATCTCATGTTTCAACTGCTTACCAATTTTATAGGCACCACTTTTATTTTACATAATCTGTTGGAGCAACAACGACCATGGTTTTTTTACTTCACTGGGTTTTGATGTGGGTGAAACATAAATCCTGGCCGTACATATTTCACGAACAGTCCAGATAGGCGGGAAACATAAACCATGGCCGTACATATTTCACGAACGGCCCAGATAGGCGGGAGTAGCACGCGACGCCGTTTAGGCCGAACCGAAGCAGAGGAACAAATGAGAATACAGCCTTTCAAGCTTACGCTTACGCATGCTCTCCCCCGCCGCCGCCGTTGTATCCGCCGTCCGCGCCGCGGGGGGGTCACCGACGGCCTTACGCCGCGCCCACGCGCGTCTCCTCAAGGATGGCCTGGCGCTGCACCCTCCCGCGCCGTCCCTTCTCGTCTCCGCCTACGCCAAGTGCCGCCTCCTCCCCGACGCCCGCAGGGTGTTCGACGAAAGCCCGAGCCGGGACCTCCACCTCTACTCGTCGCTCCTCGCCGCCGTCTCCAACTCCGACGCTCCTTACCTCGTCCTCCCGATCATACGTCGCATGCTCTCTGCTGACGCCCTCCAGCCCGACCACTTCGTCCTCGCCTCCATCGCTAGCGCCTCCGCCAGGTTGCGAAGCCTCAGTCTTGGTAAGCAGCTCCATGGACACTTCGTTGCTTCCCCGTATAGCGGAGACGATGTCGTCAAGTCTTCTCTGATCGATATGTACTGTAAATGTGGTTTTCCGGATGATGCCAGGAAGGTGTTTGATAGTTTGAGTGCCAAGAACAGCGTCGTGTGGACTGCGCTTGTTTCTGGGTACGCGTCGAATGGCTATACTGACGAGGCGCTGGAGCTCTTCCGGAGCATGCCTGGACGCGGCCTCTTTGCATGGACTGCGCTCGTATCAGGATATGTAAGAGCTGGTGAGAGTGTTAGCGCGGTGGAGCTGTTTGTTGAGATGAGGCGGGATGCCGTCACTATTGATGACGCATTTGTTTTGTCAGCTGTAACTGGTGGGGCTGCAGACCTGGCTGCGCTTGTTCTGGGAAGGCAGTTGCATGGTTTGTCCATGAGGCTTGGGTTCTTGTCCAGCATGATGGTTGGGAATGCATTGGTTGACATGTACTCCAAATGTAGCGATATACACTCCGCTAGAGAAGTATTTGAAGAGATTACAGTGCGTGACATCATCTCCTGGACGACAATGATTGTTGGAGAGGCGCAGCATGGTCGAGCAGGGGAGGCTTTTGCTCTTTATGACCGGATGATTCTTGCAGGAGTGAAGCCCAATGAGGTGACATTTGTTGGGTTGATCTACGCATGTAGCCACGCTGGTCTTGTTCAGAAAGGTCGGCAACTGTTTGACTCAGTGAAGCGGGAGTATGACATCAACCCTGGATTACAACTCTATACATGCTACCTAGATCTTCTTAGTCGCTCGGGCCATTTATCAGAAGCTGAAGAACTCATCACTACGATGCCCTATGAGCCAGATGAAGCTGCTTGGGGGGCCCTCTTGAGCGCGTGCAAGAAACACAACGATGCTGAAATGTGTGTCAGGGTTGCTGATAATCTGTTAGAGCTGGGACCAAAATATCCTTCAACATGTGTCTTGTTATCTAATGTCTACGCAGTGAATGGCAAATGGGGGTCTGTGAGCACGGTGAGAAAGCTCATGGCTAATATGAAGATAAATAAAGAGCCTGGGTATAGCTGGGTTGAAGTTGGAAGAGAATCTCGTCTGTTTCATGCTGGGGAAGTGCCGGTTGATATGAGAGAAGAAATTCTAGTTTTTCTCGAGGAATTAGTCTCGGAGATGCGCCGGAGGGGCTATGTCCCTGATACCAGTTCTGTGATGCATGATCTGGAGGAGCATGAAAAGGAGCACCATCTGTTCTTGCACAGTGAGAGGCTGGCTGTTGCTTTTGGAATCCTCAAGTCTCTTCCGGGGTCGGTGATCCGGGTGGTGAAGAACCTCCGGGTCTGTGGGGACTGCCATACAGTGATGAAGTTAATTAGTGAAATTTTCCAGAGGAAGATTATTGTGAGAGACGCTACTCGTTTCCACCATTTTGAAGGTGGGAAGTGCTCTTGTGGTGAATTCTGGTAGCAGAACTGATCTGCTGATGTTCAGTTGTGCCTCTAGTCCTCTAGGTATGGTCTAATATCTTAACTTTCCCATGTATAAAGAGATCTGTACGAAATGGATGACATTTTTCTGTATGACTCAATTGATGTTTCAGTCTTAGAAAAAACAAAACCGTATTGTGCCTTCTCCTTGTATAGATGGGCCAACTAACAAGCGAGACTAATAGAAACTAGAATTGTTCATTTGTTGTATCCTATTGTTCCCAGCTTTATGTACATCCTGGTAACAGATAGTCCTTTGGAGTAGCCTGGGGAAACTATAGGGTCATGTTGCTACATTATTTTCCTAAAAAATCTAGACATTTTTGTTGGTGAATTCAAAGGTTATGTTGTCGGTGAATCATGTGTTTTTTTTTATCCTTCGTACTTGTCTGATCTGCTATTATGCAACCCAGCTCTCTGATACTGTGGAATAATACTACTAGTAGGGCTTGGTGAAAGATTAGACTGAAGTAGCTAAGATTGAGAATTCCAAAGTAGATCTGTTGACTCAGGTACTCCAGTTTTTTCTTTTTCTTTTTAGAAAAGATGAACCCTGGCCTCTGCATCTTGCGATGAACACAGCCAAATTTTATTAAGGTTCCAGTATCAAGCTCCGGTTCTGAAGTACAAAAAAGACAAAAAAGCAAGTCACAACCGGCAAAAATAGGAATATATGCCTGCACACATAGCCTACTATTGAACCGTCGCCCAAACCGGTTGTACATATCCCGTGCTACCATCTTCTATTGGTTGCACCGTGTTTTAATCCATCACACGAAGTTAGACACAATGGATCCGGATGCGAATGGATTATAAAAATTGGAGATGTAGGATTTAAGGTTCTCTTGACCAACAATGGTGCCCTCATCTTGTTCAAGCTGAACAACTTTCTTCTTTCTATGCTACCTGTTTGCAATTAAATGGAAAAACTGGGTATTACTATCACCTTCCCGCACGTCCCTCACTTTGGCACATTGACTAATGGGTTGGCTAAACTTGTTTCTTTACCTTATTACATGCCTACATAACAAGTTGATGCCACCCCAGTAGAAGAGTTTTATGTTTGTGGACAAGGACAACATAGGATACCATTTATTTTTCAACAGCTGTGATTCTGAGATCTCATCTTGTGCCGCGAAATGACTACTGAAAACACTTGAACTATTAGAGAATAGAAGGATACCAAAACTTCAACATGTTTATGTTGACGACTGACGGTGCCGGGATTATTAGTGCATCCAGCTCTGTCAGCCAGTTTTAGTAATCAGTAAACACAAAGCAGCAAGTTGCTGTATTTATCGTAGTACATAATTTTGTGACGAAAAGGAGGATTGGAGCAAATCATGAACGTCGGTCAGCTTTAACTGCAGGGGGGAGGGCAAGAGAAAGGGGGGGAATTCATTACGGTCTCACCTTCCATGAAAAAAGGTAGAACGCTGCTTTTGATAAGGTAAAAAAGAGTGGAAGAGACGAATTGTCTAGTGGAGGCCCATGTGGTAAACTTTAATTAACCTCATGCACATGGCCATCTTCTTGTTTCACACAACCCAACCCTGCCTTGCATGTTGTCATCCTATGGAACCATGGATGGACCACGCCTTAAATATTTCTGTCAAGCAGCACTTAACAACTCTCTGACCATGATGCCAAGCCAACAGTTACCTCTTAATAACTTAACCTACAGCTTCACAAAAGGACATGGGGTGTGCACTGCAGCACTGGTAACAGTTCACCAGAAAGTTTCAGTTTTCTAAGCATTAATTAACTGTTGCAGTTACCTTTACGTCCATCAGTTTCAGATTAAATATTTGCGGCATACGCGTCCTAGATGGTGAGCCCTACTCCTCCTCCCTCTCTGGTCTCTCTTTTCCTCTTTGTGTCAATTCACAAATCCATTTGATAGACAAGCACACAACCTTTGCTTTCCCTGTGCAGGTTTGTTATTGTAAAGGAAGCAGCAGCAATTCCTTGTTCCATGCTGTGCCTCATCATGGCTTCTTTCTTCTTTAGCATCGCTGCATCATTTGGGCCACTAAAGCCCTTCTTGCCCTTGTGATTGTGAGCAAGTTCTTGATGCTTCCCAGATCCCAAATGGCCATACAACTCACACTTCTACTCATTTCGTGTAGCCTTTACAGTATGTATTCCTCTTCTTCTTTCTCCACGTCCTCCTCTCTTGCGTTGCTGGTGCTGGTTATCTCCACCTGCCTCTCCTTGCTCTTCTCGAACCTCAGACAACTGATGAAAACCAGCAGCCACAAAACTTCCATGGAGGTTGTTGCTCATCAGGAGAAGAGCACTGTGCCACAAGATGGGGTGTCCGAGGATTCGCCGGTGGATTCGGCTGGAAGCCTGTCGGGGTCTTCAGATTGCCAGGTGAGCGAAGAGGGGACTGATGAAGTCTCGGTGTCTGATGATGACGACGACGAGAGTCTTATTGAGATCTCCCTTGTTGATGGGTACTATGTGGGGCAAGAGGAGCAATGTCTCTGGAAGAAGGAGCAAGACCTCCTCGCCGGCTTCCTGCCGGAGTTCGTTCTTGACAGGAGGGACTTCATAGACATCTTGTCGGAGATCAGTGAGGAGGAAAACATGATCGAGATTGACATTGCAAGGGGCTCCATCAAGTGCGCAAACTTCGGCGTCAAAGCATGAGCTTTGCAGAGGTTTGGTGAAGTTAAAATCATTCTATGAATTGCTCCTGGGCTTTCGTCAGGGCAAGGGAGTAGTAGTAGGTTGTACTGGACTACATGTGGTTTATTGCCTTGCCTTTTTTTTCACAAAGAGCTCAGTTTCATTAGTGATTCTTCAGTGGAAGCCTTTGCTGCATCTCTTTCCTTGTACTTTCTGAATGTTGCTATAGAAGAAATAAAGCGCGTGCACATATTTTGCTCGAATATATTTAAGGAAATAACATGTGTGTGGATGGCCCTTCTTTTCATACCTAGTGTTTTAGACTTGAGTAGATGCTAATAATTATGTCAGGGCTAGCTATATCAAGCTCAAGGTGGGGTATACTTAAGTTACTTTATGATTAGTGCACTAATACAAAGCTGCATTGCAATTAAAAAACTGAATATGATTTGTTAGCTACTTGATGTGGTTTTTGAAATTAAGCTCAACCTTTTGTCATTCTGAATAAAAAACTCAAAGAAAAAGTAGTGGCATATGGTTCAACAATCTAGAATAATCGGTCTTTTAGTTTGTGCTGCTGGGTGCTTTAAGCGGCTGATGTTTGATTTGGAAAAAGGCTATAAGATCTTCATGATTTGCACCTCTATTACTGTAGTAGCCCTCTAGTGCTGTCCATAACAAATGTAGATTTGGGGATCCTTTGTTTATTGGAAGATACTGAGAAGATATAGGAAAACATTTTAGCGTACTACTGTTTTTGTGTTTTAGGTAACTGAACAAAAGATACACATGAATGCTTATTTTAACTCCACTTTGGATCTTTTTCTCCCTGTTTTAAGTACAAAAATCAAAGATATTGAGTGTGAACATTTGTGATCTGACATGCTGACACTTGACACTTCAGATAAGTGTGCACATGCATCCATTCACTGTTGGAAATAGGCAATTTCATGATTAACTAGCGGCTAACGCTCGCCTGTATTGTGGATATTTGCTGCCCTATTTTTTGGGGTTGTTTGTTTTCCTAGGGTTTAGGCTCTGTGTGCTCGGGATGTGATTGGCCTTTTAGTTCGGTAGGGAACGATATACAATTGTTATATATCACCTATAAGGAGCAGTACGCATGAATCGTCCATAGGTACTTCGGCATGAGCCGGCTCAATTAAGGATGGCAATGGGTAGGGTATAGGGTGGGTAGAACAATACCATACCCATACCCATGTACTTAATGGGCACAAAATTCTACCCATACTCGTACCCATGGGTATGAACCATTACCCGTACCCATACCCGACGAACACCCATACCCATCCGGTACCCAACGGGTAGATCAAACATTACAGAAGTTATTCATAATTTTATATTAATCGATATCACATTTCACAAAAAATAATTTATCTCAACTCGATAATAGATAGATGATTACAAGACAGTTATCTCAATTCAAATCGACAATTGGTGAAAGCTTTAACATAGGTTCACAAGCTCATGACACACTTGACGTGTAAGGTCCACATATCAGCATAAATGGGTAGGGTATGGGTATATCCATGGGTACAAGGCTATATCCGTGCCCTACCCATGACTTAACGGGTAGGGTATGGGTACTGCCCATGGGTATTAAATTGTGCCCATACCCTATCCATGCGGGGATGGTATCCGTGGGTACCCGTACCCATGGGTAAAATTGCCATCCCATGGGTATTAAATTGTGCTCAATGGCACTGTTATAGGTGGGTTTTTTTTACTGGCATCCCCGTCTTTTATGGCTGGGGCGCTTCAGTCGCCAGGAAGCTCTGTGGCGACCACGCGCCAACCCTCATGGGCCGGCCCATTAGAGCAAGATCAATTGAATTAGAAAAACCGAAAGAAAAAAATCAGAAAACAAAAAAAAATCATGAATTAAAAAGTGTTCATACATTTCAAAAAAAGTTCATGATTTTAAAAAAATCAGAATTTGAAAATTGTCATAGAATTTGAAAAACCTTCATCGAAAATGAAAAAGAGTTCCTGCATTTTGAAAAAAAATCTCATTAAATTTTAAAAAAGTTCATTGATTTTTTAAAAACTTCAATTTTTTTAAGAAAGTTCATTTTTAACTAAAAACATCATCAATTTGAAAAAAAAACCTTGGATTTTGAAAAAACAGTTCATTGATTAGAAGAGAAAAAACGAATTTTAATAAATTTCATCGAAGAAAGAACAAAGTAAAAATAAAAGAAGAAAGAGAAAAGAAAGGAACGATGCAACTAAACACATTTGGTTATTCGGCTTTGTTTTTTTTTTTGAGGCAAGGTTATTCGGCTTTGTGGTTACTGTAGCGCGCCTTGAGCCTGGATCGTGGGTTCTTATCACTTAGAGAGCACTTTTTGCGGATTTTTGCTGATAAAAACGCAGAAGGAAAAACAACTAGCTCGGCCGGCCCAGCGCGGGGGCGCATGAGGCGCCCGTTTGTGGCAACTCGCGATCGCGGCGACTATTTATCTCTTTCAGCGATTAGCGTCGAGATTTGACGGTCATCGTTGTTAGTGGACTGGCCCATTTTCGCGAACTGTTAAATGAAAAAGAGAGCCCGAGGTATTGAACCCTGGTCAAAGCAAAGAAAGATAGCGCTCCTAGCCACCTTGCCAGACTATAGTTGGTCTAGAGAAAAGGGGGCGCACCCAACTTGAACCGGCTAGAGCCGTTTCTTTCATATTTTTTTTCATCTTGGTTTTCTTTTTTCTTCTCCAATTTTTTCCATTCTTTTTGCATTTGTTTCTTCGTTTCCCCCCTTTTTTTCTTTAGTTTAGTTTGTCTTTTGACAGGGCTTTTCTTCGTTTTTCCTTTATTTTTTGTTTGGTTTTATTTTTTATTCTTCATTTCTTAGTTTGGTTTTTATTCTCCATATTTTTTCTTTGGTTTTATTGTTTCTTCTCTAATTTTTCTTCTTCTTTTTATTATTACGTTTATTTTCATTTTTAATCTACATTTTTGTATATGTCAAAATATATATTTAATAAGTGATCAACATTTTTTGTGTACACATTCAGCATTGTCCGAATTCTTATTCATCATTTTTGAAATACTTGTTCAACCAATACTGATTCAACATTTTTTTAAATACTCGTTCAATAGTTTTTCAATACTTATTCAACATTTTAAATACTTATTTAACATTTTCCAAATACATGTTTAACATTTTTCAAATACTCGTTCAACATTTTTAGTACTCGTTTAACATTTTCAAATACTTGTTCAGCATTTTTAATAGTTATTCAACATTTTTCAAAAACTTGTTCAACACTTTTTTAAATACTCGTTCAACAATTCTTAACACCTATTCAACATTTTTCAAATACTTGTTCAACATTTGCAAATACCTATTCAACATTTTTCAAATACTTGTTCAACATTTTCCCAATACGTGTTCAACATTTCTAATGCTTAGTCAACATTTTCTATGTTTGTTAACCGATATTATTCCGGGAAAAGCGTGGGAAACCCGAGCAAAAAGAAAAAATACATAAAAAAGCATGTTGTATTAGACGAGTAAAAATGAAGGAAAAGAAAAGGAAAGTAGAAATAGGGAAAGGAAGTAACATATTCAAACAGTTTAATTAGAAGAGGTGATTTGCTATGGAACAACATCTGCATAAATATCGTATGACAACATCATCTTCTGATGTTTAGTGCCTTCATCTCTAACCGTCCTCTTCCTTTTATGTTCCAATCCTAGGTTAGTGTAGCCATGCATACTACATAATACCGTATTAAAAGAAATCACATGTCACTGAGAAGGCAATTCAATATGGTGATATTAGTTTCCCTCTTTCCTTCTCATGTGCTCCTGCCAAACACTCAAGCATATCAAGCATTATAACTATGTAAATATTAATGAAGAAACAAAACATGTTGTGATCTGGAAGAAAAAAATTGGTGCTCTTAAGTCTTAAAACACTTCCATGGGCACCACTTTTTCTAGCACAAATCAGTAAATAAGGCGTTTCTTCAGGAAAAATTGTATTTTGTTAGAAGACACAAATATGTTTGTTGCAAAAAGTCCAGACTTTTCTATTCTTTTTTTTGTTTCACACCATTCATCCTAGAGCTGCTTTGGCTCCATATTGAATATTCGACTTTATTGTCAGCACTCACAATTCCCTCAAAATCTCTCTGCTCTCTCTCTCTCTATCACCCAAGGTGGAAGAAGAACAGAGGAAGAACACTGAAGTTTTGTGCAGCGCTCTGAATGTTGCTTTTCTGTTTCACTTTTATTATCTCTAACGGAAGGCAAACATGCCACAGGTCTTGCCCTCTTACCGGATCGTGCCATCCCACGACCGAGAACAAGTCCTTACAGGCCTACAAATGCGCCTCGGGATCGTACAGCCCAAGTCCTCAGGCGTCGCTAACAGTTTAACTGAAACTTCTGAAACTATTGAAGAAAACTGCTAACTAAAACTACTGAAGAAAGCTGCAGAACGCTACCAAACTACTAATCAAGCCACACTGGTTTATTTGCTAACATTTATATCGCTGAATCTTAAGAAAAACAAAGAAGTAAGCTAGTCTAGAGGAAAATCCAGTTTGTGAGGTAAACTTTGCATGACGGTTCTAACCAAAAGCTAAGAATCAAATAATTGATGTATACCTTTTTGTTTGAGAAGGCAAGTTATGATTAGATTTCATGAGACACCTCAAAATTATCATTCAGCTTCTCAAGAGGAGCATCTGATGTGACCCCGACCAAACAATACTAAAGTTTTTCAAAACTAATTAAAATAGCATGACATATACCTTATTCAAATAAATATTCTCAAAATTATGCAAGTTCACGTAGGTATATGAGTCTGAAGTCATATATTGTCTTAGGAAAAAATACACAGTTTCCCATGGGATTCTAATCATACAGACGTTACATAATATCAAAATTTACTTGCGGAGAATTAAAACAGATATATGAACTCATAGGGGTTTATGGTAACACACGATGAGAAGGAAGGCACATGTTGAAGTCGTGAAAAATCTATCTACAAGCAACACAACACTCATTATCGGGCATCTCTCCTAGACCACATATTAGAAGGATATTACTAATGCTGCATACCTTTTTTCAATTAGCATTTCCAAATAGAAATCTTCTGCTAGTGGATGAGACGAAGACAATACTGCATGCCGTTCTTGCTCCATTAATCTCATACAACCACACAAGTGTATATATGTTGTTTTGTAAAAAAGGATTGCTCAAATTCCATTCAATACACAATAATTAATATACAGGGAAGTAAAATTACTTGATACAACAAAGTGGAAAAGCTTATCTTTAAAGTAGGGCTTGAGATCTTTTCCGCTTAAGAAGACATTTAGCAAGAGCGCTACTACACAGCCGACGGGTTCTGGACGATCTTCAGATGATGCAGCGCATCAAGCCATCGATGCGTAGAGCAAAGGTAAACAACACCATTCAATTCTTCAATCGTCCAGAGTTCGGCCAGCAACTGTCGTGTGTACAGTAATTCTGTTTAGCAATGCTCGATAACACTGCTCCATTTTCCTTGAGCAATAAATCTGACACAGACCACAATGGAAAAAAAAATCTGAATATTGAATAGAAAATCTAGTAACAACCCGAGGGGATGGTTCCCAGTAATTTCCCCAAGGATAAATCTGCAGTTCTCGAGGTACTTCGCAGATCCACAACCAATTAGTTTCTAAACATATTTAGGAGAGGCAATGGTTTCAATCACATAGCTGCACAAATCACACATCTCTGCTCCAAAACAATGACAAACTTCTTTGGGTCTGACAGAGAAACACAAAACTTATGGAGGGATGAACGTGGTTGGGATTTGGGAACAAACACAGTGGCTTGAGGTAGTTGGCACCAGCACTACCGGGAACGAGTAGTTCGCCACCAGCCGAAATCCTCCGGCGGGCAGCAGTAGGTGGCGGCGCAGCCGGCGGCGTACTTCTGAAGGTCGACGTCGGAGGATACGGGGAGCGGGCGGAAGAGATGGCGATGAGGAGGATGATGTGGTGCCGGTGCGTGGTGGGGCTACTGCAACAAGAAAGGGAGGAAGCAAGAGAGGCGTCAGGGTACGGCGGCGGCAACGGCGCACTTCTGGGCATTGGACCGCATGAGATGGGGGAGGGGGTGTAGGGGATGACGCGGAAGAGGGCGTTGTGGTGGAGATGCTGGGCGGTTGTGCTGCGGCACAAGAGGAGGACGAGTCGGCGGACGGGCGGCGTCGGCGGCGTATGTGCTTGCCGAGGTCGGCGCCAGAGGAGACGGGCAAAAGGGGGCGGAGGAGATGGCGGGGAGGACGGGATTTTGCGGTGGTGGTGAACGCTGGGGTTGATGAGAGCAGGCGTGAGAGGCTTGGGGTGGATGGCGCCGACAACGGCCATCGAGCGATCGATTCCAGTGACATCGAGCGAGATCGGTGGTTCTTCCAGCGCCTTCTTTTTCAGATGGATTTTGATGAGTTGGGGGCGCCAGTGCTGAACGGGAGAGATGGGACTTGGAGGGGCTATCTGCAAATGTGTGAAGTGAAGCGGGCGTCTTTCTATAAAATTGCACAGATTGCTTTGTGTTGTGCGTCGGATGCAGATCCGACGATCCGAAACGCAAGATGGCAGGCACACCATCATCACCAACTCAGATTTTTATAGGAGTAGAGATACTTGCTACAGTGGCCGGCCTGATTTGTAGCGCTCGACGCGAGAATCCCATCTCGGGTCGCTTAATGCGAGGAATAGGGGCGCCCACTGGCGATGGAGTTTCCCAGACAGGTTCTTTATGGGCTTTTTACGAACCAGTTTCTTACGGTCCTTTCCTTTCAGCCTTTTAAACTATTATCTTTTATAAATATAATTCTTATAGATTAATCAGTTTTAAAAAACAGGCATTGAATATATTTTTAATGTATATTGAACAAATTTTAAATATACATTGAACTTTTTAACACATATTAACAAAAATTATATGAGTCCTATAGTTTTTAAAAAAAATTCATGATTCATTCTAAATTTTCTGAACATTTTTTGGAAGTCATGAATATTTTTCAGAATTCATCTTTTGAATTTGTTGTTTTTTTAATTCATTGAACTTTTTTTTACAAAAAATCAACAGACATTATTGGAAAAGGGAGTTGTTGGAGGTGCCCTTTGTAACTTTATTGTAACGTCACTCGATCCCAACAACAAAAGACATATAGGCACCGACACGTATATAAAAACACGCACCCAGCCGCCATGAGTACGTGGGGATCAACCCAAGAGGCAAAATCAAAGATCCAGACACATACGATGGGCTCCTACGCAACACACATCCCAGATTCGCCAGGACGCTCCCTTTCGAAGGAGCTTAGTGTTTTAGAAGATTTGGTTAATATATGTTTGGTGGAAATACGAAGATGGACGCAATCCACCATTCAAACCTACAATATCAACCTTTGAGTGTGGATATTTTAAGACAGATGCATTGGAGCACTTTATTTCAAAAGGCTCAAAAGTGGTATCTAAAAGTTTTAATATTTTATTTTATTAAAAAAATATGGATGCATATTCTTTACATAATTGTATTTTTTCAATAATACGATATATTATAAGTTAATTTTTTTAGGAGAAAAGCCCATTTTTGTGGATGTAATTTCATTTTCTTATATTTCACATAAAAACCATGTATTGATGAAATTTCATACATAAATAGTACACATCTATGTATATGCATGTACAAAGAAAATCAAACTTTTTCAAGCCATAAATTTAATATTTTAGAACTTTAAGAATAAAGGTCAATGTGCTCGTGCTCCCAAGTAACTATTCCCCAGTTCAAATGATATCTTGAATTATTTTAAAAAAATTACCATCACACCAAACTGCTGAATGTTTTTTCAAAAATTTGCAAGGAGTCTGCTAAACGTTTTCATCTACTCCTTGCAAATTTGGAGCTGTTTGGAGCTGAACTGTCAAATGTTTCGCAAGAGTTCCCGCAATAAAAAAGAAAATGCTTCACAAGAGGAAACGGAGGAGTGCCACGTTTCTTACGCCCCATTTTCCCCTGATCTGCCTTAATGAAAACCAGCCCAATACGCTATGCCTCCCCACTAACCAGCGGGACCCATGATATGAGGAGAGGCTGGAGCGGACACAGCTCTCCATTTCCCAGGAGCTTAGAGTTTGTAGGAATTTCATTTAAATAAATCATGACTATAATAGAAAAACAATTAGCATGGATCGCTATTTCTAATGAAGCAGTTGGTAGTGTTCGTTCCACGGTTAATTTTCTTCGTTTTTTTTCGTCCGTTTTATTTTCATCTCGCCTCTCACCATCCCCACCTTGGTTCTTCCAGACCCATCGATTTTTCTTTCCTCTAATAACGTCCTCCCCTCTCACCTTTTTTCTCAGCCCATCATTCCTTGTTAGCGCATGTATTTATGGTTAATATCGCTACAAATATTTACGTAATCAATTAGCTACCAAATAAAATATCTTAAGATTATTCTCCAAGAAACCAATAGGAAACAACCCGTGTCAATCCACGAAATATACATGGAAAGTACTGCTGGTATTCCAAAAGAAAGTTCCAAATCCATCCGCAGAAAGTTCCAAATCCGTCCGCCTATTAAACATGGAGATTTCTTAAAGATGTGTGCCCGTCGATCCACAGCTGCAATGCAAAGAACGCGTTGCTCGATCAAATCAACCGAGGGACGAGAGGAGAAAGGTCTCCGCCGGACTTTGCTTCCCCATCGCAGCCGACATGTCCGCTCCTCTCGCTCCAGATCGAACTCCATCCGGACCAGCCCATCCCGTCGATTCCTCCGCCGACCGTCTCCTCCGCTCAACATCGTCCGGCTGGACGCTCCTGCTCTCTTCTGCGCATGTCCTTCCTCCGCGATCTGGCTCCTCACTGTCGCCGTCGGCCATCACAAGGTCGCCGCCTCCCAAACTCACAGCTACGGTTCAACCGCTACTCAGGAGAGTAGCAGATCAGTAACTCTGTTCGTGAAATCCCATGTTCTTTTCTCTGGTCCATTGAATACACGATTTGGAATCAGATATATTTTACTCATTTGATGCAATTTCAGCTAAAATTTGCAGATAATTTAGGAGGTGTGTTGCATGCGTAATCTTGAATTCTTCTGTCAACTTTTTTGTTGTCAATTTTTGTTTGGTCAACAGGAAAACGAGCGTGATGCAGATTGAGCTGTCATGGACTGCTGATACAACTCATGCATTGCTTCATGGTATGTTTCCTCTGCGTAATGAAATAGATTGAGGTCCTCGGGTCTTGGCCGGAGATGTTCTGTTATTCATTGTGATTCATATTCCAGCCTGTGTAATTAGTTTGATTCTGAGTCATCATGGACCTCTTAGGCTTTAATATATGTTCAGTTATCCATTCATCCGCTGTGCATTGTTAGCAGTAATGAAAACCTTATGGAGTACTATATACTTGAAAGTATGCTTAATTAATTTGCCCGTATGAAACGAACAATTCATTGGCTAGAACGCATAGTAGTATCACTATTTTTACAATTACACTCCACTGAACTTTTCTCATTCAGTTACTAATAATTACAAAATAATATGAAGATCAACTTCAGAGAATTGAACCGATATTTAGTTCAGTTGAGTCTGAGGCCACTGTCTAATATATGCTTTGTGCGGGTTCAGTATGAAAGACAAGCACTCACTTTCCAATATTGAAACTGGTGTTCCATGAAATAACGGTCATAGTCCGGTACCGCCAAATCATACAAATAAATTATTTTGTAGCTAATGTTTCATCATGAATAAGCCAATTGAAGCAGTAACTCATGTTGTTGCATTTCCTCTGTACTAATAGAGCATATAATAAAGACGACACTTCATTTATATATCAGCAAGATCTAAAAGCCTAACTATCCTGCAGCATGCTACACTCAGTGTACACGCATGTGTACTTGCGTAATATAATGAAATGTTGCAGTCACTCGCCGATGTGCATCGGGTGACATGACTGGATCATTTAGTGTTAGAAATAATCTTATATTTCCTCTGTACTAATAAAGCATATGATAAAGATGACGCTTCATTTATATATCAGCAAGATCTGAAAGCCTAACTATCCTGCAGCATGCTACACTCAGTGTACACGCATGTGTACTTGCGTAATATAATGAAATGTTGCAGTCACTCGCCAATGTGCATCAGGTGACATGACTGGATCATTTAGTGTCAGAAATAATCTTATATTTTAGGACGGAGGGATTACCATACAACTGTTTGTGACTGATTCGAGTAAGTTCAGATGAAGATTTACAATAAAATTTGCATTGAGTTAAGAACATAATTTATGTTATGTGCCTGATTTGACCATCTGTTGATTTTTAGATTGCTCATATCCCATTGGTGCTTAAATACATGAAGAAATGTCCAGAGATGTCCAGTATGTTACAACTGCAGTATTTAATATGTATGCTTGATATCATTTTGGCACAGAATTGCATGTTAGCAAGAAATGTACAGAGATGAAGCTTTACATATGTATGCTTTGTTTTATTTTGTTAGTAAGTTCAATAAAGGGGCTCCCTAAGTTGTGTGCTAGAGCATGATGACCATTTTCTTTATAAGATATATAATGAACAACAATTTGCAACCAATCAATTTTTTTCATGAGCTTTTCAACTTCTGTAACCTCTACATATTGAGAGAATACTATAGATAATAGGTTTTTAATAATTACTCTAGCTCTTAATGTGTTGTCGTTGTAACTGCTGATTAGAGGGAGAAAAAGTAAGTGGCGATATGGGGTGCCGTGTTGACATAAAGGACATTGACCAGTGAGCGGTGGTGATTGAGTCATGCTTATTAGATAGAGCCCTGTGATATTATTTTTCTGTTGCAACGCACGGGCATTGGGAAGGGGTCTTTGGTACTCTGTGTCATGCTTGTTAGGTTAAGCATATTATTTTCTCCCGTCATAACACATGGGCATTTTTGCTATAATTGCTCAATGTTGGTGAACGTAGTATTTCAAAAAAATTCCTACGATCACGCAAGATCTATCTAGGAGAAGCATAGCAATGAGCGGGGAGAGTGTGTCCACGTACCCTCGTAGACCGAAAGCGGAAGCGTTAAGTAACGCGGTTGATGTAGTCGAACGTCTTCGCGATCAAACCGATCAAGTACCGAACGCACGACACCTCCGCGATCTGCACACGTTCAGATCGGTGACGTCCCTCGAACTTCTAGATCCAGCTGAGGTCGAGGAAGAGTTTCGTCAGCACAATGGCGTGTTGACAGTGATGATGAAGTTACCGACGCAGGGCTTCGCCTAAGCTCTACAACGATATGACCGAGGTGGAAATATGTGGAGGGGGCACCGCACATGGCTAAGATCAACTTGTGTGTCTATGGGGTGCCCCCTCCCTCGTATATAAAGTAGTGGAGGAGGGGGAGGGCCGGCCTCCTATGGCACTAGGAGTAGGTTTCCCCCCTTTCCTCCTCCTACTAGGAGGGGGAAGGAAGGGAAGAGGGAGAGGAAGGAAAGGGGGGCCAACCCCCTCCCCAATTCGGATTGGGCTTGGGGCGCGCCCCACCACTTGGCCGCCTCCTCCTCTCTTCCTCATGGCCCATTAAGGCCCATTAACTCCCTGGGGGTTCCGGTAACCCCTCGGTACTTTGGTAGATGCTCGAACTCATCCGAAACCATTCCGGTGTCCAAACATAACCTTCCAATATATCAATCTTCATGTCTCGACCATTTCGAGACTCCTCGTCATGTCCATGATCACATTCGGGACTCCGAACTACCTTCGGTACATCAAAACACATAAACTCATAATACCGATCGTCATCGAACGTTAAACGTGCGGACCCTACGGGTTCGAGAACTATGTAGACATGACCGAGACTCACTTCCGGTCAATAACCAATAGCGGAACCTGGATGCTCATATTGGTTCCCACATATTCTACGAAGATCTTTATCGGTCAAACCGCATAACAACATATGTTGTTCCCTTTGTCATCGGTATATTACTTGCCCAAGATTCCATCGTCGGTATCATCATACCTAGTTTAATCTCGTTACCGGCAAGTCTCTTTACTTGTTCCGTAATGCATCATCCCGCAACTAACTCATTAGTCACATTGCTTGCAAGGCTTATAGTGATGTGCATTACCGAGAGGGCCCAGAGATACCTCTCCGACAATCGGAGTGACAAATCCTAATCTCGATCTATGCCAACTCAACAAACACCATCGGAGACACTTGTAGAGCATCTTTATAATCACCCAGTTACGTTGTGACGTTTGATAGCACACTAAGTGTTCTTCCGGTATTCGGGAGTTGCATAATCTCATAGTCATAGGACATGTATAAGTTATGAAGAAAGCAATAGCAATAAACTAAACGATCATAGTGCTAAGCTAACGGATGGGTCAAGTCAATCACATCATTCTCTAATGGTGTGATCATGTTCATTAAATGACAACTCTTGTCCATGGCTAGGAAACTTAACCATCTTTGATTAACGAGCTAGTGAAGTAGATGCATACTAGTGACACTCTGTTTGTCTATGTATTTACACATATACTAAGTTTCCGATTAATACAATTCTAGCATGAATAATAAATATTTATCATGATATAAGGAAATATAAATAACAACTTTATTATTGCCTCTAGGGCATATTTCCTTCACTCAGGTACAACATCATGTTTAACTATATTTGATTACTTTTCACATTAACAACATTGCTAGGATCATGTTGGTTAGAACTATTTGTAAGGTCTCTTTCAGTAACCATGTACATGTTGCTTCATATTGTAGTTAGGCTAGTTTAATATTGCAGTCCTAATTGCATTTGATCTAACCTAGACAAATATTTCCTGTATTTGCTTATCAAAATGGTGAGGAGTTCTTGATACAGATGAACACATTGAAGCATTAATCATGATCAATTATATTTCGTACTTGTTTTACAGTTCCTTTGAGTGAGGCGCACTCATCACCGGTTTATTTTGTGGTCAATATTTGCTTCTGCATTAGCTGATCCCTGGAGCATCAAAGATATTGGATGATGTGGCGCACTACTGCATAAAAAAACTCAAACAACAACAGTCAAGGTCGTGGAAGGGAAAGTGACAGGCAGAAGGTGTGCCTCGAAAACTTCAACTTCCTCAGTAATTGTATCAAATGGTCAACATGACAAATCAACCAACACATATGTCGTGCATTTCTATCCTCAGGATTTTGATATATGTTCCTAGCTTTAAGCCAATAATGGGCAATGGTGGGTGACGTTACTTATCAATATCTCGTGAGTTAATTGGACAACTAATGTGTGCATCTTGCTGTGAGTAGCGAAGAGTCGAGAAGGAACGGTTAAGATCTAGAAATGATTTTCCAGCCCATGCACGCATTGACAAGTTTGTGAATTCTCCCTGCATGGTCCTACGCATGATAGTGTGGCTTAAAAATAGAAGCTCTCTGTTAATGAGGGAAATGGTTCACTGCTTTTTAGTCAAAAGTGACTACAATCCTATCATTTTTATACTTCCTCGAAAACTTCAACTTCCTCAGTAATTGTATCAAATGGTCAACATGACAAATCAACCAACATATATGCCATGCATTTCTATCCTCGGGATTTTGATCTATGTTCCTAGCTTTAAGCCAATAATGGGCAATGGTGGGTGACGTTACTTATCAATATCTCGTGAGTTAATTGGACAACTAATGTGTGCATCTTGCTGTGAGTAGCGAAGAGTCGAGGAGGAACGATTAAGATCTAGAATTGATTTTCCAGCCCATGCACGCATCGACAAGTTTGTGAATTCTCCCTGCTTGGTCCTACTCATGATAGTGTGGCTTAAAAATAGAAGCTCTTTGTTAATGAGGGAAAATTGTTCACTGCTTTTTAGTCAAAAGTGACTACAATCGTATCATTTTTTATACTTCGGGCTGCTTATTAACATATGTAAAGATGCAAATATGGACATTTAGCTTTCTATGAATAGTGTCCTCTAATAGTTGTGAAGTGTCACATCTCTTTAAAGTTCAGATCATGACGTAGTTTTGTTATTGAATTTTTAGTTCGCAGTTTGTTGCTTCACTTGGAATATTTGGGGCTAATCTGAAATAACCTTCTCTTGTATTGCAGGAAACAACCTGTAATGAAGGATTAATAGTACAGAGGAAATGGTTCATCTAATCAGGATTATCAAGGCAACAAAATAAGAGGGAGCGGAAACAATTCACCTAATTAGGATTATCAAGGCAACTGTAACATCCCAAATTTTTAATTTGGAATGTTATATATTAGGTCATCATTGCATATCATATTTTTATTGCATTTTGACTTGATCCTAGAAATTCTACGCAACTCAATGACCCACGGAGAGAGTTGGGAATTTCGTTATTTTCATATTTGAGTTTTCTCAAATTTTGAAAAGAGGATCGTTTGATTTTAATTATTTTCTCTTTGAATATTCCTTTTATGAAAATAAAAGAGAGAGAATAAAATGACTTCCTCAAAATAAAGAAATATTGGAGATTTAATATCAAAATCAAATAAGAATTTTTTTTCGGAGTTTTATCGCTATTTTATTTGAATTACGAAAAATTTGCGTTTTCCAAAATTGCATTAGAGTCCCAAATAAATGTTCACCTTGTCCGATAGATTTTTAGAGGACGGGAAAAATTTATTTCAGGATTTTTGGAGTCCGTTTAGTATTTCTTTTCTTCATTTTTCTGCGCGGAATTGTTTAAAAAAAGTGAACCGACTTAGCCGGCCGTACCCGATCCGGACTCGTCCGGCCGGCCTCTTATAAGGCCCGCCCGGGACCCCCCAGCCCAGCCGAACCCTAGCCCCGCCGCCGCAGCCGCTGCCACGCGCTGCCCGCTAGCCCCGTGCCGCCGCCGCCGGAACCCGTCACCGCCGCCCCGCCCGACGCCCGCCGAAGTGCGCCGCCGCTGCCGGAGTTGCCGCCGCCCTCGCCGGATCTCGTCGAGGTAGCCGCCGCCGGTTTTCTCGAAAAACCGATCATTTTTTTCAAAACCCTAGATCTTTTTTTCAGATCTGGTTCGGTTTTTTTTTGGTTTAGTTATTTAGCGGACGTTCGTCCGTACGTTCGTTTTAACAAACGGTTTTCGCTCGTTAGTCACAGACAGCGAACATTCGTTCGTTAGCCTGTTCGTCAGTTTTTCTTTTTTCAGGGTTTTCCGCGATTATTTTCGATCGCGATTTCTGACCTTATTTTCGTTTTAGTTTACCTTTTCGCTGGTTTATCGGAATCAGGCGATTCAAGCGCCTAGAGTTTCGTCTCAAAGCCCTCTTTCTGTTTAATCAACCTAAACAAGTTTTTGCTACTGTAAAATTTGACTTTAGTCCAGATTAGTAAATGAAGCTTGTTTCTTTCGCAGTTTGAGTTTCGTTGCTTCGTTTGATTTGATTCTTTTTGCAAACCGGAGTTCTTAAGTTGAACCTTCTGGTTAGATCTCTTATTTGAGTTTTACCCGTGCTTCTAGTTGAGTGCTTATTGTATGCTTGTTTGTTTGCGATAGAGTACCCGGAGTGCGAAGCGTGCTACTACGAGTCTCTAGGTTTCACGGATCATCAGCAAGGCAAGTAACACTTTGATCATACCTCTTTACTACCCAGTTTTTATTGCATTAGGTCAATCCTCAAACAATTGCATGATTAGGATCTGTAATATGTGGGTTTTGGGAAGTAGTTGAGGTAGTACCTATTGTCCTGTTTATTACCAAACCCTTGGGAGTTACTTCTACGTTGCTTATATTGCTATGCTATGCTTGTAGACGTGGATTGGGTGAGTGTATCCATGACAGATGTGAGTATTGTTAATTAATGGTTAACTTAAGGTGGCTACTTTAATACACATCTAGGTGGATTGAGGCACCTGGGGAACCCTGTGTTGCCTGTATTTTTTTGGAAATCCCGGCGTACCGTGTGATTCTCCTATGGACTGCCACCCAGGCTCAAAGGGATCATAAGATTATTCATGCTAGAAACTTCCGTGTGCAGCCACATGCCATTATGGGCTCTGGCATAGTTGAGTAAGTTGTGGGAAACCTTTCCATGATGGGCTAGCAGATGTAGGGGATTGTAGGTGTACCGGCCTATCTATCGGTTAAGGGGACCTCTTCGGAAAGACTGTGTCTCGGTCATCCGTTTCTCAAACATCATGTAGTGCGAGAAATCCAACGGAGGAGATCGAGTCTTGTGGGGAAAAGTGCGCAAACCTCTGCAGAGTGTACAAACTAATCATGGTTAGCCGTGTCCCCGGTTATGGACGTTTTGAGTATCTAGTTCTTGGATTATCATGTGGATCTCATCACTCTTAATATAATTTGATTGGGTTTAATGATGATGCTTAATTGGGATTGAGTTGGGTGAACCTTCTCAATGTTTAACAACCACCATGATAGTTAAATAAAATTTATTCCTTTGTTGTAGGGAAAAATTGGCTTTCCGCAAAACATATTTAACCATACAGCTTTCACCAGCCAAATATGCATGTAGTGATAGCTATTATTTTGTTCACTACTCTTGTGTTACCTTGCCAGCATATTCCATGTGCTGACCCGTTTTCGGGCTGCAACGTTCAAGTTGCAGACTTTTTAGACGACGAGTAAGGTGCCTTAGGTCGTGGTCTTTCACTCAGTGATGCCGTTGGAGTTGATGGACTCGCTTTATCTTCCAAGCCTTCCGCTGTTATCGTATTAGATGGCCTTAAGCCATATTTATTGTAATAAGTTCTCTTTTGAGACATTCGATGTAATAAGTGTATGATTGCTACTCTGTTATAAATCCTTCAAGTACTGTGCGTGTCAGCATTACCGATCCAGGGATGACACTGATGCACAAAGATCAGACTGTTTGAAGTCTGGTCGCTACAAGATGGTATCAGAGCACACACTAACTGTAGGACACGACCACTAAGCTAAAGCCCTAGATCACTACTCTCTTCTCATTTCTGACTCCTCTCCATTTTCTACTCTTTAGGATGGTGGATGCAAGGATCAAGTTCACGCAACCGGATGAAGAAACACCTTTTGAACGACACCTGAAGGAAGTCACTAAATACCTGAACATCGGAATACCAAGCTTCACCGGACCTACATCGCCACTTTACCAGAAGAGGAGAGTTGGATGATTCAAGTCAGATTCCTGGAAGAACATTCACGCCAGTCACTGAGCCCATAGAGTTTTCCTTTGATGCCCCAACCTGGAGTTTAGGAAAGAGCATGGAAGCCCACATTGCCATGGGACGCATTGGAGAAGTTTACCACAAGGATCTCAAGGATACTATTTACCAGATTTGTGGGCGCCGAGATGAGCAATGGGAAATGATCAGCACCAGGAAGGATAGATCGATTGCCGCTTTCATCCAGGAGTTAAACCAGCACATTCGACGCCAGGAGAACCAGATGTGCGCAGGCATGATAGATCTGAAGAAGGCAATGACCAAGATCACGGAGCTGGAAGAAGAACTCAAGTCTACACGCGATGGATATGAGGAGGAAATGACGATACTCGTGGAGAAGAATGATGATCTGAAGAAGAAGCTAGGAGTGTTCATGGGAGACCCCGCGCCAGGAGGAGAAGACGACGATTCCACTTGCCCGGAGAACTACATCATCATTGACGACACCGACTCGGACCCTGACGATAGCGATGATGACTATGTTGATGAAGCTAGAGCGGATATCATGGAGTCTTCGACCGATCAATTTT
This sequence comes from Aegilops tauschii subsp. strangulata, assembly GCF_002575655.3. NCBI lineage: Eukaryota > Viridiplantae > Streptophyta > Magnoliopsida > Poales > Poaceae > Aegilops > Aegilops tauschii. The sequence continues at coordinate 366,871,345 of NC_053035.3, read as the reverse complement.
TCTAGTCGACCACCATAACAGTAGTAGTATTCCTCCATGTACCTAGTAGTAGTTCGAGGACTTTTAACGATAGTTCTAGACCGATTGTATGCCCTTGCTTGATTGATTGAGTGATATGATGGTGTTTGTCTCATGTGCATATGGGTAGTGTTTTCTCACTAGACCCCCTTTTCTATTCTAATCTCTCCCCTCTAAACCCATCAGATGCCTTCGAGACGTGACACCGGATTTGTTTTCCCACCGAAGATCACCCAGTTGATCCAGCAGCAGAATGCATTGATGCAGATACTAGTCCAGAATCAGAATCAGGGGAACAACAACAACAAGAAGAACCCACCACCACCACCTGTTGATCACTTAGCCTGTTTTCTAAGGCTGAATCCACCGGTGTTCTCCAGTGGCACCGAGCCGATAGTTGCAGATGATTGGCTCCGCAAGATTGGAAGGGAGTTGACCACTGCAGGATGCACAGATGCGGAGAGAGTGCGTTTTGCCGCACATCAGCTTGATGGACCCGCAGCATCATGGTGGGAGAATTTCACAGCCACTTACCCCATCGACACTGTTACATGGGACCAGTTCCAGCAGGCTTTTCGCACTGCCCATGTATCAACAGGAGCTATGGCCATGAAGAAGCGCGAGTTTCGCAACTTACGCCAAGGAGGACGCACAGTTGGCCAGTATGTGGATGATTTTAGTAAGCTAGCACGTTATGCCCCAGATGACGTTGCTACAGATGCAACTAAGCAGGAGAAGTTTCTGGAAGGACTGAATGATGAGCTGAGCATGCAGTTGATGGTTGCAACTTTCAACAACTACCAGGAGTTGGTAGATAGAGCTCTCATGATTGAAGGGAAGCAGCAGTAGATTGACAGCCGCAAGAGGAAGTATGCACAAGGGAAGTACAATTTTGGAGCTCAGAAGAGACCCCGCTTTACCCCGAACTCGGGAGGACCCCTTCAGCATAACCATGGAGGTCAGAATCACACTGGAGGAAGTTCGCACAACCATAGTGGCCCCAAGAATGGGAATGGTAATGGAGGAAGCAATGGCCAGAACCGTTCCAACCCAGCAACGCCCGCCAAGAAAGATCTAAGCCACGTTACTTGCTACAAGTGCGAGAAGACTGGACATTACGCCAATGAATGTCCTGAAGCTAAGAATGGAAACGGCAATGGAAGCTCTGGGAAGAAGCCCAACCCTTTCAACAGGGGACAAGTGAACCACGTTAACGTGGAGGAGGTTGAAGCCCAGCCAGATGCAGTAATAGGTAAGTTTTTGGTTAAGTCATTTACTGCAATCGTTCTTTTTGATACTGGTGCATCGCATTCATACATATCAAGGGGATTGTGGATAAGTATAAACTGCCCACCAAAGTTCTTAGTACGCCTATGTTAATGAGCTCGCCAGGAGCGGAGTATATGGCAAGTCAAGGATGTTTTCAGATGCCATTGACCATAGGTAGGCATGTTTTCCCCTCAGACCTGATAATTTTGGAGTCGCAAGGTTTGGATGTGATTCTGGGTATGGATTGGCTATCGATGTATGGAGAAAACATCGATTGCGCCAGTAAGTCGATTTTGCTCACCACCCCAGAAGGGAGAAGGATTAAGTATGTATCCCGGCATGTGCCGAAGAGGACTCAAGTAAATTCCTTATCAGGAGTTGTACAGGAGGAAGTACCAGTGGTGAAGGATTTCCCGGATGTATTTCCAGAAGAGTTGCCAGGCATGCCACCGAATAGAGACATTGAGTTTTTTGATTGAACTTTTACCAGGCACAGGGCCAATATCTAAGAGACCGTACAGGATGCCCGCAGAGGATTTGGAGGAGATTAAGAAGCAGATTAAGGAGTTACTGGATAAAGGCTATATTCGCCCAAGTTCGTCACCTTGGGGATCACCAGTGCTTCTAGTGGAGAAGAAGGATGGATCGTTGACGATGGTTGTTGATTATCTTGGATTGAATGAAGTAACGATCAAGAACAAGTACCCACTGCCGATGATCAATGATTTGTTTGATCAGTTGCAAGGAGCTAAAGTATTTTCTAAGATCGATCTGCGATCAGGGTACCACCAGCTGAAGATTCGAGGGCAGGATATACCTAAGACAACTTTTACCACGAGGTACGGGCTATATGAGTATACCATTATGTCATTTGGCCTGACTAACGCACCTGCCTATTTTATGAGCATGATGAACAAGGTGTTTATGGAGTTTTTGGATAAGTTCGTTGTGGTGTTCATTGATGATATTCTGGTCTACTCGAAGAATGAAGAAGAGCATAAGGAGCATTTGCGTTTGGTACTTGGGAAGCTCAGAGAATATCAGCTATACGCCAAGTTCAGCAAGTGTGAGTTTTGGTTGAAGGAAGTTGGATTCCTTGGACATGTTATATCCGGAGAAGGAATAGCAGTAGACCCCATCAAAGTTGTCACTGTGACAAATTGGGAAGCACCCACGTCAGTTGGAGAGATCCGGAGTTTTCTTTGGACTCACAGGATACTACCAGAGGTTCGTTGAGAATTTCTCGAAGATTGCAAAGCCCATGACGGAGTTGTTGAAGAAGGACACCAAATTCAAATGGACTGAGGAATGTGAGGCCAGTTTCCAGGAGTTGAAGAAATGTTTGGTTACATCACCAGTGTTGATTCTACCAGATCAACGCAAGGATTATGAAGTGTATTGCGATGCTTCTCGTCGAGGACTTGGAGCCGTACTTATGCAGGAGGGAAGAGTTGTTTCATATGCCTCACGACAGCTTAAACCCCATGAGTTGAATTATGCTACCCATGATTTGGAGTTAGCAGCCGTAGTGCATGCGTTGAAGACTTGGAGACATTTTCTCATCGGAGACCATTGCGAGGTATACACGGATCACAAGAGTCTGAAGTATATCTTCACGCAGAAGGAGTTGAATCTCAGGCAGAGGAGATGGCTGGAGCTCATTAAGGATTATGATATGAGATTGCATTATCATCCCGGAAAGGCTAACGTAGTAGCCGATGCGTTGAGCCGCAAGAGTCATGTCAATACACTCATGACCGGAGAGTTACCCAAGGAGTTAGAAGAGGATCTTCGCGAGCTATGTTTGGAGATAGTTCCGAGAGGCTATGTAGCAGCATTGGAGATTCATTCTACATTGATGGATAAGATCAGAGAAGCTCAGAAGACGGACAAGGAGATTGCCGAGATAAAGGAAAGGATGAGCAAAGGAAAGGCTAAAGGATTTCGTGAGGATAAGCACGATACCTTATGGTTTGAGGACCGCGTATATGTGCCAAATGATCAGGAGATCAGGAGGCTGATTTTGCAGGAGGCCCATGATTCGCCATATTCGATTCACCCAGGAAATACCAAGATGTATCTGGATTTGAAGGACAGTTTCTGGTGGACCGGAATGAAGAAGGATATTGCGGAGTATGTAGCAGTTTGTGATGTATGTCAGAGAGTGAAGGCGGAACATCAGAAGCCAGCTGGATTGTTATAGCCATTGCCGATACCCGAATGGAAGTGGGACAAGCTAGGCATGGATTTTATCACGGGATTGCCCAGGACTCGTTCAGGTTATGACTCAATATGGGTTGTAGTTGATCGTTTGACGAAAGTAGCTCATTTCATCCCAGTGAAGACCACTTACACCAGTGCTAAGTTGGCAAAGATATACATGACCAGGATCGTATGTTCGCATGGAGTTCCGAGGACCATAGTATCAGATAGAGGAACCCAGTTTACCTCAAAGTTCTAGAGTTAGTTGCATGAAACTTTGGGAACCAGACTAGAGTTCAGTACAGCCTTTCACCCACAGACAGATGGACAGACTGAGAGAGTCAATCAGATTCTGGAGGACATTTTGAGAGCTTGTGCGCTAGATTATGGATCTAGTTGGGACGACAATTTGCCTTACGCAGAGTTTTCTTATAACAACAGTTATCAAGCCAGTTTGAAGATGGCCCCTTCGAAGCATTGTACGGAAGAAGGTGCAGGACACCATTGTTGTGGAATGAAGTTGGAGACCGTCAGTTGTTTGGACCAGATTTGATTAAAGAGTCTGAAGAGAAGGTTAAGCTGATTCGCGATAGACTCAAGGTTGCCCAGTCCAGGCAGAAGAGCTATGCGGATTCTAAACGCAAGGATACAATTTACGAAGTCGGAGACAGAGTGTACCTTCGTGTATCACCACTTCGAGGAGTGAAGCGTTTTGGAGTTAGGGAAAGTTAGCACCACGTTTTGTGGGACCATACAAGGTTTTGGAACGTATGGGAGAAGTTGCTTACAAGTTGGAATTGCCCGAAGGATTGTCAGGAGTTCACGATGTGTTCCATGTTTCTCAGTTGAAGAAGTGTCACGCAGAGATGGCTGATATCCCTCTGAGAGATACAGTGCCACTGAAAGCGATTCAGTTGGATAGCGATTTGACCTACAAGGAGAAACCAGTCAAGATTCTCGAGTTTGCCAGCCGAGTTACACGCAGCAAAGTTATCAAGTTCTGCAAAGTTCAGTGGAGCCACCATACCGAAGATGAAGCCACCTGGGAATGAGAGTAAGACCTACGGAAGGATCACCCTCACCTATTTTCTAGCCAACCCGAATCTCGAGGGCGAGATTCATCTTAAGGGGGGTAGGTTTGTAACATCCCAAATTTTCAATTTGGAATGTTATACATTAGGTCATCATTGCATATCATATTTTTATTGCATTTTGGCTTGATCCTAGAAATTCTACGCAACTCAATGACCCACGGAGAGAGTTGGGAATTTCGTTATTTTCATATTTGAGTTTTTTCAAATTTTGAAAAGAGGATCGTTTGATTTTAATTATTTTCTCTTCGAATATTCCTTTTATGAAAATAAAAGAGAGAGGATAAAATGACTTCCTCAAAATAAAGAAATATTGGAGATTTAATATTAAAATCAAATAAGAATTTTTTTCTAGAGTTTTATCGCTATTTTATTTGAATTAGGAAAAAATTGCGTTTTTCAAAATTACACTAGAGTCCCAAATAAATGTTCACCTTGTCCGGTAGATTTTTAGAGGATGGGGAAAATTTACTTCAGGATTTTTGGGGTCCGTTTAGTATTTCTTTTCTTTGTTTTTTTTGCACGGAATTGTTTAAAAAAAAGTGAACCGACTTAGCCGGGCCGTACCCGACCCGGACTCGTCCGACCGGCCTCTTATAAGGCCCGCCCGGGACCCCCCAGCCCAGCCGAACCCTAGCCCCGCCGCCCGAGCCGCCGCCGCCGTTGCCCGTGCCGCCGCCCACTAGCCCCGCGCAGCCGCCGTGTGCCGCCGCCAGAACCCGTCACCGCCCGCCCCCCCCCCCCTGACGCCCGCCGGAGTGCGCCGCCGCCACGGAGTTGCCGCCGCCCTCGCCGAATCTTGTCCAGGTAGCCGCCGCCGGTTTTCTCGAAAAACCGATCGTTTTTTTTTCAAAACCCTAGATCTGTTTTTTTTTCAGATCTGGTTCGGGTTTTTTTGTTTAGTTATTTAGCGGACGTTCGTCCATACGTTCGTTTTAACGAACGGTTTTCGCCCGTTAGTCACAGACAGCGAACGTTCGTTCGTTAGCCTGTTCATCAGTTTTTCGTTTTCCAGGGTTTACCGCGATTATTTTCGATCGCGATTTCGGACCCGATTTTCGTTTTAGTTTAACTTTTCGCCCGTTTATCGGAATCAGGCGATTCAGGCGCCATAGATTTTCATCTCGAAGCCCTCTTTCTGTTTAATCAACCTAAACAAGTTTTTGCTACTGTAAAATTTGACTTTAGTCCAGATTAGTAAACGAAGCTTGTTTCTTTCGCAGTTTGAGTTTCGTTGCTTCGTTTGATTTGATTCTTTTTGCAAACCGGAGTTCTTAAGTTGAACCTTCTGGTTAGATCTCTTATTTGAGTTTTACCCGTGCTTCTAGTTGAGTGCTTATTGTATGCTTGTTTGTTTGCGATAGAGTACCCGGAGTGCGAAGCGTGCTACTACGAGTCTCTAGGTTTCACGGATCATCAGCAAGGCAAGTAACACTTTGATCATACCTCTTTACTACCCAGTTTTTATTGCATTAGGTCAATCCTCAAACAATTGCATGATTAGGATCTGATGAATATGTGGGTTTTGGGAAGTAGTTGAGGTAGTACCTATTGTCCTGTTTATTACCAAACCCTTTGGAGTTACTTCTACGTTGCTTATATTGCTATGCTATGCTTGTAGACGTGGATTGGGTGAGTGTATCCATGACAGATGTGAGTATTGTTAATTAATGGTTAACTTAAGGTGGCTACTTTAATGCACATCTAGGTGGATTGAGGCACCTGGGGAACCCTGTGTTGCCTGTATTTTTTTCGAAATCCCGGCGTACCGTGTGATTCTCCTATGAACTGCCACCCAGGCTCAAAGGGATCATAAGATTATTCATGCTAGAAACTTCCGTGTGCAGCCACATGCCATTATGGGCTCTGGCATAGTTGAGTAAGTTGTGGGAAACCTTTCCATGATGGGCTAGCAGATGTAGGGGATTGTAGGTGTACCGGCCTATCTATCGGTTAAGGGGACCTCTTCGGAAAGACTGTGTCTCGGTCATCCGTTTCTCAAACATCATGTAGTGCGAGAAATCCAACGGAGGAGATCGAGTCTTGTGGGGAAAAGTGCGCAAACCTCTGCAGAGTGTACAAACTAATCATGGTTAGCCGTGTCCCCGGTTATGGACGTTTTGAGTATCTAGTTCTTGGATTATCATGTGGATCTCATCACTCTTAATATAATTTGATTGGGTTTAATGATGATGCTTAATTGGGATTGAGTTGGGTGAACCTTCTCAATGTTTAACAACCACCATGATAGTTAAATAAAATTTATTCCTTTGTTGTAGGGAAAAATTGGCTTTCCGCAAAACATATTTAACCATACAGCTTTCACCAGCCAAATATGCATGTAGTGATAGCTATTATTTTGTTCACTACTCTTGTGTTACCTTGCCAGCATATTCCATGTGCTGACCCGTTTTCGGGCTGCAACGTTCAAGTTGCAGACTTTTTAGACGACGAGTAAGGTGCCTTAGGTCGTGGTCTTTCACTCAGTGATGCCGTTGGAGTTGATGGACTCGCTTTATCTTCCAAGCCTTCCGCTGTTATCGTATTAGATGGCCTTAAGCCATATTTATTGTAATAAGTTCTCTTTTGAGACATTCGATGTAATAAGTGTATGATTGCTACTCTGTTATAAATCCTTCAAGTACTGTGCGTGTCAGCATTACCGATCCAGGGATGACACTGATGCACAGAGATCAGACTGTTTGAGGTCTGGTCGCTACAGCAACAAAACAAGGCAACAAAACAAGAGGGAGCGGAAACAGTTCACCTAATCAGGATTATCAAGTTTATAGCATCACTAAATTATTTACGCTAATTGCTTCTACATTCTTGTCATAGTTTGACGATTCTGACATGAGAAGATAAATGGTGAAAAACTTCTTCAACTTATACCTTGAAGCTATATATTTTAATCATTTTTGAAGCTCAAGTAATGTATATACATTTGCCATTCAAGGTTGACTTTTTGCTGATTTTGCAGGCTTAACATATTGTCCCAAGATAGATTAGCCATTGCAGGGCTACCATGTAAGCAATGCGATATTTTTTTTTAATAATATGGCACTTGTATGATATGCATTCTTGATTGTGCAAAACAATTGTTTTATACCATTAGAGTACTTTTAGTGGGACTTGTGTGTTGCATTGTAAATTCCATATCCCCTTGAGCTTTTAGGAACTTGATATCGTGGCAGAAGTGATACCTTGTTTCTTAGATACACCTGCAACTTTTAACTTATTTACCATTTAGATCCAGCCGGTTAAATATACCTTTAATCACATGTTTGTGAAAGAACCGAGTAAAATTTGGTAGCTACCTTTACTATCAGCAAATGACAACAATTCCTTTGGTTTCAAATATAACAACATAATGTGATAAGACCTATGTCAATTATGTCATTTCCTGTTAATCGTACATGCTTAGGAGACATCAGATCTGGCCTCTTGGTTCAGGGCGCGTCTGGGCGGAGAGCGGGTTGGTTGGCGGGGGACTCCTCCTGGCGGTCTGTGGGGAAGTATAGTGTGAAGGAGATAGGGCGCATGGCGAAGGTGAGGTGGGCGTCATCCCGTTTTAAAGGAGAGGGCTCCGCGAAAACCGAGCGGAAGGGGAGGGTCCGACAGGAGAACATGAGGGTGCGTCATGGGGTGGAGTTTTTCTGCTGGGTCTGCGTGTTGGAGATAACATGGTTGATAGTTCAGACATTTTTCCCTCCAATATGGTCTGGATTTGAGGGAGCCCGGACTGTCGTGTTGTTAGATGTTCGAACACGTCCGGGTGTATGAGAGAGAAATGAGCTCTGATTCATTTATATACATTATAGCCCGTGGCAACGCACGGGCGTTCTACTAGTAAATCTAACATGCTAGATGCACCATCACGAACAACATCATCGCACATGCAACAATAGTTATAATAAAATATCAAATCAGATCAGGGGATACATAATGATTGGCATCGCACATGCAACAACAGCCATAATAAAGGATTGGATCATGTTACAGGACACATACTGATTGGTTGCAGATGAAGTAGTGATGGTTGTCACAGAGGCGATTTTGTTCCCGACGTGTTGGCAAAGATCGTTCGAAGCAGACTTTGGTGACGATGGCGTGCAACAACGCCTGATCTTGGTGGTAGACAACCCATGACGAAGAACGCGAGCAGTCGTGTGAGGTGCTTCCTCAAAAACCAATCCACCCTCTCTTGCAGTAGGATTACAAGGGCGTGAGGTTCCGAAAACCTGCTCTCCCGCTCGCCGGTGAACCCTGGCGTTCAAGATTGAGTAGATGATGATGCAAGTAGTGAGAGAAGACAAAACTCTAATTCGGTATATAGAAGACCGCGCTGTGACACCCCTGTAATTAAGCTACAATGATTTCCCTCTAATTATGCCAAGACATCATATTTGTGACGCTTAAATGCCACTTGTCCCAAATTCAATTTAAATTCCAATTCAAGTTGCAAGTCAAAATATTATTTCTTCAAACAGTAAAACAAAAATGTTGGTAATATTCCAAATAGTCCCCAAGTATTTTTCATGAAGAAACCAACCTCATTTGACTTCCCATTTTGCCCCTAGCAATTATTAAAGTGGACCAGTAGCACTTAACATGCCCATTTAAATACTAAAATAAATTTAAACATTTTAAAATGACCTCAAAGTTTGTGGGCCATTTCAAAATATTGCATTGTAATTGTGTGATTGATTCATTCATTCGTTCAATGTTGCTCTATATATTGTGTAGCCCGTACACGCTGCCGTGATGTATCACAGGATAGAGGGACGACATTTACATACATACATTGTTGGATAAAGCTGAAGGGACAGTATGCTTGTTACGACATGATCCGACATGAAAAACTAGTTGAACAACCGGTTAATCTCGTTGGATTTGAACTATTGTTGTACTAGACTTTATTTGTATTTTCTATCCTAACTTTAATGAAATCTGTTATATTTGCATGAATTTCGTCTGGTTAGTTTAAACCGTGGTTGAAATATATGCAGACAACGTGGATGACCGGCTCTCGCATACGTTTCCATGGACTGATCTCATGTCCGCAGACGGATGCCAGAACAAGTTTGCTAGTCAGCGTTGAGATGCCACAAGGCACGCAATTTGCGTGTTCTAAAAATAAAGAATATGGTCATGCCACCGACGAAGTACTCCAGGAAGTAGCAAATGGAGAGCGTCAGGAGGGGCACGCGTTACTACGGTACTCTACTACTCCCTAAACTTTTTCCTCCGAGGCATATAATCCCCTCAACTTGATGAAGTGCCGTACTGATTTCGGCAGTGGCCCAACAAGAACTTCGCACTCGGCACCGGCGATGGTGGTTAGCGTCATGAATTAGCGGCGACAGAGCTCCGTAGTTTTAGCAGCCTCCCAGGTCAGTGTGATCGCACGACGACGGCCTTGCGAAGCGAGGCAAAATTTCGTGTTTTGAACTTTTTTTAAGAAATTCAAGATCTGCCCCCGTTTGATTTTTTTTCGAGATTTGACCCTTTTTCCTACCGTCTGGGCCTCTGGCGGTAGGGTTACATAGCCTACCGCCAGGACCCTGGCGGTAGGAAACTTATCCACGTCAGCGCGTGGAGACGGCGCCGCCCCCCTTCCGTCGCACCCTACCGCCAGGGGCCCTGGCGGTAGGTTGTGTACACATACTGCCGGAGCCCCTAGCGGTAGGGTCCGGGCAGTTATTTCGCCCGAGACCCCCGCGCCCCTTCCCTTCTCCCCACCCCTCCCCTCCCCCAAGTCGGCAGTTCATCCATTTTCTCCCCCAAGTCGCGCCCCTCTCTCATCTCCTCCACTCTCCCCCTCCGATCTTCACCGTTTCTTCACCGTTTTGGCGGATCGAGATGGCCCCGAAGAGAGAAACGTAAGCTCCTCCGATCCCTCCAATTAGTTTTTGCAAACTTGCTTCCGATTCGACGCATTATTTCCTTAAAATCCCTCATGTTTTTGAACTTAGATTGAATTTTTTTCACCTAAGATTCATTGTAGTTGTAGTTCTTAGTTCTTAGTTCTTTAGTAACTAGTGGTATTGGATATGAACTCTAATCAATAGTTCATATGTTAGTGTGAAGATGAACCCTAGTTCATAATTTGTTTAAAAAAAATTATGATGTAATGTTGATATGAGGATGAACCCTAGTTTGATAATGCACGTTGATATGATGATATGATCTAGTGTGAAGATGAACCCTAGTTTGATGATGCATGTTGATATGATGATATGAAGATGTTGTTTGGAAAAAATTATTTAAAAATATGATGATATGATGTATGTTGGAGGATTTTTTTTTGATATGATGCATGTTGATATGATTTGATCCATCATGTGTAGTAGATGTTGTTGGAGAAATATGCTTAAAATTTTATTTTGATATGATGCATGTTGATATGATTTGAGTTCATTTTTTGTTTATGTATGCTTTATGCTTATGGTGCTTTTGTTTATGAAATTTTATTAAGACGGCCACCTCTTACGGACAACATCGGCCCACGGTACTCCATGCTTGACTGGGCATTCGACAAGGGTCATCGTGCCCGTTTCATAGAGAACGAAGAGGTAAGTTATATGAATGAAATTTTGACCAAAGTTTTCAGATTGATGAAAATGATTTCCTAACTTGTGGCGTTCACTTTTTGACAGATGCTCCAGCCACTGCGCATGAGGGGTCACGGGGTTCATGGGCATATGGACTACGACGAGCGCTACGCGCCGTTCTTCAAGAGAGAATGTCTGTTGGGTTTTGTGTTGCAGTTCAAGCGTCAGCCGCCGACGCTTGTCCACGCGGCTCTCACAGCTCTGATTGACCGGTGGCGACCGGAGACCCATTCTTTCCATCTGCCATGCGGGGAGATGGCGGTGACCCTAGAGGACTGGGGGATGATTACTGCCATGCCGATCGAGGGTCATGCACTCACCGGTCGAGTGGAGAGGACTGGGGGATGATTACTGCCATGCCGATCGAGGGTCATGCACTCACCGGTCGAGTGGAGAGGACCAATTGGCAGGAGAGGGTCACCACCCTCATCGGCGACTGCCCCGGTGCCAAGAGTAACCGTACATCCGGTGTGCCGTTGCCCTGGCTCTCGGAGCACCGGAAGACATGCCCCCAAGGCGCAGATGAGGCGACTGTGGAGTTGTACACGAGGGCCTATCTGTGGTATATTCTCTCGGAGGTCGTGTTTCCAGACAGCTCCGGGAACTCTGCCAACTGGGCGTACCTGTTCTTCCTAACGGACTGGGATGCAGGGTACAGTCGGGGGACTGCATCTCTCGCCTACCTATACCGTTCGGTAAGAGAGTGTCTAATTGCCTACCTCCCTACGAAAATGTGTCCATGACATTTTCTTATATCTGATCCTCATTTGATGTTTTGCAGCTTGACGACGCAACGCAGAGGACGGGAGACAAGTCCAATATGGGTGGCTTTGTCTGGGCCTTCTCTATTTGGATGTGGGAGCGGCTGCCAGTGGGGTGTCCGGAGAAGTTGCGAAGGCAACCTGGCGGTAGGGTTACACAACCTACCGCCAGCCCCCATGGCGGTAGGGTGAACCTACCGCCAGGGCCCTTGCATATTTCGTTACAGAAGCTTTATACGAAACACAGGACCCTACCGCCAGGCGCCCTGACGATAGGGTCAGACAGCCTACCGCCTGAGTCCACCTACCGCCAGGGCGCTTGCATATTTCGTTACAGAAGGCATGTACGGCAAACGCTACCACACCTTACCGCCAGAGCCCCTGGCGGTAGGGTTAGACAGCCTACCGCCAGGTTGTCTGGCGGTAAGGTACTTATCCACGTCAACGCGCGGTGACGGCCGCTGTCTCCCTCCGTCACACTCTACCGCCAGGGCCTCTGGCGGTAGGCTGTCTAACCCTACCGTCAGGGGCTCTGCCGGTAGCAAAAGGGTTAAATCCCGAAAATATTTCAAAATGGGGTCAGATCTCGATTTTGTATGTCAAAAGAGTCAAAACACGAAATTCGGCCGCGAAGCGAGGCTCCAAAATTGTATGTAGCAGGTGACCTTCCCACGGTACTACCTCGTCTCAGCTCCCGGCAAAAAATGGCTACCGGACAGTGCCTGTTGAGATGTCGAAAGCTGGAAGAAGAAACTGACACAGACACATGATGTGTGAACCGACTTTTTTTATAAAGAATACTAAGTAGTAGAACGTGCGACGACTTGAGTGGGACACCATATGCACTCTGCAGCTAAAAACGTGGAGGACTCGCCTAGTGCAGACCCTTATCACGACCAACTGAAAAAATGGAAATAAACCAAAGTGATTACTAGATAATAAACCAAGGTGTACATTAAGATTTTTTAATAGAAATGTTGCATATTTGAGGGAATTTCCTATGTTGACGTTTTTACAATTAAATCATACATGTTTTTTAATGATTCATTTGCACCGACGGCTCCTAAAATCGCTAATCACCGTATCAATTGTATACTTTATAAGGGATTTTTGTCCTAATTATTAGTTTGACTACAATTTAGAGAAACTTATCCTTCCACTCATATCTATTGATAAAAATATTTTGCTTCCGCTCGGCTTTCTGTTAATTATCTTGGCAATTCTTTTCTGTTTAATTAATCGATGACGCAAATCTTTCGTCTCCATTTAAAAAAATAAGAATTGATGTGGACAAAATCATGTTGGATGCCAATTGGTGTGACACTGCCATCATGTGTTTTGACTATTGCTGCACTTTTTGTAACCTCAAAAATATTGTAATCTTTAGAAGCTTATTCGATGTGGATCCTTATTTCTTAAATCCTCATCCACATGGCATCGGTTATCATAACGCGCAACCAAAACATCTCGTACAAAACCGCAAAATGGACGTGGTCTCTAGTCCTTTGAGAATCCCAAACGTTGTGCTTTGCCAATTGGCACTAAACCAAGCCCCGCAAATGCTGGCACGGTCAGAATATGGCCATGCCAGCGATGAAGTGCTCCAAAGCAACAAATGGAGCGTCAGGAGGAGTACGTAAGGGCATGTCCAACGCAGGCGCTAAGGGAGAGGCGCCAGGATTAATTTCCCTGTTAATTGGCAGTTACCACGGCTATTCCCAGCGCCTGATGCCACATCGATGCAAACAAAGGCATGGAGCGCTTGGCTATTTTCCTACCGCGCGAGTAGAGAAACGAACGCCGGGCCTCCGTATATTTAGAGCCCGTGATTAGCGCCTGGCGTTGAAGGATATAAAGCGCCTAGCTCTTTTTCAATTTTCTGCTATTTATTTTTTCACTGTAAGCGCCTGCTTAAGAGTCTACCAGTGTAGATGCCCTAAGTTTCGAAACGGAGCGCCTTTTATTTCTGCTTTTCTGTCGTCGTATACAAATCACAAAGCGGGCCGCTCCGCCGCGAGCCGGTCCAACCCGCGGCCGCCACGCGCCCTGGCCGGCGGGCGTCCAGTCCAGTCCAGCCACACACCAGCGGCGGTGGACTGGTCTTGTCTCTGGTGGTGGTAGTAACAGCGATCGGCTGGGCGTTGCCTGCCAACATCTGTTCCGCTCGGCGTGTCCCCGGTCGCACGCTCGACGGTCCGTGACGCTGGCCGGACGCGTGCCTGTCAACCATCCCGTCCCGTGTGTCGCGTGCACGCGTCGCTGCTTCTGCCCTGCGCACGCTGACGCTGCCGCTCCGTCCCCACCCGGCCAGACGGCTGCCCCCCATCCACTCGCTCCGTTGAATGACTCGGGGGTGTTTGGTTCACGGACTTTTTAGTCCCAAAGACTAAAAAAGTCTCAAAAAAGTCCCTAGGAATCAAACGGGAGGGACTTTTTTACAAGGACTAGAAAAAGACTCTACTAGAGAGTCTTTTTTGATTAGTCCCTGGGACTAGAAAAAGTCCTAGGACTTCTGAACCAAACACCCCCCTCTACTACCGGCGGTGATCGATCAACACATCTGAGGAGGCCGCAACTGGCTCAGCCGAGAGCTACGTTGCCAGTCGCCGGCCCCGTCGGCACGGCAGGGTCACGCGCGCAGCGACAGCCGCAGGTTGCTGTCTCGCGCGGACTAGACTAGCACCACCACTCCAATTCAAATCAACGTGTCCATCCACGGCGTGGCCTGCCCAGCTCGTTCCACTGATTTTCCACTGACTCCTACCTCGAGCAGGTTTAGGAAGGTAATGAAGGCATACCTTTGACGTTAAGCTTCAGCAGTTCAGCCTCAGGCGTGTGGCACACTGTTTTTCTCGCTAACTTTAGCCACGAGCATGCAGATTCAGGAAGGAATTGAAGGCATATCTTTTAATGGCATCCACGGTAGTACCACTATACGTATCATGCGAACTGAAGAATTAATGGCGGAAACGCCTACCGCCAGCGCTTAAGAGCTAAGCAAACGACGGCTACCTCCCCCATCCCTCCCCACCCCCACCCCCACCACCACCCCGCCGCGCCCAGCCTCCTATCGGAGACAAACTGCTGCCGTGCCACCGCTATAATAAACTACAGGACGCGGCGCCCCTCCCCCAGCCCAGCTTCTTCCAGTACTTTCTCTAACGTCTCTCTCTCTTTCCTCCGTCGCCGTCGCGGAGGGTGTGGGGGGCGGATCATGGCGGAGCACGGCGAGGAGGAGGCGGCGACGCTCGAGTTCACGCCCACGTGGATCGTCGCGCTCGTCTGCTCCATCATCGTGCTCATCTCCCTCCTCGCCGAGCGATGCCTCCACTACCTCGGCAAGGTAACCCGTCACCCATCAGGCGCCCGTTCGCCTGCTTTTATCACCTTCCGCCGTTCCGCTGCCATTCCGCCCCCTTCGATCTCCTCGTACCGGCCGTGCTCGTCCATTGACTGCTCCGCGTTCTTGGTTGCAGACGTTCAAGAGGAAGAACCAGAAGCCGCTCTACGAGGCCATCCTCAAGGTCAAAGAAGGTAATTAATCTCTTCCCCCCGCCCGCCATGGCCCGCATGCATCCTGCTTCATTCGATTGCCAAGAACTGATCTGGAGAATGTCCCACTCAAAAAAGAAGAAGAAAATCTGGAGAAAGTACTGGTATGTCAACAAAATTGTGGTGGTGCGGTCTGTGCAAAAAGCGCATCTCTCTGCATCATGGGTAATTGGGTGGGGTTGCTCTCGGTAGGGACGGTCTCCAACTGTTCCCCTGAAAAATAGCCAAAAGGCTACTAATCATTTTATCTGTCTTCTCTTTTTGAATTTGACGTTTGGTTGTACTACCTGTCTTCCATGTTGGGTATGATCAACTGCTCCTTGGTGCAATGCAGAGCTGATGCTTCTCGGGTTCATCTCGCTGCTGCTGACGGTGTGCCAGGGGAAGATCCAGAACATCTGCATTCGTCCTAGCTGGACACTCCACATGCTGCCATGCCAGGGGGAGGACGAGGTTCGGGCCGGTGAGGCGGCGCCGACAAAGGAGCATCTTGTTACAGCCCAGATCATCGGCAGAATCGGGAGGCGGCTGCTCAGTGGCGGCGCGGCGGAAGTCGACGTCTGCCGATCCAAGGTGATTGGGCCAGGCCACCATTGCAATCAGTACATACTTTGATTTCTTGCCAACCGTGGCGCTCTTTTTTTGCGGGGTGGGGGGAGCTACTGTGCCATTGAGTTGGTTGAATGAGCAGTTGGAGTTAGGTACCATTGGGATTTTTGAGCATGCAAACACTTAAATTTTCTTAGGACTTCGTAGCTAGTTTGGTACAGGGTTATTTGGACCAAACAGACAGAGCCACGGGGCCACCCTTTTTGCCATTCCTGTGATGTTGTCAATCTTAGGATGTGATGAAGCGACGTTGTTCTGTTTTGCTTGTACATTTGCGCTGACTATGATATGAAATGGGAACACTAGACACTAGCATGTGGAAGGAGTGGGCATCACAACTGGGTACCATAAAGCCACAGACAGAAATGGATGGCCGGTTTAATCACATTCTTTAAGATTAGGTCGGCTAACCATATTGTATGGATAGTCATGTCACTGTGATGATTAACTTACAGAGAGAAATTGATATATAACTTAATTTGGTTGGAACATTCAAATGGCTCCGCTCGATGTCTCTGTACAGCATGTTCAATTTTTTCTATGATAATGTATTGCTTCTATGTTCCATTTATCCTTTCCACTCCTTCAGTCTTAAATAATGTTTAGTTTCTCACCATGTGTAAATTGAACAATCTTCAGATTTCCTTTTAATCTATGCTGTTATGAACTCTAGTGTTTGTTTTGACAGGGAAAAGCTCCGTTGATGTCCCTTGAAGCTATACATCAGTTGCATATTTTCATATTTGTGCTGGCTATTACACATGTTGTATTCAGTGTTTTGACGATGCTTTTAGGAGGTGCAAAGGTAAGCCACTTATCAGTTACGGCGCTGCGCATTAGCCACGGAATACCGCATGCTATGGTAAGCTGATTTTGCATATTCTCTTACTCAGATACATCAATGGAAACTGTGGGAGGATGCAATTCAGAAAGACACCGCAGGAAACGGTATTTGAGCCTTTCTTGTTGTTCATATTTATCACAATGCCAGTGATATACTTGTGGGTTAACAGCAGTTTTTCCCCCCTCTTGTGCACTGAAAATCAATATATGTGTCTGATGAAGAAGCAACATTGTTTAGAGCCACTACATTTGTAACAGGATGATTATTCCATAATAAACTGCAGGGCCCAAGAAGGTGAACAATGTACACAATTTCGAATTTATCAGGGAGCATTTTAAGGGTATTGGCAAAGATTCTAGAATATTGAGTTGGCTGGTAAGCAATCATGAGGTCTTCTATCAGACTTAATTTATGCTGCAAAATTGCATGGACTAGTAAAGTTTTCTATGAGATATGCAACCTTTTAGTCTGGTTATGCCTTATAGGAAAGGCTTTATTTTTATTTTAATACTGAAAGTGTGTACTGACGAACTAATTAGCCCGTTTCCATTTCCCATGCAGCATTCTTTTTTCAAGCAGTTCTATGGATCAGTAAGTAAAACCGACTATACCACAATGCGTCTTGGTTTTATCATGGTAAGCATAGCTTGTAATAAGCTGGCCTTGAGTGCTTTCCTCGTATGTGAAAATGAGTTTCATTTTTGGATTGCAGACCCACTGCCGTGGAAACTTGAAATTCGATTTCCATAAATACATGCTGCGGGTTTTAGAGTCTGATTTTAAGAAGGTGGTTGGCATAAGGTGAGCTAAGAGTATCACACAAGTTTCTACTTTTCTATATATAGTGTGCCAAGCTGGTTTTCTATGCAAGTTAGCTCAACTCATGCCGTGTTTATTCTCCTTTAGCTGGTACTTGTGGGTCTTCGTGGTGATCTTTCTGTTGCTGAATGTTAATGGTAAGTTGCAGTCCATCTTTTCTGAACAGCACTTGTATGTTCTGTAATTGCTTTTGCCTCCCTATCACTTAGTTTTTGAAATTTCAGACTGAAGTTCAATATTTTCAAAATATCATATGCGAACATGTTGGGATACACTATAAATCTGCAGAGTTTCATGGAAAGTTGTTCAGTTTGTGGAATACAGAGTAAAGATAAAATGTTGTAATCTAGCAAACGGTAATGGTAAAATGTTTACAAATTCCAAATTTGAATTAGATTCTTTAGCAGTTACGCTGGTAACGTGTGAAAAAACCAGAACCTGTCATGAGAACTGTTTTGTTCTGCAAGATGGTTAACTAAACCTTGTCGGTAATATATTTCATTATTTAAGCTTCTTGAAGCTATCTTACACCACATTTTGCCAATCTGCAGGGTGGCACACGTACTTTTGGATTGCATTCATTCCCCTTATTGTAAGTGCATATATAATGATGTGTTATTTTAAACATTAACTATGGGCCTCTTATACCGCCCTTACTCACTCTCTGTTTTCCCTGCAGCTTCTGCTAGCCGTGGGCACCAAGTTGGAGCACGTCATAGCTCAGTTAGCTCAGGATGTAGCTGAGAAGCACTCCGCAGTCGAGGGCGATTTGATCGTGAAGCCATCGGATGACCACTTCTGGTTCGGGCGGCCGAGGATCATCCTGTTCCTGATCCACTTCATCCTCTTCCAGAACGCCTTTGAGATTGCATTCTTCTTCTGGATACTGGTAAGCATCTTGAGGGGGCCCCAGTTTCAAATTTAAATTACGTTCGGTGAAGATCTAATGACTTATCGAAACATCGTTTGCCCCATTTCTGTTGTAGACCACCTATGGGTTCAACTCCTGCATCATGGGGCAAGTTGGCTTCATTGTGCCGAGGCTTGTTATTGGGTACCTCACACACATCTCCAACTTCTTTTCCCATAGGAAAAAGCGAACATGACCTTTTTCTTGAACTCATGCATCCATGTGTCCTTCTACTTGCAGGCTCATTATTCAGCTTCTCTGCAGCTACAGCACCCTGCCTCTGTATGCAATTGTAACACAGGTGCGACCATTTTTTCGACGTCGTAAAATGTTTCTAGTGTCGTCGACACCGATTATTGACGCATGTTCTATCTCCTCTGTTGTGTGCAAAGATGGGAAGCTTCTACAAGAAGGAGATCTTCAATGAGCATGTGCAGCAGGGTGTCCTGGGTTGGGCTCAGAAGGCTAAGATGAAGAAAGGGTTCAAGAAGAGCAATGGCGCGGCCCAATCGACGAGCCCCGTCGATTCTGTGGGGCCTTCTACTAAGGTTGAAATGGTGAGACGACCGGCGCGGGAAGGCAACGATGCTGGTGAAAGCATAGAATGATGTAGTATGGGTAGTGAGTAGTGTTGTCTAGAGCAATGGCGTCTATGATGTCTATTTTGGCGCTGCAATGAAAGCACTTCAGCATGTGCTACCATTATGCAGAAGTTCTTGCAGCCGTAAAACATTGTGCTGGCAAGGGGTAAAAAGAAATTGGGTCCAGATAGAAATAGTTTATCTCTCACAGCGTCGGTGCCTAAAACTGTCGCTGCTTCTGCCGGTTCTTCTTTTTTCCACTCAAAATGTAACATCAAGCGAATACAAACACGACGATGAACACGTGGTCTTAGCTATGCTAAGATGCACATAGTCAAACAACAAGACAAAAGAGAAAGTTAAATAAAGACAAAAAAATACCGACATAGTGGCAAAAGCAAAGCCATATACCACCAAAACTATGCGTAAGTCAAAGGAGGTGGTGGACCGGTCCGAAGATTATGCCGCCATCCGTATTGGGTAAAAGCCTCTCGGGTCATCCGCTTCAACCGCATACACACTGCCTTGAACAGCGATTGGTAATCCATTCGATGTAGTGTAGACCACGTACGAAGCCAGTGCATACAACGGAAAATAACCTCCAAAGGAGTAGAGTTTAGTGCACTAAAAACAAAATCATTTCTATATAGCCAAAGCGACCATAATAAGGCGGATGCTCCCACCCTTATTAGCATTTTAAACCTATTTAAAATTTTATCCAACCAGTGACCATAAATATTGGCAACACTTGTGGGTGGATACAAATTGGATGCTATTTGGATGACTGACCATGTAGAGCGTGCAGTCTTGCAGTGAAAAAGAGGTGTTTGATTGTCTCATCATGAGTACAAAAACTACACATCTTACTTCCATGCCAATTGCTCCTCTCCGAGGATACCAAAAAAACTTTTAGTGAAATCTTCGACTTCCAAATTTTCTTATTATTATCCATCGGGATATCTGAATGCGTAAGTGCATGGTACATAGAGTCAACCGTGAAGGACCAGATGGTATTTGAGCCTTTGTCTTGTTGTTAATATTTATCACAATTCACAATGCCAGTGATATACCTGTGGCTTAACAGCAGTTATCTTTTTCCCTCTTGTGCACTGAAAATCAATATATGTGTCTCATGAACAAGCATCATTGTTTACAGCCACTATATTTGTAACAGGATGATGATTCCATAATAAACTGCAGGGCCCAAGAAGGTGACCCATGTGTCAAGATGGGTAAAGCGTCTCAACTCCCAACAGGGGAGCCCACATGAGTTTATATTGATCTGGTCGTGGTGATTACAGAAGGGTTTCGGTTAGGACTCCTAACCGAGAGAGAGAGAGAGAGAGAGAGAGAGAGAGAGAGAGAGAGAGAGAGAGAGAGGGAGGGAGGGAGGGAGGGAGAGAGGAGATCTTACAGGAGGGAGATAGAGATAAACCAACTAAATAGCAATAAATGATCCTATCTCTACCAGAACGTGATATACAGGTAATGCGCCATAATATTACTTTAACACCCTCCCTTAATCTAAACTTCTCAAGTTAAGATTACGCTTGAATTCCTCAAACGGTCTTGTGTCCAAGGCTTTTCTGAAGCCGTCTGCAACCTGGTATTTTGAATGAACAAACCAAACTACAACTCCTTGTTAGCAACTCTTTCCCTCATAAAATGATAGTCAATCTCTATGTGTTTGGTTCTTGCATGAAAAATGGGATTAGCAGACAAGGATGCAGCACCAAGATTGTCACACCAAAGACATGGGGTTGGTGTGTGACATATGCCATGTTCCTTAAGCATGGACTTGACCCATATAATCTCTGATGTTGTGTTTGCCAATGCTTTGTATTCTGCCTCAGTACTAGACCTCGAAACTGTGGCCTGTTTCTTTGCACACCATGAGATTAAATTAGGTCCAAAGAAGCTGCAAATCCACCTGTTGACCTTCTGTCATCTATGCAACCTGCCCAGTCAGAATCAGAAAAAGCACTAACAAGTGCGGATGATGACTTGCTGAAGGTTAGGCCAACACTGAAAGTATTTCTCACATATCTCAGTATGTGTTTGGCAGCATTCCAATGAGCTGTAGTTGGTGCATGAAGAAACTGACAAACCTTATTAACAACAAAGGAAATGTCAGGTAACTTCTGAAGGAAATATGCCCTAGAGGCAATAATAAAGTTGTTGTTTATATTTCCTTATATCATGATAAATGTTTATTATTCATGCTAGAATTGTATTAACCGGAAACTTGATACATGTGTGAATACATATATAGACAAAACAGAGTGTCCCTAGTATGCCTCTACTTGACTAGCTCGTTAATCAAAGATGGTTAAGTTTCCTAGCCATAGACATGTGTTGTCATTTGATGAACGGGATCACATCATTAGAGAATGATGTGATGGACAAGACCCATCCGTTAGCTTAGCATCATGATCGTTAAGTTTTATTGCTATTGCTTTCTTCATGACTTATACATGTTCCTCTGACTATGAGATTATGCAACTCCCGAATACCTGAGGAACACCTTGTGCGCTATCAAACATCACAACATAACTGGGTGATTATAAAGATGCTCTACAGGTGTCTCCGATGGTGTTTGTTGAGTTGGCATAGATCGAGATTAGGATTTGTCACTCCGTGAATCGGAGAGGTATCTCTGGGCCTTCTCGGTAATGCACATCACTATAAGCCTTGCAAGCAATGTGACTAATAAGTTACGGGATGATGCATTACGGAACGAGTAAAGTGACTTGCCGGTAACGAGATTGAACTAGGTATGAGGATACCGACGATCGAATCTCGGGCAAGTAACATACCGATGACAAAGGGAACAACGTATGTTGTTATGCGGTTTGACCGACATAGATCTTCGTAGAATATGTAGGAGCCAATATGAGCATCCAGGTTCCGCTATTGGTTATTGACCAGAGATGTGTCTCGGTCATGCCTGCATAGTTCTCGAACCCGTAGGGTCCGCACGCTTAACGTTCGATGACGATTTGTATTATGAGTTATGTGATTTGATGACCGAAGTTTGTTTGGAGTCCCAGATGAGATCACGGACATGACGAGGAGTCTCGAAATGATCAAGAGGTAAAGATTCATATATTGGAAGGCTATATTCGGACATCGGAAAGGTTCCGACTGATTCGGGTATTTTTCGGAGTACCGGGGAGTTACGGGAATTCGCCGGGAGAAGTAATGGGCCTTATTGGGCTTCAGTGGAGAGAGGGGAGAAGGGCCAAGAGGTGGCGCGCGCCTCCCCCCTGCCCAAACCGAATTGGACAAGGGGTGGGGGCGCGGCCCCCCTTTCCCTCTCCCTCTCCCTCTCTTTCCTTCTCTCCTACTCCGAATAGGAAAGGGAATCCTACTAGGACTTGAGAGTCCTAGTAGGACTCCCTATGCTTGGCCCGCCCCTTAGGCCGGCCGCCTCCTCCCTCCCTCCCTCCTTTATATACGGGGGAGGGGAGCACCCCAAAGGACTCAAGATTTGTCTTAGCCGTGTGCGGTGCCCCCCTCCACAGTTACACACCTCGGTCATATCGTCGTAGTGCTTAGGCGAAGCCCTACGCCCGTAACTTCATCATCACCGTCACCACGCCGTCGTGCTGACGGAACTCTCCTTCGGCCTCAACTGGATCAAGAGCCCGAGGGACGTCATCGAGCTGAACGTGTGCTGAACGCGGAGGTGCCATACGTTCGGTACTTGGATCGGTTGGATCATGAAGACGTTCGACTACATCAACCGCGTTACTAAACGCTTCCGCTTTCGGTCTACGAGGGTATGTAGACACACTCTCCCCGCTCGTTGCTATGCATCTCCTAGATAGATCTTGCGTGATTGTAGGTAATTTTTTTGAAATACTGCGTTCCCCAATGGTGGTATCAGAGCCAGGTCTATGCGTAGATGTTATATGCACAAGTAGAACACAAAGAGTTGTGGGCAATAACAGTCATACTGCTTACCAGCATGTCATACTTTGATACGACGGTATTGTTGGATGAAGCGGCCCAGACCGACATTACATGACCGCGTTCATGAGACTGGTTCTACCACCATGATTCGCACACAGGTGGCTAGTGGGTGTCTGTTTCTCCAACTTTAGTTGAATCGAGTGTGACTATGCCCGGTCCTTGTTGAAGGTTAAAACATCACACTTGACGAAAAATCGTTGTGGTTTTGATGCGTAGGTAAGAACGGTTCTTGCTAAGCCCATAGCAGCCACGTAAAACTTGCAACAACAAAGTAGAGGACGTCTAACTTGTTTTTGCAGGGCATGTTGTGATGTGATATGGTCAAGACGTGATGAGATATAAATTGTTATATGATGATCATGTTTTTGAAATTGTCGGCAACTGGCAGGAGCCTTATTGTTGTCTCTTTATTGCATAAGATGCAAGCGCCATGTAATTGCTTTACTTTATCGCTATGCGATAGCAATAGTTGGCGAGACGACCATATGACGACACATTGATAGAGATCAAGATGATAGAGATCATGGTGTCATGCCGGTGATGATAGAAATCATGACGGTACTTTGGAGATGGAGATCAAAGGCACAAGATGATGGTGGCCATATCATGTCACATATTATGATTGCATGTGATGTTTATCTTTTATACATCTTATTTTGCTTAGTTCGGCGGTAGCTTTATAAGATGATCCCTTACTAAAATTTCAAGGTATAAGTGTTCTCCCTGAGTATGCACCGTTGCGACAGTTATTCGTGCTGAGACACCACGTGATGATCGGGTGTGATAAGCTCTACGTTCACATACAATGGGTGCAAGCCAGTTTTGCACATGCAGAATACTCGGGTTAAACTTGACGAGCCTAGCATATGCAGATATGGCCTCGGAACACTGAGACCGAAAGGTCGAACGTGAATCATATAGTAGATATGATCAACATAGTGATGTTCACCATTGAAAGCTACTCCATCTCACGTGATGATTGGACATGGTTTAGTTGATATGGATCACATGATCATTTAGATGACTAGAGGGATGTCTATCTAAGTGGGAGTTCTTAAGTAATATGATTAATTGAACTTAAATTTATCATGAACTTAGTCCTGATAGTATTTGCATATCTATGTTGTAGATCAATTGCTCGCGTATAGCTTCCCCGTTTTATTTTTGATATGTTCCTAGAGAAAACTAAGTTGAAAGATGATAGTAGCAATGATGCGGACTAGGTCCGTGATCTGAGGATTATCCTCATTGCTACACAGAAGAATTATGTCCTTGATGCACCGCTAGGTGACAGACCTATTGCAGGAGCAGATGCAGATGTTATGAGCATTTGGCAAAGCTCGGTATGATGACTACTTGATAGTTTAGTGCACCATGCTTTACGGCTTAGAACCGTGACTTCAAAAATGTTTTGAAACGCCACGGAACATATAAGATGTACCAAGAGCTGAAATTTGTATTTCAGACTCATGCCCGAGTCGAGAGGTATGAGACCTCTGACAAGTATTTTGCCTAAAAGATGGAGGAGAATAGCTCAACCAGTGAGCATGTGCTCAGAATGTCTGAGTAGTACAATCGCTTGAATCAAGTGGGAGTTAATCTTCCAGATAAGATAGTGATTGACAGAGTTCTCTAGTCACTGTCACCAAGTTACTAGAACTTCGTGATGAACTATAATATGTAAGGGATGACGAAAATGATTCCCGAGCTCTTCGCGATGCTGAAATCAGCAAAGGTAGAAATCAATAAAAGCATCAAGTGTTGATGGTTGACAAGACCAAGAAAGGGAACTTCAAGAAGAATGGAAAGCAAGTTGCCACTCCCATGAAGAAGCCCAAAGCTAGACCCAGCCTGAAACTGAGTGCTTCTACTGCAAAGGAAATGGTCACTGGAAGTGGAACTGCCCTAGATACTTGGCGGATAAGAAGGATGGCAAAGTGAACAAAGGTATATTTGATATACATGTTATTGATGTGTACTTTACTAGTGTTTATAGCAACCCCTCGGTATTTGATATTGGTTCAGTTGCTAAGAGTAGTAACTCGAAATAGAGTTGCAAAATAAACAGAGACTAGTTAAGGACGAAGTGACGATGTGTGTTGGAAGTGATTCCAAGGTTGATAAGATCACCATTGCACACTCCCTTTACCTTCGGGACTAGTGTTGAACCTAAAATAAATGTTATTTGGTGTTTGCGTTGAGCATGAATATGATTGGATCATGTTTATTGCAATACGGTTATTCATTTAAGTCAAAGAATAATTGTTGTTCTATTTACATGAATAAAACCTTCTATGGTCATACACTCAATATAAATGGTTTATTGAATCTCGATCGTAGTGATACACATATTCATAATATTGAAGCCAAAAGATGCAAAGTTAATAATGATAGTGCCACTTATATGTGGCACTGCCATTTAGGTCATATTGGTGTAAAGCGCATGAAGAAACTCCATGCTGATGGATTTTTGGAATCACTTGATTATGAATCACTTGATGCTTGCGAACCATGCCTCATGGGAAAGATGACTAAGACTCCGTTCTCTGGAACAATGGAGCGAGCAACTGACTTATTGGAAATAATACATACTGATGTATGCGGTCTGATGAGTGTTGAGGCTCGTGGTGGGTATCGTTATTTTCTAACCTTCACAGATGATTTGAGCAGATAAGGGTATATCTACTTGATGAAACATAAATCTGAAACATTTGAAAAGTTCAAAAAAATTCAGAGTGAAGTGGAGAATCATCGTAACAAGAAAATAAAGTTTCTATGATCTGATCACAGAGGCGAATATTTGAGTTACGAGTTTGGTCTTCAATTAGAAGAATGTGGAATAGTTTCACAAATTCATGCCACCTGGAACACCACAGCATAATGGTGTGTCCGAACGTCGTAACCGTACTTTATTGGATATGGTGCGATCTATGATGTCTCTTACCGATTTACCATTATCATTTTGGGGTTATGCATTAGAGACAGCTGCATTCACGTTAAATAGGGCATCATCTAAATCCGTTGAGACAACACCATATGAACTGTGGTTTAGCAAGAAACCTAAGATGTCGTTTCTTAAAGTTTGGGACTGCGATGCTTATGTGAAAAAGCTTCAACCTGATAAGCTCGAACCCAAATCGAAGAAATGCGTCTTCATAGGATACCCAAAGGAAACTGTTGGGTACACCTTCTATCACAGATCCGAAGGCAAGATCTTTGTTGCTAAGAGTGGATCCTTTCTAGAGAAGGAGTTTCTCTTGAAAGAAGTGAGTGGGAGGAAAGTAGAACTTGATGAGGTAATTGTACCTTCTCTCGAATTGGAATGTAGCTCATCACTGAAATCAGTTCCAGTGATGCCTACACCAATTAGTGAGGAAGTTAATGATGATGATCATGAAACTTCAGATCAAGTTACTACCAAACCTCGTAGGTCAACCAGAGTACGATCCGCATCAGAGTGGTACAGTAATCCTGTTCTGGAAGTCATGTTACTTGACCATGACGAACCTACGAACTATGAGGAAGCGATGATGAGCCCAGATTTCGCGAAATGGCCTGAGGCCATGAAATCTGAGATAGAATCCATGTGAATAAAGTATGGACTTTGGTTGACTTGCCCGATGATCGGCGAGCCATTGGGAATAAATGGATCTTCAAGAGGAAGACGGACGATGATGGTAGTATTACTATCTACTCGAATTGTCACAAAAATGTTTTCGACAAGTTCAAGGTGTTGACTACGATGAGATTTTCTCACTCGTAGCGATGCTTAAAAGTCTGTCTGAATCATGTTAACAATTGCCGCATTTTATGAAATTTGGCAAATGGATGTCAAACCTGCATTCCTTAATGGATTTCTTAAAATAAGAGTTGTATATGATGCAACCAGAAGGTTTTGTCGATCCTAAAGGTGCTAACAAAGTGTGCAAACTCCAGCGATCCATCTATGGACTGGTGCAAGCATCTCGGAGTTGGAATATACGCTTTGATAGTATGATCAAAGCATATGGTTTTATACAGACTTGCGGTGAAGCCTGTATTTACAAGAAAGTGAGTGGGAGCACTACATCCTTTATGATAAGTATATGTGAATGATATATTGTTGATCGGAAATGATGTAGAATTTTCTGGAAAGCATAAAGGAGTGTTTGAAAGGAGTTTTTCAAAGAAAGACCTCGGTGAAGCTCCTTACATATTGAGCATCAAGATCTATAGAGATAGATCAAGACGCTTGATAAGTTTTTACAATGAATACATACCTTGACAAGTTTTTGAAGTAGTTCAAAATGGAACAGTCAAAGAAGGAGTTCTTGCCTATGTTGCAAGGTGTGAATTTGAGTAAGACTCAAAGCCCGACCACGGCAGAAGATAGAGAGAATGAAAGTCATTCCCTATGCCTCAGCCATAGGTTCTATAAAGTATGTCATGCTGTGTACCAGACCTATTGTATACCCTGCCCTGAGTTTGGCAAGGGAGTACAATAGTGATCTAGGAGTAGATCACTGGACAGCGGTCAAAATTATCCTTAGAGGACTAAGGAAATATTTCTCGGTTATGGAGGTGATAAAGAGTTCGTCGTAAAGAGTTACGTCGATGCAAGCTTTGACACCGATCTGGATGACTCTGAGTCTCGATCTGGATACATATTGAAAGTGGGAACATTTAGCTAGAGTAGCTCCGTGCAGAGCATTGTAGACATAGAAATTTACAAAATACACACGGATCTGAATGTGGCAGACCCATTGACTAAACCTCTCTCACAAGCAAAACATGATCACACCTTAGTACTCTTTGGGTGTTAATCACATGGCGATGTGAACTAGCTTATTGACTCTAGTAACCCTTTAGGTATTGGTCACATGGCGATGTGAACTATAGACTGTTAAATCACATGACGATGTGAACTATTGGTGTTAAATCACATGGCGATGTGAACTAGATTATTGACTCTAGTGCAAGTGGGAGACTGAAGGAAATATGCCCTAGAGGCAATAATAAAGTTGTTATTTATATTTCCTTATATCATGATAAATGTTTATTATTCATGCTAGAATTGTATTAACCGGAAACTTTATACATGTGTGAATACATAGACAAAACAGAGTGTCCCTAGTATGCCTCTACTTGACTAGCTCATTAATCAAAGATGGTTAAGTTTACTAGCCATAGACATGTGTTGTCATTTGATGAACGGGATCACATCATTAGAGAATGATGTGATGGACAAAACCCATCCGTTAGCTTAGCATTATGATCGTTAAGTTTTATTGCTATTGCTTTCTTCATGACTTATACATGTTCCTATGACTATGAGATTATGCAACTCCCGAATACCGGAGGAACACCTTGTGTGCTATCAAACGTCACAACATAACTGGGTGATTATAAAGATGCTCTACAGGTGTCTCCGATGGTGTTTGTTGAGTTGGCATAGATCGAGATTAGGATTTGTCACTCCGTGAATCGGAGAGGTATCTCTGGGCCTTCTCGGTAATGCACATCACTATAAGCCTTGCAAGCAATGTGACTGTGTTTGGCGCGCCCCTTAGGCCGGCCGCCTCCTCCCTCCCTCCTTTATATACAGGGGAGGGGAGCACCCCAAAGGACTCAAGATTTGTCTTAGCCGTGTGCGGTGCCCCCCTCCATAGTTACACACCTCGGTCATATCGTCGTAGTGCTTAGGCGAAGCCCTGCGCCGGTAACTTCATCATCACCATCACCACGCCGCCGTGCTGACGGAACTCTCCTTCGGCCTCAACTGGATCAAGAGCCCGAGGGACGTCATCGAGCTGAACGTGTGCTGAACGCGGAGGTGCCGTACGTTCGGTACTTGGATCGGTTGGATCGCGATGACGTTCAACTACATCAACCACGTTACTAAACGCTTCTGCTTTCGGTCTACGAGGGTATGTAGACACACTCTCCCCGCTCGTTGCTATGCATCTCCTAGATAGATCTTGCGTGATCGTAGGTAAATTTTTTGAAATACTGTGTTCCCCAACAACTTCAATGCCAAGGAAGTAATGCAAGTCACCTAGATCCTTGAGAGCAAATTCTGAATTCAAACCCTGTAACAATGCAGTTACTGCCTCATTTGATGAGCTTGTGACAATGATATCATCAACATATATAAGCACAAATATGGATGTTTTGAACTTGTTGTAAATAAACAGTGATGTGTCAGATTTAGAAGGAACAAAACCAAGTGTTTGCAATTTGGAACTTAGACGTGAGTACCATGCTCTGCGGGCTGCTTCAACCCATAGAGAGATTTATCAAGCCTGCACACATGGAAAAGTTTGTTCTTATCTTTAAACCCAGGAGGTTGTTTCATATACACTTCCTCTTCCAGAAAACCATGAAGAAACACATTCTGCCCATCTAGCTGTTTGAGACTCCATCCTCTGGATACGACAATAGACAAAACAAGACGAATACTGGCAGCTTTAACAACAGGACTGAATGTATCCTCATAATCTATGCCATACCTCTGTATGAATCCTTTAGCAACAAGCCTAGCCTTGTAACGATCTATGGTACCATCTGACTTCCTCTCAATCCTGATCACCCTCAATTATTTATTTTTACCTTGGTGTGAAGGAACTAGATGTCATGTATTGTTTTTCTGAAGTGCTTGGAATTCATCTTCCATAGCCTTCCTCCACCAGGGATCCACACTTGCTTCTAGAAAGGTGCTAGGTTCTCCTGTTGAACATGCCAAACCAAATTTAATTTTATAATTCACAGGCTGAATTACCCCTGCTCATAGTCTTGTATGTGGCGGTGTAGTTTGTTGTTGAATTGTTGTTGACGATCCAGGCTCAGGCATAGAAGATCCCGCAGACTGTTCCTGGACAGAGGATCCAGACAATCCCGAGACTGCTGTTGTGACATCTACCGCCGCCGGATCTTCTGTGGCCATGTGTTCGGGCGAAGCTTCAATGGATGGCGCAGAAAATCCAAGCGAGCTAGCCGGATCAAGCTGGGGTCCCATGCCCGCAGCGGGCTAGTGCGCCGCCCGTCTAACGTAGACGCGTAGGGTCGGGCCAAACCACGTGGTCGGCCGGTCCCCTGATGGTGACGCCCGCGAGTGGGAGGATGGCCCCCCAGGCGAGCACATGTCGGGTGGGAGTTGGCAAGCCACCGCGCTTGGCATAGATTCGGTGTTGCAGCGCTCCGACCCTACAGTGGATCGCGCCTGCGCTGACACCGCCTATCCCAAGGCGGATTCGGGGCCAACTCTATCACATAGTGAAGGACACATGAAATATTGGCTGTTTTGGCCATTTTCTTCACCATTTGATGCCAATTTTTTCTGTTGTTGCACCACTGTTCCTGCATCATCACAAGTCTCATGTGCACGGTTAGAAGAGTTAGTCAGGTGGTCAGTACAATTGTTGTCCCCGTGATGAAAACCAGACAAATGATGCGGTAGTAGAAGGATTTCTTGGCGAAGTAGGTCACCGACGTTAGGATGTAGATGTCCGAAAGGAAAAATAGTTTCATAGAAGACCACATCACGAGAAATAAATACTCGACTGGTAGGAAAATCATGGCACTTGACACCTTTATGTTGTGCATTATAACCCAAGAAAACACATTGTTTTGAGCGAAACATGAGTTTGTGAGTATTGTAGGGACGAAGGTTAGGCCAACAAGCGCATCCAAAAACACGAACAGAGTTATAGTTTGGGTGAGTATGAAGGAGTCATTGCATGGGTGTTTCATTGTTGATAACACGACTGGGTAGCATATTGATAAGATGAACTGCAGTAAGAAATGCCTCATCCCAAAATTTGAGACGCATGGAGGCACCTGCCAGGAGAGCAAGTCCTACCTCAACTATATGCCTATGTTTACGTTCGGCGGATTCGTTTTGTTGGTGGGCATGAGGGCATGAAACATGATGCATGCTACTTGTGATATTGCGTTGGTTTTTCGCTTGAAGAGGAAAGGCCGATGCAGCACAACAACAGTAAGTATTTCCCTCAGTTATGAAACCAAGGTATCAATCCAGTAGGAGGATCCACCCAAACTATGTAAGCAGTACCTTCACACAAATAACAAAAACTTGCAGCCCAACACGTAAGAGGGGTTGTCAATCCCTCCTCGGTATTGAGATAGACTAAATTGTATAAGATTGGATAAATAGATCTAACAAAAATACAAAATAAAAGAAGTAAAGAAAAAGTGCAGCAAGGTATTTTTGGATTAATAGGTCTGAAAACAATATGATAGGAAATAGACCCGGGCCCGTAGATTTCACTAGAGGCTTCTCTCAAGAAAATAGCATATGGTGGGTAAACAAATTACTGTTGGGCAATTGATAGAAGAGCAAATAATTATGACGATATCCAAGGCAATGATCATGTATATAGGCATCACGTCCAAGATTAGTAGACCGACTCCTGCCTGCATCTACTACTCTTACTCCACACACCGGCCGCTATCCAGCATGCATCTAGTGTATTAAGTTCATGGAGAAATGAAGTAATGCAATAAGAACGATGACATGATGTAGACAAGATCTATTCATGTAGGAATAGACCCCATCTTTTTATCCTTAATGGCAACAATACAAGTGTGCCTCGCTACCCCTTCTGTCGTTGGGTGAGGACACCGCAAGATCGAACCCATCAAAAGCACCTCTTCCCATTGCAAGAAAAGTCAATATAGTTGGCCAAACCAAACCAAAGTTTCGAAGAAGAAATATGAGGCTATATATTAAACATGCATAAGAGAGTTCAATAAATACTCATATAATATTCGTAGATAGATCTGATCATAAACTTGCAATTCATCGGATCCGAACAAACACACTAATACGTCCATTTTGATTCATGTTTACCTACTGTTATTTATAATGTTTTTATGCATAATAATGCTTTTTGGAGTAATTGTAATGCATTTTCTCTCATAATATGCAAGGTTCACACAAAGAGGGAGAATTCCGGCAGCTGGAAATCTGGACCCGAAAAAGCTACATCAAGCTACCTATTCTGCACAACTCCAAATGAGTTGAAACTTTACGAGCAATTTTTATGGAATAAATAAGAAATAATGGAGCAAATAACTACCGGAGGGGGGCCACCTGGTGAACATAAGACACCAGGGCGCGCCAGGCCCCCCAGGCGCGCCCTGGTGGGTTGTGCTCAACCCAACCCACCTCCGGTGCCCATCTTCTGGTATATAAGTCATTTTGACCTAGAAAAAAAATAAGGGGAGGAATTTCGGGATGAAGCGCCGCCGTCTCGAGGCGGAACTTGGGCAGGAGCACTTTTGCCCTCCGTCAGAGTGATTCTGCCGGGGGAACTTCCCTCCCGGAGGGGGAAATCATCGTCATCATCATCACCAACAACTCTCCCATATTGGGGAGGGCAATCTCCATCAACATCTTGAACAACACCATCTCCTCTCAAACCTTAGTTCATCTCTTGTGTTCACTCTTTGTACCGGAACTATAGATTGGTACTTGTGGGTGAGTAGTAGTGTTGATTACATCTTGTAGTTGATTACTATATGGTTTATTTGGTGGAAGATTATATGTTCAGATCCAATATGCTATTTAATACCCCTCTGATCTTGAGCATGATTATCATTTATGAGTAGTTACTTTTGTTCTTGAGGTCACGGGAGAAGTTGCAAGTAATCATGTGAACTTTATATGTGTTTGATATTTTGATAGTATGTATGTTGTGATTCCCTTAGTGGTGTCATGTGAACATCGACTACATGACACTTCACCATATTTGGGCCTAAGGGAATGCATTGTGGAGTAGTTATTAGATGATGGGTTGCGAGAGTGACAGAAGCTTAAACCCTAATTTATGCGCTATTCCTTAAGGGACCGATTGGATCCAAAAGTTTAATGCTATGATTAGAATTTATTCTTAATACTTTTCTCGTAGTTGCGGATGCTTGCGAGGGGGTTAATCATAAGTAGGAGGTTTGTTCAAGTAAGAATAGCACCTAAGCACCGGTCCACCCACATATAAAATTATCAAAGTAGCGAACACGAATCGAACCAACATGATGAAAGTGACTAGATGAAATTCCCGTGTACCCTCAAGAACGCTTTGCTTATCATAAGAGACCGTTTTGGCATGTCTTTTGCCTCAAAAGGATTGGGCTACCTTCCTGCACTTTTGCTACTACTATCGTTACTTGCTCGTTACAAAATATCTTGCTATCAAACTACTCGTTACTTATAATTTCAGTGCTTGCAGAGAATACCTTGCTGAAAACCACTTGTCATTTCCTTCTGCTCCTTTTTTTGACTATAAACAGTAGGGTAACACCCCACTACAACTTTTATTAAAATAATAAGGCAGAAACAAAGAAGGAGTCTGAAAGGCTTGAGCTAAGCCCAAAGAAAAGAAAAGAAAGAAGAAAGAAACTAAAAAAAGAGCTAAGAAAAGAGCTAAAACAACCTAGAAAAGGAAAAATAATACCCTAGAAAAAGAACAGCTAGAAAAATAATTACAACAAGGTATCCAGCCAAGCAGAGAATTGCATTTTATATTTCTTCTTTATCCTGATTTAAGAAGTTTGAGCTCCTCTGTGAATATGAATTCCCAGCCTCGAAAAGATGGCCTGATATTCTCAAAGATTTTGTTGTTTCTAGATATCCAGATGGCCCATGATCCCAATATGATGATCTCCATGAAGAAAGGGTAGTTGAGCTTATCTTGGTTTCCTTCTGCTCCTCGCCGGGTTTGACACTCTTACTTATTGAAAGGACTACGATTGATCCCCTATACTTGTGGGTCATCAAGGATCTTTTCTGGCGCCGTTGCCGGGGAGTGAAGCGCTCTTGGTAAGGAAAAATTATTACTACGTGCTGAAATTTATTGTCGCTTGTTACTATGGAGAACAATCCTTTGAGGGGTTTGTTCGGGGTATCTTCACCTTGACCGGAACCATAATTAGTTACCCCTCAACCTACTGCACCTACTGAAAATATTGAATATGAAATTCCTTCGGGTATGATAGAACGACTGCTAGCTAATCCTTATGCAGGAGATGGAACCGAACATCCTGATATGCACTTGATATATGTGGAAGAAATTTGTGGATTATTTAAGATTGCAGGTTTACCCGGAGATGAGACTAATAAAAAGGTTTTCCCTTTATCTTTGAAGGGAAAAGCATTGGCATGGTATAGGCTATGCGATGATATTGGATCTTGGAATTGGAATCGATTGAAATTGGAGTTTCACTAAAAAAATATCCTATGCATCTAGTTCATCGTGATCGGAATTATATATATAATTTTTGGCTCGTGATGGAGAAAGTATCACTCTAGCTTGGGGGAGGCTTAAGTCAATGTTATATTCATGCCCCAACCATGAGCTCTCAAGGGAAATTATTATTCAGAATTTTTATGCTCGGCTTTCTCATAATGATCGATCCATGCTCGATACTTCTTATACTGGTTCCTTTATGAAGAAGACTATTGAATTCCGGTGGGATCTTTTAGAAAGAATTAAACACAACTCTGAAGGTTGGGAACTCGACAAAGGTAAAGAGTCAGGTATTAAGCTTAAGTTTGATTGTGTTAAACCTTTTATGAATACCGATGCTTTTGAAAAGTTTAGCACTAAATATGGACTTGACTCTGAGATAGTAGCCTCCTTTTGTGAATCTTTTGCTACTCATGTTGATCTCCCTAAGGAGAAGTGGTTTAAATATCACCCCCCTATTAAGGAAGAAATTAAAGAACCAGTAATAGCTAAAGAGGAAACTATTGTTTATAATGTTGATCCAGTTGTTCCTACTGCTTATATTGAAAACCCACCTTTCCCTGTTAGGATGAAGGAACATGCTAAAGTTTCACCTGTGATCAATACAAGTTATATTAGAACACCTAAACCAGCTGAACAAATCAAAGTAGAACCTAGTGTTGCTATGGTTAAGGATCTCCTGGTTGAAAATATAGATGGGCATGTTATTTACTTCTGTGATGAAGCTGCTAGAATTGCCAAACCCGATGAATAAACATAGACCCGTTGTTGGCATGCCTGTTGTCTTAGTTAAAATAGGAGATCATTGTTATCATGGTTTATGTGCATAGGTGCTAGCATGAGTGCTATTCCCTTTACCTTATATCAAGAAATTATGAATGACATAGCACATGCTGAGATAGAAGACATAGATGTTATTATTAAACTTGCTAACAGAGACACCGTCACA
Organism: Aegilops tauschii subsp. strangulata; assembly: GCF_002575655.3. Lineage (NCBI taxonomy): Eukaryota > Viridiplantae > Streptophyta > Magnoliopsida > Poales > Poaceae > Aegilops > Aegilops tauschii. Next base: position 366,835,908 of record NC_053035.3, on the reverse strand, counting down.
CCACTTGGGATTGTTAGAGATGTTGAAGTCTTGTGTGGGAAAATAAAATACCCTACTGATTTTTTTGTTCTTGGTTCCCCACAAGATGACTTTTGTCCCATTATCTTCGGTAGACCTTTCTTGAACACTGTTAATGCTAAAATAGATTGTGAGAAACAAACTGTCGGTGTTAGCTTTGCTGGTGAGTCTCATGAGTTTAATTTTTCCAAGTTTAGTAGAAAGCATCATAAGAAAGAATTGCCTAGTAAGGATGAAATTAGTCTTGCTTCTATTGCTGTACCTCCTACTGATCCTTTAGAACAATATTTGCTAGACCATGAGAATGATATACATATGCATGAAAGAAATGAAATAGATAATATTTTCTTTGAACAACGTCCTCTGCTTAAACACAATTTGTCTATTGAAACTCTAGGAGGTCCTCCTCCACCTAAAGGTGATCCTGTGTTTGAATTGAAACAGTTACCTGGAACTTGAAATATGCTTATCTTGATGAGAAGAAGATATATCCTATTATTATTAGTGCTAACCTTTCAGAACATGAAGAACAAAGATTATTGAAAGTTTTAAGGAAGCACTGAGCTGCTATTGGATATACTCTTGATGATTTAAAGGGCATTAGTCCCACTCTATGCCAGCACAAGATTAATATGGAACCTGATGCTAAACCCGTTGTTGATCACCAACGGCGGTTAAATCCGAAGATGAAAGAAGTGGTAAGAACGGAAATACTAAAACTTCTGGAAGCAGGTATAATCTATCCTATAGCTGATAGTAGATGGGTAAGTCCTGTCCATTGTGTCCCTAAGAAATGAGGTATTACTGTTGTTCCTAATGATAAGAATGAACTTATTCCACAAAGAATTGTTACAGGCTATAGAATGGTAATTGATTTTAGAAAATTCAACAAAGCAACTAGAAAAGATCATTACCCTATGCCTTTTATTGATCAAATGCTAGAAAGATTATCTAAGCACACACATTTTTTCTTCCTTGATGGATATTCTGGTTTCTCAAAAATACCTGTTTCTCAACCTGATCAAGAAAAGACCACTTTTCCTTGTCTTTTTGGAACTTATGCTTATAGACATATGCCTTTTGGTTTATGCAATGCACCTGCTACCTTTGAAAGATGTATGACTGCTATATTCTCTGACTTTTGTGAAAAGATTGTTGAGGTTTTCATGGATGATTTTTCTATTTATAGGAAGTCTTTTGATGATTGTTTAAGCAATCTTGATCGAGTTTTACAGAGATGTGAGCAAACAAATCTTGTCTTGAATTGGGAGAAGTGCCACTTTATGGTTAACGAAGGTATTGTTCTGGGCCATACAATTTCTGAAAGAGGTATTGAGGTGGACAAAGCTAAGGTTGATGCAATTGAGAAAATGCCATGTCCTAAAGATATCAAAGGTATTCGTAGTTTCCTTGGTCATGCTGGTTTCTATAGGAGATTTATCAAAGACTTCTCTAAAATTTCTAGGCCTCTTACAAATCTCTTGCAAAAGGATATTTATTTTGTCTTTGATGATGATTGTTTAGAAGCCTTCGAAACACTCAAGAAAGCCTTAATTTCTGCACCTATTGTTCAACCACCTGATTGGAACTTACCTTTTGAAATTATGTGTGATGCTAGTGATTATGTTGTTGGTGCTGTTCTAGGACAAAGAGTTGATAAGAAACTGAATGTTATTCACTACGCAAGTAAAACTCTAGCAGTGCACAAAGAAATTATGCTACTACTGAAAAAGAATTTCTAGCAGTTGTGTTTGCTTGTGATAAATTTAGATCCTATATTGTAGATTCAAAAGTAATTGTTCACACTGATCATGCTGCAATAAAGAATGTTATGGAAAAGAAAGATGCCAAACCTAGGCTTATTCGATGGGTTCTTTTGATACAAGAATTTGATTTGCATATCACTAATAGAAAAGGAGTGGAGAACCCCGTGGCTGATAACTTGTCTAGGCTTGAAAATATTCTTGACGACCCACAACCTATTAATGATAGTTTTCCTGATGAGCAGTTAGCTGCAATAAATGTTTCTCATCACACTCCTTGGTATGTTGACTATGCTAATTACATTGTTGTTAAATACTTACCACCTAGTTTCACATACCAACAAAAGAAAAAATTCTTCTATGATTTAAGACATTACTTTTGGGATGACCCACATCTTTATAAAGAAGGAGTAGATGATATTATTAGACATTGTGTACCTGAGCATGAACAGGGACAAATCCTATGAAAATGTCACTCCAAAGCTTATGGAGGACATCATGCGGGAGACAGAACTGCTCACAAGGTATTGAAATCTGGGTTTTATTGGCCTACTCTCTTCAAGGATGCCTGTAAGTTCGTCTTATCTTATGATGAATGTCAAAGAATAGGTAATACCAGTAAGCGTCAAGAAATGCCTATGAATTATTCACTTGCTGTTGAACCATTTGATGTTTGGGGATTTGATTACATGGGACCTTTTCCTTCCTCTAATGGTTATACTCATATTTTGGTTGCTGTTGATTATGTTACTAAGTGGGTAGAAGCTATTCCAACTAGTAGTGCTGATCACAACACCTCTATTAAAATGCTTAAGGAAGTTACTTTCCCAAGGTTTGGAGTCCCTAGATATTTAATGACTGATGGTGGTTCACACTTTATTCATGGTGCTTTCCGTAAAATGCTTGCCAAGTATGATGTTAACCATAGAATTGCATCACCCTATCATCCCCAGTCTAGCGGTCAAGTTGAACTTAGCAATAGAGAAATAAAATTAATTTTGCAAAAGACTATTAATAGGTCCTGGAAGAATTGGTCTAAAAAATTAGATGATGCACTTTGGGCTTATAGAACATCATATAAAAATCCTATGGGTTTGTCTCCTTATAAAATGGTTTATGGAAAAGCTTGTCATTTGCCTCTTGAGTTAGAACATAAATCTTATTGGGCAATTAAAGAACTCAACCATTATTTCAAACTTGCCGGTGAAAATAGGTTATTTGATATTAGCTCATTAGATGAATGGAGAACCCAAGCTTATGAAAATGCCAAGTTATTTAAAGAAAAAGTTAAAAGATGGCATGATAAAAGAATCCAAAAGCGTGAGTTCAAAGTTGGAGGATATGTTCTTTTGTACAACTCTCGTTTCAGATTCTTTGCAGGAAAACTCCTCTCCAAATGGGAAGGACCCTATGTTATCGAGGAGGTTTATCGATCTGGAGCTATCAAAATAAATAATGCCGAAGGTACTAACCCGAAGGTTGTTAATGGGCAACGAATAAAACATTATATCTCACGTACGCCTATTAATGTTGAAAGCAATATTATCCAAATTATGACACCGGAAGAACACCTAAAAGAAACCTTCTGGAACACTCCAGAATCATGAAAAAGAGGAGGTACGTGATACGGTAAGTAAACGGACTCCGAAAAATCTGCAAAAATATTTTCTGTCCGTTTTGGAATATAACAAAAATTAGGAAAATAGGAAACAACCAAGAAGGCACCTCTGGTGGGCACAAGACACCAGGGCGCGGGCGCGCCCAGGTGGGTTGTGCCCATCTCGGGTACCTTCCGGACTCCGTTTTTCTTCCGTTTGCTTGTTTCCCAAGATAAAAGTCTTTATATAGCCCCCGAACCTATTGACCTCCGTATCGCGGAGAAATCTTCTGTTTTCTTTTCTCGCTATTTTTGGTCAGATCTGTTAAGCCAGGCATCATGTCTTCTCCCTCCTCCAATAACATAGAAGAGGATGCTTGGTTGATGAAGATCAAGCTGAAGAGAGAGGAGCCCGAAGAACCTCTCGAAGGGAGCAAGAGCAAGGAGGCCATCAGAGACCAAGCGCCGGTAGTCGAGCAAGCCTTGCCAGCCGAGGAGGAAGAAGAAGATATCCTTAAACCTTACTATGATCATCTTAGCCCCACTGAGATTGAAGCCTTTCGGATCATTGAAACGGTTTGTGTGCAAAATAAATATCTCACTCGTGAAAATATTCTGTTGCAAGAGCACATCACCTTCCTCCGGAGCGTCGTCCGTAGACTGGAGAATCTTTTGATCATGAAGGATAAGATCGCTACTTCATCACCACCACCTCCTTCTTCATCACCAAAAGAAAATTGAGTATCAGGTATGGGCACTCCCCTTGGCTTGCGCCAAGCTTGGGGGAGGTGCCCTGGTATCGTATCACCTCCACTATCTTCTGCCTTTGCTTATCTTAGTTCGATCCATAGTTATCTTTTGCTTTAGATGAATAAAAGTTTAGTTTGATCCTTTCTTTTTGAGAGTTTGCTTAGTGATCTATCCTTGTAATTTTGTGCGAGATATATAATAAAGTTTAGTTTGAGGTTTGCTTTCTTTAATTTCATGTTTCAAAAATAAGAAAGAAAATAAATGAAAAGGATCATATGCTAATCTTATGGTAAGTAATGACATCACATAAGGAAAAGTATAAGTAGGAAATTTTATTGGATATTTACAAACATAACATTGGTCAATGATGCAATTCATGAAAGAATTAATAAGGGAAGAGAAGATTCACATGCAAATACACTATCTTGGAAATCTTTTGTGATTGTGAGCCCCCATCCAAATATTATATGCCAAAATTGTTGACGTTGGACAAGGAATACAACTTAATGATTATGTTTGTTCATATTCACATAGAAGTTATATTGTCATAGGTCCTTCAACATGCGGTGCTTGCACCCATATTTTCTAGCCAAAAATTCCGCACCAAGTAGAGATACTACTTGTGCATCCAAAAACCCTTAAACCCAAATCTTATTTTCAAGAGTCCACCATAACTACCTATGGATTGAGTAAGATCCTTCAAGTAAGTTGTCATCGGTGTAATAAGGCAATAAAATTTGCTTCTAAAAGTGTTAGATCATTTAGTGTAAGAGAAAATTGAGCGTTGTACGAACTTGTGATGGCAAAGAATAAAAGCGAGAGACTGCATAATAAAGGTTGCTATCATAAGGGGCAATATAACGTGACGTTCTTTTGCACTAAAGGATTGAGCATACAAGCAAAAAGCGCATGGCAACCTCTGCTTCCCTCTACGAAGGGCCTATCTTTTACTTTCATGTATTTACTTTTATGCAAGAGTCAAAGTTTTTCTCTCTATTCCTTTTCATTTTTCTCTTTTGGCAAGCATCATGTGGTGAGGAAAAATCTAGGCACATATATCCAGTGTGATATGGATAGCATGAGTTATTATTGTTGACATCACCCTTGAGGTGAATACGTTGGGAGGCGAAATTGTAAGCCCCTATCTTTCTATGTGTCCGGTTGAAACATTTTGCTCATGTGTATGCGGTGAGTGTTAGCAATCATAGAAGACTATATGATGGTTGAGTATGTGAGCTTGCCAAAAGGCTCCGATACGTGACCCTTCCTGAAAAGATGACGAATTATAGTCGCAAAGTTGATTGATAATATAGTTTGTTGGTTTCCAATAGAGTTTATGCTTTATACTTTGATGTTGTGAAGGATTGTTACTTATTCATGAGAAGTCTATGATAAAAGTTCTATGATAAAAGTTCTATGTTTAAGTTTGTTGTTGTTATAATAATTCACATGATGCTTCTATGTCTGTATTTTGTTTTTATCGACACCTCTCTCTCTCTAAGCATGTGGACATGTTTTTCGATTTCGGTTTTCGCTTGAGGACAAGCGAGGTCTAAGCTTGGGGAGTTGATACGTCCATTTTGCATCATGTTTACCTATTGTAATTTATAATATTTTTATGCATAATAATTCTTTTTGGAGTAATTGTAAAGCCTTTTCTCTTATAATATGCAAGATTCACACAAAGAGGGAGAATTCCGGCAGCTGGAAATCTGGACCTGAAAAAGCTACGTCAAGCTACCTATTCTGCACAATTCCAAATGAGCTGAAACTTCACGAGGAATTTTTATGGGATAAATAATAAATACTAGAGAAAATAACTACCGGAGGGGGCCACCTGGTGAGCACAAGACACCAGCGCGCGCCAGGCCTCCCAGGCGCGCCCTGGTGGGTTGTGCTCAGCCCAACCCACCTCTGGTGCCCATCTTCTGGTATATAAGTCATTTGACCTAGAAAAAAATAAGGAGAGGACTTTCGGGATGAAGCGCCACCGTCTTGAGGCGGAACTTGGGCAGGAGCACTTTTGCCCTCCGGCGGAGCGATTCCGCCGGGGGAACTTCCCTCCCGGAGGGGGAAATCATCGTCATCATCATCACCAACAACTCTCCCATCTTGGGGAGGGCAATCTCCATCAACATCTTCAACAACACCATCCCCTCTCAAACCCTAGTTCATCTCTTGTGTTCAATCTTTGTACCAGAACTATAGATTGGTACTTGTGGGTGACTAGTAGTGTTGATTACATCTTGTAGTTGATTACTATATGGTTTATTTGGTGGAAGATTATATGTTCAGATCCAATATGCTATTTAATAGCCCTCTGATCTTGAGCATGATTATCATTTGTGAGTAGTTACTTTTGTTCTTGAGGCCACGGGAGAAATCTTGTAACAAGTAATTATGTGAATTTTATATGTGTTCGATATTTTGATAGTATGTATGTTGTGATTCCCTTAGTGGTGTCATGTGAACGTCAACTACGTGACACTTCACCATATTTGGGCCTAAGGGAATGCATTGTGGAGTATGGGTTGAGAGAGTGACAGAAGCTTAAACCCTAGTTTATGCGCTATTCCATAAGGGACCGATTGGATCCAAGTTTAATGTTATGGTCAGAATTTATTCTTAATACTTTTCTCATAGTTGCGGATGCTTGCGAGGGGGTTAATCATAAGTAGGAGGTTTGTTCAAGTAAGAACAACGCCTAAGCACCAGTCCACCCACATATCAAATTATCAAAGTATCGAACACGAATCAAACCAACATGATGAAAGTGACTAGATGAAATTCCCGTGTACCCTCAAGAATGCTTTGCTTATCATAAGAGACCATTTTGGCCTGTCCTTTGCCTCAAAAGGATTGGGCTAACTTGCTGCACTTTTGTTACTACTATCGTTACTTGCTCGTTACAAATTATCTTGCTATCAAACTACTCGTTACTTATAATTTCAGTGCTGGCAGAGAATACCTTGCTGAAAACCACTTGTCATTTCCTTCTGCTCCTCGCTGGGTTCGACACTCTTACTTACCGAAAGGACTACGATTGATCCCGTATACTTGTGGGTCATCACACACCGCAAAAAAGAGTTACATCAAATAGATCTCCTAGAACATCAAGGAAAACATTGTATTGAAGATCAAAAAGAGAGAAGAAGCCATCTAGCTACTGCCTACGGACCCGTAGGTCTGTGGTAAACTACTCATGCATCATCGGAGGGGCAAGGGTGTTGATGAAGAACCCCTCCGTGATCGTTGGCCCCTCCGGCAAGGTGCCGGAAAAGGCCTCTAGATTGGATCTCGTGGTTCTGGAACTTCCAGCAGTGGAAACTCTGATCTCTCTGCTCCCCCAGGGTTTTGGGGATTTTAGAGTATTTATAGAGCTGATAGGCGGTGGAGAGGGGGCCTGTGGGCCCCACTACCCACTAGGGCGCGCTGGTGCCTTGTGGGCCCCATGGGCCTCCCCTTAGGCACTTCCTTGGCTCCCAGGTAGTCTTTTGTCCAGAAAAAAAATCGCCAAAAAGTTTCGTGGCATTTGGACTTCATTTGGTACTGATATTCTGCGAAGTAAAAAACAAGCTAAAACAGCAACTGGCACTGGGCACTATGTCAATAGGTTAGTCCCAAAAAATGATATAAAGTTGCTATAAAATAAATATAAAACATCCAAGATTGATAATATAAAAGCATGGAACAATAAAAAATTATAGATACGTTGGAGGCGTATCAATGCAAAATACCGGACTTTGGGAAAAGGGAAAACAAGTTTAACTTCTCATATTTGCCACCCCAATCAGATTGGACAACAAGGATTTTAGTGTCAAATTGGCGTTCAACAAGTGCTTGGAAATTATTAAAAACTTGGAAAACGTCAGAACATTTTTGAAGAAAGTAGATCCAAGTGAATTTATTGTAGTCGTCTATGAAACTAACATAGTAAGTATGTCTATCAACAAAGGAGGGAGCTGGACCCCATACATCCGAAAAAACAAGTTGCAATGGCTTGGTAGAAATACTAGTGGAAACAGGATAGGGTAATTGATGAGCTATTACTCTTTGATAAGAACCAAAAATAGTTTCAAGACTACGCTCACCAACACATGGGAGCCGATTATTTCTAAGCACTTGTTGAACAATAACAGAAGAAGGATGTCCTAAGCATGCATGCCACCATTCCGATGAAATTTTGATGACACCACACACTTGTTTATTGAATCTTCTGAACCGAGGAATCAAAGGGTAGAACCCATGCACTCTTCTACCTCGGTAATGAATTTTCCTCGTGGCCTAATCACGAATCAAAAAGAAGTTGGGGTGAAACTCAAGAAAAACTTTGTTGTCTATGGCAATGCGATGAGCAGAAAGAAGATTTTTCTTAGTTTGTGGAACATGTAAGATATTTCTAAGATGAACACTGCGATGAGGGGTATTGGCAATTGCATGACCAACATGATCTATCTTCATACCTTCACCGTTTGCGTTGTGGACTTGATCATGGCCATGGTACTTCTCGTGCATGGCCACCTTTTCAAGCTCATTGGTGATCTCATTGTGGCTCCAGATTCAGCGTACCAATTAGTATCAACTCCATAAAATGTATCTGCAACTGCTGCAACTTTCTTGCGTTGAGAATTGTTCTCGGCATAGCACCAATCACAATCCTTTGCAATATTGTTATTTTTTTGCAAATTTGACATTTATTCTCATACTCATCATGTGGAGCATCACGAAGAGATCAAGTGGAGCATCATGAAGAGATCAAATGCTTGAAACTTGCCATCAATTGTGGTGACAATGGACTTGTGAAGATGTTCGAAAGAGTGGCTCACCCATAGTGGAGTATGGGGGAGCAATCAACTAGTCTTCATCGAGCCAACACAATCAAGAAAGGTGGTCCAACTTGAGGGAGTCAAGATCGTCATCATCTAGCTCAAGTGGACCATGTGCAAGGCAAATGTTTGCCCTTGATAGATTTTCTATTTTATCAGTCTGATGGTGGTAGTTGGGAGACCGGGTTATAGGATCGATTGCCGTACTATCAAGGGGGGCTCTCGATGAGTAGCTTGATCGTATCATTCATAGAAAGCTCAAACCATTGCATCATTGCATCATCTTTCTTGGTTCTTGTTTGGTTCTCTTTGTGAGTCTTAGATCTTTTGGTCATCTTGATGACAAGCTCGAGTTCATTGAAAACGGAGTTCACATGCATCTTCTATGATGTTTTCGATGTTGGAGGTTATGCTGGTTATTCTCTGTTGGAGAGTTCACTCCTATATATGTTAGGCATACCTCCCCTGCCTCTTCTTACTATAACCATTCATCGTTTTGATGCTACTAGTCGTCTTGTTTCCAACAATCTTGAGTTTGCTCGACTCAGAGCTCATTTGCAGAAGTTATGGCAGTTCTGGTTTTCCTTGGAGTTTACTTGTTTTCGTGGTAGTGGCATATGGATGGTGCCAGCGGTAGTACCGCTGGGTCAGAGCGGCAGTACCGCGTATCGCCACAAGCGGTAGTACCGCTGTCTCACAGCGGTAGTACCGCCCATGGCCATAAGCGGTAGTACGGCTCCGGTTCCGCGCTGGTACCGCCTTGACTTGAGATGTGGTTTTCTCATGTCGGGTTCAGCAGCAGTAGTAGCGGCAGTAGGAGCGGTAGTACCACTCGTGTGCAGTAGTACCGCGACTACCACCGCCCCTAGTGCCGCTCAATGGACCTCCTCCCTGTGCTCGTGGTAGGCGTTGTGCGCGGTCCCAGCGATAGTACCGCTGGGCCAAGCAGCAGTACCGCTGCGGCCAACGGTAGTACCGCTGGCTCCAGTGGTAGTGCCGCTCATACGGCTATGCCTCGCCCTCTGTTTTGCTCTGCTCTCTGTGTTCTACCGCCCGGGCGGTAGTACCGCTCCCCTGAGCGGTAGTACCGCTCGTGCGCGGACTGAGCACATAACGGTTGGATTCGGGAGCTCCTATAAAAGGGGGTCTTCTTCCCCATTGAGCCTTATCCTTTGAGCTAGTGTTCTTCCCCCATTGTTGACCTTCTTCAAGCTTGCTAACTCTCAATCCCTCCATGGATTCTTGCTAGTTTTTGAGGGAAAAGAGAGAGGAGATCTAGATCCACATTTCCACCAATCACTTTCTCCTCTATGTGAGGGGAACCCCTAGGATATAGATCTTGGAGTTCTCCTTCTTGTTATTCCTCTCATTTTCCTCCCTAGAATTAGTTGCTTCGGTGGGATTTGAGAGAGAAGGACCCGGGCACTCAGTGTGCCCTTGCCATTGCATTTGGTGCATCGGTTTGAGTTCTCCACGTGATACGTGGAAGTTACAAGTTGAGAAGCTTGTTACTCTTGGGTGCTTGGTACCCTTGAGCTTGTTCCTCTTGGGTGCTTGGGCGCCCTAGACGGTTGGTGGTGTTCGGAGCTCAATCATCGTGGTGTAAAGCTCCGGGCAAGCATCGGGGTCTCCAATTAGGTTGTGGAGATCGCCCTGAGCAATTTGACAGGTACCAGTGACCGCCCCCAAGGGTTGCCAAAGTGTACGGGTTCGGTGACCGCCCCCAAGGGTTGCCATTTGTACAGGTTCGGTGACCGCCCAAGGGCCCCTTAGTGGAATCACGGGATCTTGCATTGTGCGAGGGCGTGAGGAGATTACGGTGGCCCTAGTGGCTCCTTGGGGAGCATTGTGCCTCCACACCGCTCCAAACGGAGATTAGCATCCGCAAGGGTGTGAACTTCGGGATACATCGTCGTCTCCGCGTGCCTCGGTTATATTGTTTCTTGTCATATATCTTGCTATCTCATAGTTGTTTATCTTGCTTAGCATAAGTTGTTGGTGCACATAGGTGAGCCTAGTTGTTGTAGGTTTTGTGCTTGACAAATTAACCGCTAGGTTTTTTCTGCATTTGTTCAAGCCTAAACCGTAATTATTTTAGAGCGCCTATTCACCCCCCTCTAGGCGACATCCTCGATCTTTCAGTAGTAGTAGTTGTTGTGGTAGTGGCCACCGCCACGGCCGGTGTGGTAGTTATTGCCGCTGTTGTTGTTGAAGTTGTTGACGCCGCCAATGTTGTAGTTGTTGTCGCTGTTGTTCCCGCCATAGTCGCCGCTGCCGCGACCACCACGGCACCACCCTTGCGGTAGCCCTTGGGAGACCCGCCACGGCCTCTGCAGTGAGGTTGGCAGAAGATTTGAAGGCACCTTCCCTCGTTCCTTGGAACATCTCGACGCGCTAGTCGAAAATTTGAGACCATGCCGAAGAGATCATCCACGGTCAGAGGCTCCACACGGACATCCATATCGAGCCCCCCAATGATGAAGGAGAAAAGCTCGTCATCCTTGATGGGTTTTCCAGCTGCAACGAGCTCATCAGAGAGGGCTCGCATGTGACCAAAGTAAGTAGTCGCACTCTGCGAGCCTTTTTGGGCGTTTGAGAGGGCGATGCGGCAATTGTTGGTGTGGGAGTGGGATTGGGCGGCGAACATGTTCGCGAGTGCTAACTAGATCGCGTGAGACTTTCCTAGGGATGCGACTTCAACGAGAACTTCCTTGGAGAAGTTTTGGGGGAGATAGGCAACGATCTGCTAGTCCTGGACAAGCCAGGGATTGTAGCCGGGGTTGGGAACGATCTGTTCTTTCTCGTCGGAACTCTTGGTTATGATGGTCTGGGTGGGTTCGGGTGTGGATTGATCGATATACCCATATAGCCATGCCCCATTGATTTGGGAGCAAATTTGGGCTTTCCAAAGGACAAAGTTGGTTCGATTCATAGGTTCGGATGTGGTGTAGTTGAGGCCATGGGAAGAGACTTGGGTGGAGGAGGACATTGCGGATCAAGGCGGAAGATGAAGGATGATGATTGTTGCGATGGTGAGGGGCTTGCTAGATGTGATGGAAGAAGGAGGCTCTGTATACCATGTCAAGATGGGTAAAGCGTCCCAACTCCCAATAGGGGAGCCCGCATGAGTTTATATTGATCTAGTCGTGGTGATTACAGAAGGGTTTCGGTTAGGAATCCTAACCGAGAGAGAGAGGAGATCTTATAGGAGGGATATAGAGATAAACCAACTAAATAACAATAAAGGTTCCTATCCCTACCAGAACGTGGTATACAAGTAATGCACCATAATATTACTTTAACACCATGTACGCAATTTCGAATTCATCAGGGAGCATTTTAAGGGTATTGGCAAAGATTCTATAATATTGAGTTGGTTGGTAAGCAATCATGAGGTGTTGTAACAAACTTGATTTATGTTGTGAAATTGCATGGACTAGTAAAGTTTCTATGACATATGAAAACTTTTAGTCTAGTTATGCCTTATAGGAAAGGCTTTATTTTTATCTAGTACTGAAAGTGTACACGACAAACTAATTACCCCCCTTTTTCCATTTCCCATGCATCATTCTTTTTTCAAGCAGTTCTATGGATTGGTAAGTAAAACCGACTACACTACAATGCGTCTTGGTTTAATCATGGTAAGCGTAGCTTTTTGGATTGCAGAACCATTGCCGCGGAAACCTGAAATTCAATTTCCATAAATACATGTTGTGGGTTTTAGAGTCTGATTTTAAGAAGGTGGTTGGGATAAGGTGAGCAAAGAGTATCACACACAGTTGCGGAGCTTGATGGGGCCAAATGGGGCCGTTGCCCCCCCCCTACTCGAGGAAAACTCTTAAGTGTACCCCTAATATTATTAGGCTTGAATATCAAAGATTTTTCTGAGTTCATGCATAACTTATCTTCTTTGCCCTCTCAACTCTGATTAGCCCCCTCAAATATCTTCATCAAGCTCTGCCACTGATCACACGAGTTTCTATATTGTTCCAAGCTGGTCTTGTATGTAAGTTAGCTCAAATCATGCCGTTTCTATTCTCCTTTAGCTGGTACTTGTGGTTCTTTGTGGTGATATTTCTGTTGCTGAATGTTAATGGTAAGTTGCAATCATCTTTTCTGAACAGCACTTGTATGCACTGCAATAACTCTATGTTCGACCTAGTTTCAGTTTTTTTAAATGTGGTCCTAAATGCTTCCAGTTTGAAGAACAAAAAACCAATCATGACATGTTTACAGATTCCAAATTTGAATTAGATTCTTTAGCAGTTACGCTGGTAATGGGCGAAAAAACTGAGAACCTTTCATAGGAATTGTTTGGTCCGCAAGATGGTTTCCTAAACCTTGTTAGTAATATATTTCATTATTTAGTCTTCTTGAAGCTCTCTTACACCACATTTTGCTAATCTATAGGGTGGCACACATACCTTTGGATTGCGTTCATTCCCCTCACTGTAAGTGCATATATAATAATGTGTTATCTTAAACATTCGCTATGAGCCTCTTTCTTGGGAATTAGCACACAAATGCACTTGTACTTAATTGAAAACTACAGCAAAAACAAAGTAATCTCAGCACCACATCATGTACTAACTCAAGGATCATTGCTTAGCATGGAAGGAAACATATGCATCAACCATATATGGAGATACTAGGTTGGTTCAAATTGAACCTAGGACATGTCATGGGTGCAACCAGCAGCCAGGCAGGACAAGTACTAGCTGATTTCAGCAAGCAACTAGGACAAGCCCTATGTGCTCTCAACCCAGAATTTCAGCAGCAAGCAGATAGCACAGAGACACCAGATTTACGAACCACCCCCTCCAACTTGAGGAAAAAACCATGGGACGAAGCCACCCAAATCCTCTTCCACTATTATCGAATGTGGTATACAAGAAGTTCTTCTCTAGATAGCACTAGAGGGTCTCATACATCAAGGTTTCTGAATCTTGGATGAACACAACAAGATTTGGGGCTCAAGAGCTAGGGATTGGAACAATCTCACCAAAGATGGTGGAACCGCAACTTGAAGGAGACAAGGTAGTGGATTTAGACCATCACAACCTTGGGGAGGATCTCCCTTTGCTTCTTCCTTCAATCTTCCTCTCTTCCCTTTCTCTCCTGGTTTTCTCTCTTCTTCTCTCTTGGAGGATGAACCGATTTTCGTCACACTTGGTGGTGGCTGCTAGATGGAGGGTAAAGCATCCCCATCCACTCACGTGCAAAGTCCAAAATGACCCTAGGTCATAACCCTAATGGGTAATGTGCTTCTGCACCTCTTTGGGTTGCCTAAAAGGCCTCAAATGGTCATCTCCTCACAGCCCACATGAGGAGGATATCCCAACACTCTTATACTGCCCTTGCTCACTCTCTATTCTCCCTGCAGCTTCTTCTAGCCATGTGCACCAAGTTGGGGCATGTCATAGCTCAATTAGCCCAGGATGTAGCTGAGAAGCACTCCGCGGTTGAGGGCGATTTGATCGTGAAGCCATCGGATGACCACTTCTGGTTCGGCCGGACGAGGGTCGTCTTGTTCCTGATCCACTTCATCGTCTTCCAGAATGCCTTTGAGATTGCATTCTTCTTCTGGATACTGGTGAGCATCTTGAGGGGGCGCTGGTTTCAAATTACGTTCAGTTAGGATCTAATGACTGATTCGTTTACCCCATTTCTGTTGTAGACCACCTATGCATTCAACTCCTACATCATGGGGCAAGTTGGTTTCATTGTGCCGAGGCTTGTGATTGGGTACCTCACACACATCTCCAACTTCTTTTCCCGTAGGAAAAAGCGGACATGACTTTGTTCTTGAACTGACGCATCCATGTATCCTTGCACTTGCAGGCTCATTTTTCAACTTCTCTACAGCTACAACACCCTGCCTCTATATGCAGTTGTAACATAGGTACGACCATATTTTGACATCATAAAAAAATTTGAACCTCAACACTGATTGTTGACACATGTTCTCCTTTGTTATGTGCAAAGATGGGGAGCTTCTACAAGAAGATATTCAATGAGCATGTGCAACCGGGTGTCCTGGGTTGGGCTCAGAAGGCTCAGATGAAGAAGGAATTCAAGAATAGCAATGGCGCGGCAAAATCGACGAGCACCGTCAGTTTAGCTGGGCCTTCTACTAAGATTGAAATGACGAAACGACCAGCGCGGGAAGGCAACGATGCTGGTGAAAGCATAGAATGATGCAATACCGGTAGTGAGTAGTGTTGTCTAGAGAAATGGCTATGATGTCTATTTTGCTGCTGCATGAAAACATTTAGATAGATTTACTTCTTGCAGCCGTAAAACATTGCGGTCATAAGGTCAGAAAAGAAATTCGGTCCAAATTTTTTATCTCTCATAGCCACGGTGCCTAAAACTGTCGCTGCTTCGACCGCTTCTAGCGTCGTTTCATCCCGATTGGTGATAATTTTCTCATGGACCACCTATGTCGGACATCAACTAAAAAATATGTGTTTCGGTCGATTTTCCGAGCCGTCTGATTCTGATCGAGTTCATCTTCCTACTCCCTTTGATAATGGCATCTAACTCCTCCAGTCGCCATCCTTCTATGGCCTAACCGTCTGCTCCCTCCCCCATGTAAGGTGGGTGTTACAGTGCGCCACCATTCCCGGCTATCCCTCCATCCCTAATATGATCTTCATCATCGTCAGCATCCACCCCTACTTTCCCCCTCCCGAGCACCCAAACTCACCAATCTCTTGTTGACACCATTATTTTGGCTTCCATGGTTGCATCCTCAAGATTTTCTCATGAAAATATCGCCCAATGATTTTGCCTTTTGGACCATCTGAGTCCAAGGTCGTATGCAACTTCTATAGCAAAAATTGTCAGGCCTAATATTTTTCTTGACCAAAATTTGGTCGTCTGACCCCACACATATTGATACATGTGTGGTGTGAGGCATGGCATACACCGCCCTTAAGATGGACTCAAATCAAAAAATGCTCAACACGAAAGTTCTTCGTCTCTCATTCAAACTGAATTTTTTCTTTTTAGGTCATGTCCATCTGAATTAATATGCAACCACCAAGGCTAAAATACAGCCATCTGGTCTAGCCATGGGTGATACATGTCTGATATAAAGCATGATATATCAGCTTCAAGAATGCTTCAAACAAAAAGTGTTCAACATGAAAGTTATTCTCCTCGTCGAAACAAACAACTTTGCTTTTTTGGATCATCTCAATCCAAGGTCATATGCGATCTCCACAAGATGCAACGTGACAACATTTTGACCTAACCCACTAGTCCAAACTAGAATTGGAGTCATTTTCTTGTGTGATAAGTCCAACTGCCTCATATATAGATGAGAGGTGATGGTCAATTGAACAACAACACACAATCATCACACCAATCTATCACTTTTATCTTTTACATTTTCTCCTTTACCCTTTTTTTTTTTCTTCCTCGTTCTTCGATTTTCTTTGTGTTCGACCTCGAGGACATAGGGGCAATCAAGCCAACCTAGGGAAGCCTATAGACGTCGTGGGCCCTGACAGGTTCCCTTCCGGGGGTTGGGATGTCTTGCTTACTGCGCTCCCGGCGAGGTTCCTCCAACAACGTGTCTTGTGTACCATGCTAGTTGCAAGGGGTACACTTGTGACATGTGAGAACACAGTTTTTGGCGATTTCATCCGAAACGAAACTTCAAATTATCCATTTTGATCACCGTTGCTATAAAGAGATCGTCATCAAGAGGTTGTAGTCTACAAAGCCAAAAGGAAGGTTATATAGGATGACGATTCGATCCGCAATGTTGTATGGCATTGGGTGTTGGCTGACTAAAAGTCGACATGTTCAATAGTTGGGTGTAGCAAAAATGCACATGTTGAGATGGATGTATTGCCACACAAGAAAGGATCGGGCCTGGAACGATGATATACATGATAGAGTTAGGGTAGCACAGACTGAAGGGAAACTTGTTTAACATCATCTGAGATGGTTTGAGCATATTCAACGGAGACCTCTAGAAACTCCAGTGCATAGCGGGCCATTAAAGCGTTCTGATAATGTCAATAGAGGTCGGGGTAAATCAAACTTGACATGTGGGAGGAGTCCATAAAAGAAGTTTCGAAGGAGTGGAATGTCTCCAAAGAACTAGCAATGGACATGAGTGCATGAAGTTAGCTATCCACATGCCAGAACCATGAGTTGATTTGAAGATCTTATGAGTTTTAGCTCTAGCCTACTGCAACTTGTTTGGAACTTGTACACATGAACATGACTCGGATCCCATCCGACTCGATCAGTCGATAGTGCCTTCCAACAGAAAGTGTCGACTCCCATGTGTGTAAAATCATTTGACAAACCTTGACAATGTGGCATGTGCTATATTTCTTTTGCCTCACGATATATGTTTTCGAGCTCAAGGCGAGTAGTTGTCACCCTTGTTGCTAGTTTCCTTTAAGTGCTTATCTTGTTTAGTGTAGGTTGTTGGTGCATTTAATTGAGCCTAGCATATTTAGGATCTATGCTTGAAAAGTATCCATTTAGTTTAACTCCACATTATGATAAAGTCAAATCCATAAGACTCCTCTAGGCGACATGTAGGTCCTTTCACTTCTAATGTCGTTTTTATACTAGTGTGTGTTGATTTGTTACAATGGCTCTTTCTTTGAAGGATTGTATTTTTTGAAGATTTGTTAAATCTCCTATTCACCACCTCCAATCGATAACTTTGGTCCTACCATAAGCATATTATATGTTGACCGAACAATGAAGAAACCTCTTTTTATCATGGAGCCAAGCCCAAAAATCATTTTGCCTTCTAGTTGGTAGTGGGATGGTCCTCATGTTCTCACCATCCATAGGTAAAATTGCTGCTGCAACTTCTGAACTTCCCACTCGACCGAGGAAGAGAAAATGAACTTGCTCACCATCGCTGGTCAAGCAACGTATCGACTGAAATGCCCCCTTCTAGGTAGCCATTGTTCATTTTTTTTAATACTGTACAATCGCAGTAGACGTTCCCGTGTCCATTGCTCATTCTAGATGTTACTTTGCTCTCTTGTCCCTATCCTCTTAATAAATCGTTGTTGCAGAACACATTTGTCATGCACGATAGCATGACAAATTTGTGTGGGGTGTGACCCCACCTCGAACTATAGAAAATCAACTCTCGGGCAATAGACAACTTTGAGCACCCTAGCACCAATCTATCAGGCTTTTGACCAGTTTTCCTTATAAATTGACCAATTCTCTTCTTCTTTTTGATGGGGAAAAAAAGAAGAGAGTTTCCCTTATACGGTTTTTTTAGACAATTCTTATACGTTTTGTCATTCTTGGAGATCAAGTAAGGAGATGAAACAGGCCAAGGGGCCGTGCATCAATCGGCTGAGAAGGGCCCATTTCCGGTACTGTTTGCTCCACAGCCCTAGCCCACCAAATGGAGGCCTTTTCCTCCATCCTCACTGTGGTTAGCGACTCGAGTCTGCGGCGAGTCCATCCATCCTCTTCCATAAACCAGACCGGTCTTCTCCCCCACCTTTCCCAACCCAGAGCGCGCGAACTCGCCACCGCCTCGCCGGAAATGGCGCCTTCCCTCGCTCACCTCGTGTGCCTCCTCCTCCTCCTCCTTCTCCTCCTCTCCGCTCTACCCCTCTCCGCAGCCGCCTCGACCCCCCGGTCCGCGCCGCCGTCGGCGCCCCCCACCCCGCTCGTCCCCGCGCTCTTCGTCATCGGCGACTCCACGTCCGACGTCGGCACCAACAACTACCTCGGCACGCTCGCCCGCGCCGACCGCGAGCCCTACGGCCGGGACTTCGACACCCACCGCCCCACCGGACGCTTCTCCAACGGCCGCATCCCCGTCGACTACCTCGGTGCGTTGCCCGCGACCTCGGTGTCTCCTCGCTTCTCTCGGTTTCTCCATGGATCATTGGTGCGGTGCTGGTTTCTCGATTTTGCGCGTCCTTGCTTCCAGATGCGGATCGTTTCGGTTTATTAGGCCTCCATGGTTCATCGTGACTACTGATGATTGTTTCTTCTGCTTGATTGTTCCGTGTAATCTTCTGTCGCTGCTGTGGTCTGAATCCGCAGGAGTATGGCAGCCCCATGTGATATTCCTAGTTTCCCTTCTCTTGATTTCTGACCCCTTTTGTTGCTGTACCACAGCGGAGAAGCTGGGGCTTCCCTTCGTGCCTCCGTACCTCGAGCAGAGCATGCGCATGGGCGTCGGCAGCGTTGGCCTCATCAACATCGGCGGAATGATCCAAGGAGTCAACTACGCTTCCGCGGCAGCCGGCATTCTCTCCAGCAGTGGCTCTGAGCTGGTCCGTTCTCCCACCGCTCCCGATAACTGCGTCAATCTTATAACGTCTTGGTGCTGTCGAGAGATCTGTTTGGGGATGATTCTGCTGTCAATCTGTGGTTTCTTCACACCAAATTTGATGCTAATCGGTTGGGGTTTTTGCGATTTTGGTCGCGCTTGCAGGGGATGCACGTGTCGCTGACCCAGCAGGTGCAGCAGGTTGAGGACACATATGAGCAGTTGGCGCTGGCTCTTGGGGAGGCAGCTACAGTCGACTTGTTCAAGAGGTCGGTATTCTTTGTGTCGATCGGGAGCAACGACTTCATCCACTACTACCTGCGCAATGTGTCAGGCGTGCAGATGCATTACCTCCCATGGGAGTTCAATCAGCTCCTTGTTAATGCAGTGAGGCAGGAAATCAAGGTGTGCTTCTTGCTCCTCAGTTTGTTATGTGTACCATTGCTCGCCTCCTTTTTCATTATCAGTGTGTTGTGCATTGTTTTACTTGTGGAGATGCACCACACGTAGTCAGGGATCTCTGTAACTACGAATTTCGTTTTGGACATAACGTAGTTTCTTGTGTGGATACACTAGAAAACCATTATCTGGGAAATTAACACATGAAAGTGATTTAAATGAATGAGGTTTCCTTGTTGGTTTGCAGTTCTAGAACATTAACGGCTTCACCTATGGTTTGCAGTTCACAGATGGAATAATCCCATTGTTCTTACTGTCGAATTTGGGGTTATTTCTTTCAATATTGCACAGGTATTGCGATTGCAAAATGTTTCAGACTGATGTTAGATGCGGCATTTTGATAAAATATGAAATAAAAATGGTTGGATTGATGATCCCGATTCTACAATGAGGTGTAATGGTGTTTGGTTGCTATGTAAGGGTATGTTTGGATGGTAGCCAAAACTTATCTCCAATTTTTTTGCATGCCAATAGCCAACATTGGCCAACTCTAGTTCATTTTCCTTTCCAACATTGGCCAACTCATGGACCAGCACAACTTTGACCAAAATTTTGGCCTAACTTTTTGGTAAGGCAAACATGGGCTCAAACAAAACTGACATTATACTGTCTTAAAACTTTTTTTCTCTCAAACGCACACTTAAATGTGTGTTGTTGTATATTAGAAGAAAGCGTCATGATGATGCAAAGCAAAGCAAATACAACCCTGAAAAGCAGAAGTCCTAAACTATTGAAAACGAAGCAATACAAAAGGCAGCCCAACTGAAAAACTGAAACTGCACAAGGTGCTACTCATGCTACCCGAGCTACACCACAGCATACTATCTTAAAATGTGATATATTCTGAAATGCTCAGGCTGCACTTTTTTTTGTGCTACCATCTGTTTTGGGTTCAAGTTAAGTCTGTTGTACTTTCAGAGTTCATGGATGGAACCCTCGTTCTAGGATGCAGTGTTTTATCTGTGGAACTTGATGTATTTTCACTGGTCTGTAATTTCTGGAGCTCATGCTTGATCGTCGTGTTTGATCTGCCTGCGTGCTGTTGGTTCCTGGTAGTTGCTTTACCTGTATGCTTGTAGGTTTAGCTTCCTGTTTTGTGTCTTTAATGTTTCTCATACTCTGTAGAACTATGCCGGTTTCTTTAATGGAAATCGATGAGGAGGCTCGTTGCTTAAAAACTAAAAAAAAAAACAGTCTGTTGTACTTTCAGCTATAACTGTATAACACCTTGCACATTTATCTCGCTGCATTGAACTGTTCATGATCTGACCATGGTACAAGTGTGCTTCTCAGTTCATGTGTCATGGATCATTTGATTCTCTATGCCTAATTTATCTCTGTTACCTAATCTTGAGCAGAACATGTGATGCATGGTGATTGAAGATGCATATACCAGTAGTTTGTTGTATGTAGAAATTTTCTTTGTGTTTATTCCATAATCTCATTTATATGCTGATGCAAATTGTAATGGATTGCTTCGGTTTCTTTATTCTTCGCAGTACCGTAGCAAATTAATTGCCATTTTGCATCCATTACTGTTTAGTTCTATACATGTGGTTCTTGTCAGATTACTCCACTTTTGATGTCTAAACTAGTTCTGGACTCATGTGTCTCCTACTACCTTCTGACAATGATGATTTATGCAGAATCTGTACAATATCAACGTCCGAAAGGTCGTGCTGATGGGCCTTCCTCCTGTTGGCTGTGCCCCTCACTTCCTCTCAGACTACGGCAGCCAAAATGGGGAATGCATCGACTACATCAACAACGTCGTGATCGAGTTCAACTATGGGCTGAGATACATGTCCAGCGAGTTCATCCGCCAGTACCCAGACTCGATGATCAGCTACTGTGATACATTTGAGGGGTCAGTGGACATACTAGAGAACCGTGACCGCTATGGTGAGTAAATGCATCATTAGTATTGCATTTAAATTGCGTGCCGGTTCGCAACTGTAACATTTGTAGTACATTTAAATGGAGTGCTAAGTCTTCTCATTTTTGGTGGACTTGCAACTGCAGGCTTTCTGACCACCACTGATGCTTGCTGTGGGCTTGGCAAGTATGGCGGGCTATTCATCTGTGTTCTTCCACAGATGGCGTGCAGCGACGCGTCAAGCCATGTGTGGTGGGATGAATTCCACCCGACCGATGCTGTGAACCGGATCCTGGCAGAAAACGTGTGGTCTGGTGAGCACACCAGGATGTGCTATCCAGTGAACTTGCAGGAGATGGTGAAGCTGAAGCAGTAGAACCAACCTGGATCGTCATTGCAGTTACTTGCTCAACTTCTGTGTTTTCATTTTCGACAAAGAACTTCTGCGAGTCGGACAGTGAAATGTGTGTCAAGAGTCATGGAGTTCAATAGTCAAATTTTGAGTGAAATGTATATCGAGAGTCACGGAGTTCAGTAGTCAGATTTTGACAGTTCAGGTTAAATGCACGTATATTCGCCTGTAAATGCACCATGAAGAATCTATATGGCCAAACTGTTAGATACTGCAAATGTAAGTATGAGAGAGATCAGCCCATTCGGTGACAAAAAAAATAAAATTGCCCAGCTGTTGAGCTGATGTGTACCATTTCTCAGCGCACATTCTGCTATTGCAGTTTCTGCTACAAAGCGGTGTTTCATAATCCAAAAATTTGTACTGTGAACATGATGCTGTATGCCTGAGACTTGAGAGGTCAGAGTCACAGATGCTTGTGCAGATGGCTGCTACTGCTACAACTCTTCGTCGCCGGCTCCAGAGTAGACAACAAAGCTGGGGAATGACATGGTTATGTCCCTGCATCACAACATGCTCAGCTGTCAGTCAAGAGTAATGTTCTCAGGCATTGTTTTCCAAAGCTGAAAAATATAGAGCTACTTACTTCAGGTACGGGAGAGTCATGTTCTTCAGCAAGGCTGGATTCTTACTTGCAAACTCTTTCCATTCGTCGGGATCTATCCTCCCGTCGCTGTTCAGGTCTGCCTGCTTGAATGTCTGTCAGAATTGTAAGTTAGCATAAATGCATTCATAGTGTCAACGATTCTTGCGCAGCAACATTTCATCTGGATGTGGTGTATGTACCTGATCTACAATCTGTTCGACAGCATCATCAGAAAGAAGTAGGTCTGATTCATTCAGGATTGCAAGCACCATTTCCTTCAACTGCATGAACGACCAGTTTCGGTAAGTGCTCAAACTGTCAAATTGTGAAGGTAGTGTGCGTGCTATACTTGGTGCATATAATTGGTTTTGTGTTATTTTTCCAGTGAAACAAAATGTACTGACAGAGCTCA
Source organism: Aegilops tauschii subsp. strangulata (assembly GCF_002575655.3). Classification (NCBI taxonomy): domain Eukaryota; kingdom Viridiplantae; phylum Streptophyta; class Magnoliopsida; order Poales; family Poaceae; genus Aegilops; species Aegilops tauschii. Next base: position 366,812,924 of record NC_053035.3, on the reverse strand, counting down.
AGGATAAGCATCTAAATCGGCAAATCGAGTGTGTGGTAGACTGGTAGTATGTTAAAAACATCTTGAAGTAGTATGTTCAGTAGACAAGATTATGTGCAGAATAATTCAGTTCAGTACAAAAGATGCAGACCTCTTCACGTTCAATGCTGCCGGTGCCTCGCAGGTCATATAGTCTGAATGCAACTGCGAGAAGGAATCCTTCAGATGTCAGATAGGAGAAGCATATACAGACAGAAGTCCTCCCAAATATATATACCAGGCTACTGCTACTGAATCACAGCCGGAATTTATGAAATATGCCAGTCATTTCTTAAAACATTCACACACTCACACACAAAAGAACATTGGGAGGAAAAGGGGCTGGCTTCGTACATGCAATCTTGTCTGCCATGGGTGTATCCGGGTGAAAAATGTGGAGGGACCGAACAAACTCCTCGAATTCAATCACACCATTTCGCTTCAGATCAAACAGATCAAATATCTGCACTAGTCAAATACAAATATAAACAGGTCGGTCTGATCCGAGATATTTGTGCATAAGTTTGGAACAATTTTACAGTCAGGCAGGTAATATTCAGGCTGTCACGTCAAAGTTAAAGGACACCCAAATCGCCCGAGCAATTACAGCTATTCGGAGCGTTGGAGTGGTGTGAAAATTATAGACTGACCCGATCAGCGAAAAGGTTCTTCCGGTTGCTGTTCCTGAAGAGAGCAAGTTGGAACTCCTCCTGTTGAACAAAATGGCAGTTTGCAAATTGACCACATCGTGAATTTGCAGCCTAACTAAAAGAAGATGATGAGCAAGACAAGATAGGTACCTTGTGAATAAGCCCATCCTTGAATATAGAATAGCTAATCTTTTTGAACAACTCGTAGAGGGCCTCCACTTCATTCAAAGAAACTGCGTCATGCATGCGGGAAGAAATTAATAGAAATTAAACGGCAGCGGAAACGTATGCTGGGCTCATTTTTGCACTGAACAAATAAATCAGCAGAAAGAAAAACAGAAGCTCACATGTGGTCTCTTTGGCCAGAAGAGCCGCATCCTCATGCGGTGGAGCTCGTCTGAACTGCTTTGATGATGCACATCCCATACAGACCAGCTCACAAGCCCAGCCTTTTGCTTACAGTTAACAATCGTCTTTCGCAGAAAGGGGATGAAGAAAACACACCTAGGACAAAAGGGCAAAGACATTGGTATCAACACAAAACCAATCTATTATAAAATTTTACCTGGAAAAGGGAAATCCAGCGAGAGCGAAATAGCCAAGAAACAACAGGGAAACACCAAGACACAAAGCTCACCTGGGAAACAACAAACAAAGGATACTTATGCTTTGTTCGATCCACACTGGTAAAGATCTGCAGGTGGCTCGGGAGAAAGATTGACGGGGAAGGAGGAGCTAGAAGAAGGACAACCATATATTTATGCGCGTGCGCAGCAACAGCCAACAGGGACCTACGTCACAAGTGCGGCACAGAATATTGTAGTACTGACAGGTGACAACACACAGGACAAGGCGAGAGTTGACTTGCATGCAGCAAGATCATCACATCCATGCATTCCCTCTTTTCACTATGGAATACAGGCCATATAAGTAGTACTCCATCCGTTTCAAATATTTCAAGTTCTACTAGGTTCCTACTATATGTACTCCCTCCGTCCCAAAATACTTGTAATCCATTTCACCGACGAGTATTTCCGGACGAAGAGAGTATTTGAGGTTGTGGATATTAGTAGTAATTCTTTCTATAAACTTGGTCAAACTTAAAAAAGTTTTGGAACGGAGGAACTATGTGTTAAGGCATCAACCATGAGGGCAAGAATTGCTAGTACCACTGTCGAACCACAAAAGAGAGAGAGAGAGAGAGAGAGAGAGAGAAAGAATTACGTATACCACTGTTAAACCAAAAAAAGAAAAGAAATACTCGTAATTGCTTGTACGCTAGGCTTGGCCTCCCTACCCAAGATGTCTACAAGACTACAACTACCATGAGGTGTACTGCTCCATACAAAAATTGTCAACGTCGGCTTGTATCTATCAAAAGCGTGGGTGACGCGTGCTGTTTTGTTCAGGTCATAAGATGGGGAGAAAATCAGTTTGTATAATCCGACGGAAAAGAAAAGGTATGTGCAGTACAACCGTGCTACTCCTTCTGCTCTAAAATAATTGAAATTCCAGGATTGTCTTAATTCAAACCTTTTAAAGTTTAACCAAGTCTATAAAATCTGCTAAGATCTACAATGTCAAGTGTTTTTATGTTGTACAGTATACATGTTAATATATTTAATATAACCTTTTTTTGCGAAAGATATTTTAATATTAACTTGATTAAACTTATTTTGAAACAGAGGAGTGATAGAGAATGTTTACTTAGTCCTGTCAGCTGCATCCAGAAGTCGTTGACAGTGACGAACTGTGACGGTTACATATGCCTAGTGCAAATTCATTGGGTTGGTGAGAAATGTTCTTCTTCTTCCGAAATGGAGACATAAGCTTTGCCTCATCTATTAATTAAGAAAAAGGAAAATTTAGTTTGTTTGTGTTACAACTGTCCCTCATGCAAACATCAATGATTACTCTCGCAATATAATTGTCACTAGCTTCTTGGCATCCGCGGTGATCCAAAGGTTTGCCTCGCACATAATGATGGTGAGCAAGATTCAGTCAAATTGGAGGTCCACCTTCTTGAGTTGCCATACCGAAATAGGAAGGCCCAAATATCTCAATGGGAATGATGTTCTAGTTGCTGACAAACTTTGAAGAATATTTCCAGTGTTTAAGTGGTTGCAACAAATGGGAACCACCGAGCTTTTATGGAAGTTGGTGCATACATCCGTGACCTTACCAAAACCTTTCAAAATGACCGAGTGATTGTCAATATCTCTCCTAATTGGTGACATGAACACCGCCACATCATCCACATAGAGGGAGGATCTCACCATGTCACCCCTCCCTCGAAATCTTGTGAAGGAGCCCCTTCCGCGTTGCCAATTCGAGGATTTGTTGTAGAGGCTCGATCGCGATGATAAAGATGAGGGGGAAGAGGGTGCACCGTTGACGAAAGCCCCGCCCATGTTTAATGCGGAGCCGACCACACCATTCAAGAGTATCCTCGATGAGGAACTACAAAGTAGCGTCGTGATGCAATCTCTAAACTTGCTTGGAAACCCTCTCCATTGGAGGAGATCTAGGATGTATTCCCATTTGACCGAATTGAAAGCCTTGCGGATATCGAACTTGAAGAGTACGGATGGAGTCTTGCTCCAGTGAAGCCGACAGACAAGGTTCCGAACATGCATGAAGATGTCATGAGTACTTATCCTCTTGATAAAGGCTCTTGGATGTTGGAGACGAGGGTGTTCATTTGTGGGCCAAGATGAATGGAAATCACCTTCACAATAATCTTGGGAATCACATGGATAAGGCTAATGGGTCTATAGTCGGAAATCCCCTCCACCTCTTCCTTCTTGGGCAAGTGCACAACATTTTGTGGAGTTGAGCTAATGAAGATTTGAAGTGTGGAGTGAGTCAAAGAGGTGTATCACCCTCATGATGCCACACTTGGTGGTATCCTAACATTTCTTGAAGAAGACTCCTTTCATGTAACCACATACGCCTTTCATGTAGAGGTGATACCCAGGTGCCTTATCACTTGGCACTTGATCGAGCTAAAGAGTGCCATGATGACGGGCCAAGACACTGAGAGCCATCCGTCAAGTAACCACATACGCCTTTCATGTAGAGACACTCTTCTTGCTTTCTCCTTCAAGGTGGGGTCGAGGGCTAGCCTCGCCTCTCTAGCTGTTATCCGTGATGGTGTTCCCCTTCAAAAGACAACCAATCATCTGGTCCGATCCAAGGTTAGCATCAACCAAAGTAGTGAGGAAACTACAAATCTGTTTTCCAAAGAGAGCCACGGGCACAAGTAACAACACTAGGATGCAACAACCTCGTAACCTACAGAAACCACGAGGTGAGTGAGAGACTACTGTTGGGAAACGTAGTAGAAAACAAAATAATTTGCCCTACGATCACCCAGGAACAATATGAAGATGCATAACAGTTGTGATCAATGATCGTTACCGACTTCGAGACTGCAGCGGAAGTAGATGAGTCGGTGTAGATCGTACTTGGAGTCCCTCGAACGTCGATGACGATCCCGTGAACCACCCTCAGACGATCCCTCGAATAGAAGACCGAAAGCATGACCTCTCTACTTGGTTGCAAGCGTATGGTCTTCACAATCCGACAGCGCTTCGCCATCCAGAGCTAATCGTCGCCGGAGAATTAGAGGGAGGAGTTTAGAACCACAAGAGGCTTCTAATTATGAGGATTAGAGGTGGCTAGGGCTTGCTCTAATTAGTCAACTAGGACCAACTAGAACGTGCACTAGATCAACTAGAGGAGGCTCCAAAACTTGTGTGTATCAATTGGGCACCAAACCTCCACTATATATAAGTTAGAGGGGAGAGAGAGGGCTGCCACCAAGGAGGGAAACCCTCCTTGGGGCGTCCAACTAAGGAGAGGAGGAGTAGGACTCCTCCCCTACTCCTATTCGGCCCCCTTCCTTAGGGAAGGGAGGCACTTTCCCACTTCGGCCTTTTTGGCTCAAGTTTCCTTTCACCTCTTGGCCTTATTAGGCCCATTGATATTAAATTAAATATGTATTTGTTCTAAACATTTTCAGAGCATTATATATATAATTTAACATCAAAGGAAGGGAGACACTTTCTTACTTGGGCCTTTTTGGCTCAAGTTTCCTTCCACCTCTTGGCCTTATTAGGCCCATTGATATTAAATTAAATATATATTTGTTCTAATCATTTTTAGAGCATTATATATATAATTTAACATCCCCGAAACATTTTCCACCTATATATATTAATCGGTAAATACCCGGTATTACCCGATATTCACTGAAAACCTTCTCATGACCCCAAAACGCTTCCGGAACCTCTCGGAACTATTCCGGATATTAATGAAACAATTCCACAAATATATTCTCATTACTCTTGTCCCACTAACACTCAGCAGATCGTGATTACCTTAAGCTTGTGACCCTGTAGGTTCAGTAAACCATAGACATGAACTAAACCCCTTCGTTCAATCACCGATAGCGGAACCATGGACATCCATATCGGTCCCTATGATTACAGGAATGATATTCGGGTGAACCTTTGGTTATAATGTGATGTTCCCTTTGCTTCACGATACTTTACAAAACCTGGTGTGCATCGGTATCCTCCTGAGTCATCACCATGCTCACTATACCGTTGCTCCCGTTACCGGTTTTGTTCTTCTTTCTTGTTGACATGTTCCGGCATCCTCGTGACGTAGTCACCTGTGTCTGGCTAGACGATGATTGATGCCGTCACACCGAGAGGGGCCTAAGAATATCTCTCCATCGTCGGAGGAGCAAATCCCACTCTTGAGCTATCCGGTCACTTGTCAAACTTTCCGGTGAACCTGAAAGTTTTCGTTATGGTCACCTTGTTACAAATGAAGTTTGAGCAACCCCAAAGCCCACCGTCTGGTAGGAAGTGATCGAGATACTCTCATGGTCAGAGGAACTAAAATGCATGCTAACACTCTGTGTTATAACAAATGATTTTAGATGATATAATCACAAAGTATAACAAACAAGTATTGGGTCGATTCAATATGATCGTTCTTCTAACGTCATACCCTCAATGTTGTTTTAGGACTATCGTTACACTGAACGATATTCTAAGATCCAGAAAACATGATCACCAAGAACACTTGAGCTAGTCTTAGAGGCGAGACCGAAAACCTATTGTTACCGTTTATCATTCCACACGTGCATATGAGTTTTCAACTGAATCACATATTCCAAGATCATAGCAGTATAACATGGAATATAAACTCTTAACTATGAATATGGAAATATAATAATACAATATTATTGCCTCTAGGGCATATTTCCAACAACTACATCATCCTAATCATCGCTCTCCTCGAAGATGAGCGCCTGGCTGGGCCGTAAAAGCACAACGGAGATATCGAAGAGTGCACCTTGACTTGCTCGATGAACAGAGGCAGAACCGGTTCTGCACACAACCCTGAAGCTCGAGCATGATCTGCAGCACCAGAGCCACAACCACATCGATAGCCATACCCTAAAAGGAAGACGACAATGAGATGGCCCGAGAGTGAGGGGAGAAATGATCATGAAGCCCTACTCCACTAGTGGCCTCATATAGCGAGCCAGTACGCCCACAGGGAAAGGCAGGTAGTGACAACAAACTTGCCCCAACACGAGGGGAGAAGCGATCATAGAGCTCCAAATCCCTCTGGTCATCAAAGCCAACCTCGTGCTCTACAATAGGAGGCAACACATGTGGGGTCAACATCACCTCAAGTACAAGAGAGGGTGAAAAGATCGATATAGTTGACTAGAGGGGGGGGGGGTGAATAGGCAACTAACAATTTTTAGCTTTTCTTTACCAATTTAAACTTTGCAACAAAGTAGGTTGTCTAGATGTGCAACTAGGTGAGCAACCTATATGATGCAACAACAACAAGCACACAAGCAAGCAAGGGATATAACACAAATAAGCTTGCACAAGTAAAGGCACGAGATAACCAAGAGTGGAGCCGGTGAAGACGAGGATGTGTTACCGAAGTTCCTTCCTTTGAGGGGAAGTACGTCTCCATTGGAGAGGTGTGGAGGCACAATGCTCCCCAAGAAGCCACTAGGGCCATCGTATTCTCCTCACGCCCTCACACAATGCGAGATGCCGTGATTCCACTATTGGTGCCCTTGAAGGCGGCAACCGGACCTTTAAAAACAAGGTTGGGGCTCTCTCCACAACTTAATTGGAGGCTCCCAACGAAACCACGGAGCTTCACCACAATGGAATATGGCTCCGAGGTGACCTCAACCGTCTAGGGTGCTCAAACACCCAAGAGTAACAAGATCCGCAAGGGATTAGTGGGGGGAATCAAATTTCTCTTGGTGGAAGTGTAGATCTGGGCCTTCTCAACCAATCCCTAGAAAATCAACAAGTTTGATTGGCTAGGAAGAGAGATCGGGCGAAAATAAGCTTGAGGAGCAACAATGGAGTTTTGGGGGAAAAGAGGTAAGTCTTCTTGGAGAAGAAGACCCCTTTATATAGTGGGGGGACACATCCAACCGTTATGCAGCCCGCAACCCGCATCTGGGCGGTACTACCGCTGCCGGAGCGGTACTACCGCTGCCACAACGGTACTACCGCTGTGGCAAGCAGGCATAGGGCAACTAGGGCTGAGGGAGAAGAAGTGCACGCACTAGGGCGGTACTACCGCCGATAAGCGGTACTGTCGCTCCCTACAGTCGCTGGAAAACAGAGGAGGGCAGCGAGCTGAGCGGCAGTTGGAGCGGATGTAGGAGCGGTACTACTGCTAATAAGCGGTACTACCGCGCCCTACTGCCGTCCCTACTACCGCTCCCCTGCGTGGTCCTTTGCGGAAACCCGACATGAAAAATCGAGACCACAGTAGGGGCGGTAGTACCAGCGGCACTAACAAGCGGTACTACCGCCGATAGGCGGTACTACCGCCCTGACCGCGGTACTACCGCTTAGCACACATCACCCCTTGTTTTGCACATCACGGATACTCCAATGAAGCAGGAAGAAGGCGAGGGTGCAAGGAAAGTGTGTACGTGATGATTCCACCCATACTCTTCCGAAACTGATCCCCTCTTGATAGTACGGTTATCCCTACGACTCAGTTCCACCGAAAAGAAACGAGGGAAAATAGTTCGTCTAAAGTGAAGTCCTCGAGGGGTAACAATCGCATAGTGCCCTTATATTAGATCACCTGAAAAGCTTAATGCACATGATTAGTCCGCAAATGTATTGTCATCAATCACCAAAACAAACCAGGAAAATTATGCCCTAACAATCTCCCCCTTTTTGGTGGATTGATGACAACACGGGATTTGCACAAAATATAGTAACTGGAAATTAAGCAAACCAACTCCCTACAAAATATAGACGGGCTCCCCCTAGAGGTGTGCACCAAGGAAATTAGCATGAAAGGCTATGTGCACATCTTTAGGATCAAACTCCCCCTATATTTTATAGACGGGCAACATCCTTGCATATAAGAATAATAACAAGTACAGCTAAGCAAAGACAAGCATGAGAGCAATAATATAAGTGCTTGTAATGATGCATCTCACAAGATAACAGAGAACTTGAGACTAAAGTAGATAAGATAGGGGGGTTCACATATGTCTTACACCATATGGTCTCACTCACAGCCGAACAGAGTACAAAACAAGAAAGCGAACGAACATGAACGAACACAACGAACACGAACGAACACGCAAACACAAAACCCAAAGCAAATCCCTAACTCTCCCCCTTTGGCAGCAAGACACCAAAGGGAAAGGGACGACACGAGACACGATGGTAGTAGATCTCCATGGCATCACCAGTCATGTTCCTCCTCCTTCTCAGAGTCCTCTGCAGCATGGGGAGAAGCGCAAACTCCGGTGTCCTCCTCAGTGTCAGACCACGGGCAGTGCAGTCTGATCCAAGACTCCTCATCAGTGATCCGCTCCTCAGAGCCATCCGCAACCTCAAGGCCAACCTGTCTCATAATGGCCTTGTCACGACGACGAGCCATCTTGGCCTCCTTGTGAGCCTTGTACTGGCCCTTGGCCTGAAAGCAGAACAAACGCTTCATCTTCTCCTTGAGTTTCTACGCCCAAGAGGGCTCCTCAGATGGGGGCACATACTCCTGCCCATCATCCTCCTCATCATCGGCATCAGATAATACTGTCTCCTGCACTGGAGGTGCCGGAGTAGACGAACTCCACTTCTCCTTCTGACGCAGCTCGATAATATCATGAGAAACCATATTGTCTGTGACAAGCTCCTCATCTGGAAACTTGGCTACCCAAGTGTCCTCGATAAGCTACATAAGATAGGGTCCATAAATGATGCACTTGCGCTGCATGATAGCAGAGTGAAGTTCAGACCACATCACATGTGACACATCCAGCACCTGCTGAGAGCCCTGCTCTTCTTGACAGAATAGAAGCAAGTCAACAAGGTAAGAGTGCACCTGATCCAAGTTGCCGACCCGAGGAAACAGGGTGTTCCGGAAAATCCGAAGCATGGTGTCTAGGAAGGGCCAGAGCTCATAAGAAATCTTCCCAGTCTCAGATACCTTCCTGGTAGAATAAGGCCAAAGCTTTTCCTTGTGAGTAGCGGCAATCTCCTTATGAGGGCGAAACCCAAGTGGGGTCTGGGCACCCTTATCATTGTACGATAAGCTGACCATGAAGTCCTTCCATGGTGCGGGCAGAAGACGACCATTGGTCATCCAAGTCAGAGTGCGGGCCGGATCATGCCCAAAGTGAATGGTGGCAAAGAACCGGGCCACGAGCTCGGCATCAAAGTCCTTGATGAAAGAAATGATCCTCTTGATATCCAACTCCTCACACCTCTGCAGAGCATTCCCAAAGTATTGCAAGTCCTTCTCCATGTGCGAGAGATCGACAGACTTGACCTTCACAAACAAGTTCTTCTTTTGCTTCAAGACATCGTGATAGATGGACTGCTGAAACCTGTTCCAGAACGGACGGCTTTGAAGAGCAGGCTCCTGATCCACATGGTAGGGATTGTGCTTCCTCTTGGTACAGAACTCCATTGCAGACATCTGATTAGCACACTTGGGCCCAGCGGAGGTCTTCGACGTTGGAACCTTGGCCTTGCGTTTTGGCGGCTCAGACGAGCCACCCTCAGCAACAGTAGCAGTAGCCTATGGTACATCCGAAGAGCGATAACGCTTGGAACCTGTTGCACGGTCTGGATTCTTGCGGCGAGCCTGATGCCCGGAGCTACTACCACCTGAAACACACACACATACAAGAACCACAAGAGCAAGAGAGCATAAGCCAAGGAAAAACAAACACCAAAGATGGAAAATTAGGTAGGGACACATGGGCATTGGCATCTCAGAGCGGTAGTGCCGCTAGGGTGCAGCGGTAGTACCGCCGGAGCGGTTGTCAGCGGGCTGACACCTATCGCGGCAAGATCCGGTACTACCGGAGATGCAAAAGTCCATATTTCGATACCTAATCATCAATCTACCTAGTCTAGCAGTCTCCCAAGTCCTTCATAAGCCTCGATTCAACAACCAAATCGAGGAATGCAACGAATATAGCCCAAAACCTAGATTCAAGAAAGAGAACCAAGGGAGAGAAGAACGAGGGAAATACCGACATCCATGGCAAGAGGAGAGGGTGGGGAACGATCCCACCGGTTGGAACCGAGGGAGACGGCCTGGATCCGGCGGCCTGGCGGTGGACCTCCGGTGCTTGGGGAGTCACCTGAGAGAGGAGAGGACGAGGAGATGGGGCAAACTGAACGGGTATGGGGGAGTGGAAACTCCCCCTGCCCGATAAATATCCCACACACCCAGCCCTAAGCGGTAGTACCGCACAGGGCACGGTAGTACCGCTTCGGTGCAGATCTGAAGCACAACGCGCCCAGCTGTACCGCTCCACGGTAGTACCGTGTCGGCAGGGCGGTAGTACCGCTCTGCTGCTGCGGTAGTACCGCTCAGGCACCCCAAAGCAGGAACAAGGGGGAAAAGATGGCTTACGCATGACTAGCACACAAGACACAAGACAAGCAAGACAAACCCGAACACGACCACACCAGAGCACAACCACTCAAAAGAGAGAAGCACCAGCGAAAGGAGACAACACACAGACAAACTCTCGAGAAGAGAGGGCAGTGGTCGAGACCACCTATGTTTGAGCTATATGGTATGGCGCCACGAAGATTTTAACCTTGGGCCCATGACCAACACTCATCTTTGAAGCACAAGTACCATAAAAAATGGCTAATGTGAAAGACTTGATCAATTTATGCATAAATGGGGGGAGGAAGAGTTCACTGAGAGAACACCACTCCCCCTATGTCCATGCCTACATCTAAACAAGACAACAAGTTGAATATGGTGGGGTGTGCAAGGGTTCAAGCCACATTGCTCGAATCAATGATATTTAGCTCATGCCTTAACTCGCGAAATCTTGCTTCATCCAAGGGCTTCGTGAAAATATCTGCAAGGTTATCATGAGTGTTGACATAGTTGAGCTCGATCTCCCCTCGCCTAATGTGATCCCGGATGAAGTGATACCGCATCTCAATATGCTTCGTCTTGAAGTGTTGAACCAGGTTGAGAGAAATCTTGATGGCACTTTCATTGTCACACCAAAGAGGCACTTTGTCACAAATGACACCGTAATCCTTCAAAGTTTGCCTCATCCATAGAAGTTGTGCACAACAACTACTGGCAGCCACATACTCCGCTTCGGTGGACGAGAGAGACACACAACTTTGCTTCTTGGAAGACCAACTCACCAAAGAGCAACCAAGAAATTGGCACCCTCTGGAAGTGGACTTCCTATCCACTTTGTCTCCCGCCCAATCGGAGTCCGAATAGCCCACAAGGTTGAAGTTAGATCCTCTTGGATACCATAGGCCAAAGTTTGGGGTATGAGCCAAATATCGAAAGATTCGCTTGACCGCCACAAAGTGGCTTTCCTTAGGTGCGGCTTGAAACCGTGCACAAATTCCCACACTCAACATGATATCCGGTCTAGATGCACAAAGGTAAAGCAAGGAGCCAATCATGAAGCGATATACCTTGTGATCCACCGCTTTACCATTGGGATCTATGTCAAGTTGGCATTTGACGGGCATTGGAGTGGAAGCCGGCTTAACATCACTTAGCTTGAATCTCTTGAGCATGTCTTGAGTGTATTTGGCTTGGTTAATGAAGGTTCCTTCTCTTCGTTGCTTGACTTCGAACCCGAGAAAGAACTTCAACTCTCCCATCATGGACATCTTGAACTTGGAGGTCATGAGTACGGCAAATTCCTCATTGAAAGCTTTGTTAGGGGAACCAAAGATAATATCATCAACATATAGTTTGCACACAAACAACTCCCCTTTGACCTTCTTAGTAAAAAGAGTGGGGTCAATTTTCCCAATTTCAAAACCGCGATCTTGCAACAACTCGGTAAGGTGGTCATACCACGCACGTGGGGCTTGCTTAAGGCCATAGAGTGCCTTATCGAGTTGGTACACATGATCGAGAAAATAGGGATCCTCGAACCCGAGGGGTTGCTTGACATATACCAACTCATTAATAGGACCATTGAGAAAATCATTCTTCACATCCATTTGTTGCAACTTAAAGTTATGATGAGAAGCATAAGCAATCAACATGCGAATGGATTCAAGGCGAGCAACGGGAGCAAAGGTTTCACCGTAGTCGATACCCTCGACTTGGGAGTAGCCTTGTGCTACCAAACGAGCCTTGTTGCGAATGATAATTCCATGAGCATCTTGCTTGTTCTTGAATATCCACTTGGTTCCAATGACATTATGGTTCCCTGTTGGCCTTGGCACCAATCTCCACACCTTGTTGTGCTCGAAGTTGTTGAGTTCTTCATGCATGGCATTAATCCAATCCGGATCCTCGAGCGCCTCATAGACCTTTTGGGGTTCAACACAAGAGACAAACGCGTGATGTTCACAATAGTTTGCCAATTGTCTACGAGTGCTTACCCCCTTTCAAATGCTCCCAAGCACATTTGTCATGAGATAATCCTTGGTTGTGAGCTTGGATGCGATCTTGGCGGCACGATGCTCTAATTCCTCCTCCGGAGTGAGTTGAGGAGCGGTCACTTGATCATCTTGAGCGTCATCTTGAGCTTGTTCTTGATCTTGAGCTTGCTCTTGATCTTGAACTTGCTCGGATGGAAGAACTTGACCTTGGGCATCACTTGGTGATTCAACACCATCTTGAGGTAGATCTTGCCCTTGGTCTCGTTCATGAGTTTGAGGGCCTTCACTTTGTTCTTTGGAAGCATGTGGGCCTTGGGTTGGTGATGGCTCCACTTGGGTGGATCATTGTCCTTCTCCTTTGGCCACAAGGGGTTCCTCAATGGGTAGGATAAAACCAACTCCCATTCTTCTTATGGCTTGGGGAGGAATTTCATCACCTACATCACAAGTGCCACTTTGCTCCACTTGGGAGCCGTTATTCTCATCAAACTCCATGTCACACGTCTCCTCAGTAACTCCCGTGGACTTATTGAGGACACGGTAAGCATGAGAGTTTGTAGCATAACCAACAAATATGCCCTCTTGAGCTCTAGCCTCAAATTTAGAGAACCGAACACCTTTCTTGAGAAAGAAACACTTACACCCGAACACCCGGAAGTACTTGAGGTTGGGCTTGTTACCGGTGAGAATCTCATATGGAGTCTTGTTCAAGCCTTTGCGGAGATAGAGCCGATTGGATGCATGACACGCGGTGTTGATGGCTTCGGCCCAAAAGTTGTATGGAGACTTGAACTCCGCCATCATGGTCCTTGCCGCATCCATCAACGTCCGGTTCTTTCTCTCTGCTACACCATTTTGTTGAGGGGTGTATGGTGCGGAATATTGATGCTTGATCCCCTCATCACTAAGAAACTCATCCAAGGTGTAGTTCTTGAAATCGGTGCCGTTGTCACTTCTTATTGTCAAGATCTTTGCATTGTGTTGACGTTGGGCTTCATTTGCAAAGTCAATGACGGTTTGTTGGGTCCCGCTCTTCCTCTTGAAGAAATATACCCAACTGTATCTTGAATAATCATCCACAATCACCAAGCAATACTTTCTACCCCCAAGATTATCAAAGGATGGAGGCCCAAAGAGATCCAAATGAAGGAGCTCCAAGGGCCTCTTCGAGTAAATGATAGTCGTGGGAGGGTGAGCCTTTTCATGTAGCTTTCCTTCGATACAAGCACTGCAAGCATGATCCTTAGCAAAACTAACATTTGTTAGTCCACGGACATGGTCCCCCTTGAGAAGACTTTGCAAAAATCTCATATTGACATGGGCTAAACGGTGATGCCAAAGCCATCCCACGTCAACTTTAGCCATTCGGCATATCGCGGTCTTAGTGGGTCGCTCCGAAAAGTTAATCACATAGAGACCATTCTCGACATGCCCAACAAAGGCTACTTTAAGAGTCTTGCTACACAAGAGGGCCATGGTATCAATATCAAAGAAAGTGGCAAAGCCCATGAGTGCAAGTTGACGAATGGAAAGTAAATTGTATGCAAGGGACTCAACAAGCATGACCTTCTCGATCGTGAGATCATGAGAAATGACAACCTTGCCAAGTCCCAATACCTTAGAGGACGAGGCATCACCCCACTCGACATTGGTTGGCATAGATGGAATCTTGTGCACGTCCACCACCAAGTCCTTGCTTCCGGTCATATGATTAGTAGCTCCACTATCGAGCAACCATGATCCCCCACCAGAAGCAAACACCTACAAGAGATCAATGCTTGGTTTTAGGTACCCATTTTGTGATGGGTCCTTTGATGTTAGTAACAAGGGTCTTAGGAACCCAAATAGACCATTCAATGTACTCATAAGGAGAACCAACAAATTTTGCATAAACATGCCCATCACTAGCACGGCACAACACATAAGAAGGGTTAAAGTCTCCAGCTTTATTGGAAGGGGTGGCATTGCCCTTCTTGACACCACCACCCTTCACATTGTTCTTCTTCTCCTTGGAAGCACCCTCTCCCTCCTTCACAAAAGTTTGCTTGAGAGGAGGAGGTCGTTTGGTCTTTTCATTCTTCTTCTTGTTCTTGGGCATGGGTGCGAACCCAATCCCTTCCTTGGCCACAACTTCCTTTTGATTGCTCAAAAGGTCGTTGAGGTTCTTCTCACCTTGTATGCACGACACAAGGCCTTTCTCAAGTTGCTCCTTCAACTTTGCATTCTCCTCAACAAGATGCCCATGCTCACAACAAGGGTTAGTAGCATTTTCATTATCAATTAAACCCATGTGAGGAAAGGTGGCTTTCTCCTTGGTTAGCTTCACTTGAAATTGATCATGAGACTCCTTAAGACTAGCATGAATACCCTTCAAGGCCTTGTGAGCCTTGTCAAGTATATCAGACTCCTCCTTGAGTCTAGCAAGATCAACCCCAAGTTTGGCCTTCTCGGAATTTAGCACACGAGATACAACAAGAGCATGATCAAGATCTTTCTTTAGTTTAGCATGATCATCGTTGTATGACTCCTCAAGAGCCAAACAATAACCACACTCTTCTTCAAGAGCGTTAGAGAGATCCGATATCTCATCGGCATAGTCAGGACTATGCCCCTCCATCTTAGAGATGGTTTCTTCGTGAGCCTCAATCATGTCATTGGCTTCACCAAGTTGTTCCAAGAGAGCAACAAAGTGCTTCTTGGATTTACCCTTAAGCTTACTCATAAAAGACTCAAATTCATTTTCCTCCCCATTAGAACCCTCATTTTCATCAATGCAATCCATCAAAGAAGGATTAGTAATGATGGTAGTGTTGATGTTGGGGGTTACCTTGTTGGTGGCTTTAGCCATGAGGCACTTGGCAGTGATGTTCTCATTGGGTGAGTCAAAGAGAGACACCCTTGGAGTTGTCGCAATGGCAACGGAGGCCATGGCAACCGACTCACCGTCTTCATCATCATCATCATCATCCTCATTGTACTCTTCTTGTGCCACCAATCCCTTGGGAGGAGTCTTCTTGGTGAAGTTGCTCTTGTTTGGGAAAGACTTGGCCTTGTCTTTTCGGATGAGCTTGCCACCATTGTCTTCCCTCTTCTCATCTGGGCATTCCGCAACAAAGTGGCTCACATTGCCACAATTATAGCAAGTCCTCACACGTTGCTTGCCCTTCGTGCTACTTGAGTTGCTCTTGTTGAAGTTGGGCCTTGAGTTCTTCTTGCTCCAAAATTGCCTTGAAGCGAGAGCCATGTGCTCATGATAAGCATACTTTGTATCTTCGGGGTTGCTCTCCTCTTCTTCCTCTTCATCCTCTTCTTCCACACTAACCTTGGCCTTCAAGGCAAGGTTGGGCTTCTTTGCTCTTTGAGAACATAACACCGCATTGTCGGCGGTCTTGTCCAAGATACTCATAGCCACAAACTCATCCAACACTTCACTTGAGGACAAGGTGTGGAAATCCGGCCTTTGACGAATGATAGAGGAGATGGCCTTGTGGTAAGGCATCATGGCCTTGAGGAATTTGCGCTTGATCCAATTTTCATCCGTATCTTTGCTCCCATGATCTCGGAGTGAGACCGCGAGAGTAGTTAATCTCCGATAAAGCTCACGAGGTTCTTCATCTTCTTTCATTGCGAACTCATCAGCTTCATCTTGCACCACTTCATAGTTGGAGCGTTGAATGCTTGTGCTTCCCCTGTAGAGGGAAACAACATGGCTCCATGCATCCTTGGCCATGGTGAAGGGTCGGAGATGAGCAAGATCTTCGGGTGGAATTGCATCTTCGATGATGAAGAGAGCATTCTCATTGATTTGATTATCCGCGGCTTCTCTAGGGGTGAAGTTGCTTCGACCATGCGGATAGAAACCTTCTTCAATGATTCTCCAAAGGTTAGTATTAACATGGTTTAAATGACGCTTAAAGCGATAAACCCAATAATCAAAGTCCTCATTTTTCACAATCTTGGGGGGAGGACCGGCATGATTCAAATGAGTTGAAGGAATCGGTCCACCATAAGTAAGCGGAGGTTCCACATGGGCAAAGATGTCGGTGCCATTTTTACCACTAGAAGAAGGAGCCTTTTCACTAGTAGCTTCCCCCTTGTCGGAGTTAGCATCCGTCACCTTGTTAGTGGGATCACCCACTTTCATCAGTGCGGTGGATAGTTTAAGCCCTTCTAGGAATTTGTTAAACATGCTTTCAACCTCGGTCGTCATGGAGGTTTTCAATGTGTCCAAAGCCACATTGAATTCCTCACGAGAGACCGCGGTTCCCCCATCGCCCGTAGACGAGAACGGATTCACACCAGAGTGCTCTTCCCCACCGTCTACGGTCTCAACCATACTCTTCGGACGGCAAAGTCCTTAATAAATAGACGAGGCTCTGATACCAATTGAAAGGATCGATATAGTTGACTAGAGGGGGGTGAATAGGCAACTAACAATTTTTAGCTTTTCTTTACCAATTTAAACTTTGCAACAAAGTAGGTTGTCTAGATGTGCAACTAGGTGAGCAACCTATATGATGCAACAACAACAAGCACACAAGCAAGCAAGGGATATAACACAAATAATCTTGCACAAGTAAAGGCATGAGATAACCAAGAGTGGAGCCGGTGAAGACGAGGATGTGTTACCGAAGTTCCTTCCTTTGAGGGGAAGTACGTCTCCGTTGGAGCGGTGTGGAGGCACAATGCTCCCCAAGAAGCCACTAGGGCCACCGTATTCTCCTCACGCCCTCACACAATGCGAGATGCCGTGATTCCACTATTGGTGCCCCTGAAGGCGGCAACCGGACCTTTACAAACAAGGTTGGGGCTCTCTCCACAACTTAATTGGAGGCTCCCAATGAAACCGCAGAGCTTCACGACAATGGAATATGGCTCCGAGGTGACCTCAACCGTCTAGGGTGCTCAAACACCCAAGAGTAACAAGATCCGCAAGGTATTAGTGGGGGGAATAACATTTCTCTTGGTGGAAGTGTAGATTTGGGCCTTCTCAACCAATCCCTACAAAATCAACAAGTTTGATTGGCTAGGGAGAGAGATCGAGCGAAAATAAGCTTGAGGAGCAACAATGGAGTTTTGGCGGAAAAGAGGTAAGTCTTCTTGGAGAAGAAGACCCCTTTATATAGTGGGGGGACACATCCAACCGTTATGCAGCCCGCAACCCGCATCTGGGCGGTACTGCCGCTGCCGGAGCGGTACTACCGCTGCCACAACGGTACTACCACTGTGGCAAGCAGGCATAGGGCAACCAGGGCTGAGGGAGAAGAAGTACACGCACTATGGCGGTACACCGCCCTGAGGGCGGTACTACCGCCGATAAGGGATACTGCCGCTCCCTACAGCCGCTGGAAAAATAGAGGAGGGCAGCGAGCTGAGCGGCAGTTTGAGCGGACGTAGGAGCGGTACTACTTCTAATAAGCGGTACTACCGCGCCCTACTACCGTCCCTACTACCGCTCCCCTGCGTGGTCCTTTGCGGAAACCCGACACGAAAAATCGAGACCACAGTAGGGGCGGTAGTACCAGCGGCACTAACAAGCGGTACTACCGCCCTGACCACGGTACTACCGCTTAGCACACAGCACCCCTTGTTTTGCACAGCACGGATACTCCAAAGAAGCAGGAAGAAGGCGAGGGTGCAAGGAAAGTGTCTACGTGATGATTCCACCCATACTCTTCCGAAACGGATCCCCTCTTGATAGTACGGTTATCCCTACGACTCAATTCCACCAAAAAGAAACGAGGGAAAATAGTCCATCTAAAGTGAAGTCCTCGAGGGGTAACAATCGCATAGTGCCCTTATATTAGATCACCTGAAAAGCTTAATGCACACAATTAGTCCGCAAATGTATTGTCATCAATCACCAAAACAAACCAGGGAAAATTATGCCCTAACAGAGGGCTTGCCCAGAGCAACCTCTACACGCTCTAGAAAGCTCCCAACCCAAAGAAGCAAACCTTATATAGATCCGATGACGTCAAGGGGAGGGTGGACCGCCTCCTTCATCTCAAGTGAAGCCAATACTAGCAACCGAGAGTGTAGTAGTTTGGCCCGCACAACAAAGATGGACCACGGGACCAAATTACTTGGGGTTGCCGAGACAGTGGGAGAGAAAATGACCGACATCCATGAATCACGATGAATCGCCTTGGAATGGGCCTAACGTAGAGATGGACATTGAGGATGCTTGACAGCGAGGCAGGATGGTCGTGAGGCAGTAGGGTTTTCCAATAGGCTGAGAAGATGCCAAACGTCACGACACTCACATGCCCAACGGTCGTTCAGAAAGCAACGAGGGAACCTAAAGGGACCTCTGCAATCTGACGTGCGGTGCCGAGAATTGAGACATCTGTAGCATCTACCATGGAGCCATGAGGGGAACGTAAGAGAACCCAAAGCTAAATTTGGTGAAGTCAACGACATGGGCTATGGTGCAGCATCACGTCCCGCCAACCGCCACATGCTCCCTCCTTGCGCCCCATGCACGCTCTCCAGAAATCAATGGCATTGGTGGAAGCCGATCGTGTTTGGGGACTAGCTCCCCCTCGTTGTCAGTAGTAGAGGCCCACAAAACATGTCGCAACACGTAGAACAACTCATCTGTGACGCCATTGGCTGGGGCGATAAGACCTGGGCACACCACAAGTTGTGACACCCAACTCGCGGGAGCTCAAAAGATGTCACCTACTCAGACTTGTAGTCGCCAACTTCAATGGGGCGCGGAGTTGTAGGCGGCGGTGTCGTTAGGAGCTATGGAGGTGGAGGCGGTGGTGGCGGAAGTTGTGGAGGGGCCAGGAGCTTCGGATTGGAGTCAAAGCCCATGGAAATGACGAATGATGGCCGAGGGAGGGCCATCTAAGGCTCGCAGGTGGCCGTGAAAACTTAATTGTGTGGGATGGGTCGATTCCATGTACTAGTAGAAGAAAAGGTCAGGACATCGTCGATGTAGACCAGAAGATGCATGCGGCCTCGATCTATGTAACAAACCATCACCCCGGAGAAGACGACACTGAAAAGATCATGTAGATACTCCAAAGACCACGAACGCATACTGAATCCATAAGGATTCACCGGAGACCAGAGCCGACTGGATCCAGGAGGATCCGTCGGTGGTACACCTCCACATGCCCCTCCCACGACGCAAAGCGAACCAAAAACAAGGATAGGATGGGAGGACATTATTCCTAACTGGGGATGCCGCCTCGCCCAAGACACACCGACTCCCTAAACCAGCCTAAATCAAGACGCCCACGCCGTTGTACACCAATCGGGGCTAGAGGTCAAGCCCGCCACCACCTAGGACCCCCGTTTTCAGGGACCTTCTGTCAACACAGGCAACATCGCAAGCGAGTGTCATTGATCCAGAACTGCCACCTCCTGGCCAAACATCCGCCGTCGCCAGCAGCCCCAATCTGCTATAGCCGGCCAACCCCGCTGCACCAAACTCCTTTGTGGACAAATCCTCACTGCCTTTACTGGAGCCACGCAGTCTTGGCCTGGCGGTGATGAGAGGGTTGGAAAAACCGGTGGCGACAGATAGGTTTGACATGTTGTGGGTGGCTATGCGTGCAAATTCAAAGAAATCATGAGTAGGACTACTAATTGACTAGAAGAGAGTTTTCTCCTTTTTATCTTGTATAAGGTGGACTGGACCAAAATCGTGACTCGTAGTAGAAAAATGCCGATTCGATTGAATTGTTATCAAGACAAAGCAATATTACTATTTTCAATAATAGGAATAATTCCAAGCAGTAGCGTCATCAGGATTAGGCCAGGCCCTAGGCAAGCCCTGAGCCAAATACACGCTATAGTGCCAAACAGTGTTGAGGGCTCTACAGTCAGCAAAGAGATATGACATCATGACCCATGTGGCCGCCTAGGAAGTCTGGGACCTGGTTACACCACTGATTCCAGGTAATCAATACAAAGATTTTCCCAAGGCACCGGTTCCGGGTGGAGTGCGGCAATTTGGCGCACGGGCCATAGATATCCCATTACCTAGGTCAGAGGAAGTAGCGCTGCGGTAGAACAAATTAGGCACTCTTTGATTGGTATGATTCTCAAAATGCGGGAATAGTAAATTACAGAATTAAATTGACATGCCCATTTGAATCCTATAAGATTAACAGAGAGTGTTTGATGCCAATAGGAAAAATAAAGGAATTTGAAAAGGAGGTTGGAGTGAATGTTATATTTTCTATGAAATGTAGCACACATAATTTCATAGGAGAAAACCCTATATGATTCAATCCTATGACTTGAAATACCAACGTAGAAAAAATTCCTAAAGATTATAACTCTCCAAAAATCTTATGAAATTCCTTTGATTCAATGGAGCCCTTAGGTGGAAATACTGCGGGAAATACCACAAGTCCATCTGTGGGCACCGCATAGGTTACATTGCATGTACGTGTGCGGAACAAGATGGACTGGCTCAAAATTTTGAATAGTGGCCTAGGGCTTGGTCTTCGAAAATGATTAAAACTCAAACTTCCACCAATCCCGATTTGGCACTTTTGATGCCAGCTTGCTATTGTTTTTTTAGAATTACTTGCTATTGTTTCTGCAACCTACTGTACACCCTCCCGTCGACGTGGGCTCGGCCCATTTACCTTTTCTTTCTTCCCATTTGAACCATGGGTTGACACATGTCGAGCAAACACCCACCCCCTTACGCTCGATAAGTAAACTGTGTCGACTCAACGCGCAATCCCTCTTCCAATTTGGGAACGTTCTAGAACATTCACATACTGGGTTTTTCATTTTCCTTTCGGTTTTTTATTTCCATTTTTATTTTATATTTCCATGTTCTATTTTATTTTATTTTAGTTTTCAATTTTATTTTTTGGGTTTTTTGTTTTCATGTTTGTTTTAAATTGTGAACATTTTAATTCATCAAATTCAACTATTGTTCACTGAATTTAACAAATTTCATCAATTCCAGAAACTATTCATCAAATAAAAAAATCATCGTATTTTTCTCAAAATAAAATAAAATGGATACAATATTTTTTCACGCAATTCAAAATTTCTTCGTCAAATTTACAAAAAGTACATCAAATTAAAAACTTGTTCATCAAATACAAAATCTTAATTTTTAGAAATTTGCGAACATTTTTTTGAAGCAAGGAACATTTCGTGAAATTTATGAAGTTTTTTTTCCAAATTAGTGCATTTTTGTGAATAATTTTTAAAATTCGTGAACATTTTTCAAAATCCGGAAAAAATGTTTGAAGTCATTAATATATTTTAAATTTTTGATATTTAAAATTATGAACATTTTCAACATCATGAATATTTTTGTAAATACGGAATTTTCGGTAATAAGCAAAAAAGAAAAACGAAAATCATTTAAAAAGGAAAAAAAGGAAACGAAAAAGGGCGCCGCACACCGCACATAGGCCGGCGCAAAAGGGTGCGCATGGGGACCTAGGGGTGAGCATTTAACCACTTTTGGTTATTTTTTTGTTTTTCTACATTTTGTTATTTTTCTGTTTTATAATTTGATTTTTTCTAAATTCTTGAATTATTTTCAAAAGACATAAATGTTTTAAAATTCTCATTTTAAAAAATTTACGGAAGTTTTTCAAATGCACGAACTTTATCAAATTCGTGATTTTTTTTGAATCTGCAATTTTTTGTGATGCAGTAAGGTTTTCAAATAGGCGTACTTTTTCAAAAAAATATTCTTTTTCAAATTCATGAAATTTTTAAAACTCACGATTTTTCCCAAATTCATGAATGTTTTCAAAATGTATAAACTTTTTTCAAATCTGTGGACCTTGTTTGAATCTGTAAACATTTTTTAAATACACAAACTTTTTCTCAAACCTACAAACTTCTTTTAGAAATGTCAATGGTTAAGGCGGCTTGTGAGGTGGTTGAAAAAAAAATGAAACGAGCAGAGGGAGCTAGCGAGAGCGAGGTGGGCGAGCGAAGGGAGTGTTAGTGGGCCTCGGCCCAGAATATCCATTAGTGGGCACGAGGGATTGAAACTAGCACCAATTAGTGCAACTACAACACTGGGTTTTTTTATTCAGCAACTCCAACACTGTTCATCAAACGAACGACACAAAATGTCCATGGACATGTGCGAACCAGACTTCCCAGACACCACAACAAAAGAGGGCCAGACATGGGCTAGACGGACCTAAAGTAAATGGCACATGAGCTATCAGGACATGTGGTCCAACTGTCAGTAGGCCAAGCGGATTATCCGGACTCCCCCGGAGCTCACTTAGTTTGTTCCATTCCCCAAGAAAAGAAAACCTAGTTTTTTCCGCAGTCAGGTCAGTAGCTGCTGGAGTAATTTGTTAGCTCAAGTTCCCGTTTTGTATGGCTGCTCGAGGGCGCCGCCTCTGCACTCCCGTGCGGCATCACCGTGGGCATTTTCGCTGAATAAATAGAACAAAAAACAGAAAAGAGTGCCATTTTCGACTACACTTGCTAATGGAATGTACTTACAAAATGAGGTTTACACTTGGACTTTGTAGAGCTACAGGGTATATCTGACAAGGGGCATGCTATTCCCCAACCAGTAGTCAGTCTTGAATGAAAATTCTGAGTATATATATCCTAAGAAAGGTATACAAAGAAGTTAAAAAAAATGTAGCAAAACAGGTGTATATGTCAATTCAACTACACCTCCCCTCAGCATGTTCCCTTCTAGGAGGCACCATCTTGGAGTCCTTGCTCCATTGTTTTCCGTCTCACCTTTCCTCGGAGAATTGGAGGTCTCTGTGGCTCCAAGTGGTTCGTCCTCGCACATATGTAGTGGTTTGGTAGTCGTTAGGGTGGTGTGGCGGTGATCGGCACCTTTGTATCTTGCCTTGGGTGTGTGTGTCGTGTGCGGTGGTGGCGTGAGTTTGTATCGTGAAGCTTGTGGATCGTTGCTTTATATATAAAGCGGGGCGAAAGCCTTTTTCGGTAATCTTGGGATTCGACCTAAGTGTTCGCAACAATAGTCGGTTGCCCTAGCCAGCCTCTTAGGTCACTCATCTCAAGTGGCTCTAGAGCCACACCCTCCTCCCCGCTGAAAGGACCACGATGTCGCCTAGAGGGGGGAGGGGTGAATAGGCGTTTTAAAAACTTTTACGGATTTGGCTATATCCTAATGCAGAAATAAACTAAGCGGATACTTAAGCACAAATCCTAACTATACTAGGCTCACTAAGTGCACCAACAACTTAACATAAACAAGATGAGAGCATCGAGGATATGAGTAAGCACAAGTAAGTTACACAAACTTACTCAATGTATATCACGAGATATGGAAATGAATAATACACACACCCACAAGTAGGCAATACAAGCTTACACAAATTGTATCACAATATATGGAATTGAATGATACACGCAAACTCAAGTAAGCACTACAAGCTTACACAGGTTATGTTACAAGATATGGAAATGAATGTTACAAGCTAGCAATTCACACTAAACACAAGATAGAACAATAGTAGGAAGTATGAATTGCGGACTATAAAGTGTTGGCCTAAATAATCTCTACGATATGGTAACCAACACAATATAATGAGGACAATAAGAATAGTGAATGCACGGTCAAGTGACCAAGGTAAACCACAAGTAAGGAGTTAGGGTTAGGGATAACCGAAGTCACGGAGATGATGATGTATCCCGATGTTCACTTCCTTGGAGGGAAGCTAGTCACCGTTAGAGAGGTGGATGTTACCACGAAGGCACACCAACGCCACGAAGGCTCACCCTATTCTCCTTGAGATATCACCACGAAGGCGATTCCCAACCACTAGTGGTAGACCTTGAGGCGGCCTCCAAACCTTCACAAACTTTCTGGGGGACAAATCACAAGTTGATTCCTCACCGGAGCACTCCTACCGCCTAGGAGTCTCCAACCTCCAAGAGTAACAAGATCAAGGGGGAAATGCTCAAGACTTGCTCAAATCATGAATTCCTTTGGTCAAGAGAGGGATAGGGAGTGGATCTTCACTTGAGTGGAATCTCTCTCAAGAACTCTCACAAATCTTTCCGGGATCTAAGATTTGAGATAGGAGAAAGGAGAGGGAGCTTTTCTTCAAGTGTGGGTCAAGATAGTTGTGTTGCTCAACCCCTCCACGAAGTAGTGAAGGGGTATTTATAGTGTGGCCCCAAATGGCTGTTGGGGCGGAATTCTGCTCATGAAAGTGTCGGACGTCTGGTGGATTACCAGACGTCCGGTGGCAAAACAGGCACCGAATGTCCGGTGGAACACCGGACGTCCGACGGCTGTAGCACGCCATCAAACGAATGTAGCAGGATATTTGGGAAACAGGTTTGTCGGACATCCGACACTTTCCGGACGTCCGGTCGGTAAGTACGGGAAATCCGTCCGTTTGCTGCTGGATATGGCCACCGGATTTCCGGACGCAACCGGACGTCCGGCCAATAAAAAAACAGCAGGAACCCCAAAACTAAAACATGCACAACTTTTTCATATGGACTCCGATTTTGATGATATTGGGCTCGTTTTGAAGCTATGAAAAAACTCCAGGTCCTCACATAGAGAACCACCCAAGATAAACCAAAATGGAGGGTGCAAAGTATGCAAAGGTTAGATCATATATTTTGGGAAACTATTTGGCTTTGGCGTTTCTTTGGTATATAGGATATGAGTGGAATTGTGTATAGAAGATGTTGACTTGAGCAAATCCATCACAAACCCCTGTGATCCCCTCTTAATAGTGCGGGATCCCTATAACTCAAGAATCATAAAATAGCTACACTACATAGCTATCGAGAATCCATTCTTGAGTGTATATGTGTCTTTGGTGGTCATCACTCCACAACACTAACGTCAAAGGAACTAATACCTTTGACACGAGCCGTTCACTTGAGCTTGATGTTGATGTTTCTTCTTGGCTCAAGATGAAGGCAATACATTGGTGAAGTCTTCAAGTCTCTCCCCCATACACAATGTGGGAAGCTTTGCTTTGTATTCATCTTCACTTGTCCATCATGGGATCATCCACAAGCTTCAAGCATGTAATCCTTTGGGATGGTTATCTTGAACTTGCCCTTGTCAACCATGATCACCAACACTTGATGTCAACCTCTCATAGACACTTGAAACCACTCTCTCGATGCGAGCCCATGAGAATCACCTAACCCTCAAAAACATAGACAACACATAGTATGGGTTAGTACATAGAGTGCAATTGATAATTTCTTATCATACCACAAGATCCTATGTGGTGTATCATTTGCGCTCGTGTGTTGACCATTTAGAGTTCGATCTTTGAGCTTCATCTTGGTCAACCTATATCTCTACTCCATGTTTAATCTTGATGTCTTGAAGGGTATATTGAATTCTTCACTTGAATATCTTGCTTGAATACTTGATCAATCATGACTCAACACATGAGTCCCTTATGATCATATCTTTGAGCCACTCCTAGAATTCATCATTCAAATCATCCTTTTAAGATCTTGATCCATTATGGCTCAAACCATAGCTCTAAGCATGGCAACCCCTAAGATACTCAAATGAACTTCATTTTGATCATCTCAATGTAATTGTTGCTTCAAAGGAGTTGTCTTCCATTATTGTTCAATCATTTTCCAATGGGACTAACCTTCAAATGTATATCTTAATGCACACATTAGTCCATAAGGATTGTCATTAATTACCAACACCACACATGGGGACTACATGTACTTTCAATCTCCCCCATTTTGGTAATTGATGAAAATCTCAACAAGAGGGTTTATATAATGAATTTTTACACAAGCACGCAATTTTTTTTGAGGGTAAATTGTATACTTGCGGTGATTTTGATAGCATCAATTATCACAAAGAAACTTGGTGTTTATTATCAAAACCAGTTGTACTAACATCAAAACACTACACAAGCAACAAGAACTTCAAAAGATATTTATCTTAAACCCTCTAAACTTCTCCCCCATTGGCAACAAATGCCAAAATGGAAGACAAAACATCTAGAAGACCAATATAGTATGAGTTCCTCCTTGATGTGTGCAAATCACAAAATGTGAGTGAATGCAAATGCACATATTCAATAATGAACAATTTGAGGAGCTCAGAATCTATAGAATGCAACCAGATATGAAGATATGAAAACAAGCATTAGATAAGTGAGAAAACAGTCAAAACACATGGGTGTGCAAGATTATATGCCAAACATACAAGCACTCACGACACAACCTCTTACCGAAGCCACCATAAGAATAAGAGGAAACAAACGAAGTGGCCGGCAAGGGATAAATGATATCAAGGAAAGATATGAACTTTCTCATGTATAAAAAAATTCTGAGTGGCCAATCATAATCATGATATGTATCCACAAAGAAACTTTGCATACACAAAATAGACGTAATTGATAAGAACATGACATACACAAGTGAATCCATTATTATACAACTGAAACCTAGTCATAATAGCAAGGCACATGGCACAAAGCACATGGCACAAATTGATCTCATTTGCATAACACAAAGTGAAGCAAGCAATCAAAAGATCCGACGAGCCAAAAGGATAAAAGAATATTATGATTTGGGCAAAGGAGTGTTCTAAGAAAAATAGAGAAGCTCCCCATGATTTTTGCACTATTTCGAATTTTTGTATTTGGATGCAAGTGCACAAAATAGGATCATCACTCCCCCAAAATCAATAGGAACACAAAACAATTGCAAGCAGGCATAGATAAGAAAAGAAGCCTAGCATTTGCAACAAACATATGGTTGAGCAATATGTAAATGAGGCAACCTAAGAATAGGCACAACCAAAATGATGTGTGTGAGTCACTTCAAAGCACTTGAGATGACTAGTATAAGGATGAGAATTAAGCATCAACATAGTCTTGAGTAAATGAGATACAAGGTGCAAGACATGTCCTTCCCACACACACGAAGTTAAGAAGGTCACACACACATCAAGCAAATGGGTTCACAAGCTCACTAATAGCAAATTAAAAATCAAAGCTTGTGACAACCCATGATGAAGATGGGAAATAATAGGCTTGTCAAGACAAGCATGAGGACAACAATCTTCACCAAACATGAGTGCACTAAGATGCAAAGAGGTAAGACATGCACTCATACAACAAATGCTTCCATGGAGCCACCAAAGATATAAAACGTGAATTAAATGGTGGACATGAAAGAATAGGGATATCAACAAGAGATGTAACTTCTCTCACGTGTATAAGATTCTAGGTAGATGATATCCACAAAGAAGGATGTACACATAAAATAGTTACAAAAGGAAAGAATAAGATATCCAAACGGAAGTCATAAAATATACCAATGAGATCTTTGCTTGAAAGCATAGCACGTGGCTTAATATAATATTATTGTATATTAATGAACTCCAAACACACAACCATCAAAGACATCACAACTAGGAACAAGAGATCATTGTTGGGATGCTTTGAGAAAGGAAACAAGTATCATAGGAACGAGTCAAGAAAGTCATGCCATGATGCAACCTACACAAGGTTGACCCCATTTCTATATATATGCATGAAGTAAATACTTGTTACCGAGATAGCATTGGTATGAAGTCGTAGATCAATAAAATGTCCAAGCTTGGCTCTAATTTCCTCATAGTGCCACCACCTTCATGAATAAGCCAAGCATCCAATGCTTCTCAAATGTACCTAAAACATTTTATTGTACAATATGGTCCCCAAACTTATTGGGTCCGAAGTAGTTAGCATAACTACAACACATAGGGTAAAACCACTTAAATATGTGCATATTGATATGAATTTGAATTTCATGCACATCTTAGCTATTAAGAATTTGATGGATTTACCATATATATATTGGATCAAATAAAGCAATCAAGGCATGTGAATTTACACATAGTAAATATGCATGCACAAGCCTACCAAAATCCAGGGAGATACAAATTGGACAAATGAACACATAACCGTTAATACTTCCAATAACATCACTAGTCATTCATGTTGTCCAAAATGAATCAAAGTGACAAATCAACATATGATAGCACACAAAGTTCAACATATGAACCAAGGAAAAACCAATGAGCATATAAGATATGCATTGCACACATACTCATAGGAATATCTCACTCAAGTAGATATAGGACACTATAAACAATGAGATAACAAATTCTCATATAGAGCAATAAGATGAATTCGAACAAAATGGTATTTCGGGTTATCATTCGGTGTAGAAACCAAATAAGTACATGATCATCTATACTAACACAAGCATAACATGAGAGTTTAGAAATAAACACAATGCTTGGATAGCATATTATTAACATTCCAACTAGAAGGATCATCATGCAAAGCAACAATTGGAATAGCTTTAATCAAATTTTCCAAATATGATTTTAAAGATAACCATGGGCAAAACCGCACAAGAATGCCATACGTAAACAAGGCATTGCATGCCACGGAGATATAAGATAATCTCGAATATAAATTCTAAGTGGCATCCCTCAATTGTTCATATTAACAAGGATTGTGATATGCACAGAGCATATCACTCCCCCATAATATGATGATCCATGTATTATCCACAAGAAGCAAATGAAACCCAACTAAGGATAATTAATGAATGAGAATTTGAGTTTCAAATGAGCTTTACATACCACATAGTAACTAGATAATATTGCACTAACAATACTAGGTGGTATCCCACATATATACACATTTAAGGTTTGTGATATGCGTAAAACATAGCACTCCCCCATAATGTGATGATCTATTAATATCTAAAAAAAGCCAAGGAAGATTCAACTAATGAAGCAATAAAGGCTCGAAACCATACACACAAATATATGAAGTGCATTGCGACCTACACATGCTAGATAACACAAATCAAGCATACATGGAAGCACAACATATACAAGCACATGCTAGGAACAAAACCTAAACATGCAAGGGACTTAGTAACTTACAATGTAAACAATGCAAGTACAAGTTACCGCAAAGAGGAGCATTGGATTGATAGATATGATGATAATCCACTTGACTTGGCATTAACCATAACATACGGTGAAAATAGTTTTTCTTCATGAAGTAGCCAAGTCTCCAATGCCCTCCACACACCTATTGATCAAGTTTGAGCTTGATGGTCCCCAACCAAGTTGGGTCCTAAGAAGTTAGTATCAATAGGCTTGGCAACCCAAATGGTCTTGTCCACTTTCAAACTTCTTTGGGAACCCACAAACTTGGCGAACACATTGCCAACAATATCCTTCCTTAGAGAATAATGATTATTGACTATAGGAGGCTTAGATATGTTACCATTGGGACAAGATGAAGCTATGTGTCCCTTCTCACGACAAACATAGCAACATGTGCCCCCTTTTCTTTTCTTCTTTATTTTCTCAATTTGAGAAGCATCATCATGGTTCATCATGGGTGGAGGCCTTTCTACATCTTGATATTGAACTTGAGGCCACTTCCCATGTTGCTTCTTATTTGAAGCCTTCTTCTTTAGTGGACAAGATCTCACATGGTGTCCAACATTTTTACACTTAAAACAAGTAATGTTGGCCGAATTCTTGACTTGATCTTGTCCCTTCTTCTTGTTCTTGGACTTCTTCTTGTTGGAGATGAAATCAAGTCCTATTTTGTCTTGAGGGTCCTTTTGCACACTCAAGATATCATCACAACATTTTTCCAAGTCTTTCTTCAAACTAGTGACTTGGGCCTTGAGCTCTTTATTTTCCTCTACAAGGTTAGTATTAACAAAAGTATAAGCTTCATTGTTAGAGCAACAAGGCATGGTGAGAAATTCATTACAAGATGTACCAATATCATGTAGAGAGGAATTGCAAGGACTAGCACATGGCAATAAGGCATTTCGAGTAGAAGATGTGCTAATATCCACATGAGACTCACATGATTTTACCTTGGTGACCATAGCCTCATGAGCTAACTTTAACTCATCATGAGAGATTAGAAGATCCTCATGAGTGCCCGAGAGCTTTTTATGACTTTCTCCCAATTTCCCATAATTGCTAGTTAGCAAATCAAGTTGAGTCCTTAGCTCAACATTTTCTTTTAATGTCGATGCTTCACAAAAGATAGAGTTAGTAGCACAAGCATCATTATCAATATGAGAGGAGCATGTAGAAGCTAGAGACTCCGCATGAGTAGCTTGAAGTTCCTCATGAGACTTAGAGAGTTTGGTGAGCTCTCCTTTGACCTTCTTGTAGTCGAGATCAAGGTGCTCAAAATCCTCTTTAAGTTTACAATGAGTAACTTCAATCTCTTATTTTAAAGACCTCAAATCACTAAGACATTAATGAGCCATAGCAAGTTCATGTTCAAGTTGTTCACTTTTTGCTTGCTCGTAAAGAAACAAATCATTACGTTTTTGAAAGCAAGCAAGAACATCTTGGAGCCTTTTATAAGTGTTATCTTTAGCTCTACGAAGAGTTTTCCCAATCTCATAGAGATTTTGAGTCAAGACTTCATCATCTTCCTCATTACTAAAGGAAATATGCCCTAGAGGCAATAATAAAGTTATTATTTATTTCCTTATATCATGATAAATGTTTATTATTCATGCTAGAATTGTATTAACCGGAAACATGATACATGTGTGAATACATAGACAAACAGAGTGTCACTAGTATGCCTCTACTTGACTAGCTCGTTAATCAAAGATGGTTAAGTTTCCTAGCCATAGACATGAGTTGTCATTTGATTAACGGGATCACATCATTAGGAGAATGATGTGATTGACTTGACCCATTCCGTTAGCTTAGCACTTGATCGTTTAGTATGTTGCTATTGCTTTCTTCATGACTTATACATGTTCCTATGACTATGAGATTATGCAACTCCCGTTTATCGGAGGAACACTTTGTGTGCTACCAAACGTCACAACATAACTGGGTGATTATAAAGGTGCTCTACAGGTGTCTCCGAAGGTACTTGTTGGATTGGCGTATTTCGAGATTAGGATTTGTCACTCCGATTGTCGGAGAGGTATCTCTGGGCCCACTCGGTAATGCACATCACCATAAGCCTTGCAAGCATTGTAACTAATGAGTTAGTTGCGGGCTGATGTATTACGGAATGAGTAAAGAGACTTGCCGGTAACGAGATTGAACTAGGTATTGAGATACCGACGATCGAATCTCGGGCAAGTAACATACCGATGACAAAGGGAATAACGTATGTTGTTATGCGGTTTGACCGATAAAGATCTTCGTAGAATATGTGGGAACCAATATGAGCATCCAGGTTCCTCTATTGGTTATTGAACGGAGACGTGTCTTGGTCATGTCTACATAGTTCTCGAACCCGTAGGGTCCGCACGCTTAAAGTTTCGGTGACGATTGTATTATGAGTTTTTGTGTTTTGATGTACCGAAGGTAGTTCGGAGTCCCGGATGTGATCACGGACATGACGAGGAGTCTCGAAATGGTCGAGATATAAAGATCGATATATTGGACGACTATGTTCAGACACCGGAATGGTTTCGGGGAGTATCGAACATATACCGGAGTACCGGGGGGGTTACCGGAACCCCCCCGGGAGTTTAATGGGCCAAGATGGGCCTTAGTGGAGAAGAGGAGGGGCGGCTGGGGCTGGACGCGCGCCCCCTCCCCCTCTATTCCGAATTGGACAAGGAGGGGGGCGCCCCCTTTCATTCCCCCTCTCTCCTTCCCTTCCTTTCCCCCTCCTACTCCAACTAGGAAAAGAGGGAGTCCTACTCCCGGTGGGAGTAGGACTCCTCCCTGGCGCGCCCTCCCCTGGCCGGCCGCCTCCTCCCCCTAGTCCTTTATATACGGGGGAAGGGGGCACCTCTAGACACAACAATTGATCTCTTGATCTCTTAGCCGTGTGCGGTGCCCCCCTCCACCATACTCCACCTCGATCATATCGTAGCAGTGCTTAGGCGAAGCCCTGCGTCGGTAGCAACATCATCACCGTCACCACGCCGTCGTGCTGACGGAACTCTCCCGTGAAGCTCTGCTGGATCGGAGTTCGCGGGACGTCATCGAGCTGAACGTGTGCTGAACTCGGAGGTGCCGTATGTTCAGTAATTGGATCGGTCAGATCGTGAAGACGTACGACTACATCAACCGCGTTGTGCTAACGCTTCCGCTTTCGGTATACGAGGGTACGTGGACAAACTCTCCCCTCTCGTTGCTATGCATCACCATGATCCTGTGTGTGCGTAGGATTTTTTTTTAAATTACTACGTTCCACAACAGTGGCATCCGAGCCTGGTTTTATGCGTAGATGTTATATGCACGAGTAGAACACAAGTGAGTTGTGGGCGATACAAGTCATACTGCTTACCAGCATGTCATACTTTAGTTCGGTGGTATTGTTGGATGAAGCGGCCCAGACCGACATTACGCGTACGCTTACGCAAGACTGGTTCTACCGACGTGCTTTGCACACAGGTGGCTGGTGGGTGTCAGTTTCTCCAACTTTAGTTGAACCGAGTGTGGCTACGCCCGATCCTTGAGAAGGTTAAAACAACACTAACTTGATGAACTATCGTTGTGGTTTTGATGTGTAGGTAAGAACGGTTCTTGCTCAACCCGTAGCAGCCACGCAAAACTTGCAATAACAAAGTAGAGGACGTCTAACTTGTTTTTGCAGGGCATGTTGTGATGTGATATGGTCAAGGCATGATGCTATATTTTATTGTATGAGATGATCATGTTTTGTAACCGAGTTATCGGCAACTGGCAGGAGCCATATGGTTGTCGCTTTATTGTATGCAATGCAATCGCCCTGTAATGCTTTACTTTATCACTAAGCGGTAGCGATAGTCGTAGAAGCAAAAAGTTGGCAAGACGACAACGATGCTACGATGGAGATCAAGGTGTCACGCCGGTGACGATGGTGATCATGACGGTGCTTCAGAGATGGAGATCACAAGCACAAGATGATGATGGCCATATCATATCACTTATATTGATTGCATGTGATGTTTATCCTTTATGCATCTTATTTTGCTTTGATTGACGGTAGCATTATAAGATGATCTATCACTAAATTTCAAGATAAAAGTGTTCTCCCTGAGTATGCACCGTTGCCAAAGTTCGTCGTGCCGAGACACCACGTGATGATCGGGTGTGATAAGCTCTACGTTCATCTACAACGGGTGCAAGCCAGTTTTGCACACGCAGAATACTCGGGTTAAACTTGACGAGCCTAGCATATGCAGATATGGCCTCGGAACACTGAGACCGAAAGGTCGAGCGTGAATCATATAGTAGATATGATCAACATAGTGATGTTCACCATTGAAAACTACTCCATCTCACGTGATGATCAGACATGGTTTAGTTGATTTGGATCACGTGATCACTTAGATGATTAGAGGGATGTCTATCTAAGTGGGAGTTCTTAAGTAATATGATTAATTGAACTTAAATTTATCATGAACTTAGTACCTGATAGTATTTTGCATGTCTATGTTGATTGTAGATAGATGGCCCGTGCTGTTGTTCCATTAAATTTTAATGCGTTCCTTGAGAAAGCAAAGTTGAAAGATGATGGTAGCAATTACACGGACTGGGTCCGTAACTTGAGGATTATCCTCATTGCTGCACAGAAGAATTACGTCATGGAAGCACCGTTGGGTGTACCACCTGCGCCAGCAACTGCAGACATTGTGAATGCCTGGCAGTCGCGTGTTGATGACTACTCGATAGTTCAGTGTGCCATGCTTTACGGCTTAGAACCGGGACTTCAACGACGTTTTGAACGTCATGGATCATATGAGATGTTCCAGGAGTTGAAGTTAACATTTCAAGCAAATGCCCGGATTGAGAGATATGAAGTCTCCAATAAGTTCTACAGCTGCAAGATGGAGGAGAATAGTTATGTCAGTGAACATATACTCAAAATGTCTGGGTATAACAATCACTTGATTCAACTGGGAGTTAATCTTCCGGATGATAGTGTCATTGACAAAATTCTTCAATCACTGCCACCAAGCTACAAGAGCTTTGTGTTGAACTATAATATGCAAGGGATGGATAAGACAATTCCCGAGCTCTTCGCAATGCTAAAGGCTGCGGAGGTAGAAATCAAGAAGGAGCATCAAGTGTTGATGGTCAATAAGACCACCAGTTTCAAGAAAAAGGGTAAAGGGAAGAAGAAGGGGAACTTCAAGAAGAACAACAAACAAGTTGCTGCTCAAGAGAAGAAACCCAAGTCCGGACCTAAGCCTGAGACTGAGTGCTTCTATTGCAAGCAGACTGGTCACTGGAAGCGGAACTGCCCCAAGTATTTGGCGGATAAGAAGGATGGCAAGGTGAACAGAGGTATATGTGATATACATGTTATTGATGTGTACCTTACTAGAGCTCGCAGTAGCACCTGGGTATTTGATACTGGTTCTGTTGCTAATATTTGCAACTCGAAACAGGGACTACAGATTAAGCGAAGACTGGTTAAGGACGAGGTGACGATGCGCATGGGAAATGGTTCCAAAGTCGATGTGATCGCCGTCGGCGCGCTACCTCTACATCTACCTTCGGGATTAGTTTTAGACCTGAATAATTGTTATTTGGTGCCAGCGTTGAGCATGAACAATATATCTGGATCTTGTTTGATGCGAGACGGTTATTCATTTAAACCTGAGAATAATGGTTGTTCTATTTATATGAGTAATATCTTTTATGGTCATGCGCCCTTGAAGAGTGGTCTATTTTTGTTGAATCTCGAAAGTAGTGATACACATATTCATAATGCTGAAGCCAAAAGATGCAGAATTGATAATGATAGTGCAGCTTATTTGTGGCACTGCCGTTTGGGTCATATTGGTGTAAAGCACATGAAGAAACTCCATATTGATGGACTTTTGGAATCACTTGATTATGAATCACTTGGTACTTGCGAACCGTGCCTCATGGGCAAGATGACTAAAACATCGTTCTCCGAAACTATGGAGCGAGCAACTGATTTGTTGGAGATCATACATACTGATGTATGTGGTCCAATGAATGTTGAGGCTCGCGGCGGGTATCATTATTTTCTCACCTTCACAGATGATTTAAGCAGATATGGGTATATCTACTTAATGAAACATAAGTCTGAAACATTTAAAAAGTTCAAAGAATTTCAGAGTGAAGTTGAAAATCATCGTAACAAGAAAATAAAGTTTCTACCATCTGATCGTGGAGGAGAATATTTGAGTTATGAGTTTGGTCTACATTTGAAACAATGCGGAATAGTTTCGCAACTCACGCCACCTGGAACACCACAGCGTAATGGTGTGTCCGAACGTCGTAATCGTACTTTACTAGATATGGTGCGATCTATGATGTCTCTTACTGATTTACCGCTATCGTTTTGGGGTTATGCTCTAGAGACAGCTGCATTCACATTAAATAGGGCACCATCAAAATCCGTTGAGACAACACCTTATGAACTGTGGTTTGGCAAGAAACCAAAGTTGTCGTTTCTTAAAGTTTGGGGCTGCGATGCTTATGTGAAAAAGCTTCAACCTGATAAGCTCGAACCCAAATCGGAGAAATGTGTCTTCATAGGATACCCAAAGGAAACTGTTGGGTACACCTTCTATCACAGATCCGAAGGCAAAACATTCATTGCCAAGATTGGATCCTTTCTAGAGAAGGAGTTTCTCTCGAAAGAAGTGAGTGGGAGGAAAGTAGAACTTGATGAGGTAATTGTACCTGCTCCCTTATTGGAAAGTAGTTCATCACAGAAACCGGTTCCTGTGACACCTACACTAATTAGTGAGGAAGCTAATGATGATGATCATGAAGCTTCAGATCAAGTTACTACCGAACCTCGTAGGTCAACCAGAGTGAGATCCGCACCAGAGTGGTACGGTAATCCTGTTTTGGAGGTCATGTTACTAAACCATGACGAACCTACGAACTATGAAGAAGCGATGGTGAGCCCAGATTCCGCAAAATGGCTTGAGGCCATGAAATCTGAGATGGGATCATGTATGAGAACAAAGTGTGGACTTTGGTTGACTTGCCCGATGATCGGCAAGCAATTGAGAATAAATGGATCTTCAAGAAGAAGACAGACGCTGACGGTAATGTTACTGTCTATAAAGCTCGACTTGTTGCGAAAGGTTTTCGACAAGTTCAAGGGATTGACTACGATGAGACCTTCTCACCCGTAGCGATGCTTAAGTCTGTCCGAATCATGTTAGCAACTGCCGCATTTTATGATTATGAAAATTGGCAAATGGATGTAAAGACTGCATTCCTGAATGGATTTCTCGAAGAAGAGTTGTATATGATGCAACCTGAAGGTTTTATCGATCCAACGGGACCTAACAAAGTGTGCAAGCTCCAGTGATCCATTTATGGACTGGTGCAAGCCTCTTGGAGTTGGAATAAACGTTTTTATAGTGTGATCAAAGCATATGGTTTTATACAGACTTTTGGAGAAGCCTGTATTTACAAGAAAGTGAGTGGGAGCTCTGTAGCATTTCTAATCTTATATGTGGATGACATATTGTTGATTGGAAATGATATATAATTTCTGGATAGCATAAAAGGATACTTGAATAAGATTTTTTCAATGAAGGACCTCGGTGAAGCTGCTTACATATTGGGCATCAATATCTATAGAGATAGGTCAAGACGCTTAATTGGACTTTCACAAAGCACATACCTTGACAAAGTTTTGAAGAAGTTCAAAATGGATCAAACAAAGAAAGGGTTCTTGCCTGTGTTACAAGGTGTGAAGTTGAGTAAGACTCAATGCCCGACCACTGCAGAAGATAGAGAGAAAAATGAAAGATGTTCCCTATGCTTCAGCCATAGGCTCTATCATGTATGCAATGCTGTGTACCAGACCTGATGTGTGCCTTTCTATTAGTTTAGCAGGGAGGTACCAAAGTAATCCAGGAGTGGATCACTGGACAGCGGTCAAGAACATCCTGAAATACCTGAAAAGGACTAAGGATATGTTTCTCGTTTATGGAGGTGACAAAGAGCTCATCGTAAATGGTTACATTTATGCAAGCTTTGACACTGATCCGGAAGATTCTAAATCGCAAACCGGATACATGTTTATATTGAACGGAGGAGCTGTTAGTTGGTGCACTTCTAAACAAAGCGTCGTGGCGGGATCTACGTGTGAAGCGGAGTACATAGCTGCTTCGGAAGCAGCAAATGAAGGAGTCTGGATGAAGGAGTTCATATCCGATCTAGGTGTCATACCTAGTGCATCGGGTCCAATGAAAATCTTCTGTGACAATAC
This sequence comes from Aegilops tauschii subsp. strangulata, assembly GCF_002575655.3. Classification (NCBI taxonomy): domain Eukaryota; kingdom Viridiplantae; phylum Streptophyta; class Magnoliopsida; order Poales; family Poaceae; genus Aegilops; species Aegilops tauschii. Next base: position 366,775,139 of record NC_053035.3, on the reverse strand, counting down.
TGGTGCAATTGCCTTGGCAAAGGAATCCAGATTTCACAAGAGGACCAAGCACATCAAGAGACGCTTCAATTCCATCCGGGACCAAGTCCAGGTGGGAGACATAGAAATTTGCAAGATACATACTGATCTGAATGTTGCACACCCGTTGACTAAGCCTCTTCCACGAGCAAAACATGATCAGCACCAAGGCTCCATGGGTGTTAGAATCATTACTGTGTAATCTAGATTATTGACTCTAGTGCAAGTGGGAGACTGAAGGAAATATGCCCTAGAGGCAATAATAAAGTTATTATTTATTTCCTTATATCATGATAAATTTTTATTATTCATGCTAACATGTGTGAATACATAGACAAACAGAGTGTCACTAGTATGCCTCTACTTGACTAGCTCGTTAATCAAAGATGGTTAAGTTTCCTAGCCATAGACATGAGTTGTCATTTGATTAACGGGATCACATCATCAGGAGAATGATGTGATTGACTTGACCCATTCCGTTAGCTTAGCACTTGATCGTTTAGTATGTTGCTATTGCTTTCTTCATGACTTATACATGTTCTTATGACTATGAGATTATGCAACTCCCGTTTACCGGAGGAACACTTTGTGTGCTACCAAACGTCACAACGTAACTGGGTGATTATAAAGGTGCTCTACAGGTGTCTCCGAAGGTACTTGTTGGGTTGGCGTATTTCGAGATTAGGATTTGTCACTCCGATTGTCGGAGAGGTATCTCTGGGCCCACTCGGTAATGCACATCACCATAAGCCTTGCAAGCATTGTAACTAATGAGTTAGTTGCGGGATGATGTATTACGGAACGAGTAAAGAGACTTGTCGGTAACGAGATTGAACTAGGTATTGAGATACCGACGATCGAATCTCGGGCAAGTAACATACCGATGACAAAGGGAATAACGTATGTTGTTATGCGGTTTGACCGATAAAGATCTTCATAGAATATGTTGGAACCAATATGAGCATCCAGGTTCCGCTATTGGTTATTGACCGGGGACGTGTCTTGGTCATGTCTACATAGTTCTCGAACCCGTAGGGTCCGCACGCTTAAAGTTTCGGTGATGATTGTATTATGAGTTTTTGTGTTTTGATGTACCGAAGGTAGTTCGGAGTCCCGGATGTGATCACGGACATGACGAGGAGTCTCGAAATGGTCGAGACATAAAGATCGATATATTCGACGACTACGTTCGGACACCGGAATGGTTTCGGGGAGTATCGAACATATACCGGAGTACGGGGGGGGGGGGGGGGGGGGGCGGTTACCGGAACCCCCCGGGGAGTTTAATGGGCTAAGATGGGCCTTAGTGGAGAAGAGGAGGGGCGGCTAGGGCTAGTCGCGCGCCCCCGCCCCCTCTAGTCCGAATTGGACAAGGAGGGGGCGGCGCCCCCTTTCCTTCCCCCTCTCTCCTTCCCTTCCTTTCCCCCTCCTACTCCAACTAGGAAAAGAGGGAGTCCTACTCCCGGTGGGAGTAGGACTCCTCCCTAGCGCGCCCTCCCTTGGCCGGCCACCTCCTCCCCCTGGTCCTTTACATACTGGGGCAGGGGGCACCTCTAGACACAACAATTGATCTCTTAGCCATGTGCGGTGCCCCCCTCCACCATATTCCACCTCGATCATATCGTAGCAGTGCTTAGGCGAATGTCGGTGTGGAACAACACCTATGGGATCACAAGAATCCCTACTACGGTTGATGGGGCGCAGGGTTGCGAGAAGAGCAGGATTAGTAATCAGCACAAGGATCGTTTACCCAGGTTCGGGCCGCGAGGATGCGTAAAACCCTAGTCCTGCTTTGGTGGATGTATTTCAGAGAGTTCTTGAGCTCTCGAACTAGCTATGGTGGGTGCGTGGTTCCAAAGGGCCGAATCCTTCTCCAGTATGCCATGGGCCTCCTTTTATAGTCGAAAGGGGCTGCCACAGTGGCACACAGGAGGTGGAAAGGCATACAGTGCTACGAGTTTATCGCTCGTATTATAGGATAAGACACATTTAATGCGTCGCTGAGGTGTCCCCTAGCTTTATCAGGGACGGGAGCGAGGCCCGTCCCATCCGTCGCCGCTCCTCCTCGCTTCAACACGCGCCCTGGCCAGCGATGCACGCGGTGCCATGTGGGCAGGCAGGCAGCTGAGGTGGCACGGTGGTAGGGTCTTCACGAAGATCTGCATGCCGCCACGCAGGCGCCTGTTGAGTTGGCCTGGAAGCTGCATGTTGCCACGCAGGTGCCCGCCCAGCTGGTTGGGCTGGCAGCTGCATGCGAACGGTGGTGGAGACTTGGCTGGTGCGGGCCTGGCAGTGGCCCTGCTGCCGTCCTCGGTGAGGGCCTTGCCGGGTGGCCCGGCAAGGGTTTTGCCGTGGCGCGCTGTCGTCTGATACGTCTCCAACGTATCTATAATTTTTGATTGTTCCATGCTATTATATATTATGTTTTGGATGTTTATGGGCTTTACTATGCACTTTTATATTATTTTTGGGACTAACTTATTAACCAGAGCCCAGTGCCAGTTTCTGTTTTTTCCCTTGTTTCAGTGTTTCGCAGAAAATGAATATCAAACGGAGTCCAAACGGAATGAAACCTTCGGGAGAGTTATTTTTGGAACGGAAGCAATCCAGGGGACTTGGAGTGCACGTAAGGGAAGCAACAAGGAAGGCACGAGGCAGGGGGGCGCGCCCTCCACCCTCGTGGGCCCCTCGTGGCTCCCCTGACCGACTTCTTTCGCCTATATATATCAATATACCCTAAAACCATCGGGGAACAGAATAGATAGGGAGTTCCGCCGCCGCAAGCCTCTGTAGCCACCAAAAACCAATCGGGACCCTGTTCCGGCACCCTGCCGGAGGGGCGATCCCTCACCGGTGGCCATCTCCATCATCCCGGCGCTCTCCATGACGAGGAGGGAGTAGTTCACCCTCGGGGCTGAGGGTATGTACCAGTAGCTATGTGTTTGATCTCTCTCTCTCTCGTGTTCTTGAGGTGATACGATCTTGATGTATCGCGAGCTTTGCTATTATAGTTGGATTTTATGATGCTTCTCCCCCTCTACTCTCTTGTAATGGATTGAGTTTTCCCTTCGAAGTTATCTTATCGGATTGAGTCTTTAAGGATTTGAGAACACTTGATGTATGTCTTGCCGTGCTTATCTGTGGTGACAATGGGATATCACGTGATCCACTTGATGTATGTTTTGGTGATCAACTTGCGAGTTCCGCCCATGAACCTATGCATAGGGGTTGGCACACGTTTTCGTCTTGACTCTCCGGTAGAAACTTTGGGGCACTCTTTGAAGTACTTTGTGTTGGTTTGAATAGATGAATCTGAGATTGTGATGCATATCGTATAATCATGCCCACAGATACTTGAGGTGACATTGGAGTATCTAGGTGACATTAGGGTTTTGGTTGATATGTGTCTTAAGGTGTTACTCTAGTACGAACTCTTGAATAGATCGATCCGAAAGAATAACTTTGAGGTGGTTTCGTACCCTACCATAATCTCTTTGTTTGTTCTTCGCTATTAGTGACTTTGGAGTGGCTCATTGTTGCATGTTGAGGGATAGTTATATGATCCAGTTATGTTATTATTGTTGAGAGAACTTGCACTAGTGAAAGTATGAACCCTAGGCCTTGTTTCCTAGCATTGCAATACCGTTTATGCTCACTTTTATCATTTGCTACCTTGCTGATTTTATATTTTCAGATTACAAAAATCTATATCTACCATCCATGTTGCACTTGTATCACCATCTCTTCGCCGAACTAGTGCACCTATACAATTTACCATTGTATTGGGTGTGTTGGGGACACAAGAGACTCTTTGTTATTTGGTTGCAGGGTTGTTTGAGAGAGACCATCTTCATCCTACACCTCCCACGGATTGATAAACCTTAGGTCATCCACTTGAGGGAAATTTTCTACTGTCCTACAAACCTCTACGCTTGGAGGCCCAACAACGTCTACAAGAAGAAGGTTGCGTAGTAGGCATCAAGCTCTTTTCTGGCGCCGTTGCCGGGGAGGCTAGGTAAGCGGCACTCACACCCCGTCAACTAAGCAGTTTCTGGCGCCGTTGCCGGGGGGGGGGGGCGTGAGTGCTTGAAGGTATAACTTTAGATCTTGCAATCAAATCTTTTAGTTTCTTGTTTTATCACTAGTTTAGTTTATAAAAGAAAACTACAAAAAATGGAATTAATGTTGCCTCATATGCTTCATCTTTTTAATGTCTTTCGTGAAAATGATGGGAAGGAAAATTGTGCTCAAGTACTAGAAGAAGAATTACATAGAATTCTTGGCATAAAATATGTGAATGATGAGCATGATTGCAATGTTGTTAGTATGAATTCTTTGAATACCCATGATGCTAATGATATGCAAAGCCACAAGTTTGGGGATGCTATGTTTGATGAAGATGATATGTTTAGTCCCCCAAGTTTCGATGAGCAAATTTATTATGATGAAAGCATGCCTCCTATTTATGATGATTATTGTGATGACATGTATGCTATAAAGAATAAATATAACCATGAAACTTGTCATCATGATTTTAATTTTCAATTGGATTATGCTTCACATGATAGTTATTTTGCTGAGTTTACTCCCACTATTCCGAATGAGAAGAATTTTGCTTATGTGGAGAGTAGTAAAATTCTATGCAAGTAGATCATGAAAAGATTGCTTTAGGTGCTGGTTATATTGTTTAATTCATTCATGATGCTACTGAAAGTTATTATGAGGGAGGAATGTATGCTTGTAGGAATTGCAATAATATCAAGTTTCCTCTCTATGTGCTTAAAGTTTTAAAGTTATGCTTGTTTGGCCTTCCTATGCTAGTTGATTAATGTTCCCATAAGTTGTTTGCTCACAAAATCCCTATGCATAGTAAGTGGGTTAGACTTAAATGTGCTAGTCACATTCTTCATGATGCTCTCTTTGCGTTTCAATTCTTATCTTTTATGTGAGCATCATTGAAATCATCATGCCTAGCTAGGGGCGTTAAACGTTAGCGCTTGTTGGGAGGCAACCCAATTTTATTTTTGTTCCTTGCTTTTTGTTCCTGTTTAGTAATAAATAAATCATATAGCCTCTGGTTAGATGTGGTTTTATGTTTTAATTAGTGTTTGTGCCAAGTAAGACCTATAGGATCTTCTTGGATGATAGTTATTTGATCTTGCTGAAAAATTCCAGAAACTTTCTGTTCACAAAAACAATTGTTTAAAATCACCAGAACGTGATAAAATACTGATTCCAATTGAAGAAGATCAATAATCAAATTATCTAGGTCGTCCTATTTTGGTAGATTTTTCTGAGTTCCAGAAGTTTGCGTTAGTTACAGATTACTACAGACTGTTCTGTTTTTGACAGATTCTGTTTTTCGTGTGTTGTTTGCTTATTTTGATGAATATATGGCTAGTAAAATAGTTTATAAACCATAGAGAAGTTGGAATACAGTAGATTTAACACCAATACAAATAAATAATGAGTTTATTACAGTACCTTGAAGTGGTGTTTTGTTTTCTTTCGCTAAGGGAGCTCACGAGATTTTCTGTTAAGTTTTGTGTTGTGAAGTTTTCAAGTTTTGGGTAAAGATTCGATGGACTATGGAATAAGGAGTGGCAAGAGCCTAAGCTTGGGGATGCCCAAGGAACCCCAAGGTAAAATTCAAGGATAAACAAGCGTCTAAGCTTGGGGATGCCCCGGAAGGCATCCCCTCTTTCGTCTTCGTTCATCGGTAACTTTACTTGGAGCTATATTTTTATTCACCACATGATATGTGTTTTGCTTGGAGCGTCATTTTATTTTCTTTTGTTTTGCTTGCTGTTTGAATAAAATACCAAGATCTTAAATTCTTAAATATTAGAGAGTCTTCACATATTTGCATAATTATTAAACTACTCATTGATCTTCACTTATATCTTTCGGAGTAGTTTGTCGTTTGCTCTAGTGCTTCACTTATATCCTTTTGGAGCACGGCGGTGGTTTTATTTTGAAGAAATATATGAACTCTCATGCTTCACTTATATTATTTTGAGAGTCTTTAGAACAGCATGGTAGTTTGCTTTGGTTATTCCTAATATGATGGGCATCCAAGAGGGATATAATAAAAACTTTCATATAAAGTGCATTGAATACTATGAGAAGTTTGATTCTTTATGATTGTTTTGAGATATGAAGATGGTGATATTAGAGTCATGCTAGTGGAGTAGTTGTGAATTTGAGAGATACTTGTGTTAAAGTTTGTGATTCCCGTAGCATGCACGTATGGTGAACCGTTATGTGATGAAGTCGGAGCATGGTTTATTTATTGATTGTCCTCCTTATGAGTGGCGGTCGGGGACAAGCGGTGGTCTTTTCCTACCAATCTATCCCCCTAGGAGCATGCGCGTAGTACTTCGTTTCGATAACTAATAGATTTTTGCAATAAGTATATGAGTTCTTTATGACTAATGTTGAGTCCATGGATTATACGCACTCTCACCCTTCCACCATTGCTAGCCTCTCTAATACCGCGCACCTTTCGCCGGTATCATACACCCACCATATACCTTCCTCAAAACAGCCACCATACCTACCTATTATGGCATTTCCATAGCCATTCCGAGATATATTTTCATGCAACTTTCCACCGTTCCGTTTATTATGACACGTTCCATCATTGTCATATTGCTTTGCATGATCATGTAGTTGACATTGTATTTGTGGCAAAGCCACCATTCATAATTCTTTCATACATGTCAGTCATGAGTCATTGCACATCCCGGTACACCGCCGGAGGCATTCATATAGAGTCATATTTCGTTCTAAGTATTGAGTTGTAATTGTTGAGTTGTAAGTAAATATAAGTGTGATGATCATCATTTTTAGAGCATTGTCCCAAGTGAGGAAAGGATGATGGAGACTATGATTCCCCCACAAGTCGGGATGAGACCCCGGACTAAAAAAAAGAGGCCATAAAAAAAGAGAAAAGGCCCAAATAAAAAAATAAAAAAATGAGAGAAAAAGAGAGAAGGGGCAATGCTACTATCCTTTTACCACACTTGTGCTTCAAAGTAGCACGATGATCTTCATGATACAGAGTCTCCTATGTTGTCACTTTCGTATACTAGTGAGAATTTTTCATTATAGAACTTGGCTTGTATATTCCAATGATGGGCTTCCTCAAAATGCCCTAGGTCTTCGTGAGCAAGCGAGTTGGATGCACACCCACTTAGTTTCTTTTCGAGCTTTCATACACTTATAGCTCTAGTGCATCCGTTGCATGGAAATCCCTACTCACTCACATTGATATCTATTGATGGGCATCTCCATAGCCCGTTGATACGCCTAGTTGATGTGAGACTATCTTCTCCTTTTTGTCTTCTCCACAACCACCATTCTATTCCACCTATAGTGCTATATCCATGGCTCACGCTCATATATTGCGTGAAGATTGAAAAAGTTTGAGATAATCAAAAGTATGAAACAATTGCTTGGCTTGTCATCGGGGTTGTGCATGATTTAAATATTTTGTGTGATGAAGATAGAGCATAGCGAGACTATATGATTTTGTAGGGATAACTTTCTTTGGCCATGTTATTTTGAGAAGACATGATTGCTTTGTTAGTATGCTTGAAGTATTATTGTTTTCATGTCAATATTAAACTTTTGTTTTGAATCTTATGGATCTGAATATTCTTGCCACAATAAAGAAGATTACATTGATAAATATGTTAGGTAGCATTCCACATCAAAAATTCTGTTTTTATCATTTACCTACTCAAGGACGAGCAGGAATTAAGCTTGGGGATGCTGATACGTCTCCAACGTATCTATAATTTTATTGTTCCATGCTATTATATATTCTGTTTTGGATGTTTATGGGATTTACTATGCACTTTTATATTATTTTTGGGACTAACTTATTAACCCAGAGCCCAGTGCCAGTTTCTGTTTTTCCCTTGTTTCAGTGTTTCGCAGAAAAGGAATATCAAACGGAGTCCAAACGTAATGAAACCTTCGGGAGAGTTATTTTTGGAACGGAAGCAATCCAGGTGACTTGGAGTGCACGTAAGGGAAGCAACGAGGAAGGCATGAGCCAGGGTGGCGCGCCCACCCCCTGGGTGCGCCCTCCACCCTCGTGGGCCCCTCGTGGCTCCCCTGACCGACTTCTTTCGCCTATATATATATATATATATATATATATATATATATATATATCAATATACCCTAAAACCATCGGGGAACAGAATAGATTGGGAGTTCCGCCGCCGCAAGCCTCTGTAGCCACCAAAAACCAATCGGGACCCTGTTCCGGCACCCTGCCGGAGGGGGGATCCCTCACCGGTGGCCATCTCCATCATCACGGCGCTCTCCATGATGAGGAGGGAGTAGTTCACCCTCGGGGCTGAGGGTATGTACCAGTAGCTATGTGTTTGATCTCTCTCTCTCGTGTTCTTGAGGTGATACGATCTTGATGTATCGCGAGCTTTGCTATTATAGTTGGATTTTATGATGCTTCTCCCCCTCTACTCTCTTGTAATGGATTGAGTTTTCCCTTCGAAGTTATCTTATCGGATTGAGTCTTTAAGGATTTGAGAACACTTGTATGTGGTGACAATGGGATATCACGTGATCCACTTGATGTATGTTTTGGTGATCAACTTGCGGGTTCCGCCCATGAACCTATGCATAGGGGTTGGCACACGTTTTCGTCTTGACTCTCCGGTAGAAACTTTGGGGCACTCTTTGAAGTACTTTGTGTTGGTTTGAATAGATGAAACTGAGATTGTGTGATGCATATCGTATAATCATGCACACGGATACTTGAGGTGACATTGGAGTATCTAGGTGACATTAGGGTTTTGGTTGATATGTGTCTTAAGGTGTTATTCTAGTACGAACTCTTGAATAGATCGATCCGAAAGAATAACTTTGAGGTGGTTTCGTACCCTACCATAATCTCTTCATTTGTTCTTCGCTATTAGTGACTTTGGAGTGAATCTTTGTTGCATGTTGAGGGATAGTTATATGATCCAGTTATGTTATTATTGTTGAGAGAACTTGCACTGGTGAAAGTATGAACCCTAGGCCTTGTTTCCTAGCATTGCAATACCGTTTATGCTCACTTTTATCATTTGCTACCTTGCTGATTTTATATTTTCAGATTACAAAAACCTATATCTACCATCCATATTGCACTTGTATCACCATCTCTTCGCCGAACTAGTGCACCTATACAATTTACCATTGTATTGGGTGTGTTGGGGACACAAGAGACTCTTTGTTATTTGGTTGCAGGGTTTTTTGAGAGAGACCATCTTCATCCTACACCTTCCACAGATTGATAAACCTTAGGTCATCCACTTGAGGGAAATTTGCTACTGTCCTACAAACCTCTGCGCTTGGAGGCTCAACAACGTCTACAAGAAGAAGGTTGCATAGTAGGCATCATCGTCCCCGGCAAGGATCTTGCTGGGGGTCTTGTGGCTCTCCTCGGCAAGGATCTTGCCATGGACCGTTGTCTTTTATTCCTCATTTGATCTTGAATATTCCTTGGTCTTGACAAAGATCCTCATGCCACCATGGAGGTGCCTCCCGAGCCCTAGTTCCAATGTGGTTGGTTGAGTTGGAACCCGTGGGCTCGAGGGTGGCTCACTCCGCTGTTGTGGGCGAGCCGCCCCGGCAAGGGTCTTGTCGGGGCTGCTGAGGCTGCCCCGGCAAGGGTCTCGCCGGGGGAGCCTGCTTCGCCTCTCTGATTCTTTGTGTTCTTGGCCTTGGCGTTGCTTTGGCTGTCTTGGGCTTCGGTTTTACCTCGGTTCACCTCCCCTGTTCTGCTTGGTGTGGCCGCGGACGCGGCTCCGACTGTGAAGGAAATATGCCCTAGAGGCAATAATAAAGTTATTATTTATTTCCTTATATCATGATAAATGTTTATTATTTATGCTAGAATTGTATTAACCGGAAACATAATACATGTGTGAATACATAGACAAACAGAGTGTCACTAGTATGCCTCTACTTGACTAGCTCGTTAATCAAAGATGGTTATGTTTCCTAGCCATAGACATAAGTTGTCATTTGATTAACGAGATCACCTCATTAGGAGAATGACGTGATTGACTTGACCCATTCCGTTAGCTTAGCACTCGATCGTTTAGTATGTTGCTATTGCTTTCTTCATGACTTATACATGTTCCTATGACTATGAGATTATGCAACTCCCGTTTACCGGAGGAACACTTTGTGTGCTACCAAACGTCACAACGTAAATGGGTGATTATAAAGGTGCTCTACAGGTGTCTCCAAAGGTACTTGTTGGGTTGGCGTATTTCGAGATTAGGATTTGTCACTCCGATTTTCGGAGAGGTATCTCTGGGCCCTCTCGGTAATGCACATCACTTAAGCCTTGCAAGCATTGCAACTAATAAGTTTGTTGCAAGATGATGTATTACGGAACGAGTAAAGAGACTTGCCGGTAACGAGATTGAACTAGGTATCGAGATACCGACGATCGAATCTCGGGCAAGTAACATACCGATGACAAAGGGAACAACGTATGTTGTTATGCGGTCTGACCGATAAAGATCTTCGTAGAATATGTGGGAGCCAATATGGGCATCCAGGTCCCGCTATTGGTTATTGACCGGAGAGATGTCTCGGTCATGTCTACATAGTTCTCGAACCCGTAGGGTCCGCACGCTTAACGTTACGATGACAGTTTTATTGAGTTTTGATGTACCGAAGGAGTTCGGAGTCCCGGATGAGATCGGGGACATGACGAGGAGTCTCGAAATGGTCAAGACGTAAAAATCGATATATTGGACGACTATATTCGGACATCGGAAAGGTTCCGAGTGATTCGGGTATTTTTCGGAGTACCGGAGAGTTACGGGAATACGTATTGGGCCTTATTGGGCCATACGGGAAAGAAGGAAAAGGGCCTCAAGGGTGGCCGCACCCCTCCCCTTGGTCTGGTCCGAATTGGACTAGGGAAGGGGGGCGCCCCCTTCCTTCCTTCTCTTTTTCCCTTCCTCTTTTCCTATTCCATATGGGAGGTGGAATCCTACCAGGACTAGGGAGTCCTAGTAGGACACCACACTTGGTGCGCCCCCTCCTAGGGCCGGCCTCCTCCTCCCTTGCTCCTTTATATACGGGGGCAGGGGGCACCCCATAGACACAACAATTGATCCTTGAGATCTTTTAGCCGTGTGCGGTGCCCCCCTCCACCAAATTACACCTCGATAATATCATTGTGGAGCTTAGGCGAAGCCCTGCGTCGGTGGAACATCATCATCGTCACCACGCCGTCGTGCTGACGAAACTCTCCCTCAACACTCGGCTGGATCGGAGTTCGAGGGACGTCATCGAGCTGAACGTGTGTAGAACTCGGAGGTGCCGTACGTTCGGTACTTGATCGGTCGGATCGTGAAGACATACGACTACATCAACCACGTTATGATAACGCTTCCGCTGTCGGTCTACGAGGGTACGTGGACAACACTCTCCCCTCTCGTTGCTATGCATCACCATGATCTTGCGTGTGCGTAGGAATTTTTTTGAAATTACTACATTCCCCAACAGACTGCCCGTGCACGGGTAAAGGGGTACAAAGGTGCACCCCCTCCTTTGTACACCGACAGGAGCCCCCGGGCCTGGGCCACACATAAGCGTGACACGTTGTTGGGCCAGGCCCAAAACGGTGCGCGGGCAGGCGGGACGGTTTTTATCGTGGTAAAGCTTTTCGCGCGCTGCGCTTCCCCACGACCCGCATTGAATGCGCGACGTGTAGGGGTGCGCGTGACGTGGGCGGCATGCGTGGGGCGGTTCCCGCACGCATGCGTCACATCACAGTAAATGGGCAGCGCGACCCGCACCTTCCCCATAAAAAGGGATAACCGCGAGTGCACTGTTCCTTTTACCCTCCGCGCAATCCCAATCTCAGAAGCCTCCATTCGTCTTCCTCTTTTTCCCTAAGCTTCGCTCTTGTTCGCCGCCGTCGCGTTCCCGCCGTCCTCTGCCTCTTGCCCCCTTCCCCCAGCCGCCATGGCGCCAAAATCCACCAAGGGCAAGGGAGTGGCCAAGGATGCCGGATCGGCGGAGCCGCCGGAGAGTGCGCTGGCGGTGCAGCGGACGCAGTCCGCCTACTTCCCCTCGACGGTTGATGTGTTCGAGCTCCGGGAAGCCTTCAAGCCCCCGTGGGGGGTGAAGACGGGGGGAGAGAAGACGGGGCACCCAGCCACACGCGTCATCCCCGCCAACTGCGCCGAGGCTGCCCCGAATCGGTACCCTTTCTGTGTCGGCTATTTCTCCTGCGGGCTTTGTCCTCCCTTCTCCGATTTCTTCAGCGACATCATGCATACCTTTGGCTTCCGCCTCTTGGATTTTACCCCAAATGTGGTGGCGTGCACGGCCCTTTTCGCGCACCTCTGCGAAGGTTTCGCCGGGGTGCACCCCAACATGGCGATTTTCCACCACTACTTCTTCCCTCGGATTCAAACGGGGGGCGCCATCTCCGGTTGCGTCACCTGGATCCCAAGATCCAAGGGAGCGTACCCGGATGGTGCCATGAAGGAGAGGTGGGAAGAGTGGCGGGGCCGGTGGTGCTGGATCAAAGAGAAGGACCCGCCGGCGTTCTGCGAAGTTCGCCGGGCGCCGCCGGTCCGCAGAAGCGATTGGAGCGACGTCGATGCCGACGACGAGAAGCTCACGATCGCCACCACCAGGATCCTTCGGCTCACCGAGGCCGGGCTCACCCTTGAGATGGTCGGGGCGGACTTCATCCGCCGCCGGATCGCTCCACTGCACAACAAGGGGAGGCCGGCATGGCTCTTCACGAACCCCGCCGACATCATGCGGCTTCGCCCCGGCCTCGACCACAATTTCACAGTGATGGGGCATGCCCATTTCTTCCAGCGACTCTTCCAGCTCGATGTGGGCCGTGACGGCAAGGTCGAGCGGACCGGCAAGGTCGGGAGGGCTGCCGCGAAGGCCAGCAAGGTCGTCAAGGGGCCTTTGTTCAAGTTGCCGGCAGGAGTGGTCCCGCTGTGCAATAATTCACACCGGACCGACATCATCGCCATGATGCCGGACTGCAACACGCATGGCCCTGACCCGAGCTAGGTCGAGCTGGAGGACATCTAGGTGCAGCAGTTCTTCGACACTCTACATGAGGGATACATCAACACCGACGCCGAGCGGCTGCTCGTCCAGGACACCTCCCAGGAGAAACTGGACTACATCGCCACCAGGGCAAGGGAGGCGCAGCTTGCCGAGGAGGCCGGCAGCACTGGTGGTGTGGAGGACAAGGCTGCGACGACCGCGGAGGAGGAGGAGCTCGCCCATTGGGCGGCGGCCGCATGGGAAGCCAGCAGCGCCGGCACCGAGGCTCCTCTGGTTGAGGATGCGGCCGACGAGTCGGAGGAGGAGGGGGCCGGGGCTGTCGACCCTCCAGCCACGGGGAGAGGGCGAGTCCTGCGGCGGGCCACTTCTGGCGAGCCGGTGCGGCCCGTCAAGGTCGCGAGGCGGCCAAAGTCCCTGGAGGAGTCCGCACGTCAGACGAGGGCCGCGGCGGCGAAGAAGGTGGTGAAGGCCGCGGCGGCGAAGAAGAGGGCATCTGCCTCCTCTTCGCCCAAGCGCGCCCAGACTCCGCCCTCCTCCCCTCCTCCGGCGGATGCCGACGCGGGGGTCACCTTCGACTTCGGATCCCTTAGCCCGAGGAGGAAGAGGAAAACAACAGAGGAGGAGGTGGACGACGAGTAAGTATCTGGCTCTTTCCCGTCATCTCTGTCTCCTCAATCTGTGTTGCTCGTCTTGACTCGTTTTCATCTTTGCAGGGACGTGGAGACGCTGGCCCAGAGGGTGAAGAGGGCCAAGACCTCGGCGGGCGGCCAGCCCCCGGCTGGTACTTCAAAGGCGCCACTGGTGGTGTTGAGCAGCCCAGACAGCAGGCCCTGGCGCAGCCCCCAGCGTAAGTTCCTCACTCACTCCTCATCGACATGTGTCAGGGGTATGATGATTTGGTGCTGACCTTGCCGTGTTCGCAGGAGGAACCACAGAGGGCTAGTCCCAACACGCCGTCCCCATCAACCACACCGCCCCGGGGGGCGTCCTCGGCAAGGGCGCCAAGCCCCGAGCCCACACACATGGAGGAGGGGGAGGAGAACTTGGGTGCTGGTGGCTTCGCCTCGGCGCCAGAAGCCAGCGGGGAGGGGACCTCTGTTCCTCAGCCTGGCACGGGTAAGCCGCTCGCCTTTTGTCTCTGTTAATCTGTCTTTTCTTGCTGATTCTTGGTTTTGGCTTCGTCTCATCCCTTCCTTGGTGCCCAGATCGTCCATCGGCGGACCAGGAAGACATGACGCCATCATTGAGGACGTTGCCAAGGACGCCGCGGCAGAAGCCGAGAAGGTCGCTGCCGAGGAGTCCTTCAAGGGTGCTGCGGAGGACGCCGCCAAGGGGCCTGCCCGGGAGTCCGACTAGGCTACTGCCGAGGGGGCCGGCAAGGCCGCCGCCGAGGAGGAAGTGGTCGATGACCAGCCTTCCTCCTCCGCTGCCTCCGGCTCCGGCAAGTACCTGAAGGTGAGCGACGATCTCATCGTCCACCTCCCAGGTGCGTTGAGCACCAGGGCTCCCGTCGAGGGGGAGGTGTTTGACGACGAGGTGCTCGCCGCCGCCGGGATCGAGATTGTTGACAAGCCGAACGCTGGTGGCGACGGCTCCCAGGAAGAGCGGCTCCTCCACGCCATGGGCGCCAGCTTCTGGAAGCTCCAGGCGCTCCACCGCGCCCGCCTGGACAAGGCTAAGTCCAGGATGGCGGTGGCGGAGAAGGCGGAGGCGGACCTCCAGAAGCGCGTCGCCGAGATGCAGGACTGGTTCCGCCAGGCTCACGAGGAGTTGAAGACCGCCCAGGGCAAGCTGGCCAAGCGCGATGTGGAGCTCACCATGAAGCTGGCCGACCTCGAGAAGGCCCAGGAGACGGCGGAGGGCTTGGTCGCGGCAGCCGAGGCCGCCCGGACCCAGCACCAGGCCGCGCTGAACTCCCAGGAGGAGGACCTCGCCAAGCGCGAGGCGGACCTCGATGCCAAACTCCGCGCCAAGGACAGGGAGGTGGAGAAGCTTGTCAAGCAGCGGACCCAAGAGCTGGAGCAGAGGCACAGGGAGGCGCTCGATGCCCAGGCTCTAGTTCACGCCGGCAAGGTGAAGGAGCTGGAGGTGGAGCGGGATGGGCTGAAGGAGCAGGCCCTGAAGCTGTCCCAGGAGAAGGACACGCTCAATGGCGCCCTGATGGAGGCGCAGGGCGCGGCCGTCAGCAAGGCCGGGGAGCTTTCCGAGGCCAACAACTCCATCAAAGACCTCAGGCTGAAGCTGGAGGGTCTTGAGGGAACGCTCACAGAGGCCAAGGCCCGGGAAGGGACCCTGGCCAAGGAGCTGGAGACCGAGAAGCAGCTACGGAAGAACGAGGCCGCCGAGCACAAGGATTCCGCGGAGGGCATGAAGCGCTGGATCGGACGTCTCGCGGATGTCGCCAGCCGGATCACCGCGCAGCTAGCCGCTATGGGGATGCCGAATGTGAGGTACGCCCCAGAGCGCAGCGGGACCACCAACGCCAAGCTGACCCTGTTCTTCGAGTGTGTTCTCAGGGCCCTGGAGCAGCTTCGCGCCAACCGGGGGGCCTCGCTGGCCGACGAGGCCCGGAGGCTTTGCCAGGGCGCCATGACCAAGGTTCTCACCAAGGTGGCATACTGGTACCCCGACCTCGACTTCGACGCTGCGCTGGAGAGCTTGCCGGAGGATGCTGACCTCACGCCGCTCAGGGAGCGCATCAAGCCCATCATCAGCGGTGTCGGCGGAATTCTGAGGGTGGAGGGCCAGCGCCGGGATTAGGCATCCCGTTTCTTATCGTCGCTGCAGGTTCATGGCCAGGACAATTTCTATCTTTAGTTAGAACCGCATCAACAATTGATGTAATATAACTCTGCAGTACTTTGATATTATGCATGTTATTTTCCTGTTCGATTCTCCCTTGTATGTCCACCCTACGTAACTAGGTAGGCTTGCCGGCGCGTAAACCCGGGGCGGCGTCTTGGGGACGGATCCCCATTGGCCTGCCGGGTGTGCTTGCTGCCGGGCAAACCACCTTACCGCCCTTAACGCGGCCGCCCGAACTGTCGAGCTTAACTCGAGTCAGAATCGAGAGCGTTGCCAGGTGCGGAAGGCTACCCTGCCACTCTCGACGCGGCTACTTGGGCTGTTGAGCGGACTCGAAACAGAACAAGGGCGTTGCCAATCGCGGGAGGGCCCCTTTGCGTCCAGGTTTCCCATACATAGGCAGGATCTTCGAGGACGATAACCTTATATAAAAGAGAGGAAATAACTCAAGGCTCTGAATGACTTTGCTTTTCTGTTGCCGCGCTGGCGTCCTTCGTGCGAGCGGGCGGCGCCATTTTCTCCTGGCCGTCTTCTTCTTTTAGAAGCCATGGCGATGAAGAAACGCTAGGCTAGCTACTAGACCAGATTCTCACAATTGCGCCCCCTACCTGGCGCACCAAAGATGTCGGTGTGGAACAACACCTATGGGATCACAAGAATCCCTACTACGGTTGCCGGGGCGCAGGGTTGCGAGAAGAGCAGGATTAGTAATCAGCACAAGGATCGTTTACCCAGGTTCGGGTCGCGAGGATGCGTAAAACCCTAGTCCTGCTTTGGTGGATGTATTTCAGAGAGTTCTTGAGCTCTCGAATTAGCTATGGTGGGTGCGTGGTTTCAAAGGGCCGAATCCTTCTCCAGTATGCCATGGGCCTCCTTTTATAGTCGAAAGGGGCTGTCACAGTGGCACACAGGAAGTGGAAAGGCGTACAGTGCTACGAGCTTATCGCTCGTATTACAGGACAAGACGCATTTAATGCGTCGCTGAGGTGTCCCCTAGCTTTATCGGGGACGGGAGCGAGGCCCGTCCCGTTCGTCACCACTCCTCCTCGCGTCGACCCGCGCCCTGGCCAGCGATGCGCGCAGTGCCATGTAGGCAGGCAGGCAGCTGAGGTGGCGCGGTGGTAGGGTCTTCACGAAGATCTGCATGCTGCCACGCAGGCGCCTGTTGAGTTGGCCTGGAAGCTGCATGTTGCCACGCAGGTGCCCGCCCAGCTGGTTGGGTTGGCAGCTGCATGCAAACGACGGTGGAGACTTGGCTGGTGCGGGCCTGGCAGTGGCCCTGCTGGCGTCCTCGGTGAGGGCCTTGCCGGGTGGCCCGGCAAGGGTTTTGCCGTGGCGCGCTGTCGTCCCCAGCAAGGATCTTGCCGGGGGCCTTGTGGCTCTCCTCGGCAAGGATCTTGCCGAGGACCGTTGTCTTTTAATCTTCATCTGATCTTGAATATTCCTTGGTCTTGACAAAGATCTGCATGCCACCATGGAAGTGCCTCCCGATCCCTAGTTCCAACGTGGTTGGTTGAGTTGGAACCCGTGGGCTCGAGGGTGGCTCACTCCGCTGGTGTGGGCGAGCCGCCCCGGCAAGGGTCTTGTCGGGGCTGCTGAGGCTGCCCCGGCAAGGGTCTCGCCGGGGGAGCCTGCTTGGCCTCTCTTCTTCTTTGTGTTCTTGGCCTTGGCGTTGCTTTGGCTGTCTTGGGCTTCGGTTTTACCTCGGTTCACCTCCCCTGTTCTGCTTGGTGTGGCCGCGGGCGCGGCTCCGACTGCCCGTGCACAGGTAAAGGGGTACAAAGGTGCGCCCCCTCCTTTATACACCGACAACGAAGCCCTGCGTCGGTAGCAACATCATCACCATCACCACGCCGTCGTGCTGACGGAACTCTCCCGTGAAGCTCTGCTGGATCAGAGTTCGCGGGACGTCATCGAGCTGAACGTGTGCTGAACTCGTAGGTGACGTATGTTCGGTACTTGGATCGGTCGAATCTTGAAGACGTACGACTACATCAACCGCGTTGTGCTAACGCTTCCGCTTTCGGTCTACGAGGGTACATGGACACACTCTCCCCTCTCGTTGCTATGCATCACCATGATCCTGTGTGTGCGTAGGATTTTTTTTGAAATTACTACGTTCCCCAACAATTACAACTATCATCATTTTCACTAAGAGAAGATGATACCTCGTCATTACCTCTTGCCATGAGGCACATGTGAACACAGGGGGTTGATGATGATTGTTTTGGAGAAGAGGGTTCTTCATCAACCAAGCGTGCCTCATTTTTCTTGATTTCATCTACATGGTTAGTTTCACATAGAGAACTACAGGGAATCACGACATTTTGAATATGGCAACACAAACGACCAAGCATATCATCACAAGAATTTATGAGTGCGTCATTAGATGATATGCATGGACTCTCTACACAAGAATGTACGATCTTTTCGGTGTTAGATATGCTCGTGTCCATAGGAGATACATCACTAGTATCAACATAAGCAAGATGATCAATGATGAGCTTAATACCATCATCATGAGATATTTCTTCACTCACCATGTCATTACCTTGTGGTAAGTGATAACCCACAAGTATAGGGGATCGCAACAGTTTTCGAGGGTAGAGTATTCAACCCAAATTTATTGATTCGACACAAGGGGAGCCAAAGAATATTCTGAAGTATTAGCAGTTGAGTTGTCAATTCAACCACACCTGGATAACTTAGTATCTGCAGCAAAGTATTTAGTAGCAAAGTAATATGGAAGTAACGATAACGGTAGCAAAAGTAATATTTTTGGGTTTTGTAGTGATTGTAATAGTAGCAACGGAAAAGTAAATAAGCGAAGAACAATATGTGAAAAGCTCGTAGGCATTGAATCAGTGATGGAGAATTATGCCGGATGCGGTTCATCATGTAACAGTCATAACATAGGGTGACACAGAACTAGCTCCAATTCATCAATATAATGTAGGCATGTATTCCGAATATAGTCATACGTGCTTATGGAAAAGAACTTTCATGACATCTTTTGTCCTACCCTCCCGTGGCAGCGGGGTCCTAACGGAAACTAAGGGATATTAAGGCCTCCTTTTAATAGAGTACCGGACCAAAGCATTAACACATAGTGAATACATGAACTCCTCAAACAACGGTCATCACCGGGAGTGGTCCCGATTATTGTCACTTCAGGGTTGCTGGATCATAACACATAGTAGGTGACTATAGACTTGCAAGATAGGATCAAGAACTCACATATATTCATGAAAACATAACAGGTTCAGATCTGAAATCATGGCACTCGGGCCCTAGTGACAAGCATTAAGCATAGCAAAGTCATAGCAACATCAATCTCAGAACATAGTGGATACTAGGGATCAAACCCTAACAAAACTAACTCGATTACAAGATAAATCTCATCCAACCCATCACTGTCCAGCAAGCCTACGATGGAATTACTCACGCACGGCGGTGAGCATCATGAAATTGGTGATGGAGGATGGTTGATGATGACGACGGCGACGGATTCCCCTCTCCGGAGCCCCGAACGGACTCCAGATCAGCCCTCCCAAGAGGTTTTAGGGCTTGGCGGCGGCTCCGTATCGTAAAACGCGATGAATCCTTCTCTCTGATTTTTCTCTCCCCGAAAGTGAATATACGGAGTTGGAGTTGAGGTCGGTGGAGCGTCAGGGGGCCCACAAGGCAGGGGCGCGCCCAGGGGGGCAGGCGCGCCCTCCACCCTCGTGGACAGGTGGAGGCCCCCTGACGTGGATTCTTCTTCTTCCAGTATTTTTAATATTTTCCAAAAATATGTTCCGTGGAGTTTCAGGTCATTCCGAGAACTTTTGTTTCTGCACATAAATAACACTATGGCAATTCTGCTGAAAATAGCGTCAGTCCGGGTTAGCTCCATTCAAATCATGCAAGTTAGAGTCCAAAACAAGGGAAAAAGTGTTTGGAAAAGTAGATACGACGGAGACGTATCAACTCCCCCAAGCTTAAACCTTTGCTTGTCCTCAAGCAATTCAGTTGATAAACTGAAAGTGATAAAGAAAAAACTTTTACAAACTCTGTTTGCTCTTGTTGTTGTAAATATGTAAAGCCAGCATTCAAGTTTCAGCAAAGATTATGACTAACCACATTCACAATAACTCTTAGGTCTCATGTTTACTCATATCAATGGCATAATCAACTAGCGAGCAATAATAATAAATCTCGGATGACAACACTTTCTCAAAATAATCATAATATGATATAACAAGATGGTATCTCGCTAGCCCTTTCTGAGACCGCAAAACATAAATGCAGAGCACCTTTAAAGATCAAGGACTGACTAGCCATTGTAATTCATGGTAAAAGAGATCCAATCATAGTCATACCCAATATAAATTAATAGTAATGGATGCAAATGACAGTTGTGCTCTCCAGCTGGTGCTTTTTAATAAGAGGGTGATGACTCAACATAAAAGTAAATAGATAGGCCCTTCCCTGAGGGAAGCAGTGATTTGTAGAGGTGCCAGAGCTTGATTTTAAAGCAGAGATAAATAATATTTTGAGCGGCATACTTTCATTGTCAACATAACAACCAAGAGATGGCGATATCTTCCATGCTACACACATTATAGGCGGTTCCCAAACAGAATGGTAAAGTTTATACTCCCCCTCCACCAACAAGCATCAATCCGTGGCTTGCTCGAAACAACGAGTGCCTCCAACTAACAACAGTCCCAGGGGGAGTTTTGTTTGCAATTATTTTGATTTGATTTGCATAAAGCATGGGACTGGGCATCCCGGTGACCAGCCATTTTCTCGTGAGTGAGGAGCGGAGTCCACTCCTCTTGAGAATAACCCGTCTAGCATGGAAGATACAGACATCCCTAGTTGATACATGAGCTATTCGAGCATACAAAACATAATTTCATTTGAAGGTTTAGAGTTTGGCACATACAAATTTACTTGGAACGGCAGGTAGATACCGCATATAGGAAGGTATAGTGGACTCATATAGAATAACTTTGGGGTTTAAGGGATTGGATGCACAAGCAGTATTCCCGCTTAGTACAAGTGAAGGCTAGCAAAAGACTGGGAAGCGACCAACCAGAGAGCGACAACAGTCATGAACATGCATTAAAATTAATAAACATTGAGTGCAAGCATGAGTAGGATATAATCCACCATGAACATAAATATCGTGAAGGCTATATTGATTTGTTTCAACTACATGTGTGAACATGTGCCAAGTCGAGTCACTTAAATCATGCAAAGGAGGATACCACCCTATCATACCACATCACAACCATTTTAATAGCATGTTGGCACGCAAGGTAAACCATTATAACTCATAGCTAATCAAGCATGGCATGAGCAACTATAATCTCTAATTGTCATTGCAAACATGTTTATTCATATATCGTCATTATTGCCTTTCACTTGCACAACCGAACGATGTGAAAATAATAAGAGTGCACGTGCATTGGACTAAGCTGGAATCTGCGAGCATTCAATAAACAAGAGAAGACAAGGCAATATGGGCTCTTGGTTAAATCAACAATAATGCATATAAGAGCCACTTCAACAATTTAATTATGGTCTTCTCCTATCGACCCCCAAAGAAAAGAAAAGAAATAAAACTATTTACACGGGAAAGCTCCCAACAAGCAAAAGAAGGACGGGAAATCTTTTTGGGTTTTCTTTTTAATTATTACTACTACAACAAGAGAAGTAAACTTAACTAAAAGCTACACTAAATTTTTTGGTTTTTTTAAGGTTTATTAAACACACAAGAAGAAAGCAAGAAAAAGGAAAATAAACTAGCATGGATATTACATTGAAAAAGTATGAGCACCGACAACTAGCAATGAGTGTGTGAACATAAATGTAATGTCGGTGAGAAATACGTACTCCCCCAAGCTTAGGCTTTTGGCCTAAGGTTGTTTATTGCCACGGATGGCCTGGTGGATATCCATAGTTCTAGCTGGGGTCGTACTGAGATGCAGCAGCTATTGCCTCCTGAGCTGCAGCGTGTCGGCGAGCTGCCTCCGCCCTCCTCTCATACTCATCTGCCTCCTCTCTGGTGATAAAATGTCTTCCTTTTTCCTGATAATCAAAGAAGGCAGGAGCAGGGAGAGTAATATGGACAGCACGACGTCTGTCAAAGATTAAGCGATACTGGAGGGACTGCTCGTTCCTCTCAAGAAAACGATGATGAACCATGGCATTATAGTCTAGATAAGTAGGAGGCAGTTCAGTATCATCATCATGTATGGTTACACCAAGAAAATCAGCTAAGCGGGTTGCATACATTCCACCAAAGAAATCTCCATTAAATCTATTGTGATGCAACCTACGCGCAACAATGGCTCCCAAATTATAAGATTTGTCTCCTAACACAGCACTTCTAAGAATACTGAGGTCAGGGACACACATATGACATGCTTCATCTTTACCATTTATGCACCTACCTATGAAGAGAGCAAAATAATGTATAGCAGGAAAATGAATGCTCCCTATGGTAGCTTGTGCTATATCTCTAGATTCCCCCATGGTTATACTAGCAAGAACTTCTCTAAATTCAGATTTGCGAGGTTCACTAGTACTACCCCATTGTGGAAGTTTGCAAGCATTGGTAAAATCCTCTAAGTCCATAGTATAAGATTTTTCATAAAGATCAAACAGGACAGTTTGAGAATTGCGTGAAGATGAAAATTCAAACCTCCTCACAAATGAACTAGTGAGATAGTGGTACTGACGGCACTTTTCCTCCTCGAAGCTCACAAGATCAGCGTTACGCAAATATGCGTTAAATTCTTCCTTGATTCCCGCTCGATCCATAAAGTCCTCTCAAGGCCATTCACAAGGCTCTGCATCGCGCATTGCGAGCCTCGGTCCTTGCTTCCTTGAAGGACCACCTTGGTACATTTTCCTAAGCATATTTCTTCCTCTGAATAATTTCTGAAATTTTTAGTAACTTCAAATAAAAGTGAACCAAAACTCAACAAAATTGATAGCAACTACTCCTACAAGTGCCTAAAGCCTATATCATGCATTGGAACTACTTAGAACCATATAAATTTGACATGCAAACTCAAGAACATGGTCACCTAAGCAGCACAAATTTGCAAGGAATAAAGTACTAGAACAAAAACTAATTGGACCAATGGAGGAGTCACATACCAAGGAACAATCCCCCCCAAGCAGTTTTGTGAGAAGTGCTTTGAGCAAGGAGATCAAAAATCACAGCAAAATGAGCTAGAACTCGTGCTTGAGCTGGATGGTGATTTTTTTGGGAGGAAGAAGAAGTGTGTGGGTGCAGGAATAAGTGGAGGGGAGCCACCATGGGCCCACGAGGCAGGGGGCGCGCCCTGGACCCTCGTGGCCAGGTGCTTGCTCCCCCTGCTGTGTTCTCAGTGCCAGATATTCTCAAATATTCCAGAAAAAAATCATATTTCAATTTCAGGGCATTTGGAGAACTTTTATTTTCGGGGTATTTTTATGTTGCACGGATAATTCAGAAAACAAACAGGAAAATACTATTTTTACTTTTATTTCAACTAAATAACAGAAAGTAAAGAGAGGGTAGAGAAGGTTGTGCCTTCTAGTTTCATCCATCTCATGCTCATGAAAAGGAATCCACTAACAAGGTTGATCAAGTCTTGTTAATAAACTCATTCCGAATAACATGGAACCGGAGAAATTTCGAATAACACTATGTTACCTCAACGGGGATATGCACATCCCCAATAATAAGAATATCATCTTTCTTCTTGACAGTAGGAAGAGGAAATTCAAAACCTCCAAAAATTATCGATGGAATTTTTCCAATAGAGTTGATACTATGAACTTGAGGTTGCTTCCTCGGAAAGTGTACCATATGCTCATTACCATTAACATGAAAAGTGACATTGCCTTTGTTGCAATCAATAACTGCCCCTGCAGTATTCAAAAAGGGTCTTCCAAGAATAATAGACATACTATCGTCCTCGGGAATATCAAGAATAACAAAGTCCGTTAAAATAGTAACGTTTGCAACCACAATAGGCACATCTTCACAAATACCAACATGTATAGCAGTTATTTATCAGCCATTTGCAAAGATATTTCAGTAGGTGTCAACTTATTCAAATCAAGTCTACGATATAAAGAGAGAGGCATAACACTAACACCGGCTCAAAGATCACATAAAGCAGTTTTAACATAGTTTCTTTTAATGGAGCATGGTATAGTTGGTACTCCTGGATCTCCTAGTTTCTTAGGTATTCCACCCTTGAAAGTGTAATTAGCAAGCATGGTGGAAATTTCAGCTTCCAGCATCTTTCTTTTATTAGTAACAATTTCTTTCATGTACTTAGCATAAGGATTCATTTTGAGCATATCAGTTAATCGCATACGCAAAAAGATAGGTCTAATCATTTCAGCAAAGCGCTACAAATCCTCATCATCCTTTTTCTTGGATGGTTTGGGAGGAAAAGGCATGGGTTTCTGAACCCATGGCTCTCTTTCTTTACCGTTCTTCCTAGCAACAAAGTCTCTCTTATCATAACGTTGATTCTTTGATTGTGGGTTATCAAGATCAACAGCAGGTTCAATTTCTACATCATTGTCATTGCTAGGTTGAGCATCATCATGAACATTATCATTAACATTTTCATTAGGTTCATGTTCATTACCAGATTGTGTTTCAGCATCAGAAATAGAAATATCATTTGGATTCTCAGGTGGTTCAGCAATAGGTTCACTAGAAGCATGCAAAGTCATATCATTTTTCTTTTTCTTCTTTTTAGAAGGACTAGGTGCACCTATATTATTTCTCTGAGAATCTTGCTCAATTCTCTTAGGGTGGCCTTCAGGATACAAAGGTTCCTGAGTCATTTTACCAGTTCTAGTAGCCACTCTAACAGCATAGTCATTATTCTTACTATTTAATTCATTGAGCAAATCATTTTGAGCTTTAAGTACTTGTTCTACTTGAGTGGTAACCATTGAAGCATGTTTACTGATGAGTTTAAGTTCACCTTTAACTCTAGACATATAATCACCCAAGTGTTCAAGCATATCGGAATTATATTTCAACTGTCTACCAATATAAGCATTGAAGTTTTCTTGCTTAACAATAAAGTTGTCAAACTCATCTAAGCATTGTCTAGCAGACTTATATTGGGGGATATCACCTTCATCAAATATATAAAGAGAATTTACCTTTACTACCTGTGTCGGGTTATCAAGACCATGAGTTTCTTCAATAGGTGATGAATTAAGATAATATGTTTCTTCACCAGGCGGTAAATTAAGACCATGTATTTCTTCAATAGGAGGTAAATTCTTAACATCTTCAGCTTTAATACCCTTTTCTTTCATAGATTTCTTTGCCTCTTGCATATCTTCGGGACTGAGAAATAAAACACCCCTCTTCTTTGGAGTTGGTTTAGGAATAGGCTCGAGAATTGGCTCAGGAAGTGTCCAATTATTTTCATTTGTCAACATATTATTCAATAAAATTTCAGCTTCATCCGGTGTTCTTTCCCTGAAAATGGAACCAGCACAACTATCCAGGTAATGTCTGGAAGCATCAGTTAGTCCATTATAAAAGATATCAAGTATTTCATTTTTCTTGAGAGGATGATCAGGCAAAGCATTAAGTAATTGGAGAAGCCTCGCCCAAGCTTGTGGGAGACTCTCTTCTTTGGTTTGCACAAAGTTGTATATATCCCTTAAAGCAGCTTGTTTCTTATGAGCAGGGAAATATTTAGCAGAGAAGTAATAAGTCATATCCTAGGAACTACGCACACAACCAGGATCAAGAGAATTAAACCATATCTTAGCATCACCCTTTAATGAGAATGGAAATATTTTAAGGATATAAAGATAGCGAGATTTCTCATCATTAGTGAACAGGGTGGCTATATAATTTAATTTAGTAAGATGTGCCACAACAGTTTCAGATTCATAGCCATAAAAAGGATCAGATTCAACCAAAGTAATTATATCAGGATCAACAGAGAATTCATAGTCCTTATCAGTAACACAGATAGGTGAAGTAGCAAAAGCAGGGTCAGGTTTCATTCTAGCATTAAGAGATTGCTGCTTCCATTTAGCTAATAATCTTTTAAGATTGTATCTATCATTGCAAGCAAGAATAGCTCTAGCAGCTTCTTCCTCCAAAACATAACCCTCGGGAACAATAGGCAATTCATATTTATTAGGGAGAGAGCCTTCAGCATCACTATCTTCAATATTATCAATAATTTCATTCTCTCTAGCCCTAGCAAGTTGTTCATCAAGAAATTCACCAAGTGGCACAGTAGTATCAAGCATAGAAGTAGTTTCATCGTAAGTATCATGCATAGCAGAAGTGGCATCATCAATAACATGCGACATATCAGAATTAATAGCAGTAGCAGGTTTAGGTGTCGCAAGCTTACTCAAAACAGAAGGTGAATCAAGTGCAGAGCTATATGACAGTTCCTTACCTCCCCTCGTAGTTGAGGGATAAATTTTTGTTTTCGCGTCTTTCAAGTTCTTCATACTGACCAGCAGATATAAATCCCAAGTGACTCAAAGAATAGAGCTATGCTCCTCGGCAACGGCGCCAGAAAATAGTCTTGATAACCCATAAGTATAGGGATCGCAACAGTTTTCGAGGGTAGAGTATTCAACCCAAATTTATTGATTCGACACAAGTGGAGCCAAAGAATATTCTCAAGTATTAGCAGTTGAGTTGTCAATTCAACGACACCTGGATAACTTAGTATCTGCAGCAAAGTATTTAGTAGCAAAGTAATATGGAAGTAACGGTAACGGTAGCAAAAGTAATATTTTTGGGTTTTTTGTAGTGATTGTAACAGTAGCAACGGAAAAGTAAATAAGCGAAGAACAATATGTGAAAAGCTCGTAGGCATTGGATCGGTGATGGAGAATTATGCCGGATGCGGTTCATCATGTAACAGTCATAACATAGGGTGACACAGAACTAGCTCCAATTCATCAATATAATGTAGGCATGTATTCCGAATATAGTCATACGTGCTTATGGAAAAGAACTTGCATGACATCTTTTGTCCTACCCTCCCGTGGCAGCGGGGTCCGAACGGAAACTAAGGGATATTAAGGCCTCCTTTTAATAGAGTACCGGACCAAAGCATTAACACATAGTGAATACATGAACTCCTCAAACAACGGTCATCACCGGGAGTGGTCCCGATTATTGCCACTTCGGGGATGCCGGATCATAACACATAGTAGGTGACTATAAACTTGCAAGATAGGATCAAGAACTCGCATATATTCATGAAAACATAATAGGTTCAGATCTGAAATCATGGCACTCGGGCCCTAGTGACAAGCATTAAGCATAGCAAAGTCATAGCAACATCAATCTCAGAACATAGTGGATACTAGGGATCAAACCCTAACAAAACTAACTCGATTACATGATAAATCTAATCCAACCCATCACCGTCCAGCAAGCCTACGATGGAATTACTCACGCACGGCGGTGAGCATCATGAAATTGGTGATGGAGGATGGTTGATGATGACGACGGTGACGGATTCCCCTCTCCGGAGCCCCAAACGGACTCCAGATCAGCCCTCCCGTGAGGTTTTAGGGCTTGGCGGCGGCTCCATATCGTAAAACGCGATGAATCCTTCTCTCTGATTTTTTTCTCCCCGAAAGTGAATATATGGAGTTGGAGTTGAGGTCGGTGGAGCGTCACGGGGCCCACGAGGCAGGGGGCGCGCCTAGGGGGCAGGCGCGCCCTCCACCCTCGTGGACAGGTGGAGGCCCCCCTGACATGGATTCTTCTTCCAGTATTTTTAATATTTTCCAAAAATATGTTCCGTGGAGTTTCAGGTCATTCCGAGAACTTTTGTTTCTGCACATAAATAACACTATGGCAATTCTGCTGAAAACAGCGTCAGTCCGGGTTAGTTCCATTCAAATCATGCAAGTTAGAGTCCAAAACAAGTGCAAAAGTGTTTGGAAAAGTAGATACGACGGAGACGTATCAGTAAGCCACATGTTGGTGAAATGAAAGATGTTGAGGTATGCAAGTAATCGGAAGTGGAAGTAGTAAAGAGCTCTTCATGATTTAAAAATGTGGAGAACTCCTCCATTAACTCCCCAAAAATAATATTGTCTTCATCAAGATTGGACCCACCATATATATCTTCAATTTTGGTCCAAGCCTCATGAGCCAACGAACAAGACGAGATTGAATTGAACACCTCAAAGGTTATAGCTTGGTGAATGACACTTAAAGCTTCACAATCAAGATGCATATCATCAAGTGACAGAGATTGTCCATCCTTTATATTTGAATTCCCTACAACCACAATCCGCAAAGCATTTGGACCCATGGCCCGAAAGTGACAAAGCATGTGTAATCTCCACATAATGTAAACTGTGACATTAAAACAAAATGTGTCATCGTGCACTAGTTCACTAGTCGACATCGTTACTCTCTAGGCGGTTAAGCCTAATAAGGAGAGACCTAGCTCTGATACCAATTGAAAGGACCACGATGTCGCCTAGAGGGGGTGAATAGGCATTTTAAAAACTTTTACGGATTTGCCTATATCCTAATGCAGAAATAAACTAAGCGGATACTTTTCAAGCACAAATCCTAACTATACTAGGCTCACTGAGTGCACCAACAACTTAGCATAAACAAGATGAGAGCACCGAGGATATGAGTAAGCACAAGTAAGTTACACGAACTTACTCAATGTATATCACGAGATATGGAAATGAATAATACACACACCCACAAGTAGGCAATACAAGCTTACACAAATTGTATCACAATATATGGAATTGAATGATACACGCAAACTCAAGTAAGCACTACAAGCTTACACAAGTTATGTTACAAGATATGGAAATGAATGTTACAAGCTAGCAATTCACACTAAACACAAGATAGAACAATAGTAGGAAGTATGAATTGTGGACTATAATTCGTGTGAGTATAATGGTCAATATGGATGTCCATGGTTTTGCTATTGATCATTGAACGAAAGGTGTTTCAGTCATGTCTATATTTCACCGAACCTGCAGGGTCACACGCTGAAGGGTCTATGATCTGTTAAGTACTAGTAGAGTTAAGAGCTTAGGAGAATATCAACAAAAAAGGTTTGGATGTAACAAAAATTGTTTCAAGAGAGAGCCAAAATTGCTTCAGATAAACTGAAAGCACTTCGGAGAAAACCAGGAAGGTGGAAAAGTTCCAAAAAGGTGTTTAATTGTGTAGGAGGGCTCCGGGAATTTTCCCAGAACCCCTAGGATTAAGTGGAGTCCTGGGCCAGCCCCTATAGGCAAAGGCCTAGCCGCATGGGCCTTAAGGCCCAATAGGGTGGCACCCACCCTCAGCCTTGGCGCCCAGGCTAGTTTGGTGCGGCTAGGGCTTAGGGATGGGGCCCACCACTAGGTGCACCGCCATAAGAAGGAGGACCCTCCTCGAAGTCGGTGCCCCCTCCCCCTACAACTATATATAGCCAAGACCCCCCTCTATTTTCACACAAGTCCCTGCGTAACTGAGACACCCCCTATCTCCCTCTAGTTCTCTAGAAAAATAGCTTTGCCGCAAGGCTACTCCTTCCTCCTCTAGTTCTCCGATGATGCCTAGCTCTAGATGGCGAAGCACTGCTAGATCTTTGATCTCGTACATGTGCAATCCATAGAGAGATCGTGCCTCCGATCTTCATTCCAGGGACTGTTCGTGGGACAGTTCGAGGGACATGAAGAACAATCTTAATCAACTCTTCTTCCACTGCAACTCAAAGTTGGTAACTACTTTAGCGAGATACGTCTTTATTTGGATATTTGGTCTTCATTACCAACAACTTTAGCGAGATACGTCTCCACTACACGGCCCCTGGACACACAACAAAAGCGGCACCTGCTCGCCACGGGAAAAGGACCACCCGCGCCAAGCCAAAGCGTAGCAAGGCTAAGACCAGAGGCGCTCCGAGTCCTCCCATGCAATGAAGCAATCTGAACCCACCAAGGCCAATAACAAAAGGGATAATTAATTTTGTGCCGTTAGTTGTGTCCCCCTCGGTAGGTTTACCCCTAGTTTCCAAAAACCATCGTTCTTGCCCGAATCACTTTGGCAATCTTATGCTTTTTCCCTTTCGTGACGGTTCCGTCCAGTCAGCGCCGTTTGACCGCTGCCGCCGTTGCTAGCTTTTGGACACATCTTGCCCCCGGTCGATCTAACCAGCCCGTCCCACTCTCACTCTCTTGTTCCCCATTATCACTCTCTTTATCCTGTCCCCAAACCCTAGTTTGGCGGCGGCGGCTCACCACCAGACCCACAAACCCTTTCTTGCACTGGCGATGGGGGAGAATGGAGAAACCCTAGGTGGCGGCCGCCGCAAGAAGGGGACCGCATCAGCACGGGAGGGCGGTGGCCGCGCGCACGGCCAGAAGGTGTCCCAATCACCACGGGAGAGCGGAGTCGGCTGTGGTGGCATCCTCCACGGGCGCAAGAGCTCGGGGGCGTTGAAGGCGGCTGTGGTGGCAGTCACGGCGACAAGGGCACCTCATCTGCACGTGGATCCCGGTGGGCTAAGTGTCAGTCTCAGATCTGCTCCTGCTTAGCATCGTAGGATGGATTCAGAGAATTTGTAGGCTAGGTTTGGTTCAACTTCTCATGGGAGATGCTATGTTTATTATCATAGGATGGATCCAGTGGTTGCATTCTTTATGCCTATTAGAATGGAGACCATAGTTATAGTTTGTGCTGGTACCGAAGGAAATGAAAGCAGCTTCACATTTCCATTAGTCGTGGACAACAGTAGTAGTCCATTTAATGATTTTAGGGCTGCTATTTGTGCCAAGTATCCATGGGGATTGTTTGATGCTGTTGAGATGAGATACTGGGATAGTTCAAAGGAGTGTTGGAAGCCTGTACGGTGTGATGATGAGTTAGGTGTGATGTTTGCAAGTAATGCAGAGACAAGGTCTTGCAATCTGGAAATTATAGTAATTCAAAGGAAGAGAGGACAAAGGTGTGAAAAAACACCTGCATCCAGGATAACTGCTGGAGGTACAAGGGATAGAAGAAGGGGTAGGCCATATGCATCCATGGCAACTGCTAGTACTACTCCTAGTGCTCCTAGAACTAGTGCAACAAGCACCCCAATTACTCCAAGTGGAAGTGAAAGACAAGAGGATGAGCCTGATCCAGTTGGGGAGGAGGCACTACCTGATGCACCTGTTTTATCTGACGAGGAGGATGAGAAACGATATCCAGGTTATGTCCAGCACAATAATGAGGAACATACATCAAATCAAGAGTACATTCCTGCAAAAATTTTAGATACAAACGATGATGAGAGGCAAGAGGATCATGACATGGGAGCTTTTGAGGATGTAGATCAGGACAGGCCTGTAGTGATGTATGATAGAGAGAATCCTTTTATTGAGGAAGGTGTGGTCTTTCCTAATGCAGTGGATTGCAGAAATGCAGTTGGAACTTTCTCAATCAAGTCTGAAACTGAGTACATTACACTGAAGAGTGACCCAAGTAGGTTTACTGTGAAATGTGCCTATGACAGGTGTAAGTGGAGGCTACATGCATCTTTGATGAGGAAGAGCACTCTGTTTCAGGTACTAGTTATTGTTTTAGTAATGTTTTCCTATAAAATGTGCATATTTGTTTTAGTATTGTTATTCTGACTGGATTTTTGTTTTACTTTCATATGTTTTCAGATCAAAGTGAACCCCTACCCTCACACATGTCCTAGTGTTAACAGATCTCAGAGATTGAGAGCTGCAAAAAGAAGGTGGATTTGTAGATGCTTCAATGGGTTGGATTCGAAAAAATCCAGGGATTGGAACAAAGGAGATTCAGGGTAGCTTGTTAGAGAAGTATGGCCTTGAGGTGCCATACAGTAGATGCTACTAGGGTAAGGAGATGGCACTTGACAGGATTTATGGTAAGTACAATGATAGTTTTTAGTTACTTTATGCATTCAAAGCAGAAGTAGAGAGGGCTTCACCAGGAAGTGTTGTTCAAATTGACAAGCACACAGTGGAATACAAGTTGAAAGGAAGGAAATTGTGCAAGTAGTGTTTTAGAAGGGTTTTTGTATGCTTCAAAGCATGTCAGAAGGGGTTCTTGGAGGGGTGCAGGCCATACTTGGCTGTAGATGCAACTGCATTGCATAGTAGGTTCAGGGGCCAACTTGTAGTAGCATGTGCCCTAGATGCTCACAATTGGTTATTTCTTGTTGCATATGGTGTTCTTGAAGGGGAGTCAACTGAGAGTTAGACCTAGTTTTTCAAAAACCTGAAGGAAGCAATAGGACATTCTGAAGGTTTAGTCATACATACTGATGCTTGTAAAGGACTGGAGAGTGCTGTTGATGATGTTTACCCTGGAGTTGAGCACAGAGAGTGCATGAGACATTTAGCTCAAAATTTCAGCAAGAAATTCAAAGGGAAGTTTTATGATGACAATCTATGGCCTTGCTCACTAACTTACAACATCAAGAAGCATAAGTATCATCTGAACCCGCTGAAAAGCAGGCCCAAAGTAAAGGATTATCTTGAGGAGCACCACACAAAAATCTGGGCTAGAGCAGATTTCACTGAGTTGAGCAAGGTTGACTATGTTAACAACAATCTTGCCAAATCATTCAACTCCAGAATCAAGAAATACAAGGGCCTACACCTGGTGGATCTGCTAGACAAGATCAGGCGGTACATTATGGAGATGTTTGACTTAAGAAAAAGAATTTGCATTGACCATTTCATTGGGCACTACATAGTACCAGCAGCAATGAAGGCATTAATGGAGAAAACTAAAGGTTTGGAGATGAGCATAGTTAGGAGAAGCCCGACAGAGGCTGAGGTAACTGCAACTGACAGAGAGAAGAGAGAATGGAGGTACCCTGTGGACTTGAAAAAATGGACTTGCAGTTGCAGACAATGGCAGATCACTAGTAAGCCATGCATCCATGCCCTTTTCTTTATCGCTACTCTAAGAGGTGAAGCTAGTGCAATTGACAAGTATATCCATAAGTACTACTCTGTTGAGATGTTCAGAGCAACTTATGCTAAAAACGTACCTGCTTTTGAAGGCAAGCAACAGTGGGACACTGTAGATCTTGGATTCAAATTATGTTCTCCTGTTCAGAAGCAAGCACCAGACAGGACAAGAAAACAGAGGATTAGAGCTAGCAGTGAAGGAAAGGGCCTTGGGCCTAGGAAGAAGAAGTGCAAGAGTGTGGAAGATATGGACACCAAGCCAAGGATTGCACACAATCTGTTGATCCAACCTTTGGAGAAGAAGAACGTTGGGGTGCACAAAATGCAGATGATCATCCTACAGCTAATGAGCCAGCAATAGCAGAAGTGTAAGATGATGATGAGTATGAGCCAGTACCTGATGTTGTCCAGCAGAAAATGCCACCACCAAAGGAACCATCACATGAAGCATCTACACAAGCAAATGTAGTAAGGTATGCCTACTTCCCCAAATCCATTTCTCTTCATGCATAACTTACAATTTGTGACATGTTTGCAATTGATATAGCCCTAGGAAGAACTATAAAAGAGCAGCAGATAGGGGAGCTTCTCCAAAGTGTGTGAGAGAGAAGAGAGGTGGAGATTTGCAACCAGTAAGTACATTCTGCTCAGCTACTAGTAGCAGTGTTAACAACAAGGTTGTTTCTCTAAAAAAGAAAGCACCAACACCATTTGAAGCTCCACCCATTGCCCCCAACCCAGCTGTGACGCCCCCGATTTGACCGTACACTAATCATGCACGCAAATATGTACGATCAAGATCAGGGACTCACGGGAAGATATCACAACACAACTCTACAACATAAATAAGTCATACAAGCATCATAATACAAGCCAGGGGCCTCGAGGGCTCGAATACAAGTGCTCGATCATAGACGAGTCAGCGGAAGCAACAATATCTGAGTACAGACATAAGTTAAACAAGTTTGCCTTAAGAAGGCTAGCACAAACTGGAATACAGATCGAACGAGGCGTAGGCCTCCTGCCTGGGATCCTCCTAACTACTCCTGGTCGTCGTCAGCAGGCTGCACGTAGTAGTAGGCTCCTCCAGTGCTGTAGGAGTCGTCGTCGACGGTGGCGTCTGGCTCCTGGACTCCAGCATCTGGTTGCGGCAACCAGGTAGAAAGGAAAGGGGGAAAAGAGGGAGAGAAGCAACCGTGAGTACTCATCCAAAGTACTCGCAAGCAAGGAGCTACACTACATATGCATGGGTATATGTGTAAAGGGCCATATCAGTGGACTGAACTGCAGAAGGCCAGAATAAGAGGGGGATAGCTAGTCCTGTCGAAGACTACGCTTCTGGCCATCTCCATCTTGCAGCATGTAGAAGAGAGTAGATGGTAAGTTCACCAAGTAGCATCGTAT
The DNA here is from genome assembly GCF_002575655.3 of Aegilops tauschii subsp. strangulata. Classification (NCBI taxonomy): domain Eukaryota; kingdom Viridiplantae; phylum Streptophyta; class Magnoliopsida; order Poales; family Poaceae; genus Aegilops; species Aegilops tauschii. The sequence goes on along the minus strand of NC_053035.3, from coordinate 366,740,852 downwards.
AGCATAATCCTACCCGGCGATCCCCTCCTCGTCGCCCTGTTAGAGAGCGATCACCGGGTTGTATCTGGCACTTGGAAGGGTGCATTTTATTAAGTATCCGGTTCTAGTTGTCATAAGGTCAAGGTACAACTCCGGGTCGTCCTTTTACCGAGGGACACGGCTATTCGAATAGATAAACTTCCCTGCAGGGGTGCACCACATAACCCAACACGCTCGATCCCCTTTGGCCGGACACACTTTCCTGGGTCATGCCCGGCCTCAGAAGATCAACACGTCGCAGCCCCACCTAGGCTCAACAGAGAGGTCAGCACGCCGGTCTAAACCCTATGCGCGCAGGGGTCTGGGCCCATCGCCCATTGCACACCTGCACGTTGCGTACGCGGCCGGAAGCAGACCTAGCCCCCTTAATACAAGCGCGAGCTTACGGTCCAATGCGGCGCGCGCCACTCAGTCACTGACGTCAAAAAGAGCTTCGGCTGATACCACGACGTTGAGTGCCCATAACTGTTCCCGCGTAGTTGGTTAGTGCGCATAGACCAAATGGCCAGACTCAGATCAAATACCAAGAACTCGTTAAGCGTGTTAAGTATCCGCGAACGCCGACCAGGGCCAGGCACACCTCTCTCCTAGGTAGTCTCAACCTGTCCTGTCGCTCCGCCACAAAGTAACAGTCGGGGGCCGTCGGAAACCCAGGCCCACCTCTACCGGGATGGAGCCACCTGTCCTTTCAGCCCCCTCATCAGTAGCACTTGCGGGTACTCAATGAGCCGACTCGACTTTAGTCACCACATGTGTCATGTATATAGTATATAAGTATGTACCCGTGATCACCGCCCAGGTGATCACGGCCCGATAGTATAGCACAGCAGACGGACAAGAATGTAGGGCCACTGATGGAAAACTAGCATCCTATACTAAGCAGTAGGATAGCAGGTAAGGGAAATAATTGTAGCAACAATGACAAGCTATGCAACAGAATAGGATTAACCGAAAGCAGTAACATGCTACACTACTCTAATGCAAGCAGTAGAGAGTAGAGTAGGCGATATCTGGTGATCAAGGGGGGGGGCTTGCCTGGTTGCTCTGGCAAGAAGGAGGGGTCGTCTTCGATGTAGTCGAACACAGCGGCATCAGCGGCAGTCTCGGGGTCTACCGGAGAGAAGAGGGGGAGGAAACAGTAAATACAAGCATACAGTTGTAGCACTAAGCATGACATGACGATACATGGTGTTAAGCGTGTTCTAACGCGGTGTTACACGATACCGGCGAAGGGGGAGAACGTCCGGGAATGTTTCCCCAAAGTTTGGCCTTTTCGGACAAACGAACCGGAGGGGGACGGTTGCAGGTTCGCTATGCTAGGGATGTCTGGAGGACAAACGGAGCGCGTAACTGGATTCGTCTCGTCGTTCTGAGCAACTTTCATGTAGAAAACTTTTTCATCCGAGTTACGGATTATTTTATACTATTTTTCAAAGTTTTCAACATTTTTAGAATTAACAGAATTAAATTAGTTAGGAAAAGCCATTATGTCGTCAGCATGACATCAGGGTGATGTCAGCAGTCAACAGTCAGTTGACTTGGTCAAACTAACGCGTGGGTCCATTCTGTCACAGACTGATACTAATTAACAGTCTAAATAGTTAAATAGTTAAACAGGTTAATTAATTAATTATTTTAATTATTATTATTTTTTAAACCCTTTTATTTTCGTTTTTAGGGGTAGGCCCACTGTCATAGGCCCATGTGGCCAATCGGGCTAACGGGCGCGTGCTACGGGGCGGCGTAGCCCGACAGGGCTCGCAGGCGTGGCCGCTGGCGGCCCCGAGTGTCGCCGCGGGGCAGTGGGGCGGAGCCAACGCGTGAGGGCGGCGGCGGCGCTGAGAGGAGGAGGTGGGCAGGCGCGGGCGGAGCTGCAGCAGGCGGCGACGCGTGGAGCAGTGAGCAGCGCCGGGCGCGGCGTCGCGCGCGTGGACAGCGCCGGCTAGCAACGAAGGGCATGGCCAGGATGCGGCCGGCAAGCACAACGCGCGGGGAGGTGAGGCCATGGCCTGAGCGGGACGGCGCGGGGCCTGGCTGGGCTAGCGGGGAGGCGCGAGCGCGGGCCGAATCCGGTGACGGGGAAAAGGGGAAAAGGGGGGGCGCTCACGACGGGAACGTAGGGCACAGGGCAGCGGGCCCGGGGAAGCTCAGGGTGGCCGGCGATGGAGAGGCGAGGAGGCGACGCCGACGAGGTGGCGAAGGCGCTAGCGTCCGGCGACCGCGAGCGGCGAAGCCGGGGCGGCGCCAGGGGGCAGTGGCGGTCTTCGGGGAGGAAGGCGAGGCGTCCAACGAGCGACGGGCGGCGACAGGGAGGAGGTCCGGCGACGGCGTCGTGGCCGACGCGGCGACAGGGGCAGTCGGGGTCGAGCCCCGATCCAGATCGGGAGGGGGGAAGAGGTGTGGGGGGAGATCGTGGGGAGAGGGGATCGCGTGAGGGGGGAGTGGGGTGTCGCTAGGGTTTCGGGCACCCAGGGGAGGTTAGTAGAGGGCGCGGTTGGGCCGGCCTGGCGGCCTGGTAGCCTGCTGGGCCGAGGCCCAATTGGGGGGGCTCTCTCTTTCTTTCTCACATTTTTACTTTAACCTTTTCTGTTTTCTTTTTCTGTTTTATTTTATGTCAGCGCACTAAAACACTTTACAAAATGTTGGTTCACCACCAAAATAAGAAGTGAATATTTGTCACATGATCAACATTTTAGTTTCCATGTTTGTGAACTTTGAATTTTGGACTTAAATTTGAATTTGAATTTGAATTAAGAATTGAATGAAGCGAGGATTAGCAACAGTAATCGCAGTGACGTGGCCTCATTAGCAGGGAATTACTGTAGCTTAATTATCCGGGAGTCACACCAGCTAAGAACACTAGAAGTAAGGCAAGGGAAGCTCCAAACCCAGCCAAGAACACGAGGAGCAAAAAAGTGAAGTTCTAGATTTTTAAGTAGTGTGCACCATTTGATGCTGTTATGAACTAGATGTTGATCTGTGTGCGTATGAACTTCTAAGTGATTTATGCACTAGTTATGCCCGGTGTTATGTGTATTGTGTGTTATTATGCACTTGGTGTTGGTATGAACTTAATGTTGTTATGCACTATACCTTTTGCGTGTGCTATTTGATGTTATTATGTGAGTTGTTTACCTACATTTGGTTTCATCACATAGGCTTTGTCATCTTCGACGTCGACGACAAATCCTCATCTACCATGGACATTTGGTTTCATCACATAGGATTTGTCGTCGACGACGTCGACGACAAATCTTCATCTACCATGGATATTTGGTTTCATCACATAAGATTTGTCGTCGACGTCATCGATGACAAATCTTCGTCTGACCATCCAGGCAACTTCAAGAACCAAAGTGACATCAATTCAACTTCAAAGTGGCATCAAATAAAATAGGGTTACATCAGTATCTTCAGATACTCAACTACTTCAAATACATCGATAAACTACATCTACCATACCAGTACAACAAACATAACAATTCCCACGAACAACAGTGCCCACACCAGCAGCATCTCATCTCTCTCTCTCTAAGTTTCTTCTTCAAAGCCTTGTTCTTCCTTCCTAGATCTACGTTCTCCTTCTTCAAATGGTGGCATTTGATCCAACTATCTTCAACCTCTGCTTGCAAGTCTTCAGAAGCAAGGGCAACATGCAGTGGAGGAGGTGGGTCAACCCAAACCACCCATTGACATTCATCTGGTAACTAATTGCAGATCAGAGGAATCAATATTAGAGAGTACACATAAACAAAAACAAAAACTATCTCAAATTCAGAAAAAACTTACATCTAATGGACAACCTAAAAAACGACGGCCACTGCTAGCACCTCCCCATGATACAGGGCGGGCAGGAACAAGGCCATGACCAGGGCAGCGATGCTTTGACAGAAACTCCAAGCTGGAATAGGACTCGTCAGGAAGATAAAACTCCGAGAATGTTGCACAATCCCGACCCCATCGACCTAAAACAAAAGTTCAAGTTTTCCCCCAAATGTCACAAACCCTAGAAAACCCTAGATTGAACTCGGGTTGGGGGTGGAGGAGCACGAGCCTCCAAAATAATTCTCATAAATTCTCCTATTCCTATAAATTCCAGATACAACAAAAACTTGGATCCCCGTGTGCAAAATTTGAGCACATGGACAAATCCTAGATTTCAGTAGAAATGTATCTTTGAACTACAAGTGCCACCCATCTTGATCCTATTGAGCTGAAAATTTGCCACAATGCTCACCTTAGTGAATGATCACTACCCTCCAAATTCAGCCCCATCCACCTATAGGGGAATGTGTTACACAACCAAAAAGTATGCTACATGATCGCATCAATGAACACTATGAAGATGGGGGTAACAATGATCTCACCAACGAGCAGAGTAGTGGAAGCAGTGTAGTTTGTTGATGAAGAGCAACAATTCCCGTAACTAGGTTATAACTCCCGGCCGCAAAAAGTTCTCCGAGATGATCCGCCGATCCACAGTCGAAGTAGATGAACCCTCCGATGAAGGAAATATGCCCTAGAGGCAATAATAAAGATGTTATTTATATTTCCTTATATCATGATAAATGCTTATTATTCATGCTAGAATTGTATTAACCGGAAACTTAGTACATGTGTGAATACATAGACAAACAGAGTGTCCCTAGTATGCCTCTACTAGACTAGCTCGTTAATCAAAGATGGTTAAGTTTCCTAACCATAGACATGTGTTGTCATTTGATGAATGGGATCACATCATTAGATAATGATGTGATGGACAGGACCCATCCGTTAGCTTAGCATAATGATCCTTTAGTTTTATTGTTATTGCTTTCTTCATGACTTATACATGTTCCTCTGACTATGAGATTATGCAACTCCCGAATACCGGAGGAACACCTTGTGTGCTATCAAACATCACAACGTAACTGGGTGATTATAAAGATGCTCTACAGGTGTCTCCGAAGGTGTTTGTTGGGTTGGCATAGATCGAGATTAGGATTTGTCACTCCGAGTATCGGAGAGGTATCTCTGGGCCCTCTCGGTAATGCACATCACTATAAGCCTTGCAAGCAATGTGACTAATGAGTTAGTTGCGGGATGATACATTACAGAACGAGTAAAGAGACTTGCCGGTAACAAGATTGAACTAGGTATGATGATACCGACGATCGAATCTCGGGCAAGTGACATACCGGTGACAAAGGGAACAACGTATGTTGTTATGCGGTTTGACCGATAAAGATCTTCGTAGAATATGTAGGAGCCAATATGAGCATCCAGGTTACGCTATTGGTTATTGACCGGAGATGTGTCTCGATCATATCTACATAGTTCTCGAACCCGTAGGGTCCGCACGCTTAACGTTCGATGACGATTTGTATTATGAGTTATGTGATTTGATGACCGAAGTTTGTTCGGAGTCCCGGATGAGATCACGGACATGACGAGCAGTCTCGACAAGGTCGAGAGGTAAAGATTCATATATTGGAAGGCTATATTCAGACATCGGAAAGGTTCCAAGTGATTCGGGTATTTTTCAGAGTACCGGGGAGTTACGGGAATTCACCGGGAGAAGTAATGGGCCTTATTGGAGCATACAGGAAAGGAAGAGGCAGGGCAAGGGGAGGTGGCGCCCCCCCCATGGGTCCTAATTGGACTAGGGGAAGGGGGGGCTCCCCCCTTGCCTTTTCCTACTCCCTCTCTCTTTCCCTCTTTCCTTCTCTCCTACTCCGAAAAGGAAAGGGAATCCTACTAGGACTTGGGAGTCCTAGTAGGACTCCCTACACTTGGCGCGCCCCTAGGAGGGCCGGCCTCTCTCCCTCCCTCCTTTATATACGTGGGCAGGGGGCACCCCAAAGGCACTCCAAGATTTGTCTTAGCCGTGTGCGGTGCCCCCCTCCACAGTTACACACCTCGGTCATATCGTCGTAGTGCTTAGGCGAAGCCCTGCGCCGGTAACATCATCATCACCGTCACCACGCCGTTGTGCTGATGGAACTCTCCCTCGTCCTCAACTGGATCAAGAGCTCGAGGGACGTCATCGTGCTGAACGTGTGCTGAACACGGAGGTGCCATACGTTCGGTACTTGGATCGGTTTGATCGTGAAGACGTTCGACTACATCAACCGCGTTACTAAACGCTTCCGCTTTCGGTCTACGAGGGTACGTGGACACACTCTCCCCGCTCGTTGCTATGCTTCTCCTAGATAGATCTTGCGTGATCGTAGGAATTTTTTTGAAATACTACGTTCCCCAACAGTGGCATCCGAGCCAGGTCTATGCGTAGATGTTATATGCATGAGTAGAACACAAAGAGTTGTGGGTGATAATAGTCATACTGCTTACGAACAACGTCTTACTTTGATTCAGCGGTATTTTTGGATGAAGCGGCCTGGACTAACATTACATGACCGTGTTCATGAGACTGGTTCTACCGACGTGCTTCGCACATAGGTGGCTGGCGGGTGTCTGTTTCTCCAACCTTAGTTGAATCGAGTTTGACTACGCCCGGTCCTTGTTGAAGGTTAAAACAGCACATTTGACGAAAAATCATTGTGGTTTTGATGCGTAGGTAAGAACGGTTCTTGCTAGAAGCCCGTAGCAGCCACTTAAAACTTGCAACAACAAAGTAGAGGACGTCTAACTTGTTTTTGCAGGGCATGTTGTGATGTGATATGGTCAAGATGTGACGAGATATAAATTGTTGTATGAGATGATCATGTTTTGTAACCGTTATCGGCAACTGGCAGGAGCCTTATGGTTGTCGCTTTATTGTATGAAATGCAATCGCCATGTAATTGCTTTACTTTATCACTAAGCGGTAGCGATAGTCGTAGAAGCAATAGTTGGCGAGACGACAACGATGCTACGATGGAGATCAAGGTGTCAAGCCGGTGACGATGGTGATCATGACGGTGCTTTGGAGATGGAGATCAAAGGCACAAGATGATGATGGCCATATCATATCACTTACTTTGATTGCATGTGATGTTTATATTTTATGCATCTTATCTTGCTTAGTATGACGGTAGCATTATAAGATGGTCCCTCACTAAATTTCAAGGTATAAGTGTTCTCCCTGAGTATGCACTGTTTCTACAGTTCGTCGTGCCGAGACACCATGTGATGATCGGGTGTGATAAGCTCTACGTTCACATACAACGGGTGCAAGCCAGTTTTGCACACGCAGAATACTCGGGTAAAACTTGACGAGCCTAGCATATGCAGATATGGCCTCGGAACACTGAGACCGAAAGGTCGAACGTGAATCATATAGTAGATATGATCAACATAGTGATGTTCACCATTGAAAACTACTCCATCTCACGTGATGATCGGACATGGTTTAGTTGATATGGATCACGTGATCATTTAGATGACTAGAGGGATGTCTATCTAAGTGGGAGTTCTTAAGTAATATGGTTAATTGAACTTTAATTTATCATGAACTTAGTCCTGATAGTATTTGCATATCTATGTTGTAGATCAATAGCTTGCGATGTAGCTCCCCGTTTATTTTTGAAATGTTCCTAGAGAAAAATAAGTTGAAAGATGATAGTAGCAATGATGTGGACTGGGTCCGTGATCTGAGGATTATCCTCATTGCTGCACAGAAGAATTATGTCCTTGATGCACCGCTAGCTGACAGAACTATTGCAGGAGCAAATGCAGACGTTATGAACGTTTGACAAGCTCGGTATGATGACTACTTGATAGTTTAGTGCACCATGCTTTACGGCTTAGAACCGGGACTTCCAAATGTTTTGAACGACATGGAGCATATGAGATGTTCCAAGAGTTTAAATTGGTATTTCAGACACATGCCCGTGTTAAGAGGTATAAGACCTCTGACAAAGTACTTTGCCTACAAGATGGAGGAGAATAGCTCAGCTAGTGAGCATGTGCTCAGAATGTCTGAATACTACAATCGCTTGAATCAAGTGGGAATTAATCTTCCAGATAAGATAGTGATTGACAGAGTTCTCTATTCACTATCACCAAGTTACTGGAACTTCGTGATGAACTATAATATGCAAGGGATGACGAAAACGATTCCCGAGCTCTTCGCGATGCTAAAATCGGCGAAGGTAGAAATCAAGAAAGAGCATCAAGTGTTGATGGTTAACAAGACCACTAGTTTCAATAAAAGGGGCAAAGGGAAAGAAAGGGAACTTCAAGAAGAATGGCAAGCAAGTTGCCACTCCCGTGAAGAAGCCCAAAGCTAGACCTAAGCCTGAAACTGAGTGCTTCTACTGCAAAGGAAATGGTCACTGGAAGCGGAACTACCCCAAATACTTGGCGGATAAGAAGGATGGCAAAGTGAACAAAAGTATATTTGATATACATGTTATCGATGTGTATTTTACTAGTGTTAATAGTAACCCCAGGGTATTTGATACCGGTTCAGTTGCTATGATTAGTAACTCGAAACAGGAGTTGCAAAATGAACAGAGACTAGTTAAGGGCAATGTGACGATGCGTGTTGGAAATGATTCCAAGGTTGATAAGATCACCATCGCACACTCCTTTTACCCTCGGGATTAGTGTTGAACCTAAAATAAATGTTATTTGGTGTTTGTGTTGAGCATGAATATGATTGGATCATGTTTATTGCAATACGGTTATTCATTTAAGTCAAAGAATAATTGTTGTTCTGTTTACATGAATAAAACCTTCTATGGTCATACACTTAATATAAATGGTTTATTGAATCTTGATCGTAGTGATACACATATTCATAATATTGATGCCAAAAGATGCAAAGTTGATAATGATAGTGCAACATACTTGTGGCACTGCCATTTAGGTCATATTGGTGTAAAGCGCATGAAGAAACTCCATGCTGATGGGCTTTTGGAATCACTTGATACTTGCGAACCATGCCTCATGGGCAAGATAACTAAGACTCCGTTCTCCGGAACAATGGAGCGAGCAACTGACTTATTGGAAATAATACATACCGATGTATGCGGTCCGATGAGTGTTGAGGCTCGCGGCGGGTATCGTTATTTTCTGACCTTCACAGATGATTTGAGCAGATATGGGTATATCTACTTGATGAAACATAAAGTCTGAAACATTTGAAAAGTTCAAAGAATTTCAGAGTGAAGTGGAAAATCATCATAACTAGAAAATAAAGTTTCTACGATCTGATCGTGGAGGTGAATATTTGAGTTATGAGTTTGGTCTTCATTTGAAACAATGTGAAATAGTTTCGCAACTCACGCCACCTGGAACACCACAGCGTAATGGTGTGTCCGAACGTCGTAACCGTACCTTATTAGATATGGTGCGATCTATGATGTCTCTTACCGATTTACCACTATCGTTTTGGGGTTATGCATTAGAGACAACTGCATTCACGTTTAATAGGGCACCATCTAAATCCGTTGAGATGACACTATATGAACTATGGTTTGGCAAGAAACCTAAGCTGTCATTTCTTAAAAGTTTGGGGTTGCGATGCTTATGTGAAACAGTTTTAGCCTGATAAGCTTGAACCCAAATCGGAGAAGTGTGTCTTCGTAGGATACCCAAAGGAAACTGTTGGGTACACCTTCTATCACAGATCCGAAAGGCACGATATTCGTTGCTAAGAATGGATCCTTTCTAGAGAAGGAGTTTCTCTCGAAAGAAGTGAGTGGGAGGAAAGTAGAACTTGATGAGGTAATTGTACCTTCTCCCAAATTGGAAAGTAGTTCATCACAGAAATCAGTTCCGGTGATTCCTACACCAATTAGTGACGAAGCTAATGATGATGATCATGAAATTTTAGATCAAGTTACTACCGAACCTCGTAGGTCAACCAGAGTACGGTCCGCACCAGAGTGGTACGGTAATCCTGTTCTGGAAGTCATGTTACTAGACCATGACGAACTTACAAACTATGAGGAAGCGATGATGAGCCCAGATTCCGATAAATGGCTTGAGGCCATGAAATTTGAGATAGGATCCATATATGAAAACAAAGTATGGACTTTGATTGACTTGCCCAATGGTCAGCAAGCCATTGAGAATAAATGGATCTTCAAGAGGAAGACGGACGCTGATAGTAGTGTTACTATCTACAAAGCTCGAATTGTCGCAAAAGGTTTTCGACAAGTTCAAGGTGTTGACTACGATGAGATTTTCTCACTCGTATCGATGCTTAAAGTCTGTCCGAATCATGTTAGCAATTGCCGCATTTTATGAAATCTGGCAAATGGATGTCAAAATTGCATTCCTTAATGGAATTATTAAAGAAGAGTTGTATATGATGCAACCAGAAGGTTTTCTCAATCCTAAAGGTGCTAACAAAGTGTGCAAGCTCCAGCGATCCATCTATGGACTGGTGCAAGCATCTCGGAGTCGGAATATACGCTTTGATGAGTTGATCAAAGCATATAGTTTTATGCAGACTTGCGGTGAAGCCCGTATTTACAAAGAAAGTGAGTGGGAGCACTACAGCATTTCTGATAAGTATATGTGAAAGACATATTGTTGATCGGAAATAATGTAGAATTTTCTGGAAAGCATAAAGGAGTGTTTGAAAGGAGTTTTTCAAATAAAGACCTCAGTGAAGCTACTTACATATTAAGCATCAAGATCTATAGAGATAGATCAAGACGCTTGATAAGTTTTTTCAATGAGTAAAAACCTTGACACGATTTTGAAGTAGTTCAAAATGGAACAGTCAAAGAAGGAGTTCTTGCCTGTGTTGCAAAGTGTGAAGTTGAGTAAAGACTCAAAACCCGACCACGGCAGAAAATAGAAAGAGAATGAAAAGTCATTCCCTATGCCTCAATCATAGGTTCTATAAAGTATGTTATGTTGTGTACCAGACCTATTGTGTACCTCACCACGAGTTTGGCAAGAGGGTACAATAGTGATCCAGGAGTGGATCACTGGACAACGATCTAAATTATCCTTAGTGGAATAAGGATATGTTTCTCGGTTATGGAGGTGACAAAAAGTTCGTCGTAAAGGGTTACGTCGATGCAAGCTTTGACACTGATCCAGATGACTTTAAGTCTCAATCTGGATACATATTGAAAGTGGGAGCAATTAGCTAGAGTAGCTCCGTGCAGAGCATTGTAGACATACAAATTTGCAAAATACATACGGATCTGAATGTGGCAGACCCGTTGACTAAACTTCTCTCACAAGCAAAACATGATCACACCTTAGTACTCTTTGGGTGTTAATCACATGGCGATGTGAACTAGATTATTGACTCTAGTAAACCCTTTGGGTATTGGTCACATGATGATTTGAACTATAGAGTGTTAAAACACATGACGATGTGAACTATTGATGTTAAATCACATGGCGATGTGAAATAGATTATTGACTCTAGTGCAAGTGGGAGACTGAAGGAAATATGCCCTAGAGGCAATAATAAAGATGTTATTTGTATTTCCTTATATCATGATAAATGTTTATTATTCATGCTAGAATTGTATTAACCGGAAACTTAGTACATGTGTGAATACATAGACAAACAGAGTGTCCCTAGTATGCCTCTACTAGACTAGCTCGTTAATCAAAGATGGTTAAGTTTTCTAACCATAGACATGTGTTGTCATTTGATGAACGGGATCACATCATTAGAGAATGATGTGATGGACGAGACCCATCCGTTAGCTTAGCATAATGATCATTTAGTTTTATTGCTATTGCTTTCTTCATGACTTATACATGTTCCTCTGACTATGAGATTATGCAACTCCTGAATACCGGAGGAACACCTTGTGAGCTATCAAACGTCACAACGTAACTAGGTGATTATAAAGATGCTCTACAGGTGTCTCCGAAGGTGTTTGTTGGGTTGGCATAGATCGATATTAGGATTTGTCACTCTGAGTATCGGAGAGGTATCTCTGGGCCCTCTCGGTAATGCACATCACTATAAGCCTTGCAAGCAATGTGACTAATGAGTTAGTTGCGGGATGATACATTATGGAACGAGTAAAGAGACTTGCCGGTAACGAGATTACGATGACGAACCTACGAACTATGAGGAAGCGGTGATGAGCCCAGATTTCGCGAAATGGCCTGAGGCCATGAAATCTGAGATAGAATCCATGTGAATAAAGTATGGACTTTGATTGACTTGCGCGATGATCGGCGAGCCATTGAGAATAAATGGATCTTCAAGAGGAAGACGGACGATGATGGTAGTATTACTATCTACAAAGCTCGAATTGTCACAAAAATGTTTTCGACAAGTTCAAGGTGTTGACTACGATGAGATTTTCTCACTTGTAGCGATGCTTAAAAGTCTGTCTGAATCATGTTAACAATTGCCGCATTTTATGAAATTTGGCAAATGGATGTCAAACCTGCATTCCTTAATGGATTTCTTAAAATAAGAGTTGTATATGATGCAACCAGAAGGTTTTGTCGATCCTAAAGGTGCTAACAAAGTGTGCAAACTCCAGCGATCCATCTATGGACTGGTGCAAGCATCTCGGAGTTGGAATATACGCTTTGATAGTATGATCAAAGCATATGGTTTTATACAGACTTGCGGTGAAGCCTGTATTTACAAGAAAGTGAGTGGGAGCAATACATCCTTTATGATAAGTATATGTGAATGACATATTGTTGATCGGAAATGATGTAGAATTTTCTGGAAAGCATAAAGGAGTGCTTGAAAGGAGTTTTTCAAAGAAAGACCTCGGTGAAGCTCCTTACATATTGAGCATCAAGATCTATAGAGATAGATCAAGACGCTTGATAAGTTTTTACAATGAATACATACCTTGACAAGTTTTTGAAGTAGTTCAAAATGGAACAGTCAAAGGAGTTCTTGCCTATGTTGCAAGGTGTGCATTTGAGTAAGACTCAAAGCCCGACCACAGCATAAGATAGAGAGAATGAAAGTCATTCCCTATGCCTCAGCCATAGGTTCTATAAAGTATGTCATGCTATGTACCAGACCTATTGTATACCCTGCCCTGAGTTTGGCAAGGGAGTACAATAGTGATCTAGGAGTAGATCACTTGACAGCGGTCAAAATTATCCTTAGAGGACTAAGGAAATATTTCTCGGCTATGGAGGTGATAAAGAGTTACGTCGATGCAAGCATTGACACCGATCTGGATGACTCTGAGTCTCGATCTGGATACATATTGAAAGTGGGAACATTTAGCTAGAGTAGCTCCGTGCAGAGCATTGTAGACATAGAAATTTACAAAATACATACGGATCTGAATGTGGCGGACCCGTTGACTAAACTTCTCTCACAAGCAAAACATGATCACACCTTAGTACTCTTTGGGTGTTAATCACATGGCGATGTGAACTAGATTATTGACTCTAGTAAACCCTTTGGGTATTGGTCACATGATGATTTGAACTATAGAGTGTTAAAACACATGACGATGTGAACTATTGATGTTAAATCACATGGCGATGTGAAATAGATTATTGACTCTAGTGCAAGTGGGAGACTGGAGGAAATATGCCCTAGAGGCAATAATAAAGATGTTACTTATATTTCCTTATATCATGATAAATGTTTATTATTCATGCTAGAATTGTATTAACCGGAAACTTAGTACATGTGTGAATACATAGACAAACAAAGTGTCCCTAGTATGCCTCTACTACACTAGCTCGTTAATCAAAGATGGTTAAGTTTCCTAACCATAGACATGTGTTGTCATTTGATGAACGGGATCACATCATTAGAGAATGATGTGATGGACAAGACCCATCCGTTAGCTTAGCATAATGATCGTTTAGTTTTATTGCTATTGCTTTCTTCATGACTTATACATGTTCCTCTGACTATGAGATTATGCAACTCCCGAATACCGGAGGAACACCTTGTGAGCTATCAAACGTCACAACGTAACTAGGTGATTATAAAGATGCTCTACAGGTGTCTCCGAAGGTGTTTGTTGGGTTGGCATAGATCGATATTAGGATTTGTCACTCTGAGTATCGGAGAGGTATCTCTGGGCCCTCTCGGTAATGCACATCACTATAAGCCTTGCAAGCAATGTGACTAATGAGTTAGTTGCGGGATTATACATTATGGAACGAGTAAAGAGACTTGCCGGTAACGATATTGAACTAGGTATGATGATACCGACGATCGAATCTCGGGCAAGTGACATACCGATGACAAAGGGAACAACGTATGTTGTTATGCGGTTTGACCGATAAAGATCTTCGTAGAATATGTAGGAGCCAATATGAGCATCCAGGTTCCGCTATTGGTTATTGACCGGAGATGTGTCTCGGTCATGTCTACATAGTTCTCGAACCCGTAGGGTCCGCACGCTTAACGTTTGATGACGATTTGTATTATGAGTTATGTAATTTGATGACCGAAGTTTGTTCGGAGTCCCGAATGAGATCACGGACATAATGAGGAGTCTCGAAATGGTCGAGAGGTAAAGATTCATATATTCGATGGCTATATTTGGACATCGGAAAGGTTCCGAGTGATTCGGGTATTTTTTGGAGTACCGAGGAGTTATGGGAATTCACCGGGAGAAGTAATGGGCCTTATTGGGCCATACGGGAAAGGAAGAGGTAGGCCAAGGGGAGGTGGAGCGCCCCCCCCCATGTGTCCGAATTGGACTAGGGGAAGGGGGCGGCTCCCCCCTTGCCTTTTCCTACTCCCTCTCTCTTTCCCTCTTTCCTTCTCCTACTCAGAAAAGAAAACGGAATCCTACTAGGACTTGGGAGTCCTAGTAGGACTCCCTACACTTGGCGCCCCTAGGAGGGCCGGCCTCTCTCCCTCCCTCCTTTATATACGTGGGCAGGGGGCACTCCAAGATTTGTCTTAGCCCTGTGCGGTGGCCCCCTCCACAGTTACACACCTCGGTCATATCGTCATAGTGCTTAGGCGAAGCCCTGTGCCGGTAACATCATCATCACCGTCACCACGCCGTCGTGCTGACGGAACTCTCCCTCGTCCTAACTGGATCAAGAGTTTGAGGTACATCATCGTGCTGAACGTGTGCTGAACACGGAGGTGCCGTACGTTCGGTACTTGGATCGGTTGGACCGTGAAGACGTTCGACTACATCAACCACGTTACTAAACGCTTCCGCTTTGGGTCTACGAGGGTACGCGGACACACTCTCCCCGCTCGTTGCTATGCTTCTCCTAGATAGATCTTGCGTGATCGTAGGAAATTTTTTGAAATACTATGTTCCCCAACATCCGAGGTATCCACGCGTTCTGAAGTAATATCCCACCATCGCTTCAACATCCAGGAAGAAGAGCTCCGAGAAAACTATAGAGAGAGAAAGCCTAGCGGTGTTCCCGTCTAACTAGGAGTCTAATATTCACTAGTAAACAAGGGAATATTCACACGGTTCGGAACCCCAATCGCATACAGTTTCCGAAACCGTGTGCTCAAGTGGGTAGGTGATAGGGGGGTCCATCACTGACCATGGGGAAAACGTCTGCGATGACAAAACTATCCCACATGATTTCCGAAACAAGAATCGTATGAGATTACTGAGACAATCACCGACAATTTGTTCATTTCAATCATGTGCAATGACGTAACTATGATTGGCCTTTCTTTCCTTAAATCGTTTGTGTTAAACTGTTTATAGCACATGTTACATGTCATATGAAACATGCGCGTTAAACTGTCTATAGCATACACAGCAGTTTGAAAAATCATTTGTATTATAGTTAAGTATTGCACATGTTACTTGCCAGGTGAAACGTGTGCTTTAATATGTTCATAACAGACACATTCTTTTACAAAATCATTTGTATTGCAGTTAAGCATTGCACATGGTTTGCTGTAGTGAACCGTGTCCATTAGCATGAACAACACAACAGGTTTGATGTCTTAATTTAATACAACATGAATTATATCAAATTATAATTTAATACATGCAATTCAAAGGCTGACAACACAATTCTTATCAACAAACACAACATACACATGCATTATTAATTGTTGCAGACATGAGTACAAACATATTTCGATCGATCACATGAGAGTCGATCATCATCATACAGGCATACATTCCAAGAGAAGGACAATCGGGTCGTTGGCAACCTTAAAGAAGAGGGATGCCCATATTATGCCCTCCTTCATACGCATGTCACGAACAACTTTGTCCAGTTCTAATGGATCAGGGATAGTCCAACCTTCGCTTTTGATGTAGACTCTATAAGTATGACGAGAGGAGTTTACTGTATCCATAAATATTATCATTGGCTCACGACCCAGCAGATGCCTTGAGATGTAACACTCAGTGTACTCATTTAGAAAGCACCGATCAAAAAAGAAATTATCCAGTGTTTGTATAAACATTTAATGTGCATAGTAAGATACGAGCTATAAGGTAAAGCTCATACCATCCTATAGTTTGCGGTTGTCTTGTTTATTGCACAAACAAAAAAATTGTTGTTTTCTAGGAATCTTCTCCTTGACAGAATGACTCTGAGAGAGTTTGTTGACTTGTCGCCTATTCAGTTCTATATGATTGCCCCGTACGCAAAAAGGTCGAAGACTAGGAAACGCCTGAGATTTGGGCCTATGTAAATAAAGTTAATGTTACTAATTAGAAAGATTTATGCAATTGCATATTAAAGCAAGAATTGGGACATATATAGGACAAAGGTAACCTCCCTCGAAAATTTCAGGTTGTTCCATTGTCAACTTATAATTACATAAAGTAAATATAATAAGGTGAAGTATGAATTGGGAAATTATAGAAAATGGTTTCACGAATAAATTAGCTCTCCAGTAATCTAACATTACTCCTATAAAAGATGTTGGAGTACCCGCCTCTTGGGAGTCTCCACGGGCGAAAGTGCCCTGTGCGCTGTCCATTGCGCGGTGGCATGCCGTGGGCACCTCCCCGAGGCTCTCCGCGTCGTCCGATCTGCTTAGACGGCGCGCACCCGGGCGACCTGCCTCAGGTGTCCATGACAGGTGGCCTGCGGGTGCTGCCGGGGCCATAGTCATGTGGTGTTTTTCGGCGCACCCTTGTGCAAAATCTCGTGCACTCGCCCGCGCGCGACAGGCCAGGCGGACCTACAAGTCGGCGTCTTCGCTCCGCCCTGCGCCACGCCTTGGTAGTAGTGACGTGCAAGACCAACCAACAATCCACTAGTAATTGTGTATGGATTTAAAACAATAGCATTGTGTTTCATTTTAAAATACATTGTATTTCATTTAATGTAGCGACCAGACCTCAAACAGTCTAGTCTCTGTGCATCAGTGTCATCCCTGGATTGGTAATGCTGACACGCACAGTACTTGAAGGATTTATAACAGAGTAGCAATCACACACTTATTACATCGAATAGTCTCAAGAGAGAACTTATTACAATAAACATGGCTTAAGGCCATCTAATACGATAACAGCGGAAGACTTGGAAGGTAAAGTGAGTCCATCAACTCCAACGGCATCACTGAGTATAAGACCACGGCCTATGGCACCTTACTCGTCGTCTGAAAAGTCTGCAACATGAACGTTGCAGCTCGAAAACGGGTCAGCACATGGAATATGCTGGCAAAGTAACACATAGAGAGTAATGAGCAGAATAATGCTAACACTACAAGCATATTTGGCTGGTGGAAAGCTCTATGGTTACAATTTTGCGAAAAGCCAATTTTTCCCTACAACAAAGGACTAAATTTTATTTAAATATTATGGTGGTTGTTAAACATTGAGAAGGTTCACCCAACTCAATCCCAATTAAGTAAATTTCATTAAACCCAACAAATTTAATTTAGTAACATGATGATGAGATTCACATGATAATCCAAGAACTAGATACTCAAGATGTCCATAACCGGGGACACGGCTAACCATGATTAGATTGTACACTCTGCAGAGGTTTGCGCACTTTTCCCCACAAGACTCGATCTCCTCCGTTGGATTTCTCGCACTTCATGATGTTTGAGAAACGGATGACCGACACACAGTCTTTCAGAAGCGTTAGCACCTTACGATGGGTAGACAGTTACACCTACTTTCCCCTACATCTGCTAGTCTACCACTGTAAGAGTTCACATGACTTAATCAACTATGCTAGAGCCCATAATAGCTTGTGGCTGCACACAGAAGTTTCTAGCATGAATAATCTCATGATCCCTTTGAGCCTGGGTGGCGGTCCATAGGAGAATCACACGGTACCCCGGGATTTTCAAAAAAAAAACAGGCAACACTGGTTCCCCAGGTGCCTCAATCCACCCAGATGTGTATTTAAGTAGCCACCTTAAGTTAACCATTAATTAACAATCTCACATCTGTCATGTAATCACTCAAACCCAATCCATGTCTACGAGCATAGCATAGCAATATAAGCAAACGTAGAAGTAACTCCCAAGGGTTTGATAATAAAACAGGTAATAGGTACTACCTCATCTACTTCCCAAAACCCACATATTAAACAGTTCCTAACCATGCAATAGTTTGAGGGTTGATCTAATGCAATAAAACTGGGTGGTAAAGAGGTATGATCAAAGTGTTACTTGCCTTGCTGATGATCCGGGAAACCTAGAGACTCGTAGTAGCACGCTGCGCACTCCGGGTACTCTATCGCAAACAAACAATAACATACATAAGCAATCAAGCAAGGGTGCACGGGTAACACTCAAATAAGAGATCTAACCAGAAAGTTCAACTTAAGAACTCCGGTTGGCAAAAAGAATCAAATCGAATGAAGCAACAAAACTCAAACGGCGAAAGAAACAAACTCCGTTTACTAATCTGGACTTAAGTCAAATTTTTATAGTAGCAAAAACTTGTTTGAGTTGCTTCAACAGAAAGAGGGTTTCGAGACGAAACTCTAGGCGCTTGAATCGCCTGATTCCGATAAACGAGCGAAAAGTTATACTAAAACGAAAATCGCGATCGAAAATAATCGCGAAAAATCCGAGAAAAAGAAAGACTGACGAACAGGCTAACGAACAACGTTCGCTGTCTCCGGTTAAACGACGAAAACCATTCATTAAAACGAAACGTCCGCAAAATAACTAAACCAAGAAAACCGACGAACCGATCTAAAAAAACGGATCTAGGTTTTTTTTTAAATAACTGAACGGTTTTATGAGAAAAACCGGCGGCGGCTACCTCGAGTCCGGCGAGATCTCCGGCGAGGCGGCGAGGTGGCGGTGGGACGGGCTCGGCGGGTCGGCGGAACGGGCGACGTCAGCGGCGGCGGCTGGCGGCGGCGGCGGGGTCGGACTAGGGTTAGGGTTTAGGTGGCGGCGGGCTTCGGTGGGCTGGGGGGCTCGGGGCGGCGCTATTTAAGAGGGCCGGCTGGGCGGAGTCCTGGCCGGTTACGGCCCGAGTCGGTTTGACTTTTTTTTAAACAATTCGGACGTGCAGAAGAAGAAAGAAAAGAAATACTAAACGGACTCCAAACATCCCGAAATAAATTTTCCTCATCCTCTAAAAATAGGCCGGACAAGATGAACATTTATTTGGGCCTAAAATGAAATTTTGAAAAACGCATATTTTTCCTAGGCAAATAAAATCAAATATTTGTTTTTAATATTTTTCCTCCAATATTTCATTGTTTTTGGAGAAGTCATATTATCCCCTCTCATGTATTTTGATATGAAATATTTTTGGAGAGAAAAATAATTAAAACAAATGATCCTCGTTTCGATATTTGATAAAATTCAAATATGAAAATCGTGAAATCCCGAGCTCTCTCCGTGGGTCCTTGAGTTGCTTAGAATTTCAAGGATCGCAAACCGAAATGCAATAAAATATGATATGCATGATGATCTAATGTATAACATTCCAAATTGAAATTTTGGGATGTTACAAACCTACCCCCCTTAAGATGAATCTCGCCCTCGAGATTCGGGTTGGCTAGAAAATAGGTGAGGGTGATCCTTCCGTAGATCTTCCTCTTGTTCCCAAGTGGCTTCATCTTCAGCATGGTGGCTCCACTGAACTTTGCAAAACTTGATAACCTTGCTGCGGGGGACTCGGCTGGCAAACTCGAGAATCTTGACTGGTTTCTCCTCGTAGGTCAAATCGCTATCCAACTGAATCGCTTCCAGTGGCACTGTATCTCTCAAAGGTATATCAGCCATCTTCGCGTGGCACTTCTTTAACTGAGAAACATGGAACACATCGTGAACTCCTGACAATCCTTCGGGCAATTCCAACTTGTAAGCAACTTCTCCTATACGTTCCAAAACTTTGTATGGTCCCACAAAACGTGGTGCTAACTTTCCCTTAACTCCAAAACGCTTAACTCCTCGAAGCGGGGACACCCGAAGATAAACTCGGTCTCTGACTTCGTAAACTATCTCCTTGCGCTTAGAATCTGCATAGCTCTTCTGCCTGGACTGGGCTACCTTGAGCCTATCGCGAATCAACTTCACCTTCTGTTCAGACTCTTTAATCAAATCTGGTCCAAACAACTGGCGGTCTCCAACTTCATCCCACAACAACGGTGTCCTGCACCTCCTTCCGTACAGAGCTTCGAAAGGGGCCATCTTCAAACTGGATTCATAACTGTTGTTGTAAGAGAACTCTGCATAAGGTAAATTATCATCCCAACTGGATCCATAATCTAGCGCACAAGCTCTCAGCATGTCTTCCAAAATCTGATTGACTCTTTCTGTCTGTCCATCTGTTTGCGGGTGAGAAGCTGTACTGAACTCTAGTCTGGTACCCAAAGTCTCGTGCAACTGATGCCAGAACTTTGAGGTAAACTGGGTTCCTCTATCTGATACAATGGTCCTCAGAACTCCATGCAGACATACGATCCTGGTCATGTATATCTTTGCCAACTTAGCACTGGTACAAGTGGTCTTTACTGGGATGAAATGAGCTACCTTCGTCAAATGATCGACTACAACCCATATCGAGTCATAGCCTGAACGAGTCCTGGGCAATCCCGTGATGAAATCCATGCCTAGCTTATCCCACTTCCATTCGGGTATCGGCAATGGTTGTAGCGATCCTGCTGGCTTCTGATGCTCTACCTTCACTCTCTGACATACATCACAAACTGCTACATACTCCGCAATATCCTTCTTCATTCCGGTCCACCAGAAACTGTCCTTTAAATCCAGATACATCTTGGTATTTCCTGGGTGAATCGAATATGGTGAATCATGGGCCTCTTGCAGAATCAACTTCCTGATCTCCTGATCATTGGGCACATATACGCGGTCCTCAAACCATAAGGTATCGTGCTCATCCTCACGAAAACCCTTGGCTTTTCCTTTACTCATCCTTTCCTTTATCTCGGCAATCTCCTTGTCCGTCTTCTGAGCTTCTCTGATCTTATCCATCAAGGTAGACTGAATTTCCAAGGCTGCTACATAACCTCTTGGAACTATCTCCAAACGCAGCTCGCAAAGGTCTTCTGCTAACTCCTTGGGTAACTCTCCGGTCATGAGGGTATTTCCATGACTCTTGCGGCTCAACGCATCAGCTACTACGTTAGCCTTTCCTGGGTGATAATGCAATCTCATATCATAATCCTTAATGAGCTCCAACCATCTCCTTTGCCTGAGATTCAACTCCTTCTCCATGAAAATGTACTTAAAACTCTTGTGATCCGTGTAGACCTCACAGTGGTTTCCGATGAGAAAATGTCTCCATATCTTCAACGCATGCACTACGGCTGCTAACTCCAAATCATGTGTAGCATAATTCAACTCATGGGGTTTAAGCTGTCGTGAGGCATATGAAACAACTCTTCCCTCCTGCATAAGCACGGCTCCAAGTCCTCGACGTGAAGCGTCGCAATATACTTCATAATCCTTGCGTTGATCTGGCAGAATCAACACTGGCGCTGTAACTAAACGTTTCTTCAACTCCTGAAAACTGGCCTCACATTCCTCAGTCCAATTGAACTTGGTGTCCTTCTTCAACAATTCCGTCATAGGCTTTGCAATCTTTGAGAAATTCTCAATGAATCTTCGGTAGTATCCTGCGAGTCCAAGAAAACTCCGGATCTCTCCAACTGACGTGGGTGACTCCCAATTTGTCACAGTGTTAACCTTGGTGGGATCTACTGCTATTCCTTCCCCGGATATAACATGTCCAAGGAATCCGACTTCCTTCAGCCAAAACTCATACTTGCTGAACTTGGCGTATAGCTGATGTTCTCTGAGCTTTCCAAGTACCAAACGCAAATGCTCCTTATGCTCTTCTTCATTCTTCGAATAGACCAGAATATCATCAATGAACACTATGATGAACTTATCCAAAAACTCCATAAACACTTTGTTCATCATGTTCATAAAATAGGCAGGTGCGTTAGTCAGACCGAATGACATAACGGTGTACTCATATAGCCCATACCTTGTGGTAAAAGCTGTCTTAGGTATATCCTGCTCTCGAATCTTCAACTGGTGGTATCCTGATCGCAAATCAATCTTGGAAAATGCTTTAGCTCCTTGTAGTCGGTCAAACAAATCATTGATCATCGGCAGTGGGTACTTGTTCTTGATTGTTACTTCATTCAATCCACGATAATCAACAACCATCCTCAACGATCCATCTTTCTTCTCCACTAGAAGTACTGGTGATCCCCAAGGTGACGAACTTGGGCGAATATATCCTTTATCCAGTAACTCCTTAATCTGCTTCTTAATTTCCTCCAAATCCTTTGCAGGCATTCTGTACGGTCTCTTAGATATTGGCTCTGTGCCTGGCAAAACCTCAATCAAAAACTCAATGTCTCTATCCGGTGGCATGCCTGGCAACTCCTCTGGAAATACGTCAGGGAAATCCTTCACCACTGGTACTTCCTCCTGTACAACTCCTGATAAGGAATTCACTTGAGTCCTCTTCGGCACATGCCGGGATACATACTTGATCCTTCTTCCTTCTGGGGTGGTAAGCAAAATCGTCTTACTGGCGCAATCGATGTTTCCTCCGTACATCGATAGCCAATCCATTCCCAAAATCACATCCAAACCTTGGGACTCCAAAACTATTAGGTCTGAGGGGAAAACATGCCTACCTATGGCCAATGGCATCTGAAAACATCCTTGGCTTGCCATATACTCTGCTCCTGGCGAGGTTACTAACATAGGTGTTCTAAGAACTTTGGTGGGCAACTTAAACTTATCCACAAATCCCCTTGATATGTATGAATGCGATGCACCAGTATCAAAAAGAACGATTGCAGTAAATGACTTAACCAAAAACTTACCTATTACTGCATCAAGCTGGGCTTCTACCTCCTCCACGTTAACGTGGTTCACTTGTCCTCTGTTGAAAGGGTTCGGCTTCTTCCCCGAGCTTCCGTTGCCATTCCCATTCTTAGCTTCAGGACATTCATTGGCATAATGTCCAGTCTTCTGGCATTTGTAGCAAGTGACGTGGCTCAGATCCTTCTTGGCTGGGGTTGATGGGTTGGAACGGTTCTGTCCGTTGCTTCCTCCGTTACCATTCCCATTCTTGGGGCCACTATGGTTGTGCGAACTCCCTCCTCCATGGGTATGCTGAAAAGGTCCTCCCGAGTTCGGGGTAAATCGAGGCTTCTGATGAGCTCCAGAATTGTACTTCCCTTGTCCATACTTCCTCTTACGGCTCTCAATCTGCTGCTGCTTCCCTTCAATCATGAGAGCTCTGTCTACCAACTCCTGGTAGTTGTTAAAAGTTGCCACCATCAACTGCATGCTCAGCTCATCATTCAGTCCTTCCAGAAACTTCTCCTGCTTAGTTGCATCCGTAGCAACGTCATCTGGGGCATAACGTGCTAACTTACTGAAATCCTCCACGTATTGGCCAACGGTACGTCCTCCTTGGCGTAAGTTGCGAAACTCACGCTTCTTCATGGCCATAGCTCCTGCTGAAACATGGGCAGTGTGAAAAGCTTGCTGAAACTGGTCCCATGTGACAGTGTCAATGGGGTGAGTGGCTGTGTAATTCTCCCACCATGATGATGTGGGTCCATCAAGCTGATGTGCGGCAAAATGCACTCTCTCCGCATCTATGCATCCTGCAGTGGTCAACTCCCTATCAATCTTGCGAAGCCAATCATCTGCAACAATCGGCTCGGTGCTACTGGAGAACACCGGCGGATTCAGCCTAAGAAAACGGGCTAAGTGGTCAACTGGTGGGGTGGTGGTGGGTTGTTGTTGTTGTTCCCCTGCTGAACTAGCACTTGCATCAGGGCATTCTGCTGCTGAATCAACTGAGTGATCTCCGGTGGGAAAACAAATCCGGTGTCGCGTCTCGGAGGCATCTGATGGGTTTAGAAAAGATGAGAAAATAGGATAGAATGAGATCTAGAGGGAAAACACTACCCATATGCACATGAGACAAACACAATCATATCACTCCAGTCAATTCAAACAAGGCATACAATCGATCTAACTATCGTTACAAAGTGCTTGGACTATACTATATACATGGTGGAATACTACTACTGATATGGTGGTCGACTAGAAAAATTGATCGGTCGAAGACTCCATGATATCTGCTCTGGCTTCATCCTCCAAATCATCATCACTGGGTCCGAGTCGGTGTTGTCGATGATGATGTAGTTCTCCGGACAAGTAGAATCGTCGTCTTCTCCTCCTGGCGCAGGGTCTCCCATGAAAACTCCTATCTTCTTTATCAGGTCGTCATTCTTCTCTACTAGTGTGACGATTTCCTCCATATAATCTTCGCGTGTAGCCTTGAGTTCTTCCTCCAGCTCCGTGATCCTTGTCATTGCCTTCTTCAAATCCATCATGCCTGCGCACATCTGGTTCTCCAGGCAACGAATGTGCTGGTTTAACTCCTGAATGAAAGCTGCAATAGATCTATCCTTCCTGGTGCTGATCATCTCCCATTGCTCGTCTCGGCGCCCACAAATCTGATAGATAGTATCCTTGAGATCATTGTGGTAAACTTCTTCAACGCGTCCCATGGTAATGTGAGCTGCCATACTCTTTCCTAGACTCCAGGTTGGTGCATCGAAAGAAAACTCTATGGGCTCAGTGACTGGCGTGAACGTCCTTCCTGGAACTTGAACTTGAATCATCCAGCGCTCCTCTTCTGGTAAAGTGGCGTTGTAGGTCCCGGTGAAGCTTGGTATTCCGATGTTCAGGTACCTAGTAACTTCCTTCAAGTGTCGTCCAAAAGGTGTATCCTCATCCGGTTGCGCGAACTTGTTCCTTGCATCCGCCATCCTAAAAGAGTGGAAGAAAGGAGAGGAGTCAGAAATGAGAAGAGAGTAGTGATCTAGGGCTTTAGCTTAGTGGTCGTGTCCTACAGTCAGCGTGTGCTCTGATACCATCTTTGTAGCGACCAGACCTCAAACAGTCTAGTCTCTGTGCATCAGTGTCATCCCTGGATCGGTAATGCTGACACGCACAGTACTTGAAGGATTTATAACAGAGTAGCAATCACACACTTATTACATCGAATAGTCTCAAGAGAGAACTTATTACAATAAACATGGCTTAAGGCCATCTAATACGATAACAGCGGAAGGCTTGGAAGATAAAGTGAGTCCATCAACTCCAACGGCATCACTGAGTATAAGACCACGACCTATGGCACCTTACTCGTCGTCTGAAAAGTATGCAACATGAACGTTGCAGCCCGAAAATGGGTCAGCACATGGAATATGCTGGCAAAGTAACACATAGAGAGTAATGAGCAGAATACTGCTAACACTACATGCATATTTGGCTGGTGGAAAGCTCTATGGTTACAATTTTGCGAAAAGCCAATTTTTCCCTACAACAAAGGATTAAATTTTATTTAACTATTATGGTGGTTGTTAAACATTGAGAAGGTTCACCCAACTCAATCCCAATTAAGTAAATTTCATTAAACCCAACAAATTTAATTTAGTAACATGATGATGAGATTCACATGATAATCCAAGAACTAGATACTCAAGATGTCCATAACCGGGGACACGGCTAACCATGATTAGATTGTACACTCTGCAGAGGTTTGCGCGTTTTTCCCCACAAGACTCGATCTCCTCCGTTGGATTTCTTGCACTTCATGATGTTTGAGAAACGGATGACCGAGACATAGTCTTTCAGAAGCGTTAGCACCTTACGATGGGTAGACAGTTACACCTACTTTCCCCTACATCTGCTAGTCTACCACTGTAAGAGTTCACACGACTTAATCAACTATGCTAGAGCCCATAATAGCTTGTGGCTACACACGGAAGTTTCTAGCATGAATAATCTCATGATCCCTTTGAGCCTGGGTGGCGGTCCATAGGAGAATCACACGGTACCCCGGGATTTCCAAAAAAACAGGCAACACTGGGTTCCCCAGGTGCCTCAATCCACCCAGATGTGTATTTAAGTAGCCACCTTAAGTTAACCATTAATTAACAATCTCACATCTGTCATGTAATCACTCAAACCCAATCCACGTCTAAAAGCATAGCATGGCAATATAAGCAAACGTAGAAGTAACTCCCAAGGGTTTGATAATAAAACAGGTAATAGGTACTACCTCATCTACTTCCCAAAACCCACATATTAAACAGTTCCTAACCATGCAATAGTTTAAGGGTTGATCTAATGCAATAAAACTGGGTGGTAAAGAGGTATGATCAAAGTGTTACTTGCCTTGCTGATGATCCGGAAAACCTAGAGACTCGTAGTAGCACGCTGCGCACTCCGGGTACTCTATCGCAAACAAACAATAACATACATAAGCAATCAAGCAAGGGTGCACGGGTAAAACTCAAATAAGAGATCTAACCAGAAAGTTCAACTTAAGAACTCCGGTTGGCAAAAAGAATCAAATCGAACGAAGCAACAAAACTCAAACGACGAAAGAAACAAACTCCGTTTACTAATCTGGACTTAAGTCAAATTTTTACAGTAGCAAAAACTTGTTTGAGTTGCTTCAACAGAAAGAGGGTTTCGAGACGAAACTCTAGGCGCTTGAATCGCCTGATTCCGATAAACGAGCGAAAAGTTATACTAAAACGAAAATCGGATCAGAAATCGCGATCGAAAATAATCACAAAAAATCCGAGAAAAAGAAAAACTGACGAACAGGCTAACGAACGAACGTTCGCTGTCTGCGGTTAAATGACGAAAACCGTTCGTTAAAACGAATGTTCGGACGAACGTCCGCAAAATAACTAAACCAAGAAAACTGACGAACCGATCTAAAAAAACGGATCTAGGTTTTTTTAAAAAAATAACCGAACGATTTTATGAGAAAAACCGGCTGCGGCTACCTCGAGTCCGGCGAGATCTCCGGCGAGGCGGCGAGGTGGCGGCGGGACGGGCTCGGCGGGTCGGCGGCGGCGGAACGGGCGGCGTCGGCGGTGGCGGCAGCGGCGGCGGCGGGGTCGGGCTAGGGTTAGGGTTTAGGTGGCGGCGGGCTTCGATGGGCTGGGGGGCTCGGGGCGGCGCTATTTAAGAGGGCCGGCTGGGCGGAGTCCTGGCCGGTTACGGCCCGAGTCGGTTTGACTTTTTTTTAAACAATTCGGACGTGCAGAAGAAGAAAGAAAAGAAATACTAAACGGACTCCAAAACTCCCGAACTAAATTTTCCCCGTCCTCTAAAAATAAGCCGGACAAGATGAACATTTATTTGGGCCTAAAATGAAATTTTGAAAAATGCATATTTTTCCTAGGCAAATAAAATAGAAATAAAATCCGAATAAAATCAAATATTTTTTTTTAATTTTTTCCTCCAATATTTCATTATTTTTGGAGAAGTCATATTATCCCCTCTCATGTATTTTGATATGAAATATTTTCGGAGAGAAAAATAATTAAAACAAATGATCCTCGTTTCGATATTTGATAAAATTCAAATATGAAAATCATGAAATCCCCAACTCTCTCAGTGGGTCCTTGAGTTGCTTAGAATTTCGAGGATCGCAAACCGAAATGCAATAAAATATGATATGCATGATGATCTAATGTATAACATTTCAAATTAAAAATTTGGGATGTTACATTTAAACATACATATTGTTCATCGATACATCCAAATGCATACTCCCTCCGTAAAGAAATACTTTAATGATCTAAACGCTAGAGGGAGTACATATTATCCATCGATACATCCAAATACATAATGCTCATCCATCCATGTGATTGATGATGGCTTTTGATCCACCATGTGTTTGGTGATTTTTGGAAGTTGTTCATTCGATGCCTTTTGATGCAATTATTGTTATTTTAAGTGTTTGATGGATTGAATGACCGATGTTTATGTTCGTAGTTGAATTATAATGTGGTGCATTTGAATTGTTTATGTTCTGATTGAAATGTGATGCATTTGTTTGCTTAAATATTGGATGAATTTGCAAAAGAATTTTTTTAGGGCATTAAGTTTTGGGGGATGGGCTAGATGAACAAAAATTTAGTAATGAGAAATTAAAGGATGGCGGATAAGATGGGGAATTAAGTTATATTGATCGGCTAGAGATGGTCTAACCATGTCATTCCTCAGCTTTCTTCTCTAATCTAGATGAAGAGTTGTAGCAGCCATCAGCACAAGCATCTGTGACTCATTGACGCTGACTTCTAACTCTCAGATGTGGCTTGCGTTTTCATTTGTTCACTGTACAAACTTTTGGATTATGAAACATGGCATTGTAGCAGAAACTGCAATAGCAGAATGTGCACTGAGAAACGGTACACATCAGGTCAACAGCTCGGCAATTATATTTTGTCACCGAATGGGCTCGTCACTTTCATCGTTACATTTGCAATATCTCACAGTTTGGCCATATAGATTCTTCACCGTGCATTTACAGGCTAATATTCGTGCATTTAACCTGAACTATCAAAATCTGACTATTGAACTCCATGACTCTCGATATACATTTCACTGTCACGAATAGCAGAAGTTCATTGTTGATGATGAATACACAGAAGTTGAGCAAGTAGCCGCAATGACGATCCAGGTTGGTTCTACTGCTTCAGTTTCACCATCTCATGCAAGTTCACAGGATAGCACATCTTGGTGTACTCACCAAACCACATGTTTTCTGCCAGGATCTGATTCACAGCATCTGTTGGGTGGAATTCGTTCCACCACACATTGTTTGACACGTCGCTGCACGCCATCTGTGGAAGAACACATACGAATAGACCGCATACTTGCCCAGCCCACAGCAAGCATCAGTGGTGATCAGAAAGCCTGCACACTGCAATTCCACCAAAATGGCAAGGCTTAGCGCACTCAGTTCAAAGGTAGTCCTAATGATGCATTTGAGAAGACCGAGCACTCAGTTTAAATGTTGTACTAATGATGTTGCTCACCATATCGGTCACGGTTCTCTAGTATGTCCACTGAACCCTCAAATGTATCACAGTAACTTATCAGAGTCTGGGTACTGGCGGATGAACTCGCTGGACATGCATCTCAGGCCATCGTTGAACTTGATTGATTTAGTCGATGCATTCCCCATTTTAGCTGCCATTGTCCGAAAGTGAGGGGCACAGCCAACAGGAGGAAGGCCCATCTGCACGACCTTTCGAACGTTGATATTGTACAAATTCAAAAATCATAATTGTCAGAAGGTAGGAGATGCATGAGTCCACAACTACTTTAGACAACAAAAAAAGAGTAATCTAACAAGAACCACATATAGAACTAAACAATAAACATTAACAGATGCAATATGGTAAGTAGGAGTAGTTTGCTGCAGTATTGCAAAGAATAAAGAAACCGAAGCAATCCATTACAATTTGCATCAGCATATATACATGGGACTATGGAATGAACACAAAGAAACTTTCTACATCCAACAAACTACTGCTAGGTCCATCTTCAATCACCATGCATCACATGTTCTGCTGAAGGTTAGGTAATGGAGATAAATTAGGCATAGAGAACCAAATGATCTATGACACATGAACTGGGAAGCACACTGTACCATGGTCGGGTCATGAACAGTTCAATGCAGTGAGATAAATGTGCAAGGTGTTTCACATTTACAGCTGAAAGTACCACAGACTTCACTTGAACCCAAAACAGATGCAGCACAAACTACTTAACACAAAATAAGTGCAGCCTGAGCATTTAAGAATATATAACAGTTTAAGACGGTCATCTTCAAAATAAGTTCTTTTGTCGAAAATGAAAACATAGAAGTTGAACAAGTAACTGCAATGACGATCCAGGTTGGTTCTACTGCTTCAGTTTCACCATCTCCTGCAAGTTCACTGGATAGCACATCTTGGTGTGCTCACCAGACCACACGTTTTCTGCCAGGATCCGGTTCACAGCATCTGTCGGGTGGAATTCATCCCACCACACATGGCTTGACGCGCCACTGCACGCCATCTGTGGAAGAAAACATATGAATAGGCCGTCATACTTGCCAAGCCTACAGCAAGCATCAGTGGTAGTCAGAAAGCCTGCGCGTTGCAGTTCCACCAAAATGAGAAGACTTAGCACTCCATTTAACTGCAGTACAAATGATACATTTGAGAAGGTTTGGCACTCAATTTAAATGCAGTACTAATGGTGCATTTGCTCACCATAGCGGACACGGTTCTCTAGTATGTCCACTGACCCCTCAAATGTATCACAGTAACTGATCACAGGGTCTGGGTACTGGCGGATGAACTCTCTGGACATGTATCTCAGGCCATAGTTGAACTCGATCACAACGTTGTTGATGTAGTCGATGCATTCCCCATTTAGGCTGCCGTAGTCCGAAAGGAAGTGAGGAGCACAGCCAACAGGGGGAGGGCCCATCAGCACGACCTTTCGAACGTTGATATTGTACAGATTCTGCATAAATCATCATTGCCAGAAGGTAGTGGGAGATACATGAGTCCACAACTAGTTTAGGCATCAAAAGTGGAGTAATCTGGCAAGAACCACGTAAATAGAACTAAACAGTAATGGATGCAATATGGCAATTAATTTGCTACGGTATTGCGTAGAATAAAGAAACCAAAGCAATCCGTTACGATTTGCATCAGCATATAAATGAGATTATGAAATGGACACAAAGAAAATTTCTACATACAACAAACTACTGGTTACTGGTATATGCATCTCCAGTTACTATGCATCACATGTTCTGCTTAAAAGTGGGTAAAAAAAGGGCAGCCGGTGCTGATGGGCCCGGAGAAGGGTCCGACCATTTAGAGGTAAATTAGGCATAGAGAATCAAATGATCCATGACACGTGAAATGAGAAGCACGATTATACCATGGTCGGGTCATGAACAGTTCCATGCAGTGAGATAAATGTGCAAGGCGTTTCACAGTTACAGCTGAAAGTAGAACAGACTTAACTTGAAGCCAAAACAGATGGCAGCACAAAAAGAAGTTCAGCCTGAGCATTTCAGAATATATCACAGTTAACATTATGCTGTGGTGTAGCTTGGGTAGCGTGAGCTAGCACCTTGTACCGTTTTAGTTTTTCAGTTATGCTGTGTTTGTTTTGCTTTGTTTCCAATAGTTTACGATTTTTGCTCTTCAGGGTTGTATTTGCTTTGCACTCCCTCCGTTCATAAATTTAAAATGTTTTGGATATTTCAATATGGACTACATACATACTGAAATGAGTAAACACACTAAAACGTGTCTATATACATCTGATTCAGAAAAAAGTTAGAACATATAGTATTTGTGAACGGAGGGAGTACTTTGCATCATCATGAGCCCTTCTTCCATAAAATGTCTGTTCGAGAGAAAAAAAAATTAAGACAGTACAAAGGTCTATTTGCCTTGCCAAAAAGTTAGGCCAACATTTTGCTTGTCCATGGGTTGGCCAATGTTGGACAGAAAAATGAGCTAGAGTTAGTAAAGAGCTATTGGCATGCCGAAAAATTGGAGACAAGTTTTGGCTACCATCCAAATTTCCTTATATACCAACTAAAGACCATTACACCTCATAGACTCCGGAGCATCCATCCAACCATTTTTATTCATATTTTATCAAAATGCTTTAACTACCATCAGTCTGAAACATTTTGCATTTGTAGTACCTGTGCAATTTTACCAGAACTAACCCCAAATTCGACTGTAAGAACAATTAGTATGTAAACCAAAGGCAAAGGCATTAATGTTCTAGAATTGCTAACCAACAGGGAGACTTCATTCATTTAATCACTTCTTTTGTTAATTTCCCAGATAAAAATTTCTAGTTTATCCAGACAAGGAAGTACATTTTCTCCAAATGAAATTCGTAGTTACAGAGATCCTTGCATATGTGTGGTGCAACTCCACAAATAAGTAAAACCTCAGTTCTACAGCCTTAAGAGACAATGCACATCAGACTCGTAATCAAAAAGGAGGGGAGCAATGGTACACAGAATAAACCGAGGAGCAAGAACTACACCTTGATTTCCTGCCTCACTGCATTAACAAGGAGCTGATTGAACTCCCATGGGAGATAATGCATCTGAACGCCTGACACATCGTCGCAGGTAGTAGTGGATGAAGTCCTTGCTCCTGATCGACAGAAAAAACACCGACCTCTTGAACAGGTTGACTGTAGCTGCTTCCCCAAGAGCCAACGCCAACTGTTCATATGTGTCCTCAACCTGCTTCACCTGCCGGGTCAGCGACACGTGCACCCCCCTACAAGCACAACCAAAATCGCAAGAACCCCACCTGGTTAGCATCAAATTTGGTGTGAGGAAACCATAAATTGACAGCAGAATCATCCCCAAACAGATCCATCGACAGCAACAAGACTTCATAAGATTGACGCAGAGTTATTGGGAGAGGTGGGAGAACACACCACCAGTCTGAAACATTTTACATTTATAGTACCTGTGCTACTTTACCAGAACTAACCCCAAAATTGACAGTAAGAACAATTAGTATGTAAACCAAAGGCAAAGGCATTAATGTTCTAGAACTGCTAACCAACAGGGAGACTTCATTCATTTAATCACTTTCTTTTGTTAATTTCCCCGATAAGATTTTCCAGTTTATCCAAGCAAGGAAGTACATTTTCTCCAAATCGAAATTTGTAGTTACAGAGATCATTGACTATGCGTGGTGCAACTCCACAAGTAAAACCTCAATTCTACATCCTTAAGAGACAATGTGCAGCACGCTGATAATCAAAATGGAGGCGGAGCAATGGTACACAGAATAAACCGAGCAAAGAACCACACCTTGATTTCTGCCTCACTGCATTGACAAGGAGCTGACTGAACTCCCATGGGACTATGTGAGACATTGCATCTGCACGCCCGAGACATTTCGCAGATAGTACTGGATGAAGTCGTTGCTCCCGATCGACACCGACCTCTTGAACAGATCGACTTAGCTGCCTCCCGAAGAGCCAGCGCCAACTGCTCATATGTGTCCTCAACCTGCTGCACCTGCTGGGTCAGCGACACATGCATCCCCTGCAGGCGCAACCAAAATCGCAAAAACCCCAACCGATTAGCATCAAAATCATCCCCAAACAGATCCTCGACAGCACCAAGACGTTATAAGATTGATGCAGAGTTACACGGAATAATCAAGGAGAAGAAACAAACAATCATCAGTAGTCATGTTCAACCATGGAGACCTAAACCGAAACGATCCACATCTGCAAGGACGCACAAAATCGAGGAACCAGCACCGCACCAGCACCAATCCATGGAGAAACCAAGAGAAGGGAGAGGTCGCGAGCAACCCACCGAGGTTGTCGACGGGGACGCGGCCGTTGGAGAAGCGTCCGGCGGGTCGGTGGGTGCCGAAGCCCCGTCCACAGGGCTCGCGGTCGGCGCGGGCGAGCGTGCCAAGGTAGTTGTTGGCGCCGACGCCCGCTGTGGAGTCGCCGCCGATGACGAAGACCGCGGGGACGAGCGGGGGTGGGGGCGCCGACGGGGACGAGGAGCGGGAGGTCGAGGCGGCTGCGGCAGGAAGCAGAGCGGAGGGGAGGAGGAGGCGGCACCATTTCCGACGAGGGCGGCGGCGGGTTCGCGCGCTCTGGGTTGGAAAATGTTGGGGAGGGAGGGACTGCCCAACGTTGGCCCGCCGCTGCCTGTGTTGCATACGTCACGCCAAGTCCGGTAGCCGGCCGTGTGGGCCCACCAAATCCCCTAGGGTCCCCTCCTAACGGCACCACAGGGCGTCTCTTTTGATGCTGGATTAAAGTTAAACTGCATTAATTGGAGCTGCTTGCTTCATTAAGAGCATGGTTAATAATATAGCCATCTGCTGGCTATATGATCTTGCCACATCATCTATAGCCAATTTTATAGTCAGCAAGTACAATAGTTGGGTATAAATATGTATAACTTTTTTGCTACATGGCTCACCTCACTCTCTCACAACATGCCTAGGAGCACGTGTTGCAGCCAACTGTTAGTCAGTAGCCCGCTTTCATTCGCTTTCCTTCTCTCTCTCCTCTAACTCATCCAAAATATAATATTTAAAAGCTTATAGCCGCCTATGTCATCCTATTGTACTTGCTCTAAAGATCCGGAGCATAGCTGTACCTAAGCGCGAGTACAAACCCGATGAAATGTTACCACGGTGAAAAAAACATTAAACAATTTGATTGACATTTGTTGCTACTCCGCAAACGATTTCGATGTTTTGGATTTGGACATTGTCTAAATGAAGTTTAGGTGTGTCCATCGCCTGTTGGAGAGACGTAGATACATGACTGGTGCACTTGTGCAACAAACATTTTGGGCATAGTGGAATTTCTTTTCCATGATTAAAATGGCGTACAGTCGAACCATGAACAAAAATTAAGTAGTGTAGTATGTTAGAACAAAATAAGAACTTAGGAAACAAGATCATCACGTCAAAGAAAACCCGCGATCGTAACCTAGATCGCCAGCACCATCGCGGCATCACCAGGCCGTCCCATCCCCCTCGCCACTCTAGAATCGTGGCCGGGAGAAATCGCATGTCGCGGCAGTGGCAGTAGCTTTGAGGATGATGATTTTTTTTCGGCCGAAAGGACAAATGTCATATGGTCTTGGTGTTGGAAATATGCCCTAGAGGCAATAATAAATGGTTATTATTATATTTCTTTGTTCATGATAATAGTCTATTGTTCATGCTATAATTGTATTGTCCGGAAATCGTAATACATGTGTGAATACATAGACCACAACGTGTCCCTAGTAAGCCTCTAGTTGACTAGCTCGTTGATCAACAGATAGTCATGGTTTCCTGACTATGGACATTGGATGTCATTGATAACGGGATCACATCATTAGGAGAATGATGTGATGGACAAGACCCAATCCTAAGCATAGCATAAAAGATCGTGTAGTTTCGTTTGCTAGAGCTTTTCCAATGTCAAGTATCTTTTCCTTAGACCATGAGATCGTGCAACTCCCGGATACCGTGGGAGTGCTTTGGGTGTGCCAAACGTCACAACGTAACTGGGTGACTATAAAGGTGCACTACGGGTATCTCCGAAAGTGTATGTTGGGTTGGCACGGATCGAGACTGGGATTTGTCACTCCGTGTGACGGAGAGGTATCTCTGGGCCCACTCGGTAATGCATCATCATAATGAGCTCAATGTGACTAAGGCGTTAGTCACGGGATCATGCATTGCGGTACGAGTAAAGAGACTTGCCGGTAACGAGATTGAACAAGGTATTGGGATACCGACGATCGAATCTCGGGCAAGTAACATACCGATTGACAAAGGGAATTGCATACGGATTGATTGAATCCTCGACACCGTGGTTCATCCGATGAGATCATCGTGGAACATGTGGGAGCCAACATGGGTATCCAGATCCCGCTGTTGGTTATTGACCGGAGAGGCGTCTCGGTCATGTCTGCATGTCTCCCGAACCCGTAGGGTCTACACACTTAAGGTTCGGTGACGCTAGGGTTGTAGAGATATATGTATGCGGAAACCCGAAAGTTGTTCGGAGTCCCGGATGAGATCCCGGATGTCATGAGAGGTTCCGGAATGGTCCGGAGGTGAAGAATTATATATAGGAAGTCAAGTTTCGGCCACCGGGAAAGTTTCGGGGGTTACCGGTATTGTACCGGGACCACCGGAAGGGTCCCGGGGGTCCACCGGGTGGGGCCACCTATCCCGGAGGGCCCCGTGGGCTGAAAGTGGAAGGGAACCAGCCCTTAGTGGGCTGGGGCGCCCCCCTTGGGCCTCCCCCCTGCGCCTAGGGTTGGGAACCCTAGGGGGAGCCTCCCCCTTGCCTTGGGGGGCAAGGCACCCCTTCCCCCCCTTTGGCCGCCGCCCCCCTTGGAGATCCCATCTCCCTGGGCCGGCGCCCCCCCAGGGGGCCTATATAAAGGGGGGAGGGAGGGCAGCAAGACACAGCCTTGGGCGCCTCCCTCCTCCCCTGCAACACCTCTCTCTCTCTCTCTCGCAGAAGCTCGACGAAGCCCTGCCGGAGACCCGCTACATCCACCACCACGCCGTCGTGCTGCTGGATCTCCATCAACCTCTCCTTCCCCCTTGCTGGATCAAGAAGGAGGAGACGTCGCTGTGACGCCCCCGATTTGACCGTACACTAATCATGCACGCAAATGTGTACGACCAAGATCAGGGACTCACGGGAAGATATCACAACACAACTCTAAAACATAAAAAAAATCATACAAGCATCATAATACAAGCCAGGGGCCTCGAGGGCTCGAATACAAGTGCTCGATCACAGACGAGTCAGCGGAAGCAACAATATCTGAGTACAGACATAAGTTAAACAAGTTTGCCTTAAGAAGGCTAGCACAAACTGGGATACAGATCGAACGAGGCGCAGGCCTCCTGCCTGGGATCCTCCTAACTACTCCTGATCGTCGTCAGCGGGCTGCACGTAGTAGTAGGCACCTCCAGTGTCGTAAGTGTCGTCGTCGACGGTGGCGTCTGACTCCTGGACTCCAACATCTGGTTGCGACAACCAGATAGAAAGGAAAGGGGGAAAAGAGGGAGAGAAGCAACCGTGAGTACTCATCCAAAGTACTCGCAAGCAAGGAGCTATACTACATATGCATGGGTATATGTGTAAAGGGGCATATCAGTGGACTGAACTGCAGAATGCCAGAATAAAAGGGGGATAGCTAGTCCTGTCGAAGACTACGCTTCTGGCAGCCTCCATCTTGCAGCATGTAGAAGAGAGTAGATTGAAGTCCTCCAAGTAGCATCGCATAGCATAATCCTACCCGGCGATCCCCTCCTCGTCGCCCTGTTAGAGAGCAATCACCGGGTTGTATCTGGCACTTGGAAGGGTGTATTTTATTCAGTATCCAGTTCTAGTTGTCATAAGGTCAAGGTACAACTCCGGGTCGTCCTTTTACCGAGGGACACGGCTATTCGAATAGATAAACTTCCCTGCAGGGGTGCACCACATAACCCAACACGCTCGATCCCATTTGGCCGGACACACTTTTCTGGGTCATGCCCGGCCTCGTAAGATCAACGCGTCGCAGCCCCACCTAAGCACAACAGAGCGGTCAGCACGCCGGTCTAACCCTATGCGCGCAGGGGTCTGGGCCCATCGCCCTATGCACACCTGCACGTTGGTACGCGGCCGGAAGCAGACCTAGCCTAGTGGCGTTCCTGTCCAATCCGGCGCGCGCCACTCAGTCGCTGACGTCAAGAAGGCTTCGGCTGATACCACGACGCCGGGATACCCATAACTACTCCCGCGTAGATGGCTAGTGCGTATAGACCAAATGGCCAGACTCAGATCAAATACCAAGATCTCGTTAAGCGTGTTAAGTATCCGCGAACGCCGACCAGGGCCAGGCCCACCTCTCACCTAGGCGGTCTCAACCTGCCCTGTCGCTCCGCCACAAAGATCCACTTGCGGGTACTCCTACGAGCCGACCCGACTTTAGTCATCACATGTGTCATGTATGTAGTATATAAGTATATACCCGTGATCACCGCCCAGGTGATCACGGCCCGATAGTATAGCACAGCAGACGGACAAGAATGTAGGGCCACTGATGGAAATCTAGCATCCTATACTAAGCATGTAGGATTGCAGGTAAAGGTATCAACAGTAGTAGCAAGGATAGGCTATGCATCAGGATAGGATATCGACAAGCAGTAACATGCTACACTACTCTAATGCAAGCAGTATAGAGAAGAATAGGCGATATCTGGTGATCAAGGGGGGGCTTGCCTGGTTGCTCTGGCAAGTAGGAGGGGTCGTCAACACCGTAGTCGAACTGGGCAGCAGCAGTGTCGGTCTCGTAGTCTACCGGAGAGAAGAGGGGGAAGAAACAGTAAATACAATGCAAACATAAGCATGACGATGCGTGACATGACAATGAACGGTGCTAGGTGTGTCCTAATGCGACAGTAGGTGGTACCGGCGAAGG
Source organism: Aegilops tauschii subsp. strangulata (assembly GCF_002575655.3). Lineage (NCBI taxonomy): Eukaryota > Viridiplantae > Streptophyta > Magnoliopsida > Poales > Poaceae > Aegilops > Aegilops tauschii. The sequence goes on along the minus strand of NC_053035.3, from coordinate 366,702,690 downwards.
GGGGGGACATCCGGGAGGTATTCCCGATGTTTCGCGTTTTCGGACAGACGGACCGGAGGGGGAAAGTTGCTAGTTCGATAGGTTAGGGAGGTGTGGTGGACGAACGGACTGCGTATTCGGATTCGTCTCGTCGTTCTGAGCAACTTTCATATAGAAAACATTTTCATCCGAGTTACGGTTTAAAAGATATGAATTTTCAAAGATTATTTGAATTTCTGGAATTATTTAATTAACAAAAAAAGGGATATGACGTCAGCATGACGCATGAGTGACGTCAGCGGTCAACAGTCCGGTTGACTGGTCAAAACTGACACGGGAGACCCACCTGTCATAGACAGTGGGTTAACAGAAGATTAAACTAATTAATTTTTAGTTAATTAACTACTGGGCCCACCTGTCAGTGAGTGATTAGATTAATTAATTATTTTTATTTATAAAACATTTTGCTTTTCTTTTCTTTTTTTTATTTTTGCGGCGGGGCCCGCATGTCAGTGGCTGGGCCTGCCCAGTCAGCATGTTGACTGGGTTGGCCCAGTCAACGGGGCCCACGGGACCCACTGGCAGAGGCACTGGGGTGGCCCCAGGCCGGCCACGTCGGCGGCCGGCGCCGGAGCAACTCCGGCGACCAAAGCAGCGGCGGCCCCTCGCCGGATTTGGCCGGAATCGCGCTACGGGGCTCGGGAAGGAGCGGGGCTAGGCCCATTCGAAAGGGCTCGCAGCGCCGCATCCAGGGGTGGCCGGGGCTTCGCCGGACTTGGCCGGAATCGGCGCCGGCGAGCGGCGGAGGCGGCGACGCGGACGGGTGCCCGACAGAAACGTGGCTACGGTGGGCGGTCGAGCAAGCGGAGGGGCTGGGAAGCTTCTACGTGCGGTGGGGAGTGCTGCGGGCTTGAGCCCGTGACCAAAAGGTCACCGGAGACCCGCCGGCGGCGAGCTCCGCGGCGCGGCGTTCGGGCGCGCGCGGGGAAGAAGCTAGGGGGCGCGCGAGAGAGAAAGGACAGGGGAGGAGGGGGGAAGAGGCTCACCGCGCGGCACACGGAGGCCGGTGAGAGCTTAGGAGCAGCAGGTCGTCGCCGGGGAAGAAGGGGGTCGCCGGCGTCCGAAGTTGAAGACGAGCTCGGGGAGGCCGTTGCAGTGGCTCCGAGCTTCAACGGAGAGGCGGAGGTGGTGTAGTCGAGGGCGGCGACGGCGTATGACACGGCGAGGTGGCGATTGGGGCACGGTGGCCGTGCGAACGACGGGAACGGCGGCGAGCGCGTCGGGCGGGGGGGAAGAAGAAGAGAGCGGCGCGGATCTGGGGGGGAAGAGGGAGGCGCGGAGGCCGAGGGGAGAGCGGGGCGAGTGGGAGAGAGGCCCGAGGAGGCGGGGGTGCTGGCGCCCTTATCCTCCCCGTCGCCGGCGAGGTGGTGCGGCGGGGACGGCCCCTGTTCCGACCCCGGTCGGGGGAACAGGGGAGGGGGCGAGCGGGAGAGGTGGGCTGGGCCGGGGGTCGGGGGTGGTGGCCCAGTTTGGGCCACGGGTCCAGTGGGGGGGGAAGGGCCTTCTCCTTTTTTTTCTTTTTCTCTGTCTGTTCTGGTTTCTGTTTTCTTTTTATTTGCTTATTTTCTTTTCTGTTTTATTTCATTTAAAAGTATCTAGGTATTTTATAAAAATGTGTTTTCTCCACCATAATTACCAGTGTATTATTTGGCACCCACTGAACATTTTTGTTTAAATTTTTGAAAACTTTTATTTTCCACTTTTAAATTTAATTGAAGTTTGATCTAGGAGTTAGAAAAGGAATGTGATTCAAATGTGATCAAGCCCTGTTTAGCAACATGATTAGCTTAATCACAGGGAGTTACTGTAGCATGATTCTCAGGGTGTTACAGTCGCTGCACCGTACGTGTGTTGAACGCGGAGGTGCCGTCCGTTCGGCACTCGGTCATCGGTGATTTGGATCACGGCGAGTACGACTCCGTCATCCACGTTCATTGGAACGCTTCCGCTCGCGATCTACAAGGGTATGTAGATGCACTCCTTTCCCCTCGTTGCTAGTAGACTCCATAGATGCATCTTGGTGAGCGTAGGAAAATTTTAAATTATGCTACGATACCCAACAGTGGCATCATGAGCCAGGCCTATGCGTAGTTACTATGCACGAGTAGAACACAAAGAAGTTGTGGGCGTTGATGTTGCCAATTCTTCTTGCCGCTACTAGTCGTTTCTTGTTTCGGCGGAATTGTAGGATGAAGCGGCCCGGACCGACCTTACACGTACGCTTACGTGAGACAGGTTCCACCGACTGACATGCATTAGTTGCATAAGGTGGATAGCGGGTGTCTGTCTCTCCTACTTTAGTCAGAACGGATTCGATGAAAAGGGTCCTTATGAAGGGTAAATAGAAATTGGCAAATCACGTTGTGGTCATACGTAGGTAAGAAAACGTTCTTGCTAGAAACCTAGAAACCACGTAAAAACTTGCAACAACAATTAGAGGACGTCTAACTTGTTTTTGCAGCAAGTGCTATGTGATGTGATATGGCCAGAAGATGTGATGAATGATATATGTGATGTATGAGATTGATCATATTCTTGTAATAGGAATCACGACTTGCATGTCGATGAGTATGACAACCGGCAGGAGCCATAGGAGTTGTCTTTATTATTTTGCATGACCTGCGTGTCATTGAATAACGCCATGTAAATTACTTTGTTGCTAAACGCGTTAGCCATAGAAGTAGAAGTAATCGTTGGCGTGACGACTTCATGAAGACACAATGATGGAGATCATGATGATGGAGATCATGGTGTCATGCCGGTGACGAAGATGATCATGGTGCCCCGAAGATGGAGATCAAAGGAGCATAATGATATTGGCCATATCATGTCACTATTTGATTGCATGTGATGTTTATCATGTTTTTGCATCTTATTTGCTTAGAACGACGGTAGTAAGTAAGATGATCCCTTATAATAATTTCAAGAAAGTGTTCACCCTAACTGTGCACCATTGCGAAGGTTCGTTGTTTCGAAGCACCACGTGATGATCGGGTGTGATAGATTCTAACGTTCGAATACAACGGGTGTTGACGAGCCTAGCATGTACAGACATGGCCTCGGAACACACGCAATACACTTAGGTTGACTTGACGAGCCTAGCATGTACAGACATGGCCTCGGAACACGGAGGACCGAAAGGTCGAGCATGAGTCGTATAGAAGATACGATCAACATGGAGATGTTCACCGATCTTGACTAGTCTATCTCACGTGATGATCGGACACGGCCTAGTTAAAATCGGATCATGTATCACTTAGATGACTAGAGGGATGTCTATCTGAGTGGGAGTTCATTAAATAATTTGATTAGATAAACTCAATTATCATGAACTTAGTCTAAAATCTTTACACTATGTATTGTAGATCAAATGGCCAACGTTGTCCTCAATTTCAACGCGTTCCTAGAGAAAACCAAGCTGAAAGATGATGGCAGCAACTATACGGACTGGGTCCGGAACCTGAGGCTCATCCTCATAGTAGCCAAGAAAGATTATGTCTTAGAAGCACCGCTAGGTGAAGCACCAATCCCAGAGAACCAAGACGTTATGAACGCTTGGCAATCACGTGCTGATGATTACTCACTCGTTCAGTGCGGCATGCTTTACAGCCTAGAACCGGGTCTCCAAAAGCGTTTTGAGAAACATGGAGCATATGAGATGTTCGAGGAGCTGAAATTAGTTTTTCAAGCTCATGCCCGGGTCGAGAGATATGATGTCTCCGACAAGTTCTTCAGCTGTAAAATGGAGGAGAACAGTTCTGTTAGTGAGCACATACTCAGAATGTCTGGGTTGCACAACCGCTTGACTCAGCTGGGAGTTAATCTCCCAGATGACGCGGTCATTGACAGAATCCTCCAGTCGCTTCCACCAAGCTACAAGAGCTTTGTGATGAACTACAATATGCAGGGGATGGAAAAGACCATTCCCGAGGTATATTCAATGCTGAAATCAGTGGAAGGGGAGATCAGAAAAGAACATCAAGTGTTGATGGTGAATAAAACCACTAAGTTCAAGAAGGGCAAGGGTAAGAAGAACTTCAAGAAGGACGGCAAGGGAGTTGCCGCGCCCGGTAAACCAGTTACCAGGAAGAAGCCAAGAAATGAACCCAAGCCCGAGACTGAGTGCTTTTATTGCAAGGGAAGTGGTCACTGGAAGCGGAACTGCCCCAAATACTTGGCGGACAAGAAGAAGGCCGGCAACACCAAAGGTATATGTGATATACATGTAACTGATGTGTACCTTACCAGTACTCGTAGTAGCTCCTGGGTATTTGATACCGGCGCGGTTGCTCATATTTGTAACTCAAAACAGGAACTACGGAATAAACGGAGACTGGCGAAGGACGAGGTGACGATGCGCGTCGGGAATGGTTCCAAGGTCGATGTGATCGCCGTCGGCACGCTACCTCTGCATCTACCCACGGGATTAGTTTTAAACCTCAATAATTGTTATTTAGTGCCAGCTTTGAGCATGAACATTGTATCTGGATCTCGTTTAATTCGAGATGGCTACTCATTTAAATCCGAGAATAATGGTTGTTCTGTTTATTTGGTAGATATGTTTTATGGTCATGCCCCGCTGGTCAATGGTCTATTTTTGATGAATCTCGAACGTGATGTTACACATGTTCATAGTGTGAATACCAAAAGATGTAAAGTTGATAATGATAGTCCCACATACTTGTGGCACTGCCGCCTTGGTCACATTGGTGTCAAGCGCATGAAGAAGCTCCATGCAGATGGACTTTTGGAGTCTCTTGATTACGAATCATTTGACACGTGCGAACCATGCCTCATGGGTAAGATGACCAAGACTCCGTTCTCCGGAACAATGGAGCGAGCAACCAACTTATTGGAAATCATACATACCGATGTGTGCGGTCCAATGAGTGTTGAGGCTCGCGGAGGATATCGTTATGTTCTCACTCTCACTGATGATTTAAGTAGATATGGGTATGTCTACCTAATGAAACACAAGTCTGAAACCTTTGAAAAGTTCAAGGAATTTCAGAGTGAAGTTGAGAATCAACGTGACAGGAAAATAAAATTCTTACGATCAGATCGTGGTGGAGAATATTTAAGTCACGAGTTTGGTGCACACTTAAGGAAATGTGGAATAGTTTCACAACTCACGCCGCCTGGAACACCTCAGAGAAATGGTGTGTCTGAACGTCGTAATCGCACTCTATTGGATATGGTGCGATCTATGATGTCTCTTACCGATTTACCGCTCTCATTTTGGGGTTATGCTTTAGAGACTGCCGCATTCACTTTAAATAGGGCACCGTCTAAATCCGTTGAGACGACACCGTATGAATTATGGTTTGGGAAGAAACCTAAGCTGTCGTTTCTAAAAGTTTGGGGATGCGATGCTTATGTCAAGAAACTTCAACCTGAAAAGCTCGAACCCAAGTCGGAAAAATGCGTCTTCATAGGATACCCTAAGGAAACTATTGGGTATACCTTCTACCTCAGATCCGAGGGCAAGATCTTCGTTGCCAAGAACGGGTCCTTTCTAGAGAAGGAGTTTCTCTCGAAAGAATTGAGTGGGAGGAAAGTGGAACTTGATGAGGTGATAGTCACCCCTTCCGAACCGGAAAGTAGCGCAGCGCGGGAAAATGTTCCCGTGGTGCCTACAGCGACTGGGGAGGAAGTTAATGATGATGATCATGAAGCTTCGGATCAAGTTACTGAACTTCGTAGGTCCACAAGGACACGTTCCGCACCAGAGTGGTACGGCAACCCTGTCCTGGAAATCATGTTGTTAGACAACGGTGAACCTTCGAACTATGACGAAGCGATGGCGGGCCCGGATTCCGACAAATGGCTAGAAGCCATGAAATCCGAGATAGAATCCATGTATGAAAACAAAGTATGGACTTTGACTGACTTGCCCGATGAGCGGCGAGCCATAGAAAACAAATGGATCTTTAAGAAGAAGACGGACGCAGATGGTAATGTGACCATCTACAAAGCTCGACTTGTCGCTAAGGGTTATCGACAAGTTCAAGGGGTTGACTACGATGAGACTTTCTCACCCGTAGCGAAGCTGAAGTCCGTCCGAATCATGTTAGCAATTGCCGCATACTATGATTATGAGATATGGCAGATGGACGTCAAAACGGCATTCCTTAACGGCTTCCTTAAGGAAGAGTTGTATATGATGCAGCCGGAAGGTTTTTGTCGATCCTAAGAATGCTAACAAAGTATGCAAGGTCCAGCGCTCAATCTATGGGCTGGTGCAAGCATCTCGGAGTTGGAACATTCGCTTTGATGAGATGATCAAAGCGTTTGGGTTTACACAGACTTATGGAGAAGCCTGTGTTTACAAGAAAGTGAGTGGGAGCTCTGTAGCATTTCTCATATTATATGTGGATGACATACTATTGATGGGAAATGATATAGAATTCTTGGAAAGAATAAAGGCCTATTTGAATAAGTGTTTTTCAATGAAGGACCTTGGAGAAGCTGCTTATATATTAGGCATCAAGATCTATAGAGATAGATCAAGACGCCTCATTGGTCTTTCACAGAGTACATACCTTGACAAGATATTGAAGAAGTTCAGTATGGATCAGTCCAAGAAGGGGTTCTTGCCTGTATTGCAAGGTGTGCAGTTGAGCACGGCTCAATGCCCGACCACGGCAGAAGATATAGAAAAGATGAGTGTCATCCCCTATGCCTCGGCCATAGGGTCTATTATGTATGCCATGCTGTGTACCAGACCTGATGTAAACCTTGCCGTAAGTTTGGTAGGAAGATACCAAAGTAATCCCGGCATGGAACACTGGACAGCGGTCAAGAATATCCTGAAGTACCTGAAGAGGACTAAGGACATGTTTCTCGTTTATGGAGGTGACGAAGAGCTCGTCGTAAAGGTTACGTCGACGCTAGCTTCGACACAGATCTGGATGACTCGAAGTCACAGACCGGATACGTGTATATTTTGAATGGAGGAGCAGTAAGCTGGTGCAGTTGCAAGCAAAGCGTCGTGGCGGGATCTACATGTGAAGCGGAGTACATGGCAGCCTCGGAGGCAGCACAGGAAGTAGTCTGGATGAAGGAGTTCATTACCGACCTAGGGGTGATTCCCAATGCGTCGGGCCCGATGACTCTCTTCTGTGACAACACTGGAGCCATTGCCCTTGCGAAGGAGCCCAGGTTTCACAGGAAGACCAGGCATATCAAGCGTCGCTTCAACTCCATTCATGAAAGTGTTCAAAATGGAGACATAGATATTTGTAAAGTACATACGGACCTGAATGTAGCAGATCCGTTGACTAAACCTCTCCCTAGGGCAAAACATGATCAACACCAGGACGCAATGGGTGTTCGATTCATCACAATGTAACTAGATTATTGACTCTAGTGCAAGTGGGAGACTGTTGGAAATATGCCCTAGAGGCAATAATAAATGGTTATTATTATATTTCTTTGTTCATGATAATAGTCTATTGTTCATGCTATAATTGTATTGTCCGAAAATCGTAATACATGTGTGAATACATAGACCACAACGTGTCCCTAGTAAGCCTCTAGTTGACTAGCTCGTTGATCAACAGATAGTCATGGTTTCCTGACTATGGACATTGGATGTCATTGATAACGGGATCACATCATTAGGAGAATGATGTGATGGACAAGACCCAATCCTAAGCATAGCATAAAAGATCGTGTAGTTTCGTTTGCTAGAGCTTTTCCAATGTCAAGTATCTTTTCCTTAGACCATGAGATCGTGCAACTCCCGGATACCGTAGGAGTGCTTTGGGTGTGCCAAACATCACAACGTAACTGGGTGACTATAAAGGTGCACTACGGGTATCTCCGAAAGTGTCTGTTGGGTTGGCACGGATCGAGACTGGGATTTGTCACTCCGTGTGACGGAGAGGTATCTCTGGGCCCACTCGGTAATGCATCATCATAATGAGCTCAATGTGACTAAGGCGTTAGTCACGGGATCATGCATTGCGGTACGAGTAAAGAGACTTGCCGGTAACGAGATTGAACAAGGTATTGGGATACCGACGATCGAATCTCGGGCAAGTAACATACCAATTGACAAAGGGAATTGCATACGGATTGATTGAATCCTCGACACCGTGGTTCATCCGATGAGATCATCGTGGAACATGTGGGAGCCAACATGGGTATCCAGATCCCGCTGTTGGTTATTGACCGGAGAGGCGTCTCGGTCATGTCTGCATGTCTCCCGAACCCGTAGGGTCTACACACTTAAGGTTCGGTGACGCTAGGGTTGTAGAGATATATGTATGCGGAAACCCGAAAGTTGTTCGGAGTCCCGGATGAGATCCCGGACGTCACGAGAGGTTCCGGAATGGTCCGGAGGTGAAGAATTATATATAGGAAGTCAAGTTTCGGCCACCGGGAAAGTTTCGGGGGTTACCGGTATTGTACTGGGACCACCGGAAGGGTCCTGGGGGTCCACCGGGTGGGGTCACCTATCCCGGAGGGCCCCGTGGGCTGAAAGTGGAAGGGAACCAGCCCTTAGTGGGCTGGGGCGCCCCCCTTGGGCCTCCCCCCCGCGCCTAGGGTTGGGAACCCTAGGGGGGAGCTTCCCCCTTGCCTTGGGGGGCAAGGCACCCCTTCCCCCCCTTTGGCCGCCGCCCCCCTTGGAGATCCCATCTCCCTGGGCCGGCGCCCCCCCAGGGGGCCTATATAAAGGGGGGGGAGGGAGGGCAGCAAGACACAGCCTTGGGCGCCTCCCTCCTCCCCTGCAACACCTCTCTCTCTCTCTCGCAGAAGCTCGACGAAGCCCTGCCGGAGACCCGCTACATCCACCACCACGCCGTCGTGCTGCTGGATCTCCATCAACCTCTCCTTCCCCCTTGCTGGATCAAGAAGGAGGAGACGTCGCTGCACCGTACGTGTGTTGAACGCGGAGGTGCCGTCCGTTCGGCACTCGGTCATCGGTGATTTGGATCACGGCGAGTACGACTCCGTCATCCACGTTCATTGGAACGCTTCCGCTCGCGATCTACAAGGGTATGTAGATGCACTCCTTTCCCCTCGTTGCTAGTAGACTCCATAGATGCATCTTGGTGAGCGTAGGAAAATTTTAAATTATGCTACGATACCCAACACTTGGGGTGCCGAAGTCTTCCTCCTTTTGCATCCACCGACGGCACGACACGAGTAAAGCTCATTGCCGCCTCTAGATCTCCGTAGCGGGTGCAAAGTCTTTGATATAGACCAGAAGACGCCGGCAACCACTGTCTGCATAGCAAATCACTACCTCGGAAAAGAAAACGGTGAATAGTGCATGAAAATACTCCAAAGACCAGGATTCATCGAAGACAAAAACCGACCGGATCCAAGAAGATACGTCGGAGAGACAAGTTCACAGCCCCTTCGCGCGGTGCAAAACGCACCAACTGAACTGGGGTTGGATGCGGATGGCATTATTATAACATTGGGATGATGTTGCCGCCTTGTCGCTCCAACCAAAACACTAAGACCACCTAAAGCAAGTTAAAACCAAGTCGCCCACGACATTGCACACTAGATCTGGGTCTAGCCCGAGCCTGGTTCTGCCCAGTATCACGTCTCGGCGCCCTCCTCTCTGATGACCAAGCTAGGCGGGGACTGAGCATCCGAACTCACCACTGATGCTACCAACTAGATAGGAAGTGCGGCTTGCCGCACCCCACCCGCACCAGCCATAGCCAGCAGCCGGGTAAGGCATGATTTATATTTCATAAGTTAAGAAAAACAAAAATGTCCAGAGTACCAAAGTCTATTACATATCAGTAGTGCATTTTCATAGGAAATGCAACATGATATACCAAAAGGAGGTTCAATACATTATACCAACAAATGTCACAACTAATTATTACTCTACCATCCAGATGATGAGTCACAGGAATAGGAAGTGTATGAACAATATAGCATAGCTTATATGTGCACAGTAAGTCACGCATGAAGCGAGTTTACATAACCGATACAACTCATTCAATCAGGACTATTGATTATGGAAGCACAAAAGTCGAGTTTGTAAAGTGCCCAATTCACCTGCAGAGAGGGGCAATCTCGGGCAAGCCCACATAGACCATTCCATCTACATGGTAGAGATCAGGTGCACAATGTAAGAATGCCTGATGGTGTCGGGGCTCGCCTCTATAACCCAACATACTTGACCTCCCTCCAACAGCCTCTTGAGTTCACCAATCTACAACAAAACCAGCCCCATAAGAGCACATAATCACACCAAATGGCAAGGTAAGTATTCCCTGGCAAGTACTGGACCAGAAAACTCTGACTGGAGCTACATGATATTAGATGCAACTTTTCATCTCAACCATATGCGAATACTGATGGAAGATGCAGTACTTATTAGGCACATGTAGAATGAGGTATCAAAAGAGCAAGTGGTACAGAAAAGAAGTGAACCAACATGATAAAAGAGGGCAAAGTGTTATGGCAGACCTTTTACTTTCAAAGAGTTGATGAGCTGGAGACCATATAATTTTGAAGGTCTAACCAACTGTGCATACCATGGTTTCGTGCTTGGAATTCTCTAAGCATTATAAGTGCGGTTAATATAAAATTGTAGAGCACTTGCAACCAAGAAAAACATGTAAACATGACCCAAACAATATAAAAGTAAATCCGACCTCACCAATTGAATCTCAAACCCTGGTAACATTCTTAAAACAATAAATCGTTTACAATATATTGCAATTTGAACCACTAATTGTTTCGAACATTAGGCAATTTCTTAGAGCACTCCCATATCAATTTGAATCACTAATTTATGTTGTGTGATGTGAAACACTGATTTAGAAGATATAACAATGTTTGATTTGAAATCATATATGCTAAGGCATCGCATCAACACAAGTAAGGCCTGGGCAGTTTCTACTTGGTTCCTCTGCTCAAAACTCTCACACAATAAACAACACAATGTTTGTTAGCAGCTAAAGGCTCTCCCGGAAAGAAGGAAAAAAACATTGCTACATGATCTTACATTCATAGGCATCATATGCATGTGCAGAGTATCTTATAAGTTGTACAAAACAAACAACAACACACTACAGTAGATACGCATGCGCAATGAGACCCCAAGCTATAGGACCGGTAGCTTGGTTTAAGTTACTTTGAGGAAAAAGACATCCGGTTCTTCGCCTCAAAATGATTTGCCTGTATGAATATCAGAATATGGTTCTGAAACCATGGTACTTAACTGGTTAGTACGTTTTATCATCATATTAATTCAATTGCCTGAGAACGCAAAAGGGTAACTAATAACTGGAAGAACCATATATTCAGCTTCCGCCATGTCAATGTTTAATTGATTGGGCCATATACAAGCCTTTTACCACGGGCTGTTCCTTTATTTTGCTTCAGGGTAGACAGGAATGCCATATACGTGTGCGTAGCACTGTTAGCTAAGGAAGGGAAACAGAGGCTAGGCGTGGTATTTATCAGCGATTCCGGTATCTAAACCAGAAATCCATAATATCTGTAAGACCAAATCAACTAAACCGCATGTCCGCATGTGTATTATTTAACCATGCGGAAGTTTCTTTTAAAAATGCACTTTCAACAAAATGATTAATGGACCATCACACGTACTGATCGGTATCAGAATCAGAAATTCCGACAGACTTTGCCAAGGTGCAGCTAGGAGGATCAGAAAGTCCAACAGAAAGATCACCCGGATATAAAATCGAAAGGTCTTGGACAGCAGCAATAGTTCAATCATAAACTGAGCTATTTATGATTGAAACTGCAATCTAACTATTCTGATATGATGGCATGCAAAACTAAATTACTATTAGTCAATCATGAACTATATGCACTATATAGGCACTATATAGATACCCTGAGAATGTACATACAGGTGCGACAGATTGGTAATATAATAAGGTGAGGAAGAAACATGCTACCAAGTCCGTGGCAGCCTGCAGTGTAACATGATCACCTCACTGTCCATCTCTAGTTGGTTCAGTAATAAGCATAGAAATGTAAAGACAGTTCATCCTTCCACTCTAATTAATAAATATTTACTGGTAAATAAATAGTGAAAAGGAGCAGGCACTGACTTTGGCATCTTCTTAAGATATTCTCTGTAATCCATAGGGACATATCTAGTATATACCTCATGATGAGCCAATGAGATCCAAGCTGTGAATGAAAATACACTAATGTGAGAACAAAGGATCTGACAAGGATTTTTTTTCATCTTATCCGGTAACAACAGAAAAAAGATACACCCAATTCTCGTAGACGTATATATCTAGCAAATTAAATCATTCTTACGGTTATTGTGAGAAGGACCCTGATAAAAGTAGCCACTTTGATAATACTAACCTGCTTCACCAGCTGGTGCCGTACAAATATATGGTGTTCAGGAGTTCGGTAAAATTGAACAGAACGCCCAAAACTGTTTAAAATGGAGATTTGGAAAGAGGTAAGTACTTGCAGAGTAAGTTTTGTACGGAATACCAAACATGCTATTCTCAAAATGTAAACAGAAAATCAAATCCCATAAATAAACCTGACAATTGCCGTCTCCGTTGAATTTTGAGCTCAACCAAGCCGTACAGCACCGACCTAAGTAAGAGATCTATATTGGAATAAAATGACAAACAATCAGAAAAACCTAACACATAACACAGAAAATTGTGTGCAGATTTATGGGACAAATAATATTTACTGATGCTTAAAACAACTATATATTCACTCAAATGATGTTCAGTACAGTATCATCAAAAAGGTATTAGTAACAGGTTCATAAGACTAATGCCGGAAGACATGCAAGTGAACGAGTTTCTTGATCATCGATGGGCGGGACCGACAAATGTGGCTGGTTCAAGTAGGAGGGAGCTTACACCGGCATTCTCAGGAGGCGTGAAGCAGCTGCTAGGTGCGCCCAAGCACTGGAAAGGCAAGGAATCATCAACCATGGTTTCCCTTGTGCCACAAATGAAACAAAAAAAAAATCCATAAATACTTCTGTTGCAAAGGGACTGTATCTACATTAGTATATGTGCAGATGACTATTTCCTTATATCGCATCATATCAACTCAATCCAATAATTTCAAATCCAAATGATGTGAGGCACACCATTGTTTACGACAGAAGTTTAAATCATTCCCTTACTTTGAAAGAATTTAGTTATCATTAAAAACACTTCTCAAAAATCTGAAGCTCGCCCTCATCTATTGTATTATCTATCCCTCATATCCACTTGTATATTATTTATCCCAGCACATGTTACATCAATGAATATCAGTCATCGAGATAACTTCAGTACCAATAAAGTTCAAATAGACAAATTCAGCACCTAAATGATAGATATAAGTTCAGATTGTTTAATGAACCTTTACATTGCACTTTTTATCCCTAGGTAAAATGAAACATCTGTACGAAGTAGACTCTCTTCATCGGATATAAGCAAGTGACACAAGAATCTGACCTTGCAGATACTTGCTATGGTCAAGTGGATCTGAAGATTACACAGTTTGTCATCACCTCATATAGTCTTGATCCAAATGCTGGTGTACCTCGTCACCTTCGAGCCAGTACCCACCAGGCGGCGACCTGCAAGCCAATACATGGAAAAACAGAGGTCAGAGAGAGAGAGGGGGGGGGGGTCAACCTAATGAAGTGGAGACGGAGGCCAAAGTTGGAGGCGGCAGAGCACTGGCCATGGCCACCGCATGACGTAGAAGGCCAGCGTCGATCTTGCAGAACAGACAACATGTGCTGCACAGTGGATCCGAAGCTGCCATGAGCCGCTCACTGACGAGGGAAAGAGGGCCGAGCAGATGCAGGAGCTGCAGCCTCCGCTTCTCCAGGCGATGGGGACGCGCGAGCTCAACGAGGGAGCAGCGACGCGGAGTAGCTGCGGCGGCGAGCCGTGCTCCTCCCGGTGAGCACCGAGATGGCGAGGAGGAGGACGCGATGCGACGGCGCGAGGGCGAGCGGAAGCGACGACCCGAGGGCGAGCAGAGCCGGCGACGCGGCAGGGAGCGGAGGGGAGGAGAAGAGGCAGATGACCCACGCCCTACGCCGTCCGGGTGCCTCTCCCCACGCACGGGCAGCGCGCCTCGACCCCGACGCTGGATCCGGCACCGCCATGAGCCGCTCGTCGGGGCAGGTGCTGGAACTGGACGGCGGCAGGGCAGGGAGGCGCGGGCGGGGCTAGGGTTTGGAGGGAGCAAGAGAGGCGAGGCGGCAGGGAGAGGAGAGGGGCGCGGCGCGACTGCGGGGAGAGCGACGACCAGGCGCTCACACCTGCCGCTATGGGATATTTTTCCAGTCATGCGAAATGACGGAAATGCCCCCGGCGGGGCACCGGAATTGCACGCGGTGGCACGCGTTTTTGACTACTATTCATTGTAGCAGTGTCCACGGGTCGATCCGATGGCGGATATCGATCAGGAGCGAGATCAAACGGTCCATAATGCATCAAGTAAACGATCTGACGGCCGACATTCACTGAGCTCTGAGAACACTCATGTTCTCTCAACTAATATAGTAGTCTGATGCACGCTTCTGCACCGGCACCACACAATCGTGCCCCATACAACGCCTCCACTGTGCCATCCTATTGATGCCATCCCACCGCACACGCGCATGCCTCACGCCAGTATGCACCACAGTAGCCGGCGATCCGCCATAAGAAGCGTCCTCGCAAGGATATTATGTAGCATTACTTGGCTTGCTCTGACAAGATTTTCGATGCCATCAATGTATTTTAGAAACACTAGAAATCCCACGTCAGATTTTTAGGCATGAAAAATCTGACGTTTCTCATGAAAATTTATATTGGCGCGATGATGGCGAATTTAGCTTGTAAGCACGGTAATTTTCTGACAAAAAATGAATGGAGGTAGATTTGTCATGCTTGCCAACTAAGCTTGTCATCCTTGAAGTATATATTTTTTCATGAAAAACTTTCGATTTGCCATGATAAAAAAAATCTGACGTCAAATTTGTAATGGAGTCCATTTATTTTGGAGGGATACAATCCTAGCTACTCCATCAAGGTCTCTACCCAAGTATAGTACCGTATATTGCCGTCTCAGTATGTGTCGTTCGTTCAGTCCACCCCAATAAACTAGAAAATACTGATTACCTTTTTCTAAGGTTGCTTTTTTCGCCTTTTTTTAAGGCTGCTGACCATACTTATATAGCATATATGAGGTGGGTGTAACTACACCCCAGTAGTAGAACAAATGTTTATATGTATATACTTTGGATGAATACAAGCAATGCAAAAGTGAAATGGTACTGAAATTGAAGCTGTATATTTTTCCGAAACAATGTTGTAAATGACACAATTAATTAGACGACAAGGAGTATGATTTGCAAAAGTAAAAAAAATTAGTTAACGGTGTTTAAGTGTAGTATGATTTGCAGACAGAGCGGGCTCGTGGGCATTGGTTAGCTGAACCCAAAATGGTTGAGCTCAGCCCTACGCTCACATGCACGCTGCTTTACGGCTGAAACTATCGAGTTGACACGTTGAATCCACGGCGTGGCACGTACGTACACTGCGGGTTCGTGCGTCGGTGATGATGGGCAAAGCAAAGCTAGGCGTACTTACTGTGGGGAAATGGAAAACTTTCCAGACGTGTGAAGATGAAATGCGCACCGCGGCGTTTTTTTAACACAGTACAGATGCAAGCGCTCATATACATGTGCATACACTCACCCCTATGAACGCACACACACACCCTATCATCATCTTGAAATTTACGAAGCCACCGTAGGCACCTTGTCGTCGACGGGAACGTCTCCTCCCACTGAATGCACTTCGCCGGAAATTCTGAAATAAATCCAGGAATAAATGCGAGCACCATGACTTGAATCCTGATGGGCCGGGGATACCACAGTCCCTCTAACCATCCAACCACAGGTTCGTTCGCAATGCGCACCGCGGCGTTGGAAGGGTGAAAAGAGGGCGACCGGGTGTAACCGCCGGTAGCCAGGGTACGTAAGCCGGTCTCCCTTGCTCCGATCGCTTCCGTCTTTTCAACCTGCTGCTCAGAAATCCGCTCGCTCTCGTGTGTTGGATGGGTCGGTTCCATGCACCGCGCCGCTGCCTGAGATTTGTTCGCCTGTCTTGTTTCTCGCCGGCGTGTGTCGGCGTTCTGGGAACCAGGATACCCAGACTTGCCTGCCTGCGGCCCACAGCGTGGCTCACTCGACGGCCTAGTATAACCCATCTGCAAGGCTGCAAAGACAAGACCCTCGCGAGGGCCCCCTGGCCTCGCGAGGCGGACGGCACCAAGACCCCCGGAGGAGGCGGCCTCCCCAAGCGGCCTCCCGAGGAGCGGAGATTCCTATGCAAGTGCCCAGCCTCACGAGGATGCGGTGACGTGAGCCGTGACGACCAAGGCCAGGCGAGCGCCAGTGGGCGCAGAGGAGACAGTTTTCCTTTCAGTGCTGAGGGAGCAAGGACAGACGTGGGTTCCCAAGGGGCCCTCCAAAGGTTTCCATTTCGGTGCAACGAGACCTAGACCACGAGCTCGGCAGGACGGATATCATCGTCGAGCCCACCGCTGCGTCACGACCAGAAACTTTGCATGAGAAGACCACCTTTTATCAGGATAGGGTGTACCTCTTGTCCCCTTTCAAATTGGACGTTGTGGTATCCCTTCCCTCCTATTTTTAGAGAAGAGGACCGAGGCCACTATAAATATAGGTTAGCCACCACCGTAGAAGAGGTCGACTCATTCTCCCCCTCCAGAGCCCTTGCGAGGCAGCTCACCCACTGTACTAGTTCATCCTCAAACCTCATCGTGGGGCCAATCCACCATAAAGCAGGAGTAGGGTTTTACACCGCAAGGTGCCCTGAACCTGGGTAAACCGCCGTGTTCATCTTCTTCCCCGCTTGTGCGCGTATCTGGCTAGGCTATGCTACAGGGCGACGATCTCGAGGCTTAAGGGGTTGAGATCTTCGCACACGTCCCAGAGTTCGAAACTTCTTGGGTCTGCGGAGCCCTGAATCCGACATTTGGCACGCCAGGTAGGGGCGTGTCGAAGTCCTTCTTCCACCTTCGCTTCGCCTCCATTCCGTTGCCCCCATGGCCGACACACGCCGTGTCCGCGCCGAGCGCCGGTCCACTCGTATCGCCCAGACGGCACCCGTGGGCAATGGCGCTCCTCGTCGTTCCGCCTCCCCCGTGGCTAACGCTGCCATTGACCCCGTTGCTCGTGAGCAGCAGGATTCGTCGCTGCACGACGGCCGCACCGCTACTCTGTCACCCACTCCAGCCACGGCGTCGTCCTCCCATGCTCGCCATGGGCCGGCAAACGCGCAGGCTGCGCTACTCATGGCGCGCGAGCTCCTGCGTTATCGCCCCGCCAACGACCTCGACGACGACTGGCTTGGTCGTATCGCTGAGATCGCCAACGCCGCCGGCGAGGCCCCTGCACCGTCCCGCTCTCTCCTTCCCCAGCCATCCTCCTCCTCCTCCTGGCTAACGGCGGTTACACCCAGTCGACGTGGCTCACGCGATCGGAGCAAGGGAGACCGGCGGGCGACGTGGGGTGCATCACGGCACGCCTCCTCCTCCTCCTCCTCTGCACGGCGTCGACCCCGAGCCCAGGCGTGATGCACCCCAGCGCGATCTGCCGCGCGGAGTGCCGGCGCGCAATGAAGCAAGCTGCCAGGTGGTCCAGCGGCCGCAAGCCGATGCACGTGCGCTCCCAGCGCCGCAGCACCAGCACCAGGACCGCGCGCCCACCGGAGGTGGCGGCACGCGGACGGCAAGACCGAGCTCACCCCGTGTGCTCCCGTGAGTGTGGCGGGCTGCCGCGCCTTCACCCCAGAGTTGTGCCGCGTCATGTGGCCCGGCAAGTTCAAGCCGGATCAGCCTCCGCGCTACGATGGCACCCCCGACCCCGCAGAGTTTCTCCAGCTCTACGCACTGAGCATCGAAGCGGCAAATGAAGATGACAAGGTCATGGCGAACTAGTTCCCCATGGCCCTCAAGGACGGCGCGCGCTCTTGGCTCCTGAACCTCCCGGAGGGGTCAATCTCCACCTGGGAGGAGCTCCAAGGCACCCGCGACCGCGCTCCTGCAGTGGGTGACCTGCGCCGCGTGAAACAGTAGCCGGGCAAGACCTTGCACATGTACATACAGCGTTTCACGAACGATCGCCTCAAGATCTCGAAGGTGTCGGACGAGGCCATCATCTCAGCGTTCTCTGATGGCGTCCGGGATGTCAAGATGAAGGAGGAGCTAGCCATCCACGAGGACCTGTGCTCGGCCCTAGAGATGTTCAACATGGCGAACAAGTGCGCAAGGGCCGAGGAAGGCCGCCTCTCCCTCCTCGAGCTTCCGGAGGCCGATCTTGAAGACAAAAAGGCCAAGGCTAAGGAGGAAAAGAGCAAGGGCCCCGACGTGCTTGCAGCTGAACCTGAGATGAAGCATCGTAGCGACCGCGACGAGCCTACCCGGGGGCAACCGCCCATTCTGCATCTTCCACAACGTCCACAGCCACAACACCAACGACTGCCAGGAGCTCAGGGCCCTCCGCGAGGGGCGCCTCGGCCGCCGCCCTGAACGGGCTGACCGTGGTTACGGCCATGGAGGAGGCTGCGGCAGAGGCCGCTAGGACAACTGTGACCCTCACTAGGACTGGCGTGACTAGCCTCGTGAGGACCGCTGGCGTGATGAGCCTCGCGACGGGCCTGGCGTGACCAGCCTCGCGAGGTCCGTCCTAAGGGCAATGCCGGCCTCCCTCCGCTGCCGCCGCCGCCAAGGAGAAACGACGACAACCGACAAGATGATGGGGCTGGGGGCTTCCAAGAGCATCTCGCTATCGCCTGCATCCTGGGTAGTGCTCAGACCCTAGCCTCACATCGCATCTTCAAGAAGTTCGCTCGTGAGGTGAACGCGGCCCTCCCGAGGCTCGAGGCTGCGCGTCCTCTCAAATGGTCGCGGTGCACTATCACCTTCGATTCCAAGGATCACCTCAAGTGCTCGGCCCGCGGAGGCACGCTCCCCATGCTCTGCACACCCAGCATTAGCAACATCCTCGTCACCAAGACCCTCATCGACGGCGGCGCAGGGCTCAATGTCCTCTTCGTCGAGACATTCGAGACGCTCCAAGTGTCTTATGACCAGCTTCTGCCAACCAAGCCCTTCTCAGGAGTGACCGATGGCTCCATCGTCCCCCCGGGGCAGATACGCCTCCCAGTCACCTTCGGCAAGCGCGACAACTACCACACCGAGCTCATTCACTTTGACATCGCCCCCATCGGCCTCCCGTACAATGCCATCCTTGGGTACCCGGCCCTCGCTAAGTTCATGTTAGCAACCCACCACGGTTACAATGTCCTCAAGATGCCAGGGAGTGGTGGCGTCATCACGGTCGCCTGCGATGAGAAGGATGCGGTGTGCTCCCTCGAGCGCGCCTACCAACCCGTTGCGGCTGACAACCCAGACGGCGAGGGCGCCATCCTACCTTCGGAAACCACCCCCAAGAAGAAGAAGCAGCTCCTCCCGAAGAGCCGTCAGGAGGCAGGAGCTCCTGTTGGCGGTACCTCAAACCCTGCGCCCATTGCTGGGGTGCCCTTTCCTCTCGCATAGGAAGGCGCGCCCGGCGGCCCCCTTGGGATGGGCTCGGGGGGCTCTCGTCTGGAGAGCCTCTGACCTGACCAGCGCGACGAGGGAGGTGTTCGGGCACCACTTGGTGGCGTGCTTCGGTGCACACCTCCGTGAACAAGGCGCAAGGCACTAGGCACCAGGCGTGCGAGAGTTCATCACCAAGGTGATCCAGGAGCTTCAGGAGGCAAGGGCCATGCGCGGCGAGCGCCACCTCACACGGCCTCCTAGTGCAGCTGTGGCCCCTGACGTGGGCAGCGAGCTGCGCGTCTGCGTCAACATCCCAGGCCTCAACAGGGCCGCTTCGCAGGGCATCTTCTTGCCATCCCGTGTCGGCCGGAGTGGGGGTCACCCCTGCAACTACGTCTGCATGCCGTTCGGCCTGCTGAACGTGGGAGCCGCGTACTAGCGCCTCGCGCAACATGCCCTGACGGCTCATGAGGCCAGGCTCCAGGCGGTCATGTCGGAGGAGGTCCCGGACCCTCGCGAGCCCGGCGGGCCTCCGGAGCGGCCTAGCTCGTGAGGAGCAACTTCCGCAGCAGGCGTCTCTAGCTACCTTGACCCTCAAACGACGGTGCCAGGTGACCTTTTTGGTTTGCTCAGTTGAGGGCGCCCCTCAGGCCGCAATATTGTCCTCGATCTGTCAGGGACTGCTTTCCCCAGTTATATTGTCTCAATTCATGTACCCAGAATCGGTTATGCTTTCGCGAGCTACTTTGGTTGTTAACCTTGCATCTGGACATGCATTGCCTCCGGTGTCGCCTCTGCGAGCCTCGCACGTTGGCAACTCTCCCCTTGAACGTCCCGTGTGAGGGGGCTACCGACACGGCGCCTGTGCTCGGGTCCGTCCCTGTAGCGCTGATAAATCTAAGAGACTGAGCTCTGGCTCACAGGCCCGCCCCGTGTATGTCACCTCACGAGGTCCTTAGTGCCTTCGTCTTCTCACAGAACGATCACGAGTAGACCAGCAAGCATGCATGGCCTCTTGTGCTTCGTGGCTAACTAACCCGCAGGAGCTTTAGGAGACAAGACCCCACGATTACGATGCTCCAACTTCGACATTTTGCAAAAGGCTAAGTAAAAGTTGCTTTAAACTCCGCGTGACATCGGGTATGGCCTTTACCGAGCGCCTCCGCGAGGCGAGCCATTCCTCTTCTGCACAAGTAGCTTGCACGTTAAAAGGGGGGCCCGTGAGCATCGCGACTCAGGAGCTCCTACTGGCTCTCGATCCCTCACCCCCTGGCCTTGACCACGGCATCACGACCTGGCATACCAGCGGCGGCTGAGTTCCGCTCTAGGGCCGGGTCCTGAGGACGTAGAGCATATGACGAGCAAAGGGAGGGGAATCGCCAGTCTCGCGGGGGAACGCAGGGAAAAGGACGTGTGCCCGTCGGCGCTGGCGTTCGCTCGCCCGCTCTCTGGAATGTAATGTGCATCAATCTCCTCACGCGCCTCTAGCGGGGCTTATTCTAATCCATTGCAGATCAGAGGGCACGCACGAGGCCGGAAGTTTCAGGGAAGCTCGCCCCCGCGGCAAAGGAATCACCACGGAACGCAACCTTGGCAAGCTAAGTTATCCCGCGCACACCAGCATGAACTCCGCCGTTGAGGCTTCATTCTTTCACGGCCTCGCTCGGGCAAGGGACCTTCCTTTTTTAATCTTTCAATAGTCGCTTGAGCGTCAAGGGGGACCCTCTGAGCATCGCGCCTCAGGGGCTCTTACTGGACCTCAGGTCGCTCACCTCCTGGCCTTGCACACGGCATTGCGACCTGGCATACTAGCGACGGCCGAAGCCCACCTGGGGACTGGGTTCCGCAGACGCAGAGCAGCACGCTGTCGCGAGATCGAAAAGGGGACCAATGCCCAAACGAGGAACACGAGCATAACCGAAAGCGTGAGCCGAAAACGTTAAAATAAAGGCGCAAGCGCCGTGGTTCTTACACGCCCCCTCGGGGCCCTTCATGGTTTTGATACACGGAGTGAAGCAAAAGAAAAGGCCGACGAGGGCCGCTGCTCAGGAGGTGCAGGCTCTGGCATGGAGCCATCCTCCTAGGCCCGGGGCGGCGGCGCGGCGGCTCGGTGTAGTCATCATCGCTGGAACTCTCTCCGGAGGAGGTACCGCCGCTGCTGGAGGTGTCGCTAGCAAGGCCAAGGGAAAGTTCACCACCGAGGGCTCGCCGCCTCGTCTGCCAGGAGGATGGTCACCGCCGCGGTGTCGTCCGTGGGGCAGCACTCCAGGCGTTCGCCGTCTTCTCCGAAGACCTTGAAGAAGAGCATCGACGCCCCGTCGTACTTGAAGTGGAGGGCGTGCCTCCCCTCCGAGTTGCAGGCCCGGGCGATCGCTCCCCGCCCCCGGGTCATGAAGACATCGCCGGAGGGGGTGGCCTCGACCTCCGCCTCTGAAGCTTGGCCGCCGCAGCCGTCGTGCTGTAGCCACAACTCGACGGGCCCCCTTGCTGGCAGCTCCTGCTCTAGGGATCATGGGAGTCGGATCCAGGTGCGCGGTGGCATCGCCGCCCACACCACAAACTCGCAGGCCGTGCCGCCGGCGTGGGCTAGCGAGCGAGGTGGTCGCGCGGCCGTCACCTGTTCCCCTTCTCGGCTTCGTCCTTCGCAGCTGCTCCCATGTGCGGGGCCCTATGTGAGAACGCTAGCACCGGCGGGGAGTCCCGGTGGGGCGCGCTCACGCCAGGGTAGGATGGCTACGGGCGCTGCGGTGGCATTGCGAGGGCGGCCGCGTCTTTTCTTCAGCGGGAGCAGCTCCGGCTCCTCTCGCGGGGCTTTGCCTTTCTCTTCGGCCGAGAACCTCCTCACTGGCGCCGTTGTCACTTCGGCAAGGTGGCGGCACGACAGAGATGAAGGAGAAGCGAGCAGCAAGAAGATGAAGATGGGCCGGGGGCTTCGCCTCCCTCGCCCTCTTATAGGTGGCCGAAGGCTAACCGGCGCCCCTCCACGTCTCGAGTGATGATGGCGCTGCTACATGCGCCAGGCAGTTGTCAAGTCGGAGCAGTTGCCGAGGCAGCGTGGGGAAGTGGAGGCGTCCGCGTCCCGTCAAGCGCCACGCGTCAGCTTGGCCCGCGGCACTTCGCCCTTGCCCCTTGGCTTCGGCCCGAAGCCAGCCCGAGCACGCCTTGGGCCCAGGGGCTACTGTCGGCATTCTGGGAACCAGGGTACCCAGACTTGCCTGCCTGCTGCCCACAGCGTGGCTCACTCGACGGCCTGGTACGACCCATCTGCAAGGCTGCAAAGACAAGACCCTCGCGAGGCCCCCTGGCCTCGCGAGGCGGACGACACCAAGACCCCCGGAGGAGGCGGCCTCCCCAGACGGCCTCCCGAGGAGCAAAGATTCCTATGTAAGTGCCCAGCCTCATGAGGATGCGGTGACGTGAGCCGTGACGACCAAGGCCAGGCGGGCTCCAGCGGGCACATAGGAGACAGTTTCACTTTCGGTGCTGAGGGAGCAAGGACAGACGTGGGTTCCCAAGGGGCCCTCCAAAGGTTTCCATTCCGGTGCAACGATACCAAGACCACGAGCTCGGCAGGACGGATATCATCGCCGAACCCACCGCTGCGTCACGACCAGAAGCTTTGCAGGAAAAGACCACTTTTTGTCAGAATAGGGTGTACCTCTTGTCCCCTTTCAAATTGACCGTTGTGGTATCCCTTCCCGCCTATTTCAGGGAAGAAGACCGATGCCACTATAAATATAGGTTAGCCACCACCGTAGAAGAGGTCGACGCAGGAGTAGAGTTTACACCGCAAGGTGGTCCGAACCTGGGTAAACCGCCGTGTTCATCTTCTTCCCAGCTTGTGCGTGTATCCGGCTAGGCTATGCTACAGGGCGACGAGCTCGAGGCTTGAGGGGTTGAGATCTTCGCACATGCCCCAAAGTTCGAACATTTTGGGTCTGCGAAGCCCTGAATCCGACAGCATGGACGTAGGAGTAGGAGTACATTCGGATTCGAAAGCATGCTAGGAGTGTGTTGGATGGGTCAATTCCGTGTACCGCTACCTGAGATCTGTTTGCCTGTTGTTTCTCGCCGGCGGTGGACGTACGAGTAGGAATACATTCGGATTCGAAAGCATGCTAGGAGTATGTTGGATGGGTCGATTCCATGTACCAGTACGTGAGATCTGTTTGCTTGTTTTGTTTCTCGCCGGCGGTGGGGGTAGGAGCACGTACGGACTCGATCATGCTTGGGTTTTGGGTCGTGCTGTGAAAACAACTTCCGATCGATGCATGCATGGATCGACAGCGTTGGGGGGTTTGAGATCGATCGATCGATCGGCGCGTCTGAGTACAGGAGGAGATAGGCGTGCGTGCTCGAGTTTTGTTTAGTGCTGTGCAACTCGTTGGCCGATGGATGGATCGCGGCTTGGTTTATTTGCTTTATCTTTGAACACCTATTCATTCGGCTGTGAATTCCTTGGTTGCTCGTGGCACTATTGTACTTGAGTTTTTGGTTGTGCTGTGAAAATAACTTCCGGTCGATGCATGTATGGATCAACAGCGTTGGGGGTTTGAGATCGATCGGTGCGTTTGAGTATAGGAGGGAGATCACAGAGATAGGCGTGCGTGTTTGAGTCTTGTTTAGTGCTGTGCAATTCATTGGTCGATGGATGGATCACGGCTTGGTTTATTTGTTGATTTATTTTTGTGCGCCTATTCATTCGCCTGTGTCAGTTATTTTAATATAAATGAATTAATTGCTACCCGTGACTATCTATGTGTGTGTGGCAGGTCGGCCAGATAAGATGGCGGCGCAAAATGAGGCAAGCACCCTGGACCTCTTGTGCCGTGCCAGTGTGGTGGCCGTCTCTCTCCTCTCGCTGTACGTGAGCAATGCACCTGCACGTACATACATACATCCCGTCCGGTGTCGTTGATTTCTGCATGTATATGCATGTTGGGTTGCGTGCAGATGGGCGACCGTCGGGTGGTTGTGGAACAGACCTCTTGGTCAGGGCGTGCGACGGCCGGAGCTGACCATCGCGGCGCTGGTGTGCAATGCAGCATGGTTCGTGTACGCCTGGACCAACACCGGCACGGCAAATGAGGCGCTCTGGGTCAACGGCTGTTGCAGCACGGTGCATATCCTTTCCTTGCTCACCTTCCTCACGTTGTGCACCCATGAGAAGTGGGCCAATGTTGTCAACCCGCTGGCCAGCGCTATTGTGTTTCTGGGCGTGGCCATCAGAATGGGGCTGATGCGCACCGGCGTCGACCATATTTCTTTCAAGCGCCTGTGCACCTACGTCGGTTTGGTAGCCGCGTCCGCGCCACTCCTCACCTTCGCCTTTGCGAGTATTATAAAATGAAACGTTGTTGCGAGGATTCAACTTCCAAAATGTAGTCCGATCGATACAACGCCGCCGACACAGACAAGTGACGGAAAAGGACCCGTACGGTGGCCAACGCTTTGACCTCCGACAACGTACCACTGGTGAGATGCAATCAATGTATAACAAATGCCCAATGCAAGAACAGACGGAGCCCCAAAGCCGATCCAAATCATTTTTGGGCCTGGGACGATGTAAAGAAATTATTTTTCATACTGAACTTTTATACTTACTTTAAAGTTTAAACTAAGTATACCATATTAAATTTTTAATTAATAAATTCCCCTCTGTATCAAAATGTAAGATTTTTTTTGGTTTTGCATAGAGCATAAAAAGCGTCTTCCATTTTCTTACGGAGGGATTGTTACTTATTCACATAATAATGTTTATAAATAATAGTTTAATTGTTCATTGTTATACAAATGTAATGTACATCGTTGAAAAAATTAATTATGCAAAATTTAAATTATATGATGTACCAAAAGAACTTTTCTTGTTAAAAATAATTAGTCACATTAATTACATAAACTGTATATTGTATACACATATATTTGCATATTTATGCATGTGTTCATATATCTTTTAATATTATTAAATATCATGATAGATATTCATAAACCATATACACACTAACAAATATTTTAATATGAGACATTTACATTTCCCCCCCTAACTTTGGCCCGACCTCATCTTTATCACTGAATAAAAACGGTGCTCAACTATACCCCTCTTCCGTTAGATGGCGTTATCAAAATACCCCTCCGCGTCGTTTTCGTCCCATCAAAGGGGTTTGACCGTCATCGAGACGTCTAGTGGACATTTTTACCCCTCGATTAAGAAAAAAAGGAAACTAAAAAAAGAGGGGAAAAGGCATAAAGAAACTTACCTCTAGCCGGCCCATGTAGCCAACCCAACCCAGCAAGGCGTAGGGTCATCTTCCACCTCTCGCCAGGAGGACGAGAGGCGCGTGCTTGACGCGCGCGGGCACACACAGGACACTTCCTGCCTGCTTGCCTCCTCCTCGATGCACCTAAGGGCGCCACGAACCCCCTAACCCACTCTCCCTCCCTCTCATGTCTATCCGCTCCTCTACCCTCTCCCTCTCTCACAATTGAGCATAGCCGTCGCCATCATCCACCTTTCTCGTGGCCACCAGCCACCATTTGCCTCACCACCGTGTCCAAATGAAGTGCCTTGACGCCGTTCTTCTCCACACCGAAGCGCACGAGACCGGGCGCGATGCAACGCCGCCACCATTGTCATCTTAAAACTCGGTACCCGGAGCTCCTCCTCGTCGATTCGCTGCAACCAGACCGTCCCCGAGCCTCCCGAGATGCTCTCCCAAACCGCCGTGAGCTCCACTGCCTTTCCCCTTGCTCCCATGCTCGATTGCGTTGCCTAGTCATCGTTTCCATCGGAGTCGAGAGCTCCTCACCGCCGGCCTTGTCGCCATTGCGACTACAACCACTGA
Organism: Aegilops tauschii subsp. strangulata; assembly: GCF_002575655.3. Lineage (NCBI taxonomy): Eukaryota > Viridiplantae > Streptophyta > Magnoliopsida > Poales > Poaceae > Aegilops > Aegilops tauschii. Next base: position 366,676,252 of record NC_053035.3, on the reverse strand, counting down.
AACCCGTGCCCGAGCACCCCAATTTGCTTGGTTCTTCCCCAGGAAACCTCTAAGCCCACCCGCTCGTCCTAAGACGCATTGTGCCGTCGATACCGTCACGCCCGTAGCTCCGGCCGCCACCGTGAGCTCGCTTCCGATGAGCTCAGGCCACCCCCGCACTTCTCGTCTGTCCCAATTGACGCGGCTCGATGCCAGCTAGCTGTAGAACCCATCCACACGCACTTTGGTGCCCTGCAGTGACCAAACGGTGCTCCTCCACCGTTGGTTTTGGTTCCCGCCGGCGAGATGATGTGGCATGTTTAGTTTAGGTTAATTACCCAGTTAACTTAATCTTTCATCTATGACATGTGGGACCCCCTTGTTTAGTTAGCCAGCTAATAGAGTCAACATAGGGTTAAGTTTAAGGGATTTCTAATTTTGTGCCCCTACTTCCTTTATTCTCCTCAGTTTTACCCTGCCCATCTAATTGTCCTCAGTTTTTCCCTCCTCCACTCACCCGCGCCTCACAAAAGGCCAAACGATGCCTGGCTGTCTGGTCAAAGCTGTTGACCAATACTTCGCCAGTACTGATGCGTAGGGCCGACCAGAGATGCTGACATGTGGGACCGGTTGGTGGATAGCTGATGCGTCCATTCTGCATCATGATTTCCTACTGTTATTTATATTGTTTTGGTCATTATTCCACTTCATGATGCAATTCTAATGCCTTTTATCTCTTAATTTGCAAGATTTACATGGAGAGGGAGATTACCGGTAGTTGGAATTCTGGACCTAAGAAAGCTACAACAGAGATTCCAAATGACCTGAAACTTCACGGAGAATTTTTATGGAATATATAAAAATACTGGAGCAAAGAAATACCAGAGGGGGGCCACCACCTTCTCACAAGGCAACAAGGCACGACCACCCCCCCAGGCGCCCCCTGATGCCTTGCGGGTCCCATAGGTGGCCTCCGGTACCCATCTTCTGCTATATGAGGGGTTTTGACCCAAAAAATAAGAGGAAAACTTTCAGGACGAAGCGCCGCCATCTCGAGGCGGAACCGGGCAGGAGCACTTTTGCTCTCCTGCTGAGTGATTTCGCCGGGAACACTTCCCTCCGGGAGGGGGAAATCGAAGTCATCGACATCACCAGTGATCCTCTCATCATGGGAGGACCAATCTTCATCAACTTCTGCACCAACACCATCTCATCTCAAACCCTAGTTCATCTCTTGTATTCAATCTTTGTCCCAAAACCCCATATTGGTACATGTGGGTAACCAGTAGTGTGGATTACATCTTGTAGTTGATGCTAGTTGATTTATTTGGTGGAAGATTATATGTTCAGATCCTGAATGATATTCAATACCCCTCTGATCTTGAACATGAATATTATTTGTGAGTAGTTACTTTTGTTCTTGAGGACATGGAAGAAGTCTTGTTATAAGTAATCATGTGAAGTTGGCATTCGTTCGATCTTTTGATGATATGTATGTTTTTGCTTCCTTTAGTGGTGTCGTGTGAACGTCGACTACATGATGATACGTCTCCAACGTATCTATAATTTTTTATTTTTCCATGCAATAATAGTATCAATCTTGGATGTTTTATATGCAATTATATATCATTTTTTGGGACTAACCTATTAACCTAGTAACTAGTGCATGTTGCTGTTTTTTGCTTTTCAGGAAATCAATATCAAACAGAGAAAAAACTTTGGATTAATTTTTTCTGGACCAAAAGATACCCTAGAAGGTTCGGGAGAAGACCTGACGAGCCACGAGGGAACGACAAGCTCGGGAGGCGCGCGCCCCGCACTTGTGGGCCCCTCGTGGCACCTTTTGACCTAATTCCACCTCCATAAATTCTCAAAAATCTTATTTCGTGGCCTGACCCCCTCCACTCACGCCAATACATCATGCGTTTTTAATACACTCTGTGACGCAAGTCAATCTTTGACGTCTATTAAGTCTATTAATTTGAGGTGGCAGTCACGCCTATTAACTTGAGGTGGCAGTCACTCCTATGTGGCAGAAGTCAAAGGCACCAAATTGATAGGTGTGTATACAACCATTTTCTCAGTCCATTCATTTGGTCTCGTGACTCCAGCTTCCCTGTTCGCCACCGTACACCCATTGACGCCACACCAGCTCCGGAGGCCATGGCCGGTGTCAATTTGAGCAGCTTCGCAGCCGACGGTGAGGCGATGACCACCTCCTCCCATTCTTCTCCCATGCCCCTCTACTCCTCCTAGCCGAGGCCATGGCTGCTTGGCCAGCCTCCGCCCCGTCGTGCCATGGCCGCCGCCACAAAGCTCCATGGCCGGTGGAACGCAACGGTGCCCGAGGCCTCACGAGGCCCAGGGGTTTCCCCGTGAGCTGACGCGGTGCCCCGACCGCACCATTAGCAACAACGACCCCCGGCTATAGTTAGTATCTTCAAAACATATTGTGCTAACTTTGAAACGCAGGTGGATCACGCTTCGGCGGCGCACCCACGGAGCAACCGCTGGACCGTGCACGCAACGGTGCCCCGAACGCAGGAAGGGCACCTGAGGGCTCCGAAGGCTCGAGGAGCTCGCGAGGCCCGGAGGGCTCGCGAGGGTCCGGGGCCTCCCGAGTCATCATCGCTTGACGACAGGGGCCCCGAGGCTAGAGGACTCATGAGGAGTCCAGAGGCTCCTGGCGGGAGCTGGCTAGGCAAGCTGCAGCCCGTGTGGTGGTTCATTTGCGCCACATGCTGGTGCCCGCTGGGACGGAGACCCCGCCCTGAAGCGGGCCCTCCCTAGAAGGGGCATCCCTGGGCTTTCGCCCGTGCGGGAGGGCCCGTTCAAATTCGTCCGGGCCGCCAGGCCTGCCACCGCATGCCTGGTGACGAGGGGCGGGGTCCCCGCCCAGGAGGCTTGGAACAGCCTACACCTCCCCAGGTTCTACCCGTGACACTCTCACGTAATAATGAGTGGGGATGTACATGTCCCGAAGTCTCCCTGTGCGCCGCCCCCGGCCTCACGGGGGCTCCCACCCACGTCCAAGTGGAAGCCCCCACTATAAAAAATACACTTCCGTGATGATACGTGTTTGTCACAGTAGGTCACGTTTTCTGTCATGCATGTACATCCATGACAAATTTATGACAAAATCAAGATAGTCATACCTGTGCTGTCGTATAAGTGTTCCATGACATTATCAAAATTATCATCACGGAAGTGTCCACTTCCATGACGATAAATCGCGCGTCACAGAAGTGCTTTCGTCAAGCGTGACCGACACGTGGCATCCACCGTAACGGAACGCCGTTAAGCTATCGGGTCCGGTTTTGGATCCGATAACCCGTTAACAGCCCCGACCAATGGGGATTTTCCACGTGTAAAATCATCATTGGCTTGAGGGAACACGTGTCGGCTCGCCGTTGGGACAGATGTCATCCACTCATTGGACCCAAAGCGCCTATGATACGTCGACACGTGGCACGGCCCAACAGAGGCCCATTCCTGTGAAAAGGCCGGCCCGTTTGACTTGGTCAAAAGGTGGCGGGCTGGCCCACGGCAAGCCTGTTAACGGCCTGTTCGCATATAGCCCATTTACAGCCCGCTAACCTAGGGCCCGTTTACGGCCTATCCGAATTAGGCCCAGTAGCGTCATCGGGGCCGTCTAATATAATTCCAGCCCGTTTTAACTTCCGGCCCATGTATGGCGCATGACGTCTTTTGGCCCATATGAGGCCCTTAGTAACCCTCGGCCCATTAATGGCCTGTGGTAAAACTGGCCTGTAATGAACAGTGTATCACTTTATACCCATTAACGGCCCATTATTCCGTTGGGCCGTTTCCAGCCCATGTTATCTTTCGGCCTTCTCAGGGCCCATTTATTCTTGGGCTCATTTCCAACATTCATTTACTTTCGGCCCGTTACTGTCATTTTCTGCTTGTGGGCCAAATTCAGCCCGTGGTTACAGTCGGCCCGTTTGTGGCCCGTTAATACGTTGGGCCATTTTCATAGCGTCATCAAATACGGCCGATTAACGATGGCCCGTTATGGTCAGCCCGTTATGGTCGGCCCATGAACGGACGATTTCAACTCTAGCCCATTTACGGCCATAATGTGGTTTGTTATTGGCCCATGTTTGGCCAACCGATCATACGGCCCATAGAAGGCCCATTGATGATACGGCCCGTAGAAGGCCCATTGTGTCTACGGCCCATATAAGGCCCATTGTTTCTACAACCCGTAGAAGGCCCATTGTTTCTACGGCCCTTAGAAGGCCCATTGTTTCTACGGCCCATAGGAGGCCCATGTTAACTACAGTAAATATGTAGCCCATGGTTAATGTGGCCTAGTTTTAAAAAATAGGCTATTGCGGCCACTAGCAAACCGCGAAAAAAGAACTGCACTGACTACAAGAAAACAAATAAACAAGACAATAAGAAATAAATAGGCAAGCAACTTTCACTAGGCTATCATGACTATTACACAAATTACATCCATTGGGCATCAAAGTTCGCCACCAGTCAAATATAGGGAACAAAGCAGCATATAAACGCCGCAGCAAAACAAGTCCAGAACTAAAACCACTTCAGAAGAGCTCAAGAAACAATATCCTGGGTACCCATAATGCTGGCAAGATGCTTAGCAAGCTTATTAACTTTCTCTTGTTTGGCGCTTAAATCCTCCAGCACTTACTGTTGCACCAGAAAGTATGCATCTGAATTCTGCAGGGACTTCCTCAGTCCTTCGGCTTCCTGTCGCATAACATCTGATCAATGTCTTTCAACTTGAAGTTGAGGCTCAAGAAGCCGAACTGATTCAGGCAGCGAGTTCGAAGAGCTGGTGCCAGCAGTAGTAGCCAGTAACTCGAACACTACATCAAGACAGGACTTTGGGGTTGTCTGTGTCTTCAATATAGTTTTTATCAGCTTTCTTGGAGACCAACAGGGATGTCTCACTATCTTGAACCTTATCTGCATTACTTCTTGTACCATTGCATGACGGGGTACTCTTCTCCAATATTTTATCCGCATTCTAAAAGAGAAACAAACAAACACATCACAGGTTTACAATGTAGTATATGAAACTCATTTTGGTAAACCAGTTCAGTAGTAAGGTGGACATGATAACAACATGAAACAAACATATATCTATGTAGTATGGTCACTGTATGGTCTATATCATTCTAGTTTATGTTGCCAAATCAAGATAGATACAGTTCGAATCATATCTATTTAAGACAAAGCAGCTTAGACAGAATATAAGTGTGGGAAACTACACATCAATAACAACACTTGTAAGGTGCATGGCATGAGAATATAACTGTTTATTCAATTGAAACTGAAATCAACATAGAGCAAGTTACAACAGCAAACACGTTAAAGAAACAGGTTTAAAACATACCTGTTGCGCCATTGGAGTTTCAATTGCATCCTTCAAATTTGAAATTAGTTGGTATGAGTAAATACAGTGATGCAAGAGCAAAGTAGTATGAACCATAGCTACAGAACCTGACCTGAGAACAATTATTCTTCTGCTTTAAGCGTTGACTTGGGGTTCGGAGTGGTGGTCCTCGTGCTTTGGGCACTGCAGTTGCCTTACTAACTGCTCGTGTTTGGGTGCTCTGTGGTGGAGACGGTGTTGTGTCAATGGGAACTGGGTTACTATTTGCTGGGGTTGGGGTTAGAAGGGGTGTAGCTGGTTCTCTGTCCAACTGGGTAGGGGTACAATCTGCGTGAGTCTGGGTTATGTGTGGTGGGGCTGGTTCTTGGGCAAGTACAACCATGGTTCTATCTCCATCGACAGGTAGCACAATCTTTTCTGAAGACCGTGTTTTTACTCCCATAGATACTGCCATCACCCCCTCCAATTGAAATGGTTGATAAACAAGAAAAGTAATTGAATGTACAGACATTGTAAGATAGACAGGTGCAATGGATAGTACGGAAGAAAACAGGGCATGAAATAATTCACATTTATGTTGTCTAACCAAACAGAATAGCAAGACATAATTTCACATATATGATGGCTAATTAAATAGGATAGCATGACACAATTTCACATGTATGATGGCTAACTAAACAGGATAGAATGACATACTTCAAAATATGATGACTATGTAAACAGGATGACATGATATAACTATACGATGTGTCTATTAAAGCGGTTGGCATGCCATAAATCACAGACATGCCGTCGATGGAAACATGATGGCATGATATAATTCACGGATAAATGACATAATCCAAAATATGATGACTATGTGAACAGGATGAGATGATATAACTATATTATGTCTTTAGAAAATGGGTTGGCATGCCATAATTCAGATACATGTTGTCTATGTAAACATCATGGCATGATATAATTCAAATATATGATTTATATACTAAGGAAGTGAGCAGAGGGCAATCGCATATATGATGTGTCAACTAAGGAGATGGCATTCAATATCGTGTATATGATGTAAAAACTAAGCATTGCAATACAACATATGCATGATATGAGTAATATAACCGTGCCAAGTTTGAGCATACACCTCAAGGGGATAATAGGACTGGTCATCTGCCTCTGAATCCTCCTCTGAAGAGCTATCTGTAACCAACAAGATATCTGCTTCACCAGGTAGCATTGTCTGCTCTGAAGACCTTGTTTTCACTCCAGATTTCTCCATCACCAATTCAAATGGCTGATGCATAGGAAGAGCAGTTGAATATACAAACATTGTCGACAAAAGCAATGAGAAATACAAAAAAGGACGACATGATATAATTCACATATATGACGCTTGGCTAAACAGCATGGCATTGCATAATTCACATATATAATGCCTTGCAACAAGATAACATTGCATAATTCACATATATAATGTCTTGCAACAAGATGGCATTGCATAATTCACATATATGGTAATTAGACACTAAACAGGTGGCATTCACACAAAGCATGTCTAAACTAAGCAAATGACATAGCAATGCAAGATACCATACGCACGATATGAGCATCATAACCCTGCCAAGTTAGAGCATGCACCTCGGGGGGAAATAGGACTGGTCATCTGTCTCTGAATCCTCCTCTGAGGAGCTATCTGTAACCAGCAAGACATGCGCTTCGTCAGATAGCATTGTCTGCTCTGAAGACCTTGTTTCCACTCCAGATTTTTCCATGACCGTGCCGAATGGCTGATGCACAGGAAGAGTAATTGAATGTACTAAAATTGTTGACAAATTTAACACGTAATAAAAAAATGATGTCATGATATAATTCACATATAAGATGACAGGCTAACCAGGGTGGCATTGCAAAATTCACATATATGATGCCTGGCTAAACAAGATGGCATTGCATGATTCACATATACGATAAAGAAACTAAACAGATGGCATTGACACAAAGCATGTCTAAACTAAGCAGATGACATCTTTAATGTATACAGTAAGCAATGCAAGGCACCATATGCATGATATTACCAACATCACCATGCCAAGTTAGAGCGAAGACCTCATGGGGTAAATAGGAGTGGTCTTGTGCTTCTGAATCCCCCTCAGAACAGTTATCTTCCTCTTGATTACGATCCGAAATGGGTGGAGGGGGGCTGCCTTTGCGCCCACCATGGAGCGACGTCTGCATGAAATTTTATTGCCACGCAAGGCTCGTCTCTTTTGCTCTACATGTTCAGTTCCATTGTGTACAATAACTGACATGCATATGAATAAAACATAGTGAGATTATGTAAGGAGTGCATGCACAAATCCAGAGTGATGGTAGCAAACTGTGGATAGACCCAAAACAAATGATAGTAGGCAGATAATAGCTTTAGTTAAAAAATATAGATAATGGCTCCTTTAATGTTTGTTTGCACCCAACATGAAACTCATAGTAGACACCCGAGATTAACCAGATAGTAGATAGATAGTACTGATTGCTGCCCCAATATGTACCCCACAACCATTTAAAAACTCAAGTTTCAGCATAAGTTTGGACCTGAGTTGGAGTCTAATAGGTGAACACGACGATAAAGTAGCATGTCATCATATTAAGCGATGCATAACGTAACCAGACACGGAAGAGTGCGACCTCTCTTGCAGACCCGTGTAGTCCTCAAGGTCATCTGCTCAGTTGATGATGGCAATGCAGTTGTCGTGGCTACCGGCGGCGGGGAAGAAGATCTGAGGCGGCGAAAGACAGACTGGAGAGCGGATCCCTGTTGTGGTGAACCCTTCCGTCGTTGGAGCAGCTGAGCTGGGGTGGAACACAGGACTGCAGGAGCAGGACAAACCACACAAGGTTTTCTTTGACACATATGTGTAACAGAAGTAATTGTGTAAGGGCTTGTTTGAATTTGAGGATTCTAACAATGTAGGGATAGGAAATAGACAGGAATAGGATAGGAATGCACGTGCAAAACAGAGAATTTAAAAACACAGGATTTCTGCCAATCTGGGTGTTTGGTTCACAAGAATTGGAAGATCACAGGATGCAAAGAAGCATGGTGAGATTAAGTCAAACCACAAGAAGTGTACAACCTCTATGGCGAAGCCATGTCGATCTCAGCGTGATTGGGTTGGCCGGTGAGGATGCTCTGGCTGACTTGGCTGTCGGAGGAGGGGAAGAAGATCTTAGGCGTCTGGAGATGGAGCCCGAGGTACTGCTCCGCTGTGATGGAGGGTTTCGTCGTTGGAGCAGCTCCGGTGAGTTGTACGACGCCGAGGCTGAAGCAGGACAAGAGAGACAACGTTAACCTGAGTGGAATTCTAATAGCATCTCCAATAGATGACGTAAAATACATAACCACAAAGTGCTAGATGTATACATCAGCCGCTCATCTCTGAACTTAACTGTCGAAACTGAATTTAACTGTCGAAACTGAACTTAACTGCCGAAACTGAATTTTGCTGTCGAAACTGAACGCACTAGAGGTGAGGCTACAAGTCAGTCGACTGACTTTTTCATCTCTGGTCAGTCGATTTTGCAGCCGTTGGATAAGAAATCAAGGGCCTGCAGTTCATCTTCAACCTCCACCCCCCCTAAGCCGCCAGCCACCACCGGCCAAACAGCCGCCCCCGCCGCCCGCGGCTGGCGGTGTGCCGCCCCGCCCGCCCCGAAAACACTCCCCACCGTCGGTCCACCGTCGCCCCGGCCATCCCTGTAGACCCCCTCGTGCCGAGCTTTTTCTCCGGCGATCCCCACGCCACCGCCCCACCAACGTCGGCGACCACTGCCCCCACCCTGAACCCTAAGATAGATAGTGGGGTACCTCTCCGGCGAGCCCCCCTCCCCGCTGCGACTGGTTCTTCCTTAACTCCGGCGAGCCCCCCACCCCCTGAAAATTGGCTGACCCAAAAGTCCATTCAGTCGACTGAAGTGTAGCTAAATCGGAGCAGCATCGCAAGCAAGAGCAAGAGCGAGAGCAGCAGCGCGAGCAAGAGCAAGAGCAAAAGCAGACCAGGCAGGGGACCGAGAGCAAGAGCAGAGCAGCAGCGCGAGCGATAGCTAAAGCAGCAGCAGCTCCTACTGATGTGGACGTCGCCGCCGAGGGAGCGACGCCGTGGAGGAAGTGGCCGGCGACGCCGCCGTGGATGGAGCCGCGCCGTCGGCTCGGGACCGAGCGCCGGCAGCATCGTGAGATCGAATCAAGAAGAAAATGCGGTGATTAATGTACAACCTCTTTGGTGGCGCCGATTAGGCCGCAGCTTCATCCGAGGAAACGGTGATGACGATGCTCTTCCAGAGGTGCAGGTGAAGACAGCGGTGTGGGAATGAAGGTGGCGCGAAAGACGAGGGAAAAATCGGGGCAGCTCCTTGGAGGTGGAGGACAGGGCGGCTGAACCGGCGGGACGACCAGATCGACGATGGATCCTTATCCGGTACGGTGGATGAGGGACGTCGAGGTGTTGCTGTGGATGACGTCGTCGGGGAAGAGGCTCCGGCTGGGTGGCGGACGGAGGAGGGTGTGGGGCTTCGCGGGTTTTGCCGGCCTCAGTGTACGAATGGGTGGGCAGATGGGATGGGAGTGGGGAACCATGGCTTAGGGACGCGCTTGTCCGAAATGTGGGGTAAGTTACGAAAGTACCCCCACCGATTTGAGGCGGTTCTTTCGGTTCAGGGGTATCACAGGCATTTCGCGTGTCGGGATTTCACAGGAGGTGGGAGTTTTCGCGCACGTTGTAATTTTGGAATAGCAAGGCGCGGGTTGAGATGGAGGGAGTTTCGGAGCACAACGAGACAAAGATATATCTTAAATATTTCGGGCTAACAAGGCGCGGGTTGAAGAGGCGGGAGTTTCACAGCACGATAGACGGAGACGCTAGCTTGAAATTTCGGCATAACAAGGCGCGGCTTGAAATTTCGGGAGAACAAGCTTAACGTGTACCCAACAAAAAAGACAATTTAGACTAGTATGATATACTACGTACAATGTGTTTAACACACACAACACACACACACAGACACCATTTAGAGTAGTAAGGTACACATGCATTGCACGCATGAGATTTGGCAACCAAATTATGAATAAATACCACATTATAGCATGTAAGCTTTGAGTCATATATGCATGATGTAGATGTTCGTTTAATTCTTATAGTTCATTTCATTCAAAATCATCTAGTTTTTATAAGAAAGCTAATCTATTTTAAGATTCATGGAATTGTGTGTTGTAAGGCATAAAGTAAAAACAAATCATGTAGAAAAACATTTGGGCAATTCTGATACGGAAGATTCTAGAACAAATAGGAAGTGCTTGTGTTTTGAGGTTTGTGCATTATGCTTAAGTTCAACCATAGAGTCTTCAAGATTGTACATGTGGCAAAATCTGGTGGAATCTTGATGATATCCAACGGCCAGTAGTGCTCAAATTTGCCAGCTCTCCACCATCTGATTGGCCTCATCCAACGACCATCTTTCAAAGTTACAAAGTTAAGTTCAACCATAGAGTCTTCTAGATTGTACATGTGGCAAAATCTGGTGGAATCTTAATGATATCCAATGGCCAGTAGTCCTCAAATTTGCCAGCTCTGCACCATCTGATTGGCCTCATCCAATGACCATCTTTCAAAGTTAAAGTTATCCGCACACTATATAAAAAAATATAAAATATAATATATATAGGGGTATAGATATAGATATGTGATGCGAAAGCCACCCATCATCTCCAATTAGAATAGTGTGTCCATGCACGGATGCAATGTGGCCAAACGATGTCTGCCATCGGTATCTCAAATTCAAACCAATCTGACCTTGTTCAATGTGTATATATTGCAACATGCTCGTTTCCAAACCACATCGCGCAGATCTCCGTTATATTCATGCATGCATGGGTTTCAAACATCATGATCTCTTATTCAAATATTTGAATTCAACTTTACATTGATTAGGACCTCACCTAGTCTTTTACACCCACACATTGGTCTTCTCTTTATAATTGTACCGCTAACTTTCTCTCATGCATGCATGCTCACACACTACCAGTCGGCATTATCCATCACACACATGCAATATTTTTCTTCAGGTCGGTCTCCCATGAAGGCACACACACACACCCCCCTCTCCATCATATCGGGCATTCTTTATCTCTCACGTGTATGCGCAACGATCGATGTTCCTCTATGTGTGTGTATATAGCTAGGTCTTTCATAGTTTTTCACATAAACCGATCAATCTATATATCTAGTGAGCTCTCACCCTCTTTCCCACGTCCACATCGATCAATCTATACCTCTCTATATAGGATTACATATATAGCTAATACACCCACATTAATTATATATCCAACGCCCCCCTCTCATCATTCATGGCTTCCGCTTAATCTCTCAGACGCGGACACAATGGCGAAGACAAGGGGCAGCAAGGGCCCTCCCCCCCTAACATCACTATATATCAAGGCTAATATGAATGTGATCATTAGACAATTGCTAGTAAAAATGGTTTAAGTTGATGAATTGGCCCTCCTCATAAAGGATTAGCAATGATTGCCCCCCTAGCTCATGGGACATTTTTCATGGCTCCGCCACTGCGCGCAACAGCGCACGTTCTCGTCCTCTCTCTCAAAATATCGATCTCGCAGTTGTGCACTCCTTCATAGTCTCCCTCCACTCGGCCCCTCGCACCATCTTCTAGCCCCCCACCGGATTTTGCCACATGTACAATCTAGCAGACTCCATGGTTGAACTTAAGCATAATGCACAAATCTCAAAACAACAGTGGTTCTCCTTTGTTCTAGAATCTTCCGTATCATAACTGCCCAAACTTTTTTTCTAGTTGAATTGCCATTATTTGTTTTTACTTTATGCTTTACAACGCACAATTCCATGAATCATAAAATAGATTAAGGGCTTCTTTGATTCAAAGGATTCTCGAAGGAATTTTGGAGGATTCTAATCCTTAGGAATTTTTCCTATCTTGGTTGTTTGATTCGTAGGATTGTAAACCATAGGAATTTTTCCATATGATTCATTTGCACTAGATTTCATAGGAAACATTCCATCCACTCAAACCTCTTTGAAAGAATTCTGCATTTTTTCTTTGCACAATCAAACACTCGTACCATCCTGTAGGATTCAAGACGACATTCCACTCTAATCCCATGTTCTTCCTATTCCCGTGTTTTGGAAATCCTACGAATCAAAGAGGCCCTACGTTTTTTATAAACACTAATTGATTTTGAATGAGATGAACTATAAGAATTAAACGAAGGTCTACATCAGGCATATATGTCCCAGAGCTTACATGCTACAGTGTGGTATTTATTCGTAATTTGGTTGCAAAATCTGACGCGTGCAATGCACGTGTACCTTACTAGTACTTCGAGTATGTGCAAAACACAATGGCACGCTACAGTGTCTCTCTTACAGTTCATGAAGCCACGTGGCACGTGTGGAGGCGTTGTCGCGACATCGTTGTGTGGATTGATCACAGTGACGTGCTGCTGGTTCCAGAAGAATGTACTCGTCCTCCCTGAGACGCACTGGCGGTACATGCACGAAGCGAAGATGTTCATGCACGCCACACACGCACTCATTCCCTCGCACGCACACGCGGGTACACGGGCGGGCGCAGTTTTGTACCAAGATCCACCCCATGTGATAATTTGACGCATGTAAAGTCCTTCACTTCATTGATGGTCAATTAATACAGCGCATGCAAATTGAGTGGACGTGAGGGCGGAAGAAAGACATTACTACTCCACTGCGCGCATGCGAGTAGTTAAATCATGGGTTTCTAGTAGTACTTCCATTGGTGTCTTCCGTATTTTGTGCCAATTTTTCATAGTAACATAATATTTACGCATCTGAGCAGTGTAGTCTACTTGAAATTTATGTTCCACTAAACTCATCGGGAGCCGTTTCGGGCCTCGAAACCAAAAACCATCAATTAATCTTTACCTTGTTCCCATCACATTCGAAAGTACTAGTGCTACAATTAAGTGCAAGCCTGCTCACACCTACTAGTACGTACCAAACCTGAACGTGTTCCCACTATGCAGGTATTAGTACTAGTGCTAGTACTTAGGTTATAAAAAGGGGAACTACCTAACCGAAAATTACTCTACCTTCCTCCTCATAAGTCCTCCTTCTTCGTCCGTCCTTGCCATGGCCGGTGTGCAGAGCTATAGGTCGAGAACTACTCATAACAAGGGAGCGGCAACCAAGGCTGCGGAAAAAAAAGAGGGCTCGCCGCCACGCAGAGACCTCGAAAGATCTCTCACGGGCAGGCGATGGCTCCCAGGAGCGCCCTAGACGCAGAGGCGAACATGCCGAGCTGGCGGAGTTGGAGTCGTTATCCCTCGACGACATGCCCGATCAGCTCAATAAGCACCTCAATAAGCAGAAGGAGTTCATCCACGGCTTGGTGGAGATACTGAAGGAGAGCCTTGATGACATGCCCGCTGAGCTCAATGAGCAGGGGGAGTTGACCGCCGGCTTGGTGATGCTGTTGAAGAAGAGCATTGCCTCGGAGAAGAAGGCGACCGGCGAAATCCTGCAACTTCACGAGGACAAGGCGAAGCTCTGCCACGAGCTTGACCTGCTGAAGGAGGAGAACGCCGGCTGGAAGAAGCTGCATGAGAATAGTAGTTCCTCGATGAAGATGTTGCGGGCCCTCGTCAAGGAACAGAAGGAGGAGTTGGCGAAGCTCCGCATCGAGCACCCGGCTGTTGTCAAGGTACGTAATGCGGCCGTGGAACAGATGATGAAGGCTCGCGTCGAGAAATCCCGCATCATGGACACAATGATGAAGATGGCGGAGGAGACGCACAAGGAGATGGAGGTCGTGGAGGCGATGAAGAAGCAGTTACGACTCCGCGGCCAGCAACCCTTCATGTAGTGAGAGCAGCGCCCCAGACTTGTGTGTGCGTCTTCCTTCTTTTTGGGGGGTGATAATCCTCCTTCTTCTTTTGCTCCTGTGTTTTTTATTTTGCTTCGGGTGTTTCACCGCACGTGTCACCTTCTCTGCGAGGCATGAATAGAACAATGCTAAAAATGAGATGACTAGCAAATTAGATCATTCTTTATCGCCAATAGAACAATGCCTCTTGCTAGTAATATATAATAAGAGTAGAGAGTAGAGGATATGGCACTGGGCTGCCGTGTTTCGTGCTCCTCCGTTGTACTCCAGTGGAAAACTTGAGTATACTGCACGGTTCTTTGCTCCTCCTCAGGTCGTCGGCACATTTATACGAGCAGTCAAATCACAAGGCCCCGCCTTCCAGCAGTAATGAGCCGTCAAATCACAAAGGCCCTTGCCTGTCGTGAAAAGGACCAAGCTAGACTGCCCCGCCCTCTAGCCTTTTAACAAATATATACATTTGTACAGTAGTAGTATCGATGGATTGCGCCATGGAGCAAAACTAACAAGATGTAATTAAAGAAAAAAGGTGGTACGTATAGAGAGCGCTCGTCGCCAAATTATGCATATACTATATGACACTACCCACTATGAAGGTACTAGTAACATAGACTAGTAACTGGTCTATGTTACTATCCACTATGACCAGCCAAAGTCGAGGCGCGGATACCAACGAGGGCCTGGTTGTGTCTATACTTGGACAACTCACCCGACTGCATGTGCACTAGGCAGACGAAGCCCGTGTCGTGTTGGTGCCGTGTGCGGCCCGCACATTAACCAAAACCTCGCGCCTCCATCTTAGCCTCCGCGTTTAGAACATCTCAATCTCAAGGACAAGGAGCAACGTGAAACCTATGATAGAGCCAATCGGATGGTTGAGAACACTACAATTCGTAGCTACAGATGCGTGTGTGAGAGAGGACGAGTGCGTGCGTGCACCTCTTCTCAGAGTACAACTGTATGTGGGTGGCATCAACCTAGGGAGCAGTGATGGTGTGTGCAAGAAGTCCCGAGAGATAGGTGTAATGCGTCTGAAAAAAGACTAGTCTATAGCTCGCCACGAGGCTATTCCTGTCGAACGGCAAGCGTAAGATATGTATCCGACGGTGCCAGTTTTTGCACGTACACATCAGTAGAGAAAGAACTAGTACCATGGCATATGCTACACCACGGCCGAGAAAACGTGCCGACGTTACACCATCCGGGAATAGTGCCGCAGTTCGAAACTAGAACCGTCAATAAATTTTGAGCGCGTCTCGTCACATTCCAAATTACTACTACTACCATGCTATATTTAATTGCAAACCTGTTCACATCGATCACAACCTAAACGGTTTCCCACTTAGGAGCGTATTAGTAGTACTTGGTTATAAATACTACTATGCTAAGATGACTCCACATTCCTCCTCAACTCCTCATCCACAAAAAACAATCAAGTCAATCAAGCCATAGCCAGCGTGAGTTCTGGGTCGAGAGATTTCCACTAGGGAGAGGTGAGCATGGAAGAGGAAGCACGAGAGATGTCCCGCCTCGCCGCAAAAGCAGTCGACATGTCCAGCCGCGCAGCAGTAGCAGCAGAGAGGTCCCGCCACACCGCCGAAGCAGCACGGAGGTCCCGCCGCGCCGTCGATGTAGCAGACTGGTCCGGCCACGCCGCGGAAGCAGCAGAGATGTCTCGCCGTGCCGCCGAAGCAGCAGGGAGGTCCCGCCGCGCCGCGGCGGCCTGGGAAAATTTCTCGCGGGCAGGCGAGGACTCTTACAGGTGCATGCATGCGATAGTCAATAGCCAGATGGATCAGATCTCCGGCTGGGCGGGGATGCAGGACGAGGCTACCGGCGTCATCCGGCAACTGGGGGAGGGCAATGCGAAGCTTCGGGGCGAGCGCGACCTGCTGAGGGCGAAGATCGCCGGAAGGGCGAAGCAGGAGGAGGAGACCACTGCCGTGTTGCAGAGGACGGGCGTCATCATCAAGAAACTTATGGACGAGAATGCCATGCTCCGCATCGAGCGCAATAGGCTGGTGGAGGAATCCATGGATCTGCCAAGCAGCGTATTAAGGACATGAAAGTGATGAAAGAGATCATCGCCCGCCGCGAGAACTAGTCTCTGCGACCTGCGACGCATAAAGAAAGTAGAGATCAGCGAGCCAAATCATTGTATGCGTCTTCCTTCTTCTTTTGCCCTTGTGTATTTCGGGCGTAGCCGCATGTGGCTTTTTTATTATCTTCCTAATTATGTAAGACAATTATTATCCACTCTCGTCGTCCTTATATATATTCATCAGTCTTGCTATAAGTCGCAGTAGATGCTATATAGGTCCGTCGGATCTTACATCAAGATCCGTGCAAAATTTTCTTTCAGATTTTCTTTTTTCTCTCTTAAATCTCAGTCGAGTGAGACATTGCCACGCTATTAAACAGAGGCTCGGGCGCCATTAATGGAGACCTCGGGAGAGAGGTGGATGGCAGATGGAGGTCAAAGGGCTCTCCTCCCGATAAGCACGCGCAGGGGTCTGATCACACGCCTCCCGTACTCAAATAGCTACCCTGCACGGCGCCTCCAAGCTAATAAAAAAAAGGGGACGCATGGCGGCACGTAAATGGTAAATAGAACGTCCACGATTTCAATAATACTTGTGTTTCCGATTGTAACGTGACAACACTTGTTCCAAAATGACTTTGTTGATTGTTAATGTGTGCGCCTTCGCAAATCGGACAGCAAAATTACCACAGCATGTTGGTGCCATGTCATGGCACCAAGCCAAGTTTCATGATTTTCATGCGTGTTTCGGATTTACAGGAATTAAAAAACCAAGTTTCTCAATGTTTCCAGCCGAGCCATGACGCCCAGATGTTTGAATTTCATTCCCATTTCTGGCATGGGACTTAGAAATTTACCCGAGGACACACATGTGATTTTTCAACCAGCTTTGGTGCACTGGAGCATGTGCTTGTATTTAAAATTTGAATTATGCACACAGAGGTGACACGTTCCCTCTCAGAACCACGAGCCTT
Source organism: Aegilops tauschii subsp. strangulata (assembly GCF_002575655.3). Lineage (NCBI taxonomy): Eukaryota > Viridiplantae > Streptophyta > Magnoliopsida > Poales > Poaceae > Aegilops > Aegilops tauschii. Next base: position 366,658,929 of record NC_053035.3, on the reverse strand, counting down.
CTTGAGAGAAGCTCCGGTTTGCAAGAAACTTATACCAAAACTTGTTCCTATTCTGCAATTTTTTTACCACAGCATGGTGGTACCATGACATGACACCATGCCAAGTTTCATGATTTTCAGGCGTGTTTTGGATTTACAAGAATTTTAAAACCAAGCTTCTCAATGTTCTCAGCCGAACCACGATGCCCAGATGTTTGAATTTCATTCCCATTTCTTTCATGGGACCTAGAAATTCACCCGAGGACACACATGTGATTTTCAGTCAACTTTGGTGTACGGGAGCATGTGCTTGTAGTTCAAATTTGAATTATGCACATTAAATGACCAGAAACTCAATTAATGTATAAAAAAGGCCAAACGAACCCGGAATAATTCCAAAATTTAACAGGGCACTCATATAGTTCTATGTTGCCTCTGTAAAGAAAATCTGGCGGGAGGAAGCGTATATTGTTTCGCACACAAAGGTATAAAGAAATAAAGAAATAAAGAAATTGGCCCTATTTAATTCTTGGGTTCTTATTATTTATGCCACTAGTTGTGTATTACTACTCAGTTTTGCCATTAGAAGTTACAACTACTCAAATGCCATCGATCCGTGAGATGCCTGCTCAAAAATGCAATTAGATATCTAAAAAATGCCATCGTTAAGTTAGATGTTTGCTCAGAAATGCCATTAGACATTGTTATTTTCACGTCAAACCCGTTGACCATGTTACATGACAAAAATAAGACGATTCTCACAATGATAAGTTAATGGTGTCCAGCACAACACACCCCTCAAATTAAACTAAGCACCCTGGAATTCTTTGACAAAACTAAGCACCCCGAAATTCTTTCACAACTAAACTGCTGGCTATATGATGTTGGCCATATATATTGTACGTATATAATGTCAAGAAACGAGTGGTAGTACTATACCAACTAAAGATGAAATGTACGAAATATAACGAGAAGAAACATAACATAGTTCTGCTAGGGGCTCAGCACAACACACCCCTCAAATAAAACCAAGCACACCAGAAATTAAACTAAGCAACTAATCTGGTAGACACTGCATTAGGACCACCATGAGCAACGACACTGCCACCTTACTCGGAGTCCTCGTCCACGTCCTCGACTTCGTCCTTGTCCCTCTTCCTCTTGGGAGATACTTCTTTGCTTGAACCGCACACTTGGCTCTTGCTCTTCATCCAACCCTTGTAGATATTGAAACAAAGGTAGCCATCCATTACAGCGTAGTGGATGTGGTCCATATCTAGTACAGTCCACTGCCATGCCGATGAAACGTGTGCGGAGCTTTCTTTACTTCACCGTACATAGGATGAAGCATGGCTCCTGCCAGGGTCAACATTGAAGGCTGATCAAGGGAGGGCACCAGCCCTTCCTTATGGAGGTCGAAGGGGTCGCCTACAACAAGGCCTATCCGACCCAGGATTTCCTTGTCGTTCCTAAAGTCTACAGTAACGAATTTGACTCGGCCGCCCTTGAGGAAGTTCTTAAATTCCTCGCACTCAATGTCGGCATGGCATATGTGGTAGACCAAGCATAAGTCATGCACGCAAACCTGGATCACGGCGGGCTTCTTCTTCTCTGCCTCCTTTGGTTTCTTCTCGCTTCCCAGGACTGTGGTGTACTCAACATCTAGCCCAGCGACCCACTCATCATTTGAGTTTTCGAACATGCGTTTGAAGCGAGCAAGGCATTCTTTCACCGTTGCGGAAGAACGGGTGTAGATGACATCGAAATCATCGCCGGTGATGGTTCTAACCTTGTATTCACCGCCGACCATGGAGATTTGGGACGCCATGGATTTGGGAGGAAGGTTAGGATTAGTGGAACTGCCGTAATATGAAAGGACGGGACGACTAGGAGCGGTTTATCGATTGTAAAAATGTCGAGTGGGGGGGCGCGTGCGAATGGCAGGGTAGTGGCTTGCCTGGTGGATAAATGGATTCATGCACAGTACTATGGGGACCCAATTAGATGTCATGTCTACTCGACGCCCAATTAAATGGCTTTCGATGTCATGTCAAGCGTCGGGAAAATTGCAGGTGATACGAAGCTTTCCATTCTCCCATGATACGGGCTTCCGAGAGCCCTTGGATCTGAGATCGAACGGTTGCATGGCGTGATTCTAGACCTATGGGTGAATATCCTATCCTGGAGGGTTATTCTGCAAATTTTCAGCAACTTAGAATGCGACCGTTCGATCTCAGATCCAAGGGTTGCCACCAGCCGTATCATGGTCGCGCCTACCACGGCCGTTGCCTTGCTCGCGCGGTTGCGCCCTTGGAGATTTAACACGGTGCGTTAGGCTATCTAATGTTGGCATGTCATACATAGTCATCACTTAGTCACTCATACAACAAGGTTAGCTATAAGGTTGGCTATGAGAGTATTTTTTGTTTACTTCTCTCTATCTCTTTCTTCGTAGTATTTATTGCATTTGCCAAGGAGTGACCTCTTCCAATGAAATGGTGCTTAGATGAGGTGCTATGGGCATTAAATGGCTTAGCAACTCAAGTCCCCAATGCATAGGTGCTTAGTTTTTTGTTGCTAAGTTTGCTTCATCTAGGTACACGCGCTTATCACCGTTTCTTCCTGGGGTCACCAAACTAGTCTCTCTCTTCTTAATTAACTTGCCACATCAGACTTTATGCCTATGTGGCAGGCTTAGCACCTGTAGGATCAAGTACAATAGTGGGCTATAAGCCCGCTTTACCTGCCATTTTTGCATATGTGGGGGAAAGAGGCAAGGAAAAAGTGGAGGAGTGGGCTCTCAAGCAAGAGCCAGCCTCTACATGGTGGAGCATCGGGAGAGGCACCTGTATGGAGGTGGTCAGGAATCGGGAGACTCAAGCCGGTCGTAGCGCCGCAGTTAAAATGATAATGGCAAGTCAAATCACCGGGCCCCACCTGTCCAGCAGTAACTCACTGTCAAATCACACAGCCCTACGTTTGCAGCAGCCTACTCCCTCATCTTCTCGCGTCTCTGTCGAACCGACTAGGCGGAACTGCCCGCCTACCATGCGGGAAAAGCCCCGCCCTCGACTTTTAAATAGTACAGTATACTAATTTTGTATCCATGGATTGCGCCATGGAGCAAAGCCTCAAGAAAACGACGGTACACATGTACGGAGTATACAGCACGCCCGTCGTGCTCACGTCGCACCCCAGACGGTCGGTCGGTCTGGCACGCCGCTCTCCGAATGGAATGCGCGTCATATTGCGTTTGCACACACATGTGGGACCACAATTGAGAATCGACCATAGGCACACTCCCCGGCCCCCAAGTCAGGTGAGTTAATAGAAGTACATACGTTGGTACCTGGACGATCCCTGCAAGACACGGAAGATCAGTTCGTCCATGCATGTGACCAGACTCCAGCAGAAACGCCTGGATTGGCTATCGTCTACATATCGTGCAGGCTGTGTTGTACAGGGCTGTAGTTCTGGTGAGAAATATAAAAAAAGGTTTCTTGTCATCTCGCAAAATTAACTGTCATGTGCTTCGGATCACTGCGAGGGTTAAACAGCGACAACTGAGTTAGGCTAGTCATTGGGGGCACATGCACGAAGACTACTCGGCTGCCATCTAGGTCTAGCCGGCTATGTTAATTAGGACATCTATCGACAGACCCCTTTTCTATGAGTTTATCTTTAATTTGAGCTTTGATCCTCGTCTAGTTTGTCCGTCGGGATTCATCTTGTCTCCTTTGGGCAGTGAGGTTATGATTTCCTGTCATGTGGCATTTTTTCGTGTTATATGTTATAATCCGGTGCTTCAGATCAAAATGACGACAACTGCGCCTCCGGGGCACGTGCATGAAGACTTCTCGACAGTCATTGCCGAGGTCAAGGCGGCTCCGGCAGGTAGACAAAAGAAAACTAGTACTCCACTATATAGGCAGGAGCCTCCACGCTTGCTTGCTAGTGTTGCTCTCTTCACACTGTCTCGTCCTCTCCAGATCTAAACACGACATCGGTGGCCACACACTCTCTCTCTACTCACCGCTGGTCACAGATCCAGCCGGATCCTCTCCGTCGGGGAAGGTGAGAAGGTGCAACGTTCATGTGGTCGTCCTCGGTGACGGCTCTTACCCACTGCCGGCACGTCCCGATCAGCGTGCCTTGCCGTTCTCTCCCAAGCATCGCTGGCGAGGGAGGGCTCCCACCCCTTCTTCCTCGCTGCCGTAGTGTGGGCAGATCCGGCCTCCTGCCGCCCACCTAGCGACATCCCGGCGACCCTCAGGTATAACTTCCTTCGAAACCGGCCTTGCTCTACTTCCCGAGCTCCTGACGTCACTGCATTTGTATCTTTTACTATTTCTCAGGCCCCCTCGTGTAGATAGGATCGATCGGCTGTTCGAAAACCACCTAATTTTTTATTGTTAAGAGGTAAAACTAGTTCATGCACTCAAATCTAGTAGTACTTGGTTCAAACAAGGAAGAAAGGGGGTGGGGGTGGGGGAAGATTTGTTACCTAAATCTAGGACTTGGTCGAAAGAGGAAATAATGGGGGCGAAAAGTAGCAGAGACTGGCTATCCAACTGGTCTCTAGGTCTAATAGGGAAATAAAGGGAATGCAGTACAAACTCAATATAAACCCAATCTATTGGTTGAAAAAGGAAAGAAAGTGGGGACTGGGGGACAAGTCAACAGAGTAAGTCCAGCACTAGATTTGCTAGCCTCGCACAGTATAAGGTGGCTATATACTGAACAAAAATGGGACCAACCCCGATATCCTCTTCTGATGTTTGTTGCCCCGAGCCGCTCTTATGTAATGCCACTGGTAAAATGTAGCAGTCGCACTGTTAAAAGTAAGGACACATTAAACCAATGTTGTTTTCAATTTAATGCCTCCAGTAATATGAATCAGCGGCACTTTTTTTCATGTCCTGCTAAATTTCCCATTAAGATAAGTTGCTTCTTTTCGTTAGAGATGCAACTGTCCTGGTCCGCCTACTCTCCAGGAGCTTCACGACCAACCTTGATGTTGCTCAATTTTATTGCAACTAATGAAGAAGAAGCTCTGTGGGTTTCGTTTTCTGATGGAAATGGAACCAGGGTTGGAGCCCTTTTCTTAAAAAAAGAAGAAGAAGAAGAAGCTGCTAGCTCATGGGACATTGCTTCATTTTAGGTGAACTGCACCAAAAGGTCCCATGAACTGAATCATCCATGTTGGTGACTGGTGTCATCCCTTCGACGATGGCGTTGACTGCAGATATGGTTCCCATCACGAGGTATGTTCCTTTTTTTCTAACCATTTGCCAAAGATCCTGCATGTTGATCCTGCTCTTGTGCTACTGTTTTGGCACTGCCATGATAAAGCAGTAATGTTATTATTTTGCACCTTAATCTAGTGGCACTATTAATTTGAGGCAATGTTTTGGCACCGCTAGTGCCACTGTTTTTTTATATATCGAAAGAGGGGGTTCCCTCCGATTTCATTAAAGAAACCCAACCATAGAGAACCATTATCCGACAACATCTCAGTGTAAATGGGCAGTTATGCAACTACTACTAGAACAGACTGAGTACTAGCAGGAGACATGTTCGCCACATAAGCTAGGCAGGTAGGGGGACGCAGCACCAGCTCGACCAAGTTTGGATTACAACCCAAATGCTACCACAGAAACATCAGGGGGAAGATAGGGACTGAAAGAGCCAGCTTCAGCATCCCAGTCTAAGCACCCCCGGCCTTCATCCTTGCGACGCACGGTACACCTCATTTGCCACCTGCTCGACCCTAGTGTCACTGATAAAATGAAGTAATAATACGGTTAATATAGAGCGAGTGTCCTCTCTATCATTTCATTTCCAATGTAGATAAAGAAAGTGCTTCTCTTTGTTAATGTATGTTTCATCAACTAGTCCCATTGTTAATGTTTAAGCGTTTCTGCAAACAGGGGTGCTTAATTTTAGTTGATCTGCACAAAAATAGAGATTTGAATGTCTCAAGGCCCCTCCTTGTACTACCGCTGTACACTGATGTTCATTACTGGCAGAAGGTGTATCGGGGAGACTTGGGTCGATTTCCAGTATGATGTAATATTTTCTTCTGTTTATTAGTGTATGTTTCATCAACTAGTGCCACTATAATCTAATCATGCCTTTTCATTATCTGTGCAAACAGGGTTATTCAGCTGCATTTTGGTGGAACTGCACAAATGTACGGATGGAACCGGCATATATGCAGAGTGCGAGGTGCCAAGTAAAAATTACTGACACCAACCCTGCTCCATCTAAGCATTGGCATCCACCACCATCAGTGGGATGTGTGGCGCTCACTGTGGATGGATCTTTCTCGGCAGCAAATCCTCTAACCAAATACTAGTAGCTTAGACTTAAAAAATACTAATAGCTTATATTGGCAGTTTTCTAGGGGTGTACTCTTTTCTGAAAGAAGCACCATTTATTTTTCTTTATTTGTACACAGTGTCACAACTTTGACCCAAAGGTCCAGAGCTATTTTAGGGTGATTGGCGTAGTACTCGGAGACTGATTGTAAGCATGATTTTTATTAGTTGTCACACTGATTGTAAGCATGAGCAGATGGAAGATTAGGTTAGTGTGAAGCTTACCTTAAACCCTACCGACACCGTTGAAATGAGGCGAGGGTGGAGGGAACCGTGGAGAACGGCGGGGAAGCGACGTCGCGCCATCCGGCCTCCTCTTGCGGTGGGAGAACGAATACTCCTGTGGCTTCGGCTGGCTCTGCACCCTCACGAATGGCACACCGTACTCGATCGATTCGTTATCCTCTGGGTGCTCGACCTTCGACTTGTACGCCCACCACCTCCGCCTGACTTTCGCCTCGGGCGAATCTGTCTGCTCCATCGCTCAGAGGAGATACTCGATGAACTCAAAGGACTGCGGCGTGACTGCCGGCGAGCAGTACATCGCCGCCCTCATCATCGTCATCTCGCTCTTTCGCATACATTGCCACATGGCCCTCACCGTCCTTAAATCTCCCACTCATTGTCAAACCAAGTAAGGATCTCCTTCGACCTGGCTAACTTTGCCTGGTCGCCGCCGGCGATCTGCCTGATTCACTGCTGCATCCCCTCCATAGATGTCCTTCTGAGTGGTCCGGTGCTAGCTTTGGAAGATGGGAGGAGAGACGGTGGTCTTGCAATAGAGAAGAGGGAGAGGCGAGACGGTGGTTTTGGAATGGAGATGATGGAGAGGAGAGGGGGTGGTTTTGAAATGGGGAAGAGGGAGAGGCGAGACGATGGTTTTGGAATGGAGATGATGGAGAGGAGAGGTTCCCCTGCCTTTCGGTTGCTGATAGGTGGGCCCCGTAATTGGTGGGACCCATGTGTCAGTGTCTCAATGGCAGGATGGGCTACATCAGGGGATCCTCGTCCGAGGAGAGAGGAGGTGGTTCTGCAATGGAGAAGAGGGAGATGCGAGACGGTGGTTTTGGAATGGAGATGATGGAGAGGAGAGGAGGTTGTTTTGCAATGGAGAAGAGGGAGAGGAGCGTGCGGCAGCGATTTAGGATTGGATGAGAGGGCCGGCGCGCTGTGACTGGATCAAAATCAAAATCAATTTACCCTTCAATTAAGAAAACGACCCCACATTAACTAGTCTCCCTTTTATTCTGGTTCATAATTGACCATGATTTTCGCAAATAAAATATATGTTATACGTTGCAAAAATAATATAATTTGAAAGTACATTCAGATACGAACCAAACGATACAATTTTTGGTGACATGCATTCACATTTTGCTTGTCAAATATAGTATGTGGTCAAACTTTGACCCAAAATACGCAAAACAAAAAAAATACTTCCAAGACCAGCGCCGCTCTTCCGCTCTTCTCCTCTTAAACCACCGCCGCTCCTCTTCTGTTCCAATCTAAATACAGCGTCGCTCCTCTCCTCTTCCATTTCAAAACCACCGCCCCTCCTCTCCCGTTCCAATCCAAAACCAGCGTCGCTCCTCTCCCGTTCTAAACCAAAACCAGCGCTACTCCTCTCCTCTTCCATTCAAAAACCACCGCCGACGAGTGAAGGTGCTGCGGAGAAGTAGATCGATGGAGGAGTACAACCGGTACGTGAGGATCGCAGACGGCGACCCTGTGGAGCTAGCTAGGATGATGGAGATACAGTCTTGGTTTGGCAAGAAGGACCAACTAGCGGCGACGGCGACATCCATGGCCAAATATCTGCAACAAAGCGAAAAGGTGGCGATACTCCCGGAGGGATTCGCGCGGGAGTACATAGAGCTGCTCCTCTGGGCCATGGAGCAAACAGATTCACCGAATCCGATCGTGAGGAAGCGGTGGTGGGAGTATCGATCCCAGATGGAGAATCCACCAGAGATTGAAGGATCGATCATCTATAGGGTGTCGTTTGTGAGGGTGTCGTGCCAGAGCGAGCCGGTGGAGTCTTCGTCGACCGAACCCAACTGCAAGAGGAGAAAAACAGTTGGCACGACGACGCTTCCCCGCCATCCTCTCCCTCGCCGTTCACATCGTCTCACGGGGTGGCTGTCTGCCGCCGAGGAATAGGAGGGATTGCCCCCCCAGACCAATAGTCACGCAGGTTGTGAATTGTCAGGAGGAGCTTAGGGTTGTTAGTATTTGCAGGTTGTGAATCGTGTTTTGTGTTGTGTATTTTGAGAGTACTTACAGATATGAATGTCTTTTGAATTTCAGATTTGCAGTATTGAGCATATGAAGTATTTTATGAATTCTAGAGATCTATTTTTAGCACTTAAAAATGTAGTTTCATAGGAGTATAAAAGTGCGGACAATGTGATTCTCAGAGAAGAAACTCCAAGTTTCAGTTTCAGATAAGAAACTCCAAGTTCAGTTTCAGATAAGAAACTGCAACTTTCAGAGGCAGAGCATTTATATTAACACGGCCTTTTCAAACAGTGTTAACATCATGCTGGAAGTTTTATTCATGGTTGAAACTGGAACTACCAGCCAGTTAACATCATGCTGATCAACATTCATGCATAGCACATCTTCAAATGATGCAAAGTCAAAAAGATATGCTATTTTCAAAATGCCCACATAATGTTGAGTGTGCAAAAAACAGAGAAAATGAGGGACGAAGTTTTGGCAAGTGTAGGACGTGGTGTGCGTAGATGACAATTGGGACCCACATGTCAATAAAGGCAGAGGCAAAAAATTTGGAGATATTTTCTTTGCACAGGTGGAATCGAACCCGGGTGGAACAGCTGTCGGGTAGTGTCACTCGGCCACTGGGCTAGTTCAGTTGTTTCGTTACTAATAAGGCACTTCCTCAGGTGGTCGGATCTCCTCCTGCACCTTTGTGCGCTCGCCGCGACGCCGCTGTCTGCCGTTGTGAACATGCTGAACAAACGAGAGGAATCTGGAGAGGACTGTACGTGGAGAGGCGGACAGTCAGGACCCACCAGGTCTATGGCCGTACGCAAGCAAGTGCCTCATCGAAAAATACTTCCTCCTAATGATATACTGATGTTGGGGCCCACGGGTTTGTCAACATAGTTACATTTTTTAGGTGCTTCAACGTAGTTACTATAGGAGATAAATTCACAACGAAGCTGGGGAGCTGGCAGGTATCATTTATTATCACTGGGGCGGCAAGTATCAGCTGGGTTTTGGGCTGCTCCGTCTAGGCTTTCTTTTTTAACATGCGCAGCCCACGACCTCGGATGGGAGGTCCATAGGCCTGTTTGTATTTTCTTGAGGGCCGTCATCTATCGACCGGCCTATGGACCACTACTAGAAAAAGGCCTACTAGTGACGCACCAGTTTTGCCTACTAATGGCGCACTACTGGTGCGCCACTAGCATCACGCCACTAGTAATTTTTACTAATGGCGCACCGCTGGTGCGCCATTAGTATATGCCACGGTGCGCCATTACTATCGGACTTAGTAATGGCGCACCACATAGAAGTGCGCCATTAGTAACAATTTTTCTTCAGATATTTTTTCAGAAATATTTTTAAAAAAATTCAAATTTTATTTTATTTTTTTCAGAAATATTTTTTTTTAAATTTTTTTCAAAAAAAGTTCAATTTTTTTCCCAATTTTTTCTTAATCTCGGGTCACTATGGCTTAATCTAAGGACAATATGCTTAATTTCAAGTCAAATCGCACTAAGTGGTCAAACTTCCCAGAAGGTCACCCATCCTCACACTACTCCAGCCCGAGCACGCTTAACTTCGCGGTTCTATCCAACCCCAGCACCACCTCACTTAACAGCCACTTGTTGATATATCTATCATATCAATCCTATTAAACCTTGTTGATGTCTAGGACTTTGTTCATATTCATGAGTATGATGAAATTTTGAAAAATATTTCAAACTTCCCTGTCATATTACGAATCATTTTTTGAAAAAAAAATCCAAAAAAAAATTCAAAACCAATATTTTGTTCTGTTACTAGTGGCGCACCTAGCAACCGGTGCGCCACTAGAAAGTTTGAAAATTTTTGAATTTTTTTGCCTCTAGATCTTGAAAGCCCCGTATCTTTTTTTCTGTTAGGTTTTTGAGGATTTTGAAAATGTTTAACGGGGTTCCCCCGGTTAAATTCGGATGTAACTTTTCGAGTAGATGATTTTTCATATAAAAAACTTTTTCATTCGAGTTTGTATGCAAAAGTTATGCCCATTTTAAGAAATTCCAGAGAGATTTTGCAAATAAAGTCGAAATTCATATTTGTTAATTTTCCCAACAACTAGACCACATATCACATGGGAAACTTATTTTATTTTATTTTTTTGACATTTCCATCATTTTCTTTTATTTTTTTAAAACTGAAAAGGCGGTCCAAGGGGGGGTGCATTCGGTGGAATGGGCCAAGTTACTAATGGCGCACCGTGGGGGTGGTGCGCCATTAGTAGTTCAACTAGTAACGGCGCACCACCCCAACCGTGCGCCATTAGTAGTTTTTCAAAAAAAATAAAAAAAAATTGAAATAAAATTTGTAACAAAATTACTAATGGCGCACCTGTGAGTGGTGCGCCATTAGTAGTTCAACTAGTAATGGCGCACCGTGGGAGTGGTGCGCCATTAGTAGTTGAACTTGTAATGGCGCACCGTCCCACGGTGCGCCATTAGTAGTTTAAAAAATAAAAATAAAAAAAAATTGAAAAAAAATTTGAAACATAATTACTAATGGCGCATCGTGGGATGGTGCGCCATTACTAGTTGAACTACTAATGGCGCACCATCCCACGGTGCGCCATTAGTAGTTTTGAAAAAATTTAAATTTTTTTTTTACTAATGGCGCACCGTGGATGTGGTGCGCCATTAGTATTTTCACACTAATGGCGCACCAACACATGGTGCGCCATTAGTATATAGTAATGGCGCACCATATGTCTGGTGCGCCATTAGTGGCCATATCATCTATAGCCCTTTTCCTAGTAGTGGACCTCCCATCCGAGGTTTTACTTTTCCTGAAACATCGCCAGCCCAATTTATGTATTCTTTTTGAAGAAAACGCAGAGGTCTGTTCTATTTTTCTACATAAGGAACGCCTGGTCCAACTTATGTTTCCCTTCTAACTATATTATATATATTTATATTATTTTATATGTCATTATATATTATTGTTATTGTCATAATATATTTAACAGATACTTACATATGTAAGAAAACAATATCCCACATCTTGTTAACTTATAAAAATAATTTCTTAACAATAAAATCCTGGATTATTTTTGGCAACGAAAATCCTGGTGATTGTGTACAAAAGCTTGGTAAGATTTAAGGACCAATGTAATAATAAATCACTTATTATTTATATATATATATAACAAAATGCTCAGCCCCTGTTTATTTTTTGATAACATTGATGCGCCCACCCCAACATTATAATTAGAATCAGCCCAGCAAAATCGTGTATTTCGAGAAAGTGCAAATGGCCTGTAATTTTTTAGGAAAAACATAAATGGGCCGCATGGACGCTACATTATTTGTTCACCCAGCGCAGCTAATGGACTGTAATTCAAAAAAAAGATCAAATGGACTGTAAATTCTACCCCGCAAAAAAAGACTGTAAATACTGAAAAAATGGGTTGAATACGTGCCACATTTTTGGAGGCTGAAATGTGGGCCAATAGGCCAAAGCCAATGCAAGTCGTTGTCAACTTAGTCAACAAATTATTCTAACATCGTTAGCCGTTGGATTTACATCCAACGACCGGCATCCATTTTCAACCCCTCGTCTTCTTCCTCCAGCGCCACCGGGACCACCTGCTCCCGCCTCCTGCTACTAGCAGCTCTGCTTAGCACGCTTCGCTGTGAAGCGCTACTCCACCGTTGGCCAGGCCATCCCTCCACCCCTCCACACCTCCTGTTCTTCTCCACCGACTGCCGAACCACACCGTACCAGAACTAGTTAATCCTCGTACACCTCTCAGTCTGCGACTCTACTCCCGCGTCTTCCCATCTCCGTCTCGTTGCTGTCCGGGGCCTCGCCGTCGTCCACCACCTTGGATGCGCTCGGCACGGAGTGGTCAACGTGGTCAACGAACGACACCATCGGAAGTAGACTGTGTGTGGAGAGGCTGACAGCTGGGTCCATGGCCGCACGCAAGGAAATGCCACCTTATTACGCGCAAAATAATGATTCCTCCACCCGACAGCTGGGACCCACCGGAAGGGCCTCTGTATTTCGTGAAAAAAACGTTCCCACCGCTGACAGGTCGGACCCATCAGCTATATCTTCGCGTGCAAGGAAGTGCCTCCTTATTACGCACAAAAAAATGAATACTCCCCCTGCTAGTTGGGACCCACCTTGGTGGGAGGCTGACTTGTGGGCCTACTAAGTTGACGGGGACGGAGTGCTTTGTCAACTTAGTCAATATGAACAATTCTAGCTCCAGTGACCGTACGATGTCCATCCAACGGCCGTAGTGCTTCTTCAACCTCTGGTCTTCTTACTCCAGCCGCCCAAAGCAGCGCCGGTCGTGCCGCATGCTCCTGCCTCCCGTGGCCGGCTGTGCTGCCGCGGAGGCCTCACCGCCCCCTACTATTCCCACCGCTGGCCAGGCCCTGCGGCGACGGCAGCCTCACACCGTAGCCGAACCAGTGAACCCTCGTACTCCTCTCCGCGCGGGCTTCCACTGCCGCGTCTTCCCCGGCTCCGCGTCGTCCCCTTCCTAGGCCTCGCCGTCGTCCAGCGCCCTCGTGCTCTCGGCGCGGCGTGGTCAACATGGTCAAGGAACGGCTTCCATCGGACATGGACTGTACGTGGAGAGGCTGACAGCTGGGTCCACGGCCGCAGCAAGGAAGTGCCTCCTTATTACGCGCAAAATAATTATTCCTCCACCTGATAGCGGGGACCCACCGGACGGGCCAACATATTTCACAAAAAAAACGTTTCCCCCTGACTGCTGGGACCCACCAGATACATCTTCGCACGCAAGGAAGTGCGTACGGGCAAAAAAACGATTCGCCCCCCTGACTGCTGGGACCCACCAGCTACATCTTCGCACGCAAGGAAGTGCTTGACAGTCGGGACCCACCTGGTCGAAGCGTACGTAGCGTTGTCATTCTGGTCGCGAACGTGTACGTACATACTGGTCGATGTAGAGGCGCGCACGTGTCATAGTAGAGGCGCACACGTAGCATGTACACGTACGTACATCGGCCAGTGTGCAAGAAAGAAAATACAGCCACATACGTACATACGGGCAGGGTCTCGAACGCCTACTCGCGCATACGTACGGCCAGGGCTCGTGTACATGGCTGGGTCAGAACGGAGAAATTGTGTCGTCGTCGTGTTCATGGGGAGCCAACCGGCTGGGTCGGAACGGAATGCGTCGTCGTGTTCATCGGGAGGGCTTGGACGGAACAGCCGATGGAAACCAGGCCTGGCGCACCGCAGAACGGAGGAAACGGCCTTGTGTTCAACCGGCCACGTTCGAAACGGGATCCTGTTCATCGAGAGGGGTCTGGCGTACCGCAAAACGGAGGAAACGGACCTCCTACGGTCGAAACGGGGGTCCTGTTGATCAGGAGGGGTGTGGCGTACCGCAAAACGGAGGAAACGGACTTGTGTTGGAGCGCTACGGTCGAAACGGGGGTCTTGTTCATTGAGAGGGGTGTGGCGTACCGCAAAACGGGACTCCACGGGATACTGTTCATCTCCACCGTCGACCCCCTCCAGCCTCCACGGGCTTCTGTTCATCCACCGTCGACCTCCTCCAGCCTCCACCTGCGACTGTTCATCCACGGGCTTCTGTTGATCCAGCCTCCACCGCGCGCTACTCCACTGGCTACTGTTCAACCAGCCCTCTCCACGGGCTCCTGTTCAACCACCTCTCCACGGGCTACTGTTCATCCAGCCCTCCACCGTCTACTGTTCATCCTGCCCTCCACGGGGTGGTCCTGTTCATCCAGCCCTCTACGGGGTCCTGTTCATCCAGCCCCAACCGGCTCGATAGATCGGGGTCCTGTTCATCCAGAGGCAACACCACTGGGTCATGTTCATCCACCCCCACCGGGAACTGTTCATCCAACCCCCCCAGCAACGCTCACTGTTCATCTAGAGGCAACACCACGGGGTCCTGTTCATCCACCCCCACCGGGAACTGTTCATCCAAACCCCCAGCAACGCTCACTGTTCATCCAGAGGCAGCATCGATCGGTTTTAGTTAGCAGCAGTAGCGAAGGAATCGCTCGATCGGGTTCAGTTAACAGACATCGATCGATCGCTCGGGTTCAGTAACGCGTAGCCTGCAGTGCAATCGCTCGGGTTTAGTTAGAGCCCAACTCCTCGCTCGGGTTTAGTTAGAGCCCAACACCTCGCACCCACGCGCCTGCGTGTACGAGAGATACGCGCATCGCTCGGCCCCGACCACCCACCGTAACCGGGAACACCCTGATATTTTCCTCGCCCTCGCTTCTACCACGGTTTTTTCCGTCATGGACGGCCCAAAGAATGTCATGCAGCTGCGTCTCCGGCCCGCGCAGGATGAAAAGCCCATTTTGTGTCATGATTTTTTGTCATAGAAGTAGGACCCCACTACATTTATGATGATACCGGGTTTTGTCACAATTATCGTCATAGAAGTGTCATAAGTATGACAGAAAAAAATTATGTTCGGCCCAAAATGTCACGAATGTGTCTTTTTTTTGTAGTGCCCATGCTCCGTGCTGGCGGACGACATGGTCAAACAGCGACTATGCCCACGCCCAAGTGGAAGCCCCATGCTCTGCACTGGCGAACGACACGGTCAAACAGCGACTATGCCCACGCCCAAGTGGAGGCCCCATGCTCCGTGCTGGTGGGAAGACTAGTATAGGCGCCGGACGCGGGTGTTTTTTCGCCCTCTTCTGTAACCAGATTTGCCATTTCTTGGAATGAAGTTTGAAGTTCTCGTGTCTTTATTCGAAAAGGGGTGGGAATTTTTCTCCTTGCAACGTTTTCTTTCTTGAATCCCATTTTTAAGAGGAGTGGCAGCCACCAGTTGCTCCCTCCCGCGCATCCCGCGAGCGCGTGCTGGGCACGTTGTGTACGCTTGGGCCAGCCCCAGCGGTGTCGAGGGCCCCTCAAGGGCCCAGGCCACAATAGCCGCAGGTCCGCCCGTGCGCACACCTCGCCAAGGCTTTGGCGTCTGAGTCCTCGCGCTACGCTCTTGAGCGAGCCAGCAGGCGCACGTTTCCTGAGGCCCCTAACAAGCATATGTCTCCTGGCCTTGGCCGGGCACCACGACCCAGCGTAACAGTAACGATCACCCCTGCTCATGGGCTACGACCGCACGATAAGCAAAGGGAAGGCGGCCTAAGGGAGTACAACGTTACTTCATGCATCATAAGGGAGTTTTTTCCAAAGTGCTCTTACATCCCCACAGGGTCATGTTCGAAATATTGGCAGGCAAATAGGAAGAAGACAACCTAGGGAGACGTGTTGTCGCCACCACCGCCATCAGCCTCACGCCCCTCGACCTCTGGCTGGCTCCCGCCCCCGGCAGGGGCGAACTCCGCGATTAGGTCATCCACATGGTCCTCCACCCAGTCTTCCAGGGCGCCCCGAATCACTTTAGGCATGGGGGCTGTCACGGCCTCGGAGTGGAAGTCGAGGTCGAAGCGGACAAGGTGACTAAAGACGCGTGAGGCCGCTCGTGCAAGAAGGTCATGGCTCTTCTCTTCGACGAGCTGGCGTACCTTGTCATCCCCTCCTTCAAGACGCTCCACAATCCTGGTGAAGAAGCTGAGGTACCCACGTCGTCAGAAACGAGAGGACTGGAGACGCTCTCATTGCAGATGCTGCTCAGGGCCCGGTGGGCCCTCCCCTCAAGGGTCTGGAACATCTGGGAGCGCGTGTGCTGCAGCCCTCGAGCTCGGTTTGCCTTGTCCGACACCCACTCCACGAGGGAAGTTATGTCTGAAAGAACATGTGGTGCCCCCATGTGTGGTTTTGGTAATTGATGACATTCTCTATGGACTAATGGTTGCATTGAGTTATATTTGAAGGATTTGTCCATAGGCATTTCTTGAAGTCCATGTGTTGGTTTCAAGGAGTTATTTGACCAAGGTGCTATTAAGGAATTATCCAAAGATTGGTCATGTGAGTGTTGAGCTTATTGCAAGCATGTCTTGAAGAAGAAGATGGTGTGATCATTCATGTTTACCTTCAAGACATCATCCAAATGAAGAGAGTTGGAAAGATTCAAGGTTGATCAAGACTAAGTCAAGAGTGAATCAAGTTGATCAAAACACAAAGCATACAAGATGTACCGAGAGGGATCAAGTGATCCGATGGTATGGTAAGCATTGTCCATTACGCTTTGTGTACTAATCCATGATCTACGTGAGAGTTCTATGTGGGGTTAGGTTTGTTTCCATGGGTTTGCATCAAGAGTAAGATCTCATACAACCCATGGAGGATGACATCAAGTGGTGATCGTCATCAAGATTGCAGTGTGCAAGTTCAAGTGGAGCATCACAAAGAGATCATCCTTGAAGCTTGCCGTCCATTGTGGTGTCAATGGACTTGTGAAGATGTGCCGAAGAGTGGCTCTCCCATAGTGGAGTATGGGGAGCAATCAACTAGTCTTCATCAAGCCAACGCAATCAAGAAAGGTGGTCCAACTTGAGGAGTCAAGATCGTCATCATCTAGCTCAAGTGGACTATGTGCAAGGCAAAGGTTTATGTTTTACCGGTCTCATGGTGGTTGTTGAGAGACCGGGTTATAGGATCAGTTGTCGTACTATCAAGGGGGGTCTCGATGAGTAGCTTGATCATATCATTCGAGAGAGCTCAAACCATTGCATCCTTGCATCATCTTTCTTGGTTCTTGTTTTGTGTTTCTCTTTGTGAGTTTTAGAGCTTATGGTCATCTTCATGAAAAGCTCGAGTTCATCGAAAACTTCACATGCATCGTCTATGATGTTTTCGATGTTGGAGGTTATGATGGTTCTTCTCTAATTAGAGGGTTCCCTCCTCTATATCTTAGGCATACCTCCACTGCCATTGGATGCTTCTCGTCGTCACCTATCCAACAAGCTTGAGTTTGCTCAATTCGAAGCTCATTTGCAGAAGTTGTGGCAGTTCTGTTTTTTCGGGCGTCGTGGGAACAGATCTGACAGTAGATATAGGGGGTACATAGGAGAGGGCAGAGTCATAGTTACGGCGAAGTTGTACATTCGGTTTTACGAGTTCAGACCCCTCTCGGAGGAGGTAACAGCCCTACGTCTCGGTGCCACGGAGGCTGTTGATTGGAGTGTTGAGTTACAGGGGTTGCGAACCCTTGTGCTAGAGGGGAGGTGTTGGGGATATAACTCCCAGATATGACCCCCCAGGAGGGGCCGGGTCACGTCATTGGCGACTTAAGATGAGAAGGCCCGATAAGGTCCAAGAAGACATACACATGGCGGTTCATAAGCAAGCTTATTGAAGGCCCAAGACCCGGAGGCGACTCAAGGCCCAAAGGTGTGAGCCGCCGTGTGTTAACTTGTTTTGTAAGGCAGGTTTAGTTAGAAACCGAGCCGGTCATGTTTGTATGAGCCGGCCGGGATTCTGTAAGCCGCCGGGCATCAACCTGTATATAAAGGGGTGACCCGGCGGCGGGTTAACTGAAGAGACAGACAATCGAGAACTAGGTCAAGCGTATTCGCTCCCTTGTAAACCCAAGCAATACAACTAGAAGCAGGACGTAGGCTTTTACCTCGTTGAGAGGGGCCGAACCTGGGTAAACTCTATGTGTCCTTTGTCCTGTTCAACCCCTTTAAGCTAACCTAGTGCGATGGCTCCACACCTAAGTCCTTTCACTATGGCATGTGTCGTGACAAATCCACGATAGTTGGCGCCCACTGTGGGGCCAGAGCACGGTGGTTTTGAGTTCTTGAAGGGCAGCTTCTCAGGGATCAAGGGATACGCGGTAGGCCGGATGACCAAGAGCCGCCGCGGCAAGATCTACATCGACGATTCAAGCTGGGGTCCCGAGGCCGATTCAATCGAGTACGGGTACCGGGTCCCCTTCGACGGAATCCACGTCTTCATTGGCAAGACCGGCGAGTCGGGACCTGAGCCGGACATCTGCACCGACATCATCGAGACGGCCCGACGCGCACAACCCGCTGATACGTCTCCAACATATCTATAATTTTTTATTGTTCCATCCTGTTTTATTATCAATCTTGGATGTTTTATAATCATTTTATAGTCATTTTATATCATTTTTGGTACTAACCTATTGACATGGTGCCAAGTGCCAGTTGCTGTTTTTTCCATGTTTTTTACATCGCAGGAAATCAATATCAAACGGAGTCCAAATGCCACGAAACTTTACGGAGATTTTTTTGGACCAGAAGGAAGATGTTGGGCCCTGGTTGCACCTGGGGGAGTCCCGAGGAGGGGACAACCCACCAGGGCGCGCCAGGAGGCCCAGGCGCGCCCTGGTGGGTTGTGCCCACCTCGGGTGCCCCCCGGACCGCCTCTTTGCTCTATAAATACCCCAATATTCCAAAAACCCTAAAAGCATCGACGAAATATTCATCCAGCCGCCACGGAGTCCAGAACCACCAGATCCAATCTAGACACCATCTCGGATGGGGTTCACCACCTCCATTGGTGCCTCTCCGATGATGCGTGAGTAGTTCTTTGTAGACCTTCGGGTCCGTAGTTAGTAGCTAGATGGCTTTCTCTCTCTCGTTGAATTCTCAATACAATGGTCTCTTGGAGAAACATATGATGTAACTCTTTTTGCGGTGTGTTTGTTGGGATCTGATGAACTTCGAGTTTATGATCAGTTATATCTTTTTATATCCATGAAAGTTATTTGAGTTTCTTTGATCTCTTATATGCATGATCTCTTATGGCCTCGTATTTCTTCTCCGATATTTGGGTTTTGTTTGGCCAACTTGATCTATTTATCTTGCAATGGGAAGAGGTGCCCGGTAGTGGGTTCGATCTTACGGTGCTTGATCCCAGTGACAAAAAGGGAACCGACACGTATGTATCGTTTCTACTAAGGATAAAAAGATGGGATCTATATATACGCAATAGATAAACGGATCTTTTCTACATCATGTCATCGTTCTTATTGCATTACTCCATTTTTCCATGAACTTAATACACTAGATGCATGATGGATAGCGGTCGATGTGTGGAGTAATAGTAGTAGATGTAGGCAGGAGTCGCTCTACTAATCTTGGACGTGATGCCTATGTAATGATCATTGCCTGGATATCGTCATAATTATTTGAAGTTCTATCAATTGCCCAACAGTAATTTGTTTACTCACCATTTGCTATTTTTCTCGAGAGAAGCCACTAGTGAAACCTACGGCCCCCGGGTCTTCTTTCTCATATATTTGCCTTGCGATCTACTTTTCCTTTGCGTTTATTTTCAGATCTATTAAACCAAAAGATATAAAAATACCTTGCTGCAATTTATTCTTATTTATTTTGTTTGGAGTTTGATATATCAATCTACTACAATTTCCTCGCGTCCATTTTGCCTATCTTGAGGCGCCGTACCGCGGAAGGGATTGACAACCCCTTTAACACATTGGGTTGCGAGTATTTGTTTGTGCAACTGATGTTTACGCCGTGTTGCTTGGTTCTCCTACTGGTTCGATAACCTTGGTTTCTTCACTAAGGGAAATACCTACCGTCGTTGTGCTGCATCATCCCTTCCTCTTTGGGGAAATACCGACATAGTTCTAGCAGACAAGCACTTTCTGGCGCCACTGCTAGGGAGTCATCAAAAGGAATTTCGGGCGCTGTTGCCGGGGAGGATCTTCAACATAACCAGGTTCCTAATCACAAATCTCATCTCCTCGCAATTTACATTATTTGCCATTCGCCTCTCATTTTCCACTCCCCCGCTTCACAAAAATTTGCCGTTTTATTCGCCTCTCTTTTCCCGTTCGCCGTTTTCTTGTCAGATCTATTCTCTGCTTGCAATCATGAGTGATTTCGGTATGGCACCAACAGATGATGGCCTGACTCCTAAGATTGGATGTACAGGCAATCTGGATGTTAAAACTTTTATCTTGGGGCAAGGGAACGTTATGGGAAAGGAACGTATCCAAGAATTCTTCAACTGTATTGGTAATCTGAGTCTTGATGATGCTCCTATACTTAAAACTACTAGATCTTATGCGGATGCTATTTCAGCACTAGTTCTGAAACTTGAAAGTAGATTTATTCATACGCATCCTACTTTGCAAAGATTGTTTTCTGAGCTCCCCGAGATAAAGAATCCTAGGGCTAAAAATTTAGCCACTCTCGTTCTTATGAATGAGTTTGACTACATAATGAGGGAAGCTAGGGAAATCTTTGATTTTTATGGTATGAATCATGAAAAGCCCGTGATTGATGAAATTCTTTACAATAGTGACTGTGCATTAAGGCATTTGCTTGGGGATAATAAAATCTTTGATGAGAATCTTAAAAAGGAAGTCCCCGTTCTAGATATAATCCAACAAGTTTTCAACAATGTCAATCAACATTATTCTTGGATTGTTGCGGGAAATCAAAGGGGTTATGATGAAAACCAACTAAGGATTGCTAAAGTTTCCATGGATAATATGTTTTATGTTGTGTTTACAAAACCCCATGATGAAAACACCTCTAAGAAAACTAAGAAGAAGAAGGATGACAAAACTTAGATCCTTGCCTTACGCCTAGCTAAGGACGTAAAACTATAGCGCTTGTTGGGAGGCAACCCAATGAATAAAATTTATTTTTTATTTTTGCTTTCTGTTCTTGTGTGTTCACACAATTATGCCTCTGGTATGATTGTGTTTTTTGTGTTTTAATTAGTGTTTGTGCCAAGTAAAGCCTTTAGGATCTTCTTGGGTGATAGTTGTTTGATCTTGCTGAAAAAGACAGAAACTTTGCGCCCATGAAAATAATTTTCATAAATCACAAAAAAGAGCTTTTGCCCTGATTCTTTTTGAAGAACATTAATATACAAATTGCCCTGGTCTTCCTAATTTGGTAGAAATTTTGGAGTTCCAGAAGTATTCTAAAGTTCCAGATTACTACAGATTGTTCTATTTTGACAGATTCTGTTTTCTTTGTGTTGTGTGCTTATTTTGATGGCTCTATGGTTTTCTTTGATGAGTTTTTGCCATAGAAAAGTTGGAATACAGTAGATATAATACAAAAACAAAATATGAATTGGTTTGATACAGCACTTATAGTAGTGGTTTGCTTTCTTTTACTAACGGATCTCACAAAGGTTTTGTTGAGTTTTGTGTGATTGAAGTTTTCAAGTTTTGGGTTATCTTACGATGGATGAAAGAAGGATAGAAGAGCCTACGCTTGGGGATGCCCTGGCATCCCAAGCTATTATCCAAGAATGAGCAACCAACTAAGCTTGGGGATGCCCCTGAGTGGCATCCCCTGTTTCTTCTAACGACCATCGGTATTTTACTCGAGGCTATATTTTTATTCGTCACATGATATGTGTTTTGCTTGGAGCGTCTTGTATGATATGTGTCTTTGCTTGTTTTATTTTGTGTTTTAAGTCATCAACCCTTGATGGACACACCTATTTGAGAGAGCCAAAATTATATCATGACTTGTTAGAATTGCTCTCTGTGCTTCACTTAAATCTTTTATGAGCTAGGACTTGCTCTAGTGCTTCACTTATATCTTTTTGAGTACGGTGTGCTTAGTATTTTTGAAGAAATGCTCTCTTGCTTCACATAGATTTATTTGAGAGTTAGTAAAATTTTGAAGAAATTCTCTCTTGCTTCACTTAAATTATTTTGAGAGAAAGAAAATTTGTTATGCTCATGATCTTCACTTATATTTGTTTGAGCTTATGAAAAGCAACACATGAAAACTAGTCCCAAAGTGATAGATATCCAAGAAGGATAAAGTAAAGAAAAAATGTCATGAAGATCATTGGACAAAATAAACTTGATTCTTAGTAATAGTTTTGAGATATGATGATGTGATATGTGAGTTATGTTGATGAGTAATTGTGCTCTAGTAAGAATATTGGTGTTAAGGTTTGTGATTCCCTATGCATGCACGAAAGTCAATAATCATGCAATGAAAATTATATCCTACTTGTGGTGCATTATTTGGTGTTAACTATGCTTAATGCTTGCTTATGAGATTATTCATTTCTTGGTTGGTCGCTTCTCAATCTTTTTGCTAGCCTTCATTTTGCACTAAGTATGACCTCTACTTGTGCATCCAAAATCATTTAAACCAGTTTTGCCACATGAGTCCACTATATCTACCTATATGCGGTATTCTTTTGCCGTTCTAAGCAAATTTGCATGTGCCATCTCTAATT
The DNA here is from genome assembly GCF_002575655.3 of Aegilops tauschii subsp. strangulata. Lineage (NCBI taxonomy): Eukaryota > Viridiplantae > Streptophyta > Magnoliopsida > Poales > Poaceae > Aegilops > Aegilops tauschii. The sequence goes on along the minus strand of NC_053035.3, from coordinate 366,636,205 downwards.
TTCAAAATAAACTTCTCTTTTGTGTGTTTGTTTCACTCGCGGAACAGTAACGGGTGGCTAATATTTTCCATGCTGGATGTGTTATTCTCACGAAGAGTGTTTATTCACTTATCATTGCACGAGAGTAAGGCAAAGGTTTTAGGGATTCCCAGTCCCGAAATGCAAAAATGAATTTACTTTATGTTGTCAAATAATAAATTCCTTGGAAAGTGTTGGTATGGAAGGCACCCGTGGATACGGTTAGCCATGTAAAGTGAAAGAATGGTGGAAAAAGGAATAAACTTTATTTTCTGTTTGGGAACCGCCTATGTCATATCTAGCATGGAAAGTGTTGGGAACACTAAGTCATTTTCGTTGATGGGATGGATACACATCCCAAAATGTTTTTATCTCTAATTTTTCGCTTTGAGCTCTGGCACCTCTACAAATCCCTACTTCCCTCTGCAAAGGGCCTTTCTTTTACTTTATGCAATTTTTATTTTGAATTTGAGTCTCCATCTTCTCTTATAAAAGCACCAACTAAGAGGCAATATGATCATGCTTAAGTATTGGGTGTAGCTAATATTCGAGTGTGTTTCATGAATGGATCAATGTTTGAGCATGATGGGCTAGGGATAACTTGTTTTAGCATTGATATTTTGAAAGACATGGTTGCTTGTTGATATGCTTGAGTATCTAAATTATTATGTCAAAACTAGACTATTGCTTTGAATCACATAAAGGTCCAAATGTCCATGCTATAAAGAAAAGAATATGATATGACATGATAAACAGCACTCCACATCAAAAAAATTGTTTTTATCACTTACCTACTCGAGGACGAGCAGGAGTTAAGCATGGGGATACTGATACGTCTCCAACGTATCTATAATTTTTTATCGTTCCATGTTGTTTTATTATCAATCTTGGATGTTTTATAATCATTTTATAGTCATTTTATATCATTTTTGGTACTAACCTATTGACATAGTGCCAAGTGCCAGTTGCTGTTTTTTCCATGTTTTTTACATCGCAGGAAACCAATATAAAACGGAGTCTAAATTCCATGAAACTTTACAGAGATTTTTTTGGACCAGAAGGAAGATGTTGGGCCCTGGTTGCACCTAGGGGGAGTCCCGAGGATGGGACAACCCACCAGGGCGCGCCAGGAGGCCCAGGCACGCCCTGGTGGGTTGTGCCCACCTCGGGTGCCCACCGGACCGCCTCTTTGCTCTATAAATACCCCAATATTCCAGAAACCCGAAAAGCGTCGACGAAATAGTCATCCAGCCGCCGCGGAGTCCAGAACCACCAGATCCAATCTAGACACCATCTCGGATGGGGTTCACCACCTCCATTGGTGCCTCTCCGATGATGCGTGAGTAGTTCTTTATAGACCTTCGGGTCCGTAGTTAGTAGCTAGATGGCTTTCTCTCTCTCGCTGAATTCTCAATACAATGGTCTCTTGGAGATCCATATGATGTAACTCTTTTTGCGGTGTGTTTGTTGGGATCTGATGAACTTCGAGTTTATGATCAGTTATATCTTTTTATATCCATGAAAGTTATTTGAGTTTCTTTGATCTCTTATGTGCATGATCTCTTATGGCCTCATATTTCTTCTTGATATTTGGTTTTTTGGCCAACTTGATCTATTTATCTTGCAATGGGAAGAGGTGCCCGGTAGTGGGTTCGATCTTACGGTGCTTGATCCCAGTGACAGAAAGGGAACCGACACGTATGTATCATTGCTACTAAGGATAAAAAGATGGGATCTATATCTACGCAATAGATAAACGGATCTTGTCTACATCATGTCATCGTTCTTATTGCATTACTCCGTTTTTCCATGAACTTAATACACTAGATGCATGCTGGATAGCGGTCGATGTGTGGAGTAATAGTAGTAGATGCAGGCAAGAGTCAGTCTACTAATCTTGGACGTGATGCCTATGTAATGATCATTGCCTGGATATCGTCATAATTATTTGAAGTTCTATCAATTGCCCAACAGTAATTTGTTTACCCACTGTTTGCTATTTTTCTCGAGAGAAGCCACTAGTGAAACCTACGGCCACCGGGTCTTCTTTCTCATATATTTGCCTTGCGATCTACTTTTCCTTTGCGTTTATTTCAGATCTATTAAACAAAAAAATACAAAAATACCTTGCTGCAATTTATTCTTATTTATTTTGTTTGGCGTTCGATCTATCAATCTACTACAATTTCCTCACGTCCGTTTTGCCTATCTTGAGGCGCCGTACCCCGGAAGGGGTTGACAACCCCTTTAACACGTCGGGTTGCGAGTATTTGTTCTTTGTGTGCAGGTGTTGCTTACGTTGTGTTGCTTGGTTCCCCTACTGGTTCGATAACCTTGGTTTCTTCACTGAGGGAAATACCTACCATCGCTGTGCTGCATCATCCCTTCCTCTTTGGGGAAATACCGACATAGTTCTAGAAGACAAGCACTTTCTGGCGCCACTGCTAGGGAGTCATCACCCGCCAAGGTTCAAACTGCTGTGAAGCACGCGTTTGTTGGTTTTATTCATGGGGCGGATCTTGAGGAAGGATATGTGTCCGGTGGAGAGACAACCATCTATTCTGATGGTGAGTCCTCAACCGGCAAGACCGGTTCAATGTATCAGTTACAAGACGGCGGGCTTGGGGGTTACTCCGATGGCGACAGTATTCCGGACCCCTACAAGCCGCCGAACAGAGTCGCGATCTTCATGGCCGGCACGCAACCGGTGTTGAATTCGTCAACTGCGGCGGCTATGACTCCCGGTTCAACGACTGCAGCGACAGCCGGGGCAACCGGCCCTATGCGCCCGCTGGCTCAGGTCTTATCCGAGCTCTTGGATGCTCTGGCAACCTTATTGGCTGCAGAGGTAACCCCGGTGACTCAAGCACAACATAAGGTGGACGTCGCGAAACTACGAGATGAGATAGCTCAGGCCAAGGAGGATCTTAATGCTGAGAATGCTAGGATGGCAACAGAGCGAGCCGCCTTGGACGCAGAATTGCAACGGATTCAAGCATAAGCTTTCCGGTTAAGCTTGGATCAGACTGCATCAATTGTCGTTCTTCGCAGGAGGCACCAGAGTCGTCTACCTCTGGAGTTTGATGCAAGGAATCTTTTCAATACACCTGGGGCAGGACCAAGTAACCCGCCCGAGGTAACCCGGGTTGTCGAGGTGCCCGTGGCCGGGGCGACAGTTCAACCACGTGTTACGGACCCACCTCGTTTGAATTTAACCCCGCCTCAGCAAGTGTCAACACCACCGAGTCATTATTCTAACCCTCTGGATAACATGATTGCTGCGGCGTCGCGGCTGGCAGCTCTTCCAGTGCAAGGTGAGTCCCCCGCGGCAGTTGAAGCCCAGAAGGCTGTGGAGCTTCTTCAGATGGTGGTAGCTCAACAGGCGGCTTATTCGTACAGCCGCGAGCGGATTCATTCAACTCCACGCCCCAGTCGGAGTTACAGCCAGCGCATTGAGTCGCTGGCGGTTTCTAGCAGTGAGCGGCACCGTAACCCGCCCCATGGGCATGACCCGCCACGCACCAATAACAATGCTCAGGTCCTGATGGATCAGGCTAGAGCACGTCAAGAGGCAGAACTGGCGGCTCAGTTAGCGGCTCATCAGCAACTCCAGCGTAACATGTCAGCGTCTATAGAAGCTGGGATGACTTCGAGGGCAGTGGGTGTCGGATGTTTGGATTGAGAGCTACGAGCTGGCTATGGAGATGTCGGATGTTAACGATCTTGTGTGCGCCAAATATTTCACCATGATGTTAGATGGGCCGGCTCGTACCTGGCTAAAGGGATTGCCCCCCTAATTCCATCAGCTCATGGACTGAATTGAAGACACGTTTCATTCAGAATTTAAAAGATACATGTAAGCAGCCTCTGTCGATTATCGACCTAGACACTTGCATCCAGCGTGAGGATGAGTCAACCACCCATTGGGTTTGCTGGGTCTCAGCTATTATCCACTCATCGGTTAGCATCAACGCTGGTTTTGCTGTTTTAATTTTGGAGAAAAATTGCCGGTTTATTCCCCTCGATCAAACAGAAGCTACGACGGCTTAAACGTCATTGCAATGACATGGGAGAGCTCATGGCGGCTCTTATCAAATACGCCGATTCAGACAATACTAAGGATCCAGATTCAGATGAGGAAAAATCCGATAAGGGGAAGAAAAACGACAAGGGGCAGCAACATAATACGTCAGGTCAGAGCCAAGGTAACAATGGTAAGCGCAAGCACACTGGCGGTGGGTCAGACTTTGTGGCCAACACTAATGCACGGAGCGGTGATCACCGTCGTAAGGGAAAATTCCAACCCTAGTTTGGAGGGCCGAAGTTCAATTTAGAGGCGATATTGAACCAACCTTGCCCAAAACATGGTCGTCCCGATAAGCCGTCAACTCAACTGTGGAAAGATTGTATCATGAGGGACTATAAGAATTCTAGCTTTCACTAGGACCACAATAACGGTAATGGCCCGCACGGTGGGTCAGGCTCCGGCTCTCACGGGCCCGGCTTTGGAGGTGGTGGCTCAAACTCCGGATTTCAAGGCCAAGGCAATCAAGGCGGTTTTAATCAGCAACCCAGTCAAGGCAATCAACAGCAGCAGTCCGGGTATCAGAGTAATCCAAAGCAGCCAAAAAGTGGCCAATATCATGTTTTTACCACGAGCCTGTGCAAGCAAGATCAGAAGGTTCATAAATGAGCGGTGAGCGCGGTTGAGCCGGCAATCCCTTGATACTTACGATGGTCAGAGCAGCCCATTGTATGGAGCCGTGAGGATCACCCGCCCTAGATTGACAACCCGGGCCAGCTAGCTTTGGTGGTTGCTCCTCAGGTTGGAAGTTACAAGTTCACTAAGGTGCTTATGGATGGAGGCAGCAGTATTAATATCCTTTATTATGATACTTTTCGCCATATGAATTTGACTGACAAAGATCTTAAGCCATCCTCTACAGTCTTTCATGGGGTGGTGCGTGGTAAGTCGGCATATCCAGTGGGTAAGATATCTTTGGAAGTAGCATTTGGCAATGAGCATGATTACAGGGCCAAAACATTGAATTTTGAGGTGTTCAAGATCGAGAGCCCTTATCACGCCTTGTTTGGACGGCCGGCTTATGCGAAATTTATGGCACGACCTTGTTATGTTTATCTGCAGCTTAAAAGGCCGGGTCGCAAGGGTACTATCACGGTGCATGGTGATACGTCTTCAACGTATCTATAATTTTTTATTGTTCCATGCTATTATATTATCTGTTTTGGATGTTTAATGGGCTTTAATATGATCTTTTATATTATTTTTGGGACTAACCTATTAACCGAAGGCCCAGTGCAAATTGCTATTTTTTGCCTATTTCAGTGTTTCGCAGAAAAGGAATATCAAACGGAATCCAAATAGAATGAAACCTCCGCGAGGATCTTTCTTGGAACAAACGCAATCCATGAGACTTGGAGTGGAAGTCAGAGATGCAACGAGGCGGCCATGAGGCAGGAGGGCGCGCCCGGGGGGTAGGCACACCCCCACCCTCGTAGGCCCCTCGTAGCTCCACCGACCTACTTCTTTCGCCTATATATACTATTATACCCTAAAAACATCCAGGGGAGCCACGAAACCACTTTTCCACCGCCACAACCTTCTATACCCATGAGATCCCATCTTGGGGCCTTTTCTGGCGCGCCGCCGGAGGGGGATTCGATCACGGAGGGCTTCTACATCAACACCATAGCCTCTCCGATGATGTGTGAGTAGTTTACCACAGACCTTCGGGTCCATAGTTATTAGCTAGATGGCTTCTTCTCTCTCTTTGATTCTCAATACAGAGTTCTCCTCGATGTTCTTGGAGATCTATTCGATGTAATACTTTTTGCGGTGTGTTTGCCGAGATCTGATGAATTGTGGATTTATGATCAAGTTTATCTATGAATAATATTTGGTTCTTCTCTGAATTCTTATATGCATGATTTGATATCTTTGCAGGTCTCTTCAAATTATCAGTTTAGTTTGGCCTACTAGATTGATCTTTCTTGCAATGGGAGAAGTGCTTAGCTTTGGGTTCAATCTTGCGGTGTCCTTTCCCAGTGACAGCAGGGGCAGCAAGGCACGTATTGTATTGTTGCCATCGAGGATAAAAAGATGGGGTTTATATCATATTGCTTGAGTTTATCCCTCTACATGATGTCATCTTGCTTAATGCGTTACTCTGTTCTTATGAACTTAATACTCTAGATGCATGCTGGATAGCGGTCGATGTGTGGAGTAATAGTAGTAGATGCAGAATCGTTTCGGTCTACTTGACACGGACGTGATGCCATTGTTCATGATCATGCCTAGATATTCTCATAACTATGCGCTTTTCTATCAATTGCTTGGCAGTAATTTGTTCACCCACCATAATACATGCTATCTTGAGAGAAGCCACTAGTGAAACCTATGGCCCCCGGGTCTATTTTCCATCATACAATCTTCTACTTTACATCATATAAGTTTCCGATCTATAATTCTAGTTTACTATTTATTTTGCAATCTTTATTTTCCAATCTATACAACAAAAAAACCAAAAATATTTATCTTATTATCTTTATCAGATCTCACTTTTGCAAGTGGCCGTGAAGGGATTGACAACCCCTTTATCACGTTGGTTGCAAGGTTCTTGATTGTTTGTGCAGGTACTAGGCGATTTGCGTGTAGTCTCCTACTGGATTGATACCTTGGTTCTCAAAAACTGAGGGAAATACTTACGCTACTTTGCTGCGTCACCCTTTCCTCTTCAAGGGAAAACCAACGCATGCTCAAGAGGTAGCAAGAAGGATTTCTGGCGCCGTTGCCGGGGAGATCTACGCTCTAGTCAAGACATACCATGTACCCATCACAAACTCTTCTCCCTCGCATTACATTATTTGCCATTTGCCTCTCGTTTTCCTCTCCCCCACTTCACCCTCGCCGTTTTATTCGCCCTTTTTCCGTTCGCCTCTTTTCCGTTCGCTTGCTTCTTGTGTGCTTGTGTGTTGGATTGATTGTTTGTCACGATGACTCAAGACAATACTAAATTGTGTGACTTTTCCAATACCAACAACAATGATTTTCTTAGCACTCCGATTGCTCCTACTACCGACGCTGAATCTTGTGAAATTAATACCGCTTTGTTGAATCTTGTTATGGAAGATCAATTTTCTGGCCTTCCTAGTGAAGATGCCTCTACCCATCTAAACAACTTCATTGATTTGTGTGATAGGCAAAAGAAGAGAGATGTGGATAATGATATTGTTAAATTGAAGTTGTTTCCATTTTCGCTTAGAGATCGTGCTAAAGCTTGGTTCTCTTCTTTGCCTAAAAATAGTATTGATTCATGGAATAAGTGCAAAGATGCTTTTATCTCTAAGTATTTTCCTCCCGCTAAGATCATCTCTCTTAGAAACGATATTATGAACTTTAAGCAACTTGATCACGAGCATGTTGCACAAGCTTGGGAGAGAATGAAATTGATGATATGTAATTGCCCTACACATGGTTTGAATTTATGGATGATTATACAAAAAATTTATGCCGGATTGAATTTTGCTTCTAGAAATCTTTTAGATTCGGCCGCGGGAGGCACTTTTATGGAAATCACTTTAGGAGAAGCTACTAAACTCCTAGATAATATTATGGTTAATTATTCTCAATGGCACACCGAAAGATCCACTAGTAAAAAGGTTCATGCGATTAAAGAAATTAATGTTTTGAGTGGAAAGATGGATGAACTTATGAAATTGCTTGCTAATAAGAGTGTTTCTTATGATCCTAATGATATGCCTTTGTTCACTTTGATTGAGAATAATAATGAATCTATGGATGTGAATTTTGTTGGTAGGAACAATTTTGGTAACAACGCGTATAAAGGATATTTTAATTCTAGGCCTTTTCCTAGTAACTCCTCTAATAATTATGGTAATTCCTACAACAACTCTTATGGAAATTTTAATAAGATGCCCTCTGATTTTGAGATTAGTGTTAAAGAATTTATGAGTTCCCAAAAGAATTTCAATGCTTTGGTGGAAGAAAAATTGCTTAACATTGATGGGTTGGCTAGGAACGTGGATAGAATTTCTCTTGATGTTGATTCTTTGAAACTTAGATCTATTCCACCTAAGCATGATATCAATGAGTCTCTCAAGGCCATGAGAATTTCATTGATAAGTGCAAAGAAAGAACCGCTAGAATGCGTGCTAAAAAAGATTGCTTTGTAAAAGTGTGTTCTTCTAATTTTCATGATAATAAATATGAAGATCTAAAAGTGATTGATGTGACTCCTATTAAATATTTGTTTTCCAATATGAATCTTGATAAAGATGGGACTGGAGATGAGTCAACTTTAGTTAAAAGGCGTCCCAATGATTCGGAGTTTTTAGATCTTGATGCTAAAATTAATAAAAGTGGGATTGAAGAGGTCAAAACTTTACATAGCAATGAACCCACTATTTTGGATCTCAAGGAATTTAATTATGATAATTTCTCTTTGATAGATTGTATTTCCTTGTTGCCATCCGTGTTAAATTCTCCTCATGCTTATAGTCAAAATAAAGCTTTCACTAAACATATCGTTGATGCCTTCATGCAATCTTATGAAGAAAAGCTTGAACTAGAAGTTTCTATTCCTAGAAAACTTTATGATGAGTGGGAACCTACTATTAAGATTAAGATTAAAGATTATGAATGCTATGCCTTGTGTGATTTGGGTGCTAGTGTTTCCACGATTCCAAAAACTTTGTGTGATGTGTTAGGTTTCCGTGAATTTGATGATTGTTCTTTAAACTTGCACCTTGCGGATTCCACCATTAAGAAACCTATGGGAAGGATTAATGATGTTCTTATTGTTGCAAATAGGAATTATGTGCCCATAGATTTCATTGTTCTTGATATAGAATGCAATCCTACATGTCCTATTATTCTTGGTAGACCTTTCAATAGAACGATTGGTGCAATAATTGATATGAAGGAAGGAAATATAAGATTCCAATTTCCATTAAGGAAAGGCATGAAACAATTTCTCAGGAATAAAATTAAATTACCTTATGAATCTATTATGAGATCCACTTATGGATTGCCTACCAAAGATGGTAATACCTAGATTTATTCTTGTTTTTATGCCTAGCTAGGGGCGTTAAATGATAGCGCTTGTTCGGAGGGAACCCAATTTTATTTTTGTTCTTTGCTCTTTGTTCCTGTTTAGTGATGAATAATTCATCATTCTACTGTTATGATTGTGTTTTTCATGTTTTAATTAGTGTTTGTGCCAAGTAAAGCCTTTAGGATCTTCTTGGATGATAGTTGTTTGATCTTGCTGTAAAAGACAGAAACTTTGCGCTCACGGAAATATTTTCATAAATCACAGAAAAGAGCTTTTACCTTGATTCTTTTTGCAGTAGATTAATATACAAATTACCCTGGTCTTCCTAATTTGGTAGAGTTTTTGGAGTTCCAGGATTATTCGCAAGTTACAGATTGCTACAGCCTGTTCTGTTTTTGACAGATTCTGTTTTTTGTGTGTTGTTTGCTTATTTTGATGAAACTATGGCTAGTATCGGGGGTATGAACCATCGAGAAGTTGGAATACAGTAGGTTTAACACCAATATAAATAAAGAATGAGTTCATTGCAGTACCTTAAGGTGGTGATTTGTTTTCTTATACTAACGGAGCTCATGAGATTTTCTGTTGAGTTTTGTGTTGTGAAGTTTTCAAGTTTTTGGGTAAAGATTCGATGGATTTCGGAATAAGGAGTGGCAAGAGCCTAAGCTTGGGGATGCCCAAGGCACCCCAAGGTAAAATTCAAGGACAACCAAAAGCCTAAGCTTGGGGATGCCCCGGAAGGCATCCCCTATTTCGTCTTCATCTATCGGTAACTTTACTTGAGGCTATATTTTTATTCACCACATGACATGTGTTTTGCTTGGAGCGTCTTGTATGATTTGAGTCTTTGCTTTTTAGTTTACCACAATCATCCTTGCTGTACACACCTTTTGGGAGAGACACACATGAATCGGAATTTATTTGAATACTCTATGTGCTTCACTTATATCTTTTGAGCTAGATAATTTTGCTCTAGTGCTTCACTTATATCTTTTAGAGCACGGTGGTGGTTTTATTTTATAGAAATATTGATCTCTCATGCTTCACTTATATTATTTTGAGAGTCTTTTAGAACAGCATGGTAATTTGCTTTGGTTATAAAACTAGTCCTAATATGATGGGCATCCAAGATGGGTATAATAAAAACTTTCATATAGAGTGCATTGAATATTTAATGATTGTTTTGAGATATGAAGATGGCGATATTAGAGTCGTGCTAGTTGAGTAATTGTGAAATTGAGAAATACTTGTGTTGAGGTTGGCAAGTCCCTACCAACCCTTCCCCTAGGAGCATGCGCGTAGTGCTTGGTTTTGATGACTTGTAGATTTTTGCAATAAGTATGTGAGTTCTTTATGACTAATTTTGAGTCCATGGATTATAAGCACTCTCACCCTTTCACCATTGTTAGACTCTCTTGTGCCGCGCGACTTTCGCCGGTACCATAAACCCATCATTTACCTTCCTCAAAACGGCCACCATACCTACCTATTATGGCATTTCCATAGCCATTCCGAGATATATTGCCATGCAACTTTCCACCGTTCCGTTTATTATGACACGCTTCATCATAGTCATATTGCTTTGGATGATCATGTAGTTGACATCGTATTTGTGGCATGGCCACCATTCATAATTTTTCATACATGTCACTCTTGATTCATTGCACATCCCGGTACCCCGCCGGAGGCATTCACATAGTGTCATATTTTGTTCTAAGTATCGAGTTGTAATTCTTGAGTTGTAAGTAAATAAAAGTGTGATGATCTTCATTATTAGAGCATTGTCCCATGTGAGGAAAGGATGATGGAGACTATGATTCCCCCACAAGTCGGGATGAGACTCCGGACTTTATGAAAAATAAAAGAGGCCAAAGAAGCCCACCAAAAAAATAAAGAGAGAAAAAGAGAGAAGGGACAATGTTACTACCCTTTTTCCACACTTGTGCTTCAAAGTAGCACCTTGATCTTCATGATAGAAAGTCTCTTATGTTGTCACTTCATATACTAGTGGGAATTTTTCGTTATAGAACTTGGCTTGTATATTCCAATGATGGGCTTCCTCAAAATTGCCCTAGGTCTTCGTGAGCAAGCAAGTTGGATGCACACCCACTTAGTTTCTTTTGTTGAGCTTTCATATACTTATAGCTCTAGTGCATCCGTTGCAAGGCAATCCCTACTCACTCACATTGATATCTATTGATGGGCATCTCCATAGCCCATTGATACGCCTAGTTGATGTGAGACTATCTTCTCCTTTTTGTCTTCTCCACAACCACCACTCTATTCCACCTATAGTGCTATGTCCATGGCTCGCGCTCATATATTGCGTGAAAGTTGAAAAAGTTTGAAAAGGCTAAGTATGAAACAATTGCTTGGCTGAAACCGGGGTTGTGCATGATTGGAGCATTTTATGTGACGAAGGTGGAGCATAGCCAAACTATATGATTTTGCAGGGACGAGCTTTCTTTGGTTATGTTATTTTGAGAAGACATAATTGCTTGGTTAGTATGCTTGAAGTATTATTATTTCCATGTCAATATTAAACTTTTGTCTTTCGGATCTGAACATTCATGCCACAATAAAGGAAATTACATTGAAAAATATGTTAGGTAGCATTCCACATCAAAAATTCTGTTTTTATCATTTACCTACTCGAGGACGAGCAGGAATTAAGCTTGGGGATGCTTGATACGTCTCCAATGTATCTATAATTTTTTATTGTTCCATGCTATTATATTATCTGTTTTGGATGTTTAATGGGCTTTAATATGCTCTTTTATATTATTTTTGGGACTAACCTATTAACCGAAGGCCCAGTGCAAATTGCTGTTTTTTTGCCTATTTCAGTGTTTCGCAGAAAAGGAATATCAAACGGAATCCAAACGGAACGAAACCTTCGCGAGGATCTTTCTTGGAACAAATGCAATCCAGGAGACTTGGAGTGGAAGTCAGAGACGCAACGAGGCGGCCACGAGGCAGGAGGGCGCGCCCAGGGGGTAGGCGCGCCCCCACCCTCGTGGGCCCCTCGTAGCTCCACCGACCTACTTCTTTCGCCTATATATACTCGTAAACCCTAAAAACATCCAGGGGAGCCACGAAACCACTTTTCCACCGCCACAACCTTCTATACCCATGAGATCCCATCTTGGGGCCTTTTCTGGCGCGCCGCCGGAGGGGGATTCGATCACGGAGGGCTTCTACATCAACACCATAGCCTCTCCGATGATGTGTGAGTAGTTTACCACAGACCTTCGGGTCCATAGTTATTAGCTAGATGGCTTCTTCTCTCTCTTTGATTCTCAATACAAAGTTCTCCTCGATGTTCTTGGAGATCTATTCGATGTAATACTTTTTGCGGTGTGTTTGCTGAGATCCGATGAATTTTGGATTTATGATCAAGTTTATCTATGAATAATATTTGGTTCTTCTCTGAATTCTTATACGCATGATTTGATATCTTTGCAAGTCTCTTTGAATTATCGGTTTAGTTTGGCCTACTAGATTGATCTTTCGTGCAATGGGGGAAGTGCTTAGCTTTGGGTTCAATCTTGCGGTGTCCTTTCCCAGTGACAGCAGGGGCAGCAAGGCACGTATTGTATTGTTGCCATCAAGGATAAAAAGATGGGGTTTATATCATATTGCTTGAGTTTATCCCTCTACATGATGTCATCTTGCTTAATGCGTTACTCTGTTCTTATGAACTTAATACTCTAGATGCATGCTGGATAGCGGTCGATGTGTGGAGTAATAGTAGTAGATGCAGAATTGTTTCGGTCTACTTGACACGGACGTGATGCCTATGTTCATGATCATGCCTAGATATTCTCATAACTATGCGCTTTTTTATCAATTGCTCGGCAGTAATTTGTTCACGCACCATAATACATGCTATCTTGAGAGAAGCCACTAGTGAAACCTATGGCCCCCGGGTCTATTTTCCATCATACAATCTTCTACTTTACATCATATAAGTTTCCGATCTATAATTCTAGTTTACTATTTATTTTGCAATCTTTATTTTCCAATCTATACAACAAAAATACCAAAAATATTTATCTTATTATCTTTATCAGATCTCACTTTGCAAGTGGCCATGAAGGGATTGACAACCCCTTTATCACATTGGTTGCAAGGTTCTTGATTGTTTGTGCAGGTACTAGGCGATTTGTGTGTAGTCTCCTACTGGATTGATACCTTGGTTCTCAAAAACTGAGGGAAATACTTACGCTACTTTGCTGCATCACCCTTTCCTCTTCAAGGGAAAACCAACGCATGCTCAAGAGGTAGCACATGGTGATAGAAAGATAGCTTTGGAGTGTGAAGAGGGTGATGCAGCCTACGCTGAGTCTGCTTGTGCAACGGAGGAGCTGAAGTTCTATAAGGATAATGTTGACCCGGCAGATATGACCCCTTTGAAGAAGCCAACGACAGAGCATGACCCTTTGTTGAACTTTAAATCGGCGGATGATACCAAGTAGGTTGATTTTGTCCCTGTCGACTCATCCCAACAGTTCATTATCAGTGCCAACATGGATCCGAAATAGGAAAGCCCGCTCATCGAGTTCATCCGTGAGAACCGGGACATCTTTGCATGGAAGCCTTCAGACATGTCGGGTGTACCGAGGGAACTCGCTAAGCACACTCTCAATATTGATCCAAAGTTTAAACCGGTCAAGAAATTCCTTCATCATTTTAATGAGGAGAGGCGCAAGGCCATTGGAGAACAAGTGGCCCGGCTCTTAGCGGCCGGGTTTATTGTTGAAGTTTTTCATCCTGAGTCGTTGGCTAACCCGGTGCTGGTACTTAAGAAAAACAGCACTTGGCGTATGTGTGTGGATTACACAGACCTTAACAAGGCTTGTCCGACTGATCCTTTTGCTCTTCCTCATATTGATCAGATCATTGATGCTACGGCGGGTTGTGAGCATTTGAGTTTCTTAGATCCTTATTCTGGTTATCATCAGATCAAAATGGCGGTTAAGGACCAGGAGAAGACATCTTTCATCACTCCTTTTGGAGCCTTCTGTTACGTGTCTATGCCTTTTGGGCTCAAGAGTGCCCAGGCGACTTATCAACGTTGTGTTAAGAATTGCCTTCACAGCAAGATAGGATGCAATGTTGGGGATATAACTCCCAGGTATGACCCGCCCAGGAGGGGCCGGGTCACGTCATTAGTGACTTAAGATGAGAAGGCCCGATAAGGTCCAAGAAGACGTACAGATGGCGGTTCATAAGCAAGCTTATTGAAGGCCCAAGACCCGGAGGTGACTCAAGGCCCAAAGGTGTGAGCCGCAGTGTGTTAACTTGTTTTGTAAGGCGGGTTTAGTTAGAAATAGAGCCAGTCACATTTGTATGAGCCGGCCGGGATTCTGTAAGCCGCCGGGCATCAACCTGTATATAAAGGGGTGACCCGGCGACGGGTTAACTCAAGAGACAGACAATCGAGAACTAGCTCAAGCGTATTCGCTCCCTTGTAATCGAAACCCAAGCAATACAACTAGAAGCAGGACGTAGGCTTTTACCTCGTTGAGAGGGGCCGAACCTGGGTAAACTCTTTGTGTCCTTTGTCCCGTTCAACCCCTTTAGGCTAACCTAGTGCGATGGCTCCACACCTAAGTACTTTCACTAGGGCATCTGTCGTGACAAATCCACGACAGTTGGCGCCCACCGTGGGGCCAGAGCACGGTGGTTTTGAGTTCTTGAAGGGCGGCTTCTCAGGGATCAAGGGATACGCGATAGGCCAGATGACCAAGAGCCACCGCGGCAAGATCTACATCGACGATCAAGCTGCGGTCCCGAGGCCGGCGATATATAGAGTGCGCTGACCCCTCGCAGTCCTCAGTTACGCAAGGGTTAAATTAGGGAGTAAAGTCACGTACGTTACTGGTAACGCCCGCGATTAATGACCTTTATGGTGGCAGAGTGAATGACCAACCGTTGCTATCTATAGGTGACCTTAGGTCTTCTGTCCTTCTAGTTGATTCTTGTACTCCAAGTGAATGATGAAGGTCGAGTGGAACTGGAGTGTCCTATTGGATCTTCTGTCGAGTGAGTTGCACTCTGTGATGATTCCAGTCGGTATCTTCTTTCTGTCTTCGTAGGCCTAGGCCTCATGTGTGGATTCCTTGGGAAGGGCATATAGGTCAGGCCTAAGACCCTACCCTAGGTACATGTCATCGCCATTAGCCCCCGAATGCATCGAGGACCGAGTGAAGAAGGATTGAAGTTGCCTTTGACCCGACTCAATGTCTCAGAGACATTTTCTCAGGAGCTTCTGATAGTATGTTAATAGTTTAATCCTTCGTCAGTCGCCTTGATCTATTCTGGCTTCTGGAATTTCCGAGTGAAATATGTAACATGGTTCTGAGCAGATTGGATTTGGGTATCTTTGGCATGATCGACTGATTCGCTGCGCCCAGATTTTACGGGATTCGAAATTTGGAGAAGCGCGCGGGTCGGGGCGTGGCGCGGTAATCGAGGCAAGTGGAGAGGGACTCCTCGATCCTCGAACCACCTTTTGCGCCACGTATCGAGCAGGCGCCGGTTGCGGGATGTGCTGAGATTGCGCGGGCCCACGAGTCAGTCACTTGGACGTGCGAGTATATAAGGCGACGCGGCCGATGCGTGCAACAGTGCCCATCATTATCCCCTTTCTCCTTTGCCTCTTCTCCTCGCTTCTTCCAGCGCGGAGCCATCTCGCTCGAATCGGTCGACCACTACGGCAATGGTGAAGGACACGACGAAGGCTCTGGAGCGCGCGAAGAAGACATCGAAGGGCAAGGAAGGGTATGGAACACTTCCCTAGAACAAGAATTAGGCCACCATATGAATCAATCATGAGGGCATCTTATGGATCTAGAAACAAAGATGACAACACGTAGATCCTTGCTTTTATGCCTAGCTAGGGGCGTAAAACGATAGCGCTTGTTGGGAGGCAACCCAATGAATAAAATTTATTTTTGCCTTTTGCTCTCTGTTCTTGAGTGTTTACACAATTATGCTACTGTTATGATTGTGTTTTTCATGTTTTAATTAGTGTTTGTGCCAAGCAAAGCCTTTAGGATCATGATGAGTGATAGTTGATTTGATCTTGTTGAAAAATAGAAACTTTTGCGCCCAGAAAAATAATTTACATAAATCATAGAAACGTGCTTCTGCTCTGAATTTTTTACACAAGATTGATATACAAATTTCCCACGTTTTCCTAATTTTTCAGAATTTTTGGAGTTACATAAGTATTCGAAATATTCAGATTGCTACATACTGTTCTGTTTTTGACAGATTCTGTTTTCTTTGCATTGTGTGCTTGTTTTGATGATTCTATGGTTTTCTTTGAAGAGTTTTTGCCATAGAAAAGTTGGAATACAGTATATATAATGTAGGAATAAAATATGAATTGGTTTGCAACAGTACTTATAGTAGTGATTTGCTTTCTTATACTAACGGATCTCACGAAGGTTTTGTTAAGTTTTGTGTGATTGAAGTTTTCAAGTTTCGGGTGATGTTACGATGGATGAAGGAATAAGGAGTAAGAAGAGCCTAAGCTTGGGGATGCCCATGGCATCCCAAGCTATTATCCAAATAGAAGCAAGCAACTAAGCTTGGGGATGCCCGAGTGGCATCCCCTCTTTCTTCTAACGACCATCGGTATTTTACTCGGAACTATATTTTTATTCGTCACATACTATGAGTTTTGCTTGGAGCGTCTTGTATGATATGAGTCTTTGCTTGTTCTACTTTTTGTTTTAAGTCATGAATCCTTGCTCGACACACCTATTTGAGAGAGCCAAAATTATGCCATGACTTGTTAGAATTGCTCTCTATGCTTCACTTAAATCTTTCTGAGCTATGGAATTGCTCTAGTGCTTCACTTATACCTTTTTGAGCACGGTGTGCTTTAGTATTTTTGGAGAAATGCTCTCATGCTTCACTTAGATTTATTTGAGAGTTAGTAATTTTTTTAAGAAATTCTCTCTTGCTTCACTTAAATTATTTTGAGAGAAAGAAATATTATGCTCATGATCTTCACTTATATTTGTTTGACCTTATCAAAAGCAACACATGAAAATTAGTCCAAAAGTGATAGATATCCAAGAAGGATATAATAAAAACTTTCATGAAGATCATTGGACAAAATAAACTTGATTCCTTATAATAGTTTTGAGATATGATGATGTGATATGTGAGTCATGTTGATGAGTAATTATGCTTTAGTAAGAATATTGGTGTTAAGGTTTGTGATTCCCTATGCAAGGACGAAAGTCAATAGTTATGCAATGAAATTACATCCTACTTGTGGTGCATTATTCGGTGTTAATTATGCTCAATGCTCGCTTATGAGATTTTTCGTTTCTTGGTTGGTCGCTTCTCAATCTTTTGCTAGCCTTCATTTTGCACTAAGTATGATCACTACTTGTGCATCCAAAATCCTTTAAACAAGTTTTGCCACATGAGTCCACTATACCTACCTATATGCCGGTATTTTCGTGCTGTTCTAAGAAAATTTGTATGTGCCATCTCTAATTTTCAAAATAAATTTCTCTTTTGTGTGCTCGTACCGCTCATGAAACGGTAGGGGGTGGCTAATATATTTCCATGCTAGATATGTTGTTCTCACGATGCATGTTTATTCACTTGTCATTGCATGAGAGTAAGGCAAAGGTATTAGGGATGCCCAGTCCCGAAATGAATAATGAATTTATTTTCAAATAAGAATTCCTTGGAAAGTGTTGGTATGGACGGCACCCGTGGATTCGGTTAGCCATGGAATGTGAAAGTATGGTGGAAAAAGTAATAAACTTTAATTTCTGTTTGGGAACCGCCTATGATATATCTAGCATGGAAAGTATTGGGAACTACTCGATCGTTCTTGTTGACAGGAAAAGCATGCCTCTCAAAATGTTTTATCTATCTTTTTCACTTTGTGTCAGGACCCCGATCCTAAGCGACATCGATCTAGCATGTAACACATCATATCACTTTGTGGCCTCACGCACGGCATTCCCACGGGTGTCGCCTTACCTGGCCCGGGACCGTTTGCGCCTTTTGGCTCACGTATATGATAGTGTCGCCAGCATCCATATGACAGAGAACCCGGGCCGACATGACTAGTCGTGAACCCAAAGTGGCACTAACTTACGGGGACAAGCATAATGAACCAACATCGAACGTGTCGGTCATCAGCGTGTGAACCCGGGCTGTAGCAACTGGGCTAACAGGACTCCGGGAACCCGGGCTGTAGCAGGCTAGCAGGACTCCGGAAGTCACCGCGTGACATTTCCCCGAAGGGACAGACACCGAAACGAAGTGGATCACATGCCGGCCAGTCTAAGTGTTCCGGAGCAGTAGCAACTAGGCTAGCAGGACTCCGGTAAACCGGGCTGTAGCGGACTACCAAGGCTCAGTGGAAGCACCAGACTACATTTCCCCATAAGAGATGCTACCAAGGATAAACAACTAGATTGTCGGATCCCACACATACCAAGCATTTCAATCATACACACAATATGCTCAATATGTGCAAATACAACATTGCATCACAAGAAGACTATACGACTCAGAGTATTTATTCATTAGGCTCCGAGGAGCCAAGTATTACAAACATGGGTCTCATGATGCAACATACAGAGCATACAAGCAACAAGCACATGCGGAAGCTTAACTTGTCTGAGTACAGACAACTACAAATGAAGAAGGCTGAGAAGCCTGACTATCTACAAGACCCTCCCAAGGGTACAAGATCGTAGCTGAGGTAACAAGCTAAACATCGAAGTCCATGCGGAACTACTAGCGAGACTGAAGTCTCTCTGCAAAACATCAAATAAGCAAACGTGAGTACAAATGTACCCAGCAAGACTTACATCAGAACTATCTACATATGCATCGGTATCAACAAAGGGGTGGTGGAGTTTAACTGCAGCACGCCAGCTTTGACTCGGTGGCTATCCTGAACTACGACTGCAAGTAACTCTTTTGAGGTGGCGCACACGAGTCCACATATTCACCATACCAATACACCACTATGGATTCTCTCCCGTCTCCCTACGAGAACGCCATCCATAGCACTCACGCTTATCTTGCGCATTTTAGAGTATCCACTTTCACTTGTCTATGAACTGTACAGGCAACCCAGAAGTCCTTTTCCGTGGACACGGCTATTCGAATAAATGATGTTAACCCTGCAGGGGTGTACTTCTTCACACACGCTCTCGCCACTTACCACCATGTACACGTCGTGTATCTCGGCAACCTTCAAGCGGAAGCCTGGCGAGGGAGTCGGCCACGACCTGACTAACGACACAAGTCTCTAGTCCAAGTTTATCGCCTATTCGGGTTCCATCCGCAAGGAGATCCGGCCGGGGTGTCGCTCACGGCCCCAAACGATGTGTACAGGGTTCCAAGCCCACCAAACGGGCGACGCTTGGCATACCCGGCCACGGTGCCTAGTCTGTCCCAAGACCACCTGTACCGGGTGCCACTTGGTAGACTACTAACACTACCTACAGAGACCAGAAACTAGTTGCAACTCCTGGACAGAGATCGAGTTGGTTAATAAGCCGAGAAGGGCCGAGTTACCGGAACCCACTGTGTGGTAGTAACTGTTCATCGATCACAAACATAGAACTCAGTTCCTGAGGACGGTTTTAATGAGACAACCCACCATGTACTCCTACATGGCCTCTCACCGCTACCTTTACCAAATCGTGTTCACACACTTAGCTCTCAACAGTAGGACATGTTCACCATATTCCAATTCATCCCCGATGAACCAGACCTGACTCAACTCTAAGCAGTAGCAGGCATGACAACAAGCATGAATGAGTAGGCACCTCAGGGCTCAAACAACTCCTACTCATGCTAGTGGGTTTCATCTATTTACTGTGGCAATGACAGGTCATGCAGAGGAAAGGGGTTCAGCTACCGCAACATGTAACAGATGAAACGTTGTTGTCCTAATGCAGTAAAAGAGAGCAGGAGCGAGAGAGTGGGATTGTATCAGAATGAACAAGGGGGTTTTGCTTGCCAGGCACTTCTGAAGATATTATAGCTCTTCATCGGTGTCATCGAACTCATCGTCGGGATACGCCTACCGAGAGGGGACAAGCACCGGCAATAGAGAAGAACACAATCAATGCAAATGCGACAATATGATGCATGATCATGACATGGCAATATGCTATGATTTGTACTAATGCATCTAGCAACAATTTAAATGAAGTCCATATGAACCAAGGGTTCATATGCAAACTCCGTAAGGGGTATTTAAAATGCCATTACCATGTTTTCACTTATACAGCAAGGTTAAGTTGCTTTGTCATGCATGAAAATGCCATAAATAGATAGATTTGATTTTTCTGATCATTTTTCATATATAACTTGTTTCAATCTGAGTTATAGATTAATTTCTATGATTTTTAGAAGTTTTAGACATTTTCTAAAATTTCCTGGATTATTTTAAAACCAAAAAATCATTACTGCGTCAGCATGACATCATGCTGACGTCAGCAGGTCAACAGAGGTCAGCAGGGTCAAACCTGACCTGTGGGACCCACTGGTCAGTGCCACAGAGGCTGGCCCGGTTTAATCCGGCGCTGACCAAGCTTTGACCCACTCTAGGGCCCACTATCAGCGTCTGTGGGTGATCTAGCTGGCGGTGGTTAGCGCTAATTATGCGGCCACATCGGCTTCGCCAGAGTTCGGCCAGCGACGACCAAAACCGACGACGGAGACGTCGCGGGAAGGCGCTACAGGGGACGGTTTCGGACGCGGTTTGCAGCTACAGGTAGCTGCGGGTGCGGCGCATCTAGAGGTGGCGGCGGAGGGAGCTGGGGTGGCCGGAGCTTGCCAGAACATAGCTCGCTGCGGTGGCCGGAGTTTGGACCTCGGCGAAAACGGCGTTGCGGAGCACGGGTGAGCAAAGTAAAGCGCTGCGCAGCCTCCTGGGGTCGCCAGGAGCTCGTTGAGGCGCACGGGCGTGACCCGTTCGAGCTCAGGCCACGGCGGCGACAAGGCCGGGCGGCGGTGAGCTTCTGGCACTGCAAGGATCGATGGCTGCGGCATGAATTCGACGAGGGGAGCAGGGGGTAAGTGGTCAGGGGCTCACAGCGAGGATGAGGGAACGCTCGGCGAGGTCAGGGATGGTCCGGAGCCGACGAATTTGACAGAGATGGCCGGCGGTCCTGAGGTTGAAGAAGGCATCATTGGCGGTGTTCCCGTGAAACCCGGATTGCGTGGCTCATCGAGGAGATGCTTCGCGTCCTTGCGAAGCTATTGGTCACGGTGGTTGGGCTAGGGGATGGCCGTGGCTGCGGCGGTGCTCGTCGGCGTGCAGCGGGGTGTTCGGGCGCGCTGCAGAGAGAGAGCAGAGGCGGGGAAAGGGCGAGGGAGTGGGAGAGAGGGAACGGGGTGGCGCGTGGCGTCGTCCAGACGCGTCGGGGAGGCCAGCAGGGAGGCAGGAGGTGGAAGCAGGACGTGGAGCTCAGTTGCGCGCGCGTCAACACGGCGTCGTCCTCCTGGCAGAAGCTAGGAGACGACTGGCAAGGTAGGTTGGTGGGCTGGGCCAACTCCAGGTAAGCCTAGGTGGATTTTCTCTCTCTTGTTTTATTTATGTTTTCTATTTTCTGTCTTTGTTTTTTGGATTTAGTAAAATACTAACCACTTTATAAAATCTTGAAATAAATTGTGGGCACATACTGGATTATTCCCAACAACCCTCAACTATTTTCAGAAGTATTAGAGCATTTAAAATATTTATTGAATTTAAATGCCCCAATTCAAATACAATATGACTTAATTCAAAAATCCATAAATGGCCAAGAAATATGCTCATCATTTTGGCAGAGGTTTTCACCTTTATAAAAAATCATGAACATTTCCAAAGGGCATTTTGGGTTCATTGAAGATTATTTTAGGTTGAACCTATTTGATTTAATTGATGGTAGGGTTTGATCAATCCCCATTTCAACTTTAAATAAAAATTAAACATGATGCAACAAGATCAAGCAAGGACAACAGGGGCTGAGCTAGGGCTGTGACAACTCAGCCCCCCTAAACAAGAATCTCGTCCCGAGATTCAAGACGTGTGGTAGGAAGACAGAGGGGACACAAAGCTAACATAATCTTCAGGATCCAAGTATACTCCTCGAAGACGTTGATTCATTGCTTCAAATTGATCTTGATGTCTTTGCTTTCGACACCTTCATCCAACATGATGACAACGGAAGGAAACTCTATAGAAAACGATCTTCTCAAAAATCAAGCGATACACGATCAACTCATGGAATGAGACATTGAATCATCTCTTGATCTAAGAGACAAACACACATCAAGAGGGATGGAGAGAACAGATGATGAAAATTCAATTTGGTAGGCAACAATTTCACGCTGGAGTAGGATGGTGCATGGTTTGAAAGTAGCGAGGAGATTGATTGCCATGATTCCGAACGGGGCACCTTAGGGAAGGTGACTCGTAGAATTATTCTCTTAAGTGGCAAAAAGAATTACTTTTGGTACAAAGATCACTGAAAATATTTGTACCAGCTTGAGGCAATCACAATCGATAATTTGAAGGAATTCGAAAGAATGGCATACTCAGCTTGGAAAGGAAGCCTGAGTTATAGGACAATTCGGCAAACGGAAGGCATGACCCAGTTGATACCGAGGATATAACCTAGTGTCTGAGCGTGCTCTCAAGAACTTGAGCATTTCCATATTCATCAGGGTCTTACCAACATCCGTGCCGAGGATCCTGGCGACACATCATACTACCATGATGAATAGTGATGGAAGACGCGGATGCAAAGGAAGACAAACACTTTCTCGGATTTTACCTTAGCAATGCCAAGGAAACAAAATCTGGATGATCGACCGAGAGACATTTAGCACTCCGCTTCTAATGTTCTCCTTGATGTTCTAGCTACCACGGTCATGTTTAAAAAGCATCAACATGGCCATCAAGTAAAGGTCGGACTTCGGGAGCACAAAATCCATAAGGAACAACTTCTAGAATAAGTCATACGAAATCCTCATGGGAAGTGACCAAACGGCTTAATCAAGATACTACAAGAATAGTGCTTCCAGCTAGGTGCGTCCACTTCACTGGAACCTATATCATAGTTCTTGGAAGAAGTTCCAACCATCATATCTGCCTGAGATTCAAATCTGGTTGGTAACAGGATAATTCAGACAACATGTCTGGAAAAGAAAGTTTGCAACACAATTTGACGAGATGGAGTTGCGAGATTCTCGAGAAATGAACTACGATAGCAAGCCCCAAAACATGAGTTGGTTCTGCTACATACCTGTGAACACACTGTCCTAGACAAGCATGACCACATAGTAGTCTTATAATAAAACACTACCGAGTTCAGGAGGGGAACCATCAACGAGGATATCGGAGTCTTGTGCATGATCTAGAATTAACACAATAGACTCCTTTTCCTTGAGCAAATCAATCAGTGGCTTGGGGTGTTAGGAATTACACATGGAGTGGAGGTAGCGAGCCCATCAAACCGTGGAATACTTCGCACATGCATGACTGACTTGGGATGATTCCAGAGGAAGCAAAACTAACTTTCTTGAATTCATGGCGGCAACTTACATCAGATGCACATGAACTAGAGAAAATCACTTCTTCCACCAAACATAGACTTCATGAACGGGACACAAAGAAATGCTTACACAAGTTTCCAAGACTATCTTGATGTTCAACATGAATCATGGAGAAACTAAGGATGTTGTCAATGGGCTCGACAACATTTATCGAGGTTCCATATACATGGAATTCCACGACTATGTGAACAAGGCGATAGCATCGGTCAGACCAAAAGGATATAACGGTGTATGCCCGAGGAAACAACCACGGGTAAGACAACATTACGAACATCGTTGGTTCTGATTTGATTTGACGATAGCCCACACTCAAATCAAAGTTTTGACAAGACAACAGATCCAACAACTGATCACGAGGACCAATCGATGAGAATATCATCTTTCTTCAACACACACATAGATGATATCCCTTAGAGATGAACTAAGTGGGACAAGCTTTCATATTCCAACTCTCCAAGTTGTTGTTTAGCTCAACCGACTAGTTCAGGGTATCCAACACTGAATCTTGGAGAATGGGTGGTTTGGAGGAAAACCAACATGATCACGAACTCAACATAGCGGTCAGGTGACAGCCTGGTAATACTTCCGAGAAGATAATCGGAAAATCACGAACCACCGATATGTTATTAAACTCAAGAACAATCTTGCTTTTCAGGGCAAGACGATATGATCTAAAGAGAGAGGGATTGACACAATCCTAACTCATGATCAAAGAAAGCACCAGGAAAATGGTCTAGGTAGCACAATCTATCTTAGAATGATGATTCTATAACCAACATGCTAAGAATGAGGTTATTGTCCATTAACTACCAAGCAACGGAGTTGCTGGTAGTATTGATTTCACACTTCATAGTTCACTTGTCGTCATTCCGGTTGCAACAACACGGGGACCGAGGAATGAAAAAATGATGGCGAGAAGTACCACTGTATCAAGAGTTCATAGGATGGTGTGCAATTCACATGATATCCTTGACATAAAGATGGTAATACTTCAAGGTAGAACAGAACAAAAACTAGATTGGCATTTTGATCTATGGAACACAACTACTTTGACCCAATCCTGGATATGGATGAGGTACTGGAGTTTGTTTCTCCTAGTCATTCTAAAATAGAACGGCTTGACGGACCACAGGAATAATAGGCATCGATAAAACGAATGGACAACTACTCTTGACCAACAATTGGCAGACGAAGGTCAGTTAACAACTAAGAGGGGACAACTCAAAGGGACATATATCTTTCTGAGTTGTGGATGCATAGCTTAGTATGTCGAGCAAAGCTCAACATTTCTTCCGGATAACCCATGCAGAAAGGTAGAACTGGCAGATTCATAATATAGAATCGAGAACTCATCAAGAGCACTCTGGTTGTGATCGTTCGGTTCAACGAGGAACTTCTGCCATAAGTAGTTCATGGTATTTGGAAGAAGGAAATACCACGAACCTCAAGGACTATCGCAAAGGTTACTAATATCCTAAAGGTACGAGCAACACTATCAACACGAAGTAAGTAGAGTGAATCTTGGGCTCAAAAACCCAGAAATAGAATGCCTACTAACTAAATGGCATCA
Organism: Aegilops tauschii subsp. strangulata; assembly: GCF_002575655.3. Classification (NCBI taxonomy): domain Eukaryota; kingdom Viridiplantae; phylum Streptophyta; class Magnoliopsida; order Poales; family Poaceae; genus Aegilops; species Aegilops tauschii. Next base: position 366,610,912 of record NC_053035.3, on the reverse strand, counting down.
CGGGATGCTTTCAAGAATAATGGCCAGAATCATCACACTGGGGATACAAAGCATTGCTAGATTAATGGGTGGTTCTCTAGGATACCTAGGGTCATAATAATGGCTTCAACATATATGCTGAGGCAACGAAGTACCTCAACTCGACGATTAGTGTGGTTAATCTGGCCCAAAGGAACATCGAGAATGGAAAGAAGGGATTTGCAAATGCATCAGACTATTTAGAAACCTGGGATGACTCGGACAGCATAACGGCTATAAATGCTCAAGATATTTGAGACATCCTGCAAAAATGGTGGCATGACCACTCAGAAGCACAATATCAAGGTTCGGAGATCAACTGTCAACACATGGAAGTAATAGAAACTGAACTGAGGCTTGAGACCAACAATCCTACAAGTCTATGGATTAGTAACACGTGATCCTGATAGAAAGATGAGAAGCCTAGTTCTTAATCCCCGTAGAAGAGAAGAGGTTGACTCAGATCAGAAGGGCATAAGGTAAAGGAGTAAAAAGAGCCTTACGTTCCCTTCCACAATCAATTTCCTTATATAACTAAAGCATTTCTAGACTCAACTTCGACCAGTTTGGCTTGGTAATCCTACAGGCAGTCAGGCTCTGATACCAAATCTGTCAGGACCCGATCCTAAGCCACATCGATCTAGCATGTAACACATCATATCACTTTGCGGCCTCACGCACGGTATTCCCACGGGTGTCGCCGTACATGGCCCGGGACCGTTTGCGCCTTTTGGCTCACGTATATGATAGTGTCGCTAGCATCCATATGACAGAGAACCCGGGCCGACATGACTAGTCGTGAACCCAAAGTGGCACTAACTTACGGGGACAGGCATACATGAACCAACATCGAACGTGTCGGTCATCAGCGTGTGAACCCAGGCTGTAGCAACTGGGCTAACAGGACTCCGGGAACCCGGGCTGTAGCAGGCTAGCAGGACTCCGGAAGTCACCGCGTGACATTTCCCCGAAGGGACAGACACCGGAACGAAGTGGATCACATGCCGGCCAGTCTAAGTGTTCCAGAGCAGTAGCAACAGGGCTAGCAGGACTCCGGTAAACCGGGCTGTAGCGGACTACCAAGGCTCAGTGGAAGCACCGGACTACATTTCCCCATAAGAGAGGCTACCAAGGATAAACAACTAGATTGTCGGATCCCACACATACCAAGCATTCCAATCATACACACAATATGCTCAATATGTGCAAATACAACATGGCATCACAAGAAGACTCTACGACTCAGAGTATTTATTCATTAGGCTCCGAGGAGCCAAGTATTACAAACATGGGTCTCATGACCCAACATACAGAGCATACAAGCAACAAGCACATGCGGAAGCTTAACTTGTCTGAGTACAGACAACTACAAATGAAGAAGGCTGAGAAGCCTTACTATCTACAAGACCCTTCCAAGGGTACAAGATCGTAGCTGACGTAACAATCTAAACATCGAAGTCCATGCGGAACTACTAGCGAGACTGAAGTCTCTCTGCAAAACATCAAATAAGAAAACGTGAGTACAAATGTACCCAGCAAGACTTACATCAGAACTATCTACATATGCATCGGTATCAACAAAGGGGTGGTGGAGTTTAACTGCAGCAAGCCAGCTTTGACTCGGTGGCTATCCTGAACTACGACTGCAAGTAACTCTTTTGAGGTGGCGCACACAAGTCCACATATTCACCATACCAATACACCACTATGGATCCGCTCCCGTCTCCCTACGAGAACGCCATCCATAGCACTCACGCTTATCTTGTGCATTTTAGAGTATCCACTTTCACTAGTCTATGAACTGTACAGGCAACCCAGAAGTCCCTTTCCACGGACACAGCTATTCGAATAGATCATGTTAACCCTGCAGGGGTGTACTTCTTCACACACGCTCTCTCCACTTACCACCATGTACACGTCGTGTATCTTGGCAACCTTCAAGCGGAAGCCTGGCGAGGGAGTCGGCCACGACCTGACTAACCACACAAGTCTCTAGTCCAGGTTTATCGCCTATTTGGGTTCCATCCGCAAGGAGATCCGACCGGGGTGTCGCTCACGGCCCCAAACGATGTGTACAGGGTTCCAAGCCCACCAAACGGGCGACGCTTGGCATACCCGACCACGGTGCCGAGTCTGTCCCAAGCCCACCTGTACCGGGTGCCACTTGGTAGACTACTAACACTACCTACAGAGACCAGAAACTAGTTGCAACTCCTGGACAGAGATCGAGTTGGTTAATAAGCCGAGAGGGGCTGAGTTACCAGAACCCAATGTGTGGTAGTAACTGTTCATGGATCACAAACACATAACTCAGTTCCTAAGGACGGTTTCAATGAGACAACCCACCATGTACTCCTACATGGCCTCTCACCGCTACCTTTACCAAATCGTGTTCACACACTTAGCTCTCAACAGTAGGACATGTTCACCACATTCCAATTCATCCCTGATGAACCAGACCTGACTCAACTCTAAGCAGTAGCAGGCATGACAACAAGCATAAATGAGTAGGCACCTCAGGGCTCAAACAACTCCTACTCATGCTAGTGGGTTTCATCTATTTACTGTGGCAATGACAGGTCATGCAGAGGAAAGGGGTTCAGCTACCGCAGCATGTAACAGTTGAAACGTTGTTGTCCTAATGCAGTAAAAGAGAGCAGGAGCGAGAGAGTGGGATTGTATCAGAATGAGCAAGGGGGTTTTGCTTGCCAGGCACTTCTGAAGATATTATAGCTCTTCATCGGTGTCATCAAACTCATCGTTGGGATACGCCTACCAAGAGGGGACAAGCACCGGCAATAGAGAAGAACACAATCAATGCAAATGCGACAATATGATGCATGATCATGACATGGCAATATGCTATGATTTGTACTAATGCATCTAGCAACAATTTAAATGAAGTCCATATGAACCAAGGGTTCATATGCAAACTCCATAAGGGGTATTTAAAATGCCATTATCATGTTTTCACTTATACAGCAAGGTTAAGTTGCTTTGTCATGCATGAAAATGCCATAAATAGATAGATTGGATTTTTCTGATCATTTTTCATATATAACTTGTTTCAATCTGAGTTATAGATTAATTTCTATGATTTTTAGAAGTTTTAGACATTTTCTAAAATTTCCTGGATTATTTTAAAACCAGAAAATCATTACTGCGTCAGCATGACATCATGTTGACGTCAGCAGGTCAACAGAGGTCAGCAGGGTCAAACCTGACCTGTGGGACCCACTGGTCAGTGCCACAGAGGCTGACCCGGTTTAATCCGGCGCTGACCAAGCTTTGACCCACTCTGGGGCCTACTATCAGCGTCTGTGGGTGATCTAGCTGGCGGTGGTTAGCGCTAATTACGCGGCCACGTCGGCTTCGCCGGAATTCGGCCGGCGACGACCAAAACCGACGACGGAGACGTCCCGGGAAGGCGCTACACGGGACGGTTTCGGACGCGGTTTGCAGCTACAGGTAGCTGGGGGTGCGGCGCATCTAGAGGTGGCGGCGGAGGGAGCTGGGGTGGCCGGAGCTTGCCGGAACGTAGCTCGAGGCGGTGGCCGGAGTTTGGACCTCGGCGAAAACGGCGTTGCGGAGCACGGGCGAGCAAAGTAAAGCGTTGCACAGCCTCCTGGGGTCGCCAGGAGCTCGTTGAGGCGCACGGGCGCGACCCGTTCGAGCTCAGGCCACGGAGGCGACAAGGCCGAGCGGCGGTGAGCTTCTGGCACGGCGGGGATCGATGGCTGCGGCATGAATTCGACGAGGGGAGTAGGGGGTAAGTGGTCAGGGGCTCACAGCGATGACGAGGGGACGCTCGGCGAGGTCTGGGACGGTCCAGAGCCGACGAATTTGACAGAGATGGCCGGCGGTCCTGAGGTTGAAGAAGGCATCGTTGGCGGTGTTGCGGTGAAACCCAGATTGCATGGCTCGTCGAGGAGATGCTTCGCGTCCTTTCGGAGCTATTGGTCACGGTGGTTGGGCTAGGGGATGGTCGTGGCTGCGGCGGTGCTCGTCGGCGTGCAGCGGGGTGTTCGGGCGCGCTGCAGAGAGAGAGCAGAGGCGGGGAAAGGGCGAGGGAGTGGGATAGAGGGACCAGGGTGGCGCGTGGCGTCGTCCGGACGCGTTGGGGAGGCCAGCAGGGAGGCAGGAGGTGGAAGCAGGACGTGGAGCTCAGTTGCGCGCGCGTCGACACGACGTCGTCCTCCTGGCAGAAGCTAAGAGACGACTGGCAAGGTAGGTTGGTGGGCTGGGCCAACTGGGCCAGCTCCAGGTAAGCCTAGGTGGATTTTCTCTCTCTTGTTTTATTTATGTTTTCTATTTTCTGTCTTTGTTTTTTGGAATTAGTAAAATACTAACCACTTTATAAAATCCTGAAATAAATTGTGGGCACATACTGGATTATTCCCAACAGCCCTCAACTATTTTCAGAATTATTAGAGCATTTAAAATATTTATAGAATTTAAATGCCCCAATTCAAATACAATATGACTTAATTCAAAAATCCATAAATGGCCAAGAAATATGCTCATCATTTTGGCAGAGGTTTTCACCTTTATCAAAAATCATGAACATTTCCAAAGGGCATTTTGGGTTCATTGAAGATTATTTTAGGTTGAACCTATTTGATTTAATTGATGCTAGGGTTTGATCAATCCCCATTTCAACTTTAAATAAAAATTAAACATGATGCAACAAGATCAAGCAAGGACAACAGGGGCTGAGCTAGGGCTATGACACTTTGAGCTTTGGCACCTCTACAAATCCCTACTTCCCTCTGCGAAGGGTCTTTCTTTTACTTTATACAATTTTTTCTTTTTATTTGAGTCTCCATCTTCTCTTATAAAGCACCAACTAAGGGGCACTATGATCGTACTTGAGCATTGGGTGTCGCTAATATGCGAGTGTGTTTCATGAATGGATCAATCATTGAGCATAATGGGTTAGGGATAACTTATTTTAGCATTGATATTTTGAAAGACATGGTTGCTTGTTGATATGTATTGAAATTCGCATGTCAAAACTAGACTATTGCTTTGAAGCATATAAAAGTCCAAATGTCCATGCTACAAAGAAAAGAATATGTGATGAACATGTAGGCAGCATTCCGCATCAAAAATTCTGTTTTTATCATTTACCTACTCGAGGACGAGCAGGAATTAAGCTTGGGGATGCTGATACGTCTCCAACGTATCTATAATTTTTGATTGTTCCATGCTGTTATATTACCATTCTTGGATGTTTTACAATCATTTTATAGTCATTTTATATCTCTTTTGGTACTAACCTATTGACATAGTGCCCAATGCCAGTTGTTGTTTTCTGCATGTTTTTTACATCACAGGAAATCAATACCAAACGGAGTCCAAACACAACGAAACTTTTTGTGGATTTTTTTGGAACACCAGTGGGCCAGTACATCTAGAGGCCCAGGCGCGCCCTGGTGGGTTGTGCCCACCTCGGTGGCCTCCCGCACCGCCTCTTTGCTCTATAAATACCCCAATACTAGATCGTTGAAGGCGCCCGTTGCCGCGCCCATCTATTTTGTCAATAGGTTGATAGGAATTTCCATAAATATAAGGTGACAAGAGGTAAACATAATTGAAATATAAACTATTGAAAATTGTAAAATAGGCTTAAAAGTTGATTGGCAAAAGTTTCTTTTGTCTTGAAAGGGACAGTACTACGTATAACCAAAAAGATGATGATACTAAGCTGGACATGTTATACACATTTCAGTTTCATGTACACAATATATGTATGGCCATTTCTATCTGACGGCTACTTTCAAATGAAAATGTTTTTTAATGTAATAGCTCATGCTTCAACTTATACTCGTCAGTCGACTACTATGAGTATACTCGAAAACACATCTATAAATTAATAGCCTTGATCAAGGAGCAACAGCTAACCTTTACTTAATAGAGTAACCGCATTAACCTGGAGGAAACCGCAAGAGTTATATAACTTCAGGAAATGGTGAAACATCAATGCAATGATTAACTCGGCCAAATCCCCTAGATGGAAGCTATGGTTTTTGTGAGTGATGCAGTGCACACTTCATGACATGTCAAATAATTGTTGAACCTGAGATTCAAACTTGAATTGCTTTGTGCAAAGAAAATAACACATGTATGCATCTCTGATGAATTAACATCATAATAATTTCCACACTGAAAGAAAACTATACACCTTCAAAAAAACCACACATGATTATTCTTGTATCAGAAAAACCAAAGGTTTATACAAATGATTCACCTTTGGTTGCTAATGTCATCTTGGATTGACTCGTGTCTTTTCCTATGTCTTGCAAGTTGCAACTGTCCCTGCGGAGATGTGTGTAGTGTATCTGGTAAAACTATTTGTAGCCAAAGGACAAATAACTTATTAAATAGAGTATACAACATACATGGGATTAAAATGCAAGAAGGTGCATAAATAAAGTATCCAATACGCGCAGGAGTTCATGCAATGTTTTAGAGGTAAATCTTAACTGAAATGAGAATAAATAAGCATTGCTTGACCTTTTGGCAGATGAAAACCTGCTCCCTCCATTCCTAAATATAAGTCTTTTTAAAGATTTCACTACAAACTACATACAGATATATATATAGACATACTTTAGAGTGTAGATTCACTCATTTTGCTTCGTATGTAGTCCATAGTGGAATCTCTAAAAAGACTTATATTTAGGAATGGAGGGAATATATTACATTTCTTCCACTCCTACTTGGATTGGTATTTAGTTCAACGCCTACAAAGCTAGAGGCAACTGTACTTTCGCAGATATTCACAAGCACTTGAAAATTAAGAAAACATGCATGTGATGTGAGCGTATACATGTAGTAGTTTCTAAAGAGCACCCTTTTTCTAAGAAAGCTTCTGAATAACCTATGGTTTTTTAAATTTCTAATAAGAGGTAGATCTATAATACTGCCCTAGGAAGAAATTTGTGGTTCAGTATAGCCTCACCAATTGATCGATCATTGGACCAAAAGTAAAATTACTAAATCACAGTTCAGTTTATAGGTAATGTATTTACTGCAGTACCCATGCATCATCCACATAAGCTGAACATAAGTTTACTACGCATGATAGAAGTAAATCTGAAAGAACTCCCAGTCGGTACCATCAACAAAATATAGAAATTTTACAACTTAACAGTAACTGATCATCTTCCATCCCAAGGAGATGAGTCCTCATGAAACTTTATACCTAGCTAGTTGTAAACTCTCTTTGACCTGACCTGTACAGAAACAAAAGAAAAATTAGAAGAAGATGGATGGGGATTGAGATGGAGTTGATCAGCAAAAGAAGACATACCTAGAATAAACTCAGTTTCACACCCTCAGTTTTTCCCTTACGTCCCTTGCCGTTGATCTCCTCTACCATCAGCAGTAGCACCGTTGCTTGTTGTCCTTGTGATGCTTCAATCAGTCCTCCCCTTTCTTTGAGAGGACCATCCGCGCCCGCATCCGACTCTCTCGCATCAAATTGTGATCTGACTGTCAAGCATGTGGCCCTTCACTTATATTTCTTAAGAAAGAAATTCTACAACTATATCATTCCAATAGTGTTTCTAGTGAACATAGAAAATAGACTTTACTTATTTCTTAAGCGAGAAAGTCTACAACTATATCATCCCAATAGTGTTTCTAGTGAGCTTAGAAAAGAGCAATACAGATAGAGAAGGACATTGCGAGCAGGGACAACAATATAAAATACAACACAACTACACAAGCATGAAAAAAATGATATGCTGAATTACCTCAGTCCCGTAGTGGTTTGCAAACCTAAATTTATCTACTGCTCCAAATGACCTACAAGAGGAAATTCACGATTAGATGTTGTGCAGGGAGGGTAACAGAAGATGCCATGGGACAGGGGAAGAGAGGAGTTTCTGCTCGATGGCGTTTAGAGGCAGGGGAAGGGGAGATGGACGTGGGTGTCAGTCACCTACATCTGATGATGGTGAGGCCGAGGGCGGCCAGACAACTTTGCGGGGAGGGATGAAGGGATTTGAGGTCGAAGAAGACGCAATTGAGGTCGCGGGAGAGTTGGAGAATTGTAGTGGTGTCAGATCAGTTGATGACGACAGGGGCTGCAAGATCGGAGAACATGGCGGCGGCGGTGAGGCGTGAGAGAGTCTCGCCAGCCTCACGCGAGGGATGAAAAGAGTGTTGTTTTCTTTTGGATTGCACGTCCGGAGGCTGTTACAGGCCCAGTAGGCCCAATTTAATCCGAGAAGCTGAAAAATGCCACCAGAGTAGCGGCCCAAGAAGGGTTAGCGCTCGTTAGGATCGAACGAAGCAACTCGGGGTGGGATTAAGAGATAATCGGATGGCTGAAAACTCCCTTAAGTGATGATCCAACGGATACAAATGCTAATGGCCTGAGAGGGCAGGAAAGGTGCTCAGTTTTAATGTATCTAAATTCCAGAAACCATAGGAGACTCGACGAAAATCAATTCCAGCCGCCGCAAGTTCTAGAAACCATAGATCCAATCTAGACACCATCATGGAGGGGTTCATCATGTCCATTGGTGCCTCTCCGATGATGCGTGAGTAGTTCTTTTGTAGACCTACGGGTCCGTAGTTAGTAGCTAGATGGCTTCCTCTCTCTCTTTTGATTCTCAATACAATGGTCTCTTGGAGATCCATATGATGTAACTCTTTTTTGCGGTATGTTTGTTGGGATCCGATGAACTTTGAGTTTATGATCAGATCTATCTTTTTATCCACGAAAGTTATTTGAGTCTTCTTTTATCTCTTATATGCATGATTGCTTATAGCCTCGTATTCATCTCTGATATATTTTTTGCCAACTTGATCTATTTATCTTGCAATGAGAAGAGGTGCTTTGTAATGGGTTTGATCTTACGGTGCTTGATCCCAGTGACAGAAGAGGAACCGACACGTATGTATCATTGCTATTAAGGTTAACAAGATGGGGTCTATCTCTACATAAATAGATCTTGTCTACATCATGTCATCGTTCTTATTGCATTACTCCGTTTTCCCATGAACTTAATACACTAGATGCATGTTGGATAGCGGTCGATGTGTGGAGTAATAGTAGTAGATGCAGGCAGGAGTCGGTCTACTAATCTTGGACGTGATGCCTATATAATGATCATTGCCTAGATATCGTCATGATTATTTGAAGTTCTATCAATTGCCCAACAGTAATTTGTTCACCCACCGTTTGCTATTTTTCTCGAGAGAAGCCACTAGTGAAATCTATGCCCCCGGGTCTCTTCTTTATTATATTTGCCTTTGCGATCTATTCTTATTTGCTTTTATTTTCAGATCTATTAAACCAAAAATACAAAAATACATTTCTGCACTTTATTTTATTTGGCGATCTATCTATTAATTTATTACAACTTTCTCACGTCCATTTGCCAATTTCTAGCACTGTTGCCCGAAAGGGATTGACAACCCCTTTAATACGTCGGGTTGCGAGTATTTGTTATTTGTGTGCAGGTGTCGTTCACGTAGTGTTGCGTGGTTCTCCTACTGGTTCGATAATCTTGGTCTCATCACTAAGGGAAATACCTACCGTTGATGTGCTGCATCATCCCTTCCTCTTTGGGGAAATACCAACGTAGTTCAAGCAGACATCATCGACCTCTCGGTCCACTCTGCCGTCGGGTTGGATCCAAGGGGATTGGATCCCCTCGACGGTCTCAGAGGAGGATCTGGAGATGCTCGTCGCCGATGGGCTGATTGCGGAGGGATCTTGGAGGCTGCTGGAGGGGGAGTCTGAGCCTGCGCCACGCGACGGCGAGCGGGTCCTCCTCACAACCCATGTGGAAAGAGGTTTCTCCCTGCCTCCTCATCCATTCTTCCGTGGATTTTTGAATTTCTTTGGCGCTCAGATCCATCACTTTTCCCCCAACACCATATCATATCTTGCTGCATTCGTTTCGATGTGTGAGAACTTCCGGGGATGCCACCCACATTGGGGGTTATTCAAGCATATCTTTACTTGTCGCTCTCAGTCGGTGAAGAAAGCGAATCCGACTGATGAGAGGACTCATGTGATCCAAATGTGTGGGGGCCTAGGAATCCAAATGAGGGGTAGGAGTTCTTTCCCTCCCATGAACTTTCCTAAATCTGTTAGGGGGGTGGCAGTCGACCTGGTTTTACTGCAAGGATGTCCCAACTCCAGGTCAGTCGACTGGTCTTCCCCCTTTCTCTCTGGAGAGACTCCGCGCTCCTCGTTCATTGACTGTAGAAGAAGAGGAGAAGGGTGAGGTGGCCATCCTAGTCGATGCGGTTGTTGCGCTGATCCAGGGCGGAGTGACAGGCATGGATTTGCTGGAGGTGTTTCTCAGTCGACGCATCCAGCCCTTGCAAGCTCGCGACCACCCCATGTGGTTGTACTCATGTATAGAAGACACCGCTCGAACCCATCCGTAGGAGGTCAAAGAGGAGACGATGGCACAGTGGCTTCGTAGCATCAGCGGGAACAAGGACAACTCGCGCGGAGCAAAACGGATCTTGCCATTCGACGCTGAGCACCCTCCGGGAGAGGTTTGACATGACTTGTCGAGTGTTTCATCTTTTACTTTTCGATGTGCAGCTGTACTGGAATCCGATTGATCTGTGCAATCTGTGCCTTGCAGGTATTCACGAAGATGTACTCGCCCGTGCCGAACGGAGAACAGCACCTCGGAGGAGCAGAGAGCGAGGGCAGGAGCGCCGATATGGATTATGCAGAAAACAGTGACGATGACAGCGATGACTCTGACGACAGTGAGGAGGTCGAGTCTCCACCACACACCAAGCGATGGACCAAGCAATCACAAGATCCCGCAGCTGACTATGGCAAGGCAATGGCGTCGAGTGCGAGGACTCCGAAGCGCACTCGGACGTCGACTCCCGATCCGACAGAGAAAACCACCAAGCAAGCAAAGTTCATTCCTCCTAAACCTCGGAAGGCTCTGCCCAGGATCAAAGTTGTTGTGCCTATCGCTTCGGCGTAAGTGTTTATTCTTATTTTTTCTTCATTGTTGTTGTGGACCTTCTTGCTTATTTGACCGAGTGTGATTCTGGGTCTCCAGGGCTGCTACCTCTGGGACGTCCCATATGGAGATCGATGGCGAGCAGGCTGACGCGGAGACTGTAGACCCTGCCACTTCTCGAGCAGGTAAGATCAGCTCACACCTTGTCAATTGTCCTGGTGGTCGATTCAAATCTTACTGTCGAGTGACTACAGTGCCAGCAGACGTTATCCAACTTCCAGACGACGACGAGGAGGAGCCACCAAGGAGTGTAGGAGGAAGAGGCAGGGCCTCAACCACCTCGCGGAACCCCGCCCGGAGGGTGTCTTCCAGTCGGACGTCTCATCCGCCGCCCGAACCTGTTGTCCAAGAACTCGGTAGTTCGTCTCGAGTTGGTGTCTCTTTTACTGACCCTTTGTCGACTGCCCAGCCTCCGATGTCGACTGCCCAAGCTACAGGTCCGACTAGGCAGCCTCAAATGCTGATTCCTCCAGCTGCGTCACCAACTCCTGCGTCGAGTGAATTCGCTCTGCATCATGTCCTGGAGGAACAAACAGGAGCTACCAAGGAGGCTATGATCCAAGCTGGCATGATGATGCAGCAGCTGAAGGAGGTGTACGAATCCAGCAAGGCTGCTTACGACACTAGTTCTGCCCTTCAGACCAATGTCTGAGTAAGTACGATTGTAAGTTGATTTCCGATTGGATTTTCTTCGTCTTGAAGCTGTACACCCACTGGGTGTTTTCTTTTACTGTGTAGTTCTTCCAATGGGGGCACGCTGAGTGCACCCACTGGGTGTAGTCCCCGAGACCCTTGTCGAATGTTTGATTCGGCGGGGGTCTTAGAATATGCTTGTTTGGAGTTCTTCACTCGGGCCGGTCGGGCCATGCCGAGTGGGTAACCGATCCAGTGGGGGACGCTGAGTCCACCCACTGGGTGTAGTCCCCGAGACCGCTGTCGACTGTGGGCAGTCGGTGGGTGTCTGAGAACAAGGTTTTTTTTCACTCAGGCCGGGCAGGAGTGGGAAACTGATCCAGTGGGGGCACGCTAAGTGCACCCACTGGGTGTAGCCCCCGAGACCTCCGTTGAATGTTTGATTCGGCGGTGGGCATAGAACTCTTTTGATAACAGCAATCTGGATTTGCTCTTCTCCACTTGGAAGTAAAGGGTCTTTGTCTTTGTCGACTGAATTGTCTTTTTCTTGATTTCAGAAATCTTGTGAACTTGGGACTCAGTACGTTGCCCTGGAGAAGGAGAATATCCAACTCCAACTTGATCTGGAACTTGCCAAGAAGAACCTGAAGGACGCTCAGGCTGAAGTGAAGACCATGGGAGGTAATACTTTGCTGACTGTATGCTTTGAAATTTCTTCTTTTCTGTCCTTTGAACCGAGTGATTCCACTCGAACAGATGTGCGTAGTGAAAACTGCCAACTCCAAGAACGACTAAAGAATGTTATTTCTTTAGACACTATCAAGCATGCGCTGGAGAGGAAGGACAATGAGCTCGTGGGGGCGCAGAAGGTAGCCCGTGAGAAGACTGAAGCCGCAGAGAGGAAGCTGGCTTCAGTCGGTAAGCTTGAGGAGGAAAATGCTACTCTAAAGACTGTTGTTGATGAGGTGAAAAAGGAAGCTGCACAACTGAGAGAAGAGAAAGTTGTCTTAGCTGACAAGGTGGACCAGCTCACTCGGAAGATGGATGAGCTCGAGGTCTACTTGGGGGGCCTTGCAAAGAAGATGTTCATCATGCTTGAAGGTACCGTTCTTCATCCGATTGAATCTAAAAAAATTCTACATAATGTTGCTGCTGACTCATACTTTCCCTCCTTGCGCAGAGTTCTGTCAAAATTTTGAGCAGGAAACCGAACGCATTGAACCAGGCCTGGACCCCACAAAGTCACTCATCAAAGACAAAGCTGCCATGAATGTATTGCGACTTGAAGCTCGTCTCAACAACGTCTTGGAGTACATTGCTTGACTGAAGGTTGCGCTGACAAGGATGGACAAAGAGCTGTGGCCAGAGGATGTGCTTCAGAATGACATCGAGTCACTGATGACTCAGCTCAATGAAATCCCTGGTCGAGTGCAGGTGTGGAAGAAGTCAGCCGCTCACTGTGGAGCTGACGTGGCTCTCTCACTTGTCCGAGTCCATTGCAAGGATGCCAAAGAAGAAAAGTTGAAGGCTCTCCAGGTGGCGAACACGAAGCTCCAGTTTCAATCCTTCATGGTGAGATTTATTGAAGCAGCCACTTGCATAGCTGAAGGCATCAACCTGGACACTTTCGTCGATCCAGCGTTCTCCTCCTGTCGAGTAAAAAAAAACTTGATGATTTGAATTTATTTGCCTCGGAATGCTGAGTGATCTTGTAACTGTTAAAATCTTTCGGGCCTGACGCCCGAGTACTTTTGCTTGCGATTCTGAACTTGACGGATTTATCCGAACTTGGTGGATTTATCCAAATATTGCTTTCCTGTTTGCAGAATGCTTCATGTGAATGGTTTTTTTAAGTTAGGCGAACCTGGTTCACGGCTAAGCCTCCGAGTGGGAGGGATGCTCTCACTTGGAGTAGTTTTTTGAACTTAGGCGAGGGCGGGCTCGCGACTAAGCCTCCGAGTGAGAGGGATGCTCTCACTCGGAGTAGTTTTTTAACTTAGCCGAGGACGGGCTCGCGGCTAAGCCCCCGAGTGAGAGGGATGCTCTCAGTCGGAGTGGTTTTAACTTAGGCGAGGGCAGGCTCACGGCTAAGCCCCCGAGTAGGAGGGATGCTCCCACTCAGAATAGTTTTTTAACTTAGGCGAGGACGGGCTCGCGGCTAAGCCCCTGAATGGGAGGGATGCTCTCATTCGGAGTAGTTTTTAAGTTAGGCGAGGACAGGCTCGCGGCTAAGCCTCCGAGTGGGAGGGATGCTCTCACTCGGAGTAGTTTTTTAACTTAGGCGAGGATGGGCTCGCGACTAAGCCCCCGAGTGGGAGGGATGCTCTCACTCGGAGTAGTTTTTTAACTTAGGCGAGGACGGGCTTGTGGCTAAGCCCCCGAGTGGGAGGGATGCTCTCACTCGGAGTAGTTTTTTAACTTAGGCGAGGACGGGCTCACGGCTAAGCCCTCGAGTGAGAGGGATGCTCTCACTCGGAGTAGTTTTTTAACTTAGGCGAGGACGGGCTCGCGGCTAAGCCCCGAGTGAGAGAGATGCTCTCACTCGGAGTAGTTTTTTAACTTAGGCAAGGACGGGCCCGCGGCTAAGCCCCCTAGTGAGAGGGATGCTCTCACTCGGAGTAGTTTTTTAACTTAGACGAGGACGGGCTCGCGGCTAAGCCCCAGAGTGGGAGGATTACTCTACACTCGGAGTAAATTTTTAACTTAGGCGAGTACCGGCTCGCGGCTAAGCCCCCGAGTGGGAGGGTTGCTCTCCACTCGGAGTAGTTTTTTAACTTAGGCAAGGACGGGCTCGCGGCTAAGCCCCCGAGTGGGAGAATTTCTCTCACTCGGAGTAGATTTTTAACTTAGGCGAAAACGGGTTCCGCAGCTAAGTCACCCACTGGGGGATTTGAACACATGTTTATGCGAGATCATTAAGAGACTGCAGGAATCATGTCTTGATAAATGATCTAACAAGTACTCTTATTACATCCTGATAATCTGACTGTCAAGTATACAAACGACGAAGAAGATCTACGTTCCAGGAGTGCGGCTCGTGTTTCTTTTGTTTCAGGTTGTAAAGATGATAAGCCCCATTGTGAAGCACCTTGGTGACGATGAAAGGGCCTTCCCACGCCGGGGCAAGCTTATGTGGTTGCTGCTGATCCACTCGGAGCACTAGGTGTCCTTCTTGAAATGCTCGACCTTTGACGTTTCTCGCATGGAATCGACGAAGATCCTGCTGATAAACAGTCGACCGAATCAAAGCAATCTCTCGTTCTTCCTCCAGAAGGTCAATGACATCTTGGCGTGCTTGTTCGGCTTCAGCCTCAAAATAAAGTTCCACTCGGGGTGCATTGTGAAACAAATCACTAGGAAGCACGGCTTCAGCCCCATACACCATGAAGAAAGGGGTTCGGTTAGTGGATCTGTTAGGAGTCATCTTCAATCCCCACAGAACAGATGGCATTTCAGTCACCCAAGCTCCAGCTGCGTGTTCAAGGTTGCGCATGAGTCGAGGTTTCAGTCCTTGGAGAACTAGCCCATTTGCTCTTTCAGCTTGCCCATTCGACTGAGGGTGCGCAACGGATGTGTAATCTACCCGAGTGCCCTGGGAAGCGCAGAACGCTCTGAACTCTTCCGGATCGAAGTTTGAGCCGTTGTCTATGATAATACTGTGCGGAATACCATATCGAAATATCAGCTCTTTTATAAACTTGATGGTTGTGCGTGAGTCTAGGTTCTTGATAGGCTTGACTTCAATCCACTTGGTGAACTTGTCGACTGCGACAAGTAAATGAGTGAAGGTACTTCTCCCGGTTCTGAGTGGCCCAATCATGTCCAAACCCCACACCGCAAACAGCAAAACGAGTGGAATGGTCTTTAGGGCGGACGCAGGTTTATGGGACATGTCTACGTAGAAATGGCATCCCTCGCACTTCTGAACAATTTCCTTTGCAGCTTCATTGGCATGCGGCCAGTAAAATCCTGCTCGGTATGCTTTGGCCACAATTGTTCGAGAGGACGCATGATGACCACAGGTCCCCGAGTGAATCTCATCCAGAATCAGTCGACCTTCTTCTGGGGAAATGCATCGTTGGGCGACGCCGGTGACACTCTCTCTATAAAGCTGCCCATTGATTACTGTGAATGCTTTGGATCTGCGGGCAATCTGTCTTGCTTCGACTTCATCTTCTGGAAGTTCCTTCCTGAGCAGATATGCAATGTATGGCACTGTCTAGTCGGGGGTGATTACTAGGATCTCCATCACCAAGTCAATAACAACAGGTATCTCGATTTCAGTCGGATCGGAAGGACTTTTCACCTGGGGAGGCTCTCCAGTGAAAGGATCTTCCTATACTGACGGGGAATGGAGGTGTTCTAAAAACACGTTGCTGGGGATGGGTTTCCGAGTGGAACCTATCTTTGCCAGATCGTCAGCTGCTTGATTTTTGAGTCGGGGAATGTGATGAAGCTCCAATCCCTCAAACTTTTTCTCTAATTTCCTCACTGCATTGCAGTATCCAGTCATGGCAGGGTTCCTGACATCCCACTCCTTCATCACCTGATTGACCACCAAATCTGAGTCAATGTAGACCATCAGGCGACGGATGCCGAGTGAGATGGCCATACGCAACCCATAGAGGAGTGCTTCATACTCAGCTTCGTTATTGGAGGAATCAAAGTGAATCTGGAGGACATAATTGAGTTTATCACCTCTTGGGGACACCAGGACCACTCCGGCACCAGAACCATTCAACATCTTAGACCCATCGAAGAACATAGTCCAATGCTCTGAGTGAACTTGAGTCGGTTGTTGCTGTTCAATCCACTCGGCAAAGAAATCTGCGAGCGCTTGAGACTTGATCGCCTTCTTCGCTTCAAACTTGATGTCCAAAGGGAGAAGTTCGATTGCCCACTTAGTCACTCGACCAGTTACGTCTCGATTGTTCATGATCTCAGACAATGGAGCATCACTGACGACTGAAACTGAGTGGTCTTGGAAATGATGTGCAACTTTCTTCGCAGTCAAGTAAATTCCATAAACAAGCTTCTGGTAATGTGGATACCTCCGCTTGGATGGAGTCAAGACTTCAAAGATATAGTACACTGGACATTGGACTTTATAGGCTTTGCCTTCTTCTTTCCACTCCACTGTGAGCACTGTGCTGACAACTTGACCAGTGGCTGCGATGTATAGGAGTAGAGGGTGGGTGGAGAGCAGGGCTTTGAGTTCCACAAACGCTGCTTCGGCTTCGGGAGTCCACTCGAATGTGTCAGACTTTTTCATCAGTCGGTAAAGAGGCAGTGACTTTTCACCGAGACAAGAAATAAATCGACTCAGTGCAGCGAGACAACCTGTGAGCTTCTGAACATCATGCACGCGCACAGAGCGTTTCATTCGGAGAATTGTACCGATCTTCTCGGGATTGGCATCTATCCCTCGTACGGAAACGAGAAAACCGAGTAACTTTCCTCCGGGTACTCCGAATGTGCACTTGGATGGATTCAACTTAATGTCGTATCTTCTTAGATTTGCAAAGATTTCAGCGAGGTCAGTCAACAGGTCAGAACCTTTGCGCGACTTAACCACAATATCATCCATATACGCCTCCACATTCCGACTGATCTGAGTGAGCAGGCACTTCTGAATCATGTGCATGAATGTGGCGCCAGCGTTTTTGAGACCGAATGGCATGGTGACATAGCAAAAACACCCGAACGGGGTGATGAAGGCCGTTTTTATTTCATCTGGCCCATACAGTCAGATCTGATGGTATCCGGAATACGCATCAAGAAAAGACAAACGCTCACACCCCACAGTCGAGTCGACTATCTGATCGATGCGAGTGAGCGGAAAATGATCTTTCGGGCATGCCCGATTGATATGCTTGAAGTCAATGCACATACGAATCGAACTATCCTTCTTAGGGACCATGACGACGTTGGCGAGCCACTCGGTGTGGTATATCTCGCGGATGAACTCAGCTACCAGGAGCCGAGCCACTTCCTCGCCAATCGCCTTCCTCTTCTCCGTGGCGGACCGACAGAGATGCTCTTTGACAGGTTTAGCTTTGGAGTCGACACGCAAGCGGTGCTCAGCCAGCCCCCTGGGTACACCTGGCATGTTGGATGGTTTCCATGCGAAGATGTCCCAGTTCTCACAGAGGAACTGGATGAGCGCGGCTTCCTATTTGCTGTCAAGTGTTGTTGAGATGTGGGTCGGAGCAGCTGTGGGATCTTCCGGGTGAATGTGAACTGGTTTCGTCTCGCGAGCCGACTGAAATGCGGATTCAGAAGTGGGCTTCTTGGAACGGAGCAAATCATTCGGATCAGCATTCTTCTTGTACTCTTCCAGTTCCACCACTGCCATTTGCTCGTCAGCGATCTTGGAACCCTTCTGGAGGCATTCCTCTGCTCTCTGCCTATTCCCAGTGACCGTGATCACACCTTTGGGCCCGGGCATCTTCAGTTTCAGATACACGTAACATGGACGGGCCATGAAACGAGCATACGCCGGTCTGCCCAGAATAGCATGATAAGCATTGTGAAAATCTACCACCTCAAACGTCAGCTTTTCTTTGCGAAAATTCTTTGAATCACCGAGAACCACATCCAAAGCAATTTGCCCGAGTGATTTCGCTTTCTTTCCTGGGATGACTCCGTGAAACTGCATGTTGCTCTCACTGAGTCGGGACATTGGAATGCCCATCCTCTGGAGGGTTTCTGCATATAGAATGTTCAAACCACTGCCACCATCCATGAGAACTTTACGCAGTCGAATGCCACCAACGACTGGGTCGGCCACCAAAGCTTGCCGCCCGGGGGTAGCAACATGGGCTGGGTGATCCGATTGGTCGAAGGTGATAGGAGTCTTTGACCACTTGAGGTATGTTGTAGTTGCCGGAGCAACCATGTTCACCTCTCTATTGATAACTTTCAGTCGACTTTTGCTCTCAACGTCAGCAAAAATCACCAAAGTTGCATTAACCTTTGGGTCAACATTTGCCTTTTCTTCATCTTCATCCTTATCAGAGCCTTTCTCACTCTGATGTCCTTCACGAAACTGATGGATAAGGAATCTGCACTGTCGAGTGGTGTGTTTGGGCAAAATCAGGTTGCCCTCTTCATCTTTCTTCGTGTGGATGGCACACGGTAAATTCAAGACATCCTGACCCGACTGGTCCTTGATCTTCTTGGGTATCCATGGCCCCATGGGCTTTCCCTTGAACTTTGCTTGGGTATTCACTACTGCAGCTTCGGCCTGGCCTGCGGCTTCAGCCTTGCATTTCTGCTTCCGACTGGGATTTCCGCCCCCATCATCGGGGTCGACTGTTTTCTCTTTTCCATTATGGAGTCGGTATTCTTCTTCGCCATTCGTGTATCGAGTGGCTATTTCCATCATCCGATTTAGAGTCATGGCCCCGGAGCGACCAAATTTCAGTGTGAGCTCTCTGTACCGTATGCCTTCCTTGAAAGCGCAGACTGCTTGGTGCTCTGAAACATTCTCCACCAGATGGTGAAGTGTAGTCCACCGCTGGATGTAATCGTTCAAAGTTTCATTCGGCTTTTGGACGCAATGCTGCAAATCAGACAACCCAGCGGGATGCTTGCAAGTGCCTTCAAATGTCTTGATAAACACTCGGGCCAAATCTTCCCAACAGTAAATGCTAGCAGGGGCCAACTGATTCAACCAAGCCCTAGCTGAGCCTTCAAGCATCAAGGGCAGGTGCTTCATGGCTACTTCATCGTTGCCTCCACCAATCTGCACTGCCACTCGGTAATCCTCCAACCATGTGTCTGGCTTTGACTCGCCAGTAAACTTGCTTACTCCTGCGGCCAATCTAAAGTTGGGAGGAATCTCAGCAGCTCGAATGGCTCTGCTGAAACACTCGGGCCCAGAGACAAACGCTCTGCTCCCACTCAGGTAATCTCTGTCCAAACCTTCTCTGTTAGCTCTGCCTCTATCAACCAGGCCCTGCACAAGGACTGACCTTGTATCAAACCCGAGCTCTCGGGGGTCGATTGGGATCCTCCGCTCGTCGTCGTACGGGCGCCTTTCATCATACCGTCGGGGCACGTACGAACCACCCCTCGGAGGGGGCGTAAGCACTCGACGGTGATCATCATGGTGGTATCGAGGGTCAAACTGCTTGTGGCCTCGACCCAGGTACTGTTCCTGGTGATAACCATGATCTTCACGCCATAGAGGCAACTTTGGGTTGTGTGCCGACTAAACTATGTCTGCCAAGACAGACCTGCTTTGAATTCTATTGCGCGACTGGGAAACAGCCGAGTTCTGTTCTCCGGCCGCCCTGAGCATTGCTCGAATCTTCTGTGAGCCTCTACCAGCCTCTGAATGGGGCGGTTGG
Source organism: Aegilops tauschii subsp. strangulata (assembly GCF_002575655.3). NCBI lineage: Eukaryota > Viridiplantae > Streptophyta > Magnoliopsida > Poales > Poaceae > Aegilops > Aegilops tauschii. Next base: position 366,590,886 of record NC_053035.3, on the reverse strand, counting down.
ATCGAATCTACGATACGCGCAGCTGCTCCAACATTTTGGATCGGAGTACGGTATACCTGACACTCATCCTGAGGTCCAATTGGAAACCATTGCCACTGCCGTCGACTAGAACTTGGAATGTGTCTACGGGCGCGGTTGTCGAGTGCTTGCTGAGGATTCTCCAGACGTGCACGCTCAGCCAGAGTGGCTACGCGCGTAGCCTCCAAGGCCTGAGCTTCGGGGGTCTCCCCAACGATGGGGGTCTTGAGTGCTTGATCATTTCTGCGCTGCAACTCCTCCCTCTGTTCTGCAGTGAGGGCTTGGGGATAGTACTCGTCATTGTCGCGCGACGGACCGCCGCTACCGCCCGCGCCACGAGGAAATCCTGGCGGGCTGCGCTGGGGACCAACCATGAGGACTTCCGCCGCGGGGCGTTGCTTTCGCACTCGAAGAGAGTATCCGAGTGACCAGTTGACAGATCGAACAAGCCATATAGGGACTCACCAGGCTCGATTGCCGCGATTTGAGGTGTGGCCGACTGACGGGACACCGCGTGCTTCATCCACCGATGGAGCCGCGAGCGACCGGATCGCTTGCTGCGATGGGCCGCGGGAAGCAAAGATGCCGCGGGAGCCGACCGATACTGAGTCAATGGCTGCCGCAGGAAGACGTTGCAGGCACTCGCGCGGAAGTGCGCCGCCCCGCGAATGGGGAGCGCCTTGACGTCAAGGGGGGCCTCTTGGAGCCGGGCCGAATCGTCGACGATGAAGGTGAGCGCGTCGAGACGGATCTCGCGACCCAAAGACAATCCACCGCCGGAAACCATGTTGAAAAAAATCAAAGATTGCAACCTCATCGGAAGTCACCTAGACGCCTGCCCCACGGTGGGGGCCAACTGTCGTGGGAACAGATGTGACAGTAGAGATAGGGGGTACATAGGAGAGGGCAGAGTCATAGCTACGGCAAAGTTGTACACTTGGTTTTACGAGTTCAGGCCCCTCTCGGAGGAGGTAACAGCCCTACGTCTTGGTGCCGCGGAGGCTTGTTAATTGGAGTGTTGAGTTATAGGGGGTGCGAACCCTTATGCCAGATGGGAGGGGTGGCTTATATAGAGTGCGCCGACCCCTCGCAGTCCTTAGTTACGCAAGGGTTCAATTAGGGAGTAAAGTCACATACGTTACTAGTAACGCCCGCGTTTAATGACCTTTATGGTGGCGGAGTGAATGACCGACCTTTGCTATCTACAGGTGACCTTAGGTCTTCTGTCCTTCGAGTGGATTCTTGTACTCTGAGTGAATGATGACGGTCGAGTGGAATTGGAGTGTCCGAGTGGATCTTCTGTCGAGTGAGTTGCACTCTGTGATGATTCTAGTCGGTATCTTATTTCTGTCTTCGTAGGCCTAGGCCTCTTGTGTGGTTATAGGTCAGGCCTAAGACCCTACCCTAGGTACATGTCATCGTCACCAGGTGCATCTGTTTTGCTTGGGGGTTGCTTGATGCACCCCTGCGGTAGTACCGCTCTGGGCAGCGGTAGTACCGCTTGTAAGAGGTAGTACAGTCCCCGTCGAGCGGTAGTACCGCTTGTAAGCGGTACTTCAGCTGTGAAGTTCCGTGGCTTCTACTGCTGCTCATTCTAGGGTCTGTTTTTCGTATCGGGTTCAGCGGCAGTAGTACCGCTCGTAGTCCTTCTCTCCATCTCTCCCCTGTGTGCTCTGTCCCCAGCGGTAGTACCGCTCGCCTGAGCGGTAGTACCGCCTGTTGCAGCCAAGCAGTAGTATCGCTCCCTTGAGCAGTAGTACCGCGTGGTGCGGGCTGAGCACATAACAGTTGGATTTTTCCCACCTATAAAAGTGGGTCTTCTTCCCCATTGAACATTATCCCTTGAGCTCGAGTTCTTCCCCCATTTTGACCTTCTTCGAGCTTGCTATCTCTCAATCCCTCCATGGATTCTTGCTAGTTTTTTGGGGAAAAGAGAGAGGAGATCTAGATCCACATTTCCACCAATCACTTTCTCCTCTATGTGAGGGGAACCCCTTGGATCTAGATCTTGGAGTTCTTGGTGTTCTCCTTCTTGTTCTTCCTCTCATATTCCTCCATAGCTTTTGTTGCTTTGGTGGGATTTGAGGGTGAGGGACTTGGGCACTCCGTGTGCCCTTGCCATTGCATTAGTTGCATTGGTTTGAGTTCTCCACGGTGATATGTGGAAGTGAAAAGTTGAGAAGCTTATTACTCTTGGGTGCTTGGTACCCTTGAGCTTGTTCCTCTTGGGTGCCTTGGTGCCCTAGACGGTTGGTGGTGTTAGGAGCTCAATCGTTGTGGTGTAAAGCTCCGGGCAAGAGTCGGAGTCTCCAATTCGGTTGTGGAGATCGCCCCGAGCAATTTGACGGGTTCCAGTGACCGCCCCCAAGGGTTGCCAAAGTGTACGGGTTTGGTGACCGCCCCCAAGGGTTGGCATTTGTACGGGTTCGGTGACCGCCCTTAAGGGTCCCTTAGTGGAATCACGACATCTTGCATTGTGCGAGGGCGTGAGGAGATTACGGTGGCCCTAGTGGCTTCTTGGGGAGCATTGTGCCTCCACACTGCTCCAAACAGAGATTAGCATCCGCATGGGTGTGAACTTCGGGATACATAGTCGTCTCCACGTGCCTCGGTTATATCTTACCCAAGCCCTTTAATTATGCACTTTACTTTGTGATAGCCATATTGTTTCTTGTCATATATCTTGCTTTCACCTGGTAGTTTATCTTGCTTAGCATAAGTTGTTGGTGCACATAGGTGAGTCTAGTTGTTGTAGGTTTTGTGCTTGACAAATTAACCGTTAGGTTTATTCCGCATTTGTTCAAGCCTAAACCGTAATTATTTTAAAGCGCATATTCACCCCCCTCTAGGCGACATCCACGATCTTTCAACGTTTTCCACCTGCCTGTAGAGGAAAGACATCTCGGCCTCGGCCGCGGCCTGGGTGTCCACCGCAGCTTTTTCGCGCCACTCCGCTTTGGCTAACTTCTTCTTGAGGCCGACAGCCTCGCCCTTCAGCTCGTCGTGCCGTTTGCAGAAACGGGATTCCTGAAGCTTTAGCTTCTGGCAGTAGTCCTTGGCGAGAGCCCTGCGGACCCCCGCTACCCTCTCATCGATCTCTCCCTGGATCCTCGCCTCCAGGTCCTCGACGGCGGTCACTTGGCGTTCCATCACCTCCAGCCGCTCGCGCTCTAGGCTTTGCTCCAATGCCTCCAGCGCCAGCATGTCTTCGAGTGTGCGGAGTCTCGCTTCGCCCGTGGACGGCCCGCCCACCGAGGCGGCAAGGGCGGCTTTACGTGCCTGGACTTGCCGCTCAAGGGCGGCATATGAAGCTTGGAGCTCCTTCCCGCGCTTTTTTGCGGCCTCGCGCCGGCAGTCCGCGGCCCGGGCCTCCTCAAGGGCACGGTCGCGGGCTTCCCTCGCCACGGCAAGGGATTCCTCAGCTTCCACACGAGCGTGCTCGGGTTGCAGGCGACCTCGAGCCGGCGCCATTCGCGAGCCAGGCGCTCCGCCTCAAGGTACGAGTCGACGTCGCTAAGCTCCACCCCAAGGCGACCCAACGCGCTCACCGGGCCCCGAATTGAAGGTCGTGTCGGATGGCACTGCGGCTGCACGCGAGCTCTAGCCCTTGATCGGGGCTTCCCTCCGCGCCCCGGGCGACAGGGAAGGCACATGAAGGCCCACCCATCTCCAGCAAGGACCCGGGGGCTGAGGTTCCATCGTCCAGCCCTCCAGCTTGGGGCAGGGCCTGGTGCGAACTCGCCCTCCGCGCGCGCTCGAAGAAGGCGCCGGCGCGCGAGGCATCCAGTCGCCGGTGAGAATCAGCGGGGGAGACCTCGGCACTGCCCCTGCAAGCTGGAGGCCGCCCCTGAAGAAGGACGCCAGAAATGCAGACCCGAGGCCCCCCAGGGGGGGCCTCGGCCCGGGTGCGGATGTCTCTTGCGCGCAGCCGTGCGGCTTGCGAGGCGCGAGGTCACTACGGGGTCTGCGCCCTCTGGAGGTGGTGGCGGAGACACGCTCGTTCCTTCGCCAGAAGGGGACCTGAGGAGCAAGAGTTCAGAGAGGCACACCATGCGAAAACCAAGGAAGGTCGGGTGCTTATTCATCCATGGCAATCCATTTCCTCTTCTTCAGCGCCCTCGGGGCAGGGCTATTGCGGCCCCCAGACTCCTTCCTCCTCCGAGGTGCGCGGGGACCGAAAGACAACACGCTGGGGTCCAGCGCGCGGCCTCCCGCGTCAAGGACGGCGGCCGCACCTCCGGGTGAGGCGTCTCCTCCGCTACTTGGAGGGGCGAAGGCGGATGCTTGAGGGACGCGCAGCTCAGCGCGCCCCTCCACGGTTGCTTGGAGGACGTCGACCTCAGGACCCCTATGGTCTAGGGCCACCAGGAGGGGTTTGTCGCGAGGCCCCGCGTGGCCCTTGGGGAGCAGCCCCCACTCATCGAAGCATGGCATCCCCTTGGCAAAGGCTCCCCCGTTCGGATAATTGTACAAGAGGAGCCCTTCCGGAGGAAGCGCGGTGGGTTCTTCGTCGGTCAGGAGATGAAGTACCCCGCGCAGCGTGCTGGAAGGAAGGGAAGGCTCCTAAAGCCTCATGGTGTCCTCGCAGCCGGTGAAGGCCCACATTGGGCGAGAATGGCGCTGGAGAGGAGCAATTCACCGCCGGACAAACTCCCTCACCACCATCGCCATCGCCACGCCGGCCTTCTTCAATTCAACCAGCCTGGCCATAACCCGCGCAAGCCGCGTGTCGACAAGCTTCACGTGCTCCCAACCAGAGCTCGGCTTCGCTGGGGCTGCCGGAATCTGGAGCAGGGGGCTGTACACGGCGGCATCGACATACACCCATTGCCTCCGGAATCCCTCCGCATCAGGGTGAAGCTCAGTGTCGATGCCCATGCCCGCCGCCGTGTCCGCTGCTCAGAGCGACACGCACCCCGAGCGCTGCCCGCCGGCAACCATCTGGAGGGAGAAGAAGTGGCGGAGCAGAGCCACGGACGGGGTGACACCCACGAAGGCCTCACAAAAGAATGCAAAGGCGGAGAGGAGGACGATGGACCCAGGGTCGAGGTGCAATGCATGGACTTGGTAGTGTGTGAGCACGGCGTTAAAGAAATCTGAAAACGGCGGCAGCAAGCCGGACAAGAGGGCGTGAAGGTGAATAGGGATGTTGGTGGCCTCCTAATCAGCTAAAGATCGAGAGGCGGGACAGATCCTCGTCGCCTTCCACTCGTTGGTGTCGACGGCGATCGCATGCCGGACCTTGTCCAGCCCTTCGAGATTGAGCACGGTGGATCGGCCCAGTGCGGGCTCCGGCCCCGACTGAGGCTCCGCCGCCATTGAGGCCATGCCCCTCTTCCTTTTGGGAGCCATGGCGGAGGGGCGGATTGGAACGGGCGTGAGATCTGGCGAGGGAGGCGCGAGCTTACAGAGGGAGGAACGAGCAAAAGGCGGGCGCGCGGCGGAGCAATGATGGTTCCGCGGTGCGCGCCAGGCTTTTTGTCAGTAAGGGCAGTTGCCGAGGCGAAGTGGGGAAGTGAAGGCGCGTCCCGTCGTGCGCCACGCTTCTAGCCTGGCCCGCGGGCGATTGGGGCCCGCGGCACTTCAGCCTTCCTTCTTGGCTTCGCCTCGAAGCCAGCCCGAGCGCGCCTTGGGCCCAGGGGCTACCATCGGCGTTTTGGGATCGGGGGTACCCAGACCTGCCTGCCTGCGGCCCAGTACGTGCCCCCCTCGTCGGCCTGGTACGACCCAGCTCCAAGAACCCCGAGACAAGATCCTCGCGAGGGCCCCCGGCCTCGCGAGGCGAGCGACGCCAAGACCTCCCGAGGGGCAGCTCCTCGAGCCTGCCTCCCGAGGAGCGGAGACTTCTATGCAGGTACCCAGCCTCACGAGGCCCCTGATGACGTGAGCCATAACAACCAGGGTCAGATGGGCACCAGCGGGGGTAGAGGAGGACAGATTCCTCTTTGACGCTAAGGAGGCAAGGACATACGCGGGTTCCCAAGGAATCCCCCAAAGGTTTCCATTTCAGTGTAACAAGACCAAGACCACGAGCTCGGTAGGACGGATGTCATCGCCGAGCCACCTCTGCGTCACGACCAGAAGCTTTGTAGGTCAAGACCATTTTTCGTCAGGATAAGATGTACCTCTTGTCCCCTTTCAAACCTGCCGTTGTGGGATCCCTTCCCGCCTAAGTTATGAGGGAAGAGAACCAAGGCCACTATAAGTATAGGCTAGTCTCCACCATAGAGAGGGATCGGATCCATTCCACCTTCACTCCCTGAGCCCTCACGAGCCAGCTCACCCATTGTACTAGTTCATCCTCAAACCTCCTCGCGAGACTAATCCATCACAAAGCAGGAGTAGGGTTTTACACCGCAAGGTGGCCCAAACCTGGGTAAACTACTGTGTCCATCCTCTTCCCCGCTCGCACGAACTCGACAAGGCCAAGCTACAAGGTGACGAGCGTGAGATTAGAGCTTAGGTAGATCTTCGCACACGCCCTAGAGTTCGAACCTTGTTTTGGGTCCGCGGAGCCCTGATTCCGACAAATACGTCGTTGTGGTTGATTGTTTCGGAAAATAATTATTTTCAGAGTGTTGTGTAAAATTACATCACGCCCAACGCCATCAGTCACTAACAAGTGCGGTCATACACATGGATACGCCCGCATATGCGTAGTGTGACCGTATCTGCACGTTTGAGTTAAGTTATTAAGTGACCATATAACCGTATTTTCAAAGTTTTAGAACCAAACTGAACGTGCAACGCAAGTTCAATAACTTCCGGTGATATTACCTCATCTAGCTAGGTGCACGGTGGGCTAGTGCTGATCCTTTGGTCAGTGTCAAACATTGGCGCGTTGTCGACTCGTGCCACGGCTGGATCCAGTGGTTTCGTACGGTCAACGCGAAAACGAGACCCATTCAAAGGCGGCCCTAGCATCCGCAATCCTACGGATAGACTTCCAACGAACTTCAGCTTTGATCTCCAACATATACTCCGGGCCGGCAAGCAGTCCGATACATCAACAATCTGAGGTTTGTTTGCACCTCCTTCCAATATACAATTCGCCAACAACTTCCAAGCCCTAGAACACCGCGGCGCGTGCGCGATCGCGGACGACGGGAAACCAGACCGAGCGGCGCGGACGAGATCGAGCGACCGACCGATGATGGCACCGGAGCCGGCCGTTCTACCCGACGACGCCCTCGCGGAGGTCCTCCGGCGCCTCGCGCCGCACGTCCTGGCCGCGGCCCGGCGAGTCTGCAAGGCGTGGCGCGACACCGTCGACGCCTGCCTGCGCGGCAGCCTGCTCTCGCGCTCGGTGCGCGGCATCTTCATCAACTTCACCCAGCATAGCTGCTTCTCCGAGTTCTTCTCCCGCCCCTCCACGGGCCCGGCGATCTGCGGGGGGCTCGACTTCCTGCCCTGCATGGGCGTCCAGGTCACGGGCCATTGCAACGGGCTCCTGCTCTGTGGCGAACGGATGAACGAGGACCGTGCGCTGCCGCGCGAGTACGTCGTCAATCCGGCGACGCGTCGGTGGGCACGTCTGCCCCGACGCCCTCCGCCGCACATGCCGGGATTCGACCAGACCGCCTACCTCGCGTTCGATCCCGCAGTGTCGACGCACTACCAGGTCTTTCTGATCCCACGCCTGCCAGCGGCCGGCGAAACGGACGACGACGACGACGAGTCGGAGTGGCCTCCCGCGTCATACGTGATGCATGTGTTCTCTTCGGTGACACAACGATGGGACGAGACGACCTTCCTTCGGGAAGGGGAGGCTGCAGGGATCGTCGGCAACATGGATTCAGATTTGTGGTATAATCGGCATCGTTATCATGCCGTCTACTGGCAAAGCACGCTCTACATTCATTGCCAGCATGGCTATCTTGCGAGGTACTGTAACTACTTACTTGCTCATCGGTGGTCATCCTAATTTAGCAAATATATACTAGTAGCTAGTATGATCCACTTATGTTGTTATTAAGTTGTTTATCCGATTGTTCATATTTGCAGGATGTCCTTATCAGATCTCACGTATACAGTAATCAAGCTACCAGGTGCCTGTGAATTGAGAGGTTATCCCAACCACCATCTGGGGAGATCACTTGGAGGGGTGTATTGTGCGATACATGATGGCTGGAATCAACTTCAGTTTTGGTATCTCAATGAATCGTGCGGTCAAATTGAATGGGTGTTAAAACATGATACCTTTCTTGGAAAGGCCTTTGAACGTGAGGACTATGCTCGACAACTGGCCAAACGATGGATCTTGCAGGATGTTAACTACCGCAAGTGGTCCTCCAAATACCCTGAGGACGCTGCTTACACAAGACATGCAAATTACAAAGCGCCGGTGGAAGAGAAATATGATTGGAACTCCGACGAGGATAACGTTCTTGACATTGAAGATGATGTTCAAGGGGGGTGCCGTGACAACTATTATTTCCTTGGGTTTCATCCTTGTAAAGAGGTTGTCTTCTTGATTTCATCAGGGATATCAGCCAGGGGACTGGCCTATGACTGGAACAACTCGAAATTCCAGGATTTGGGCACTTCATGTCTGGCAGACTACGATCCCTTCAACGGACGACCATGCGGACAGACGGACTCATCTTTCCCATACACGCCTTGTTGGATGGGCGAGTTTGCTGGTAACGAATTAGAATCTCTACTTGAAGATGAGAAACTATATAGAAAAAAGTTGGAACAGAAATCTCAACGTAAAGAGAAAGCCACCTTTACCTTTATGGACGAGTACGATTTGCGCAAGCATCGTGGGCACACCAAGAGAGTCAAGGACTCTAACGCCAAGAATCGCCGTAGACGCCGCATGGCGGCTTGGTAAGAACCAACCTTGACCGACTTGAAGTTCACCGTGATTCGCCGGGGTAACCAAGTTCGAGCTTCGTAAGGCCACAGCGGAGCTAGTAACTACCATTGCCAGATCCAAGCTGCTTGAATAAGTCAAAGTACCTACATTCTCAGTAGGAATTATTCGAAGCTGTTTTTTTCCTTCGGTGTGTGGATCCAGACTCGTCAGCTATTGAAGGGCTTTGGCACTGTAAAATTGCTTGACTGTTACGATACACAAATAAAACCTCATTTGCCGCTGAAGTTAGTGGGATATTTTGTAATATAAATAGTTCCTTCTAGTAGTAAAAGTGATTTTGCTATCTATATGTGATGATGCTGCCACTTCTAATCAACTCAATATACATTCGTCTGTGTTCTTTTAGTGTAATAAGGTTTTGCATTTGGTCCTATTTGGGTTATCTTGACCATTCGTGTTGCAGCCACCTAATTAGGATAAAGTATACTATTGTCATCTCAGTTAGTAATCAGGTATGAGGTCTGTTGCTTTGTGGGTACTGGTAAAATCAGAACCAGGGAAGCACCGCCTTATAATGTATACTACCATTTGCCAATTCCATCGTTTAAAGTGGTTATATGTTGCAATACTGAGGCATTTCCTCCATTAATCAGTAATGTCCTTACTAAAGCAAATGGGATGCAGTTTCGCACAGGGAAAGTTCTCACCAATCTGCCATTCTCGAATTGGGGGATCACACACATTGCGCAACACAGCGGGGATAAGAGAAGTAGTCGGGCCGCCATTTTGCCTAGTTAGTGTAGGGTTAGGTCTAGGTCTAGGTTCGCCTTAGGGCAATTGGCTTGATGCCGTACTTGAGTTGTGCCCTGGCGCTCACTAGCGGCTCTTGGTGGTCATCGGCTCTCTCTATTGGTCATATTCTATGATTGATGATGGTCGTTGGTGGTGGATCTGGTGAAGGCTCCTCCTATAAGCTCGACGGCTGGTGAGACCAAGCTGATGCGATCGTCTCTCCCGTCTTCCTTGGCCAGCATAGAGATGGAGGGGAAGACGACGGATCTACACTTGCTCGTTTAGATCTGGCAGTCCATAGGGTATTGAAGTTGACCTTGTTCTAGCCACCGCACTGGCCTTGGCTTCGTAAGTTGAAGATCGAAGGAAAAAATGCTTCCAATTCTGCTTTTCAACCCAAGGTGCTTTTTTCGATTGGATTTTCCAGTAACGGGCCGGTTACTAGAAATCCCGTTGGTCCCCAGAAAAATTGGTGTCTTACGACGGGATGGTTTGAAATAGAATTTGTATGGCTTATAAAGGCAAACTATTATAGGCAAGTTGGAGACGAGTGTGCTCGCACTTGGAAAAAAGATGATTGGCGAATGAGTAAGGAATTGAACCTACGCCCTTGGGGAGAAAAGGCAGCTCACTAACCACTAGAACAACAATTAGTTTTTATACATTATACATTAAATGCCATATATTTGGGTGCTAAAATATTTTAAATTCAATTTCCATTGGATATTACAAGCAAAAAGATTCAAATATTACAAGATTTTCGGATAACCAGTTTTACCTAGTCACCCCGGTAAAAACAGAAACGAGAAAAGAAAAACATCGGTTCAACCTCCATAGGGAGGCCCTTATTTCCTTGCCTGCTATCGGCAAGGATTGCACCGGAGATGGTGGCCAAAGCATCTCCGGTGATGTCGCTATGTGTACAGTACCCAATTGTGTTCTTGTTGTCATCGTTGGGGTCCTATGTGTAAAAGAGAGGGCATGTTGGGGTCCTATGTGTAAAAGAGAGGACATGTTTTAAAATCCTGACTGGAACTTTGACGAAGATAACTTTCTTGACATTGAATACGCTGTTGAAGAGGATACAGCAGAGATTATTACTTTCTTGGGTTTCATCTTTCTAAGTTCTAAAGAGATCGTCTTCTAAAAGGATTGTCTTCTTGATTTCATCAAGGAAAGAAGCAAAGAGGAATGGCCTATGACTGGAACATCTCAAAAATTCAGGACTTGGGCAATGTGTGTTGAGCAGATTTCGAACCCGTCTGCGGACCACCATGCGGAGAGGCGGATGCAGCTTTCCCATACACGCCTTGCTCTGCTGGATGAGCAAGTTTCCTGGAAACAACTTTGAATCTTGGAATTGGAAATGGAATCCAACTTTAGCAGGAGTTCGAGCTGTGCAAGTTCCATGGGCTTGCCAAGACGGTCAAGGACTCTACCGCCAAGATCCGTCGCAGACGCCGCTAGTAGGGACACACCTTTGCCAATGTGAAGGCCAAGGCGACCAAGTTTGACCTTGGCAATACCACCAAGTAGTCACTGCCATCGCTGGATCGGGCCTGCTGCTTGATTACTTTTCTGGAAACAAAGATGAGTCGGAAAGTTGGTGCGTGCAAACGATTTGGAATATCAACCCTGTTCGTAGCCAGACTAAACTTACTTTAACAGTTATTATGATACATACATAAAACCACGAAGTTCATAGCCAACCCTGCTCACTGTTCACACCATTCACTAATTACTCTTCTAGTACAGTAGTAAATAAAACCACGATGGTTCAATCGTCTGGAACCAGCATTTTTTCCATATTGCTGCAAGCGACAAGCATGCGGAAGACAATGGCCATAACACCAGATTTTGATCTGCGGGTGAAATAGTCAGGACATTTGTTATGGTTTGTCCTGCAGTGTTTGAAGAGAACAGCCGTATTTTGATTATGAAATCTAGTATTCTTCTTCAGCAGCACTAGCAGCACTCAAATCAACGCTGAGATCAATAGTCTGCAATGAGAAATCAAGAATAAAGTTAGAATGTAAAGTGGAGCTAGTCAGCACCACTTTTCGTATCTCGCAAAAAAAAAAGCACCACTTTTCGTGACCCGTTTAACACCTTTACATGGTGTTCTTGTGTTACTCCCTTTGTTTAACAAACCATACAACGGAACAGGAGGAGAGTGCAGGAAAGGTACTTATATACCATAATAAAGGAGATACTAACAGCATGTACAGGCGTGGTTAGCTTCAACTACTATCAAGCAGGGAGGAATATCAGGTGATACCACCACTTAGGATCCCATGCTACCAATTTGAAAATTTATAATTTAAATGTTTCAAAAAATTCCAAGAAAAATTCTGAATGTTCACAACACATGTGTCTGCAAACCCTAAACAATTCAGATCCAAATTCAAAGTACACACTGATAAACAAAAAATACAAATCCAGCATGAATAGTGTCAATAAGGACAAAAATATGAATAGTGTGAAAAACTACACTATTCACATTTGGATTTGTCTTTTATGTTTCTCAATGTATTACCTCCGTCTCAAAATGTAAGACGTTTTTGTAGGCTTTTGAGACGGAGGTAGTATATATCGAATTTAGATCTGAATTTTTTAGGGGTTGCAGATACATGTGCTGTGAGCATTCATGATTTTTCTCAGAATTTTTGAAACATTTAAATTCGAATTTTTCAAATTGGTACCATGGGAGCATCTAAGTGGTGTTATCACCTGATATTTTCCCCTATTAAGCATTAGAGGAAAATGAAGATGAAATATTACCTTTCCGGTGATCATTGTATACATGTTAAGAACATCTGTCACAGTAGTCTCAAAATGTGTGGTAGCATCATAGCTCTGCAGAGAAACAAACTGTCATAAACATCTATAACAGTCTAAAAATAAACAAAACCTCTTGTTATGATACATATACTGCAAAATTTACCGTTGAGATGAAGCAATTATCAAGAGATGGTTCGTTCACTGGTTCATATCTGTCATACATATCAAAAAAGAGCTCATCTACTGGACCAAGTAGATCAATGCCAGGCTTAAGTTCGGATTGTATATTATCACTCTCCGCTTCTGCAGAGACAAATGCAATGAACTTCCCTTTTGGTGCGACGTTGTGGGTGTATGAGCAACAGAAGACATACCTAACAAGAGCAGACCAATAGAAATATCATAAATGAGGATCGCGTAATCATTCAATCAAGTGATGAGCTGTAAATCTAGTCATCCATCAAATGAAATTGTTTGGGCTTGAGATAGGGCTCACATGTCTGAATTGCGTCCAAGTTGTTTCTGTGGCAAAATAATCTGGACTGAGTGGGACTCATTTGTATTTGGGATTGGATGGCTCATAATAGCAATTGCACGTGCAACTTTGCCGATCTTCCTGACCTGTTGAAAAACATGAGCAAAACATCATCATTGGAAGCAATGCATAACAAAAGCTCCAGACGAGGTTGTAGTAAATATGAACTTCTAAGAAGGGAAGGGAATAATGAAGATAAAAGGCCAAATTTAGACTAAATGTTTGCCATGTATTAACCTTGACAGAATGCAGGCAAGAAGAATATTCACCTTGTTGGTCAAGTACGAAGGATCGCAGACAACTTTCTTGCATTTTGCGGTTTCACCTTCTGATGTAACACCACACGCTTTTCCTTCCATATCGAATTCAACCTACATGAATTAGGTGGCACAGGTGAAAGAAATTGTGATTTACCATACAGATCATGTCGGTTATACTAATAGGCAGGTGACAAATAATACCTTGCATTCTGGCTTACTTAACATGTAAGTGCCACCATAAACAGCACTTAGACGTGCAAAACCCTGTAGCATAAGAAAGCATTGTAACAAATGAGCATCTTAGTAACATGTACGTGCAGTATGACAATAAAGGTATAGCAAACTGAAAACACACTGACCTGTGGCAGCTCACCCAGCCCATATAGAGGATAAATATAAGGCGAGCCCCCTTGAAAACGTGCAAGAGACTCCGAATATAACTAAAAGCAGATGTAATCGAAATCCATGAGTCACGCAATCAAATAAAAGCAATGACACTGCTAAAAGGAAGAACAACTACAGGGACTGGATTATGAATGATTGGCAACTACTCCCTCCGTCCCACAATGTAAGACGTTTTTCGGTTTTTGCAAGCTGTTCTAGCTTGCAAAAACATCTTATATTGTGAGACAGAGGGAGTACATGATGAACTTATAATACCAAACAAGGATCATCTACCATTGTTTTTGTCAAGACTTACTTTCATCCTTTTCACAGTATCAAGTGCTGGTTCATTGAGGTGACGATCATCCCTATGGAGAGCAAGCGCGTGGCCAATGAAATCCACTGTATCATCAACTAAGCCGTACTTTCTGCAAAAACACAAACAGAAAATATAGTTATTTTTGTGCAGAAAGGGATAATAACAAGCACATGAAATATCCTTTCACACCATGTAGAAGGTTGAAGGCCAGGGACTAGTTATCATTATTAAAAGAAGTGAAAAAGTAACTGAAATAGGTTCACAGTAGGGAAGACAATACGGTAAGCGAATTTCTGAGGAAACTGAAAAGTTGGACAAGAATGATACTGTATACATGCAACTGAACCAACTCTTTGTGTTCATACTTGTTTTCCTGAAAAGGTCATCCACATTTGGAAGCATGGTTCCCAGGCATTGTGTACTACCATGACACCACTATAATTGTCGGCGACTTGGGAGTGTTGCAATTTGTTTACGACTAACATTACTGACAAAGCAATGAACAGAATGGAGCAATCATCAATGCACTCACGCTATCAATTCTTTAGTTGTCAACGTAGTAAGGTCCAATCCCTGATGTGTTTTTGGATCAGCTTCATCGTAATTTTGGACATAAATGAAGAAGTTCCTTGCTCTGCGTTTCTCAAAAAGGCCCATCAAAGGAGACTTCAGAGCCTCCATATCAGTCGCGGGAACCTTGTGGATCTGATCGAACATGATAACAGAAACAAGGTAAGTTGCACCTCTAGCATAGGATCAGATTACAGAACCTAACAACCTATGGAAGATACAGGATATGTGATGATAAAAACAAAAGGAAATAAGCTGAAGAATGTACCTTCCCTTTGCTGAAGACAAAGCTCCCATCAACAGCTTTGAATGACAAATACTTCGTTACATTAGTGTGAATGAGGGTTCGAACCAATGTCCCATTTGCCATCATAAACTGATCACAGAAACGTTTTGTGATAATCAATGAACAAATAAACATAAATCTGGACAGCTACCTTACAGGGTTGTTCGTTTTGTTCTATTTTTCCTGTTAGTAATACATGAGATTTCCATACTTTGTTGAATCATCAGTGAATCACCACATTAATTACATAAAGAAGCTCCGCATGTTTCCCATAAAGAAAAAAACTATGCACCATCATGAGGGTTTATTTGTGTAATCATAGCAAACATAGGTGGTGTAGCTGTGTTGTAAAGATAGTTTTGGATGGGAGGGGACTGTTGCACCTTCGGAACCATGTCTACGTTGTAATCTTTGCTTGAGCCTAGATGTGCCGGGGGCTTGTCTTCCCCTCTAAATTTCTTCCAGAGCTGTCCCCAAACAAGAATTTATTGGGGTTAATATAAATGATAAAAGCTCTGAAAAAATCAATTAAAGAACAACGTGTAAAAACTTCACAAAATCTCGAACCTCCAGCATTGGACTTGCTTACCTGATTAAGGTTGAGAGAAGTGGAATCTCCACCATAATAGTCATTTCTATCCATGTGCAAAACCTGCAATATCATCAAACACATGTTCGTAAGGGGGTTCTATAGATGAATTTTCAGTATTACTACATTGCTTTACAAATGCAAGTGCTTTTAAAGAGGGCCATAAAAAGATACAAGGCTCATGAGCTACTCAAGATCCTGACTCAGAACAAATACTCATATATGCCTATAATTGTGTAGCATGTCGTTGCCAGTAAACAAATATTCAGGCCCTTAATGTGTTTCAAAATTCATTCTTTGCACTTTTTGGGATAGCAAAAAAGCACTACTAAAATTTCCTATTTTTTAAAAGAAATGATTATGTTCATATCTGTATCAAAAGCGTATCCAGATCAAGGGGTAGTTGTTAGTAGAGATTATATTGTTAGCGATGAAAAAATAATGAGGCCACTTTGCTAGAAGGAATTTGCTTGAAGGCATAAGATTGTTAGCAAGTTCGTTTTCAGAAGATTTCCCCTCAGTGGTTTCTGGTTGTGGGGAGTGTTCAATAGGCTGGAGAGGAAGGCATATGAACTCACTTGTACCTTTATCCGCAAAAAAAAAACTCACTTGTACCTTCCTCTGATTCTTTATCCCATCTCTAAAATAAAATTAAGTGAAAACTCCTACAGAAAACTGCTTCACACAACCAAATATTAATAACCTATGTCAAAATTATACTCTTGGGAAAAATAGTAAGAAAACACCTAATCAAATTCCTCCAACTAACTAATTCACCTCAGTATCCCATCTGACAAAATCTCCCAAACAAACTGACATCCTTGTCTATTCTAATTTCATCATAAGGATATTTTCTAGCAAGAACTTTTTGCGGAACACGAGGAAATATGCACCTTTGTATCAAATGTTTGTGTTAAGACAAACGACTTGAACCTTGTCTGCGCAGGAAGACCGGACATGGCACTACATCGGATAGTGGCCCCGACAAGTCTCCCTTTCCTTTTCTCCTGTCCTATGACTTCCTTCCATCTCTCTTTCTGTTTTCCCTCTAACAATGTTCTTTCTCGCATAGGCACGTAGGCATAGCTGGCTTTGTTCTATTCTTGCATTTTCTGTTGCTGCTGTTTGACTTTGGCGTCTACCGTGCGCGAATCTGGACCGGCAGACTGCTGGTGTCATATCCTCTAAATCAATAATGAGTATCACTAATTTCTCTTGATTCGCATTTTTTTTCTTTGGGTTCACCTGAAGCAACTCCGCCTATGTTGTCTCAACATAGCCGGTCCCAAGCCCGGGTAGAGGAGGAGGGTTGTGATAGGCTTGGCGAGCCAACGTAAAAACTCAGCCACTCTTATGGAGATGTCTTTTTAGAATAAGAAGCGTGCGGAGAATGTCAAGAGTGGTCGGGGTAGACTGAATTTGACATGGGAGGAGTCCGTTAAGAGAGACCTGAAGGATTGGAGTATCACCAAAGAACTAGCTATGGACAGGGGTGCGTGGAAACTTGCTATCCATGTGCCAGAGCCATGAGTTGGTCGCGAGATCTTATGGGTTTCACCTCTAGCCTACCCCAACTTGTTTGGGACTAAAGGCTTTGTTGTTGTTTGTTGTTGTTGGGTTCACCTGAAGCCAACGTCTCTCTGCACAGCTCTGCCCCTGGCGTAGACTGAATCGAGTTTGAAATGAAGCTCAAATCAAGAAGTGGTGGCAAAGGACACTGGCACAGAGGCACACCATGAGCACCAGAGGGGCGGCGACAGCGAGCCACCGGTCCGCAGCCAGTACCCAGGGTTTCTGTATCTACACCAAATGGATGCATAAATTCTACATGATGCGCCATTTCTAGTAACGATTAATAGTAACTCACTAATCTTTATCTTTACTCCTATGAAGAGACCAGTTGGAGCACTGTGGAGGCATGTGAATCATTCCTTTTTTTTCCTTGAACACACATCTAAGTGCATGCCATTTTGTATTAAGAAGAAGAGTGTCACAATGACACAGAATTTCGAAAGGCTCCAGCCTATGGGTGCAGCCACTTGGACATGGTAGCACGGGCTATGTTCAACCAATATGGATGGTGGTGTAGCAAGTGTTTTTGCTGCATGAGTGTGACATGTAATCTTGTTTGCATTTCGGTCTAGACCTCGAGCAAATTTTTCCATTTTTTGTAAGAATTGTTAATACTTTGCAATAAAGATGGTTCAAGCAAATGGATATGCAGAGACCGGGGATTCCCCCTCCTCCTCCTCCTTTTTGAGGCACTAGGTAGCATAAGGGGGTCTGGCATGGCGGGGGAGCTGCCGAAGCGCCTTTAGCATGGCTTCACTGAGGATCGACTCAGACCAGGTCCTTACTTCTGGGCATCGCTCCGGGCACCAGATTCGCCATGAATAATCCGATTTGGTACCAGCGTGTCATTTTGAGATGCAATTACACACCACCCACTTAATGTTGCAAAAACACCTGGATCCATCACGAATTCTGGCCTCGCTAGTTTACATCCAACATGAAGAACCAGGCTAGTGAAGTCAGAACCACGGATGTTGCTCTCCCTTCGGAATACACCTCGCTCAGCATGGAAAACTCGCAAAACTAGCGAATCAGTGGCTGGCCCCCTTTGGATCGACTAAGGCGCAGATAAACACAGTTAGTACAAACGAAGTGTTCATCTAGCAGCAAATCTAGTCCAGATCAAACATGCGCAGCACCACCTGGTGTACCAGGCAGCGCGCTCCAGTGATCCAGTCCACCGCGGGCAGCGGAAGCGAGATAGGGAACGCTGAACGGTGACAGGGACGCGGAACCCGAGCATGGAAGCGACGGATCGGGGGCGGGACGGGCGAGGGGGAGCGGTCGATCGGCGGCGACTCACCTTGAGGCCGTCGACGGAGAGGAGGCCGCTGAGGATGCACTCCTTGAGCCCCGTGCCCAGCACGATGACGTCGTACTCCTCGTCCATGGCAGCGACCTCTCGGCGAGCTTGTCGCGGTGGCTCCGGGGAGCGAGAGGGGTCAGCACGGAGGACGGCGGTGGGGAGAAGTGGGGTTGACAAAGGGGCAGCAGTTGGGGGTGGGGATGGGATTTGGCGTTCGGGAATCCGGAAGAAGTCGGACGCGCATGCGATGGCACTCAGAGGAGAACAACACGACCCGTCTCTTTCGCGTGCAGGCCCCTGTGGATAAATCATAAAACCAGACTTGGTCTCTCCGCGTTATATGAATTTGTTTGAATGATTTAGGTTAAAAAATGATTTGAATATTGCTCACCACACCTCTTCTAGATGAGAAATAACTATATGTCTTGTCTAACCTCTACACTGTTGAATTTTACACGAAGATTCATGAGGATTTTTTTCTTCTAATTTTTGTATCTGTTAATCAAATAGTGTAGGAGTTAGATGAAACTTTGTTAATTCTCATACTCCCCCGCATGCATGTCTCTACTGTAGGCTGTACTGCTGTAGTCACCTAGCTAAAAAAATGACGTGTTGTTTTAATAGAGACGCTGCCTCCCACTCAAACAATAATGTGCATTAATGAGCACTACGTCAGAAGTTATCATTAAAATACATGGACAAGGAGAATGAGATAGTTTCTATTACTCTCTCGCATCATGCTCTCTCCTTCACGTCAACAATCATCATATATATATGACAAAATCAAGAGCAAGTGTAAAGTCTTCGTAGATGCCATAAGTTGTATATGCTACAATCACTGCGAGAAGCGAGTAAATAGCATAAAACTACTACTTTACAGGCTATGGTTTCAAAAAACTACCGGTTTTTAATTTTTTTCAGATAAATACCAAGTGGGTGGTCGGCTGTTTCAATAAAACCCAGATGACCGTTGTTTAAAAATTAAACATGTTTATGACATGTCGGGCCCGCACCTAAACGAACAGTCTGTTTGACCGTTAATTGACATGTGGGTCCGACATGTCAGTGTTTCTTACAAAATCAATCAGGCCCCTGTAAATATTTAAGAAATGCAATCAGGTCCCTACAAACAAATTAAAAAGGCAATCGGGTCTTTTCCGTGGCTGTGCTCCAGATCAAGAGGAGCGGGCGCCCGCACCTTGCTCGCCGGCCATCAGCTGTTGTGTGGAGCTCGCCGGCCAGCATCCATGGCGCCGCCACGGAGCTCCTTTCCATCGCCCTTTGTCGTACAGCGCGCGCAGCCGCAGAGCTCCCCGACACGCAGCCTCTCTCCCTTCCCTCTTGCTCGCGCTGGCTCCAGGTGGGTGGAGCAGCTCGACCAGCTCGGTCCACTGGCCCCGACTGGAGGTGGTGGCGGCGTGCCCATCCTCGGCGCGGAGGAGGGCAGGGTCGAGCTGCTCTGGCTGGTGGTGGCAGCGGCGGCCTGCACACAAGCCCTCATGGCGCGCGCGGCAACCGTGGGCAGAGCCCCACGACGTGCGGTGACGACCACGGGCGAAGCCCCATGGCGCGCGGTGACCGCGGTTGGAACCCCATGGCGGCGGCGCGCAGTGGCGACCACCCATGGCGGCGTGCAGCGGCGACCACGGGTAGAGCCCTTTGGAGGCGCGGCGGCGACAGTCCAAGGACCCGATTGCTTTTTAAAAATGATTCCAGGGACCTGATTGCTTTTTAAAAAAAATTGTAGGGGCTAATCCGTAAAAAAATCTGTGGATGAGGCGCTGACATGTGGCCCCCACAAGTCAGTTAACGGTCAAACAAACGGTCAACCAAACGGTGCGTTTAGTGGCGGGCCCGACCTATCATAAACATGTTTAATTTCTTAACAAAGAGGATTTGGGGTTTTTTAAAACAGCCAACCCCTGACTTGATAGTTATCAGCGAAAAAAATAAATTCGATAGTTTTTTTGAACCTTAACCTATAAAGTAGTAGTTTTATGCTATTTACTCGCGAGAAGCTCGCCGAGATGAACATTTGTGGCTCCCATATTTAGGTTCAAACATTTTGATTTTTTTATATTCTTAACTCTATACTGAATTTACAATATCAAAACAATTGAATTCAATTTTGATATGCACACAACAAACAGTGAGTAGTGGATAATTCAAATTGTGTTCTCCAAATGTTGTTCACAAGCGATTATATTTGTTTCTCAATGTCTGTGTGAATGGTAAATAAATAGCAAAAGTGTCTTGTGACGTAGACTTTAGGCCATGTTTGTTTCAGCTTTAGGCAACAGATTCTTATAAAAAATCAGAAGCTGAAAGAAAGAACTATTTGAAATCAGCTTTGCCACTAAAGCTGAGTCTAGTTTCAGACCCATTTTCAGTGCAATTGTCTAAAGCACGTTCAGATGTACTTTAGTGGCAAAGTTGATTCTACAAATCAATTTTGCTAGTGAAGTGAATCCATTGGTGGTTTGAAGCCAACTAAATTTGAAATAAGTAAGGCCTATGTTATTTGGTTATATTCATGACCTTTTTGGTGTGTCATAGGCCTTACTGGAAATATTTATGGCTTTCGTTCGTATTATTTTTACCTAAAGAGAGGAACTAAATTTGAAATAAGTAAGGCCTATGTTATTTGGTTATATTCATGACCTTTTTGGTGTGTCATAGGCCTTACTGGAAATATTTATGACTATTAGGCTTTCGTTCGTATTATTTTTACCTAAAGAGAGGAGTGCACCTAAGGCACATCTTCGAAACGGCAACCATAAAAATTTGGTCGTGAATAACCCATGAATAGTACTCCCTCCGTCCCATAATATAAGAGCGTTTTTGACACTACGCTAGTGTCAAAAACGCTCTTATATTATGGGACGGAGGGAGTAGTATCCAACCGCTCTGCTTAATAATCTGCTAATTGTTTGGTCAACCCTTCTTTTTTACCTCACTTTTAACCCAAATAATCAGTGCACAGACAAGGAAGGTTTGCCCGTACACAAGTTTACATGAATTCCCCTTTTCAACTCAAACTCAAAGGGCTCCGACCATGGGCGGATCTAGTGTGAGGGCCATTAGCGTCATTGCCCCCACAAACAATTTGCAAATTTTCTTTTACTGGTGTAAAGTTTATCCATCATATAATAATTTTGGTGTAGTATAATAAAAAAATTCTAGTCATTGGAATGTTGTCCAGGGTTGCCCCCATATTGTCAGATCCTAGATCCGCCACTGGCTCCGTCGCCTATTCCTCGAGCATTGAACACTAGCCGGTAGCTTCCCAAAAAGATGATAGAAATGAGACATAAAATGAGACATTTGGGCAACAAACTAAAAAGATGATAGAATGAGACATACGATAAGCAAACAAAAACTTAGGCAGCAAATTATAGCGTTGATAAGGCAACTAAACCTCCAAACCACTAGATATATTCCATATTATCTCATGCAACAAGTTTGTAAAAACAATGATGTTATTGACTCACTACACAACAAAAGTATACAAATTTGTAAAGAAATGATGTTATTGACTCACCGCACAACAAAAAATCTTTAACTCATGCAACGAATTGTGAGTAAATAGAACTAAATTCTAATTGATGCGTGCAAAAACTTTAAGCTGACACAACAAAAATGCTAGATGTATGCAACACAAAATCAACTTATCCAAAGACTAGCAAAACACGTGCAGCAACAACAAAAACCAGATGTGTGAAACACAGCAAACATATACTCCCTTGTAAATAAATATAACACCGTTTAGATCATCAGAGGAAGTACAACACACTTCCATTGCAAGGAAACACACATTTCCAAATAAGATGATTTTTGCCAGACTGCACAAAGATATCCTTAACTATTTCTACAGCAGCCTTGTTGCCCAAGTGAGTGCAATATTCCTTGTTACCAATTTTTATGTAGAAGATCGACAATTGTTGCAAATAAATCAAACAATCTCTAAACTTTGATATTTTCTTTGGTTCAAAATAGGGATGCAGGCGGGCATCCCGCATAGTCCCGCAAAATCAATCAGCTAGTACAAAATAAACTAACTCTATCAAACAAAAGCTACAACTAACCTTACTCATTTTGTATACGGAGCAGGACGGATCAGGGCGCCGCTTTGCATCCCTGGTTCAAACCCACTCACTCTGTTTCTCACGTAACATTTCAAAACCATCTGCATGCTTACTTTCTTGAACAAAAGAAAATAAACCACATTTGACCTTACTCGGAAGGAAAATACGTCCAAGACACCAATATGTATAACTGTAGAATACATCAACAAGACGAACACGAGCATGCTAAAGCCATCGTTACGATAGAATAACGTTTACAACCCAGTGGATCAATATGGAAGTTAACGAAGGAAACCAGCAGCATTCCACAGATAATAATTTCGCATAGTGCTGCTGGCAGGCGTGGACCTGAACCCCCTACGCAATATGCAGCTCATGTCACACATGACCATCCTGCAGTAGGATTCCGATGGTGTTTCCTCCATTTAGTATAGTCTTGAAGAAAATGCTTGGTTTGATGAGATCTAGTAATCTTCTGCAGCGCTGGCAGCACTGAGATCAACGCTAAGATCAACAGTCTGCAAGAAGACCAGAGAGTTATGCCAAAACAGCTTTCAGCCACAAAAATGTGAAATTTATTAGGTACCAAAATTGCCGATACAAGAGCTAGATATATATACGTCCGAATTCTACAGAAAAAAGAGGCAATAGAGAATCACTAGTGAATAAAATATAGACAGCAGTCCTCGGGAACAAATTGTGAATTCTCAGAGTTTACCCCACATCAACAGAAACTAATAATCGCCCACCAGCATTGCAAAGGTAAAAGGAGTGAATCTCAAGCTTACCTTTCCAGTAATCAGTGTGTACATATTAAGAACATCTGTCACAGTTGTCTCAAAGTGAGTAGTGGCATCATAACTCTGCAAAGAGGGAAAGAAAAAAAACTGCCATGAACATCCACAATATGAGACTAACACTGTATTCTCATATAAAGCAAAACTTACCGATGAGACAAAGCAATTATCAAGAGAAGGTTCATTGACGGGTTCATATCTGTCATACATATCAAAAAACAATTCATCTACTGGACCAAGTAGATCAATTCCAGGCTTTAGTTCGGACTGTGGGTTATCAGTCTCTGCTTCAGCAGACACAAATGCAATGAACTTCCCTTTTGGCGCGACATTGTGAGTGTACGAGCAACAGAAGACATACCTACAATATATGTACCAGCATGCATGTCACAATGAAGCAATGGAAACTGAATTTAGAAATTTATCCAGCGATAATTATTTGAGAACTGAGACAGAAAGTGAGCCCTCACATGTCTGACTTGCGCCCAAGTTGCTTTTGTGGTAAAATAATCTGAATCGAGTGGGAATCATTTGCATTTGGAATTGGGTGGCTCATAATAGCAATTGCTCGTGCAACTTTTCCAATCTTCCTTACCTGTTCACAGAGTAAACGTCATGGGTGAATGCTAGTATGTAGCAAAATAGTATGCAGACAATAAGAATTACAAGAGACCAAACCGTGAAGGTTCAAAACTTAAGTAAGTTCAGATGGACCATGGGAGCTTCAGTGAATTTGGTACAAACATGTCCAAACAAAAGTATAACATCAATTGGAAACAGCGATATATACCTTGTTGGCCAAGTAAGAAGGATCACAGACAACCTTCTTGCACTTAGCAGTTTCACCTTCTGACGTAACACCACACACTTTCCCCTCCATATCAAATTCAACCTGCAAAAGAGTATTGGGTAAAAGAATTCACACACAATGGCATAAATGATTAGCACAGATGGGGTAAGACCAACCTTGCACTCTGGCTTATTTAACATATAAGTGCCACCATAAACAGCACTTAGACGTGCAAAAGCCTGAACAGTAAGAAAGCACTTTAGCATATAATCATCTTAAAGGCAAACAGGCAGTGGAAAATATATTAGCTCAAGTAATCGGAAAACAACTGACCTGTGGCAGCTCACCCAACCCATACAATGGGTAAATATAAGGTGAGCCTCCTTGGAACCGTGCAAGAGACTCAGAATAGAGCTAGCAGCAAGCAGCAAAGTTTCATTATGCTCCATTGATAAAATACATTTAAATAGCAGAAATATCGCCAAAGAACAAATAAACAAGGGTAGCAAATCATAGAAATTATATTGATGTTAACAAGCCAGAAACCTTCTATCTTCTTAAGAAAAGAAAAAACTAAAAAAATTAGTCAGGGCATACTTTCATTCTTTTAACAGTATCAATTGCTGGCTCGCTTAGGTAGCGATCGTCCCTGTGAAGAGCAAGCGCATGGCCAATGAAATCTATAGTATCATCACTCAATCCGTGTTTCCTGGAAACAAATAACAAAAAACAAATAAGATTACTTGTAGTGCAGGAAGTAACAAGGGATATCCTTCCACTTTTAATGGCAAGTGCAGATCAGTACATGATACTGAAATCAAATGTTCTGCAACTCTACTGTTTTTTCATAAGAGAGTAAATTATTAAACCAATCCCTACTTCTGAAAAAAAAAGCAATAAGAATCAAGGTAATGCAGAAGATGCATGTGCGATTAGAACAAGCATGTATTATTTCCTAACAATGAGGCGGACAGAACTAGTTTTTGTACATTTCAGCCACTCAACAGAATAAGCAACTACTCCCTCTGTCCCATAATATAAGAGCGTTTTTGACACTAGTGTAATGTCAAAAACGCTCTTATATTATGGGACGGAGGGAGTACCTTATATAGTCCTTTTAACTCAAAGAAAATATCTGATATATACCATTGATGCCATAACAGATGAGATACTTACGCGATCAATTCTCTAGTTGTCATCCTTGTAAGGTCCAATCCTTGATGTGTTCTTGGATCAGCATCATTGTAATCTTGGACATAAATGAAGAAGTTCCTTGCTCTACGTTTCTCAAATAAGCCCATTAAAGGGGATTTTAGAGCCTCCATGTCAGTGGCAGGAACCTTGTGAATCTGATGCAAATGCAACACAGCAACAGAACGTAGGTGACTAATTTGAATAGTGGTGTTTAGAATACATGAGATCAAAGAATGGCTTATGACGAGTCCAGCAAAGGTGCCATCCATACAAGATAGGAGGTATGCGGGTAAGCTAAAGCAATACCTTCCCTTTGCTGAAGACATAGCTTCCATCAACAGCTTTGAAAGACAGATACTTCGTCACATCAGTGTGAATGAGTGTACGAACCAAAGTTCCATTCGCCATCATAAACTGGTCAGAGATAGAAAGAGAGATACTATTTTTATCAAGTGTTTATAATCTCGACATATTACATGTAGCCTGTAGGTTTGTAGCATTTCATAATCTGAACCAAGCATCTGTTTATTGTTAATAAAATTACAAGTTTCTCTCAAAAGAATAAAAATAACAATAGTACAATACAAGTAACGGGAAACACTATCAGGATTGTGGAGTCATTGCAAGGGTTCCAACATAGGAAGAGAGTTGAGCGGTTATTGGTCAAAACTGTATACAAAGGAGCCGCATTAAAATGAAGCAAAAAAATGCAAGGAAACATTGAAAAATGTTAAGTACTTCTTGGCCACAAGCCTCTTGAAGGAGTTGCAAAGCCATTGACAGTTTGACACCTACTAGTATGATGCTAAATTTAGCATGGACCAATTTGATTTAGACAAGGTTGCATGCTCTATCTGCTAAAAATACTCCATCAGGCCCACGCATCACTCCCCAGTCTGCTTTTAGAACCATGGTTACCAGATTCGCGGATCAATGGGTTTGCCACTTACAAAACTTGGGTTCCCTAATAGGTGTACATTTCTGATTCACGGACAAAGATGGAGATGGGATACGCAAACCAGATATTTAGGCACAAAGGTTTTACTAGAGAACATCCCCATTAAAAGAAGGAGAAAACATGACACATGAGCCTGATCAGCCCATCCACATATCGTCTTTTAGTTAGGAAGGGAACCCTAAGGTACCGACGGAACCTTCTAAAGAAACATAATACCGTAACCTATCTCCCTAGCGCTCTGCTGTACCAGCGCCGCCTTTCCATCTAAAAGACGATATGGTTAAAGAAAGTCTCCAACCCTCGATCCTCACCAGATCCAGGTGGTCAATGTCTCAAGGCTGCAGGCTACAGGCCACAGCCCCATCCTACCTGTCACTGCTCCTAAGAACGGTATTAGTGGCGGATGGCAGCTGGAAGAAATCATATCCTCCCATCTTCTAATTTATCTTGATTTCATTGGTTAGGCAGTTTGGCACCCATCTATGAATCGGACACCAAATCCTTACTGTTTGTCATCTATTTCGAACAGACAGGTTTCAAAGGGTGTTACGCAACTCCGGTAACCATGTTTGAAAGACTATTTACTGATCATACACCAACAGTTTTCCTTATTGCTACATCACTCGACTGAACCACAAATAAGTTTGTAAATATTTTTGCAATGGAAAGAGTACATTTATTGTATACTCAGTTAATATTTGCTGCATACAGAAAGATGGGTTTAATCAAAAGGGGCATGTCACACCTTTGGAACCATGTCTACATTGTAGTCTCTGCTCGCACCTAAATGCGCAGGTGGTTTTTCTTCCCCCCTGAACTTCTTCCAGAGCTGTCGACAACATATGCAAACATTAAAGAGGTATAACTAAAAACAACTACAAGAATAAATCAATCATATCAACTACCAAAACAAACTGAGTGACTTTTGTTTATATACATATATTTTCAAGAAGTACCCATTGATACAATTATAACCTCATTCTAGGTAGTTGTGATCTTAACTTAAACCACTCGATAGAGACATATAGCTGCTTGCCTGGTTCAAGTTGAGGGAGGTGGAATCTCCTCCATAGTAGTCATTTCTATCCATGTGCAAAACCTGCAAAAAAAAAAAAGCAAAAGAGGATCCTTAGAACACATTTAGCAATATCACCATTTTTGCACCCCTTCAGACTACAACATGCATCGAGCATCCCGCCACTTTTGGATCAGCAGTATCTCACCCAATTAATACACCATAAAAGATCATGCTCCAAAATGGGTAAGCATGTCATGCCACCACAACTCAAACCACGCCCTACCTTTTTCCTCACCGACTGATGTGCCCCAGCGTTGCAAACTCATACCGGCGCCTTACAAGCATGGATCACATCTACTAGCATAAACTGAGCGAGACAGGGAGACCACGGCTGGGGTCGCCGTCACTGCAGCTTACCCTCCGATTCAGCCACGCCCCAGCGTCCCCACCTCCACATCACTACAGGCTGCTTCCCCCAAGTCGAACGACCGCCTAAGTTTCGCAACAGTTCCTACCACCAATAGCAGGGGGACACGGTGTGGCAGCCAAAACAATCGCCCATCTGCTGGCATCAGGTCCGGATCAAGCCGGGCACCAGTACCATCGCCCGATCTACTACCTGGAAGCAGCAGCAACCACCCCGCCCGCGCGCCGAGAGCGCGGGCTCCGTCGGAAAGCACGCGCACGGGAGCTGACTGAGCGGCCTCACGGCAGGCGGCGGGAACGGGGAAAGGCACAGATCGATCGGTAGGGGGGGAGGAGGCGGGCTTCACCTTGAGGCCGTCGACGGAGAGGAGGCCGCTGAGGATGCACTCCTTGAGCCCCGTGCCCAGCACGATCACGTCGTACTCCTCGTCCATGGCGGGGCTGGCTGGCTGGCCGCGGCGATCGCAGGCGAGCAGAGCGGCAGCAGATGGGAGCAGGAGCAGGAGGAGGCGGAGGAGTGGAGTTGAGTTGGACGCAAGCAACGGGGGCAGGTGCTAAAAGAGCGGTGGGATGGATGGATTTGGGGAGGGAGGTGCCGGGTGCGTGCGTGCGATGCGATGCCGATCCCCAGAAACACGGCACGGCGTTTTTGCGTGCAGGTCCCTGGGACGATCGGCTATTTGCGCGTCCGGGAGCCTTTATCTACTGAGATTCATTTATTTTTTAGGTTTTTTTTTTTTGCTTTTGGCCACGCGGGCGTGGCCGCGTGGGGCGTGAGTGCGTGAGCGGAGTGGTCGGTCGAGCACGCCGCAGAAGTAACGCACGTGGGCCGGGTTTCTTTTTTTTTTGACGTTCGTGGGCCGGGTTTCTGGGGTAGCTGTTCTGTAGCCGGGCAATTCTTTCTGGGCTAGGCCGATTTTTTTCTGAGATGTGGGCTAGGCCGACTTACTTTTGAAATCCAGCGTGAAAATATATATAGTGTATAAAACATATTTAAGACATCCTAAAAAACATATTTAAGACTATCCACAAAATCACTAGGTTCGCGCTTGGTAGGCGTGTTTCCTATTTGGCGCCTTAATACAGTGTATTTGGTAGTGGGCGCACACCCACGCTAGTCCGACCTGAGCTGTCAGCTCATTCCTCTAGCCCCCACCGGTTTTCTGGGCTGGGTTTCTATGGATTTTCTTTTCATCTGGTGTTCTTTCTTTCTTTAGTTTTTTCCTTTTTTCTTTTTTTAGTTTTACAGTTTTTTGTTTTCTTTTTTCCCTGTTTCTTTTTCTTTTTCATTTTTTAAAATTGATGAAAATTTTGAATTTTGATGATTAAAAAAATGATAAACTTTTTCAAATTTGATGAACTTCTTTTCAAAATCGATGAATTTTTTTTGAATTTGATGAACTTTTTTTAAATCAATGAACTTTTTTCAAATTTGATGTACATTTTTCAAAATTGAAGAACCATTTTTAAAATTCTTGAATTTTTTCAAAGTTTGTGAACTGTTTTTAAAATATGTGAACATTTTGAATTCATAAACTTCTTCGAGTTTACTTTTCCTTTTTTTTATTTTTTTTGTGTTTTTTTTCGAAATTCAACGGTTGACCGATCTACTGGTCAAATGCGATCAAGCAAACGAACTTTTTCTCGTGAACGAATGATCGAGCGCTCGCCTTCTTCTTGGGGCGGCCCATGAGCGGGGGCACATGAGCACCAGGGAACTATTAGGGCGCTTAAGGCGCTGAACAGGAGCTCCCTTTGGTAGGCTACACCTTTTTTTGCCTCTTTGCGTCTGTGACTCGGTTGAGGTTGCTGAGTAGATACAGGGTAAACCATGTTCTACACATATACACATGGTTTGGTAGGTGGCATATAGGTTGGCTGCATTAGGGAAGCAATTTTTTTCCTGGCGTTTAGTGGCCTGTGTTGAGCTGGGCTGATGCATTACATAAAGTTTGCTTGCATACTTGCATACATTAGACTCAATTAAGTGTTAATAATTACACACTACACAAAGAGTTATAATAGAGTGCCTAGGTGACGGGGACAGACGGTGGCCGCGACTTTGCCTCCGACGGACGAGCACAAAGTCGCAAGCGAGCGATCCTGCCGGCGGCGTGGCAAACCAGTTGCTAGCGTCGTCACCGCATGGGAAGTCCATGAGGAGAGACGAGGATAAGGGTGTCGAGGCAGAGGACGGGGAGAAGAAATGCAGTTGCACGCGATGCCGGCGTCAGTGTAGTAGGCCGCGTGCGAGGAGGCCGAGATGAACAACGCTGGCGGCGGCACCAGGCAGGACATGTTGTCCATGCTACAAGGTTGACGATGATCAATGAGAACAGAAGGAAGCCACTCCGAATTTCGTTTAAACCATGAGAATAACACCTTAGTATAGTACAATAGGGAGATACACATATACTCGCCTACGACCGTCAAAATAGAAAATGTGCAACATGAAGTCGTGTGAAAACAGTGGAATGAAGTTACTGGTCAAAGGAAATTTCAAACAGTCCACCATACACGACGAGTTTGACAAAATTCGTCCAAAATAGCTCCAAACATGAACATGACTTGAACATTTACATTCAATGAAAGTAAAAAATAATCGATCTTCTCAATGGTACCACAATGTCGATGTGTATCTTTTTCATGTACAACTTATCTCGGATCAAAGCATCATATTGTAGATTAGAAGGGACTTGATGAAGAAGATTAAGAAGTGTCATTAAAACAGACCACACGTATGCATTTGGAGAGTTCGCTAGGGATATGTAGATCTACTTGTCTACGATCGCCGAAATAGAAAACGTGCAATACATAAGTCATGTGAAACAACGAGATGAAACTAGTGGTGAAAGATATTTCAAATTTTCGACCGAGTGTGAAGATGTTGCCAAATTCATCCAAAAAACCTCCAAACATTAGTACAAAATTAAAGATTTACAGTCCATGAAGTTGGGAATCGATCTTCTGAATGAAACTAAAAGGTTGATTTGCATCTTTTTTGTGTATAAAGATTATCTTGAATAGATGCACCGTTGTATAGATTAGAAGGGGTTAGGTGAAAGAGATTAAGGAAGGAGATTACAATAAAACACATGCAAACTGGCATACAAGATGCACTCAGCTTGCACGAGCTCGCATATAACTGCACCATGAGACCCACTCATGTCAGCTTGTTTGCATCGCTCGGGCCTGCCTCGCTCGAAACATTTGACTCGAGTGTTCCTCCTTAACCAGGCCCAAAGGTGCTTTAAACGTCATGTGAGACGAGATGATTGTGCAAGGCATGCAACCAAAAGGGCTAAACTGCATCACGAGATCCTGGTTGGACCCCATGCAGGCTACTAAGCGCATCATGGTTAGCCCTTGCGGGGTCACCCCGCTTCGCTATCTTGCGCGAAAAGAGGTGCAACACCGTGCGTCGAGGTCGATCTCCGGTGTGTTCCGCATTTGACACAAGGCGGAAAGAGTGGGGATCGCGTTGAATTTTTGCCTTTTTCGGTTTGGATGCGATCCACCAAAAGAAGTATAGGTGCGCTCTGCTAGGGAGTAAGGTTGTGCTTCATCGCAAAGCACACATTTTGTGCTCGCGGGCACACCCATGCTCCACCTACTGGAGCACACCCACGCTTCGCAATGAAGCATGCATGTGCTCAACCGTGGAGCACATCTATGCTTCACCTTTTTTTTTTCTTTCTAAGGAACACCTTTGCTTCATTCGTCGGAACACACCTATGTTTATGGTGAATCGCACATGTGCTCCGCCTTTGGAGCACCTATGTGGCCCACACCCGTGCTCCATCCACCAAAGCACACCTACGCTTTGCGATGAAGCACACGTGCTACACCTTTTTGGAGCACATCCATGCTTCACCATTTTATGTCCTTCACTACGAGGGATCACAGCTATTTTTCACTACTAGGGAAAAGACTATAGGTAGATATTTAGCAGTAGCGCGGGCGTAAGGCCGCCGCTACAGGTATATGTTAGTAGTAGCGCGTGGTGGCCCAACAACCATTGCTGCTAAGCGGGCTCTCAGGTACCCCGGGTCGAGCATTAGTAGCAGCGCGAGCTCTACACCACGCGCTACAACAAATCATATAGTTGTAGCGTGTGCTACTTGTGAACGGCGTTGGGATTTCCTCGAAGAGGAGAGGATGATGCAGTACAGTAGAGATAAGTATTTCCTTTAGTTAAAAATAAATAAGGTAAAAGTGCAGCAGCGTATTTTTAGGATTTTTAATGTATGATAGAAGTAGACCCTGGGGGCCATAGTTTTCACTAGAGGCTTCTCTCTTGAAAATAACATATGGTAGGTAAACAAATTACTGTTGGGCAATTGATAGAAAAGCAAATAATCATGACGATATCCAAGGCAATGATCATGTATATAGGCATCACGCCCGAGACAAGTAGACCGACTCCTGCCTGCATCTACTACTATTACTCCACGTATCGACCGCTATCCAGCAAGCATCTAGAGTATTAAGTTCCTAAGAACGGAGTAACGCCTTAAGCAAGATGACATGATGTAGACAAAGTAAACTCACACATGAATAAACCTCATCCTTTTATCCTTAATGGCAACAATACAAATACGTGTCATGTCCCTTTCTGTCACTGGCATTGAGCACCGCAAGATCGAACCCATTACAAAGCACCTCTCCCATTGCAAGAAAAATCAATCTAGTTGGCCAAACCAAATCAATAGACGTGATGCCTATATTCATGATCATTTCCTTGTATATTATCATAACTTTGCGCTTTTTCTATCAATTGATCAACAGTAATTTGTTTATCCACCGTATGCTTTCTTCGAGAGAGAAGCCTCTAGTGAATTTCCATCATATATTTTCCGATCTATAAAACCAAAAACCCAAAAATAGCTTGTTGTAATTTATTTATATTTACTTTATTTTGCATTTTACTTATCTTTTATATCTATCTCTATTAGATCTCACTCTTGCAAGTGACCGTGAAGGGATTGACAACCCTTTTTCGCGTTGTGTGCAAGTGTTTGTTAGTTTGTGCAGATGCATGTATTTGGGAACTTGCTTGTACCTCCTACTGGTTTGATACCTTGGTTCTTAACTAAGGAAAATACTTATCTCTACTTTGCTGCATCACCCTTTCCTCTTCAAGGGAAAAATCAACGCAACCTCGCTCAAGTAGCAACCACGCTCTAGTGAGTCAACTAGGACCAACTAGAACATGAACTAGAAGAATTAGAGGAGGCTCCAAAACTTGTATATTCAATTGTGGCCAATACCTCAAGTATATATAGGTTAGAGGGGAGGAGGAGTAGGGATGCCACCAAGGAGGGAAAAGCCTCCTTGGGGCGCCATCCAAAGGGGGAGGAGTCCAACTCCTCCCCTTGTACGATTCGCCCCCCCTCCCCACAAGGAAGGGGGCGCCTCCTCAACTTGGGCCTTTGTGGCCCAAGTTGGCTTCCACCTCTTGGCCTTTTAAGGACCCGTTGATATTTAAATTAAATATAAAATGTTCTAAATACTTCTAGACCATTTTGTATATATTTTAACATCTCTAGAAACAATTTTCACACACATATATATATATATAGGTAATACCCGGTATTACCTGATATTCACCGAAACCCTTCCGGTGACTCCGAAACGCTTCTGGATCCTCTCGGAACTATTCCGATTTCCGAATATTAATGAAACAATTCCACAAATATATTCTCATCACTCCTGTCCTTCTAACACTCAGCAGATCGTGATTTTCTTAAGTTTGTGACCTCGTAGGTTCGATAACTCACAGACTTGAACGAAACAGTTCGTTCAATGGCCGACAGTGGGACCGTGGACGTCCGTATCGACCCTATGAGCACATGAATGATATTCGAGTGAACCTTTGGTTATCATGTGTTGTTCCCATTGCTTCGCGATACTTTACAAACCCCGAGATGTATTGGTATCCTCTCGAGTCATTACCATGCTCACTATACCGAAATCCTCGTTGCCGGTTTTGTTCTTCTTTCTCTTTATTGTGTTCCGGCATCCCCGTGAAATAGTCACTTGTGTCTAGCTAGATGATGATTGATGTCGTCACACCGAGAGGGCCCTAAGAATATATCTCCATCGTCGGAGGAGCAAATCCCACTCTCGAGCTATCTACCCACTTGTCAAAAAAATTGATGCATCTGTAAGTTGTCGTTATGATCACCGTGTTACAAGTGACGTTTGAGAAACCCCAAGGCCCACCGTACGGTAAGAAGTGACCATGATACTCTCATGGTCTAAGGAGAAATATCACACGTCAACACTCCGTGTTATTACAATTGAATGCATACGATATTAACTCAATTCATAACAAACAAGATTTGGTCGATTCAATATGATCGCTCTTCCAATGTCATAATCTCAATGTTGTTTTAGGACTATCGTTACACTTAAAGATATCTTAAGATCCAGAAAATGTGATCACAAACAACACTTGAGCTAGTCTTAGAAGCGAGACTAGGAACCTTTTATTTACCATTTATCATTCCACACGTGCATATGAGTTTTTCACTGAATCGCATATTCCAGGACATAGCAGTTATAGCATAGAATATAAACTATTAATTATGAATATGGAAATATAATAATACAAATATTATTGCCTCTAGGGCATATTTCCAACAGGCCTCACAACATCGCTTCTTGTGGAGCTTGGGGATTTGGTCGAACACGTCGGCGATGAGGGAGATGGAAATGTACTTGCGCTCAGGCAACCTGGGCAGCGCGCGGATAGCCAGCAAGTCGGGGTTGTACATGAGGGCACCCATGGCTCGACGGAGCTTTAAAGCGCTACACGGGCACAATTAGCAGGAGGTTGAGGCGTTGCGTCGCGGGCGCTGATACGTCTCCAACGTATCTATTTTTGATTGTTCTATGTTGTTATATTATCAATCTTAGATGTTTATATTCATTTACTAGCAACTTTATATTATTTTGTGGGACTAACCTATTGATATAGTGCTCAGTGCCAGTTGTTGTTTTTTACTTCACAGAAAATCAATACCAAACGGAGTCCAAATGCCATGAAACTTTTTGAAGAATTTTTTCTGCCCAGAAGACACCCAGGAGGCCAAGGAAGTGCACTAGAGGAGGCCTGTGGGGCCCACTAGGCACCAGGGCACGCCAGAGGCCCCAGGCGCGCCCTGGTGGGTAGTAGGGCCGACGGGAAGCTTCTCCACCACCTATCAGCTCTATAAATACTCTAAAATCCCAAAAACCCTAGGGGAGTCGATAGAAAATAGTTTCCGCCGCCGCAAGTTCTAGAACCACGAGATCCAATCTAGAGGCCTTCTCCAGCACTCTGCCGGATGGGTCAACAATCACAAAGGGGTTCTTCATCAACACCCTTGCCCCTCAGATGATGCGTGAGTAGTTTACTAAAGACCTATAGATCCATAGGTAGTAGCTAGATGGCTTATTCTCTCTTTTTGATCTTCAATACAATGTTCTTCTTGATGTTCTTGGAGATCTATTTGATGTAATGAATTTTGCGGTGTGTTTGTTGGGATCCGATGAATTGTGAGTTTATGATCAGTTCTATCTATGAATATTATTTGAGTCTTTGCTGAACTCTTTTATGCATGATTGTTATAGCCTCGTATTTCTTCTTCAAAAGTTTGGTTTGGTTGGCCAACTATATTGATTTTTCTTGCCATGGGAAGAGATGCTTTGTGATGGGTTCAACCTTGTGGTGCATAATCTCGGTGACAGAAAGAGAGATGACACGCATGTATCGTTGCTATTAAGGATAAAAAGATGGGGTATATTTCTACATGAATAGATCTTGTCTACGTCATGTCATCGTTCTTATTGCATTACTCCGTTTCTTCATGAACTTAATACATTAGATGCATGCTGGATAGTGGTCGATGTGTGGAGTAATAGTAGTAGATGAAGGCAGGAGTCGGTCTACTAATCTTGGACGTGATGCCTATATACATGATCATTGCCTTGGGTATCGTCATAATTATTCGCTTTTCAATCAATTTCCCAACAGTAATTTGTTTACCCACCGTATGCTATTTGATACGTCCATTTTGCATCATGCTTTTATATCGATATTTATTGCATTATGGGCTGTTATTACACATTATGGCACAAATACTTATGCCTTTTCTCTCTTATTTTACAAGGTTTACATGAAGAGGGAGAATGCCGACAGCTGGAATACTGGGCTGGAAAAGGAGCAAATAATAGAGACCTATTATGCACAACTCCAAAAGTCCTGAAACTCCACGAAAGTCAGTTTTGGAATATATTAAAAATAATGGGTGAAGAAAGCACCAGAGGGGGGCCACCCACCGTCCACGAGGGTGGAGGGCGCGCCCCCCTGCCTTGTGGGCCACCTGGAAGCCCCCCGATGCCCATCTTCTGGTATAAGGTGTCTTTTGCCCTGGAAAAAATAAGGAGGAAGCTTTCGGCACGAAGCGCCGCCGTCTCGAGGTGGAACCTGGCGAAACCAATCTAGGGCTCCGGCGGAGCTGTTCTGCCGGGGAAATATCCCTCCGGGAGGGGGAAATCGTCACCATCGTCATCACCATCGATCCTCTCATCGGGAGGGGGTCAATCTCCATCAACATCTTCACCAGCACCATCTCCTCTCAAACCCTAGTTCATCTCTTGTATCCGATCTTTGTCTCAAAACCTCATATTGGTACCTGTGGGTTGCTAGTAGTGTTGATTACTCCTTGTAGTTGATGCTAGTTGGTTTATTCGATGGAAGATTATATGTTCAGATCCTTTATGCATATTAATACCTCTCTGATTATGAACATGAATATGATTTGTGAGTAGTTACGTTTGTTCCCGAGGACATGGGAGAAGTCTTGTTATAAGTAGTCATGTGAATTTGGTATTCGTTTGATATTTTGATGAGATGTATGTTGGCTTTCCTCTAGTGGTGTTATGTGAACGTCGACTACATGACGCTTCACCATTATTTGGGCCTAGGGGAAGGCATTGGGAAGTAATAAGTAGATGATGGGTTGCTAGAGTGACAGAAGCTTAAACCCTAGTTTATGCGTTGCTTCTTAAGGGGCTGATTTGGATCCATATGTTTCATGCTATGGTTAGGTTTACCTTAATTATTCTTTCGTAGTTGCAGATGCTTGCGAGGGAGGTTAATCATAAGTGGGATGCTTGTTCAAGGAAGGGCAGTACCCAAGCACCGGTCCACCCACATATCAAATTATCAAAGTAACAAACGTGAATCATATGAGCATGATGAAAACTAGCTTGACGATAATTCACATGTGTCCTCGGGAGCGCTTTCCTTTATATAAGAGTTTGTCTAGGCTTGTCCTTTGCTACAAAAAGGATTGGGCCACCTTGCTGCACCTTGTTTAATTTTGTTACTTGTTACCCGTTACGAATTATCTTATCATAAAAATATCTGTTACCGATAATTTCAGTGCTTGTAGAGAATACCTTACTGAAAACTGCTTGTCATTTCCTTCTGCTCCTCGTTGGGTTCGACACTCTTACTTATCAAAAAGACTACGATAGATCCCCTATACTTGTGGGTCATCATGACTCTTTTCAGGCGCCGTTGCCGGGGAGTGAAGCGCCTTTGGTAGGTGGAATTTGGTAAGGAAAAATTTATATAGTGTGCTGAAATTTACTGTCACTTGTTACTATGGAAAATAATCCCTTAAGGGGCTTGTTC
Organism: Aegilops tauschii subsp. strangulata; assembly: GCF_002575655.3. Classification (NCBI taxonomy): domain Eukaryota; kingdom Viridiplantae; phylum Streptophyta; class Magnoliopsida; order Poales; family Poaceae; genus Aegilops; species Aegilops tauschii. The sequence goes on along the minus strand of NC_053035.3, from coordinate 366,553,697 downwards.
GGGGTATCTTCACCCCGACCAGTAGAGCAAAGAGTTGCTCCTCAACCTACTGTACCTACTGAAAATGTTTACATTGAAATTCCTTCGGGTATGATAGGGAAACTGCTAGCTAATCCTTTTACAGGAGATGGAACAGTACATCCCGATATGCACCTAATCTATGTGGATGAAGTTTGTGGATTATTTAAGCTTGCAGGTATGCCCGAGGATGTTATCAAGAAGAAGGTCTTCCCTTTATCTTTGAAGGGAAAGGCATTGACATGGTTTAGGCTATGTGATGATATTGGATCATGGAAATACAACCGATTGAAATTGGAATTTCATCAGAAGTTTTATCCTATGCATCTGGTTCATCGTGATCGTAATTATATATATATAATTTTTGGCCTCACGAAGGAGAAAGTATCGCTCAAGCTTGGGGGAGGCTTAAGTCAATGTTATATTCATGCCCCAATCATGGGCTCTCAAAAGAAATTATTATTCAAAAAAATTATGCTCGGCTTCTCTCAATAATCGCTCCATGCTCGATACTTCTTGTATTGGTTCTTTTATGATGAAGACTATTGAATTCAAATGGGATTTATTGGAAAGAAGTAAACGCAACTCTGAAGATTGGGAACTCGGCGAAGGTAAGGAGTCAGGTATAACACCTAAGTTTGATTGTGTTAAATCTTTTATGGATACCAATGCTTTTTGTGAATTTAGCACTAAATATGGACTTGACTCTGAGATAGTAGCTTCTTTCTATGAATCATTTGCTACTCATGTTGATCTCCCTAAGGAGAAGTGGTTTAAATATCATCCTCCCATTGAAGTAAAAGTAGTTGAACCTATTAAAGTTGAAGAAAAGACTATTACTTATAATGTTGATCCTATTGTTCCTACCGCTTATATTGAGAAACCACCTTTCCCTGTTAGAATAAAGGATCATGCTAAAGCTTCAACTGTGGTTCGTAAGAGTAATGCTAGACAGTGCCCGGAGAAATTATGCTACTACTGAAAATGATTTTTTAGCAGTTGTATTTGCTTGTGATAAGTTCAGACCTTATATTGTTGATTCTAAAGTAACTATTCACACTGATCATGCTGCTATTAAATATCTTACGAAAAAGAAAGATGCTAAACCTAGACTTATTAGATGGGTTCTCTTGCTACAAGAATTTGATTATCATATTATTGATAGAAAGGGAGCTGAGAACCCCGTTGCAGACAACTTATCTAGGTTAGAGAATGTTCTTGATGACCCACTACCTATTGATGATAGCTTTCCTGATGAACAATTAGCTGTCATAAATGCTTCTCGTACTGCTCCATGGTATGTTGATTATTCTAATTACATTGTTGCTAAATTTATACCACCTAGTTTCACATACCAGCAAAAGAAAAAGTTTTTCTATGATTTAAGACATTAATTCTGGGATGACCCACACCTTTATAAAGGAGTAGATGGTGTTTTAGACGTTGTGTACCTGAGCATGAACAGGAACAGATCCTACGCAAGTGTTACTCCGAGGCTTATGGAGGACACCACGCTGGAGATAGAACTGCACATAAGGTATTGCAATCCGGTTTTCATTAGCCTACTCTTTTCAAGGACGCCCGTAAGTTTGTCTTGTCTTGTGATGAATGTCAAAGAATTGGTAATATTAGTAGACGTCAAGAAATGCCTATGAACTATTCACTTGTTATTGAACCATTTGATGTTTGGGGCTTTGATTATATGGGACCTTTTCCTTCCTCTAACGGGTATACACATATTTTAGTTGCTGTTGATTACGTTACTAAGTGGGTAGAAGCTATTCCAACTAGTAGTGCTGATCATAACACCTCTATTAAGATGCTTAAAGAAGTTATTTTTCCAAGGTTTGGAGTCCCTAGATACTTAATGACTGATGGTGGTTCACATTTTATTCATGGTGCTTTTTGTAAAATGCTTGCTAAGTATGATGTTAATCATAGAATTGCATCTCCATATCACCCACAGTTTAGTGGTCAAGTAGAACTGAGTAATAGATAGATTAAATTAATTTTGCAAAAGACTGTTAATAGATCTAGAAAGAATTGGTCCAAGAAACTTGATGATGCATTATGGGCCTATAGAATTGCATATAAAAATCCTATGGGTATGTCTCCGTATAAAATGGTTTATGGAAAAGCATGTCACTTACCTCTCGAACTAGAACATAAGGCATATTGGACCATTAAAGAGCTCAATTATGATTTCAAACTTGCCGGTGAGAAGAGACTATTTGACATCAGCTCACTTGATGAGTGGAGAACCCAGGCCTATGAGAATGCCAAACTGTTTAAAGAAAAGGTTAAAAGATGACATGACAAAAGGATACAAAAGCGTGAGTTTAATGTAGGTGATTATGTTTTGTTATACAACTCTCGTTTAAGATTTTTTGCAGGAAAACTCCTATCTAAATGGGAAGGTCCTTACGTTATCGAGGAGGTCTATCGTTCCGGTGCCATAAAAATCAACAACTTCGAAGGCACAAATCCAAAGGTGGTGAACGGTCAAAGAATCAAACATTATATCTCAGGTAATCCCATAAATGTTGAAACCAATGTTATTGACACCGTAACCCCGGAGGAGTACATAAGGGACACTTTCCAGAACGTTTCAGACTCCGAAAAGGAATGGGTATGTGGTACGGTAAGTAAACCGACTCCAAAACAGTTCTAATAGCAATTTTTCTCCGTTTTGGAATATTTAAGAAAATAGGGAAATAAGAAGTAGTCCGAAAGGGACACGAGGCATCCACGAGGGTGGAGGGCGCGCCCCCCTGCCTCGTGGGCACCTCGTGTGCCCTTCGGACTCCGTTTTCTTGCACGATACTTCTTTTGGTCAGTAAAAATTCACTATATAATCTCCCGAAGGTTTTGACCATCGTACCATGCAAATATCCTCTGCTTTTGTTTCGAGCTGTTTTTCTGACAGATCTAGATCACCATGATGTCTTCAAGCGCTCCCAAGGACAAATTTTTCGAGAAGGTCATCAACCCCTACCTCGCGGAGGTGATGCAACACCCTCAAACCATTGAGATGCATGAGGGGGTGCTGCACATCCGCGATGTTGAGGGACCAAGGCGGACCGGAAGCATGGAGACAAGACTCGAAGCAATGGAGCAACAAGTTTTCAAGTGCCAGGGGATGGTGGAACGCAGACTCAACGCCAACCACATGATGATCGCGGAGTTCACCAACAACCACAAGCTGGATGCCAAGAACATTGGGGAGACCATCTTCAAGCTTCACGATAAAATCGAGCACCTCCAAGCCTAGATCTATGACCTGCAAAACCAAAACTGTGAGTATGAATATAGATTCAGGAGGATGAGTTTGGCTGCAGATTTGAGGATTCCGGAGACTCAGTCATCCTTCTATGATGGTGAGCCTATGCCTTGGAAGATGGACGACAAGCCTACATTATCAACAACTCCATCACCACCACCTCCGAAGAAACAGACATAAATACATGGGTATGGGCACTCCCCTTGGCAACTGCCAAGCTTGGGGGAGGTGCCCCGGTATTGTATCACCATCACACTTCTATCTTTACCGTTTTTCTTAGTTTGATCCTTTTGGTTATATATTGATCCAGTAGAATAAAGTTCAGTATGATCTAGCTTTGAGTTTTTGTGTTGATCCTTATCTATGTAATCGAGTCCATGAGCTATATATAATAAAGATTAGTCTTGAGTCGAGGGCTTGGTTATCTTGCTATGATCTTGAGGGAATAATAAAAAGAAAAAAGGAGAGAAAGAATAAAAAGAAATAAAAAGACCATATTGATCTTATGGAGAGTAATGACTTCACATATAAAGAGTATGCTGAATAAAAGTTGTTGAGAGCTGCCAAACATAGATTTGGTCATCGTTGCAATTAATAGGAAGTAATAAAGAAAGAGAGGTTTTCACATATAAATATACTATCTTGGACATCTTTTATGATTGTGAGCACTCATTAAAATATGATATGCTAAAAAGTTGATGTTGGACAAGGAAGACAACGTAATGGTTATGTTTTCTTACATCCGAAATAAATTATATTGTCATGGATCATCCAACATGTTGAGCTTGTCTTTCCCCCTCATGCTAGCCAAATTCTTTGCACCAAGTAGAGATACTACTTGTGCTTCCAAATATCCTTAAACCCAGTTTTGCCATGAGAGTCCACCATATCTACCTATGGATTGGGTAAGATCCTTCAAGTAAGTTGTCATTGTTGCAAGCAATAAAAATTGCTCTCTAAATATGTATGATCTATTAGTGTGGAGAAAATAAGCTTTATACGAGCTTGTGATATGGAAGAAATAAAAGCGACGGACTGCATAATAAAGGTCCTTATCACAAGTGGCAATATAAAGTGACGTTCTTTGGCATTAAGATTTTGTGCATCCAACCATAAAAGCACATGACAACATCTGCTTCCATCTGCGAAGGGCCTATCTTTTATTTTTTGTCTTATACCTTATACAAGAGTCATGGTGACCTTCATCTTTCTTTCTTTTTTACACTTTTTCGTTTGGCAAGCACTATGTGTTGGAAAAATCCTGATATATATATATATATATATATATATATATATATATATATATATCTAATTAGATGTGGGTTTTCATAAAGCATTATTGTTGACGTTACCCTTGAGGTAAAAGGTTGGGAGGCAAAACTATCTTTCTCTGTGTCCAATTAAAACTTCATACCCATAAGTATTGCGTGAGTGTTAGCAATTGTGAAAGACTAAATGATAGTTGAGTATGTGGACTTGCTGAAAAGCTCTTATATTGACTTTTTTCGATGTTATGATAAATTGCAATTGCTTCAATGACAGAAACTATATTGCTAGTTTCTCAATGAAGTTTTTGATTCATACTTTACATTGTGAATAGATTGTTACTTTAGCATAAGAAATCATATGAAAATATATATATGTTGCTATTCTAAGAATGATCATGATGCCCTCATGTCCGTATTTTATTTTATCGACACATCTATCTCTAAACATGTGGACATATTTTTCGATATCGGCTTTCGCTTGAGGACAAGTGAGGTCTAAACTTGGGGGAGTTGATACGTCCATTTTGCATCATGCTTTTATATCGATATTTATTGCATTATGGGCTGTTATTACACATTATGGCACAATACTTATGCCTTTTCTCTCTTATTCTACAAGGTTTACGTGAAGAGGGAGAATGCCGACAGCTGGAATTCTGGGCTGGAAAAGGAGCAAATATTAGAGACCTATTCTGCACAACTCCAAAAGTCCTGAAACTCCACGAAAGTTAGTTTTGCAATATATTAAAAATATTGGGCGAATAAAGCACCAGAGGGGGGCCACCCACCGTCCACGAGGGTGGAGGGCGCGCCCTACCCTACGCGCCCCTGCCTCGTGGGCCACCTGGAAGCCCCCCGAAGTCCATCTTCTGGTATAAGGTGTCTTTTGCCCTGAAAAAAATAAGGAGGAAGCTTTCGGGACGAAGCACCGCCGTCTCGAGGTGGAACCTGGCGAAACCAATCTAGGGCTCCGGCGGAGCTGTTCTGTCGGGGAAATATCCCTCCAGGAGGGGGAAATCGTCACCATCGTCATCACCATCGTCATCACCATCGATCCTCTCATCGGGAGGGGATCAATCTCCATCAAAATCTTCACCAGCACCATCTCCTCTCAAATCCTAGTTCATCTCTTGTATCCGATCTTTGTCTCAAAACCTCATATTGGTACATGTGGGTTGCTAGTAGTGTTGATTACTCCTTGTAGTTGATGCTAGTTGGTTTATTCGGTGGAAGATTATATGTTCAGATCATTTATGCATATTAATACCCCTCTAATTATGAACATGAATATGATTTGTGAGTAGTTACGTTTGTTCCTGAGGACATGGGAGAAGTCTTGTTATAAGTAGTCATGTGAATTTGGTATTTGTTCGATATTTTGATGAGATGTATGTTGTCTTTCTGTAGTGGTGTTATGTGAACGTCGACTACATGACACTTCACCATTGTTTGGGCCTAGGGGAAGGCATTGGGAAGTAATAAGTAGATGATGGGTTGCTAGAGTGACAGAAGCTTAAACCATAGTTTATGTGTTGCTTCGTAAGGGGCTGATTTGGATCCATATGTTTCATGCTATGGTTAGGTTTACCTTAATTATTCTTTCGTAGTTGCGGATGCTTGCGAGGGAGGTTAATCATAAGTGGGATGCTTGTTCAAGGAAGGGCAGTACCCAAGCACCAGTCCACCCACATATCAAATTATCAAAGTAACGAACGCGAATCATATGAGCATGATGAAAACTAGCTTGACGATAATTCACATGTGTCCTCGGGAGCACTTTCCTTTATATAAGAGTTTGTCCAGGCTTGTCATTTGCTACAAAAACGATTGGGCCACTTTGCTGCACCTTGTTTACTTTTGTTACTTGTTACCCGTTACGAATTACCTTATCATAAAACTATCTGTTACCGACAATTTCAGTGCTTGTAGAGAATACCCTACTGAAAACTGCTTGTCATTTCCTTCTGCTCCTCGTTGGGTTCGACACTCTTACTTATCGAAAAGACTACGATAGATCCCCTATACTTGTGTGTCATCACTATTTTCTCGAGAGAAGCCTTTAGTGAAATCTACGGCCCCGGGATCTATTTCCTATCATATTAAAACCATAAATACCTTGCTGCATTTTTTCTTTATTTATTTTATCTTGTTATATCTATTTATCCAATCTCATACAATTTAATCTATCTCAATACCGAAAAGGGATTGACAACCCTTCTAATGCGTTGGGTTGCAAGTATTTGTAATTTGTGTGCAGGTGATGTTTACATAGTGTGCATGGATCCTCCTACTGGATTGATAACCTTGTTTTCATAACTGAGGGAAATACTTACCATTGCTGTGCTGCTTCATCCTCTCCTCTTCGGAGAAATACCAACGCAGATACAATCAATCAGGCGCGCCGAGCAGGAGGTCGTGGCGCTGTGCCGTGGGCGCGCCGACCTGCTCGCGGTCGCCGTCCGTCACCGGGACGCACTCGGGGGGCGGATACGCCGCGCCCGCCGCGCTCGCTCCTACACATCTCCTCCTCGCTCCACCTCCTCCTAATCTCTGCGTCCGCCCTGCCGGGGCTCACGCTCCCCGCCACGACATCCCGACAGTGCTGTCGCGCCTGTCTCCATCCAGGGAGGCGACACACATCTTCTATCTCTCTTTCTTCCCCCTCTCTCAAATTTGACGTAGACACCCCCCTCTCCCATTGGCTCTTGTCGCCGGCAAGGGGCAGCGACGGCGATATCTCGTGGCCGCGTCGTACACTGACGAGCTCCTTGCCCCCTTCCCGACTATCTCCCTGGCCCGACGACGAGATCAAACCATGCGCGGCTCGCCGCGCAAGCATTGCCACTTGGCAGTTGTCCAAGGGGGAGGAGAGAGGGTTGATTGCTTTTCTTTTTTAGATCTAGGGGCGTGTGTGTCAATTCTTTGCCAAGTCAGCTTCTTACATTCCGGTCCCACTTATCAGAAAGTGATTAAACAGGCCAAATCAATTGATCACTGATTTTTGCAAAAAGATTACTAAAAACGCGGTGACTTTTACAAAAAAATTAGGTACTGGATAGTTTTCCGCAAACCTAACTCCAAATGTGATGGTTTTTTGCTTTTAACTCAACCATGTTTGATTGTTAAAATGGTATGGCTTACTTTTGGAGTAGCGTGTGTGTGTCTACGGATCCGCTGATTTTGTAATGAATGAGAACAAAAGAACGAAAACATCTTTCCTTCCGCTTCGATATGTTGGGGTTTTCAATAGCTTACCGCATACTATGTTTTGTAAGCTAATATGTAGTGATTTAAAAATTCTTATATTGGTTTGCAGAGGGAGTCTATGTCATGAAAACAGACTATGCATAATGGAGTAGTATGCACGCACACGGAAGCAAGCAAGCCCTCTAATTCGCATGCAATCCCGTCCAATATGCTCCAAATCCAGCCCCAGCCAACTTGCGCTCGCTCGCCTTTACCATAGAGATATGCAAACACGCCGCGCGCCTATATATATCGTAAGAAAAGCCGCTGCTCTCTGAACCGCTGATACGCTGATACGATCCTGGGAGTACAGCACGGTCGCCTTGTTTAATCGGCCAGAAATATCCGGTGCATGCACAAAATCCATGGCTTCCGGTCTGATTATCTTTATCTTGATCTTGCCATGTCCCTGCCAAGGCCCAACGGGAGGGAGTATCGGTGAAGAGATACTGCACATCTCGCCTGAGATCTTGCAACGACCGGTTATCAATCCAGCCAGTACATCGAGGCCATTACCGGAAACTAATTACTCCCTCTGTTCGAAAATACTTGTCGGAGAAATGGATGTATTATAATTTTAAATACATTCATTTTTATTCATTTTCTACGACAAGTAATTTCGGACGAAGAGAATACTAAAGAACTTCAAATTATCCTTACTGAAGATTGTCAACATGGCATAATTACACCCCATTAGATAGCTAGCACCCCACCCGATAAGTCTCAAAGAGACTACGAGACGAGATTGTTGGACGGACGGGATTCTCTCGGCAGGGGGGAGGAACCTGCATAACCTTAACAACACTAAATCGGCGGCCATGTGAGGCTGTCTCGTCTGCTTGCATCACCGGGAGGAAAAGCAGCCATCAAAGGATGACCAGCTGACCGTAGGTGCCAAAGCGCCCGATACATTGCACCCGGGCCTCCAAATCTTCAGGGTCTGCCCCCCAACACAGGCCAATTGGCCGACGGGTACACTTGCGCATCCGGGGCAGCCGATCGACCCCGCACTCGCGCAGCCACGCCCACACCCACGCCACCAGTATCTGTCCTTGGCCATTGTGCCGCCCGAATTCAGAGCCATCTTCGATCACAATCCATTGCAACAAGTAGCGAGCCCTTCTGGTTAGTCCCTATATGTACCACGTACAAGTTGTCTGCTGCTGATACAATCAGGCAGCGGCGGACATACTCGTTGCTCTCCGCTTGGAATTGAGACGGTCCACGCCGGCCGATCGAATGTGGACGGAGAGGAGGGCGAGGAGGAGCAGTTCCATGGCCGGCGGCGGAGGAGGGCGGGCGCGCGGCGCGGAGGGGAAACGGGCGGCGCCGCAGGGGCAGAGGGCGCCCGCCGCGACCGCGGGGTACTTCACGGCGGAGCTGGCCGTACTGTTCCTCTGCCTGACCGCGCTGCTGGTGTTCCTGCCGCTGGTCCTGCCGCCGCTCCCGCCCCCGCCGTCGCTGCTGCTGCTGGTCCCCGTGGGGCTTATGGCCGTCCTAGTCGCGCTGGCGTTCGTGCCGTCCGACAGCCGGAGCATCGCCTCGTCGTGCCATTGAAGAGGACAGCGCGCGGTAGTAGGAGTGGAGAAATCATTTTGCTTTTTGTTTTGATCGACAGTTTTGTTAACTGCTAACACGATCCATGTAGAGAAACCAGAGCATTATTTAATCAGGTGCGACCGTCAAAGAACACATTTTGTGCGTAAGGATTTATCCAACTATTTTGTCGAAACTAGGATTTGTCAAGTGTTAGTGCTGAGTTAGGTCATTTCGACAGCCACAAATTTCCTTCTGCATCTGTTCACGCATACGGACATAAGAGATCGTCATCCAACGCTATTTTATACTCTCTCCGTTCCATAATATAAAAGCATATTTAACACAGCATTTGGGTAAAAAATGTTCTTATTCAAAAATGCTCTTATACGTTCTTATTAAAAACGCTCTTATATTATGGCATGGGAGGAGTATATATCTGTCAATAAATTCAAATTCAAACGTACTTCTATCCACACAGCGTGCCGGATCGGATCGCCTGATCACAACAAAAAAGGCAACTATGCTTAGTTTTTACATGCCCGAATCCAAAAGAATATCAGTCTGGTAGTCCGTGCATTTCTGCCCTGCCGGACCGGCAATCCCAGTCGTCTGCTCCCTAATCAAGGTGGTGTCGCCGCCGCCGCGTAGGCAGCCTCCGCCTCCTCGTCCACGTCCGCGTACGCCTCCGCCGCGTCCTCGCCGTCCACCGCCGCCAACTACTGATCTTTCTACCACTGCAACATCTAATAGCGGACGGATGGCATGATGGTTCTTGCGTCGACATCCAAAGAGTCCACATTCAAGGTCAACATCTTGGCCTCCTCCGCATTGGCGGCGATCTTCACCTTCTTTTCATTGAGCATGGCCTTTCTCTCTTCGATCATGGTCCTCCTCTTTTCGAGCTTGAGTTTCTTGTCCGTCGCCTCCATCAACAGTTTGAACCTCTCCTTCTCCTCCTTGATGTCCGACTGCTTCACGCATGCCTCCTCCTTCTTTACCAAGATGTTCTTGAACCTCTTCATCAGCTTGGCCGCCGCACCTTCCCACTTTGCCCTCTCCACCTCCCACTTCTTCCTGTCCGTCCTCATAACCCCCACCTCCTCCCTCGCCTCCGTCGTGGGTGATGTCGAGCATCTCCCTGTGCGGGTCGTTGTACGCTGACTCCTCCGCTCTAGGCATTGCAGCGAACAACGTGCGGGCAACCATGTGCTCCCCGCCCGCCGTCCGTGCTCGGACGAGCTGCGGGGAAGAATACTCGGAGAAGAGCGGCGCCGCGTTAACATAGATGATGTAAGGCACTGTTGAGGGAGTCCTGGACTAAGGGGTCCTCGGGCGTTCGGCCTGTTATCCATGGGCCGGACTGATGGGCTGTGAAGACATGAAGGCCGAAGACTGTACCCGTGTCCGGATTGGACTCTCCTTAGCGTGGAAAGCAATCTTGGCGATCTACTATGAAGATTCCTTCTTATGTAACCGACCCTATGTAACCCTAGATCCCTCCGGTGCCTATATAAACCGGGGGGCGTAGTCCGGATAGGACACATTCATTACCATAGTCATACAGGCTAGACTTTTAGGGTTTAGCCATTACGATCTCGTGGTAGATCAACTCTTGTAATACTCATATTCATCAAGATCAATCAAGCAGGAAGTAGGGTATTACCTCCGTAGAGAGGGCCCGAACCTGGGTAAACATCGTGTCCCCCGTCTCCTGTTACCATCGATCCTAGACGCACAGTTCGGGACCCCTACCCGAGATCCGCCGGTTTTGACACCGACATTGGTGCTTTCATTGAGAGTTTGACTGCGCCGTCGGCAAAGGGTTCGATGGCCCCTTCAATCGTCGATAATGACGCTGTCCAAGGAGGAACCTTCCTCCCCGGACAGATTTTTGTGCCCGGCGGCTTTGTACTGCGGGCCAACTCGCTTGGCCATCTGGAGCAGGTCGATAGCCACGCCCCTGGCCATCAGGTCAGATTTGGAAGCTTGAACTACGTCGCGGATATCCATGGAGACTTGATCTTCAATGGATTTGAGACCGCGGCGATCGCTCCCCCTCGCTCCGATGAACATGACTTAAATCTGTCATCAGATCACATCCAGGAGATGGTTCCTGTTGCTGCAACGGTCTTAGAACCAGAGCAGATCGTGTCATCCAAAGCCATAGAGTCCGCGACGTTGGAGCCGCACACGGACCCAACACCCTGCGATATTTGCGTCAACGAAACTTCGGACTCGTCTCCGGCTATAAGTTCCGGACCGTGTACGCCTGCGGACACCGAGCTAGATCGGTTATCGATCTTCGAATCCGGCGCCGCAGACGTCTTCCAGCACTCACCTTTGGGCGATGTGCTGAACTCTTTAAAGAATTTGTCCTTGGAGAAGGACTCGCAGCCGAACTATGTTCGGTTCGAGTTAGAGGCTGATGATGGGGAAATTTGCTTCCCACCTGCCACCCACTTCATAGCTACCGTCGAGTACTTAACCGACGAGCTCGATTATGGCTCTGAAGACATCGACGGTATGGACGACGATGCCGACAAGGAGCAAGGCCAAGACCCGCCATTCACTCGACGTTGGACGGCCACCTCTTCGTACGACGTGTACATGGTTGATACACCTAAAGGATCTGGCGACGACACAGAAGAGCCAGATGCGAATAAACCCTCTGAGACGCAGTCCAGGCGCCGGCGCCCTAAACGCCGCTCTAAGTCACGTTGCTCAAAAGACGGCAACACTGGCACCGGAGAGAATAGTACTCCGGGCGACGCCAAAAACAATAAAGACCCCGTCGGGGCCGCATCCGAACAGGAGGAACAAGACAACGGGCAAGTTAACCCTGGTAAACAGACCACGCCCAATGACGCGGATGATGATAGTTATCGTCCACCCTTCGAGGATGATGAGAGCCTTGGCAATGAGGACTTCATCGTACCCGAGGCACCCCTCGAGCAGGAGCGCTTTAAGCGCCAGCTCATAGCTACTGCAAAAAGCCTAAAGAAAAAGCAGCAACAGCTCCAAGAAGATCAAGACCTACTCATCGATAGATGGACCGATGTCCTAGTAGCCGAAGAATATGACCTCAAGCGCCCAGCCAAGAGTTACCCAAAACGCAGACTGCTACCTCAGTTCGATGAGGAGGCACCAGATCCCATACCTCCATCACACAATGCGGACAGACCATCTCGTGGTTGGGATAGTATGGCGGACCGACCACCCCGCGGTCGGGATAAAACGACAACTCAGGCCGAACAACAGCCCGCCCCACCGCCTCGCAAAAACAGGGACAGAACAACTCGGGACCATACATACGACCTTCGGCAAGAATTGGACAGTAGAGCAGGACACACCAGATCAATCTACGGATCGCGAGGACGCTTCCCTACTCGGGATGACAGCTACCTATTCGAACGTGACAAACTTAATCATACCCGGGCCGATAACCGCAGACGGACTTCATCGGAGGTGCGCCGTGACGCGGCCCGCTGTAGAGGCGCCGCACACCCTCTCTGCTTCACAGATGAGGTGCTGGATCACGACTTCCCCGAGGGGTTCAAGCCCATCAATATGGAATCATACGACGGAACAACCGATCCCGCAGTGTGGATCGAAGATTTTATTCTCCACATACATATGGCCCGAGGAGATGACCTCCACGCTATCAAGTACCTCCCATTAAAGCTCAAAGGACCAGCTCGACACTGGCTAAACAGCTTGCCTGAAAATTCCATCGGCAGCTGGGAGGACTTGGAAGAAGCTTTTCTTGACAACTTCCAAGGCACTTATGTCTGGCCACCTGACGCTGATGACTTAAGTCACATAGCTCAACAACCTGGAGATTCTGCCAGAAAATTCTGGACTAGGTTCCTAACCAAAAAGAACCAGATCATCGACTGTCCGGATGCCGAAGCCTTAGCGGCCTTTAAACATAGCATCCGTGACGAATGGATCGCCCGCCACCTCGGCCAAGAAAAGTCGAGGTCCATGGCAGCCCTCACGACACTTATGACCCGCTTTTGCGCGGGAGAGGATAGTTGGCTGGCTCGCAGTACAAACACAGCCAACGATGCAGGCCCCTCCGAGGCCAAAAACAGCACCGGCTAGCTCCGGCGCAACAGACACAAACGCCGGAGCAATGGCGATAACACCGATGACACTATAGTTCCCGCCGGATTCAGTGGCTCCAAGTCCGGCCAGCGAAAAGCCCTATAAAAGGAACGGCGGAGGACCATCCAGCTTGGACCGCATACTCGATTGTCCGTGCGAGATACATGGCACCCCAGACAAACCGGCCAACCATACTAACAGAGATTGCCGTAAGCAAGCCAGCAAGGTAAATAGCGGAAACAAGGAAGGGGAATCGTAGAGCGAGGACGATGACGAGGAGCCCCGGCAGCTGAACACTGGGGGGCAGAAGAAATTCCCGCCTCAAGTCAAAACGGTGAACATGATATATGCTACACACATCCCCAAAAGGGAGCGCAAGCGCGCACTCAGGGACGTCTATGCGGTAGAGCCAGTCGCCCCAAAATTCAACCCATGGCCGTCATTCCCGATCACCTTTGATTGTCGTGATCATCCAACTAGCATCCGTCATGGCGGTTCGGCCGCATTGGTACTCGACCCAATCATCGACGGATTTCACATGACACGAGTCCTAATGGACGGTGGTAGCAGCCTCAACCTGCTCTATCAGGATACAGTATGCAAAATGGGCATTAATCCCTCACGAATCAAGCCCACGATAACTACCTTTAAAGGAGTTATACCAGGCGTAGAGGCCCGTTGTACGGGCTCAATCACGCTGGAGGTGGTCTTCGGTTCCCCGGATAACTTCCGAAGCGAAGAGATAATCTTCGATATCGTCCCCTTCCGCAATGGCTACCACGCACTGCTGGGACGAACCGCGTTTGCTAGATTCAACGTGGTGCCACATTATGCTTATCTCAAGCTCAAGATGCCCGGTCCACGCGGCGTCATTACAGTAAATGGAAACACGGAACATTCCCTCCGTACAGAGGAGCACACCGCAGCCCTTGCAGCAGAAGTACAGAGCGGCCTTCTCAAGCGGCACCATAATCCGGCCGCCGAGCCCCTGGACATCGTTAAGAAGGTCCGGACTACATTGCAACAGGGCAGCTCGGTTCGTCAAGAGCTGGATTAATAAATTAGTCCTCCGTCCCAGCCCTGATGAGGAAAGGGCATCCGTACCACACGTACATAACTACACACTCAAAACCCCATGGGTACCGACGGAGGCATAACTCGCTCACGATCCACAATGCGGCTTGACCGACCCTGGGATTCGCACGCCTTTACTTTTTCTTTTTATTATTACGGGTTTTTTCTCTTTTTGAGGTCTATGCGGACGACCCGCCTGCAGAACACACCAAGGAGGCAAGGAGCTCTGGCATACAAGGGAATCCCCAGGTGGTCTCTACTAAACGATTGCCATACTTGTTTTACATACCCACACGCAGCTCGCCCTTGGTTGCGGCATGTTAAATAGCTTTACTTGCTTATCGCATTACTCTTGGGCACGTAGCAGAAATTCAAAATTTTCCTACGTGTCACCAAGATCAATCTAGGAGATGCTAGCAACGAGAGGGGAGGAGTGCATCTACATACCCTTGTAGATCGCGAGCGGAAGCGTTCAAGAGAACGGGGTTGATGGAGTCGTACTCGTCGTGATCCAAATCACCGATGATCCTAGCGCCGAACGGACGGCACCTCCGCGTTCAACACACGTACGGAGCAGCGACGTCTCCTCCTTCTTGATCCAGCAAGGGGGGAGGAGAGGTTGATGGAGATCCAGCAGCACGACGGCGTGGTGGTGGAAGTAGCGGGATCCCGGCAGGGCTTCGCCAAGCGCAAGCGGGGAGGAGGGAGATGTGTCACGGGAGGGAGAGGGAGACGCCAGGGTTTGGGGTCGGCTGCCCTCCCTTCCCCCCACTATATATAGGGCCAAGGGAGAGGGGGGGCGCAGCCTTGGCCCTTCCTCCAAGGAAGGGTGCGGCCAGGGAGGAGTCCATCCTCCCCAAGGCACCTAGGAGGTGCCTTCCCCCTTTAGGACTCTCCCTTTACCTTATCTCTTGGCGCATGGGCCTCTTGGGGCTGGTTCCCTTGGCCCATATAGGCCAAGGCGCACACCCCACAGCCCATGTGCCCCCCCGGGGCAGGTGGACCCCTTGGTGGACCCCCGGACCCCTTTCGGCACTCCCGGTACAATACCGATAATGCGCGAAACTTTTCCGGCGACCAAAACAAGACTTCCCATATATAAATATTTACCGTCCGGACCATTCCGGAACTCCTCGTGACGTCCGAGATCTCATCCGGGACTCCGAACAACTTTCAGGTTACCGCATACTAATATCTCTACAACCCTAGCGTCACCGAACCTTACGTGTGTAGACCCTACGGGTTCGGGAGACACGCAGACATGACCGAGACGACTCTCCGGTCAATAACCAACAGCGGGATCTGGATATCCATGTTGGCTCCCACATGCTCCTCGATGATCTCATCGGATGAACCACGATGTCGAGGATTCAATCAATCCCGTATACAATTCCCTTTGTCTACCGGTATAGTACTTGCCCGAGATTCGATCGTCGGTATCCCGATACCTTGTTCAATCTCGTTATCGGCAAGTCTCTTTACTCGTTCCGTAACACATCATCCCATGATCAACTCCTTGGTCACATTGTGCACATTATGATGATGTCCTACCGAGTGGGCCCAGAGATACCTCTCCGTTTACACGGAGTGACAAATCCCAGTCTCGATTCGTGCCAACCCAACAGACACTTTTGGAGATACCTGTAGTGCACCTTTATGGCCACCCAGTTACGTTGTGACGTTTGGTACACCCAAAGCATTCCTACGGTATCCGGGAGTTGCACAATCTCATGGTCTAAGGAAATGATACTTGACATTAGAAAAGCTCTAGCAAAACGAACTACACGATCTTGTGCTATGCTTAGAATTGGGTCTTGTCCATCACATCATTCTCCTAATGATGTGATCCCGTTATCAATGACATCCAATGTCCATGGTCAGGAAACCATAACCATCTATTGATCAACGAGCTAGTCAACTAGAGGCTTACTAGGGACATGTTGTGGTCTATGTATTCACACATGTATTACGGTTTCCAGTTAATACAATTATAGCATGAACAATAGACAATTATCATGAACAAGGAAATATAATAATAACCATTTTATTATTGCCTCTAGGGCATATTTCCAACAGTCTCCCACTTGCACTAGAGTCAATAATCTAGTTCACATCACCATGTGATTAACACTCAAAGTTCACATCGCCATGTGACTAATACCCAAGAGTTTACTAGAGTCAATAAACTAGTTCACATCACCATGTGATTAACACTCAATGAGTTCTAGGGTTTGATCATGTTATGCTTACGAGAGAGGTTTTAGTCAACGGGTCTGAACCTTTCAGATCCGTGTGCGCTTTATAAATCTCTATGTCATCCTGTAGATGCAGCTACCACGCGCTACTTGGAGCTATTCCAAATAACTGCTCTACTATACGAATCCGGTTTACTACTCAGAGTCATCCGGATTAGTGTCAAAGTTGCATCGACGTAACCCTTTACGACGAACTCTTTTACCACCTCCATAATCGAGAAAATTCCTTAGTCCACTAGATACTAAGGACAAGTTCGACCGCTGTCATGTGATCCATTCCCGGATCACTATTGTACCCCTTGACTAACTCATGGTAAGGCACACTTCAGGTGCGGTACACAGCATAGCATATTGTAGAGCCTACGTCTAAAGCATAGGGGACGACCTTCGTCCTTTCTCTCTCTTCTACTGTGGTCAGGTCTTGAGTCTTACTCAATACTCACACCTTGTAACACAGCCAAGAACTCCTTCTTTGCTGATCTATTTTGAACTCCTTCAAAATCTTGTCACGGTATGTATTCATTTGAAAGTACTATTAAGCGTTTTTGATCTATACTTATAGATCTTGATGCTCAATGTTCAAGTAGCTTAATCCAGGTTTTCCATTAAAAAACACTTTTCAAATAACCCTGTATGCTTTCCAGAAATTCTACATCATTTCTGATCAACAATATGTCAACAACATATACTCATCAGAAATTCTATAGTGCTCCCACTCACTTCTTTGGAAACACAAGTTTCTCATGAACTTTGTATAAACCCAAAATCTTTGATCATCTCATCAAAGCGTTCATTCCAACTCCGAGATGCTTACTCCAATCCTTAGAAGGATTGCTGGAGCTTTGCATACTTGTTAGCATCTTTCAGGATTGACAAAACCTTCTGGTTGTATCACATACAACCTTTCCTCAAGAAAATCGTCGAGGAAACAATGTTTTGACATCCTATCTGCAAGATTTCATAAATAATGCAGTAACTGCTAATACAATTCCAACAGACTCTTAGCATCGCTATGAGTGAGAAAGTCTCATCGCGGTCAACTCCTTGAACTTGCCGGAAAACATCTTAACGACAAGTCGAGCTTTCTTAATGGTGACACTTACCATTATTGTCTGTCTTGCTTTTAAAATCCATCTGTACCCAGCAGCCTTATGACTATCAAGTAGTTCTTTCAAAGTCTATACTTTGTTTTCATACATGGATCCTCTCGGATTTTATGGCCTCGAGCCATTCATCGGAATCCGGGCCCACCATCGCTTCTCCATAGCTCGTAGGTTCATTGTTGTCTAGCAACATGACTTCCAAGACAGGATTACGTACCACTCTGAAGTAGTACGCATCCTTGTCAACCTACGAGGTTTGGTAGTGACTTGATCCGAAGTTTCATGATCACTATCATAAGCTTCCACTTCAATTGGTATAGGTGCGACAGGAACAACTTCCTGTGCCCTGCTACACACTAGTTGGAGTGACGGTTCAATGAACTCATCAAGTCTCCACCCTCCTCCCACTCAATTCTTTTGAGAGAAACTTTTCCTCGAGAAAGGACCTGTTTCTAGAAACAATCGCCTTGCTTCCGGATCTGAAATAGGAGGTATACCCAACTGTTTTGGGTATTCTATGAAGATGCATTCATCCGCTTTGGGTTCGAGCTTATCAGCCTAAAACTTTTTCACATAAGCGTCGCAACCCCAAACTTTTAAGAAACGACAGCTTAGGCTTCTCTAAACCATAGTTCATACGGTGTCGTCTCAACGGAATTGCGTGGTGCCCTATTTAAAGTGAATGCGGTTGTCTCTAATGCCTAACCCATAAACGATAGTGGTAATTTGATAAGAGACATCATGGTATGCACCATATCCAATAGGGTGCAGTTATGATGTTCGGACACACCATCACACTATGGTGTTCCAGGCGGTATTAATTGTGAAACACTTTCCACAATGTCTTAATTGTGTGCCAAACTCGTAACTCAGATATTCATCTCTATGATCATATCATAGACATTTTATCCTCTTGTCACGAAGATCTTCAACTTCACTCTGAAATCACTTGAACCTTTCAATAATTCAGACTTGTGTTTCATTAAGCAAATATACTCAGCATCTACTCAAATCATCTGTGAAGCAAGAACATAACGATATCCACTGCATGCCTCAACACTCATTGGACTGCACACATCAAAATGTATTACTTCCAACAAGTTGCTTTCTTGTTCCATCTTACTGAAAACGAGGCCTTTCAGTCATCTTGCCCATGTGGTATGATTTTCATGTCTCAAGTGATTCAAAATCAAGTGAGTCCAAACGATCCATCTGCATGGAGTTTCTTCATGCATATATACCAATAGACATGGTTCGCATGTCTCAATCTTTTCAAAACGAGTGAGTCCAAAGATCCATCTACATGGAGCTTCTTCATGCATTCTATACCAATATGACTCAAATGGAAGTGCCACAAGTATGTGGTACTATCATTACTATTTTATATCTTTTTGGCACGAACATGTGTATCACTACGATCGAGATTTATTTTAGGTGCAAGACCATTGAAGGTATTATTCAAATAAACAAAGTAACCATTATTCTCCTTAAATGAATAATCGTATTGCGATAAACATAATCCAATCATGTTTATGCTCAACGCAAACGCCAAATAACAATTATTTAGGTTTAACACCAATCTCGATGGTAGAGGGAGCATGCGATGCTTGATCACATCAACCTTGGAAACACTTCCAACACATATCGTCATCTCACCTTTAGCTAGTCTCCGTTTATTCCGCAGCTTTTATTTCGTGTTACTAACACTTAGCAACCGAACCGGTATCTAATACCCTGGTGCTACTAGGAGTACTAGTAAAGTACACATTCATATAATGTATATCCAATATACTTCTGTCGACCTTGCCTGCCTTCTCATCTACCAAGTATCTAGGGCAGTTCTGCTTCAGTGACTGTTTCCCTCATTACAGAAGCACTTAGTCTCGGGTTTGGGTTCAACCTTGGGATTCTTCACTAGAGCATCAAATGATTTGCCGTTTCATGAAGTATCCCTTTTTTGCCCTTGCCCTTCTTGAAACTAGTGGTTTTACTAACCATCAACAATTGATGCTCCTATTTGATTTCTTCTTTTACGGTGTCAAACATCGCGAATAGCTCAAGGATCATCATATCTATCCCTGATATGTTATAGTTCATCACGAAGCTCTAATAGCTTGGTGGCAGTGACTATGGAGAACCATCACTATCTCATCTGGAAGATTAACTCCCACTCGATTCAAGCGATTGTGGTACTCAGACAATCTGAGCACATGCTCAATGATTGAGCTTTTCTCCCTTAGTCTGCAGGCTTAGGAAACTTGTCAGAGGTCTCATACCTCTTGACGTGGGCACTAGTCTAAAATCCCAATTTCAGTCTTCGGAACATCTCATATGTTCTGCGACGTTTCAAAAACTTCTTTGGTGCCACAATTCTAAACCGTTAGCATTACGCACTAAACTATCACGTAGTCATCAAAACGTGTATGTCAGATGTTTCGCAACATCTACAGACGACGCTGAGGTTCAGCACACCGAGCGGTGCATTAAGGACATAAGCCTTCTGTGCAGCAATGAGGACAATCCTCAGTTTACGGACCCAGTCCGCATAATTGCTACTATCAACTTTCAACTAAATTTTCTCTAGGAACATATCTTAAACAGTAGAACTAAAGCGTAAGCTATGACATAATTTGCAAAGACCTTTTGACTATGTTCATGATAATTAAGTTCATCTGATTATTTAATGAACTCCCACTCAGATAGACATCCCTCTAGTCATCTAAGTGATACATGATCCGAGTCAAACTAGGCCGTGTCCGATCATCACGTGAGACGGACTAGTCATCATCGGTGAACATCTCCATGTTGATCGCATCTACTATACGACTCATGTTCGACCTTTCGATCTCTTGTGTTCCGAGGCCATGTCTGTACATGCTAGGCTCGTCAAGTCAACCTAAGTGTTTCGCATGTGTTCCGAGGCCATGTCTGTACATGCTAGGCTCGTCAACACCCGTTGTATTCGAACGTTAGAATCTATCACACCCGATCATCACGTGGTGCTTCGAAACAACGAACCTTCGCAACGGTGCACAGTTAGGGGGAACACGTCTCTTGAAATTTTAGTGAGGGATCATCTTATTTATGCTACCATCGTTCTAAGCAAATAAGATGTAAACATGACAAACATCACATGCAAATCATAAAGTGACGTGATATGGCCAATATCATCTTGCACCTTTGATCTCCATCTTCGAGGCGCGGCATGATCACCTTCGTCACCGGCATGACACCATGTTCTCCATCATCATGATCTCCATCATCGTGTCTTCATGAAGTTGTCTCGCCAACTATTACTTCTACTACTATGGCTAACGGTTAGCAATAAAGTAAAGTAATTACATGGCGTTTTCATTGACACGCAGGTCATACAATAAATTAAGACAACTCCTATGGCTCCTGCCGGTTGTCATACTCATCGACATGCAAGTCGTGATTCCTATTACAAGAACATGATCAATCTCATACATCACATATATCATTCATCACATCCTTTTGGCCATATCACATCACATAGCATACCCTGCAAAAACAAGTTAGACGTCCTCTAATTGTTGTTGCATGTTTTACGTGGCTGCTATGGGTTTCTAGCAAGAACGTTTCTTACCTACGCAAAAGCCACAACGGTGATATGCCAATTGCTATTTACCCTTCATAAGGACCCTTTTCATCGAATCCGATCCAACTAAATTGGGAGAGACAGACACCCGCTAGCCACCTTATGCCTCAAGTACATGTCAGTCGGTGGAACCTGTCTCACGTAAGAGTACGTGTAAGGTCGGTCCGGTCCGCTTCATCCCACAATGCCGCCGAATCAAGATAAGACTAGTAACGGTAAGCAAATTGAAAAAATCATCGCCCACAACTACTTTGTGTTCTACTCGTGCATAGAATCTACGCATAGACCTGGCTCATGATGCCACTCTTGGGCACGTAGCAGAAATTCAAAATTTTCCTACATTTCACCAAGATCAATCTAGGAGATGCTAGCAACGAGAGGGGAGGAGTGCATCTACATACCCTTGTAGATCGCGAGCGGAAGCGTTCAAGAGAACGGGGTTGATGGAGTCGTACTCGTCGTGATCCAAATCACCGATGATCCTAGCGCCGAACGGACGGCACCTCCGCGTTCAACACACGTACGGAGCAGCGATGTCTCCTCCTTCTTGATCCAGCAAGGGGGGAGGAGAGGTTGATGGAGATCCAGCAGCACGACGGCGTGGTGGTGGAAGTAGCGGGATCCCGGCAGGGCTTCGCCAAGCGCAAGCGGGGAGGAGGGAGATGTGTCACGGGAGGGAGAGGGAGGCGCCAGGGCTTGGGGTCGGCTGCCCTCCCTTCCCCCCACTATATATAGGGCCAAGGGAGAGGGGGGGCGCAGCCTTGGCCCTTCCTCCAAGGAAGGGTGTGGCCAGGGAGGAGCCCATCCTCCCCAAGGCACCTAGGAGGTGCCTTCCCCCTTTAGGACTCTCCCTTTACCTTATCTCTTGGCGCATGGGCCTCTTGGGGCTGGTTCCCTTGGCCCATATAGGCCAAGGCGCACACCCCACAGCCCATGTGGCCCCCCCGGGGCAGGTGGACCCCCGGACCCCTTTCGGCACTCCCGGTACAATACCGATAATGCGCGAAACTTTTCCGGCGACCAAAACAAGACTTCCCATATATAAATCTTTACCTCCGGACCATTCCGGAACTCCTCATGACGTCCGGGATCTCATCCGGGACTCCGAACAACTTTCGGGTTACCGCATACTAATATCTCTACAACCCTAGCGTCACCGAACCTTAAGTGTGTAGACCCTACGGGTTCGGGAGACACACAGACATGACCGAGACGACTCTCCGGTCAATAACCAACAGGGGGATCTGGATACCCATGTTGGCTCCCACATGCTCCTCGATGATCTCATCGGATGAACCACGATGTCGAGGATTCAATCAATCCCATATACAATTCCCTTTGTCTACCGGTATAGTACTTGCCCGAGATTCGATCGTCGGTATCCCGATACCTTGTTCAATCTTGTTACCGGCAAGTCTCTTTACTCGTTCCGTAACACATCATCCCGTGATCAACTCCTTGGTCACATTGTGCACATTATGATGATGTCCTACCGAGTGGGCCCAAAGATACCTCTCCGTTTACACGGAGTGACAAATCCCAGTCTCGATTCGTGCCAACCCAACAGACACTTTCGGAGATACCTGTAGTGCACCTTTATGGCCACCCAGTTACGTTGTGACGTTTGGTACACCCAAAGCATTCCTACGGTATCCAGGAGTTGCACAATCTCATGGTCTAAGGAAATGATACTTGACATTAGAAAAGCTCTAGCAAAACGAACTACACGATCTTGTGCTATGCTTAGAATTGGGTCTTGTCCATCACATCATTCTCCTAATGATGTGATCCCGTTATCAATGACATCCAATGTCCATGGTCAGGAAACCATAACCATCTATTGATCAACGAGCTAGTCAACTAGAGGCTTACTAGGGACATGTTGTGGTCTATGTATTCACACATGTATTACGGTTTCCAGTTAATACAATTATAGCATGAACAATAGACTGAACAAGGAAATATAATAATAACCATTTTATTATTGCCTCTAGGGCATATTTCCTCCGATTAGGCGTGTACAACGCCCCTAGTTCGGCCTTTCGAATACCAGGGGCTTCGCTAACTTTCTTAATTGTCAAACTCCTATGGCTAAGTGAGGGCGGTAAAGGCCGCATAGTCTGATTGCCTTGTTCGTTGCGTTAAACACCTCCTTTAAGGACCAAAATGTGGAGTAAAGAGTGTTTAGATTTATCCCGAACACCCCCATACTATCTACATGGGGGCAGAAGCCGATGACTGGTCAACCCTCAGATTTCATAAACGACCGCACAGGAGGTAAAATGTAAATCGCAAGCATTATAATACATAACATCATTGTTCCATATTACAGGACAGGATAATACAAATGTTCTCATGGGAATATGACATCCTTTGAACATTGCTCCGCCACAAGGCGGGACCCCTCCAGGACACCATAAAAATAAAGCTCGGGTCGACGATGCTCCTTGCCCTCCAGCGGCCCCTCGGTCATCGGCTTCTTGGCATCCAGCTTCGCCCAATGCGTCTTGACGCGGGCAAATGCCATGCGCGCACCTTCAATACAGACCGACCGCTTCACGGCTTCGAGCCACGGACAGGCACTTACAAGCCGCTTAACAAGACCGAAGTAGCTGCTAGGTATAGGCTCGGCAGGCCACAACCGGACTATCATGTCCTTCATGCCTAGCTCTGCCGACCTGTGCAACTCGACCAACTGCTTTAGCTGGTCGCTGAAGGGCACCTGATGTTCGGGTCCAAGATATTGGAACCAGAATAGCTTCTCCATAGACATCCCTTCTTCGGCCCTATAATGCTCAGCAGCATCTGATATACTGCGCGGCAGATCCGTAAACGCCCCTGGAAAACCCAAATTCGGATAAGTACAAGGAACGTTTCTTCTACATATTTGCTTCGCACGGTGAAAGACTTACCCGCCGCAATCTTCTTGGCCGCCTGAATTTCCTGGAGGGCGTTCTGGGCTTCGGCTCGTGCATCCTGTGCGCTCTGGCGGGCCTTCGCCAGTTCGGACTCTTGCGCCTTACAATCGCGCTCCGAGGACTCAAATCTCTCAATCGCGCCCTGGAGCTGTTGCTGCGCCTCGCCAACCTGGGCCTCGTGCTTCTCACGCGCGGCGCGTTCCTTGGCCGCTTTGTCCTCGGCCTCAGCTAACGCCTTTTTGAGGGCCGCCACTTCGGTCGTGGCCCCTAATAAAGTTCATGACACTTTAGTCGGCTTGAACAATTTACTCTTCAATATACACGCAGGTTACTGCATACCTTGGCTATCCTCCAGCTGCTTCTTCACGCGGCCGAGCTCTTCCTCGGCCCGCTCCAGTTTCTGCTTCAGTCCGGAGACTTCCGCAGTTTGAGCGGTAGCAGCTCGCAACGAGGCCTGCTTATTCACATAGACACTTTATGTTAGACTCCTGCGAAAATCAGTTTTGATCCTCTGTTCGGCTTTTCTTTCCGGACACCAAACAGAGCATCAGGGGCTACTGTCTACGCCGTGATATTCTTCTTACAATTATGTACTCACCTCAAAGCCTGCTAGAAGGCTAGCGCAAGCTTCGGTCAGCCTGTTTTTGATGGACTGAACCTTTTCAATCACCGTACCCATATGGGCACGGTGCTCATCCACAATGGAGGCGCCTTGCAGCGTTTCCAGTAGATGATCCTGCGCCTCTTGTTGGACAGAGGACACCGGTAGCACACCCCCTCCTTTCGGGAAGGGCCGTTTGCCGGACTCCGGAGCCGTACAGGTCTCCAAAATAGAATCCGGCTGAGGGTCGAATAGGACTCGGCCCGCACCGTCCATCTCCGTAGGGGCTTTTTCCCCCATGTATCCGGCGGTCCGGGAGTCATCTTGGGGCGCCGCCCTGACGATCTCCGGAGTCTTCCCCCGGTCCGAGGAGGCCCTTTGAGGTGCCTCCTCGTCATCACCCTTGGCCGAAGGGGAGAAAGCGGGCGGCGGTGACATGCTGGCCCTCTCCTTTGGGTCCAGCGAACCTTCTGATGAAGATAGCGGAGAGCTGTCCTGAGCCGGACTGCGATAACACGATTCAAACATTGCAAGGCAGAAAGGATGGGCGTTCGGGTGTGCATAAGGATTTTTGATACTTACGATTTGGCTCGAGGCTTAGCCCGGGAAGGCCGCTCCGGACTGCTATCGACATCCCATGCGGAGTTATCCGCGGGGGAACCTTTTCCCCTCTTGGGCGCCTTCGCCTCCAGGTTCTTAGAGGCAGCCCTCTTCTTCCTCCTCGCCTCAGGTGGGGAGTCATCCTCTTCTTCCTCCTCTTTGTCGTCGTCTTCGGCAGACGAAGAGTGAGTCTCATCCTCGGACATCACGACCGAAGCTCCTTTTCGGCGAAGACCACTCCTGGTCCCCTTGGCCGCTTTCTTGGCCTTCTTCTCCGGCACGTCATAAGGCGCCGGAAACAACATCTTCGTCAGAAGTGGGAATTCTTGTTCCTCAGGAAGCGAAGCTGGACAGTTAATCCGCCCCGCCACCTCGATCCAGGCCTGGCGAAGTGGATGGGAGAGCTCAGATTCCATCCTCAAAATATGCCGGTGAAGGATATACCTTGAAAACATTAAAAGACTTACCGAATTGGCCTGGCGTTTTAAGCTAAGCCTGCGATCTTCGGTCGTGGGCGGTGGCGTCTCGCCGGCTTTGAAGAGCGCTTTACAGCTATCTTCATGCATCACGCCGAAGAGCTCTAGTAGCATCTGGTGCTTGGCTGGGTCGTACTCCCACAAATAGCAAGTCCGACGTTGGCACGGAAGGATCCGGCGAATGAGCATAACCTGGATCACATTGACAAGTTTGATCTTCTTGGTTATCATGTTCTGGACGCATGTCTGGAGCCCAGTTATCTCGTCCGAAGATCCCCAGGTTAGGCCCTTCTCTTGCCAGGAAGTGAGCCGCATCGGAACTCCGGATCGGAATTCGGGGGCCGCTACCCAGTTGGTGTCGCGCGGCTCGGTGATGTAAAACCACCCCGATTGCCATCCCTTCACCGTCTCTGCGAAGGAGCCTTCGGGCCAGATGACGTTGGGCATCTTGCCCACCATGGCGCCTCTACACTCTGCTTGTTGACCGCTCACCACCTTCGGTTTCACATTGAAGGTCTTCAGCCATAGGCCGAAGTGAGGTGGGATGCGGAGGAAGGCCGCACACGACAATAAATGCCAAGATATTGAGGATAAAATTGGGGGCCAGATCGTGGAAGTCCAGCCCATAGTAAAACATCAATCCGCGGACAAATGGGTGGAGAGGAAATCCCAGCCCGCGGACAAAGTGTGTGAGAAACACAACCCTCTCATGGGGCTCGGGAGTAGGGACGATTTGCCCTTTTGCCGGGAGTCGGTGAGCAATCTCCTTGGCTAAATATCCGGCCTCCCGGAGCTCCGTGATGTCCTTCTTCTTGATGGAGGAGGCCATCCACTTGCCTCCAGCTCCGGATCCGGACATGCTTGGAGTGTTTTCTCGAATGAGGAAAAGCTAAAGCTTGGGCGCTGAAGCTCAAGGACGGAAGGATTGAAGGAGAGAAAGGGTGTGGGTGAAGGAAGAGAATCCTTATCCCCTTATAAAGGCCGCGAATATCAAGCGCCTCCCCACTCGCCCTAAAAACTCGCCTATTCCCAAGGGCTATATAAACGACACGGTTGGGTTACCCATGCCCGCATTGATGAGAATCCCGCGATAAGGGGACACGATCTCTGCTTTAACAAGACGTGCCAATGGCAACCGCGTCTCAAAACATGGAGCGGCATACGAAAAATGGTTCGAAATTATGACCGGACAGACGTAATGTCATGTTGTAAAAAGCTGTCAGCGGATAGAACTCGTGTAAAAATATATTCTCTCTGCGTTTGTGTATGGTGTGTGTAACATGTCCGGATACTATCATCGCATGCGAAGACTATTTTGGAGTTCGGAAAAAGGGGAACCCGCCTTGCAATGCCGAAGACGATCTGTGTGCCGGACTCCTCATCATTGAAGCCAGGTTCAGGGGCTACTGAGGGAGTCCTGGACTAAGGGGTCCTCGGGCGTCCGGCCTGTTATCCATGGGCCGGACTGATGGGCTGTGAAGACATGAAGGCCGAAGACTGTACCCGTGTCCGGATTGGACTCTCCTTAGCGTGGAAAGCAAGCTTGGCGATCTACTATGAAGAGTCCTTCTTATGTAACCGACCCTATGTAACCCTAGATCCCTCCGGTGCCTATATAAACCGGGGGCGTAGTCCGGATAGGACACATTCATTACCATAGTCATACAGGCTAGACTTTTAGGGTTTAGCCATTATGATCTCATGGTAGATCAACTCTTGTAATACTCATATTCATCAAGATCAATCAAGCAAGAAGTAGGGTATTACCTCCGTAGAGAGGGCCCGAACCTGGGTAAACATCATGTCCCCCGTCTCCTGTTACCATCGATCCTAGACGCACAGTTCGGGACCCCCTACCCGAGATCCGCCGGTTTTGACACCGACAACCGTACCGACAGGGGTTCCGAGCTGCTTGGCAGCATAGTAGTACGCAAGCTTGTAAGGCTCCATCCACGACGTCGTCTGCACTGTGGGTGCGCCCATCTGGTGGCGTCCTCCTTTGCCGCCACGACCACCTCGTCCACCATGACCTCCATGCCCAACTCCACCACCAGGCCCATCGGCGGCCAACCGCTTCTTGAGCTTCTCCTCCTTTGCGGCCTTCGCCTTGATGCGACGAGTTGGCCACATAGCCGAGCTGATCTTCCGGCCGAGCGTGATGCTCGGATCCTCCGGTACCTCTGCCGGCTCCATCTCCAACAGGTTCTCCAACAGTTTCATGCGTCAGTGACGGAAGGAACAAGAGGTTGGGACAAAAGAGTGGGAATTGGGCGAAGAGCGACGAGGATGGAAGAAGAGAGTGGGGGATTTTGGCGCGGAAACAATGCGGGATGCTTCAAAGGCGCGGGCTTCGCCTTCCTTTTGGGTGGGCCAGGGGGGTAGAGAGCTATGTTTCGCTTGTTCGGACTCCTGCAAACCCCTCCCCACGTTTGTCTCTCGTTTGCGGGAGAAAACACGTCTGGACCGCGCCGCGGACCGATACAGGACCGCGTTGTATGGCTTCCGCGGTCCGGACAGCGTGATCCAGACGGATGCAGGCGATTTGCGAGTCGCCGTTGGAGATGCCCTTAGCTATCATTTTTCTTGATCGCAAAAAACAAAGCTTTCACTTCATTTTTCTCATAATACACAAGGCACCACATATGACTTTAAATCAATATAATAATCCAATGGTATGTCTGTTGGGGAACGTAGAAATTTCCTACGCACACGCAAGATCATGGTGATGCATAGCAACGAGAGGGGAGAGTGTTGTCCACGTACCCTCGTAGACCGAAAGCGGAAGCGTTATGACAACGCGGTTGATGTAGTCGTATGTCTTCATGATCGACCGATCCTAGTACTGAACGTACGGCACCTCCGCGATCTGCACACGTTCAGCTCGGTGACGTCCCACGAACTCACGATCCAGTAGAGCTTTGAGGGAGGGCTTCATCAGCACGATGGCGTGATGACGGTGATGATGAAACTACCGGCGCAGGGCTTCGCCTAAGCACTACGACAATATGACCGAGGTGGATTATGGTGGAGGGGGGCACCGCACACGGCTAAGAGATCAATGATCAACTTGTCTATCTATGGGGTGCCCCCTCCCCCGTATATAAAGGAGTGGAGGAGGGGGAGGGCGTGCCCTGGGGAGTCCTACTCCCACCGGGAGTAGGATTCCTCCCCTTCCAAGTAGTAGGAGTAGGAGAGAAGGAAGGGGAAGAGAGAAGAGAAGGAAGGAGGGGGCGCTGCCCCTCCCCTAGTCCAATTCGGACTAGGCCTTGGGGAGGGGGCTGCCCTAGGCAGCCCCTCTCTCTCTCCCCTAAAGCCCAATAAGGCCCATA
Source organism: Aegilops tauschii subsp. strangulata (assembly GCF_002575655.3). Taxonomy (NCBI): domain Eukaryota; kingdom Viridiplantae; phylum Streptophyta; class Magnoliopsida; order Poales; family Poaceae; genus Aegilops; species Aegilops tauschii. The sequence goes on along the minus strand of NC_053035.3, from coordinate 366,524,264 downwards.
TACTCCCCGGCGAATTCTCGTGACTCTCCGGTACTTCGATAAATACCCGAACCACTCATAATACCGATCGTCACCGAACGTTAAGCGTGCGGACCCTACGGGTTCGAGAACTATGTAGACATGACCGAGACTCATCTCCGGTCAATAACCAATAGTGGAAGCTGGATGCTCATGTTGGTTCCTACATATTCTACGAAGATCTTTATCGGTCAAACCGCATAACAACATACGTTGTTCCCTTTGTCATCGGTATGTTGCTTGCCCGAGATTCGATCGTCGGTATCCTCATACCTAGTTCAATCTCGTTACCGGCAAGTCTCTTTACTCGTTCCGTAATGCATCATCCCGCAACTAACTCATTAGTCACATTGCTTGCAAGGCTTATAGTGATGTGCATTACCGAGAGGGCCCAGAGATACCTCTCCGACAATCGGAGTGACAAATCCTAATCTCAATCTATGCCAACTCAACAAGTACCATCGGAGACACCTGTAGATCACCTTTATAATCACCCAGTTACATTGTGATGTTTGGTAGCACACAAAGTGTTCCTCCGGTATCCGGGAATTGCATAATCTCATAGTCATAGGAACATGTATAAGTCATGAAGAAAGCAATAGCAATATACTAAACGATCAAGTGCTAAGCTAACGGAATGGGTCAAGTCAATCACATCATTCTCTAATGATGTGATCCCGTTAATCAAATGACAACTCATGTATATGGCTAGGAAACTTAACCATCTTTGATTCAATGAGCTAGTCAAGTAGAGGCATACTAGTGACACTCTGTTTGTCTATGTATCCACACATGTACTAAGTTTTTGGTTAATACAATTCTAGCATGAATAATAAACATTTATCATGATATAAGGAAATATAAATAACAACTTTATTATTGCCTCTAGGGCATATTTCCTTCAGTCTCCCACTTGCACTAGAGTCAATAATCTAGTTCACATCGCCATGTGATTTAACACCAATAGTTCACATCACCATGTGATTAACACCCATAGTTCACATCGCCATGTGACCAACACTCAAAGGGTTTACTAGAGTCAGTAATCTTAGTTCACATTGCCATATGATTAACACCCAAAGAGTACTAAGGTGTGATCATGTTTTGCTTGTGAGAGAAGTTTAGTCAACGAGTCTGCCATATTCAGATCCGTATGTATTTTGCAAATTTCTATGTCAAGAATGCTCTACACGAAGCTACTCTAGCTAATTGCTCCCACTTTTAATATGTATCCAGATTGAGACTTAGAGTCATCTGGATCAGTGTCAAAACTTGCATCAACGTAACCCTTTACGACGAACCTTTTGTCACCTCCATAATTGAGGAACATATCCTTATTCCACTAAGGATAATTTTGACCGCTGTCTAGTGATCTAATCCTAGATCACTATTGTACTCCCTTGCCAAAATCAGTGTAGGGTATACAATAGATCTGGTACACAGCATGGAATACTTTATAGAACCTATGGCTGAGGCATAAGGAATGATTTTCATTCTCTTTCTATCTTCTGCCGTGGTCGGGCTTTGAGTCTTACTCAATTTCATAGTGGGCAATACAGGCAAGAACTCCTTCTTTGGCTGTTCCATTTTGAACTACTTCAAAAATTTGTCAAGGTATGTACTCATTGAAAAAACTTATCAAGCGTCTTGATCTATCTCTATAGATCTTGATGCTCAATATGTAAGCAGCTTCATCGATGTCTTTCTTTGAAAAACTCCTTTCAAACAATCCTTTTATGCTTTCCAGAAGATTCTACATCATTTCCGATCAACAATATGTCATTCACATATACTTATCAGAAAGGTTGTAGTGCTCCCACTCACTTTCTTGTAAATACAGGCTTCACCGCAAGTCTGTATAAAACAATATGCTTTGATCACACTATCAAAACGTATATTCCAACTCCAAGATGCTTGCACCAGTCCATAGATGGATCGCTGGAGCTTTGCACACTTTGTTAGCACCTTTAGGATCGACAAAACCTTCTGGTTGCATCACATACAACTCTTCTTTAAGAAATCCATTAAGGAAAGCAGGTTTGACATCCATTTGCCAAATTTCATAAAATGCGGCAATTGCTAACATGATTCGAACAGACTTTTAAGCATCGATACAAGTGAGAAAATCTCATCGTAGTCAACACCTTGAACTTGTCGAAAACATTTTTGCGACAATTCAAGCTTTGTAGATAGTAACACTACTATCATCGTATGTCTTCCTCTTGAAGATCCATTTATTCTCTATTGCTTGCCGATCATCGGGCAAGTCAACCAAAGTCTGTACTTTGTTCTCATACATGGATCCTATCTCAGATTTTATGGCCTCAAGCCATTTCGTGGAATCTGGGCTCTTCATCGCTTCCTCATAGTTTGTAGGTTCGTCATGGTCAAATAACATGATCTCCAGAACAGGATTACCGTACCACTCTGGTGCGGATCTTATTCTGGTTGACCTACGAGGTTTGGTAGTAATTTGATCCGAAGTTTCATGATCATCATCATTAGCTTCCTCACTAATTGGTGTAGGAATCACTGGAACTGATTTCCGTGATGAACTACTTTCCAATTCGGGAGAAGGTAACAATTACCTCATCAAGTTCTACTTTCCTTCCACTCACTTCTTTCGAGAGAAACTCCTTCTCTAGAAACGATCCACTCTTAGCAACAAAGATCTTGCCTTCGGATCTGTGATAGAAGGTGTACCCAACAATATCTTTTGGGTATCCTATGAAGACGCATTTCTCCGATTTGGGTTCGAGCTTATCAGGTTGAAGCTTTTTCACATAAGCATCGCAGCCCCAAACTTTAAGAAACGACAACTTAGGTTTATTGCTAAACCACAGTTCATACGGTGTCGTCTCAACAGATTTAGATGGTGCCCTATTTAACGTGAATGCAGTTGTCTCTAATGCATAACCCCAAAACGATAGTGGTAAATCGGTAAGAGACATCATAGATCACACCATATCCAATAAAGTACGGTTATGACGTTCGGACACACCATTACGCTGTGGTGTTCTAGGTGGCGTGAGTTGTGAAACTACTTCACATTGTTTTAAATGAAGACCAAACTCATAACTCAAATATTCGTCTCCGCGATCAGATCATTGATAACCCACAAGTATAGGGGATCAATTGTAGCCTCTTTCGATAAGTAAGAGTGTCGAACCCAACGAGGAACTAAAGGTAGAACAAATATTCCCTCAAGTTCTATCGACCACCGATACAACTCTACGCACACTTGACGTTCACTTTACCGGAAACAAGTATGAAACTAGAAGTACTTTGTAGGTGTTTTTGGATAGGTTTGCAAGATAATAAGGAGTGCGTAAATAAAAGCTAGGGGCTGTTTAGATAAAGACACAACTAAATTAGTTTTAGTGGAGAGCTTTTTGTTACGAGAAAGTTATTTGTCCCTAGGCAATCGATAACTAAACCGGTAATCATTATTGCAATTTTATTTGAGGGAGAGGCATAAGCTAACATACTTTCTCTACTTGGATCATATGCACTTATGATTGGAACTCTAGCAAGCATCCGCAACTACTAAAGATCATTAAGGTAAAACCCAACCATAGCATTAAAGTATCAAGTCCTCTTTATCCCATACGCGACAACCCCCTTACTCGGGTTTGTGTTTCAGTCACTCACGCAACCCACTATAAGTGAATCATGAACGTATTGCAACACCCTACAGCGGGGATCCCTCACGCTTGTGCGACACGGAGAGCACCATAGGACATCACCAATAATAAAACATGCAACTCAAACCAATCTTGATCATCAAATAACCCATAGGACAAAACGGATCTACTCAAACATCATAGGATAGCCATACATCATTGGGAAATAATATATAGCGTTGAGCACCATGTTTAAGTAGAGATTACAGCGGGTAAGAGAGAGGTTACACCGCTGCATAGAGGGGGGAAGAGTTGGTGATGATGGCGGTGAAGTTGTTGGTGAAGATTGCGGTGATGATGATGGCCACGGCGGTGTTCCGGCGCCACCGGAAGAGAAGGGGAGAGGGGGCCCCTTCATCTTCTTCTTCCTTGACCTCCTCCCTAGATGGGAGAAGGGTTTCCCCTCTGGTCCTTGGCCTCCATGGCGTGGGAGGGGCGAGAGCCCCTCCGAGATTGGACCTGTCTCTCTGTTTCTCTCTGTTTCTGCGCTCTGTTCTGCTGCCCTTTCACCTTTTTTTTATATCTGGAGATCCGTAACTCCGATTGGATTGAAACCTTCGCCTAGATCTTTTTCCAAAAATTAGCTTTCTTGCGGACAAAGTAGAGCATCAACCGCCTTACGAGGGGCCCACGAGGGTGGGGGCGCGCCCACTTGGAGTGGGCGTGGGCCCCACCCTCGTGGCCACCTCGGGCACCGTCTCGCGTTGATTTTACTTCCCAAAAATCACAAATATTCCAAAATAATTCTCCGTCCGTTTTTATCCTGTTTGGATTCCGTTTGATATGGGGTTTCTGCGAAACATAAAACATGCAACAAACAGGAACTGGCACTGGGCACTGGATCAATATGTTAGTCCCAAAAATAGTATAAAAAGTTGCCAAAAGTATATGAAAGTTTAATAATATTGGCATGGAACAATAAAAAATTATAGATACGACGGAGACGTATCAGCATCCCCAAGCTTAATTCATGGTCGTCCTCGAGTAGGTAAATGATAAAAAAGATAATTTTTGATGTGGAATGCTACCTAGCATAATCTTGATCATGTATCTAATCATGGCATGAATATTAAGACACGAGTGATTCAAAGCAATAGTCTATCATTTGACATAAAAACAATAATACTTCAAGCCTACTAATAAAGCAATCATGTCTCTTCAAAATAACATGGCCAAAGAAAGTTATCCCTACAAAATCATATAGTCTGGCTATGCTCCATCTTCACCACACAAAATATTCACATCATGCACAACCCCGATGACAAGCCAATCAATTGTTTCATACTTTTGATGTTCTCAAACCTTTTCAACTTTCACGCAATACATGAGCGTGAGCCATGGACATAGCACTATAGGTGGAATAGAATATGATGGTGGAGGTTGTATGGAGAAGACAAAAAGGAGAAAGTGTCACATCGACGCGGCTAATCAATGGGCTATGGAGATGCCCATCAATTGATGTCAATGTGAGGAGTAGGGATTGCCATGCAACGGATGCACTAAGAGCTATAAGTGTATGAAAGCTCATTGGAAACTAAGTGGGTGTGCATCCAACTTGCTTTCTCATGAAGACCTAGGGCATTTGAGGAAGCCCATCGTTGGAATAAACAAGCCAAGTTCTATAATGAAAATTCCCACTAGTATATGAAAGTGATAACTCAAGAGACTCTCTATATGAAGAACATGGTGCTACTCTGAAGCACAAGTGTGGTAAAAGGATAGTAACATTGCCCCTTCTCTCTTTTTCTCTCATTTTTTTCCTTTTTTCCTTTTTTTATTTTTTGGTGGGCTTCTTTGGCCTCTCTTTTTTATTTGGGCTTCTTTGGCCTCTTTTATTTTTCATAAAGTCCGGAGTCTCATCCCGACTTGTGGGGGAATCATAGTCTCCATCATCCTTTCCTCACCGGGGCAATGCTCTAATAATGATGATCATCACACTTTTATTTACTTACAACTCAATATTACAACTCGATATCTAGAACAAAGATATGACTCTATATGAATGCCTCCGGCGGTGTAGCGGGATGTTATCTAGCGTAGCAATGACATCAAAAAACGGACAAGCCATGAAAACATCATGCTAGCTATCTTACGATCATGCAAAGCAATATGACAATAAATGCTCAAGTCATGTATATGATGATGATGGAAGTTGCATGGCAATATATCTCGGAATGGCTATGGAAATGCCATGATAGGTAGGTATGGTGGCTGTTTTGAGGAAGATATAATGAGGCTTATGTGTGACAGAGCGTATCGTATCACGGGGTTTGGATGCACCGGCGAAGTTTGCACCAACTCTCTAGGTGAGAAAGGGCAATGCGCGGTACCGAAGAGGCTAGCAATGATTGAAGGGTGAGAGTGCGTATAATCCATGGACTCAACATTAGTCATAAAGAACTCACATACTTATTGCAAAAATCTATTAGTCATCGAAACAAAGTATTACGCGCATGCTCCTAGGGGGATAGATTGGTAGGAAAAGACCATCGCTCGTCCCCGACCGCCACTCATAAGGAAGAAAATCAATAAGTAAATCATGCTCCGACTTCATCACATAACGGTTCACCATATGTGCATGCTACGAGAATCACAAACCTCAACACAAGTATTTCTACTAATCCACAACTACCCATTAGCATGACTCTAATATCACCATCTTTATATCGCAAAACTATTGCAAGGAATCAAACATATCATATTCAGTGATCTATAAGTTTTATGTAGGATTTTATGACTAACCATGTGAATGACCAATTCCTGTCAACTCTCTAAATAGATATAAGTGAAGCAAGAGAGTTTAATACTTTCTACAAAAGATATGCCCATGCTCTAACAAATATAAGTGAAGCAAAAGAGCATTCTACAAATGGTGGTTTTCTATGTGAAGAGAAACGGGCAATCCAAACTTCAAATGATATAAGTGAAGCACATGAAGCATTCTATAAAGCCATACTCAAAAGGTATAAGTGAAGTGCAAAGAGCATTCTATAAATCAACCAAGTATTATCTCATACCAGCATGGTGCATAAAAGAAAAATGAAAACTAAATACAAAAGACGCTCCAAGATTGCACATATCGCATGAACGAAACGAATCCGAAAACATACCGATACTTGTTGAAGAAAGAGGGGATGCCTTCCGGGGCATCCCCAAGATTAGACGCTTGAGTATCCTTGAATATTTACTTGGGGTGCCTTGGGAATCCCCAAGCTTGAGCTCTTGCCTCTCTTCCTTCTCCTCACATCGAGACCTTCTAGATCATCGAACACTTCATCCACACAAAACTTCAACATAAAACTCGGTAAGAGCTGTTAGTATAATAAAGCAAATCACTACTCTAAGTACTGTTGCAGACCAATTAATATTTTGTTTTTGCATTGTGTCTACTGTAATATAGCTTTTTCATGCCTTAATCCACTGATATAAATCGATAGTTTCATCAAAACAAGCAAACTATGCATCAAAAACAGAATCTGTCTAAAACAGAACAGTCTGTAATAATCTGAACATTTACCATACTTATGATACTTGAAAAATTCTGCCAAAATTAGGAAAATTAAAAAATTTGTATAGAAAGACAGTTCAAAAAGAACCAGAACCATTTGATGTTCCAGTAAAAAATGTAAAATCGCGCACTACAGCCAAAGTTTCTGTCCTGCACCGTACAAACCAACAAGCATTGTAAACATCCTAAAGGCAAACCTTGGCACATTATTATTATAATACAATGGAATTGTACAAGGGGATAATTATTTTTTTTGAAATTTTCTGTAATCAAGATTCACAAAGTTTCCGTGAGCATGAACAAAGTTCAAGGCTAGCTCCCACTTCAACAATGCTTGTCTTTCTCACTTTCGCTTTTCTTTTTGAAAAAGTTTTGGGTTCCCCTCTTTATTTTTGTTGTTTTTAAACTATACGAAAGCACTCAACAGAAATAAATGACTCTCTAAAACTTCCGGGTTGTCTCCCTGGCAGCGCTTTCTTTAAAGCCATTAAGCTAGGCATATGGTGCTCAAGTAATGAATCCACCCGGATCCCAAGGTATATCAAAGCCAATTTTAATTAGCAATGATTTGTAATTTAGTAGTGAGCACAAAGCAACGTATATCATGTAATGACGAAGTCTAACTCTCTTCCTATGCATCGGCATGTCATAAAAGAACAATTCATGCACACAAAGTAAAGGCCAATGCATAGTATAAACAGTTTCTTGCAATTTTATCGTGTTGGAAACATAGAGAGGTGGAGATATAGTTCCTCTCTCATAATAATTGCAAGTAGGAGCAGCAAGCACATGCATATTATATTCATCAAAATCATCATGTGCAACGGTATAAGGCAACCCATCAATATAATCCTTAATAAGGGTAAACTTCTCCAATATAGTGTAGTTGGGAGAATTCAAAAAGATAATAGGACTATCATGCGTGGGTGCAATAGCAACAATTTCATTCATAGCATAAGGAACTATAGCAAGTTCATCTCCATAAGCATAATTCATATTGGCATCTTGGCCACAAGCATAGCAAGCATCATCAAAAAGGGATATTTCAAGAGAATCAACGGGATCATAACAATCATCATAGCAATCATCCTTCGGTAAGCACGAAGGGAAATTAAACAATGTATAAGTTGGAGGGTTACTCTCATTAGAAGGTGGGCACGGGTAGCTAATCCGCTCTTCCTCCTTTTGTTCTCCGCTCTCCTCCTCATCTTTTTCATCTAATGAGCTCACAGTTTCATCAATTTCTTCTTCCATAGATTCCTGCAAAATATTAATCTCTTCTTGGACAGCGGAGACTTTCTCAATAAGTGCATTAATATCGGAATTGTATTCATAATTCTCATAGCAATATTTGAGGATAGCTAAATTTTCAGGTCTATAAACAGCATCATCAAAATCGTCAAACTCTTTAAACATAGATTCAATTTCATAAGCACCCACAAAAGCAACAAATTCTTCTATTTGTTCCACATCATAGTAATCATATATACCATTAGCATAAGAAGCTAAGGTTTTATTATCATTAAATTTGCATGAAAAGGGAAGGTGTGGAGCCTTCATCCTAGAGCAACAAGTATAATCATAACTCAAGCATACTTGTTGAGCATACCACTTCAATATATAAATTTGATCCCATAATAGTTTCCATTTTGTGTCAAGTGATAATCCCTAAAGTATTCACGTTGATCCAATGTTACTCCCATTACCAAATTGAATGGGGTTTTCTCTGGATTATCAAAGTAGTACATAATATCTGTCACATAACGAGCATCGAGGGTTTTAGGAGGTTCCTCATCTCCATGAGCAGCAAGTACATCTAATTTTTTTGGTATTTCGTGTTCCATATCCATAACTAAAGATAGAGAACAACTAAGAACAGCAAATAAAAATTACTTAGTGATAAAGCAAACAAGCACACACGAGAATATTTACCCCATGCTATTGCTCCCCGGCAACGGCGCTAGAAAAAGGTCTTGATAACCCACAAGTATAGGGGATCAATTGTAGCCTCTTTCGATAAGTAAGAGTGTCGAACCCAACGAGGAGCTAAATGTAGAACAAATATTCCCTCAAGTTCTATCGACCACCGATACAACTCTACGCACACTTGACGTTCACTTTACCGGAAACAAGTATGAAACTAGAAGTACTTTGTAGGTGTTTTTGGATAGGTTTGCAAGATAATAAAGAGCGCGTAAATAAAAGCTAGGGGCTGTTTAGATAAAGGCACAACTAAATTAGTTTTAGTGGAGAGCTTTTTGTTACGAGAAAGTTATTTGTCCCTAGGCAATCGATAACTAAACCGGTAATCATTATTGCAATTTTATTTGAGGGAGAGGCATAAGCTAACATACTTTCTCTACTTGGATCATATGCACTTATGATTGGAACTCTAGCAAGCATCCGCAACTACTAAAGATCATTAAGGTAAAACCCAACCATAGCATTAAAGTATCAAGTCCTCTTTATCCCATACGCGACAACCCCCTTACTCGGGTTTGTGTTTCAGTCACTCACGCAACCCACTATAAGCGAATCATGAACGTATTGCAACACCCTACAGCGGGGATCCCTCACGCTTGCGCGACACGGAGAGCACCATAGGACAACACCAATAATAAAACATGCAACTCAAACCAATCTTGATCATCAAATAACCCATAGGACAAAACGGATCTACCCAAACATCATAGGATAGCCATACATCATTGGGAAATAATATATAGCGTTGAGCACCATGTTTAAGTAGAGATTACAGCGGGTAAGAGAGAGGTTACACCGCTGCATAGAGGGGGGAAGAGTTGGTGATGATGGCGGTGAAGTTGTTGGTGAAGATTGCGGTGATGATGATGGCCACGGCGGCGTTCCGGCGCCACCGGAAGAGAAGGGGAGAGGGGGGCCCTTCGTCTTCTTCTTCCTTGACCTCCTCCCTAGATGGGAGAAGGGTTTCCCCTCTGGTCCTTGGCCTCCATGGCGTGGGAGGGGCGAGAGCCCCTCCGAGATTGGATCTGTCTCTCTGTTTCTCTCTGTTTCTGCGCTCTGTTCTGCTGCCCTTTCACCGTTTTTTTATATCCGGAGATCCGTAACTCCGATTGGATTGAAACCTTTGCCCAGATCTTTTTCCAAAAATTAGCTTTCTTGCAACCAAAGTAGAGCACCAACCGCCTTACAAGGGGCCCACGAGGGTGGGGGGCGCGCCCACCTAGAGTGGGCGTGGGCCCCACCCTTGTGGCCACCTCGGGCACCGTCTCGCGTTGATTTTACTTCCCAAAAATCACAAATATTCCAAAATAATTCTCCGTCTGTTTTTATCCCGTTTGGACTCCGTTTGATATGGGGTTTCTGCGAAACATAAAACATGCAACAAACAGGAACTGGCACTGGGCACTGGATCAATATGTTAGTCCCAAAAATAGTATAAAAAGTTGCCAAAAGTATATGAAAGTTGAATAATATTGGCATGGAACAATCAAAAATTATAGATACGACGGAGACGTATCAATCGTAGAAACTTTATTTTCTTGTTACGATGATTTTCTACTTCACTCTGAAATTCTTTGAACTTCTCAAATGTTTCAGACTTATGTTTCATCGAGTAGATATACCCATATCTGCTCAAATCATCCGTGAAGGTTAGAAAATAACGATACCCGCCGCGAGCCTTAACACTCATTGGACCGCATACATCAGTATGTATTGTTTCCAACAAGTCAGTTGCTCGCTCCATTGTTCCGGAGAACGGAGTCTTAGTCATCTTGCCCATGAGGCATGGTTCGCAAGCATCAAGTGATTCCAAAAGCCTATCAGCATGGAGTTTCTTCATGTGCTTTACACCAATATGACCTAAACGGCAGTGCCACAAATAAGTTGCACTATCATTATTAACTTTGCATCTTTTGTCTTCAATATTATGAATATGTGTATCACTACGATCGAGATCGAACAAACCATTTTCATTGGATGTATGACCATAGTAGGTTTTATTCATGTAAATAGAACAACAATTATTCTTTGACTTAAATAAATAACCGTATTGCAATAAACATGATCAAATCATATTCATGCTCAACGCAAACACCAAATAACATTTATTTAGGTTCAACACTAATCTCGAAAGTATAGGGAGTGTGCGATGATGATCATATCAATCTTGGAACCACTTCCAACACGCATCGTCACTTCACCCTTATCTAGTCCATGTTCATTCTGCAACTCCCGTTTCGAGTTACTAATCTTAGCAACTGAACCAGTATCAAATACCGAGGGGTTGCTATAAACACTAGTAAAGTACACATCAATAACATGTATATCCAATATACCTTTGTTCACTTTGCCATCCTTCTTATCCGCCAAGTATCTAGGGCAGTTCCACTTCAAGTGACCATTTCCTTTGCAGTAGAAGCACTCAGTTTCAGGCTTGGGTCTAGCTTTGGGTTTCTTCATGGGAGTGGCAACTTGCTTGCCATTCTTTCTTGAAGTCCCCATTCTTTCCCTTGCCCTTTTACTTGAAACTAGTGGTCTTGTTAACCATCAACACTTGATGTTCTTTCTTGATTTCTACCTTCGCCAATTTTAGCATCGCGAAGAGCTTGGGAATCGTTTTCGTTATCCCTTGCATATTATAGTTCATCACAAAGTTCCAGTAACTTGGTGATAGTGACTAGAGAACTCTGTCAATCATTATCTTATCTGGAAGATTAACTCCCACTTGATTCAAGCGATTGTAGTACTCAGACATTCTGAGCACATGCTCACTGGTTGAGCTATTCTCCTCCATCTTGTAGGCAAAGTACTTGTCAGAGGTCTCATAACTCTCGACATAGGCATGAGTATGAAATACCAATTTCAACTCTTGGAACATCTTATATGCTCCATGGCGTTCAAAACATTTTTGAAGTCCCGGTTCTAAGCCGTAAAGCATGGTGCACTAAACTATCAAGTAGTCATCATATCGAGCTTTGCCAAACGTTCATAACGTCTGCATATGCTCCTGCAATAGGTCTGTCACCTAGCGGTGCATCAAGGACATAATTTTTCTGTGCAACAATAAGGATAATCCTCAGATCACGGACCAAGTCCGCATCATTGCTACTAACATCTTTCAACATTGTTTTTCTCTAGGAACATATCAAAATAAACGGGGAGCAACATCGCGAGCTATTGATCTACAAGATAGTTATGCAAATACTATCAGGACTAAGTTCATGATAAATTAAAGTTCAATTTAATCATATTACTTAAGAACTCCCACTTATATAGACATCCCTCTAGTCATCTAAATGATCACGTGATCCAAATCAACTAAACCATGTCCGATCATCACGTGAGATGGAGTAGTTTTCAATGGTGAACATCACTATGTTGATCATATCTAGTATATGATTCACGCTCGACCTTTCGGTCTCCAGTGTTCCGAGGCCATATCTGCATATGCTAGGCTCGTCAAGTTTAACCCGAGTATTCTGTGTGTGCAAAACTGGCTTGCACCCGTTGTATGTGAACGTAGAGCTTATCACACGCGATCATCACGTTGTCTCGGCACGAAGAACTGTCGCAACGGTGCATACTCAGGGAGAACACTTATACCTTGAAATTTTAGTAAGGGATCATCTTATAAAGCTACCGCTGAACTAAGCAAAATAAGATGTATAAAAGATAAACATCACATGCAATCAAAATATGTGACATGATATGGCCATCATCATCTTGTGCTTTTGATCTCCATCTCCAAAGTACTGTCATGATCTCCATTGTTACCGGCATGACACCATGATCTCCATCATCTTGATCTTTTATCAACGTGTCGTCACATGGTCGTCTCACCAGCTATTGCTTTTGCAACTATTGCTATCGCATAGCGTTAAAGTAAAGCAATTACATGGCACTTGCATCTTATGCAATAAAGAGACAACCATAAGGCTTATGCCAGTTGCCGATAACTTTAACAAAACATGATCATCTCATGCAACAATTTATTTCTCATCACGTCTTGACCATATCACATCACAACATGCCCTGCAAAAATAAGTTAGACGTCCTCTACTTTGTTGTTGCAAGTTTTACGTGGCTGCTACGGACTGAGCAAGAACCGTTCTTACCTACGCATCAAAACCACAACGATTTTTCGTCAAGTATCTGTTGTTTTAACCTTCAACAAGGACCGGGCGTAGCCACACTCGATTCAACTAAAGTTGGAGAAACTGACACTCGCCAGCCACTTGTGTGTGAAGCACGTCGGTAGAACCAGTCTCGCGTAAGCGTACGCGTAATGTCCATCCGGGCCGCTTCATCCAACAATACTGCCGAATCAAAGTATGACATACTGGTAAGCAGTATGACTATTATCGCCCACAACTCACTTGTGTTCTACTCGTACATATAACATCTACACATAAACCTGGCTCGGATGCCACTGTTGGGGAACGTAGTAATTTCAAAAATTTCCTACGCACACGGAAGGTCATGGTGATGCATAGCAACGAGAGGGGAGAGTGTTGTCCACGTACCCTCGTAGACCAAATAAGAAAGCGTTATGACAACGCGGTTGATGTAGTCGTACATCTTCACGATCGACCGATCCTAGTACCAAACGTACAACACCTCCGCGATCTGCACACGTTTAGCTCGGTGACGTCCCACGAACTCATATCTAGTAGAGCTTCGAGGGAGAGCTTCGTCAGCACGACGACGTGATGACGGTGATGATGAAGCTACCAGCGCAAGGCTTCGCCTAAGCACTACGACAATATGACCGAGGTGGATTATGGTGGAGGGGGGCACCGCACACGGCTAAGAGATCAATGATCAACTTGTGTGTCTATGGGGTGCCCCCTCCCCCGTATATAAAGGAGTGGAGGAGGGGGAGGACCGTCCCTCTACTATGGCGTGCCCTGGGGAGTCCTACTCCCACCGGGAGTAGGATTCCTCCCCTTCCAAGTAGTAGGAGTAGGAGAGAAGGAAGGGGAAGAGAGAAGAGAAGGAAGGAGGGGGGCTGCCCCTCCCCCTAGTCCAATTCGGACTAGGCCTTGGGGGGCGCGGCCTGCCCTAGGAAGCCCCTCTCTCTCTCCCCTAAATCCCAGTAAGGCCCATATACTCCCCGACGAATTCCCGTAACTCTCCGGTACTCCGATAAATACCCAAACCACTCAGAACCTTTCCAATGTCCGAATATAGCCTTCCAATATATCGATCTTTACATCTCGAACATGTTGAGACTCCTCGTCATGTCCCTGATCTCATTCGAGACTCCGAACAACCTTCGGTACATCAAAACACATAAACTCATAATACCAATCGTCACCGAACGTTAAGCGTGCGGACCCTACGGTCAATAACCAATAGCGGAACCTGGATGCTCATATTGGTTCCTACATATCCTACGAAGATCTCTATCGGTTAAACCGCATAACAACATACGTTGTTCCCTTTGTCATCGGTATGTTACTTGCCCGAGATTCGATCGTCGGTATCCTCATACCTAGTTCAATCTCGTTACCAGCAAGTCTCTTTACTCGTTCCGTAATGCATCATCCCGCAACTAACTCATTAGTCACATTGCCTGCAAGGCTTATAGTGATGTGCATTACCGAGAGGGCCCAGAGATACCTCTCCGACAATCGGAGTGACAAATCCTAATCTTGATCTATGCCAACTTAACAAGTACCATCGGAGACACCTGTAGAGCACCTTTATAATCACCCAGTTATGTTGTGACGTTTGGTAGCACACAAAGTGTTCCTCTGGTATCCGGGAGTTGCATAATCTCATAGTCATAGGAACATGTATAAGTCATGAAGAAAGCAATAGCAATATACTAAACAATCAAGTGCTAAGCCAACGGAATGGGTCAAGTCAATCACATCATTCTCTAATGATGTGATCCCGTTAATCAAATGACAACTCATGTATATGGCTAGGAAACTTAATCATTTTTGATTCAACGAGCTAGTCAAGTAGAGGCATACTAGTGACACTCTGTTTGTCTATGTATCCACACATGTACTAAGTTTCCGGTTAATACAATTCTAGCATGAATAATAAACATTTATCATGATATAAGGAAATATAAATAACAATTTTATTATTGCCTCTAGGGCATATTTCCTTCTATGTCTGCCTATCTGCATCGTCTTTGGGCTCTTTGCATCTGTGGCTCGATTGAGCCTGGCCGAGTGAATACTGTCAAAAAAATATGATTAAGTTAACAACCACACGAACAGAGGTTTAAATAGAGTAGATAGGTATAGATATATTCATCTACGCAAGTCGAAACAAAAAACATACATGACAAAAGTTCTATGGAATAATGAGACGAAGCTAATGGTCAAAGAAAATTTCAAACGGCCGAGCATCTGCGACGTATTTGCTAAATTTCGTCTAAATTAACATGTACGACACGAAGACGTTAGGGAGATATACATCTACTCATCTGCCAGTGTCGAAACAGAAAACGTACAAGATGAAAATCATGTGAAACAGTGAGATAAACTACTGGTCACAAAATTTTAACAATCGACCTCAATTTCGTTTAAAAAAGCTCCAAACATGAACACAAAGTGAACATTTACAATCAACGAAACTAGGAACCGATCGCCTGAATGGCATCACAACATTGATGTGCATCTTTTCGTGTACAATTTATCTCGAATCGAAGCACCATTGTGTAGATTAGAAGAGAGTAGATGAAGGAGATGAAAGAGTGTAAGTAATGCATCTGTACAGTCTAGTAGGGAGATGTACATATACTTGTTTATGACCATCGATACAGAAAATGTATAACACGGAAGTCGTGTGGAATAGGTAGATGAAGTTAGTGATCAGAGGAAATTTCAAATGGTTGACTGTGCGCGAAGAATTTGCCAAAATTCATCTAAAAAACTCCAAACATGATCACACAATTGAAGATTTACGGTCAACGCAACTATGAACCGATGGCCTAAATGGAATCACAATGTCGATGGGCATCTTTTGAGTGTAGAGCTTATTTTGAATTGAAGCACCATTGTATATATTAGAAGGGGTTAGGCGATAAATGAGGTGACTAGAACACAACACGTGCAAACTAGGAACACGTGTGCACAGGCCTCGCACCACCACACCCACCCACCTGCACTCGCTTGCATTGCTCGGGTCTGGCTAAGTGGATGCGGTCAAATAGACTTGAGCGAAAATGGTCGATTCAAGCGTTTTCACTCAGTCAGGCCCAACTATTAGGAAACGTAGTAAAAAACAAAAAAGATCGCACCTACGATCACCCAACATCAATATGAAGATGCATAGCGGGTTCGGATCATGATCGTTACCATCACCGAGTTGCAGTGGAAGAAGAACATGTCGGTGTAGATCGTACTTGGAGTCCCTCGTACCACCCACGAATGATCCCTCGAACTGAAGACCGAAAGCACGACCTCTCTACTTGGTTGCAAGCATGCAACCTTCACAATCCGGCAGCGCTTCTCGTCCAGAGCTATTTGTCGCCGAAGAATTAGAGGGAGGAGATTAGAACCATGTAGGGCTTCTATTTATGATGACAATAGGATTAGCCTAGCTCTAATTAGTCAAATAGAACCAACTAGAACTAGAAGAACTAGAGGAAGCTCCAAAACTTGTATATCCAAAAGAGCACAAATCCTCATGTATATATAGGTTGGAGGGGAGAGGGAGCGCTGCTACCAAGGAGGGAAAGTCCTTCCTTGGTGCGCCAGCCAAGGAAGGAGGAGTAGGACTCCTCCCCCTCTCCCAATTCGGCCTCCTTCCTTAGGGAAGAAGGCACTTTCCCACCTGGGCCTTTTTGGCCCGTTGGTATTTAAATTAAATATAAAATATTCTAAATGCTTCTTAGGCCATTATATATATATAAACATCTTCGGAAACTTTTTCTACCTATATATAATTTAGCGGTGAAACCCGGTATTACCCGATACTCACCGAAACCCTTCCAGTGACCCCGAAACGCTTCCGAATCCTCTCGGAACTATTCCGAATATTCATGAAATAATTCCACAAATATATTCTCATGACTCCCGTCCTTCTAACACTCAGCAGATCGTGATTGCCTTAAGCTTGTGACCCCATAGGTTCGGTAACTCACAGACATGGACGAAACCGTTCGTTCAATGACCGACAGCAGGACCGTGGACGTCCATATTAGTCCCTGTCAGTACATGAATGATATTCGGGTGAACCTTTGGTTATCATGTGATATTCCCTATGCTTCTCAATATTTCACAAAACCCGGGATGCATCGATATCCTCCTGAGTCATCACCATGCTCACTATACTGAAACCCTCGTTACCGGTTTTGTTCTTCTTTCTCGTTATTGTGTTCCGGCATCCCCGTGACGAAGTCACGTGTGTCTGGATAGACGATGATTGATGCCGTGACATCGAGAGGGCCCTAAGAATATTCCTCCATCATCAGAGCAGCAAATCAAACTCTCGAGCTATCCGGTCACTTCTCAAACTTTCCGATGAACCTGTAAGTTGTCGTTATGATCACCGTGTTACAAGTGACGGTTGAGCAACCCCAAAGCCCATCGTATGGTAAGAAGTGACCATGATACTCTCATGGTCTAAGGAGCAATATCACACTTTATCACTCCATGTTATTACAATTGAATGTAGACGATATTAACTCAATTCATAACAAACAAGATTGGGCCGATTCAATTTGATCGTTCTTGTAACATCATAATCTCAGTGTTGTTTTAGGATAATAGTTACACTTAACGATATCCTAAGATCCAAAAAACGTGATCACCGACAACACTTGAGCTAGTCTTAGAGGCGAGACTAGGAACCTTTTATTTTATTGTTTATCATTCCACACGTGCATATGAGTTTTCCAGTCAATCGCATATTCCAGGATCATAGCAGTTATAACATAGAATATAAACTCTTAGTTATGAATATGGGAATATAATAATACAAATATTATTGCCTCTAGGGCATATTTCCAACAGTCTCCCACTTGCACTAGAGTGAATAATCTAGTTTACATAGTCTCTTTAACACCTATGGCTATCCGGTGTTGCTCATGTTTTGCTCATGGTAGAGCCTTCGTCATTGGGTCTGACACATTTAAATCCGTGTGAATCTTGAGAATCTTCACATAGCCCTTCTCAACATATTTTCGGACAATGTGATACTTGCATTCAATGTGTATGGTATTCATGTGTGATCTTGGTTCCTTTGCTTGGGCAACGTCACCACCATTATCACAATAGAGAGCCATTGGATTCATAAGACTTGGGACAACACCAATTTCTTCAAGAATCTTCTTGATCCAGAACACCTCCTTTGAAGCTTCCAAAGCCGCAATATACTCTACTTCTGTCGTAGAATCTGCAATAGTGTTTTGTTTGAAACTCTTCCAAACAACCACACCACCATTAAGTGTAAAAACATAACCTGATTGAGATTTATAGTCATCTATATCCGTCATGAAGCTATCATCGGTGTAACCATTTACAACGAGTTCTTCATCCCCTCCATAAACAAGGAGCATATCATGTGTTCTTCTGAGGTACTTCAAAATATTCTTAACTTCTATCTAGTGAGCCAAACCTGGATCACTCTAGTATCTTCTACTAACACTTAGCACAAAAGAAACATCTGGTCTTGTACATGTCATAGCATACATGATGGAGCCAATAGCAGAGGCATATGGAACTCCACTCATTTGCACTCGCTCATCAACTGTCTTGGAACATTGATTTATGCTAAGTGTTATGCCATGTGACCTTGGGAGAAAACATTTATTTGTGTTCTCCATTTTTAAACCTCTTTAAAACCTTGTCAATGTACGTGCTCTGACTTAGTGCCATTAGATGTTTTGATCTATCTCTATAGATCTTTATGCCTAATATATATGCAGCTTCACCTAAGTCCTTCATTGAAAACACACTCTTTAAATAGTCTTTTATTGTGCCAAGATACTTAGTATCATTCCCAATCAACAATATGTCTTCTACATATAATATTAGAAATGCTACTGAGCTCCCACTAAACTTCTTGTATACCCAAGCTTCTTCAGCATTTTTAATGAAGCCAAACTCTTTTACCACTTCATCAAAACGTTGATTCTAGCTCCTTGATACTTGCTTCAAACCATAGATTGACCTTTGAAGTTTGCACACTTTTCTGGCATCCTTTGGATTGGCAAAACCTTCTGGTTGTATCATGTATACATCCTCTTTCATATTTCCATTTAGGAAAGCAGTTTGACATCCATTTGCCATATCTCGTAATCGAAATATGCTGATATAGCCATCATAATCCACATAGACTTTAGCATTGCTACTGGAGAGGAAGTTTCATCATAATCAACTCCCTCGATTTGCGAAAACCCCTTCGCAACTCGCCTTGCTTTGTAGATGGTTAGATTACCATTCACATTTGTTTTTCTCTTGAAAATCCATTTACATTGTATGGGCTTTACACCCTTTGGAGGATCAACCAAGTTCCAAACTTGATTCTCGTACATGGACTCCATTTCGGATTGCATGGCTTTGAGCCATTCTTTTGAGCTGGGTGCCGCCATCGCCTCCTTGTAATGCGCAGGTTCATCTTCGTCTAAGATGAATATTTCATTGTGAAACCACTCAAGAGGTTCAATAACCCTTCCTGATCTACGCGGTTCAGTTACAATCTTAACTAGAGTTTCTACAACTGGTATAGTAACTGTTTCAGTTGCGTGGCCAATCTTTGGAACAGATTTTGTTTTGTTAGTCCTCACTTCTGGAGATTCAATAATCTCATCGAGCTATTCTTTCCTCCCACTTACTTCTTTAGCGAGAAACTCCTTCTCGAGAAAGTGTCCATTTTTAGCGACAAACACTTTGTCTTGAGACTTTTGGTAGAAGGAATACCCAATTATTTCTTTGGGATAACCTACAAAGTAACAGTTGTCTGCTTTGGGGTCAAGCTTATTTGGTTGCAAATGTTTTACATAAGTCTCGCAACCCCAAATCTTAAGATGCGACAAATTGTGTTTCTTCCCATTCCATAACTCATATGGTGTCGTCTCTACAGACTTA
Source organism: Aegilops tauschii subsp. strangulata (assembly GCF_002575655.3). NCBI lineage: Eukaryota > Viridiplantae > Streptophyta > Magnoliopsida > Poales > Poaceae > Aegilops > Aegilops tauschii. The sequence goes on along the minus strand of NC_053035.3, from coordinate 366,504,018 downwards.
CACGGTGCTCTATTTAGTGTATATGTTGTTGTTTCAAGTGCATAACCCTAAAATGATAAAGGCAGATCGGTAAATGACATCATTGACCTATCCATGTCCAGAAAAGTTCGATTACGCCTTTCAGATGCTCCGTTTCTCTGTGGAGTTCCTGGAGGAGTAAGTTGTGAGACAATTCCACAATCACTTAGATGTTTGCTAAACTCATGGCTCTGATATTCTCCTCCACGACCAGATCATAGAAATTTAATCTTCTTGTCATGATGATTCTCGACTTCGTTATGAAATTCTATGAACATTTCAAATGTTTCAAACTTATGTTTCATCAAGTAAATATATCCATATCTACTTAAATCATTAGTGTAGGTAACAAAGTATAAGTATCCACCGCACGCCAGTATACTCATTGGACCACATACATCACTATGTATTATATCCAATAATTCAAGCGCCTGTTCAGTTTGACCAGTAAACAGTATTAGTCATTTTACCCATCAGGCAAGCTTCGCATGTATCAAATGATATCAACACTCCATCTTTGTGAAGTTTTTGCATACGTTTCTTTCCGATATGACCAAGATGACAGTGCCACATGTATGCGATATTATCGGTCTTCTTAAGATGTTTAGCATTAATATTATGGACTACCTTTTCACGTCAAGATCTAATAGGAATAAACCACCAATCGTGGGTGCAAATCCATCAAACATATCCTTATAATATTGAACAACCATTGTTCTCTAACTAATAAGAATAACCATCATTTATCGAACATGATCCAGAGATAATGTTCTTACATAACTTTGGAACAAAATAACAATTACTTAGTTCTAAAATCAATCCTGAAGGTAATTTCAAAGACATGACACCGAGTGAAGTCTAAAATAAACCCTGAGATTGTAGAGGTTGGTGCAAACAAACCCTCACCTTTAAATCCCTGAAGTTTGTACCCCGTATTTACAGATCCCGGTCAATCCAGACCTTGTATGAGTAAAATCCTGTTTGATGTAATAGGAAAGGCTTGATCCCAGCCGGGATTGATTTCTACTGTCACTTACTACATGGGCCCATCTGTCATATGCTTTCCCCAATCTCTTCTTTAGTGCCAAGTGTGGCGAGGCGCGGCTGGCGTAGGTGTTCGATCTGCTCCCGGACACGGACCTACTCTCCTGGGCAGACGACCCCTGCTACGGCAACCTCCGTGAAATGCTGCAGCTGGTGTTTCTCCCCACCATAAGCAGCCGCTGCCCTCGCTGATCGCCTCCGCATACTGCTACTGTTTGTGCTCTCGCAGTCACAGCGCGCATAGAAATAGGCAAAGAACAGCTTCCTACACGCACATGCTACAAGCTAAACTCACACATGATGACTCTCGTCCTTCTTATGCTCTGTGCTAATGCATAACAGCACAATAGTGAGCAAAATAATCAGAAGGCCCTCCATTTCCAACCGCGCCCGGAGCTCATGCACTAGCTTGGCCTCAAACAAGAAGAACGTCGCTATATATTGGCTGCCAGACTCTGGGTCTATTGTCGTCGTACGTTGGCTGCCATCTTGTGCTACTCTCCTCTGCTCAAGCTCGGCGCGCTGCTGCGAATGGCCTCTACTGGGGTGCAAGTGCGGGGCCAATGCAGCAGAGACCGGGAAGGACACGGCCACGATGTCGGCGAGCACCACGACGTCGCCAGCAGTGCGCGCGTAGGTACGCGATCCTCATGTGCGTGTGCAAGTACGCGTACACATACGCCAGTGAGAGAAGCGAGATCCTGGCCAGGTTTGTGCTTTTCCCGGTGTGCCAAACGTATTTAGGGTTCGGATAGATCGGGATCAGAAAGGTCAGGGTACAGACTTCAGGGATTTGGAGGTGAGGGTTTATTTGTGTCCGGCTCTACCATCTCAGGGTTTATTTCAAACTTCACTCCATGACACCGACGGCTTGAGCAGCGATCCCATCACCATTCCCAACACGCATCAGAACTTCATTTCTTCTCAGCTTTCAAACATTTCGTAGTCCCTGCATCGTGTTGCAAATGTTAGCAATAGATCTGGTATCAAATACCCATGACTTGGAATTTTTCGATGAGTAGAGTATCAATAACATTAACTTGTATGACTTTTATACCTTTACCAGAAGATGTGTTCTTCTTATCCGTTAGATATTTCAAGCAATTTATTTTCCAGTGTCCTTTCCCTTTGTAGGAGAAACATATAGTCTCACAAGAAACTCCACCCTTGTTCCTTTTGGTGTTGCGTTTTCTTTTGAAACTTTCTGTTTTGTTCACCATCAACTTTTGTTGGTTCTGCAACCCTATTTGTTTGGTCTTGAGCATCACTTCATAAAGCGAGGTCAGGATCAAATCATTTTCTGGAGTCTTTGGAAAATCTATTTCCATTCCGTTAATACTATCATAATAGTCCGCAAGCTTGACACCTTGCTCTTAACTTCAGCTATCTTGCACTCTTCCAGTGCTTCAGTCATCTCATGAACTTCAGCTGGATCTTTGTGATACATAACTTCAAGTGCCTCGACAATTTTGATAGTACTGGATCGTTCATAACGTTTATGTAACACTTCATCCATGCATGATAGCATAATACTTTTGACAACACTGAAATCATTCTTGCAAGATAAAAACACATTGATGACATCTTGAGATGCTCCAAGCGTCAGGTAGTCACCACGTGGTTGATCCATCGCATATTCTTTCTTAGCACTCCTAAGAACATATCTCAGAGTGTGTCTCCAATCCTTATATAAAAAGAACAAGGTAGCAAGTAACAAAAGTGAGCACAAACGGTGTTGCAATGCTTAGAAACAAGGCCTAGGGTTCATACTTTCACTAGTGCAATCTCTCAACGGTGCTAACATAGTTGAATCATATAACAATCCCTCAATGTGCGACAAAGAGTCACTCCAAAGTTCTTATCTAGTGGAGAACATAAGATGAAATTGTTTGCAGGGTACGAAACCACCTCAAAGTTATCCTTTTCGATCAATCTATTGATCTATTCCTAAAAGTGTCACAAACAGCCCTAGAGTTCGTACTAAAATAACACCATGTGATACACAACAACCAACTCTAATGTCACCTAGATACTCTAATGTCACCACAAGTATCCGGAGTTGATTATTTGATATGCATCAAACAACTTCCGATTCATAATATTCAATCCAACACAAAGAACTTCAAAGAGTACCCCAATATTTTTACCGAAGAAAGTAGGACGAAAACGTGCATCAACCTCTATGCGCAGATTACCCCAATGTCACCTCAGGAATCCGCGAGTTGAGTGCCAGAACATACATCAAGTGAATCAATAGAACACCCCATTGTCACCATGGGTATTCATATGCAAGACATACATCAAGTGTTATCAAATCCATAAAAGTATTCAATCCGATAATAATGAAACCTCAAAGGTAAAAACTCATTTCATCACAACAAGATAGAGATGGAGAAACACCATATGATCCAACTATATTAATAAAGCTCGCGGTACATCAAGATCGTGCCAAATAAAGAACACGAGAGAGAGAGAGAGAGAGAGAGAGAGAGATCAAACACATAGCTACTAGTACATACCCTCAGCCCTGAGGTTGAACTACTCCCTCTTTGTCATGGAGACCACCGAGATGATGAAGATGGCCCTGATACGTCTCCAACGTATCTACTTTTCCAAACACTTTTGCCCTTGTTTTGGACTCTAACTTGCATGATTTGAATGGAACTAACCCGGACTGACGCTGTTTTCAGCAGAACTACCATGGTGTTATTTTTGTGCAGAAATAAAAGTTCTCGGAATGACCTGAAAATCCACGAAGACACGTTTTGGAATTAATAAAAAATATTGGCGAAAGAATCGGCATCAGGGGCCCACACCCTGTCCACGGGGGTGCAGGGCGCCCCCCCCCCCCCCCCGGGGGCGCGCCCCTGCCTCGTGGGCCCCCTGGGACTCCACCGACCTCAACTCCAACTCCATATATTCACGTTCGGGGAGAAAAAAAATCAAGGAGAAGGATTCATCACGTTTTACGATATGGAGCCATCGCCAAGCCCTAATCTTCCTCGGGAGGGCTGATCTGGAGTCCGTTCGGGGCTCCGGAGAGGGGAATCCGTCGCCGTCGTCATCATCAACCATCCTCCATCACCAATTTCGTGATGCTCACTGCCGTGCGTGAGTAATCTCATCGTAAGCTTGTTGGACGGTGATGGGTTGGATGAGATTTACCATGTAATCGAGTTAGTTTTGTTAGGGTTTGATCCCTAGTATCCATTATGTTCTAAGATTGATGTTGCTATGACTTTGCTATGCTTAATGCTTGTCATTAGGGCCCGAGTGCCATGATTTCAGATCTGAACCTATTATGTTTTCATGAATATATGTGAGTTCTTGATCCTATCTTGCAAGTCAATAGTTACCTACTATGTGTTATGATCCGGCAACCCCGAAGTGACAATAATCGGGACCACTCCCGGTGATGACCGTAGTTTGAGGAGTTCATGTATTCACTAAGTGTTAATGCTTTGGTCTGGTACTCTATTAAAAGGAGGCCTTAATATCCCTTAGTTTCCAATAGGACCCCGCTGCCACGGGAGGGTAGGACAAAAGATGTCATGCAAGTTCTTACCCATAAGCACGTATGACTATATTCGGAATACATGCCTACATTACATTGATGAACTGGAGCTAGTTCTGTGTCACCCTATGTTATAACTGTTGCATGAGGAATCGCATCTGACATAATTATCCATCATTGATCCATTGCCTACGAGTTTTTCACATATTGATCTTTTCTTCGTTACTTTTCCGTAGCCACTGTTACGATTGCTACAAAAACTACTACTGTTACTTTTGACACCGTTACCGTTACTTCCATACTACTTTACTGCAGATATTAAATCTTTCAGGTGTGGTTGAATTGACAACTCAACTGCTAATACTTGAGAATATTCTTTGGCTCCCCTTGTGTCGAATCAATAAATTTGGGTTGAATACTCTACCCTCGAAAACTGTTGCGATCCCCTATACTTGTGGGTTATCAGGCCCCCGGTGATGGTTTCCCCCTCCGGCAGGGTGCCAGAGAAGGCCTCTAGATGGGATCGCTTCGGTACAGAGGCTTGGGGCGGCAGAGCGGAAGTTCTAGGTTTCTTTCTAGGGTTTTTGGTATTTATAGGAATTTTTTGCGTTGGTTTCACGTCAAGGGGGCCCACGAGGGAGCGACAAGCCTGCTCCGCGCGCCCTGGGGGGAGGGCGCCCCCGCAAGCTTGTCGCTTCCTCGTGAGGCTTCTGGTCCTTCCTCGAAGCTTCGGGGGTCTCTTCTGGTCCACAAAAAATCACCGTAAATTTTCAGCCCATTCCGAGAACTTCTATTTCTGCACAAAAAATAACACCATGACAGTTCTGCTGAAAACAGTGTCAGTCTGGATTAGTTCCATTCAAATCATTCCAAATTCTTATAAAATTGTTGTAAACATGGCATGAATACTTCATAAATTATAGATATGTTGGAGACGTATCATATACCTATCCAAAAGGATGTGTAGGGCATACAAGGGCCTTATTGGTTAATTTCAATGAGATCGGAGAGACATAGAACATAATATACCTAGGTCCAGGCCCCATTGGGGTTATTCAATTAAATGTGATATAAAGTAGCTCACGGGAGAGTACTCCTCGAGATGATGCATGTCTTGTATGTAGATCTGGCGATATCGCTCCCCCTGTGTCGTGGACTTAAATTCACATGTATATACATTGTTCCTTGGACGTCAATACTTAACTCTCTCCGAGTTGTGCTCTCATACGGTCTTGTCCCAAAAGAAAAGCTCCTTCAATGAGTATGTTCTTCGGATTCCATTGGACTCCTTTCTTATCTACTCCGAGTGCTTCTCTAGTACAGTAGGAATTAATGTTTTATAAGATCCCCTAGGACCCATATAGGGACACATAACATTGTGTAAGGGGCATGGGCGGGGAAACCGACACCAACATAGACAAAAGGGGGATTAGGGTGCTAGTGGAAATGTGTGTGTGTGTGTGTGTGTGTGTGTGTGTGTGTGTGTGTGTGAGAGAGAGAGAGAGAGACCATTTGAGTGTGTTGTCCACAAAAGATATGCCATGCCAATCATGAGGGAGAATATCTAGTGCTCCCAACTTTCATATGCTCCCATGTTAACAAAAATCAAATTTAGATGTGTCAAAATTTTTAAGAAAAAAGTGAATGTTCTCAAGACATCAAGAAACAAAAAAAAATCAAATTTAGATGAGACAAAAAAATTAAGAAAAAAGTGAATGTTCTCAAGACATTGAGAAACAAAAAATCTAGATGTGAATAGTGTTTTTTTTGCTTTTGTCCTTTTGTGACACTATTCATGTTGGATTTGTCTTTTTTATCTATGTGTATTTCAATTTTGAATTTGAGCTTTGTAAAGATGTAGACCTATGTCTTGTGAACGTCCACAAAAAGATTTGAATTCTTTTTGGAACATTCAAAATTGAGCTTTCGAACATTGGAGCGGGGGAGCATATGAGTGTTTGGAGCACCTGATACTTTCCCTCAGCCATGATTTGCAGGTCTCATTATGTCAAAAGTGCAAACCAATGGTATATATTAGACCTTGCTTGATTATGGAGGTTTTGAGTAATTTATTGTCCAGTTAAAAGCTGCCATACTAGTATCCCTGGAGGACAAGATAACCTGCACTAGCATCCCAGGAGGACAAGATAACCGGAAAACAACAATGCTATGCATACGACAAATTCCGTCCTACACTTGTACGATTAGAGATGACTCGGTTTGTTGGTCATAGCATGCAGCATCTATTCACTGTGAGGTTCACTGTCTGGTGTGGATCATTGTACGCAGAGTTGTTTCGAACCTCAAATTACATTATCTCCATCACGGTTTTCCAACAAATTTTCTTAAACAAATGAAAAGATATCTATATGAGAGCAAAATACTCTGGTTTTGTGTGAAGATATATAAGGACCTATGTTTAATTTCAGTGAAAATCGAACTCTACCTTTCGTAGTTCCAAAAATGTGTCTTGTCGCAAAGTATATATCCAGATGAGCTGGGTTAATGGAACATAATCAAAACTAGATAGATCGTACAGTTTTGCAAGATCTCATTTTCTCTCTATTGCATCGTTGACGTACATGTTTTTGCTTTGCGCATACGAGAAATTTCAACATCATATGGATACCATATTTTCTTTTTGTAAAAAGGCAGTTGACCAATGGAGTGTTTTGTTAGAGCAGTTTTAAGATGGTCCATCTCAAGAGAAATACTCAATCTGAACATTCCATTCATTAAGCATACATTTGATCAGCATAATAATCCAATTAAAGCAACTATTTGTCAAAAAATGAATGTTTAAATGATTTTCAACATCTCTTTTCACTATGTTTAAAGGAAATTCATGAATATGTTTATTGGATGGCATTTTTTTATGGGAAATGTTTGCGCTCGGCGCGCCGGCCGAACATCGAGCCGGTCGCGTACGATCTGGCAATATCGCACGCACGAGGAGGCACCTACCTCAAGCACGCACCGCCCCCTCCCCTTCTTATCTCTTCTCTCGAGCAAGCACAGCCACTCGTTACTTTTCCCCAAGCGTTGACCCACCATGGTCCCTCTCTACATCTCATCTCAGCGCCCGCTCTGCCATGGCCAAATCAAGCTCATGCACGCCTCCAGCCACCGCCCTTTCTCCGATGCTCCGGCGCACTTCTGTTTCCTCCCAATCCCTCCGCCATGGAACCACGAGCTGCCACAAGACCGGCTGGGCACACGAGACGGAGGAAGGACCGCAGCCTCGCGTGCTCCAACGGTGGCGACCGCGCCGCGGGGTGCTGGAACCGGGCTGCTGCTCGGCGAAATAGCTGCAACCAGCGCTCACGACGCTGGAACCGGCCACCGCGGGTGCTGGAACGGGCATCAATTTTTGCTATGACCGGCGAGTTTTTTTGCTACCATCATCTTTTTTCTTCATTGTTCATGAGAAATTGGCAGGTCTTTTTTGCTGCAACCGTCATCAGATTTTGCTACGACCGGCTAGTTTATTTGCTACCACCTTCCTTTTCCTCATTGTTCGTGAGAATTTTGTGAGGTCTTTTTTGCTACAATCATCAATGATTTTTGCTACAATCACCAATGATTTTTGATACGACCAACGAGTTTTTTTTGCTACAATCACCAATGATTTTTGCTACCAACATCTTTTCTTCTTCATCCTTCGTGAGAAATTGGTGAGAACTTTTTGCTGCAAGCGTCATCGATTTTTGCTACGACCCATGAGTTTTTTTGCTACCACCAATCTTTTTTTCTTCATTGTTCGTAAGAAATTGGAGGGGAAAGCTGCAACGAACAGGGGCTTCGATGTCGCCGGCGAGGATGTGAGCAGAGGCTACCTGAGCAGGCCTGGCGGGGTGCTACGACGGCTTGAGGCGGACAGGGCGAGGTGTGCAGCGTCGCTGTGATTTGGAGACAGAAGAAACGAACGTGGGGTCGAGAAGGTGGGGACGAAGAAGGAATCAGATCGAACGGCTGGACGAGCAGGATCCGACGCGCAGGGTGCGACCGGCCCAAATTTGGGCCGGCGCACCGGCGCCTAGCACTCGCCTTTTTTTATACCAAATATGGCTTACATATTTTTTTTCTCAAATACACATGAGCATGTGTATCATATATTAAAGAAGAAGCGACAAAGAAGCCGGATAGAACGTCTTTCGGACATTACAACGCCAATCATAAGAATTAGCATCCACATCCACCAAACACACCCACCACGGGTACTACGATACATGCTTCACCTATGTCAACCTCATGTTGATGGCGATGGGGCAAACCACAGAGCAACCAAGCCGTGTCACAACCGACGCCGGAGACTTTTGCAACAAGACCAAAACTCGAAGCCAACACAGACCAACATACCCCACCCATTGTGCCAAGAAGAATTTGGCAAGTGGACGGCAAGGCCTTGGCAGACCTAGAGACGGCATCATCGAGAGAGCGCCCGTGATGGTGTACATTGCGCCATGGAGGCCCACACCCATAGTAGAAGCCGACGCCGAATTGAGCCGTGCCACCGGAACTCCTCGAGCAACAAGACGACGCCTCCAAAGAGGGAACGACGCCATGACACCGCCGCCGTCTGGTCCAAAGGACGGACCAAGGGTTTCCTCGGAGCACGAGGAAGGGAGTCGGATCGGGCCAAAGCAACGCCTCCCAAGAGGGGACGGCGTCCACAGACGTCGCCATTGCTAGCCTCGGCGTCGTGAAGCGGGGATTTCTCCCATCCCAAGATATAAAAAAAAACCAAACTTCCGGAGCTACTCAATCGGGCCGACCACCACGACCGGAGGCGTCGCATCACACAGCACATCAGCCTAGCAGCCTCCACAATCTCGAGCGCCCTGGCCAGTCCCACCTCGGCCAAGGTCAACTCCACATACACCGCCACGAGAAACACACATCCATCCCACCACCAACCACCTCCTCCACGGAGCGGCAGCTTCCTCCAACTTCCAGCCACGGCCATGGTAGGCCAAGCCAAACCAGACGGGAGGGATGACCTCCTCGAGTCGCCGCCTCCGCCTGAACCACCGCTCCTCGCCCGAGCCGCCCCGAGTCCGCAGCCGACGCCGGTGCGCACCCAGCCAGAACAATGGCCGCCACGCCCTACCAGCACACCTACGCACCACGATGGAGGCCAGCCACTGGCTGCTCGCGGCCACCGCCGCGTAGCACCACCGTCCTGAGCACGAATCCAGGAGCCAGAACCCAGATCCGGCGAGGCCGCTCCACCCCTTTGGCCGAAGCCATCGCCGGCTATCGAGCGCGGACCACCCGACCTGTTGCGCGCCGGCCAGCTCGTCCCGGGGCCGCCGCTCCGGCCTCCTCACGCTGGTTGCCAGCCGCCGCGATCCCAGTCAACGGGGACTGGCCTCCAACGCCGCCCTGCGAGAGGGAGAGAGAGCACCCCGTCACCTTCAGCAGCGGGGCCCGCCGCCCTCGCGGTGAAGGCCAGCGGTAGCGGCGGCGAACGAGAGCAGGGAGAGGGGTTTGAGCTTACATATATAATAGGCATGCCTTATTAGTGGATACCATTTTTCCTTTTTCTATTCATCATTCTTTTAATAGATACGACCTTTGCACTAATTTTGTATCATTATTACAGAATACATATTACCACGTGACACATGTGGTAAGCAATCCAAACTATAAAAAAACATATTTAATTCATACTATCATGTCACACTTCTATTAATTTCACTCTTACTCCTGTAAGAAAACTATATGATCCCCTAAAAATCCGAAATTGTGTCTGAAATTATACAATGATCCAAAAGTTCAAAATTAACTAAATTGCGTTTTGACTCACATGAGTATGCAGGTTATATACTTTGTGTGATGAAAATAAGACATAACATGGAAATGTTGGCACTATGCATGATATATTTCCTAGTTTCACACCATGTTGTAATGGCATAATAATTTGTTTGCTTATTTGTATAAAGGTAAAAGTCCATATTAACCCTACAGATTTGTCGTCCATATGTTAGAGCATCTAAAGTCGGACTTAGCAAAGTTGGCCCCTAAATGCCCGCGGACACGCCCTATCAGAAACCGAGTGAGTCCATTTTGAGCCCTTATATTTGTCCGTCCATGCAGCCATACTCCTCATTTCCCCCCTTATATGTCCGGTTACTTGCACGTGATTGGTGAAGATGAAGAGAGAGAGAGAAGAATTGCACATGATTGGTGAAGATGAAGAGAGAGAGAGAGAGAGAGAGAGAAGAATGAATAAAGAAAATGAAAAGGTTGTCCGGGGTGGACCACGTCCTACATGGCGGACTGACCAAGCGCTTCCGCGAATCCTCATATCCTCCTTACAGTTTTCTCAATATGAAGATTTGCGGATAACCCAGACGTATAGGAATGATACGAGAGGTCCGGTTGGGTCATATTTTTTTCTTCTCTCTTCTATCCGGTCACTGACTAGACGCGTCCGCGAATGTTTAAGGAGGATTTGAGGAGGCCGGCTGTAGATGCTCTTACCTTACAAGAGATAATAGTGATGGAGATAATCCTAAAATTTTCTCGTTTCTTTATGTGAAAACTGTGCTTTTTTGTCGTCCGTATCTTAACTCACATGAGTATGCGGGTTATATACTCTGATTGCTGTTTTGCATGATATATGTTCGTCTTGTGTCAAGTGGCGAATAAAGGTTCACGCACCGGCACTTGCCAAAAACAACGAGAGAATCTATAACTGCCAAAAAATTACATGTTCACATGCATGAACAATGCAGTAGAAATGTACAGATTAAGTGACATATTTTTTCAGGAAAAGTGGCATAAATTAGTGAAATGCTAGCTTTTTAGCACGGTACAAGCAAGCTAAGAGTTGCTAAATGGGTGCCAAAATTTCAATACATACAAATGAGTGCAAAGTGCCAAAATGTGTTGCTTACATAGTGCCAATTAGAAAGATCTCTAATTTTGAAGGATGTGCAGATTAAAATGCAAGAGCAATAATTTTTTGGTAAGGTTTATGTGCATGAACGATTCAAACTTATTTCTAGTGTTTGTTTGGTTGTTCAAGTCTCACGGCAAGCGTGAAAAAATGGCGCGAAGCTCACACCGAATAATGAACCAACCAATACATGAACTAAAACTACAAGAGCTGAAAAACACCAAAACCTAAACAATAGTGAGATCTGTATATACATAACAGCAATCTAAGAGGTGCATATTATTTATTATCCTTTGGATCACTAGGATCAAGCTTACATAACACATCCAAATCTCTTTGAACAAAGCATTGAGGGAACATAACATAATATCTAGAAAATTCTAGAGAAGTAAAACATAGATAGATTGATGTCTTAAAAACCTTCTCCGGAAGAACCATCCTCGTCATCCTCTTCGTTTTGTGGTGGATCTGACTCCACCAACTCCTCTGAAGCCACATTCTCCACATTACTCTTCTTCACAGGATAAGCAACATCAATGGTGCCCTCACGAGTGCACATGCCACATTCTTGCTTCACGAACGACTGTGTAGCATATGAACTGTTGAAGAATGCCCAACGCTTAACACATAAATTTGCAAAAACCAAAGAGGCAACCATGAGGGCTGCAATGATGATCAAAGTCACGATCAATGGTACGTAAGGATCGATTGAAACGGCCGAATCACCGCCTCCTGTTGACCTATATGGTGTAACCAACAATGGTGGTGGTGGTGGTGATAAGAGTGACATCTCTAGTCGCTCACTAGTTTCTACTCCTAGATAAGAACCTCCAAGGAAAACTTGTGCTATATTTGGTGACTTTGTGTGCGTTGAGGTGTCTTTCTCCACAGGCTTTAAAAGGAGACATAGGGGCAAAATAGGACTTTTAATAACATGTTTGTTAGAAAAATTTCCTAGGCCATTGCTGCATGCATTTCACGTCACCCACTTTTCGCTTTACGTGCCGTTTGGGAAGTGGTGTAGATTGTCTCATAGCATTCAGTTGCAAACTTTTAAAAAGAGGACACTAAGAGTTCCTATATAGAGACAGTTACAGCTCGAATCTATATCTTTTAGAGTGTATATCTTTCTTTTCTCAAGTTTATCATGAGAAATATGCACAACCTTCCAAATAAAAGCATGTCGCCTAGCTGGCCAAATGTTTATCTTCAAGCTTTTGCTCTGCTTTAGATTGGTAAAAAGAATATTATTATCATTGGATCACGCATGCTCTCATATGGCCTCTCTTTATTAGATTTCAAAGTGGTGGATCCGTTTTAGTGGAGCCAACTGTATAATTTTCGTCCGTTCGCCGCGCGGCTACCCAATTCAAGTGCCCCACATTGTTAGATCTCCCCACAAATTCGTCTCCTTCCTCATGCTAGCACCCCTGACGCCCCGCCGGTAGCAGCTCGCACCCCCCTGTCGCCGTCGCCCTCGTTTGTCTCTAGCATCCCTTGCTGTCGCATCACAGTGCATCCCATTGCCGGGTCGAGGAAAAAAATTGTGCCTCCAGGTTGCAGCGTTGTGTCCTTGGTCACGCGTGTTGCCGTTGTTTGTCGATTACAGCTTCCTATCCACCCCATCGCAACTTTTTGTGTCATCGATCCAGGAAAATCGCGGCGACAACACAACCCATTCTCCACTGTCACAATAAATGCCCTAGCTGGTTCTAGCCTTTTGTGTCGCTGGTTATAGATTTTGCGCCGCTTGTTCCAGCATTGACGGCAACTGGCGGTTGCAGCCCCACCGGCCTCCGGTTGTAGCACCGCCCCATCTCGGTTGCAGCTCGCCGGCTGCCGGTTGTAGCATGGCCCCATGCATGCTGCAGCTTGTTGTTATATCATCGCCCTCTGTCGGTTGCAACTCGTCGACCGCCGGTTGTAGCATCGCCCTATGACGGTTGCAGCTCGCCGACCGCCGTTTGCAGTACCGTCCCGTGCCGGTTCCAGCACGCTGGTCGCCGGCTGTAGCACCGCCCGATGGCAGTTGTAGGTCACTGGCCGTCGGTTGTAGCACCGACTATGGTTGGTTCCAGCATCAATGATGGCCGATTCCACCACGACATCGCACCGGTTGCAACAGGTCACCATGCTGGTTACAACCCTCCTACCGCTCGCCTCGCAACTCGCCATGGCCTCACAACGACACTCTCAACAACACAGGGGGTGGTGGCGGTCGAGCGTTTGCAGCATCCCTTCGCTCCTCGGGTGCGAGGACCTTGAATCCAACGACGGTCTGACTCTGGCACACCACCGGTAAATATGAGTGGTAGGAGAGAGGCGCATGGATGGGCGCGACTATGGAGAGGACCACGAGGGGGGAGGGGAGTGAGATGTGCGGTGCTCTCTGGAGAAGAATCGAGAGAGAAAAAGGATAAGGAAAGAGAGATGACGTAGGGCCTAGTGTGCAGTGTGAGGCGTGAGAGAGCAACCGGCCGAAAGCCTGGCCGGTCGGGCGTAGTTAATCGTTTACCATACATTTTCGGAATTTCCTAACGGACGCTCACTGCGTCGAGTTGTCGAGGCTTCGCACAGAGAGGCAAGCGACTAGCGATCAAGATGGGCCGACCTAGTTAGGAGATAGCGCGGCGCTACAACGTCCAGTTTTGGGAACCTTCTGGAGGGTTCTTGAATGGTTTTGGGAACCTTCTAGAAGGTTCCTGAACCGGGTTTTCACTAGGTTTTTCTATTTGCTTTTTCTTTGTTGTTATTCTGTTTTTTTTTTCTTTTTCTCTACTCTTATAAAAACAGAGTTAGTGATGATGGTGTGCCTGCCATCCTGCAATATAGGCCATCCGATTTATATCCGAAGGATAGGAATAAAACTATGGCAATTTTGTAAAAAGATACCCACACCCCTCTCCACATTTTCAAATAAGGCATTTCCTCGTTCATCCTTTTCTCCCACAAGATAAACTACTCATACAAATGCATCTTTATGTTCCGTGCAACGCATGGGCATCTTGCTAGTCTTTTCTCGTTTTTCTGTTTCTTTATTTCATCTTTCAATTCCTTTTTCTTCTCTTTTTATTTTCTTTTTGTTCACGTTTTCAAATTATGTTTGGGAGTTTCAAAAAATCTTCCCATTTCAAAATTTGTTCACCAAATTCAAAAAAATATTCGTGTTTTCAAATTTTGTTGCGAGTTTTCATAAATTTTTCCATTTAAAGAATTGTTCGCAACTTGTAAAAAGTGTTCGTGTTTTCAAATTTTGTTGCGAGTTTTCATAAATGTTTCCATTTAAAGAATTGTTCGCAACTTGCAAAAAATGTTCATGTTTCAATTTTTGTTTGCGAGTTTCAAAAAAGGTATACAAGTTTTAAAAACTGTTCATGTGTTCAAGTTTTGTTAGGGAGTTTCAAAATATATTCCGAGTTTTAAAAAATGTTAGAGTATCCAAAATTTGTTTTCGAATTTGAAAAATCTTCGGGTTTTCAAAAAAAAAACGTTCAAGTTTTGTATTTTTGGGATATTTTACAAAAATGTTCCCATTTCCAAAAATTGTTTGCATTTTCCGAATTGTTGAGTTTTCCAAAATTTTATTCACGATTTCTAAAAGTGTTCGCTGTTTCATACAACCTTCACGTTTGTTTTCTCACGCGTTTCTCGTACAAATTTTTAAAAACAAGAACATATTTTTTGGAACATCTGACGAAAACGCAAAAAAAAGGAACAATTTTTTAACTTCAGAATTATTTTGAAATTTCAAACAAATTTTGAAATTCAGTTAAAAAAATGTTTGCATATTTGAAAAAATAATCATCTTTCAAAAAATGATCATAAATTCAATAAAAAATCCTGTTCCAAAATATGTTCTTAATTTTTAAAAATGTTCGCCTTTCAAAATATGTTCATAACTTCAAAAAATGTTCTGATTTTCAATTTTTGTTCACAAATTCCATTAACTATTATAATGTTCGCTTTTTCTAAATTTTGTTCAGAGTTTTGATTTTTTGTTCACAGATGCAAAAAATGTTTCCTTTTGTCGAAAATGTTTTTTTTGTTCATAAATTCGAAAAAAAATCCTCTTTTTAAATTTATTTGCAAATTCAAAAAATATTCTTGTTTTCTCAAAAAAATGAAACTGAAAAAATGTTCCCATTTTTCAAAATTTGTTCACAAATTCTTTCCATTTTGAAATTTGGTTACAAATCCAAAACTTGGGAAAACATTCAATAATTGTTCGTATATTTTGAAAATTATTCACAATTTCTTTTATAAGGATTCGATTTTTTATTTAAATGTTCGAAAAAATAGATTTTTTTATCTGTCGGTATTCTTAGTCCTAAAAGATTTCGCGTTGCATATTTAACTGTAGTGCTGATCAGCTCAGGTGGTTAGGTACCGTCTCTGTTAGCGCTGAATCGCGAGTTCTAGTCCTGGGCGAGCGCTGCTCTTTTTTGCGTTGTATTTTTCCACCACTGGCTGCTCCTGCGTGGGCCGGCCCAGACGAAGCCTAACCTGTGCGAAGCCCCGCCAATCTGCTGCCTAGTTAGGTCCCTACATTTTCCGTTACATTTGCCTAGTTAGGCATTTCTTGATAGTGAAGAAAGTGGGCCGATGTTACAGCCTCATGGGCTTGTCGGGGCTTACACCACCGGAACGGCTATATATATAAAGAAAAATTCTCTTTGTCTAAAAAAAATTCTTAAAAAAAAGGCTATATAAATAAAAAGGAAATATTTCTCAAAAAAGAAACATAAAGAAAGAAAAAACTGGAAAATCTCTTCATGTTTCTAACACATGTGGTGTGCTGTGTGCAACCTCGCAATATCCGTACTGCATGAGAATCACACGAATGAATTCAAAATCCAGGCTTGTGCGCAGATGCTTGATGTTCTTCTTCCTTTACGGCTAGTCTTTTACCGGGTTGAGAGCGACAACGGGCCGTCCATGTTTTGGCCGAAGAAGAAGCTAATTAATTTTGTTTGTTTTTCCCGCAAAAAAATACAAATAATTATGTTTGTTTTTGCCGAAGAAGAAGCTAATTAATCAGGTTTGATTTTTGCTTGTTATGTCATGGTCCGTACCATTCTGAATTTTAAATGATTACTATTGTTACACATAGATTTCATCATAAGAAAAGGCAACAACATCCGGCAATATATCTTGGTTGGAACCAACGTTTTCTGGAAAAAAAGAAGAAGATGAGGCAACCTTTCTCAGCAATATATCAAGCCAAGTGGTGGTGCTAAGAATAACACGAGGATTTGAGAAACAAAATTGAAACGAGAAGTATGTGTTGGTTTACAATCTCCAACTCCTGCCATATATATTACTGAATCACTCGTACGTATGCACAGCTTCAACCAAAACTTGCACTACTACTGCACTTGACCCACAAAGCATGAATCCAAAGTACGCATCTACCGGACTACGGCGTACGCGTAAGCACTAAGCACGTACGTGTTCGGCGGTCACGCGGCGCCGGCGCCGATGCAGGCGAAGGCGCGGACGCTCCTGGCCTTGGGCAGCGGCAGCCGCCGGCCCGGCGAGAGCCCCACCTGGCCGGCCAGCTCCTCCAGCGACCGGTTCCGCCCGTGCGCCTGTGTCGACGCCGGGGCGGCGGCGGCGTTGAGCGGTGACCGCAGCTCCTGCTCCAGCCAGCGCCGCCTCTGGTCCGTGTCGCCGAGGTCCACGTCGTCCTCCGCCTCCGCGCCCCGGTAGGCGGCCCGGCTGCTGCTCCGGCGGTGCTCCTTGATGGCCTTGTAGATGAAGGGGATGAGGCCTTCCACCCGTGAACTGCCCATGATCGTGAGGTGATAGTCGAGAGGTGGGGTTGGTGAGGAATGGGTGTGTGTGGGCGGGTTCAGCCTACTCTTGACCTCTCAGCCTCTCGCCTCTAGGGGTCGGGAGATTGGTTGAGTGGGCCATTTTATACCGACCGAGCTCCTCCATCCTCAGCCAGCCCCACGCGGATTGAAATGGTAAGCAGTAGTAGTTGCACGCCAGTTGGAGGGAAAGAAATAAGTAGAAGATCATCAATTCAGGCGGACGGCGCAGATCACATGCATACCATTTCTGCGTCAATCAAGACCGTCAGTTGCATGCTAGTTTTCCCAGAATACTGAATGAATGATCTCCTAAAATACGCACATGTCGCCTTCTCACAACCAACGCTAATGGCAAATTCAATCCTATCCTAATACACAGCGTTATCTGTCGTCACGTCACATCACAACACATCGCGAGCGGCGCCCGAGTCTTTTGCGTGCGACGCCTTGCTGCTGAGTTATTTTACGGTTCGATGATGTCGCGATTTGGCAATGTATGCGTTCTCTAATGGCTGTGGCTTCTTAGGTATAGCAGCTGCTGAAAGTTTCGTCCGGGGTAGGAATTTGGCTGGGCGACTTTTGCTTTGAGATGACGTCTTGGGATTGGTCGAGAACATGTCCATTGCTTGCCGTGGCAGGTTACGGCGCACTATAAGCTGTGACCCGCTTCTTCCCCCTTGATTAGCTGGTTAACAAAACGAACTGGTCGTCCGCGGAAATATAGTGCGCGTGGTGGAAAGAAAGAATGTGGCATGGTTGGTTGAAGGGTTACAGATACTAACCGGTGGGACCAGATGCTAATATTGTATCCCAACATTATCCCACGTCCTTCCTGAAGAGAAGAATGTTCCAGGGAAGGACTACAGAACACATGATAGAGACTAGAGGCTAACAGCGTCGTTCTTCGCTCGTGAGATTAACTCCTTTGTATCAAGTAGATTATTTACGATTGATTGTTTTGTTTTGATTTTATCTATGCTGGCTTGTGTTTTAACTATGTTCTGGAAGTGTTTTTTTCGTTCGTATATCATGTCGGGTTGCTGTCGGAGATGATAGAGTAGAGTTGTTTGGCGCATGGTTTAATTATACAATGTTTGAACCGCGTCTAGTTGGCAACGCCCAACAAGATTACACCAGCTAATCATTTTTTACCTTTTCATTTATTCCCAATTGATTATTTGGAAGAGGATTCGGCGTTCTATCATGAAATGGCTATTGTCACACTTCTGTTGCGCCCGCACTTCTCTTTCCTGCCTAGTCAAAAAGGTCTGCTAATTATCTTGCCCTGCTTTATACTCCATCCGTTCCTAAATATAAGTTTTTTTAAAGATTTTAATGGATACATACAGTATATAGACATAGTTTAGAGTGTACATTCACTATTTTTGCTCCGTATGTAGTCTATATTGAAATCTCTAAAAATACTTATATTTAGGATAGAAAGCAAAGGATAGTTTCCTTTCATCGTGTACAAAATCGGCCGAGGTGAGTAGGTGACTGATTTACAATCTGGTTGCACTTGAAATTCACCGGCGGTGCAATTGAAAATCATCATCTGCAAAAAGAAAATTCAAACTTCCAAAAGAAAAGAGTGGCCTAACTCTGGGTGCGCTGCTTTTTTTGTCAATTCCAAAATGAAGGATAGACTGCCTTCATAATCATTGCCGCACTAGACTGGAAACTGAAAACTGAAGAAAAATAAGGAGCTACAACTGAGGTACTGGACTGAGTGAACCTGAATGACCATAGCTACATATACTCAAATATGATATATGTGAAAATACTGAGAATAAGGCCGTCGCCATGCAAGCTCACAACTGAATAAAAATAAACTTAATATATAATGAAAAAAGGACTGTAGAATAAGACAGATATAAATAAACTCCCAATATTGATAGACTGAACAATGATACAACCTCACAGACCAAGGAACAGAAGCCATGGAGAGACTGTAAGCAACACACATAGCTTCCAAACGTTCTTGTGATCTCGGTACACACATCTAACATAAACATATGACGCACAAGAGATGCACCTGAGCAAAGCACCAATGCATCAGATTAGCTAACCAAATGTCTTAGAAACCAGTCACACTGCATGTTCACACACCGTTTGGGCAGCTGAGCTAAGGAGTCTAGTGCACTAGTCTACACCGGAGTAGTCAGATTCACTCGGTTCCGATGCATCTTCATCCTCGGACTCCTCATTGTCGCTCCCGGAACGCAAACATTTTTTGAAATTACGAACAATATATTTGACAAGGATATTTTATGAAATTCCCCAAACAATTTATGAATTTTAGAATTTTTTGTGAAAACATGATTGTTTTCTGAATTTGTAGGAAAATTTCAAAAACAGCAACATTTTTTGAATTTGTGAAAAAAATGCAAACATTTTTTTAAATTCATTTTTTTAATTTCGAACTTTTTTAAAAAGAAGCGAATACTTTTTAAATTCTAATCTTTGTTGAATTTATGAAGATTTTTCGAAAATTCTAAACAAAAGTTGAAAACAAGAACACTTTTTGGAAATTTGATAAATTTATAAAATTACAAACATTTTTATATGTGTGAAAATTTTTTCAAAACGAGAATTAAAATCGACAAAAAGAATAAACAAGGAAAGAAAAGAAACAGAAAAAAATAAAAAGCAAATGTGTCGGCCCAGCTGCGGTCGCCATGTGCGAAGCCCCGACAATTTTCTGCATGGTGCGGCAAATAGGGGGGTATTGGAGGTCCCCGCAGGGGGTATTTTCACAGCAGCTCGACGCACAGTGGAAACGCGCTACTGGGCCGGCCCAATCTGATTCCTGTCGCGCGACATAAAAAGGGCATAAAAACAATAGAGACTGACGGTATTTGAACCCGGAACCTCATGCAACAGACAGCGAGCCCTTCGCCAGTACCAAACAACAACAGCTGGCTATAAGAGGTGCAAAATATAATAAGACCGCACAGAAAGCATTGAGATTTGAAAAAACATTTCTTAAAAATTGCGAGCAGTTTTGAAATGTCGTGATTTCATTATATTCCTTTTTTTAGAAGTAAAGATTTTTTGACATTCCACTTTAAAAATTAAACACGAACAAATCCTGAACAGTTTTCTAAAACGCAAAAAAAATAAAAGTTTAACCATTTCTGAAAAAACAAACAAATTACGAAAAAATGTGAACCTTTCTTCAAATTTCTGAATATTCCCAGAGATCACGAACAGATTTTAAGTACTGAACAAAAATGGAAAACATGAACATTTTTTAAGTTCAGAAAAAAAATTAAAACAGAACATTTTTAATACAAACAAAATTTGTATTGTATGATTTTTTGGAAATGCGAACAAAATTTGAAACATGGGAACATTTATTGAAATTGCAAACATTATTTTAAACATGAACTTTTTTCTGAATTGGTGAACAAATCTTCAAAACTAAAATATTTTTTGAAATTCTGAACATTTTTTGAATTTGTGAACAAAATTTAAAAAACAGGAACTTTTTTTGGAATTCGGAACAAATTTTTTGAAACCACGAACATTTTTTGAATTGGTGAACAAATTTTGAAAACGGGAACATTTTTTGAATTTGTGAACAAATTTTGAAAAACAGGTACATTTTTTGAAATTTTTTGAAACCACGAACATTTTTCGAAATTATGAACAATTTTTGAAAACCAGGGACATTTTTGAAATTCTGAATAGTATTTGAAATTTCGAAAAAAATGAAAAAGAAAAATAAACTTGAAAATAAAAAAAGTAAAACAAAAAAGGAAAAAGAAAGAAACAGAAAAAACGAAAAAGAAGAGAAACAGAAAAACAAAAAACGAAAAAGAAACTGAAAAAGAAAAGGCCGGTTCAGGAACCTTCTAGAAGATTCCAAAAACCAGAAAAACCGTCTGGGTTACTCTAGAAGGTTCCCTTTTTTGAGTCCACTCTAGAAGGTTCTCAAAACCAGAAACGCTGCAAACACGTTAAATGGGCTGGCCCATGACATCCCTCGATCGCTAGGTCTGTGCGAAAGAGCGACACTTTAACGCAACGAGCGTCCAATAGGAATTCCGTCCCGGCAGACTAGGAGGTCTTATGATTTTCTATTGAGCGAGACCACACGCGGCCCAGACCTGGTCGAGCCGAACCAAGTAGAGCGGGCCGTCTCACGCTCTCACTCGCTTCTTCGCCTCCTCCCCGACCCACCGACCCGGCGGCGCCTCCCACCCATTCCGGCTAGGGATGGCAATGGGTACCCATTATCCGTGTACCCTGTGGGTAAAAACCCTATTAGGGTAAGGATATGGGATAAAAAATTACTCATGCATACTTAAATGGGAAAATATCATGCCCATCGGGTAGAGAGGGTACGGGTATGGGATCGTATAACCTATGCCCGTGTACCCATGTACCATCTAAAATGTTGACAGGTGGGTTTCCGTTAATATCCCAATGTATTTATTTCCCCTCCTAATCACGTTAGGTAAAAACTCTAATGTATATTCAAATTATCTCTATAATTTATCATGATTTCGTGAACTTAAAGTGTATGCATATGTGTTGTTATTTATGATTATGTGCTCTTGTTTAACATTTTTATATGTCACTTTATAGGCAAGTATTTTTGTTTATGAGAATATGTTGTTGTACATTGTTGTTTAAAATATGTTGCTATTAATAATTTGATCGTATGTTGCTTTTTACAACTATTTTCTACTCCGCATTATTACCCGCGCATATACCCTGTCGGGTAACGGGTATGAAGAAAAATTGTACCCTTGACAGGTATGGGTATAAATGATGGGTAAAATCAGGGCGGACGGGTAAAGGTATCGGGTAGCTCCACCCGTACCCATACCTGCGGGTGCCATCCCTAATTCCGCCGACGGCACCACGGCCCCACCGCCGGAGCTGATGGACGAGCTCGTCGGCGATTTTTTAAAGTCGTCCTCCTCCTTCCTCCTTCTGAGCCCGAGCACCTCTTCCGCGCCGCCCTCGTCTGCAAGTCGTGGCTCCGCGTCGTCTGCGACCCCTCCTTCCGCCGCCGCTACCGCGCTTTCCACGGAGCCCCTCCCCTCCTCGGCCTCCTCCAACAGTTCCAGGTCCTCCAAGAAAGGCCCGCGCCCCGCTTCACCTCCACCACCTCGATGCCGGACTTCCCCTACCCGGACTCCGACGGCCAGGGCAAGCACCCCGTTCCCCTCGACTGCCGCCACGGCCGCGTGCTCATCCACATGGTGCAGGACGAGCGCCTGGTCTTCGTCGTCTCGGACCCCGTCACGGGCGACCGGCACGTCCTGCCCGCGCCGGGCATCGTCTGGCTCATCTGCACCGCCGCGGTCTTCTGCGCCGCCGATGGCTGCCAACATCTCGACTGCCAAGGCGGCCCCTTCCGCGTGGCCTTCCTGGCCACCGACGACGACGACCGTATCGTTAAGGCGAGCGTGTACTCGTCGGTGACAGGTGCGTGGAGTGCGCCAGTATCTCTCGACGATGGTTGCGAATGCTATGCCCAGCACATGCGAGATGACATTGCAGAAAACCTCCACCACCTACCCTATGTCATGCCTCGCCGAGTAGCCGTCATTGGAGATGAGGTCTACTTCACGCTTTGGTCTGCTCACAAAATCGTCAAGTACGACTTGCCAAACAACTGCTTATCCATGATTAACCCGCCGCCACACACTAGGAGCCCAATTGCTCTCATGGTGATGGAGGACAGTTCGCTGGGGTTTGCCTGCACTGAGAGTTCTAGTCTTTATATGTGGTCAAGGAAGGTGAATTCAGAAGCAGCTGCTGAATGGGTAAAATGCAGGAGCATCGAGCTGGAGACAATTGTGCCCGTTGTGGATCCAGATTACCAACCATTTGTGGTTGGTTCCGCAGAGGGTGTGGGTGTCATCTTCATAAACACAGATGCTGGCTTATTCACTCTAGAGCTGAAGTCAGGGCGAGTCAGGAAGGTTGATGAGCCCGCACAGTACTTTAGCGTCCTACCCTACATGAGCTTCTACACTCCAGGTATTGCTGCTAGACCTTGCTTCTTGTATATTGTCTTGCATTTTCGTTACGGCTTCTGTATGTTTGCTTATTTAGTTGGTTGTGAACAATTAGTCGTAGTGAAAGTAATATATGTTTGTTATATATATATTCACATATGAATCTTGCCAAGGACAATTCTCTGTGATAGAGAAAACTTAATATATGACGCTGGCAAACATAATGTAGTTTATGATATGAGATTTGACATGTGAAGGACCATGACCATGCATTGGTCGAATTGCTAAATATGTACGCAAACATGTTGGTCTCGTACTATCCTAGTACCTTCACTCAGACTTTCTTATAAATAACCATCTCTTATTTTGTGGCATAGCTGAAGGTCACATCTCAAACCCAGTATTGTAACCATTGAAATTGGTACTAGCATATAGCTCACCAAAGTAAAATGCTGACTTGGAGTTGGTTATGAGTTTTGTACATGATATATTTTAAATCATGGCACATTGTTATCGCTAATACGGATTAGCTGATCAAAGTGTGCTGCTGGTTTCTTTTAGAGCTGCTATTATGAAGTGTGAAGTCGTTTATTCTCTGTTCAACAGTTTACTTACAAACTGTGCAAGTCCTTGCAATCAATTGATGTTGTCTTGTTGAATTCGTCCTGATCATAATGTCAAAAGGTTGTATTTCAGCTTAATACATGAGGCATATTTCAGCTGCTGTTTGCCTAATTCTTGGCTCAGCTACTTGGAACAGAAATTATGTGTAATCTATGTCGTCTCCCTTTCATGAAATTTTAGTATGACTTCAATGTTGATCTTGTCTTTAAAAGATATGTCAAGTAGCAGTACCAGACTTCTTGGAAAAACAATTGGTGGACAAGGAACTTAGTTTCACCACAAAGCATTTAGCATTTGTAAATACTCCCTCCGTCCCATAATATAAGAGCATTTTTTACACTAGTGTAGTGTCAAAAACGCTCTTATATTATGGGACGGAGGGAGTAGATTCTAACAGGTGTGGAACTCGGATGTTTTTCACTTTTACTAAAAACTTGGAAACTGATGTTGGGATGTCCTGTCATAAAATAAGTCACCTCTTGTTTTTGTAGCCATTTTTTCAATTGTGGACTCAGGTCCGGTTATTCTTCTGTGCTATTATATATATGCAACATTACCCCTGGAATAAAATGTCTCTTTTTTTGCTACTGCTGTTGATTGGTCAAATAGTTGGTGAAGCATGAAGTGCATGCTAGGTTCAAATAGAGATTGCTAAGTATTTTGTCAACCTTGGTTAAAAAAGAGATTGCTAAATATTTATTCAACCTTGTTGATATTGCATTGTTAAAAAAGAGTATCACTTTACCGCTGAAGCTCACATGTCAAATTTTTCGTTAAGATGCATTAAATTACTTTCTGGTATAGCTGAAGCTCACATGTCAAATGCAGTCCTGTAACCTTTGGAACTAGTTATACATACAGCCGCACGTCAAATTATAAAGTCTGAGATGGACAGTTGGTTAAGAGTTTTCTGCTTTGTATTTTTTTTTCAGATCGTGGCATATTGTTGGCGCTATCGAAGACCCACTGATCTCTGATGTGCCGCTCAATAGTGATGAATTGCAAAATGGGCAAACCCATCATCTTTAGTCTGCTGCCATTGGCTTCTTCCATCCAAGCTACTAATACCAGGTTGTGTTTTGTTTCTGTTGAGGAGTTTTAAGCATGAAGGGTGCAAGTCAATTGTGATCAGTTGTGGTTGTCCTCGTTCAGTTCATCATGATAATGTGGCTAGAGAATCTGTATTTCAGTTTCTTGAGTTGGTTTCTTATCTGTTATGTAGTTTAAGTGCGAATCGTGCAAGCTACCATGTCTGACTGTGGTTCTCATGTCGAATTCATCCTGATCATGTTGAGCGCGAACTGTATTTCTGTTTAGCATATCAGGCGTACTTCTGTTATTGCTTGCTTAAATGCTTGAGTCAGCTACATGAAACCTAGAATGTCACGCAATGTTTTTCTTGTCTTGGAAAATGTCGTCAGCTAGCAGGGCAAGGGTTTTTCCTCGACACAATTGGAAAGTTATGTGGTTACAAGAAGCAGCTCTTGCTGTTCCTGTGGTTTTTGGATTCGGCGGCCGAGATGACCTGGAAACCATGGGTCCATGGGTTTTTTTTTGGGTTTTCTGTTACGAACCTGAATTGCATGTGCTATGTGGATTGCTTCTTCTCCATTCGTTTTGATAAACAGTGTGGTTTGGAATGCATTGAAATGTGCTCAATCCCATGATTTTCCATGATTTGTTCATCGGTCATGAAGACTAAAAACTGAAAAATGAGGAGCTAAAAGACTGAGGTATTAGACTGAATGACCATATCTACATGTACTCAATCCCACTTAAAGGAAAAATATGATATGTGTGGAAATACTGAGAATAAGGCCATCGCAATGCAAGCTCACAACTGAATAAAAAGAAAGCGAATAATGAAAAAAATGACTCTAGAAGATATAAATAAACTCTCAGTATTGATAGACTGAACAATGATGCAAGCTCACAGACCAAGGAACAGAAGCCATGGAGAAACTGTAAGCAACAACACATAGCTTCCAAACCTTGTTTTGATCTGAGTACACACATCTAACATAAACACAAGACGCACAAGAAATGCACCTGAGCACACCAACACATCATATTAGCTAACCAAATGTCTTAGAAACTAGTCACACTGCACTCCAATTCCACACTCTGTTTGAGCAGCTGAGCTAAGGAGTCTAGTACTCTAGTCCTCACCGGAGTAGTCAGATTCGCTCGGCTCCGACGCATCTTCATCCTCGGACTCCTCATCATCGTCGCTCCCGGAATCGGCGTAGACTATCGCCACCTTCCTCTCCCTTACTGTCCTCCTCGGTGCAACTGGCTCGGCAGAGCTGCCGGAGGGAGGAGCCTCGGCATCCTCTGCCCCTGTTGAAGCGCCCGCCTCTCTCTGCAGAAGCGAGCCGCTCTTCTTGTTGAAGGGGGAGGACCTGATCCTCCGCACCTTCTTCTCGGGTGAAGGAGCACTGAGGTTGCTGTCATCGGTAGGCTTGAATATTTCCTCCATCACTTTCTGCTTCATGACTTTGCTCTGAGCTGGCGCCCTCTTCCTGATGGTGGTAGCCTTCGGCTTCTCGGCAGCAGGCTTTCTTCCTTTGGTCTTCTTCTCAACTTCCATGGAAGACCCCCCACCCTCGCTCTCATGGCGGGGCTCTGCCATGTCTTCATCAGAGGACTCGGCTAGGGATGACATGGCCTTCTTCGCTGCGCCTCTCTTGCTTGGTCCGTTCCTCCCTTTCTTTCCTTTCTGCTGCTGTTCTGTTTCCATGGCTGCACAAGTGGTTACGCCATCAGCTTAAACTTCTAAAATATGGATATCTTATGTTCACAAACGCAACATTATGTCAGTGGCCATTACCATTAGGTTCTGGAGAGGAGTCCTCAAGATTATAAGCAGCCAGACGGTCTTTGAGAACAGCCAATTCGTCGTCCTCTTCATCTTTCACCGGTGCACTTGCCTATGAAATTGTTAAATTGACTTGTTAAAGCAGCAAAAATAAACTATGCCACACACAATGAGAAAAGGCTTGATCAAGGAACCAACCTTCTTGGGTGGTGGTTTCTTCTTTTGCGCTGCAGGTTTCGGATTCGGTGGTTCAAAATCTTCATCGTCGCTCCCAGCCAAATTTGCCTTGAAAATTTGATTGTTTTATCAGTAAAGAGCAACAGGTACTGCCTAGTCCTCTGCAATTCAAGAAATGTATCGCTTGTGTTACTCTGTACCTTCTGAGACTTGGCCGCAGCCTTCTTAGGCTGTCTCTTGGGTGCTGCATTAGATTCCTTCGCGTTTTTGGCGCGCTTACGTGATCTGTCATTCTGTTCAGCTTCAAGTTTTGCATCAAGCACCTGTATCAAAGTCAGTGAGTGAGAAGAGCAGTGAAACACATGACGTCAAGCAAAACCTGCTCAAGAGGAAAAAGAAAACATAACAATAGAGAGAAACACAACTTACATCCAGTTCCTTCTCAAGAGCATCAAGGTCTCTCAGCCAAAGAGTATTTGGCTCTGTATTACTCAGGATATTCAGATCTTCCTCTACCTTATCCTGCTGCGCAATGAGCTCCTTCACCTTCTCCATAGTCAAGGTACCAATTGACATTGCGAGAAGATACTCATAATCACTTGCTGCAGCTTCAGCAGGACTCTCATCATTTTCTTCATCTACTTCTGTAGATCCTACAGCTACTGGCTCGGCCGTGGGTTTTTTCTTTGGGAAAGGATCATATTTCTTCTGCTTCAGCTCCTGGAATAGCTCTGCCCTCTTCCTGTTATTGACTATGATGTCCCCAGAAATAACAGCGAGAATAAACCTAACTTTATTCTTATACTTCAGCAACTCAATCCCCATGTTTTCCAACATTACTTTCTGCACAGCATATGTTACATAGTTAGTACAGTACTTTGTAAATGAACAACCAAAGGAAAAAGTCAGTTTCTGCACAGCATATGTTAGTTAGTTATTACAGTAGTTTGTAAATGAACAACCAAAGGAAAAGGTCAACATGTACCTTTCGTCTGACATAGAAGTCGAGCCTCAAGTCAAAGAACTCTTTAAGTACTGCAAAGTTAACATAATTTCAGTGACAAAACCACACGAAAAAAGACTTGTAACTATAATACAGGTCCATGTTAGATATACTCACCGTCCTCTGGGGTGTCATATTTTCGGATTTTACCATTTGAGTCAAACAAGTGCATGTTTGTTGTTCCTATTGTGGTAGTCAGCTTGAATTTCTTCTCAAGGCCTTCTTGCTTAGCTATATTCATGTTTTGCTCCGTCAGGATGAGCTCAAAATCTACATCCGCATGATCACACTGCGACCTTATTTCCTGTAAATTGGTTCAGTTCAAGAAAGTCAAAACATCTGAAACCCCAAGAGAATGAACTATTTGTACAATTAACTACCTCTAACAATGGTGGCTCCTTGCTCTTTTCCTTTTCCTTTTCCTTGTCCTTGTCCTTCTTCTTTTCCTTGTTCTTGTCCTTGCTCTTTTCCTTTTCCTTAATAGGAATAGGACACATGGATTCAAGAAACTCTTTGTAATCTGTAGTCCAGCGGCGGACAGGAAGCTCAGTAATTTTAAGCCTGGTGTCAGGAACTTCCTCTATAACACCAGTGATGGTATATGTCACACCAGTTGCCTTTGAACTTGTCTCCTTCAAAGAGCCCTGTCAGGTGATGAACAAAATTTTGCATCAAAATCATTTGTTGCATTAAAGCAGTCAAACTGTCAATGTAACAGAAATATGCTAGTAAAAGCATTGCACAGACCTTGAACCCCCTGTACCAAGGAACCATTGGTACGATAGTCTCGTTATTTAGCAACCTTTTCAGATTAGCAATAATGTCTCTTGGATTGTAGTTTGGGACATAGGTGCTCCATCCAGTGCCAATGCCTTCACTTCCATTGACCAAAACCATGGGAATGATTGGCATATACCTGAACATAACATGGCATATTTTAGGTACACAAAAATGAATTGAATTGCAATCATAATTGGCAGGATGAATGTTCGAAGAGATAATATATATATTACCAACTGGGTTCAATTGACTGCCCATCTTCATTCAAATAGTTCAGAAGAACATCATCATCCTTTGGAAAAATTAAGCGGGTGATAGGTTGCAATCTGGTGAAGATGTACCTAGCACTAGCAGCATCTTTGCCCCCCTGAAATGAATGTAAACAAGCAAAGAAGCATGAGAACCCGTTACAAACAGAGTCATATGGTACTTGGCTTTAACAAAAGCTAACCCACCGCATTTCTGGTACCAAACTGGCCACGGGGCTCCAAAAGATTGATATTATTGCTGCCAACAAAATCCTGAGCCATTCCTATAATTGTGCTTGCTAGACTCTGCTCACCATGGTGGTATGCTGAGTGTTCTGACACATAACCAATAAACTGTGCCACCTGTAGCCAATAACGGTAACAAATTAAGGAACATGCATGATGATTCCAATACACAAATTCAAAAACTCTTTGGCGGACCTTTGATTCTTTAACCAAATTCTTCTTGAACGAGCAAAACAAAATCTTCCTCTGTCCTGGTTTAAAGCCGTCGACCATTGAAGGTATTGACCGTTCAAGGTCTGCCATCGAGAAGAGTATCAGCTCTTTGTTGATAAAATCACTGTACTTGATGCGTTTCTCCCGTTGGTCAAGGCAAGTTCCAGGCTGCAATATGGTTTGTGTGTTACTATTGATACAGAATAAGGGACTTGTTTCAAACAGGGAAATGATGCAAATATTAAACCTGATAGTTGGTCAGCCAGTCCTTCCTCTCAGCAATCTTTTTCTTGCTGAATGCTAACTCAATAGCCTCACCATCTTCTTTGTCATCTGCCCAGACAAAATCCTTCTTATGATGGGTAATATCTTCAAAGTAATCCCGACCTTCTTGAGCTGTGCTGGTTCCCAGCCCCTGTACCAGTCAAAACTCTTATCAAAACCAAAAAATAACTACAGCCATCTTTGTTATAGCTCCTTCCAGTAAAAATAAGGGGGGAAACACCAAATTTTGCGAAACCATGCAAGAACTGAATAAGGGGCAAAAGGCGCACCTTGTAGTACTTTATAGTCCACGAACTTGCACTTCCACCTAAGCTCTCTTTCCATGCTTCATAGTCTGGCATAGAGTAAAATGACTTGACAGCTTTGCCCTTGGTTGCCTGGACAAATTAACGAAAGCATTATTTTTTTACTGGAGTGACAATACCAATTTGATCGGCAGGGAGAAATATAAAAAACTGAATGATAAATATTAGGATTTAATATGTATTAATGTGTATCTTAACACACACAAATACATTTGACAACGACCAAAAGAATTGCCTACCTTGATAATTGGAGTGATGAACTCAACCAAGAAAGAAGGAACTTTGAGGAGAGATGGCCACTCTTTGTGAATGAAATTGATCAGCAACCCTTTGATGTGGGAACCATCATGGTCCTGAAATTTCATCAGTTCAATCTAAGCCAAGAAACAACTTCACTTTGACTAATTGAGATAAATTGGAGACGTTGTCAGGCAAACCTGATCTGTCATTATCATTAGGTGGCCGTATCTCAAGCCCTTTGTACTATCATACTTCTTTTCATGCTGCAGACCTAAAATTTTCTTTATATTCTGGATCTCTGCATTCTCCATTAGCTGCTTATGGCTTGCTTCTCTCACATTTAATAATTTACCCCTGAGAGGAAACACGCCATAGTGGTCCCTTCCTACTACACCTATACCAGCCATCTGCAGAGAAAACAGGCTGAACTCTTCAGTATGACAGTGAAACTGTATGCTATGGCATTTAATAGTTTCGTGTTACTCACAGCTAGAGCCTTTGCTGAATCTCCTTCAGTAAGGATCAAGGTGCACTTGTCAGAGTTCTTCCCACCAGCGTCATTTGCATCCTCCAGCTTAGGGATGCCAACAATACTTGTCTTCTTGGTTCCATCAGTCTTCTTTAGTTCCTTGTTTAGTTTGAACTCGGCCCAAGAAAGGAGATTGCTAACAACACCCGAGCTAGAGACTGCAATTGTAAGAAGTGAACATTATCATTAGTGGTGCATCCACAATACACATCAAGGATAGCAAAGTTAACTCATCACATACCCTTCTTAAGGAACTCTTCAGAGAGCTCGCATGTGGACCCAAAGCTTGCTTGACGAGTCGTCAAGGTCTCTTTGGTCTGTGAATCAAATGCAGGGTTGTCAATCAGCGCATTAACAAATACCCATAGGTAGCCCTTCACTGTATGCAACTTCATGTTAGCCTGCTTGTTCTTCTTGTTCACAACGCCCATCACATGGCTGGCAATTTGGTTTGCGACGTAGTCAACGTGAGTTCCTCCTCTTATGGTCGCAATACCGTTTACAAAACTGACCTGCAATCCAAACAGAATGTATGAGGAATAACTGTAACAACACACTACAGAGGAGCTTCACAGGAAACTAGCCCACACTTACCTGCTGGAACTGGCCTTCACTTAGACTCACACACACCTCCCAACGATCATTTACCTTTTGGTAAATTCTGAAAGGAAGGCAAATTTGAGCATCAGAAATAGTGCTTGTCAGAGATTTCCATGGAGATGCTCAAACTGGTAAGAAAAAAACTTTCTCAAACCTTGGTAGCTCCATGCCTTCTTTAGAAGCAGAGTCGATATACAGTTGCACATAATCTGAGAAGCCTTTTACTGCCACCTTCTCGCCATTCAACTCAACCTTCACCGTTTTGCCAAGGGTGCCGGCCATATCAACTACTCGCTTCATCATGAGTGCCACAACATCAGCTTCGAGCTCGGTCATGTTGAACTTTGCAAGGTCAGGCTTGAAGGTAACTTTGGTCCAGTTCTCTGACTGCTTGCACTTCTTAATCTCGGGCTCCGACTTCTTCCCCATGTTATCAGAGAAAACCTGCACATGCATTCAAGGAGGAATGTCACAATGTATGATGCGCTTGGTAATTAGGGTGGCTGTGCCTAAAGAACTTTCAGGAGACATTAGTTAATATACAACTATTGGGTGTACCAATCCTGCAGTTAATAGTGAGTGTACAGACTACAACCCTAGTAGTCAGTTTAAATTAGCTATGTGTCTTCCTAGTAGTTTTAAACTGATGTGCATATACATGGTAAACCATACTGAGCAATGCTATAAACTATCAAAGGAAACAAGATTCGGATTAGTAATAATTAAAAAAACGTATGCAAGCAGGTTGTACAGACGAGAGACTTTGAACCAACCCTGCAGAATCTCCATCCGTTTGTCCAATTAAACAACAAACATAAGAAGTACGGTCTCGCACTCCAGTACCACCAGATCCTCAACTCTAGTGTGGTCACAACCAGCCGCACCTCGTTAGAGTCACATGGCACATCGATTCGCTAGATGCCTCCAGATCTAACTAATCCAGCCCCAAACACCGACCCGAAAACCAGAATAGCAGCAGTAAAACGGTCACGGGGTCAATGATTGTCTTACCTGCCTGTACCTCTTCTGCCGGCGGCCATCAGCGGTCTCGATGACGAACTCGGTGGAGAAGATGTTGGCGAGCTTGGCGCCGTAGCCGTTCCTCCCGCCGGTGGTCTTGCGCTCGTTGTCGTCGTAGTTGCTGCTGGTGAGGAGGTGGCCGAAGATGAGCTCGGGCACGTAGATGCGCTCCTCCTGGTGGATCTCGACGGGCACGCCGTCCCCGTTGTTGTAGATGGAGATGCAGCAGCCGCCGACGTCGATGTCCACCTTGAGGGAGTCCATGGAGGGGTCGCGCTGCTTGTTATCGGCGGCGTTGACGAGGATCTCGTCGAAGATCTTGTAGAGGCCGGGGACGTAGGCGACGGGGCGCTGCACCATGGCGCCGCCCTCGTAGACCCAGAGCGGCTGCGTGTGCTTCTGGACCGAGCCGACGTAGGTGTCCGGGCGCAGCAGGATGTGCTCCAGCTGCGTCTTCTTCTGGTACATCTCCTCGATGGTCTTCCCCCCGGCGGCCGCGGCGGCGGCGGCGGCGGCATCCCCCGCGGCGGAGTTGTGCGAGGAGCTGGACTTGAGCGGGGGCTTCTTCGCGGCGGGCGCCATGGCGGCGGGCGCACGCTGAGGTGGCGTGCGCGCTAGCTAGCGGCTGGGGTTTGGTTTTGGGTGTGGGGGATTGCGGGGTTGGGGGTGGAATTGGTGGTCTGGCACTGGCTCTGGCCGGGGAGGGGGAGGGGGGTGGGGAAGGAAACGGTCGAGGCGTTTGAATTTTGGGAGCGGGGGTCGCGCGGGACACTGAGCGGTGGAAAGCGAATTCGAGAGGCTTCCCGCTGTCTGGCCCGCGTGTAGGGAGAGGGGAGTTTTTTCTTTTTCTTTTTTTTAGGGAGCGGAAGCGAGGGGAGGCTTTTTGGATGCCGCGCCCACTTTTGAAGAAGGGAAAAGACCACGCCGGGCTGGGTCGAGCCGGGCAGCGAAGGGGGAAATGTGGAGCGCTAAGGGAAAATAGTGGTTGTTTTTTGAAAAAATAAATCATAAAGTAGTTCGAGCATCTCTAGCAGATCCCGCAAACCGGGCCGTCCGCTATAATAACCACTGGTTTGCGGTATGGATCTCTTAAACCCGTCCCAAATAGATCCTTTAAATACAGTTGTCCTGTAAAAATAATTGTGGGATCCCGAATCCGCGAGCCCAATTCCTCAATAGCAACGGGATTTCACCCGATTTTGTCGGATCCGCTTTCGGTTGGCGCAAACCCACTTCCGTCGGCTTCGGTTCCTGCCTCCTGCCGCCGCCAATCCGTCCTCCGACCTTGCTATCCGGCCTCGTGGCGGCAGAATTCAGCCGGATGGAGTACCCGCCGCCCCCGGGTGCGCCATACCATGCGTCGCCGCCACCTCCACCGTCGTCGCTCCTTCCGCCCGGGCCTCCGCCCCCCCCCCCCCCCCCAATTCCTCCCGTCGGTGCCATCAAGAGAAAGCGGCAAGGGAGCCATCTCGTTCAAGGCGGCGCAGCCGGCGCGGCACCACCGAGTTTCGGCCCTGCTCCAGTTCCACGCGTCAAGAGGAAGAAGACCGCCTCCACCGGCCCCGCCGATGCGCGGGCGAAGGCCCCGAGGAAGAAGGCGATCACCAAGGGGTCGGGCTCCTCCTCCGCCTTCAGCTGACTCTGGCATCCACATTGACGGCGAAGCCGCCGGCCACGCCTACAACGTATTCGATGAAACGGACGGGAGGTATTGAATTTTTCTTTTGCTTGGTTTCTTTCGGTCATTCAAAACACTTGCTTGAGCTTTGGCTGTTGATTTTTGTAGCCAAACTGTGCCCTACACATATACGGAGGTGTTGGCCGAGAGCACGGTGAATTTGAGTGCCTTCCTTGGCGATTTCGATGCATCATACTGAAAGTGCTAGTTATCGACTAGAGGGAGGGTGAATAGGCGATTTTTATGAAAGTTTTCAAAACACGGGGGCTTTAAAGACAAACAGTATAAACGAACCTATTAATATGCAGCGGAAGATAGACTACACTAGACAAGCCATAGTCAAGTAAGCAATGAAGTGAAAGCACGAAGACAAACAGTAGAAATGAACCTATTAATATGCAGTGGAAGATAGACTACACTAGACAAGCCATAGTCAAGTAAGCAATGAAGTGAAAGCACGAAGACTATCAGCAGCTAGGTAGTATGGATCAGCATGGAAGATAGTATGAAGCCAAACAGTAAATGGTCTTCACACAGTAAAGACAATCAGATCATGCAAGCAAGAAATGACTTTACGAAGATCAACTGAAAGTAAAGAGAGGTAAGGGATAGAACCAGTTGCTCAGTGAGGACAAGGATTTGGTAGACCAGTTCCAGTTGCTGTGACAATTGTACGTCTGGTTAGGGAGGCTGAGATGCAACTCAGAAGACCGAGTCTTCACCTTATTCCCCTTGAGCTAAGAACATTTAGTCCTCGCCCAATCACTCTGGTAAGTCTTCAAGGTAGATTTCCAAACCTTCACACACTTCGTTCACTGGCAATCCATAATGGCTCTTGGATGCTCAGAACGCGACGCCTAACCGGCTGGAGGATTCACACTCCTTAAGTGTAACAAATCTTCAGATCACGCGGACAGAAAGACTTCAGTGATGCCTAACGCTCTTTGGCTCTGGGTGTTTTGGGCTTTGTCCTCGCAATGATCTCTCTCTCAAATGCTCCGGAGGTGGGTTGCTCTTAAACGACAAAAGTCGTGCACTAACTCTGAGCAGCCACCAATTTATGGTGTAGGGGGTGGGCTATTTATAGCCAGGAGGCAACCCGACCTGATTTGTCCGAAATGACCCTGGGTCACTAAGGAACTGACACGTGTCCAACGGTCAGATTTCAAACACACGCGGCAGCTTGACTTGGGCTACAAGTAAAGCTGACTCATCCAATTCTGGATAAGATTTGCTCTCATTGTCTTCGCTCGAAGACATAGGTTTTGGTTGAGCATCACATCAGTCACTCTGACTTTGTTCACTTGGACCCCACTTAACAATACGATGGTTCCTATGACTCAACAAAGAAGAAAGGAAACTACGAAACAACTATGTCTTCGCACTCCATAGTCTTCATGTGAATGTCTTCTCAAATCATAATCTTCGTTGTGAATATCTTCACAGACCACCATTGTCTTCAATGTCTTCACACATTTTTAGGGGTCATCTCTGGTAGATAAACCGAATCAATATGGGACTACTACCTATGTTATCCTGCAATTCTCACAAACACATTAGTCCCTCAACCAAGTTTGTCGTCAATACTCCAAAACCAACTGGGGTGGCACTAGATGCACTTACAATCTCCCCCTTTTTGGTGATTGATGACAAACAGGTTGAAGTTTTCAACGGGGATAAAAGTATGTGAAAGTTAAGGATTAAGGGATTGTCTTCATAAGTAGCAAAAGGCTCCCCCTGAAGATGTGCATATAAGTAGTTTGCTTTTGAATGCAAATGCACATGGCAGGTTTTACTTGTGGAGATCCTCTTTAACTTATGAAGACAATTCATCATGCATATAAGGAGATAACGAAGATAATGACATGCATAATAAAAAATGGACGTCTGCAGAATGGCTTCATGCGGGATTTATCATCGCATCACAAAGTAGTAGAAGAAGTAGCAAACAGCCATCGAGTTTAAGTGTTACAACTCAAAGAACCAAATGTATCAAAAGACGAGAGTTGTAAAGACTTGGAAAAAATAATGCAACCACCCATAAGGACCTGCTTGAAGACTATCAACTCATATGCTTCTCCCCCTTTTGTCAGTAATGACCAAAAAGGTTTGAAGACATATAGTATCTACTCGTTCCCAGAGGGGGCAGGGTCGACATTGGAGTTTGGTGGTGCAGACGGGCCTGACGCAGTGTTGAGATGCAGTGCAGCCATGGTCGGTGAAGTGGCGTCGTCTTCTTCATTGACGACTCTCGCAACAACAGTTGCAGCCGAAGATGAACGATCAGAATCTTCAATCGGGGGAGTGCGGCGCCAGCTTGCATTTTGTGGAGGCCTGGAATCAAACTTGAAGTCCTTAGTGAAGCCATATGCGGAGATTGTCTTCAGGACATAGTAGTGTGAGACTCTTCCAAGACCGCCGACAGGCTTCATGGGCAACAAACGAGTTCTTGGTGGCCAAGTTTCGAATGCGATTGACATCCACCAAGATACTCTGCATCTAACGCTTGAGCCAGTCGTGATGCTTATCCTACTTCTGATGCAAGGCCACAAGAAGCTCTCGGTCATTGAGTACACGAGAACACTTTCGAGGCCTTTGGGCAACCGTACTTGAAGTGGCTTCGGTGTTGGCACGATGTGGCACTCTCATATTTCCAGCCAGAGGATAAGCGAGGGTTGCAGCATTGGGGACAAGAATTCCCTCCATTGGTTGCGAGAAGCTCTGGTGTTCAGCATTCTGAAGATGTAGAGGCTTCTTGGCAGGCTCGGGGTAGATGGCTTCAATGGACATATCAACCTCAGGCAGGAAAACAATGTGGTTGCGAGCTGAGGGCTGATAGTCAACGGTGGAATGGAGCTTGATTAGGCGCATCACCCATGGAGCATAGAACTTCAGGCCAAACAGATCAATCCCAGACGCATCAAGTTGTCTAATGAAGAAATCTTGGGTGTTGAATCTGATGCCATTGATGATGTAGAATACCAAAGTCTTCATGGCTCCTTCAAGCTTAGCTTCAGAAGAATGTCCCTTAATTGGCCATAAAGTACACCTCAGAATGTGGTATACTATGCATGGCAAGTACTCAAGGTCTTGGACGAAGAATTCCTTTGGGTATTCATCATCTTGAGGCAATGGCTTCATCATACCGAGCATCTGACTCATATTGGGTTCGGGCCTCTGAAAGATACTCTGCAGTTCATCTCGATGTCGCTGACAACCAGGCACGTATAACTCACTTGGAGTGGGCAGGGAAGTAAGCTCGATAATGTCTTGAGCTTTGGCTTCGTGATGTACATCACCTGACATCCACTCAAGGATCCATGTCTTCGGATCCCTATTGTAGCCGCGAATATGAAGTGTGGCATAGAACTGCAGCAGAAGCTCTTCATTCCAGTGCTCTTTGTCTGTTACAAACGACAGAAGACCAACATCCCAAAAGCAGTCAAGCGCTTCTTCAAGACAGGGCAGCCCAGCAATAGCTTCACTATCTAGACGCATATGAGGAAAGATTCGCCCTTGATTGTACAGAATGCAAGAGTAGTAGCTTCACTACTGATGGCTCCAAAAATGATCGGAAGAGATCTTTGGCTTCGTGTAGGAATTCTTGGCACTGTCAACGAAGGTGTTATGTGCTTTGAAGCTGTGTACGCTGAAGGAACCTGGTGTAGTTGCAGCACCTAGAAGCCTTGGCAGTCGTGGCTTGGGTTTTTGTACTTGAGGCCTCTGCTCCACATGATAGTCATATTGTGGTCCAGGAGCTGTGGGAGGAACCATAATGGGCCATCTCACCGTAACAAGCTGGCCATGATCATAGGCCTATTCAATTGTGTGAGCCCTTGGAGGTGGAACAGTGGCTTCAGCATCCACATTAGCTTCAGGCTCCTCACGAGCTTCAGGTTCCTCACGAGCTTCAGGCTCCACATTGTCTTCAGCCATGACTGTGTCATTGGCTTCAGTGGGGTTGTTTGTGACAGCCTCAGTGTTTTCAACCTCCGTTTGTTCAATAATAGGAGGGTCGGGCACAATCACATTCTCCTCGAGAATGACTTGATCTGTAGCTGGGGGCGTGGCAACTCTTTCTACTTCTCGTTCTTCTTTATCTTCATCGGCTAATGCAGCCGGAATGTCTTCAGCAGCTTTGGCTTCAGACTCAGAGACATTCGCAGTAGGGGTGGCTTCAGGAAACACTTGGCGTGCGACTGAGCTTTGTTGCACTTCCTCTTCCGGAATGCTCGACATAGTGACCTGTGGCCTGGGGCCTTTGCGAAGCCTGCGAAATGCAGGCGACGCCTTTGGTGAGGGAGTGGTCTGCACCATGTAGTTGTCGTCGTCAAGCACCAGAGTGGTGACTTGAGGTGGTGGTGTCTTGGTGTCTCATCATGCAATGGGGTGTCTTGCTGTGGGCGCTCGGCCCATGAGTCATCCTGAGCAATTGGCATCAATGGACGACCAATGCTGATAAGTTCACTGCTCGTTGGAGCAGGCGATGATACTGACTGGGGCTCGAGCTAAGGAAGGACATCATCATCATTAACATTGTCATCATGACCAATGTCTTCAGCTGTGATGGGGTCTGAAAGTGCGTTAAGTCGACTAGAGGGGGGTGAATAGGCGATTTTTATGAATTCTTCACTGAGGAATTTCAGGGTGAGAAAATTCCTTAGCGAAGAACTACTTGCAGCGGAATAAGTACTCAGATGCAGTCATAACATAACATAAGCATAGACATCATGATGAAATGAAAACAAACACAGAGTACAGAAAGCGTAAGCACGGGATAAACAGGATGAAGACAAAACAGACTGAAGAAATTGAGAAAGTCCTCAGTCAAAGTCTTCAAACATATATGAACAAGCACACAACACAGTAATGAGGAAATGGAACCAGTAGGCTTGGTGAAGACAGTGATTTGGTAGACTAGTTCCAACTGCTGTGACAGTTGTACGTCTGGTTGGAGCGGCTAGGTATTTAAACCTGAGGACACACAGTCCCGGACACACAGTCCTCACCGTATTCTCCTTGAGCTAAGGTCACACAGACCTCGCCCAATCACTCGTGGTAAGTCTTCAGGTAACTTCCAAACCTTCACAAACTCGGTCACTCGGCGATCCATAATTTCCTCTTGGATGCTCTAGACCATGACGCCTAACCGTCTGGAAGATGCACAATCTTCAAAGGTAATAAGCGTCGGATCCACACAGGAACAATTTCTTCAGTGATGCTCAATCACTTTGGGTTTGTAGGTGTTTGGGTTTGGGTTTTCCTCACTTGATGATTTTTGCTCAAAGTCCTCGAAGGATGGGATGCTCTCAATGACAAGTGTCAGTTTCTCTCGGAGCAGCCAACCATCTAGTGGTTGTAGGGGGCGGCTATTTAT
Source organism: Aegilops tauschii subsp. strangulata (assembly GCF_002575655.3). Taxonomy (NCBI): domain Eukaryota; kingdom Viridiplantae; phylum Streptophyta; class Magnoliopsida; order Poales; family Poaceae; genus Aegilops; species Aegilops tauschii. The sequence continues at coordinate 366,464,601 of NC_053035.3, read as the reverse complement.
AGCCTAGGGAGCAACCCAACATGATAAGACATAAATGCCCTTCAATGATATGACCGTTAGGTGGGTAGATATTTTGGGACAGCTGGCGCATAGCATAGCAACGGTCGAAAATTTGACTATCAAATTCCTCAGGGCTATCATGATCCTCACTTGTAGGCAATCCGCACTGGCGAATTCCTAACTCCTTAGTCAGAACAAATTCCTCAGAAACCAAAAGAACTTCATCTCTGTCACTGAAGAAATTGACTGAACTGCATGAGATTTCCAATGGCTTCACTCGAAAGGATTGGTAGGTGTAGGATTTTGAGATGAGCATCACTTGGAAACTTTTCCTTAGTTTTTCCTCGACCCCCTTTAACAGTACGGTGTTTCCTATGACTCAATAAAGAGAAAGACGAAACTACGAAAACAAAGTCTTCACGCTTCATATTCCTTGCATGAACATAGAGTCTTCACGGTCACACCAATTTCTTCACTTTCAAAGTCTTCAGAAAGTCTTCAGAAATCCAAAGTCTTCAGTTGAAGACATTCATTTTTAGGGGTCGACTTTCTCTGTAAATATCAAACTCCCCATAGACTTATAGGCCTGTGTACACTAACAAACGCATTAGTCCCTTAACCTATAAGTCTTCAATACACCAAAATCACTAAGGGGCACTAGATGCACTTACAATCTCCCCCTTTTTGGTGATTGATGACAATATAGGTTAAGTTTTCACCGGGGATAAACATATGAAGTGTAAATACTGATATTGAGGAATTTGATTGCAAGATATGGAAGAACTCCCCCTGAAGATGTGCATAGTGGGGAATTTGCTTTTGAAGCAATGCACATTTGAAGAGTAGAATCATGGAGATCTCCCCCTATATCTTGTAATTCATACACGCATTTAACATATGATATGAAGAATTTGAAATGCATGATGAAATATGGTGACTGATGTAATTCAGCATGCGTGCATTAACATATATGAGGAAATAGCATGCAGAAGAACATAGCAAAAGTATCAGACCACCATCAGGTTTAAGTTTACAACTTGATCCAATAAAGTCTTCAGAAGAACGAGAGTTGTAACTTAGAAAAAAAGCCCATATAGAGACCCGCTTGAAGACTAACTCAAATTTCTCTGTCGGCATTCTGGGAACGGGGGTCCCCAGACTTGCCTGCCTGCGGCCCATGGCGTGGCTGTGCTAGCAGGCCTGTACGGCCCATCTTCATCAATAAGGCATTCAAGACCCTCGCGAGGCGGACGACGCAAGACCTCCTCAGGAGCGGCCTCACCAGGTTGGCTCGCGAGGGGCGGAGAGATCAAGGCAAGGCAAACCTCGCGAGGTTCTCGTGACGTGAGCCATGACGATCGAGACCAGGCGGGCGCCAGCGCACGCAGCGTCCTTGTTTCCTCTTTGGTGCTAAGGAGGCAAGCGCAGGCGCGGAGTACCGAGGCATCAAGCAAGGGTTTCCATATTAGTGCAACGAGACCAAGACCAGCAGGACGGCAAGACGGAGGTCACCATGGAGCCCAAATCGCATCACCACCAGAGCCTTTTGCAGGCAAAGACCGCTTTTGTCAGGATAAGCTGTACTAGCTGTCCCCTTTCAAATTGGCCGTTGTTGGCTCCCTTCCCGCTCAATATTTGGGGAGAGTATCAGGGCCTATATAAGTAGAACTAGCCACCACAGTAGAGGGCATCTGATCTGATCTGATCTAATCTGATCTGGTCGAGAGCTCACAAGCAAGCCCGAGCTGAGCGAGACCACAGACACAAGTTCGCCAAGCACAAGAACACCTCAACCTCAGGAGGCTGTTCTTCCCCTTGTACTGTTCATCATCAGCCCAAGAGGCAATCCACCACCACCACACTGGAGTAGGGTATTACACCACAATGGTGGCCCTAACCAGTATAAATCTTGTGTCTTTTGTGTTGTGAGTTTGTCGAGTTCGTCCGTGAGATCTTAGCAAGCTAGGGTGTGGATCGGTAGGAGGGAAAGAACTTCGCGCGCACCCCAGAGTTCAAACCTTAAGGGTTTTGCCGGAACCCGTGATCCGACATTTGGCGCGCCAGGTAGGGGTGCGCTGAAACTTCCTTTCCGTCGCTCCGCATCGCCTCGCTCCATCGTCTCCATGGCGGACGCATGCCGCACCCGCGCCGAGCGCCGGGCTGCCCTCGCCACCCGCGTCGTCAGACTGCTCCCATCAGCGGGCCACCTCGTCATTCTCCGTCGCTTGCCGCCAACGCCGCCACCGGCCCGGCGGGGAACGAGCAGCAAGCATCCTCGCTGCACCCCTCGGTGCGGCGGGATGGCCGCACCGCCACTCCATCGCCGACTCCCGCTGGTTCGTCGTCCCATGCTCGTCGCGCTCCCATGGACGCATGGGCCGCGCTCCTCATGGCGCATGAGCTCCTGCGCTACCTCCCGGTCGACGACCTCTACGAGGACTGGCTCGACCGCATCGCCGAGCTTGTCGTGCCGCAGGGGGCTCCCCTGCGCCGTCCCTCTCTCCGCCTCGCCCTCCGCCGGCTACGAGCGACGTAGCTCACGGAGCACCTCCACCACCTCTGCCCCAAGACGACGCTCTGGCGCCAAGGCGTGCGGCTCCGCGGCGCGACCCACCGCGTCCGGCGCCCGCGCGTGAAGAAATAAGCTGTCAAGAAGTCCCTTGACCGCAAGAGAACGCTCCGCCACTCCTTCCACCGCCGCGCCAGGATCGTTTGCCGCGACAAGGCCCCACGCCGCTCGCCGTAGCGGCGCGCGGGCATCAAGACCAAGTTCCACCTTCAAGACGGGCCCCGGTGACCACAACCGGCTGCCGCGCCTTCACCCCCGAGCTACGTAGCGTCGCCTGGCCGGGCAAGTTCAAGCCGGATCTGCCTCCGCGCTATGACGGCACCCCCGACCCCGCAGAGTTCCTGCAGCTCTACGAGCTGAGCATCGAGGCGGCCAACGGCGACGAGAAAGTCATGGCGAACTGGTTCCCCATGGCTCTCAAGGATGGCGCCCGCTCCTGGCTCCTGAACCTGCCTTCGGGCTCGATCTCCTCCTGGGACGAGATGCGCAACCGTTTCGTTGCCAACTTCCAGGGCACTCGCGACCGCCCGCCGGCCGCGGGTGACCTGCGCCGCGTCAAGCAACAACCAGGAGAGACCCTCCAGAAGTACATCTAGCGCTTCAACAACGTTCGTCTCAAGATCCCCAAGGTGACGGACGAGGCCATCATCTCCGCGTTCTCTGATGGCGTCCGTGACGTCAAGATGAAGGAGGAGCTCGCTATCCACGAGGAGCTGTGCACATCCCTGGAGATGTTCAACCTGGCGACCAAGTGCGCAAGAGCTGAGGAAGGGAGCAGCTGTGCTCGCAGCGGAGCTGGACACCAAGCGCGGCAGAGACCAGCCCGACTCATCCAAGAGCAGCCGACCGTTCTGCGCCTTCCATAACCCGCATACCCACAACACCAGTGACTGTCAAGAGCTTAGAGCCATTCGAGAAGGACGCTTCGGTCGATGCCCCGAGCGCTGCGACCGGGGCTATGGCCGAGGAGGACGTGGTGGCGGACGCTGGGACGACCATGGCCCGCGCCAGGAGTGGCGCGACCAGCCTCGTGAGGACCGCTGGCAGGATCAGCCTCGCGAGGGCGCCTGGAGGGATCAGCCTTGTGAGGATCGTCCTCAAGGCAACGCCGGTCTTCCTCCACTACCGCCACCGCCAAGAAGGAATGATGACCACCATCAAGACGAGGGGGCTGGGGGCTTCCAGGAACCACGTGCTATCGCCTGCATCTTGGGCGGAGCTCAGGCCCCGGCCTCGCAGCGTATCTTCAAACAGTTTGCTCGTGAAGTGAACGCGGTCCTCCCCAAGCTTGAGGCCACACGCCCGCTCAGGTGGTCCAAGTGCGCCATCACCTTCAGTTCGGCAGATCAGCTCAAGTGCGCGGCTACCGCGGGCGCCCTTCCGATGCTTTGCTCCCCAGTCATCAGCAACGTGCAAGTTACCAAGACCCTCATCGACGGCGGCGCAGGGTGATAACCCACAAGTATAGGGGATCGCAACAGTTTTCGAGGGTAGAGTATTCAACCCAAATTTATTGATTCGACACAAGGGGAGTCAAAGAATATTCTCAAGTATTAGCAGTTGAGTTGTCAATTCAACCATACCTGGATAACTTAGTATCTGCAGCAAAGTATTTAGTAGCAAAGTAATATGATAGTAGTGGTAACGGTAACAAAAGTAACGGTAGCAAAAGTAATATTTTTGGTGTTTTGTAGTGATTGTAACAGTAGCAACGGAAAACTAAATAAGCAGAGAACAATATGTGAAAAGCTCGTAGGCATTGGATCGGTGATGGAGAATTATGCCGGATGCGGTTCATCATGTAACAATCATAACATAGGGTGACACAGAACTAGCTCCAATTCATCAATGTAATGTAGGCATGTATTCCGAATATAGTCATACGTGCTTATGGAAAAGAACTTGCATGACATCTTTTGTCCTACCCTCCCGTGGCAGCGGGGTCCTAATGGAAACTAAGGGATATGAAGGCCTCCTTTTAATAGAGTACCGGAACAAAGCATTAGCACATAGTGAATACATGAACTCCTCAAACTATGGTCATCACCGGGAGTGGTCCCGATTATTGTCACTTCGGGGTTGCCGGATCATAACACATAGTAGGTGACTATAGACTTGCAAGATAGGATCAAGAACTCACATATATTCATGAAAACATAATAGGTTCAGATTTGAAATCATGGCACTCGGGCCCTAGTGACAAGCATTAAGCATAGCAAAGTCATAGCAACATCAATCTCAGAACATAGTGGATACTAGGGATCAAACCCTAACAAAACTAACTCGATTACATGATAAATCTCATCCAACCCATCACCGTCCAGCAAGCCTACGATGGAATTACTCACGCACGGCGGTGAGCATCGTGAAATTGGTGATGGAGGATGGTTGATGATGACGATGGCGACGGATTCCCCTCTCCGGAGCCCCGAACGGACTCCAGATCAGCCCTCCCGAGAGAGTTTAGGGCTTGGCGGTGGCTCCGTATCGTAAAACGTGATGAATCCTTCTCTCTGATTTTTTCTCCCCGAACATGAATATATCGAGTTAGAGTTGAGGTCAATGGAGCTCCTGGGGGCCCACGAGGCAGGGGGCGTGCCCAGGGGGGCAGGCGCGCCCCCACCCTCGTGGAAAGGGTGTGGGCCCCCTGGCCTTGATTCTTTCGCTGGTATTTTTTATTATTTCCAAAAATAATCTCCGTGAAGTTTCAGGTCATTCCGAGAACTTTTGTTTCTGCACAAAGATAACACCATGGCAATTCTGCTGAAAACAGCGTCAGTCGGGGTTAGTTCCATTCAAATCATGCAAGTTAGAGTCCAAAACGAGGGCAAAAGTGTTTGTAAAAGTAGATACGACGGAGACGTATCAACTCCCCCAAGCTTAAACCTTTGCTTGTCCTCAAGCAATTAAGTTGATAAACTGAAAGTGATAAAGAAAAAATTTTACAAACTCTGTTTGCTCTTGTTGTTGTAAATATGTAAAGCCAGCATTCAAGTTTTCAGCAAAGATTATAACTAACCACATTCACAATAACTCTTAGGTCTCATATTTACTCATATCAATGGCATAATCAACTAGCGAGCAATAATAATAAATCTCGGATGACAACACTTTCTCAAAACAATCATAATATGATATAACAAGATGGTATCTCGCTAGCCCTTTCTGAGACCGCAAAACATAAATGCATAGCACCTTTAAAGATCAAGGACTGACTAGACATTGTAATTCATGGTAAAAGAGATCCAGTCATACCCAATATAAATTAATAGTAATGAATGCAAATGACTGCTGCGCTCTCCAGCTAGTGCTTTTTAATAAGAGGGTGATGACTCAACATAAAAGTAAATAGATAGGCCCTTCGCAGAGGGAAGCAGGGATTTGTAGAGGTGCCAGAGCTCGGTTTTGAAATAGAGATAAATAACATTTTGAGCGGCATACTTTCATTGTCAACATAACAACCAAGAGATGGCGATATCTTCCATGCTACACACATTATAGGCGGTTCCCAAACAGAATGGTAAAGTTTATACTCCCCCTCCACCAACAAGCATCAATCCATGGCTTGCTCGAAACAACGAGTGCCTCCAACAAGCAACAGTCCCAGGGGGAGTTTTGTTTGCAATTATTTTGATTTAGTTTGCATAAAGCATGGGACTGGGTATCCCGGAGACCAGCCATTTTCTCGTGAATGAGGAGCGGAGTCCACTCCTCTTGAGAATAACCCGCCTAGCATGGAAGATAAGGGCAACCCTAGTTGATACATGAGCTATTCGAGCATACAAAACAAAATGTTTATTTGAAGGTTTAGAGTTTGACGCATACAAATTTACTTGGAACGGCAGGTAGATACCGCATATAGGAAGGTATAGTGGACTCATATGGAATAACTTTGGGGTTTAAGGGATTGGATGCACAAGCAGTATTCCCGCTTAGTACAAGTGAAGGCTAGCAAAAGACTGGGAAGTGACCAACTAGAGAGCGACAATAGTCATGAACATGCATTAAAATTAATAAACATTGAGTGCAAGCATGAGTAGGGTATAATCCACCATGAACATAAATATCGTGAAGGCTATGTTGATTTGTTTCAACTACATGCGTGAGCATGTGCCAAGTCAAGTCACTTAAATCATTCAAAGGAGGATACCACCACACTATACCACATCACAACCATTTTAATAGCATGTTGGCACGCAAGGTAAACCATTATAACTCATAGCTAATCAAGCATGGCACGAGCAACTATGATCTCTAATTGTCATTGCAAACATGTTTATTCATAATAAGCTGAATCAGGAACGATGAACTCATCATATGTACAAAAACGAGAGAGGTCAAGTTCATACCAGCTTTTCTCATCTCAGTCAGTCCATCATATATCGTCATAATTGCCTTTCACTTGCACGACCGAACGATGTGAATAATAATAAGAGTGCACGTGCATTGGACTAAGCTGGATTCTGCGAGCATTCAATAAACAGGAAAGAAGACAAGGCAATATGGGCTCTTGGTTAAATCAACAATAATGCATATAAGAGCCACTTCAACAATTTAATCATGGTCTTCTCCTATCGACCCCCAAAGAAAAGAAAAGAAATAAAACTATTTACACGGGAAAGCTCCCAACAAGCAAAAGAAGAACGGGAAATCTTTTTGTGTTTTTCCTTTTTAATTATTACTACTACAGCAAGAAAGGTAAACTAACTAAAAGTTACAACTAATTTTTTTTGTTTTTCTTAAGGTTTATTAAATGCACAAGAAGAAAGCAGGAAAAAGAAAAATAAACTAGCATGGATGTTACAGTGAAAGAGTATGAGCACCGACATCTAACAATGGGTGTGTGAACATAAATGTAATGTCGGTGGGAAATACATACTCCCCCAAGCTTAGGCTTTTGGCCTAAGTTGGTTTATTACCAAGGATGGCCTGGCAGATATCCGTAGTTGTAGCCGGGGTCGTACTGAGATGAAGAAGACTCTGATTGCCACTGGCTGGCAGTCATCTCCAGATCCCAAAAGTAATCAGACTGTCGTGGAGGCTCAAATTGTGGTTCCGGCTCATGGGCTGGTGTAGGGTTCCTGTAGGCGTAAATGGCCGCCCACGGAACGAGATACGGGCCTTCAGATAAATTAAACAAGGAAGGAGCAGGCAAGGTAATAGTCTCAGGGTGATGTTTATCAAAGAACAATTTATATTTAAGCTCCCCTTCCTTATTCTTAACAATAAAGTCATGTGCTACCATACTCTTATAATCTAAATAAGCATTGGACAACAATTTTTCTTCTTTCTCATAGAGCCTAATAGGTATGTTATAATGTGCAGCAAGGCGTGAAGCATAAATGCCTCCAAAGATGGGGCCATTTGTACGGTTCAGACTTAACCGTTTAGCAACAATACCGCCCATACTAACAGTGTTATCGGAAAATAAACCATGGAACAAAATGATAATATTAGGAACACTAAGGTTTCCACAGTTTCCACGACCAATCAAGCAACGACTAGCAAATATGGCAAAGTAGCGTAAAACAGGAAAATGTATGCTAGTGATTCTCGCATCGGAAACCTTACTGGTTTCCCCCACAGTAATGGTGTCAATAAACCCGTCCACATCTTTACGATGTGGTTCATCTAAGGTACCCTCGAAGGGTATTTTGCAAACCTTGCAAAATTCATCTAGTGGCATCTTCTTAACAACATCATATAAATGAAACTCTACTGAAGGAGGTGTTTCTTTAGGAAAATAGTAGAAGTTTTGCACAAAGGTATTGGTGAGTAAGAGATACTGATGACGTTGGTCGCGGAGGAAGTCGGTGAGGCCAGCATTCTCAGCCAATGAATAGAAATCATCATAAATCCCGGCTTCTCTCAAGAAATCATCGGAAGGCCATTCACACGGCCGGACCTCCGCGGTGCGAGGCAAATTATATTTGGGCCTCTGTGCTTCTTCATTCTGCTTTTCCTTCGAGCTTCGGCTCGATGAGCCCCTCAAAAATCTCTTCATTATTTTCTGAAAAATTCTGAAATTTTTAGTAATCTTCAAACAAAAGTGAACCAAGCTCAATAAAATTGATAGCAACTACTCCTACAAGTGACTAGAGCCTATATCAAGCATTAGAACTACTTGGAACCATATAAATTTGACATGCAAGCTCAAGAACATGGTCACCTAGGCAGCACAAATTTGCAATGAGTAAAGCACTAGAGCAAAAACTAATTGGACCAATGGAGGAGTCACATACCAAGGAACAATCTCCCCAAGCAGTTTTGTGAGAGGTGCTTTGAGCAAAGAGATCGAAAATCGCAGCAAAATGAGCTAGAACTCGTGCTTGAGCTGGATATTGGTGTTTGTGGGAGGAAGAAGAAGTGTGTGGGTGCAGGAATGAGTGGAGGGGAGCCACCATGGGCCCACGAGGCAGGTGGGCGCGCCCAGGTGGGTAGGGCGCGCCCTCCACCCTCGTGGCCAGGTGCTTGCCCCTCCTGCTGTGTTCTCAGTGCCAGATATTCTCAAATATTCCAGAAAAAATCATATTCCATTTTCAGGGCATTTGGAGAACTTTTATTTTCGGGGTATTTTTATATTGCACAGATAAATCAGAAAACAGACAGGAAAATACTAAATTTACTTTATTCCAACTAAATAACAGAAAGTAGAAAGAGGGTACAGAAGGTTGTGCCTTCTAATTTCATCTATCTCATGCTCATCAAAAGGAATCCACTAACAAGGTTGATCAAGTCTTGTTAACAAACTCATTCCGAATAACATGGAACCGGAGAAATTTCGAATAACACTATGTTACCTCAACGGGGATATGCACATCCCCTGTAATAAGAATATCATATTTCTTCTTGACAGTAGGAAGAGGAAATTCAAAACCTCCAAATATAATCGATGGAATTTTTCCAATAGAATTGATACTATGAACTTGAGGTTGTTTCCTTGGAAAGTGTACCGTATGCTCATTACCATTAACATGAAAAGTGACATTGCCTTTGTTGCAATCAATGACAGCCTCTGCAGTATTCAAAAAAGGTCTTCCAAGAATAATAGACATACTATCATCCTCGGGAATATCAAGAATAACAAAGTCCGTTAAAATAGTAACGTTTGCAACCACAACAGGCACATCCTCACAAATACCGACAGGTATAGCAGTTGATTTATCAGCCATTTGCAAAGATATTTCAGTAGGTGTCAACTTATTCAAATCAAGTCTACGGTATAAAGAGAGAGGCATAACACTAACACCGGCTCCAAGATCACATAAAGCAGTTTTAACATAGTTTCTTTCAATGGAGCATGGTATAGTAGGTACTCCTGGATCTCCAAGTTTCTTTGGTATTCCACCCTTAAAAGTATAGCAAGCATGGTGGAAATCTCAGCTTCCGGTATCTTTCTCTTATTTGTAACAATATCTTTCATATACTTAGCATAAGTATTCATTTTGAGCATATCAGTTAATCGCATACGCAAAAAGATAGGTCTAATCATTTCAGCAAAGCGCTCAAAATCCTCATCATCCTTTTTTTGGATGGTTTGGGAGGAAAAGGCATGGGTTTCTGAACCCAAGGTTCCCTTTCTTTACCATGTTTCCTAGCAACAAAGTCTCTCTTATCATAACGTTGATTCTTTGATTGTGGGTTATCAAGTTCAACAGCAGGTTCAATTTCTACATCATTGTCATTACTAGGTTGAGCATCATCATTAACATTTTCACTAGGTTCATGTTCATTCCCAGATTGTGTTTCAGCATCAGAAATAGAGATATCATTTGGATTCTCAGGTGGTTCAGCAATAGGTTCACTAGAAGCATGCAAAGTCCTATCATTTTTCTTTTTCTTCTTTTTAGAAGGACTAGGTGCATCAATATTATTTCTTTGAGAATCTTGCTCAATTCTCTTAGGGTGGACTTCAGGATACAAAGGTTCCTGAGTCATTCTACCAGTTCTAGTAGCCACTCTAACAGCATAATCATTTTTCTTACTATTCATTTCATTGAGCAAATCATTCTGAGCCTTAAGTACTTGTTCTACTTGAGTGGTAACCATAGAAGCATGTTTAGTAATGAGTTTAAGTTCACCTTTAACATTAGCCATATAATCACCCAAGTGTTCAATCATATAAGCATTTTGTTTTAGTTGTCTACCAAAATAAGCATTGAAATCTTCTTGCTTAACCATAAAGTTATCAAACTCATCCAAGCATTGGCTAGCAATTTTAGTAGGAGGGATTTCAGCTTTATCATCTCTATAGAGAGAATTTACCTTTACTACCTGTGTCGGGTTATCAAGACCATGAGTTTCTTCAATAGGTAATGTATTAAGATCATATGTTTCTTCAACTGGCGGTAGATTAAGACCATGTATTTCTTCAATAGGAGGTAAATTCTTAATATCTTTAGCTTTAATACCTTTTTCTTTCATAGATTTCTTTGCCTCTTGCATATCTTCAGGACTAAGAAATAGAACACCTCTCTTCTTCGGAGTTGGTTTAGGAATAGGCTCAGGAATTGGCTCAGGAAGTATCCAATTATTTTCATTTGTCAACATATTATTCAATAGAATTTCAGCTTCATCCGGTGTTCTTTCCCTGAAAACAGAACCAGCACAACTATCCAGGTAATCTCTGGAAGCATCGGTTAGTCCATTATAAAAGATATCAAGTATTTCATTTTTCTTGAGAGGATGATCAGACAAAGCATTAAGTAACTTGAGAAGCCTCCCCCAAGCTTGTGGGAGACTCTCTTCTTCAATTTGCACAAAGTTGTATATTTCCCTCAAAGCAGCTTGTTTCTTATGAGTAAGGAAATATTTAGCAGAGAAGTAACAAATCATATCCTGGGGACTACGCACACAACCAGGATCAAGAGAATTAAACCATATCTTAGCATCACCCTTTAATGAGAACGGAAATATTTTAAGGATATAAAGATAGCGAGATCTCTCATCATTAGTGAACAGGGTGGCTATATCATTTAATTTAGTAAGATGTGCCACAACAATTTCAGACTCATAGCCATGAAAAGGATCAAATTCAACCAAAGTAATTATATCAGGATCAACAGAGAATTCATAATCCTTGTCAGTAACACAGATAGGCGAAGTAGCAAAAGCAGGGTCAGGTTTCATTCTATCATTAAGAGATTGCTGCTTCCATTTAGCTAATAACCTCTTGAGCTCATATCTATCTTTGCAAGCTAAAATAGCTAAAGTAGCTTCTTTATCAAAAACATAACCCTCAGGAATAACTGGCAAGTCTTCATCATCACTTTCATCAATATTATCAGTTTCAATAATTTCTTTCTCTCTAACCCTAGCAATTTGTTCATCAAGAAATTCACTAAGTGGCACAGTAGTATCAAGCATAGAAGTAGTTTCAACATAAGTATCATGCATAGCAGAAGTGGCATCATCAATAACATGCGACATATCAGAACGAATAGCAGAAGTAGGTTTAGGTGTCGCAAGCTTACTCAAATCAGAAGGTGAATCAAGTGCAGAGCTAGATGGCAGTTCCTTACCTCCCCTCGTAGTTGAGGGGTAAATTGTTGTCTTAGCGTCTTTCAAGTTCTTCATAGTGACCAGCGGATATAAATCCCAAGTGACTCAAAGAATAGAGCTATGCTCCCCGGCAACGGCGCCAGAAAATAGTCTTGATAACCCACAAGTATAGGGGATCGCAACAGTTTTCGAGGGTAGAGTATTCAACCCAAATTTATTGATTCGACACAAGGGGAGCCAAAGAATATTCTCAAGTATTAGCAGTTGAGTTGTCAATTCAACCACACCTGGATAACTTATCTGCAGCAAAGTATTTAGTAGCAAAGTAATATGATAGTAGTGGTAACGGTAGCAAAAGTAATATTTTTGGTGTTTTGTAGTGATTGTAACAGTAGCAACGGAAAAGTAAATAAGCGGAGAACAATATGTGAAAAGCTCGTAGGCATTGGATCGGTGATGGAGAATTATGCCGGATGTGGTTCATCATGTAACAATCATAACATAGGGTGACACAGAACTAGCTCCAATTCATCAATGTAATGTAGGCATGTATTCCGAATATAGTCATACGTGCTTATGGAAAAGAACTTGCATGACATCTTTTGTCCTACCCTCCCGTGGCAGCGGGGTCCTAATGGAAACTAAGGGATATTAAGGCCTCCTTTTAATAGAGTATCGGAACAAAGCATTAGCACATAGTGAATACATGAACTCCTCAAACTATGGTCATCACTGGGAGTGGTCCCGATTATTGTCACTTTGGGGTTGCCGGTTCATAACACATAGTAGGTGACTATAGACTTGCAAGATAGGATCAAGAACTCACATATACTCATGAAAACATAATAGGTTCAGATCTGAAATCATGGCACTCGGGCCCTAGTGACAAGCATTAAGCATAGCAAAGTCATAGCAACATCAATCTCAGAACATAGTGGATACTAGGGATCAAACCCTAACAAAACTAACTCGATTACATGATAGATCTCATCCAACCCATCACCGTCCAGCAAGCCTATGATGGAATTACTCATGCACGGCGGTGAGCATCATGAAATTGGTGATGGAGGATGGTTGATGATGACGATGGCGACGAATCCCCCTCTCCGGAGCCCCGAACGGACTCCAGATCAGCCCTCCCCGAGAGGTTTTAGGGCTTGGCAGCGGCTCCGTATCGTAAAACATGATGAATCCTTCTCTCTGATTTTCTCTCCCCGAAAGTGAATATATGGAGTTGGAGTTGAGGTCGGTGGAGCGTCAGGGGGCCCACGAGGTAGGGGGCGCGCCCTAGGGGGGCAGGCGCGCCCCCCACCCTTGTGGGCAGGGTGTGGGCCCCCTGACATGGATTTTTCTTCCGGTATTTTTCTTATTTTCCAAATAGATGTTCCGTGGAGTTTCAGGTCATTCCGAGAACTTTTGTTTCTGCACATAAATAACACCATGGAAAGTCTGGTGAAAACAGTGTTAGTCCGGGTTAGTTCCATTCAAATCATGCAAGTTAGAGTCCAAAACAAGGGCAAAAGTGTTTGGAAAAGTAGATACGACGGAGACGTATCACAGGGTTCAACGTCCTGTCCGTCGACACGTTCGACAACCTCCAAGTGCCATATGCCAGCTTCAGCCTACCAAGCCTTTCTCATGAGTGACCTACGGTTCCACCACACAGATAGGGCAGGTCCGCCTCTCTGTCACCTTCGGAGAACGCAAGAACTACCGCACCGAGCTCATCGACTTCGACGTCACGCATATCCGCCTGCCGTACAATGCCATCCTTGGGTATCCAACCCTGGCCAATTTCATGGAAGTGACCCATCATGGCTACAATGTCCTCAAGATGCGGGGAAGCAGCGGAATCATCACGGTGCCATGCGAAGAGAGAGATGCGGTATGCTCCCTTGAGCGTGCCTTTCAAGCTGCAGCAATCGACGACCCCGACAGCAAGGGCGAGTGCCCTCCCGAGGCCACCCCCATGAAGAAGCAGCAGCTGCGCTATGCAGGACCTCAGGAGGGTGGCGTCGCAACCGGAACCTCGTCAGGATCAGCGCCCGCGCCAGGGGCGCCTGTCGGTGTCAAAACCGGCGGATCTCAGGTAGGGGGTCCCGAACTGTGCGTCTAAGGCGGATGGTAACAAGAGGCGGGGGACACGATGTTTACCCAAGTTCGGGCCCTCTCGATGGATGTAATACCCTACTTCATGCTTGATTGATCTTGATGATATGAGTATTACAAGGGTTGATCTACCACGAGATCGTAGAGGCTAAACCCTAGAAGCTAGCCTATGATTATGATTGTTGTTGTCCTACGGACTAAACCCTCCGGTTTATATAGACACCGGAGGGGGCTAGGGCTACACAGAGTCGGTTACAAGGGAGGAGATCTACATATCCGAATTGCCAAGCTTGCCTTCCACGCAAAGGAGAGTCCCATCCGGACACGGGACAAAGTCTTCAATCTTGTATCTTCATAGTCCAACAGTCCGGCCAAAGTATATAGTCCAGCAATCCGAGGATCCCCTAATCCAGGACTCCCTCAGTAGCCCCTGAACCAGGCTTCAATGACGATGAGTCCGGCGCGCAGATTGTCTTCGGCATTGCAAGGCGGGTCCTCCTCTGAATACTCCATAGAAGATTTTGAACACAAGGATCATGTACGGCTTTGCAAAACAAATTCCACATTCCACCATAGAAAGTACAATATCCCACAAATCTAATCTACTGACAAATTTCATAGCGTGACATCACGCCATGGCCCGGTCATCATTCGAACCGTTCTTCTCAACCAGCTACTGCACATATTGCGAGGCGGTTTTCTTAGCACGTCTTGTCGAAGTAGAGATCGTGTCCCCTTATCACGGGATTCTCATCAATACGGGTGTGGGTAACCCAACCGCGCCATCAATCACAGCGCTTGGGGAATAAGCGAGTTTACCAGGCAAGTGGGGAGGCGTAGAATCCCTGCTGCCTTTATAAGGGGATAAGGACTCCCTTTCGCACCCACGCTTTCTTCTTCCCGATCCATTCCCCTTCGCTCGAGCTCCAGCACCCGAGCGTTCGTCTTCTCCGCCCACAAAGGCCTTCCAAAAATGTCCGGATCCGGAGCAGGAGGCAAGTGGATGGCCTCTACCATCCGGGAGAAGGATATCAAAAAGCTTCAGGAGGCCGGGTACCTGGCCAAGAAAATCAGCCACCGTCTCCTGACGGCGGGACAGATCGTCCCTACTCCGGAACCCCACGAGAGGGTTGTATTCCTCCCTCATTTTGTCCGCGGGCTAGGGTTTCCCCTCCACCCGTTCGTTCGTGGCATCATGTATTATTACGGGATCGATTTTCATGACCTATCCCCCAATTCCTTCCTCAACATCTCGACATTCATCGTCGTGTGCGAGGCTTTTCTCCGCATCTCGCCACACTTCGGCTTATGGCTGAAGATCTTTAATGTGAAGCCCAAGGTAGTGAGCGGAGAGCACGCCGAGTGCGGGGGCGCTATGGTGAGCAAGATGCCCAACGTCACATGGCTAACAGGTACTTTTAATGATTCCGTTAAAGAGTGGCAGCAGCAGTGGTTTTACATCACTGAGCCGCGCGGCACAGAATAGGCCGCTGCTCCCGAGTTTTGACCCGGAGCCCCTCTGCGGCTTACGTCCTGGCCCAAGAAGGGACTGAACTGGTCTTCGTCCGACGAACTGTCGGTGCTCCAGACGCGTGTTAAAGATATGGAAGACAAGAACATCAAACTTGTCAATGTAGTCCAGGTGATGTTAGTTCGTCGGATCCTGCCTTGTCAACACCGGACTTGCAATCTATGGGAATTCGATCCGGCCAAGCACCAGACCCTGCGAGAGCTCTTTGGCTCCTCACACAAAGACATCTGGAAGGTGCTTTCAAGTCCGGCAAATCATGGCCGGACTCGGCCGAGGACCGCGGGTACCAACTGTCCCGCCCTGCAAGCTCGGTAAGTTATTATACGTTTTATCCACATAACCCAAGGGAAATGCTTAATGTGTTTTCCTCAATTCTCCTAGGGCTGAACAAAGAAGGCGGGGCGGATCCATTGTCCGGCCCTGCTGCCCGAAGAACCGGCCGGCCCACTTCTGACGAAGATGCTGGTCCCGGCGCCTTACAAGGCGCCGAAGAAGAAGGCCGAGAAGGAGGCCAAAAAGACCCGGGGCCGCCTTCGTCGCAGTGGCACTTTGGACACAATATCCGAAGGCTCCAACGCCCATTCTGCCTCCGAAGAGGACGAGGAGGAGGAGGAAGACGAATCCCCAGCGGGGGAAGAAAGAAGAGGACGGCCTC
Source organism: Aegilops tauschii subsp. strangulata (assembly GCF_002575655.3). Taxonomy (NCBI): domain Eukaryota; kingdom Viridiplantae; phylum Streptophyta; class Magnoliopsida; order Poales; family Poaceae; genus Aegilops; species Aegilops tauschii. The sequence continues at coordinate 366,448,236 of NC_053035.3, read as the reverse complement.
CATACACTTGGAGGCCGAGTCGCCTAAAAGGGGAAAACTCCTCTTCCAGAAGAGTCCACTGCCGCCGCCGACAGCAGCCCGGCGTGGGATCCCAGGGCACATCCCCTGGTGAACTCGTGAGTATATAAAATCCGAACACGTTTATGCGTCCAGACTCATCATGGCATAATATTTTAACCTGAGCCATATTTTTTGTAGTCCGGCGAGGTCCCGCACCGAACAATCCTCATCAGAGGATTTGCTGAGCTCGGATGCTATGGAGAGCGGGACGCCCCCGAAGGCTCCTTCCCCCAAATATGTGAATAACACCGAGGCTTCGTCCCAGAAGGACCCCGGCCAAGGAGGGGAGGAAAAGATCGTGAAAGCGGCTCCTGGAGGTCAAACTTCAGGGGCCGGAGACATGGGGGAGAAGATTCCCATGGGAGTCGACGGCGGGAGCCATCTTGAATTCGGCCCCCAGCCGGACGCAATTCCGGAGACCAATACGGCTCCAGAATCAAGCAGGCGGCCTCCCTCGGCTAGAGAGGGCGCGTCTGTTCCACCGGCAATCTCTGTCCAACCAGAGGGGCCGGATGCTTTGTTGGCGGCACTAAAGAGCGCCTCCATCGTCGATGAACACCGTGCCCTTATGGGTGCGGTGATTGAGAAGATTCAGTCTGCTGAGAGTGGACTGAATGAAGCCTATATCAGCCTTATAAGAGGCTTTGAGGTATGTTTTATGAGGTTTTGAAGAGTGTCATAGTATGGATAGTAGCCCCTGATACACTGTTCGGTGAAAGAAAGAACCGGACAGAGGATCAAATTTATGTTCGCAGGAAGACTCATTTGATGACATCTATCTCTCTTTTATAAGCAGGCGTCTGCAGCGGCTGCTGCCTCTCATACTGTGGAGGTCTCCGGACTGAATCAAAGTCTGGAGCGGACCAAAGAAGAACTTGGCCAGTTGAAAATGCAGTTGGAAGATAAACAAGGTATGTGCAAGCCTTGTTCGCGTTCAGTGCGAACGAATTTCCAGTATGATAAAATATGTTTCATGATTTTCGCTAGGGACGATGACCGAAGTCGAGGCTCTTAAGAAGGCTGTGGCCGAGGCCGAGAAAAAGGCAGCCGCAGAGTAGGCTCTTCGTGAGAAGCACAAGGCTAGGGTTATTGAAGCTGAGCAGGAGCTTCAAGAGGCCGTGAAGAAATGCGAGACCTTGGAGCAGAGTTTAACAGAGAAAGAATCCGAACTCACCAGGGCTCATCAGGCCGCGCGTGATGCCCAGGGGGAAACCCAAGGCGCCCTGTAGGAGATCCAAGAGGCGAGGAAGATCGCAGCGGGTAAGGCTCTTTTCCATGTAAAGCAAGTATTTGAGGAGAAAATCATGTTTCTAATTTTGAGTTCGGATTTCTCCAGGGGTGTTTGCGGAACTGCCCCGCGGCATATCGGATGCCGCCCAATTCTACCGAGCCGAAGAAAGGAACACTGCGGATAAGCTCTTCTGGTCGCAGTATCTGGCACCGAATTATCTGGTGCCTTTTGCCGATCAACTGAAACAGCTGATCGAACTGCATAAGGCGGCGGAGCTAGCCATGAAGGATTTGATTATCCGGCTATGGCCCGCCGAGCCGATTCCAAGCAGCTACTTCAGGCTCATGAAGCGGCTTGTAAGTGCCTGCCCTCGACTTGACGTCATCAAGCGGTCGGTCTGCATAGAGGGTGCACGAATGGCCTTTGCCCGTGCAAAGGTGTACTGGGGGAAGATGGATGCTGTAAAGCTGATGACCGAGGGACCGCCAGAGGGGAAGGAGCACCGCAAGCCCGAATTATATTATGAAAGTGTCCTGAAAGGATCCTACCTTGCGGCGGAGCTATGCACCAAGGACGTTATATTTCCATGAATGCAAATCATGTTGTCCTTTGTAATGTTGAACAAGGTCATTATTTATTGCTTGTTGTATAAAAGTTTATCCTCCTGCGCGACCGTTTTGTATATTAATCCTGAGAGTTGGCCAGTCGTCGGCTTCTGCCCCCACGTAGGAAGTACGGGGGTGTTCGGGATAAACCTGATCACTCTTTATCCCAGTTTTGGGTCCTTCGAAGGAGGTGTTCAGCACAACGAACCAGGCAATCGGACTATAGGGCTTTATCACTCTCACTTAGCCATGGGAGCTTTAGGAAAGGAAGGTAGGCGCAGCCCCTGGTGTTCGGAGGACCGCACGAGGGGCTCTATAAGCACCTGATCGGAAGAAAAACCGATCCATCGCATGTTCCATTGGTTATGGCATTATGCGGGAGAAATCCTTAAAGATTTTACAACCTCTCGAACAGCTGACCAGCTCTCGCCGTATCATGACAGTCAGTTTTCGGCTTTCTCTACTGAGGTGCTCGTCCGGAAGAACCGGGACACAATCACAGTAGTTCTCCCTGTGCCGCCTTAGCTGATATAGCAGAACGTAAGGCAGCAAAACATGGGATCCGGGCAAACCCAACATTTGACCCAAGACATGATTTGGAGCTGATGCATATAATGCTATAAGTTCGGGGTGCCGAACTTCCATGAAGGTGTTCGGACTTTATTGCCGTATTATGGGTAAAACGAAGCCCCTGGCATATTTAAGGCATATCGCGGCGTACGGATGCCACTTGACAAAAGAATTTCAATAAGAAATAACAGCAGATAAGCGTCATATAAATCCACATGTTGTATTTGAATGGTGCGTCGATGCGTATGAGTACAGGTAATGTGATAAAAAAGAGATATGACTGTGGAACCTGCTGAGACCAGGGGGGAAGAAGCTGTGTGCGGATCCGGAGTATAGTCGGATGGTCATTGCGGGGAGTATCTAAGGATTCCCTTGCGCGTTCGAGCTGCTTCCATATCGCCAGTCCTGGTCGGCGCAAAGGTAAACCTGCAAAGTAAATGTAAGAAATGTTTGTGTGCCGGAGAGCGGTTGAGCCGCGGTATGCAGCATGTCCTGGCCTTCGCCGGAGTGTTTAATTGAGCTCTGGACGAGCTGGGCTATCCTGCCGCGAAGTAGTTCGGAGTCCTTTGGCGATGTCCGGGAGCCTGGCCGTGGACTCGAGGTTCAATTGGAAGGTGCCACTCGTTGCTTCTGCTGTTAAAGCAGCGGTATACTCCTTGGTGCCGAGGGAAAGTTCGGCCTTGCCATTAACCGTGATGACGCCGCGCGGACCGGGCATCTTGAGCTTTCGGTAGGCATAATGTGGCACCACGTTGAATCGAGCGAACACGGTTCGTCCGAGCAGTGCCTGATAATCACTACGGAAGGGGACGATGTCGAAGATTAACTCTTCGGCACGGTAATTGCCTGGTGATCCGAAGACTACCTCAAGGGCGATGGAGCCTGTACAGCTGGCCTCCACACCTGGTATAATACCTCTGAAGGTGGCTTTAGTGGGCTTGATCACCGAATGATCGATGCCCATCTTGCGCACGTGTCCTGGTAAAGCAGGTTTAGAATGCTGCCTCCGTCCATAAGGACTCGTGTGAGGTGGAACCCGTCAATAATTGGGTCGAGGACTAGTGCGGCTGGATTGCCTTGATTGGTGTTAACCGGACGATCCGTGCGATTGAAGGTGATCGGCCCTAGTTTATATTGTGGGACGACTGGTTCTGTTAAGTCGACATCCCTATGGGTGCGCATCCGGTCCGGGTTGGGAGTGTGGGTGCCGTTTACCACGTTCACCGTTTGGATTTGCGGGGGAAATTTCTTTTGCCCTCCTGTATTCGGTGATCTGGGCTCCTCGTCGCCATCATCGCTTTGAGACCCCTTATCTTTGTTTTTGGCGCCTGACCTGCCGGCTTGTTTGAAGACCCAGCATTCTCTGTTGGTATGATTGGCTGGTGTTCCGGGGGTGCCATGAATTTGGCATCGACGGTCGAGTATGCGGTCCAGACTGGACGGACCCGAATTGTCATTTTTGAGTGGCCTATTCCGTTGACCGGACTTATAGCCACTAAATCCGGCATTGACTGTCGTATCTTTGGCGTTTTCACCATTTTTGCGGCGCTTGTGTTTGTTGCGTCGGGGTTTGCCGTTGCTATCTCTGGCCTCTGATGTGCCAAGGTTGCTTGCCGTGTTGTTGCTACGGGCCAACCAGCTATCTTCGCCCACGCAAAAGCGGGTCATGAGTGTCGTGAGGGCTGCCATGGATTTTGGCTTCTCTTGGCTGAGATGTCGGGCGAGCCACTCGTCACAGATGTTATGTTTAAAGGCCACTAGGGCTTCGGCATCCGGACAGTCGACAATTTGGTTCTTTTTAGTTAGGAACCGAGTCTAGAATTTCCTGGCTGACTCTCCGGGCTGTTGTGTTATGTGACTTAAATCATCGGCATCTGGTGGTCGCACATAAGTGCCCTGGAAGTTGTCCAGGAATGAGTCTGCCAGGTTCTCCCAACTTCCGATGGAGTTTGCCGGCAAGCTATTCAGCCAATGCCGAGCCGGCCCTTTGAGTTTTAGCGGGAGATACTTGATGGCGTGTAGATCATCCCCGCGGGCCATGTGAATGTGGAGGAAGAAATCCTCTATCCATACCGCAGGGTCTGTAGTGCCATCATATGGTTCAATGTTCACGGGTTTAAACCCTTCTAGGAATTCATGATCCATTACTTCATCAGTGAAGCATAGGGGGTGTGTGGCGCCTCTGTGCCGGGCTATATCACGACACACTTCATACGAGTCTTGTCTGCTGTATTCGGCCCGGCCAGATTTGCTTTTAGTATATCCGGCATGACGGTCGTCGTCACGCGTTGAGGCGCGCCCCCGTGATCCGTAGACCGATCTTTTATGTCCTAATTTTGTTTTCCAATACGTCTCGCATGTCCTGCGTGTTTTCCTGGGCCTTGGTGTTTTTGTTTGGCTGGCGACGGGGTGAGGGCTGGAATTCGGGTTGATATGCCGTTTTGTCTCGACCACGGGGCGGCCGGTCGGCCGCATCATACGCTGGTAGTGTAGGCTTTAGTGCTTCCTCTTCGAGTTGGGGTAGCAACTTGCACTTTGGGAAACTTTTAGTTGGGCGTTCGAGTTCGTACTCCTCGACTACCAGGACCTCGGTCCATCTATTCGTTAGCAGATCTTGATCAGCCTGAAGCTGCTGCTGCTTTTTCTCCAGGCTTTTTGCTGTGGCTATAAGCCGGCGCTTGAAGCGCTCCTGCTCGACGGGATCCTCAGGCACGATAAATTCTTCGTCGCCGAGGCTCGCCTCGTCTTTGGAGAGGGACATGTAAGTGTCATCTGATTCTCCGTCTGTCGCCTGTTTCTTAGGGCTAGCTTGCCCATCCTCCTGCTCGAAGCCTGGCTGGAGGGGATTGTCTTTGTCTTCGGCACTATCCGCAGCGTTATTGTCTCTTGTGTCGGTATCGCTACTTTTGCTATGGCGGGGCTTAGAGCGGCGCCGATGACGCCGGTGCTTAAGTTGCTTCTCGAGGGAATTATCCTCCGTTGCCTTATTGCCATCGCTTTCTTTGGGGGTGTCCACCATATATATATATCATATGATGAGGTGGCAGTCCAGCGCCTTGTGGGCGGTGGTTCCTGTTCTTCTCATGCATCGTCGTTCATACCATCGATGTCTTCGGAGCCGAAATCTAGCATGTCGGTTAAGTCGTCGACAGTGGCTATTAAGTGGGTGGTGGGTGGGGAACAAATTTCTTCGTCGTCCGCTTCCCGCTCGAGCCAGACATAGTTCGGCCGAGGGTCTCCTGACAAGGAGAGAGACCTTAATAAATTTAGCACGTCGCCCAGGGGCGAGTGCTGAAAGATATCCGTGGAGGAGAACTCCATGATCGGTGCCCAATCAGATTCGATAGGCACAGACGCAGGCGGTTCGGGGCCCGTGGCCGGGGACGAATCCAAGGGTCCGGCAACACAGGTCTCATAGGAGGTGAAGTCAGTATTCGGCTCTACCGCCGCTGAGTGTGCGGCCACCGTGGCGGGGTCCATCCACCCGTCCTCGGACGGCGCAATCGGCTCCAGATTGAGGGCCGGAGTAGCCACAAGTGTGATCTCCCGAACACCGTCTGATGGCAGAGCTAAGTCATGCTCGTCGTGACTGTGCGGCACACCTGACATGGGCTCGAGTCCGTCGAAGATCAAGTCTCCGCGGATGTCGGCGGTACAGTTTAAGTTTCCAAACCTGACCTGACGGCCAGGGGCGTAGCTCTCGATCTGCTCTAGACGGCCAAGCGAGTTGGCCCGCAGTACGAAGCCGCTGAATACGAAGATCTGTCCGGGGAGAAAAACCTCACCCTGGATCGCATCGTTGCCGATGATCGAAGGAGCCATCAAGCCTTTATCGTGACGGCACAGTGGAACTCTCAATGAAAGCACCAATGTCGGTGTCAAAACCGGCGGATCTCGGGTAGGGGGTCCCGAACTGTGCGTCTAAGGCGGATGGTAACAGGAGGCGGGGGACACGATGTTTACCCAGGTTCGGGCCCTCTCGATGGAGGTAATACCCTACTTCCTACTTGATTGATCTTGATGATATGAGTATTACAAGAGTTGATCTACCACGAGATCGTAGAGGCTAAACCCTAGAAGCTAGCCTATGATTATGATTGTTGTTGTCCTACGGACTAAACCCTCCGGTTTATATAGACACCGGAGGGGGCTAGGGTTACACAGAGTCGGTTACAAGGGAGGAGATCTACATATCCGAATTGCCAAGCTTGCCTTCCACGCAAAGGAGAGTCCCATCCGGACACGGGATGAAGTCTTCAATCTTGTATCTTCATAGTCCAACAGTCCGGCCAAAGTATATAGTCCAGCAATCCGAGGATCCCCTAATCCAGGACTCCCTCAGCGCCTCCCTCCATCGCATAGGAAGGTGCGCCCGGCGCCCTCCTCGGGCAGGGCTCGGGGGCTCTCTTCTGGAGGGCCTCCGACCTTGCCAACATCACGAGGGAGGCGCTCGGGCACCACTTGGAGGCGTGCTTCGCGGCACGTTTCCCTCAGGAGAACACAGGGCGAGGAGCGCCCACCGCTCAGGAGTTCATCACCAGGACCACTCAGGAACTGCAAGATGCGAAGGCCATGCGCGGCGGCCGCCGCTCACCAGGCGCAGCTCCCCATCCAGGCAAGGATGCCGGGCTGCGCGTCTGCGTCGATGTCCCAGGGCTCAATAGGGCCACATCTCAGGAGCCTTTCTGGCCTTCGCGCGTGGGCCGCTGTGAGGGTCCACCGCACAGCTACGTTCGCATGCCTTTTGGCCTGCCGAGCGTGTTGTCCACCTATCAGCACAACTTGCGGCGTGTCCTGGCAACTCGGGAGGCCATGCATCACGCCGTCCTGACGGAGATGGAGACGATCCTCAGGGAACCACTTGGACCCCCAGAGCCTCCCGAGGCTCAGGGCCCCGGTGGCTCGTGAGGAGCAATTCCTTCACCGCGTACCTTCAGCTGCCCCAACTCTCCTTCGTCAACAAAACCAGATGACATTTACCAAGTTTATTTAGCTGGGAGCACCCCTCGGGCTGCATCATTCCCAGGCCGCGTGGGTCCGTCCCTGTGGCATGTATCCCTTTTTATGTCTTTAGCTTACCTTGTTGGGGGCGCCCCTCTGGCTGCATTATCCCCAAGCCGCTCGGGCCTGACCCGGTGGCATGTATCTTCCCTGCATTTACCTAAGCCAGTTTGCTTCCATGCCTAACCTATCTATGATTATTACCTGCTTGATCGTCACCCATCATGGGAGCCGCGCACCGGCCGTCTTTCTTTAGGATCCTTCGCGTGAGTAGGCTAGGCACGGCGTCTGTGCTCGGGCCCGTCCCTGCAACATCGATAAATCCAACGGCTGAGCTCTGTCTGGCGGGCTGGCCCCGTTCACGTCACCTCCTGGGGCCGTTGGTGCTTGGCCCCCTCACGCGATAACCTCAGGAGATTCGTTCGGTGCAGGTTGTCTGACCACCTCGCAGGACCAGCACAGCGAACAAGAACAAAGACCAGGCGCAACCCGCCTTGAGGGAGGGCCTCGTGAGTCCCGCGCTAGCTCACGAGTGCCCAGATACACCTCGTCTAGCCCTGCCGTGCAAGCCACGTGTCAGGGCGGGGCTGTACATGCCCCTGGGGCTCTCCGCAGTAGGGAGCCCCCTCCCATGCCCAAGTGGAAGCACCATGCTCCGCGCTGGCCGTCGACACTGCCGAGGAGCGGCTATGCCCGTGCACAAGCGGAAGCACTACACTCCGCGCTGGTGATAAACAACTAAGGGCGGCCTCACGGCCGTACCAACCTCAGGGAGCCCAGAGCTCAGTGTCCGGCCTCACCGCAACGCCTCCCCTCGGGAGAGCTACGTGAGGGGGCTGGGCACGGGGGCTGCGCTCGGGTCACGCCCAAGCGTACGCCACCCAAGCCAGGTCTCTCGGACTTGGTCGTCGCACGCCCCTCCCGAGCCGAGCCTCAGCGAGGGCAGGTATGGAGATTGTTTGCACGTCAAGGGGGACTCCCGAGCATTGCGACTCAGGAGCCTAATTGGTCACGTAGCCCCTCACTCCTTGGTCCGTCCTGGTCTCCGGTCGGCCCAACGGCGGTTGAGGTATGCGCGGGGCCGGGCTCTGCCGACGTAGAACATCAACCTATCCTCGCGTATTCTTCCTATAAGCCGTTTGCGCGTCAAGGGGGACTCCTGAGCATCGCGACTCAGGAGCCTAACTGGTCACGTAGCCCCTCACTCCTTGGTCCTTCCTGGTCTCCGGTCGGCCCAACGGCGGTTGAGGTATGCGCGGGGCCGGGCTCTGCCGACGCAGAACACAAAGCAAATAGGAAGAAAATTGCAAAATCTCAAAGCAAATATTACAAGCCATATCGTTCTCCCAAATACCAAGCACGAGTTTAAACGCCTCCACGAGGCATGATACATGTTGCAGGGATAAAACAGGGAAGCAGCCGGAAGCAAGTCACCCCTGGACACTGCCATCACCCGCAGAAGGTGCTCCTCCCTTGGTAGCGCCGCCTTCATCTACACCGCCAGATGGAGCCGCAGGATCGGTGGCGTCGCCGGTCGAGGGCGCAAGGACGAAGCCGCGGAACTTCTTCAGCAGGGCCTCCACTTGACCTTTCACGGCTGCGGCGGCAGCCGCGCAGTGTTCATCAGCTACAGGCACCAGCACCTCGTCAAGACGAGCACTGGGGTCGTGAAGATACAGATGGCTGAAGACACGTGTCAGTGCAGCTGAAGAAAGGACACGAGCCTCAGCCTCAGCCATGGGACCGATGCCCTCCACGACTTCCTCAAGCGCCTTCGTTTCCTCACAGAGCAGCCGGTGGCGGACTGGCAACCATAATGGCAAACTATGTTTCTCCTTGTGCTGGCTCGCAGGAACCTCATGAGAATGACAGCAGGCGGCACCGCAAGCTCCCTCTTCTCCCATGCAATCCGCTTGTGCGTTAAAAGGGGGGCTCCTGAGCATCGCGACTTAGGATCTCCTACTGGCTCTCCAGCCCTCACCCCCTGGCCTTGACCACGGCATGCGACCTGGCATACCAGCGGCTGCTGAGCTCGCTCGAGGGCTGGGACCTGAGGACGTAGAGCCCAAAGGGGAGCATGGAGAAGAGGGGGAAGCTCGCATGGACCTATCCTAGCTATGCATCAGCGCGGCGCATCGCAATGAATCAACCCCAAACCGCCAAGATAAGTCTCGCACTCAGATTGGCTAATCGTTGGAGCCTAAGGGTCACGCACGCCGCAGCCCTGTCGCGGCAACGTCGCCTCCCTTTCTTGCCTTACCATGGCTGCTTGAGCGCTAAAGGGGACCTCCTGATCATCGCGCCTCAGGGGCTCTTACTGGACCTCGGGCCGCTCAGCTCCTGGCCTTGACCACGGCACGCGACCTGGCATACCAGCGACGGCTGCAGCTTGCATGGGGACCAAGACCTGTCAGCGTAGAGCAACAAGCCGCCGCGAGGTTGGAAAGGGGAGACCGAGCCTAAACAGAGCAGGCATTCGCAAATTTTCATAACAAAGATAGTATCAACAAAAGACATTGCAGGCCCTTTACACACCCCCACGGGGTGCTTCTTGATTCCTCGCAGGGAACAAAAGATGAGAGCCTAGGAGAATCCTATCTACATCCACCAGTGGCTGACGCCATCATCAACAATGGGCCGCGGGAGGCCGGCGCCAACCCCATCCAGACCAGCGACGACGGCGGCTGGACACCGCAGCCCTGCTTCGGGTGCGGCGAGAGCTCGGGGGCACGTAGCTGTCGTCGCTCGTCTCCGGAGTCTCGTAGAGCTCGGGAGAACCGTTGGATGCCCAAGGGTCGCTGCTGCTGGAGGTGCCGTAGGCCGGGCGCATCGTCCTGGCGCACCCCTCCAGGGCAGCACTCCAGGCGGCGGCCCTCCGCATCGAAGACCTTGAAGAACAGTGTGGAGGTGCCGTCATAGTCGAAGTGGATCGCGAGGGTGCCTTCAGCACGGCAGACCTGCGCAACCTCACCCCAGGCGCGGGTCATGAAGATATTGCCGGGGGAGACCACTTCAACCTCTGCTCCGGTCGCTGGGGCGTCGCAGTCAGCATGCTGCAACCAGAGCTCGAGGGGTCCCCTTGGCGGCATCACGTCGGAGAAGAACCGCGGGAAGCGGATCCAGGTGCTTGGGAGCATCGCCGCCCACAGCACGAGCTCGCGGGAGGAGTCTGCAGCGTGGGTTCCAGGGGCGACGGTGCGTATCGCCATCGCGCGGCGGCTGCGGTCGCGCCGCGGCGGCGCCACCCGTCGCTCCTTCCTCCTGAGCCCCCGGCCTGGGCGTACAGGGGTAGCGGATACCCAGGAGGAGGCCGCTCGCACCAAGGCCTCGTCACCACCTGCATCGCCGCTGCGTCGCGGCGGTGAACCGACCTCTTCTTCGGCGGAAGCGGCCCCGGCTCGTCGTGGGGAGCCTTTCCTTTCTCCTCGGCGGAGAACCTTCGGATCGGCGCCATTGTTGCTAGCAGTGGAGCAAGGAGGAAGAAGCGAGTGGACTGGGAAGAGATGGGCGATGGGGGCTTTGCCCCCCTCCCCATTTATAGCGGGAGAAGGCCAACCGGCGCCTCCCACGATCACAGGTAATGATGGTTTTCCCTTGCATGTCGCAGGGACTTGTCAAGTCGGGCAGTTGCCGAGGCAGCGTGGGGAAGCGGAGATGCCCACGTCCAATCAACCGCCACGCGTCGACCAAGGCCGCAGGCTATTAGGGCCCGCGGTGCTCCGCACTTGACCTTTGGCTTCGCCTCGAAGCCAAGCCCGAGCGCGCCCTGGGCCCGGGGGCTACTGTCGGCGTTCTGGGAACGGGGGTCCCCAGACTTGCCTGCCTGCGGCCCACGGCATGGCTGTGCTAGCAGGCCTGTACGGCCCATCTTCATCAACAAGGCATTCAAGACCCTCGCGAGGGGCCAAGCCTCGCGAGGCGGACGACGCAAGACCTCCTTAGGAGCGGCCTCACCAGGTTGGCTCGCGAGGGGCGGAGATATCAAGGCAAGGCAAACCTCGCGAGGTTCTCGTGACGTGAGCCATGATGATCGAGACCAGGCGGGCACCAGGCGGGCGCCAGCGCGCGCAGCGTCCTTGTTTCCTCTTTGGTGCTAAGGAGGCAAGCGTATGCCCGGAGTACCGAGGCATCAAGCAAAGGTTTCCATATTAGTGCGACGAGACCAAGACCAGCAGAACGGCAAGACGGAGGTCACCATGGAGCCCAAGGCGGCGTCACCACCAGAGCCTTTTGCAGGCGAAGACCGCTTTTGTCAGGATAAGCTGTACTAGCTGTCCCCTTTCAAATTGGCCGTTGTTGGCTCCCTTCCCGCTCAATATTTGGGGAGAGGACCAGGGGCTATATAAGTAGAACTAGCCACCACAGTAGAGGGCATCTGATCTGGTCTGATCTGATCTGGTCGAGAGCTCACAAGCAAGCCCGAGCTAAGCGAGACCACACACACGAGTTCGCCAAGCACAAGAACACCTCAACCTCAGGAGGCTATTCTTCCCCTTGTACTGTTCATCATCAGCCCAAGAGGCAATCCACCACCACCACACTAGAGTAGGGTATTACACCACAATGGTGGACCGAACCAGTATAAATCTTGTGTCTTTTGTGTTGTGAGTTCGTCGAGTTCGTCCGCGAGATCTTAGCAAGCTAGGGCGTGGATCGGTAGGAGGGAAAGAACTTCGCGCGCACCCCAGAGTTCGAACCTTAAGGGTTTTGCCGAAACCCGTGATCCGACATTCTCCCCCTTTGTCATCGAATGACCAAAAGGGATGAAAAATGAGGACTAACGCCCCTGAAGAATATCACGAAGACGATGGAGGAGCGCCAGTGTTGTTGGGGTCGGTTGTTGAAGTAGGTCCTGCTGCAGTGTCGTCCAAATCTTCATGATCATCAGTCTCGCGAGATGAAGAATATGAGTTGGCTACCAAAGAAGGAACTTTGACTTTCTTGAATTTCTTCGACGGTGGCTGAGACCAGTCAAAGTCCTGCTTGAAGCCCATCTGCTTCAGATCTTGTTCACCATAAAGATGAGACAGAACAACCCAGGTGCGATTGAATACTTCATGGAGGTAGTAGTGGTTCTTCTTCACTGAATTGTGCATAGCAGTCATGTTGTGAAGAATTGAACCAAACTGACGCTTAACCCATTTGTGGTTGCGATCGACCTTCTGGTGAAGACTGAGGAGAAGCTCACGATCAGTCATCACCCTTGGAGCTGTGCCTTGAGGATTTTGCTTTGAGGCGTTGGCGGCAGAGTCATGAGTGGCAGAGTCATCATTGGTGGAGTAAGATGCAGCTTTGCGGAACTGACCATCCAATGGACGAATGCCTTCATCAATAACAGCAGTAGCCTTGCCCTTTTCACGAGCTAAGGAAAATGTTCGCTTGAGGACTTCAATGGGGGGCAAGTAGCTACCATGGTTGAGTGTGTCAGCCTTGTAATTGATTGAAGACCTTGGTCTGAGGAATCTCATAATCCAGGGAGCATAAGGCTTCAATTCAAAATGGGACAATGCAACATTTTCCAGAGTCCTCATGAAGAAATCATGGTAGTTGACAGGAACGCCATGAATGATGTTGAACAACAGATTCTTCATGATGCCAACGACCTCTTCTTCATTCGAGTCGTGGCCCTTGATTGGACTCAATGTCTTGGTCAGAATGCGATAGACAGTCCATGGCACATATAGCAATTCCTTCACGAGGAATTTGGTCCTTGGGGCTTGACCAGGCTTCAGAGGTTTCATAAAAATCAGCAGCAGAATCCTCATTAAATTTCTTCATTGCCTCTTTGGCCACTTTGGCCAATTTTGCTTGACGCTTGGCCCATTAAGCAGGAAATTCCTCACCTCTTCTGATGCTAGAGGGATCAGCTACTTGGCCTGGTGCCAATGGAGGTCTTGGGCATGGAGGGTGTACACGAATTTCTTCATGTACTTGGGAGTGACATAGCGATATTCCCTCCATTCTCTGGCCCATCTCCTCTCTATCCTCTGAATGCGCACTTTACGCTCATTCTTTGTCTCATGAGGAGGAGTGCAATATCCTGCATAGATGTCTTCAGGTATTTCAAAAACATTGTTAACTTCCAACTTCTTCCCTCCCTTCTGAGGTTTCTTGCCATCATCCATTTTCTTCAGCTGAGGATGCTGAACAATTGAGTTCTCTGATGAGGTATGTAACTTTTCTTGAAGGAATGCTGCAAATGAGTTAAGTTGATGAGAACCTAGTGATTCAGCAGCGGACATGTGTACTTGTGAACAGAGTATATGTGCGAAGAATTTGGACAGGTCATATGCGTTCTCAGAAGTTTTTGCAAAAAGAACAAGTTTGAGGAATTTGACTAGATGTGTCTTGAGGAATTTCACTAAGCGTTCTTTGACTTAGGTTCCAGAGTTGTATAGATTGGAAATCCGCACAATTGAGGAATCTTGAAGAAAAATGTTGCTTAGGGAAACAAATCAAGAACAGATGTTTGTGTAAGGTGTTTAGAGTGTGAAGATTGAAGAATAAACACCTTTTGAAGAGTTGTAGAAATCAAAGGAATCAACAAGGGCAGTAAAAAAGACTTTTAATTACCCTTGATGAAGAACACGATGAACTGTGAATAGTAGATTTGAAGCTCGTCAGTTCAGATCTTTCACGCCCTAACTTGGCAGAGGAAGATAGCTACGGTGGTGGCGGAGTGAAGAAATCCGTGGCCGGCGCGAGTACGACGGCGACGAGGTCGAGGCAGCGAAGCTCTTCCTCACCGGCGATGATTGTTGTAGCGACGACGCTAGGTTTTGAGAGCTCGAGCGGAGTAAAAATAGTCTGAGGAGGGTGAGGGGTATTTATAGCCGAGGTGAAAAACCGCTTGCCCGAGGAAAATGGACGAATGTGCCCCTGACCCTTCTCATTCGTGCGACATGTGTCACCCACGTACTGTGAGGTGGAGATCGCGGGTGAATAGATAATCATATCGTGAAATGTGGAATGATTTGAGCGGCAAAAGCCAAAAATCTTAGATTAGAAATTTTAATGTTTCGTTCGCAAATTCTTCAGCTGACAAGGACACAGTGAAGATTTTGAACGGGTTTCAAATAGAATGCACATGAAGAATTTGTGAACAAACTGGGTTGAGTTTAGCATAGAGGGGGAAGGGTCCGATCACATTCACTTAGTAGAAAAAGCAACTTGAAGAAATAGCAATAAGTGAATGCTGTAGAGGACATAAACTCATATATATATATATATATATAGCCAATAAGAAAAACGACGGAAACAGTGAAGACATTGCAAAGTTGAAGAAATTGAACAACTGAGGAATTTCAAAAATGAAGAAAAACTCAAATTGACGATTTTCAACTTTTTTTGGTGGCTTGACCCACCGTATAAGAATGCTGATTTCAGACGCCGCGTACAATTGCCGTAGGGCTCTGAGAATCAAATTCTTCGTTGATTTGTTCACACTTAGATTGTTAATCTTCATTGATTGAAGAAAAACGTTACTTCGTGTGTTGCACATCTAAGTCATCAATTTAGCATAAGTGTTCGGATGTGTGTCCTTTTCAAAGGACATTTGAAGATTCTAAGATATTTAGCTCACACCGCAACTTGCTAAATCTCTTCTCATCCAAGGGCTTTGTGAAGATATCGGCTAGCTGTTCTTCAGTCTTCACGTGCTTGATAGAGATGTCGCCCTTCAACACATGATCATGAAGAAAATGATGACGAATCTGAATGTGCTTTGTCTTCGAGTGCTGAACTGGGTTATGAGCAATCTTGATGGCACTCTCATTGTCACAGTAGAGTGGAACATTCTTCATGCTGATGTCGTACTCCTTGAGGGTTTGCTTCATCCATAGCAATTGAGCACAGCACGAACCAGCAACAATGTACTCAGCTTCAGCAGTAGACAGTGATACGTAGTTCTGTTTCTTCGAGGACCAACAGACCAAGGATCATCCGAGGAAATGACATGTGCCTGATGTTGACTTGCGGTCCACATGATCACCAGCATAGTCAGAGTCTGAATATCCAATGAGATCAAAAGCCGAGCCCTTGGGATACCATAATCCAAGTGTTGGAGTGTGAGCTAGATATCGAAGAATATGCTTCACAGCCTTATGGGGTGATTCCTTCGGTGTAGCTTGAAAGCAGGCACACATGCAAACACTTAGCATAATATCCGGCCTAGATGCACATAAATACAATAAAGAACCAATCATGGAGCGGTACACCTTTTGGTCGAAGTCAATACCATTTTCATCAGTGCATAGATGGCCATTTGTGGGCATAGGGATTTTGACGCCTTTGCAATCTTGCATGCCGAATTTCCTCAGTACATCTTTGAGATATTTCTCCTGAGATATGAATATGCCATTGCGCTGTTGACGAATTTGAAGACCTAAGAAGAATTTCAATTCTCCCATCATAGACATTTCATATTCCTCCCTCATCATATAACCAAATTCCTCAGTGTAACGTTGGTCAGTACAGCCAAAGATGATATCATCAACATATATTTGGCACACAAACAATTCACCATCATAAGATTTAGTGAAAAGAGTTGGGTCAAGTGGCCCGGGTTTGAAGCCTTTCTTCATGAGGAATTCCTTCAAAGTATCATACCATGCCCGAGGGGCCTGCTTGAGGCCATAGAGGGCCTTATTGATTATTGATTCTGTAGACTTGGTTAGGATGCTTTGGATCTTCAAAACCTTGGGGTTGAGCAACATATACTTCTTCCTCAAGCTTACCATTGAGGAATGCACTTTTCACATCCATTTGATATAAGATGATGTCATGATGGTTAGCATAAGCAAGTAATATGCGAATAGCCTCAAGTCTAGCAACAGGTGCAAAAGTTTCATCGAAATCAATTCCTTCAACCTGTGTGTAGCCTTGAGCTACAAGCCATGCCTTATTCCTCACCACAAGGCCATTTCCATCTTGCTTGTTGCGGTATATCCACTTTGTGCCGATGATATTGTGCTTGCGAGGGTTTGGTCGCTTGACAAGTTCCCAGACGTTGTTGAGCTCAAACTGATGCAATTCTTCTTGCATAGCTTGAATCCACTCAGGCTCCAGAAATGCTTCATCTACCTTAGTGGGTTGTGTGATAGAGACGAAAGCAAAGTGCCCACAAAAGTTAGACAAATGTGAAGCTTTTGAGCGTGTGAGAGGACCTGATGCATTGATGTCGCTGATGATTTTCTCAATCTGCACTTCATTTGCAACTCAAGGATGAGCGAGTTGGCGACAAGGAATTGGATCAGCATTTTCTCCAGATCCATTTTGCTCAGGTGCACCAGCATGACGTTCTTCACTGTCTGGAATGACTTCTTCAACAGATTCTTCGGTAGGAATGACATCCTCAGTAGCCTTGAACTTGATGGTTTCCTCAGAAGACAGATCATCTAGCACAGGAGGTAGGTGCTCTCTTTGCGAGCCATTAGTTTCATCGAACCGCACATCTATAGTTTCAACAACCTTGTGGTGAACGGTGTTGAAGACTCTGTAGGTGTGCGAGTCCTTTCCGTAACAAAGCATAAAACCTTCATGTGCTTTCGGTGCAAATTTAGAATTGTGATGAGGATCTCTAATCCAACATTTAGCACCGAAGACTTTGAAATAACTCACATTGGGTTTCTTCTCAGTGAGGAGTTCATATGCAGTCTTCTTGAAGAATTTGTGAAGATATACCCTGTTGATGATGTGGCACACAGTATCAATTGCCTCAATCCAGAAATGACGAGGCATCTTATATTCATCAAGCATAGTGCGAGCCATCTCAACAAGAGTCCTATTCTTGCGCTCCACGACGCCATTCTGTTGAGGAGTATAAGGAGCAGATAACTCATGAGTAATACCAAGTTCATCAAGATAGTCATTAAGACCAGTATTCTTGAACTCAGTTCCATTGTCACTTCTGATGTGCTTGATCTTCACACCAAATTTGGTTGAAGCCCTCGAGGAAAATCGTTTGAAGACTTCCTGCACTTCAGGTTTGTAAGTGACGATATGCACCCATGTGTAATGAGAGTAATCATCAACAATAACAAAGCCATATACAGGTGCTTCATTGGTGAATGCAGAGTAATGGTTAGGACCAAAGAGATCCATGTGAAGCAATTCAAATGGTCGAGTGGTAGTCATGATAGTCTTCGCTGGATGCTTGGCCTTGGTCATCTTTCCAGCTTCACAGGCTCCGCACAAGTGATCCTTGAGGAATTTAACATTCTCAATGCCAATGACATGCTTCTCTTCGCGAGCATGTGCAAGTTCCTCATGCCACAATGACCAAGTCGTCGATGCCATAGCCAGCCTTCTGAAGCTTTTGCAAGTAGACATATAGCTGGTTGTGGTCCTGTAGAGAAATCAACAATATACAGATCTCCTCTCCTAAAGCCCTCGAAGACTTTGGAATGGTCAGCTTCCATGATCACAACACAACGATACTTGCCAAAGATAACAACTATATCAAGATCACAAAGCATTAAGACTGACATGAGGTTGAATCCTAAGGACTCGACAAGCATGACTTTGTCCATGTGTCGATCCTTTGAGATCGCAACCTTACCTAGACCCAATACCTTGCTTTTTTCCTTTGTCAGCGTAGGTGATATGCTTCAGATGCGATGGAGATAAGGGAGCATCCATCAATAGATTCTTGTCACCAGTCATGTGGTTTGTACATCCACTATCGAGGACCCACTCAGTGGCTTTGGGTTGATCATCCTGCAGATGAATTAGTGCAGCTTACGAACTCATATACTTCATCAGTGAAGAAGATGACATCAAATTCATCAGATCAATTTCATCAAGCAATTGAACAGATAGAAAAGTATGAGGATGTGAGAAATGAAAGTTCATTTCTTCATGATTATCTTGCGTCCTTTCAAGCATATTCAGGTCTCCAGCAAATTCTTCAGACGTTTAAGTACGTTTGGAGACCTGACCCTGCATAAGAAATTAGTTCTTTTTCTTCACCACCCACATCTGAAGGGGTGGCAAAGAGTTCATCATTCTGAGAGCTCCATAAGAGAAAGGTGGCATAGAAGCGAGTCCACTTCGTTTCACATAAGAGGAGTTAGGGTAAGCATATGAATAAGCAGAGAAAATCTTCGAGGACTTATGAACATAATGGTTAGAAGAATAATGCTCATATTCATAGCCCTTAGATCTTCCCTGCGAAACAGAAGTGTTAGCACGATTGTTTTCATATGAGGATTTTGATCCTTTTGAGGAATTTGATCCACGTGAGGAATTTGGTCCTTATGAGAACTTGGATCCATATGAAGAATTTGGTCCATATGAAGAATTGGATCCGGGGTTCCTGTTCTTCACAGGTGGTGTCATGATGAGATTCACCTGAAGACATTCAAGGCACTTTTTGGGAACCCAGATTTCTTCATAGGGGAACCATTCCTACAGTTAGTGCCAACATATCAGCAAATACTTCACCATTCTGATTTTTGAACAGCTTATAGTTGGAGTCAAATGACTCATCATAAGAATGAGGAGATTCACATGTAAAGCCAGATAGAGTAGATGGATCTACTGGAGGTCCCTTTGCAGCAACCCATGAGGTTTTGGGGTACTGCCCAGGCTTCCATTATGTTCCATCAGCATTGAGTTTCCTCTCAAAGGCAATACCCTCTTTCCTAGGGTTCCTGTTGAGGATCTGCTTTTTAAGCACATCACAAAGAGCCTAATGCCCTTTGAGGCTTTTGTACATGCCTGTCATATACAATTCCTTCAGCCCTGCATTGTCAGTGATACTAGCAATATCCTCAGATGAAGAATTAGTGATAGCAGAAACAGGTGAAGAATTTATAGCAGTAGAAGCATTTGAACATTCAGGTGAAGAATTAGCAGATTCACGTTCAATGCACTTCAAACATGGAGGAATGAATTCTTCCTGAGTAGCGCTGATTTATTGAGCAAGTAATGAATCACGCTCCTTCTGAAGATCTTCATAGCTCACCCTTAGCTTCTCAAGATCTTGCTTTCTTTGAAGAAATTCATAAGAAAGCTTCTCATGATCAGTTAAGAGAGTGTTATGATGACTCTGGAGATTGTCAAACTTGGACTGAAGTCTCTGAAGATTTTCAGTCAAAGTTTTAGTGCGATCCATTTCTTCACCCAACATATCATCGCTCTTGTCTAGCATGTTTTGAACCTTTTCAAAAGCCTTTTGTTGTTTTACAGCAATCTTAGCAAGTTTAGATTATCTAGGCTTGAGGTTTTCATCAGATTCATCCTCACTTGATTTAGAGGAGGGATATTTGAGTACCTTGGCACCCTTTGCCATGAAGCAATAGGTGGGAGCGTAGTTATCATCGTCGTCATTAGCCTTGTTATGGAAGCCATTTTCTTCAGTGTTGAAGATGGACTTGCTGACGAACGCAGTAGCGAGGGCTAGGCTCGCCACTCCAGATTCTGACTCCTCAGATGCCTCCTCTTCCTCATGTTCCTCAGACTCAGCCTCAGAGTCCATTTCCTTGCCAATGAATGCCCGAGCCTTCTTGGAGCTGCTCTTCTTGTGAGATGAAGACTTCGAGGATTTTGATGATGAGGACTTTGAAGATTTCTTCTTCTTCTTCTTAGAGTCATCAGAACTGTAATCCTTGTATTTCTTCTTCTTTGATTCCTTTTCCCACTGAGGACAGTCTTGAATGTAATGACCGGGTTTCTTGCATTTGTGGCATAGTCTCTTTTTGTAGTCACGGGATGAGGAATCATCACTTCTTGAGGATTTTCCAAAGCGACCACGTCTTGAGAACTTCTGGAATTTCTTCACGAGCATTGCTAGCTCCTGGCTTAGTTCTTCAGGATCACCAAGGCTGCTACCAGAATCTTCACCTTCAAAGTCAGACACTTCCTTGGCCTTCAGAGCACGTGATCTGCCATAGCTCGGTCCATACAGATCTCTCTTCTCAGCAAGCTGGAACTCATGAGTGTTTAGCCTCTCGAGGATATCAGCGGGATCAAGTGACTTATAGTCTTCACGTTCTTGTATCGTCAATGCCAGAGTATCAAATGAGGAATCAAGCGATCTCAGCAATTTCTTCACCACCTCATGGTTGGTGATGTCAGTGGCACCAAGTGCTTGAAGCTCATTTGAGATGTCAGTGAGGCGATCGAAGGTTTGCTGAACATTTTCATTGTTGAGTCTTTTGAAGCGGTTGAAGAGATTGCGAAGAACGTCAACTCGAGAGTCACGCTGTGTTGAGACTCCTTCATTGACCTTGGACAGCCTATCCCAGATAAGCTTAGCTGTCTCCAAAGCACTCACTCTGCCATACTGCCCTTTGCTCAGATGGCCACATATGATGTTCTTCGCTTGAGAGTCGAGTTGCTTGAATCTCTTCACGTCAGCAGCGTTGATGGTAGGAGTGACAGAGGGGACACCATTCTCCACAACATACCAGAGGTCGTTATCAATTGCCTCAAGATGCATTCACATCTTATTCTTCCAGTTGGGGTAGTCCATCCCATCGAAGGTAGTACACCCAGCAGAGACCTTGATCATACCTGCGGTCGACATAACTAAAACTCTAGGCGATTAAACCAAAATCACACAGAACCAGGGAGTACCTTGCTCTGATACCAATTGAAAGTGCGTTAAGTCAACTAGAGGGGGGTGATTAGGCGATTTTTATGAATTCTTCACTGAGTAATTTCAGGGTGAGGAAATTCCTTAGCGAAGAACTACTTGCAGCGGAATAAGTACTCATATGCAGTCATAACATAACATAAGCATAGACATCATGATGAAATGAAAACAAACACAGAGTACAGAAAGCGTAAGCACGGGATAAACAGGATGAAGACAAACAGACTAAAGAAATTGAACTGAGGAAATTGAGGAAGTCTTCAATCAAAGTCTTCAAACAGATATGAACAAGCACACAACACAGTAATGAGGAAATGGAAGTGTTGAGGAAATGGAACCAGTAGGCTTGGTGAAGACAGTGGTTTGGTAGGCCAGTTCCAACTGCTGTGACAGTTGTATGTCTGGTTGGAGCGGCTAGGTATTCAAACCTGAGGACACATAGTCCCAGACACACAATCCTCACCGTATTCTCCTTGAGCTAAGGTCACACAGACCTCGCCCAATCACTCGTGCTAAGTCTTCAGGTGACTTCCAAACCTTCACAAACTCGGTCACTCGGCGATCCATAATTTCCTCTTGGATGCTCTAGACCATGACGCCTAACCGTCTGGAAGATGCACAGTCTTCAAAGGTAACAAGCGTCGGATCCACACAGGAACAATTTCTTCAGTGATGCTCAATCACTTTGGGTTTGTAGGTGTTTGGGTTTTCCTCACTTGATGATTTTCGCTCAAAGTCCTCGGAGGATGGGATGCTCTCAATGACAAGTGTCAGTTTCTCTCGGAGCAGCCAACCAGCTAGTGGTTGTAGGGGGCGGCTATTTATAGCCTAGGGAGCAGCCCGACATGGTAAGACATAAATGCCCTTCAATGATATGACCGTTAGGTGGGTAGATATTTTGGGACAGCTGGCGCATAGCACAGCAATGGTCGGAAATTTGACTATCAAATTTCTCAGGGCTATCATGATCCTCACTTGTAGGCAATCTGCACTGGCGAATTCCTAACTCAGTCAGAACAAATTCCTCAGAGACCAGAAGAACTTCTTCTCTGTCACTGAAGAAATTGACTGAACTGCATGAGATTTCCAATGGCTTCACTCGAAAGGATTGGTAGGTGTAGGATTTTGAGATGAGCATCACTTGGAAACTTTTCCTTAGTTTTTCCTCGACCCCCTTTAATAGTACGGTGTTTCCTATGACTCAATAAAGAGAAAGACAAAACTACGAAAACAAAGTCTTCACACTTCATATTCCTCGCATGAATATAGAGTCTTCACGGTCACACCAATTTCTTCACTTTCAAAGTCTTTAGAAATCCAAAGTCTTCAGTTGAAGACATTCATTTTTAGGGGTCGACTTTCTCTGTAAATATCAAACTCCTCATAGAGTTATAGACCTGTGTACACTCACAAATGCATTAGTCCCTTAACCTATAAGTCTTCAATACACCAAAATCACTAAGGGGCACTAGATGCACTTAAAGGGTCAATAGTTGGAACTTCTTCATCTTCTGGAGCCTCTGTGGAAGCAGGCTCATGGATCACAAGATGACACTCTTGGTTGTTTGAGGCTGGAAGAGCAATAGAAATGGGTTCAACAATGAGGGGCTCAGAGGCCGCAGCACGCTCTTTCTTTGAAGACTTTTTCTTCAACTTCTTCTTGGATGGGGCATCATCAGAAGCATCCTTGTGCTTGCATTTCCTGGCTTCGGCTTCAGCTGCCCTTGTTTTCTTCAGTTCTGAAGCTGCTGAGGTGACCTTTGGCTTTGAGCCAGTCATGCTGGCAGGGAAGACAATGCGAGGTTCTTCCTACCTTGGTTCTTCAGGTTGGGCCGCAGCAGACTTCTTGTTTTGCTTGGCAGCCATCCTGGGGTCGATGCCAGGACGCCCAAGAGCTTTGCGCTTCTCAGCTTCATTGTGGGCTTGAACATATTTCTCTGCGAAGTACTTCATGCGCTCTCGTGAGCCTTTGGCTTCATCGCGCTTCTTGTGGAACTCTTCTTTAAGGTCATGCATCATCTTCTTGAAGATCTGCACATCAGCCACACTGAGCTTGGACATATTCTTCTTGAAATGAGCCTTCTCATAATCAATCTTGTTTTTCAGCTCGATGATTTTCTGAGCCAAGGCCAATTCATTGGCAATGGCTCCGTGGAATGTGACGCTAATGTCCACAGGCAGCTGAAGATCATCAATACTGATGCTCTGGTCATCGAACCACTCATTGATGAAGTTGTTCAGAATGTCAACATCAAAGAGGGGCAGATCATTGAAGATCGCCGCCTCTTGCTTGCTCTTGATCAGCATCTCAAGTGCTTCATCACCAAGATCTTCATCACTTGAAAGATCAATGGTGTCTTCCTTGTTGCGCAGAATGGCAGCAGGGGTCAGATCATGTCGAGAAATCTTCTTGGGCTTCTTGGTTTTCTTTACTTCTCGGCCTTCTTGGAGACACGAGACAAGTCTTTAGACTGCACACTGAGTTCAGGAGGTGCAGTAGTCAAGGTCTTCATAGTCGAAGCTTTTGGTGCGGCAGAGGGCTTTGAAGCTTTTGATTTCTTCTTCTTCTGCTTCGGTGGTGTGGGCGCATCTTCAGAATCTGCGTCATCAGCAGATTGATCCATCGTGGCCCTCTGAGCAATGATGTGAGTGAGGAGGCCATCGAAGTTGTTGAAGGGACCGACGACATTGGGATTGGCATCACGTGTGCCGTCATCCCTTGGAGTAGACGGATCAGGGTTGAAGTCGAGTCCGAATCCCTCTTGTTCTTAGCAGCTGACTCCGTTGCAAACTGAAAATTGTGCTTAAAGAGATTGTCTTCACGACACCATAGCATAGATGACAGATCAGCATTCTCAGGCTGTGGTCCTCGGACCATGCAAGGGTAGAAGCCTTGGGCAATGGCTTTAGGCTTCGACTTGGGTTGTAGATTCTTGTACAGAATGTCACCTCACGGGCGCTTTATGGCATTCTTCTCTGCATATTCAGCAGTGACGAAGTTGTACTTGAACCACTGTTCTGCCCAATATCTTCGAATCCATTGGATTCAGGTCTTGCGCTGGCCGTAGCTTTCCTCTGGATCTGACTTGTACAGTTCAAACGGATCAGGGAGGTAAATCCTTAGCAGTATTTCCACGATTCTGCCTGCCACCTTTTCTTGTTGATTTCTCAGTTGCCATTATATTCAAACTGAATGGCTTCAGAACAGTGAATGGCTTCCTTCTACTGGTCAGACAAGAGCTGGCTTCAGGGGAGTGTATATGATGTTGTAAGAACTCTGCAAATGAATGCAGACTATGAGAACCAAGGGATTCTCCCACGGACATGTACCTGTGACAGCATTAGAGATGTGAGGGAAGGGGAATAGGTCATATGCATTCTCAGAAGATTTTGAAGAAAAATCAGTATGAAGACATTGACCTCATAGAGCGAAGACATTCACTTATTTGAAGAGAGTAGGTTCCAGATTTGTACGAATCCATGAATAAGTACAAGTGAGGAATCTAACTAGTTATGAAGCATAAGTGAATATTCTTAGCATGATATGAGATGCAGATAAGGACGGATCCATACTTGGAAGTGAAGAAACCACTTTTGCTTAAAGTGGATGGATTTGATGGATTGAAAAGGCAGTAAAAAGTGAGATTTAGTTACCACTGACGAACTGCTAGACGAGACACAGTTAGAAGCCGAGCAGTTCAATCTCTCGCGCCCTAACTTGGCGGCGGAAGACACCTACGGCGGCGGCGGAGAGGACAAGGTTTGCGGCCGGCATGAGGACGGCGTCGAAGAAGTCGCGGCAGCTAAGCGCTTCATCTCCGGCGTCGACGCGAGCTAGCGGAGGCGCTAGGGTTTGAGCGAGGCGGCAAGGTGGAAGAAGAGATTTTGACCGCGAGGGGTGCGTACTTATAAGGAAAGGGACGGCACAACGTAATTACGCAGGTGCCCCTAGTGGTTCACATCTGAAGGACACGTGGCTTGCATGCAACTTATTGGAAGTTGTTCCATGTTCTCACACACGCCTGGATTGTCGGGTGGTCGTTCCAGCTTCTCCGGTATTCAGGCAATAAGGATATGGCATTAAAAACAGATTTAAATGTTTGTCTCTTTGTCTTCTGCTGACAAGGACTCAGAGAAGACAATTGACAGGTTTCAATAGAGTGCATATGACTTGGATAGATAGAATTTGTGGTAGAAGCATAGAGAGGGTTAGGGTCCGATCACATTCACTTAGATCAGAAAAAAATTCAAGTATGAAGACATAGCTATAAGTGAATGCTATAGAGTACAGAACACGCATATATATTTATATATCAGACCAACTCAACATTGCGAAGATAAACCTCGAAGTCAAATTAATGTTGAAGACAAACCAAATGTGAAGACTATGCAATTATGACGCCAAATGAAACACTTCAAAAAGATTTTGGTGGTGGCGTTACCCATCGTATAGGAAGTATTAGACCTAGACACGGTGCACAATTATCATGGCACTCCGAAGTCAAATTCCGCGTTAATGTATTCACACTTAGAGTGTATGTCTTCATTGATTGAAGATATACGTTACTTCATGTGTTGCACATCTAAGTCATCAACATGCATAAGCGTTAGGATGTGTGTCCAATTACAGGACATTTGGGGATTCTAAGATATTTAGCTCACACCGCAACTTGCAAAACCTTTTCTGTCGGAGTAAGTGGCCACGGGTAGCCAAACCGGCTACCCCTGGCTCTTCAGAAAATTTATCAGGCATTTGGGCCTTCAAGCACTCCAAGCATTTGGGCCGCCTTCCCGGGCCGGCTACCACTAAAGCCGACTCCCGGAAGGCGACCCAGCCTCACCGACTCCAAGAAGCCGGCCAAGAAGAACGCCGACTCCTAGAAGCCGGCCGAGACCACAACCGCCCCTACATAACGACGACCTGACGGGGCATGGCCACAGTGCGGCCCACGACCCCCGAAGCCCGAGGCAGGCATGGCTACAGGAGGCCGTACGGGAGGTATGTCTCCCGTGCGGCCGGGCACTGTAGCCACGCCAGCTACGACGTCATCCACGACCCACTCCTGCATGGCCCAAGGACCGCGGGCCCCTCTAGCCAGAGAGAGGCGTGAAGGCGGCCCGGCTTTTCCTAGTCGGCCAGGAGCATAGCCGGCCTCCAGAAGCCGGCGACTCCCTTCCTCGAAGCAGGAGCCCCATTAAGGAGACAAGACGAGGTGAGGCAACAGTGATAGCCCCCGCCGCGGATCACTGTAGCCACGCTTACCTCGACAAAGCCCTCATCATCAGAGGCGCGGCTACAGTAAGCAGCCGCCGACAAGACCCTAGGCGGTGGGGCCGGCCTGTCGACCGAGTAGCCGGCAGCCGGCAGGACCCAGCAGCCGGCGGGACCCAGCAGCCGGCGGAGAAGCCGGCTGGCGTAGAGACTGACGGCTGGGGCCAGTTCCCAGTCGGATTACCATTGTACCCCGGGGGGGTAGGCCTATATAAACCCCCCGGAGCACCCATGCAAAGGTTTGGCCACTGAGCATAGTTCGCAGCCAAGCATAGTTGGCACCTCTGCATGTTTGGCTTCCAAGCATAGCACACGCACACACACCATAGATAGAGAGAAGCAAGAGCTAGCCTTGTTCTTCTTCTCCCTTGATCCCAACAGCTCTAGGAGCGATTGTAGCTACTCTTTATCGAGCTAGTGATCATGCGGAGACCCCGCAGAGCAGGACTAGGGGTGTTATCTCCTCGGAGAGCCCCGAACCTGGGTAAGATTCGCCGGCGTGCATGTCTTCGCCTCATCCCGTTTCCAGGCACCGGCGACGTTTTATTGGCTCCCACAATGATAAGCCATCCTTTGGCATATGTCGCACCAACCACCCGACATTTGGCGCCCACCGTGGGGCCAGGTGCACCGTCGTCCGGAGACCTGTTCTGGATGGGAACCTTCTTCCTTCCCCGCGAGCGCAGCCAGCCTGCTGCGCCCGATGGCGTTTGCCCCGACGCGCTGCAAGGCGTCGACGACGCCTGCG
Organism: Aegilops tauschii subsp. strangulata; assembly: GCF_002575655.3. Classification (NCBI taxonomy): domain Eukaryota; kingdom Viridiplantae; phylum Streptophyta; class Magnoliopsida; order Poales; family Poaceae; genus Aegilops; species Aegilops tauschii. The sequence goes on along the minus strand of NC_053035.3, from coordinate 366,421,152 downwards.
CAGCGAGCCGCCTCGCCGATCTACTCGGCGAGACTCGCATCTCCGACGAGCCTGCGTCCGACGCAGGCACCGACTACCCCGAGAGCCGCCTCGTCAGCCTCCTCGACCAACTTTACGTCTCCAGCGAGCCCGCTGCGGACATGGAGTCTGTCGGCTCCACCGACCCGATGCTCATCGACTCCGACACCGCGTCGCTCGACGCCTACCCCTCCGACGTGGTGGTCTTCGACGACCCACTCCCTCGAGCTGACAGCGGCAGCAGCGCTGTCACCGAAGTGCTGGTCATCAGCCACGTCTCCAACTCGGGTGGGAGCGCCCGCGACGCTCAGCAAGCAGTGATGCACGACCTCTCCATCCCCCTCCCGGCCGACGCCGACGCCGAGACCCTGGAGGCACGCCGTCTTGCCCTCATCACGGAGAGCAAGAAGATAGCCTCGATGAGACGCCTCACCGAGGCCCACCAGCGCGAAGTCGACCGCGCCGCCTTCGGGACGCCGCCTCCGAGCGGCTCGAGCCGAGCCGGCTTCGTCCAGAAGCGCGGCGCAGCCGTTGCCAGCATGCTGGGCGCAGATCGCCCCGTCTACGCCACCCCGCTCGAGAATCTGCGAGCCGCTTAGGCGGCAGCAGAGGAGCTCAATGGGCTGGGAGCCGATGAGCTCCCCTACATGACAAGACGGATCCAGCAGCTGATCGACGCAGCTGCAGAACGGCACGAAGCCGGCGCCCGAGCTGATAGCCATCCCCCGCGCCGGGAGCACGCCGCGACGTCCCGCTCGCCGACTGCGAGTGGCACGCGCCAGAAGAAAGACAAGGAGCCGGCTGCCAGCCGCAGCCGGACCCGCATCACTATCGAGCGCGACGCGGAAGGCCGCCCTCGGGCGGTCGAACACCAAGGAAACCTGCCGCCTCCACCGCCTCGAAGAGAAAGACGCCTCACTCCGCCGCCCATCACACATCCGACTCTTGGCGACCGACTCGGCCGCCGAGAAGGAGTCGGCGAGAGTGACGCCCGCCACAGGATCGACCGCCGTTAGAAGAAGAAGACGATGTCGGCCCGCCATGCTTTGGCCCCCGCATCCGCGAGGAGCCCTTCCCCAAAGGGTTCTCGCTCCCAAGAGACACGCCCAAGTACAACGGCTCGGTGAAGCTGGAAGATTGGCTCATCGACTACTCCACAGCCGTCAGCATCGCCAACGGCAACCGGCGCGTTGCCGTAAAGTACGTCCCCCTGATGCTGCAGGGCACGGCGCGCACATGGCTCAACAGCCTCAAGCCATACAGCATCAACAGCTGGCTGGACTTCACCGAGGGGCCCAACGAGTCGACCCGCGACTACCTCACGCGATGGGCCGAGCTCCGCAACTCCTGCGAGGGAGTGCATGAGGTCCAGGCCATCGAGTACTTCACTGCCGGGTGTCGAGAGGGCACCCTCCTCAAGCACCGACTCCTCTGCGACGAGCCAGCTATCCTCGATGAGTTGCTGATCACCGCCGACAAGTACGCCACTGCCGACTCCTCCATGAAGACCGAGCTCCGAGTGGACGCCTCGGGGAAAGTGGTCGCCCCGGCTCCCAAGCAGCCGGCTGGCGACCCCAACCGGCGCCCCTACCAGAACGACCACAAGCGCAAGGGCCCCATGCCGACTTCCTCCAGTCGGCAGGTGGCCACCGTTGAAGACGAGCAGCCCGAAGAACGGCCTGCTCCCAAGAAGAAGGGAGGCCGGCCGCCCTGGCAGCCGTCCTTCTCCTACGAACAAGCACTCGATGCTCCCTGCAAGTTCCACAGCGGCGCGAAGCCGTCCAACCATACAACACGGAAATGCCACTGGCTCACCCGCATCACCAAGGGCGAAGGGATAGTGCCGCCTCCGCCTCCCGGCCCGCCGCCTCCAGCTCCCCAGCAGCCGGCGGCCCGGCCGGCAGTCGGCGCCATCCAAGACGAGTTCCCCGAAGCGCACGACGCCTACGTCGTCTTCACGAGTCAAGTCGACGACAAGCGCAGCCGACGCCGGCAACACCAAGAAGTAAACGCAGTCGCCTCTAGCACTGCCGAGTTCATGCATTGGTCGGAAAAGCCCATCAGCTGGAGCCAGGCCGACCACCCAAAGGTGATGCCTTCGCCTGGCTCCTATGCTATGGTCTTGGACGTCACCCTTGCGACGGAGAGGCGAGCTGCCAAATTTTCCCGCGTCCTGATAGACGGCGGAAGCAGTATCAACATACTGTACCGCGACACCATGGACAAGCTGAACATCAAAGCGAAGCAGCTCATGCCGAGCCGCACAGTCTTCCATGGTATCGTACTCGGCCTATCTTGCTCTCCAATCGGCAAGATCAAGATGGATGTTCTCTTCGGAGACAAAGATCATTTTCGCCGGGAAGCAATATGGTTCGAGGTGGTGGATTTGGAAAGCCCCTATCATGCTCTGCTTGGCCGACCTGCTTTGGCCAAGTTCATGGCTGTGCCCCACTATGCCTACCTGAAGATGAAGATGCCGAGCTCGAAGGGGATCATCACGGTAGCCGGCGACTACAAGAAGTCCATCGAGTGTGCCATGGCCAGCAGCCGGCTGGCCGAGTCCCTCGTGGTGGCGAAAGAGAAGAAGATGCTGGAACGGGTTGTGGCCATGGCCGGCAAGCAGCCGACCTTGTCCCCCAACCCCAAGGACTGTGATGCGCAGGGCTCCTTCCAGCCTGCCAAAGAGACGAAGAAGATACCTCTAGACCCGGAGCACCCGGAGAGGTTCGCCGTGATTGGGGCGAACTTGGACAGTAAATAGGAAGGCGAGCTCGCCGACTTCCTCCGTGAGAATCGAGACATCTTTGCATGGTCCCCAAAGGACATGCCGGGTGTCCCGAAGGATTTCGCCGAGCACAAATTACATGTCCGAGCTGATGCGAAGCCGGTCAAGCAACCCCTCCGCCGACTATCAGAAGAGAAGCGAAGAATCATGGGAGAAGAGATAGCCCGGCTCCTCGCAGCCGGCTTCATCATGGAAGTGTTCTTTCCAGAATGGCTTGCCAATCCAGTTCTGGTTTTGAAGAAGAATAACAAGTGGCGCATGTGTATAGACTACACAAGTCTAAACAAGGCCTGCCCAAAGGATCCGTTTGCTTTGCCACGGATTGACCAAGTGATAGACTCCACAGCCGGATGCGAGCTGTTGTGTTTTTTGGATGCATACTCAGGGTATCATCAGATCAAGTTGGACCCAGCTGACCGCCTGAAGACTGCCTTCATCACACCCTTTGGAGCTTTCTGCTACCTGACAATGACATTCGGCTTGAGAAACGCCGGTGCCACTTTTCAGCGTTGCATGCAGAAATGTCTCTTGAAACAACTCGGCAGAAATGCCCATGTCTACGTAGACGACATTGTGGTGAAGACAGAGAAGCGCGGTACCTTGCTGGAAGACCTGAAGGAAACATTTGCCAACTTGCACCGATTCCAGATCAAGCTCAACCCCGAGAAGTGCATGTTCGGAGTGCCAGCCGGCCAGCTGCTAGGCTTCCTGGTCTCCGAACGCGGCATTGAGTGCAACCCTGTCAAGATCAAAGCCATCGAGAGGATGGAGATTCCCACCAAGCTGCGAGATGTGCAGAAGTTCACTGGCTGCTTAGCCTCCCAGAACCGTTTTATCAGCCGACTAGGAGAGAAGGCTCTCCCCCTGTACCGACTCATGAAGAAGTCCACTCACTTTGAGTGGAATGATCAAGTCGACCAAGCCTTCCATGAGTTGAAGAAAATGTTGACCACTCCGCCTGTCCTGGCCGCGCCGACTGAGAAGGAGCCCATGCTCCTCTACATCGCCGCGACAAGCCGAGTCGTCAGCACTGTTGTTGTGGTCCAACGCCCGGAGGAAGGCTGAGCCCAGCTGGTCCAGAGGCTGGTCTACTATCTCAGCGAAGTACTATCCAGCTCAAAGCAAAACTACCTGCACTACCAGAAGATGTGCTATGGGGTGTACTTCGCTGCCAAGAAATTGAAGCCCTACTTCCAAGAGCACCCCATCACGGTCGTGTGCACTGCCCCGCTCGCCGAGATCATAGGCAGCAGGGATGCATCCGGCCGGGTGGCCAAATGGGCCATTGCCTTGGCGCCCTACACGATCTTCTATCAACCCCGCACCGCCATCAAGTCGCAAGCATTGGCCGACTTCCTCGTCGACTGGGCCGAGACCCAGTACTTACCGCCGGCTCCCGACTCTACCCATTGGTGGATGCACTTTGACGGGTCCAAGATGCGCACCGGCTTGGGAGCCGGCATCGTCCTCACCTCTCCCAAAGGCAACAAGCTCAAGTACACGCTGCAGATCCACTTCGCCGCCTCCAACAACGTGGCCGAGTACGAGGCGCTCGTACATGGGCTCCGGCTAGCCAAAGAGCTCGGCATACGCCGGATCCTGTGCTATGGCGACTCCGACTTAGTGGTCCAGCAATCATCTGGCGATTGGGACGCCAAGGACGCGAACATGGCGAGCTACCGCTTCCTCGTCCAGCAGATGAGCGGATACTTCGAAGGGTGCGAGTTCCTTCATGTGCCTAGGGCCGACAACGACCAAGCAGATGCCCTAGCACGGATCGGCTCCACCCGACAAGCCATACCGACTGGCGTCTCCCTCCAGCGCCTCCTCAAGCCGTCCATCAAGCCGTCTCCAGAGTTGGATTCCATCTTCGTACCGCCTGCGCCAGAAACAGCCGGATCCGGCTCAAGAAATCCCGCAGGCGGCACGGGGACTTCGACGACTGCCCCGGGAACTGACGTAGTCGCACCCGGCCCAGGGACCTCAGAGCCCGGCCCGGGGACTGCAGCAGTCGGCCCGGGGACTGCAACAACGCAAGAAGTGGTGGTCGACCCCAACGCAACACCCAACCCACCCACCCGAGTCATGGTGGCCATGATAACAGCAGAAGAAGTCACAGCTCCCTCATGGGCCCAGCCCATCCTCATGTTCCTAGTCAGCAGAGAGCTGCCGACTGATGAAATCGCAGCAAGACTAGTGCAACGACGAGCCGCAGCATACACAATAATCAACAGGGAGCTGGTGAAGCGCAGCGTTACTGGAGTCTTCCAGCGTTGCGTCGAGCCAGAAAAAGGAGTGGCAATCCTCAAAGACATCCACCAAGGCGAATGCGGCCACCACGCCGCCTCAAGATCCCTCGTGGCCAAGGCTTTCCGCCATGGGTTCTTCTGGCCGACTGCCTTGGAGGATGCTAAAGAAATAGTCAAGACCTGCAGAGGATGTCAAGTCTTCAGTTCCAAACAACACCTGCCGGCTTCTGCCCTCAAGACCATTCCCCTCACCTGGCCTTTCGCCGTCTGGGGACTGGACATGGTGGGCCCTTTCAAGACGGCCCGCGGTGGCTTGACACATCTACTCGTTGCTGTGGACAAGTTCACAAAGTGGATCGAAGCCAAGCCCATCAAGAAGCTGAACGGGCCGACTGCCGTGACATTCATCACCGACATCACTACTCGGTACGGCATGCCGCACAGCATCATCACCGACAACGGCACGAACTTCGCCAAAGGCGCACTGGCACGTTTCTGCGCGACACAGGGCATCCGACTGGACTTAGCGTCCGTTGCCCACCCGCAGTCAAACGGCCAGGTCGAGCGAGCAAATGGACTTATCCTCTCCGGCATCAAACCCCGACTGGTTGTACCACTGGAGCGATCGGCCGGCTGCTGGCTCGAAGAGCTGCCGGCTGTCCTCTGGAGTCTGCGCACTACACCCAACAAGTCAACCGGCTTCACTCCATTCTTCCTCGTGTACGGTGCCGAGGCTGTCATCCCAACAGACATCGAGTTCGACTCGCCTCGGATCACCATGTACACGGAGGAGGAAGCCAAAGAAGCAAGAGAAGACGACGTCGACCTACTGGAAGAAGGCCGGCTGTTAGCCCTCAGCCGGTCCGCCATCTACCAGCAAGGCCTGCGCCGCTACTACAACCGCAAGGTCAAGCCAAGATCCTTCCAGGAGGGCGACCTTGTGCTCCGGCTGATCCAGCGAACAGCCGGCCAGCACAAGCTCTCGGCCCCTTGGGAAGGCCCCTTCGTCGTCAGCAAGGCACTCGGCAACGACTCCTACTACTTGATCGACGCGCAAAAGCCAAGAGCACGCAAGAGAGACGACTCCGGCAAGGAGTCGGAGCGACCATGGAACGCAAACCTCCTAAGACGATTTTACAGCTGAAAAGCAGTATGTATCACGCTACCCCTTTTGTATTAAGTTACAAACCAACAGGCCCCCCGAACAGTACTCGGGGACTGCCTTTTATTTATCTATGGATGATGAGTGTCATATCCATGAATGTCTTATTACATTTTGAATTCTTGTCCGGCACCGGGTCCGACTAGTCGGCCCGGGGACTGGCCACCTTAAGCTATATTATAAGTTCTTCCCGAAGCCAGCAAAGTAGTGCGCCGGCTCCCCAGTCCTCTCTTGTTGAAAGTCGCAGCTCAAAGAACTGACTGTCCGACTAGCAAGAGAGAAGACAGAAAGGACGCCCACACGAAAACGGCTAAGGAACAACTAACCTATATAGCAAAAAGACGGCCTCTATATACGCCTGCTGACTGTCACAACAGCCGGCTGGCCGGTTTCCTAAAAACTTAGCTTAAGTCCGACCGAGCTAAAAGTACTTCCCCCTCCCCAATCGGCCAGGCACTCCCCGGCTACAGATTGCAGAGCAACTGTTTGACTAGGGAGACGACAACCAAGGGAGGGCGGCAAAGGAAAAAAGCAGAAGGACAAAAAGCAAAAGTACAAGGAAAGACCGATTGCATAACTTATATACATAAAAGCCCCCGATGCGCGGCAATAGACTTGAGTTTCAATACACCCAGTGGGTGGAACTGCGCAGACTTAACCAAAAACATTGTTCAAAAGTAACAAGATAGGAAACAAAAGAAAGAAGACAAAGGCGCGAAGGCCGAGTTGGTCGGTGAAGGCAGCTCGCCGGCTGAAGGAGTGGCCGCCTAGCTGGTCCCGGCTTGACCGCCTCCCGCAACAGGAGACGCACTCGCACGCAGCGTAGTGCTGGAGGCGCGGTCAGGCTGGCCGGCTGCTCCACCAGCCGGCTCGACGTCTTCACCCTCCTCCTCCTCCTCTTCGCCCTCGTCGCTGGAGTCGATCTCCTCCGCCGAGTCCTCGCCGTGCGCCGGGTCCAGCCCGAACCAATCTTCCGGCAGGGCGACTCCATTGTCGTCCACCTCGGGGGCGAAGACGTTGGTATCGGTGTAGTCGGCGATCGCCGAAGCTCGCCGAATGATGGCCGGCCGCGCCGGCTCCAGCTCCGCGTCAGCTTGCTGCCGCCAGGTGGCCAGCTGGTCCAGATTCAGGCCTGGGTACCAGGCCTTGACGAACTCCAGCGCCCGCCCGGCGCCGGAGCGAGCCGCTGACGCTTTCCAAGCCTCGAAGCGCCCGACGGCCACCTCCAGCCAGTCGGCGGTCCGACTGGGAGTGCGCGGGATCTCTTGGCCGGGCCAGAGGGCGGCCAGGACCTGCGACCCGGCACGCTGAAGCCGGCGGAGCAGCCGGTGAGCCGGCTGGATACGAGCCTGGATCGCCAGGAGCTGCTCCGCCAGCGAGCGGCCGGCAGTCGGCGAAATCTCGAAGCCGGCTTGCCTCTTCGCCTGGAGACGAGCTTCGATGGCCTGGTTGGCGGCAGTGGAATAGCCGGGGAAGTACTCTGCACAGAAAAGAAAAGAAGAACCCCAAGTCAGAAAAACAAGTCAAAATGACAGATGGCAAGAAAGGACGAAGGGGTAGACGACTTACCGTCAACCAGATCCTCAATCTGGCCATAGCCGAAGACCAGAGTCTGCCTGGCTTCGTCCCAGGCGGCCGCCTCCGTCTCGAACTCGGCCTGGAGGGCGGCTTCGCGGTCCCGCGCGGCCTTCAGCGCCGCCTTGTGGCTTTCCTCCTGGTCGGCCAGCTGCTTGACCAGGCGGTCGCGCTCCTGCACCAAGGCGGCGAGCTCCGCGTCCTTGGCACGAAGAGCAGTCTGGGACTCCCCCAGCTGTGCCCTCAGACTGGCGTTGGCCGCTGCAGAGACAGAAGAAGAAGAACAATGAGAAATCATCAAGGAAGATCCGAGCCGACTGCTCAGCAGTCGGCCCGAATCTCGGGGACTACACCCAGTGGGTGCGCTGACGCGTCCCCACATGAGATAGAGATCAAGTTACATACCTCGGCTTTCAGTGAGATCGGCGGTCTTCTGCGTCAGCTCCCGAGCCTGGGAGTTGAAGGCGGCCGCTCGGAGGTTGTGATAGTCCTGCAAGATGGACAGAAGATCGACGTGAGAACGAAAGCAACGATGAGAAATCATCAAGGAAGATCCGAGCCGACTGCTCAGCAGTCGGCCCGAATCTCGGGGACTACACCCAGTGGGTGCGCTGACGCGCCCCCACGAGAGAAATCAAGAAGAAGATGAGAATACTAACCCGGATGGCAGCCCGCGTGGTGAGGAATTCGTCGGTGAACTGCCGCAGCGCCGCGGCTTGGCCCTGGAGCCGGGTCCGGACGTCTTGCGCGGCTATGTTCACTACGGCTGACCCTCCGCCTGACGTCCACCCGGAGGTAGCGCTGGCCGCCTCCGCGTCTCGGGCCGACGAGCTGGAGCCCACGGCCGGCCGTGGCTCCGACGCCGCTTTCTGCGGCTCCGACGCGGCCTTCCCTGCGCGCCGGCTTGGCGGAACCCGGACCGCCACCGCAGCTCCCGCGGCCGGCTCGCCTTCCGCCGACTGTGCGGGCGCAGGCTCGGTCTGACCGCCTTGGGCCGCCCCAGTCGGAGGAGTCGGCCCCGGCGCCTCCCTCACAAAGATGACGTCGTCGCCGCTCCCGCCCAGACCCGGCTGGGAACCGCTGGCTCCCCCTGGCGAGGGATCCGCGTCCCCGGGCGCCATGGCGCGCAGGGGGGTGACCATCAAGGCCTCCCCTGCCGCCGCTTCGGCCTCGGCCTCTGCCTAGGCCTTGGCTGCAGCCTCGGCGAGCGCCTTCGCCGCCTCCTCGTCCCGAGCTGCCTGGGCGGCGGCTGCCTTCCGTGCCTCCGCCTCCCGCGCTTCCTGCTCCTCCCGCACCTCCCGCGCGTTCCTTTCCGTCGCCTCCAGGAGGGCGGCGCGGGGATCTACGCGGCGGGTGGTGCTCCCAGAGCCCCCTGGCGACTCAACAACAGAGCCGGCAGCCGCCCGCTCGAGTGACAGTGGAGCTCTGATCAAAGAAAAGAAGACAAAGGTTCAGAAAACCACCCAAGAAAAGAAAGAAGGAGAATACACAGAAAGAAAGAAAGCTTACGCTGACACAGCCTGCGGCTGTTTCCCCACTTTGCGGAAGCAAGCCGCCTTCGCCGCCGCTTCTTCCCGCCTAGTGGCTGCCGCCCCACCCCTCGGCTTCTTCGTCCGGCTACCGAACATGCCCTGGGTGGCGCGACGTTTCTGGCCTCTACCCCGAGCAGGCTGCACGCCGGAGGAGCCCGCGCCGCGTCCGGAGGCTGGCTGGCGGGGCGGGACGACTTCGGCTTCGTCCTCGTCCGGCCAATCGTCGAAGGTCGCGGAGAACCCGGCGCCGCCTGCTTCGCCGCCGGCATGGCCACCAGCCGGCTCGGCGGCTTCCTCCATATGGACCGCCCCCAGATCGGGGTCCTCCTGGTCGTGCTCGGTCCGGTCGGGGACGAAGCGGCGCTCCACGTCCGCCCCGCTGGCCGGCCGAAGCAGAGGATTCTGTCGAAAGAGCGAGCCGACTGAGTTAGAGTCGGCCCAGAGGAACTCGGCGACAAAGCTGAGAGAGAAAGACAGAAAAAGAGAAGGGGAGCGTACCGTAGGTGGAGGATTGGCGCGGCTGTATGGCTCCTTGCCGAATTGCCAGTCGTCGGGAAGCTGGCAGTTGGCGAGGTAGTTCACCATATCGGCAGCGTCGGCCTGCGGCATCTCCCTGGTACACATCCGGCTCGGATCGAGCTGGCCGCTCATCTGACAGATCAGATGAGGCCGGCTCTGGAGCGGGAGGACCCGGCGCATGACGAACGCGGCCAGGAGGTCAGGCCCCGTCAGGCCCTCCGTCTGGACCATCACCCGCAGGCGGGCGATGGCGGCGTTTCCTCCCTGCGACAGCGTCACCGCCCGGAAGGACCACTGGGGCAGCCTCCCCGCCGGCGGGCCGGCTACGTAAGCCGGCAGGTTGACGTAGTCGCCCCGTGGAGGGATGTTCCGCACGTAGAAGTATGATTTCTGCCACTTCTTCACCGATTGGATCAACGAGATGATGGGGAAGGGGTTGTCGGCGCCCGATCTCCGCGACGCGATGAAGGCGCCAGTGTGGGCCGGCACGCCCTGGCTGCGCGTACCCAGCTTCGACTGGAAGAACTCCCCCCAGAGCTCAAGGGTGGGAAGGACGCCGAGATAGCCCTCGCATAGGGTGACGAAGGCCGAGAGCAGCACCACCGCGTTGGGGGTGAGGTGGTGCGGCTGGAGCTGATAGAAGTCCAGCCAGGTGCGGAAGAAGGCGCTCACTGGCAAGCCGAAGCCGCGCAGGAAGTGCGAGCGGAAGACCACCCGCTCGCCATCCCGCGGCGCCGGCCTGATTTCTTTCTCCGGCGCGAGGCGGACCTCCACTTTGTCCGCACTGGGCAGACGCCGTGTGTCGCGGAGGAACTCGATGTGGTCGTTGTGGACGATGGAGCCATCCCAATCCCCGCCACGCTGCTCTACGTGGGGAGGCATGGCGGAAGCTAGCACGGCGGCGGAGGAGCGTGCGGAGGAAGAGCGCGGCGGCGAAGCGCTGTTGCGAGAACGAGCAAGGCGAGAAGACGAAGGGAGTAGGAGGAGCGTGCGAGGGTTTGCCGCCCTCCACCTCCCCCTACTTATAGCCTCACGCGGCCGAAGAGGCCGGACGTGGGGGGGGGGGGAGACGTGGGATTAACTGCGCCCATTCCCCCCACGTCTCGCGTTTATTACGCATAAGTGCGAGCCGAAACTGCCGCACGAAACGTGCGGGCGGTTCCGGGATACAAAAGATCCGCGCCTGGGCTGGGGCGCGGACGTGGCGGGCCCCCTCTCTGCGGCAACGTCCCGTCTCGCTCGTGGGCTGGCAGGCTTTCCGGCTACGTGGCGCGCCGTCGGCCCGCGGCCCGGCGCACATGCCAGCGGGTTCCCGCCCTCCGACTCCAGAAGATTTCGGCTCAGGCGACGTGCCTGACCAAGGCCGGCTCCCAGCTGCCGGCTTGTCGCGATGGGAAGCTGTTCGAGCTTCTCGAACCCTACTCCACCTCGAAGCCCGATCAGCTTCGGGGACTACTGTCGGAGTAAGTGGCCACGGGTAGCCAAACCGGCTACCCCTGGCTCTTCAGAAAATTTATCAGGCCTTTGGGCCTTCAAGCACTCCAAGCATTTGGGCCGCCTTCCCGGGACGGCTACCACTAAAGCCGACTCCCGGAAGGCGACCCAGCCTCACCGACTCCAAGAAGCCGGCCAAGAAGAACGCCGACTCCTAGAAGCCGGCCGAGACCACAACCGCCCCTACATAACGACGACCTGACGGGGCATGGCCACAGTGCGGCCCACGACCCCCGAAGCCCGAGGCAGGCATGGCTACAGGAGGCCGTACGGGAGGTATGTCTCCCGTGCGGCCGGGCACTGTAGCCACGCCAGCTACGACGTCATCCACGACCCACTCCTGCATGGCCCAAGGACCGCGGGCCCCTCTAGCCAGAGAGAGGCGTGAAGGCGGCCCGGCTTTTCCTAGTCGGCCAGGAGCATAGCCGGCCTCCAGAAGCCGGCGACTCCCTTCCTCGAAGCAGGAGCCCCATTAAGGAGACAAGACGAGGTGAGGCAACAGTGATAGCCCCCGCCGCGGATCACTATAGCCACGCTTACCTCGACAAAGCCCTCATCATCAGAGGCGCGGCTACAGTAAGCAGCCGCCGACAAGACCCTAGGCGGTGGGGCCGGCCTGTCGACCGAGTAGCCGGCAGCCGGCAGGACCCAGCAGCCGGCGGAGAAGCCGGCTGGCGTAGAGACTGACGGCTGGGGCCAGTTCCCAGTCGGATTACCATTGTACCCCCGGGGGGGTAGGCCTATATGAACCCCCCGGAGCACCCATGCAAAGGTTTGGCCACTGAGCATAGTTCGCAGCCAAGCATAGTTGGCACCTCTGCATGTTTGGCTTCCAAGCATAGCACACGCACACACACCATAGATAGAGAGAAGCAAGAGCTAGCCTTGTTCTTCTTCTCCCTTGATTCCAACAGCTCTAGGAGCGATTGTAGCTACTCTTTATCGAGCTAGTGATCATGCGGAGACCCCGCAGAGCAGGACTAGGGGTGTTATCTCCTCGGAGAGCCCCGAACCTGGGTAAGATTCGCCGGCGTGCATGTCTTCGCCTCATCCCGTTTCCAGGCACCGGCGACGTTTTATTGGCTCCCACAATGATAAGCCATCCTTTGGCATATGTCGTACCAACCACCCGACATTTTCTCATCCAAGGGCTTTGTGAAGATATCTGCCAATTGCTCTTCAGTGTTGACGTGAATGATATCAATATCTTCCTTCATGACATGATCTCTGAGAAAGTGATGACGGATCTGAATGTGCTTTGTCTTCGAGTGCTGGACCAGGTTGTTTGCAATCTTGATGGCGCTTTCATTATCGCAATAGAGTGGCACATGCTTCAGGTGGATGCCATAGTCCTTAATAGTTTGCTTCATCCACAGAAGCTGAGCGCAGCAAGATTCAGCAGTGGAGAGGGATACACAGTTCTGCTTCTTCGAAGACCAACAGACAAGAGATCGTCCAAGAAAGTGACATGTGACTAATGTGGACTTGCGATCAACCTTGTCACCAGCATAATCAACATCTGAGAATCCAACTATATCAAACTCTGAGCCCTTTAGATACCATAATCCTAGTGTTGGGGTGTAAGCCAAATATCGAAGAATTTGCTTCACAGCTAAGTGATGCGATTCCTTTGGTGCCGCTTGGAATCGGGCACACATACAAACACTAAGCATTATATCTAGCCTAGATGCACATACATAGAGTAAATAACCAATCATGGAGCGGTATACCTTTTGATCGAACTCTTTACCATTGTCGTCGGGGCCCAGATGACTTTTGGTTGGCATATGCGTCGTGTATCCTTTGCAATCTTGCATTCCGAACTTCTTCAGGCAATCTTTGAGGTATTTCTCTTGTGATATGAAGATGCCATTGCTCTGCTGACGAATTTGAAGACCGAGGAAGAATTTCAGCTCACCCATCATGGACATCTGATATTGCTCTTGCATCATATGTCCAAACTCATCACTGTATTTCTTGTCAGTGCAGCCGAAGATAATGTCATCCGCATAGATTTGGCACACAAACAGTTCTCCATCATATGTCTTCATGAAGAGTGTGCGATCCAGGGAACCAGGTTTGAAGCCTTTGCTCTTCAGGAAGACTTTGAGCGTGTCGTACCAAGCGCGAGGGGCTTGTTTGAGACCATACAGTGCCTTGTTGAGCTTGTATACGATGTCAATATGTTTTGGGTCTTCAAAGCCAGGTGGTTGTGCAACATACACTTCTTCTTCAATTTTGCCATTTAGAAAGGCACTCTTCACATCCATTTGATACAGAAGGATGTTGTGATGGTTGGCGTAAGCTAGCAGTATGTGAATGGCTTCAAGCCTAGCCACCGGAGCAAATGTTTCATCCAAGTCAATCCCTTCTACTTGAGTGTAACCTTGAGCAACTAGACGAGCCTTGTTTCTGACGACTTGGCCATGCTCATCTTGTTTGTTGCGATAGGTCCATTTGGTGCCTATGATGTTGTGCTTGCGAGGATCAGGACACTTTACTAGTTCCCAAACATTGTTCAGTTCAAACTATTGAAGTTCTTCTTGCATAGCTTGAATCCATTCGGGTTCCATGAAGGCTTCAGCAACTTTCTTGGGTTCAGATATAGAGACAAATGCAAAGTGCCCACAGAAATTTGCTAGCTGTGTTGCTCTTGAACGAGTGAGTGGACCAGGTGCATTGATGCTATCAATAATCTTCTCAATCTATACTTTATTTGCAACACAAGGATGAACTGGACGAAGATTTTGCCCTTGCTGATCATTTTCTTCATCTTCGACATTGACTTCAGGCTGAGCAGTGTCTTCGGGTTGACTAGGTGCAGAAATGATGATTTCTTCTTCAGCCTGTGCCTCTGAGGGTATGATTTCTCCAGTACCCATAAGCTTGATAGATTCACTCGGTGAGGCTTCATCTAGCACATTTGGCAGGTGCTCTATTTGCGAGCCGTTAGTCTCATCGAACCGCACATCCACAGTTTCAACCACTTTATAGTGAAAGAGGTTGAAGACTCTGTAGGGGTGCGAATCCTTTCCGTAGCCAAGCATAAAACCTTCATGTGCTTTCGGTGCAAATTTTGAAGTGTGATGAGGATCCTTGATCTAGCACCTAGCACCAAATACTCTGAAGTAGCTGACGTTTGGCTTCTTACCAGTTAGTAGCTCATATGAAGTCTTCTTTAGAAGCTTGTGAAGATAAACACGGTTGATGACGTGACATGCAGTGTCAATGGCTTCAGGCCAGAATTTTCTTGGAGTCTTGTACTCATCAAGCATCATCCGTGCCATCTCAATGAGGGTTCTGTTCTTGCGCTCCACGATGCCATTCTGCTGAGGTGTGTATGGAGCTGAGAACTCATGAGTGATGCCCAATGTATCAAGATAAGTGTCGATGCTAGTGTTCTTGAATTCTGTGTCGTTGTACTTCTAATGTGCTTGATCTTGATGCCATAGTTCGTCATGGCATGATTGGCGAATCGTCTGAAGACATCCCGCACTTCATTCTTGTAGAGGATTATGTGCACCCATGTATATCTTAAGTAATCATCAACAATAACGAAGCCATAGAGGCAAGCAGTGGTAGTAAGGGTAGATTAGTGAGTAGGGTCGAATAAGTCCATGTGAAGCAACTCGAAGGGACGAGATGTCGTCATGATTGTCTTCGAGGGATGCTTGGCCCTAGTCATCTTTCCAGCTTCGCAGGCACCACATAGATGATCCTTCTTGAACTTGACGCCCTCGATGCCTACGACATGCTTCTTCTTCGTGAGAGTGTACAAGTTCCTCATGCCAGCATGCCCTAGCCTCCGATGCCAGAGCCAGCACTCTGAAGCTTTTGCTAGAAGACATACGGCCAACTGTGGTCCTGCTGAGAAGTCTACCATATACAGATCGTCTTTTCAATATCCTTCAAAGACTAGAGATTTGTTAGATTCCATAAGCACAAGGCAACGATATTTTCCAAATATCACAATCATGTTTAGATCACAAAGCATTGAGACAGACATTAAGTTGAAACCAAGGGATTCAACAAGCATCACTTTATCCATGTGTTGATCCTTTGAGATTGCAACTCTACCTAGACCCAATACCTTGCTTTTACCAGTGTCAGCAAATGTGATGTGACTCTTGTCAGATGGACATAGGGTTGAATCCATGAGAAGACTTCGATCACCAGTCATGTGGTTATTGCATCCACTATCCATAATCCACTCAGAAGCCTTTGGTGTCGTACCCTTGGCACCACGTGCCATGAAGCAGTAGGTGGGAGCAGAGTCATCCTCATCATTAGCATCAGCGTTGGTGACGGGGCCATTGTCTTTAGTGTTGAAGATGGACTTGGCGACATAGGCCGAAGCTAGAGCCAGGCTTGCCACGCCTGAATCAGATTCCTCTTCAGACTCGACCTCTGCCTCCTCAGAAGCAGACTCCTCCTCTAAATCCATCTCCTTGCCAACAAACGCACGAGCCTTGCTTGATGAGCTCTTCTTGTGTGATGAAGACTTCGACGAAGACTTGGAAGAAGACTTTGAGGATTTCTTCTTCTTCTTTTCATCAGAATCATATTCCTTGCTCTTCTTCTTCTTCTTGGTCTCATTGTCCCACTGAGGACACTCAGAGATGTAGTGACCAGGTTTCTTGCATTTGTGGCATGTCCTCTTCTTATGGTCAGGAGTAGAAGCTTCATCATTTCTTGAGCTGGATCTTGAAGAATTTCTGAAGCCTTTCTTCTTGGTGAACTTCTGGAACTTCTTCACAAGCATAACAAGCTCTTTTCCAATGTCTTCAGGATCCCCAGAACTGCAGTCAGATTCTTCTTCAGATGAGGAAACAACCTTTGCCTTCAAAGCATGAGTTCGGCCATAGTTGGGACCACAAATATCTCTTTTCTCAGATAACTGGAACTCATGTGTGTTGAGCCTCTCGAGTATGTCAGACGGATCGAGAGTCTTGAAGTCATGGCGTTCTTGAATCATCACGGCCAGGGTGTCGAATGAGCTGTCAAGTGATCTCAGAAGCTTCTTGACGATTTCGTGCTTGGTGATCTCAGTGGCGCCGAGTGCGCGAAGCTCATTTGTGATATCAGTGAGGCAATCAAACGTGAGCTAGACATTCTCATTGTCGTTTCTCTCGAAGCGGTTGGAGAGGTTGTGAAGTACATCAATCCTTGAGTCTCTCTGGGTTGAGACGCCTTCGTTGACCTTGGAGAGCCAGTCCTAGACTAGCTTCGCAGTTTCCAGAGCACTCACACAGCCATACTGTTCTTTGGTCAGATGACCACAGATGATGTTCTTGGCGGTCGAGTCCAGTTGAATGAACCTCTTGACATCAGCAGCGGTGACACCTTCACCGACCTTGGGAACACCGTTCTTGACGACATACCAGAGGTCGATGTCAATGGCTTCAAGATGCATACACATCTTATTCTTCCAGTAGGGGTAATCAGTGCCATCGAAGACAGGGCACGCAACGGAGACCTTGATTATCCCTGCAGTCGGCATAGCTAAAACTCCAGGTAGTTAAACCGAATTACACAGAACAAGGGAGCACCTTGCTCTGATACCAATTGAAAGTGCTAGTTATCGACTAGAGGGGGGTGAATAGGCAATTTTTATGAAAGTCTTCAAAAGACGGGGGCTTTGAAGACAACCGGTAGAAATGAACCTATTAATATGCAACGGAAGGTAGACTACACTAGACAAGCCATAGTCAAGTAAGCAATAAATTGAAAGCACGAAGACTATCAGTAGCTAGGTAGTATGGATCAGGATGGAAGATAGTATGAAACCAAACAGTAAATAGTCTTCACACAGTGAAGACAATCAGATCATGCAAGCAAGCAATGACTTCACGAAGATCAACTGAAAGTAAAGAGAGGTAAGGGATAGAACCAGTTGCTTGGTGAGGACAAGGATTTGGTAGACCAGTTCCAGTTGCTGTGACAACTGTACGTCTGGTTTCGGAGACTGAGATTCAACTCAGAAGACCGCGTCTTCACCTTATTCCCCCTGAGCTAAGAAAACTTAGTCCTCACCCAATCACTCTGGTAAGTCTTCAAGCTAGACTTCCAAACCTTCACAGACTTCGTTCGCTGGCAATCCACAATGGCTCTTGGATGCTCAGAACGTGATGCCTAACTGGCTGGAGGATTCACAGTCCTCAAGTGTAACAAGTCTTCAGATCACGCGGACAGAAAGACTTCAGTGATGCCTAACACTCTTTGGCTCTGGGTGTTTTGGGCTTTGTCCTCACAATGATCTCTCTCTCAAATGCTTCGGAGGTGGGTTGCTCTCAAACGACAAAATCCGTGCACTAACTCTCAGCAGCCACCAATTTATGGTGTATGGGGTGGGCTATTTATAGCCAGGAGGCAACCTGACCTGATTTGTCCGAAATGACCCTGGGTCACTAAGGAACTGACACGTGTCCAACGGTCAGATTTCAAACACACGCGGCAACTTGACTTGGGCTACAAGTAAAGCTGACTCATCCAGCTCTGGATAAGATTTGCTCTCATTGTCTTCGCTCGAAGACATAGGTTTTGGTTGAGCATCACATCAGTCACTCTGACTTTGTTCACTTGGACCCCACTTAACAGTACGGTGGTTCCTATGACTCAACAAGAAGAAAGGAAACTATGAAACAACTATGTCTTCGCACTCCATAGTCTTCATGTGAATGTCTTCTCAAGTCATAATCTTCGTTGTGAATATCTTCACAGACCACCATTGTCTTCAATGTCTTCACACATTTTTAGGGGTCATCTTTGGTAGGTAAACCGAATCAATATGGGACTACTACCTGTGTTATCCTGCAATTCTCACAAACACATTTTTCCCTCAACCAAGTTTGTCGTCAATACTCCAAAGCCAACTGGGGTGGCACTAGATGCACTTACACATACGTTGAGGTCGACGCGGAGGTGAATGATGAGAATGAAGATGATGGTGACGTGCAAGAGACCGAGGATGGGGAGGACCAGCAACTACACGGAGACGGAGCATGTGTGCTTAATTAAAGCATGGGAAAGTATCTCTGTTGACTGTCGGCAAGGATCAAACCTATGGAAACTATTAGCAAAGGATAGAGGACAAATATCATCAAAATGATACCATTCCCATCCGATCGGAGCTTGGAGGGCCTTCAAGGCCGTTGGGACACCATAAAAAAAGCATGCGGCTGTTGGAGTGGATGCTTGGAGCAAGTGCAGATCCACCACCAAGTAGCGTCACTATTGATGATTATGTGAGCATTTCTTCATCTTCATGTATCTAGCCGCGTTCATATGAAGATTATGAGCTCATACTTGTCTCAATGTTTGTGTGTAGGATCGCATCGCCAATGAGTACTACAAACAAATCTCGAAAGGCCGGTCATTCAATCTTCATCATTGTTGGAAATGGCTCTGAGATAGTGAGAAGTGGAGGGTGAGGGACAAGGAATTCCATCCAAAGAGAGGCATCAAAGTGGAGGATGAGGATGATGATGATAGTGATGATGCACCAAGAGGAGGAAGAAATAAGGGCAAACCAGATGAAAACAAGAAGGATAAAGCAAGAGTCAGGAGGACGGCCGAGGCAATCACTTTGAGGGACCAAATTGGTGAGATGGCGAAGATGAAGGAGGCTATGCTAGCCAAGCATTGGGATGCAAAAGTGGCCATGGCCGAGAATAAAGAGAAGCACAAAAAGAAGAAGTGGGAAAAGAGGTGTGCCTTCAAGGAGCGCAAGCTCATCCTATAGGATCAAAAGAGGAAGGACGAGAGGACCGCCGAGGAGGCCCGGTTCATGATGACGAATCCGGAGGGCATGGATGCAATGGCAAGGGATTTTTGGGAGATGAAAAGATGGAGATCATGTGTCGAAGGAAGATGGAGCTTCAAAATCTTATGACCGGTGGTGGAGGGTTCAACATGGGTGGTGGTGTTGGGTTCGTCATTGGTTCCATGGGTGGTGGAGGGTTCGGTATGGGTGATGTCGGGGGGTGACCCCCGGGTAGGCACCAAAACCCGGATCATTTTTCAAAACATCAGGGCGGCTGGCGCCCCTCAATCTGGTTAACCTTCAAGCTGGCTCCCCAGCGCAGGCCGGATGGGCGCGGAATCCCGACCTGGCCGGCTGGCCTCAATTCGGCTGGCGACGGGTCAGCGGCCGTCCCATCCAGCTGTACGACAAGACAACCCTCCCACGATGGGAGAGCGTGGCTACAGTGCGGCCGTATCGGCTGACCCGGGCAACCGACGTCAGCATGGCTCGCCACTGTAGCCCCACGACGCCAAACACTCCGTGACACGGGACGAGACAGGCAACAATGCCGTGCAGCCAGTGGGATCCGCAGCCGATGGGCCCCGCAACCTGGCAGACCCCACCGCCGGCTCCAGACGATGACACCAGGCTCCGCGCCCATGTAAAGTTACCTTAGTACCCCAGGGGGTCTATAAGACCCCCCGGGAGCCCTCCATGCAGGGAGAGCTCTCTGATCATTAGAACGGACACACACCCGCGCTCACACAGGAGAGGTAGAATGGAGAGCTAGCTTCTTCTTCCTCCTCCGCCAAATAGCTCCAGGAGCACCATTGTAGCCCTTGTGCATATCATACCATTTCGGCGGGACTAGGGGCGTTACCTCCCCCAGAGGGCCCCAAACCTGGGTACGTCTTGAGTCTCGCTCTCACGCGTGCAAACCTCGCCTCTGGAACCCACTGGCGTCCTCACGTGGCCCTCCACTTTTAGCCATCTCATGGTATCTGTCATGATTTCACCATGATAGTTGGCGCCCACCGTGGGGCTGCTAGCGGCGTTGGCCGGAGTTAAGTTCCGGATGAGACCCTTCACCAGCTCCCGCGAGCGCATCGTGCATGGCTTGGTCCCCGCACCTAGCACGGACACCGCCGGCCCCGCAGGCTGCTCCGTAGTCCCTCTCGGCGCATTGCACATCTTCATCGCACTCATCCCCAATGTGCTCCCTAGCAAGGTACACGACATCATCGATTCGCCCCTCCCCATTGGCCGTGCCGTCTCCAGCGGCATCACGGATCTCTGCACCCGCGTGGAGGTGATGACCACCGACTCCAGCCTCGCTTCCTCGCGCAACCGGGACAAGGCCACCGCAGCCGCAGCGGCTCCAACCCACACCGGTGGGGCCGACCTGCTGCGTGCAACGCTCCAGAGCCTGCGCAGCCCCATCACGACCAACGCTGACCCGTCCGCCACTGCGGTTTAGCTCAATGAGGACCGCCAACGCCTACTAGATGAGGCCACAGCGCTCGCTATGGAGCGGCGCCGGATGGAGTCCATCCAGTGGGAGTACAATGCCGCCCACGGCTTCATGCCGGCTAGGGCCGAGCCCAGCCGGGTCGCCGAGGTGCGGCTCCGTGGCGGTGCCCTTGGTCGTGTGCTTGGCGCAGGCTAGCCCACCTACGACACCCCCGTCAAGAACATGTGCGTCGCGGAAGCGGCCATGGCGGACCTCGAATTCCTGGAAGGCAAATAGCTGTTGCTGTAGCAACGGCGCGTCCACGAGCTTGTTGAGGCCACAAACCTGCAAAGAAGCGTTTCGAGTCGGCCCAGCCCGTTGCCTCCACCTCGGGTAATGTCGTGGACCTCGACGACGCTCACAGAAGATGTGGCAAGCATCCTCCCCGCACCCTGACGGTAGCCACTACAACTGGCGTTGGGGCAGCTGAGCCCGGCGCAACCTCGCCTTGACGATCGACGACGGCCACATCGATGAACCGGCCAGGGAGGACCGGCTCCAGCCGGAACTTCCCCCACACCCGGCTTGGCGGGCTCAGCTGGCTTCGGTCGGCGCATTTCCTCGTGCTCCCGCCACGAGCTAGCTGGGGCCACGAGAGCCCTACAATGACAGCGACGCCCGTCATCGCATCTAGCAGTTGGCCCGCTCCCTCGCGGTGCAGGAAGAGAGCTTGGTCGGGGCGAATTGCTTCGGTCCGCACATCCGCGGCGAGCCCTTCCCCAAAGGCTTCACACTACCTTGCGACACCCCCAAGCACAACGGGACGCCAAGCCGGAGGACTGGCTCATCGACTACACCACGGCCATCGGCATCGCAAGCGACAATAAGCGCCTGGCCATGCGCTACGTGCCCCTCATGCTGCAGGTCTGACGTGGATGAACAGCTTGCCGACTGGCAACATCAACACCTGGCTCAATTTCGTTGAAGCTTTCGTGCACAACTTCACTGGCACGTATAAGCGACTCGGTCAGCCCCGCCAGCTCGCCTCGTGCATCCAGGGGGTGGATGAGACCGTCCGCGAGTACCTCACGCACTGGACCGAGCTGTGCAATGGCTGCGAGGGGTCCATGAGGTACAAGTCATCCGGTACTTCATCGATGGGTGCCAAGACGGTACCCTGCTCAAGCATAAGTTCATGCGCTCTGAGCCGGCCACCATGGTCGCGCTCATGGCCACGCCAGACAAGTACGCCATGGCTGACTCCGCCATGAAGGTGCAGGTCCGGCTAGACGCCGCTGTCAGGGGAAACGACACCTATGGGGTCACTGGGATCCCTTCTATGTTTGGCGGGCGCGGGGTTGTGCAAAGAGCAGGTCTAGGAGCCAGCACAAGGATCGTTCACCCAGGTTCGGGCTGCGAGGATGCGTAAAACCCTAGTCCTGCTTTGGTGTCTGTATTTCAGTGTTCTTGAGTTCTTGTCGTGGCATCGTGGTCGTCCCCGGCAAGGTTCTTGCCGGGGGTCTCGTGGATTTCCTCGGCTAGGATTCCACCGAGGATCGTCGTCTTCTGGTCCTCATCTGGTCTTGTGTGTTTAAGATCTTGACAAAGATCTGCATGCCACCACAGAGGTGCCTCCCGAGCCTTGGCCCCAACGTGGTTGTTGGCGGCGTTGGAACCCTCGGGCTCAAGGGTGGCTTGCTCTGCTGGTGTTGGGCAAGTTGCCCCGGCAAGGTTCTTGCCGGGGCCGCTGTCGGTGTCAAAACTGGCGGATCTCAGGTAGGGGGTCCCAAACTGTGCGTCTAGGATCGATGGTTACAGGAGACAGGGGACACGATGTTTACCCAGGTTCGGGCCCTCTCTATGGAGGTAATACCCTACTTCCTGCTTGATTGATCTTGATGAATATGAGTGTTACAAGAGTTGATCTACCACGAGATCGTAATGGCTAAACCCTAGAAGTCTAGCCTGTATGACTATGGTAATGAGTATATCCTTTCCGTACTACACCCTCTGGTTTATATAGACACCGGGGGGATCTAGGGTTACATAGAGTCGGTTACATAGGAAGGAATCTTCATAGTTGATCGCCAAGCTTGCCTTCCACGCCAAGGAGAGTCCAGTCCGGACACGGGTAGAGTCTTCGGCCTTCATGTCTTCACAGTCCACCAGTCCGGCCCATAGATAACAGGCCGGACGCCCGAGGACCCCTTAGTCCAGGACTCCCTCAGTAGCCCCCGAACCAGTCTTCAATAACAAAGTGTTCGACACACAAATTGTCTTCGGCATTGCAAGGCGGGTTCCTCCTCCTCCGATGACCTCCAAGTAATGTATTCGGCAGTTGATCAATGTCGCTCCCTTCGGCTTCTGCGCATCAAATAACTTCGTCTTCCACGTGTCGAGCGAATGCGGAAGGTCAGGGTATTTTTGCGAATAGCACTCCGTCCAGGCAAGGAAGAGCGCCTATTTAAAGAGATTGGATCCTAGATCCATTCGGCACCACGTAGAGAAAAATCCCCGGCGACTGCTAGGAGAAACCATTCCAACATGGCTAGCGTTCCCAGCTCCTCCTCCCGTTCCGGCCCAGAGAAAGGCGGGTGGGAGAGGTGTTCTGTGTCCCACAGTCTATTGACGAAGCTGCAGACGCAGGGATTTCTTCCTCCTGCAGATCTAGTCCCTGTTCGAGCGGGGCTAGCTTCCTTCAATGGTGAGACAGGCAGAGGGCTTCCCCAATCCATCTGGGGGAGAGCGGGTGTGTTTCGTCCCCTACCAGCTAAGAGGCGTCGGATTTCCAATCCATCCGTTCCTCCGAGGGCTTCTGGAATATTACGGCCTCCAGCTGCACAACTTCACCCCTGCCTCCGTTCTACACATCGCAGGTTATGTCGCCTTATGTGAATTATTTCTGGGCATTGAGGCCCATTTTGAGCTGTGGAGGAAGTTGTTCTGTCTTGTCCCGCGCAATCATGAGGGGTCAATATTTGAAGTGGGCGGAGCCGAAGTATGGCGTATCGCCGATACCGGATACCTGTCCGGCACACCAAGGAAGGCATCTGAAGAATGGCCTTCCGAATGGTTCTACATCGAGGACGTCGCGCTTCCTGACCCAGTTTGAAAGGGTCTTCCTGAATTTGCGAGTATTCCGCTGAAGAAACGCCACAGTTGGCATCCCCGGAGTCTTGAAGAGGATGACATCGCAGAAGTTCGTCAGCTTATGAGCAAGATAAAGATGCTCGCTCAGTCCGGACTCACAATAATTGAGGTAATGGCGACCTCCATAGTGCGAGGGGTTCAACTGCTACAATACAGAGGGCTGCCAATGTGGCACTATAATGGAGAGGATGACGCCTCCCGCTGTGGCCGGAAAGGTCCGCATACCCCCGCCGCTCTGGCCAAGATATTGGCCGAGCTGTTTAAAGGGGAGGAAGAGGAATTTCTTCGCATTAAGCACAGAGATGGGTATTCTATGTATGATCCTCCTAGTTGGGTAAGCTCCAACCCCTCTATTTCACTCATTCCACTTTCGGATTACTTTTGATAAATTTCAAATCTGTTTGTTATGACAGCACTGGCGAAAGGTCACCGAAGGACTTCATAGTCCCCCCCATAGCCGGAGAATCACAACCGGGAGCTTGACCCCGGGTTTGAAGTGGATCCAGATATATATGTGGTGCTCGCGGAGGGGGTGTTTTACCAGGCGAGCTATGATGGCACAGAAGTGGCCATCACCGCCGACTACCCTGGCCTCCTTCCTGCTTCACACGTAAGTAATCAAGAGACACCTCCTCTAAAAGAGTGCTCTTATTCTGCCTCACCCACCGCACTGTCTTGTGCTCCAAAGAGGAGGAGTTCGGCAATTCCGAAGAGATCGGCTCCCACGCTGGGCAAGCCTTCAAAGAGGAAGGCCGGTGAAGACACAACCAGGCTTTCATCGAAGATGTATGGATTCATAAATGTTTTTCAGCGGCCGCACCCGACTATGACTTTGTGCGTTTGTCTAGTTCCAGGAAAAGGGTCCGCCGAACTATGTCTGGGGGCCCGGCCGGCCGTGCTCCTGACAACCGGGAGTTAGATCCTGCCAGAGAGACAGGGGCCGGTATGAGGACAACGCCGGATTGTCCTTCGGCCGAGGGTTTGGAAGACATGTCCGTCACCAACTCGAAAGTAGTGAGAGTTATGAACCATCAGCGCTGCAGGGTTGTCTTGCGAGACCCCCAGTTCTCGGAAGAGGCATTCAATGCCTTCAGCTCGAGTGACGCATACATCCGGGCTGCTCGAGATGGACTTAGAGAAGCCAAGAAGCAATATTTGTCAGACGTGCAGGTAATATTTTTTGTCCAAAAGAGGATAACCATATGCCCGTAGCCCCCGAGATTGAAAGCAGTTGGTACAACTGATTTAAGGATCGTTGTATAACCAGGTCCTTACAAAGAAGAATGGCCTGCTAGCCCAAGAGCTAGAGCAGTGCCGAGCGCAACTGAGTGCCGCTACCGCCGAACTGGCATACTTCACGAAGGCGTCTTCTGGTAGCGTTCCCCTCCATCAAGGAACAATAATTGTGTCCCCACTGTACTAATACTATGGCTAATCGCATAATAGGGTCGCTCGATCAACTTGAAGAAAAGTTGAAGATCGCCCAAGAGGGAGAAAGAGAGGCGAAAAGACTACATGCGGCAGGCGAGCGAGTGCTGACCCGAGTCAGAGGGGAGAAAAACAAGCTACAGGATTCCAACACCGCCTTGGGCGAAGAATTGAAAGATGTGCGAGCCCAGCAAGCCGACTCCGTGAAGGAGAACAGGAAGTTGCGGGGCGGTATATTCAGTATGTGTCTGAACTATTTTGAAAGTAGTTCAGAGATAAATGGAACTGATATAATTATGATTGCAGGTATATTGACGGGCTGTCCCGACGAGGAGGTGTCCGGATCATCAAGTGATCTGCTGCAAAGGCTGTCGCAAGTGCACGAGCAGGCTCGGCTGGCAATGCGGAGTGTTTCCAAGGCCCTATGTCCATCCGCCTCCCCTCCAGGAAGTATGGAGGAGCTTGTAGAGCTGTTCAAGGGAGCACGGCGGCGTATCCGACTATGGAAGATATCGGCCTGCCGAGAAGGTGCGCGAGAGGCCTGGGCCATGGTGAAAACGCGATATGCCAAGCTGGATCCTAATCACATGGCCCGGGTCGGACCACTAGGGTCGAATGGGGAAGAGATTCCCGTTAGTTTAGTATATGACCAAGTAGAGGTGGCCGCCAAATATTCCCAACAGGATTGTAAGTTAGACTGCCTGTTGGACGGTATAGAGAAGGAAGTGTTTGAGTCCAAGTGACTATGTACTTTCCTTAACATGTGTAATTCTAGCTGAATTGTATAGCATTTGTCATGGCAGACCTTTTCGCTTCAACCTCCGGACCCGAGGGTGCGGAGTGTTTCCGAATACCCTCGCGGCCGAATAGACTGGGGTATGCATGGAAAACTAGGCGTAGGGGTCATAGTTGCTTGAACAGACAAGTTGTATCCTGCTAGTTATGTTATAGTACATTGAGATCGTAAGAAACATCTTCTAGGGAGAATAGTTCCGTTAAGGGTTCCTTTCCCTGGGTGTGCATGTATTAATGTACATGTTCGAATTGTGATGGAAAAATCACAGTGTATGTAACTTCTGGGGGTTTCGCAATGGAGTAAATGCAAAAACATCTTTAATTCACCGACCGAACATTCCCTTAAGAACGCTAGCTTTCGGCTTCACCCAGTCTGAGGTACACATCCGAATGACCCGGCAGTAACAATCGCAGAGGTGCTCCCTTTATGCCCTAGCCGAACTAACGGGAATGTAGGGCATAAGCACAGGAGCCAGGCAACCCAGCTTGGCCAAAACTTAAGTCATATCGATGCATATAATGGCGAAGAAAAGGTACATATGGAAAAACTCATATGTGAAGAGCTTGATGCTCGAGGAATAATAATAAAAAGCTTCTGTCCAAGAAGCCCCAGGTATAATGGACATACATATTTAAAGATGTATGTGTCAGGGGTGTGCGGTCTAGCCGTACCAAAGCTTTAAAGCGAGAAAGAAAAAAGGAAGTAATCAGAAAAGAGAGAAAAAATAATGGAAACTACACTGGAGAAGGAGACGAACAAGGAGTTCGGTGCTAGGCATAGAATCTTCGGAGTCTGGCCGCGTTCCAGGGGTTCGGCTCGAGGCGATTGTCTGATGCATCACGAAGACGGTATGCTCCTCCGGTGAGAACTTCGTCAATTATGAAGGGACCCTCCCATTTGGGCTTGATTTTGTCCTTTTTGTTCTCCGGCAGGCGTAGAATAAGTTCGCCAACGTTGTAAGTCTTGGCCCGTACTTCTCTGCTTTGATATCTTCGAGCCTGCTGTTGGTAAAATGCTGAACGGGCTTTTGCGACATCGCGTTCCTCCTCTAGGGCATCTAAGCTGTCCTGCCGATCAAGCTCGGCTTCTCTCTCTTCGTACATACGCACTCGAGGTGAGTCGTGGATAATATCGCAGGGCAATACAGCCTCCGCATCGTACACCATGAAGAAAGGTGTGTATCCGGTAGTACGGTTGGGCGTGGTCCGCAGCCCCCAGAGTACGGAGTCGAGCTCCTCAACCCAGTGCTTGTCTGATTCTTTCAAAGACCGCACTAGTCTGGGCTTGATGCCGCTCATAATAAGACCATTGACTCGTTCGACTTGACCGTTGGTTTGCGGGTGGTAGACGGAGGCGTAATCGAGTTTAATGCCGAGATTAGTACACCAGGTTTTTACCTCGTTGGCTGTGAAATTAGAGCCGTTGTTGATGATGATGCTGTGTGGGACACCATAACGGTGCACAACACCGGATATGAATTCTATCACCGGGCCGGACTCGGCCGTTTTGACCGGTTTAGCCTCTATCCACTTAGTGAATTTGTCCACCATGACCAGCAGAAACTTTTTCTTATGGCTTCCCCCTTTAAGGGGTCCAACCATATCCAGTCCCCAGACCGTGAAAGGCCAAGTAATGGGGATAGTTTGTAAGGCAGTTGGGGGCATGTGGCTTTGGTTGGCGAAGAGCTGGCATCGGACGCAACGTTGGACAAGGTCCCGCGCGTCTGCTCGGGCTGTCGGCCAATAAAACCCAGTACGGAAGGCCTTGCTAAAAAGGGCCCGAGCTGCGGCATGGTGTCCGCCGAGACCAGCGTGAATTTCCGCTAAAAGCCGCCGCCCCTCTTCCTCGGAGATACATCTTGTCAGGACCCCGATCCTAAGTCACACCGATCTAGCATGTAACACTTCATATCACTTTGCGGCCTCACGCACGGTATTCCCACGGGTGCCACCTTACCTGGCCCGGGACCGTTTGCGCCTTTTGGCTCACGTATATGATAGTGTCGCTAGCATCCATATGACAGAGAACCCGGGCCGACATGACTAGTCGTGAACCCAAAGTGGCACTAACTTACGGGGACAGGCATACATGAAACAACATCGAACATGTCGGTCATCAGCGTGTGAATCCGGGCTGTAGCAACTGGGCTAACAGGACTCCGGGAACCTGGGCTGTAGCAGGCTAGCAGGACTCCGGAAGTCACCGCGTGACATTTCCCTGAAGGGACAGACACATGAACGAAGTGAATCACATGCCGGCCAGTCTAAGTGTTCCGGAGCAGTAGTACTGGGCTAGTAGGACTCCGGTAAACCTGGCTGTAGCAGACTACCAAGGCTAAGTGGAAGCACCCGACCACATTTCCCCATAAGAGAGGCTACCAAGGATAAACAAATAGGTTGTCGGATCCCACACATACCAAGCATTTCAATCATACACACAATATGCTCGATATGTGCAAATACAACATGGCATCACAACAAGACTCTACGACTCAGAGTATTTATTCTGCTCCGAGGAGCCAAGTATTACAAACATGGGTCTGATGACCCAACATACAGAGCATACAAGCAACAAGCACATGCGGAAGCTTAACTTGTCTGAGTACAGACAACTACAAATGAAAAAGGCTGAGAAGCCTGACTGTCTACAAGACCCTGCCGAGGGCACAAGATCGTAGCTGAGGTAACAAGCTAAACGTCGAAGTCCACGCGGAACTACTAATGAGACTGAAGTCTCACTGCAAAAACATAAATTAAGAAAACGTGAGTACAAATGTACCCAACAAGACTTACATCAGAACTATCTACATATGCATCAGTAGCAACAAAGGGGGTGGTGGAGTTTAACAGTAGCAAGCCAGCTTTGACTCAGTGGCTATCCTGAACTACGACTGCAAGTAACTCTTTTGAGGTGGCGCATACGAGTCCACATATTCACCAAGTCAATACACCACTATGGATCCGCTCCCGTCTCCCTACGAGAAGGCCATCCATAGCACTCACGCTTATCTTGCGCATTTTAGAGTATCCACTTTCACTTGTCTATGAACTGTACATGCAACCAGAAGTCCTTTACCGCGGACACGGCTATTCGAATAGATGATATTAACCCTGTAGGGGTGTACTTCTTCACACATGCTCTCGCCACTTACCACCATGTACACGTCGTGTATCTCGGCAACCTTCAAGCGGAAGCCTGGCGAGGGAGTCGGCCATGACCTGACTAACCACGCAAGTCTCTGGTCCAGGTTTATCGCCTATTCGGGTTCCATCCGCAAGGAGATCCGGCCGGGGTGTCGCTCACGGCCCCAAACGATGTGTACAGGGTTCCAAGCCCACCAAACGGGCGGCGCTTGCTCTACCCGGCCACTGTGCCTAGTCTGTCCCAAGCCCACCTGTACCGGATGCCACTTGGTAGACTACTAACACTACCTACAAACACCAGAAACTAGTTGCAACTCCTAGACAGAGGTCGAGGCGATTAATAAGCCGAGAGGGGTCGAGTTACCGGAACCCAATGTGTGGTAGTAACTGTTCATGGATCACAAACATAGAACTCAGTTCCTGAGGACGATTTCAATGAGACAACCCACCATGTACTCCTACATGGCCTCTCATCGCTACCTTTACCAAATCGTGTTCACACACTTAGCTCTCAACAGTAGGACATGTTCACCACATTCCAATTCATCCCCAATGAATCAGACCTGACTCAACTCTAAGCAGTAGCAGGCATGACAACAAGCATGAATGAGTAGGCACATCAGGGCTCAAACAACTCCTACTCATGCTAGTGGGTTTCATCTATTTACTGTGGCAAAGACAGGTCATGCATAGGAAAGGGGCTCAACTACCGCAACATGTAACAAAGGAATCGTTGTTGTCCTAATGTAGTAAAAGAGAGCAGAAGCGAGAGAGTGGGATTGTATCGGAATGAACAAGGGGTTTTGCTTGCCTGGCACTTCTGAAGATAGTATAGTTCTTCATCGGTGTCATCGATCTCATCGTCGAAACCACGTCTACTGAGGAGGAACAAATACCGGCAACAAAGAAGAAACACAATCAATGTAATGCAACAATATGATGGATGATCATGACATGGCAACATGCTGGTGTTTTGAGCTAATGCAGCTAGCAATGATCTAAATGAAGTTGGTTTGAACCCAAGTTTCAAATTCAAACTCCATATGTGAAATTCAAATGCCATTTATATGATTTGCCCTAAACAGCAGACATAAGTTGTTCTAACATGCATGAAAATGCCATAAACAGATTCTTTGGATTTTTCGGATCATTTTTCATATATAAATTATTTCATCCTGAGCTACGGTTGATTTTATATGATTTTTAGAAGTTTTGGGCATTTTCTAAAAATAATAAATCATTTCTGATTTATTAAAATCCCAGAAAGCATTACTGCATCAGCACCATGTCATGATGACGTCAGCCAGTCAATAGGGGCTGGTCTAGGTCAAACCTTACCAGTGGGGCCCGCACGTCAGTGTAACAGGGCAGGAACAGAGGCTGACTAGTAGGCCATGTCAACAGCCACGTCAGCACGGTCAAAGCTGACGCGTGGGGCCACTGTGTTTAATTAAAGCTAAATAGAAACTAAACTTTGATTAATTAAGGGCGCGGGGCCCACTGTCAGTGACTGCGGGGAGTCATTAGCGCGGGTGTTGACCCGGTTTGACCAGCAGTTAGCCGCCGGTGAGGCCGAATGCGACGGGGGCGCACGGGAATCGCCCTCTGGCGACCAAATGGATGGCCGAGACCATCCGCGCGGAGCCTGGACTCGCGCGCATCCAACTATGCGAGAGACAGCGGCTGGGGTGGCCGGGGTAGGCAGCGGCAGGGAGCTTGGCAACAGCCTGGACTCGCGCGCATCCAACGGGGCTGCGGAGCACGACAGGAGGAGCTGGGGGATGCGTTCGGCTCCTGGGAGCTCGGTGGGCACGGTACACGCTAAAAGGCGGGTGGAGGCGGCTGTTGCCACAACAACGACATGGCACGACAGCGGCGAGCTTCGGCCATGGCGCGATTTGGCGTTAGAGGACGCGCTAGAGGAGGGGGGACACGGGGGATTGGAGAGGATCTCATAGAGGACTCACAGAGCAGGTCAGTGGGCTCGGGGGCGGCCTGGAGACGGTGAATCGGAGCCGGCGATCTTCGGTGCCCGTTGGTGAAGACGACGATGTTGGCGTCACTGCAGGGCTCCCGGCGTTGCGTGGCTCGGCGATGCGGAAGAGGGCGACGCGTCGGATCCGTTGGGCGGCACGGAGAGGGGTAGGGTGGCCGGTGGACATGCGGACGACGGACGACGGCGACGAGCTCCGCTCGGGCGCGTGTGGGGAGAGAGCTGAGGAGGGGGAGGAGCGCGGGGAGAGTGAGAGGGTCGGGGGGGTGCGTGGCTTCGCAAAAGGCGTCCAGGGGAGGAGGGGCCGGGGAAGCAGGAGGTGGCCAGGGCAGCATCGGCGCTCGCCATGCACCTGTTTGTCCTCCTGGCAGAGGAGGAAGAAGACACGGGAACCCCTGGTGGGCTGGGCCAGCAGTGCCAGGCCAGGTGGCTGCACAGTAGTTGGGCCGCAGGTAACACAGGTAGTTTCTCTCTCTCTCTCTCTCTCTTATTTCTATTTTCTATTTTCCGTAATTGTGTTTGGCTTTATTAAAAATGCCAGAGCATTTCCAAAAATCATGCAACTGACTGTGGCTACTGTTTGGAATATTTCCAACATACATTTCAGTTTGTGATTATTTGGGCATTTAATATATTTTATAGGATTTAAATGCCCAAATGCAAATACTATATGATTTAATTCAGTGACCCCCAATTGACCTAGAAAAATGTGCAATATTTTTGGCAGAGGTTCAAGACCAATCCAAAGATGATGAACATTTTTGGGAAGGCATTTTGGGTTCATTGAAAATATTTTTATTTGAACCTAGTTGAATTCTTTCTGATGCTAGGGTTTGGTCAGTTGTCACATCCCAGCTAGTTCATGCATTAGAGTGTTGCATCATGTTTACAATTTTCAGACACTTGAAATGGGGATGACAGAACCCCCAGCACCCCCTTGAAAACAACTAGGGTTTACTAAAATTATTTTCAATGAACCTGAAATGCCCTTCTAAAAAGTCCACCCTTTTTGTCTTGGGTTAGGACCTCTGACAAAATGGATTCACAATTTTCTAGGTCATCACAAGATCATTGGATTAAATCATATGTACCTTGCATTTGGGCATTTAAATGCTAGTATATATTTTAAATGCCCAAATAATTCTGGAAATAAGTGTGGGCTGTTGGAAATAATCTAAACAGAGTCCCTGATTATTTCTGGGATTTTTGAAAGTGCCTAACTATTTTAAATAAAGCCACACAGTTATAGAAAAATAGAAAAAAACAAAGCAGAATAAAGAGAGGGAGGGAATCCTACCTGGCAGCCCACTGGCCGGCCCAGCACTGTGCTGGCCCGTGCCAGCCAGCTACTTCCTCTCGCCAGAGCAGGCAGTGAGGTGACGCCGGCGTGCGCGAGCTCGCCACGGCGCCACCTGCTTGCTGCCCGCGCCTCTGGACGCGCTGGTCGACCTCCGCGTCGCCCGCTCGACCCCCCGACACCCCATTCGCCCCCCTGCACCTCTCCCTCGCCTCTCCCCGCCATGGCCGACGCTGCCGCGCTCGCGCCGACGTGAACACCGCAGCCACCGTGCTCCCCTCGTCTCCCCGTGCTGCCCACGAGCTCCGCCTCCATCCCCCGCGCCTCTCCGTCAACCCGCACGACGCCGAACGCCCTGCATCAACCTCTGCACCGCCATCTTCGCCGCCTCTGCCCCGAGATCACCGGCGACCCCCCGACGTCGTCAGCCCCTCCCCGAGCTCGCCAAGACCACCGTCGACTCCGCCGTGAGCTCCTCAATCGAACCCCCTCTCTTCCGGCTCATTTGCACCCCGTAGCCGCCGCCCCCTTGCTGACCGTAGCGCGCCGCCGCCCGCGCTCGTCGCCGGTGGTGCTCCGGTGA
The DNA here is from genome assembly GCF_002575655.3 of Aegilops tauschii subsp. strangulata. NCBI lineage: Eukaryota > Viridiplantae > Streptophyta > Magnoliopsida > Poales > Poaceae > Aegilops > Aegilops tauschii. The sequence goes on along the minus strand of NC_053035.3, from coordinate 366,388,234 downwards.
CCATATGGTCCCGGGCTTGTGCCCATTGCACTCCCCGCATCGTGTAGGAGCCGTAGGTGCTAGCGCCGCCCCGCCTAGGCCACTACAACAACGATCTCGAGCTCGACCGAGCTTCAGCCGCCGCCGAGCTCGTCGCCAGCGCCACTCCGGCCACTCCCCGGCCGCGCCACCACCACGGTTGGATGCGGACGAGCGTCCGCATCCCGTAGCTGTGCTCCGCGCGCCAAACGGCGCTCTGTAGGCGAATCCCGCAGCGCACCGCCGCGTCTGGACTCGCCGGCGGCTAAACACCGGCGACCGCTGACCCGTTGACCGGCGTGGGTTGACCCACTGCCCGGTTTGACTTCACCCCCTCTCTCACTGACTTGCAGGCCCCGCCCGACTAATTACTCTAGTTAGCGCTAATTAACTAGTTAGGTTAGTTATTACAATCACTGACTAGTGGGCCCTGCCCAGTTAGTTAGGGCTAACTAACTTAGTTAGCTGACTGGGTCACTGACCAGTGGGTCCCACTGGTCAGGTTTGACCTGGTCGACGCCTTTGACCTGCTGACGTCACCCTGACGCAATGCTGACGCAGTAAATCAATTACTGGAATTATTCTTATACAGGAAATTCCAGAAATTACTTCAAACTTCAAAAAAATCATAGAAATTAATCTGTAACTCCAAATGCAAAGATTTATATATGAATTTTGATCAGAAAAATTCAATATTTCCATCTGTACTGGTTTCATGCATGTCAGAACACCTTAACCTTGCTGTTTAGGTGAAACAAGCTAATGCACTAATATCACGTCTTATTTTGGGTTAGCATTTGAATCCTTGATTCAAATGAACTCAAACCAATCTGTCCTAGTTGCATTAGCCCAATACACACTCATTTTGCCATGTCATTGCATGCATCATATTGTTGCATATTGCCTTGTGATGATTGTGTTTCGATGTGTTCTTCGTGGTAGGTTCTGCCTCCGAGGATATTCACGAGTATCCAACTGAAGGGCAGTACTCCACTACCACTCTGCCAGGCAAGCAACCCCATTGATCATTTCGATACAAACCCATCATCTTGCTTCTGCTCTCGTTTACTGCATTAAGACAACACGTTTCAAACTGCTGTGTGTTGCGGTAGTTGAACCCACTTCCTCTGCATGACCTGTCATTGCCACAGTAACTAGATGAAACCCACTAGCATGTGTAGGAGTTGATTGAGCCATGTTTGTGTTTCCTACCATGCTATGCTTGCTATGCTTAGAGTCGTGTCAGGGTCTAGCTCATTGGGGTGATGAACTAGAGTGAAAGGTTGTGTCGGTAATGAGAGTGAAGTGTTGAACATGATTTGGTAAAGGTATCGATGAGAGGCCATGTAGGAGTACATGGTGGGTTGTTTCATTGAGGCCATCCTTAAGAACTGAGATCTGTATGCGTGATTTAAGATTCAGCTACTACCACACATTGGGCCCTGAAATATGACCCCGCTCGACTTACTGAGCCCTCTCGCCCTCTTTCCAGGAGTTGCAAGTAGTTTCTGGTGTTTGTAGTTGCTGGAGACCGTGCGCAGACCTTGGGGTGGGCTGTGATGCGGTAGGCTCGTGGCCCGGTGTACCGAGTCGCCCGTTTGGTGTCTCGGGAACCCTGCACACATCATTTGGGGCCGTTGAGGACACCCCGGCCGGATTTCTTTGCGGATGGAACCCGAATAGGCGATAAACCTGGACTAGAGACTTGTGTGGTTAGTCAGGTCGTGGTCTACACCCATGTCGGCTTTCGCTTGAAGTCTGCCGAGCACATGTCGTGTGCAGACGCTAAGTGGTGGAAACATGTGTGACGAAGTACACCCCTGCAGGGTATAAAACTATTCGAATAGCTGCGTAGGCGGTAAAGGACTACTTGGTCGCTTATGCAGTTCATAGACAGGTTAATGGTTACTACTAAAAGACTCAAGATAAGTGTGAGTACCGCGGATGGCTCTCTCGTAGGATGACGAGGGAGGATCCATGATGGAGTATTGTGATGGTGATTAGTGGACTCGTGTGCGAAAACTATTTTACAAGTGGTGTCTCATAGGATAGCTTAGCCAAGAGTCAAAGCTGGCTTGCTGCAATAACTCCACTACCTTCTTGAGAATGTGCATGTATAGTAGGATCTGTTGTAAGACTTGCTGAGTACCTTTGTACTCATGTTGCTTTAATTACTGTTTTCAGACGACAACACCGTCCTTTCTGATGGGTTCTATGTAGATCTCTACGCTGACGAGTGACTTGCCACCCAGGTGGTGATCTGAGCTTGTGAAGGGCCTATGTAGATAGACAGGCTTCGTCAAGCCTTCTTTCTTTCTAGTTGTCTGTACTCAGACAAGTTTGCTTCCGCATGTGCTTGTATGTTTGTATGACTTGAGTGTCGGGTCATGTGACCCCTACCTGTATGAACATGTTATGTATGGCTCCCCGGAGCCTTTAAATAAAGTACTTTGAGTTGTAGAGTTTTGTTGTGATGCCATGTTGTATTTACACATATCGAGCATATTGTGTGTATGATTGAAATGCTTGGTATGTGTGGGATCCGACAATCTAGTTGTTTATCCTTGGCAGCCTCTTTTATGGGGAAATGTAGTCTAGTGCTTCCATGAGCCATAGTAGTCCGCTACAGCCCGGTTCACCGGAGTCCTGCTAGCCCAGCACTACTGCTCCGGACACTTGACTGGCCAACATGTGTTTCACTTCGTTCCTGTCTCTGTCCCTTCGGGGAAATGTCACACGGTGACATCCGGAGTCCTGCCTAGCCTGCTACAGCCCGGGTTCCCGGAGTCCTGTTAGCCCAGTGCTACAGCCTGGATTCACACGCTGCTGACCGACATGCTCGATGTTGATTCATGTATGCCTGTCCCCGTAAGTTAGCGCCGCTTCGGGTTCACGACTAGCCATGTCGGCCCGGGTTCTCTGTCATATGGATGCTAGCGACACTATCATATACGTGAGCCAAAAGGCGCAAACGGTCCCGGGCCATGGTAAGGCGACACCTGTGGGAATACCGTGCGTGAGGCCGCAAAGTGATATGAGGTGTTACAGGCTAGATCGGTGTGACCTAGAATCAGGGTCCTGACAGCGTTGGCATCAGAGCCGGACTGCCTGTAGGTGCGTCAAGCCAAACTGGTCGATGTCGAGTCTAGAAATGCTTTAGTTATATGTAGGGGAATTGATTGTGGGAGGGAATGTAAGGCTCTTTTTACTCCTTTACCTTATGCCTTCTGATCTGAGTCATTCTCTTCTCATTCTACGTGGGTTAAGGACTAGGCTCTCTTCTCTCTATCAGGTTCACGTGTTACTAATTCGTAGTCACTTATAGGATTGTTGGTTACAAGCCTCAGTTTAGTTTCTACTACTTTAGTATGTTTTCTATTGAACCAGAACCTTGATATGATGTTGTTGAGTGGTTTTGCAAACTATTGTGAATATCTCAAATCTTTTCTGAGCATTTACAGCCGTTATGCTGTCCGATTTCTCCTAGAAAATTCTAATGCCTTTGCATTATTTCGTGCTTTCAGATGGCACCCCTAGAACTAGCCGAGCTTAAGAAACAACTCGATGAGTCCTTGAAAAAGGGTTTCATCCGTCCTAGTTCTTCTCCTTGGGCTTGCCCCGTCCTCTTCGTCAGGAAGAAGGATGGAACGGACCGGATGGTTGTAGACTACCGACCTGTCAACTTGGTCACTATCAAGAACAAGTATCCGCTCCCCAGGATCAATGATCTATATGACCAGCTCGCTGGATCCTCGGTCTTTTCCAAAATGGATTTGAGGTTGGGCTACCATCAAATCAAAATCAAGAATGGGGACATTCCTAAAACGGCTTTTGTCACTCGTTATGGCCAATACGAGTACACCGTCATGTCCTTCGGCTTAACCAATGCCCCAGCCACCTTCTCTCGATTAATGAACTCGATCTTCATGGAGTATTTGGATAAATTCGTCGTGGTATACCTCGATGATATACTCATCTACTCCAAGAATGAGGAAGAACATGCCGAGCATCTAAGGCTAGTGTTGATGAAACTTCGAGAGCATCGCCTTTATGCTAAATTCTCTAAGTGTGAATTCTGGTTGCCAGAAGTGACCTATCTAGGCCATGTAATCTCTGGTAAGGGTATTGCTGTCAATCCCGAGCGAGTTCAAGCCATCCTTGATTGGACTCCACCTGAAACGGTCAAGCAAGTTCGGAGTTTCCTTGGCTTGGCGAGCTACTGTCGCCGCTTCGTCGAGAATTTCTCCAAGGTTGCTAAACCTCTAACTGAACTCCTCAAGAAAGATAAAAAGTTCGAGTGGACCCCACAGTGCGAGTTTAGCTTTCAGGAACTGAAAAGACGCCTGACATCTGCTCCCGTACTTGTGCCACCAGATTTTTCTAAGGACTTTGTTATCTATTGCGACGCCTCGCGACAAGGACTAGGTTGCATACTCATGCAAGATCGTCAGGTGATTGCCTACGCTTCTCGACAGTTGCGTCCACATGAGGATAACTATCCCACACATGATCTAGAGCTTGCAGCTGTAGTCCATGCACTCAAAACATGGCGACATTACCTTCTCGGTAATCGTTGCGAGATTTACACCGATCACCAAAGTCTGAAATACATCTTCACCCAACCGGATTTGAATCTCAGGCAAAGACGTTGGGTCGAGTTGATCACATATTATGACTTAGGAATAACATACACCCCGGGAAAAGCCAACGTCATGGCTGATGCGCTAAGTCGTAAATCTTATTGTAACAACCTGATGTTACAACCAAGTCAACCACTTCTCCACGAGGAATTTCGTAAGCTCAACGTTCACATAGTTCCTCGAGGATTCCTATCCACCCTAGTGGCGAAACCTAACCTTACGGATCAAATCATAGCTGCCCAGAAGCGTGATAAGGGCATATCTCGCATCCAGGAGAACATTGCTAGCGGAGTTGCTAAATGTTTCTCTATGGATGATCGAGGTGTTGTCTTCTTTGAAAACCGTCCAGTGGTTCCCAAGAACCGACATCTACGACAATTGATCCTTAAGGAAGCTCATGAATCTCCTCTCACCATTCATCCCGGTAGTACTAAAATGTATCAAGACCTACGCCAGAGGTTTTGGTGGACTAGGATGAAGAGAGAAATTGCTCAATACATTGCTAACTGCGACGTCTGTCGTCGTGTTAAAGCAGAGCATCAACGGCCTGCTGGCACCCTTCAACCTTTGGCTATTCCTGAATGGAAATGGGATAAAATCGGTATGGATTTCATCACCGGATTTCCCAGGACCAGGAGAGGGAATAATTCTATCTTCGTTGTTGTCGATCGTCTTTCCAAAGTAGCCCACTTCCTACCTATTCGCGAGAGTATAACCGCTAGCCAGCTAGCTGACTTGTACATCTCCCGAATAGTGTCTCTTCATGGTGTTCCATTGGAGATTAACTCAAACCGTGGAAGTCTTTTCACCTCTCGATTTTGGGGAAGTTTCCAAAATGCTATGGGAACTCGTCTCTCCTTTAGCACCGCCTTCCACCCTCAATCAAGTGGTCAAGTAGAACGGGTCAATCAAATTCTGGAGGATATGCTCCGAGCTTCTGTCATCTGTTTTGGTATGGATTGGGAGAAATGCCTTCCATTCGCCGAGTTCGCTTATAACAATAGTTATCAAGCTAGCTTGGGCAAAGCTCCTTTCGAAGTTCTCTATGGATGAAAATGCCGAACGCCTCTTAACTGGTCAGAGACCGTGGAGAGACAACTCTTTGGCCCGGATATGATTCAGGAAGCAGAAGAGCAGGTTCACATTATTCGTGAGAAATTGAAAACAGCCCAATCTCGTCAAAAGAGCCAATATGACCGCAAACATAAGCTCATGACTTATGAAGTTGGCGAGAAGGCTTACCTCCGGGTTACTCCTTTGAAGGGAACCCATCGATTCGGTATCAAAGGCAAATTGGCTCCTCGTTACATTGGACCCTTTCGCATTCTTGCCAAACGAGGAGAAGTTGCCTACCAATTGGAACTACCTCCGCATCTTTCCAGAGTTCATGATGTCTTCCACGTTTCTCAACTCAGGCGTTGCTTCTCGGATCCTATCCGTGGAGTGGACCACAAAATGCTTGATCTCCAAGATAATCTCACATATCGAGAATATCCCGTTCGTATCCTTGATCAAGCCGAGCGTACCACTCGACGCGAGAATATCAAGTTTCTCAAAGTTCAATGGTCACACCATTCCGAGAAAGAAGCTACTTGGGAATGGGAGGATCGTCTTCGACTTGAGTACCCCACCTTCTTCCCGGGGGATTCTAAATCTCGGGACGAGATTCTTTTGAGTGGGGGTGAGTTGTCACATCCCAGCTAGTTCATGCATTAGAGTGTTGCATCATGTTTACAATTTTCAGAAACTTGAAATGGGGATGACAGAACCCCCAGCACCCCCCTGAAAACAACTAGGGTTTACTAAAATTATTTTCAATGAACCTGAAATGCCCTTCTAAAAAGTCCACCCTTTTTGTCTTGGGTTAGGACCTGTGACAAAATGGGTTCACAATTTTCTAGGTCATCACAAGATCATTGGATTAAATCATTTGTACCTTGCATTTGGGCATTTAAATGCTAGTAAATATTTTAAATGCCCAAATAATTATGGAAATAAGTGTGGGCTGTTGGAAATAATCTAAACAGAGTCCCTGATTATTTCCAGGATTTTTGAAAGTGCCTAACTATTTTAAATAAAGCCACACAGTTACAGAAAAATAGAAAAAAAACAAAGCAGAATAAAGAGAGGGAGGGAATCCTACCTGGCAGCCCACTGGCCGGCCCAGCATTGTGCTGGCCCGTGCCAGCTAGCTGCTTCCTCTCGCCAGAGCAGGCAGAGAGGTGACGCCGGCGTGCGCGAGCTCGCCACGGCGCCACCTGCTTGCCGCCCGCGCCTCTGGACGCGCTGGTCGACCTCCACGTCGCCCGCTCGACCCCCCGACACCCCATTCGCCCCCCTGCACCTGTCCCTCGCCTCTCCCCGCCATGGCCGACGCTGCCGCGCTCGCGCCGACGTGAACACCGCAGCCACCGTGCTCCCCTCGTCTCCCCGTGCTGCCCACGAGCTCCGCCTCCATCCCTCGCGCCTCTCCGTCAACCCATGCGACGCCGAACGCCCTGCATCAACCTCTGCACCGCCATCTTCGCTGCCTCTGCCCCGAGATCGTTGGCGACCCCCCGACGTCGTCAGCCCCTCCCCGAGCTCGCCAAGACCACCGTCGACTCCGCCGTGAGCTCCTCAATCAAACCCCCCTCTCCTCCGGCTCATTTGCACGCCGTAGCCGCCGCCCCCTTGCTGACTATAGCGCGCCGCCGCCCGCGCTTGTCGCCGGTGGTGCTCCGGTGACCATATGGTCCCGGGCTTGTGCCCATTGCACTCCCCGCATCGCGTAGGAGCCATAGGTGCTAGCGCCGCCCCGGCTACGCCACTGCAGCAACGAGCCCGAGCTTGACCGAGCTTCGGCCGCCGTCGAGCTCGTCGCCGGCGCCACTCCGGCCACTCCCCTGCCGTGCCACCACCACGGTTGGATGCGGACGAGCGTCCGCATCCCGTAGCTGTGCTCCGCGCGCCAAACGGCGCTCTGTAGGCGAATCCCGCAGCGCACCGCCGCGTCTGGACTCGCCGGCGGCTAAACGCCGGCGACCGCTGACCCGTTGACCGGCGTGGGTTGACCCACTGCCCGGTTTGACTTCACCCCCTCTCTCACTGACTTGCGGGCCCCGCCCGACTAATTACTCTAGTTAGCGCTAATTAACTAGTTAGGTTAGTTATTACAGTCACTGACTAGTGGGCCCTGCCCAGTTAGTTAGGGCTAACTAACTTAGTTAGTTGACTGGGTCACTGACCAGTGGGTCCCACTTGTCAGGTTTGACCTGGTCGACGCCTTTGACCTGCTGACATCACCCTGACGCAATGCTGACGCAGTAAATCATTTACTGGAATTATTCTTATACAGGAAATTCCAGAAATTACTTCAAACTTCAAAAAAATCATAGAAATTAATCTGTAACTCCAAATGCAAAGATTTATATATGAATTTTGATCAGAAAAATTCAATCTTTCCATCTGTACTGGTTTCATGCATGTTAGAATAACTTAACCTTGCTGTTTAGGTGAAACAAGCTAATGCACTAATATCACCTCTTATATTGGGTTAGCATTTGAATCCTTGATTCAAATGAACTCAAACCAATCTGTCCTAGTTGCATTAGCCCAGTACACATTCATTTTGCCATTTCATTGCATGCATCATATTGTTGCATATTGCCTTGTGATGATTGTGTTTCGATGTGTTCTTCGTGGTAGGTTCTGCCTCCGAGGATATTCACGAGTATCCAACTGAAGGGCAGTACTCCACTACCACTCTGCCAGGCAAGCAACCCCATTGATCATTTCGATACAAACCCATCTTCTCGCTTCTGCTCTCGTTTACTGCATTAAGACAACACGTTTCAAACTGCTGTGTGTTGCGGTAGTTGAACCCACTTCCTCTGCATGACCTGTCATTGCCACAGTAACTAGATGAAACCCACTAGCATGTGTAGGAGTTGATTGAGCCATGTTTGTGTTTCCTACCATGCTATGCTTGCTATGCTTAGAGTCGTGTCAGGTCTGGCTCATCGGGGTGATGAACTAGAGTGAAAGGTTGTGTCGATAATGAGAGTGAAGTGTTGAACATGATTTGGTAAAGGTATCGATGAGAGGCCATGTAGGAGTACATGGTGGGTTGTTTCATTGAGGCCGTCCTTAAGAACCGAGATCTGTATGCGTGATTTAAGATTCAGCTACTACCACACATTGGGCCCTGAAATAAGACCCCGCTCGACTTACTGACCCCTCTCGCCCTCTGTCCAGGAGTTGTAAGTAGTTTCTGGTGTTTGTAGTTGCTGGAGGCCGTGCGCAGCGCTGACCTTGGGGTGGGCTGTGATGCGGTAGGCTCGTGGCCCGGTGTACCGAGTCGCCCGTTTGGTGTCTCAGGAACCCTGCACACATCGTTTGGGGCCGTTGAGGACACCCCGGCCGGATTTCCTTGCGGATGGAACCCGAATAGGCGATAAACCTGGACTAGAGACTTGTGTGGTTAGTCAGGTCATGGTCTACACCCACGTCGGCTTTCGCTTGAAGTCTGCCGAGCACATGTTGTGTGCAGACGCTAAGTGGTGGAAACATGTGTGACGAAGTACACTCCTGCAGGGTATAAAACTATTCGAATAGCCGCGTCCATGGTAAAGGACTACTTGGTCGCTTATGCAGTTCATAGACAAGTTCATGGTTACTACTAAAAGACTCAAGATAAGTGTGAGTACCGCGGATGGCTCTCTCGTAGGATGAAGAGGGAGGATCCACGATGGAGTATTGTGATGGTGATTAGTGGACTCGTGTGCGAAAACTATTTTACAAGTGGTGTCTCGTAGGATAGCTTAGCCAAGAGTCAAAGCTGGCTTGCTGCAATAACTCCACTACCTTCTTGAGAATGTGCATGTATAGTAGGATCTGTTGTAAGACTTGCTGAGTACCTTTGTACTCATGTTGCTTTAATTACTGTTTTCAGACGACAACACCGTCCTTTCTGATGGGTTCTATGTAGATCTCTACGCTGACGAGTGACTTGCCACCCAGGTGGTGATCTGAGCTTGTGAAGGGCCTATGTAGATAGACAGGCTTCGTCAAGCCTTCTTTCTTTCTAGTTGTCTGTACTCAGACAAGTTTGCTTCCGCATGTGCTTGTATGTTTGTATGACTTGAGTGTCGGGTCATGTGACCCCTACCTGTATGAACATGTTATGTATGGCTCCCTGGAGCCTTTAAATAAAGTACTTTGAGTTGTAGAGTTTTGTTGTGATGCCATGTTGTATTTACACATATCGAGCATATTGTGTGTATGATTGAAATGCTTGGTATGTGTGGGATCCGACAATCTAGTTGTTTATCCTTGGCAGCCTCTCTTATGGGGAAATGTAGTCTAGTGCTTCCATGAGCCATAGTAGTCCGCTACAGCCCGGTTCACCGGAGTCCTACTAGCCCAGCACTACTGCTCCGGACACTTGATTGGCCGGCATGTGTTTCACTTCGTTCTTGTGTCTGTCCCTTCGGGGAAATGTCACGCGGTGACATCCGGAGTCCTGCCTAGCCTGCTACAGCCCGGGTTCCCGGAGTCCTGTTAGCCCAGTGCTATAGCCCAGATTCACACGCTGTTGACCGACATACTCGATGTTGATTCATGTATGCCTGTCCCCGTAAGTTAGTGCCGCTTCGGGTTCACGACTAGCCATTTCGGCCCGGGTTCTTTGTTATATGGATGCTAGCGATACTATCATATATGTGAGCCAAAAGGCGCAAGTGGTCCCGGGCCATGGTAAGGCGACACCCGCGGGAATACCGTGCGTGAGGCCGCAAAGTGATATGAGGTGTTACAGGCTAGATCGGTGTGACCTAGAATCGGGGTCCTGACATCAGTCCCCATTTCAACTTAAATGGAATTTAAACATGATGCAACAAGATGCAAAAGACCAGGCAGTACTAGAAGCTAGGGATGTGACACATCTTTGAAGTACTCCGGTAGTACTTTTCTTGTAGAGCTCTCCGTCGTGAACCTTGTAGGCCTTCGAACGCCGGACAATGCGGTGAGCCTCGTTCTGGTCTTCGGGAAGCTCCTTCCTATTAATGTAGGCCAAGAAGGGTTCAGTCCATGGGGCAATGACTGCCATAATGAGATGGGCCGACGGTGTTATTTCGGTGGCTGAGCCCGCGATACTATCGGTGTGTTCAGGATTTGGGGTTGTATTCGGATCTGGACTGTTGTTGGCGCCCTCCCCTTGCCACACCACGGATGGCTTAAAAAGCCTTTCCAAGAAGATGTTAGGTGGGACGGGGTCGCGCTTAGTGCCAATGCGAGCAAGGACGTCCGCCGCCTGGTTACTTTCTCGGGCGACGTGATGAAATTCAAGCCCCTCGAACCGAGCCGACATTTTTAAGACGACATTATGATAAGCTACCATCTTTGGATCTTTGGCATCAAAGTCTTTGTTTATTTGAGATATTGTGAGGTTCGAGTCCCCGCGCACCTCCAGGCGGTGTATCCCCATGGATACGGCCATCCGAAGACCATGCAATAAGGCCTCGTATTTGGCTGCATTGTTGGAGTCTGTGTATAATATCTGGAGTACATACCGGACGACATCTCCAGTGGGGGGCGTTAGTACGATGCCCGCTCCCAGCCCCGCCAACATTTTGGAGCCGTCAAAATACATAATCCAATTGGAATATGCGCCGTACTATTTAGGGAATTCAGCCTCTGTCCATTTGGCGACGAAGTCAGCCAGCACTTGGGATTTGATGGCTCGGCGTGGCTTGTATGTTATGTCAAATGGAAGTAGCTCTATGGCCCCTTTGGCGATCCGTCCCGTGGCATCACGGTTGTTTATTATTTCATTGAGTGGGACTTCAGAAGCCACCACGATTGAACACTCCTGGAAGTAGTGTCGTAGCTTTCGGGATGCCATGAAGACCGTGTATGCTATCTTTTGGTAATGGGGGTACCGGGATTTGCATGGTGTGAGGACAATAGATATATAGTATACTGGTTTTTGAAGTGGGAATTTGTGTCCGTCCTGTTCTCGTTGGACGACGAGCACGGCGCTCACCACCTGATGTGGTGCCGATATGTATAGCAACATGGGTTCGCCACCGTTTGGTGCGGCCAGGATTGGGTTGCTTGCTAGGACAGTCTTTATTTCCTCCAGTCCGGCAGTCACCGCATCTGTCCATTTGAAGTTGTCGGTGTGCCGTAAGAGGCGATAGAGTGGTAGTGCCTTTTCTCATAATCTGGAGATAAAGCGACTTAATGTTGCCACGCAACCCGCTAGTTTTTGGACTTGTTTGAGGTTTGTTGGCGTGGCCAACTGTGACAGAGCTTGAATTTTAGCTGGGTTTGCTTCTATTCCTCTATTGGAAACGATGAAGCCCAGCAGCTTTCCAGCGGGGACGCCGAAGACGCACTTTTCCGGGTTGAGTTTAATGTCATATGCACGGAGGTTGTCGAATGTAAGATGTAAGTCGTCTATTAGTGTTTCGACGTGCTTGGTTTTGATGACGATGTCATCGACGTAAGCTTCTACTGTCTTGCCGATCTGTTTCTCTAGGCATATTTGAATCATGCGTTGGTATGTGGCGCCGGCGTTCTTGAGCCCGAAGGGCATGGTGTTGAAGCAGAATGGCCCATATGGGGTAATAAATGCTGTTGCAGCTTGATCGGACTCCTTCATTTTGATTTGATGGTATCCGGAATATGCATCGAGGAAACACAGTGAGTCGTGTCCTGCGGTGGCGTCAATGATTTGATCGATGCGGGGGAGGGGGATGGGATCCTTAGGGCAAGCCTTGTTGAGGTCTTTGAAATCGACACACAGGCGCCAGGATTTGTCCTTCTTTGGTACCATCACCAGGTTTGCCAGCCAGTTCGGATGTTTGATTTCTCTAATGAATCCGGCCTCGATAAGCTTGGCCAGCTCCTCCCCCATGGCTTGTCGCTTGGGTTCGGAAAAGCGCCGCAGTGTTTGCTTGACCGGTTTAAATCCCTTTAGTATATTGAGACTATGTTCGGCCAGCTTGCGTGGGATCCCTGGCATATCCGAAGGGTGCCAGGCAAATATGTCCTAGTTTTCACGCAAGAATTCTCGTAGTGCGGCATCAACTGTTGGGTTCAGTTGTGCTCCGATAGATGCTGTCTTCTTGGGGTCCATTGGGTGGACCTGGAATTTGACTATTTCTTCTGCTGGTTTGAAGGAGGTGGATTTGGGGCGTTTGTCGAGGATCACATCGTCCCTGTCCACCGTGGAGCGTAGTGCGGTTAATTCTTCGGCCGCGAGGGCTTTGGATAGCGCCTCAAGGGCCAGGGATGCGGTTTTGTTTTCAGCGCGGAGTGCTGTGTCCGGATCACTGACAAGAGTGATTATACTGTTTGGTCCGGACATTTTGAGGTTCATATACCCGTAATGAGGTATAGCTTGGAAGCGTGTAAAAGCATCCCGCCCCAACAGGGCATGGTATCCGCTGCTGAAAGGGGCCACTTGGAAAGTGATTTCTTCAGACCGATAGTTCTCCGGCGTGCTGAATACCACATCAAGTGTGATTTTGCCTGCGCACCGTGCCTCCCGGCTGGGAATGATTCCTCGGAAGGTTGTGCTACTTTGCTTAATGCGGCTCCTGTCTATTTCCATTTTGTGGAGTGTGTCCTCATAAATGAGGTTTAATCCGCTGCCGCCGTCCATGAGGACCTTAGTAAGTCGAAACCCGTCCACGATGGGACTGAGGACTAATGCGGCTGGCACTTGGACTGTCCTGTACCTCGGTTCTTCGCCAACATTAAATGTTATAGCCGTGTCGTTCCAAGGGTTTATTGCGGTGATTTGCAGACTTCAACAAGGTCGCGAAGTGCCCTTTTGCGCTTGTTGTTTGAAGCGAATGTTTCGAAGATCGTCAATACTCTTGTGTCGTCGTTTTCTGGAGGGTGCTGCTCTGGGGTGTCCTTGATAAGGATTTCCTCACCGCTCTTGGCTACCTGCCGGAGTATCCAACATGCTCTAAGGGTGTGGGTTGCCACGGTATCTTGTGTCGTGTGTATTTTGCATGGGGCATCGAGCCATCTCTCCAGAACGCTGTCGTGCCGCATAGTGGGTTTATGTTTCTTGACTGTTGGACCGGACGTGCCACGGGGGTGCGCCCTCTTCGCCTGTAGGAGGAGTTGAGTTGGGACCGATGGTTCCCAGGAAGCTGCCTGAGTTTTCCAGGCGCTTTCCATTGCACTGTACTTTTGTATGATAATTGCTAAGTCAGCGAACTTCAGTATGCGGCGGCGATTGATGGCGTTGAGGATTCCTTCGTCCGCGCAATTGTTGCGGAACGCTGATATTGCGTCCTCATCACGACAGTCTTTTACCTTGTCTTTGACAAGGAGGAATCTGGCCCAGAAGTGGTGGACCGTTTCCTGAGGCTGCTGTTTTATGCTCATGAGAGCGTTTATGTCCGGGTGGGTGGGTGGAATTAAATCCGAACCCCAACCTGGCCGATTATCCGGAGTCTGAAGACCTTCCAGACTTAACAGTCCGGGCTCCGGAGTATCTTCTGATTGTTTAGGGTCGCATCCTTTCGCTGGTGAGTATCCGGTTCTTCCTGATCGGCGATCCGAACATAATTCGGCTTCGATATAGAAGAAGACTCGCCGTCCTGCTCCTCGACTACCGCTATCTGGTGGGTGACCGGTGGAGTTTTGATTTCTCCTTGATCGGTTTTAGGCCCGATCCGATCGTAATCTGCGGTGATTCCCAAAGCGGTGATACGATATAGGAGCTCGTTTAAGGACGAAAACTCTGCCGGATCCATCTGTTTGGAGTGTTCGGAGTTGATGCGAAGGGGGTTTTCGATGGCCCGAGAGGTCATCGTCGGCTCAACGGCCGAACGGGCGATCATGGTAAAGTCGCCCAGCCGGAGGGTTTGGCCTAGGGCCAGGAATCCCCCGGAGGTGATGCTGTCTTTGAGGACAAGGCGAGCCATCGAACCTTTCGTCGATGTCACAGTGGAATTCTCAATGAAAGCACCAATGTCGGTGTCAAAACCGGCGGATCTCGGGTAGGGGGTCCCGAACTGTGCGTCTAGGATTGATGGTTACAGGAGACAGGGGACACAATGTTTACCCAGGTTCGGGCCCTCTCTATGGAGGTAATACCCTACTTCCTGCTTGATTGATCTTGATGAATATGAGTGTTACAAGAGTTGATCTACCATGAGATCGTAATGGCTAAACCCTAGAAGTCTAGCCTGTATGACTATGGTAATGAGTATATCCTTTCCGGACTAGACCCTCCGGTTTATATAGAAACCGGGGGGATCTAGGGTTACACAGAGTCGGTTACATAGGAAGGAATCTTCATAGTTGATCGCCAAGCATGCCTTCCACGCCAAGGAGAGTCCAATCCGGACACGTGTAGAGTCTTCGGCCTTCATGTCTTCACAGCCCACCAGTCCGGCCCATAGATAACAGGCCAGACGCCCGAGGACCCCTTAGTCTAGGACTCCCTTAGTCGCGGAGGCCGTCCCGACAAGGGTCTTACCGGGGGAGTCCGCCTCGCCCTCTTGCTCTTTGTGTTCCTTGGTCTTGGCGTTGTTTTGCCCGTCTCGTGCTTCTGTTCCCTCCCTTTGCCCTGCTAAGTGCGGCCGCAGGCGCGGCTCTGACTGCCCGTGCACAAGTAGAGGGGTACAAAAGGGGACCCTACTTTTGTACACCAACAGGAGCCCCCGGGCCTGGGCCACACATAAGCGAAGCGCGTTGTTGGGCCAGTCCCAGAACGGTGCGCGGGCAGGCGGGGCAGATTTATACCGTAATAATTTCTTTGCTTGCTTGCGCTTCCCCACTACCCGCGTTGAATGCGCGTCATGGAGGGTCGTGCATGACGTGGGGGGCATGCGTGGGGCGGCTGCTGCCCTCATGCGTCATATCGTGGTAAATGGTAACGAGGCGGCCTGCGCCTTCCCCATAAAAAGGAGAAACCGCAGGTGCGATGCCCATTTACCCCCCGTGCCTTCTCCAATCTCGGAACCGCTGTCCCTTCCCCCCCTGCTTCCTCAAGATCTCTCCTTCGCTCGCCGCTGCCGCCCCCATTGCTCCAGATTCTCCGCTCCTCCTCCAGCTGCCATGGCGCCCAAAACCAGCAGGGGCAAGGGAGCGGCCAAGGATGCCGGGGAGAGGGAGGCGCCGGAGAGTGAGTTGGCGGTGCAGCGGACGCAGCTCGCCTACTTCCCGTCGAGGATCGACGTGATCCACCTCCGGGACTAATTCAAGCCCCTGTGGGGGTGCAAGACGAAGGGGCATCCTGCCACGCGCATCATCCCCGCCGGTTTCGCCCAACCTGTCCCGAATCGGTACCCATTCTTCATCGACTACTTTTCCTGCGGGCTTTGCCCCCCTTTCTCCGATTTCTTCAATGACGTCATGCACACCTATGGCTTTCACCTTCTGGATTTTACTCCAAATGCCGTGGCGTGCATGGCTCTTTTTGCCCATCTCTGCGAGGGCTTTGCCGGGGTGCATCCCAACACGGCGCTCTTCCGCCATTACTTCTATCCTCGCATCCAAAAGGGAGGCGCCATCTCCGGCTGTGTCGCCTGGATCCCAAGGAGCCAGGGGAAGGGGACATATCCGGAGGTTGCTCAGAAGGAGAGGTGGGAGGAGTGGCGGGGCCGGTGGTGCTAGATTGAGGAGGAGGATCCGCAGGAATTTTGCCAGGTTCGCCACGCACCGCCGGTTCGCAGAGATGATTGGAGCAATGTCAACACCGACGACGGGAAGCTCACGGTCGCCACCACCAGGATTCATCGCCTCACCGTGGCCGGGCTTACCCTTGAGATGATTGGGGCGGATTTTATCCGCCGCCGAATCGCTCCACTGCACAACAAGGGGAGGCCAGCCTGGCTCTTCACGAACGCGACCGACATCATGAGGCTCCGCCCTAGCTTGGACCACAACCTCACGGTGATCAGGCACGCCCACTTGTGCTAGAGGCTTTTTCAGCTCGTCGTGCGCTGCGACGGCAAGGCCGAGAGGTCCGGCAAGGTCGCGAAGGCCGGCAAGGTCGTCAAGGGGCCCTTGTTTGGGCTGTCGGCGGGAGTGGTCTCGCTAAGCAACAACTCTCGCCGTAATGACATCATCGCCATGATGCCGGACTTCAACGCGCACGGCTCGACCCAAACTGGGTAGAGCCGGGGGAGGATCGCGTGCAGGAGTTCTTCGACAAGCTGTCGGAGAAATACGTCCATGCCGAGCCATTGCTCATCCAGGACACCAGCCAAGTGGAGCTGGATTACATCGCCGGCAGGGCGGCGGAGGCGGAGGTCGCTGAGGAGGCTGGAAGCGCCGGCCACGTGGAAGACGAGGCTGAGGTTGTCGCGGAGGAGAAGGAGCTTGCCGGGTGGGCGGAGTCCGCTGGGGAGGCCAGCAGCGCCGACACCGGGGCCCCTCTCATTGAAGACGTGGTCGATGAGTCGATCGAGGAGGAGGCCGAGGCCGACGACCCTCCGGCCTTGGGGAGGAGGCGCGTTCTACGGCGGGCCACCTCTGGCGAGCCGGTCCGGCCCGGCAGGACCGGACAGCGGCAAGAGACCCAGGGGGAGTCCGTGCGCCTGACGAGGGTCGCGGCAGCAAAGAAAGTGGTGAAGGCCGTGGTGGCGAAGAGGAAGGCGTCCACATCTTCTTCGTCCAAGCGCCCTCGGACCCCACCCGCTTCTCCTCCTCCTGCGGATGTCGACATAGAGGTCGTCTTCGACCTTGGGTCTCTCAGTCCGAGGAGGAAGAGGAAGGCAGCGGAAGAGGAGGCGGAGGATGAGTAAGTACCCTGTCTTCTGTCACCTCCGTCCCCTCAGATCACGCTGCTTTTCTTGACTTGTTTTTATTTTTGCAGAGACGTGGAGATGCTGGCCCAGAGGGTGGCGAAGAGGGCCAGGGCCTCGTCGGGCGGCTATCCCCCGGCGGGCACTTCGAGTATGCCACTGGTGGTGGAGAGCAGCCCGGATAGCAGCCCCCGGCACAGCCCCCAGCGTGCGTTCATCACTCACTCCCTATCGACATGCATTGGGGTATGATCTCTTGGCGCTGACCTTGCCATGGTTGCAGGAGGAGAACGGCAGCAGGAGGAGCCACTGAGGGCCACTCCTAACACGCTGCCCCCATCGACCACGCCACCCCGAGGGGCGTCCCCGGCAAGGGCACGAAGCACCGAGCCCATGCACACCGGGGAGGAGGAGGAAGCGAACCCGGGCACCGGCGGCTCCGTCTCGGCACAGAATCTTGGCGAGGAGGGGGCCACTCCTTCCGAGCCCGACACGGGTGAGTTATTTGCCTTTTGTCTCTATTCATTCTTATTTCTTTTTGAACCTTGGTCTTGTCTTTTCCTGATCCTCCTTCTTGGGATCTAGGCGCTCCCTCGGCGGACCAGGAGGACATCGATACTGTCATCGGGGAGGTCGCCAGGGATGCTGAGGCCGAGGCCAACAAGATCGCCGCTGAAGAGGCCGCCAAGGGTGCTGCTGAGGACGCCGCCAAGGAGCCGGTCGGGGAGACTGGCAAGGCTGCTGCCGAGGAGGCCGGCGAGGGGCCTGCCGGGGAGGCCCACAAGGCTGCTGCCGAGGAGGGGGCGGTCGATGACCAACCTTCCTCCTCCGCTGCCTCTGGCTCGGGCATGTACCTGAAGGTGAGCGACGACCTATTCGTCCACCTCCTAGGGACGGCGAGCACCGGGGCGCCCACCGAGGGGGATGTGTTTGATGACGTGGTGCTCGCCGCTGCCGGGCTCCAGGTTGTCGACGAACCGAGCACCGATGGCGGCGGTTCCCAGGAATAGCGGCTCCTCCAGGCCATGAGCGCCAACTTCTAGAAGCTCCAGGCGCTTCATCGTGCCCGCCTGGACAAGGCCAAGTCCAGGATGGCGGTGGTGGACAAGGCGGAGGCGGACCTCGAGGAGCGCATCGCCGAGGCGCAGGCTTGGTTCCGCCAGGCACACAAGGGCATGAAGGCCGCCCAGGACGTGCTGGCTGAGTGCAAGCTGGAGCTTGTCATGAAGCAGGCTTGTCGGTGTCCTGGGAACGGGGGTTCCCAGACTTGCCTGCCTGCGGCCCACATCATGGCTAAGCCAGCAGGCCATACGGCCCATCTTCATCAACAAGGCATCCAAGACCCTCGCGAGGGTTCAAGCCTCCTGAGGCGGATGACGCAAGGCCTCCTCTGGAGTGGCCTAGCCAGGCAGGCTCATGAGGAGCGGAGATATCAAGGCGGGGCAAACCTCACGAGGCTCTCGTGACGTGAGCCATGACAAACGGCGCCAGGCGGGCGCCAGCGCGCGCAGCGTCCTTGTTTCCTCTTTGGTGCTAAGGAGGCTAGCGCAGGCGAAGAGTACCGAGGCATCAGGCAAAGGTTGCTATATTGGTGCAACGAGACCAAGACCAGGAGGACGGCAATATGGAGGTCATCGTGGAGCCGAAGACGGCGTCACCACCAGAGCTTTTCGCAGGCGAAGACCGCTTTTGTCACGATAGCTTGTACTAGCTGCCCCCCTTCAAATTTGCCTGCCGTTGTTGGCTCCCTTCCTACTCGATATTTGGGAAGAGGACCAGGGCCTATATAAGTAGAGCTAGCCATCACAGTAAGGGCATCGGGCAATTCACCCAGCTCTCACCCACACAAGTTAGCCAGGCACAAGAACACCTCAACCTCAGGAGGCTGTTCTTCCCTTGTACTGTTCATCATCAGCCCAAGAGGCAATCCACCACCACCACACTGGAGTAGGGTATTACACCACAACGGTGGCCCGAACCAGTATAAACCTCGTGTCTTTCTGTGCTGCGAGTTTGTCGAGTTTGTGCGCGAGATCTTAGCGAGCTAGGGCGTAGATCGGTAGGAGGGAAAGACTTCGCGCGCACCCCAGTGTTCGAACCTTAAGGGTTTGCCGGAACCCCACATCCGACATTTGGCGCGCCATGTAGGGGTGCGCCGGGGCTTCTTCTCCACCAACCAACTCGCCGACCCTCCACCGCCGCAATGTCCGGCGACCCAAGGGCCGGCTCCGACCGCTGGGCGGCCTGGCCATCCCGGGCAGCATCGCCTGCCCATGAAGACCTCGACCCCACGCTCCAGGTGGCACGAGCGCCGCCGAACTCCGCCGGGCGCGGGCGGCGCGGCCAGGCGCCGTCCACCCTCACCCCACGACAAGTACGAGCCACTGCGAGAGCAGCTAGTCACGCCGCAGCAACGGCGCCGCACTCGCGACGGGAGCAAGCAAACATGCGGGCAGCGCTCACCGTGGCAAGGGAGTTGCTACGATGCATGCTGATGGAGAGCGGCCGGGATGCACTGCTGGAGCGTGTTGCCGAGCTACTGGATGCAGCGGCGTCAGGAGCACCACCTTTCTGCCATCGACTTCCCCCTCAGGCCGTTGCAGGGCCTCACGGCGGGTCTCACCACAACCGCGCGCCGTCGGCTACGCCCGGGGGCTTCATCAACGTCAGCACGGTCAGTGGCGTAGGGGGCTCCACTGCCCCCATGCCGCCCGCGACAAGCACGGGCGCAAGCGTCACCCCCATGGTCTAGGCCGGGTGCCGCCCTACCATCCTCAAGATGCCGCCCTGGGCCGAGCAACATGGAGTGTGGGGCACTACGGCGAGGTGTTCGGGGTGACGGCCCCGGAAGCCTACGTGCCCCACATGATGGACCAGGAGTACGCATCGGAGGATGACCCCAGCTCGTTCGTTGGAGAAGATTGGGAAGCGGGGGCACTAGGAGCCGAAGCCTTCCAAGAACCATCGAAGAACCACGACGATCGCGCCAGCGACGGCAACTACAGGGTACCCCTAATCCCTCAGGAGCAAGCTTACGCTAACCATCAGTCGCAGGAGGAACAGATCACCGCAATGGCCAGCGGTCCCAGCTCGGCGGCCTCCTTGCCGCCAGGGGGATCGCGTTGGGGGCTGCAAGAGAGGGGTCGGGAGCCAGGCCCCTCCCCACGGCGCGCGAAGCCAGGGGACACCCGGAGGTAGGCCCTCTGCCGGGGAGGCTTCAGCGACCCTTCCCCCGGCAGAGGACCTGTGGTCGCCGTGGGAACCGCTGGCGTCCTCTTTCCCTCCTTTGTGTCGTCCTGGTGACCGGTCGGCTCAGAGGAGGTCAAGGGTGGCGCAAGGCGGGGCTCTCGTCTGGCAATATGAAGCAAGGCCGGTGCCTGTGAAGAAGGCCTAATGCTTGTGAAGCTCGCCGCCCGTGACACTCTCACGTAATAATGAGTTGGGGCTGTACACGCTCCAGAGTCTCAGGGGTGCCGGCCTCAGGCCCTGGGGCTCCCTCCCACGCCTAGTGGCAGCACTTAGCTCCGCGCTGGTGAGAAGACTTGAAGACCAGAAGACTAGACTAGGTGCCGGACGCGGCCTTTTGCTTTTGATCTCTCTCTCTCTGCAGCTTTGCTTTCTGGATCTGGATTTGAGTTGAAGCTGAGTTTTTATTGATGCGCGCGGGGGGAGCCTTTTCTTGTTCGAGCAATTTCTTGCCTTCTGGATCTCGTTTTGACTCGGACTCATGTCCGTCGCTTTCCCCTCAAGAGCTCCTCGTGAGCGGGGCAGCGCGGAGCGCGCACGCCAAGTGCGCGCTAGCACTACAACTGGTACTGACCTCTAGTGGGGCCCCTTCTGACGGGGCGACGAGCTCCACAGGGTTCTCAGAAACTCGACGCGTCGTGACCCAGCTCAAAGCTGGCACTGACTATGGTAAACCACGATAGAGAACTCGCACCAGATTCATGAGCTCGCGAAGACACAAACTCGCATTGCATAGGAAAGTAAAAACTGCAGTTTGCTTACATGAGGGGCTCCCCCTCTCAAAATGCTCTTAAAAGTTTTCTAAGGGCCACGCCCGAGTTTGTGTGCAGGATGAAATGACAGGAGAACAAGGGATCAACCAGAAATGTCGCTCGCTATGTCACCCGCGGATGTGTCACTCGCGTCGTCGTCGTCTTCATCGGCATCGTCGCCGCCATCGGCGACGCCCCCGTCGCCGTCGTCAACCACATCGCCTTCGTCTGCGACGACCACCACCGCGTCATCCTCCGAAGTGAAGGCCCTGACCAATGCGTCCACATTATCCTCAACCCAACGCGCTAGGTCACCCCGGATAGCCGTGGGTACGGGGGCGATGGCGGCGTCGAAATCAAAGTTGGGATCGGCATTCAGGAGGTGGCTGAAGACACGGGAGAAAGCACGCTGGAGCAGGCCACGACCCCTTTCCTCCACAAGCTGGCGAGCTCTGGCAGATTGAGCCTCCAGGCACGTCACCACCTCGGTGAAGAAGGTCAGGTGGCTGGCATAATCATTCGAGTGAGGGGCCGGCGCCTCCACATTGCAAATATGGCCCAGGGAGATATTGGCCCTGTTCCAGAGATCCTGAAGCATAGGGGCATGCTCGCGCTCCAGCGTTCGTCGCTGGAGCACTTCCTCCGTGTTTTGCCGCGCGACGGCCTCTGCGTCATCAACCCGCCTTCGGAGGGAACACAGCTCGCCGCGGGCGGAGGCCAAGTCCGCCTGTGCCGTAACCAGGGCGGCGGCCGTGGCTTCCGCACGCCTCTCAGCCTCGTCCAACCTGGGCCTGAGGGCAGTGGCCCTGCCTCATCCTCCGCGCCTACGAGCTTCAGCTTCAGGTCGTACCTACCCTCTAGATCTGCGTGAACCTCGGCCACCCGGCGATCAACCTCCTCCTCGACTCTGGCCTCGTGAGCCCCGACGGTATCTTCTGCTTGGGCAACTTGATGCTCCCTCATCTCCAGTTGCTCGAGCTCGAGGCTGCGCTCCACGGCCTCTAGGGTCAGCGCCTCCTCACGCTTCCGGACCTCCTCTTCCTCCGCGGGCGTCCCCCTCAGTGACGCAAGAGCGGCCCTGCGCGCCTCCACCTGCTACTCAAGAGACACGCTCCAGGCCTGGAGCTCCCACGCGCGCTTCTCCGCAGCCTCGCGGTGGCGGTCAGCCTCGCGAGCCTCATCCAAAGCTCGTGAGCGGGCTTCATGGGAGACCTTGAGAGACGCCTCGGCCTTCGCGTTCTCAAGGTCACGCTGATAGTGGCCGAGGTTGATGGCCACCTTCAGCTTGCGCCGCTCCTCCGCCAGCCGGAGACCTTCAGCCTCAAGACGCGAATCGACACTCGCGAGCTCTTCACCAAGTCGACACATTGCGCCCATCGCCTCCTGGAAGAGCTCGTGACGAACCACACTCCGCCTGCGCTCAAGCTCGAACACTCGGCCCACCTCGTCCTCCGCCTCGGGGGCTGCGGGCGTGGCGCCAAGTGGTGCCCCCCTCCAGGCAGGGGGCTGACGCCGAGCCTGACGTGAACCAGTCCTCGCGAGGAGCCCAAGCTGACCGGGGCCCGCTGCTTGAAGAGGAGCCGGAGATCGAAGCTAACCAATTGCCGTCCACGACCAGTGGAGGAGTCTTGGGCACGCCCGCCAAGCTCCACGCCAAACCAGGGGGAGCGACAGGGCCGCAGGTTCAGCACGCCAAGAGGGCAGGAGTGCCCCTTCGACCAACCCTGCTCCAGGGGCGACAAGCGGACTCAGAGCGCTCGAGGCCGGCAGAAGAGTTGGGGAAGAAGGAGGCCGTTTCTCAGAAGATGCAGCAGTCTCGATGGAAGGAGCCCTGAAAGACTGGCGTCGGGAGAAGAAGACAGCACGCAATAAGCCATGGCAGTGCGGCACTTACACGTCAACGGCGATATACTTCCTTCGCTTCAACAGCCCGAAGATATTACTGCCGCTAGGGGATCCTTTCCTCTTGCGGAGCTCCTCAAAGTCCACACAAAGGCGACCGAAGCGCTGGACGTGAGGACCGGTGCGCGGCGGTGGCGAAGAAGGGCTTGGAAGGATGTCTGCGGGGGTGCCCGGTTGCAGCGAACGACCGGGCGCCATCTCACCACAGCTTCCCGAAGGTCCTGGAGCCTTGACCTCGGGAACCGCATGCCGCGCCTCTCCAGCAACCGACGCCTCAGGAGGAGGGCCGCAGGCTCCCGAGGGCGACTCCCCAGGATCACCATTCGGCAGGTGCTCTTCAGCACTCGAGCTACCGGCCCCCATCGGAGCTCGCCCATCTGCACCATCACTTGGGGTGGGCTCGGCACCAGCGGCGAGGAAGGGAACCACGACGACGGGGTTCTCACGGGGCCCCACCAGGTCAATCGGCCGTGGCCCCCACTCATCAAAGGGAGGCATGTTCTCTACAAATTCATCCTTGTTCTTGCAGCGGTACAGCAAACAGTTCTTCCCAGGCAGTTCGGGCGGCAAGAGGACACCCGTCAGGACCTTGAGCATTGTTTTCCGCGTCCCAAGGAGGAGCCCAGACTCCTGGAACCTCAGGTGGTCCTGACTGCTGAGCAAGGCCCACATCGGGCGGGAATGGCGCTGAAGCAGAGCGACTCGGCGCTTGACGAACTCCTTCACCACCATAGGCACAGTCACGCCGCGGTCCTTCAACATCCTCAGCCTGGCCCAGACAAGAGCAAGGCGGGGGCTCGTGAGCTTCTGATGGCCCCAACCGGAGTTTGGAACAGCAGGCCTCGCGGGAGCATGAAGCAGGGGGCTGAGCACGCCGGCATCGACAAACACCCACCGCGTACGAAACTCGCTCGTGGATGGAGGGAGCTCGAAGTCAATCCCCGCGCCCGCGGTCGTAGCCACGGCCTGGAAGCTCACGCACCCCGAGCATTGTTGAGGGTCGGCCTGATGCAATTAGAAGAAGTGACGGAGGAGGGCCATCGAAGGAGCGATGCCCATCATGGCTTCACACACGAAGGCGAAGACAACAAGAAGAGTCACCGATTGGGGGTCAAGATGCAGCATGTGGATCTGATAATGCTCAAGCACCACATTGAAGAAGGCGGAGAAGGGAGGAATCAGGCCAGCCCAGAGGGCATCTATGAAGATTGGGACCTCGGTGGCTGCCCGAGCCATGCGAGTGCGAGACGCAGGCCAAGCCACCGTCTCTCCCCACTCGTTGAAGCTGGAAGCAAGCATCGGACGCACCTTGTCCATGGCCTCGTTGTTGAGCACCCGGGATCGGCTTAGCGCTGGCTCGACAGCTGGAGGAGCGCTTGGCGGAGACATTGGCTTCTTCCCCTTGTCCCCTTCTTTTGGCGCCATGGCAATGAAGCAGGGGGATGGCAGGTCAGATCGGAGAAGGGAAGCCGGGTCTCAAGGAAGCAGGGGGATTAGGGAAGCAAGGCACAGGCGACGGAGGAATAACTGTGTAGGCCGCGCGGGCCGCATAGCTAGGCGGATTCAAAGGCAGCGTGGGGAAGCGGAGGCGCCCATGTCCAATCAACCCCCACGCGTCAACCGAGGCCACAGGCTTTTGGGGCCCGCAGTGCTTCGAACTTGACCCTTGGCTTCGCTGTGAAGCCAAGCCCGAGTGCACCTTGGGCCCGGGGGCTGCTGTCGGCGTTCTGGGAACAGGGGTTCCCAGACTTGCCTGCCTGCGGCCCACAGCGTGGCTAAGCCAGCAGGCCGTACGACCCATCTTCATCAAAAAGGCATCCAAGACCCTCGCGAGGGTCCAAGCCTCGCAAGGCGGACAACGCAAGACCTCCTCTGGAGTGGCCTAGCCAGGCAGGCTCACGAGGACTGGAGATATCAAGGCGGGGCAAACCTCACGAGGCTCTCGTGACGTGAGCCATGACGAACGGCGCCAGGCAGGCGCCAGCGCGCGCAGCGTCCTTGTTTCCTCTTTGGTGCTAAGGAGGCCAGCGCAGGCGAAGAGTACCGAGGCATCAGGCAAAGGTTGCTATATTTGTGCAACGAGACCAAGACCAGGAGGACGTCAAGATGGAGGTCATCGTGGAGCCCAAGACGGCGTCACCACCAGAGCTTTTCGCAAGCGAAGACCGCTTTTGTCAGGATAGCTTGTACTAGCTGTCCCCCTTCAAATTTGCCCGCCGTTGTTGGCTCCCTTCCCGCTCGATATTTGGGAAGAGGACGAGGGCCTATATAAGTAGAGCTAGACATCACAGTAAGGGCATCGGGCAATTCACCCAGCTCTCACTCACACAAGTTAGCCAGGCACAAGAACACCTCAACCTCAGGAGGCTGTTCTTCCCTTGTACTGTTCATCATCAGCCCAAGAGGCAATCCACCACCACCACACTGGAGTAGGGTATTGCACCACAATGGTTGCCCGAACCAGTATAAACCTCGTGTCTTTCTGTGTTGCGAGTTCGTCGAGTTCGTCCGCGAGATCTCAGCGAGCTAGGGCGTAGATCGGTAGGAGGGAAAGACTTCGCGCGCACCCCCGTGTTCGAACCTTAAGGGTTTGCCGGAACCCCACATCCAACAAGGCTGACATCAAGAAGGCCCAGGAGCTGGCGAAGCAGCAGGCCGCCCAGGACGAGGCCGCTCGGCACCAGCACCAGGCCATGCTGAACTCCTAGGAGGAGGACCTTGCCGCTCGCGAGGAAAAGCTTGCCGCAACACTCCGCGGCAAGGATGAGGAGGTGGAGAAGCTTGTTGTGCAGCAGACTCAGGAGCTGGAGCAGAGACACAAGGAGGCGCTCAATGCCCAAGCCCTGGTCCATGCCGGTAAGGTGAAAGAGCTAGAGGTGGAGCAGGACGGGCTGAAGGACCAGGCCCTGACGCTGGCGAAGGAAAAGGACACGCTCAATGGCGCTCTGACCGAGGCGCAGGCTATAGTCCTCGGCAAGGCTGAGCAGCTCTCCAAGGCCAACAACTCCATCAAAGACCTGAAGCTGAAGCTGGAGGGTCTTGAGGAGACGCTTTCAGGGGTCAGGGCCTGGGAGGAGACCCTGACCAAGGATCTGGAGAAGAAGAGGCAGCTGCGGAGGAACGTCGCCGCCAACCACGAGGATTACGTGAAGGGCGAGAACCTCTAGATCAGCCGCCTCGAGGACGTTGCCGGCAGGATCACCACGAAGCTGGCAGCCATGGGGATGCCAAATGTGAGGTACGCCCCGGAGCCGAACATGAGTCCCAATGCCAAGCTGACCCTGTTCTTCGAGGGTGTTCTTGGGGCCCTGGAGCAGTTCCGCTCCAACAGGGCAGCCTCTCTGGCCAATGAGGCCCGGAGGCTCTGCCGGGGTGTCATGACCAAGGTCCTCACAAAGGTGGCATACTGGAACCCGAACCTCGACTTCGATGCCGCGCTGGAGAGCTTGTCGGAGGATGCGGTCCTCGCAGCGCTCGAGGAGCGTATTGAGCCCGTGATCAGCCGCATCGATGGAGTCCAGAGGGTAGAGGGCCAGCGCCGGGATTAGGCACCCCGTTTCTTCACCGCCGTTGCGGGTTCATGACCAAGACAATTTTTATCTTTAGTTAGAACTGTGGCAAGAATTGATGTAATATAACTCTGCAGCACTTTTAATATTATGCATGCTATCTTCCCGTTAGATCTCCCCTTGTATGTTCGTACCCTACACTTGTTGAGATAAGGCTGCCGGCTCGTAAACCCATGCCATGGTGCTTTAAGGACGGATCCTTAGCACCTTGCCGGAAGGGCGCTTGTTGCCGGGCAAGCCACCTTGCCGCCGCCACAGCAGTCGCTTGAACTGTCGAGCGGATTCGAAGCAGGACAAGAGCCAAGAGCGCTGCTGGCAACGGGTAGGCCACCTTACCGCCACTAGCGTGGCCACATGGACTGTCAAGCGGGCTCGAGACAGAAACAAGGGCGTTGCCCATAACGGAAGGGTCCCATTGCGTGCAGGTTTCCCATACAAAGAACGAGATCTCTCGGGGAAGACAACCTCATATAAGTGAAAATAACCAAGATTTCGCGTGACTTAGCTTTTCTGCCGCCGTATGAGCATTCAACATGTCCACTGATGACGCCGCTCGCTCGGTCTTCCACTTCCTTGGAGCTATAGCGACCAAGAACTTGCTAGGCTAACTGCTAGACCAGATTTTCACAACTGCGCACCCCCTACCTAGCGCGCCAAAGATGTCGGGGGAAACGAGACCTATGGGGTCACTGGGATCCCTTCTACGGTTGGCGGGCGCGGAGTTGTGCAAAGAGCAGGTCTAGGAGCCAGCACAAGGATCGTTTACCCAGGTTCAGGCCGCGAGGATGCATAAAACCCTAGTCCTGCTTTGGTGTCTGTATTTGAGTGTTCTTGAGTTCTTGAACTAGCTATGGTGCGTGCCTAGTCCAAAAGATCCGAGTCCCTCTCCTGGACGCCTTGGGCCTCCTTTTATAAACAAAAGGGGTTGCCACAGTGGCACACATGAGGTGGAAAGGTGTACAGTACACAAGCTTATTGCCTGTCATTACGGGACAAGACACATTAAATGCGCTCCTTAGGTGTCCCGTTGCTTTATCGGGGACGACAACAAGGCCCGTCCCGTCCGTCGCCGCTCCGTCTTGCTCCGACGCGCGTCCAGGCCAACGAGGCATGCAGCGCCACGTAGGCTGGCAGGCTGCTGAGATGGCGTGGTGGTAGGGTCTTCACGAAGATTTGCATGCCACCACGTAGGTGTTTGCTGAGCTGGCCTGGAAGCTGCATGTCGCCACGCAGGTGCCTGCCCAGCTGGTCGGGTTGGCAGCTGCATGGGAACGGCGGTGGAGTCTTGGCAGACGCGGGCCTGGCTGCGGCCCCGTAGGTGTCTTCGGCAAGGGCCTTGCCGGGGCCCCGGCAAGGGTCTTGCCGTGGCATCGTGGATTTCCTTGGCTAGGATTCCGCCGAGGATCCTCGTCTTCTGGTCCTCATATGGTCTTGTGTGTTTAAGATCTTGACAAAGATCTGCATGCCACCACAGAGGTGCCTCCCGAGCCTTGCCCCCAACGTGGTTGTTGGCGGCATTGGAACCCTCGGGCTCACACTACAAAAAAAAGGACACATCCGTGACATTTTGGGCCGAACAAATTTTTTTCCTGTCATACTTATGACACTTCTATGATGATAATTGTGACAAAACCCGGTATCATCATAGATGTGGTGGGGTCCTACTTCTATGACAAAAAATCATGACAGAAAATGGGTTTTTCGTCCTGGGCGGGCCGGAGACGCAGCTGTATGACATTCTTTGGGCCGTCCATGACGAAAAAACCATGGTAGAAGCGAGGGCGAGGAAAATATCGGGGTGTTCCCGGTTACGGTGGGTGGTCGGGGCCGAGCGATGCGCGTTTCTCTCGTACACGCACGCGGGTGGGTGTGAGGCGTTGGGCTCTAACTGAACCCGAGCGAGGCGTTGGGCTCTAACTGAACCCGAGCGATTGCACTGCAGGCTACGCGTTACTGAACCCGAGCGATCGATCGATGGCTGTTAACTGAACCCGATCGAGCGATTCCTTCGCTACTGGTGCTAACTAAAGTCGATCGATGCTGCCTCTGGATGAACAGTGAGCGTTGCTGGGGGGGTTTGGATGAACAGCCCGGTGGGGGTGGATGAACAGGACCCCGTGGTGTTGCCTCTGGATGAACAGTGAGCGTTGCTGGGGGGGTTTGGATGAATAGTTCCCGGTGGGGGTGGATGAACAGGACCCCGTGGTGTTGCCTCTGGATGAACAGGACCCCGACCGATCGAGCCGGTTGGGGCTGGATGAACAGGACCCCGTGGAGGGCTGGATGAACAGGACCACCCCGTGAGGGCTGGATGAACAGTAGATGGTGGAGGGCTGGATGAACAGTAGCCCGTGGAGGGGTGGTTGAACAGGAGCCCGTGAGAGGGCTGGTTGAACAGTAGCTGGTGGAGTAGCGCGCGGTGGAGGCTGGATGAACAGGAGCCCGTGGATGAACAGTCGCAGGTGGAGGCTGGAGGAGGTCGACGGTGGATGAACAATAGCCCGTGGAGGCTGGAGGGGGTCAACGATGGAGATGAACAGTATCCCGTGGAGTCTCGTTTTGTGGTACGCCACACCCCTCCCGATGAACAGGACCCCCGTTTCGACCGTAGCGCTCCAGCACAAGTCCGTTTCCTCCGTTTTGCGGTACGCCACACCCCTTCCGATCAACAGGACCCCCGTTTTGACCGTAGGAGGTCCGTTTCCTCCGTTTTGCGGTATGCCAGACCCCTCCCGATGAACAGGATCCCGTTTCAAACATGGCTGGTCGAACACAAGGCCGTTTCCTCCGTTCTGCGGTACGCCAGGCCTCGTTTCCATCGGCTGTTCCATCCAAGCCCTCCTGATGAACACGACGACGCATTGCGTTCCGACCCAGCCGGTTGGCTCCCCATGAACAGGACGGCGATGCAGTTTCTCCGTTCCGACCCAGCCATGTACACGAGCCCTGGCCGTACGTATGCGCGAGTAGGCGTTCGAGACCCTGCCCGTATGTATGTACGTGGCCATATTTTCTTTCTTGCACACTGGCCGCTGTACGTACGTGTACATGCTATGTGCGCGCCTCTACTACGACACGTGCGCGCCTCTACATCGACCAGTATGTACGTACACGTTCGCGACCAGAATGACAACGCTACGTACGCTTCGACCAAGTGGGTCCCGACTGTCAGGCACTTCCTTCCCTACGAAGATGTAGCTGGTGGGTCCCAGCAGTCAGGGGGCGAATCATTTTTTTTGCCTGGACGCACTTCCTTGCGTGCGAAGATGTAGCTGGTGGGTCCCAGCAGTTAGGGGGAAACGTTTTTTTCGCGAAATACGGTGGCCCGTCCGGTGGGTCCCTGCTGTCAGGTGGAGGAATAATTATTTTGCGCGTTATAAGGAGGCACTTCCTTGCGGCCGCCGTGGACCCAGCTGTCAGCCTCTCCACGTACAGTACTCTTCCGATGGAAGTCGTTCCTTGACCATGTTGACCACGCCGCGCCGAGAGCACCAGGGCGGTGGACGGCGGCGAGGCCTAGGAAGGGGACGATGCGGAGCCGGGGAAGACGCGGCAGTGGAAGCCCGCGCGGAGAGGAGTACGAGGGTTCACTGGTTCGGCTGTGGTGTGAGGCTGCTGCCGCCGCAGGGCCTGGCCAGCGGTGGGAATAGTAGGGGGCGGTGAGGCCTCCATGGCAGCACAGCCGGCCACGGGAGGCAGGAGCATGCGGCACGACTGGCGCTGCTTTGGGCGGCTGGAGCAAGAAGACCAGAGGTTGAAGAAGCACTACGGCCGTTGGATGGACATCGTATGGTCACTGGAGCTAGAATCGTTCATATTGACTAAGTTGACAAAGCACTCCGTCCTCGTCAACTTAGTAGGCCCACAAGTCAGCCTCCCACCAAGGTGGGTCCCAACTAGCAGGGGGAGTATTCATTTTTTTGTGCGTAATAAGGAGGCACTTCCGGTGGGTCCGAGCTGACAACGGGGGGAACGTTTTTTTTCACGAAATACGGTGGCCCGTCCGGTGGGTCCCAGCAGTCAGGGGGGAAACATTTTTTGCCAAATACGGTGGCCCGTCCGGTGGGTCCCTGCTGTTAGGTGGTGGAATACTTATTTTCCGCGCAATAAGGAGGCACTTCCTTGCGGCTGCCGTGGACTCAGCTGTCAGCCTCTCCACGTATAGTACTCTTCCGATGGAAGTTGTTCCTTGACCATGTTGACCACGCCGCGCCGAGAGCACCAGGGCGGTGGACGACGGCGAGCGGCGAGGCCTAGGAAGGGGACGACGCGGAGCCAGGGAAGACGCGGGAGTGGAAGCCCGCACGGAGAGGAGTACGAGGGTTCACTGGTTCGGCTGCGGTGTGAGGCTGCCATCACCGCAGAATAACAGGGGGTGTGGGTGAGTGGAGGGATGGCCTGGCCAGCGGTGGGAGTAGTAGGGGGCGGTGAGGCCTTCGCGGCAGCACAGCCCTGCCACGGGAGGCAGGAGCAGGCGGCACGACCGACGCTGCTTTGGGCGGCTGGAGCTAGAAGACCAGAGGTTGAAGAAGCACTACGGCCGTTGGATGGACATCGTACGGTCACTGCAGCTAGAATCGTTCATATTGACTAAGTTGACAAAGCCTTGGTACGCGTCAACTTAGTAGGCCCACAGGTCAGCTTCCAAAACGGTGCGCCCCAGATGTCAGGGGGAGGGATCATTTTTTGGGCGGGTGAAGCTAGAATATCCGAGATTGAAGAAGAAGCACGGCATCCGTTGGATGGACATCCAACGGCCACTGCTGCTAGAACCATGTGTTGACTATAATAAGTTGACAAAGCCTTGCATACGCTGAGGGAGTCCTGGACTAAGTGGTCCTCGGGCGTCCGGCCTGTTATCCATGGGCCGGACTGGTGGGCTGTGAAGACATGAAGGCCGAAGACTCTACCCATGTCCGGATTGGACTCTCCTTGGCGTGGAAGGCAAGCTTGGCGACCGACTATGAAGATTCCTTCCTATGTAACCGACTCTATGTAACCCTAGATCCCCCCGGTGTCTATATAAACCGGAGGGTATAGTCCGGAAAGGATATACTCATTACCATAGTCATACAGGCTAGACTTCTAGGGTTTAGCCATTACGATCTCGTGGTAGATCAACTCTTGTAACACTCATATTCATCAAGATCAATCAAGCAGGAAGTAGGGTATTACCTCCATAGAGAGGGCCCGAACCTGGGTAAACATCGTGTCCCCTGTCTCCTGTAACCATCGATCCTAGACGCACAGTTCGGGACCCCCAACCCGAGATCCGCCGGTTTTGACACTGACATTGGTGCTTTCATTGAGAGTTCCACTATGCCGTCGACAGAAAGGTTCGATGGCCCCTTCAATTGTCGGTAGTGATGCCGTCCAAGGAGAAACCTTCCTCCCCGGACAGATCTTCGTGTTCGGCGGCTTCGTATTGCGGGCCAACTCGCTTGGCCATCTGGAGCAGATCGATAACTACGCCCCTGGCCATCAGGTCAGATTCGGAAGCTTGAACTACGTCGCGGACGTCCGCGGAGACCTGATCTTCGACGGATTCGAGACCGTGACGATCGCTCCCCCTCGCTCCGATGAACATGACCTAAATCTATCATTAGATCACATCCAGGAGATGGTTCCTGTTGCTGCAATGACCTTAGAACTGGAGCGGATCGTGCCATCCGAGGCCATAGAGTCCGCGGCGTTGGAGCCGCACACAGACTCGACACCCTGCAATGTTTGCGTCAATGGAACTCCGGACTCGTTTCCGGCTATAAGTTCCGGACCATGTACACCTGCGGACACCGAGCTGGATCGGTTATCGATTTTTGAATTCAGCGCCACAGACGTCTTCCAGCACTCACCTTTGGGTGACGTGCTAAACTCATTAAAGAATTTGTCCTTGGAGAAGGACTCACAGCCGAAATGTGTCCGGTTCAAGCTAGGGGCTGATAATGGAGAATTTCGCTTCCCACCCGCCACCCACTTCATACCCACCGTCGAGGACTTAACCGACACGCTTGATTATGGCTCCGAAGACATCGATGATGTAGACGACGATGCCGATAAGGAGCAAGGCCAAGACCCACCATTCACGGGACATGGAACGACCGCCTCTTCGTACGACGTGTGCATGGTTGATACACCTAAAAAAGCTAGCGATGATGACAAAGAAGATCCAGTCGAGAATAAATCTCCTGAGACACAGTCTAAGTACCGGCACCCTAAACACCACTCTAAGTCATATCGCAGCAATGCTGGCACCGGAGAAAATAGTACTCCGGACGACACCGAAAACAATGAAGACCCTGTTGGAGCAAGATCCGAACAGGAGGTACAAGAAAACAGGCAAGCCGGCCCCGCTGAACAGGCCCTGCCCAGCAACAATTCGGAGGACGACAACTACCTTCCGCCCTCTGAAGACGAGGTAATCCTCGGTGACGAAGACTTCATCGTACCCGAAGAACCCCTCGAGCAGGAGCGCTTCAAGCGCAGGCTAATAGCTACTGCGAGGAGCCTGAAAAAGAAGCAGCAGCAGCTTCAAGCTGACCAAGACCTACTCAACGACAGATGGACCGAAGTCCTGGCCGCTGAAGAATACGGCCTTAGTGGCCCAGCCAAAAGCTACCCGAAGCATATATCGCTACCTCAGTCTGATGACGAGGCGTTGGGGCCCGTACCATCATCACACAATGTGGCAGGTCATCGACAACTCTGTCTGGATAAAGAGGCAACTCAAGCCGAATACCAGACCGCGCCACCTCGCCGCATAGACAAGAATAACACAGCTCATGGCTGTACTGGCGACCTCCGACGGGACTCGGATAGTAGAGCAGGACACGCAAGACCGATCTATGGATCGCGAGGGCATGCCTTGACACGCGACAAGGGCTACCTATTCGGACATGACAAACCTAGCCACGCCCGAGACGAAAACCGCAAATGGGCTCCTCCGGAGTTACGTCGCAGTGTGGCCCAACATAGAGGCGCCGCACACCCTCTTTGCTTCACTGATGAAGTAATGGATCACGAATTCCCCGACGGATTCAAACCCATCAATATTGAATCATATGAAGGACCAACTGATCCCGCGGTATGGATAGAAGATTTTATCCTCCACATCCATATGGCGCATGGAGACGACCTCCACGCTATCAAATACCTCCCACTAAAGCTAAAAGGGCCAGCTCGGCACTGGCTAAACAGCTGGGAAGACTTGGAAGAAGCCTTCCTTGACAACTTCCAAGGAACATATGTCCGGCCACCAGACGCCGATGACCTAAGTCACATTGTCCAGCAGCCCAGAGAGTCAGCCAGGAAGCTCTGGACTCGGTTCTTAGTCAAAAAGAACCAAATCATCGACTGCCCGGACGCGGAAGCCCTTGCGGCCTTCAAACACAGCGTCCGGGACGAATGGCTAGCACGCCACCTTGGACAAGAAGGACCTAAATCCATGACAGCCCCTATTGCTCTAATGACCCGCTTTTGCGCGGGAGAAGACAGCTGGTTCGCTCGTAGAAGCAACATCGCCAGCGACCCAGGCACTTTCAAAATCCGTGATGCCAGCGGCAAGCCACGACGAAGCAAACACAATAGTCACAATGATAATGAAAGATCACGTGACACAGCGATCAAGCCGGATTCAGCAACCCCAAGCCCGGTCAACAGAAGAAGCCATTCAAGGCAAACCGAGATGAACCATCCAACCTAGACAGGATATTGGACCGACCCTGCAATATTCATGGCCACCTCGATAAACCAGCTAATCATACTAACAGAAATTGCTGGGTCTTTAAACAGGCTGGCAAGCTCAACGCCGAACACAAGGTGTCGGTGTCAAAACCGGCGGATCTCGGGTAGGGGGTCCCGAACTGTGCGTCTAAGGCGGATGGTAACAGGAGGCGGGGGACACAATGTTTACCCAGGTTCGGGCCCTCTCGATGGAGGTAATACCCTACTTCCTGCTTGATTGATCTTGATGATATGAGTATTACAAGAGTTGATCTACCACGAGATCGTAGAGGCTAAACCCTAGAAGCTAGCCTATGGTATGATTGTTGTTGTCCTACGGACTAAACCCTCCAGTTTATATAGACACCGGAGGGGGCTAGGGTTACATAGAGTCGGTTACAAGGGAGGAGATCTACATATCCGTATTGCCAGGCTTGCCTTCCACGCCAAGGAGAGTCCCATCCGGACACGGGTCGAAGTCTTCAATCTTGTATCTTCATAGTCCAACAGTCCGGTCAAAGGATATAGTCTGGCTGTCCGATGACCCCCTAATCCAGGACTCCCTCAGTAGCCCCCGAACCAGGCTTCAATGGCGATGAGTCTGGCGCGTAGATTGTCTTCGACATTGCAAGGCAGGTTCTTCCTCCAAATTCTGAATACTTGTTTGAGTAGTGTCCGGCTTCCCATAAATGTTGCACTCCTTGGCTTCCGCGCCTAATAATGGATTTTCTCCACGCGTCGAGCCAATGCGAGAAGTCGGGGCATTTTTACAATTGCCACCCTAGCCATGTGGGTAAATCGTCTATTAAAGAGACGGGGATTCTCAGATCCAGATCACACCATCCTCCCATAGTGAGTATCCATCGAAGCACGCCCGGAAAAATCCATTCCAACATGGCCGGTCATCGCAGCTCCTCCTCTCTCCCCCGTAGCCCTAGGCCCGGCAATTGGAAGAAGTGTTCCGTCCCTCACAGCCAATTAGTAGAGTTACAGACCCAGGGGTTTCTCCCTCCAGCGTATATGGTCCCCGTTCGAGCCGGGCTCGCCACCTATAACGGCAGGGAGCAAGCGGAGAGCTTTCCCAGCCCGTCCATGGAGGAGCGGGTATGCCTCGTCCCTTACTTATTAAGGGGGCTTGGATTCCAATTCATCCGTTTCTCTGCGGGCTCCTGGAGTTCTATGGCCTCCAGCTGCATAATTTCACTCCCGCCTCCATATTACACATTGCTGGCTATGTCACCCTTAGCGAGCTGTTTCTGGGCTGCGAAGCTCATTTCGAGCTATGGAAGAGGTTATTCTGCCTCGTACCCCATACACAGGAGGGGTCACTGTACCAAGTGGGCGGAGCCGAAATATGGCGCATCGTCGGGACCAGATACCTGTCCAGCACTCCGAAGAAGACATCCGAGGACTGGCCTTCGGAGTGGTTTTATATGGAGGACGTCCCCCTTCCGGAGCCTATTTGGATGGGCCTCCCTGAGTTCGACAACGCTCCCCTGAAGAAACGCCGCAGCTGGCGCCCTCGGAGCCCTCAGGAGGAAGATAACGGAGAAGTCCTTTACCTGATGGGCCGGATAAAAGTGCTGGCTCAATCAGGATTGACAATAATCGAGGTTATGTCAATATGTATAATGCGGGGGGTACAGCCACTTCAATATCGAGGGCACCCCATGTGGCGTTTTAACGGGGAAGATGATGCCACCCGCTGCGGGCGTAAGGGACCGGACTCAGTTGCTGCTCTAGCAAAAATCCTGTACGATTTGTACAAGGGAGAGGAAGAGGAGTTCATCCGCATTAAGCCACATGATGGATTCTCCATGTACAACCCTCCGAGCTAGGTGAGCTGTCACTTTTTACTCCCAACCTTGCCGCATGCTTCGTCATAAGTACTTACCTTGCCGTTTTATGGCAGGAACTGCGAAAAGCTGTAAGGGAGGTCCACAGCCCGCCTCCACAACTGGAGGACCCCGACCGGGCGCTCGATCCCGAACTTGAAGAGGATCCGGTCATATTTGTGGAGCTGATCGACAGGACATTCTATCAATTGAGCTGCGATGATGCCATGGTGGCCATCATAGCCGACCATCCTGGGCTACTCCCTGCATCGCATGTAAGTAAAACCGGAGTCCCGGCTTCCGAAAAGGATCCCCTTTTATGCACTTCACCTACCGTACACATATGGTGGCTTACAGGGAAGGCCCTCGGGACGCCGTGCCGAACCCGCAGCGACTCGCCAACAAGGGGCACCGAAGCCGGGTAGGCTAAAAAGGAAGGCGGTCAGGACTGAGACGCCGTCGCAGAGGTATGATACAAAACCTCGCTCTGTGGCTGTCATCTTTTAAAATATAATAACGCCCATGTTTCCTAGTAGGAAAAACGCTCGCCAGACTATATCCGGAGAGGTTGCCGATCACGCCTCCACCAGTCGTGCTCTAGGGCCGGACATGGAGGCGGAAGCTAACATGGGGCGAACGCCGGATGTTCCTCCTACAAAGGATGCGGATAGACTATCCGGTACAAATTCCGAAGTGGAGAGCGCTATGAATCACAGGCGTCGTCGGGCCGTACTCCGTGACGCTTGTTTCTCCCAAGAGGCGTTTGATGCCTTCAACTCAGGAGACGCGTACATCCGTGCTACTGAAAATGGTCTTGCCAGAGCCATGGACCAGTATGTAAAGGATATACGGGTAAGAAAATCTGATGATTATTGTCACATCCCAGCTAGTTCATGCATTAGAGTGTTGCATCATGTCTACTTTTCATAGAAACTTGAAATGGGGATGCCAGAAACCCCCAGCACCCCCTGAACACAACTAGGGTTTACTAAAATCCTTTTCAATGAACCTGAAATGCCCTCCATAAATGTTCACCATCTTTGGTCCTGGCTAAAACCTCTGCCAAAAATGGTTTCATATTTTTGGAGGCCATTCTGGATTTTTGCACCAAGCCATAAGTATTTGCATTTGGGCAATTTAAATCCTACAAATATTTTAAAATGCCCAAATAATCTTGAAGGTATTTTTAGGCTGTTGAGAATAATTTCAAATGTGCCTCTGAATATTTCCAGGATTTTCCTAAATGAAATAGTATTACTACTATTTCAAAACACAGAACAGAAATAAATAAAAAGAGAAAAACAGAAAGCAGAGAGGAACTTACCTGGCAGCCCACCTGGCGGCCCAGTACTGTGCTGGCCCATAGCCAGTCAGCTGCTTGCTCTCGCCAGAGCAGGCAGAGAGGTGACGCCGGCGTGCGCGAGCTCGCCAAGGCGCCACCTGCTTGCCGCCTCGCCCGTGGACGAGCTGGACGACCTCCATGACGCGCCCCCGAGCCCCTGGACATCCCCTTTCTCCCCCATCGCCTCTCCCTCGCCTTCCTTGTGACACCCCAAAATTTTGACCTTGTTTTATTTATTAAAATTTTGCCAGGAAATAAAACTTTTCCATTTGTCAAGATTTACCCTTTTGTTATTTTAGATTTTTACCTCTAGTGGAAAAAACCTTCAAAGAGTATTGTTGGACTTATATGCCCTCTTTATAAAACAATTCTTTAACAACGGGTTTAATTGCAAGATTTGTTTTCTCAGAGCTTATTCTCTCAGAAATGATTTCTTTGAATTTGGAGCCTGTTTTGCACTCCAACCATTTGATAAATGCCTTTAAAATTTCCACCAAAATTTGGGGATGTCATGTGATGTTTCCACATCACTTTTATGCAAAAATACCTTTTGGCCATTGGAGATTTTGAGCTCTACACCAACTTTTCCAATCTGGTCCAGTAGGCACTTTTGCACTACAACCCATTTAAATATTTCTTTAAAAATTCTTCCAAGTGTTTGGAGATGTCAGTGGATGCCTACAATTCAACTGTATGCAAAAACCCAGTAATGTTCTTTGAAAAATTTGAGTGAATCACCCTCTTTTGCATTCTGGTCCAATTTGGTGATTTGTACTGCAACCTTATTTTATTTTGCTCTAGTGACCCTGAGCTTTTTCCTACTTGTAGCCCTCCCTTCAAAACCCTTAAGTCCAGGAGAGTGGACTCATTGGAGGTTTTTAAGTGCATGCAATAAACCCTTTTTCTTTCTGTCCAAAACTGGAGTTTTGCAAAACTTGCACTAACAAGTTTCTGGTTTTGCCCATATGATCTTGCCTTCATCATCCACACCTAAAGAGACCCTGATCTGGAGATTTTGGCCACTCCAAGAGTTGCCTAAGTGCACTTGGCATTCTGTCGAGCACTTGGTGTGCACAGTCAGTTTTGGGCATGTTTCCTAGTTTGCACTGTGAACTTGCTCCAATGACCCAGCAACCTTGTCCACTGAACTCCTAGCTGTCTCTATCCTAGTCCTGTTAATTGCCAGCCCCACCCTCGCGCTCTAGACCGCCCTGGCATTTCGTCTAGCAGGTTCCGTGCGTGCTCTGGGCGCGCCCAGAGCGCACGTTTTGCACGCGCGCGCACTGAGCCGCCGCGCCGCACTGCCGCACTCGACGCGACCCGTCCCTGGCCCCTGCTCCACTGCTGAACCGCGCACTACGCTCGCTCACTCCCCACGCCACCCCTGGCGCCCTGCAGCGCCGCTGGCAGAGCTCTTGGTGGCACGCCGGCGTCGGCAGCGAACCTCTGACATGGACGGCGCCGCCCAAGCCACCCCAGCGCGCCAGCTGCCCCCGTGAACAGCCCGGTCTTATCCCGAAGCTCGTCGGCACGCGCTCGTCGCCGCCACGTCGCCCTGCGGCTACAGCACGGCTGTCGCCGGCGATCTTATCCCCAGCCGCCGCGGTCCAACCTGGAGCACCTATTTAAAGGGTCTCCGAACTCGTTCAAGACCTCAGGCGACCTCAGACCCTCCCCGTAGAGCTTCCCTAGCAGTGGATTGACCAGAGAAGACCGTCTTCACCAACTCCGGCCAGTTCGGCCGCCGCCGAACTCTGGTGAAATATGTCGCAGCCAGCCACTCTCTCGCCCAACCAGCGCCACCAGTAGCTTCCCCTTGTCCTTGCGGAGCTGCCCAGCAACCCAACCTCGATCGGAGACCACCGGAGCCCAAAAACCACTTCTCACCCGTAGCCCCCTCCGCCGCGGAGCTCGCCGCCGGCGATTCCTTCCACCTCCGACGACCCAGCTACCACCAAGAGGACCACCCCAGTCTGGCCATTCCATCCCCGCTCTCGGATGCCCGTGAGGCGCTGCCGTTCGTCGACGGCGATCGCCGGAGTCCCGCTCCCGTCGGGTAGAGAAGAGGAGGGAGAGGGAGGAACGGTCAAACCTGACCAGTGGGCCCTCCGGACCCACTGTCAGTGACCCGCGCGCTGTCTTCTCTATTTTAAGTGAAGGCGCATAAGTCCCGAGTACGTCTCCTCTGCTGCGAAAGCGTATTCCCCTCGAAGCGTTTCCCTTTTTCTGGTTTTACTAAAAACAGAGTTTTGACCAGACTTTGACCAGCTATAACTTTTAAAATAAAACTCCAAATGAATTGATTCTTTTTCCTACCTCTCCCAAATTTCATCTAGTTTATTTTAAGATTTATTTCAAAAATATTTGAGACAACTTTTTGTACTGTGTTTGAAATATTTGTTATTTGGATATTTTGCAAAATAGGGATAATGGAGAGAAGAGAAAGCTTTCAAAAAGTGCATCCTTTGCATACTCTTGAAGGCAAGCATTTCTGGACTCTGGCATAATATTTTGTTGTGGTGTTATGATACGATTACAACACCATTTGACTTGGAGTATGCGGTATCTTTATGTAGCGATAAAGTCTCGTGCATGAGTGCTTTTTGGAGATATTTTGTGGTCAGCAATGGATACGCTAGTGATTTGGATCATTCTCGTGAGCTCCTCATGCATACCAGAAGGAAGCCGGGAAAGTCGTGGTCTTGGGTAGACACGAGCTTGTCCCTAGTCCCTCGTCGAGACGAGTATGTCCGGTATGGCATGGTGAGGCTTGATGAGTGGTGATTTATTCCATTAATGGTAATATTGTTGGAGGACACTTGGACCACCTGAGTCGGTCGTAGGTCGAGTCTTGATCAGTAGCTTCCCTATTTGTTGGTACCACCACTTGTCCCTGTCGCAGACGGGGTATGGTTCAGTAAGTTGTCAACCCCTTACCAAAGCACACACCGTACAAAGAGGCCATAGTGGAAGATACTGGAGGCCTCCGGTAGGCATGCCACTTGGTCCGGGGGCATGGGTGTTTCCGGTTGGGACCGAGAGGGGGGGCACCCCTTAGAGCGCGCGAATATAAATTTGATCCCATGCTACGTCGAGGTTGTAGCCTCCCCACTTAGAGTTTTGCTTGGCAGGTGTCGTGGGTGATTCCAGACACCGGTGAGTTAAGCTGGTGTGTGCAGGTCGGGCGTGTTTTCAATTAAAAGGCCGTAGGCGGAATTAGTCCCGATGGGCTAAATAAATCCGTTACTCGTGGGTGAAAAGTACACCCTCTGCAGAGGTCATATCTTTTGGATAGCCATGTTCATGAGTAAGGACCACAGTCTGAGTGAAATCTAGTAACAGTATTCGGATGGAGAACGATTTAACTAGAACTCAGTGACGGTTTTCGGATGGAGACACGGCTAACTGGATCATAGTAACGGTATTCGGATGGAGAACGAATTAACTAGAACTCAGTGACGGTCTTCGGATGGAGAAACGGCTAGACTAGATTTTTGTTTATGACCTGTGACATCTGAGGATCATGTTTTAATTTTATTATTAATATGGACTAACCATTTACATTATGTATTTTATTGAGTATCCCTGGTATGGTTCTACCTCCTGGACATTCACTGTGATTATTCTTTTATAAGCCCTTTCTGTGGTGTCGCTCAGACGCCCGACTGCGGCATGCTTGTTGTTTATTTATCTTTTATAAGCCCTTTATGAGGTGTCGCTCAGACGCCCGACTGCGGCATGCTTGTTGTCTATTTATCTTTTATAAGCCCTTTCTGTGGTGTCGCTCAGACGCCCGACTGCGGCATGCTTGTTGTTTATTTATCTTTTATAAGCCCTTTATGTGGTGTCGCTCAGACGCCCGACTGCGGCATACTTGTTGTCTATTTATCTTTTATAAGCCCTTTCTGTGGTGTCGCTCAGACGCCCGACTGCGACATCGTTAATTTATTTGCAACCTTTCGAGGAGTCATTTTAGACACTCGCTCAGTGCATTTCTTTTACTTCCGTATTGCACGTCCATATTTTCTCTGCACGCGTGCATCACAGATCTTTGTTTACTTCATGGCAGACTTATCATCATAAATGTTTCGGAGTATGATTATCTCCTGTTATATTATACCAGTGTTCTTAATGTTTGCGAGTACATTCAAACGTACTCACTGGCTTGTCCCTGGCTATTGTCTTGGCCAGATTTTCGCGCATGGAGATAAGCATCGCGGTGACAGCCTCGGAACCTACGTAGTGACGATAGCAGCCTCGCGAAGATAGGAAGTTATCCTGGTCAGCTGTTCTTGTGGGAATGGAGACCCATAGACGCAGTTGTATCACAGACCGCTTCCGCCATCAACCGGTAGAAACCAAATGTTGTACTCCTAGGCCACAATGGTCTTGTACTACATATTTTTTGTACCTTGCTTGGAATTCTTGTATCAAGTTGGTGTCCCATCAGCTAACAGTAATCCTGGGGCTGGTGAGCACAAAGGCCGTTTTCTGGGAAATTATTATCCCAAAAATCCGGTCGTCACATTCCTCCACCATGGCCGACGCAGCCGCTGCAACCTCGCCGGAGTAGCCGTAGCCACCGTCGTCCTCGCGCCGCCCCACCGTGTCCAGCAGCTCCGCCGTCGCCTTCTCCTTCGAGCAAGTCGAGCCCCGAGTGCTCGCTTGCCCCGAAGCCACTGCTCCGACCTCGCCTTCGCCGCTCACCATCGGAGATCCCCTTCGCCGTCACCACCACAGCAGCTCGACCCCGACAGCGCCACTTAACTCATCGCCTCCGCC
Source organism: Aegilops tauschii subsp. strangulata (assembly GCF_002575655.3). Lineage (NCBI taxonomy): Eukaryota > Viridiplantae > Streptophyta > Magnoliopsida > Poales > Poaceae > Aegilops > Aegilops tauschii. The sequence goes on along the minus strand of NC_053035.3, from coordinate 366,345,668 downwards.
GTGAGCTTCTGAACCTTCCTATCCTCTCCATTCTCCCTCTCGAGCTCCGTAGCCACTACACGTAGCTCACCCGCACGCGCCGCCGCACGAGCTCGTCGCCGACGAGGCTCCGGCCATCCAACGGTCGCACCACCATGGCCGTTAGCTCCACTGCATTGCCAGGAGCCCGTAGCACCATCGCACGCCCCTCGCCGTGCTCTCTAGCGACGGGTTCGACCACACCCGTACCCCGGCAACTGCACGGCTCGTCGCCGGCGTCGGTTCCGGCGACCCCGAGCTCCACCACCACCACCAGTCGATGCGGTTTGCTCCGAGCTACACGTAGGTGCTCTCCGCCGTCCATTTGGTCGCCGGAGGAGGAATCCCGCACTCCACCGCCGCGTCTGGACGTCGTCGGCGGCTAAACGCCGGCGAGTCAGCGTGGTTTGACCACGGGTTGACTCCCCAGAGTCACTGACAAGTGGGGCCCGCCTATTAATTAACCTGGGTTAGGATTAAGTTAATTCTAATTAGTTTAATTACCTAACAGTGACACTGACACAGGGGACCCACACGTCAGGTTTGACCTGGACGACCCCGTTGACCGCTGATGTCATCATGACACACTGCTGACGTATTAAGCAATTTAATTACTGGAATTATTCTTATATAGGAAATTCCAGAAATTATCACAAACTTCAAAAAATCATAGAAAATAATCTATAGCTCAGAATGAAAAGATTTATATATGAAAAATGATCAGAAAAATCCATTCTATCCATCTGTACTGGTTTCATGCATGTTTAAGCAAGTTAACCTACTGTTTAATGCAGAACAAGATAAAGCACTAACATGGGCCACTTATGAACTTGGAATTTGAATCTTTGATTCAAAATAGTCCAAACCCATCTGGTCTTAGTTGCATTAGCCCAATACATCCATTTTGCCATGTCTCATGCATGCATCATATTGTTGCACTTGCTTGGTGTTGATTGTGCTTCGATGTGTTCATTGTGGTAGGTCCTGCCTCCGAGGATATTCACGAGTATCCAACTGAAGGGCAGTATCCCACCACCACTCCGTCAGGCAAGCAACCCGTTGATCATTTCGATACAAACCCATCCTCTCGCTTCTACTCTCATTTACTGCATTAAGACAACGCGATTCAAACTGCTGTGTGTTGCGGTAGTTGAACCCACTTTCCTTTGCATGACCTGTCATTGCCACAGTAACTAGATGAAACCCACTAGCATGTGTAGGAGTTGATTGAGCCATGTTGTGTTCCTACAATGCTATGCTTGCTACGCTTAGAGTCGTGTCAGGTCTGGCTCATCCGGGTGATGAACTAGAGTGAAAGCGTGTGTCGGTAATTAGAGTGAGGTGTTGAATACGATTTGGTAAAGGTATCGATGCGAGGCCATGTAGGAGTACATGGTGGGTTGTTTCATTGAGACCGTCCCTAAGAACTGAGATCTGTATGCGTGATTTAAGATTCAGCTACTACCACGCATTGGGCCCGAAACCAATGGACCCCCTCGGCTTCTTAATCACCCTTGTCCTCTGTCCAGGAGTTGCACGTAGTTTCTGGTGTTTGTAGTAAGCTGGAGGCCATGGACAGCGCTGACCAAGGGGTGGGCTGTGATGCAGTAGGCTCGTGGCACGGTGTACCAAGTCGCCCGTTTGGTGTCCGGGAACCCTGCACACATCGTTTGGGGCCGTATGTGGAAACCTCGGCCGGACTCCCTGCGGATGGAACCTAAATAGGCGATAAACCTGGACTAGAGACTTGAGTGTTTGGGTAGGCTGTGGCCGACACCCATGTTGGGCTTCCGCTTGAAGGTTGCCGAGTACACATCGTGTAGCGACGGTAAGTGGTGAGAGCGTGTGTGACGAAGTACACCCCTGCAGGGTATAAAACTATTCGAATAGCCGCGTCCGCGGTAAAGGACTACTTGGTCGCTTATGCAGTTCATAGACAAGTAAATGGATACTATTAAAAGCCTCAAGATAAGTGTGAGTACCGCGGATGGCTCTCTCGTGGGATGACGAGGGAGGATCCACGGTGGAGTATTGAGATGGTGATTAGTGGACTCGTGTGCGAAAACTATTTCACAAGTGGTGTCTCGTAGGATAGCTTAGCCAAGAGTCAAAGCTGGCTTGCTGCAATAACTCCACTACCTTCTTGAGAATGAACATGTATAGTAGGATCTGTTGTAAGACTTGCTGAGTACCTTTGTACTCATGTTGCTTCAATTACTGTTTTCAGACAACAACACCGCCCCTTCCGATGGGTTCTACGTAGAACTCGACGACGACGAGTGACTTGCCACCCAGGTGGTGATCTAGGCTTGTGAAGGGCCTACGTAGATAGACAGGCTTCGTCAAGCCTTCTTTCTTTCTAGTGTCTGTACCCAGACAAGTTGCTTCCGCATGTGCTTGTATGATTGTATGACTTGAGTGTCGGGTCATGTGACCCCTATCTGTATGAACAAGTTATGTAAGGCTCTCTGGAGCCCTTTAAATAAAGTACTTGAGTTGTAGAGTTTTGTTGTGATGCCATGTTGTATTTGCACATATCGAGCATATTGTGTGTATGATTGAAATGCTTGGTATGTGTGGGATCCGACAATCTAGTTGTTTATCCTTGGCAGCCTCTCTTATGGGGAAATGTAGTCTAGTGCCTCCTTGAGCCATAGTAGTCCGCTACAGCCCGGTTCACCAGAGTCCTGCTAGCCAGCACTACTGCTCTGGACACTTGACTGGCCGGCATGTGATTCATATCGTTCCTATGTCTGTCCCTTCGGGGAAAAGTCACGCGATGACATCCGGAGTCCTGCCTAGCCTGCTACAGCCCGGGTTCACCGGAGTCCTGTTAGCCCAGTGCTACAGCCCAGATTCGCACGCTGCTGACTGACACGTTCGATGTTGATTCATGTATGCCTGTCCCCATACGTTAGTGCCGCTTTGGGTTCACGACTAGCCATGTCGGCCCGGGTTCTCTGTCATATGGATGCTAGCGACATTGTCATATATGTGAGCCAAAAGGCACAAACGGTCCCGGGCCATGCTAAGGCGACACCCGTGGGAATACCGTGTGTGAGGCCGCAATGTGATATGAGGTGTTACAGGCTAGATCGGTGTGACTTGGAATCGGGGTCCTGACAGCGTTGGCATCAGAGCCGGACTGCCTGTAGGTGCGTTAAGCCAAACTGGTCGATGTCGAGTCTAGAAATGCTTTAGTTATATGTAGGGGAATTGATTATGGGAGGGAATTTAAGGCGCTTTTACTCCTTACCCCATGCCCTCTGATCTGAGTCATTCTCTTCTCATTCTACGTGGGTTAAGGACTAGACTCTCTTCTCTCTATCAGGTTCATGTGTTACTAATCCGTAGTAACTTATAGGATTGTTGGTTCCATGCTTCGGTTCAGTTTCTACTACCTTAGTATGTTGTCGGTTGAACCAGAACCTTGACATGATGTTGTTGAGTGGTATTGCAAACTGTTGCGAATGTCTCAAATCTTTTTCCGAGCATTTACAGCCGTTATGCTGTCCGAATTCTCCTAGAAATACTAATGCCTTGCATTATTCCGTGCTTTCAGATGGCCACCCGTTCCCAGAATCAAGTGGTTCGTCTGACCCGGTGCCTCGATGTACCTGGTCACACGGCCATGCTGGTCCGAGTGATGGTTGAGACATGCTATCGTTGGTATCCCGAGTATACCGTCGAGGAGCAGTCTCGAGACTTTAATCAAAGCCAATATTTTTGCACAGTCAGGATTCACCCTTCCGATCCTGGAGCTACTGAACCCCTCCATTGCTCTTATGGACTTGGGGTTACCATCGAGATGTCCGTGCAGGACGCAGCTTACTCAATGATGACTATCATGCGAGCCAGAACTGCCAGTTATTCCACCTGACAGGGATGTCGAGTTCGTGATAGACCTTGCTCCAGGAACCGTCCCAATCTCTAGAAGACCTTATAAGATGGCACCCCTAGAGCTAGCCGAGCTTAAGAAACAACTCGATGAGTCCTTGAAAAAGGGTTTCATCCGTCCTAGTTCTTCTCCGTGGGCTTGCCCCGTCCTCTTCGTCAAGAAGAAGGATGGTACAGATCGGATGGTTGTAGATTAGCGACCTGTCAACCTAGTCACTATCAAGAACAATTATCTGCTTCCCAGGATCAACGACCTGTATGATCAGCTCGCTGGATCCTCAGTCTTCTCTAAAATGGATTTGAGGTTGGGCTACCATCAAATCAAAATCAGGAACGGGGACATCCCTAAAACGGCCTTTGTTACTCGTTATGGCCAATACGAGCATACCGTCATGTCTTTCGGTTTAACCAATGCGCCAGCCACCTTCTCTCGGTTAATGAACTCAATCTTCATGGAGTATTTGGATAAATTCGTCGTAGTATACCTCGATGATATACTCATCTACTCCAAGAATGAGGAAGAACATGCCTAGCATCTAAGGCTAGTATTGACGAAACTTCGAGAGCATCGCCTTTATGCTAAATTCTCTAAGTGTGAATTCTGGTTGCCAGAAGTGACCTATCTAGGCCATGTAATCTCTGGTAAGGGTATTGCTGTCAATCCCGAGCGAGTTCAAGCCATCCTTGACTGGACTCCACCTGAATCGGTCAAGCAAGTTTGGAGTTTCCTTGGCTTAGCGAGCTACTGTCGCCGCTTCGTCGAGAATTTCTCCAAGGTTGCTAAACCTCTAACTGAACTCCTTAAGAAAGATAAAAATTTCGAGTGGACACCACAGTGCGAGTTCAGCTTTCAGGAACTGAAAAGACGCCTGACATTTGCTCCCGTACTCATACCACCAGATTTCTCTAAGGACTTTGTTATCTATTGCGACGCCTCGCGACAAGGACTAGGTTGCATACTCATGCAAGATCGTCACGTGATTGCCTACGCTTCCCGACAGTTGCGTCCACATGAGGACAATTATCCCACACATGATCTAGAGCTTGCAGCCGTAGTCCATGCACTCAAAACATGGCGACATTACCTTCTCGGTAATCGTTGCGAGATTTTCACTGATCACCAAAGTCTGAAATACATCTTCACCCAACCGAATTTGAATCTCAGGCAAAGACGTTGGGTCGAGTTGATCACAGATGACGACTTAGGAATAACTTATACCCTGGGCAAAGCCAACGTCATGGCTGACGCGCTAAGCCGTAAATCTTATTGTAACAACTTGATGTTACAACAAAGTCAACCACTTCTCCACGAGGAATTCTGTAAGCTTAACCTTCACATTGTTCCTCGAGGATTTCTATCCACCCTGGTGGCGAAACCTACCCTTACGGATCAGATCATCAAAGCTCAGAAGGTAGATCCGGGAATCTCCCGTATTAAGAGAAACATCAAGAAAGGAGTTGCAGATTGTTTCTCCGTTGATAACCAAGGTGTTGTGTTCTTTGGAGATCGCCTAGTGGTTCCCAAGGTACGCAACCTGAGGCGATTGATCCTTAAGGAAGCTCATGAATCTCCTCTCACCATTCATCCCGGTAGTACTAAAATGTATCAAGACCTACGCCAGAGGTTTTGGTGGACTAGGATGAAGAGAGAAATTGCTCAATACATTGCTAATTGCAACATCTGCCATCGTGTTAAAGCAGAGCATCAACGGCCTGCTGGCACCCTTCAGCCTTTGGCTATTCCTGAATGGAAATGGCATAAAATCGGTATGGATTTCATTACCGGGTTCCCCAGGACCAAGAGAGGGAATAATGCTATCTTTGTTGTTGTCAATCGTCTTTCCAAAGTAGCCCACTTCCTACCTGTTCGTGAGAGTATAACCGCGAGCCAGCTAGCTGACTTGTACATCTCCCGAATAGTGTCTCTTCATGGTGTTCCATTGGAAATTAACTCAGACCGTGGAAGTCTCTTCACCTCTCGATTTTGGGAAAGTTTCCAGAATGCTATGGGAACTCGTCTCTCCTTTAGCACCGCCTTCCACCCTCAATCAAGTGGTCAGGTAGAACGAGTTAATCAAATTCTGGAGGATATGCTCCGAGCTTCTGTCATCTCTTTCGGCATGGATTGGGAGAAATGCCTTCCATTCGCCGAGTTCGCTTATAACAATAGCTACCAAGCTAGCTTGGGCAAAGCTCCTTTGAGGTTCTCTATGGACGAAAATGTCGAATGCCTCTTAACTGGTCAGAAACTGGGAAAAGACAACTCTTTGGCCCGGATATGATTCAGGAAGCAGAAGAGCAGGTTCGCATTATTCGTGAGAAATTGAAAACAGCCCAATCTCGCCAAAAGAGCCATTATGACCGCAAACATAAGGCTATGACTTTTGAGGTTGACGAGAAGGCTTACCTTCGGGTTACTCCTTTAAAGGGAACCCATCGATTCGGTATCAAAGGCAAATTGGCTCCTCGTTACATTGGACCCTTTCGCATTCTTGCCAAGCGAGGAGAAGTTGCCTACCAATTGGAACTACCTCTGCATCTTTCCAAGGTTCATGACGTCTTCCACGTTTCTCAACTCAGGCGTTGCTTCTCGGATCCTATCCGTGGAGTGGACCACGAAACGCTTGATCTCCAAGATAACCTCACATATCGAGAATATCCCGTTCGAATCCTTGATCAAGCCGAGCGTACCACTCGATGCCAAAACATCAAGTTTCTCAAGGTTCAATGGTCACACCATTCCGAGAAAGAAGCTACTTGGGAAAGGGAGGATCGTCTTCGACTTGAGTACCCCACGCTCTTCCCAACGGATCCTAAATCTCGGAACGAGATTCTTTTGAGTGGGGGTGAGTTGTCACATCCCAGCTAGTTCATGCATTAGAGTGTTGCATCGTGTCTACTTTTCGTAGAAACTTGAAATGGGGATGCCAGAAACCCCCAGCACCCCCCTGAACACAACTAGGGTTTACTAAAATCCTTTTCAATGAACCTGAAATGCCCTCCATAAATGTTCACCATCTTTGGTCCTGGCTAAAACCTCTGCCAGAAATGGTTTCATATTTTTGGAGGCCATTCTGGATTTTTGCACCAAGCCATAAGTATTTGCATTTGGGAAATTTAAATCCTACAAATATTTTAAAATGCCCAAATAATCTTGAAGGTATTTTTAGGCTGTTGAGAATAATTTCAAATGTGCCTCTGAATATTTCCAGGATTTTCCTAAATGAAATAGTATTACTACTATTTCAAAACACAGAATAGAAATAAATAAAAAGAGAAAAAAAGAAAGCAGAGAGGAACTTACCTGGCAGCCCACCTGGCGGCCCAGTACTGTGCAGGCCCATAGCCAGTTAGCTGCTTGCTCTCGCCAGAGCAGGCAGAGAGGTGACGCCGGCATGCGCGAGCTCGCCACGGCGCCACCTGCTTGCCGCCTCGCCCGTGGACGAGCTGGACGACCTCCACGACGCGCCCCCGAGCCCCTGGACATCCCCTTTCTCCCCATCGCCTCTCCCTCGCCTTCCTCCACCATGGCCGACGCAGCCGCTGCCACCTCGCCGGAGTAGCCGTAGCCACCGTCGTCCTCGCGCCGCCCCACCGTGTCCAGCAGCTCCGCCGTCGCCTTCTCCTTCGAGCAAGTCGAGCCCCGAGCGCTCGCTTGCCCCGAAGCCACTGCTCTGACCTCGCCTTCGCCGCTCACCGTCGGAGATCCCCTTCGCCGTCACCACCGCAGCAGCTCGACCCCGACAGCGCCACTTAGCTCATCGCCTCCGCCATGAGCTTCTGCACCTTCCTATCCTCTCCATTCTCCCTCTCGAGCTCCGTAGCCACTACACGTAGCTCACCCGCACGCGCCGCCGCACAAGCTCGTCGCCGACGAGGCTCCGGCCATCCAACGGTCGCACCACCATGGCCGTTAGCTCCACTGCATCGCCAGGAGCCCGTAGCACCATCGCACGCCCTTCGCCGTGCTCTCTAGCGACGGGTTCGACCACACCCGTACCCCGGCAGCCGCACGGCTCGTCGCCGGCGTCGGTTCCGGCGACCCCGAGCTCCACCACCACCAACAGTCGATGCGGTTTGCTCCCAGCTACACGTAGGTGCTCTCCGCCGTCCATTTGGTCGCCGGAGGAGGAATCCCGCACTCCACCGCCGCGTCTGGACGTCGCCGACGGCTAAACGCCGGCGAGTCAGCGTGGTTTGACCACGGGTTGACTCCCCAGAGTCACTGACAAGTGGGGCCCGCCTATTAATTAACCTGGGTTAGGATTAAGTTAATTCTAATTAGTTTAATTACCTAACAGTGACACTGACACAGGGGACCCTCACGTCAGGTTTGACCTGGACGACCCCGTTGACCGCTGACGTCATCATGACACACTGCTGACGTATTAAGCAATTTAATTACTCGAATTATTCTTATATAGGAAATTCCAGAAATTATCACAAACTTCAAAAAATCATAGAAAATAATCTATAGCTCAGAATGAAAAGATTTATATATGAAAAATGATCAGAAAAATCCATTCTATCCATCTGTACTGGTTTCATGAATGTTTAAGCAAGTTAACCTACTGTTTAATGCAGAACAAGATAAAGCACTAACATGGGCCACTTATGAACTTGGAATTTGAATCTTTGATTCAAAATAGTCCAAACCCATCTGGTCTTAGTTGCATTAGCCCAATACATCCATTTTGCCATGTCTCATGCATGCATCATATTGTTGCACTTGCTTGGTGTTGATTGTGCTTCGATGTGTTCATTGTGGTAGGTCCTGCCTCCGAGGATATTCACGAGTATCCAACTGAAGGGCAGTATCCCACCACCACCCCGTCAGGCAAGCAACCCGTTGATCATTTCGATACAAACCCATCCTCTCGCTTCTGCTCTCATTTACTGCATTAAGACAACGCGATTCAAACTGCTGTGTGTTGCGGTAGTTGAACCCACTTTCCTTTGCATGACCTGTCATTGCCATAGTAACTAGATGAAACCCACTAGCATGTGTAGGAGTTGATTGAGCCATGTTGTGTTCCTACAATGCTATGCTTGCTACGCTTAGAGTCGTGTCAGGTCTGGCTCATCAGGGTGATGAACTAGAGTGAAAGCGTGTGTCGGTAATGAGAGTGAGGTGTTGAATACGATTTGGTAAAGGTATCGATGCGAGGCCATGTAGGAGTACATGGTGGGTTGTTTCATTGAGACCGTCCCTAAGAACTGAGATCTGTATGCGTGATTTAAGATTCAGCTACTACCACGCATTGGGCCCGAAACCAATGGACCCCCTCGGCTTCTTAATCACCCTTGTCCTCTGTCCAGGAGTTGCACGTAGTTTCTGGTGTTTGTAGTAAGCTGGAGGCCGTGGACAGCGCTGACCAAGGGGTGGGCTGTGATGCAGTAGGCTCGTGGCACGGTGTACCGAGTCGCCCGTTTGGTGTCCGGGAACCCTGCATACATCGTTTGGGGCCGTATGTGGAAACCTCGACCGGACTCCCTGCGGATGGAACCTAAATAGGCGATAAACCTGGACTAGAGACTTGAGTGTTTGGGTAGGCTATGGCCGACACCCACGTTGGGCTTCCGCTTGAAGGTTGCCGAGTACACGTCGTGTAGCGACGGTAAGTGGTGAGAGCGTGTGTGACAAAGTACACCCCTGTAGGGTATAAAACTATTCGAATAGCCGCGTCCGCGGTAAAGGACTACTTGGTCGCTTATGCAGTTCATAGACAAGTAAATGGATACTATTAAAAGCCTCAAGATAAGTGTGAGTACCACGGATGGCTCTCTCGTGGGATGACGAGGGAGGATCCACGGTGGAGTATTGAGATGGTGATTAGTGGACTCGTGTGCGAAAACTATTTCACAAGTGGTGTCTCGTAGGATAGCTTAGCCAAGAGTCAAAGTTGGCTTGCTGCAATAACTCCACTACCTTCTTGAGAATGAACATGTATAGTACGATCTGTTGTAAGACTTGCTGAGTACCTTTGTACTCATGTTGCTTCAATTACTGTTTTCAGACGACAACACCGCCCCTTCCGATGGGTTCTACGTAGAACTCGACGACGACGAGTGACTTGCCACCCAGGTGGTGATCTAGGCTTGTGAAGGGCCTACGTAGATAGACAGGCTTCGTCAAGCCTTCTTTCTTTCTAGTGTCTGTACCCAGACAAGTTGCTTCCGCATGTGCTTGTATGATTGTATGACTTGAGTGTCGGGTCATGTGGCCCCTATCTGTATGAACAAGTTATGTAAGGCTCTCTGGAGCCCTTTAAATAAAGTACTTGAGTTGTAGAGTTTTGTTGTGATGCCATGTTGTATTTGCACATATCGAGCATATTGTGTGTATGATTGAAATGCTTGGTATGTGTGGGATCCGACAATCTAGTTGTTTATCCTTGGCAGCCTCTCTTATGGGGAAATGTAGTCTAGTGCCTCCTTGAGCCATAGTAGTCCGCTACAGCCCGGTTCACCGGAGTCCTGCTAGCCCAGCACTACTGCTCTGGACACTTGACTGGCCGGCATGTGATTCATATCGTTCTTGTGTCTGTCCCTTCGGGGAAAAGTCACGCGGTGACATCCGGAGTCCTGCCTAGCCTGCTACAGCCCGGGTTCACCGGAGTCCTGTTAGCCCAGTGCTACAGCCCGGATTCGCACGCTGCTGACCGACACGTTCGATGTAGATTCATGTATGCCTGTCCCCATACGTTAGTGCCGCTTTGGGTTCATGACTAGCCATGTCGGCCCGGGTTCTCTGTCATATGGATGCTAGCGACATTGTCATATACGTGAGCCAAAAGGCGCAAACGGTCCCGGGCCATGGTAAGGCGACACCCGTGGGAATACTGTGCATGAGGCCGCAATGTGATATGAGGTGTTACAGGCTAGATCGGTGTGACTTGGAATCGGGGTCCTGACAATTATATATATCAATAGCCCCTGAGACTTGAAACAGTTGACACAACTGATTTAAGGATCATTATGTGTGCAGGTTCTTACAGAGAAGAATACCCAATTGTCTCAAGAGCTGGAAGAGTGCAAAGCCCAGCTAAGGGCCGCAGTTGCCGCGCTGAAGGAGTCCGAGAAGGCCCCCTCCGGTAACACCTGTCTCTATTGTAAAGAATGACAGGTACCAGATATTATGCGGCATGAGTGCAAATCTAACAATAGATTCTGCAGATGACTCCGGAGCGAATCCGGAGGTTGTGATAGGGAATGAGCCGCATGCCCAATGACAGCTAAAGGCTGGTGAGCGCGTGCTTAAAAGGTTAGGCAGGAGAAAAACAATCTCCAAGATGCCAATATCCAGCTGGGCGTGGAACTGAAGGATGTTCGGGCCCAGCTTGCTGACTCCGTAAAGGAGAATAAGAGGCTTCGACGCGGCATTTTCAGTAAGTGCTTGAACGAACTTTTAAAGTGTTCGGCGAAGAGACCGGCTAACAGATTCATATCTGCAGGTATGCTGACGGGTCGTCCCGAGGAGGAAATGCCCGGGTCCGCGGGTGATCTTCTGCCAAAGCTCTCACAACTACATGAAGAAGTTCGGCAGGTGATGCAGGGCATTGCCCAAGCCTTGTGGCCATCCGTCTCCCTGCCAGAAGGCATGGGGGAGCTTGTAGAGAAGCTCAAGGGAGCGCGGCGACGCTTCCGATTATGGAAGATATCAGCCTGCCGACAAGGTGCGAGGGAAGCCTGGGCCATGGTGAAGACGCGGTATACCAAGGCTGACCCTAACCACATGGCCGAGGTCGGACCTGTGGGGCCTGACGGGAAGGAGACCCCCGTCAGTTTGGTGTATGACCAAGTAGAATTAGTCGCAAAGTATTCCCAACAGGATTGTAGGCTAGACAGCCTGTTGGATGGTATAGAAGAAGAATTTAGTCAGTCTAAGTGACTGTGTACTTCAGGTGACATATATTGTCTCTAGCCGGATTGTAAATCATTTGTCATGGCGGACCTTTTCGCTTCGACCTCGGGACCCGATAGTCCGGAGTGTATCAGAATACCCGCTCAGTTATGTAAAAACCGGGGTACGCGTGGAAACCAGGCGTAGGGGTCATAAGTGCTTGAACAGACAAGTACCCAACTAGCTATGTTATATTACATGGATAGTAAGAAACATCTTCCAGGGAGAATAGTTCCGTTAAGGGTTCCTTTCCCTGGGTACGCATGCCCTAATGTGCATGTCCGAACTGCGAAAAGAGACGCAGGCTATAAACATCTGGGGGCATGTATTGAAATAAATAAAAGTCATCTTTTGTTCACTGACCGAGTATTCCCTTAAGAACGCTAGCTTTTGGCTTCACCCAGTCCGAGGTACACATCCGGCTGATCCGACAGTAACAATCGCAGAGGTGCTCCCCTTATGCCCTAGCCGAATTAACGGAACGTAGGGCATAAACACAAGAGCCAGGCAACCCAGCTTGGCCAAAACTTAAGTCATATCGATGCATATAATGGCGAAAAAAGGTACATATGGAAGAATAACACATGTGTGGGGCATAGAGCCTGGAAATAGTTATATTAAGCTTCTGTATAAGAAGCCCCCAGGTATAATGAGCGCGGTTAGCGCGTCAAGATTGTGTAGTCAAGACACAATTTAGCCTTTTAAGGCCTTGAAGAAAAGGAAAAAGGAAAAAGATAAAAGACAGATAACGGATATTTAAAAAATTGGCGGAGATAAGGAGACGAACATAGAGTCCGGCACTAGGCGTAGAACCTTCGGAGTCTGGCTGCGTTCCATGGATTTGGCTCGAGTCGATTGTCCGATGCATCTCGCAGACGGTATGCTCCACCGGTCAGAACTTGGTCAATAATGAAGGGACCTTCCCATTTCGGCTTGAGCTTGTTCTTTTTCTTCTCCGGTAGGCGTAGAACGAGTTCGCCAACGTTATAGGTTTTGGCCCGTACTTCTCTGCTTTGATACCTTCGAGCCTGTTGCTGATAGAATGCAGAACGGGCTTTTGCCATGTCACGCTCCTCCTCCAGGCGTCCAAACTGTCCTGCTGATCAAGCTCGGCTTCTTTCTCTTCATACATGCGCACTCGAGGTGAGTCATGAATTATGTCGCAGGGCAGTACCGCCTCTGCGCCGTACACCATAAAAAAGGTGTGTATCCGGTAGTGCGATTCGGCGTGGTCCGCAGCCCCATAGTACAGAGTCGAGCTCCTCTACCCAGTGCGTGTTTGATTCCTTTAAGGACTGCACTAATCTGGGTTTAATGCCGCTCATGATAAGACCATTTTCTCGCTCAACTTGACCGTTAGTTTGCGGGTGATAGACAGAAGCATAATCGAGCTTGATGCCCATGTTGCTGCACCAAAGTTTTACCTCGTCGGCTGTAAAGTTCGAGCCATTATCAGTGATGAAGCTGTGGGGGACGCCATAACGGTGTACAACCCCAGATACGAAGTCTATCACTGGTCCGGATTCGGCCGTTTTAACTGGTTTGGCTTCTATCCATTTGGTGAATTTATCCACCATGACCAATAAGTATTTTTCTTATGGCTTCCCCCTTTGAGGGGTCCGACCATATCAAGCCCCCAGACCGCAAAGGGCCAAGTAATGGGGATTGTTTGGAGAGCGGTAGGCGGCATATGGCTTTGGTTTGCAAAAAGCTAGCAACCGACGCAACGTTGGACAAGGTCCTGTGCGTCTGCTCGGGCCGTCGGCTAGTAGAAACCTGTACGGAAGGCCTTGCTTACAAGGGTCCGAGCTGCAGCGTGATGGCCGCCAAGTCCAGCATGAATTTCTGCCAAAAGTTTCTGCCCTTCCTCTTCGGAGATGCACCTTTGAAGGACTCCGGTAGCGCTTTTCTTATAAAGCTCTCCCTCATGGACCTTGTAGGCTTTAGACCGCCGCACAATGCAACGAGCCTCGTTTGGGTCCTCCGCTAGTTCCTGCCTAGTTAGGTAGGCCAGGAAGGGTTCTGTCCACGGGGCGATGACAGCCATAATCACGTGGGCGGAAGGTGTTATTTCGGTGGCGGAGCCTCCGATTACGTCAGAGTGTTCGGTATCTGGTGTTGTGGCCAAGTCCGGACTGTTGTTGCCAGTCTCTCCTTCCCATACCACGGATGGCTTAAACAGCCTTTCCAAGAAGATATTGGGTGGGGCAGGGTCGCGCTTAGCGCCGATGCGGGCGAAGATGTCCGCCGCTTGATTGTTTTCTCGGACCACATGGTGGAATTCGAGCCCCTCGAACCGAGTTGACATTTTGAGGACGACGTTGCGGTAAGCCGCCATTTTTGGATCCTTGGCGTCAAAGTCTCCATTTATCTGAGATATTGCGAGATTCGAGTCCCCACGCACCTCCAGGTGTTGAATGCCCATGGAGACTGCCATCTGGAGACCGTGTAACAGGGCCTCATATTCGGCCGCATTGTTGGAGTCTGTGTATAGTATTTGGAGTACGTACTGGACTGTATCTCCAGTGGGGGATGTCAGGACGACACCAGCATTTTAGAGCCGTCGAAGTGCATGATCCAATTGGAGTACGCGCCATATTCTTTAGGGAGTTCGGCTTCTGTCCATTCGACGACAAAATCGGCCAGTACTTGCGACTTAATGGCTCACCGTGGTTTATATGTTATGTCGAACGGGAGGAGCTCGATAGCCCATTTAGTAATCCGGCCCGTGGCATCGCGGTTATTTATTATGTCGTTGAGTGGTACTTCCGAGGCCACCATAATTGAACACTCTTGAAAGTAGTGTCGTAATTTCTGGGATGCCATGAATACCGCGTATGCTATCTTTTGATAATGTGGGTACCGTGATTTGCATGGAGTGAGGACAGTGAATACATAGTATACCGGCTTTTGAAGTGGGAATTTATGTCCGTCCGTCTCTCGTTCGACAACGAGCACTGCGCTTACAACTTGGTGAGTTGCCGCTATATATAACAGCATTGGTTCGCCGACATTTGGCACGGCCAAGATTGGGTTGGTAGCCAATATGGCTTTTATTTCTTCCAGTCCGGCCATGGCCGCATTCGTCCACTCGAAGTGTTCGGTGCGCCGAAGAAGGCGATAAAGGGGTAGTGCCTTTTCTCCTAATCGGGAGATAAAGCGGCTTAAGGTCGCCACACATCCAGTTAATTTCTAGCTTTTCTTGAGGTCAGTTGGGATAGCTAACTGTGACAGAGCTCGGATTTTAGCCGGATTTGCTTCAATTCCTCTACTGGAGACGATGAAGCCCAGGAGCTTTCCGGCGGGCACGCGGAAAATGCATTTTTCCGGATTGAGCTTGATGTCGTATGTTCGGAGATTGTCGAACGTGAGCCTCAAGTCGTCTATTAAGGATTCGACGTGTCTGGTTTTAACGACCACATCGTCTACATATGCCTCCATTGTTTTGCCGATCGGTTTTTCCAGGCATGTCTGAATCATGCGTTGATATGTTGCACCGGCGTTCTTAAGCCCGAAAGGCATGGTGTTAAAACAGAAGGGGCCGTATGGGGTGATAAATGCCGTTGCGGCTTGGTCGGACTCCGCCATCTTAATTTGATGGTATCCGGAGTATGCGTCGAGGAAACACAATGAGTCATGTCCTGCAGTAGCATCGATAATTTGATCGATGCGGGGGAGGGGGAAGGGATCCTTGGGGCAAGCCTTGTTTAGGTCCTTGAAATCGACACATAGGCGCCAGGATTTATCCTTCTTTGGTACCATCACCAGGTTTGCTAGCCAGTCCGGATGTTTTATTTCTCTAATGAATCCGGCCTCCAGTAACTTGGCTAGCTCTTCTCCCATGGCTTGTCGCTTAGGTTCAGAGAAACGCCGAAGAGTCTGCTTGACCGGCTTGAATCCCTTTAGAATGTTAAGGCTATGCTCGGCCAGCCTGCCTGGGATTCCTGGCATGTCTGAAGGATGCCAGCGAATATGTCCCTATTGTCGCGCAGGAACTCCCGTAGTGCGGCGTCTACAGCGAGGTTTAACTGTACCCCAATGGAAGCTGTTTTTGTAGGGTTGTTGGGTGGACTTGGAATTTGACTATTTCATCCGCTAGTTTAAAAGAGGTGGACTTGGATCTTTTGTCGAGTATCACGTCGTCCCTGTCCACTGTGGAGCGCATCACAGTTAATTCCTCGGCCGCGAGGGCTTCGGATAGTGCCTCGAGGGCCAGTGCGGCTGTTTTGTTTTCGGCGCGGAGTGCTATGTCCGGATCACTAGCTAGAGTGATGATTCCATTGGGCCCGGGCATTTTGAGCTTCATGTACCTGTAATGGGGTATAGCTTGGAAGATCGTGAATGCCTCCCGCCCTAGAAGGGCGTGGTATCCGCTACTGAACGGGGCCACTTGGAATGTGATTTCTTCGGACCTATAATTCTCCGGTGTGCCGAATACCACATCTAGTGTGATTTTTCCAGCGCATCGTGCCTCCCGACTAGGGATGATTCCTCTGAAGGTCATGCTGCTTTGCTCAATGCGGTTTCTGTCTATTTCCATTTTTTGAAGAGTCTCCTCATAGATGAGGTTTAATCCGCTGCCGCCGTCCATGAGTCCTTTATTAAGCCGAAAGCCGTCCACAATTGGACTAAGGACCAAAGCGGCTAGTGCTCGGGCCTCTCGGAATTTATGTTCGTCACTGGCATTGAAGGTGATAGCCGTGTCGCTCCATGGATTTATTGCTGCCACGTGGCAGACTTCGACAAGGCTGCGGAGTGCTCGCTTACGCTATTATTTGAGGCGAAGGTCTCAAAGACTGTCAATACTGTATTGTTGTTATCCACGGGATGGTGCTCTGCCGTATTTTTAATGAGGAGATCCTCACCGCTCTTGGCCACCTGTCGGAGTACCCAACATGCTCTAAGGCTGTGTGTTGGTATGGTATCCGTTGTACTGTGAATTTTGCATGGCCCATTAAGCCATCCCTCCAATACGGTTCCACGCCCTGTAGTGGGCTTTTGCTTCTTTGTAATTGGGTCGGGCGACTTGCGAGAGTGCACCCTTTTAGTTCGGACTGGGGGTTTTGTCAGAGCCGGCGCATCCCAAAATTTTGTTTGGGTTTTCCAGGCGCTTTCCATCGCACAGTATTTCCGTACTATGGCCGCCAAGTTAGCGAAGTGTGCTATGTCATGGCGATTTATGGCGTTGAGGATTCCCTTGTCCGTGCAATTATTGCAAAAGAATGAAATTGCGTCTTCCTCGCGACAGTCCTTGACCTTGTTCATTACAAGGAGGAATCTAGCCCAACAGTGGTGTACTATCTCCTGGGGCTCTTGTCTAATGTGGGAAAGATCGTTTATATCTGGGTGGGTGGGTGGATTTAAGTCCGAACCTTGACCCGATCTGAGACCCAGGGGCGGAGGAGTTTCCGATCTTGGAAGTTCGGGCTCCGGGATGTTGCCCGATAGGTCTGGCCCGCCGCCTGATTCTAGGTTCAGGGTTTGGGCGGTGTCCTCCCATAGACGGGTATCCGGCTCAGAGAGCTCGGGAATCCGGACATAGTTTGTCCTCAAGATAGAGGAAGAATTGCCCCATTGCTCCTCCACCACCGCTATCTGATGGGTGACCGGCGGGGAGTAAATCTCCCTTTGGTCGGGTTTAAGCCCGATCTGATCATAGTCTATAGCGACTCCCAAAGCGGCGATGCGATCCAAGAGCTCATTCAAAGAAGAGAGTTCTATTGGATCCAACTGCTCGGCGAGTCCCGAGCTGACGTGGAGGCTGTTTTCGATGACCCGAGAAGTCATCATCGGCGCAGCGGCCGAACAGGCGGTCATGACGAAGCCGCCTAGTCGGAGAGTTTGGCCTACAGCCAGGGCTCCCCCAGTAGTGATGTTTTCCTTGACAACGAGGCGAGCCATCCAGCCTTATGATGACGGCACAGTGGAACTCTCAATGAAAGCACCAACGTCGGTGTCAAAACCAGGGGATCTCGGGTAGGGGGTCCCGAACTGTGCGTCTAAGGCGGATGGTAACAGGAGGCGGGGGACACAATGTTTACCCACGTTCGGGCCCTCTCGATGGAGGTAATACCCTACTTCCTGCTTGATTGATCTTGATGATATGAGTATTACAAGAGTTGATCTACCACGAGATCGTAGAGGCTAAACCCTAGAAGCTAGCCTATGGTATGATTGTTGTTGTCCTACGGACTAAACCCTCTAGTTTATATAGACACCGGAGGGGGCTAGGGTTACACAGAGTCGGTTACAGGGGAGGAGATCTACATATCCGTATTGCCAAGCTTGCCTTCCACGCCAAGGAGAGTCCCATCCGGACACGGGTTGAAGTCTTCAATCTTGTATCTTCATAGTCCAACAGTCCGGCCAAAGGATATAGCCGGGCTGTCCGAGGAACCCCTAATCCAGGACTCCCTCACAAGGGGAAGAGGCCGCTAGGCGACAGGGACGACGGAGAGGTTCACCAACGAAATACCGGGGGCCAGAAGCAATTTCCACCCGAGGATCAACTACTCTCGGAGCGAAAATAGCATTCCGGCTTCCGCCGCCCACCTCGTACACCTGCAAAATTTGTGTCACGCATACATCACTACGCACTCAAGATACCATGGGCATTGGCGGAAGCACACTACGGACAAGCCTGCAAGCACCCCCGTAACATTTTTTATCCATTTTCTTTTATTTTTCTTCACTATCCCTTAAAAACAGGTGACGAACAGGACAAACATCTGAAACTGGCGCTATCGGAGTCCGGATCCGTACACTCACCTAAGGGGCTATTTCCATCAAGGATTCCCCCCACCGAGGGCTGGCGGCGCAGACGTGCGACAGGAGGTCCAAAATAACTTTTTGTATACCGCACTCTCTATTTTGAGCCTGTACTATGCCTGTTCCTCCGCCTCCGACCCCGAGCATGTCAAATAGCCGGGAGGATGGCTTATATATATAATAAGTAATCATTGGCATATCGCTCAGCTCCCAGTAAACAGTATCCGAATTAATCATCCGTGTTGTTTCGCCACTGAATACAGCTCCCATGGTTGTCTCACAGATATACCTTGGCATAACCTGCAGGGGCTCGGTATGGGAACAAATGAGTTGCCAGCAAAAGCCCGAACAGCTCTACAACGTACTTCGGCGTCGCAAGTTTGGCCTTATATGCATCAGCTCCGAATCATTGTCTTGGGTCAATAGTTGGGTTGCCCGGCTCCTGTGCTTGCTACCCTACGTTCTGCTCTATCGGCTAGGGTAGTAAAGGGAGAACTACTGCGATTGTGCCCTGGTCTAAACCGGATGAGCACCTCAGTAGAGAAAGCCGAAAACTGACTGTCATGATGCGTCGAGAGCTGGTCAACCACTTGACAACTTATTGGAATCTTTAGCGATTCTCTGTGTCACACGAAGGATCTTTTTCAGATCAAATATGTAAGGCACCATACGCCGCATACATACCAGGGGCTATGTCGTAGTCCCACCATAAAACTCCTATGGCTAAGTGAAAGTGCTAACGCCCTATAGTCTGATTGCCTGGTTCACCGCATTATCACCTCCTTTATGGACCAAGACGTTGGATAAAGAGTGATTCAATGCTTTTCCAAACACCCCCGTACTTCCTACGAGGGGGCTGAAGCCAACGACTAGAAAACTTTCAGATTATATTAAAACGGCCACACAGGAGGAATTCAAGCTTTCAAGCAAAACATAAAATAGATTAACTATAAAATTGTGTTTTACAATTCTCATACACCTCACTCGAACATTATGTCTTTCGAGCACTGACCCTCTATCAAGTGGGCAGCCTCTAGGACGTCTTCAAAATAATGCTCCAGTTCAGGACGGTCCTTGCCCTTGGGTGGACTCTTCGCCGCAACATCGATGGCCTTCATCTTCCCCCAGAATGTCTTGACTCGGGCAAAAGCCATCCGTGCACCCTCAATGCACGTCGACCGCTTCGCAGCGTCGATACGCGGCAACGCGTCGCCAAGCCTTTGCACCAAACCGAAGTAGCTCTTCAGAACAGGCTCGGTCGGCCACAACCGGATTATGACGTTCTTCATGGCAGCGCTGGATATCCTATGAAGCTCGGCCCATTGAGACATCTGCTCATTCAGCAACAGAGGGCGCTTTGATGCGCCAAACTATGACCAGAAAAGCTTCTCCGTTGCGTGCCCCTCTCGCGCTTGATAATACTGCACCGCATCGGAAGAACTCTTCGGCAAGTCTAAAAACTCGTCCGGAGAACTCCACACTCGGTCAAGCTGAGCATAGTTCGCCGAACTTAGTCTATAGCAGAAAGGGTTTCCCAGCCGCAATCTCCCCAGCTTGCTGGATCTCCTCACGGGCTGCTCTGGATTCCGACCGCGCCTCTCTCACCTCTTGTAAGGCCTTGTTCAGTTCAGCCATTTTGGCTTCATTCTCCTTCTCCAGAAATTCACAGCGGCTAGTAGCATTTTCCAGTTCAAGCGCCATCGTGGATATCTTCTCCTCGTCCTGGCGCCGTGGAGCTTGTTCGGCTTTTAACTCAGCCGATGCCTTTTCGGCAGCCGCATTGCTACATCGGGCCTGCTCCTTGGCCCGGGCCAGCTCCGCTCAAAGTACTTCAATGGCGGCAGCACCACCTGTAGCCACGCATATTCCAGCATATAAATCTGAGCATCATGCTTATACTGCAAAAAGGTATGGGGATTGCCCCGAATACATACCTTGCGACTCGTCAAGACGCATGTTGATTAGCGCAAGGTCATCCCCTGCTACGTCAAGCTTCCGCTGGAGTTCGGCAATATCCATAGTCTGGGAAGTAGCCAAGGGGGAAACAGCCTGCATTCCAGTTCATCAGATCAGTCCTTGAGTAATCCTTTTTAATCCTCCGATTTGCTTCCCAGTGGAAGCCAACCCGAGTCTCAGGGGCTACTACCTATACATAGGTGCATCTTTGCAAATAAAACATAGCTGAAAATATTGTATCACAAACCTCGAAGCCTTTTAGCAGGCTCATGAAGGCTTCATTCAATCCGCTCTTCGCGGACAAAATCTTGTCAACCACTGTACCCATCAAGGTACGCTGTTCTCCCGAGACAGATGCTTTTCGCAACATGTCCCGCAATATATCTGGAGCCTCCGGGTCTCCGGAAGCCGCTCTAGGAGCACTGCCATCCTTTGAAGGAATCTGTTCACCCGTCTCCAGAATCACCGTCGGCTGCGAGCCAGACAGTCCGGGGCCGTTATTATCAACCCCAGAATCTCGGACGGTCAGAGACCACCTTCGGTTACTGCCTCTTTTATCCCCTGCGTAACTTGTTGATCAAGAAGAACCCTCCGAATGACACTTCAGAGTCGTCCGCCTTATTGGGTGAGGAGGTTGGGGGAGGCGTCTCGCTCTCCATCATCTCTGGGAGGAGACCTCCCGAAGAAGAGGATTGCCTAGAAACACTCTGCGCCGACCTGTAAAAATGCACGGACGCGTTACGTATATCTTCGGTAACGGCAAAGGAGCGTGACACTATCAAAGTATTCCAGATTCACTTACGGTTTGGCCTAGGGCTTGTCCCCTTGTCGGAGCTGTTCAACGGCGTCGCCTTCCAAACCCAAGCTGCTCAATGGTGGTATCTTGCCCCTTTTGGGGGATCGCCCCTCCCAACCTTCGGAGGCGGCCCTTTTCCTCCTACTCGGAGAAGGGATGCTGGCTCCCCTTTCCCCTCTATCTTCAGGCGAGGAAAGGTCGATTTCTCCGGACTCAGTATCCGACTTACTTCCGGAACAAAGGTCATCCCGGGTCTTTTCGCTTTCCTCTTTGCCCTCCCTTGCCGGCGCCTGATATGGTGCCGAGGCCAGCTGAGGGAGTCCTGGATTAGGGGGTCCTCGGACAGCCGGACTATATCCTTCGGCCGGACTGTTGGACTATGAAGATACAAGATTGAAGACTTCGTCCCGTGTCCGGATGGGACTCTCCTTGGCGTGGAAGGCAAGCTTGGCGATACGGATATGTAGCTCTCCTCCCTTGTAACCGACTCTGTGTAACCCTAGCCCCCTCCAGTGTCTATATAAACCGGAGGGTTTAGTCCGTAGGACAACAACAATCATACCATAGGCTAGCTTCTAGGGTTTAGCCTGGTAGATCAACTCTTGTAATACTCATATCAACAAGATCAATCAAGCAGGAAGTAGGGTATTACCTCCATCGAGAGGGCCCGAACCTGGGTAAACATTGTGTCCCCCGCCTCCTGTTACCATCCGCCTTAGACGCACAGTTCGGGACCCCCTACCCGAGATCCGCCGGTTTTGACACCGACATTGGTGCTTTCATTGAGAGTTCCACTGTGCCGTCACCGTAAGGCTTGATGGCCCCTTCAATCATCGGCAACGATGCGATCTAGGGTGAGGTTTTCCTCCCCAGACAGATCTTCGTATTCGGCGGCTTCGCACTGCGGGCCAACTCGCTTGGCCATCTGGAGCAGATCGAGAGCTACGCCCCTGGACATCAGGTCAGGTTTGGAAACTTGAATTATACTGCCGACATCCGCGGAGACTTGATCTTTGACGAATTCGAGCCCATGTCAGGTGCGCCGCACGATCACGACGAGCATGATTTAGCTCTGCCGTCGGACTGTGTTTGGGAGATCACACCTGTAACTACTCTGGCCTTCAATCCGGAACAGATTGTGCCATCCGAGGACGGGTGGATAGACCCCGCCATGGAGGCCGCACTCTCAGTGGCGATAGAGCCGAATACTGACTTCACCCCTTACGAGAGCCGTGTTGCTGAACCATTGGATTCGTCCCCGGCCACGGGCTCTGAGCCACCTGCGTCCGTGCCTATCGAATCCAAGTGGGCACCGATCATGGAGGTCTCTCTCCTTGTCAGGAGAACCTTGGCCGAACTATGTCCGACTAGAATGGGATGCGGACGACGAAGAAATTCGCTTCCCACCCACCACCCACTTAGTAGCCACTGTCGACGATTTAACCGACATGCTCGACTTCGGCTCCGAAGACATCGATGGTATGGATGATGATGTAGGAGACGAACAAGAACCACCGCCCATAGGGCGCTGGACGGCCACCTCATCGTATGACATATACATGGTGGACACCCCCAAAGAAGGGGATGGCAACAAGACAACGAAGGATAATCCCTCCAAGAAGCAACCCAAGCACCGACGTCAGCGGCGCCGCTCTAAGTCTCGCCATAGCAAAAGCAGCGATACCGGCACAAGAGACAATAACGCTCCGGATAGTGCCGAAGATGACGATAATCCCCTCCAGCCAGACCTCGAGCGGGAGGATGAACAAGCTAGCCCTCCGGAACAGGCAGCAAACGGAGAATCAGAGGATGACAATTACATGCCTCTCTCCGAAGACGAAGTGAGCCTCGGCAATGAAGAATTTGTCGTGCCTGAGGATCCCATCGAGCAGGAATGCTTCAAGCGCCGGCTTATAGCCACAGCAAACAGCCTAAAGAAAAAGCAACAACAGCTTCGAGCTGATCAAGACCTGCTAGCGGATAGATGGACTGAAGTCCTAGCAGCCGAGGAATACGAACTCGAGCGCCCAACCAAGAGTTACCCAAAGCGCAGGTTGCTACCTCGACTCGAGGAGGAAGCATTAAAACATACACCACTAGCGTATAATGCGGCAGATCGGCCATCTCGTGGCCGAGATAGAGAGGCATATCAGCCCGAAGTCCAGCCCGCACCCCGCCGCCACTCAAACAAAAATACCAAGGCCCGGGGCAACACGTAGGACCTGTGAGACGTATTGGAAAACAAGGCAAAACATGCAAGATCGATCTACGGATCACGGGGGCGCGCACTAACACGTGACGATGATCGTCACGCCGGATACACTAAAAGCAAATCCGGCCGAGCGAACACGCCAGACAAGACTCGTATGAACTGCGTCGTGATATAGCCCGGCACAGAGGCGCCGCACACCCCCTATGCTTCACTGATGAAGTAATGGATGATGAATTCCCAGAAGGGTTTAAACCCGTAAACATTGAATCATATGATGGTACTACAGACCCTGCGGTATGGATAGAAGACTTCTTCCTCCACATTCACATGGCCCGCGGGGATGACCTACATGCCATCAAGTATCTCCCGCTAAAAATCAAAGGGCCGGCTTGGCATTGGCTCAATAGCTTGCCGGCAAACTCCATCAGAAGTTGGGAGAGCCTGGCAGAGGCATTCGTGGACAATTTCCAGGGCACTTATGTGCGACTACCGAATGCTGACGATTTAAGTCATATAACTCAGCAGCCGGGGGAATCGGCCAGGAAATTCTAGACCCGGTTCCTAACCAAGAAGAACCAAATAGTCGACTGTCCGGATGCAGAGGCCTTAGCGGCATTTAAGCATAATATCCGTGACGAATGGCTCGCCCGGCACCTCGGCCAAGAGAAGCCAAAATCCATGGCAGCCCTCATGACACTTATGACCCGCTTTTGCGCGGGCGAAGATAGCTGGTTGGCTCGTAGTACCAATACAACAAGCAAGCCTGGCATATCAGAAGCCAGGGATAGCAATGGCAAACCACGACGCAACAAACACAAGCGCCGCAAATATGGTGAAAATGCCAAAAATACGGCAGTTAATGCCGGGTTCAGGAGCTCAAAGTCCGGTCAGCGGAAAGGGCCACCCAAAAATAAAAATCCGGGTCCATCCAGTCTGGACCGCATACTCGATCGCCAATGCCAAATTCATGGCACCCCAGAAATGCCAGCCACCCATACCAACAGAGAATGCTGGGTCTTCAAACAAGCCGGCAGGGCATGCGCCAAATATGAAGGGGGTCTCAAAGCGACGATAGCAACGAAGAGCCCAGATCACCGAACACAGGAGGGCAAAAGAAATTTCCCCCGCATATTCAATCGGTGAATGTGGTAAATACCACCCAACTTACCAACTCGGACCAGATATGCACCCTTAGGGATGGCGACTCAACAAAACTAGTCGTCCCACAATATAAACTAGGGTCGGTCACCTTCAACCGCACGGATCGTCCGGTTAACGCCAATCAGGGCAATCCAGCCGCACTAGTCCTCGACCCAATAATAGACGGGTTCCACCTCACTCAAGTCCTTATGGACGGAGGTAGCAGTCTAAATCTGCTTTACCAGGACACTGTGCGCAAGATGGGCATTGATCATTCGGCGATCAAACCCACTAAAGCCACTTTCAGAGGCATTATACCAGGTGTGGAGGTTAGCTGTACAGGCTCCATTGCCCTTGAGGTAGTCTTCGGATCACCAGAAAACTACCGTATCGAAGAGTTAATCTTTGAAATCGTCCCTTTCCGCAGTGATTATCAAGCACTGATCGGACGAACCGCGTACGCTCGATTCAACGCGGTACCACATTATGCCTACCGTAAGCTCAAGATGCCCGGTCCACGCGACGTCATCACGGTTAATGGCATGGCGGAACCTTCCCTCGGCACCAACAAATACACGACTGCCTTAGCAGCAAAAACAACGAGCAGCACCTCGCAGCCGAACCTCGAGTCGACGACCAGGCTCCCGGACACCATCAAGGGACTGTGAACTACTTCGCGGAAGGATAGCTCGGCTCGTCCAGAGCTCAACTAAACACTCCGGCGAAGGCCAGGACAGGCCGAACTCAGCGGCTCAACCGCCCTCCGGCACGTAAATATTTCTTACATTTCCTTCGCAGGTTCACCTTTGCGCCGACTAGGACGGGCTACACGGAGGTAGCTTGAAAGCGTAAGGGAATCCTTAGACATTCCCCGCAGTGACCATCCGGCTATATTATGGATCCACATTCAGCCTCTTCCCCCTGGTCTCAGCAGGTTCCGCAATCATATTCCTTTTTTTTATCACATTACTTGTACCCATACGCATAGACGTACTATTCAAATACAACATGTGGATTTATATGACGTTTACCTGGTTTTATTTCTTATTGAAATCATTTTGTCAAGTGGCATCCGTACATAGCGATATGCCTTAAAATATGCCAGGGGCTTCGTTTTACCCATAACACGGCAATAAAGTCCGAACACCTTCACGGAAGTTCGGCACCCCGAACCTATAGCGTTATATGCATCAGCTCCGAATCATGTCTTGGGTCAATAGTTGGGTTTGCCCGGCTCCCATGTTTTGGTACCTTACGTTCAGCTATATCGGCTAAGGTAGCACTGGAAGAACTACTGCGATTGTGTCCCAGTTCTTCTGGACGAGCACCTCAGTAGAGAAAGCCGAAAAGTGACTGTCATGATACGGCGAGAGCTAGTCAGCTATTCGAGAGGTCACAAAATCTTTAAGGATTTCTCTCGCATAATGCCATAACCAATGCAGCGTGCGATGGATCGGTTTTTTCTCCGATCAAGTGCTTATAGAGCCCCAGTACGGTCTTTCAAACACCAGGGGCTGCGCCTACCATACTAAAGCTCCTATGGCTAAGTGAGAGTGATAAAGCCCTATAGTCTGATTTCCTAGTTCGTTGTGCTGAGCACCTCCTTCTAAGGACCCAAAACTGGGATAAAGAGTGCTCAGGTTTATCCCGAACACCCCCGTACTTTTTACGTGGGGGCAGAAGCCGACGACTGGCCAACTCTCAGGTTTAACATATAAAACGGCCGCACAGGAGGGTAAACTTTTATATCATAGGCGACAAATAAATGACCTTGTTCAAACATTACAAAGGACAACATGATTGGCATTCATGGAAATATAATGTCCTTGGTGCATAGCTCCGCTGCAAGGTAGGATCCTTTCAGGACACTCTCATAATATAATTCGGGCTTGCGGTGCTCCTTCCCCTCTGGCGGTCCTTCGGTCATCAGCTTTTCGGCATCCATCTTCCCCCAGTGCACCTTTGCGCGGGCGAAGGCCATTCGCGCACCTTCTATACAGACCGACCGCTTGATGACGTCAAGTCGAGGGCAAGCGCTTACAAGCCGCTTCACGAGCCCGAAGTAGCTGCTTGGAATTGGCTCGGCAGGCCATAGCCGGATAACCAGATCTTTCATGGCTAGTTCCGCCGCCTTATGCAATTCGATCAGCTGTTTCAGTTGATCGGCAAAAGGCACTGGATAATTCGGCGCCAAATACTGCGACCAGAAGAGCTTATTTATGGTGTTCCTTTCTTCGGCTCGGTTGTCGGGACCCCGATTCCAAGTCACATCGATCTAGCCAGTAACACCTCATATCACTTTGTGGCCCCACGCACGGTATTCCCATGGGTGTCGCCTTACCATGGCCCGGGACCGTTTGCGCCTTTTGGCTCACGTATATGATAGTGTCGCTAGCATCCATATGACAGAGAACCCGGGCAGACATGACTAGTCGTGAACCCAAAGTGGCACTAACTTACGGGGACAGGCATACATGAATCAACATCGAGCATGTCGGTCAGCAGCGTGCGAATCCGGGCTGTAGCACTGGGCTAACAGGACTCCGGGAACCCGGGCTGTAGCAGGCTAGGCAGGACTTCGGATGTCACCGCGTGACATTTCCCCGAAGGGACAGACACAGGAACGAAGTGAATCACATGCCGGCCAGTCTAAGTGTTCCGGAGTAGTAGTGCTGGGCTAGCAGGACTCCGGTAAACCGGGCTGTAGCGGACTACCATGGCTCGGTGGAAGCACTAGACTACATTTCCCCATAAGAGAGGCTACCAAGGATAGACAACTAGGTTGTCGGATCCCACACATAGCAATACACGTTACACGTACGCATAACATGCAAGTATGTGTTGTACAACATGGCATCACAACATAACGCAAACTCATATAGATAAAAGGCCCAGAAGAGCCACATAGCATAAGTACAAACAGGGGTCACATGACCCATCATTCAGAGCATACAAGCAACGGAAGCATTACATGTCTGAGTACAGACAACTACAAAAGAAAAGGGCGAGAAGCCTGACTATCTACAAGCCCCTCCCAAGGGTACAAGATCATAGCTGAGGTACAAGCTACTCGTCGAAGTCCAAGCGGAACTACTAATAAGACTGAAGTCTCTGCTACAAAAACATAAATAAAGCAACATGAGTACAAAGGTACTCAGCAAGACTTACATCATATCCTATCATACATGCATTTGTATCAAGAAGGTAGTGTGGGGTTTAGTTGCAGCAAGCCAGCTTTGACTCAGTGGCTATCCTGTTCTACGACTACGAGAAACTTCTTTGAGGTAAGAAGGCGCACACGAGTCCACTAATCACCACCTCAATACACCACTATGGATTCATTCCCGTCTCACTACGAGAAGCCATCCATAGCACTCACACTTATCCTGAGCATTTTAGAGTATCCACTTCAAGTTGTCTATGTACCACGTAAGCATCCAAGAAGTCCATAACCGCGGACACGGCTATTCGAATAGATCATGATAACCCTGCAGGGGTGTACTGCTTCACACACGCTCTCGCCACTTACCGCCATGTACACGTCATGTACCTCGGCAACCTTCAAGCGGAAGCCTGGCGAGGGTGTCGGCCACGACCTGACTAACCACACAAGACTCTAGTCCAGGTTTATTGCCTATTCGGGTTCCATCCGCAAGGAGATCCGGCCGGGGTGTCGCTCACGGCCCCAAACGATGTCTGCAGGGTTCCCGAGCCCACCATCCGGGTGCCACTCGGTACACCAGGCCACGTGTGCCTAGTCTGTCCCAAGCCCACCCTGCCGGATGCCACTCGGTAGAAAAATAGCACTACCTACAAACACCAGAAACTACTTGCAACTCCTGGACAGAGATCAAGGCGGTTAATAAGTCGAGAGAGCTTGGAGAGCCCGGAGCCCAATGTGTGGTAGTAGCTCGTCATTGGAAAACTTACACAGAACTCGGTTCTTAAGGACGGTCCCAATGAGACAACCCACCATGTACTCCTACATGGCCTCTCACCGCTACCTTTACCAAATCGTGTTCACACGCTTAACTCTCGGCACCAGAACATATCGTAACACTCCAATTCATTCCCAATGAACCAGACCTGACACAACTCTAAGCAATAGCAGGCATGGCATGGTAGGAACACAACATGGCTCAATCAACTCCTACAGATGCTAGTGGGTTTCAACTATTTACTGTGGCAATGACAGGTCATGCAGAGGAATGGGTTCAACTACCGCGGCATAAAGTAGCAGTTGAATCATTGTTGTCCTAATGCATAAAAGAGAGCAGGAGCGAGAGAGTAGGACTGTATCAGAATGAACAAGGGGGTTTGCTTGCCTGGTAGATCAACAGGGTGGCACTGCTCCTCAGACAGGTACTCTGGAACACTCTCCGGAGCAGGACCTATCGAGAAGGAACGGTGTCGACAATCAAAACACAATCATATGCAACAATATGATGCATGAATATGGCATGAATATGTGATGTGTTTTGAGCCAATGCATTTAGCATTCAACTTGGAAGAGATCCATTTGAACCAAAGGTTCAAATGCAACTCTAATATAAGTCCCTTTAAATGCCATAAGTGTGTTTTCATATATACAGCATATATAGGTTGGTTTGTCATGCATGAAAATGGCACAAATGGATAGATTGAATTTTTCTGATGATTTTTCATATATAAATTATTTAAAACTGAGCTACGGTTGAATTTCTATGAATTTTAGAAGTTTTACTAATTTCTGGAATTTCCTCATTTAATTTAAATCCAGAAAATGAGTAACTGCGTCATGCTTGCGTCAGCAAGTCAACAGCGCTGACTAGGGTCAAACCTGATGTGTGGGGTCCACACGTCAGTGTCACAGGTTAAACAGGGGGTTTAACTAATCTAATTAAAGGATTAGGGCGCATGGGTCCACTGGTCAGTGTCAGGGTCTTAGGTTAGGTGGTGATTAGCACTGAGCTAATCACCTGACCGACGGGGCCCACTGTCAGACCGGCGAGGTCGTCGTCGGTGACCTCAAGACGCGGCGGCGTCCGCGTTACAGGCCACGGGGGCGGCGGCTAAGGGCACCGGGGCGTAGCCCGGGCTCTCGCGCATCTGGTGGGGCAGGAAGGAGGAGTAGGGGTGGCCGGAGCTCGGGCTCGAGCGGCTGCGGGGGGGGGGAGGGGGGCTACAGAGCACGGGGAAGCAGAAGAGAAGGGGGAACCGATGCAGGGGCTCACGGCAGACTCGGGGGCATCGTCGGAGAGCTCGGCGAAGGGCTGGTGCGGCCGGAGGGTCGCCATCGATCTCGGGCGGCTGGAGACGAAGACGACGCCGCCGAGGACGAAGCGGAGCTCGCCCGGGTTGCTTGGCTCGGTGAGGAGGAGAGGGGGTCGCGGCGGAGCTGTGGAGCGTGTCGGGGAGGTGCGGCAGTGGCCGAGGCCACGGTGGCTGTGGATGGCGGCGATGAGCGCGTTCGGCCGCGCGAGAGAGAGAGAGCGAAGGGGAAGAGGGAATGGGCACGGGGGAGAGCGAGAGAGGTGCGGGGCGGCGCGTGGCGTCGCGCGGGTGTTCCAGGCCACGAGGGGGAGAAGCAGGAGGTGGCCGGACGCGTGGCCGCGCGCACCGAGCGCGTGCCCGTGTCCTCCTGGCGCGAGGAAGGGGATGACTGGCACGGCCAGCTGGCTGGGCCGGCCTGCTGGGCCGCTGGGCCAGGCCAGGCTGCACAGTGAGGTAGGTGCAGGTGG
This sequence comes from Aegilops tauschii subsp. strangulata, assembly GCF_002575655.3. Taxonomy (NCBI): domain Eukaryota; kingdom Viridiplantae; phylum Streptophyta; class Magnoliopsida; order Poales; family Poaceae; genus Aegilops; species Aegilops tauschii. Next base: position 366,315,258 of record NC_053035.3, on the reverse strand, counting down.
GTTTTCTTCCTTTCTTTCTAGTTTTGTTTTCTGTAATTTGTTTTGATATAGTTTTAAACACTAAATCATTTTATTTACTTCTGTCAATTTTTTTAGGAACTAGTTGGATTGCTCCAAAACTCCTCACCAATTAACAGAATTTTTGGACATATATTATATATAGCAAATATATATCCAAAGCAAATAATTATGCATTAATTCCGAATGGCCAAAATAAATACTTATGAGCTCCTGAAAATATTGGTTTGATTCTTATCTCTGTCCAATATTTTCAGAGAGTAACACGAACATTTTCTTGGACCTTTTTGGAGCAATTTTTATCTGGGTCATTTCCAGAAATGATTTCTGAGGGTTTCACAAATCCCCATTTCAATTTAAAATTTAATTTAAACATGATGCTCACAAGAAGGCTAGCCTAGGTCATACCAGAACTAGGGATGTGACAACTCGCCCCCACTTGAAAGAATCTCGTCCCGAGATTCAGGGGTCGATGGAAAGTAGGTGGGGTACTCCAGTCGAAGACGATCTTCTCGCTCCCAAGTAGCTTCTCTCTCAGAATGATGAGACCACTGAACCTTGAGAAACTTGATGTTCTGACGTCGGGTAACACGCTCTGCTTGATCAAGAATGCGAATAGGGTACTCTCGATATGTGAGGTTATCTTGGAGATCAAGCGTTTCGTGGTCCACTCCGCGGATGGGATCCGAGAAGCAATGCCTGAGTTGAGAGACGTGGAAGACATCATGGACTCGAGAAAGATGTGGGGGTAGTTCCAACTGGTAGGCAACCTCTCCTCGTTTAGCGAGAATGCGAAAAGGACCAATGTAACGAGGAGCCAACTTTCTCTTGATACCGAAACGATGGGTACCCTTTAGAGGAGTAACCCGAAGGTAAGCCTTGTCGCCAACTTCATAAGCCACTTCCTTATGACGACGGTCATACTGGCTCTTTTGACGAGACTGGGCTGTTTTCAAATTCTCACGAATGATGCGAACTTGCTCTTCTGCCTCCTGGATCATGTCCGGTCCAAAGAATTGTCTTTCACCGGTTTCTGACCAGTTCAAAGGTGTTCGACATCTTCGTCCATACAGAATTTTGAAAGGGGCTTTCTTAAGATTGGATTGATAGCTTTTGTTATAAGCAAACTCGGCGAAAGGTATGCATTTCTCCCAATCCATACCGAATGAGATAACGCAAGCTCTAAGCATGTCTTCGAGAATTTGGTTGACCCTTTCCACCTGACCACTTGATTGAGGGTGGAAAGCGGTACTGAAGGAAAGATGGGTGCCCATGGCAGTTTGGAAACTCTCCCAGAAATGAGAAGTGAAGAGACTACCACGGTCTGAATTGATCTCTAGTGGAACACCATGAAGTGAAACTATTCAAGAAATATATAAGTCAGCAAGCTGACTAGCGGTGATATTCTCTCGAACAGGTAGGAAGTGAGCCACTTTGGAAAGACGATCAATGATTACGAAGATAGCATTATTCCCTCTCTTGGTCCTGGGAAAGCCGGTGATGAAATCCATACCAACTTTATCCCATTTCCACTCAGGAATGGCTAAAGGTTGAAGGGTGCCAGCAGGCCTTTGATGCTCTGCCTTAACGCGACGACAAACATCACAGTTAGCTATGAACTCAGTAATTTCTCTCTTCATCCTAGTCCACCAGAACCTCTGGCGTAGGTCCTGATACATCTTAGTACTACCGAGATGAATCGTGAGAGGGGATTCATGCGCCTCCTTAAGGATCAATTGCCGAAGATGTTGATTCTTGGGAACCACCAAGCGATTCTCAAAGAAAACAACACCTTGATCATCTATAGAGAAACTTCCACCAACTCCCTTATTAATGTTTCTCTTGATCCGGGAAATTCCCGTATCCTAATTCTGAGCAGAGATGATCTAATCCACAAGAGTAGGTTTCGCCACCAAGGTAGAAAGGAATCCGTGAGGAGCAATGTGAAGGTTAAGCTTACATAATTCCTCATGGAGAAGTGGTTGGCCCTGCTGCAACATAAGATTGTTGCAATAGGACTTACGACTTAGCGCATCAGCCATGACATTGCCCTTTCCTGGGGTGTAGGTAATCCCTAAGTCGTAATCTGAGATCAACTCCAACCAACGTCTTTGCCTAAGGTTCAAATCTGGTTGGGTGAAAATATACTTGAGACTCTGGTGATCGGTGTAAATCTCGCAATGTTTACCAAGAAGGTAATGTCGCCATGTCTTAAGAGCATAGACTACGGCTGCGAGCTCTAGATCATGTGTAGGATAATTCTCCTCATGTGGATGCAACTGTCGAGATGCATAGGCAATCACATGACGATCTTGCATAAGAATGCAGCCTAGTACCTGTCGTGAGGCCTCGCAGTAGATAACAAAGTCTTTAGTGAAATCCGGTGGCACAAGTATGGGGGCAGAAGTCAGGCATCTTTCCAGTTCCTGAAAACTGTATTCACACTGTGGGGACCACTCAAACCTTTTATCCTTCTTGAGAAGTTCCGTGAGGGGTTTGGCTACTTTGGAGAAGTTTTCAATGAAGCGGCGACAATAACTGGCTAGACCAAGGAAACTCGTAACTTGTTTAACTGTTTCAGGTGGAGTCCAATCAAGAACGGCCTGAACTCTCTCAGGATTGACAACAATGCCCTTACCAGAGATCACGTGGCCTAGGTAGGTCACTTCTGGCAACCAAAATTCGCACTTGGAGAACTTGGCATAAAGGCGGTGCTCTCTGAGTTTTTCTAACACAAGTCTAAGATGTTCGGCATGCTCTTCCTCGTTCTTTGAGTAAATAATAATATCATCGAGGTAAACCACGACGAACTTATCTAAGTACTCCATGAAGATCGAGTTCATCAAGCGGGAGAATGTGGCTGGAGCATTGGTTAGACCGAAAGACATGACGGTGTACTCGTACTGGCCATAACGAGTGACAAAAGCCGTCTTAGGAATGTCCCCGTTTCTAATCTTGATTTGATGGTAGCCTAACCTCAAATCCATCTTGGAAAAGACTGAGGATCCAGCGAGTTGATCATACAGGTCATTGATCCTGGGGAGTGGATACTTGTTCTTTATCGTGACCAAATTAACAGGACGATAATCTACAACCATCCGGTCCGTACCATCCTTCTTCTTGACGAAGAGGACGGGGCAAGCCCAGGGAGAAGAACTAGGACGGATGAAACCCTTTTGCAAGGACTCATCAAGTTGTTTCTTAAGCTCAGCTAGTTCTAAAGGTGCCATCTAAGATGGCCTCGGTGAATATCTGGGTGGAAGCGCGGAGTTCGGAACCCAAATCGGGCGCTTATGAGAACTAGAACCAGAGGAAGAAACCAAATCACGGGTGTGCTTACGAGACTCCTCGTAGGTGAGCTGAGCTGTCTCCGCATTAATGGCCTTGTTCACAAGAGCCTGGAATGTATTGCAATGGTGCAAGTGGAGATCACGACGCAACTTGGGGTTGAGACCCTTCCGGAACCTACCTTGCTTCTTAGCGTCTGTGGACACTTCTTCTGTAGCATAGCGGGCGAGGTTCTCAAACTCTCTACTGTAAGCATCAACAGCCATCTTACCCTGGGTGAAACTACAGAACTCTTCTCTCTTGCGGTCAATGAGAGCCTGAGGAATGTGATGCTCGCGAAAAGCCTCAGTGAAATCTCTCCAGGTCGGTTCTGGCCAGCTGGAAGCATAGCCTCATAGTTCTGCCACCAAAGACTAGCAGGACCTTCCAGGCGATATGCAGCATAGGTGACCTTGTCACCTTCAGCTACGTTCGCAGAATGCAGCTTGTGTGTGATACTACGGAGCCAGTCATCTGCATCGAGTGGCTCAATGGAATGATGGAAGGTAGGTGGTTTCAAACCAATGAAATCATAGATGGTCGCTGACTCTTTGCACTGAGGTGCGGTGTTCTCCTCGATACGTGCTAACAAGCGGTTAGACTCATGCTTGTTCCTCTCCATCTCTAACATAAACTCTGCCAACGAAGGCTGGTCGGAATGATCCTCCTCATCCCTACCACCTCCGTGGTTCAGGCAACGAGCAACAGAACTTTGGTTAACTGACGACATCCTGAGAAGCGGAACCAAGGACGAGGTCAACAACAACTATAGGATGTAACATGTAGCACAAGGAAATTTAGTATCTCTCAAACTCCTAGGACAATTCCGGTGGCATAACGGCAGTAAAATGCTCAAAGTGAGACATTCTGCAAAGGACGGGGTAGCACCATACTCAACATCATCACTCAAGGTTCTGAGATATTACTAAACAGGCTACACTGGAGGTACTCGAACTGGGATATGACTCTGATCAACCAATCCTAAGAGACTACGGAGTAGTAACACGTGATCCTGATAGACAGAAGAGGAAGCCTAGTTCCTTGACCCCGAAGGAAAGATAGGATGACTCAGATCAGAAGGGCATGAGGTAAAAGAAGTAAAAAGAGCCTTACGTTCCCTCCCACAATCAATTCCCTTACATAACTAGAGAATTTCTAGACTCAACTTTGACCAGGTTGGCTTGGAAATCTTACAGGCAGTCAGGCTCTGATACCAAAGCTGTCGGGACCCCGATTCCAAGTCACATCGATCTAGCCGGTAACACCTCATATCACTTTGTGGCCTCACGCACGGTATTCCCACGGGTGTCGCCTTACCATGGCCTGGGACCGTTTGCGCCTTTTGGCTCACGTATATGATAGTGTTGCTAGCATCCATATGACAGAGAACCCGGGCCGACATGACTAGTCGTGAACCCAAAGTGGCACTAACTTACGGGGACAGGCATACATGAATCAACATCGAGTAAGTCGGTCAGCAGCGTGCGAATCCGGGCTGTAGCACCGGGCTAACAGGACTCCGGGAACCCGGGCTGTAGCAGGCTAGGCAGGACTCCGGATGTCACCGCGTGACATTTCCCCGAAGGGACAGACACAGGAACGAAGTGAATCACATGCCGGCCAGTCTAAGTGTTCCGGAGCAGTAGTGCTGGGCTAGCAGGACTCCGGTAAACCGGGCTATAGCGGACTACCATGGCTCGGTGGAAGCACTAGACTACATTTCCCCATAAGAGAGGCTACCAAGGATAGACAACTAGGTTGTCGGATCCCACCCATAGCAATACACGTTACACGTACGCATAACATGCAAGTATGTGCTGTACAACATGGCATCACAACATAACGCAAACTCGTATAGATAAAAGGCCCAGAAGAGCCACATAGCATAAGTACAAACAGGGGTCACATGACCCATCATTCAGAGCATACAAGCAACGGAAGAATTACATGTCTGAGTACAGACAACTACAAAAGAAAAGGGCGAGAAGCCTGACTATCTACAAGCCCCTCCCAAGGGTACAAGATCGTAGCTGAGGTACAAGCTACCCGTCAAAGTCCAAGCGGAACTACTAATAAGACTGAAGTCTCCGCTGCAAAAACATAAATAAAGCAACATGAGTACAAAGGTACTCAGCAAGACTTACATCAGATCCTATCATACATGCATTTGTATCAAGAAGGTAGTGTGGGGTTTAGTTGCAGCAAGCCAGCTTTGACTCAGTGGCTATCCTGTTCTACGACTACGAAAAACTTCTTTGAGGTAAGAAGGCGCACACGAGTCCACTAATCACCACCTCAATACACCACTATGGATTCATTCCCGTCTCACTACGAGAAGCCATCCATAGCACTCACACTTATCTTGAGCATTTTAGAGTATCCACTTCAAGTTGTCTATGTACCACGTAAGCATCCAAGAAGTCCATAACCGAGGACACGGCTATTCGAATAGATCATGATAACCCTGCAGGGGTGTACTGCTTCACACACGCTCTCGCCACTTACCGCCATGTACACGTCATGTACCTCGGCAACCTTCAAGCGGAAGCCTGGCGAGGGTGTCGGCCACGACCTGACTAACCACACAAGACTCTAGTCCAGGTTTATCGCCTATTCGGGTTCCATCCGCAAGGAGATCCGGCCGGGGTGTCGCTCACGGCCCCAAACGATGTGTGCAGGGTTCCCAAGCCCACCATCCGGGTGCCACTCGGTACACCAGGCCACGTGTGCCTAGTCTGTCCCAAGCCCACCCTGCCAGGTGCCACTCGGTAGAAAAATAGCACTACCTACAAACACCAGATACTACTTGCAACTCCTGGACAGAGATCAAGGCGGTTAATAAGTCGAGAGAGCTTGGAGCGCCCGGAGCCCAATGTGTGGTAGTAGCTAGTCATTGGACAACTTACACAGAACTCGGTTCTTAAGGATAGTCCCAATGAGACAGCCCACCATGTACTCCTACATGGCCTCTCACCGCTACCTTTACCAAATTGTGTTCACACGCTTAACTCTCGGCACCAGAACATATCGTAACACTCCAATTCATTCCCAATGAACCAGACCTGACATAACTCTAAGCAATAGCAGGCATGGCATGGTAGAAACACAACATGGCTCAATCAACTCCTACAGATGCTAGTGGGTTTCAACTATTAACTGTGGCAATGACAGGTCATGCAGAGGAATGGGTTCAACTACCGCGGCATAAAGTAGCAGTTGAATCGTTGTTGTCCTAATGCATAAAAGAGAGCAGGAGCGAGAGAGTAGGATTGTATCGGAATGAACAAGGGGGTTTGCTTGCCTGGTAGATCAACAGGGTGGCACTGCTCCTCAGACATGTACTCTGGAACACTCTCCGGAGCAGGACCTATCGAGAAGGAACGGTGTCGACAATCAAAACACAATCGTATACAACAATATGATGCATGAATATGGCATGAATATGTGATGTGTTTTGAGCCAATGCATTTAGCATTCAACTTGGAAGAGATCCATTTGAACCAAAGGTTCAAATGCAACTCTAATATAAGTCCCTTTAAATGCCATAAGTGTGTTTTCATATATACAGCATGTATAGGTTGGTTTGCCATGCATGAAAATGGCACAGATGGATAGATTGAATTATCGATTCCAAGTCACATCGATCTAGCCGGTAACACCTCATATCACTTTGCGGCCTCACGCACGGTATTCCCACGGGTGTCGCCTTACCATGGCCCGGGACCGTTTGCGCCTTTTGGCTCACGTATATGATAGTGTTGCTAGCATCCATATGAGAGAGAACCCGGGCCGACATGACTAGTCAAGTACCCAAAGTGGCACTAACTTACGGGGACAGGCATACATGAATCAACATCGAGCATGTCGGTCAGCAGTGTGTGAATCCGGGCTGTAGCACTGGGCTAACAGGACTCCGGGAACCCGGGCTGTAGCAGGCTAGGCAGGACTCCGGATGTCACCGCGTGACATTTCCCCGAAGGGACAGACACAGGAACGAAGTGAATCACATGCCGGCCAGTCAAGTGTTCCGGAGCAGTAGTGCTGGGCTAGCAGGACTCCGGTGAACCGGGCTGTAGCGGACTACTATGGCTCATGGAAGCACAAGACTACATTTCCCCATAAGAGAGGCTACCAAGGATAAACAACTAGGTTGTCGGATCCCACACATACCAAGCATTTCAATCATACACACAATATGCTCGATATGTGCAAATACAACATGGCATCACAACAATACTCTGAGAAAGCTGTCGGGACCCCGATTCCAAGTCACATCGATCTAGCCGGTAACACCTCATATCACTTTGTGGCCTCACGCACGGTATTCCCACGGGTGTCGCCTTACCATGGCCCGGGACCGTTTGCGCCTTTTGGCTCATGTATATGATAGTGTCACTAGCATCCATATGACAGAGAACCCGGGCCGACATGACTAGTCGTGCACCCAATGTGGCACTAACTTACGGGGACAGGCATACATGAATCAACATCGAGCATGTCGGTCAGCAGCGTGCGAATCCGGGCTGTAGCACTGGGCTAACAGGACTCCGGGAACCCGGGCTGTAGCTGGCTAGGCAGGACTCCGGATGTCACCGCGTGACATTTCCCCGAAGGGACAGACACAGGAACGAAGTGAATCACATGCCGGCCAGTCAAGTGTGCCGGAGCAGTAGTGCTGGGCTAGCAGGACTCCGGTGAACCGGGCTGTAGCGGACTACTATGGCTCATGGAAGCACAAGACTACATTTCCCCATAAGAGAGGCTACCAAGGATAAACAACTAGGTTGTCGGATCCCACACATACCAAGCATTTCAATCATACACACAATATGCTCGATATGTGCAAATACAACATGGCATCACAACAATACTCTGAGAAAGCTGTCGGGACCCCGATTCCAAGTCACATCGATCTAGCCGGTAACACCTCATATCACTTTGTGGCCTCACGCACGGTATTCCCACGGGTGTCGCCTTACCATGGCCCGGGACCGTTTGCGCCTTTTGGCTCACGTATATGATAGTGTCACTAGCATCCATATGACAGAGAACCCGGGCCGACATGACTAGTCGTGCACCCAATGTGGCACTAACTTACGGGGACAGGCATACATGAATCAACATCGAGCATGTCGGTCAGCAGCGTGCGAATCCGGGCTGTAGCACTGGGCTAACAGGACTCCGGGAACCCGGGCTGTAGCTGGCTAGGCAGGACTCCGGATGTCACCGCGTGACATTTCCCCGAAGGGACAGACACAGGAACGAAGTGAATCACATGCCGGCCAGTCTAAGTGTTCCGGAGCAGTAGTGCTGGGCTAGCAGGACTCCGGTAAACCGGGCTGTAGCGGACTACCATGGCTCGGTGGAAGCACTAGACTACATTTCCCCATAAGAGAGGCTACCAAGGATAGACAACTAGGTTGTCGGATCCCACACATAGCAATACACGTTACACGTACGCATAACATGCAAGTATGTGCTGTACAACATGGCATCACAACATAACGCAAACTCATATAGATAAAAGGCCCAGAAGAGCCACATAGCATAAGTACAAACAGGGGTCACCTGACCCATCATTCACAGCATACAAGCAACAGAAGCATTACATGTCTGAGTACAGACAACTACAAAAGAAAAGGGCGAGAAGCCTGACTATCTACAAGCGCCTCCCAAGGGTACAAGATCGTAGCTGAGGTACAAGCTACTCGTCGAAGTCCAAGCGGAGCTACTAATAAGACTGAAGTCTCCGCTGCAAAAACATAAATAAAGCAACATGAGTACAAAGGTACTCAGCAAGACTTACATCATATCCTATCATACATGCATTTATATCAAGAAGGTAGTGTGGGGTTTAGTTGCAGCAAGCCAGCTTTGACTCAGTGGCTATCCTGTTCTACGACTACGAGAAACTTCTTTGAGGTAAGAAGGCGCACACGAGTCCACTAATCACCACCTCAATACACCACTATGGATTCATTCCCGTCTCACTACGAGAAGCCATCCATAGCACTCACACTTATCTTGAGCATTTTAGAGTATCCACTTCAAGTTGTCTATGTACCACGTAAGCATCCAAGAAGTCCATAACCGAGGACACGGCTATTCGAATAGATCATGATAACCCTGCAGGGGTGTACTGCTTCACACACGCTCTCGCCACTTACCGCCATGTACACGTCATGTACCTCGGCAACCTTCAAGCGGAAGCCTGGCGAGGGTGTCGGCCACGACCTGACTAACCACACAAGACTCTAGTCCAGGTTTATCGCCTATTCGGGTTCCATCCACAAGGAGATCCGGCCGGGGTGTCGCTCACGGCCCCAAACGATGTGTGCAGGGTTCCCGAGCCCACCATCCGGGTGCCACTCGGTACACCAGGCCACGTGTGCCTAGTCTGTCCCAAGCCCACCCTGCCGGGTGCCACTCGGTAGAAAAATAGCACTACCTACAAACACCAGATACTACTTGCAACTCCTGGACAGAGGTCAAGGCGGTTAATAAGTCGAGAGAGCTTGGAGCGCCCGGAGCCCAATGTGTGGTAGTAGCTAGTCATTGGACAACTTACACAGAACTCGGTTCTTAAGGACGGTCCCAATGAGACAACCCACCATGTACTCCTACATGGCCTCTCACCGCTACCTTTACCAAACCGTGTTCACACGCTTAACTTTCGGCACCAGAACATATCGTAACACTCCAATTCATTCCCAATGAACCAGACCTAACACAACTCTAAGCAATAGCAGGCATGGGATGGTAGGAACACAACATGGCTCAATCAACTCCTACACATGCTAGTGGGTTTCAACTATTTACTGTGGCAATGACAGGTCATGCAGAGGAATGGGTTCAACTACCGCGGCATAAAGTAGTAGTTGAATCATTGTTGTCCTAATGCATAAAAGAGAGCAGGAGCGAGAGAGTAGGACTGTATCAGAATGAACAAGGGGGTTTGCTTGCCTGGTAGATCAACAGGGTGGCACTGCTCCTCAGACAGGTACTCTGGAACACTCTCCGGATCAGGACCTATCGAGAAGGAACGGTGTCGATAATCAAAACACAATCATATGCAACAATATGATGCATGAATATGGCATGAATATGTGATGTGTTTTGAGCCAATGCATTTAGCATTCAACTTGGAAGAGATCCATTTGAACCAAAGGTTCAAATGCAACTCTAATATAAGTCCCTTTAAATGCCATAAGTGTGTTTTCATATATACAGCATGTATAGGTTGGTTTGTGATGCATGAAAATGGCACAGATGGATAGATTGAATTATCGATTCCAAGTCACATCGATCTAGCCGATAACACCTCATATCACTTTGCGGCCTCACGCACGGTATTCCCACGGGTGTCGCCTTACCATGGCCCGGGACCGTTTGCGCCTTTTGGCTCACGTATATGATAGTGTCGCTAGCATCCATATGACTGAGAACCCGGGCCGACATGACTAGTCATGTACCCAAAGTGGCACTAACTTACAGGGACAGGCATACATGAATCAACATCGAGCATGTCGGTCAGCAGCGTGTGAATCCGGGCTGTAGCACTGGGCTAACAGGACTCCGGGAACCCGGGCTGTAGCAGGCTAGGCAGGACTCCGGATGTCACCGCGTGACATTTCCCCGAAGGGACAGACACAAGAACGAAGTGAATTACATGCCGGCCAGTCAAGTGTTCCGGAGCAGTAGTGCTGGGCTAGCAGGACTCCGGTGAACCGGGCTGTAGCGGACTACTATGGCTCATGGAAGCACAAGACTACATTTCCCCATAAGAGAGGCTACCAAGGATAACCAACTAGGTTGTCGGATCCCGCACATACCAAGCATTTCAATCATACACACAATATGCTCGATATGTGCAAATACAACATGGCATCACAACAATACTCTGAGAAAACAGGGGGTTTAACTAATCTAATTAAAGGATTAGGGCGCATGGGCCCCCTGGTCAGTGTCAGTGTCTTAGGTTAGGTGGTGATTAGCACTGAGCTAATCACCTGACCGACGAGGCCCACTGCCAGACCGACGAGGTCGTCGTCGGCGACCTCAGGACGTGGCGGCGTCCGCGTTACAGGCCACGGGGGCGGCGGCTAAGGGCACCGGGGCGTAGCCCGGGCTCTCGCGCATCTGGTGGGGCAGGAAGGAGGAGGATGGGTGGCCGGAGCTCGCCGGAGTGGAGCTCGCGGCGGCGGCCGGAGCTCGGGCTCGAGCGGCTGCGCGGGGGGGGGGGGGGGGGCTACAGAGCACGGGGAAGCAGAAGAGAAGGGGGAACCGATGCAGGGGCTCACGGCGGATTCGGGGGCGTCGTCGGAGAGCTCGGCGAAGGGCTGGTGCGGCCGGAGGGTCGCCGTCGGTCTCGGGCGGTCGGAGACGAAGACGACGCCGCCGAGGACGAAGCGGAGCTCGCCCGGGTTTTCTTGGCTCGGTGAGGAGGGAGAGGGGGTCGCGGCGGAGCTGTGGAGCGTGTCGGGGAGGTGCGGCAGTGGCCGAGGCCACGGTGGCTGTGGACAGCGCCGACGGGCGCATTCGGCCGCGAGAGAGAGAGCGAAGGGGAAGAGGGAATGGGCACGGGGGAGAGCGAGAGAGGTGCGGGGCGGCGCGTGGCGTCGCGCGGGTGTTCCAGGCGACGAGGGGGAGAAGCAGGAGGTGGCCGGACGCGTGGCCGCGCGCACCGAGCGCGTGCCCGTGTCCTCATGGCGCGAGGAAGGGGATGACTGGCATGGCCAGCTGGCTGGGCCGGCCTGCTGGGCCACTGGGCCAGGCCAGGCTGCACAGTGAGGTAGGTGCAGGTGGGTTTTCTTCCTTTCTTTCTATTTTTGTTTTCTGTAATTTGTTTTGATATAGTTTTAAACACTAAATCATTTTATTTACTTCTGTCAATTTTTGTAGGAACTAGTTGGATTGCTCCAAAACTCCTCACCAATTAACAGAATTTTTGGACATATATTATATATAGCATATATATATTCAAAGCAAATATATATGCATTAATTCCAAATGGCCAAAATAAATACTTATGAGCTCCTGAAAATATTGGTTTGATTTTTATCTCTGTCCAATATTTTCAGAGAGTAACACGAACATTTTCTTGGACCTTTTTGGAGCAATTTTTATCTGGGTCATTTCCAGAAATGATTTCTGAGGGTTTCACAAATCCCCATTTCAATTTAAAATTGAATTTAAACATGATGCTCACAAGAAGGCTAGCCTAGGTCATACCAGAACTAGGGATGTGACATCGGTAGAATTGGACGGCATCGGATATGCTGCGAGGCAGCTCGGCAAATACCCCTGGAGAAATCCAAATTCAAAATTAGAAACATAATTTTCTCCTCAAATACTTGCTTTACATGGAAAAAGCCTTACCCGCTGCGATCTTCCTCGCCTCTTGGATCCCCTGCAGGGCGCTTTGGGTTTCCTCCCGGGCATCGCTTGTGGCCTAATGCGCCTTGGTGAGTTCGGATTCTTTCTCCGTTAAACTCTGCTCCAAGGTCTCGCATTTCTTCACGGCCTCTTGTAGCTCCTGCTCAGCTTTGATAACCCTGGCCTCGTGCTTCTCACGAAGAGCCTGCTCAGTGGTTGCCTTTTTCTCGGCCTTGGCCACAGCCTTCTTAAGAGCCTTGACTTCGGTCATCATCCCTAGCGCAAATCATGAAACATATTTCATCACACTGAAAATTCATTCGCAATAAATGCGAACAAGACTTGCGCATACCTTGTTTATCTCCCAACTGCATTTTCAACTGGCCAAGTTCTTCTTTGGCCCACTCCAGACTTTGATTCAGTCCGGAGACCTCCGTAGTATGAGAGGCAGCAGCCGCTACAGACGCCTGCTTATAACAAAAGAGAAATAGATGTCATCCAGTGAGTCTTCCTACGAACATAAATTTGATCCTCTGTCCGGTTCTTTCCTTCACCGAACAGTGTATCAGGGGCTACTATCCATACCATGACACTCTTCGAAACCTCATAAAACATACCTCAAAACCTTTTATAAGGCTGATATAGGCTTCATTCAGTCCACTCTCGGCAGACTGAATCTTCTCAATCACCGCACCCATAAGGGCACGGTGTTCATCGACGATGGAGGCGCTCTTCAGCGCCACCAACAAAGCATCCAACACCTCTGGTTGGACAGAGGTTGCCGGTGGAACAGGCATTCCCCCTCGAGCTGAGAAAGGCTGCCTGTTGATTCTGGAGCCGCATTGGTCTCTGGAATTGCATCTGGCTCGGTGCCGAATTCAATATGGCCCCCGCCGTCAGCTCCCATGGGAATTCTCTCCCCCATGTGTCCGGCCCCTGAAGTTTGACCTCCAGGTGCTGCCTTCACGGTCTTTTCCTCTCCTCCTTGGCCGGGGTCCCTTTGGGACGAAGCCTCGGTGTTATTCACCTGTTTGGAGAAAGGGGCCTTCGGGGGCGTCCCGCTCTCCATAGCATCCGAACTCAACGAATCCTCTGATGAGGATTGATTGGTACGGGACCTCGCCGGACTACAAAAATTTGGTTCAGGTTAAAATATTATGCCATGATGAGTCTGGACGCATAAACGTACTCGGATTCAATATACTCACAAATTCACCAGGGGCTAGGCCCTGGGATCCCACGCCGGGCCGCTGTCGGCGGCGGCAGTGGACTCCTCCGGAAGAGGAGCTTTTCCCCTTTTAGGCGACTCGGCCTCCAAGTGTGCAGAGGCCGTCCTCTTCTTTCTTCCCCCCGCTGGGGATTCATCTTCCTCCTATTCCTCGTCCTCTTCGGAGGCGGAACGGGCATCAGAGCCTTCGGATATTGTGTCCGAAGTGCCGCGGCGACGAAGGCCGCCCCGGGTCTTTTTTGCCTCCTTCTCGGCCGTCTTCTTCGGCACCTTGTAAGGCGTCGGGACCAACATCTTCGTCAGAAATGGGATGGCCGGTTCTTCGGGCAGCGGGGCCGGACAATGTATCCGCTCCGCCTTCTTCGTCCAGCCCTAGGAGAGTTGTAGAAAACACATTAAGCGCTTCCCTTGGGTTATGCGGATAAAAAGTATGATGACTTACTGAACTTGCAGGGCGGGACAGTTGGTACCCGCGGTCTTTGGCGGAGTCCGGCCATGATTTGCTGGACTTGAAGAGCACCTTCTAGATGTCCTTGTGCGAGGAGCCGAAAAGCTCTCGCATGGTCTGGTGCTTGGCCGGATCGAATTCCCATAGATTGCAAGTCCGGTGTTGACAAGGCAGGATCCGGCGAACTAACATCACCTGGACTACATTGACAAGTTCAATGTTCTTGTCTCCCATATCTTCAACGTGTGTCTGGAGCGCCGACAATTCATCGGACGAAGACCAGCTCAGGCCCTTCTTGACCCAGGATGGAAGCCGCAGAGGGGCACCGGATCGAAACTCGGGAGTAGCGGTCCATTCCGTGTCGCGCGACTCGGTGATGTAAAACCACTGTTGTTGCCACTCCTTGACGGAATCATTAAAACTGCCTGTTGGCCATGTGACGTTGGGCATCTTGCTCACCATAGCACCCCCGCACTCGGCGTGCTCGCCGCCCACTACCTTGGGCTTCAAATTAAAAATCTTCAGCCATAAGCCGAAGTGTGGCGAGATGCGGAGAAAAGCCTCGCACACGACAATGAATGTCAAGATGTTGAGGAAGGAATTAGGGGACAGATCATGGAGATCGATCCCATAATAATACATGATGCCGCAAACGAATGGGTGGAGGGGAAACCCTAGCCCGCGGACAAAGTGAGGGAGGAATACAACCCTCTCATGGGGTTCCGGAGTAGGGACGATCTGTCCCCCCGTCGTGAGACGATGGCTAATTTTCTTGGCCAGATACCCGGCCTCCCGAAGCTTTTTGATATCCTTCTCCCGGACGGTAGAGGCCATCCACTTGCCTCCTACTCCAGATCCGGACATTTTCGGAAGGCCTTTTGTGGGTAGAGAAGATGAACGCTTGGGTGCTGGAGCTTGGGCGGAGGGGAATGAATCGAGAAGTGGAGAGCGTGGGTGCGAAAGGGAGTCCTTATCCCCTTATAAAGGCAGCAGGGATTCTGCGCCTCCCCACTTGCCTGGTAAAACCACTTATTCCCCAAGCACCGTAATTGATGGCGCGATTGGGTTACCCACACCCGTATTGATGAGAATCCCGTGATAAGGGGACACGATCTCTGCTTCGACAAGACATGCCAAGGAAACCGCCTCACGATATGTGCAGTGGATGGTTGTGAAAAACGGTTCGAATAATGACCGGGCCGTGGTGTGATGTCATGCTGCAAAATGCGTCAGCAGATTAGATTTGTGGGAATATAAGGAGCAGGATCTGCCCAAGAATGACCTGTGGTGGTACGGAAGGCACGGACTCCGCAAGCGTCCCGCGCCCTCTGAGAAAGAAACTCCTCAACCATCACATTATTCTCTCTACGGTGGTATGTGGAATTTGTTTTGCGGAGCCGGACACTATCCTTGTGTTCAAAATCTTCTATGGAGTATTCGGAGGAGGAACCCGCCTTGCAATGCCAAAGACAATCTGCGCGCCGGACTCATCGTCATTGAAGCCTAGTTCAGGGGCTACTGAGGGAGTCCTGGATTAGGGGGTCCTCGGACAGCCGAACTATATCCTTCGGCCGGACTGTTGGACTATGAAGATACAAGATTGAAGACTTCGTCCCGTGTCCGGATGGGACTCTCCTTGGCGTGGAAGGCAAGCTTGGCGATACGGATATGTAGATCTCCTCCCTTGTAACCGACTCTGTGTAACCCTAGCCCCCTCCAGTGTCTATATAAACCGGAGGGATTAGTCCGTAGGACAACAACAATCATACCATAGGCTAGCTTCTAGGGTTTAGCCTCTACGATCTCGTGGTAGATCAACTCTTGTAATACTCATATCATCAAGATCAATCAAGCAGGAAGTAGGGTATTACCTCCATCGAGAGGGTCCGAACCTGGGTAAACATTGTGTCCCCCCGCCTCATGTTACCATCCGCCTTAGACGCACAGTTCGGGACCCCCTACCTGAGATCTGCCGGTTTTGACACCGACACCAGCATCCTTGTTAGCACGGGATTAGCTGAGTCTTCGGGAAGGGGAGCCGACACCTAATCCGTTCCACCTTCTTTATCCAGCCCTGAAAAAGGATGATTCGGTCAGTATTTTGCCACTGGGTATCTGATTATGAGGTATTCAGCAAACGGATACTCTTACCGGGGTATCCGGATGATTAAAGTCTAGGCCGACATCTTCGGTGGTGTCCGGCCATTGCCTTCGTTTCCCGAAGAATAATCTCCACATTCCTTCATGCGTAGTGCCGAAGAAGTGCTGAAGTGTCCGCGGCCCTTCTGGATTGAACTCCCACAGGCGGAGAGGCCGTCGCTGGCACGACAGGGTCTGACGAACTAGGATTACTTGAACAACGTTGACGATATTGATGTCCCTCTCAAAGAGGCTTCGGATGCGACTTTGCAGAGTTCGCACCTCGTCCGTTGATCCCCAGTCCAACCCCTTATTGATCCACGATGCAAGCTGAATTGGGGGGCTGGATCGAAATGCAGGCACAGCTGCCCACTTGGAGCCGCGGGGCTCGGTGATATAGAACCACCCCTGCTGCCATAAATCAGAAGATTTGGCGAAGGATCCTTTCAGCCAAACAGCGCTGGCAAGCTTGCTCACAATAGCACCACCGCACTCACTTTGCTCCCCCTCTATCACTTGCAGCTTCACATCGAAGGTCTTGAGACACAAGCCAAAGTGCGGAGGAGTTCGGAGGAAGGCTTCGCACGTGACGATAAACGCCGAGATAAGAAGAATAGAGTCTGGGGCCAGATCGTGAAAATCTAGCCCGTAATAGAACATGAGCCCTCGGACGAAGGGGTTAAGTGCAAAGCCTACCCCGCGGAGGAAGTGGGACACGAACACGACCCTCTCGCCAGATCTATGGGTGGGAATAATCTGTCCCTCAGCAGGAAGCCGATGAAGGATTTCCGCGGCCAGATACCTCGCCGCCCGAAGCTTTGCAATGTCTCCCTTCGTGACAGAGGAAGCCACCCACCGGCCTTGACGGCTAGATCTGGACATGATTGGAGTTTGTGGCGATTGAAACCCGGGTGTTGGAACTCGAGGTAGCAAGGGTTGAGGAGGTAGCAAGCATGAAAGGAAAAGACGGGTCTGTACCCCTATATAAAGGCCACGAATATCGAACGTCTCCTCCTGGGCCTCAAAACTTACTTATTCCCAAGGAGTTGTGCCCACACGGCGATTGGGTTACCCACGTCCGGGCTGATAAGAATCCCTTAAAAAAGGAAGACACGATCCCCGCTTGGATAAGACATGCCAATAAAACCACGTCTCGAGACGTGGGGCGACGGGCTAGCTAACGGTTCGAAAATAATGACCGAGCAGGCGTAATGTCATATTACCAACAAGTTGTCAGCGGATTGGACTCGTGAAATATTATATCCTCTGCAATTGTGTATACAGGTCCGGATACAATCATTATATCTGAAGACTATCTTGGAGTTCGGAAAGGAGAACCCGCCTTGCAATGTCGAAGACAATCTGCGCGTCGGACTCCTCGTCATTGAAGACAGGTTCAGGGGCTACTGAGGGAGTCCTGGACTAAGGGGTCCTCGGGCGTCCGGGCTGTTATCCATGGGCCGGACTGGTGGGCTGTGAAGACATGAAGGCCGAAGACTCTACCCGTGTCCGGATTGGACTCTCCTTGGCGTGGAAGGCAAGCTTGGTGACCGACTATGAAGATTCCTTCCTATGTAACCGACTCTATGTAACCCTAGATCCCCCCGGTGTCTATATAAACCAGAGGGTATAGTCCGGAAAGGATATACTCATTACCATGGTCATACAGGCTAGACTTCTAGGGTTTAGCCATTACGATCTCGTGGTAGATCAACTCTTGTAACACTCATATTCATCAAGATCAATCAAGCAGGAAGTAGGGTATTACCTCCATAGAGAGGGCCTGAACCTGGGTAAACATCGTGTCCCCTGTCTCCTGTAACCATCGATCCTAGACGCACAGTTCGGGACCCCCTACCCGAGATCCGCCAGTTTTGACACCGACATACACGTCAACTTATTTTTTTAGGGGACGTGTCAACTTAGTAGGCCCACAAGTGTGTGGCAGAGAACTTATAGCCCATTTGCAATTTGTAAGAACGTACAACCCATTTTTTAATTCTAATGGAATTTACTACAACCCATTTACCGTTTGTTAAATGTACAGCCCATTTTCTAGCTAGGACAATGATTAATAATTTCAACCAACCGTTCAAGACAGAATTCAATAAAATTCCCACATTTTGATGGGATCCGAAATATTTTTATCCCGAAATTTCTAGTCAGATTAAATATAAATTTGTATTACGTAAAAATCTAATGAAACATTGCGCGCGCAACAATTAAAAATTAAGATTTTCAAAATCCATAAATAAATTTTTTATAAACTAATTTCGTGCTTGGTGCATTTTTTATAGTTACTGCCTAGTTTTTATAATTACATCCCATTTATTATTTTTTAAAGCCCATTTTCCTGTTAAGCCTAATGCATCCCTCCTAGGAAAGATTTGCAGCCCAGTGGGGCGGAGAATAACAAGTTGACCTTGCCTGGATATTCCTCAAAAAACGTATAGCTGGGCTAGCCATTTTCATCTTGAAAAAAATTAATATCTGGGCTGGATATCTGTCGTGGGCCAGACGGGCCACAACCTGCCCAGTTAATACCCTGCTCACCTCTGAACAACAACGAAAACATCGCCAAGAAAAACTCTGCAGTGCTCACGCCTCAAAAACACAAATACTGCTCGAGCTGCTTGGTCCCAGCTGTCGGCCGCACCTTGTGCAATTCTCTCGTTTATATTGACTACGTAGGTTGACAATGGTGTGGGACCGTGATGTCAGGAAACCAGGAGGAAGCAAAAAAAATATAGTTGTACATAATAAGGAGGCACTTGCGTACGTACGGCTATGGCCCTAGTGGGTCCCTACTGTCATCCAGTCAAAATAAAGTCATCTCCTGAATCCTCATGTTCATTGACCATGTTAACAATGCTCGGCGCCACGGCGAGCGCAACAACTCGAAGGACGACGGAGAGGGCCTCGCGGGCCCTACGGATGGTCTAATACAGCGCCCGCTGCTCATTCAGGAAGCCAGGATCATCGGACACCTATGAGCACCTTTGAGAGACTGAGACGGCATGAAACGGTAAGGCCGCGCTTGGGAGCTCTAGTTTATTTCACACATGTATTAAGATACAAGTGTAATTTACTCGTCGTCGGAAGCAACGCCTAAAATACAGGCGTAATGAAACCGAGGGCCCGAGGTCTGTAAGTAAAACCGGCGGGTTACGCGTGTAATTTGAGAGACCGGTGTATATTTTACTAGTCGAAATCGACCAACCAAGCACTTCGCCCGAGACCATCTGCTTTTATTTACAAGCGTCAGTTTTACAAGCAGTTTTGGTTGGAAAACGATGATCCAATCACGGCCTAAGATGATGAGTTGGTCGGAAGATCATATGGTTTCACGTCTAACCTACCCGACTTGTCGTATAGGCTATGAATGAAGCATAAGACAATGAACTTCTTAAGCACGGAAACAACAAAAGAGGATGATCTTCCTAACAAGCAAATCACTGGCATTAGATCGACATGCAAAACAATACGAAGCATTATTCTCAGGAGGCATGGTGAACAGCTCGTGATGCCGCATGCCACAACATTCCAAGCTCAACTTTGCAATCAAACACAAGGCCTGGCATTACATAGACAATATTCAGAACAAACTTTTAAAATATCTTACATAAGTCAACATTCATGTGACTATGCATCTCAGTAGAGTAAATATTTACTTCTGAACTGAACACAGGAATAGGAAAAATGATCGACGTTGCTCACAGCAAAGGGCGTCCCACTCAAAAATATCAAATGCATGTCTTCTGGATAACATCAATGAGCAAAAATTGACAAGGTTTTCCAATTCCAATATATTAAACTAATGTCAACTTTGACAAGCTTTTCCCATTCAAAATATGTAATGCCTATGATTGTGGAACGGGCAGGGTTTGTCATCAGTTTGTCATCTGATAGTCCGATGGCTCAAGGTGACGACGAATGATTGGAGAACCATTCGATGTATTGTGCATGATGTGAATTATTATGGAGGACACGAACCATATGAACATTTTGTGCAGTTCCACTAAAATCAAGCTGAGCACCCCTGTGGATTTCGTATTTATATGCTGCCAGAAAACAAAGACACATCAACACACACATGAATATTGACCCCAGTGTCAACCCACCAATTGGTGGACTAACAAACTGAAAGTACGGTAAACAGATTACCATACCCAGATGCCCCATCATTGTTGCTTAGAGTGACATTGACAGACTTGGAGTGCTGTCCTGGCTTCTTGGTACTTGTTTGGGCACTTGTTTGCCCAGTGTTCCTCCGAACCACAAGTAAAGCAGCCATCTCTCTTTTTGTATTTCTTCTTACCCTTCTTAATGGCCGACGCTGGCAGCACCATTCAAACATATAGTCCAGTGGCTCAAGGTGACGATGAATGATTAGAGGACCATTCGATGTATTGTGCATGATGAAGTATTATGGAGGACACAAACCATCTGGACATTTTGTGCAGTTCCACTAAAATCATGCCGAGCATCCCTGTGGATATCGTATTTATATGCTGCAAGAAAACAAAGAGACAGCAGCACACACATGAATATTGGCCCCAGTGTCAACCTACCAATCGGTGGACTAACAAACTGAAAGTACGATAAACAGATTACCATACCCAGATGCCCCATCATTGTTGCTTAGAATGACATTGACAGATTTGGAGTCATGTCCTGGCTTCCTGTACTTGTTTGGGCACTTTTTGCCCAGTGCAGTCCACGTGTTGTAGAGTTTCCTATGCTCTCTACAGACTAGTCATGTCACCAGCGTCTACTAATACTCTATAAAGCTTCTCGGTCATTACTTGTGTAATGTAGCGCAAACAGTGACTGCTTCTTTCTGCAAAGTGGTAAGACCAACTGGACCCACTAATGCAGCAGTTTGCCTTAGACACATTGGCTCCTTTTGTGCAGTTCAACTAAAATCAAAGTCGGAATAAAACCGAGCTTTAATTTTGATATCCCTGTAAGCAACAAAAGGTATAAGGGAAACAATTACTGAGAAATAATGGTTGATGACTTGTACTCCCAGAAGAAAAACATCTACTGATCTACCTTATCTTAGTGGGAAACAAAGCAGGAGAGTAGCAATTCTCAATCAGTGTGATTCATTCATATTAACTGAGACATTATCTTAACAATGCCTTGTTTCAACATGTATAAAGAACGACAAAGCAGAAAAGTATCATTCCTAAAACAATGCGACTGATTCATTTTAACAGAGACATTATCTTAACAATACCTTGGTTAAACATGTAGAAAGAACTACAAAGCAGGATAGTACCATTTGTAAAACGCTGTAACTGATATATAATAACAGAGACATTATTTGAACAATACATTTCTTAAACATGTACTCCGGTCGATCCCTAACAGAAATGGTACTCCCGCCGATCCCTAACAAGTGTTGCAGCTTTGAACTAAGATTCAGTAGTTAATTCTGAGGAAAGTCGGTACTGACCTTTCAAGACCAAGATTAGAAACAACTCGTGAGGAAGACCTGAGAGAGATCTCAACACATATATGGAAATCTGGTCACATTTTGTGCAGTTCCACCAAAATTAAGCGAAGCAAAATGTCGCAATAGCAACAAGTTGAATAGTTATCCCTGTTTTAACAGAGGCAAAAAAGGAATCAATTACTGGCCAAAAAGGAGGATGAAACATGCAGCCACAAAAATGGTAATCCCGCCAATCCCTAACAAGTGTTGCAGTTTTGAATTAAGATTCAGTAGTTAATTCTGAGAGTGGCATTGCTTAATTTCACCAGCGGCATTAGATTAACAAAAAGCATAAACAGTTCCAGGGGAGAGTGGGCGCAACAACATCATGTGCTTCAATCTACTTATAAAGGGGGTGATGCAGAGTTTATTGTAACAAAGCAACGATCATGTGGATGAAGGCAAGTACCAACCTATCATGACACACACAAGATCACGCACGAATCTGCCAACACGAATAGGAAATCCAATCTCGTTTTGTGCAGTTACTCTGAAATCAAGTAAAGTCGCCGGTGTGACATTTAAGTTTGCTATAGCAACAAGTTGAATAGATATCCCTGATTTAACAGAGGCAAAAAAGGAAACAATTACTGCCAATAAAGGAGGATGAAACATGCGGCCACAAAAAGAAGCATCTACCTTATCTTGATGGAAAACAAAGTATAGGACAGTAGCATTTCTAAAACGGTTGCATTGATTTATATTAACAGAGAAATTCTCTTAAAATAGTTTAGTAGTTAATTCTGAGAGTGGCATTGCTTAAAATACAATAGCTTCAATTCAACATTTATTTAAAACAGTTCCAATGCAAGTAGCACACCATCTCAAAACACACTGCACGATCATGTGGATGGGACATGGGACATGCCAGCACCATGTGCGTCCACACGTATAATGTCAGGACCCCGATTCCAAGTCACATCGATCTAGCCGGTAACACCTCATATCACTTTGCGGCCTCACGCACGGTATTCCCATGGGTGTCGCCTTACCATGGCCCGGGACCGTTTGCGCCTGTTGGCTCACGTATATGATAGTGTCGCTAGCATCCATATGACAGAGAACCCGGGCCGACATGACTAGTCGTGAACCCAAAGTGGCACTAACTTACGGGGACAGGCATACATGAATCAACATTGAGCATGTCTGTCAGCAGCGTGCGAATCCGGGCTGTAGCACTGGGCTAACAGGACACCGGTGAACCGGGCTGTAGCAGGCTAGGTAGGACTCCGGATGTCACCGCGTGACATTTCCCCGAAGGGACAGACACAGGAATGAAGTGAATCACATGCCGGCCAGTCAAGTGTTCCGGAGCAGTAGTGCTGGGCTAGCAGGACTCCGGTGAACCGGGCTGTAGCGGACTACTATGGCTCATGGAAGCACAAGACTACATTTCCCCATAAGAGAGGCTACTAAGGATAAACAACTAGGTTGTCGGATCCCACACATACCAAGCATTTCAATCATACACATAATATGCTCGATATGTGTAAATACAACATGGCATCACAGCATAACTCTACGACTCAAGTATTTATTCATTAGGCTCCGAGGAGCCAAGATATTACAAACATGGGTCTCATGACCCAACATTCAGAGCATACTAGTCAAGCACATGCGGAAGCTTAACATGTCTGAGTACAGACATCTACAAATGAAAAAGGCTGACGTCGTAGCTGAGGTATCAAGCTAAACGTCGAAGTCCACACAGAACTAGTAGCGAGACTGACATCTCTCTGCAAAACATAAAATAGGCAAACATGAGTACAAATGTACCCAACAAGACTTACATCAGAACTAGCTACATATGCATCGGTATCAACAAAGGGGGTGGTGGAGTTTAACTGCAGCAAGCCAGCTTTGACTCATTGGCTATCCTAAACTATGACTGCAAGTAACTCTTTTGTGGTGGCGCACACGAGTCCACATATTCACCATATCAGTACACCACTATGGATCCGCTCCCGTCTCCCTACGAGAAGGCCATCCATAGCACTCACGCTTATCTTGCGAGTTTTAGAGTATCCACTTTCACTTGTCTATGAACTATTATAGGCAACCCAGAAGTCCTTTACCGTGGATGCGGCTATTCGAATAGATCATTTATAACCCTGCAGGGGTGTACTTCTTCACACATGTTTCCACCACTTAGCGTCTGCACATGACATGTGCTCGGCAGACTTCAAGCGAATGCCGACGTGGGTGTAGACCACGACTTGACTAACCACACAAGTGTCTAGTCCAGGTTTATCGCCTATTCGGGTTCCATCCGCGAGGAGATCCGGCCGGGGTTTCGCTCACAGCCCCAAACGATCTGTGCAGGGTTCCCGAGACACCAAACGGGCGCCCGGTACACCGTGCCACAGTGTATCTACCGCATCATAGCCCACCCCTAGGGTCAGCGCTACGCACGGCCTCCAACACATATCCTACAAACACCAGAAACTAGTTGCAACTCCTGGACAGAGGACAGGGGAGGTTAATAAGTCGAGCGGGGTCATATTTCAGGGCCCAACGTGTGGTAGTAGCTGTTCATGGATCACAAACACAGAACTCAGTTCCTGAGGACGGTTTCAATGAGACAACCCACCATGTACTCCTACATGGCCTCTCACTGCTACCTTTACCAAATCGTGTTCACACACTTAGCTCACACATAGTAGGACATGTTCATCACCATTCCAATTCATTCCCGATGAATCAGACCCGACTCAACTCTAAGCAGTAGCAGGCATGACAAACAAGCATGAATGAGTAGGCACATCAGGGCTCAAACAACTCCTACTCATGCTAGTGGGTTTCATCTATTTACTGTGGCAATGACAGGTCATGCAGAGGAAAAGGGGTTCAGCTACCACAACATGAAACAGTTGAATCGATGTTGTCCTAATGCAGTAAAAGAGAGCGGGAGCAAGAGAGTGGGATTGTATCAGAATGAACAAGGGGGTTTTGCTTGCCTGGCACTTCTGAAGATAGTAATAGCTCTTCATCGGTGTCATCGAACTCATCGTCGGAACCACGTTTACTGAGAGGGGACAATACCGGCAAACAAGGAAGAAACACAATCAATGCAATGCAACAATATGATGCATGCTCATGACATGGCAATATGCTGTTGATTGAACTAATGCAGCTAGCAACCATATTAAATGAAGTTGGTTTGAACCCTAGGTTCAAATTTAAACCCCATATGTTAATATTCAAATGCCATTCTCTTAGTTTGTCCTAAGCAGTGATGTTAACTTGCTCAAACATGCATGGATATGGCATAAACATATTCTTCATATTTTTCTAATCATTTTTCATATATAAATTATTTCATTCTGAGCTACGGTTGAATTTCTATGATTTTTCTAAGTTTAAAGCATTTTCTGGAATTTCCTGAATTATTTCGAATTAGAATAAATCCAGAAAAGGATTTACTGCGTCAGTCTTGCGTCAGTGTGACATCAGCGGTCAACTGAGCCGGTCCAGGTCAAACTGACCAGTAGGGCCCATTGGTCAGTGTCACAAGCTGGCCTGGGTCACTAACGGGTGGGGTCGGTCAGGGCCCACGTCAGCCAGGTCAACGCTGACGCGTGGGGCCACGGTGATTAGTTAAAACTAACATGAATTTAAACTATGGTTAACTAAGGGCGTGGGCCCATGTGTCAGTGGGTCAGGGGGTAATTAAGTTGGTAATTAGTCCCTAATGGCGGTGCCATGTCATCACCACCGGCGTGTGAACACCGGCAACCAAATCCGCGGCGGAGGGCATCGGGATTTTGCTACAGGGTCCGGTTTGGCACGCGGGGAGCATCTACGGGGAGCTGGCGGAGTGGCGCACCCAGTGTTGGAGGCGGCTGGAGCTGGGGTGGCCGGAGACGACGACGGCGACGAGCCGAGCGGCGGCCGGAGCTCGGGCGTCGGTGGTTTTGCTGCTGCGGCGTGCTAGCGGGTGAATGGATGCACTAGCGAGGCGCTACGAGGTGCGGTGAGTGTGTTAGGCACCCGCGCGTGACCAAATGGTCACCGGAGTGACGCCGGCGTCGAGCTCGCGCGGCGGCGTGCTACGGTGAGCAAGGGGCGGTGTCTACAACGAGCAAACGGAGCAGAGAAGAGGGAGTTCGACGTATGGGCTCACAGCGGTTGCAGCAGGCATCGAAGCGGGCTCGGGGAAGGGCTGGAGCGGTCGAGGCGGCGAGGGGGATCTTCGGCGACCGAGGAGGAAGAAGGGGTCGGGGACGACGCTGCAGGGCGCTTCCGCTCGCGTGTCTTGGAGGAAAAGTCGACGACGTCGTGACGGAGCTCAAGGACACGTTGATGAGGCGAGGGGAGCACGATGGCCGCGGCAACGTCGATCGGCCGCGACGGCAGCGCTCGGTGGAGAGAACACAGCAGGGGAAGAGTGTCCGGGAAAGAGAGAGAGGGGTCCGAGGCGTCCAGGCGTCGCGCTGGCGTCGTCTAGGCGCGTCGAGGGGGATCCAGGCAGGCTGGGAGGGAGGAGGTGGCCGGGGCGCGTGCGTGCGCACGTCGGGCACGCGCCGTCCTCCTGGCAGGGGAGGAAGACGACAGGAGAGGAGGCGGTGGTGGGCTAGGCCGCCTGGTGGGCTGGCTCTGGTGGGCGGCACAGGTAAGCCAGGTGGGTTTCTGTCCTATTCTTTTATTTCTATTTTCTAATTCTTCTGTAACTTTAGGGATTTAATTAAAATACTAAAACTAACTCAAAAATCATGAAACTTCTCAAAGCCACTGTTTGGAATATATCCAACAGTAGACATTTCAGTTTATGATTATTTGGACATTTAAAATATTTTATAGTATTTAAATGCCCAAATGCAAATACTATATGATTTAATTCAGTGACCCTCTGTTGTCCTAGAAAAGTGTGCACCATTTTTGTCAGAGGTTCTAGACCAAGGCAAAGATGATGAACATTTTAGAAGGGCATTTTGGGTTCAGTGAAAATGATTTTATTTGGACCCTAGTTGAATTAAGTGGTGCTGGGGTTTCTGCCATCCCCATTTCATATTCATTTGAATTTAAACATGATGACATGAATGCCTTAATGCAACTAATGACAAGCAAATTCTAGGGATGTGACATATAAATGGGTGATGCAGAGTATGTAGCCAAGCAGCATATCTGCGTTGGTCCCATATTTATTCTCTTTGAAACTTTTTTCGATGTGAGGGCAGCAAATCTAGTCCTGCACAAACTACCCGACTTCCAGTTTCTTTCCCTTTTCAACAAAGAGTTCGGTTCCTTACAGATGTGTGTACTGGGTTACCCCATTTTTCCCTTTTCGACCAACAAAGCGGCTGGATAGCTAGTCTATACTACTTTCCCTCCCTCCTTTCCTCATTGAACCACGTCCTAGATTCATGATCCACCCCACCGCACCCTTCTTTCCTCTTTGAACCAAGACCTAGATTCGACTATAGAATCGAAAAAGATCAGCATGTAGCTAGACCAATGACGGTTTCAAAGAAACTTATACCTTAGGGTCGTCGGGATGTGGCAAGGCGTGCGGCGGGAGGTCAGATCTGCCCACACTACGTACGGCAGCGAGGAAGAAGGGGTCGGTGGCCCTCCCGCGCAGGCGCTGGGTGAAAGAGAAAAGCGCAGCCGGCAGTGGATTGCCTCCCTCGCCGAAGGCGATAGAGTGAACGCTGCACCTCCTCCCCTTCCCGGTGCGACGGGATCCGGACGCCTCCTTCACCAGCTGTGAGGGGGGTGAGAGAGACAGAGGCCACAACGCAGTCTTGTTTAGATCTGGTGTAGAGGGTGAGAGACAGTGAATATAGCAAACCCTAGCAAAGGAACGCTGAGCCTCCAGCGTGTATATATATATGTAGTGTGGCGAGAGTGTGGAGAGTGCAAACCCTAGCGAACAAGCGCTGAGGCTCCAGCTTATATATATACTGTAGTACGGACTGAGCTCCGGTGCCTTAACTGCACCTGCTTTTGGCTGTATGACAGGTGGGCCAGCCACATTTTGGGCCCACCTGTCATAAACCCAAAGGCAGGTGCACTAAAGTCAATGAATCTGTGTCCATATAGTACTCGTGTATACGACTAATATATAGTGGAGTGGTTTTCTTATTCTCTCCATAACAATCATTTTAAATTGTGTAAGTACGAAACAAAACTCTTTACTTAACGTACCAGTGAAGAAAACTACTACTCCCTCTGTTCCTAAATATTTGTCTTTCTAGAGATTTCAACAAATGACTACATACGGAGCAAAATGAGTGAATCTACACAGTAAAAAATGTCTATATACATCCGTATGTGGTAGTCCATTGCAAACCACTTGAAAGACAAATATTTAGGAACGGAGGGAGTACTTCCGATGAACTAACGATCCACGCGTCCTGGTCGCACTTCCTGTCCTTCACGTGCGGTACACTACCCTCCCTTAAGTGAACAACCACACATGCGCCAAATTATCGGAAACGTGTGAGAGTGTGTACAAATAAAGAATTTTAATTTCAATTATCGGAAAGGTTTGAGAGTATGTACAGTTTGCCCTCTCTAATAATTATGGTTTGTTGTGTTCGGCCTAAACTTGGTCAAACTTTACAAAGTTTGACTTCAGTCAAATCTAATATGCGGAGTAAATAAAAATGGAGGGCTACTACGTCCATCCGGGTTTTTAGTCCACACCACTTTTTAATCAAAGTTAATAGCTGGACAAATAAAATTACAGGGAGCTAGAGACAAAGTTGTGAGAAGGCTTAGAAATCAATACAAAACTTATGCTCTTAGTACCAACGTCGATCCATCTTCGAGGAAACATTTGGTTCATAGCCAATTGTGTGATAAAATTGCACCAACGTGAAAGAAGACTGCGTCTCCAACGCAACCAAAGTGAACTGACGAAGGATATCATCTTTGTGGGTAACAAGCAAAGAGCACTAATGGAAGACAACTTGTTTTTCATTGAAAATCGATCAGCTTCACCAGCCGACGCAACCATGAGGCGCAACCATGAGCATCGATAGGTCATCGTGGTGATGCATCATCCATTTGGCATCAAGTTTGGGTGAGGCACCTAAGAAGTTCGACAAATCCTCACTATGGTCTGCTTCTTCTCAGTCGTCAAGCTCGAGGAAGGAAGAACCACGTGGCTGTAACATCCCAAATTTTCAATTTGGAATATTATACATAGGTCATTCATGCATATCATATTTTATTGCATTTTTGCTTTGCGATCCTCGAAATTCTAAGCAACTCAAGGACCCACGGAGAGAGTTGGGGATTTCACCGTTTTCATATTTGAATTTTCTCAAATATCGAAACAAGGATCATTGGTTTTAATAATTTTTCTCTCTGAAAATATTACATATCAAAATACATGAGAGGAGATAATATGACTTCTCCAAAATAAATGAAGTATTGGAGGAGAAATACTAAAATCAAATAAATTATTTTATTTGGATTTTATTGCAAATTTATTCGAATTAGGAAAAATATGAATTTTTCAAAATTGTATTAGAGTCCTAAATAAATGTTCACTTTGTCCGCTATATTATTAGAGGACGGGGAAAATTTATTTCAGGATTTTTGGAGTCCATTTAGTATTTCTTTTATTTGTTTTTATGCGCCTTGGAATATTAAAAAAACGTGAACAGCATTACCGGGCCGTGTCCGCCTGGGACACCGACCCGGCCGGCTTTATAAGCCGAGGCTCGAGGCCCCAGCCCACCTCGCGCCGTGCCCCAAACCCTAGGCCGCCGCTACCCACGCCGGAGCCCGCCGCCCCGCCTCGCCGGACCGCCGCCGGAGGTAGCCGCCGCCGCCGCCGTTCGTCGCCATTTTTTTATTTTCCGATTAACCGTTCGGTTTTTTAAACCTAGATTTTTTTTAGATCGGTTCGGTTTTCTACGGTTTAGTTAAATAGCGGACCTTCGTCCGTACGTTCGTTTTAACAAACGTCGTTCATCCGTTAGCCGCAGATAGCGAACGTTCGTTCGTTAGCCTGTTCGTCAGTTTTTCTTTTTCCAGGGTTTTCCGCGATTATTTCCGATCGCGATTTCTGCCCTGATTTTCGTTTTAGTTTATCTTTTCGCTCGTTTATCGGAATCAGGCCATTCAAGCACCTGGATCTTCGTCTCGGAACCCTCTTTCTGTTTAAAGAATTTGAACAATATTTTGGTACTGTAAAATTTGACTTTAGTCCAGAATAGTAATCGGATCTTGTTTCTTTCGCAGTTTGAGTTTCGTTGCTCCGTTTGATTTGATTCTTTTTGCAAACCGGAGTTCTTCAGTTGAAATTTCTGGTTAGATCTTATTATTTGAGATTTACCCGTGCATCTTTGTTTGATTGCTTATGTATGCTATTGTTTGTTTGCGATAGAATTCCCGGAGTGCGAAGCGTGCTACTACGAGTCTTTAGGATTTGCAGATCGTCAGCAAGGCAAGTAACACATTGATCATACCTTTTTCATACCTAGTTTTTATGCATTAGATACAACCCTCACACATTGCATGAATAGGATCTCTTAACATGTGGGTTTGGGAAGTAGATGTTGAGGTAGAACCTATTACCTGTTTTATTATCAAACCCTTGGGAGTTACTTTCTACGTTATGCTTATATTGCTATGCTATGCCCGTAGATGTGGATTGAGTTTTGAGTGTATCCATGACAGATGTGAGATTGTTAATAAATGGTTCAACTTAAGGTGGCAACTTTAATACACATCTGGGTGGATTGCTTGTGGGCACCTGGAGAATCCACTGTTGTCCTAGGATATCCCGGAGTACCCGTGTGATCATCCTACGGTCCGCCACCCAGGCTCAAAGGGATCATAAGATTATTCATGCTAGAAACTTCCGTGTGCAGCCACAAGCCATTTATGGGCTCTGGCATAGTTGAGTATGTTGTGTGACCTCTTTCAGTGGTGGGCTAGCAGATGTAGAGGGAAAGTAGGTGTAACTGTCCACCCAGAGTAAAGAGTTAATGCTTCTGAAAGACTATGTCTCGGTCATCCGTTTCTCAAACACCATGTAGTGCGAGAAATCCAACGGAGGAGATCGAGTCTTGTGGGGAAAAGTGCGCAAACCTCTGCAGAGTGTATAAACTAATCATGGTTAGCCGTGTCCCCGATTATGGACAATTTTGAGTATCTGGTACTTGAGTTATTGATTTGATCTCATCACTCTAAATTAATTTGTTGGGTTAAATGATTACTTTAATTGGGATTGAGTTGGAGGAACCTTCTCAATGATGTTTCAACCACCATGATAGTTAAATAAAATTTATTCCTTTGTTGTAGGGAAAAATTGGCTTTTCGCAAAAACCATATAACCTTAGAGCCTCCACCAGCAAAATATGCATGTAGTGATAGCATTTATTTGTTCATTGCTCTACTGTGTTATATTGCCAGCATATTCCATGTGCTGACCCGTTTTCGGCTGCAACGTATCATGTTGTAGACTTTTGAGACGAAGAGTAAGGTTCGCTAGGCCGTTGTCGTGCACTCAGCTTTGCCGTTGGAGTTGATGGACTCACTTTATCTTCCAAGCCTTCCGTTGTTATCTTATTTAGATGGCCTTAAGCCATATTTATTGTAATAAGTTCTCTTTGGAGACATTCGATGTAATAAGTGTGTGATTGCTACTCTGTTATAAACCCTTCGAGTACTGTGTGTGTCAGGATTACCGATCCAGGGATGACACTGAGCACAGAGACTTGACCGTCTGAGGTCGGGTCGCTACAAGATGGTATCAGAGCACACGCTGAATGTAGGACACGACCACTAAGAAAAGCCATAGGTCACTCTTCTCTACTCATTTCTGACTTCTCTCCATTTTCTACTCTTTAGGATGGCGGACTCAAGGAACAAGTTTGCACAACCGGATGAAGACACACCCTTTGGACGACACTTGAAGGAAGTCACTAGATACCTGAACATCGGAATACCAAGCTTCACCGGGACCTACACCGCACTTTACCAGAAGAGGAGCGCTGGATGATTCGCGTTCAAATTCCAGGAAGGACATTCACGCCAGTCACGGAGCCCATAGAATTTTCCTTTGATGCACCAACCTGGAGTTTAGTCAAGAGCATGGCAGCCCACATCGCCATGGGACGCATCGGCGAAGTTTATCACAAGGATCTTAAGGACACTATCTACCAGATATGTGGGCGCCGAGACAAGCAATGGGAGATGATCAGCACCAGGAGGGACAGATCCATTGCAGCATTCATCCAGGAGCTAAACCAGCACAATCGACGCCAGGAGAACCAGATGTGCGCAAGCATGATAGATTTGTAGAAGGCAATGACAAGGATCACCGAGCTAGAAGAGGAACTCAAGTCTACATGCGATGGATATGAGGAGGAAATGATGATACTCGTGGAGAAGAATGGCGATCTAACAAGGAAGATAGGAGTATTCTTGGGAGACCCCGCGCCAGGAGGAGAAGACGATGAACCCAAGGAAATCCGTTCTGAAGACTACATCATCATCGACGACACCGACTCTGACCCCGACAGTAGGGATGATGACTATGAAGACGAAGCTGGAGCGGATGTCATGGAGTCTTCCACCGATCAAAATTTCTAGATGACCACCATATGATAAGCAGTCTTTCCCCATGTATATAGTAGTAGTCCGAGCACTTTTGTAACGATAGTTCTAGACCGATTGTATGCCCTTGCTTGATTGATTGAGTGATATGAAATGATTGTGTTTGTGTTTATCACTAGACCTCATTCTATTCTAATCTCTCCCCTCTACACCCATCAGATGCCTCCGAGACGTGATACCGGATTTGTCTTCCCACCAGAGATCACCCAGTTGATCCAGCAGCAGAATGCCTTGATGCAGGTATTAGTCCAGAACCAAGGCAACAACAACAACAATCCGCCGCCACCACCTCCAGTTGACAACTTAACCCACTTTCTGAGGTTGCAGTTGCCGGTGTTTTCCAGTAGCACCGAGCCAATAGTTGCGGATGACTGGCTAGACAAGATTGGAAGGGAGTTGACCACCGCAGGTTGCACTGATGCTAAGAAGGTGCGTTTTGCCGCACACCAATTGGATGGACCAGCAGCATCATGGTGGGACAATTACACAACCACTTTCCCCATAGCCAATATCACTTGGGATCAGTTTCAACAAGCATTCCGCACAGCCCATGTCTCAACTGGAGCTATGAGCATGAAGAAGCGCGAGTTTCACAACTTGCGCCAGGGAAATCGTACTGTGGCTCAGTACGTGGATCAGTTTAGTAAGCTATCTCGTTATGCCCCTGATGATGTGGCCACAGATGCCGCGAAGCAGGAGAAGTTTATGGAAGGGCTAAATGATGAGATGAGCATGCAGTTGATGGTGGTAACATTTAACAACTACCAGGAGTTGGTAGATAAGGCTCTTATGATTGAAGCGAAGCAGCAGCAGATTGAGAGCCGCAAGAGGAAGTATGGACAAGGAAGGTACAACTCAGGAACTCAGCAGAAGCCTCGTTTCACCCTGAACTCGGGAGGATTGACCCATAACCATGGAGGCCATACTCACAATGGCCCCAAGAATGGGAATGGGAATGGAGCAGGCAACAATCAGAACCGCTCCACTCTAGCCACACCTGCCAAGAAGGACCTAAGTCACATTACTTGTTTCAAGTGCGGGAAGACTGGACACTATGCCACTAAGTGCCCTGAAGCGAAGAATGGGAATGGCAATGGAAGCTCTAGGAAAAAGCCCAACCCTTTCAATAGGGGACAAGTGAACCACATGAACGTGGAGGAGGTTGAAGAGCAGCCTAATGCAGTTATCCGTAAGTTTTTGGTTAAGTCATTTACTGCAATAGTTCTTTTCGATACTGGTCCATCGCATTCATACATATCAAGGGGATTTGTGGATAAGTATAAGTTGCCCACTAAAGTACTTAGGACACCTATGTTAGTAAGCTCACCAGGAGCGGAGTATATGGCAAATCAAGGATGTTTTCAGATGCCATTGACTATTGGAAGCCATGTTTTCCCCTCATACCTGGTTATTTTGGAGTCACAAGGATTGGATGTAATACAAGGCATGGATTGGCTATCAATGTATGGAGGAAACATCGATTGTGCCAGTAAGTCGATTTTACTCACTACCCCGGAGGGGAAAAGGATCAAGTATGTATCCCGGCATGCGCCGAGGAGGACCCAAGTAAATTCTCACACGGGAGTTGTTCAGAAGGAAGTTCCTATTGTGAAGGATTACCCAGATGTATTTCCAGAGGAGTTACCAGGCATGCCGCTAGATCGCGACATCGAGTTTTTGATAGAGCTGTTGCCAGGCACCGGGCCTATATCGAAGAGACCATACCGGATGCCCGCGGAATGATCTGGAGGAGATCAAGAAGCAGATTAAGGAGTTGTTGGAGAAAGGTTACATTCGACGAAGTTCATCACCATGGGGAGCCCCAGTGCTCTTGGTCGAGAAGAAGGATGGATCGTTAAGGATGGTTGTTGACTATCGTGCGTTGAATGAAGTGACGATCGAGAACAAGTACCCACTGCCAATGATCAATGATTTGTTTAACCAGCTGCAAGGAGCTAAAGTGTTTTCAAAGATCGATTTACGATCAGGATACCATCAGCTGAAGATCCAAGAAAAGGATATACCTAAGACAGCTTTCACCACAAGGTATGGGCTATATGAGTATACGGTTATGTCGTTCGGATTGACCAACGCCCCTGCCAATTTCATGAGTATGATGAATAAGGTGTTTATGGAGTTCTTGGATAAGTTTGTTGTGGTGTTCATTGATGATATCTTGGTATACTCGAAGAATGAAGAAGAACACAAGGAACATTTGCGTTTGGTTCTTGAGAAGCTCAGGGAACATCAGCTATATGCCAAGTTCAGCAAATGTGAGTTTTGGTTGAAGGAAGTTGGATTTCTTGGACATGTTATATCAGGAGAAGGTATAGCAGTGGATCCTACCAAGGTTCAGTCAGTCACTGAGTGGTTGGCACCCACTTCAGTTGGAGAGATCCGCAGTTTTCTTGGACTCGCGGGATACTATCGGAGATTTATTAAGAATTTCTCCAAAATTGCGAAACCATGACGGCATTGTTGAAGAAAGACACCAAGTTCCATTGGACTGAAGAATGTGAAGCAAGTTTCCAGGAGTTGAAGAAACGTTTGACTACAGCTCCAGTGCTGATTCTGCCGGATATACGCAAGGATTTCCAAGTGTATTGCGACGCCTCTCGCTTAGGACTTGGAGGAGTACTTATGCAAGACGGAAGAGTTGTTTCATATGCCTCACGAAAGCTTCGACCGCATGAGTTGAATTATGCCACACATGATTTGGAGTTAGCAGCCGTAGTGCGTGCGCTCAAGACCTGGAGACATTTTCTGATTGGAAACCGTTGCGATGTGTACACGGATCACAAGAGTTTGAAGTACATTTTTACACAGAAGGAGCTGAACCTCAGGCAGAGGAGATGGTTGGAGCTCATAAAGGATTATGATATGAAGTTGCACTATCATCCAGGAAAAGCCAATGTCGTAGCAGACGCTTTGAGCCGGAAGAGTTATGTCAATACCCTCGTAAGAGGAGGTATGCCGAAGGAGTTAGCCGAGGATCTCAGGGAACTTCGTTTGGAGATTGTTCCTAGAGGTTTTGTTGCAGCAATGGAAGTCCAGTCTACATTGTTGGGAAAAATTCGTGAAGCTCAGAAGGATGGCAAAGAAATCACCGAGATAAAGGAGAGAATGGGTGAAGGAAAAGCCAAAGGTTTTCGTGAGGATGAGCACGACACCTTATGGTTTGAGGACCGCGTTTATGTGCCCAATAATGCAGAGATCAGGAAGTTGATACTTCAGGAAGCTCATGACTCGCCATACTCGATACACCCCGGAAATACCAAGATGTATTTGGATTTGAAGGAGCATTTCTGGTGGACTGGAATGAAAAAGGATATTGCCGAGTATGTAGCTGTATGTGATGTATGTCAGAGAGTGAAGGCAGAGCATCAGAAGCCAGTAGGGTTACTGCAGCCTATGCCGATACCCGAATGGAAGTGGGACAAGCTTGGCATGGATTTTATCACCGGATTACCCAGGACCCGATCGGGATATGATTCTATCTGCGTAGTAGTGGACCGCTTGACCAAAGTAGCTCACTTGATCCCAGTGAAAACCACTTATACAAGTGCGAAGTTGGCCAAGATATATATGACCAGGATCGTATGTCTGCACGGAGTTCCGAGGACCATCGTATCAGATAGAGGAACACAGTTTACTTCAAAGTTTTGGCATCAGTTGCACCAAACTTTGGGTACCAGGCTGGAGTTCAGTACAGCTTTTCACCCACAGACAAATGGACAGACCGAGAGAGTCAATCAGATTCTGGAGGACATGTTGAGAGCTTGTGCACTAGATTATGGATCTAGTTGGGATGACAACTTGCCTACGCGGAGTTCTCATAGAACAACAGCTACCAGGCCAGTTTGAAAATGGCACCATTCGAAGCCTTGTATGGAAGAAGATGTCGAACACCGTTGATGTGGGATGAAGTTGGAGACCGCCAGTTGTTTGGACCAGATTTGATCAAGGAGTCTGAAGAGAAGGTTAAGCTGATTCGAGATAGACTGAAGGTAGCTCAGTCCAGGCAGAAGAGTTATGCAGACTCGAAACGCAAGGAGGTAGTCTATGAAATCGGAGACAGAGCATATCTTCGTGTGTCACCACTACGAGGAGTTAAGCGTTTTGGAGTCAAGGGAAAGTTAGCCCTGAGATTTGTGGGACCGTACCGTGTTTTGGAACGCATGGGAGAGGTTGCTTATAAGTTGGAGTTACCCGAAGGATTGTCAGGAGTTCATGATGTGTTTCATGTTTCCTAGTTGAAGAAGTGCCATGCTGAGATGGCCGATATACCTCTGAGAGATACAGTGCCCTGGAAGCGATTCAGTTGGACAGTGATCTGACTTATGAGGAGAAACCAGTCAAGATTCTTGAAATTGCCAGCCGAGTTACTCACAGCAAGGTTATCAAGTTTTGCAAAGTTCAGTGGAGCCACCATACCGAGGACGAAGCCACTTGGGAACGAGAGGATGATTTATTCAAAGACCACCCACACCTATTTTCTAGCCAAACCGAATCTCAAGGATGAGATTCATCTTAAGGGGGTAGGTTTGTAACATCCCAAATTTTCAATTTGGAATATTATACATAGGTCATTCATGCATATCATATTTTATTGCATTTTTGCTTTGCGATCCTCGAAATTCTAAGCAACTCAAGGACCCACGGAGAGAGTTGGAGATTTCACCGTTTTCACATTTGAATTTTCTCAAATATCGAAACAAGGATCATTGGTTTTAATAATTTTTCTCTCTGAAAATATTTCATATCAAAATATATGAGAGGAGATAATATGACTTCTCCAAAATAAATGAAGTATTGCAGGAAAAATACTAAAATCAAATAGATTATTTTATTTGGATTTTATTGCAATTTTATTCGAATTAGGAAACATATGCGTTTTTCCAAATTGCACTAGAGTCCTAAATAAATGTTCACTTTGTCCGCTATATTATTAGAGGACGGGGAAAATTTATTTCAGGATTTTTGGAGTCCGTTTAGTGTTTCTTTTCTTCGTTTTTCTGCGCGTCAGAAATTTTCTTTTTAAAAAAAGAAAGTGAACCGCCTTACCGGGCCGTGTCCGCCTAGGACACCGACCCGGCCGGCTCTATAAGCCGAGGCTCGAGGCCCCGAGGCCCCAGCCCACCTCGCGCCGCACCCCAAACCCTAGGCCGCCGCCGCCCGCGCCGGAGCCCGCCGCCCCACCTCGCTGGACCGCCGCCGGAGGTAGCCGCCGCCGCCGTTTTTTTTCTTTTCCGGTTAACCGTTCATTTTTTAAACCTAGATTTGTTTTTTTAGATCGGTTCGGTTTTCTGCGGTTTAGTTAAATAGCGGGCGTTCGTCCGTACGTTCGTTTTAACGAACGCCGTTCATCCGTTAGCCGCAGACAGCGAACGTTCGTGCATTAGCCTGTTCGTCAGTTTTTCTTTTTCCAGGGTTTTCCGCGATTATTTCCGATCGCGATTTCTACCCTGATTTTTGTTTTAGTTTATCTTTTCGCTCGTTTATCAGAATCAGGCGATTCAAGCGCTTGAATCTTCATCTCGAAACCCTCTTTCTGTTTAACCAACTTGAACAAGATTTTGGTACTGTAAAATTTGACTTTAGTCCAGAATAGTAATCGGATCTTTTTTCTTTCGTAGTTTGAGTTTCGTTGCTCCGTTTGATTTGATTCTTTTTGCAAACCGGAGTTCTTCAGTTAAACTTTCTGGTTAGATGTTCTTATTTGAGATTTACCTGTGCATCTCTTTTTGATTGCTTATGTATGCTATTGTTTGTTTGCGATAGAATTCCCGGAGTGCGAAGCGTGCTACTACGAGTCTTTAGGATTTGGAGATCGTCAGCAAGGCAAGTAACACATTGATCATACCTTTTTCATACCCAGTTTTTATGCATTAGATTCAACCCTCACACATTGCATGAGTAGGATCTCTTAACATGTGGGTTTGGGAAGTAGATGCTGAGGTAGAACCTATTGCCTGTTTTATTATCAAACCCTTGGGAGTTACTTCTACGTTATGCTTATATTGCTATGCTATGCCCGTAGACATGGATTGGGTTTTGAGTGTATCCATGAAAGATGTGAGATTGTTAATAAATGGTTCAACTTAAGGTGGCAACTTAAATACACATCTGGGTGGATTGCTTGTGGGCACCTGGAGAATCCAGTGTTGTCCTAGGATATCTCGGAGTACCCGTGTGATCATCCTACGGTCCGCCACCCAGGCTCAAAGGGATCATAAGATTATTCATGCTAGAATCTTCCCTGTGCAGCCACAAGCCATTATGGGCTCTGGCATAGTTGAGTATGTTGTGTGACCTCTTTCAGTGGTGGGCTAGCAGATGTAGAGGGAAAGTAGGTGTAACTGTCCACCCAGAGTAAAGAGTTAATGCTTCTGAAAGACTGTGTCTCGGTCATCCGTTTCTCAAACACCCTGTAGTGCGAGAAATCCAACGAAGGAGTTCGAGTCTTGTGGGGAAAAGTGCGCAAACCTCTGCAGAGTGTATAAACTAATCATGGTTAGCCATGTCCCCGGTTATGGACAATTTTGAGTATCTGGTACTTGAGTTATTGATTTGATCTCATCACTCTAAATTAAGTTGTTGGGTCAAATGATTACTTTAATTGGGATTGAGTTGGAGGAACCTTCTCAATGATGTTACACCACCATGATAGTTAAATAAAATTTATTCCTTTGTTGTTGGGAAAAAATGGCTTTTCGCAAAAAACCATATAACCCGAGAGCCTCCACCAGCCAAATATGCATGTACTGATAGCATTTATCTGTTCATTGCTCTACTGTGTTATATTGCCAGCATATTCCATGTGCTGACCCGTTTTCGGGCTGCAACGTATCATGTTGCAGACTTTTCAGACGAAGAGTAAGGTTTGCTCGGCCGTTGTCGTGCACTAAGCTATGCCGTTGGAGTTGATGGACTCACTTTATCTTCCAAGCCTTCCGCTATTATCTTATTTAGATGGACTTAAGCCATATTTATTGTAATAAGTTCTCTTTGGAGACATTCGATGTAATAAGTGTGTGATTGCTACTCTGTTATAAACCCTTCGAGTATTGTGTGTGTCAGCATTACGGATCTAGGGATGACACTGAGCACAGAGACTTGACCGTCTAAGGTCGGGTCGCTACAGTGGCAGAGGTGTAACACCCCGAGAATCATGCTACAGTAACTCCCTGTGATTAAGCTAATCATGTTGCTAAACAGGGCTTGATCACATTTGAATCACATTTCCTTTTCAAAACTCCTAGTTCAAACTTCAATTAAATTTAAAAGTGGAAAATAAAACTTTTCAAATGTCAAAACTAAAATGTTCTAAAGGTGACAAATAAATCATATGTAATATTGGTGGAGGAACCAAGTCTTTATAAAATGTTTAAATGCACCAAACTAATTAAATCAGTAGCTAAAACCATTAATTAAATGCCTTTTGTATTTTGTAAAATATTAAACTCTATTATTTTGGGATGAAACTTTTTGTGGTTGTGACTTATTTGGTAACAACAAATTAGGTGCCATTTTGGTATTTTGCTAAAACAAAATAAAAGAGAAACTAGAAATAAAACAGAAAAGGAAAATAAATAAAAAAAAGGGCAAAAGGAAAGAAAACCCCCCCGGCTCCCCAAGGGCCTTGGCCCACTGGCCCAGCCGGCCGAATCGGTCCAGCGGCCCAGCAAGCCCCCCCCTCCCCTTGTCGTCTTCCCCCCTCCTCGTCTGTTCACCCGACCGAGGGCGCACGCCCTCGCCGTCCCCGCCGGACCTGCTCGCCGCCCCACGCCGCCACATCGCCGAGGGGATAAGGATGAGTCCCCTAGGCCTCGTCGACAACCCTCGAGATCTTTCTCCCCCGCCTGCTCCTCTCCCTCGCTTTTCCATCTCGCCCGAGCACCATCATCGCCGCCGTTCGCCATTAACGCGGCCACCATGCTCCCCGCGCCTCGCCGAGGAGTCCAACAGCTCCGCCTGCTTCCTCTACTCCATCTCTGACCAAGGGTTCGAGCTCGGCGCCACCACAGCCCCGGAATCGAGTTCTTCCGCGCCTACGGTCGCCGGCGCTCCTCCGCCGATTGCCGACGCCCTGCTGCTCCTAAGCCACCACCGTGGCCTCCGTGTGCCTCCCCGGTGAGCAGTCTCTCCTTCCCCCTCTCTCAGCGCTGCCCGTAGATGCCCGTAGCCGCCACTTCCATTTCAGCCGAGCCTTTCTCCGCCGCGGTGCTCGTCGCCGTCGCTACCGACGATAAAGTGCTCAACCGAGCTCGTAGACGTGCTCCGGGCACCTCTAGGACCCCGTCGGACCCCTCTTTTGGGCATGTCGCAGCCTCTGTCGTTGTTCGCGATGACGCCAGATCACCGGCGTCCGCCACGGTCGACACCGCCATCGATGTAACGCGCCACTCCGGTCGAGTTAGCCCATGGGACCGACGTAGATCGATGCGGCGTCGGACGCTCGATCGAACGCGCCTAGCCGCACCTCTCCTCATGCCCCGTAGCGTTTTTCCGACGAAGTCCGGCGATGCTCCGCCGCGGAGATGGTCGCCGGCGTGTCTCCGGCGCCGCCCGCCGACGTGCCCCTCCGGGCCCCACCCCAGTGCCCCTGCCAGTGGCCCCCACGGGCCCCAGTTG
This sequence comes from Aegilops tauschii subsp. strangulata, assembly GCF_002575655.3. NCBI lineage: Eukaryota > Viridiplantae > Streptophyta > Magnoliopsida > Poales > Poaceae > Aegilops > Aegilops tauschii. Next base: position 366,274,011 of record NC_053035.3, on the reverse strand, counting down.
ACTGGGTTGACCCAGTCAACTGCTGACTGGGCAGGCCCAGTCACTGACATGCGGGCCCCGCCGCAAGAATTAAAAAAGGAAAAGAAAAAGAAAATGTTTTATAAATAAAAATAATTAGTTTAGCTAAACACTCACTGACATGTGGGGCCCATCCCTCTAATTATACTGTTAGATTAGTTTAATTAAGTATTAGACTAACAGAGGCTGACATGTGGGTCCCACTGGACCCACCTGTCTGGTTTGACTGGTCAGCCGACCTGTTGACTTGCTGACGTCAGCATTGCCTCATGCTGACGTCATAATTCATTTTTTTAATATAAATAATTCCAGAAATTCAAATAAACTTTGAAAATTCATATCTTTTAAACCGTAACTCGGATGAAAATGTTTTCTATATGAAAGTTGCTCAGAACGACGAGACGAATCCGAATACGCAGTCCGTTCGTCCATCACACCTCCCTAACCTATCGAACTAGCAACTTTCCCCCTCCGGTCCGTCTGTCCGAAAACGCGAAACATCGGGAATGCCTCCCGGATGTTCCCCCCCTTCACCGGTACCACCTACTGTCGCGTTAGGGCACCCCTAGCACCGCTCATTGTCATGTCACGCATCGTCATGCTTATGTTTGCATTGTATTTACTGTTTCTTTCCCCTCTTCTCTCCGGTAGACTACGAGACCGACACTGCTGCTGCCCAGTTCGACTACGGAGTCGACGACCCCTCCTACTTGCCAGAGCAACCAGGCAAGCCCCCCCCTTTGATCACCAGATATCGCCTACTCTAATCTCTACTGCTTGCATTAGAGTAGTGTAGCATGTTACTGCTTTTCGATATCCTATTCTGATGCATAGCCTATCCTTGCTACTACTGTTGACACCTTTACCTGCAATCCTACATGCTTAGTCTAGGATGCTAGATTTCCATCAGTGGCCCTACATTCTTGTCCGTCTGCTGTGCTATACTATCGGGCCGTGATCACCTGGGCGGTGATCACGGGCATATACTTATATACTATATACATGACACATGTGATGACTAAAGTCGGGTCGGCTCGTAGGAGTACCCGCAAGTGGATCTTTGTGGCGGAGCGACAGGGCAGGTTGAGACCGCCTAGGTAAGAGGTGGGCCTGGCCCTGGTCGGCGTTCGCGGATACTTAACACGCTTAACGAGATCTTGGTATTTGATCTGAGTCTGGCCATTTGGTCTATACGCACTAACCATCTACGTGGGAGTAGTTATGGGTATCCCGACGTCGTGGTATCAGCCGAAGCTCTTTTGACGTCAGCGACTGAGTGGCGCGCGCCGTGTTGGACCGCTTTGACGTAACCGCCGTGATCGTGTGGGTTGCTAGGTCTGCTCGCGGCCGCGTTCGCAACGTGCAGGTGTGCATAGGGCGATGGGCCCAGACCCCTGCGCGCATAGGTTTAGACCGGCGTGCTGACCTCTCTGTTGAGCCTAGGTGGGACTGCGACGTGTTGATCTTACGAGGCCGGGCATGACCCAGAAAAGTGTGTCCGGCCAATTGGATCGAGCGTGTTGGGTTATGTGGTGCACCCCTGCAGGGAAGTTTATCTATTCGAATAGCCGTGTCCCTCGGTAAAAGGACGACCCGGAGTTGTACCTTGAGCTTATGACAACTAGAACTGGATACTGAATAAAATACACCCTTCCAAGTGCCAGATACAACCCAGTGATCGCTCTCTAACCGGGCGACGAGGAGGGGATTGCCGGGTAGGATTATGCTATGCGATGCTACTTGGAGGACTTCAATCTACTCTCTTCTTTATGCTGCAAGATGGAGATGTCCAGAAGCGTAGTCTTCGACAGGACTAGCTATCCCCCTTTTAATTCTGGCATTCTGCAGTTCAGTCCACTGATATGCCCCTTTACACATATACCCATGCATATGTAGTGTAGCTCCTTGCTTGCGAGTACTTTGGATGAGTACTCACGGTTGCTTCTCTCCCTCTTTTTCCCCCTTTCCTTTCTATCTGGTTGTCGCAACCAGATGTTGGAGTCCAGGAGCCAGACGCCACCGTCGACGACGACCCCCACGGCACTGGAGGTGCCTACTACTACGTGCAGGCCGCTGCCGACGACCAGGAGTAGTTAGGAGGTCCCAGGCAGGAGGCCTTGCCTTTTCGATCGTTGCTACTTTTGTGCTAGCCTTCTTAAGGCAAAACTTGTTTAACTTATGTCTGTACTCAGATATTGTTGCTTCCGCTGACTCGTCTATGATCGAGCACTTGTATTCGAGCCCTCGAGGCCCCTGGCTTGTATTATGATGCTTGTATGACTTATTTATGTTTTAGAGTTGTGTTGTGATATCTTCCCGTGAGTCCCTGATCTTGGTCGTACACATTTGCGTGCATGATTAGTGTACGGTCAAATCGGGGGCGTCACAAGAGGACAGTGAGGCGGAACAACAATGGCCATCCAATTTTGTGCAGTTCCACTAAAATTAAGACATGCCCAGGTATGGAGATACGCATCGCTGTTTCCAAAAATATAAAAAAGGGATATAGTGTTGTTACTTTGTTTTACAAGATTAACAATGACATCTCAATTGTCAATAAGAATTATGAAAAGTACACCAACAAACAGAAGCATCATGTTATCTTGATGGGAACTAAACTAATATACCCGAGAAAAAAAGCATTTCTTCATTTAACCAGTGATAGTATTAGATTAGCAGCAGCAATAGGAGCATATGGACAATGACCGCACAACCACCATGTACTTTTTGTTGAAACAAAATGTATACCTCCACCGAGGCATAAATCAGGACAACTTTTGAAGTGGCATTTCCTCTAAAATAGTAGGTGATGTTGGACCAGCCGGCGAACCCTAGCTACTATACATGGGGAGCTGGGGAGTAGTCACATAGAGGAAAACCCGCATGCAGCGACCTGGGGAGCTGGACCAGTACAAGAAGTTATACCTCAGGTGGGCGAGATGTCGCTTAGGCGGGTGGGCGGGATCTGCCCACACGACGACAGCGAACAAGGGCGCGGAGGACCTTCGTCCGCGCCAGTGCCGGCTCCGAGAGGACGGTGCGCATCGACTTCCTTCATCGCCGACGACGACAACATCAACGCTGCACCTCCTCACCTCCCGCAGCAGACGGGATTCGGCCGGATCTGTGACCACCGGTGAGGAGAGAGATAGTGTGGACACTGTCATCTTGTTTTGATATGGAGAGGATGAGAGAGTGAGACGCGAGAAACTCTATCAAACCAGAGGCTATAATGGAGTAAAACAATCTCTCCATAGTAGTGGTTTTAAATAGAATACGCGCGTTCCCGGAAAAAAAAACAAAAACTGGCGGACAATTTTTTAACGTACCAAGAAAGAAAACTCGATCAAAAACACGCCCCCGCTTCCAGGTCGCGAGAGTCGTCGCGCACACACACATAGACATAGACATGCATATCCGTGTTTACGTAAAATTCCATTTCCATCTCCATCTCCAATCATATTTGTCCAACTGGCACATTATTTATGTTTTTAATTATATACGCGGCAATATTAACGTACATCATCTCTTGTTTGCGGGCGTCCGGACCGCTGCCACGGCCGCTCCTGACCAACCCGAACCCTCTTCATCACTCGCGCGTGCTTCCCGCCCGAAACGGTCAGTGCCGCATTCATGCCCGGCCAGAGCGGACGCGACCTCTCACTGGCACCGGCATTGAAGCGGCGCGCCGGCCGAGAGAGCGTCGCCCGCGCCGCTTCCTGGTGCACGCGACTGCTCCGCGTTCAAAGGTCGCAATAGCCGGCCACAATATGCATGTAAAAAGTTCTTGGGAGTCCGTGCTACAGCTAGCTGTCCTCCCCCAACTCGTCAATCTCTTCCAGTAGTACTAGTACTCCATGGCGCGATCCATCTACAAGCAGGCGGGAAAGTTATCGTATACTCGGTTTGCGGTGAGTGGCATGCCGAGCGACCGTGTGGGGTCGAGCCATGGAGGAGGGTGAGACACGAACGCGACAGACGTGATTTAAACATCGGTTTTGCTCGATGGCGCGATCCAACGAAACGAAACGTTGGTTTCTCTCCGTTTCCATATTTTCTCCGGAAAACGGAAACTTTCCCACTCCATTTTCATTCCTACTCTAAGGTTGCCCCGTTACAACATTCCATCAAATACAAAGGAAAACTAACACGCATGCTGATGCATCTCAATGATTCACAGATCATAGCCAATATTTACTTCACAACTGAAGACAAAAGTTGTGAGAGCGTGTACGAAAGAAAAACTACTGATGGGGTCACTATGACTTAAACCCTAAACCCTAAACAGGATTTAATTTCCTGGCCAGGTAGAACCTGTCGAAGGAAAGAAGGCTGGCACCTTCGGATCATACAATGCTTTTGTGCAGTTCCACTAAAATCGAGCTGAGCATCCCTGATGGCAAAGATATTGAAGAAGTGTGATTAGAATAATAGTACTGGCACTAGTTCATGAGACATAAACTCATCACAAGTAGAAGCCGGTAGAAGTAGAGAAAGATCGACATGGAGATGGAGCTACGTGGGGAGCTGCGGCAGTGGAGCAAGCCGGCTCTAAAAGGAAGATGGACTACCTGGGACGTCGGGCTGTAGCTAGAAGGGCGGTTGGGATGTGGCATCGGCCCATACCGCGGTGGAACCCGATTGGGACGCACCGACTATGGATTTTCTCCCTCGCCGATGTCGGCCGTGTCTACGCAGAACATTGTTCCCTTCCCCCAGCTGCGGGATCAGGCCGGATATGTGACCAGCGGTGTGGCCACCGTCGTTCTATGCTTGTGAAGAGAGCAACCCAAGCAAGAAGGCTTGTAGCTTAGGCTCCTGCTAGTGTATATATAGTGGTTTTCTTTTTCTCTCCATATCAACCATTTTATATTGCGTACGTGTCATTGAAGAGTGAAATGATGGTTGCTTCTTCCGACTAACTTACTGTGTGATTTGACTGCTCCTTTAGTGACCCCTACACGTGCTCCCCCTACGTGTATGCAACAGTCACACGTACACATGGACGCAAAAACGCGCGCGACGCCCTAATGCATGCATGTCCGAGCACACGACAGAGCACACACGGTCACGCTCAAGTGCTCAACCTACACGTGCATGCACACACATACTCAGCCAGGGTGAGCTAGTGACCGTATAAACACCGGAAAATGTATATATTGAGCGCAATGAGCATATTATGAAGTCCACTGACCGTATATTTACAAATATACAGTGACAGACAGTGTATTTATCTCGTTTGAAATTAAGCCATATTAACCGGAGAGGAGGCAGTATGGACTAGCATTACTTTGTTGTGTCCCATCAACTTGCCGAACGAGGAGAAGCTGGCAGGACAGGAGAAGCTTGCGCGCGGTGGCTCGCAGGACAAGGAGAAACTTTTGACTAATGCAAGCTCTCCTTCGCTCAGGCGGTGGACGTGCAACAGTTAATTCGGTGTCAGATTGCGAGAAGCATACACTGTACTAGTACTATTATTGTTTATTGTTGCACTTCCCGAAGAGGCGAACAGCCAAGCGCAAAGTTTACTAGTACTAGTACTACTACTATAGTCTATAGAGGTATGTACTATACTAGTACTAGGAACCGGATGGAGGAGCGTCTGCACTCTTATTATATTTTTAAAATGTGATAAAGCAATCTTCAACACATTTGGTTCTCTTCGAGGGTTCTCGCATGTGATAATGGAAGTTGATTGCATGGAACACTCGCCACAATTCTCGCTTAATTCTGGCTCATATCCTGTTACAAATAGGAGCGCTCGGTAATATTTCCTCTTTTTTTGTTATTCAGCATGTAAACAAGTCAGCAAACCTTGCGGCACATCTTTGTGCGAACCGTGCTTGCTGCACTTTGAATGTGGCCGAGAGCTGGCTTGATGAAACACCTCGCTTCCTACTTCTTTTTTTGCGGGGTACCTCGCTTCCTAGTGACCAGTGTCTTGGCTGATCGTCCTAAGAATGCTTATATATGAATAAAGCTCTCTCATTTACCCGCAAAAAAGATTAAGCCATATTAACCGTAAAGGAGGGAGTATGGACTAGCACTACTTTTTAGTGTGTCCCATCAACTCGCAGAACGAGGAGAAGCTTGCAGGACAAGGTGAAGCTCGCTTACGCCTTTTGACTAATGCAACGTACCCTCGCCCAGGCGATGGACATGCATCAGTTCATTCGGTGTCAGATTGCCAGAGGCATACACTGTAGTACCGAACATGCGGAGTACCATCATTGTTCGACTTCACAAAGAGGCGAAGAGCCAAGCGCAAGGTTTAGTAGTACGAGTAGTACTACTACTAGAACCGCATGGTGGAGCCTCTGTACTCTTATTTTTTTAATCTCTGATAAAGTACACATTTATTCCGGAGAAGGGCGGAAAACGGCAGCCCAACAGGTAATGATGATATCGATCAACCATGCTCGAATATATCTTGGCCTCCGTGCGAGCCCGTCTGTGTGTTCTCGCTCCTCGTCTCTCTCAAGGGACGGCGGGTTGGCCATTTTGCCGTCAATTGAGATCGGTTTGCTCACACTCCGGTCCCACATGTCAGTGATATGCCAAGAGGAGGTGCGTTGACCGACTGGCCATACGCGTACTTGGTTTTGCACCTTCATACTACTCCTCCCTCCGTCACAGTTTACAGGGCGCGCTTCAATATGATGCATTTCTCTCAATGCATTTCCACCACCAGAGAGACTTTAGACACGTTTGGTTTAATGCTTAATTAATTAGGGCGTGGTAACCGCAATTTTCTCTCGATGTAGTACTACGGAGTGGAGTAAGTGCATGCATGTGTGTACCCGGGGTGGAAGCACTGCATGCATGTGTGTACGCATTATTTCCTCTAGTAATAGATGTCGTGCTATAACTACCAATGCTATTTTTCAGGCCGATCGCTAGTCGCCTTGGTCCTAGAGATTTTCTCTTTTTCTGAAGCGCGCTCTATAAACAGTGACGGATGGAGTAGTATGAGCGGATTCAAAGAAGAGCGTATTGATGGTTGCTTCTTCCGAGCAACTTACAGTGGGAAAGGTGGGGCTTATGATTTGACTGCTCATTACTCACTATTAATGCGGTGCAACGACCGGTCTGAGCCTCCCATGCGGCTGTGCACTACCCCCTCAGTTCTTAAATATACTCCGGAGTATTTGTCTTTCTAGAGATTTCTACGAGTGACTACTCAAATATTTGTCTTTTTAGAGATTCAAATGGACTACTACATACGGATGTATATAGACATATTTTAGAGTGCAGATTCACTCATTTTGCTCTGTATGTAGTCACTTGTTGAAATCTCTAGAAAGACAAATATTTAGGAATGGAGGGAGTACACATACGAAGCAAAATGAGTGAATCTACACTCTAAAATATGCCCATTCGAAATTTGTAAAAAGACAAATATTTAGGAACAAAGGAGTATAATTTTGTGCATGGCACATGGACCCGGATGCCGAAGAGGCTTCTGGCAATGCTATCAAGCTTCCAGCATTTGTTTACATAATTGACGTACTATACAAATAATTTTCTAGCGACATGAAATTGTACAATGGTGTGAGCTTTCAGCTTTTGTTTCGTGTGTCTTGCCATCGATGCTCTTTCGGAAACAATAAAAAACTAACTTCCTTGCTAATCAGAGCTAATATTTACATCACAACTGAAGACAAAGTTGTGAGAAGGTGTTAAATTAAAATTGATCCATGCTTTCATTGGCAGCAACGTCCCCCCAGCTCTGTCTAAATCAACAAGGCATGTTGGGAAAAAAAGTAGCTGTCTGGAGCATGCAACATTCCGATCATTTTGTGCAGTTCCACTAAAATAGAGCTGAGCGTCCCTGTTCCAAAGATATTAAGTGTGATTATGATAATAGAGGACTGCTGATGAAACAATAAACACACAAATAGAAGCCGGTCACCTTTGCAGTCTCTTAAGACTAACTAGTTGTAGAAGATTAGGCTCGGAGTTGGATTAGGAGTATAGAGCAAAACCAATCTCCCTTTGTGTAGTCGCACTGAAATGTAGAGACGTTGCCCGTGTGACATTTTGGTAGGACTGCACAAAACACTCTTAAGAAAAAAGTGATTTGTGCAGTTCACCAAAAAGGTCGCAATAGCAACGAGGTGAAATGGATAGCCCTGTTTGCAAAAAAGAGGTAGAAAGGAAACAATTACTGGCCAATAACAGTTGATGACACATGCGACGACAAAAAAGAAGCATATTCCTTGTCCTAAGGGAAGATAACAACACGGTTGTGTTTGTCTAAAACGGTGTGAGGACGAGATTGCAATATGGAAAGTACGCCGGACGAGCTACATTTTGGGCAAAGAACTATGGAAGATCCACATGCAGCGACGTGGGAAGACGGGCAGTGGATCAAGGCCGGAGGGGATACCTGGAGGTCGTCGGGATGTAACTAGGTGAGCAGCGACGGGCGGAATTTGCCCATACTGCGGCAGCGAGCAGGTGGCGTAGGCCCTACCATGCCGGAGCTTGGTCAAAGAGAACGGCGTGTACCGCGGCTCGGGACGTGCTGCCTCGGCGCCGTCGAACGGAGAAACGATGCATGTCCTCCCTTTCCGCCGGCGGACAGGATGCGGCCGGATCAGTGACCAACGATGAGAGAGAGAGAGAGGCCACCGCAGCCTTGTGTGAGATACTCTGAAGAGAGACAAACCAGGCAGGCAGGCTCCATTGTATATAGTGGAGCGGACTACCTTTTTCTCCATAAAATTCGTTTTATATTCTGTGTACGTGCCATTGAGCGATATAACTTTATTTAAAAATAACGCGCCAACGCATCAAGTTGAACTTTGTTTCGTGCACGCGTGGTACACGACCTCCGTAGGTAAACAACCGCTACACGCGTTCAAATTAGCACGTGGGCTGCAATTTCGTACAGAAATGAGCTCCACCGTGTACCCGCGCGGGTGTGGCTGGGCACGAAGCGTGAGTACGTGCACTGTGCACCTATTCTCTTCTTGTATACATACACCACATATGTGGGGTTGTGTGAGAGAGATACAAACGTAGAGAGATATAGTGTGTGGGTTCGTGAGAGTTTTTTGGGGGGGGGGTCAATCAAAAAATGTAACAGATGCAATGTGTGTGAAATAGAGTCCTGGATATATCATATATATAGAGGGGGCGATCCACGAGAAGAGAGTGGAGGTATCATCGGCTTGAGGTGTCCATAGAATTGAAGAGAGGGATGATGTGTGTGTGTGTGTGCGCGCGCGATCGATAAAGAGTGCCATCGAATTTTGTGTGTGCCCACGTCAAAGATATAGAGTGGCTGGCCTACTAGAACATGAGAGGGGACAGGTGCAGTTTGTCTCTGTGGCATGGGTACCTACCTGCAGCGCTCGACTATCGGTGTGTGGTGGGGGGGAGGGAGGCCTAATTAACTATAGAGGTACAATGGCTGGTATATGTGTGGAGGAGGAGAGAGGCTACCTCATGTATTAAGGGAGATCGATCTACCTCATGTATTAAGGGAGATCGATCGGCATCCATGCATATGTGTAGGAGAGGAATAAGGGTGGGAGAGAGACAGAGCTAGAGTGTTGGAGGCGGTGGTAGTGGAGTTGCTTCTAACAAATGGTGGGATAGGCTTGCTAGACAACCGGAGGGCACGCCTGCAATATCAATAAGAGAGGGTATGGCTGTCTGTCTGTGCACGTGCGTGTGAGAGATGGGTCAGGAGGCATGCACGAATGATGAGGGGGGCGATATGGCTGTGGTAAGCAGACATAACTACATAGGTAGATCAATCGTCCTTTGTCAGAGAAAGGAGAGACGTAACTTGTGAGGTACGTCGATCGATGGGGGGAATAGTTAAAGTCGACCTAGGTATATGTTGGGAGATCGATCGGTATACATGCATGTGTGTGTTAGAAGCAAATGAGGCACGGGGAGAAGGATAGAGAGAGAGGGATGCATCTAGGAGGTGGTGCGAGAGTCATACTATATCGAGGGGAGGAGTGTGCGAGTATGAGATCGATGAAAATAGTGGTGGGAGTGAGGCATGGACGGTGATAAGAGAAGAGGGGAAGCTTGTGTTTTGTGCTAGGCACACCTGGCTAGAGAGGCATATCGATCGATGTGTGCCGTAAAGGAGCTGGGGGCCTACACACACCGTGGGTGAACGACCTAAAGTGAAAATACGAATTTGCGCGATGGAGCTAGAGAATGCCGAGGGAGGGTGAGAGGGATGCGGGCGTGTGCATGCACGAGAGAAAGTTAGCGCTAGCTAGCTACAAAGATAAGAGGATTGTGTGGGTGTAAAAGACGAATAGAGATCATACTTCATTATAAAAAGCGAATTCGGATATTTGAAGAATTTATCATAGTGTTTTAAACCGACGCATGTGTGAATATATATAATGGTGATACACATGGTGTGGTTATGAACATGTTATACTACATATAATATATTTTATCTCTACTCTTATAAAAAATGGAGTTGTTGATGATGGTGTGCCTGCCATCCTGCAATATAGGTCGTCCAATTTATATCTGGCGGATAGGAAGGAAACTATGGCAATTTTGAAAAAACAAATACCCACACCCCTCTCCATATTTGCAAATTAGACCTCCCCTTGATCATGTTGATGTTCTGTGGAACGCATGGGCATCTTGCTAGTACTACATATAATATATAGAACATTGATCATAATTTGGGCTAATGTGTGGCTTTTGCAGCTCAGGTCTGAATACTTGTCATAATGTAGGGGGCGGGGCACTATACTATGTGTGATAAACACGGTGTACACGTATGGAACATGGTTTAGATTATGAATATATAGTTAGTACATCAAATGTACTATTATTTGGAATCAACATCAAGTGTATTCAAAAAATAGAATTCGAGTTCATGTAGTACACATAGTTCATATCTATCTCTATAGTAATCATGTGGTGTGTTATTAAGGTAATACATGAATGATGGTTGAAGTTGGCAACAATCATGATTGTAGATTCTTATTGAAATAGAGAAACGAATTCAAATTCAGTTCGAATTGCAGCGGTAGTATAGACATTTGGAATGCACTAAAATGTTGGTATGAGTAGGTTACATGCATTATACAGCAAGCGAAAAAATTTAATTGGACATAACATGGATTCATATTCCCTCCTTCCATCTATATAGGGCGTAATGCATTTTTTAAGACCGCCTTTGACTATTGACAAGATCAATAGTACATGACATGCACAATGTGAAAATTATATCATTGAAAGAACCTTTCACAGACAAATTTAACGGTGTGCTTTGTGTAAGTTGCATGTCATATATTATTGCTCTAATATTTGGTCAAAGTTAGCATCGAAAAACGCATTAGGCCCTATATAGATGGAAGGAGGGAGTAGCTTTGAATAGCATTTTTATAGTAAAACGGGGCAAGACTCTCTCTTTGTGTGGTGTGAATAGTTTTATTTTTTTCGTTTTCTTTTTGGTTGAGGGAAGAGCAAATTGATTTGGTACGTACAAGTACAATATTACACGTTAGGCTTGTCCCTAAAATTCAACCCGCGCCTTGTTATATCCCAAAATTTTAGATATCGTGCTCCCAAAACTGGCGCCTTCACAACCCGCGCCTTGCTATCCCAAAATTACAACGCGCGCGAAAACTCCATCCAGCTACCAAATCCCGATATGCGAAATCCCCCTTCTAACCCTGAGCCGAAAGGGCCGCTAGTTCAAATCGGTGGGGGGTACTTTTGTAACACACCCTACATTTTGGACAAGCGCGTCCCTAAGTCATGGTTCACCCCCTCCCGCCGCCTCCTTTTTGCCATTCGAAATCCCAGGCCGCCATAACCTCTTCGCTCCAGCCGCGAAACCCCACCCTCCTCCGTCCGCCACCTCACCGCTGCCCAGCCGGAGCCTCTTCCCCGACGACGTCGTACACCGCAACAGCTCGACGTCCCTCGTCCGCCTCCCCGGATGAGGATCCGTCATCCATCTCGTCGTCCCGCCGGTTCAGCCGCCCCGTCCTCCACCTCCAAGGAGTTGCTCCGACGATCGCCTCGTCTATCGCGGCTGCTCCATCCCCACAGCGCCTCCTTAACCTGCTCCACCAGAACCGCAACATCCTCACCGACTCCTCGGACGAAGCCGAGGCCTACTCGGCGCCACCAAAGAGGTTGTACACTCATCGCATCGCACCTTCTCCTTAGCTCGACCTCCCAGCGCCGACGGTGATCCATCCCGCACCCCCATGGAGCGGCTACCTTGAAGCCGGCACCACGGGCGACATCTCCACGGCGGCTCTCCCCCAGTGCGAGGCCCCTTCGGCGGCGGCGGCCATACCAGCCGGATTTGCTGCTGCTGCTCCGGCTCTCGCTCGATCGCTCGGTCGCCCAGCTGCTGCTGCTCCGGCTCTCGCTCGCTCGCGCTGCTGCTGCTACTCTCTCCCTCGCTCGTGCTGCTGCTCTGCTCCTATTTAGCTACACTTTAGTCGACTGAATCGACTTTTGGGTCAGTCGATTTTCAGGGGGTGGGGGGCTCGCCGGAATTAAGGAAGAACCACCCGCAGCGGGGACGGGGGCTCGTCGGAGAGGTACCCCACTATCTATCTTAGGGTTCAGGGTGGGGGCGGGGGGCCTATAGGGCTGGCCGGGGCGGTGGGGAGTTGTTTCGGGGCGGCGAGGCGGCGCTGGGGCCGGCGGTTTGGTCGGTGGTGGCTGGCGGCTCAGGGGGTTGCAGGTTGAAGATGAACTGCATGCCCTCCCTAAACTACATGTCAAGTGCCTCTCTGCTACCATTGCGTTCAATTTTGACAGTAACATTCAGATTCCATAGTAAATTTCAGTTTCGACAGTTAAGTTCAGAGTCAACAGTTTTTACCTCATCTGTTGTAGTCAAGTGGTTTTTGGTTATGTAAATTTTACATCTATTTTACATCATCTATTGGAGATGCTATTAGAATCCCACTTGATATTGACGATGTCTGTCTTGTGCTGCTTCAGCCTTGACGTCTTACGGCTCACCAGGGCTGCTCCAACGACAGAACGATCCATCACAACAGAGCAGTGCCCTGGACGCCATTTACAGATTCCTCGGATCTTCCTCCACACCTTCGATAGCCACCTCTGCCTCAACTGCTTCAGCGACCAACCCAATGATGTGAGGTCGACACGGCTACGGCAAAGAGGTTGTACACTTGTTGCATCACTTATTACTATACATTCATGTCGATCCATTAGGGCTATTTTGGTTCAACGGAAAAACATATCAATAGGGAATTTTCCAATGGCACTCTACTATTCAATTATTCATGCATTTTGTCGAAAGGAATGAAGCAAAACATCCACCTGGACCTACTTTTCAAAATCCTATGCATGAAAACAAGACCAAGTGCATTAGTGGCAGAATAACATTCTAACTATACACGCTTTCATATGGTTTCACTTTATTTTGGCCATGTTTCTTTGCATTCCTCTGCTCTTCCAATTCCTGTAAACCAAACACTCAAGTTGACAGAAATCCTGTGTTTACAAATGCTCTAATTACCATGTCCATTCCTATCCTATTCCGGTGTTTTTCCTATCCCTGCATTTGTAGAATCATGCAAGCCAAATGAGCCCTTACAGAATTATTTCAGTTACAGGTAGGTGTCGAAGGGAACTTTGTGTGGTTTGTCCTGCTCCTGCCGCGACGTCGTCCACCTCAACTGAGCTGCTCTATCGACAGAAACATCCACCAAACCAGACATCACGAGTCCTGACCGTCTTTCGCTGCCTCAGATCTCCTTCCCTGCCGCCGGCACCCACCGCAACGGCATCACCATCATCGACTCAGCAGATGAACCTGAGGAGTACACGGGTCCACAAGAGAGGTCGCACTCTTTTGTTTCTGCTTATGTTATGCATTTCTTAAAATTACCTGCTACTTTATCGTCTTGTTCACCTCTTGGACTCCAAGTCAGGTCCAAATTAATGTTCAAACTTGAGTTCTAAATTAGCTGTGGGGCACATATCGAGGAAGCAATGAATAGTATCTCTGTCTAATATCTGCTTCACCTAGGGTATGCCTATGTTGTTCATCTTGGGTGGGAAACAAATAGTAAAGCAATCATCATTTGTCTTTTTATTAAAAAGCAATCATCAGCCTGCTATCATTATTTTTGGATCCATCCACTGGTTGTTACCATCACTCTAAATTTCTGCATGCTTGATACGTCTCCAACGTATCTATAATTTTTGATTGCTTCATGCTATATTATATTCTGTTTTGGATGATTAATGGGCTTTGTTATACACTTTTATATTATTTTTGGGACTAACCTATTAACCGGAGGCCCAGCCCAAATTGCTGCTTTTTTGCCTATTTCAGAGTTTCGCAGAAAAAGAATATCAAACGGAGTCCAAACGGAATGAAACCTTTGGGAACGTGATTTTCGGAACAAACGTGATCCAGAGGACTTGGACCCTACGTCAAGAGAGCAACCAGGAGAGCACGAGGTAGGGGGCGCGCCTACCCCCCTGGGCGCATCCTCCACCCTCGTGGGGCCCATGGTGCTCCACCGACGTACTTCTTCCTCCTATATATACCTACGTACCCCAAACCAACAGAAACATCCACGAAAACCTAATTCCACCGCCGCAACCTTCTGTACCTGTGAGATCCCATCTTGGGGCCTTTTCTGGCGTCCTGCCGGAGGGGGCATTGATCATGGAGGGCTTCTACATCAACACCATAGCCTCTCCGATGATGTGTGAGTAGTTTACCTCAGACCTTCAGGTCCATAGTTATTAGCTAGATGGCTTCTTCTCTCTTTTTGGATCTCAATACAAAGTTCTCCACGATTCTCGTGGAGATCTATTCGATGTAATCTTCTTTTACGGTGTGTTTGTTGAGACCGATGAATTGTGGGTTTATGATCAAGTTTATCTATGAACAATATTTGAATTTCTCTGAATTATTTTATGTATGATTGGTTATCTTTGCAAGTCTCTTCGAATTATCAGTTTGGTTTGGCCTACTAGATTGATCTTTCTTGCAATGGGAGAAGTGCTTAGCTTTCGGTTCAACCTTGCGGTGTCCTTTCCCAGTGACAGTAGGGGCAGCAAGGCACGTATTGTATTGTTGCCATCGAGGATAACAAGATGGGGTTTATATCATATTGCATGAATTTATCCCTCTACATCATGTCATCTTACTTAAAGCGTTACTCTGTTCTTTTGAACTTAATACTCTAGATGCATGCTGGATAGCGGTCGATGTGTGGAGTAATAGTAGTAGATGCAAGCAGGAGTCGGTCTACTTGTCACGGACGTGATGCCTATATACATGATCATACGTAGATATTCTCATAACTATGCTCAATTCTATCAATTGCTCAACAGTAATTTGTTCACCCACCGTAATACTTATGCTCTTGAGAGAAGCCACTAGTGAAACCTATGGCCCCCGGGTCTATTTTCCATCATATTAATCTTCCAACACTTAGCTATTTTTATTGCCTTTTATTTTACTTTGCATCTTTATTATAAAAATACCAAAAATATTATCTTATCATATCTATCAAATCTCACTTTCGTAAGTGACCGTGAAGGGATTGACAACCCCTTTATTGCGTTGGTTGCGAGGTTTATATTTGTTTGTGTAGGTGCGAGGGACTTTGGCGTGGCCTCCTACTGAATTGATACCTTGGTTCTCAAAAACTGAGGGAAATACTTACGCTACTTTACTGCATCACCCTTTCCTCCTCAAGGGAAAACCAACGCAGTGCTCAAGAGGTAGCAAGAAGGATTTCTGGCGCCGTTGCCAGGGAGTCTACGCAAAAGTCAAATACCAAGTACCCATCACAAACTCTTATCTCCCGCATTACATTATTTGCCATTTGCCTCTCATTTTCCTCTCCCACTTCACCCTTGCCGTTTTATTCGCCCTCTCTTTTCCGTTTGCCTCTTTTTTGCTTGCTTCTTGTTTGCTCGTGTGTTGGATTGCTTGCTTGTCACGATGGATCAAGATAATACTAAATTGTGTGACTTTACCAATACCAACAACAATGATTTTCATAGCACTCCGATTGCTCCTCTTACCGATACTGAAACCTGTGAAATTAATGCTGCTTTGTTGAATCTTGTCATGAAAGATCAATTCGCCGGCCTTCCTAGTGAAGATGCCGCTACCCATCTAAATAGCTCCGTTGTTGTGTGATATGCAAAAGAAGAAAGATGTGGACAATGATATTGTTAAATTGAAGTTATTTCCTTTTTCGCTTAGAGATCGTGCTAAAGCTTGGTTTTCGTCTTTGTCTAAAAATAGTATTGATTCTTGGAATAAGTGCAAAGATGCTTTTATCTCTAAGTATTTTCCTCCTGCTAAGATCATCTCTCTTAGAAACGATATTATGAATTTTAATCAACTTGATCATGAACATGTTGCACAAGCTTGGGAGAGGATGAAATTAATGATACGTAATTGCCCTACACATGGTTTGAATCTTTGGATGATTATACAAAAATTTTATGCCGGTTTGAATTTTGCTTCTAGAAATCTTTTAGATTCGGCCGCGGGAGGCACTTTTATGGAAATCACTTTAGGAGAAGCTAATAAACTCCTAGATAATATTATGGTCAATTATTCTCAATGGCACACCGAAAGATCTACTAATAAAAAAGTGCATGCGATAGAAGAAATTAATGTTTTGAGTGGAAAGATGGATGAACTTATGAAATTATTTGCTGCTAAAAGTGTTTCTTCTAATCCTAATGATATGCCTTTGTCCACTTTGATTGAGAATAATAATGAATCTATGTATGTGAATTTTGTTGGTAGGAATAATTTTGGTAACAACGCGTATAGAGGAAACTTTAATCCTAGGTCGTACCCTAGTAATTCCTCTAGTAATTATGGTAATTCCTAAAACAATTCTTATGGAAATTTTAATAAGATGCCTTCTGAATTTGAGACTAGTTTTAAGGAGTTTATGAATTCGCAAAAAAAATTCAATGCTTTGCTTGAAGAAAAATTGCTTAAGATTGATGAATTGGCTAGGAACGTTGATAGAATTTCTCTTGATGTTGATTCTTTGAAACTTAGATCTATTCCACCTAAGCATGATATCAATGAGTCTCTCAAGGCCATGAGAATTTCCATTGATGAGTGCAAAGAAAGAACCGCTAGGATGCGTGCTAAGAAAGATTGCTTTGTGAAAGCGTGTTCTTCTAATTTCTATGAAAATAAAGATGAAGATCTAAAAGTTATTGATGTGTCCGCTATTAAATCTTTGTTTTCCAATATGAATCTTGATAATGATGGGACTGAATATGATCCACCTTTACCTACAAGGCGTCCCAAAAATTTAGAGTTTTTAGATCTTGATGCAAAAATTGGTAAAAGTGGGATTGAAGAGATCAAAACTCTAGATATTAATGAACCCACTATTTTGGATTTCAAGGAATTTAATTATGATAATTGCTCTTTGATAGATTGTATTTCCTTGTTGCAATCCGTGCTAAATTCTCCTCATGCTTATAGTCAAAATAAAGCTTTCACTAAACATATCGTTGATTCCTTGATGTAATTTTATGAAGAAAAACTAGAGTTGGAAGTTTCTATCCCTAGAAAACTTTATGATGAGTGGGAACCTACTATTAAAATTAAAATTAAAATTAAAGATCATGAATGCTATGCTTTGTGTGATTTGGGCGCTAGTGTTTCCATGATTCCAAAAACTTTGTGCGATTTGCTAGGTTTCCGTGATTTTGATGATTGCTCTTTAAACTTGCACCTTGCGGATTCCACCATTAAGAAACCTATGGGAAGAATTAATGATGTTCTTATTGTTGCAAATAGGAACTATGTGCTCGTAGATTTTATTGTTCTTGACATAGATTGCAATCCTTCATGTCCTATTATTCTTGGTAGACCTTTCCTTAGAACGATTGGTGCAATTATTGATATGAAGGAAGGAAATATTAGATTCCAATTTCCGTTAAAGAAAGGCATGGAACACTTTCCTAGAAATAAAATTAAACTACCATATGAATCTATTATTAGAGCCACTTATGGATTGCCTACCAAAGATGGCAATACCTAGATCTATCCTTGCTTTTATGCCTAGCTAGGGGCGTTAAACGATAGCGCTTGTTGGGAGGCAACCCAATTTTATTTTTTAGTTTTTTGCTTTTTGCTTCTGTTTAGGAATAAATATTTGATCTAGCTTCTGGTTAGATTTGTTTTTATGTTTTAATTAGTGTTTGTGCCAAGTTAAACCTATAGGATCTTCTTGGATGATAGTTATTTGATCTTGCTGTAAATTCCAGAAACTTTCTGTTCACAAAAACAATTGTCAAAAATCACCAGAAAATGATAAAATATTGATTCCAATTGCTGCTGATCAGTAAAAAAAAATTCTAGGTCTTCCTAGTTTGGTAGAGTTTTTGGAGTTCCAGAAGTTTGCGTTAGTTACAGATTACTACAGACTGTTCTGTTTTTGACAGATTCTGTTTATTGTGTGTTGTTTGCTTATTTTGATGAATCTATGGCTACTAAAATAGTTTATAAACCATAGAGAAGTTGGAATACAGTATGTTTAACACCAATATAAATAAATAATGAGTTCATTACAGTACCGTGAAGTGGTGTTTTGTTTTCTTTCGCTAACGGAGCTCACGATATTTTCTGTTAAGTTTTGTGTTGTGAAGTTTTCAAGTTTTGGGTAAAAGATTTGATGGATTATGGAACAAGGAGTGGCAAGAGCCTAAGCTTGGGGATGCCCATGGCACGCCAAGATAATCTAAGGAAACCAAAAAGCCTAAGCTTGGGGATGCCCCGGAAGGCATCCCCTCTTTCGTCTACTTCCATCGGTAACTTTACTTGGAGCTATATTTTTATTCACCACATGATAGGTGTTTTGCTTGGAGCGTCTTGTATTATTTGAGTCTTTATTTGGTAGTTTGCCACAATCATCCTTGCTGTACACACCTTTTGAGAGAGACACACATGATTCGGAATTTATTAGAATACTCTATGCGCTTCGCTTATATCTTTTGAGCTATATAGTTTTTGCTCTAGTGCTTCACTTATATCTTTTAGAGCATGGCGGTGGATTTGTTTTATAGAAACTATTATTCTCTCATGCTTCACTTATATTATTTTGAGTCTTAAACAGCATGGTAATTTGCTTAAGTAGGAAAATTAATCCTAATATGCTAAGTATTCAAGACTAGTAAAAAAGTTTCTTATGAGTGTGCTGAATACTAAGAGAAGTTTGATGATTGATGATTGTTTTGAGATATGGAGGTAGTGATATTAAAGTTGTGCTAGTTGAGTAGTTGTGAAATTGAGAAATACTTGTGTTGAAGTTTGCAAGTCCCGTAGCATGCACGTATGGTAAACGTTATGTAACAAATTTGAAACATGAGGTGTTCTTTGATTGTCTTCCTTATGAGTGGCGGTCGGGGACGAGCGATGGTCTTTTCTTACCAATCTATCCCCCTAGGAGCATGCGCGTAGTGCTTGGTTTTTGATGACTTGTAGATTTTTGCAATAAGAATGTGAGTTCTTTATGACTAATGTTGAGTCCATAGACTATACGCACTCTTACCCTTCCATCATTGCTAGCCTCTTCGGTACCGTGCATTGCCCTTTCTCACATTGAGAGTTGGTGCAAACTTCGCCGGTGCATCCAAACCCCGTGATATGATACGCTCTTTCACACATAAACCTCCTTATATCTTCCTCAAAACAGCCACCATACCTACCTATTATGGCATTTCCATAGCCATTCCGAGATATATTGCCATGCAACTTTCCACCGTTCCGTTTATCATGACACGTTCATCATTGTCATATTGCTTTGCATGATCATGTAGTTGACATCGTATTTGTGGCAAAGCCACCATTCATAATTTTTCATACATGTCACTCTTGATTCATTGCTATCCCGGTATACTGCCGGAGGTATTCATATAGAGTCATACTTTGTTCTAGTATCGAGTTGTAATCATTGAGTTGTAAATAAATAGAAGTGTGATGATCATCATTCATAGAGCATTGTCCCCCCAAAAAAGAGGAAAGGCCAAAAAAAAGGCCCAAAAAAGAAAATAAAAAGGGACAATGCTACTATCCTTTTTTCCACACTTGTGCTTCAAAGTAGCAACAAAATTTTCATGATAGAGAGTCTCTTGTTTTGTCACTTTCATATACTAGTGGGAATTTTTCATTATAGAAATTGGCTTGTATATTCCAACAATGGGCTTCCTCAAATGCCCTAGGTCTTCGTGAGCAAGCAAGTTGTATGCACACCCACTCAATTTCTTTTGTTGAGCTTTCATGCATTTATAGCTCTAGTGCATCCATTGCATGGCAATCCCTACTCCTTGCATTAACATCAATCGATGGGCATCTCCATAGCCCATTGATTAGCCGCGTTGATGTGAGACTTTCTCCTTTTTTGTCTTCTCCACATAACCCCCATCATTATATTCTATTCCACCCATAGTGCTATATCCATGGCTCACGCTCATGTATTGCGTGAAGGTTGAGATTACTAAAGTATGAAACAATTGCTTGGCTTGTCATCGGGGTTGTGCATGATGAGAGCACTCTTGTGTAACGAAGATGGAGCATGACTAAACTATATGATTTTGAAGGGATGAACTTTCTTTGGCCATGTTATTTTGAGAAGACATAATTGCTTAGTTAGTATGCTTGAAGTATTATTGCTTTTATGTCAACATTAAACTTTTATCTTGAATCTTTCGGATCTGAACATTCATACCACAATTAAGAGAATTACATTGAAATTATGCCAAGTAGCATTCCGCATCAAAAATTCTGTTTTTATCATTTACCTACTCGAGGACAAGCAGGAATTAAGCTTGGGGATGCTTGATACGTCTCCAACGTATCTATAATTTTTGATTGCTTCATGCTATATTATATTCTGTTTTGGATGATTAATGGGCTTTCTTATACACTTTTATATTATTTTTGGGACTAACCTATTAACCGGAGGCCCAGCCCAAATTGCTGTTTTTTGCCTATTTCAAAGTTTCGCAGAAAAAGAATATCAAACGGAGTCCAAACGGAATGAAACCTTCGGGAACGTGATTTTCGGAACAAACGTGATCCAGAGGACTTGGACCCTACGTCAAGAAAGCAACCAGGAGAGCACGAGGTAGGGGGCGCGCCCTCCACCCTCGTGGGGCCCACGGTGCTCCATCGACGTACTTCTTCCTCCTATATATACCTACGTACCCCCAAACCAACAGAAGCATCCACGAAAACCTAATTCCACCGCCGCAACCTTCTGTACCCGTGAGATCCCATCTTGGGGCCTTTTCCAGCGTCCTGCCGGAGGGGGCATTGATCACGGAGGGCTTCTACATCAACACCATGGCCTCTCTGATGATGTGTGAGTAGTTTACCTCAGACCTTCGGGTCCATCATTATTAGCTAGATGGCTTCTTCTCTCTTTTTGGATCTCAATACAAAGTTCTCCACGATTCTCATGGAGATCTATTCGATGTAATCTTCTTTTGCGGTGTGTTTGTTGAGATCGATGAATTGTGGGTTTATGATCAAGTTTATCTATGAACAATATTTGAATCTTCTCTGAATTCTTTTATGTATGATTGGTTATCTTTGTAAGTCTCTTCGAATTATCAGTTTGGTTTGGCCTACTATATCAATCTTTCTTGCAATGGGAGAAGTGCTTAGCTTTCGGTTCAATCTTGCGGTGTCCTTTCCTAGTGACAGTAGGGGCAGCAAGGCACGTATTGTATTGTTGCCATCGAGGATAACAAGATGGGGTTTATATCATATTGCATGAATTTATCCCTCTACATCATGTCATCATGCCTTAGAGCTCCCAAACAAGAGCAGTTAATAAGGTAGCTCCAGTGCCCAAAGGGCCAGTACTACCATGGCGAACCCCAACTCCACCAATTAGTACGCCTATTCATGTGGAGGAAGCACAACCAGCTAGTCGTAGTTTAGCATCTATCGCATTTGATGTTGTTAAATCGTATGTGCGTATCTTCCCATATTGGAAATATTATACTAAATATGAAGGAAAATGCCAGTTGCAGGTGTTTGTCCAGGAGTTATGTGTAAGTAATGTTATTCATCGCAATTACTTTGCTTTGTCCCATACATCCTACCTCCATGATGGTTATAATACAGCAAATTTTCCCATTTTCTCTATAGAGAAGGACCGATTTGGAAACTCAGGATGAGGTAACCTGTGCTAATACCTCTGCTATCTTCAAGAATGCTTGGTGGCAGTATTGGAATTACCTGAAGAAAACGTACTTCACCGGCAAAGAAACTCATCATATTCCCTTATGTTCTCCTGAGACACATTTACTGGACGATGACTGGGAACGCCTTGTTCTGTACTGGTCCCGAACCAAGAATGTGGTAAGGTCTATGAGCTCATTTTCTATTTTTAAGTACTATATTCTTGCATCTTACTGTACTTTGTTCATGTAGAACAAGTGCCTAAACCTGAAGAACAATGGTTCTAATTTAAGATTCCATTGCTATCATAGTTCAAAAAAGCGCTAGGCGTTAATTGTGCGTTTTGCCACCGCCTTGCGCTTTACTGACCAAAGCGCATGCTTATGCGTAGTTATTCACAGATTAAGCATAGTTATGCGCAATGCGTTTCGCCAACGCCTAGAGCCTAGGCGCGCTTAAGCGCTCGCTTAGGCGCGCCTTTTTTAACTATGATTGCTATCGTGCATACTGCATTGCTCTTGTATCACTGTATTTACTCATACAAACTTATTTTTAAATTGAAGGATCCAATCGAAACTCCAATGGCACAGCAGGTATGTTCACGCATGTTTCTTTAACAGGCTTGCTCTTATCAATAGCTCTGTTGATTTCAATTTCAATTGTGTATACAGTTGACTTCTCATATCATGCACATTACTAGCATCACAACAGAGCCAATAGTGTTGTTGTACATGTAGACCCGTGGTACCCATCTGAAATCTTGTTGTGCCGTGTAGTTTCCCACGCTTTGTATTCTTTCACTGCTGCTTTGTCTTGAACTGATATGATTTGAACCGTGTCTCTATTTTGATTTGGCAAGACAATGTAGTGACCATAGGACATAGATATATGTTTGTTTGTAGCTTTTATTATGTACTAGTACTTGGCAATAGAATACTTGGTAGTTTAATCCTGTCCACCTTACTAATGAACTGGTTCACCGAAATGAGTTTCATATACTAGTACATGCTAAACCTGTTATGTGTCTACTTGTTTCTTCTTTTAGAATGCTGACAGAATATTGGGGAAGAGTGCCTTATTAAGCAATGGTAAAGGAAGTAATGCAGATAAGGTTCAGGATAGTGACACATCCTTGTTGGTCTCCAACAAAGCTGATAAAACAGCTAAGGAAGACTATCTCGAAGACAGTGAGACAACTCCAAAGTCCTGTCTTGCTTTAGTGTTCGAGTTACTGGCCACTACCGCTTGCACAAGCTATTTAGACTCACTGTCTGAATCAGTTCGGTTTCTTGAGTCTCAACTACAAGCTGAAAGACATCAATCAGCTGTGCTGCGACAAGAAGCGGAAGGACTGCGGAAGTCCCTGGAGCATTCAGATGGATACTTTCTGGTGCAACAGCAAGCGTTGGAGGATTTTAGCACCAAATAGGACAAAGCTAATAAGCTTGCTAAGCTTATTGCCAACATGGTGGATACCACGTTTCTTGAGCTCTTCTGAAGTTGTTTCAGTTATGCTCTTGTTTTGCTGCCGCGTTTATTTGCACTGGTGGCCAATTTTGATGGCCAGTGTATGTAATATGCTGCTTTGTTCCCTATATTTGCACTGGTGGCGAACTTTGATGCCCAGTGGATGTAATATGTCTAATAGCGGTAATAGGCTAGCATTAATTGCATGCTTATTTATTTCCTTATTATCTTGTTTAGTTGTTTGCTAGTAGTCACTGCAGTTCTTTTCTGTGTTTTTCAAGTGGCCACAATAACCTATTTTTGGAAACTAGGCCAAAATAATCATGGCAACACACGGACTGTTTTAACCATGGGCCTCCTGCGGGCCGTGTGATCCATGGGCCTTCTACGGACCGTAGGACCCATTAGCCTTCTATACGGGCTGTAGGATCCATGGGCCTTCTACGGGCCGTACAATCAATGGGCCTTTTACGGGTCGTAGGATCCATGTGCCTTCTACGGGGCGTATCATCATTTCACCAATCATGGGCCGTACTATTCGTGGACAATAACGGGTCGTTAATAGGCTGTATTTGATAACTCTATGAAAATAGCCCAACGGGTTTTTTCGACATGAAAACGGCCCAACGTATTAACGGGCCACAAACGGGCCGACTATAACCACGGCTGAATTTGGCCCACAAGCAGAAAATGACAGTAACGGGTCGTAAGTAACCGAATGCTGAAATGAGCCCAAGAATAAATGGGCCCTGAGAAGGCCGAAAGATAACATGGGCTGGAAACGGCCCAACGGAATAATGGGCCGTTAATGGGTATAAAGTGATACATTGTTCATAACGGGCCAGTTTTACCACGGCCGTTAAGGGGCCGAGGGTTACTAGGGACCTCATATGGGCCGAAAGACGTCATGGGCCATACATGGGCCAGAAGTTAAAACGGGCTGGAATTATATTGGACGGCCCAGATGACGCTACTGGGCCTAATTCGGATAGGCCGTAAACGGGCCCTGTGATAGCGGGCTGTAAATGGGCTATATGCGAATAGGCCGTTAACAGGCTTGCCGTGGGCCAGCCCGCCACCTTTTGAACAAGTCAAATGGGCCGGCCTTTTCACAGGAATGGGCCTCTGTTGGGCCGTGCCACGTGTCGACGTATCATAGGCGCTTTGGGTCCAATTAGTGGATGACATCTGTCCCAACGGTGAGCCGACACGTGTTTCCTCCAGCCAATGATGATTTTACACGTGGAAAATCCCCATTGGTCGGGGCTGTTAACGGGTTATCGGATCCAGAACCGGACCCAATAGCTTAACGGCGTTCCGTTACGGTGGATGCCATGTGTCGGTCACCCTTGACGAAAGCACTTCTGTGACAGGCGATTTATCGTCATGGAAGTGGACACTTCCGTGATGATAATTTTGGTAATGTCATGGAACACTTCTACGACAGCACAGGTATGACTATCTTGATTCTGTCATAAATTTGTCATGGATGTACATGCATGACAGAAAACGTAACCTACTGTGACAAACACGTATCATCACAGAAATGTATTTTTTTTGTAGTGTCAAGGGTGGCTTGCTCTGCTGGTGTTGGGCAAGTTGCCCCGGCAAGGTTCTTGCCGGGGCCGCGGAGGCCGCCCCGGCAAGGGTCTTTCCGGGGGAGTCCGCCTCGCCCTCTTTCTCTTTGTGTTCCTTGGTCTTGGCGTTGTTTTGCCCGTCTCGTGCTTCTGTTCCCTCCCTTTGCCCTGCTAAGTGCGGCCGCAGGCGCGGCTCTGACTGCCCGTGCACAAGTAGAGGGGTACAAAAGGGGCCCCTACTTTTGTACACCGACAGCCGCCGGCAAGGCGATGCTGAAGGAAATATGCCCTAGTGGCAATAATAAAGTTATTATTTATTTCCTTATTTCATGGTAAATGTTTATTATTCATGCTAGAATTGTATTAACCGGAAACTTAGTACATGTGAGAATACATATACAAAACATAAAGTGTCCCTAGTATGCCTCTACTTGCTAGCTCATTTATCAAAGATGGTTATGTTTCCTAACCATAGACATGTGTTGTCATTTGATGAATGGGATCACATCATTAGGAGAATGATGTGATGGACAAGACCCATTCGTTAGCTTAGCATTATGATCGTTACAGTTTCATTGCTACTGCTTTCTTCATGACTTATACATGTTCCTCGGACTATGAGATTATGCAACTCCCGAATACTGGAGGAACACTTAGTGTGCTATCAAACGTCACAACGTAACTGGGTGATTATAAAAATTCTCTACAGGTGTCTCCGATGGTGTTTGATGAGTTGGCATAAATCGAGATTAGGTTTTGTCACTCCGTGGATCGGAGAGGTATCTCTGGGTCCTCTCGGTAATGCACATCACTATAAGCCTTGCAAGCAATGTGACTAATGAGTTAGTTGTGGGATGATGCATTACGGAACGAGTAAAGAGACTTGTCGGTAACGATATTGAAGTAGGTATGAGGATACCGACGATCGAATCTCGGGCAAGTAACATACCGATGACAAAGGGAACAACGTATGTTGTTATGCGGTTTGGCCGGTAAAGATCTTCGTAGAACATGTAGGAGCCAATATGAGCATCCAGGTTCCGCTATTGGTTATTGACCGGAGATGTGTCTCGGTCATGTCTACATAGTTCTCGAACCCGTAGGGTCCGCATGCTTAACGTTCGATGATGATTTGTATTATGAGTTTATGTGATTTGATGACCGAAGGTTGTTCGGAGTCCCGAATGAGATCACGGGCATGACGAGGAGTCTCAAAATGGTCGAGACATAAAGATTGATATATTGGACCATGTTATTCGGACACCGGAAGTGTTCCGGTTAGTTTCGGGTAAAACCGGAGTGCCAGAGGGGTTACCGGAACCCCCCGGGGAAGTAATGGGCCTTAGTGGGCCTTAGGGGAGAGAGAGGGCAGCATCCAGGAGGTGGCGCGCCCCCCCAAGGGGAGTCTGAATAGGACTAGGGGAGGGGGCGTGGCCCCTCTTTCGCTCTCCCTCTCACTCTCCTTCCTTCTTCCCCCCTTCCACCAAGTGGAATCCTATTAGGACTTGGAGTCCTAGTAGGAATCCTCTCCTTGGGGCGCGCCTCTAGGGGCCGGCCGGCCTCCCCCTCCCTCCTTTATATACGGGGGCAAGGGCACCCTAGAACACACAAGTTTATCTATCAGTCGTGTGCGGCGCCCCCCTCCACAGTTACACACCTCAATCATATCGCCATAGTGCTTAGGCGAAGCCCCGCGCCGGTAACATCATCATCACCATCGCCACGCCTTCGTGTTGACTGAACTCCCCCTCGTCCTCAACTGGACCAAGAGCACGAGGGACGTCATCGAGCTGAACGTGTGCTGAACGCGGAGGTGCCGTATGCTCGGTACTTGGATCGGTTGGATCGCGAAGAAGTTCGACTACATCAACCACGTTACTAAAAGCTTCCGCTTTCGGTCTACGAGGGTATGTGGACACACTCTACCCTCTCGTTGCTATGCATCTCCTAGATAGATCTTGCGTGATCGTAGGAATTTTTTTGAAATTATTGCGTTTCCCAACAGATGTCGGCTCCACCCACCTACCCTCGGCCGGCTGGCAAGAACAGCCGACGCTAGCAGGACAACAACAACAACAACAACAACAACAAGCGGAAGGGCGAGCAGCCGGCCGCTCGCTACAACAATCGGCAAGTCGCCGCCGTTGAGGAAGAGTAGTCGGTGGCAGCGAACCGGCAAGACTGCCTGGCAGCCCAAACTCAGTTCTGAGCGGATGCTCGAAGCCCCGTGCAAGCACCACAGCGGCGCGCAGCCATCCACGCACACGCTCCGTCAGTGCAGCACCACCCATCGCTTGATGAGGGGTGACCTCCCGCCTCCTCCCCCGCCGGGTGCAGGGCAACCGTTGCCTCCAGTAGCCGGCGCACTCCGCAACTAAGCCTTCCCCAATCAGCACATGGTCTACATCGTCTTCACCAGTGAGGGCAACGACAAGCACAACAAGTGCAAGCACCAACACGAGGTGAATGCCGTCATCCCCCAGGTTCCCCAGTACATGAACTGATCCGACCGCCCTGTCAGCTGGACCCGGGAGGACCACCCGGCCATGATGCCCATGCAGGGTGGCTACACTCTCGTCCTTGACCCCGCTTTCGTCGCTGAAAAGCACACGTAATGTTTCTCACGGGTTCTCATCGAGGGCGGCAGCAGCATGAACAACCTCTACCACAAAACCATGATCAAGCTTGGCATCGAGACGAAGCAGCTGCAGCCCACCCGAATGGTGTTCCACGGCATCGTGTCGAGTGATGACCCACAAGTATAGGGGATCTATCGTAGTTGAAAGTGCAACTATCCCTGGGTGGTTTTGGTAATGATTAACAACATATAGCTCATTGAACTAATGCCATTACAAGATAAATATTTTAGGAAGGTTCAATGATTGGCATGGCATGGATAAGGAATGTGGACCCCTCAAAATGCTAAGGACAAAAGATTAGCTCAATTCAAAGTCCAAGACTCTACATTTTACTTTTAGTGATCCAAGATCACATTGAGTCCATAGGAAAAGCCAATACTATTAAAAGGGGATGAGGTGTTGCTTAATGGCTTGCTTGCTCAAAGTGCTTAGTGATATGCTCCAAAGCCCTCAGCCACTTTCTAATATCCACATATGCCCCAAACCAAAAGTCAAACTCGGCCCCACCGATTTGATCCATCCGGCGCCACCGAGTTCATTTGACATAGCCACTGCCACAAACCCTGGTCACTTCGGTCTCACCGAAATGGATCTCGGTCTCACCAAGATGGGATTGCAAACTCTCAGTTTCCCTTCGTAACGTTTCGGTCTAACCAAGATGAGTGATCGGTCCCACCGAGTCTGCAATGCAAACTCTCTGTTTCCTTTTCGTAACGCTTCGGTCCCACCGAGACGAGCGAATCGGTTCCACCGAGTTTGCCTGGCCAACTCTGTGTTTGCTTATTACCAAAATCGGTCCCACCGAGTTTGTGTAATCGGTCCAACCGAGATTAGTTATGCCCTAACCCTAATGATATCGGTCCCACCGAGTTGACATGTCGGTCCCACCAAAAATCCTAACGTTCACATTTTGAACTAAATCGGTCTGACCGAGTTTTCTGGTTCGGTCCCACCGAGTTTGGTGATTTGTGTGTAACGGTTAGATTTTGTGTGGAGGCTATATATACCCCTCCACCCACTCTTCATTCATGGAGAGAGCCATCAGAACATGCCTAAACTTCCAACATACATTTACTGAGAGAGAACCACCTACACTTGTGTTGAGACCAAGATATTCCATTCCAACCACATAAATCTTGATCTCTAGCCTTCCCCAAGTTGCTTTCCACTCAAATCATCTTTCTACCAAATCCAATCCTATGAGAGAGAGTTGAGTGTTGGGGAGACTATCATTTGAAGCACAAGAGCAAGGAGTTCATCATCAACACACCATCTATTACCTTTTGGAGAGTGGTGTCTCCTAGATTGGCTAGGTGTCACTTGGAACCCTCCGTCAAGATTGTGGAGTTGAACCAAGGAGTTTGTACAGGCAAGGAGATCGCCTACTTCATGAAGATCTACCCTAGTGAGGCAAGTCCTTCGTGGGCGATGGCCATGGTGGGATACACAAGGTTGCTTCTTCATGGACCCTTCGTGGGTGGAGCCCTCCGTGGACTCACGCAGCCGTTACCCTTCGTAGGTTGCAGTCTCCATCAACGTGGATGTACGATAGCACCACCTATCGGAACCACGGATAAAAAATCTCCGTGTCTACATTACGTTTGCTCCCTCCAAAATCCTCCCTTTACCTTCATATGCAATTGTTTTACATTCTGCTGCTATACTCTTAGAATTGCATGTGTAGGTTGATTACTTGATTTATGCTAAGTTGCTAAAATCTGCCAAGACTTAAAATTGGGAAAAGGCTAGATTTTTATTTGGTCAAGTAGTCTAATCACCCCCCTCTAGACATACTTTCGATCCTACAGTAGTCCTTTCGATAAGTAAGAGTGTCGAACCCAATGAGGAGCAGACGGAAATGATAAGCGGTTTTCAGTAAGGTATTCTCTGCAAACACTGAAATTATCGGTAATAGATAGTTTTGTGATAAGGTAATTTGTAACGGGTAACAAGTAATGAAAGTAAATAAGGTGCAGCAAGATGGCCCAATCCTTTTTTGTAGCAAAGGACAAGCCTGGAAAAACTCTTATATAGAGAAAAGCGCTCCCGAGGACACATGGGAATTATCGTCAAGCTAGTTTTCATCA
Source organism: Aegilops tauschii subsp. strangulata (assembly GCF_002575655.3). Classification (NCBI taxonomy): domain Eukaryota; kingdom Viridiplantae; phylum Streptophyta; class Magnoliopsida; order Poales; family Poaceae; genus Aegilops; species Aegilops tauschii. The sequence goes on along the minus strand of NC_053035.3, from coordinate 366,244,028 downwards.
CGCTCATATGATTCGCGTTCGTTACTTTGATAATTTGGTATGTGGGTGGACCGGTGCTTGGGTGCTGCCCTTTCTTGGACAAGCATCCCACTTATGATTAACATGTGGCACGCCGGCTCAGAGCGACCGGTTTACCATGCATTGCCAGCCCAGAGACCATGTCTTCTGGCAACACACAACATCTTGGTACAGAAAGCAACCGCTTTACTGATGCTAGCGGATCAGAGTTTATATTACAACAGATGTCGAGGCCAAGCAGCACGCCCAGTGCGGCTGAACAATATGTACATTATTTAGTGAACATAAAGGGGCCTCGATCATAACAACTACGCGGCAGCGGAACAACGTCGTAGCGGAAACTCCATATCACAGGGACACCGATGTGGACACGATCTAGACTCGAGCAGCACTCCTTTCCAACGAGACTTTCCTGAAATCTGGCATGACACGCAAGGTTAGTACATTGAATGTACTTGCAAGCTCACAACAGGCATAATCATAATGGCAAACAATATCATGATAATTAACCAATTAATAATAATGCAACACTATATGTCCAACATGCTGTGATCATGCTCGAACGTCCCTCGGGACAGACTTACCAACCGTGATCATTCTCGGATCACAAACAAACCACCATCGTGGTCTTGACAAGAGTAACTCGTGATCCTTACGGCGATCACAACCACGACCAATATTTGGTCCCGAACATCTCGATGGCCTTTCAGCCATCATCAACCGTGCAAAGTTCATAACTTAGTGTGCAGATTTTATTAAACGTTGACTCATGGTGGGACCTACTACGAGGTGTCCGTGACCATGGACTCGGCTATCGATAGATTATACACTCTGCAGAGGTAGCACACTGTACCCACACCACGGAACCCATGGCCTCGCACTCCCATTCGGGTGGACCAACGGCATTCCGACAAAACCCTTCCATTGCCATGACACTCTCCCGGCCACTCCGACCCAATCCCCAACGGGCTAGTCTTGGGTGGCCCCGTGTCTACCAAAGACACAACGCCCACCGTCGTGGCCAAAACGATCCCACTCGGGGACCCGGTACCATAATCTCAACAACGGGCACACAAGGTTATGCCTGCTTACCGGGCAAGGGTAAGCATGCCATAACCTTCCCTAGTTGGAGGCACCGACCAGAGGCAATGTCAATGGACCGAATCAAGGCCTTCCCACAAAGGCAAATGTGGTTGCACTAGGAAAAACTCGATTCAGCGGCACCATGAGCCAGTCAACGATATATTCAAGTTGAGTTATATTTAGGTTCAACTTAAAACGAAAATGACCGGTGTCATAGCATGCTATGAAATGCAAAACTACACGTGCATCACATATTAACGAAAATGACTGATGTCAACCATATTCATACTAAGCATAAACATCAACAACTTATATTACTCTCCTGGTCGGGGTAGCTCACACTTTAACCAAAATATTGTGCAGCAAATTTTATTATTTTCTCATGCAAGAAAGTAACTCCGATTAATTTCTCACATGCATAGCAAAGATTATACCGCAAACAAACCCTAATTTCTTTACCAACGAAGTTAGGTTCAAACATTCTGTAAGTCAAGTAACAAGTACTTAACAGAATATTTTCTAGCAAATTTTTCTATTTTATTTATGCAAGAACATAACTTTAAGTAATTACTAACATGCATAACAAAATTATTTTTATCATCACCCCAAATAGATCTTAGCTTTGCTTTACCAACTAAACTAGTTTCAACATTATGTAAATCAAGCATAATAACTAACAAACACTTAACAGAATATAAATAACATAATAGTTATTTAAATGCATGCATTAATCATTTCATTCAAGTAAGAAAATCATAAATATTGAAATGACACCATGAAAATGTTGCTATGGCTTGCCTTAGTGCAGATGAGGTTCACAAGCCTTCTGGTGATCCTCAAGACAAGCCTCACCCTCTGAAAATAATTTTAAGTACAAAAAGAAAATATCAAGAACACTTCTGAAAATCACCATAAATTCTAAACAGCTCAGAAAAATCTCTTCTTTAGTGAGCTGCTAGATTTCTTTGCAAAGAACAAAATGCAAAAAGAATCAATTCATTTGGACTTATGGTTGAAGAGTTATGATTGTTTGAAGCGTTCTGTAAATTCAAATGAATTTGAATAAAAATAAAGAAACTAGGGGGGTGACGTCGAAGGCGTAAAGCCCAGGGGCGCCACCACTCGTACCGCTTCATGCGCGTATAGAGTGGCTGACTAGAGGGCCCCGCTAGTCAGGTGAGGAGGAGAGGGAGAAGGAACAGAGGCAGTCGCGGCTTCGCCGGAGCTCTCGCCGGCGACGAGGGCTCCTTGGCCAAAACGAGAGGGAGGGATGGAGAGAGGAGACGAAGGCGCACCTGCCCGTACCCGTAGCGTAGCTAGGGGTGGTCGGACGGTGTCGGAATCGACCTCGCAAGCGGAGGCAGAACGCGGTGGTCGCCGGAGATGAGGAAGACGGCGAGCAGAGGCAACTCCAGGGGCTCCAGGGGGACGGGATGGCTTCACCGGAGAGAGGCGGAGGCCCTGGAAGGGTCGCCCTGGCCTGGGAGGGGCTGGAGCTACGGCGGCGACCAGAGGGGATCGCCAGCGAGCTCGAGGACGTCGGCCCGCGGCCTGCCCGGCCGGGCTACGGTTTTCCTACGTGCTTGTGGGGTGTGTGGAAGTGGTGGATGGTGCTCGAGGAGGCTGGGGGTGGCTCCATTTATAGGCGAGCGGAGAGGGGGGTTCGGGCTCCGCCGGTGGACACCTGTCCACGGCGCCCGGCGACGAGCGGCGTCAGTGAGAGGGGGAGATGGCGACGCAGCTCACGCGGCGACTGTTGGCGAACGGGGACGAGCACAGGAACGAGGAGAAGGCGACGAGCACAGTGCGCACCGCACTGTTGGGTTGGCCGGACCTTGCCCGTGCTTGCTGCGGCGAGCTCCGGCGTCGGCGAGTGCCAGGGGGAAGTTAATGGCGTTGAGACGAGGATGGTGGCGAAGTATGGCACGCTCGGGCAGACGGGGGAAGCGAGCACGCGCGAACAGAGCGCTCGGCGGCACTCAGAGCACGTCGACACGCATGCATGGTATGGTGGACATGCGTCGTCACCACGCGAACTCTTCCCTCAGGCCAGCCTACGTCCAGAAATCATGTCTGGCATGTTGTTCGTGGTGGTTTTGAAGTTTACCATGCTCTGGTTTGGATCCAGGTGCAGTAGAGGAGTTTTTACATGCCAAGTAAGTTTCTGGTCAGTAACTTTGAGCAGTTACTGAGGTCAAATGGCTAGGAGTTGGGGGCTGTGCTTTGGAGGTTAGCCATGATCTACTAAGGTGAAAATGCACAAGAAAACCCAGGCACAATGGAGCAAGTAAAATGGTAGTTGCTGTAGAAACCACCATTTCTGTCCAGAACAGAAAATATTTTCTGTAGCAAAAATATTCCAAAAAGTGATGAAATATTCTTGCTCAGGAAGCTGCCCTAGGTTTCAAAGAATATTTGTGAATTATCTCAGATTTTTCTGGGCCATAAAAATTGGGGTTGCTTTGGAGCAATATTGAACTAGCTAAGGTTTTTGAGAGAAAAAATGAATATTTTTCATTTAAGAAAAATATTCCAAAGATTGTTTTCGGGTGGATCAGAAGGGGAATGATGATTAGGGAGGGAAATAAAGCACTTGGGTGAAAGCCAAGGGTACCTAAGTGTTTAAGTCCATATGAAAAGATTCAAAAACTCCAAATTTCAAATTGACTCCAAAAGAAAATCAAGCAAATGAGAGAGGGCAAAAACCAGGCTGTCACAAACCTCCCCCACTTAGAATGAATCTCGTCCTCGAGATTCGGTTGCTTGGGAAAACCACTCTGGATAATGTGACTGTAGAAATTCTTCCCGCTCCCAAGTTGATTCTGACTCTGTGTGATGCTCCCACTAAACTTTGTAAAATTTCCTTACTTTACTGCGAGTGACCCTTTCCATCTGATCCAAAATTCTAAACGGTCTCTCTTCATAAGTTAAATCATTTGCCAACTCTACCTCAGCCATAGCAGTCCTTTTCTTAGGCGGGGATATGCATCGTCTCAATTGTGAAACATGAAACACGTTGTGCACGTCTGCCAATTCAGCAGGTAGTTCCAATTGATATGCAACAGTACCCACTCGAGACATAACCGGGAATGGACCAATAAATCTGGGTGCCAACTTTCCACGAGTCTGAAATCTCTTGACTCCTTTCATAGGAGTGACTCGGAGGTATACGTGTTCTCCGGGTTCAAAATTGATCTGTTGGTGCTTTGCATCATAATAACTTTTCTGTCGAGATTTGGCCAATTGCAATCTGTCTCTGATTTCCTTAACTTGTTTCTCAGCTTCCGTCATGAGATTTGTTCCGAAGATACGGCTATCTCCAGTTTGAGACCAATTTAAAGGAGTGCGGCACTTACGGCCATACAGAGCTTCTTACGGTGACATTTTTAGACTGGTCTGGAAGCTGTTGTTATAGGAAAACTCGGCATATGGCAAGCAATCTTCCCATTTAGGTCCTTGGGCTAAAGCACAGGCTCGCAACATATCTTCGAGTATTTGATTTACCCGTTCTGTCTGTCCATCCGTCTGAGGATGATAAGCAGTACTATATTTTAGTGTTGTCCCCAAGGCTTGATGGAGGTGTGACCAAAAAGCGGAGGTAAACAGGGAACCTCGGTCGGAAGTGATAGTTTGGGGCACTCCATGCAGACTAACTATTCTGGATACATACAGCTGTGCAAGTTGATCTGCTCTGTATCTGGTGCTGAACGGAATGAAGTGAGCAACCTTGGTTAGGGTGTCCACTATGACCCAGATTGCATCATTGCCTCGCTGAGTCTTAGGCAATCCCGTAATGAAATCCAGACAAACGTCATCCCATTTCCATTGTGAGACCGGCAGCGGTTGGAGGAGTCCGGCTGGCTTCTGATGCTCTGCCTTCACCTAGTTACATATGTCGCAACAGGCCACAAAATAGGCAATGTCTTTCTTCATTCCATCCCACCAGAATATTTTTCTAAGGTCCTCATACATTTTCGTACCTCCCGGGTGAATGGAATATGAGGATTCGTGTGCTTCTGACAGGATTTTCTTCCTTATGTCCGGTTGATTGGGTACACAAATCCGTCCACGGAATCGGAGGGTACCGAATTTGTCCTTGGAGAAATCTGGGGTCTGCTCTGCCATCTGGCCCTTGGCATGTCTTTGCAGCTTGGTGTTAGCTAGTTGGGCCTTGCGGATCTCTTCCTCAAGGGTGGGGGTAACTTCCAAAATATTAGCAAGGCCAGCATCCACTATGACCAGGTTGAGCTGAGCGATCTCCTCTTGGAGTTCGGGAGGCAAGGATGTCAATATGACATTCAAGCTGACGGGCTTTCGACTGAGTGCATCGGCAACCACGTTGGCCTTACACAGGTGGTAATTTATTCCAAGATCATAATCCTTGACCAACTCTAGCCATCTTCGTTGACGGAGGTTTAAATCTGGCTGAGTAAAGATGTATTTGAGACTTTTGTGGTCGGTAAATTTGGCACCTTTTTCCAATGAGGTAGTGTCTCCAAATTTTTAGCGCATGAACCACCGTAGCCAATTCCAAATCATGAGTAGGATAATTTCCCTCGTGGGTTCGTAGCTGTCGCGATGCATATGCTACTACCTTGCTGTCTTGCATAAGTACGCAACCAATGCCTTGCCTGGAGGCGTCACAATACACATCAAAACTGCGATAAATGTCTGGAAGAGTCCATACAGGTGCGGTTGTCAGCCGTATCTTTAGCTCATTAAAACTTTTCTCACAGTCCTCCGTCCATTCAAACTTCTTATCCTTTTTCAGCAGCTCCGTCATGGGTTTAGCAATCTTGGAAAACCCTTCAATGAAATGACGGTAATATCCAGCTAATCCGAGAAAACTCCGGATCTGCGTCACGGTCGTGGGCGGCACCCAATCGAGCACATCCTTTACTTTGCTCGGGTCCACGACTATACCTTCGGCGGATAGTACATGTCCGAGAAACCCAACTTGCTTGAGCCAAAATTCGCATTTACTGAATTTGGCGTATAGCTGATGGTCGCGGAGTCGTTGTAGCACTGCTCGGAGGTGATCCTTGTGCTCTTCTTCACCCTTGGAGTAAATGAGGATGTCGTCGATGAAGACTACCACGAATTTGTCGAGGAAGTCCATGAATACTTTGTTCATCATATGCATGAAGAAAGCAGGGGCATTAGTGAGACCAAAGGACATCACGGGATATTCATAAAGACCGTACCGAGTAGTGAATGCGGTCTTAGGAATATCCTCCTTTTTAATCTTGAGCTGATGATATCCGGTCCGTAAATCAATCTTAGAGAATACTTTAGCCCCACTGAGCTGATCAAACAGATCATCAATCCTTGGCAGCGGATATTTATTTTTGATGGTGACCTCATTTAGCTGGCGGTAATCTACGCACATGTGGAGACTGCCATCCTTTTTGTCCACGAAAATAGCAGGTGATCCCCATGGTGAAGAGCTGGGACGAATATATCCTTTCTGGAGCAGTTCATCAAGCTGTTTCTTTAGCTCCACTAATTCTGATGAGGGCATTCGGTAGTACTTCTTGTATAACGGTGCAGTTCCGGGCACCAGATCTATTGCAAATTCCAGCTCCCGATCTGGTGGCATGCCTGGCAGTTCTTCTGGAAATACATCAGGGTACTCGCTGACCACAGGAATTAATTCCAACCCAGCCACAGCGGTGAAAACCAATTCTTGCTTGGGTATATTCTTGCGAGCATAGAATTTGGTAGTCTGCCCATTTAGACTGGTCAAACCGACTTCTCGTGTTGCGCAGTTTATGCAAACTTGATATTGGGCCAACCAATTCATACCCAATATAATATCCAACTTTTTAGACTCAATGATTATTAGAGAGGTTGGAAAGTGGACTCCGTTGATATTGATTTCCAGATCACGGCAGACCAGATTGCTCTTGATTAAAGATCCCGGGGTTTGTACCAGCATATTTTTGCCCAAAAGCGTACAAGGAATTTGTTTTGGGCAGCAAAACTCCGAGAAATAAAAGAATGGGAAGCCCAGAGTCAAATAAAATTACGGCAGGTATGTCATTAACAGAAAACATACCAATGACGACTTCTGGGTTCTCTTGGGCTTCATCGGCTAAGATATGATGCACGTGCCCAGTGAAGTTTTGCTGGGTCGGGCATGACTCCATAAAGTTGACTTGTGGCCTGATTAAGGCATTCGCCTTGTTGTTCTTGGGGCACTGTCTGGCATAATGTCCATTCTGCCCACAACTGAAGCAAGAATTATTGCGCTGACGCTCCTCATGCATTGGGTTGGTCACGACATTCTTGACTTGAGTGGTGGTCTTGTTAACATTCTGTTGCCAATTTGGCTTGTATTCCACCTGAGTCTTCTGCCAGGTACGAGCCTTTTGCACTGGTTGCCCATCCTTCTTTGGCTCAAACTTATGCTTGTTGTCGTTGTTAACAGGCCTATTATCTAATATAAGCTTGTGCTCCCGTTCAGCAATGAAAGCCTTGCTCACCGGAGTTTGGAAATCTGGGAAATCAAGCATACTGAGAGTACACCGGAGTTGTGGATTTAAGCCTCCAAGAAATCTGTCAATCTTCCTTTCTTCGGTGGCTACGTCATAAAGAGAGTAACGGGCCAGATGATTGAATTTTTGCAAATATTCACCCACAGACTGATTTCCTTGGACGAGTGCGAGAAATTCACGCTGCTTAGTCTTCATAACTCCAGTAGGGATATGATATTTCCGGAACTGATCCTTAAACTTTTCCCAGGTGATTTCTTCATCAACAGGCCGCATGGCTTTTGCATTTTCCCACCATATGGCAGCTGCGCCTTCAAGGTAATGAATTGCAAATGGAACTTTATCATTTTCTTCAGTACGAGCAATCTCAAGCTTTTTCTCAATGGTACGCAACCAATCATCTGCATCCAATGGGTCAACAATCTGACTGAAACTGGGTGGCTTGGTCCTTTGAAAATCTGACAGCTTTGAGTGATGACCGTTCTGATTTCCATTCTGTCCAACCATAGCTTGCACACTTCTTAATATTTCGTTCAGATCATTGTTCCTTCTTTCCTCAAACATACACAGAATTTGCTCGGTGGAGGGTGGATTTGGCGGTGGAGGCGGTGGCGGAACGTACGGCTCGGGAGAATGTCCTGCCTGTCGTGCGGAACGACGAATAGGAGTTCCCTCACAAACGTTGCTACTGCTGCCTCCCCGCGTCATCCTGTTGTGGATTTTTCCCAAGACAACGCAATCGAGATGAGAAACATCCAAGAATAAATTTGGGGAAAAGCCAGCAACAAATCCCGGAAGAAAACAAAAGAGCGAAGAAAATACGGCGAATAAAGTCCCAACATAATTATACATAGACTCATACATGAAAGATAAACAACATGCCAGGTTCAAATACTCTCATACATGCAACGAAACAACATGACTCGTACGACTACATCCGTACATCATCCGGACGACTACGAATACTCAAAGATACTACTGCTCTGCTGGTGCTGCGGTGTCCTCCCCTGAAACGGTCTCGGATCCTGAACTGACAAGGTTAACGGAAACCTCCGGGTTAAAGGTAACACAACGGCGCTGCCTCGAGGGCTCTCCCTCAGGGGCAGGGGTAGGATGAAGCATCGGGGCTACAGGAGTAGCGAGAAGTGAAACCCACTCGGCAGGAGTACTGAGAGGATTCACGGCCGAGACGCCCGTGCTACTCGGAGGAGTAACCGGTGAAATAGGGGAACTAGAACTGGCTAGAATATAAGGGGTAAATCCCAGAGAAGATGGAGTAGTGGCAGATCTGGTAGTGACTAAAGCAGCGGCTAAAGCAGTACGGGCATGAGTCAGCTCTCGAGCCAGCTCGTGGATCAGAAGATAGCTAGCAGTGACATAACAAGCAAGGTGGCTAGCAACACTATCAGACTCCGGATCAATGATAGGGAAACGGACACGACCATTGTCGTGCAGAGAAGGGTAGTAATAGAAACCTGGGTGGTTCTGCATTCGGACCTCGTTGTAGCGAAGCTCGACAAGGACCTCAAATGCAGCAAACTGGACAGCCTGAGAAGCGGTGGAGCCGTAACCGCTCCGAGAAGTACGAGTGTAAGAGTTGGAATCGGAACTAGTGCGCAGAGTGACCACTGCGTGATACTCATACACTGAATCAGCTAAACGCTCCCGGTACACACAATAGACTGGGTCGTCTCCGAGAGGGTACACCCGACGCCATACGTTGCGAAGGAGGTGCGGTGACGTGTACGGCATCAGCTGCAACTGGCATGGATACGGCACCGGAGCCATCTACACTCACAACCATTTGCAGGTTAGCATAAAAATATAAACCAAATGCATGCAATGCAACAACCAGCTACAATTGCTACCGGCACTCAACTTAAACTCGTATCTATCGTCCAGTTAACATGTCGTAGTCTACCGTGGCCTACAGTCAGCATGGCTCTGATGCCAAGCATTGTGGCACCCCGGCTCAGAGCGACCGGTTTACCATGCATTGCCAGCCCAGAGACCATGTCTTCTGGCAACACACAACATCTTGGTACAGAAAGCAACTGCTTTATTGATGCTAGCAGATCAGAGTTTATATTACAACAGATGTCGAGGCCAAGCAGCACGCCCGGTGCGGCTGAACAATATGTACATTATTTAGTGAACATAAAGGGGCCTCGATCATAACAACTACGCGGCAGCGGAACAACGTTGTAGCGGAAACTCCATATCACAGGGACACCGATGTGGACATGATCTAGACTCGAGCAGCACTCCTTTCCAACGAGACTTTCCTGAAATCTGGCATGACACGCCAGGTCAGTACATTGAATGTACTTGCAATCTCACAACAGGCATAATCATAATGGCAAACAATATCATGATAATTAACTAATTAATAATAATGCAACACTATATGTCCAACATGCTGTGATCATGCTCGAACGTCCCTCGGGACGGACTTACCAACCGTGATCATTCTCGGACCACAAACAAACCACCATCGTGGTCTTGACAAGAGTAACTCGTGATCCTTACGGCGATCACAACCACGACCAATATTTGGTCCCGAACATCTCGATGGCCTTTCAGCCATCATCAACCGTGCAAAGTTCATAACTTAGTGTGCAGATTTTATTAAACGTTGATTCATGGTGGGACCTACTACGAGGTGTCCGTGACCGTGGACTCGGCTATCGATAGATTATACACTCTGCAGAGGTAGCACACTGTACCCACACCACGGAACCCATGGCCTCGCACTCCCATTCAGGTGGACCAACGGCATTCCGACAAAACCCTTCCATTGCCATGACACTCTCCCGGCCACTCCGACCCAATCCCCAACGGGCTAGTCTTGGGTGGCCCCGTGTCTACCAAAGACACAACGACCACCGTCGTGGCCAAAACGATCCCACTCGAGGACCCCGTACCATAATCTCAACAACGGGCACACAAGGTTATGCATGCTTACCGGGCCAAGGTAAGCATGCCATAACCTTCCCTAGTTGGAGGCACCGACCAGAGGCAATGTCAATGGACCGAATCAAGGCCTTCCCACAAAGGCAAATGTGGTTGCACTGGGGAAAACTTGATTCAGCGGCACCATGACCCAGTCAATGATATATTCAAGTTGAGTTATATTCAGGTTCAAATTAAAACGAAAATGACCGGTGTCATAGCATGCCATGAAATGCAAAACTACACGTGCATCACATATTAACGAAAATGACTAATGTCAACCATATTCATACTAAGCATAAACATCAACAACTTATATTACTTTCCTGGTCAGGGTAGCTCACACTTTAACCAAAATATTGTGCAGCAAGTTTTATTATTTTCTCATGCAAGAAAGTAACTCCGATTAATTTCTCACATGCATAGCAAAGATTATACCACAAACAAATCCTAATTTCTTTACCAACCAAGTTAGGTTCAAACATTCTGTTAGTCAAGTAACATGGCTAAACAAGTACTTAACAGAATATTTTCTAGCAAATTTTTCTATTTTATTTATGCAAGAACATAACTTTAAGTAATTACTAACATGCATAACAAAATTATTTTTATCATCACCCCAAATGGATCTTAGCTTTGCTTTACCAACTAAGCTAGTTTCAACATTCTGTAAATCAAGCATAATAACTAACAAACACTTAATAGAATATAAATAACATAATAATTATTTAAGTGCATGGATTAATCATTTCATTCAAGTAAGAAAATCATGAATATTGAAATGACACCATGAAAATGTTGTTGTGGCTTGCCTTAGTGCAGATGAGGTTCACAAGCCTTCTGGTGATCCTCAAGACAAGCCTCACCCTCTAAAAATAATTTTAAGTACAAAAAGAAAATATCAAGAACACTTCTGAAAATCACCAGAAATTCTAAACAGCTCAGAAAAATCTCATCTTTGGTGAGCTGCTAGATTTCTTTGCAAAGAACAAAATGAAAAAAGAATCAATTCATTTGGACTTATGGTTGAAGAGTTATGACTGTTTGAAGCATTCTGTAAATTCAAATGAATTTGAATAAAAATAAACAAACTGGGGGGTGACGTCGAAGGCATAAAGCCCAGGGGCGCCACCACTCGTACCACTTCGCGCGCGTACAGAGTGGCTGACTAGCGGGCCTCGCTAGTCAGGTGAGGAGGAGAGGGAGAAGGAACAGAGGGAGTCGCGGCTTCGCCGGAGGTCTCGCCGGCGATGAGGGCTCCTTGGCCAAAATGAGAGGGAGGGATGGAGAGAGGAGACGGAGGCGCACCTGCCCGTACCCGTAGCGTAGCTAGGGGTGGTCAGACGGCATCGGAATTGACCTTGCAAGCGGAGGCAGAACGCGGTGGTCGCCGGAGATGAGGAAGACGGCGAGCAGAGGCAACTCCAGGGGCTCCAGGGGGACGGGATGGCTTCACCGGAGAGAGGCGGAGGCCCTGGAAGGGTCGCCCTGGCCTGGGAGGGGCTGGAGCTACGGCGGCGACCAGAGGGGATGGCCGGCGAGCTCGAGCTCGAGGACGGCGGCCCGCGGCCTGCCCAGCCGGGCTACGGTTTCCTACGTGCTTGTGGGGTGTGTGGGAGTGGTGGATGGTGCTCGAGGAGGCTTGGGGCGGCTCCATTTATAGGCGAGCGGAGAGGGGGGTTCGGGCTCCGCCGGTGGACACCTGTCCATGGCGCCCGGTGACGAGCGGCGTCAGTGAGAGGGGGAGAAGGTGACGCAGCTCACGCGGCGACTGTTGGCGAAAAGGGACGAGCACAGGAACGAGGAGAAGGCGACGAGCACAGTGCGCACCGCACTATTGGGTTGGCCGGACCATGCCCGTGCTCGCTGCGATGAGCTCCGGCGTCGGCGAGCGCCAGGGGGAAGTTAATGGCGTTGAGACGAGGATGGTGGCGAAGTTTGGCACGCTCGGGCAGACGGGGGAAGCGAGCACGCGCGAATAGAGCGCTCGGCGGCACTCAGAGCGCGTCGACACGCAGGCATGGCATGGTGGACACGCGTGGTCACCGTGCGAACTCTTCCCTCAGGCCAGCCTACATCCAAAAATCATGTCTGGCATGTTGTTCGTGGTGGTTTTGAAGTTTACCACGCTCTGGTTTGGATCCAGGTGCAGTAGAGGAGTTTTTACATGCCAAGTAAGTTTCTGGTCAGTAACTTTGAGCAGTTACTGAGGTCAAATGGCTGGGAGTTGGGGGCTGTGCTTTGGAGGTTAGCCATGATCTACTAAGGTGAAAATGCACAAGAAAACCCAGGCACAATGGAGCAAGTAAAATGGTAGTTGTTGTAGAAACCACCATTTCTGTCCAGAACAGAAAATATTTTCTGTACCAAAAATATTCCAAAATGTGATGAAATATTTTTGCTCAGGAAGGTGCCCTAGGTTTCAAAGAATATTTGTGAATTATCTCAGATTTTTCTAGGCCATAAAAATTGGGGTTGCTTTGGAGCAATATTGAACTAGCTAGGGTTTTTGAGGGAAAAAATGAATATTTTTCATTTAAGAAAAATATTCCAAAGGTTATTTTGGGGTGGATCAGAAGGGGAATGATGATTAGGGAGGGAAATGAAGCACTTGGGTGAAAGCCAAGGGTACCCAAGTGTTTAAGTCCATATGAAAAGATTCAAAAACTCCAAATTTCAAATTGACTCCAAAAGAAAATCAAGCAAATGAGAGAGGGCAAAAACCAGGCTGTCACATAACCCCTATTGCAAGCATCCGCAACTACAAAAGAAGTATTAAGGTAAACCTAACCATAGCATGAAACATATGGATCCAAATCAGCCCCTTACGAAGCAACTCATAAACTAGGGTTTAAGCTTCTATCACTCTAGCAACACATCATCTACTTATTACTTCCCAATGCCTTCCTCTAGGCCCAAACAATGGTGAAGTGTCATGTACTCGACGTTCACATAAAACCACTAGAGGAAAGACAACATACATCTCATCAAAATATCAAACGAATACCAAATTCACATGACTACTTATAGCAAGACTTCTCCCATGTCCTCAGGAACAAACGTAACTACTCACAAATCATATTCATGTTCATAATCAGAGGGGTATTAATATGCATAAAGGATCTAAACATATGATCTTCCACCAAATAAACCAACTAGCATCAACTACAAGGAGTAATCAACACTACTAGCAACCCACAGGTACCAATCTGAGGTTTTGAGACAAAGATTGGATACAAGAGATGAACTAGGGTTTTAGAGGAGATGGTGCTGGTGAAGATGTTGATGTACATCGACCCCCTCCCGATGAGAGGATCGTTGGTGATGATGATGGCGATGATTTCCCCCTCCCGGAGGGAAGTTTCCCCAGCAGAAAAGCTCCGCCGGAGCCCTAGATTGGTTCCGCCAAGGTTCCGCCTCGTGGCGGCGGTGTTTCGTCCCAAAAGCTTGCTTATGATTTTTTCCAGGGTAAAAGACTTCATATAGCAGAAGATGGACACCGGAGGCCTGCCAGGGGGCCCACGAGGCAGGGGGGCGTCCAGGGGGTAGGGCGCACCCCCCACCCTCGTGGCCAGGGTGTGGGCCCCCTCTGGTGGTTTCTTTCGCCAATATTTGTTATTAATTCCAAAAACTGCCTCTGTGAAGTTTCAGGACTATTGGAGCTATGCAGAATAGGTCTCTAATATTTGCTCCTTTTCTAGCCCAGAATTCCAGCTGCCGGCATTCTCCCTCTTCATGTAAACCTTGTAAAATAAGAGAGAATAGGCATAAGTATTGTGACATATCGTGTAATAATAGCCAATAATGCAATAAATATCGATATAAAAGCATGATGCAAAATGGAAGCACCAACACGAGGTGAATGCCATCATCCCCCAGGTTCCCCAGTACATGAACTGATCCGACCGCCCTGTCAGCTGGACCCAGGAGGACCACCCGGCCATGATGCCCACGCAGGGCGGCTACACTCTCGTCCTTGGCCCCGCTTTCGTCGCCAAAAAGCACACCTGACTTTTCTCACGGGTTCTCATTGAGGGCGGCAGCAGCATGAACATCCTCTACCACAAAACCATGATCAAGCTCGGCATCGAGGCGAAGCAGCTGCAGCCCACCCGAATGGTGTTCCACGGCATCGTGTCGGGCCACTCCTGCTCCCTGGTCGGCAGGATCTGGTTGGACGTCATGTTCGGCACCAGCGATTATTTTCGTCATGAGCCGATCTGGTTTGAGGTGGTAGACCTATCCAGCCCCTACCACACGCACTTGGGCCAGCCACGCTGTCCAAGTTCATGACGGTCCCCCACTACGCCTACCCGAGGATGAAGCTGTCGGGTCCCAAAGGTCTCATCGCCACCGTCGACAACGAGGCCTCCTTCCAGTCATCCAAGGACACCAAGAAGGTTTTGCTTGACCTGGCCGTCCCCAACTCCAGCAAGTACATGGTCGTGGGCACCCGCCTCGACAACAAATAGGAAGGCGAGCACGTCGACTTCCTCCAGGAGAATCGGGACATCTTCGCATGGTCTCCCAAAGACATGTAGGGTGTTCTGAGGGAGTTTGTTGAGCACAAACTTCATGTCCGCAAGGATGCCCAGCCAGTCCGGCAACCGCTATGCCGCTTCTCCGAGGAGAAGCTAAGAACCATTGGTGGGGAAATCGCCCGGCTGCTTGCAGCCGGCTTTATCATGGAAGTATTCCACCCAGAGTGGCTGGCCAACCCAGTCCTCGTCCTGAAGAAGAACGACACTTGGCGCATGTGTATTGACTACACGATCCTGAACAAGGCATGCATGCCCCGAGGACCCGTTTGCTATGTCACAGATTGATCAGGTGATCGACTCCATGGCTGGTTGTGAGTTCTTGTCCTTCCTGGACACCTACCCCATCTACCACCAGATCAAGCTAGATCTGGCTGACACTGATACGTCTCCAACGTATCTATAATTCTTGATTGTTCCATGCTATTATATTATCCATCTTCGATGTTTTATATGCATTATTATGCTATTTATATCATTTTTTCGGATAAACCTGTTGACCTAGTGCCCAGTGCTAGTTGTTGTTTTTTCCTTGTTTTTGTCTTCTACAGAAAATCAATACCGAACAAAGTCCAAATGGAACGAAACTTTTTGATGATTTTTCTTCGACCAGAAGACACCTAGGAAGCTTTGGGTGGAGGCTAGAAGGCCTACGGGTGAGCCACAAGCTCACCAGGCGCGCCCTAGGGGGTGCCCTATGATCTTGTGGGCCCTGTGGCTCCTCTAACCCTAATCTCAGCTCTATAAATACACAAATATTCCCCGTATACCAGGGGGCACACCAAAAAAACTTTTCCACCGTCGCAAGTTTCTGTTCTCGTGAGATCCCATCTTGGGGCCTTTTTCGGCACTCTGCCGGAGGAGGATTCGATCACGGAGGGCCTCTACACCAACCTTGCTGCCCTTCCGATGATGTGTGAGTAGTTTACCATAGACCTACGGGTCCATGGCTAGTAGCTAGATGGCTTCTTCTCTCTCTTTGATCTTTAATACAATGTTCTCCTCGATGTTCTTGGAGTTCTATTCAATGTAATCTTCTTTTGTGGTGCGTTTGTTGAGATCCAATGAACTGTGGATTTATGATTAGATTATCTATGAATATTATTTAGTCTTCTCTGAAATTTTTATGCATGATTAAGATAGCTTTGTATTTCTCTCTGATTTATTGATTTGGTTTGGCCAACTAGATTGATTTTTCTTGCAATGGGAGAGGTGCTTTGCAATGGGTTCAATCTTGCGGTGTCCTCACCCAATGACGGAAGGGGTAGTGAGGCATGTATTTTTATTGTTGCCATTAAGGATAAAAAGATGGGGTTTATACCATATTAATTGGATCTACCCCTCTACATCATGTCATCTTGCTTAAGGTGTTACTCCGTTCTTGTTAACTTAATACACTAGATGCATGCTGGATAGGGGTCGATGTGTGGAGTAATAGTAGTAGATGCGGGCAGGAGTCGGTCTACTTGTCACGGACGTGATGCCTATATTCATGATCATTGCCTTAGATATCGTCATAACTTTCCGGTTTTCTATCAATTGCTCAATAGTAGGTTTACCCACTGTATGCGTTCTTTCAAGAGAGAAGCCTCTAGTGAAAACTATGGCCCCCGGGTCTATTTCTCATCATATTATTTTCAGACCTATAAAACCAAAAACAAAAAAATCCTTGCTGCAATTTATTTATCTTTACTTTATTTTGCACTTTTATTTATCTTTTATACCTATCTCTATCAGATCTCATCCTTGCAATTAACCGTGAAGGGATTGACAACCCCTTTTATCGCATTGGGTGCAAGTATTTATTTGTTTGTGTAGGTGCAACTATTGGAGACTTGTGTGTTCCTCCTACTGGATTGATACCTTGGTTCTTAACTAAGGGAAATACTTATCTCTATCTTGTTGCATCACCCTTTCCTCTTCAAGAGAAAAACTAATGCAAGCTCAAGAAGTAGCAGACGCCCTCAAGACGTCCTTCATCACCCCCTTTGGGGCATATTGCTACATCATCGTGTCATTCGCCTTGAAGAATGTTGGTGCAACCTGATAACCCACGAGTATAGGGGGTTGCAGCAGTTTTTGAGGGTAGAGTATTCAACCCAAATTTATAGATTCGACACAAGGGGAGCCAAAGAATACTTGTAAGTATTAGCAGTTGAGTTGTCAATTCAACCACACCTGGAGACTAAATATCTGCAATAGCGTGATTAGTAGCACGATAATATGATAGTTTGATAACAGTGGTAATGATAGCAATAGTAAGAGTAACAGTGATAGCAATAATTTTGTAGCAGTTGTAACGGTAGCAGCAACAGTAGTGACTTAGCAAGAACAATATGTGGAAAATTCATAGGCATTGGATCGGTGATTTCATTGGATGATATTCATCATATAATAGTCATAACCTAGGGTGACACAGAACTAACTCCAGTTCATCAATATAATATAGGATTGTATTCCGTAAATAGTCATATGTGCTTATGGAAAAGAACTTGCATGACATCTTTTGTCCTACCCTCCCGTGGCAGCGGGGTCCATAAGGAAACTAAGGGATATTAAGGCCTCCTTTTAATAGAGAACTGGAACAAAGCATTAACACATTGTGAATACATGAACTCCACAAATTATGGCAATCACCGAAAAGAATCCCAATTATAGTCACCTTGGGTTATGCGGATCATAACACGTAATAGGCGCATATAAATTGCAAGATCAGATCAAGAACATAGATATAATGGTGAAAACATAAATGGTTCAGCCCTGAAATCATGGCACTCGGGCCCAGTGACAAGCATTAAGTGTAGCAAAGTCATAGCAACATCAATCTCAAAACATAGTGGATACTAGGGATCAAGCCCTAACAAAACTAACTTGATTACATGATGAGTCCCATCCAACCCATCACCGTCCAGCAAGCCTACGAAGAGATTACTCGCTCTCGGTGGTGAGCATCATGAAATTGGTGATGGAAGATGGTTGGTGAAGACGATGGCGGTGAATACCTCTCTCCGAAGCCTAGAATAGGCTCGAGATCTGCCCTCCCGATGAAGAACACGAGGAGCCTCGTGGAAATAGGAATTTATAGTATCCAGAATAGGGTTGGAGGAGCCTCGTGGGCCCCACTACCCACCAGGGCACGCCAGAGGGGGGTGGCGCACCCTGGTGCATAGTGGGCACCCCCCCTCCCGTGGGTCTTGGTTCCAATATTTTTTTATTCCAAAATAATTCTCCAAAAAGTTTCGTCCAATTCCGAGAACTTTAATTTATGCACAAAAACAACACCATGGTAGTTCTGCTAAAAACAATGTCAGTACGGGTTAGTTTCATTCAAATCATGCAAATTAGAGTCCAAACAAGAGCAAAAGTGTTTGGGAAAGTAGATACGATGGAAACGTATCAACTCCCCCAAGCTTAACTCATTACCTGTCCTCAAGAAATTCAGTTGACAAACTGAAAGTGACAAAGAAAAACTTTTACAAACTACTTTGTTCTTGTGTTTATATATATGCTTAAATAATACCCAGGTTTTCAGCAAGGATCAAGACTAACCATGCAAACGATAACTCTTAGAGATTGTATTCACTTGTATCAATGGCATAATCAACTAGCGAGCAATAATAATATATTTCAAATGCCAACACTTTGTCAAAACGATCATGATATAATATGACAATAATGGTATCTCGCGAGCCCTTTCTGAGACCACAAAACATAAATGCAGAGCACCTCCAAAGTTCAAGCAGCGACTAGACATTGTAATTCATGGTAGAAGAGATCCCGTCATCATGCACCCAACATTAACTATACACAATGCATGAGAATGGCAATAGTGCTCTCAGGTTTGGTCCTTGTTTGAGAAGGTGACGACTCAACAATAAAAGTAAATAGATAGGCCCTTCGCAGAGGGAAGCAGGGATTGCAGAGGTGCCAGAGCTCGAAGTTTAAATCAGAGATAAAAATAATTTTGGGAGGTATACCTTTCCTGTCAACATTATGACCAAGAATTTTCAATATCTTCCAAGTTAAACAAATTAGCGGCAGTTCCCAAGCGGTAAAAGTAAAGTTTACTCCCCCTCCACCAACAAACACAAACCATGGCTAGCCGAATCCTCGGGTGCCCTCCATACCAACAACAATCCGGGGGAGTTTTGTTTAATTATTATTGTAATTTTGATCATGGGACTGGGCATCCCTATTACCAGCCTCTCTCGTGCAAGGATGGGTGAATAAACACTCATCATGAGAATAACCCGGTTAGCATGGAAGATACTAACCACCCCTTGTCGCTCCATGAGCGGTACAGGCACACAAAACATATGTTCATTTGAATTTGTAGAGGTGGCACATGCAAATTTACGTGGAACGGCAGAGTAATACCGCATATAGGTAGATATAGTGGACTCATCTGGAACAACTTTGGTTTAAGGATTTGGACGCACAAGCAGTATTCCCACCTAGTGCAGGCGAAGGCTAGCAAATAGGTTGAGAAGCGACCAGCTAGAGAGCGAAAACAGTCATAACCATGCATTATGAATAATTAACATTGAATAGTAGCATGAGTAGGATATAAACACCATGAACATAAATATCGTGGAGGCTATGTTGGTTTTGAATCAACTACATGAGTGAACATGTGCCAAGTCAAGCCACTCGAAACATTCAAAGGAGGATACCATATCATCATACATATCACAACCATTTTAATGCATGTTGACATCTAAAATAAATCATTATCCACTCCTAGCTACTCAATCATGGCACAGGCAACTATAATCTCTAATTGTCATCATAAACATGTTTAACCATAACAAGCTCATGGATACTGAGTTAAACATATTTACAAAAAACAAAAACAAGTTGAGTTCATACCCGCCTTTCTTTGCCTCGGTCACTTCATCAAATATCGTCATTATTGCCTTTCACTTGCACGACCGAATGGTATGAAAATAATAATGGTGCAAGAGTGCCATGGACTAAGCTGGAATCTGCAATCATTTTATTCAAAGGGAAAGACATAATAATATGGGCTCTTTGTTAGATCGACAATCATGCATATGAGAGCCACTCAACATTTTCATCATGGTCTTCTCCTTAGTACAACTCAAAAAAAAATCAGAGAAACACACTGAAATATTTTTGGAGTTTTTATTTTTCCTTGAAGAAAGCAAATTAATGAAAGAAAACAAAAACAGGAAAACTATTTACATGGGGAAGCTCCCAACAAGCAAAACAAGAATCGAGATTGTTGGGGGTTTTCTTTTAATACTACAACTAATTAAACTAGAAAGAAAAACCGAAAAGAAGCGGGAAATATTTTTGGATTTTCTCAAAGTTTTTCAAACACACAAGAAGAAAGCAAGAAAATAAATATAGCATGGATCATACAATGAAAAATTATGGATACCGACAACTGGAATGAAATGTGTGAACATGAATGTAATGTCGGTGGAAATACTCACTCCCCAAGCTTAGGATTTAGGCTAAGTTGGTAATCACCATCCCTGGCTGGGGTAATATTCAAAGTGATAAGTCGTGGAGGCTCTAGGCGCGGCCTCCTTAGCCGAATGAGCAGCTTCTACTACTGCGTTGTATTCATGTGCCTCTCTTTCAAGGACGTAATACCTTCCTCTCTCCTGGTAATCAAAGGGAGCAGGTGCCGGCAGAATAACAGGTATGATAGGCTTTTATTAAACATCAAGTTATACTTGTAGCTCATGGCCCCATGCTTAATGAATTGATGGCGCTGCATTGCCTCAAAGTCTAAATATCTATCAGGTGAAACAGGGTCATTTTACAAAGGTGACACTCTTAGCCTTGTAGCTAACCGGGAGGCATAAATTCATCCATATAAATGGCCACTATCAGCATTACGTTGCAGCCTCCGTGCAACAATTGCTCTAAGATAATATTATTTAATGCCTGCTAAAGCAGTATGTATAAGGCTCAAGTCCGGGGCACAGAGTGTACTACAATCTTGTTTGCCCGCAACACATTTGCCATTAAAGAGTGCAAAGTGACGAATAGAGGGAAATTGTAAACTTTTTATTCTAGCTTGTGTGACTCATCTATCCTCACCAACACAAGGACTAGTAAGGAACAACTCATAATTAGATTTTGGTCGTTCATCTAATGAACCCTAAGGAATTTTGCATGCATCACAGAATTCTTCTAAGGGGATATTAAAAGTTCTATCATAAAGGCAAAATGAGACTCTAGAATCACGAGAATGATATTTGAACTCCTTGGTGAATGATTTAGTAAGATTATAATGTTGAGTGGGCTTATCTGCGATGAAGGGAGTGAGCTCAGTGTTATGAACATACTGGTCAAATTCTTCCTTAATACCAGCACCTATCATGAACTCGTCACACGGCCATAGGCATGACCTTGTGTCGGTGTCCCACATTGAGCTTGCCCTCTCACTCGACGATGCTCCCGAGGACCTCCGCCTCGAAGAGCTCCTAAAGAGGTGCATTTTTATTTGCGAACAATTTCGGGGAAAAATTGGGACACAAAATGATATCAGCAAAACTTCACAAGATTGATAGCAACTACTCATATGGATGTCCAGAGGCTATATCGAGCATTCAAACTACTTGGAACTCGAAGAATTCAACATGCAAGCTCATTTTCAGTAGCACCAAGAGTAGCTAGCTACTCAAAATATAATCCACTAGAGCAAAAACTAATTCGAGCAATGGAGGAGTCACATACCAAGTAGCAATCCCCCAAAACAGTTTCGGAAACGAAGCTCCGAGCAAAGAGATCGAAAATCACGAGGTTGGGAGCAAGAACATGAGAGAGAGAGAGCTACATGGATTTTTTTCCTGGAGGTAGGTGATGAAATAAGCTAAAGGTATAAGTGAGGGGCTTTGTGGGGCCCACTACACAACAAGGCGTGCCAGGTGGGTGTGGCGCACCCTAGTGCCTAGTGGGCACCTGGGGCACCCCCTGTGGTGTTTTCAGTACCAAAAATTCTCAAATATTCAGAAAAAACATGTTAAAATTTCAGGTCATTCTGAGCAATTTTATTTTTGGGTCATTTATAATTTAGAAAATAGGATAATAGAAAACAAAAAGTAGGGACAAAAGGTTGTGCCTACTAAATTCATAGACCACGTGCCTCTCAAAAGTAATCCATTAATAAGGTTGATCAAGTCTTATTAACAACCACTTTCAATTAGCATGAACTCGAAGAACCTTTGTAGAACACTAAGTTACCTCAACGGGGATATGCATATCCCCTACAATAAGTATTTCATATTTGTTTTGGCGGTGGGAAGAGGAAGTTGGAAGCTTCCAATAGTAATTGTCGGAGTCTTTTCAATAACATTAATACCATTCACTTGAAATTGTTTCTTCGGAAAGTGCACTGTATGCTCACTGCTGATAATATGAAAAGTGACCTTTCTTCTGTTGCAATCAATAAAAACCCCTGCAGTATTCAAAAAGGGTCTACCAAGGATAATCGACATGTTGTCGTCCTCGGGCATATCAAGTATAACAAAGTCTGCTAAGATAGAAATATAAACCACTAGGACAAAAACTAATTGGAGCAATGAAGGAGCCACATACGAAGTAGCAATCCCCCAAAACAGTTTTGGAAATGGAGCTTCGAGCAAAGAGATCAAAATCCACGGGTTTGTGAGGAATAACGCGCGAGAGAGAGCTACAGATATTTTTTTCTTGAGGTAGGCGATGAAGTGAGCTAAAGGGATAAGTGATGGGGGCCTTGTGGGGCCCACTACCCACCAGGGTGCGCCAGGTGGGTGTGGCACGCCCTGGTGCCTAGTGGGCACCAGGGGCATCCCCCTGTGATGTTTTTTGTATCAGAAATTCTTAAATATTCCGAAAATATCGTGTCAAAATTTCAGGTCATTCTGAGCACTTTTATTTTTGGGCACTTTTTTATTGCACAGATAAATCAGAAAACGGGATAACCATGACTTTTATTGTATTTAAATGAAAATAACAAAAAATATAAAGTGAGTACAAAAGGTTGTGCCTACTAAATTCATCGACCACATGCCTCTCGAAATAATCCATTAGTAAGGTTGATCGAGTCTTATTAACACCCACTTTTGATTAGCATGAACCCGAAGAATCTTTGTGAAACACTAAATTACCTCAATGGGGATTTGCATGTCCCCAACAATAAGTAATTCATATTTCTTTTTGGCAATAGGAAGTGGGAGTTGAAAACTTCCAATAGTAATTGTCGGAGACTTTTCAATAACATTAATACCATTCACTTGAAATTGTTTCTTCGAAAAGGGTACAATATGCTCATTACCATTGATATGAAAAGTGACTTTGCTTTTATTGCAATCAATAACAGCCCCTGCAGTGTGCAAAAAGGGTCTACCAAGGATAATCGACATGTTGTCGTCCTCGGGCATCTCAAGTATAACGAAGTCTGTTAAGATAGTAACATTTGCAACAACAATGGGCACATCCTCACAAATACCGATAGGTATGACAGTTGACTTGTCAGCCATTTACAATGATATTTCAGTAGGTGTGAGTTTATTCAAATCAGGTCTTTTGTATAAAGAGAAAGGCATAACACTAACACCGGCTCCCAAATCACATAAAGTAGTTTTGACATAATTTCTTTTAATGGAGCATGGTATATTTGGTATTCTTGGATCACCTAGTTTCTTAGGTGCTCCGTCCTAAAAAGAATAATTAGCAAGCATGGTGGAGATTTCAGCTTCAGGTATTTTTGTTTTATTGGTGACAATATCTTTCATGTATTTAGCATAAGGGGCCATCTTTAAAATATCAGTCAAACGAGTACGCAAAGAGATTGGCCTAAGCATTTAAGCAAAGCATTCAAATTCGTCATCATCCTTTTTCTCAGATGGTTTAGGTGGAAAGGGCATGGGTTTCACAACCCATGGTTCTCTTTCCTTGCCATGTTTTCTAGCAACAAAGTCTCTTTTATCATAACGTTTATTTTTAGGTTGTGGGTTATCAAGATCAACAATAGCTTCTATTTCAACATCATTATCTCGTTCTTTAACATTGTCTTGTTGAGCATCTTCATAAACATCATCATTATCATTTTGTTATCACCAGGTGAATGTTCATTACCAGATTGAGTTTCAGCATCTGAGATAGAGACATCATTGTTAACTTCAGAAGGTTTTTCTATTTCAGGTTCACTAGAAGTATGCAAAGTCCTATCATTTTTCTTTTTCTTTTTCTTTTTTGGATGGACTACGTGCATTAGCATTAATTCTTTGAGAATCTTGTTCAATTCTTTTAGGGTGACCTTCAGGATAAAGTGGCTCCTGAGTCATTGTACCTCCTCCTATCATTACTCTAACAGCATGATCATTCATATTACTATTCATTTCATTGAGCAACTCACTTTGAGATTTGGCAACTTGTTCTAACTGAGTTTGAACCATAGAAGCATGTTTTCCTACTCCTCTAACAACATTAGTGATTCTAAATAACAAGTGTTGGGAAACATTGCATGGAAAACAAAAAAAATTCTATGCACATGCAATGATCTATCCATGGAGATGCATAGCAACGAGGGGGAGAGTGTGTCTACGTACCCTCGTAGACCATAAGCGGAAGTGTTTCACAACGCGGTTGATGTAGTCGAACTTCTTCGCGCTTCAACCGATCAAGTACCGAACGCACGGCACCTCCGTGTTCTGCACACATTCAGCTCGGTGACGTCCCTCGCCTTCTTGATCCAGCAAGACGTCAAGGTAGTAGATGAGTTCCGTCAGCACGACGGTGATGGTGAAGTGATCTCCGCAGGGCTTCGCCTAAGCACTACGAGAATATGACCGGGGTGTAAATGGTGGAGGGGGGAGCCGCACACGGCTAGGCAATTGTCTGGTGTGTGATAGGCGCCCCCTCCCACATATATATAGGTGGGAAGGAGGGAGGAGCAGCCAAAGGAGGTGCCCAAATAGGAGGAATCCTACTTGGAGTCCCTCCCAAGCCGCGCCCCCTGCCTTATATAGGTGCGGGGGGAAGGCAAGGGAGGGTGCCCCCCCATTCCTTTCTCCCATGAGAGGGAAAGGCGGGAGGGGCTAGCCCTCCCCCTTTCCTTCCCTTAGGGCCTGCTGTCCAAAGAAGGGGCGCACCAGGGGCTGGTCTGTCCCCCCTTTGGCCCTTTAGGCCCATATCTTTGCCGGGGGTGCCCGGAACTCCTTTCCAGTGACCCGATAAGTACCCGGTACCCTCTGAAACGCTTCCGGTGTCCGAATACCATCGTCCTATATATCAATCTTTACCTCTCAACCATTTCGAGACTCCTCTTCATTTCCGTGATCTCATCCGGGACTCCGAACAACATTCGATCACCAAATCATATAACTCATATAACACTATATCGTCAACAAACGTTAAGCGTGCGGACCCTACGGGTTCGAGAACTATGTAGACATGACCGAGACACCTCTCCGGTCAATAACCAATAGCAGAACCTGGATGCCCATATTGGCTCCTACATATTCTACGAAGATCTTTATCGGTCGAACCGTTATGACAACATACGTAATTCCCTTTGTCTATCGGTATGTTACTTGCCCGAGATTTGATCATCGGTATCTTCATACCTAGTTCAATCTCGTTACCGGCATGTCTCTTTACTCGTTCTATAATACATCACCTCGTGACTAACTCCTTAGTCTTTTGCTTTCAAGCTTATGATGTGTATTACCGAGAGGGCCCAGAGATACCTCTCCGATACTCGGAGTGACAAATCCTAATCTCGATCTATGTCAACTCAACAAACACCTTTGGAGATACCTATGGAGCATCTTTATGATCACCCAGTTATGTTGTGACGTTTGATAGAGCACAAGGTATTCCTCTTGTATCCGGAGTTGCATAATCTCATAGTCGAGGGAATATGTATTGGACATGAAGAAAGCAATAGCAATAAAATTGAACGATCATTATGTTAAGGTAACGGATGGGTCTTGTCCATCACATCATTCTCCTAATGATGTGATCCCGTTATCAAATGACAACACATGTCCATGGTTAGGAAACCTTAACCATCTTTGTTCAACAAGCTAGTCTAGTAGAGGCTCACTAGGGACACGGTATTTGTTTTTTGTATTCACACATGTATTTAAGTTTCCGATCAATACAATTCTAGCATGAATAATAAACCTTTATCATGAATAAGGAAATATAACATAACAACTTTATTATTGCCTCTAGGGCATATTTCCTTCAAAAAGTCACTCAAGAGAGCAATCATATCAAAATTTTGTTTTAACTGTTTCATAACATAGGCATTGAAGTGATCTTGCTTCATGATATAGTTATCAAATTCATATAAGCATTGACTAGGAGGTTTATTATGCGGGGTGTCACCTTCATAAAATTTCAAAAGAGAATTTACCTCCACCACCTGAGGTGGTGTGTTAAGACCATGTATTCCTTCAATAGGTGGTAAATTCTTAACATCTTCAGCTTTAATACCTTTTTCCTTCATACATTTATTTGCCTCTTGCATATCTTCAGGACTGAGAAATAAAATACCCCTCTTCTTTGGAGTGGGTTTAGGCGGTGGTTCAGGAAGTGTCCAATCATCATAATTCTTCAATATATTATTCAATAATTCCTCAGCTTGTTCAATAGTCTGTTCCCTGAAAACACAACCAGCACAACTATCTA
The DNA here is from genome assembly GCF_002575655.3 of Aegilops tauschii subsp. strangulata. Taxonomy (NCBI): domain Eukaryota; kingdom Viridiplantae; phylum Streptophyta; class Magnoliopsida; order Poales; family Poaceae; genus Aegilops; species Aegilops tauschii. The sequence continues at coordinate 366,217,285 of NC_053035.3, read as the reverse complement.
GGTGGTCCCTGAAGCATCGGTTAGTCCATTGTAAAAGATATCAAGTATTTCATTTTTCTTGAGAGGATGATCATGCAAAGCATTAAGTAATTGGAGAAGCCCCCCCCCCCAATCTTGTGGGAGACTCTCTTCTTCAATTTGCACAAAGTTAAATATTTCCTATAAGGCAGCTTCTTTCTTATGTGCAAGAAAACATTTTTCAGAGAAGTAATAAATCATATCCTGGGGACTAGCACACAACCAGGAGAAAGAGTATTATACCATATCTTAGCATCACCCTTTAATGAGAAAGTAAATAACTTAAGGATATAGTAGTAGCGAATTTTTTCCTCATGAGCAAATAGGCTGGCTATCATTTAATTTAGTAAGATGTGCCACAACAATTTCAGTTTCAAAGCCATGGAAAGGATTAGTTTCAACCAATGTAATTAACTCTGGGTCAGAGGAGAATGCATAATCCTTATCAGTAACAAAGATAGGTGAAGTAGCAAACTTAGGATCACATTTCATTCTAGCATTTAAGGATTTTCTTTCAACTTGCATAGTAATTTCTTAAGATCATCTCTATCCTTACAAGCAAGAAAGTCTCTAGCTACCTCTCTATCCATAACATAACCCTCAGGTATCTCAGGCAATTCATATCTAGGAGAGTTAGGTCTAAAATGTGTCTCATAATTCTCAGTTTCAAAGAATTCATCACTTTCAGTAATTTCATCAGTTTCAAGATTCTCAATATCTTTAGCTCTAGCAAGTTGTTCATCAAGAAATTCACCTAGTGGCACAGTCTTATCAAGCAAGGTACTAGCATCATCAACAACATCATCATCACAGAAGTAGCATCGTCAATAACTTGTGACATATCAGGATTAATAGCATGTGGTGGTGTTTCAAGCTTACTCAAAATAGAAGGTGAATCAAGTGCAGAGCTAGATAACAGTTCCTTACCTCCCCTCGTCTTAGAGGGAACAATCTGGTTCTATCATCCTTAACATTCTTCATAGTGATAAATAGATATAAATCCCAAGTGACTCAACAAATATAGCTATGCTCCCCGGCAACGGCGCCAGAAAAAGGTCTTGATAACCCACAAGTATAAGGGACCGCAACAATTTTCGAGGGTAGAGTATTCAACCCAAATTTATTGATTTGACGCAAGGGGAGCCAAAGAATATTTGTAAGTATGAGCAGTTGAGTTGTCAATTCAACCACACCTGGAGATTAAATATCTACAGCAAAGTGATCAGTAGCACGGTAGTATGGTAATTTGATAGCAGTAGCAGCGATAGTATCAGTACCAGTAATGGTAACAACAATAGTAATAATTTTGTAGAAGTTGTAACAGTAGCAATAGTCATAATAACGTAGCAAGAACAATATGCGAAAAGCTTGTAGGCATTGGATCAGTGATTTCGTTGGATGATATTCATCATATAACAATTATAACCTAGGGCGACATAGAACTACCTCCCGTTCATCAATATAATGTAGGCATGTATTCCGGAAATAGTCATACGTGCTTATGGAAAATAACTTGCATGCCATCTTTTGTCCTACCCTCCCGTGGCAGCGAGGTCCATAAGGAAACTAAGGGATATTAAGGCCTCCTTTTAATAGAGAACCGAAACAAAGCATTAATACATAGTGAATACATGAACTCTTCAAACTACGGTCATCACCGGAAAGTATCCCAATTATTGTCACCTTGGGGTTTACGGATCATAACACGTAACAAGTGCATAACTTTGAAGATCGGATCAAGAACATAGATATAATGGTGAAAAGATAAACGGTTCAGGTCTGAAATCATGGCACTCGAGCCCTAGTGACAAGCATTAAGCATACCAAAGTCATAGCAACATCAATCTCATAACATAGTGGATTCTAGGGATCAAGCCCTAACAAAACTAACTCGATTACATGATGAATCTCATCCAACCCATCACCGTCCAGCAAGCATACGAAGAAATTACTCACTCCCGGCAGTGAGCATCATGGAATTGGTGATGGAGGATGGTTGGTGATGACGAAGACCGAAGATCCCCCTCTCCGGAGCCCCGACGGACTCTAGATCTGGCCTCCCGATGAAGAACATGAGGTGGCCGTGGCACTGTATCGTAAAACGTGATGAAACTTCCTCCCTATTTTTTCTAAGAGAATATGAATTTATAGTATCCAGAATAGGGTGAAGGAGCCTCATGGGCCCCACTACCCACCAGGGTGCGCCCTGGTGCCTAGTGGGAAGCTGCCCCCCTCCAGTGGGTCTTCATTCCAATACTTTTTTACTTATTCTAAAATAATTCTCCAAAAAGTTTCATCGAATTCCGAGAGCTTTTATTTTTGCACGAAAACAACACCATGGTAGTTCTGCTGAAAACAACGTCAGTCTGGGTTAGTTTCATTCAAATCATGCAAATTAGAGTCCAAAACAAGAGCAAAAGCGTTAGGAAAAGTAGATACGACGGAGACGTATCACTCGGGGGCTGCCATTCCAGTACCGAGGGTTGCCGGCTCCGGCATGGGGACTGTCGTTCCGGCCCCAGGGGTTGCTGGTTCCGACCCGGCCCTGGGGGCCGATGGCTCTGGCTCGGGGGTTGTCGACCTGGCTCCCGTTCAAGCTGTCGTCCGCATGGTGGCGGAAGCACCATCTTGGGTGCAACCGATCCTCACCTTTTTGTTGAGCGGCGAACTCCCAGACGACGAAGTTACGACCCGGAAAGTGCAACACCGGGCCTCTGCCTACAACATCATCAACCGCAAACTCGTCAAGTGCAGCGACCGACGTCTTCCAGCACTGCGTCGAATCGGACAAGGGGCTCAAGATCCTCCGCGACATCCACCAGGGCAAGTGCGGGCACCACGCCGCCTTGAGGGCCCTCATGGCTAAAGCATTCCGACATGGCTTTTACTGGCCCACGGCCTTGAAGGACGCCGAGCAACTGGTCCTCGAGTGCAAGGCTGCCAGCACTTTAGCACACGCAGTCACTAGCTGACTGCGGCTCTCTAGACCATCCCCATCACATGGCCCTTTGTCGACTAGGGCCTTGACATAGTGGGGGCCTTCAAGACCGCCAGAGGCGGCCTAACGCATCTATTGGTGGTCGTAGACAAATTTACCAAGTGGGTCGAGGCAAGTCTGATCAAGAAGCTCGACGGGCCCACAGGCGTCAAGTTCATCAAAGACATCACCGTCCGCTACGGCGTCCCCCACAGCATCATCACCGACAACGGCACCAACTTCGCCAAGGGCGCGTTGGCCCGCTTCTGCTCTGTCTCCGGCATCTGGCTTGGCCTGGCCTTCGTTGCGCACCCCCAGTCGAATAGCTAGGTGGAGCGGGCAAACGACCTGATCCTGGCCGGCATCAAGCCATGACTCTTCGAGCCGCTTGTGCGTTCACCCAGCAGCTGGATCGACAAGTTGCCGATAGTCCCCTGGAGTCTCCAGTCCACGCCCAATTGGTCCACAGGCTTCACCCCTTTTTTCCTCGTATACGGGGCCGAGGCAGTCATCCCCACGGACCTCGAGTTCGACTCGCCCCAGGTCACCATGTACACAAAGGCCGAAGCAAAGGAAGCACATGAAGACGGCGTCAATCTGCTTGAAGAAGCGTGTCACATCCCTAGCTTCTCGTATTGCACTAGGCTAGCTTCAGGTGTGCATCATGTTTGAATTTTGCAGAAAATTGAAATGGGGATTGCATAAACCCTAGCATCAAAGGAATTCACTAGGCTCAACTAAAATATTCTCAGTGTTTCCAAATGGCTTTCAAAAATGTTCATCATTTCTGGAAAATGTTGGAAACAATAACCAGAGGTGCTGCACATTTTTCCATGACATATTTGGACTCTGAATTAAATCATATAGTATTTGCATTCGGGCATTTAAATGCTATTAAATATTTTAAATGCTCAAATAATCATAAACTAAAATGTTTACTGTTGGATGTATTCTAAACAGTAGCCCTGATTAGTTTCATGATTTTTGGAAATGCCCTGGCATTTTTAATAAAGCCCAGAACAAAATAACAAAATAGAAAAACAGAAACAAATGAGAGAGAGAAGTCTTACCTGGCGCTTACCTGGCCTGGCCCAGCACGGCCATGCCCACTGGCCTGGTGCCACTCATCGCCTACCTCTGCCAGTAGGCAGAGGAGGGACACCGCGACGCCGCCGCGCGCGCCACGGCGTCACCTGCTTGCCGCCCGCGCCTCTGGAGGATCCGGACGACGCCCACGTCGCCCGCTCGACCCCCTCGCTCTCTCCCTGGACCCCCTCCCCCTCCTCTGCTCCCTCTCGCGCGCACTCACCCGAGCGCAGCCGCAGCCGCCGCTCGCCGTAGCCATGGCCACCGGCCACCCCTCACCCTACCGATGAGTCCACGAGCTCCGCCTCGACACCTTGAAGCTCCCCCTCAATGCGAGCATCGCCGGACACCCTGTCGCCTCGCCATCGACCCGTCGTCTCCGGGCACGGTCGTGCATCGCCGCCGTCAAATTCGTCGCCGTCCGTGCCTTCCCGAGCTCGGCGAGGAGCTCTTCGTGATCGCGGTGAGCCCCCGGTCATTTCCCCCTAACCATGCCCCCGTTCGGTCACCGTAGCCGTCGCCCCCTTGCTTACCATAGCCATCGCCGCACGGGCTCGTCGCCGGCGAAGCCCCGGAGACCAAATGGCCCCGCGCGTGCGTCCGTTGCACTCGCAACGCCCCGTGGAGCAACACTAGCGCGACAGCCAGCTCGTTTGCATGCCGCAGCGCTTACCCCGCATGTTCCTGAACTCCGGCCGCCGCCGCGAGCTCGTCTCCGGCGAGTACAGCGCACCCCAGTCGCTGCTGCCAACTCCGTTGGATGCGGACGAGCATGGGCTCCCTCCTGGTGGTCGCACCGCACCTAACCGCAGCCCTAGCACCGCCCAGCTGCAGCTCCGCCGTGCGGAATGGTCGCCGCCGGCTAGAGTCCGGCGATGATGACGTGGCTCCGTCATTAGAGGCTAATCCCTTAACTAGCCACCTCACAGCCACTGACAGTGGGCCCCACCACAGGGTCAAACCCAATCAGCGCTGGTTTTGACCGGGATTAGTCCCCGTGTCACTGACGTGTGGTCCCCACACGTCAGGTTTGACCTGGACGACCCCGCTGACCAGCTGACGTCATCCTGACGTAGTGCTGACGCAGTAATCTAATTACTGGAATTATTCTTATACAGGAAATTCCAGAAAATAGTGCAAACTTCTAAAATTCATAGAAATTCAACCGTAGCTCCAAACCAAACAAGTTATATATAAAAAATGATCAGAAAAATCCAATCTATCCATCTGTACCATCTCCATGCATGTTAGAACAACTTATGGCTGCTTTTTAGGCCAAGTCATATAAATGGCATTTAAACCCTCACATATGGAGTTTGAATTGAACCTAGGATTCAAGCCAACTCCATTTAACATGTTGCTAGATGCATTAGCTCAATTCACAGCATATTGCCATGTCACATTCATGCATCATATTGTTGCATTGCATTGATTGTGTTTCCTCTCTGTTGCCGGTGTTTGTTCCCCCTCAGTAGACGATGTTCCGACGTTGTGATCGCTGACACTAATGAAGACTCAATGCTATCTTCAGAAGTGCCAGGCAAGCAAAACCCCCTTGTTCATTCCGATACAATCCCACTCTCTCGCTCCTGCTCTCTTTTACTGCATTAGGACAACAACGATCTATCTGTTACTTGCTGCGGTAGCTGAACCCCTTTATCCTCTGCATGACCTGTCATTGCCACAGTAAATAGATGAAACCCACTAGCATGAGTAGGAGTTGTTTGAGCCCTGATGTGCCTACTCATCCATGCTTGTTTGTCATGCCTGCTATTGCTTAGAGTTGTGTCAGGTCTGATTCATCGGGAATGAATTGGAATGTGGTGAACATGTCCTACTGTTGAGAGCTAAGTGTGTGAACACGATTTGGTAAAGGTAGCGGTGAGAGGCCATGTAGGAGTACATGGTGGGTTGTCTCATTGAAACCGTCCTCAGGAACTGAGTTCTGTGTTTGTGATCCATGAACAGTTACTACCACACATTGGGTTCCGGTAACTCGACCCCTCTCGGCTTATTAACCGCCTCGATCTCTGTCCAGGAGTTGCAACTAGTCTCTGGTGTTTGTAGGTAGTGTTAGTAGTCTACCAAGTGGCACCCGGTACAGGTGGGCTTGGGACAGACTAGGCACACGTGGCCTGGTGTACCGAGTGGCACCCGGATGGTGGGCTCGGGAACCCTGCACACATCGTTTGGGGCCGTGAGCGACACCCCGGCCGGATCTCCTTGCGGATGGAACACGAATAGGCGGTAAACCTGGACTAGAGACTTGTGTGGTTAGTCAGGTCGTGGCTGACTCCCTCGCCAGGCTTCCGCTTGAAGGTTGCCGAGGTACACGAGGTGTACATGGTGGTAAGTGGCGGGAGCGTGTGTGGCGAAGTACACCCCTGCAGGGTTAATATGATCTATTCGAATAGCCGTGTCCGCGGAAAAGGACTTCTGGGTTGCCTATAACAGTTCATAGACAAGAAAAAGTGGATACTCTAAAATGCGCAAGATAAGCGTGAGTGCTATGGATGGCGTTCTCGTAGGGAGACGGGAGCGGATCCATAGTGGTGTATTGATATGGTGAATATGTGGACTCGTGTGCGCCACCTCAAAAGAGTTACTTGCAGTCGTAGTTCAGGTTAGCCACTGAGTCAAAGCTGGCTTACTGCAGTTAAACTCCACCACCCCCTTTGTTGATACCGATGCATATGTAGCTAGTTCTGATGTAAGTCTTGCTGGGTACATTTGTACTCACGTTTGCCTATTTTATGTTTTGCAGAGAGACGTCAGTCTCGCTAGTAGTTCCGTGTGGACTTCGACGTTTAGCTTGATACCTCAGCTACGATCTTGTGCCCTCGGCAGGATCTAGTAGATAGTCAGGCTTCTCAGCCTTTTTCATTTGTAGATGTCTGTACTCAGACATGTAGCTTCCGCATGTGCTTTGACTTGTATGCTCTGAGTGTTGGGTCATGAGACCCATGTTTGTAATACCTGGCTCTTCAGAGCCTAATGAATAAATACTCTGAGTCGTAGAGTCTTGTTGTGATGCCATGTTGTATTTGCACATATCGAGCATATTGTGTGTATGATTGAAATGCTTGGTATGTGTGGGATCCGACAATCTAGTTGTCTATCCTTAGCAGCCTCTCTTATGGGGAAATGTAGTCTAGTGCCTCCTTGAGCCATAGTAGTCCGCTACAGCCCGGTTCACCGGAGTCCTGCTAGCCCAGCACTACTGCTCTGGACACTTGACTGGCCGGCATGTGTTTCATATCGTTCCTATGTCTGTCCCTTCGGGGAAATGTCACGCGGTGACATCCGGAGTCCTGCCTAGCCTGCTACAGCCCGGGTTCCCGGAGTCCTGTTAGCTTAGTGCTACAGCCCGGATTCGCACGCTGCTGACCGACACGTTCGATGTTGATTCATGTATGCCTGTCCCCATACGTTAGTGCCGCTTTGGGTTCACGACTAGCCATGTCGGCCCGGGTTCTCTGTCATATGGATGCTAGCGACATTGTCATATACGTGAGCCAAAAGGCGCAAACGGTCCCGGGCCATGGTAAGGCGACACCCATGGGAGTACCGTGCGTGAGGCCGCAAAGTGATATGAGGTGTTACAGGCTAGATCGGTGTGACTCGGAATCGGGGTCCCGACAAAGCGCACCTGCTGGCCCTCAGCCAAGTCAGCCATATACTGATATGTCTCCAACGTATCTATACTTTTTTACTGTTCCATGCTATTATAGTATCAATCTTGGATGTTTTATATTCATTTATAAGCAACTTTATATAATTTTTTGGGACTAACCTATTAACTTAGTGCCCAGTGCCAGTTGCTTTTTTTGGCCTATTTTTGACTTTTCAGAAAATCAATATCAAACAGAGTCCAAACAAAGAAGAAACTTTGGATTAATTTTTTTTGGACCAGAAGAGACCTTAGAAGGTTCGGGGGGATATTAGAAGACCCACGTGGGCACGCTCCAAGGGGGCACCCCACCGGCTTGTGGGCCCCTTGCAGAGCGTCTTGACCTAACTTTGCCTCTATAAATACCCAAATATTCCCCTCAGATCGAAGGGCACCACGAAATAATTTTTCCGCAGCCACAAGTATTTGTTCTCATGAGATCCCTTCTGGAGGCCTCCGCCGGAGCGGGAATTGATCATGGAGGGGCTCTACATCAACCTTGCTTCCCTTCTGATGATGCGTGAGTAGTTTACCACAAACCCACAGGTCCATAGTTAGTAGCTAGATGGCTTCTTCTCTCTCGATGTTCTTTAATACAATATTCTCCTTGATGTTCTTGGAGTTCTATCCGATGTAATTCTTTTTTGCGGTGTGTTTGTTGGGATCCGATGAATTGTGAGTTTATGATCAGATTATCCATGAATATTATTTGAGTTTTCTCTGAAATCTTTTATGCATGATTGTTATATATTCGTATTTCTTCTTTGATCTATTGATTTGGTTTGTCCAACTAGATTGATTTATTTTGCAATGGGAAGAGGTGCTTTGTAATGGGTTCGATCTGGCGGTGCTCAATCCCAGTGACAGAAGGGGACATGACACGTATGTATCGTTGCTATTAAGGGTAAAAAGATGGGGTTTATTCATGCGTGAGTTTATCTTGTCTACATCATGTCATCTTTCTTAAGGCGTTACTCTGTTCTTTATGAACTTAATACTCTAGATGCATGCTGGATATTGGTTGATGTGTGGAGTAATAGTAGTAGATGTAGAATCGTTTTGATCTACTTGTCTCGGACGTGATGCCTATATACATGATCATTGCCTTGGATATGTCATGATTATTTTCTTTTCTATCAATTGCCCAACAGTAATTTGTCTACCCACTGTATGTTATTTTCTCGAGAGAAGCCTCTAGTGAAAACTATGGTCCTGGGTCTACTTTTATCATGTACTAAAATCCAAAAATACCTTGCTGCAATTTTTCTTTCTTTACTTTATTTTAAATTTTTGTGCGATCTATTTATCTACCACCATACAATTTAATCTTGCAATTAACCGTCGAGGGATTGATAACCCCTTGTTCGTGTTGGGTGCAAGGATTTGTTATCTTGTGTGCAGGTACTGTTAACGAGCTATTGCGTGCTTCTCCTACTGGATTGATAACCTTGGTTCTTAACCGAGGGAATACTTATCTCTACTATATTGCATCATCCTCTGCTCTTTGAGGAAATCCCAACGCAGCTCACAAGTAGTAGGAAGAATTTCTAGCGTCGTTGTCGGGGAGACATCATCAACATCTGTCAAGTACCTACGCATAAACTTTCATTTCCTTGCATTCATTTTATTAGCCTTTTCCTCTCGTTTTCATCTCCCCCACTTCTAAAAGTTTTTACAAAAAATTACGAAATATATTTTGTTTGCCTTTTTCTTGTTTGCTTGCTTGACCACTTTATCGTTATGGCTAGTTCTTCCCTTGTTTCATGTACCCCTGAAAATGAAGTTCTCAATTTAAGCAAAAGGGGGAGAGAATTTAAAAGATACTTGGTATAGGATTTGTGATGCTCATAATAGATCAACTCGTAAGCAATCCATTACTGTCCTTCTTTGCAATTTTTATGTGGGCCTTACTACTTGGTATAGATTTGTTCTTGATACTATTACTGGAGGGAATTTCTTGATTAGTCCCCCTATGGATGCTTTCAATGCTATGGGAAATTTAGTGGGATCACCACCTATCACTATCAATGAAACAGCTTTAACCCTGGAACATGTTATGCAAAGACTAGATGCTATTGAAAATAAAATGCCTACCATAAAACATATTGAAAATATTGATAAAAAGATCCACAATCATGTCACTCAATTCGGATCAAAGGTAGGTATTACTCTTAAAGTGTTGAAAGAGAAATTACCTATGATTAATGAAAGGGTGGAGCAAAGTCCCGCTAGAATTGATAAGTCGGAAGAAATCATTAGCAATTTAGGTTCCGCTTTTTCTTCCGTCAAAACTTGTGAAAAAACTCCTCTAGCAAGAATGTCAAGTTTATGTATGTTCCAAAAGATAATGGTGCTACTTCTAGTAATGGAAGTCAAGATCTTAAAATGATTAGTGTTCACCCCAACTTTGTTGATTTAATTAAGGAGCCAATCTACGAGAATAAATTCCTTAACTTTGTTCCTAGGAGCATGATCATTAAAAATATGCATGCTAGAATCCTTGGGAATTATGGATGTGAGATTGAGGAGTTGGAATTGAGGAGAACAACACTTGAAACTATGCATTATGCCTAGCTAGGGGCGTAAAACAATAGCGCTAGTTGGGAGGTAACCCAATAGTTATCTTTATTTTGTTGTTTATTTTTCTATTTTCTTGTGTTCACACAAAAATGCTACTATTATGATTGTGTTTTTATGCTTTAATTAGTGTCTTTGCCAAGTAAAGCCTTTAGGATGATTTGGATGATAGTTGATTTCATTCTGTGAAAAAATAGAAACTTATGTGCCCAGTTTTGGAATTTTGTAAATTCACATAAACGTGTTTTTGCTCTGTTTTTTCACATAATTGATATATAAATTTCCCACGTCGTCCTAATTTTTCCGGCAGGCGGCGGGTGCGGTGTGGGCGGGGCAGCGGGGCGCCGGCGTGGGGGGTTGGGGGAGGTGGTGCGGTGTGGGCGGGCAGCGGGGCACCGGCATGGGGGGTTGGGGGAGGTGGTGCGGTGTGGGCGGGGCAGCGGGGGCACCGGCGGGGGGGGTCGGGGGCGACCGGTGCGGTGTGGGCGGGGCACCGGGGCGGCGGCGACGGGCGGGGGCAGCGGTGGCGACGTGCGGGGGGTCAGGGCGGCGACGGGCGGTGGGTTCTCTCGAGGGCGGCGGTTGCGGGGAACAGGGGAGAGAGAGGAGTGCGAGGTGGGGGTGGCCGTTAGGGCCGTTAGTACCTTTTTTCTTTGCCGTCTGCTAGCGGGCGACAAAGAATCTTTGCCGTCAGCTAGCAGATGACAAAGTGGGGGGATGGGCCAGTCTCCAGGCGCTGGCCTCCACTGGACCCCACCCCTCCTCTTTGCTATCTACTAGCGGACGACACAGATTCTTTGTCGTCCGCTAGCACACGACAAAGAACTGGCTGATGGCAAATAGGATCTTCGCCATCAGCCAGCTCTTTGTCATCTATTTTTTGTAAGCAGACGGCAAAGACCTTCTTTGCCGTCCGCTAGCTGACGGCAAAGAACTGACTGATGGAAAATTCTCTGATTCCAGTAGTGACATAATTATGAGCATAATTCAGGTTTCTACAAACTATTCTGTTTTTGACATATTCTGTTTTTGATGCACGGTTTTGCTTGTTTTGATGGAACTATGGATTGTATCAGGGGCTATAAGCCGTGGAGGAGTTAGAATTCAATAGATATAATGCAAAAATAAAATATGAATGGATTTGTTGGAATACTCTTTATGCTTCACTTAAAACTTTTGAGCTAGGCAGTTGCTCTAGTGCTTCACTTAAATCTTTCTGAGCACGGCGGTGATTATATTTTGAAGAAATATTTGCACTCTCATGCTTCACTTATATCTTTTTGAGATTTGATAAGATTATGTTTTGAAGAAATATTTGCACTCTCATGCTTCACTTATATCCTTTTGAGAGTTGAAAATAGTAATGGTAATTTGCACAAGATATGCATTTAGTCCAAATGTGATGAATATCCAAGAAGGATATAATAACAACTTTCATGAAGATTATTGGATATGATAAGTTTGATTCCTTGCAACAGTTTTGTGGTATGGAGATGATAATATGTGAGCCATGTTAGTGAGTAATTATGCTTTAGTAAGAATATTGGTGTTAAGGTTTGTGATTCCCTATGCATGCACGAAAGTCAATAGTTATGCAACGAGGTTACATCCTTCTTGTGGTGCATTATTCAGTGTTAGTTATGCTCAATGCATGTTTATGACCGTTTTCATTTTTTTCGTCCGTCGCTTCTCAACCTATTTGCTAGCCTTCATTTGTACTAAGCGAGAATACTGCTGATGCATATAAACTATTAAACCCAAAGTTGTGCCAAATGAGTCCACCGTACCTACCTATGTGCGGTATTCAAATGTGTCCTAAGTAAATTTGCATGAGCCAACTCAAATTATTCAAAATAAACTTTTGTTTTGTGTGCCTATACCGCTCACGTGGCGGCAGGGGGTGGCCGATATCTTTCATGCTAGGCGGGTTATTCCCATGATGAGTGTTTATTCACTTGTCATTGCACGAGAAAGTGGCAGGTAATGGGGATGCCCAGTACCACAATGAATCAAAAAATAATAATAACAAAATTCCTTGGAAAGTGTTGGTATGGAAGGCACCCGCGGATATGGCTAGCCATGGATTGTGAAAGAATGGTGGAAAGGAAATGAAGTTTATTTTCTATTTGGGAACCACCTATAATGTGTCTAGCATGGAAGATGTTGGGAACTCTCGGTCGTAGGCGTTGACAGGAAAAGCATGCCTCTCAAAATAATTGTACCCCTAATTTAAGCTTTGAGCTCTTGCACCTGTGTAAATTGCTGCTTCCCTCTGCGAAGGGCCTATCTATTTACTTTTATGCAATTTTTATTTTTATTTTGATTCTCCATCTTCTCTTATAAAGCACCAACTAGGGAACACTATTGTCATACTTGTGCATTAGGTGTAGCTAATATTTGAGTCAGTTTCATGGTTGGATCAAATGATTGAGCATAATGGGCTAGTGATAGCTTTCTTTAGTGTTGATATTTTGAGGACATGGTTGCTTGTTGATATGCTTTAGTATTTATGTCTTCATCTCAAATTATAGACTATTGCTTTGAATCACTCAAACTCAAATGTCCATGCAACAAAAGAAAAGATTATATGATGAATATGATATGTAGCATTCCACATAAAAAAATCTGTTTTTATCATTTACCTACTCAAGGATGAGCCGCTACCACAACAAGAAGATCAAGCCCCTCGCGTTTCGCGAGGGCAACATGGTGCTCCGGCTCGTCCAGCGGACAACCGGCCAGCATAAGTTGTTCTCCCCATTGGAGGGCCCCTTCATCATCAGTAAGGCCCTGCACGACAGAAATGCATACTACCTCATCGACGCACAGAAGCCGAACAAAGTGCAAGAGAGACACCTCTGGCGAAGAAACCGAGCGCCCCTAGAACGCGGAGCTCCTCCGTCTGTTTTACAGTTGAACGCATGTATGTATAGCTACCTTTTGGAATTAATGAAAGCAGCAGGTCCCCCGAACAACAGACGGGGCTACCTTTTTTGGTTATATCAGGTCTTTTTTACGTACTTCACTGCTTTTATCCCCTTCCAGGTCGACACATCCGGCTCGGGGGCTTGAGGTCCCGCCGGCTAGACCGCTCCTCGCCCTTTCCTTAGCCGGCTTCGTTGCGTGCGCGCTGCCAAAGCCCTCTCTTCGCCTCAAGCCACAGTCCGGCTCCCGGTTGTCCGGCTGTGAAGAACCAAAGGTTGGAAGCGTCCTCACATGAAAAACAGCTAAGGAAGAGCATCCGGCTTGGCCGAAATGGACGCCCTTTTTTCTTCACCTATCGCCGCATGACCGACTGCACTCCAGCCGGCTTCGCCGCCTGTAGAGCCCGATACGTCCATTTTGCATCATTTTTTCCTACTATTATTTATAATGTTTTTGATCAATATAATACCCTTTGGAGCAATTCTAATGCCTTTTCTCTCTTAATTTGCAAGATTTATATGAAGAGGGGGATTGCCGGCGACTGGAATTCTTGACCTGAAAAAGCTATGTCAGAGATACCTATTCTGCACATCTCCAAATGAGCTGAAACTTCACGGGGAATTATCTTGGAAATAATAAAAAATATTGGAAGAAATAAATACTAGAGGGGGGCACCCAGGTGCCAACGAGGCACCAGGGCACCCCCACCCCCTAGGCGCGCCCTGGTGGCTCGTGGGGCCCCTGGCTAGCCTCCGGTGCCCATCTTCTGGTATATTAGTCCATTTTCCTTAGAAAATTAAGCATAGGAACTTCGGAACGAAGTGCCGCCGTCTCGAGGCGGAACCTGGGCAGGAGCTCTTTTGATCTTCGGAGGAGCGATTCTCCCGGGGAAACTTCCCGCCATGAGGGGGAATTCGAAGCCATCATCATCACCAACAACCCTCTCATCGTGGGAGGGACAATCCTCATCAACATCTTCACCAACACCATCTCATATCAAACCCTAGTTTATCTCTTGTATGCAATATTTGTCTCAAAACCTCATATTGGTACACGTTGGTTGCTAGTAGTGTTGATTACATCTTGTAGTTGATGCTAGTTTGTTTATTTGGTGGAACATTATATGTTCAGATCCTTAATGATATTCTATACCCCTCTGATCTTGAGCATGAATATGATTTGTGAGTAGTACTTCAGTTCTTGAGGACATGGGAGAAGTCTTGTCATAAGTAATCATGTGAATTCGGTATTCGTTCGATATTTTGATGATATGTATGTTGTTGCTTCCTTTAGTGTTGTTATGTGAACGTCGACTACATGACACTTCACCATATTTGGGCCTAAGGGAAGGCATTGTGGAGTAGTAATTAGATGATGGGTTGCTAGAGTGACAGAAGCTTAAACCCTAGTTTATGCGCTATTCCGTAAGGGGCTGATTTGGACCCATATGTTTCATGCTATAGTTAGATTTAAATTAATTCTTCTTTCGTACTTGTTGCGGATGCTTGTGAGAGGGGGTAATCATAAGTGGGAGGCGTGTTCAAGTAAGAATAGAAACCAAGCATTGGTCCACCCACATATCAAATTATCATAGTAGCGAACGTGAATCAAACAAACATGATGAAAGTGACTAGATGAAATTCCTGTGTGTCCTCAAGAGCGCTTTACTTGTTATAAGAGAATGTTCCGGCCTGTCCTTTGCTACAAAAAGGATTGGGATACCTTGCTGCACCTCTTTTACTATTGCTACTTGTCGCTCGTAACAAATTACCTTGTTATCAAACTATCTGTCATCGATAATTTTAGTGCTTGCAGAAAATACCTTGCTGAAAATCACTTGTTATTTCCTTCTGCTCCTCGTTGGGTTCGACACTCTTACTTATCGAAAGGACTACGATTGATCCCCTATACTTGTGGGTTATCAAGACTCTTTTCTGGCACCGTTGCCGGGGAGTGAAGCACCTTTGGCGAGTGGAATTTGGTAAGGAAAATTTATATTACGTGCTGAAATTTACTGTCACTTGTTACTATGGAAAACAATCCTCTAAGGGGTTTGTTCGGGTCATCTTCACCCTGACTTGAGGCACAAAGAGTTGCCCCTTGACCTACTAAATCTACTGAAAATATTTATTATGAGATTCATTTGGGTATGGTAGAAAAACTGCTAGCTAATCCTTCTGGAGGAGATGGAACAAAACATCCCGATATGCACTTAATATATTTGGATGAAGTTTGTGGATTATTTAAGCTTGTAGGTTTATCCGAGGATGGAGTTAAGAAGAAGGTTTTCCCTTTACCTTTGGAGGGAAAGACATTGACATGATATCGGCTATGTGATGATATTGGAATGTGGGATTGGAATCGATTGAGATTGGAATTTCATCAGAAGTTTTATCCTATGCATCTGGTTCATTGTGATCGGAATTATATATATAATTTTTGTCCTCGTAAAGGAGAAAGCATCGCTTAAGCTTGGGGGAGGCTTAGGTACATGATGTACACATGCCCCAACCATGCCTCTCAAGAGAAATTATCTTACAAAAATTTTATGCTTGACTTTCTCATAATGATCAAACCATGCTTGATTGTTCTTCTACTGGTTCCTTTCTGAAGAAAACTATTGAATTGAGATGGGATCTTCTGGAGGATTAAATGCAACTCTGAAAATTGGGTTATCGACAAAGGTAATGAGCCAGGTATAATACTCGTGTTCAATTATGTTAAATCTTTTATGGATACTAGTCCTTTTCATAAGTTTAGCACTAAATATGGGCTTGACTCTGAGATAGTAGCTTCCTTTTGTGAATCGTTTGCTACTCATGTTGATCTCCCTAAGGAGAAGTGGTTTAAATATCATCCCCTTATTAAAGAAAATATTGAGGAACCCGTTATAATTAAATATGAAACTATCATTTACAATGTTGATCTAGTTGTGCCTACTGCTCATACTAAGAAACCACCTTTTCCTGTTAGGATAAAAGAACATGCTAAAGCTTCAACTATGGTTAATAAAAGCAATATTAGAACACATAAACCCTCTGAACAATTTAAAGTTGAACCTAATATTGCTAGGTTTAAAGATCTCTTGGCTGATAATATTGATGTGCATGTTATCTACTTTTATGATGCTGCTGCTAGAATTGCCAAACCTGTTAGAAATGAATGAGATATGCTAGATAAGAATAAACCTGTAGTGGTCATGTCAGTCATTTGTTGAAATTGGAGATCATTGCTATCATGGTTTATGTGACATGGGTGCTAGTGTTAGTGCTATTCCTTTTACTCTACATCAAGAAATTGTGAATGATATTGCACCCGCTGAGATTGAAGATATTGATGTCACTATTAAGCTTGCAAATAGAGATACTATTTCACCACTTGGGATTGTTAGAGATGTTGAAGTCTTATGTGCTAAGATCAAATACCCCACTAATTTCTTAGTACTTGGTTCTCTTTTTGTCCCATTATATTCGGTAGACCTTTCTTGAATATTGTTAATGCTAAAATTAATTGTGTCAAAGAAAAGGTTAGAGTTAAGTTCGGTGATGTATCTCATGAATTCAATTTCTCTAAGTTTAAGACAACCTCATGATAAATAATTGCTTAGTAGGGATGAAATTATTGGTCTTGCTTCTATTGTCATACCTCCTACTGATCCGTTAGAACAATATTTGCTAGACCATGATAATGATATGCATATGAATGAAAGAAATGAAATAGATAAGATGTTCTTTGATCAACCACCTATCCTTAAACACAATTTGCCTGTTGAAACTCTGGGAGGTCCTCCTCCACCTTATTAAGGGTGATCCTGTGTTTGAATTGAAGCAATTGCCTGATGCATTGAAATATGCTTATCTTGACGAAAAGAAGATATATCATGTTATTATTAGTGCTAACCTTACAGAGCATGAAGAGAAAATATTACTTAAAATTCTGAAGAAGCACCATGCTGCTATTGGATATACTTTGGATGATCTTAAGGGCATTAATGTTATATGGAGCCTAATGCTAAACCAGTTGTCGATCATCAATGACGATTAAATCCTAAGATGAAGGATGTGATAAGAAGTGAAATATTAAAGCTTCTGAAAGCAGGTATAATCTATCCCATAGCTGATAGTAGATGGGTGAGTCCTGTTCATTGTGTTCCTAAGAAAGGAGGCATTACCGTTGTTCCTAATGATAAAAATGAACTCATTCCACAAAGAATTGTAACTAGTTATAGGATGGTAATTGATTTTAGAAAACTAAACAAAGCTACTAGAAAAGATCATTACCCCTTGCCTTTTATTTATCAAATGTTAGAAAGATTGTCTAAGCATACACACTTCTGTTTCCTTGATGGATATTCTGGTTTCTCTCAAATACCTGTGTCACAAGAAGATCAAGAGAAAACCGCTTTTACTTGTACCTTTGGAACTTATGCTTATAGACGTATGCCTTTTGGTTTATGCAATGCACCTCCTACCTTTCAAAGATGTATGACTGCTATATTCTCTTATTTTTGTGAAAAGATTGTGGAGGTTTTCATGGATGACTTTTCCGTTTATGGGACTTCTTTTGATGATTGCTTAAGCAACCTTGATTGAGTTTTGCAGAGATCTGAATAAACCAGTCTTGTCTTGAATTGGGAGAAGTGCCACTTTATGGTGAACGTGTTGGAAATATGCCCTAGAGGCAATAATAAATGGTTATTATTATATTTCTTTGTTCATGGTAATTGTCTATTATTCATGCTATAATTGTATTGTCCGGAAATCGTGATACATGTGTGAATACATAGACCACAACCTGTCCCTAGTAAGCCTCTAGTTGACTAGCTCGTTGATCAACAGATAGTCATGGTTTCCTGACTATGGACATTGGATGTCATTGATAACGGGATCACATCATTAGGAGAATGATGTGATGGACAAGACCCAACTTAAGCATAGCATAAAAGATCGTGTAGTTTCGTTTGCTAGAGCTTTTCCAATGTCAAGTATCTTTTCCTTAGACCATGAGATCGTGCAACTCCCGGATACCGTAGGAGTGCTTTGGGTGTGCCAAACGTCACAACGTAACTGGGTGACTATAAAGGTGCATTACGGGTATCTCCAAAAGTGTCTGTTGGGTTGGCACGGATCGAGACTGGGATTTGTCGCTCCGTGTAACGGAGAGGTATCTCTGGGCCCACTCGGTAATGCATCATCATAATGAGCTCAATGTGACTAAGGCGTTAGTCACGGGATCATGCATTGCGGTACGAGTAAAGAGACTTGCCGGTAACGAGATTGAACAAGGTATTGGGATACCGACGATCGAATCTCGGGCAAGTAACATACCGATTGACAAAGGGAATTGTATACGGGATTGATTGAATCCTCGACACCGTGGTTCATCCGATGAGATCATCGTGGAACATGTGGGAGCCAACATGGGTATCCAGATCCCGCTGTTGGTTATTGACCGGAGAGGCGTCTCGGTCATGTCTGCATGCCTCCCGAACCCGTAGGGTCTACACACTTAAGGTCCGGTGACGCTAGGGTTGTAGAGATATATGTATGCGGAAACCCGAAAGTTGTTTGGAGTCCCGGATGAGATCCCAGACGTCACGAGAGGTTCCGGAATGGTCCGGAGGTGAAGAATTATATATAGGAAGTCCAGTTTCGGCCACCGGGAAAGTTTCGGGGGTTATCGGTATTGTATCGGGACCACCGGAAGGGTCCCGGGGGTCCACCGGGTGGGGCCACCTGTCCCGGAGGGCCCCGTGGGCTGAAAGTGGAAGGGAACCTGCCCCTAGTGGGCTGGGGCGCCCCCCTTGGGCCTCCCCCCATGCGCCTAGGGTTGGGAACCCTAGGGGGAGTTCCCCCCTGCCTTGGGGGGCAAGGCACCCCTTCCCCCCCACTTGGCCGCCGCCCCCCCCCTTGGATCTGATCTCCAGGGCCGGCGCCCCCCCCCCCAGGGGGCCTATATAAAGGGGGGAGGGAGGGCAGCACACAACAGCCTTGGGCGCCTCCCTCCTCCCCTGCAACACCTCTCTCTCTCTCTCGTAGAAGCTCGGCGTAGCCCTGCGGAGACCCGCTACATCCACCACCACGCCGTCCTGCTGCTGGATCTCCATCAACCTCTCCTTCCCCCTTGCTGGATCAAGAAGGAGGAGACGTTGCTGCACCGTACGTGTGTTGAACGCGGAGGTGCCGTCCGTTCGGCACTCGGTCATCGGTGATTTGGATCACGGCGAGTACGACTCCGTCATCCACGTTCGTTGGAACGCTTCCGCTCGCGATCTACAAGGGTATGTAGATGCACTCCCTTCCCCTCGTTGCTAGTAGACTCCATAGATGCATCTTGGTGAACGTAGGAAAATTTTAAAATTATGCTACGATTCCCAACAGTGGCATCATGAGCCAGGCCTATGCGTAGTTACTATGCACGAGTAGAACACAAAGCAGTTGTGGGAGTTGAGTTTGCCAATTCTTCTTGCCGCTACTAGTCGTTTCTTGTTTCGGCGGCATTGTAGGATGAAGCGGCCCGGACCGACCTTACACGTACGCTTACGTGAGACTGGTTCCACCGACTGACATGCACAAGTTGCATAAGGTGGCTAGCGGGTGTCTGTCTCTCCTACTTTAGTCGGAACGGATTCGATGAAAAGGGTCCTTATGAAGGGTAAATAGAAATTGGCAAATCACGTTGTGGTCATATGTAGGTAAGAAACGTTCTTGCTAGAAACCTACAAACCACGTAAAAACTTGCAACAACAATTAGAGGACGTCTAACTTGTTTTTGCAGCAAGTGCTATGTGATGTGATATGGCCAGAAGATGTGATGAATGATATGTGATGTATGAGATTGATCATATTCTTGTAATAGGAATCACGACTTGCATGTCGATGAGTATGACAACCGGCAGGAGCCATAGGAGTTGTCTTTATTATTTTGTATGACCTGCGTGTCATTAAATAAACGCCATGTAAATTACTTTACTTTATTGCTAAACGCGTTAGCCATAGAAGTAGAAGTAATCGTTGGCGTGACGACTTCATGAAGACACAATGATGGAGATCATGATGATGGAGATCATGGTGTCATGCCGGTGACAAAGATGATCATGGTGCCCCGAAGATGGAGATCAAAGGAGCATGATGATATTGGCCATATCATGTCACTATTTGATTGCATGTGATGTTTATCATGTTTTTGCATCTTATTTGCTTAGAACGACGGTAGCAAGTAGGATGATCCCTTATAATAATTTCAAGAAAGTGTTCACCCTAACTGTGCACCGTTGCGAAGGTTCGTTGTTTCGAAGCACCACGTGATGATCGGGTGTGATAGATTCTAACGTTCGAATACAACGGGTGTTGACGAGCCTAGCATGTACAGACATGGCCTCGGAACACACGCAATACACTTAGGTTCACTTGACGAGCCTAGCATGTACAGACATGGCCTCGGAACACGGAGGACCGAAAGGTCGAGCATGAGTCGTATAGAAGATACGATCAACATGGAGATGTTCACCGATCTTGACTAGTCCGTCTCACGTGATGATCGGATACGGCCTAGTCAAATTCAGATCATGTTTCACTTAGATGACTAGAGGGATGTCAATCTGAGTGGGAGTTCATTAAATAATTTGATTATATGAACTTAGTCTAAATATTTACACTATGTATTGTAGATCAAATGGCCAACGTTGTCCTCAATTTCAACGCGTTCCTAGAGAAAACCAAGCTGAAAGATGATGGCAGCAATTATACGGACTGGGTCCGGAACCTGAGGCTCATCCTCATAGTAGCCAAGAAAGATTATGTCTTAGAAGCACCGCTAGGTGAAGCACCAATCCCTGAGAACCAAGACGTTATGAACGCTTGGCAGCAGCATGCTGATGATTACTCCCTCGTTCAGTGCGGCATGCTTTACAGCTTAGAACCGGGTCTCCAAAAGCGTTTTGAGAAACATGGAGCATATGAGATGTTCGAGGAGCTGAAACTGGTTTTTCAAGCTCATGCCCGGGTCGAGAGATATGATGTCTCCGACAAGTTCTTCAGCTGTAAAATGGAGGAGAACAGTTTTGTTAGTGAGCACATACTCAGAATGTCTGGGTTGCACAACCGCTTGTCTCAGCTGGGAGTTAATCTCCCGGATGACGCGGTCATTGACAGAATCCTCCAGTCGCTTCCACCAAGCTACAAGAGCTTTGTGATGAACTACAATATGCAGGGGATGGAAAAGACCATTCCCGAGGTATATTCAATGCTGAAATCAGCGGAAGGGGAGATCAGAAAAGAACATCAAGTGTTGATGGTGAATAAAACCACTAAGTTCAAGAAGGGCAAGGGTAAGAAGAACTTCAAGAAGGACGGCAAGGGAGTTGCCGCGCCCGGTAAGCTAGTTACCGGGAAGAAGTCAAAGAATGGACCCAAGCCCGAGACTGAGTGCTTTTATTGCAAGGGAAGTGGTCACTGGAAGCGAAACTGCCCCAAATATTTAGCGGACAAGAAGAAGGCCGGCAACACCCAAGGTATATGTGATATACAAGTAATTGATGTGTACCTTACCAGTACTCGTAGTAACTCCTGGGTATTTGATACCGGTGCGGTTGCTCATATTTGTAACTCAAAGCAGGAACTACGGAATAAACGGAGACTGGCAAAGGACGAGGTGACGATGCGCGTCGGGAATGGTTCCAAGGTCGATGTGATCGCCGTTGGCACGCTACCTCTGCATCTACCCACGGGATTAGTTTTAAACCTCAATAATTGTTATTTAGTGCCAGCTTTGAGCATGAACATTGTATCTGGATCTCGTTTAATTCGAGATGGCTACTCATTTAAATCTGAGAATAATGGTTGTTCTATTTATTTGAGAGATATGTTTTATGGTCATGCCCCGCTGGTCAATGGTTTATTTTTGATGAATCTCGAACGTGATGTTACACATGTTCATAGTGTGAATACCAAAAGATGTAAAGTTGATAACGATAGTCCCACATACTTGTGGCACTGCCGCCTTGGTCACATTGGTGTCAAGCGCATGAAGAAGCTCCATGCAGATGGACTTTTGGAGTCTCTTGATTACGAATCATTTGACACGTGCGAACCATGCCTCATGGGTAAGATGACCAAGACTCCGTTCTCCGGAACAATGGAGCGAGCAACCAACTTATTGGAAATCATACATACCGATGTGTGTGGTCCAATGAGTGTTGAGGCTCGCGGAGGATATCGTTATGTTCTCACTCTCACTGATGATTTAAGTAGATATGGGTATGTCTACCTAATGAAACACAAGTCTGAAACCTTTGAAAAGTTCAAGGAATTTCAGAGTGAGGTTGAGAATCAACGTGACAGAAAAATAAAATTCTTACGATCAGATCGTGGTGGAGAATATTTAAGTCACGAATTTGGTACACACTTAAGGAAATGTGGAATAGTTTCACAACTCACGCCGCCTGGAACACCTCAAGGAAATGGTGTGTCCGAACGTCGTAATCGCACTCTATTGGATATGGTGCGATCTATGATGTCTCTTACCGATTTACCGCTCTCATTTTGGGGTTATGCTTTAGAGACTGCCGCATTCACTTTAAATAGGGCACCGTCTAAATCCGTTGAGACGACACCGTATGAATTATGGTTTGGGAAGAAACCTAAGCTGTCGTTTCTAAAAGTTTGTGGATGCGATGCTTATGTCAAGAAACTTCAACCTGAAAAGCTCGAACCCAAATCGGAAAAATGCGTCTTCATAGGATACCCTAAGGAAACTATTGGGTATACCTTCTACCTCAGATCCGAAGGCAAGATCTTCGTTGCCAAGAACGGGTCCTTTCTAGAGAAGGAGTTTCTCTCGAAAGAATTGAGTGGGAGGAAAGTGGAACTTGATGAGGTGATAGTCACCCCTTCCGAACAGGAAAGTAGCGCAGCGCGGGAAAATGTTCCTGTGGTGCCTACACCGACTGGGGAGGAAGTTAATGATGATGATCATGAAGCTTCAGATCAAGTTGCTGAACTTCGTAGGTCCACAAGGACACGTTCCGCACCAGAGTGGTACGGCAACCCTGTCCTGGAAATCATGTTGTTAGACAACGGTGAACCTTCGAACTATGAAGAAGCGATGGCGGGCCCGGATTCCGACAAATGGCTAGAAGCCATGAAATCCGAGATAGAATCCATGTATGAAAACAAAGTATGGACTTTGACTGACTTGCCCGATGAGCGGCGAGCCATAGAAAACAAATGGATCTTTAAGAAGAAGACGGATGCAGATGGTAATGTGACCATCTACAAAGCTCGACTTGTCGCTAAGGGTTATCGACAAGTTCAAGGGGTTGACTACGATGAGACTTTCTCACCCGTAGCGAAGCTGAAGTCCGTCCGAATCATGTTAGCAATTGCCGCATACTATGATTATGAGATATGGCAGATGGACGTCAAAACGGCATTCCTTAACGGCTTCCTTAAGGAAGAGTTGTATATGATGCAGCCCGAAGGTTTTGTCGATCCTGAGAATGCTAACAAAGTATGCAAGCTCCAACGCTCAATCTATGGGCTGGTGCAAGCATCTCGGAGTTGGAACATTCGCTTTGATGAGATGATCAAAGCGTTTGGGTTTACACAGACTTATGGAGAAGCCTGTGTTTACAAGAAAGTGAGTGGGAGCTCTGTAGCATTTCTCATATTATATGTGGATGACATACTATTGATGGGAAATGATATAGAATTCTTGGAAAGTATAAAGGCCTATTTGAATAAGTGTTTTTCAATGAAGGACCTTGGAGAAGCTGCTTATATATTAGGCATCAAGATCTATAGAGATAGATCAAGACGCCTCATTGGTCTTTCACAGAGTACATACCTTGACAAGATATTGAAGAGGTTCAATATGGATCAGTCCAAGAAGGGGTTCTTGCCTGTATTGCAAGGTGTGAGATTGAGCACGGCTCAATGCCCGACCACGGCACAAGATATAGAAGAGATGAGTGTCATCCCCTATGCCTCGGCCATAGGGTCTATTATGTATGCCATGTTGTGTACCAGACCTGATGTAAACCTTGCCGTAAGTTTGGTAGGAAGGTACCAAAGTAATCCCGGCAAGGAACACTGGACAGCGGTCAATAATATCCTGAAGTACCTGAAGAGGACTAAGGATATGTTTCTCGTTTATGGAGGTGACGAAGAGCTCGTCGTAAAGGGTTACGTCGACGCTAGCTTCGACACAGATCTGGATGACTCGAAGTCACAAACCGGATACGTGTATATTTTGAATAGAGGAGCAGTAAGCTGGTGCAGTTGCAAGCAAAGCGTCGTGGCGGGATCTACATGTGAAGCGGAGTACATGGCAGCCTCAGAGGCAGCACAGGAAGCAGTCTGGATGAAGGAGTTCATTACCGACCTAGGGGTGATTCCCAATGCGTCGGGCCCAATGACTCTCTTCTGTGACAACACTGGAGCTATTGCCCTTGCGAAGGAGCCCAGGTTTCACAGGAAGACCAGGCATATCAAGCGTCGCTTCAACTCCATTCGTGAAAGTGTTCAAAATGGAGACATAGATATTTGTAAAGTACACACGGACCTGAATGTAGCAGATCCGTTGACTAAACCTCTCCCTAGGGCAAAACATGATCAACACCAGGACGCAATGGGTGTTCGATTCATCACAATGTAACTAGATTATTGACTCTAGTGCAAGTGGGAGACTGTTGGAAATATGCCCTAGAGGCAATAATAAATGGTTATTATTATATTTCTTTGTTCATGGTAATTGTCTATTATTCATGCTATAATTGTATTGTCCGGAAATCGTGATACATGTGTGAATACATAGACCACAACCTGTCCCTAGTAAGCCTCTAGTTGACTAGCTCGTTGATCAACAGATAGTCATGGTTTCCTGACTATGGACATTGGATGTCATTGATAACGGGATCACATCATTAGGAGAATGATGTGATGGACAAGACCCAACTTAAGCATAGCATAAAAGATCGTGTAGTTTCGTTTGCTAGAGCTTTTCCAATGTCAAGTATCTTTTCCTTAGACCATGAGATCGTGCAACTCCCGGATACCGTAGGAGTGCTTTGGGTGTGCCAAACGTCACAACGTAACTGGGTGACTATAAAGGTGCATTACGGGTATCTCCAAAAGTGTCTGTTGGGTTGGCACGGATCGAGACTGGGATTTGTCGCTCCGTGTAACGGAGAGGTATCTCTGGGCCCACTCGGTAATGCATCATCATAATGAGCTCAATGTGACTAAGGCGTTAGTCACGGGATCATGCATTGCGGTACGAGTAAAGAGACTTGCCGGTAACGAGATTGAACAAGGTATTGGGATACCGACGATCGAATCTCGGGCAAGTAACATACCGATTGACAAAGGGAATTGTATACGGGATTGATTGAATCCTCGACACCGTGGTTCATCCGATGAGATCATCGTGGAACATGTGGGAGCCAACATGGGTATCCAGATCCCGCTGTTGGTTATTGACCGGAGAGGCGTCTCGGTCATGTCTGCATGCCTCCCGAACCCGTAGGGTCTACACACTTAAGGTCCGGTGACGCTAGGGTTGTAGAGATATATGTATGCGGAACCCCGAAAGTTGTTCGGAGTCCCGGATGAGATCCCGGACGTCACGAGAGGTTCCGGAATGGTCCGGAGGTGAAGATTTATATATAGGAAGTCCAGTTTCGGCCACCGGGAAAGTTTCGGGGGTTATCGGTATTGTACCGGGACCACCGGAAGGGTCCCGGGGGTCCACCGGGTGGGGCCACCTGTCCCGGAGGGCCCCGTGGGCTGAAAGTGGAAGGGAACCAGCCCCTAGTGGGCTGGGGCGCCCCCCTTGGGCCTCCCCCCATGCTCCTAGGGTTGGGAACCCTAGGGGGAGTTCCCCCTTGCCTTGGGGGGCAAGGCACCCCTTCCCCCCCACTTGGCCGCCGCCCCCCCCCCCCCTTGGATCTGATCTCCAGGGCCGGCGCCCCCCCCAGGGGGCCTATATAAAGGGGGGGAGATAGGGCAGCACACAACAGCCTTGGGCGCCTCCCTCCTCCCCTGCAACACCTCTCTCTCTCTCTCGTAGAAGCTCGGCGTAGCCCTGCGGAGACCCGCTACATCCACCACCACGACGTCGTGCTGCTGGATCTCCATCAACCTCTCCTTCCCCCTTGCTGGATCAAGAAGGAGGAGACGTTGCTGCACCGTACGTGTGTTGAACGCGGAGGTGCCGTCCGTTCGGCACTCGGTCATCGGTGATTTGGATCACGGCGAGTACGACTCCGTCATCCACGTTCATTGGAACGCTTCCGCTCGCGATCTACAAGGGTATGTAGATGCACTCCCTTCCCCTCGTTGCTAGTAGACTCCATAGATGCATCTTGGTGAACGTAGGAAAATTTTAAAATTATGCTACGATTCCCAACAGAACGAAGGTATTTTCTTGGGGCATAAAATTTCTGAAAGAGGTATTGAAGTAGATACAGCTAAGGTTGATGTAATTGAGAAAATGCCATGTCCTAAAGATATAAGAGGTATAAGAAGTTTCCTTGGTCATGCTGGTTTCTATAGAAGGTTTATTAAAGATTTCTCTAAAATTAATAGGCCTCTTACTAATCTCTTGCAAAAAGATGTTCCATTTGTTTTTGATGATGATTGTGTAGAAGCCTTTGAAACACTTAAGAAAGCCTTAACTTCTGCACCTATTGTTCAACCACCTGATTGGAACTTGCCTTTTGAAATTATGTGTGATGCTAGTGACTATGATGTTGGTGTTGTTCTAGGACAAAGAGTTGATAAGAAATTAAATGTTATCCATTATGCTAGTAAAACCCTAGACATTGCTCAAAGAAATTATGCTACCACTGAGAAGGAATTTCTAGTAGTTATGTTTGCATGTGATAAATTCAGATCTTATATTGTTGATTCTAAAGTAACCATGCACACTGATCATGCTGCTATTAAATATCTTATGGAAAAGAAAGATACTAAACCTAAACTCATTAGGTGGGTTCTTCTGCTACAAGAATTTGATTTGCATATTACTGATAGGAAGGGAGGTGAGAATCCTGTAGCTGATAATTTGTCTAGATTGGAAAATATTCTTTATGGCCCACTTCCTATTTATGATAGTTTCCCTGATGAACAACTAGCTGTTATAAATGATACTAGTAGTACTCCTTGGTATGAAGACTATGATAATTACATTGTTGCTAAATATATATACCACCTAGGTTCATGTACCAACAAAAGAAAAAGTTCTTCTTTGATTTGAGACATTACTTTTGGGATGACCCACATCTTTATAAAGAAGGAGTAGATAGTATTATTAGATGTTGTGTCCCTGATCATGGACAGGAAAAAATCCTACGGAAGTGTCATTCCGAGGCATACGGAGGACACCATGCTGGAGACAGAACTGCACACAAGTTATTACAATCTGGTTTTTATTGGCCTACTCTCTTCAAGGACGCACGTAAGTTTGTCTTAGCTTGTGATGAATGTTAAAGAATTGGTAATATTGGTAGACGTCAGGAAATGCCTATGATTTATTCATTTGTTATTGGACCATTTGATGTTTGGGGATTTGATTATATGGGACCTTGTCCTTCCTCTAATGGGTATGCACATATTCTAGTTGTTCTTGATCATGTTACTAAGTGGGTAGAAGTTATTCCAACTAGTAGTGCTGCTCATAACACATCTATTAAAATGCTTAAAGAAGTTATTTTCCCGAGGTTTGGAGTCCCTAGATATTTAATGATTGATGGTGGTTCACATTTTATTCATGGTGCTTTCCGTAAACTGCTTGCTAAATATGATGTTAACCATAAAATTGCATCTCCTTATCACCCTCAATCTAGCGGTCAAGTTGAATTGAGCAATAGACAAATAAAGTTAATCTTGCAAAAGACCGTCAATAGATCTAGAAAGAATTGGTCTAAGATACTTGATGATGCTTTATGGGCTTATAGAACTGCTTATAAAAAAACCCATGGGGATGTCTCCATATAAAATGGTCTATGGAAAAGCATGTCATTTACCTCTTGAGCTAGAACATAAAGCATATTGGGCAATCAAAGAATTGAATTATGATATTAAACTTGCCGCTGAGAAGAGGTTATTTGATATTAGCTCGTTAGATGAATGGAGAACCCAAGCTTATGAAAATGCCAAGTTGTTTAAAGAAAAAGTTAAAATATGGCATGATAAAAGAATTCAAAAATGAGAATTCAAAGTGGGTGAGTATGTTATATTGTACAATTCTCGTTTCAGATTTTTTGCTGGAAAACTTCTCTCTAAATGGGAAGGAGCGTATATCATTGAAGAAGTTTATCGTTATGGAGCCATTAAGATCAACAACTCCAAAGGCACTAATCCGAAGGTGGTCAATGGACAAAGAATAAAGCACTATTTCTTAGGTACACCTATTAATGTTGAAACTAACATTATTCAAACTATGACACCGGAAGAACACATAAGATAGACCTTCCAGAACACTCTAGAACCCTGAAAAGGAATAGGTATGTGATACGGTAAGTAAACCGACTCAAAAAATTCTGTAAAAATACTTTCTGTCAATTTTGAGATATTATAAAAAATACCAAAATAAGAAAGAGCCGAGGGGACCCCCGAGGTGCACATGAGGCACCAGGGCGCGGGCCCCTCGTGAGCCTTCCTGACTCCATTTTCGTCTAGAATACTTGTTTTGCAAGATAAAAATTCTTTATCTGGACTCCCAGACGTTTTGACCACCGTATCACAAAAATCTCCTCTGTTCTTGTTTCATGCTATTTTTCACACAGATCTAGATTGCCCTGGCTCCACCAAGGACAAGTTCTATGAGAAGGTCATCAACCCCTACCTACCGGATGTGATGAAAAACCCTCAAGCCATTGAGATGCGTGAGGGGGTGCTTCACATTCGGGATTTTCAAGGGCCCAAGAAGACTGTAAGCATGGAGGGTAGGCTCGAAGCAGTGGAGCAAGAGATCTTCAAGTGTCAAGGGATGGTGGAACATTGACTCAACGCCAACCACTCCATGATCGTGGAATTCACCCGTGATCACAAAGTGGATGGACAGTCGATGGGAGACATTATCTTCAAGCTCAACGGTCGAATTGATTATCTCCAGGGCCAAATCTATGATCTTCAAAATCAAAATTTTGAGTATGAGGCAAGATTTAAAGGTGTGAGTTTAGCTGCAAGTTTCAGGACTCTGGAGACTCGTTCATCCTTTTATGACGGGGAACCTATGCCATGGAAGCTGGAGGACAAGCTCACTACTTCACCACCATCATCTCCGAAGAAATAAACTTGAGTACACGGGTATGGGCACTCCCCTTAGCTTATGCCAAGCTTGGGGGAGGCACCCCTGTATTGTATCACCATCACTTTTATTATCTTTACCTATCTTAGTTGGATCTTTAGCTATTTCATGATTTAGTTGAATAAAAGTTTAGTATTATTTATGTTGAGTGCTAGTTTCATGATATATCTATCTATGTAATTGAGTTGGAAGTTATATAATAAAATTGTAGTTTGAGTTTGCTTCTTTAATTTTATGTTTCAATCTTAGTAATGAAAATAATGGAAAAGATCATATGATAATCTCATGGAAAGTAATGACATCACATAGGGAAAAGTATAAGTGGTAAAATTTATTGGAAGTTTACAAACATAGCATTGGTCAATGATGCAATTCATGAAAGAATTAATAAGGGAAGAGAAGATTCACATATAAATATACTATCTTGGACATCTTTTATGATTGTGAACCCCGGCCCCATTAAATAGTTTATGTCAAATTGTTGACATTGGACAAGGAAGACAACGTAATGAGTTTGTTTGCTTATATTCACATAAAAGCTATGTTGTTGTAGATCCTCCAACATGTGGTGCTTGCTCCCTACCTTTGCTAGCCAAAAATCCGCACCAAGTAGAGATACTACTTGTGCATCCAAAAATCCTTAAACCCAGTTTCATGTCATGAGAGTCCACTATACCTACCTATGGATTGAATAAGACCCTTCAAGTAAGTTGTCATTGGTGCATAAGGCAATACAAATTGCTTCTAAATATGTATGATCTTTTATTGTAAGGGAAAATAAGCTTTGTATGATCTTGTGATGGTAAAGAAATAAAAGTGACAGACTGCATAATAAAGGTTGCTATCACAAGGAGCAATATAAAGTGACGTTCCTTTGCATTAAGAGCTTGCATATCCAAAAATAAAAAGCGCATGACAACCTCTGCTTCCCTCTGTGAAGGGCCTATATTTTCACTTTTATGTATTTACTTTTCATGCAAGAGTCAATAGAGTTCCCCTCTATTCCTTTTTATTTTTCTCTTTTGCAAGCATCATGTGGTGGGGAAAGATCTAGGCATATATATCCAGTTGGATATGAGTGATCATGAGTTATTATTGTTGACATTACCCTCGAGGTAAATGTGTTGGGAGGCGAAATTATAAGCCCCTATCTTTCTATGTGTCTGGCTGAAACTTTTGCTCCGTATATATATATATATATATATATATATATATATATATATATATATATATATATATATATATATATATATATATATATATATATAGGGTCAGCAATGATAGAAGACTAAATGATAGTTGAGTATGTGGACTTGCTAAACAAAAGCTCTTACATGAGACCCTTCCTAAAAAGTTGATGAATTGTAATTGCATTGTTGACCGAGAACATAGTTTGTTAGTTTTCAAGAAAGTTTAATTATGCTTTATGCTTCGTTGTTGTGATGAATTGTTACTTGTTTATGAGAAGTTCTATGATAATATATTGTTGATATGATATTGATGATGATGATACTATGTTCATATTTTGTTTTATCGACACCTCTCTCTCTAAATATGTGGTCATGATTATCGATATCGGCTTTCTCTTGAGGACAAGCGAGGTCTAAGCTTGGGGGAGTTGATACGTCCATTTTGCATCATGTTTTCCTATTGTTATTTATAATTTTCTTATCAATATAATACCTTTTGGAGCAATTCTAATGCCTTTTCTCTCTTAATTTGCAAGATTTATATGAAGAGGGAGATTGCCAGGAGCTGGAATTCTGGACCTGAAAAAGCTATGCCAGAGATACCTATTCTGCACATCTCCAAATGAGCTGAAACTTCACGTATAATTATTTTGGAAATAATAAAAAATATTCCCTCTCCGTCTGTAACGCGTAGCACTATGTTAGTTCACCCATAGCACATCATTTTGCCATATCATGCTTTGTGATGCTATTGTTTCCTTTGTTATTTATTTGTTTCCCCTTTGTTGCTTCTTTTTCGGTAGACCCCGATACTATGATAGACCCCGAGACCGCTGATGATCTAGTGGTCATCTACTTAGTTTGGAGATCCGTTTTCGTCCGTAGAGATTCCAGGCAAGCAAACCCCCTTGATCATTCCGATATCGCCCATTTCCATTCTCTCTTATGCTTGCATTAGAACTGCTACTGCTTTTGTATGATCCTATTCTGATGCATAGCCTGATTTTGTAACCTGCAATTGTTACCTTACCTGCTTATCCTAAGCTGCTTAGTATAGGTTGGTTAGTGATCCACCAGTGACCCCTCATCTTGTCCCAGTTGCCCCTGCTTTATGTTCGATGAGTCGATCAACATGATCGACGTCCAGAGCCCGACACATCACATCACACCCCCTTGGTTGCTCGACTCTGCAGAGTTACTATCGAGTGCCGAGGGTGATGCCTCGTATATCACTTCTGATGAGACCTCTATAATGCAGCTAATTGTTCGTGGTCTACGGAGGGTGATTCCTCCTTCACCACTTCCGATAACTACTATGTCGAGCAACCCCTCAAGTGTGAACCATTGAGGGTGATTCCTCCAAGTTCACCTTGACGGTCACATCGAGTGGGGATCCATTGAGGGTGATTCCTCGGGTTTTACCATTGCTATTTAGACACACGATTACTTTGACTTTACCATCGAAACCATGTTAAAGACATGTCGGCCCCGAGGTGTAACCGCGAGAGTTATTGAAGTCGGGTTGGCCTGGAGGGTACCCGCGAGATAATTATGAGGCACGACCGGGTAAGGCAGACTGTCCTGGAGTGGGCTGGGCCCGGCCCTTGCTGTAGGTGACGGGGCGACGGGAGCACTAATCTTCACCACGCGCTCCCAAGACACTAACAAGATTAGGGTATTTGATTTGAGTTGGTCTTTTGACCTATACGCACTAACCACCACGCGGGAATAGTTATGGGCACTCGACGTCGTATGTATCAGCCGAAGCTCTTCGACGTCAGCGACTGAGTGGAATGCACCAGGTTGGACTGGTTAAGCCTGCGCTTGTATAAGGGGGCTAGGTCTGCTCACCGGCCGCGTTTGCAACATGCAGGAGTGCAAAGGGCGATGGGCCCAAGACCCCTGCACGCTTAGTATGTAGCTCGGCGTGCTGGCCTCTCTGTTGAGCCTAAGTAGGGCTACGACGTGTTGATCTTCCGAGGCCGGGCAAGACCCAGGAAAGTGTGTCCGGCCAGAGTGCTCGAGCATGTTGGGCAATGTGGTGCACCCATGTAGGAAAGTTTATCTATTTGAATAGTCGTGTCCACGGTAATAGGACGACTTGGAGTTGTATCCTGATCTATACAACTAGAACTGGATACTGGATATGATAACCGGATATGATGTCTCCAGGATTGCTTTCTCGCAGGGAGTTGAGGAAGGATCTCTGGGCGTTAATACTAAAACATGCTTGCTACTTATAATATGCTAATCTACACTCTTCTAATGCTGCAAGATGCTTCAAGATGTTAGTCTTCGGTAGGCTAGGCTTTCCCCCTCTTCTGGCATTTCTACAGTTCAGTCTAAAGATATAGCCCCATTCCTTTGATACTGATGCGTACTTAGTATAGTTCTGATGTAAGTCTTGCGAGTACTTTGGATGAGTACTCATGGTTGCTTTGCTACCTCTTTTCCCCTATACCCGATTGCTGCGATAAGATGACGGATCCCAGGAGCCAGATGCCACCGCTGACTACTACTACTCCGACGGAGCCTACTACTACGTGGAGACTACCGACGACCAGGAGTAGTTAGGAGGCTCCCAGGCAGGAGGCCTTGCCTTTTCGATCGATGGTTCTTTTGTGCTAGCCTTCTTAAGGCAAACTTGTTTAACTTATGTCTGTACTCAGATATTGTTGCTTCCGTTGACTCGTTTGTATCCGAGCTTATGTATTCGAGCCCTCGAGGCCCTGGCTTGTAACATAAAGCTTGTATGACTTTAATTTGTGTCTAGAGTTGTGTTGTGATATCTTATCGTGAGTCCTTGATCTTGATCATACACATTTGCGCGTATGATTAGTGTGTGATTGAATCGGGGGCGTCACAAGTATAGGGGACTAATTTGTGCTTTTGTCGATAAATAAGAGTGTCGAACCCAATGAGGAGCTAAAGGTATGATCAATATTCCCTTCAAGTTCTATCGACCACCGATACAACTCTACGCACACTTAGCGTTTGCTTTACCTAGAAGAAGTATAAAACTATTTTGTAGGTGAAAGGATAGGTTTGCAAGGAAGAAACTAGAAGTACTTAGCGAGAATAAAACTACGAATAATTGGCAAGATAATAAAAGTTAGTTGTTTAGTAGAAAGGTTTTTGTCACACAAGAGAGTTATTTGTCCCTAGGCAATCGATAACTAGACCGGTAATCATTATTGTCATTTTATATGAAGGAGAGGCATGAGCTAACATACTTTCCGTACTTGGATCATATGCACTTATGATTGGAACTCTAGCAAGCATCCACAACTACCAAAGATCATTAAGGTAAAACCCAACCATAACATTAAGTATTAAGGCCTCTTTATCCCATACGCAACAACACCCACTTACTCGGGTATAAGCTTCTGTCACTCTTGCCACCCACTATAAGGGAATCAAGAACGTATTGCAACACCCTACAGTGGGAATCCCACACGCTTGCACGACACGGAGGGCACCATAGGACAGCACCAAAATAAAACATACAACTCAAACCAATCACGGCCATCAATCAACCCATAGGACAAAACGAATCTACTCAAACATCATATGATGGCAACACATCATTGGATAATAATATGTTGCATTAAGCACCATGTTTAAGAAGACATTATAGCAGGTAAAAGAGAGGTTACACCGCTGCATGCATAGAGAGGAGAGAGTTGGTGATGACGGCGGCGAAGTTGTCGGTGTAGATCACTGTCACGATGATTGCCCCGACGACATTCTAGCGCCACCAGGAGAGAGGGGGAGAGAGCCCCCTCCTTCTTCTTCTTCCTTGGCCTCCCCCTAGATGGGAGGAGAGTTCCCCCTCTGGTCCATGGCCGCCATGGCGGGGGAGGGCAGGAGCCCCTCCGAGATTGGATCTCTCTCTCTCTCTGTGTGTGTGTGTGTGTGTTCTCTTCTATTTCGCGTTCCTGGTTTCTGGCCCTTCACCGTTTCTTAAATTCCCGGAGATCCGTAACTCCGATTGCGCTAAAATTTTAACACAATTTTTCCCGAATATTAGCTTCCTTGCGGTCGAAGAAGAGCCCCAACCAACTTACAGTGTGCCCACAAGGCACCACAGCGCGCCAGGGGGGCTCGCGCCCAGGTGGCTTGTGGAGGCTGTGGGCCCACGTTTGCATTGATCCCACCTCCCAAAAATCACATATATTCCAAAACAATTATCTGTAAAAAATTATTGCATTTGGCCTTCGTTTGATATGGATTTTCTACGACACAAAAACATGCAACAAATAGGAACTGGCACTGGGCACTGGATTAATATGTTAGTCCCAAAAAACATATAAATTGTTGTCAAAAGTATGTGAAAGTTATATAATATTGGCAAGGAACAATAAAAAAAATATAGATACGACGGAGACGTATCAGGCAGCCTTGTGTGCTGGCTATCGATTGGGAGGAATGATAAATGACCAATGTGCCACCGACTGACGGGCAAGGGGGGGGACAAGGGCGAACGTCGTGCGCGTCCGTTGCATGTCCGCGCCAACGCAAATGCGGCCCAAATTTGGGCTTGAAATGGGTCATGCATGGACAAAATGCGGACGCTGGTCCATTTTCGTCGGTGCGTTGAGCCGGCTTTTGTGCCCATTTCGACCCAAATAGACACGCGGGACAGTTTGGGCCAGCGTGTTGGAGTTTCTCTAATGCTATTAGAGCATCTTCAATACAAGATGCAAATTTGAAGATGTGATACATGAGATGTAAATATTTACATCTTCAAAGAGTGCTTTTTACATCTCGAAAAAAGATGCAATTCCAACAGATGATGTATATTAGAGATGTAAAAGTGCATCTCCAATGGATGATGTAAATGGAGATGTAAAACTGTACTTCAACTAGTACTTCATTTGAAACATATAATTCAAACATAGCAAATTCAACCACTACTTCATTTCAAACATAACTAAATATAGTTCTAATTAAAAACATAAATTAAATAACTAACTCAACTAATTCAAACTACTACATTCACCAAGTTACTACTACTAGTTCGAACCACTACTTGAACTACACCGAAGATAAAACTACTCCTCATCATCGGAACCGTGGAACTGCGCCCAGAACTCATCCTTGTCTGCGTCGCCGCACCCCTCGTCCTCCTCCTCTGAGTCATCCCAGTCCTCCTCCGAGGAATTTATGGGGATCACCGTCGAGGGGCCGGCCTCGTCCTCTTCCTCCTCCTTCTGCCGGCGTCGCACTTCCAGAAGTACTCCTGCTAGGCCTGAACATACTCCGGATTCTCCTGTGCAAACCTCGCCATCGCCGCCTCGTCGCTACCGCCGGGATCAACGACAATGGTCGGCCTCTTCTTTGTCTTCTTAGGTATCCCGTCCATCTGAATGCCCTCCGGCACGAGGAACTCCGCATCCGCCCGGGTCTCAATCTCTGGGAAGTTGAGGTCCGTCTTCGGCCTCCCGGCACGCCACACTGCCATGTAGTAGGAGCGTGCAACCTTGTAGGCGGTGGTGTAGGTGCTGATTCAGAAGCGGCGACCGGCGTTGGAGAACTCGACACCGAATTTGCCGGATGGCTTTGCCCGCACGCCAAAGAAACCCGTTTTGCTCTTCGGGAACTTCTTCGGTGGCATGATGGCGGCGGGGTGGCGGCAAACGTATCGGGGCGGGCGGCGGCGGTGGAACTGGGCGCGGGCAAGGCGACGGGGCTGCGGGAAAGGCGGTGGTGCGGTGTTGTGGGGCTGCGGGCATCGATCGGTGCGGTGGTGCGGGACGGTGGTGCGAGGATGTGGGCGGCGGTCGGTGTGGTGGTGCGGGGCGGCGAGGCTCCAAGCGGGGCGCGGGTCTACGGGCGGAGCCGCAGCGGGGACGAATCAAGCTGCGAACACGGCGACCGCGCAGCGGAAAAATGACCAATTCATGGTGTGCGGTGGCGGCCGGCGGTCGAAACGCAGCGGAACCGGCAGCGGGGGTGCTGGAGGGGGCAGATCTAGCACGAGCGATGACGGCGGGGTGCGGCGGGGCGGTGTGAGGAAGATGGGGTTGGGAAAGGAAAGGGAAACGTCGATTGGCGGTTGATGCGCAGACGACGTTTTTTCATCTTCTGTAGGTGAAGATGTATATTTACATCGCAATTCGCAAGGTGTTGTATTCACAAAGATGTATTTTTTTACATCTACATCATCTGTTGAAAGGGGGTTTTCGGACCTAAAAGATGCAAAAGTTAGTCTTTCCCTAATAATAAAGTGCTCATTGCTTCTGGTCAAACGTCACGGTAATCTTGCAGAAAAGTCCTTATAGTTTTAGATATTCAACCCACAATCCTATTTTAAGTGAAGGTGAGAGAAAACGTTTCATTTTTACAAAAAAAACTGCATTTATTTGTATTCAACCCGCGATCAGCGCCTTCCTCTTATCCAGACCTAGACGCGCCCATTTTGTCATGCGCCGCCGGCAGCCCTCTCCGCCTCCGCCGGTCCTTGCCCTGTCGTCCGTCCGGCACGGCGGCGCCCTTGTCGGCGGTGGAGACGGCCACCCACCTATCTCCACCTTCCTCCCGATCCACCTCCCCTACCCACCGCGCCGCCCCAACCTCCACCAGCTGCGCCTCCCACCACATCCCACCAGCAGCCCAGAAATGTTGCGTCGCCTGCCGCCCTACCTAGCAGCGCGACTCGGACCCCTTCCACTACCTGCATTGTTGCAATTGCGCCCCTCCCGTGTACGGCCACCAGCACCGGATCCGGCCACCACGGGGCCCCTACGCCGCCAACCACTGCCTACAGCGCTGGATCTGGTCGTCCCCGGCCATCTCTACCACCTTCTTCGACCTTGATCTGCAGGAGAGCTCCCCCTCTCTCTGAAGTTCGACGCCGGAAGCCGGGCTCATGGACCGCGCTGTCGTGCCCCTGCCCCCTGGCCCCCCGACCCATTGGCGTAGCTGTAGGGTGTCCAGGGTGGTCCATGGACCACCCTGGAATTCAGCCCATTGATATACTATGTACTAGTCTGTAACAAAAAAGAAAAAAAGCAAGCCCAACTCAGCCCATGTACACGTGAAGGATTGGCTCGTTAGTCTCTGTGAACGTTCGTGTGTGCGTTGATTGATGGACACCAGAAGACGTTCGTCGCCTCTTGCAGTTCTGGAACCCTAGCAGCGAGCGCCATCCGCCATCTTCCCGCCGCCCCCAGTGCGCATCCACCAGCTGATAGGGCACTCGTCGACGCGGCGGAGCGGCGACCGGGAGAAGGACACTTGCCGGCTGCGGCAAACAGATGGCCGGCGAAGCACGCATGCACGCACAACCTAGTTAGGTTGAGCACCACTTTTTTAGTTTTTCATCCTACTACTCGAATCTAAAGTAAGATATTTTGTTCTTTAATTCATAAATTCAAAGTGTAAATTTCTTTTGCTATGAAGATTCGAAAAAGTTAAGCTGAGATCTGAGGGTGCAAGATATAGTTTTAATTTTTGCAATTGATGATAATTGATAAATAGAACTGACTGATCATTAGGGATTTATTCCTATTGATAGCTAACAAATTAATGTTTGTGTAGAATCGTTGCAAAATGAAGAGGAAACATAACATCTCTTT
This sequence comes from Aegilops tauschii subsp. strangulata, assembly GCF_002575655.3. NCBI lineage: Eukaryota > Viridiplantae > Streptophyta > Magnoliopsida > Poales > Poaceae > Aegilops > Aegilops tauschii. Next base: position 366,178,951 of record NC_053035.3, on the reverse strand, counting down.
TTATTGTGTTATATACATCGAGCAAGATGCTTTCTCCAAAGTGAATGAAGATGCTATAATTGATAAGGTGTGTTATCTTCTTTTACGCAAATATAAGACTTAACCATGAATTTTATTATTTTAAAGACCTTATTGATATAGGCTTTTAATATATTCTGTATGCATATGTTGGTTTAGCTGAATTTGTGGTGCAAAACTTTTTTCATGTCAATTGGACCACCCTGACATAAAATCCTGGCTACGTCACTACCACGACCAGAGCACACACGCTACTGCGCCGCTCGAGGAGCAACCATTCCCCACGGCCGCCAGCGATCCACACGTCCTCAACCTCTACCTAGAACCAGTCACCTTCATCTGCGTGCAAACAACCATCTCCCCCATGCCGGCCAATGAGGCCCAGCAGAGAGCAGCAGCGCGATGGAACTTTCCTCTTGTTTTCTTGCAGTTCATTCTCTATTTTTATTCTTCAGATTGCAATGCAAGCGCGACTTGGAAGGGAAGGACGCGTGTACAAGCCGACTGTGTGTTGCCATCTGATACGTCTCCATCGTATCTACTTTTCCAAACTCTTTTGCCCTTGTTTTGAACTCTAATTTGCATGATTTGAATGGAACTAACCCAGACTGACGTTGTTTTCAACAAAATTGCCATGGTGTTATTTTTGTGCAGAAATAAAAGTTCTCGAATTGACCTGAAAATTTACGAAGAATTTTTGTGGAATTAATAAAAAATACTGGCGCAAGAAGTTTCTAGAGCGAGTTCACCTAGAGGCCACAAGCCTGGGGGCGTGCCCCTGGGCACGCCTAGAGGGCTTGTGGGCCCCCTAGACCTCCTCCGACCTCAACTCCAACTCTATATAACCCTATTCGGGGAGAAACAATCAGCGAGAAGGATTCATCGCGTTTTACGATACGAAGACGCCGCCACCTCATGTTCTTCGTTGGGAGGGCTGATCTGGAGTCCGTTCGGGGCTCCAGAGAGGGGGATTCGTCACCATCATCATCACCAACCTTCCTCCATCGCCAACTTCATGATGCTCACCACCGGGAGTGAGTAATTCCTTCGTAGGCTTGCTGGACAGTGATGGGTTGGATGAGATTTATCATGTAATCGAGTTAGCTAGTTTTGTTAGGGTTTGATCCCTAGTATCCACTATGTTATGAGATTGATGTTGCTATGACTTTGCTATGCTTAATGCTTGTCACTAGGGCCCGAGTGCCATGATTTCAGACCTGAACCTATTATCTTTTCATGAATATATGTGAGTTCTTGATCCTATCTTGCAAGTTGTAGACACCTATTACGAGTTATGATCCGCATACCCCAAGGTGACAATAATTCAGATTCTTTCGGGTGATTACCATAGTTTGAGGAGTTCATGTATTCACTAAGTGCTAATGCTTTGTTCCGGTTCTCTATTAAAAGGAGGCCTTAATTTCCCTTAGTTTCCTTATGGGCATCGCTGCCACGAGAGGGTAGGACAAAAGATGTCATGCAAGTTCTTTTCCATAAGCATGTATGACTATATACATAATACATGCCTACATTATATTGATGAATTGGAGCTAGTTCTGTGTCGCCCTAGGTTATGACTATTGCATGATGAATGTCATCCGACATAATTATCCATCACTGATCCAATGCCTATGAGCTTTTCGCATATTGATCTTTGCTAAGTTACTTTGCCGTTGCAACTGTTACAATCACTACAAATTTGCTATTGCTAATGTTACCACTATTATCGTTACTTCCATACTACTTTGCTACTAAAAAATTTGCTGCATATATTAAGTCTTTCAGGTGTGGTTGAATTGACAACTCAACTGCTAATACTCATGAATATTCTTTGGCTCCCGTTGTGTCGAATCAATAAACTTGGGTTGAATACTCTACCCTCAAAAACTGTTGCGATCCCCTATACTTGTGGGTTATCAAGACCTTTTTCTGACGCCATTGCTGGGGAGCATAGCTATATTTGATGAGTCACTTGGGATTTATATCTGTTGATCACTATGAAGAATCCGAAAGATCCAAGAACCAATATCTATCCCTCTACTACGAGGGGAGGTAAGGAACTGCCATCACACTCTGCACTTGATTCACCTTCTGTTTTGAGTAAGCTTGCGACACCTACACCTGCTAGTAATCCTAATATGTCACAAGTAATTGATGATGCTACTTCTTCTATGAATGATACTTATGATGATGCTAGTACTTTGCTTCCTAAGACTGTGCCACTAGGTGAATTTCTTTATGAACAACTTGCTAGGGTTAGAGAGAATGAGATTACTGAAACTGATGAAATTATTGAAACTGAAGATTATGATTCTCCTCCTAGATATGAATTGCCTGATATACCTGAGGGTTATGTTATGGATGGAGAAGTGGCTAGAGACTTTCTTGCTTGTAAGGATAGAGATGATCTTATGAAATCATTACGCAAGTGGAAAGAAAATTCACTAAATGCTAGAATGCAATACGATCCTAATTTTGCTACTTCACCTATCTTTGTTACCGATAAGTGTCGGCGTTCTGGGAACCAGGGTACCCAGACTTGCCTGCCTGCGGCCCACGGCGTGGCTCCATCAGCGGCCTGGTATGGCCCATCTTCGGCATCAACAACACAAGACTCTCGCGAGGGGCCAAGCCTCGCGAGGCGGACGACACCAAGACCTCCGGAAGGAACAGCCTCCTAGGTTGGCTCCTCAGGAGCAGAGATTTCTATGCAAGCGCCCACCTCATGAGGATCAAGTGACGCAAGCCATGACAACCAAGGCCAGGCGGGCGCCAACAGGCGCAATACATCAGGTTTCCTCTTTGGTGCTAAAGAGGCAAGCGCGGGCATGGAGTCTCGAGGAATCAGCCAAAGGTTTTCATTTCCGTGCTACAAGACCAAGACCGCTAGGACGGCAGGACGGAGGTCATCGCCGAGCCCACCACGACGTCGCGATCTGAAGCTTCGCAGGCGAAGACCACCTTTCATCAGGATAAGATGTACTTCTTGTCCCCTTTCATATTGGCCGTTGTGGGATCCCTTCCCGCCTAGTTTTGGAGGAAGAGGACCAAGGCCACTATAAATATAGGTTAGCCACCACCATAGGGGGGGTCATTCAGATCACTCGGACCCTCACCAGTTCACGCCAACACAAGAACACACTCCTGAGGTTGTTCTTCCTCTGCACCAGTTCATTCTCAGCCCACCTCGAGGCTAATCCACCACAAAGCAGGAGTAGGGTCTTACACCGCAAGGTGGCCCAAACCTGGGTAAACTGTTGTGTCTCTTTCCTTTCCCGTTCATCAAGCTAGGCCGTGAGATCGGCGAGTCGGCAAACTGGGGAGATTGAGTTCTTCGCACGCACCCCAGAGTTTGAACCTTCCTTGGGTCTGCGGAGCCCTGAATCCGACATTTGGCGCGCCAGGTAGGGGTGCGTCGGAGCCTCTCTTTCGCCGGTCGATTCGCCACCGTTCCGCCGTTCCCATGGCTGATGCTCATAGAGTTCGTGCTGAGCGCTGGGCTGCCCTCGCCGCCCGCGTCGCCCAAATAGCACCCGCGGGCAACGGTGCCCCCCGTTGTTCCCCGTCACCTGCGGCAAACGCTGCCATCGGCCCTGCGGCCCATGAGCAGCAGGCTTCGTTGCAGCATCCTTCTATGCGGCGTGATGGCCGCACCGCCACTCCTTCGCTGACTCCGGTGGCTGCTTCGTCCTCCCATGCTCGTCGTGAGCCGGTGAACGCGCAGGCTGCATTGCTCATGGCACGCGAGCTCCTTCCTACCCTCCACGACGGCCTCCTTCCTGCCTGCCCTCCGCGACGACAGCCTCGGCCTGGCCCCAGGCTGTCCTGACGGACGAATCGGCCTGGAGCCACCCTGAGACCAGCTCCAGACGCCCCGTCACCATGCACCAATCGGCGCCTTGAAGGTCAGCCCGGAGCCGGTCCAGCGCGGTGAAAGCCTCCTCCAAAGCGCCAAGCGTGGTGGAGGGGTCGTGGTCCACCAGTGCAACGGTTTGTGGAGGAGGTGGCATCGACGCCTGGGCTAGCGACGCCGTAGCAGCAAGGACGACAGGGGGCTCCGGAGCCCTCGAACCCCCAGCAGGTGCACCGGAAACAGGCGCCCACGGAGTCTGCTTCGCCACGGAGGTGGTCTTCTCCTGAGGTTGGGCCATCGAGCCCCGAGAGGCTCGCTCCGTCGTGGGTGGACGCGAGGCGTCCTCCTCCTCCTGCTCTAGGGTCGCCACGGCCACGGCAGGACGCAGGGCCTCTGAGGCCCTGGCCTCCTCCTTCCTCTTCATCATCGGCCGCAGCCTAGCCATCAGGAGGAGGATATTGTGAGCATGACGTCAAGGATGGGAAGCAGAAGCAAGGTAAAATACTTACTCATCATCAGCGATGTATGCCCTCCTCTTGGCCAGGAGTGCGGCTGCCCCAAGCTTCTTGAGCACGGGCTTCGTCGCGCCCTCAGGATCGGCCAGGCGCATGACGGCCGGCTCCGGGATGGCGGCGACAGGCGGCAAGGTGAGGGCGTCGCCCTAGCGAGGCGACGCCACCTCGCCCTTCTTCAGGGTCCCCCGCTTCAGCCTCCTCAAAGGGGTCCCCTGGACCTCGTGACGACCCCGGTGGAGCGCGGGGAACTTTCGGCCAGATACTCGCCGGCATCCTCATCATTGGTGAGTCCACGGAGGAGCTCACTTTGCCGCGGAGGACAAGTCTCCCCTTCCTCCTCCATGGTCGCCTCCGAGTCTTTCTCCTCCTCCTCCTCCCTGGAGCTTTCGCCGGAGGGCATCGGCACCGGGAAGATCGGGAGCTTGAGCGGCACGAGCCCCCGCTCGTTGAAGACTGGCATGGCGGCGGCCACCTCCGCCCCGTTGTCGCGGCGGTACAGCAGGAGGTAGGCCTCCGAAAGGCCACCCGGGTCCTTCTCCAGCAAGGTGCGCACGACCTTGCTCAGCTCCTCGTCCGTTAAGTCTTCCTGGCGCAACCGGAGGTCGTCGTCCGTGCCCTTGAGACCCCACATGGGGCGCGAGCGCGCCTGGAGTGGAGCCAAGCGCTGCGTCAGGAACTCCTTGACGAGCATGGCCCCCGTCAGCTTCTCCGCCTCCAGGTTTGCCGTCATCTTCTCCAGGACCGGCGCCGCCCGGTGGTCGGTGAGCTTCTCGTGAGCCCACCGGTCCAGCTTCACCGGCATCGCGGTCGGCAGCTCTAGCCGAGTATGGAGATGCTTGGCGTCCATGAAGACCCACTTGCGACGGAAGTCGTCCACCTTCTTCCCGGCCCTCGAAAGCGCGTTGCTGCCATGGGACGCGATGAAGCAGACGCACCCGGAGCACTGGTTTGTGACACACATCCAGAGGTAGAAGAAGTGGCGGAGCAGCGCAACGGAGGGCGCCACCCCCACGAACGCCTCGCAGTAGAAGGCGAAGATCGACAGGAGGAGGATGGAGTTGGGATGGAGATGAACGACGCGGATCTGGTAATGGTCGAGCATGGCGAAGAAGAAATTGGAGAAAGGGGGGACAAGCCCGGCGAGGATGTTGTGCGGGCAGAAGGGGTAGAAGGTTCTCCCAAGGTGTCCTGCTTGGAGGAGCTGACCCGAAGCGTTGTCTCCCTCCCCTCATTGTCATTGCTCGCCATCAGCAGGAGCACGGCGGCGAGGTGCTTCTCCTCGGTGATGGTGGACACACTAAGGGCCGGCTCAAGCGAGGGGACTGGACGCGCGGAAGGGGCGGCGGACTTCGCCCTCTCGGCTGCCATCGGTGGCGAGCTCAGGGAAAAGTTTGACAGATCTGGAGGCGCTCCGAGCAAGGAGAGAAGGGGATCTGGAGCAAGACAAAGGGGAGGCAATGAAGGCTCAGCGGCACGCGTTAGCCTTTTTGTCAGCCCAGGATGGTTGCCGAGGCAGCATGGGGAAGCGAAGACGCCCACGTCCCATCAAGCACCACGCGTCGACCGGGTCCGCAGGCGATTGGGGCCCGCGGCGCTTCGCCCTTGCCCTTTGGCTTCGCCTCGAAGCCAAGTCCGAGCGCGCCTTGGGCCCGGGGGCTACTGTCGGTGTTCTGGGAACCAGGGTACCTAGACTTGCCTGCCTGCGGCCTGGCTCCATCAGTGGCCTGGTACGGCCCATCTTCGGCATCAACAACACAAGACTCTCTCGAGGGGCCAAGCCTCGCGAGGCGGGCGACACCAAGACCTCTGGAAGGAACGACCTCCTAGGCTGGCTCCTGAGGAGCGGAGATTTCTATGCAAGTGCCCACCTCGTGAGGATCAAGTGACGCAAGACATGCCGACCAAGGCCAGGCGGGCGCAGTACAACAGGTTTCCTCTTTGGTGCTAAAGAGGCAAGCATAGGCGCGGAGTCCCGAGGAATCAACCAAAGGTTTCCATTTCCGTGCTACAATACCAAGACCGCCAGGATGGTAGGACGGAGGTCATCGCCAAGCCCACCACGGCATCACGATCAGAAGCTTTGCACGCGAAGACCGCCTTTCATCAGGATAAGATGTACTTCTTGTCCCCTTTCAAATTGGCCGTTGTGGGATCCCTTCCTACCTTGTTTTGGAGGAAGAGGACCAAGGCCACTATAAATATAGGTTAGCCACCACCGATGACAGTGGTAAAAATGTCTGCCTGGACATTAGTGCGAAAGCGAGTGTCTTGGGAGTCGCTAACCACAGAGAATTGGTCAATATCACGACGAAGTTTAAGATAGGAAGCTATGGGAACCTCATTGGAACTTTTAATGTTGCGGCCGAGAGGAAATGGAGGTTCAAGAGAGATGCGACGGGCATCACCTTGAGGTTGCACCGGAGGAGGAGGAGGCTTGAAGGTGGGCCGGCGTGTTCCCGGCTCGGGCGTAGTGGTGCGAGCAGCAACATACTCGGGCTGCTCCAAATCTTCCAGCTCATCCTCATAGTCGGATTCCTCCGAAGAGGAGTCACTAGCCGAGATGTGAGGGTGGGCAGCACACTTCCGAGGACGAGCCCGCTCTTGTGAATCATCAGAGCCACCACGACGAGACGGACGAGATGGCCCACCAGTGACCTGCTTGCGTGCGGAGTGCTTGGTCCTTGGCATCTCGACCTAGAGGAGGAAGAAGACCCAAATCACCTATCCACCTTCATAGATCGAAGAGAAGTTCGATTGATGAGAGGAGAATAAGAGGAGGTGCTACCTCGGGGGGATGAACGAGATGGGGAGGGGATCCACGGGGCGGCGCCGGAGGCCCGACGGTGACCGAGACGACCCGGCCCGCGCTGAGACGGCGAGGAGCACGGCCGGCGCGCGACCACAGCGAGGAGAGTGAGCGGCGGCAGAGAAGAGATGAGGAACGAGCGATTTTAGGTTTAGGAACTGCTCTAAATGCACTCTGCTTTATATATGCGGGCCAGGAATTGACCAGACGACCGGTGTGGAACGGACGTCTGGGGCCTGAGAAGACCTACCAGGTATGCTAGGTAGCTGACGACCAGCAAAACCGGACGTCCAACGCGATGGGACAGGGCTGAAATTAATGGAAGTCCGGTCTCACCGGACGTCCGGTATGAGGACAACAAAAAGGATTTTACGGACGTCCGGTACATACCGGAGGACCGGAAGCACATAGGAATTTTTTAGAAGAATAAGGTGCAATTATTGGTGCTAATGACATGATAGGGAGATGATGATTTCAGTATGTAGTAAGATGCAAAGACACAATATGGAGCAGTAAGTATCCTATGCCAACAAAAATAACACACATCGCTCAGACAATGTTCTAACGGCAAGAGCGGTGGATGATGCCACCATGTGTGAGTATATGTGACATGGCACCGCAAAGATTCAAACTTTGGGTGCATAATCACTACTCCATCATTGAAAGCACCATAGTTAGAATAACATGGTAGCTTTGAGAGTGTTTGTTCTTTTTATGCATTACATAGGGTGAGAGTACTCATGAGTTGAGTGTCTCCCCCTAAATATATGCCTACATCAAGACAAAACATGATGAAAATGCATGCATGGGTACTAGATTTCACATAATGTTGTCAAGCTTCAAGATACCAAGTTCACGCCTAAGTTGGCAGAACCTTGCTTCATCCAATGGCTTGGTGAAAATGTCTGCAAGTTGCATATCCGTACCCACATGAGCAATATCAATGTCACCCTTCTCCACATGATCTCGCAAGAAATGATACCTAATATCAATATGCTTGGTGCGAGTATGATCTTTGGGATTCTCATCAATATTGATGGCACTTTCATTATCACATAGAAGAGGCACATGTCTATAGGTGATACCGTAATCCTTCAAAGTTTGCCTCATCCATAGTAATTGAGTTGCACAACTGGCTGTTGCAATGTATTCAGCTTCGGCGGTGGAAATAGCAACACAATTTTGTTTCTTCGAGGACCAACTTACCAAGGAGCGTCCAAGAAATTGACATGCACTGGAGGTGGACTTACGATCCACTTTGTCTCCGGCCCAATCCGCATCCGTGTACCCAATAAGATCAAACTTAGCATCCTTGGGGTACCATAGTCCCAACTTTGGGGTGTGAACAAGGTATCTAAGAATATGCTTAACCGCCTTATGATGACTTTCCCTAGGGGAAGCTTGAAATCTAGCACACATGCATACGCTAAACATGATGTATGGTCTAGATGCACAAAGATAGAGCAATGAACCAATCATAGAGCGGTAAATAGATGGGTCGAAAGGGATACCATTTGTGTCTTCAGTGAGTACAATTTTGGTTGGCATGGATGTCTTACATGGACTAGCATCAGACATGCCAAACTTCTCTAGAATATCCTTGAGGTATTTTGCTTGAGACAAGAAAATTCCTTCTTGAAATTGTTGAATTTGGAATCCGAGAAAGAACTTCAAGTCCGCATTGAGTGACACTTCTTGGTCATGGAGGCCGCAAACTTCTTGCATAAATGAATGTTAGGAGAACCAAAAATGATATCATCTACATAGATTTGGCATAAGATCAAATCACCCTTGTCCCTCTTAGTAAAAAGAGTGGGATCGATCACCCCTCTCACAAAACCATCATCGAGTAAAAACTTCTTAAGATGATCATACCAAGCACGAGGTGCTTGTTTGAGGCCATACAAAGCGTTATGAAGTTTATACACATAGTCTTTGTGATCGGGATCAACGAACCCAGGTGGTTGTGATACATATACTTCTTCTTGTAGAGGACCGTTAATGAGAGCACTCTTCACATCCATTTGATGTAATGTAAAACCATTGAAAGCAGCATAAGCAAGTAAGATGCGAATGGATTCAAGACTGGCAACGGGGGCAAAGGTCTCACCAAAGTCCAAACCTTCAGCTTGAGAGTACCCTTGTGCCACTAACCTTGCCTTGTTACGGATGATTACACCATTCTCATCTTGCTTGTTCTTGAAAATCCATTTTGTTCCAATGACATTGTGCTCAGTAGTTGGCCTCTCGACTAATGACCACACTTGGTTGCGTTCAAAACTGTTCAACTCTTCTTGCATAGCAACGAGCTAATCGTTGTCCATCAATGCATCTTGTACCTTGAGAGGCTCAACACTAGACACAAATGAGAAGTGAGCACAAAAGTTTGTCAAATGTTTACGAGTGACTCTACCTTCCGATATGCCGGTGAGAATTTTGTCAACATCAACACGACCGGCCACTCGAGGCATGATGGAGGTTAGGGTTTCGCGAGGTTCAACTTCATGTCCATCATCCACGTCCTCAACATATGGATCATTAATGTGTGGTGGAAGATCTTCTTCTTCATATTGCATTTGTTGAGGTTCATTATCAATGATTGCACTTTCTTGTTCTTGCCCTCGATGATGATCTTGTTCTTAAAGATTATCATGAAGAGGAACTTGATCATCTTCTTGTACTTGGACTAAGGGCATTGGATTAGCAATAGGAGCTTGAGGTGGTTGATACGTCTCCAACGTATCTATAATTTATGAAGTATTCATGCTATTATATTAAGTATCTAGGATGTTTTATATGCATTTATATGCTATTTTATATGATTTTTGGGACTAACCTATTAACCTAGAGCCCAGTGCCAGTTTCTGTTTTTTTCCTTGTTTTTGAGTTTTACAGAAAAGGAATACCAAATGGAGTCCAATGGACGTGCCAATTTTTGACGATTTTTTATGGACCAAAAGAAGACCCCGGAGCAAAAGAGTTGGGCCAGGAGAGTCTCGGGCTGCCCACGAGGGTGGGGGGCGCGCCCACCCCCCTGGGCATGGGCCCCTGCCTCATGGACAACCCGGAGACCCCCCTGATGTGAGACCTACGCCAAAAACTCCTATAAATACTGAAACCTCTAGAAAACAGACTAGATCGGGAGTTCCGCCGCCGCAAGCCTCTGTAGCCACCAAAAACCAATCAGGACCCTGTTCCAGCACCCTGCCGGAGGGGGAACCCTCACCGGTGGCCATCTTCATCATCCCGGCGCTCTCCATGACGAGGAGGGAGTAGTTCACCCTCGGAACTGAGGGTATGTACCAGTAGCTATGTGTTTGATCTCTCTCATGTTCTTGATTCGGCACGATCTTGATGTATCGCGAGCTTTGCTATTATAGTTGGATCTTATGATGTTTCTCCCCCTCTACTCTCTTGTAATGGATTGAGTTTTCCCTTTGAAGTTATCTTATCGGATTGAGTCTTTAAGGATTTGAGAACACTTGATGTATGTCTTGCCGTGCTTATCTGTAGTGACAATGGGATATCACGTGATTCACTTGATGTATGTTTTGATGATCAACTTGCAGGTTCCGCCCATGAACCTATGCATAGGGGTTGGCACACGTTTTCGTCTTGACTCTCCGGTAGAAACTTTGGGGCACTCTTTGAAGTAATTTGTGTTGGTTGAATAGATGAATATGAGATTTTGTGATGCATATCATATAATCATACCCACGGATACTTGAGGTGACATTGGAGTATCTAGGTGACATTAGGGTTTTGGTTGATTTGTGTCTTGAGGTGTTATTCTAGTACGAACTCTATGATAGATTGAACGGAAAGAATAGCTTCGTGTTATTTTACTACAGACTCTTGAATAGATCGATCCGAAAGGATAACTTTGAGGTGGTTTCGTACCCTACAATAATCTCTTCGTTTGTTCTCCACTATTAGTGACTTTGGAGTGACTCTTTGTTGCATGTTGAGGGATAGTTATATGATCCAATTATGTTATTATTGTTGAGAGAACTTGCACTAGTGAAAGTATGAACCCCAGGCCTTGTTTCAACGCATTGCAATACCGTTTGTGCTCACTTTTATCATTAGTTACCTTGCTGTTTTTATATTTTCATATTACAAAAACCTATATCTATCATCCATATTGCACTTGTATCGCCATCTCTTCACCGAACTAGTGCACCTATACAATTTAACATTGTATTGGGTGTGTTGGGGACACAAGAGACTCTTTGTTATTTGGTTGCAGGGTTGTTTGAGAGAGACCATCTTCATCCTACACCTCCCACGGATTGATAAACCTTAGGTCATCCACTTGAGGGAAATTTGCTACTGTCCTACAAACCTCTGCACTTGGAGGCCCAACAACGTCTACAAGAAGAAGGTTGCGTAGTAGACATCAAGCTCTTTTCTGGCGCCGTTGCCGGGGAGGCTAGGTAAGCGGCACTCACACCCCGTCAATCAAGCTCTTTTCTGGCGCCGTTGCCAGGGAGGTGAGTGCTTGAAGGTATATCTTTAGATCTTGCAATCGAATCTTTTAGTTTCTTGTTTTATCACTAGTTTAGTTTATAAAAGAAAACTACAAAAAAATGGAATTAAGGGTACCTCATATGCTTCATCTTTTTAATGTCTTTTGTGAAAATGATGGGAAAGAAAATTGTGCTCAAGTACTAGAAGAAGAATTACATAGAATGCTTGGCATAAAATATTTGAATGATGAGCATGAATGCAATGTTGTTAGTATGAATTCCTTGAATATCCATGATGCTAATGATATGCAAAGCCACAAGCTTGGGGATGCTATGTTTGATGAAGATGATATGTTTTGTCCCCCAAGTTTTGATGAGCAAATTTATTATGATGATAGTATGCCTCCTATTTATGATGATTATATTGATGAAAGTGGTTTTGGAAGAGTGTCAACTTTACGAAGTAATGTTCCCACTATTTTGGAGGATGTTGAATATTATTGTGATAATTATGAAAGTGGATTTGGAGAGATCATGACTTTATTTAGTAATGAATCCACTATTTCGGAAGAGGTTCCAATTGATTATGAGAACAAAGTTGCTATCTAAAGATTATTGTGATGATTTGTATTCTATTAAGAATAATGATAACCATGAAACTTGTCATCATGATTTTAGTTTTCAATTGGATTATGCCTCACATGATAGTTATTTTGTGGAGTTTGCTCCCACTATTATTCATGAGAAGAAATTTGCTTATGTGGAGAGTAGTAAAATTTATATGCTTGTGCATCATGAGAATAATGTTTTATGTGATGGTTATATTGTTGAATTCATTCATGATGCTACTGAAAATTATTATGAGGGAGGAACATATGCTTGTAGGAACTGCAATAATATCAAGTTTCCTCTCTATGTGCTTAAAGTTTTGAAGTTATGCTTGTTTTGCCTTCCTATGCTAGTTGATTATTGTTCCCATAAGTTGTTTGCTCACAAAATCCCTATGCATAGGAAGTGGGTTAGACTTAAATATGCTAGTCATGTTCTTCATGATGCTCTCTTTATGTTTCAATTCTTATCTTTTATGTGAGCATCATTGAAATCATCATGCCTAGCTAGGGGCGTTAAACGTTAGCGCTTGTTGGGAGGCAACCCAATTTTATTTTTGTTCCTTGCTTTTTGCTCCTGTTTAGCAATAAATAATCTATCTAGACTCTGGTGAGATGTGGTTTTATGTTTTAATTAGTGTTTGTGCCAAGTAAGACCTATAGGATCTTCTTGGATGATAATTGTTTGATCTTGCTGAAAAAGACAGAAACTTTCTGCTCACGAAAACAATTGTTAAAAATCACCAGAAAGTGATAAAATACTGATTCCAATTGCAGTAGATCAATAATCAAATTATCTAGGTCTTCCTATTTTGGAAGATTTTTCTGAGTTGCAGAAGTTTGCGTTTGATGCAGATTATTACAGACTGTTCTGTTTTTGACAGATTCTGTTTTCTATGTGTTGTTTGCTTATTTTGATGAATCTATGAGTAGTATCGGAGGGTATGAACCATAGAGAAGTTGGAATACATTAGATATTACACCAATATGAATTTAGAATGAGTTGACAACAGTACCTAAGTGGTGATTTATTTTCTTATACTAACGGAGCTTACGAGTTTTCTGTTGAGTTTTGTGTTGTGAAGTTTTCAAGTTTTGGGTAAAGATTCGATGGACTATGGAATAAGGAGTGGCAAGAGCCTAAGCTTGGGGATTCCCAAGGCACCCCAAGGTAATATTCAAGGACAACCAAGAGCCTAAGCTTGGGGATGCCCCGGATGGCATCCCCTCTTTCGTCTTCGTTCATCGGTAACTTTACTTGGAGCTATATTTTTATTCACCACATGATATGTGTTTTGCTTGGAGCGTCATTTTATTTTGTTAGTATTTGCTTGATGTTATTTAGAATAATTTTTTGCATCTCTAGTTTCAATAAAAATGTCAAGGATAGCCTTTACCATGCTTATTTTGCAAGTATACATGTTGCTGTTTCAAAACAGAAAGTTTACCGCTGTTGCAAAAATTCCCTAGAAAAGTCAGAATGTGATAAAATGTTGAAACCTTTTGCATAATAAGCTCTGATAAATTTAATACAGCAGGAATTTTCTTCCATAATGTTTGGAGTTAGGGAAGTATGATGAATCTTGCATTCTTTACAGACTGTACTGTTTTGGCAGATTGCTGTTATGTTTGCATTGTTTGCATATGTTTGCTTGTTTAATGATTCTATTTGAGGATAGGTGTATTAAATATGCAGATGCATTTTGTATGCAATGTTGAATAATAATTTTAGTGATTTGTTACAGTAGAAAATGATAAGGTTTTTGCATTGGTTTATACTAACTTATCTCACGAGTTCTTGTTGAGTTTGGTGTGGATGAAGCTTTCGAGATTTAGAAAACCGTGATATGAGAGGAATTAAGGAGACACAAAAGCTCAAGCTTGGGGATGCCCAAGGTACCCCAAGATAATATTTCAAGAAGTCTCAAGCATCTAAGCTTGGGGATGCCCTGGTAGGCATCCCACACTACTAGGAAAAGGCCTGCTAGTGGCGCACCTGTTTTGCCTACTAATGGCGCACTACAGGTGCGCCACTAGCACCACGCCATTAGATTTTACTACTAATGGCGCACCACAGGTGCGCCATTAGTATACCAGATACTAATGGCGCACCATGTAGTGCGCCATTAGTATACCATACGGTGCGCCATTAGAATGCCTCCCAGGGGGCCATATTTAACCATGTGCTCTGGCTTACTAATGGCGCACTTGCTTCTGATGCGCCACTAGTGTGCATTTTGCAGTGCGCCACTAAAGTTCTGGGTGGTGCGCCACTAGTATGAATATTAGGGATTTTTTTCTTTTCTGATATTTGCACAGGTTACAAAACATATTACTGCACAGAATATAGACAGCACAACATATAAACAGCAGAGTTATCGGATACAATAGAAGATTAGTCTCCGAATACAATTCATCATATTAGTCTCCAAATTCAAAAGACCGAACAAAGTTAGAACATTACAAGTCTCGAAACCGCGAGTAGCGAGTTTGTCTTCACATTACAAGTCGATATCGATCATCTAAACTACCATCACATATAAGAGAGCTGCGGTCATCACGATTAGCATCATCGCGATGAAACTGGTCTTCATCCGGTTCCTCCTCCGCTCCCTCCTCTCTCCCGCCAAATAGCACGCGTATCTAGCTTCCGCCTCCGCCCTAGTGGTGTACCCTTTGTAACTGTTACCGCTGAAACGGTGAACCTGTCTCTGACACTCCTCCCAGTCGTCGTAGACTCCGGGAACCTTACCCTTGTACACGACATACGATGGCATCTCTATGCACTAGCCAAACAAAAAGTTAGTAGCAATTCACAGACAATACATAAGCAATATATAAGTATGCAACAAAAGGATCGGAAGAGAAAAGCAACACATTAATAGCACGATTCATGGTCCTACTAATAAATAGCATCGATTACATATAAGTTGAACGACTGTCCAAACCAAAGAGACATACAAGTTCATTAAAGTTTAATATTACAACATGAGCCAATCGACATTTCAGAACTACATAGCATCACTACTTCCGACTCGACTCAGGGACCGGAGCGTGGATGAAGTCGCCGTCTTTCGTGATGGTCATGAAATCGCGGGCATTGTCAGCCTGCATTTGTAGCGTTGTTTCTATCTCACTGTTGGACGGTTGATGTCTGAGATATAACTGCCCCGAGGTACAAAGGACATCTTGATGGATGATTTCCGCAAACTCCGACTGGATGCGAAAGAATTCTTGTCTGATGTCCGCGTCCTGGATTGCCGACAAGCGTGCGGCCCAATTTTTGAGATTACTTGGTAGCAGAATGTGATTATGGTCCCGTACGATCGCCCGCTGTGATGGAGGGCGTAGTAGGCATCCTTCTGATCGCCAGGCGGCTTCTTGACGCAGGAGAACGTCGTATTGTGGCTGAAGATGTGCTTGCCGTACCTACGAACTGGCCTGCTGAAGGTGCCTCCAGATCTGGCGTAGCCGGGGAGAACATCATCAAGAACTTTCTTGATATTTGTGTAGTCTTTCTTTGACTGACGGTCCGGGTCGAAATACGTGGCCATGGAATATTTCGGGCTTAAGAGGATGAGTGTGCAATGTGTGTCACTGCACAAAACACGGAATGTTAGAAAAAAAAGAACGATCGAAATCTAAGAAATCATATGTTACGGGGCGGTGAGGGGATGACTTACTCGGGAAAGTAAGGCACGAGGAAGTTATCCTTATCTGGGTTTGCCAGAGTGACGCCTTCGAGGTATGAACTCGCGACTTGCCGGTCCCCAGCGCTACCCAAGATCTTGGCACGCATGTAGAAGGGGTCGACTATCACGATGTCCGGGGTCTTGTCTCTAATGATCTGCATCTCCATACTCAGCGAAAATAGCCGAACGAAGGTGTAGTGCAGCGGATGAAGGTTAAACATAGCGAAGATGTCATCAAACCGCAGGACGATCATACCCCCGATGGCGCTATCCACAAAGCCCTTGCCCTCTGGCACCTTGGCCACGAAAACCGGGTATGCCACATCATTCTCGGAGAGACGCCGCTTCTCCAAAGAAAGAACACTGTCATGAAGACTCTGCGTAGCACCGGTTGCAGCATTGAGCAGATTAGTCGGTAGCATTGGCCTACCCGCCACATGCACCCTCCTCGAGATATCCTTAGGTGAAGGTGGCCCGTCCTGAGCACGGATCGTACTCGGTGCCAGCTGGCTCGCACCGCCCTTGTTATTCTTTTGTTTCCGTCCCTTCTTCCTCATCTCCTGTAATGGGATCGAGTTCTGCTCAGAGACCGCCTTCTTGAGTGTGTTGGGGCTGATAATATTCCGCACCTCGGCTATCTGAGGCTCGGTGAAGGCGGCAGCTGGAGGCGTCTCCTGAGAACTGAACGCCAGACGACGCCTGTTGCAATTGGGTTTCTCCGCGGTACCAGCTCGATCACGGTCGTCTTTTTTAGGGTTGGGTTCTTGAGAAGGAGGCCCGAAGAATTCGTCACCGTACCCATGTTCGGCAAAGTACTTATCGACGTTGGTAAATGTACCGTCGTCGTTGTCGTCATCGTCCGGATCATGTGCCATATGCATGTCCGGATCCTGTGCCATAGGGATGTCCGACATGTCCGGTAGCGTTGCGGCGGTCTTGCCATGGCTTGGCACCGGCACAACTGGCGGTGTTGTCTGTGGGGTGGTGTCCCCCGCCCCCAAACGAATCTGGCTCTTCGGCCAAAGCAGGGGCCAGCTTACGCAGGCGCTGAGGGTCATCACATCATCTTCGTCGGCCCCAACGGGTCGAATCGGAGGTAACAACTCGTCGCAGCCTGGCAGCACCCGAACCACTTCAACCCTATACACGGTGGGTGGCATCGGATTACCGTGGAACACGGGGTTGCCCGGTTGAACGATTCTGCCCTTGGCGACATCGATCAACTCGCCGCCCACGAAGTGCAGGAGAGTGCATGGAACATAGGCGGCGCCCTGCGAAAACATGTAGGGCGTCAGGGATGCCCAGTCAAAGGCAAGGAGATGAAGTCATCGGCCGAGAGGCTTAGTTACCGTGATGGCGTCGAGCTCGGCTAATGTCGAGGCACCGCCAACGGCGGGCGTGCAACTGACGGAGGGGCCGCTTGCTGCCGAGGTGCCGGCCGGCGTACACCTGGGTGCATTAAGCTCCAATGCTCATGCCGGCGCCGGAGACACCAATACCGCCTCCACCGGAGACACCAATGGTGCCGCCTGCGCGTTGTGCGAGTTGCTGGCCGTGAAGCTGGGAACCGGGGCGGCCCCTGTTGGCCGCCCGCAATCCACGCCTGCAGCCCCTCAATCAAGCTAGGCACAATGGCGGTGAGCGTCGTTCCCAGTTGTTGTTGCACTTGCTCTTGGACAATCTCCAGAATCCACGCCAATTGTGCCTTGAGTTCTTGAACCTCGCGCGACTGGCTTTCCGAGCTGGTCTTTTTCTCCTTTCGCCCACCAGCGTTATAGTATGACGACCATTTTGTGGACAAGCCTTTGCCGGCCACATGACCAGCTGACGACGGCTTACTGAGCTTATCCTTGTTTTTCATTATGTTCAACGCCCTATTTAGAGTGTTGTCCCAAGCTGGGGAGCTCTGAGATGACCCCGCGCTACTGCTTTCAGTCTCCCGCGGAAGGAATGTGAACCATTTAGAAATTTGGCTTCATTAACTAGAATGCAACCATATATGTAGCTAATTACGCGGGGGTGTATTCCTTACCAGAACTTTCTCAAGCGCCTTGGTCTTCGGATCCGTGGTAAGCTCCTTTGTTACAGGGTCCTCCTTGTACCGCGCCCTGACATAGTTCCTGGTCTGCTTCTCACGGTATTTCTCGAAGCGAGGCGGTAGGCCTTGCTCGGCACGCTCCGCGTCCTCCTTGTCCCATATAGGTTCCGCCACTCTGTAACCGCCGGGACCGAGTTTGTGGACCCCTAAGTTCAAGTCCCGCATCTCTTTCCCCCACTGACTTGATTCCTCGAATGCGCCGCTCTCGCACTTGATCTTGAACTCCTTGTAGTCATCTTCGCTGATCGAAGGATTTTTCGCCTTGATCTTCTCATAACTATCACCTTTGTTAATCATTCTCTTCACTGTGCTTCTCCAAGTAGACAGGGTCGTGCTCATCTTCGTGAGGGCGGCACTGTTCACTTTATTCCCTGAGAGGCGTGTGTTTGCAAACTCAGCGGGGAACTTGTATCGTTTGTGCAGCTTCGTGAAGAGGAGGTTGCGCAAATTCCCTCGGTCCTTATGCCTTAGGTTCTCGGTGTTGATCGAGACGGTGCTCCAGAGAATGCACCCGAGCTGAACCGAGTACCCCTTGACTAATTCTTTGGGCGTCGTTGGATCCCCGTCGCAGTTCACTTCAGTAAATTCCTCCTTGACGGTGCCGAGCACGTTCGGGCACCGGTCCTTCCGTTTCCTCTTCGGTTGGCTGCCATCTGTGCGTGCGCTGCCATCATCAGTGGTGGCATCCTCGGCGACACCATCAGTGGTGTCATCCCCGACGCCACTAGGGGTTGTGTAGTCAGGATCGGTGTCTTCCGCGGCGTCCTCATAGCGGTGAGGTTCTTCCTCCATCTCTTGGGACAGCTCCCAGAATGCCTTGCCGCCCGAACCGCCGGCCTCATCGTTGTGGGCCATGTTTCGCTCTAAATAGGAAAAAAGTTTGGTCAAAAAGTTGGTTATTGTCAAGGAACAAGATCTCTAAGTTGACCAAATAACCTAATTCTCGAGGAATTCGCTGTTAGTGTGTTGTTGCTAAGGTCCAAGTCCCTTCCTAACCCCCTTCTTCTTGTCTCCTCTCACTATCTCTCTCACACACATGGCAAGCAAGGGTGTCTGAGTGTGTGAAAAAATACTAAACTAATCCAAGGGCTGAAAATTGATCATCTGTTTCAGATTGCAGTTTTCTTTCTTGGGGCTTTGGTGTGCGGTACAAAACTGAATTTTGGAAATCTACATAATGAACAAGCTAAGGGCTAAGCTTTCATCATTTAGGTTTTTATCGACACCGAGGCACCCTAAAAGCCAAGGTTTTATCATTTAGGGTTTGACTCTTGGCTAACCAACCTCACCTCCTCCTCCTCCTCTTCTTCTTCGTCGTCTTCCTCTGATTAAATGGATTTCCAGGATGTAGGTGGATTCATGTGTATATATACACCTACACTAACTACTAGCCAGCCAGTGTGTTTAGACTAGATCGGGGGGTATTGTCTTCTGTTGTGTCATTTTCATAGTTTCTTTCTGATCACAGTGGATGAGGAGCTTGATTGGTTACTTTAATGGCGGTCAGGGCCAGGTAGGGGAGGTGGGCAGGCAGGACAGGAGCGAGGTCAACGGCTCGTGGATGGCTCACACGCAGGCAAATAAACAAAGAGGATCCTACTTAATTAAGTACTAAGATACCCCGGCCCATGCATTAGTCGCAAGTACCCCATATGTCCTATTTTTAGCAAAGTCATGCTAAAATTCATGGAAAATTTCAGCATGACCTTTGCTGAAAATAGGACATATGGAGTACCCGACTTTGCCGGAACGGAAGTTAATCGACATTCCGGAAAACTCAAGGGCCTCTCGGGGTACCTGCAAAATCATTATCCAATGAAGGAATTGCGCCGCACACTGCCAGGCCAAATTGAGGCCAAACAGAAAAGCACAGTAGACTGCGGAATCAAGATGATATTTCAGAACAAGTATAAATGCTCACTGCACATCAACATCGCAAGTCATAACAGATAAACAACAACACTAAACTTCCCCAAGTTGCAGGCTATACTGATCTTCATGGGGTAGATAAAGTAAAAAATGTATATCTAGCTAAACAACATACAAACATAAGAAGAAGAAAATACTGAATAGCGGTCACATGCTTCAGCAAGTCCATGAGTACAAGGCAATTAATAACATTTGATACTACAAAATGGACAAAGCAGCACACCATCTATGCTATCACATTACAATTGGGAAAAGGAGTGACAGAACATATATACCCTCAATGGCTTTCTTGGGAGTCTTGAAACCAAGGCCAACACTCTTCCAGAACCTGTTGCCCTCCTTGCCAAGCTTATTATTCCCCTTTGTGGTCTTCTTTGAGCTATAATTGCAAATCAAGTCATGATCACCAATTCAGGACACACATTTTACCATCTTCCTTATATAATGAAAAAACAACAGTTCCTCGTACCAGAGGAACACCTTAGGCTGCTTCAGGAAAGCCTTCTCAGTCTGCAAAAACTAGCAAAACTGTTTAGGATGAGGGTCAGAATAATAGGCAATGGGGATTAGAGGGTGACAGTGAGCAGAACAATAGCCTAACTTTCACAAGTTAATATAAAAAATCCATCTACACCTAACTTTCAGATGGCAGATTTAGAACTCAATTACTCTGCTCAGGCAATACCCTTGGGTCTTGGTAATCTTCCAGGCTTAAAACCTGCAATAATGAAATCAAGATGAGGGTCAGAACATACAACAATTGGCAATTGAAACAGCTTGCTCTCACTTAGACGAAGAGTAAAAACAAGAGTGTTTAGCCACCTGAAAAATCAGACTGATGTGTATTATTAAGCAGTTCTACCCTGTACCGACTGTTCACTGCAAAAAGCCAAAAACATCAGCATTAATAGCTAATTAACTACGCTCGCTCGTCCAGGCATGCACATCCCCCACCCGAATAATCTGCATTCATACATCATGTTAGTTCATCAGCAACTAATCTAAGCCAGCACGCTGTGAAAACAAATGCCCAGCCAAGAGCACTGCATGTATGATGCAGTCCAGTGCCCACACCACAGTTGCAGAAATCAACAGAGACCCGCAGGCCACTCTAGCGGCGCTGCCGTCAAACAAACAGCCGTTTCAACTCTGAACGGCATCAACCAAAGCATAAACACATATTCAGATGCATATATACTGGTACTACCGGCACATATTATAAAAGGGAGGAGCTCATTACTATGTAAGTACAGCCATGATTTCGAGAAGGTAATCACTAGAATGACTCATGCAATTGAAGTGCTCCTGAACAGCAAGATGGCATCCACAATAAACATAAAGCACAGAAAGTATGCAACAATCAGGTTAGCTTTGGTCAGTGAACTAACAAACACATGGTACTAGTAACTTTGTGATTTTCTCACTGCCAATTTGGCCAATTTTGGAATTTCTAGACGACAAAAGGTTGAAGCAAACCATAAACTGATTCCTAGATGTGTGGCTGAAGCAACAGCACCCAGCAAATCAAATGGAGCATACCTCGCTACATGTTTTCAATCACAAAAAGAATACCAATTCAATTCCAAATAGCTAGCAAGCACCACTGCACACAGCCAACATCAATTCTTATAACTACTTCTCATTTCACATCAAACTGATGCAACAGGAGACAGCAGCGCCTCCTGGCCCCGAATTTCAGAAACATGATTCACGGATGAAGTGAAAAACACAGCAGATCAAACAAGCAGCAGTAGCGACACGACGGGGCGGCGGCGGCGAGCTCCTACACCTAACCCTAGGTCGCCGTGGGGATGAGTGGGGGAGAGAGGGAGGGAGGGAGAGAGACTAACCAGAGGCCGCGCATGGAGGCTCGCGCCGCCGTCGAGGAGCGCGTCCGACGAGGCTAGCTGCCATTGAGGGGCAGCTCCGACGAGGCAGCCGCCGCCGGGAGCGAGAGAGAGATTTGGGGGCGGCAGCGGTCTGGTGGGGGTCGGGGGCGTCGGGGCGGTGGGGGTCGGCGTCGGGGGCGGTGGGGCGACGGGCAGCGAGGCGCCGGGGCGTTGGGGGCGGTGGTGGTCGGGTGTAGGGCACGGGGGCGGCGACGGCGCAGTACGGGTCGGGTCGGGGCGGGGCAGTGGGCGGGTGAGAGATAGAAAGGGGACTGGGGATTTTAGTGGGGGGAAGGGTTAGCAATGGCGCACCCCCGAGCGGTGCGCCATTAGAACTTTTTTTGATAGAAATGGCACATCCACACGCGGTGCGCCATTAGTAATCTTTTTTTTGTATAGCAATAGCGCATCCCAGAGAGGTGCGCCATTAGTAATTTTTTTTTCTGGATAGCAATGGCGCACCCCAGAGAGGTGCACCATTAGTAAGCTTTTTTTGTATAGCAATGGCGCTCGGGGGGGAGGAGGGGGAACCGAGCGAGGAGACAGGGGAGGGTGCGGGGGGTCGTCGGTGGCGGTGGAGCGGGGGGTCGGCGGAGGCGGTGGAGCGGGGGAGGGTGCGGGGGGTCGGCGGCGGCGGTGGAGCGGGCCCGGGGGAGGGTGCGAGGGGTGCTCGGCGGCGGTGGAGCGGGCCGGGGAGGGTGCGGGGGGTCGGTGCCGGCGGTGGAGCTGGGGAGGCTGCGGTGGGTGCTCGGCGGCGGTGGAGCGGGGGAGGGTGCGGGGGGTCGGCGGCGGCGGCGGAGCGGGGGAGGGTGGGGGGTGCTCGGCGGCGAGGGGGATCTGGCGAGGGGGGATAGCGATCGAGATGGAGGGGGGTCGAGATCGAGTGTCCTCATGAATATTCAATACTTTTTGTGAGTTAGAAATTCAATACCATAATAAACATAAATAAATATTGATGAGGACACTAGAACAGAAGAAATATCATTTCAATATGTCGAAATACAATCGAGAAATGAAGGCTACAATTTAAATACAATCGATCTTAGCTAGCTATCTGTTCACAATCTTCTTGACCTTATTTTTCGTAAATGGAGTTCTTCTCTTGAACGGACGTCCTTTAGGTAGGGTGGTCCTGCTTCTTCTTGTGGTGTATGCTGGTACTTCATCGTCGTCGTCATGTTCCATCTTCGGGTCGCCGTACTTGTCGAAGTCTTGCTCATTGGCGACTCCATCCATTCCGATGATCTTCCTTTTGCCTCTCCTCACGACAACACGACTGGGCTTTGATGGGTCGGTAATGAAGAAGCATTGGTCCACTTGGGAAGCCAGTACCCATGGCTCATTTTTCGCGGTGACGTTTGCGCCCGCGGTCTTGGATTTGGCTTCGGGTATAACCATGGTGGTGAAATACCGGTCTTCTTTTAGGACGCTCTTGGCCCATCTGACACGGAACATCGGGACCTTCTCTCCAGCGTAGCTCAGCTCCCAGATCTCCTCGATCCTTCCGTAGTATCTGTCCTTGTTGTTACCGGTGTAGGATTCCATCGTTACCCCGGAGTTCTGATAACCATCGCTCTTCATGTCCTTTCCCTCGGTGTAGAATGTGTAGCCGTTGATATCGTACGCCTCATACGTCATCAGGTTGTGCTCGGCGCCCTGTGACAAGGCGAATATGAGTTGTTCTTCCGCGGAAGAATCCTCATATAAAGGGTACAACAAAAGCTTCTGCTTGAACCAACGCGTGAAACATGAGTTGTGCTCTTTGATTATATCTCCGTCTGTCCTCTGTTGGCCTCGGTCATTGTACGTCTTCTCAATAAAGGTTTTGTGCTCTACCACCCAAGGATCGACCACGTCTATGTGTTGTAGCGCGACTAGGTTTGCTCTTTCAATGTCGGCGAGTCGACCCTCGAAGTCGACATGCATTTCGCGGCGACCCTCACGGTGACCCCATCCAGCGAGCCTGCCGAGTGCCTGTTGACGGGCAGACCAACGAGGTTCTCGATGCCTAGATAATTCGTGCAGTAGGAGATGCACTCTTCGGTCAGAAAGCCCCTGGCTATGCTTCCCTCTGGACGTGACATGTTGCGAACGTATCCTTTGATGACACCATTCATCCTTTCGAACGGCATCATGCTGTGCAGGAACATCGGCCAGAGTTGGATGATGTCCTCCACGATATGGACCAGCAGATGCACCATAACGTCGAAGAATGCGGGCGGGAAGTACATCTCAAGCTCGCATAGTATCACCATGATCTCTTCCTGTAGCCTTCTGAGTTGCCTCACGCCAACCGACTTCCGAGAGATGACGTCGAAAAAGTTGCATAGGCCAAATAGCGTTTCACGGACGTGCGCGTCCATGATCCCACGGATTGCAACCAGAAGTATCTGCGTCATCAGCACGTGACAGTCATGAGACTTCATCCCGCTGAACTTCTACTTCGCTGAGTCTAGGTATCTGCTTATCTTCCCCGCGTAACCGTAAGGAAGTTTTACTCCTACGAGGCAAGTGAAAAACTGATCGATCTCCTCCTGACTTAGAGTGAAGCACGCGGGAGGGAAGTCATTTCCGGTCTTCTTGGCCTTTTTGCCTTTGCGACGACTTTCCGTGTCCTGCTTCGCCTCATCATCATCATCATTAGCGTGAAGCTCCTCCCTGATGCCCATTGATTTCAAGTCTGCCCTTGCTTTCAGCCCATCTTTGGTCCTCTCTGGCATGTTGAGCAGGGTACTAAGCAAACTCTCGCACACGTTCTTCGTGATATGCATGACATCAAGGCTGTGAGGCACACAGTGGATCTTCCAGTACGGCAAGTCTCAGAAAACAGACCTCTTTTTCCATACCTTCAGCAGCGGCTCTGGCGCCTTTCGCTTCTTTCCCGGCTCTGGCGCCTTTTGCTTCTTTCCCGGCAGTGGGCAATCTTTCCAATTTTTCAACAGCTCGTCTATTTCCTCGCCGCTCCTCGTACGCGGGCATCTTCGGGTTTCGGTTTCACCATCGAACAGATCCTTGCGTTTCCTCCATGAGTCATCATCGCGAAGCCACCTTCGATGTACCATGAACACGGTTTTCGAAGACCCAGGATCTCTATCTAGCTGGCGATACATTGTGTCATCCATGCACCTGACGCATCCAGAAAATCCGTGGACCATCTGCCCCGCGACATATCCATAACCGAGATAGTCGTGCACCGTCGTGAGCAGTGCGGCTCTCATAGGGAAATATTCTTTCTCTGCGGCGTCCCATGTATTGGCTGGCGTTTTCCACAGCGTGTCTAGCTCCTCTTTCAGCAGCCCCAGATACAGATTGATGTCGTTCCCTGGTTGTTTCGGCCCTTCAATTAGCATACTCATGTGAATGTACTTCCTCTTCATGCACAACCAGGGGGGAAGGTTGTACATCCACACAAACACAGGCCAGGTGCTATGTGTGCTTCTCTGGCTGCCAAACGGATTGACTCCATCGGTGCTCGCGCCCAGCACGATGTTCCTTGGATCGTTCCCAAATTCTGGGTGTTCGAAGTTCAACGCTTGCCACTGGCTCCCATCCTTAGGGTGACTCAGCATCTTGTCTTTTTTATTTATCTCCGGATCATTTGCGTCATCTTCTCGCTTCTTCTCCTCCCTATCCACGTGCCAATGCAAGAGCTTTGCTACCTTAGGGTCCGCGAAATACCGCTGCAAACGAGGAGTGATCGGAAAGTACCACACCACTTTTCGAGGAGCTTTCTTCCTCTTCTTGTATCGAGTGACGCCGCACACCGGACATATGGTAGACTCCGCGTGCTCGTCCCGATAAATGATGCAATTGTTCATGCACACATGGTATTTCACGTGCGGTAAATCCAGAGGACACACGATTTTCTTCGCCTCCTCGAAACTGGTCGGGCACTTGTTCCCCTTGGGAAGACGTTCGTGCCAGAATGACATGTTCTCGTCGAAGCATGCGTTAGTCATTTTGTGTTTTACCTTCATCTCCAGAGCCATGAGCATTACTTTCAGGCGGGTATCCTTGGGCCTGCATCCTTCATACAATGGAGTAACCGCGTCTATCTCCAGTTGATCCAGCTTGGCTTTCTCTCGGGCGGCAGCTCTTGCGTTATCCGTCTGCTTGAGAAGCAGCTCTTGAATATGAGGGTCCTACACCCAGCCCATCGATGGTCCATCATTGTCTGCTCCGGCATCTTCATCTTCATGATCATGCCCTTCGTGTGCTCCGGCATCTTCCTCATCATCATGTCCGGCATCTTCTACATGATGACTGTGTACTGCATATACTTCGTGATCATGTCCTGGAGATTCTTCGTCTTCTCGCCCGCCCTCGCCGCGGTTGTCTTGCTGCCCTTCCTCATTTCTTGCCGGCCGGCCCCCATGGACGACTTCATAATCATCTTCATCACCTTGCCACCGATAGCCATCCATGAAACCACGCAAGAGCAGGTGGTCCCGCACCTGTACGGAATCCGGGTCCATAAGGCTCCTCAGCTTGCATCTTCGACACGGACATCTTATCTCCGTCTCGTTCTTTTGAAGCATCTCGGCCTTCGCGGAGCTCAAAAACCTATTCACGATGCCTTCGGTCATCGTGCGGACCATGGTCGCCTGCGGGGTAGAGCAAAACGATATTTTAGAACCAAGAAAAAATTTGGCATGACTTTGCCTAAAAATAGGACCAAAAAGAATGCATAGTGCCAAAATTCTCGCCGAAACGGAAATGAATTAACATTCCGGCAAAATATTGGCAACTATCGCATTTCAAATACCGGTACCTGCAAACACAGACATATATGCAACACCACAAACATACATAGATCTAGCTAGGCCATAAAAAGTGCATGTGCACGTTGTTGGAGGGAGAAAAAAGTAGATCTACAACATAAAGAAAGCTTTTCCCTTACTTACCTATCAAAAAAAAGGTAATTTAACCACTTAATTTGGATGAATCTATGGTGCAAATGAGGTGAGGAGGAGGCAGTCGAGACAAGCTTGGAGGAGGAGGTGGAGAGAATGAAGTGGGGAAAGTGAGTGTGTGTAGGTGGCTGTCCAAAATATCTAGCTGGTCTCAGGTTACTAATGGCGCACCACCAACAAATGCGCCATTAGTAACCCTGGTTATTAATGGCGCACCAGCTGGCGGTGCACCATTAGTAGTTTTGCAAAAAAACAAAAAATGATAGTAGTGGCGCACGGGGTGACTGGTGCGCCATTACTAGTTAAAACTAGTAATGGCGCACTGTGCCACGGTGCGCCATTAGTATTTTTGAAAAAAACATTATTTTTTCTTTTTTCCAAAAATACTAATGGCGCACCGTGTGTCTGGTGCGCCATTAGTGTCCATATTATCTATAGCCCTTTTCCTAGTAGTGCCACCTTTCTTCTTCAACAATTATTGGTTAGTATCGGTTGAGCCTAAGTTTTTGCTTCTTCACATGATGAGTGCTATCCTTGAAATGTCATTTTATTTTGTTTTGCTTGCTGTTTGAATAATATCCCAAGATCTGAAATTCTTAAATGAGAGAGAGTCTTCACATAGCTACATAATTATTTAACTACTCATTGATCTTCACTTATATCTTTTTGGAGTAGTTTGTCATTTACTCGTGTGCTTCACTTATATCCTGTGAGTAAATAGTCGAATGATTTGAATGTCATAAATCTGAAATTATATATGTTTCATATGCCTTTCCTGTGGGGAGTAATTCCTTCACATATAAGAAGTGGAGGTGGTAAATTTTTTGAAGGTTAGCAAACATTGTATTGGTCACTTGAACAATTCATGAAAGAATATTGAAGGAAGAGAGATTTCACATATAAATATACTATCTTGGACATCTTCTATGATTGTGAGCCCCATTAATTATTTTCAAACCTGAGCAAATTAGTTGAAGTTGGACAAGGAAGACAACATAATGAGTTATGCTTGGGTATATTTTTATAGAAGTTATATTGTTATGGATCCTCTAACATGTGGTGCTTGCTATTTAGAATCCTTTGCTAGCCAAATATCTGTACTAAGCGGGAATACTGCTTGTGCATCCAAATTCCTTGAACCAAGTTTCTTCCATAAGTGTCCACCATATCTACCTATATGCGGTATTTACCTGCCGTTCCAAGTAAATTTGCATGTGCCAAACTCTAAACCTTCAAATAATAATCTGTTTTGTATGCCCGAATCGCTCATGTAGCGACTAGGGGCTGTCAGTATCTTCCATGCTAGGTGGGTTATTCTCACGATGAGTGGACTCCGCTCATCATTCACGAGAAAAGGGCTGGTAACTGGGATGCCCAGTCCTATGATCAAAAGATCAAAAACAAAATCGCAAATAATTTAAACAAAACTCCCCCAGGAAAGTTGATAGTTGGACGACACCCGTTGTTTCGGACAAGCCGTGGAGTGTGAATGTTGGTGGAGCGGGAGTAAAAAATTTACCTTTCTGCGTGGGAACCGCCTATAATGTATCTAGTATGGAAGATATTGGGAACTCTTGGTCGTTATGTTGACAATGAAAGCATACCTCTCAAAATTATTTTCATCTCTGTTTTTGCTTCGAGCTCTGGCACCTCTGCAAATCCCTGCTTCCCTCTGCAAAGGGCCTATCATTTACTTTTGTGCAAGAGTCAGTAGTATTCCTTCTCATTCCAACCTACTCTTTAGTTGGCAAGCATCATGTGATGGAAAGATCTAAGCATATATGGCCATTCAAATATATTTGAGCATGAATTATTATTGTTGACATTATCCTTGAGGTAAAATGTTGGGAGGCGAAACATTAAGCCCCTATCTTTCTCTGTGTTCGATGAATACTATTTGTTCTAAAAATATGCTTTGAGTGGTAGCAATCATGGAAGACTATATGATGGTTGAGTATGTGGGATTTGCTAAATCAAAGCTCTTACATAGACCCTTCCTGAAAATAAGATGAATTGCAATTGTTTGATGACTGAGAACATAGTTTGTTAGTTTTCAAGAAAGTTTATGGTCTATGCTTTAACATGTGAATACCTTGTTACTTGATCATGAAAAGCTTTATGATATGAACTACTATTATGATATATAATGATGCTAGAAAAAGTGATTGGAACTATCATTGATCAAACTTATGCACTTGCTAGCATTCACACTTCATAAATTATTTCTTTTATCATTTACCTAATCGAGGACGAGCAGGAATTAAGCTTGGGGATGCTGATACGTCTCCAACGTATCTATAATTTATGAAGTATTCATGCTATTATATTATCCATCTAGGATGTTTTATATGCATTTATATGCTATTTTATATGATTTTTGGGACTAACCTATTAACCTAGAGCCCAGTGCCAGTTTCTGTTTTTTACTTGTTTTTGAGTTTTACAGAAAGGAATACCAAACGGAGTCCAATGGGCGTGCCAATTTTTGACGATTTTTTATGGACCAAAAGAAGACCCCGGAGCAAAAGAGTTGGGCCAGGAGAGTCCCGGGCTGCCCACGAGGGTGGGGGCGCGCCCACCCCCCTGGGTGTGGGCCCCTGCCTCGTGGACAACCCGGAGATCCCCCTGACGTGAGACCTACGCCAAAAAATCCTATAAATACTGAAACCTCCAGAAAATAGACTAGATCGGGAGTTCCGCTGCCGCAAGCCTCTGTAGCCACCAAAAACCAATCGGGACCCTGTTCTGGCACCCTGCCGGAGGGGGGAACCCTCACCGGTGGCCATCTTCATCATCCCGGCGCTCTCCATGACGAGGAGGGAGTAGTTCACCCTCGAGGCTGAGGGTATGTACCAGTAGCTATGTGTTTGATCTCTCTCTCCCGTGTTCTTGATTCGGCACGATCTTGATGTATCGCGAGCTTTGCTATTATAGTTGGATCTTATGATGTTTCTCCCCTTCTACTCTCTTGTAATGGATTGAGTTTTCCCTTTGAAGTTATCTTATCAGATTGAGTCTTTAAGGATTTGAGAACACTTGATGTATGTCTTGTCGTGCTTATCTGTGGTGACAATGGGATACCACGTGATTCACTTGATGTATGTTTTGGTGATCTACTTGCGGGTTCTGCCCATGAACCTATGCATAGGGGTTGGCACACGTTTTCGTCTTGACTCTCCGGTAGAAACTTTGGGGCACTCTTTGAAGTACTTTGTGTTGGTTGAATAGATGAATATGAGATTTTGTGATGCATATCGTATAATCATACCCACGGATACTTGAGGTGACATTGGAGTATCTAGGTGACATTAGGGTTTTGGTTGATTTGTGTCTTAAGGTGTTATTCTAGTACGAACTCTATGATAGATTGAACAGAAAGAATAGCTTCGTGTTATTTTACTACGGGCTCTTGAATAGATCGACCCGAAAGGATAACTTTGAGGTGGTTTCGTACCCTACAATAATCTATTCGTTTGTTCTCCGCTATTAGTGACTTTGGAGTGACTCTTTGTTGCATGTTGAGGGATAGTTATATGATCCAATTATGTTGTTATTGTTGAGAGAACTTGCACTAGTGAAAGTATGAACCCTAGGCCTTGTTTCAACGCATTGCAATACCATTTGTGCTCACTTTTATCATTAGTTACCTTGCTGTTTTTATATTTTCATATTACAAAAACCTATATCTATCATCCATATTGCACTTGTATCACCATCTCTTCACCGAACTAGTGTACCTATACAATTTACCATTGTATTGGGTGTGTTGGGGACACAAGAGACTCTTTGTTATTTGGTTGCAGGGTTGTTTGAGAGGGACCATCTTCATCCTACACCTCCCATGGATTGATAAACCTTAGGTCATCCACTTGAGGGAAATTTGCTACTGTCCTACAAACCTCTGCACTTGGAGGCCCAACAACGTCTACAAGAAGAAGGTTGCGTAGTAGACATCAGTGGTGTAGGTGTTGAAGTAGTTTGATGATGTGTGAAGCTTCCATCTTCTTCTTCATCATCATGAGGTTCTTGTTCCATTGGAAGAAGTGCACCAACACCCATGGTCAAAATATCTTGAGAGGAATCTTCTTCACCTACATTACTTAGATCAACTTGCTCCCCATGGGAGCCATTAAATTCATCAAACACCACGTCACAAGTTTCTACAACACATCCATTGGATTTGTTGTAGACTCTATAGGCGTGAGAGTTTGATCCATAGCCAACAAATATGCCCTCAATGGTTTTGGATTGAAATTTTCCTAACCGTTCTCTTTTGTTGAGGATGAAACATTTGCACCCAAATACACGAAAGTACTTGACATTCGGCTTGTTCCTAGTTAGGAGCTCATATGGAGTCTTTTCCAATATGATGCGGAGGAAGAGCCGGTTTGATGCATGGCATGCGGTGTTGATAGCCTCGGCCCAAAAACATGGACCTTGCCATCTCCACAAGTGTGCGGTTCTTCCTTTTGGCTACACCATTTTGTTGAGGAGTGTATGGAGCAGAATATTGATGCTCAATCCCTTCATCACTAAGAAATTCTTCCAAGGTGTAGTTCTTGAACTCAGAGCCATTATCACTTCTTATTTCCAAGATTTCTTTGTCAAACTTGCGTTGTGCTTGCTTGGCAAAATCAATGAAGGTGATCTTCGTCTCATCCTTGGACTTGAGGAAGAAGACCCATGTATATCTGGAGTAATCATCCACAATGACAAGCCCATACTTTTTCCCACCAAGACTATCCCATGAAGGAGGCCCAAAGGGATCCACATGAAGGAGCTCCAAAGGTCTTGAAGTAGACACGATATTCTTGGGAGGGTGCTTTGATTGTTGTTGCTTCCCGGCTATGCATGCACTACACACACGATCTTTCTCAAAAGAGACATTGGTTAGTCCAAGGATGTGATTACCCTTTAAGAGATCTTGAAGTTTTCTCATGCCGACATGGGCTAGCCGGCGATGCCATAGCCACCCTTGTCGGCCTTGGCCATTAGACAAGTTGCATGGAATGTGCTCTCTTTCGAGAAATCAACCGTGTAAAGGTTGCCATCCAACTCTCCAACAAAGGCCACTTCGAGAGTATCTCTCTTAAAGACTTTCACATCCGTTAGTCCAAAGAGTGTATCATAACCAACAGAAGCCAATTGGCGAACAAAAAGCAAATGGAATTTAAGGGATTGGACAAGCATGACATTTGCAAGAGACATGTCATTTGTGATAGCCACCTTGCCCAACCCAAGTACCTGTCATTTTGATCCTCCACCAAACATAATGCTCATAAATGGTTGAATAGCTTCCATGAAATCGTAGAGCAATTTGCTATCTCCGGTCATATGATTGGTACATCCACTATCGATCACCCATTTTACTCCACCAGAGAAAGCAACCTACACACAATTATGACTTGGTTAGAGGCACCCATTTTGCAATGGGACCTCTCAAGTTAGTAACAAGGGTCTTAGGGACCCAAATAGCATAGAATCGGAATGCATTTCGAGGACCAACAAATTTTGCATAAACTTCTCCATCCTTGGTCTTACGAAGTACATAGGATGGAGGCATGAACTCTTTTGGCTTGTTGAGAGTGGGCATGCCCCTCGTGACCTTCCCACTAACACCCTTACCTTTCTCCTTGTGCCCTTCTCGTACAAATGTTTCTTTTAGAGGGGTGG
Organism: Aegilops tauschii subsp. strangulata; assembly: GCF_002575655.3. Classification (NCBI taxonomy): domain Eukaryota; kingdom Viridiplantae; phylum Streptophyta; class Magnoliopsida; order Poales; family Poaceae; genus Aegilops; species Aegilops tauschii. The sequence continues at coordinate 366,146,488 of NC_053035.3, read as the reverse complement.
TGCACTTTTGAGAAGACGTCTTCTTCTTGCTTGTGCTTGGGTCAAACCCGAGCCCCTCTTTGGCAAACACCTCATTGTGTTGGCTCAATACCTCATTAAGGTTCTTTTGTCCTTGAGCACATGTCATGAGACCTTTCCTGATTTGAGCCTTGAGAAAGCGATTCTCCTCAAGAATAGATGCTAGATCACTACTAGAGTTAGTAGTACAAGCATCAACATTGATAATAGGAGAAGAGTAAGCCTTGGCTAGAGTTTCAAGATAAGTAAGCTTGAGCGTCTCAAAACTCTTTGTAATAAGGGTGAGCTCTTCTTCCTTAGTCTTGAGGGACACGGATAGGGGCTCACAATCCTTAGAGAGAGAAGCATGAGACTTCACAAGTTTACTTTTATCATTCATCAACTCTTCGCAAGAGTCATTAGCCTTTTTCAAGGAGGCAAGATCTTTAGTATGAACATCAATGTTTGCACCAATTTTCAAGCATAGTTCATCATTTCCTGCTTCCTCATATTGGACTTTCCGCTCAAGGATTTCATATTTTTCCTTTTCCTTGATGACGAGGGTTTCGAGTTCCTTAATGGTGATGGTGTGCTTACTCACCATCTCCATAAGAATACGAAACATAGTGAGCTTCTTTCCTTTGAGGGAGCACATGAACTTATTTAGTTTAGCAAGCATAGGTCATCTATATCATCATCCTCATAACTATCCTCCACATCAAGATACTCATCACTAGGAGTAGAAGGAGTGAAAAGATGAGGGTTTGATCGTGGGGTTACCTTGACCTTGCCAGGAGAGCTTTGGTCCTCTCCATCTTCTACCACGTCCTTTGCCATTAGGCACTTGTGAGCGTTGCCCTTATAGTCTTTCATATAGTTGTAGGTGACAACATCACCACTCTTGTTGACTAGCCTCAAGGTGTTTTGAGAATCTTGAGAAACTCCGACAACACCACTAACATCATCCGGATCAGATTCTTCATGAGCAACCATTGCTTTCCCATCTCTCTTCTTGAGCTTGGAGTTCAAAGGATTTGGCAACTTATTCTTGGGAAAGGTCTTGGGAAACCTTGGTTTATCTTCTCTCTTCTCATAAGGGCACTCGTTGGAGAAGTGGTTGGTTTCTTCACAGTTGTAGCATGTCCTCACTTTCTTCTTCTGGAATCTTCCCTTGAATTTTCCTGCGCTAAACTTCTTGACAAAGAGAGCAATGTCTTCATATGACGGGCTCTCATCTGAGTCAATCTCACCACCATCCTCATCATCATCTTCTTCTTCTTCACTTTGCTCTTCTTCACATACATGCTTGGCCTTCAATGCAAGATTGATCTTTGATGTTGAGGTACCATGCATGGCAAGATGTTTTGTGGCATTTGCCTTTGACTCTTCAAATAGTTGGAAGGTGGATATGATGTCATCTGGAGTCATTTCCTTGAATCCATGGTGTTGTCTTATGTCCCACACCATTTGGTGATGATATGGAGCAAGAGCATGAAGCAACTTATCCACGAGAAATCGCTTAGTCAAGTTGAATCCATCTTGAGTCTTGTCACATTCACATGACTCAATGTCGGCGGTGAGAGTCATGAGACGATCAAGTAGTTGCTTGGGAGATTCACCTTTATCCATACAAAAGTTTTGCAATTGACCCTTGGCAATTTCATATTGAGCAAGCCGGAGAGTGGAGGTACCGGTCTTGGTCCTCACAATGCTATCCCATAATTCCTTGGCACTTGTGATATGTATGTATGGTCTCCTTTGCTTGTCAGTCATACCTCTTCTTATGCACATGGTTGCTGTGTCGTTGAGATTCTTGTCATATACCTCTCTTGGAGTAAGATTCTTCAGGTCAACAACTTGGTAGCCATACTCCAAGATCTCCAACATCTCATCATTTCCATATCGAAGATGATCCTGCATATATAGCAACTCTCCACAAAGCAAAATCGGTAGTGTCATCAAGTAAAGGAGGTTTGCCTTGAGGGTTATACTTAGGTTTCCCTATTTGAGGTCTTGCATAAAGCCAAGGAACACTAGAGTGTTCATTGCTAGGAGGTTGTTGGCCAAGTGAAGGAGTAGGCACAGCTGGCCTCGAGGCCGCGCCACCAGAAAGTGGTGCGAGCATCGTGGTTAGTGTGGCTATCCTCATTTGGACCAAGGCCTCAAGAGAGGCATCATGCTCCTACTTTTGCTTAGCAAGAGCTCATTCCAGATCCTCTGAAGTGAAGGACTTGGCTTCCATGGAAGCCGCGCCCGTATTCTTCGGATCTGCAACAACGGGAGTCCCATCGGGGTTCATCTCGCTCTAGGGCGGTTAAGCCACAAGAATAGAGCACAAGGCTCTGATACCAATTGAAAGGATCGAGATGGACCTAGAGGGGGGTGAATAGGTACAATTACAAATTTTACTTATTACTTAGCAATTTTAGGCAATAATGCAGAATATGAAAGTGAGCCTAACAATTGCAACTAAGATGTTAAGTGCTAAGCAAGATAAACTAGTAACACAAGTATGTGAGTAAGCAAGCACAATATGATATAAGTAAGGCTAATAGACAAGTAACCACAAGTAGAGAGTTAGGGTTAGGAATAACCGCAACTCCGGGAGACGAGGATGTATGCCGATGTTCACTTCCTTGGAGGGAAGCTATGCCACCGTTAGAGAGGTGGATGTTACCACGAAGGCACACCAACGCCACGAAGGCTCACCCTATTCTCCCTTTGACACAACACCATGGAGGCGTTTCTCAACCACTAGTGGTAGACCTTGGGGTGGTCTCCAAACCCTCACAAACTTTTTCGGGGGTAATCACAATGGTCGATTCCTCTCCGAAAGACTCCTACCACTTAGGAGTCTCCAACCTCCAAGAGTAACAAGAACGTTGGGAAATGCTCAAGAACTTGCTCAAATCACGAATTCCTTTGGTGAGAAGAAGGGGAAGGAGTGGATCTATCACTTGATTGAAGAACTTCTCTCAAATGTTCCCAAATCCCTTGGGGATCTAGGATTTGGTGTAGGGAATCAAGAGAGGGAGTGAGATGTGTTCTTAGAAAGCTCAAAGTGAATGGTCAGTCTTATCCCGTGAGAGGGAGGAGGCTATATATAGTAGTAGTGTAAAAACTGACCGTTGAGCCACTTAGTGCACAGGAGTTGTCGGACGTCCGGTGAGTACCGGATGTCCGGTGGCTCAGATCGGACCGGACGTCCGGCCGGGCCGCCGGTCGTCTGGTAACTGGGAATCCTACCAGGCCACAGAGGAAGCATGAGGCACACAGCCAGCGGACGTCCGGAAGGCGCCGATCGTCCGGTGACGTCGGAAAACTGCTAATAAGTATTCTGTTGGGGCAGTACCGGACATTCGGAGAAGAACTGTCGTCCGGTGACCGGTCGTCCGGTGAGACCGGATTTCCACTATTTTGTATTCTGTGAAGATGCACCAGACAACTGGGGAGAGCCGGATGCCCGGTCGGCTGTGAGAGGTCGGACGTCCGTAGACTTTCGGACGTCCGGTGATAGCTGAACCTACTAGCTTAGAATCATACCAGTTTTTTGTGCACAAGGTAGAGGAGGAATTAGAGATGAAACAGAGATGATGTGTGAGGATATTTTGTGGGTTTTGAGCAAGTCTTTCACAAAATCCAACGATCCCCTCTTAATAGTGCGGGATCCCTATACTCAAGAACATTCTGAAAAAGGGGGCCAAAGATTTTGTCTTGTATCTCCGTTCTTGAGTGATTTTTTTCCGTAGTCATGATCTACACACGGCCCTTGAGACATAATCCTGAGATATACTTGATAAACATGATTAGTCCCAAATGTGCATGTTGTCATCAACATCAAAATAAGATTAAGGGTATGATTGCACTTTCAACAGGCCCGTGCGACCTGGGGATGATGCAGCCCGAGGGGCGGCCCCAGCTGAATAAACTAGAAAACGTCACCTGACACCGTTGTTGACGAGGTGTTGGAGTAGCTGAAGACGCGTGCTGAAGAAGTTGCTCCTCACGAGCCACCAGAGTCCTGAGCCTTAGGAGGCTCAGGGAGGCTCGTGAAGGACCATCGCCCTCTCCGCCAGGACCGCCTGGTGCCTGGCTTCCTGGGCCGCCAGGATGCTCCGCAGGTGGCGCTGGAAGGTGGCAGCCACGTTCGGCAAGCCGAAAGGCATGCGAACGTAGCTATGTGGTGGGCCTTCACATCGGCCGACGCGCGATGGCCAGAAGCGCTCCTGAGATGCAGCCCTGTTGAGCCATGGAATGTCGACGCAGACGCGCAGCTCGTCGTCTGCGCCAGGTGGTGGGCGGCGGTCGCCGCGCATGGCTCTTGCCTCTTGAAGCTCCTTGGTGGTCTTGATGATGAACTCCTGAGCACCAGGCACCTTGTGCCTTGTGCCCTGATGAGGGAAGCGTGCGGTGAAGCATGCCTCCATGTGGTGCCCGAGCGCCTCCCTCGTGACGTTGGCTAGGTCTGAGGCCCTACAGAAGAGAGCCCCCGAGCCCAGCCTGAGGAGGGCGCCGGGCGCGCCTTCCTATGCGAGGGAGGGAGGCGCCCCATCTGCGGGCGCAGGTCCTGAGGTGGTGCCGCTGGAGACGCCGCTCTCCTGAGGCCCTTGGTGGAGCAGCTGCTTTTTCTTCTTGGGGACGGCCTCAGGAGGGTAGATGGCGCCTTCGTTGTCTGGGTCCTCAACCGCCGCAGCCTGGTAGGCGCGCTCAAGAGAGCACACTGCGTCCTTCTCTTCGCAGGCGATCGTGATGACGCCATAGCTCCCTGGCATCTTGAGGACGTTGTAACCATGATGAGTCACTGCCATGAACTTGGCCAGGGCTGGGTACCCGAGGATGGTGTTGTACAGAAGGCGAATGTGGGCGACGTCGAAGTCAATGAGCTCAGTGCGGTAGTTGTCGCGCTTGCCGAAGGTGACAGGGAGGCGGATCTGCCCTATCGGGGTGGTGGAGCCGTCGGTCACTCCTGAGAAGGGCTTGGTCGGCTGCAGCTGATCATATGGCACTTGGAGGCGGTCGAACGTATCGATGGATAGAACGTTGAGTCTTGCGCCGCCATCATTGAGGGTCTTGGTGACAAGGACATTGCTGATGATGGGCGAGCAGTGCATAGGGAGGGCGCCGGCAGTTGCCGCGCACTTGAGCTGGTCTGACGAGCTGAAGGTGATGGTGCACTTGGACCACCGGAGCGGGCGCGTGGCCTCGAGCCTGGGGAGAGCTGCGTTTACCTCACGCGCGAACTGCTTGAAGATGCGCTGGAAGGCTGGGGCTTGAGCGCCACCCAAGATGCAGGCGATGGCGCGCGGCTCCTGGAAGCCCCCAGCCCTCTCGTCCTAATATGATGACCGTCGTTCCTTCTTGGTGGTGGTGGCAGCGGAGGGAGGCCAGCCTTGCCTTGAGGACGGTCCTCATGAGGCTGATCCCTCCAGGCGCCCTCACGAGGCTGGTCCTGCCAGCTACCCTCACGAGGCTGGTCGCGACACTCCTGGCGGGGGCCGGTCGTCCCAGCGTCCTTCACTTCGTCCTCCTCCTCGGCCGTAGCCCCTGTCATTGCGCTCGGGGCATCGACCGAAGCGCCCATCACGGATGGCCCTGAGCTCCTAACAGTCATTGGTGTTGTGGCTGTGTACATTGTGGAAGGCGTAGAACGGACGGCTGCCCTTGGACGACTCCGGGTGGTTGCAGCCGCGCTTCATCTCTGGCTCGGCAGCGAGCACGGCCGCAGCCCTGCGCTTCACATCCTTGGTCTTGGCCTTCTTGTCTTCTGGGTCGGCAACTGGAGGCTCGAGGAGGGAGAGGCGCCCCTCCTCAGCTCTCGCGCACTTGGTTGCCATGTTGAACATTTCCAGAGCCGTGCATAGGTCCTCGTGGATGGCGAGCTCCTCCTTCATCTTGACGTCGCGGACGCCATCAGAGAACGCTGAGATGATGGCCTCGTCCGTTACCTTGGGGATCTTGAGGCAAACGCTGTTGAAGAGCTGGATGTACTTCTACAGGGTTTCCCCCGGCTGCTGCTTGATGCGCCGTAGGTCACCCGCGGCCGGCGGGCGGTCGCGAGTGCCCTAGAAGTTGGCGACGAAACGCTCGCGCATCTCGCCCCAGGAGGAGATCGATACCGCGGGCAAGTTTAGGAGCCACGAGCGCGCGCCATCTTTGAGGGCCATGGGAAACCAGTTCGCCATGACTTTCTCGTCGCCGTTGGCTACCTCGATGCTCAGCTCGTAGAGCTGCAGGAACTCAGCAGGGTCGGGGGTGCCGTAGTAGCGTGGAGGCAGGTCGGGCTTAAACTTCCCGGGCCAGACGACGCTGCGCAGCTCGGGAGTGAAGGCACGACAGCCTGCTGTAGTCACTGGAGCCTGTCGTGGAGGCAGAGCCTGGTCTTGGTACCCCCGCGCCGCCTCCGCAGGCGGCGCACGGTCTTGACGTGGTGGTGCTGGGAGTGCAGGAGCGTCTTCTTGTGGCCGAGGGACCTCCTAACAGCTTCCTTCTTCACGCGTGGGCGCCCTGCGTGGTGGGTCGCGCCGCGGGGCCGCGCGTCTTGATGCGAGGGCGACGCCTTGACGCGGAGGTGGTGGAGGCGCTCTGTGGGCCACGTCGCCCGCAGCGGGAGGCGGACGAGGCAGCGAGAGGGATGGGGCAGGAGAGCCCCCAACGGCGTTGACGAGCTCGGCGATGCGGTCCAGCTAGTCCTCGTAGAGGTCATCGACTGGGCGGTAGCGCAGAGCTCGCGCGCCATGAGCAGCGCAGCCTGCGCGTCCGCGGGCCCGCGACGAGCGTGGGATGATGAACCGGCCGGAGTCAACAATGGGGTGGCGGTGCGTCCGTCCCGTCGCACGGAGGGGTGCAGCGACGAAGCCTGCTGCTCGTTCCCCGCCGGGCCGGTGGCGTCGTTGGCAGCAGGTGATGGAGAGCGACGGGGAGGCCCACCGACGGGGGCCGTCTGGGCGACGCGAGCGTTGAGAGCGGCCCGGCTCAGCGCGGGCTCGACGAGCATCAACCATGGAACTGGTGGAGCGGTGGAGCGTGGATCGACGGAGGAAAAGCTTCGGCGCACCCCTACCTGGCGCGCCAAATGTCGGATTCTAGGCTCCGCAGACCATTGAGAGGTTCGAACTCTGGGGTGCGCACGAAGGACTCTTTCTCCCCAGCCTGCCTACCCAACGATTCCACGGCCTAGCTCGATGAACCCAAAGAACACGAGACACAGAGGTTTATACTGGTTCGGGCCACCGCGTGGTGTAATACCCTACTCCAGTGTGGTGGTGGATTGCCTTGAGGGTTGAGGATGAACTAGTACAGTGGATGAGCAGACTCAGGACGAGAGGTTTTCTTGAGCTCGATGAGCTGGTGGATGTGAGAATGGAGTGGATCTAATCCAAGATGCGTCCCCCTCCTATGGTGGTGGCTAGTCCTATTTATAGAGGCCCTGGTCCTCTTCCCAAATGTAGATGAGAAGGGATCCCATAACGGCCAATTTTGAAGGGAGACAACTAGTACAAGCTATCCTGACAAAAGTAGTCTTCGCCTGCCAAAGGCTCTGGTGGTGACGCTGTTGTGGGCTCCGCGGTGACCTCCGTCCTGCCGTCCTGCTGGTCTTGATCTTGTTGCACCGATATGGAAACCTTTGCCTGATGCCTCAGGACTCCTCGCCTGCGCTTGCCTCTTTAGCACCAAAGAGGGAACTGGTGCACTGCGCCCGCTGGCGCCCGCCTGGCCTTGGTCGTCACGGCTCACGTCATGTGAACCTCGTGAGGTGCCCCCTGCATAGATATCTCCGCTTCTCGGGAGCCGGCCTAGCGAGGCCTTCCCAGGAAGGTCTTGGTGTCGTCCACCTCGCGAGGCTTGGCCCCTCGCGAGGGTCTTGAGTTGTTGCTGCCGAAGCTGGGCCGTACCGGGCCGTTGGTGGAGCCACGCCGTGGGCCAAAGGCAGACAAGTCTGGGCATCCTCGTTTACAGGACGCCGACAGATGAGAATGAAGGATCGAACGGCTATGCGCGCGGGAATCCATGGCTGCGCGTCGACCGGCCGAATTTTGGGCCGGTCAACCGGCGCCTATCACTGCCCTTATTTTTACATCTACACGGTACTCTCGTCTCCCATCGCAACCACACGCTACACTCCGCCCGCGTCGCCTTTCCATCGGTGACAAATTACCGAACTATCCCCGAGGTCGGGAGATTGGATAATATGCCCCTCTTTACTTGGGCAGTAGATAATTTGCCCCTCTTTACTTTCGGTTGGATGATTTGCCCTGCTTTTCTTTTTCCAGTAGATAATATGCCCTTTTTAATTACTGTAATCATTTCTCAGTTTTTATCCCAATTTTCACCATGCGAAATGACCCGACTGCCCTTGTGGCAAATTGCAATTATGTCCTAGTCTCCTTCCCTCTTTACGTTGGTATACACAACAGAACCAACTGATCAAGAAATCGTAGATTGATTCTATTACGTTGCATCATCTCATGTCCGTGCCCAGCGGACAGGCGGATGCACCGCCGGCCACCAAGCCGTCAACTCCGGCGGCCCCTGGACAGCCGGCCACCAAGCCGTCAACTCCGGCGGCCCCTGGACAGCCGGCCACCAAGCCATCAACTCTGGCGACCCCTGGGCAGCGAGGGTTCACACCAGCAGCCGGCGAGGTGATTCCACAGAGTGCCGGACGAGGCAACTCCTGTATCCATGGATCGCCACAAGATGCTCCAGATTGGTAAGCATTTGGTCCTCCCTTCCGCCTCAGACCCTCCCTCCCATATGGCGTTGATGAACCTGCATAGAAAGTACAGTAAACTCAGATGAAGCCTGAAAAAATACTTTAGATCTAGCATAGTTTTTATTTTTTGATGTAATATTTTGTAAGTAATTGTATGATGTCCTTATGTTAAAATGCTTATTTCTTCTCCAAGTAGGCGAACGATGGTTGCTAGCAATGATACATACGTATCAACAACAGAAGGAGGCATTGATTGGTCTCAGATTGAGATAGCACCAATGAATGATGAGGAAATTGATGTTCCTATAACAGAAGAAAATATGTGCTCGGTGCTTGGAATCGACGATCAGCCTGTGCAACGAAAATGTGTATCTGAAGCGGCCATCAAAGCCTCGATTGCAAATGTTGATGCATGTATAGCTGATATTAATGATGACTTACTTGCTGATGCGGCTCTTCCAGTGCCTGACCATATGCCTGAAGATGATCACTTTTGGTATGATAAGGAACATCCTGTGATAGAGGAAGGTTCTTTGTTTCGTTCGATGAAAGAGTTTAGGATGCTTATGAGAACATTTGCTATTAGAGGTAAGTTTGACATCAAGACCAAGGATAGTGACAGTACTAGATATGTGGGTCACTGTAAAGGAAATGGATGTCCTTGGCGTATAATTGCTAGAACGATAGAAGATGGCAAAACAGTCAGGGTACAAACTTATCTAACACTAATCATTTTTTATGTTGAAACAATTTTTAAAAATTACTTGCACCTAATGGTTGCTATTGTGCAGGTTAACAAGATAGTAAAGCCTCATTAGTGTTCATCAACCGCTAAAGTGATTACAAGCATGGCAGACCAAGCATGGGTGGCAGAAAAGGCAATTGGGTATCTTCAAAGTGAACCAAACATTGGTGGCATGGAGCTCCTAAAAAAGCTACAAGCAGAGTACAAATGTACTATTGGGTATGATACTGTTCAAAAGGGAAAAGAAAGGGCCGCAAATATGTTATATGGAACCTGGGGAAAAAGCTTTCAGAATTTATTCAACTTCAAAGCTGAGATTGATAAGAGATCTCCGGGTAGCATTGTTGAGGTTGATGTCAAGAGGGAAAAAGGTGGAGTGTATTTCCGGAGATTTTTTATGGCACTTAAGCCAAGTATTGATGGCTTTTTGGCTGGTTGTAGACCATATCTCAGTATAGACTCCACACATTTGACTGGAAAGTGGAATGGTCAATTGGCGGCATGTACAGCACTAGACGGACAAAACTGGATGTTTCCTTTAGCATTTGGTTTCTTTGGTACGGAGACTGAGGAGAATTGGGTTTGGTTTATGCAACAACTACATAAGGCAATAGGACATCTTCAAACTCTAGCTATTTGTACTGATGCATGCAAAGGGTTAGAGAATGCAGTTAAAATTGTTTTTCCTCAAGCTGAGCAAAGGGAATGCTTTAGGCATCTAATGGCAAACTTCAAAAAGAAGTTTCATGGAGATGTTTTTGGTCGCATGTGGCCAGCAGCCAAGGCTTACCGTCTAGAAACATTTAACTACCATATGGGCAAGATTTTCGAAGCTGAACCTACAGTGAGTACTTACTTGTGTACTTATCATAATTTGAAGTGGATGAGATGCGACTTCAATACAGAAATAAAATGTGATTACATTCACAATAATCTAGCTGAGTGCTTCAATAGCTGGATCAAAGGAACAAAGGATCTGCCCATGGATGAGCTAGCAGACAAAATAAGAGAGAAAATTATGATACTTGTTGAGAGGAGGAGAAGGATTGGGGAAATGCTCCGGGGAGAGACGGTGCCTGCCATCATTCAACAAATAAATAATAGAACTAGACAACTTGACCATTTGGTTGTTGGAAGATCAACCGGAGAAAGTTGTGAGGTCAAGGACACCAGCAAGAAGAATCTTAGGCACGTTGTCAAAATAGGTACCTATGAGTGCACTTGCCTAGAATGGCAGCACACTGGAAAGCCCTGTGAGCATGCACTTGCATTTCTTATAGAGAGAGTAGATGTGAACTTTCAACCATATGTGCATGACTACTACTCTGTGAGTAGGTTCCGGGCTGCCTATGCTGGAGAGATTGAACCAATCACAGACAAGTCTCAATGGCCTCAGGTTACTCTAGATTTTGAGATGATACCACCAGATTTAAAAAGCTATGTTGGGAGAAGGAGGAAGCAGAGGATCAAAAGTTGCCTTGAAGACGGTGGTGGTGGTGGCAAACGGAAGAAAAAAGATGATGATGGCAAACGAAATGAGCAAGAAGGTGGTGACAAACAGAAGGAAAAAGAAAAGAAGAGATTTGGCACGAAAAACAGGTGCAAACAATGTGGAATCTTGGGGCACAGAAAAGCAACTTGTGAAAAGAAGGAAGCTAATGAGAGGTAACCCATGTACTAGTACTACTACTACTATATATCATCTACATTAGTACTACATTAGTATGAAATTAGTATTAGTATACCATTTCTAATGTCATGTGTGATTGAACTTTCTAGCGACGTGTTTGCTCACGAGCTCGCTCCAGCTGTTGTTGCGACACCCACACGCACAACAACAATCACAGTGCCTCCCAGCCTTCATAACAGCCCTGGACCTATTACAAGGAGGTAACTGTTTATATTTTCCATATGCACACTTGATTCATGCAAAAGAAATCCTGCTTTTGTAACTGATGTGTAAACATGCAGGAGACTTGCTATGGCCATAGCCGAAGGCGATGCATCACAACCATCTGGAACAACGAATGTTTCTGTACCATCGCCTACTTCTCACATCCCTTCAAGCTCTACGGCATGCAAGAAAAAAATGACCCCAAGGAGGAAGAAGATGTAATTTGCTTGATGTAAACTCAGATTAAACTGTTACGCCATTTGAACCGAGCAGTCCTTTTTATGACATCGAATTCCATGCACTAAGTGGATACTTGTTGTCAGTATTTTTTATCTATGAAGTTTTTATATGCTGCCAAGTTCTACCGAAGTGTATATGTAAGGATGCATAGCATCATATGTAGATGCCTAACCGGTGGTTTAATTAGAAAATGCACTTCAGCGTACCCAGCCCGACAATTGGAGCATGCCCAGCTGCTAATTACTACCAACAATGTCGTTCAGGCTTGCTATTAGTAGCGTAGTAGCAACAAGCTCACACAAAAATTTGTACAGATGCATCAAGCACCGATGGATTTTTTACCTGAGCGACAACGGCTGCCGATGTGGTTTTGCTGGAGCCTCCCTTGCCGAGGAAAGTCACCAGCTTCACGGAGTGCCGGCGCAGGCGGACCAGACGCCACCTACGGCAGGTAGTGGCAGCTGCAACGACGAGGATTTTCCTCGCCGAAACGAGCAACGACGGCGCCATCCGCCTATTCCGCAGCTCCAAGCTGCAGCGGAGCTACCGGGCCGCCGAGATGCAGAGGAGCTACAGCGCCTCCGACCTGCAGGAGCCAGCCCGCGTCTCCGAGTTTAACGGTGGCCCCTGCCGCCGAGCTGCAGCGGTAGCCGCCGCCAAGATGGGGTCCAAGGTGTCCTCGTCGGCCTCCTCCAGGATCTCACTTCAGTACATGTACAGTGGGGAGAGAGAGGAACGGGAGAAAGGGGATGAACTGGGGAGATGGACTGTTCAGTGGAAGCAAAGAGGGAAGGAGACTAGGACATAATTGCAATTTGCCACAAGGGCAGTCGGGTCATTTCGCATGGTGAAAATTGGGATAAAAACTGAGAAATGATTACAGTAATTAAAAAGGGCATATTATCTACTGGGAAAAGAAAAGCAGGGCAAATCATCCAACCGAAGGTAAAGAGGGGCAAATTATCTACTGCCCAAGTAAAGAGGGGCATATTATCCAATCTCCCCCCCGAGGTCGCGGCACGGGGCGAAGCTCCTCAACCGAGCATGGACCGCCGCGACGGGGCGGGCAATCGGGGCCGGAGCTACGCGCGCGGCAACGCCCGCGGCCGAGGATGGCGGGGCCGGTGTGAAGACCGCGGCCGCCCCTCCACACAACCTCCTCCCTCCACCGCCTCTGCCGCCGCGGTCATCCCCAGCGACGCCCCGCCGGTCGTGGGCACCTGTCCCGACATGTGCCCGGGTAACATCCTTGGTCCAATTCCTCTCAGCCTGCACGGAGATGTTGACCTGTTCGGAGAACCGAAGCTCCCCACCGGGTTCCCTTGAGAGTCGCGCAGGCAAAGCTCCGCCCGGCTCCTTTGCCCTCCTCCTCCGGCGGTGCTGCCGTCGCGAGCGTGCCTGGGAAAGGATGCCAGGTTCCCGCTCTGTGCAGTAGGTCTAGGATTAAGTGTAGGGCCAGGTCTAGACTTCCCTCCGTGGGATATGGCGTGATGCCGAGTAGAAGCACTGCATCGGCGCTTACGAGCGGTGCCGGACGCCGTTCAACTTCGCTTTCCGGCCGCTCTCCGTGGTGGAGAGAAGCTGCGGGAGGCGGATCTGACTCCAGCTTCTTCAATAAGCTCGATCTAGTCCTGTTTTCTTGTTGCTGTCGTGGTGATGGGAACGGAAAGAGGACGAGGTGGGGATCAAGATTCTCCCAATTGGGCTGGTGCATATTCTCATCGGTGGGGTGGAGCTACGGCGCGCACTGTTGCCGCCGGTCTCTGCCGCCTCTCCGGTGACCTTTCTGGCCGAATGGCGTCCCCGTGAAGCCATGGCGTCTGTGCTGGCTTCGTTTCTTCCTCCAGGCTTGATGCCATTAGGGAGGCAGCTATTCAGCTTCGGTATGGAGTCTTCCTCTTCCGTCTTCGGCCGGAGATGGAGTGGTGGCGGTCCAGTGATCCCAAGTGGTCTTGTCCCCGGTGATGGCCGGACTGGATCTGTGCTGGAGCTGACATTTGGACCCAATTGTAATCTTGATTCTCTGGATAGGGTCCTCCTTGCAAGTTTCGGGACTATGCTGTAGTTTTATTTTCCTTTGAGTCCTGGTCTGAGCTTTGTACTGCAGCTGCTGGAAATTAAGGAAAGCTCCGGGTCCTTCTGGACCCGACCACTGTTCCCCAAAAAAAAACTCATTGTTGTTAATGTTTCTGTTGCAGCTACGGAGAGAGCGCAGAGGGAGCGGCTCCGGGATCTGGCTGTGTTTGAGCGTGTGTGCAGCGACCCCATGCGCACGTCCCGTTCCCTCGCCGTCAAGAAGGTGAGCCGTCCATGATCTCCAATTATCCATATACGCGTGGAGGTTATTCCTGATTTATACATGCTGTTGGTTCAGCCTGATATCGCGGACCTTAAAAGTGCGTTTACAGTTCGCAGCAATGCCTCGGATACGGGCTGAAAACAGCCGCGGCAGAACAGAAACTTCAAAATGAACCTGTAAATTTTGAAATCAAAACTTCGCGCGAGAAATCGAACTACTCCAGTAGAACTACTAGCGTTCATAGTTACTTGATCATCATACAGAAGTCATACATAGTCGATTTTTTACAAACTAGATCGGAGGAGCAACGGCCACCCTAACCCTAATGCCGAAATTTGGCTTACCGGAGCCATCTGGGTGCGGCGGCAACGCTGCGGCGGCGGAGGAGCTCAATCCTCGCTGGAGCCAAGATCGATGTAGATGTCGTCGTGCGCCTTGGCTTCGCGGCGCCATACCGCCAAGTTGTCCTCGAACTCCTGCGCCTTCGCGAGCCCCTGCTCGACGAGGACTTTGTTGAGGTCGGCGTCCCGTCGACGGCGCAGCTCTGTCTCCTCCTCCTCCCGCGCACTGCGCGCGAGGATGGCGGCCTTGAAGGCGTCCGCCTCCGCCGGGGAGAGGAAATCCTCCGGCCCGACGACGCCACCGCCCCTCCGCTCCGGCTCCAGCTCCGGCTCCCTCTTCACCGTGCGGAGCGGCGTGAGCTCCTCCGGCTCTTTTTTCACCGGCGTGAGCGCCGTACGGGAGCTCGACGCACCGGCGGAGGAGCTGCGCGCGCTAGAGGACAGCAGCGCCTGCCTGCGGTCGTCGGCGGCGGCTGAAGGCCTCGGTTGAGGTACCTCTGGGCGCTCCGTTTCCTTGCGGCGTCGGCGGCGATGCACTGCTTCCGCTCGGGGTCGTCACCACCGCCGGCGCCGCAGCCCGAGGACCGCATCCCGCGCCACATGGTGGAGTTGGGCGGCGGATTGGAGTCGCAGGCGGCGAGAAATCGAGAGGGGAGAGGAGGGATTGCGGCGGCGCAGGGATAGGCTTCGGCCCTGTATATCGGCCGCGAACCCTTAGTTATACTGCGTGAGGGGGGCGGTTTCCGGGCCACCGTAAAAGATTTACGGGCCGGGGCGACTATGCAGGCTATGGTCTGGCCCAAAAAAGGGGCCAAACCCGTATAGTCGCCGGAATTTTACGGGCCGTGCGGTTTTAAGGGGTCTGCTAGAGATGCTCTTAGCCTGGCATGAAGTTTTGCTTAACTGAAAATCAGCGTTGGCAATGATAGGCTGCAGGTGAACAGTGGACTCTATGTTAGTTGTGTAAATTTCTGCGCACGCCTGACCCGCATTCCTTTTGTCCAACCACTGCTGGAATACACACAGGCTGAATTTGCGATCTTCCTGAGATTGTGCCTGTAACACAGTTGACTTGTACTCCCTCTGTGAAGAAATATAAGAGCGTTTAGTTCTTTACGGAGGGAGTATTGTTGAGGAAGTGCATATTACAACCCTGAACTCAATGCTGAGTTTAAGTTACAACCCCAAATTTCAAGGCTGGTTATCTTGCTTTTTTCTGTTTTCTGGATGACTTTGTTGATTATATGTAAAGAGGTTATTAATAAAAAAAACTAGCAGGAGTCTGTGATTTTTAATCCCCTTCTAACCCTTGGTTTCCTGCTAGTTTTGCAGAACTATCTCGTCTACCGGCATACAGGCATCAGATATACGCCCTCTTCCAGTCTTACGAGAAACGATGGATTATCTTTGGCATTTACTAAATTCTTCAGAGTACCCATTTGAGATCGTTCATGATTTCATATTTGATAGAACAAGGTCTGTGAGACAAGATCTTAGTATACAGAATTTGGTGAATGATCAAGCTATTGGCATATATGAGGATGTGGTACAGTCCAATCTCGATTCCTTCCTCACATCTTTATCTTGTTACTTTTACCAGTTTTCATGGTACTTCGGCACAAGATTTTGATTAGTTTAGGTTATTATTCCTAGAAGCTGATTTTGGTGTGGTAAGGTGGAACTAGTTTTTGCTTTGTGTGATCTTTCTTAAATTAGATGTTCAGTGCTTACAGAGCAACCATCTTTTCTTCCGTCTAAAATGTTAGCCTTGTTTACCAAGACTTTCATATGCAAAGGAATCAGATAGAGTACATTATCCAGCCAAATGATTGTTTAGATTCTCTTTATTTTCCAGAGTTGTTTTGAAAAATATATGTTCCTTCTCCAACTATGCTTTTTTTTAGGGATTCTCCAACTATGCTTAGATTAGTTCTCATGCATTTTCTTCATTTGCCTTAGCAATGAAGTGTTTTTTTTTTGTACTTTAGATGGTACTATCTTTCATAGCTATATTTCCTGGCATCAGTTCTGTTTCCAGCCGGAGGAATATAGTTGCCTGAATTGTAGACGATAGTATTCTGCTCACAGCATTTATCTAATGCTTGCCCACTTCTGCAGATAAAGTTTCATATTCTGTCCCATCAAAGACTTGCGAGGTCTTGCCAGGATTCTGATGCATCTTCCTTGTGTTACCTGAACACGGAACAAATGATGAAATGCCTTCTTTCTCTGTTTGATATGTATCATACAATTCATAAAATCAATTCCCAAAGCAATAAAGAGGCTGAGTATTATTCCTTCTTTGTGCTTCTACATATGGGTTGCAAGATACCTAAAATGGTATATTTTTCGTTCTTATGCCCGCTAGATATCTGATTTGTGTTATTCGCCTATGCATGATCGTTACGCTTTCTGTTACCCTAGCCTAATTTTCTATTTATCTCCAGGCAAACTCACTCTCTTTTTGGTACAGCCAATTACCAGCTTCAATAGTACGATCAAAGGAAATGATATTTGCTAGAACTATATTGAGGTAACTTACACATGTTATGTCTCATTGTGTATGACCTTTTTTGTGCATGCTCCCATATCTGTTCGTGTAACTCAGTTCAGTATCTTCATGGCTTTCTTTTCCTTTTCAATCTCCATTATATGATTGTGGACATCTAACAAGTGCCAATTTCACATTCACAACTAACTTCTTTCATGTCCCTTTTGTAAATAACTGAAATGATGCATATCTCTTTTGTTCCTTTCTGTAGATGCTACCACCTTGGGAATTTCAAGC
The DNA here is from genome assembly GCF_002575655.3 of Aegilops tauschii subsp. strangulata. Taxonomy (NCBI): domain Eukaryota; kingdom Viridiplantae; phylum Streptophyta; class Magnoliopsida; order Poales; family Poaceae; genus Aegilops; species Aegilops tauschii. The sequence continues at coordinate 366,129,471 of NC_053035.3, read as the reverse complement.
GTTTCTTTTGCATGATAGCAGATGAAGCAACCGAGCTTCAGTTGTGTTTGGTAGAACCTTTCCTCAATGAGGTAAGTCCAGAGGAATCCTTATTCTTTCCCATCTGTATTGACTTCTGGGCCCGTTTTATTTATGCAGCATTCATTTCTAACTTTTAGAAGCATGTTTACTTACTAAGATTTGCATTGCTGTGGCTTTTGGTGCCTATTTACATTTCTGTTTTCATCCTTTCAGCAAGGAAAAAAACAATACATTAAGTTTGTCGTTGTGTCATTGGGAAAGGCATATCAACATGCAAGGCAGTGTTTGAGTTTAAGTTTTAGGTACTTGTGCATTTTGTAAATTTTTCGTGAATGTGCACCATGTTTCAAAAAAAATAAAATCACGCAGGGGTGGGGTGTGGGAGATTTCCTCACCTGAATTGTATTCGTTTGCCTATAAGGCTTTGCAACCTATTTACAAGATAGGTTCAAGTGACCAAGAAACGCGCGTGTCAGGACTGGACCTGCTACTCACTGAATTTAACAGGATCTTACGTGGAATTCAGAGCAAATCGGCTCAATTGCTAGGATTTATATTGAGAAAGGGGAAGTCACTGTAGCACGCCTCTGGCGGCTAGAGTTTATGACCCAATTTACGTAAGCATAGTCTGAATGGAGGGGAAGATGAGGATTTATATAGCCATTACAACCAAGAGCAGGTGATAAAGCGTGCCGGACGTTGAACAGCAACGTGGAAGCTTCAGGAGATGCCCGATGCAGGATCGACGGTCGAGAGTGACACCAGTTGGCGAACCGGTATCTTCTGAAGAGAGCCACTGGTTGGTAGATCAATGACAGAAGAGACATCCGAAATGCAGAAACAGGGGAAGTGTCACATTTCTTCAGTAGCTAGAGCCTGACAATACCCCCCAAATGAGACTGAGCTTGTCCTCAAGCTTGAAAAGAGGGAATACTTTCTGGATAAAAGCTGAATCCTCCTAGGTAGCTGCCTCCACTGGCATATTCACCCACTTGATCAGCCAACGCACCACAGGAATACTGAATTAATTTCCTCTCTAGAACTGCTTCAGGCTCCATTTTGATAAGTCCATTCTCATCAACCAATGGTAGATGTTTAGTTAGAATGACATGAGGTCCTATATGCTTCTTGAGCTGACTGACATGAAAGGTGTGATGAAGCTGACACCCTTCAGGGAGCAAGAGCTTGTAAGAGGTGTTGCCAACTTTCTCAGGACCGTAGAATTTAGAATGTAGCTTGAGCTTTCAACATGTTCTCGATCACTCCTAGTGCTAGTTCATTGTTTTGGAGCAAATTGTCACTGTCTGCACATATGGAGTCAGGGAGGGCCGACTCTGCAATCGTTGGTGGAGGGAATCCATATAGGGCTTGGAATGGTGTCATTTGCAGTGATGCGTGAAAACTATTATTGTACCACCACTCAGCTAGAGCAAGACAGCTGTGCCATTTCTTTGGTTGTTGGAAGCACATGCACCTTAAATAACTCTCCAAACATTGATTGACTCTTTCAGTTTGGCCATCAGACTGGGGGTGGTAGTTGGTACTTAAGTGCAGCTTGATCTTGAGGGGTTTGAATAGTTGGTGCCACAGCTTGCTTGTAAAAATTCAGACACCGCAGCCGGATCCAACTGTCCCCCGCCACTGCCTAGCCAGATCTAGGCCAGACGCTTGCGCCCCGCACCATCACTGGCCGAGCCCGGCACCACTGCCTGCTCCATGTAGCAGCCAGCAGCGGCAAGCACCTCGTCGCCGTAGAGGGACGACCATGCCGCAGGGGCGCAGCGTCACCACATCGTCCAACTGTTGCGCACAACACACCGTTGCAAGTGCCGGAAGCTGCCAAGGTCGCGTGCCGTGCTGCGAGAGCCTGCCAAGTTGGACAATCGCCGCCCTCCACCGCGAGATATGTGCGCTACAGAGCACCCCACGCATGAAGAAGCTAGTCCCGCTGCCGCCAGCCGCTAGCGGGTTTCGCCCAGCGGTGGCGAGGGAAGGAGGGGGGCGACAATGGCGGTGGGTAGGTGGATCCAAAGTCAACTAGAGGAAATAGCAAAGGCTAGTTCTTCCCAATCCCTAGAGCGATTGAGGCCTTGAGAGGTAGTCTTCTCCAATCCCTAGGGGACGAGGCCTTGATGTCCACTTGGGTATCTTCTCCTAGGAGGTCTTGATCTCCAAGAGGAGTAATAGATGAGCAAAGCTCTCTCAAGATCTAATAATATGCTTTGCTAACCCTACTAGAGAGTAGGGGCCGTCTATTTATAGTCTAGGACGAGATAGAGGGGTAAGAAAGGGATACATGGCCACTTGGGCCGAATTGCACGCAGGCAAGGCCGGACGATCCGGGTAGGTACCTGGATGATCCGGGTAGTTACCCGGATTATCCGGCAGGGTTGTTGCCTCAGACGGGAGGCCGGACGTTCGGGACGTTGTCTGGATGTCCGGGCAGGTTCCCAGATGATCCGGCTTCGGGCTCGGCCTTCAGGTGCCTCCGGCTAGTGTAGCCGGATCATCCAGACAGGAGTCCGGACATCCAGGCATGTGCAGGATTTACCCTAACTTGTTCTTCTTCTTCGCGTTCCGCTTCCGTCAATGCTTGGCCTTGGTCCATAGCTTCTCCATGGCTGTTTCCTTGGTACCTGAGCATGCAAAGTGTTTCTGCTTGAGGTAGTAGCCACATCCCAAGTGCATCGAAGTGGAAATCACTAAGGAGAGAACTCACCTCATTCTTGATAGCTCTTGCACGTGCTCTTGTCATTGGTCCACTTGGTGCTTGGAGAGTTGGTGTAGTGTCCATGGGGCTGACCGTAGGGTGCTCCGCATGAGTAGGTTCCCACCGGAGCCGCCTTGGGAGATAATGCAGGGGTTCTCCCCAAACTTTCATGGGGGAGACTTGTATGAGATGAGATCGTGAAATCAACCTAGAAAAATAATCATATTTAGACATTTCAAAAGAAATCTGAAATTATTTGACAACGTCCATGTGGGGTATGTTTAAAGCTTCGGAAAAAATCAGCTCAAAACTCAATGTACATTTTTTTTAGAAAAGGGGGACATCCCCGGCCTCTGCATCAGAGTGATGCATAGGGCCACCTTTATTAGCAAGCAAATAGGTTCAACAATAGTCTTAAAGTCTCAAACAAAAGCTGCTCACAAAGAGCTAAGGAACAAAAATAAAAGCCACAACCGGCTGGCAAAAGAGAGATAGGAAAACTAATTGCCTATCCTATTACATGACCGCCATCCAAACCGGCTGAAAATATCCCGTGCTACCATCTCCCATTGGATAGATCCAGTAACCAAACGCTCCCTGGCCTCCGTCGGAGTGAGTAACGACCACATAGGGATCAACGCAGTGGTTCGGAAGATAACCTGCAAACTCAATGTACATTTTAGAGATTCAAAAAAGACAAATTCGAATGTGAATAGTAGCAGCTTTGGGTGAATAGTACTTTGACACTATTCACATCCGATTTTGTCTTTTTTATTTCTATTAATGTAAGTTGAATCAGGAGCTACAAACTTCTTAAGGTTGTACATCAAACATTGATGTGTGTCTACAAAAAATTTGAGAATGTTTGGACATGTATTTTTTTTTTCAAAAGAAAAATCGATCTCATAGATCTCACCTAATGTGAAATCTCACACAAGTCTCCCCCAAACTTTCCTGAAAGCTCATGATTGATAAGTGATGATTTATTAGTGTGCACCATGTTAAAATTCTGGATCTGTAGAAAAATGGTGCGGGTTTACTTGGTCATACTTTTGCATGATTGTTTGTATGTGCTGATGTTATAGCATGATGTGTGTTTCTGCAATTAGATGTTTCTAATTAAGGAAAAGCAAATGTACATGGGTGCACCACCTCCATATTGCCTTGTTTATCGATTTGTTTATATATGATATTCCTTGTGTATAAAACGGAAATGGGTGCTGCATATTGCCTTGTTCACAAGCCGACATATTGGTACATGCCTGGTTGTGACATATCAACTTCTATTTATCCTGGTTTGCTGCTGAAGGTCCGTGCTAGAGCATTAATGTACCTCAACCATAGCGGCTACAAACTTCAGCACCATCCTTTGACACATCTGTCAGATATCCTGATGATCGAGGTATTAAGCTGGAATATCCAATTTCTTACTGTAGCTGAATTTTTTTTATGCCGTGCAGCTGAACATTTAGCAAAACATTAAAGATGTACTCCTACCATGAACTCACATTGAAACTTATTGCCTTCCTTTAGGAGTTGGAGCTGGAAGATCTCTGTAGAATATGTGGGCTTGAAATTAGCAGAAGCGGGGATACTAAAGCATTTGCTCCCAAACAAACAACCTTCAGCCTACCAACGCCATTATCTAAAAGTAGTGGCATTTACATCTCAAGGGAGATCAAAAGATGATAAGAGCATTGTTATGTATGTTTAGTAGAGTGCACAGCGGATATACAATGCATGGGGCACTTGTTCTGCTGTAATTCTGCTGCGTGTAAAAGTTTGTAACAAGAACACGAAAGGCAATTAATACAAGAGAAATCGAGGCTAATAATTGTTCTGCTGTAATTATGCTGCGTGTAAAAGTTTTTATGATTTTTCTGTTCTCTGGGAGCAGATGAGCCCGGGTTAAGATGTTTGTTGGCCTTCGGGCATGTATCATGTGCGGTGGGAAGAAAGAAATACCAAAGGGGGCCACCCAGGTGGGTGTGATGTGCGGTGGGAAGAAAGAAATACCAAAGGGGGCCACCCAGGTGGGTGTGATGTGCGGTGGGAAGAAAGAAATACCAAAGGGGGCCACCCAGGTGGGTGTGATGTGCGGTGGGAAGAAAGAAATACCAAAGGGGGCCACCCAGGTGGGTGTGCTCTGGTGGCTCATGCCGGTGCCCATCTTCTGGTATATAAGGTCATTGGTCCTAAAAAAATAAGTAGATGACTTTCAGAACGAAGCGGCGCCTTCTCTAGGCACATGCGGAACCTGGGCAGGAGCACTTTTGATCTTTGGTGGAGCGATTCTGCCGGAAAAACTTCTCTCCCGAAGAGGGAAATTGAAGCCATCATCATCACCAACAACCTTCTCATCGTGGGAGGGTTAATCTTCATCAACGTCTTCACCAACATCATCTCATCTTAAAGCCTGGTTTATTTCTTGTATTCAATCTTTGTCTCAAAACCTCAGATTGGTACCTACGGGTTGCTAATAATGTTGATTACATCTTGTAGTTGATGCTAGTTGGTTCTTGTAGTTGATGCTAGTTGGTTTATTTTGTGGAAGATTATATGTTCAGATACTTAATGATATTCAATACCCCTCTGATCTTGAGCATGAATATGATTTGTGAGTAGTACTTTAGTTCTTGAGGATATGGGAGAAGTCTCGTCATAAGTAATCATATGAATTCAGTATTCGTTCGATATTTTGATGATATGTATGTTGTTACTTCTTAGTGGTGTTATGTGAACGTCGACTGCATTACACCTCACTATCTTTGGGCCTAAGGAAATGTATTGTGGAGTAGTAATTAGATGATGGATTGCTAGAGTGATAGAAGCTTAAACCCTAGTTTATACGCTATTCCGTAAGGGGTTGATTTGGACCCATATGTTTAATGCTATGGTTAGATTTATCTTAATTCTTTTTTCATAGTTGCGGATGCTTACGAGAGGGGTAATCATAAATGGCAGGCTTGTTCAAATAAGAACAGAACCCAAGCACCGGTCCACCCACATATCAAATTATCAAGGTAGCGAACGCGAATCGAACAAACATAGTGAAAGTTACTAGATAAAATTCCCGTGTCCTCAAAAGCGCTTTACTTGCTATAAGAGAAAGTTCCAGCCTGTCCTTTGCTACAAAAAGGATGGGGCTACTTTGCTGCAGCTTTGTTACTATTGCTACTTGTCGCTCATTACAAATTACCTTGCTATCAAACTATCTATCACCGATAATTTTAGTGCTTACAAAAAATATCTTGCTGAAAATCGCTTTTCATTTTCTTCTGCTCCTTATTGGGTTCGACACTCTTACTTATCGAAAATACTACGATTGAGCTCCTATACTTGTGGGTCATCACAGCCAACCAACCTTGTGGGTGTTTCGCTTGCGCTCAAGTCCTAAAAAGCCCAAGTATTGTACGTCTTCTTCCAAGTCCAACTCCCCGTCCCAGCCGCGGACCGTCTCCAGGCTGTCCGACTGTCGGGGAGGAAGTCGAAGGAGGAAATGAGCAAGAAAAGTGGCCTAAGGTCAAAGGGAAAAGCAAGCCGCCTGCCGACAGGAAACAATCACAGATCGAAAGCACATGCATTTATATACAACAAAGGCTCACGGCCAAAAGTTCATTACATAAACTTACACCCAGTGGGTGGACTTGCCAAATAATCAAAAGTTCGAGCATAAAAACAAAAAGACAGGAAAAGATAAAAGCTTTACGTGGTGGCCGCGGCGGCATCAATCCGCGCCGGCTCTAAGGCGTTGGTGTCATCCATGGCGGCAGCTGTCGGTGTCAAAACCGGCGGATCTCGGGTAGGAGGTTCCGAACTGTGCGTCTAGGATCGATGGTAACAGGAGACGGGGGACACGATGTTTACCCAGGTTCGGGCCCTCTCTATGGAGGTAATACCCTACTTCCTGCTTGATTGATCTTGATGAATATGAGTATTACAAGAGTTGATCTACCACGAGATCGTAATGGCTAAACCCTAGAAGTCTAGCCTATGAGTATATGGTAATGAATCTGTCCTATCCGGACTATGCTCCCCGATTTATAGACACCGGAGAGATATAGGGTTACATGAGGTCGGTTACATAAGAAGGAATCTTCATAATTGGTCGCCAAGCTTGCCTTCCACGCCAAGGAGAGTCCAATCCGGACACGGGTATAGTCTTCGGTCTTCGTGTCTTCACAACCCATCAGTCCGGCCCAATGAGTAACAGGCCGGACGCCCGAGGACCCCTTAGTCCAGGACTCCCTCAGTAGCCCCTGAACCTGGCTTCAATGACGAGGAGTCCGGCGCGCAGATTGTCTTCGGCATTGCAAGGCGGGTTCCCCTTCTTCCGAACTTCCAAGATAGTCTTCGGACGCGATGATTGTATCTGGACCTGTTACACACCATGCACAACCGCAGAGAGAATATATTTATTCCACACGAGTTCCATCTGCCAACAGCTTTCCGCATTACGTCCGTTCGGTCATAATTTCGAACCGTTTGTCCCACGTTTCAAGATGCGGTCGCTATTGGCACGTCTTGTCGAAGCACAGATCGTGTCCCCTTATTGCGGAATTTTCATCGATGCGGGCATGGGTAACCCAACCGTGCCGTTTGCACAGCCTTTGGGAATAGGCGAATCTTAAGGAGAGCGAGGAGGCGTCTAATGTTTGCTGCCTTTATAAGAGGATAAGGATCCCCTCTTCCTCTTCTCACGCTTTCTCTCCATCTCCGCCTTCCCGATCTCGAGCTCCAGCGCCCAAGTTTTCATCTCCTTTCCACTCAAGCAACCATGTCCGGATCCGGTTGTCAGGGCAAGTGGATGGTCTCCTCCGTCAAGGAGGAGGACATTACTGAGCTCCGGGCGGCCGGATATTTGGCGAAGGGAATTGCCCACCGCTTACCGGTCGAGGGACAAATCGTCCCCACGCCGGAGCCCAACGAGAGGGTTGTATTCCTCCCTCATTTCTTCCGCGGGCTAATGTATTACTACGGGGTAGATTTCCATGATCTGTCCCCGAATTCCTTCCTCAACATCTCGGCGTTTATCGTCGTGTGCGAGGCCTTCCTCCGTATCCAACCCCACTTCGGGCTGTGACTCAAAGTCTTCAACGTGAAGCCGAAGGTGGTGGATGGCCAGCACGCGGAGTGCGGAGGGGCAATGGTGAGTAAATTGTCCAACGTCTCCTGGCCGAAGGGCACCTTTGTGGATACGGTAAAGGAGTGGCAAAAGCAGTGGTTCTACATCACAGAACCACGCGGCACCACCTGGGCCGCAGCTGCCGAATTCCGATCCGGTGCTCCTATGCGACTCACCTCTTGGGTCGAGAAGAGTCCGGACTGGTGTTCCCCTGACGAGCTGATAGCACTGCAGACGCGCGTTCAGTGCATGGTAACCAAGAGCGTCAAGCTCGTTGATGTGATCCAGGTGATGTTATTTCGCCGGATCCTTCCGTGCCAGCACCGAAGCCGCCCGTTGTGGGAGTTCAATCTGAGGAAGCACCAGACCCTGGTGAGGCTCTTCGAGACTACGCACGAAGGTGCATAGAAATTGCTCTTCAAGGGCAATGAGAAACCATCGGCCATGGATTCAGACCGTGGTCATGACTGTACACACCCCGCCAGCAAGGTATGTTATTTCGAATGAGTCCTCAACGTAATTGTTTTGAGGGTGATGTTTGAGCTTTTATTACTGCTCTTTCAGGACTGGATGGAGAGAGCGAAGCGGATCCAGTGTCCGGCTCCGCTGCCTGAAGAACCAGTCATCCCGCGTCTGGCGAAGATGCTGGTGCCGGCGCCATATAAGGCGCCGGAGAAGAAGGCCAAGAAGAAGGCAAAGGGGGCCAAGAGTGGCCTCCGTCGTAGGGCACTTCGGATGCAGCGTCCGAAGACGACGAAACTCATTTCTCTGTCCCTGAGGACAATGACGGGGAAGAGGAAGAGGTAGAAAACAACCCCCCCCCCCTGAGGAGAGGAAGAAGAGGGCAGCTCCGGCGCATCTGGAGGCGGAGGCGCCCGAAAAGGGGAAGGGCGCTCTGGCGGCCAACACCGCATGGGACGTGGACAGTAGTCCGGAACGACGTCCCTGCACTAAGCCTCAGGCCGCCTCGTGAGTGACACGGCTTTATCGATGCACACATCAGCTCTTTCCTCTTTATTATTTTAACTTAGTTAACTACACCATTGCAGTCCGGCCCGTGATCTTATCCAGCAATCCTCCTCAGGAGGTTCATTGGCTTCGTCGGAGATGGCGAGCAGGTCGCCACTGCCTGCTTACTCCCCCGGGGCCGGGGACGACACCGAAGTGCTGTCCCGAAGGACCGTTCCGAAGGGAGGAGCCCAAGACTTTGTTCGGGAGGCGCCACAAGGCGAGACCTCCACTGCCGGACACGTGGGGGATCCAGTCCCCATGGAGACTGGCGAAGAGGGCCGTATCCAGATCGCCCTCAGCCGAATATGGTTCCGGAGCCCCCTATGGCTCCGAAGTCGGGCGAGCAGCTCCCTTTGAAGGGGGGTGTGCCGCCTCCACCGGTGGCTCCTGTCCATCCAGGAGCGTCAGATGATCTGATGGGGGCGCTGCGAAGCGCCTCCGTCGTGGACGAGCACCGCGTCCTTATGGGTGCGGTGATTGAGAAAGTTCAGTCTACCAAGAGCGGACTGAATGAGGCCTGCGGCAGCCTGTTAACAGGTTTTGAGGTAAGAGAAAGAAATCCCATGTAGTCAGTAGCCCCTGAGACACTGTCCGGTGCTCGGCAAGAGGAACCGGACAGAGGATCAATCATCTAGTGTAGGAGACTAACGTGATATGTGTGCATGAGCAGGCGTCGCTGTTGGCCGCGACCTCACATGCTGCCGAAGTCTCTGAACTGAAGCAGAGGCTGGAGCGGACCGAGAACGAGCTCATCGAGGTTACAATGCGGCTTCAAGAGAAGCAAGGTAGGTATCGTCTTGCTGTGTGTTCGGAAAGAACAAACGTTGCATATTGAACGTAATGTCGAAATGTGTGTAGGAGTCGCAACCGAGGTGGAGGCCCTAAAAAAGGCTCTGGCCGAAGCCGAGGGGAAGGACGTCGAGCAGCAAGCCGCTCGAAAAAAGCTCGAGGCCCGAGTCAAGGAGGTCCAACAGGAGCTCCAAGACGCGGTGAAAAAATGTGAGATCTTGGAGAATGACGTGTCGGCTCAAAAGGCCGAACTCTCCAAGGCTCGTCAGAGCGCGGAGACCGCACGGAATGAGGCCCGGACCGCCCTCCAGGAGATCCAGGAGGCTAGGAAGATCATGGCGGGTAAGGCTTTTAAGATGCAAAGCAAGTATGCGGAGAAGCAATACCTTTTACTAACCCGGGTTCGGAGTTCCCCAGGGGCTTTTGCGGATTTACCACGTAGCGTATCAGACACTGCAGAGTTCTACCAAGCCGAAGGAGGAGGTTCGACGGAGAAGTTATTCTGGACGCAGTATGCAACGCCAGAGCATCCCGTGTCCTTCACCGACCAGCTGAAGCAGCTGGTGGAGCTGCATAGGGTGGCCGAACTAGCCATGAAGGATTTAACAATCCGGCTATGGCCAGCCGAAGCTATGCCCGACAGCTAATTCGGACTTGTGAGGCGGCTAGTGGAAGCCTGTCCGCGGCTGGACGTTATCAAGCGCTCTGTATGTATTGAAGGTGCCCGTATGGCCTTCGCTCGCTGCAAGATGTGGTGGGCGAAGATGACCGCTGTTGAAGTGGCCAGCGGGCCGCCAGAGGGCAAGGAGCACCGCACACCCGAAAAGTATTTTGCGGATGTCCTAGAAGGGTCTCGACTTGTGGCAGCTCAATGTTCGAAGGACAATATTCTCGAATGAATACATTCATGTTGTCCTTTGCCTTGTATTATAAAGACAAAGCTTGTTTTGTAATGTAATTTCGTTATGCTTTAAATTGTTTCCTCCTGTGCGGCCGTGTTATATGCAATCTGAGGGTTGGCCAGTCGTCGGCTTCTGCCCTCACGTAATTAGTACGGAGGTGTTCGGGATGGGATCTAAACAATCTTGATCCAATTATATGGTCCTTGAAGGAGTTGTTTAGCGCAACGAACAAGGCAATCAGACTATACGGCTTAAACACCCTCACTTAGCCATAGGAGTTTTATGATTAAGCAAGTGCGCAGCCCCTGGTCCAAGCCAGGGTGCTGCCAGCATCTGATCGGGAAGTGCCGATCCTTCGCGTGACGCAGAAAAAAATCTCCAACGATTTTGTAACCCTCGAACAGCTGACCGGCTCTCGCCGTATCATGACAGTCAGTTTTCGGCTTTCTCTACTAAGGTGCTCATCCGGTCAAGGCCAGGGCACAATCGCAGTAGTTCTCCCTTTACTACCCTAGCTGATAGAGCGGAACGTAGGGTAGCAAGCACAGGAGCCGTACAACCCAACTATTGACCAAAGACATGATTCGGAGCCAATGCATATAATGCTAAATTTCGGGGTGCCGAACTTTTATACAAGAAGTGTTCGGACTTTGTTGCCGTGTTATGGGGCGATAAGCAGCCCCTGGCGAATATGAAACATACAAAAGAGTACCGATGTAGCTGCTAAGCAGATCGAAATAAAATGAAGTAAGAAGCGAAAACCACAGAAACTGGGCCGCAAATCATTTTTATTATAACTGAATGGATACGTCAAGGCGTATCTTATAAAATAGTGCGATAAGCACCTGGGCTATTTAATATGCCGGGATCAAGAAGAGGCAGCGTGCGGGTCCTGAGAAATAAGTAAAAAATACCGTCAAGAAGAACGTATGGAGGTTGCCCTACGCACCTATGCTGCATGCCCCCTTTGTATGCCGATCCTTCGAAGGGGCTGATGATCAGGCTCGCGAGAAAAGGAACCTAAAACGGAAAGGAAAAAGTGTGTCCGGGGTCAGTCTAGCCGAACTGTAGATCCCGGGTTAGCTTGTGCCTCCGTCGACGTCCATGGAATTTCGAGTGCGTAATTATGTACGCGTGGTACGAATGCCACTACCTCATCGGGACTGGGATGGAGGCCAAATTGCTAGTCGAGCTCTTGATGAGCCTTGCTGTCCTGCTGCAGTGTAGTTCGGAACTTCATGATGGTGTCCAGGGGCTTGGCAGCCGCATTATGGTGCTGCTTGAGAAGGCCGCTCTGTACCTCTGCTGCTAGGGCGACGGTGTGCTCCTCTGTTCGGAGGGAGCGTTCCATGTTGCCATTGACTGGTATGACGCCGCATGGGCCGGGCATCTTGAGCTTGAGATAAGCGTAGTGTGGCACTGCGTTGAATCTAGCAAACGCTGTTCGTCCGAGCAGTGCGTGGTAGCCGCTGCGGAATGGGGCGATGTCGAAGATTAACTCCTCACTTCAGAAATTGTCCGTAGAGCCGAAGACCACTTCCAGCGTGATTGAGCCCGTACAGCGGGCCTCAACGCGTGGTATGACTCCTTTGAAGGTAGTCTTTGTTGGTTTGATTCGTGAGGGGTCAATGCCCATCTTCCGCATCGTGTCTTGATAGAGCAGGTTAAGGCTGCTACCACCGTCCATCAGGACTCGTGTTAGGTGAAACCCGTCAATAATTGGGTCCAGGACTAGTGCGGCTGAACCGCCATGGCGGATGCTAGTTGGGTCTCGTCGATCGAAGGTGATCGGGAATAACGACCATGGATTGAATTTTGGGGCGACTGGCTCTACCGCATAGACGTCCCTGAGTGCACGCTTACGCTCCCTTTTGGGGATGTGTGTGGCATATATCATGTTCACCATTTTGACTTGAGGGGGAAATTTCTTCTGCCCTCCAGTGTTCGGCTGCCGGGGCTCTTCGTCCTCGTCCTCACTTTGTGATCCCTTTTCTTTGTTTTCGGCATTTAACTTGCCAGCCTGCTTGAAAACCCAACAATCCCTGTTGGTATGATTGGCTTGCTTATCCGGGGTGCCATGTATTTGGCACGGACGGTCGAGTATGCGGTCTAGGCTGGAAGGTCGTTCATTGTTTCTTTTGTAGGGCTTCTTCCGTTGGCCGGACTTGGAGCCTCTGAATCCGGCGTTGACTGTGGTGTCATCGGTGTTGTTATCATTGCTTCAGAGTTTGTGCCTATTGCGCCGGAGCTTGCCAGTGCTATTCTTGGCCTCAGAGGGGCCTGTCTCGCTGGCTGTGTTGTTACTACGAGCCAACCAACTCTCCTCTCCCGCTCAAAAGCGGGTCATGAGTGCCGTGAGGGCTGCCATAGACTTCGGCTTTTCTTGGCCGAGGTGGCGTGCTAGCCATTCGTTGCGGATGCTGTGTTTGAAGAAAAGGAAAATAGCAACACAGAAAAAGAACAAGTGCGACAAGCAAAGGAAAAGCAGGGAAAATTACTAACCTCACAGTCGTGGGAATTGTCCGTCTCGGGCCCACTGATGGGGCAAGCCGGCACGTCTTCTTGACGACCCTCCTTCCGCCTACCGGTTGCGTCACGGCCAGGTGCTTCTCAGCCGGCCACAGATCGGCCGACTGCTTCTCACGCGGCCGCTCGGCGGCCGCCGGCTTGCTAGACGGCTTGGCTCCGATCGTTTTCCGCAGTCGCCTCCGAGGGGCGACACTGGCATCTCCCCCCTAGGCGGTGGCGCCACACCATCGGCACCGCTCAGGTCATCTTCATCGTCGTCCATCCACTCGCACAAGGGGTCAGGAATCGGAGACTTACTGGCGTGGCTGGACCCGCTGGTTTTGGCGTCTTCAAGTCGCGTGTTGGCTCCGCCCTCTTCCTCGTCGCCTCCAGCCTCGTCCCCATTCGAGTCGGGCAGGTCCGGCTGCAGGACCTAAGGATTTGGCCCGTCGTGGGTACGCTGGCTTGGGAAGCACTGTGAGGTAGGGTGGAACCCTAGAGGACCAATCTTTCACGATTGGAGGGGATCCTGCGAAGAACATGAAGAACACGAGAGAAAACGCTCAAATAGACAAGATACGATCACACATATGCTAGATCCACATACACATAAGGAGATACACGATCCAAGTCAACACAAGAGGATACAAAGGGTAGCTAGTTCATCGCAATCCTTGAAGGAGTTGAGGTCTTGAATCCTAGATGGATCTTCCCTAGAAGGGGTCTTGAATCCGCTTGGGGGATCTTCTCCTAGGAGGCCTTGGTCTCCAATGGAGTAGGGGTACAAGTGGACGAGCAAAGCTCTATCTCCAAAATAAGCTATCACAATACTAACCCTAAAACGTTGGGGAAGAAGGAGTATATATAGTATAGGGGGTGAAAGGGTACATGGGCCTCGGCCTGTTACTGTGCGCAAACAGAGAGGGCTGGATGTCCGGGCATCAGGCCAGATGTCCCGGCCTTCCCGTCGGGCCGGATGTCCGGGCTGGCTTTGGTTGCTCTCTGAGTAGGCTCGGGCCAGATGTCCGGGCCGAGGGCCGGATGTCCGGCGGCTTGCGTCGGGCCGGATGTCTGGGACCGGGGCCAGTTGTCCAGGTCTGTTTGATTCTAGTTGCTCTCTCGATAGGGTGGAGCCGAATTCCTAGGGGTCGGGCCGGATGTCCGGTGCCTGTAGGTGCTTCTCGGCTGGGTCGTTGTTGTGGCTGACATCTTCAGGGGCCGGATGTCCAGGTCCTGGGAGCTTTCTCCGGTTCCTTTCGTCGGTCCTTTTCATCCATGTACTTTGGGACTTGTTCATCTTCACGAGCATCTCCGAGAGGGTCTTCTCCGTACCTAATCACACAAAGCATTCTGTCTTTAGGTAGTAGCCATGTCTCATGTGGGTCATATGGAATATCACTAAGGAGAGATGTCACCTCGGTCACGAGAGCTCTTGCACGGCTCGTGTCATCGGTCCAGTTGGCACTTGAGGGGACGGCAGTAGGTCCATGGGGATGACCATAGGATGCTCCGCATCATCTCCTCCCCTTGGGAAAGATCTGACCTCAGATCGAAAACCTCATCACCATGGTAGGGAGAGAGATCCTTGATGTTGAAGACGTCGCTCATGTTGTACTTGTCGCGTGGTATGTTGATCTTGTATGCATTGTTGTTGTAGCATGTGATCACCTTGAAGGGTCCGTCGGCACGTGGTAGTAGCTTGGACTTGTGTTCGTTGTAGAAGTGGTCCTTGTGAAGGTGTAACCACACAAGATCTCCAATGTTGAATATCATGGGGCGCGTGTTGATGTTGATCTTGGTCGCGAGGCATTGTACTTGGCGCTCGATGGTGTGCCTTGTATCTTCATGCATCTTCTTGAGATAGCTCGCTCGGGCACTCGCGTCCATGTTGATGCGCTCTTGTAGATGTAGTGGTAGAATGTCCAATGGGGACAATGGATTGAATCCGTAGACGACCTCGAAGGTGGACTTGCCGGTAGTAGAGTGTCTTGCTCGATTGTAGGTGTACTCGGTGATGGGTAAGCATTCCTCCCACTCCTTGATGTTCTTCTTGATCAACACGCGGAGGAGAGTCGATAGCGTCCGATTTGTGACCTCCGTTTGGCTGTCGGTTTGTGGATGGTATGTCGAAGAGAATAGAAGCTTGATTCTGAGCTTGGTGCATAGCGTCTTCCGAAAGTAGCTAATGAACTTGATGTCGCGGTCCGAAATGATAGTCTTGGGCACTCCATGTAAAAGCAAGATTTCCATACAAAAGAGATTCGCAACATCTGAAGCATCGTCTATCTTGTTGCATGGAATAAAATGTGCCATCTTAGAGAAACGGTCCACAACAACAAATACATAATCTTTTCCATTTTGAGTTCTAGGCAAACCAAGTATAAAGTCCATACTAATATCTTCCCATGGGTGATACGGAATAGGAAGAGGCATATAAAGACCATGGGATTGAGCTTTAGACTTAACTTTGCGACATGTCGAAAGTGCGTTAAGTCGACTAGAGGGGGGGGGGTGAATAGGCGATTTTTACAAATTCATCACTGAGGAATTTCACGGTGAGGAAATTCCGAAGTCACGAACGACTAGCAGCGGAATAAGTACTCAGATGCAAACATAACAGAACAGAAGCACATTCATCATGATGAAATGAAAACAAGCACAGAGTACAGAAAGCGTAAACACAGGATAAGCAGGCTGAAGACACACTGACTGAAGAAATTGAACTGAGGAAATTGAGAAAGTCTTCAGTCAAAGTCTTCAAACAGTAGCGATCAATTACACAACACAGTAATGAAGAAATGAAAGCGTTGAGGAAATAGAACCAGTTAGCTCGGTGAAGACAGTGATTCGGTAGACCAGTTCCAACTGCTGTGACAGTTGTACGTCTGGTTGGAGCAGTTAGGTATTTAAACCTGGGGACACACAGTCCTGGACACACAGTCCTCACCGTATTCTCCTTGAGCTAAGATCACACAGACCTCGCCCAATCACTCGTGCTAAGTCTTCAGGTGACTTCCAAACCTTCACAAACTCAGTCACTCGGCGATCCACAATTTCCTCTTGGATGCTCTATACCATGATGCCTAACCGTCTGGAAGATGCACAGTCTTCAAAGGTAACAAGCGTCGGATCCACATAGGAACAATCTCTTCAGTGATGCTCAATCACTTTGGGTTTGGGTTTTCCTCACTTGATGATTTTCGCTCAAAGTCCTCGGAGGATGGGATGCTCTCAATGACAAGTGTTAGTTTCTCTCGGAGCAGCCAACCAGCTAGTGGTTGTAGGGGGCAACTATTTATAGCATAGGGAGCAACCCGACATGATAAGACATAAATGCCCTTCAATGATATGACCGTTAGGTGGGTAGATATTTTGGGATAGCTAGCGCATAGCACAGCAACGGTCGGAAATTTGGACTCTCAAATTCCTCAGGGCTATCATGATCCTCACTTGTAGGCAATCCGCACTGGCGAATTCCTAACTCCTCAGTCAGAACAAATTCCTCAGAGACCAGAAGAACTTCGTCTCTATCACTAAAGAAATTGACTGAACTGTATGAGATTTCCAATGGCTTCACTCGAAGGGATTGGTAGGTGTAGGATTTTGAGTTGAGTATCACATGGAAACTTTTCCTTAGATTTTCCTCGACCCCCTTTAACAGTACAGTGTTTCCTATGACTCAAGAAAGAGAAAATGAAACCACGAAAACAAAAGTCTTCACGCTTCATGTTCCTCGCATGAATACCATGTCTTCAGGGTCACACCAATTTCTTCAGTTTCAAAGTCTTCAGAAAGCCAAAGTCTCCTGTTGAAGACATTCATTTTTAGGGGTCGACTTTCTCTGTAAATATCAAACTCCTCATAGACTTATAGACCTGTGTACACTCACAAACGCATTAGTCCCTTAACCTATAAGTCTTCAATACTCCAAAATCACTAAGGGGCACTAGATGCACTTACAATCTCCCCCTTTTTGGTGATTGATGACAATATAGGTTAAGTTTTCAACGGGGATAAACATATGAAGTGTAAATACTGATATTGAGGAATTTGATTGCAAGATATAGAAGAACTCCCCCTGAAGATGTGCATAGTGAGGAATTTGCTTTTGAGAAGCAATGCACATCGAAGAGTATAATCTTGGAGATTTCCCCCTATATCTTGTAATTCATACACGAAACATATGATATGAAGAATTTGAAATGCATGATGAAATATGGTGACTGATGTAATTCAGCATGCGTGGATTAACATATATGAGGAAATAGCATGCAGAAGAACATAGCGAAAGTAGTAGACCACCATCGGAGTTAAGATTACAACTCGATCCAACAAAGACTTCAGAAGAACGAGAGTTGTAACTTAGCTCAAATTTGAGTTAACTCATATTGACCCGCTTGAAGACTAACTCAAATTTCTCCCCCTTTGTCATCGAATGACCAAAAGGGATGAAAAGTGAGGACTAACGCCCCTGAAGAATATCATCATGAAGTCGACGGAGGAGCGCTAGCGTTGTTGGGGTCGGTTGTTGAAGTAGGGCCTGCCGTAGTGTCGTACAAGTCTTCATTTTCATCAGTCTCGCGCGATAAAGAATAAGAGCTGGCCACCAAGTGAGGAACTTTGACCTTCTTCAATTTGTTCGAAGGTGGCTGAGACCAGTCAAAGTCCTGCTTGAAGCCCATCTGTTTAAGATCTTCTTCACCGTAGAGATGAGACAGAACAGCCCACATGCGATAAAAAACTTCATGGAGGTAGTAATGGTTCTTCTTCACTGAATTCTGAGTGATTGTCATGTTCTGAAGAATTGAACCAAACTGACGCTTGACCCATTTATGGTTGCGATCGACCTTCTGGTGAAGACTGAGGAGAAGCTCACGATCAGTCGTCACTCGTGGAGCAGTGGCTTGAGGATTTGGCTTTGAAGCATTAGCGACAGAGTCATGAGTGGCAGAGTCATCATTGGTGGAGTAGGATGCTGCTTTGCAAAACTGTCCATCCAATGGACGTGTGCCTTCATCAATAACAGTGGTATTGCCCTTCTCATCAGCTGAGGAAATGGCCCGTTTGAGGACTTCAATTGGGGGCAAGTAGCTGCCATGGTTAAGAGTATCCGCCTTGTAATTGATTGAAGACCTTGATCTGAGGAATCTCATAATCCAAGGAGCGTAAGGCTTCAACTCAAAAGGTGACAGTGCAACATTTGCCAGAGTCCTCATGAAGAAATCATGGTAGTTGACAGGAACTCCATGGATGATGTTGAATAGCAGATTCTTCATGATGCCAATGACTTCTTCTTCATTATAATCGTGGCCTTTGATAGGACTCAGGGTCTTGGTCAGAATCCTGTAGATGGTTCTTGGCACATAGAGCAATTCCTTCACGAGGAATTTGGTTCTTGGGGCTTGGCCAGGCTTCAGTGGCTTCATCAACACTTGCATGTAATGATCAGATAGCTCAGGTTCATGGTAGATGAGCCGCGCACCTTCAAGGGGAGGACTGAGAGGCAGGGCATGAAGCAATTCAGAGGCCGGTGCTTTATAGTGCGTGTTCTAGTCCAGCACCCATGAATTCACATCTTCAGCGTTGCCTGTGATGTGCAATGTAGCGTAGAACTAGAGAATTAGCTCTTCATTCCAGTCAACGATGTCGGTGCAGAAGTTGAGCAGCCCAGCATCATGAAGAACACTGAGGACTGGGGTGAAGCAAGGCAGGGACTCCATGTCAACATGAGGAATATGCTCATGGTCGAAGATCTTGTCTTTCTCGAAAAGTAGAGAAGAATAGAAATTCATCTAACTTGATGTCCAGAAACGCTTCCTTCAAAGACGAGCAGAGTCATATGGGTTGTAATCAGTGAAGAATACATGCTCGTGAAAGAAGTCATCATCTTTGAACATCTGCTTCTTTGAGAAGGGATTCTTCGGCTTGGGCTGAGGAGTATAAGTCAATGTCTTCACAGCCTCAGGAATCACAGTCTCAGGAGCCGCAGGCTGAGGAATTTCAGAGTCAACATTTTTAGTGGCAGCCTGGGTCTCCACTTCTTCAGCAGCATGAGCATCAGCACTAGTGGTTGGAATTTCTTCAGGAATGGTGAGCAGTGAAGCTTGAGGTTCATCAGAGCCCATTTGAACTTCTTCAGTTTGGACTGGGGACTGAGGAATCTGTTGCAGTGGGGTGAACATGGGTGAATTGGGGTGATGACTTTCCCAATAGTCATCATTCAGCACTGGAGTGGTGCACCCAATGTCCACGTCTTCTTCTTCATCATCAATTTCCTCAACGCCTGCCTCTTCAGCTGTGAACTGAGGCATAGGCGATGATATCAGAGGAGTTGAAGGGATATCATCCACTTCAATTTCTTCGTCCAACTGCTCTGACAAAGCAGCAGAAGGAACGTCTTCATCTGATCCGCTTGGGATCTCATAATCCTCACCAAAGGGAACAATCTCCTTTGATGGCATACTTGAGACGGGAATAGCATCAATGGGATTCTCAAAAGAGCTTGTCAAAGTCTTCATCTTCTTTGGTGCTGAAGACTCTGAGATTGCAGATGCTTTGCTTTTCTTTACAGCTGCTCGCTCCGCAGCTTTGGTTTTCTTCGCTTCTGATGCAGAAGGAAGAACAGGACTTGGCGTTGGTGTAGGAGGAGCAAAGGAAATTGGTTCATTTACCTCAGGCGTAATTGATGCAGTTGCCCTGACTTGTTCAGTTTCTTCAGGCACAACGGCAGATGCTTTAGCAGGCCTGGCTTGTTCTTCAGGCGCAACACTAGTGGTTGCCCTGGCAATTTCTTTAGCGGCTGAAATGTCTTCCTCAGCCCTGGTACTTGCAGTTTCATCAGTAGCCTGATTTTCATCAGCGGTGCTGGCATGTTCTTCAGTTTGCTGGGTAGATGCTTCAGCCTGAGGAGATTCATGTTGCGATGATGCAGCAACATTGGAAGTGATTTTTTCAGCCATTTTCACAAATCTGACTTTGGCTCCAAGCCAATCTGTACGGTAGGCATCAAATTCATCACTGAGTCCTTTGATCTCAGCTTGTGCAGCCACAAGTTCATCAGTTGTCATTTTGACAACGTTCTTGTTCAGAAAGCTCTCCTTCTTGTATTGAGATTTCTTCAGCTGCCTGGCCTTCCCAAACTTCCATTTTTCTTCGCCTATAAAGGCGGTCCGCATGTGACTTTGGCCAGGAGTGAGCTTGAAGTCAGGCATAGGAGTATTGGGGTCCTTGTGCCAGAGATCAATGTACTCAAGGATCAACTTGGGATCCAGCAGAAGAGGCACTTCACTTCCTTTGGCTCTAGGGGCCCTTTGTTGTCTGTCTCTGATGATTTCAGCGAGTTCTTCATCATCAGCTTCATCTTCACTGGATGGTACATGAAAGGCAACCTGCTTCTTATGAGTACTTGGTCTAGAACCTCGTCCAGCAGTAGCCTTGGTCTTCAGCAAAGTAGGGCCTGTTGAAGATTGCGGAGGAGCTGAAGAACTTGTAGAGGCTCCTGAGGCAATTGAGATGACTGTGGTCCTTTGACACGAGGCGAGATGCACAGGTGCTGAGGACTTTGTCGGAGCAACTGAGGACTTTGCAATAGGAGGAACTGGAGCAGCTTGAGGAATTTGCCGTGAGGGCATGGATGAGCTTGGCCGTGAGGGCATTGCAGAGGAACTGGGCTTGTGTGCAGGCTTTTTGGCCATGGCCTTCCTAGGCCTGCTAGCAGAGGCCTCAGCAGTGGCAGCAGCAGAGTCTTCATTGAATTTCCTCATAGCTTCCTTAGCCATCTTGGCTAGCTTGGCTTGCCGTTTAGCCCATTCATTAGGATAGTCCTCACCGCACTTGAGACTGGTGGGATCAGCAATTTGGCCAGGTGCCAGTGGAGGTCTTGGGCAAGGAGGGTGAAGAGCAAATTTCTTCATGTACTTTGGAGTGACATATCGGTAATCCCTCCATTCCCTTGCCCATCTCCGTTCAATCCTTTGTATGCGCACCTTGCGCTGATTCTTGTTTTCCTTGCCATGTTTGGCCTCATCAGGAGTACAATATTCTTCATAAATGTCATCAGGGATCTCAAACACTGTGTTGACTTCGAGTTTCTTGCCTCCCTTCTGAGGTTTCTTGCCATCTTCCATATTCTTCAGCTGAGGATTTTGAACAATTGAGTTCTCTGAAGAGGTATGCAATTTGTCTTCGAGGAACGCTGCAAATGAGTTAAGTTGATGAGAACCTAGTGATTCAGCAGCGGACATGTGTACCTGTGAACAGAGTATAGGTGTGAATAATTTGGAGAGGTCATATGCGTTCTCAGAAGTTCTTGCAAAAAGGAACAAGTTTGAAGAATTTGACCAGTGGTGTCTTGAGGAATTTCACTAAACGCTTTTTGACTTAGGTTCCAGAGTTGTATAGATTGAAAATCCACACAATTGAGGAATCTTGAAGAAAAATGTTGCTTAAGAGAAATAGATCAAGAACAAAATGCTTGTGTGAGGTGTTTAAAGTGTGGAAGTTGAAGAATAAACACCTTTTGAAGATTTTGTAGAAATCATCAGAATCAACAAGGGCAGTAAAAGTAGCTTTTAATTACCCTTGACGAAGAACACGACGAACTGGGAGTAGTAGATTGGAAGTTCGTCAGTTCAGATCTTCCACGCCCTAACTTGGCAGAGGAAGACAACTACGGCGGCGGTGGAGAGAAGAAATCCGGGGCCGGTGCGAGTACGACGGCGATGAGGTCGAGGCAGTGAAGCTCTTCCTCACCGGCGACGATGGAAGTAGCGGCGGCGCTAGGTCTGGAAGCTCGAGCGAGGGGAAGTGAGGTCGAGCAGGGTAAACGCAGTCTGAGGAGGGTGAGGGGTATATATATAGCCGAGGTGAAAAAACCGCTCGCCCGAGAAAAATGGACAAACGTGCTTGATGTCTACTACGCAACCTTCTTCTTGTAGACGTTGTTGGGCCTCCAAGTGCAGAGGTTTGTAGGACAGTAGCAAATTTCCCTCAAGTGGATGACCTAAGGTTTATCAATCCATGGGAGGCGTAGGTTGAAGATGGTCTCTCTCAAACAACCCTGCAACCAAATAGCAAAGAGTCTCTTGTGTCCCCAACACACCCAATACAATGGTAAATTGTATAGGTGCACTAGTTCGGCGAAGAGATGGTGATACAAGTGCAATATGGATGATAGATATAGGTTTTTGTAATCTGAAAATATAAAAACAGCAAGGTAGCAAGCGATAAAAGTGAGCGTAAACAGTATTGCAATGCTAGGAAACAAGGCCTAGGGTTCATACTTTCACTAGTGCAAGTTCTCTCAACAATAATAACATAATTGGATCATATAACTATCCCTCAACATGCAACAAAGAGTAACTCCAAAGTCACTAATAGCGGAGAACAAACAAAGAGATTATTGTAGGGTACGAAACCACCTCAAAGTTATTCTTTCGGATCGATCTATTCAAGAGTTCGTACTAGAATAACACCTTAAGACACAAATCAACCAAAACCCTAATGTCACCTAGATACTCCAATGTCACCTCAAGTATCCGTGGGTATGATTATACGATATGCATTACACAATCTCAGATTCATCTATTCAAGCAACACAAAGAACTTCAAAGAGTGCCCCAAAGTTTCTACTGGAGAGTCAAGACGAAAACGGGTGCCAACCCCTATGCATAAGTTCACAATGTTATGGAACCCGCAAGTTGATCACCAAAACATACATCAAGTAGATCACGTGAATATCCCATTGTCACCACAGATAAGCACATGCAAGACATACATCAAGTGTTCTCAAATCCTTAAAGACTCAATCCGATAAGATAACTTCAAAGGGAAAACTCAATCCATTACAAGAGAGTAGAGGGGGAGAAACATCATAAGATCCAACTATAATAGCAAAGCTCATGATACATCAAGATCGTGCCGAATCAAGAACACGAGAGAGAGAGAGATCAAACACATAGCTACTGGTACATACCCTCAGCCCCGAGGGTGAACTACTCCCTCCTCATCATGGAGAGCGCCGGGATGATGAAGATGGCCACCGATGAGGGATCCCCCCTCTAGCAGGGTGCCGGAACAAGGCCCCGATTGTTTTTTGGTGGCTACAGAGGCTTGCGGCGGCGGAACTCCCGATCTAGGTTTCTTTCTGGAAGTTTGGGGTTATATAAGAGGTGTTGGAGTCGGGAACAAGTCAGGGGGGGTCCCCGAGGCGGCCACGAGGCAGGGGGCGCGCCCAGGGGGGTAGGGCGCCCCCCACGCTCGTGGTGGCCTCGGGGCTCTTCTGGCCCACTTCCGGTACTCCGTGGGCTTCTTCTGGTCCAAAAATGATCTCTGTGAAATTTCAGCTCAATTGGACTCCGTTTGGTTTTCCTTTTCTGTAAAACTCAAAAACAAGGAAAAAAACAGAAACTAGCACCGGGCTCTAGGTTAATAGGTTAGTCCCAAAAATCATATAAAATAGCATATAAATGCATATAAAACATCCTAGAAGGATAATATAATAGCATGAATACTTCATAAATTATAGATACGTTGGAGACTTATCAGCATCCCCAAGCTTAATTCCTACTCGTCCTCGAGTAGGTAAATGATAAAAGAAATAATTTATGAAGTGTGAATGCTAGCAGGTGCACAAGTTTGATCAATGATAATTTCAATAACCTTTTCTAGCATCATTATATGTCATAACAGTAGCTCATATCATAAAGCTTCTCATGATCAAGTAACAAGCTATTCACATGTTAAAGTATAGATCATAAACTTTCTTGAAAACTAACAAACAGTTCTCAGTCATCAAACAATTGCAATTCATCTTATTTTTCAGGAAAGGTCTATGTAAGAGCTTTGATTTAGCAAATCCCACATACTCAACTATCATATAGTCTTCCATGATTGCTACCACTCAAAGCATATTTTTAGAACAAATAGCATCCATCGAACACAGAGAAAGATAGGGGCTTAATGTTTCGCCTCCCAACTTATTTATCATATAGATAATTGTCAACAATAATAATTCATGATCAAATATATTTGAATGGCCATATATGCTTAGATCTTTCTCCACCACATGATGCTTGCCAACTAAAAAGTAGGTTGGAATGAGAAGGAATACTACCGACTCTTGCATAAAAGTAAAAGATAGGCCCTTCGCAGAGGGAAGCAAGGATTTGCAGAGGTGCCAGAGCTCGAAGCTAAAACAGAGATGAAAATAATTTCGAGAGGTATGCTTTCATTGTCAACATAACGACCAAGAGTTCCCAATATCTTCCATACTAGATACATTATAGGCAGGTCCCAAACAGAAAGGTAAAGATTTTACTCCCCCTCCACCAACAATCACACTCCACGGCTTGTCCGAAACAACGGGTGCCGTCCAACTATCAACAATCCTGGGGGAGTTTCTTTAAATTATTTGCGAATTTGTTTTTGATCTTTTGATCATAGGACTGGGCATCCCAGGTACCAGGCATTTTCTCGTGAATGATGAGCGGAGTCCACCCATTGTGAGAATAACCCACCTAGCATGGAAGATACTGACAGCCCCTAATCGCTACATGAGCGATTCGGGCATACAAAACAGATTATTATTTGAGGTTTAGAGTTTGGCACATGCAAACTTACTTGGAATGGCAGGTAAATACCGCATATAGGTAGATATGGTGGACACTCATGGAAGAAACTTGGTTCAAGGAATTTGGATGCACAAGCAGTATTCCCGCTTAGTACAGATATTTGGCTAGCAAAGGATTCTAAATAGCAAGCACCACATGTTAGAGGATCCATAACAATATAACTTCTACTTCTTATATGTGAAGGCATTACTCCCCATGGGATAAGCATATGAAACATATATAATTTCAGATTTATGATATTCAAATCATTCAACCATTTACTCATAGGATATAAGTGAAGCACACGAGTAAATGACAAACTACTCCAAAAAGATATAAGTGAAGATCAATGAGTAGTTAAAAAATTATGTAGCTATGTGAAGACTCTCTATCATTTAAGAATTTCAGATCTTGGGATATTATTCAAACATCAAGCAAAACAAAATAAAACGACATTTCAAGGATAACACTCATCATGTGAAGTACAAAAACTTAGGCTCAACCGATACTAACCGATAATTGTTGAAGAAGAAAGGTGGGATGCCTACCGGGGCATCCCCAAGCTTAGATGCTTGAGACTTCTTGAAATATTATCTTGGGGTGCCTTGGGCAACCCCAAGCTTGAGCTTTTGTGTCTCCTTAATTCCTCTCATATCACGGTTTCCTAAATCTCGAAAGCTTCATCCACACCAAACTCAACAAGAACTCGTGAGATAAGTTAGTATAAACCAATGCAAAAACCTTATCATTTTCTACTGTAACAAATCACTAAAATTATTATTCAACATTGCATACAAAATGCCTATGCATATTTAATACTCCTATCCTCAAATAGAATCATTAAACAAGCAAACATATGCAAACAATGCAAACATAACAGCAATCTGCCAAAACAGCACAGTTTGTAAAGAATGCAAGATTCATCATACTTCCCGAACTCCAAACATTATGAAATTCTACCACACTGTAGAAAATTTATCAGAGCTTATTATGCAAAAAATTTCAACATTTTATCATATTCTGGCTTTTCTAGGGAATTTTTGCAACAGCGATAAACTTTCTGTTTTGAAACAGCAACATGTATACTTGCAAAATAAGCATGGTAAAGGCTATCCTTGACATTTTTATTGAAAATAGAGATGCAAAACATTATTCTAAATAACAGAAAGCAAATACTAACAAAATAAAATGACGCTCCAAGCAAAACACATATCATGTGGTGAATAAAAATATAGCTCCAAGTAAAGTTATCGATGAACGAAGATGAAAGAGGGGATGCCATCCGGGGCATCCCCAAGCTTAGGCTCTTGGTTGTCCTTGAATATTACCTTGGGGTGCCTTGGGAATCCCCAAGCTTAGGCTCTTGCCACTCCTTATTTCATAGTCCATCGAATCCTTACCCAAAACTTGAAAACTTCAGAACACAAAACTTAACGGAAAACTCGTAAGCTCCGTTAGTATAAGAAAATAAATCACCACTTAGGTACTGTTGTGAACCCATTATAAATTCATATTGGTGTAATATCTACTGTATTCCAACTTATCTATGGTTCACACCCTCCGATACTACTCATAGATTCATCAAAATAAGCAAACAACACACGAAAAACAGAATCTATCAAAAACAGAACAGTCTGTGGTAATCTGTATCAAACGTATACTTCTGGAACTGCAAAAATTCTGAAATAAATTGTTCGACCTGAGGAATTTGTCTATTAATCTTCTGCAAAAAGAATCAACTTAAAATCACTCTCTAGTAACATGGCAGCTAATCTCGTGAGCGCAAAAGTTTCTATTTTTTACAACAAGATCGCATAGACTTCACCCAAGTCTTCCCAAAGGTTCTACTTGGCACAAACACTAATTAAAACATAAAACCACATCTAAACAGAGGCTAGATGAATTATTTATTACTAAACAGGAGCAAAAGCAAAGGACAAAAATAAAATTGGGTTGCCTCCCAACAAGCGCTAACGTTTAACGCCCCTAGCTAGGCATGATGATTTCAGTGATGCTCACAAAAAAGATAAGAATTGAAACATAAAGGGAGCATCATGAAGAATATGACTATCACATTTAAGTCTAACCCACTTCCTATGCATAGGGGTTTTGTGAGCAAACAACTTATGGGAACAATAATCAACTAGCATAGGAAGGCAAAACAAGCATAACTTCAAAACTTTAAGCACATAGAGAGGAAACTTGATATTATTTCAATTCTTACAAGCATATATTCCTCCCTCATAATAATTTTCAGTAGCATCATGAATGAATTCAAAAATATAACCAGCACCTAAAGCATTCTTTTCATGATCTACTTGCATAGAAATTTTACTACTCTCCACATAAGCAAATTTATTCTCATCAATAGTAGTGGGAGCAAACTCAGCAAAATAACTATCATGTGAGGCATAATCCAATTGAAAATTAAAATCATGATGACAAGTTTCGTGGTTATCATTATTCTTTATATCATACGTGTCATCACAATAATCATCATAAATAGGAGGCATGCTTTCATCATAATAAATTTGCTCATCAAAACTTGGGGGACTAAACATATCATCTTCATCAAACATAGCATCCCCAAGCTTGTGGCTTTGCATATCATTAGCATCATGGGTATTCAAAGAATTCATACTAACAACATTGCAATCATGCTCATCATTCACATATTTTATGCCAAGCATTCTATGTAATTCTTCTTCTAGTACTTGAGCACAATTTTCCTTCCCATCATTTTCACGAAAGACATTAAAAAGATGAAGCATATGAGGCACCCTTAATTCCATCTTTTTGTAGTTTTCTTTTATAAACTAAACTAGTGATAAAACAAGAAACTAAAATATTCGATTGCAAGATCTAAAGATATAACTTCAAGCACTCACCTCCCCGGCAACGGCGCCAGAAAAGAGCTTGATGTCTCCTACGCAACCTTCTTCTTGTAGACGTTGTTGGGCCTCCAAGTGCAGAGGTTTGTAGGACAGTAGCAAATTTCTCTCAAGTGGATGACCTAAGGTTTATCAATCCGTAGGAGGCGTAGGTTGAAGATGGTCTCTCTCAAACAACCCTGCAACCAAATAGCAAAGAGTCTCTTGTGTCCCCAACACACCCAATACAATGGTAAATTGTATAGGTGCACTAGTTCGGCGAAGAGATGGTGAGACAAGTGCAATATGGATGATAGATATAGGTTTTTGTAATCTGAAAATATAAAAACAGCAAGGTAGCAAGCGATAGAAGTGAGCGTAGACGGTATTGCAATGCTAGGAAACAAGGCCTAGGGTTCATACTTTCACTAGTGCAAGTTCTCTCAACAATAATAACATAATTGGATCATATAACTATCTCTTAACATGCAACAAAGAGTAACTCCAAACTCACTAATAGCGGAGAACAAACGAAGAGATTATTGTAGGGTACGAAACCACCTCAAAGTTATTCTTTCGGATCGATCTATTCAAGAGTTCGTACTAGAATAACACCTTAAGACACAAATCAACCAAAACCCTAATGTCACCTAGATACTCCAATGTCACCTCAAGTATCCGTGGGTATGATTATACGATTGCATCATACAATCTCAGATTCATCTATTCAACCAACAGAAAGAACTTCAAAGAGTGCCCCAAAGTTTCTACCGGAGAGTCAAGACGAAAACGGGTGCCAACCCCTATGCATAAGTTCACAATGTTATGGAACCCGCAAGTTGATCACCAAAACATACATCAAGTAGATCACGTGAATATCCCATTGTCACCACAGATAAGCACATGCAGGACATACATCAAGTGTTCTCAAATCCTTAAAGACTCAATCCGATAAGATAACTTCAAAGGGAAAACTCAATCCATTACAAGAGAGTAGAGGGGGAGAAACATCATAAGATCCAACTATAATAGCAAAGCTCGCGATACATCAAGAACACGAGAGAGAGAGATCAAACACATAGCTACTGGTACATACCCTCAGCCCCGAGGGTGAACTACTCCCTCCTTGTCATGGAGAGTGCTGGGATGATGAAGATCGCCACCGGTGAGGGATCCCCCCTCCGGCAGGGTGCCGGAACAGGGTCCCGATTGGTTTTTGGTGGCTACAGAGGCTTGCGGTGGAGGAACTCCCGATCTAGGTTTCTTTCTAGAAGTTTGGGGTTATATAAGAGGTGTTGGAGTCGGGAACAAGTCAGGGGGTCCCCGAGGCGGCCACGAGGCAGGGGGTGCGCCCGCCACCCTCTTGGTGGCCTTGGGCTCTTCTGGCCCACTTCTGGTACTCCGTGGGCTTCTTCTGGTCCAAAAATGATCTCCGTCAAATTTCAGCTCAATTGGACTCCGTTTGGTTTTCCTTTTCTGTAAAACTCAAAAACAAGGAAAAAACAGAAACTGTCACTAGGCTCTAGGTTAATAGGTTAGTCCCAAAAATCATATAAAATAGCATATAAATGCATATGAAACAACCTAGAAGGATAATATAATAGCATGAATACTTCATAAATTATAGATACGTTGGAGACGTATCAGTGCCCCTGACTCTTCTCATCCTAGCGACATGTGTCACCCACGTATAGAGCGGTGGCGATCGTGTGAGATCGTGGCTGAGTAGATAAATCCTATCGTGGGATGTGGAATGGTTTGAGCGGCAAAAAGCCGAAAATTTAGATAAGAAAGTTTTAATGTTTCGTTTGCAAATTCTTCAGTTGACAAGGACACAGTGAAGACTTTGAATGGGTTTCAAATAGAACGCACATGTAGAATTTGTGAACAGACTGGGTTGAGTTTAGCATAGAGGGGAAGGGTCCGATCACATTCACTTAGCAGAAAAAGCAACTTGAAGAAATAGCAATAAGTGAATGCTGTAGAGGACTGAAAACTCAAATATATATATAGTCAATGAAGAACAACGACGGAAAGAGTGAGGACAATGCAAAGTTGAAGAAATTGAACAACTGAGGAATTTCAAAAACTGAGGGAAAACTCAAATTGAAGATTTTAAACTTTTGTTGGTGGCGTGACCCACCGTATAAGAATGATGATTTCAGACGCTGCGTACAATTGTCGTAGGGCTATGAGAATCAAACTCTTCGTTAATTTCTTCACACTTAGAGGGTTAGTCTTCATTGATTGAAGAAAAACTTTACTTCGTGTGTTGTACATCTAAGTCATCAATTTTGCATGAGTGTTACGATGTGTGTCCTTTTTAGAGGACATTCGAAGATTCTAAGATATTTAGCTCACACCGCAACTTGCTAAATCTCTTCTCATCCAAGGGCTTTGTGAAGATATCGGCTAGCTGTTCTTCAGTCTTCACGTGCTCAATAAAGATGTCGCCCTTCAACACATGATCAAGAAGAAAATGATGACGAATCTGAATGTGCTTTGTCTTCGAGTGCTGAACTGGGTTATGAGCAATCTTGATGGCACTCTCATTATCACAATAGAGAGGCACATTCTTCACATTTATGCCGTAGTCCTTGAGGGTTTGCTTCATCCATAGCAATTGAGTATAGGACGAACCAGCAGCAATATACTCGGCTTCAGTAGTTGACAGTGATACGCAGTTCTATTTCTTCGAGGACCAACATACCAAGGATCGTCCGAGGAAATGGCATGTGCGTGATGTTGACTTGCGGTCCACACGATCACCAGCATAGTCAGAGTCAGAATATCCAATGAGATCAAAAGCCGAGCCCTTGGGATACCATAATCCAAGTGTTGGAGTGTGAGCTAGATATCGAAGAATATGCTTCACAGCCTTATGGTGTGATTCCTTTGGTATAGCTTGAAAGCGGGCACACATGCAAACACTAAGCATAATATCTGGCCTAGATGCACATAAATACAATAAAGAGCCAATCATGGAGCGGTATACCTTTTGATCGAAGTCAATACCATTTTCATTAGTGCATAGATGGCCATTTGTGGGCATAGGGATTTTGATGCCTTTGCAGTCTTGCATGCCGAATTTCCTCAATACATCCTTGAGGTATTTCTCCTGAGATATGAAGATATCGTTTCGTTGTTGACGTATCTGAAGACCTAAGAAGAATTTCAATTCTCCCATCATAGACATTTGATATTCTTCACTCATCATATAGGCAAATTCATCACTGTAACGTTGGTCAGTACAACCAAAGATGATATCATCAACATATATTTGGCACACGAATAATTCATTATCATAGGTTTTGGTGAAAAGAGTTGGGTCAAGTGAACCGGGTTTGAAGCCTTTCTTCATAAGGAATTCCTTCAAAGTATCATACCACGCCCGAGGGGCCTGCTTGAGGCCATAGAGGGCCTTGTTGAGTCTGAAGACTTTGTCAGGATGCTTTGGATCTTCAGAACCTGGGGATTGAGCAACATATACTTCTTCCTCAATCTTACCATTGAGGAATGCACTTTTCACATCCATTTGATATAAGATGATATTATGATGGTTAGCATAAGCAAGTAATATGCGAATAGCCTCCAGTCTAGAAATAGGTGCAAAAGTTTCATCGAAATCAATTCCTTCAACCTGTGTGTAGCCTTGAGCTACAAGTCGTGCCTTATTCCTCACCACAATGCCATTTTCATCTTGCTTGTTGCGGTAGATCCATTTGGTGCCGATGATATTGTGCTTGCGAGGGTCTGGTCGCTTGACAAGTTCCCAGACATTGTTGAGCTCGAATTGATGCAATTCCTCTTGCATAGCTTGAATCCACTCAGGCTCCAGAAATGCTTCATCTACCTTAGTGGGATCTGTGATAGAGACGAAAGCAAAGTGCCCACAAAAGTTAGACAGATGTGAAGCTTTTGAGCGTGTGAGGGACCTGGTGCGTTGATGTCGCTGATGATTTTCTCAATCTGCACTTCATTTGCGACGCGAGGATGAGCTGGTTGACGACGAGGAATTTGCTCAGCATTTTCTTCAGAGCCATTTTCTTCAGGTGCACCAGCATGATGATCTTCATGATCTGGAATGACTTCTTCAGCAGATACTTCAGTAGGAATGACATCCTCAGTAGCCTTGAACTTGATGGTTTCCTTCAGCGATTTTTCATCTAGCATAGGAGGTAGGTGCTCTCTTTGCGAGCCATTAGTTTCATCGAACCGCACATCTACAGTTTCAACAAGTTTGTGGTGAACATTGTTGAAGACTCTGTAGGTGTGCGAGTCCTTTCCGTAACCAAGCATGAAACCTTCATGTGCTTTCGGTGCAAATTTAGAATTGTGATGAGGATCTCTAATCCAACATTTAGCACCGAAGACTTTGAAATAACTCACATTGGGTTTCTTGTCAGTGAGGAGTTCATATGCGGTCTTTTTGAAGAATTTGTGAAAATACACTGTCACAGCCCCAAAATTGTTTGTAATTAGTTGCATCTGCATCCATGCATCATGTTTAATTTCAAAGGAAATTTAAATTGGGGATGACCAAGCCCTAGCACTAAACCAATTCAAATAGGTTCAACTAAAAAATATTTTTTTCAATAAACCCAAATGGCCTTAAAAATGTTCATCATTTTTGGAAAATGCTGGAAACAGTAACCAGAGATGATGCACATTTTTCCATGACAATTGGATTTTTGAATCAATTCATATTGTATTTGAATTGGGGTTATTAATTCATATAAAATATTTAGTAGCTCCAATACTTCTGATTTTTGGTGAGGGGCTTTGGAATAATCCAACTAGTCCCTACAAGAATTATCAGAAGCAACAAAAATGATTTAGTGTCTCAAACTAAATGAAAACAAATTACAGAAAATGTAAAACCGAATAATAGAGAGAGAGACTTACTAGCTTACCTGCGCAGCCCACCTGGCGGTCCAAGTGGCCGGCCCAGCCCACTGGCCTGGCACTGTTGGCCAGCCCACCAGGAGCCCCACCGTCTTCAACCTCTGCCAGTAGGCAGAGGCATGTCGACGCGTGCGTGCCCGAGCTCCACCTCCTGCTTCCCCCTCGCCCTGTCTCCGCGCCACAGGAACGACCTCGACCCCCTCTGTGTCTCCCCTCACTCCGGAGCTCTCTCCCTCTCCTCTAGCTCCCTCTCCGGAGCCCCACCGAACGCGCGGTCGCCGCTGCTCACCGTTACCGTGGCCACCGGCAACCACACGCCTCACCGGCGAGTCTCCGAGCTTCTGCGTGTCGTCCTCGACCTCCTCGATGAGATACTCAACGCCGGGCGCCCCCGAACGCTGTCGACGCCGTCATCTTCAACCTCGGCTCCCCAGATCGCCGGCAACGCCCGGCCTCCTATGAGCCCTCTGAGACGCGTGCTGCAACCGCTGTGAGCTCCACCGTCGTTTGCCCCTCCTCCCCATGCCTCCGATCACCGTAGCCGCCGTTTCGACCGAAGCCCAAGCTCACCGCCGCCTAGCCATGTTGCCGCCGTGGCCACCGACACCTAGAGCCGCAACCGAGCGCGCCACCATGCTCAGCATGTTCCCAGGAGTCGACCGCGACCACCTGCGGCTCCTGCCACTCCCTACAACGTCGATTCGTTCGACGCCCGAACGCCGGCCGCCGCACTTGCCATCGCTGCCGTCGTTTTAGGCCACCTCCGGCGAAGCTGAGGGCACCCCCCGACACGCGCGAGCTCCAGCTACTCGTGGATGGGCTCCGCCGTTGGTTTGGTCGCCGGAGGACGGATTCCGACGTCCTCCGTCGTCTCGGCTCGTCACCGGCGGCTTAACTCCGGCCAAACCCGGATTAGCACTAATGACCCCGCTAATCACCACCCCCACTAGTCACTTACATATGGGCCCCACGCCCTTAACTAACAACAGTTTAATTCCTGTTTAGTTTTATTTAATCACAGTGGCCCCACGCGTCAGCGTTGACCTTGCTGACATGGACTTTGACCTGGCCCCACTAGTCAGCCTCTGCTCCTGGCCTGTTACACTAACGTGCGGACCCCACTGGTCAGGTTTGACTTGGACCGGCCCTGTTGACTGCTGACATCACAGTGACGTCACCCTGACGCAATAAGTGTTTTTCTGGATTATTTATAATTCAGGAAAATTCCAGAAATTGTTAAAACTTCTAAAAATCATATAAAATCAACCGTAACTCCAAATGAAATAAATTATATATGAAAAATGATCAGAAAAATCCAATCTTTCCATCTGTACCATGTTCATGCATGATAAAGCAACTTAACCTTGCTGTATAGATCAAAACATGTAAATGCACTTTGGAAATTCATAGTTTGAATTTGAATTTGAACCTTTGGTTCAAATCAACTCAAACCCTTCTGTTGCTAGCTGCATTAGCTCAAATCACATCATATTGCCATGTCATTATCATGCATCATAATTGTTGCATTGCATTGATTGTGTTCTTCTTTGTTTGCCGGTATTTGTCCCCTCTCAGTAGACGTGGTTCCGACGATGAGTTCGATGACAGCGATGAAGAACTATATTATCTTCAGAAGTGCCAGGCAAGCAAAACCCCCTTGTTCATTCTGATACAATCCCACTCTCTCGCTCCTGCTCTATTTTACTGCATTAGGACAACAACGATTCAACTGTTACATGCTGCGCTAGTTGAACCCCTTTTCCTCTGCATGACCTGTCATTGCCACAATAAATAGATGAAACCCACTAGCATGAGTAGGAATTGTTTGAGCCCTGATGTGCCTACTCATTCATGCTTGTTTGTCATGCCTGCTACTGCTTAGAGTTGAGTCAGGTCTGATTCATCGGGGATGAATTGGAATGGTGATGAACATGTCCTACTGTGTGTGAGCTAAGTGTGTGAACACGATTTGGTAAAGGTAGCGGTGAGAGGCCATGTAGGAGTACATGGTGGGTTGTCTCATTGAAATCGTCCTCAGGAACTGAGTTCTGTGTTTGTGAACCATGAACAGCTACTACCACACGTTGGGCCCTAAAATATGACCCCGCTCGACTTATTAACCCCCCTTGTCCTCTGTCCAGGAGTTGCAAGTAGTTTCTGGTGTTTGTAGCATACTGGAGGCCGTGCGCAGCGCTGACCCGCGGGGTGGGCTGTGATGCGGTAGGTACGTGGCACGGTGTACCGGGCGCCCGTTTGGTGTCTCGGGAACCCTGCACACATCGTTTGGGGCCGTTGAGGACACCCCGGCCGGATTTCCTTGCGGATGGAACCCGAATAGGCGACAAACCTGGACTAGAGACTTGTGTGGTTAGTTAGGTCGTGGTCTACACCCACGTCGGCTTTCGCTTGAAATCTGCCGAGCACATGTCGTGTGCAGACGCTAAGTGGTGGAAACATGTGTGAAGAAGTACACCACTGCAGGGTTATAAATGATCTATTCGAATAGCCGTGTCCGCGGTAAAGGACTTCTGGGTTGCCTATAACAGTTCATAGACAAGTGAAAGTGGATACTCTAAAACTCGCAAGATAAGCGTGAGTGCTATGGATGGCCTTCCCGTAGGGAGACGGGAGCGGATCCATAGTGGTGTATTGATATGGTGAATATGTGGACTCGTGTGCGCCACCTCAAAAGAGTTACTTGCAGTCGTAGTTTAGGATAGCCACCGAGTCAAAGCTGGCTTGCTGCAGTCAAACTCCACCACCCCCTTTGTTGATACTGATGCATATGTAGCTAGTTCTGATAAGTCTTGATGGGTACATTTGTACTCACGTTTGCCTATTTTATGTTTTGCAGAGAGACGCCAGTCTAGCTAGTAGTTCCGCGTGGACTTCGACGTTTAGCTTGTTACCTCAGCTACGATCTTGTACCCTTGGGAGGGTCTTGTAGATAGTCAGGCTTCTCAGCCTCTTTCATTTGTAGTTGTCTGTAGTCAGACATGTTTATGCTTCCGCTCGATGCTTGTATGCTCTATATGTTGGGTCATGAGACCATGATTGTAATATTTGGCTCCTCGGAGCCTAATGAATAAATACTTGAGTCGTAGAGTTATGCTGTGATGCCATGTTGTATTTACACATATCGAGCATATTGTGTGTATGATTGAAATGCTTGGTTGTGTGGGATCCGACAACCTAATTGTTTATCCTTGGTAGCCTCTCTTATGGGGAAATGTAGTCTTGTGCTTCCATGAGCCATAGTAGTCCGCTACAGCCCGGTTCACCGTAGTCCTGCTAGCCCAGCACTACTGCTCCGGAACACTTGACTGGCCGGCATGTGATTCACTTCGTTCCTGTGTCTGTCCCTTCGGGGAAATGTCACGCGATGACATCCGGAGTCCTGCCTAGCCTGCTACAGCCCGGTTCACCGGAGTCCTGTTAGCCCAGTGCTACAGCCCGGATTCGCACGCTGCTAACCGACATGCTCGTTGTTGATTCATGTATGCCTGTCCCCGTAAGTTAGTGCCACTTTGGGTTCACGACTAGTCATGTCGGCCCGGGTTCTCTGTCATATGGATGCTAGCGACACTATCATATACGTGAGCCAAAAGGCGCAAACGGTCCCGTGCCATGGTAAGGCAACACCCGTGGGAATACCGTGCGTGAGGCCGCAAAGTGATATGAGGTGTTACCGGCTAGATCGATGTGACTTGGAATCGGGGTCCTGACATATACCCTGTTGATGACGTGGCACGCAGTATCAATTGCCTCAATCTAGAAGTGATGAGGCGTCTTGTATTCGTCAAGCATAGTGCGAGCCATCTCAACAAGAGCCCGGTTCTTGCGCTCCACGACGCCATTCTGCTGAGGAGTATAAGGAGCAGACAACTCATGAGTAATACCAAGTTCATCAAGATAGTCATCAAGACCAGTGTTCTTGAACTCAGTTCCATTGTCACTTCTGATGTGCTTGATCTTCACACCAAAGTTGGTTGAAGCCCTCAAGGAAAATCGTTTGAAGACTTCCTGCACTTCACGTTTGTAAGTGACGATATGCACCCATGTGCAACGAGAATAATCATCAACAATAACAAAGCCATATAAAGAAGCTTCATTGGTGAATGAGGAATAATTATTAGTGCCAAAGAGATCCATGTGAAGCAATTCAAATGGACGAGTGGTAGTCATGATAGTCTTTGCGGGATGCTTGGCCTTGGTCATCTTTCCAGCTTCACAGGCTCCACACAGATGGTCCTTGAGGAATTTGACATCCTCGATGCCAATGACATGCTTTTTCTTCGCGAGAGTGTTTAAGTTCCTCATGCCAGCATGACCAAGTCGTCGATGCCATAGCCAGCCTTATGAAGCTTTTGCAAGTAGACATGTGGCAGGTTGTGGTCCTATAGAGAAATCAACAATATACAAATCTCCTCTCCTAAAGCCTTCGAAGACTTTGGAATGGTCAGCTTCCATGATCACAACACAACGATACTTGCCAAAGATAACAACCATATCAAGATCACAAAGTAATACGTCTCCAACGTATCTATAATTTTTGATTGTTCCATGCTATTATATTATCTGTTTTGGATGTTTAATGGGCTTTAATATGCTCTTTTATATTATTTTTGGGACTAACCTATTAACTGAAGGCCAAGTGCCAGTTTCTGTTTTTTTGCCTATTTCAGTGTATTGCTGAAAAGGAATACCAAACGGAATGAAACCTTCGCGATGATCTTTCTTGGAATGAAAGCAATCCAGAAGACTTGGAGTTGAAGTCTGGAACTCCGTGAGGCGGCCATGAGGCAGGAGGGCGCGCCCCGGGGGGGGGGGGGAGGGTAGGCGCGCCCCCACCCTCGTGGGCCCCACGGAGCTCCACCGACGTACTTCTTTCGCCTATATATACTCTTATACCCTAAAAACATCACGGGGAGCCAAGAAACCACTTTTCCATCGCCGCAACCTTCTGTACCCATGAGATCCCATCTTGGGGCCTTTTTCGGCGCTCTGCCGGAGGGGGAATCTATCACGGAGGGCTTCTACATCAACACCATAGCCTCTCCGATGATGCGTGAGTAGTTTACCACAGACCTTCGGGTCCATAGTTATTAGCTAGATGGCTTCTTCTCTTTCTTTGATTCTCAATACAAAGTTCTCCTCGATGTTCTTGGGGATCTATTCGATGTAATATTCTTTTGTGGTGTGTTTGCCCAGATCCGATGAATTGTGGATTTATGAACAAGATTATCTATGAATATTATTTGGTTCTTCTCTGAATTCTTATATGCATGATTTGATATCTTTGCAAGTCTCTTCGAATTATCGGTTTAGTTTGGCCTACTAGATTGATCTTTCTTGCAATGGGAGAAGTGCTTAGCTTTGGGTTCAATCTTGCGGTGTCCTTTCCCAGTGACAGTAGGGGCAGCAAGGCACGTATTGTATTGTTGCCATCGAGGATAAAAAGATGGGGTTTATATCATGTTGCTTGAGTTTATCCCTCTACATCATGTCATCTTGCTTAAAGCGTTACTCTGTTTTTATGAACTTAATACTCTAGATGCATGCTGGATAGCGGTCGATGTGTGGAGTAATAGTAGTAGATGCAGAATCGTTTCGGTCTACTTGACACGGACGTGATGCCTATAGTCATGATCATTGCCTTAGATAACTTCATAACTATGCGCTTTTCTATCAATTGCTCAGCAGTAATTTGTTCACCCGCCGTAATACATGCTATCTTGAGAGAAGCCACTAGTGAAACCTATGGCCCCCGGGTCTATTTTACATCATATTAGTTTTCCGTTAACTTGCCAATTTCTGTCACCGTTCTTTTATTTTGCAATCTTAACTTTCCAATCTATACAACAAAAATACCAAAAATATTTACTTTAGTATCTTTATTAGATCTCACTTTTGCGAGTGACCGTGAAGGGATTGACAACCCCTTTATCGCGTTGGTTGCAAGGTTCTTGATTGTTTGTGCAGGTACAAGGTGACTTGTGCGCTGTCTCCTACTGGATTGATACCTTGGTTCTCAAAAACTGAGGGAAATACTTATGCTACTTTGCTGCATCACCCTTTCCTCTTCAAGGGAAAACCAACGCATGCTCAAAGGTAGCAAGAAGGATTTCTGGCGCTGTTGCCGGGGGGATCTATGCCAAGTCAAGACATACCAAGTACCGATCATAAACACTTCTCCCTCGCATTACATTATTTGCCATTCGCCTCTTGTTTTCCTCTCCCCCACTTCTAAAACGATTTTCGAAAACCTTTGCCTTTTCTTCGCCCTCCTTCCGTTCGATCTTGTGTTACCATGTGCCTTCTTTTTGCTTACATCTTCGCTTGCTAAAATTTTATGGATCCTCATCCCCTTGCTAATCTTTTTAAGAGATCCAATTATGATGAACCAATTTCTAGTGATTTGAGTGCACTAGATTATCTTTATGAGGTTTTGCTTCAAATTCGTGAATTTGAAAATTGTGATGAAGAAATTTATGAAGAGATTCACGATAGCTCCTTGAATAAAAAGCATGATTGCAATGATTTTACTATAAATTCTCTTGATGTCAATTGTGTTAATGATATGCAAAACCCTAAGCTTGGGGATGCTAGTTTTGCTATGTCTACTACTTGTTGCAATGATCATGATTGGGGTGATTCCTCTTATGATCTTGAAAATTTATTTAAGCCCCATGATGAATATGAGATTGATAATAGTGTTTGCAATAATATTGAAAGTGGGTTTGGAAGAGTGTCAACTTTAGATCCCACGTATTTGGAGAATTTTCAATGTTATGGCATTTTTGATAAAAGTGGGTTTGAAGAGGTCATGATTTTAGTTTATGATAATCCCACTATTTTGGAAGAGTGTCAACTTCGCATGCATGTGGATCGTGTTGAGAATATGTTATATGATAGCTAATTTGTTGAACTTTCCTATGATCCTACATGTAACTCTTATGAGAGAGGAAAATATGGTTGTAGAAATTTTATCTTACTAAATTACGTCTCGTCATGTTGAGATTGCTATCATCTCTTTCCTCTTCCTTGCATATGCTAATTTTTGCTTGCTATGATAATTTGTTTGCTTATAAAATGCCTATGCATAGGAAGTATGTTAGACTTAGATGTGTTTATCACATGTTTTATGATGCTC
The DNA here is from genome assembly GCF_002575655.3 of Aegilops tauschii subsp. strangulata. Lineage (NCBI taxonomy): Eukaryota > Viridiplantae > Streptophyta > Magnoliopsida > Poales > Poaceae > Aegilops > Aegilops tauschii. Next base: position 366,089,868 of record NC_053035.3, on the reverse strand, counting down.
TTTTTGTGCTTCAATTCTTGTCTTCCATGTGAGCATCATTAAAATTATCAATGCCTAGCTAAAAAGGCTTTAAAGAAAAGCGCATGTTGGGAGGCAACCCAATTTATTTTTTATTTTGCTTTTTAGGTTATGTTTAGTAATAAATAAATCATCTAGCCTCTGTTTAGATGTGGTTTTATGTTTTAATTAGCGTTTGTGCCAAGTAGAACCTTTGGGAAGACTTGGGTGAAGTCTTTGCGATCTTGCTGTAAAAAACAGAAACTTTTGCGCTCACGAGATTAGCTGTCATTTTTTTTACTGGAGAGTGATTTTAGGTTGATTAGTTTTGAAGATGATTAATAGACAAATTCCTCACGTCCACCAATTTATTTCAGAATTTTTGGAGTTACAGAAGTATTCGAACATATCAGATTGCTACAGACTGTTCTGTTTTGACAGATTCTGTTTTTCGTGTGTTGTTTGCTTATTTTAATGAATCTATGAGTAGTATCGGGGGGTATGAACCACAAATAAGTTGTAATACAGTAGGTTTAACACCAATATAAACAAATAATGAGTTCATTACAGTACCTTAAAGTGGTGGTTTGTTTTCTTATACTAATGAAGCTCATGAGATTTTCTGTTAAGTTTTGTGTTGTGAAGTTTTCAAGTTTTTGGGTAAAGATTTGATGGGTTTTGGAAGAAGGAGTGGCAAGAGCCTAAGCTTGGGGATGCCCAAGGCACCCCAAGGTAAAATTCAAGGACAACCAAAAGCCTAAGCTTGGGGATGCCCCGGAAGGCATCCCCTCTTTCGTCTTCGTCTATCGGTAACTTTACTTGAGGCTATATTTTTAGTCACCACATGATATGTGTTTTGCTTGGAGCGTCTTGTATGATTTGAGTCTTTGTTTTTTAGTTTACCACAATCATCCTTGCTGTACACACCTTTTGGGAGATACACGCATGAATCGGAATTTATTAGAATACTCTATGTGCTTCACTTATATCTTTTGAGCTAGATAATTTTGCTCTAGTGCTTCACTTATATCTTTTTAGAGCACGGTGGTGGTTTTATTTTATAGAAATTATTGATCTCTCATGCTTCACTTATATTATTTTGAGAGTCTTTTAGAACAGCATGGTAATTTGCTTTGGTTATAAAATTAGTCCTAATATGATGGGCATTCAAGATGGGTATAATAAAAACTTTCATATAGAGTGCATTGAATACTATGAGAAGTTTGATACTTGATGATTGTTTTGAGATATGAAGATGGTGATATTAGAGTCATGCTAGTTGAGTAATTTTGAATTTGAGAAATACTTGTGTTGAGATTTGCAAGTCCCGTAGCATGCACGTATGGTAACCGTTGTGTAAAAAATTTGAAGCATGAGGTGTTTCTTTGATTGTCTTCCTTATGAGTGGCGGTCGGGGACGAGCGATGGTATTTTCCTACCAAACTATCCCCCTAGGAGCATGCACGTAGTACTTCGTTTCAATAACTAATAGATTTTTGCAATAAGTATGTGAGTTCTTTATGACTAATGTTGAGTCCATGGATTATACACGCTCTCACCCTTCCACCATTGCTAGCCTCTCTAATACCACACACCTTTCGCTGGTATCATACACCCACCATATACCTTCCTCAAAACAGCCACCATACCTACCTATTATGTTATTTCCATAGCCATTCCGAGATATATTGCCATGCAACTTTCCACCGTTCCGTTCATTATGACACGCTCCATCATTTTCATATTGCTTTGCATGATCATGTAGTTGACATCATGTTTTTGGCAAAGCCACCATTCATGATTTTCATACATGTCACTCTTGATTCATTGCACATCCCGGTATACCGCGGGAGGCATTCACAGAGTGTCATATTTTGTTCTAAGTATTGAGTTGTAATTTTTGAGTTGTAAGTAAATAAAAGTGTGATGATCATCATTATTAGAGCATTGTCCCAGTGAGGAAAGGATGATGGAGACCATGATTCCCCCACAAGTCGGGATGAGACTCCAGATGAAAAAAAAGAGGCCATAAAAAAAGAGAAAGGCCCAAATAAAAAAATGAGAGAAAAAGAGAGAAGGGGCAATGCTACTATCCTTTTACCACACTTGTGCTTCAAAGTAGCACCATGATCTTCATGATAGAGAGTCTCCTATGTTGTCACTTTCATATACTAGTGGGAATTTTACATTATAGAACTTGGCTTGTATATTCCAATGATGGGCTTCCTCAAATTGCCCTAGGTCTTCGTGAGCAAGCAAGTTGGATGCACACCCACTTAGTTTTCTTTTTGAGCTTTCATAAACTTATAGCTCTAGTGCATCCGTTGCATGGCAATCCCTACTCACTCACATTGATATCTATTGATGGGCATCTCCATAGCCCGTTGATACGCCTAGTTGATGTGAGACTATCTTCTCCTTTTTGTCTTCTCTACAACCGCCATTCTATTACACCTATAGTGCTATGTCCATGGCTCATGCTCATGTATAACATGAAGATTGAAAAAGTTTGAGAACATCAAAAGTATGAAACAATTGCTTGGCTTGTCATCGGGGTTGTGCATGATTGGAGCATTTTGTGTGACAAAGATGGAGCATAGCCAAACTATATGATTTTGTAGGGATGAGCTTTCTTTGGCTATGTTATTTTGAGAAGACATAATTGCTTGGTCAGTATGCTTGAAGTATTATTATTTTATGTCAATATTAAACTTTTGTCTTGAATCTTTTGGATCTGAACATTCATGCCACAATAAAGAAAATTACATTGAAAAATATGTTAGGTAGCATTCCACATCAAAAATTCTGTTTTTATCATTTACCTACTCGAGGACGATCAGGAATTAAGCTTGGGGATGCTTGATACGTCTCCAACGTATCTATAATTTTTGATTGTTCCATGCTATTATATTATCTGTTTCGGATGTTTAATGGGCTTTAATATGCTCTTTTATATTATTTTTGGGACTAACCTATTAACCTAAGGCCGAGTGCCAGTTTCTGTTTTGTGTGTGCCTATTTCAGTGTTTTGTAGAAAAGGAATACCAAACGGAATCCAAATGGAATGAAACCTTCGCGATGATCTTTCTTGGAATGAAAGCAATCCAGAAGACCTGGAGTTGAAGTCTGGAACTCCGCAAGGTTGCCACGAGGCAGGAGGGCGCGCCCAGGGGGGTAGGCGCGCCCCCACCCTCATGGGCCCCACGGAGCTCAACCGACGTACTTCTTTCGCCTATATATACTCTTATACCCTAAAAACATCAGGGGGAGCCATGAAACCACTTTTCCACCACCGCAACCTTCTGTACCCGTGAGATCCCATCTTGGGGCCTTTTCCGGCGCTCTGCCGGAGGGGGAATCAATCACGGAGGGCTTCTACATCAACACCATAGCCTCTCCAATGATGCGTGAGTAGTTTACCACAGACCTTCGGGTCCATAGTTATTAGCTAGATGGCTTCTTCTCTCTCTTTGATTCTCAATACAAAGTTCTCCTCGATGTTCTTGGAGATCTATTCGATGTAATACTCTTTTGCGGTGTGTTTGCCGAGATCTGATGAATTGTGGATTTATGAACAAGATTATCTATGAATATTATTTGGTTCTTCTCTGAATTGTTATATGCATGATTTGATATCTTTGCAAGTCTCTTCGAATTATCGGTTTAGTTTGGCCTACTAGATTGATCTTTCTTGCAATGGGAGATGTGCTTAGCTTTGGGTTCAATCTTGCGGTGTCCTTTCCCAGTGACAGTAGGGGCAGCAAGGCACGTATTGTATTGTTGCCATCGAGGATAAAAAGTTGGGGTTTATATCATATTGCTTGAGTTTATCCCTCTACATCATGTCATCTTGCTTAAAGCGTTACTCTGTTCTTATGAACTTAATACTCTAGATGCATGCTAGATAGTAGTCGATGTGTGGAGTAATAGTAGTAGATGCAGAATCGTTTCGGTCTACTTGACACGGACGTGATGCCTATATTCATGATCATTGCCTTAGATAACTTCATAACTATGCACTTTTCTATCAATTTCTCGGCAGCAATTTGTTCACCCACCGTAATACATGCTATCTTGAGAGAAGCCACTAGTGAAACCTATGGCCCCCGGGTCTATTTTACATCTTATTAGTTTTCCGTTAACTTGCCAATTTCTGTCGCCGTTCTTTTATTTTGCAATGTTAACTTTCCAATCTATACAACAAACCAAAACTATTTACTTTACTATCTTTATTAGATCTCACTTTTGCGAGTGACCGTGAAGGGATTGACAACCCCTTTATCGCGTTGGTTGCAAGGTTCTTGATTGTTTGTGCAGGTACTAGGTGACTTGTGCATTGTCTCCTACTGGATTGATACCCTGGTTCTAAAAAACTGAGGGAAATACTTATGCTACTTTGCTGCATCTGCTGGAAATATGCCCTAGAGGCAATAATAAAATGGTTATTATTGTATTTCCTTGTTCATGATAATTGTCTATTGTTCATGCTATAATTGTATTAACTAGAAACCGTAATACATGTGTGAATACATAGACCACAACATGTCCCTAGTAAGCCTCTAGTTGACTAGCTCGTTGATCAATAGATGGTTATGGTTTCCTGACCATGGACATTGGATGTCATTGATAACGGGATCACATCATTAGGAGAATTATGTGATGGACAAGACCCAATCCTAAGCATAGCACAAGATCGTGTAGTTCGTTTGCTAAGAGCTTTTCTAATGTCAAGTATCGTTTCCTTAGACCATGAGATTGCGCAACTCTCGGATACCGTAGGAATGCTTTGGGTGTACCAAACGTCACAACGTAACTGGGTGGCTATAAAGGTGCACTACAGGTATCTCCGAAAGTGTCTGTTGGGTTGGCACGAATCGAGACTGGGATTTGTCACTCCGTATGACGGAGAGGTATCTCTGCGCCCACTCGGTAATGCATCATCATAATGAGCTCAATGTGACTAATGAGTTAGCCACGGGATCATGCATTACGGAACGAGTAAAGAGACTTGCCGGTAACGAGATTGAACAAGGTATAGGGATACCGACGATCGAATCTCGGGCAAGTAACATACCGATAGACAAAGGGAATTGTATACAGGATTGATTGAATCCCCGACATCGTGGTTCATCCGATGAGATCATCGTGGAACATGTGGGAGCCAACATGGGTATCATGATCCCGCTGTTGGTTATGGGCCGGAGAACGTCTCGGTCATGTCTGCATGGTTCCCGAACCCGTAGGGTCTACACACTTAAGGTTCGGTGACGCTAGAGTTATTATGGGAAATAGTATGTGGTTACCGAAGGTTGTTCGGAGTCCCGGATGAGATCCCGGACATGACGAGGAGCTCCGAAATGGTCCGGAGGTGAATATCGGTATATTGGATGAAGGGTATTGGAGTCCGGAATTGTTCCGGGGGTACCAGGCTATGGCCAGCATGTCCGAAAGGGGTTTCGGAGGCCCCGACAAGCGTTGGGGGGCCTTATCGGCCAAGGGGAAGGGGCAAACCAGCCCACTAAGGGGCTGTGTGCCCCTCCCAACCCCTCTCATGTAACCAGGAGAGGTGGGGGCGCCACCCCTAGGGCAGCCGCCCCTCCCGGCTTGGGGGGCAAGTTTCCTAGGGGATGGGGGCGCCCAAACCCATCTAGGGTTTCCCCTGGCCGCTGCTTCCTCCTCTAGATTCATCTAGAGGGGCCGGCCCCCTCTTCCCTCCCCCCTATATATAGTGAGGGGGTGGGAGGGCAGCCATACCCTTCCCTTGGCGCAGCCCCTTCCTCCTCATACATCTCCTCCTCCTCCCTAGTGCTTGGCGAAGCCCTGCCAGAGAACCACGAGCTCCATTGCCACCATGCCGTCGTGCTGCTGGAGCTCTCCCTCAACTTCTCCTCTCCCTTTGCTGGATCAAGAAGGAGGAGACGTCCCCGGGCTGTACGTGTGTTGAACGTGGAGGCGCCGTCCGTTCGGCGCTAGATCGGATCTTCCGCGATTTGAATCGCCGCGAGTACGACTCCATCAACCGCGTTCTTGTAACGCTTCCGCTTAGCGATCTTCAAGGGTATGAAGATGCACTCCCTCTCTCTCGTTCCTAGCATCTCCTAGATTGATCTTGGTGACACGTAGGAAAATTTTGAATTATTGCTACGTTCCCCAACAGTGGCATCATGAGCTAGGTCTATGCGTAGTTTCTATGCACGAGTAGAACACAAAGTAGTTGTGGGCGACGATTTGTTCAATTTGCTTACCGTTACTAGTATTATCTTGATTCGGCGGCATTATGGGATGAAGCGGCCCGGACCGACCTTACACGTACTCTTACGTGAGACAGGTTCCACCGACTGACATGCACTTGATGCATAAGGTGGCTAGCGGGTGTATGTCTCTCCCACTTTAGTCGGATCGGATTCGATGCAGAGGGTCCTTATGAAGGGTAAATAGCAATTGGCATATCACCGTTGTGGCTTTTGCATAGGTAAGAAATGTTCTTGCTAGAAACCCATAGCAGCCACGTAAAACATGCAACAACAATTAGAGGACGTCTAACTTGTTTTTGCAGGGTATGCTATGTGATGTGATATGGCCAAAAGGATGTGATGAATTATATATATGTGATGTATGAGATTGATCATGTTCTTGTAATAGGAATCATGACTTGCATGTCGATGAGTATGCCAACCGGCAGGAGCCATAGGAGTTGTCTTAATTTATTGTATGACCTGCGTGTCAATGAAAAACGCCATGTAATTACTTTACTTTATTGCTAAACGTTAGCCATAGTACTAGAAGTAATAGTTGGCGAGATAACTTCATGAAGACACGATGATGGAGATCATGATGATGGAGATCATGGTGTCATGTTGGTGACGAAGGTGATCATGCCGCGCCTCAAAGATGGAGATCAAAAGGCGCAAGATGATATTGGCCATATCATGTCATTTTATGATTTGCATGTGATGTTTGTCATGTTTACATCTTATTTGCTTAGAATGACGGTAGCATAAATAAGATGATCCCTCACTAAAATTTCAAGATATGTGTTCCCCCTAACTGTGCACCGTTGCGAACGCTCGTTGTTTCGAAGCACCACGTGATGATCGGGTGTGATAGATTCTAACGTTCGCATACAACGGGTGTAAGCCAGATTTACACATGCGAAACACTTAGGTTGACTTGGCGAGCCTAGCATGTAAAGACATGGCCTCGGAACACAAGAGACCGAAAGGTCGAACATGAGTCGTATAGTAGATACGATCAACATGAAGATGTTCACCGATGATAACTAGTCCGTCTCACGTGATGATCGGACACGGCCTAGTTGACTCGAATCATGTATCACTTAGATGACTAGAGGGATGTCTATCTAAGTGGGAGTTCATTAAATAATCAGATGAACTTAATTATCATGAACATAGTCAAAAGGTCTTTGCAAATTATGTCATAGCTTACGCTTTGGTTCTACTGTTTAAGATATGTTCCTAGAGAAAATTTAGTTGAAAGTTGATAGTAGAAATTATGCGGACTGGGTCCGTAAACTGAGGATTATCCTCATTGCTGCGCAGAAGGCTTATGTCCTTAATGCACCGCTCGGTGTGCTGAACCTCGAGCGTCGTCTGTGGATGTTGCGAACATCTGACATACACGTTTTGATGACTACGTGATAGTTCAGTGCGTAATGCTAACGGTTTAGAATTGAGGCGCCAAAGACGTTTTTGAAACGTCGCAGAACATATGAGATGTTCCAAAGACTGAAATCGGGATTTCAGACTAGTGCCCACGTCAAGAGGTATGAGACCTCTGACAAGTTTCTTAAGCCTGCAAACTAAGGGAGAAAAGCTCAATCGTTGAGCATGTGCTCAGATTGTCTGAGTACTACAATCGCTTGAATCGAGTGGGAGTTAATCTTCCAGACGAGATAGTGATGGTTCTCCATAGTCACTGCCACCAAGCTATTAGAGCTTCGTGATGAACTATAACATATCAGGGATAGACATGATGATCCTTGAGCAACTCGCGATGTTTGACACCGCGAAAGTAGAAATCAAGTAGGAGCATCAATTGTTGATGGTTAGTAAAACCACTAGTTTCAAGAAGGGCAAGGGAAAGAAGGGATACTTCATGAAACGGCAAATTAGTTTCTGCTCTAGTGAAGAAACCCAAGGTTGAACCCAAACCCGAGACTAAGTGCTTCTGTAATGAGGGGAACGGTCACTGAAGCAGAACTACCCTAGATACTTGGTAGATGAGAAGGCAGGCAAGGTCGACAGAAGTATATTGGATATACATTATATTAATGTGTACTTTACTAGTACTCCTAGTAGCACCAGGGTATTAGATACCGGTTTGGTTGCTAAGTGTTGGTAACTCGAAATAAAAGGCTACGGAATAAACGGAGACTAGCTAAAGGTGAGATGACGATATGTGTTGGAAGTGTTTCCAAGGTTGATGTGATCAAGCATCGCATGCTCCCTCTACCATCGAGATTGGTGTTAAACCTAAATAATTGTTATTTGGTGTTTGCGTTGAGCATAGACATGATTGGATTATGTTTATCGCAATACGGTTATTCATTTAAGGAGAATAATGGTTACTCTGTCTATTTGAATAATACCTTCAATGGTCTTGCACCTAAAATGAATGGTTTATTGAATCTCGATCGTAGTGATACACATGTTCATGCCAAAAGATATAAAATAGTAATGATAGTACCACATACTTGTGGCACTGCCATTTGAGTCATATTGGTATAAAACGCATGAAGAAGCTCCATGTTGATGGATCTTTGGACTCACTCGTTTTTGAAAAGATTGAGACATGCGAACCATGTCTATTGGTAGATATGCATGAAGAAACTCCATACAGATGGATCATTTGGACTCACTTGATTTTGAATCACTTGAGACATGCAAATCATAACACATGGGCAAGATGACTGAAAGGCCTCGTTTTCAGTAAGATGGAACAAGAAAGCAACTTGTTGGAAGTAATACATTTTCATGTGTGCAGTCCAATGAGTACTGAGGCACGCAGTGGATATCCTTATGTTCTTACTTCACAGATGATTTGAGTAGATGTGAGTATATTTACTTGATGAAACACAAGTCTGAATTATTGATAGGTTCAAGTAATTTCAGAGTGAAGTTGAAGATCGTCGTGACAAGAGGATAAAATGTCTGTGATATGATCATAGAGATGAATATCTGAGTTACGAGTTTGGCACACAATTAAGATATTGTGGAAATTGTTTCACAACTAATACCGCCTGGAACACCATAGTGTGATGGTGTGTCCGAACATCATAACTGCACCCTATTGGATATGGTGCATACCATGATGTCTCTTATCGAATTACCGCTATCATTTATGGGCTAGGCATTAGAGACAACCGCATTCACTTTAAATAGGGCACCACGCAATTCCGTTGAGACAACACCGTATGAACTATGGTTTAGAGAAACCTAAGCTGTCGTTTCTTAAAAGTTTGGGGCTGCGACGCTTATGTGAAAAAGTTTCAGGCTGATAAGCTCGAACCCAAAGCGGATAAATGCATCTTCATAGAATACCCAAAACAGTTGGGTATACCTCCTATTTCAGATCAGGAAGCAAAAGTGATTGTTTCTAGAAATGGGTCCTTTCTCGAGGAAAAGTTTCTCTCGATAGAATTGAGTGGGAGGATGGTGGAGACTTGACGAGGTTATTGAACCATCACTTCAACTAGTGTGTAGCAGGGCACATGAAGTTCTTCCTGTGGCACCTACACCAATTGAAGTGGAAGCTTATGAGAGTGATCATGAAACTTCGGATCAAGTCACTACCAAACCTCGTAGGTCGACAAGGATGCGTACTACTTCAGAGTGGTACGTAATCCTGTCTTGGAAGTCATGTTGCTAGACAACAATGAACCTACGAGCTATGGAGAAGCGATGGTGGGCCCAGATTCCGATGAATGGCTCGAGGCCATAAAATCCGAGAGAGGATCCATGTATAAACACAAAGTATAGACTTTGGAAGAACTACTTGATGGTCGTAAGGCTGTTGGGTGCAGATGGATTTTAAAAGGAAGACAGACAATGATGGTAAGTGTCACCATTAAGAAAGCTCGACTTGTCGTTAAGATGTTTTCCGACAAGTTCAAGGAGTTGACTGCGATGAGACTTTCTCACTCGTAGCGATGCTAAGAGTCTGTTGGAATTATATTAGCAGTTACTGCATTATTTATGAAATCTTGCAGATAGTATGTCAAAACATTGTTTCCTCGATGATTTTCTTGAGGAAAGGTTGTATGTGATACAACCAGAAGGTTTGTCAATCCTGAAAGATGCTGACAAGTATGCAAAGCTCCAGCAATCCTTCTAAGGACTGGAGTAAGCATCTCGGAGTTGGAATGTACGCTTTGATGAGATGATCAAAGATTTTGGGTTTATACAAAGTTTATGAGAAACTTGTATTTCCAACGAAGTGAGTGGGAGCACTATAGATTTTTGATGAGTATATGTTGTTAACATATTGTTGATCAGAAATGATGTAGAATTTCTGGAAAGCATATAGGGTTATTTGAAAAGTGTTTTTCAATGGAAAACTTGGATTAAGCTACTTGAATATTGAGCATCAAGATCTATAAGGATAGATAAAAAATGCTTAATAGTACTTTCAAAATGAATACATACCTTGACAAGATTTTGAAGGAGTTCAAAATAGATCAGCAAAGAAGGAGTTCTTGGCTGTGTTACAAGGTGTGAGTATTTAGTAAGACTCAAGACCTGACCACGGCAGAAGAGAGAGAAAGGACGAAGGTCGTCCCCTATGCTTTAGACGTAGGCTCTACAGTATGCTATGCTGTGTACCACACCTGAAGTGTGCCTTGCCATGAGTTAGTCAAGGGGTACAATAGTGATCCAGGAATGGATCACATGACAGCGGTCGAACTTATCCTTAGTAACTAGTGGACTAGGGAATTTGCTCGATTATGGAGGTGGTAAAAGAGTTCGTCGTAAAGGGTTACGTCGATGCAAACTTTGACACTAATCCGGATGACTCTGAGTAGTGAACCGGATTCGTATAGTAGAGCAGTTATTTGGAATAGCTCCAAGTAGCGCGTGGTAGCTGCATCTACAAGATGACATAGAGATTTGTAAAGCACACACGGATCTGAAAGGTTTAGACCCGTTGACTAATAACCTCTCTCACAAGCAAGATATGAACAAACCCCATGGGTGTTGGATTCATTACAATCACATAGTGATGTGAACTAGATTATTGACTCTAGTGCAAGTGGGAGACTGTTGGAAATATGCCCTAGAGGCAATAATAAAATGGTTATTATTGTATTTCCTTGTTCATGATAATTGTCTATTGTTCATGCTATAATTGTATTAACTAGAAACCGTAATACATGTGTGAATACATAGACCACAACATGTCCCTAGTAAGCCTCTAGTTGACTAGCTCGTTGATCAATAGATGGTTATGGTTTCCTGACCATGGACATTGGATGTCACTGATAACAGGATCACATCATTAGGAGAATGATGTGATGGACAAGACCCAATCCTAAGCATAGCACAAGATCATGTAGTTCATTTGCTAGGAGCTTTTCTAATGTCAAGTATCATTTCCTTAGACCATGAGATTGTGCAACTCCCGGATACCGTAGGAATGCTTTGGGTGTACCAAACGTCACAACGTAACTGGGTGGCTATAAAGGTGCACTACAGGTATCGCCGAAAGTGTCTGTTGGGTTGGCACGAATCGAGACTGGGATTTGTTACTCCGTATGACGGAGAGGTATCTCTGGGCCCACTCGGTAATGCATCATCATAATGAGCTCAATGTGACTAATGAGTTAGCCACGGGATCATGCGTTGCGGAACGAGTAAAGAGACTTGCCGGTAACGAGATTGAACAAGGTATAGGGATACCGACGATCGAATCTCGGGCAAGTAACATACCGATAGACAAAGGGAATTGTATACGGAATTGATTGAATCCCCGACATCGTGGTTCATCCGATGAGATCATCGTGGAACATGTGGGATCCAACATGGGTATCCAGATCCCGCTGTTGGTTATTGGCCGGAGAACGTCTCGGTCATGTCTGCATGGTTCCCGAACCCGTAGGGTCTACACACTTAAGGTTCGGTGACGCTAGAGTTGTTATGGGAAATGGTATGTGGTTACCGAAGGTTGTTCGGAGTCCCAGAAGAGATCCCGGACATGACGAGGAGCTCTGGAATGGTCCGGAGGTGAAGATCGGTATATTGGACGAAAGGTATTGGAGTCCGGAATTGTTCCGGGGGTACCAGGCTATGGCCAGCATGTCCGAAAGGGGTTTCGGAGGCCCCGACAAGCGTTGGGGGGCCTTATGGGCCAAGGGGAAGGGGCAAACCAGCCCACTAAGGGGCTGTGCGCCCCTCCCAACCCCTCTCAGGTAACCAGGAGAGGTGGGGGCGCCACACCTAGGGCAGCCGCCTCTCCCGGCTTGGGGGGCAAGTTTCCTAGGGGGTGGGGGCGCCCAAACCCATCTAGGGTTTCCCCTGGCCGCCGCCTCCTCCTCTAGATCCATCTAGAGGGGCCGGCCCCCTCTCCCCTTCCCCCTATATATAGTGAGGGGGTGGGAGGGCAGCCATACCCTTCCCTTGGCGCAGCCCCTTCCTCCTCATACATCTCCTCCTCCTCCGTAGTGCTTGGCACAGCCCTGCCGGAGAACCACGAGCTCCATTGCCACCATGCCATCATGCTGCTGGAGTTCACCCTCAACTTCTCCTCTTCCCTTGCTGGATCAAGAAGGAGGAGACGTCCTTGGGCTGTACGTGTGTTGAACGCGGAGGCGCCGTCCGTTCGGCACTAGATCGGATCTTCCGCGATTTGAATCGCCGCGAGTACGACTCCGTCAACCGCGTTCTTGTAACGCTTCCGCTTAGCGATCTTCAAGGGTATGAATATGCACTCCCTCTCTCTCGTTGCTAGCATCTCCTAGATTGATCTTGGTGACACGTAGGAAAATTTTGAATTATTGCTACGTTCCCCAACAACATCACCCTTTCCTCTTGAAGGGAAAACCAACGCATGCTCAAGAGGTAGCACAAAGCATTGAGACTGACATGAGGTTGAATCCTAAGGACTCGACAAGCGTGACTTTGTCCATGTGTCGATCCTTTGAGATCACAACCTTACCTAGACCCAATACCTTGCTTTTTTCCTTTGTCAGCGTAGGTGATATGCTTCAGATGCGATGTAGATAAGGGAGCATCCATCAATAAGTTGTTGTCACCAGTCATGTGATTTGTACATCCACTATCATGGACCCACTCAGTGGCTTTGGGTTGATCATCCTGCAGATGAATTAGTGCAGCTTACGAACTCATATACTTCATCAGTGAAGAATATGGCATCAAATTCATCAGATCAATTTCATCAAGCAAGAGAACAGGTAAATCAGTATGAGGACATGAGAAATGAAAATTCATTTCTTCATGATTAGCTTGCGTCCTTTCAAGCATATTCAGGTCTCCAGCAAATTCTTCAGTCGTTTAAGTTCGTTTGGAGACCTGACCCTGCAAAAGAGATTAGTTCTTTTTCTTCACCACCCACATCTGGAGGGGTGGCAAATTGTTCATCATTCTGCGAGCTCCATAAGAGAAAGGTGACATAGATGCCAATCCACTTCATTTCACATAAGAGGGGTTAGGGTAAGCATATGAATAAGCAGAGAAATTCTTCGAGGATTTATGAACATAATGATTCAAAGAATAATGCACATATTCATAATCCTTAGTCTTTCCCTGCGAAATAGAAGTGTTAGCACAATGATGTTCATATGAGGAATTTGATCCATATGAGGAATGTGGTCCATATGAGGACTTTGGTCCGTATGAAGAATTTGATCTGGGGTTTCTATTCTTCACAGGTGGTGTCATGATGACATTCACCTGAAGACTTTCAAGGCATCTTTTGGGAACCCAGATTTTCTTCATAGGGGGACCATTCCTGCAGTTAGTGCAAATATATCTAGCAAATACTTCACCATTCTGATTTTTGAACAGTTTATAGTTGGAGTCAAATGACTCATCAGAAGAATATGAAGATTCACAAGTAAAGCCAGATAAAGTGGATGGATCTACTGGGGGTCCCTTTACAGCAACCCATGAGGTTTTGGGATACTGCTCGGGCTTCCAGTATGTTCCATTAGCATTGAGTTTCCTCTCAAAGGCAATACCCTCTTTCCTAGGGTTCCTGTTGAGGATATGCTTTTTAAGCACATCACAAAGTGCCTGATGCCCTTTGAGGCTTTTGTACATGCCTGTCACATACAATTCCTTCAGCCCTGCATTGTCAGTGATACTAGCAACATCCTCAGATGAGGAATTAGTGATAGCAGAGACAGATGAAGAAATTGCAGCAATAGAAGCATTTGAACTTTCAGGTGAAGAATTAGCAGATTCACGTTCAATGCACTTCAAACATGGTGGAATGAATTCTTCCTAAGCAGCGCTGATTTGTTGAGCAAGTAATGAATCACGGTCCTTCTAAAGATTTTCATAACTCACCCTTAGCTTCTCAAGATCTTGCTTTCTTTGAAGAAATTCATAAGAAAGCTTCTCATGATCAGATAAGAGAGTGTTATGATGACTCTGAAGGTTATCAAACTTGGACTGAAGTCTCTGAAGATTTTCAGTCAAAGTTTTAGTGCGATCCATTTCTTCACCCAACATATCATTGCTCTCATCAAGCATATTTTGAACTTTTTCCAAATCTCTTTGTTGTTTAGTGGCAAGGGAAGCAAGTTTGGTAGAGCTGGGTCCAAATTCACACCAGATTCGTCATCACTAGACTCAGATAGGTAGCATTCAGTTACCTTGGTACCTTTTGCCATAAGACATGGTGCAGAGGATGATGATTTTGGATCGAAAGTCATCTCCTTGAGTGATTCATTGAAATCCTCAAACCAGGGATCATGACGAGTTCGATGACCTTCATAGACCTCAGAGAGTCGGTCCCAGATAAGCTTCTCCTGGCTAAGATGCATAATGTTCTTGAACTGATTTTGAGACAGACAGGAGCAGATGATGTCCTTCGCCGTGAGGTTAAGAAGAGTGTACTTGCGAATGTCATCAGCCTCCGCCATCTTGCACAGATCGGTAAGACCAATCTCAGTGATGGTCCATAGCTCGCTGTTCATCGCCATGAGACACTTCTTCATCATGGCCTTCCACTTGGGTAATCATGACCGTCAAAGATGGGGCATGACACAGTCTTCATTCCTGCGGTCGACATAACTAAAACTCCAGGCGGTTAAACCAAAATCACACAGAACAAGGGAGTACCTTGCTCTGATACCAATTGAAAGTGCGTTAAGTCGACTAGAGGGGGGTGAATAGGCAATTTTTACAAATTCGTCACTGAGGAATTTCATGGTGAGGAAATTCCTGAGTCACAAAGGACTAGCAGCGGAATAAGTACTCAGATGCAAACATAACAGAACAGAAGCATAGTCATCATGATGAAATGTAAACAAGCACAGAGTACAGAAAGCGTAAACACAGGATAAGCAGGCTGAAGACACACTGACTGAAGAAATTGAACTGAGGAAATTGAGAAAGTCTTCAGTCAAAGTCTTCAAACAGTAGCGATCAAGTACACAACACAGTAATGAAGAAATGAAGGGGTTGAGGAAATAGAACCAGTTAGCTCGGTGAAGACATTGATTTGGTAGACCAGTTCCAACTGTTGTGACAATTGTACGTCTGGTTGGAGCGCCTAGGTATTTAAACCTGAGGACACACAGTCCCGGACACACAGTCCTCACCGTATTCTCCTTGAGCTAAGATCACACAGACCTCACCCAATCACTCGTGGTAAGTCTTCAGGTGACTTCCAAACCTTCACAAACTCAGTCACTCGGCGATCCACAATTTCCTCTTGGATGCTCTAGACCATGACGCCTAACCGTCTGGAAGATGCACATTCTTCAAAGGTAACAAGCGTCGGATCCACACAGGAACAATCTCTTCAGTGATGCTCAATCACTTTGGGTTTGGGTTTTCCTCACTTGATGATTTTCGCTCAAAGTCCTCGGAGGATGGGATTCTCTCAATGACAAGTGTCAGTTTCTCTCGGAGCAGCCAACCAGCTAGTGGTTGTAGGGGGCGGCTATTTATAGCATAGGGAGCAGCCCGACATGATAAGACATGAATTCCCTTCAATGATATGACCGTTATGTGGGTAGATATTTTGGGACAGCCGGCGCATAGCACAGCAACGGTCGAAAATTTGGACTCTCAAATTCCTCAGGGCTATCATGATCCTCTCTTGTAGGCAATCCGCACTGGCGAATTCCTAACTCCTCAGTGAGAACAAATTCCTCAGAGACCAGAAGAACTTCATCTCTATCAGTGAAGAAATTGACTGAACTGTATGAGATTTCCAATGGCTTCACTCGAAGGGATTGGTAGGTGTAGGATTTTGAGTTGAGCATCACATGGAAACTTTTCCTTAGATTTTCCTCGACTCCCTTTAACAGTACGGTGTTTCCTATGACTCAAGAAAGAGAAAATGAAACTATGAAAAGAAAAGTCTTCACGCTTCATGTTCCTTGCATGAATACCATGTCTTCAGGGTCACACCAATTTCTTCACTTTCAAAGTCTTCAGAAAGCCAAAGTCTTCAGTTGAAGACATTCATTTTTAGGGGTCGACTTTCTCTGTAAATATCAAACTCCTCAAATACTTATAGACCTGTGTACACTCACAAACGCATTAGTCCCTTAACCTATAAGTCTTCAATACACCAAAATCACTAAGGGACACTAGATGCACTTACACATGTAGAGCATCGGTTGGTGTAGCGTGAAATGTCATGAAACATCTTGGGCCAAAAGTAGTTCTTGGAGAGCGTAGCAAACATCTTGTCGCATCCAAAGTGTCCCATAAGTCCTCCGCCGTGAGCCTCTTGCAAAAGCAACAAACGAAGAAAAGACTCAGGGATAGTAAGCTTGTTAGCTATCATTAGATAATCATCCTTGATATAATATCGTTCCCAAGTGTTATGCGTAAGACATTTTGCATATGGAATGGCAAATGAAACATCATGCGCATACAAGTCTTTTATGTGCTCAAATCCTATGACATTCAATTCAAGTTGAGTTATAAGCATGCACTTGCGGGAAAGAGCGTTCGCCACAACATTTTCCTTACCTTTGATGTATTTGATCACATAAGGAAATGACTTGATGAACTCACTCCATTTGGCATGTCGCTTATTCAATTTCGTTTGACCTTTAAGGTACTTAAGCATCTCATGATCCATATGGATGACAAATTCATGAGGGCGAATATAATGCTCCCACACACGCAAAACTCTCACTAAAGCATATAGCTCCTTGTCATAAATGGGGTAGTCAAGTTGCGCTCCGAAAAGTTTCTCGCTAAAATAAGCAATTGGGCGCTTTTCTTGCATTAACACACCTCCTATGCCATTACCACTAGCGTCACAATGTACTTCAAAAGTTTTATCAAACTTGGGCAATGCAAGAAATGGAGCATGTGTAAGCAAATTCTTAAGCTCGTGAAATGCGGTATCTTGGGATGGTCCCCAAACAAATGATGCATTCTTCTTGCTCAATGCGTGCAATGGTGCTAAAGTCCTTGACGAATCTACATTGGAAACCGGCTAAACAAAGGAAACTACACACTTGTAAGTTCGTTGGTTGCGACCAAGTTTTAATAGCACCAATTTTAGCTTCATCTACATGAACACCCTTAGAAGATACAACAAATCCCAAGAAAACAAGCTTGTCAACACCGAAAATTCATTTCTCCATGTTAGCATAAAGATACTCGTTTCTACGAACTTGGAAAACATCCCTAAGATGCACGACACGATCTTCTAGAGATTTGCTAAACACAAGAATATCGTCAAGGTAAGCCACAACACATATGCCAATGTATTTGCGAATGACATAATGCATCACACGCATGAAAGTGCTAGGTGCTTCGGATAAGCCCATAGGCATAACTAACCATTCATACAAGACAAAGTAGGTTTTGAAAGCAGTTTTCCATTCATCACCCTCATGAATGCAAATTTGATTGTAGCCACTTTTAAGATCAATTTTTGAGAAAATTGTGGCTCCTCTAAGTTCATCTAGCATATCATCAAGGAGTGGAATGGGATGCCTATATCGAACGGTGATAGCATTTATGAGACGGCAATCGGAACACATGCGAAAACTACCATCTTTATTAGGCACAAGAATAACTGAAACGGCACAAGGGCTTAGGCTTTCACGTACATGCCCATTGTCAATGAGGTGTTGTACTTGCCTTTGTATTTCTTTAGTCTTGTCGGGGTTGACGCGGTATGGTGCCTTGTTCGGTAAAGGTGCGCTAGGAATGAGGTCGATGCGGTGTTCGATGCCACGAAGTGGAGGTAGTCCCGGAGGTAGCTCATTGGGAAATACTTCCGCGAACTCTTGCAATAGATTAGACAACACTAGAGGTAGATGATTAGGGCTGTTAGTTCTTGCCGCCTCATCTTTGCACACTAGGACATAGTGAAGAACGGTCGAGGGGCTCTCACACATTTCTCTCATCTCTCGTTTGGTGGCTAAGAGAACTAAGTTTTTCTTGTCGCTCATCATGGAGGCACTCGATTTTGGCTTGTGGCACTCACTCTCATTTTGGTGGCTCACTCTCTCACTATTCTCTCCATGATGGGTGGATGCTTGCTTGTCTTCGATCGCTTGACTTGGAGACATAGTTCGTAGCACGTACTCCTTTCCCTTCATCTTGAAACTATAGCGATTGGTACGCCCTTTGTGGATGACGCCGCGGTCGAATTGCCAAGGACGTCCAAGTAGAAGGTGGCATACAAACATAGGAGCAACATCCACTCCAAGGTGTCTTCATATGTGCCGATCTTGAAGGAGACTTGAACGTTGTGCTCCACTTGAACGGTGCCAGAGTCGCTAAGCCATTGGACCTTGTAGGGGCGAGGATGCTTCATCCTGACCAATTGTAGCTTGGAACATAGCTCTTCACTTGCCAAGTTGTGGCAACCTCCTCCATCGATGATGACCTTGACGGAACTTCCATTGATGCCCGCTTTGGTGTGGAAGATATGGCAACGTTGGTCTTCGTCTTGTTTTATTGGAGTGTCAAGACCTTGGAGACAACTGGAGCGGGCTCGCATCATTGTTACAAAAGACTTGATTGTCTTCGTCTTCAGTCACTTGGCGGTGCATGGCCACGTGCTCAAGGGCTTCCATTTCTTCTTCACTCATAGAGTCATAGGTGCCGTCATCATTGGCGATCATGGTACGCCTAGTGGGGCACTCAAATGTCTTGTGGCCTTGGCCTTGACATGTGAAGCATTTGATGGAACTTGTCTTGACGGCCTCATCTGTTGGAGTAGATGATGTGAAGCTCTCGGCTTCAAGTTTCTTGTAGTAGGAGGATGACTTGAAGATGTCGAGTTTTTCTTGTAACTTGACTTTTCATCGTTGCTTGATGTAGGTTTCGTCTAGGTAGAAGGTGTTGTAGTCGTTGAAGCTTGATTGCATGAGCCGTAGGTCTTGGATGAGTACTTGACATACTTGTAGTCGTCTTGCACTTGTTGCTCTGCCTTGGTAGTTTGGTGCACTATCTCGAGGAGGTTTGTGTACGATTGGAAGTCGGCGATCTTCTTGATAGGATGGTTGAGTCCATTCAAGAACTGTGCCATGGTTTGCTCCTCATCTTCCACGACATTGGCTCATATCATGGCAATCTCCATTTCCTTGCAATACTCTTCAACGTACTTGGTTCCTTGCTTGAGTAATTGCCACTTCTTGAATAGATCTCTACTATAATATGTTGGCACGAAGCGCGCTCGCATGACATCCTTCATTTGGTTCCATGTTGTGATAGGTGGGTCACCTTTTGCGGCTCGTCGCTCAATGACTTGCTCCCACCAAATGAGGACATAGTCTTGGAACTCAAGAGATGCCATGGCAAACTTCTTTTCTTCTTCATAGTTGTGTAGATGAAATATCTTGTCGACCTTCAATGCCCATGATAGGTAGTCTTCGGGATCATTGCTTCCAGAAAACTTAGGCATGTTGAACTTGAGCTTGCCGTGTGTTGCTCTTCACTGTGTTGGGTTCGATGGTGATGACGCTCTTGCCGTGGTGGAGGGTCTTGAACCTCTTGCTCGTCGTGCTCCTCTTGATGAACTTGACATTGAGGGCGTGGAATTCTTGCACGATTCCTCATTTCTTGGCGCTCCTCAAGGCTTGCGGCTTCTTCTTGTCGCTCTATGGAGGGGTGTTGGTTGCTTCATGGAGGGCACGTTGGGCTTTAAGGGCTTGTTCACCACAGCGTTGTTGCTCTTGTCATAGTGCGTCGCCATCTTGATGTTCGTGTTGTTGTTGGCGTCGTGGAGCTTGCTCTTGTTCCATGGGATCACTAGGTTGGGGAAGATGTCATTCACGTTCCCGGAGGCGGTCTTGTAAACCGTTGCCATGAAATGGGTTTTGTGGAACTTGATGATCTTCATGGTCTTGATGATGATGCGAACGAACTCGTTGAAGACTTGCATCCGAAGAAGATCATGAAGAATGTCGGCTTAAATTGCGCCGTCTTGATGATGACGATGTCGTAGAAGAACGGTTGACCATCATGGATCGTAGGTCGTCCTTAAGAGTTGCCATCGATGTGTCGAAGTAGTCTCTTGTACATTTCTCGGATTGTCGCAAGTCGGTGGCGAGTTGATCGATGCTGTCACCCAATGCTTAATTCTCTTGATGCAACGCTATTTGCATGCCGAATAGTTGGGCCTTGGTGGCATAGTTGTTCGGTCCCTCTTCTTGCTCATCGAAGAGTGGGTTGGTAGAAGTACTTGGCCTATCCATCATCGCAATCATATATGTGAGTGGAAGAAAGGAAAGAACTAGACCAAATGTACCTTATCCGATGTTGAAGATGGATCAATGATCACTCGATAATGTATTAGGTAAATAGCACAATTGGTACCGGATCTTGTCAATTCTCACATCTACACAAGTAAAGATTTTGGAGTAGCTTGGTGAGGATGGTGGCACAAAATTTATGCAATTGTTAGCAAGATTCAATAATGTTGAAAAAGATTCACAAATTTTCAAGTGAAACAAGTAGACCAATAGAAATATGTGGCACACAGAAACACACGCATGGATAGATAAATAGGGTCGTGCAACCAAGGAACGAGCTCAAAATGTGGAATCCACGAAAAATGCTCTTGTTGCACAACACTATTTTTTTGCAGGGCGTTGCACAACACTAGAGAGACGCTAGCACAATTACTCAATAGGCGGATATAACTTGTGCACTACCTATAAGAGACAAAACGTAACGACTTCTATCCCAAGTATTATTATGTATGACTCCCGGTGATTCTCTCATGATGATCGAAGATGATCGAATATGACAATCTTATATGCAATGTGGTGTGATGCTATGGTTCTCACTTACAAGCTCTTTTGTTCTCTCTTTTTGCTTAAAAGTTTTCTTCTCTCTTTTGATGTTTTCCTTTGGCTACTTTTGCAAAGTGCTCGAACCAAGATAGCAATTGTGTATATGCGGGAACAAACATGTTACACAAGAGATGAAATGATGATACCAAGATGAGGTATATATGCAATGGAAGGTGCGGATCAAATATCACTAAAGTGCACAAGTAGCGTTGCCCGACAATACTCAAACGGCTAGTCTCGATAGGAAAGTGACGCAGAATGGGCTCGGGGGTTAATAATGCAATGGCAAGGGGAATATGCAATGGTGTCGTCGAAGTTACCGTCCCTTGCAATTGGGTGTCAAAATGACGAAATGGTTGATGTCGATGACAAATCCGTGGCGAAGATGAGTGGCGGTGATGTCGGTGTCGAACCGTCCCTAAGTAGCCGAAACATGTTAGGAAACGGAAACCGCGACTCAAATTCTCAAAGCAAACGTGTCAAAATTGTCGGATACCAAGATGATCACAATGGATAAGTGATGGTGGTTGCGGAAAAACGGTGGTGGTTTGTGGAAATGTTGGCGGTATGCAAAAGGCTTGGTGGACACACGGTCAAAATTTGGTCAATTTAGGTGAAAACGGAAGTGGTGGTGGATGTTTTTTTCTCCCGGGCGCCGGATGTCCGGGGCGCCGAATCCATGGATGAACATGATGAACTAGGTGGCAAAAAGAAAATTCAGCGTAAAATTCGTGGAATTTTGTGGATGGAAGTTGGGAAAATTGTGGGGGGAAGCTAGATCCACTCGTGACGCAACAAATCCATGGATCAAATTCAACAAAACATCATCAAACCAACAAATCACAAAAAAATGGTATGCTATTTTTGTGGGGATTTTCGAAATTGGGCAAAACAAAGCAAAATCAGGCTAGAAAACAAAGGTAGGGACTCCAAATTCGTGATCAACCATGGCTCATGATACCAAGATGATGTAGGTTGGAACCCTAGAGGGACGATCTTTCACGATTGGAGGGGATCCCACGAAGAACACGAGAGAAAACACTCAAATAGACAAGATCCAATCACACATATGCTAGATCCACATACACGTAATGAGATATACGATCCGAAGTCAAGAAAAGAGGATACAAAGAGTAGCTATGTCAGAATCAGGGCTCCGGGGATCCGAGAAAGGTTTGAACACTGGGGTGTGCGCGCTGAACCTCGGTAACCCTGTCCCGCTCCTCACTACTCCACGGTGAAGCTCCGGCGTGCTCGAGCCAAGGAAGAACAACAAAGAACACGACAGTTTACCCAGGTTCGGGCCACCTTGCGGTGTAAGACCCTACTCCTGCTTTGTGGTTGGATTGTCTCATGAGGGAGGTTGAGTATCATAATACAAAGGTGGGCTCTTGCTCTCTCTCGTTGATTGGGTCGATCTCCCTCTCTCTCTTTTTATATTGGTTCGGTCCTCTTCCCCCCAAACACTAGGCGGGAAGGGTGCCCACAACGACCAATTTCGAAGGGGAACAGGAGTACATCTTATCCTGACAAAAAGTAGTCTTCGCCTGCTAAAGCTCCCTGCCATGATGCGCCGGTGGGCTTGGCGATGACCTCCGTCTTGGGATCCTGCTTTCTTGGTCTTCTAGAACCAAAGTGGCAACTCGTGGGGGGTTACTTTGGGAAGCCGCGCGCTGGCCCTGTCTCCTTAGCATGAAAGAGGAAAACCTCCTTATCCGTGCCCGTTGGCACGGCTCCTGGTGCCGCTCGTCATGGCTTGCGTCACCCACGTGCAGCGCGAGGCGGGGCTTGGCGAGCCTAGACATATCCTCCCGCAAGGGGCCTCGGGAGGCAGCTTCAAGAGGCTGTCCTACACGAGGCCCTCGGAGAGCTCTTGACGACATTTGCTAACGTGCGCCTCGCGAGGGTCCTACTCATGAAGCCTTGACAATGGGCTGTGCCGGGCCCATGGCATGCGCCGCGTCTTGGGCCACAGGCAAACGGGCCTGGGTACCCCCAGTCCTACGGGCCCGACAGTAGCCCCCGGGCCTGCGACGTGCAAGATTTCGCCAGTTGGAGGGGCGAAACGGCGCGGGCCCCAACCGCCTACGGGCCAGGCGCGACGTGTGGCGCCCGGCGGGGTGCAGGGCGCCCCCACTTCCCACGACGCCTCGGCAACTGCCCATGCTGACATAAAGCTTGCATGCAGCACGGGGCCATCATTGCCCCTCTTGCTGCATCTGTCTCAAGAAGGCGAAGGGGCACTGATACGTCTCCAACGTATCTATAATTTTTTATTATTCCATGGTATTATATTATCTGTCTTGGATGTTTTATATGCATTAATATGCTATTTTATATTATTTTCGGGACTAACCTATTAGCCTAGAGCCTAGTGCCAGTTCCTGTTTTTTTCCCTGTTTTTGAGTTTCGTAGAAAAAGAATACCAAACGGAATAAAACCTTCGTGATGATTTTTCTTGGACCAGAAGACAACCAGGAGACTTGGAGATGAAGTTAGAGGAGCCACGAGGTGGCCACAAGGACGGAGGGCGCGCCCAGGGGGGTAGGGCGCGCCCCCACCCTTGTGGGCCCCTCGTGCACCTCCTGACCTAATTCTTTTGCCTATATATTCCCATATATCCCCAAAGCAACAGAGGCATCCACGAAAACACTTTTCCAACGCCGCAACCTTTTGTACCCGTGAGATCCCATCTAGGGACCTTTTCCGGCACCCTGCCAGATGGGGATTCGATCACGGAGGGCTTCCACATCAACACCATTGCCCTTCCGATAAAGCGTTAGTAGTTTACCACAGACCTATGGGTCCATAGCTAGTAGCTAGATGGCTTCTTCTCTCTCTCTTTGATTCTCAATACCATGTTCTCCTCGATGTTCTTGGAGATCTATTCGATGTAATACTTTTTTGCGGTGTGTTTGTCGAGATCCGATGAATTATGGATTTATGATCAACTTGTCTATGAATATTATTTGAATCTTCTCTGAATTCTTTTATGCATGATTTGATATCTTTGTAATTCTCTTCGAACTATCGGCTTGGTTTGGTCAACTAGATTGGGTTTTCTTGCAATGGGAGAAGTGCTTAGCTTTGGGTTCAATCTTGCGGTGTGCTTTCCCAGTGACAGTAGGGGCAGCAAGGCACGCATTTTATTGTTGCCATCGAGGATAAAAAGGTGGGGTTTTCATCCTATTGCTTGAGTTAATTCCTCTACATCATGTCATCTTACTTAATGCGTTACTACATTCTTTATGAACTTAATACTCTAGATGCATGCTGGATAGCAGTTGATGTGTGGAGTAATAGTAGTAGATGCAGAATCATTTCGGTCTACTTGACACACACATGATGCCTATATTCATGATCATTGCCTTAGATATCATCATAACTTTGCGCTTTTCTACCAATTGCTCGGCAGTAATTTGTTCACCCACCGTATTATTTGCTATCATGAGAGAAGCCTCTAGTGAAACCTATGGCTCCCCGGTCTATTTTCCATCATACTAGTTTCCGATCTACTCTTTTTGCAATCTTTTACTTTCTGATCTATAAGCTAAAAATACCAAAAATATTTACTTTATCGTTTATCTATCTCTATCAGATCTCACTTTTGCAAGTAACCATGAAGGGATTGACAACCCCTTTATCGCGTTGGGTGCAAGTTTGTTTGATTGTTTGTGTAGGTATTCGGTTATTTGTGCGTTGTCTCCTACTGGATTGATACATTGGTTTTCAAACTGAGGGAAATACTTATCTCAACTTTGCTGCATCACCCTTTCCTCTTCAAGGGAAAAACCAACGCAAGCTTGATAACCCACAAGTACAGGGGATCGCAACAGTTTTCGAGGGTAGAGTATTCAACCCAAATTTATTGATTCGACACAAGGGGAGCCAAAGAATATTCTCAAGTATTAGCAGTTGAGTTGTCAATTCAACCACACCTGAAAGACTTAATATCTGCAGCAAAGTATTTAGTAGCCAAGTAGTATGGAAGTAACGGTAACGGTGGCAAAAGTAACAGTAGCAGTTTTTGTAGCAATCGTAACAGTGGCAACGGAAAAGTAACTAAGCAAAGATCAATATGTGAAAAGCTCGTAGGCAATGGATCAATGATGGATAATTATGTTAGATGCGATTCCTCATGCAACAGTTATAACATAGGGTGACACAGAACCAGCTCCAGTTCATCAATGTAATGTAGGCATGTATTCCGAATATAGTCATACGTGCTTATGGAAAAGAACTTGCATGACATCTTTTGTCCTACCCTCCCGTGGTAGCGGGGTCCTATTGGAAACTAAGGGATATTAAGGCCTCCTTTTAATAGAGTACCAGACCAAAGCATTAACACTTAGTGAATACATGAACTCCTCAAACTACAGTCATCACCGGGAGTGGTCCCGATTATTGTCACTTCGGGGTTGCTGGATCATAACACATAGTAGGTGACTATTGACTTGCAAGATAGGATCAAGAACTCTCATATATTCATGAAAACATAATAGGTTCAGATCTGAAATCATGGCACTCGGGCCCTAGTGACAAGCATTAAGCATAGCAAAGTCATAGCAACATCAATCTTAGAACATAATGGATACTAGGGATCAAACCCTAACAAAACTAACTCGATTACATGGTAAATCTCATCCAACCCATCAACGTATAGCAAGCCTATGATGGGATTACTCACGCACGGCGGTGAGCATCATGAAATTGGTGATGGAGGATGGTTGATGATGACGAGGCGACGGATTCCCCTCTCCGGAGCCCCGAACGGACTCCAGATCAGCCCTCCCGAGAAAGATTAGGGCTTGGCGACGGATCCGTATCGTATAACGCGATGATCCTTCTCTCTGATTTTTTCTCCCCTAATGTGAATATATGGAGTTGGGGTTGAGGTCGGTGGAGTCCCAGGGGGCCCACGAGGCAGGGGGCGCGCCCCAGGGGGGCGCCCTGCACCCTCGTGGACAGGGTGTGGGCCCCCTGATGCTGATTCTTTCGCTAATATTTTTCATTAATTCCAAAACGTGTCTCCGTGGATTTTCAGGTCATTCCGAGAACTTTTATTTCTGCACAAAAATAACACCATGGCAGTTCTGCTGAAAACAGCGTCAGTCCGGGTTAGTTCCATTCAAATCATGCAAGTTAGAGTCCAAAACAAGGGCAAAAGTGTTTGGAAAAGTAGATACGTTGGAGACGTATCAACTCCCCCAAGCTTAAACATTTGCTTGTCCTCAAGAAATTCAGTTGACAAACTGAAAGTGATAAAGAAAAACTTTTACAAACTCTATTTGATCTTGTTGTTGCAAATGTTTAAAGCCAACATTCAAGTTTTTCAGCAAAGATTATGAACTAACCATATTCACAATAACATTTAGGTCTCATGTTTACTCATATCAATGGCATAATCAACTAGCGAGCAATAATAATAAATCTCGGATGACAACATTTTCTCAAAACAATCATAAGATGATATAACAAGATGGTATGTCGCTAGCCCTTTCTGAGACCGCAAAACATAAACGCAGAGCACCCCTGAAGATCAAGGACTGACTAGACATTGTAATTCATGGTAAAATAGATCCAGTCACAGTCATACTCAATGTAAATTAATAGCAATGCATGCGAATGACAGTGGTGCTCTCCAACTGGTGCTTTTTAATAAGAGGATGATGACTCAACATAAAAGTAAATAGATAGGCCCTTCGCAGAGGGAAGCAGGGATTTGCAGAGGTGCCAGAGCTCGAGTTTTGAAATAGAGATTGAATAATATTTCAAGTGGCATACTTTCATTGTCAACATAACAACCAAGAGATCTCGATATCTTCCATGGTACACACATTATAGGCGGTTCCCAAACAGAATGGTAAAGTTTATACTCCCCCACCACCAACAAACATCAATCCATGGCTTGTCCGAAACAACGGTGCCTCCAACTAACAACAATCCTGGGGAGTTTTCTTTGCAATTATTTCGATTTGAGCATGGGACTGGGCATCCTGGTTACCGGCCATTTCTCGTGAGTGATGAGCAGAGTCCACTCATCGTGAGAATAACCCACCTAGCATGGAAGATATAGACAGCCCTAGTTGATACATGAGCTATTCGAGCATACAAAATAGAATTTATTTGAAGGTTTAGAGTTTGGCACATACAAATTTACTTGGAACGGCAGGTAAATACCACATATAGGAAGGTATGGTGGACTCATATGGAATAACTTTGGGGTTTATGGAAATGGATGCACAAGCAGTATTCCCGCCTAGTACAAGTGAAGCATAGAAAGAGACTGGGAAGCGACCAACTAGAGAGCGACAACAGTCATGAACATGCATTAAGATTAATCAACAATGAGTGCAAGCATGAGTAGGATATAAATCACCATGAACATAAATATCGTGGAGGCTATGTTGATTTTGTTTCAACTACATGCGTGAACATGTGCAAAGTCAAGCCACTAGAATCGTTCAAAGGAGGATACCACCCTATCATACCACATCACAACCATTTTAGTAGCATGTTGGCATGCAAGGTAAACCATTATAAACTCCTAGCAAATTAAGCATGGCATGAGCAACTATAATCTCTAATTGTCATTGCAAACATGTTTCATTCATAATAGACTGTAATCATATTTACAAAAACAAGATAGGTCGAGTTCATACCAGCTTCTCTCATCTCAATCAGTCCATCATATATCGTCATTATTGCCTTTCACTCGCACGACCGAACAGTGTGGATAATAATAATAGTGCACGTGCATTGGACTAAGCTGGAATCTGCAAGCATTTAATACAAGGGAGAAGACAAGGTGATATGGGTCTTGGTTAAATCAACAATAATGCATATGAGAGCCACTCAACATTTTCATCATGGTCTTCTCCTCTCGACCCCCAAAGAAAAGAAAAGAAATAAAACTATTTACACGGGAAAGCTCCCAACAAGCAAAAGAAGAACGAGAAATCTTTTTGGGTTTTCTTTTAATTACTACTACTACAGGCATGAAAAGTAAACTAGCTAAAAGCTACAACTAATTTTTTGGGTTTTTTGTAAGGTTTTTCAAACACACAAGAAGAAGGCTTAGAAAAGAAAATAAACTAGCATGGATAGTACAATGAAAAAGTATGAGCACCGACAACTAGCATGAGTGTGTGAACATGAATGTAATGTCGGTGAGAAATACGTACTCCCCCAAGCTTAGGCTTTTGGCCTAAGTTGGTCTATGGCCACTGCTGGCCTGGTGGATATCCAAAGTCATAGCTGGGGTTGTACTGAGATGCAGCAGCTACTGCCTGAAGAGCTGCAGCTCGGAGGCGAGTTGCTTCCGGCCTCCTCTCATACTCGTTCGCCTCCTCCCTGGTTATAACATATCTCCTTTTTGCCTGAAAGTTAAAGAAAGTAGGAGCAGGGAGGGCAACATGGACAGTGTGTTGTCTATAAAAGATTAGTCGGTACTGGAGGAACTGTTCATTCCTCTCAAGAAACTGATGGTGAACCATAGCATTATAATCTAGATAAGCAGGAGGCAACTCCATATCATTTTCATGTATGGGTACATCAAGATAATTAGCTACACGAGTTGCGTAAATTCCACCAAACAAATCTCCACTTGTACCGTTAATATGCAACCTTCGTGCAACAATGGACCCCAAGTTATATTGTTTATCACCTAATACCGCACTCTTGAGGACACAAAGATCTGGAACGCACATGTGACAAGCCTCATCTTTACCGTTAATGCATCTACCTATAAAGAGAGCAAAATAGTGTATGGAAGGGAAATGAATGCTCCCTATAGTAGCTTGTGTGATTTCTCTAGATTCCCCCACAGTGATACTAGCAAGAAAGTCTTTATATCCAGATTTGCGAGGTTCACTAATACTGCGGGATGATACGTCTCCAACGTATCTATAATTTTTGATTGTTCCATGCTATATTATATTCTGTTTTGGATGATTAATGGGCTTTATTATACACTTTTATATTATTTCTGGGACTAACCTATTAACCGGAGGCCCAGCCCAAATTGTTGTTTTTTTTGCCTATTTCAGTGTTTCGTAGAAAAAGAATATCAAACGGAGTCCAAACGGAGTGAAACCTTCGGGAACATGATTTTTAGAACAAACGTGATCCAGAGGACTTGGAGTGGACGACAAGCAACAGATAAGGAAGCCACGAGGTAGGGGGGCGCGCCCACCTCCCCCAGGCGCGCCCTCCACCCTCATGGGCCCCTCGTTGCTCCACCGACGTACTTCTTCCTCCTATATATACCCATATACCCTGGAAACATCATATATGGAGCCAAAACCCTATTTCCACCGCCGCAACCTTCTGTACCCGTGAGATCCCATCTTGGGTCCTTTTCTGGCGCTCTGCCGGAGGGGGCATTGATCACGGAGGGCTTCTACATCAACACCATAGCCTCTCCGATGATGTGTGAGTAGTTTACTTCAGACCTTCGGGTCCATAGTTATTAGCTAGATGGCTTCTTCTCTCTCTTTGGATCTCAATACGAAGTTCTCCTCCATTCTCTTGGAGATCTGTTTGATGTAACTCTTCTTTTGCGGTCTGTTTGTCGAGATCCGATGAATTGTGGGTTTATGATCAAGTTTATCTATGAACAATATTTGAATCTCCTCTGAATTCTTTTTCGAAATATCAGTTTGGTTTGGCCTACTAGATTGATCTTTCTTGCAATGGGAGAAGTGCTTAGCTTTGGGTTCAATCTTGCAGTGTCCTTTCCCAGTGACAGCAGGGGCAGCAAGGCACGTATTGTATTGTTGCCATCGAGGATAAAAAGATGGGGTTTATATCATATTGCATGAGTTTATCCCTCTACATCATGTCATCTTGCTTAAAGCATTACTCTGTTCTTTTGAACTTAATACTCTAGATACATGCTGGATAGCGGTTGATGTGTGGAGTAATAGTAGTAGATGCAGGCAGGAGTCGGTCTACTTGTCACGGACGTGATGCCTATATACATGATCATACCTAGATATTCTCATAACTATGCTCAATTCTATCAATTGCTCGACAGTAATTCGTTTACCCACCGTAATACTTATGCTACCTTGAGAGAAGCCACCAGTTAAACCTATGGCCCCCGGGTCTATTTTCCATCATATTAATCTTCCAACACTTAGCTATTTCTATTACCGTTTATTTTACTTTGCATCTTTATTTCTCTTTATCATAAAAATACCAAAAATATTATCTTATCATATCTATCAGATCTCACTCTCGTAAGTGACCGTGAAAGGATTGACAACCCCTTTATCGCGTTGGTTGCGAGGTTCTTATTTGTTTGTGTAGGGGCGTGGGACTCGAGCGTCGTCTCCTACTGGATTGATACCTTGGTTCTCAAAAACTGAGGGAAATACTTACGCTACTTTACTGCATCACCCTTTCCTCTTCAAGGGAAAACCAACGCAGTGCTCAAGAGGTAGCAAGAAGGATTTCTGCACGGCGTCTAGTAGATAGAAACAAGAAAATCAGAAGATTTTAGATTTGCAATTCTTATAATTTCTACTTTTTCTAACATCCGACCTTATGGTCAAGTCGTCCGCCTATCTTTCTGATTTCATTCGTGTCGGGGAGTCTACGCACAAGTCAAGACATACCAAGTACCCATCACAAACTCTTATCCCTCGCATTACATTATTTGCCATTTTCTTCTCGTTTTACTCTCCCCCACTTCACCCTTGCCGTTTTATTCGCCCTCTTTTCTGTTTGCCTCTTTTTCGCTTGTTTCTTGTTTGCTTGTGTGTTGGATTGCTTCTTGTCACGATGGGTCAAGACAATACTAAATTATGTGACTTTGCCAATACCAACAACAATGATTTTCTTAGCACTCCGATTGCTCCTCTTACCGAAGTTGAATCTTGTGAAATTAATGCTGCTTTATTGAATCTTGTCATGAAAGATCAATTCGCGGGCCTTCCTAGTGAAGATGCCGCTACCCATCTAAATAGCTTCGTTGATTTATGTGATATGCAAAAGAAGAAAGATGTGGACAATGATATTGTTAAATTGAAGCTATTTCCTTTTTCGCTTAGAGATCGTGCTAAAGCTTGGTTTTCGTCTTTGCCTAAAAATAGTATTGATTCATGGAATAAGTGCAAAGACGCTTTTATCTCTTAGTATTTTCCTCCCGCTAAAATCATCTCTCTTAGAAACGATATCATGAACTTTAAGCAACTTGATCATGAACATGTTGCACAAGCTTGGGAGAGGATGAAATTAATGATACGTAATTTCCCTACACATGGTTTGAATCTTTGGATGATTATACAAATTTTTTATGCCGGATTGAATTTTGCTTCTAGAAATCTTTTAGATACGGCCGCGGGAGGCACTTTTATGGAAATCACTTTAGGAGAAGCTACTAAACTTCTAGATAATATTATGGTTAATTATTCTCAATAGCACACCGAAAGATCTACTAATAAAAAAGTGCATGCGATAGAAGAAATTAATGTTTTGAGTGGAAAGATGGATGAACTTATGAAATTATTTGCTACTAAAAGTGTTTCTTCTGATCCTAATGATATGCCTTTGTCTACTTTGATTGAGAATAATAACGAATCTATGGATGTGAATTTTGTTAGTAGGAATAATTTTGGTAACTACGCGTATAGAGGAAACTTTAATCCTAGGTCGTTCCCAAGTAATTCCTCTAATAATTATGGTAATTCCTACAACAATTCTTATGGAAATTTTAATAAGATGCCCTCTGAATTTGAGACTAGTGTTAAGGATTTTATGAATTCGCAAAAGAATTTCAACGCTTTGTTTGAAGAAAAATTGCTTAAGGTTGATGAATTGGCTAGGAACGTTGATAGAATTTCTCTTGATGTTGATTCTTTGAAACTTAGATCTATTCAACCTAAGCATGATATCAATGAGTCTCTCGAAGCCATGATAATTTCCATTGATGAGTGCAAAGAAAGAACCGCTAGGATGCGTGCTAAGAAAGATTGCTTTGTGAAAGCGTGTTCTTCTTGTTTCTATGAGAATAAAGATGAAGATCTAAAAGTTATTGATGTGTCTCCTATTAAATCTTTGTTTTGCAATATTAATCTTGATAATGATGGGACTGGAGATGAGTCAACTTTAGCTAGAAGGCGTCCCAAAAATTCGGAGTTTTTAGATCTTGATGCAAAAATTGGTAAAAGTGGGATTGAAGAGGTCAAAACTTTAGATATCAATGAACCCGCTATTTTGGATTTCAAGGAATTTAATTATGATAATTGGTCTTTGATAGATTGTATTTCCTTGGTGCAATCCGTGCTAAATTCTCCTCATGCTTATAGTCAAAATAAAGCTTTTCCTAAACATATCGTTGATGCTTTGATGCAATCTTATGAAGAAAAACTTGAGTTGGAAGTTTCTATCCCTAGAAAACTTTATGATGAGTGAGAACCTACTATTAAAGTTAGAATTAAAGATCATGAATGCTATGCTTTGTGTGATTTGGGTGCTAGTGTTTCCACGATCCCAAAAACTTTGTGTGATTTGCTAGGATTCCATGAATTTGATGATTGTTCTTTAAACTTGCACCTTGCACTACAAAAAAAAGACACATCCGTGACATTTTGGGCCGAACGAATTTTTTTCTGTCATACATATGACACTTCTATGACGATAATTGTGACAAAACCCAGTATCATCATAGATGTGGTGGGCTCCTACTTCTATGACAAAAAAATGACAGAAAATGGGCTTTTCGTCCTGGGCGGGCCGGAGACGCAGCTGCATGACATTCTTTGGGCTATCCATGACGGAAAAAAACCGTGGTAGAAGCGAGGGAGAGGAAAATTTCGGGGAGTTCCCGGTTATGGTGGGAGGTCGGGGGCCGAGCGATGCGCGTTTCTCTCGTACACGTACGCGCGTGTGTGTGAGG
This sequence comes from Aegilops tauschii subsp. strangulata, assembly GCF_002575655.3. Taxonomy (NCBI): domain Eukaryota; kingdom Viridiplantae; phylum Streptophyta; class Magnoliopsida; order Poales; family Poaceae; genus Aegilops; species Aegilops tauschii. The sequence goes on along the minus strand of NC_053035.3, from coordinate 366,056,485 downwards.
CGTTGACTCTAAATAAACCCGAGCGAGGCGTTGGGCTCTATCTGAACCCGAGCGATTGCACTGCAGGCTACGCGTTACTGAACCCGAGCGATCGATCGATGGCTGTTAACTGAACCCGATCGAGCGATTCCTTCGCTACTGCTGCTAACTGAAGCCGATCGATTGGATGAACAGTGAGCGTAGCGGGGGGGGGGGGGGGGGTTGGATGAACAGTGAGCGGTGGCGTTGCCTCTGGATGAACAAGACCCCGTTGTGTGGTGGAGGGCTGGATGAACAGTAGACGATGGAGGGGTGCCCGTGGAGGGGTGGTTGAACAGGACCCCGTGGTGTGGAGGGCTGGATGAACAGTAGACGGTGGAGGGGTGCCCGTGGAGGGGTGGTTGAACAGGACCCCGTGGTGTGGAGGGCTGGATGAACAGTAGACGGTGGAGGGGTGCCCGTGGAGGGGTGGTTGAATAGTAGCCGGTGGAGTAGCGCGCGGTGGAGGCTGGATGAACAGGAGCCCGTGGAGGCTGGAGGAGGTCGACGGTGGCCCGTGGAAGCCGGAGGAGGTCGACGGTGGAGATGAACAGTATCCCGTGGAGTGCCGTTTTCCAGTACGCCACACCCCTCCCAATGAACAGGACCCCCGTTTCGACCGTAGGAGGTCCGTTTCGTCTGTTTTGCGGTACGCCACACCCCTCCCGATCAACAGGACCCCCGTTTCGACCATAGGAGGTCCGTTTCCTCCGTTTTGCGGTACGCCAGACCCCTCCCGATCAACAGGACCCCGTTCCGAACGTAGGAGGTCCGTTTCCTCCGTTGTGTGGTACACCAGGCCTCGTTTCCATCGCCTGTTCCGTCCAAGCCCTCCCGATGAACACGACCACGCATTCCGTTCCGACCCAGCCGGTTGGCTCCCACGCGTTCTGTTGCCTCCCGATGAACACGACGCATTCCGTTGCCTCCCCATGAACATGACGAGTTTCTCCGTTCCGACCCAGCCATGTACACGAGCCCTGGCCGTACATATGCGCGAGTAGGCGTTCGAGACCCCGCCCGTATGTACACATACATGGCCGTATTTTCTTTCTTGCACGCTGGCCGCTGTACGTACGTGTACATGCTACGTGCGCGCCTCTACTACGACACGTACGCGCCTCTACTACGACACGTGCGCGCCTCTACATCCACCAATATATATGTACGTACACGTTCGCGACCAGAATGACAACGCTACGTATGCTTTGACCAGGTGGGTCCCGACTGTCAGGCACTTCCTTGCCTGCGAAGATGTAGCTGGTGGGTCCCAGCAGTCAGGGGGCGAATCATTTTTTTTGCCCGGACGCACTTCCTTGCGTGCGAAGATGTAGCTGGTGGGTCCCAGCAGTCAGGGGAAACGTTTTTTTCACAAAATATAGTGGCCCGTCCGGTGGGTCCCAACTGTCAGGTGGAGGAATCATTATTTTCCGCGTAATAAGGAGGCACTTCCTTGCTGCGGCCGTGGACCCAGCTGTCAGCCTCTCCACGTACAGTCCACGTCCGATGGAAGTCGTTCCTTGACCACGTTGACCACGCCGCGCCGAGAGCACCAGGGTGGTGGACGACGGCGAGGCCTAGGAAGGGGACGACGGGGAGCCGGGGAAGACGCGGCAGTGGAAGCCCGCGTGGAGAGGAGTACGAGGGTTCACTGGTTCGGCTGCGGTGTGAGGTTGCCGTCGCCGCAGGGCCTGACCAGCGGTGGGAATAGTAGGGGGCGGTGAGGTCTCCGCGGCAGCACAGCCGGCCACGGGAGGCAGGAGCATGCGGCACGACCGACGCTGCTTTGGGCGGCTGGAGCAAGAAGACCAGAGGTTGAAGAAGCACTACGGCCGTTGGATGGACATCGTACGGTCACTGGAGCTAGAATCGTTCATATTGACTAAAGTTGACAAAGGCCCCCGTCCCAGTCAACTTAGTAGGCCCACAAGTCAGCCTCCCACCATGGTGGGTCCCAGCTAGCAGGGGGAGTATTCATTTTTTTGTGCGTAATGAGGAGGCACTGCCGGTGGGTCCGAGCTGACAGCGGGGGGAACGTTTTTTTCGCGAAATACGCTGGCCCGTCCGGTGGGTCCCAGCAGTCAGGGGGGAAACATTTTTTTCACGAAATAAGGTGCCCCGTCCGGTGGGTCCCTGCTGTCAGGTGGAGGAATAATTATTTTGCGCGTAATAAGGAGGCACTTCCTTGCGGCCGCCTAGACCCAGCTGTCAGCCTCTCCACGTACAGTACTCTTCCGATGGAAGTCGGTCGTTGACCACGTTGACCACGCCACGCCGAGAGCACCAGGGCGGTGGTCTGGACAACGGCGAGGCCTAGGAAGGGGACGACACGGAGCCGGGGAAGACGCAGTAGTGGAAGCCCACGCGGAGAGGAGTACGAGGGTTCACTGGTTCGGCTGCGGTGTGAGGCTGCCGTCGCCGCAGAATAATAGGGGGTGTGGGTGAGTAGAGGGATGGCCTGGCCAGCGGTGGGAGTAGTACGGGGCGGTGAGGCCTCCGCGGCATCACAGCCAGCCACGAGAGGCAGGAGCATGCGACACGACCGGCGCTGCTTTGGGCGGCTGGAGCAAGAAGACCAGAGGTTGAAGAAGCACTACGGCCGTTGGATGGACATCGTACGATCACTGCAGCTAGAATCGTTTATATTGACTAAGTTGACAAAGCCCTTGGTACGCATCAACTTAGTAGGCCCACAGCTCGGATTTGGCAGAGAACATATAGCCCATTTGCGATTTGTAAGAATGTACAGCCCATTTTTTAATTCTAATGGAATTTACTACAGCCCATTTACAGTTTGTTAAAAGTACAGCCCAACTTCTAGCTAGGACAACGATTAATAATTTCAAACAACCGCTCAAAACAGAATTCAAAAAAAATTCCCACATTTTGATGGGATCCGAAATATTTTTATCCGAAATTTCTAGTCAGGTTAAATATAATTTCAAAATAAAGTTGTATTACGTTAAAATCCAACGAAATATTGCGCGCGCAACAAGTAATGAAATTAAAATTTTCAAATTCCAAAAATAATATATTTTTCAAACTAATTACGTGTTTGGTGCATAGTAACTGTCCAGTTATTATAATTACATCCCATTTATTATTTCTTAAAGTCCATTTTCTTGTTAAGCCTAATGCATACCTCCTAGAAAAGTTTGCAGCCCAGCGGGGCGGAGAATAACAAGTTGACCCGGATATTGTGTACAACTGTCGGCCCAGTTGCCTTGCTGATGTTGAAAAAAGGCCTGTGTAGTACAATACAACCTAACATGGTTACTCAGCCCACATTCAGCGATGCCGGAAAGGCCCAAACAAGGCTTCTGTACAACTTTTTGAAGTCACTGAGCTCAATTAATAACTTAAGAAAAAAGTTAGATTACAGTGGAACCTAATTAAAAGCTGTCACGAGCAAATAAATAATTCAATGGGTCCCACTTGTGCGTGTGCGCGCGTGTGTGTGTGTGCGTGTGTGTGTGTGAGAGAGAGTGAGAGATAGAGAGAGAGACCCATCGGTCGATGCTCGTAAATACATCTTTCAGCCATATGCATTTCTGATGCTCAGTAAAAACTTATATAGTTGACACAATCATATAGAACATCATAGCACACTGAACTTGCATACAAAAATTTCACGCAGGCGGCACAATCAGGATGGAAGCAGTGGATCGCTACAGGAAGGGCTATGTTGAAACCAACGAAGTCGTACATAACGGTTCATAGTCTTTATCAATGACGGGGAAATATCTTGAATGTTGTGCAAAGAAAACAGACAGACAACTCAATAAGTACTGCTAGCACATTAAGTTGACGTACATCCCTTTCTAAAAAAAGTTCAGGTACAAAATTAGAACAGGTTACAATCAAATGTACTGGCATATCAGTGCTTCACACCCATAGCTCGGATTTAACTAGTATCTGACAAGATTCAGTTGTTACCTCAAATTAGAGCACATCCAGGCAGCCAGCCCTGCCTCTTCTCCCAAAGAAGCAGTGGCCTCCGCCGCGCGATGGAGTAGGCCCTGTGCCATCCATCGTTCCGAGCAACACAGGGAAAGTCTGACGTTGACTCCTATAATGGACGTCGTCGACGGACCCTGGCACCAGCGGCGGCGGCAGGACTTCGATTGATGGATTGACCACTTCTTCGACATGCACGAACACTCGATACAGGTACATCCCTAACGTGGTCCGCGGCGGCCTTGGTGGCGATGAAGTACAACCCCGGTTCCTGCACCGGTATCTCAACACCAATCACCTTCGGTATGGTGGACGGCTTCTTCATCCATGCCATAACCGTCAGAGCCCAGCTGTCTGGAGGAACAAACATACTTACGAGCTCACCTCCAAGGTCGTTGATAAGCTCGTTCATGGACTCGCTGTTCCAAGCACGTCGAGGCATGCCGTGGAAGGTAAGCTTTGTTAAAAACTCAAGCTCAGAGGGCACCGAGCCCCATCCTGGGTGCTACCGATCAAAGCTCACCAGCGCGCCATCGCAGAACAAACGCCCGGAAGATTCAAACACACGACTGCAGTCGAAAGTTGTCCGGAACCTGACGAAGAAATCAGCCGGTGGCGGACAGACTTCGACGAGCAAGTCACTTATTTGGATGCCGTGCGCAATGCCAAGAGCTTTGACAAGGTCGTCCGGCGAGACGGGAGGCTGGTCGCCGTTGATGGTTACCATCAGCACTTTGCCGGCAAACTAGTCGTCAAGCGCCGCCATGCCACTATTGAGCGACAGCACGCAGCGACCGAAGGCAGGACGGACCTCAGGATCTCCGGCTCGGAGATCCGTGTTGACCGGCGACATGATAGTGCGCTTGAGTACAGGGAGTACAGGAGGGGATTTGGGGGAACTGGAGTAGGAATCGAGATTCCATAGGTGGGGGAGGGGCGGGAGACTGGGGATGAAAAGGTAGCATGAATTTCGAGCACGCGCCAATATGCTCTCGGCGCGCAAGCGCACGAAAACACCGGTGGCGCCCACATGTCGGTCTAAGAGTCCTTATTCTTTCTTTTTTGGAGAGCCCGACCTTTTTTAGGGATCTTTTGAGAGCCCGGCCTGAGAGTCATAATTGACTTGTTTGGCATTGCGTTACTACTCGGCCCATATTCAACGACACCTCACTGGCCCAAACAAGTGTACATCATCGAAAAGACACTGAGCTCAAATTATATAACTTGAAAAAGGAGATATACTCTGAACACTGGAGAATGGTGATGCCCTCATTTAGCCCACCAGTAGTTCGAGACAATAAACAGTTCGAAACAACGATATATACAACATTCAAACACTGACTAGTGACTACTACTGACATAAACAGCAAGACATGATAGTTCATAAGAAGTCTTGCTACACCACCAAAATGCACCCATCTGCAGCGCTCAGACTCTCGTGATCCAGACGAGAATGACAATCTAAACAGAAGCAACTATTACATAGTAAGAGTGACATAGACGAGGATGACCAAATGACAAGGAATATGCATAACAAAAGAAAGAACTACCCATCCAGAACCAGCAGCAAAGACAACAAAGTCATTCGAAGAGATGATCCAACACCATCATAATTTGCAACCCCACTTCAGCGGCCAGTGATCCGGAGACACCAGTACTCCACCCTTTCGATGCAACAGCCCAATTACCTATCAACCTGAAGGCTTGAACCACATCACTGCCTGTCGTAATTGAGACATCCAAGGATCAAAGTTAATCCGGATGCCTTTGTCATTCTCACCTTCTTTTGGCTGCAGGCTGTATCATTGACAATCAGGGGAGTTTGCTCCCGAACTCCTAGGGCTTGCCGTGTAGACTCAGTTTTCCATAGCAAACAGAGCCTCTCTGCCATCAAGGTCCTTGCCAACGGTGATCTCCTGGTTAATCGGATAATTGAGTCCGAGAAACAGAGAGTGTGAACCAAGGCTGTTTACCTGCCTCCAACTAAAAAATCCTAAAGGCCCCAACAAGCTAGTATCCTGCTCATAGACGTAACAGCCACTGTCCGGATACTCACGTATTACACGGTGCTTGTATACAGTGGGGTTTTTGCAATATAACTTTTCCGGCTCATGTGTCCGAATGATCATCAGTCTTTTGCCGTCGTCTGATCGAGCGAGGAACCAGTTGTGCTTCCCTGTTTTTGGCAAAGGTGGTGTGATTACAAAGGGCAGTAACTGTAGGGACACTGCATCATATCAAAAAGGACACGCATTGTTAATGTAAGATCAACATTGTTCAGAGTATGAGTAGGAAACAACTTACACGCGCCGTCCCAGCAATACGTGGTGCCATCTGCTTTGTCGATCGCATAGATGATGCCATTGTGTTCAATAGCATCACAGAAGTGTGTATCAGCTTTGACGATGATCCACTGCGAGCCGAGTTGTCTCCAGCTAAAGAAGGCACCGGCGTAAAGATAGGCGAGTCCGCGGTCGAACAAGGCAATTAGCTTGAAGTCTGCGTAATTCGCATGTCGTGTGGGCACTTGGCAGATTACAATCTTCTGCAAAACAAGGTCTGTCCAACTGACGTAGTAATCTAGATGACTTGGACCGCGATGGTAATGCTCTATATAATCCAACGGAGGAAGGATAATCTCATGGGAGGTCTGGAAGTTCACGAGCACCAACTTTTTACTGTCTTCTCTGAAGGCAGCCATCCAGTGGGAGTTCATGCCGACCCAGTACATACCTGCCAAGAAGTTTTGGGCGATGGTGATCGGATCGATGTCGAGGGAAATGATGTACGGCGACCCACTACATACCTGCAAAGAAGTTTCGGCTAATGGAGATCGGATTGAAGTCGAGGGGCATCATGCACGCCTCCGTATCATGGTGAGCCAATCTCGCAAGACCAGATAGCAGCAAGCAGGGTGTCTTGAAAAGCTTAGGCCTCGCTTCGACGATGGCCGTGTGCATGTCCCTCGAGCATGCAGCCAGTTGCAGGGCGCTCAACATATCCATACACGAACAACAGAGGTCGAGGATGTCACTGGGGAGATTGCTCCAATCACGGCTCATATGGATGTTGCGCGGTTCGCGTTCGACCATGGTGGAGTTTGGAAGGGGGCTTGATTTACGGGGGAGAAGGATGTCGGTGCTGGAGCGGCTAGCGAGGGAATAGTGGTACTGGGGGAGGCGAGTGAGGCGAGGGTACACGGGGGCACAGTGAGATGGAGACGGAGACGGAGACGGAAAAGGAGATGGAGATGGAGTGGTGCTATGGGAGCGGAGAGGGAGACGAGGCGAGGCGCCAATGTGATGTACAGCGGCGGTGACAGACTGCACAGTGCACAGGGTGAGGCTGACTTTGGTAACCCGAACACGCCGCCTGGACTAGTGTCAGGCGCAGGGTGTTGTCACTTCACTGTGAGGACCGGATGAATAGTATTTTGACCATAAAGTGTACTCCCTCCGTCTAGGTGAGTAAGTCATCTTAGGTTGTGCGTCGTGACCAAGGAGGAGGGGAAACGAGAGACCTTAATGTTTATTTGCTAATTAATAACATTGCATGCAATGAACTAACCACTGCATGTTGTGTTTGGTAGTCTCAAGTCATTAAAAGCTTTCACACCCCTCATCTCTTATTGGTTGATATGTCAAGAAACAAGAAACGAGATAGAAATTAATGCACCGCGCCTAAGTGTTTTGGGATTATTTGGTTTTCGTAAGATGAATTACACACCTAGACGGAGGGAGTACCACAGTTGTACTACTACTACTACTAGTAGTAGGAACATGAGTACTCCAGTATTGTATAGCGGAAATAGGTCTCCCGTGCTAGCATGCCTGTTCACTTCACCGTTCAGGTATCATCCATATTGCGAGCAGAACCAAATTCTCGTGCATGCCCAATCAACGCCCTACCGCGATGCATGCAGTGGTCGTTCTGGTGCATCAAGGACGGCATGCAGATCGTTCCACACTTGAGAAGAGGAAAGATGGAAAGGTAGAATGCAGCAGCAGAGGATGAGAACGCTGGCTAACGAGGCTGGGAGGGGATCGAGCAGGAAGTTATGCTCCACGCCTAAAGGTTTTGGTAAAACCTGATTTTCATAAGGTGACTTATACTCACCTAAACGGAGGGAGTATTCCTTAACCAGAGAATGTTGTGTCTCCCACTCACGCGCTCAAAAAAATACGACACATTTTTTTATCTGTTTGCATAGGTCCCACCTATCAGGAAGGATGTGCACGTACACGAAACAGGTACGACTCATCAGTCTACCCGCATAGACTTTTCGTTTAGTCTACCTAGCCGTCTAATCAACTGCCTGCACGCCACTTCTCCCATTTACTTTTCCATCGGGAACCGATTCTCCTCGGCTTCTTCACCTCCCCTTCGTCTTCATTTGCATCCAAACCCCATTGCGTTCACATTGTTTTAACCTCTTTAAATAATCATCTACTACTTCAGTTAGACTAGCCATCTAATCCTAATTCTCCAAACCATAGCCCTTCGTTCCTGCGGTTCCAAATGGCAAAAGAGATCGAGATGCAGGTTTTTAGCGTCCAACATGTCCTCGTCGAAGGCTCGATGCGCATAGTTGCCACCATCACTGTCCACCCAAGGGTTGTTCGGCAGTGGATCAACAATGTATCCAACTCCCTCGAAAAGGTAGAGACGAGGGTCATCGGTCTCGACGTAGAGTACACGGAGCGTGCCCCTGGGAAGATCCAGTGCGCCGCCGTCCTTCAGCTGTGCCTCGAAGATTATGTTTTGGTGTACCACATCATACACTCGCCCTCCATACCAGGTGAGCTTCATGATTTCTTGTCTCGGGAGGACGTATACTTCTGTGGGGCAGCCATCGAAGGGGACAAACAGAAGCTGGAGCCGTACTACCTTGATTTGAAAAGCATCGCTGACCTACAAACCAGAATCAAAATTCCTGTAGAAGATTGTGATAAACAGACACCATCCCTATTTGACGTAGCAAATTTTGTGCTCGGTACAAATCTTCAGAAGGGTGACGAGACGGTGGCATTAAGGTCGCTGGATGGGAGAATTATCCCTTGATGTACGAGCGGATAAAATATGCTGCCCTCGATGCCCGTGTGAGTTTCGAGATAGCTGCAAGGTCCAAAGAGCTTGTTGCGAAGCCGTCTCCCACAGAGAATGAGAAGAAGAAGAAGAAGAAGAAGAAAAGGCTGCACCAGCAGGAGGGCATTATGGATGGATGAACTATCTCATCTCTTGTAAAAAAATATATTCTCTCTCGGTGTATATTGATATAGATGGACTATTTCGATGGTGTGCATGTCTTTGGAACAGAGTAGTAGCGTGGGTCCGCTTGACTATAAGGAACTATTTATCCGCATATATAGCTTTCTCTGCTACTCCTTCCAGTGATCGGTATGCAGTGCATGTGTCCGTAGACATGACAGCTTGTCCATGGAAGTTCAACTACGGCGACCATCACGTTTCATCTCGCGATTCCCACGACGCCTCTCCAACCCACGACACCACGCCCCCCGACGTGCGCCTCACCCCTCTCGGCCGCACCGCCCCTCTGCCTTTGTGTGCATGACATGTGGGCCACCTAAAATGCGGCGAGCATCAAGTTTCTACCATAGCCACCTGCGATTCCCACGACGCCGCTCGAACCCATGAAACCACACGTCCCCCGACCTGCGGCTCACCCCTCTTGGCCCCACTGCCCCTCTGCCTACGGGAGAATTACATGTGGACCAGTCACCTATCGGGTCCACATGTTATTGACTCAAAGGTAGGTGTAGTAAGGCGCTGAAGCTCAGTCCCGACGACCCTGAGAGGGAAATGTAACTCCTGCGCTAGGGCTTGTGGTGCTCCCGCAGCACGAACTCGTGCCAAAATCGAGATTTGTTTCTTTACTATACATGCACGCAACGATTTAATGGACATTGTAATCTCAACATGTGATGGGGAGCTCTAAATTTGAATTTGAAACTTAGAAAACGAAAAGATTCAAAACAAATAAACTGGGAGAGAGGGAGTATATCGTAGGATGTGTCCCATACAAAATAAGTCCCCTAGTTTGTCACCGCGAAGATGCGGTTAGAAAGGAGCACAACGTCTTCCTACTCGTACGGCAACAAATCGGCCGCAGACAGCATGGTCCGCCTTTAACCACCATGTGCAAGGTTCGTGCTATCTTGTTCAATCTCACCGTGGTTCCATCGTACCAATTCATGCGGTGGCCCGTTGCATGGCTGATCCCAATGTTGGACAAAGGTTCTACGAGAACGGTGTCACCGTTGTAAATGTTGTGCAAATTGATGTTGGTACCCTCCCGTACATATGCAAGCCAATCTCCACTCGCACCGAGCCTAACCTGTGAAACAGTGGGCAGGGGGAGAATTAGGAAATGGACACGGGAGTAGTCTTTAGAATGCATTTACTACGTGATCAAACTCATCTTACCTGCTCATCGGAGGAAATCCGAGTGCCCCTCAATGTTGACATCTCAAGGGGCCTCAACTTGCAACTACGGCCACGCTGCGCTGGAGAGACCCCCAAGGAAACATCCTTGTGCGTTCCACCGAACATCAAGATGCATTTGTATGAGTAGTTTATCTTGTGAGAGAAAAGGATGAACGAGGGAAGGCCTCTAGAGATAGAGATGGACACTACTAATACCAATGTGCTGGCCCGTGCGTTGCAATGGATCCAAAGTAGTAGAATAATACTTGTTCATGTGCTTGAAATATAAACACTCTAGTTTTGATATACATGTGTCAGCAGACATGACAGCTTGTCCATGGAAGTTGAACCACGACGACCATCACGTTTCTTGTTTCTACCACTGCCACACCCACACGCGATTCCCACGACGAGGCTCCAACCCACGGCACGACGTCCCCCGACGTGGACATGGATCCTCTGATGTGGCTATCACTGCCTTGCCCTGCCTTTCCTTCGCTGACAGGTGGGACCGACGCTTATGGGTCCCACATGTCAGTGACAAAATGGTAGGATTGTTCGCGTCAGGGGATCCTCATCCCCCCGACGTGCCCCTCATCCCTCTCGGCCCCACCGCTCCTCTGCCTTTGTGTGCATGACATGCGGGCCAGCTGAACTGCGGTGACCATCAACTTTCTACCACAGACACACCCGATTGGACGCGGTTTGCTTGCTCCGTTGCTGTGCTCCGATCCGTACTCCCGCACCATCAAATTTTCATCCAGCGGCTGTGACACATTTCCTCCTGGGCATCAATCCTCAGCTGGAGTACTTATGTACTACAGGTAGTACCCGCCGGTGTGGCCATCTACACCTCGTAACGCCCCGACACCCAGCTGTGGCACCCTCGCCACGGCCACGCCACCACCGGCCGGTTCATCGCGAACGAGTGAGTCGCGAACCACGCCACCACCATGAGAATGACATGTGGGCCAGCCGCATTTAAGGTCCGCATGTCATTGACTCATATGCCGGGCACTAAGCCACTGAAGTTTGGTCCCGTGGGCCCCGAGAGGGAAATGTAACTCCTGCGGCAGGCCTTGTGGTGCTCCCGCAGTACGAGCTCATGCCAAAACTGGAATTTGTTTCTTACTACTACCAACTAGTACTAGTAAGGTACACGTGCATTGCACGCATGAGATTCTGGTGGTTTGTGCATTATGCTTCTACATGTGGAGCTTTCTGGATTCTAACATGTGGCAAAATCTGGTGGAATGTAAGGTTAGGCAAGTTTGATTAACTTAGGTGAGTGTTTGGTTCAAGCCACACCTTAGGCAAGCCACACTAAGGCCCCACATGACATACACACACAAAATGTGGCAAGATTCCCTTAGGCTTGCCAACTTGTGGCTCTCATTTTGAAGAACTAATAACTTTGCCTAAGCTTAGTTGTGGCAAAGTTAGTCATGAATTAAGTTCAACCATGGAGTCTTCTAGATTATACATGTGGCAGGATCTGGTGGATGATATCCGATGGCCAGTAGTGCTCGGATTTGCCATCTTTGTACCATCAGATTGGCTTCATCCAACGACCAACTTTCAAAGTTTTTCACACACTATATAGGGGGTATAGATATAGATGTGCCGGTCCGTTGCAATGGATCCAAAGTATATCTATTTAGTGGAGTGCACTCTAAGCACATTATCTATTTATTTTTCTCTAACCTTCCGTAGCCATGCAACCAAGCCACATAAGCTTCATGAGTGCCCCCCACATCATATTATTCATACTACGTTGATTGAAAAAAGATAAATCACCCAAAACAAGATCTTCCCGTTTTTTGTTCCTACGATGTTGTGTCGTGCACGTACCTGCTAGTTGTATAGTGGTAGTACTAGTAATATAGTATTAGGAGTACAAACTTGGTACTAGTAGGAGTAGTACTAGTACGGAATGCTCCTACTCTATCAACGAGCCCCGTCTGACACCAAATTTCTTGGCTTCCGTGCTACAGCTAGATCTTCCCCTCGTTTCTGTTTTCCAACCCGGCGGCGGGCGGGGTGTCGGTTTGCTCAACGGCGGTCCCACATGAATGTGAAAATGCTAGGCAACACGCCTTCCCTAAGCTATGTGTCGTGCCGGACGGGCCATGTTGTACTCCCGATTCCCGGGCGTGTGGGGGTGCGACGCAAACGCGGGAGGCCTTTTCCTTTTACCAGCAATGTGCCCGTGCGTTGTGACGGATCCAAAGTAGTAGAATAGTAGTATTTGTTCACAAACTTGAAAGAAATCACTATTGTTTTGATATACTCCTAATATATTACTCCCTCCGTACCTAAATATTTGTCTTTTTTGATATTTCAAATGGACTATCACATACGGATTATATAGACATATTCTAGTGTTTCTAGCAAGATGCCCGCGCGTTGCACGAAGTTTATGAAAAGGTAAGCACAACTTATAAATTGACGGATGGAGTACTAGTTACAGTGATGCATATAATTAAGCAAAGGGATCGCACATGTTGGTATTGATTGGAACGAGAATGCAACAGCACAATAAGAATTAAGGCCATGATGATGCGATCGCAGTGGTGGTTACAGAAGGCAAGAAGAAAGATGGATCCACGAACGTACGACCTCCTCCTCCTCAACTTAGTGCGCCGGGCCACCGCCCGCGGCTAAGGAGCGGCGGCTTTTGTGGCGAGGTCGAGGTGCTTCTCAGCAAAGGCATCCAAGGCTTCCAGCCGGTTGAGGAAGGAAAACGGCGTAGCGTCCTCACTGGCCTTGTAGATACCTATGTACACGATTTGCTCGTACACGTGGATGTGTAGGTCGACGAATTCTTGCAGGGCGAGGCGCCTCGCGGCAAGTGCGACCTCCAGGTGGACATTCTTCGTGGCGTCGGCGGGCAGTCGCAGGGCCACCAGTGCTTGAAAGAGGTTTCAACCATGGAGGCCGATTAGGGTGGCAGGCAATGGGGAGCCCGGGCGCGCGGGCTGGAGGAGTACGGCGATGTCGTCCGCGAGCTTCTTGAGGACGGTGAACTTGTTGCTGGTGGCAACGATTATCTGGTCCAACTGAGAGTCGTAGTTGGCGTCGACGGCGGCCATCCACCAGCCGGTCTCCAACACCGTCTAGAGACGATCCTCGGCGCCATGCCGCAGGCCTGCGTCGTGGACCATCTGGCGCAGCCGCTAGCCGCTCACGCGCATCGCCACCATGGGTCTGGAGTGAGCTCTTTTGCGCTTAGTGTAGGTGCTTAGGCAAATGCTTAGGTGCGTACGATGTGGTAGATGCATTGGAATGGAGGGGCGCCTTTATATGAGGGCAATGAGGGCAAACTGCGTTGCATTCACATCGTGCAGCCTCTTTTCCCGGACCTCCTCCCATTACTTCCCTCATGCATTAATTGAAGGAGGATGCATTGGCCGTTCAACATATCGGGAACCGCTACTCCCTCCCTCGTTTGCATTAAAGCCGTATCGGGAACTGCGCCGCCCGCTGTCAAATCGAGTACTCCCTCCGTCTAGGTGAGTATTAAGTCATCTTACGAAAACCAAATAGTAAACACATAGGCGTGGTGCATTAACTCTCACGTTGTTTCTTATTTTTTGACATAAATAGAGGAATCAACCAAGAAGAGATGTGGGGCTTGTATGTTTTTAATGACTTGAGACTATCAAACATGACATGCAGTGGTCAGTTCGTTGCACAAGAACAAATACAACCCACGTCAGCACACACGCATCTTATATAGCATCACATCCAATGGCTATAAAAGATGAATGAGACCAAATTATATCTCATCTAGATGAGTTCTAGCAAAACTGTATTAATAATACTTAGTACTCCTGCGCCATGTATCATATATTAGTATCATGTAGTACTTTATTTATTGCCATGTATGACACACAGTACTCAACTCTCTCTCTTTCTTCATTTAATTCTATGACACCTCATCAAAATTGCTAAGGCTAGTACCATTACAACCAGCCTTAGCAAATACTAAACATTAAGTTCTCTCGTTTTCCTCTCCACCTTGGTCACCTAGACGGAGGGAGTATACTGCGCGGGCTTTTCCTGCGCGGTAGGCAGGGCAGTTCCGCCTAGTCGGTTCGACAGAGATGCGAGAAGACGAGGGAGTAGGCTGCTGCAAACATAGGGCTATGTGATTTGACAGTGAGTTACTGCTGGACAGGTGGGGCCCCGTGATTTGACTTGCCATTATCATTTTAACTGCGGCGCTACGACCGGCGTGAGTCTCCCAATTCCTGACCACCTCCATACAGGTGCCTCCTCCCAATGCTCCACCATGTAGTAGAGGCTGGCTCTTGCATGAGAGCCCACTTCTCCACTTTTTCCTTGCCTCTCTTTCCTCCACATATGCAAAAATGCCATGTAAAGCGCACTATTGTACTTACTTGCTCCTACAGGTGCTTAAGCTTGCCACATAGGCATAAAGTCTGATGTGGCAAGTTAATCAAGAAGAGAGAGACTAGTTTGGTGACCCAAGGAAGAAACGGTGCTAAGTGTGTGTACCTAGGTGAAAAGACAATTTTGAGTCTATAGCTAATTAAATGAAGCAAACTTAGCAACACCATTTCATTGGAAGAGGTCACTCCTTGGCAAATGTAATAAATACTAGTACTCCCTGTGTCCCATAATATAAGAACATTTTTCGCACTACACTAGTGTCAAAAACGTTCTTATATTATGGGACGGAGGGAGTACGAAGAAAGAGATAGAGAGAAGTAAAAAAAAATACACTTATAGCCAACCTTATAGCCAAAACCTTGTTGTAGTATGAGTGACTAAGTGATGACTATCTATGACATGCCAACATCAGATAGCCTAATGCACTGTGTTAAATCTCCAAGGGCGCGACCGCACGAGCGACGCGACGGTCGTGGTAGGCGCGACCACGATACGGGCTGCTGGTAGCCCTTGGATCTGAGATCAAATGGTCGCATGCTAAGTTGCTGAAAATTTGCAGAATAACCCTCCAGGATAGGATATTCACCCATAGGTCTAGAATCACGCCATGCAACCGTTCGATCTCAGATCCAAGGGCTCTCGGAAGCCCGTATCATGGAAGAATGGAAAGCCACTACCCTGCCGTTCGCACGCTGGCAGTTCGCTCCTACTCGTCCCCGCACGTCCTTCAATACTACGGCGGTTCGCTCCTAGTCGCCCCGTCCATTCATATTACGGCAGTTCCACTGATCCTAACCCTCCTCCCAAATCCATGGCGTCCCAAATCTCCCCGATCGGCGGTGAGTACAAGGTTAGAACCATCACCGGCGATGAGTTCGACGTCATCTACACCCGTTCTTCCGCGACGGTGAAAGGATGCCTTTCTTGCTTCAGACGCATGTTCGAAGACTCCGATGATGAGTGGGTCACTGGGCTAGATGTTGAGTACACCACAGTCCTGGGATGAGAGAAGGATCTAAAGGACGAAGAGAGGAAGAAGCCCGCCGTGATCCAGGTTTGTGTGCAGGACTTATGCCTGGTCTACCACATATGCCATGCCGACGTTGAGTGCCAGGATTTTAAGGACTTCCTCGAGAGCAACCTAGTCAAATTCGTTACTGTAGACTTTGGTAACGAGAAGTCCTGCGTCGGATAGGCCTCGTTATAGGCAACACCTTCGACCTCCAGAAGAATCGGGCTGGTGTCCTCTCGTCAGCCTTCAATGCTGACCCAGGCAGGAGCCATGGTTCATCCTTCGTACGGTAAACTGGTGAAACCTCCATACACGTTTCATCGTCATGCATGGCAGCGGAATGTACTAGATATAGACCACATCCACTACGCTGCAATGGATGGCTACCTTTGCTTCAATATCTACAAGGGTTGGATGAAGAGCAACAACCAAGTGTGCGGTTCAAGCAAAGAAGTATCGGCCAAGAGGAAGAGGGACAAGGACGAAGTCGAGGACGTGGACGAGGACTCCGAGTAAGGTGGCAGTATCGTTGCTCATGGTGGTTCTAATGCAGTGTCTACCGGAATAGTTGCAAAGTTTAATTTCAGGTGTGCTTAATTTAATTTGAGGGGTGTGTTGTGCTGAGCCCCCAGCAGAACTATGTTATGTTTCTTCTTGTTACTTTAACTCTTCAGTACGTACATACTAGTATTTCTTACATTTCATCTTTTAGTTGGTATAGTACTACCACTCGTTTCTTCACATTATATACATACAATATATATGGCCAACATCATATAGCCAGCAGTTTAGTTGTCAAAGAATTTCAGGGTGCTTAGTTTTGTCAAAGAATTCCAGGGTGCTTAGTTTTATTTGAGGGGTGGGTTGTGCACTTGTGCTAGACACCATTATTGTGACAAGCCTTTTTAATAGTACTATATCCATAATTTGGCGACGAGCGCTCTCTATATGTACCACCTTTTTTTAAAATTTCAAGTTTTGCTCCATGGCGCAATCCATCGATACTACTACTGTACAAAAGTGGAGTATATACATTTTTTAAAAGGCTAGAGGGCGGGGCAGTCTAGCTCGGTCGGTTTCACGAGAGGCGAGGGCCTTTGTGATTTGATGGCTCATTACTGCTGTCAAATCGAATAGTACTGCGCCGCCCACTGCACGCCCGGCGCCTCCATTAAACCCCTCCGTTAAACCCGCATGCAAACCGATAATCCTACTCCTGCCACACGTCCGTTCATGAGCGGGCCGGAATTAAACGCAACACCGGCCGAGCTCCTCCCGTCCACCCTCAGTTTAAACGAGGCCAGACGCCGGCCAAGCTCCTACCGTCCGCCCTCTATTTACACGAGGCCAGACAGACAGCGGGCAAGAATCGCACCCCTCCGCCGCTCCCCCATCTCCTCCTTCACCATTTTGTCCACTCTTCCGATGGCTTCCGATGAGCCGTTCTCCGGCATATTACCCGGCTGGGTGGCCCGCCGAGCCCTCCGGATACAGGCGAGGCCGCTCGGTGCTTCACCAACCTCGCTTGGCCCGACGGAGCCAGTTGCCGCCCCAAGCAGGTGCGTGGTTCAGCAACTCGCCGCTCCAGTTCAGCTCGATGAGGAGTGGCGAGTTGCTCCACGCCGGCACGGCGGCTAGCATGCCGGTACGGGTGCCGTCGCTGCCGCGTCGTACCGCGCCACCAGTGTCTGCGGTGGCCGCGCCTCCTGTGTCTGTGGGCGCGCCTCCCGTGCTTGCGGCAGCGCCATGCAGGCAGAGACAGAAGTCGGGTGCGTGGAGAGCGATGAGTCGGTGGCCAGCTTCTCCGTGTCCGCCGCCATCATCGAGGAGAAGTAGAACACGGGAGGCCGCCGCCACTTGGGACCCATGAAGGCCACCGCCGAGGCGACGACCGCGGATTCAGGTGGTTTCTTTGCTGCTTTGTCTCTTTTGAGGACCTTCGTCGACCCCGCAAGTGTCTGACGGACATGAGGAAGATAAAGGGATCCGCGGGCGGCCATTTAGAACTAAAATAAGCCTAGATACATCCATTTCTAGGACAAGTATTTCCGGACCGAGGGAGTATTAATTATACAAGAGAGCCGGATTGGCACCTCTTAGTTCATGTAAATGTAATGAAATCCATCATGTTTATATGAAGATCCAACTTTTTTATACGAAATCCTTCATGCTTATATGAAATCAGTCCGTGTTTGCACGAATTTCATCTGGTTGGTTAGAGTTGTAAAAATGTATGCCGCTGGCGTTTGATGTCGTCCTCCGCTTAAGGAAGCGGGAGGAAATTTGCCGGCTGCCGTTGGAGATGCTCTTTATGCTGAAAATAATAGAGTGACATCCAATCCATTTGAGTTAATTGCCTGTATGATTGTCCCTCTATAAAAAGTTAATTGCATGTACAGTGTACACGTGACTTGCAGGGTGGCTACAGCTTCGTACAGAAAGTTAAAAAGAAACAAGTCCATCCTTAATCTTGTATTCTAAGTACTCTGTGGGTTCCACTGTCAGTACAGTAGCGAAAGAAGTATATATTAAATAAGTAGAGTAATATATAATATAAAAATATAAAGTTAAAAGACAGAATTCGAACTCATGTCATCGCGTTGCGAGCATCCGGCGCTAACCAGCCCAGCACATTTTTGTTGTAGACCATGCTGAAGATATATCTCCATGTCTACTCTTATATACTCCATTCGTTCCTAAATATTTGTCTTTTTCATATTTCAAATGGACTACCACATACGGATGTGTATGTAGACATATTTTAGAGTGTAGATTCACTCATTTTGCTCCGTATGTCTTTTTAGGAAGGGGTCAGATTTGTCCTTGATTTATTTATGAGGTATCCAGATGGCACTGCACCGCCAAGAAAAGAGGGTAACATCAAAATTATGGACTAATTTTTTTAGTATGTTGGTAAGGTCCGGTCATAGTCACTTGTTGAAATCTCTAAAAAGACAAATACTCCCTCCGTCCGGAAATACTTGTCATCAAAATGGATAAAAGGAAATGTATCTAGACGTATTTTAGTTTTAGATACATCTCTTTTTATCCATTTTGATGACAAGTATCTTCGGACGGAGGGAGTAGAAAACAGAGTTGGTGATGATGGTGTGCGTGCCATCCTGCAATATAGGCCGTCGGATTTATATCTAACGGATAGGAAAGAAACTATGGCAATTTTGCAAAAATATACCCACACATCTCTCCACGTTCGCAAATAAGGCCTTCCCTCGTTCAACCTTTTCTCTCACAAGATAAACTACTCATACAAATGCATCTTGATGTTCCGTGCAACGCACGGGCAGCTAGCTAATTTCTTTTAAAATAGGTGCTGCGATAATTGGGTTGAAGTGATATATTTTATGTCTGCCCCAATGATTTCAGATTCACTAGTAGTAACAAAGAAAAGGTTGCCCTGTTAATTAACAAAAAACAGGGTGAAAACTATCACATGAGGCCGGTAAAACCAAGGCACACTGGGTTCAGCGTCATCGTCACTACAGCTGTGCGCGCGCGAGAAGTCTACATATCGAGGGGGCTACCGAGCGAGGCACCGAGACACAATGTTTGAGAGAGAAACCAATTGACAGATTATGATCAAATCGAGTTGTCACCCTTCTGCTGTCATTGTTGGGGGCAGGGAGAGAAAGACGTATCGAGAGTGTGCGCGGTAGGCACAGAGGCACAACTAGCGAGTGTGTGTGTGTGTGTGTGTGTGTGTGTGTGTGTGTTTGAAAGAGGAGTAGATAGATTATTATCAAGATCGATGTGCCACCCTACTCCTTCGGTGTCGGGTAGTGTGTGTGTGTGTGTTTGAGAGAGAAGCCAGTCGATAGATTAGTATCAAGATCGAGGTGTCACCCTACTCCTTTGGTGTTGGGAAGTGTGGGTGTGTGGGGGGGGGGCAGTGACACTCACATATCTCTACTCTTATAAAAAACAGAGTTGGTGATGATGGTGTTCCTCCTATCCTGCAATATAGGCCATCCGATTTATATCCGATGGACAGGAAGGAAACTATGGCAATTTTGCAAAAAGATACCCACACCCCTCTCTGCATTTGCAAATAAGGCATTCCCTCGTTCATCCTTTTCTCCCACAAGATAAACTTCTCATACAAATGCATGTTGATGTTCCGTGCAACGCATGGGCATCTTGCTAGTAGGGAGAAGGAGTTTGTGTGACACATATCTAGCTATATTAAGGGATAGGTAGATAGCATATGTGTGAGAGACATTATTATACTTTGAGACATTAGTGGCTGTGGGTGGACGGAATTAAAGGGGTGGGCGTGTTAGACATAGAGAGCGTGTGTGTTTCTGTGTGAGAGACTTGTAGGACGGTGTAGAAAGACGAATTTAACCCTGACGGAGGGAGAGAAATACATGAAGTGCGCGTGTGTGATTCCGATGCCCACAGGGAAATGAGATATGTATGCGTGTGAGAGAGATTGCACAATTCATTCACGTATCACTATCTAGCGATCGTGGACGTGCATCGCTTGAACATAAGTCAATATCTACTTCGTATCGTGGCCAAAGGTACAATATAGATTCAACGCTATAAATATTGGACACTCACATATTACTTTTTTCTATTTAAATAAACCTTTTCAGTTGTGCATGCCAAAGTTACAGTGATGTTTCTTCAAACAACCAATGTAGCTATCATATATATGCACCATTGTTACTCTTGCATTCAAATTCATTAGTCTTGGATGATTTAAGTTTGTATTTTGAAGTAATATATGTAATATTCATATATGAATTCAGCGGGTACGCAATTTATGAAATGGAGGCTATGTAATCATATGAGGTAACACTTTTAAGTAGCTGACTACAATATCCATTTCTTTTTGTGCGCCTCTACACTAACACGTCAATGCATTATGTTTAAAGTAAATAACCAATGGCACTAAATTATCTATTTACACGAGAAATACATAAGCTGAGCGTTTGATCCCTTTTTTATGAACGCGCCACTACACCCGTACGATTGGCCGCGCCCGTGTGAACGTCCAAGTTATCGGCGCATCATCCCGAGTTATTGTGTTTTTTCTGGGGTGGACTTCACACCAGTTATTAACTGCTGACGCGTGCCCCGTGTACACAGTCTAGCATGACCTTCCTGCTAGCACGGTCCAAAATTAGTTGAAACTGGATACGAACGATGCCGCAGGCGGCAAAATCTCCCGCCTCCTTCTAAAATTTCCGCCACCTTAGTCTTTAGCATGCGAAATCCCCCTTTTGTCCTTGGTGCACGGAGACCAACAGTTACAATACCGCCCTCATCTACATGATAGGTCGGGGCTGCTTTGGTAACTTCCGGTTCCCCCACTACACGGCACCCCCATTTCCTCTCCCCCTCCCGCAAAAATGACTAACTCCACAGCACCAGAGCATCTTACATCACGCCGTCCATACTTCATCGCCCTTTCTCCCCTCCCCTCTCGAAACCCTAGACTGCTCATCCACCGGCGTACCATAGCCCATTCACTGCCAGCGGCGTCCACCTCGCTGGATCTGCTTCTGCGGCCACATCTACCCCTCCCACCTCCCCTAGAAACAAGTAGACTGCTCATCCACCACTGTACCACAGCCCATTCAGTGCCGGCCTTGTCCACGGCGCCGGATCTGCTTCGCCGGTACTCTCGTCAACCGCCGCGCATCTGCAGCGGCTCATTCATACTCCCCACCGGAGATGCTTCGTCCACACCCCCCGGAGCCGCCCCACCGACGCCCCTGTCGACGGCCTCCGATCCGCTTCGCCGACACCATCCTCAACCCTACTGGAGCCGCTTCGCCGACACCTTCCTCAACCCTACCGGAGCCGCTTCGCCGACACCATCGTCAACCCTACTAGAGTAGCTTCGCCTATACCATTCTCAACCCTACCGGGGCCGCTTTGCCAACTCACAAGTCCACGGCCTCAGATCCGCTTCCTCGCACCCTCATCCAACCTACCGGAGCAGCTTCTGACGCCCCGTCCACGGCCGCCGATCCGCATCGTCGAGACCACCCTTAACCCAACCACCGGAGCAGCTTCTGACGCCCCGTCCACGGCCGCAGATCCGCATCGTCGACACCATCCTTAACCCAACCACCGGAGCAGCTTCTGACACCCCGTCCACGGCCGCAGATCCGCATCGTCGACACCATCCTTAACCCAACCACCGGAGCAGCTTCTGACGCCCCGTCCACGGCCGCAGATCCGCGTCGTCGACACCATCCTTAACCCAACCACCGGAGCAGCTTCACCTACGCCCTCGTCCACGGCCACAGATCCGCTTCGCCCACACCGTAGTCCACCCTACCGGAGCCGCTCCACAAACACCCTACTCGGCGGTTCTAGATCTCCTTACCGGACCCCGACAGCCAGCGCAGCGTCATCACCCTCGATGTTTCTAACCTGATTCCCACCGTCTAGAGAGATGCCAAGCACCCGCCACGGCCTAGGTACTTGTCACCTTTAAACCCGTCCAGCATCACCTGCCCGATGTACTTCAAATATACTAACCGGTCGCTGTTACCTCTTATGCAGCTGGCAAAAACTACAAGGACGATGTTTCTTCTGGATCTAACAGCTTGGCCAACCAAGATCCTGGACTGAGGCATCGCTATGATCTTGTAAGCGCGTATCTCTCTCTTGTATTGTTCTGCGCCTGCCAGCGTACTTTGCTAGGATTTTCGACCAGTAATCCCTTTGTGCAGACAATGATTTCTACTACTGGCTGTTAAATTAGATATGTAGATGTCATACATGATACTACCTCGTACCTCCATTCCTAAATATAGGTCTTTCTAGAGATTCCACTATAGGCTACATACAGAGCAAAATGAGTGAATCTACACTCGAAAATGCATCTATATACATCTGTATGTGGTCCATACTGGAATCTCTACAAAGACATATATTTAGGAACAGGGGCAGTACATTACACAAAATCGTAGGTGGCATGTAGGAATTCCAGTGCACTACATTAGGCTCCCTTAGAGTGCCTGCTAGTCCAGCATACAGAGTCATGGCTAGTTTATGGTACGCACACAATCGTTAATTGGTGGTTTAAATATGCGCAAGGGATATGCAATGTAGTATCATGTAGAGATGTCTGAAATTATCCGTGTCAACTTGCAGATAGGGTTACACAATGAAAAAGTACAAGATGTATGTGGCAATTTCATGGAACATCGCAAAAAAAGGAGAGGCAGCGGTGAGCCTATACAGTGTGCTATGGTACGTCACTCCTCCATTGCAATCATCGTGACATGTTATTTGTATGCCAGTTATATTAGCCAAGTTTCTTAGGGACCGTTATTACGAGTTATCCTAAGAAAATAAGCACCTGTGAATATGAGCTCCATGTAATAAGCCAACCAGTTCTTGTCATTGCGTTTTCAGCTTATCTTTGGTATGATCAGTGGAAAGTCTAGATTGCATTATATTTTTTTCATTTTGCTGCCCATATGGAAATTAATTTGACTTGCAAACATCACAAATTGAACCCAGTGCAGTAATTAATATGATAGGAAAATAGACCATCACTATTTGCTCAAAATGCAAATACAAAGATACCATCTACTTGGCACAATCTACTTTGGTCAATGTTTTCCATAGAGACCCCGTTGCCTAATTTAAACGAAGAACGCATGACCCACATTTAAATGAAGAACAATTATTTATTGAAATTCGATGGTCCAAGTGGCTGGTTATTATCGTATAGCAGCACCACCTGAAAGCATCATATAGCAGCAGCAGCAGCAGCTCATAGCAACTCATCATACAGCAGCAGCAGTCTGCTATTCATCATATACCAGCAGCAGCTCATAGCAATTCATCACATAGCAGCAGTAGGAGCAGCTCATAGAAATTCATCATATAGCAGCAGTAGGAGCAGCTCATAGCAATTCATCATATAGCAGCAGCAGGAGCAGCTTGTAGCAACTCATCATATAGCAGCAGCAGCTCATAGCAATTCATCATATAGCAGCAGCAGCAACTCATAGCAACTCATCATACAGCAGCAGCAGCTCATTGCAATTCATCATATAGCAGCAGCAGGAGCAGCTCATAGCAATGCATCATATAGCAGCAGCAGAAGCAGCTCATAGCAATTCATCGTATAGTGGATCAGAATGAAAATTTGGCAAAAAATCAGAGGAGATCCTCACCTTGTTGGATGAGCTCGTCCTTCAACAGCACCTCAAGGCCATGGCCTGGGAGGAGGGGAGGGGGAATAACGTGCCTTCTACCACAGTGTGGCATCAGCCGTAGTTGTGCAGCGCCCGCCGGAGTAGTGCGTTGACGAACCACAGTGGAGCAGCTGCTGGAGACCATGAGAATGAGGGGCGGCGCCAGAAGGAGGAGCAGCCAGGGAGATTTGCCCCTACCCGCCGGCCATGTAGCCTAGCTAGACATAGCATCGTCGAGGACCAGGCCAGATGGGACCAGTGGCGACGGCTCGCTGGAGGAACCCTAGTGCTGCAGGCAGGGGATCGAGGTAGAGGGAAAGGGGAGAGGAGATGCAAGCGGGCAGGGCAATGAATGCTTGCGTGTTTGTTTTTACTTGAGGGTCAGGTGTGACACGGGCGTCAGCAGTTGCATTTTGAGTGTAATATAGGCAGACAACAGAGTCATTTCACTATTCCCCTTCCCTTCAATTTTTAGTGAGGTTCTACCCGAAACACCCCCCTCCAAAGCGAAATTAGTTAAGCCCAAGCCCATAACTCAAAAATGA
This sequence comes from Aegilops tauschii subsp. strangulata, assembly GCF_002575655.3. Lineage (NCBI taxonomy): Eukaryota > Viridiplantae > Streptophyta > Magnoliopsida > Poales > Poaceae > Aegilops > Aegilops tauschii. The sequence continues at coordinate 366,031,904 of NC_053035.3, read as the reverse complement.
CTTCTTTACATCTTTTATGGCTTATTTTGACAATATGCCCTGAAAAGGCGGAATCGAACTGGCCCTTAACCTGCAATTCAATTGTGCGTGCAATGATGAATCACTCATGCCTGCTATCTGTACATTTAGGCATCATCATACATGGCATAACCTAATACATGTGCATTCCATTGTAGAATCTGGAATATGCAATGTTTATGTTAGTTCATACGTTGCACATGATGGTTAAATGCCCCTTAAATCTGGTCAGTCAAGTGATGGTCTTTAAGCCTCCTTCTTTGCTTCTTTTCTTGATATGTAAGATTTGCTCACACATCTGTTCAATTGCTTGTTTGCATCAGCCAGCCATACTAGGACTGTTTGCTTTGATTACTTGCTGTTCTTGACCTAACACTCTAACAGAGCTTGTCAACGATTTAAACACTAAGGGCTGCTGTAGTGGGGCCTTGTCTAACTCATAGGTGACATAAAGGTTTGGCTATACACTACAGTAGGCTCTCCAAGAGTACCTGGAGATCCAGTTCGAAGGTATGCCTAGTTTTTACATAGTGCAGACATAGTAAATGCTCATTTCATTGTGTGCAAGTGCAAGAGATGCGGCATGTTTCATTATGTGGTGTTGTTTTGTTATAATCTCATCCTTTTGTGTTCACAGACTGGAAAGTATGCATATTTATCTTCCAAGGAGACGAGTAACTAGTTTGTGTCACCTTGCAGAGGGGGTGCAATGAAGATAAGATTGAGGATTTCCAAGTACAAGATGTTAGGAAGGAGCCTTGCAAGAGAAGTAGGAGCTGCGCTGAGCCTCTTCAACCTGCTAAGGTAAGTCACTGTATGCAACTCAACAGTTCAATTCCTTGTTTGTTTCAGGCATAGTTAATTTTCTCTTTTCAATTGCCTTATTTGTCCTTAGTTAATGAGATGCCCAAATAATCATGCCTGATGTTCGGTACTTGTATCACTATTAGTTGACATAATTAAAGGCCTTACCATTTAATTACTCTGCCGAAGTGTGCCTGAAGCTTTGAAGTCTATTAACCAACTATTATTGCATGAGGCTCACAATCTAGTTTATACTATGCTAATGATTGCATAGTTTTGTCTGCTGTAGTATGTTTGTATGAAACCCTCTGCTGTTCATTATGCTCCCTAAGAATTGAGGCACAGAATGGCCAACTGCTTGCTTACTTATACGCAACATGTTGTCCAAATTTGTAACTTGTCTGTGTTTTCGATTGGGCCCCAACATCATGCTCCTCTGGTCAGCTAAGAGGGATTTCTGTATGCAGGCTGCATAGACTATCTTTTTTATAATTTTTAAAATATCACCTGCTTATGCTTCATGACGTGTAACATTTTTTTAAAGTGACGTGTAACATTATTGTTAGTCCTGTTTTGCCATGTAGTACAAAATAGTGTCTTGTTCGCTTCACTGTTGTAACTATATTTTTACCCTAGTCATGTGTACTTACAGAAACATTTCAGGATGAAGTGACATCAACACAAAGATCTGCGAGCAGTGCGGCATGGCCGTTACCGAATGATTATGGATTGGAATTGGAATGTGCTGATGTTCTCGAGCATCAACTAGAGGTGGCAAGACAACGTGTACATGATTGTCAACGTATAATCAACAAGTTGAGACTGGACATGCAGGTATTAGATGCAGGAGTCAAAAAAATGAAACAAGACACTGAGGTAACCATGAAGGAATTGGAGATTTTGCAGACTGAAATTTGTGCTATCTGAATCCGGCCAATCCTATTTTCTGAAGAGATTATAGTTCAAATGGAGTTAAGTTTATGCGCGTCCATGATGTATGAGCTGTATTTGCCCAGTGTATGTAATTTGCTGTTTGTGTATGCTTTATTATCACCTGTGCCGAACCATAATGCCCAGTGGGTATAATCGGCTGTAATTTCTTTATTGTATAGTGTAGGATTATTCTACCTTTCTATGCCTTGATCTCTTTGTTGTATAGTGTATGCTTTTTAGAGGTGATAGTATTGAGTAGGATAATTCTTTGAATATGCTATATCGTTCAAACAGGGGCCAACTCGCCCGACCATGGCCCTTCATGGGCCGTCGGATCCATGGGCCTTCTACGTCTCGTAGGATCCATGGGCCTTCTATGTCTCGTAGGATCAATGGGCCTTGTACATCTTGTAGGATCCATGGGCCTTCTACGTCTCGTAGGATCCATGGGCCTTCTACGTCTCGTAGGACCCATGGGCCGCCAACTCATTTATGGGTCTTGTACGGGCCTTTAATGGGCCGTAGACGAGCCTTTAATGGAAATCGTACGTTTTATGGGCTGACCATAACGGGCCGTTAATAGGCCGTATTTGGTGATGCTATGAAAATGGCCCAACAGACTAACGGTCCACAAACGGGCCGACTGTAACGACGGGCTGAATTTGGCCCACAAGCAGAAAATGACAGTAACGGGCTGTAAGTAACCGAATGCTGCAAATGAACCCAAGAATAAATGGGCCCTCAGAAGGCCGAAAGTTAACTTGGGCTGGAAACGGCCCAACGGAATAACGGGCCGTTAATGGGTATAAAGTGATACACTGTTCATTACGGGCCAGTTTCACCACGGGCCATTAATGGGTGTAAAGTAATACACTGTTTATTACGGGCCAGTTTCAGCACGGGCCGCTAATGGGCCAAGAGTTACAATGGGCCTCATATGGGCCGAAAGACGTCATGGGCTATACATGGGCCAGAAGTGAAAACGGGCTGGAATCATATTGGATGGCCCAGATGACGCTACTGGGCCTAATTCGGATAGGGCGTAACGGACCTTGGGTTAGCGGGCTGTAAATGGGCTATATGCGAACAGGCCGTTAACAGGCTTTCCATGGGCCGGCCCACCATCTTTGACCAAGTCAAACGGGCCGGTCTTTTCACAGGAATGGGCCACTGTTGGGCCGTGCCACGTGTCGACGTATCATAGGCGCCTTCTGTCCAGTGAGTGTATGCCATCTATCCCAACGATGAGCCGACACGTGTTTCCTCTAGCCAATGATGATTTTACACGTGGAAAATCCCCATTGGTCGGGGCTGTTAACGGGTTATCGGATCCAAAACCCGGCCCAATAGCTTAACAGCGTTCCGTTACGGTGGATGCCACGTGTCGGTCACCCTTGACGAAAGCACTTTTGTGACGGGCGATTTATCGTCATGGAAGTGGACACTTCCGTGATGATAATTTTGGTAATGTCATGGAACACTTCTACGACAGCATAGGTATGACTATCTTGATTCTGTCATAAATTTGTCATGGATGTACATGCATGACAAAAAACGCGACCTACTGTGAAAAACACGTATCATCACAGAAGTGTATTTTTTTTGTAGTGTTGCGGATTCCACTATTAAGAAACATATGGGAAGATTTTTTATGTTCTTATTGTTGCAAATAGGAACTATGTGCCCGTAGAGTTCATTGTTCTTGATATAGATTGCAATCCTTCATGTCTGATTATTCTTGGTAGACCTTTCCTTAGAACGACTGGTGCAATTATTGATATGAAGGAAGGGAATATTAGATTCCAATTTCCGTATTGTATTGTTGTCATCGAGGATAAAAAGATGGGGTTTATATCATATTGCATGAGTTTATCCCTCTACATCATGTCATCTTGCTTAAAGCATTACTCTGTTCTTATGAACTTAATACTCTAGATGCATGCTGGATAGCGGTCGATGTGTGGAGTAATAGTAGTAGATGCAGGCAGGAGTCGGTCTACTTGTCATGGACATGATGCTTATATACATGATCATACCGATATTCTCATAACTATGCTCAATTCTATCAATTGCTCGACAGTAATTCGTTTACCCACCGTAATACTTATGCTATCTTGAGAGAATCCACTAGTGAAACCTATGGCCCCCGGGTCTATTTTCCATCATATTAATCTTCCAACACTTAGCTATTTCTATTTCCGTTTATTTTACTTTGCATCTTTATTTCTCTTTATCATAAAAATACCAAAAATATTATCTTATCATATCTATCAGATCTCACTCTCGTAAGTGACCGTGAAGGGATTGACAACCCCTTTATCGCGTTGGTTGCAAGGTTCTTATTTGTTTGTGTAGGTGCGTGGGACTCGAGCGTGGTCTCCTACCGGATTGATACCTTGGTTCTCAAAAACCGAGGGAAATACTTACGCTACTTTACTGCATCACCCTTTCCTCTTCAAGGGAAAACCAATGCAGTGCTCAAGAGGTAGCAAGAAGGATTTCTGGCACCGTTGCCGGGGAGTCTACGCACAAGTCAAGACATACCAAGTACCCATCACAAACTCTTATCCCTCGCATTACATTATTTGCCATTTGCCTCTCGTTTTCCTCTCCCCCACTTCACCCTTGCCTTTTTATCCACCCTCTTTTCCGTTCGCCTCTTTTTCGCTTGTTTCTTGTTTGCTTGTGTGTTGGATTGCTTGCTTGTCACGATGGCTCAAGACAATACTAAATTGTGTGACTTTGCCAATACCAACAACATTGATTTTCTTAGCACTCCGATTGCTCCTCTTACCGAAGCTGAATCTTGTGAAATTAATGTTGCTTTATTGAATCTTGTCATGAAAGATCAATTTGCCGGCCTTCCTAGTGAAGATGTCGCTACCCATCTTAATATCTTCGTTGATTTATGTGATATGCAAAAGAAGAAAGATGTGGACAATGATATTGTTAAATTGAAGCTATTTCCTTTTTCGCTTAGAGATCGTGCTAAAGCTTGGTTTTCGCCTTTGCCTAAAAATAGTATTGATTCATGGAATACGTGCAAAGACACTTTTATCTCTAAGTATTTTCCTCCCACTAAAATCATCTCTCTTAGAAACGATATCATGAATTTTAAGCAACTTGATCATGAAGATGTTGCACAAGCTTGGGAGAGGATGAAATTAATGATACGTAATTGCCCTACACATGGTTTGAATCTTTGGATGATTATACAAAAAATTTATGCCGGATTGAATTTTGCTTCAAGAAATCTTTTAGATTCGGCCGCGGGAGGCACTTTTATGGAAATCACTTTAGGAGAAGCTACTAAACTTCTAGATAATATTATGGTTAATTATTCTCAATGGCACACCAAAAGATCTACTAATAAAAAAGTGCATGCGATAGAAGAAATTAATGTTTTGAGTGGAAAGATGGATGAACTTATGAAATTATTTGCTACTAAAAGTGTTTCTTCTGATCCTAATGATATGCCTTTGTCTACTTTGATTGAGAATAATAATTAATCTATGGATGTGAATTTTGTTAGTAGGAATAATTTTGGTAACCACGCGTATAGAGGAAACTTTAATCCTAGGCCGTTCCCTAGTAATTCCTCTAATAATTATGATAATTCCTACAACAATTCTTATGGAAATTTTAATAAGATGACCTCTGAATTTGAGACTAGTGTTAAGGAGTTTATGAATTCGCAAAAGAATTTCAACGCTTTGCTTGAAGAAAAATTGCTTAAGGTTGATGAATTGGCTAGGAACATTGATAGAATTTATCTTGATGTTGATTCTTTGAAACTTAGATCTATTCCACCTAAGCATGCTATCAATGAGTCTCTCAAAGCCATGAGAATTTCCATTGATGAGTGCAAAGAAAGAACCACTAGGATTCGTGCTAAGAAAGATTGCTTTGTGAAAGCGTGTTCTTCTAGTTTCTATGAGAATAAAGATGAAGATCTAAAAGTTATTGATTTGTCTCATATTAAATCTTTGTTTTGCAATATGAATCTTGATAATGATGGGACTGGATATGAGTCAACTTTAGCTAGAAGGCGTCCCAAAAATTCGGTGTTTTTAGATCTTGATGCAAAAATTGGTAAAAGTGGGATTGAAGAGGTCAAAACTTTAGATATCAATGAACCCACTATTTTGGATTTCAAGGAATTTAATTTGATAATTGCTCTTTGATAGATTGTATTTCCTTGTTGCAATTCGTACTAAATTCTCCTCATGCTTATAGTCAAAATAAAGCTTTTACTAAACATATCATTGATGCTTTGATGCAATCTTATGAAGAAAAACTTGAGTTGGAAGTTTCTATCCCTAGAAAACTTTATGATGAGTGGGAACCTACTATTAAAATTAGAATTCAAGATCATGAATGCTATGCTTTGTGTGATTTGGGTGCTAGTGTTTCCATGATCCCAAAAACTTTGTGTGATTTGCTAGGATTCCGTGAATTTGATGATTGTTCTTTAAACTTGCACCTTGCGGATTCCACTATTAAGAAACCTATGGGAAGAATTAATGATGTTCTTATTGTTGCAAATAGGAACTATGTGCCCGTCGAGTTCATTGTTCTTTACATAGATTGCAATCCTTCATGTCCGATTATTCTTGGTAGACCTTTCCTTAGAACGATTGGTGCAATTATTGATATGAAGGAAGGGAATACTAGATTCCAATTTCCGTATTGTATTGTTGCCATCGAGGATAAAAAGATGGGGTTTATATCATATTGCATGAGTTTATCCCTCTACATCATGTCATCTTGCTTAAAGCATTACTCTGTTCTTATGAACTTAATACTCTAGATGCATGCTGGATAGCGGTTGATGTGTGGATTAATAGTAGTAGATGCAGGCAGGAGTCGGTCTACTTGTCACGGACGTGATGCCTATATACATGATCATACCTAGATATTCTCATAACTATGCTCAATTCTATCAATTGCTCGACAGTAATTCGTTTACCCACCGTAATACTTATGCTATCTTGAGAGAAGCCACTAGTGAAACCTATGGCCCCCGGGTCTATTTTCCATCATATTGATCTTCCAACACTTAGCTATTTCTATTGCCGTTTATTTTACTTTGCATCTTTATTTCTCTTTATCATAAAAATACCAAAAATATTATCTTATCATATCTATCAGATGTCACTCTCGTAAGTGACCGTGAAGGGATTGACAACCCCTTTATCGCGTTGGTTGCGAGGTTCTTATTTGTTTGTGTAGGTGCGTGGGACTCGAGCGTGGTCTCCTACTGGATTGATACCTTGGTTCTCAAAAACTGAGGGAAGTACTTACGCTACTTTACTGCATCACCCTTTCCTCTTCAAGGGAAAACCAACGTAGTGCTCAAGAGGTAGCACAGGAGTTTACAAGCAGTATTAAAATCTTCTAGGTCCATGGTATATGACTTATCATAAAGAACAAATAAAACAGTGTGAGAATTGCGCGAGGATGTAAATTTAAACCTCCTCACAAAGGAATCAGTTAGGTAGTGGTGCTGTAGGCACTTATCTGACACGAAGTCCTCAAGATCAGCATTACGCACATACGCGTCAAATTCATCCTTGATGCCTGCCTGGACCATAAACTCCTCTAACGGCCATTCACAAGGCCGCACTTGAGCTTCCCTCGGTGGTTCATCGTCCGGCTCACGTATCGCGAGCCTTGGTCCTTCCTTTCTTGAGGAACCACCTTGGTACATTTTCCTATGCATTTTTCTTTCTCTGAAAAATTTCTAAAATTTTTGTGACTCAAAATAAAAGTGAACCAAACTCAACAAGATTGATCGCAACTACTCCCACAAGTGTCTAGAGGCTATATCATGCATTAAAACTACTTTGGACCATATAAATTTGTCATGCAAGCTCAAGATCAGGGTCACCTTAGCAGCAAAAATTTGCAATAAATAAAGCACTAGAACAAAAACTAATTGGACCATTGGAGGAGTCACATACCGAAGAACAATCTCTCCAAACAGTTCTGTGAATGGAGCTTTCAGCAAAGAGATCGAAAATGGCAGCAAGACGAGCTAGAACACGGGTTTGAGCTATGGGAGGATTTTTTCTGGAGGAAGACGAAGTGAGTGGGTGCTGGAATAAGTGGAGGGGGTCCACATGGGGCCCACGAGGCAGGGGGCGCGCCCAAGTGGGGCATGTGCCCTCGTGGTTAAATGGTGGGCCCCCTTGGTGTGTTCTCAGTGCCAAAAATTCTTAAATATTCTACAAAAAATCATATTTCATTTTCAGGACGTTTGGAGAACTTTTATTTTCAGGGTATTTTTATTGCAAGGATAATTCAGAAAACAGACAGAAAATACTATTTTGCTTTATTTAATCTATGTAACAGAAAGTAAAAGGAGGGTACAGAGAGTTGTGCTTTCTAACTTCATCCATCTCGTGCTCATCAAAAGGAATCCACTAACAAGGTTGATCAAGTCTTATTAACAAACTCTTTCCGACTCGCATGAAACCGGAGAATTTTCGAATAACACTAGGTTACCTCAACGGGGATATGCATGTCCCCAACAATAAGAATATCACATTTGTTCTTGACAGTAGGAAGAGGGAATTCAAAACCTCCAATAGTAATCATTGAAATTTTTCCAATATAATTGATACTCTAGACTTGAGGTTGTTTCCTCGGAAAGTGTACCATATGCTCATTACCATTAATATGAAAAGTGACATTGCCTTTGTTGCAATCAATAACAGCCTCTGTAGTATTCAAAAAGGGTCTACCAAGGATAATCGACATACTATCGTCCTCGGGAATATCAAGAATAACAAAGTCCATTAAAATAGTAACGTTTGCAACCACAACATGCACATTCTCACAAATACCGATAGGTATAGCAGTTGATTTATCAGCCATTTACAAAGATATTTCAGTAGGCGTCAACTTATTCAAATCAAGTCTACGATATAAAGAGAGAGGCATAACAGTAACACCGGCTCCAAGATCACATAAAGTAGTTTTAACATAGTTTCTTTTAATGGAGCATGGTATAGTTGGTACTCCTGGATCTCCTAGTTTCTTAGGTATTCCACCTTTAAAAGTATAATTGGCAAGCATGGTGGAAATTTCAGCTTCCGGTATCTTTCTTTTATTTGTAACAATATCTTTCATATAGTAAGGGTTCATTTTAAGCATACCAGTCAACGCATACGTAAAAAGATAGGTCTAATCATTTCAGCAAAGCGCTCAAAATCCTCATCATCCTTTTTCTTGGATGGTTTAGGAGGAAAAGGCATGGGTTTCTGAACCCATGGTTCTCTTTCTTTACCGTGCTTCCTAGCAACGAAGTCTCTCTTATCATAACGTTGATTCTTTGATTGTGGGTTATCAAGATCAACATCAGGTTCAATCTCTACATCATTGTTATTGCTAGGTTGAGCATCAACATTAACATCATCATTATCACTAGGTTCATGTTCATTACCAGATTGCATTTCAGCATCAGAAATAGAAATATCATTGAGATTCTCAGGTGTGTCAACAACAGGTTCACTAGAAGCATGCAAAGTCCTATCATTTTTCTTTTTCTTCTTCTTAGAAGGACTAGGTGCATCAACATTAGTTCTCTAAGAGTCTTGCTCTACTCTGTTAGGGTGGCCCTCAGGATACAAAGGTTCCTGAGTCATTCTACCCCCTCTAGTCATAACTCTAACAACATTATCATTTTTCTTATTATTTAATTCATTGATCAAATCATCTTGAGCTTTAAGCACTTGTTCTACCTGAGTGGTAACCATAGAAGCATGTTTAAGTTTAAGGTCACCTTTAACTCTAGACATATAATCACTCATGTGTTCAACCATATAAGCATTATGTTTTAATTGTCTACCAACATAAGCATTGAAGTTTTCTTGCTTAACAATAAAATTATCAAACTCATCCAAGCATTGGCTAGCAGACTTATTACGAGGAATGTCACGTTCATCAAATCTATAGAGAGAATTTACCTTTAGTACCTGTGTCGGGTTATTAAGACCATGTATTTCTTCAATAGGGGGTAAATTCTTAACATCTTCAGCTTTGATACCCTTTTCTTTCATAGATTTCTTTGCTCTAGCATATCTTCAGGACTGAGAAATAGAATACCCCTTTTCTTTGGAGTTGGCTTAGGAGTTGGTTCTGGAAGTGTCCAATCATTATCATTACTCAATATATTATTCTATAGCAATTCAGCTTTCTCAACAGTTCTTTCCCTAAAAACACAACTAGCACAACTATCCAGGTGCTCTCTAGAAGCATCGGTTAGTCCATTATAAAAGATATCAATTATTTCATTTTTCTTGAGACGATGATCAGGCAAAGCATTAATTAATCGGAGAAGCCTCCCCCAAGCTTGTGGGAGACTCTCTTCTTCAATTTGCACAAAATTATATATTTCCCTTAAGGCAGCTTGTTTCTTATGAGCAGGGAAATATTTAGCAGAGAAGTAATAAATCATATCCTGGGGACTACACACCCAACCAGGAGCAAGAGAATTAAACCATACTTTAGCATCACCCTTTAATGAGAACGGAAATAACTTAAGGATATAGTAGTAACGAATTTTTTCCTCATGAGTGAATAGGGTGGCTATATCATTCAATTTAGTAAGATGTGCCACAACAGTTTCAGATTCATAGCCATAAAAAGGATCAAATTCAACCAAAGTAATTAACTCAGGATCGACAGAGAAATTATAATCCTTATCAGAAATACAGATAGGTGAAGTAGAAAAAGAAGGGTCATATTTCATTCTAGCATTCAAAGACTTTTCTTTCAGCTTAGCTAACAGTTTATTAAGATCATATCTATCTTTGCAAGCAAAAAGGTCTCTAGCAGTTTCTTCATCCATAACATAACCCTCAGGCACATCAGGCAACTCATATCTATGGGGAGAATCTTCATCATCACTTTCATCAATATTATCTGTTTCAATAATTTCATTCTCTCTAACCCTAGCAAGTTGTTCATCAAGAAATTCACCTAATGGCACGGTATTATCAAGCATAGAAGTAGTTTCATCATAAGCATCATGCATAACAGAAGTGGCGTCATCAATAGCATGCGACATATCAGAATCTATAACAGGTGTAGGTGTCGCAAATTTACTCATAACAGAAGGTGAATCAAGTGCAGAGCTAGATGGCAGTTCCTTACCTCCCCTCGTAGTTGAGGGAAAAATCTTGGTTCTTTCATCTTTCAAGTTCCTCATAGTAATCAACAGATATAAATCCCAAGTGACTCAAAGAATAGAGCTATGCTCCTCGGCAACGGCGCCAGAAAATAGTCTTGATAACCCACAAGTATAGGGGATCGCAACAGTTTTCGAGGGTAGAGTATTCAACCCAAATTTATTGATTCGACACAAGGGGAGCCAAAGAATATTCTCAAGTATTAGCAGTTGAGTTTTCAATTCAACCACACCTGAAAGACTTAATATCTGCAGCAAAGTATTTAGTAGCAAAGTAGTATGGAAGTAACGGTAACGGTGGCAAAAGTAACAGTAGCAGTTTTTGTAGCAATCGTAGCAGTGGCAACGAAAAAGTAACTAAGCAAAGATCAATATGTGAAAAGCTCATAGGCAATGGATCAATGATGGATAATTATGTCGGATGCGATTCCTCATGCAACAGTTGTAACATAGGGTGACACAGAACTAGCTCCAGTTCATCAATGTAATGTAGGCATATATTCCGAATATAGTCATACGTGCTTATGGAAAAGAACTTGCATGACATCTTTTGGCCTACCCTCCCGTGGCAGCGGGGTCCTATTGGAAACTAAGGGATATTAAGGCCTCCTTTTAATAGAGTACCGGACCAAAGCATTAACACTTAGTGAATACATGAACTCCTCAAACTACGGTCATCACCGGGGCTAGTCCCGATTATTGTCACTCCGGGGTTGCCGGATCATAACACATAGTAGGTGACTATTGACTTGCAAGATAGGATCAAGAACTCTCATACATTCATGAAAACATAATAGGTTCAGATCTGAAATCATGGTACTCGGGCGCTAGTGACAAGCATTAAGCATAGCAAAGTCATAGCAACATCAATCTTAGAACATAATGGATACTAGGGATCAAACCCTAACAAAACTAACTCGATTACATGGTAAATCTCATCCAACCCATCACCGTCCAGCAAGCCTACGATGGGATTACTCACGCATGGCGGTGAGCATCATGAAATTGGTGATGGAGGATGGTTGATGATGACGACGGCGATGGATTCCCCTCTCTGGAGCCCCGGACGGACTCCAGATCAGCCCTCCCAAGGAAGATTAGGGCTTGGCGGCGGCTCCATATCGTAAAACGCGATGAATCCTTCTCTCTGATTTTTTTTCTCCTCGAACGTGAATATATGGAGTTGGGATTGAGGTCGGTGGAGTCCCAGGGGGCCCATGAGGCAGGGGGCGCGCCCCAGGGGAGCCTGCACCCTCGTGGACAGAGTGTGGGCCCCCTGATGCTGATTCTTTCACCAATATTTTTCATTAATTCCAAAACGTGTCTCCATGGATTTTCAGGTCATTCCAAGAACTTTTATTTCTGCACAAAAATAACACCATGGCAGTTCTGCTGAAAACAGCGTCAGTCCGGGTTAGTTCCATTCAAATCATGCAAGTTAGAGTCCAAAACAAGGGCAAAAGTGTTTGGAAAAGTAGATATGTTGGAGATGTATCAAAGCTCAAGAAGTAGTAGGAAGAATTTCTGGCGCCATTGTCGGGGAGATCTACGCCAAGTCAAGACATACCAAGTACTATCATAAACTCTCATCTCTTGCATTACATTATTTGCCATTCGCCTCTCATTTTCCTCTCCCCCACTTCTAAAACAATTTTCGAAAAGATTTGCCTTTTCTTCGCCCCTCTTCCGTTCGTCTTCTTCATTTGCTTTTTGTGTGCTGGTGTGTTGGATTGCTTGCTTTGTCACGATGGCTCAAGAGAATAACAAATTGTGTGATTTTTCCAACACCAATAATATGATTTTATCAGTACTCTGATTGCTCTCGCTACTAATGCGGAATCTTGTGAAATTAATGCCGCTTTGCTGAATCTTGTTATGAAAGATCAATTTTTTGGCTTTCCTAGTGAAGATGCCGCATCCCATCTAAACAATTTCGTTGATTTGTGTGATACGCAAAAGAAAAAAGATGTGGATAATGATATTGTTAAATTGAAGCTATTTCCGTTCTCACTTCGAGATCGTGCTAAAACTTGGTTTTCATCTTTGCCTAAAAATAGTATTGATTCATGGAATAAGTGTAAAGATGCTTTTATTTCCAAGTATTTTCCTCCCGCTAAGATCATCTCCCTTAGGAACGATATTATGAATTTTAAGCAACTTGATCATGAACATGTTGCACAATCTTGGTAGAGGATGAAATTGATGATACAAAATTGCCCTACTCATGGTTTGAATTTGTGGATGATTATACAACATTTTTATGCCGGATTGAATTTTGCTTCTAGAAATCTTTTAGATTCGGCCGTGGGAGGCACTTTTATGGAAATTACTTTAGGAGAAGCTACTAAACTCCTAGATAATATTATGGTTAATTATTCTCAATGGCATACCAAAAGATCTTCCACTAATAAAAAAAGTGCATGCGATTGAAAAGATTAATGTTTTGACTGGAAAGATGGATGATCTTATGAAATTATTTGCTAGCAAGAGTGCTTCTATTGATCCTAATGATATGCCTTTGTCTACTTTTATTGAGAATAATAATGAATCTATGGATGCAAATTTTGTTAGTAGGAACAATTTTGGTAACAACGCGTATAGAGGTAATTTTAATCCTAGGCCGTTTCCTAGTAACTCCTCTAATAATTGTGGTAATTCCTACAACAAATCTTATGGAAATTATAACAAGATGCCCTCTGATTTTGAGAATAGTGTTAAAGAATTTATGAGTTCACAAAAGAATTTCAATGCTCTGATTGAAGAAAAATTGCTTAAGATTGATGATTTGGCTAGGAATGTGGATAGAATTTCTCTTGATGTTGATTCTTTGAAACTTAGATCTATGCCACCCAAGCATGATATCAATGAGTCTCTCAAATCTATGATAATTTCCATTGATAAGTGCAAGGAAAGAACCGCTAAGATGCGTGCTAAGCGAGATTGGTTTGTAAAAATGTGTTCTTCTAGTTTCCGTGAAAATAATGATGAAGATCTTAAAGTGACTGATGTGACTCATATTGAATCTTTGTTTTCCAATATAAATATTTATAAAGATGGTACTGGAGATGAGTCAACTTTAGTTAAAAGGCGTCCCAATGATTCGGAGTTTTTAGATCCTGATGCAAAAATTGATTAAAGTAGGATTGGAGAGGTCAAAACTTTAAATAGCGATGAACCCACTCTTTTGGATTTCAAAGAATTTAATTATGATAATTGTTCTTTAATAGATTGTATTTCCTTGTTGCAATCCATGTTGAATTCTCCTCATGCTTATAATCAAAACAAAGCTTTTACTAAACATCTCATTGATGCTATGATGCAATCTTTTGAAGAAAAGCTTGAATTGGAAGTTTCTATCCCTAGGAAACTTTATGATGAGTGGGAACCTACTATTAAGATTAATATTAAAGATTATGAGTGCCATGCTTTGTGTGCTTTGGGTGTTAGTGTTTTCACGATTCCAACAACTTTATGTGATGTGCTAGGTTTTCGTGAATTTGATGATTGTTCTTTAAATTTGCATCTTGCGGATTCCACTATTAAGAAACCTATGGTAAGGATTAATGATGTTCTTATGTTTTCAAATAGGACTATGTGCGTGTAGATTTCATTGTTCTTGATATAGATTGCAATCCTACATGTCCTATTATTCTTGGTAGACCTTTCCTTAGAACGATTGGTACAATTATTGATATAAATGAAGGAAACATTAGGTTTCAATTTCCGTTAAGGGCATGGAACACTTTCCAAGAAAGAAACTTAAATTACCTTAAGAATCTATTATGAGAGCCACTTATGGATTGCATACCAAAGATGATAATACCTAGATCTATTCGTGTTTTATGCCTAGCTAAGGGCGTTAAACAATAGCGCTTGTTGGGAGGCAACCCAAATATTATTTTTTTGCTTTTTAGGTTCTGTTTTGCAATAAATAATTCATCTAGCCTATGGTTAGATGTGGTTTTGTGTTTTAATTAGTGTTTGTGCCAAGTAAGACCTTTGGGATGGCTTGCGGTGATAGTTGTTTTGATCTTGCTGAGACACAGAAACTTTTGCGCCTAGGAAAATAATTTCATAATTCACAGAAGCATGCTTTTGATTTGATTCTTTTTTAATATGATTGGTACACAAATTTCCTAGGCTGTCCTAATTTTTCAGAATTTTTGGAGTTACAGAAGTATTCGATAGTTACAAATTACTACAGACTGTTATGTTTTTGACAGATTCTGTTTTCTATGTGTTGTTTCCTTATTTTGATGAATCTATGGGTAGTATCGGGGGGTATGATCCATGGAAAAGTTGGAATATATTAGATATTACACCAATATAAATAAATAATGGGTTCACGACAGTACCGAAAGTGGTGATTTATTTTCTTATACAAACGGAACTTATGAGAGTTTCTGTTGAGTTTTGTGTTGTGAAGTTTTCAAGTTTTGGGTAAGGATTTGATGGACTATGGAATAAGGAGTGGCAAGATCCTAAGCTTGGGGATGCCCAAGGCACCCCAAGGTAATATTCAAGGACAACCAAGAGCCTAGGATTGGGGATGCCCCGGAAGGCATCCCCTCTTTCGTCTTCGTCTATCGGTAACTTTACTTGAGGCTATGTTTTTATTCACCACATGATATGTGTTTTTCTTGGAGCGTCTTATATTATTTGAGTCTTTTCTTTTTAGTTTGACACAATCATCCTTGCTGTACACACCTTTTGAGAGAGACACAGATGAATCGTTATTTATTAGAATACTCTATGTGCTTCACTTATATCTTTTGAGCTAGGCAATTTTGCTCTAGTGCTTCACTTAGATCTTTTCAGAGCACGACGGTGGTTTTATTTTATAGAAATTAATGAACTCTCATTCTTCAATTATATTATTTTGAGAGTCTTTAAACAACATGGTAATTTGCTTTGGTTATAAATTTAGTCCTAATATGATAGGCATCTAAGAGGGATATAATAAAAACTTTCATATATAGTGCATTGAATACTAGGAGAAGTTTGATTCCTTATGCTTGTTTTGAGATATGAAGATTGTGATATTAGAGTCATGCTAGTGAGTAATTGTGAATTTTAGAAATACTTGTTTTAAGGTTTGTGAGTCCCGTAGCATGCACGTATGGTGAACCGTTATGTGATGAAGTCGGGGTATGAGATATTTTCTGATTGTCATCCTTTGTGTGGAGTGATACGTCTCCAACGTATCTACTTTTCCAAACACTTTTGCCCTTGTTTTGGACTCTAACTTGCATGATTTGAATGGAACTAACCCGGACTGACGCTGTTTTCAGCAGAACTGCCATGGTGTTATTTTTGTGCAGAAATAAAAGTTCTCAGAATGACCTGAAAATCCATGCAGACACGTTTTGGAATTTATAAAAAATATTGGCGAAAGAATCAGGGGGCCCACACCCTGTCCACGAGGGTGCAGGGCGCGCCCCCTGCCTCATGGGCCCCCTGGGACTCCACCGACCTCAACCCGGACTCCATATATTCACGTTCGGGGAGAAAAATCAGAGAGAAGGATTAATCGCGTTCTATGATACGGAGCCGCCGCCAAGCCCTAATCTCTCTCGGGAGGGCTGATCTGGAGTCCGTTTGGGGCTCCAGAGAGGGGAATCCGTCGCCGTTGTCATCATCAACCATCCTCCATCACCAATTTCATGATGCTCACCGCCGTGCGTGAGTAATCCCATCGTAGGCTTGCTGGACGGTGATGGGTTGGATGATATTTACCATGTAATCGAGTTGGTTTTGTTAGGGTTTGATCCCTAGTATCCATTATGTTCTAAGATTGATGTTGCTATGACTTTGCTATGCTTAATGCTTGTCACTAGGGCCCAAGTGCCTTGATTTCAGATATGAACCTATTATGTTTTCATGAATATATGAGAGTTCTTGATTCTATCTTGCAAGTCAATAGTCACCTACTATGTGTTATGATCTGGCAACCCCGAAGTGACAATAATCGGGACCACTCCCGGTGATAACCATAGTTTGAGGAGTTCATGTATTCACTAAGTGTTAATGCTTTGGTCCGGTACTCTATTAAATGGAGGCCTTAATATCCCTTAGTTTCCAATAGGACCCCGCTGCCACGGGAGGGTAGGACAAAAGATGTCATGCAAGTTCTTTTCCATAAGCACGTATGACTATATTCGAAATACTGCCTACATTACATTGATGAACTGGAGCTAGTTCTGTGTCACCCTATGTTATAACTGTTGCATGAGGAATCGCATCCAACATAATTATCCATCACTGATCCATTGCCTACGAGCTTTTCACATATTGATCTTTGCTTAGTTACTTTTCCGTTACCACTGTTACGATTGCTACAAAAACTGCTATTGTTACTTTTGCCACCGTTACCGTTACATCCATACTACTTTGCTACTAAATACTTTGCTGCAGATATTAAGTCTTTCAGGTGTGGTTGAATTGACAACTCAACTACTAATACTTGAGAATATTCTTTGGCTCCCCTTGTGTCGAATCAATAAATTTGGGTTGAATACTCTACCCTCAAAAACTGTTGCGATCCCCTATACTTGTGGGTTATCATGGATGTCGGGATCGTGCGATAGTTAACTCCTACCAACCCTTCCCCTAGGAGCATGCACGTAGTACTTTGTTTCAATGACTAATAGATTTTGCAATAAGTATGTGAGTTCTTTATGACTAATGTTGAGTCCATGGATTATACGCACTCTCACCCTTCCACCATTGCTAGCCTCTCTAGTACCACGCAACATTCGCTGGTACCATACACCCACCATATACCTTCCTCAAAACAGCCACCATACCTACCTATTATGGCATTTCCATAGCCATTCCGATATATATTTCCATGCAACTTTCCACCGTTCCATTTGTTATGACACGCATCATCATTGTCATATTGATTTGCATGATCATGTAGTTGACATCGTATTTGTGGCAAAGCCGCCGTTCATAATTCTTTCATACATGTCACTCTTGATTCATTGCACATCCCGGTACACCGGCGGAGGCATTCACATAGAGTCATATTTTGTTCAAAGTATCGAGTTGTAATTCTTGAGTTGTAAGTAAATAAAAGTGTGATGATCTTTATTATTAGAGCCACCCATGTGAGGAAATGATGATGGAGACTATGATTCCCCCACAAGTCGGGATGAGACTCCAGACGAAAAAAAAGAGGCAAAAAAATGAGAGAAGGCCAAAATAAAAAAATGAGAGAAAAGAGAGAAGGGGCAATGCTACTATCCTTTTACCACACTTTTGCTTCAAAGTAGCCCCATGATCTTCATGATAGAGAGTCTCCTATATTGTCACTTTCATATACTAGTGGGAATTTTCATTATAGAACTTGGCTTGTATATTCCAATGATGAGCTTCCTCAAATTGCCCTAGGTCTTCGTGAGCAAGTGAGTTGGATGCACACCCACTTAGTTTTCTTTTTGAGCTTTCATAAACTTATAGCTCTAGTGCATCCGTTGCATGGCAATCTCTACTCACTCACATTTATATCTATTGATGGGCATCTCCATAGCTCGTTGATACGCCTAGTTGATGTGAGACTATCTCCCTCTTTGTGTCTTCTCCACAACCACCATTCTATTCCACCTATAGTGTTATGTCCATGGCTCATGCTCATGTATTGCGTGAAAGTTGGAAAAGTTTGAGAATACTAAAGTATGGAACAATTGCTTGGCTAAAACCGGGGTTGTGCATGATTTGAATATTTTGTGTGATGAAGATGGAGCATAGCCAGACTATATGATTTTGTAGGGATAAGCTTTCTTTGGCCATGTTATTTTGAGAAGACATAATTGCCTTGTTAGTATGCTTGAGGTATTATTGTTTTTATGTCAATATTAAACTTTTGTTTTGAATCTTATGGATTTGAACATTCATGCCAAAAAGGAGAAAGAAATTCTCACATCAACTAGGCAAATCAATAGGCTATGGAGATGCCTATCAATTGATATCAATGTGAGTGAGTAGGGATTACCATGCAACGGATGCACTAGAGCTATAAGTGTATGAAAGCTCAAAAGAAAACTAAGTGGGTGTGCATCCAACTCACTTGCTCACGAAGACCTAGGGCAATTTTGAGGAAGCCCATCATTGTAATATACAAGCCAAGTTCTATAATAAAAAAATTCCCACTAGTAATATATGAAAGTGACAAAATAGGAGACTCTCTATCATGAAGAACATGGTGCTATTTCGAAGCACAATTATGGCCAAAGGATAGTAACATTGTCCCTTCTCTCTTTTTCTCTCATTTATATTTTATTTTTTTCTCTCGTTTTTTATTTTGGGGCTCTTTGGCCTCTTTTTATATTTTTTTATTGGGCTCTTTGGCCTCTTTTTATTTATTTAAGTCCGGAGTCTCATCCCAACTTGTGAGGGAATCATAGTCTCCATCATCCTTTCCTCACATGGGACAATGCTCTAATAATGATGATCATCACACTTTTATTTACACACAACTCAAGAATTACAACTTGATACTAGAACAAAGATATGAATCTATATGAATGCCTCCGACGGTGTACCGGGATCTGCAATGATCTAGCGTGACATGTATAAAAATACGAATGGTGGCCAAGCCACTAATACTATGTCAACTATATGATCACGCAAAGAAATATGACAATGATGGTATATGTCATAATAAAAGGAACGGTGGAAGTTGCATGGCAATATATCTCGGAATGGCTATGGAAATGCCATGATAGGTAGGTATGGTGGCTGTTTTTAGGAAGGGTATATGGTGGGTTTAATGCACCAGCAAAGTTGCGCGGTACTAGAGAGGCTAGCAATGGTGGAAGGGTGAGAGCGCGTATAATCTATGGACTCAACATTAGTCATAAAGAACTCACAAAATTATAGCAAAAATTTATTAGCCATCGAAGCAAAGTACTAATACACATGCTCCTAGGGGAGAGGTTGGTAGGAATTAACCATCGCGCACTCCCGACCTCCACACAAAGAAAGACAATCAAGGATAAATTGTGCTCTAACTTCATCACATAACGAGAGACCATATGTGCATGCTACGGGAATCACAACCCTTAACGCAAATATTCTTACTAAACCACAATTACTCACTAGCATGACTCTAATATCACCATCTTTATATCTCAAAACAAATGTGAGCAATCGAATTTCTCATATATTCAATGATCTTCATGAAAGCTTTTATTATATCCCTCTTGAATACCCATCATATTAGGACCAAATTCATAACCCAAGCAAATTGCCATACTATTTTTAAGACTCTCAAAATAATATAATTTAAGCATGAGAGTTCATCAATTTCTAAAAAATAAAACCACCGCCGTGCTCTAAAAAGATATAAGTGAAGTACTAGAGCAACTGCCTAGCTCAAAAGGTATAGGTGAAGCACAAGAGTAAATGACAAACTACTCCAAAAAGATAAAAGTGAAGATCAATGAATAGTCAAATTATTTAGTAGGTATGTGAAGACTTTCTCTCATAAAAGAATAGATCTTAAGTATCTTATTCAAAGAGCAAGCAAAAGAAAATAAAATGACATTCCAAGGATAGCATATATCATGTGAAGAAGCACAAACTTAGGCTCAACCAAAACTGACCGATCATTATTGAAGAAGAAATGTGGGATGCCAACTGGGGCATCCCCAAGCTTAGATGCTTGAGACTTATTGAAATATTAATTGCGGATGCCTTGGGAATCCCCAAGCTTGAGCTCTTGTGTCTCCTTAATTCCTCTCATTTCACGGTTTCCCTAAATCTTAAAAAACTTCATCCACACAAAACTCAACAAGAACTCGTGAGATAACTTAGTATAAATCAATGCAAAACCATATCATTATATACTATATAAAATCACTAAAATTATAATTGACATTGCATACTAAATGCCTCCGCATATTTAATACTCCCATCCTCAAATAGAATCATTAAACAAGCAAACATATGCAAACAATGCAATCATAACAGCAATCTATCTAAACAGAACAGTTTGTAAAGGATTAAGGAAGATCCATACTTATTTAACTAAAAGAATTCTGAACATTTACCACACTGTAGAGAATTTATCATTGCATGTTGTGTCAAAATTTCAAGCTTTTATCACATTCTGACATTTCTAGGGAATTTTTGCAATAGCGACAAACTTTCTGTTTTGAAATAGCAACTCATATACTTGCAAATTGTGCATGGTGAAATAAAAGATACAAAACCTTATTCTAAATAACATCAACCAAATGTGAACAAAAGAAAATTATGCTCCAAGCACAACACATATCATGTGACGAATAAAAATATAGCTTCAAGTGAGGTTACCTATAATGTTAGAGACGAAAGAGGGGATGCCTTCCAGGGCATCCCCAAGCTTAGTTGCTTTGGATCTTCCTTGAATAATATCTTGGGGGTGCCATGGGAATCCCCAGGCTTAGGGACTTGTCACTCACTATTCTCCTCATATCGATATCTCACCCAAAACTTGAAAACTTCAATCACACAAAACTTAACGGAACTTCGTGAGATGTGTTAGTATGATAAAGAGCAAATCATTCAATTTGATACTGTCAAGACAAGATTCATAATTTTTATCACACAATGCCTACTGTACCTTATCATTTCCACAATTTATATTAAGCAATATAAGCCATAGAAACTAGGAAACAAGCAAACTATGCATTGAAAATAGAATCTGTCAAAAACAAAACAGTCTGTACTAATCTGAACGAAGACCATACTTCTGCTACTCCAAAAATTCTGAAAAAATGGGACAACGTAGAGAATTTGTATACCAATCATCTGCAAAAACTTCAGATCAAAAGCACGTTCCAGTGAATTTTGACAATTACTGGACTGAGCGCAAAAGTTTTTGTTTTTGCACAGAATCAAGTCAACTGTCATCCACACTATCCCAAAGGCTTTACTTGGCACTTTATTGAAACAAAAGCAATAAAACATGATTACTACAGTAGACTAATCATGTGAACACACAAAAACAGTAAGTATAACTGTTGGGTTGTCTCCCAACATGCGCTTTTCTTTAATGCCTTTTTAGCTAGGCATGATGATTTCAATGATGCTCGCATAGAAGTAAAGAATTGAAACACAAATAGAGCATCATGATGCATATGAATAGCACATTTAAGTCTAACCCACTTCCTACGCATCGGGATTTTGTGAGCAAACAATTTATGGGAACAAGAATCAACTAGCCTAGGAAGGTAAAACAAGCAAAACTTCGAAGCTTTCAACACATAGAGAGGAAACTTGATATTATTGAAATATGTAAAAGCATATGTTCCTCTCTCAAAATAATTTTAAGTGGCATCATGAATGAATTCAACAATAGAATTATCACATAAATCATTCTTTTCATGATCCACAAGCATAGAAATTTTATTACTCTCCACATAAACAAATTTCTTCCCATTCATAATATGGGAGAAAATTCAATGAAATAACCAACATGTGATACTTGATTTATATAATCAATTTGAGAATTAAAATCATGATGACAAATTTCATGGATATCATTACTCTTTATTGCATACATATCATCACAATAATCATCATAGATAGCAACTTTGTTCTCATAGTCAACGGAAACCTCTTCCAAAATAGTGGATTCATCACTAAATAAAGTCATGACCTCTCCAAATCCACTTTTATCAATATTGTGAAAAGATTCAACGCCCTCCAAAATAGTGGGCACATTAACTAGATTTGACACTCTTCCAAACCCACTTTCATCAATATAATCATCATAAATAGGGGGCATGTTTTCATCATAATAAATGTTCTCATCAAAACTTGGGGGACTAAAAATATCATCTTCATCAAACATAGCATCCCCAGGCTTGTAGATTTGCATATCATTAGCATCATGGATATTCAAAGAATTCATACTAACAACATTGCAATCATTCTCATCATTCAAAGATTTTAGGCCAAACATTTTATTGACTTCTTCTTCTAACACTTTGGCACAATTTTCCTTTTCATCATTTTCACGAAAGACATTATAAAGATGAAGCATATGAGGCAACCTCAATTCCATTTTTTTGTAGTTTTATTTTATAAACTAAACTAGTGATAAAACAACAAACTAAAAGATTCAATTGCAAGATCTAAAGATATACCTTCAAGCACTCACCTCCCCGGCAACGGCGCCAGAAAATAGCTTGATGTCTACTACGCAACCTTCTCTTGTAGACTCATGTTGGGCCTCCAAGCGCCGAGTTTTGTAGGACGGTAGAAAATTTCCCTCAAGTGGATGACCTAAGGTTTATCAATCCGTGGGGAGCGTAGGATGAAGATGGTCTCTCTCAAACAACCCTGCAACCGAATAACAAAGAGTCTCTTGTGTCCCCAACACACCCCAATACAATGGTAAATTGTATAGGTGCACTAGTGCGGCGAAGAGATGGTGATACAAGTGTAGTATGGATGGTAGAAATATATTTTTATAATCTGAATAAATAAAAACAGCAAGGTAACTAGTAACAAAAGTGAGCAAAAACAGTATTGCAATGCTTGAAAACAAGGCCTAGGGTTCATACTTTCAATAGTGCAAAATCTCTCAACAATGATAGCATAATTGGATCACGCATTCCTATGCGGGGGGAAGGCATGCTTCGGCGGCAGGGGCGGAGATCTAGGTGTTGTCGCCAGCCGGCTGCTTCTTTGCTTCAGGGCAGCTCTTGGGGAGGAGCTGCTTCTTCTTCGCAGGGGTAACCTCACGGGGCGTGGCGACGTTCTCGTCGTCGGAGTTGTCAGCTACAGTGGCCCGGTAGGCGTGCTTGAGGGAGCAGACCGCATCCTTCTCGTCGCAAGACACGGTGATGACACCGCTATAGCTGGGCATCTTGAGGACATTGTAGCCATGGTGGGTCGCTGCCATGAACTTGGTGAGCGCGGGGTATCCCGGGATGGAGTTGTACGGGAGGCCAATGTGGGCCATGTCGAAGTCGATGAGCTCAGTGTGGTAGTTGTCGCGGGTGCCGAAGGTGACCGAGAGGCACACCTGCCCCAGGGGAGTGGTCGACCCGTCCGTGACCCCGGAAGGGCCTAGTCGGCATCAGCTGGTCGTAGGGCACTTGGAGTGTCTCGAAGGTCGCGATGGAGATCACGTTGAGGCTGGCTCCTCCGTCGATGAGGGTCTTGGTAACCATGATGTTGCTGATGGTTGGAGTGCACATCATGGGGAGCGTGCTGGCGGTGGCCGAGCAGCCGAGGTGGTCCTTGGAGTCAAAGGTGATGGCGTACTGCGACCACTTGAGGGGCCACACAGCCTCGAGCCTCGGGAGGGCGACATTCAGCTCGCGGGAGGACTGCTTGAAGAGGCGGTTGGACGCGGGAGCCTGAGCTCCGTCGAGGATGCATGCTATCGCACGAGGCCCCTGGTAGCCCCCAGCCACCTCATCATGTTGGTTGTTATCGTTCCTTCTGGGCGGTGGCAGTAGCGGCAGAAAGGTTGCGTTGTCCTGAGGGTGTGCCTTGCGAGGCTGATCGCGCTAGGGGCCGTCGCAAGGCTGGTCGCACCAGCCACCCTCCTGAGGCTGGTCGTGCTAGCCCTGGCATGGGTTACCATTGCGGTTGTCCCATCGTCGGCCACTGCGGCCAGCATCGCGATCGTTGCGGTCAGGGTGCTGACCCAAACGCTCATCGCAGGTCACCTTGAGCTCCTGGCAGTCATTGGTGTTGTGCATGCGCATGTTGTGGTGGACGCAGAACACGCGACTACTCCCTTCAGCTTCGCCACGGTCGCGGTCGCGCTTCTGCTAGGCTCGACCACCAGCACGGTAGGGCCCTTGCACTTGATCTCCTTGCCCTTGGTCTTGCTGTCATCGAGCGCTACGTCGGGGTCGTTACAGAGGAAGAGGCGACCTTCTTCGGCCTTGGCGCACTTGTCCGTGAGGTTGAACTGCTCCAGCGCCGTGCTCAGGGTATAGTTGATGGTGAGCTTCTCGCACATGCGGAGCTGCGGACATCCTTGATGTCGTTGGTGAACGCCATGATGATGGCCTCATCCGAGGCGCATGGGATCTTGTGACGCACCTGGCTGAAGCGCTGGATGTATCTGCGGAGGGTTTCGCTAGGGCACTTGTCGGTGTCAAAACTGGCAGACCTCGGGGTAGGGGGTCCCGAGCTGTGGATCTTGCATCGATGGGTAACAGGAGACAAAGGAGACGGTGCTTACCCAGGTTCAGGCCCTCTTGGTGGAGGTAAAACTCTACCTCCTGCTCTTGTTTATATTGATGATGATGTATCGAGTACAGAGTTGTTCTACCTCGAGATCATAGGTTGTGTATGATTCTAATGATCTAGCCTATCTCTATCGACTATCCTGGCCCCGGCTTATATAATGTACCAAAGGCCTAGGATAACAAGAGTCCTAGTCGGCTACGTCAATGGAGAGGAGTCCTTGTCTTGATCACCAAGTCTTGTGGAATCTTCCTCGTATAGGTCATCGGTTGTCCGAAGAAGCCCATTAGTGAACTTCCATGGGGGTCCTCGGCCCGACCCACTGATGTCTACTACGCAATTTTATTCTTGTAGACTCGTGTTGGGCCTCCAAGCGCAGAGTTTTATAGGACAGTAGCAATTTTCCCTCAAGTGGATGACCTAAGGTTTATCAATCCGTGGGAGGCGTAGGGTGAATATGGTCTCTCTCAAACAACCCTGCAACCAAATAACAAAGAATCTCTTGTGTCCCCGACACACCAAATACAATGGTAATTTGTAGGTGCACTAGTTCGGCGAAGAGATGGTGATACAAGTGTAGTAATGATAGTAGATATTGATTTTTGTAATAGGAACAATAAAAAACAGCAATGTAGCAATTGATAAAACGGAGCACAAATGGTATTGCAATGCTTGAAAATGAGGCCTAGGGTCCGTACTTTCACTAGTGCAATCTCTAAAGAATGCTAATATAATTGGATCATATAACCATCCCTCAACGTGCGATGAAGAATCACTCCAAAGTTCCTATCTAGCGGAGAACATAAGAAGAAATTGTTTGTAGGGTACGAAACCACCTCAAAGCTATTCTTTCCGATCAATCTATCCTAGAGTTAGTACTAAAATAACACCAAGCTATTCTTTCTGGTCGATCTAACCAAGAGTTCGTACTAAAATAACACCATATATATGATACACATGAACCAACTCTAATGTCACCTATATACTCCAATGTCACAGCGAGTATCCGTGAGTTGATTATACGATATGCATCAAACAATTTCAGATTCATAATACTCAATCCAACACAAAGAATCTCAAAGAGTACCCCAAGATTTCTACCGGAGAAACAAAGACAAGAACGTGCATCAACCCCTATGCATAGATTACCCCAATGTCACCTCGGGAATCCGCGAGTTGAGTTCCAAAACATATATCAAGTGAATCAATATGATACCCTATTGTCACCACGGGTATTCATAGCAAGACATACATCAAGTGTTCTCAAATACATAAAAGTATTCAATCCGATAAAACGAAATCTCAAAGGGAAAACTCAATTCATCACAAGATAGAGAGGGAAAACACCATATGATCCGACTATATTAACAAAGCCCGCGATACATCAAGATCGTGACATCTCAAGAACATGAGAGAGAGAGAGAGATTAAACACATAGCTACTAGTACAAACCCTCAGCCCGGAGGCTGGACTACTCCCTCCTCATCGTGGTGGCTGCCGGGATGATGAAGATGGCCACCGGTGATGATCTCCCCCTCCGGCAGGGTGCCGGAACGGGGTCTAGATTGGTTTTTCGTGGCTACAGAGGCTTGCGGCAGCAGAACTTCTGATTTAGGGTTATTTCTGATGGTTTCTCTATTTATAGGATTTTTTGGCGTTGGTTTCACGCCAAGATGGGCCTCGAGGTGAGCACAACCCACCGGCGCAAGCTGAGCCCACCAGGCGTGCCCCGGTGTCTTGTGCCGTACTCCTTCACCTTCTGATCCTTCCACAAAGCTTCGGGGTCTCTATTGTTCCAAAAAAATCTTCAAAAAGTTTCAGCTCATTTGGAGAACTTTTATTTCTGCACAAAAAACAACACCACGGTAGTTCTGCTGAAAACTGCGTCAGTCCGGGTTAGTTCCATGCAAATCATACCAAAACCATATAAAATTGTTGTAAACATGGCATGAATACGTCATAAATTATAGATATGTTGGAGACGTATCAACATCCCCAAGCTTAATTCCTACTCGTCCTCGAGTAGGTAAATGATAAAAGAAATAATTTATGAAGTGTGAATGCTAGCAAAGTGCACAAGTTTGATCAATGATAATTTCAATCACTTTTCCTAGCATCATAACAGCAACTCTTTCTCATAAAAGTTATCATGATAAAGTAGCAATTGAAAATGGAATATTTGTTGTGGAAAGCTACCTATCATATTCATCACATATTCTTTTCTTTTGTAGTATGGACATTTGGACTTTTATATGGTTCAAAGCAATAGTCTAGTTTTGACATGAAGATTTCAATACTCAAGCATATCAATAAGCAACCATGTCTTTCAAAATATCAACACTAAATAAAGTTATCCCTAGCCCATCATGCTCAATCATTGATCCATTCATGAAACACACTCGCATATTAGGTACACCCAATGTTCAAGTACGATCACAGTGCCCCTTAGTTGGTGCTTTATAAGAGACGATGGAGACTCAAAATAAAAAATGCATAAAGTAAATAGATAGGCCCTTCGCAGAGGGAAGTAGGGATTTGTAGAGGTGCCAAAGCTCAAAGCAAAAAAGAGAGATAAAAACATTTTGGGTGGCATGCATTTCCTGTCAACGAAAACGATCGAGTAGTTCCCAATACCTTCCATGCTAGATATATCATAGGCGGTTCCCAAACAGAAAATAAAGTTTATTCCTTTTCCACCATTCTTTTACATTCCACGGTTAGTCGTATCCATGGGTACCGTCCATACCAACACTTTCCAAGGAATTTATTATTTGACAACATAAAGTAAATTCATTTTTCATTTCGGGACTGGACATCCCTATTAACTTTGCCGTACTCTCGTGCAATGACAAGTGAATAAACACTCATCTTGAGAATAACACATCTAGCATGGAAAAATATCAGCCACCCCCTACCGTTTCATGAGCGGTACGAGCACACAAAAAGGAAATTATTTTGAAAGTTAGAGATGGCACATACAAATTTGCTTAGAACGACACTGAAATACCGCATATAGGTAGGTATGGTGGACTCATATGGAAAAACTGGGTTTAAGGATTTTGGATGCACAAGTAGTATTTCTACTTAGTACAAGTGGAGGCTAGCAAAAAGATTTAGAAGAACCAACCAAGAAACGAAAAATCACATAAGTGAGCATTAAGCATAACTAACACCAAATAATGCACCACAAGTAGGATGTAGTTTCATTGCATAACTATTGACTTTCGTGCTTGCATAGGGAATCACAAACCTTAACATCAATATTCTTACTAAAGTATAATTACTCACCAACATGACTCACATATCACTATCATCATATCTCAAAACTATTACAAAGAATCAAGTTTATTTTGTCCAATGATCTTCATGAAAGTTCTTATATGTTGCTTTTGATAAGCTCAAACAAATTTAAGTGAAGAACATGAGCATAAATGTTTGCATCTCTCAAAAACATATAAGTGAATCATGAGAGAATTTCTTTAAAAAATATTAAAGCACATCGTGCTCAAAAAGATATAAGTGAAGCACTGGAGCAAAAGACAAACTACTCCAAAAAGATATAAGTGAAGATCGAGTGAGTAGTTATGTAAATAGGTAGCTATGTGAGGAATCTCTCTTATTTAAAAACTTCCAGATCTAAGTATTTTATTAAAACAGCAAGCAAAACAAAATAAAATGACATTCCAAGAATAGCACACATCATGTGAAGAAGCAAAAACTTAGGATCAACCGATTGTCGGTGGAAACAACACCTATGGGACCACGGGGATCCCTTCTACGGTTGGCAGGCGCGAAGTTGTGCAAAGAGCGGGTCTACTAGCTAGCACAGCGAGATTTACCTAGGTTCGGGCCGCGAGGATGCGTAATACCCTAGTCCTGCTTTGGTGTGTATTTGAGTGTTCTTGAGCTATTGAACTAACTACGGTGCGTGTCTAGTCCAAAAGATCCGAATCCCTCCTCAGTACGCCTCGGGCCTCCTTTTATAGTCAAAGGGGCTGCCAGAGTGGCACACAGGAGGTGGAAAGGTATGTACAGAGTACAAGCTTATCGCCTGTCATTACAGGACAAAGCGCATTAAATGTGCTACTTAGGTGTCCACTTACTTTATCGAGGATGGTAACGAGGCCCGTCCCGTCCGTCGCCGCTCCGCCTTGCTCCGACACGCGTCCAGGCCGACGAGGCATGCAGCGCCATGTAGGCTGGCAGGCTGCTGAGCTGGCGTGGTGGTAGGGTCTTCACAAAGATCTGCATGCCACCACGCAGGTGCTTGACTAGTTGGATTAGGAACCACGCGCTGCCACGTGGGTACTTGCTTTAGTTGGTGGGTCGGCCGCTGAGCTAGGGCGGCGATGGGGCGGCAAGGCCTTGCCGCAGTCTTGCGGATATTCCCGGCAAGAGTCTTGCCGGGTGCCGGTGTCAAAACCGGCGGATCTCGGGTAGGGGGTCCCGAACTGTGCGTCTAAGGTCGATGGCAACAGGAGACAGGGTACACAATGTTTACCCAGGTTCGGGCCCTCTCTATGGAGGTAATACCCTACTTCCTGCTTGATTGATCTTGATGAATATGAGTATTACAAGAGTTGATCTACCACGAGATCATAATGGCTAAAACCCTAGAAGTCTAGCATGTATGACTATGATTATATATCCTTCTTTAGACTAAGCCCTCCGGTTTATATAGACACCGGAGGGGACTAGGGTTGTACAAAGTCGGTTACAGAGAAAGGAATCTTCATATTTGGACGCCAAGCTTGCCTTCCACGCCAAGGAGAGTCCCATCCGGACATGGGTAGAGTCTTCGGTCTTGTATCTTCACAGCCCGTTAGTCCGGCCCATGTCCAACAGGACGGACACCCGAGGACCCCTTACTCCAGGACTCCCTCAGTAGCCCCTAAACCAGGCTTCAATGATGAGGTGTCTAGCGCGCAGATTGTTTTCGGCATTGCAAGGCGGGTTCCCCTTTCCGAATACTCCAAGATAGTCTTCGGACACAATGAACGTGTCCGGATCTGCAACACAAGTACCACACTCAACCGCAGAGAGTATAATATTTTACGAGTCCAATCCGCTGACAACTTTTTGTAAAGTGACATCACGTCTGCCCGGTTATTATTTCGAACCGTTTTCATCCGCCGTTCCATGTTTCGAGATGCGGTTTTCATTGGCACGTCTTGTCAATGCAGAGATTGTGTCCCCTTATTGCGGGATTCTCATCAATACGGGCGTGGGTAATCCAACCGTGCCATTTGCACAACCCTTGGGAACAGGCGAGTTTTAAGGCGAGTGGGGAGGCGCTTGATATTCACTGCATTTATAAGGAGATAAGGATTCCCTTTTCTTCACCCACGCCTTGTCTCTTTCTCTGCTCTTCCATTCTCGAGCTCCAGCGCCCAAGTCCTCATCTTTTCCGCCTTAAGAAAGCACTCAACCATGTCCGGATCTGGAGCGCAAGGCAAGTGGATGGCCTCCTCCGTCAAGGAGAAGGACATCACCGAGCGTTGGGAGGCCGGGTATCTGGCGAAAGAAATCGCTCACCGGCTTCCAGCCAAGGGGCAAATTGTCCCCACCCCGAAGCCCAATGAGAGGGTGGTGTTCATCCCCCATTTCGTCCGCGGGTTAGGGTTTCCTCTTCACCCTTTCGTCCACAGGCTTATGTTCTATTACGGGCTATATTTCCATGATCTAGCCCCAAACTCCTTCCTCAACATCTCGGCATTTATTGTCGTGTGCGAGGCCTTCCTCTGCATTCCTCCCCACTTCAGACTATGGCTCAAGATCTTCAATGTGAAGCCGAAGGTGGTGCATGGCCAACACGCGGAGTGCGGAGGTGCCATGGTGAGCAAGATGCCCAATGTCACATGGCCCAAGGGTACTTCGTGGAGACCGTCAAAAGGTGGCAAAAACTATGGTTCTATATCATAGAGCCCCGTGACGCCACCTGGGTCGCGGCTCCCGAGTTCAAATCCGGAGCTCCAATGCGGCTCACCTCCTAGATAGAGAAGGGCCCAAATTGGTCTTCGTCGGACGAACTGATAGCGCTGCAAACGCGCATCCAAAGCATGGTGGATAAAAACATCAAGCTCGTCAACGTGATCCAGGTGATGCTAGTTCGCCGGATCCTTCCATGCCAGAGCCGAACATGCCCTTTATGGGAATTTGATCCGGAGAAGCACCAGACCTTGGAGAGGCTCTTCGGAACCACTCACGAAGATGTCTGGAAGTTGCTCTTTAAAGGCAATGAGACACCGCCGGACATAGACTCAGACCATGGGCGCGATCTAACCATCCTGCCAGTGCGGTAAGTCCTTCACAGCAAGGTGCATCCTCTACTTGCTTGTTCAAGGAAGATACCTAAAACTTCACTATTTATTTTTTCAGGTATGGACAGAGAAAGCGGAGCGGATTCGATGTCCGGCTCCGCTGTCCGAGGAACCAGTCATGCCGCTCCTGGCGAAGATACTGGTTCCGGCGCCTTACAAGGCACCGGAGAAGAAGGCCAAGGGGGTCCGGAGTGGCCCCCGCCGCAAGGGAGCTTCGGACGTGTCGTCCGAAGACAAGACTCACTCCTCTACCGCCGAAGACGACGAGGAGGAGGAGGAAGAAAGCAACTCTCCCCCTGATGGAGGAAGGAAGAAGAGGGCGGCCTCCACAAATCTGGAGGCGGAGGCGCCCAAGAGGGGGAAGAAAGCAACTCTCCCCCTGATGGGGGAAGGAAGAAGAGGGCGGCCTCCACAAATCTGGAGGCGGAGGCGCCCAAGAGGGGGAAGGCCCCCCTCGCGAATAACTCCACATGGGACGTCGACAGCAACCCGGAGCGACCCCCCCGCCCCCCCGAAGCAAGCCCCTGGCCGCATCGTAAGTACTAAAAACCCGTATACGTCCATGTATCCGGCCTCTCTTCTTCATGGTATTAACATGTTTAATTACGCTATTGCAGTCCGGCCCACGACAGCTCCCTGCGATCCTCATCAGGAGGTTCGTTGGATTCAAAGGCGATGGCCAGCGAGTCACCGCCGGCCGCTCACTCTCCCACGGCCAAGGGCGACGACGAGGTGCTATCCCAAAGGACCTTCCCAGGCCAGGGAGAGGTTTAGGAGGACGTCACGGTGACGCCAGAGGGCGAAGCCTCGGCCGCCGGACACATGGGGGAGCAGATCCCCATGGAGACTGGCGATGGTGGCCATGTTCAGCTCGGCCCCCAACCGGATACGGTTCCGGAGACCTATACGGCTCCGGAATCCGGCGAGCAGCCTCCTTCGAGAGAAGGAGGTGTGCCTATCCCGCCGGTGACCTCTGTCCAACTAGAGGCACCGGATAATCTGCTGGAAGCGCTACGAGGCGCTTCCATTGTGGAGGAACACCGTATCCTTATGGGTACAGTGATTGAGAGGGTTCAGTCCGTCAAGAGCGGACTGACCAAAGCCTGCGGCAGCCTGCTGACAGGCTTTGAGGTAAGCGACGCAAAAGAAAAAGTCCTAGTATAGACAGTAGCCCCTGAGACATTGTCCGGTGTTCGGAAAGAAAAGCCAGACAGAGGATCAATTTATTTTCGCAGGAAACTAACTAAAAGATGTCTTATATGAATAAGCAGGCGTGGTTGCTGGCTGCAACCTCTCATGCCGCGGAGGTCTCTAGACTAAAGCGGTGTCTGGAGCGGGCCAATGAAGAGCTCGGCCTTGTAAAAAGGCAGCTGGAGGACAAGCAAGGTATGTTGCGACTTGCCGTATATTCAGGAAGAATGAATGATGTGTATTGACTGTAGTGCCATAATATTTGTAGGAGCGGCAACTAAGGTCGAGGTCCTTAAAATGGCCGTGGCTGAGGCTGAGGAGAGAGTTGCCAAGGAACAAGCCGCTCGTAAGAAGCACGAGGCCAGGCTTGATGAGGTCCGGCAAGAGCTCCAGGATGCCGTGAAGAAATGCGAGACCTTGGAGCGCGATGTTTCGGCTCAAGAGATCGAACTCGCCAAGGTTCGCCAAAACGCGGAAGCGGCCCGGGTTGAAGCCCAGGGCGCCCTCCAGGAGATCCAGGAGGCCAAGAAGATCGCGGCGGGTAAGGCATTTAGTATGCAAAGCAAGTATGTGGAGAAGAAGTATCTCTTACTAACCCGGATTTGGAGTTCTCCAGGGGCGTTTGCGGATCTGCCGCGCAGAGTTTCTGACGCTGCGGAATTCTTTCGAGCCAAAGAAGGGAGCTCAACGGAGAAGTTGTTCTGGTCGCAATACCTTGCGCCAGAACATTCGGTGCCCTTTAGCGATCAGCTAAAACAGCTGGTCGAGCTGCATAGGGTGGCCGAACTGGCCATGAAGGATTTAATAATCCGGCTGTGGCCTGCCGAAGCTATACCCAGTAGCTACTTCAGGCTCGTGAAGCGGCTGGTGAATGCCTGCCCTCGGCTGGACGTCGTCAAGCGGTCGGTTTGCATCGAGGGCGCGGGCATGGCCTTCGCCCGCGTCAAGGTGTGGTGGGCGAAGATGGACGCCGTCAAGCTTGTGAACGAGGGACCGCCTGAGGGCAAGGAGCACCGCACGCCCGAGCGGTATTTTGAAGACGTCCTGGAGGGGTCTCGTATTGTAGCGACGCAATGTGCGCAAGACATTATTTTCGAATGAATACATTCATGTTGTATCTGCCTTGTATGATGAAACAAAGTCGTTATGTAATATAATGTTTGTTTTAAAAAATTTCACCTCATGTGCGGCCGTGTTGTGTGAAATCTGAGAGTTGGCCAGTCGTCGGCTTCTGCCCCCACGTAGGTAGTACGGGGTTGTTCGGGATGTAATCTAAACACTCTTGATCCAATTGTTTGGTCCTTGAAGGAGGTGTTTAGCGCAACAAACCAGGCAATCGAACTATGCGGCTTTAGCACCCTCACTTAGCCATAGGAGTTTGACAATAAAAATATAGGCGCAGCCCCTAGTATCCAAACTAGCATGATGTAAACACCTGATCGGGTAAGTACCGATCCCTCGCGTAATGCGGAAAAAATCTCTAAAGATTTGAGACCTCCGAAGAGCTGACTGGCTCTCGCCGCATCATGACAGTCAGTTTTCGGCTTTCTCTACTGAGGTGCTCATCCGGGTAAACCAGGGCACAATCGCAGTAGTTCTCCCTTTACTACCCTAGCCGATATAACAGAACGTAAGGTAGCAAGCACAGGAGCCGGGCAACCCAACTATTGACCAAAGACATGATTCGGAGCCAATGCATATAGTGCTAAATTCGGGGTGCCGAACTATACTGTAAAAAGTGTTCGGACTTTGTTGCCGTATTGCGGGGCGCTATGAAGCCCCTGCCAAATTGAAACGTACCAAAGTGTACGGATGCTATCTGATAAAGTTATCAACAGAAAAGGAAAACAGGAAAGAAGAAAGGGTAGTAAGCTAGGGCCGCAGAATTTGGGCCGCAAATTGTTTTCATTATAATTTGGTTAATACGTCAAAGCGCATTCATACAGATAGTGCAATAAGCAAAAGGCTATTTAACATGCCACAACCAAGGGAGAGTTGCGTGTGGGTCCTGAAAACAGGTAGAGTGATCGTTAAAGAGACCACCTAGAAATTCCCCTATATGTCCATGCTTACTGCCGTCTTGGTGTATTTATCCTTCGAAAGGACTTATGATCAGGCCATCAAGGAAGGCCTGTGGAAAAGAAACCTGAAAAGGAGAAAAAGGAAACAGTGAAAGTATGTGTGTCCGGGGGCAGTCGAGCCGTATTGTAGATCACAAGCTAGTTATGCCTCCATCTATGCCCATGGTATTTTGAGTGTGTAGTTATGTACGCGCGGTACGAATGCCGCCACTTGATCGGGACTGGGACGAAGGCCGGATTGCTAGTCGAGCTCTTGATGAGCCGAGCTGTCTTGCTGCAGAATAGTCCGGACTCTCTTGACAGTGCCCGGGAGCTCAGCCGCCGAATTAAGGTTCTGCTTGAAAAGGCCGCTCTGTACTTCTGCTGCTAAGGCAGCGGTGTGCTCCTCGGTGGGGAGGGAGCGTTCCGTGTTTCCATTAAGTGTTATGACGCCGCGTGGTCCGGGCATCTTGAGCTTGAGATAAGCATAGTGTGGCACCGCGTTGAATCAAGCAAATGCGGTTCGTCCAAGCAGTGTGTGATAGCCGCTGCGGAAGGGGACGATATCGAAGATTAACTCTTCGCTTCGGAAGTTGTCCGGAGATCCGAAGACAACCTCTAGTGTGATTGAGCCCGTACAGCGGGCCTCTACACCTGGTATGACTCCTTTAAAGGTAGTATTTGTGGGCTTGATCCGTGATGGATTAATGCCCATTTGCGCACTGTATCCTGATAGAGCAGGTTGAGGCTGCTGCCACCGTCCATGAGGACTCGCGTCAGGTGGAATCCATCAATTTGGGTCAAGGACCAGTGCAGCCGAACCGCCGTGATGGATACTGGTCGGATGATCCCGATGATCGAAGGTAATCGGGCATGACGACCATGGATTAAATTTTGGGGCGACTGGCTCTATCGCATGGACGTCCCTGAGCGCGTGCTTGCGCTCCCTCTTGGGGATGTGGGTAGCGTATATCATGTTCACCGTTTTGACCTGAGGGGGAAACTTCTTCTGTCCCCCTGTGTTCGGTGGTCGGGGATCCTCGTCATCGTCCTCTCTTTGCAATCCCTTCTCCTTGTTTTCGGCATTTAACTTGTTGGCCTGTTTAAAAACCCAACAATCTCTGTTGGTATGGTTCGCTGGTTTTTCCGGGGTGCCATGGATCTGGCACGGACGATCGAGTATGCGGTCCAAGCTGGATGGTCCCGAGTTGTTTCTTTTATATGGCTTTTTCCGCTGATCGGACTTGGAGCCACTGAATCCGGCGTTGACTGTAGTGTCATCAATGTTATCACCATTGCTTCGGCGTTTGTGCCTGTTGCGTCGGAGCTTGTCGTTGCTATTTTTGACCTCGGAGTTGCCCACTTCGCTTGCTGTGTTTTTGCTACGGGCGAGCCAACTATCCTCACCCGCACAAAAGCGGGTCATGAGTGTCGTGAGGGCTGCCATGGACTTTGGCTTTTCTTGGCCGAGGTGGCGGGCGAGCCATTCATCGCGGATGCTGTGTTTAAAGGCCGCTAGGGCTTCGGCATCCGGACAGTCGACGATCTGGTTCTTTTTAGTTAGGAACCTAGTCCAGAATTTCCTGGCTGACTCTCCGGGCTGTTGAACTATGTGACTTAAGTCATCGGCATCTGGTGACCGGACATATGTACCTTGGAAGTTGTCGCGGAAGGCGTCTTCCAAATCCTCCCAGCTGCCAATAGAGTTTTTAGGCAGACTATTTAACCAGTGCCAAGCTGGCCCTTTGAGTTTTAACGGGAGGTATTTGAAGGCGTGGAGGTCATCTCCATGGGCCATATGGATATGGAGAAGAAAATCCTCGATCCACACCGCGGGATCATTTGTTCCAACGTATGATTCAATATTCACGGGTTTAAACCCTTCTGGGAATTCATGCTCCATTACTTCGTCGGTGAAGCAAAGGGGGTGTGCGGCGCCTCTATGTCGGGCCACATCGCGACGTAGCTCCGATGGAGTCCGTCTGTGGTTTTTGACCAGGTCGTGACTAGGCTTGTCACGTCCGAATAGATGGCAGTCGTCACGTGTCGGGGCACGTCCTCGTGATCCGTAGATCGATCTGGTATGTCCTGCTCTATTGTCCAGTTTTTGTCGAAGGTCATATGTATGACCACGAGCTGTTTTATCTCTGCCTTTACGATGAGGCGGGGCAGGCTGGTGTTCGGCTTGAGTTGCCGCTTTATCCCGACCGCGTGGTGGTCGGTGTCGGTGTCAAAACCGGCAGATCTCGGGTAGGGGGTCCTAAGTTGTGCGTCATGGATCGATGGGTAACAGGAGACAGGGGACACGATGTTTTACCCAGGTTTGGGACCTCTCTATCGAGGTAATACCCTACTTCCTGCTTGATTGATCTTGATGAATATAGGCATTACAAGAGTTGATCTACCTCGAGATCATATGTTGTGGTCTAAGACCTAAGGGTATGATGAGTGATATGTCTCCGTTGTATCTATAATTTTTTATTGTTCCATGCCAATATTCTACAACTTTCTTATACTTTTGGCAACTTTTTATATTATTTTTGGGACTAACATATCGA
Organism: Aegilops tauschii subsp. strangulata; assembly: GCF_002575655.3. Taxonomy (NCBI): domain Eukaryota; kingdom Viridiplantae; phylum Streptophyta; class Magnoliopsida; order Poales; family Poaceae; genus Aegilops; species Aegilops tauschii. Next base: position 365,994,625 of record NC_053035.3, on the reverse strand, counting down.
TCCAGTGCCCAGTGTCAGTTCCTGTCTGTTGCATGTTTTATGTTTCGCAGAAACCCCATATCAAACGGAGTCCAAACGGGATAAAAACGGACGGAGAATTATTTTGGAATATTTGTGATTTTTGGGAAGTAAAATCAACGCGAGACGGTGCCCGAGGTGGCCACGAGGGTGGGGCCCACGCCCACTCCAGGCAGGCGCGCCCCTGACCCTCGTGGGCCACCCGTAAGGCGGTTGATGCTCTACTTTGGCCGAAAGAAAGCTAATTTTTGGAAAAAGATCTGGGCGAAGGTTTCAATCCAATCGGAGTTACGGATCTCCAGATATAAAAGAAACGGTGCCAGGGCAGAATACGAGAGCGCAGAAACATAGAGAGACAGAGAGACAGATCCAATCTCGGAGGGGCTCTCACCCCTCCCACGCCATGGAGGCCAAGGACCAGAGGGGAAACCCTTCTCCCATCTAGGGAGGAGGTCAAGGAAGAAGAAGACGAAGGGGCTCCCTCTCCCCTTCTCTTCCGGTGGCACCGGAACGCTGCCGTGGCCATCGTCATCACCGCAATCTTCACCAACAACTTCACCGCCATCATCAGCAACTCTTCCCCCCTCTATGCAGCGGTGTAACCTCTCTCTTACCCGCTGTAATCTCTACTTAAACATGGTGCTCAACGCTATATATTATTTTCCAATGATGTATGGCTATCCTATGATGTTTGATTAGATTCGTTTTGTCCTATGGGTTATTTGATGATCAAGATTGGTTTGAGTTGCATGTTTTATTATTGCTGCTGTCCTATGGTGCTCTCCGTGTCGCGCAAGCGTGAGGGATTCCCGCTGTAGGGTGTTGCTATACGTTCATGATTCGCTTATAGTGGGTGGCGTGATTGAACAGAAGCACAGACCCGAGTAAGTAGGTTGTTTGCGTATGGGATAAAGAGGACTTGATACTTTAATGCTATGGTTGGGTTTTACCTTAATGATCTTTAGTAGTTGCGGATGCTTGCTAGAGTTCCAATCATAAGTGCATATGATCCAAGTAGAGGAAGTATGTTAGCTTATGCCTCTCCCTCAAATAAAATTGCAATAATGATTACCGGTCTAGTTATCGATTGCCTAGGGACAAATAAATTTCTCGTGACAACAAGCTCTTTACTAAAACTAATTTAGTTGTGTCTTTATCTAAACAGCCCCTACTTTTTATTTACGCTCTCTTTATTTTCTTGCAAACCTATCAAAAAACACCTACAAAGTACTTCTAGTTTTATACTTGTTCTAGGTAAAGCGAACGTCAAGCGTGCGTAGAGTTGTATCGGTGGTCGATAGAACTTGAGGGAATATTTGTTCTACCTTTAGCTCCTTGTTGGGTTCGACACTCTTACTTATCGAAAGAGGCTACAATTGATCCCCTATACTTGTGGGTTATCAAGACCTTTTTCTGGCGCCGTTGCCGGGGAGCAATAGCGTGGGGTGAATATTCTCGTGTGTGCTTGTTTGCTTTATCACTAAGTAAATTTTATTTGTTGTTCTTAGTTGTTCTCTATCTTTAGTTATGGATATGGAACACGAAATACCAAAAAATTAGGTGTACTTGCTGCTCATGGAGATGGGGAACCTCCTAAAACCCTCGATGCTGGTTATGTGAAAGATATTATGTACTACTTTAATAATCCTGAGAAAACCCCATTCAATTATGTAATGGGAGTAACGTTGGATCAACGTGAATACTTTAGGGATTATCGCTTGACTCAAAAAGGGAAACTATTATGGGATCAAATTCATATATTGAAGTGGTATGCTAGGAAACTATGCTTGAGATATGATTATACTTGTTGCTCTGGGATGAAGGCTCCACACCTTCCCTTTTCATGCAAATTTAATGATAATAAAACCTTAGCTTCTTATGCTAATGGTATATATGATTACTATGATGTGGAACAAATAGAAGAATTTGTTGGTTTTATGGGTGCTTATGAAATTGAATCTATGTTTAAAGAGTTTGAAGATTTTGATGATGCTGTTTATAGACCTGAAAATTTAGCTATCCTCAAATATTGCTATGAGAATTATGAATACAATTCCGATATTAATGCACTTATTGAGAAAGTCTCCGCTGTCCAAGAAGAGACTAATATTTTGCAGGAATCTATGGAAGAAGAAGATGAAACTGTGAGCTCATTGGATGAAAAAGATGAGGAGGAGAGCGAAGAACAAAAGGAGGAAGAGCGGATTAGCTACCCGTTCCCGCCTTCTAATGAGAGTAACTCTTCAACTCATACATTGTTTAATTTCCCTTCGTGCTTACCGAAGGATGATTGCTATGATGACTGTTATGATCCCGTTGATTCTCTTGAAATATCCCCTTTTGATGATGCTTGCTATGCTTGTGGCCAAGATGCCAATATGAATTATGCTTATGGAGATGAACTTGCTATAGTTCCTTATGTTAAACATGAAATTGTTGCTATTGCACCCACGCATGATAGTCCTATTATCTTTTTGAATTCTCCCGACTACACTATATCGGAGAAGTTTGTGCATATTAAGGATTATATTGATGGGTTGCCTTTTACTACTACACATGATGATTTTTATGAGTATAATATGCATGTGCTTGCTGCTCCTACTTGCAATTGTTATGAGAGTGGAACTATATCTCCACCTCTCTATGTTTCCCACACGATAAAATTGCAAGAAACTGTTTATACTATGCATTGGCCTTTACTATGTGTGCATGAATTGTTCTTTTATGACATGCCGATGCATAGGAATAGAGTTAGACTTCGTCATTACATGATATATGTTGCTTTGTGCCCACTACTAAATTACAAATCATTGCTAATTAAAATTGGCTTTGATATACCTTGGGATCCGGGTGGATTCATTACTTGAGCACTATATGCCTAGCTTAATGGCTTTAAAGAAAGCGCTGCCAGGGAGACAACCCGGAAGTTTTAGAGAATCATTTATTTCTGTTGAGTGGTTTCATATATTTTAAAAACAACAAAAATAAAGAGGGGAACCCAAAACTTTTTCAAAAAGAAAAGCGAAAGTGAGAAAGACAAGCATTGTTGAAGTGGGAGCTAGCCTTGAACTTTGTTCATGCTCACGGAAACTTTGTGAATCTTGATTACAGAAAATTTTCAACAAAAATAATTATCCCCTTGTACAATTCCATTGTATTATAAAAATAATGTGCCAAGGTTTGCCTTTAGGATGTTTACAATGCTTGTTGGTTTGTACGGTGTAGGACAGAAACTTTGGCTGTAGTGCGCAATTTTACATTTTTTTACCGGAATGTCAAACGGTTCTGATTCTTTTTGCACTGTATTTATATACAAAATGTTTATTTTTCCTAATTTTGGCAGAATTTTTCAAGTATCATAAGTATGGTGAATGTTCAGATTATTACAGACTGTTCTGTTTTAGACAGATTCTGTTTTTGATGCATAGTTTGCTTGTTTTGATGAAACTATTGATTTATATCAGTGGATTAAGCCATGGAAAAGCTATATTACAGTAGAAACAATGAAAAAACAAAATATGAATTGTTTTTCAACAGTACTTAGAGTAGTGATTTGCTTTATTATACTAACGGATCTTACCGAGTTTTCTGTTGAAGTTTTGTGTGGATGAAGTGTTCGATGATCGAGAAGGTCTCGATGTGAGAAGAAGGAAGAGAGGCAAGAGCTCAAGCTTGGGGATGCCCAAGGCACCCCAAGTAAATATTCAAGGAGACTCAAGCGTCTAAGCTTGGGGATGCCCCGGAAGGCATCCCCTCTTTCTTCAACAAGTATCGGTATGTTTTCGGATTCGTTTCGTTCATGCGATATGTGCAATCTTGGAGCGTCTTTTGCATTTAGTTTTCATTTTTCTTTTATGCACCATGCTGGTATGAGATAGTCCTTGGTTTATTTATAGAATTATCATTGCACTTCACTTATATCTTTTGAGTATGGCTTTATAGAACGCTTCATGTGCTTCACTTATATCATTTGAAGTTCGGATTGCCTGTTTCTCTTCACTTAGACAACCGCCATTTGTAGAATGCTCTTTTGCTTCACTTATATTTGTTAGAGCATGGGAATATCTTTTGTATAAAGAATTATACTCTCTTGCTTCACTTATATCTATTTAGAGAGATGACAGGAACTGGTCATTCACATGGTTAGTCATAAAATCCTACATAAAACTTGTAGATCACTGAATATGATATGTTTGATTCCTTGCAATAGTTTTGCGATATAAAGATGGTGATATTAGAGTCATGCTAGTGGGTAGTTTTGGATTGTAGAAATACTTGTGTTGAAGTTTGTGATTCCCGTAGCATGCACGTATGGTGAACCGTTATGTGACGAAGTTGGAGCATGAGGTATTTATTGATTGTCTTCCTTATGAGTGGCGGTCGGGGACGAGCGATGGTCTTTTCCTACCAATCTATCCCCCTAGGAGCATGCGCGTAGTACTTTGTTTCGATGACTAATATATTTTTGCAATAAGTATATGAGTTCTTTATGACTAATGTTGAGTCCATGGATTATACGCACTCTCACCCTTCCATCATTGCTAGCCTCTTCGGTACCATGCATTGCCCTTTCTCACCTCAAGAGTTGGTGCAAACTTCGCCGGTGCATCCAAACCCCGTGATATGATACGCTCTGTCACACATAAGCCTCCTTATATCTTCCTCAAAACAGCCACCATACCTACCTATCATGGCATTTCCATAGCCATTCGGGAGATATATTGCCATGCAACTTCCATCATCATCATATACATGACTTGAGCATTTATTGTCATATTGCTTTGCATGATCGTAAGATAGCTAGCATGATGTTTTCATGGCTTGTCCGTTTTTTGATGTCATTGCTACGCTAGATCATTGCACATCCCGGTACACTGCCGGAGGCATTCATATAGAGTCATATCTTTGTTCTAGTATCGAGTTGTAATATTGAGTTGTAAGTAAATACAAGTGTGATGATCATCATTATTAGAGCATTGCCCCAGTGAGGAAAGGATGATGGAGACTATGATTCCCCCACAAGTCAGGATGAGACTCCGGACGAAAAAAAAAAGAGAAAGGCAGAAAAAAGAGAAGGCCCAAAAAAACAAAACAAAATGAGAGAAAAAGAGAGAAGGGGCAATGTTACTATCCTTTTACCACACTTGTGCTTCAAAGTAGCACCATGTTCTTCATATAGGGAGTCTCTTGAGTATCACTTTCATATGCTAGTGGGAATTTTCATTATAGAACTTGGCTTGTATATTCCAACGATGGGCTTCCTCAAATGCCCTAGGTCTTCATGAGCAAGCAAGTTGGATGCACACCCACTTAGTTTCAGTTTGAGCTTTCATATACTTATAGCTCTAGTGCATCTATTGCATGGCAATCCCTACTCCTCACATTGACATCAATTGATGGGCATCTCCATAGCCCGTTGATTAGCCGCGTCGATGTGAGACTTTCTCCCTTTTTGTCTTCTCCACACAACCTCCACCATCATATTCTATTCCACCTGTAGTGCTATGTCCATGGCTCACGCTCATGTATTGCGTGAAAGCTGAAAAGGTTTGAGAACATCAAAAGTATGAAACAATTGCTTGGCTTGTCATCGGGGTTGTGCATGATGTGAATATTTTGTGTGGTGAAGATGGAGCATAGCCAGACTATATGATTTTGTAGGGATAACTTTCTTTGGCCTTGTTATTTTGAAAAGACATGATTGCTTTATTGGTAGGCTTGAAGTATTATTGTTTTTATGTCAAATGATAGACTATTGCTTTGAATCACTCGTATCTTAATATTCATGCCATGATTAGATACATGATCAAGATTATGCTAGGTAGCATTCCACATCAAAAATTATCTTTTTTATCATTTACCTACTCGAGGACGAGCAGGAATTAAGCTAGGGGATGCTCATACGTCTCCATCGTATCTATAATTTTTTATTGTTCCATGCCAATATTCTACAACTTTCTTATACTTTTGGCAACTTTTTATATTATTTTTGGGACTAACATATTGATCCAATGCCCGGTGCCAGTTCCTGTCTGTTGCATGTTTTATGTTCCGCAGAAACCCCGTATCAAACGGAGTCCAAACGGGATAAAAACGGACGGAGAATTATTTTGGAATATTTGTGATTTTTGGGAAGTAAAATCAACGCGAGACGGTGCCCGAGGTGGCCACGAGGGTGGGGCCCACGCCCACTCCAGGCAGGCGCGCCCCTGACCCTCGTGGGCCACCCATAAGGCGGTTGATGCTCTACTTTGGCCGAAATAAAGCTAATTTTTGGAAAAAGATCTGGGCGAAGGTTTCAATCCAATCGGAGTTACGGATCTCCAGATATAAAAGAAACGGTGCCAGGGCAGAATACGAGAGCGCAGAAAAAGAGAGAGACAGAGAGACAGATCCAATCTCGGAGGGGCTCTCGTCCCTCCCACGCCATGGAGGCCAAGGACCAGAGGGGAAACCCTTCTCCCATCTAGGGAGGAGGTCAAGGAAGAAGAAGACGAAGGGCCCCCCTCTCCCCTTCTCTTCCGGTGGCACCGGAACGCTGCCATGGCCATCATCATCACCGCAATCTTCACCAACAACTTCACCGCCATCATCACCAACTCTCCCCCCCCCTCTATGCAGCGGTGTAACCTCTCTCTTACCCGCTGTAATCTCTACTTAAACATGGTGCTCAACGCTATATATTATTTCCCAATGATGTATGGCTATCCTATGATGTTTGAGTAGATCCGTTTTGTCCTATGGGTTATTTGATGATCAAGATTGGTTTGAGTTGCATGTTTTATTATTGGTGCTGTCCTATGGTGCTCTCCGTGTCGCGCAAGCGTGAGGGATTCCCGTTGTAGGGTGTTGCAATACGTTCATGATTCGCTTATAGTGGGTGGCGTGAGTGAACAGAAGCACAAACCCGAGTAAGTAGGTTGTTTGCGTATGGGATAAAGAGGACTTGATACTTTAATGCTATGGTTGGGTTTTACCTTAATGATCTTTAGTAGTTGCGGATGCTTGCTAGAGTTCCAATCATAAGTGCATATGATCCAAGTAGAGAAAGTATGTTAGCTTATGCCTCTCCCTCAAATAAAATTGCAATAATGATTACCGGTCTAGTTATCGATTGCCTAGGGACAAATAACTTTCTCGTAACAACAAGCTCTTTACTAAAACTAATTTAGTTGTGTCTTTATCTAAACAGCCCCTACTTTTTATTTATGCTTTCTTTATTTTCTTGCAAACCTATCCAAAAACACCTACAAAGTACTTCTAGTTTTATACTTGTTCTAGGTAAAGCGAACGTCAAGCGTGCGTAGAGTTGTATCGGTGGTCGATAGAACTTGAGGGAATATTTGTTCTACCTTTAGCTCCTCGTTGGGTTCGACACTCTTACTTATCGAAAGAGGCTACAATTGATCCCCTATACTTGTGGGTTATCAATGAGTAATGTCATAATGATCTATCGACTAGCCTAGCCTCGGCTTATATAACATACCGGAGGCCTAGGATAACAAGAGTCCTAGTCGAATACGCTGGTGGAGAGGAGTCCTTGTCTTGATCACGAAGTCTTGTGTAATACTCCTTGTATACGGCATGGGCTGCCCGAAGTGGCCCATGAGTAAACCGCCATGGGGGTCCTCGGCCCGATCCACCTGATCGGGAGATGACGTGGTGAGTACCCCCTAGTCCAGGACACCGTCAGTAGCCGCTGAACCGGTCTTGAAGTTGGGGACGCTCCTTGATTCTTCCGAACTGTTCTTCATCTTCGGTCGTCAGTCTTGAAAACTGGTTCAACAAATCTTCTTATCTTCGATCTTGAGGATTGCCGAAGTAAATCCGAAGAGTTTACACGCCGGGTATCCAAGGAGCCCCTTTAAGTTATCAGCCTTTATCAATGCCTTGTTATTTTTACGCCCACCTCAGGTTTGAAGTTGTTCCTGTGCGGCGGTGTTCTCTTGCGTCCGAGCTCCAACGCCGGACTGCATTCGAGGTATCTTTTGCAGCCGAGCACCAACGCCGGACTGTATCCGAGCTCCAACGCCGGACTATATTCGAGGTGTCATAGATCACTTTGGCTTGAAGAAGTTTAAAGGAGGTTAGGCGAGCTTAATGCCGGAAATGCCCTCTATAGAGCCAGCCACTTGCATCCGAGCTTTATGCCGGGCTACTTCCGAGGTGATGCACCACCTCGGGCTTGGGCTGATTTTTTATGCGTGTAAATTTATTTGATGTCAATATGTATAACCAGTAGCCCTCAAGGTGTGTGTCAGTCTAAAACCTGAGATGCACCTGAAGGAAAACATGAAACTGCTGATCCTAGTAGCCCCTGAGACTCAGGTCGATGCGCAAAATCGGCCTAAGGATCAACTCCTAGCTCGGCAGCATACGTAGGAATGGAAACACAATGTAATATATTAGAGATAATAGTCATCGGCGAACGGGCCCTTGAGAGAGGGTCTTGAGAAGTTGCCGCAATATATTAGCTTGACGCCAGATAGGTCCAGATGGTACCTATTGCCGTCCGAAGACGCGTTTGCCCATAGTTCGGTCAAGCCGAACACTAAGCACTTTGAATTTTCTGTATTGAACAGGCAACGCAGTAGCCCCCGAGACACTGGTCGGGTGGCAACACCAGACCAGGGGATCGATGTGCCCCTTTAATATTTGTAAATAATAAGCCCGAAGCCCAGTAGCCCCCGAGCCTTAATGCGGGCATGGGTGGCCGAATTAGGATCGATATCCATAGTAAAATCACAAATTATGTGTAATGATTCTATGTATCCAAGTACTCTACATCATTAAGGCTCGAATCCGTATTGTACAAAACTTTGTTAACCGACCGTTGGCTTCAACCTCTTCGGCCAGTAGCCGAGGAGTGTTTTCCTACTTTATAAATCCGTTATAAGGGCAAAGATTTATGGAAAACAAGGCAATCTGGCCATAAGGTTTTATAAACAAAGGTACACGGAGAGAAATGTTATATTACGTTTTAACGTAAGAAACATCTTCCAAAGAAAATAGTCCCGCTATCGGTTCCTTTCGTTGGGATGTCATGCTAAGCATGATCATGAAACCTCACCTCCGATCAATGCGGGAGAAAAATATTGAGGATTTAGTTCGGGGAATGATAACCCACAAGTATAGGGGATCGGAACAGTTTTCGAGGGTAGAGTATTCAACCCAAATTTATTGATTCGACACAAGGGGAGCCAAAGAATATTCTCAAGTATTAGCAGTTGAGTTGTCAATTCAACCACACTTGGATAACTTAGTATCTGCAGCAAAGTATTTAGTAGCAAAGTAGTATGATAGTAACGGTAACGGTAGCAAAAGTAATATTTTGGGGTTTTGTAGTGATTGTAACAGTAGCAACGTTAAAGTAAATAAGCAAAGAGCAATATGTGAAAAGCTCGTAGGCATTGGATCGGTGATGGAGAATTATGTCGGATGCGATTATTCATGCAACAGTTATAACATAGGGTGACACAGAACTAGCTCCAATTCATCAATGTAATGTAGGCATGTATTCCGAATATAGTCATACGTGCTTATGGAAAAGAACTTGCATGACATCTTTTGTCCTACCCTCCCGTGGCAGCGGGGTCCTAGCGGAAACTAAGGGATATTAAGGCCTCCTTTTAATAGAGTACCGGACCAAAGCATTAACACATAGTGAATACATGAACTCCTCAAACTACGGTCATCACCGGGAGTGGTCCCGATTATTGTCACTTCGGGGTTGCCGGATCATAACACATAGTAGGTGACTATAGACTTGCAACATACGACCAAGAACTCACATATATTCATGAAAACATAATAGGTTCAGATCTGAAATCATGGCACTCGGGCCCTAGTGACAAGCATTAAGCATAGCAAAGTCATAGCAACATCAATCTCAGAACATAGTGGATACTAGGGATCAAACCCTAACAAAACTAACTCGATTACATGATAAATCTCATCCAACCCATCACCGTCCAGCAAGCCTACGATGGAATTACTCACGCACGGCGGTGAGCATCATGAAATTGGTGATGGAGGATGGTTGATGATGACGATGGCGACGGATTCCCCTCTCCGGAGCCCCGAACGGACTCCAGATCAGCCCTCCCGAGAGGGTTTAGGGCTTGGCGGTGGCTCCGTATCGTAAAAAATGATGAATCCTTCTCTCTGATTTTTTCTCCCCGAACATGAATATATCGAGTTAGAGTTGAGGTCAGTGGAGCTCCTGGGGGCCCACGAGGCAGGGGCGTGCCCAGGGGGGCAGGCGCGCCTCACCCTCGTGGAAAGGGTGTGGGCCCCCTGGCCTTGATTCTTTCACTGGTATTTTTTATTATTTCCAAAAATAATCTCCGTGAAGTTTCAGGTCATTCCGAGAACTTTTGTTTCTGCACAAAGATAACACCATGGCAATTCTGCTGAAAACAGCGTCAGTCGGGGTTAGTTCCATTCAAATCATGCAAGTTAGAGTCCAAAACGAGGGCAAAAGTGTTTGGAAAAGTAGATACGACGGAGATGTATCAACTCCCCCAAGCTTAAACCTTTGCTTGTCCTCAAGCAATTAAGTTGATAAACTGAAAGTGATAAAGAAAAACTTTTACAAACTCTGTTTACTCTTGTTGTTGTAAATATGTAAAGCCAACATTCAAGTTTTCAGCAAAGATTATGAACTAACCATATTCACAATAACTCTTAGGTCTCATGTTTACTCATATCAATGGCATAATTAACTAGCGAGCAATAATAATAAATCTCGGATGACAACACTTTCTCAAAACAATCATGATATGATATAACAAGATGGTATCTCGCTAGCCCTTTCTGAGACCGCAAAACATAAATGCAGAGCACCTTTAAAGATCAAGGACTGACTAGACATTGTAATTCATGGTAAAAGAGATCCAGTCATAGTCATACCCAATATAAATTAACAGTAATGGATGCAAATGACAGCGGTGCTCTCCAGCTGGTGCTTTTTAATAAGAGGGTGATGACTCAACATAAAAGTAAATAGATAGGCCCTTCGCAGAGGGAAGCAGGGATTTGTAGAGGTGCCAGAGCTCAGTTTTAAAATAGAGATAAATAATATTTTGAGCGGCATACTTTCATTGTCAACATAACAACCAAGAAATGGCGATATCTTCCATGCTACACACATTATAGGCGGTTCCCAAACAGAATGGTAAAGTTTATACTCCCCCTCCACCAACAAGCATCAATCCATGGCTTGCTCGAAACAACGAGTGCCTCCAACTAGCAACAGCCCCGGGGGAGTTTTGTTTGTAATTATTTTGATTTGATTTGCATAAAGCATGGGACTGGGCATCCCGGTGACCAGCCATTTTCTCGTGAGTGAGGAGCGGAGTCCACTCCTCTTGAGAATAACCCGCCTAACATGGAAGATACAGACAGCCCTGGTTGATACATGAGCTATTCGAGCATACAAAACAGAATTTCATTTGAAGGTTTAGAGTTTGGCACATACAAATTTACTTGGAACGGCAGGTACATACCGCATATAGGAAGGTATAGTGGACTCATATGGCATAACTTTGGGGTTTAAGGAATTGGATGCACAAGAAGTATTCCCGCTTAGTACAAGTGAAGGCTAGCAAAAGACTGGGAAGCGACCAACTAGAGAGCGACAACAGTCATGAACATGCATTAAAATTAATGAACATTGAGTGCAAGCATGAGTAGGATATAATCCACCATGAACATAAATATCGTGAAGGCCATGTTGGTTTGTTTCAACTACATGTGTGAACATGTGCCAAGTCAAGTCACTTGAATCATTCAAAGGAGGATACCACCCCATCATACCACATCACAACCATTTTAATAGCATGTTGGCACGCAAAGTAAACCATTATAAACTCCTAGCTAATTAAGCATGGCATAAGCAACTATAATCTCTAATTGTCATTGCAAACATGTTTATTCATAATAAGCTGAATCAGGAATGATGAACTAATCATATTTACAAAAACAAGAGAGGTCGAGTTCATACCAGCTTCTCTCATCTCAATCAGTCCATCATATATCGTCATAATTGCCTTTCACTTGCAAGACCGAACGATGTGAATAATAATAATAGTGCACGTGCATTGCACTAAGCTGAAATCTGCAAGCATTCAATAAACAGGAGAAGACAAGGGAATACAGGCTCTTGGTTAAATCAACAATAAAGCATATAAGAGCCACTTCAACATTTTCATTATGGTCTTCTCCTGTCGACCCCCAAAGGAAAGAAAAGAAATAAAAACTATTTACACGGGAAAGCTCCCAACAAGCAAAAGAAGAACAGGAAATATTTTTGGGTTTTCTTTTTAGTTACTACTATTACAAGCAAGAAAGCAAACTAGCTAGACGCTACAACTAATTTTTTTGGTTTTTCTTAAGGTTTTTCAAACACACAAGAAGAAAGCAAGAAAAAGAAAATAAACTAGCATGGATATTACAGTGAAAAAGTATGAGCACCGACAACTAGCATGAGTGTGTGAATATAAATGTAATGTCGGTGAGAGATACGTACTCCCCCAAGCTTAGGCTTTTGGCCTAAGTTGGTCTATTGCCACAGCTGGCCTCGCGGATATCCAAAGTTATAGTTGGGGTCGTACTGAGATGCAGGAGTTATTGCATCGTGGGCTGCAGCTTGGAGGCGAGCTATCTCGGCCCTCCTCTCATACTCGTTCACCTCCTCCCTGGTTATGAAATATCTCCCCTTTGCCTGAAAGTCAAAGAAAGTATAAGCAGGGAGAGCGACGTGATAGGTGCGTCGTCTGTCAAAGATTAATCGGTACTGGAGGAACTGATCGTTCCTCTCGATAAAACGATGACGAACCATAGCCTCATAATCTAAATAAGCAGGAGGCAACTCAATATCATCCTCACGTATGGCTACACCAAGAAAATTAGCTAAACGGGTTGCATAAATTCCACCAAAGAAATCTCCATTAAATCTATTATTATGCAACCTACGTGCAACAATGGCTCCCAAATTATAATGTTTATCTCATAATACAGCACTCCTAAGAACAATGAGGTCAGGGACACACATGTGACATGTTTCATCCTTACCACGTGATGATGAAAATTCAAACCTCCTCACAAAGGAATTAGTGAGATAGTGGTACTGACGGCACTTATCTACCTCGAAGCTCACAAGATCAGCGTTATGCACATATGCGTTAAATTCTTCCTTGATTCCCGCTCGATCCATGAAGTCCTCTGAAGGCCATTCACAAGCCCGCACTTGAGCGTCCCTTGGTGGTTCATCGTCGGCATCGCGCATTGCAAGCCTGGGTCCTTGCTTCCTTGAAGGGCCACCTTGGTACATTTTCCTAAACATATTTCTTCCTGTGAAAAATTTCTGAAAATTTAGTAACTTCAGATAAAAGTGAACCAAACTCGACAAAATTGATAGCAACTACTCCCATAAGTGCCTAGAGACTATATCATGCATTAGAACTACTTGGAACCATATAAATTTGACATGCAAGCTCAAGAACATGGTCACCTAGGCAGCACAAATTTGCAATGAATAAAGCACTAGAACAAAAACTAATTGGACCATTGGAGGAGTCACATACCAAGGAACAATCCCCCAAAGCAGTTTTGTGAGAGGTGCTTTGAGCAAGGAGATCGAAAATCGCAGCAAAATGAGCTAGAACTCGTGCTTGAGCTGGTTGGTGATTTTTTTGGGAGGAAGAAGGAGTGTGTGGGTGCAGGAATAAGTGGAGGGGAGCCACCATGGGCCCATGAGGCAGGGGGCGCGCCTAGGGGGGTGGGCGCGCCCTGGACCCTCGTGGCCAGGTGCTTGCTCCCCCTGATGTGTTCTCAGTGCCAGATATTCTCAAATATTCCAAAAAAAATCATATTTCAATTTCGGGGCATTTGGAGAACTTTTATTTTCGGAGTATTTTTTATTGCACGGATAATTCAGAAAACAGACAGAGAATACTATTTTTACTTTATTTAATCTAAATAACAGAAGGTAAAAGGAGGGTACAGAAGGTTGTGCCTTCTAACTTCATCCATCTCATGCTCATCAAAAGAAATCCACTAACAAGGTTGATCAAGTCTTGTTAACAAACTCATTCCGAATCGCATGAAACCGGAGAATTTTCGAATAGCACTAGGTTACCTCAACGGGGATATGCACGTCCCCAATAATAAGAATATCATATTTCTTCTTGACGGTAGGTAGAGGAAATTCAAAACCTCCAAAAATAATCGATGGAATTTTTTCAATAGAGTTTATACTATGAACTTGAGGTTGTTTCCTCGGAAAGTGTACCGTATGCTCATTACCATTAATATGAAAAGTGACATTGCCTTTGTTGCAATCAATAACAGCCCCTGCAGTATTCAAAAAGGGTCTTCCAAGAATAATAGACATACTATCATCCTCGGGAATATCAAGAATAACAAAGTCCGTTAAAATAGTGACATTTGCAACCACAACAGGCACATCCTCACAAATACCGACAGGTATAGCAGTTGATTTATCAGCCATTTGCAAAGATATTTCAGTAGGTGTCAACTTATTCAAATCAAGTCTACGATATAAAGAGAGAGGCATAACACTAACACCGGCTCCAAGATCACATAAAGCAGTTCTAACATAGTTTCTTTTAATGGAGCATGGTATAGTTGGTACCCCTGGATCTCCAAGTTTCTTTGGTATCCACCCTTAAAAGTATAATTAGCAAGCATGGTGGAAATTTCAGCTTCCGGTATCTTTCTTTTATTTGTAATAATTTCTTTCATATACTTAGCATAAGGATTCATTTTAAGCATATCAGTCAAACGCATACGCAAAAAGATAGGTCTAATCATTTCAGCAAAGCGCTCAAAATCCTCATCATCCTTTTTCTTGGATGGTTTGGGAGGAAAAGGCATGGGTTTCTGTACCCATGGTTCTCTTTCTTTACCGTGCTTCCTAGCAACGAAGTCTCTCTTATCATAACGTTGATTCTTCGATTGTGGGTTATCAAGATCAACAAGAGGTTCAATCTCTACATCATTGTTATTGCTAGGTTGAGCATCAACATGAACATCATCATTAACGTTATCACTAGGTTTATGTTCATTACCAGATTGTGTTTCAGCATCAGAGATAGAAATATCATTGGGATTCTCAGGTGTGTCTACAATAGGTTCACTAGAAGCATGCAAAGTCCTATCATTTTTCTTTTTCTTCCTCTTAGAAGGACTAGGTGCATCTACATTAGTTCTCTGAGAATCTTGCCCAATTCTCTTAGGGTGGCCCTTAGGATACAAAGGTTCCTGAGTCATTTTACTCCCTCTAGTCATAACTCTAACAGCATTATCATTCTTCTTACTATTTGAGCAAATCATTTTGAGCTTTAAGCACTTGTTCTACTTGAGTGGTAACCATAGAAGCATGTTTACTAATGAGTTTGAGTTCACATTTAACTCTAGACATATAATCACTCAAGTGCTCAATCATATAAGCATTGCGTTTCAATTGTCTACCAACATAAGCATTGAAGTTTTCTTGTTTGACAATAAAATTATCAAATTCATCTAAGCATTGGCTAGCAAACTTATAACAAGAAATATCACCTTCATCAAATCTATAGAGAGAATTTACCTTTACTACCTGTGTCGGGTTATCAAGACCATGTATTTCTTCAACAGGCGGCAAATTAAGACCGTGTATTTCTTCAATATGCGGTAAATTCTTAACATCATCAGCTTTAATACATTTTTCTTTCATAGATTTCTTTGCCTCTTGCATATCTTCAGGACTGAGAAATAGAATACCCCTTTTCTTCGGAGTTGGCTTAGGAGTTGGTTCAGGAAGTGTCCAATTATTTTCACTAGTTGTCAACCCGTGCAGATGCACGGGCTAGCCGCTCTAGGTTACACTTAAGCACAATAAAGCTTATATTATTATAATTAAATATTATATTTGCAAAGTTATTCTGAATTTAAATACATCATGAAAATTTTGGATTATAAATATAAAATAATATATTTTGGGGGGATGTATATCATTGAGAAATGTTGTTAGATAAGAGAAGAGGCTGAAAAAAATCATTAGATGTAATGTGCCGCTTTAAAGTTGATGTTGGCACAACTGCAAGGTAAGCATGTAGAGATTATATATGACATATATAGTTGCCAAGTTACCAACTTAAAGTGTTCATGCACCCTTGCCTACCATGATGCTTTCTTCTAGGTAACGATTTCTATTGGCTTAATCTCCACATTACAGTTTTATGAGGTACAAAATTTGGAGGAACCAAACTGTTTATTTCATAACTGTTTTTCTATGACAACAATGTACGTGAAAGGAAAGATAGTGAGAGGCAAGATTATATGGATTTGGTTTGTAGCTTAGGAAAATGTTGTTGATAAAGTGCATGCAAGTAATTAAGAATGGGTGAAATCTCATCAACTGTGCTCATTAAAGCGTATATGAAAAATGTAAATTTGAGTTAACAATAGGAAGGCAGACGGGTGAGAATAACATATTATGCCAAGGACGATAGTGATTCTGTTGTCGAGTACAACAACAAAACCATAATTACACCCACGAACAAAATAGACTGATAAACCAATGTGTTGGTATACATCATGTTTGGTAAGCAGCAGCTTTGCATGTTTGGTTTAGCATGCATTGATCATGTTCTGCGGATGACATGTTGGATGCAGCAAAATCTGGGTAGCAAAGAAGAAATAAGCCAGGGATACTTACATTTTCTTGCTTGTTACTCCCTCCATTCCTTGATATAAGGTGTATAGATCTTTGAGAAAAAAATCTGAAATATAAGGTGTATTGCATTGCATCACTTGTTTGGATATTTTTTTTAGGGATTTGATTACATTTCCTTATATCAGGCAAGCTCCTCTATTTTCTCATGTCAATTAGTAGGCTGTAATCCCTCCCAAAATTTGTGAAATTTTCCCTCCACATGCGTTCTTTAATTTCCGCGCCAAAAACTATATGCCCTATATTTAGGAATGGAGGGAGTATTTAAAATCCCCTCAATTTTTTTCTTTTGCTCAGAATGCCATAAAAATGCATAGGACAAAAAAGGACATAAGTGAAAAACATAAGGGAATATAGATGTAGACCTTGGTCCAGCAATTTAATCTTGCTCCAGCAAGTCATATCACACAATGACGTTTCTCACATTCCTAAGTCCAGTTACTAAATAACATCAGGAAGCACAGGAAATTAATTGTTGATGCTAACTGGGATATATACTCCCTCCGTCTCAAAATAAGTGACTCAACTTTGTACTAACTTTATACTAAAGCTGGTACAAAGTTGAGTCACTTATTTTGGGATGGAAGGAGTATTACTTAGCGGCCTTGTCCCTTCCGGACTTGGGCAATCGCGGGCATGTGTTCTGTTCTTCTGTCCGGTAGATCTAGTAGCAAGCTTAGTCTAGCCAGCCTCGTTTGGTGCGTCCTCATGAATCAAAGGTGCTTTAATCCTTGTAGCGCGAAGAAGTCCTCCCAGAGCAACCTAAATGGTACTGTAGCAATTACTTGCTTCTTGCACAAACGTGCCAGACAGTACAAACTGCACAAAATTCTCTTCAAGAATCAAATATATATCCACTGAAAAGCAAATAAATTAAGAGCCAATACAAAACTGCTATTCTAGTACCTTACGCTGATCAATCCTTTCTTATCACCATGCTTTTTATGCTTCCGCAACCACATGTAAGCTCCATTGACAATCATCGCTCATCGGCATGAACTGGGCACTTCTCTGATAGACCTAACCACATTACTGCACTCATGAAGTGTAGCAATAAGAACATTGTGCGCCAATGCATCCTCTGGTTGGTGTCAACGCTGGCCAGCCAACCCGCGACTATTACCAGATAGATCGATCTGAAGAACATAAGCATCATAGATGATAGTCGTCAACCCGTCCATCTGCACGGCCTAGCATTTTACAACACCTAAAGATAAAGGTACTAAAATCATTTATTAGATACACAATGTTTACATACATAAACTACATTTATTATATCAGTCTCTTGAACCAATCGATTGGTAACATGCAAATTTTGGTATACTTAGGAAGAATGTATATTTTGTCATACTAAATGCTAAGAAAAATGATCCAAATTCAGAGGTACACAAAATCATAATTATAGTCATGAAAGAAAACACATGACATAAAAGGCATTTTTATCTCTTCCCAAAATAGGATAAAAAATTAGTGAACAATTAGACTTCACAATGGTTCATATATGAATACATTGTATGACACCTATGTCTTATTAGTGAAAAATTAGTGAACAATTAGACTTTACAAATATTACCTATGTCTTATAAGTTTGATACATGTGCCACCTAATAAATTTCCAAAAAGGAAACATGAGATATCCTATGATGGCGGCACCATCATGTATTTCATTCTAGTTTTCTAGTTTAGAGACAACCTAAGATTTGACTACTGATACGGAGAATCGCCTTAATAAGGAAATTACCAGGTGATACCATACGCATAAGAATTGTTCTTCGGAATTTCATCACCATATTAAGAAGTATTAAAGCAGAGGTCTGTAGAAAAAAATCAGCCATTAATGAGTGCGAGCACTACTAAGACAACTGTAGCACACGATAACGAACAATATATGTACAATCCGGTCACTTTGAAAAGTTAAAATGATTTACATAATATATTAGAGAATTGTGCCAGCTAGACTACTGATCATGAAGTAAAATATTTAGAGAAAGATCTTTACAAAAGCCAACTATTATCGGTACAAAATTTGGAAGGGTGGTCACCGAAAAGAAATTCCTTTCTAACCGAATACAATACTGATCAAATTAGACCATCGATAGTAACTTGCGTAAGATAATATTACCTACGACAAAATCACCGGATAGAGGGCTCCCTCAGTATTAATGTATTAATCCTCGCTCAAGAACACATAATTGAAGTATTGTAACGAATGCCCGAAATGAAAATTTATATATGTCAGCAAATACAAACTACAAAAGGGCATGTTATTAATACACCAAAGAATAATTTGAGCAAATTCGATCGTAGCAGTTCTGAACATGCAAGATTAGCATCACAAATCATAGCTTCTATAACATCAGAGACCGTACCTTTGGCAGTGTGTCAGTTTCTCATTCCAGCACACAAACATTGTCATGTACCAGCTGTTTGTAGAGCTCCATCCGAATGAGAATCTGCATCTTCTTTAGTTATTATTTCTCTTAACAGTTAGGATAGCGTTATAACTAAGTGGATGAGTTGTTAGATTTTTAGCTGGTGATGTCTCTTATTAGATTTAACCTGGAATCAAAAAAAATCTAGAAGTTACTGATCTGTTGGCTTTCCTTCAACAACTTTTTAATTAGAAGGAGCTCCTAACATAGAGGATCTACAAACATAAAGTCTATGTCATGGCATATGGATTTGCTATTAACTTATTGTTGTGTATATATGTTTGCGCCAAATCAAAATCAAATGGAAGCATTGTACATCATTATTCCAAGGAAATAAGGTAAGAGCATGCATCTTCATTCTTCAACCAGAGAGTTATGCTCGGTGTTCAGTGCATATTAAAATTTAGTGCTACAATTGATATTCCTCCAGATTATGCTTTCTCATACAGCAAATTGGCACCTCATCTCCATAGGAGCTGTGAAATCTTTACTTTGGTCTCTCTTTCCCCTGTTTGCAAATCAATTTATGTTTCACCCCATCTGCACAGTAGAAGTAAAGGGACACGATTAGCCGATGATATTCAACTCGACATAAACTCTGTTTGCACCTACAGATGACATCGACTACTCTGTATGCACCTATAGATGACAGAGACTACTCTGTATGCACTTGACATTAACTTTCCTATAAAATAAATATACACATATAGCAATACTTACATCCTTTTAATATGTAATACACAGATATCAAATATCGGACAGTTGCTGATGTTACTATAAAAACACGACTGAAAGAATCTACATCAGTTTTGTTGAGCTTCTCACCCAGTAGTCTAAAATTAAATTTTCTATCCCAGTATATTCCAAGAGTTTTAACTGTTAGCAACCACGGTATTTGTACTCATTTACTTCCTTTTGATATACTCACTCAATCTGAATCACAGTATCTTCAATCTTTGAGATCCCATCAATTGTCTATTTTTCCTCAAACGCTTTGCTAACTTGCATTGACCAGCTTATCACCGTATTAGTTGTACATATATTCCACTTCCATGTGGTGGAGAATAGAAGATAAATGTGGCAGCGGAAGATCTATACATTAATAGAAAGATATGATTGCACCAATGAATACTAACCTGTCTGACATCCTAGCTCGCTTTTATGCATGCATCCATGACGTACATGGTGTATATATATGCTACGACATGGATCTGATCATGTAGTCTGCGATCGAAGCAGCTTCTTGAATGCCACGCGTACTGAGCTACAGGCGATGGGTTACTCCCGCTTCTCCAACATCTCTTGTGCGACGGAGATATGTGGCCGGGGAAACCTGGCTAGGACGTTAGACGACTTGTGACTCCCGAGGTAATCGTATATAGTCAAGAGATATTAATTATAGGTACACCTGATGGTCATAGTTGTGCTCCGATCCGATCTCCGTAAGGCATCCAGAAATTGTACTTTAAAAGATTGAGGGTTTGATCCAAATCGTGATTAGGAGGAATCTGAGAACAACCTGGTCAAAATAGAGATGCAAAACAATTAAATTCGAATCTAAATTAAAATATTGGATGACGAAATAGCAAAAAATACAAAATAGATTTAGGAACGAACCTGATCTAGATCAGGAAAGCAAATTTGAGGCAGTAAGCCTCTTGACCACGCCAGATTTATGGCCCCGCTTGTTGTTCAGATCCATGGCCGCGCTTGCTTTGCATTAGTTTGGTTTCTAGGGTAGAGAGATTCGTGAGAGGAAAGAGTGGAGAGGAAGGGACCGTGGGCTAGATATTTGGTTTTCCATGGGGAGAGAGAGATGGACGGATGGAATACTTTCCATCGTGGGGAGAGAGAGAAAAAAGGAGGGACGGTAGAATACTTTCCATATTGAGATTAGAATCCGGTTCTTCTGGCATCTATTGGTTTTTCTTTTGTTAGCTAATCTAAACCGTTATAATTCGGTCCCATCTGATAAACGGCTTCTAATTTCTGATTAACGTGGTAATTACTTGGGAGTCTGTAATTAGTATAGGTATATATAGAGGTATAGATTAGTCAACATATTATTCAATAGCAATTCAGGTTGATCAACTGTTCTTTCCCTGAAAACACAACAAGCACAACTATCCAGGTGGTCTCTGAAAGCATCGGTTAGTTCATTATAAAAGATATCATGTATTTCATTTTTCTTGAGACGATGATCAGGCAAAGCATTAAGTAATTGGAGAAGCCTCCCCCAAGCTTGTGGGAGACTCTCTTCTTCAATTTGCACAAAATTATATATTTCCCTTAAAGCAGCTTGTTTCTTATGAGCGGGGAAATATTTAGCAGAGAAGTAATAAATCATATCCTGGGGACTACGCACACAACCAGGATCAAGAGAATTAAACCATATCTTAGCATCACCCTTTAATGAGAACGTAAATAACTTAAGGATATAGTACTAGCGAGTTTTCTCATCATTAGTGAACAGGGTGGCTATATCATTTAATTTAGTAAGATGTGCCACAACAGTTTCTGATTCATAGCCATAGAAAGGATCAGATTCAACCAAAGTAATTATCTCAGTATCAACAGAAAAATCATAATCCTTATCGGTAACAAAGATAGGTGAAGTAGCAAAAGCAGGGTCATATTTCATTCTGGATGGGTCATATTTCATTCTAGCATTCAGAGATTTTTCTTTCAACTTAGCTAATAATTTCTTAAGATCACTTCTATCATTGCAAGCAAGGAAGTCTCTAGCAGTTTGTTCATCCATAACATAACCCTCAGGCACAACAGGCAATTCATATCTAGGGCGAGAATCTTCATCATCACTTTCATCAACATTATCAGTTTCAATAATTTCATTCTCTCTAGCCCTAGCAAGTTGTTCATCCAGAAATTCACCTAGTGGCACGGTATTATCAAGCATAGAAGTAGTTTCGTCATAAGTATCATGCATAGCAGAAGTGGCATCATCAATAACATGCGACATATCAAAATTAACAGCAGAAGCAGGTTTAGGTGTCGCAAGCTTACTCAAAACAGAAGGTGAATCAAGTGCAGAGCTAGATGGCAGTTCCTTACCTCCCCTCGTAGTTGAGGGATAAATTTCGGTTTTCTCGTCTTTCAAGTTCCTCATAGTGACCAGCAGATATAAATCTCAAGTGACTCAAAGAATAGAGCTATGCTCCCCGGCAACGGCGCCAGAAAATAGTCTTGATAACCCACAAGTATAGGGGATCGCAACAGTTTTCCAGGGCAGAGTATTCAACCCAAATTTATTGATTCGACACAAGGGGAGCCAAAGAATATTCGCAAGTATTAGTAGTTGAGTTGTCAATTCAACCACACCTGGATAACTTAGTATCTGCAGCAAAGTATTTAGTAGCAAAGTAGTATGATAATAACGGTAACAGTAGCAAAAGTAATTTTTTTGGGTTTTGTAGTGATTGTAACGGTAGCAACGGTAAAGTAAATAAGCAAAGAGCAATATGTGAAAAGCTCGTAGGCATTGGATCGGTGATGGAGAATTATGTCGGATGCGATTATTCATGCAACAGTTATAACATAGGGTGTCACAGAACTAGCTTCAATTAATCAATGTAATGTAGGCATGTATTCCGAATATAGTCTGCTACTCTTGAGCACTGTGTTGGTTTTCCCTTGAAGAGGAAAGGGTGATGCAGCAAAGTAGCGTAAGTATTTCCCTCAGTTTTTGAGAACCAAGGTATCAATCCAGTAGGAGGCTACGCGCGAGTCCCTCGCACCTACACAAAACAAATAAATCCTCGCAACCAATGCGATAAGGGGTTGTCAATCCCTTCACGGTCACTTACGAGAGTGAGATCTGATAGATATGATAGGATAATATTTTTGGTATTTTTGTGATAAAGATGCAAAGTAAAATAAAAGCAAAGTAAAAAAGCAAAGGAAATAACTAAGTGTTGGAAGATTGATATGATGAAGATAGACCCGGGGGCCACAGGTTTCACTAGTGGCTTCTCTCAAGAGCATACGTATTTTACGGTGGGTGAACAAATTACTGTTGAGCAATTGACAGAATTGAGCATAGTTATGAGAATATCTAGGTATGATCATGTATATAGGCATCACGTCCGAGACAAGTAGACCGACTCATGCCTGCATCTACTACTATTACTCCACTCATCGACCGCTATCCAGCATGCATCTAGAGTATTAAGTTCATGAAAACAGAGTAACGCCTTAAGCAAGATGACATGATGTAGAGGAATAAATTCATGCAATATGATAAAAACCCCATCTTGTTATCTTCGATGGCAACAATACAATACGTGCCTTGCTGCCCCTACTGTCACTGGGAAAGGACACCGCAAGATTGAACCCAAAGCTAAGCACTTCTCCCATTGCAAGAAAGATCAATCTAGTAGGCCAAACCAAACTGATAATTCGAAGAGACTTGCAAAGATAACCAATCATACATAAAAGAATTCAGAAGATTCAAATATTGTTCATAGATAAACTTGATCATAAACCCACAATTCATCGGTCTCAACAAACACACCGCAAAAGAAGATTACATCGAATAGATCTCCACGAGAGAGGGGGAGAACATTGTATTGAGTTCAAAAAGAGAGAAGAAGTCATCTAGTTAATAACTATGGACCCGAAGGTCTGAGGTAAACTACTCACACTTCATCGGAGTGGCTATGATGTTGATGTAGAAGCCCTCCGTGATCGATGCCCCCTCCGGCGGAGCTCCGGAACAGGCCCCAAGATGGGATCTCGTGGGTACAGAAGGTTGCGGTGGTGGAATTAGGTTTTTGCCTCCGTACCTGATCGTTTGGGGGTACGTAGGTATATATAGGAGGAAGGAGTACGTCGGTGGAGCAACAGGGGGCCCACGAGGGTGGAGGGCGCGCCCTGGGGGGTAGGCGCGCCCCTACCTCGTGGCCTCCTCTTTTGTTTCTTGACGTAGGGTCCAAGTCTCCTGGATCTTGTTCCTTCCAAAAATCAGGTTCCCGAAGGTTTCATTCCGTTTGGACTCCGTTTGATATTCTTTTTCTGCGAAACTCTGAAATAGGCAAAAAAAACAGCAATTCTGGGCTGGGCCTCCGGTTAATAGGTAGTCCCAAAAATAATATAAAAGTGAATAATAAAGCCCAATAATGTCCAAAACAATAGATAATATAGCATGGAGCAATCAAAAATTATAGATACGTTGGAGACGTATCAACCATCCCCAAGCTTAATTCCTGCTCGTCCTCGAGTAGGTAAATGATAAAAACAGAATTTTTGATGCGGAGTGCTACTTGGCATAATTTCAATGTAATTCTTCTTAATTGTGGTATGAATATTCAGATCCGAAAGATTCAAGACAAAAGTTTAATATTGACATAAAAATAATAATACTTCAAGCATACTAACAAAGCAATTATGTCTTCTCAAAATAACATGGCCAAAGAAAGTTATCCCTACAAAATCATATAGTCTGGCTATGCTCTATCTTCACCACACAAAGTATTTAAATCATGCACAACCCCGATGACAAGTCAAGCAATTGTTTCATACTTTTGACGTTCTCAAACTTTTTGAATCTTCACGCAATACATGAGCGTGAGCCATGGACATAGCACTATATGTGGAATAGAATGGTGGTTGTGGAGAAGACAAAAAGGAGAAGATAGTCTCACATCAACTAGGCGTATCAACGGGCTATGGAGATGCCCATCAATAGATATCAATGTGAGTGAGTAGGGATTGCCATGCAACGGATGCACTAGAGCTATAAGTATATGAAAGCTCAACAAAAGAAACTAAATGGGTGTGCATCCAACTCGCTTGCTCACGAAGACCTAGGGCATTTTGAGGAAGCCCATCATTGGAATATACAAGCCAAGTTCTATAATGAAAAATGCCCACTAGTATATGAAAGTGACAAAATGAGAGACTCTCTATCATGAAGATCATGGTGCTACTTTGAAGCACAAGTGTGGTAAAAGGATAGTAACATTGTCCCTTCTCTCTTTTTCTCTCATTTTTTTAATTTGGACCTTCTCTTTTTTTATGGCCTCTTTTTTATTATTTTTATTATTTTTCGTCCGGAGTCTCATCCCGACTTGTGGGGGAATCATAGTCTCCATCATCCTTTTCCTCACTTGGGACAATGCTCTAAAAATGAAGATCATCACACTTTTATTTTCTTACAATTCAACAATTACAACTCGATACTTAGAACAAAATATGACTCTATATGAATGCCTCCGGCGGTGTACCGGGATATGCAATGAATCAAGAGTGACATGTATGAAAGAATTATGAACGGTGGCTTTGCCACAAGTACGATGTCAACTACATGATCATGCAAAGCAATATGACAATGATGGAGCGTGTCATAGTAAACGGAACGGTGGAAAGTTGCATGGCAATATATCTCGGAATGGCTATGGAAATGCCATGATAGGTAGGTATGGTGGCTGTTTTGAGGAAGGTTTATGGTGGGTGTATGATACCGGCGAAAAGTGCGTGGTATTAGAGAGGCTAGCAATGGTGGAAGGAAGAAGGGTGTGTATAATCCATGGACTCAACATTAGTCATAAAGAACTCATATACTTATTGCAAAAATCTACAAGTTATCAAAGCAAAGTATTACACGCATGCTCCTAGGGGATAGATTGGTAGGAAAAGACCATCGCTCGTCCCCGACCGCCACTCATAAGGAAGACAATTAATAAATAAATCATGCTCTGACTTCATCACATAACGGTTCACCATACGTGCATGCTACGGGAATCACAAGCTTTAACACAAGTATTTCTCAAATTCACAACTACTCAACTAGCATGACTCTAATATCACCATCTTTATATCTCAAAACAATTATCAAGCATCAAACTTTTCTTAGTATTCAACACACTCATAAGAAAGTTTTTACTGATCTTGAATACCAAGCATACTAGAATTATTTAAGCAAATTACCATGCTATATAAGACTCTCAAAATAATCTAAGTGAAGCATGAGAGATCAATAGTTTCTATAAAACAAATCCACCACCGTGCTCTAAAATATATAAGTGAAGCACTAGAGCAAAACTATATAACTCAAAAGATATAAGCGAAGCACATAGAGTATTCTAACAAATTCCAAATCATGTATGGCTCTCTCAAAAGGTGTGTACAGCAAGGATGATTGTGGTAAAATAAAAATCAAAGACTCATATCATACAAGACCGCTCCAAGCAAAACACATATCATGTGGTGAATAAAAATATAGCTTCAAGTAAAGTTACCGATGGAAGTAGACGAAAGAGGGGATGCCTTCCGGGGCATCCCCAAGCTTTGGCTTTATGGTGTCCTTAGATTATCTTGGGGGTGCCATGGTCATCCCCAAGCTTAGGCTCTTGCCACTCCTTGTTCCATAGTCCATCAAATCTTTCACCCAAAACTTGAAAACTTCACAACACAAAACTTAACAGAAAATCTCGTGAGCTCCGTTAGCGAAAGAAAACAAAAGACCACTTCAAGGTACTGTAATGAACTCATTATTTATTTATATTGGTGTTAAACCTACTGTATTCCAACTTCTCTATGGTTTATAGACTATTTTACTAGCCATAGATTCATCAAAATAAGCAAACAACACACGAAAAACAGAATCTGTCAAAAACAGAACAGTCTGTAGTAATCTGTAACTAATGCAAACTTCTGGAACTCCAAAACATCAGCCAAAATAGGCTGACCTAGAAAATTTGTTTATTGATCAGCAGCAATTGGAATCAGTATTTTATCACGTTCTGGTGATTTTTAACAATTATTTTCGTGAACAGAAAGTTTCTGGAAATTTCTGCAAGATCAAATAACTATCATCCAAGAAGATCCTATAGGTTTAACTTGGCACAAACACTAATTAAAACATAAAAACACATCTAACCAGAGGCTAGAACAAATATTTATTGAATAACAGCAAGGAAAAATATTGGGTTGTCTCCCAACAAGTGCTTTTCTTTAAAGCCTTTTAGCTAGGCATTGATATTTTTAATGATGCTCACATGAAAGACAAGAATTGAAGCACAAAGAGAGCATCATAAAACACGTAAAAAACACATCTAAGTCTAACATACTTCCTATGCATAGGCATCTTATAGAAAAACAAATTATCATAGCAAGCAAAAACTAGCATATGCAAGGAAGCGGAAAGGAACAATAGCAATCTCAACATAACGAGAGGTAATTTAGTAACATGAAAATTTCTATAACCATATTTTCCTCTCTCATAATAATTACATGTAGGATCATAAGAAAATTCAACAATATAGCTATCACATAACATATTCTCAACACGATCCACATGCATGCGAAGTTGACACTCTTCCAAAATAGTGGGATTATCATTAACTAAAGTCATGATTTCTCCAAGCCCACTTTTATCAAAAATTTCATAAGATTGAATATTATCCAAATATGTGGGATCTAAAGTTGACACTCTTCCAAACCCACTTTCAATATTATTGCAAACACTATTATCAATCTTATATTCATCATGGGGCTTAAATAAATTTTCAAGATCATAAGAAGAATCTCCCCAATCATGATTATTGCAACAGGTAGTGGACATAGCAAAACTAGCATCCCCAAGCTTATGGTTTTGCATATTATTAGCATAATTTACATCAATAGAATTTATAATAAAATCATTGCAATCATGCTTTTTATTCAAAGATCTATCATGAATCACTTCATAAAGCACTTCATCACAATTTTCAGATCACGGATTTCAAGCAAAACCTTATAAAGATAATCTAGTGCATCCAAATCACTAGGAGTTGGTTCATCATAATTGGATCTCTTAAAAAGATTGGCAAGCGGATGAGGATCCATAGATATTAGCTTCTCTGTTTAGGAATAAATACTCAACTATTTCAACCAAACGAACAAATGAGCCAAGTAAGACATCAAAGCAAATGAAAAGACGAATGGAAAAAGGGCGAATAAAACGGCAAGGGTGAAGTGGGGGAGAGGAAAACGAGAGGCAAATGGCGAATAATGTAATGCGGGAGATAAGGGTTTGTGATGGGTACTTGGTATGTTGACTTTTGCATAGACCTCCCCGGCAACGGCGCAAGAAATCCTTCTTGCTACCTCTTGAGCACTGCGTTGGTTTTCCCTTGAAGAGGAAAGGGTGATGCAGCAAAGTAGCGTAAGTATTTCCCTCAGTTTTTGAGAACCAAGGTATCAATCCAGTAGGAGGCTACGCGCAAGTCCCTCGCACCTACACAAAACAAATAAATCCTCGCAACCAATGCGATAAGGGGTTGTCAATCCCTTCACGGTCACTTACGAGAGTGAGATCTGATAGATATGATAGGATAATATTTTTGGTATTTTTGTGATAAAGATGCAAAGTAAAATAAAAGCAAAGTAAAAAAGCAAAGGAAATAACTAAGTGTTGGAAGATTAATATGATGAAGATAGACCCGGGGGCCATAGGTTTCACTAGTGGCTTCTCTCAAGAGCATAAGTATTTTACGGTGGGTGAACAAATTACTGTTGAGCAATTGACCGAACTGAGCATAGTTATGAGAATATCTAGGTATGATCATGTATATAGGCATCACGTCCGAGAAAAGTAGACCGACTCCTGCCTGCATCTACTACTATTACTCCACTCATCGACCGCTATCCAGCATGCATCTAGAGTATTAAGTTCATGAAAACAGAGTAACGCCTTAAGCAAGATGACATGATGTAGAGGAATAAATTCATGCAATATGATAAAAACCCCATCTTGTTATCTTCGATGGCAACAATACAATACGTGCCTTGCTGCCCCTACTGTCACTGGGAAAGGACACCGCAAGATTGAACCCAAAGCTAAGCACTTCTCCCATTGCAAGAAAGATCAATCTAGTAGGCCAAACCAAACTGATAATTCGAAGAGACTTGCAAAGATAACCAATCATACATAAAAGAATTCAGAAGATTCAAATATTGTTCATAGATAAACTTGATCATAAACCCACAATTCATCGGTCTCAACAAACATACCGCAAAAGAAGATTACATCGAATAGATCTCCACAAGAGAGGGGGAGAACATTGTATTGAGATCCAAAAAGAGAGAAGAAGCCATCTAGCTAATAACTATGGACCCGAAGGTCTGAGGTAAACTACTCACACTTCATCGGAGGGGCTATGGTGTTGATGTAGAAGCCCTCCGGCGGTGGAATTATGTTTTTGGCTCTGTATCTGATCGTTTGGGGGTACGTAGGTATATATAGGAGGAAGGAGTACGTCGGTGGAGCAACAGGGGGCCCACGAGGGTGGAGGGCGCGCCCTGGGGGGGTAGGCGCGCCCCCCTACCTCGTGGCCTCCTCTCTTGTTTCTCGACGTAGGGTCCAAGTCTCCTGGATCTTGTTCGTTCCAAAAATCACGTTCCCGAAGGTTTCATTCCGTTTGGACTCCGTTTGATATTCTTTTTCTACGAAACTCTGAAATAGGCAAAAAACAGCAATTCTGGGCTAGGCCTCTGGTTAATAGGTTAGTTCGAAAAATAATATAAAAGTGAATAATAAAGCCCAATAATGTCCAAAACAGTAGATAATATAGCATGGAGCAATCAAAAATTATAGATACGTTGGAGACGTATCATAGTCATATGTGCTTATGGAATAGAACTTGCATGACATCTTTTGTCCTACCCTCCCGTGGCAGCGGGGTCCTAGCGGAAACTAAGGGATATTAAGGCCTCCTTTTAATAGAGTACCGGACCAAAGCATTAACACATAGTGAATACATGAACTCCTCAAACTACGGTCATCACCGGGAGTGGTCCCGATTATTGTCACTTCGGGGTTGCCGGATCATAACACATAGTAGGTGACTATAGACTTGCAAGATAGGATCAAGAACTCACATATATTCATGAAAACATAATAGGTTCAGATCTGAAATCATGGCACTCAGGCCCTAGTGACAAGCATTAAGCATAGCAAAGTCATAGCAACATCAATCTCAGAACATAGTGGATACTAGGGATCAAACCCTAACAAAAATAACTCGATTACATGATAAATCTCATCCAACCCATCACCGTCCAGCAAGCCTACGATGGAATTACTCACGCACGGCGGTGAGCATCATGAAATTGGTGATGGAGGATGGTTGATGATGACGATGGCGACGGATTCCCCTCTCCGGAGCCCCGAACGGACTCCAACCCTCCCGAGAGAGTTTAGGGCTTGGCGGTGGCTCTATATCATAAAACGCGATGAATCCTTCTCTCTGATTTTTTTCTCCCCGAACACGAATATATGGAGTTGGAGTTGAGGTCGGTGGAGCTCCAGGGGGCCCACGAGGCAGGGGGCGCGCCCAGGGGGGCAGGCACGCCCCCCACCCTCATGGAAAGGGTGTGGGCCCCCTGGCCTTGATTCTTTTGCCAGTATTTTTTATTATTTCCAAAAATAATCTCCGTGAAGTTTCAGGTCATTCCGAGAACTTTTGTTTCTGCACAAAGATAACACCATGGCAATTCTGCTGAAAACAGCGTCAGTCCGGGTTAGTTCCATTCAAATCATGCAAGTTAGAGTCCAAAACAAGGGCAAAAATGTTTCGAAAAGTAGATACGACGGAGACGTATCAGGGAAAGTACCCGAACTCTATGGTATTAATGAACCAAAATTTTCACTTCCATCATTGCCGACCAATGTGATCCTTTAAGATTGCTAGCTTTCGGCTTCACCCAGTCTGAGGTACTAACTCGGATGACCCGGTAGTAACAATCACAGAGGTGCTCCCTTTACCGCCTAGCCGAACAATCGGGAACGTAGGGGTAAGCACAGGAGCCAGGCAACCGAGCTTGGCCAAAATCTTAAGTCAAATTGATGCATATTTATGGCTTTATAACGATGATTGTGGAAGGCAGCTCTCGTATATTAAATACAAACACCGATGATATGTTTATTTTGACTCTGTTGCGACCGTGTATCATTTGAAAGTGGCCCATCGTCAGCTTCCACCCCCTTGAAGATGCTACGCAGGGTGTTTTTGCAATAACAAAACAACCCTTAGCCGACGTCTCGGTGCCCGAAGGCGGTTGTCTTAGCGGAAACGAGGCAATCAGATATGCGGGCTTTATAACTTTCACTTAGTCATAGGAGCTTAAAGTTGGGAGGCCAGTGACTAGCCCCCGGTTAGTGTTCGGCGACAGTCGAGGTCAAGCCGTAAACACTTCGGCCAATGTTATGAACGCCATCATTTAACATGGGGTAACCTCTATTGATCTTATAGTTTAACACAGTCATCAGATCGCTGACCTGTTTACGCTTATTGTGACAGTCAGTTTTCGGCTTTCTCCACTGAGGCACTTAACCATGCTAGCTGGAAGCACAATCGCAGTGGTTCTCCCTTTGCGCACCTAGCCGAACAAAGCGGAACGTAGGAGGCAAGCATAGGAGCTGGGCAACCCAACTATTGACCAAAGACACAATTCGAAACCGATGCATATATAGCAATATCCGAGAATGTTTTTGCCGAATCTCTAAAGGTGTCCGGCGTTGCACTACGAGACTTATGCTGGAAACACACAAATAGTTTAAAAGTGCCATAGGCTTGGAAAACCAAAAAAACTTCAGTAAAAACTTGACGTCCAAACTAGATCAAGTGTTCGGTGCCAATCTGAAAATAGGAGAAAAAGGAAAAAAATTGTGCTTCTGTCATGCTTTAGCATGACACATCCGATCTCAAGACTTTAAAGCGGGTCAGCCTACGGCTTCAAGCTCCTTATCCCGAAGAGGGAGTACTTCTCCGATGCCAGTTTAGCAAACTAAAATCGAGCGGCTTTTAGAGAGAAGACATGCTATCCGGCTATTGACCATACACTCGAGTCAAAAAAGGAGCGGTAGAAAAAGACTTTTCAACGACCAAGGAGAAAACACATTTACTATAAAATGGCTCATACTAATTTAAGAGCCCCCAAGTGACTTGTAATTTTATGTATAATGATTGTATGTACCGAAGTACTTATATCATATCTGTGTTCACCCGAACTTTAAGCGCTTCTTAACCGACCGTCGGCTTCTCCCTCTTCGGTAAGGGGCCGAAAAGTGCTATGTACTCCACCTATCGAGAATATCGATGGTGTTTCCGATAACCAGGCAATCAGGCCATAAGGCTATAAAAGACAAAGCGCACTCAGGGAACTTTGCTATATTACTGACGAAGTGTAAGAAGCATCTTTGAAGAAAATAGTGCCCCCACCGATACCTTTCTTCGGTTGCTCATTGTTACCATGAGACTATTGCAATAGATTTTTTGTACTCATGAGTTCCGTTGTGTGCCGACCATGATTGAAAACAATAAGAGCGCTAGCTTTCGGCTTCACCCAGTATGAGGTCCGAGCTCGGATGACCCGATCGTGACAATCGCAGAGGTGCTCCCTTTACTCCCTAGCCGAACAATCGGGAACGTAGGGGTAAACACAGGAGCAAGGTAACCCAGCTTGCGGAACACTTAAGTCAATATGGTGCATATTGTGGCATAATACACGAACAAGGAACGAAGCCATACAAGTATAATCATATGCAAAAGGAAAATCTTCATAAAGGAAGCCCCCAAGTAGACGGGGTATTTGAATTTGTGTGTCACAAATGAAGTTTTGACAAGGAAGTTTTTCATAAACAACTTTTTGCCAAAAAAGTATAATGCTTGGTTGAACCGAACAAAATTTAAAACTGAAAGTCTTTGAGCATGAAAGCAACTTAGCTGGTTAATGTGCTTAGTGTTGATGACGCGATCCGAGCTTAGCCCAGCCCCCAAGACGGTCCCGAGATGGCAGAGCAAAGAGCTCGGCACTCTGAAGTGGTGACATAGCACGGCCGATATAGGCCGGCAGTGTGATGCCGAAGTACTCGGCGTGAGTTAATGAAGTGATGACGAAGCCCCCGGTCCAGCCGAGGTGACGTGGTATGTCGATACGCCGAGGTGACAGTGCTGCCCAATCCGGATAATTTACCTATGCACATAAGATAGCGCAGGCCGGAGATAATAGTAATAATAATAAATTAAAAAAAGGTAGCATAACAAATAATTTATGCAAAGTGGATAATTAAAGGAATATTGCCCGTGCGCCGAACACCCGACAAGGTAAAACCCTCTTGATGATGCCGAAGTCCCCGAGGCAACCAAACAGCCGATTTATGCCAATTGGGACGACGACGCTGGCTTGCCGAAGTGACCGCGTGATGCAGTCGAGGTCGATCACCTACACACATAAAATAGTGCGGTCCAGAAAGAATAATATAGATATATATATATATAATCCCTGCACAATTGTTTTTTGAAAAAATAATTTATTTAAATAGATGTGGCCTGGCGCCGAAGCCAATGTCAATGCAGGGCATCGGCGTGACGCGGTGAAGGCGTGAGAAAGCCAGAATTTACAGGCTGGTCCGGGTTCCGGATGCGGCTTTCGCCGAACTGTATACGGAAACTGACCGAACCACCACGCGACCGTCGTTAACGTGGCCACCATTTGACAGACCTGTGTACAGATGATGGAACAAACCAGAGTAATGATTTCTCGGGAAAAATAAACCCAAACAAGAAAAAGTTACTAGGATTAATAACACCTGGTTTATCTGTTGCAGCAATATGAAGAAAGGTTACTCCCAAAATTGGGACTCGATCCGCACACCCATTGCCTGATGGGCGATGAAGCGACGGCATGGCGATGCTGGGAAAGGTTGGCTCACCGAGGCAAAGCCCCCGGTCCGGCTACATTATGAAGCTGGTCGGTCGGTGATGCCGAAGTCTCCGGAGTGGGTTGATGAAGAGATGGAGAAGCCCCCGGTCTAGGCCGAGGTAACGGAGCAGGTCGGTAAGGAGACGTTGCAGCTGCCATGTCAGCCAAGGTATTGAACCAGTTCGGCGTGATGGACATCAGCTTGAAGAAACAACTGCGTGGCCATGCCGACGCTGGTCATAACTTGTGATGCGGTCAAAGCCGGATTGATGAAGAGACCGAGCGGCGATGTCGGCGCGCCTGACCCGTGCAATCTGTGGTGTGAGGGTGTTGGTGATAATTTAGTCTTCACGATGCCGAACTCTTGTTCGGCTCGCCGAGCTGATAATCCGATAAGGCTGGGCTCGGCTCGATGATTCGACGATCCGTCTGGCGCACGTCGGCAGCCGTGGAGTAATGTTGCCGGACTGGTTTGACACCAGTGCGACGGTGAAGGTTACTTCCGAAAAGGAGCAAAATTTGTGAGCATGTGTTCGGAAATGAAACACTATACCCTAGAAAGAAAATTCCTTTAAAAAGGTTGTCCAATATCACGTTCATAAAGAAACATGAATTCGGGTCGGATCCGTATTCGCGCAGAAAACAAATCAGAAAATTGGTCCACTCATCGGAAGGTTCCCGGAGTTTGAACCGTCGGATCGGGCTGAAATTTGGAGGGGTGGTAGATATGGGAGTTCCGCAGCAGATGAACGGTTGGATCTTCCAAAGGACCTCCAAGCTTGGCTCTGGAGACCACGCCCTAAACTTGTCCAGATTCCCGTCCAAATTCGACAGGGCTCCGGTATATCGTAGATTACCGGAGATTCCTCCATCGGAACTCGATGAAATTTTGCATGGTTGTTGTAGACCTAATTCCGCACAATTCCACCGAAGCAGTCGTTAAAACGATACTCGAGGAGGCGGTGGCGGCGGATACAAGTTCGCTGTCCAGAAAAACAGCACGGTCGCCCAAGGGCTATGTTGACGTTGAGCCCCCGAGCTCCATGGATGATTCCTCCATTATCTTGATAGAGATCGGAGTTGATGTTGATGAAGGCCCTCGTCCGAACATGATGATTGGAGGTAGGGCACAGTCCTCGGTCAAGCCGAGGTGACTAGTCAAGGCGGCGACGAAGACGCCGACGTCGCAGTTGATCTGCAGGCGAGCCATTGATACTTTTGCCGATCACACAGCGGCACTCTCAATGAAAGCACCATTGTCGGTGTCAAAACCGGCAGATCTCGGGTAGGGGGTCCTAAGCTATGCATCATGGATCGATGGGTAACAGGAGACAGGGGACATGATGTTTTACCCAGGTTCGGGCCCTCTCTATTAAGGTAATACCCTACTTCCTGCTTGATTGATCTTGATGAATATAGGGATTACAAGAGTTGATCTACCTCGAGATCATATGTTGTGGTGTAAGACCTAAGGGTATGATGAGTAATGTCATAATGATCTATCGACTAGCCTAGCCTCGGCTTATATAACATACCGGAGGCCTAGGATAACAAGAGTCCTAGTCGAATACGCCGGTGGAGAGGAGTCCTTGTCTTGATCACCAAGTCTTGTGGAATACTCCTTGTATGCGGCATGGGCTGCCCGAAGTGGCCCATGAGTAAACCGCCATGGGGGTCCTCGGCCCGATCCACCTAATCGGGAGATGACGTGGTGAGTACCCCCTAGTCCAGGACACCGTCAGTCGGTCACCCGCATTGCGCAATGATGGTACGGGATCCGGCACCTCATCATCGAACTGAGGTAGCAATTTGCGCTTCGGGTAACTTTTGGCTGGGCGCTTGAGGCCGTATTCTTCGGCTGCTAGGACATCAGTCCATCTATCGTTGAGCAGATCTTGGTCAGCTTGAAGCTGCTGCTGCTTCTTTTTCAGGCTCCTTGCAGTGGCTATTAGCCAGCGCTTAAAGCGCTCCTGCTTGAGAGGTTCCTCAGGCACGATAAAATCCTCGTTGCCGAGGCTCACCTCATCTTCAGAGAGTGGAAGATAATTACTGTCCTCCGAGTCGTCGTGTATGGCCTGTTCATTAGGGCTAACTTGCCCGTTTTCCCGTTCCTCCTGTTTGAAAGTTATCTCCACGGGGTCTTCATTATCTTCGGCATCGTCCGGAGTATCGTTTTCTCTCGTGCCAGTATTGCTGTCTTTTCCACGACGTGACTTAGAGCGGTGCCGCTGACGCCGGCGTTTTGGTTGTATCACAGGAGGTTCATCCTCAACTGGATCTTCTTTGTCATCGTCGTTGGTTCTTTTGGGTGTATCCACCATGTACACGTCGTAAGAAGAGGTGGCCGTCCATCGTCCGGTAAACGGCGGGTTTCGGCCCTGCTCCTCATCGGCATCATCGTCCATACCGTCGACGTCTTTGGACCGTAATCGAGCATGTCGGCTAAATCTTCGACAGTGGCTATGAAGTGGGTGGTGGGTGGGAAGCGAAGTTCTCCGTCATCAGCCTCCAGTTCGAACCGGATATAATTCGGCTGCGAGCCCCCTGCTAAGGATAATGCTTTTAACGAGTTTAACACGTCGCCCAAAGGCGAGTGCCGAAAGATGTCCGCGGAGCTGAATTCAACGATCGATGACTGATCGAGCTCGACGCACGTGGACGCACATGGTTCGTAACCTGTAGCCGGAAACGAGTCCGAGGCTCCGGTGACACAGATTCCACTAGAGGTTGGGTCTGTGTGCGGCTCTGACACCGTTGATACTGCGGCATCCGTGGCGGGGTTGAGCTTCCCGTCTTCGGATGGCTCGGTTTGCTCCAGATCTAAGGCCAGAGCAGTTACAGGTGCTATATCCTGGGTATGGTCGGATGACAGATTTAAGTCATGTTCATCATGGTGATGGGGAGCGGCTGCCGTGGTCTCAAATCCGTCAAAGATCAAGTCTCCGCGGATATCTGCGATGTAGATTAAGCTCCCGAATTTGACCTGACGGCCAGGGGCGTAGCTATCGATCTGCTCCAGATGGCCAAGCGAGTTGGCCCGCAGTGCGAAGCCGCCGAACACAAAGATCTGTCCGGGAGGGAAGACTTCTCCTTGGACAACATTGTTGTAGATGATTGAAGGGGCCATCAAACCTTTTCAGGACGGCACGGTGGAACTCTCAATGAAAGCACCAATGTCGGTGTCAAAACCGGCGGATCTCGGGTAGGGGGTCCCAAACTGTGCGTCTAAGGTCGATGGTAACAGGAGACGAGGGACACAATGTTTACCCAGGTTCGGGCCCTCTCAATGGAGGTAATACCCTACTTCCTGCTTGATTGATCTTGATGAATATGAGTATTACAAGAGTTGATCTACCACGAGATCGTAATGGCTAAAACCCTAGAAGTCTAGCATGTATGACTATGATTATATATCCTTCTTCGGACTAAGCCCTCCGGTTTATATAGACACCGGAAGGGACTAGGGTTGTACAAAGTCGGTTACAGAGAAAGGAATCTTCATATTTGGACGCCAAGCTTGCCTTCCACGCCAAGGAGAGTCCCATCCGGACACGGGTAGAGTCTTCGGTCTTGTATCTTCACAGCCCGTTAGTCCGGCCCATGTCCAACAGTCTGGACGCCCGAGGACCCCTTAGTCCAGGACTCCCTCACCGGGGCCTTGTGAGCACCCTCGGCAAGAGCCTTGCCGGGGCCTTGCGGGCGCCCTCAGCCAGAGTCTTGTCGGGGCCTTGCGGGTGTCTTTGGCAAGGAGCCTTGCCGGGGCCTCGTGGGCATCCTCGGCAAGGAGCCTTGCGGTTGTCTTGTCTTCTGGTTCTCATCTAGGCTTTGTAGGCTCTTTGTCTTCACAAAGATCTGCATGCCACCATGTAGGCGCTTGCTGAGCCTTGGTTCCAACATTGTCGATGGTGCCGGAACTCTCAGGCTTCAAGGGTGGTTGTGATGCTGGCGTTGGGTGTGCTGCCCCGGCAAGACTCTTGCCGGGGTTGCGTAGGCCGCTCCGACAAGGGTCTTGCCGGGGGAAAGCCCATCTTGTTGCTTGACCTTCTTGTGCCTCTGTCTTGGCGCTGCTCCAGTAGTCTTCTATTTATGCTTCCCTCCTCTGCCCTGCTAAGTGTGGCCGCAGGTGCGGCTCTGACTGCCCGTGCACAAGTAAAGGGGTATAAAAGAGAGCCCCTACTTTTGTACACCGACAGGAGCCCCCGGGCCTGGGCCACACATAAGTGCAACGCGTTGTTGGGCTGGGCCCAGAACGGTGTGCGGGCATGCGGGGCGGAGTTTTACTGCGGTAACTTCCCCGCTGGTTGCGCTTCCCCATGACCCATGTTGAATGCGCGACATGGGGGTCGTGCGTGATGTGGGGGTCATGCGTGGGGCGGTTCCTGCACGCGTGCATCACATCATGGTAAATGGTAAAGAGGCGGCCCGCGCCTTCCCCATAAAAAGGAAAAACCACAGGCGCGCTGCTCATTTACCCTCTACGCCTCTTCCAATCTCGGAACCGCCTTTCCCCTTTTCTTCCTCCGGCGAAAGATTCGAAGCTCCCGCCTCTGCTTGCTGCCGCTGCATCCCCATTGCTCTTGATCTCTCGCCCTTTCCCAGCCACCATGGCACCCAAAACCGGCAAGGGCAAGGGTGCGGCCAAGGACGCCCGGGAGAAGGAGGCGCCGGAGAGCGAGTTGGCGGTGCGGCAGACGCAGCTCGCCTACTTCCCTTCGACGGTCGATGCGGTGCACCTCAAGAACTACTTCTTGCCCCTGCGGGGGAGGAAGACGATGGGGCACCCTGCCACGCGCTTCGTCCCCGCCGATTTCGCCAAGGACGGCCCAAATTGGTACCCCTTCTTCGTCGATTTCTTCTCTTGCGGGCTCTGCCCCCCTTTCTCTGACTTCTTCAACGACGTCATGCACACCTACTGCTTCCATCTTCTGGATCTTACGCCGAATGCCATGGCGTGCATGGCTTTCTTTTCCCACCTCTATGAGGGCTTTGACGAAGTGCTCCACAGCACGGCGCTCTTCCGCCACTACTTCTCCCCTCGCCTCCAACCAGGGGGCACCATGTCCGGCTGGATTACCTGGATCCCGAGGACCCAGGAGAAGGGCACGTATCCGGAGGGTGCTCAGAAGGAGAGGTGGGAGGAATGGAGGAGCTGGTGGTGCTGGATCGAGGAGAAGGACCCGCAGGAGTTCTGCCGGGTTCGTCAGACCCCGCCGACCCGCCACAGGCACTGGAGCTATCTTGATGCCAACAACAAGAAGCTCATGGTCACCACCATCAGGATTCATCGCCTCACCATGGCTGGGCTCACCCTCGAGATGATTGGGGCCGACTTCATCCGGCGCCGAATCGCCCCGCTGCACAAGAAGGGGAGGCCGGCCTGGGATTTCAGGAACACGGCTGACATCATGAGGCTCCGCCCTGGCCTGAAGCACAACTTTGCGGTGATGGGGCACGCCCACTTCTGCCAAAGGCTCTTTCAGCTCGACGTGGATGGCGATGGCAGA
Source organism: Aegilops tauschii subsp. strangulata (assembly GCF_002575655.3). Taxonomy (NCBI): domain Eukaryota; kingdom Viridiplantae; phylum Streptophyta; class Magnoliopsida; order Poales; family Poaceae; genus Aegilops; species Aegilops tauschii. The sequence goes on along the minus strand of NC_053035.3, from coordinate 365,955,230 downwards.
GCTGAGAGGACTGGCAGGGTTGCGAAGGCTGGCAAGGCCGTTAGGGGGGCCCTGTTTGGGTTGCTGGCGAGAGTGGTCCCGCTGAGCAACAACTCTCGCCAATCCGCCATCATCGCCATGATGTCGGACTTCAATGCGCATGGCCTTGACCAGGACTGGGCTGAGCCGCCAGCGAAGAAAGTGCATGAGTTCTTCGACACTTCGTCAGAGAGCTACGTCCGTCGAGCCGCTGCTCATCCAAGACACCACCAAGGCAGAGCTGGACTATATTGCCGCCAGGGCGACGGAGGCGACGCTCGCCATGGAGGCCGGCAGCGCTGGCGCCGCGGAGGACGAGGCCGATGCAACCGCGGAGGAGAGGGAGCTCGCCAAGTGGGCGGAGTCCGCCGGGGAGGCCAGCGGCGCCAGCACCGAGGCCCCCCTTGTTGAAGACGCAGGCGACGAGTCATCCGAAGAGGAGGTCGAGGCGAACGACCCCCCGGCCGCGGGGAGGCGGCGCGTCCTGCGGCGGGCCAGCTCTGGCGAGCCAGTTCGGCCCGTGGCAGCCGGCCCAGGAGCAGCTCGTGCGTCAGACGAGGGCGATGAAGGCCGCGACAGCGAAGAAGGCAGTGAAGGCCGCGGTGGTGAAGAGGACATCGACTGCTTCCTCCTCGTCCAAGCGGCACCGCACCCCATCCCCTTCTCCTCCTCCCTCGGACAGCACCTTGGAGGCCGAGTTTGACCTCGGATCTTTTAGCCCGGCGAGGAAGAGGAAGCTAGTGGAGGAGGAGGTGGAGGACGAGTAAGTATTTCGCCCCCCACATCATCTCCTGACTACACTCCTGTGCTATCCTTCTTTGGTTTGATGTTTATCTTCACAGGGACGTGGAGACGCTGGCCCAGAGTGTGGCGAAGAGGGCCAAGGCCTCAACGGGCGACAAGCCCCCGGCAGGTACTTCGCGTACGCCTTTGCTGGTGGGGAGCAGCCCGGACAGCAGCCCTCGGCGTAGCCCCCGCTTCAGCCCCCAGCGTAAGCTCATCACTCACTCCTCCATTGATGAACATTGGGGTGTGAACCCTTGATGTTGACCTTGCCGGGTTTGTAGGAGAAGAACGGTAGCAGGAGGGGCCGCCGAGGGCCACCCCCAACACGCCGCCCCTCTCGACTACGCCGCCCCGAGGGGCGTCCCCGGCAAGGGCATCCACCACCGAGCCCATGCATATGGAGGAGGAGGAGGCGAACTTGGGTGCCGGGGGTTCTGCCCCGGCAACGAACGCTGGCGGGGAGTGCGCCACTTCTTCCCAGCCTGGTGTGGGTAAGTTGTTTGCTTTCTGCCCCTGTTCTTTCTTCTTCTTTTTGAACTTCGACCTTGGCTCCGCCTCATTCCCCTTCTCGGTATCCAGACCCTTCCTCGGCGGACCGGGAGGACATTGACACCGTCATCGAGGAGGTTGCCAGGCACGCCGAGGTCGAGGCCGACAAGATTGTCGCCGAGGAGGCTGCCAAGACCGCCGCTGAGGATGCCGCCAAGGGGCCTGCCGGGGAGGCCGGCAAGGCCGCTGCCGAGGAGGAGGTGGTTGACAACCGACCTTCCTCCTCTGCTGCCTCTGGCTCGGGAAAGTACTTAAAGGTGGGCGACGACCTGTTCGTCCACCTCCCAGGGACGGCAAGCACCAGGGCGCCAACCGAGGGGGAGGTGTTCGACAACGAGGCGCTTGCCTCCGCCAGGCTTCAGGTTGTTGACGAACCGAGCACCGGCGATGGTGGTTCCCAAGAGTTGCAGCTGCTTGGGGCCATGAGTACCAACTTCCAGAAGCTCCAGGCGCTTCACCGTGCCCGACTGGACAAGGCAAAATCTAGGATGGCGGCGGTGGACAAGGCGGAGGCGGATCTCGAGGAGCGCGTCGCCAAGACGTGGGCCTGGTTCCGCCAGGCCCATGATGAACTGAAGGTTTCCCAGGATTTGCTGGCTGAGCGCAAACAGGAGCTCATCCTGAAGCAGGCTGATGTCGAGAAAGCCTAGGAGGCGGCGAAGGAACAGGCCGCCAAGGACGAGGCCACTCGGCACCAGCACCAGGCCGAGATGAACTCCCAGAAGGAGGACCTTGCCGCTCATGAGGAGGCGCTCGCCGCCACACTCCGCGGCAAGGATGAGGAGGTCGAGAAGCTCGTCGCGCAGCGGACCCAAGAGCTGGAGCAGAGGCACAGGGAGGCGCTCAATGCTCAAGCCTTGGTCCATGCCGGCAAGGAGAAGGAGCTGGAGGTGGAGTGGGATGGGCTGAAGAAACAGATCCTGGAGCTGGCGAAGGAGAAGGACACGCTCAACGGCGCTTTGGTGGAGGCGCAGGCTGTAATCCTCGGCAAGGCCGAGCTACTCTCCAAGGCCAACGATTCCATAAACGATCTGAAGCTGAAACTGGATGGCTTGGAGGGGAAGCTCTCGGAGGCCAGGGCCCGTTAGGAGATCCTGAGCAAGGCCCTGGAGGACGAGAAGCAGCTGCGGAGCAACGACGCTGCCAACCACAAGGATTACGTGAAGGGAGAAAACCTCTGGATCGGCCGCCTTGTCGGCGTTGCGGAGAGGCTCACCACGTAGCTGGCCGCCATGGGCATGCCAAAATTCAGGTATTCCCCTGAGGCAGGTGCGAGCCCCAATGCCAAGCTGACCCTGTTCTTCGAGGGCGTTCTTGAGGCCGTGGAGCAGCTCTGTTCCAATAGAGCGACCTCTCTGGCCAATGAGGCCCGGAAGCTTTGCCGGGGTGCCCTGACCAAGGTCCTCACCAAGGTGGCGTACTGGAACCCCAACATCGACTTCGACGCCGCGCTAGAGAGCTTGTCGGAGGGTGTGGAACTCGCGGCGCTCGAGGAGCGTATCAAGCCCATCATCAGCCGCGTCGATGGAGTTTGGAGGATAGAGGGCCAGCGCCGGGACTAGGCACCCCGTTTCTCATCGCCACTGCAGGTTCATGACCAAGACAATTTTTATCTTTAATTAGAACCGCAGCAACCACTGGTGTAATATAACTCTGCAGTACTTTGAAGTGATACATGTTATTTTCCCGTTTGATCTCTCTTTGTATGTCCACCCTATGTTTAATTGGATAGGCTCGCCGGCGCGTAAACCCAGGCCGTGGCGCCTTGAGGACGGATCCTCAATAGCCTGCCGGGTGTGCTTGCTGCCAGGCAAACCACTTTACCGTCCTCAGCGCGGCCGCTTGAACTGTTGAGCAGACTCGAAATAGAACAAGAGCATTGCCAATAGCGGAAAGGCCACCCTGCCGTTCTCGACGCGGCCGCTCGAACTGTTGAGTGGACTCGAAACAGAACAAGGGCGTTGCCAATAGCGGAAGGGCCCCATCGTGTGCAGGTTTCCCATACAAAGAGCAAGATCTCCGAGGAAAATAACCTTATATACAGAGGAATTACTCAAAGTTTTGCGTGACTTAGCTTTTCTGTCATCGCGCGGACAGTCACTATGTCTGCAAATGATGCCGCTCGCTCGGTCTTCTTCTTCCTTGGAGCGACGACCACGACGAAGCCGCCAGGCTCAACCAGACCAGATTTTCACAACTGCGCCCCCTACCTGGCGCGCCAAAGATGCCGGTGGAAATGACACCTATGGGATCACGGGGATCCCTTCTACGGTTGGCGGGCGCGAAGTTGTGCAAAGAGCGGGTCTAGTAGCTAGCACAGCGAGATTTACCCAGGTTCGGGCCCCGAGGATGCGTAATACCCTAGTCCTGCTTTGGTGTATATTTGAGTGTTCTTGAGCTATTGAACTAGCTATGGTGCGTGTCTAGTCCAAAAGATCTGAATCCCTCCTCACTACGCCTCGGGCCTCCTTTTATAGTCAAAGGGGCTGCCACAGTGGCACACAGGAGGTGGAAAGGTATGTACAGAGTACAAGCTTATTGCCTATCATTACAGGACAAAGCGCATTAAATGTGCTACTTAGGTGTCCACTTGCTTTATCGGGGATGGTAACGAGGCCCGTCCCATCCGTCGCCGCTCCGCCTTGCTCCGACACGCATCTAGGCCGACGAGGCATGCAGCGCCATGTAGGCTGGCAGGCTGTTGAGCTGGCTTGGTGGTAGGGTCTTCACGAAGATCTGCATGCCACCACGCAGGTGCTTGACTAGTTGGATCAGGAGCCACATACTGCCACATGGGTACTTGCTTTAGTTGGTGGGTCGGCCGCTGAGCTGGGGCGGCGATGGGGCGGCAAGGCCTTGCTGCGGTCTTGCGGATATTCCCGGCAAGAGTCTTGCCGGGGCCTTGTGAGCGCCCTCGGCAAGAGCCTTGCCGGGGCCTTGCGGGCGCCCTCGGCTAGAGTCTTGCTGGGGCCTTGCGGGTGTCTTTGGCAAGGAGCCTTGCCGGGGCCTCATGGGCATCCTCGGCAAGGAGCCTTATGGTTGTCTTGTCTTCTAGTTCTCATCTAGGCTTTGTAGGCTCTTTGTCTTCACAAAGATCTGCATGCCACCATGCAGGCGCTTCCCGAGCCTTGGTTCCAACGTTGTCGATGGTGCCGGAACTCTCAGGCATCAAGGGTGGCTGTGATGCTAGCCTTGGGTGTGCTGCCCTGGCAAGACTCTTGCCGGGGTTGCGTAGGCCGCTCCGGCAAGGGTCTTGCCGGGGGAAAGCCCGTCTTGTTGCTTGACCTTCTTATGCCTCTGTCTTGGCGCTGCTCCGGTAGTCTTGTATTTCTGCTTCCCTCCTCTACCATGCTAAGTGTGGCCGCAGGTGCAGCTCTGACTGCCCGTGCACAAGTAAAGGGGTATAAAAGAGAGCCCCTACTTTTGTACACCGACACCGATACTAACCGATAATTATTGATGAAGAAAGGTGGGATGCCTATCGGGGCATCCCCAAGCTTAGATGGTTGAGACTTCTTGAAATATTATCTTGGGATGCCTTGGGCATCCCCAAGCTTGAGTTTTTGTGTCTCCTTAATTCATTTTATATCACGGTTCCCCTAAATGTTAAAAATTTCATCCACACAAAACTCAACAAGAACTCGTGAGATACGTTGGTATAAATCAATGCAAAACCTTATCATTCTCTACTGTAGCAAATCACTAAAATTATTATTTAACATTGACTACTAAATGCCTCTGCATATTTAATACTCCTATCCTCAAATAGAATCATTAAACAAGCAAACATACACAAACAATGCATACATAACAGCAATCTGTCTAAACAGGACAGTCTGTAAAGGATGCAAGAGTATCAATACTTATGTAACTCAAAAATTTCTGAAAACTTACCACACTGTAGAAAATTTATCATAGCTTATTGTGCAAAAAGTTTCAAAGTTTTATCACATTCTGAATTTTCTTGGGAATTTTTGCAACAGCGATAAACTTTCTGTTTTGAACAGCAACTCATATACTTGCAAGATAAACATGGTAAAGGCTATCCTTGCCACTTTTATTGAAATAAAAGATGCAAAACATTATTCTAAATAACAGCAAGCAAATCCTAACAAAAGAAAATGACGCTCCAAGCAAAACACATATCATGTGACGAATAAAAATGTAGCTCCAAGTGAGGTTACCGATAATGTTGGAGACGAAAGAGGGGATGCCTTCCGAGGCATCCCCAAGCTTAGTTGCTTGGATATTCCTTGAATATTACCTTGGGGGTGCCTTGGAATCCCCAAGCTTAGAGTCTTGTCACTCCTTATTCTCCTCATATCGATATCTCACCCAAAACTTGAAAACTTCAATCACACAAAACATAACGGAACTTCGTGAGATAGGTTAGTACGATAAAGAGCAAGCCATTTCACTTTGGTACTATCAAAGACAAGATTCATAATTGTTTCCACACAATTCCTACTGTAGCATATCATTTCCACAATTTATATTGAGCAATATAAGCAATAGAAACTAGGAAACAAGGAAACTATGCATTGAAAACAGAATCTGTCAAAAACAGAACAGTCTGTAGTATTCTGTACTCCAACATACTTCTACTACTCCAAAAATTCTGAAAAATTAGTACAACGTAGGGAATTTGTATATCTATCACCTGTAAAACTTTCAGATAAAAATCACATTCCAATGAATTTTCAAAATTCCTGGACTGAGCGCAAAAGGTTCTATTTTTGCACAGATTCAAGTCAACTATCATCCACACTACCCCAAAGGCTTTACTTTGCATTTTATTGAAACAAAAGCAATAAAACATGATTACTCCAGTAGCATAATCATGTGAACACACAAAACAGTAGGTAAAAGTGTTGGGTTGTCTCCCAACAAGCGCTTTTCTTTAATGCCTTTTAGCTAGGCATGATGAGTTCAATGATGCTCGCATAAAGGATAAGAGTTGAAACACAAAGAGAGCATCATGAAGCATATGACTAGCACATTTAAGTCTAACCCACTTCCTATGCATAGGGACTTTGTGAGCAAATAATTCATGGGAGCAAGAATCAACTAGCATAGGAAGGCAAAACAAGCACAACTTCAAAGCTTTCAACATAAAGAGAGGAAACTTGATGTTGTTGAAATGTATATGAGCATATCCTCCCCTCTCATAATAATTTTCAGTAGCATCATGAATGAATTCAACAATATAACTATCACATAAAGAACTCTTTTTATGATGCATAAGCATAGAAATTTTGTTACTCTCCACATAAGCATTTTCATCAATAGTAGTGGGAGCAAACTCAACAAAATAACTATCATGTGATTGAAAATTAAAATCATGATGACAAGTTTCATGGTTATCATTATTCAATATAGCATACATGTCATCACCATAATCATCATAGATAGCAACCTTGTTGTCATAATCAATTGAAACCTCTTCCGAAATAGTGGATTCATCACTAAATAAAGTCATGACCTCTCCAAATCCACATTCATCATTGTAATCATCATAAATAGGAGGCATTATAAAAAAATTGCACATCAAAACTTGGGGGAATAAAAATATCATTTTCATCAAACATAGCATCCCCAAGCTTATGGCTTTGCATATCACTAGCATCATGCATATTCAAAGAATTCATACTAGCAACATTGCAATCATGCTCATCATTTATACCAAACATTCTATTGAATTCTTCTTCTATCAATTGAGCACAATTTTCCTTTCCATCATTTCACGAAACACATTATAAAGATGAACAATATGAGACCACCTCAATTCCATTTTTTTGTAGTTTTCTGCTATGAACCAAACTAGTGATAAAACAAGAAACTAAAAGATTCAATTGCAAGATCTAAAGATATACTTTCAAGCACTCACCTCCCTAGCAACGACGCCAGAAAAGAGCTTCCTTGACGGGATGTGAGTGTCGCTTACCTAGCCTCCCCGGCAACGGCGCTAGAAAAGAGCTTGATGTCTACTACGCGACTTTATTCTTGTAGACTCGTGTTGGGCCTCCAAGCGCAGAGTTTTGTAGGACAGTAGCAATTTTCCCTCAAGTGGATGACCTAAGGTTTATCAATCCGTGGGAGGCGTAGGATGAAGATGGTCTCTCTCAAACAATCCTGCAACCAAATAACAAAGAGTCTCTTGTGTCCCCAACACACCAAATACAATGGTAATTTGTATAGGTGCACTAGTTCCACGAAGAGATGGTGATACAGGTGTAGTAATGATATTAGATATTTATTTATGTAATAGGAACAATAAAAAACAGCAAGGTAGCAATTGATAAAACGGAGCACAAACGGTATTGCAATGCTTGAAAATGAGGCCTAGGGTCCGTACTTTCGCTAGTGCAATCTCTCAAGAATGCTAATATAATTGGATCATATAACCATCCCTCAACGTGCAATGAAGAATCACTCCAAAGTTCCTATCTAGCGGAGAACATAAGAAGAAATTGTTTGTAGGGTACGAAACCACCTCAAAGCTATTATTTCCGATCAATCTATCCTGAGTTCATACTAAAATAACACCAAGCTATTCTTTCTGGTCGATCTAACCAAGAGTTCGTACTAAAATAACACCATATGATACATATCAACCAACTCTAATGTCACCTAGATACTCAATGTCACCGTGAGTATCCGTGAGTTGATTATACGATATGCATCAAACAATTTCAGATTCATAATACTCAATACAACACAAAGAACCTCAAAGAGTGCCCCAAGATTTCTACCGGAGAAACAAAGACAAGAACATGCATCAACCCCTATACATAGATTACCCCAATGTCACCTCTCGAATCCGCGAGTTGAGTGCCAAAACATATATCAAGTGAATCAATATGATACCCCATTGTCACCACGGGTATTCATAGCAAGACATACATCAAGTGTTCTCAAATCCATAAAAGTATTCAATCCGATAAAACGAAATCTCAAAGGGAAAACTCAATTCATCACAAGATAGAGAGGGGAAAACACCATATGATCCGACTATATTAACAAAGCCCGCGTTACATCAAGTTGTGACATCTCAAGAACACGAGAGAGAGAGAGAGAGAGAGAGAGAGAGATTAAACACATAGCTACTGGTACAAACCCTCAGCCCCGAGGGTGGACTACTCCCTCCTCATCATGGTGGCCGCCAGGATGATGAAGATGGCCACCGGTGATGATCTCCCCCTCCGGTAGGGTGCCGGAACAGGGTCTAGATTTTTTTCGTGGCTACAGAGGCTTGCGGCAGCGGAACTTCTGATCTAGGGTTATTTCTGATGTTTTCTCTATTTATAGGATTTTTTGGCGTTGGTTCCACGCGAAGATGGGCCTCGAGGTGAGCACAACCCACCGGGGCAAGCCAGGCCCACCGGGCGCGCCCCGGTGTCTTGTGCCCTACTCCTTCACCTTTTGGTCCTTCCACGAAGCTTCGGGGGTCTCTTTTGTTCCAAAAAAATTGTCAAAAAGTTTCAGCTCATTTGGAGAACTTTCATTTCTGCACAAAAAAACAACACCACGGTAGTTCTGCTGAAAACAGCGTCAGTCCGGGTTAGTTCCATGCAAATCATACCAAAACCATATAAAATTGTTGTAAACATAGCATGAATACTTCATAAATTATAGATACGTTGAAGGCGTATCACCCACCAGGACGGTAGACGACGTGTGCTACTTCTTCAGCTTGCGTTGGTTTTTTCCTTGAAGAGGAAAGCGTGATGCAGCAAAGTAGAGATAAGTGTTTCCTTTAGTTTGAGAACCAAGGTATCAATCCAGTAGGAGGTACAAGCAAGTCTCCAATCTATGCACCTGCACAAACAATCAAACACTTGCACCCAACGTGGTAAAGGGGTTGTCAATCCCTTCACAGTCACTTGCAAGGATGAGATCTGATAGAGATAGATATAAAAGATTACTAAAATGTAAAATAAAATAAAAGTAAATAAATTGCAGCAAGGTACTTTTGGTTTTTTTGTTTATAGATCTGAAAATATATTATGGAAAATAGACCCGGGGGGCCATAGGTTTCACTAGAGGCTTCTCTCTTGAAAGAAAACACATGGTGGGTGAACAAATTACTGTTGAGCAATTGATAGAAAAGCGCAAAGTTATGACGATATCTAAGGCAATGATCATGAATATAGGCATCACGTCCGTGATAAGTAGACCGACTCCTGCCTGCATCTACTACTATTACTCCACACATCGACCGCTGTCCAGCATGCATCTAGAGTATTAAATTCATAAGAACGGAGTAACGCTTTAAGCAAGATGACATGATGTAGAGGGATAAACTCAAGCAATATGATGTAAACCCTATCTTTTTATCCTTGATGGCAACATTACAATACGTGCCTCGCTACCCCTACTATCTCAATGGGTGAGGACACCGCAAGATTGAACCCAAAACTAAGCACCTCTCCCATTGCAAGAAAAACCAATCTAGTTGGCCAAACCAAATCGATAGTTCGAAGAGAAATACAAAGATATCAAATCATGCATATAAGAATTCAGAGGAGACTTAGCTGGTCCCGAGGTGACGGAGCAGGTCGGTAAGGTGACGTTGCAGCACCTATGCCAGCCGAGGTGTCGAAGCAGTTCGGCATGGTTGCTTATCGGCTCGAAGAAGCAACGGCGTGGCGATACCGACGCAGGTCGGAACTTGTGACGTGGTCAATGTCGGCTTGAGAAGTGACCGTGCGGTGATGCTGGTGCGCCCGACCCATGCAATCCGTGGGCGACGATCTTGTCTTGATGATTATTTGTCCTTCACGATGTTGAACTCTTGGTCGGCTCGCCGAGGTGATGATCCATGGTAATTGTCATCGGCTTGACGGAGCCAAGTCGCAGTCGATGCTCGCGTAGGTAGGTAGCCGTGGAGCAGCATGGTCGGGCCGGTTTTACATCGCGCGACGATAAAGATCGCCTCAGAAAAGACTCAAAATTTGTGGGCACGTGTTTGAGAACAACACACAATACCCTAGAAATAAATTCCTTCAAAAAAGGGTGTCCAATATCCCGTTCATAAAGAACGATGAACTTGGATCGGATTCGTATTCGTGCTGAAAACAGATCGGAAAATCGATGCGCTCATTGGGGGTTTCCCGGACTTTGAACGGTCGGATCGAGCTGAAATTTTGAGGGGTGGTAGATATAGGAATTCCGCAGCCGATCAACGATAAGATCTTCCAAAGGACGTCTGAGCTAGACACTGGACTCCACTCCCCAAACTCATCCAGATTCCACAGGTCTCCGGTATATCAGAGATCGCCGGAGATTCCTCCATCGGAATGCGACAAAATTTTACAGGATTGTTGTAGACTCAATTCTGCACAATTTCACCAAAGAAATCGTCAAAGCAAAGCTCGAGGAGGCGGTGGTGGAGGATACTAGTATGCTGTCCAGAAAATAGCATGATCGCTCGAGGGCAATGTTGATGTTGAGCCCCGGGGCTCCATGGATGATTCCTCCATGATCTTGATAAAGGTCGGAGTTGACGATGATGAAGGTCCTCGACCGAACATGACAATCTGAGGCAGAGCACAGTCCTCAGTCGAGCCAAGGTGACTATGAGCTGGCAATGAAGATGCCGACGTCGCAGTTGATCTGCATGCGAGCCATTGATCCTTTATCGATCTCACAGCTGAACTCTCAATGAAAGCACCATTTTCGGTGTCAAGACCGGCATACCTCGGGGTAGGGGGTACCGAGCTGTGGATCTTGGCTCGATGGGTAACAGGAGATGAAGGAGACGGTGTTTACCCAGGTTCGGGCCCTCTTGGTGGAGGTAAAACCCCACGTCCTGCTCTTGTTTATATTGATGATGATGTATCGAGTACAGAGTTGATCTACCTCGAGATCGTATGTTGTGTATGATTCTAATGATCTAGCCTATCTCTATCGACTATCCTGGCCTTGGCTTATATAATGTACCGGAGGCCTAGGATAATAAGAATCCTAGTCTGCTATGTCGATGGAGAGGAGTCCTTGTCTTGATCACCAAGTCTTGTGGAATCTTCCTCATATATGTCATCGGTTGTCCGAAGAAGCCCAGTAGTGAACCACCATGGGGGTCCTCGGTGTTGGGGAACGTAGTAATTTCAAAAAAAAATCCTACGCACACGCAAGATCATGGTGATGCATAGCAATGAGAGGGGAGAGTGTGTCCACGTACCCTCGTAGACTGAAAGCGGAAGCGTTAGCACAACGCGGTTGATGTAGTCGTACGTCTTCACGATCCGACCGATCAAGTACCGAACGCACGGCACCTCCGAGTTCTGCACACGTTCAGCTCGATGATGTCCCGCGAACTCCGATCTAGCAGAGCTTTACGGGAGAGTTCCGTCAGCACGACGGTGTGATGACGGTGATGATGTTGCTACCGACGCAGGGCTTCGCCTAAGCACCGCTACGATATGACCGAGGTGGAATATGGTGGAGGGGGGCACCGCACACAGCTAAGAGATCCAAGAGATCAATTGTTGTGTGTATGGGGTGCCCCCTCCTCCGTATATAAAGGGGGGAGGAGAGGGCCGGCCAAGGGGAGGAGGCGTGCCCAAGGGGGGAGTCCTACTCCCACCGGGAGTACGACTCCTCCTTTTCCTATTTGGAGAGGGAGAGGGAAGGAAGAGGAAGGAGGGAGGAAGGAAAGGGGGGGCCGGCCCCCTTCCCAATTAGGATTGGGCTTGGGGGGGCGCCCCCTCCCTTGCTCATTTCCCCTCCTTTCCACTAAAGCCCATTAAGGCCCATATACCTCCCGGGGGGTTCCGATAACCTCCCGGTGCTCCGGTATTATCCCGATCTCACCCGAAACCATTCCGGTGTCCAAATATAGTCGTCTAATATATCGATCTTTATGTCACGACCATTTCGAGACTCCTCGTCATGTCCGTGATCACATCCGGGACTCCGAACTACCTTCGGTACATCAAAACACATAAACTCATAATATAACCGTCATCGAACTTTAAGCGTGCGGACCCTACGGGTTCGAGAACTATGTAGACATGACCGAGACACGTCTCCGGTCAATAACCAATAGCGGAACCTGGATGCTCATATTGGCTCCCACATATCCTACGAAGATCTTTATCGGTCAAACCGCATAACAACATACGTTGTTCCCTTTGTCATCGGCATGTTACTTGCCCGAGATTCGATCGTAGGTATCTAAATACCTAGTTCAATCTCGTTACCGGCAAGTCTCTTTACTCGTTCCGTAATACATCATCCCGCAATTAACTCATTAGTTACAATGCTTGCAAGGCTTATAGTGATGTGCATTACCGAGTGGGCCCAGAGATACCTCTCCGACAATCGGAGTGACAAATCCTAATCTCGAAATACGCCAACCCAACAAGTACCTTTGGAGGCACCTGTAGAGCACCTTTATAATCACCCAGTTATGTTGTGACGTTTGGTAGCACACAAAGTGTTCCTCTAGTAAACGGGAGTTGCATAATCTCATAGTCATAGGAACATGTATAAGTCATGAAGAAAGCAATAGCAACATACTAAACGATCAAGTGCTAAGCTAACGAAAAACTCACGTCTGCGTCGTCCTCCCCCTAGGGTGACTCGGGTGGCCAGAAACCTAGCCGCCGCCGCCGCAAACTCCCTCCTCCCCTCCCTCCGCCGCCGCCGGGCTAAGCCCGGGGGCCGACGGTGGTGGTGGGGGATCTCGCGCGTCTCCAGGGTGGGGCGGACCCCAAGGCGTGTGGTGGCGCGACCGATCTGGGATCTGCGGCGCGGCGGATGGCGGTAGGCGGCGGGAGGCCGGCCCGTCCTCGGATGGTAACGGCTTGGCGCGGCGGAGGCCAGGGCTGCGGGCGCTGCGGATGGCCCTTCGGGCGGCGGCGGCTGCGGGCGGCGGCGGCCGGCTTGGCTGCGGTGGCGTGCATGCTGCCTTTAGATCGGCGACGGCGGCGTGGAGGGCCTGGTGGTCTCGTCGGCGGCACCTCCGATCAGATCTATTCTGACCGGTGCAGCCGGCGGTGGTGGTCATCTCTTCCGTCAGAGGTGGTCGGCCTGAGGCTGGGTGCTCAGATCTCGGGATCCGTCATCTGGCACCAGCTGCGAGTCGGGGAGACGTAGTTGCCGGTGAAAACCGAGCCGACGGCGGGCGATGGCGGCGTTCCATGTCGTTACCTTGATGAAGGGATCGTCATGTGACTACTGTCGACCCACTCGTATTGCTCCGGGGGAAACCCTAGGATCTGGTGTTCCAGACCGGACGATGGCGGCACTGCGGTGTCGTTTCTCTCTTGGGAGCGTCGTTTTGTGGAGCAGTGCTGGAAGTCAGAGGCAGGAGGTGGAGCGGCTTCGTCTTGCACGGAGCTTCGGTGGAGATGTCAAGTCATGCCTGACCGACAGGTGCTACGCTTGGTCATGCCTGGTCGGCAGGTGCTACGCACGAGAGATCCTCCAAGGGCTTCAAGCTGTGTCGGCTGGTGGTACGTGGCAGCATGGCGCTGAGGTGTATCAGTGGCGACCGCGACGTGTACAGGTGTTTGCGCGCAGGGAGGAGGTGCCGTTGGGCACCGTGGTGGCGTCGACGATAGCTGGACCGAGCAAGGTTGATGCATCAGTACAGTTCTGAAGATGGAGCGGTGGCAGTTGGCGGCGGCGGCCTCTGAGAGCACGCCGGACCAGTGTGTGTCCCAGACCCGGCAAGTGGCTAGGTTGGGGTCTCAGGTCTTAGATGTTAGGCTTGGCTGCGATGTCTGTTTGGTATTAGGCCCAGGCTATCTGCGCCCCTTCATCAACTGGATAGGTGTAGCGACAGTTTGTTGCTTAGACGGCGGCTTTAGTCTTACTGTTGTATGACTTTGTAAGGTCTTTTGAGAATAATTAATAAAGTGGACGTATGCATCGCCCAGATGCAGAGGCCGGGGGTCATCCTCCTTTTCTAAAAAAACATCATTCTCCTAATGATGCGATCCCGTTAATCAAATGACAACTCATGTCTATGGCTAGGAAACATAACCATCTTTGATCAACGAGCTAGTCTAGTAGAGGCATACTAGTGACACTCTGTTTGTCTATGTATTCACACATGTATCACGTTTTCGGTTAATACAATTCTAGCATGAATAATAAACATTTATCATGATATAAGGAAATATATAATAACTTTATTATTCCCTCTAGGGCATATTTCCTTCACTCGGCCCGACCCACCAGGTCGGTAGACGACGTGGTGAGTACCCCCTACTCCGGGACACCGTCAGCGCTGCTTCAGGCGCCGCAGGTCGTTCATGGTGAGGGCACGGTTGTGGGTGCCCTTGAAGTTGGCGATGAACAGCTCGCTCAGCTTGCCCCACGAAGAGATTGACTCCTTGGGCAAGTTCATGAACCAGGAGCGTGCGCCGTCCTTGAGGGCCATGGAGAACCAGTTCGCCATGACCTTGTCATCTCCATTTGCCACCTCAATGCTCAATGCGTAGAACTGGAGGAGCGCCCGAGTTGGCGATGAACCAGTTCGCCACACCACCCGACGCAGCTTGCGAGTGAAGGCCCGGTAACCAACGCTGCTGGAAGGGGCTCCGCACGTGAGGGCGGGGCGATTCTGGCGCCCAGCCGCCGCGACCTCCTGGACAACCCGGTCTTGGCGCTGCTGCCGCTGCTCAAGGAGCGCACGCGCTCCCGCCGGCGCGCGATGGACGATATGGCAGCTGGCCTTGTCCCCGGCAGGCACGGGCATTCTGAGCGATGGATCGCGCGGCCGAGCGTCATGCCGTAGCTCGGTGCCGTCACCACGCAGGGGAGGAGGCAGAGGCGTGCCGTGTGTCACGTCGCCAGCGTGAGACGGCGGGGGACGGAGCGATTGGGAGGGCGTCGGGGCCTCGCCCGCGGCGTTGACGAGCTCGGTGATGCGGCCAAGCCAGGCGTCGTAGCCTTTGTTGGCCGAGCGGGAGCGCAGTAGTTCATGCGCCATGAGCAGCACCGCATGCGCGTTCATCGGCCGGCGGCGAGCGAGGGAAGATGAGCCCGTAGCGGTGGGGAGCGTCGGCGTGGCGGTGCGGTCGTCGTGTTGCACAGAGGGGTGTAGGTAGGAGTCTTGCTGCTCATGTGCAGCAGGGTCGGTGGCGGCGTTTTCCGCAGCCGAGGCGGAGTGGCGGCGGTTGCCACGACACGAGCCGTCCGACGCTCGGCGCGAACACGGCGAGTATCGGCCATGGAGTTAGTGTGCCTGGGGCCGAAGTAATGCGAAAGAACTGCAGCACACCCCTACCTGGCGCGCCAAATGTTGGAATCAGGGCTCCAAGGACCCGAGAAAAAGGTTCAAACTCTGGGGTGTGCGCGCTAAACCTCGGTAACCCTGTCCCGCTACTCACTACTCCATGTGAAGCTCCGGTGTGCTCGAGCCGAGGAAGAAGAACAAAGAACACGGCAGTTTACCCAGGTTCGCGCCACCTTGCAGTGTAAGACCCTACTCCTGCTTTGTGGTTGGATTGCCTTGTGAGGGAGGTTGAGTATCAAAATACAAAGGTGGGCTCTTGCTCTGTCTCGTCGATTGGGTCGATCTCCCTCTCTCTAAAGTGGTTCCCTCTCTCTCTCTTTATAATTGCCCGGTCCTCTTCCCCCCAAACACTAGGCGGGAAGGGTGCCCACAACGGCCAATTTCGAAGGGGAACAGGAGTACAGCTTATGATAAAAAGTAGTCTTCGCCTGCTAAAGCTCCCTGTGATGACGTGGCGGTGGGCTCGGCAATGACCTCCGTCTTGGCGATCATGTTGTCCTGGTCTTCTAGCACCAAAGCGACAACCCATGGGGGGGGTTCCTTTGGAAAGCCGCGCGCTGGCCCTGTCTCCTTAGCACGAAAGAGGAAACCCTCTTTATCCGTGTCCGCTGGCATGGCTCCTGGCGCCGCTCGTCGTGGCTCGCGTCACCCACGTGCAGCGGGAGGCGGGGCTTGGCGGGCCTAGACATATCCGCCCGTGAGGGGCCTCGGGAGGCAGCTTCGGGAGGCTGTCCTGTGCGAGGCCCTCGGGGAGCTCTTTACGACATTTGCTGACATGCGCCTCACGAGGGTCCTACTCGTGAAGCCTTGACAATGGGTCATGCTGGGCCCATGGCATGCCCTGCGTCTTGGGCCGCAGGCAGACAGGCCTGGTTACCCCCAGTCCCACGGGCCCGACAAGCTAGTTCATCCCAATTCTTGAAGGAGTTGAGGTCTTGAATCCTAGATGGATCTTCCCTAGAAGGGTTCTTGAATCCACTTGGGGGATATTCTCCTAGGAGGCATTGGTCTCCAATGGAGTAAGGGTACAAGTGGATGAGCAAAGCTCTATCTCCAAACTGAGCTATCACAATGCTAACCCTAAAACATTGGGGAAGAAGGAGTATATATAGTCTAGGGGGCGAAAGGGTACATGGGCCTCGGCCCGTTACTATGCGCAGACAGAGGGGGCCGGATGTCCGGGCGTCGGGCCAGATGTCCGAGCCTTCCCGTAAGGCCGTATGTCCGGGCTGGCTTTGGTTGCTCTCTGAGTAGGCTCGGGCCGAATGTCCGGGCCGGCGGCCGGATGTCCGGTGGCTTGCATCGGTCCGGATGTCCGGGACGGTTTCGGCGATTCCAGTTGCTCTTTGGATAGGGTGGATCTGGATTTTTAGGGTTCGGGCCGGATGTCCGGTGCCTGTAGGTGCTTCTCGGCCGGGCCGTTGATGTGGCTGACATCTTCAGGGGCCGGATGTCCGGGTTCTGGGAGCTTTCTCCGGTTCCTTTCATCGGTCCTCTTAATCCATGTACTTGGGGACTTGTTCATCTTCACGAGCATCTCCGAGAGGGCCTTCTCCGTACCTAAACACACATAGCATTCCAGCTTTAGGTAGTAGCCATGTCTCACGTGGGTCATATGGAATATCACAAAGGAGAGATGTCACGTCGGTCTCGAGAGCTCTTGCACGGGCTCGTGTCATCGGTCCGATTGGCACTTGAGATGACGATAGGTCCATGGGGATGACCGTAGGATGCTCCGCATCACGCTGCAGCCGGCTGGACGTGTCAGTGCGCAAGAAAATGGACGAAGTAGCGAAGTACAAGGACCAGGGACTCATCGCTGGCGTGGGATCCTGCTAGTCGTAGGGCTCCATCCCGAAGCGCCACGCCGTCTCGCTAAGCCCAACACTGGAGATATTGTTGACGCACTGGACGATCCCAATCGGCGACAGCCCCTTCGTCGACATTCGGCAGGGATCATGCCGGCCGCTAATGTCGCAGATCCGGTGCGGTCGGCGCTGCAGCGGCAGCACCCGGCGGGGGATGAAGGCCGCGATGAGATCCGCCGGGACGATCCCCTCGCGATCCATCATCCCCTGGATCCGGCCGTAGATGTTCACGATCTCCACCGATGGACTCCTGGGGTTGTGGCCCCTATTCAACTTCTCAGACGGTGGCGCATTGACCAAGGGGGGCAAGTTGATGCAGTCCATCGTCGGGTTGGTGTTCTTCACATAGAAGAAGGACTTTTGCCACTTCTTGACCGAGTCCTCGAGAGGATCTTGGGAAAGGGCCTGTTCGGCCGGGCGACCACCACCGCTGCCCCGCAGGTGGACATGACGCCGGCCGCCGCCCCCTGCTGCTTGAGCTAAAATAGTCGACACCATAGCTCGGTGTATGGCAGAAGCTCGAGGTAGCCCTCGCAGAGCGCGGCGAAAGCGGTCAGCTGCAAGACGGCGTTCGCTCTGAGGTGCTGCGGTTGCAGGACGAAAAAGTCAAGGAATCGCCGGAAGAAGAGGCTCGTGGGGAGGCCAAACCCGCAGGCGTAGTGTATGTACAAGACCACGACCTCGCCCTCCCGCGGCGCCAGCAAGGTTTCTCGGTCGGGCGCGCGCGCCTCCACCACCTCCATCAGCGACAGCCTCCGCGTGTGGCGGAGGTACGCGATGTCCGCGTCCATCGTGGCGGAGCCCTCCCACGAGCCCTTGGGCAGCGCCATTGTGGAGCTTGGTGGCCGCGCGTGTACAGCGATGAACAAGAAGAAGCGAAGAAGTCTCACACCCAGCGGGTCGCCGGCGCAGCGCGGTGGTGGCTTGGGAAAAGGGCGCCGCGGCGGAGCTCTGCTCGCATGCACTCAGGAAGAGGAGGAGCAGCAGTGGAAGCAGAGGGGCGGGGGTGAGAGCAAGAATGCCTCGGTCGCACCCCCTCCCCTCCATTTAAACCAATAGGAGATGGTGGGGGAGTGGGATCATTTGCGCCCATGATCCCCACTCCCCCGCAATGTGCGGGCGCATTACACGCGTGCCTTAACTACGGCAAGAAGCCCAACCGACAGGGGCAGCCGCAATAAAACCCGCACGCGGTCCGAGGGCGAGGCCTAGCGGGGCCCAGCCCGCCATCGCGTCTCGTCGCGCGCGTGGCCTGGCAGGGCCTCGCCCGCCACTGGGCCGCACGTGGCAGCCTTCCAGGCCGCGACGAGCACAAAATGCCACGCCGGCTTAGCTCCAGCTGGCCGGTTTTCCCAACTGTCATTTCGGTCGGGCGCGGCAACCACGCCGCGGGCGCCGTCCTGCCGGATCCACGCGCTTCGCCGCCAGCCTTCTTCTCCGGGGGGATAAGCTGCAAAGGCCCTCCCGCTTGAAGCCGGCGGACCTTTACAGCTTCAGGGACTACTGTCGGGGGGATGACCCCCGGGTAGGCACCGGAACCCGGATCATTTTTCAGAACATCGGGGCAGCTGGTACCCCTCAATCCGGCTGACCTTCAAGCCGGCTCCCCGACGCGGGCCGGATGGACACGGCATCTCGACCTAGCCGGCTGGCGACGGGTCAACGGTCTCCCATCCAGCCGTACGACAAGACAACCCTCCCATGACGAGAGAGTGTGGCTACAGTGCGGCCGTATCTGCTGACCCAGGCAACCGACGTCAGTGCGGCTCACCACTGTAGCCCCACGACGCCAACCACTCCGTGACGCGGGACGAGACGGGCAACAGTGCCGTGTAGCCAGCGGGACCCGCAGGCAGTGGGCCCCGCAACCCGGCGGACCCACCGCCGGCTCCAGACGATGACACCAGGGCCCCGCGCCCATGTAGAGTTACCTTAGTACCCCAGGGAGCGGCCTATAAGACCCCTCGGGAGCCCTCCATACAGAGGAGAGCTCTGTGATCTTTAGAACACACACACACACACACACACTCACACACATGAGAGGTAGAATGGAGAGCTAGCTTCTTCTTCCTCCTCCGCCAAACAGCTCGAGGAGCACCATTGTAGCCCTTGTGCATATCATACCATTACGGCGGGACTAGGGGTGTTACCTCCCCCGGAGGGCCCCGAACCTGGGTACGTCTTGAGTCTCGCTCTCGCGCATGCCAACCTCGCCTCCGGAACCCACCGGCGTCCTCACGTGACCCCCCACTTTTAGCCATCTCATGGCATCTGCAGTGATTTCACCACGACAGGTGCCATGCGTGGTGGTGTTGGGTTTGGAGGTGGTGGAGGAGGAGCCTTTGGAGGTGGTATTGGTTTTGGCCATGGTGGAGGAGGAGGAGCGTTTGAAGGTGGTGTTGGTTTCAGCCATGGTGGTGGAAGTGAGGTTGATGCTTAGGTAAACCATGGTGGTGCTCATTCTCTAATCCAAGTTGAAGATGATGGTGGTGGTGCTTGTACTTCGGTCCAAGTTGAAGATGGTGGTGGTGGTGCTCGTTCTTCAGTCCAACTTGAATATTCTCCAAATGGTGGTGCTCGTTCTCTGGTCCAAGTTCGTGAAGATGGTGGTGGTGGTGCTCCCTCTTCGATCCAAGTTGAAGATGGTGGTCTTCGCAACAATGTGTATGTTGATTGATTTATCCATGACCAAGTATCATTTGAGCATCTTTTGTTTTGTTTGATCGCGCATTTGCAAGGCTAAACTTGATACCTACTATGTTGCGCATGATTCTGGATGTGATGAACTAGTATGATGATGAACTAGATGTATATATATGATGATGAACTAGTGATAAACTTGATAATGTTTGTCCTATGATTTTATTTGTGGTACCGCGAGCCCTCCGGCACGGAACAGATCCTGCAAACGAGTCCCGCAAAACATTTGCGGGACAGGTTTCCGCGATCAGTTCCACCGGGGCGCTCGCGGTCCCGTAAAAATGTTTTGTGGGCTAGCCGGCTGCGGGATCTGCTAGAGATGCTCTTCGTCCAATGAACAGTCGCATATGATCACTTATTCCTATGAACGCACGCACACACACCTTATCTCATGAGCGCCTTCGAGATACCGAGCCGACATAACATTTTGAAATTGATAGTTGACGAAAACATCTCCTCCCACTAAACAAACACCATCGAAAAAGGCTAAAAGAAATCCAAAAAATACGATCACCAGTGTCAAGCCTAAAAGAGTGGCTGGCTGTATCACACATTTTTTTTATTAGTGATACCCAAAGTGGTCGGACCCTTTCCCGGACCCTGCGCAAATGAAAGCTACATACACCGGACTGCCCTTTACTACTGATCTGACAAATGCTCGAGGCATATACTATGTTGAAAAGTGCCTAGTTGGCAACGCCCAACAAGATTACAACAACTAAGGCCGAAGGCCTCCTTTGGTCTGCAAAAAATATTGTAAGAATTATGAAGGATAGGAATTTTGTAGTTCGGTTTGTAGGAATCGAATCCTATCAAATAGGAACTAATTCTTTATATTTCAAAGGAAAAAATATTTGCTTACACCCAGTGAAAAAATTATATCCTACGAGCCAAATGGCATCTCTTTTTTTATAGGATTCAAGATACATGTCAATCTTATTTCCTATGGTTTTCTATTCACATGAAATTCCTATCCTATAAACTAAAGGAGGCCAATCATTTTTTACCCTGTCGTACGCCATTGATTATATGAACGAGGATTCGGTCTTCTATACCATGAAATGGCTATTGTCAGACTTCTTCCTGTGACGGGAGACCAAAGAAACACTTAGAGCATCTCCACACCACCACCACCCCCCCCCCCCCCCCCCCCCCAAGGCCTTTTTTATCGCCGGCGTGAAAAAACAGCCCAGTCGCGCCCCCAGAAGCCCAGTTTTCGCCGGTTAGATCCGAATTTGGTGCCAGCGCACTCAGGCCGAACCCGGGGCGCTGGGGGCGCCCGGGGACATTTTTGGCACGAAATCTTTGTGGGCCCGCCGAGTCAGCGACTAGGCACGGTCGTCATCCTCATCGCCTCGTTTTCCCGCGGGCGATCAATGCGAAGGCTGCCGCCAGTTAGCCTTCCATTCATTCATCACGAGCGGCGCAGTGAAGGCACGCCCGACGCGCGTCCCGCCCCCTCCCACCACGCGTACAGACGGCGGCCGCCCGCTCGCCACCCACCCGCGGCTATAAAAGCTGCCCCTCCCCTCGCTGGTGGCCGCACACTTCCTCGCCATAGCCCCTCTCGCCCTCTCGCCGACGACACCCTTCTCCCCTCTCTCCCTCTCTCAAAACCATGGCCGAGCGCTACCCGGCGACGGAGCGGTGGCCAATGGCTTCGGCCGGCGCCACCTGCACGAGGACGAAGCCCGCCTCCTCTACAAGACGGACTACCCAACACCGCCGAACATGCGGGTGCCGGGCTCCTGGAGGCTCAGCGCCGGCGGCGTCCCAGTGCCTCCGGCGCCCACCGGTGCTGATCGGCGCGCGGAGATCGCGCGCATCCGCTTGCCGCTGCCGGAGCAAGCGCGGAACCAGTCGAGGTACACCCCCGACAGCCACACGCTAGCCACACGCTGTGGACGGCGTACTTCAACAGCCGCCACGACGAGCAACTCGCCTCCACGAACGGCGTCGAGCTCCGTGGCCGCCTCAACTCCGATGGGCGCCAATGGTGGGGCGTCCCCGGTCGCACCCTCGAAGCCGTCCTCGAGCAAATCGAGGCCGGCAACACGCCGCGCTTGGAGTACCCGGCGCCCCCCTCCTTCTCTCGCCGCTGCGGCAGCTCCTGGACGCCGTGGCGAATGGAGACGGCGTCCTCCTCCTCGGGCTCCCTTTCCTCCGGATCGCCTGCGCTCCGCCCCGTCAAGCCGGAGCCACAGGAGACGCCGCTCGGGCGGCGCGCCCGCGGCGGCGCCCTCGTCATCAACGAGGGCGGCCGTGGCCCCTCTCCTCCCTTCCCGCCTCGTCAGGACGAAGACCGAGCCAGGGCTCCTCGCCGTGAAGGAGCACGAGGCCATGGCCACCGACGAGGAGACCGGCCTGAAATTGGTGCGGGACAACTACGTCTGGTAGGAGATGGAGCGCCAGCGCTACGCCCTCGAGGAGATCGCCGCCCGGCACCACGGCCGCGAGGAGGGCGATGTCGTCATCCTCGACGACAGCGACGAGGAGGCGCCCGGGCCATCCAACCCCCCACACAGCGGCGACGCAGGTCAGGGGTGCAGCAAGGATGGCGGCGGCGGCGACGACGACACCAACTTCTACAGGCTCCTCGGCATGTAGAAGGTTCAACGTGACACGGCGGGCGGCGGCGGCGTAGTAGTAGTAGTAGCTGTTTTAAGTTTGTTTTTAAATTATATTTTCAAATTTTCGTACAAATGTCAATGAAACGCCTAAATTTCCTCCAAATTTGTGTGGTGTTTGGCCAAATTTTGGCTGAGTTTGGTTTTTTTAAAAGGCGTCTGGGGCGACCTTGGGGGGACGGTCGAAACTCCAATTTTTTCGCCGGCGCACCCCCAGGCGGCGCTATTTCAAGCCCTTGGGAGCCGAACGAGTGGAGATGCTCTTAGCAAGGCCTGCAAATTATCATGGCACGCCTTCGACGAGATGCATTTCAACATGCCATGCATTCTTCCCCAGCTGCTTCCTTTGAAAACAAACAGAAAATTATGTCACTGCCACGAGCTGCCAGAAAGGAAGAATTGCAAAATTCAGCAGATTGGATAATATATTACTGCTCAATCAGCTTGACAGGAAACAGCAGGGCTGATGCAGCAATGCAGTAAGACAACAAAGTTTACCAGTGACACGACACTATCTTTGTATAAGCATCAACTGCAGAGATGAAAAATGTCACCACTTGAAGACTGAAATGAAGAACTCAGATAACAGACCAGACCCTGAGAGTCCACATGAAAAAGAGCATCTCATTTCATACTGGTCGATGCACTGATAGTGTCGTGTCAGCTGGCAACGAAATGTTGAGCAAGATTAACTGGATAACTACACTGTACTGTACACGGCAGAAATTCTACAAAGGGCATGCGATTACATTTGTATGGAACCTTTACTGTTTGGCCACCTCAGCATATAACAATGGGTCCATGTGTGCCTTTTTCCAACGAGTTTCTGAGAAGTAACTTCAGGAAAACTGCCAAAACCTTCCTATGTTGATCATGTGGTCGTAGCTTTATTGCAATATTTACACCACAACTTCGAAAGTGCTGCATTCATCGCAACGTATGTAAAGTGCATTTAACCCAAACATGTCGTGCAAGCAGAACTTGGGTGATAATGTGCATCCTCTGTCTAAGTGCTCCATGTGGACATTGGCCAACCGTTCCCGCAAGAAATCTAGGTTTACCTGATTAAAGAGATTGAAGCTATCAAGTTCAATAAGATGGTTTCCTACAAAAGAACTCAATATACCAGGAAACCCTGCAAAGTTGCAAATGGAAATTACCTTATCTTCTTCAAGGTCAAGCCGCATCTTACACAAAGTACAGTGTATGAGATTATGAGTTTCTCTTAGCTCTCCTTGTTTGCATACTGGACACCAGAGCTTAGCATTTTCCGCACCCTGACATAGAGTCATAGATTATAACATGGCGTAAGTCTTTGCAAAAAAGAGTAGGCGAAAAAAGGCATAAAGGAATAGTAGAGCAGTAGGAAATTTTAATAACATAGTAAGATGTGCTGCATCTGCAATCAACACAACAAAATAGATTTAGAATATAGCTCAGTACTACTTCAGGTTCACGCTTTTATTGCAAGTTATCATTAGTTTCTGTGAGATGTGAATTATGCTTGAATCAAGTAGCAACAAGAGTGCAGTACATTGACAAACTGCTCCAATAGATAGCATTGATAGACCAGCTGCATTTACTCACTGTACCTACTACTCCCTCCGTCCCAAAATAAGTGTCTTAACTTTGTACTAACTTTAGTACAAAGTTGTACTAGAGTTGAGACACTTATTTTGGGACGGAGGGAGTACTTATCAAGCCACTAAAATGCTTAGGTTTCATAACTTTATTACTGTATGTTGCATTACAGCCACCCTACTGATGTAGCTACAACGAATGCATGCAACTGCAAGACTTTGGTTATGTCATGCTGACATGCGACCAGTTCATTGTACGATGCAGATATGAGCCCATTTTTCGGGTATCCAAAACTGAACCATTTACTAGGACATCTTTCCTACAAGTTTGCCATAATAGTAATTGTGAAAAATTGGCAGTTCATATGCAAGCGGAAGATGATATCATTTGGAAGCATGCAAACGACGGGATATACACGGCGAGCTCCGCCTATAAGGCTCAGTTTCTAGGCTTGACCCTCTCCCCCATGGACTGTATGGTTTGGAAGGCTTGGGCACCTCCGAAGGTTAAATTCTTTGCTTGGTTGGCCTTGCAAGATAGGATTTGGACAGCCGATCGTCTGGAGAAGCGTGGTTGGCAAAACTGTGGCCTTTGCCCGCTTTGCAAGAGGGAACAAGAAACGGGGACACATCTCTTCTTCAAGTGTCGCTACACGCTTAGGCTTTGGAGATTGATCATAGAGAAGCTTGGACTTGCACACATGGACACCTCCGAGTGGCACTTGGATGAAATCGTCAACGCGTGGTGGCAAAGAAGAACCGACAATAATATTCCTAACCGAGACGCAATGGCCTCCCTCACCATGCTCTTGTCTTGGGTAATTTGGAACGAGAGAAACGCCCGCGTTTTCCGCCACAAAAGCGCACCGCCGACGATTCTTCTTACCAACATTTTAGAAGATGCAAAACTTTGGGTGACCGCCGGCGCAAAGAAACTAGGGAACATCATAGTGTCCGAGTAATTGCCATGCCGCATTTGTGAGTGCGTTATAAAAAACTCTAAACTATTCTCTCCCTTATTTAATTGAAGAGGCAAATCTTTTGCCTTTGTTTCAAAAAATATATGGCAGTTATGCCCACCCAGATAAACAGAAGTGAAGGGGCAAAAAGGAAACGGCTTAATTCAACCATGCCATTCAACAACAAATATGACATGAACAAAGGTAAATTATGCATAGAAAGAAATCATGTAAGAATATAAAAAAATGCTCAAGGAAACTTTTCAAAGCAAATTGATGAACTAAATGTTGAATAAACCCATACCTCGCCCTTTAATTGCATATGTTCGAAAACAGCCTGAGCTAAGTATGCATCTTCCTCATCAAGGGCCTCTATTTCTAATAAAAGACACTGTTAGGATTTTAAAATAATATAAAGAAAATTCAGATTAGAAGATTCAAAAACGTTTGGTAGCCATGCCTACAAAATTGCATGCGTTGTCACTAAGGTTGTTAAGATATAGGCAGAGGGGTGCGACAAACAGTTGATCAGGTTTTTTTAGCTAAAAGTTCCAGAGAGAGATAAGAAAGCAGATTGATGGCCGGTACTTAAGCTGTTACAGCACTTCAACGGGAAATAGCACAAGATACACACAAAACTACCTTTTCGAATCATTTCTTCCCGCAGATCTTCATAAAGAAGTCTTTCCATTTCAAGCAATATATCTTCACTTTCAAATTCAGCGGGCATAGCTTCTTGCGGCCCTTCATATTCCCATATCATATCAACTTCTTGGTTCTCTTTTCCATTCACATTCCTTTTGAGTTTCTGTACCTCATCTGAGATAATGTTCCTGACTGCAGATTCGACCGTTTTCTGTCAGCCAACATATATATGGATAAATCAGAGATCAGACATGCATATAAAAGAAGGAAAATCAAGAAATATTAATCAATCGGGGTAGTCATGGTGTATTCCGTTTTATTACCCTGGCCAACTTTCAGTATGTATATGTTTGAACAAAAAAAAACATTGTGGAAATAATGATAACGAATGGAACCGGAATAGGTTATCAATAATTAGAGATGTAATGGGCAATCAGGAACAATACCTAACAGCATGATCCTGGAGTACTTTACATTTATTCTATGCCCTTACAGTGAAGTTACTGCATCATATTTCAACTACAACAGTTCAGTATTGCAAATATGAACAAGACTGGGAAAAAACAAGAGCTATGAAAATTTCTAACAACAGAATCACTTCACAAAGTTTAATATCACCAACTATTCAAATCTATGGTTAAACTGCGGGGTGCCGGTTGAAACACACTGCAAGTGTTTGGAAATGGTATCATACTGGACACTGATCAACCTTGAGTCACCATTCCTTTTCAAAACAGTAGCTTATACCAATATCTTGAGCTGGTAAGTGGTAGCTAGACGACATGTAAAGGAGCCTAGCTCATAGCCTTTATTTATAAGAAGAACATAAGCTGCATGGAGCTGCACAAGATGTTATGAAGGAGAATGCACCATATCTAGATACCATGTCATTAGCAGGCGGCTGCCCTTGGTTCCTCATCTTCCAGAGCAAGTGGACTCTCTCACTTTTAACTCTTGTCATGCAATTCGCCCTAAGCTGTGGATAAAGACAACAGGGGATAAGGACAAATTATGAGTAATACGAGATGAAGGCACATAACAGTTATTAGATTGCACGCAGCACTGACAGGCAATGCGAGGGCAGTTCACTGAAACCTTTGGTGCAGATGGCACCCTAGAGGCAGCTCAGTCCAAAACCTACTCTAAAGCTTCATGGTTCCTAATAAAATAGCAGAAAAATGCTTGACTTCACGACACAGGTGACACCCTATTGGCGGTTCTAGGGCAATTGACCGAACACCTTGCGCGCATGGCGCCAGCACCCGGTACCCAGCAATCCAGCAGTACCATTACGCTTCAGACTCCGGCGTGTTGCGTGCTGCGTGCTGCGTGCTGCGTAACAACATAGAACTAGCTGCACCTCCGGCGAGATGAGCTGTGAACGGAACGAACCTCCTCTCTCCAGTCCGGGCGGCGGGATTTGTTGGGAACCCTCCGGGGGCGAGCCGAATCCATCGTGGCGGCTGGCCGCGCCGATCGCCGGGAGACGAGGCGCCCGCCGGGTCCGGCCCCTTCCCCTCTGCTCTCTATTCGTCTCGCCGGCGTGGAGAGCGAAGGCCTGGGGACGCGCGCTTCTCGCCGCGGCGCGGGCTCCGGGAACGCCTGGGGGAGATTTGCCTCGCGCGACAGAGGAACAGGAAATCGCGAGAGGACGGCGAGGACGGGGACCGTTTCCGTAGAGTTGCTTTTCTTTTTTTGAGAAAATTCCGTAGAGTTACTACTCTTCTCGCGAGGAATTTTCTTCGGGCTCTTGGGCTCGTGCGGCTAAACCTGGCAATAGTTTGAAACCCAGACTGAATCCAGCCCAAACCAAGCAACTCTAGGTCATTAGTCCAGACCAATCCAATCCAAAAATTTATAGCTATAATCCAGACCAAACCAAATTATATGGATTTTTCACCCAAACCCATCCAAACTATTTTCCCTTTTTGGATTCAACCCGCAGTTTCAAATCGTGGATACTAGAAGCTGGCGTGCTGACGTCCGTATACGACTCCACGCCCACTGCCTACCACGTGCATGATGCCCCAATCGGCCGCGGTCTCGCGCACGGCGGCCAGGCAGGCGGAGCTGGCGGGGGGTTCTAGTGGGAGGCATCGAAACCATCCACGGCGACAACGGGAAACTGCGGAGAGCGGCCAGGCGGCCAGCTTGTCGTTGCCTAGTCGAAGGCGTCTCCCAGGCCCTAGCGCTCCTTCACCGACCGCACGTACTCAGTTGGGTTCGCGGACAGGCCGCTCATTTTTTTTCCGGGAAACTTCGAGCTTTATTCAACTAATCTCTGTTCCCGCACGATCAGCTAAAACGCTGGTCATGAGGAAGCCAGGGGGAGTCCATCCAGCAGTCGATAATCCCCAGAGTGCAAGCATGCTTAGCACACATATGGGCTGACATATTGGAGTTTCTCAATACATGTTGAACATCAAAAGAAAGAAAAGATAAGGCTAGCTCTTCTATTTCTAGTAGTAACGGCGCTACGATGGAGCGCGAAAACCGTCGCGAGTGCCATAGCTGAACTAGTTCTAAGCAATCTGTTTCCATGAGCACTTGCGAAAAGCCTCGAAGCTGTGCGAAAATCACCCCATCTCGCAAAGCAGACGCTTCTGCTATTATAGGGTCCGTGATGTGGGGATAAGGCTTGCTCCAGGCTGCAATGAAGGTCGAGGAAGTTCGTGCCACTCCTCCAGCTCCACTCCTGTGTTCAAGCATTGAAACACTAGCATCTGTGTTTACCTTTACCCAGTCTTGATCAGGTGGCCTCCACCCATAGCCAGGTAAAACCTTCGTCTGTTCCAAAGGAAGCTCCAGCAGGGCAAGAGCTTC
This sequence comes from Aegilops tauschii subsp. strangulata, assembly GCF_002575655.3. Taxonomy (NCBI): domain Eukaryota; kingdom Viridiplantae; phylum Streptophyta; class Magnoliopsida; order Poales; family Poaceae; genus Aegilops; species Aegilops tauschii. Next base: position 365,926,424 of record NC_053035.3, on the reverse strand, counting down.
TCTTATAGGTTTGAGAGATTGCGCCGGATTCATACTTGCTTTGTCGTGCGTTATATTATTGCGAGAGGTCCAAATAGCCCACATGACAGTAACAATTTTCGCCCGATCACTCTCTGAAAACCGAGAATCGTAGAGAATATCCCTGCACCAAGTCATAGGATGTAATTCCGGTAGTTTGACCTGCAGCCAATTCCGAGCTTCTATCCAGAAAGTTTGAGCATGTGAACACTTGATCAAAGCATGCATCAAATCTTCATCACCTCCCATGCACACTTTGCAACGTGATAATGTTGCAATATGCTTGTACTGTAATGTGCACTCCACCGGAAGGATGCCCCGGAGGACCGTCCACCAGAACACACGCACCTTAGGTAGCACTTTAAGCTTCCAAAGTCGAGTCCATAACTGCTTATTATTCTCTGAAGATTCTGTGATCGCCCCTTCCTCTAGAGCTAAATGCTCGTTATGAGTCATTAGAGCACGATACGCTGACTTCACAGTATAGGAACCCGATCTCTCATGATCCCAAGCCCAATAATCATCACCACCTCCTTGTCTGAGTGGAATATTCAAAATAGTGTCAGCATCCGGTGGTATAAAATTGTCTCGAACAAGGCCAGCTTTCCAGGACCAAGTCACATCATCGATCAGGTATGAAACTAGATTGATAGGTGTTGAACCGATCTGTGCAGTGGGCCGCAACGAGAGCTTGCCTGGTAGCCATCCATCCTGCCATACGCGCGTGGACAAACCATTGCCAAGCCGCTTTAGCAGGCCAACATCCAGTGCCGCGCTCCCGGCAACAATCGCTCGCCAGGTGGCCGAGGCGTTACGAGGAACAGTAGCATGCATGAAATCCGTGTTCGGGAAGTAACGGCCTTTTAACACCCCGAGAGCATAACGAATCCGGGCTGGTGATAAGCCTCCAGCCATGTTTCCCTAACAATGCAATATTGAAGCATTCCAGATCACGGAAGCCCATTCCTCCTTTAATTTTTGGAAGTGACAAGGACTTCCAATCTATCCAATGTAGAGACCTTCGATCTATAGAGCTGCTCCACCAGAACTTTGCCATCGGTGAGGAGATGTTTTTGTAAACTTTTTTCGTGAGTTTGAAGCAGCTCATAGTGTATGTTGGCACCGCCTGTGCTTTTGCCTTGATGAGCACTTCCCTCGCCGCGCAAGACACCAGTCTTTCTGTACCCCCATTCAACTTTGACCTCACCCTTTCTCCAATGAAATCAAAGGTGTCTGAGGTGATCTGTCCAACTGCTGTGGGGAGGCCCAAATATCGCTCATTGAACGCCTCAATTGATATACCCAACGCAGTTTTAACCATTGCTCGTACAGGACTAGGAGTGTTTGGACTAAAAAATATAGAGCTCTTCTCTTTGTTAACACACTGTCCTGAACACTCACCATAATTCCTGAGAATGTTGTTTATACGCTTTGCACTTTCCAGTTTAGCTTGCATGAAGGTAAGACTATCATCTGCTAACAGTAGATGATTAATCCACGGTGACTGGGTGCACACTTGAATACCCTTGTCTGCATGCACTCCACCATATCTGTTCAAGAGTGTTGTGAAGCCCTCAGCACACAAAAGGAATAGATAAGGTGACATGGGACATCCTTGCCTGAATCCCCTAGAGGGGGTGAAGAACAGCAGCAACTCCCCATTCACTCGAACCGCAAACCGCACTGATGTTACACACTTCATAATCAGTCGGATAAAGGACGAGCTGAACCCCAATTTGGCCATAATCGCCTGTAGATAATGCCATTCGACGCGGTCATAAGCTTTCATCATGTCCAACTTAACAGCACGTACCCAATTCTTTCCCTTCCTCCTTTTCTTCATTGCATGAATACTCTCATGATCAATAAGAACATTATCTGTAATGAGTCGCCCAGGCACAAACGCACTTTGCTCCTCACTTACTACGTCGTCAAGAAAATCCCTCATCCTGTTAACAATACATTTTGCTGCAATCTTGTACAACACAGGACATAGAGAGATAGGTCTATATTGGGTTATTCGTTGTGGGTGTCGAACCTTTGGGATGAGGGTGATGGATGTTTCATTCATACCTTTTGGAAGTTCGCCCCCATTCAAAAAGCTCAAGACTGCCGGGGTTATGTCATCTTTCAGCAGTAGCCAGTGCCTCTGAAAAAATCCCGCAGTAAATCTGTCCACTCCGGGTGCTTTGGATGGAGCCATTTGAAACAGCGCCACCCTCACCTCTTCTGCCGTAAACGGCTTATCTAGATGTGCATTCATAGGTGCTGTCACCCTTTTTGGAACTAAGTCCAGCAGTTCATCGAGGGGTCTGACTCCTTGAGATGTATACAGTGTTGTGTAGAACTGATGTACCTCATCTTGGTCATCTGCCCAAGACTGGCATACCGACCCATCAGCTCGCACAAGCCCCTCAATTTTGTTCATTCTCCTGCGTTGAGCTGCTTGTGCGTGAAAAAAATTTGTATTCCTGTCTCCCTCGCGCAAGTATGGTACCCGGGACCTTTGGCGCATCTAGATTTCCTCCTGGTGAAGTGCCTCACGCGGCTTCTTAACTATGGCTTTCTCTTCATCAGAGGGACCTCTCCTGCCCGGACGGCTCCTAAGCTGGTTCAACCTCTGTCGGAGTTTCCTCACTTTGGCCGTCAAACTGCCGAACTCTCGTGCGCCCCATGTAGATAACAAACTCTGCATATTATTGAGCGCATTAATCACTCCCAACAGGCCATGCAAACGAGCTCCCTTTTGCCAATTGTTCATAACAACATTATCATAGTCTGCATGTGTCTGCCACACATCTTCGCAGCGAAACTGCTTCCCTCCCCTTCTCTTCTCAGCCACATTTGTACGGAGCTTGACCAGGACCAAGCAATGGTCGGAGTCCGTAGTGCTAATGTGCCGAACTCTGGATTGCCCGAACAGATGCATCAATGCTGGGTTCCCAAACGCTCTGTCCAGTCGGGCCCTCACATTATCGTCGCCTGTTTGGCCATTATCCCAAGTGTACTCCGTTCTAGACCAGCCCATATCCTGGAACAAGCAATCATCAGCTGCTTCACGGAACGCACGCATCTGCCATTCAGGCCGGGCAGCGAGCGAAAAGTGTTCCGTAGCATAAAGTGTTTCATTGAAATCCCCCACACATAACCATGCTGGATGTTGGATAGAGAACAAAGTCCGAAGACATCTCCAGCTATGGTGTCTGTCTGATGCTCGAGGGGCTCCATAGAACCCTGTAAATCTCCACTTATCTCGATTCAGATTACTATTCTGCACCATCACATCTATGTGGCCCAAACTGAAACTCTGGAGATCCACCTGAACCTCATGTGTCCAGAATAGCCCAATACCTCCGCTCAGACCGTCACTATCTACTACAAAACAGCCTGCAAAGCCAAGAAGATTTTGCAGACTTTCTACCCTCTTTGCCGCAATCTTTGTCTCCATCAGAAATAAGAGACCGGGCCCTTCTTGCTTCACCACACTGCGAAGCTCACGAACTGTCGCTGGGTTCCCAAGCCCGCGACAGTTCCAGCTGAGGCAATTCATTGCGCCCGGCAGGGCTGCGCCGCAGCCTCTGCCGTTTCCCCGGAGTTGACCGGGGTAGGTTTCTTCTTTTTCAGCATCCTCTCGCCGTCACCACTTTTCTCAGAGGAATCAGATAGCACCTCTACATCGCCCCTTTGGCCATCCTCTGGATCGTGTGCCTTGTCCATCAGCAAGGGTATAACCCTCCTGTACTCTTGTTTCTTCTCTTGCGGCCCTCCCTTGCGTTTATTCAGCTTTTTGCTTTTAGCCGGAGAATTAACTTCTGCTCCTTTCTCAGCTGCATTACTCGAACCCCTTGTCTCAGCTTTGTTCTTTTGACTACTTGATTGATCTCTGGACGTGTTCTCGCTAGCACTCGGCGCTCTGCGATCTTCCGGCGCCCGCAACCCTCTTCCAAAGGGGAGGTCCCCATTGGCATCTCGAGTCCCCGGGGTCGGACAGTGCAGATTAGAGTGGCCCAACCGTCCGCATGAGAAACAGAAGTGCGGAATATTCTCATATTGAATGTCATACATGTCCGTCCGTTTCCTTCTCACTGACTCAATTAAGATCCAGCGCCTTAAAGGTTTGTCCACATCAACTGAAACTCTAGCTTTAAGATAGCCATTGACATGATCAAACTGCACCCCAGATGCTTTCTTATCAATCTGTTGTGCAATCGCAGCACACCACTTCTCACCTCGGAGATTAAAGGGCAAGTTGACAACCCTTGCCCACATATGAATCTTGCTAAAGCTTAGTTCAGAAGGCCGCATACATTCATCAAACTCCGACAAGACGACGGCGTTCTTACTTACATGCCATGGCGAACCTTCCCAAACACGATCACGATCTCTCCTGCTCGCGAACTCAGCCACGAACGTGTTTTCCTCGACCGATCTGAAGATCAGACCTTTAGGATTACCCCAAGCCGGACGAAGTGCGCTGATGATTGTCCGTATGTGTAGAACACGGCGGTGCAGAACCTTCCCCGCTATCATCCACTTCTCCGGCTGACCTTCTTCTCTATCATCGAGAACCAGCGGCGTCGCCTCCTCTTCAGATATGTCCAGCTTACCTAGGGCCTCCGCCAGCTTCGCCCTTGCCGCACCCGGCGACAGGGGCTCCTTCCCCTGGCCATGCCCCGCTGATGAAGCCATCCTCGGGATCACGATCCTATGTGCCGCGCCGTAGATCGGCGCGCGCCGTCGAGTTCCACCCGTAAAACCCTAATCGCCCTTGACAGGCCGCTCATGCTCAGCGGCTTGATGGTTGGACTGGATTGAGCTACATACATGTATATGGTAGGGATTGGTAGCTGGTCTCTTCCCGTACGGTTTGGTCGAGAGACTGGATTCTGTCCATGGATTGAAACCATTTGAGACTGATGGTTAGTGTCCAGACCAAACCAATCTAATCCGATAGTTGATAAAACCCAAACCAGACTAGATTGATTTAGATTCCCAGATTATTTAAACCAACCCAACACAGTCCAATAGCAAAACCAACCTGAAACTAAGGTTCCAGTCCAAACTATTCCCAGGTCTACGTGCGGCGGTCCGTGTTTCGCTCTGGGCCTGAGCAGAACCCGGCCCGGTTATGATTTATTCGCATAGTGCCAGCCAAATTGATATGGTTTCCCTAAAAAAACAAATTGAAATGGTTTGCACCTTTTTGTTTCTGAAATGGCTTGCATGTTTGGGCTGTGCTCTAGAAGAAACTTACGCCGGAAGGGAGCGGAAGAACATTTTGCTGAATCTTAAGGGTAATCGATTTTGTCTGCAGCTTCTGAATTTGTCCAATACCCCTAAAAAAATCTGAATCTGTCCAATTCTATGAACATCGCTTACATGCTAAACATAAGGAGGGATGTGATCACATGGCTATCCAGCATGCCGAACAGAATCATACACAGACTGTTAGGCATTGTTACACGTGAGAATTAAGGTTCCTTGTGACAGTAACTCTACTCTTGATATACTAGAAAGTTATACTGAGGCAAGATACTAGTACTAGCACGAACCACCCTTCCTTTCACGACATCAGAGGGACCTTCTCTTGCCCCTGGCCGTCTGTTTCGCTCAAGCAAGGTGGTCTCGCGGCCTTGTAGTAAAAGAAGGCTATCATCCTCGCCAACACCTCGGCCGACCGGACAGCTATCAGAACAAGGGATTACAGATCAGGAAAACTGATGACCGGACGAGAGTTACATTGGAGGAGTATTCATCTACATCTACAGAACGGACAAGGTATACCTTTCTCTCGGTGCAGTATCTTCCCTGCGTTGGTGAAGAGCAACTCAGGGAAACCGGACACCTTCAGAGCGGCCACGAGGTCTGGCTCCGCGCAGGCATCGACCGCAACACACTGCGGGTGAACAAGAATGGTCAGAGGTCAGAACGTGAGTGATTCACTGAGGCGCCGACTGCGACGGATTTATATTTACAGAAGAATGCCATTAAGAAGTGTGTAGTACTCTTGGTGAAGGCAGATCGTGTTCCCAAAACGTCTCGATTGCCTTTACGAGCTCAGTTCTTGCCATCTCGTTGTCCTGAAGTCTGCACAAGGAACATTTGTGGTGATTTACCAAAGTAATACATCACGCCCTGTAAGTTTCATAAAGCTACTATATGGCCAAAAGGATACTTCAAACATGAAAGTTAACAAACCATTTTGCAAGAATTGACAGAACCATTCAGATGTAATAGCATATATGAAAAGGATAACTGAAACATGAAATGGCACCAACCACTTTGCAAGAACTGACGGAACCATACCTCTTGTACCGGTTATGCACGAGCACAATCAACGGGCCGAAGTCCGTGAACACGGTGTCGTCCCAATCCTTTGTCTTGACATCCCTGACCGGCTTGATGTAGTTGTCATCCTCCCAGACCACCTCCTTCTTGCCATCATCCACCCCATCATCGTCGTCGGCGTCATCCCTCTTCTCAGGCTTGATGGTGATCTTGTCGAAGAACTGGTCCAGGCCGAAGCCCATACCGTCCTGGGCGTCCTCGGGCCACTCCGGGTCCTCCTCCTCGACAACCAGCTCGTACTTGGTCAGCAGCTCCCTCATCTTGGCCTTCTTCTCCTCCGGGTCAGTCAGCTCCCGCGTCTCCGGCATCCGGTCCATCATCTCCCGTATCTTCCTCCGCAGCGTCCTCCGCTCCTGGTCCGTCATCCGCACGGGGCCTTCGTCGTCGTCTTCGGAGTCGGAGTCGGGGTCGGCGCTGCGCGGCCCGCCGCCGATCACCAGCCGGCCAGCCTTGGGGTCGCTCGCACGCAGTGCCCAGGCGCGGGCGGCGAGCACGGGTCCCAGGCTCGGCCTGGACCGCGGGCAAGAGCCGAAGCTGACGACGAAGCGCGGAGGGAGCGCGTGCCAACTGGGGTGCTCTGGCCGTTTGGGGCAAAACATCGAACAGGTCGCGGGCAGGGAACAGCGAAGCGCCATTCGTGGCCTCCTGCGCGCGCGCGCCTTCTCTTCTGGCCTGCTTCTACTCTTCCTGGGGTGGAGATTCGGAGGTGGTCGCTGGCTCGCTGCCGATGCCGCGGGAACTGGCTTATGAATTTGGTACGGGATTCGCGGCAGTGATGATTCTTGTGTGCCTAATCTGCTCCGGCTTGTATGCTTGGGGAGATATTTGCTTGGGTGCACTGGGCGAACCGGACGAGTGAACGGATCGGATGTGTTTGGTTGGGGTCATGGACTGGAATGGCATGGGTCCGACCCGTTCCCAAGCCTCGTTCTCGTGTTCAGTTGGACATATGGGACGCCACCAACTCGTTCCCGCGGACCGAATATTCGGCCCAGATGCGGAACGAGGTGAGACCTCGAAAACGGCCGGACCACGCGGAACCGCTCGCCCTCTCGCACTCTCGCAGCCCTATCGCCTCTCACTCCCAGGTGCGCCGCCTCCCCCTCCTCTCTCCCCCTCCATGATCTGAGCCGCGCCGGCCGATTCCTCCCTTCCCCGCCGGCCACCTCCTTTCTTTCCTCTCTGCCCGCTGACTCCTCTCTTTCCTCTCACGATTTGCAGAAAGACCAGGGGGGCTCGATCTGGATCTACGGGTTTTGTGGCTTGCAGAGGAATAGCAGCGGGGCGGCGGCTTCCGGCGGGCTGAGAGCGGTACCAGAGGCCCAGCAGAACAACCCAATCTCAAGGTACAAACCTCAATTCATTCCCCTTGTATATGCTCCTGCTGCTCATGGATATGCCCAGCCGAGAGTGATACACAGAGATGGAGAGATTATTGTGATGACTCATGGTTGTTCTTGATTCACTTTTGTTGCTTTATGTTGTTAAAATCAGTGGTCTCTTTTCCTAATCTGTACCAAAATACATGATGTCCAGTGTATCTTTGCAATATATATGTTGATGTAAGCATCATTGGATACTTTTTATTGTATGCATCACTTGTAGATGGTCAAGAAGATGAACAAAAGAAAAAAGATGGTTAGGGGAGCTGTTGTTTTTGTTGCACTAGCTGCAATGGTGGTCATTGTTCGGGCTATAATAAGGAAAAAAAGACCACGGATTACCTATGGGCCGATGCATGAAAGAGATCGAATCACCTACGGGCTTTTGGAGATTTCATATGTGAACTTAACGTGTGTGGCTGAAGTATGTGCACTGGACATGTATGACTCTATTGTACTTTGGTTGCTTTTGGGAATTTCGTATGTGAACTACACATGCACCTTGTTGAAAACTGTGTTATATGTGCTGTCATTTATATCTTCGGCTTGTCAATATATATTGTTGTGCTGTCTTTCTTGAAAATACAAACGAAATGCTACTGAAATTTTGAATTTTATGTCATTTCATTTTTCATTCCGTGCTTCCAACCAAACACCGGAACGGAACCAACCCGTTCCTCCCTTTTACTACTACCAAACACATGAATGGAATGGGCCCGTTCCTCTGGAATGGAACCATTCCATTCCATGACAGTTGGTTCCTCAACCAAACACACCCGAAGTGAACCCTGAGAGAGGCGGCCGGTCCCACGCCGCTGCGATACGCTTTTATTTACAGAAAAGGGTATTACTGGGGCTTGACTTTGTTCCTAAAAATTCATTTTTATTTCGAGCATTTCAAATGTTCGAAAAAGAACTCATGTACTTCTTCCGTTCCATAATTCTTGTCGTAGTTTTAGTTACACATCGGATGTTACAGGGGAAGATCACCTGTAATTATTTGTCAATCACAAAAATGGCAATTAAAAATCGTTTATATCAGAGATACTGAAGATGTCCATCCTTGCAAAATGGGATTGTCAGTCAGGTGTGACCCTTGATGATCAAATTAAAACACCAAGCTGCGTCAGGAGAGATTCCAAATTCGGCCTTCGAAACTGTGAACCCATATACTCCCCAGTCCCCCTAAACAATTTGGTCGAGCATTTCAGATGTTCGAAAAAGAACTCATGTACTTCTTCCGTTCCATAATTCTTGTCGTGGTTTTAGTTACATATCGGATGTTATGGGGGAAGATCACCTGTAATTATTTGTCAATCACAAAAATGGCAATTAAAAATCATTTATATCAGAGATACTGAAGATGTCCATCCTTGCAAAATGGGATTGTCAGTCAGGTGTGACCCTTGATGATCAAATTAAAACACCAAGCTGCGTCAGGAGAGATTCCAAATTCGGCCTTCGAAACTGTGAACCCATATACTCCCCAGTCCCCCTAAACAATTTGGTCATCCAAGGCGGATATCGTTAGCTGTAACACATTACGAAAATGGAACAAATCCCCCTGAAAAAACAATTGAAGCATTACACGACAGCCAGAAACAAACACTAGGGTTTCCCCTTCTCTGCTAATATTTTTTTTTTATAAATTCATCCGCAGCATCCAAAAAATTAACATGTCAGCAGAACTTGTACAGTTTTTTTTTTCGAAACTCGGCCCCTCTTCTACTTTTTTACTTGTACAGTATGGAACGAAGTGTCTTGGTTCTTGAAACTCATATCTCCTATGTTCTGCTTTCGTGATGATACATAATCTGAATTTAACATAAGGGTGCCAAAACCCATGCAGTGGCGGAAGAAAGAATGATAAATAGTTGGGAGGGAAGCAAAGAATGATGGTGTTACAACTCAGGCTGAAGAACTTGGGTTCTTCTTATTTGCTGAAGACCTCCTCTTCCTTCCGTCAAAACTGAATCAGCCAAACTGGAGCCCGCTGAAACCGATGGGCTCATGGGTGACTCCAGCAGTCCTTGGCCTACCTCATCTGTCTCTGGAAAGACAACCGGGCTAACATCGGTGCTTCCGCAGAAACTGTGTAGCTACGTCTACGGAAATGTGTCAGCTTGTGCATGACGCCTCAGTCTCACCTTTGCTCGCTTGGTCATCGACAAGGTCGTTTGACATGGCTGATGGAATCCTGTGCCGCTTGAGGATCCGAGACGTGGCAAGCCTCGCGTTCTGAAATTTCAGGACGATCATCCGCTCATCGTCCAAATCAATTCTCAAGTTTTCTTCAGTGCAGTTCTCCACGATACTGCACAAATGCTTCAAATTCTCAACCTCAACACCATTCACCTTCTTTACCTGCTCATATCATGAAGCCTGGTCAGTTGAGAAAACTACAAAGGTCACTAAGGATGTGGTGTGTAATAATAGGATTTTCTTATCGAAGATGACCTGGAGTTCAGCCAGCCTTTCATAACCAACATTAATATCATCCATTAGGACCTGTAACGCAGATTGATCAGTAAAACACCTCAAAAAAAGATTGATCAGTAAAAAGATAATTATGCAAAAATACACGGTAAGTAAATGCAAGAGGTTTCCTAACAAGATCATGAAACTGGAAACTGAGGCATGAGAAGATTGAATTAGTGCAGTAGTACCTGAGATAATATTACTAACTGTTGGCCAGCCTTCTTCGGAAGCTCTCTCAGTGCCCGTTCACACAGTCGGCGTGGCGAAGTGTTGTACCAGTCCTCCCCAAATTCATGGAGATAAGGCTGGGTCAGCGGGATAAAAACAAAACCAGCAAAGATGTAGTAGCTGGGCAGTTTATCGAATTGATGTACAGGAACCAAAGGTTGCAACTGCATAAGAAGAATCACATGTATAAGATCACTTCACTGTACATGTGAAAACTGAAAAGGAGAAGCACGAGGGCAAAAATGGTGACAGGAACCAACGGAAATGATAAATGCAAAGCCTAAGCCTGGGGGTTAGTTTGTACAAGATGGACCCACTTTTGCGGATTACTGTTTAACCTGCATAAGAGATGAGCGGGGCTGTCCATAAATCTGACCATATCCAGTCCTATCCAACTAGCTGTAGAAAAGGTAGACAGGCTGAACGCACTGGGCTAATGTAGTGAATCAGATGTGTTACGGACTTCATAGTTGTGGGATGAGTTCTAAAATAGGTGATAAGTATTGAGATGGATGTTACTTTCGTAGGTATGTATTGTATTAGGATTCGGTTCAGTTCAGTCAAGGTGGATTCAATCACCATGTTTGACTCTGAGGAAACTAAGTACTACTAACAAACACTAAACAGGGAGAACAACATCCCGTCATTCTTATATTTAGTACCAACCTCTCAAATAAAATGCACCCTGGTTAATAAGAAGCTCGAATAAAATGTACAAGATTGCAAAGCCTTACAGGTCTAAGTGTCACATTCAATTCATGCTCTTTGCCATCTCTTAGTACTTTGATAACGGCTGTTTCTTCAGGCTTCTTCATAGACACAAGATGATCAAAGGTGATTCTCTCTCTATTTCGAAATGGAACTGCAAGTATTAAAAGAGATCATGATCATCAGTTGTCGACCCTGAAATGCCAGGATGCTTCATGTTTCGGAGTAGCGCATGAATAGATTCATCGACCAGCAATGCAAAAACGTGCAGCAGAGTATGCCAAATGATGGTCTTAAAATAACATGATAAACAGAAAACATATAAGAAATCAAAATTTGCGACACAAAATGGCTGCCAATGCATGGGAAGTTTTAAGCTCACCTGTCCCATCATTCGCAATAGGCACGCCATCAAACTCGAGAAGGATATCGTCTTTCTTCAAAATTTTGTAAGCGTCAGACAGAGGATTTATTCTACTGACTAACACTCCAGTCATTTCAGGCCGCATACCAAAGCACTCTCTTATTTGGATGTTCTCAGTGGCCTGGCAAGATATCCCAAGAGAACAAAACCCAGAATATTTGCCACTCTCTTCCACACCAGAAATAAAACGCTTAATTACAGGCACAGGTATAATATACCTGCAAAGAAAAGGGTTACGCACAAAATTCCAGGTAAAACAAAGGTTCTATTGGCGCAAGACCTAAATAGTGGAGTATTCACCCAATGTTTTCTGCTCCTGACAGATTTTGGAAAGCAACTCCAGCCACTTTATCGCCCATGATTGCAGGCCCGCCACTATTGCCTGGATTAATAGCTGCATCTATTTGTATAGCCATGAGCTGAGTCGCACCATGGGCATACTGTGTTGGTTCCACTCTAGAAACAACCCCCTTGGTGACAGAGATATTGTCTCCACCTGCGCCATACAGGTACACAATAATTTAGTTGTCTACATTCTTACATGGTTTTAGGTGTCTAAATAGATGATCAGCAATACAGCATCGAAGCCGAGCTGAGCTGAATAAAAAATAGTAGTAGTAGGTGAACTTTCTGAAACAGCAGAACCTAAATACTGTAGAATTTGTCAGCATTGGTACCTTAAATCAAATCAGAGATTTCCCAACAACATTGCAACCTGGGATCACATAGTAGAATCTAAGACCCTACCTGATTCTTAAACAAATGTATATTTTCTAAAATCTACCAGGTATTTCAACAGCTATACATACTTTAGTTGTACATTAAGAGCCTTCATTTTAAATAGAGTCTAAATCAAACATCTATTTTTTTATGACAAGGGTAACTTTACAATTAAAAAGGACATATGCAAATAATTACTTATGATTAATTATTAGGACCAATTGAATTGGTAGGATCATGCACAAATCCCAGTTATGAGTTATCATACTACTCTGTTTAGATTTTAACATCATAACAATATTAAGATCCCACCTAGTACACAGTCAGCACGCTAAATAAATAGTTAAGAGTCATAAGACTTGGGGTCTGTTTGGTTCATACACTAAGCTTGTCAACATTTGCCACGTTTTTTTGCCATACATGACTAAGGTCAGGCAATCAAATTTTGCGCCACACTTGAGGTAATCTTGCCACACTTTACGGAGTCAGTGACGGGTGGGGCCTAGAATACTGCCAGAAGTGAGCAAACCAAACCGCGCGCGGGGGGGGGGGGGGGGGGGGGGGGGGGGCTAACTCAGCCTAACTTGTGTGGAAAAAGTGTGGTAACCTTAGTATACCAACCAATGCCCTTAAGATTGCCAACCTTGCTAATGGCGTACCATTCATGCTAAACTGCTAATTCATATGGAAACCATCACATATCCAATGACAAAAATAATGCATAGGTTGGCATGGCATTGTTCAACAAAAGGACACACAGTGATGCTATAATTCTATAATAACATTGTAATGTCATGTAGTTTGTTGATTTGTATGATGTAATAAGAAATTAGGAAGCATATTTGCGACACCAAAGTTGCAGGGGCTACTTTCTACTGTTGCTTTCGTGATTGATTATCAAGCTAATAGTGTAACAAATATTTCGATAAGTGCAGAAGTGTAGAAATCCCAAATTTATGGATGTTTTCCTTATCCACAATCTTGTATGAACTATGCTTTATGGAGTTGTACCATAGTCTCTGTGTGTATAATCATATTATTTTCATTCACTCACTCAAAGTAACACACTGCTAGCCAGTTTCAGTTATGCCATCACAAACAGGATGGTCATGGTATTACGTATGCAAAACCTTAGTTGGATACTTGTAGATGAGGTAATATGGCTAACAAGTTTGACAACTACTCCCTCTGTCCCATAATATAAGAGCGTTTTTTACACTAGTGACTAGTGTAGTGTCAAAAACGCTCTTATATTATGGGACGGAGGGAGTAACAATCAAGTACTGTAAAAATAATATCAGTGTCAAACTCGTACCTTGAGGGTAGCCAACCACGGCAACAGCTTCCTGCAAAAATGGAATGTCTCCAAGCTCCAAGCTGTTCATCCCCTCCCAAAACTCCTCACTCTCAACTGTAAGAAGAGCCAAATCACACTCATGACCAATAGCCTGAACTTCCGCCTTGTACTTTGCAGGTGATCCATGCTTCCTCACAAGAACAAAAGTATGATCAGCTACCACATGAGCATTTGTGACGATCCTTTTCCCAGAAATTACAAAGCCTACAACAGGGAGGCGAAATTAGCAGATGACCCAAAGAATGAACTCCATTTCAACATCACAGGGGACCAAAAATAACCAACCTTTCACATTATGTTAATATCTAAAGTCGTTATTTTTCTATGTTTTAGATTTTTGTCTCACATCATGGATATTTCAACAGTTCACAACCCAATCCAGTAATATAGTGGGAAATCAAAGCTAAAATTTCCTACTATCCCGTTCTACCGCATTTACTTAGTTCATACTACCAGAAATACACAGTAAGAAATAACACCACAAATTTGCATATGAGATACTCTCTTTCTCCGATTGAATCAGCAAATTAAGCCGATCCCACAGCAACTTAACACTCTACCTATCGTCAAATCAAAAAGTATATTCTCTGCTAGCCACCTATCACAGTAGCAGGGACCCAGACACACTCGCGGCCTCCAGGGGGCTAAACTGCTGAAGATAGGCAGCTTACCGGAGCCCATGCTCTCGCGCTGGGCCTTGTTCTGCCACGGCAGGAAGTAGTTAGGGCCACTTGACACCGTGAACACCTTCACCACCGAGTCCAGCGCGAGCTCCACCGCCGCGAACGCGTCCGTGTCATGCCGCGCCGCCGCAGACTCCACCTCCTCCTCTCCCTCGGATACCTCCGCCGACGGTATCGACGGGGTTCCCAGAGCGCCGCATTCACCTAGGCGGAGAGAGGGTGTGGATGCGCAAGAGATGGTGGAGAAGCGGGGGGCAGCGAGGTGGGGAAGGACGGCGCGGGTCACGGTTCGAAGGGGCGGCAGACGAGATGGATGTGGAGGCGGCGAGGGTGATGGGTGGAGAGGGAGGCGGCGGAGCGAGCGGGCGGAGGAGGAAGAGGAGAGGCGGCGGAGCAAGCGGGCGGAGGCGTGCATGGCGGCCACCGCGGGTGTTGCCGGTGAGGGTTCGGAGATTTTTGGTCCGGGGGGTTTGGTTTAGGTTTGTGTCTGGGTTTGGGTGAGTCTGGGCTCGGATTCAGGTTCGGGTTGGGCTCGACTATGCTCCAATTTTGCAAAAAAAAAATCTCAAATACGCGTACTATATTATATAGAAGAAGACGGGGGTAAAGAGCCCCTCCACAATAGCATTAAATTACAAAGATGAACGCGACTCCCATCCTACTAGAGGCCACACCCTATACAAGCTAACTTGCCGCGGTAGCCCACCCTTCCACTTGGCTAAAGAAACTACCTAGATCGCCCTTGAGCAGTCCCGCTTGCTGCCACATGCGTCCTTTTTGGATGATCTTACGTATGATGACATTCTTACAAGGCAAAACTCCGTCAAAGATGACCGTGTTTCGGTGTTTCCATATTTCCCATAGGGCAAGGATGAGCACAGCGTTGATCGTCCGGTCTTGGCTCCCGCTCGTGGCCCTATCCACACACCATTCCGAGAGGGTTTGATCCGTCTCAGGCATCCACTCCGGCTTGCCCATAGCATGGAAAATGGCAGTCCACACTTCCCACGCGAATACGCAATGAAGCAGAAGGTGATTAATGCTTTCCTCTCCCTGGCTGCACAGGGGGCACTGCTCCTGGTGGTCTAGTCTGCGCCGTGCAAGGCGATCCGAGGTACAGCGCCGATTTTGGATGGCCAGCCAAATGAAGAAGCGGCAGTGCAGCGGCGCTTTGGAGCGCCATGGGAACTTTGCTGAAGGTGAAACCTCTCTTCCCCAAAACTTAGCAGCATAGGCCGATCGCATCGAGAATGAACCAGTGACCTCCCATGTCCATTTAACTTCAAGTGTCTTGTAGGATCAAGGTGGACTCGCACGGTTGCCGCCCATAGCGATAGGTATTCATCGAGTATCTGCTCCGTCATTTCAGGACCGACGTGTCGAGCCCAATTCGCGTTCGGTAAGGCCTGGGCAACCGTGCAGCTGTTGCGCACCCTGCTGCTGACCCTGGCATAGATGGCCGACGCCAAGTCTGCAATTTTGCACCCATCCATCCACTTATCTTCCCAGAAGAGGGTATCTTGTCCATTGCCGAGCTATGATCGGGTTGTCGCCCTGTATATCTGCTTCGCTGCCTCGGGCACTCTAATCTGGAACTCAACCCACGGCCTGGTGCCGTCTGATCTCTGCAACCAAGCCCAGCGTGCTTGCATCGCGGTGTTCAGCCACTTTAGATCCGGGAGTCCGAGCCCTCCTGCCCACTTAGGAGTGCACACCTGCTCCCATGCAACTGCACACTGTCCATCCGCGGCTTGCGCCTCGGCGCACCAGAGAAACCCACGGCAGATTTTGTTTAGCGCAGCAATTGTCTTCTGCGGCACATCAAGAGCAAGTAGAGTGTGTATAGGAATTGCGCAAAGGACTGACTGTATCAGCAGCAGGCGTCCACTCTTCGGCATTTTGCCCACTTTCCAGCTAGGTAGAGCAGCAGCAAGTTGATCGACAAGCCCTTCAAGTTGTGCAGCCGATTGCTTCTGGAGAGTTAGCGGCAGTCCCAGGTATTTGCAAGGGAAGGATCCACCCGGGCACCCCAAAATGTGCTCCATAGTGGCCATGATCTCCGTTGAGCACCGGATTGGGTAGGCAGCACTCTTAGTGAGATTAACGCGGAGCCCCGAGGCCTCCCCATAGATCCTTAGCAGCGAAGCGCATGTGTTCATATCCAGTTCATGGGGCTTGACAAAGATCATGACATCGTTCGCAAACATGGAAAGCCGATGTTGCAACCCAGCTCTTGCCAGTGGCACCAATAATCCCCTTGACGTTGCGATCTCAAACATCTTTTGCAGAGGTTCCATAATCATGATGAAAAGCATGGGGGAAATCGGATCGCCTTGCCTCAATCCAATTGACCATGATCCGAGTAGAGGAGGTGGAGAGCATTCCGCATACCCAATCCATCCACCTGGCGCCAAAACCCATAGCACGAAGCACCTCCACAAGAAACGGCCACTGCACGGAATCAAAAGCCTTCGAAATGTCCAGCTTAAGCATGATGGTTGGGTCCCTAAGGGCATGGAGTCGTCGAGCTGTGCACTGCACCAGCATAAAGTTATCATGGATTGATCGCCCTTTCACAAACGCACTTTGATGATTCCCCACCAAGAAAGGCAACTCTCCTACTAGCCGCAAGGACAGAACTTTGTCGAAGATCTTGATCACTCCATGGACTAAGCTCACCGGCCTGAAATCTCTGATATCCACTGCGCCATCCTTCTTGGGCAGGAGTGAAACGATCGCTTTGTTGAGTGCCTGAAGCCCCCGCATATCACCGCGGTAGAATGCATCTAGCGCCCGCATGAAGTCTACTTTGATTATATGTCATCAAGATGCATAAAATCTGCCCGTGAAGCCGTCCGGGCCCGGCGCTTTGTCCCTTGGCATTGCCTTGATTACCTTCGGTACTTCCTCCTCTGTAAACGGATCCTCCAGGTGCGACAAGTTCCTTGAAGGCAACTGGATCAAGTCAAGATCAATGCTGTGCGCCCTCGGCGGTGCGTCTCCAAACATGTGGGAGAAGTAGTCATCCATCGCGTCCACAATCTCATCATGTCCCATTGCAATCACCTCTCCATTCCTGATTGTGGACATCGTGTTGCGCCTCTGCCGATAGCACGCGTGCTGGTGGAAGAAGCTCGTGCATGCATCCCCTCTTTCAGGTACAGAATCCTCGACCTCTGCTGTGCGATGGTGCGCTCCAACGAGCAGAGACCCAGAAGTTTTTGCTTGAGCAGTTTCCGTAATGGAAGTTCCTGAGCAGTTAAAGTTCTCGAGTCCATAGCTGAGTCGAGGCGAGAGATAACCTCCATTGCAATCCCAATCTGGAGCTTGACATAGCCAATCCAGAGATCGCTCCACTTCTTTAGGCATTTAGCCGTTGCCCTAAGTTTCGCATCCAGCACAACATATGGATTGCCCTCCTGCTGCACAGAGTTCCACGCGGTCTCCACAGTGGGCAAAAACCCGTCCGCCTTCGCCTAGAACGATTCGAATTTAAACCTCCGCCTCCATGCACAGATCCGCGTACAGGTCGAGGAGGAGTGGGCAATGGTCCGACACCGCTGACCCTAGTGCGGTGAGATGGCATGTTGGGTACAACACCTCCCATGATGCGGTCCCAAAAATGTGATCAATCTTCTCCAATGTTGGGTTGGACCTCTCATTTGACCAAGTGTATCTCCGACCGTTTAGGTAAATCTCCTTGAGCTCCAGCACATTCAGTTTGGCTCGGAAGCGAGCCAACATCCTCCTATTGACAAGAGAGTTGTTCTTGTCCTCTGGGTTAACCAGCAGATTGAAATCTCCTATGACCGTCCATGGACCAGCAATCAGCTCCCGTATGTCCACAAGTTCTTGCAAGAACTCCACTTTCTCTTGGTCAAGTTGCGGGCCATAGACACCTGTGATCCACCATTGTTCTCCACCATTGTGTTTGACTAGGGCCGTTAGTGCATTCTCAGTGTAGTGAGGGTGCGAGATGGTCACCACCGAAGGGTCCCAAGCGAGGAGGATTCCTCCCCTTGTTCCAGTCGCCGGCAAGAAAAAGTAGTTCTCAAATTTACTTCCAAGACAATGGGCCACCACCTCGGCCGTTACAACTTCCATTTTCGTCTCTTGGAGACACACAATGCTTGGGTTAGCCGCGACAACCACCTGGTATACTGCACTACGACGTCCGGGGTTGTTAAGTCCCCGAACGTTCCACACTAGCGTTTTAAAAGGTGTCCCATTCATCTTTACAGCCTACACAGTAACCACCGTGCACCGGGCCTATGGCCGGTCCACGACCAGCACCTCCTGCTCAAGCATTGGCAGGGCGGATGCCTCCCACCAAAACAGAGCTAGGATCGCCCTGATATGGTCCTCGGAGAGCGGCTGATCAAACAGTCGCGTGTAAGCCTATAGCGCTTCATCCCTTATGATTTCCCCTTCGTTTGCTAGACAGAGCTTTAGGATGAGCACATTTTGTTGCTTGGTAGCATTTGATCCACGTCCAACTCCACGCGCTAGCCGGACGCTGCGCCTCGGATTCGAGACCGGTTCCCTTTTCCTACTAGGTCTCCTTTTGCTCCCCTCTTTTGCTTCAGCGGGCCTGCCCAAAAGCAGCAGGGACAGGGCCTTACGTAGCTCACCGCAGAGCTCCTCCAACGATTCATTCCGCTTTTCCGACGTGCATGGGCTGCATGGCGTTGCCCCAATCAACGGCTGGCAGATGGGAGTGGCCTGGCCACCCGACAGGCTGATGCAAAAAGTGTCCCCCACATGCATGCGGATGGGAGAGGCCGGGTCCTCACTATCCACCGAGCAGAGACTACAGACCATCGCATCCTCGAACGCCGCGCCAGCCAAATCTTCCTCGGGCGGCATCATGTCGTGGCCTGGGGACAGCACATGGGCACTCGCATCCCCATGCTGCGCGGGATCGGCGCCTCCAATCCTCATGCTACAATCCACCATCGGGATCAGGAGAGACCCCACCCGCAGCTCCACGGCCTCAGACTGACCACCATCCATTGGGCACAGCCTACCGTGGGCCTCCTTGCTAGTCTGCGCAGAATCCACCATCCACCTCAGCTGGCAGACCGATGATGGGGAAGGCTGGGCGGCTGTCGGGCCATCTCCACGTCTTGCCGGGGGCGTCGCACAATTCGAGGCACAAGACGACACCGCAACGGGCAGAATCGTAGGCCCCAGCCCACTTTGGGCAGAGGGAAGCGATAGTTGTGCGGTCAAAAGTGGCCCACGCTCGTCAGCATTGTCCATCATCTCCTGGGCCCTCTGAATCGTATCTCTGGCGACCGCATGACAGCTGGACGGGCCTTGACCGAGCTCCACCCCCTGCCGGGACACATGGTCGTGCCTCTCCCTGGTCGGCGCCGGCGAGTTTGCCGGCGGCGGCGCCTCCGTCGAGCCTTGAGACTCAAGACTGCCCACATCAGCATTGGCCGAGTCATCCACGCGCCTGCCATCACGCCCATCATCACTGTTCGGCGGCCCATCCTCTGACGGCGGCGGTGGCGGTGGTGGCGGATGGAGCTCCATGCCCGCACTCGGAGTCGCCCTGACAGGTGGCGCAATCCGTCTGATGTCCACAGGGTACCACAATGCGTCTGGGGCACCCGGAATGTCACCCGCAGGGAGGGCGCCTGCGGGTTCAGGGATGAAGAGGAAACGTCGGCGAGGAACTTTGGATGGGTCCGCCGTCTTGAGCCAAACTCGAAAGCCGGACATGTCATGGCGGCGCGCCGTACGCTCCGCCACTTGGACGACAAAGCTGCAGCCCCGCAACAGTACCTCCGCCGTCCGCCTCGTCCACGCGTGCGCCGGCACGCCCCGCAGCTCCAGAGGAACGAGGAAAGGAAGCGTCGCTCCTGTTGCCTGCTCCTGGCGCGTCCACGGCCGAAGGGAGAGCGTGAACCCGGCACCCGGCACGCGCGCGCTCCACCATGAGCTGCCCGATGAACGGATGCTCGCAGATGACCAGAAAATCCTCCGGGTGAAAAGGGCGGATGGACATGTCCTCGGGCCAATGCCAAACTCAGCATGCAGGGCGGCAGCCGCGTCCGCCAAGTCCACCGGCGGCCGTGTACCTGTAATGGTGACCACGACCGCGCGAGAGAGATCACTCTCCATGCGCCGCAAATCCTCCGAGTCCTCCAGAAAGCAGCAATCCATCTCCACCTCGGGCTCCACGACGTCCGGCACAGACACAACATCCACCGATCCAGCGAACGGGACTGAGAAGTCCGGCCCCGCGATGCTTGCCACCGACGAGCCTTGTGCCACCTAACTCCATGTCCGGGCGACCCGGATAGCACCAGGAGGGGTGGGCCGGGAGGGGGAGGGGGAAGCGTCGTGCTTGTGCTTCGGCGCACGCTGCCCTGAGACAGCAGCACCGCGCTTCCACCGGGGCCATCCACAGCGGGCGGCGGCAGAGCCGCGGCGCGGTGGGGGTCTGCCACATGGCGCGCCCGTCCACTGCCTGACGACGAACCACGCGGCTCCCTGTAGTCCCTGGCGATGTGACCCTCGCCACCGCAGCGCACTGATACGTCTCCGTCGTATCTACTTTTCCAAACACTTTTGCCCTTGTTTTGGACTCTAACTTGCATGATTTGAATGGAACTAACCCGGACTGACGTTGTTTTCAGCAGACTTTCTATGGTGTTATTTATGTGCAAAAACAAAAGTTCTCGGAATGACCTGAAACTCCACGGAACATATTTTTGGAAAATATTAAAAATACTGGAAGAAGAATCCACGTCAGGGGGCCCACACCCTGTCCACGAGGGTGGGGGGCACGCTGCCCCCCTGGGCGCGCCCCCTGCTTCGTGGGCCCCCTAACGCTCCACCGACCTCAACTCCAACTCCATATATTCACTTTCGGGGAGAAAAAAATCAGAGAGAAGGATTCATCGCGTTTTACGATACGGAGCCGCCGCCAAGCCCTAAAACCTCTCGGGAGGGCTGATCTGGAGTCCGTTCGGGGCTCCGGAGAGGGGAATCCGTCGCCATCATCATCATCAACCATCCTCCATCACCAATTTCATGATGCTCACCGCCGTGCGTGAGTAATTCCATCGTAGGCTTGCTGGACGGTGATGGGTTGGATGAGATTTATCATGTAATCGAGTTAGTTTTGTTAGGGTTTGATCCCTAGTATCCACTATGTTCTGAGATTGATGTTGCTATGACTTTGCTATGCTTAATGCTTGTCACTAGGGCCCGAGTGCCATGATTTCATATCTGAACCTATTATGTTTTCATGAATATATGTGAGTTCTTGATCCTATCTTGCAAGTCTATAGTCACCTACTATGTGTTATGATCCGGCAACCCCGAAGTGACAATAATCGGGACCACTCCCGGTGATGACCATAGTTTGAGGAGTTCATGTATTCACTATGTGCTAATGCTTTGTTCCGGTACTCTATTAAAAGGAGGCCTTAATATCCCTTAGTTTCCATTAGGACCCCGCTGCCACAGGAGGGTAGGACAAAAGATGTCATGCAAGTTCTTTTCCATAAGCACGTATGACTATATTCGGAATACATGCCTACATTACATTGATGAATTGGAGCTAGTTCTGTGTCACCCTATGTTATGACTGTTACATGATGAACCGCATCCGGCATAATTCTCCATCACCGATCCAATGCCTACGAGCTTTTCACATATTGTTCTTCGCTTATTTACTTTTCCGTTGCTACTGTTACAATCACTACAAAACACCAAAAATATTACTTTTGCTACCGTTACTTTTGCTACCGTTACCACTACTATCATATTACTTTGGTACTAAATACTTTGCTGCAGATACTAAGTTATCCAGGTGTGGTTGGATTGACAACTCAGCTACTAATACTTGAGAATTTTCTTTGGCTCCCCTTGTGTCGAATCAATAAATTTGGGTTGAATACTCTACCCTCGAAAACTGTTGCGACCCCCTATACTTGTGGGTTGTCAAGACTATTTTCTGGCGCCGTTGCCGGGGAGCATAGCTCTATTCTTTGAGTCACTTGGGATTTATATCTGCTGGTCGCTATGAAGAACTTGAAAGACGTTAAGACAACAATTTATCCCTCAACTACGAGGGGAGGTAAGGAACTTCCATCTAGCTCTGCACTTGATTCACCTTCTGTTTTGAGTAAGCTTGCGACACCCAAACCTGCTTCTGCTACTCATTCTGATATGTTGCATGTTATTGATGATGCCACTTCTGCTATGCATGATACTTATGATGAAACTACTACTATGCTTGATACTACTGTGCCACTTGGTGAATTTCTTGATGAACAACTTGCTAGGGTTAGAGAGAATGAAATTATTGAAACTGATAACATTGATGAAAGTGATGATGAAGACTCTCTGCCTAATAATTATGAATCGCATGTTATTCCTGAGGGTTATGTCCTTGAAAAAGAAGTTGCTTTAGCTATTTTAGCTTGCAAAGATAGATACGAGCTCAAGAGGTTATTAGCTAAATGGAAGCAGCAACCTCTTAATGCTAGAATGAAACCTGACCCTGCTTTTGCTACTTCACCTATCTGTGTTACTGATAAGGATTATGAATTCTCTGTTGATCCTGATATAATTACTTTGGTTGAATCTGATCCTTCTCATGGCTATGAATCTGAAACTGTTGTGGCACATCTTACTAAATTAAATGATATAGCCACCCTGTTCACTAATGATGAGAAATCTCGCTATCTTTATATCCTTAAAATATTTCCGTTCTCATTAAAGGGTGATGCTAAGATATGGTTTAATTCTCTTGATCCTGGTTGTGTGCGTAGTCCCCAGGATATGATTTATTACTTCTCTGCTAAATATTTCCCTGCTCATAAGAAGCAAGCTGCTTTAAGGGAAATATATAATTTTGTGCAAATTGAAGAAGAGAGTCTCCCACAAGCTTGGGGGAGGCTTCTCCAGTTACTTAATGCTTTGCCTGATCATCCTCTTAAGAAAAATGAAATAATTGATATCTTTTATAATGGACTAACTGATGCTTCCAGAGATTACCTGGATAGTTGTGCTGGTTCTGTTTTCAGGGAAAGAACACCGGATGAAGCTGAGATTCTATTGAATAATATGTTGACAAATGAAAATAATTGGACACTTCCTGAGCCAGCTCCTGAGCCTATTCCTAAACCAACTCCGAAGAAGAGAGGTGTTCTATTTCTCAGTCCTGAAGATATGCAAGAGGCAAAGAAATCTATGAAAGAAAAAGGTATTAAAGTTGAAGATGTTAAGAATTTACCTCCTATTGAAGAAATAGATGGTCTAAAATTACCGCCTGTTGAAGAAACATATGATCTTAATCCATCACCTATTGAAGAATCTCATGGTCTTGATAACCCGACACAGGTAGTAAAGGTAAATTCTTTCTATAGATATGATAAAGCTGAAATCCCTCCTACTAAAATTGCTAGCCAATGCTTGGATGAGTTTGATAACTTTATGGCTAAGCAAGAAGATTTCAATGCTTATTTTGGTAGACAATTAAAACAAAATTCTTATATGATTGAACACTTGGGTGATTATATGTCTAGAGTTAAGGGTGAACTTAAACTCATTAGTAAACATGCTTCTATGGTTACCACTCAAGTAGAACAAGTACTTAAGGCTCAAAATGATTTTCTCAATGAATTGAATAGTAAGAATGATGATTATGCTGTTAGAGTGGCTACTAGAACTGGTAAGATGACTCAGGAACCTTTGTATCCTGAAGGCCACCCTAAGAGAATTGAGCAAGATTCTCAGGGAAATAATATAGATGCACCTAGTCCCTCTAAAAGGAAGAAAAAGAAAAATGATAGGACTTTGCATGCTTCTAGTGAACCTATTGCTGAACCACCTGAGAATCCAAATGATATCTCTATTTCTGATGCTGAAACACAATCTGGTAATGAACATGAACCTAGTGAAAATGTTAATGATAATGTTCATGATGATGCTCAACCTAGTAATGATAATGATGTAGAAATTGAACCTGCTGTTGATCTTGATAACCCACAATCAAAGAATCAACGTTATGATAAGAGAGATTTTGTTGCTAGGAAGCACGGTAAAGAAAGAGAACCATGGGTTGAGAAACCCATGCCTTTTCCTCCCAAACCATCCAAGAAAAAGGATGATGAGGATTTTGAGCGCTTTGCTGAAATGATTAGACCTATCTTTTTGCGTATGCGATTAACTGATATGCTCAAAATGAATCCTTATGCTAAGTATATGAAAGATATTGTTACTAATAAAAGAAAGATACCGGAAGCTGAAATTTCCACCATGCTTGCTAATTACACTTTTAAAGGTGGAATACCAAAGAAACTTGGAGATCCAGGAGTACCTACTATACCATGCTCCATTAAAAGAAACTATGTTAAAACTGCTTTATGTGATCTTGGAGCCGGTGTTAGTGTTATGCCTCTCTCTTTATATCGTAGACTTGATTTGAATAAGTTGACACCTACTGAAATATCTTTGCAAATGGCTGATAAACCAACTGCTATACCTGTCGGTATTTGTGAGGATGTGCCTGTTGTGGTTGCAAACGTTACTATTTTAACGGACTTTGTTATTCTTGATATTCCCGAGGACGATAGTATGTCTATTATTCTTGGAAGACCCTTTTTTGAATACCGCAGGGGCTGTTATTGATTGCAACAAAGGCAATGTCACTTTTCATGTTAATGGTAATGAGCATACGGTACACTTTCCGAGGAAACAACCTCAAGTCCACAGTATCAATTCTATTGAAAAATTCCATCGATTATATTTGGAGGTTTTGAATTTCCTCTTCCTACTGTCAAGAAGAAATATAATATTCTTATTATTGGGGATGTGCATATCCCCGTTGAGGTAACATAGTGTTATTCGAAATTTCTCCGGTTCCATGTTATTTGGAATGAGTTTGAACAAGACTTGATCAACCTTGTTAGTGGATTCCTTTTGATGAGCATGAGATGGATGAAACTAGAAGGCACAACCTTTTGTACCCTCTTTCTACTTTCTGTTATTTAGTTGAAATAAAGCAAAAATAGTATTTTCTGTCAGTTTTCTGATTTATCCGCACAATATAAAAATACCCCAAAAATAAAAGTTCTCCAAATGCCCCGAAATTGAAATATGATTTTTTCTGAAATATTTGGGAATATCTGGCACTAAGAACACAGCAGGGGGAGCAAGCACCTGGCCACGAGGGTCCAGGGCGCGCCCACCCCTACAGGGCGCGCCCCCTGCCTCGTGGGCCCATGGTGGCTCCCCTCCACTTATTCCTGCACCCACACACTCCTTCTTCCTCCCAAAAAAATCACCATCCAGCTCAAGCACGAGTTCTAGCTCATTTTGCTGCGATTTTCGATCTCCTTGCTCAAAGCACCTCTCACAAAACTGCTTGGGGAGATTGTTCCTTGGTATGTGACTCCTCCCTTGGTCCAATTAGTTTTTGTTCTAGTGCTTTATTCATTGCAATTTTGTGCTGCCTAGGTGACCATGTTCTTGAGCTTGCATGTCAAATTTATATGGTTCCAAGTAGTTCTAATGCATGATATAGTCTCTAGGCACTTGTAGAAGTAGTTGCTATCAATTTTATTGAGCTTGGTTCACTTTTGTTTGAAGTTACTAAAAAAAATTCAGAAATTTTCCAGAGGAAGAAATATGCTTAGGAAAATGTACCAAGGTGGTTCTTCAAGGAAGCAAGGACCCAGGCTTGCAATGCGTGATGCTGACGATGAGCCACCAAGGGACGCTCCAGTGCGGCCCTGTGAATGGCCTTCAGAAAACTTTATGGATCGAGCGGGAATCAAGGAAGAATTTAACGCATATTTGCGTAACGCTGATCTTGTGAGCTTCGAGGCAGAAAAATGCCGCCAGTACCACTATCTCACTAGTTCCTTTGTGAGGAGGTTTGAATTTTCATCTTCACATAATTCTCCAACTGTCCTGTTTGATCTTTATGAAAAATCTTATACGACGGACTTAGAGGATTTTACCACTGCTTGCAAACTTCCGTAATGGGGTAGTGCTAGTGAACCCCGCAAATCTGAATTTAGAAATTTTCTTGCTAGTATAACTATGGGGGAATCTAGAGGTATAGCACAAGCTACCATAGGGAGCATTCATTTTCCTGCTATACATTATTTTGCTCTCTTCATAGGTAGGTGCATAAATGGTAAAGATGAAGCATGTCATATGTGTGTTCCTGACCTCAGTATTCTTAGGAGTGCCGTGTTAGGAGACAAATCTTATAATTTGGGAGCTATTTTTGCACGTAGGTTGCATAATGATAGGTTTAATGGAGATTTCTTCGGTGGAATTTATGCAACCCGCGTAGCTGATTTTCTTGGTGTAACCAATATTGAATTGCCTCCTGCTTACTTAGACTTTAATGCTATGGTTCACCATCAGTTTGTTGAGAGGAATGAATCACCTCTCCAGTATCGCTTAATCTTTGACAGACGTCGTGCTATCCGTATTACTCTCCCTTCTCCTGCCTTCTTTGATTATCAAGAAAAAGGAAGATATGTTATTACCAGAGAGGAGGCAGATGAGTACGAGAGGAGGGCGGAGGCCGCTCGCCGCCACGCTGCAGCTCAGGAGGCGATAGCCGCTGCATCTCAGTACGACCCCGGCTACAACTACGGATATCCGCCAGGCCATCCGTGGCAATAAACCAACTTAGGCCAAAAGCCTAAGCTTGGGGGAGTACGTATTTCCCACCGACATTACATTTATGTTCACACACTCATTGCTAGATGTCGGTGCTCATACTTTTTCACTGTAATATCCATGCTAATTTATTTTCTTTTTCTTGCTTTCTTCTTGTGTGCTTGTTAAACCTTAAGAAAAACAAAAAAAATAGTAGTAGCTTTTAGTTAGTTTACCTTTCTTTCTGTAGTAGTAATAATTAAAAGAAAACCCCAAAAAAGATTTCCCATTCTTCTTTTGCTTGTTGGGAGCTTTCCCGTGTAAATAGTTTTATTTCTTTTCTTTTCTTTGGGGGTCGATAGGAGAAGACCATAATTAAATTGTTGAAGTGGCTCTTATATGCATTATTGTTGATTTAACCAAGAGTCCATATTGCCTTGTCTTCTCCTGTTTATTGAATGCTCGCAGATTCCAGCTTAGTCCAATGCACGTGCACTCTTATTATTTTCACATCGTTCGGTCGTGCAAGTGATAGGCAATTATGACGATATATGATGGACTGATTAAGATGAGAGAAGCTGGTATGAACTCGACCTCTCTTGTTTTTGTAAATATGATTAGTTCATCGTTCCTGATTCAGCCTATTATGAATAAACATGTTTGCAATGCCAATTAGAGATCATAGTTGCTCGTGCCATGCTTGATTAGCTATGAGTTATAATGGTTTATCTTGCGTGCCAACATGCTATTAAAATGGTTGTGATGTGGTATAGTGGGGTGGTATCCTCCTTTGAATGATTTAAGTGACTCGACTTGGCACATGTTCACACATGTAGTTGAAACAAATCAACATAGCCTTCACGATATTTATGTTCATGGTGGATTATATCCTACTCATGCTCGTACTCAATGTTTATTAATTTTAATGCATGTTCATGACTGTTGTCGCTCTCTAGTTGGTCGCTTCTCAGTCTTTTGCTAGCCTTCACTTGTACTAAGCGGGAATACTGCTTGTGCATCCCCTCCCTTAAACCCCAAAGTTATTCCATATGAGTCCACCATACCTTCCTATATGCGGTATCTACTTGCCGTTCCAAGTAAATTTATATGTGCCAAACTCTAAACCTTCAAATGAAATTCTATTTTGTATGCTCGAATAGCTCATGTATCAACTAGGGCTGTCCGTATCTTCCATATGCTAGGCGGGTTATTCTCAACAGGAGTGGACTCCGCTCCTCACTCACGAGAAAATGGCTGGTCTCCGGGATGCCCAGCCCCATGCTTTATGCAAACTAAATCAAAATAATTGCAAACAAAACTCCCCCTGGGACTGTTGCTAGTTGGAGGCACTCGTTGTTTCGAGCAAGCCATGGATTGATGCTTGTTGGTGGAGGGGGAGTATAAACGTTACCATTCTGTTTGGGAACCGCCTATAATGTGTGTAGCATGGAAGATATCGCCATCTCTTAGTTGTTATGTTGAAAATGAAAGTATGCCGCTCAAAATATTATTTATCTCTGCTTTAAAATCGAGCTCTGGCACCTCTACAAATCCCTGCTTCCCTCTGCGAAGGGCCTATCTATTTACTTTTATGTTGAGTCATCACCCTCTTATTAAAGAGCACTAGCTGGAGAGCGCTGTTGTCATTTGCATCCATTACTATTAATTTATATTGGGTATGACTATGATTGGATCTCTTTTACCATGAATTACAATGTTTAGTCAGTCCTTGATCTTTAAAGGTGCTCTGCATTTATGTTTTGTGGTCTCAGAAAGGGCTAGCGAGATACCATCTTGTTATATCATATCATGATTGTTTTGAGAAAGTGTTGTCATCCGAGATTTATTATTATTGCTCGCTAGTTGATTATGCCATTGACATGAGTAAACATGAGACCTAAGTGTTATTGTGAATGTGGTTAGTCATAATCTTTGCTGAAAACTTGAATGCTGGCTTTACATATTTACAACAACAAGAGCAAACAGAGTTTGTAAAAGTTTTTCTTTATCACTTTCAGTTTATCAACTGAATTGCTTGAGGACAAGCAAAGGTTTAAGCTTGGGGGAGTTGATACGTCTCCGTCATATCTACTTTTCCAAACACTTTTGCCCTTGTTTTGGACTCTAACTTGCATGATTTGAATGGAACTAACCCGAACTAACGCTGTTTTCAGCAGACTTTCTATGGTGTTATTTATGTGCAGAAACAAAAGTTCTCGGAATGACCTGAAACTCCACGGAACATATTTTTGGAAAATATTAAAAATACTGGAAGAAGAATCCATGTCAGGGGGCCCAAACCCTGTCCACGAGGGTGGGGGCGCGCCTGCCCCCCTGGGCGCGCCCTCCTGCCTTGTGGGCCCCCTGACGCTCCACCGACCTCAACTCCAACTCCATATATTCACTTTCAGGGAGAAAAAAATCAGAGAGAAGGATTCATCGCGTTTTACGATACGGAGCCGCCGCCAAGCCATAAAACCTCTCGGGAGGGCTGATCTGGAGTCCGTTCGGGGCTCCGGAGAGGGGAATCCGTCGCCATCGTCATCATCAACCATCCTCCATCACCAATTTCATGATGCTCACCGCCGTGCGTGAGTAATTCCATCGTAGGCTTGCTGGACGGTGATGGGTTGGATGAGATTTATCATGTAATCGAGTTAGTTTTGTTAGGGTTTGATCCCTAGTATCCACTATGTTCTGAGATTGATGTTGCTATGACTTTGATATGCTTAATGCTTGTCACTAGGGCCCGAGTGCCATGATTTCATATCTGAACCTATTATGTTTTCATGAATATATGTGAGTTCTTGATCCTATCTTGCAAGTCTATAGTCACCTACTATGTGTTATGATCCAGCAACCCCGAAGTGACAATAATCGGGACCACTCCCGGTGATGACCATAGTTTGAGGAGTTCATGTATTCACTATGTGCTAATGCTTTGTTCCGGTACTCTATTAAAAGGAGGCCTTAATATCCCTTAGTTTCCATTAGGACCCCGCTGCCACAGGAGGGTAGGACAAAAGATGTCATGCAAGTTCTTTTCCATAAGCACGTATGACTATATTCGGAATACATGCCTACATTACATTGATGAATTGGAGCTAGTTCTGTGTCACCCTATGTTATGACTGTTACATGATGAACCGCATCCGGCATAATTCTCCATCACCGATCCAATGCCTACGAGCTTTTCACATATTGTTCTTCGCTTATTTACTTTTCCGTTGCTACTGTTACAATCACTACAAAACACCAAAAATATTACTTTTGCTACCGTTACTTTTGTTACCGTTACCACTACTATCATATTACTTTGCTACTAAATACTTTGCTGCAGATACTAAGTTATCCAGGTGTGGTTGGATTGACAACTCAGCTGCTAATACTTGAGAATATTCTTTGGCTCCCCTTGTGTCGAATCAATAAATTTGGGTTGAATACTCTACCCTCGAAAACTGTTGCGAACCCCTATACTTGTGGGTTATCACGCACGCAAACTGTCTTCTTCCAGCACTCCGTGGATATGTGGCCATCATCCTCACAGTTGTAGCAGCAGCCGTGGAGACATGCCGGGATGTTTGTCCGCGATGGCCTGGTGGAGGGGAGCGTGAGCCCCGAGCGGCGCCTTTGGGCAGACGGGGGCAGAGAGGCCGGGCTGCGGGGACGGCGGCCAGGCCTGGGCAGCCACACCGAGGCAGCAGGGGGCAGAGGTGGCGGAGCGGGCCGAGATCCACCGGATGCCCCACCTGTAGGGGAATGTAGCAGAAATTCAAAATTTTCTACGCATCACCAAGATCAATCTATGGAGTAATCTAGCACCGAGGGGAAGGGGAGTGCAACTACATACCATTGTAGATCGCTAAGCGGAAGCGTTGCAAGAACGCGGATGAAGGAGTCGTACTCGTAGCGATTCAGATCGCGGTTGATTCCGATCTAAGCGCCGAACCACGGCGCCTGCGCGTTCAACACACGTGCAGCCCGGTGACGTCTCCCACGCCTTGATCCAGCAAGGAGAGAGGGAGAGGTTGGGGAAGACTCCGTCCAACAGCAGCACAACGGCATGGTGGTGATGGAGGAGCGTGGCACTCCAGCAGGGCTTCGCCAAGCACTGCGAGAGACGAGGAGGGAGAGGGGTAGGGCTGCGCCAAAGAGAGAGGGAGACTCATGTCCATGGCAGCCCCAAAAACCCCACTATATATAGGGGAGGGGGAGGGGCTGTGCCCCCATGTAGGGTTCCCCCCCAAGGGGTGCGGCCAGCCCTAGATGCATCTAGGGGGCGGCCAGAGGGGGGAGAGGGGGCGCACCCTAGGTGGGCCTTAGGCCCATCTGAGCCTAGGGTTTCCCCCTTCCCCCTTCCCTGCGCCTTGGGCCTCTTGTGGGAGGCGCACCAGCCAACCTAGGGGCTGGTCCCTTCCCACACTTGGCCCACGCAGGCCTCCGGGGTTGGTGGCCCCTCCCGGTGGACCCCCGGAACCCTCCGGTGGTCCCGGTACATTACCGGTGACGCCCGAAACTCTTCCGGTGGCCAAAACGGGACTTCCCATATATAAATCTTTCCTCCGGATCATTCCGGAACTCCTCGTGACATCCGGGATCTCATCCGGGACTCCGAACCACATTCGGTGACCACGTATATCTATTCCCTATAACCCTAGCGTCATTGAACCTTAAGTGTGTAGACCCTACGGGTTCGGGAACCATGCAGACATGACCGAGACGTTCTCCGGCCAATAACCAACAGCGGGATCTGGATACCCATGTTGGCTCCCACATGTTCCACGATGATCTCATCGGATGAGCCACGATGTCGGGGATTCAATCAACCCCGTATACAATTCCCTTTGTCAATCGGTATGTTACTTGCCCGAGATTCGATCGTCGGTATCCCGATACCTTGTTACCGGCAAGCCTCTTTACACGTTCCGTAACACATCATCCCGTGATCAACTCCTTGGTCACATTGTGCACATTATGATGATGTCCTACCGAGTGGGCCCAGAGATACATCTCCGTTTACACGGAGTGACAAATCCCAGTCTCGATTCGTGCCAACCCAACAGACACTTTCGGAGATACCTGTAGTGCACCTTTATAGCCACCCAGTTACGTTGTGACGTTTGGTACACCCAAAGCATTCCTACGGTATCCGGGAGTTGCACAATCTCATGGTCTAAGGAAATGATACTTGACATTAGAAAAGCTCTTAGCAAACGAACTACACGATCTTATGCTAGGCTTAGGATTGGGTCTTGTCCATCACATCATTCTCCTAATGATGTGATCCCGTTATCAACGACATCCAATGTCCATGGTCAGGAAACCATAACCATCTATTGATCAACGAGCTAGTCAACTAGAGGCTTACTAGGGACATGGTGTTGTCTATGTATCCACACATGTATCTGAGTTTCCTATCAATACAATTTTAGCATGGATAATAAACGATTATCATGAACAAGGAAATATAATAATAACCAATTTATTATTGCCTCTAGGGCATATTTCTAACAGTCTCCCACTTCCACTAGAGTCAATAATCTAGTTCACATCGCCATGTGATTAATACCCAAGAGTTTACCAGAGTCAATAATCTAGTTCACATCACCATGTGATTGTAATGAATCCAACACCCATGGGGTTTGTTCATATCTCGCTTGTGAGAGAGGTTATTAGTCAACGGGTCTGAACCTTTCAAATCCGTGTGTGCTTTACGAATATCTATGTCATTGTGTAGATGCAGCTACCACGCGCTACTTGGAGCTATTCCAAATAACTGCTCTACTATACGAATCTGGTTTACTACTCAGAGTCATCCGGATTAGTGTCAAAGTTTGCATCGACGTAACCCTTTACGACGAACTCCTTTTCCACCTCCATAATCGAGAAAATTTCCTTAGTCCACTAGATACTAAGGATAAGTTCGACCGCTGTCATGTGATCCATTCCCGGATCACTATTGTACCCCTTGACTAACTCATGGCAAGGCACACTTCATGTGCGGTACACAGCATAGCATACTGTAGAGCCTACGTCTAAAGCATAGGGGACGACCTTCGTCCTTTCTCTCTCTTCTGCTGTGGTCAGGTCTTGAGTCTTACTCAATACTCACACCTTGTAACACAGCCAAGAACTCCTTCTTTGCTGGTCTATTTTGAACTCCTTCAAAATCTTGTCACGGTATGTATTCATTTGAAAGTACTATTAAGCGGTTTTTGATCTATCCTTATAGATCTTGATGCTCAATGTTCAAGTAGCTTAATCCAGGTTTTCCATTGAAAAACACTTTTCAAATAACCCTGTATGCTTTCCAGAAATTCCACATCATTTCTGATCAACAGTATGTTAACAACATATACTCATCAAAAATTCTATAGTGCTCCCACTCACTTCTTTGGAAATACAAGTTTCTCATAAACTTTGTATAAACCCAAAATCTTTGATCATCTCATCAAAGCGTACATTCCAACTCCGAGATGCTTACTCCAGTCCTTAGAAGGATTGCTGGAGCTTTGCATACTTGTTAGCATCTTTCAGGATTGACAAAACCTTCTGGTTGTATCACATACAACCTTTCCTCAAGAAAATCGTCGAGGAAACAATGTTTTGACATCCTATCTGCAAGATTTCATAAATAATGCAGTAACTGCTAATATAATTCCAACAGACTCTTAGCATCGCTACGAGTGAGAAAGTCTCATCGTAGTCAACTCCTTGAACTTGTCGGAAAACATCTTAACGACAAGCCGAGCTTTCTTAATGGTGACACTTACCATCATTGTCTGTCTTCCTTTTAAAATCCATCTGCACCCAACAGCTTTACGACTATCAAGTATTTCTTCCAAAGTCTATACTTTGCTTTTATACATGGATCGTCTCCCGGATTTTATGGCCTCGAGCCATTCGTCGGAATCCGGGCCCACCATCGCTTCTCCATAGCTCGTAGGTTCATTGTTGTCTAGCAACATGACTTCCAAGACAGGATTACGTACCACTCTGGAGTAGTATGCATCCTTGTCGTCCTACGAGGTTTGGTAGTGACTTGATCCGAATTTTCATGATCACTATCATAAGCTTCCACTTCAATTGGTGTAGGTGCCACAGGAACAACTTCTTGTGCCCTGCTACACACTAGTTGAAGTGACGGTTCAATAACCTCATCAAGTCTCTACCATCCTCCCACTCAATTCTTTCGAGAGAAACTTTTCCTCGAGAAAGGACCCGTTTTTAGAAGCAATTACTTTTGCTTCCAGATCTGAAATAGGAGGTATACCCAACTGTTTTGGGAATTCTATGAAGATGCATTCATCCGCTTTGGGTTCGAGCTTATCAGCCTGAAACTTTTTCACATAAGCATCGCAGCCCCAAACTTTTAAGAAACGACAACTTAGGTTTCTCTAAACGGTGTCGTCTCAACGGAATTGCGTGGTTCCCTATTTAAAGTGAATGTGGTTGTCTCTAATGCCTAACCCATAAACGATAGTGGTAATTCGATAAGAGACATCATGGTATGCACCATATCCAATAGGGTGCAGTTATGATGTTCGGACACACCATCACATTGTGGTGTTCCAGGCGGTATTAATTGTGAAACACTTTCCACAATGTCTTAATTGTGTGCCAAACTCGTAGCTCAGATATCTCTATGATCATATCATAGACATTTTATCCTCTTGTCACGACGATCTTCAACTTCACTCTAAAATTACTTGAACCTTTCAATAATTCAGACTTGTGCTTCATCAAGTAAATACACTCAGCATCTACTCAAATCATCTGTGAAGTAAGAACATAACAATATCCACTGCATGCCTCAGCACTCATTGGACTGCACACATCAAATGTATTACTTCCAACAAGTTGCTCTCTTGTTCCATCTTACTGAAAACGAGGCCTTTCAGTCATCTTGCCCATATGGTATGATTTGCATGTCTCAAGTGATTCAAAATCAAGTGAGTCCAAACGATCCATCTGCATGGAGTTTCTTCATGCATATATACCAATAGACATGGTTCACATGTCTCAATCTTTTCAAAAACGAGTGAGTCCAAAGATCCATCTACATGGAGCTTCTTCATGCGTTCTATACCAATATGACTCAAATGGCAGTGCCACAAGTATGTGGTACTATCATTACTATTTTATATCTTTTGGCACGAACATGTGTATCACTGCGATCGAGATTCATTTTAGGTGCAAGACCATTGAAGGTATTATTCAAATAAACAGAGTAACCATTATTCTCCTTAAATGAATAATCGTATTGCGATAAAATTAATCCAATCATGTTTATGCTCAATGCAAACACCAAATAACAATTATTTAGGTTTAACACCAATCTCGATGGTAGAGGGAGCATGCGATGCTTGATCACATCAACCTTGGAAACACTTCCAACACATATCGTCATCTCACCTTTAGCTAGTTCCGTTTATTCCGCAGCTTTTATTTCGAGTTACTAACACTTAGCAACCGAACCGGTATCTAATATCCTGGTGCTGCTAGGAGTACTAGTAAAGTACACATTCATATAATGTATATCCAATATACATCTGTCGACCTTGCCTGCCTTCTCATCTACCAAGTATCTAGGGTAGTTCTGCTTCAGTGACCGTTCCCCTCATTACAGAACCACTTAGTCTCGGGTTTGGGTTCAACCTTGGGATTCTTCACTAGAGCAGCAAATGATTTGTTGTTTCATGAAGTATCCCTTCTTCCCTTGCCCTTCTTAAAACTAGTGGTTTTACTAACCATCAACAATTGATGCTCCTACTTGATTTCTACTTTCGCGGTGTCAAACATCGCGAGTTGCTCAAGGATCATCATATCTATCCCTGATATGTTATAGTTCATCAAGAAGCTCTAATAGCTTGGTGGCAGTGACTATGGAGAACCACCACTATCTCATCTGGAAGATTAACTCCCACTCGATTCAAGCGATTGTGGTACTCAGACAATCTGAGCACATGCTCAACGATTGAGCTTTTCTCCCTTAGTTCGCAGGCTTAAGAAACTTGTCACGGGTCTCATACCTCTTGACGTGGGCACTAGTCTGAAATCCCAATTTCAGTCTTCGGAACATCTCATATGTTCTGTGACGTTTCAAAACGTCTTTGGTGCCACAATTCTAAACTGTTAGCATTACGCACTGAACTATCACGTAGTCATCAAAACGTGTATGCCAGATGTTCCGCAACATCTACAGACGACGCTGAGGTTTAGCACACCGAGCGGTGCATTAAGGACATAAGCCTTCTGTGCAACAATGAGGACAATCCTCAGTTCACGGACCCAGTCCGCATAATTGCTACTATCAACTTTCAACTAAAATTTTCTCTAGGAACATATCTTAAACAGTAGAACTAAAGCGTAAGCTATGACATAATTTGCAAAGACCTTTTGACTATGTTCATGCTAATTAAGTTCATCTGATTATTTAATGAACTCCCACTCAGATAGACATCCCTCTAGTCATCTAAGTGATACATGATCCGAGTCAAACTAGGCCATGTCCGATCATCACGTGAGACGGACTAGTCATCATCGGTGAACATCTCCATGTTCATCGCATCTACTATACGACTCATGTTCGACCTTTCGATCTCTTGTGTTCCAAGGCCATGTCTGTACATGCTAGGCTCATCAAGTCAACCTAAGTGTTTCGCATGTGTTCCGAGGCCATGTCTGTACATGCTAGGCTCGTCAACACCCGTTGTATTCGAACGTTAGAATCTATCACACCCGATCATCACGTGGTGCTTCGAAACAACGAACCTTCGCAACGGTGCACAGTTAGGGGGAACACGTCTCTTGAAATTTTAGTGAGGGATCATCTTATTTATGCTACCGTCGTTCTAAGCAAATAAGATGTAAACATGACAAACATCACATGCAAATCATAAAGTGACGTGATATGGCCAATATCATCTTGCGCCTTTGATCTCCATCTTCGAGGCGCGGCATGATCACCTTCGTCACCGGCATGACACCATGATCTCCATATCATGATCTCCATCATCGTGTCTTCATGAAGTTGTCACGCCAACGATTACTTCTACTTCTATGTCTAACGTGTTTAGCAATAAAGTAAAGTAATTTACATGGCGTTATTCAATGACACGCAGGTCATACAAAAATAAAGACAACTCCTATGGCTCCTGCCGGTTGTCATACTCATCGACATGCAAGTCGTGATTCCTATTACAAGAACATGATCAATCTCATACATCACATATATCATTCACCACATCCTTTTGGCCATATCACATCACATAGCATACCCTGCAAAAACAAGTTAGACGTCCTCTAATTGTTGTTGCATGTTTTACGTGGCTGCTATGGGATTCTAGCAAGAACGTTTCTTACCTACGCAAAAGCCACAACGTGATATGCCAATTTCTATTTACCCTTCATAAGGACCCTTTTCATCGAATCTGATCCGACTAAAGTGGGAGAGACAGACACCCGCTAGCCACCTTATGCAACTAGTGCATGTCAGTCGGTGGAACCTGTCTCACGTAAGTGTACGTGTAAGGTCGGTCCGGGCCGCTTCATCCCACGATGCCGCCGAATCAAGATAAGACTAGTAACGGCAAGTAAATTGACAAAATCGATGCCCACAACTACTTTGTGTTCTACTCGTGCATAGAAACTACGCATAGACCTAGCTCATGATGCCACTGTAGGGGAACCTAGCAGAAATTCAAAATTTTCTAAGCATCACCAAGATCAATCTATGGAGTAATCTAGCACCGAGGGGAAGGGGAGTGCATCTACATACCATTGTAGATTGCTAAGCGGAAGCGTTGCAAGAACGCGGATGAAGGAGTTGTACTTGTAGCGATTCAGATCGCGGTTGATTCTGATCTAAGCGCCGAACCACGGCGCCTGCGCGTTCAACACACGTGCAGCCCGGTGACGTCTCCCACGCCTTGATCCAGCAAGGAGAGAGGGAGAGGTTGGGGAAGACTCCATCCAGCAGCAGCACAACGGCATGGTGGTGATGGAGGAGCGTGGCACTCCAGCAGGGCTTCGCCAAGCACTGCGAGAGACGAGGAGGGAGAGGGGTAGGGCTGCGCCAAAGAGAGAGGGAGACTCATGTCCATGGCAGCCCCAAAACCCCCACTATATATAGGGGAGGGGGAGGGGCTGCGCCCCCATCTAGGGTTCCCCCAAGGGGTGCGGCCAGCCCTAGATGCATCTAGGGGGCGGCCAGAGGGGGACAGAGGGGGGCGCACCCTAGGTGGGCCTTAGGCCCATCTGAGCCTAGGGTTTCCCCCCTTCCCCCTTCCCCGCGCCTTGGGCCTCTTGTGGGAGGCGCAACAGCCCACCTAGGGGCTGGTCCCTTCCCACACTTGGCCCACGCAGGCCTCCGGGGTTGGTGGCCCCTCCCGGTGGACCCCCGGAACCCTCCGGTGGTCCCGGTACATTACCGGTGACGCCCGAAACTCTTCCGGTGGCCAAAACGGGACTTCCCATATATAAATCTTTACCTCCGGATCATTCCGGAACTCCTCGTGACGTCCGGGATCTCATCCGGGACTCCGAACAACATTCGGTGACCACGTATATCTATTCCCTATAACCCTAGCATCATCGAACCTTAAGTGTGTAGACCCTACGGGTTCGGGAACCATGCAGGCATGACCGAGACGTTCTCCGGCCAATAACCAACAGCGGGATCTGGATACCCATGTTGGCTCCCACATGTTCCACGATGATCTCATCGGATGAGCCACGATGTCGGGGATTCAATCAATCCCGTATACAATTCCCTTTGTCAATCGGTATGTTACTTGCCCGAGATTCGATCGTCGGTATCCCGATACCTTGTTCAATCTCGTTACCGGCAAGCCTCTTTACTCGTTCCGTAACACATCATCTCGTGATCAACTCCTTGGTCACATTGTACACATTATGATGATGTCCTACCGAGTGGGCCCAGAGATACCTCTCCGTTTACACGGAGTGACAAATCCCAGTCTCGATTCGTGCCAACCCAACAGACACTTTCGGAGATACCTGTAGTGCACCTTTATAGCCACCCAGTTACGTTGTGACGTTTGGTACACCCAAAGCATTCCTACGGTATCCGGGAGTTGCACAATCTCATGGTCTAAGGAAATGATACTTGACATTAGAAAAGCTCTTAGCAAACAAACTACACGATCTTGTGCTAGGCTTAGGATTGGGTCTTGTCCATCACATCATTCTCCTAATGATGTGATCCCGTTATCAACGACATCCAATGTCCATGGTCAGGAAATCGTAACCATCTATTGATCAACGAGCTACTCAACTAGAGGCTTACTAGGGACATGGTGTTGTCTATGTATCCACACATGTATCTGAGTTTCCTATCGATACAATTTTAGCATGGATAATAAACGATTATCATGAACAAGGAAATATAATAATAACCAATTTATTATTGCCTCTAGGGCATATTTCTAACACCACCATGCGTGATGGGCTCAAACGCAGTGCCCAGCACATCCGGGACGTCGAGGACCGAGCGTAGCGGTGGGCGCGGAGGCGGCGAAGGGGACGCGGAAGCGGACGAGCCAGAGAGGGAGACACGCGAGGCCATCCCTAGATCAGGGGGAGGGGCGCCGGCGCCGGGGTGGCAGCCGGCGGGAGGGGTGGGGGTCGGCGCCGGCACCGGAGTGGTGACCGGCGAGGGGAGGTGTCCGCCGGGGCCGGAGTGGCCGCCTGTTGGAAATATGCCCTAGAGGCAATAATAAAATGGTTATTATTATATTTCCTTGTTCATGATAATTTTATATTGTTCATGCTATAATTGTGTTATCCGGAAATCGTAATACATGTGTGAATACATAGACCACAACGTGTCCCTAGTAAGCCTCTAGTTGACTAGCTCGTTGATCAACAGATAGTCATGGTTTCCTGACTATGGACATTGGATGTCATTGATAACGGGATCACATCATTAGGAGAATGATGTGATGGACAAAACCCAATCCTAAGCATAGCACAAAGATCGTGTAGTTAGTTTGCTAGAGCTTTTCCAATTGTCAAGTATCATTTCCTTAGACCATGAGATTGTGCAACTCCCGGATACCGTAGGAGTGCTTTGGGTGTGCCAAACGTCACAACGTAACTGGGTGGCTATAAAGGTACACTACGGGTCCCGAAAGTGTCTGTTGGGTTGGCATGAATCGAGACTGGGATTTGTCACTCCGTTTGACGGAGAGGTATCTCTGGGCCCACTCGGTAATGCATCATCATAATGAGCTGAAAGTGACCAAGTGGTTGGTCACGGGATCATGCATTACGGTACGAGTAAAGTGACTTGCCGGTAACGAGATTGAACGAGGTATTGGGATACCGACGATCGAATCTCGGGCAAGTAACGTACCGATTGACAAAGGGAATTGTATACGGGATTGATTGAATCCTCGACATCGTGGTTCATCCGATGAGATCATCGTGGAACATGTGGGAGGCAACATGGGTATCCAGATCCTGCTGTTGGTTATTGACCGGAGAGTCGTCTCGGTCATGTCTGCGTGTCTCCCGAACCCGTAGGGTCTACACACTTAAGGTTCGGTGACGCTAGGGTTGTAGAGATATTAGTATGCGGTAACCCGAAAGTTGTTCGGAGTCCCGGATGAGATCCCGGACGTCACGAGGAGTTCCGGAATGGTCCAGAGGTGAAGAATTATATATAGGAAGTCCAGTTTCGGCCACCGGGAAAGTTTCGGGGGTTATCGGTATTGTACCGGGACCACCGGAAGGGTCCCGGGGGTCCACCGGGTGGGGCCACCTATCCCGGAGGGCCCCATGGGCTGAAGTGGGGAGGGGAACCAGCCACTGGTGGGCTGGTGCGCCCCCCTTGGGCCTCCCCTGCGCCTAGGGTTGGAAACCCTGGGGGTGGGGGGGCGCCCCACTTGGCTTGGGGGGCAAGCCACCCCCTTTGGCCGCCGCCCCCCCATGTAGATGGGATCCCCAGGGCCGGCGCCCCCCCAGGGGGCCTATATAAAGGGGGGGGCAGCCGCACCACAGCCCCTGGCGCATCCCTCTCCCTCCCGTGACACCTCTCCCTCCCGCTTGCGCTTGGCGAAGCCCTGCCGGGATCCCCGCCACTTCCACCACCACGCCGTCGTGCTGCTGGATCTCCATCAACCTCTCCTTCCCCCTTGCTGGATCAAGAAGGAGGAGACGTCGCTGCTCCGTACGTGTGTTGAACGCGGAGGTGCCGTCCGTTCGGCGCTCGGTCATCGGTGATTTGAATCACGACGAGTACGACTCCATCAACCCCGTTCATTTGAACGCTTCCGCTCGCGATCTACAAGGGTATGTAGATGCACTCCTTCCCTCTTGTTGCTAGTAAACTCCATAGATGGATCTTGGTGATGCGTAGAAAATTTTAAATTTCTGCAACGATCCCCAACAGTGGCATCATGAGCCAGGCCTATGCGTAGTTTCTATGCACGAGTAGAACACAAACTTGTTGTGGGCGTAGATGTTGTCAATTTTCTTGCCACTACTAGTCTTATCTTGTTTCGGCGGCATTGTGGGATGAAGCGGCCCGGAGCGACCTTACACGTACGCTTACGTGAGACAGGTTCCACCGACTGACATGCACTAGTTGCATAAGGTGGCTAGCGGGTGTCTGTCTCTCCCACTTTAGTCGGAACGGATTCGATGAAAAGGGTCCTTATGAAGGGTAAATAGAAATTGGCATATCACATTGTGGTTTTACGTAGGTAAGAAACGTTCTTGCTAGAAACCTATAGAAGCCACGTAAAAACTTGCAACAACAATTAGAGGACGTCTAACTTGTTTTTGCAGCATATGCCTTGTGATGTGATATGGCCAAAAGGATGTGATGAATGAGATATATGTGATGTATGAGATTGATCATGTTCTTGTAATAGGAATCACGACTTGCATGTCGATGAGTATGACAACCGGCAGGAGCCATAGGAGTTGTCTTTATTTTTGTATGACCTGCGTGTCATTGAATAACGCCATGTAAATTACTTTACTTTATTGCTAAACACGTTAGACATAGAAGTACAAGTAATCGTTGGCGTGACAACTTCATGAAGACACGATGATGGACATCATGATATGGAGATCATGGTGTCATGCCGGTGACGAAGATGATCATGGCGCCCCGAAGATGGAGATCAAAGGAGCAAAATGATATTGGCCATATCATGTCACTATTTGATTGCATGTGATGTTTATCATGTTTTACATCTTATTTGCTTAGAACGACGGCAGTAAGTAAGATGATCCCTTATAATAATTTCAAGAAAGTGTTCCCCCTAACTGTGCACCATTGCGAAGGTTCGTTGTTTCGAAGCACCACGTGATGATCGGGTGTGGTAGATTCTAACGTTCGCATACAACGGGTGTTGACGAGCCTAGCATGTACAGACATGGCCTCGGAACACACGCAATACACTTAGGTTGACTTGACGAGCCTAGCATGTACAGACATGGCCTCGGAACACGGAAGACCGAAAGGTCGAGCATGAGTCGTATAGAAGATACGATCAACATGAAGATGTTCACCGATGTTGACTAGTCCGTCTCACGTGATGATCGGACACGGCCTAGTTAACTCGGATCATGTTTCACTTAGATGACTAGAGGGATGTCTATCTAAGTGGGAGTTCATTGAATAATTTGATTAGATGAACTTAATTATCATGAACTTAGTCTAAAAATCTTTACAATATGTCTTGTAGATCAAATGGCCCACGTTGCCCTCAACTTCAACGCGTTCCTAGAGAAAACCAAGCTGAAAGATGATGGCAGCAACTATACGGACTGGGTCCGGAACCTAAGGATCATCCTCATAGCTGCCAAGAAAGATTATGTCCTAGAAGCACCGCTAGGTGAAGCACCCATCCCAGAGAACCAAGACGTTATGAACGCTTGGCAGTCACGTGCTGATGATTACTCCCTCGTTCAGTGTGGCATGCTTTACAGCTTAGAATCGGGTCTCCAAAAGCGTTTTGAGCAACACAGAGCATATGAGATGTTCGAAGAGCTGAAAATGGTTTTCCAAGCTCATGCCCGGGTCGAGAGATATGAAGTCTCCGACAAGTTCTTCAGTTGTAAGATGGAGGAAAACAGTTCTGTCAGTGAGCACATACTCAAAATGTCTGGGTTGCACAACCGCTTGACTCAGCTGGGAGTTAATCTCCCGGATGACGCGGTCATTGACAGAATCCTTCAGTCGCTTCCACCGAGCTACAAGAGCTTTGTGATGAACTTCAATATGCAGGGGATGGAAAAGACCATTCCTGAGGTATATTCAATGCTGAAATCAGCAGAGGTGGAGATCAAAAAGGAACATCAAGTGTTGATGGTGAATAAAACCACTAAGTTCAAGAAGGGCAAGGGTAAGAAGAACTTCAAGAAGGACGGCAAGGGAGTTGCCGCGCCCGGTAAACCAGTTACTGGGAAGAAGTCAAGGAATGGACCCAAGCCTGAGACTGAGTGCTTTTATTGCAAGGGAAGTGGTCACTGATGACTTGAGTAGATATGGGTATGTCTACCTAATGAAACACAAGTCTGAAACCTTTGAAAAGTTCAAGGAATTTCAGAGTGAGGTTGAGAATCAACGTGACAGGAAAATAAAGTTCTTACGATCTGATCGTGGAGGAGAATATTTGATTCACGAATTTGGCACACACTTAAGGACATGTGAAATAGTTTCACAACTCACGCCGCCTGGAACACC
Organism: Aegilops tauschii subsp. strangulata; assembly: GCF_002575655.3. Taxonomy (NCBI): domain Eukaryota; kingdom Viridiplantae; phylum Streptophyta; class Magnoliopsida; order Poales; family Poaceae; genus Aegilops; species Aegilops tauschii. Next base: position 365,882,710 of record NC_053035.3, on the reverse strand, counting down.
TCAGCGAAATGGTGTGTTCGAACGTCGTAATCGCACTCTATTGGATATGGTGCGATCTATGATGTCTCTTACCGATCTACCGCTCTTGTTTTGGGGCTATGCTTTAGAGACTGCCGCATTCACTTTAAATAGGGCTCCATCGAAATCCGTTGAGACGACACCGTATGAATTATGGTTTGGGAAGAAACCTAAGCTGTCATTTCTAAAAGTTTGGGGATGCGATGCTTATGTCAAGAAACTTCAACCTGAAAAGCTCGAACCCAAGTCGAAAAAATGCGCCTTCATAGGATACCCTAAGGAAACCATTGGGTATACCTTCTACCTCAGATCCGAAGGCAAAATCTTTGTTGCCAAGAACGGGTCCTTTCCGGAGAAAGAGTTTCTCTCGAAGGAAGTAAGTGGGAGGAAAGTGGAACTTGATGAAGTACTACCTCTTGAACCGGAAAGTAGCGCAGCTCAGGAAAATGTTCCTGTGGTGCATGCACCGACTAGAGAGGAAGTTAATGATGATGATCAAGGTACTTCGGATCAAGCTCCTACTGAACTTCGTAGGTCCACAAGGACACGTTCCACGCCAGAGTGGTACGGCAACCCTGTCCTGGAAATCATGTTGTTAGACAACGGTGAACCTTCAAACTATGAAGAAGCAATGGCGGGCCCAGATTCCGACAAATGGCTAGAAGCCATGAAATCCGAGATAGGATCCATGTATGAAAACGAAGTATGGACTTTGACTGACTTGCCCGATGATCGGCGAGCCATAGAAAATAAATGGATCTTTAAGAAGAAGACAGACGCAGATGGTAACGTGACCATCTATAAGGCTCGACTTGTCGCTAAGGGTTATCGACAAGTTCAAGGGGTTGACTACGATGAGACTTTCTCACCCGTAGCGAAGCTGAAGTCCGTCCGAATCATGTTAGCAATTGCCGCATTCTATGATTATGAGATATGGCAAATGGACGTCAAAACGGCATTCCTTAACGGCTTTCTTAAGGAAGAATTATATATGATGCAGCCGGAAGGTTTTGTCGATCCTAAGAATGCTAACAAGGTATGCAAGCTCCAGCGCTCCATCTATGGGCTGGTGCAAGCATCTCGGAGTTGGAACATTCGATTTGATGAGATGATCAAAGCGTTTGGGTTTACACAGACTTATGGAGAAGCCTGTGTTTACAAGAAAGTGAGTGGGAGCTCTGTAGCATTTCTCTTATTATATGTGGATGACATACTATTGATAGGAAATGATATAGAATTCTTGGAAAGTATAAAGGCCTATTTGAATAAGTGTTTTTCAATGAAGGACCTTGGAGAAGCTGCTTATATATTAGGCATCAAGATCTATAGAGATAGATCAAGACGCCTCATTGGTCTTTCACAGAGTACGTACCTTGACAAGATATTGAATAAGTTCAATATGGATCAGTCCAAGAAGGGGTTCTTGCCTGTATTGCAAGGTGTGCAATTGAGCACGGCTCAATGCCCGACCACGGCAGAAGATAGAGAAAAGATGAGTGTCATCCCCTATGCCTCAGCCATAGGGTCTATTGTGTATGCCATGCTATGTACCAGACCTGATGTAAACCTTGCCGTAAGTTTGGTAGGAAGGTACCAAAGTAATCCCGGCATGGAACACTGGACAACGGTCAAGAATATCCTGAAGTACCTGAAAAGGACTAAGGATATGTTTCTCGTATATGGAGGTGACGAAGAGCTCATCGTAAAGGGTTACGTCGACGCTAGCTTCGACACAGATCTGGATGACTCGAAGTCACAAACCGGATACGTGTATATTTTGAATGGAGGGGCAGTAAGCTGGTGCAGTTGCAAGCAAAGCGTCGTGGCGGGATCTACTTGTGAAGCGGAGTACATGGCGGCCTCAGAGGCAGCGCAAGAAGCAATCTGGATGAAGGAGTTCATTACTGACCTAGGGGTGATTCCCAATGCGTCGGGCCCGATGACTCTCTTCTGTGACAACACTGGAGCTATTGCCCTTGCCAAGGAGCCCAGGTTTCACAGGAAGACCAGGCATATCAAGCGTCGCTTCAACTCCATTCGTGAAAGTGTTCAAAATGGAGACATAGATATTTGTAAAGTACATACGGACCTGAATGTAGCAGATCCGTTGACTAAACCTCTCCCTAGAGCAAAACATGATCAACACCAGAACTCTATGGGTGTTCGATTCATCACAATGTAACTAGATTATTGACTCTAGTGCAAGTGGGAGACTGTTGGAAATATGCCCTAGAGGCAATAATAAAATGGTTATTATTATATTTCCTTGTTCATGATAATTGTCTATTGTTCATGCTATAATTGTGTTATCCGGAAATCGTAATACATGTGTGAATACATAGACCACAACGTGTCCCTAGTAAGCCTCTAGTTGACTAGCTCGTTGATCAACAGATAGTCATGGTTTCCTGACTATGGACATTGGATGTCATTGATAACGGGATCACATCATTAGGAGAATGATGTGATGGACAAGACCCAATCCTAAGCATAGCACAAAGATCGTGTAGTTAGTTTGCTAGAGCTTTTCCAATTGTCAAGTATCATTTCCTTAGACCATGAGATTGTGCAACTCCCGGATACCGTAGGAGTGCTTTGGGTGTGCCAAATGTCACAACGTAACTGGGTGGCTATAAAGGTACACTACGGGTATCTCCGAAAGTGTCTGTTGGGTTGGCACGAATCGAGACTGGGATTTGTCACTCCGTTTGACGGAGAGGTATCTCTGGGCCCACTCAGTAATGCATCATCATAATGAGCTGAAAGTGACCAAGTGGTTGGTCACGGGATCATGCATTATGGTACGAGTAAAGTGACTTGCCGGTAATGAGATTGAACGAGGTATTGGGATACCGACGATCGAATCTCGGGCAAGTAACGTACCGATTGACAAAGGGAATTGTATACGGGATTGATTGAATCCTCGACATCGTGGTTCATCCGATGAGATCATCGTGGAACATGTGGGAGCCAACATGGGTATCCAGATCCCGCTGTTGGTTATTGACCGGAGAGTCGTCTCGGTCATGTCTGCGTGTCTCCCGAACCCGTAGGGTCTACACACTTAAGGTTCGGTGACGCTAGGGTTGTAGAGATATTAGTATGCGGTAACCCGAAAGTTGTTCGGAGTCCCGGATGAGATCCCGGACGTCACGAGGAGTTCCGGAATGGTCCAGAGGTGAAGAATTATATATAGGAAGTCCAGTTTCGGCCACCGGGAAAGTTTCGGGGGTTATCGGTATTGTACCGGGACCACCGGAAGGGTCCCGGGGGTCCACCGGGTGGGGCCACCTATTCCGGAGGGCCCCATGGGCTGAAGTGGGGAGGGGAACCAGCCACTGGTGGGCTGGTGCGCCCCCCTTGGGCCTCCCCTGCGCCTAGGGTTGGAAACCCTGGGGGTGGGGGGGCCCACTTGGCTTGGGGGGCAAGCCACCCCCTTTGGCCGCCGCCCCCCCATGTAGATGGGATCCCCAGGGCCGCCCCCCCAGGGGGCCTATATAAAGGGGGGCAGCCGCACCACAGCCCCTGGCGCCTCCCTCTCCCTCCCGTGACACCTCTCCCTCCCGCTTGCGCTTGGCGAAGCCCTGCCGGGATCCCCGCCACTTCCACCACCACGCCGTCGTGCTGCTGGATCTCCATCAACCTCTCCTTCCCCCTTGCTGGATCAAGAAGGAGGAGACGTCGTTGCTCCGTACGTGTGTTGAACGCAGAGGTATCGTCCGTTCGGTGCTCGGTCATCGGTGATTTGGATCACGACGAGTACGACTCCATCAACCCCGTTCACTTGAACGCTTCCGCTCGCGATCTACAAGGGTATGTAGATGCACTCCTTCCCTCTCGTTGCTAGTAAACTCCATAGATGGTCTTGGTGATGCGTAGAAAATTTTAAATTTCTGCAACGATCCCCAACACCGCCGGCGCTTGGGAGGAAGAGCGCTAGGGAGGGGAGAGCGCTAGGGAGGGGAGAGCGCTAGGTTCCAAACGAACAACCTGAAAACGTTCACTGTTCGCTGGAGAGCTCCATTTTCCAAGGCTTCTATTTTTTGCGAGGATGCATCCGTCATTTTGAACACTGAGAGCATCTACAGCCGGGCGCTTCAAACTCCTCAAACATCCGAACGGACGGCCCGGTCACTGACCGGTCAAAAAAATATGACCCAGACATACGCCTCAAACGGACGTCAAACATCGGGTTAACCGGCACCCCGCATATCCAGTCCAAATTTGGGGCGATCTGGGCGTGTCCGCCGTGTCTGAATGACGTTGGGGTCCCACAGGAAACACTTGAAAACCCGACGGTCGGACGGGCGTCTCATTCGGTGAGGTGTGAACGTCGCGTGGCACCACCCGAGGGCCAAAGTCCGGCTATTTTAAGACGGACCAACCCTATCCACATCCATTTCCTTCCTCTCTGCGCCGCCAGTCCGAGTCCATCCACCTCTCTCCCTCACTCTTCCCTCGCCGCTTGGCTTCGCCATGGCCCGACAAAAGAAGACAATGTATGTTATGCTAACGCCAAAGTGTCGGTTCCAGATTTAGGAGGAGGACCGGGCGAGGCGCAGCGCCCGCACCGCAGTCGTTCTGCCTCCGTACTCGCCGGAGCCGGGGGAGGAGCAAGAGGAATAGATGCCATCAACCCAAAAAGCTTATGTTTTCTGCTCCCGGGCTTAGAAATTATCTTCAAAAATGTTGACCATGATGGATAGATGCCATCGGCTAGAAAGTAGGCTTGGTCGTATTGATGGGTTGGCTAACGATACAAACAAAACAAGTACTGACTCCGCTTTATAGTAGATATATGCATATACACTAGGGACATGTTTGGTTGCCCGCATTAGGCCCAACTAGGCCAATTTGGGCCAAGAAAAGTGTGTTTGGTTGCATACGGGGTGGGCTGGCTCGCATCGGCACGAAACTTAAAGCAACCCAGAGCCTGGCTCGCCGAAAACCCTCGAATTGGCAGTTTCCAGCGAGCCAAGTTCAGTGCGGCGCAAGCTCGCACGCGCAGGAGCAATCCCGAAAATGAGTGGGGATGACGGGAGATGAAAATCTGGCGCGGCGACACAGCGTCAAATCTAGCCTCATCCCTCAATTACTCGGTCACCACTACCTCCGGGACAACCACTTTCTCTAGACTCACCACCGGCGGCGGCGACTCAGATCTGCGTGAGCCACCGATGGCGGCGGCGAACGCGGCAACAGTACTATCCGGCAACAGGAGCTGGTGCTCCTCTTCCTATTGGCCATCGTCGGGTCGTCCTTGACTTAGCCACCCCCCTTCGCCGTCCTCGTCTCCGATGCCGGTAAGCAACACCCCCTCTCCCCTATGTTAGGTCGGTTGTTAGGATCGATTTCCCCATTGCTCAATGGACCCTCGATGTCGACTAGGTTATGGACCCACGAGTGAGGCTGGTAGTTCAAGCAGCAGCTCTGATAGCCGTGATTCAGGCATGACTCATGTTCATGCACAAGAGAGTTGTTCGTCGTGGTGAGAGACCTGTCATCAGTTATGCTCCAATGCTTATGCGGGAGCAGGAGAGGATCGCCAATCTAAACTACATCTACAACTGCAACAACACAGAGGCCCCATGGATGCTTCAAATGAAAAGAGCACCAACTGCAGCGACACAGAGGCCATGTGAATGCTTATGCAGCAGCAGAAGAGGAAGAGGAAGAGGAAGAACTACCAGCAGCAGCAGAAGAGGAAGAGGAAGAGGAAGAAGAAGAACTACCAGCAGCAGCAGAAGAGGAAGATGGACTTGCATCTAGTTAGCATCGACGATGAACTTTCCCCTATTCAGCCATATGGCTCTTAATAATGTGTATTGCCATTTGATAGTAGTTAGGATGAAGCGTAATTTGTTTCGTAGCTAGGAGTGAAACTGTTCAGATCGTGTGTGGTAAAGTCACCACTAGTGAGAAGTGATGACAACACCTTATGCAGGTTGTAACCAAACAACGAGTTATATGTGCGTTTAATGTGATGCCGCCAACCAAACGGTAGATCAAAATTAGTTTCCTCATGCAGCTAACCTATATGCGGGTAATTAAATTATGCGCAGATGATGGTTTATAGTCTGTTTTTGCTCGGCCAGGTCAATCTGAGATTTATATGTAATGCATCCTAAACCGATGAGGGCAGCCTAACACGTCCTAGGCTTTTGTTGATTGAAACCAGCACACACGCTTCAAAATCAAACACTAGACTTTGTGTTTGTAAAATAAATCCAAATGTTTTACAGAGCCATTACACTCTCCAAGAGCGAATGTCTAGGCGACCTCTCGAGATAGCCACGTGGGCAGAAGATGCTGGCTACTGGCTAGGTACTGTTTACCGATATAGGGAGAAGGAAACGCGGACCGTCCTATGATTACGCCTCCCCCAGGTAAAGCAACGTAGGGCCTCTTCTTCCTTACCCACGAAGGCAGCCATTCGTTCCCACCATCACCTCGTTTTCATCTCCACGCTTATGCGAGCGCTGGCAATGGCACAGAGCCGACGTAGGAGCAGCGCCGAGTGCAGAGCTGATGGCGGAGCAGATGGGAGGATAAGAAGCTGGTGGGAGCCCATGGAAAGCGGACCACACCCTCCGCGCGCTCACCGCCGCCGCCGATGGCTTCAGCCGTCGCGCCATCGAAGGCCTTCAGGGCACCCTCCACCAGATCAGCTCTCTCCAAGATCTCCTTTTTACCCGCATTTTTACCACTCTCCAACCTCTCACTATTGCTCCGGAAAATTCCCTTTAGAATTGGGGATGAACAAACGCACGCGCAGACGACGGGCGTGGGATGCTGCGGGAGGCGTGCCGCATTCGGGGGCCGCTGTGGATCATCTTCGAGGTGTCCGACGACATCCGCCTCGAGACCTACCTCCGGGTCTCTTGACGGGCGCGGGTAGCGGGTCAGGCTCACCGGAAAGGCGCGCGTAGATTTCTTGATCTGCTCGTTATGGTTCTCCAAATATTTGCAGAGAATAAAATTGGCTGAAGATGGTGCGTGCAGCTTGCCTCTGAACTTGTGATGTCTGGCCATTGCACCTGGGAGGAGCTCCTCTTCAGAAAGAATGCCGAGACGTACGACACTGCTGCGACTGCCGTTCTGGTTCTGGTTGGTCGTCCGCAGTTTGACCACACTTGTAGGTTGGCTCTCTACTTCAGTTGCTCGCAGCTAGCAACTGTGAACGCACTTTGTCCTGTGTTAATTATCTTTCAAAACTGTGCTACTTCGTTTATAAATGATGCTGCCCATACTATATGTCTTCGTCTGAAGTGATTCTTCATTTCCTTTGCAGGGTAGCATTGATGTTCTTTAGAGCATCTCCAGCCGCGCCCAACAGGTCCCAGGCGCCTTTTTACGCGCCGACGTCAAAAAAAAAAAACCCACTCGCGCCCCAAGACGACGAAATCCGCCGGCTCGATCCGTTTTTGGACCCGGCAATCGCAGGCCGAACCCAGCGCACTGGGGGCACTCGGGGGCTCCAGCGCAAGGGGAAAACACGCCTAGGCCACACTGTCATGCGAAAAGTCAAGCCAATCGTCCAGGTTCGCCTCCCACCCCCGCGCGCTCGGCCACCACCCTGCTGATCCCGGCGTCGCCCACCGCCTCGCACCGCTAGATAGGCCATTCCCTGCCGGAAAAGAGAGAAGGTTTCGTCGCGGCAGCCTCTCCACCATCGTCCGGGCGAGTTTTCCGGCGCTCCGGCCGCGCAGGGCGGTATACCGGTGGGTGTGCCCACCACGCCCGCCAGGTGTTCGGCGGTTTGTTTGCTCGGCGATGGACTCGGATGACGAGGAGGCGCTTGCGGCGCTGCTGCAGGAGGAAGTCGATGCCGACGTCCAGGACGAGGAACACCTCATGGTCCTCGCCGGCCTACTCGCGAGCAATGAAAAGCCGCGGCGAGGTGGCTCGGCGCCGGGGCGGCTGAAAGCAAAGAACCGGCATCGTCTGGAAGGCTATTGCATGCTCTACTCCGACTACTTCGCCGACGCTCCATTGCACGACGACAAAGTATTTCAGCGCCGTTATTGGATGAGCCGAAAGCTTTTCCTCAGGATTGTGAATTCCATCCGGGTGTTCGGCAACTACTTCAAGTGCAAGAAGGATTGCACCGGCAAACTTGGATTCACCTCAGTCCAGAAGTGCACGACAGCTATGAGGATGCTTGCATACGGAGCTCCCGGTGATTCACTCGATGACTATGGGCGCATGGCCGAGTCCACGACCATTGAGTGTTTCTACAAGTTCTGCAGGCCAGTGGTGGCAGTGTTTGGACCGCAATACTTGCGAACACCCAATGCGGAAGACACTGCTTGGATCCTAGCACGGAATGCAGCAAGAGGATTTCCTGGGATGCTTGGAAAGCATCGACTGCATGCATTGGAAATGGAAGAACTGCCCATTTGCTTGACAGGGGATGTACAAAGGCGCCAAAGGCGGTTGCGGTGTGGTACTTGAGGCGGTGGCCACACATGACCTCTGGATTTGGCACTCCTTCTTTGGTATGCCAGGAACTCACAACGACATCAACGTGCTGCAGTGCTCCCCTGTCTTTGCCAAGCTTGTTGAAGGTCATTCTCCTCCGGTGAACTTCGAGGTCAATGGGCGGCAGTACAACAAGGGGTACTACCTAGCTGATGGCATCTATCCGAGATGGTCTACATTTGTGAAGACAATCTCAAACGTTGTGCGAGGAGGCAAGAAGTCCCACTTTGCGAAGGTTCAGGAGGCTTGCAGGAAGGATGTCGAGCGGGCATTTGGTGTGCTCCAATCTCGATTTGCTGTTGTCTGGTACCTAGCTCAGACCTCGTCGAAAGATCAAATGTGGGAGATCATGACTTGCTGTGTCATCTTGCACAATATGATCATTGAGAGCGAGCAGGAAGAACCAGTGTTTGACACTGAATCATACTACAGGCAGGGTCCTCTTGCCCAAGTTGATCACCAGCTACCGGCAACCTGGACTGCCTACCTCAGTATGCGTCAAGAGATCCGAGACCCATAGGTGCATCAACAACTGCAGCACGATCTGGTGGAGCATCTATGGAGGCTCAAGGGCAACGCCTAGCTCCACGTGTGATGAAATATGAGTTTTTACTTGTTGAACTATATAATTTGTATTGAACTATTTGATTTCTATTGATTTTCTGTGATGAACTATGTGATAAAAAAATTACCATGTTGAATTCACGCCGAACCACGGCGAATATGGCCGATTCGCGTCGATATCAGGCCATTTTTCGCCGAAAGTGGGCCAAATGGCGGGCACATTTGCGCCAAAAATGGGTCGATATCGGCGCCTGGGGGCGACGGCTGGGTACCCTACCGCCCCAGAGCCAATTATACCGTCGGCTCGCCCGCCAACGGCTGGAGATGCTCTTAGAAGTACCCTGTGGCCGAGCGTGACATTTGGTTTATCAAATTCTCATGTAATTTTCACTTCAATCAATTAGCAATAGGTAACACTTGATATTGACACTATTATCTTCAGAAATATTTTTGTAAGATACTTATGTGATTGTCAACAAGTTACTGCAGATGGCCATGCTCGTGATTAATTGTTGTTCATAAACCAAATCATCTAAATGCCCCTGATCAGAGTTAGATGAAATTCAAAAAGTATAATTCTTGTGGTTAATCGTTTTCTCGCCGATCTATACGTTGCCTGTGATTTTCTATACCACAAAAGCACGTTCACAACTTAGCAAGCTAGGCAGGTACGCCAAAGAGGCGCGCCCCCAACCTCTAGTTTTCATTCAAGTTCGTATGCGGATATTGACTTGACGTGCAGGATAACAAGCCACTTACACGACCATGAGCCAAAAGAAACTACAATTAAGGCGAAAAGGGACATGTTGCAGACCACACTACTGTGTTATCTTGGTATTCGTTCGACGGAGACAAAGGCCGACTAAAAGGTGCACAGGCACAGCTCAGAATATAAATGATACGAATATATATTCATGTCACGCAACAGCGCCAGCTAGAACTTCAGAAGCAATTTTCAAAATATATCCATGTCACGCAATTGTACCAACTGGAACCTATGGAAGCATTTTTCATCAGAATACTCGAGTCACGACATGGAATCAACTGGGACATATGGAAGCGACTGATAGTATCTAAAAATTCACAGCAAAATAGCATCTAGATTTTGAGGGGGTGACAAAATAAAACGTCCTTTGCTTTGTGTGCCATCAGATTTGCTAACATGACAAGTTCCACCGCGCATGACGGCATGAGCAACTCAGATAAAGGCTACACCCCTAGGTGCGCTGTGCAATCAACCCTCGTCCATGGGATCATTTCCACCATCTTTCTTGGCCTTTGAATCATTGCCTCCATCTGTAGAAGCTTTTGCCACGGAGTCTTCCAATGCCTCCAGGAATGAGGCAACTGTGAACTTATCTGTCAGAAACACAACAACAAAAGAATTAGTTTTCAAAGAAGCAACTTTGGTTGATATCCTAAGCAGTACTTCCTCTGTAAACTTTTATAAGACTACTTTAGACCTAAAACGTCTTATAAACGTTTACAGAGGGAGTACCAATAATGATCCCCCAACACTAACTAGATTAAGCATCTCAGACATGGGATATCTAACTCCAATTTCAAAACTTGCACAGAACCACTTTAAAGGTTCAGATACTAGCATCATGGATGGTTCATGGTTGGCATCTGCCAGTGAAATAAAACTCATATTCTTTGCAATGGTCATTTCCACAGTAAAGCTAAAACCATAGACAGCAACTCCTAGATGACAGACATCCACATGGAATAAGATAAAACTGTTCTAATGCTTTTTCAGAAATCCGGAGGAATAAAGCTACTGAGATGTACCCAAAAGAGTAACTATGCTACACAGGTTTGTAATTAACTCATCATGCACTTTGCATTGCTAAATGTTAAGAGCCATGTGAAGAAGTCTCCAACCAAAGCGCTACATCGATGGGCTACTTTTAACAGTCAGATCATATGGTAAAAAGAAAGATGGCCTAAAAGCATGGATGGTTCATGGTTGGCATCTGCCAGTGAAATAAAACTCATATTCTTTGCAATGGTCATTTCCACAGTAAAGCTAAAACCATAGACAGCAACTCCTAGATGACAGACATCCACATGGAATAAGATAAAACTGTTCTAATGCTTTTTCAGAAATCCGGAGGAATAAAGCTACTGAGATGTACCCAAAAGAGTAACTATGCTACACAGGTTTGTAATTAACTCATCATGCACTTTGCATTGCTAAATGTTAAGAGCCATGTGAAGAAGTCTCCAACCAAAGCGCTACATCGATGGGCTACTTTTAACAGTCAGATCATATGGTAAAAAGAAAGATGGCCTAAAAGCATGGAGACAAAGGTTTGGTTGCCTTCCACACTCTACCATACTTTTGTGCCACAAGTGGCAAGTCATAGTTGAGCTGTTGAGGTCGCCAAATTAGTAGTCACAGTTGTGGCAAAAGTTGGCTAGATATGAGTCTTATGACAAATGGGGTAAGATGCTAAGAAAGTGTGCATGCTATAACTGTGGCTACGACTGAACACTTACTCCCTCTGTAAAGAAATATAAGAGCGTTTAGATCACTATTTTAGTGATCTAAATGCTCTTATATTTATAAGAGCGTTTAGGTCACTATTTTAGTGATCTAAATGCTCTTATATTTCTTTGCAGAGGGAGTACCAAATTTTGTGTGCCTAACAGTCGGCAAAGTGTGCGTGCAAAGCAAACATGCCCTTAAAAAGCACAAGGCCAATCACAACGGCACAACCGAAACCCTATCACCTCTCTAGTACACTTCAACCATCATATACTTGTCATCCAACAAGTGGGAGCACAGGAGAGTAGAAAAAAAAGGAAACGATATAAAGTCTTTCTAACTAAAAGTATGTACCATAGTCATCTCATGCCCAAACTATCTTTTATATGATTTTTATGGGGACACCATGGTAAAAACAGATATAAGAACTTCCTCACCATCAATACATTTTCCCCACTCCCCACTGTAACTTATATATAGGATGAGCAAGAGAAAATGGTGGTACAAGCATTTGCAAAGCTCATAATACATGCACGTGTAACTTTGTCAAGACCATTTAAGGGCATATAAATTAAAAGTTAGGTTGTAGGCTAAAGGAACATAAAAGGTTACACTTGCTAGGGTCCACTCCAAATTGAGCAAGATCTATTTGGCCAGTCTGCAGCACCTGCAAAACAAGCAAACATCATTATCAGAGTGACTCTTGAAACACCATCAGACACATAGATGTGCAGCAGAAAGAGGAAAGAGGGGGTAACTGTAACTAACATGAGTAAAAGCATCCAGTTGCTGTCGCAAAGGAGGACTTTGCAGCAGCTCAAGAATATCACCGGCAGTCCAAGAACCCTGGAATCGAGCAGTTACCAGAATGAGTAAAGGGTTCAGTTGAACTGAAAGCAAGGATAACCAATACAAACCTCTGGAAGATGTGATGCCAACTGTTCGATGGGCAAAGTTTCAATTAGTGGCAATATCAAATCGGGCTTCAAGATGTCTCCTAGTCTCAATCCTGTCACCAGCAAGCCAACATAATGAAACAGAAAGCAGGCCATAGACAAAAGCACATTGATTCAGAATGCCACTTACCAGCATCAGGATCTGCCGTAGCATCTGAAATTGCCAAGAGAATTGACGTAAGCATTTCAGAAGCAAGTCGAACAAGTGAACATACAGAAAAAGGACATGATTTTTAGCTCATACCAGATGGTTGTATAGAACTCAATATTCTCTGAAGGTCAGCCAGTCGTACAGGTCCAGCGGCAGAAGTCACTTCACCAGCCATATCAGCGGTCATGCTCTGATCAACTAAATTCCCAGCTCTGAAATATACACGGAAGAAAGAAGGGAACAGCAAGGGCATAGTGTTAGCAATTTGGCAACAGCACCCAAAAGTCGGTACTTGTGCTTAGTAGACCATGCAACTGTAAAGCATACAGGTGTAGGTGGCAATATCTTGTATGTGAACAAATATACTTAGTTTAGTTTGGCCATACATCCATCTGGTGATATGATTTCCATCTGAAAATCAAGATTAATACAACATTTGGTATTGCGGTGGATTCTGGTAATCTCATTTGGTTCAAACGCTTTTAGGCTAGTTTTTCCCCCTCTTAGTCAAGTTGCAGACAAATAATAGTACTGTGTTGCAGAATTTATCAAATGGAATGAAATGCAAGGAGACAGTAACTGAATAACAGAATTTATCTAAGTTCAATCTGATTTACTGAATATAGTAGTAGATTTTCAAAACTTTTTCAGAGCAAAAATAACAACCACAAAACGAGCCTAAATACGGAACCGTCTCAAAGTTGACTTGGCTGCCCATTGCATTGCAAAGGCTGAAGAAAATACATGTGCTCAGACAGCATCAGATCTAGCATTTCATTTCACATACCTGGAAGAGATGTCATCATCAGCTGTATCCTCGTGTGACATTTCTGCCTCAATAGAAATTGCATCGCCATCTGCACAACAGTACACCTTAAGACATGATCACAGTTGAGAGTTAGGAACCAAATGATCAAAGCATACCCAAGGGCCGATTTATGTAGGCATTAACTTGGCGGCATATTTGCGAGTCCCCATCAGCATTTGTCTCCTGCATAATAACGAGCACAATGGAAATCAGCTGTTAGAGAGTGGGAAGGGTAATGGTTTTCACAACAGAGTTCTTTACATCTAACCGACCTGCATCCATAGGAAGAATTTCCTGCTATCATGCCTGAACTTCAAGATGTACACCCTTCCAGAAGATTCTGTTACCTAATGACATGAGCCAATGTTGATCACTGAAGTTCCATATTTCGCAAAAGTAATCTTGGAGAGCATATCAAACTTGAATAATATATATATTTCATATATATACCTTCTCAAAGACAGCCTCATCAGGGAAGACAATTTGATCCTGGGAGAAATGGAATCAAGGATAGACAGAAGACAAACATATAATAGAATAGAATGTAAAGCGGGACAAAATAGAGACACTTCCAAGTTTAAACATGAGTCCATCAAGGACCTTGGGAGTACAAACATATAAACACATAATTTCTGCAAATTAAACTTTCAATCGATTATATATCAAACGACCAAATTTAGCATTTATAAATTAAATTTAGTAAGAGATGTCTAAAACTGCATGCTCACAAGAGGATACATCTTCAACTATGTTTTGTCCACGGTCAAGCCACTGAAAATGAATCAAGCCTTCTTCACCCTACAAAAGAAGTGGACATATAATTACATTTGAATAACCGATAAATATTAGAGTATGTATATTCCTTGGAAACTGTGCTGACAATATATAAATTGTACTAGAGACACATAGAAATGAGAGCATGCATACCTTTCCAATACGAACAAGCCCCTTGCGTGTGTCTGGGACCACCCGTGTTCCCTCAAGAGACATCTTACCAGCACGGAACTCACACATTATATCCTGAGAAATGCATCAAAGTACATCAATGAATAACAGAAACACATCTTATTGTATGAATATAAAGAGAAACATAACACATTTTTCTCGAGAAAAATGAGAGCATTCAGATTCTGACTAATGACAGATAAGTGATGTGAAACTGCCATCAACCCGTGTATCCGCAAGGGTTACACATATAAATACTTAACAAATCTAAGTGTCACGAAAATAGTTTTGATACATATATTGGATACATAAGTAAAGCGAAATTGTTAAGTATGCAATGCGAGAGAATGTCAATTAAGAGTTTGGTAGATTTGAGTTTGTCTCCCAAAGACGATATTGTGTGGTGCTTGTTCTCAGATAGGATAGACTAGTTATCCTACCGATTCGTGAAGAACAATACACCAATCCGTATCAGCAGTACTTGCAGAAACAACAAAAACTGACGCTTAGCTTTACCTGGAGTGGTTCACTGCTCTCCATCGATGGCAGTACCCAACGAACAGGTCCTAAATTAGGAGAGAGAAAGGTAAGTACAGGATAACAGCAATGTCTTGTATTCCAAATTAAATCAAGCAAGTGAGAACTGAGAAGTAATATATGCATTTGCTTGGCTTTCACTTCTAAGAAGGCTTGAGCCTTGCCTTCCAATTGCAATGAAGATGAGGTACTGTAGACCAAACTAACTGCTTTGGTACTTCATGCATATCAGAACGAAAAGGTTTTAGGTGCACTTGCTTACAGAAAACAAACTTTTGAAGAGATTAGCAGAAAAACAGGTACGACACATGGACATGGCTATCCACATTCCATGGTATTTGCGCCTTCAATCCCTGATACTCTTAAGACAGAAACATGCTATCAATCTATGGTTGTGACCAACTACTAGGAAAAACATTGCTGCTTGTTTGTTCCTTGATAGAAGTATGTATGCTATCATTCAACAATTGTCTCTCTCTTAAGAAAGTACACAAACAGAAAAAAGGAGCCCTTGTCATTCTAAGCTGGTATGAGCATTTTTGCCAGTAGAATGATATATCTCAAAATTGACTCCCTAGCTATATCATTATCAACCATACGGCCAATTCTTATCCTCGAGGTGTGTTCCCTGGCTCTTCGTAAGCATGTAAGCACACGTAACAGCAACTAAGCCGGCTCCTCTCGCAATTGGTTGTTGTCATTTTCTTGCCAAATCATCATCTAAACGAATAGAAACATATCGATGTTTCATCTTTGAAGATAATAATGGCAAACTTGATAAAGCATGAAACGAATTTTCAAACATTTGCACAACCAGATTCCCCATACGTACACAATGCTGCATATGCAGACAATAACAGATGTCCATCGATTTCCGCAATATAAAAAAAAGGGTGGTCTATTTCGTATGCAAACATAGAAATTCACACAGAGAAGAAAAAAAAAGAAAAAAAATACATAGCAGGGAGCCGGGGTTGGGTGGCAGAGGTGAGCTTCACCTTCTCGCTATTGGCGGATGAGGTAGCGGAGGGGCAGTGGAGGACGGCAAGGGAGGCGCTCCCGGCGGTTGAGGTGGCAGATGGGTGAGGCGGGATACGGTGTCGATGTCGGGGACGGAGCAGGCGTGGAGGTCGGAGACGGAGCAGGGGTGGAGGTTCGCGACGGTGACGAGGCGGCGTTAGACGACCGGCGGGGCGGCAGCGAAAGCGGCGAAGGAACTCGCGGGGCGGCGGGGCGGCGAGAGAAGGGGGTCCCCGGCGTAGGGGTGAGAGATTGGGACGACAGGTGGGAGTCGGGGCGAGGAAGCGGAGAGGGGGTGGGGAGTCCTATGATAACCCTAGCGAAGAACATCTAAAAACACCCGTCAAAAAAGAACAACTAAAAACTTCAATCCAGAAAAGCCATCTCAAAACTGAGATTTCAAAAAGTCTTAGATATTGGGGTGGTTTCTAATTGTTGCCCCAAACTTAAACCCAAAAATGTTGTTTTGAAAGAAAAAATACCCTGCTTTGTCGTGTGAATATAGCACTTCATAATTAAAATATGACCGATTTTCAACATATACTTCAACTAAACTTCACTTCCGGTTTCATAATTCAAATATAATTGAACACAACTTGAAAATAGTTTTTTTTGCGGGATAAACTTTCGATCTATTCATCTTCGATCAGGTAGTACAACGAACAATAGAAATAATACAAATTACATCCAGATCCGTAGTCCACCTAGCGACGACTACAAGCACTAAAGCGAGCCGAAGGCGTGCCGCTATCATCGCCCCTCCTTCACCGGAGCCGGACAAACCTTGTTGTAGTAAACAGTCAGGAAGTTATCGTGCTAAGGCCCCGTAGAACCAACTTGAAAATAGTTAAACCTCCTACTAACATATAAATAAACTTATTGAGAGAGTGCACGAGCGTCCTTACCCTGTTGTCTCTCGTCTTAGGCAAACATGTGACATTGATTCATGCCTCTTGTCAGCGTCGCCGCCGATCTGTCTCGTATCATGTGGTCTTATGGCCATGGGGCGCGGTAGATCCCAACTCTTATGGACGGAAGGGCTTCCTTTTCAGGTGTTTTTATAGTTTGGTTAGGGTTTGTGTCTTGCTCAGAAAGACGAGGCGGCGGCGGCTCCTTGAAGATGGAATATGGTTCTCCTCACCTAGTCCCTGTCGAGGGGTTGCGTGCTTCCTCTAATCTTACATCTTACATTTTTAAGAAGTTGGTCCCAATTCTCTCAACATGCAAAGTGTCCACCTCAATATCCCACTAAACAATGCAAGTCTTCTCACTCACTAAGCCATGCAAAATCTGCCACATAAGCGAGCCGTGCATTTAACTTATAAACTACAACTATTTTTTGCATTAATCTATGCATGTAACGCTACCACGTCATATATTCATGTTTGTCATCCTTTACATTTTTGTTCAAAATGACATTTTTAACAGTAATTCAAAAGTTTTTATTCTATTTTTAGACACTTTCTTTTATTGATTTTCAAGCTTATATTTTTCTACATTAGATTTAGTTATTTTTTGTCAACTACTCATGCATTTTTAAGAATGTTACCGCAGCAATGCGCGGGAAGAGAGTCATCATCACTACTCTATTTCAGAGTTGCATATTAAATCCAAGCTATCTTCTGTTGTAAAATATTTTTTTATTTTTATTTTCTTACTCTTTTTCTCTTTACTGTGTGCCCCTCTCTTTTAAATTGTTTATTACACTACTATCCCGTTGCAACGCTCGGGATATTGTCTAGTTTAGAAAAGTGTTAGCCCCAAAATCCTGAGGTTTATAGCATGCAACATTTTCCCCTCAAGTGGATGGCCTTGAGATTTATCAAACCAGTAGGAGTTTTGAATCGCCACCAATGACTAGTATTTGCACACAAAAATACGGAATTTGGCTCGGCCCCCAACCGAACTAGTAAGATTATTAGACCTACTAGCCTTGCTGGTTACATGGATTAATGCAACTTGTGTTTGGAAATATTGAATGCAGCAAAAGAAATAAAAGCAAGGAACTGCAGAAGCTTTTGATCGAGGTTGAAAGCAATATGGATGAATGGACTTTCACTGGTGACATCTCTCCAATAAAAGATAACATGGTGTTGTAAACAAATTACAATTGTGTGGCAGAAATCACATATTTGACCTGAGGGCGAAATCAAATCACAAACTGACCTGCTTTCAAAAAAAATTCACTCTGCTGACCCTTTCGTGTGGCGCCCGACAGCGAGGCGCCGCACACTACTATGCAGCGCCCTTCCCTTAGGCGTCGCACATCCAGCCAGCGTGGCAGCCCTGGGCCAGTTTGCGGCCCCACAGACAGCAGTGCAGCGCCTAAGGCATGGGCGCCACACTGTGTAAAGTGCAGCGCCTATGGCTTGGGCGCTGCACATTGACTTAAGCCGCATCGGGCCAGCCCCTCCCAGGCAGTTCTTCCCCCTCTGAGGAAGTTTCTCTAGAGAGCGGCGGCGGCGCCCCCTTCGGATCCCCCCCACACCCCTCTCAGATCTGAAGTTTTGAGGCCCGGATTCGATCTCCAATCCCTCCTACTAGGTAAACTCTTCCGTTCCCTTTCTTTTCCTCTGTTAATTCGTTGCATTTTTATGGATTTGCCCAAGATTAGGTGGAACCTTTGATTTGCTTGGTTTGGATCTTTGTTTGCCCAAGATTAGGTTGAACCTTTGATCCCCCCACACTATATGATTCTTGTTAGTGAAACGTAGATTGTATATTTTTTTAGATATATATGAGATGCCTAGTTTTGTAGATAATTATGAGATGTTGATTTTTTTTAGATATATATTAGATGTTGAGTTTATTTGAAATATGAGATGTTGATTTACTTGAACACATATGACATACTAGATATATATGAGAATTTACAATCATTTGAGATGAACTCATATATGTTTATTTGGGATGAACTCATATATGTTCATTGTTTGAACTTTGTAAGGATGGTTTGGCTTCTCGACAATGCCATTGACACACAACACCGGGCCTGCATGATGCGCGAGAAGGGGCTGGTAATAATGAGTAATCCAAATATTTAGCAAATTTGCCTTTAGTTGAAATTGACATGCCCTAAGATTTGTCATTACTTTTTTTTGTAGAAGCTTGAACCTCTGAAGATTCGGTATCACGGGGTCTCTGGTCCTGCCATGCCTTACGATGAGCGGTACACACTGTACATCAAGCAGGCAGGACCACTCCTGTGGATTCAGTTGGTCAGCCGGTCGACGCCGAATCTGAACGATCCACTGGTGTCCGCTCTTGTTGATCGGTGGAGGCCGGAGACGCACAGTTTCCATCTTCGGACTGGGGAGATGACCGTGACGCTCGAGGATGTCTCGTTGATCACCGGTCTTGCTATCAACGGGATGCCTCTCTGTATGAGCACCGATTCTGATGGGTGGCGCGAGCAGATGATTGCTCTTATCGGTAAGGCTCCTACCGAGGCTGAGGCTGATGTAGAGGAGGGAGAAGAGCCGAAGAAGAAGGAAAGGAAAGCAGCCGACGCTGCTTTCACGTGGATTCAAGCAAACTTTGCGCATTGCCCTGCGGATGCCACTGATGATGTGATACAGACACATGCTCGTGTCTATATGTGGTACGTTGTCTCGAGGACTTTGTTTCCTGACTCCACGGGCAAGAACGCTCCATGGATGTGGCTGAAGGCGTTGACCGTCTTCGATAGCAAATGGAGCTGGGGTTCAGCGATTCTTGCGTACTTGTACCGACAGGTAGTTGGTTTGTTTTGTTATCAACTCATTTGTTCATTACCAATGCAACCTTGTTGTCAACTTAACATTGTTTTTCTTTCATATGCAGCTGGACGATGCGTGTTGCAGGATCACAGATAGGGCAGGCATTGGTGGTAATATGCTTCTACTTTCTGTATGGAGCTGGGAGCGTCTGCCTGTTGGACGCCCGAAGAGCGTCAGGTTTAATCCTTGGTATGAAGATGAAGATGACGACTTACGGCGCCCCACTTGGGCTTACAAGTGGGATGTGGTTTCCGAGATGATGAACGATGTCAATCTCATGTACCAAAAGTACATTGCCGAGTTGGACACGATTACGCCTGAGCAGGTAACGAGGTCATTACTTCAGTCATTTCTCATGCTTGCCTAAAAAAAGTCACCAATTTTGCATTGTTGCCCTATTTCATAGGTGGAATGGCAGCCATATGGCGCCGATGACAGACTTGGGTACTGTCGTGGAATAGTCACGGCAGATGCCCTTGTGAAAGGGCTTAGTCGGGGAGCCATCGCAACTAGGAAGCTTAAAGGGGTTAAAGCGGGACAAAGTACACGAGGGTTATACTGGTTCGGCCCCTTACGGTGAAGGTAAAAGCCTACTCCAGTTGAGGTGGAATTACTAGGGTTTCGATGACCAGGGAGCGAATCCGTTATCCCTGGCTACCGATTTGATGTTATCTCCCTTAAGCCGCCGGCGGGTCATCCCCTTATATACACGGGCTGACGCCCCGCGGCCTACAGAGTCCCGGTCGGCTTATAAACAGTATCCGGCTCGGTAACTAGTTAATCTTGCCTTACAACACAAGTCACGCCATTATGGCGGTTTATCACTACGGGCCTTAAATCACCTACGGGCTTTAGGCCCTTTATTGAACCGCCATCTTCAAGCCTTGATATTGGGCTTCATATGATGAATTATCATAACGTAACCCGGCCCCTCCTGGGCGGGTTACGCCAGTAGTTATATCCCCAACAGGTACACCCCGGAGTTTTCCATCAACCCGATGTGCTTGCGGGATAGGGATCTCTGGCTTATGCGGTGCCCACTGATATGCAACTGGGCTGTTGAGTTTCATTTGCCACATCGCGTGTTTCGTCAGTTTGGTCTGTTCTAGCCTCACCCGCCGGAATGGGTGGATACGGACAAAGCACTTCATAGGTAAGAGAACGTATTGACTAAGCATCGTCAGTCCTTCTTGATTTTGCTAATGTTTGGTATTGTACCATGCAGGTTGGACAGGAGAAGGCAGCGGAAGATAAAGGACTGGGACAAGCATCATGCTTCGTATGTTACCTGCTTCCAGCTTTGCATGGAGCAAGCTCGTAGCAGTGCACGCGCCCAGCTTCGTGAGCATAACCCACTTGCTTTTGATAACTACATACGATGGCTTCTTGAAAATACTTGAGTTGAGATATGCCCGCCGGCATATAATGAGGATATTCTTGAAGAACCCGTGAACTTTGAGGATCTATCAAAGGGGAAGTACAACAGAGATGTCAGGGTAGGGCAAGGAGTCCCTGCTGTTCCGGTGATTAACTATGTGGTAAAGTGTTCCTTCTTTACTTTCCCGTTGGTCGTATTACACATGTCTGAATGGCTAATGTGTTCATTCTTTCTCATCCGCAGCACACCGAGATCAAGAAAGCAGCTGATGAGAGCCAGTCTATTCTGGAGAACACACCGGTTGGAAAAGGCAATGATGATGGTTCACTACGAGCATTCCTCAAGGTACATATCGCATTCACTATGAGAGCCAGACTATATTGCGGAGTTTGATATCTTCCACACTTGTTCATGTTACAGCGTCACACGGAGGATGAAGCAACATGGGAGAGAGAGGATTTTCTTCAGGCAGAGCACCCACATCTATTTTAGGATCAGCTGAAATCTCGGGGACGAGATTTTTCCTAAGGGGGTAGGTGTTGTGACACCCAAAAATTTCATTTGGTTTTATCAAAATCTTTATTTGGTTTGAAGGAGGTTATTTTTTTTTAAAAAGGACTCTTCTTCTCAATTTTTTTTTCTTTTATGACAAGTATTTTGTTTGGTTTCATCCAAGACTTGATCTTTGGTCTTGGAGGTTTTTCATCTTGTGTTGACTCAACACCAATGCTTTTCATTGGAAAGTTTTTGAAAATCTTTTCTTTTTAAAATAGCCCTATGGCATATGGAGTGATTCTTTCCCTTTCAAAATTTCCTCTTGCCATGACCTAAGTGGAAATCTCCCTCCCAAAAGCCATCTCCCCTCTTTGTGTCAAGATAAACTTCAAATCCAGCAAGTTAAACTCCCCCATGATTTTATCTCCATTTATTTCTAATCAAAAACTTTTTCTGTCCTCTATTTTGACCCTTGGAGATTTACAAAGGAACCACTAGTTCTCCTTTGAGTTTTGCCTCCAAACAAATTTCCCTGGCTAGTCCTTAGAACCCTCAACCAAGATCCATGAAGATCCACTGGTCTCCAGTTCAAATTTTCAAAATGTGCTTGCTGCAAGTTTGGGCCATATTTGCAAAATTTGGTGAAATTCATTTGTTTCCTTCTCCTAAAAATCTGAGAAAATTCAGGCAGCCTCTGGATGCATCAAGAGGTCACCTCACCAAGTCCCAGCTCCAGAAACATTTTCCTCGTGCCCAAATCATATCGTCGAACACCTGGAGGGCACAGTTACTGTCGAAGTTCAGTGTTCAGTAAACAGTTTCAGAAGCCAGTGTCGTTTTCTTCAGAAACTTACCTCGATCTCGCCAGTAGCCGCGGTGGCGCCTTGCTCCTTGTTCCCCCTTCTTATCCACCGCGCCGCACGGTCGCCTGGACGCTTGCGGGCATCGGCGACGAGCTGGCAGAGGTGCGCCTCCCCGTGAGCGGCGGCAGCAGCGCCCGCTGCGGCTGCTAGAGAGGCGCAGCGAGGGACGGCGCCGTCCAGCACCGCCCAAGCCACCAGAGGCCACCGCGTGGCCGTCCCCTCCTCTGTGCACGCTGCAGAGCCGTCGTCGTGAACTGGGAGGCACGGAGCGCGCTCCCTGCTGCCGTCGTGCCCGTACGGCCGTTCCGTCGAGGACCAGAGCATTACCCCAATCCGGCCGAGGTATCAGCGGAGAAACGGTGCCAGTGAACCACCACAGTGATGCCCAACCGCCTAAACCTCCTGCCCGACCTCTGCCTCACCGTAATTGCTCGCCGGCGTTATCCCGTTCACGGCCACCTCCTCGGATCACCTATAAAAGGAGGTCCCGAGCTCGAACTCGAACACGCACCATCCCTACACCTCACAAGTACCACGCCAAGCCACTGGGCAGACCCCGAGGGAGTCTTCTTCCCCAACTCCGGCCGCCTCGACCCGCTTTGGGATCCGACAGGATTCACTCCCGTGCGTGCACCCCCGCCTCTCGACTCTTGCCAGTAGCCTCCTAGTGCATCAACCTCTCTAACCCGCGCACCAATTTGGAGTTTGCAGCACCCACCGGAGAGTTCCACCCTCGCCCGAACCACTGTCCGCCGGAGATACGGTCGCCGTCGACGTGGTGCTCACCGACGGCCAAGTCCACCACCCACCGACGCGGAAGAACACCCTGAACCCGTAGGTACCCTCCGATCACCCTACCTCGCCGTGGATCAATGCCAGCGACCACCGCAGCCTTCGGGCGCCGGCGAACTCTGTTGGAGTTTGAACCTGACGGGTGGGACCCCCCCGTCAGCCTCTCTTTCTTTCCCTTCGAACCGTTTTCTGAAGGCGCCTTCGGGAAAAATGTGTTTTCCTTCTGGGATGGCGTATTTCATACCGAAGCGTTTTTTGCTTTTTCAAACGAGCCCCTGGATCTTTTCTGTTTCATCACAGATTAGTCCTTGGACTAAAACCCTTATATCTTTTAAACAAAAGATGCTTTTTGATTGATTCTTTTTTTGTCAGTCTTATATTTTTGTCTAGTTTTTTATAGTATTTATTTGGAAAAAATTTGGAATAATTTTTATACACACAACGGTTTTCACGTTAGTATACGGTTTCTTTATACCGTAGATTCCGGAGGAGGTGGCGGAGCCGCGAACTTCGCCGAGCTAGATTCTGACTTCTCCGAACCAGGCAAGCATGTTTGAACCTTTGATATGATGGGTGTTTTGCATGTTTGCTTGAATAGTTTGTGCATGGCATATGGGCATCGGTGAGTGTTACGTTGCATGCGAGGCAACTAACCGTGTGCTTCGAAGTTTACTGTGATCTTTTGATGAGAGATGACCTGATCATGTGGTGACATGAGAGGTAGTAAGATGGTATTGTTGTAGCATGCCAGTCTTATGTCATCCGATAAACTCCGACGTTAACGTGGACCAAGCCACGTTACCGTTCGTCCCCTTCCGTGCTGCCACATGTTTTCTGCAAAGAATCGGTTTAGTAAGTTGCAAACCTCTTTCCTTGTACACACCAAATAGAGGGGCCGGAATGAGGGTTCCATGGCCCTGGATTAAAGCCAGTCATCCGGTCAGGGGGCATGGGTGTTTCCGGTTGGGACCGAGAGGGGGGCACCCCTTAGAGCGCGCGATATAAATTTGATCCCATGCTACGCGAGGTTGTAGCCTCCCCATCTCAAGGTTTTTCTTGAACGTTGCTTGGGGTGATTCCTGGCAACGGAATGTGGAATGGGTGTGTACTGGTTAGATGTGTTTCTCCTAAAATACCGTAAACGGAACTAGTCCCTTGTGACTACTGAAATCCGTTGGCTGTGGTTAAGAGTACAAACTCTGCAGAGTCAAAACCTTCCGAGTCATCGCGTCCATGGTCAAGGACCGGGGTCAATGTATCCAAACAGTATCCACATCAGTCTCGGTGTCAGTCCATGTGTCAGTCTCCGTGGAAATCCCCGGTGAATAAGCTTGAGTGGTAAACCCGGTTGAATGTTATTCCTGTGGATGGACTAACCATTTTTTTCGTACCTGAGTATTGCCTTGAAATGATTTAACTTCATGAGCTACTGGAATATCGAGTTATGAAATATAAGCCCTTTATGTGATGTCGCTCAGACGTCCGACTGTGGCACTCTCGTTATTTACTTTTGATATAAGCCCTTTATGTGATGTCGCTCAGACGTCCGACTGTGGCACTCTTGTTATTTACTTTCGATATAAGCCCTTTATGTGATGTCGCTCAGACGTCCGACTGTGGCACTCTTGTTATTTACTTTTGATATAAGCCCTTTATGTGATGTCGCTCAGACGTCCGACTGTGGCACTCTCGTTATTTACTTTGATATAAGCCCTTTACATGATGTCGCCCAGACGTCCGACTGTGGCACGCACTGTCGTTTATATTCCATTATAAGCCCTTTATGTGGTGTCGCCCTGACGCCCGACTGCGGCATTGTTAATTTATTTGTACCCTTTCGAGGAGTCATTTCAGACACTCGATTGGCCTTCAGTTTTACATTGGGATTTCGGGAGGACTACCGCCCGACTTCCTTTTTATTTCCCATGCATTGCTATTTTATTATCTGAGTGCGCATTATTAATTTGTTCATATGCATCATGTTTGCATTTGTTATATCTTATGTCCAAACTGTCTTGCGAGTACTTTCATAGTACTCACTTGGCTTGTTGATTTGGCCAGATGTTGACGAAGGCGATCTCATGGATGATGAGTTTGATAGCGAGTCCGACGCCTAGAGGAGTCCCAGTCAGTCCCGTGCGATCCTGGATTTGGTCACTTGTATTATATACGCTTCCGCCACCCAAATAAAAGTCCTCGAGCCTCACTTCGACGCTCGATGAGCTGTAAGATTTAGGAGTCCTGTCACCCACTTCCCTGTGACATATTCACCACCACTTTTATTACGAGTCAGTAGTTATGCCACCACACCCATTGTGTCATATCCGCCTTTATGTATAATATCGGCGTGCTTGTAATAAATTGTTGAGCAGCCTCCGCTCAACCTTGTATTATATTTAGTACTCCTGGATTTTTCTGTAATCAAGAAATTGTCTACCAGTAAGAAGGATTCTTCCCTACTGGTCCGTTAAAGGGATCGGTTTCTCAATAAATGTTTTATTGGAAAACCGGTCGTGACATCTTACTAGTGTGGTATTTGTGTTTGCGAACTAGTAGTAATGTTGAATTGTCCTAAATGATGTGATGTTCAAGTTATTAGTTGTCTTTGTTCAGTATTTGTGTTTACAGTAATTTTAGTTATGTTGAACAAGTTATGTGAGTGCTGCATGAGCCCAAAATGGCATCTGTTTCTGTAGTTTGGCAGTTAACAGCACTGCAGCACCCAACAGCCAGGCGCTACACTGTACTGTGCAGCGCCCAACGCTTAGGCGCCGCACCATATAGTGCAGCGCCTGTCTCATAGGCGCTGCTCAACTGGCCATGGCTATCCAAAGAGCCACAGAAGGCTTGCAGCACTGACCATCCACGAAAATTACCAAGTCAGAGTGCAGCGCCCGAGAGCCAGGCGTTGCACTGTACTGTGTGACGCCTATCCCTTGGGCGCTGCACAGTATAGTGCAGCGCCTGTGTTCTGGGCGCTGCACTGCTGTTTACTGGAAAAACAAAGTTTACAGCACATTCATTTCACCGGAACATCATAATACTTACAATGACTGCAGCATCACAACAATTTGAACAAACACAAATTTTATGCCGATGAGTTCATAACTTCAGACAATTCAAACATTACTACGACATGGTTCACGATACATTCATTACAAATGACAAATGGCAGCTTGCCCTCACAAGTTCACCAACATCTGACATGCCCTAGAAGATAGTTCACCAACATCTCACATGCCCTCACAAGTTCACGACACATTCATTAGAAGATAGTTGACGACGAGTGCACCGAAGCGAAGTCCCTACTGAGTAGAGCGAGGCCATTTCCCCTTCTTGTCACGTGCCGAGTCCTCCTCTTGCGCCTCGCGAGCCTTTGCAAGCTTTCTTGCCCTCTCCTCCTCACGAGCAAGTTTCGCTTGGCGTGCCCTCTCCTCCTGTCGTTTCTTCCGCTCCATCCTTTCCTTCTGATGACGCTCTTCCTCCAAGCCTCTTCGAAAAGATTCTTCTAACCGCCGTTGCCGCCTAAGACAATCTTGGTATTGGTCCTTTTGACATCTTCTGGCACTTCAAGATCTATCCACGTGAAGTACTTGCATAGAGGAGGCGGTGACTGCATACAAAATTTATGTTAGTGTTGACACACATTTGATAGTAACATTTTACTTCTCGAGTTTACCGGTGGTTGGTCATAGGCGTTAGTTGGAAGTGCACGATCATAAGCATAGTTCGGGCATACAAAATATCTCCGCCCTTCCGTCCATGATTTCTTTCGGTCGGTGGACACCTTCACCTTGCAAACATCTCCACACCAACATGGCGGGATGTTGACATCTTTCTCCTTCACCTTGTCCAAACATGCGTCCTCCCACTTGTTCGGCATGTCTTCTTGGTTAGCACACGGTGGCCTCGTCATGGAACCAGATGAAGCCATGCCTACAAAACCGAGAATTCTTGGTTAACCCTAACCCCCACTTAACAATAACCACAACCCTAACCATAGCATAACCCTAACACCAACATCAAACACACATAACCCTAACCCTAGCATACTATGAAAGCCTAACCAAGCCAAAACTAGGGTTTCCCCAAAGCAGCAAGATTTGAGCAAATGTGACAATTCCTATGGATGAAAACGAGGGGATCGGAGGAGATTACCTTAAGGGAGGGGTTGGCTTCGAAATCCACGGTCAAATACTCCGGATTTGCAAGATTTGAGAAGGATTTGAGAGGGGGGGGAGAGGGGAAGAGAGGAGGGGCGCAAGTCTAAGGGTTTGGGTGGGTGGGGGTGTGTGGGGTGGGGGTGGGAGGGAAGAGAGGGTGGGGCCAGCCTAAGTGGAACACAGACTGTGCAACGCCTAAGAAACGGGCGCTGCACATTACAAGTGTGGCGCCTAGGACTTAGGCGCTGCAGTGCTGTCTGTGGGGCCGCAACTGGACCAGGGCCGCCACGCTGGCAGGAGGTGCGACGCCTAAGGGAAGGGCGCTGCATAGTAGTGTACGGCGCCTAGTTGTCGGGCGCCACACGAAAGGGTCAGCAGAGTGAATTTTTTTCAAAAGCAGGTCAGTTTGTGATTTGATTTCGCCCTCAGGTCAAATATGTAATTTCTGCCCAATTGTGCATTGATTAAATTGCAGGTTTTATGAGTATGACTATACATGGCATAATTGCATATAGGCATCACATCCAAATTTCCCTAGATCGTTAATCCAACAACAAGTATAGCTAATAGTCCAATGAAAGGCTGCTATCCAGCATGCATCTCAAAGTATTAAGTAAAACATAGTATTGCATTAAGTATGATGACATGATGTGGGTAGTATATTGTCTTCACACTAGTTTAAAAGGACAACTACCACTACTGCAGGATGCTGCTAACGCGACACTACGATCAGAGACCCTTTGACGAAACTGTGTGGGATGCATTAATCGCAAACGGGGATGTAAAAAACCATCAAAAAGATGCAAAATGTCTGCGATGGCGGAGACATCAAACACGGTTCAGATTTTAGTTACGTGTGCGATGTGCGACATACGGTTGATCCATACGAACTGTTTGTGATTAGACAGAACAACAGAAACGGACAACCATATCAATGTGTGTGCGATATACGGCATATAGTTCGCCCTGATGAACTGTTTGCTATTAGGGAATGCAACAAAAACGGTCAGTCAGATCAAGGTATGTGTGATATACGGCATACGGTTCACTCGGACGAACTGTTTTTGTTTAGGGAAGAGAATAGAAACGGTTCAATTTAACAAGATGTGTGTGATATGCGGCATACAGTTCACATAGATGAACTGTTTGCGATGAGCCAAAAGAACACAAACGATTCGTGTAAACAAGATGTGTGTGATACGCAGCAAATAGCCCACTCGGATGAACTGTTTGCAATGAGAAATTATAACACAGATAGTTACTATAGTTAGTGCATGTGCGATTCTGTTTGTACAAAAAACTTTGAAAAATGCAAATTAGTTGCTTGCGGTGGCTAGGAGTATCGCACACGATGCGTCTACGAGTACTCGTGTGCGATGATTAGTAAGTTACACATACGTTTCTTTATGTTAACACGTGTGTGATAAATAACACGTGGCATCGCATACGGTATTCGGGTTGTGTGTGTGCTCCACACTGGTGCGCGTCGGTCCTAAACAAACGGTTTTTAACCCCTTTCCGCGACGGAATATCGAACCGTCGCCAAGTGAGTGTGGGCGATAGGGGGGGGGGTCCTTCCCATACAACCCAGAAACCGTCGGGGATATGCCCTCCTGGCACACACGCTCTGCAAAATGAGGTCGTCTGCGACCGGCGAGCGCTCAAATACGAAAATATGTAAAATAGAGCTAAAAAATACAATTATACGGCGAAATTGTTTCCGGTCGCAAGTACATCCTGTTGGGGAACGTAGTAATTTCAAAAAAATTCCTACGCACACACAAGATCATGGTGATGCATAGCAACGAGAGGGGAGAGTGTTGTCTACGTACCCTCGTAGACCATAAGCGGAAGCGTCAAGTGACGAGGTTGATGTAGTCGAACGTCTTCGCGATTCAACCGATCCTAGTACCGAAAGCACGACACCTCCGTGATCAGCACACGTTCAGCTCGGTGACGTCCCACGAACTCGTGATCTCTTCAGCTGAGTGTCGAGGGAGAGCTTCGTCAGCACGACAACGTGATGATGGTGTTGATGAAGTTACCGGTGCAGGGCTTCGCCTAAGCACTACACCGATATGACCGAGGTGGATTATGGTGGAGGGGGGCACCACACACAGCTAAGAGATCAATGATCAACTTGTGTGTCTATGGGGTGCCCCCTCCCCCGTATATAAAGGAGTGGAGGAGGGGGAGAGGGCCGGCCTCCTAGGCGCGCCCAAGGGGGGAGTCCTACTCCCGGTGGGAGTAGGATTCCCCCTTCCCTAGTTGGAGTAGGAGAGGGAAGGAAGGGGAAGAAGAAGAGAAGGAAAGGGGGGCCGGCCCCCTTCCCAATTCGGATTGGGCTTGGGGGGGGGGGCACCCCCACCTTGGCCGCCTCCTCCTCCTTTCCACTATGGCCCATTAAGGCCCATTGACTCCCCGGGGGGTTCCGGTAACCTCCCGGTACTCCGGTAAATGCCCGAACTCACCCGGAACCATTCCGATGTCCAAACATAGCCATCCAATATATCGATCTTTATGTCTCGACCATTTCGAGACTCCTCGTCATGTCCGTGATCATATCCGGGACTCCGAACTACCTTTGGTATATCAAAACACATAAACTCATAATACTGATCGTCACATTAAACGTGTTAAGCGTTAAGCGTGCGGACCCTATGGGTTCGAGAACTATGTAGACATGACCGAGACATGTCTCCGGTCAATAACCAATAGCGGAACCTAGATGCTCATATTGGCTCCCACATATTCTACGAAGATCTTTATCGGTCAAACCGCATAACAACATACGTTGTTCCCTTTGTCATCGGTATGTTACTTGCCCGAGATTCGATCGTCGGTATCTCAATACCTAGTTCAGTCTCGTTACCGGCAAGTATCTTTACTCGTTCTGTAATGCATCATCCCGCAACTAACTCATTAGTCACATTGCTTGCAAGGCTTATAGTGATGTGCATTACCGAGAGGGCCCAGAGATACCTCTCCGACAATCGGAGTGACAAATCCTAATCTCGATCTATGCCAACTCAACAAGTACCATTGGAGACACCTGTAGAGCACCTTTATAATCACCCAGTTACATTGTGACGTTTGGTAGCACACAAAGTGTTCCTCTGGTATTCGGGAGTTGCATAATCTCATAGTCATAGGAACATGTATAAGTTATGAAGAAAGCAATAGCAACATACTAAACGATCAAGTGCTAAGCTAACGGAATGGGTCAAGTCAATCACATCATTCTCTAATGATGTGATCCCGTTAATCAAATGACAACTCATGTCTATGGCTAAGAAACTTAACCATCTTTGATTCAACGAGCTAGTCAAGCAGAGGCATACTAGTGACACTCTGTTTGTCTATGTATTTACACATGTACTAAGTTTCCGGTTAATACAATTATAGCATGAATAATAAACATTTATCATGATACAAGGAAATATAAATAACAACTTTATTATTGCCTCTAGGGCATATTTCCTTCAGTCTCCCACTTGCACTAGAGTCAATAATCTAGATTACACAGTAATGATTCTAACACCCATGGAGTCTTGGTGCTGATCATGTTTTGCTCGTGAGAGAGGCTTAGTTAATGGGTCTGCAACATTCAGATCCGTATGTATCTTGCAAATCTCTATGTCTCTCTCCTTGACTTGATCGCGGATGGAATTGAAGCGTCTCTTGATGTGCTTGGTTCTCTTGTGAAATCTGGATTCCTTTGCCAAGGCAATTGCACCAGTATTGTCACAAAAGATTTTCATTGGACCCGATGCACTAGGTATGAGACCTAGATCGGATATGAACTCCTTCATCCAGACTCCTTCATTTGCTGCTTCTGAAGCAGCTATGTACTCCGCTTCACACGTAGATCCCGCCACGACGCTTTGTTTAGAACTGCACCAACTGACAGCTCCACCGTTCAATATAAATACGTATCCGGTTTGTGACTTAGAGTCATCCGGATCAGTGTCAAAGCTTGCATCGACGTAACCATTTACGACGAGCTCTTTGTCACCTCCATAAACGAGAAACATATCCTTAGTCTTTTTCAGGTATTTCAGGATGTTCTTGGCCGCTGTCTAGTGATGCACTCCTGGATTACTTTGGTACCTCCCTGCTAAACTGATAGCAAGGCACACATCAGGTCTGGTACACAACATTGCATACATGATAGAGCCTATGGCTGAAGCATAGGGAACAACTTCCATTTTCTCTCTATCTTTTGCAGTGGTCGGGCATTGAGTCTGACTCAACTTCACACCTTGTAACACAGGCAAGAACCCTTTCTTTGCTTGATCCATTTTGAACTTCTTCAAAACTTTATCAAGGTATGTGCTTTGTGAAAGTCCAATTAAGTGTCTTGATCTATCTCTATAGATCTTGATGCCTAATATATAAGCAGCTTCACCAAGGTCTTTCATTGAAAAACTCTTGTTCAAGTATCCTTTTATGCTATCCAGAAATTCTATATCATTTCCAATCAACAATATGTCATCCACATATAATATTAGAAATGCTACAGAGCTCCTGCTCACTTTCTTGTAAATACAGGCTTCTCCAAAAGTCTGTATAAAACCATATGCTTTGATCACACTATCAAAACGTTTATTCCAACTCCGAGATGCTTGCACCAGTCCATAAATGGATCGCTGGAGCTTGCACACTTTGTTAGCATCCTTTGGATCGATAAAACCTTCAGGTTGCATCATATACAACTCTTCTTCCAGAAATCCATTCAGGAATGCAGTCTTTACATCCATTTGCCAAATTTCATAATCATAAAATGCAGCAATTGCTAACATGTTTCAGACGGACTTAAGCATCGCTACGGGTGAGAAAGTCTCATCATAGTCAACTTCTTGAACTTGTCAAAAACCTTTCGCAGCAAGTCGAGCTTTGTAGATAGTAACATTACCGTCAGCGTCAGTCTTCTTCTTGAAGATCCATTTATTCTCGATGGCTTGCCAATCATCGGGCAAGTCAACCAAAGTCCACACTTTGTTCTCATACATGGATCCCATCTCATATTTCATGGCCTCAAGCCATTTTGCGGAATCTGGGCTCATCATCGCTTCCTCATAGTTCGTAGGTTCGTCATGGTGAAGTAACATGACCTCCAGAACAAGATTACCATACCACTCTGGTGCGGATCTTACTCTGGTTGACCTACGAGGTTTGGTAGTAACTTGATCTGAAGTTACATGATCATCATCATTGGCTTCCTCACTAATTGGTGTAGGAGTCATAGGAACAAATTTCTGTGATGAACTACTTTCCAATAAGGGAGCAGGTACAGTTACCTCATCAAGTTCTACTTTCCTCCCACTCACTTCTTTCGAGAGAAACTCCTTCTCTAGAAAGGATCCATTCTCAGCAATGAATGTCTTGCCTTCGGATCTGTGATAGAAGGTGTACCCAACAGTGTCCTTTGGGTATCCTATGAAGACACATTTCTTCGATTTGGGTTCGAGCTTATCAGGATGAAGCTTTTTCACATAAGCATCGCAGCCCCAAACTTTAAGAAATGACAACTTGGGTTTCTTGCCAAACCACAGTTCATAAGGTGTCGTCTCAACGGATTTAGATGGTGCCCTATTTAACGTGAATGCAGTCGTCTCTAAAGCATAACCCCAAAACGATAGCGGTAAATCAGTAAGATACATCATAGATCGCACCATATCTAGTAAAGTACGATTACGACGTTCGGACACACCATTGCACTGTGGTGTTCCGGGTGGCGTGAGTTGTGAAACTATTCCGCATTGTTTCAAATGAAGACCAAACTTGTAACTCAAATATTCTCCTCCACGATTAGATCATAGAAACTTTATTTTCTTGTTACGATGATTTTCCACTTCACTAATTCTTTGAACTTTTCAAATGTTTCAGACTTATGCTTCATCAAGTAGATATACCCATATCTGC
Source organism: Aegilops tauschii subsp. strangulata (assembly GCF_002575655.3). Classification (NCBI taxonomy): domain Eukaryota; kingdom Viridiplantae; phylum Streptophyta; class Magnoliopsida; order Poales; family Poaceae; genus Aegilops; species Aegilops tauschii. Next base: position 365,849,365 of record NC_053035.3, on the reverse strand, counting down.
TCAAATCATCTGTGAAGGTGAGAAAATAACGATACCCGCTGTCGGTGTCAAAACTGGCGGATCTCGGGTAGGGGGTCCCGAACTGTGCGTCTAAGGTCGATGGTTGCAGGACACAGGGGACACGATGTTTACCCAGGTTCGGGCCCTCTCTATGGAGGTAATACCCTACTTCCTGCTTGATTGATCTTGATGAATATGAGTGTTACAAGAGTTGATCTACCACGAGATCGTAATGGCTAAACCCTAGAGGCCTAGCCTGTATGACTATGGTAATGAGTATATCTTATCCGGACTACGCCCTCCGGTTTATATAGACACCGGAGGGATCTAGGGTTACATAGAGTCGGTTACATAAGAAGGAATCTTCATAGTTGATCGCCAAGCTTGCCTTCCATGCCAAGAAGAGTCCTATTCGGACATGGGTACAGTCTTCGGCCTTCATGTCTTCACAGCCCATCAGTCCGGCCCATGGATAACAGGCCAGACGCCCGAGGACCCCTTAGTCCAGGACTCCCTCAGTAGCCCCTGAACCTGGCTTCAACGACGAGGAGTCCGGCGCGCAGATTGTCTTCGACATTGCAAGGCGGGTTCCACCTTTCCGAACTCCAAGATAGTCTTCGGACGTGATGATAGTATCCGGACCTGTAACACGTACCACACACAACCGCAGAGAGAACATAATACCTGCACGATTCCAATCCACTAACAACTTTTTACAACATGACATTACGTTAGCCCGATCATAATCTCGGACCGTTTTGTGTCCACCGTTCCACATTTCGAGATGCGGTTGCCATTGGCACGTTTTGTCAAAGCAGAGATCATGTCCCTTTATTGAGAGATTCTCATCAATGCTGGCATGGGTAACCCAACCGTGCCGTTTATACAGCCCTTGGGAATAGGCGAGTTCCAAGGTGAATGGGGAGGCGTTTGATATTTACTGCCTTTATAAAGGGATAAGGATTTGCCCCTCTTCTCCCACGCATTCTCTCTATCTCCGCCCTTTCGATCTTGAGCTCCATCGCCCGAGTTCTCGTCTCCTTTCCACTCGAGCTAGCACCTAACCATGTCAGGATCCGGAGGTCAGGGCAAGTGGATGGTCTCCTCCGTCAAGGAAGAGGACATTACTGAGCTTCGGGCGGCCGGATACTTGGCGAAGGGAATCGCCCATTGTCTGCTGGCCGAGGGGCAAGTCATCCCCACGCCAGAGCCCAACGAGAGGGTGGTATTCCTCCCTCATTTCTTCTGCGGACTAGGGTTCCCGCTCCACCCTTTTGTTCGCGGGCTGATGTATTATTACGGGATAGATTTCCACGATCTGTCCCCGAACTCCTTCCTCAACATCTCGGCGTTTATCGTCGTGTGTGAGGCCTTCCTCCGCATCAAACCCCACTTCGGGCTATGGCTCAAAGTCTTCAATGTGAAGCCGAAGGTGGTGGATGGCCAGCACGCGGAGTGCGGGGGAGCCATGGTGAGCAAGCTGTCAAATGTCTCCTGGCCGAAAGGCACTTTCATGGAGACGGTAAAGGAGTGGCAGAAACAGTGGTTCTACATCACAGAACCCCGCGGCACCACCTGGGCCGCAACTGCCGAATTCCGCTCTGGTGCCCCCATGCGACTCACCTCCTGGGTCGAGAAGAGTCCGGACTGGTGTTCGCCCGATGAGCTGATAGCGCTGCAAACGCGCGTTCAGAGTATGATAGCCAAGAACGTCAGGCTTGTCGATGTAATCCAGGTGATGCTAGTTCGCCGGATCCTCCCGTGCCAGCGCAGAAGTCGCCCTCTGTGGGAGTTTAATCCAAAGAAGCACCAAACCTTGGAGAGGCTTTTCGAAACTACTCACGAAGGTGCCTGGAAGTTGCTCTTTAAGGGCAACGAGAAACCGCCGGCCACGGATTCACCGTGGTCACGATTGTAAACACCTCGCCAGCGAGGTATGTTATTTTTGACGCATCCCCAACTTGATTGTTTCAAGGATGATGTCTGAGTTTTATCATTGCTTTTTCAGGATTGGATGGAGAGGGCGAAGCGGATCCAGTGTCCGGCTCCGCTGCCTGAAGAACCAGTCATCCTGCGTCTGGTGAAGATGCTGGTGCTGGCGCCATATAAGGCGCCGGAGAAGAAGGCCAAGAAGAAGGCCAAGGGGGCCAAAAGTGGCCCCCGTCACAAGGAAACTTCGGACGTGACGTCCGAAGACGAGGAAGCCCATTCCTCCATCCCTGAGGACGACGACGAGGAAGAGGGGGAGGAGGAGGAGAAGAAACCTCCCCCTAAGGAAAAGAAGAGGGGGGCCTCCACGAATCTGGAGGCGGGAACGCCCAAGAAGGGGAAAGGCGCCCCTGCGGTCGACACCGCATGGGACGTTGATAGCAGTCCGGAGCGACGGCTCCGCACTAAGCCCCAGGCCGCATCGTAAGTACTATGACTCCCGTAGATAAGTATACCCGGCCTCTCCTTTTTATCGTTTTGACGTGGTTAATTGTGCTATTGTAGTCCGGCCCGCGGCAGTGTCCAGCGAACCTCATCTGGAAGTTCGTTGGATCCGGCGGAAATGGCCAGTATGTCGTCGCCGCCCGCTTACTCCCCTGAGGCCAAGGACGACACCGAAGTGTTGTCCCGAAGGACTGCTCCGAGCCGGGGAGGGGCTCAGGACGCTGTCCAGGAGGCGCCTCGAGGCGAGACCTTCGCTGCCGGACACATGGGGGAGCAGATCCCCATGGAGACTGGCGAAGAGGGCCGTATTCAGTTTGGCCCACAGCCGGATACGGTTCCGGAGGCCCATGTGGCTCCAGAATCGGGCGAGCAGCCTCCTTCGAAGGAGGGGGGTGCACCGATTCCATAGGTGGCCCCTGTCCAACCAGGGGCACCGGACAACCTGATGGAGGCGCTACGAGGTGCCTCCATTGTGGACGAGTACCGTGTCCTTATGGGTACAGTGATCAAGAAGGTTCAGTCTGCCAAGAGTGGACTGAACAAAGCCTGCAACAACCCGTTGACAGGTTTCGAGGTAACTGATGTCGAAAGAGAAAAAACCCCATGTAGACAGTAGCCCCTGAGACACTGTCCGGTGTTCGGAAAGAAAAGCCGGATAGGGGATCAACCCTTTGTAGGAGACTAATGATGTGATTAAACATGCATCGCTGTTGGCCGCGACCTCGCATGCTGCCGAAGTCTCTGAACTGAAGCAGAGGTTGGAGCGGACCGAGAACGAGCTTGGCGAGGTGAAGATTCAGCTCCACAAGAAGCAATGTGAGTAACGACTTGATGTGTATTCGGAAAGAATAAGTGGTGAGTATTGACCGGAGTGTCATAATGTGTGTAGGGGCGACGACCGAGGTCGAGGCCCTGAAAAGTTCCCTGACTGAAGCCGAGGGGAAGGCTGTCCAGCAGCAAGCCACCCGTAAGAAGCTCAAGGCCCGGGTCGACGAGATCCAGCAGGAGCTCCAGGACGCGGTGAAAAAGTGTGAGGCTTTGGAGCGCGAAGTGTCGGTTCGAGAGACCGAACTTACCAAAGCTCGCCAGAGCGCGGAGGCCACACAGAATGAGGCCCGGGGCGCTCTCCAGGAGATCCAGGAGGCCAAGAAGATCGCAGCGGGTAAGGCATTTAACATGCAAAGCAAGTATGCGGAAAGGAAGTACCTTTTACTAACCCGGATTCGGAGTTGCCCAGGGGCTTTTGCGGATCTACCACGCAGCGTGTCCGATGCGGTGGAGTTCTTCCGAGCCAAAGAAGGGAGCTCCACGCAGAAGCTGTTCTAGACGCAGTACGCTGAGCCAGAACGTCCGGTGCCCTTTACCGATCAGCTGAAACAGCTGGTCGAGCTGCACAGGGTGGGCGAACTGGCCATGAAGGACTTAATAATCCGGCTGTGGCCAGCCGAGGCGATACCCAACAGCTATTTTGGCCTCATGAAGCGGGTGGTGGAGGCTTGTCCGCGGCTAGACGCCGTCAAGCGATCAGTCTGTATCGAGGGTGCCCGCATGGCCTTCGCTCATTGCAAGATGTGGTGGGCGAAGATGGACGTCGTCGAGGTGGCCACGGGTCCGCCGGAGGGCAAGGAGCACCGGACACCTGAGCGGTATTTTGCGGATGTCCTGGAGGGGTCTCGACTTGCAGCCGTGCAGTGCGGGCAGGACCTTATTTTCGAATGAAGACATTCGGTTTTTTTGCCTTGTATGATGAGAACAAATCCAGTTTGTAATATAATGTTTGTTATGTTTTGATTGTTTCCTCCTGTGCGGCCGTGTTATATTAAATCTGAGGGTTGGCCAGTCGTCGGCTTCTGCCCTCACGTAGGTAGTACAGAGGTGTTCGGGATGGAATCTAAACAATCTTGATCCAATTATATGGTCCTTGAAGGAGTTGTTTAGCGCAACGAACCAGGCAATCAGACTATGCGGCTTAAACGCCCTCACTTAGCCATAGGAGTTTTATAATAAAACATAGGCGCAGCCCCTGGTATACAAGTCAGGGTGCTGTCAGCGTCTGATCGGGAAGTACCGATCCTTCGCGAAATGCGGAAAAAATCTCCAACGATTTGTGACCTCCGAACAGCTGACCGGCTCTCGCCGCATCATGACAGTCAGTTTTTGGCTTTCTCTACTGAGGTGCTCATATGGTCTAGGCCAGGACACAATCGCAGTAGTTCTCCCTTTACTACCCTAGCCGATATAGCGGAACGTAGGGTAGCAAGCACAGGAGCCGGGCAACCCAACTATTGACCAAAGACATGATTCGGAGCCAATGCATATAATGCTAAATTCGGGGTGCCGAACTTATCTATAAGAAGTGTTCGGACTTTGTTGCCGTATTATGGGGTGATAGGAAGCCCCTGGCGAATATGAAACGTACCAAAGTGTACGGGTGCGAGGGTATAAGTAATTAATAGCGACGGGAAATGGAAAAAGAGCAGAGGTAGTATTGGGGCCCCTTGACGTGGGCCATAAACTGTTTCCATTGTAGTTGGGTTAATGCGTCAAAGCGCATTTATACAAGTAATGCAATAAACAACCGGCTATTTAACATGCCAAAACCAGAGGAGAGCTGCGTTTGGGTACTGAAAAATAGGTAGAGTAGTCGTTGAATTGTCCTCTAGGGCTTCCCCTGTATGCCCTTGCTCTGCGCCAATCTGGTGTACTTGCCCTTTGACAGGACCGGCAATCAGGCCATCGGAGGAGGCCTGTATAAAAGATACCTGGAAAAGGAAAAAGAGAAAAAAGGAAATAGCAAAGATACTAGTGAGTCCGGGATCTGTGTAGCCGAACTGTGGATCACAAGCTAGTTGTGCCTCCATCATGCCCATGGGATTTTGAGTGCGTAATTATGTACGCGTGGCACGAATGCCACTTCCTCATCGGGACTGGGACGGAGGCCGAATTGCTAGTCAAGCTCTTGACGAGCCGAACCGTCCTGTTGCAGTGTGGTCCGGACTCTCTTATTGATGTCCAGGGGCTCGGCGGCCGGATTATGGTTCTGCTTGAGAACGCCGCTCTGTACCTCTGCTGCTAGGGCGGCTGTGTGCTCCTCCGTTTGGAGGGAGCGTTTGGTGTTGCCATTGAATGTTATGACACCACGTGGACCGGGCATCTTGAGCTTGAGATAAGCATAGTGTGGCACTGTGTTGAATCTAGCAAACGCGGTTCGTCCGAGCAGTGCGTGGTAGCCGCTGCGAAAAGGGACTATATCGAAGATTAACTCTTTGCTTCGGAAGTTATCCAGAGAACCAAAGACCACCTCCAGCATGATTGAGCCCGTACAACGAGCCTCTACACCTGGTATGACTCCTTTAAAGGTAGTCTCTGTGGGTTTGGTTCGTGAGGGGTTAATACCCATCTTCCGCACTGTATCCTGATAGAGCTGGTTGAGGCTGCTACCACCGTCCATTAGGACTCATGTTAGGTGAAATCCGTCGATGATTGGGTCGAGGACCAGTGCGGCCGAACCGCCATGGCGGATACTAGTTGGGTGATCTCGACGATCGAAGGTGATCGGGAATGACGACCACGGATTGAATTTTGGGGCGACTGGCTCTACCGCGTAGACGTCCCTGAGTGCTCGCTTACGCTCCCTTTTGGGGATGTGTGTAGCGTATATCATGTTTACCATTTTGACTTGAGGGGTAAATTTCTTCTGCCCCCCAGTGTTCGGCTGCCGGGTCTCTTCGTCCTCATCCTCACTTTGTGATCCCTTTTCTTTGCTCTCGGCATTTAACTTGCCAGCTTGTTTGAAAACCCAACAATCTCTGTTGGTATGGTTGGCTTGTTTGTCTGGGGTGCCATGTATCTGGCACGGACGATCGAGTATGCGGTCCAAGCTGGATGGTCCCTCGTTATTCCTTTTGTAGGGCTTCTTTCGTTGGCCGGACTTGGAGCCGCTGAATCCGGCGTGAACTGTCGTGTCATCGGTGTTATCGCCATTACTTCGGCGTTTGTGATTATTGCGCCGGAGTTTGCCGGTGCTGTTTTTGGCCTCGGAGGGGCCTGCCTCGTTAGCTGTGTTTGTACTACGAGCCAGCCAACTATCTTCACCCGTGCAAAAGCGGGTCATGAGTGCCGTGAGGGCTGCCATGGATTTCGGCTTTTCTTGGCCGAGGTGGCGGGCGAGCCATTCATCGCGGATGCTGTGTTTGAAGGCCACTAGGGCTTCAGCATCCGGACAGTCAACGATCTAGTTCTTTTTGGTTAGGAACCTAGTCTAGAATTTTCTGGCTGATTCTCCAGGTTGTTGAACTATATGACTTAAATCAGCGGCGTCTGGTGGCCGGACATAAGTGCCTTGGAAGTTGTCAAGAAAAGCTTCTTCCAAGTCCTCCCAACTGCCGATGGAGTTTTCAGGCAGGCTATTTAGCCAGTGTCTAGCTGGCCCTTTTAATTTGAGTGGGAGGTATTTGATGGCGTGGAGGTCATCTCCTCGAGCCATATGTATGTGGGGAATAAAATCTTCGATCCATACTGCGGGATCGGTTGTTCCGTCGTATGATTCGATATTGACGGGCTTGAACCCCTCGGGGAATTGGTGATCTAGTACTTCATCTGTGAAGCAGAGAGGGTGTGCGGCGCCTCTATATCGGGCCGCGTCACGGCGCACCTCCGATGAAGTCCGTCTATGGTTATCGGCCCGGACGTGACTAGGTTTGTCACGTCCGAATAGGTAGCCGTCATCCCGAGTCGGAAAGCGTGCTCGCGGTCCATAGATTGATCTGGTGTGTCCTGCTCTACTGTCCAGTTCCTGCCGAAGGTTGTATGTATAGTCCCGAGCTGTTTTGTCTCTGTTTTTGCGGGGCGGTGGGGCATTCTGCTATTCGGCATGAGCTGCCGTTTTGTCCCGACCGCGGGGTGGTCGGTCTGCCGCACTGTCCCGACCACGCGGTGGTCGTTCCACATTGCGCGAGGGAGGTATGGGATCTGGTGCCTCCTCATCGAACCGAGGTAGCAGTCTGCGCTTCGGGTAACTCTTGGTTGGGTGCTTGAGGCCGTATTCTTTGGCTGCCAGGACATCGGTCCATCTGTCAATGAGTAGGTCTTGACTTGCTTGGAGCTTCTACTGCTTTTTCTTCAGGCTTCTTGCAGTAGCTATTAGCTGGCGCTTGAAGCGCTCCTGCTCGAGGGGTGCCTCAGGCACGATATAATCCTCGCTGCCGAGGCTCTCCTCATCCTCGAAGACTGGACGATAACTATCGTCATCCGGGTCATTGGGCATGGCCTGTTTATCAGGGTTATCTTGCCCGTTGTTTTGTTCCTCCTGTTCTGATGCAGCTCCAACAGGGTCTTCATTGTTTTCGGCGTCACCCGGAGTACTATTTTCTCCGGTGCCAGTGTTGCCATCTTTTGAGCGACGAGGCTTAGAACGACGTTTAGGGCGCCGACAGTTGGACTGTGTCTCAGAAGGTTTATTCGCAACTGGATCTTCTTTGTCATTGTCGCTAGTTTTTTTGGGTGTGTCAGCCATGTACACATCGTATGAAGAGGTGGTCGTCGAACGTCCAGTGAATGGCGGGTCTTGACCTTGCTCCTTGTCGACATCGTTGTCCATACCGTCGATGTCTTCGGAGCCATAATCAAGCACGTCGGTTAAGTCATCGACAGTGGCTATGAAGTGGGTGGCGGGTGGGAAGCAAAATTCCCCATCATCAGCTTCTAGCTTGAACCGAACATAGTTCGGCTGTGAGTCCTTCTCCAAGGACAAATTATTTAAAGAATTTAGCACATCACCCAAAGGTGAGTGCTGGAAGATGTCTGTGGCGCTGAAGTCGAAAATCGATAACCGATCCAGCTCGGTGTCCGCAGGCATACATGGTCCAGAACTTATAGCCGGAAACGAGTCCGGAGTACCGTTGACGCAAACATTGCAGGGTGTCGAGTCTGTGTGCGGCTCCAACGCCGCGGACTCTGTGGCCTCGGAGGGCACGATCTGCTTCGGTTCTAGGGCCATTGCAGCAACAGGAACCATCTCCTGGATGTGATCCGATGACAGATTTAAGTCATGTTCATCGGAGCGAGAGGGAGCGATCGTCGCGGTCTCGAATCCGTCGAAGATCAAGTCTCCGCGGACGTCCGCGACGTAGTTCAAACTTCCGAATCGGACCTGATGGCCAGGGGTGTAACTATCGATCTGCTCCAGATGGCCAAGCGAGTTGGCCCGCAGTACGAGGCCGCCGAACACGAAGATCTATCCGGGGAGAAAGGTTTCTCCCTGGATAGCGTCACTATGGACGATCGAAGGGGCCATCGAACCTTTCATCGACGGCACAATGGAACTCTCAATGAAAGCACCAATGTCGGTGTCAAAACCGGCGGATCTCGGGTAGGGGGTCCCGAACTGTGCGTCTAAGGTCGATGGTTGCAGGAGACAGGGGACACGATGTTTACCCAGGTTCGGGCCCTCTCTATGGAGGTAATACCCTACTTCCTGCTTGATTGATCTTGATGAATATGAGTGTTACAAGAGTTGATCTACCACGAGATCATAATGGCTAAACCCTAGAGGCCTAGCGTGTATGACTATGGTAATGAGTATATCTTATCCGGACTACGCCCTCCGGTTTATATAGACACCGGAGGGATCTAGGGTTACATAGAGTCAGATATATAAGAAGGAATCTTCATAGTTGATCGCCAAGCTTGCCTTCCACGCCAAGAAGAGTCCTATCCGGACACGGGTACAGTCTTCAGCCTTCATGTCTTCACAGCCCATCAGTCCGGCCCATGGATAATAGGCCAGACGCCCGAGGACCCCTTAGTCCAGGACTCCCTCACCCGCCGCGAGCCTCAACATTCATCGGACCACATACATCAGTATGTATGATTTCCAACAAATCTGTTGCTCGCTCCATTGTTCCGGAGAACGGAGTTTTAGTCATCTTGCCTATGAGGCATGGTTCGCAAGTACCAAGTGATTCATAATCAAGTGATTCCAAAAGTCCATTAGAATGGAGTTTCTTCATGCGCTTTATACCAATATGACCCAAACGGCAGTGCCACAAATATGTTGCACTATCATTATCAACTCTGCATCTTTTGGCTTCAATATTATGAATATGTGTGTCACTACTATTGAGATTTAACAAAAATAGACCACTCTTCAAGGGTGCATGACCATAAAGGATATTACTCATATAAATAGAACAACCATTATTCTCTGATTAAAATGAATAACCATCTCGCATCAAACAAGATCCAGATATAATGTCCATGCTCAACGCTGGCACCAAATAACAATTATTCAGGTCTAAAACTAATCCCGAAGGTAGATGTAGAGGTAGCATGCCGACGGCGATCACATCGACTTTGGAACCATTTCCCACGCGCATCGTCACCTCGTCCTTAGCCAATCTTCGCTTAATCCATAGTCCCTGTTTCGAGTTGCAAATATTAGCAACAGAACCAGTATCAAATACCCAGGTGCTACTGCGGGCATTAGTATGGTACACATCAATAACATGTATATCACATATACTTTTGTTCACCTTGCCATCCTTCTTATCCGCCAAATACTTGGGGCAGTTCCGCTTCCAGTGACCAGTCCCTTTGTAGTAGAAGCACTCAGTCTCAGGCTTAGGTCCAGACTTGGGCTTCTTCACTTGAGCAGCAACTTGCTTGCCGTTCTTCTTGAAGTTCCGCTTCTTCCATTTACCCTTTTTCTTGAAACTGGTGGTCTTGTTGACCATCAACACTTGATGCTCCTTCTTGATTTCTACCTCCGCAACCTTTAGCATTGCGAAGAGCTCGGAAATTGTCTTATCCATCCCTTGCATGTTATAGTTCATCACGAAGCTCTTGTAGCTTGGTGGCAGTGATTGAAGAATTCTGTCAATGACACTATCATTAGGAAGATTAACTCCCAGTTGAATCAAGTGATTGTTATACCCAGACATTTTGAGTATATATTCACTAACAGAACTATTCTCCTCCATTTTGCAGCTGTAGAACTTATTAGAGACTTCATATCTCTCAATCCGGGCATTCGCTTGAAATATTAACTTCAACTCCTGGAACATCTCATATGCTCCATGACGTTCAAAACGTCGTTGAAGTCCCGGTTCTAAGCCGTAAAGCATGGCACACTGAACTATCGAGTAGTCACCAGCTTTGCTCCGCCAGACGTTCATAACATCTGGCGTTGCTCCTGCAGCGGGTTTGGCACCTAGCGGTGCTTCCAGGACGTAATTCTTCTATGCAGCAATGAGGATAATCCTCAAGTTACGGACCCAGTCCGTGTAGTTGCTACCGTCATGTTTCAACTTATCTTTCTCTAGGAACGCATCAAAATTCAACGGAACAACAGCACGGGCCATCTATCTACAACATAGACATGCAAAATACTATCAGGTACTAAGTTCATGATAAATTAAAGTTCAATTAATCATATTACTAAAGAACTCCCACTTAGATAGACATCCCTCTAATCATCTAAGTGATCACGTGATCCATATCAACTAAACCATGCCCGATCATCACGTGAGATGGAGTAGTTTTCAATGGTGAACATCACTATGTTGATCATATCTACTATATGATTCACGCTCGACCTTTCAGTCTTAGTGTTCCGAGGCCATATCTGCATATGCTAGGCTCGTCAAGTTTAACCTGAGTATTCTGCGTGTGCAAAACTGGCTTGCACCCGTTGTATGTGGACGTAGAGCTTATCACATCCGATCATCACGTGGTGTCTCGGCACGACGAACTTTCGCGACGGTGCATACTCTGGGAGAACACTTGTACCTTGAAATTTAGTGAGAGATCATCTTATAATGCTACCGCCGAACTAAGCAAAATAAGATGCATAAAGGATAAACATCACATGCAATCAATATAAGTGATATGATATGGCCATCATCATCTTGTGCCTTTGATCTCCATCTCCAAAGCACCGTCATGATCACCATCGTCACCGGCTTCGTCAACTGTTGCTTCTACGACTATCGCTGCCACTTAGTGATAAAGTAAAGCAATTACATGGCGATTGCATTTCATATAATAAAGCGACAACCATATGGCTCGTGCCAGTTGCCGATAACTCCGTTACAAAACATGATCATCTCATACAATAAAATTTAGCATCATGTCTTGACCATATCACATCACAACATGCCCTGCAAAAACAAGTTAGACGTCCTCTACTTTGTTGTTGCAAGTTTTATGTAGCTGCTATGGGCTGAGCAAGAACTGTTCTTACCTACGCATCATAACGACAACGATTTTTCATCAAGTATGTGCTGTTTTAACCTTCAACAAGGACCGAGCGTAGCCACACTCGATGCAACTAAAGTTGGAGAAACTGACACCCGCCAGCCACCTTTGTGCGAAGCACGTCGGCAGAACCAGTCTCGCGTAAGCGTACGCGTAATGTCGGTCCGGGCCGCTTCATCCAACAATACAACCAAATCAAAGTATGACATGCTGGTAAGCAGTATGACTATTATCGCCCACAACTCACTTGTGTTCTAGTCGTGCATATAACATCTACGCATAAACCTGGCTCTGATGCCACTGTTGGGGAACGTAGTAATTTCAAAAAAATTCCTACGCACACGCAAGATCATGGTGATGCATAGCAACGAGAGGGGAGAGTGTTGTCTACGTACCCTCGTAGACCATAAGCGGAAGCGTCAAGTGACGCGGTTGATGTAGTCGAACGTCTTCGCGATTCAACCGATCCTAGTACCGAAAGCACGGCACCTAAGCGATCAGCACACGTTCAGCTCGGTGACGTCCCACGAACTCTTGATCCAGCTGAGTGTCGAGGGAGAGCTTCATCCGCATGACGGCATGATGACGGTGTTGATGAAGTTACCGACGCAGGGCTTCGCCTAAGCACTACACCGATATGACCGAGGTGGATTATGGTTGAGGGGGGCACCGCACACGGCTAAGAGATCAATGATCAACTTGTGTGTCTATGGGGTTCCCCCATCCCCCGTATATAAAGGAGTGGAGGAGGGGGAGAGGGCCGGCCTCCTAGGCGCGCCCAAGGGGTGAGTCCTACTCCCGGTGGGAGTAGGATTCCCCCTTCCCTAGTTGGAGTAGGAGAGGGAAGGAAGGGGAGAAGAAGAGAAGGAAAGGGGGGCCGTCCCCCTTCCCAATTCGGATTGGGCTTGGGGGGGCGCCCACCTTGGCCGCCTCCTCCTCCTTTCCACTATGGCCCATTAAGGCCCATTGACTCCCCCGGGGGTCCCGGTAACCTCCCGGTACTCCGGTAAATGCCCGAACTCACCCGGAACCATTCCGATGTCCAAACATAGCCATCCAATATATCGATCTTTATGTCTCGACCATTTCGAGACTCCTCATCATGTCCGTGATCATATCCGGGACTCCGAACTACCTTCGGTACATCAAAACACATAAACTCATAATACCGACCGTCACCGAACGTTAAGCGTGCGGACCCTACGGGTTCGAGAACTATGTAGACATGACCGAGACACGTCTCCGGTCAATAACCAATAGCGGAATCTGGATGCTCATATTGGCTCCCACATATTCTACGAAGATCTTTATCGGTCAAACCGCATAACAACATACATTGTTCCCTTTGTCATTGGTATGTTACTTGCCCGAGATTCGATCGTCGGTATCTCAATACCTAGTTCAATCTCGTTACCAGCAAGTCTCTTTACTCGTTCTGTAATGCATCATCCCGCAACTAACTCATTAGTCACATTGCTTGCAAGGCTTATAGTGATGTGCATTACTGTGAGGGCCCAGAGATACCTCTCTGACAATCGGGGTGACAGATCCTAATCTCGATCTATGCCAACTCAACAAGTACCATCGGAGACACCTGTAGAGCACCTTTATAATCACCCAGTTACGTTGTGACGTTTGGTGGCACAAAAAGTGTTCCTCCGGTATTCGGGAGTTGCATAATCTCATAGTCATAGGAACATGTATAAGTTATGAAGAAAGCAATATCAACATACTAAACGATCAAGTGCTAAGCTAACGGAATGAGTCAAGTCAATCACATCATTCTCTAATGATGTGATCCCGTTAATCAAATGACAACTCATGTCTATGGCTAGGAAACTTAACCATCTTTGATTGAACGAGCTAGTCAAGTAGAGGCATACTGGTGACACTCTGTTTGTCTATGTATTCACACATGTACTAAGTTTCCGGTTAATACAATTGTAGCATGAATAATAAACATTTATCATGATATAAGGAAATATAAATAACAACTTTATTATTGCCTCTAGGGCATATTTCCTTCACATCCCGCACAGTCAGTCCCCGCTAAACGTTTCCATTCGTATGTACATCCCACACAGTTGCTCCAAGGAAAACGTTTCCGTTCACAAGTTGTCACATCCTAGCTAGTTCATGCATTAGAGTGTTGCATCATGTCTACTTTTCACAGAAACCTGAAATGGGGATGCCAGAAACCCCCAGCACCCCCCCTGAAACAACTAGGGTTTACTAAAATCCTTTTCAATGAACCTGAAATGCCCTCCATAAATGTTCACCATCTTTGGTCCTGGCTAAAACCCCTGCCAAAAATGGTTTCATATTTTTGGAGGCTATTCTGGATTTTTGCACCAAGCCATAAGTATTTGCATTTGGGCAATTGAAATCCTATAAATATGTTAAAATGCCCAAATAATCTTGAAGGTATTTTTAGGCTGTTGAGAATAATTTCAAATGTGCCTCTGAATATTTACAGGATTTTCTTAAATGGAATAGTATTTCTACTATTTCAAAACAGAGAATAGAAATAAATATAAAGGAAAAACAGAAAGCAGAGAGGAACTTACCTGGCAGCCCACCTGGCGGCCCAGCACTGTGCTGGCCCATGGCCAGTCAGCTGCTTGCTCTCGCCAGAGCAGGCAGAGAGGTGACGCCGGCGTGCGCGAGCTCACCATGGCGCCACCTGCTTGCCGCCTCGCCCGTGGATGAGCTGGACGACCTCCACGACGCGCCCCCGAGCCCCTGGACACCCCCTTTCTCCCCCATCGCCTCTCCCTCGCCTTCCTCCACCATGGCCGACGCAGCCGCTGCCACCTCGCCGGAGTAGCCGTAGCCACCGTCGTCCTCGCGCCGCCCCACCGTGTCCAGCAGCTCCGCCGTTGCCTTCTCCTTCGAGCAGGTCGAGCCCCGAGCGCTCGCTTGCCCCGAAGCCACTGCTTCGACCTCGCCTTCGCCGCCCACCGCCGGAGATCCCCTCCGCCGTCACCACCGCAGCAGTTCGCCCCCGACCTCGCCGTCCGCTCTGTCGCAACCACCGTGAGCTTGGCCACCTTTCCATCCTCTCCATTCTCCCTCTCGAGCTCCGTAGCCACTGCACGTAGCTCACCCGCACGCGCCGCCGCACGAGCTCGTCGCCGACGAGGCTCCGGCCATCCAACGGTCGCACCACCATGGCCGTTAGCTTCACTGCATCGCCAGGAGCCCATAGCACCATCGCACGCCCCTCGCCGTGCTCTCTAGCGACGGGTTCGACTACACCCGTACCCCGGCAGCCGCACGGCTCGTCGCCGGCGTCGATTCCGGCGACCCCGAGCTCCACCTTCACCACCAGTCGATGCGGCTTGCTCCCAGCTACGCGTAGGTGCTCTCCGCCGCCCATTTGGTCGCCGGAGCACGGATCCCGCACTCCACCGCCGTGTCTGGACGTCGCCGGCGGCTAAACGCCGGTGAGTCAGCGTGGTTTGACCACGGGTTTGACTCCCCAGAGTCACTGACAAGTGGGGCCCGCCTGCTAATTAACCTGAGTTAGAGTTAAAATTAATTCTAATTAGTTTAACTAACTAACAGTGACACTGACACAGGGGACCCACACGTCAGGTTTGACCTGGACGACCCCGTTGACCGCTGACGTCATCATGACACACTGCTGACGTAATAAGCAATTTAATTACTGGAATTATTCTTATATAGGAAATTCCAGAAATTATCACAAACTTCAAAAAATCATAGAAAATAATCTATAGCTCAGAATGAAAAGATTTATATATGAAAAATGATCAGAAAAATCCATTCTATCCATCTGTACTGGTTTCATGCATGTTTAAGCAAGTTAACCTACTGTTTAATGCAGAACAAGATAAAGCACTAAAAAGGGCCACACATGAACTTGGAATTTGAATCCTTGATTCAAACTAGTCCAAACCCATCTGGTCTTAGTTGCATTAGCCCAACACACCCATTTTGCCATGTCTCATGCATGCATCATATTGTTGCACTTGCTTGGTGTTGATTGTGCTTCGATGTGTTCATTGTGGTAGGTTCTGCCTCCGAGGATATTCACGAGTATCCAACTGAAGGGCAGTATCCCACCACCACTCCGTCAGGCAAGCAACCCATTGATCATTTCGATACAAACCCATCTTCTCGCTTCTGCTCTCATTTACTGCATTAAGACAACGCGATTCAAACTGCTGTGTGTTGCGGTAGTTGAACCCATTTTCCTTTGCATGACCTATCATTGCCTCAGTAACTAGATGAAACCCACTAGCATGTGTAGGAGTTGATTGAGCCATGTTGTGTTCCTACAATGCTATGCTTGCTACGCTTAGAGTCGTGTCAAGTCTGGCTCATCAGGGTGATGAACTAGAGTGAAAGTGTGTGTCGGTAATGAGAGTGAGGTGTTGAATACGATTTGGTAAAGGTATCGATGGGAGGCCATGTAGGAGTACATGGTGGGTTGTTTCATTGAGACCGTCCCTAAGAACTGAGATCTGTATGCGTGATTTAAGATTCAGCTACTACCACGCATTGGGCCCGAAACCAATGGACCCCCTCGGCTTCTTAATCACCCTTGTCCTCTGTCCAGGAGTTGCACGTAGTTTCTGGTGTTTGTAGTAAGCTGGAGGCCGTGGACAGCGCTGACCAAGGGGTGGGCTGTGATGCGGTAGGCTCGTGGCCCGGTGTACCGAGTCGCCCGTTTGGTGTCTCGGGAACCCTGCACACATCGTTCGGGGCCGTATGTGGAAACCTCGGCCGGACTCCCTGCGGATGGAACCTGAATAGGCGATAAACCTGGACTAGAGACTCGAGTGTTTAGGTAGGCTGTGGCCGACACCCTCGCTGGGCTTCCGCTTGAAGGTTGCCGAGCACACACTGTGTAAACGGTGGTAAGTGGTGAGAGCGTGTGTGACGAAGTACACCCCTGCAGGGTATAAAACTATTCGAATAGCCGCGTCCGCGGTAAAGGACTACTTGGTTGCTTATGCAGTTCATAGACAAGTGAAAGGATACTACTAAAAGCCTCAAGATAAGTGTGAGTACCGCGGATGGCCCTCTCGTGGGATGACGAGGGAGGATCCACGGTGGAGTATTGAAATGGTGATTAGTGGACTCGTGTGCGAAAACTATTTTACAAGTGGTGTCTCGTAGGATAGCTTAGCCAAGAGTCAAAGCTGGCTTGCTGCAATAACCCCACTACCTTCTTGAGAATGAACATGTATAGTAGGATCTGTTGTAAGACTTGCTGAGTACCTTTGTACTCATGTTGCTTCAATTACTGTTTTCAGACGACAACACCGCCCCTTCCGATGGGTTCTACGTAGAACTCGACGACGACGAGTGACTTGCCACCCAGGTGGTGATCTAGGCTTGTGAAGGGCCTACGTAGATAGACAGGCTTCGTCAAGCCTTCTTTCTTTCTAGTGTCTGTACCCAGACAAGTTTGCTTCCGCATGTGCTTGTATGTTTGTATGACTTGAGTGTCGGGTCATGTGACCCCTATCTGTATGAACAAGTTATGTAAGGCTCTCTAGAGCCCTTTAATTAAAGTACTTTGAGTTGTAGAGTTTTGTTGTGATGCCATGTTGTATTTGCACATATCGAGCATATTGTGTGTATGATTGAAATGCTTGGTATGTGTGGGATCCGACAATCTAGTTGTTTATCCTTGGCAGCCTCTCTTATGGGGAAATGTAGTCTAGTGCCTCCTCGAGCCATAGTAGTCCGCTACAGCCCGGTTCACCGGAGTCCTGCTAGCCCAGCACTACTGCTCTGGACACTTGACTGGCCGGCATGTGATTCATATCGTTCCTGTGTCTGACCCTTCGGGGAAATGTCACGCGGTGACATCCGGAGTCCTACCTAGCCTGCTACAGCCCGGGTTCCCGGAGTCCTGTTAGCCCAGTGCTACAGCCCGGATTCACACGCTGCTGACCGACACGTTCGATGTTGATTCATGTATGCCTGTCCCCATACGTTAGTGCCGCTTTGGGTTCACGACTAGCCATGTCGGCCCGGGTTCTCTGTCATATGGATGCTAGCGACATTGTCATATACGTGAGCCAAAAGGCGCAAACGGTCCCGGGCCATGGTAAGGCGACACCCGTGGGAGTACCGTGCGTGAGGCCGCAATGTGATATGGGGTGTTACAGGCTAGATCGGTGTGACTTGGAATCGGGGTCCTGACAGCGTTGGCATCAGAGTCGGACTGCCTGTAGGTGCGTTAAGCCAAACTGGTCGATGTCGAGTCTAGAAATGCTTTAGTTATATGTAGGGGAATTGATTGTGGGAGGGAACGTAAGGCGCTTTAACTCCTTACCTTATGCCCTCTGATCTGAGTCATTCTCTTCTCATTCTACGTGGGTTAAGGACTAGGCTCTCTTCTCTCTATTAGGTTCACGTGTTACTAATCCGTAGTAACTTATAGGATTGTTGGTTCCATGCTTCGGTTCAGTTTCTACTACCTTTACTATGTTGTCGGTTGAACCAGAACCTTGACATGATGTTATTGAGTGGTATTGCAAACTGTTGCGAATGTCTCAAATCCTTTTCCGAGCATTTACAGCCGTTATGCTGTCCGAATTCTCCTAGAAA
This sequence comes from Aegilops tauschii subsp. strangulata, assembly GCF_002575655.3. Classification (NCBI taxonomy): domain Eukaryota; kingdom Viridiplantae; phylum Streptophyta; class Magnoliopsida; order Poales; family Poaceae; genus Aegilops; species Aegilops tauschii. The sequence continues at coordinate 365,831,086 of NC_053035.3, read as the reverse complement.
TACTAATGCCTTGCATTATTTCGTGCTTTCAGATGGCCACCCGTTCCCAGAATCAAGTGGTTCGTCTGACCCGGTGCCTCGGCGTACCTGGTCACACGGCCATGCTGGTCCGAGTGATGGTTGAGACAGGCTATCGTTGGTATCCCGAGTATACCGTCGAGGAGCAGTTTCGAGACTTTAATCAAAGTCAATATCTTTGCACAGTCAGGATTTACCCTTCCTATCCTGGATCCACTGAACCCCTCCATTGCTCTTATGGACTTGGGGTTACCATCGAGATGTCCGTGCAGGACGCAGCTTACTCAATGATGACTATCATGCGAGCCAGAACTGCCTTGCTTCAGAACACTGACTTCCGCTATATGCCAGCAGCACTCCCTGGGGCACGGGGGTACTATCAGGCTACTTACTGTGATCCTACCCATGAGGATTCACTACTCCGCACCACCACCGAGATGCTTGAGGACAAGGACCGTGAGAATCGTGCCTTGCGAATGGAGCTCTTTAATGCCCGTTCTGATCACTGGGCCACTCTGACACGGTTTGCACCTGCCGTGCAGGCCGGGTATATGGACATGAGGGACTTGTACCCCGTACGGTCTGGTCTGCCAGAATGTATGGAATGGCGTGATGTAGGAGGCATCACCCCTCCTCGTGGACCCCGTCTGCCACCGTTTGTTGGACCAAGGCCACACCCGAGTCCTTATGGACCGCAAGCTCCACAGGACCGACTATTTCCAGATGATCATGTTCAGCTCCCAGGACATGGTGGTGACTTCTATGAAGATTACTACGGAGACGTCTGAGTTGGTGGTAGTTCCACTAGTATTGTAACAGCTGTATTCTCCACAGTCCTGCGTGTCTTGTGGGATACGACTTGGTGTGTATCACGTTCCGGAGGTGTAGAAAAATAATGTATAGGAGCTTGGAATGCCTCTGATGAGATGTATCGTCTTTCATCGTAGTTGTACCCTAGCCTGGGCTTGTACAAAACTATGTATGGTGTGTATGACCGTTGGTATATGTATGTCAGTTTCTATATTACCATGTCATACTGATGATCATCTCTGCATTCCGTGTTATCCATTACATTCCGCATTTCCCTGCCAAGATTTAGCCATCCTTGTCTAAACCGTTGTTTTGTTTCTCCTAGGATGGTTAACACCCGCAACAACCCTGCTGTCCAGGCGCAGGGTGAAGCCAATGCAGCTAGGGAGGAGAATCTGCCCCAACCGCCTTCACTGGCCGAAGTTATGCTGGAGGCAGAAAGAAACAAGCGTGAGACTAACCGCTTGCTAGAGCGAATTGAGCAGAATACTGCACGTCATCAGAGGAACGACTTGGTGTCCATCAATGACTTTATCAAGTTGTACCCACCGAAGTTTAACCATTCCGTCGAGCCCCTCGATGCGGATGATTGGCTCCGCAGCATTACCCATAAGCTACGTTCTGCCAACGTAGCCGAAGCTGATAAGGTCACCTATGCTGCCTATCACCTCGAAGGCCCTGCTAGCCTTTGGTGGGAAAACTTTGAGGCTATGCGCCCAGCCGGCCAAATCACTACTTGGGCTGAATTCAGTGAGGCTTTCCGTGAGCATCACATTCCGGAGGGTCTCATAGGTCGTAAGAGGGAAGAATTCTGCAACTTCACCCAGGGCAGACTGACTGTGGATGCATATAGCCGTGAGTTTGGAAATCTAGCACGCTATGCTCCTGAAGAGGTATCCACCGACGCCAAGAAGCAGGCAAGGTTCCGCAAGGGACTTAGCCCCGAGCTTCGCCGTGATCTTCGTCTGCACGAGTGCACCTCCTTCCAAAAGTTGGTCAATAAGGCCATCAATGCTGAGACAGGACATACTGACTATGACGCTACACGCAAGCACTCTCGCGATTTTGGTTCCTCATCCGGCTCCGGATCTCAGAAGCGCCGGGTCTGGATTCCGAACACTGCTCTGCCACCTAGGTTCACTCCGAGGCCATCCTTCGAGGCGCCTCGCCCCAACCAGCAGTATGCACCGCCCAAGGTCTATGGTGGCCCCGCTGCTAATGCTGCTCCACGCCCCAATGTTGTGACATGCTTCAAGTGTGGAGAACGGGTCACTATTTGCGCGAGTGCCCCCGAAACAACCCCAATCAACCTGGATAGTCCGTTGGCCGTGGTAAGCCAGCAGGAAAGACTTACTACGCCAAGCCAGCCACCACTGCACGTGGCCATGTCAACTATGTTTCAGCTAAAGAAACTCATGAGGATCCCAACGTCGTCCTTGGTACGCTCCTTGTTAATTGCCATCCGGCAACTGTTCTTTTCGATACTGGAGCATCTCATTCATTTATCTCTGAGAGCTATGCTTAATTGCACAACACCACATTTAGTGACATGCCCACCTCCATGGAAATTCAAACTCCTGGTTCTAGATGGCAAACCTCTAGGATAAGCCATGGAAATGAAATTCTTGTCGACAGATTGGTCTTCCTTGCATCACTAATAGCTCTCAAGTCCTCGGACATAAATATCATCTTGGGTATGGACTGGATGTCAGCCCATTATGCTAAGATCGATTGCTCTAGTAGAACTGTTCAACTCACTCATCCGTCGGGCAAGACAGTCAATGTTTTGACCCGAGTGTCTAAGCGTCAGCTTTACTCATTAAATGCCAACCCTCTTCCAGACCTTGAAGATGTTCCGGTAGTCCGTGACTTCCCGGATGTCTTCCCTGAAGAACTGCCAGGTATTCCACCTGACAGGGATGTCGAGTTCGTGATAGACCTTGTTCCAGGAACCGTCCCAATCTCTAGAAGACCCTATAAGATGGCACCCCTAGAGCTAGCCGAGCTTAAGAAACAACTCGATGAGTCCTTGAAAAAGGGTTTCATCCGTCCTAGTTCTTCTCCGTGGGCTTGCCCCGTCCTCTTCGTCAAGAAGAAGGATGGTACGGATCGGATGGTTGTAGATTACCGACCTGTCAACCTAGTCACTATCAAGAACAAGTATCCGCTTCCCAGGATCAACGACCTGTATGATCAGCTCGCTGGATCCTCAGTCTTCTCTAAAATGGATTTGAGGTTGGGCTACCATCAAATCAAAATCAAGAACGGGGACATTCCTAAAACGGCCTTCGTCACTCGTTATGGCCAATACGAGTACACCGTCATGTCTTTCGGTTTAACCAATGCTCCAGCCACCTTCTCCCGGTTAATGAACTCAATCTTCATGGAGTATTTGGATAAATTCGTCGTAGTATACCTCGATGATATACTCATCTACTCCAAGAATGAGGAAGAACATGCCGAGCATCTAAGGCTAGTATTGACGAAACTTCGAGAGCATCGCCTTTATGCTAAATTCTCTAAGTGTGAATTCTGGTTGCCAGAAGTGACCTATCTAGGCCATGTAATCTCTGGTAAGGGTATTGCTGTCAATCCCGAGCGAGTTCAAGCCGTCCTTGACTGGACTCCACCTGAATCGGTCAAGCAAGTTCGGAGTTTCCTTGGTTTAGCGAGCTACTGTCGCCGCTTCGTCGAGAATTTCTCCAAGGTTGCTAAACCCCTAACTGAACTCCTGAAGAAAGATAAAAAGTTCGAGTGGACCCCACAGTGCGAGTTCAGCTTTCAGGAACTGAAAAGACGCCTGACATCTGCTCCCGTACTCATACCACCAGATTTCTCTAAGGACTTTGTTATCTATTGCGACGCCTCGCGACAAGGACTAGGTTGCATACTCATGCAAGATCATCACGTGATTGCCTACGCTTCCCGACAGTTGCGTCCACATGAGGATAATTATCCCACACATGATCTAGAGCTTGCAGCCGTAGTCCATGCACTCAAAACATGGCGACATTACCTTCTCGGTAATCGTTGTGAGATTTTCACTGATCACCAAAGTCCGAAATACATCTTCACCCAACCGGATTTGAATCTCAGGCAAAGACGTTGGGTCGAGTTGATCACAGATTATGACTTAGGAATAACTTACACCCCGGGCAAAGCCAACGTCATGGCTGACGCGCTAAGCCGTAAATCTTATTGTAACAACTTGATGTTACAACAAAGTCAACCACTTCTCCACGAGGAATTCTGTAAGCTTAACCTTCACATTGTTCCTCGAGGATTTCTATCCACCCTGGTGGCGAAACCTACCCTTACGGATCAGATCATCAAAGCTCAGAAGGTAGATTCAGGAATCTCCCGTATCAAGAGAAACATCAAGAAAGGAGTTGCAGATTGTTTCTCCGTTGATGACCAAGGTGTTATGTTCTTTGGAGACCGTCTAGTGGTTCCCAAGGTACGCAACCTGAGGCGATTGATCCTTAAGGAAGCTCATGAATCTCCTCTCACCATTCATCTCGGTAGTACTAAAATGTATCAAGACCTACGCCAGAGGTTTTGGTGGACTAGGATGAAGAGAGAAATTGCTCAATACATTGCTAATTGCGACGTCTGTCATCGTGTTAAAGCAGAGCATCAACGGCCTGCTGGCACCCTTCAACCTTTGGCTATTCCTGAATGGAAATGGGATAAAATCGGTATGGATTTCATTACCGGGTTTCCCAGGACCAAGAGAGGGAATAATGCTATCTTCGTTGTTGTCGATCGTCTTTCCAAGGTAGCCCACTTCCTACCTGTTCGTGAGAGTATAACCGCTAGCCAGCTAGCAGACTTGTACATCTCCCGAATAGTGTCTCTTCATGGTGTTCCATTGGAAATTAACTCAGACCATGGAAGTCTCTTCACCTCTTGATTTTGGGAAAGTTTCCAAAATGCTATGGGAACTCGTCTCTCCTTTAGCACCGCCTTTCACCCTCAATCAAGTGGTCAGGTAGAACGAGTTAATCAAATTCTGGAGGATATGCTCCGAGCTTCTGTCATCTCCTTCGGCATGGATTGGGAGAAATGCCTTCCATTCGCCGAGTTTGCTTATAACAATAGTTACCAAGCTAGCTTGGGCAAAGCTCCTTTCGAGGTTCTCTATGGACGAAAATGTCGAACGCCTCTTAACTGGTCAGAAACCGGGGAAAGACAACTCTTTGGCCCGGATATGATTCAGGAAGCAGAAGAGCAGGTTCGCATTATTCGTGAGAAATTTAAAACAGACCAATCTCGCCAAAAGAGCCATTATGACCACAAATATAAGGCTATGACTTTTGAAGTTGACGAGAAGGCTTACCTTCGGGTTACCCCTTTAAAGGGAACCCATCGATTCGGTATCAAAGGCAAATTGGCTCCTCGTTACATTGGACCCTTCCGCATTCTTGCCAAGCGAGGAGAAGTTGCCTACCAATTGGAACTACCTCCGCATCTTTCCAAGGTTCATGACGTCTTCCACGTTTCTCAACTCAGGCGTTGCTTCTCGGATCCTATCCGTGGAGTGGACCACGAAACGCTTGATCTCCAAGATAATCTCACATATCGGGAATATCCCGTTCGCATCCTTGATCACGCCGAGCGTACCACTCGACGCCAAAACATCAAGTTTCTCAAGGTTCAATGGTCACACCATTCCGAGAAAGAAGCTACTTGGGAAAGGGAGGATCGTCTTCGACTTGACTACCCCACCTTCTTCCCAACGGATCCTAAATCTCGGGACGAGATTCTTTTGAGTGGGGGTGAGTTGTCACATCCTAGCTAGTTCATGCATTAGAGTGTTGCATCATGTCTACTTTTCACAGAAACCTGAAATGGGGATGCCAGAAACCCCCAGCACCCCCCTGAAACAACTAGGGTTTACTAAAATCCTTTTCAATGAACCTGAAATGCCCTCCATAAATGTTCACCATCTTTGGTCCTGGCTAAAACCCCTGCCAAAAATGGTTTCATATTTTTGGAGGCTATTCTGGATTTTTGCACCAAGCCATAAGTATTTGCATTTGGGCAATTTAAATCCTATAAATATTTTAAAATGCCCAAATAATCTTGAAGGTATTTTTAGGCTGTTGAGAATAATTTCAAATGTGCCTCTGAATATTTCCAGGATTTTCTTAAATGGAATAGTATTTCTACTATTTCAAAACACAGAACAGAAATAAATATAAAGGAAAAACAGAAAGCAGAGAGGAACTTACCTGGCAGCCCACCTGGCGGCCCAGCACTGTGCTGGCCCATGGCCAGTCAGCTGCTTGCTCTCGCCAGAGCAGGCAGAGAGGTGACGCCGGCGTGCGCGAGCTCGCCACGGCGCCACCTGCTTGCCGCCTCGCCCGTGGATGAGCTGGACGACCTCCACGACGCGCCCCCGAGCCCCTGGACACCCCCTTTCTCCCCCATCGCCTCTCCCTCGCCTTCCTCCACCATGGCCGACGCAGCCGCTGCCACCTCGCCGGAGTAGCCGTAGGCACCGTCGTCCTTGCGCCGCCCCACCGTGTCCAGCAGCTCCGCCATCGCCTTCTCCTTCGAGCAGGTCGAGCCCCGAGCGCTCGCTTGCCCCGAAGCCACTGCTTCGACCTCGCCTTCACCGCCCACCGCCGAAGATCCCCTCCGCCGTCACCACCGCAGCAGTTCGCCCCCGACCTCGCCGTCCGCTCCGTCGCAACCACCGTGAGCTTGGCCACCTTTCCATCCTCTCCATTCTCCCTCTCGAGCTCCGTAGCCACTGCACGTAGCTCACCCGCACGAGCTCGTCGCCGACGAGGCTCCGGCCATCCAACAGTCGCACCACCATGGCCGTTAGCTTCACTGCATCGCCAGGAGCCCATAGCACCATCGCACGCCCCTCGCCGTGCTCTCTAGCGACGGGTTCGACTACACCCGTACCCCGGCAGCCGCACGGCTCGTCGCCGGCGTCGATTCCGGCGACCCCGAGCTCCACCTTCACCACCAGTCGATGCGGCTTGCTCCCAGCTACGCGTAGGTGCTCTCCGCCGCCCATTTGGTCGCCGGAGCACGGATCCCGCACTCAACCGCCGCGTCTGGACGTCGCCGGCGGCTAAACGCCGGCGAGTCAGCGTGGTTTGGCCACGGGTTTGACTCCCCAGAGTCACTGACAAGTGGGGCCCGCCTGCTAATTAACCTGAGTTAGAGTTAAAATTAATTCTAATTAGTTTAACTAACTAACAGTGACACTGACACAGGGGACCCACACGTCAGGTTTGACCTGGACGACCCCGTTGACCGCTGACGTCATCATGACACACTGCTGACGTAATAAGCAATTTAATTACTGGAATTATTCTTATTAGGAAATTCCAGAAATTATCACAAACTTCAAAAAATCATAGAAAATAATCTATAGCTCAGAATGAAAAGATTTATATATGAAAAATGATCAGAAAAATCCATTCTATCCATCTGTACTGGTTTCATGCATGTTTAAGCAAGTTAACCTACTGTTTAATGCAGAACAAGATAAAGCACTAAAAAGGGCCACACATGAACTTGGAATTTGAATCCTTGATTCAAACTAGTCCAAACCCATCTGGTCTTAGTTGCATTAGCCCAATACACCCATTTTGCCATGTCTCATGCATGCATCATATTGTTGCACTTGCTTGGTGTTGATTGTGCTTCGATGTGTTCATTGTGGTAGGTTCTGCCTCCGAGGATATTCACGAGTATCCAACTGAAGGGCAGTATCCCACCACCACTCCGTCAGGCAAGCAACCCATTGATCATTTCAATACAAACCCATCTTCTCGCTTCTGCTCTCATTTACTGCATTAAGACAACGCGATTCAAACTGCTGTGTGTTGCGGTAGTTGAACCCATTTTCCTTTGCATGACCTGTCATTGCCACAGTAACTAGATGAAACCCACTAGCATGTGTAGGAGTTGATTGAGCCATGTTGTGTTCCTACAATGCTATGCTTGCTACGCTTAGAGTCGTGTCAGGTCTGGCTCATTAGGGTGATGAACTAGAGTGAAAGTGTGTGTCGGTAATGAGAGTGAGGTGTTGAATACGATTTGGTAAAGGTATCGATGGGAGGCCATGTAGGAGTACATGGTGGGTTGTTTCATTGAGACCGTCCCTAAGAACTGAGATCTGTATGCGTGATTTAAGATTCAGCTACTACAACGCATTGGGCCCGAAACCAATGGACCCCCTCGGCTTCTTAATCACCCTTGTCCTCTGTCCAGGAGTTGCACGTAGTTTCTGGTGTTTGTAGTAAGCTGGAGGCCGTGGACAGCGCTGACCAAGGGGTGGGATGTGATGCGGTAGGCTCGTGGCCCGGTGTACCGAGTCGCCCGTTTGGTGTCTCGGGAACCCTGCACACATCGTTCAGGGCCGTATGTGGAAACCTCGGCCGGACTCCCTGCGGATGGAACCTGAATAGGCGATAAACCTGGACTAGAGACTCGAGTGTTTAGGTAGGCTGTGGCCGACACCCTCGCTGGGCTTCCGCTTGAAGGTTGACGAGTACACACTGTGTAAACGGTGGTAAGTGGTGAGAGCGTGTGTGACGAAGTACACCCCTGCAGGGTATAAAACTATTCGAATAGCCGCGTCCGCGGTAAAGGACTACTTGGTCGCTTATGCAGTTCATAGACAAGTAAAAGGATACTACTAAAAGCCTCAAGATAAGTGTGAGTACCGCGGATGGCCCTCTCGTGGGATGACGAGGGAGGATCCACGGTGGAGTATTGAAATGGTGATTAGTGGACTCATGTGCGAAAACTATTTTACAAGTGGTGTCTCGTAGGATAGCTTAGCCAAGAGTCAAAGCTGGCTTGCTGCAATAACCCCACTACCTTCTTGAGAATGAACATGTATAGTAGGATCTGTTGTAAGACTTGCTGAGTACCTTTGTACTCATGTTGCTTCAATTACTGTTTTCAGACGACAACACCGCCCCTTCCGATGGGTTCTACGTAGAACTCGACGACGACGAGTGACTTGCCACCCAGGTGGTGATCTAGGCTTGTGAAGGGCCTACATAGATAGACAGGCTTCGTCAAGCCTTCTTTCTTTCTAGTGTCTGTACCCAGACAAGTTTGCTTCCGCATGTGCTTGTATGTTTGTATGACTTGAGTGTCGGGTCATGTGACCCCTATCTGTATGAACAAGTTATGTAAGGCTCTCTGGAGCCCTTTAATTAAAGTACTTTGAGTTGTAGAGTTTTGTTGTGATGCCATGTTGTATTTGCACATATCGAGCATATTGTGTGTATGATTGAAATGCTTGGTATGCGTGGGATCCGACAATCTAGTTGTTTATCCTTGGCAGCCTCTCTTATGGGGAAATGTAGTCTAGTGCCTCCTTGAGCCATAGTAGTCTGCTACAGCCCGGTTCACCGGAGTCCTGCTAGCCCAGCACTACTGCTCTGGACACTTGACTGGCCGGCATGTGATTCATATCGTTCCTGTGTCTGACCCTTCGGGGAAATGTCACGCGGTGACATCCGGAGTCCTACCTAGCTTGCTACAGCCCGGGTTCCCGGAGTCCTGTTAGCCCAGTGCTACAGCCCGGATTCACACGCTGCTGACCGACACGTTCGATGTTGATTCATGTATGCCTGTCCCCATACGTTAGTGCCGCTTTGGGTTCACGACTAGCCATGTCGGCCCGGGTTCTCTGTCATATGGATGCTAGCGACATTGTCATATACGTGAGCCAAAAGGCGCAAACGGTCCCGGGCCATGGTAAGGCGACACCCGCGGGAGTACCGTGCGTGAGGCCGCAATGTGATGTGGGGTGTTACAGGCTAGATCGGTGTGACTTAGAATCGGGGTCCTGACAGCGTTGGCATCAGAGCCGGACTGCCTGTAGGTGCGTTAAGCCAAACTGGTCGATGTCGAGTCTAGAAATGCTTTAGTTATATGTAGGGGAATTGATTGTGGGAGGGAACTTAAGGCGCTTTTACTCCTTACCTTATGCCCTCTGATCTGAGTCATTCTCTTCTCATTCTACGTGGGTTAAGGACTAGGCTCTCTTCTCTCTATTAGGTTCACGTGTTACTAATCCGTAGTAACTTATAGGATTGTTGGTTCCATGCTTCGGTTCTGTTTCTACTACCTTTAGTATGTTGTCGGTTGAACCAGAACCTTGACATGATGTTGTTGAGTGGTATTGCAAACTGTTGCGAATGTCTCAAATCCTTTTCCGAGCATTTACAGCCGTTATGCTGTCCGAATTCTCCTAGAAATACTATGCCTTGCATTATTTCGTGCTTTCAGATGGCCACCTGTTCCCAGAATCAAATGGTTCGTCTGACCCGGTGCCTCGGCGTACCTGGTCACACGGCCATGCTGGTCCGAGTGATGGTTGAGACAGGCTATCGTTGGTATCCCGAGTATACCGTCGAGGAGCAGTTTCGAGACTTTAATCAAAGTCAATATCTTTGCACAGTCAGGATTTACCCTTCCTATTTGAAGCTCTTATCGAACGTGTCGGTCATCAGCGAGTGAATCCGGGCTGTAGCAGCTGGGCTAACAGGACTCCGGAGAATCCGGGCTGTAGCAGGCTAACAGGACTCCGGTAGACACCGCATGACATTTCCCTGAAGGGACAGACACAGGAACGAAGAAGGACACATGCCGGTCAGCCTAAGTGTTCTGGAGCAGTAGCAAGCTACCATGGCTTAGTGGAAGCACTAGGAGACATTTCCCGGTAAGAGAAACTACCAAGGATAAACAACTAGGTTGTCGGATCCCACACATACCAAGCATTTCAAATCATACACACAATATGCTCGATATGTGCAAATACAACATGGCATCACAACAAAACTCTACAACTCAAAGTATTTATTCATTAGGCTCCGAAGAGCCAGATATTACAAACATGGGTCTGATGACCCAACATTCAAGTCATACAAGCAACAAGCACATGCGGAAGCTTAACTTGTTTGAGTACAGACAACTTCAAATGAAAAGGCTGAGGAGCCTGACTATCTACAAGACCCTGCCGAGGGCACACGATCGTAGCTGAGGTAACAAGCTAAATGTCGAGGTCCACGCGGAACTACTAGTGAGACTGAAGTCTCTCTACAAAAACATAAATTAAGCAAACGTGAGTACAAATGTACCTAGCAAGACTTACATCAGAACTAGCTACATATGCATCAGTATCAACAAAGGGGTGGTGGAGTTTAACTGCAGCAAGCCAGCTTTGACTCAGTGGCTATCCTGAACTACGACTGCTGGTAACTCTTTTGAGGTGGCGCACACGAGTCCACATATTCACCATATCAATACACCACTATGGATCCGCTCTCGTCTCCCTACGAGAAGGCCATCCATAGCACTCACGCTTATCTTGCGTATTTTAGAGTATCCACTTTCACTTCTCTATGAACTGTACAGGCAACCCATAAGTCCTTTACCACGGACATGGCTATTCGAATAGATGGTGTTAACCCTGCAGGGGTGTACTTCTTCACACACGCTCTCACCACTTACCACCATGTACACGTCGTGTATCTCGGCAACCTTCAAGCGGAAGCCTGGCGAGGGAGTCGGCCAAGACCTGACTAACCACACAAGTCTCTAGTCCAGGTTTATCGCCTATTCGGGTTCCATCCGCAAGGAGATTCGGCTGGGGTGTCGCTCACGGCCCCAAACGATGTGTACAGGGTTCCCAAGCCCACCAAACGGGCGATGCTTGGTATATCCGGCCACGGTGCCTAGTCTGTCCCAAGCCCACCTGTACCAGGTGCCACTTGGTAGACTACTAACACTACCTACAAACAACAGAAACTAGTTGCAACTCCTGGACAGAGATCAAGGCGGTTAATAAGCCGAGAGGGGCACTTAAGCATTCCAATGCGTGGTAGTAACTGTTCATGGATCACAAACACATAACTCAGTTCCTGAGGACGGTTTCAATGAGACAACCCACCATGTACTCCTACATGGCCTCTCACCGCTACCTTTACCAAATCGTGTTCACACACTTAGCTCTCAACAGTAAGACATGTTCACAACTTTCCAATTCATCCCCTATGAATCAGACCTGACACAACTCTAAGCAATAGCAGGCATAACAAACAAGCATGAATGAGTAGGCACATCGGGGCTCAAAAGACTCCTACTCATGCTAGTGGGTTTCATCTATTTACTGTCGCAATGACAGGTCATGCAGTTGAATCATTATTGTCCTAACGCAGTAAAAGAGAGCAGGAGCGAGAGAGTGGGATTGTATTGGAATGAACAAGGGGGGTTTTGCTTGCCTGGCACTTCTGAAGATAGTCTAGTTCTTCATTGGTGTCATCGATCTCATCGTCGGAACCACGTCTACTAAGAGGGGACAAATACTGGCAACGGAGAAGAAACACAATCAATGCGATGCAACAATATGATGCATGAATGTGACATGGCAATATGCTGTGATTTGAGCTCATGCAACTAGCAACGATTTAAATGGAGTTGGTTTGAACACTAGGTTCAAATTCAAACTCCACATGGGACATTTAAAATGCCATTTATTCAAATTGTCATAAACAGTGGCTGTAAGTTGTTTCAACATGCATGAAAATGGTACAGATGGAAAGATTGAATTTTTCTGATCATTTTTCATATATAAATTATTTCATTCTGAGCTACGGTTTATTCTCTATGAATTTCTGAAGTTTTGCTAGTTTCCTGGAATTTCCTCGTTATTTCGAAAAGGAATAAATCCAGAAAAGGATTTACTGCATCAGCCCGGCGTCAATGTGACGTCAGCAGTCAACTGACCTGGTCCAGGTCAAACCTGACCACTGGGCCCCGCAAGTCAGTGAGACAGGGGGTTAACTAGGGTTTAACTAAACATAACTAATTACTTAGCTGGTTAATTAACCGGCGAGGCCACCCGTCAGTGTCAGACCTAATTAACAGAGTTAATTAGCACTAATAATAATCTTAACCTAAAATAAGTAGGGCCTGGGCCCACATGTCAGTGGCGTGAGGCGTCATTAGCACTAGCCTAATCGGGGTTAGGCCGGCGCTTAGCCGCCGGTGACCTCTGGCCATGGCGGAGGCACGCCGGAATCGCTGCTCCGGCGACGGCTGGGCGTGTAGCTTGGTTCTAAGGCGAGGAGGATGTGTGCCGCATCTAGTGGTGCAGGCGGTTGGGCGCGGGGAGGCCGGGAACGACGGCGACGGCGACAACCACAGCGGCCGGGGTACGGGTTCGCGGGGGCGGCAGCTAGCGGACGGGAATGGAGGGGGCGAGCATATAGGGAGGAGCAGGAGCTCACAGCGCTTCGGACGGAGCCAGCGGCAATGGAGGGGACACACTGGAGCCCGTGAACCCACGGCAGCGAGCAGCGGGCAGAGGCGATGAAGGACAGCCCGATGGCGTCGTTTGAGGGCGTCCGAGGTCTTGATCTTTGACCTGGTGAAGTAGTGCTCGTCGGCGGAGCTTTGGAACACGCTGCGGCGGCGGTTCATCGATGGTGGCTACGCGTACGGCTGCGGCGTGCTCTCAGTGGTGCTCGGGCTGCGCATAGAGCAGGGCTAGAGAGGCACCAGAGAGATGGGGGGAGTGAGGGGGAAGGTGCTGGGCATCTCTGTGGCGCGGTTCGAAGGCCCAGGAGGCTGCCACGGCGAAGCAGGAGGTGGAGGACTCTACGTGCGCGCGTGCGACTTCGCCTCTGCCTACTGGCAGAGGTTGAAGATGACCACGGCGCCCTTGGTGGGCTGGGCCAGCAACGGTGTTAGGCTGCTACAGGTGCAGGTTAGTTGGGCCAGGTTAGTTCCTTCTTTTCCACATTTCTGTTTCTGTTTTCTAATATTTCATTTCTGTTTTGATTTGATTCGCAGACCAAATCATTTTAGTAGCTTCTGAAAATATTTATGTGGCTAGATAAAATATATTCAAAGCCACTCACAGGTTTTCAGGATTATTGGATTCATATTTTATATATAGCAAATATAAATCCAATGCAAATAGTTATTGCATTAGCTCTAGATGCCCAAAATAAATATTTATGAGCTCCTAAAAATATTGGTTTGGATTTTATCTCTGGCCAATATTTTCAGGAAGAAACATGAACATTTTCTTGGACCTATTTGAAGCAATTTTTATCTTGGTCATTTTTAGAAAAGATTTCTGAGGCTTTCACATGTCCCCATTTCAAATTCATTGAAATTTAAACATGATGCACACAACAGTAGCTAGCCTAGAGCAAACCAGAACTAGGGATGTGACAACTCACTCCCACTAAACAAGAATCTCGTCTCGAGATTCAAGACGCGAGGTAAGAAGACAGAGGGGACACAAAGCTAACACGATCTTCATGATCCAATTGTCCTTCTCGAAGATGTTGGTCCATTGCTCCAATTGATCTTGACGTCTTTGCTTTCGAGATCTTCATCCAACATGATGACGACAAAAGTAAATTCTACAAGAACCGATCTTCTTGAAGATCGAGCAACTCACGATCAACTCATGGAATGAGACATGATAACATCTCTCGAGCTGAGAAGCAAAACACATATGAGGAGCGATGGGAAGAAGCAGACGACGAAGGTTCGGATTGGTAGGCAACAATTCCACACTTAAGTAGATGGTGCCTGGTTTCAAAATAGCGATGAAATAATTGCAATGTTTCCATAACGAGGCACCTTAGGGAAGGTGTCTCGTAGAATTATTCTTTGAAGTGGCAAAAAGAATTACTTTTGATTCAAGGATCATTGAAACTCTCTATACCAGCCTAAGGAAAATCACAATTGATCGTTTGAAGGAATTCCAAAGAATGGTATACTTAGTTTGAAAAGGAAACTAGAGTTATAAGACAACTCGGCAAACGGAAAGCACATTCCAATTGATACCGAGGATATAACCTAGTGTCTGAGTGTGCTCTCAAGAACTTGAGCATTTCCATATTCATCAGGGTTTTACCAACATCTGTGCCAAGATCTTGGCAACACTTCGTACTACCATGATGAATAGTGATGGAAGACGCGGATGCAAAGGAAGACAAACACTTTCTCATTTTACCTTAGCAATGCCAAGGAAACAAGATCTAAATGATTGACCGAGAGACATTTAGCACTCCGCTTCTAATGTTCTCCTTGATGTACTAGGTACCATGGTCAATGCTTAAAAGCATCAGCATGGCCATCAAGTAAAGGTCGGACTTCGGGAGCACAAAAATCCATAAGGAACAACTTGTGGAATAAGTCATACCAAATCCTCATGGAGAAGATGGTCAAATTGTTAAATCAAGAAGCTACAATAATAGATTTTCCAGCTAGGTGTGTCTGCCAACATCAACCTTTCCAGATCCTACATCATAGATCTTGGGAGAATTCCAACCATCATATCTGCCTGAGATTCAGATCTGGTTGGTAACAGGATATTTCAGACAGCATGTCTGAAAAGGAAAGGTTGCAACACAAATCGACGAGATGACGTTGCGAGATTCTCGGGAAATGAACTACGACAGCAAGCTCCAAAACATGAGCTGGTTCTGCTACACACAAGTGAACACGCTGTCCCGGACAAGCATGACCACATAGTAGTCTTACAACAAAACACTACCGAGTTCTGGTTGGGAACCATCATTGCGGATAACGAAGTCCTTACATAAGTCATATGATTAGCTCTTATGAAGAAACTTCTTCTCCTTGAACAATTCAATCAGTGGCTTGGTGTGCTAGGAACACATATGGAGTGGAGGCGGCCAACCTATCAAACCATAGAGTACTTCGCACATAGACGTGACTAACTTGGGATGATTCTAGAGGAAGCAAAATCAATCTTTCTCAGATCCACGGTGGCAACTTGCATCACATGCACGTGAATCAAAGGACGTCACTTCTTTCTTCCAAACATATGCTTCATGAACGGGACATGAAGATAATGCTTATAAAAGTTTCCAACACTAACTTAGATGTCCAACATGAATCATGGACAAGATGAAAATGTTGTCAATGGGCTCAACAAAAATCCATCCAGGCTTCCATATAGGTGGAATTCCACAATTAAGTGAACACGGTGATAGCATTGGCCAGACCAAAAGATGTAATGGTGTATGCTCGAGAGATCAACCACGAGTAAGACAACATTACGAACATCATTGGTTCTGATTTGATTTGACGATAGCCCACACTCAAATCAAAGTTTTGACAATGCAATAAATCCAACAACTGATCACGAGGATCAATCAATGAAGATATCATCTTTCTTCAACAAACACACAAACACAAGGATATCCCTTCAAAATGAACTAAGTGGGAGAAGCTTTCATCGTCCAACTCTCCAAGTTGTTATTTAGCTTAACCAACTAGCTCAGGGATATCCAACACAGATCCTTGGAGAAAGGGTGGTTTATAGATAAACCAACATGATCACGAACTCAACATAGCGGTCAGGTGACAACCTGGTAATACTTCCGAGAAGATATTCGGAACATCACGAACCACCGATATGTTACTAAGCTCGAGAACAATCTTGCTTTTCAGAGCAAGACGATATGATCAAATAAGCAAGGGATTGAATAATCCTAACTCATTGATCGAAGAGTGCACAAGAAATAAGGACTAGGTAGCACAATCTATCTTAGAATGATGATTCAAAACCAGCACACTAAGAATGAGAATATTGTCCATTTACTACCAAGCAACGAGTTGCTCGAAGTATTGATTTCACACATCACAATTCACTTGTCGGCATTCCGGTTACAACAACACGGGTCCGAGGAATGAATAATGATGGCGAGAAGTATCATTGCGTCAAGAATTCATAAGAGGTGGTGCAATTCTCATGACATTCTTGACATAAAGACGGTAACACTCCAAGGTAGAACAGAGCAAAAGCTGGATTGGCATTTTGATCCACAGAATACAACTACTTTGACCCAATCCTACAAATGGATAAGGTACTGGAGTTTGTTTGTCCTAGTCATTCTGGAATAGAACGGACCGACGGACCATAAAAATAATAGGCATTGATGAGCATCAATGCATGACATGCTCTTGACCATCAATTGATAGACGAAGGTCATAAAACAACTAAAGAGGGACAACTCAAGGGAACATACGATTTTCTGAGTTCTGGGTGCATAGATTAGCATGTCGAACGAGTTCAACATATTTCTTCCGGATAACCCATGTAGAAAGGTAGAACTGGCAGAGTCACAACATAGAATCGAGAACTCATCAGGAGCACTCTGGTTGTGATCTTTCAGTTCAACGAGGAACTTCTGCCATAAGTAGTTCATGGTATTTGGAAGAGGGAAACACCATGGACCCCGAGGACTATCGCAAATGTTACTAATATCCTAAAGGAACGAGCAAACACTATCAACATGACGTAAGTAGGGTAAATCTCGGGTTCAAGAACCCAGGAATAGAATGCCTACTAACTAAGTGGCATCATAGGATGCTTTCAAGAATAATGGCCAGAATCATCACACTAGGAATATAAAGCATTGCTAGATTAGTGGGTGGTTCTCTAGGATGCCTAGGGTCATAATAATGGCTCCAACATATATGTTGAGGCAATAAAGTACCTCAACTCACCGATTAGCGTTGTTGAACTGGCCCAAAGGGACATCGGGAACGGGAAGAAGGGATCTGCAAATGCATCAGACTATTTAGAAACCTAGGATGACTCGGACAGCATAACGGCTGTAAATGCTCAAAAGATTTGAGACATCCTGCAAAATAGTGGCATGACCACTCAACATCACAATATCAAGGTTCTGAGGCCAGCTATGAACATACGGAAGTAGTAGAAACTGAATTGAGACTTGAATCCATCAATCCTAAAAGTCTATGGATTAGTAACACATAATCCTGATAGAAAGATGAGAAGCCTAGTTCTTAATCCCCGTAGAAAAGAAGAGGTTGACTCAGATCAGAAGGACATAAGATATAAGGAGTAAAAAGAGCCTTATGTTTCCTTCCAAAATCAATTCCCTTATATAACTAAAGCATTTCTAGACACGACTTCGACCAGTTTGGCATGGTAATCCTACAGGCAGTCAGGCTCTGATACCAAAGCTGTCAGGACCCCGATCCTAAGTCACACCGATCTAGCATGTAACACATCATATCACTTTGCGGCCTCACGCACGGTATTCCCACGGGTGCCACCTTACCTGGCCCGGGACCGTTTGCGCCTTTTGGATCACTTATATGATAGTGTCGCTAGCATCCATATGTCAGAGAACCCGGGCCGACATGACTAGTCGTAAACCCAAAGTGGCACTAACTTACAGGGACAGGCATACATGACCCAGCAACGAACGTGTCGGTCATCAGCGAGTGAATCCGGGTTGTAGCAGCTGGGCTAACAGGACTCCAAAGAATCCGAGCTGTAGCAGGCTAACAGGACTCCGGTAGACACCGCGTGACATTTCCCCGAAGGGACAGACACAAGAACAAAGAAGGACACATGCCGGCCAGCCTAAGTGTTCCGGAGCAGTAGCAAGCTACCATGGCTCAGTGGAAGCACTAGGAGACATCTCCCGATAAGAGAGGCTACCAAGGATAAACAACTAGGTTGTCAGATCCCACACATACCAAGCATTTCAAATCATACACACAATATGCTCGATATGTGCAAATACAACATGGAATCACAACAAAACTCTACAACTCAGAGTATTTATTCATTAGGCTCCGAAGAGCCAGATATTACAAACATGGGTCTGATGACCCAACATTCAAGTCATCCAAGCAACAAGCAGATGCGGAAGCTTAACTTGTCTGAGTACAGACAACTACAAATGAAAAGGTTGAGGAGCCTGACTATCTACAAGACCCTGCTGAGGGCACAAGATCGTAGCTGAGGTAACAACCTAAACGTCGAGGTCCACGCGGAACTACTAGTGAGACTGAAGTCTCTCTACAAAAACATAAATTAAGCAAACGTGAGTACAAATGTACCCAGCAAGACTTACATCAGAACTAGCTACATATGCATCAGTATCAACAAAGCGGTGGTGGAGTTTAACTGCAGCAAGCCAGCTTTGACTCAGTGGCTATCCTGAACTATGACTGCTGGTAACTCTTTTGAGGTGGCGCACACGAGTCCACATATTCACCATATCAATACACCACTATGGATCCGCTCCCGTCTCCCTACGAGAAGGCCATCCATAGCACTCACGCTTATCTTGCGCATTTTAGAGTATCCACTTTCACTTGTCTATGAACTATATAGGCAATCCAGAAGTCCTTTACCGCGGACACGGCTATTCGAATAGATGGTGTTAACCCTGCAGGGGTGTACTTCCTCACACACGCTCTCGCCACTTACCACCATGTACACGCCATGTATCTCGGCAACCTTCAAGCGGAAGCCTGGCGAGGGAGTCGGCCACGACCTGACTAACCACACAAGTCTCTAGTCCAGGTTTATCGCCTATTCGGGTTCCATCCGCAAGGAGATCCGGCCGGGGTGGCGCTCACGGCCCCAAACGATGTGTACAGGGTTCCCAAGCCCACCAAACGGGCGACGCTTGGTATACCTGGCCACGGTGCCTAGTCTATCCCAAGCCCACCTATACCGGGTGCCACTTGGTAGACTACTAACACTACCTACAAACAACAGAAACTAGTTGCAACTCCTGGACAGAGATCGAGGCGGTTAATAAGCCGAGAGGGGCACTTAAGCATTCCAATGCGTGGTAGTCACTGTTCATGGATCACAAACATAGAACTCAGTTCCTGAGGACAGTTTCAATGAGACAACCCACCATGTACTCCTACATGGCCTCTCACCGCTACCTTTACCAAATCGTGTTCACACACTTAGCTCTCAATAGTAAGACATGTTCACAACTTTCCAATTCATCCCCGATGAATCAGACCTGACACAACTCTAAGCAATAGCAGGCATGACAAACAAGCATGAACGAGTAGGCACATCAGGGCTCAAACAACTCCTACTCATGCTAGTGGGTTTCATCTATTTACTGTCGCAATGACAGGTCATGCAGAGGAAAGGGGTTCAACTACCGCAGCATGTAACAGTTGAATCGTTGTTGTCCTAATGCAGTAAAAGAGAGCAGGAGCGAGAGAGTGGGATTGTATAGGAATGAACAAGGGGGTTTTGCTTGCCTGGCACTTCTGAAGATAGTATAGTTCTTCATCGGTGTCATCGATCTCATCGTCGGAACCACGTCTACTGAGAGGGGACAAATACCGGCAACAGAGAAGAAACACAATCAATGCGATGCAACAATATGATGCATGAATGTGACATGGCAATATGCTGTGTTTTGAGCTCATGCAACAAGCAACAATTTAAATGGAGTTGGTTTGAACACTAGGTTCAAATTCAAACTCCACATGGGACATTTAAAATGCCATTTATTCAAATTGTCATAAAAAGTGGCTGTAAGTTGTTCCAACATGCATGAAAATTTTACAGACAGAAAGATTGGATTTTTCTGATCATTTTTCATATATAAATTATTTCATTCTGAGCTACGGTTTATTCTCTATGAATTTCTGAAGTTTTGCTAATTTCCTGGAATTTCCTGGTTATTTCAAAAAGGAATAAATCCAGAAAAGGATTTACTGCATCAGCATGGCGTCAGTGTGACATCAGCGGTCAACTTACCCGGTCTAGGTCAAACCTGACCACTGGGCTCCGCAAGTCAGTGAGATAGGGGGTTAACTAGGGTTTAACTAAACATAACTAATTACTTAGCCGGTTAATTAACCAACGAGGCCACCAGTCAGTGTGAGACCTAATTAACAGAGTTAATTAGCACTAATAATAATCTTAACCTAAAATAACTAGGGCATGGGCCCACATGTCAGTGGCGCGGGGTATCATTAGCACTAGCCTAATCGTGGTTAGGCCGGCGGTTAGCCGCGGGTGACCTCTGGCCACGGCGGAGGCACGCCGGAATCCCTGCTTTGGCGATGGCTAGGCGTGTGGCTTGGTTCTAAGGCAAGTAGGATGTGTGCCGCATCCAGTGGTGCAGGCAGTTGGGCGTGGGGAGGTCGGGAATGACGGCGATGACGACAACCGCGGCGGCCGGGGTACGGGTTCGCGGGGACGGCAGCTAGCGGGCGGGAACGGAGGGGGCGAGCATATAGGGGGGAGCAGGAGCTCACAGCGCTTCGGACGGAGCCAGCGGCAAGGGCGGGGACACACTGGAGCCTGCGAACCCACGGCAGCGAGCAGCGGGCAGTGGCGATGAAGGAGAGCCTGATGGCGTCGCTTGAGGGTGTCCGAGGTCTTGATCTTTGACCTGGTGAAGTAGTGCTCGTCGGCGGAGCTTTGAACTCATGGGCCCCATGTTGGCCCTCCGGTGCCCATCTTCTGCTATATGAAGTCTTTCATTCAAAGAAAAATCATAAGCAAGCTTTCGGGATGAGACTCCGCCGCCACGAGGCGGAACCTTGGCGGAACCAATCTAGGGCTCCGGCGGAGCTGTTCTGCCGGGGACACTTCCCTCCGGGAGGGGGAAATCATCGCCATCGTCATCACCAACGCTCCTCTCATCGGGAGGGGGCCAATCTCCATCAACATCTTCACCAGCACCATCTCCTCTCAAACCCTAGTTCATCTCTTGTATCCAATTCTTGTCTCTAAGTCTGGGATTGGTACATGTAGGTTGCTAGTAGTGTTGATTACTCCTTGTAGTTGATGCTAGTTGGTTTATTTGGTGGAAGATCATATGTTCAGATCCTTTATGCATATTAATACTCCTCCGATTATGAACATGAATATGCTTTGTGAGTAGTTACGTTTGTTCCTGAGGACATGGGAGAAGTCTTGCTATTAGTAGTCATGTGAATTTGGTATTCGTTCGATATTTTGATGAGATGTATGTTGTCTCTCCTCTAGTGGTGTTATGTGAACGTTGACTACATGACACTTCAACATTATTTTGGCCTAGAGGAAGGCATTGGGAAGTAATAAGTAGATGATGGGTTGCTAGAGTGACAGAAGCTTAAACCCTAGTTTATGCGTTGCTTCGTAAGGGGCTGATTTGGATCCATATGTTTCATGCTATGGTTAGGTCTACCTTAATACTTGTTTTGTAGTTTTGGATGCTTGCAATAGGAGTTAATCATAAGTGGGATGCTTGTCCAAGTAAGGACAGCACCCAAGCACCGGTCCACCCACATATCAAATTATCAAAGTACCGAACGCGAATCATATGAACATGATGAAAACTAGCTTGACGATAATTCCCATGTGTCCCCGGGAGCGCTTTTCTTTATATAAGAGTTTTTCCAGGCTTGTCCTTTGCTACAAAAAGGATTGGGCCACCTCGCTGCACTTTATTTACTTTTGTTACTTGTTGCTCGTTACAAATTATCTTATCACAAAACTATCTGTTACCTATAATTTCAGTGCTTGCAGAGAATACCTTGTTGGAAACCGCTTATCATTTCCTTCTGCTCCTCATTGGGTTTGACACTCTTACTTATCAAAAGGACTAAGATAGATCCCCTATACTTGTGGGTCATCAAGACTCTTTTCTGGCGCCGTTGCCGGGGAGTGAAGCGCCTTTGGTAGGTGGAATTTGGTAAGGAAAAATTTATATAGTGTGCTGAAATTTATTGTCACTTGTTACTATGGAAAGTAATCCTCTCAGGGGCTTGTTCGGGGTATCTTCACCCCGACCAGTAGAGCAAAGAGTTGCTCCTCAACCTACTGAACCTACTGAATATACCGAAAATGAAAATGTCTACTTTGAAATTCCTTCGGGTATGATAAAAAACTGCTAGCTAATCCTTTTGCAGGAGATGGAACATTACATCCTGATGAGCACCTAATATATGTGGATAAAGTTTGTGGATTATTTAAGCTTGTAGGTATGCCCGATGATGTTATCAAGAAGAAGGTCTTCCCTTTATCTTTTAAGAGAGATGCATTGACATGGTATATGCTATGTGATGATATGGGATCATGGAACTACAAACGATTGAAGTTGGAATTTCATCAGAAGTTTTATTCTATGCATCTTGTTCATCGTGATCACAATTATATATATAATTTTTGGCCTCGCGAAGGAGAAAGCATCGCTTAAGCTTGGGGGAGGCTTAAGTCAATGTTATATTGATGCCCCAATCATGAGATCTCAAGAGAAATGATTATTCAAAATTTTTATGCTCGGCTTTCTGATAACAATCGCACCATGCTCGATACTTCTTGTGCTGGCTCTTTTATGATGAAGACTATTGAATTCAAATGGGATTTATTGGAAAGAATTAAATGCAACTCTGAAGATTGGGATCTCGACGAAGGTAAGGAGTCAGGTATGACACCTAAGTTTGATTGTGTTAAATCTTTTATGGATACCGATGTTTTCCGTAAATTTAGCACTAAATATGGACTTGACTCTGAGATAGTAGCTTCTTTCTGTGAATCTTTTGCTACTCACGTTGACCTCCCTAAGGAGAAGTGGTTTAAATATCATCCTCCCATAGAAGTAAAAGTAGCTGCACCTATTAAAGTTGAAGAAAAGACTATTACTTATAATGATCCTATTGTTCCTACTGCTTATGTTGAGAAACCACCTTTCCCTGTTAGAATAAAGGATCATGCTAAAGCTTCAACTGTGGTTCGTAAAAGCAATATTAGAACTTATACTCTTCCTGAGCAAGTTAAAGTTGAACCTAATATTGCTATTGTTAAAGATCTCTTGGCTGATAATATTGATGGGCATGTTATTTATTTCTGTGATGAGACTGCTAGAATTGCTAAACCTTGTGCTAAAGATAAACATAGACCTATGGTGGGCATGCCTGTTATTTCTGTTAAAATAGGAGATCATTGTTATCATGGCTTGTGTGATATGGGTGCTAGTGCTAGTGCAATACCTATTGACTTATACAAAGAAATTATGCATGATATTGCACCTACTGAGTTAGAAGAAATTGATGTCACAACTAAACTTGCCAATAGAGATACTATATCACCAATTGGAATTATTAGAGATGTTGATGTCTTATGTGGGAAAACTAAATATCTGGCTGATTTTCTCGTTCTTGGTTCCCCACAAGATAGCTTTTGTCCCATTATATTTGGTAGACCCTTCTTGAACACTGTTAATGCTAAGATAGACTGCAAAAAGGATGTTGTTACTGTTGGTTTGGATGATATGTCTCATGAGTTCAACTTTTCTAAATTTCGTAGACAACATCGTAAAGAGGAATTACCTAGTAAGGATGAAATTATTGGTCTTGCTTCTATTGCCGTACCTCCTAGTGATCCTTTAGAACAATATTTGCTAGACCATGAAAATGATATGTTTATGAATGAAAGAAGGGAAATAGACGAAGTGTTCTTTAAACAAGGACCTATTCTGAAACACAACTTGCCTGTTGAAATCCTAGGGGATCCTCCTCCACCTAAGGGTGATCCCGTGTTTGAGCTTAAACCATTGCCTGATACTCTTAAATATGCTTATCTTGATGAAAAGGAGATATATCCTGTTATTATTAGTGCTAACCTTTCAGAGAAGGAGGAAGAAAAATCATTGAAAACTCTGAAGAAGCACCGTGCTGCTATTGGATATACTCTTGATGATCTTAAGGGCATTAGTCCCACTCTATGTCAGCACAAAATAAATTTTGGAGAAAGATGCGAAACCAGTTATTGATCATCAACGACGACTAAATCCTAAGATGAAAGAAGTGGTAAGAAAGGAAATACTAAAGCTCCTTGAGGCAGGTATAATCTATCCCGTTGCTGATAGTCAGTGGGTAAGTCCTGTCCATTGTGTCCCTAAGAAGGGAGGTATTACTGTCATTCCTAATGATAAAGATGAGTTGATTCTGCAAAGAATTATTACATGTTATAGGATGGTAATTGATTTCCGCAAATTAAATAAAGCTACTAAAAAAGATCATTATGCTAGAAAGATTATCCAAACATACACATTTTTGCTTTCTAGATGGTTATTCTGGTTTCTCTCAAATACCTGTGTCAGCTGATGATCAAGCTAAGACCACTTTTACCTGCCCTTTCGGTACTTTTGCTTATAGACGTATGCCTTTTGGTTTATGTAATGCACCTGCTACCTTTCAAAGATGCATGATGGCTATATTCTCTGATTTTTGTGAAAAGATTTGTGAGGTTTTCATGGACGATTTCTCCATCTATGGATCTTCTTTTGATGATTGCTTGAGCAACCTTGATCGAGTTTTGCAGAGATGTGAAGAAACTAACCTTGTCTTGAATTGGGAGAAGTGCCACTTTATGGTTAATGAAGGTATTGTCTTGGGGCATAAAATTTCTGAAAGAGGTATTGAAGTTGATAAAGCCAAGGTTGATGCTATTGAAAAGATGCCATGTCCCAAGGACATCAAAGGTATAAGAAGTTTCCTTGGTCACGTCGGATTTTATAGGAGGTTCATTAAGGACTTCTCAAAAATTTCTCGGCCTCTGACTAATTTATTACAAAAAGATATACCATTTGTCTTTGATGATGATTGTGTAGAAGCATTTGAAATACTTAAGAAAGCATTGATCTCTGCACCTATTGTTCAGCCACCTGATTGGAATTTACCTTTTGAAGTTATGTGTGATGCTAGTGATTATGCTGTAGGTGCTGTTCTAGGGCAAAGAGGTGATAAGAAATTAAATGTTATTCAATATGCTAGTAAAACTCTAGACAATGCCCAGAGAAATTATGCTACTACTGAAAAGGAATTCTTAGCAGTTGTGTTTGCTTGTGATAAGTTCAGACCTTATATTGTTGATTCTAAAGTAACTATTCACGCTGATCATGCTGCTATTAAATATCTTATGGAAAAGAAAGATGCTAAACCTAGACTTATTAGATGGGTTCTCTTGCTACAAGAATTTGATTTGCATATTATTGATGGGATAATTGATCTTATGCCCCGAGTTGGGTCACACTCGGCAGGTTTACCCCTAGTTTCCAAAAACACTTGTTCTTGCCCAAACCACTTTGCTCCTCTTATGCTTTTGCCCTTTGACTGTTTGACCATCACTTTCAAAACTTCATAAAAAATTCATACTAACTCAGAAAAATTCAAATAAGATATCAAAATGTTCAGAAAAGCATCACCTATATGTGCATGTCATTTACATTCATGAGAAAAGTGTTGGCTAGTCCCCATCTTAGTTTTAGCTCATATGATCTTAGCATGAACAGTAAAATCTAAAAAATTCTAAAAATAATTTGGTGGCAAACTTTGACCAATGTTTTGAGTGCTTGCCTCATGGGCCCCCTGTTGGCCCTCCGGTGCCCATCTTCTGCTATATGAAGTCTTTCGTCTGAAGAAAAATCATAAGCAAGCTTTCGGGACGAGACTCCGCCGCCACGAGGCGGAACCTTGGCGGAACCAATCTAGGGCTCCGGCGGAGCTATTCTACCGGGGACACCTCCCTCTGGGAGGGGGAAATCATCGCCATCGTCATCACCAACGCTCCTCTCATCGGGAGGGGGCCAATCTCCATCAACATCTTCACCAGCACCATCTCCTCTCAAACCCTAGTTCATCTCTTGTATCCAATTCTTGTCTCTAAGTCTGGGATTGGTACCTGTAGGTTGCTAGTAGTGTTGATTACTCCTTGTAGTTGATGCTAGTTGGTTTATTTGGTGGAAGATCATATGTTCAGATCCTTTATGCATATTAATACTCCTCTGATTATGAACATGAATATGCTTTGTGAGTAGTTACGTTTGTTCCTGAGGACATGGGAGAAGTCTTGCTATTAGTAGTCATGTGAATTTGGTATTCGTTTGATATTTTGATGAGATGTATGTTGTGTCTCCTGTAGTGGTGTTATGTGAACGTCGACTACATGACACTTCACCATTATTTGGGCCTAGAGGAAGGCATTGGGAAGTAATAAGTAGATGATGGGTTGCTAGAGTGACATAAGCTTAAACCCTAGTTTATGCGTTGCTTCGTAAGGGGCTGATTTGGATCCATACGTTTCATGCTATGGTTAGGTCTACCTTAATACTACTTTTGTAGTTGCGGATGCTTGCAATAGGGGTTAATCATAAGTGGGATGCTTGTACAAGTAAGGAAAGCACCCAAGCACCGGTCCACCCACATTGTCGGAGTAAATGGCCACGGGTAGCCTAACCGACTCCCCCTGGCTCTTCGAAAAATTATCAGGCCAATCGAGCCTTCAAGCATCCAGAGCATGGGGCCGCCTTCCTCTGGCCGACTATCCCCAAGGCCGACTACCAGAAGGCGACCCGGCCTCAAAAACCTTCCCGAAGAAAGCTACGAGATGGCCGACTCCAGGAAGCCGGCCCCAAGAGGACCGACTCCCAGAAGTCGGCCATGAAGAAGACCGACTCCCAAAAGGCGGCCAAGACTGCACCCACCAGGGCTGCACCCACATAACGGCGATAAGACGGGGCGTGGCCGCAGTACAGCCTACTACCCCCGAATCCCGGAGCATGCATGGCCCCAGGGCGCCGTACGGGTAAGCCATCCCCCGTCCGGCGCGGCACTGTAGCCATGTTGACCTCGACGTCACCCACGACAGGCGCCAGTACGGCCCACGGGCGGTGGGCCCCTTTAGCCAGAGAGACGCTCGAAGGCGGCCCGGCCTCCCCTAGTTGGCCTGGGGCGTAGCCGTCTCCCAATAGCCGGCTACCTCCCTTCCTCGAAACATGTGCATCATTAAGGAGACAAGACGAGGTGAGGCTACAGTGAGAGCCCGCAAGGCGGCAATACTGTAGCCACGCTTACCTTGACAAAGCCCTCATCATCAGGGGCGAGGCAACAGTAACCTGCCGCCGACAGGGCCCCCAGGCGGTGGGGCCGGCCTGTCGGCCAAGAGGCCGGCAGCCGGCAGGACCCACCTGTCGGCGGGCCCCTACGGCCGGCGAAGAAGCTGGCGAGCGCAGACACTGACGACTGGGACCCGCGCCCAGCCGGATTACCATTGTACCCCTGGGGGATAGGCCTATATAAATTCCCCGGGACACCCATGCAAAGGGTTGATCTCATAGAGTTTTACACACCACATAGAGACAAAAGGAGATCTAGCCTTGCCCTTCTTCTTCCCCTAGCGAAACAACTCAAGGAGCACTTGTAGCTACTTGTGTTGATCTAGTGATCATGCGGAGACCCCGAAGAGCAGGACTAGGGGTGTTATCTCCATGGAGAGCCCCGAACCTGGGCAAGATTCGCCGGCGTGCATGTCTTCGCCTTATCCTGTTTCCAGGCACCGGCGATGTCTTACTGGCTCCCACAATGATAAGCCACCCGTTGGCATATATCGCACCTACCACCCGACATTTGGCGCCCACCGTGGGGCCAGGTGCACTGTCGTCCGGAGACCTGTTCTGGACGGGAACCCTTTTCCTCCCCGCGAGCATAGCCAGCCCGCTACGCCCGATGGCACTTGCCCTGACGCGCAGCAAGGCGTCGATGACGCCTACGCGGCAAGCTGCCTCGCCGACCTTCTTGGCGAGACTCGCATCTCCGACGAGCCCGCGTCCGACGCGGGCACAGACTACCCCAAGAGCCGCCTCGTCAGCTTCCTCGACCAGCATCACGTCTCCAGCGAGCTTGCCGTGGACTTGGAGTCGGTCGGCTCCACCGACCCGATGCTTGTCGACTCCGACACGGCATCGCTTGACACCTTCCCCACCGACGTGGTAATCATCGACGAACCTCTCCCTCGAGCCGACAGTGGCAGCAGCACTGTCACTGAGGTGTTGGTCATCAGCCACGGCGCTGTCTCGGGCAAGAACGCCCACGACGCCCTACAAGCGGCGCTGCACGACTTGTCCGTCCCTATCCCGGCCGACGCCGACGCCGAGACTCTGGAGGCACGCCGCCTCGCCCTCATTGCGGAGGGCCAGAAGATAGCATCCATGAGACGGCTCACTGAGGCTCACCAGCGCGAAGTCGACCGCGCCGCCTTTGGTACGCCGCCTCCTGGTGGGCCAAGCCGAGCCGGCCTCGTCAAGAAGCGCGGCGCGGCCATCGCCAGCATGCTGGGAGCAGACCGCCCAGTCTATGCCACGCCACTCGAGAACCTGCGTGCCGCTCAGGCGGCCGCAGAAGAGCTGAACGGGCTGGGGGCTGATGAGCTCCCCTACATGACTAGACGCATCCAGCAGCTGATCGACGCGGCCGCAGAACGGCATGAAGCCGGCGCCCGCGCTGAGAGTCCTCCCCCACGCCGAGAACATGCCGCGACATCCCGGACGCCGACTACAAGCGGCGCCCGCGCAAGGAAAGACAAGGAGCCGGCTGCTAGCCGCAGCCGGACTCGGATCACCATTGAGCGCGACGCAGAAGGCCGCCCCGAGTGGTGGAACGACAAGGCAATCCGCCTGCCCCCGCCGCGTGGGGAGAGATATCCCACCCTGCCGCCTGTCACGCATCCGACTCTCGGTGGCCGACTAGGCCACCGCGAAGGAGTCGACGAGAATGATGCCCGCCATCGGATCGACCGCCTAGTGCGATCCCTGGCGCTAGAAGAAGAAGATGATGTCGGCCCGCCTTGCTTTGGACCCCGCATCCGCGACGAGCCCTTCCCCAAAGGGTTCTCACTCCCCGGAGACACGCCAAAGTACAACGGCTCCGTGAAGCCGGAAGATTGGCTGATCGACTACTCTACCGCAGTCAGCATAGCAAACGGCAACAGGCATGTTGCCGTGAAGTACGTCCCTCTCATGCTCCAAGGCACGACACGCACCTGGCTGAACAGCCTCAAGCCCTACAGCGTCAACAACTGGCTAGACTTCACGGAAGTCTTCGTACGCAACTTCACCAACACATACAAGCGGCCTCCCAAGCCCCGCCAGCTCTCCTTATGCGTCCAAGGGCCTAGCGAATCGACTCGTGACTACCTCACGCATTGGGCCGAGCTCCGCAACTCCTGCGAGGGGGTGCACGAGGTTCAAGCCATAGAATACTTCACCGCCGGGTGCTGAGAGGGCACCCTCCTCAAGCACCGACTCCTCTGCGACGAGACGACTACCCTCGACGAGCTGCTGATCATAGCAGACAAGTACGCCATGGCCGACTCCTCGATGAAGACCGAGCTCCGAGTGGACGCCTCTGGAAAGGTGCTCGCTCTGGCTCCCAAGATGCCGGCTGGTGACTCCAACCGACGCCCCTACCAGAACGACCACAAGTGCAAGGCCCCTATGCCGCCTTCCACCAGTCGGCAGGTGGCCACCGTCGAAGACGAGTAGCCCGAAGAGCGGCCCGCTCCCAAGAAGAAGGGCGGCAGGCCGGCTTGGCAGCCGGCCTTCTCCTACGAGCAAACTCTCGATGCCCCCTGTAAGTTTCACAGCGGCGCGAAGCCGTCCAACCACATGACCCGGAAGTTCCACTGGCTCACGTGGATCTCCAAGGGCGAGGGGCTGGTGCCGCCTCCGCCTCCCGGCCCGCCGCCTCCAGCCCCTCAACAACCGGCTGTTCGACCAGCAGTCGGAGCCATTCAGGATGAGTTCCCAGATGAGCACGCCACCTACGTCGTCTTCACGAGCCAGATTGAAGACAAGCACAGTCGGCACCGACATCACCAAGAAGTCAACGCTGTCGACTCCAGCAACCCCGAGTTCATGCATTGGTCTGAAAGGCCTATCAGCTGGAGCCGGGCCGATCACCCAGAGGTGATGCCGTCTCCCAGCTCCTACGCATTGGTGTTGGACGTCACCCTCGCGACGGAAAGGCGAGCTGCCGGTTTCTCCCGCGTGCTGATTGATGGTGGAAGCAGCATCAACATACTGTATCGCGACACCATGGAGAAGTTGAACCTCAAGGCGAAGCAGCTCGTGCCAAGCCGGACTGTGTTCCATGGCATCGTACCCGGCCTGTCCTGTTCCCCAATCGGCAAGATCAAGATGGATGTTCTCTTCGGAGAGAAGGATCACTTTCGCCGAGTAGTGGATCTAGAGAGCCCTTACCACGCCTTGCTTGGCTGACCTGCCATGGCCATGTTCATGGCTGTGCCCCACTACGCCTACCTCAAGATGAAGATGCCGAGTTCGAAGGGGATCATCACTATAGACGGAGACTACAAGAAGTCCATCGAGTGCGCTGCAGCCAGTAGCCGACTGGCCGAGTCCCTCGTGGTTGCTGAAGAGAAGAAGATGCTGGACCGAGTCGTGGCCATGGCCGGCAAGCAGCCGGCCCTGTCCCCCAGCCCCAAGGAATATGATGCTCAGGGCTCCTTCCAGCCGGCCAGGGAGACGAAGAAGATACCTCTGGACCCGGAGAACCTGGAGAGGTTTGCCGTCAATGGTGCAGACCTGGACAGTAAATAGGAAGGCGAGCTCGTCGACTTCCTCCGTGAGAATCGAGACATCTTTGCATGGTCCCCAAAGGACATGCCGGGTGTTCCGAAGGATTTCGCCGAGCACAAGCTACACGTCCGAGCGGATGCGAAACCAGTCAAGCAGCCTCTCCGCCGACTGTCAGAGGAGAAGAGAAGGATCATAGGAGAAGAGATAGCCCGGCTACTGGCCGCCGGCTTCATTATGGAGGTGTTTTTTCCAGAGTGGCTTGCCAACCCGGTCTTGGTGTTGAAGAAGAACAACAAATGGCGTATGTGTATAGATTATACCAGCCTCAACAAAGCCTGCCCCAAAGATCCGTTTGCCCTACCACGGATTGATCAAGTGATAGACTCCACAGCCAGATGCGAGCTGTTGAGTTTCTTGGATGCTTACTCAGGATACCACCAGATCAAGTTGGACCCAGCCGACCGCCTGAAGACCGCCTTCATCACACCATTCGGAGCTTTCTGCTACCTGACTATGACATTCGGCTTGAGGAATGCCGGTGCCACTTTTCAGCGTTGCATGCAGAAATGCCTCCTCAAGCAACTCAGCAGAAATGCCCACGTCTATGTAGACGATATTGTGGTGAAGACGGAGAAGCGCGGCACCCTGCTGGAAGACCTCAGAGAAACATTTGCCAACTTGCGCCGATTCCAGATCAAGCTCAACCCTGAGAAATGCGTGTTCGGAGTACCAGCCGGCCAGCTTCTAGGCTTTTTGGTCTCCGAACGCGGCATTGAGTGCAACCAAGTGAAGATCAAGGCCATAGAGAAAATGGAGATTCCTACCAAGTTGCGAGACGTTCAGAAGTTTACCGGGTGCCTGGCCTCCCTAAACCGCTTTATCAGCCGGCTAGGGGAGAAGGGTCTCCCCCTGTACCGACTCATGAAGAAGTCCACCCACTTCGAGTGGAACAACCAAGCAGACCAAGCTTTCCACGAGTTGAAGAAGATGCTGACCACACCACCTGTCCTAGCAGCGCCGACTGAGAAAGAGCCCATGCTCCTTTACATTGCTGCGACTAGCCGAGTGGTCAGTACAGTCATCATGGTCCAGCGCCCAGAAGAAGGCCGAGCTCAGTTAGTCCAGAGGCCGGTATATTATTTAAGCGAAGTACTGTCCACCTCGAAGCAAAACTACCCGCATTACCAGAAGATGTGCTATGGAGTGTACTTCGCCGCCAAGAAGCTGAAGCCCTACTTTCAAGAGCATCCCATCACGGTCGTATGCACTGCCCCGCTTGCCGAGATCATAGGCAGCCGGGATGCATCTGGTCGGGTGGCTAAGTGGGCCATTGCGCTGGCTCCTTACACGACCTTCTACCAGCCCCGCACCGCCATCAAGTCCCAAGCATTGGCCGACTTCCTTGTCGACAGGGCCGAGACCCAGTACCTACCGCCGGCTCCCGACTCCACTCATTGGCGGATGCACTTCGACGGATCTAAGATGCGCACCGGCTTGGGAGCCGGCATCGTCCTCACCTCTCCCAAGGGCGACAAGCTCAGATACACATTGCAAATCCATTTTGCCGCCTCCAACAATGTGGCTGAGTACGAGGCGCTCATACACGGGCTCCGGCTAGCCAAAGATGTAACACCCCGCATGTAACTTGCCATATTTGTAACTCCGACTCTTGCCATTTCCGGCTATGTGATATGTTTTTCCCTCCGTTGTCGGGTTTTGTCTTTCGTTTTGTATTTTGTCATGTCATGCATTTTCATATCATGTCATCATATGCATTGCATTCGCATACGTGTTCGTCTCATGCATCCGAGCATTTTCCCCGTAGTCCGTTTTCCAATCCGGCGCTCCTATCTCCTCCGGTGCACCCCTCTTGTTTTCTTTCGTGTGCGTGTGTCAAACTTTCTCGGAATGGACCGAGGCTTGTCAAGTGGTCTTAATATACCACCCGGAGACTACCGGTCAAGTTTCGTTCCATTCGGAGGTCGTTTGGTACTCAAACGGTTAACCGGGCATCCGCAAAGTCCATTTGATTGTCCAGCAAAAACCCCCTCTAAAACCAGCCCAAAACCCACCAAACTCTCTTCCATGCTCTAGGTCGTTCGATCACGATCGTGTGGGCGAAAACCGCACCTCATTTGGAGTCTCCTAGCTCCCTCTACCTATTTATAAGTGGGCATCCCGAAAAACGAAATCTCAGACGAAACCCTAAGTTTTTCCCTCCGCGCCGCCGGACGCGTCCGCCGTCGGCCGGACACGTCCGCCGCCGCAACCGACGAATCGCGGCGCGCCACGTCGCTCCGCCGCCGCCCGGACCCCGCCGGCCCGCCGGGCCCGCGCGCCGGCCCTCCGGCCCGTCTCCTCCGCCGCCGCCTCGCCTCCCCGCCGGGCGCCGCCGCCGCCATCACCGCCGCCGCCGCGCCTTGGGCTCCGGCCGTCGCCCGCAGGCCCGCCGGCGCCGCCCCGGCCGGCGACCGCCGCCCCCGCCGGCGGCCCCCCTCCTCCGGCGCCTCTCCTCTCATTCGGTCCCCTCTCGCCGGCCCCTTCTCCTCCGGCAGCCCGAGCCGGCGAGCTCCTGTAGGTTGCTCGATCGGATCTGGTATGGGTCCCCGTTGACTTTCTCTCGATTCTCTCTCAAATATTTTCCAAGTCCTGTTAATTTCTTAGCATGTGCCTCTGTTCCCGATACGATAACTCCGTGCATGTAGCTCCCATTCGCGCGTGTAATATGTCAAATTGTTCGCCTCGTGATGCTCTTCATTTTGTTCAATTGCACCATTTTCATTAGAGGTCATCTTGAAGCCCAAATCTTCGTTGGAAGAGGGCTAGTTGCTGTTAATCTCTGGTTCTTATCAGAACTTGGAGATTTGTCATTTTTGTATCATTTAATCTGTGCATCTTTTGAGCATGAGCTGTACATGTGTTTTGAAGTATGCCATGCCATCTTTACAGTGGTATAGTCCATGTATTTTTTTGATCTCTGTGGTGACTAGCACAAGCATGCAAAGTAGGCCCCGTAATATTTCTGATTTCAGGGACTTGGTGATTTCTCTAAGTCCTTGTCTGCTGTAATTTTGTTGCCATGTAAACTTGATGCTACAGTGAGATCCATGCATATTTTGGAGATGTTCAGTAAGGATGTTTTGTAGCTATAGTTGTAATTGATCCATTACTGTAATTGTTTGCAATTTTAGAGTACCCTAGCATGACTCAATCTTGCTCTACTTTTCCTATAAAATATTTCGGGCAGATTCTTAACATGATATGCATTTTTGCCAAGCTTATTGTAGTTGATCCATACATGCTATGCAATTGTTCTTGCCATGGATAGCTTCATAAACATGCCATCTTGCTGTAGGTGTGCTTGGTTTGTCATGAATTGCTCTGTAGTGAGTGCATCAAGCTCACAAAGAGGCCTACATATTAATATTTCTGCCATGCTCTGTTTTCTGCTAAGTCTGGAACCTGATAACGAAACTTGCTATGTTTACATGCTTGCCATCATATCTTCTGGTCCTTTTTGGCTTATGGTCAGTAAGGGACTTTTGTCATGTGCATTTAGTAGAACACTATCATGCCTTGTTTTGCTATGTTAAGTTCCTGTAGCATGTTGATTTCGTGCTCTGAACATTGCTATCTGATGCTGATTTCTGCCATGTCCAGTTTTTCACCAAGTCTGTGAACCTGTAATCTGTTGCACTTTTGCCATGCTTGTTTGAGCTTGATATGTTGTGAACTAGCCGTAGCTCAGTGTTCATCTTTTGTAAAGCATCTCCTGTAGATTACTTTCATATGCTTTGTTGCTATGTTGGGGTGCTGTAGCATTGTTACTTGTTGTATTTTAAGTGCTATCTTGCTGTTTATCGCAGATTAGTGTCATTCTTGTTTTGCTTGCCATTTGCAAACCGTGCATCCGATTCCGATGATCTTTATATCGATTTCGAGCGAAATCATCTCATCTTTCCAGTGGCATGCTTGGTTTGCCAAGTTACTGCCATGTTCATCATTTTCCTTCCGGAGCACGCATATGCATCACATATCATATCTTGCATATCATACATGTTTTGCATCATGGTGTTTGCACATTTCTCGTTGTTGATTGTGGTTCCGTTTGTTTGTGTTCTTGTCTTGGGTAGAGCTGGGAGACGAGTTCGTGAACGAGGAACCTGTCGAGTACGCTTACGAGGATCAAGCTTTCGACAACTCTGAGAATCTTGCAGGCAAGATGACCACCCCTCGAAATCACTTCTATCTTTGCTATGCTAGTTGTTCGCTCTATTGCCATGCTCCGCTACCTATCACTTGCTATATCATGTCTCCTATTTTAGCCTTGTCAGCCCTAACCATCCTTTCCTAGCAAACCGTTGTTTGGCTATGTTACCGCTTTTGCTCCGCCCCTCTTATAGCGTTGCTAGTTGCAGGTGAAGTCGAAGTTTGTTCCATGTCGGAACATGGATATGTTGGGATATCACAATATCTCTTATTTAATTAATGCATCGATATATTTTGGTAAAGGGTGGAAGGCTCGGCCTTATGCCTGGTGTTTTGTTCCATTCTTGCCGCCCTAGTTACTGTTATACCGGGATTATGTTCCTTGAGTTTGCGTTCCTTACGCGGTCGGGTGATTTATGGGACCCCCTTGACAGTTCGCCTTGAATAAAACTCCTCCAGCAAGGCCCAACCTTGGTTTTACCATTTGCGACCTGTACCTTTTTCCCCCGGGTTTTCTAGAGCCCGAGGGTTATCTTTATTTTAAACCCCCGGGCCAGTGTTCCTCTGAGTGCTGGTCCAAACTAGAGCCACTTGCAGCGCCACCTTGGGGAAACTCGAGGATTGGTTTTAGCTGTACGTAGTGTTCATCCGGTGTGCCCTAAGAACGAGATATGTGCAGCTCCTATCGGGATTTGTCGGCACATTCGGGCGGCTTTGCTGGTCTTGTTTTACCATTGTCGAGATGTCTTGTAAACCGGGATTCCGAGACTGATCGGGTCTTTCCGGGAGAAGGTTTATCCTTCGTTGACCGTGAGAGCTTATGATGGGCTAAGTTGGGACACCCCTGCAGGGTAATATCTTTCGAAAGCCGTGCCCGCGGTTATGAGGCAGATGGGAATTTGTTAATGTCCGGTTGTAGATGACTTGTCACTTGACCCAATTAAAATACACCAAGTGCGTGTGTAGCCGTGATGGTCTCTTCTCGGCGGAGTCCGGGAAGTGAACACGGTCTGTGTTATGTATGACGTAAGTAGGTGTTCAGGACCTCTTCTTGGTCATTGCTAGATGACGTCCGTTCCATTGCTTCTCTTCTCGCTCTCATTTGCGCAAGTTAGCCACCATACATGCTTTTGCCGCTGCAGCTCCACCTCTTTGCACCTCCTTGTCCTATAAGCTTAAATAGTCTTGATCTCGCGGGTGTGAGATTGCTGAGTCCCCGTGACTCACAGATACTTCCAAAAACAGTTGCAGGTGTCGACAATGCCAGTGCAGATGATGGCGTCGATCTCAAGTGGGAGTTCGACGAGGAACGTGGTCGTTACTATGTGTCTTTTCCTGATGATCAGTAGTGGAGCCCAGCTGGGACGATCGGGGATCTAGCATTTGGGGTTGTCTTATTTTTCATCTGGATTTTGACCGTAGTCGGTCTACATGTTTGTATTTTGGATGATGTATGAATGATATTTATGTATTGTGTGAAGTGGCGATTGTAAGCCAACTCTTTATCCCATTCTTGTATTGTGTGAAGATGACCCTTCTTGCGACAAAACCACTATGCGGTTATGCCTCTAAGTCGTGCCTCGACACGTGGGAGATATAGCCGCATCGTGGGCGTTACAAAAGAGCTCGGCATACACCGGATCCTGTGTTATGGTGACTCGGATTTGGTGGTCCAGCAGTCATCTGGCGACTGGGACGCCAAGGATGCAAACATGGCGAGCTATCGATTCCTCGTCCAGCAAATCAGCGGATACTTTGAAGGGTGCGAGTTCCTCCATGTGCCACGGGCCGACAACGAGCAAGCAGATGCCCTGGCACGGATCGGCTCCACCCGACAAGCTATACCAACCGGTGTCTCTCTCCAGCGCCTCCTCAAACCGTCTGTCAAGCCATCTCCAGAATCAGACTCTATCTTCGTACCGCCTGCCCCTGATGCAGTCGGATCCAACTGGAGGAACCCAGCAGGCGGCTCGGGGACTTCGACAAGCGGCCCGGGGACTGCCGTAGTCGCACCCGGCTCGGGGACTTCAGAATCTGGCCCGGGGACTACAGCAGTCGGCCCGGGGACTACAGCAATCGGGCCGGGGACTGCAACGACACAACAGGCGGTGGCCGACTCCAACTCTCCACCACCCAACCCACCCACCCGGGTCACAGTAGCCGTACTGACAATAGAAGAAGTCACAGCTCCATCATGGGCCCAGCCCATCCTCAACTTCCTAGTAAACAGAGAGCTGCCAACTGATGAGATCTCGGCAAGACTAGTTCAACGCCAAGCCGGAGCATACGCAATAATAAACAGAGAACTTGTTAAGCGTAGCGTCACTGGAGTCTTCCAGCGCTGCGTCGAGCCAGAGAAGGGCATAGCAATCCTCAAAGATATCGACCAAGGCGAATGCGGCCACCACGCGGCCTCAAGTTCACTTGTCGCCAAAGCTTTCCGCCATGGTTTCTTCTGGCCGACTGCTTTGGAAGACGCCAAGGAATTAGTAAAATGCTGCAAAGGATGCCAAGTCTTCAGCTCCAAGCAACACCTGCCGGCTTCTGCACTCAAGACCATCCCCCTCACCTGGCCCTTTGCCGTTTGGGGGCTGGACATGGTGGGCCCATTCAAGACAGCTCGCGGCAGCATGACACATTTGCTTGTCGCCGTGGACAAATTCACCAAGTGGATTGAAGCGAAGCCAATCAAGAAGCTGAACGGGCCGACTGCCGTGACATTCATCACAGACATCACCACTCGGTATGGTATACCACACAGCATCATCACCGACAACAGCACAAATTTTGCCAAGGGAGCACTGGCACGTTTCTGCGGGACACAGGGCATCCGACCGGACTTAGCGTCTGTTGCCCATCCACAGTCAAACGACCAGGTCGAGCGAGCAAACGGCCTCATCCTCTCCGGCATCAAGCCCCGACTGGTCGTACCACTGGAGCGTTCGGCCGGCTACTGGCTCGATGAGCTGCCGGCTGTCCTCTGGAGTCTGCGTACTACCCCAAACAAGTCAACCGGCTTCACTCCTTTCTTCCTTGTATATGGTGCCGAGGCTGTCATCCCAACTGACATCGAGTTTGACTCGCCTCGGGTCACCATGTACAAGGAGGCGGAGGCCAAGGAAGCGCGAGAAGACGGCGTCGACCTGCTGGAAGAAGGCCGGCTGTTAGCACTCAGCTGGTCCGCCATCTACCAGCAGGGTTTGCGCCGCTACCACAACCGGAGGGTCAAGCCAAGATCCTTCCAAGAAGGCGATCTTGTGCTCCGGCTGATCCAGCGAACAGCCGGCCAGCACAAGCCCTCGGCCCCTTGGGAAGGCCCTTTCGTCATCAGCAAGGCCCTAGGCAACGACTCCTACTACCTGATCGATGCACAGAAGCCGAGAGCATGCAAGAGGGATGATTCCGGCAAGGAGTCGGAACGACCATGGAACGCCAATCTCCTGAGAAGATTTTACAGTTAAAAGTAGTATGTATCATGCTACCTTTTTGTATTAAGTACAAGACAATGGGCCCCCCGAGTCGCACTCGGGGACTGCCCTCCTTTATCTATGAATGACGAGTGTCATACACATGAATGTACTATTACATTTGATTCTCTATCTGGCACCGGGTTCGACTAGTCGGCCCGGGGACTGGCCGCCTTGAGTTATATTAAAAGTTCTACCTGAAGTCAGACAAGTAGTGTGCCAGCACCCGAGCCCTCTCTTGTTGTAAGTCGTAGCTCGAAGAACCGACTGTCCGACTGGCAAGAGCCAAAGGCAGGAAAGGATGCCCACACGAAAAACGGCTAAGGACTAACGAACTTATATAACACAAGCCGGCCTCCAACCACGCCTACCGGCTGTCAAAACAGCCGGCTGGCCGGCTTCCCAGTCACTTTGCTACAATCCAAGAAAGCTAGAGTACTTGCCCTCCCAACCGGCCAAGCACCTCTCCAGCCACAGACTGCAGAGAAGCTGTCCGGCTGGAAAGGCAGCAACCAAGGGAGGGCGGCAAAGGAAACAGCCAAAGGATGAAAAGCAAGAACAATGGAAAGCCAAACACATGCATGATTATATTTACACATAAGGCCTTCAGCAGGCCGGCAGTCAATATAGTTTGAATACACCCCCAGTGGGTGGAACTGCGCAAACTTAACGAAATATTGTTCAAAGAGTAATAAAACAGGAAAGTAAAGGCGGCAGATTAGACTAAGGGCGCAGCAGGGGAGCCGGGCTGGTCGGTGGAGACGGCAGCGCCGGCTAGAGGAGTGGCCGGCTGGCGAGTCTCGGCTTGATCATCGCCGCCTGCAGGCGGTGCGCTCGCACGCGCCTTGTTGCTGGAGGCACGGTCAAGCTGAGGCTGGCCGGCTGCTCCACCATCTGGCACAACGTCTTCACCCTCCTCCTCCTCCTCCTCCTCGCCCTCATCGCTGGAGTCGATCTCCTCCGCCGAGTCCTTGCCATGTGCTGGGTTCAGCCCAAACCACTCCTCCGGCTGGGCAACGCCGTTATCATCCACCTCAGGAGCAAAGGCGCTGGTGTCGGTGTAGTCAGCGATCGCCGAGGCATGCTGGATGATAGCCGGCCGCGCCGGCTCCAGCTCCGTGTCGGCCTCCTGCCGCCAGGTGGCCAGCTGGTCCAAGCTCAGCTCAGGATACCAGGCTTTGACGAACTCCAGCGCCAGCCTGGCGCCTGACCGAGCTGCAGAAGCCTTCCAGGCCTCGAAGCGGCTGGCCGCTACCTCCAGCCAGTCAGTAGTCCGACTGGGGGTGCGGGGAATCACCTCGCCGGGCCAGAGAGCGGCCAGCACCTGCGCCCCAACACGCTGAAGCCGGCGGAGCATGCGGTGAGCCGGCTGGAGACGGGCTTGAATCGCCAGGAGCTGTTCCTCAGGCGACCCGCGAGCGTTCGGCGCGATCTCAGCGCCAGCCTGCCTTTGCGCCTCGCGGTGGGCCTTGACGACCTGGTTGGTGGCAGTAGAGTAGCCAGGGAAGTACTCTGCACAAGAAAGAAAGAGAAAGAAGAGAAAAATACCAAGTTAGAGAGTGAACCAAACGGCAAGCGGCAAGCAAGGAACGAAGAAGAGGGTGGCCTACCGTCAACCAAGTCTTCGATCTGGCCGTAGCCGTTGATCAACGACTGCCTCGCCTCGGCCCAGCTCACCGCCTCGGTCTCATATTCAGCTTGGAGGGCGGCCTCGCTATCCTGCACCGCCTTCAGGGCCGCCTTGTGGCTCTCCTCCTAGTCGGCCAGCTTCTTGACCAGGCGGTCACGCTCCTGAGCCAAGGCGTCGAACTCGGCTTCCTTAGCGCGAAGGGCGGCCTGGGTCCCACCCAGCTGCTCCCTCAGTTTGGCGTTGGCCGCTGCAGATATGGCAGAGAAGAAAAGAGCAATAAGAAAGAAGTCGTCAAGAAAGATCCGACCCGACTGCTCAGCAGTCGGCCCGAATCTCGGGGACTACACCCAGTGGGTGCGCTGACGCGCCCCCACGTGAGATAAAAGATGAAGCACTTACCCCGGCTCTTAGTTAGATCAGCATTCTTCTGGGTCAGCTCCCGAGCCTGGGAGTTGAAGGCAGCCGCACGGAGGTTGTGGTAGTCCTGCAAGTCGGACAGAGAAGCGAATGAGAACAAGATAGCAAACAAAGCCTACCAAGAAGTTCCAAGCCGCCTGCTCAGCAGCCGACTCGGAACTCGGGGACTACACCCAGTGGGTGCGCTGACGCGCCCCCACGGAAGAAACCAAGATCAAGAAGCAAAAAAATGGGAAGACTCACCCGAATGGCCGCCCGTGTCGCGAGGAACTCGTTATTATACTTCCTCAGCACTGCAGCCTGGGACTGAAGCCGGTTCTGGACTTCTTGCGCCGCCACATTCACCACGGCGGTCCCACCACCCAGCGTCCACCCCGAGCTGGCGCTGGCCGTCTCCACGTCCTGGGCCGACGAGCTGGAGCCCGCGGCCTTCTGCGGGTCCGGAGCCGAAGTTGCCTTTCCCCCGCGCTGGCGCGATGGCGACTAGACCACCAGGTCCGTCCTCACAGCCGGCTCGCCCCCAGCCGATTGCGCAGGCGACGCGTTAGGCCGGCTGCCTTGGGCCACCCCAGTCGGCGAGGGTGGTGCCGCCTCCCTCTCCTGGACGACGACGTCGTCCTCCCTCTCCAACCCCGGCAGGTCGCCGCCGGCTTCCTCCGGCAGGGGCTCCGGGATCTCGGGCGCCGCGACACGCAGGGGGGTGACAAGCAAGGCCCCCTCCGCTGTCGTTGCGGCTGCAGCCTCCGCCTGGGCCTTGGCCACCGCGTCGGCACGTGCCTTTGCCAACTCCTCTGCCTCCTCCCGTGCCGCCTTGGCAGCAGCCGCCCTCAGCTCTTCCGCCTCCCGCTCCTCCCGCGCATTTCGCTCCGTCGCCGCTTGAAGCTCGGCGCGGGGGTCCACACGGCGGGTGCTCCCGGATCCTCCCGGCGATCCAACCACGGAGGCGGCAGCAACCCGCTCAAGAGAAAGCGGAGCCCTGATTTTTGAGACAAGACAAGGATTCAGAAATCGACAAGAAAAGAAGAAAGAATATGCAAGAGAATCTACACTTACGCCGAAACCGTTTGCGGCTGCTTCACCACCTTGCGGAAGCGGGCAGCCTTCGCGGCCGCCTCATCCCATCTGGTCGCCGCCGCCCCGCCCTTGGGCTTCTTCGGCCGACTGCCGAACAAGACCGACGCGGCCCGGCGCTTCTGCGCGCCGCCCCGAGCAGGCGGCACGGCGGAGGAACCCGCGCCATGGTCGGACGCCGGCTGGCGGCGTGGGACGATTTCCTCCTCGTCGTCATCCGGCCAGTCGTCGAAGCTGGCTCCAAGACCGGAGCCGCCTGCGTCACCGCCTGCTTCGCCGCCTCCCGCCTCGGTGTTGTCATCCATGGCGGCCGCCCCCAAGTCGGGGTCCTCCAAGTCATGCTCCGCCCGGTCGGGGAGAAATCGGCGATCCGCCCCCGCTATCCCGGCCGCAGGTCGAAGGAGAGGGCACTTCCAAGACGTGCCGACTGGTCAGAGTCGGCCAAGAAAAACTTGGTGACAAAACTAAAAGAAGAAAAGATAAAGAAAGCATACCGTAGGCGGGGGATGAGCACGGGAGTACGGCTCCTTGCCAAACCGCCACTCTGCGGAGAGCTTGCAGTTCACGAGATAATTCACCATATGAGCCACCTCGTCATGAGGCATCTCCTTGGTGCACATCCGACTCGGATCAAGTTGGCCGCTCATCTGATAGATCAGATGAGGGCGGCTTTGAAGCGGGAGCACCCGGCGCACGACGAAGGCGGCCAGCAGGTCGGACCCAGTCAGGCCCTCCAACTGGATCATTACCCGGAGTCGGGCGATGGCCGCGGCTCCAGCCGGCGACAGCGTCACGGCCCGATAGGACCACTGGGGCCGCCTCCCAGCCAGCGGGCCGGCTACGTAAGCCGGCAAGTTGACGTAGTCGCCTTGAGGGGCGACGTCTTCACATAGAAGTACGACTTCTGCCAGCGCTTCACCGACTGGATCAGCATGATGACGGGGAAGGGGTTGTCGGCTGCCGGCCTCCGCATCGCGATGAAGGCGCTGCTCTTAGCTGGCACGCCCTGCATGCGGGTGCCGAGCTTGGTTTGGAAGAATTCCCCCCAGAGCTCGAGGGTGGGAAGAACGCCAAGAAAGCCCTCGCACAGAGTGACTAAGGCGGAGAACAACACCACCGTGTTTGGAGTGAGGTGGTGCGGCTGGAGCTGATAAAACTTGAGGAAGGAGCGGAAGAAGGCGCTCGCAGGCCGATCGAGGCCGCGCAGGAAGTGTGAGCGAAAGATTACCCGCTCGCCTTCCTCCGGCGCCGGCGTGATCTCCTTCTCCGGCGCGAGACGGACCCGCAACTGGTCCTTGCCGGGCAACCACCGCGTCTTGCGGAGGAAGTCGATGTGGTCCGTATGGACGTTGGAGCCGTCCCAGTCTCCGCCGTACTGCATGATGGCGAGAAGATGGCGAGAAAGGATGCGGCGGCGGAGAAAGCACGGCCCCGCTGCGGCAAAGCTGCGGGGTGGTGCGAAGATTGGCGGGACGGCGCGGCGGCGAGATGCTGCTGCGATGGAAAGGAGGAGGAAGAAGATGGCGGAGAGAGGATGAGCGTGCGAGCGTCTGCCGCTTCCCCTCCTCCCCCTACTTATAGCCTCGTGCGGCGAAGCCGAGGAGACGAGGCGTGGGGGGAACGTGGGATTAACTCCGCCCACTCCCCCACGTCCTGCGATTATTGCGCCCTAACGGCGTGCAGAAACTGCCGCCGGAAGGCGTGCGGCCCGCTTTGGGCCACAGAGAATCCGCGCCTGGGCCTAGGCGTAGGAGTGGTGGCCCCCTGGCCTGCGGCGACGTCCTGTCACACGCGTGGGCAGGCAGGCTTTTTTCAGCCGGAGGATGCCACGCGGTACGCGGGCGGCGAGCGGCCGACCCGCAACCCGGCGTGCGCACCAACCGACTCCCGCCTTCAGACTTCAGAAGTTTCGCCAAGACGGCGCACCCAACCGAAGCTGGCTCCCAGCAGCTAGCTCGTCAAGATAAGAAGCTGACCGAGCTTCTTGACCTCCTCTCAGCCTCGAAGCCCAACCAGCTTTGGGGACTACTGTCGGAGTAAATGGCCACGGGTAGCCTAACCGACTCCCCCTGGCTCTTCAAAAAATTATCAGGC
Source organism: Aegilops tauschii subsp. strangulata (assembly GCF_002575655.3). Taxonomy (NCBI): domain Eukaryota; kingdom Viridiplantae; phylum Streptophyta; class Magnoliopsida; order Poales; family Poaceae; genus Aegilops; species Aegilops tauschii. The sequence goes on along the minus strand of NC_053035.3, from coordinate 365,787,161 downwards.
CAATCGAGCCTTCAAGCATCCAGAGCATGGGGCCGCCTTCCTCTGGCCGGCTATCCCCAAGGCCGACTACCAGAAGGCGACCCGGCCTCAAAAACCTTCCCGAAGAAAGCTACGAGATGGCCGACTCCAGGAAGTCGGCCCCAAGAGGACCGACTCCCAGAAGCCGGCCATGAAGAAGACCGACTCCCAGAAGCCGGCCAAGACTGCACCCACCAGGGCTGCACCCACATAACGGCGATAAGACGGGGCGTGGCCGCAGTACAGCCTACTACCCCCGAATCCCGAAGCATGCATGGCCACAGGGCGCCGTACGGGTCAGCCATCCCCCGTCCGACGCGGCACTGTAGCCATGTTGACCTCGACGTCACCCACGACAGGCGCCAGTATGGCCCGCGGGCGGCGGGCCCCTTTAGCTAGAGAGACGCTCGAAGGCGGCCCGGCCTCCCCTAGTCGGCCTGGGGCGTAGCCGGCTCCCAATAGCCGGCTACCTCCCTCCCTCGAAACATGTGCATCATTAAGGAGACAAGACGAGGTGAGGCTACAGTGAGAGCCCGCAAGGCGGCGGCACTGTAGCCACGCTTACCTCGACAAAGCCCTCGTCATCAGGGGCGAGGCAACAGTAACCAGCCGCCGACAGGGCCCCCAGGCGGTGGGGCCGGCCTGTCAGCCAAGAGGCCGGCAGCCGGCGGGACCCACCTGTCGGCGGGCCCCTACGGCCGGCGGAGAAGCCGGTGAGCACAGACACTGATGGCTGGGACCCGCGCCCAGGCGGATTACCATTGTACCCCTGGGGGTAGGCCTATATAAATCCCCCGGGACACCCATGCAAAGGGTTGATCTCATAGAGTTTTACACACCACATAGAGAGAAAAGGAGAGCTAGCCTTGCGCTTCTTCTTCCCCTAGCCAAATAGCTCAAGGAGCACTTGTAGCTACTTGTGTTGATCTAGTGATCATGCGGAGACCCCACAGAGCAGGACTAGGGGTGTTATCTCCACGGAGAGCCCCGAACCTGGGTAAGATTCGCCGGCGTGCATGTCTTCGCCTTATCCCGTTTCCAGGCACCGGCGATGTCTTACTGGCTCCCAGAATGATAAGCCACCCGTTGGCATATGTCGCACCTACCACCCGACACACATATCAAATTATCAAAGTACTGAACGCGAATCATATGAACGTGATGAAAACTAGCTTGACGATAATTCCCATGTGTCCTCGGGAGCGCTTTTCTTTATATAAGTGTTTGTCCAGGCTTGTCCTTTGCTACAAAAAGGATTGGGCCACCTTGCTGCACTTTATTTACTTTTGTTACTTGTTGCTCGTTACAAATTATCTTATCACAAAACTATCTGTTACCTATAATTTCAGTGCTTGCAGAGAATACCTTGCTGAAAACCGCTTATCATTTCCTTCTGCTCCAAATTGGGTTCGACACTCTTACTTATCAAAAGGACTACGATAGATCCCCTATACTTGTGGGTCATCACGACCGTTCACTCCAAGTGTCCCGACCCGCCTCCGCCTACGGAGCTGCTGGCACTGGGAGGCTCTTGGGGCTACTGGGCCTCTTCCAGAAGAGCTTGACAGCGTGCAATCGCGTGCATGACAACTCCGTGGAAGCGCTCCACTTCCATGTCTCTGGCCTGGTAGCAAATTCCGTCGATCACCTGCATCCTCAAGATATCACGTTGGCGATGTTCTACTTCGTCGGGGACATCAACTCCGCCAAGGATGCGCTCTAGCCTGGCCACCACATCATCGGGATCGAGGTTGACACGGCCACCGCGGGCAATGATGAAGTCGTAGGCTGCCTTTGTCTTGACTGAATCGCAGAGGTCCTCTGCCCATTCCTTGCGGGGCATCAGGCTCTCGATGAGCACTGGTGACGGCAGCTCTTCGGGTGGGTCGTCGATCATGCTGCCGAGCAGCTCTGGATCTTTTGCACGGTGGATGGCAAACTACTCCTTACACCTCCTCTGCAATATGTTGATTGTGCTCCCAAGGACTGTGACGCCGATATCGCTGCCGATGGGCCATGGTGCCTGCACCAGCCGATGAAGATCTTGCTCCCCGACCTGCTCCGGCTCGTTCTCCTCACCGAAGATGTAACGCAGGTAGGCGTCGACATCGAAGCTTTGGTCGTTGCCTGACATGCTTGGAATAACTAATGGTAGATGGGTGAGGACTAGATCTTCGCAGAGTGTCGCGGCGGTGCGTTGCCGCCTGGGTTATATGCAGCAAGCCGTTAGCTGATGGCGGGAAACCGGTGAGGGAATAGGTGTGGATTTTACAATTCACCCATGTGGAGCGCGGGAAGACTAAGTGGAGCACACACACAACCCGAATACCGTATCCGGTGCCACATGTTATTTATCACACAAGTGTTAACATAAGGAAACGTATGTGTAACTTACTAATCATCGCACACGAGTACTCGCAGACGCATCGTGTGCGATACTCCTAGCCACCGCAAGCAACTAGTTTGCATTTTTCAAAGTTTTTTGTACACACAGAATCGCACACGAACTGACTGTATTAACCGTCTGTGTTGTAATTTCTCATCGCAAACAGTTCATCCGAGTCGGCTGTTTGGCACGTATCACACACATCTTGTTAAGTTGAACCGTTTCTGTTGCGTTCGCTAATCGAAAACAGTTCGTCCGAGTGAACCGTATGCCCTATATCACACACACCTTGATCTGGCTAACCGTTTATGTTGCACTCCCTAATAGCAAAGGGTTCATCGGAGCGAACTGTATGTCGTATATCGCACACACATTGATATGGCTGCCCGTTTCTGTTGTTCTGCCTCATCACAAGCAGTTCGAACGGGTTAACCGTGTGGCCTGAATCGCACATGCAACTAAAATCTGAACCGTGTTTGATGGCTCCGCCATCACAAACGTTTTGCACCTTTCTTGACGGTTTTTTACATCCCCGTTTGTGATTAATGCATCACACACAATTTCGTCAAAGGGTCTCTGATCGTAGTGTCGCGTTAGCAGCCTCCTGTAGTAGTGCAACTTAGTCTTCCCGCGCTCCAGCGAATGCTTCCCGCGCTCCACATGGGTGAATTGTAAAATCCAAGCCTCTTCCCTCATCGGTTTCCCGTCACCAACTAATGGCTTGCTGCATATAACCCAGGCGGCAACACACCGTCGCGACACTCTGCGTAGATCTAGTCCTCACCCATCTACCATTAGTTATTCCAAGCATGCTAGGCAACGACCAAAGCTTCGATGTCGACCCCTACCTGCGTTACATCTTCGGCGAGGGCAACGAGCCGGAGCAGGTCGGGGAGCAAGAGCTTCATCGGCCGGTGTAGGCACCATGGCTCATCGGCAGCAATATCGGCGTGACAGTCCTTGGGCGCACAATCGACATATTGCATATGAAGTGTGATGAGCAGTTTGCCATCCACCGTGCAAAAGCTCCAGAGCTGCTCGGCGGCATGATCAACGACACAGCCGAAGAGCCACCATCACCAGTGCTCATCGAGTGCCTGATGCCCCACAAGGAATGGGCAGAGGACCTCTACGATTCAGTCAAGAGACAGCCATCCTGCGACTTCATCATTGCCCGCAGCGGCCGTGTCAACCTCGATCCCGATGATGTGGTGGCCAGGCTCGAGCGCATCCTTGACGGAGTTGATGTCCCCGACGAAGTAGAACATCGCCAACATGATATCTTGAGGATGCAGATGATGGACGGAGTTTGCTACCAGGCCAGAGACATGGAAATGGAGCGGTTCCGTGGAGATATCATGCGCGTGATTGCACGTTGTCAAGCTCTTCTAGAAGTGGCCCAACAGCCCCAAGAGCCTCCTAGCGCTAGCAGCTCCGCAGGCAGAGGCGGGTCAAGACACTTGGAATGAACGGCCGCAAGGGTGCTATGCTGATCATGGAGTCCGAGAAGACCGTCGTTGGAAGGCCGCCAGCTTAGCCTTTTAGCCTATATTTTATTATAATTGTATGCATATGTAGGACGTGAGTGTTTTGGGCGTTGCCACATGTGACATTTTAAATTATCCTGTATATGTAAGACAATTATTAACCGTTGCCATTGTAAATTTGCCTCAACGGCGAGCCGAGCACGCGCAGGGACGCCAGAGCGGAGCGCGCCGCGATGGCGAGCAAAATGCGCGGACGGAGACGAGCAGAGCGCGCTGCGGCCACCTCAACGGCGAGCAACCATGTGGTCAACCTTCTGGCACCCGTGGGAGGTGCGACGGCGCATCCATCGGACACGATGGTGATATCTTGATCATGTGTGATAGTGGGCAGACACGTACACGTACATTCGAGAACGCGGGCCCATGTTTCGGGCTTCCGATGCGTGGCATACGGTTGATCCATAGGAACTGTTTGCGATGAGGCAGAACAACAGAAACGGGCTTTGTAGGCCCAGAACCATCAATAAATTTTGACCTTGTTTCTCGTCACATTGCAGATTACAATGGAATAAATAATTGCAAATCTGTTTACACCAATCAAACTAATATGTGTTCACACTTAGCACCGGGCTATAAAAAATACCCACTCAAAAATTACTTTACAGTTCCTCTCCTCATCACCCATAAAACTGGTCTTTCCTGTCAAGTCGTTCCGCCATGACCGGTAGGAGGAGTTTCGGGTGGACATATAACCAGGCAGGAATGACCAAGGCCGCGGAAGCACTAGAGAGGTCCCGCCGCCAAGCGGCAGCCGCAACAGAGATGTCCCGGTTCGCCGTGGAGCCCTCGAATGAGCTCTAACGGGCACGCGCGGGTTCTCTCAAGCGCACTTGCCGCGTCGGCGATCGCGACGAGCCGGCGTTGCTGAAGTCCTTAGCTGGCGACGATGACATTCTCGCTGGCCTCATTAAGCAGCAGGAGCTGGTCGACGACTTGACGAAGCTGCTCGAGATCAGCGATGACTCGGTTGAGAAGGCGACCGGCCTCGTCGAACAACTCATGGGTGATAATGCGAAGCTCCTCAAGGTGTTCGCCGAGAAGGAGGAGGAGGCCACCGGCTGGAAGATGCTGCATGAGCAGAGCAGTGCCTCGGGGATGACGCTGACAGCGATCGTCGAGGAACCGATGGGTGACTTGAGGAAGCTCTGGATCGAGCGCGAGTAGGAGGTGGAGGAATCCGTGGCTGCTTTCAAGCAAAGTCATGAGGAATTTAAGAAAGAGGTGGAGGATGTCGTCGCCCGGCGATCCATCAAGGAGTAGAGACAGTAGCGACCCAGATCATTGTCTGCGATTTCCTTCTTCTCTTGCCCCCATGTCTTCCGGGATTTGCCGCATGTGGCATTTTAAATTATCCAAAATATGCAAGACAATTATTATCCGCGCCATTGTAAATTTGTCGTCGTATTATCCGTTGCCATTTTATTTGTCGTCGTACTATCCGTTGCCCTATGTGGCATTTTAAATTAGGCTGGAATACGAGTTGAAAAGACGAACAAAGCAAATATTAACATTGAGCGGGGCCATGGGATCACAAGCAAACACCCTCCGTCCAGGTGCTTTAATTAACCGTGTGTTAAACAGTGGCTCGGCCGCCATTAATGAAGAAGTTGTGAGCGAGGCGGGCGGCTAGTGGATGTAGGTCAAAGGGCTCGCTTCCCGGTGAGCATGGGCGGCCTTGCTGCTCGCATGTGTCCCGTCGAGCCTGCGCGACGGACTGCTTGCACGTGTCCCGTCGAGCCTGCACGACGGACTTTGATACGTCTCCAACATATCTATAAATTTTTATTGTTCCATGCTATTATATTATCAGTTTTGGATGTTTTATATGCATTAATATGCTATTTTATATTATTTTTGGGACTAACATATTAACCTAAAGCCCAGTGCCAGTTTCTGCTTTTTTCCTTGTTTTTGAGTTTTGCAGAAAAGGAATACCAAACAGAGTCCAAACGAGCTGAAAATTTACGGTGATTTTTATGGACCAGAAGGAGCCGCCGAAGCAAAAGAGTCGGGCTAGAAGAGTCCCGAGTCAACGACAAGGGTGGAGGGCGCACCCACCCCCCCTAGGGCACGCCCCCTACCTTGTCACTGACTCGTAGACCCCCTGACGTGAAACCGACGCCAAAAATTCCTATAAATTCAGAAACCCCTAGAAAGAAACCTAGATCGGGAGTTCTGCCGTCGAAAGCCTCTGTAGCCACGAAAAACCAATTGGGAGCCCGTTTCGGCACCTTGCCGGAGGGGGAAACCATCACCAGTGGCCATCTTCATCATCCCAAGGCTCTCCATGACGAGGAGGGAGTAGTTCACCCTCCGGGTTGAGGGTATGTACCAGTAGCTATGTGTTTGATCTCTCTCTCTCTCTCTCTCTCTCTCTCTCTCGTGTTCTTGATTTGGCACAATCTTGATGTACCGCGAGCTTTTCTTTTATAGTTGAATCTTATGGTGTTCTTCCCCCCTCTACCTTCTTGTGATGAATTGAGTCTTGCTCTTTGAGGTTCGTTATGTTGGATTGAGTATTGGATTTGAGAACACTTGATGTATGTCTTGCGATGGGATATCTGTGGTGACAATGAGATGTTCTATTGATTCTCTTGATGTATGTTTTGGCTCTCAACTCGCGGATTCCCGAGGTGACATTGGGGTAATCTATGCATAGGGGTTGATGCACGTTTTCGTCCTACGTTCTCCGATAGAAACTTTGGAGTGATTCTTTGTTGCATGTTGAGGGATTGTTATGTGATCTAATTAAGTTATCATTGTTGAGAGAACTTGCACTAGTGAAATTATGAACCCTATGCCTTGTTTCTAAGCATTGCAATACCGTTTTCGCTCACTTTTGTTACTTGCTACCTTACTGTTTTTATATTTTCAGATTACAAAAACCTGTATCTACTATCCATATTACGCTTGTATCACCATCTCTTCGCCGAACTAGTGCACCTATACAATTTACCATTGTATTGGGTGTGTTGGGGACACAAGAGACTCTTTGTTATTTGGTTGTAGGTTTGTTTGAGAGAGACTATCTTCATCCTACGCGTCCCACGGATTGATAAACCTTAGGTCATCCACTTGAGGGAAATTTGCTACTGTCCTACAAAACTCTGTGCTTGGAGGCTAAACACGAGTCGACAAGAAGAAGGTTGCATGGTAGACATCAAGCTCTTTTCTGGCGCCGTTGCCAGGGAGGTTAGTGCTTGAAGGTATATCTTTAGATCTTGGAACTGAATCTTTTAGTTTCCTGTTTTATCACTAGTTTAGTCTATAAAAGAAAACTACAAAAAAATGGATTTGAGGTTGCCTCATATGCTTCATCTTTTTAATATCTTTCGTGAAAATGATGGAAAGGAAAATTGTGCTCAATTGTTAGAAGAAGAAGCTAATAAAATGTTTGGCACTAAATATTTGAATGATGAGTATGATTGCAATGTTGTTAATATGAATTTCTTGAATATCCATGATGCTAATGATATGCAAAGCCACAAGCTTGGGGATGCTATGTTTGATGAAGATGATATTTTTTCTCCCCCAAGTTATGTTGAGAAAATTTATTATGATGATAGCATGCCTCCTATTTATGATGATTATATTGATGAAAGTGGGTTTGGAAGAGTGTCAACTCTAGGTACTAATGATCCCACTATTTTGGAGGGTGTTGAATCTTTCATAATATTGATAAAAGTGGATTTCGAGAGGTCATGACTTCGTTTTCCACTATTTCGGAAGAGGTTCCTCAATTGATTATGAGAACAAAGTTGCTATCTATGATTATTATTATGATGACATGTATGCTATAAATAATAATGATAACCATGAAACTTTTCATCGTGATTTTAATTTTCAATTGGATTATGCCTCACATGATAGTTATTTTGTTGAGTTTGCTCCCACTATTCCGAATGAGAAGAGTTTTGCTTATGTGGAGAGTAGTAAAATTTATATGCTTGTGCACCATGAGGATAATGCTTTATGTGATGGTTATATTGTTGAATTCATTCATGATGCTACAAAAAATTATTATGAGGGAGGAATATATGCTTGTAGGAGTTGCAATAATATCAAATTTCCTCTCTATGTGTTGAAAATCTTGAAGTTATGCTTGTTTTGCTTCCCTATCCTAGTTGATTCTTGTTCCCATAAGTTGTTTGCTCGCAAAATCCCTATGCATAGGAAGTGGGTTATACTTAAATGTGCTTGGCACATGTGTTTCATGATGCTCTCTTTGCGTTTCAATTCTTTACTTTTATGCGAGCATCATTGAAATCATCATGCCTAGCTAGAAAGGCATTAAAGAAAAGCGCTTGTTGGGAGACAACCCAATATTTACCCATACTGTTTTTGCATGTTAACATGATTAAGCTACTATAGTAATCATGTTTTATAGCTTTTGTTTCAATAAAGTGCCAAGTAAAGCCTTTGGGATAGTGTGGATGATAGTTGACGTGATTCTGTGCAAAAACAAAAAGTTTTGCTCTCAGTCCAGGAATTTTGAAAATTAACTAGGAAGTGATAAAATACTGATTCTTTTTTGCACAAGATTGATATACAAATTGTCTATGTTGTCCTAATTTTTCAGAAGTTTTGGAGTTACAGAAGTATGGAAAGTTTCCAGATTACTACGGACTGTTCTGTTTTTGACAGGTTCTGTTTTTCATGTGTTGTTTGCTTATTTTGATGAATCTATGAGTAGTATCGGAGGGTATGAACCATGGAGATGTTGGAATACAGTAGATATAACACCAATATGAATTTAGAATGAGTTCACAACGGTACCTAAGTGGTGATTTGCTTTATTATACTAACGAAGCTTACGAGTTTTCTGTTGAGTTTTGTGTGATTGAAGTTTTCAAGTTTTGGGTGAGATGTCGACATGAGGAGAATAAGGAGTGGCAAGACACTAAGCTTGGGGATGCACAAGGCACCACAAGGTAATATTCAAGGAAGATCCAAGCAACTAAGCTTGGGGATGCCCCAGAAGACATCCCCTCTTTCGTGTTCAACATTATCGGTAATCTTACTTGGAGCTATATTTTTATTCATCACAAGATATGAGCTTTGCTTGGAGCATCATTTTATTTTCTTTAGATTGGCTTTCTGCTATTAGAGTAATGTTTTTTCATCTTTTATTTCAATAAAAAGTTCAAGTATAGCCTTTACCATGCTTATTTTGCAAGCCTACATGTTGCTGTTTTAAAAACAGAAAGTTTTCTATCATTGTCTGAATTCTTATGGAAAATCAGAATGTGATAAAATCTTGAAATTTTTACACAATGAGTACCAACAAATTTTCCACAGTGTGGTAATTTTTCAGAATTTTTGGAGTTAGGGAAGTATGATTCCTCTTGCATTCTTTACAGACTGTTCTGTTTAGACAAATTGCTGTTATGTTTGCATATATTTGCTTGTTTAATGATTCTATTTGAGGATGGGAGTATTAAATATGCAGATGCATTTATCATGCAATTTCAAATTATAATTTTAGTGATTTTCTATAGTAGAGAATGATAAGGTTTTGCATGGATTTATACTAACTTATCTCACGAGTTCTAGTTGAGTTTTGTGTGGATGAAGTTTTTAAGATTTAGGGAAACCGCGATATGAAAGGAATTAAGGAGACAAAAAAGCTCAAGCTTGGGGATGCCCAAGGCATCCCAAATCAATATTTCAAGAAGTCTCAAGCATCTAGGCTTGGGGATGCCCCGGTTGGCATCCCACCTTTCTTCTTCAACAACTATTAGTAAGTTTTGGTTGAGCCTAAGTTTTTGCTTCTTCACATGCTATGTGCTATCCTTGCAGTGTCATTTTATTTTGTTTTGCTTGCTGTTTGAATAAAATATTAAGATCTGAAATTCTAAAATTTTATAGAGTCTCCACATAGTTACATAATTATTCGACTACTCATTGATCTTCACTTATATCTTTTGGAGTAGTTTGTCATTTGCTCTAGTGCCTCACTTATATCTTTTTAGAGTACGACGGTAGTTTTATTTTGAAGAAATTAATGAACTCTCATGATTCACTTATATTATTTTGAGAGCATTTAAACAACATGGTAATTTGCTTAGGTTATGAATTTAGTCCTAATATGATGAGCATCCAAGAGGGATATAATAAAAACTTTCATATTAAGTGCATTGAATACTATGAGAAGTTTGATTCCTTATGATTGTTTTGAGATATAAATATTGTGATATTAGAGTCATGCTAGTGATTAATTGTGGATTGTAGAAATACTTGTGTTAAAGTTTGTGATTCATGTAGCATGCACGTCTGGTGAACCGTTATGTTACGAAGTGGAGCATAATTTATTTATTTATTGTCTTCCTTATGAGTGGCGGTCGGGGACGAGCGATGGTCTTTTCCTACCAATCTACCCCCCTAGGAGCATGCGCATAGTACTTTGTTTCAATGACTAATAGATTTTTGCAATAAGTATGTGAGTTCTTTATAACTAATGTTGAGTCCATGGATTATACGCACTCTCACCCTTCCATCATTGCTAGCCTCTCTAGTACCGCGCAACTTTCGTCGGTACCATACACTCACCATATACCTTCCTCAAAACAGCCACCATACCTACCTATTATGGCATTTCCATAGCCATTCCAAGATATATTGCCATTCAACTTCCACCGTTCCGTTTATTATGACACACTTCATCATTGTCATATTGCTTTGCATGATCATGTAGTTGACATAGTATTTGTGGCAAAGTCATCGTTCATAATTTTTATACATGTCACTCTTGAGTCATTGCACATCCCGGTACACCACCGGAGGCATTCATATAGAGTCATATTTTGTTCAAAGTATTGAGTTGTAATTCTTGAGTTGTAAGTAAATAAAAGTGTGATGATCATAATTATTAGAACATTCTCCCACGTGAGGAAATAAAAAAAGAGGCCAAAGAAGCCAATAAAAAAAGAGGTGGCTAAAGAAGCCAATCAAAAAATAAATGAGAGAAAAGAGAGAAGGGGCAATGTTACTATCCTTTTACCACACTTGAAAGTAGCACCATGATCTTCATGATAGAGAGTCTCTTATGTTGTCACTTTCATATACTAGTGGGAATTTTTCATTATAGAACTTGGCTTGTATATTCCAACGATGGGCTTCCTCAAATTTCCCTAGGTCTTCATGAGCAAGCAAGTTGGATGCACACCCACTTAGTTTTCTTTTGAGCTTTCATAAACTTATAGCTCTAGAGCATCCGTTGCATGACAATCCCTACTCACTCACATTGATATCTATTGATGGGCATCAACATAGCCTGTTGATACGCCTAGTTGATGTGAGACTATCTCCCTCTTTTTTGTCTTCTCCACAACCACCATATTCTATTCCACCTATAGTGCTATGTCCATGGCTCACGCTCATGTATTGCGTGAAAGTTGAAAAGGTTTGAGAACATCAAAAGTATGAAACAATTGCTTGGCTTGTCATCGGGGTTGTGCATGATTTAATACTTTATGTGATGAAGATGGAGCATAGCCAGACCATATGATTTTGTAGGGATAACTTTCTTTGGCCATGTTATTTTGAGAAGACATGATTGCTTTATTAGTATGCTTGAAGTATTATTGTTTTTATGTCAATATTAAACTTCTTTTTGAATCTTATGGATCTGAATATTCTTGCCACAATAGAGAAGATTACATTGATAAATATGTTAGGTAGCATTCCACATCAAAAATTCTGTTTTTATCATTTACCTACTCGAGGACGAGCAGGAATTAAGCTTGGGGATGCTTGATACGTCTCCAACGTATCTATAATTTTTTATTGTTCCATGCTATTATATTATCTGTTTTGGATGTTTTATATGCATTAATATGCTATTTTATATTATTTTTGGGACTAACATATTAACCTAGAGCACAGTGCAAGTTTATGTTTTTTCCTTGTTTTTGAGTTTTGCAGAAAAGGAATACCAAACGGAGTCCAAACGAGCTGAAAATTTATGGTGATTTTTTATGGACTAGAAGAAGCCCCCGAAGCAAAAGAGGTGGGCCAGAAGAGTCCCGAGTCAACGGCAAGGGTGGAGGGCGTGCCCGCCCCCCTAGGGCACGCCCCCTGCCTTGTCGATGACTCGTGGACCCCCCTGACATGAAACCGACGCCAAAAATTCCTATCAATCCAGAAACCCCCAGAAAGAAACCTAGATCGGGAGTTCCACCGCTGAAAGCCTTTGTAGCCACGAAAAACCAATCGGGAGCCCGTTTCGGCACCCTGTCGGAGGGGGAAACCATCACCGATGGCCATCTTCATCATCCCAGGGCTCTCCATGACGAGGAGGGAGTAGTTCACCCTCTGGGTTGAGGGTATGTACCAGTAGCTATGTGTTTGATCTCTCTCTCTCTCTCATGTTCTTGATTTGGCATGATCTTGATGTACCGCGAGCTTTGCTTTTATAGTTGAATCTTATGGTGTTCTTCCCCCTCTACCTTCTTGTGATGAATTGAGTCCTGCTCTTTGAGGTTCGTTATGTTGGATTGAGTATTGGATTTGAGAACACTTGATGTATGTCTTGCGATGGGATATCTGTGGTGACAATGAGATGTTCTATTGATTCACTTGATGTATGTTTTGGCACTCAACTCGCGGATTCCCGAGGTGACATTGGGGTAATCTATGCATAGGGGTTGATGCACATTTTCGTCCTACGTTCTCCGATAGGAACTTTGGAGTGATTCTTTGTTGCATGTTGAGGGATTGTTATGTGATCTAATTATGTTATCATTGTTGAGAGAACTTTCACCAGTGAAATTATGAACGCTATGCCTTGTTTCTAAGCATTGCAATACCGTTTTCGCTCACTTTTGTTACTTGCTACCTTGCTGTTTTTATATTTTCAGATTACAAAAACCTATATCTACTATCCATATTACGCTTTTATCACCATCTCTTCGCCGAACTAGTGCACCTATACAATTTACCATTGTATTGGGCATGTTGGGGACACAAGAGACTCTTTGTTATTTGGTTGCAGGGTTGTTTGAGAGAGACTATCTTCATCCTACACCTCCCACGGATTGATAAACCTTAGGTCATCCACTTGAGGGAAATTTGCTACTGTCCTACAAACTCTGCACTTGGAGGCCCAATACGAGTCTACAAGAAGAAGGTTGCTTAGTAGACATCAACTTCTCGCGCTCGCCCCGTCTAATAAAACAGCGGCACGCACGCCACCGAGTATGGTTAAATTTTGGCACAAAATACAGAGATGACCAATGAATGAGGACGGAGGTAGTATTATCCCATAAGAAAAGAGGGACGCGTGGCCGCACTTAAATGGTTACGGGAACACACGGTTCATATAATACAACCATTTGCGATATTAACGTGTCAGCTATTTGTTTCAAAAGGACTTCGTTGGCTATTAATGTGTGCGCCTTGTCTCAAACTGGACGATTTTTTTACCACGACATATATGTGCCATGTCATGAAACCATGCCAAGTTGCATGTTTTCGGGTGAGTTTTCGATTTACTGGGATTTAAAAACCGAGATTCTCAATGTGTCAAGACGACGAGAAGTTTGTAATTCATTCCCATTCCTTCAGTGAGATCTAAACATGCACCCAATGACACATGTACGATTTTCCACCCATTTTGCTTCAGTTGAGCTTGTGCTTGTAGTTCATATTTGAATTATGGACTACATTTAAATGCCTAGGAAACTCAATTAATATATAAAATGGCCAAACGAACCCTGAACAGTTTGAACTTTGAGCACGACACGACTGTTATTCTATGTTGCGTGTAGAAAACAAAGTTCAAGGCGAGAAGAGGCAGCGATTATCATTTCGCCCACAAGAGGGGCATGTTTTCCTACCGGAACCACGAGGGTTGCGAGAAGCTTCGGTTTGTAAGAGGCTTGTAATATAGCTTGGCCCAAATTGGACAATTATTTTACCACGGCATATATGTGCCATGTAGTGACATCATGCCAAGTTTCATGATTTCCTGGTGAGTTTTGGATTTACAGAGATTTAAAAACCGAGATTTGCAATGTTTGTGGCCGAGCCAGAATGTCGAGACGGTTGAATTCATTCCCATTCCTTCCATGGGACCTAAACATGCACGCAAGGATACATGTACGTTTTTTCTAGCCATTTTGGTGCACTAGAGCATGTATTTGTAGTTCGAATTGTAAATATGGACATTAAATGCTTAGAAAACTCAATTAATGAATTAAAAAAAGGTCAAACGAACCCTGAATAATTTCAAAGTTCAGCGCAAATGTCCCGTTGTTCCATGTTGCGTGTAGAAGAAAATACAAGGCTAGAAGAGGGAGCGATAATCATTTCGCCCACAAGGGGACACGTTTCCCTATCAAAACCACGAGGGTTCTTGCGACATGCTCCGGTTTGTAATAGGTTTGTAATAAAGCTTGGCCAAATTGGACAATTTTTTTACCACGACATATATGTGCCATGACGTGACACCATGCCAACTTTCATGACTTTCTGGTGATTTTTGGATTTATGGGGATTTAAAAACGATCTCCCAAATGTTGAAGGACGAGCCAAGATGCCGGTACGGTTGTAATTCATTCTCATTCCTAGCATGGGACCTAAACATGCACCCAAGGACACATGTATAATTTTTCTAGCCATTTTGGTGAACTGGAGCATGTATTTGCAGTTCAGATTTGAATTATGGACATCAAATGCCTAGGAAACTCAATTAGTGTATAAAAAGGCCAAACGAACCCTGAATAAGTTTAAATTTCAGCACAGATATCCTATCGTTCCATGTTGCTCGTAGAAGAATATACAAGGCGAAAAGAGGCAATGATTATCGTTTCACCCACAAGGGGGACACGTTTCCCTATCGGAACCACAAGGCTTCTTTGAGAGAAGCTTTGATTTGTAAGAGGCTTGTAATAAAACTTGCGCCAAAATGGACAAAAAAATTCCTCGACATATATGTGCCATGTCGTGACACCAGGCCAAGTTTCACACGAAATGTTTTCAAATAGCACACGGTTCACTCATGAAAGCTGTGTGCCTACCAAACCGTGGCCGATGCCCCACCTGCTGCGCGCGCGATCTGAGTCATGCGTTCTGATTGGCCGGAACCCAAACCCCACGGATCGTATGTCTGCACCATTGGATGCTCCCAGATCGAACGACAATCCTCATCCCTTTAGACAGCACATGCAGTATATGGGTAAGCACTGTGCGCATGCGTCATGCTAGCTCACGCTTCCTTCTCTACTAAGTTTTCTATATTGTTGTTGTTATATATCCAAACACGCGACCGTTTCCCACCACTCCTCTCATTGGTTTCCCGCCTCTTCTCCCATCGTTTTCCAGCTGCTAGTGTCAGTGCTCATTGAAGGCTAGGCGGCGACACACCGACCATGTAAATATCGTACACAGTTTCTAAAAGCACAAATGTGTGTGATATGAGGGAGTAGGTCCCATAGGGTGACTAGCGTGAAATGCCTTAAAGGCAAGGAGGCAATTCCTATTAGCAAGGGGCACTTCCCATCTGCTAGCCTAGTCGAATAGAATGCATATGTTAAGCATGCTCGGGATGGAGTAGTCTAAGGATGGGTGGCCCGGTGGGAAGTTGCATATCTCAAGCTTCATTTAAACAATATGACATGGTCATTATAGAGATAAATGTCTCTATAGTGACCTGTCATGGCGATTATATAAACCTTGGGATCCTTGTTTTGCTAATTTGTAGACTGTGTTTTTATTGGTTATTTTTTGTTCTAAAAAATCAAAGAATGATTGACTCTATAGTGACCTGTCATGGCGATTATATAAACCTTGGGATCCTTGTTTTGCTAATTTGTAGACTATGTTTTTATTGGTTATTTTTTGTTCTCAAAAATCAAAGAATGATCGACATTTGTAGGCCCACCACAAATAACCCTTTGACTCAACGCACGAGAAGGGTTTACTCTTTGCTCTGTGTGCTATGTTAGAGCAAATCAAGTTTTAGCACATGCGTTGGAAGGCACCCGGCCCCTACCCCCCCCATTCGTCTCGAAGTTGCGTTCCCGACATCGTACGTCTTTAACCTGGCCACGGGGGGTACGATGTTCAGTTTGTAATGTTACTCATGTAGTTGGTGCCCCATCGAACTTGTACTTTCGGGATTTGAAAAAATCACACACCAGATCACCCATACATTTTTTCAGGTCGCATGCAGGGTATAGGGGGCCTGGTGTTCTGATCGAGCATGTCTCCCATGTGCGGTTTATAGACGCCGCACATATCTGTGGGCTCCCCGAGGTATATATATTATCCTTGACCGATAACGAGGGGGTGATACGTATTCGACATATCTATAATTTATGAAGTATTCATGCCATGTTAAGAACAATTCCATATGATTTTGGTATGATTTGATTAGAACTAACCTGGGCTGACGTTGTTTTCAGCAGAACTACCGTGGAGTCGTTTTTTGTGCAGAAATAAAAGTTCTCGGAATGGGCTGAAATTTTATGGAGAATATTTTTGGAAAATATAAAAAACACTGGAGCAAAAATATACCAGAGAGGAGTCCCGAGGCAACCACAAGGGTTCCCCCCCACTAGGGCGCACCCCCTGCCTTGACACCGCCTCGCAGACCCCCTTGACTTGTCCCCGACACCAAAAGCTCCTATAAATAGAGAAAACTCCAGAACGAAACCTAGATCGAGAGTTCCGCCGCGCTAGCCATGAAAAATCAGTCTAGGCCCTCTCTGGCACCCTGCCGGATGGGGCCATCATCACCGAAGGCCATGGAGGAAGATCCCGGAGGGGGCCATCTTCACCATGGAGGCCAAGGACCAGAGGGAGAACCTCTCCCCATCTAGGGGGGAGGCCATGGAGGAGGAGGCACAAGGGAGAGACTCTCTCCCCCTCTCTCTCAGTGGTGCTGGAGTGCCACCAGGGGAACCATCGCCGCGGTGATCGTCTTCATCAACATCACCATCTTCATCACCTTCCTCATCTCTTTTCGGCGGTCCACTCTCCCACACCCCGCTATAATCCCCTACTTGAACATGGTGCTTTATGCCACATATTATGATCCAATGATGTGTTGCCATCCTATGATGTTTTTAGTAGATTTCTTTTGTCTTTTGGGTTGATTGATGATATAGATTGGTTTGAGTTGTATGTTTTATTTTGGTGTTGTCCTATGGCGCCTTCCGTGCCGCGCACACGTGAGGGATTCCTGCTGTAGGGTGTTGCAATACATTCATGATTCGCTTATAGTGGGTTGCTTGAGTGACAGAAGCATAAACACGAGTAAGGGGGTTGTTGCGTATGGGATATAGGGGACTTGATACTTTAATGCTATGGTTGGGTTTAGCTTAATGATCTTTAGTAGTTGCGGATGCTTGCTAGAGTTCCAATCATAAGTGCATATGATCCAAGGAGAGAAAGTGTGTTAGCTTATGCCTCTCCCTCATATAAAATTGCAATAACAACCACCGATCTTGTTAACAATTGCCTAGGATAATTCCGCACACCGATCCATCATTACTCCACACTTGCTATTTGTAATATATAGTAATATATTCTAACTTTATATTAACATCACCTATTTTATATTTTAGTTCTCCGATATCATGCAAAGTTATCCTCTTCATACCCACAACATAGTTTTATTTCTCGTTTTTAGTTGGAAGCAAACGCTCGGTGTACGTAGAGTCGTATCAGTGTCAGATAGAACTTGAGAAAATATTGATCTTACCTTTAGCTCCTTGTGGGTTCGACACTCCATACTTATCACTTCCACCTTTGGAAATTGCTACGATGGTTCCTTGCACTTGGGGATTATTAGGGGGCACACAATCTATCCCTTTGACCCAACATACAAGAAGGGTTTGACCATGATGGTTCCTATTGCTATGTGTGCCATGTTATACCAAACAAAGTTTGAGCGCATGCGTTGGACGACCCCCCCGCCGCCGCCTTGAAGTTGGGAAACTGACATCGTACATATTGAACTAGGCTTGGGGTCGGGTACGGTGTCCGATTTGTAATATAGTTGGTGGCCCATCGAAGTTGTGCATTCGGGATTTAAACACATCACGCACCACCGTACCCATACGTATTTTTAGGCCACATGCAGTGTATACGGGGTCTTTTGACCGACCACATCTCCCTTGTGCGGTTTTTTGTGACGACACTCATATCTATGGGCTCCCCAAATGTATATATCATCCCTTTGATCGATAACGAGGGGTATGTGTTGGCCATGAATGGATTCCTCCTAGTTCATGTTAGGGCCGGTCACCATCACATGTCGTTCAACCAAAGCTCGAGCTCATGCGTTGTCGGGATTCCCTCCCACATGCTCGGATTGCTGGGTTCGACCTACACCATACCCTGTGTATCCCGTCCTTAACTACCTGGCCTTCATGGTTGTTGTCTATATCGAGAGGCAGGAACCACATCTAAATTGTACATTATTCTATATTGAAAACACACATCACCCCTTCCAACGTAAATCATTTTGGGCCGCATGCAAGAGGTGCTGGTTTTGTGGTCCCTCTCGTTCGATTTTTTATGATGGTTCAATATATTGGCCCAAGCGGTTTATCGACAACAACAGTTGTCGTTTGACCAAACGATAGATTCACTGGTCCATCTTATGGTAGGTCATGGCGACATGCATGTATGACCAAAGTATCATTACGTGCATCCGCCCCGCAGACACGAAGTGGGAGGTGGGTCAAGCACCCTAGCTAGCTACGACATTATGTCATTATAGATATATCCAAGGGTGCTTTCGGGTCTGCGAGGCAGGTGCCACCAAAGTTGTGCATTGTGTATTTAAAGTTTTAAACATCACACCCTATATTCCTACATATATTTGGCCACTTCCAGGTGGTTCTTGACTTCTAGCCCCTCTCATCGATCTTCGATGAAGCGCCCAACATTGGCCCGCGCGGTCAATGTTGTGCATTGGAATTTTGAACATCACAGACCACCCTTTTCACTCATATATATTTGGGCCACATGCTGGTGTGGCTGTCTTCTGAGTCCCTCTAACGTTTTTTTGCTGTAAAGACTCTCATGACACTCAACGGACACGGGTATAATGTCTTAACCGTGTGCGACGCAAGTGCGCTGTGAATCACCACGACTGGACAAGCGCGAGCAAAGGTGGAGGTACTGGCTCAACCGTGTGTGATGCAAGTGCGCTGTAAAGTCACCACGACTGCGCAAGCGCGAGCAAAGGTGGAGGTACTGGCTTAACCGTGTGCGATGCAAGTGCGCTGTAAAATCACCACCTGCGCGCAAGCTAAAGGCGGGTAGTTTTATTTAGATTGAATTTCACGCCTGCGTCTAAAAATTAGGGCGAACCGTGTGCGATAGACCAGCTAGCTAGAAATCTAAAAACAAACTACCCACCTTGAGCGTTGCAAAAATCGGCGGTTCCGCCACTTTTCCTTATTATCATACACGCATATTCTTATTGGACCATGCGCGATCTTGGGTACTCCCGCCCCGCATCAATTTCTTTACCCAAATTTTAGTAGCCGCCGACTTCAACCGTCGCCCACATTCCTCCAGCACCGACCTTATAGTAAAATTGCAGTAGCCGAGGCATTTGAACCATCGCCCTCCCTCGTCCACCACCCCTCCAGCATCGACCTTATAGTAAAATTGTAGTAGCCGAGGCATTTGAACCATCGCCCTCCCTCGTCCACCACCATCTCCACCCACCATTACTAAAATGGTCAATAGCCGCAGCGTATCCTCAAGCACTCCCTCCACAGTCCCCCCACCCGGCCCCTCCCCCCTCGAACCCTAGCTTGCCACTCCACCGACGCCAACCCCTTCCGGTCTGCCCGTTCCTCCTAGCTTAGATAATAAAGTTCAGGCTACCCAGCGACTCCCATACCGTCGCCCAACTCCCCTGAGTTTTTAGATGAGGCCTGTGGTGTCCCTCCCTCCCCGCCAGATCCACATCCCCTTCTCCAGAATGTCGCAGCCTAAGCTCGACCACGTATCTCGGGGAGCCTGACGAGCGTTCGACCAAGAAGAGGTTTATCATGGCCTCTCTGACGGACGTTGGTGAGGTGGCCGCCGTTCGCCCCGACCTACCGATCTCGGAGCAACACGTCTCCGCGGAAGCCGGCGAAGACGTTGACTATGTTGCCATGCCGAAGGCTTCATGTCAGTGGGCTAGCGTATTACTGTATCTCCGGAAAGCTGGCTACAACATCAAGCTCGTCGACAGCGAACAGCTTCACGCGGGCCATGTCACAGGTTAAGTGGTCCATCCCCAACCCCTCTGGTTCAACCGCCGTCGATCTCTTTGATGGCCCTGGCGCTGATCTCCCTGCCACGTGGTCAAGGATTTGTGATCCTTGTACGCCATCAAGCCCATTTTGTCATTTCTGAAGGACACGTTCTACGGTGGCGGCTTGGGATCCTCAATTGCCAAGTCAGATCTCATCGACCACGACCACGAGGAGGGCACCCACAAAGGTTCTTCCAGGGTGAAACAACCCATCTGTGACATCAGAGAGCGCACCATGGGTCTGTGCTCTTCTAATTGGAAGGATCCCGTCCATGACATGTGAGGCAACATCCTATCAGCAAATCTTACCTTTTCTAGCTTGCCAACCCGTACCCTTTGTTGTAGTAGCATTTGCCGTGCGGTGTTTTAACTATGCCGTGTTTAATTATTTCAGTTATGCAAAATGTATTGTTCAATAGGGCTATGTGATGTTTAAGTATGAATTGTCCACTTCAGTTTCATGAATGGCTATATTTGGTTGTTTATAGTGAGTAGATGCCTTGTTTATCTGTATTTGGTTGTTAGGTTGGTTGAAGTGAGCATTTTTCTAGTTATCGAGCAGATGCCTTGTTTATATGTATTTGGTTCTTAGGTTGGTTGTAGTGAGCATTTGTCCAGTTATCAAGCAGAGGCCTTGTTTATCTATATTTGGTTGTTAGGTTGGTTGCAGTGAGCATTTGTCTAGGTTTCAAGGAGATGCCTTGTTTATCTGTATTTGCTTGTTAGGTTGGTTGCAATGAGCATTTGTCTAGTTCTCAAGCATATTGTGGCACCCAAGTTTTTATTTGGATTTTTTTGAAAAGATTTTATTTGACTTGAGGGGAGTGATTTAAAAATTTTTCTTCAAGAGAACTCTCCCTCTCATATATTTTCTTTATGGCAAAATTTTTATTTGGATTCACCCAAGATCTGCCTTTGACCTTGGGAGTTCTTGCTCTTCATTTGGACTCAAGACAAAATGTTTTTTTTCATTTGGGAAAAGAACTTTTGAAAACCTTTTTCTGAATTTGCACTATGGCTTTTGGAAGGTACTTTGCCACTTTCAACCATTCCTTCTTGCCATGGCATAAGTGCAAATCCTCTCTCCTAAACACTCCCTCACCTCTGGATCATGATTTACATCAAATCCAGCAAGTTGAACCTCCCCATGTATTTATTTTCCATTCAAATTCTATTCAAATATTTTCTGCCTTCTATTCTACCTCTTGGAGATTTACAAAGGAACTCCATTTTCTGTTTGGACTTTTACCACCAAACTTCTTTCCCCTCCTAGTCCTTTGGACCCTCAACCTAGAACCATGAAGATCCACTGGTCTCCAGTTCAAAATTTTCAAACTACATCAGCTGCAAGTTTGGACCAGATTTGGCAAATTTGGTGAAATTCATTCAAAACCTCCTCCAAAAATTCCAAATAAATTCATGCAGCCCCTGGGTGCTTTGAGTGGTCATCTCACCAAGTTACAGCTCCAGCAAAATTTACCTCTTTACCAAAACCTACTGTCGAACACCTGCAATGCATGGTCACTGTCAAGTTTCAGTAACTTCAGAGTTTCAGTTCAGTGCTTGCTGTCGTTTTCTTCAGAAACGGGCATCGATCTCGCCAGTACCGCCGCGTCGCCTTGCTCCTCGTCCTCGCCCACTTGTTCCTGCACCGCACGAGCGCCTGGCACCTTACGGGCGTCGGCGATGGGCAGCAGGAGGTGCGCCGCCCCGTGACCGACGCCGGCGGCGGCTTTGCGGACGCCAGCGGGAGACACGGCGCCGACGACTCCACCCAGCGCCGCCCAAACCACCGGAGCCCGCCGCGGGGCCGTCCTCTCCCCCGAATGCGCTGCCGCTCTCGTCGTGAACCGTAGGGCGCGGAGCGCGCTCTCTGCCGCCGTTGAGCCCGTGCGGTCACCTCACCGTGGGCAGACGCCATTACGCCAGGGCCAGCTCCGTTTAGCTGCAAAACGAGTCCCGTAACATCCACCGATGCTGCCCGACCGCTCAAACCCTCTGCCAACCCACTGCTCCGCTGTAATCGCTCGCCGGAGATTCTCCGTTCACGGCTACCCCGTCGATCTTCCTATAAATAGAGGTCCCGAGCTTCAACTCGAGCACCCACCAGCCCTGCACTTCCTCTAGAGCACGCCTAGCCACTGGAAGAGCCCCGAGGAGGTCTCCTTCCTCGACTCCGGCCGCCGCGACCCGCCACGGGATCCAGCCCGATTCGCCCCCGTGTGTGCTCCGCAGCCTCCATTCTCTTGCCAGTAACTTCACCATGCATCTCTCGTTCTGACCCGCACTTCAATTTGAAGCTTGCAGCCCTCCACCGGAGTTCCCCATCCTCACCCGAGCCGCCGTCCGCCGGAGATAGTGTCGCCGTCGACGTGGTGCTCCCCGTTGGATGAGTCCACCACCCACCGACGCGGAAGAAGACACCGAAGCTCTTGGTACCCTCCGTTTCTCCTAACTCGCCGTGGTTCGACGCCGGCGTCCAACGCCGTCTTCGGGCGCCGGCGAGCCTTTTCAAACCTGACATGCGGGCCCCGCGTGTCAGCCTCTGTTCTATTTCCCCGAACCGTTTTCTGTTGACGCCTTCGGGCAAAATACGTCTTCTCTCTTGCGCTTGCGCATTTCCAAACGAACCGTTTTCTGTTTTCTCAGTTAAAACCCTGGAACTTTTCTGTTTCATTACAGAAAGGTCCCTGGACAGAAACCTTTATAACTTTTTAATAAAAAGGTATTTTTGAGTGATTCTTTTTCTGACATTCTTAAAATTTTGTCTAGTTTTTATGGGATTTATTTGGGAAATATTTGGCAAAGTTTCTGTGCATGTGTTGGTTTTCACGTTAGTACCCGTTTCGTGATTGCCGTAGGTTCCGGGAGAGGTAACGGAGCCGCGAACTTCGCCGAGCTAGATTCCGACTTCTCCGAACCAGGCAAGCATGTTTGGACATTTGATATGGCAGAAGTTTTGCATGTTCATGTGAAAGTTTGTGTGTGGCATATGAGTGTCGGTAAATATCTCGTTGCTCGTAAGGCAACGACCCGGTTGTTCCAAAGTTGCGATGACCTCTGATGAGAGGTGGCCTAATCATGTAGTGACATGAAGGGCAGCAAGGTGGTACTGTTGTAGCATGCCAGCCTTGCGTCATCCGACTTTGTTCGACGTTAACATGGTTGGAGCCACGTTATCGATCTTTTCCCGCATGTTCCAAAGTTGCGATGACCTCTGATGAGAGGTGGCCTAATCATGTGGTGACATGAAGGGCAGCAAGGTGGTACTGTTGTAGCATGCCAGCCTTGTGTCATCCGACTTTTCCGACGTTAACATGGTTGGAGCCGTGTTATCGTCCCTTCCCCTTTCCGTGCTACCACATGTCTCATTGCCAGGATACGGTTTAGTAAGTTGGTAATCTCTTTCCGTGTACACACCAAACAGAGAGGCCGGGATGATGGTACCTTGGCCCAGGATTAAAGCCAGTCATTCGGTCAGGGGGCATGGGTGTTTCCGGTTGGGACCGAGAGGGGGGCACCCCCTTATAGCGCGCGTATAGAAATTGATCCCATGCTACGCGAGGTTGTAGCCTCCCCGACTCAAGGTTTTTCTTGAATGTTGCCGAGGGTGATCCCTGGCTTCGGATGGTTAAATTGGGTGTGTACTGGTTAGACGTGTTCCTTCCAGAACACCGTAGACGGAACTAGTCCCCGTGACTACTGAAATCCGTTGGCTGTGTTTAAGTACAAACTCTGCAGAGTCAATTCTTTCCAAATCATCGTATCCATGATCAGTAGTGTATACATTATATCCATATCTATCCATGTGAAAAACTTGTCCCCGGTGAACAAGCTCAAGTGGTAAAATCTCAGGTTTTATTGTTATTCCAGTGGATGGACAAGCTTTATTTTGTGTCTCATGCTTGTGATAATTTATGTCTCCGAGCTGTTGTAATAATGAAATGTGATATAAGCCCTTTAGGTGACGTCGCGCAGACGTCCGACTGTGGCGTGTACTCGTTTCTCACTTTCGATATAAGCCCTTTATGTGATGTCGCTCAGACGTCCGACTGCGGCATGCACTGCCTTTACTTTCTGTTATAAGCCCTTTATGTGGTGTCGCCCCGACGCCCGACTGTGGCATTATCATTCTGCATTTCCGCTCGAGGAGTCTTTCAGACACTCGTTTGGCACCTGTATTATTATTCCGCATTTTCCGCTCGAGGAGTCTTTCAGACACTCGTTTGGCACCTGCATTATTATTCCGCATTTTCTGCTCGAGGAGTCTTTCAGACACTCGTTTGGCACCTGTATTATTATTCTGCATTTTCCTCTCGAGGAGTCTTTCAGACACTCGTTTGGCACCCGTATTACTATTCGGCAGTTTCCGCTCGAGGCGTCATTCAGACCCTCGCTTGGCACCCAGTATTTATTATCTCTATGTCAGATCGCACTGGTTAACTTATTCATGTGTTTCATGTTTGCATTTGTTATACCTTATGTCCGAACTGTCTTGCGAGTACTTTCATAGTACTCACCTGGCTTGTTGATTTGGCCAGATGTTGACGAAGGCGATCTCTTGGATGAAGAGTTTGATAGCGCGTCCGATGCCTAGAGGAGTCCCAGTCAGTCCTGCGCGATCCCGGATTTTGGTCACTTGTATTGTATATGCTTCCGCCACCCGCAATAAGTCTTCTCGAGTCTCACTCTGACGCTCGAAGAGCTGTAGTCTTCTGGAGACATAT
Source organism: Aegilops tauschii subsp. strangulata (assembly GCF_002575655.3). Taxonomy (NCBI): domain Eukaryota; kingdom Viridiplantae; phylum Streptophyta; class Magnoliopsida; order Poales; family Poaceae; genus Aegilops; species Aegilops tauschii. The sequence continues at coordinate 365,762,216 of NC_053035.3, read as the reverse complement.
CATTCGCCTCGCGGTGATATCTCCACCATAGTCATTATCGTGAGTTAGTAGTCTGCCACCCTATCCGCCGTATTGTTTTATCGGCGTGCATGTAATAAATTGTTGGGCAGTCTCTGCTCAACTTTGTATTATATTTAGTACTCCTGGTATTTTTTTCTTCTGTGACCAATGTACTGTCTATCAGTGAGAAGGAATTCTTCCTCGCTGGTCCGTAACAGGGATTGGTTTCTCAATAATTATTTTATTGAAGAACCGGTCGTGACAAGCTTGGTATCAGAGCCAGGCTGACTGTAGGAAGCCACTAGGTGCGACCGCTAATCAGTGATTAGCGTCTTTTGTGCTTCTTCAGCATTTTGCAATTGTAGCTATTTTCTGTTGGTCATCATAAAATTTATGACATGACTACTCAGAATTTTTGCCTACTTTTGTAGATGGCTGGCAACAGCTGTGAGAATCGAGTGTTCACCAACGTGCCCGAGGGGTTTGTCAAGCTCCTCGTCTCCATCACCAAGCTCACGATCGGGCCAGCAGCTCGCCCGGAGTTCACCCTCTATCAGCACAAGCTCAGTGACGACGTGTCTATGCACCAGGCTGTGGTGCAGTTCAAGGGAGGACGTTCAGCTGCACGCCACTTCCGTTTTGTGGGAAGGGCCATGCCTACGGAGAGGCATGCCATGTAGATGGCTGCCCGGGAGGCGATAGCTCGCCTTCGGGACATCCTTCCTATGATGAAGACTCGTCGCTACCGCTACCTCCCATGCCATGTGCCTTACACCAGCCACTATGCGTTCGCCTGCCATCGGGGAGAGCGAGATGAAGCCATCGAGATGGTTGTGGAGTATCTCAAGGCCCTGGAGGAGTCTTTCGACAACCTCGTAGATGATCTTGTGGCTGCCCGCATGGACTTAGTCCGGGGCGGTCCTGCCAGCAGGAAGGAGCTTCTCCACACGGCGCCGCCTCTGACATTCGTCTCGTCTTCAGCCTCGTATGCACCGGCCGTTTTGGCCACTGCTCGCCGTCTGCCTACCACTGAGGAGTTCGACTGAGTCATCGCTCCTACTCCAGTCAGAGCCGCACCGCCTGCCGCACGCGCTCTACCGCCAGTCGCCCCCGCACCATCACCGCAGCGCAGCGTCGCACGCCAGGAGCCAGCTAGAGAGGAGGAGGTTGATTCTCCTGGACCGCTGAGCCTTGCCCTCGGCAAGGGGAAGGAGATCTTCACCATCTCCGACTGAGAGCACCGAGTAGCCGCGTGTTATGCCTGCTTGTTTGATGTGTTGTTTTTATCTGTACGCTAGTTTGTGTTGGTGTGTTTGCTGCCTTCCGGAGTAGTACGCTAGCTTTTAATAACATGTCAGGATTGTGTACGCACAACCTGAGTGCTGTATCTTGTGTTTGGTTTCGCATGTAAGATTTGTGTTAAGCACTTCTTCTCCGTGAAAATCATTTGTGTTTCTTGAAAACCTTGAAGCCTTTTTGATTATTGCCTTTGCAAGGGTTTTCCTGCGCTACACGGTTTTTCTCATGGGTTTTGCAAATGATACCCCAGACTGGAAAAATGTCTCGCCCTTGGACTCGCTCTATGCCCAATCAGCCAGAAGAGGTTTACGGAACACAGACCAGCAACAATTTCACTCAGGGTCAGTCCAGCCAACAGGACAACGAAGCGGCACTATCTCAAGTATGCCGTCTCTTCGAGCAAAGCCAGCAACAGCACCAGGAGATGATGAACCATGTCATCAATATGGGAAACCACCGTGAACCCTATCAACCACATTCCAAGTTATCTGAGTTACAGAAGACTCGCCCCTCAACTTTTGCTCACACCGACAGGCCACTGGAAGCCGATGATTGGCTTCGCGAGATTGAAAGGAAACTGATTATCGCTCAATGCTCAGATCATGAGAAGGTGCTTTATGCACCACACTACCTTACTGGAGCAGCCGCAGCATGGTGGGAAAACTTCCTACACATGCACCCCAGGGAACACAACATCACCTGGGAAGAATTCAAGGAAGGCTTCCGTGGGGCACACATTCCCAGGAGCATCCTAAAGATCAAGAAGAGAGAGTTTGATGACCTAAAGCAAAGAGGCATGACCGTCACAGAATACAACGGCCAGTTTACCCAACTGTCTCGTTATGCCTACGACGAGCACATGGCAGAAAACAAGATGGAAAAATTCCTGGACGGCCTGGCACCAGCATTAAGATGCCAACTGATTGTACACACCTTTCCGGATTTTAAGACGCTGGTGGACAAGGCCATCACCCTGGAGAATGAGCGCCGTAGTCTGGAAGATATCCGCAAGCGGAAGAGGGATAAGACGACTCTTGCCCGCAGCAACCGAGGCAAGACTGAGGTCCCAAGGACAGACACGAGGAGATCCACGACTACTGAGCCAAGACCCGTCGGACAATTTCATGCCAGAGACAAGGAGTTCACATACCGTCCAGGGGTCACCTGCTATGCTTGTGGTCAACAAGGGCATTATGCTAAACAGTGCCCGAAGCCAAGAGACTTGGCACCCAAGCCGAACAATGGTGGGAACAATCCAGCCCCCAAGCGCAACAACTTCAATCCCAGCAACAACCACAGGAAGGGTCACTTGAACCATGTGACCAGGGAAGAAGCGCAGAATGCCCCAGACATCGTGCTCGGTACGTTCCCTGTCAACACAGTACCTGCCACGGTTTTGTTTGATTCTGGAGCTTCCCATTCGTTCGTTTCGAAGAGTTTTGTTTCGCAACATGGTTTTCCGATACTCCCCTTGGAAAAATCTATGATCATCAAGTCCCCCGGAAATAAGCAAATTGCTCAGGGTTACTGCCAAGGAGTGGTCATTGAGTTCGAAGGACTACCATTCCACGCGAATCTCATCGTGTTGGAAAGTAAAGGACTGGATGTCATTTTAGGAATGGACTGGTTGACCACCAACAAAGGATTCATCGACTGTTTCAATCGGACAGTGATTCTCACTCACCATCACGGCAAGACTATAAGAGTTTCCGCTCAAGAAAGGCCACGATCACAGAAACCAAAACTGAACAAGATGGACATCGCAGAATTAAGAAAAGTGCCAGTGGTATGCGAGTTCCCTGATGTGTTCCCGGAAGAACTACCAGGCATGCCACCAGACCGAGAGATCGAATTCAGCATCGAACTAGCACCTGGCACCGCTCCCATTTATAAGAAGCCATATAGAATGGCACCCTCAGAATTGGTGGAGTTAAAGAAGCAAATAAAAGAATTATTGGACAAAGGATTTATTCGAGCCAGCTCCTCACCTTGGGGTTCGCCTGTGTTGTTCGCCAAAAAAAAGGATGGGACTTTAAGGCTGTGCATAGACTATCGAGCCCTCAATATGGTCACCATCAAAAACAAATATCCGATGCCACGAATAAATGATTTGTTTGACCAGCTCGCACAGGCCATGGTATTCTCGAAAATTGATTTGCGGTCGGGATATCACCAATTGAAGGTACGGACGGAAGATATTCCCAAGACAGCTTTCACTTCCAGATATGGGTTATACGAGTTTACGGCGATGCCGTTTGGACTAACAAACGCCCCCGCATATTTCGTCCACCTCATGAACAAAGTATTCATGAAATTCATGGACAAATTTGTGGTGGTATTCATTGACGACATTCTGGTTTACTCAAGGACACCAGAAGAACATGCTGAGCACCTCAGAATTGTTTTGGGAGAATTGAGGAAACATCAGTTGTACGCCAAATTTAGCAAATGCGAATTTTGGCTAAGAAAAGTTGGTTTCTTGGGCCATATATTGAACCAAGAAGGCGTGGCCGTAGACCCAGAAAAGGTCAAGGCCATACTGGACTGGAAGCCACCCGCGAATGTTACAGATGTACGGAGTTTCCTAGGAATGGCCGGATATTACAGGAGATTTATTGAAGGATTCTCCACTGTGGCAAAACCTATAACACAGTTACTCAAGAAGGACAAGAAATTCGTATGGACGGAAGCATGTGAGCAGAGCTTCCAAGAACTCAAGAAGAAGCTAACAACCGCACCAGTCTTAACCGTACCAGACATACACAAGAGCTTTGAGGTGTATTGTGACGCGTCCCGAAAAGGTCTCGGATGTGTGCTAATGCAGGATGGCAAAGTTGTCGCATATGCCTCCAGACAGCTGCGAAAACATGAGGAAAATTACCCAACACATGACTTGGAACTAGCAGCAGTTATACATGCACTCAAGGAGTGGAGGCACTTTCTGTTGGGAAATCGCTGTGAAATATATACAGACCATAAGAGCCTCAAATATATTTTCACACAGCCAGAGCTGAATTTACGCCAACGACGCTGGTTGGAACTGGTCAAGGACTATGACGTCGGTATTCACTACCACCCAGGGAAGGCAAATGTAGTGGCCGATGCCCTTAGTCGAAACCCCAGCCCGGACAGTGACGGTCAGCAAAGTTTGAGGCCTGAGTTTCAGCGAGAGTTCACTCGGCTCAACATGATGTTAGTCTCTGAGGGCACCACATCGAACCTTGGAGATACAACCCACCCTAGTGGAACAAATCAAGAAGGCCCAACAGGGACACCCCAGTATCGAAGGCATAAAGAAGAAAATGAACCGTAGTAAGACTTCAGAATTCGTCACGGACAGTGAAGGAACATTATGGTACCGGGACAGGCTTTGCGTACCTAACATTGAGGAACTCAAGCAACAGATCTTGACGGAAAGCCACACCGCCCCATACTCGATCCATCCTGGAGGAACCAAAATGTACAAGGACATCCAGGAAAGATTTTGGTGGCACGGTATGAAAAGAGATATAGCCACATTCATTGCTTGTTGCGATTCATGTCAGCGCATCAAGGCCGAGCACCAAAAGCCAGCAGGGCTACTCCAGCCTAACAGGATACCGGAGTGGAAATGGGATGAAATCGGAATGGACTTCATTGTCGGATTACCCCGATCGCAACGCGGAAATGACGCCATATGGGTCATCACAGACCGACTAACCAAGGTTGCACACTTCATTCCCGTGAAGACTACCTACTCCACACAAAGACTGGCAAAACTCTATCTCTCCCGTATAGTTTGCTTGCACGGAGTCCCAAAGACTATAATATCTGACCGAGGCACCCAATTCGTCTCCAAATTTTGGGAACACCTACAACAAGCTCTGGGCACACAACTGGCTTTCAGTACAGCATACCACCCTCAGACAGATGGACAAACAGAGCGTGTAAACCAAATCCTAGAGGATATGCTAAGAGCCTGTGTACTCACCTATGGATCCAGTTGGGAAGAGAGTTTGCCCTATGCCGAATTTGCGTACAACAACAGTTACCAAGCCAGCTTGCAAATGGCACCCTTTGAAGCATTGTACGGACGGAGGTGTCGTACCCCATTGAATTGGTCAGAAATAGGTGACAGCCGTATCTTCGGCCCAGATATGCTTAAGGAGGCCGAGGAAAAAGTTAAACAAATCAGGGACAGACTCAAGACAGCACAGAGCCGACAAAAGAGCTACTATGATCAGAAGCATCGTGAGGTCAGCTTTGAACCTGGTGATTCCGTATACCTCCGAGTATCTCCTATGAGGGGTCTGCAACGGTTCAAAATAAAGGGGAAACTAGCCCCAAGATTTATTGGACCATTTTGTGTGAAGGCACGAAGAGGCACGGTAGCCTACCAGCTAGACCTACCCAAGGAGCTGTCAGACGTCCATGACGTATTCCACGTCTCGCAGTTGAGGAAATGTGTAAGCAACCCAGAAATACATGTACCTCATGAGGACACTGATATACAACCAGATCTCACCTACAGAGAAAGGCCAGTAAAGATTTTAGAAGAGTCTGAACGGAGGACCCGTCAGAAAATGACAAAGTTTTTCAGGGTTCAGTGGAGCAACCACACTGAGGATGAAGCTACATGGGAAAGGGAGGATTTCCTTCGAGTAGAGTATCCATATCTATTTGAGGATCAGCAGAAATCTCGAGGACGAGATTTTTCCTAAGGTGGTAGGTGTTGTGGCACCCAAGTTTTTATTTGGATTTTTTTGAAAAGATTTTATTTGACTTGAGGGGAGTGATTTAAAAATTTTTCTTCAAGAGAACTCTCCCTCTCATATATTTTCTTTATGGCAAAAATTTTATTTGGATTCACCCAAGATCTGCCTTTGACCTTGGGAGTTCTTGCTCTTCATTTGGACTCAAGACAAAATGTTTTTTTTTTCATTTGGGAAAAGAACTTTTGAAAACCTTTTTCTGAATTTGCACTATGGCTTTTGGAAGGTACTTTGCCACTTTCAACTATTCCTTCTTGCCATGGCATAAGTGCAAATCCTCTCTCCTAAACACTCCCTCACCTCTGGATCATGATTTACATCAAATCCAGCAAGTTGAACCTCCCCATGTATTTATTTTCCATTCAAATTCTATTCAAATATTTTCTGCCTTCTATTCTACCTCTTGGAGATTTACAAAGAAACTCCATTTTCTGTTTGGACTTTTACCACCAAACTTCTTTCCCCTCCTAGTCCTTTGAACCCTCAACCTAGAACCATGAAGATCCACTGGTCTCCAGTTCAAAATTTTCAAACTACATCAGCTGCAAGTTTGGACCAGATTTGGCAAATTTGGTGAAATTCATTCAAAATCTCCTCCAAAAATTCCAAATAAATTCATGCAGCCCCTGGGTGCTTTGAGTGGTCATCTCACCAAGTTACAGCTCCAGCAAAATTTACCTCTTTACCAAAACCTACTGTCGAACACCTGCAATGCATGGTCACTGTCAAGTTTCAGTAACTTCAGAGTTTCAGTTCAGTGCTTGCTGTCGTTTTCTTCAGAAACGGGCATCGATCTCGCCAGTACCGCCGCGTCGCCTTGCTCCTCGTCCTCGCCCACTTGTTCCTGCACCGCACGAGCGCCTGGCACCTTGCGGGCGTCGGCGATGGGCAGCAGGAGGTGCGCCGCCCCGTGACCGACGCCGGCGGCGGCTTTGCGGACGCCAGCGGGAGACACGGCGCCGACGACTCCACCCAGCGCCGCCCAAACCACCGGAGCCCGCCGCGGGGCCGTCCTCTCCCCCGAATGCGCTGCCGCTCTCGTCGTGAACCGCAGGGCGCGGAGCGTGCTCTCTGCCGCCGTTGAGCCCGTGCGGTCACCTCACCGTGGGCAGACGCCATTACGCCAGGGCCAGCTCCGTTTAGCTGCAAAACGAGTCCCGTAACATCCACCGATGCTGCCCGACCGCTCAAACCCTCTGCCAACCCACTGCTCCGCCGTAATCGCTCGCCGGAGATTCTCCGTTCACGGCTACCCCGTCGATCTGCCTATAAATAGAGGTCCCGAGCTTCAACTCGAGCACCCACCAGCCCTGCACTTCCTCTAGAGCACGCCTAGCCACTGGAAGAGCCCCGAGGAGGTCTCCTTCCTCGACTCCGGCCGCCACGACCCGCCACGGGATCCAGCCCGATTCGCCCCCGTGTTTGCTCCGCAGCCTCCATTCTCTTGCCAGTAACTTCACCATGCATCTCTCGTTCTGACCCGCACTTCAATTTGAAGCTTGCAGCCCTCCACCGGAGTTCCCCATCCTCACCCGAGCCGCCGTCCGCCGGAGATAGTGTCGCCGTCGACGTGGTGCTCCCCGTTGGATGAGTCCACCACCCACCGACGCGGAAGAAGACACCGAAGCTCTTGGTACCCTCCGTTTCTCCTAACTCGCCGTGGTTCGACGCCGGCGTCCACCGCCGTCTTCGGGCGCCGGCGAGCCTTTTCAAACCTGACATGCGGGCCCCGCGTGTCAGCCTCTGTTCTATTTCCCCGAACCGTTTTCTGTTGACGCCTTCGGGCAAAATACGTCTTCTCTCTTGCGCTTGCGCATTTCCAAACGAACCGTTTTCTGTTTTCTTAGTTAAAACCCTGGAACTTTTCTGTTTCATTACAGAAAGGTCCCTGGACAGAAACCTTTATAACTTTTTAATAAAAAGGTATTTTTGAGTGATTCTTTTTCTGACATTCTTAAAATTTTGTCTAGTTTTTTATGGGATTTATTTGCGAAATATTTGGCAAAGTTTCTGTGCATGTGTTGGTTTTCACGTTAGTACCCGTTTCATGATTGCCGTAGGTTCCGGGAGAGGTGACAGAGCCGCGAACTTCGCCGAGCTAGATTCCGACTTCTCCGAACCAGGCAAGCATGTTTGGACATTTGATATGGCAGAAGTTTTGCATGTTCATGTGAAAGTTTGTGTGTGGCATATGAGTGTCGGTAAATATCTCGTTGCTCGTAAGGCAACGACCCGGTTGTTCCAAAGTTGCGATGACCTCTGATGAGAGGTGGCCTAATCATGTAGTGACATGAAGGGCAGCAAGGTGGTACTGTTGTAGCATGCCAGCCTTGCGTCATCCGACTTTGTTCGACGTTAACATGGTTGGAGCCACGTTATCGATCTTTTCCCGCATGTTCCAAAGTTGCGATGACCTCTGATGAGAGGTGGCCTAATCATGTGGTGACATGAAGGGCAGCAAGGTGGTACTGTTGTAGCATGCCAGCCTTGTGTCATCCGACTTTTCCGACGTTAACATGGTTGGAGCCGTGTTATCGTCCCTTCCCCTTTCCGTGCTACCACATGTCTCATTGCCAGGATACGGTTTAGTAAGTTGGTAACCTCTTTCCGTGTACACACCAAACAGAGAGGCCGGGATGATGGTACCTTGGCCCAGGATTAAAGCCAGTCATTCGGTCAGGGGGCATGGGTGTTTCCGGTTGGGACCGAGAGGGGGGCACCCCCTTATAGCGCGCGTATAGAAATTTGATCCCATGCTACGCGAGGTTGTAGCCTCCCCGACTCAAGGTTTTTCTTGAATGTTGCCGAGGGTGATCCCTGGCTTCGGATGGTTAAATTGGGTGTGTACTGGTTAGACGTGTTCCTTCCAGAACACCGTAGACGGAACTAGTCCCCGTGACTACTGAAATCCGTTGGCTGTGGTTAAGTACAAACTCTGCAGAGTCAATTCTTTCCAAATCATCGTATCCATGATCAGTAGTGTATACATTATATCCATATCTATCCATGTGAAAAACTTGTCCCCGGTGAACAAGCTCAAGTGGTAAAATCTCAGGTTTTATTGTTATTCCAGTGGATGGACAAGCTTTATTTTGTGTCTCATGCTTGTGATAATTTATGTCTCCGAGCTGTTGTAATAATGAAATGTGATATAAGCCCTTTATGTGACGTCGCGCAGACGTCCGACTGTGGCGTGTACTCGTTTCTCACTTTCGATATAAGCCCTTAATGTGATGTCGCTCAGACGTCCGACTGCGGCATGCACTGCCTTTACTTTCTGTTATAAGCCCTTTATGTGGTGTCGCCCCGACGCCCGACTGTGGCATTATCATTCCGCATTTTCCGCTCGAGGAGTCTTTCAGACACTCGTTTGGCACCTGTATTATTATTCCGCATTTTCCGCTCGAGGAGTCTTTCAGACACTCGTTTGGCACCTGCATTATTATTCCGCATTTTCCGCTCGAGGAGTCTTTCAGACACTCGTTTGGCACCTGTATTATTATTCCGCATTTTCCTCTCGAGGAGTCTTTCAGACACTCGTTTGGCACCCGTATTACTATTCGGCAGTTTCCGCTCGAGGCGTCATTCAGACCCTCGCTTGGCACCCAGTATTTATTATCTCTATGTCTGATCGCACTGGTTAACTTATTCATGTGTTTCATGTTTGCATTTGTTATACCTTATGTCCGAACTGTCTTGCGAGTACTTTCATAGTACTCACCTGGCTTGTTGATTTGGCCAGATGTTGACGAAGGCGATCTCTTGGATGAAGAGTTTGATAGCGCGTCCGATGCCTAGAGGAGTCCCAGTCAGTCCTGCGCGATCCCGGATTTTGGTCACTTGTATTGTATACGCTTCCACCACCCGCAATAAGTCTTCTCGAGTCTCACTCCGACGCTCGAAGAGCTGTAGTCTTCTGGAGACATATCACTCGCCTCGCGGTGATATCTCCACCATAGTCATTATCGTGAGTTAGTAGTCTGCCACCCTATCCGCCGTATTGTTTTATCGGCGTGCATGTAATAAATTGTTGGGCAGTCTCTGCTCAACTTTGTATTATATTTAGTACTCCTGGTATTTTTTTCTTCTGTGACCAATGTACTGTCTATCAGTGAGAAGGAATTCTTCCTCGCTGGTCCGTAACAGGGATTGGTTTCTCAATAATTATTTTATTGAAAAACCGGTCGTGACACATATGCCCTGTTTATTTGTATTTGCTTGTTAGGTTGATTGTAGTGAGACTCTGTCCAGTTTTCAATGGCTATATTTGGTTGTTATACTGATCATTTACACCTTGTTTATTTCAGTCATTCACAATGTGATGTTCATTATGTGCAAGTCGGAACTATGCCACTCGACTGCATCAATACCAGTTTGAACAGCCATATTTGGTTCCAGTTATGCCTGGTGTAGTTAACACATGCCCTTTATTTTAGTTTTACACATTTATCCAGTGTGATGTTTAAGCATTACCTACGTTCTATTCATTTTCAACAATACCAGTTTGAATTGCAATATTTGATGGCTGTTAAGCCTGTTGTCGGTAACATTGCCTTCCATTTTATATCTGCTTTAATTAACAGCATGATGAAACCAACACATTCAAGCTATCATTTGGAGATGATGTTGTTTACCTTTGCTATATTTGTTTGATGTTAAGGTTGCTGTACTTATCATGCCTTTCCACTACTTATGGAGGACAACAACGAGAGTGGCCACCATCTTCCTCTGAGGTTAGTTTCATCCCTTGGCTTGTACTCCCCCTGTCGTTCCATAATGTAGTGCATATAGATCCAGGCCTGGACACTTGTTTGCTTCAAATATTGACTTGTTGCTTGTAGGTACATATGCCCTTGGCAAGGATCCATGCATCGACCCTTTTTGCATATGGGGCAATGAGAGATTCATGAACAAGCATCAAGTGAGGAAACTGATAAGGATTATTAGCAAAAAGATACGAATGGTGGCAAGCAAATTATTTGTTTGTGCTCTATCAAACACAACAGTGAGCTGTAGGATGGTAACTACAAACTCTACATCCTTCTCTTTTTATTGCCCATAAGTTGTTAGACAAGAATGTCTGAATCTTTTTCGTTCGCAGTGGTTCCTGATACTTCCATTTTGCATCATGTTTACCTATGGTTATTTATAATGTTTGAATGCATAATAATGCTTTTTGGAGTAATTCTAATGCCTTTTCTCTCATAATTTGCAAGGTTCACACAAAGAGGGAGAATTCCGGCAGCTGGAAATCTGGACCTGGAAAAGCTACGTCAGGCCACCTATTATGCACAACTCCAAATAAGCTGAAACTTCACGAGGAATTTTTATGGAATAAATAATAAATACTGGAGCGAATAACTACCGGAGGGGGGGGGCACCTGGTGAGCACAAGACACTAGGGCACGCCTGGCCCCCTGGGCGCGCCCTGGTGGGTTGTGCTCAGCCTAGCCCACCTCCGGTGCCCATCTTCTGGTATATAAGTCATTTCGACCTAGAAAAAATAAGGGGAGGACTTTCGAGATGGAGCGCCGCCTTCTCGAGGCGGAACTTGGGCAGGAGCACTTTTGCCCTCTGGTGGAGCGATTCCGCCGGGGGAACTTCCCTCCCGGAGGGGGAAATCATCGTCATCATCATCACCAACAACTCTCCCATCTTGGGGAGGGCAATCTCCATCAATATCTTCAACAACACCATCTCCTCTCAAACCCTAGTTCATCTCTTGTGTTCAATCTTTGTATCGGAACTATAGATTAGTACTTGTCGGTGACTAGTAGTGTTGATTACATCTTGTAGTTGATTACTATATGGTTTATTTGGTGGAAGATTATATGTTCAAATCCAATATTGTATTTAATACCCCTCTGATCTTGAGCATGATTATCATTTGTGAGTAGTTACTTTTGTTCTTGAGGTCACGGGAGAAATCTTGTTGCAAGTAATCATGTGAACTTGATATGTGCTCGATATTTTGATAGTATGTATGTTGTGATTCCCTTAGTGGTGTCATGTGAATGTCGACTACATGACACTTCACCATATTTGGGCCTAAGGGAATGTATTGTGGAGTAGTAATTAGATGATGGGCTGCGAGAGTGACAGAAGCTTAAACCCTAGTTTACACTAGAAAAAATACACTTCCGTGATGATACGTGTTTGTCATAGTAGGTCACATTTTTTTATGCATGTACATCCATGACGATTTTATGACAGAATCAAGATAGTCATACCTGTGCTGTCGTAGAAGTGTTCCATGACATTACCAAAATTATCATCACGGAAGTGTCCACTTCCATGACGATAAATGGCGCGTCATGGAAATGCTTTCGTCAAGGGTAACCGACACGTGGCATCCACGTAACGGGTCGCCGTTAAGCTATCGAGTTCCGGTAACCCATTAACAGGCCAGACCAATGGGGATATTCCATGTGTAAAATCATCATTGGCTGCAGGAAACACGTGTCTGCTCCTCGGTGGGCCAGATGTCGTCCGTCCATTGGAGGAGACATGCCTATGATACGACACGTGGCAGGGCCCAACACAGGCCCATATAGGTTAAAAAGGCCGGCCCAGTCAAAGGCCCGTAGTGCTTACTCAGGTACTAGTGGGCCAGCCCAATAACGTCCTGTTTAAACATGGCCCATTTACGACCCAAAGCCAGATATGGCCCGTTAAATGTTCGCCAAATATTTGGGCCCAATTACGGCCCAGTGACTTTCAGCCTGTTAGAGGCCCGATGTAGACATGGGCCCATTTCAGCCTGGTGTGTCTTTCGGCCTGGGAATGGCCCGTGCTTCCCATGGGCCATATATGGTCCGACGCGACATCCGGCCCACTAACGGCCCGTGATAAAGGTGGCAACAGTTCAGCCCAACGTGACTTTGGGCCTGTTAAAGGCCTGTTGTATAATTCAGCCCGTTGATGCCTGTACTAAGCTTTCGGCCTCTTAAAGGCCCATGATATCAGTGTGCCAACTAAGGCCCGAGATATGTTTCGGCCTGGTAATGGCCCGTCATATAACTGGGCCAAAAAAGGCCCGATCTACATTTCATCCTGCTGAAGGCCCGTCGACGACTAGTGAAAATTGAGCCCAACATGCATTTCAGCCTGCTAAAGGCCCATGGTTTCTTCTGGGCCGTAACAGGCCAGCAGAATATTCAACCTATTAAGGTCCAAAGCTACATGGGCCCTACTAAGCGCTGGGTCCACTAAAGGTCCAACTAAAATTTCGGCCGAATATAGGCCCGAGTAAGTTGTGGGCCTGGTGCAAAGTGTGAAGGCCCCAATGGCCTTTCAGGCCCAAGAAAGTTGTAGGCCGGCCCAATTGCGGCCCGCTAAAAAGCAGGCCCGTTAGAGGCGAATGTTTCGGCCCGGTCGACTACATCCGATTTTTTTCAAATAGCGAATGATGTCACTAACTAGTAGGAATTAAGAACAAACCTACTCTATACAATAAAGAAATTACGGCATAGTAACTTAGAATAAACCTACACTATACAATAAAGGATTTATGGTATATTACATCCACTGGGCATCGAAGTTTGCCACCAGTGATCATAAAGCGCAACGAAGAAGCAGATTACAAAAACTGGGCACCATTGCAGCGTAACAAAATAATACTAAACCAAGACCACTTCTAAGATAGTTCAAGAAAGGTTAGCCTTGCGCGGGAACTGCTACGCAAGCTGCTGAGCAAGGCTGTGAGACTGGCCTAGCATGTCAGTCATAGCTTCCAGGTGTAGCTGTTTAGCAATGAGGTTCTCATTTGTGTTCTCCACAATCTTTCTTAGAGATAGGACTTCAAGTCGAAGTTGAGTTGCAGAATGCCTTTCTGCTAGAACTTGGGACTGAAGAAGTCGAACTGATTCAGACAGCAAATTCTGTGAGCTTGTCTGACTGCTAGTCTCAAGTAACTTGAACACTGCATCAAGACAAGACTTTGGGGTTGTCTCGCTATCTTCAAGATGTTTTGCCTTCTTTGCTGCAATATATGTTGGGTTTGTCTCACAGCCTTCAGCAGACTTGTGCATGCCATCAGGCATATCACCCTAAAACAAGCAGAGAGATGACAGGTTTTGCACGTGTATAAACAAAGATGATATTGTGCTGTCAATTCCATCCAATTTCAAATTAGAAAAATAAAGAGTAAGTTCAAAATATCAATATAATTTGGCATTGTTCATAATGTGGAGAGCTTCACCACACTACTGGATTACCATGTGTCGGTGCAACAGACCCTGGGTACGTTGACCAACTGTGCACAGGCACAAGATCAAGATTGGAGCACTAGCTTGAGTCAGAGGTCAAAGAACCAAGAAACTTGAAGAACCAACATGCAGCTCAAAAAGATTGAGATCGAGCCAAAGGAACAGAATATCGGCAAGAAAAGGGCCTCCCTTGTTGGGCGGGTGAGCCCGGCAAGGGGCCAGGCCACCACCAGAAGCAAGCAACCAAGACTCCCTGGTAGCGCCTGCCGGGGCTTGCGGGGGGCTGAACCACCCCGCCAACCGCGCAAGTACGACCCACGTCGTCAACCAGTGCGGTGTCAAGCCGCAAGATGATTTAGTGGCAGCGTTTGCCACATGGTAGCCATCTCCTACAGAAGAAACCCACAGGTGACACCCGTCCAGCGACGTGTCAAGAGCACAGATGCGAAGCTGGAAAGATAAGCTCGGCAGGCCTTGCCGGGCAGCTAGTGATGTGACACTGAGCGGTGCATTTAATGCACACAGTCAGCCCGCAGAGTTAGGTATGATAGCACTATTTGCTATCATATCAGTGGGTAATGACCATTTTGCCACTGTGGTAACCCCTTAATCTATAAAAGGAGGCCCATGGCGTTCGTAGGAGGGGGTTAGAGGGTTGGAAACTTGACAAACCCAAGCCACCATATGCGTGTGTGCCACCGTAGCCCTGAGGCTGCAGGCCTTGCCGGGCAAGTGTACCAGACACCACCACGTTCATTTCCACCATAAATCCACCAAAGCAGGAGTAGGGTCTTACGCCTAGCGGCGGCCCGAACCTGGGTAAATTACTTGTGTGCTCTCTGCCGTGCGCTGATCTGCTCTTTGTGCAACGCGACGTCCCCCGCCGAACCAGCAAGGGGCCGCCTGGTCCCATAGGTGGCCGCGGATATCCCGCGACATCGTTGGTGCGCCAGGTAGGGGGCTCGCTTGTGTGAACCTGAAAGCATGCGCAGCACGTCATCTTCATCGCCATCTTCATCTTTGACGACGCCATCAACCATGTCGCCCAAGAAGAAGAAGTCCGGCCCTTCGGCCCAGCCATCCACCTCGAAGGTTCCGCCGCCCGCGCCCTCGGATGTCGCGGAGGATGCGGGGACAAGCAAGGACGTGAGCGCTCCTGGGGGTGTGGCAGGAGCAGGTGGTGCCATCACCACTCCCCCTGCAGCCGACACGAGGCATGAAGGCGTCGGAGGAGAATAGCTTCAGCAACGTTTCGACGGTCAAGCTCCGCAAGGTGCGGACGGGAGCGTGACTCCGCTTGCACCCCCCTCCCACCGGCGGGCGCAGCGACAGCAATGGCGCTCGGTCCGGGGTGAGCCACCGCCCACCGGCCGTCCCTGCCACGGGTGAGGGAGTCCTGGATTAGGGGGTCCTCGGACTGCCGGACTATATACTTTGGCCGGACTGTTGGACTATGAAGATACAAGAATGAAGACTTAGTCCCGTGTCCGGATGGGACTCTCCTTGGCATGGAAGGCAAGCTTGGCAAATCGGATATGTAGATCTCCTCCCTTGTAACCGACTCTGTGTAACCCTAGCCCCCTCCGGTGTCTATATAAGCCGGAGGGTTTAGTCCGTAGGACAAGAACAATCATAATCATAGGCTAGTCTCTAGGGTTTAGCCTCTACGATCTCGTGGTAGATCAACTCTTGTAATACTCATATCATAAAGATCAATCAAGTAGGAAGTAGGGTATTACCTCCATCGAGAGGGCCCGAACCTGGGTAAACATTGTGTCCCCCGCCTCCTGTTACCATCTGCCCTAGACGCACAGTTCGGGACCCCCTACCCGAGATCCGCCGGTTTGGCACCGACATTGGTGCTTTCATTGAGAGTTCCACTGTGCCATCACGATAAAGGCCTGATGGCTCCTTGGATCATCGGCAACGATGCAATCTAGGGTGAGGTTTTCCTCCCCGAACAGCTCTTCGTATTCGGCGGCTTCGTACTACGGGCCAACTTGCTTGGCCATCTAGACCAGATCGAGAGCTACGCCCCTGGCCATTAGGTTAGGTTTGAAAGCTTCAACTACACTGCCGACATCCGCGGAGACTTGATCTTCGACGGATTCGAACCCATGTCAGGTGCGCCGCACAATCACGATGAGCACGACTTAGCTCTGTCGTCGAACGGTGTTCGGGAGATCACACCTGTAGCTACTCCGGCACTCAATCCGGAGCAGATCACGCCGTCCGAGGACGGGTGGATAGACCCCGCCATGAGGCCACACACTCAGCGGCGATAGAGCCGAATACTGACTTCACCTCCTATGAGACCTGTGTTGCCGACACTTGGATTCGTCCCCGGCCACGGGCCCCGAACCGCCTGCGTCCGTGCCTATCGAACCTGATTGGGCACCGATCATGGAGTTTTCCTCCGCGGATATCTTTCAGCACTCGCCACTGGGCGACGTGCTAAATTCATTAAGGTCTCTCTCCTTGTCAGGAGACCCTCGGCCGAACTATGTCCGGCTTGAGTGGGAAGCGGACGACAAAGAAATTCGTTCCCCACCCACCACCCACTTGGTAGCCACTGTCGACGACTTAACCGACATGCTCGATTTCGGCTCCGAAGACATCGACGGTATGGACGACGATGCAGGAGACGAACAGGAACCACCGCCCACAGGGCGGTGGACTGCCACCTCATCATATGATATATACATGGTGGACACCCCCAAGGAAAGCGATGGCAATAAGGCAACGGAGGGTAATCCCCCTGAGAAGCAACCTAAGCACCGGCGTCAACGGCGCCGCTCTAAGCCCCGCCATAGCAAAAGCAGCGATACCGGCACAAGAGATAATAACGCTGCAGATAGTGCCGAAGACGAAGACAATCCCCTCCAGCCAGGCTTCGAGCGGGAGGATGGGCAAGCTAGCCCTAAGGAACAGGCAGCAGACGGAGAATCAGAGGATGACAATTACATGCCCCTCTCCGAAGACGAGGTGAGCCTCGGCGACGAAGAATTTATCGTGCCTGAGGACCCCGTCGAGCAGGAGCGCTTCAAGCGCCGGCTTATAGCCACAGCAAATAGCCTGAAGAAAAAGCAACAACAGCTTTGAGCTGATCAAGATCTGCTAGCGGATAGATGGACTGAGGTCCTGGCGGCCGAGGAATACAAACTCGAGCGCCCAACCAAAAGTTACCCAAAGCGCAGGTTGCTACCCCAACTCGAGGAGGAAGCATTAAACCCCACACTACCAGCGTATGATGCGGCTGATCGGCCACCTCGTGGCCGAGACAGAACGGCATATCAGCCCGAAGTCCAGCCCGCACCCCGTCGCCAGTCAAACAAAAACACCAAGGCCTGGGGCAACACGCAGGACCTGCGAGACGTATTGGAAAACAAAGCAGGGCATACAAGATCAATCTACGAATCACAGGGGCACACCCCAACGCGTGACGGTGATCGTCATGCCGGATATACTAAAAGCAAATCCGGCCGGGCTGAATACAGCAGACAAGACTCGTATGAACTGCGTCATAACATAGCCCGGCACAGAGGCGCCGCACACCCCCTATGCTTCACTGATGAAGTGATGGATCACGAATTCCCAGAGGGATTTAAACCCGTGAACATTGAATCATATGATGGTACAACAGACCCCGCGGTATGGATTGAAGATTTCTTCCTCCACATTCACATGGCCCGCGGGGATGATCTACACGCCGTCAAGTATCTCCCACTAAAACTCAAAGGGCCGGCTCGGCATTGGCTGAATAGCTTGCCGACAAACTCCATCAGAAGTTGGGAGAACCTGGCAGACGCATTCCTGGATAAGTTCCAGGGCACTTATGTGCGGCCACCCGATGCTGACGATTTAAGTCACATAACACAACAGCCCGGAGAGTCATCCAGGAAATTCTGGACTCGGTTCCTAACTAAAAAGAACCAAATTGTCGACTGTCCGGATGCCGAAGCCCTAGAGGCCTTTAAACATAACATCCGTGACGAGTGGCTCGCCCGACATCTCAGCCAAGAGAAGCCAAAATCCATGGCAGCCCTCACGACACTCATGACCCGCTTTTGCGCGGGCGAAGACAGCTGGTTGGCCCGTAGCAACAACACAGCAAGCAACCCTGGCACATCAGAGGCCAGAGATAGCAACGGCAAACCCCGACGCAACAAACACAAGCGCCGCAAAATGGTGAAAACGCTGAAGATACGGCAGTAATTGCCGGATTTAGTGGCTCTAAGTCCAGTCAGCGAAATGGGCCACTCAAAAATAACAATTCGGGTCCGTCCAGTCTGGACCGCATACTCGACCGCCCATGCCAAATCCATGGCACCCCAGGAATACCAGCCAATCATACCAACAGAGAATGCTGGGTCTTCAAACAAGCCGGCAAGTCAGGCGCCAAAAACAAAGATAAGGGGTTCCAAAGCGAAGATGGCGACGAGGAGCCCAGATCACCGAATACTGGAGGACAAAGGAAATTTCCCCCGCAAATCCAAACGGTGAATGTGGTAAACATCACTCCCAACCCAGACCGGATGCGCACCCTTAGGGATGTCGACTCAACGGAGCCAGTCGTCCCACAATATAAACTAGGCCGATCACCTTCAACCGCACGGATCGTCCGGTTAACGCCAATCAGGGCAATCCAGCCGCACTAGTCCTCGACCCAATAATTGACGGGTTCCACCTCACACGAGTCCTTATGGACGGAGGCAGCAGTCTAAACCTGCTTTACCAGGACACAGTGCGCAAGATGGGCATCGATCATTCGGTGATCAAGCCCACTAAAGCCACCTTCAGAGGTATTATACCAGGTGTGGAGGCCAGCTGTACAGGCTCCATCACCCTTAAGGTAGTCTTCGGATCACCGGACAATTACTGTGCCGAAGAGTTAATCTTCGACATCGTCCTCTTTCGCAGTGATTATCAGGCACTGCTCGGACGAACCGCGTTCACTCGATTCAACGCAGTGCCACATTATGCCTACCATAAGCTCAAGATGCCCGGTCCGCGCGGCGTCATCATGGTTAATGGAAAGGCCGAACTTCCCCTTGGTACCAAAGAGTATACCGCTGCTTTAACAGCAGAAGCAACGAGTGGCACCTTTCAATCGAACCTCGAGTCGACGGCCAGGCTCCCGGACACCGCCAAAGGACCCCGAACTGCTTCACGGCAGAATAAAAAGGCTCGTCCAGAGCTCAATTAAAAACACCTCGGCGAAGGCCAGGACAGGCCACATACTGTGGCTCAATCGCCCTCCGGCACACAAACATTCCTTACATTTTCTTTGCAGGTTCACCTTTGCGCCGACCAGGACTGGCGATAGGGAAGCAGCTCGAACGCGCAAGGGAATCATTAGATATTCCCCGCAATGACCATCCGACTATACTCCGGATCCGCACACAGCTTCTTTCCCCCTGATCTCAGCAGGTTCCACAGTCATACCCCTTTTTTTATCTCATTACTTGTACTCATACGCATCGACGTACTATTCAAATACAACATATGGATTTATATGACGCTTATCTGTTGTTATTTCCTATTGAAATTATTTTTTCAAATGGCATCCGTACACCGCGATATGCCTTAAATACGCCAGGGGCTTCGTTTTACCCATAATACAGCAATAAAGTCCGAACACCTTCATGGAAGTTCGGCACCCCGAACTTATAGCATTATATGCATCAGCTCCGAATCATGTCTTGGGTCAAATGTTGGGTTTGCCCGGCTCCCATGTTTTGCTGCCTTACGTTCCGCTATATTGGCTAAGGCGGCACAGGGAGAACTGCTGCGATTGTGTCCCGGTTCTTCCGGACGAGCACCTCAGTAGAGAAAGCCGAAAACTGACTGTCATGATACAACGAGAGCCGGTCAGCTGTTTGAGAGGTTGTAAAATCTTTAAGGATTTCTCCCGCATAATGCCATAACCAATGCAGCGTGCGATGGATCGGTTTTTCTTCCGATCAGGTGCTTATATGAGCCCCTCGTGCGGTCTTCCGAGCACCAGGGGCTGCGCCTACCTTCCTAAAGCTCCTATGGCTAAGTGAGAGTGATAAAGCCCTATAGTCCGATTGCCTGGTTCGTTGCGCTGAACACCTCCTTCGAAGGACCCAAAACTGGGATAAAGAGTGATCAGGTTTATCCCGAACACCCCCGTACTTCCTATGTGGGGGCAAAAGCCGACGACTGGCCAACTCTTAGGATTAATATATAAAACGGCCGCGCAGGAGGATAAACTTTTATATAACAGCCAATAAATAATTGAAATGACCTTGTTCCACATTACAAAGGACAACACGACTGTATTCATGGAAATATAACGTCATTGGTGCACTGCTCCGCCGCAAGGCAGGATCCTTTTAGGACACTTTCACAATATAATTCGGGCTTGCGGTGCTCCTTCCCCTCTAGCGATCCCTCGGTCATCAGCTTTTCAGCATCTATTTTCCCCCAGTGCACCTTTGCGCGGGCGAAAGCCATTCGCGCACCCTCTATATAGACCGACCACTTGATGACATCAAGTCGAGGGTAGGCACTCACAAGCCGCTTCACGAGCCCGAAGTAGCTACTTGGAATCGGCTCGGCGGGCCATAGCCGGATTATCAAATCCTTCATGGCTAGTTCAGCCGCCCTATGCAGTTTGATCAGCTATTTCAGTTGGTCGACGAAAGGCACCGGATAATTTGGTGCCAGATACTGCGACCAGAAGAGCTTATCCGCAGTGTTCCTTTCTTCAGCTTGGTAGAATTGGGCGGCATCCGATATGCTGCGGGGCAGTTCAAAAACACCCCTGGAGAAATCCGAACTCAAAATTAGAAACACGATTTTCTCCTAAAATACTTGCTTTACATGGAAAAAAGCCTTACCCGCCGTGACCTTCCTCGCCTCTTGGATCTCCTGCAGGGTGCTTTGGGCTTCCCCCCGGGCATCGCTCGCGGCTTGATGAGCCTTGGTGAGTTCGGATTCTTTCTCCGTTAAGCTCTGCTCCAAGGCCTCACATTTCTTCACGGCCTCTTGAAGCTCCTCCTTAGCTTCAATAACCTTGGCCTCGTGCTTCTCACGAAGAGCCCGCTCTGCGGCTGCCTTTCTTTCGGCCTCGGCCACAGCCTTCTTAAGAGCTTCGACTTCGGTCATCATCCCTAGCGCAAATCATGAAACATATTTTATCATACTGGAAATTTGTTTGCAATAAACGCGAACAAGACTTGCGTATACCTTGTTTATCTCCCAACTGCTTTTTCAACTGGCCAAGTTCTTCTTTGGCCCGCTCCAGACTTTGATTCAGTCCGGAGACCTCCGCAGTATGAGAGGCTGCAGCCGCTACAGATGCCTGCTTATAAAAGAAGAGAGATAGATGTCATCAAGTGAGTCTTCCTGCGAACATAAATTTGATCCTCTGTCCGGTTCTTTCTTTCACCGAACAGTGTATCAGGGGCTACTATCTATACCATGACACTCTTCGAAACCTCATAAAACATACCTCAAAGCCTCTCATAAGGCTGATACAGGCTTCATTCAGTCCACTCTTAGCAGACTGAATCTTCTCAATCACCGCACCCATAAGTGCACGGTGTTCATCGATGATGGACGCGTTCTTCAGCGCCGCCAACAAAGCATCCGACACCTCTGGTTGGACAGAGATTGCCGGTGGAAGAGGCGCGCCCTCTCCAGCCGAGGGAGGTCGCCTGCTTGATTCTGGAGCCGTATTGGTCTCCAGAACTGCGACCGGCTGAGGGCCGAATTCAAGATGGCCCCCTCCATGGACTCCCATGGGAATCTTCTCCCCCATGTCTCCGGCCCCTGAAGTTTGACCTCCAGGCGCCGCTTTCACGATCTCTTCCCCCCCTCCTTGGCCGGGGTCCTTCTGGGACGAAGCCTCAGTGTTATTCACATGTTTGGGGGAAGGGGCCTTCGGGGGCGTCCCGCTCTCCATAGCATCCGAGCTCAGCAAATCCTCTGATGAGGATTGTTCGGTGCGGGACTTCACCGGACTACAAAAAATATGGCTCAGGATAAAATATTATGCCATGATGAGTCTGGACGCATAAATGTGTTCGGATTTTATACTCATGAGTTCACCAGGGGCTAGGCCCTGGGATCCCACGCCGGGCTGTCGGCGGCGGCGGAAGTGGACTCTTCCGGAAGAGGAGCTCTTCCCCTTTTAGGCGACTCGGCCTCCAAGTGTGTGGAGGCCGCCCTCTTCTTTCTCCCCCCCGCTGGGGATTCGTCTTCCTCCTCCTCGTCCTCTTCGGAGACAGAACGGGCATTGGAGCCTTCGGATATTGTGTCCGAAGTACCACGGCGACGAAGGCCGCCCCGGGTCTTTTTGGCCTCCTTCTCGGCCTTCTTTTCGGCACCTTGTACGGCGCCGGGACCAACATCTTCGTCAGAAGCGGGCCGGCCGGTTCTTTGGGCAGCAGGGCCGGTCAGTGGATCCGCCCCGCCTTCTTCGTCCAGCCCTAGGGGAGTTGAGGAAGATACATTAAGCATTTCCCTTGGGTTATGCGGATAAAACGTATAATAACTTACCGAGCTTGCAGTGCGGGACAGTTGGTACCCGCGGTCCTCGGCCGAGTCCGGGCATGATTTGCCGGACTTGAAAAGCACCTTCCAGATGTCTTTGTGTGAGGAGACAAAGAGCTCTCGCAGGGTCTGGTGCTTGGTCGGATCGAATTCCCATAGATTGCAAGTCCGGTGTTGACAAGGCAGGATCCGGCGAACTAACATCACCTGGACTACATTGACAAGTTCGATGTTCTTGTCTTCCATATCTTTAACGCGCGTCTTGAGCACCGACAGTTCGTCGGACGAAGACTAGTTCATGCCCTTCTTGGGCCAGGACATAAGCCGCAGAGGGGCTCCGGATCGAAACTCGGGAGCAACGTCTCATTCCGTGCCGCGCGGCTCAGTGATGTAGAACCACTGCTGTTGCCACTCTTTGACGGAATCATTAAAAATACATGTTGGCCATGTGACATTGGTCATCTTGCTCACCATAGCGCCCCCACACTCGGCGTGCTCGCCGCCCACTACCTTGGGCTTCACATTAAAAATCTTCAGCCATAAGCCGAAGTGTGGCGAGATGTGGAGAAAAGCCTCTCACACGACAATGAATGTCGAGATATTGAGGAAGGGATTGGGGGATAGATCGTGAAAATCGATCCCGTAATAATACATGATGCCACGAACATACGGGTGGAGGGGAAACCCTAGCCCGCAGACAAAATGAGGGAGGAGTACAATCCTCTCATGGGGTTCCGGAGTACGGATGATCTGTCCCGCCGTCGGGAGACGGTGGCGGATTTTCTTGGCCAGGTACCCGGCCTCCCGAAGCTTTTTGATATCCTTCTCCCGGACGGTAGAGGCCATCCACTTGCCACCTGCTCTGGATCCGGACATTTTCGGAAGGCCTTTGTGGGCGGAGAAGACGAACGCTTGGGCGCTGGAGCTCGAGCGAAGGGGGATGAATCGGGAAGAAGAAGGCGTGGGTGCCAAAGGGAGTCCTTATCCCCTTATAAAGGCAGCAGGGATTCTGTGCCTCCCCACTTGCCTGGTAAACGCACTTATTCCCCAAGCGCCGTGATTGATGGCGCGGTTGGGTTACCCATACCCGCATTGATGAGAATCCCGTGATAAGGGGACACGATCTCTGCTTCGACAAGACGTGCCAAGAAAACCACCTCGCAATATGCGCAGTAGCTGGTTGAGAAAAATGGTTCGAATAATGACCGGGCCGTGGCGTGGTGTTGCGCTATGAAAGTTGTCAGCAGATTAGATTTGTGGAATACTATACTCTCTACGATGGTATGTGGAAATTGTTTTGCAGAGCCAGACACGATCCTTGTGTTCAAAATCTTCTATGGAGTATTCGGAGGAGGAACCCGCCTTGCAATGCCGAAGACAATCTGCGCGCCGGACTCATCGTCATTGAAGCCTGGTTCAGGGGCTACTGAGGGAGTCCTGGATTAGGGGGTCCTCGGACTGCCGGACTATATACTTTGGCCGGACTGTTGGACTACGAAGATACAAGATTGAAGACTTCGTCCCGTGTCCGGATGGGACTCTCCTTAGTGTGGAAGGCAAGCTTGGCAAATCAGATATGTAGAGCTCCTCCCTTGTAACCGACTCTGTGTAACCCTAGCTGTCGGTGTCAAAACCGGCGGATCTCGGGTAGGGGGTCCCGAACTATGCGTCTAAGGCGTATGGTAACAGGAGGCGGGGGACACAATGTTTACCCAGGTTCGGGCCCACTCGATGGAGGTAATACCCTACTTCCTGCTTGATTGATCTTGATGATATGAGTATTACAAGAGTTGATCTACCACGAGATCGTAGAGGCTAAACCCTAGAAGCTAGCCTATGATTATGATTGTTGTTGTCCTACGGACTAAACCCTCCGGTCTATATAGACACCGGAGGGGGCTAGGGTTACACAGAGTCGGTTACAAGGGAGGAGATCTACATATCCGATTTGCCAAGCTTGCCTTCCACGCAAAGGAGAGTCCCATCCGGACATGGGACGAAGTCTTCGATCTTGTATCTTCATAGTCCAATAGTCCGGCCAAAGTATATATTCCGGTAGTCTGAGGACCCCCTAATCCAGGACTCCCTCAGTAGCCCCTGAACCAGGCTTCAATGACGGTGAGTCCGGCGTGCAGATTGTCTTCGGCATTGCAAGGCGGGTTCCTCCTCCGAATACTCCATAGAAGATTTTGAACACAAGGATCGTGTCCGGCTCTGCAAAACAAATTCCACATACCACCGTAGAGAGTATAATATTTCCACAAATCTAATCTGCTGACAACTTTTCATAGCGTGACGTCCTGCCGTGGTCCGGTCATCACGAACCGTTTTTCCCAGCCTGCCACTGCACGTGTTGCGAGGCGGTTTTATTGGCACGTCTTGTCGAAGCAGAGATTGTGTTCCCCTTATCACGGGATTCTCATCAATACGGGCGTGGGTAACCCAGTCGTGCCCGCTGGTATGATTCCTCGATTTTAGGCAAGTTCCAAACGGCCACGCGGAGGACACTTGATATTCACCCTCTTTATAAAGGGGCCAATGCCTGTCCTTTTCTTCTCGCGCTCGATCCTTCCCTTCCCCCACTTCGAATTCCAACACCCGAGGCTCCGGCTAAGCGCTTCGGACCTTCAATCATGTCCGGATCCAACCTTCAAGGCCGGTGGATAGCCTCCTCTATCACAGAGGAGGACATCAAGAAGCAAAGAGAAGCCAGGTATCTGACGGCCGAAATCTCGCACAGGCTGCCTGCTCAAGGGCAGGTCATCCCCACTGCCGAACCCAACGCGAGTGTCGTATTTGTTTCCCACTTCCTCCGAGGGCTAGGCTTTAGTCTCGATCCCTTTGTTAGAGGGCTTATGTTCTATTACGGGCTCGATTTCCATGATCTAGCTCCAGATTCCATCCTTCACATCTCGTCGTTTATCGTCGTGTGTGAGGCCTTCCTCCGCATCACCCCACACTTCGGCTTATGCCTCAAGACCTTCAATGTGAAGCCGAAGATGATCGATGGGCGACACGCAGAATGCGGAGGTGC
Source organism: Aegilops tauschii subsp. strangulata (assembly GCF_002575655.3). Classification (NCBI taxonomy): domain Eukaryota; kingdom Viridiplantae; phylum Streptophyta; class Magnoliopsida; order Poales; family Poaceae; genus Aegilops; species Aegilops tauschii. The sequence goes on along the minus strand of NC_053035.3, from coordinate 365,736,402 downwards.
CATAATAAGCAAAGCCGCCGATGCTCCATGGCCAAAGGGTTCCTTCCCGGAGACGTCCGACTTATGGCAGCGGGAGTGGTTTTACATCAAAGCTCCCCGAAGTACTAAGTGGGTAGCTGCCTCCACCTTCCGTCCGGGCCCCCCGCTACAACTGGCATCATGGGTCAACAAGGGGCTGGACTGGGGGCTAGTTAATGACGTGCTGACATTGCAGAGTCGCATCCGAGATCTCCTCAAGAGAGATGTCAGCCTTGTCAAGGTAATGCAAGTCATGTTAGTTCGTCGGGTCCTGCCATGTCAACGTCGACCTCTCCATATGTGGGAGTTCAATCCGGAAGGACCGTGAACTATTCAGCAATTCTTCGCCGTGACGCTCGAAGGGATGTATGGGTTGTTCTTCAGATCAGGAATAAAGTGTCCAGACAACACCGAGGATGCGGGTCTAAACTGCAATCGTCCAGATACCCACGTAAGTAATTCTGCGGCCGAACACGCTGTCTTTTCATTTGTCACAACATCATTCTGAAAAATCGCTCTTTGACCAGGACTGGATAAAAAATGCGAAGATGATCAGGTGTTCGGCCCCCCTTCCCGAAGGCTTACCGGATCCCGTTCTAGCCAGGATGCTTGAGCTCGCACCTTGTCAAGCGCCATCAGGGGAAGATAAAGGGAAGAATAAAGAAGCCAAAAGCGGGCCTCACGCATTACTCATCCAAACCGGGGGAATTAGTGTTTCCGCGAAGGAGGATAATCGGGGAGAAGAATCTGAAATTCCCTCGCCCCAAGGAAGGAAAAGGACCGCCTTTGAAGACTTGGAAACAAGGGTTTCCAAATGAGGGAAGAAACCCTCGCCAGGGGGCCCTGCCCTGGAGGGCATCCTTACAGCACAGTGCCCACAAGGGGATCAGCCCTCGACCGAGCTGTAAGTGAACAAGAGTACTTTTGGTAAATATATCCTGCTTCATCTCCGAGGACAATAACCGAGACGTATGTCTTGCAGTTCGGATCGTAGCCCTTCTCGACAGAGTTCGTCTTTGGGGGATCTTCTTTCGGAGATGATGGAGAGTGAAACGCCTCCCCCTGTCTCCCCGCCTCATGAGGCGGACGACCCTGAGGTGTCGTCGCAGAGCATTTCTCCTGATCCGCCAAGGCCGGAAGGTAACCCTTCGGCCAACCGAAGTCTGGAATATTCGGCTCTTAAGGAGAGCAACAGAAAGAGTCCGCAACTGTCCGGGGCACGACCGGACACACTGATGAGTCTTCTGGAGCAAGCAGCTATCTCAGAGGCGCATCGTACTTTAATGGGTATGGTGATTGAGAGGATTTCATCCGCCAAAAGTGGGTTGCATGAAGCTTTTATGAGCCTACGAAATGGCTTTGAGGTACGCAAAGTAATATACATATTTTTTGACGGTACCGCACACGCTAGGTGTGCCCTATGCAGATAGTAGCCCCTGAGACTCTGGTTGCTGTCCAAAGGCGGCAAACAGAGGATCATAGTCCCAGGTAATGACCATGCTGCTTTCATGTGCAGGCGGCTGAGGGTCCGGTGGCTGGTCGGACCGGTGAGTTTGCCGAACTGAAGCGACAACTTGATGCGGCAGATGCCGACATCGTGCTTGTAAACAAGCGGCTTGACGAGGCACAGGGTATGTATTCTCCGGCGGTCAACAGATTTTTAAGAGGAGCATGATGCTAGTATTTGTAATCTGCAGATGGAGCCGCCGCCGTGGAGACCCTTCGGGCGGAGCTTGCCCGAGCCAAGGAACAAGCCAGGAGAAGCGATGCGGCCGCCCTAAAGGCCGCCGAAGAGTTAAGAGCCGAACAAGCTGCTCATCGCCAGAGCGAAGATAAAATAGCCAAGATGGCTGTTGAGCTAAAGGATGCCGCCGACCGGTATGAGCTTTTTGAGAAGGAAAGCCAAGCGAAAGCGGCGGACCTGAAGAAAGCCATGGTAGCAGCCAAGGAGACCTTCTCTAAAATTAGAGCGGCGAAGGAGGAGCTTCGTCAGGCCGGAGATATCACGGCTGGGAAGCCCTTTTTTGTTGCGAACGAAGTTCGGAGATCCGAAGTATGCCCCTCTGGATCAATTATGGAGTGCTGCAGACGCGTACTTGGACTTGGCAACAAGTGCTGCTGATGCGACTGAGTTTTTCAAAGATCAAAAAGATCATGAAGTGGAAAAGTTGTCCTGGTCGCAGTTCAGTGCTCCAACGCGTCCGCTGCTGTTAAATGAGCAAATGGCCGAGTGGGCTGAGCTCCATAGGTTGTCCAGGCTTGCTATGAGGTCTGTCGTGGATAATCTTTGGCCGGAAGGACCAAGGCCGAATAGTTATTTTGGTTTAATGCAATGATTACTTGGTGCTGTGCCGCATATCGACGCTGCAAAGAGGTCCGCGTGCATAGAGGGTGCGCGGATGGCTCTTGCCCGTGTTAAGACATACTGGGCAGAGATGGAGGCCACCGCTATTGCAACCCGGGGTTTGGCCGTAGGCCAGGTATCGGCCGAGCACTATTTTGAAGAAGTCCTAGAAGGTGCTCGTTTAATAGAGGCTCAGTGCTCGAAGAGTATCATGTTCTAGTGACATGTATCCCACTTGTAAAAACAATGCTATTTTGATTATAAAGGCTGTGTTTATACTTTTGCCTGAAAGTATTATGATGCCTCCTGTGCGGCCGTTTATGTATGTATATAACCTGAAAGTTTGCAGTTGTCGGCTTCAGCCCCCACGCATATAATGCGGGGGTGTTCGGAAAAGCGTGTATTCACACTTGATCCAACGTCTTGGTCCATTAAGGAGGTGATAGCGTGGCGAACAAGGCAATCAGACTATATTGCTTTAACACTTTCACTTAGCCATAGGAGTTTGACAGTGGGGCTACTATATAGCCCCTAGTACTTCCGCGCCTATCCGAATACGGTGCGCGTACATACATGACCGGAAAACCGGTCCTTCGTTAATGCGCAGGAATCGCGAAGATCTGCTGAGTCATCGAGTGGTTGAGCAGTCTTGCGCTTTATCATGACAGTCAGTTTTCGGCTTTCTCTACTGAGGTGCTCGTCCAGATGAACCAGGGCACAATCACAGTAGTTCTCCCGGTGCCACCCTAGCCGATAGAGCGGAACGCAAGGTAGCAAAACACAGGAGCCGGGCAAACCCAACTATTGACCAAAGACATGATTCAGAGCTGATGCATATAAGGCCAAACTCGCGACGCCGAACACTCCCTAAGTTATTCGGTCTTTACAACATATACCGGGCTGAGTAACGCCCTTGATAATGAACCCTGAATTTCCAGGTACGTGCATTGGTCTGACGTGGCGAAATGCCAATAACGCCACCATCCCTCTCGGTTGTGTTGAGTATCCAGAGGGTGTGAAGCAACAAGAGACAGTAAGAAAGGTTCACACAGGGTCTTAATCTAAAAGGAAACCTTTGAGCGGGGCCCTGCTGCACGTCTGCGCCTGTGTCTCCGTTGTGCCGTATCTTGGAAGGGTGTAGCACGATTATCATCTGCAAAAGAGAAAAACACAGGTGAAAGTCTTCGTGCGAAAAATTGGTTATTCTTAAAAAACCATTAAAATTCAATCTAAATAAGGTCAATCCGAACTGTAGCTCTTTTTACATGCGGGATGCCCCTAGCACCACCTATGGGGGTATATCCGTCGACCCGATCTCAGCTTTATCTGAGCTATTACAGCCAGTGGTGCGTCGGACTCGTCTAGCCGTGTCCGCGGTCTTGACGACCGATCATTTATTCTGGTTGGAGAGGCCGGTCAGTGTTCGGCTGCTAAAGCCGCCACACCTTCTTCCGCACGCAAGGAACGCTCTGTGTTTCCGCTAACTATGATGATGCCACATGGACCGGGCATCTTAAGCTTAAGATAAGTGTAATGCGGTACTGCGTTAAAACGAGCGAAGGCTGTTCTTCTGAGTAGTGCTTGATAGCCGCTTCGGAATGGAGCGATGTCGAAGGTTAACCTTTCACTTCAGAAGTTGTCGGGAGAACCGAATACAACCTCTAGTACTAGAGAGACCGTGCAGCGGGCCTCTGGGCTTGGTATTACTCCTTTAAAGGTAGTATTGCTTTGGTTAATTCTTGTCGGGTCTATCCCCATTTTGCGGACTGTGTCCTGATATATCAGATTGAGACTACTGCCGCCGTCCATAAGGACTCAGGTGAGATGGTATCCATTGATTATTGGGTCTAGCACCAACACAGCCGATCCTCCGTGCTAGATACTAGTCGGGTGATCCCTGAGATCGAAAGTGATCGGTCAGGCCGACCAAGGGTTGAACTTGGGGTTGACGGGCTCCACGGCGCATACGTCTTGGAGTGCGTGTTTGCTCCTCCTCTTCGTTACGTGAATCATGTTCACTGTTTTGACCTCTGGTGGGAATTTTTTTCTGTCCCCCAGTGTTTTGCTCGCGAGGCTCATCCTCGTCTTCACTTGGTGTCTCCCTCCCCTTGTGTTCGGCGTTTAGCTTGCTGGCCTGCTTGAAGACCCGGCATTCTCTGTTGGTGTGATTTGCAGGTTTGTCGGAGGTGCCATGAATCTGACATAATCTGTCTAGAATCTTGTTTAGGCTGGACGGTCCATCTCTGCTGCATTTAAATGGCTTTTTCCGTTGACCGGGTTGAGAGCCCTTGAATCCGAAATTTACCGCCGTGTTGTCTGGGCTGTCTTCATTGCTTCGACGCTTGCTTTTATGGCGTCGTGGTTTCCCATTACCATGCCTGACTTCGGATGTGCCTGGTTCACTGGTGCCGCTACGGGCCAACCAACTATCTTCGCCCGCGCAAAAGCGGGTCATAAGGCTTGTTAAGGCTACCATTGTCCTCGGTTTTCCCTGGCCGAGGTGTCTGGTGAACCATTCGTCCCGGACACTATGTTTGAAAGCCGCTAAGGCTTCGGCGTCCGGGCAGTCGACAATTTGGTTCTTCTTAGTGAGGAATCTGTTCCAAAGCTTTCGGGCTAACTCTCCAGGTTGTTGAATTATATGACTTAAATCGTCTGCATCCGGAGGTTGGACATAGGTCCCTTGAAAATTAGCCCTAAAAGCATCCTCAAGCTCTTCCCAACTTCCAATTGAGTTTTCGGGGAGGCTCTTCAGCCAGTGTCGAGCTGGTCCTTTCAACTTGAGGGGCAAGTATTTGATGGCGTGGAGATCATCTCCACGAGCCATATGGATATGAAGGATAAAGTCCTCAATCCAGACCCCAGGGTCTGTCGTTCTGTCGTATGCCTCTATGTTCACGGGTTTGAATCCCTCTGGAAATTCGTGATCCAGCACCTCATCGGTGAAGCATAGGGGGTGCGCGACACCCCTGTATTTGGATGTGTCATGGCGTTCTGACGGTTGTAGTGTTCGGTTTTGATTCTGTGCCAGAGCGCGCTTCCTAGATCCGTAGATGGACCTGGTCATACCGACATCGTTAGCCGCCCTATCGCGGCCACGGGGTGGTCGATTTGGCTGATTGGCCCTTTTATTTTTCGGCTATATAGGCTCTAAAGCCTCGTCATCGAATTCAGGCAGCAGCTTGCGCTTTGGATAGCCCTTTGTGTGACGACTGCCACCGTACTTTTCTTCAGTGTTGAGCACTTTGTTCCATCTACTGTTGAGTGTGTTTTGCGCAGCCTTGAGCCTTTGCTTCTGCTTCTTTAGACTCCTCGCGGTGGCAATAAGCCTTTTATGGAGGTTCTCTTGCTCCAAGTGCCTTTCCGGGATGATGTGTGCATTGTCGTCCGGACTGTTCTCCTCTCCGGAGACAGGCTGATTATCTTTACCCTTGGCGTCGCCGTGGTCGGACAACGGCTCTGTACTATGTTCGCCGTCCGCTGGCTCATCCCGCTCTGTCACTGGGTCCATGTGGTCGTCGTTTCCTTTGGAGTCGACCAGGGTATTATTCTTTCTTGCGCTGTTATTGCTGTTTTTGCCGAGGCGGGGTTTGGAGCGGCGCCTACGCCGTCGCTTGGTTTGCTTCTCAAGGGAAGTATCCTTCGCTGCATCCTTTTGTACCTCGTCATTGTTTTCTTTTGGTGTATCCACCATGTATATATCGTGTGATGAAGTGGCTGTCCAGCGCCCTGTGGGCGGTGGTTCCAGTTCCTCTTCTGCATCGTCGTCCATACCGTCAATGTCTTCGGAGTCGAAATCAAGCATCGGTTAAATCGTCGACAGTGGCTATTAAGTGGGTGGTGGGTGGGGACCGAATTTCTTCGTCGTCCGCCCCCACTCGAGCCGAACATAGTTCGGCCAAGGGTCTCCTGACAAGGAGAGAGACAATGGCTATTAAGTGGGTGGTGGGTGGGGACCGAATCTAGCATGTCGCCCAAGGGCGAGTGTTGGAAAATATCCGCGGGGGTAAACTCCATGATCGGTGCCCAATCAGATTCGATAGGCACGGACGTAGGCGGTTCGGAGCCCGTGGCCGGGGACGAATCCAAGGATCCGGCAACATAGGTCTCGTAGGAGGTGAAGTTAGTATTTGGCTCTATCGCCGCTGAGTGTGCGGCCTCCATGGCGGGGTCCATCCACCCGTCCTCGGACAGCGCGATCTGCTTTGGATTTAAGGCCGGAGTAGCCACAGGTGTGGCCTCTCGAACACCATCCGACGGCAGAGCTAAGTCATGCTGGTCGTGACTGTGCGGCGCACCTGACATAGGCTCGAATCCTTCAAAGATCAAGTCTCCGCAGATGTCGGCAGTATAGTTTAAGTTTTCAAACCTGACCTAATGGCCAGGGCATAGCTCTCGATCTGCTCTAGATGGCCAAGCGAGTTGGCCCGCAGTACAAAGCCGCCGAATACGAAGATTTGTCCGGGGAGAAAAACCTCACCCTGGATTGCATCATTGTCGATGATCGAAGGAGCCATCAAGCCTTATCGTGACGGCACAGTGGAACTCTCAATGAAAGCACCAATGTCGGTGTCAAAACCGGCGGATCTCGGGTAGGGGGTCCCGAACTATGCGTCTAAGGCGGATGGTAACAGGAGGCGGGGGACACAATGTTTACCCAGGTTCGGGCCCTCTCGATGGAGGTAATACCCTACTTCCTGCTTGATTGATCTTGATGATATGAGTATTACAAGAGTTGATCTACCACGAGATCGTAGAGGCTAAACCCTAGAAGCTAGCCTATGATTATGATTGTTGTTGTCCTACGGACTAAACCCTCCGGTTTATATAGACACCGGAGGGGGCTAGGGTTACATAGAGTCGGTTACAAGGGAGGAGATCTACATATCCGATTTGCCAAGCTTGCCTTCCACGCAAAGGAGAGTCCCATCCGGACGCGGGATGAAGTCTTCGATCTTGTATCTTCATAGTCCAACAATCCGGCAAAAGTATATAGTCCGGCAGTCCGAGGACCCCATAATCGAGGACTCCCTCACTAGCCCCCTCCGGTGTCTATATAAGCCGGAGGGTTTAGTCCGTAGGACAAGAACAATCTTAATCATAGGCTAGCCTCTAGGGTTTAGCCTCTACGATCTCTTGGTAGATCAACTCTTGTAATACTCATATCATCAAGATCAATCAAGCAGGAAGTAGGGTATTACCTCCATCGAGAGGGCCCGAACCTGGGTAAACATTGTGTCCCCCGCCTCCTGTTACCATCCGCCTTAGATGCACAGTTCGGGACCCCCTACTCGAGATCCGCCGGTTTTGACACCGACAATGGGGGCGGTCACGACGCGTGTGTCTCCTCCCGGGCGAGCCGACCCAACCACTGCACATGACGAAGCCGCGGACCCTCAGGCGCCATCACCGCGCGACCCCGTTGCCTAGGTGGTCGCCCCACCGCTGCGCGGGCGCCACTGCCGCGGGCATCGTCAGGAGCCAGGCGACGGTGCGGTCGAGGTTGTCAACTTCCATGCCAAGCACAGCCACAGAGGCTATGGCGTGGGCCCAGCTGCTGCTAAGGTTCCTGCCAGCGGCTGAGCAGATGGATGAGTGGCGTGCCACCATCCAGAGTCTGCTCGGTTTCGCTGAGGCTGGGGGCTCGCGACGCGCTGGCCCGCCACGACCTCCCCAAGCAACGATGACCGCTCGCACTACTGGCCGAACGGAGGGGGCCGTCCCCACCGTGCAGTCCCCACCACAACAGCAAACGCGGGCGCAGCAAGATCGAGATCCCGACGACGTCTCGATGGCCTCTTACGACCCTCGAGCGCGTCCAGGCCAGCGGCGAACCCCAGAGGATTGGCGGCGGGGAGATGCACGCGTCGTCATGGGACGGCCTCTCGATGACCCCCGCTAGACCGACGGGTGCGGCGGCCCCAATGTTGACGAGCCTGCGTTCGGTGTTGGTGGGTGCCTACCATTCGAGGTCGGCCGCCCTGCCTTTTCACGCGAGCTGCGGCAAGTCCGTTGGCCGTCCGTTCGCACGTTCAAGCCGGAGATCCCCGAGAAGTACGACGGGAGACTGAACCTGGCAGAGTTCCTGAGCATCTACACCATCGCTGTTCAGGCTGCCGGGGGAAGAGACGAGTGATACGTCTCCATCGTATCTACTTTTCCAAACACTTTTGCCCTTGTTTTGGACTCTAACTTGCATGATTTGAATGGAACTAACCCGGACTGGCGTGGTTTTCAGCAGAATTGCCATGGTGTTATTTTTGTGCAGAAATAAAAGTTCTCGGAATGACCTGAAACTTCACGGAGAATATTTTTGGAATTTATAAAAAATACTGGCGAAAGAATCAAGACCAGGGGGCCCACACCCTGTCCACGAGGGTGGGGGGCGCGCGTGCCCCCTAGGTGCGCCCCCTGCCTCGTGGGCCCCCTGGTGCTCCACCGACCTTAACTCCAACTCTATATATTCACGTTCGGGGAGAAAAAATTAGAGAGAAGGATTCATCGCGTTTTACGATACGGAGCCGCTGCCAAGCCCTAAACTCTCCCGGGAGGGCTGATCTGGAGTCCGTTCGGGGCTCCAGAGAGGGGAATCCGTCGCCGTCATCATCATCAACCTTCCTCCATCACCAATTTCATGATGCTCACCGCCATGCGTGAGTAATTCCTTCATAGGCTTGCTGGATGGTGATGGGTTGGATGAGATTTATCATGTAATCGAGTTAGTTTTGTTAGGGTTTGATCCCTAGTATCCATTATGTTCTGAGATTGATGTTGCTATGACTTTGCTATGCTTAATGCTTGTCACTAGGGCCCGAGTGCCATGAATTCAGATCTGAACCTATTATGTTTTCATGAATATATGTGAGTTCTTGATCCTATCTTGCAAGTCATTAGTCACCTACTATGTGTTATGATCCGGTAACCCCGAAGTGACAATAATCGGGACCACTCCCGGTGATGACCGTAGTTTGAGGAGTTCATGTATTCACTAAGTGTTAATGCTTTGGTCCGGTACTCTATTAAAAGGAGGCCTTAATATCCCTTAGTTTCCAATAGGACCCCGCTGCCACGGGAGGGTAGGACAAAAGATGTCATGCAAGTTCTTTTCCATAAGCACGTATGACTATATTCAGAATACATGCCTACATTACATTAATGAACTGGAGCTAGTTCTGTGTCACCCTATGTTATAACTGTTGCATGAGGAATCACATCTGACATAATTATCCATCACTGATCCAATGCCTACGAGCTTTTTACATATTGATCTTTGCTTAGTTACTTTTCCGTTGCCACTGTTACAATTACTACAAAACTGCTACTGTTACTTTTGCCACCGTTACCGTTACTTCCGTGCTACTTTGCTACTAAATACTTTGCTGCAGATATTAAGTTATTCAGGTGTGGTTGAATTGACAACTCAGCTGCTAATACTTGAGAATATTCTTTGGCTCCCCTTGTGTCGAATCAATAAATTTGGGTTGAATAGTCTACCCTCGAAAACTGTTGCGATCCCCTATACTTGTGGGTTATCAAGACTATTTTCTGGCGCCTTTGCCGGGGAACATAGCTCTATTCTTTGAGTCAGTTGGGATTTATATCTGCTGGTCACTATGAGGAACTTGAAAGACGAAAAAACCAAGATTTATCCCTGAACTACGAGGGGAGGTAAGGAACTGCCATCTACCTCTGCACTTGATTCACCTTCTGTTTTGAGTAAACTTGCGACACCTAAACCTGCTTCTGCTGATATGTCACATGTTATTGATGATGCCACTTCTGCTATGCATGATACTTATGATGAAACTACCTCTATCCTTGGTAATACTGTGCCACTAGGTGAATTTCTTGATGAACAACTTGCTAGGGCTAGAGAGAATGAAATTATTGAAACTGATAATATTGATGAAAGTGATGAAGAAGACTCTCCCCCTAGATATGAATTGCCTGTTGTGCCTGATGGTTATGTTATGGATGAAGAAACTGCTAGAGATTTTCTTGCTTGCAATGATAGATATGATCTTAAGAAATTATTAGCTAAGATGAAAGAAAAATCCTTGAATGCTAGAATGAAATATGACCCTGCTTTTGCTACTTCACCTATCTGTATTACTGATAAGGATTATGATTTCTCTGTCGATCCTGAGATAATTACTTTGGTTGAATCTGATCCTTTTTATGGCTATGAATCTGAAACTGTTGTGGCACATTTTACTAAATTAAATGATATAGCCACCCTATTCACTGATGATGAGAAAACTCGCTACTACTATATCCTTAAGTTATTTATGTTCTCATTAAAGGGTGATGCTAAAACATGGTTTAATTCTCTTGATCCTGGTTGTGTGCGTAGTCCCTAGGATATGATTTATTACTTCTCTGCTAAATATTTCCCCTCTCATAAGAAACAAGCTACCTTAAGGGAAATATATAATTTTGTGCAAATTGAGGAAGAGAGTCTCCCACAAGCTTGGGGGAGGCTTCTCCAATTACTTAATGCTTTGCCTGATCATCCTCTCAAGAAAAATGAAATACTTTATATCTTTTATAATGGACTAACCGATGCTTCCAGAGACCATCTGGATAGTTGTGCTGGTTGTGTTTTCAGGGAAAGAACTGTTGATCAAGCTAAATTGCTATTGAATAATATGTTGACTAATGAAAATAATTGGACACCTCCTCAACCAACTCCTAAGCCAACTCCGAAGAAGAGGGGTATTCTATTTCTCAGTCCTGAAGATATGCAAGAGGCAAAGAAATCTATGAAAGAAAAAGGTATTAAAGCTGAAGATGTTAAGAATTTACCACCTATTGAAGAAATACATGGTCTTGATAACCCGACACAGGTAGTAAAGGTAAATTCTCTGTATAGATTTGATGAAGGTGATATTCCTCGTTATAAGTCTGCTAGCCAATGCTTGGATGAGTTTGATAATTTTATTGTCAAACAAGAAAACTTCGATGCTCATGTAGGTAGACAATTGAAACGTAATGCTTATATGATTGAACACTTGAGTGATTATATGTCCAGAGTTAAAGGTGAACTTAAACTCATTAGTAAACATGCTTCTATGGTTACCACTCAAGTAGAACAAGTGCTTAAAGCTCAAAATGATTTGCTCAATGAATTAAATAATAAGAAAAATGATAATGCTGTTAGAGTTATGACTAGAGGGGGTAAAATGACTCAGGAACCTTTGTATCCTGAGGGCCACCCTAAGAGAATTGAGCAAGATTCTCAGAGAACTAATGTTGATGCACCTAGTCCTTCTAAGAGGAAGAAAAAGAAAAATGATAGGACTTTGCATGCTTCTAGTGAACCTATTGTTGACACACCTGAGAATCCCAATGATATTTCTATTTCTGATGCTGAAACACAATCTGGTAATGAACATGAACCTAGTGATAATATTAATGATGATGTTCATGTTGATGCTCAACCTAGCAATGACAATGATGTAGAGATTGAACCTGCTGTTGATCTAGATAACCCACAATCAAAGAATCAACGTTATGATAAGAGAGACTTTGTTGCTAGGAAGCACGGTAAAGAAAGAGAACCATGGGTTCAGAAACCCATGCCATTTCCTCCTAAACCATCTAAGAAAAAGGATGATGAGGATTTTGAGCGCTTTGCAGAAATGGTTAGACCTATCTTTTTGCGTATGCGTTTGACTGATATGCTTAAAATGAATCCTTATGCGAAGTATATGAAAGATATTGTTACAAATAAAAGGAAGACACCGGAAGCTGAAATTTCCACCATGCTTGCTAATTATACTTTAAGAGTGGAATACCAAAGAAATTAGGAGGTCTAGGAGTACCAACTATACCATGCTCCATTAAAAGAAACTATGTTAAAACTGCTTTATGTGATCTTGGAGCTGGTGTTAGTGTTATGCCTCTCTCTTTATATCGTAGACTTGATTTGAATAATTTGACACCTACTGAAATATCTTTGCAAATGACCGATAAATCAACTGCTATACCTGTCGGTATTTGTGAGGATGTGCCTGTTGTGGTTGCAAACGTTACTATTTTAATACTTTGTTATTCTTGATATTCCCGAGGACGATAGTATGTCTATTATTCTTGGAAGACCCTTTTTGAATACTGCAGGGGCTGTTATTGATTGCAACAAAGGCAATGTCACTTTTCATGTTAACGGTAATGAGCATACGGTACACTTTCCGTGGAAACAACCTCAAGTCCACAGTATCAACTCTATTGGAAAAATTCCAACTATTACTATTGGAGGTTTTGAATTTCCTCTTCCTGCTGTCAAAAGGAAATATGATATTCTTATTGTTGGGGATGTGCATATCCCTGTTGAGGTAACCTAGTGCTATTCGAAAATTCTCCGGTTTCATGCGATTCGGAATGAGTTTGTTAACAAGACTTGATCAACCTTGTTAGTGGATTCCTTTTGATGAACATGAGATGGATGAAGTTAGAAAGCACAACTCTCTGCACTCTTCTTTTACTTTCTGTTATTTAGATTAAATGAAGTAAAAATAGTATTTTCTGCCTGTTTTCTGAATTATCCGTGCAATAAAAAAATACCCCGAAAATAAAAGTTGTCTAAATGCCCTGAAATTGAAATATGATTTTTTCTAGAATATTTAAGAATATCTGGCACCGAGAACAAACCAGGGGGAGCCACCACCTAGCCACGAGGGTCCAGGGCGCGCCCTACCCCCTGGGTGCGCCCCCTGCCTCGTGGGCCCCACGTGGCCCCCCTCCCCTTATTCCAGCACCCACACACTTCGTCTTCCTCCAGAAAAAATCCACAACCAGCTCAAACTCATGTTCTAGCTCGTTTTGCTGCAATTTTCGATCTCCTTGCTCAAAGCTCCACTCACAAAACTGCTTTGGGGGATTGTTCTTCGGTATGTGACTCCTCCAATGGTCCAATTAGTTTTTGTTCTAGTGCTTTATTTATTGCAAATTTTTGCTGCTTAGGTGACCCTGTTCTTGAGCTTGCATATCAAATTTATTTGGTCCCAAGTAGTTCTAATGCATGATATAATCTCTAGGCACTTGTGAGAGTAGTTGCTATCAATTTTATTGAGTTTAGTTCACCTTTATTTTGAGTCACTAAAAATTTCAGAAATTTTTCAGAGGAAGAAATATGTTTAGGAAAATGTACCAAGGTGGTTCTTCAAGGAAGAAAGGACCCAGGCCTGCAATACGTGAGCCAGACCATGAACCACCAAGAGAAGCTCAAGTGCGGCCTTGTGAATGGCCGTCAGAAAATTTCATGGTACAAGCAGGAATTAAGGATGAATTTGACGCGTATGTGCGTCATGCTGAACTCGAGGGTTTCGTGTCAGATAAGTGCCCCCAACATTACTACCTAACTGACTCCTTTGTGAGGAGGTTTAAATTTACATCATCACGCAATTCTCACATGGTCCTGTTTGATCTTTATGATAAATCTTATACCATGGATTTAGAGGATTTTAATACTACTTGTAAACTCCCGCAATGGGGTAGTGCTAGTGAACCTCGCAAATCTGAATATAAAGACTTTCTTGCTAGTATAACTGTGGGGGAGTCTAGGGAAACCACACAAGCTACCATAGGGAGTATTCATTTTCCTGCTATACATTATTTTGCTCTCTTCATAGGTAGATGTATTAATGGTAAGGATGAGGCATGTCACATGTGTGTTCCTGATCTTAGTGTTCTCAAGAGTGCTGTATTAGGAGATAAACAATATAAGTTGGGAGCCATTGTTGCACGTAGGTTGCATAATAACAGTATAAGTGGAAATTTGTTTGGTGGAATTTATGCAACCCGTGTAGCTAATTATCTTGAGATACCCATACATGAAAATGATATGGAGTTGCCTCCTGCTTATCTAGATTATAATGCTATGGTTCGTCATCAGTTTATTGAGAGGAATGAACAATTCCTCCAATACCGACTAATCTTTGACAGACGTCACACTGTCCATGTTGCTCTCCCTGCTCCTACTTTCTTTGACTTTCAGGCAAAGGGGAGATATGTTATAACCAGGGAGGAGGCAAATGAGTACGAGAGGAGGAAGGAGGCAGCTCGCCTCCAAGCTACAGCTCATCAGGCAATAGCCGCTGCAGCTCAGTACGACCCCAGCTACAACTTTGGATATCCGGCAGGCCAGCCGTGGCCATAGACCAACTTAGGCCAAAAGCCTAAGCTTGGGGGAGTACGTATTTCTCACCGACATTACATTCATGTTCACACACCCATTCTAGTTGTCGGTGCTCATACTCTTTCATTGTACTATCCATGCTAGTTTATTTTCCTTTTTTATGCTTTCTTCTTGTGTGTTTGATAAACCTTAAGAAAAACCAAAAAAAAATAGTTGTAGCTTTTAGCTAGTTTACTCTCCATGCTTGTAGTAGTAATAATTAAAAGAAAACCCAAAAATATTTCTCGTTCTTCTTTTGCTTGTTGGGAGCTTTCCCGTGTAAATAGTTTTATTTTATTTTCTTTTCTTTGGAGGTCGAGAGGAGAAGACCGTGATGAAAATGTTGGAGTGGCTCTTATATGCATTATTGTTGATTTAACGAGGAGCCCATATTACCTTGTCTTCTCCTGTGTATTAAATGATTGCAGATTCCAGCTTAGTCCAATCACTACAAAAAAATACACTTCTGTGATGATACGTGTTGTCACAGTAGGTCGCATTTTTTGTCATGCATGTACATCCATGACAAATTTATGACAGAATCAAGATAGTCATACCTGTGCTGTCGTAGAAGTGTTCCAAGACATTACCAAAATTATCATCACGGAAGTGTCCACTTCCATGACGATAAATCGCGCGTCACAGAAGTGCTTTCGTCAAGGGTGACCGACACGTGGCACCCACCGTAACGGAACGCCGTTAAGCTATCGAGTCGGGTTTTGGATCCGATAACCCGTTAACAGCCCCGACCAATGGGGATTTTCCACGTGTAAAATCATCATTGGCTGGAGGAGACACGTGTCAGGTCCGCGTTGGCACAGGTGTCACTCATCCAATGGGCGAGACGCGCCTATGATATGTTGACACGTGGACCGGCCCATCAAGTTTAAATGGGCCGGCCCAACTGAAGGCCCACAAGATTTTGCGGACCATAATGGGCCGGCCCAGCTAAAGGCCCATGAGATTTTGCGGACCATAATGGGCTGGCCCAGCTAAAGGCCCACAAGATTTTGCGGGCCATAATGGGCCGGCCCAGGTAAAGGCCCACAAGATTCTTGCGGATCATAATGGGCCGGCCCAGCTAAAGGCCCACGAGATATCGCCAACATTAATGGGCCGGCCCAGCTGTAGGCCCACAATATTTTGAGGACCCTAGTAGGCCGGCCCATGAACTGGCTACCATGTCTTGGGCCAAACGCCGGCCCATATTTGATCCGGTCCATTAATGGCCTGCCACGCTCCGGGCCTAATAGTGGCCCGTATGAGATCCGGCCCGTTAAAAGCCTACCACGTTTTGGGCCAAATTACGGCCCAGATCAGGTCCGACCCTTTAAGAGGCTTTGGGATCAATTATGGCCCATATCAGATTCGGCCTGTCAACTGGACACTATGCTTTTGGGCCCACTTGCTAAAGGCCCACTTAGTAATTCGGCCTGATATTAGTTTTGGCCTGTTAAGGGCCCGTTTAACATTTCGGCCCTATATTAATTTCAGCCTGTTAAAAGCCCGTCATATAGTTGGGCCTAACTACGACCCAGTTTGCATCCGGCCTGCTCGCAGCCGATATCTGATTGGGCCAAACAAGGAATGAGACAATTTTGGCCTGTTAAAAGCCCGTGATTTGATTCGCACAATCATGGGCCGGGGTTCATTTCGGACTGCTGCCGGCCCGTGAGCTGTTCGACACATTTCAGGCCCAACCTACATCGTGATTGCATGACGGCCCGATTATGTACCGTAATTTTACGGTTTGGCCGGTTTACTGCGAAGACAAGATATATATATATACAGTAAAATAACTGCAGCATCGTGAATAAGAAAAAACCTAGACTATACAATAAAGAAATTACGGCATATTACATCCACTAGGCATCAAAGTTCGCCACTATGATAATAAAGCACAAGCAGACAGCAGATTACATACACTGGGCATCAAAGATCGCCACCAGTGCAAATAAACACGCCGACAAAATAATATACGAAACCGACAACACTTCAATAGAGTTCAGGAAAGGTTAGCCCTGCTGGGGAGCT
Source organism: Aegilops tauschii subsp. strangulata (assembly GCF_002575655.3). Lineage (NCBI taxonomy): Eukaryota > Viridiplantae > Streptophyta > Magnoliopsida > Poales > Poaceae > Aegilops > Aegilops tauschii. Next base: position 365,719,831 of record NC_053035.3, on the reverse strand, counting down.
GCAGCGCAAGCAGCTGAGCAAGATGATGAGACTGCGCTTGTTCAACACTTATATCTTCCTCACTCTAAAAGATAAACAAGCAGACAGATGACAGGTTTTACACATAAAAGTATCAGTGCTGACAATTCATCACATTTCTTACTGACGAATATAGTGACACAGTGTAAAATTGCATTAATACAATATGGTATTGTTCAGGTCAAGACATGGCAGGAAATGACATTGTGAAGGAGTTGGCAGCTTCACGACACCACTCGATTACAGATCAAGAACTCATAAGTATCAATGGTTAGTGTGCTGTCAATTTATACCATTTTAGATTGGCAAATAAAGAGACGGTTTAAATAATAGTAGAATGATATGACATTGTTCATAGTTAAGACATTGCAGAATATGACATTGTGCTGTAGTGGGTAAGGTTCACCACACCACTGGATTACGGATGAAGAACAGAAGCATACATGCAGTGCAAAAGAAGATCACTTGCTCTGTATAGTTTAATTTACATGGTATGAAGAAGGAACTTGGTTGTACAACTGAAAACTTAAATTGAGAAAGGACAAACTTTTGTTTATGAACTACATGGTAAACTTTAAACAAGCAATTTGATGCAAACACCAAAAATAAACAGCCGTTGCAGTCATGCCTAACCAAATATATACAACAAAGTTTGAAGGCTTGAGATGGACAAACTTACATTATTGGTGAAGACAGGCTCTATAAAGGCCTTGTCCATGCTAATGGGGGGCCAATTCAAGAAGTTAACCACAGAATCTTCTTCAAAAGCAGTGCCTTTATTCTACATTTTGTTAAGAGTAAATATAGATGTGATAATATACGAAAAATGGAGAATATTTAAGATAAGATGAAGAGTGATGCTACATAACCAAGTAGCTATAAATGTAAGTGCAGAAATACATGCAAAAGGTACAGCCAAGAGCAATGCACAGCTAAACTTCTTCAGTACCGACCTTATGGTAAGAGTAATATAGATCTGATGTGTAGAGAATGGAGGGCAAAGGAAAATAAGCTGCAGAGTGATGGTACATGAACAACTACCTGTCATTATAAGTACACTGATAAAGGACAGAATGTACTTACAAGAACAATGCAGAGCTAAAAAAACATTGGCGTTGGATATATTCTACACTAATGTAACCATTCATACAGATCAGATAATTTGGAGCGAACAATTGATAAGCAAGCTATCATGCATACTGCTGTCACATAATGAACCAGGTATTTATGCAAGTACAGTGATACAAGACAACAGGTACTAACAAGAGCAAAGCAGCGGGCAGCATATTTGTGATATCCTGTCGTTCTTGTCAAACCGGAATTCTTCTTCGAGCAGATTTCCTGCAAAAAAGATCCGTAAGGCACATGCGGAAAAGTAGAAGTTCAAATTTTCATGTGATTTCATAGATAGTACCTCATCCTGGGAACGAGACCTGTGCATAACAAGGTTTTTCCATTCAATGTCTTCTAAATTTAGCACAGGAGACTTCACAGAAAATTCGTTTATAGACTTGCCATCAAAGTGTGATTTCCTCAGGTAACACCGATACTGCTGCAATGCTTCCTTGAAAAGCACAAGCAAGCTTTGCTCGTCATGACTATCCAGATTGACCCTCGCCTAGTTACAACAATGTAATGTAAATCATTGATGTGTTCAATCAGCAGAAAGCAGGAAAATAATAACCATGAATAATAGCACTTACATGTAAGTTGGACAGGAAGATGTGAAAATGGTGTTTGTCTTCACAATAATCTTCCCATGATGGGAATACATGCACGTAGTCCTTAACAACATTCAAAGCATTGTCTTTTAAACTAGGAATAAATGGAATGGGGTTCCAATCTACAGGAATTGGCCGTCTCTGCAGTTGGGATAGGTCTTCGGCCGGTGGACTTGCTGTACTTTTTGCTGGAGTGGGATTTTTCTGTGGTACAGCTGGTGCTATGGCAAATGAAATCGGTATACCTTTTCCTGGAGTGCAGGTCCTGTGTGGTGGGCCTAGTGGTGTGGCCAGTGAAGTATGGGTACAGTCTGCTGCAGTCGGTCCTACGTTTTGTGTCACTGGTTGTACAACCAATATAAGTGGGGTGCTGTCTGATTTCTTCGGCACCACCACGTTTTTCAAGGACTTTGCTGGTGCTCCTTCAGGTTCGGCAATCACCCTCTTCCTTTTTGATGTCTGATGCATAAGAACATCATTTGAGTGGAAAAACATGGTATGATGAGAGATGGAATATGTATTGATAATGGATGGGCATGGCATCTCGACATATATGATGAGTAAACTAAGCAGATGGCGGTGCGAAAAAGTAGAAGAAATGCAAGACAACATATGCAAGATACCCGCAATCAATAAAACATTGCCAAATTAGAACAGGCACCTTGATGGGTGAACAGGACAGGTCATCTGCCTTTGACTCCCCGAGGTTAGAATAGTCATTAGGATCATATTTTGAACAAGAATCAACAAGTGGGGAGCGTATGAGTTTCATTGCATCCAGAATGGCACTCAATGCCTTGGTGCCAATTTTGTAAGTCATTGCAGTGTTTTGCTTGAAGAGTGGACTGCTACTAGTGCGACACAAAGCAGCTACACAGATCATAGTGTAGATATAACGGGAAAACCTTAAGCATCAGAGTAAAATCAGCAAAGTGGAACTTGCTGGAATATATGTGCTAGTATTGCCGGTACGGCTAGAAAGCCTTCAGATACCAACTCTCTTCAAGTGAAGGTGCGGTACTGTTAATATCAGTGTAACTCTCAAAGGCGACACAGCTCCCCGCATTTCCTTGCTATTCTTATAGGATTCAAGTGGGTAGGCCACCACAAATCCTATTCCTATGTTTACAAGATCCTACGAATCAAAGAGGTTCAAAGTGTCCATCACAACCGACCGTATAGACCTCTACACCTCAAATGTCCCTGCTCATCTTCAGTACAAGGAACATACTGTACTACTATCATAATCGCTCCGTTCCAAAATATAAGTCTTGGTAGAGATTTCCACTATGGATCACATACAGATGTATCCAGATACATTTTAGAGTGTAGATTCACTCATTTTGCTCCATATGTAGTCCATGGTGGAATCTATACAAAGACTTGTATTTAGGAACGGAGAGAGTACATATTAAAGAAGAACGGAAGAGGAACATGGTCAAGAAGAGCAAGCAGATTTTGGATAATAAAATGTTGGTTGCGCAGTGCCCACACATGATGAACCAGAGCGCATTAAGAATGCAACTCCCAGCTGTCTCTCGACCATTTCAGGCGGTTGGATGAAGATCCTACGTCTCCTAACCCTTCTTCTTCCTCATCTCTGATTCTTCCCATACAGAACACCGCACGGGCCGCTGGCCGGACCACCGGCCCCCACCGCCTGTGTTCCTCCGCCACCCCCACCCCCACCCCCGCCCCAACCCCCACCCGCGTCAAGTTTTCTTCGTTCGGCGAGGCCCCACAACCACCCGAGCCCCTTTGATCGCACCGGCGAACTCCGGCGAGCTTTGAAAAATCGACTGACCCAATTTTGAAATTTAGTCTACTGTGATTTAACTAGTGTGGAATATAAAAGGGGAAAACCATAAGCATTGGGAGTATAGTGTTGAGCGTGCCATGGCAGATCTGAAGGTGAAAACCGGACAAAGGCAACTTCGCAACCAAGACAAGAAATCAGAGTAAAGCAGTGGCGATCTATTTTCTTGCTGCGATAAATAAGTTGAGCAGATACGAAAGAGTACCGCCTCTGGTGCGGCGCCGTGTACGCATCTGCTGAGAATTTGACGGTGCTGCGGTAGCGATGGCTATCGATGGTGTGGAAGCAGATCTAGGAGGGTAGATGGTGGCGGCGGGGCACGATGGACGAGACAGTCGTAGGAGCGGCGCCGGCAAGGTGGACGACGGCGGGGATGAAGCGAGAGGACGGGATGCAAGGATCCCGGTCCGAAGCAGTGGATGAGAGAGGTCGATCTCTTGTAATGGACAGCGGCGTCGGGGTATCAGCTCCGGCATGGTGGAGGAGGACGGCGGTGGATGGGGCGGCGGACAGCGGCGGACGGAGGAGGGTGGGGTGGAGAGGGTGTTTTGGCACCCACGGAGTACGAATGGGGAAAAGGGAGGTAGAGAGGAAGGGGGAACCATGTATTCAGGGCGCGCTTGTCTCAAATGCGAGGAAATTTACAAACTTAGCCCCCGTTTCAAATTTCTACTACATCACAGCAACATTAGTCGGTTGGGGATAGGACGGTAATCTCGCATACACCGAATATTTGCCGACGAGAGTTTGTTTTTGGCACCCACCGTGTATGAATATGAATCGGGGAGGGAGTCGATTTCGGCCAAGGACACACTGTGTTTTGGCGCCCACCGTGTATGAATCCGGGTGAGAGGCGGTTACGTCACGTTTGGGTGAAATTACAAACCCCTATCAAAACCTATAGAAATCCAGCAGATAGGCTTTGCGTGGCAGGGATAGGCAGTAGTGATTTCCATCTCGCAGATTTTGGTTTCGGGCGGTTACTGCGACTTTCCCCGCTTCGTTCAAATTTTCCAGAGTGCACGTTTACCGTGCCAACTCAATTCGAATCCCGTTTGTATTCTATTTTTTTCGGGCGGGATCCATTTTCAATTGGAATTACATTCTATATACATCATTTTTTATATATACTTTCAAAAGCACAACAAAGAATTCTGCTCCTTTATATGTATAATATGATTTACAAATACAACGATCTCGAAATCTTAGGTTGAATTTGAATTTTTTTAACCAAATTATGTTCTACTAAAATGTATGGATCAGTAATATCTACATATTAAATAACATAGATGTGCGTGAATTCATATGAGTATGCATGTTTGATAGATCAATTTTGGTTCGATTATGGATTACATGTATCATCATCTCGAATTCAAATATTTGAATCCCTTTTTTGTTCACTCCTTTCACGTCCATCTCTCTCGCATGCATGCTCCTTCAGGTAGCTATCACTCTCTTTTCTCCAGCTCACCCACACGCTCACTTCATGTTTCTCCTATCCTCGCAAACATGGTCTCTCGATGTCTCCCTTGAGAAGTGTCACACTCTCCCTATCATTATACATTACACGGTTTTCATTATCTCTCACGTCTCTACTGTTCTCAGGTATCACTCGGTACCTAAGCTTTCTTTTTCACCGCCACACACACAGTCTCCACTCGTCTTTCACTTTGTCTTTCTCTCTATGGGATTCTCTCACACACCCTATATGTCTCTACATATGACTCATACCACTAAAATTACTCTCTCTCTCTCCTGTAGACACAACATTTGTTGCAGTCTCCTTTTCGTCTCCATCCGAGACTGACATTATTCATTTGTTTACCGATCAGACAACCCCGATACCGTCTCCTCTCTCTCTCTCTCACAGACACACACACACACACAACTCCTACTTCCACTCCCCTTCTTGACTACCGTCTCTCTCTCACACACACAAAACTCTCGCTTTCGCACCCCGACTCGTATTTCTCTCACAAACATTTATCGACTAGCTAGCCTCTAGATAGGTTTATACACCCGCACACTCGTGCTTCCACCATCGCATACATGTCTCTCTCCCGCTCCTTATATCTATGTAGATTTTTCTTCCCTTCTTGAGACACGCCCTCTCGATCGTGCACACACACACTATCGCCTCATTTGAAGCTGATACTTATCGCACACACACTCCTTGTGTGTTTGTCACACATGCACTCCGTCCTCCTCCACTCTCCCTCTCTCTCACACACACATGGATTTTTGCAACAACTAGCAAGATGCCCATGCGTTGCACGGAACATCAAGATGCATTTGTATGAGTAGTTTATCTTGTGGGGGAAAAGGATGAACGAGGGAAGGCCTTATTTGCAAATGTGGAGAGGGGTGTGGGTATCTTTTTGCAAAATTGCCATAGTTTCCTTCCTATCCGTCAGATATAGATCGGACGGCCTATATTGCAGGATGGCAGGCACACGATCATCACCGACAATGCTTTTTATAAGAGTAGGGATAAAAAATAGAGTTGGTGATGATGGTGGGCCTGCCATTCTGCAATGTAGGTCGTCCGATTTATATCTGACGGATAGGAAGGAAAATATGGCAATTTACCCGCACTCTTCACCACATTTGCAGATAAGGCCTTCCCTCGTTCATCCTTTTCTTCCACAAGATCTTGACGTTCCGTGCAATGCACGGGCATCTTGCTAGTAAGAGTAGAAATTAGACATATACCACTTCTCGAATCTTGAAACCAACAACATTCCTCCCTTATCTCATCAAAACCGCCAAAGGAATATATTTTGAGTGAAACATATCATATTTTTAGTGATATATGTATTTCAAAACTAGACTTTTTTTCTATCAAATCGGTGAATATGTATTAATCTACTTTGATCATGTGGCAACGCATTGGCACATTGCTAGTAGTTATTATAATTTTTTGGACACCAGAAAAACGGTGGAGTACATATACGAAGAGAAGAGGCGCACGCACGCAGTCGGCCTCTCGCTGTCTCGCACACATGAGTGTTACGTAAAGGCGATGTTAACAAATAAACCCTAAAACCCTAGGTGCACGATTGCTGCATTCGCAGGTACCGGTTACGTGGTAGAGCACCTTTGTAGGAATAGTCAGCTCGCGTGATAATTTGACCCGTAGGAGTTGATGGTCGGGACCACAGGTGAATGACTTGGAGCGCGGTGGCTCGCTAGTTGCCACAGATCGAGTAGCCATGTTTAAAAATAGCGGGGTTAAGAGTTCCGATTTTCAATGGCGCGTTATAAGTAGTAAGTAGTTTTTAGAACGATTGGTATGGAGCGAAAATGGAATTCATAGTACTATGTACCTCCTTGGCGTATGGTTGTATGGTTTTTTTTGCGATGGAGGTTGTATGGGTTTATGTTGCGAGATGTTGAACCTGGTAGTTCTAGGGCAAATACTATGGTTTAGATTTAGATGCTGGTTTTCAGTAATGAAAATCGGAAGGGGAAACCCTTCTTTGATTAAAAAAAACTACTACCTCCATTCTGGTTTACTAGTCCCCATCGTACTTTGGGTCAAAGTTTGTCCATGAATTTTACTTGTAAAATGTGAATGGAAAACGAGATTTTGTTATACCCAAACAAAAAAGGACTGGAGGGAGTGATTGCTCTGACACGGACGCGACCTCTCATAGCGCAGGCATTGAACTGGCGCGCCGGCCAAGAGGGCAGCACTCGCTGTAGGCCCGGCTGAGCACGCCTCCTCGCCGCGTGCAACCAGCTTAAGACTGCCCCGCCTGCCTTCATTGAATCTGCGCGTGTGCCGGCAACACGTCCTTCCGCGAGCCGGCAGGCATTTTAGAACACAAAAAATGACTAAAATATAATTAATTTACGCATGGTCTTGACTTGTTGTGCTCGCACTGGTAGCAGGAACTAGTAGAGGATTTTGTTTATTTATAACTCTCCTCACATTTTTTTGGCTTTGAAGTGAATCATGGTTGTGGACATTATGTATGAATGTGCAGATATCTGTGAACATGAGTTTGATGTGGAAGTTGAACTTGGAATGTCGGGCTTGCGCGTGAACTATACCATGTCCAATGCTTCGTCTGTTATTGTTTGGAAAGTAATTGCTGTTATTACATGACCCAAAAAAAACATTTTGTGCCACATCAGTAGATGCACGGACATCACAACAGGCATGCTGACTGGATAAACATTTGAACCTAGCTATTATGAAGGAAATTTTGTATTGACAACAGTTTTAGATAGCAGGAGACGCCTAGCCTGCTCTGCCTCTGCTAGCTTATTTCTGGCTTCTTCCATCTCTTCTTTGGCTTGGGGGAAGAGAGCATCTGATTGCTCTTTTCGCTTCTTCAGGAACTCAGCTACATTCTCAAGGGCTGCTGCACGCTTTCTTTCAGCCTTTACTAATGCCACGAGGACACGAACAGCTGACGACTCCACCTGGCTTGTGTGTAATCCAGCATTATCTGGGAATTTGCACCTTGTGTCTAATCCAGCATCATTAGGGAACTGGCACCTTTTGTGTAATCCAACCTCATTTTGGAAACATGATCTCGAGGTTGACCATACTTCCCTCCTCGCAGGAACTGCATCCTGACATGAAGTTACTTCTTTTTTAGATCAATACTCAGAGCAACCTAGATCCGTTTAGTAGAAGCCAGATAAACAGAACTCGGAGAAGTGAATTCAAAAGGAAAAAATAAAATAAAAAACAGACTACAAGGTGAGAACACCCACTTCCTACATCAAGCTAAAAATGAAAGCATTAGGACGATTAAGACTCTTCTTATTACACATCGAAGAACACCACGCTTAAGAGAAACAGAAACTACAACATATACACATCGAAGAACACGAGGCTACACGAAAGTAGTTGAAAGGGTGTTACTTACCAAAGCTCGTTTTACAGGTTCGGTGCAGCTCCTCTTTAACTTGCCACGCTCCTTGAAGATGTCCTAAATATCCTGTGTTTGGTCTTCATTGCTCCTCTGCATGTTAGCACTCGTGGTTTTAAAATCTCAACATGGCAAGAAAAATATACTACTAGTAATACTCTTGCATCTTGTGGGCAACATTAAAGCACTCGTCTGCCAAGTTAGAGCATCTCCAACAGAATCGCAACGCGCGGCGCTTTAAAGCGTTTACAGTGCTGAGATCGAGAATTAGATACTAGAGAGTAGAGGATAGTTCTCAGCATAGATAGATAAAAAAAAGATAATTCAACTACTCCTCGTCGTCCGACTCCTCCCCGATGATGTCCTCCTCCGACGTCTGACTGTAGGCGTGAAGATACCGATCGTCGTCGGATTCCCAGGGTGACGCTGCTCCTAGCCTCATGTTGAATTGAGCGTCCGCTTTTCGCCTACGCTTGTCCTCACAATAGGCGGCTCGCTCCGCCCTCCTCTTATCCCTCTCCGCCCTCCTTTGCGCGTAGAACTCGCGCTCGTTGATGATGTCCTGCGGGAAGTGTTGGCGCCACAATGCCCTAAGCCGCGGTAGAGGTGCGAACTCCTGCGCCCGCTCCCGCGTCGGCATGTTGGGGAAGTTCGATGTTCTATGAGGCCACCGAAGACGCCACTCCGCCGCGTCGTACGTGTGGGCGGCCTCGTTGGCGGTGTCAAAATTGCCGAGGCCGAGGCGCATCCCACGGAACTGGATCTCGGTGGAGAAGCCGCCGGAGGGGCGCGCGCGGACGCCGCGGTATCCCCAAGTTTCCCGGCGATGCGGCGGCGAGGCGAAAAAGAGCGGGGAGAGAGCGGTGGCGAGGCACAGAGCAGGGAGAGAGCGGTGGCAAGGCACAGAGCGGTGGGAGGGCGTTGGATTTTATAAAGCGCACCGGACGCCGCGCGCCAAAACTAGCGCACGCCCGACCGCTTTTTCCCGCGCGCGCGCGATCCTTTCCCGACGTCTCTGCTATCTCTACTCTCTTCTCTACTAGCATGATACAGGAGCGACACACAATTACAAGCTGATATTCTGTTGGACAATGGAGGCTATAACCAATTACTTTTACGGGAACAATAGCACCCAGGAAATTTGAAGGGTAGGTATGAACAAAATTGGAACTGCACATGTACTGCTAAGTGATTCAATACACATATTACCAATCGAGGAGGAGAACGATGGTCGCGGCGGCCTCTGTGAGTCATGGTCGGCAACGGGAGTCAGTTCATTGTCCATGACAGTGGTACTTCTGCGCTTGGTGTCGGCTTTCGGGAAGCAGATCCGAGACTGTGGAAGACGATGCCGGGGAAGAGGCTCCGTGTACGACGACGACGGTGGACCGGCTCCAGTGTGGCGTACGAGGTCGTCGATGAGGCAGATGCGCTGCGGTGGACGAGTGCGTCGATGTAAAGGGGAGGAGCACGAAGGCTGCGGTGCCGTGGAGAAGTCTATTTTGCGGTGGGGATAGAAAATGGGGAGTATTCACGTGTACTACTCTGGGTGCCGGGGTGGGGTTGCCTGGGTAGGGTGAGCCCGAAGTTACGAAAACAGCCCCCTACCAAGCGTCATCCGTAGGCCTGTTCCGAAGGCTATGATGGTAACTTCCCACTGCTCGAATCAGGGTCGCGGGAGATTTTCCCGTCGATCTCAAAATTTTGTGACACTGGACTCCCCGTGTGGCGTGTTGAGTGATTCGGCTAAGCAACTAGCGAGTAGTAGTAGTAAACTCTGCATATTAGGTTTGACCGAAGTCAAACTTCCTAAAGTTTGACCAAGTTTATAGAAAAATATAAACATTTACAATAACAAATATGTATGATGTGAAAGTACATTCAATAATGAATCTAATGGTATTTATTTGTTATTGTATATGTTAATATTTTTTGTTATAAGCTTTCTGAGAGTTTACAAAACTTGACTTTGACCAATGCTAATACGCGGACTTAAATAAAAACGGAGGGAGTACACATTTGTTTTCTTAGTTTGTAGTGAACTAATCATTTGTTGAAATTGTGAAATAAATATATCAGGCTATTGACTTCGAATGTAATGGTCTATACAATTCAATAGTTACAATCATTGTCGAATCCCAAGATGTATACAAGGTCTATAGTACTTCACAACATGCTCAAACTCACATAATCCCAGTCAAATGAGAATCTAAATGCATTTCATAGTTATTACTTTGTAGGATGCAACAAAAACAACCATAACTCTACACCAGCCATTATAGAAGCAACATTTTGACATATCCCAATGTGTGAATGAAACGTGCAGAGAGAGCTTTTGAAGATGGAGCAGATAGGGCGGGAAAGATTGTATGTATGTGGACGAGAGAGTAGGAGACAAACCTAACGAGACAGAGAGAGAGATAGAGAGAGAAAGAGAGTGGAAGAAGTTAGGTCTGTGAGAAAGATGGGTACATGTAATATACATGAGATGCGTGTGCATCTGGATTCTGTATACGTGGAAGGAGAAGAGACAACATGTTTGATGAGAGAGCTAGAAAAACATGGACGAGAGGGGAAGGATCTCGTGGGTTGAGGGATTGACAATTTTGTGCGGGGAAGAGAGGGATTGGTAATTTTGTGCAAGAGAGAGAGAGGGTGGGGGGAGGAGTCAGTCAGCCGTCGTCACATCACCCTGCTTCCAAATGACCCCGCATTCTCTAGCGCGGTGTGGTCGCCGTCTTCGATCTGCTCGATGCCCTCTTTGAAGATTGAGGTGTTGTGCATGTTGGGGTGCAAAGAAGCACAAGCGAGAGTGGTCGCCGTATAACCTTGGATGGGGATGAATTGTGTGCTCGGGGGAGTGTGTGTGTGTGTTGTGCTGCGTGTGTCTCTCTCTCTGTGTGTGTGTGTGTGTCAGATATTGAGAGAAAACAAACCTAAGGAGAGAAATGGGTATTCATGAAGAGATTGTGCGGGCCTTGAGGTGGGCAGGGGCCGGGTGAGGGTGTCAAAATGTGCGCATTGATGCATGTGTTGCATGCGACCGTGCGAGGGACGGACGAATCGAGAGAGATGGTTGTTGTGTTACGGATGCTCCTCTCTCTATCTCTCTCTCCCTCTCTCTCTCTCTCACACACACACACAAGTAAACTAGAAGACCGTTCTCTCATGTATAAACAATGTATTGGCATCTGTCTATGTCTCACTCATGCATGGTCATTTGGACATTCACACCTCTCTATGTCTGTATCACACGCACACCGTCTCCACATTGCCCTTCCGCCACAACACACATATGGACACATACACACGTTCTCTCTCAGTCACACACACAAAATCAGTATTAAAAAAAACTAGGGCGCACCTAAAACGTCCAAATCCAAATAAACACGAACTCGAGCTAAATTCAAATATATGGAAATATTGCAGCGTCAAGAACTTTCACAGGAAAAAAAGTTGAGTAATATTCGAGGATTGTTTTCACACAGACAAAAAGGTTCGGTGGATGTCCTTCGAGCGCGACGCGGTGACGCACCGTTCGATCGACCGCGCGGCCGCGGTTCACGCGCTTGCACAGGATTCCGTATCGTGGCTGTGATACTAACTAATAAAAGCGCTGCCTAAGTCTAATGTTTACGTGTACTAGTACGGTTTTCTTTTAAGTTTGACCAACCTTATATATAAAACTAAAGTAAGCTCCCACATGCGCACTCATCAATATGCCACCGCCGCCGTTGCGCATGCCGGCGCCCGCCTGCTCCGGCCAACAATTTCTCGCCCATCACCGCCGTGTCGCCGCCATCCCTGTGCCATGAAGCCGAAGGCTCGCCCGCTCATGTCGTCTGCAGTCCCTCCTCGCGATGCCGCCGCGCTGCCAAGCACGTGAGCAGCTGGTGGTGCCGCAGCGTACAAAGAGGAGGACGAGCGCATGCTCCAGCACGCCGGCGAGGAGGAACTAGCGTGTCATTGTCATCTCTGCCCGCGCGGAGGAGGCGCGCATGGTGGCTGTCGCGGCGGAAGCTGGTCGCGCGTGCGTCGAGCCCGCAAACCGGGTGCGGACGCGGAATCTACCTTCGAGACCTTGAACGCCACGTGGATCCTGCAATCTGAAGGAGCAATTTGGGTCAGTCGACTCATGTGAGCCGTTTGATGCAACATGGATGGCTAGAAGGGCTTCTTCCACCTCTTTTGCCGTCTTCTTCCTTCGCTCCGTCGAACTTCTTTCACAAATCGACTGACCCAAATTATACTACTAGTACGAACGTATTAAGTACCATAGGAACGCGAAGATACGAGCAGTAGTACCAACTGCAAGAAGAACAGTAGTAACACATAGTACTAGTACTACTATATGTACTAAAGAGTTCAAATAACGAGAAAGAACATAAACATAGTTCTGCTGGAGCCTCAGCACAACACACCCTTGAAAATAAACTAAGAAACTAGTCCGCTTGACACTGCAGTAGAACCAGCATGAGCGACGGCACTGCCACCTACTCGGAGTCCGAGTCCACGTCCTCGACTTCGTCCTCGTCCCTCTTCCTCTTCCTCTTCGCCGACGCTTCTTTGCTTGAACCAGACACTGGGCTCTATTTCTTCATCCAACCCTTGTAGATATTTAAACAAAGGTAGGCATCCATTGCTGCGTACAGGATGTGATCTTCATCTAATGTCTTCGACTCCCATGCATGATGAAACTCGTGATGAGGTTTCTTCAGTTTAGCGTATGAAGGATCAATCATGGCTGCTGCCAGGGTCAGCATTGAAGGTTGAGAGGAGGACACCAGGCTTGCCTTCTGGAGATCGAAGGGCTGGCCTACAACGAGACCTATCTGACGCAGGACATCCCTGTCGTTCTTAAAGCCTACAGTAACAAATTTCACTCTTTTGTCCATGAGGAAATTCTTAAAATCCTAGCACTCAACGTCGGCATGGCATATGTGGTATACCAAGCAAACGTTATGTACGCAAACCTGGATCACGGCGGGCTTCTTCCTCTCTTCGTCCTTTAGATCCTTCTCTCGTCCCAGGACTGTGGTGTACTCAACATCTAGCCCAGCGACCCACTCATCCATTGAACTGTTGAACATGCGTAGGAAGCGAGCAAGCCATGCTTTCACCGTCTCGGATCCACGTGTGTAGATGACGATGAACTGATCGCCGGTGATGGCTCTAACTTGGTACTCAGCGGCGACCATGGAGATTTGGGAGGCCATGGATTTTGGAGGAGGGTTAGGAGAAGTTGAACTGTTGTACCCCGCAAAAAAACTGGGAGCGAACTAATGTGAAAGGACGGGACGACTGGGAGCGAACTGTTGTAAGGTAGAAGACGGGGACGACTAGGGCATGCGAACGGCGTGGGGTTGCTGGCTTGCCCGGTAGATAAACGTCTGCAAGCCCCCAAAGAGTTCTCGAGAACTATGCGGGACCCACTAGATGTCATGTCTACTAGACCCATATCGTAGGCCTAACGGTATAGCTTCTGCCTGTTCGCACGCCATGCCGGCGCATGGATGTAACTTCACTTAATTCTGTCAAACGTCGCGCCTCCCACGACCTTCGCCTCCCTCGCGCGGTCGCGCCCTTTGAGACTTCGACCGGCTATAAATGAGGAATTTTTTTGCCTTTTTCTAGACAAGCAATTTTTTTGCCTACTCCGCATGCATGATACTCCTTCTGGTCCTTTTTACTCCCGTCAACTGTTTGCAAAGTGTTTGACCAAATTTATACTTTTTTTGAACACCACCTTATATTAATTAACCAGCCACACCAGTACACTCATTCGATACAATATTCACCACACAGGGCGGTACGTTATTTACAAGAATACCATCTAATCTATTGTCAAAGCTATACTTAGCGATTAAGTGTGCCACCTTATTGGCCGAACGGCTAATCTTTGAAAATTGAAGATTGTTGATCAACTTCGAGATGCTCAACGCTTTCATCTTCAGGTCACGCATAGCAGACCTGTCATAGTCCCCCAATGCAAGAGACGCTACCACAAAAGTGCAATCAGTCTCTAAAATTACAGGATTATGAAGAGAAATACCTATGTAGAGACCGGCAATGGAAGCCCTAAGCTCCGCTTCCTCCACGCTTTGACATGCATCAATGAAATCCCACGACCAAATTTATACTAAAAATATCAATATCTACAATACTGATTATAATGAGTATAAGAACTACGTTTTATAATGAGTGTAAAAATATTGATTTGACATTGTGAATGTTGACACATTTTTCTATAAGTCTGGTGAAAGTAGAGGTACATTGACTTCAGACAAAACTTAAATGCACAATGCAGACTAGTTCCTCCGTCCAGGTGCGTGCCATATCCTATCTTGTCATCACAACAAGGTTAGCTATTAGGCTGGCCATAGTGGGGGTAACATAAGTAGTATCATGCACTTGGGACTCGCAAACATGCTAATGTGGTAGGCAATTAAAGAAGAGAGAGATGGTTATAGTAACATAGGTAGATACCGTACCATAATAAATGTGATGCTACTATGTGTCATGCATGGCAATATATGAGACCACCTATGATACTAATCTATGATACTATGCACTATAGAGGTAGTAACATAGACTAGTAACATATGCATGTTACTAGTCTAAGTTACTCCCCACTATGACCAGCCTTAGAGTACCACTACCTCCCTTCTAGTTTAAAGGGCTCGATTCAAAAATTTCACCTACTCTTAGCAAGATAGTAGAGGCGGTGGAATAGTTTTTGAAGTCTGCAAAAGTACTCAACTAGTGCCGTCGTTCTTCACAAAAATGTGTTTACCAATGCATGCATGAACACTAGTTACTCTAACCCCCTCTCTTCTTTAATTCTTTGCCACATCAGCATGTTTGCTATTCCCGTGTGCATGATACCAGCTAAGATACCACCATTATGGCCAGCCTTAATCATCGCATGCAATAATTTAGTGCACCTTGAAATATGAACATGTGTGGGGCGTGTATGTTTTCAATGACTTGAGACTATACCTAGCCCGGTATGGAAGATGACTTATTATGCACCGTTCCCCATACCTGCAGGAAGCCCGTTCATCTCCAAATCTTTTCCTCTCCATGTGTGGAAACAATATGCCTGCCAAACTCTCCTTCTCCCTCCGGCGGTCCCACCACTCCACCCCGTGTGAAAAAATCTGCATGCATGACTCTCCTCCCCCCACGCTCGTCCAATCCGTTGTGACTAGCAATATTTCCACCCCTTCGCTCCCCCATAATTTACTCCAACAAATATGCCCACGTAGCTGTTACTTAACTGCAGGTGCATTGGGTCACTGGCATATGGGCCCAACAAGGGTCTGGCCCACATGTCAGTGACGCAACTGGACCTGCAGTTAAGTCAGTGCAGCTCAGTCCATATCTTACATAGGTGTGCCATTGCCCGCTATAAATACTGCGCCTCCCACGACATCGCTATCTCCTCCCCTCACGTTCACGTTCATCTCTATCTCCTCCCCCTCCCTCTCACGTCGACCACCATGGCATCGCCCCTCCCAAGCCCTAGGAGCCCCTCGCTGCACTGCACGGACGGTCACGCATCGCCGTTCTGTTCCTCGCCGCCACTAGTCAAGGAGGACGCGTCGGTGTTCCGCTCCTCGCCACTACGTGACGCGTCGCCGTTCCGTTCCTCGCCGCCACTAGTCGAGGAGGACGCGTTGGCGTTCCGCTCCTCGCCGCGGCGCGACGCGTCGCCGTTCCGTTCCTCGCCGCCACAAGTCGAGGAGGACGCGCTGGCGTTTTGCTCCTCGCCGCGACGCGTCGAGGTGGACGCGCCGGCGTTCCCAATCTCGCCAGCATGCGCGCCGGAGGACACGCCGGCTCCCTGCTACGAGGAGAATGCCGCGCCACCCGCCGAGCCCTCCCAGCCTTGAGGAGCTTTGGAAAGAAATGGATGTCGCCTTGTGGGAGGCTTTGCCTCCAGCAGAGCGCGCCAAAATAGAGGCGGAGAAGAAGGCCGAGGAAGAGAAGCGCACCATGGAACAAGCTGCATGGGAGGCCTATGTCGCGTCCGAGAGAGTCAGGCAATTGGCTCTCTGGCAGAAGGCTCGTGCGAGGGCCGTGAGGGTGGCGGAGGACGCCCGTGCCGACGCCCTGAGTGCAGTCGGGCCCAAGCGCCTCATCTACACTTGGCGGTACGTGGACCGGGTGCACGCTTCCAGCGAGGAGGAGTACCTATTGGCGCCGGATCACCACATCGGCTCGCCCGCCGGCAAGCCGCCAATCAGCACCTCGCGAGTTGCGAGGCTGAGGAAGAGGCATTGTGTCGGCGCGCTGGGAAACGGCCGCGCACCAGGGCACTCGTGGCGCGCCGCAAGCGCTCCTGCGAGCGCCGTGGCTTTTAGGAGGAGTATAATTTTTGTTTCGTAAGGCGATCTCATTAGTTTTGGGACGCAAATGATAAATCCCGAATGTTCAGGAATTTTTAGCGTCCTTAATTAAGTATGTAAAAGGGAAAGTTTGGAAACCTTGTGTATTCGTACGCATTTTGCAAGTACATGCATATAGCACAAACCTTACTATATACTATCGCACTACACGTCTCTCTCGATATATGCTTGCAGACTGTGCTACTCCCTCCGTCCAGGTCAATAAGTCATCTTTGGTTGTGCACCGTGACCAAGAAGGAGGGAAGACTTATACACCTAGACGGAGGGAGTACTACTATTACTTATGTACGTGCAAACACACGTTTTAACATTACGATGAGGTTTTTGTAAAAGTAGAAAAACAACACTAGTCAAGCTTGTGAAACGATTCAATGCAAAACAAATGCAAAAAATGCTCGTTTGATTGTTTACTTTTAGCTTCCTTCTCTGTGGTTATTTCTCTGTCGTACTTTGTACGGAGTATCTCACTGGTTGGAAAGGCATGCAAATTCCCAAACCGCTTCCTACACCCTGTATCGAATTTTTTGCCTAACAAGTTGTGCCGTGCAATTGGAATTCCAACTTGAGTACTACTACTAGTAGGAGTACCAGGGGCCAGTTCTTTTAGGCTTCTAGATTAGTAATGCCATAACTACTACCTCCGTCCTGGTTTATTGGTCCCCATTGTAATCTGTGTCAAATTTTGATCATAAATTTAACTAATGAAATGTTAGTGCATGTCACATGCACTACTCCATCCGTCTAGGTGAGTAAGTCATCTTAGGCTGTGCACCGTGACCAAGGAGGAGGAGAAAACGAGAAACGTTAATGTTTATTTGCTAATTAATAGTATTGCATGCAATGAACTAACCACTGCATGTCGTGTTTGATATCTCAAGTCATTAAAAGCATGCACACTCTTTATCTCTTATTGGTTGATATGTCAAGAAACAAGAAACGAGGCACGGAGTAGAAGTTAATGCACCGCGCCTAAGTGTTTTGGGATTATTTGGTTTTTGTAAGATGACTTACACACCTAGACGGAGGGATTACAATGGTGAGGAATAAACCGGTTAAATCTTTGGTCAAAATTTAGCACAAATTACAATGGTGAGGAATAAACCAGGACGGAGTAGTAGTTTAGAAGCCCAAATAAATGAGTGAGGCGCCTTATTGTTACTCTCCACTGTGACTAGTCTTGTGGGAAAAGCTGGGGAATCCGCCAAAAGAACTGGCCCTAGGAGTAGTAGCTAGGGATCGAGTGTGCGAGATGAACCGGAGAAAGTAAATGCAGAGAGATGAAATGCAAAAAAGACGGAGGGATGTGATGGTTGCTTGTCCATTTATTTTACTAGGCAACTTATTACTGGGAGTGGTTGGGTTTTGTGATATGACGACTTTATTGCCGCGCCACGAGCGGGGTGAGAGGTGAGACTCCCGTGCAGCGCCGCCCTCAACACTTGTACTACATCGGTCATGGTTTATTAGTCCCCCATTGAATTTGACTGAAGATTTAAGTGACAAAATGTTAGTGCATGTCAACAAAAACTATATCGTTGGATTCGTATTTGAACATAGTTTTGAATGATATAATTTTAGGTGACATGCATCAACATTTATCGTACTATATATAATGTTAGTTCAATTTTTGGTCGTACTAATCTATAGTAGTAAGGTGCCCATGCGTTGCACCGAAGAGTGAAATGCATTGATGGGGGAGTTGTTTATTTTGACAAAGGATGTGGGGGTCATCTCATGTGTAACGGGTATCGATAGATTTCTTCGGATATTATTTCATCTCTAGAGCTCACAAACATCCGGGTGAAATAGATAAAAAGGTATCTTTTGCAAACAAAAGCGTTCAACTGTTCAACCTGCATCCAAAACTTGTGAAGAAATAACACTTATTGTGCTTTGCGAGAAATGATCTTTAAGAATTAGTTTTTGAGTATCAATTGTTATACATGTTGGCTACAGATGACATGGCACTTTCTTATAGTCAACAGTTGGCTATACTATTAAGTAATATTAACCATGCCCTTATACACCTAGACGGAGGGATTAAATCAGGATGACTTGCAAGCGGGCAGAGGAGATGTAAGAAATGGTTCATCGTAAGTCTTTCACCAGTACTGTAGTAAAAATTCATACATGGAAGATTCTAGACTAAACCATAAATGGATACACTTTTATTCATGAGCGATACTCCAATAGAGCAAGATCCTGCACGGAAGTCTCCACATGCTTAGACAGCGGATTACATTGAGCGAACACTAATGATCAACATTTAACTTGATAATGCGTATGTCCAGGTGAACCTCCTTGGAGTCCCCGTGCACCGCGTCGGCGGGTAAAGGATGCCATGGGTTTTGCATGTCCACATTGGCGGGATAGTCCCAGCTCCCCAGAGTCCAAGTCCGTTCGATGAGGCCGCGTGCCGCCCACGCGACCCGGAGGGGTAGTAACACTGACCACGCACCCGTACATCGGCCTCGTGTCAGTGTCAGCGTCAGCGCGTCGCCCCTAACGCACATTACAGAGACCGGGCGGCGGCCTGCGCGGGCCTCGCCGGTGCCCACGATCAAGAGGAAGACGCTGCCGTCCTCCTCTGAGACTAGCAGGCGGCGGTGATCCTCCAGCGACTCTGGCATGGTGAACGGGTAGCACGTCTCGTACTTGATGTTCTCCGCCAAGGGCCAGCAGTGACCGCTGCATGCATCCGTGAGGTGATGCACCATGTCCGCTGGCGAGCCACAAAACGGCATCGGGCACTCATAGTAGTGGACGAAGGGCTCCTTGGAGGCATCGACCAGGCCGTCCATGAAACGGGAGTGGCTGTAGGGGACGTTGCGCCAGTTGAATATATGAGCAAGTTACTACGAGATTTAATCGGAATAAGCACAAAATAAATCATGACGGCTATAACAGAGATGAAACTAATCATGTGGACTAGCATAGTAGTAGGATACAGAGTAGAAACATGAATTCTACCATGATTTCGAATAGGAAGGTCAGAAACACATACGGTGCAACGGGAGCAGCACCGTTGGTGTTGAGGTTGTCGCCCATGTCCAAACACCACGTAGACACGGTCTTTGAGCACGGTTCATAGTCGTTCCACGCTCGGGCATTGAAGTTTGTAACTATTTTAGATTAGAATATACTACTCCTCCGGTGCTAGTAGTAGAGCAGAGTCCTACTCTACTACTCTACTCAAGCAAGTTAGGGCATAGCACTGTAGGGAGTACCAGTACTGTGATCACTCAAGCAAGTTGTCTGGCATCGACATAACCCTACGCTGCTAGTATGTGTCTCGTAAGTCAAGCGACGTGCTGTAGTCATCATCACCTGTCCACTTCCCGTAGCACATATTCGCTTCTCCATCTTTGTCCGCACATAATCTCTTCCAATCTTCCATCCCTGCTAAGGCGCCTCGCCCCCTTGTACGAAACCCAAGCACTAACAATGGCAGAACCGAGCAGCGTCTGCCGAAAGAGTGGCTAGAATTCGCTCCCCACAGAGGTAATCAAGCTCATTGTTTCGCGTGTGGACAATCTCAGTACCATGCCGCTTGCCGCGTGCTCGTCGGGGCTGTACCGTTTACTCAAAGCCCTCAGGCCGGAGCTTTTTAAGCCAGCTCCTTGATTGCTGATGCCGCCTGATCTTCAGAAACGGCGTGTCACGTAGCATAACGATCGTAGGGTGGCGAGCATCAACCCCCTTGACTGCGATCCGATCCCCATCAGCCTTAACTACATTAACGGTATGTACTGGGTCGGCATGAACACGTCTTGGATGGTGCTCGTCGACAGTCGCGGCAGCTGGATGCTCGTGGAGGTCTACACCCGACGATTGATCCCCCTTCCTTCGATTAACACTGCACTGCTTTGGCACCGCGGCCCAGAATACTCGGAATCTTACAGTAGCCAACATGATACCAAGTTTGATTTGCTCAAGGTTGTAATCTGCCAAGTGCCCACAAGATCTGCAAATTATAAAGACTTCAGGCTAATTGTGTTCTTTAAACATGGTCTCGCCTATCTGACAGGTCACTACGGTAAGTGGATAAATCTGCATGTCCATCGTAGGATCATACATCCTCCATGGTTCTCTGATGCCATTGAACACAACGGCTTCATTTACGCTGTCGACTCCTTCTATGGCTGGACGTATTGCTGGCCTACTCCAGTCATCGCTACAAACGGCTGTTACAGCAGTATGTTACTTTCCAATGATATCATGATGGCTTGCTTATATTACTGTCAACATTTGCTGAAAAAATATTCATGCTCATAACATGTTGTTCTTAAGATTGACTAAATCAAGAGCCCTTTTCTATTTAACTCCAACTTGATATGATGTTGTAGGCCGCCTGGTGTCCCTACCCTTCCTAATCCCAGAACCTTTCAAAGAGAAGCGGCATGGCAGTTGCAGGTGGTTCCTGGCTCGATCAGATGACGACGAAAGATTGATGATCATTCGCACGTACCGGATGTGTTGTTTCACGGAATACAATCACAGTCACTGCAAGGTCTTTGAGCAGGATCCCAACTTCTCTGGGCCTTCAGGAATTTTTTGACTGGAGGCTGGTAAGTAGCCTTGGTACACGCTCTCTGTTTGTCGGACTGAATTATCCGATTAACCAGGAGATAACCGACGGCAAGGATTATGATGGCAGCGCGGTTTCGTTCATCAGGCAAAACTGTGTGTACACAGCGTACCATGCGTCTCTGCATGCACCATACCCTGATATGTGCCGCCGCGCTCTGCAGCCCAAAGTAGGAGAGAGGGTCGCAAGTACCAGACTTCGACCTGCTGGCTCGAGTTTCCCCCGTCAGGCACCCATCTGGTTCAAGCCGTCAGCCAATCTCCAGAGCTTAATAAATAGTAACGTCTAACTGAGCCAGTTAGTTAGATGCATACACTTGGTGTAGTAGGATCTTTATTTAGTTTGATGCATACACTTGTTCTTTTTTGGTAGCCCTTTTGTAACGATGGCTGATGTTTGGTTTGGAAGAGAGAGCTGCGTCTTCACTCTTCTGGCCTGCTTACTGCTTCTGTTGCACCCCCAGCCCTGGTTGCTGCAGCTGCTGTTTTCAATGTACAATCAGTAGTATATTTCGTCTGTTGGTTGAATACATGTGTTGTTAGAACGACAAACACAATGTTTTGGAAGTCGTTGCACGGTTCGATCCTTTAGTGCCCCGTACCGTACGTAGCGCATACTATTTTTCGTACGGAACACATTTTCCACTTGTTGATAACATGCAACCCACTGATGAAGGCCCAATAGAGAAGCCCATAATTAACTGGAAGGGAGGCTCTCACATGAATCTGGCCCAGGTACATGCTCATGGTCCCCTAAACATAAATAAGTAAATAAATAAATAAATAAAGCTAAATGCTCATGCACCAGTTCTTTGGGAAAATAGGTAGCCCAGTATTTATTTTTGAAGAATACCCAAGCTAGGACTATTTGTTTTCTCTGAATTACTGGGCTGCAAATCTTTCAAGACGAGGAGGGATGCATTCCGGCCTGGCTTAAGAGTATGGCCAATGTCTGTTAAAAGTAATATCAAAAGGGGTTGAAAATTCCAAAAAAATTATAGCAAATGGGATATAAGTTTATTTTTTGTTTTTGTTCTTCACTGATATCTTATACATATTTCATTGGATTTAACATGACATAGTACTAATTTATTTTTAAATTTGTTTTAGTATGGCTATTAATTTTTGGATTAAGAATATTTCGTTCCCCAGCAAAAATTTGTGAATTTTCAAAATTTCCCACATATTTAGTTAATTTTTTGACCCTGGTATTGACTAGAAAATGGCCAGCAATTCTACAAATGGAAAACGGGCTGCAATGAATTCCATATGAATTAGAAAATGAGTAAAAATTATAAAAGTAATAGAAAATGGGCTGTACACGCCACAGATTTCGAGGCTGACTTGTTTACGCAAGGCTTTGTCAGTGAACACATAATTCTAGCAGCAGTGACTGTTGGATGTCCATCCAACGGCCGACGTGCTTCTTCAATCTCTGATCTTCCTGCTCCAGCCGCCTAAACTAGCGCCGGCGGGACTGCCTGCTCCCTCCTCTTGTGGCCCGCTGTGATGCCCCGCAGGCTTCCCCGGCCCACCCTACTCCCTCCGCTGACCTGGCCGCACACAATCAACTGCCTCCTTATTACGCGAAAAAATGATTCCTCCCACTGACATCTGGGGCGCACCGGTTGGGAGGCTGGCCTGTGGGCCTACTAAGTTGACGCGTACGCAGGGCTTGTAAACTTAGTCAACAAACGATTCTAGCAGCAGTAACCGTTGCATTTGAATCGAACGGTCCTGCTGCTTCTTCAATCGCTGCTCTTCTTGCACCAGCCACCCAAACCAGCGTCGGGGAGACCGCCTGCTCCTGCCTCCAGTGGCCGGCTGTGCTGCCGTTGAGGCCTCATCACCCCCTACTACTCCCACCGCTAGCCAGGCCCTGCGGCGACGGCAGCCTCACACCGCAGCCGAACCAGTGAACCCTCGTAGTCCTCTCCACGTGGGCATCCACTACCGCGTCTTCCTCGGCTCCGCGTCGTCCCCTTCCTAGGCCTCGCCGTCGTCCACCGCCTTGGTGCTCTCGGCGCGGCGTGGTCAACATGGTCAACAACATTCCATCAGAAGAGTACTGTACGTGGAGAGGCTGACAGCTGGGTCCACGGCCACAACCCAGTTTTTTTGTGATTTGCCAAGTAAGTCGCTTTGTTAGGCCTATTGGGCTGCAAATCTTTCAAGACGAGGAGAGCTTTCATTCGGCTGGCTGAGAAAATGGCCCATCAGTAATGAGAAATGGGCTGTACATTTTTAAAACACATCAAACCGGCAATTAGTTTCAAATATCTTTTTTTTCATTTCGAGATTTTAAATTACATTAATTTTTATGCATGGAGAATTTGTTGGATTTTATATTGATATACATTTATTTTTAAAATCAGTTTGAATGTGAGTCGAAATTTCGGGATTAAAAACAGTTCGGACCGCACCGAAATATGCAAAATTTCGTATAATTTTTTAACCGTGGCCACAATATGGGCTGTAATGCTAACAAAAAGAATATGGGCTCCAAAAAAAACCTTAATAATTAGCAAATGGGCTGTAAATTATTAGAAATAATGGCAGATGGGCTGTATGCTGTTTTCCACAGATTTGAGGCTTTCCTAAAAAAAGGTTGACGCACAAGCAGTGACTGTTGGATGGCCATCCAACGGCCGTCGTGCTTCTTCAATCTCTGCTCTTCCTGCTCCAACCGCTCAAACAAGCGCCAGCGGGACTGCCTGCTCCCTCCTCCCCGCGGCCGGCTCTGCTGCCGCGCAGGCCTCACCGCCCCACCGTACTCCCATCGCTGGCCTAGCCATCCCTCTACTTACCCACACCTGCTGTTATTCTCCGGCGACGGCAGACGAACCAGTAAACCCTCGTACAGCCGTACTCCCCTCCGCGTGGGAAACAACTGCCGAGTATTCCCTGCCTCCGTGTCGTTCCCTTCCTAGGCCTCGCCGTCGTCCACCGCCATGGTGCTCTTGGCGCGGCCGGGTTAACGTGGTCAACGACCGACATGCATCTGAAGTGGACTATACGTGGAGAGGCCGACAGCTGGGTCCACGGCCGCACACAAGGATATGCCTCCTTATTACACGCAAAATAATGATTCCTCCACTTAACATCAGGGACCCACTGAAAGGGCCTCTGTATTTCGCGAAAAAACGTTACTGCCGCTGTCAACTCGGACCCACCAGCTATATCTACGCACGCAAGGAAGTGCCTCCTTATTACGCACAAAAAAATGAATACTCCCCCTGTTAGCTGGGACCTAGTATAGTGGTAGGCTGACTTGTGGGCCTACTAAGTTGACGGGGAGGGAGGGCTTTGTCAACTTAGTCAATATGCACGATTCTAGCTCCAGTGACCGTACGATGTCCATCCATCTGCCGTAGTGCTTCTTCAACCTCTGGTCTTCTTGCTCCAGCCGCCCAAACCAGCGTCGGTCGTGCCTCGTGCTCCTGCCTCCCGTGGCCGGCTGCGATGCGGCGGAGGGCTCACCGCCCCTACTACTCCCACCGCTGGCCAGGCCATCCCTCTACTCACCCACACCCCCTGTTATTCTGCGGCGACGGCAGCCTCACACCGCAGCGAACCAGTGAACCCTCGTACTCCTCTACGCGTGGGCATCCACTGCCGTGTCTTCCCCGGCTCCGCGTCGTCCCCTTCCTAGGCCTCACCGTCGTCCACCGCCCTGGTGCTCTCGTCGCGGCGTGGTCAACGTGGTCAAGGAACGGCTTCCATCGGACGTGGACTGTACGTGGAGATGCTGACAGCTGGGTCCACGGCCGCAGCAAGGAAGTGCCTCCTTATTACGTGCAAAATAATTATTCCTCCACCTGACAGCGGGGACCCACCGGACGGGCCACCGTATTTCATGAAAAAACATTTCCCCCTGACTTCTGGGACCCACCAGCTACATCTTCGCACGCAAGGAAGTGCCTGATAGTCGGGACCACCTGGTCGAAACGTACGTAGCGTTGTCATTCTGGTCGCGAACGTGTACGTACATATATACTGGTGGCTGTAGAGGCGCGCACGTGTCGTAGTAGAGGAGCGCACGTAGCATGTACACGTACGTACAACGGCCAGGGTGCAAGAAAGAAAATACGGCCACGTATGTGTACATACGGGCGGGGTCTCGAACGCCTACTCGCGCATACGTACGGCCAGGGCTCGTGTACATGGCTGGGTCAGAACGGAGAAACAGCGTCGTCATCGTGTTCATGGGGAGGCAACGGAATGCGTCGTGTTCATGGGGAGGAAACGAAATGCGTCGTGTTCATGGGGAGGCAACAGAATGCGTCGTGTTCATTGGGAGGCAACGGGACAGGTGGGAGCCAACCGGCTGGGTCGGAACGGAATGCGTGGCCGTGTTCATCGGGAGGGCTTGGACGGAATAGGCGATGGAAACGAGGCCTGGCGTACCGCAAAACGGAGGAAACGGACCTCCTACGTTCGGAACAGGGTCCTGTTGATCAGGAGGGGTGTGGCGTACCGCAAAACGGAGGAAACAGACCTCCTACGGTCGAAACGGGGGTCCTGTTGATCGGGAGGGGTGTGGCGTACCGCAAAACAGACGAAACGGACCTCCTCGGTCGAAACGGGGGTCCTGTTGATCGGGAGGGGTGTGGCGTACCGCAAAACGGACGAAACGGACCTCCTACGGTCGAAACAGGGGTCCTGTTCATCGGGAGGGGTGTGGCGTACGCAAAACAGGACTCCACGGGATACTGTTCATCTCCACCGTCGACCTCCTCCAGCCTCCACGGGCTACCGTCAACCTCCTCCAGCCTCCACGGGCTCCTGTTCATCCAGCCTCCACCGTGCGCTACTCCACCGGCTACTGTTCAACCACCCCTCCACCGTCTACTGTTCATCTAGCCCTCCACACCACGGGGTCCAGTTCAACCACCCCACCACGGGCACCCCTCCACCGTCTACTGTTCATCCAGCCCTCCACACCACGGGGTCCTGTTCATCCAAAGGCAACGCGACCGCTGACTGTTTATCCACCCCCGCAACGCTCACTGTTCATCCAATCGATCGGCTTCAGTTAGCAGCAGTAGCGAAGGAATCGCTCGATCGGGTTCAGTTAACAGCCATCGATCGATCGCTCGGGTTCAGTAACGCGTAGCCTGCAGTGCAATCGCTCGAGTTCAGTTAGAGCCGAACGCCTCGCTCGGGTTCAATTAGAGCCAACGTCTCGCACACACGCGCATACGTGTATGAGAGAAACGCGCATCGCTCATCCCCCGACCTCCCACCGTAACCGGGAACTCCCCAAAATTTTCCGCCCCAAAATTCATAGACGGCCCAAAGAATGTCATGCAGCTGCGTCTCCGGCCCGCCTAGGATGAAAAGCCCATTTTCTGTCATGATTTTTTGTCATAGAAGTAGGAGCCCACCACACCTATGATGATACCGGGTTTTGTCATAATTATCGTCATAGAAGTGTCATATGTATGACAGAAATTTTTTTCGTTCAGCCCAAAATGTCACAGATGTGTCTTCTTTTTGTAGTGAATGCACGTGCACTATTATTATTATCCACACCATTCGGTCGTGCAAGTGAAAGGCAATAATGATGATATATGATGGCCTGATTGAGATGAGAGAAGCTGGTACGAACTCGACCTCTCTTGTTTTTGTAAATATGATTAGTTCATCATTCTTGATTCAGCCTATTATGAATGAAACATGTTTGCAATGACAATTAGAGATTATAGTTGCTTATGCCATGCTTAATTAGCTAGGAGTTTATAATGGTTTACCTTCTGTGCCAACATGCTATTAAAATGGTTGTGATGTGGTATGATAGGGTGGTGTGCTCCTTTGAACGATTCGAGTGGCTTGACTTGGCACATGTTCACGCATGTAGTTGAAACAAAATCAACATAGCCTCCACGACATTTATGTTCATGTTGAATTATATCCTACTCATGCTTGCACTCAGTGTTGATTAATTTTAATGCATGTTCATGACTATTGTCGCTCTCTAGTTGGTCACTTCCTAGTCTTTTTTCTAGCCTTCACTTGTACTAAGCGGGAATACTTCTTGTGCATCCACTTCCTTAAACCCCAAAGTTATTCCATATGAGTCCATCATACCTTCCTATATGCGGTATCTACCTGCCGTTCCAAGTAAATTTGTATGTGCCAAACTCTAAACCTTCAAATGAAATTCTGTTTTGTATGCTCGAATAGCTCATGTATCAACTAGGGCTGTCTATATCTTCCATGCTAGGCGGGTTATTCTCAAGAGGAGTGCACTCCACTCCTCACTCACGAGAAAATGGCTGGTCACCGGGATGCCCAGTCCCATGCTCAAACCAAATCAAAATAATTGCAAACAAAACTCCCCCAGGATTGTTGTTAGTTGGAGGCACCCGTTGTTTCGGGCAAGCCATGGATTGATGATTGTTGGTGGAGGGGGAGTATAAACTTTACCATTGTGCTTGGGAACCGCCTATAATGTGTGTAGCATGGAAGATATCGAGATCTCTCGGTTGTTATGTTGACAATGAAAGTATGCCACTCAAAATATTATTTATCTCTATTTCAAAAACTGAGCTCTGGCACCTCTACAAATCCCTGCTTCCCTCTACGAAGGGCCTATCTATTTACTTTTATGTTGAGTCATCATCCTCTTATTAAAAAGCACCAGTTGGAGAGCATCGCTGTCATTTGCATCCATTACTATTAATTTACATTGAGTATGACTATGACTGGATCTCTTTTACCATGAATTACAATGTTTAGCCAGTCCTTGATCTTCAGAGGTGCTCTGCATTTATGTTTTGCGGTCTCAGAAAGGGCTAGCGAGATACCATCTTGTTATATCATATTATGATTGTTTTGAGAAAGTGTTGTCATTCGAGATTTATTATTATTGCTCGCTAGTTGATTATGCCATTGATATGAGTAAACATGAGACCTAAGTGTTATTGTGAATATGGTTAGTTCATAATCTTTGCTGAAAACTTGAATGCTGGCTCTACATATTTACAACAACAAGAGCAAACAGAGTTTGTAAAAGTTTATCTTTATCACTTTCAGTTTATCAACTGAATTGCTTGCAGCTGGCAGGTGCACGGGCGCGTGAAAGTCGGCGGGGACCTCATGGAACCCCGTGGCATCAAGCTTGGCGACAATGTGTGGCTCCCAGCCCATCAATGCCATGGGGATGGGCGCTGGCGCAGTCGGGGCGACAGGACCCGAAACGGGGACAGGCGCAGCGTCTTCCTGCAAGGGTGGTTCAAGCTCGTCCCAAACTGCCTTATGTTCTTGAGACTCCGGCTGGGTGTCTTCCTCAGGAAACTGGAAGACTAAGGGCAGACCATCATGATGCGGCATGGCATATGGTTAGGTCAGGCTGGTTGGAGGTAGACGACAGGGGAATCGGAGAGGAAGAGAGAAGATTGTAGCGATACCGGGTAGTGCGGGGTTGATTTTAAACTGCGGCGCCGGCGCCATTAAAAGTGGGGGCAGTTGGGACGAAGGTGGGCGGCGGAGCCTGGTCAAAGGGCTCGCCTCCCGGTGAGCCTACGCAGCGGTCTGCTTGCACGCCTCCCGGTCAGCCGGCACAGCGGTCTGCTCGCACGCCTCCCGTCAACTCATACGCTTGCTCGGACGGCACCTGCCGATGAGAAGCAGGACTCGTGGTGGCACGTAAACGCCCACAGTTTGAATAGTGAAAGCGTTCTCCTTAACGTGACAGGTCTTTGTTCCAAAATACCTTGGCTCTTCATTTTTGCAACTTCTCATAAGCAGCTTATCTCAAACTGAAGACATTTGTTGCTAAGAATGGATCCTTTCTAGAGAAGGAGTTTCTCTTGAAAGAAGTGAGTGGGAGGAAAGTAGAACTTGATTAGGTAATTGTACCTTCTCTCGAATCGGAAAGTAGTACATCACAGAAATCAGTTCCAATGAAGCCTACACCAATTAGTGAGGAAGTTAATGATGATGATCATGAAACTTCAGATCAAGTTACTACCGAACCTCGTAGGTCAACCAGAGTACGTTCCGCACCAGAGTGGTACGGTAACCCTATTCTGGAAGTCATGGTACGGTAACCCTATTCTGGAAGTCATGTTACTAGACCATGATGAACCTACGTACGGTAATCTTGTTCTGGAAGTCATGTTACTAGACCATGATGAACCTACGAACTATGAGGAAGTGATGATGAGCCCAGGTTCCGCAAAATGGCTTGAGGCCATGTGAGGGAGTCCTGGATTAGGGGGTCCTCGGACAGCCATACTATATACTTTGGCTAGACTGTTGGACTATGAAGATACAAGATTGAAGACTCCGTCCCATGTCCGGATGGGAATCTCCTTGGCGTGGAAGGCAAGCTTGGCAATTCGGATATGTAAATCTCCTCCCTTGTAACCGACTCTGTGTAACCCTAGCCCCCTCCGATATCTATATAAACTGGAGGGTTTAGTCCGTAGGACAACAACAATCATAATCATAGGCTAGCTTCTAGGGTTTAGCCTCTACGATCTCGTGGTAGATCAACTCTTGTAATACTCATATCATCAAGATCAATCAAGCAGGAAGTAGGGTATTACCTCCATCGAGAGGGCCCGAACCTGGGTAAACATTGTATCCCCCACCTCCTGTTACCATCCGCCTTAGACGCACAGTTCGGGACCCCCTACCCGAGATCCGCCGGTTTTGACACCGACATTGGTGCTTTCATTGAGAGTTCCACTGTGCCGTCGCAATAAAGGCTTGATGGCTCCTTCGATCATTGACAACGATGCGATCCAGGGCGAGGTTTTCCTCCCCGGATAGATCTTCGTATTCGACGGCTTCGTACTGCGGGCCAACTCACTTGGCCATCTAGAGCAGATCGAGAGCTACGCCCCTGGCCATTAGGTCAGGTTTGGAAGTTTGAACTATACCGCCGACATCCTTAGAGACTTGATCTTTGACGGATTCGAGGCCCTGTCAGGTGCGCCGCGCAGTCACGATGAGCATGACTTAGCTCTACCGTCGGACAGTATTCGGGAAATCACACCTGCGGCTACTCCGGCCCTCAATCCGGAATAGATTGCGCCGTCCGAGGACAGGTGGATGGACCCCGCCACGGAGGCCGCGCACTCAGCAGTGATAGAGCCGAATACTGACTTCACTTCCTATGAGACCCATGTTGCCGGACACTTGGATTCGTCCCAGGCCACGGGCTCCAAACCGCCTGCGTCCATGCCTATTGAATCTGATTGGGCACCGATCATGGAGTTTTCCTCCGCGGATATCTTTCAGCACTCACCACTGGGCGACGTGCTAAACTCATTGAGGTCTCTCTCCTTGTCAGGAAACCCTTGGCCGAACTATGTCCAGCTGGAGTGGGATGCGGACGACGAAGAAATTCGCTCCCCACCCACCGCCCACTTAATAGCCACTGTCGACGATTTAATCGACATGCTCGATTTCGGCTCCGAAGATATCGACGGTATGGACGACGACGCAGGAGACGAATAGGAACCACCGCCCACAGGGCGTTGGACTGCCACCTCATCATATGATATATACATGGTGGACACCCCCAAAGAAGGCGATGGTGATAAGGCAACGAAGGATAATCCCTCCAAGAAGTAATCCGGGCCCGTCCAGTTTGGACCGCATACTCGATCGCTCGTGTCAAATTCACGGCATCCCTGATAAGCCAGCCAACCACACCAACAGAGAATGCTGGGTGTTCAAACAGGCCGACAAGTTGAATATCGAAAACAAGGAAAAGGGGCTTCATAGCGACGATGAGGAGGAGCCCCGGCCGCCGAACACAGGAGGACAGAAGAAATTCCCTCCCTAAGTGAAAACGGTGAACATAATATACGCAACCCATATTCCCAAGAGGGAACGGAAGCGTGCACTAAGGGACGTCTATGCGATGGAGCCAGTCGCCCCAAAGTTCAACCCATGGTCTTCTTGTCCGATCACTTTCGATCGTAGGGACCACCCCACTAGTATCCGTCATGGCGGTTCTGCTGCATTGGTTCTTGATCCCATCATTGACGGATTTCACCTCACTCGAGTCCTTATGGACGGTGGCAGCAGCCTGAACCTGCTCTATCAGGATACAGTGCGCAAAATGAGTATAGACCCCTCGAGGATCAAACCCACAAAAACCACCTTCAAGGGTGTCATACCAGGTGTAGAGGCCTGTTGCACAGGCTCAATCACACTGGAAGTGGTCTTCGGATCTCCAGACAATTTCCGAAGTGAGGAGTTAATGTTTGATATTGTCCCCTTCCGCAGTGGCTATCACGCACTACTCGGACGAACCGCATTTGCTAGATTCAATGCAGTACCAGATTATGCATACCTCAAGCTCAAAATGCCAGGACCTCGCGGAGTTATAACAGTTAATGGAAACATAGAATGCTCGCTCCGCACGGAGGAGCACACTACAGCCCTCGCAGCAGAAACACAAAGCAGCCTTCTGAGGCCAACCGCCAATTCGGCGAAAAGGCCCCCGGACACCTTCAAGCGAGTCCGAAGTAACCTGCAACAGGATCTCTAGGCACGTTCAGAGCTCGGGTAGCAATTCGGCCTCCGTCCTAGTCCCAGTCAAGCGGCGAAATTTGTGCCGCGCGTACATAACTACGCACTCAAGATACCAGGGGCATAGGCGGAGGCACGACTATGGCACGTCCCACAATGCGGCTCAACCGCCCCAGGGGCCGTATACCTTTATCATTTTCTCTCTTTCAGGACCTTACTCTCTGGAAGCCCTTTCCGGTAGTCTGATTGTTGGACCCATTACGGGAAGGAAATACCAAGGAAGCAAGAAGCTCTGACGTACAAGGGAATTCCCAGGTGGTCTCTGATAACGATCGATGTACCTGTTTTTACATACCCATACGCAGCTTGCCCTTGGATAGGACATGTCAAATAGTCCTTTTTTTTGCTTATTGCACTACCTGTATACGTATGCTTTGACGTATTATTTAAATAACAATGTATAGCGTTAGCCTATTACTGCATTTCTTTTTTTCTTCTCTTTTCCTTGTCTGCTTACTTACGACAAATGGCACTCGTACATTCTGGTACGACCAGCGCGCCAGGGGCTTCAGTGTACCCCATAACATGACACGAAAAGTCCGAACACTTTCGACAGTGCGGCACCCCGAACTTATAGCATTATATGCATGAGCTCCGAATCATGTCTTGGGTCAATAGTTGGGTTTGCCCGGCTCCCATGTTTTGGTACCTTACGTTCCGCTATATCGGCTAAGGTAGCACTGGGAGAACTACTGCGATTGTGTCCCGGTTCTTCCGGACGAGCACCTCAGTAGAGAAAGCCGAAAACTGACTGTCATGATGCGGCGAGAGCCGGTCACTGTTCGAGAGGTCTCAAATCCTTAAAGATTTTTTCCGCTTCGGGCGAAGAATCAGCCTTGTCCGATTTAGGCATGGATAGCACCCCAAGTTCGGCCTTCTGAATACTAGGGGCTTTGCCAAAATTTAAAATTGTAGACTTCTATGGCTAAGTGAGAGTGATAAAGCTTTATAGTCCGATTGCCTGGTTCGTTGTGCTGAACACCTCCTTCGAAGGACCCAAAACTGGGATAAAGAGTGATCAGGTTTATCCCGAACACCTCAGTACTAGCTACATGAGGGCAGAAGTCGACGACTAGCCAACTCTCAGATTTTATAAATGGCCGCACAGAAGGTAATATTTTAAATTAACAAGCGTTGCATAGCGCACATGAACTCGTTTCATATTCCAGGATCACATGAGTACATTCATTCGAATATTATATCCTTATCACACTCCTCCGCCACAAGGCGAGCACCCTTCAGGACACTGTCATAGTACTTTTCGGGGTGGCGATGCTCCTTGCCCTCCGGCGGCCCCTCTTTCACCAGCTTCTCGGCGTCCATCTTCGCCCAGTGCACTTTCGCCCGGGCAAAAGCTCTGCGTGCACCCTCAATGCAGACGGACCGCTTGATGACTTCAACCCGGGGGCAGGCATTCACAAGCCGCTTTACCAGGCCGAAGTAGCTCCTAGGCAAGGGCTCGCCAGGCCACATCCGGACTATGAGACCCCTCATGGCCAGTTCGGCCGCCTTGTGAAGCTCGACCAGTTGCTTCAACTGGTCGCTCAAGGGCACCGGATGTTCAGTCCCAGCTTACTGAGACCAGAACAACTTCTCCGTCGAGCTCCCTTCCTTGGTCCGATAGAACACTGCGGCATCCGATACGCTGCGGGGCAGATCTGCAAACGCTCATAGAGAACTCCGAATTCGGGTAAGTAAAAGGAATGTTTCCTTCACATGCTTGCTTTGCATAAAGAATGCCTTACCAGCTGCTATCTTCTTGACCTCCTGAATCTCCTGGAGGGCCTTTTGGGCTTCGGCCTTGGCATTTTTCGCGCTCTCGAGGGCCTTCGCAAGCTCGGAATCTTGCGTCTTAGAGTCACGCTCCAAGGACTCGTATTTTTTGACGAAATCCTGGAGCTCTTGCTAAACCTCGCCGACGTGGGCCTCATGCCTCTCGCGCTCAGTGCGCTCCTTGGCCGCTTTGTCTTCAGCCTCGGACATCGCCTTCTTCAGGGCCGCCACTTTGGTCGTGGCCCCTAGCAAAATTCATGACGATCCTATGATTTATCAAACACCTTCTTTTCTTTTCGATGTACAGACGGGGTATTGCTTACCTTTGTTCTCTTCGAGCTACCTCTTGGTAAGGACGAGCTCTTCCTTGGACCGCTCAAGGTCCCGCTTCAGTACGGAGACCTCTGCAGTACGTGTGGCAGTGGCCAGCAGCGAAGCCTGTGTATGCACATAGACATATTCTGATTAGACTCCTGGGATTATTATTTGATCCTCTGTTCGGCCTTTCTTTGCAAATGCCAAACAGAGCATCAGGGGCTACTGTCTATGCTGTAACATTTTCTTATAATTTGATTACTCACCTCAAAGCCTGTTAGGAGGCTGGCACGGGCTTCAGTCAGCCCGCCTTTGGCGGACTGAACTTTCTCGACCACCGCACTCATGATAGTGCGGTGCTCTTCGTCGATGGAAGTGCCGCGAAGCACTTCCAGCAAGTTGTCTGATGCCTCTGGATGGACAGAGGCCATCGGCATGGAGGGCTTGCCCCTCTTAGCGAGGGGTCGTCTGACAGAGTCCGGAACCACTAGAGGTTCTGGCGCAGTATTCGGTTGGGGGCCAAGCTTGCCGCCCCCGTCATTTGGGCCGATGGGGGTCTTGCTACCCATGCGCCCAGTGTTCGGAATGTCGCCTTGAGGCGCTTCCAGGACTATCTCCCCTTGGTTCTGTGCCCTTTGAGACAACACCTCGACGTTCTCCGTAGGGCGGGGGGAGGAGGCAGTCGGGAGCGAATCACTGTTCATCTCCAACTCGCCCAAAGACTCCTCCGAAGAGGATACGCCGATATGGGCTTTGGAGGGACTGCATGATCATGTTCGGCATGATAAGAAACAACAAAACGAAACATACCAAGAATTATTATGGTATCTGGATACTTACGACTTCGCCAGGGGCTTATCCCTGGGCAGCCACTCGTCGTCGCTGTAGGCGGCGGTTGTGGAGTTGTCCGGAAGGAGGGTCCTTCCCTTCTTGGACCCTTCAGCCTCCCCAGATGGGGCGGCCTTCCTTTTCTTGTCTCCCCCGGCTGGGGGGATAACTTTCCTCTTCCTCCTCCTCGTCTTCATGGGAGGAGGGCGCTTCGGTGTTATTGGACGATGAGTCCGATACAACCTTGTGCCGGAGACCTTTCCTGGTCCCCGTGGCCTTCTTCTTGGCCTTCTTCTCCGGGACCTTATAAGGCGCTGGAACCAGCATCTCCATTAAGAGAGCATTTTATGGATCTTCGGGCAGAGGGGCTGGACAATCAATCTGCTCCGCTATCGCTACCCAGTCCTGTTAAAATGGCGTGGAGGCTCAGTTCCTTCACATAGTTATACTGGGGAAAGGAACATCTTGGGAGATGTGAAAAACTTACCGGATTGGCAGGATGCTTGGCGCTGAGTCCACGATCTTCAGTAAGGGGAGGAGGTACCTCGGCACCCTTGAACAACACCTTCTAGACGTCTTTGTGCATCATGTCGAAAAGCTCTCGCAGCGTCTGGTGCTTGGCCGGGTCGAACTCCCACATATTGAATGCCCGTCTTTGACACGGGACGATCCGGCGGAAGAGCATGACCTGGACCACGTTGACAAGCTTGATTTTCTTGCTCATCATGTTCCGGACACATTTCTGTAGTCCAGCCGGCTCCACCGACGAACCCCAGGATAGGCCCTTCTCTTTCCAGGAGGTGAGCCGCATGGGGATGCCGGATCGAAATTCGGGGGCCGCCACCCAGTTGGTGTCGCGCGGCTCGGTGATGTAGAACCACTCCGATTGCCACCCCTTCAAGGTCTCCACGTAGGAGCCCTCAAGCCAGGTGACATTGGGCATTTTGCCCACCATGGCGCCTCCGCACTCCGCTTGCTGGCCAACCACCACCTTCGGTTTTACATTGAAGGTCTTCAGCCACAGGCCAAAGTGGGGCTTGACGCGGAGGAAGGCCTCGCACACAACGATAAACACCGAGATGTTGAGGATGAAATTGGGGGCCAGATCATGAAAATCCAGCCCGTAGTAAAACATGAGCCCACGGACAAACGGGTGGAGGGGAAATCCTAGTCCGCGGACGAAGTGGGTAAGAAATACCACCCTCTCATGGGGTTCTGGAGTAGGGACGATCTGTCCTGCGTCTGGGAGCCGGTGCGTGATGTCTGCGGCCAGGTATCCAGCTTCCTGGAGCTTCGTAATGTCCTCCTCCATAACGGAGGAGACCATCCACTTACCCCCCGCTCCGGACATGTTTGGAATGGTTGTGCGGAGGAAAAAGCGAACTTGGGCGCTGGAGCTCGAGCGCATGAGAATGGATGGGCAGGGGAAGGAGAAGGCATGGGTGAGAAAGAGGAGTCCTTGTCCCTTTATAAAGATAGTAGAAATTGTGCGCCTCCCCACTTGCCTGGTAAACCCGCTTATTCCCCAAGCACCGTAATTGATGGCACGGCTGGGTTACCCACACCCGTATTGATGAGAATCCCGTGATAAGGGGACACGATCTCTGCTTCGACAAGACGTGCCAAGAAAACCGCCTCGCAATATGTGCAGGAGCTGGTTGAGAAAAACGGTTCGAGTGATGACTGGATCACAGCGTGATGTCACGTTGTCAGCAGATTAGATTTGTGGAAATATTATACTCTCTACGGTGGTATGTGGAATTTGTTTTGCAGAGCCGGACACGATCCTAGTGTTCAAAATCTTCTATGGAGTATTCGGAGGAGGAACCCGCCTTGCAATGCCGAAGACAATCTGCGCGCCGGACTCATCGTCATTGAAGCCTGATTCAGGGTCTACTGAGGGAGTACTGGATTAGGGGGTCCTCGGACAGCCAGACTATATACTTTGGCCGGACTGTTGGACTTTAAAGATACAAGATTGAAGACTTCGTCCCGTGTCCAGATGGGAATCTCCTTGGCGTGGAAGGCAAGCTGGGCAATTTGGATATGTAAATCTCCTCCCTTGTAACCGACTCTATGTAACCCTAGCCCCCTCCGGTGTCTATATAAACCGGAGGGTTTAGTCCGTAGGACAACAACAATCATAATCATAGGCTAGCTTCTAGGGTTTAGCCTCTACGATCTCGTGGTAGATCAACTCTTGTAATACTCATATCATTAAGATCAATCAAGCAGGAAGTAGGGTATTACCTCCATCGAGAGGGCCCGAACCTGGGTAAACATTGTGTCCCCCGCCTCCTGTTACCATCCGGCTTAGACGCATAGTTCGGGACCCCCTACCCGAGATCCGCCGGTTTTGACACCGACACCATGAAATCTGAGATGGGATCCATGTATGAGAAAAAGTGTGGACTTTGGTTGACTTTCCCGATGATCGGCAAGCCATTGAGAATAAATGGGTCTTCAAGAGGAATACAGACGCTGATGGTAGTGTTACTATCTTCAAAGCTCAAATTGTCGCAAAAGGTTTTCGACAAATTCAAAGGTGTTGACTACGATGAGATTTTCTCACTCGTATTGATGCTTAAGTCTGTCCGAATCATTTTAGCTATTGCCGCATTTTATGAAATCTGGCAAATGGATATCAAAACTGCATTCCTTAATGGATTTATTAAAGAAGAGTTGTATATGATGCAACCAGAAGGTTTTGTCAATCCTAAAGGTGCTAATAAAATGTGCAAGCTCCAGCGATCCATCTATGGATTAGTGCAAGCATCTCAGAGTTGGAATATACGCTTTGATGAATTGATCAAAGCATATAGTTTTATACAGACTTGCGGTGAAGCCTGTATTTACAAGAAAGTGAGTGGGAGCACTACAACCTTTCTGATAAGTATATGTGAATGACATATTGTTGATCGGAAATGATGTAGAATTTTCTGGAAATCATAAAGAAGTGTTTGAAAGGAGTTTTTCAAAGAAAGACCTCGGTGAAGCTGCTTACATATTGGGCATCAAGATCTATAGAGATAGATCAAGACGCTTGATAAGACTTTCGATGAGTACATACCTTGATAAGTTTTTGAAGGAGTTCAAAATGGATCAGTCAAAGAAGGAGTTCTTGCCTGAGTTGTAAGGTATGAAGTTGAGTAAGACTCAAAACCCGACCATGGAAGAAGATAGAATGAGAATGAAAGTCATTCCCTATGCCTCAGCCATAGGTTCTATAAAGTATGCCACGCTGTATACCAGACCTATTGTGTACCTTGCAATGAGTTTGGCAAGGGGATACAATAGTGATCCAGGAGTAGATCACTGGACATCGGTTAAAATTATCCTTAGGTACCTAAAGAGGACTAAGGAACAGTTTCTCGGTTATGGAAGTGACGAAGAGTTCGTCGCAAAGGGTTACGTCGATGCAAGCTTTGACACTGATCCGGATGACTCTGAGTCTCAATCTGGATACATATTGAAAGCATGAGCAATTAGCTAGAGTAGATCCATGCAGAGCTTTATAGACATAGAAATTTGCAAAATACATATGGATCTAAATGTGGCAGACCCGTTGACTAAACCTCTCTCACAAGCAAAACATGATCACACCTTAGTTCTCTTTGGGTGTTAATCACATGGTGATGTGAACTAGATTACTGACTCTAGTAAACCCTTTGGGTGTTGGTCACATGGCGATGTGAACTATGGGTGTTAATCACATGGTGATGTGAACTATTGGTGTTAAATCACATGGCAATGTGATCTAGATTATTGACTCTAGTGCAAGTGGGAGACTAAAGGAAATATGCCCTAGAGGCAATAATAAAGTTGTTATTTTATATTTCCTTATATCATGATAAATGTTTATTATTCATGCTAGAATTGTATTAACCAGAAACTTGATACATGTGTGAATACATAGACAAAACAAAGTGTCCCTAGTATGCCTCTACTTGACTAGCTCGTTAATCAAAGATGGTTAAGTTTCCAAACCATAGACATGTGTTGTCATTTGATGAGCGTGTTCACATCATTAGGAGAATATGTGATGGACAAGAC
This sequence comes from Aegilops tauschii subsp. strangulata, assembly GCF_002575655.3. Taxonomy (NCBI): domain Eukaryota; kingdom Viridiplantae; phylum Streptophyta; class Magnoliopsida; order Poales; family Poaceae; genus Aegilops; species Aegilops tauschii. The sequence continues at coordinate 365,680,869 of NC_053035.3, read as the reverse complement.
CCATCCATTAGCTTAGCACAATGATCATTAAGTTTTATTGCTATAGCTTTCTTCATGACTTATACATGTTCCTCTGGCTATGAGATTATGTAACTCCTGAATACCGGAGGAACACCTTGAGTGCTATCAAACGTCACTACATAAGTGGGTCATTATAAAGATGCTCTATAGGTGTCTCCGAAGGTGTTTGTTGGGCTGGCATAGATCGAGATTAGGATTTGTCACTCCGAGTATCGCAGAGGTATCTTTGGGACCTCTCGGTAATGCACATCGTGATAAGCCTTGCAAGCAATGTGACTAATGAGTTAGTTACAGGATGATGCATTACGGAATGAGTAAAGAAACTTGCCGGTAACGAGATTGAACTAGGTATGAGGATACCGACGATCGAATCTCAGGCAAGTAACATACCGATGACAAAGGGAATAATGTATGTTGTCATTGCGGTTTGACCGATAAAGATCTTCGTAGAATATGTAGGAACCAATATGAGCATCCATGTTCCACTATTGGTTATTGACCGGAGATGTGTCTCGGTCATGCATACATAGTTTTCGAACCCGTAGGGTCCGCACGCTTAACGTTCAACGACGATTTGTATTATGAGTTATCTGTTTTGGTGACCGAAGATTGTTCGGAGTCCCGTATGAGATCACAGACATGACGAGGAGTCTCTAAATGGTCGAGAGGTAAAGATTGATATATTGGACGATAGTATTTGGACACCGGAATGCTTTCGGGACGTTTCAGATATTTATCGGAGTACCGAGGGGTTACTGGAACCCCCCGGGGAAGTAATGGGCCAACATGGGCCATAGGGGAGAGAGAGGGGAGCCCACAAGGGGTGGCACGCCACCCCATGGGCTGTCCGAATTGGACAAGGCGAATGGGGCGTGACCCACCTTTCCTTTCCCCCTCTCCCTCTCCTTCCCTCTTTCCCCCTCCATGAGAAGGAAAAAAGGGGGGGCAAATCATACTAGGACTGGAGTCCTAGTAGGACTTCCCCCTCTTGGCGCGCCCCCTGGTGGGCGGCCTCCTCCTCTCCCTCCTTTATATACGTGGGCAAGGCACCCCTTGGAGAGACAACAGTTGTTCCTTAGCCGTGTGCGGTGCCCCCATCCACAGTTTACTCCTCCGGTCGTAGCGTCGTAGTGCTTAGGCGAAGCCCTACGCGGAGCACATCACCATCACCATCACAACACCATCGTGCTGATTTAACTCTCCCTCGATACTTTGCTGGATCAAGAGTTCGAGGGACGTCATCGAGCTGAGCGTGTGCTGAACTCGGAGGTGCCATACGTTTGGTGCTTGATCGGATGGATCGCGAAGACGCTCGACTACATCAACCGCGTTAAGCTAACACTTCCTCTTTGGGCTACGAGGGTACATGGACACACTCTCCCCCTCTCATTGCCATGCATCTCCCAGATAGATCTTGCATGATCATAGGAATTTTTTTGAAATTGCATGCTAAATCCCCCAACAGTTTTGCCATGTGACATTCATCACAGAATAAACCGTTTGGTTTGCTCTACGAAGGTTATTTTTACAGATTTCACTTCTTATGTCGTGTCAGTAGCGAAGGCACTATCCATCACTTATATTACTGGAAACAATTGGATCAGTCTGTTGTCTGAGTACAAGCTGAAGCTCTATGATGAATTGCAGTTTGGTTTAACAAACATGCCATAATTAGTCCTTCTCGCGTTTAAAAAAAATGAAGAAAAAGACTGGATCACGGTCACGGAGCCTAGTCAAGTTAGAAAGCTGATCATAGCAGACCAGACACGATCGCTGCTGTCTCGCACATCGGTACCACCTTCAGCAACGGATCGAGCACCGGTGCCTTCTTCGATGGCACTTGCTCTAGCACTGACAACAGCAGCAGCTCAGTCTGATCCAGCTGAGGATTGGGCACCGACTGTGTCAGCAGATCAAGCTGATCTACCAAAGGATCGGGCATCGACACCGGCACCTTCTCCCATACCGGCACCAGCTCTACAAGGAGCACCATCTCCGGCAATAGCAGTGGCACTACCAGTCGCACCGGCACAGGCACCACCAATGGATACGGCACCTGCACCAACACTTGCACTTGCATCTGCTCCGGCCCATGCAGCGGCACCGGAACCAGCAGTTGCACCGGCAACAGACTGGGTTGCAGTTCGTGCATATACCAAAGTCCTTACAAAAACCGACATCCACCTTCTTGGTAAGCATTGGCCGCCCAAGTGCTTCGTTCTTTTTTCTTTCCATGTCGTTTCACATGATTCATTGTGTTGATCTAACTATTTGTGTATGTCTTCTTGTTTGCAAACAGAGAATTCCTAGAGCAACGAGGGAGTCGTTCAACAATCCGAGCGACTGTGGCCAAGTTTCTCTTACCATGTGCAGCCTTGGTGTGAATGAACCTGCTCAATATACCATAAGTACAAAGGATGGTCGCATGATGATTGATGCTAAAGGATGGTCAAGGTTCAAATCTAAATCATATCTTGCGGTAGGGGATGATGTCAAAATCGAACTTTCTTGGCAAGGCGAGCTGGTCCAAATCAACTTTGAAATTCTTTAGTAGCAGCACGCAACTGCCGAACTGATCTATCCTCCGAGAGATTTTGATGTAATAATCTGGCATGGTGAAACAAGTGTCCTGTGTGTGTAAGTAGTACGACAGTATTATTTATCACGTAGTATATCGTTGATAGAATTGGAACTCTGATTGCTGGTTAGGAACTGTCGTTTGATTTCATTCTAACAGTTGTCGTGCTTTATTCAATTTTGTGTATTCGCCTTGCGACAACATCTAAAACCAGTGCCGTACCGATCGCTTGCAATATGAAAAGCGCTGAGGTAGAACACATGGGCCCCAAACATGCAGGCCCACCGGCCTGTGGCCCAAAGTCCAGAACTGTGAGCCTGTCTAAGTATTATATTCTCAGCTGAACCCCCATATTATGTTATACTAGCAAGATGCCTGTGCGTTGCACGTAACATCAAGATGCATTTGTATGAGTAGTTTATCTTGTGAGAGAAAAGGATGAACGATGGAAGGCCTTATTTGCAATTGTGGAGAGGTGTGTGGGTACCTTTTTGCAAAATTGCCATAGTTTCCTTCCTATCCGTCAGATATAAATCGGACGGCCTATATTGCAGTATGGCAGGCACACCATCATCACCAACTCTGTTTTCTATAATTATGTTATATATTCCCCTTGATTTTTCTTATGTATAAAGTTGTGATATAAAAGATTTTTATATTTCTTTACAGAGGGAGTATCTCTCTGTCAAAAATATATTTATGTGTAACTAGTTACTCTTGTCTTTCTACTTCCTTCCGCTGATATGTGGGGCATCCGGCAACGGGGTCCATGTGCCATGCACCAAATTAGAGTGCACAACTGCACGGTAGACTCACCCCGGTTATAGCACCACAGTAATGCCCAATGAGCTGTAAAATCACAAAAACCCCCACCTTTCCAGCTTTAGCAGTAAGCTGGACGGACGAAGCAGCAATATTTCACTGGGCCTGAATCCCCTTCTCCCTCGTCTGCTTGTTAAGAGAAAACCCCCTCTCGACGATTGCATAGGGTTTTCTCATGGAGAACCGGGTACGAATTCTTCATCCATCCCCATAAATCCAAGTCCCTTGGTCGCGGGTAATCCTAGGATGGCAGCTGTTGATGCATTTTTCTTAGTACTGAATCTAGTGTGTTTCATTTGCAGTGCCCAAAGTGCGAGGACCCGACAGGTTTCTACGCCCTCGGCGAGACGCCACACTTGTTCCTTCTCATCCTAACACTGGATTTTAAAACACACACACTATGTTCCTAGAATCCTCTTTTCTATCCGGGAGGGTGGGTTTTTTTGAACCTGTCGACTAATTTGGAAATTTGGATTGCTATATTTGGATAAAAGGTACTAGTACCATGGTCGACACTGACGTGAAGGAGGAAACTATTTCTAGATATGGATAGGGAATACATTGTGTTCTCACATTATTTTTCCTGCAGTGCATTCCTTGCTCTGCCAGAACACATGTACTCAAGATGCTTGGCCTTGCCATAAATTAATACACCAGTTTAATGGTCACATTGAAGACAAGCCATGGATATAAGTTCCGAGTTGGGTTCATGAACCAAGAAGATCGCTGCTTTTTTATGGCCGAACTTGGACAAACTTTCTGAATTGTTACGAACTGAAAGTTGGCGCACGAATGTTGATGGAAATAGCAGAACCTGGTCTCATCTTCACTGTGATCTTCCACCCCGACGTCGTTCCAATTGTTCATCCATGTTAGTTTTGTATCTGGTTCTTTCTTGTTGCCTCGATTACTTCTTAATACACCTACTCTGTCTAACTAATCACAATTTAACTTTAGAAGGAGCAATGAATCTCTCACGAAGATGCTACTTCTAACTAATATTTCTGATAATTGGTGGCACATGTAGGTTTTTTCCAAGTTAAGTAGGCTACTCGTTCGTTATTCTATAAGAACTCGACTGTTACTGATGGCAGTGAAGTTGACCGGGACGACATCCACAAGTTCCTACACTTCATTGATCGTCTTTGTCAGCGTCCTGGGAACGAGGGTCCCCAGACTTGCCTGCCTGCGGCCCACAGCGTGGCTCCACCATCGGCCCTGTACGGCTCATCTTCAACAGCGAACACTCAAGACCCTCGCGAGGGGCCAAGCCTCGCGAGGCGGACGACGCAGGACCTCCTCGGGGGCGGCCTCACTAGGCTGGCTCGCGAGGGGCGGAGAGATCAAGGCAAGGGGCACCTCGCGAGGTCCCTGTGACGCAAGCCATGATGACCAAGGCCAGGCGGGCGCCAGCGCACGCAGTGTACTCGTTTCCTCTTTGGTGCCAAAGAGGCAAGCACAGGCGAGGAGTCCCGAGGCATCAGGCAAAGGTTTCCATATCTGTGCAACAAGACCAAGACCAGCAGGACGGCAGGACGGAGGTCACCGTGGAGTCCAGGACGACGTCACCACCAGAGCCTTTGGCAGGCGAAGACCACCTTTAGTCAGGATAACTTGTACTACTTGTCTCCCTTCAAATTTGGCCGTTGTTGGATCCCTTCCCGCCTACATTTGGGAAGAGGACCAGGGCCTCTATAAATAGGACTAGCCACCACCGTAGGAAGAGGAGACTCATCTTGGATTAGATCCATTCCACCCTCACACACACAAGCTCACCGAGCTCAAGAACACCTCTCCTCAGGAGGATGTTCTTCCCTTGTACTTGTTCATCCTCAGCCCAAGAGGCAATCCACCACACCGCACTGGAGTAGGGTATTACACCAAATCGGTTGCCCGAACCAGTATAAACCCTGTGTCCCTTGTTCTACGAGTTCGACGCACTAAGCTTTGAGATTGTGGTGAGAGCGTGAGCTAGGGGGAGGAGAGATATTCGTGCGCACCCCAGAGTTTGAACCTCAAGGGTTTTGTCAGAACCCGAAATCTGACATTTGGCGCGCCAGGTAGGGGTGCGCCAAAGCTTTCCTTTCATCAATCCATGCTCCGCCACCTCCGCCTTGTCCGCATGGCCGGCATTGCTCCCCCGGTTGGGATGACGGATGCCCACGACAGCGCCAGTGGCTCAGGGCCCTTGCCCCCGCCTTGCGACAGGTACAATGCCCGCCCAAGTTCAAGCCGGAGATGCCGGCATGTTATGACGGTGTGGCGGACCCGTCGGCCTTCCTGCTGGCATATGAAGAGGCCGTCCTGAAGGCTGGGGGCAACGACAAGGTCATGTCCAATTGGCTTCTCATGTCCCTCGCTGGTGCACCACGCGCCTGGCTACTCACCCTCCCGGGGTCCTCGGTGGAATATTGGGAGGAGCTACGCAGTCTCCTCGTTGCGCGCTTCGCGGCACTGGCGCCCCTCACCGTCGTGGCCCTCCTCGGTGGCTCGCAAGCACCGCCCTCGGACCGTCACACCAAGCAGTTCTTTCGCCAGATCGGCGCTGCTTCCGTGCAGCAAGGTGCTCCCCCGGGTTGGGCGGCGCCCAAGGCCGACCCCGCCTTCGACTTGGGGGATCACCCCGTCACCACCGTCGGCTCGGGCATGCTTCCAATGCTTTGCATGCCCACCATCTGCAACGTAGCTGTCACAAAGACCCTCATCGATGGTGGCGCCGGCCTCAACGTGCTCTCCGTGGAGGCTTTTAGCCTTCTGCACGTACCACTCGAACGACTCCGCCCCAGCAAGCCCTTCTCCGGGGTCGGCGGCGGCTCCACCAGCCCCCTAGGGCAGATCCGCCTTCCCGTTACCTTCGGCACTCACGACAACTACCGCACCGAGCTGATCGACTTCGGCATCGCCCGCATTGGCCTCCCGTACAACGCCATCCTCGGGTACCCGGCTCTGGCTCAGTTTATGGCGGCTACCCATCCGACCTACAACCTCATGAAGATGCCCGGGAGCAAGGACGTCCTCACCGTAGTTGGGGACACCAAGGAGGCCCTGGCGGTGCTCAAGCTTGCCCTCAAAACCGCCGCGGCAGCGCGACCAACCAACAAGGCCACCCCTGGGGTTAAGGAGGCCGCGCCAGCAAAGAAGAAGCAGTTGTTCACTCAAGATCGGGCCGAAACCAAGCAGGTGCCGTTTGAGGAAGATGGGTCCTCAAGAGCGACCTTCACCATAGGCACCAACCTCGACTCGGATCAAGAGGAGGCATTGGTGAGGTTCCTGCGTGCGAACAAGGATGTATCCGCCTGGGAACCCAAACAGCTAGTAGGAGCCCCAAGGGGGGTGATCGAGCATCAATTGAGGGTGTGCCCCAATGTGCGCCCTGTGAAGCAGAAGGCACGACGACAGTCCACGGAGAAGCAGTCCTTCATCATCCGGGAAACCCGCAAGCTGGAGGCAGCAGGTGTCATTTGCGAGGTTCGGTACCCTGAGTGGCTGGCGAATCCCGTCGTCATACCAAAGAAAGGTGGGAAGGAGCGCATGTGTGTTGACTTCGCCAACCTTAACAAGGCCTGTCCCCAAGACCCATTCCCGCTTCCGCGCATCGACCAGATTGTTGACTCCACCGCCGAGTGCGACCTGCTGTGCTTCCTGGACGCGTTCTCAGGCTATCACCAGATCAAGATGGCAGTAGAGGATGTGGAGAAGACGGCCTTCCCGACCCTATGTGGGGTGTACTGCTACACTTGCATGCCGTTCGGACTGCGCAACGCAGGCGCGACCTTCCAACGGCTGTTGCACATCGCCTTGGGTCAGTAGCTCGGGAGGAACGCTGAAGCCTACGTCGACGACATTGTGGTAAAGTCTTGGGAGGCGAGAACTTTGATTCAGGACCTGTAGGAGACCTTCGCAAGCCTGCGCCAAGTGGACCTGCGGCTCAACCCAGAGAAGTGCATGTTCGGTGTCCCCTCCGGCAAGCGGCTGGGCTTCCTCGTGTCCTACAGGGGGATCAAGGCTAGCCCGGAGAAGGTCAAGGCGATAGAAGACATGAGTCCACCACAAACTCTCAAAGATATGCAGAAGCTTGCGGGCTGCGTGACCTCACTAGGGCGCTTCATCTCCAAGCTGGGAGAGCGGGCCTTGCCATTCTTCAAGCTGATGAAGAAGAAGGGCCAGTTCGAGTGGACCCCGAAGGCCGATCAACCATTTCAAGACGTAAAGAGATACCTGACCAGTCCCCCGGTGATGGTGGCGCCTCGCCCTCTCGAGCCCCTGGTGCTTTACCTTGCCGCCACTCCCTACTCCGCCAGCGCAGCTCTATTGGCGGTTCGGGAAGAGCGCCAGGCCAAGGTCTGCCGCGCCGTGCAGCACCCCCAGCCGGGGCGATACGGGACCCATAGAGCACCGCGAAGGCTGCAGCGACGCCAACGAGTGACCAAGCCCACCAAGGCAGCATTCGCGGGCCTACAGAGGCCCCAATGGGCGATCAAGCTCTCGGGGTCCCGTCACCTCAGGAGACGCCCCAACCTCCGGCAAGCGCAGGCTCCGTCGACGCTCCTGCCCTCGTCGAGCACCCAGTGTACTTCGTCCGCACGGTACTGCAGGATGCAAGGGCACGGTACCCCATGCCTCAAAAGCTCTTGCTCGCGCTCTTGGTGGCCTCGCGTAAACTGCGGCACTACTTCCAAGGTCACCCAATCAAGGTCGTCTCGGCCTACCCGCTGGAGAGGGTGCTCAGGAGCCCCAACGCTGCTGGAAGAGTCGCCGAATGGAACATCGAGCTACAAGCGTTCCAGCTGGAGTTCAGCACAACCAGGGTCATCAAGGGAGCCGCGCTCGCCGACTTCGTGGCGGAATGGACTGATGCCCCGGGGTTTGAAGCAGACGAGGACCGATCCCTCTCGCCAGGAAGTGAAGCACCAGATAGCTGGGTCATGTATTTCGATTTCGCGTTCGCACGCCAGGGCGCGGCGGCTGGAGCAGTGCTCATCTCGCCCACCCAGGACAAGCTCTACTATGCCGTGCAGCTCTGCTTTCAGCAAGGCGAGAAGGTCTCCAACAACATCACGGAGTACGAAGGCCTCATCGCTGGCCTTAAGGCTGCGGTGGCCCTGGGGGTGAAGCGCCTCACCATTAGGGGTGACTTGTAGCTCCTCGTCAACTTCTCCAACAAGGTATACGAGCCGAGGGACGAGCACGTGGAGGCATACCTCGTGGAGGTACGCAAAATGGAAAAACAGCTCCTGGGCCTAGAGTTGTAGCACGTGCCCCGTGGCACCAACAAGGAGGCCGACGACATCGCCAAAAGGGAATCCAAGCGACAACCCCAAGAGCCTGGCGTCTTTGAGGAGCGGCTCTTCAAGCCTTCGGCAACACCTCCGCTTTCGGGGCTGGCCGCCTCGGGAGGAACTCCCCAACCACCTGGCTCGGGAGCCCCGGCCTGCGGCCCGACCTCGGGGGCGTGCCTACTCCTGGCGCTCGAGCCTCAGGAGGAGTGCTGGACCAAGGAGTTCAAGGTATACCTGACGCAAGGGACACTACCGGAGAAAGAGGAGGACGCGAAGCGCGTGGCCCGACAGGCTATGGCATACTGCATCCAGGACGGTGAGTTATACAGGAAGTGGCCAAATGACGTTTCCTTGGGATGCATCTCCAGGGGACAGGGGAGCGAGCTGCTAGCTGACATACACGGCAGAGACTACGGGCACCACTCGTCGTCACGAACCCTCGTCGGCAAGGCATTCCGCAGCGGGTTCTACTGCCCTACGGCGCTCAACGACGCAACCGAGCTGGTGAGGTCCTGCGAGGCCTGCCAATTCCATGCCAAGCAGATCCATCAGCCAGCTCAGGGCCTCCAGACCATCCCGCTCTCGTGGCCATTCCCAGTATGGGGGCTGGATATCTTAGGCCCGTTCCCTCGAGCGCCTGGGGGCTACCGCTACCTCTACATCGCCATCGACAAGTTCACCAAATGGGCGGAAGTAGAAGCTGTCCGCACCATCCCAACCGGGTCTGCGGTCAAGTTCATCAAGGGTCTCATGAGCCGGTTCGGGGTCCCTAATCGCATCATCACCGATAACGGTTCGCAGTTCACTAGCAATCTCTTCAAGACATATTGTGCTAACGTTGGAACGCAGATCTGCTACGCTTCGGTGGCACACCCCAGGAGCAATGGTCAAGCCGAACGCGCCAACGCAGAGGTCCTGAGAGGCCTCAAGACCAGGACCTTCAAGAAGAAGCTCAAGGCCTACAGCAGGGGCTGGCACGACGAGCTCCAGTCTGTGATGTGGTCCATCCGCACCACCGCCACCAAGCCAACGGGCGAGACCCCGTTCTTCCTCGTCTACGGAGCAGAACCAGTTCTCCCACACGAGGTCAAGCATCACTTGACGCGGGTCCTGGCGTTTGATGAGACGCAACAGGACGCCATGCGGGGGATGGACCTTGTGCTGGGGGAGGAACGTCGCCGTGAAGCCGCGCTTCGAGCGGCAAGATACCAGCAGGCGCTGTGGCGGTATCACTGCCGCAGCGTCCGCTCCAGGACGCTCGAGATTGACGACCTCGTCCTAAGGCGGGTGCTCTCCAAGGAAGGGCTGCATAAGCTTTCGCCCATGTGGGAGCGCCCGTTTAGGGTCGTCCACGTCTCCAGGCCTGGCGCCGTGCGCCTGGAGACGCAGGACGGGGTCCCCATCCAGAACGCCTGGAACATCCAGCACCTCCGGAGGTTCTACCCATGAAGCAAGGCCCAGCGCATGTGAAGCAAGGCCCCGTGCCTATGAAGGTCTCCGCTCGTGACACTCTCACGTAATAGTGAGTGGGGCTCTACACGCCCCGGAGTCTCAGGAGTGCCGCCCTCGGGCCTCAGGGGCTCCCTCCCACGTCCTAGTGGCAGCACTTAGCTCCGCGCTGGTGAGTAGACTAGACTAGGTGCCGGACGCGGCTTTTCATTTGCTTTGCATAGTTGGCTTTCCCCTCTTTAATGGAAGTTCGCATTCTGGTGTTTCTTGTCATCTTGGTTCGATCGCCTTTTTCCTCTGTTCTTCCCTAGGTTCTTTGTTTTGGCCCATACTCTCCCTCAGATGCCTCGCGAGGGGGCTGGACAGGTGCACTCATGAGCGTTTTTCCTGTTCTTCGTGAGGCACTCTCGCTCGAGGTCGCAAGCTGGTGCACCTCCCTCTTTTAAGTCCGTGCCCCTCGGGTACCGTGACACGGAGCACTTGGTCATGTCCGGCCACGCCCAAGGCCCGGGGCTTGGAAGAATAAGAGTTACTTAACGATTTTTTGCAGTTCCTTGACGCCTCCCAAGCCTATGGCAAGGAGGTCTCACCAGGTGCTGGGAGATGCGTGCCTCACGAGGCGGAAACTACTTCAGACGCGTCGAGCTAAGTTATCTCTACATGCCTACATAAAACACTGATGCTGAAACACGACACAGGAATGATAAACATGACATAGCGACTTGGAAATCACAGTCCGTTGCACGCCCTTGCAGGGCCCCATACTTGTTTCTTTTTTTAAATGCAGGAAGAAAGGAAAGAACAAAACAAAAGCGGCACACGACCCCGCAGCGGTTCACGAGGGTAGGCCCTTGGCGCCCTCCAGGACTCAGCCGGACCCCTCCTCGCGCTTCACTGGGGCACGACGATGAGACGACCCACTACCGCCCTCGAAGCGGGCACAACGGTGTGGTGGCTGGTCATAGCCGCCGCCGCTGGAGCTGTCGCCGGAGGAAGAGTCGCCGTAGCTGGACGAGCCGCGGCTGGCGCCAAGGACAAGTCCACCTTCACCCTCGTCACGACCGTCTCCAAGGCTAAGCAACTCGCCTCCCTCGTTGTCCTTAGGGCAGCACACGACGCGGCGACCATCTTCCCCGAATACCCTCACGTAGAGGGTCGCGTTGCCGTCGTACTTGAAGTGGAGGGTACTGAGGGAGTCCTGGACTAAGGGGTCCTCAGGCGTCCGGCCTGTTATCCATGGGACGGACTGATGGGCTGTGAAGACATGAAGGCCGAAGACTGCACCGTGTCCGGATCGGACTCTACTTGGCGTGGAGGGCAAGCTTGGCGACCGACTATGAAGATTCCTTCTTATGTAACCGACCCCATGTAACCCTAGATCTCTCCGGTGTCTATATAAACCGGAGAGCATAGTCCGGATATGACACATTCATTACCATATACACATAGGCTAGGCTTCTAGGGTTTAGCCATTACGATCTCGTGGTAGATCAACTCTTGTAACACTCATATTCATCAAGATCAATCAAGCAGGAAGTAGGGTATTACCTCCATAGATAGGGCCCGAACCTGGGTAAACATCGTGTTCCCCGTCTCCTGTTACCATCGATCCTAGACGCACAGTTCGGGACCCCCTACCCGAGATCCGCCGGTTTTGACACCGACATTAGTGCTTTCATTGAGAGTTCCACTATGCCGTTGGCAAAGGACTCGATGGCCCCTTCGATCATCAGTAATGGCGTCGTTCAGGGAGAAACCTTCCTCCCTAGACAAACCTTTGTGTTCGGCGACTTCGTACTGCGGGCCAACTTGCTTAGCCATCTGGAGCAGGTCGATAGTCACTCCCCTGGCCATCAGGTCAGATCTGGAAGCTTGAACTGCGTCGCGGATACTGGCAGAGACTCGATCTCCGATGGATTCAAGACTACGGCAGTCGCTCCCCCTCTCTCTGATGAACATGACTTAAATCTGTCATCGGATCACACCCAGGAGATGGATCCTGTTGCTGCAACGGCCCCTGAATCGAAGCAGATCATGCCCTTCGAGGCCACGAGGTCCACGGCGTGGGAGCCGCACATAGACTCGACATCCTGCAATACTTGCGTCAATGGAACTCCGGACTCGTTTTGGCTACATGTTCCAGATCAGGCGCGCCTACGGACACCGACCTGAATCTGTTATCGATTTTCGAATTTGGCGCTGCAGACTTCTTCCAGCACTCACCTTTTGGTGATATGCTAAATTCTTTAAAGAACTTATCCTTGGAGGAGGACTCACGGCCGAACTTTGTTCGGGTCGGGCTAGATTCAGATGACGAGGAATTTTGCTTCCCACCCGCCACCCACTTCATAGCCACTGTGAATGACTTAATAGACGTGCTTGACTATGGCTCCGAAGACATCGACGATATGGACGACGATGCCGATATGGAGCAAGGCCAAGACCCGCCGTTTACCGGACGTTGGACGACCACCTCTTCGTACGACGTGTACATGGTTGATACACCCAAAGGATCTGGCGACGACAACGAAGAGCCAGATGCGCATAAAACCTCTGAGACGCAGTCCAAGCGCCGATGCCCCAAGCGCTGTTCTAAGCCTCGTCGCTCAAAGGATGGCAACACCGGCACCGGAGAGAATAGTACTCCAGGCGACGCCGAAAACAATGAAGACCCTGTCGGAGCTACATCCGAACAGGAGGAACATGAGGACAGGCAAGACAACCCTGGCGAACGGGCCATAGAAGGTGATTTGGAGGACGACAGCTACCGTCCACCCTCCAAGGAGGAGACATGCCTCGGCAACAAAGACTTCATCGTGCCTGAGGATCCTCTGGAGCAGGAGCGCTTTAAGCTTCAGCTCATAGCCACTGCAAGGAGCCTGAAAAAGAAACAGCAGCAGCTTCAAGCTGAACAAGATCTGCTTGTCGACAGGTGGACTGATGTCCTGATAGCCGAAGAATACGGCCTCAGGCGCCCAACAAAAAGCTACCCGAAACGCAGACTGCTACCTCAATTCGATGAGGAAGCACCGGAGCACACATCTCCCTTGCGTAATGCGGAACGACCACCACGTGGCCGAGACAGGGAGGCCGACCGGCCGCCCTGCGGCCGGGATAAAGCGGCAACTCAGGCCGAACAGCAGCCTGCCCCACCGCCTCGTAAAAATAGAGACAGAAGAGTTCAGGGTCACACGTACGACCTCCAGCAGATCCTGGACGATAGAGCAGGACATACAAGATCGATCTACAGATCACGAGGGCATGCCTCGAGGCACAACGACGGCTACCTACTCGGATGTGATAAATCTAACCACGCCCGGGCCGAATACCGCAGACGGACTCCGTCAGAGCTACGCCACGACGCGGCCCGATATAGAGGTGTCCCACACCCTCTCAGCTTCACAGATGAAGTATTGGATCACGAATTCCCCGAGGGGTTCAAGCCTGTCAACATTGAATCATATGACGGCACAACCGATCCCGTAGTATGGATCGAGGATTTCATTCTCCATATCTGTATGGCTCAAGGAGATGACCTCCACACCATTAAATACCTCCCACTAAAACTCAAAGGGCCAACTCGGCACTGGCTTAACAACCTGCCTGAAAATTCTATCGGCGGCTGGGAGGACTTGGAAGAAGCCTTCCTGGACAACTTCCAGGGAACATATGTCCGGCCACCACACGCCGATGACTTAAGCCACATAGTTCAACAACCTGGAGAATTAGCCAGAAAATTCTGGACTAGGTTCCTAACAAAAAAGAACCAGATCGTTGACTGTCCGGATGCCGTGGCCTTAGCAGCCTTCAAACACAGCATCCGTGACGAATGGCTAGCATGCCACCTCGGCCAAGAAAAGCCGAAGTCCATGGCAGCCCTCACGGCACTCATGACCCGCTTTTGCATGTGAGAGGACAGTTGGCTGGCCCGTAGTAACAACACAGCTAGCGAGACAGGCCCCGCCGAGGCGAAGAATAGCACTAGCAAGCTCCGGCGCAATAGACACAAACGCCGAAGCAATGGCAACAACACCAATGACAATACGGTCAACGCCCGATTCACGGGCTCCAAGTCCGGCCAACGAAAGAAGCCCTACAAAAGGAACAATGAATGACCTTCCAGCCTGGACCGCATACTCGACCGTCCGTGCCAGATACATGGCACCAAGGAAAAGATAATCATACCAACAGAGATTGTTGGGTTTTCAAGCAGGCTGGCAAGTTAAATGCCGAAAACAAGGAAAAGGGATCACAAAGTGAGGACGAGGACGAAGAGCCCCGGTAGCCAAACACTGGGGGGCAGAAGAAATTTCCCCCTCAAGTCAGAACGGTGAACATGATATACGCTACGCACATCCCCAAAAGGGAGCGTAAGCGAGCACTTAGGGACGTCTACGCGGTAGAGCCAGTCGCCCCAAAATTCAATCCGTGGTCATCGTTCCTGATCACCTTCGATCGCCGGGATCACCCAACTAGTATCCGCCATGGTGGTTCAGCCGCACTAGTCCTCGACCCAATTATTGACGGGTTTCACCTAACACGAGTCTTGATGGACGGTGGTAGCAGCCTCAACCTGCTTTATCAGGACACAGTGCGGAAGATGGGCATTAACCCCTCGCGAATCAAACCATCAAATACTACCTTTACAGGAGTCATACCAGGCGTAGAGGCCCGCTGTACGAGCTCAATCACGCTGGAGGTGGTCTTTGGTTCTCCGGCCAACTTCCGAAGCGAAGAATTAATCTTCGATATCGTCCCCTTCCGCAGCGGCTATCACACACTGCTCGGACGAACCGCGTTTGCTAGATTCAACGCAGTGCCACACTACGCTTATCTCAAGCTCAAGATGCCCAGTCCACGCGGCGTCATAACAGTTAATGGCAATACGGAACGCTCCCTCCGAACAAAGGAGCACACCGCCGCCCTAGCAGCAGAAGTACAGAGCGGCCTTCTCAAGCAGCACCATAGTACGACTGCCGAGCCCTGGGACATCATTAAGAGGTCCCAGACTACACTGCAACAGGACGGCGCGGCTCATTAAGAGCTCGCCTAGCAACCCGGCCTCCGTCCCAGTCCCAATGAGGTAGTGGCATTCGTACCACGCGTGCACAATTACGCACTCAAAATGCGATGGACATCGATGGAGGCACAAGATAACCTGGGGCCTACAGTTCGGCCAGACAGATCCCGGACACACATACTTTTACCTTTTTCCTGTTTCAGGTTCCTTTTTCTGCGGGCCTGATCGCAAGTCCTTTAGAGGGATTGCCATACAACGGAGGCAAGCAGCACAAGTGTGTAGGGTAACCTTTATACGTTCTTCTTGACGATATTCAAACTTATTTCTCAGGACCTGCACGCTGCGCCCTACTGATCCCGGCATGTTAAATAGCCCGGATATTTCTCGCACCATCTGTACAAGATACGCCTTGATGTTTCCATCCAGTTATAATAAAAATGGTTCGTGGCCCAGTTTCTGTGGTTTTCGCTTCTTACTTCATTTTATTTCGATCTGCTTACTTGTGGCATCGATACTCTTCTGCATGTTTCATATTTTCCAGGGGCTACTTGTCGCCCCACAATACGGCAGCAAAGTCCGAACACTTCTTATATATAAGTTCGACACCCCGAATTTAGCATTATATGCATTGGCTCCGAATCATGTCTTTGGTCAATAGTTGGGTTGCCCAGCTCCTTTGCTTGCTACCCTATGTTTCGCTCTATCGGCTAGGGTAGTAAAGGGAGAACTACTGCGATTGTGCCCTGGCCTTGACCGGATGAGCACCTCAGTACAGAAAGCCTAAAACTGACTGTCATGATACGGCGAGAGCCGGTCAGCTGTTCGAGGGTTACAAAATCGTTGGAGATTTTTTCCGCGTCATGCGAAGGATCGACACTTCCTGATCAGATGCTGACAGCACCCTGGCCTAGACCAGGGGCTGCACACCTGCTTAATTATAAAACTCCTATGGCTAAGTGAGGGCGTTCAAGCCGTATAGTCTGATTTCCTTGTTCGTTGCGCTAAACAACTCCTCCAAAGGACCATATAATTGGATCAAGATTGTTTAGAATCCATCCCGAACACCTCCGTACTACCTACGTGAGGGCAGAAGCCGACGACTGGCCAACCCTCAGATTACAAATAACACGGCCGCACAGGAGGAAACAATTCAAAGCATAATAAAATTATTTTACAAACACCGTCTTTGTTCCCATAATACAAGGCAAAGGCAACATGAATACATTTATTCAAATACAACGTCCTGCGAACATTGCGCCGCCACAAGTCGAGACCCCTCTACGACATCCGCGAAATATCGCTCGGGTGTGCGGTGCTCCTTGCCCTCCGGCGGCCCACTGGCAACTTCAACAGCGTTCATCTTCGCTCGCCACATCTTGCAGCGAGCGAAGGCCATACGGGCACCTTCAATACAGGCGGAGCGCTTGATGACGTCCAGCCGAGGACAGGCCTCCACCAGACGCCTCACGAGTCCAAAGTAGCTGCCGGGCATAGCTTCGGCTGGCCATAGCCGGATTGTCAAATCCTTCATGGCTAGTTCGGCCACCCTGTGCAGCTCCACCAGCTACTTCAACTGATCAGTGAAGGACACGGGATGCTCTGGCGTTGCGTACTGCGACCAGAATAGCTTCTCCGTAGAACCTCCTCCTTCGGCTTGGTAGAACTCTGCAGCGTTTGATACGTTGCGTGGTAGATCCGCAAAAGCCCCTTGGAAACTCCGAACCCGGGTTAGTAAAAGGTATTGCTTCTTCGCATACTTGCATTGCATCTTAAATGCCTTAACCGCCGTGATCTTCTTGGCCTCCTAGACCTCCTGGAGAGCGGCCTGGGACTCATTCCGTGCGGCCTCCGCGCTCTGACGAGCCTTGGTGAGCTCGGCCTCTTGAGCCGACGCATCATTCTCCAAGGTCTCACATTTCTTCATCGCATCCTGGAGCTTCTGCTGGATTTCCTTGACCCGGCCCTCGAGCTTCTTACGGGCGCCTTGCTGCTGGACATCTTTCTCCTCGGCCTCGCCCAGGGCCTTCCTTAGGGCCTCGACCTCGGTCGCGGCTCCTGCACATATTACGACACTACAGTCAATATACATCGCCTACGCTTTCCGAACATACAGCAAGTCATTATTCACCTTGCTTCTCGTGGAGCCGAACCCTAACCTCGCCGAGCTCGTTCTCGGTCCGCTCCAGCCTCTGCCTCAATTCAGAGACTTCGGCAGCATGCGAGGTTGTGGCCAACACCGAAGCCTGCTTATGCATACATGCTATGTTAGTCTCCTACAATAGATCCTCTGTCCGGTTCTTCTCACCGGACAGTGTCTCAGGGGCTACTGACTACAGGTTTTTTCTCTTTCTATGTCACTTACCTCGAAACCTGTCAACAGGTTGCTGCAGGCCTCGTTCAGTCCACTCTTGGTGGACTGAACCTTCTCAATCACCACGCCGATAAGGACACGGTGCTCGTCCATAACGGAGGCGCAGGCGCCTCCATCAGGTTTTCCGGCACCCCTGGACGGACAGGGACCACTGGCGGAAGCGGCGCGCCCCCCTCCTTCAAAGGGGGCTACTCGACTGACTCCGGAGCCATATGGGTCTCCGGGATCGTATTCGGCTGAGGACCAAACTGGATGCGGCCCTCCTCGCCAGTTTCCATGGGGATCGTCTCCTCCATGTGTCTGGCAGTGGAGGCTTCGCCTCGTGGCGCCTCCCCGACAGCATCCTGGGCTCCTCCCCGGTTCGGATTGGCCCTCCGGGACAGTACTTCGGTGTCGTCCCTGGCCCCGGGGGAGTAAGCAGGCGGTGGTGACTGGCTCGCCATCTCCGATGGAGCCAACGAACCTCCAGACGAGGATCGCTGGATTAGGTCGCGGGCCGGACTGCAATAGTACAGTTAACTACATCAAGATAATGAAGAGAAAGGGCTGTATGTGTGCACGAGCGAGCCCTGCCACTTACGATGCAGCCCGGGGCTTAGTGCGGGGGCGCCGTTCCGGACTACTGTCAACGTCCCATGCGGTGTTTGCCGCTCGGGCGCCCTTCCCCTTTTTGGGCGCTTTCACCTCCGGATGTGCCGAGGCCGCCCTCTTCTTCTTCTCCTCGGGAGGAGGGTTGTTCTCCTCCTCCTCCTCCTCCTCCTCGTCATTGTCCTCAGGGACAGAGGAATGGGCCTCATCGTCTTCGGACGTCGCGTCCGAAGTGCCCTTGCGACGGGAGCCACTCTTGGCCCCCTTGGCCTTATTCTTAGCCTTCTTCTCCGGCGCCTTGTATGGCGCCGGCACCAGCATCTCCGCTAGGCGCGGGATGACCGGTTTCGGGCAGCGGAGCCGGACACTGGATCCGCTTCGCCCTCTCCATCCAGTCCTAAAGGAACCATAATAAAAGCTCAGACGCCACCCTTGAAACAATGAGGTTGGGGATACGTCAGAAATAACATAGCTTGCTGGCGGGGTGTGTACAATTGTGACCACGATCTGAATCCGTGGCCGATGGCTTCTCGTTGCCCTTAAAAAGCAACTTCCAGGCACCTTCGTGAGTAGTCTCGAAGATCCTTACCAAGGTCCGATGCTTCTTCGAATTGAACTCCCACAAAGGGTGGCTTCGGCGCTGGCACGGAAGAATCCGGCGGACCAGCATCACCTGGATGACGTCGACGAGCTTGACGTTCTTGGTCACCATGCTTTGGACGCGCATCTGCAGTGCTATCAGCTCGTCAGGTGAACACCAGTCCGGACTCTTCTCGACACAGGAGGTGAGTCGCATGGGAGCACCGGAGCGGAATTCGGCAGCCGCGGCCCAGGTGGTGCCGCGAGGTTCTGTGATGTAGAACCACTTCTTCTGCCATTCCTTTACTGTCTCCACGAAAGTGCCTTTGGGCCAGGAGACGTTGGATAGCTTGCTCACCATGGCTCCCCCGCACTCCGCGTGCTGGCCATCCACCACCTTCGGCTTCATGTAGAAGACTTTAAGCCACAGCTTGAAGTGGGGCTGGATGCGGAGGAAGGCCTCGCACACGATGATAAACGCCGAGATGTTGACGAAGGAATTCGGGGACAGATCATGGAAATCTATCCCGTCATAATACATCAGCCCGCGGACGAAAGGGTGGAGTGGAAACCCCAGCCCGCGGAAGAAATGAGGAAGGAATACAACCCTCTCGTCGTGCTCCGGTGTTGGGACGATTTGTCCCTCGGCCGGCAAGCGATGGGCTATTCCCTTCGCCAAATATCCGGCCGCTCGGAGCTCAGTAATGTCCTCCTCCTTGACGGAGGAGACCATCCACTTGCCTTGGCTACCGGATCCAGACATGGTTGCTTGAGTGGAAAGGAGATGAGGACTTGGGCGCTGGAGCTCGTGATCGGGAAGGCGGAGACAGAGAGAAAGCGTGAGAAGATGAAGAGGGAATCCTTATCCACTTATAAAGGCAGCAAACATTAAACGCCTCCTCACTTGCCTTAAGATTCGCCTATTCCCAAGGGTTGTGCAAACGGCACGGTTGGGTTACCCATGCCCGCATTGATGAGAACCCCGCAATAAGGGGACACGATCTCTGTTTCGACAAGACATGCCAATAGCAACCGCGTCTCGAAACGTGGGATGGCGGAAGAAAAACGGTTCGAAATTATAACCGGACAGACGCGATGTTGTGTTGTAAAGGAGCTGTCAACAGATTAGATTCATGCGAATATTATATTCTCTCTGCGGTTGTGTGTGATGTATAACAGGTCCGGATACAACCCTCACGTCTGAAGACTATATTGGAGTTCGGAAAAAAGGGGAACCCGCCTTGCAATGCCGAAGACAATCTGCGCGCCGGACTTCTCGTCATTGAAGCCAGGTTCAGGGGCTACTGAGGGAGTCCTGGACTAAGGGGTCCTCGGGCGTCCGGCCTGTTATCCATGGGCCGGACTGATGGGCTATGAAGACATGAAGGCCGAAGACTGCACCGTGTCCGGATTGGACTCTACTTGGCGTGGAGGGCAAGCTTGGCGACCGACTATGAAGATTCCTTCTTATGTAACCGACCCCATGTAACCCTAGATCTCTCCGGTGTTTATATAAACCAGAGAGCATAGTCCGGATAGGACACATTCATTACCATATACATATAGGCTAGGCTTCTAGGGTTTAGCCATTACGATCTCGTGGTAGATCAACTCTTGTAACACTCATATTCATCAAGATCAATCAAGCAGGAAGTAGGGTATTACCTCCATAGAGAGGGCCCGAACCTGGGTAAACATCGTGTTCCCCGTCTCCTGTTACCATCGATACTAGACGCATAGTTTGGGACCCCCTACCCGAGATGCGCCGGTTTTGACACCGACAGGTACACCGCCAGCCCAGGCCGCGCGCGCGGGCAAACGTTTACCAGCCGCAGGCCAGGGTTGCGTTGCCCGCTTTGAAGACTTCCACCGCGACCCACGAAGCCTTGCTACAGAAGCCGTCCGCCTGCAGCCAGAGACCGCATGGACCTGCGGCCGGCAGTTCACCGGTGAAGAAGCGCGGGAGCTGAAGCCAGGTGCCAGCCGGGTTCTCCGACCACACGACGAACTCCGACAACACCTCTGTCGAGTGGAGGCGCAGCCGGGGAGGCCGCGCAACCATGGCACGCCTCACTTCATCGACGGGACTGCCACGACCTGGGCGGCTCCCATCGCGCGAGGAGGCACCCCCGCCGCCGGAAGGGGCCACGACGGGGGTCGCAACGTGCTTACGTGGGCGACCGCGCCCCCTCTTGGGCGGCGGTGAGCCGGGCCCCTCCTGGCGGGCCTTCCCCTTCTCTACGGATGAGAACCTCTTCATCGGCGCCATAGGTGTCGCTGCTAGTGGTGAAGCAAGGGAGAAGAAGCGAGCGGAGCAGGAAGAGATGGGCGACGGGGGCTCTGCCCCCCTCTTCATTTATAGCAGGAGAAGGCCAACCGGCGACCCCCACGATCACAGGTAATGATGGTTTTCTCTGCATGCATTAGGGACTCATCAAATCGGACAGTTGCCGAGGCAGCATGGGGAAGCGGAGACGCCCACGTCCCATCAATCGCCATGTGTCAACCAGGGCCACAGGCTGTTGGGGCCCGCGGCGCTCCGCACTTGCCCCTTGGCTTCGCCTCGAAGCCAAGTCCGAGCGCGCCTTGGGCCCGGGGGCTACTGTCGGCGTCCTTGGAACGGGGGTCCCCAGACTTGCCTGCCTGCGGCCCACGGTGTGGCTCCACCAGCGGCCCTGTACAGCCTATCTTCCTCAGCGAACACTCAAGACCCTCGCAAGGGGCCAAGCCTCACGAGGCAAATGATGCAGGACCTCCTCGGGGGCAGCCTCACTAGGCTAGCTCACGAGGGGCGGAGAGATCAAGGCAAGGGGCACCTCGCGAGGTCCCTGTGACGCAAGCCATGATGACCAAGGCCAGGCGGGCGCCAGCGCACAGTGTACTCGTTTCCTCTTTGGTGCTAAAGAGGCAAGCGCAGGCGAGGAGTCCCGAGGCATCAAGGAAAGGTTTCCATATCGGTGCAACAAGACCAAGACCAGCAGGACAGCAGGACGGAGGTCACCGTGGAGCCCAGGACAGCGTCATCACCAGAGCCTTTGGCAGGCGAAGACCACCTTTAGTGAGGATAACTTGTACTAGTTGTCTCCCTTCAAATTTGGCCGTTATTGGATCCCTTCCCGCCTACATTTGGGAAGAGGACCAGGGCCTCTATAAATAGGACTAGCCACCACCGTAGGAAGGGGAGACTCATCTTGGATTAGATCCATTCCACCCTCAAACACACAAGCTCACCGAGCTCAAGAACACCTCTCCTCAGGAGGCTGTTCTTCCCTTGTACTTGTTCATCCTCAGCCCAAGAGGCAATCCACCACACCACACTGGAGTAGGGTACTACACCACATTGGTGGCCCGAACCAGTATAAACCCTGTGTCCCTTGTTCTGCGAGTTCAACGCACTGAGCTTTGAGATTGTGGTGAGAGCGTGAGATAGGGGGAGGAGAGATCTTCGTGCGCACCCCAGAGTTCGAACCTCAAGGGTTTTGTCGGAACCCGAAATCTGACAGTCTTGAGGTCCTTGTGGGGCGTTTCAATGGTGGAAGGTCACGTGGGATATGTGTGCCACTGCTGCACTCGTTGAACATGTCCAACTGTGTCGAGAAACTTATGGTACGAGCTGTTTTCTGTTATATATGTTGTTCATAAACTCTTGCTTATACACAGTTTACAGCTGTGATCTTCTTGAAACAGAAACTGCCCAGTTCTATTGTTCCTATACAGATGCCTGACCATGGTTGGGTCAGACTTGCGCTTGGTCACAACATGATGTTTATGTCGACCTACTCCATTCCCCTTGGAGGTGAAAAGATACTTATTCATGGGTGGACTCAAATAATGAAGGCCCGTCCATCTTGGAGAATAGGACAGAAGGTTATGTTTATGCTTTCCCATGGCTCTAAAGCGCATATCCTGTTTATTGACCACATTGCGAGATGAAGCCACTTTTAGAAGATTGTGGATGCGTAGGGTGGCGCCTAGGCCTTGGCCTGGAGCTTGGCGGCCTCACCCTTGGTTAAATGTAGGCAAAGTAGCACTGTTCAAGGCGTGCTTTGTATGGTTGAACTTGTATAAGTACTCATACTGCTTTCAGCTATGGTCGTTAAGTGCCCCTGCTGGTTTCAGTTAAGGTTGTTATGTACTCTTGCTACTTTTACAGTCTGTCGTGTTTCTTCAGTCCTGTCTTCCTCCAGCTACCAAAACCAAACCAGCGCCAACGGGGCTGCCTGCTTCCACCTCCCACGGCTGGCTGCGCCTCAGCGCACGCATCGCTGCCCCACCGTCTCCTAAGTCGTTAACCCCGACGTCCGAGGCCTCGCCGTCGTCCACCACGCGCTTTGGTGTGCTCGCGGCGGCGCCGCCCTCTTGCATCGTCAACATGGTCAACAAAAAAGAGGAATCGGGAGAGGACTGTATGTGGAGAGGATGACAGTAGGGGCCCACCATGTCCATGGCCGTACGGAAGGAAGTTCCTCATTTTTTGTTGTATATACTCCATTGTCAGCGTATGGAAAAAGGAAATGCTTCCTCCTAGTGGTTTCCTGACATCTGGGACCCACAACATTGTCAGCGTATATAGTCAATAGACAAGAGAACATCACAAGAGCGGCTGACACCTAGGACGTAGCTGCTCGAGCAGTAATTTTTTTTGTTATTGTTGAGATGGAGCAGGGTTTCAACTGGGCTGTGGCCCGTCTAGCCTAGGCTTATATTTTATGTTCATCACATGACCAGCCCAACTATTTTTTCTTTGTGAAAATGAGCCCAGTTTATTTGTTCTGAAGAATACCCAATCCAGGCCTACTTATTTTTCTATGCCCCGATGGGCTGCAACTCTTTCAAGACGCGTGCAAATCTTGAAAGTAATATGAAATGGGCTATAAATATAAAAAACAGATGACAAATTGGCAGTTACTTTATAATTTCCGGGTTTTTTTTCACATTTTTAGATTCCAATTTCATTTGGCTTTAACCTAATTTAAATATATCTTCAAAGTACTTTAAATCTGGATCGACATTTCGGTATTAAAAATAGTTTGGAACCCACAGAAATATGCGAAATTTCGTTTAAATTTTTAACCCTGGCCCTGGCCAACAAAAAAACGGACTGCAATAAATTGCATAAGCAGTTGCAATGAGCTATAAATTATTAAAAAAAATAGAGAATGGTCTGACTTGTGGGCCTATTAAGTTGATGCGTATGCAAGATTCTTTTACTTATTATATAAGTCAACAAATGATTCTAGCAGACGTAACCTTTGGATTTCAATCCAACGGCCGTCGTGTTTCTTCAATCTTTGATCTTCTTGCTCTAGCCGCCAAATCCAGCGCCGGCGGGACCGCCAGCTCCTGCCTCCCGTCGCCGGCTGTGCTGCCGCGCAGGCCTCACCTCCCCCTACTACTCCCACCGCTGGCCAGGCCATCCCTCTACTCGCCCACATCCCTCCGCTGTTGTGGCTTCACCGCCTCTGGGTCATTCCCTTCCTGGGTCTTGCCGTCGTCCATCGCGCTTGTGTTCTCGGCACGGCGTGGTCAACGTTGTCAACAAACGACAACATCGGAAGAAGGATGTACATGGAGAGGCTAACAGTTGGGACACATATGGTCCATGGCCGCACGCAAGAAAGTACCTCCTTATTGTGCCAAAAAGAATGAATACTCCCAATGACAGCTCGGACCCACCAGCTATATCTTCGCACGCAAGGAAGTGCCTCCTTATTACGCACAAAAAAATGAATACTCCCCCTGCTCACTTGGACCCACCATAGTTTGAGGCTGACTTGTGGGCCTACTAAGTTGACGTGGATGGAGGGCTTTGTCAACTTAGTCAACAAACGATTCTATCACCAGTGACCGTTGGATTGTTAACATCCAACAGTCGTCCTGCTTTTTCAACCTCTGATTTTCTTGCTCCAGCCGTCCAAACGACCGCGTGCTCCTGCCTCCCGTGGCCAGCTGTGCTGCCGCGGAGGCCTCACCGCCCCCTACTACTCCCACCGCTGGCCAGGCCATCCCTCTACTCACCCACACCCCATGTAATTCTACGGCGACGGTAGCCTCACACCGCAGTCGAACAAGTCAACCCTCGTACTCCTCTCCGCGTGGGCATCCACTGTCGCATCTTCCCCGGCTCCACGTCGTCCCCTTCCTAGGCCTCGCCGTCGTCCACCGCCTTGGTGCTCTTGGCGCGGCGTGGTCAATGTGGTCAAGGAACGACTTCCATCGGAAGAATACTATACGTGGAGAGGCTGGCAGCTGGGTCCACGGCCGCAACAAGGAAGTGCAACCTTATTACGCGCAAAATAATGACTCCTGCACCTGACAGCAGGGACCCACCGAACGGGCCACCGTATTTTGTGAAAAAATGTTTCCCCCCTGACTGCTGGGACCCACCAGCTACATCTTCGCACGCAAGGAAGTGCCTTCTTATCCTCCCTAACAGTCGGGACCCACCTGGTCGAAGCGTACGTAGCGTTGTCATTCTGGTCACGAATGTGTACATACATACTGGTCGATCGGTCTGTCTACAGGCTGCAGTGATGAACCGTGGCTGAGTAAGGAAGGGCACGTGTCGTAGTAGAGGCGCGCATGTAGCATGTACACGTACGTACAACCAGGGTGCAAGAAAGTAAATAAGGCACGTACGTACATACGGGCGGGGTCTCGAACGCCTACTCCTGCATACGTACGACCAGGGCTCGTGTACATGGCTGGGTCGGAATGGAGAAACTGTGTCATCGTGTTCATCGGGAGGCAACGGAATGCGTCGTGTTCATCGGGAGCCAACCGGCTTGGACGGAACAGACAATCAAAACGAGGCCTCGCGTACCGCAGAACGGAGGAGACAGCCTTGTGATCGACCGCCTATTGTCGAAACAGGATGCTGTTCACCGGGAGGGTTGTGGCGTACCGCAAAACGGAGGAAAGGGACTTCTCTTCGACCTGCTATGGTCGAAACGGGGTCCTGTTGATCGGGAGGGGTGTGGCGTACCGCAAAACGGAGGAAACGGACTTGTGTTGGAGCGCTATGGTCGAAACGGGGGTCCCGTTCATCGGGAAGGGTGTGGCGTACCGCAAAACGGGACTCCACGGGCTACTGTTCATCCACCGTCTACTGCCTCCATGCGCTACAGTTCATCCACCGTCGACCTCCTCCAGCCTCCACATGCGACTGTTCATCCATGGCGTCTCCCCTCCTGCCTCCACCAGCTACTGTTCATCCACGGGCTCCTGTTCCTCCAGCCTCCACCGCTCCTCCACCGGCTACTGTTCAACCAGCCCTCTCCATGGGGTCCTGTTCAACCACCCCTCCACGGGCTACTGTTCATCCATCACTCTACCGGCTACTGTTCAACCAGCCCTCCACGGGGCCCTGTTCATCCAGCCCTCCATTGGGTCCTGTTCATCCACCCCAACTGGCTCGATCGATGTCCTGTTCATCCAGCGGCAACGGCCTCTACTACCACGGGGTCCTGTTCATCCAACCCCCACCGGGAACTGTTCATCCAACCCCCCAACAACACTCATTGTTCATCAAGAGGCAGAAGGTTCTATCAGCTTCAGTTAGCAGCAGTAGCGAAGGAATCGCTCGATCAGGTTCAGCTAATAGCCAGATCGATCGATCGCTTGGGTTCAGTAATGCGTAGCCTGCAGTGCAATCGCTCGGGTTCAGTAGGAGCGAACGCCTCGCTTGGGTTCAGTAAGAGCCCAACGCCTCGCACCCACGCGTGTATGTGTACGAGAGAAACGCGCATTGCTCGGCCCCGACCACCCACCATAACCGGGAACTCCCGATATTTTACTCGCCCTCGCTTCTACCACGGTTTTTTCCGTCATGGACGGCCCAAAGAATGTCATGCAGCTGCGTCTCCGGCCCGCCCAAGACGAAAAGCCCATTTTCTGTCATGATTTTTTTAATAGAAGTAGGAGCCCACCACATCTATGATGATACCGGGTTTTGTCACAATTATGGTCATAGAAGTGTCATAAGCATGACAGAAAAAAAATCATTCGACCGAAAATGTCACGGATGTGTCTTTTTTTTGTAGTGTTATGCACTATGGTTAGAATTTATTCTTCATACTTTTCTCGTAGTTGCGGATGCTTGCGAGGGGGTTAATCATAATTAGGAAGTTTGTTCAAGAAAGAACAACACTGTAACGCCCACGATGCGGCTATATCTCCCACGTGTCGAGGCACGACTTAGAGGCATAACCGCATTGTGGTTTTGTCGCAAGAAGGGTCATCTTCACACAATACCATGTAATGAACAAGAATGGGATAAAGATTTGGCTTACAATCGCCACTTCACACAATACATAAATGAATTCATACATCATTCAAGGTACACACATAGGTCCGACTACGGAACCAAAATAAAAGAAGACAACCCAACTGCTAGATCCCCGATCGTCCCAACTGGGCTCCACTACTGATCAACAGGAAAATGAAACAACACAACGAACAAGATCTTCATCGAGCTCCCACTTGAGCTCGGTTGCGTCACCTGCACTGGTATCATCGGCACCTGCAACTGTTTGGAAGTATCTGTGAGTCACGAGGACTCAGCAATCTCACACCCACGAGATCAAGACTATTTATGCTTATAGGAAAGATGAGGTAATGAGGTGGAGCTGCAGCAAGCACTAAGCATATATGGTGGCTAACATACGCAAGTGAGAGCGAGAAGAGAAGAAACGGAACGGTCGTGAACTAGCAATGATCAAGAAGTGATCCTGAACTCCTACTTACGTCAAACATAACCCAGAAACCATGTTCACTTCCCGGACTCCGCCAAAAAGAGACCATCACGGCTACACACGCGGTTGATGTATTTTAGTAAAGTCAAGTGTCAAGTTCTCTACAACCGGACATTAATAAATTCCCATCTGCCACATAACCGCGGGCACGGCTTTCGAAAGATAATACCCTGCAGGGGTGCCCAACTTAGCCCATTATAAGCTCTCACGGTCAACGAAGGATAAACCTTCTCCCAGGAAGACCCGATCAGTCTCGGAATCCCGGTTTACAAGACATTTCGACAGTGGTAAAACAAGACCAGCAAAGCCGCTCGATGTGCCGACAAATCCCGATAGGAGCTGCACATATCTCGTTCTCAGGGCAACACCGGATGAGACTAGCTACGAGTAAAACCAGACCTCACGTTTCCCCAAGGTGGCCCCGCAAGCAGCTCAGTTCGGACCAACACTCGGAGGAGCACTGGCCCGGGGGGGGGTCTAAAATAAAGATGACCCTTGAGTCTGCAGAACCCAAGGGAAAAGGGGATAGGTGGTCGGAAATGGTAAAACCAAGGTTGGGCCTTGCTGGAGGAGTTTTATTCAAAGCGAACTGTCAAGGGGGTCCCATAAATCACCCAACCGCGTAAGGAACGCCAAATCAAGGAACATAACACCGGTATGACGGAAACTAGGGCGGCAAGAGTGGAACAAAACACCAGGCAAAAGGCCGAGCCTTCCACCCTTTACCAAGTATATAGATGCATTAATTAAATAAGATATATTGTGATATCCCAACATAAACATAATCCAACATGGAGCAATCTTCATCTTCTCCTGCAACTAGCAACGCTATAAAAGGGGCTGAGCAAAAGCGGTAACATAGCCAAACAATGGTTTGCTAGGAAGGGTGACAAAGGTTAGAGGTGGTTTCATGGCAATTTGGGAGGCTTGATAAGCAAGTGGTAGGTAACGCGGCATGGCAAAAGAACGAACAACTAGAAAAGCAAAGATAGCAGTGATTTCGAGGGTATGGTCATCTTGCCTGCGAGGTTCTCAGAGTTGTCGAAAGCTTGATCCTCGTAAGCGTACTCAACAGGTTCCTCGTTCACGAACTCGTCTCCCGGCTCTACCCAAATCAAGAACACAAGCAACGGAACCACAATCAATCACGGGAAATGCACAAGCAACATGATGCAAAACATGTATGATATGCGAGATGTGGTATGTGATGCATATGCGTGCTCCGGAAGAAAAAATGATGAGCAAGGAAGTAACTTGGCAAACCAAGCATGCCACTGGAAAGTTGAGATGATTTCGGTCGAAATCGATATAAAGATCACCGGAAACGGATGCACGGTTTGCAAATGGCAAGCAAAACAAGAATGACACAAATCTGTGATTAACAGCATGATAACACTTAGAATGCAACAAGAAACTATGCTACATCACTCCAACATAGCAAACAAGCATATGGCAGTAATCTACAGGTGATTCTTGACAAAAGATTAACACTGAGCTATGGCTAGATCACAACATAACAAGCTCAAACAAGCATGGCAAAAGTGCAAAAGATAACAGGTTCACAGACTTGGAGAAATTACTGGACATGGAAGAAACAGCAACAGGTAGCAATGTTCAGAGCAAGCAATCAACATGCTACAGGACCTTAACATGGCAAAACAAGGCATGGCAGTAATCTACTAAATGCATAAGACAAAAGTCCCTTACTGACTATAAGCCAAAAAGGATCAGAAGATATGATGGCAACCATGTAAACATAGCAAGTTTCGTTAACAGGTTTCAGACTTGCAGAAAACAGAGCATGGCAGAAACAGACATTATAAGGGCATCTTTGTGAGCTTGATGCACTCAACACAAAGCAATGCATGACAGAACAAGCATACCTACAGCAAGATGGCATGTTTATGAAGCTATCCATGGCAAGAGCAAATACATGGCATGCATGGAACAACTACAACAAGCTTGGCAAAATTGAGTATCATGTTAACAATCTGCCAGAAATATTTTATAGCAAAAGTAGAGCAAGATTGAGTCATGCTATGGTACTCCATAATTGCAAACAAGGGCATGAATGGATAGAGCATAACCATATCTACAAAACATCCTTACTGAACATCTCCAAAAGGAGTATGGATCTCTCTGTAGCCACATAGCAATAAAATAACAGCAGACAAAGACTTGGCAAAATCCTAAGTCCCCGAAAACAGAAACATCACAAAGCCTAGTTTGCATGCTTGTGCTAGTCACCATAGAGATCACAAAAATACATGGCATACACCTCTGTAAAGATGGCATGGCATACATCAAAACACGTGTAGAGCTCATGCCCATAAGATGCACACACCAAATGCAACAAAAATAACAAATCCTCAAGTTCTGATAAGTAACAGCAGTTAACAGCAACTAGCTCTCTTGCACCAGAGATTTGGGCATTAAGATGGATGTCGTGGAATTGTCACGGCAGTTGTCCTCGTGCAAGGACTTAGTCGTGGAGCCATCGCAGCTAGGAAGCTTAAAGGGGTTAAGCGGGACAAGGAACACGAGGGTTATACTGGTTCGGCCCCTTATGGTGAAGGTAAAAGCCTACGTCCAGTTGAGGTGGTATTACTTAGGGTTTCGATGACCAGGGAGCTTAATCGCTATGCCTGGCTCTCGATCTGTTGTCTCTCTTCCTGAACCGCCGCCGGGTCATCCATTTATATAGAGAGGTTGATGCCTCGCGGCTCTCAGAGTCCCGGCCGGCTTATAACAGTATCCGGCTCGGACTCTTAACTACTCTTGCCTTACATTACAAGTCTTGCCATAACGGCGGGTTATCACTACGGGCCTTAAGCCGCCTCCGGGTCTTAAGTCCATTACTGATCCGCCATCCTCAAGCTTGGTATTGGGCTTCACGTGATGATCCTTATGACGTAACCCGGCCCCTCCTGGGCGGGTGACTCTAATGGTTATATCCTCAACATTAGGCCCCAGGTTGATTTGAACCGGTTCGTGTCAATCTTCAAAATCTTCAAAATCTTCCGGCTTCTGCTTGTGCAAGGTTATAACCCGCCGTGACATCATCTTCTGGATTCTTGGTAACCCGCCATGACGTCATCTTCCATTAAATTCATTTTTTTATTCTGTCATATCTCAACGGATCTTATCTTTAAAGACCATCCCGAAAATCGAGGCGTTTCTTGCGGCAAGATAATCATGTCTTCCGCCTCCTCTTTTCCCGCGCCCATTTACCAGCCGACCCTTATAAATAGGCCCGGCCCATAAGCCTTCGTCACTCTTCTCCTCCATCGTCTTCCTCCTCTGACGCTCCAGGGCCCGAGCTCCACCGCCGCCGCTGCGCCTCTCGTCTTCCTCAACCTCGGCCGCTGCATCACCCTGCAGTGGTCCAGAGAAACGGCGGCGACCTCCGCGGCTCATTAGCGCCAGTAAGTCCTCGCCATTCCATACAGTAGATTCGCATTAGGGTTCTGTCGTTCTCCCCTGTTCTTCGTAGTTTCATCTCACGTTCTTCACAGTTCCTCCACCACGGCTCCTTTTGAGCCGAAAATGGTACAAAATTCCAGCGGTAGTAGTTTCTCCACCATTCTTATGCTAGCAGATCCCTCTTGCCCGCAAAAAGATCTCGTTCAGAGCTTATGAACTTCTCTGTATCAACTTTTTAGGTCTAGAAATTTTTCCTTTCTGGACGATCGTTAGATCCAAAATAATCCCTGCGATCTGTGAAACTTGTTTATGCAACTATTAGACAAAAACTGCATCTGTCAGCCATAGCGGCTCATATTGCCGGCTTAAAAGAAGCCATGCTTTGTGAAATTTCCGGCTTACTCATAATAGAGTTAAATAACTTAAATTGCTTATAATACCCACGGCGGCTTTAAATAACCTGACACAATTAGTCGTATATCATTAGGCCCCTTCATGAACCGCCGTCCTGAATACTGAACTGAAATTTTTCTTTGGCTTAAATTTGAACCGGAAATTTTCCTTTGTCATAGGCTTCCATTTTCCACAATGCCGCCCAAGGCTCCCAAGGCACCCATTACGTGCAACTGGGTGAGGTCCAACGTTATTGAAAGCACCTTAGATGACTTCATAAAAATGGGTTACCTGCCCAAAAAGGAGGTCATGTCCTACCGTGCGCCTGACTCGTCCCAAGAGAGACCTCAACCAAAAGACGGAGAGGTTGTTGTATTTGCTGACCACATGAGCCAGGGCTTTGCTCCTCCTGGCTCAAAATTCTTCAGAGATGTTCTGAACTTTTTCGATCTGCGACCTCAAGACATTGGACCCAATTCCGTGTCGAACATTTGTAATTTTCAAGTGTTCTGTGAGGTATATCTTGGAGAGGAACCCAGCCTGCTACTCTTTAGGGAGTTATTTTACCTGAACCGCCAGAATGAATGCGCCAACGGGCCTTGCTTGGAACTTGGTGGAATATCAATTCAATGACGGAGGGATTGTCTCTTTCCTTATGCTGAGCCGCCAAGCCACCCAAAGGACTGGAATCAGACATTGTTCTACTGCCAGGATACTTCTCCGGCTGACGAGAACCCTCTGCCCGGCTTTCGCGCCCTGCGTCTGGAGTCAAACCACCCCCTGCCAGACAAATTATCTCAAGCTGAGCGTCAACCACTTATCCCCACCATCAACAAAATCAAAGCTCTTCTGGGAAACGGCCTTAACGGCGTTGATCTGGTCCAGGTCTGGATTGTTTGGCGGGTGATTCCTCTAAGCCGCCGCCCCGGCTTAATGTGTGATTACACGGGCCAGAAGGATGATCCTCTTCGGCACAACCCCAATGACTTACCTGAAGACGTCATTGATGACATGACCAAGTCCCTTCTGAACGAGAGCTTAGAAGATTGCGGGAGGACCGGCTTAAGTCCCTTCTGCAAAGCTAACCCGGCTCCGGCGGTAAACTACTGATCTGAGCACTTTACTTTCCACGTTAACAATTTTCGTCTTAACTTCAAGAAACCTTTGTTGTATTTTTCAGGCTAATGATAAGTTCTGGAAGGTCAGGTATGACCATGAGGCTGCTAAAAAAGCCAGGAAGGCTAAAAAAGCCGCCAGGAGAGCCGCTCCCCGCAAGAAGGAGAGTAAGCCTAGCGCCTCAGACCTGCTTCAGCTGGATGACACCTCCGAGTCAGAGGTAGCCCTTGATTCTTATGCTCTTCTTTTGTTTTTTGTCTGTTTTTACCCACCTTATTGACACTGATTATCAGCAGGATGATACCGGAGCGAGTAACCCGGTGATTGAAGAGGTAACTATACTTTCCTCCGACTCGGAGCCCTTGCCAAGGCTGAAAGTCCAAAGAGTAACCCGGAAAGTAAGATTTTCACATCCTTTAGCTTATCAAGATCATCAATTTCTTTTGAAGCGACAGATTCATGAGAGCCGGAGGCAAACCCGGACCAACAAGGAAGCAGACCTCTCCTCCAGCTTACCTGAAGCATCAAGGAAGCACCGGATCGAGGTTATCTCCAACTTATATCGTTTTCATCCTTTGGCGGGCGTCACTCGTCAACCACTCAATTCTTCTGATTCAAACTATCAGGAAACTTCACCTTCCTCCGGGGACTCCATGCAATCTAACTTGCCGGCTTTCAAGACCGCACCCGGGTAATGATGATCAGCTTACTTTGTGCTCATCTTACTCATGTTTTTGCACTAACCTTTTGACTTTCAGTGCACAAGCAAAGCTCAGCAAGAGGGCAAAGAAAATTAACCCGGTCGAAGAGCCGGTCTTGACTGAACCCAATGCCTCTGCCTCTGAGCCGCCGTCTGCACCAGCTCCAGAAACCACCGCTCCAACTGAAGAACAAGCCATGGAGAGTTCTGACAACCCGGAGATTCCCAGCCCAACTCAACCGGCCGATGACCCGGATGTGGTGATTACTCGGACCGAATTTGTTGAGCCGGGAAGACCCACTGTGCTGGCTAGATGCTCTGCTAAGGAAGAACTGCTGGAGCGCCGCAGGGCCAGACTGGATATCACTGACTATGCCAACTTGAGCATTGGAGATATTTTCGCTGGTTATATTGGTCAAGTACACAACAGCCGGGACCTGGAAATTGACATGGTGAAGCAGATACAGCAAAAATCTGAGGTATAATTCTCTTGCTTACTCCATAGTCATCCTTACCATGCTAGCCCCCAAGTCTATTACTTATGATAGGATATGTTGTAGACTTAATACCTGCTTACCTGGTAATACTCAAGGGCCGGGTTAAACAGCCTAGGTGAACCGGTCTTTTATCTTATGTTTTAATCAAGTACTTGAGCAACTTTGCCCATTAGTCCCCAAGTGCCAAGCACCTTTGCCTGCAAAGTGCTTGGGACTTATTTTCATGAACCGTCACTGTAAATAAAGCTTCTCAGCCTACATTAGCCCCCAAGTGCCAAGTGTCTTTGCTTGCAAAGTGCTTGGGACTTTAATATTGCATGATAATCACTCAAACTGTACCCCGGAACTTGTACAGGCTGCCTGCAAGAAACTTGAGTCGGAAATCTCTGATCTGAAGACCCGCCTGAAGACTCAGGAAAATGAGACCAAGAAGGCAAATGCCAAATTTGAGTTCAGTGTCTCTGCACAAGAAAAACTGAAGAAAAAATTTGAAACAGAAAGAAAAGCCTGGGCCGATGAGAAGACTGGCTTGCTCAGCCGGGCCGAACAAGCGGAGGTTGCTCTTACTGAAAGAACCACCTAACTCTCCGGCTTAAAACGCCATGTATCGCAGATGGTCTCCGCAATCTTCGGTAAGTTATTCTGTAAGCTTTAAATAGGTTTACATCATTCCTGTCTCATAAGTCCCACCATTGCCATCAGATCACCTGACTTTGTTATACAGGTCCCAGAAGCTCCAATCTCAATCAGAACATGCTGACCAAGCTGAAGGCTGTCTACACCTTGGTGGAGCAACTCTACACCGGGTCACAGCGTGCTTTAGCCGTTGTGGCTCTGTCCAATGAGGTTCCCACTCACCTGGCAGACGTACTCAGGCGGCTTGCCGTACTTCCTCAATGCTTCCAAGAACTAAGACGGGCTTCTGCAAGAGCCGGAGCTATCGCTGCTCTGAGCCGGGCCAAGGCGTTTCTACTGGAGCTAGACCCGGCGGACATCGCTCTTGGATACCCCAGCCTGAAGGAAGACGGTACCCCCTTTGACCAGAAAGACTTCGCCGCCTGTGTGAAGAGCGTGCGCCCGGTGGCCACCTTGATTGGGAATGACACAGACCTTACCAAGTATCAGCCGGGCTATGACGCGGAGAATCAGAGGATCCCAACTCCACGCTATGAAGCAGTCAGCCTGATCCCTCCGACTCGTAAGCATACCTTTGCCCCAGAAGTTGACCCGGCCGGGTTAATTGATGATGAGGCTCAATTTGAAGCTTTGAGCGGCATTGACTGGAAATCATCAACCTTCCAGGTCATGGAAACAGCCGGAGGAGCGGAGAGGGATGAGCCGGGAGCTTCAACCCAACAATAACCTTGATTTCTTAGGCGGCTCATGGTTACACCTTAAAAACAATGCCTCACCTTTTGGACTCGGGGAGTCCTGTAATAGAGTAGGACAAACACTTAATTTTGTCATGCCATCGTGCACGTGTAGAGTGCTTAACTCCGTTGAAGCTGCTCTTTTATATTCCTCCGGGTTATGTTCGATCATTTACTTTCCTTAAGTTTAAAGAACTATCTTTCCTTGTCCTGCATAGAAAACAAATCACAAGTCTCTAGGCAGCTTTCCGCACTGAGAGTCATATATTTTACATATAACCCGGAATATGAACCAAAGTCATAAAAGACTGGCTCTCAATTATATCCTCGAGGTAACCATAATAGCATACCTGCAAGCCTTCAAGTACACTTCCGGTTTATGCAACCCAAATAATGAGGTTGAGGATTTCAACTCCGGTTCACTCGCATCGATAATGCTTATTGTGTGTTATCAACATTGTTAATCAAAGTTAAGCTGACGGAGTAAGAACCGCCCTTGCACACTGTTGATATGATCAAAAGAACTTGTTGCAAACCAAAAGATCAAAACTTAGGGGCTTCTGGTTCGAATACGACCAGAGACCGTCCCAAAGGGGTTAAGCTAAGATTCAAATGCGATCACATAGCCCCCAGTGGCTTTGGCGTTGCCTATCAAGAGGGTACCGACAGCTATGTTCTCTTAGGTTCGAATACGACCCATGTTTGAACAGGAAGCCCCCAAATGACCTTAAGAGTTTTTTAACGACGCTGATTCGAATACGATCCACGTCGGTTCCCAAAGGGGGTTGAGCTATGATTCAAATATGATCAAAAAACTCCCCAATGAGCTCGGCAATTTGCCAATCAAGTGGGTATCGACAGCTATGTTCTCTTTGGTTCGAATACGACCAATGTTTGAACAGGAAGCCCCCAAGTGACCATATTGTTAACGGCTAGATTCGAATACGATCATAAACCGGATCCACCTCCAAGTGACCATGTAATGTTGTAATGGAAATAACACATTTACCATTGGAGGAGAAAAGGACAGAGGTCCTGCTTTATTATTTATCATAATATATACATGGCTATAGAAATATGTACATTATGAGAGCCGGTGGCTCAAGTGTAATAAGGCTGAAGCTGATCTATGTTCCACGGCCGACGGGTCTCCTCCTCCGACTTATGTGAATCTTTGTGCTCCCGAACATCGATAAGGTAGTATGACCCGTTGTGCAAGTTCTTGCTGACCACAAAAGGCCCTTACCAAGGCGGGGATAACTTGTGTGCATCTGTTTTATCTTGGATGAGCCGGAGCACCAGATCACCTTCCTGGAAGACCCTGGACTTAACCCGGCGGCTGTGATAGCGGCGCAGGTCTTGTTGGTAAATCACCGAGCGAGCTGCTGCCACATCACGCTGTTCGTCCAACAAGTCAAAAGCATCTTGGCGCGCCCGCTCATTATCCGCCTCAACATAAGCCGCCACACGAGGCGAGTCATGGCGGATGTCGCTAGGGAGGACCGCCTCCGCTCCATAAACCATGAAGAAAGGCGTGTAACCCGTAGACCTGTTAGGAGTAGTATTGATGCTCCATAACACGGAGGGTATCTCCTCCACCCAACAACCCGGCGTCCGTTGCAAAGGGACCAAAAGCCGGGGCTTGATGCCCTTCAAGATTTCCTGATTGGCTCTCTCAGCTTGACCATTGGATTGAGGGTGAGCCACTGATGAAACATCAAGCCGAATATGCTCTCGTTGACAAAACTCCTCCATGGCGCCTTTAGACAGATTGGTACCATTGTCAGTTATAATGCTGTGTGGAAAACCAAAGCGAAATATCACCCTCTTCATGAACTGAACCGCTGTGGCTGCGTCACACTTACTAACTAGCTCTGCTTCAACCCACTTTGTGAACTTGTCGACCGCCACCAAGAGGTGGGTCTTCTTATCCTTGGATCTTTTAAAAGGCCCAACCATATCAAGCCCCCAGACCACAAATGGCCAAGTAATTGGAATCATCCTCAATTCTTGAGCCGGCACATGAGCCCGCCGCGAGAACCTCTGGCAACCGTCACATTTACTGACCGAATCCTCTGCATCAGCATGAGCCGTCAGCCAATAGAAACCATGACGAAAAGCCTTGGCCACAAGGGATTTTGAGCCAGCATGATGGCCACAATCCCCCTCATGAATTTCACATAAAATTTCTTGACCTTCCTTAGGGGAAACACAACGTTGGAAAGCTCCAGTGACACTGCGACGATGCAGCTCGCCATTGATAATTATCATTGACTTAGACCGCCGGGTTATTTGTCTGGCCAAAGTTTCATCCTCAGGAAATTCTCCCCGGGTCATGTTACCCATGTATGGTACTGTCCAGTCTGGGGTAAGGTGGAGAGCCGCCACCAACTGTGCCTCCGGGTCAGGAACAGCCAAGTCTTCCTCTGTAGGCAACTTAACAGAAGGGTTATGCAAAATGTCCAAGAAAGTATTAGGCGGCACCCGCTTTCGCTGAGAGCCCAGCCGGCTTAATGCATCAGCCGCCTCGTTCTTCCCGCGATCGATGTGCTCTACTTGGTAACCCTGAAAATGTCCAGCAATGGCATCAACTTCGCGGCGATAAGCCGCCATGAGAGGATCCTTGGAATCCCACTTGCCTGACACTTGTTGGGCCACTAAATCTGAGTCGCCAAAGCACCTTACCCGGCTCAAGCTCATCTCCTTAGCCATCCGAAGACCATGGAGCAAGGCCTCGTACTCAGCCGCATTGTTAGTACAGGGAAACATCAACCGTAGCACATAACAAAACTTGTCACCTCGAGGGGAAGTTAATACAACTCCAGCCCCCAAGCCCTCCAATTGCCTAGACCCGTCGAAGTGAATAGTCCAGTATGTATTATCCGGTTTCTCTTCAGGCACCTGCTGCTCTGTCCAATCGTTGATGAAATCCACCAATGCTTGAGATTTGATAGCAGTGCGCGACATGTATTTTAGACCATGAGGCCCAAGCTCTATAGCCCACTTAGCAACTCTTCCTATGGCTTCTCTGTTTTGAATGATATCTCCTAGGGGAGCAGAACTAACCACAGTGATAGGGTGACCCTGGAAATAATGCTTAAGCTTCCGGCTTGCCATGAACACACCATAAACAAGCTTCTGCCAATGTGGATACCGCTGTTTGGACTCAATGAGTACTTCGCTGACGTAGTAAACCGGCCGCTGAACTGGATACTCCTTACCCGCTTCCTTACGCTCCACCACCACAACCACAATGACGGCTCGTGTGTTAGCGGCTACATACAGCAATAAGGGCTCCTTGTCAAGAGGAGCAGCAAGGACTGGGGGCTCAGCCAGCTGTCTCTTCAAATCCTCAAAAGCAGCATTAGCAGCATCATTCCAGATAAAGTCATCTGTTTTCTTCATCATCTGGTACAGTGGCATGGACTTTTCACCCAAACGGCTTATAAACCGGCTCAAAGCGGCGATGCGACCCGCCAGACGCTGGACGTCGTTTATGCACGCCGGCTTAGCCAAAGAGGTGATTGCTTTGATCTTTTCCGGGTTAGCTTCAATGCCTCTGTGAGAAACCAGAAAACCCAAGAGCTTGCCTGTGGGAACACCAAAAACACACTTGGCCGGGTTAAGCATCATCTTGTAAACCCGGAGATTATCAAAGGTTTCTCTAAGATCATCTACCAAGGTCTTCTTCTCCCTGGATTTAACCACGATATCACCCACATAGGCATGAACATTGCGCCCAATCTGGTTATGAAGACAATTCTGCACACAACGCTGGTAAGTCGCCTGTGCACTCTTGAGTCCAAAAGGCATAGACACATAACAGAAGGCTCCAAAGGGAGTAATGAACGCCGTCTTCTCCTGGTCCTTAACTGCCATTTTAATCTGATGGTATCCAGAATAAGCATCCAAAAAACTTAAGCGCTCACAACCCGCCGTAGCATCAATAATTTGATCAATACGGGGGAGAGCAAAAGGATCAGCCGGACAAGCCTTGTTTAAATCCGTGTAGTCCACACACATCCGCCAGGTGCCGTTCTTCTTGAGCACGAGCACCGGGTTAGCTAACCATTCTGGATGAAAAACTTCAACAATAAACCCGGCCGCCAAGAGCCGGGCTACCTCCTCACCGATGGCTTTCCGCCTCTCCTCATTAAACCGCCGGAGGAATTGCCTGACCGGCTTAAACTTCGGATCAATATTGAGA
The DNA here is from genome assembly GCF_002575655.3 of Aegilops tauschii subsp. strangulata. Lineage (NCBI taxonomy): Eukaryota > Viridiplantae > Streptophyta > Magnoliopsida > Poales > Poaceae > Aegilops > Aegilops tauschii. Next base: position 365,641,703 of record NC_053035.3, on the reverse strand, counting down.
GTGTGCTCAGCGAGTTCTCTAGGTACACCCGGCATGTCAGAAAGTTTCCATGCAAAGATGTCCCTGTTCTCACGGATGAACTCGATGAGCGCGCCTTCCTATTTCGGATCCAGATTGGCACTGATGTTGAACTGCTGAGATGAGTCGCCTGGAACAAAGTCAACAAGTTTAGTCTCATCAGCGGACTTAAATTTCATTACCGACTCATGCTCCGTGGTTGGCTTTTTCAAAGACGTCATATCTGCCGGGTCAACATTGTCCTTGTAAAACTTCAACTCCTCTGTTGCACAAACAGATTCTGCGTAAGCCGCATCACCTTCCTCACACTCCAAGGCTATCTTTCGGCTGCCATGAACCGTAATGGTCCCATTGTGACCCGGCATCTTGAGCTGCAGATACACGTAACACGGCCGTGCCATGAACTTGGCGTAGGCCGGCCGCCCAAACAAGGCATGGTACGGGCTTCTTATCTTAACCACCTCAAAGGTTAGTTTTTCCGCCCTGTGGTTGTACTCATCTCCAAAGGCCACTTCCAGCTCGATCTTACCGACCGGATATGCCGACTTGCCGGGCACCACGCCATGGAAAACAGTATTGGACTGGCTGAGGTTTTTATCAGTTAACCCCATACGACGGATGGTCTCATAATAGAGGATGTTGATGCTGCTGCCTCCGTCCATGAGCACTTTAGTGAATTTATACCCCCAACCTGAGGAGCCACCACCAAGGCCAGGTGACCCGGATTATCAACCCGGGGAGGATGATCTTCCCTACTCCACACAATAGGCTGCTCAGACCATCTTAAATAGCGTGGAACCGCCGGCTCAACAGCATTAACAGCCCTTTTATGGAGTTTCCGCTCTCGCTTGCACAGACTGGTAGTAAATACGTGATACTGCCCGCCATTGAGCTGCTTTGGATTAGTCTGATATCCCCCCTACTGCTGCTGATGACCCTGGCCGGACTGCTGATTAAAGCCCCCTTGAACATTCTGAGAATTGGAATTTGAACCGCCGCCCGGGCCATGAAAGCCGCCAGCGCCTGAGCCGCCGCCCGAGCCACTGTTGCCATTGAAAGCATTGGAATTTTTAAAGGCCTTCATGATTGCGCAGTCCTTCCATAGATGAGTGGCCGGCTTTTCCGTAGAGCCATGCCTTGGGCAAGGCTCATTCAACAATTGTTCAAGCGTCGGGCCTGACCCGCCGGCTCGGGGAGGTGGTCTCCCCTTGCGCCGGTGGTTATTACCCTGTGAATTGGCGTTGGCCAAAAATTCCATACTGCCATCAGCCTTACGCTTGTTACCTCCTTGGTTCGCCGGGTTATGCTGGGGGCCCTTGCCATTGCCATTCCGTTTTCCCTTCCCTGTCCTTTCATCGTCCGACGCGGGATCCTTGGTACTATCAGAGTCGGCGTACTTGACCAGAGCCGCCATCAGCGTACCCATATCATTGCAATCGCGCTTGAGCCGCCCGAGCTTCATCTTCAGGGGCGCAAAACGACAATTCTGCTCTAACATTAAGACTGCAGAGCTGGCATCCATCTTATCAGATGAATGTATTATCTCTTTGACCCGACGAACCCAATGGGTTGTAGACTCACCCTCCTGCTGCTTACAGTTAGTCAAATCCACAATTGACGTAGACTGCCTACATGTACCATTGAAGTTTTGGATGAACCGGGCTTTTAGCTTAGCCCAAGACCCGATAGAGTTCGGTGGCAGTCCTTTCAACCAAGTGCGGGCAGTCCCATCTAACATCATGGTGAAGTACTTGGCCATTGCCGCTTCACTAACCTCCAGCAACTCCATAGCCATCTCGTAACTCTCGATCCATGCTCCGGGTTGTAAATCAGCCGTGTAATTAGGTACCTTCCTAGGCCCTTTGAAATCCTTGGGCAGACGTTCATTACGGAGAGCCGGCACCAGACAAGGAACACCTCCAGTCCTCGTAGGTATACCCGCGTCGATGGAAGCCATCGGATAAGCCGGGAGTGGCTTGTAAGCCGTTAACTGAGCTGCTTGCTCCGCCTCTTGTCGTGCTCTGTCTTGGTCTACCGCATTAAAAGCTCCATTATGAGCCGGGCCGTGGCCTGGAGGCAAGTCACGGCGTCGGACATTGCTAGAGCCGGTCGCTGAGACCATGTGTCTGCTATAACTTGGGCTCTGGCCTGGACGAGGGGTTGAATGAATCCTGTCCCGGCTATATGAATATGCCTCCTGTTGCGCCAGAGCCGTCTGAAGGAGTTCTCTGACCCGGCGGGTTTCAACCGCCGTCGGAGAGTCGCCATCGATTGGGAGAGCCGCCAGTCGCGCCATTGCGGCGACCATGTTTTCCAACGGGTTGGCATAATGACCCGGTGGTATTGGCACGTACTGAAGCGGGGCAGCGTTCACCCGGGGAGGCCCCATCACTTGGGGCTGAATTGACGTTCCAGCCCCGGGCGTCGTGATCTCTGGCGGGTTACTGGGCCCTGCACCAGGCGTGTTGAAGAGGTTTTGAGGATCGTAAACCGGAGGGAGTCGAGATTGGGCCTTTTGATGCCTCCTTCTCATGACCTCATTGGACGCGTTCTGATCCATCGTGAGCCGGAAAGACTCTGCCTGAATCAGCTGAGTCTGGGCGTCGAGAGCCGCCCACTCTACAACCATCCTGGTTCCTTCCGCCGCCAGATCCTCCTTGGCTTTTGTTAGATCCAACTTTAACTGTGCCACCTCCGCGTCATGCTGAGCTTGATCCGCTGGGGCGACCGTAGCAGTTAACAGGGCCGTCATCTTGTCTGTGAGATCCATCAGCACCTGAGCTGGCGAGGGCACAGGGCTTCCTGCCCCGGCGGCAGGGTTTTGAACAGGTTGTGCGCCAGCCATGAAGATTCCAACCCGGCTCGGCGGCTCAAAGGGGTCCGGAATACTGTCGCCATTGGAACAACCCCTGAGCCTGCCATCTTGAAGTTGGTATAACGAGTCGGTCTCCTCTGTGGATGACTCACCGTCAGAGAGAGCGGCCGTCTCCTCGCCAGATCCAGATCTTTCAGAGAGTCCTCCATTTACGCATCCCACGAAAGCATGCTTCAAGGCAGGCAGAGTTCGAGCGGGTCATGCACGCTGAGCCGTCTCGATGAGATCGGCGCAGAGGTCCGGCTCAAGGCCCGGCTCACCAATCTTGCCAATGAAGACATGGATTCCGCCTAAGGGGACCCGGTACCCGTACTCGATTGAGCCGGCGTTGGGGCCCCAATTGGCATCGTCGATGTAGAGCTTGCCGCGACGACTCTTGGTCATCCGGCCCACAACGTATCCCTTCAGCCCTTCGAAGCTGCCCTTCAAGAACTCAAATCCACCGTGCGCTAGCCCCACGGTGGGCGCCAACTGTCGTGGAATTGTCACGGCAGTTGTCCTCGTGCAAGGACTTAGTCGTGGAGCCATCGCAGCTAGGAAGCTTAAAGGGGTTAAGCGGGACAAGGAACACGAGGGTTATACTGGTTCGGCCCCTTACGGTGAAGGTAAAAGCCTACGTCCAGTTGAGGTGGTATTACTTAGGGTTTCGATGACCAGGGAGCTTAATCGCTATGCCTGGCTCTCGATCTGTTGTCTCTCTTCCTGAACCGCCGCCGGGTCATCCCTTTATATAGAGAGGTTGATGCCCCGCGGCTCTCAGAGTCCTGGCCGGCTTATAACAGTATCCGGCTCGGACTCTTAACTAGTCTTGCCTTACATTACAAGTCTTGCCATAATGGCGGGTTATCACTACCGGCCTTAAGCCGCCTCCGGGTCTTAAGCCCATTACTGATCCGCCATCCTCAAGCTTGGTACTGGGCTTCACGTGATGATCCTTATGACGTAACCCGGCCCCTCCTGGGCGGGTGACTCTAATGGTTATATCCTCAACAATGGACCCAAATGAACATGGCACAATGGAACAAAATGAAGAGCATCTCGAGATGAACATTTCGATATGTTACATGCATGAAACAGAGCTATATGCAGAGAGTTATGATGCGATGAACATGAGCATGTAATGTCAAAATTACGGGACTTAGAGAAATCGAGAGGAGGGGGAAAAGTCAACCTTCGCGGTCAGATCGGATCGGGGAGCTGCGGGGCCGAGCTCGAGCTCGCCCGAGTTCGAGGACGGGGACGCCGGCGATGGGACGGAGAGGAGGAGGAGGAGGCGCCGCGGGGGAGGAGGAAGACGGGCGCGGCTCCGGCGACGGAGCATGGCAGCGCGGGGTGAGGTGCGGCGGCGGTGGCGGGCCACGCCGGCGAGGAGGCAGTGGCGCATGGCGGCGGGGCAGGCGACGAGGCGGCGGCGACGAGGGAGGACGGCGGCGGCGGCGGGGATCCGCGGCGGAGGAGGCACGGAGGGGGCGGGCGCCTCGGGCATCGGCGGCGGATGGGCCCGCGTGGGCCCCGGATGGGCTCCGCGGGCCGCGGCGGCGGGGGAGAGAGAGGGTGACGTGGCGTGACGGGATTCGCCGGGCGCGGCGGCGCAGACACGTCCGGCACGGGGGAATTTTGTCCGGCGGCGGGAGGTGGAAGAAGACTAGGGTTCATCCGCAAAATTTCGGGGGGAGGTGCAAATATATAGGCATAGAGAGCTAGGAGAGTCCAAACGGGGTGCGGTTTGCGCCCACATGATCGTGATCGAATGGCCGAGAGCATGGCGGTGACTTAGAGGGGTTTTGGGCTATTTGAAGGGGGGGTTTGCTGCAACACACAAAAGGCATCTGCGGTGACCCGGTTAACCGTTGGAGCATCAAACGACCTCCAAATGGCACGAAACTTGACAGGTGGTCTACCGGTGATATACCAAGGCCACTTGGCAAACCTCGGTCCATTCCGAGAACGTTTAACACCCGCTCACGAAAAGAAACAAGAGGGGTCCGCCGGAGGAGGTGGGAGTGTTGGATTGCAAAACGGACAACGGGGAAAATGCTCGGATGCATGAGACGAACACGTATGCAAATGAGATGCACATGATGACATGATATGAGATGCATGACATGAACAAAAAGCAAAACGAAAAACAAAACCCAACCATGAAGGAAATATCATAACACATAGCCGAAAATGGCAAGAGTTGGAGTTACAAATATGGAAAGTTACATCCGGGGTGTTACAAACACCTAAGCATCGATCCACCCACATATCAAATTATCAAAGTAGCGAACACGAATCGAACCAACATGAGGAAAGTGACTAGATGAAATTCCCGTGTACCCTCAAGAACGCTTTGCTTATTATAAGAGACCGTTTTGGCATGTCCTTTGCCTCAAAAGGATTGGGCTACCTTGCTGCACTTTTGTTACTATTATTGTTACTTGCTCGTTACAAAATATCTTGCTATCAAACTACTCTGTTACTTACAATTTCATCACTTGCAGACATTACCTTACTGAAAACCACTTGTCATTTCCTTCTGCTCCTCATTGGGTTCGACACTCTTACTTATTGAAAAGGCTACAATTGATCCCATATACTTGTGGGTCATCAAGGCTATTTTCTGGTGCCGTTGCCGGGGAATGAAGCGCTCTTGGTAAGGAAAAATTATTACTACATGCTGAAATTTATTGTCACTTGTTACTATGGAGAACAATCCTTTGAGGGGTTTGTTCAGGGTATCTTCACCTCGACCGGAACCACAATTAGTTATCCCTCAACCTGCTGCACCTACTGAAAATATTGAATATGAAATTCCTTCGGGTATGATAGAACAACTACTAGCTAATCCTTATGCATGAGATGGAACCGAACATCCTGATATGTGATACGTCCATTTTGCATCATGCTTTTATATTGATATTTATTGCATTATGGGCTGTTATACACATTATGTCACAATACTTACGCCTATTCTCCCTTATTTTACAAGGTTTACACGAAGAGGGAGAATGCCGGCAGCTAGAATTCTCGGCTGTAAAAGGAGCAAATATTAGAGACCTATTCTGCACAACTCCAAAAGTCCTGAAACTGCACAGAGGCACTTTTTGGAATTTATAAAAAATACTGGCGAAAGAATCAACCAGAGGGGGCCCACACCTTGGCCACGAGGGTGGGGGGCGCGCCCCCTGTCTTGTGGGCCCCCTGGCAGGCCTCCGGTGCCCATCTTTGGCTATATGAAGTCTTTCGCCCTGGAAAAAATCAGGAGGAAGCTTTCGGGATGAAGCGCCGCCGTCTCGAGGCGGAACCTGGCGAACCAATCTAGGGCTCCGACGGAGCTGTTCTGCTGGGGAAACATCCCTCCGGGAGGGGGAAATCATCACCATCGTCATCACGATCCTCTCATCGGGAGGGGGTCAATCTCCATCAACATCTTCACCAGCACCATCTCATCTCAAACCCTAGTTCATCTCTTATATCCGATCTTTGTCTCAAAAGCTCATATTGGTACCTGTGGGTTGCTAGTAGTGTTGATTACTCCATGTAGTTGATGCTAGTTGGTTTATTCGGTGGAAGATCATATGTTCAGATCCTTTATGCATATTAATACCCCTCTGATTATGAACATGAATATGATTTGTGAGTAGTTACGTTTGTTCATGAGGACATGGGAGAAATCTTGCTATAAGTACTCATGTGAATTTGGTATTCGTTCGATATTTTGATGAGATGTATGTTGTCTTTCCTCTAGTGGTGTTAACTGAACATCGACTACATGACACTTCACCATTGTTTGGGCCTAGAGGAAGGCATTGGGAAGTAATAAGTAGATGATGGGTTGCTAGAGTGACAGAAGCTTAAACCGTAGTTTATGCGTTGCTTCGTAAGGGGCTGATTTGGATCCATATGTTTCATGCTATGGTTAGGTTTACCTTAATACTTCTTTTGTAGTTGCGGATACTTGTAAGAGGGGTTAATCATAAGTGGGATGCTTGTCCAAGGAAGGGCAGTACCCAAGCACCGGTCCACCCACATATCAAATTATCAAAGTAACGAACGCGAATCATATGAGCGTGATGAAAACTAGCTTGACGATAATTCCCATGTGTTCTCGGGAGCGTTTTCCTTTATATAAGAGTTTGTCCAGGCTTTTCCTTTGCTACAAAAAGGATTGGGCCACCTTGCTGCACCTTATTTACTTTTATTACTTGTTACCCGTTACAAATTACCTTATCACAAAACTATCTGTTACCGATAATTTCAGTGCTTGCAGAGAATACCTTACTGAAAACGCTTGTCATTTCCTTCTGCTCCTCGTTGGGTTTGACACTCTTACTTATCGAAAGGACTACGATAGATCCCCTATACTTGTGGGTCATGAAGACTCTTTTCTGGCGCCGTTGCATGGGAGTGAAGCGCCTTTGGTAAGGAAAAATTTATATAGTGTGCTGAAATTTACTGTCACTTCTTACTATGGAAAATAATCCTTTGAGGGGCTTGTCCGGGGTATCTTCACCCCGACCAGTAGGGCAAAGAGTTGCTCCTCAACCTACTGAACCTACTGAAAATGTTTACTTTGAAGTTCCTTTGGGTATGATAGGGAAACTGCTAGCTAATCCTTTTACAGGAGATGGAACATTCCATCCCGATTTGCACCTAATCTATGTGGATGAAGTTTGTGGATTATTTAAGCTTGCAGGTATGCCCGAGGATGTTATCAAGAAGAAGGTCTTCCCTTTATCTTTGAAGGGAAAGGCATTGACATGGTTTAGGCTATGTGATGATATGGTATCATGGAACTACAACCGATTGAAATTGTAATTTCATCAGAAGTTTTATCCTATGCATCTTGTTCATCGTGATCATAATTATATATATAATTTTTGGCCTCGTGAAGGAGAAATCATCACTCTAGATTGGGGGAGGCTTAAGTCAATGTTATATTCATGCCCCAATCATGAGCTCTCAAGAGAAATTATTATTCAAAAAATTTATGCTCGGCTTTCTCTCAATAATCGCTCCATGCTCGATACTTCTTGTACTGGTTCTTTTATGATGAAGACTATTGAATTCAAATGGGATTTATTGGAAATAATTAAACGCAACTCTAAAGATTGGGATCTTGACGAAGGTAAGTAGTTAGGTATAACACCTAAGGTTGATTGTGTTAAATCCTTTATGGATACTGAGGTTTTCCGTGAATTTAGCACTAAATATGGACTTGACTCTGAGATAGTAGCTTCTTTCTGTCAATCATTTGCTGCTCATGTTGATCTCCCTAAGGAGAAGTGGTTTAAATATCATCCTCCCATTGAAGTAAAAGTATTTGAACCTATTAAAGTTTAAGAAAAGACTATCACTTACAATGTTGATCCTATTGTTCCTACTGCTTATATTGAGAAACCACCTTTCCCTGTTAGAATAAAGGATCATGCTAAAGCTTCAACTGTGGTTCGTAAGAGTAATACTAGAACACCTACACCCCGGAGCAAATTAAAGTTGAACGTAGTATTGCTATGGTTAAAGATCTCTTGGCCGATAATATTGATGGGCATGTTATTTACTTCTGTGATGAAGCTGCTAGAATTGCTAGACCCGATACTAAGGGTAAACATAGACCTGTTGTTGGCATGCCTGTTATTTCTGTTAAAATAGGAGATCATTGTTATCATGGCTTATGTGATATTGGTGCTAGTGCTAGTGCAATACTTCATTCCTTATACAAAGAAATTATGCATGATATTGCACCTACTGAGATAGAAGAAATTGATGTTACAATTAAGCTTGCCAATAGAGATACCATTTCACCAGTTGGGATTGTTAGAGATGTTAAAGTCTTGTGTGGGAAAGTTAAATATCCTACTGATTTTCTTGTTCTTGGTTCCCCACAAGATAACTTTTGTCCCATTATATTTGGTTGACCCTTCTTGAATACTGTTAATGCTAGGATAGACTCCGAAAAGGATATTGTTACTGTTGGGTTAGGGGATATGTCTCATGATTTTAATTTTGCTAAATTACGTAGGCAACCCCATGATAAAGAATTGCCTAGTAAAGATGAAATTATTGGTCTTGCGTCTATTGCCGTACCTCCTAATGATCCTTTAGAACAATATTTGCTAGACCATGGAAATGATATGTTTATGAATGGAAGAAGGGAAATAGATGAAGTATTCTTTAAACAGGGACTATTTCAAAACACAACTTGCCTGTTGAGATTCTAGGGGATCCTCCTCCACCCAAGGATGATCCCGTGTTTGAGCTTAAACCATTACCTGATACTCTTAAATATGCTTATCTTGATGAAAAGAAGATATATCCTGTTTTATTAGTGCTAACCTTTCAAAGCAGGAAGAAGAGAAATTATTGAAAACTCTGAAGAAGCACTATGTTGCTATTGGATATAATCTTGATGATCTTAAGGGCATTAGTCCCACTCTATGCCAGCACAAAATAAAATTGGAGAAAGACGCTAAACCGATTGTTGATCACCAACGACGGTTATATCCTAAGATGAAAGAAGTGGTAAGAAAAGAAACACTAAAGCTTCTGGAGGCAGGTATAATTTATCCTATTGCTGATAGTCAGTGGGTAAGTCCTATCCATTGTGTCCCTAAGAAGGGATGTATTACTGTTGTCCCTAATGATAAAGATGAATTGATCCCACAAAGAATTGCTACAGGTTATAGAATGGTAATTGATTTCCGCAAATTAAATAAAGCTACTAAAAAGGATCATTACCCTTTACCTTCTATTGATCAAATGCTAGAAAGATTATCCAAACATACACATTTTTGCTTCCTAGACGGTTATTCTGGTTTCTCTCAAATACCTGTGTCAAAAGAGGATCAAGAAAAGACCACTTTTACTTACCCTTTCGGTACCTTCGCGTATAGACGTATGCCTTTTGGTTTATGCAATGCACCTGCTACCTTTCAAAGATGTATGACTGCTATATTCTCTAACTTTTGTGAAAAGATTGTTGAGGTTTTCATGGATGATTTCTCCTTATATGGAACTTATTTTGATGATTGCTTAGGCAACCTTGATCGAGTTTTGCAGAGATGCGAAGAAACTAATCTTGTCTTGAATTGGGAAAAGTGTCACTTTATGGTTAATGAAGGTATTGTCTTGGGGCATAAAATTTCTAAAAGAGGCATTGAAGTTGATAAAGCTAAAGTTGATGCTATTGAAAAGATGTAGTGTCCTAAGGACATTAAAGGTATAAGAAGTTTCCTTGGTCATGCCGGTTTTTATAGGAGGTTCATTATAGACTTCTCAAAAATTTCTAGGCCTCTGACTAATCTTTTACAAAAAGATGTTCCTTTTGTCTTTGATGATGATTGTGTAGAAGCATTTGAAATACTTAAGAAAGCGTTGATTTCTGCACCTATTGTTCAGCCACCTGATTGGAATTTACCCTTTGAAATTATGTGTGATGCTAGTGATTATGCTGTAGGTGCTGTTCTAGGACAAAGAGTTGATAAGAAATTAAATGTTATCCAATATGCTAGTAAAACTCTAGACAGTGCCCAGAGAAATTATGCTACTACTGAAAAAGAATTTTTAGCAGTTGTATTTGCTTGTGATATGTTCAGACCCTATATAATTGATTCCAAATTAACTGTTCACACCAATCATGCTGCTATTAAATATCTTATGGTAAATAAAGATGCTAAACCTAGACTTATTAGATGGGTTCTCTTGCTACAAGAATTCGATTTGCATATTATTGATAGAAAGGGAGCTGAGAACCCCATTGCAGACAACTTATCTAGGTTAGAGAATGTTCTTGATGACCCCCTACCTACTGATGATAGCTTTCCTGATGAACAATTAGCTGTCATAAATGCTTCTTGTACTGCTCCATGGTATGCTGATTATGCTAATTACATTGTTGCTAAATTTATACCACCTAGTTTCACATACCAGCAAAAGAAAAAAAATTCTATGATTTAAGACATTACTTCTGGGATGACCCACACCTTTATGAAGAAGGAGTAGATGGTGTTATTAGACGTTGTGTACCTGAGCATGAACATGAACAGATCCTACGCAAGTGTCATTCTGAGGCTTATGGAGGACACCACGCTGGAGATAGAACTGCACATAAGGTATTGCAATCCGGGTTTTATTGGCCTACTCTCTTCAAAGATGCCCGTAAGTTTGTCTTGTCTTGTGATGAATGTCAAAGAATTGGTAATATTAGTAGACGTCAATAAATGCCTATGAACTATTCACTTGTTATTGAACCATTTGATGTTTGGGGCTTCGATTATATGGGATCGTTTCCTTCCTCTAATGGGTATACACATATTTTAGTTGTTGTTGATTTCGTTACTAAGTGGGTAGAAGCTATTCCAACTAGTAGTGCTGATCATAACACTTCTATTAAGATGCTTAAAGAAGTTATTTTTCCGAGGTATGGAGTCCCTAGATACTTAATGACTGATGGTGGTTCACATTTTATTCATGGTGCCTTTCGTAAGATGCTTGCTAAGTATGACGTTAATCATAGAATTGCATCTCCTTATCACCCACAATCTAGTGGTCAAGTAGAAATAAGTAATAGGGAGATTAAATTAATCTTGCAAAAGACTGTTAATAGATCTAGAAGAGTTGGTCCAAAAAACTTGATGATGCATTATGGGCCTATAGAACTGCATATAAAAATCCTATGGGTATGTCTCCGTATAAAATGGTTTATGGAAAAGCATGTCACTTACCTCTCGAACTAGAACATAAGGCATATTGGGCCATTAAAGAGCTCAGTTATGATTTCAAACTTGCCGGTGAGAAGAGGCTATTTGACATTAGCTCACTTGATGAATGGAGAACCCAGGCCTATGAGAATGCCAAATTGTTTAAAGAAAAAGTTAAAAGATGGCATGACAAAAGGATACAAAAGCATGAGTTTAATGTAGGTGATTATGTTTTTCTATACAACTCTCGTTTAAGATTTTTTGCAGGAAAACTCCCCTCTAAATGGGAAGGTCCTTACGTTATCGAGGAGGTCTATCGTTCCGGTGCCATAAAAATCAACAACTTCAAAGGCACCAATCTGAAGGTGGTTAACGGTCAAAGAATCAAACATTATATCTCAGGAAATCCCATAAATGTTGATACTAATGTTATTGAAACCGTAACCCCGGAGGAGTACATAAGGGACACCTTCCAGAGCGCTTCAGATTCCGAAAAGGAATAGGCATGTGGTACGGTAAGTAAACAAACTCCAAAACAGTTCTAATAGCAATTTTTCTCCGTTTTGGAATATTTAAGAAAATAGGAAAATAAGAAGTAGTCCAGGAAGGACACGAAGCATCCACGAGGGTGGAGGGCGCGCCCTACCCCCTGGGCGCGCCCCCTGCCTCGTGGGCACCTCGTGTGCCCTCCGGACTCCGTTTTCTTGCATGATACTTCTTTTGGACGGTAAAAATTCATTATATAATCTCCCGAAGGTTTTGACCACCATACCACGCAAATATCCTTTGTTTTTGTTTCGAGCTGTTTCTACCACATATTAGAGCAAGATGTCTTCTCAAGAGTCAGTCGGGGAGAGTCGGGTGTCTCATCCGACACTGGGACCAGGAGCAAACAGTGATGCTGACCACTTTGGGCCATCAACGGAGGAAGAGATGGAGGCTGACTTGAAAAGGATAGATGCCATGGAAGAGGATCAAGAAGTTACCTCTTGTTTCCGAGTCAGATTCACGATGGGGGAACTACAGAGCTCAGCTATTCCAAACTCGGTTATCCCTTCCAATGTTAGATTTCTTTCTTATGAAAATATGAAAAAGAGTGTTACTTGTTCTCCCGCATCTATGCAACATCCATGGGTGAAAGGAGCTTTAGCCGTCACGGGCAAGCTCCGTAAGGGAATAATGGACCTCAAGCAGCAAGTCAGTAAGCTCGAGGAGGAGAATCATATCCTGAGGCGCATCATCGCTAAGAATATCACATCACCACCTCCGAAGAAGGAGACATAAACACATGGGTATGGGCACTCCCCTTGGCAACTGCCAAGCTTGGCAGGAGGTGCCCCGGTACCGTATCACCACCACACTTCTATCTTTACCATTTTTCTTAGTTCGGTCCTTTTGGTAATATCTTGATCTAGTAGAATAAAGTTTTAGTATGATCTAGTTTTGAGTTTTGCTTTGTGATCCTTATCTATGTAATCGAGTCTGTGAGCTATATATAATAAATATTATTTTTGAGTCAAGGGCTTGGTTATCTTGCTATGATCTTGAGGGAATAAAAGAATGAATCAAAAGAATTAAAGAGATCATATTGATCTTATTGAGAGTAATGACTTCACATATAAAAGAGTATGATGAATAAAAGTTGTTGAGAGTTGACAAACATAGTTTAGGTCATCGTTACAATTAATAGGAAGTAATAAAGAAGGAGAGGTTTTCACATATAAATCTACTATCTTGGACATCTTTTATGATTGTGAGCACTCATTAAAATATGACATGATAAAAAGTTGATGTTGGACAAGGAAGACAACGTAATGGGTTATGTTTTCTTATATCCGAAATAAAGTATATTGTCATGGATCATCCAACATGTTGAGCTTGCCTTTCCATCTCATGCTAGCCAAATTCTTTGCACCAAGTAGAGATACTACTTGTGCTTCCGAATATCCTTAAACCCAGTTTTTCCATGAGTGTCCACCATATCTACCTATGGATTGAGTAAGATCCTTCAAGTAAGTTGTCATTGTTGCATGCAATAAAAATTGCTCTCTAAATATGTATGATTATTAGTGTGGAGAAAATAAGCTTTATACGATCTTGTGATGTGGAAGAAATAAAAGCGACGGACTACATAATAAAGGTCCAGATCACAAGTGGCAATATAAAGTGACGTTCTTTCGCATTAAGATTTTGTGCATCCAACCATAAAAGCACGTGACAACCTCTGCTTCCCTCTGCGAAGGGCCTATCTTTTATTCTTGTCTTATGCCTTATGCAAGAGTCATGGTGATCCTGACCTTCCCTTTTTACATTCTATCCTTTGGCAAGCACATTGTGTTGGAAAGATCCTGATATATATACCCCCAATTGGATGTAAGTTATCATGAACTATTATTGTTGACATTACCCTTGAGGTAAAAGGTTGGGAGGCAAAACTATAAGCCCCTATCTTTCTATGTGTCCGATTAAAACTTCATACCCATAAGTATTGCGTGAGTGTTAGCAATTGTGAAAGACTAAATGATAGTTGAGTATGTGGACTTGCTGAAAAGCTCTTGTATTGACTCTTTCCGATGTTATGAAAAATTGCAATTGCTTCAATGACCGAAATTATAGTTTGTTAGTTTTCAATGAAGTTTCTGATTCATACTTGACATTGTGAATAGATTGTTACTTTAGCATAAGAAACTATATGACAATATATATATATATATATGTTGCTGTTATAAGAATGATCATGATGCTGTCATGTCCGTATTTTATTTTATCGACACCTCTATCTCTAAACATGTGGACATATTTTTCGATATCGGCTTCCGCTTGAGGACAAGCAAGGTCTAAGCGTAGGGGAGTTGATACGTCCATTTTGCATCATGCTTTTATATCAATATTTATTGCATTATGGGCTGTTATTACACATTATGTCACAATACTTATGTCTATTCTCTCTTATTTTACAAGGTTTACAAGAAGAGGGAGAATGCCGGCAGCTGGAATTCTGGGCTGGAAAAGGAGCAAATATTAGAGACCTATTCGATCTGCACAACTCCAAAAGTCCTGAAACTGCACGGAGGCACTTTTTGGAATTGATAAAAAATACTGGTGAAAGAATCAACCAGAGGGGGCCCACACCCTGGCCACGAGGGTGGGGGGCGCGCCCTACCCCCTGGGCGCGCCCCCTGTCTCGTGGGCCCCCTGGCAGGCCTCCGATGCCCATCTTTGTCTATATGAAGTCTTTCGCCCTGGAAAAAATCAGGAGGAAGCTTTCAGGATGAAGCGCTGCTGTCTCAAGGAAGAACCTTGAGAAACCAATCTAGGGCTCCGACGGAGCTGTTCTGCTGGGGAAACATCCCTCCGGGAGGGGGAAATCATCACCATCGTCATCACCATCGATCCTCTCATCGGGAGGGGGTCAATCTCCATCAACATCTTCACCAGCACCATCTCATCTCAAACTCTAGTTCATCTCTTGTATCCGATCTTTGTCTCAAAACCTCAGATTGGTACCTGTGGGTTGCTAGTAGTGTTGATTACTCCTTCTAGTTGATGCTAGTTGGTTTATTCGGTGGAAGATCATATGTTCAGATCCTTTATGAATATTACTACCCCTCTGATTATGAACATGAATATGATTTGTGAGTAATTATGTTTGTTCTTGAGGACATGGGAGAAGTCTTGCTATAAGTAGTCATGTGAAATTTGGTATTCGTTCGATATTTTGATGAGATGTATGTTGTCTTTCCTCTAGTGGTGTTATGTGAACGTCGACTACATGACACTTCACCATTGTTTGGGCCTGGAGGAAGGCATTGGGAAGTAATAAGTAGATGATGGGTTGCTAGAGTGACATAAGCTTAAACCCTAGTTTATGCGTTGCTTCGTAAGGGGCTGATTTGGATCCATATGTTTCATGCTATGGTTAGGTTTACCTTAATACTTCTTATGTAGTTGCGGATGCTTGCAAGAGGGTGTCGGTGGAAAACGACACCTATGGGATCACAAGAATCCCTACTACGGTTGGCGGGGCGCGGGGTCATGAGAAGAGCAGGTCTAGCAGGATGCACACGGATCGTTTACCCAGGTTCGGGCCGCGAAGATGCGAAAAACCCTAGTCCTGCTTTGGTGGATGTATTGAGTGTTCTTGTGTTCCTGAGCTAGCACCAGGGTGTCACTTGCCCAAAAGAGCCGAATCCCTCTCCAGTATGCCATGGGCCTCCTTTTATAGCGAAAGGGGCTGCCACAGTGGCACACAGGAGGTGGAAAGGTCTACAGTGCGCGAGCTTATCGCCCGTATTACAGGACAAGACACATTTAATGCGTCACTTAGGTGTCCCTTAGCTTTTTCGGGGACGGGAACGAGGCCCGTCCCGTCCGTTGCCGCCTCGCCTTGCTTCAACACGCGCCCAGGCCAGCGATGCATGCGGCGCCATGTAGGCAGGCAGGCAGCTGAGGTGGCGCGGTGGTAGGGTCTTCACGAAGATGTGCATGCCACCACGCAGGTGCTTGCTGAGTTGGCGTAGAGGCCGCCCGTCGCCACGCAGGTGCCTGCCCAGCTGGTTGAGCTAGCAGCTGCTTGGGGACAGCGGTGGAGTCTTGGTCGACGCGGGCCAGGTTGTGGCCCCGCTGACGCCCTCGGCAAAGGGCCTTGCCGGGGGCCCGGCAAGGGTCTTGCCGTGGCGTTGCAGTCGTCCCCAGCAAGGCGCTTGCCGGGGGTCTTGTGGATCTCCTCGGCAAGGATCCCACCGAGGGTCGCCGTCTTCTGGTTCTCATCTGATCTCATATATCTATGGTCTTGACAAAGATCCGCATGCCACCACGGAGGTGCCTGCCGAACCCTAGTTCCAATGTAGTTGGTTGGGTTGGAACCCGTGGGCTCAAGGGTGGCTCACTCTGTTGGCGTCGGGCGTGCCGCCCCGGCAAGGCCCTTGCCGGGGCTGCCCCCGCAAGGGTCTTGTCGGGGGAGCCTGCTTCGCCCTTTCTGTCCTTTGTGTCTCTGATCTTGGCGTTGCCTTGGCCGTCTTGTGCTTTGGCTTCTCTCAGGCTCCCCTCCTCTGCCCTGCCTAGTGTGGCCGTGGCGCGCGGCTCCGACTGCCCGTGCACAAGTAAAGGGGTACAAAGGAGTGCCCCTACTTTTGTACACTGACAGGAGCCCCCGGGCCTGGGCCACACATAAGCGCGACACGTTGTTGGGCCAGGCCCAGAACGGTGCGCGGGCAGGTGGGCGGATTTTTACTGCAGTAACTCTTCATCCGCTGCGCTTCCCCACGACCTGCGCGCGACGTGGAGGGTCGTGCGCGACGTGGGGGTCATGCGTGGGGCGGTTTCCGCATGCATGCGTCACATCGTGGTAAAGAGGCGGCTCGCGCCTTCCCCATAAAAAGAGGGGGGCGTGGAGGCGCGGCTCATTTACTGGGTGGACTCGGGTTGCAGTCTTCAAGGCGCCCACGTCCCATGGTCACGGGGCGGGGAACGGTCGCCTCACCCATCTCTTCGATCCTGCTCGCTCGCCACGTGTCCTCCATGCAAGTGGCAGGTGATGGAGGCGGGAAACCGGGCCATCGCTGATTGGGGCAGCGGGTCGGTCCTGACTCCTTGCACCCCCGATGGCTGGATTGGCTGAGCGGGGTGGCCGAGTCTCGACCCTGCCCCTTTATAAGGAGGGGGAGGGAGGGCGTCATCCCACATTCCTTCAGTATCCATCCTCCTTCACCTTTGCTTCTTTCTTCCACCTGCCATGGCGAGAGGAGGTGCTGGGCCTTCGACGGTGGCGGCGAGGGTCGCTGCTCGTCAGCGCGTCCCTCCTTCCCACGAGCCCGCGGTGGCAGAGCCAGCCACGAGAGGAAGGGGGAGGGGCGTGGCCGAGGTCGCCGCGGCGGTCGGGGGAGAGGGGGACGAGGTGGCGCAGCGGCCGTGCCTCCGCCAGCTGTGCCTCCCGTGATGGAGGGTCACGTCGGGGACCAGCCCCGTGAGTTCTTCATCAGGCAGCGCCGGCCACCGCGTCGTCGTCTCCGTCTCCCCACCCCCTTCGCTCAGGAGATGGAGCTCGATCCGCCCCAGACCCTCAGATTGCACATGAGGGGCTGTGGGACCAGCGGCACGCGGGTCGACATCGACTTCCCTGCTCCGAACATTATGTATCTCCGTCGCGGATGGAAGACATTTGCCCGCATCCATAGCCTGACGGTGGGGCTCGTCCCCTACTTCAAGTTAATGGAGGGCGGCCTGCTCTCCGTCAAGGTCTTCGGAGATCTTGGAACTTGCCTGAAGTGTTGCGTGGTGAGCTCCTCCGACAATGAAGATTCCTCCTCAAGTGGGAGTGACGAGGAGGACAGCGACAGTGACGACGAGGGAGTCGAGCAGCAGGATGCCGACTCCGACTTCGACTAACCGCACCGCCCCTCCCTCGGCCACGCGCTCGGTCGAGGGCCTTCCTCGCCAAGCTCTCCATCGGGGCGCTCCCCGCCGTCTCCTTGGGCGGCTGGCGTAGGAGGGCCGAAGAAGGCAAAGAAGGCGGGTGGCGGACGTCAAGTCGGAGTACGCGGGCACCGACGCCTTCGTCGCGTATTGCCGGCCCGCTGCCTCGTCTTCCAGCTCCTTTCTTGGCACCAAGATGTTCTCTTGGTGCCTTGTGCTCCTCGCACCTTTCCTAGGCGTCCCTTTTGCCCTCCTGCTGTCTTGTTCCACCTTCTGAGGAGAGGGACAAGAAAGGTATTACGGGCACCTTATCTCTTTCTAGTTTGTAAGCCTATGGGCACTTGTTAATTTTAAGACTTGTAACCGCCCTTGCTCATGTTTTTAATTCCGTATGAACTGTTCATGTATGGGATGTTTTTAATAAAAAGGGTGTTTGCCGGGTTCTTTGTGCGTGAGCGAGGCCCATGCCAAGGACGAATCCTTGTTATTTTTAAGATAAACATTGTTGCCCGGCAATAGGCCTTGCCGTTTCCCCACTCCAGTCGACCATTCTCGTGCTCTTGGCGGAGGCAGGGGCGAAGTAAAGTTAGGCCCCTCGTTCATCTCCTCGCCACCGCGACTACTAGCAAATTCTGACCCAGGAGGTAGCTGTTGGGTACAGGAAAGGGGGAGCACGGTGGTTTTAAGAACATAAACGAGGATTCACATGTCCCAGTTCTATACGGAAACGCATAACCGGGGGATGAAAAGAGTTATCTAAATCTGCAGCCCCCTGTCGGATCACGGGTTCCAGCAAAACCCTCAAGGTTCGAACTCTGGGGTGCGCGCGAAGTTCTTTCCCTCCTACCGATCCATGCCCTAGGTTTGTTAATATCTCGCGGACGAACTCGACGAACTCACAACACAAAAGACACAAGATTTATACTGGTTCGGGCCACCGTTGTGGTGTAATACCCTACTCTAGTGTGGTGGTGGATTGCCTCTTGGGCTGATAATGAACAGTACAAGGGGAAGAACAGCCTCCTGAGGTTGAGGTGTTCTTGTGCTCAGTGAACTTGTGGGTGTGAGGGTGGAAGATGGAATCGATCCCCCTACTATGGTGGCTAGTTCTACTTATATAGACCCTGGTCCTCTTCCCAAATATTGAGCGGGAAGGGAGCCAACAACGGCCAATTTGAAAGGGGACAACTAGTACAGCTTATCCTGACAAAAGCGGTCTTCGCCTACAAAAGGCTCTAGTGGTGACGCCGCCTTGGGCTCCATGGTAACCTCCGTCTTGCCGTCGTGCTGGTCTTGGTATTGTTGCACTGATATGGAAACCTTTGCTTGATGCCTCGGTAGTCCGCGACTGTGCTTGCCTCCTTAGCACCAAAGGGGAAACAAGGACCCTGCGCGCGCTGGCGCCTGCCTGGTGCCTGCCTGGTCTCGTTCATCATGGCTTACGTCACGAGAACCACGCGAGGTTTGCCCTGCCTTGATCTCTCTGCTCCTCACGAGCCAACCCGGTGAGGCCGCTCCTGAGGAGGTCTTGTGTCGTCCCCCTCGCGAGGGTCTTGAACGCCTTGTTGATGAAGATGGGCCATACAGGCCTGCTAGCACAGCCACGCCGCGGGCCGCAGGCAGGCAAGTCTGGGCCCCCCGTTCCCAAAATGCCGACAGTAGCCCCCGGGCCCAAGGCGCGCTAGGGCTTGGCTTCGAGGCGAAGCCAAAGGTCAAGTGCAGAGCGCCGCGGGCCCCCAAAGGCCTGCGGCCCTGGTCGACGCGTGGCGGTTGATTGGACGTGGGCGTCTCCGCTTCCCCACGCCGCCTTGGCAACTGCCTGACTTGACAAGTCCCTGCGACATGCAAGGAAACCATCATTACCTGTGATCGTGGGAGGCGCCGGTTGGCCTTCTTCCGCTATAAATGGGGAGGGGGCAGAGCCCCCGTCGCCCATCTCTTTGCAGTCCTCTTGCTTCTTCCTCCTTGCCCCACCGCTAGTAGCAATGGCGCCGTCGAAGGGGTTCTCTGCCGCGGAGAAGGGCAAGGCCCCTCGGGAGGGGCCCGGCTAATGCTCGGGACGTCGCTAAGGGCCTGCCCCCGTTGACCGCTGCGGGGGCGAGCACCGCTTTTGCTTTGTTCTTCTTTTCTTTCTTGCATCAAAATGAAGCCAGTATGGGCCCGGAGGGGCGTGTATTGAACCATGATTCCTCAATCATTATGCTATGCTTGTTGTTTCCATGTGGTGTTGTTATTTTGTGCAGAGATAACTTAGCTTGGTGCGTTCGGGGCAGCCTCCTCTTCACGAGGCATTTGTTTCCTCGTGGCCGTCTTGACCTAGTGGTCTGTGGTCGCTCGGGAACTGCAAAAAAATCATTAGGAAGCTCGCTAGGAGACTCATCATTCACCCAAGCCTTGACCCAGAGCTTCATATCACGGTACCCGAGGGGCACGGAGTAGGGGAGATGCGCCAGCTTGTGGGCTCGAACGAGAAAGCTTCGCGAGAAAGCAGGCAGAAGGCAGACAGAAGGAAAAACGCTCGCGAGGGCACCTGCCTAGCCCCCTCGCGAGGTATGCGAGAGAGAGAACACAGGAGAACTAGAGTCGGAAATGGCGGCAAAAGGCGACGAAACCAAATCAGCAAGGAACACCAGAAGCAAACTTCGATTAAGAGAAGGCGAGCCAACTACGGAAAGCAAATGAAAAGCCATGTCCGGCACCTAGTCTAGTCTTCAAGTCTTCTCACCAGCGTGGAGCTAAGTGCTGCCACTAGGCATGGGAGGGAGCCCCCGAGGCCCGAGGGCGGCTCTCCGGAGACTCCGGGGCGTGTGCAGCCCACTCATTATTATGTGAGTGTCAAGAGCGGCGATTCTTCATAGGCACCAGGCCTTCTTGACAGGCACTGGGCCTTTCTTCACAGGCACTGGGCCTTGCTTCATGGGTAGAAATTCCGGAGGTGCTGGATGTTCCAGGCGTTCTGGATGGGCACCCCGCCCTGCGTCTCCAGGAGCGCGGCGCCAGGCCTAGAGACATGGATGACCTTGAACGGGCCCTCCCACATAGGTGAGAGCTTGTGTAGCCTTTCCCTGGAGAGGACCCGCCTCAGGACGAGGTCGCCCGCCTCGAGCGTCCTGGAGCGGATGTTGCGGCAGTGGTATCACCGCAGCGCCTGCTGGTACCTTGCCGCCCTTAGTGCAGCCTCACGGCGACGTTCCTCCCCTAGCACGAGGTCCATCCCCCGCGTGGCATCCTGCTGCATTTCATCAAACGCCAGGACCCGTGCGGAGTGATGCTTGACCTCGTGAGGGAGGACCACTTCGGCTCCGTACACGAGGAAGAACGGGGTCTCACACGTCGGCTTTGTGTTGGTGGTGCTGATGGACCACAACATGGTTTGGAGTTCGTCATGCTAGCCCCTGCTACAGGCCTCGAGCTTCTTCTTGAAGGTCCTGGTCTTGAGGCCCCTCAGGACCTCTGCATTGGCGCGTTCGGCCTGGCCATTGCTCCTGGGGTGCGCCACCGAAGCGTAGCAGATCTGCGTTCCAAGGTTAGGATACTATGTTTTGAAGAGGTTACTAGTGAACTGCGAGCCGTTGTCGGTGATGATGTGGTTGGGAACCCCGAAGCGGCTCACGAGACCCTTGATGAACTTGACTGTGGAGCTAGATGGGATAGTGCGGACGACTTCCACTTCCGCCCACTTGGTGAACTTGTCGATGGCGACGTAGAGGTAGGGGTAGCCCCCAGGCGCTCGATGTAGGGGAACGCAGCAGAAAACAAAAAATTTCCGACCTACACACCAGCCCAGGACCACTATGGAGACTGCATACAAGGTTTGATCTTTTTCGTTACCGACTCGTAGCGCAACGGGAAGTAGACTCGATGACGATCGGTGGTGCAGATCCCCGCAGCTAGGATTTAAAACCTCCCAACCGCGAGGATGTATACCCTCATCTGCCCCTCAGACAGCCCTCCGGGAGGCGGTCGAACAGCCCCCCGGACGGTGTCGCGGACAGCCCTTCGGGAGGACCTTCGAAACTCGAACGGTCACACGGACAGCCCTTCGGGAGGCACTCACGAACTAAGACCGAAACTACGATCTCTCTACAGAGTTGCACACATACGGTGTCATCTATCCGGCAGGGCTTCGCCGTCCAGAACTAGTTCCTGCCGGAACCCAGACAGCCTTACGGCTCTACGAGACTCTTTTCATGGGAGGGAGAGAAGAAGCTAGATAATGCATGGCATGTGTATGAGAGCAAGGGATGAGTGTGGAGGGCTGCCCCTCCACCTCTATTTATAGGAAATCCCAAGGGGGTAGGGTAGTTTCACAAAAACCCCAAAATGCACATGAATGAAGTCCTTCCACAAGGACCTAGGAGTGAAACCAAGGAACAAGAGGGTCCCCAAGGGGGGATACCCCATGTGGCCGGCCACACCCCCATGAGGGGCCCAAAAAATGGCTCCTATCCATCCATGTCATCCCCAAGATCTTTTGGAGCAAAGCCCCAAAAGGTGGCTTTCCATAAAGTAACCATAAAGCTGATTTTCACTATTCACGACGACATTTTTCAGCGTCTGACGAACTGAAAATATTTATGTGGGCTAAGAACATTTCCAGTACCCACTAAAATGATTTTCAACGCGCTCCGAAACAATTCCGGTTTTAGTGATTTTCATCTGCGAAACGCATCTGAAGTGGCTCCGGCAGCTCCGGAACATTTCCGTTTTTTATCTCAGAAAATTCCAAAAAGCTTCCAGAATGATTCTGGCATCCTCCAAGAATTATCAGGCATGTGCCGAAACCAATTTGACTTAATGGTGTATCCCGAAACAACTTTTCGGTATCATCGAAACTTATCCGATGACCTCTCTCTGCGGTACGATTCCGCTGTCCGAAACTTTTCGGTGTCCGAAACTTTTTCGGTGATTTTCTCTCAGACTCCCTGTCTAGTATTCAGCAGATAGATGACCCTTAAGCGTGTGACCCTATAGGTTCGGTGAAGTATAGACATGACCCGGAACCCCTTCCGATCAATGATCAACATCGGAGCCGTGGACACCCATATTGACCCCTATACCCACACGAATAAATATTCGAGTGAACCTCCAGTTGCCGTGTGCTATTCCTGTTGCTTCGCGATATGTTACAAATACCCGAGGTGAGACATGTTGGCATTCCCGTGGATCAACAACTTGTCCACTATGCTAGTTACCTCGTTACCGGTATTGTTCTCTTTTCTCGTTATCGTGTTCCGGCATCCCCGTGATCAAATCACAAAGTGTCTGGCCAGACGATGATGGATACCGTAACACCGAGAGGGCCCAGAGATATCTCTCAATCGTCGGAGGAGCAAATCCCAATCTTGAGCTATCAAGTTACTTGACACACTTTTCCATGAACCCGTAAGCCGCCGTAATAGCCACCCATTTACGGATAACGTTTAACAAACCCCAAAGTTCATGAAGCAAGCATGAAGAAACTCGATACTCTCATGGTCTAAGGAATCATGCAAACGTTAACCATCTCTGTGTTATGTACCAATAAACTTGTGACGAATGAATCTCATAGCATAACATCATGCCGGGTCGATTCAACACAAATGTTCTCTTAACATTATGCCCTCAAGGTTGGTGACATAGACATGCCCATGATCAGGAAAACATAACCATCATGCAACACTTGAGCTAGTCTTAGAGGCCAGACTAGGAATACATTTTACCGTTTATTATTCCACACGTGCATATGAGTCTTCCTCCGAGCCTCGTGGTTATTGCAGACTCGAGAACCATAGCAGTTATAGCATGGAACATAAACATAATTATGAACTCGGAGATAAATAATATCATTTATTATTGCCTCTAGGGCATATCTCCTACACTCGAGGGAACGGGCCCAAGATGTCCAGCCCCCAGACCGCGAATGGCCATGTGAGCGGGATGGTCTGGAGGCCCTGAGCTGGCTGATGGATCTGCTTGGTGTGGAACTGGCAGGCTTCTCAGGACTTCACCAGCTCGGCCGCGTCATTGAGCGCCGTGGGCCAGTAGAATCCGCTGCGGAATACCTTGCCGACGAGGGTCCATGATGATGAATGGTGCCCGCAGTCCCCACCGTGTATGTCAATTAGCAACTCCTTTCCTTGGTCTCTGGAAATGCAACGAAGTGAAACATCATTTGGTCGCTTCCTGTACAACTCACCGTCCTGGATGCAGTATGCCGTAGCTTGCCGGGCCACGCGCTCTGCGTCCTCCTCCTTCCCCGACAGCGCTCCTTGCATAAGATATTCCTTGAATTCCTTGGTCCAGCATCCCTCCTGGGGCTCGAGCGCCAAGAGCAGGCGAGCTCCTGAGGTCGGGCCATAGCCTGGGGCTCCTGTGGCAGGCGACTGTGGGAGCTCCTCCCGAGGCTGAGCTGTGCTTGAAAGTGGTGGTGTCGCTGATGGCTTGAAGAGCTGTTCCTCAAAGACGCCGGGCCCTTGGGGCTGCCGCTTGGATGCTCTCTTGGCGATGTCGTCAGCTTCCTTGTTGGTGCCCCAGGTGTAACACCCCGCATGTAACTTGCCATATTTGTAACTCCTACTCTTGCCATTTCCGGCTATGTGTTATGATTATCCCTCCGTGGTCGGGTTTTGTCTTTCGTTTTGTATTTTGTCATGTCATGCATTTTCATATCATGTCATCATGTGCATTGCATTCGCATACGTGTTCGTCTCATGCATCCGAGCATTTTCCCCGTTGTCCGTTTTCCAATCCGGCGCTTCTATCTCCTCCGGTGCACCCCTCTTGTTTTCTTTCGTGTGCGTGTGTCAAACTTTCTCAGAATGGACCGAGGCTTGTCAAGTGGCCTTATTATACCACCCGGAGACTACCGGTCAAGTTTCGTTCCATTCGGAGGTCGTTCGGTACTCCAACGGTTAACCGGGCATCCGCAATGTCCATTTGAGTGTCCAGCAAAAACCCCCTCAAAAACCAGCCCAAAACCCACCAAACTCTCTTCCATGTTCTAGGTCGTTCGATCACGATCGTGTGGGCGAAAACCGCACCTCATTTGGAGTCTCCTAGCTCCCTCTACCTATAAAACTCCATCTCCCCCGAAAAACGAAATCACAGACGAACCCTAACCCTCTCCCTCCGCGCGCCGGACGCGTCCGCTCCGGCCGGATAACGTCCGCCGCGCGCCCGGCCAATCGCAGGCCGCCACGTCGCTCCGCCGCCGCCCGGACCGCGCCGGCCCGCCGGGCCCGTGACCGGCCCCCTCGGCCCGCTCCACCGCGCGCGCGCCTCGTGCCGGCCCGCGCCCCGCCCGCCCGCCGCCGCCCTCGCCTTCCGCCACCGCCGCCGCCTGTCCGCCACCGCGCCTCGCCGCCCGGCGCCGTGCCCCGCCGCCGCCGCGCCTCCAGAGGCCGCCGCCGGCGCCCCTCCTCAGGCCGCGCCCCCGGCCTCTTCTCCTCCTCCCTCCGGCCGCCGCTCCCTCTCCCTCCTTCCTCGCCGGCGAGCGAGCCCGAGCTCGAGGGGCTGGCCCGGTCCGATCTGGATTCGGTACTGTTCCCGTTGACTTCCCTCGCCCCCCTTTTTCTCCAAGTCTTAATTTATCTCAGCATCTTGCTCTGTTCGCGATGCGATAACTCTGTGCATGTAGCTCCGATTTGCGCGTGTAATTTGTCATATTGTTCGTCTCGTGATGCCCTTCATTTTGTTCAATTGCACCATGTTTATTAGGGGTCATCTTGATGCCCAAATCTTCGTTGGAAGAGGGCTAGTTGCTGTTATTCTCTGGTTCTTAGCAGAACTTGGAGATTTGTCATTTTTGTATCATTAAATCTGTGCATCTTTTGAGCATGAGCTCTACATGTGTTTTGATGTATGCCAGGCCATCTTTCCAGTGGTATAGTCCATGTATTTTTGTGATCTCTGTGGTGACTAGCACAAGCATGCAGAGTAGGCCCCATAATATTTCTGATTTCAGGGACTTAGTGATTTCTCTAAGTCCTTGTCTGCTGTAATTTGGTTGCCATGTAAACTTGATGCTATAGAGAGATCCATGCATATTTTGGAGATGTTCATTAAGGATGTGTTGTAGATATAGTTGTAATTGATCCATTCCTGCAATCGTTTGAAATTATGGAGTGCCATAGCATGACTCAATCTTACTCTACTTTTGCTATAAAATATTTCTGGCAGATTCTTAACATGATTTGCAAACTTGCCAAGCTTATTGTAGTTGATCCATACACGCTATGTAATTGTTCTTGCCATAGTTAGCCTTATAAACATGCCATATTTCTGTAGGTATGATTGGTTTGTCATGATTTTCTCTGTAGGGAGTGCATCAAGCTCAGAAAGAGGCCTACAAATTAATATTTCTGCCATGCTCTGTTTTCTGCAAGTCTGGAACCTGATAACGAAACTTGCTATATTTACATGCTTTCCATCATATCTTCTGATCCTTTTTGGCTTATGGTCAGTAAGGGACTTTTGTCATGTGCATTTAGTAAAACAGTACCATGCCTTGTTTTGCTATGTTAAGTTCTTCTAGCATGTTGATTTCGTGCTCTGAACATTGCTACTTGATGCTGATTTCTGCCATGTCCAGTTTTTCACCAAGTCTGTGAACCTGTAATCTTTTGCACTTTTGCCATGCTTGTTTGGGCTTGATATGTTGTGAACTAGCCGTAGCCCAGTGTTCATCTTTTGTCAAGCATCTCCTGTAGTTTACTGCCATATGTTTTGTTGCTATGTTGGAGTGATGTAGCATTGTTGCTTGTTGCATTTCAAGTGCTATCTTGCTGTTTATCGCAGATTAGTGTCATTCTTGTTTTGCTTGCCATTTGCAAACCGTGCATCCGATTCCGGTGATCTTTATATCGATGTCGACCAAAATCATCACATCTTTCCAGCGGCATGCTTGGTTTGCCAAGTTACTTCCATGTTCATCATTTTCCTTCCGGAGCACGCATATGCATCGCATATCATATCTTGCATATCATACATGTTTTGCATCATGTTGCTTGCGCATTTCTCGTTGTTGATTGTGGTTCCGTTTGTTTGTGTTCTTGCCTTGGGTAGAGCCGGGAGACGAGTTCGTGAACGAGGAACCTGTCGAGTACGCTTACGAGGATCAAGCTTTCGACAACTCTGAGAATCTTGCAGGCAAGATGACCACCCCTCGAAATCACTTCTATCTTTGCTTTGCTAGTTGTTCGCTCTATTGCCATGCTCTGCTACCTATCACTTGCTTTATCATGTCTCCCATTTTAGCCATGTCAGCCTCTAACCACCTTTTCCTAGCAAACCGTTGTTTGGCTATGTTACCGCTTTTGCTCAGCCCCTCTTATAACGTTGCTAGTTGCAGGTGAAGTTGAAGTTTGTTCCATGTCAGAACATGGATATGTTGGGATATCACAATATCTCTTATTTTATTAATGCATCTATATATTTTGGTGAAGGGTGGAAGGCTCGGCCTTATGCCTGGTGTTTTGTTCCACTCTTGCCGCCCTAGTTACTGTTATACCGGGATTATGTTCCTTGAGTTTGCGTTCCTTACACGGTCGGGTGATTTATGGGACCCCCTTGACAGTTCGCCTTGAATAAAACTCCTCCAGCAAGGCCCAACTTTGGTTTTACCATTTGCACCTACGCCTTTTTCCCCCGGGTTTTCGCGAGCCCGAGGGTCATCTTATTTTAACCCCCCCGGGCCAGTGCTCCTTCGAGTGTTGGTCCGAACTGAGCAGACTGCGGGGCCCCCTCCTGGAAACTCGAGGTCTGGTTTTACTCGTAGGATGTCTTATTCGGTGTGCCCTGAGAACGAGATATGTGCAGCTCCTATCGGGATTTGTATGCACATTCGGGTGGCTTTGCTGGTCTTGTTTTACCATTGTCGAGATGTCTTGTAAACCGGGATTCCGAGACTGATCGGGTCATTCTGGGAGAAGGTTTATCCTTCGTTGACCGTGAGAGCTTATGATGGGCTAAGTTGGGACACCCCTGCAGGGTATTATCTTTCGAAAGCCGTGCCCGTGGTTATGAGGCAGATGGGAATTTGTTAATATCCGGTTGTAGATAACTTGTCACTTGACCCATTTAAAATACATCCACTGCGTGTGTAGCCGTGATGGTCTCTTCTCGGCGGAGTCCGGGAAGTGAACACGGTCTGTGTTATGGATGACGTAAGTAGGTGTTCAGGATCACTTCTTGGTCATTGCTCGATGACGTCCGTTCTGTTGCTTCTCTTCTCGCTCTCATTTGCGCAAGTTAGCCACCATATATGCTTTTCCCGCTGCAGCTCCACCTCTTTGCACCATCCTTTCCTATAAGCTTAAATAGTCTTGATCTCGCGGGTGTGAGATTGCTGAGTCCCCGTGACTCACAGATTCTACCAAAAAAGTTGCAGGTGCCGACGAAGCCAGTGCAGATGATGGCGTCGATCTCAAGTGGGAGTTCGACGAGGAACGTGGTCGTTACTATGTGTCTTTTCCTGATGATCAGTAGTGGAGCCCAGTTGGGACGATCGGGGATCTAGCATTCGGGGTTGTCTTATTTTCATCTGGTTTTTGACCGTAGTCGGTCTATATGATTGTATTTTGGATGATGTATGATATCTATTTATGTATTGTGTGAAGTGGCGATTGTAAGCCAACTCTTTATCCCATTCTTGTTCATTACATGGGATTGTGTGAAGATGACCCTTCTTGCGACAAAACCACTATGCGTTTATGCCTCTAAGTCGTGCCTCGACACGTGGGAGATATAGCCGCATCGTGGGCGTTACAAGTTGGTATCAGAGCCATCCCCGATTTAGGAGCCCCCTGCTTGATCGAATCGCTGGCGTTGTTGAGTCTAGAACAAAATGTTTTGAGTCTTAGGATTATATATATCGGAGAGTAGGATTCTTTTACTCCTCAGTCCCTTCGTCGCTCTGGTGAGGTCTCCTGACGTAGAAGTTTTGACTATTCTCTCCTCAAATTTCACTAAAAAAAATTTTGGATCACGCGGGTATCTTGGAATCGTTCCGATGGTCTTGTGACGAGAACATTGTTCTTGGTGCCTCCTGTCATTTACGGGTTGTGGCAGTGTCCCGGGGAGTTGAGCTCCGAGGTGTTGTCGTCACAATTTTATCGTTGCAGTTCTGGAATACCTGAGTTTCGCCGACATCGAAATCTCTTTTATGCAGTTGTTGGTGAGATCACCTCGACGCCACCCAGTACTGGGGCGGGAGTTCGGGAGTATTGCCATAACTTGTATAACGGATGTTTTTTCGAAGGTTGAGGTAAACGATTTCCGAAGGTTTCTTGGTTATGTGTTGACGGATGGATACAGCTGGATCTAGGGATTGCTAGTTTGGGTGATATATTTTGTGTCCCCTGTATCCCCTACACCAGATTGCATAACCAGAAAGTTTCGGGAGTTTATAAGTGGGAATTCTAGTAGCCTTAGGATATCTTTCCGACAGACGCATGATATGAGATTGGGGTTCGACGTCCAGTGGTCCGCCTGTATACGGTTGATTTTACAGTGGTCTCGTTGTGTCTTAAAGAGTCCATGGCTTTGCCGACTCGGGGACGCTTCGTATGTCATGTGCACAGCCTTGTACATGATGGTGCTGTACGATTGAGCCCGTGTGGGCCCCACCACGAAAACTTCGGACGAAATATCTATCATATGTTTGTTCCGGCTTATCCTGCAAGCCAATACTTGTTTTATTTTGTATTGTGGTATTCGAGTTGCTTCGAATTCATATGTTCTTTCCATATCCTTTTTCGAGTGGCTTCTCAACTTATGGAAGTGTGATGATTTACTACGGAATTCATTCATTCATCTTCGTTCGAATGTTTATTGTGAAGACTATATGTTGCAATTTCTATCCGTTGATTCTACTTATCTATTTGTCTATCAAGATGCTAACGGATGTCACCCTCTTCAGATGGCTCCGCCAACGCGTCAGAATCCGGATCGCAATGAAGGGAGTCAAGCGAACCCTCCGCCACCACCTCCACCTCCGGAGGCATGGCAAGCAATCATGGTAGCCACCAACGCCAATGCTCAGATGATTCTGCAACTCTTGCAAGAACGTACTCAAGGGCAAGGCAATCAAGGCAATCAAGGTCAAGGCAACAATCAGTTTCACTTTGCCACTCTCAACCAGTTTCTCGCAAATCAGCCCAAGTCTTTCAGCTACTGTGCCGAGGCCACGGATGCCGATGATTGGCTCATGGACATCAACAAGCATTTTGAATGTAGCAATGTCAGGCCTGAGGACTATGTCAGGTTTGCTTCTTTCCAGCTCAAGGACCAAGCTGCTGATTGGTTTCAGCAATACAAAGATTCCAGAGGAGGTCGTGTGATCACTTGGACTGACTTCTGTCGGGACTTCAAAGCGCACCACATTCCACAAAGTGTTGTTGAGAGCAAGCGTGAGGAGTTCCGCAATCTCAAGCAAGGCAACATGTCTGTGTATCAATACAACATTCAGTTTCAGAAACTTGCTCGCTTCGCTAAACAAGACGTTCCTGATGAAAAGAGTATGATCTATCACTTCAGAGGTGGCCTTAAAGAGGATCTGCAGTTAGCTCTCGTTCTTGTTGAGCCTACTCAGTTTGATCAATTCTACAATATGGCACTGAAGCAAGAGGTTGCTCAGCTCAAGTGTGAGGCTTCCAAGAAGAGAGTCAGGGACGCAGTTCAGTCTTCTTCTTCCTCACTTGTGACAGCTAAGCAACAGAAGTTCTGGTTGCCTCCTCCTCCTCCGTTTCGTCAGCCTTACCAGCAGAAGAACAAAGGTGGCCATGGTTCTTCCAACTCTTCCAACTCTGGCTATCAGAACAAGTCTCAGAATCAAGCTCCAAAGTCCAATGCTCCTTATCACCGTCCACTCTCAGAGGTGACTTGCAACAAATGTCAGCAGAAAGGTCACTATGCTAACAAGTGCTTCAACCAGAGGCGTCTTCCTCCTCCTCCTCCTGTCAGATCTTCCAGCAATGCAGTGGTCAAGCATAATCCAAAGTTTGCAAAGGTGAACATGATGAATGCAGCTCAAGCGGAGGAATCTACTGATGTGATAATGGGTAATCTCTCAGTTAATGATATTCCTGCAAAAGTTCTTTTTGATACTGGTGCATCGCATTCTTTCTTGTCATACCCATTTGCATCGAAGCACAATGTTGACACAGAGATTTTATCCAAAGTTATGCAAGTTGTTTCTCCGGGTAAGCTTTTGTCGTCTAGTTTGGTTGCTCCCGATGTCTCCATCAAGATAGGCGACTACAAATTCCAGTCTTCTCCAATTGTTCTTGGTGACTCGGATATTGATCTAATTCTCAGGATGGACTGGCTTTCTAAGCACAAGGCTCAACTTGATTGTGCTGCGAGGGAAATTCAATTGACACACTCGTCTGAGGATGTGATTATTTTTGCTGCTCGTGATGAAACCATTCGGTTTTTCTCTCTCAATGAGAAGGGAGAATTGAATGCCATCTCTCAAATTCCAGTCGTTTGCGAGTATCAAGATGTCTTTCCAGAAGAGCTTCCGGGTATGCCTCCTCATCTATCGACAAGGCTCTTTCCAAATACAAGTGCTATCACATTGATGACAGAGACACTTTATTCTTCGAGGACCAGATTGTGGTTCCTAAAGGTGGTCTAAGGAAAGTCATAATGAACGAAGCGCACAATTCTCTCCTGTCCATTCATCCTGGAAGTACGAAGATGTATCATGACCTCAGGCAGTCGTATTGGTGGACTCGAATGAAGCGAGAAATTGCTCAATTCGTGAATGAATGTGATGTCTGCCGAAGAGTGAAAGCAGAACACCAACGACCAGCTGGTCTCCTCCAACCTCTTGCTATCCCAGAATGGAAGTTTGATCATATCGAAATTGACTTCGTGACTGGTTTTCCAAAGTCCAAGCGCGGAAATGATGCTATCTTCGTTGTCATCGACAAGCTCTCTAAAGTGGCTCATTTCCTTCCAATCAAAGAATCCATCACAGCAGCTCAGCTGGCAGAGCTTTACACCTCCAGAATTGTGTCTTTGCACGGCATTCCACAATTGATTTCTTCAGATCATGGAAGCATCTTCACCTCTAAGTTCTGGGACTCCTTCTAGAAGGCCATGGGCACAAACATTCGCTTCAGCACAGCTTTCCACCCTCAAACTAGTGGCCAAGTCGAGCGAGTCAATCAAATTCTTGAAGATATGCTCAGGGCTTGTGTCATTTCCTTTGGCATGAAATCGGAAGATTGTCTTCCTTATGCTGAATTCTCCTACAACAACAGCTTCCAAGCGAGTTCGGGCAAGGCCCCATTCGAGATTCTCTAAGGCAGAAAGTGTCGTACTCCTCTCAATTGTTCAGAGACTGGTGAACGCCAACTTCTTGGCAATGACTTAATCACTGAAGCTGAAGAAATGTGTAAAGTCATCCGTGATAATCTCAAAGCCGCGCAATCGTGTCAGAAGAGCTACTATGATAGTAAGCATCGTGATTTGGCTTTCGAGATCGGAGACCATGTCTACCTCCACGTCTCTCCAATGAAAGGCACTCGTCGCTTCGGTATCAAAGGGAAGCTTGCCCCTAGATACGTGGGTCCTTTCAAGATCATTGGCAAAAGAGGCGACCTCGCCTATCAACTTGAGCTTCCTTCCAACTTCGCGAACGTGCACGATGTGTTCCACGTGTCACAGCTCCGCAAGTGCTTCAAGACGCCTGAGCGCACTATCGACTTCGAAGAGATTGACCTTCAAGAAGATTTGTCTTATCATGAGCACCCCGTTGCTATTCTTGAAGAAACTGAGCGCAAGACTCGCAACAAGTCAATCAAATTCCTCAAAGTGAAGTGGTCGCACCATTCCGACCGGGAAGCCACCTGGGAACGCGAGGACCATCTCAGTTCCAAATATCCGGAGTTCTTTCAGTCCTAGATCTTGGGACGAGATCCTCTCGTAGTGGTGGAGTGTTGTAACACCCCGCATGTAACTTGCCATATTTGTAACTCCAACTCTTGCCATTTCTGGCTATGTGTTATGATTTTCCCTCCGTGGTCGGGTTTTGTCTTTCGTTTTGTATTTTGTCATGTCATGCATTTTCATATCATGTCATCATGTGCATTGCATTCGCATACGTGTTCGTCTCATGCATCCGAGCATTTTCCCCGTTGTCCGTTTTCCAATCCGGCGCTCCTATCTCCTCCGGTGCACCCCTCTTGTTTTCTTTCGTGTGCGTGTGTCAAACTTTCTTGGAATGGACCGAGGCTTGTCAAGTGGCCTTATTATACCACCCGGAGACTACCAGGCAAGTTTCGTTCCATTCGGAGGTCGTTTGGTACTCCAACGGTTAACCGGGCATCCGCAATGTCCATTTGAGTGTCCAGCAAAAACCCCCTCAAAAACCAGCCCAAAACTCACCAAACTCTCTTCCATGCTCTAGGTCATTCGATCACGATCGTGTGGGCGAAAACCGCACTCATTTGGAGTCTCCTAACTCCCTCTACCTATAAAACTCCATCTCCCCCGAAAAACGAAATCACAGACGAACCCTAACCCTCTCCCTCCGCGCCGCGCCGGACGCGTCCGCTCCGGCCGGACAACGTCCGCCGCGCGCCCGGCCAATCGCAGGCCGCCACGTCGCTCCGCCGCCGCCCGGACCGCGCCGGCCCGCCGGGCCCTTGACCGGCCCCCTCGGCCCGCTCCACCGCGCGCGCGCCTCCCGCCGGCCCGCGCCCCGCCCGCGCCGCCGCTGCCCTTGCCTTCGGCCCCCGCCGCCGCCATCGCCAATGCCCGCCGCCGCCTGTCCGCCGCCGCGCCTCGCCGCCCGGCGCCGTGCCCCGCCGCCGCCGCGCCTCCCGAGGCCGCCGCCGGCGCCCCTCCTCAGGCCGCGCCCCCGGCCTCTTCTCCTCCTCCCTCCGGCCGCCGCTCCCTCTCCCTCCTTCCTCGCCGGCGAGCGAGCCCGAGCTCGAGGAGCCGGCCCGATCTGATCTGGATTCGGTACTGTTCCCGTTGACTTTCCTCGCCCCCGTTTTTCTCCAAGTCTTAATTTATCTCAGCATCTTGCTTTGTTCGCGATGCGATAACTCTGTGCATGTAGCTCCGATTCGCGCGTGTAATATGTCAAATTGTTCGCCTCGTGATGCTCTTCATTTTGTTCAATTGCACCATGTTCATTAGAGGTCATATTGATGCCCAAATCTTCATTGGAAGAGGGCTAGTTGTTGTTATTCTCTGGTTCTTAGCAGAACTTGGAGATTTGTCATTTTTGTATCATTAAATCTGTGCATCTTTTGAGCATGAGCTCTACATGTGTTTTGATGTCTGCCATGCCATCTTTCCAGTGGTATACTCCATGTATTCTTGTGATCTCTGTGGTGACTAGCACGAGCATGCAAAGTAGGCCCCATAATATTTCTGATTTCTAGTCCTTGTCTGCTGTAATTTTGTTGCCATGTAAACTTGATGCTACAGAGAGATCCATGCATATTTTGGAGATGTTCATTAAGGATGTTTTTTAGCTATAGTTGCAATTGATCCATTCCTGGAATCGTTTGCAATTATGTAGTGCCATAGCATGACTCAATCTTGCTCTACTTTTGCTATAAAATATTTCTGGCAGATTCTTAACATGATTTGCAATCTTGCCGAGCTTATTGTAGTTGATCCATACACGCTATGTAATTGTTCTTGCCATGGTTAGCCTTATAAACATGCCATATTTCTGTAGGTATGATTGGTTTGTCATGCTTTGCTCTGTAGTGAGTGCATCAAGCTCACAAAGAGGCCTACATATTAATATTTCTGCCATGCTCTGTTTTCTGCAAGTCTGAAACCTGATAACGAAACTTGCTATGTTTACATGCTTACCATCATATCTTCTGGTCCTTTTTGGCTTATGGTCCATAAGGGACTTTTGTCATGTGCATTTAGTACAACAGTACCATGCCTTGTTTTGCTATGTTAATTTCCTGTAGCATGTTGATTTCGTGCTCTGAACATTGCTACTTGATACTGATTTCTGCCATGTCCAGTTTTTCACAAAGTCTGTGAACCTGTAATCTTTTGCACTTTTGCCATGCTTGTTTGGGCTTGATATGTTGTGAACTAGCCGTAGCCCAGTGTTCATCTTTTGTCAAGCATCTCCTGTAGTTTACTTCCATATGTTTTGTTGCTATGTTGGAGTGCTGTAGCATTGTTGCTTGTTGCATTTTAAGTGCTATCTTGCTGTTTATCGCAGATTAGTGTCATTCTTGTTTTGCTTGCCATTTGCAAACCGTGCATCCGATTCCGGTGATCTTTATATCGATTTCGACCGAAATCATCTCATCTTTCCAGCGGCATGCTTGGTTTGCCAAGTTACTTCCATGTTCATCATTTTCCTTCCGGAGCACGCATATGCATCGCATATCATATCTTGCATATCATACATGTTTTGCATCATGTTGCTTGCGCATTTCTCGTTGTTGATTGTGGTTCCTTTTGTTTGTGTTCTTGCCTTGGGTAGAGCCGGGAGACGAGTTCGTGAACGAGGAACCTGTCGAGTACGCTTACAAGGATCAAGTTTTCGACAACTCTGAGAATCTTGCAGGCAAGATGACCACCCCTCGAAATCACTTCTATCTTTGCTTTGCTAGTTGTTCGCTCTATTGCCATGCTCCGCTACCTATCACTTGCTTTATCATGTCTCCCATTTTAGCCATGTCAGCCTCTAACCACCTTTTCCTAGCAAACCGTTGTTTGGCTATGTTACCGCTTTTGCTCAGCCCCTCTTATAACGTTGCTAGTTGCAGGTGAAGTTGAAGTTTGTTCCATGTCGGAACATGGATATGTTGGGATATCACAATATCTCTTATTTTATTAATGCATCTATATATTTTGGTGAAGGGTGGAAGGCTCGGCCTTTTGCCTGGTGTTTTGTTCCACTCTTGCCGCCCTAGTTACTGTTATACCGGGATTATGTTCCTTGAGTTTGCGTTCCTTACACGGTCGGGTGATTTATGGGACCCCCTTGACAGTTCGCCTTGAATAAAACTCCTCCAGCAAGGCCCAACTTTGGTTTTACCATTTTCACCTAAGCCTTTTTCCCCCGGGTTTTCGCGAGCCCGAGGGTCATCTTATTTTAACCCCCGGGGCTAGTGCTCCTTCGAGTGTTGGTCCGAACTGAGCAGACTGCGGGGCCCCCTCCTGGAAACTCGAGGTCTGGTTTTACTCGTAGGATGTCTCATCCGGTGTGCCCTGAGAACGAGATATGTGCAGCTCCTATCGGGATTTGTCGGCACATTCGGGTGGCTTTGCTGGTCTTGTTTTACCATTGTCGAGATGTCTTGTAAACCGGGATTCCGAGACTGATTGGGTCGTTCCGGGAGAAGGTTTATCCTTTGTTGACCGTGAGAGCTTATGATGGGCTAAGTTGGGACACCCCTGCAGGGTATTATCTTTCGAAAGCCGTGCCCGTGGTTATGAGGCAGATGGGAATTTGTTAATATCCGGTTGTAGATAACTTGTCACTTGACCCATTTAAAATACATCCACTGCGTGTGTAGCCGTGATGGTCTCTTCTCGGCGGAGTCTGGGAAGTGAACACGGTCTGTGTTATGGATGACGTAAGTAGGTGTTCAGGATCACTTCTTGGTCATTGCTCGATGACGTCCGTTCCGTTGCTTCTCTTCTCGCTCTCATTTGCGCAAGTTAGCCACCATATATGCTTTTGCCGCTGCAGCTCCACCTCTTTGCACCATCCTTTCCTATAAGCTTAAATAGTCTTGATCTCGCGGGTGTGAGATTGCTGAGTCCCCGTGACTCACAGATTCTACCAAAACAGTTGCAGGTGCCGACGAAGCCAGTGCAGATGATGGCGTCGATCTCAAGTGGGAGTTCGACGAGGAACGTGGTCGTTACTATGTGCCTTTTCCTGATGATCAGTAGTGGAGCCCAGTTGGGACGATCGGGGATCTAGCATTTGGGGTTGTCTTATTTTCATCTGGTTTTTGACCGTAGTCGGTCTATATGATTGTATTTTGAATGATGTATGATATCTATTTATGTATTATGTGAAGTGGCGATTGTAAGCCAACTCTTTATCCCATTCTTGTTCATTACATGGGATTGTGTGAAGATGACCCTTCTTGCGACAAAACCAATATGTGGTTATGCCTCTAAGTCGTGCCTCGACACGTGGGAGATATAGCCGCATCGTGGGCGGTACACCAGGGCACGTGCTGCAACTCCAGGCCCAAGAACTGCTTCTCCATCTTGCACACCTCCGCGTGGTATGCCTCCATATGCTCGTCCTTCGGCTCGTATAACTTGTTGGAGAAGTTGACGAGGAGCTGCGAATCGCCCTTAACGGTAAGGCGTTTCACCCCCAGAGCTGTCGCGGCCTTTAGGCCAGCTATGAGGCCTTCGTATTCTGCGATGTTGTTGGAGACCTTCTCGCCCTGCTGAAAGCAGAGCTGCACAGCGTAGTAGAGCTTGTCCTGAGTGGGCGAGATGAGTACTGCTCCCGCCCCCGCGTCCTGGTGCGCGAAGGCGCCGTCGAAATACATGACCCAACCGTCTGGCGCCTCGCTTCCTGGTGAGGTGGACCGGTCTTCACCTACTTCAAGCGTCGGGGTGTCCATCCATTCCGCCACAAAATTAGCGAGCGCGGCTCCCTTGATAACCCTGGTAGTGCTGAACTCCAACTAGAATGCCTGCAACTCGATGTTCCACTCAGTGACCCTTCCAGCAGAGTTGGGGCTCCTGAGCACCCTCTCCAATGGGTAGGCTGAGACGACCTTGATGGGGTGGCCCTGGAAGTAGTGCCGCAGCTTGTGCGAGGCCACCAAGAGTGCGAGCGGGAGCTTCTGAGGCATGGGATATCGCGCCCTCACGTCCCGCAACACTGTGCTGACAAAATACACCGGGTGCTCGATGAGGGCTGTCGCGTATGTGAGGCTCGTGTCTTGCGGAAGTTGGGGCGTCTCCTGAGGTGGTGGGACTCCTGACGCCTGATCGCTTGCGGGAATCTTGGTGACGTCGTCCTGCCGAGCTTGGTTTCCTGTTGATGCTGCTAAGGCTCTTGCGGTGCCTTCCTGGTCTCGCGTCACTTCGGCTGGCAGCGTAGCTTGGCGCGGCGCGCCCTTGGCATGGTGCTCTTCCCGAACCACCACCAGCGCCGCGCTGGCAGAGTACGGGGTGGCGGCAAGGTAGAGTACTAGGGGCTCGAGAGGTCGTGGCGCCACCATCACCGGAGGGCTGGTCAGGTATCTCTTGAGGTCTTGAAAAGCCCGGTCGGCCTCCGGGGTCCACTCGAATGGGCCCTTCTTCTTCATCAGCTTGAAGAAGGGTAGGGCGCGCTCTCCCAGCTTGGAGGTGAAGCGTGCCAACGCAGTTACCCGACCAGCCAGCTTCTCCATTTCCTTGAGGGTCTGCGGTGGGCTCATGTCCTCAATGGCCTTGATCTTCTCTGTGTTCACCTCGATCCCTCTGTGGGACACGAGGAACCCCAGCAGCTTACCCGAAGGGACACCGAACACGCACTTCTCCGGGTTAAGCCGCAAGTTCACCTGGCGCAGGCTCGCAAAGGTCTCCTCCAGGTCTTGGATCAAGGTCCTTGCCTCCCGAGACTTCACCACAATGTCGTCGACGTAGGCCTCCGTGTTTCTCCCGAGCTGCCGCCCTAAGGCGATGTGCATCAGCCGCTGAAAGGTCGCGCCCGCGTTGTGTAGTCCGTAGGGCATGCAGGTCTAGCAATACACCCCGCACGGGGTTAGGAAGGCTGTATTCTCTACATCTTCTACTGCCATCTTGATCTGGTGATACCCTGAGAACACATCCAGGAAGCACAGCAGGTCGCACTTGGCGGTGGAGTCAATGATCTGGTCGATGCGTGGAAGCGGGAACGGATCTTGGGGGCAGGCCTTGTTGAGGTTGGTGAACTCGACGCACATTCGCTCCTTCCCACCTTTCTTCGGCACTACGACGGGGTTCGCCAGCCATTCGGGGTACCGAACCTCGCGAATGGCACCCGCTGCCTCCAACTTGCAGGTCTCTTGGAAGATGAAGGCCTGCTTCTGCGTGGACTGCCGTCTCGCCCGCTGCTTCATGGGGCGCACATTGGGGCACACCCTCGCCAGCTGGTTGGGCTCCCATGTGAATATATCTTTGTTTGCGCGCAAGAACTTCACCAATGCTTCCTCTTGGCTCGGGTCGAGGCCGGCACCTATGGTAAAGGTGGCCTCTGATGACCCGTCCTCGTTGACCGCCACCTGCTTGGTTTCCGCCTTGTCTTGGGTGAACAACTGCTTCTTCTTGGTTGGTGTGGCTCCCTTGGCCTCGGGGGTGCCCGCATCGGCGGGCTGCGCCACCGAGGCGGTCTTGAGGGCGAGCTTGTCGGATGTGGGGTTCCGGCAAAACCCTTAAGGTTCGAACTCTGGGGTGCGCGCGAAGTCTTTTCCTCCTACCGATCCATGCCCTAGCTCACTAAGATCTCGCGGACGAACTCGACGAACTCGCAACACAGAAAGACACGAGATTTATACTGGTTCGGGCCACCGTTGTGGTGTAATACCCTACCCCAATGTGGTGGTGGTGGATTGCCTCTTGGGCTGGTGATGAACAGTAGAAGGGGAAGAACAACCTCCTGAGGTTGAGGGGTTCTTGTGGCTAAGGTAGGCTCTCGATTCGATCAGATCAAGCTAAGATGCCGAGATGCCCATACTGTGGTGGCTAGTTCTACTTATATAGGCCCTGGTCCTCTCCCCAAATATTGAGCGGGAAGGGAGCCAACAACGGCGGGCAAATTTGAAGGGGGGCAGCTAGTACAAGCTATCCTGACAAAAGTGGTCTTCGCATGCAAAAGGCTCTAGTGTTGACGCCGTCTTGGGCTCCACGATGACCTCCGTCCTGCCGTCCTTCTGGTCTTGCTCTCGTTGCACTGATATGGCAACCTTTGCCTGATGCCTCGGTACTCCTCGCCTGCGCTTGCCTCCTTAGCACCAAAGAGGAAACAAGGACGCTGCACGCGCTAGCGCCTGCCTGGCGCCCGCTTGGTCTTGATCGTCATGGCTCACGTCATGAGAGCCTCGTGAGGTTTGCCCCGCCTTGATATCTCCGCTCCTCGTGAGCCTAGCTGGCTAGGCCACTCCAGAGGAGTTCTTGTGTTGTCCGCCTCGCGAGGCTTGGCCCCTCGTGAGGGTCTTGGATGCCTTGTTGATGAAGATGGGCCGTACGGCCCGCTGACTTAGCCATGCCGTGGGCCGCAGGCAGGCAAGTCTGGGGACCCCCGTTCCCAGAACAATGACATTAGCCCCCGGGCCCAAGGTGCGCTCGGGCTTGGCTTCGCGGCGAAGCCAAGGGTCAAGTACGGAGCGCCGCGGGTCCCAAAAGCCTGCGGCCTCGGTTGACGCGTGGCGGTTGATTGGACGTGGGGATCTCCGCTTCCCCACGCTGCCTCGGCAACTGCTCCATTGGACAAAAGGCTGGCGCGGGCAGCGCTTGCCTTCATTGTTTCTTCCTCGCCTTGCTCCAGATCCCCTTTCTCGCTCCTCGCCACCGCTACCTCAGATTTGCTCTAATCTCGCTCCGCATCTGCGACCCATGGCACCGCGCAAGGTTAGGACTTCCTCAGCGCCGGCTTGGTATGAGCCGGCTCTTGTAGCGCCCACCATCACAGAGAAGAGCCTCGCCTCTGTGCGCCTGCTGACGGCGGGGGAGAGCAACGAGTGGGGGAAGATGGAGCTCCGACTCGCCTCCGATGTGCCGGAGCTTGAGGGAAGCACCTTCTTCCCCTTCTTCTCGAGAAGCGTCGCCGTCGGGTTGGTCCCTTCTTTCTCCGACTTCTTTTATGAGGTTCTCGACCACTACGGGCTGCTGGCGTTGCACCTCCATCCCAACTTTGTCCTCCTCTGTTCCATCTTCGCCTACTACTGCGAGGCGTACCTGGGCGTGCTGCCGTCCGTGGCGGTTCTGCGCCACTTCTTCTTCCTTCACGTCACCGATGGGCCACTCTCCGGATGCGCCAACTTCGTCGCGTCTGGCAAGGCCAACTCGATCTCGAGCACCGGGAAGAGGGCCGACAATATCCGATCCAAATGGGTCATGATGGACGCCAAGCGCGCCCATCGGCGCCTTGTGTTACCGATGAAGGTGCCCCAGCTCAACAAGGGGTGGCCCGAGGCGGAGCTTGCCAATGAGCGGGCGTTGTCTGTGTTGGGGCAGATGACGACTGACTTGAAGCCGGGCAATGCGAAGGCAGCCAAGGTGACGGGGGCAATGCTCCTGAGGGAGTTCTTGATGCTGCGAGTTGCCCTTCTCCAGGCGCGCTCGTGCCCCTTGTGGGAGCTTGAAGAAGAGGGGAACAAGACCCGTCTGAGGCCTGGGGTCCTTCCTGGCGACGAATTGGATGGTGTCCTGCGCCTCATAGTTGGGGACAACCAGGAGTACCCGCCTAATGCCTTCGTTCCTTTGTTCCTCCGCAAGGACTGGGAGGAACTTGTCGCCTCCAGGCCGACCTTTGACGCGCGTGGCCTGGTGCCGCCAGCACTCGCAGGAGCTCCTGCAGCACCGAAGCCGGTGGAGGTGTCCTCCGACGAGTCCCGTGGAGGGGAGGAGGAGGAGGTGGACTCGGAGAAGACTATTGAAGAGGTGGGGGAGACTTCTCCTCTGAGCAAGGCCGAGATCCTCCGTGCCCTGCCTGACGATGCTGTGGCCAATGCCCGCTAGGAGGAGAGGGAGCAGCTCCTCATCCCGACAAGGGGCAGGTCGTCGTTGGTTCCTCGAGATTCTGCCCCTATCTCGACGCCTCCTGATGCCGGCTCCGGCCCTTCTGCCGCCGGGGCCCGCGTGCCCACTCCTCAAGTCCCGACGCTGTCAGGCTTCAAGCTCCCCAAGCGGAGATATGTTGCAGTGGATCGGTAAGTGCCTTAAGCTTCGCCTTGTCCTTGCTTATACTTGTTATTTCCTGATGTTCGCCCTTGGTCGATCAGGTCGACGCCTTCAGCGAATAAGACGAAGGAGGACACGGCGGTCGTGCCTTCCTTCGCAGAGAAAGGAGGCAGCAGCACCCGCACCTCCCCAACCCGGTCGTCCTCGCGAGGCCAAGAGGAACATCGTCGTGTGGAATCAGCCCCC
The DNA here is from genome assembly GCF_002575655.3 of Aegilops tauschii subsp. strangulata. NCBI lineage: Eukaryota > Viridiplantae > Streptophyta > Magnoliopsida > Poales > Poaceae > Aegilops > Aegilops tauschii. Next base: position 365,599,643 of record NC_053035.3, on the reverse strand, counting down.
ATGGCCCCGCTGGCTCCGGAAGTGCCGGCACCTGGCACGGTTGATGAGGTCCCAGCTGCTCCGGAACCCGCAATCTCCCGGGCCCTGGCGGCGACGTCGCCTCCTCCTACTGACGCACCTTCACTCCCAGGTTCTTCTACCTCTGTTGCTATCCTGGAGCGTCCTCTTTTGGAGATGACCCAGTTGCAGGCAGATCTCCTGAGCGCGGACCCGCGCCTGGTGGCCGGGCGCCTGGAGCTGGCCTCTGGCTGGCTTCACTCCGACTTGGCGGTTCGCGTGACGCTGAGTCTGGCCGCGACGTCCTCCGAAAAGGAGAAGCAGAGCGCTGCCACTGCTGCAGCCGATCGTGAGGCGGCACTGAAGGACGCCAAGGCCACCCGCGACCGCTGCCGAGAGCTGGAGGACGAGCTGAAGAGCCTGCGCGACAAGCACGCCAAAGAAGCACGCTGCCGCCAAGCGAAGGAGGAGGAGATGAAGGCCCGGGAGGACGCCGTCAAGAACCTTGATGTTGAGCTGGCGGAGTTGGGGAAGACGCAGGCCGCCGAGAGCAACCAGTTGGAAGAGCAGGAGCGGAAGGTGAAGGCGAGGTAGGCCGATCTTGACGCCAAGGCATGAGTCCTGGCCGAAGACCGCGTGGCCTTTGCCGATCTTGAGAAGAGATCTCGCAAGGCACTGAAAACGCTTTACGAGCACGGCCTGGAGAAGTCGTTGGCCACCGATGAGGACGGCCCCGCTCGGCTGCTTCCTCTCTTGGTGAAGGCGCTCAAGGAAGTCGTTGATGGTGTCGGTCCCATGGCAGAGGCAGAAGCTCGCGTCCGGTCTTCAGCTGCATTGACCCGCGTCTTCAGCCATCTGCACCTCCGCGACCCCAAGGCTTGCCTTGACGAGCTGCTGGAGCCTGTGGCTGAAGATCAATGTGAGGCCGCCGCCGCAGCCGTACAAGGTCAAGTGGAGGCCTTGCTGAAGAAGTTCCGTGGCTTTGTCTCCGCTCCTTTGTCCGGCAATGTCGCCGATCCTGCGGCTGGTGGTGAAGGTGAAGACAACGTCACCCACGAAGGAGCACCCTCCGCAGGCGATGGCGGCGTCTAGGGGTGACCTGCGGCTATTCTCCCATTCCGTTCCTGCAACATGCATCAGGCCTCGTGGAGGTGTTTAGACTTTTCATTCGGTATTGTGAGGACAAAGTTCTTGTAATATTTGCTTCGAGATTTTGTGCTTTCCTTCCTATCTGCTTTGTGTTCTACGTCAGTAGAGCCTGGCCCCGCACATACCTCAACCGCCATTGGGCCAACCGGAGACCAGGACGAACCAAGGAGTGAGGGGCTATGTGACCAGTTAGGCTCCTGAGTCGCGATGCTCAGGAGTCCCCATTGATGCGCAAACAACATATAGGGAGAGTTCGCGAGGATAGGTTGATGTTCTACGTCGGCACAGCCCGGCCCCGCGCATACCTCAACCGCCATTGGGCCGACCGGAGGCCAGGACGGACCAAGGAGTGAGGGGCTACGTGACCAGTTAGGTTCCTGAGTCGCGATGCTCAGGAGTCCCCCTTGACATGCAAACAATCTCCATACCTTCCCTCGCCGAGGCCTCGGGAGGGGCATGCGACACCCTGGTCCGGGAGACCCGTTTGGGCAGCGTGCGCTTGGGTGTGGCCTGAGAGCAGCCCCCAAGCCCGGGAGGCCTGGTTAGGTGGCGTACGCTTGGGCGTGACCCGAGCGTAGCCCCCGTGTCCAGCCCCCTCGCGCGGCTCTCCCGAGGGGGAGGCGTTGCGGTGAGGCCGGACACTGAGCTCTGGGCTCCCTGAGGTTGGTACTACCGTGAAACCGCCCTCAGTTGTTTATCACCAGCGCGGAGCATAGTGCTTCCGCTTGTGCACAGGCATAGCCGCTCCTCGGCAGTGTCGACGGCCAGCGCGGAGCATGGTGCTTCCACTTGTGCGTGGGAGGGGGCCCCCTCCGGGAGGAGCACCCGGCGCGTGTACAGCCCCGCCCTGACTTGTGGCTTGCACGACGGGGCTACGAGGTGTATCTGGGCACTCGTGAGCCAGCACAGGACTAACAAGGCCCTACCTCAAGGCGGGTTGCGCCTGGTTTTGAGTCGTGGTTGCTGTGTGTTCCTGCAACGCGGTTAGGTGCAAGCACTCTGCGTCCTCAGGTCCCGGCCCTCGAGCGAGCTCAGCTGCCGCTGGTATTCTAGGTCGCGATGCCGTGGTCAAGTCCAGGGGGTGAGGGCTGGACAGCCAGTAAGAGCTCCTGAGTCACGATGCTCAAGAGCCCCCCTTTTAACGCGCAAGCGAATTGCACGGGACGAATGGACCCGTGGCGGGTGGCGATCGAGTAGGTGATAACCGTAGGCAGGTTAAGCATGGAAGGCAAATCAGCTTGGATAAATGCAGGACGATACATGCCACTGGGTCCGGCCCGAGCGGCCTGGGGATGATGCAGCCCGAGTGGCGCCCCTAGCAAGGTAAGCTAAAGACATAAGCAAAAGGGATACATGCCGCAGGGACGGACCCATGCGGCCTGGGAATAATGCAGCCCGAGGGGCGCTCCCAGCTAAACGAGCTTGGAAAATGTCACCTGGTTCTGTAGACGAAGTAGAGTTGGTGCAGCTGAAGGCGTGCGTCGAAGGAATGACTCTTCTCGAGCTTCCGGGGCCCAGAGCCTCAGGAGGCTCTGGGGGCTCGGGAGGTTCCTTGAAGACCGTCTCCATTTCTTCCAGGACGGCGTGGTACCTGGCCTCCTGAGCCGCCAGGATGCGCCGCATGTTGCGCTGATAGGCTGATGCCACGCTCGGCAAGCCGAAGGGCATGCGAACGTAGCTGTGTGGCGGACCCTCACAACGGCCCACACGCGAAGGCCAGAAACGCTCCTGAGATGCGGCCCTGTTGAGTCCTGGGACGTCGATGTAGACACGCAGCCTAGCATCCCTGCCTGGATGGGGAGCTGCGCCTCGTGAGTGGCTGTCGCCGCGCATGGCTCTTGCGTCTTGCATTTCCTGACTGGTCTTGGTGATGAACTCTTGAGTGGTGGGCACTCCTTGCCCTGTGTTCGCCTGAGGGAAACGTGCCGCGAAGCATGCCTCCAAGTGGTGCCCAAGCGCCTCCCTCGTGAGGTTGGCAAGGTCTGAGGCCCTCCAGAAGAGAGCCCGCAAGCCCTGCCCGAGGAGGGCGCTAGGCGCGCCTTCCTATGCGATGGAGGGAGGCGCGCCTGAAGCAGGCGCTGATCCTGATGAGGCTCCAGCCGCATCGCCACCCCCCTAAGATTCTGCTCGGCACAGCTGCTTCTTCTTCTTGGGGAGGGCCTCAGGAGGGCCCTCGCTTTTGTGGTCGGGGTCGTTGATTGCCGCATCTTGGAAGGCGCGCTCGAGGGAGCACACCGCATCTCTCTCTTCACACGGGACCGTGATGATTACGCCGCTTCCGAGCATGTTGAGGACGTTGTAGCCGTGATGGGTGACTGCCATGAACTTGGCCAGGGCTGGATACCCGAGGATCGCGTTGTACGGCAAGCGGATCTGCGCGACGTCGAAGTCGATGAGCTCGGTGCAGTAGTTCTTGGGCTCCCCGAAGGTGACAGGCAGGCGGACCTGCCCTATCGGTGTGGTGGAGCCGTCAGTCACTCCTGACAAAGGCTTGGTAGGCTGAAGCTGCTCATATGGCACTTGGAGGTTGTCGAACGTGTCGACGGACAGGACGTTAAGCCCGGCGTCGCCGTCGATGAGGGTCTTGGTAACTTGCACATTGCTGATGACTGGTGAACAAAGCATCGGGAGAGCGCCAGCGGTGGCTATGCACTTGAGCTGATCTGTTGAGTTGGAAGTGATGGCACATTGGGACCACCTGAGTGGGCGCGTGGCCTCTAGCTTGGGGAGCACCGCGTTCACTTCACGGGCGAACTGTTTGAAGATGCGTTGAGAGGCTGGGGCCTGTGCGCCGCCAAAGATGCAAGCGATTGCACGCGGCTCGTGGAAGCCCCCAGCCCCCTCATCCTGATGGTGATCGTCGTTCCTTCTTGGTGGCGGCAGCGGGAGAAGGCCGACGTTGCCCTGGGGGCGATCCTCACGAGGCTGGTGCCTCCAGACGCCCTCGCGAGGATGGTCCTGCCAGCGGTCCTCACGAGGCCTGTCGCGCCACCCCTGGCGCGGGCCACGGTCGTCCCAGCGTCCGCCTCCATGTCCTCCTCCACGGCTGTAGCCCCGGTCGCTACGCTCGAGGCGTCGACAGAAGCGTCCTTCGCGGATGGCTCTGAGCTCTTGACAGTCACTGGTGTTGTGGGTGTTCAGATTGTGGAAGGCGTAGAATGGTCGGCTGTTCTTGGATGACTCGGGCTGATCTCTACCCCGCTTGGTGTCAGGCTCTGCTGCGAGCACTGCCGCTTCCTTGTGCTTCACGTCCTTGGCCTTGGCTTTCTTCTCCTCTGTGCCCGCGGCTGGCAGATCGAGGAGGTTGAGGCGCCCCTCCTCACCTCTTGCACACTTGGTCGCCAGGTTGAACAACTCCTGAGATGTGCACAGTTGCTCATGGATAGCGAGCTCTTCCTTCATCTTGACGTCACGGACGCCGTCTGAGAACGCGGAGATGATGGCCTTCTCCGTGACCTTGGGGATCTTGAGGCGAGTGTTGTTGAAGCGCTGGATGTACTTCTGGAGGGTCTTCCCTGGCTGTTGCTTGATGCAGCGCAGGTCACCCGCAGCCGGTGGGCGGTCGCGGGTGCCTTGGAAGTTAGCGACGAAACGGTCGCGCATCTCATCCCAGGAGGAGATCGAGCCGTGCTGTAGGTTCAGGAGCCAGGAGCGGGCACCATCCTTGAGAGCCATAGGGAACTAGTTCACCATGACGTTCTCGTCGCCGTTGGCCGCTTCGATGCTCAGCTCGTAGAGCTGCAGGAACTCCGCGGGATCGGAGGTGCCGTCGTAGCGGGGAGGCAGATCTGGCTTGAACTTGCCTGGCCAGGCGACGCGACGCAGCTCGGGGGTGAAGGCGCGGCAGCCGGCCGTGGTTGCCGGGGCCTGCCTCAGAGGTGGAGCTTGGTCTTGATGAGTACCGCGCGGCGCCACCGCAGGCGGGGCGCGGTCTTGACGAGGCGGCGCGGGGAGCGCAGGTGCAGCTTCTCACGGCCGTGGGATTTCTTGGCAGCTTCTCTCTTCACGCGCGGGCACCGGACGTGGCGGGTCATGCCATGGGGTCGCGCGCCTTGGCGCCAAGGTGTAGTCTTGGGGCAAAGGTGGTGCAGGCGCGCCATGAGCCACGTCGCCTGTGGCTGGCGGAGGGTGAGGCAGAGAGAGGGACGGCGCCGGGGAGCCCCCTGCGGCGCGGACGAGCTCGGCGACGCGGTCGAGCCACTCCTCGTAGAGGTCGTCGACTAGGCGGTAGCGCAGGAGCTCGTTCGCCGCGAGGAGCGCGGCCCGCGCCTCCATGGGAGCACGGCGTGCATGAGACGAAGAACCAGCCAGGGTCAGCGACGGAGTGGCAGTGCGGCCGTCCTACCGCACCGATGGGTGCAGCGAGGACGCCTGTTGCTCGTTACCTGCCGGGCCGGTGGCAGCGTTTGTCGAATGTGGGGTTCCGGCAAGCCCTTAAGGTTTGAACTCCGGGGTGCGCGCGAAGTCTTTCCCTCCAACCGATCTACGCCCTAGCTCGCTAATATCTCGCGGACGAACTCGACGAACTCGCAACACAGAAAGACACGAGGTTTATACTGGTTCGGGCCACCGTTGTGGTGTAATACCCTACTCTAGTGTGGTGGTGGTGGATTGCCTCTTGGGCTGATGATGAACAGTAAAAGGGAAGAACAGCCTCCTCAGGTTGAGGTGTTCTTGTGCGTACGAGCTTGTGCGCGTCTCTGGATCCCATGGCTATTACTGTGGTGGCTAGACCTATTTATAGAGGCCCTGGTCCTCTTCCCAAATATCGAGCGGGAAGGGAGCCAACAATGGCGGGCAAATTTGAAGGGGGACAGCTAGTACAAGCTATCCTGACAAAAGCGGTCTTCGCCCGCGAAAAGCTCTGGTGGTGATGCTATCTTGGGCTCCACGATGACCTCCGCCTTGCCGTCCTCCTGGTCTTGGTCTCATTGCACCAATATAGCAACCTTTGCCTGATGCCTCGGTACTCTTCGCCTGCGCTGGCCTCCTTAGCACCAAAGAGGAAATAAGGACGCTGCTCGCGCTGGCGCCCGCCTGGTGTCATTCGTCATGGCTCATGTCACGAGAGCCTCGTGAGGTTTGCCCCGCCTTTATATTTATGCTCCTCGTGAGCCTGCCTGGCTAGGCCACTCCAGAGGAGGTCTTGCGTCATCCGCCTCGCGAGGCTTGGACCCTCGCGAGGGTCTTGGATGCCTTGTCGATGAAGATGGGCCGTACGGCCTGCTGGCTTAGCCACGCTGTGGGCCGCGGGCAGGCAAGTCTGGGGACCCCCGTTCCCAGAATGCCGACAGTAGCCCCCGGGCCCAAGGTACGCTCGGGCTTGGCTTCGTGGCGAAGCCAAGGGTCAAGTTCGGAGCACCGCGGGCCCCAAAAGCCTGCGGCCTCGATAGACGCATGGCGGTTGATTCGACGTGGGCATCTCCACTTCCCCACGCTGCCTTTGAATCCGCCTAGCTATGCGGGCCCCAGCGGCCTACACAGTTATTCCCCGTCGCGCCTTGCTCCCCCAATCTCCCTGCTTCCTCGAGACACTGTTTCTCTTCTCCAATCTGACTTGCGCTCCGCCTGCTCCATCGCCATGGCGCCGAAACAAGCCGAAAAAGGGAAGAGACCTCTGTCTCTGGCAGCTGCGCCTCCGTCCTTTGCACCGGCGCTCGGCTGGTCTCAGGTGCTCAACGACGAGGCCATGGACAAGGTGCGCCCGATGCTTGCTTCCAGCTTCAATGAGTGGGGGGAGACGGTGGCTTGGCCTGCGTCTCGCACTCGCACGGCTCAGGTGGCCACCGAGGTCCCAATCTTCATAGATGCCCTCTGGGCTGGCCTGATTCCTCCCTTCTCCGCCTTCTTCAATGCGGTGCTTGAGCATTATCAGATCCTCATGCTGCATCTTGACCCTCAGTCTGTGACTCTCCTCGCCGTCTTCGCCTTCGTGTGCGAAGCCATGGTTGGCATAGCCCCTTCTGTGGCCCTCCTCCGCCATTTCTTCTCATTGCATCTGCTCGACCCTCAGCAAAGCTCAGGGTGCATGAGCTTCCAGACCGTGTCCGCGACGGTGGGCGAGGGGATCGACTTCGAGGTTCCTCCACCCACGAGCGAATTTCAGACACGATGGGTGTTCGTCGATGCAGGCGTGCTCAGTCCTCTGCTCCAAGCTCCGCCAGGGCCCGCTGTTCCTAACTCCGGCTGGAGCCATCAGCGGCTCACGAGCCCCCGCTTCGCCCACTTCTGGTTCAGGTTGAGGTTGCTGAAGGATCACGGCGTGACCGTGCCGATGGTGGTGAAGGAATTCGTCAAGCGTCGGGTTGCTCCGCTTCAGCGCCATTCTCGCCCAATGTGGGCCTTGCTCAACAGCCAGGACCACATGAGGTTTCAGGAGTTTGGGCTCCTTCTCGGGACGCGGCAGACAGTGCTTGAGGTCCTGACGGGTGTCCCTTTGACGGCCGAACTGCCTGGGAAGAATTGCTTACTGTACCGCTGCAAGAACAAGGATGAATTTGAAGAGAACATGCCTCCTTTTGATGAATGGGGGCCGCGGCTGATCGGCCTGGAGGGGCCTCGTGAGAACCCCGTCGTTGTGGTTCCCTTCCTTGCTGCTGGTGCCGAGCCCACCCCAAGCGACGGTGCAGGTGGGTGAGCTCCGGCGGAGGCCGGTGGCTCGAGGGATGAGGAGCACATGTTGAGTGGTGATCCTGGGGCATCGTCCTCTGGAGCCTGCCACCCCCCTCCTGAGGCGTCGGTTGTCGAGGAGGCGCAGCATGCGACTCCCGAGGCCAAGGCTTCAAGGGCCTCGGGAGGTTGTGGTGAAATGGTGCCTGGCTGCTCACGGCAACCGGGTACCCTTGAAGACATCCTTCCACGCTCTTCTTCATATCCGCCGTGCACCGGCCGTCACGTCCAGCGCTTTGGTTGGCTTTGCGTGGACTTCGAAGAGCTCCGCAAGAGGAAAGGGTCCCCTGGCGCCAGCTATATCTTCGGGCCGTTGAAGCGAAGGAAGTACATCGCCGTCGACGTGTAAGTACCGTGCTGCCATAGCTTACTATGCGCTGCTTTCTTCTTCTGACGCCAGTCTTTCAGGGCTCCTTCCACCGAGGCTGCCGAGTCTCCTGAGAAACGGCCTCCTTCTTCCTCAACTCTTCCGTCGGCCTCGAGCATTCCGAGTCCGCTTGTCGCCCCTGGAGCAGGGTTGGTTGAAGGGGCACTCCTGCCTTCTTGGCGTGCTGAACCTGCGGCCCTGTCGCTTCTCCCCCCCGGTTTGGCGTGGAGCTTGGCAGGCGTGCCCAAGACTCCTCCGCTGGTCATGGGCGGCAATTTGTTGGCTTCGATCTTCGACTCCTCTACAAGCAGCGGGCCCCGGTCAGCTTGGGCTCCTCGCGAGGACTGGTTGACGTCAGGCTCGGCGTCAGCCCCCAGCCCCCTGCCTGGAGGGGGCGCACCACTTGGCGCCACGCCCGCAGCCCCCGAGGCGGAGGACGAGGTGGGCCGAGCATTCAAGCTCGAGCGCGGGAGGAGCGTGGTTCGTCACGAGCTCTTCCATGAGGCGATGGGCGCGATGTGTCGACTTGGTGAAGAGCTCGCGAGTGTCGATTCGCGTCTTGAGGCTGAAGGTCTCCGGCTGGCGGAGGAGTGGCGCAAGCTGAAGGTGGCCATCAACCTCGGCCGCTATCAGCGCGACCTTGAGAACGCGAAGGCCGAGGCGTCTCTCAAGGTTTCCCATGAAGCCCACTCACGAGCTTTGGACGAGGTTCGCGAGGCTGACCGCCGCCACGAGGCTGCGGAGAAGCGCGCGTGGGAGCTCCAGGCCTGGAGCGCGTCTCTTGAGTGGCAGGTGGAGGCGCGCAGGGACGCTCTTGCATTGCTGAGGGGGACGCCCGCGGAGGAAGAGGAGGTCCGGAAGCGCGAGGAGGCGCTGGCCCTGGAGGCCGTGGAGCGCAGCCTCGAGCTCGAGCAACTGGAGACGAGGGAGCATCAAGTTGCCCAAGCAGAAGATGCCGTCGGGGCTCGCGAGGCCAGAGTCGAGGAGGAAGTTGATCGCCGGGTGGCCGAGGTTCGCACAGATCTGGAGGGTAGGTACGACCTTAAGCTGAAGCTCGCAGGAGCGGAGGATGAGCGTAGGGCCGCTGCCCTCAGGCCCAGGTTGGACGAGGCTGAGAGGCGTGCGGAAGCCACGGCCGCTGCCCTGGTTACGGCACAGGCGGACTTGGCCTCCACCCGCGCCGAGCTGCGTTCCCTCCGGAGGCTGGTTGATGACGTAGAGGCCGTCGCGAGGCAAAACACAGAGGAAGTGCTCCAGCGACGAACGCTGGAGCGCGAGCATGCCCCTATGCTTCAGGATCTCCGGAACATGGCCAATATCGCCCTGGGCCATATTTGCGACGTGGAGGTGTCGCCCCCCCACTCGAATGATTATGCCAGCCACCTGACCTTCTTCACCGAGGTGGTGATGCGCCTGGAGGCTCGATCTGCCAGAGCTCGCCAGTTTGTGGAGGAAAGGGGTCGTGGCCTGCTCGAGTGCGCTTTCTCCCGTGTCTTCAGTCACCTTCTAAATGCCGACCCCAACTTTGACTTCGATGCCGCCATCGCCCCCGTTCCAATGGTCGTCCGGGATGACCTGGCGCATTGGGTTGAAAACAACATGGATGTGTTGGTCAGGGCCTTCACTTCGGAAGATGACGGTGTGGTGGTCGCCGCAGACGAAGGCGACGTGGTTGACGACGGTGTCGGGGGCGGCGCCGGCGGTGGCGATGTCTCCGATGAAGACGATGATGACGCAAGTGACGCATCCGCGGGTGATGCAGCGAGCGATATTTCCGGTTGATCTCATGTTCTCCTGTTGTTTCATCCTGCACACGAAGCTCAGGCATGGCCCTTGGAAAACTTGTAAGAGCATTTTGGGAGGGGAAGCCCCTCATGTAAGCAAATTGCAGTTTTTACTTTCCTATGCGATGTGAGTTTGTATCCTCGTGAACTCGTGAATCCGGATGCGAATTCTCTGTCGTGATTTACCTTTGCCAGCGCCAGCTTTGAGCTGGATCGCGACACGTCGAGTTCCTGAGAACGCTGCGGAGCTCGTCACCCCGTCAGAGGGGGTCCCACATGAGGTGAGCACCAGTTGTAGTGCGTGCGTGCACTTTGTCGGGTGGTAGGTGCGACATATGCCAGCGGGTGGCATATCATTGTGGGTGCCAATAAGACGTCGCCGGTGCCTGGAAACGGGATGAGGCGAAGACATGCACGCCGGCGGATCTTACCCAGGTTCGGGGCTCTCCGAGGAGATAACACCCCTAGTCCTGCTCTGCGGTGTCTCCGCATGATCACTAGATCAAGAAGGGTAGCTACAATCGCTCCTAGAGCTGTTGACTTCAAGGGAGAAGAAGGACAAGGCTAGCTCTTGCTTCTCTCTCTCTCTGGTGTGTGTGTAATGCTAAGAAGCCAACCCTTTGCATGGGTGTCCCGGGGGGTTTATATAGGCCTACCCCCCGGGGGTACAATTCTAATCCGGCTGGGCACTGGTCCCAGCCGTCAGTGTCTATGCTCGCCGGCTTCTCCGCCGGCTGTTGGGGCCCGCCAATTGGTGGGTCCCGCCGGCTGCCGGCCTCTTGGTCGACAGGCCGGCCCCACCGCCTAGGGTCTTGTCGGCGGCTGCTTACTGTAGCCTCACCCCTGATGACGAGGGCTTCGTTGAGGTAAGCGTGGCTACAGTGGGCCGCCTCGAGGGCTCTCACTGTAGCCTTACCTCGTCTTGTCTCCTTAATGTGGCACATGCTTCGAGGGAGAGGGTAGCCGGCTTCTGGGGCCGGCTGCGCCCTTGGCCGACTGGGGGAGGCCGGGCCGCCTTCGCGCCTCTCTCTGGCTGAAGGGGCCCGCCGCCCGTGGGCCGTACTGGCGTCTGCCGTGGGTGACGTCGAGGCTAGCATGGCTACAGTGCCGAGCCGGACGGGAGATGGCCGTCCCGTACGGCGTCCTGTGGCCATGCCTGCCTCGGGCTTCGGGGGTAGTGGGCCGCACTGTGGCCACACCCCGTCTTGTCACCGTTATGTGGCGTAGCTTTGGTGGTTGTGGTCTTGGCCGGCTTCTGGAGTCGGCGCTCTTCGAGGCCGGCTTCTGGGAAGTCGGCATCCTTTACGGCCGGCTTCCTGGAGTCGGCCACCCCGTGGTTATCCTCGGGGGAGGTTGCTGAGCCTGGTTCGCCTTCCGTGAGTCGGCTTCAGAAGTAGCCAGCCAGGGAAGGTGGTCCAATGCTTGGAGTGCTTGAAGGCCCAAAGGCCTGATAATTTGGATTTGGAAGAGCCAGGGGCAGTCGGTTAGGCTACCCGTGGCCATTTACACCCGACAGTAGTCCCCGAAGCTGATGGGGCTTCGAGGTTGGGTAGGAGTTGAGAAGCTCGATCAGCTTCCTATCTTGACAAGTCGGCAGCTGGGAGCCGGCTTTGGTTAGACGCGCCGCCTTGGTCAAAAATTCCGGAGTCGGAGGGCGGGGGCTCGCCAGTGCGTGCTCCGAGCCGCGGGCCGGCCACTTGCCGTCTGCGAACCACGTGGCCTCTCTCGGCCAAAAAGCCTGCCGGTCCACGCGCGCGACGGGACGTCGCCGCATGGCGGGGGCCTGCCACGTCCACACCCGGGCCCAGGCGCGGATTCTCTGCAGCCCGAAACCGCCTGCACTTCTCCTTGCGGCAGTTTCGGCATGCCTTTAGGGCGTAATAATCGCGAGGCGTGGGGGGAGTGGGTGCAGTTAATCCCACGTCCCACCCCACGTCCAGCCTCCCCGGCTTCACCTCACGAGGCTATAGGTAGGGGGAGAGGGAGAGCGGCAGGCTCTCGCACGCTCCTCCCCCTTCCACCATCTTCTTTCTCTTGCCGTTTCTTGCAACAGCGCCTCACCGCCACGCTCTTCCACTACTCGTTCCTCCGCCGCCCCGCTCGTTTTCAGCATGCCTCCCGCCATGGAGCAATATGGCGGGGATTGGGACGGCTCCAACATCCACGAAGATCACATCGAATTCCTCCGCAAGACGCGGCGGCTGCCCAGCGCGGACAAGGTGGAGGTCCGTCTCGCGCCGGCGAAGGAGCTTACGCTGGAGCCGAGGGAGGGTGAGCGGGTGGTCTTTCGCTCGCATTTCTTCCGCGGAATCGGCCTGCCCGTGAGCGCCTTCTTCCGCTCTTGGCTCGAGTTCTACCAGCTCCAGCCGCACCACCTCACCCCGAATGCGGTGGTGCTGCTGTCTGCCTTCGTCACCCTATGCGAAGGCTACCTCGGCGTCCTCCCCACCCTCGAGCTCTGGGGGGAGTTCTTCCAGTCCAAGCTGGGCACGCGCTCGCGGGGCGTGCCGGCTCAGACTGGCGCCTGCATCGCGGGGCGGAGGGTGGCTGCCGACAACCCCTTCCCCATCATCACGCTGATCCGGTCGGTGAAGCTCTGGCAAAAGTCGTATTTCTACGTCAGGAGCATCGCCCCGCAGGGCGACTATGTCAACCTGCCGGCTTACGTAGTCGGCCCACTGGAGGGTAGGCGGCCCCAGTGGTCCTACCGGGTCGTGACTCTGACGCCAGCTGGATCCGCAACCGTCGCCCGAGTGCGAGCGATGACCCAGTCGGAGGGCTTGACGGGGCCCGACCTGCTGGCCGCCTTCGTCACACGCCGGGTACTTCCGCTCCAGAGCCGCCCTCATCTGATCTGTCAGATGAGCGGCCAGCTCGATCCGAGCCGGATGTGCACCAAGGACATGCCGCGCGAGGAGGTTGCCTATATGGTGAACGACCTCCCGAACTGCAAACTCTCCGAAGATTGGCAGTTCGGCAAGGAGCCATATAGCCGAGCCAATCCGCCGCCCACGGTATGTTCTCCTTGTCTCTTCTTTTTCTCTTAGCTTTGTCGCCGAGTTCCTTTGGCCGACTCTGACTAGTCGGCTTGCCTTCGATAGGGTCCTCTCCTTAGGCCTGCCAGCGGGTCGGATGCGGAGCGCCGATTCGTTCCGGACTGGACGCAGCACGACCTTGAGGACCCCGACTTGGGGGCGGCCGCTATGGACGACAACACCGAGCCGGGTGGTGGCCAATCCGGCGGCGAAGCAGGCCGCTCCGGGCATGGAGTCACCTTCGACGACTGGCCGGACGACGATGAGGCCGAAGTCGTCCCGCGCCGCCGGCCGGCATCTGGACGCGGCGCGGGTTCCTCCGCTGCACCGCCTACTCGGGCGGCGGGCAAAAGCGTCGCGCTGCCCAGGGTTTGTTCGGCAGTCGAACGAAGAACCCCAGGGGCGGGGCAGCGGCGACCAGGCGGGAGGAGGCGGCCGCGAAGGCGGCTCGCTTCCGCAAGACGGTGAAGCAGCCGCAGACGGTGTCGGCGTAAGCTCGAACTCTTTTGTGTACTCTTTTTTCTTTCTTTTCTCTGGTGGTTCCTGAATCCTTGTCTTTTTCTCCAAACAACCAGAGCTCCATTGTCGCTTGAGCGGGCGGCTGCTGCCTCCGTCGTCGAGTCGCCGAGGGGGTCTGGGAGCACCACTCGCCGCGTGGACCCTCGTGCCGACCTTCAGGAGGCGACAGAACGAAACGCGCGGGAGGCGCGGGAGGCGGAGGCACAGAAGGCGGCCGCCGCCCAGGCGGCGCAGGAGGAAGAGGCGGCGAAGGCACGCGCGGACGCCGCGACCAAGGCCCAAGCGGAGGCTGCAGCTGCGGCGACGGCGGAGGGGGCCTTGTTGGTCACCCCACTGCGCGTCGCAGCGCCTGGGGCCCCGGAGCCCTCGCCAAAAGGAGCCGGCAGCAACCAGCCAGGGCTGGGGAGGGACGACGACGTCGTGGTCCTAGAGAGGGCGCCGGCGCCGACCCCGCCGACTGGGGCGGCTCAAGGCGGCCAGCCTGATCTGCCGCCTGCGCAGTCGGCGGGGGGCGAGCCAGCCGCGAGGACTGAGCTGGCGGTCCGGATGCCGCCGAGCCGGCGCGCGGGGAAGGCTGCGTCGGAGCCACCGAAGGCCGCGTCAGAGCCGCAGCCAGCCGCGGGCTCCAGCTCGTCGGCCTAGGATGTGGAGGTGGCCAGCGCTACCTCGGGGTGGACGCCGGGCGGAGGGACGGCCGTGATGAACGTGGCCGCGCAAGACGTCCTGACCCGGCTCCAGGCCCAGGCTACGGCGCTGAGTCAGTACGCCGACGAGTTCCTCGCGACGCGGGCGGCCATCCGGGTTAGTCTTCTTATCTTGCTTCTTCTTGATCTTGGTTTCTTCCGTGGGGGCACGTCAGCGCACCCACTGGGTGTAGTCCCCGAGTTCCGAGTCGGCTGCTGAGCAGGCGGCTTGGAACTTCTTAGTGGATTTGGCTTTGCTATTCTTGTTCTTACTACGATCTTCTGTCTATCTTGCAGGACTACCACAATCTTTGTGCGGCCGCCTTCAACTCCCAGGCTCGGGAGCTGACCCAGAAGACCGCCGACCTTACTGAGAGCCGGGGTACGTGCTTTGTTCTTTATCTCACGTGGGGGCGCGTCAGCGCGCCCACTGGGTGTAGTCCCCGAGATTCGGGCCGACTGCTAAGCAGTCGGGTCGGATCTTCCTTGACGACTTCCTCTTACTGTTCCTTCTTTTTCTGCAGTCTCTGCAGTGGCCAACGCCGGTCTGAGGGCACAGCTGGGAGAGTCTCAGACCGCCCTTTGTGCCAAGGATGCCGAGCTCGCCGCCTTGGTGTAGGAACGCGACCGCCTGGCCAAGAAGTTGGCCGACCAGGAGGAAGGCCACAAGGCGGCTCTGAAGGCGGTGCAGGACCGCGAAGCCGCCCTCTAGGCCGAGTACGAGATGGAGGCGACTGGCTGGGCTGAAGCAAGGCAAACTCTGATCTCTGGCTATGGTCAGATCGAAGATCTGGTCGACGGTAAGTCGCCTACTTCTTCGTCCTTTCTTGCCGTCTGCCGCTTTTGGCTCATTTTCTGACTTGGTGTTTTCTCTTCTTTCTTTTTCTTTCTTGCGCAGAGTACTTCCCTGGCTACTCCACCGCTGCCAACCAGATCATCGAGGCCCGCCGCCAAGCGCGAAGGCAGGCTGGCTTCGAGATTTCACCAAGCGCTGGCCGTTCGCTGGAAGAGCAGCTCTTGGCGATCCAGGCCCGCATCCAGCCGGCTTACCGACTGCTCCGCCGGCTTCAGCGTGCCGGGGCGCAAGTATTGGCCGCCCTCTGGCCCGGCCAAGTGGTTCCTCGCACCCCCAGTCAAACTGCCGACTGGCTGGAGGTGGTAGTCGGCCGCTTCGAAGCCTGGAAGGCCTCGGCGGCTCGGTCCGGCGCCAGGCGGGCGCTCGAGTTCGTCAAGGCCTGCTATCCCGGCCTGAGCCTGGATCAGCTGGCTACCTGGCGGCAGCAAGCCGACACGGAGCTAGAGCCGGCGCGACCGGCTATCATCCGGCGGGCTTCGGCGATCGCCGACTACACCGACACCAGCGTCTTCGCCCCTGAGGTAGATGACAACGGTGTCGCCCAGCCGGAGGAGTGGTTCGGGCTGAACCCGGCAGAAAGTGAAGACTCGGCGGTGGAGATCGACTCCAGCGACGAGGGCGAAGAGGAGGAGGAGGAGGGTGAAGACGCCGAGCCGGCTGGTGGAGCAGCCGACCAGCCTCAGCCTGACCGCGCCTCCAGCACCACGTCACGCGCGAGTGCGTCGCCTGACACTAGCGGTGACCAAGCTGAGACTCGCTAGGCGGCCACTCCTTTAGCCGGCGACGCCGTCTCCACCGACCAGCCTGGCTCCCGCACCGCGCCCTAGTCTAGTCTGTCATCTTTTGTTTTCCTGTCTTGTCACTTTTGGAACAATATTCTGTTAAGTCTGCACAATTCCACCCACTGGGGGTGTATTCAAACCATGTTGATTGCCGGCCTGTTGGGGGCTTTTATATGTATATATAACTTATGCATGCATTCGGCTTTTCCTTATACTTTGCTTTTCATCCTTCTGCTGTTTCCTTTGCCGCCCTCCCTTGGTTGCCGCCTCCCCAGTCAAACAGTTGCTCTGCAATCTGTAGTTGGAGGAGTGCTTGGCCAATTGGGGGGGGAAGTACTCTAGCTTTGTTGGATTAGAGCTAAGTGTTTAGGAAGCCGACCAGCCGGCTATTCTGACGGCCGGCAAGCGTGGTTGGAGGCCGTCTTTTTGTTATATAAGTTCGTCGGTCCTTAGCCGTTTTTCGTGTGGGCATCCTTTCTGCCTTGCCTCTTGCTAGTCGGACAGTCGGTTCTTCAAGCTGCGACTTTCAACAAGAGAGGACTCGGGAGCCGGCACACTACTTGTCTGACTTCAGGTAGAACTTCTAATATAGCTCAAGGCGGCCAGTCCCCGGGCCGACTAGTCGAACCCGGTGCCCAACAAGAAATCAAATGTAATAATACATTCATGGATATGACACTCGTCATTCATAGATAAATAAAGGCAGTCCCCGAGTACTATTCGGGGAGCCTGTTGGTTCGTACTTAATACAAAAAGGGTAGCATGATACATACTGCTTTCAACTGTAAAATCTTCTCAGGAGGTTCGCGTTCCATGGTCACTCCGACTCCTTGCCGGAGTTGTCTCTCTTGCGTGCTCTTGGTTTTTGCGCGTCGATCAGGTAGTAGGAGTCGTTGCCTAGTGCCTTGCTGATGACGAAGGGGCCTTCCCAAGGGGCCGAGAGCTTGTGCTGGCCGGCTGTTCGCTGGATCAGCCGGAGCACAAGGTCGCCCTCTTAGAAGGATCTTGGCTTGACCTTACGGTTGTGGTAGCAGTGCAGCCCTTGCTGGTAGATGGCGGACCGGCTGAGTGCTAACAGCCGGCCTTCTTCCAGTAGGTCGACGCCGTCTTCTCTTGCTTCCTTGGCCTCTACCTCCGTGTACATGGTGATCCGAGGCGAGTCGAACTCGATGTCTGTCGGGATGACAGCCTCGGCACCATATACAAGGAAGAATGGAGTAAAGCCGCTTGACATGTTGGGTGTAGTGCGCAGACTCCAGAGGACAGCCGGCAGCTCATCAAGCCAGCAGCCGGCCGATCGCTCCAGTGGTACAACCAGTCGGGGCTTGATGCCGGAGAGGATGAGTCCATTTGCTCGCTCGACCTGGCCGTTTGACTGCGGGTGGGCAACAGACGCTAAGTCCAGTCGGATGCCCTGCGTCGCGCAGAAACGTGCCAGTGCTCCTTTGGCAAAGTTCGTGCCGTTGTCGGTGATGATGCTGTGCGGCACGCCGTACCGAGTAGTGATGTCAGTGATGAATGTCACGGCAGTCGGCCCGTTCAGCTTCTTGATCGGCTTTGCTTCGATCCACTTTGTGAACTTGTCCACAGCGACAAGTAGATGCGTCAAGCCGCCACGGGCTGTCTTGAAAGGGCCTACCATGTCCAGTCCCCAGACGGCAAAAGGCCAGGTGAGGGGAATGGTCTTGAGTGCAGAAGCCGGCAGGTGTTGCTTGGAACTAAAAACTTGGCATCCTCTGCAGCTCTTGACTATTTCTTTAGCATCCTCCAAGGCAGTCGGCCAAAAGAAACCATGGCGGAAAGCCTTGGCCACAAGTGATCTTGAGGCTGCGTGGTGGCCGCATTCGCCTTGGTGGATATCCTTGAGGATTGCCACTCCTTTTTCTGACTCGACACAACGTTGGAAGACTCCAGTGACGCTGCGCTTCACAAGCTCTCTGTTGATTATTGCATATGATGCGGCTCGTCGTTGCACTAGTCTTGCTGAGATCTTATCAGCCGGCAGCTCTCTGCTGACTAGGAACTTGAGAATGGGCTGGGCCCATGATGGAGTTGTGACTTCTTCTTCTGTTAGTGTAGCCACCATGACTCGGGTGGGTGGGCTGGGTGGTGTGGAAATGGAGTCGGCCACCGCTTTGTGTCGTTGCAGTCCCCGGGCCGACTGCTGCAGTCCCCGGGCCGGGTTCTGAAGTCCCCGGGCCGGGTGCGACTACGGCAGTCCCCGGGCCATTTGTCGAAGTCCCCGTGCCGCCTGCGAGGTTCCTCCAGTCGGACCCGGCTGCATCTGGCGCAGGCGGTACGAAGATAGAGTCCGACTCTGGAGACGGCTTTATGGATGGCTTGAGGAGGCGCTGGAGGGAGACGCGAGTCGGTATGGCTTGTCGGGTGGAGCCGATCCATGCTAGGGCATCTGCTTGGTCGTTGTCGGCCCTTGGCACGTGAAGGAACTCGCACCCTTCGAAGTATCCGCTGATCTGCTGGAAGAGGAATCGATAGCTTTCCATGTTCGCGTCCTTGGCGTCCCAGTCGCCAGATGACTGCTGGACCACCAAGTCTGAGTCGCCGTAACACAGGATCCGGCGTATGACGAGCTCTTTGGCTAGCCGGAGCCCATGTACGAGTGCCTCGTACTCGGCCACGTTGTTGGAGGCGGCGAAGTGGATCTGCAGTGTGTACTTGAGCTTGTCGCCTTTGGGAGAGGTGAGGACGATGCCGGCTCCCAAGCCGGTGCGCATCTTGGACCCGTCAAAGTGCATCCGCCAATGGGTAGAGTCGGGAGCCGGCGGTAGGTACTGGGTCTCGGCCCAGTCGACGAGGAAGTCGGCCAACGCTTGGGACTTGATGGCGGTGCGGGGTTGGTAGAAGATCGTGTAGGGCGCCAGTGCAATGGCCCATTTAGCCACCCGGCCGGATGCATCCCGGCTGCCTATGATCTCGGCGAGCGGGGCGGTGCACACGACCGTGATGGGGTGCTCTTGGAAGTAGGGCTTCAGTTTCTTGGCGGTGAAGTATACCCCATAGCACATCTTCTGGTAGTGCAGGTAGTTCTGCTTTGAGCTGGATAGCACTTCGCTTAGGTAGTACACCGGCCTCTGGACTAGCTGGGCTCGGCCTTCTTCCGGGCGCTGGACCACAACAACAGTACTGACTACTCGGCTAGTCGCAACGATGTAGAGGAGCATGGGCTCCTTTTCAGTCGGCGCTGCCAGGACAGACAGAGTGGTCAGCATTTTCTTCAACTCATGGACGGCTTGGTCGGCTTGGTCATTCCACTCAAAGTGAGTGGACTTCTTCAGGAGTCGGTACAGGGGGAGAGCCTTCTCTCCTAGTCGGCTGATAAAACGATTCAGGGAGGCCAGGCAGCCGGTGAACTTCTGCACATCTCGCAGTTTGGTGGGAATCTCCATCCTCTCGATGGCCTTGATCTTGACAGGGTTGCACTCGATGCCGCGTTCGGAGACCAGGAAGCCTAGCAGTTGGCCGGCTGGTACTCCGAACACGCACTTCTCGGGGTTGAGCTTGATTTGGAATCGACACAAGTTGGCGAATGTTTGTTTGAGATCTTCCAGCAGGGTACCGCGCTTCTCCGTCTTCACCACAATGTCGTCTACATAGACATGGGCATTTCTGCCGAGTTGTTTCAAGAGGCATTTCAGCATGCAACGCTGAAAAGTGGCGCCGACATTTCTCAAGCCGAACGTCATAGTCAGGTAGCAGAAAGCTCCAAATGGTGTGATGAAGGCAGTCTTCAGGCGGTCTGCTGGGTCCAACTTGATCTGATGGTATCCTGAATAGGCGTCCAAAAAACACAACAGCTCGCATCCGGCTGTGGAGTCTATCACTTGGTCAATCCGTGCCAGAGCAAACGGATCCTTTGGGCAGGCCTTGTTCAGGCTGGTGTAGTCTATACACATAAGCCACTTGTTATTCTTCTTCAGAACCAGAACTGGGTTGGCAAGCCACTCTGGAAAGAACACTTCCATGATAAAGCCAGCGGCAAGGAGCCGGGCTATCTCTTCTCCCATGATTCTTCGCTTCTCTTCTGACAGTCGGCGGAGGGGTTGCTTGACCGGCTTCGCGTCGGCGCGGACATGTAATTTGTGCTCGGCGAAATCCTTCGGGACACCCGGCATGTCATTTGGGGACCATGCAAAAATGTCTCAATTCTCACGGAGGAAGTCGACGAGCTCGCCTTCCTATTTACTGTCCAAGTTCGCCCCAATGACAGCGAACCTCTCCGGGTTCTCCGGGTCCAGAGGTATCTTCTTCGTCTCTTTGGCAGGCTGGAAGGAGCCCTGCGCATCACAATCTTTGGGGTTGGGGGACAGGGCCGGCTGCTTGCCGGCCATGGCCACAACCCGCTCCAGCATCTTCTTCTCTTCTGCCACCACGAGGGACTCGGCCAGCCGGCTACTGGCCATGGCACACTCGATGGACTTCTTGTAATCGCCGGCTACCGTGATGATCCCCTTTGAGCTCGGCATCTTCATCTTCAGGTAGGCGTAGTGGGGCACAGCCATAAATTTGGCCAGCGCAGGTCGGGCAAGCAGAGCATGATAGGGGCTCTCCAAATCCACTACCTCGAACCAGATCGCTTCTCGGCGAAAATGATCTTTATCTCCGAAGAGAACATCCATTTTAATCTTGCCGATTGGGGAGCAAGACAAGCCGGGGACGATACCATGGAACACGGTCCGGCTCGGCATAAGCTGCTTTGCCTTGATGTTCAGCTTCTCCATGGTATCACGGTACAGTATGTTGATACTGCTTCCGCCATCGATCAGGACGCGCGAGAATCGGGCAGCTCGCCTCTCCGTCGCGAGGGTGACATCCAAGACCATTGCATAGGAGCCAGGAGAGGGCATCACCTCTGGGTGGTCGGCCTGGCTCCAGCTGATTGGCTTTTCCAACCAGTGCATGAACTCGGGGGCGCTAGAGGCGACTGCATTGACTTCTTGATGCTGACGGCGCCGACTGCGCTTCGTCGGCTTGACTAGTGAAGACGACGTAGGCGGCGTGCTCTTCAGGGAATTCGTCTTGGATGGCGCCGACCGCCGGCCGAGCCGCCGGCTGCTGGGGGGCTGGAGGCGGCGGACCGGGAGGCGGAGGCGGCAACAACCCCTCGCCCTTGGTGATTCGCGTGAGCCAGTGGCATTTTCGGGTCGTGTGGTTAGACGGCTTCGCGCCGCTGTGGAACTTGGAGGGGCGTCAAGAGCCTGCTCGTAAGAGAAAGTCGGCTGCCAAGCCGGCCTGCCACCCTTCTTCTTGGGAGCGGGCCGCTCTTCGGGCTGCTCATCTTCAACTGTGGCCACCTGCCGACTGGTGGAAGTCGGCATGGGGGCCTTGCGCTTGTGATCATTCTGGTAGGGGCGCCGATTGGGGTCGCCAGCCGGCGTCTTGGGAGCCGGAGCAATCACCTTCCCCGAGGCGTCCACTCGAAGCTCGGTCTTCATCGAGGAGTCGGCCGTGGCGTACTTGTCCGCGATGACCAGCAACTCGTCGAGGGTAGCCGGCTCATCGCAGAGGAGTCGGTGCTTGAGGAGGGTGCCCTCTCGGCACCCGGCGGTGAAGTACTCGATGGCCTGAACCTCGTGCACCCACTCGCAGGAGTTGCGGAGCTCGGCCCACCGCGTGAGGTAGTCGCGGGTCGACTCGTTGGGCTCTTGGACGCAGAGGGAGAGCTGGCGAGGCTTGGGAGGCCGCTTGTAGGTGCTGGTGAAGTTGCGGACGAAGACTTCCATGAAGTCCAGCCAACTGTTGATGCTGTAGGGCTTGAGGCTATTGAGCCATGTGCATGCCGTGCCTTGCAGCATGAGGGGGACGTACTTCACGGCGACGCACCGATTGCCGTTGGCTATGCTGACAACCATGGAGTAGTCGATGAGCCAATCTTCCGGCTTCACTGAGTCGTTGTACTTGGGCGTGTCTCTAGGGAGCGAGAACCCTTTGGGGAAGGGCTCGTCGCGGATGCGGGGGCCAAAGCATGGCGGGCCGACATCGTCTTCTTCTTCTAACGCCAAGGATCGAGCAAGGCGGTCGATCCGGTGGCGGGCGTCGTTCTCGCCGACTCCTTCTCGGCGGCCGAGTAGGTCGCCAAGAGTCGGGTGCGTGATAGGCGGCGGAGTGAGACGTCTTTCTCTTCGAGGCGGGGGAGGAGGCAAATCTCCTTGGCATTCCACCGCTCGAGGGTGGCCTTCCGCGTCGCGCTCGATGGTGATGCGAGTCCGGCTGCAGCTGGCAGCCGGCTCCTTGTCTTTCTTCTGGCGTGCGCCGCTCGCAATCGGCGAGCGGGACGTCGCGGCGTGTTCCCGGCGCGGGGGATGACTATCAGCACGGGCGCCGGCTTTGTGCCGTTCTGCAGCCGCGTCGATCAGCTGCTGGATCCGTCTTGTCATGTAAGGGAGCTCATCGGCTCCCAGCCCATTGAGCTCTTCTGCAGCCGCCTGAGCGGCTCGCAGATTCTCGAGCAGGGTGGCGTAGACGGGGCGATCTGCCCCCAACATGCTAGCGATGGCCGCGCTGCATTTCTGGACGAAGCCGGCTCGACTCGGGCCGCTAGGCGGCGGCGTACCGAAGGCGGCGCGGTCGACTTCGCGCTGGTGGGCCTCGGTGAGGCGTCTCACGGAGGCTATCTTCTGGCCTTCCGTGATGAGGGCGAGGCGGCATGCCTCCAGGGTCTCGGCGTCGGCGTCGGCCGGGATGGGGACGGAGAGGTCGTGCATCGCCGCTTGCAGGGTGTCGTGGGCGTTCTCGCCCGAGTTGGCGACGTGGCTGATGACCAACACTTCGGTGACAGCGCTGCTGCCGCTGTCGGCTCGAGGGAGAGGATCGTCGAAGACCACCACGTCGGAGGGGTAAGCGTCGAGCGATGCCGTGTCGGAGTCGACGAGCATCGGGTCGGTGGAGCCGACCGACTCCACATCTGCAGCAGGCTCGCTAGAGACGTGAAGCTGGTCGAGGAGGCTGACGAGGCGGCTCTCGGGGCAGTCCGTGCCTGCATCGGACGCAGGCTCGTCGGAGATGCGAGTCTCGCCGAGAAGATCCGCGAGGCAGCTCGCTGCGCAGGCGTCGTCGACGCCTTGTAGCGCGTCGAGGCAAACGCCATCGGGCGCAGCAGGCTGGCTGCGCTCGCGGGGGAGGAAGAGGGTTCCCGTCCAGAACAGGTCTCCGGACGACGGTGCACCTGGCCCCACGGTGGGCGCTAACTGTCGGGTGGTAGGTGCGACATATGCCAACGGGTGGCTTATCATTGTGGGTGCGAATAAGACGTCGCCGGTGCCTGGAAACGGGATGAGGCGAGTACATGCACGCCGGCGGATCTTACCTAGGTTCGGGGCTCTCCGAGGAGATAACACCCCTAGTCCTGCTCTGCGGGGTCTCCGCATGATCACTAGATCAAGGGTAGCTACCATCGCTCCTAGAGCTGTTGAGTTCAAGGGAGAAGAAGGACAAGGCTAGCTCTTGCTTCTCTCTCTCTCTGGTGTGTGTGTAATGCTAAGAAGCCAACCCTTTGCATGGGTGCCCCGGGGGGTTTATATAGGCCTATCCCCCGGGGGTACAATTGTAATCCGGCTGGGCACTGGTCCCAGCCGTCAGTGTCTATGCTCGCCGGCTTCTCCGCCGGCTGTTGGGGCCCGCCGACTGGTGGGTCCCGCCGGCTGCCGGCCTCTTGGTCGACAGGCCGGCCCCACCGCCTAGGGTCTTGTTGGTGGCTGCTTACTGTAGCCTCGCCCCTGATGACGAGGGCTTCGTTGAGGTAAGCGTGGCTACAGTGGGCCGCCTCGAGGGCTCTCACTGTAGCCTTACCTCGTCTTGTCTCCTTAATGTGGCACATGCTTCGAGGGAGGGGGTAGCCGGCTTCTGGGGCCGGCTGCGCCCTTGGCCGACTGGGGGAGGCTGGGCCGCCTTCGCGCCTCTCTCTAGCTGAAGGGGCCCGCCGCCCGTGGGCCGTACTGGCGTCTGCCGTGGGTGACGTCGAGGCTGGCATGGCTACAGTGCCGAGCCGGACGGGAGATGGCCGTCCCGTACGGCGTCCTGTGGCCATGCCTGCCTCGGGCTTCGGGGGTAGTGGGCCGCACTGTGGCCACACCCCGTCTTGTCACCGTTATGTGGCGTAGCTTTGGTGGTTGTGGTCTTGGCCGGCTTCTGGAGTCGGCGCTCTTCGAGGCCGGCTTCTGGGAAGTCGGCATCCTTTACGGCCGGCTTCCTGGAGTCAGCCACCCCGTGGTTATCCTGGGGGAGGTTGCTGAGGCTGGGTCGCCTTCCGTGAGTCGGCTTCAGAAGTAGCTGGCCAGGGAAGGTGGTCCAATGCTTGGAGTGCTTGAAGGCCCAAAGGCCTGATAATTTGGATTTGGAAGAGCCAGGGGCAGTCGGTTAGGCTACCCGTGGCCATTTACTCCGACACACTTGGCGTGCGTGCTTCGCGCTGTCCCGCTCGCGAGGAGCTCGTGAAGGGAAGGCGACGGACATGAGTCCCAGGCAAAACGAGATCCAGAAGGCAAGAAATTGCTCGAACGAGAAAAGGCTCCCCCCACGCACATCGATAAAAACTCACCTTCAACTCAAATCCAGATCTAGAAAGCAAGGCTACAAAGAGAGAGATCCAAAGCAAAAGGCCGCGTCCGGCACCTAGTCTAGTCTTCTGGTCTTCAAGTCTTCTCACCAGCGTAGAGCTAAGTGCTGCCACTAAGCGTGGGAGGGAGCCCCAGGGCCTGAGGCCGGCACCCCTGAGACTCCGGGGCGTGTACAGCCCCAACTCATTATTACGTGAGAGTGTCACGGGCGGCGAGCTTCACAGGCACTGGGCCTGCTTCACAGGTACCGGCCTTGCTTCATATCGCCGGACGAGAGCCCCGCCTTGCGCCACCCTTGACCTCCTCTGAGCCGACCAGTCACCAGGATGACACAAAGGAGGGAAAGAGGACGCCAGCGGTTCCCTCGGCGACCACAGGTCCTCTGCTGGGGGAAGGGTCGCCGAAGCCTCCCCGGCAGAGGGCCTACCTCTGGGTGTCCCCTGGCTTCGCGCATCGTGGGGAGGGGCCTGGCTCCCAACCCCTCTCTTGCAGCCCCCAACGCGATCCCCCTGGCGGCAGGGAGGCCGCCGAGCTGGGACCGCTGGCCGTTGTGGTGATCTGTTCCTCCTGCGACTCATGGTTAGCGTAAGCTTGCTCCTGAGGGATTAGGGGTACCCTGTAGTTTCCGTCGCCGACGTGATCATCGTGGTTCTCCGTTGGTTCTTGAAAGGCTTCGGCTCCTAGTGCCCCCGCTTCCCAATCTTCTCCAACGAACGAGCCGGGGTCGTCCTCCTGTGCGTACTCCTGGTCCATCATGTGGGGCACGTAGGCTTTCGGGGCCGTCACCCCGAACGCCTCGCTGTAGTGCCCCACGCTCCATGTTGGTCGGCCCAGGGCGGCGTCCTGAGGATGGTAGCGCGGTACCCGTCCTGGACCATGGGGGGCGACGCTTGCGCCCATGCTTGTCGCGTGCGGCATGGGGGCGGCGGAGCCCCCTGCGCCGCTGGCCGCGCTGATGTTGATGAAGCCCTCGGGCGTGGCCGATGGCGCGTGGTTGTGGTGAGGCCCGCCATGTGGCCCTGCGGTCGCCTGAGGAGGAAGTCGATAGCAGAAGGGCGATGCTCCCGACGCTGCTGCATCCAGCAGCTCGGCAACGCGCTCCAGCAGTGCATCCCGGCCGCTCTCCATCAGTCTGCATCGCAGCAGCTCCCCCGCCACCGTTAGTGCCGCCCGCATGTTTGCTTGCTCCCGCCGTGAGTGCGGCACCGTTGCCGCGGCATGGCTCGCTGCTCTTGCGGTGGCCCATACTTGCCATGGTGTGAGGGTGGACGATGCCTGGCCGCGCTGCCTGTGTCCGGTGGGGTTTGGCGGCGCTCGCGCAGCCTGGAGCGCAGGGTCAAGATCTTCATGGGCAGGCGGCGCTGCCCGAACCGGCCCGGCTGCCCAGCGATCGAAGCCGGCCCTTGAGTCACCAGACGTCGTGGCTGTGGAGCGTCGGCGAGCTGGTTGGTGGAGAAGAAGCTCCGGCGCACCCCTACCTGGCGCGCCAAATTTCGGATGTGGGGTTCCGGCAAACCCTTAAGGTTCAAACTCTGGGGTGCGCGCGAAGTCTTTCCATCCTACTGATCTACGCCCTAGCTCGCTAAGATCTCGCGGACGAACTCGACGAACTCGCAACACAGAAAGACACGAGGTTTATACTGGTTCGGGCCATCGTTGTGGTGTAATACCCTACTCCAGTGTGGTGGTGGTGGATTGCCTCTTGGGCTGATGATGAACAATACAAGGGAAGAACAGCCTCCTGAGGTTGAGGTGTTCTTGTGCGTACGAGCTTGTGCGCGTCTCTGGATCCCATAGCTACTACTGTGGTGGCTAGACCTATTTATAGAGGCCCTGGTCCTCTTCCCAAATATCGAGCGGGAAGGGAGCCAACAATGGCGGGCAAATTTGAAGGGGGACAACTAGTACAAGCTATCCTGTCAAAAGCGGTCTTCGCCTGCGAAAAGCTCTGGTGGTGACGCCGTCATGGGCTCCACGATGACCTCCGCCTTGCCGTCCTCCTGGTCTTGGTCTCGTTGCACCAATATAGCAACCTTTGCCTGATGCCTCGGTACTCTTCGCCTGTGCTGGCCTCCTTAGCACCAAAGAGGAAATAAGGACGCTGCGTGCGCTGGCGCCCGCCTGGTGTCGTTCGTCATGGCTCACGTCACGAGAGCCTCGTGAGGTTTGCCCCACCTCGATATCTCCGCTCCTCGTGAGCCTGCCTAGCTAGGCCACTCCAGAGGAGGTCTTGCGTCGTCCGCCTCGCGAGGCTTGGACCCTCGCGAGGGTCTTGGATGCCTTGTCGATGAAGATGGGCCGTACGGCCTGCTGGCTTAGCCACGCTATTGGCCGCAGGCAGGCAAGTCTGGGGACCCACGTTCCCAGAACACCGACAGCGTTGGCGGCGGGAGACGGAGAACGACTGGGTGGCCCGCCGACGGGAGCCGTCTGAGCAACGCGGGCGGTGAGGGCAGCCCAGCGCTCAGCTCGAGCTTGGCGAGCGTCCGCCATGGAGATGACGGAGCGACGGAGCGATGAATCGACGGAAGGTAAGCTACGGCGCACCCCTACCTGGCGCGCGAAATGTCGGATGTGGGGTTCCGGCAAAACCCTTAAGGTTCGAACTCTGGGGTGCACGCGAAGTCTTTTCCTCCTACTGATCCACGCCCTAGCTCACTAAGATCTCGCGGACGAACTCGACGAACTCGCAACACAGAAAGACATGAGATTTATACTAGTTCGGGCCACCGTTGTGGTGTAATACCCTACTCCAGTGTGGTGGTGGTGGATTGCCTCTTGGGCTGATGATGAACAGTACAAGGGGAAGAACAACCTCCTGAGGTTGAGGGGTTCTTGTGGCTAAGGTAGGCTCTCCATCCGATCAGATCAAGCTGGGATGCAGAGATGCCCCTACTGTGGTGGCTGGTTCTACTTATATAGGCCCTGGTCCTCTCCCCAAATATTGAGCGGGAAGGGAGCCAACAATGGCGGGCAAATTTGAAGGGGGACAGCTAGCACAAGCTATCCTGACAAAAGTGGTCTTCGCCTGCGAAAGGCTCTGGTGGTGACGCCGTCTTGGGTTCCATGATGACCTTCGTCCTGCCGTCCTTCTGGTCTTGGTCTCGTTGCACCGATATGGCAACCTTTTCCTGATTCCTCGGTACTCCTCGCCTGCGCTTGCCTCCTTAGCATCAAAGAGAAAACAAGGACGCTGCGCGCGCTGGCGCCCGCCTGGTCTCGATCGTCATGGCTCACGTCACGAGAGCCTTGTGAGGTTTGCGTCGTCCGCCTCGTGAGGCTTGGCCCCTCGCGAGGGTCTTGGATGCCTTGTTGATGGAGATGGGCCGTACGGCCCGCTGACTTTGCCACACTGTGGGCCGCAGGCAGGCAAGTCTGGGGACCCCCATTCCCAGAACACCGACAGAGCTTGAGTGCCGCCAGTGCCTCCTTGGCGTCCACCTTGACGGTGAGAACGCCATTGCTCCCAGGCATCTTCATGAGGTTGTAGGCCGGATGACTCGCTGCCATGAACTGGGCCAGAGCTGGGTACCCGAGGATGGCGTTGTACGGGAGGCCAATGCGGGCGATGTCGAACTCGACCAGCTCGGTGCGGTTGTTGTCGCGTGTGCCGAAGGTGACGGGGAGGCGGATCTGCCCCAGGGAGCAGGCAGTGCCGCCACCAACTCCTGAGAAAGGCTTGCTGAGGCTGAGCCGCTGGAGCGGCACGTGAAGAAGGCTGAAGGCCTACACGGAGAGCAAGGTGAGGCCTGCACCGCCGTCGATGAGGGTCTTGGTAACAGCCACGTTGCAGATGGTGGGCGTGCAGAGCATCGGGAGCATGCCCGAGCTGGCAGTGGAGTCGGGTGGTCTTCTGAGCCGAAGGTGAGGTCGGCTTCGGGTGCAGCCCAGCCCGGTGGAGCCCCCGAGAGCTTGGAGGCGGCGCCGATCTGGCGGAGGAATGGCTTGACATGGTGATCTGAAGGTGGCGCTTGAGAGTCGCCTTGCAGGGCCGTGACCGCGTGGTGTGTCGGTGCCGCGTAGCGCGCAGTGAAGAGGTTGCGCAGTTCCTCCCATGATGTCACCATGGACCCGGGGAGGTTGAGCAGCTAGGCGCGCGGCACGCCGGTGAGGGCCATGGGAAACCAGTTGGCCATGACCTTGTCGTTGCCCCCGGCCTCGAGGATGGCCTCCTCGTATGCCAGCAGGAAAGCTGTTGGGTCGGCCATGCCGTCGTAGCGCGGCGGCATCTCCGGCTTGAACTTGGGTGGCCACCGCACCTGCTGCAGGGCGGGCGCCAGGGCTCGGAGCCCCTTAGCCTCGTCATCGGCGCCGGCCGTCGGAGTCGGTAGCGGGGCGCCTGCCATGAGGGTGAAGCGCGGTGGCGGCAGAGCGTAGATTGGCGGAGGGAACGCTACGGCGCACCCCTACCTGGCGCGCCAAATGTCAGATCACGGATTCTGGCAAAACCCTCAAGGTTCGAACTTTGGGGTGTGCGCGAAGTTCTTTCCCTCCTACCGATCCACGCCCTAGGTTTGCTAAGATCTCGCGGACGAACTCGACGAACTCACAACACAAATGACACAAGATTTATACTGGTTCGGGCCACCGTTGTGGTGTAATACCCTACTCCAGTGTGGTGGTGGTGGATTGCCTCTTGGGCTGATGATGAACAGTATAAGGGGAAGAACAGCCTCCTGAGGTTGAGGTGTTCTTGTGCTCAGTGAACTTGTGGGTGTGATGGTAGAAGATGGAATCGATCCCCCTACTACGGTGGCTAGTTCTACCTATATAGGCCCTGGTCCTCTTCCCAATTATTGAGCGGGAAGGGAGCCAACAACGGCCAATTTGAAAGGGGACAGCTAGTACAGCTTATCCTGACAAAAGCGGTCTTCGCCTGAAAAAGGCTCGTGTGGTGACGCTGCCTTGGGCTCCATGGTGACCTCCGTCTTGCCGTCCTGCCGGTCTTGGTCTCATTGCACTGATATGGAAACCTTTGCTTGATGCCTCGGTACTCCGCGACTGTGCTTGCCTCCTTAGCACCAAAGGGGAAACAAGGACCCTGCGCGCGCTGGCGCCCGCCTGGTCTCGATCGTCATGGCTTACGTCACGAGAAGCTCACGAGGTTTGCCCTACCTTGATCTCTCCGCTCCTCACGAGCCAACCCAGTCAGGCCGCTCCTCAGGAGGTCTTGTGTCATCCCCCTTGCGAGGCTTGGCCCCTCGCGAGGGTCTTGAACGCCTTGTAGATGAAGATGGGCCGTACAGGCCTGCTAGCATAGCCACGCCGCGGGTCACAGGCAGGCAAGTCTGGGGACCCCCGTTCCCAGAACGCTGACACCCCCGGCAACCTTGGCTTGCCATGGTTGGATCCTTGTATCTTCAGCCCCCGGCAGTCTTGGCCTGCCGGGGCCGGAGCGCCGGTTCGTTCTCTTTTTTCCCAAGTGGCTCAGCAGAAGTTTCCGTCTGCCCTGCGAACCAAAGAGAGCAGAAAGACGCACACTCGACCTCTAGGCTAGGGGTTAGTCACCGCTAAGAACTATCAACCCTAACCGAGGGAGGGACTTAAACTAGCATGCATGCTATAACTTAGGGCGCCAGCGCTTCGTTTATTTATGCTCAGGGTCTGCGCCTGGCTTTGTACGGAGGGTTACATGCCTTGCCGGCAAAGCTTGTACAAAAGGTGGCTTGCCGGGAAGCCCGGCAAGCCGCGCCTTATGGGTAAAACTTGCGAAGATGCTCGATGTTCCAGGAGTTGCTCACTGGGACAACATCTTCGGTCTCCAGGCGGACTGCGCTGGGCCTGGTGACTCGTATTACCCGATAAGGGCCTTCCCACTTTGGTGTCAACTTGTTGGAATTCTTGGCCGACTGAATGCGCCGAAGAACAAGGTCGCCTTCCTCAAAGCTTCGGGCATGAACCTTGCGGCTATGTTAGCGGCGCAAAGCCTGCTGGCAGCGTGCTGCTCTCACAGCCGCCTGAAGACGATCTTCCTCAAGGAGCGTCGCATCATCTTGCCGCAAGTGCTCTTGCTCAAGCTCGTCATAAGCGAACACTCGAGGTGACTCGTATATGAGTTCCGTGGGGAGAACTGCTTCTGCCCCATATACTAGGGCAAAGGTTGTCTGGCCGGTGGCTCGATTTGGTGTCGTCCTGATCGACCAAAGAACCGCCGGCAACTCATCAATCCAGCGCCTTCCGCTCTTGTGTAGCCTGTCAAAAGTCTTCGTTCTCAGGCCTCGCAACACTTCAGCATTTGGCTTCTCTACTTGGCCGTTGCTCCGGGGGTGTGTCACGGAAGCAAAACAGACCTTGCTGCCGAGGTCTTGGATGTACTGCTTGAAGGTGTGGCTTGTGAACTGCGTGCCGTTGTCGGTGATGACCTTGTTGGGTACACCAAAACGGCAGACCAGCCCCTTGAAGAACTTGACAGCTGACTGCGCTGTAACCTTCCTCACTACCTCCACCTCCGGCCACTTTGTGAACTTTTCGATTGCAACATACAAGTACTCAAAGCAGCCGACGGCCAGGAGAGAGGGATTTTTTGAAGGGCTTGAGCTGGTTGATGAAGCTTCTTTGAATGGAACTGGCATGCTTCACACCTGGTTACTGGTGCCTTCGCATCCTGGAGGGCGGTGGGCCAGAAGAAGCCTTGCCGGAATTCCTTGCCGGCAAAGGCCCTCGACCCAATGTGGGAGCCACATATGCCTCCATGTATCTCTGCCAACAGCTCCAGTCCTTCCTCCCGGGGGATGCACTTCAATTTCACACCGTTCGGTCTTTTTCTGTACAGGAGGTCATCGACGAACTGGTACAAGGTAGACCAACGGGCTACTTTTTCCGCTTCTTCCTGCTCCTCAGGAAGTTTCCCTCTCTGGAGGAAACGGACGGTATACGGTGCCCATGCCAGAGCCCGGGGCTCGACGGCAAGGACCAAAGGCATCTGTTCCACCA
The DNA here is from genome assembly GCF_002575655.3 of Aegilops tauschii subsp. strangulata. Lineage (NCBI taxonomy): Eukaryota > Viridiplantae > Streptophyta > Magnoliopsida > Poales > Poaceae > Aegilops > Aegilops tauschii. The sequence goes on along the minus strand of NC_053035.3, from coordinate 365,568,296 downwards.
TGGGGGCAGCCGTCTCTACGGCCAGGGCTTGGCGCCCTGCCAGAGCCAGTCGCCCCTCGTCAGGCTCAGAATCCGCGGCAACATCCTTGCCGGCGGCCCCCGGGGGCTCAACGGGAAAGTACTTGCCGGGGCCTGACATCCTCTGTTTGTTCTGCTCCGTCGATGGTTCGACGGATGGTTGAGTTAACCGAAGCAAAAAGCTACCTCGTTCCACAGGTAGCTTGAATGCAGCGCGCTTTGACAGGTAGGCAGCGATGTCGTTTTCCGCTCGGGGAACGTGCTCCGGTTGTATACCGTTGAAGCGCTCCTCCAGCTTCCTCACCTCATCTACATAGGCCTCCATCAACGGACTCTTATAGTCTTTGTTGATTTGTCTGACGACAAGCTGCGAATCACCCCTAACGATGAGCTTCTTCACCCCGAGGTCTGCCGCGATCCTGAGACCGGCAAGCAGCCCCTCGTACTCAGCAGTGTTGTTTGCGGACATCTCCCTGGGAAAGTGCATCTGGATCACATACTTGAGGTGCTCTCCGGTGGGTGCGACAAGCAGCACACCGGCACCGGCGCCTTGCAGCGAGAAAGCCCCATCGAAGTACATGATCCAGTCGCGGCTTGCTTCCTTGCCTGGGAGAGCGGTCTCCTGGATTTCTTCGTCGGGCGTTGAGGTCCATTCTGCAATGAACTCCGCCAAGACTCTCCTCTGGATTGTCGAGGTACTTTCAAACTTCAACCCAAAGCTTGACAACTCCAAGGCCCACTCCACAATCCTTCCGGTTGCATCTAGGTTGTGCAGTATCCGATGCAACGGGAGGCGGGTGACGACAGTGATCTCGTGGGCGTGGAAGTAATGACGCAGCTTCCTCGAGGCCATAAGGAGGCCGAAGAGCAATTTCTGCACACCGGAGTACCTCGACCTAGCCCCCTGCAAGAGGGACCTGACAAAGTAAACCGGGTGCTGCATCATCTTCTTCTTCTACACCACTTCACTTGGCTGCACGGGCCCTGCCCTGATGGTGTCAGACTCTGCCGGGGGCCTTGCCTCGTCGGCACCAGGCCCTGCCGGGGGAAAATTTCTGACGTGTCATCCGCCAGTCCTGCCGTTGCCACTGCCTCTTTGTCGACTTCCCTCTGCGCCACCAGCGCGGCGCTGACCACTTGATTCGTCGCTGCCAGGTACAGCAGCAACGGCTCTTGCGGTTTAGGCGCCACCAGTACTGGTGTAGAAGAGAGGTGCTTCTTCAGATCCTGCAGTGCTGTTTCGGCCTCCGGGGTCCACTCCATGGGGCCCGCCTTTTTCAAAATCTTGAAAAAGGGAAGGGCGCGCTCAGCACACTTGGAGATCAATCGGCTCATGGCGGCAACGCAGCCGGTGGGCCGACGCACATCCTTGATCCGCTTGGGCGCCTCAATCTGCTCAACAGCCTTGATCTTGTCTAGGTTTGCCTCGATCCCGTGCTGCGACACAAAGAACCCGAGAAGTTTGCCGAACGGAAAGCCGAAGACACACTTCTCAGGGTTCAGCTTGAGGTTGATCTTGCGCAGGTTGGCAAACGTCTCTTCCAGGTCTTGTACAAGAGTTGCCTTGTCCTTGGTTTTGACCACTATGTCATCCATGTATGCTTCCATATTTCTATGTAGCTGGGGCTCAAAACCAATTTGGACTGCTCTTGCAAACGTTGAGCCAGCACTCTTCAACCCAAAAGGCATCCGTAAAAAGCAATACGTGCCACATGGGGTGATGAATGCTGTCTTTTCCTCGTCTTCTCTTGTCATGAAGATCTGGTGGTAGCCCGAGTAGGCGTCGAGGTATGATAACAGATCACACCCGGCCGTGGAGTCCACAATCTGGTCGATGCGCGGCAACGGGAAGGGGTCCTTGGGACCAGCCTTATGTTGGGGAACGTAGTAATTTCAAAAAATTTCTACCCACACGCAAGATCATGGTGATGCATAGCAACGAGAGGGGAGAGTGTTGTCCACGTACCCTCGTAGACCGAAAGCGGAAGCGTTAACACAACGCAGTTGATGTAGTCGTACGTCCTCACGATCTGACCGATCAAGTACCGAACGCACGGCACCTCCGAGTTTAGCACACGTTCAGCTCGATGACGTCCCTCGAACTCCGATCCAGCCGAGTGTTGAGGGAGAGTTTCATCAGCACAACGGCGTGGTGACAATGATGATGTTCTACCGATGCAGGGCTTCGCCTAAGCACCGCTACGATATTATCGAGGTGTAATATGGTGGAGGGGGGCACCGCACACGGCTAAGATCAATGATCAATTGTGTATCTAGAGGTGCCCCCCTGGCCCCGTATATAAAGGAGCAAGGGGGGGTTCGGCCGGCCAAGGGGAGAGGCGCGCCAGGAGGAGTCCTACTCCTACCGGGAGTAGGACTCCCCCCTTTTCCATGTTGGACTAGGAGAGAGAGGGGGAAGAGGTGGAGGGGAGGAAGGAAAGGGGGGCGCCGCCCACTCTCCTTGTCCTATTCGGACTCGGGGGGAGGGGCGTGCGGCACTGCCCTGGCCTCCTCTCCTCTCTTCCACCTAGGCCCACTAAGGCCCATTAAGTTACCGGGGGGTTCCAGTAACCTCCCGGTACTCCGGAAAAATCCTGATTTCACCCGGAACACTTCCGATGTCCGAACATAGGCTTCCAATACATCAATCTTTATGTCTCGACCATTTCGAGACTCCGCGTCATGTCCGTGATCACATCCGGGACTCCGAACAACCTTCGGTACATCAAAACATATAAACTCATTATATAACTGTCATCGTAACGTTAAGCGTGCGGACCCTACGGGTTCGAGAACTATGTAGACATGACCGAGACACCTCTCTGGTCAATAACCAATAGCGGAACCTGGATGCTCATATTGGTTCCCACATATTCTACAAAGATCTTTATCGGTCAGACCGCATAACAACATACGTTGTTCCCTTTGTCATCGGTATGTTACTTGCCCGAGATTCGATCGTCGGTATCTCGATACCTAGTTCAATCTCGTTATCGGCAAGTCTCTTTACTCGTTCTGTAATACATCATCCCGCAACTAACTCATTAGTCACAATGCTTGCAAGGCTTATAGTGATGTGTATTACTGAGTGGGTCCAGAGATACCTCTCCGACAATCGGAGTGACAAATCCAAATCTCGAAATACGCCAACCCAACAAGTACCTTCGGAGATACCTGTAGAGCACCTTTATAATCACCCAGTTACGTTGTGACGTTTGGTAGCACACAAAGTGTTCCTCCGGTAAACGGGAGTTGCATAATCTCATAGTCATAGGAACATGTATAAGTCATGAAGAAAGCAATAGCAACATACTAAACGATCGAGTGCTAAGCTAACGGAATGGGTCAAGTCAATCACATCATTCTCCTAATGATGTGATCCCATTAATAAAATGACAACTCATGTCTATGGCTAGGAAACATAACCATTTTTTATCAACGAGCTAGTCAAGTAGAGGCATACTAGTGACACTCTGTTTGTCTATGTATTAACACATGTATCATGTTTCCGGTTAATACAGTTCTAGCATGAATAATAAACATTTATCATGATATAAGGAAATAAATAATAACTTTATTATTTCCTCTAGGGCATATTTCCTTCAGTCTCCCACTTGCACTAGAGTCAATAATCGAGTTCACATCGCCATGTGATTTAACATCAATAGTTCACATCACCATGTGATTAACACCCATAGTTCAGATCGTCATGTGACCAACACCCAAAGGGTTTACTAGAGTCAATAATCTAGTTCACATCGCTATGTGATTAACACCCAAAGAGTACTAAGGTGTGATCATGTTTTGCTTGTGAGATAATTTTAGTCAACGGGTCTGTCACATTCAGATCCGTAAGTATTTTGCAAATTTCTATGTCTACAATGCTCTGCACGGAGCTACTCTAGCTAATTGCTCCCACTTTCAATATGTAGCTAGACCGAGACTTAGAGTCATCTAGATTAGTGTCAAAACTTGCGTCGACGTAACCCTTTACGACGAACCTTTTGTCACTTCCATAATCGAGAAACATATCCTTATTCCACTAAGGATAATTTTGACCGCTGTCCAGTGATCTACTCCTAGATCACTATTGTACTCCCTTGCCAAAATCAGTGTAGGGTATACAATAGATCTGGTACACAGCATGGCATACTTTATAGAACCTATGGCCGAGGCATAGGGAATGACTTTCATTCTTTTTCTATCTTCTGCCGTGGTCGGGCTTTGAGTCTTACTCAATTTCACACCTTGTAACACAGGCAAGAAACTCTTTCTTTGACCGTTCCATTTTGAACCACTTCAAAATCTTGTTAAGGTATGTACTCATTGAAAAAAAACTTATCAAGCGTCTTGATCTATCTCTATAGATCTTGATGCTCAATATGTAAGCAGCTTCACCGAGGTCTTTCTTTGAAAAACTGCTTTCAAACACTCCTTTATGCTTTGCAGAATAATTCTACATTATTTCCGATCAACAATATGTCATTCACATATACTTATAAGAAATGTTGTAGTGCTCCCAGTCACTTTCTTGTAAATACAGTCTTCACCGCAAGTCTGTATAAAACTATATCCTTTGATCAACTTATCAAAGCGTATATTCCAACTCCGAGATACTTGCACCAGTCCATAGATGGATCGCTGGAGCTTGCATATTTTGTTAGCACCTTTAGGATTAACAAAACCTTCTGGTTGCATCATATACAACTCTTCTTTAATAAATCCATTAAGGAATGCAGTTTTGTTTATCCATTTGCCAGATTTCATAAAATGCGGCAATTGCTAACATGATTCGGACAGACTTAAGCATAGATGCGAGTGAGAAACTCTCATCGTAGTCAACACCTTAAACTTGTCGAAAACCTTTTGCGACAATTCTAGCTTTGTAGATAGTAACACTACTATCAGCGTCCGTCTTCCTCTTGAAGATCCATTTAATCTCAATGGCTCGCCGATCATTGGGCAAGTCAATCAAAGTCCATACTTTGTTCTCATACATGGATCCCATCTCAGATTTCATGGCCTCAAGCCATTTTGCGGAATCTGGGCTCACCATCGCTTCTTCATAGTTCATAGGTTCGTCATGGTCTAGTAACATAACCTCCAGAACAGGATTACCGTACCACTCTGGTGCGGATCTTACTCCGGTTGACCTACGAGGTTCAGTAATAACTTGATTTGAAGTTCCATGATCATCATCATTAACTTCCTCACTAATTGGTATAGGCGTCACAGAAACTGGTTTCTGCGATGAACTACTTTCCAATAAGGGAGCAGGTACAATTACCTCATCAAGTTCTACTTTCCTCCCACTCACTTCTTTCGAGAGAAACTCCTTCTCTAGAAAGGATCCATACTTAGCAACGAATGTCTTGCCTTCGGATCTGTGATAGAAGGTGTACCCAACTGTCTCCTTTGGGTATCCTATGAAGACACATTTCTCCGATTTGGGTTTGACCTTATCAGGATGAAACTTTTTCACATAAGCATCGCAACCCCAAACTTTAAGAAACGACAACTTTGGTTTCTTGCCAAACCATAGTTCATAAGATGTCATCTCAAACGGATTTAGATGGTACCCTATTTAACGTGAATGCAGCTGTCTCTAATGCATAACCCCAAAACGATAGTGGTAGATCGGTAAGAGACATCATATATTGCACCATATCTAATAAAGTACGGTTACGATGTTCGGACACACCATTACACTGTGGTGTTCCAGGTGGCGTGAGTAGTGAAACTATTTCACATTGTTTTTACTGAAGGCCAAACTCGTAACTCAAATATTCTTCTCCATGATCAGATCGTAGAAACTTTATTTTCTTGTTACGATGATTTTCCACTTCACTCTGAAATTATATGAATTTTTCAAATGTTTCAGACTTCTGTTTCATTAAGTAGATATACCCATATCTGCTCAAATCATCTGTGAAGGTCAGATATTAATGATACCTGCTATGAGCCTCAATATTCATCGGACCACATACATCTGTATGTATGATTTCCAACAAATCTGTTGCTCTCTCCATAGTTTCGGAAAACGGCGTATTAGTCATCTTGCCCATGAGGCACGGTTCGCAAGCATCAAGTGATTCCAAAATCCCATCAGTATGGAGTTTCTTCATGCGTTTTACACCAATATGACCTAAACGGCCGTGCCACAAATAAGTTGCACTATCATTATTAACTTTGCATCTTTTGGCTTCATTATTATGAATATGTGTATCACTACGATCAAGATCCAACAAACCATTTTATTGGGTGTATGACCATAGAAGGTTTTATTCTTGTAAACAGAACAACAATTATTCTCTAATTTAAATGAATAACCGTATTGCAACAAACATGATCAAATCATATTCATGCTCAACACAAACACCAAATAACACTTATTTAGTTTCAACACTAATCCCGAAAGTATAGGGAGTGTGCGATGATGATCATATCAATCTTGGAACCACTTCCAATACACATCGTCACTTCATCCTTAACTAGTTTATGTTCATGCAACTCCCGTTTCGAGTTACTACTCTTTAGCAACTGAACCAGTATCAAATACTGAGGGGTTGCTATAAACACTAGTAAGTACACACCAATAACATGTATATCCAATATACCTTTGTTCACTTTGCCATCCTTCTTATCCACCAAATACTTGGGGCAGTTCCGCTTCCAGTGACCAGTCCCTTTGAAGTAGAAGCACTTAGTCTCAGGCTTAGGTACAGACTTGGGCTTCTTCACTTGAGTAGCAACTTGCTTGCCGTTCTTTTTTAAGTTCCCCTTCTATCCCTTTGCCCTTTTCTTGAAACTAGTGGTCTTGTTAACCATCAACACTTGATGCTCTTTCTTGATTTCTACCTTCGTCGATTTCAGCATCGCGAAGAGCTCGGGAATTACTTTCGTCATCCCTTACATACTATAGTTCATCACGAAGTTCTACTAACTTGGTGATGGTGACTAGAGAATTCTGTAAATCACTATTTTATTTGGAAGATTAACTCCCACTTGATTCAAGCGATTGTAGTACCCAGACAATCTGAGCACATGCTCACTGCTTGAGCTATTCTCCTCCATCTTTTAGCTATAGAACTTGTTGGAGACTTCATATCTCTCAACTCGGGTATTTGCTTAAAATATTAACTTCAACTCCTGGAACATCTCATATGGTCCATGACGTTCAAAACGTCTTTGAAGTCCCGGTTCTAAGCCGTTAAGCATGGTGCACTAAACTATCCAGTAGTCATCATATTGAGCTAGCCAAATGTTCATAACGTCTGCATCTGCTCCTGCAATAGGTCTGTCACCTAGCGGTGCATCAAGGACATAATTCTTCTGTGCAGCAATGAGGATAATCATCAGATCACGGATCCAATCCGCATCTTTGCTACTAACATCTTTCAACATAATTTTCTCTAGGAACATATCAAAAATAAACACAGGGAAGCAACAACGCGAGCTATTGATTTACAACATAATTTGCAAAAATACTATCAGGACTAAGTTCATGATAAATTCAAGTTCAATTAATCATATTACTTAAGAACTCCCACTTAGATAGACATCCCTCTAATCATCTAAGTGATTACGTGATCCAAATCAACTAAATCATAACCGATCATCACGTGAAATGGAGTAGTTTTCAATGGTGAACATCACTATGTTGATCATATCTACTATATGATTCACGCTCGACCTTTCGGCCTCAGTATTCCGAGGCCATATCTGCATATGCTAGGCTCGTCAAGTTTAACTTGAGTATTCTGCGTGTGCAAAACTGGCTTGCACCCGTTGTAGATGGACATAGAGCTTATCACACCCGATCATCACGTGGTGGCTGGGCACGACGAACTTTGGCAACGGTGTATACTCAGGGAGAACACTTTTATCTTGAAATTTAGTGAGAGATCATCTTATAATGCTACCGTCAATCAAAGCAAGATAAGATGCATAAAAGATAAATATCACATGCAATCAATATAAGTGATATGATATGGCCATCATCATCTTGTGCTTTGTGATCTCCATCTCCGAAGCACCGTCATGATCACCATCGTCACCGGCGCGACACCTTGATCTCCATCGTAGCATCGTTGTCGTCTCGCCAACTATTGCTTTTACGACTATCGCTACCGCTTAGTGATAAAGTAAAACAATTACATGGCGATTGCATTGCATACAATAAAGCGACAACCATATGGCTCCTGCCAGTTGCCGATAACTCGGTTACAAAACATGATCACCTCATACAATAAAATATAGCATCATGTCTTGACCATATCACATCACAACATGCCCTGCAAAAACAAGTTAGACGTCCTCTACTTTGTTGTTGCAAGTTTTACGTGGCTGCTACGGGCTTAGCAAGAACCGTTCTTACCTACGCATCAAAACCACAACGATAGTTTGTCAAGTTGGTGCTGTTTTAATATTCGCAAGGACCGGGCGTAGCCACACTCGGTTCAACTAAAGTGAGAGAGACAGACACCCGCCAGTCACCTTTAAGCAACGAGTGCTCGCAACGGTGAAACCAGTCTCGCGTAAGCGTACGCGTAATGTCGGTCCGGGCCGCTTCATCTCACAATACCGCTGAACCAAAATATGATATGCTGGTAAGCAGTATGACTTATATCGCCCACAACTCACTTGTGTTCTACTCGTGCATATAACATCAACGCATAAAACCAGGCTCAGATGCCACTGTTGGGGAACGTAGTAATTTCAAAAAAATTCTACGCACACGCAAGATCATGGTGATGCATAGCAACAAGAGGGGAGAGTGTTGTCCACGTACCCTCGTAGACCGAAAGCGGAAGCGTTAACACAACGCGGTTGATGTAGTCGTACGTCTTCACGATCTGACCGATCAAGTACCGAACGCACGGCACCTCCGAGTTCAGCACACGTTCAGCTCGATGACGTCCCTCGAACTCCGATCCAGCCGAGTGTTGAGGGAGAGTTTTGTCAGCACGACGGCGTGGTGACAATGATGATGTTCTACCGACGCAGGGCTTCGCCTAAGCACCGCTACAATATTATCGAGGTGTAATATGGTGGAGGGGGGCACCACACACGGCTAAGAGATCAATGATCAATTGTGTATCTGGAGGTGCCCCCTGCCCCCGTATATAAAGGAGCAAGGGGGGTTAGGCCGGCCAAGGGGAGAGGCGCGCCAGGAGGAGTCCTACTCCTACCGGGAGTAGAACTCCCCCCTTTTCCATGTTGGACTAGGAGAGAGGGGGGGAAGAGGTGCAGGGGAGGAAGGAAAGGGGGGCGCTGCCCCCCTCTCCTTGTCCTATTCGGACTGGGGGAGGCGTGTGCGGCCCTGCCCTGGCCTCCTCTCCTCTCTTCCACCTAGGCCCACTAAGGCCCATTAAGTTACCGGGGGGTTCCGGTAACCTCCCGGTACTCCGGAAAAATCCCGATTTCACCCGGAACACTTCCGATGTACAAACATAGGCTTCCAATATATCAATCTTTATGTCTCGACCATTTCGAGACTCCTCGTCATGTCCGTGATCACATCCGGGACTCTGAACAACCTTCGGTACATAAAAACATATAAACTCATAATATAACTGTCATCGTAACGTTAAGCGTGCGGACCCTACGGGTTCGAGAACTATGTAGACATGACCGAGACACCTCTCCGGTCAATAACCAATAGCGGAACCTGGATGCTCATATTGGTTCCCACATATTCTACGAAGATCTTTATCGGTCAGACAGCATAACAACATACGTTGTTCCCTTTGTCATCGGTATGTTACTTGCCCGAGATTCGATCGTCGGTATCTCGATACCTAGTTCAATCTCGTTACCGGCAAGTCTCTTTACTCGTTCCGTAATACATCATCCCGCAACTAACTCATTAGTCACAATGCTTGCAAGGCTTATAGTGATGTGTATTACTGAGTGGGCCCAGAGATACCTCTCCGACAATCGGAGTGACAAATCCTAATCTCGAAATACGCCAACCCAACAAGTACCTTCGGAGACACCTGTAGAGCACCTTTATAATCACCCAGATATGTTGTGACGTTTGGTAGCACACAAAGTGTTCCTCCGGTAAACGGGAGTTGCATAATCTCATAGTCATAGGAAAATGTATAAGTCATGAAGAAAGCAATAACAACATACTAAACGATCGAGTGCTAAGCTAACGGAATGGGTCAAGTCAATCACATCATTCTCCTAATGATGTGATCCCGTTAATCAAATGATAACTCATGTCTATGGCTAGGAAACATAACCATTTTTTATCAACGAGCTAGTCAAGTAGAGGCATACTAGTGACACTCTGTTTATCTATGTATTCACACATGTATGATGTTTCCGGTTAATACAATTCTAGCATGAATAATAAACATTTATCATGATATAAGGAAAGAAATAATAACTTTATTATTGCCTCTAGGGCATATTTCCTTCACCTTATTGATATCTGTGTAGTCAATACACAGCCTCCACTTCCCATTTGCCTTGCGCACCACCACCGGATTGGCCAACCACGTCGGATGGAGCACTCCTCTTACCAAACCTGCTGCTTCCAACTTCCTAATCTCTTCTGTGATAAGCTCTTGCCTTTCCAGAGCCGGCTTCCTGACCTTCTTCTTGACGGGTCGCGCGTGAGGACAGACAGCTAGGTGGTGCTCAATCACCTCCCTGGAAACACCGGGGATGTCGGATGCTTGCCATGCAAACACGTCAACATTCGCCCGCAGGAAGGTGACGAGTGTGCCTTCCTATTTGCTGTCGAGGGTGGAGCTTATGGTGAAAGCCCCTCCCGTGCCATCCTCCCTAACGGACACCTTCTTGGTCTGTGGTGGCGCAGCTCTGGATTTCTTGTTCTTGCTGGTGGAGCTCTACGGCACGTCCTCGACGGTAGCACAACACTCCGAAGAGGCGCGCTTGCCGGAGTGGGTGCGAGAGGCCTTGCCGGGCTTCTTCTTCCCTCCCGGGGCTTCAGCGGCAGGAGCAAGTGCCTTGGCGTCAGCTACTGCAACTGCTTCCCGGTAGAGTTTGTCTGCGCAGATCAGCGCGTCCTTCTTGTCGGAGGGGACAGTGATGATGGTCAACGGCCCATGCATCTTCAGTGTGTTATAGGCGTAGTGTGACGCCGCCATGAACTTGGCTAGTGCCGGGCGGCCGAGGATCCCTTTGTAGGGCAAGGGGGTCTCGGCCACGTCGAAGACGATCCTCTCCGTCCTGTAGTTCAACTCTCCTCGAAACGTCTCGGGCAATGTGACCTTCCCCTTCGGCTGGCTCCTTCCCGGATTGACCCCTTGAAACATACCCGTTTCCTCGAGGTCTCCATCAGGAATTTGCAGCCTCTTGACCACGACGGGCGAGATCAAGTTCAGGCCGGCCCCGTTGTCAACCAGCATCTTGTTCACCTTGAGGTTGTGTATCGTTGGCGAGACCAACAACGGCAAACACGCGACTGCGGTTGTGCGGTCAGGGTGGTCCTCGGTGTCAAAGATGAGGGGCATGCTGGACCACCTCAGCGGCTTTTGAGCGTCGAACGAGGGCTCCGCTGCAGTGATCTCACACGCCCACTATTTGAGTTGGCGGTGAGAAGTATGCAGCGAGGCGCCACCATCAACGCACATGGCCTCTGTAGCCTTCTGAAACTCTTGCTTCCGGACTCGTCGTCCTCGTCATGATCATCGTCTTCCTGCTTCTTGTCGCGGCCCCGAGCGGGCATCTCTTGCTGGTTGTCCTTGCCGCGGCGGCCTCCTTGGCCGCCACGCTTCTTGCCGGTTCCTTCGGCACCATCTTGGCCCTTCTCCTTGTCCCGCCTCTCATACTCGGAATTTTGCTTTTCAGCAAGCAGCTCGACTTTTCGGAAGTTCTGGAGGTCGTGGCCCTTGGTGCGATGGATCTTGCAATACTGCTTGTCGGAGCCCCCCGGCTTGTCGGCAGCCGCCAAGTCCCGGCAAGCGGCGCACCCGACAATTTCCTTGCCGGGGTCGTCTGCCTTAGCCTACTTGGCGGCGTCAGTGCTGTCAGATCCCTCGACAGCAAGCACGGTCTTGCCCTTGCGTTTCCTGTTTCGACGCCTGTCCTTCTTCGTCGGGCAGCTGTGTCTTCATCAGTAGAGTCGGTTTCCACGCCGGCGTCCTCGCCGGGGTACTTCCTTCCCTCTTCGTCCCGGGCGCATCTGTCGGCCAGAACGTAAAGTTCGGCCACATCCTTGACCTTGTTCATTGCCAGCTCTTCGCGCATCTTGCGATTGCGCACGTTCTGATGGAACGCGCTAATCACGGCGGTGGGATGAACATTGGGGATGTTGTACTGCACCCGGCTGAACCTCTGGATGTACTTGTGCAGGGTTTCCCCTTCCTTCTTGGGGATGATATGCAAATCATTGGCCTGGCCATGAGCTTGGTGGCCTCCGGTGAAAGCACCAACGAACTCATGGCGCAGATCCGACCAAGAAGAAATGGAATCCGCCGGCAAGTGCATCAACCAAGACATGATGTTGGGCTTCAGTGCCAATGGGAAGTAATTGGCAAGCACCTTGTCGTCGCGAGCTCCGGCAGCTTGCATCGCTATGGTGTAGATGCTGAGGAACTCTGACGGATGGGTCTTGCTGTTGTACTTCCACTACTAGAAAAAGGGCTATAGATGGGATTGACACTAATGGCGCACCAGACAAGCGGTGCGCCATTATTATATACTAATGGCGCACCACCTTCTGATACGCCGTTAGAGTTGAAACTACTAATGGCGCACCAGGCGCAGGGTGCGCCGTTAGTATCAAATTTTTTTTTTAACTAGTGCGCCTGTCCAAACATACTAATGGCGCATCCAGACACAGTGCGCCATTACTAGTTGTAACTAGTAATGGCGCACCTGGCCCAGGGTGCGCCATTAGTATCAAAAAAAAAAATTAACTAGTGCGCCTGTCCAAACATACTAATGGCGCATCCAGACACAGTGCGCCATTACTAGTTGTAACTAGTAATGGCGCCCCTGTCCCAGGGTGCGCCATTAGTATCAAATTTTTTTTTAAACTAGTGCGCCTGTCCAAACATACTAATGGCGCATCCAGACACAGTGCGCCATTACTAGTTGTAACTAGTAATGGCGCACCTGGCCCAGGGTGCGCCATTAGTATAAAAAGTTTTTTTTTAACTAGTGCGCCTGTCCAAACATACTAATGGCGCACCACCAGAAGGTGCGCCATTAGTAACCTGGATTACTAATGGCGCATCTGGAGTTGGTGCGCCATTAGTAAGTGGGCAGCAACAAGATATTTTGGACAGCCTCTCCTACCCACACTCACTTTCTCCCCACTTCATTCTCTCCACCTCCTCCTTGTCTCGGGTGCCTCCTCTTTTTCACCTCATTTCCACCATAGATTCATTCAATTTAAGTGGTTAAATTACCTTGTTTTGATAGGTAAGTAAGGGGGGAAGCTATATTTATGTTGTTCTCCCTACAACAATGTGCACATGCACTTTTTATGGCCTAGCTAGATCTATGTATGTTCGTGGTGTTGCATATGTTTGTGGTGTTGCATATGTGTTTGTGTTTGGAGGTGTACCGGTATTTGAAATGCGATAGTTGCCAATATTTTGCCGGAATGTTGATACATTTCCGTTTCGGCGAGAATTTTGGCATTAAGCATTCTTTTTGGTCCTATTTTTAGGGAAAGTCATGCCAAATTTTTTGTTGTTCTAAAATATCGTTTTGCTCTACGCCGCAGGCGACCATGATCCGCATGATGACCGAAGGCATCGTGAATAGGTTTTTGAGGTCCGCGAAGGCCGAGATGCTTCAAAAGAACGAGACGGAGATAAGATGTCCGTGTCGAAGATGCAAGCTGAAGAGCCTTATTGCGGACCCGGAATCCTGGCAGGTGCGGGACCACCTGCTCTTTGCGTGGTTTCATGGTTGGCTATCGGTGGCAAGGTGATGAAGATGACTACGAAGTCGTCCATGGGGGCCGGGCAAGAAATGAGGAAGGGCAGCAAGACAACCACCGCGGCTCGGGCGGGCGAGAAGACGAAGAATCCCCAGGAGATGATCACGACGGTGATGCTGTACACAGTCATCATGTAGAAGATGCAGGACATGATGATGAGGAAGATGCCGGAGCAGACGACGGGCATGATCATGAAGATGATGATGCCGGCGGAGCAGACGACGCTGGACCATCGATGGGCTGGGTGCAGGACCCTCATACTCAAGAGCTGCTTCTCAAGCAGACGGATAACGCAAGAGCTGCCGCCCGAGAGAAAGCCAAGATGGATCAACTTGAGTTAGACGCGGTTACTCCATTGTATGAGGGATGCAGGCTCGAGGATACCCGCCTGAAAGTAACGCTCATGGCTCTGGAGATGAAGGTAAAACACAAAATGACCGACGCATGCTTCGACGAGAACATGTCATTCTGGCACGAACGTCTTCCCAAGGGGAACAAGTGCCCGACCAGTTTGGAGGAGGCGAAGAAAATCGTGTGTCCTCTGGATTTACCGCACGTGAAATACCATGTGTGCATGAACAATTGCATCATTTATCGGGACGAGCACGCGGAGTCTACCATATGTCCGGTGTGTGGCGTCACTCGATACAAGAAGAGGAAGAAAGCTCCTCGAAAAGTGGTGTGGTACTTTCCGATCACTCCTCGTCTGCAGCGGTATTTCGCGGACCCTAAGGTAGCAAAGCTCCTGCATTGGCACGCGGATATTGAGGAGAAGAAGCGAGAAGATGACGCAAATGATCCGGAGATAGATAAAAAAGACAAGATGCTGAGTCACCCTAAGGATGCGAGCCAGTGGCAAGCGTTGAACTTCGAAGACCTAGAATTTGGGAACGATCCAAGGAACATCGTGCTGGGCGCGAGCACCGATGGAGTCAATCCGTTTGGCAGCCAGAGAAGCACACATAGCACCTGGCCTGTGTTTGTGTGGATGTACAACCTCCCCCCTGGTTGTGCATGAAGAGGAAGTACATTCACATGAGTATGCTAATTGAAGGACCGAAACAACCAGGGAAAGACATCAATCTGTATCTGGGGCTGCTGAAAGAGGAGCTTGACACGCTGTGGAAAATGCCAGCCAATACGTGGGATGCCGCAGAGAAAGAATATTTCTCTATGAGAGCCGCGCTGCTCACGACGGTGCACGACTATCTCGGTTACGGATATCTCGCGGGGCAGGTGGTCCACGGATTTTCTGGATGTGTCAGGTGCATGGATGACACAATGTATCGCCAGCTAGATAGAGATCCCGGGTCTTTGAAAACCGTGTTCATGAGACATCGAAGGTGGCTTCGCGATGATGACCCGTGGAGAAAACGCAAGGATCTATTCGATGGTGAAACCGAACCCCGAGGACGCCCGCGTATGAGGAGCGGCGAGGAAATAGACGAGCTATTGAAAAATTGGAAAGACTGCCCACTGCCGGGAAAGAAGCAAAAGGCGCCAGAGCCGGGAAAGAAGCGACGCCAGAGCCGCTGCTGAAGGTATGGAAAACGAGGTCTGTTTTCTGGGACTTGCCATACTAGAAGATCCACCGTGTGCCTCATAGCCTTGATGTCATGCATATCACGAAGAACGTGTGCGAGAGTCTGCTTGGTACCCTGCTCAACATGCTAGAGAGGACCAAAGATGGGCCGAAAGCAAGGGCAGACTTGAAATCAATGGGCATCAGGCAGGAGCTCCATGCTATATATGATGATGATGATGATGATGATGATGAGGCGAAGCAGGACACGGAAAGTCGTCGTAAAGGCAAAAAGGCCAAGAAGACCGAAAATGACTACCCTCCCGCGTGCTTCACTCTAAGTCAGGAGGAGATCGAGCAGTTTTTCACCTGCCTCGTAGGAGTAAAACTTCCTTACGGTTACGCGGGGAAGATAAGCAGATACCTAGACCTAGCGAAGCTGAAGTTCAGCGGGATGAAGTCTCACGACTGTCACGTGCTGATGACGCAGATACTTTCAGTTGCAATCCGTGGGATCATGGACGCGCACGTCCGTGAAACGCTATTTGGCCTATGCAACTTTTTCGATGTCATCTCTCGGAAGTCTGTTGGCGTGAGGCAACTCTGAAGGCTACAGGAAGAGATCGTGGTGATACTATGCGAGCTTGAGATGTACTTCCCGCCCGCATTCTTCGACGTTATGGTGCATCTGTTGGTCCATATCGTGGACGATATCATCCAACTCGGGCCGACGTTCCTGCACAGCATGATGCCGTTCGAAAGGATGAATGGTGTCATCAAAGGATACGTTCGCAACATGTCACGTCCAGAGGGAAGCATAGCTAGGGGCTTTCCGACCGAAGAGTGCATCTCCTACTGCACGAATTATCTAGGCATCGAGAACCCCGTTGGTCTGCCCGTCAACAGGCACCTCGGCAGGCTCGCTGGATGGGGTCACCGTGAGGGTCGCCGCGAAATGCATGTCGACTTCGAGGGTCGACTCGCCGACTTTGAAAGAGCAAACCTAGTCGCGCTACAACACATAGACGTGGTCGATCCTTGGGTGGTAGAGCACAAAACCTTTATTAAGAAGACGTACAATGACCGAGGCCAACAGAGGACGGACGGAGATATACTCAAAGAGCACAACTCATGTTTCACGCGTTGGTTCAAGCAGAAGCTTCTGTCGTACCCTTTACATGAGGATTCTTCCGCGGAAGAACAACTCATATTCGCCTTGTCACAGGGCGCCGAGCACAACCTGATGACCTATGAGGCGTACGATATCAACGGCTACACATTCTACACCGAGGCCAAGGACATGAAGAGCGATGGTTATCAGAACTCTGGGGTAACGATGGAATCCTACACCGGTAACGACAAGGACAGATACTATGGAAGGATCGAGGAGATCTGGGAGCTGAGCTACGCTGCAGAGAAGGTCCCGATGTTCCGTGTCAGATGGGCCAAGAGCGTCCTAAAAGAAGACCGGTATTTCACCACCATGGTTATACCCGAAGCCAAATCCAAGACCGCAGGCGCAAACGTCACCACGAAAAATGAGCCATGGGTACTGGCTTCCCAAGTGGACCAATGCTTCTTCATTACCGACCCGTCAAAGCCCAGTCGTGTTGTCGTGAGGAGAGGCAAAAGGAAGATCATCGGAATGGATGGAGTAGCCAATGAGCAAGACTTCGACAAGTACGGCGACCCGAGAATCGAACATGACGACGATGATGAAGTACCAGCATACACCACAAGAAGAAGCAGGACCACCCTACCTAAAGGACATCCGTTCCACAGAAGAACTCCATTTGCGAAAAAGAAGGGCAAGAAGATTGTGAACAAATAGCTAGCTAAGAGATCGATTGTATTTAAATCGTAGCCTTCATTTCTCGATTGTATTTCATGGGCACTTTTTGAACTATCATGAATATTTTTAAATTTCATGGACACTCGATCTCGATCCCCCTCCATCTCGATCGCTATCCCACCTCGCCAGATCCGGTCCCCCTCGCCGCCGAGCACCCCCCGGTCCACCGCCCCCCCGCACCCCGCGCACCCTCCCCCGCTCCACCGGCATTACTGTTTGATGATATTTAAAAAAAATTATTACTGTATTTTAAAAAAATATTACTGTTATGATTTAAACAAGTTTGAACATATTTAAACACAAATAAATATGAAACATCATTTTAAATGCATAAAAAAATTGTGGAGCCTGGGAATCGAACCCAGGACCTCCTGGTGTGAGAACTAGCTGCTGACCAATCGAGCTAGTAGAGGGAACTTGGTGTGGACCAGGTCAGGTGGAAGATAACCTGTTGGCTCGAGCAGAAATAAAAAAACAATACTAATGGCGCACCAGGGTGAGGTGCGCCATTAGTATGGATGTACTTATGGCGCACCGAGGGGTGGTGTGCCATTAGTATTGTGCCCTCGCCCTCGCCTATCCCCGGCCCAAACCTATCCCCTCTCTCTCCCTCGCCCTCGCCCTCGATCCCCTTCCCCTCTCCTCTCCCGACGCCGCTGCCCCGCCGCCTCGACGCCGCCCCGTCGTCCTCGTCTCCGCCCCGACGCCCCGACGCCAGATCAAATCCCTAGCCCCCTCGCCCCCCGCGCCAGATCCCTTTCCGTTCAGGGAACCAGCTCGAGCCGGTGTCTCGCATAGCTGCCGCCGTCGCCGCCTTGTTCGTTCGGCCGCCCACATCTCGTCGCCCCAACCGCTGCTCTTGCCCGTCCCCGGCCTCGTCGAGCTCTCCTCCGACCCTCCCCGTGGTGAGCCTCCTCCACCCCCGTTCCCCCCTCTGTCCCATGCACCCGTCGCCCCCGTCGGCCGCCCCCTCCCCCTGTTGCTCCCATCACTGATGGTTCTGCTGCCACTGCTCTGTTGTTTTGCGCCACTGCTGACACTGCTTGCTCTGCTGCGCTGCTGCCTGTCCTCGCACAGCCGCCCGCGTCCCGCGCGTCCTACTGATGAAAATTGGGTGTTTCTCTCAAAAATTTCAAAAGAGTAGGATGGGTGTTTGTTCAAAAATGATTTATAGGAATTATAGGGTCTCCCAAAAATTTTGTGGAAATTTTATAAAAAATATTTGAATTAGTTTTAGTGCAACAGAGGCAACTCAGAGGTTGAAAATGGCATTAAAGGAATTTGTTTTTGGGGTAAATTCTATTATGAAATAATTCCTACTGTTATTTAAAATATAAATGAAATGATTTGGAACACCAAGCAAGAGTTACGTTTCAAGTTGCTGAACCTTTTCATATAAGCTTGCAGAAGATTTAATTGATCATACAGAAAATGAAAAACGAAGGTCATACCGATCCTAGTTGGTATTATTTTTCTCAATTTTAAGTGTTGAATGAACACAGAAAGAGAGTGCTAAATGATTTCAATATATCAAGTTTCAGAATACTATATAGGATTGTTGGTTTTTAACCTTGGTTGCCATTGTTTCTATTTGTAACGGTCTGAAGAATGACTCATGCTGTTGGTGCTATCGGCTACCTAACAATCTCTAAGTGAAAGCAACTAGCTGGAGTAGATTTGTGCACACAATACTGCTTCCAAGACAATTTGCTTCCAAGGAGTAGTTTCAGTTTGCTTGCAAGGAGTAGTTTCAGTATGGTTTCAGTATAGTTTCAGTAGCCAATTTGCTATTCACTTTGTGCTATTAGTTTGCTTCCATCTTTGTGCCCACTCTGAAGAGTATTCGTATATGCTTGGAACTAAACAGAATTATACAATGAACTTTTGCAGGCTGATCTGTGTTGGACCATCCTCTGCAGCCAACTTCTCTTCGGCAAGAGGAAGAAAGGAGAATCAGGGTACGATTTCATGGCTAGAAGATATATTGCTGTACCCCGAGTGAAGGGATATCATTGCATACCTGCGCATATATTTCTGTTGTGAGCATAACTCCAGAATTTATTTATCTGTGATTCGTATTGGGTTAATAATCTGCAGCTAGTTGTATTTTTAATTCACTAGCCTTTTACTTATACATGAGAGAAGTGGGAAGCTAAGTCAATAGGAGCTAAACTCAACCCTTGGCTTGTTACGTGAGCTCAAACTAGTACCTAGTGAGTGTTTCATGTACTGAACTTGGATTTCCGGTGTTTTTGTAACATCCATGTAAGGTTTCGTTCGGTATATTAAATCCTATGAAATTATCAAAGTGTGTTCTACTATGTTGGACAGAATTTTATGTTTGGACTTGGGTGAATGTAAACAGACTTATACTCTCAGATTTTGTCATAGTTGATGGTGTGAGGACTTATAATGTGATAAAGTATATACATTGTTGCAACACCTATATAATGTGATAAAGTATATACATTGTCATCTAAGTTGAGCTGATTTTGATTTCCGTATGTTATGGGGGGACAATTTTCTATGGAAGCTCACATAAGTTGATTAGCATGGCAATTTTCTACATGCCACAATCTTTTAGCATGGCAAAATATAGGATGATAGCATCCTAATTTTTTCATATGGCAAATATGAAGAAAAGCATCAACCTATACCTGAGGAAAAAATCTGAAGCTAGTGACCTGTGCAAAAAACAGAAAATTAAAAAATCAAAAACAAGAGCTTTTAGGACTTCATGTTTTGAAACCAGTTAAATCATATAGTTTCTGTTATTTTTTCTCATGCTCCTGTTCTCTGAACATATTAGCTTGGACAAACTTCAGTGTTTTTTTTGTTTGTAACAGAAACTACAGTAGTAAATATTTCCTGAAGTAAATATTTTCAGTCATTACAAATATGATACTGCTTGGAGATGATACTGCTTGGTGTATTTTCCATGTTGTGATGGAGGCCTTTTTTGCCTTGTCCACCCGAGAGGCCCTTGAGTTTGCCGGAATGTCGATTAACTTCCGTTCCGGCAAATTCGGGTACTCCATATGTCCTATTTTCAGCAAAGGTCATGCTGAAATTTTCCGTGAATTTTAGCATGACTTTGCTAAAAATAGGACATATGGGGTACTTGTGACTAATGCATGGGCCGGGGTATCTTAGTAGTTAATTAAGTAGGATCAAGTGCCCCGGCGTACTTGTGACTAATGCATGGCTTTCAGGGTGCCTCGGTGTCGATAAAAACCGAAATGATGAAAGCTTAGGCTTTTAGGCTGCCTCGGCGTCGAAAAACCCTCAATGATAAAAGCTTAGCTTTTAGGATGCCTCGGTGTCGACAAACCCTAAATGATGAGACCATGATCTTGTTCCTTGACAATAACCAACTTTTTGACCAAACTTTGTTCCTATTTAGAGAGAAACATGGCCAACAACGATGAGGCCGGGGGTTCGAGCGTCAAGCCATTCTGGATGTTGTCCCAGGAGATGGAGGAACAACCTCACTTGTATGAGGACGCCGCCTTCCCCACCGATCCTGAGACCACTGATGGTACCGCCGAGGATGACCCCACTGATGCCACCACTAATGGTGCCGCCGAGGATGCCACCACTGATGGTGCCGCCGAGGATGCCACCACTGATGATGGCGGCGCATGCACAGATGGCAGCCAACCGAAGAGGCAACGGAAGGAATGGCGCCCGACCGTGCTCCGCACCCTCAAGGAGGAAGTTACTGAAGTGGACTCCGACGGGAATCCAACGGCGCCTGAACGAATAGTCAAGGGGTACTCGCTTCAGCTCGGGTGCATTCTCCGGAGCACCGTCTCGATCAACACCGAGAACCTGAGGCATCCTGACCGAGGGAATTTGCGCAACCTCCTCTTCACGAAGCTGCACGAACGATACAAGTTCCCCGCTGAATTTGAAAACACAAGCCTCAAAGGAATAAAGTGAACAATGCTGCCCTCATGAAGATGAGCAAGGCCCTGTCTACTTGGAAAAGCAATGTGAAGAGAATGATCGAGAAAGGTGAGAGTTATGAGAAGATCAAGGAGAAAAATCCTTCGATCACCGAAGATGACTACAACGACTTCAAGATCAATTGCTCGAGCACCGCAAACTCCGAATCAAGTAAGTGGGGGAAAGAAATGCGGGAGCTGAACTTAGGGGAACACACACTCGGTGCCGGCGGTTACAGAGTGGCGGAGCCTATATGGGACAAGGAGGAGGCGGACCGTGCCGAGCAAGGCCTACCGCCCCTCTTCGATAAATACGGTGACAAGCAGACCAGGAACTTTGTCAGGGCCCGGTACAAGAAGGACCCAAAAACAAAGGAGCTTACCATGGATCCGAAGACCAGGGCGCTTGAGCTTGTTCTGGTAAGGAATACACCCCCTTGTAATTAGCTCCATATGGTTGCATTCTAATTAATGAAGCCAAATTTCTAAATGGTTCACATTCCTTCCGCAGGCGACTGAAAGCAGTAGCGCGGGGTCGACTAAGAGCAACCCTTGGGACACCACTCTAAATAGGGCGTTGAATGTAATGAAGAACAAGGATAAGCTCAGTAAGCCGACGTCAGCTGGTCGTGTGGCCGGCAAAGGCTTGTCGACAAAATGGTCGTCATACTATGACACTGCTGGGCGAAAGGAGAAAAAGACCAGCTCGGAAAGCCAGGCGCGCGAGGTTCAAGAATTCAGGGCACAGGTGGCGCGGATTCTAGAGATTGTCCAAGAGCAAGTGCAACAACAACTCGGAGCGACGATCACCGCCATTGTGCCTACCTTGATCCAGGGGATTAGTGCGTGGATTGCGGGCGGCCAACAGGGGCCGCCCCCGATTCCTAGCTTCACGGCCAGCAACTCGCTGAACACGATGGCGGGGCCATTGGTGTCTCCGGCGGAGGCGGCATTGGTGTCTCCGACGCCGGCACGGGAGCTTAATGCACCCGGGTGTACGCCGGCCGGCACCTCTGCAGCAAGCGGCCCCTCCGTCAACTGCATGCCCGCCGTTGGCGGTGCCTCGACATTAGCCGAGCTCGACGCCATCATCACGGTAACTAATTAAGGCTCTCTCGGCCGAGGACTTCATCTCCTTGCCTTTGACTGGGCATCCCTAACGCCCTACATGTTTTCGCAGGGCGCCGCCGACGTTCCGTGCACTCTCCTGCACTTCGTGAACAACGAGTTGGTCGATGTCGCCAAGGGCAAAATCGTTCAACTGGGCAACCCCTTGTTCCACGGTACCCAGATGCCACCCAACTTGTTTAGGGTTCAACTGGTTCGGGTGCTGCTAGGCTGCGACGAGGTGTTACCTCTGATTCGACCCATGGGGGCCGACGATGATGACGTGATGAACCTCAGCGCCTGCCTGAGCTGGCCCCTGCTTTGGCCGAAGAGCCAGATTCGTTTGGGGGCGGGGGACACCACCCCAAAGACAAAACCGCCAGTCGTGCCGGCGCCAAGTCGGCCCCATGGCAAGACCGCCGCAACGGTGCCGGACATCCCTATGCCACTGGATCCAAACATGCATATGGCACAGGATCAGAACGACGACGACGATGATACATTTGCCAACGTCGATCAGTACTTTGCCGATCATGGGGATGGTGGCGACTTCATGGGGCCTCCTTCTCAAGAACCCAACCCAACAAAAGACGTGTGCGATCTAGCTGGTACCGCGGAGAAGCCAAGTTGCAACAGGCGTCGTCTGCAGTTCAGCTCTCAGGACACGCCTCCAGCTGCCGACTTCACCGAGCCTCAGATAGGCTAGGTGCGAAATATGATCAGCCCCAACACACTCAAGAAGGCGGTCTGTGAGCAGAACTCGGTCCCATTACAGGAGATCAAGAAGAAGGCACGCAAAAGAAAGACTAACAAGGGTGCGGGCCAGCCGGCACCGAGTACGATCCGTGCTCAGGACGGGCCACCTTCAACTGCGGATATCTTGAGGAGGGTGCATGTGGCGGGTAGGCCGATGCTACCGAGAAATATGCTCGATGCTGCAACCGGTGCTATGCAGAGTCTGCATGACAGTGTTCTTTCTTTGGAGAAGCGGCGTCTCCAAGAGAAGGATGTGGCATACCCGGTTTTCGCGGCCAAGGTGCCAGAGGGCAAGGGCTTTGTGGATAACTCCATCGGGGGTACGATCGTCCTGCGGTTTGATGACATCCATGCTATGTTGAACCTTCATCCGCTGCACTACACCTTCGTTCGGCTATTTTCGCTGAGTATGGAGATGCGGATCATTCGCGACAAGACCCCGGACATCGTGATAGTCGACCCCTTCTACATGCGTGCCAAGATCTTGGGCAGCGCTGGGGACCGGCAAGTCGCGAGTTCTTACCTCAAAGGCGTCATTCTGGAAAACCAAGATAAGGACAACTTCCTCGTGCCTTACTTTCCCGAGTAAGTCCTCCCCTCAACCGCCCCGTAACATATGAATTCTTAGATTTCGATCATTTTTCTTTTAACATTCCGTGTTTTCTGCAGTGACACACATTGCACGCTCATCCTCCTAAGCCCCAAATATTCCATGGCCACGTATTTCGACCCGGACCGTCAGTCAAACGTAAACTACACAAATGTCAAGAAGGTTCTTGATGATGTTCTCCCGGCTACGTCAAATCTGGAGGCACCTTCACCAGGCCTATTCGTAAGTACGGCAAGCACGTGTTCTCCCACAACACGACGTTCTGCTGCGTCAAGCAGCCGCCTGGCGGTCAGAAGTGTGCCTACTACGCCATCCATCACATGCGGGCGATCGTACGGGACCATCATCAACTACTGCTACCGAGTAGACTCAAAGATTGGGCCGCGAGCGTGTCGGCAATCCAGGACGCGGACATCAGACAAGAATTCTTTCGCATCCAGTCGGAGTTTGCGGAAATCATCCATCAAGATGTCCTTCGTACCTCGGGGCAGTTCTACCTCAGAAATCAACCGTCCAACAATGACATCGATACAATCCTACAAATGCAGGCTGATAACGCCCGTGGTTTCATGACTCCCACGATAGACGGCGGCTTCATCCACGCTCCGGTCCCTTGAGTCAAGTCGAAAGCAGTGATGCTGTGTCTAGTTCTGAAACATCGATTGGCTCATGTTGTAATTAAACTTTAATGAACTTGTAGTATGTCTCTTTGGTTTCGAGAGTCCTTCAACTTAGATGTAATCGATGCTATTAATGTCTTGCTTTTCTCTTCCGATCGTTCTGTTGCATACTTATATATTGCTTATGTATTGTCTGTGAATTGGTACTAACGTTTCGTTTGGCTACTGCATAGCAATGCCGTGGTATGTCGTGTACAAGGGTAAGGTTCCCGGAGTCTACGACGACTGGGAGGAGTGTCGGAGACAGGTTCACCGATTCAGCGGTAGCAGTTACAAAGGGTACGCCACTAGGGCCGAGGCCGAATCTAGATACGCCCGCTATCTAGCGGGAGAGGGGAGGGAGCGTTGGAGGAACCGGATGAAGATTAGTTTCATCGTGATGATGCTCATCGTGATGACCGCAGCTCTCTTCTATGTGATGGTAGTTTAGGTGATCGATATCGACTTGTAATGTGAAGAAAAACTCGCGGTCTCGAGACTTGTAATATAATGATTCATACTTATACATTTTGTTCGGTCTTTTCAATTCGGAGACTAATATGATGAATTGTATTCGGAGACTAAAATGATGAATTGTATTCAGAGACTAATCTTCTATTGTATTCGATGAATCTGTTGTTGATGTGTGCTGTCTATATTTTGTCCAATTATACATTTTGTAACCTGTGCAAAAAACAGAAAATAAAAAAAAATAAAAAAACCTAATATTCATACTAATGGCGCATCACATCATAGTGCGCCATTAGTATGCCAAAGGATACTAATGGCGCATCACTAAACAGTGCGCCATTAGTATGCCGAAGTTACTAATGGCGCATCCTGCTGTAGTGCGCCATTAGTATGCCAAAACACCTGGGTATACATGGCCCCCTGGGAGGCATACTAATGGCGCATCTGGGGTGCGCCATTAGTATACCAGATACTAATGGCGCACCAGTGGTGCGCCATTAGTAAAATATACTAATGGCGTGCTACTAATGGCGCACCACTAATGCGCCATTAATGGCTAGATTAGGTGCGCCATTAGTAGGCCTTTTTCTAGTAGTGTTCTCACCGACGTCGGGCTTGAACGTGCGGTGGGATGGCCACTGGAACTGCCGCAGCTCATGGATAAAGGCTGGGAAACCCACCTCGTAAGGTAGGCCGCCGGACCTCCCCGGTGCTGGGTGGTCCATAGAGGGTCCCACCCACTTATCCGACTGGTGGCGTGTATCACGCCGGCGCTCGCTAGTGGTTCGAGCGTCTTCATGGGCTCGCTCCCAAAGAACTTGGCGTTGATCGTGGTGGGTCCGTGGGTCGGGCGACGCTATGGAAATGTTATCACAAGCGTCATCGCGAGGGACCGACACCCGCGGCGGCTGGCGTGGAGGAGGAGAGTGCACCGTTGATGTCTACAATGCAACCTTCTTCTTGTAGACGTTGTTGGGCCTCCAAGTGCAGACGTTTGTAGGACAGTAGCAAATTTCCCTCAAGTGGATGACCTAAGGTTTATCAATCCGTGGGAGGCATAGGATGAAGGTGGTCTCTCTCAAACAACCCTGCAACCAAATAACAAAGAGTCTCTTGTGTCCCCAACACACCCAATACAATGGTAAATTGTATAGGTGCACTAGTTCGGCGAAGAGATGGTGATACAAGTGCAATATGGATGGTAGATATAGGTTTTTGTAATCTGAAAATATAAAAACAGCAAGGTAACAACTGGTAAAAGTGAGCGTAAACGGTATTGCAATGCTAGGAAACAAGGCCTAGGGTTCATACTTTCACTAGTGCAAGTTCTCTCAACAATAATAACATAATTGGACCATATAACTATCCCTCAACATGCAACAAAGAGTGTAACACCCCGCATGTAACTTGCCATATTTGTAACTCCGACTCTTGCCATTTCCGGCTATGTGATATGTTTTTCCCTCCGTTGTCGGGTTTTGTCTTTCGTTTTGTATTTTGTCATGTCATGCATTTTCATATCATGTCATCATGTGCATTGCATTCGCATACGTGTGCGTCTCATGCATCCGAGCTTTTTCCCCGTTGTCCGTTTTCCAATCCGGCGCTCCTATCTCCTCCGGTGCACCCCTCTAGTTTTCTTTCGTGTGCGTGTGTCATACTTTCTCGGAATGGACCGAGGCTTGTCAAGTGGCTTTATTATACCACCCGGAGACTACCGGTCAAGTTTCGCTCCATTCGGAGGTCGTTTGGTACTCCAACGGTTAACCGGGCATCCGCAAAGTCCATTTGAGTGTCCAGCAAAAAACCCCTCCAAAACCAGCCCAAAGCCCACCAAACTCTCTTCCATGCTCTAGGTCGTTCGATCACGATCGTGTGGGCGAAAACCGCACCTCATTTGGAGTCTCCTAGCTCCCTCTACCTATAAATGAGTGGGCATCCCGAAAAACGGAATCGCAGTCTAACCCTAGCAAAAATCCCTCGCGCCGCCGGACAACGTCCGCCCGCGCCGGACACGTCCACCCGCGCCGGCGGACGAATCACGCGACGCCACGTCAGCGCGCACCGCCGCCGTCCCCCGCCGGCCCGCGGGCCCGACCCCGGCCCCCGCGGCCCACGCCCGCCGCCGCGCACCTGCCCCGCCGCCGGGCGCCTCCTCCGCCGCCGCTTCCCCACCGCCGGCCATCGCCGCCGCCGCGGCGCCCGTCCCCGCCGCCGCGCGCCCGCCACCGGCGCTCGCCGCCCCCGCCGGCGACCCCCTCCTCCGGCGCCGCCTCTCCTCCCTCGGCCCTCCCCTCCTCCGGCCAGGCCTCGCCGTCCACTGCCTCGCCGCCGGAGCCGAGCCTGAGCTCCTGTAGTCCGGCCAGATCTGGATCGGTAACTCCCCCGTTGACTTTCCTCGAACCCCCCTCTTTTTCTCCAAGTCCCAGAAATCTTCAGCATATGCTCCTGTTCCCAATGCGATAACTTTGTGCATGTAGCTTCGATTCGTGCGTATAATATGTCAAATTGTTCGTCTCGTGATGCTCTTCATTTTGTTCAATTGCACCATTTTCATTAGAGGTCATCTTGATGCCCAAATCTTCGTTGGAAGAGGGCTAGTTGCTGTTAATCTCTGGTTCTTATCAGAAGTTGGAGATTTGTCATTTTTGTATCATTTATTCTGTGTATCTTTTGAGCATGAGCTCTACATGTGTTTTGAAGTATGCCATGCCATCTTTCCAGTGGTATAGTCCATGTATTTTTGTGGTCTTTGTGCTGACTAGCACAAGCATGCAAAGTAGGTCCCGTAATAATTCTGATTTCAGGGGCTTGGTGATTTCTCCAAGTCTTTGTCTGCTGTAATTTTGTTGCCATGTAAACTTGATGCTACAGAGAGATCCATGCATATTTTGGAGATGTTCAGTAAGTATGTTTTGTAGATATAGTTGTAATTGATCCATTCCTGCAATTGTTTGCAATTTTAGAGTACCATAGCATGACTCAGTCTTGCTCTACTTTTGCTATAAAATATTTCCGGCAGATTCTTAACATGACATGCATTTTTGCCAAGCTTATTGTAGTTGATCCGTACATGCTATGCAATTGTTCTTGCCATTGGTAGCTTCATAAACATGCCATCTTGCTGTACGTATGCTTGGTTTGTCATTCATTGCTCTGTAGTGAGTGCATCAAGCTCACAAAGAGGCCTACATATTAATAAACTCTGCCATGCTCTGTTTTCTGCTAAGTCTGAAACCTGATAACGAAACTTGCTATGTTTACATGCTTGCCATCATATCATCTGGTCCTTTTTGGCTTATGGTCAGTAAGGGACTTTTGTCATGTGCATTTAGTGAAACACTAACATGCCTTGTTTTGCTATGTTAAGTTCCTGTAGCATGTTGATTTCGTGCTCTGAACATTGCTACCTGATGCTGATTTCTGCCATGTCCAGTTTTTCACTAAGTCTGTGAACCTGTAATCTTTTGCACTTTTGCCATGCTTGTTTGAGCTTGATATGTTGTGAACTAGCCGTAGATCAGTGTTCATCTTTTGTCAAGCATCTCCTGTAGATTACTTTCATGTGCTTTGTTGCTATGTTGGGGTGTTGTAGCATTGTTACTTGTTGCATTTGAAGTGCTATCTTGCTGTTTATCGCAGTTTAGTGTCATTCTTGTTTTGCTTGCCATTTGCAAACCGTGCATCCGATTCCGGTGATCTTTATATCGATTTCGACCGAAATCCTCTCATCTTTCCAGTGGCATGCTTGGTTTGCCAAGTTACTGCCATGTTCATCTTTTTTCTTCCGGAGCACGCATATGCATCGCATATCATAACCCGCATATCATACATGTCTTGCATCATGTTGCTTGCGCATTCCTCGTTGTTGATTGTGGTTCCATTTGTTTGTGTTCTTGTCTTGGGTAGAGCCGGGAGACGAGTTCGTGAACGAGGAACCTATCGAGTACGCTTACGAGGATCAAGCTTTCGACAACTCTGAGAACCTTGCAGGCAAGATGACCACCCCTCGAATCACTTCTATCTTTGCTATGCTAGTTGTTCGCTCTATTGCCATGCTCCGCTACCTATCACTTGCTATATCATGTCTCCCATTTTTAGCCATGTCAGCCCCTAACCATCCTTTCCTAGCAAACCGTTGTTTGGCTATGTTACCGCTTTTGCTCAGCCCCTCTTATAGCGTTGCTAGTTGCAGGTGAAGTTGAAGTTTGTTCCATGTCGGAACATGGATATGTTGGGATATCACAATATCTCTTATTTAATTAATGCATCTATATATTTTGGTAAAGGGTGGAAGGCTCGGCCTTATGCCTGGTGTTTTGTTCCACTCTTGCCGCCCTAGTTACTGTTATACCGGGATTATGTTCCTTGAGTTTGCGTTCCTTACGCGGTCGGGTGATTTATGGGACCCCCTTGACAGTTCGCCTTGAATAAAACTCCTCCAGCAAGGCCCAACTTTGGTTTTACTATTTGCCGCCTAAGCCTTTTCCCCCGGGTTTTTGCGAGCCCGAGGGTCATCTTATTTTAACCCCCCCCGGGCCAGTGCTCCTTCGAGTGTTGGTCCGAACCGAGCAGCCTGCGGGGCCACCTCGGGGAAACTAGAGGTCTGGTTTTACTCGTAGCTTGACTTATCAGGTGTGCCCTGAGAACGAGATATGTGCAGCTCCTATCGGGATTTGTCGGCACATTCGGGCGGCTTTGCTAGTCTTGTTTTACCATTGTCGAGATGTCTTGTAAACCGGGATTCCGAGACTGATCGGGTCTTTCCGGGAGAAGGTTTATCCTTCGTTGACCGTGAGAGCTTATGATGGGCTAACTTGGGACACCCCTGCAGGGTATTATCTTTCGAAAGCCGTGCCCGCGGTTATGAGGCAGATGGGAATTTGTTAATGTCCGGTTGTAGATAACTTGTCACTTGACCCAATTAAAATACACCAAGTGCGTGTGTAGCCGTGATGGTCTCTTCTCGGCGGAGTCCGGGAAGTGGACACGGTCTGTGTTATGTATGACGTAAGTAGGTGTTCAGGACCTCTTCTTGGTCATTGCTAGATGACGACCGCTCCTTTGCTTCTCTTCTCGCTCTCTTTTGCGCAAGTTAGCCACCATATATGCTTTTGCCGCTGCAGCTCCACCTCTTTGTACCTCCTTGTCCTATAAGCTCAAATAGTCTTGATCTCGCGGGAGTGAGATTGCTGAGTCCCCGTGACTCACAGATACTACCAAAACAGTTGCAGGTGCCGACGATGCCAGTGCAGACGATGGCGTCGATCTCAAGTGGGAGTTCGACGAGGAACGTGGTCGTTACTATGTGTCTTTTCCTGATGATCAGTAGTGGAGCCCAGTTGGGACGATCGGGGATCTAGCATTTGGGGTTGTCTTATTTTCATCTGGATTTTGACCGTAGACGGTCTATATGATTGTATTTTGGATGATGTATGATGATATTCATGTATTGTGTGAAGTGGCGATTGTAAGCCAACTCTTTATCCCATTCTTGTTCATTACATGGGATTGTGTGAAGATGACCCTTCTTGCGACAAAACCACTATGCGGTTATGCCTCTAAGTCGTGCCTCGACACGTGGGAGATATAGCTGCATCGTGGGCGTTACAAAGTGTCACTCCAAAGTCACTAATAGCGGAGAACAAACGAAGAGATTATGGTAGGGTACGAAACCACCTCAAAGTTATCCTTTCTGATCTATCTATTCAAGAGTCCGTAGTAAAATAACACGAAGCTATTCTTTCCGTTCGATCTATCATAGATTTGCACTAGAATAGCACCTTAAGACACAAATCAACCAAAAACCTAATGTCACCTAGATACTCCAATGTCACCTCAAGTATCCGTGGGTATGATTATATGATATGCATCACACAATCTCGGATTCATTTATTCAACCAACACAAAGAACTTCAAAGAGTGCCCCAAAGTTTCTACCGGAGAGTCACGACGAAAACGTGTGCCAACCCCTATGCATAAGTTCACAAGGTCACTGAACCCGCAAGTTGATCACCAAAACATACATCAAGTGGATCACGTGATATCCCATTGTCACCACAGATAAGCACATGCAAGACATACATCAAGTGTTCTCAAATCCTTAAAGACTCAATCTGATAAGATCACTTCATAGGGAAAACTCAATCCATTACAAGAGATTAGAGGGGGAGAAACATCATAAGATCCAACTAAAATAGCAAAATTCTTCTCTTTCGGAACAGTGGGAGTATCATAAGAGACTCGAATACTATAAATTGTTTCCACATTAAAAGAGTAATGTTCAGAAAAAGGGTAATCATAATCATGACAAGTTTTATAAATATAATCATCACTACTTTTTATAGCAT
This sequence comes from Aegilops tauschii subsp. strangulata, assembly GCF_002575655.3. Classification (NCBI taxonomy): domain Eukaryota; kingdom Viridiplantae; phylum Streptophyta; class Magnoliopsida; order Poales; family Poaceae; genus Aegilops; species Aegilops tauschii. Next base: position 365,537,074 of record NC_053035.3, on the reverse strand, counting down.
AAGTTTCATCACAATAATCATCATAAGTAGCAACTTTGTTCTCATCATAATCAATTGAAACCTCTTCCGAAATAGTGGATTCATTACTAAATATAGTCATGACCTCTCCAAATCCACTTTCATAAATATTACAATAAGATTCAACATCCTCCAAAATAGTGGGATCATTACTTCCTAAAGTTGACACTCTTCCAAACCCACTTTCATCAATATAATCATCATAAGTAGGAGGCATGCTATCATCATTATAAATTTGCATATCAAAACTTGGGAGGCTAATAACATCATCTTCATTAAACATAGCATCCGCAAGCTTGGGACAAACATTAATTTCAGCAAATATATTCTCAAAATGTCATCCTCATCAAACATAGCTTCCCCAAGCTTGGGCCTTTTCATATCATAAGCATAATCATTCTCATCATTAATAGTATGGATAGCACCAATAGTATAGCAATTATCATCATCACAATGAGTAGTAGGAGCAACATCATTTGGGAGGGATACCTTTTTACCTTTGCTTCTCTGTTTTTTCTTTTTCTTCTTCACATCATGTGCGGGTTTATCCCTCTTTTTTGAGCTCCTTATTGATGAGATTGGTTGAATAGAAAGCTCCTCCTCGTTACCTGATTCATCATAAGAAATAATAGGTGGATATTGGGAAGTCTCTTCCCTTTCATTAGTATTCTCTTCATCTTCTATTTGTTTTCTTTTCTTTATGTAATTGGGCAATATAAGGATTTTCAATGCAATTCACCGCACAATACATATAAATTTCTTCTAGATCAATATCGAGGAATTTCTCGAGGTTATATTCTGGAATAATATTAGTTTGACGTTTCATTTCTTCATAACCCAAAAGCAAACTAAGTTCACTATAATGTGCAAGGCAAATCAAGTCATCACAATTTTTGGACAGGATTCGATCATGAAACAATTTGCATTTGATATTTAAATGACCATGTTCATTGCAAAGTTCACAAGTATGGCTAAGAAATTTTAAATTTTCAGCACTAACATTTAGCCTTTCTTGTAACCATTTAGTTTCTAAATGCTTATGCCTCTTGCAATATCTATCTTCCCTATTTGGTGTGTTCTTGCAAACCCAATGCACTCCACAAAAATTGACATGTTTATAGGAGAAATTTTCGTCATAACTAGTGCAATCATCATTAGTACTATGGATATTCAAGGAGTTCATACTAACAACATTGCAATCATGCTCATCATTCAAAGATTTAGTGCCAAACATTTTAATGCATTCTTCTTCTAACACTTTGGCACAATTTTCCTTCCCATCATACTCACGAAAGATGTTAAAAAGATCAAGCGTATAAGGTAAACTCAATTCCATTTTTTGTAGTTTTCTTTTATTGACTAACTAGTGATAAAACAAGAAACTAAAAGATTCGATTGCAAGATCTAAAGATATAACTTCAAGCACTCACCTCCCCGGTAATGGCGCCAGAAAAGAGCTTAGTTGACAGGGTGTGAGTGCCGCTTACCTAGCCTCCCCGGCAACGGCGCCAGAAAAGAGCTTGATGTCTACTACGCAACCTTCTTCTTGTAGACGTTGTTGGGCCTCCAAGTGCAGTGGTTTGTAGGACAGTAACAAATTTCCCTCAAGTGGATGACCTAAGGTTTATCAATCCGTGGGAGGCGTAGGATGAAGATGGTCTCTCTCAAACAACCCTGCAACCAAATAACAAAGAGTCTCTTGTGTCCCCAACACACCCAATACAATGGTAAATTGTATAGGTGCACTAGTTCAGCGAAGAGATGGTGATACAAGTGCAATATGGATGGTAGATATAGGTTTTTGTAATCTGAAAATATAAAAACAGCAAGGTAACAAGTGGTAAAAGTCAGCGTAAACGGTATTGCAATGCTAGGAAACAAGGCATAGGGTTCATACTTTCACTAGTGCAAGTTCTCTCAACAATAATAACATAATTGGATCATATAACTATGCCTCAACATGCAACAAAGAGTCACTCCAAAGTCACTAATAGCGGAGAACAAACGAAGAGATTATTGTAGGGTACGAAACCACCTCAAAGTTATCCTTTCTGATCTATCTATTCAAGAGTCCATAGTAAAATAACACGAAGCTATTCTTTCCGTTCGATCTATCATAGAGTTGGTACTAGAATAACACCTTAAGACATAAATCAACCAAAAACCTAATGTCACCTAGATACTCCAATGTCACCTCAAGTATCCGTGGGTATGATTATACGATATGTATCACACAATCTTAGATTCATCTATTCAACCAACACAAAGAACTTCAAAGAGTGCCCCAAAGTTTCTACTGGAGAGTCAAGACGAAAACGTGTGCCAACCCCTATGCATAAGTTCACAAGGTCACTGAACCCGCAAGTTGATCACCAAAACATACATCAAGTTGATCACGTGATATCCCATTGTCACCACAGATAAGCACATGCAAAACATACATCAAGTGTTCTCAAATCCTTAAAGACTCAATCTGATAAGATCACTTCAAAGGGAAAACTCAATCCATTACAAGACAATAGAGGGGGAGAAACATCATAAGATCCAACTATAATAGCAAAGCTCGCGATACATCAAGATCGTACCACCTCAAGAACACGAGAGAGAGAGAGATCAAACACATAGCTACTGGTACATACCCTCAGCCACGAGGGTGAACTACTCCCTCCTCGTCATGGAGAGCGCCGGGATGATGAAGATGGCCACCGGTGAGGGATCCCCCCTCCGGCAGGGTGCCGGAAGAGGGTCCCGATTGGTTTTTTGTGGCTACACAGGCTTGCGGCGGTGGAACTCCTGATCTATTCTGTTCCCCGATGGTTTTAGGGTATATGGAGATATATAGGCGAAAGAAGTCGGTAAGGGGAGCCACGAGGGGCCCACGAGGGTGGAGGGCGCGCCCAGGGGGTGGGCGCGCCCCCTGCCTCGTGCCTTCCTCGTTGCTTCCCTTATGTATACTCCAAGTCTTCTGGACTGCTTCCGTTCCAAAAATAACTTTCCCGAAGGTTTCATTCCGTTTGGACTCCGTTTGATATTCCTTTTCTAAACACTAAAACAAGGGGAAAAAAACAGAAATTGGCACTCGGCTTTGGGTTAATAGGTTAGTCCTAAAAATAATATAAAAGTGCATAGTAAAGGCCATTAAACATCCAAGATGGATAATATAATAGCATGAATACTTCATAAATTATAGATACGTTGGAGACGTATCAGCATCCCCAGGCTTAATTCCTGCTCGTCCTCGAGTAGGTAAATAATAAAAGAAAGAATTTATGAAGTGTGAATGCTAGCAGGTGCACAGTTTGATCAATGATAATTTCAATCACCTTTTCTAGCATCATTATATATCATAACAGTAGCTCATCTCATAAAGCTTCGCATTATCAAGTAACAAGCTATTCACATGTTAAAGTATAGATCATAAACTTTCTTGAAAACTAACAAACCATGTTATTAGTCATCAAACAATTACAATTCGTCTTATTTTTAGGAAGAGTCTATGTTAGAGCTTTGATTTAGCAAACTCCACATACTCAACTATCATTTAGTCTTTCACAATTGCTATCACTCACGCGATATTTATGGGTTCAAAGTTTTAATCAGACACAGAGAAAGATAGGGGCTTATAGATTCGCCTCCCAACCTTTTACCTCAAGGGTAATGTCAACAATAATAGTTCATGATGCCTTACATCCAATTGGATATATATATATATATCAAAATCTTTCCAACACGAGGTGCTTGCCAAAGGATAAAATGAAAAAAGGAAAGCTGAAGATCACCATGACTCTTGCATAAAAGTAAAAGATAGGCCCTTCGCAGAGGGAAGCAGAGGTTGCCATGCGCTTTTATAGTTGGATGCACAAACTCTTAATGCGAGGGAACATCACTTTATATTGCCACTTGTCGGAGTAAATGGCCACGGGTAGCCTAACCGACTCCCCCTAGCTCCCCAAAAAATTATCAGGCCATTTGAGCCTTCAAGCATTAGAAGCACTGGGCCGCCTTCCCCGGGCAGGCTATCCCAGGGGCCGACTCTCAGAAGGCGACCCAGTCCCAAAAACCTTCCCCAAGAAAGCCACGAAATGGCCGACTCCAGGAAGCCGGCTCCAAAAGGACCGACTCCCAAAAGCCGGCCATGAAGAACACCGACTCCCAAAAGCCGGCCATGAAGAACGCCGACTCCAAGAAGCCGGCCAAGGTCGCACCCACCAAGACTTTGTCCACATGACGGTGACAAGACGGGGCGTGGTCGCAGTAAGGCCCACTACCGTCGAATCCCGAAGCAGGCATGGCCACAGGACGCCGTACGGGTCAGCCATCTCCCGTCCGGCTTGGCACTGTAGCCATGTTGGCCTCAACATCATCCACGACAGACGCCAGTACGGCCCGCGGACGGCGGGCCCCTTTAGCCAGAGAGATGCACGAAGGCGGCCCGGCCTCCCCCAGTCGGCCAAGGGCATAGCCGGCCCCCGGGAGCCGGCTACCCCCTCCCTCGAGACATGTGCCACATTAAGGAGACAAGACGAGGTAAGGCTACAGTGAGGGCCCGCAAGGCGGCACACTGTAGCCACGCTTGCCTCGACAAAGCCCTCATCATCAGGGGCAAGGCAATAGTAACCAGCCGCCGACAAAACCCCCAAGCGGTGGGGCCGGCCTGTCGACCAAGAGGACGGCAGCCGGCGGGACCCACCAGTCGGCGGGCCCCAATGGCCGGCGGAGAAGCCGGCGAACACAGACACTGACGGCTGGGACCCGCACCCAACCGGATTACAATTGAACCCCCAGGGGGTAGGCCTATATAAACCCCCCGGGGCACCCATGCAAAGGGTTGGTCTCACAGAGTTACACACACACCATATAGAGAGGAAAGTGAGACCTAGCCTTGCTCTTCTTCTCCCTCGAATCCGACAGCTCAAGGAGCACTTGTAGCTACTCGTTTTGATCTAGTGATCATGCGGAGACCCTGCAGAGCAGGACTAGGGGTGTTATCTCCACGGAGAGCCCCGAACCTGGGTAAGATTCGCTGGCGTGCATGTCTTCGCCTCATCCCGTTTCCAGGCACCGGCGACGTCTTACTGGCTCCCACAATGATAAGCCACCCGTTGGCATATGTCGCACCTACACCCGACATTTTGCGCCCACCGTGGGGCCAGGTGCACCGTCATCCGGAGACCTGTTCTGGACGGGAACCCTTTTTCTCCCCCGCGAGTGCAGCCAGCCTGCTGCGCCCGATGGCGTTTGCCCCGACGCGCTGCAAGGTGTCGACGACGCCTGCGCAGCGAGCTGCCTCGCCGATCTGCTCGGCGAGACTCGCATCTCCGACGAGCCCGCGTCCAACGCGGGCACGGACTACCCCGAGAGCCGCCTCGTTAGCCTCCTCGACCAACTTCACGTCTCCAGCGAGCCTGCTGTAGACTTGGAGTCGGTCGGCTCCACCGACCCGATGCTTGTCGATTCCGACACGGCATCGCTCGACGCCTACCCCTCCGACGTGGTGGTCTTCGACGACCCTCTCCCTCGAGCTGACAGCGGCAGCAGTGCTGTCACCGAAGTGTTGGTCATCAGCCACGTCGCCAACTCGGGCGAGAATGCCCACGACGCCCTGCAAGCGGCGATGCACGACTTATCCGTCCCCATCCCGGCCGACGCCGACGCCGAGACCTTGGAGGCACGCCGCCTCGCCCTCATCGCGGAAGGCCAGAAGATAGCCTCCATGAGACGCCTCACCGAGGCTCAATTGCCCGAAGTCGACCGCGCCGCCTTTGGCACGCCGCCTCGTGGCAGGCCGAGCCGAGCCGGCTTCGTCCAGAAGCGTGGCGCGGCTATCGCCAGCATGCTGGGGGCAGACCGCCCCGTCTATGCCACCCCGCTCGAGAACCTGCGAGCCGCTCAGGCGGCCGTTAAAGAGCTAAATGGGCTGGGAGCCGATGAGCTCCCCTACATGACAAGGTGGATCTAGCAGCTGATCGACGCGGCCGCAGAACGGCACGAAGCCGGCGCCCGCGCTGTGAGTCCTCCCCCGCGCCGGGAGCACGCCGCGACATCCCGGTCGCCGACTGCGAGCGGCGCCCGCGTGAGGAAAGACAAGGAGCCGGCTGCTAGCCGCAGCCGGACTCATATCACCATCGAGCGTGACGCGGAAGGCCGCCCTCGAGCGGTGGAGCGCCAAGGAAATCTGCCTCCTCCCCCGCCTCGAGGGGAGAGATACCCCACCCCGCCGCCTATTACGCATCCGACTCTTGGTGGCCGACTAGGCCACCGCGAAGGAGTCGGCGAGAACGACGCCCGGCACCAGATCGACCGCCTGGCTCGGTCCCTGGTGCTAGAAGAAGAAGATGATGTCGGTCCGCCATGCTTTGGCCCCCGCATCCGCGATGAGCCCTTCCCCAAAGGGTTCTCGCTCCCCAGAGACACGCCTAAGTACAACGGCTCTGTGAAGCCGGAAGATTGGCTCATCGACTACTCTACTGCTGTCAGCATAGCCAATGGCAATCGGCGCGTAGCCATGAAGTACGTCCCCCTCATGCTACAGGGCATGGCGCGCACCTGGCTCAACAGCCTCAAGCCCTACAACATCAACAGCTGGCTGGACTTCACGGAAGTCTTTGTCCGTAACTTCACCAGCACGTACAAGCGGCCCCCCAAGCCCCGCCAACTCTCCCTATGCGTCCAAAGGGCCAAACGAGTCGACCCGCGACTACCTCACGCGGTGGGCCGAGCTCCGCAATTCCTGCGAGGGGGTGCACGAGGTTCAGGCCATCGAGTACTTCACCGCCGGGTGCCGAGAGGGCACCCTCCTCAAGCACCGACTCCTCTGCGACGAGCCGGCTACCCTCGATGAACTGCCGATCATCGCGGACAAGTATGCCACGGCCGACTCCTCTATGAAGACCGAGCTTCAAGTGGACGCCTCTGGGAAGGTGATCGCTCTGGTTCCCAAGACGTCGGCTGGCGACTCCAATCGGCGCCCCTACCAGAACGATCACAAGCGCAAGGCCCCTATGCCGCCCTCCACCAGTCGGCAAGTGGCCACAGTTGAAGATGAGCAGCCCGAAGAGCGGCCCGCTCCCAAGAAGAACGGTGGCAGGCCGGCTTGGCAGTCGGCTTTCTCCTACGAGCAGACTCTCGACGCCCCCTGCAAGTTCCACAGCGGTGCGAAGCCGTCCAATCACACGACCCGAAAGTGCCACTGGCTCGCGCGAATCTCCAAGGGCGAGGGGCTGGTGCCGCCTCCGCCTCCCGGCCCGCCGCCTCCAGCCCCCTAGCAGCCGGCGGCTCGACCAGCAGTCGGAGCCATTCAAGATGAGTTCCCGGAAGAGCACGCTGCCTACGTCATCTTCACAAGCCAAGTTGAAGACAAGCGTAGTTGGCGCCGTCAGCACCAAGAGGTCAACGCAGTCGCCTCTAGCACCCTGAGTTCATGCACTAGTCCGAGAAGCCCATCAACTGGAGCCAGGCCGACCACCCAGAGGTGATGCCATCCCCTGGTTCCTATGCGCTAGTCTTGGATGTCACCCTCGCGACGGAGAGGCGAGCTGCCCGATTCTCCCGCGTCCTGATTGATGGTGGAAGCAGTATCAATATACTGTACCGCGATACCATGGAGAAGCTGAACATCAAGGCGAAGGAGCTCATGCCAAGCCGGACCGTGTTCCATGGCATCGTGCCCGGCTTGTCTTGTTCCCCGATCGGCAAGATCAAGATGGATGTTCTCTTCGGAGACAAGGACCATTTTCGCCGAGAAGCGATCTGGTTTGAGGTAGTGGATCTAGAGAGCCCCTACCATGCTTTGCTTGGCCGACCTGCTCTGGCCAAGTTCATGGCTCTGCCCCACTAATCCTACCTAAAGATGAAGATGCCGAGCTCGAAGGGGATCATCACTGTAGCCGATGACTACAAGAAGTCCATCGAGTGCGCTATGGCCAGCAGTCGGCTGGCCGAGTCCCTCATAGTGGCAGAAGAGAAGAAGATGCTGGAATGGGTTGTGGCCATGGCCGGCAAGCAGCCGGCCTTGTCCCCCAACCCCAAAGATTATGATGCGCAGGGCTCCTTCCAGCCGGCCAAGGAGACGAAGAAGATACCTCTGGACCCGGAGAACCCGGAAAGGTTTGCTGTCATTGGGGCAAACCTAGATAGTAAATAGGAAGGCGAGCTCGTCGACTTCCTCCGTGAGAATCGAGACGTCTTTGCATGGTCCCCAAAGGACATGCCGGGTGTCCCGAAGGATTTCGCCGAGCACAAATTACACGTCCGAGCCGGCGCGAAGCCGGTCAAGCAGCCCCTCCGCCGACTGTCAGAAGAGAAGCAAAGAATCGTAGGAGAAGAGATAGCCCGGCTCCTCGCTGCTGGCTTTATTATGGAAGTATTTTTTCCAGAGTGGCTTGCCAACCCAGTCTTGGTATTGAAGAAGAACAACAAGTGGCGCATGTGTATAGACTACACCAGCCTCAACAAGGCCTGCCCCAAAGATCCGTTTGCTTTGCCACGGATTGACCAAGTGATAGACTCCACGGCCGGATGCGAGTTGTTGAGTTTTTTGGATGCCTACTCAGGGTACCATCAAATCAAGTTGGACCCAGCAGACCGCCTGAAGACTGCCTTCATCCCACCATTCGGAGGTTTCTGTTACCTGACTATGACATTCGGCTTAAGGAATGCCGGTGCCACTTTTCAGCGTTGCATGCAGAAATGCCTCCTCAAGCTACTCGGCAGAAATGCCCACGTCTACGTAGACGACATTGTGGTGAAGACAGAGAAGCGCAGCACCCTGCTAGAAGATCCGACTCCAGATCAAGCTCAACCCCGAGAAATGCGTGTTCGGAGTACCAGCCGGCCAGCTGCTAGGCTTTCTAGTCTCCGAACGCGGCATCGAGTGCAACCCTGTGAAGATCAAGGCCATCGAGAGGATGGAGATTCCCACCAAATTGCGAGATGTGCAGAAGTTCACTGGGTGCCTGGCCTCCTTAAACCACTTTATCAGCCGACTAGGAGAGAAGGCTCTCCCCCTGTACCGACTCATGAAGAAGTCCACTCATTTCGAGTGGAATGACCAAGCCGACCAAGCCTTCCATGAGTTGAAGAAGATGCTGACCACTCCACCTGTCCTGGCGGCGCCGACTGAGATGGAACCTATGCTCCTCTATATTGCCGCGACTAGCCGAGTGGTCAGTACAGTTGTCGTGGTCCAGCGCCTGAAAGAAGGCCGAGCCCAGCTACTCCAGAGGCCGGTGTATTATCTAAGCAAAGTACTATCCAGCTCAAAGCAAAACTACCCGCACTACCAGAAGATGTGCTATGGGGTGTACTTCGCCGCCAAGAAGCTGAAGCCCTACTTCCAAGAGCATCCCATCACGGTCGTGTGCACCGCCCCGCTTGCCGAGATCATAGGCAGCTGGGATGCATCCGGCCGGGTGGCTAAATGGGCCATTGCATTGGCACCGTACACAATCTTCTACCAACCCCACACCGCCATCAAGTCCCAAGCGTTGGCCGACTTCCTCGTCGACTAGGCCGAGACCCAGTACCTACCGCCGGCTCCCGACTCTACCCATTGGCGGATGCACTTCGACGGGTCCAAGATGCGCACCGGCTTGGGAGCCGGCATCGTCCTCACCTCTCCCAAAGGCGACAAACTCAGATACACGCTGCAAATCCACTTCGCCGCCTCCAACAATGTGGCCGAGTATGAGGCGCTCATAGATGGGCTCCGGCTAGCCAAAGAACTCGGCATACGCCGGATCCTGTGTTATGGCGACTCAGACTTGGTGGTCCAGCAGTCATCTGGCGACTGGGACGCCAAGGATGCAAACATGGCGAGCTATCGATTCCTCGTCCAGCAGATCAGTGGGTACTTCCAAGGGTGCGAGTTCCTTCACATACCAAGGGCCGACAACGACCAAGCAGATGCCCTGGCACGGATCGGCTCCACCCGATAGGCTATACCAACCGGTGTCTCCCTCCAGCGCCTCCTCAAGCCGTCCATCAAGCCGTCTCCAGAGTCGGACTCTATCTTCATACCGCCTGTCCTCGACGCAGCCGGATCCGACTGGAGGAACCTCGCAGGCGGCACGGGGACTTCAACAACCGGCCCGGGGACTGCCGTAGTCGCACCCGGCTCGGGGACTTCAGAACCCGGCCCGGGGACTGCAGCAGTCGGCCCGGGGACTGCAGCAACACAAGAAGCGGTGGCCGACTCCAATTCCACGCCACCCGACCCACCCACCGGAGTCATGGTGGCCGTACTAATAGTAGAAGAAGTCACACCTCCATCATGGGCCCAGCCCATCCTCAAATTCCTAGTCAACAGAGAGCTGCCGGCTGATGAGATCTCAGCAAGACTAGTGCAACGACGAGCCGGAGCATATGCAATAATAAACAGAGAGCTTGTCAAGCGCAGTGTCACTGGAGTCTTCCAGCGCTGCGTCGAGCCAGAGAAAGGAGTGGCAATCCTCAAGGTTATCCATCAAGGCGAATGCGGCCACCACGCAGCCTCAAGATCACTTGTGGCCAAAGCTTTCCGCCACGGTTTCTTTTGGCCGACTGCTTTGGAAGATGCCAAAGAGATAGTCAAGAGCTGCAGAGGATGCCAAGTCTTCAGTTCCAAGAAACACCTGCCGGCTTCTGCACTCAAGACCATTCCACTCACCTGGCCCTTTGCCGTCTGGGGACTGGACATGGTGGGCCCATTCAAGATAGCCCGCGGCAGCTTGACACATCTGCTTGTCGCCGTTGACAAGTTTACCAAGTGGATCAAAGCGAAGCCGATCAAGAAGCTGAACGAGCCGACTGCCGTGACGTTCGTCACCGACATCACTACTCGGTACGACGTACCGCACAGCATCATCACCGACAATGGCACAAACTTTGCCAAAGGAGCACTGGCACGTTTCTACGCGACGCAGGGCATCCGACTGGACTTAGCGTCCGTTGCCCACCCGCAGTCAAACGGCCAAGTCGAGCGAGCAAACGAACTCATCCTCTGCAGCATCAAGCCCCGACTGGTCGTACCACTGGAGCGATCGGCCGGCTGCTGGCTCGATGAGCTGCCGGCTGTCCTCTGGAGTCTGCGTACTACCCCTAACAAGTCAACCGGCTTCACTCCGTTCTTCCTTGTATATGGTGCCGAGGCTGTCATCCCAACCGACATCGAGTTCGACTCGCCTCGGGTCACCATGTACACGGAGGCGGGGGCCAAGGAAGCACGAGAAGACGGTGTCGACCTTCTGGAAGAAGGCCGGCTGTTAGCACTCAGCCGGTCCGCCATCTACCAGTAGGGGTTGCGCCGTTACCACAACTGCAAGGTCAAGCCAAGATCTTTCCAGGAGGGCGACCTTGTGCTTCGGCTGATCCAACGAACAGCCAGCCAACACAAGCTCTCGGCCCCTTGGGAAGGCCCTTTCGTCATCAGCAAGGCACTAGGCAACGACTCCTACTACCTAATCGACGCGCAAAAACCAAGAGCACGCAAGAGGGATGATTCTGGCAAGGAGTCGGAGCGACCATGGAACGCGAACCTCCTGAGAAGATTTTACAGTTAAAAGCAGTATGTATCATGCTACCCTTTTGTATTAAGTACGAAAACAACAGGCCCCCCGAGGGGCACTCGGGGACTGCCTTCATTTATCTATGAGTGACGAGTGTCATATCCATGAATGTATTATTACATTTGATTTTCTGTCTGGCACCGGGTTCGACTAGTCGGCCTGGGGACTGGCCGCCTTAAGCCATATTAAAGTTCTTCCTGAAGTCAGACAAGTAGTGTGCCGGCTCCCGAGTCCTCTCTTGTTGAAAGTCGCAGCTCAAAGAACCGACTGTCCGACTAGCAAGAGCCAAGGCAGAAAGGATGCCCACACGAAAAACGGCTAAGGACTAATGAACTTGTATAGCGAAAAGACGGCCTCCAACCATGCTTGACAGCCGGCTGGCCGGCTTCCCAAAAACTTCGCTATAATCCAACAAAGCTAGAGTACTTGCCCTCCCAACTGGCCAAGCACTTCTCCAGCCACAGATTGCAGAGCAACTGTCTGACTGGGGAGGCGGCAACCAAGGGAGGGCGGCAAAGGAAACAGCAGAAGGATGAAAAGCAAAGAACAAGGAAAAGCCAAACACATGCATAGTCATATCTACATATAAAGCACCCAACAGGCCGGCAATCAACATAGTTCGAATACACCCCCAGTGGGTGGAATTGTGCAAACCTAACAAAATATTGTTCTAAAAGTGATAAGACAGGAAAATAAAGATAGCAGACTAGACTAAAGGCGCGGTGTGGGAGCCGGGTTGGTCGGTGGAGACGGCGTCACCAGGTGAAGGAGTGGCCGGCTGGCGGGTCTCGGCTTGATCATCGCCGGCGGCAGGCAGTGCACCCGCGCGTGCCGCGTTGCTGGAGGCACAGTCAAGCTGAGGCTGGCCGGCCGCTCCACCATCCGGCCCGGCGTCTTCACCCTCCTCCTCCTCCTCTTCGCCCTCATCGCTGGAGTCGATCTCCTCCGTCGAGTCTTTCCTGTCTGCCGGGTTCAGCCCGAACCATTCCTCCGGCTGGGCAACACCGTTGTCGTCCACCTCAGGGGCGAAGGCGCTGGTGTCGGTGTAGTCGGCGATCGCTGAAGCCCGCCGGATGATAGCCGGCCGCGCCGGCTCCAGCTCCGTGTCGGCCTGCTGCCGCCAGGTAGCCAGCTGGTCCAGACTCAGCCCAGGATACCAGGCCTTGACGAACTCCAGCGCCCGCCTGGCGCCGGACCGAGCCGCCAAAGCCTTCCAGGCTTCAAAGCGGCCGACCGCCACCTCCAGCCAGTCGGCAGTCCGACTGGGGGTGCGGGGAACCACTTCGCCAGGCCAGAGGGCGGCCAACATCTGCGCCCCGACACGTTGAAGCCGGCGCAGCAGGCGATGAGCCGGCTGGAGGTGGGCCTGGATCGCCAAGAGCTGCTCCTCCAGCGACCGACGAGCGTTTGGCACGATCTCAGCGCCAGCCTGCCTCTGTGCCTCGCGGCGGGCCTCGATAATCTAGTTGGCGGCGGTAGAGTAGCCAGGGAAGTACTCTGCGCAAGAAAGAAAGAGAAAGAAGAGAAAACACCAAGTCAGAAAACGAGCCAAAAACGGCAAGTGGCAAGAAAGGACGAAGAAGAAGGCGGCTTACCGTCAACCAAATCTTCGATCTGGCCATAGCCATTGATCAGCGTCTACTTCGCTTCGGCCCAGCTAGCCGCCTCTGTCTCGTACTCGGCCTGGAGGGCGGCCTCGTTGTCCTGCACCGCCTTCAGGGCCGCCTTGTGGCTCTCCTCCTGGTCGGCCAACCTCTTGGCCAGGCGGTCACGCTCCTGCGCCAAGGCGGCAAACTCGGCCTCCTTCGCACGAAGGGCGGCCTGAGACCCTCCGAGCTGCTCCCTTAGACTGGCGTTGGCCGCTGCAGGGATGGCAGAGTAAAAGAAGCAATAAGAAGAAGTCGTTAAGGAAGATCCGACCTGACTGCTCAGCAGTCGGCCCGAATCTCAGGGACTACACCCAGTGGGTGCGCTGACGCGCCCCCACGTGAGATAAAAGACGAACCACTTACCCCGGCTCTCAGATAGGTCAGTGGTCTTCTGGGTCAGTTCCCGAGCCTGGGAGTTGAAGGCAGCCGCGCGGAGGTTGTGGTAGTCCTGCAAGTCAGGCAGGAGAGCGAATGAGAACAAGAATAGCAACACAAGGTCTGCTAGGGAGTTCCAAGCCGCCTGCTCAGCAGCCGACTCGGAACTCGGGGACTACACCCAGTGGGTGCGCTGACGCGCCCCCACGGAAGAAATCAAGATCAAAAAAGCAAAGACAAGAAGACTAACCCGGATGGCCACCCGCGTCGCAAGGAACTCGTCGTTGTACTTCCTCAGCGCCGTAGCCTGGGCTTGAAGCTGGGTCCGAATGTCCTGCGCGGCCACATTCATCACGGCCGTCCCTCCGCCCGGCGTCCACCCCGAGCTGGCGCTGGCCGCCTCCATATCCTGGGCCAACGAGCTGGAGCCCGCGGCCGGCTGCGGCTCTGATGCAGCCTTCTGCGGCTCTGACGCGGCCTTCCCCGTCCGCTGGTGCGACGGCGTCCGGACCACCAGATCAGCCCTCGCGGCCGGCTCGCCCCCGGCCGATTGCACAGGCGGCAGGTCAGGCCAGCCGCCTTGAGTCGCCCCAGTCGGCGGGGCCGGTGCCGCCACCCTCTCCAGGATGACGACGTCGTCCTCCCTCTCCAGCCCTGGCCGGTCACCGCCGGCTTCTTCTGGCGGGGGCTCTGGGGCCCCAGGCGCCGCGACGCGCAGTGGGGTGACCAGCAAGGCCCCCTCCGCCATCGCCGCAGCCGCAGCCTCCGCTTGGGCCTTGGCCGTGGCGTCAGCGCGCGCCTTCGCCGCCTCCTCCTCCTGCGCCGCCTTGGCGGCGGCCGCCCTCAATGCCTCCGCCTCCCGCGCCTCCCGCTCCTCCCGCGCCTCCCGCGCGTTCCGCTCCGTCGCCGCCTGAAGATCGGCACGGGGGTCCATGCGGCGAGTAGTGCTTCCAGATCCTCCCGGCGACCCAACGACGGAGGAGGCAGCAGCCCGCTCGAGCGACAATGGAGCTCTGGTTTTTTGGAGAAAGGACGAGGATTCAGGAACTACTAGAGAAAAGAAAAAAGAATACACGAAAGAGTATATACTTACGCCGACACCGTCTGCGGCTGCCTCACCGCCTTGCGGAAGCGGGCCGCCTTCGCGGCCGCCTCCTCCCTCCTGGTCGCCGCTGCCCCGCCTCTGGGCTTCTTCGGCCGACTGCCGAACAAGCCCGGTAGGGCACAACGCTTTTGCCCGCCGCCCCGAGCAGGCAGCGCGGCGGAGGAACCCGCGCCGTGGCCAGGCGCCGGCTGGCGGCGTAGGACGACTTCCGCCTCGTCATCGTCCGGCCAGTCGTCAAAGCTGACTCCAAGCCCGGAGCCGCCTGCCTCGCCGCGGGCTTGGCCACCGCCCGCCTCGGTGTTGTCGTCCATGGCGGCCGCCCCCAAGTCGGGGTTCTCCAGATCGTGCTCCGCCCGGTCGGGGACGAATCGGCGCTCCGTGTCCGACCTGCCTGCAGGCCGAAGAAGAGGGCTCTGTCGAGACAAGCCGACTAGTCAGAGTCGGCCAAAAGGAACTCGGCGACAAAATAGAGAGAGGAGAAAGAGAAAAAGAGAACATACCGTGGGCGGCGGGTGAGCTCGGCAATATGGCTCCTTGCCAAATTGCCACTCTGCGGAGAGCTTGCAGTTCGCAAGGTAGTTCACCATATGGGCCACTTCGTCGTGCGGCATGTCTTTGGTGCACATCCGACTCGGATCGAGCTGGCCGCTCATCTGACAGATCAGATGAGGGCGGCTCTGGAGCGGGAGCACCCGGCGCGTGACGAAGGCAGCCAGCAGGTCGGGCCCCGATAAACCGTCCGACTAGATCATCACCCGCAGTCGGGCGACGGCTGCGGCTCCCGCCGGCGTCAGCGTCACGGCCCGGTAGGACCACTGGGGCCGCCTGCCCTCCGGTGGGCCGGCTTCGTAAACCGGCAAATTGACGTGGTCACCCTGCGGGGCGACGTTCTTCACATAGAAATATGACTTCTGCCATAGCTTCACTGACTGGATCAGCGTGATGACGGGGAAGGGGTTATCCGCAGTCACCCTCCGCATTGCGATGAAGGCGCCACTCTGAGCCGGCACGCCCTGCATACGCGTGCCCAGCTTGGACTGGAAGAACCCCCCCCAGAGCTCGAGGGTGGGGAGGACGCCGAGGTAGCCTTCGCACAAGGTGACGAAGGCGGACAACAGCACCACCGTGTTCGGGGTGAGGTGGTGCGGCTGGAGTTGGTAGAACTCGAGAAAGGAGCGGAAGAAGGCACTCGCGGGCAAGCCGATGCTGCGCAAGAAATGCGAGCGGAAGACTACCCACTCGCCTTCCTCCGGCTCCGGCGTGATCTCCTTCTCCAGCGCGAGACGGACCCGCACCTTGTCCGCGCCGGGCAGCCGCTGCGTCTTGCGGAGGAACTCGACGTGATCCTCATGGACGTTGGAGCCGTCCCAATCCCCGCCGTACTGCATCGCGGCGTAGGGCTGGCGAGAATGAGTGCGGCGGCGGAGAATCGAGTGGTAGAACGGTGCGGCAGCGAGGGGCTGTTGCAAGAAAGAGCAGAAGGAAGAAGATAGCGGAGAGGAGAGGGGCGTGCGAGCTCCTGCCGCTTCCCCCCTACTTATAGCTTCGCACGGTGAAGCCGAGGAGGCGAGGCATGGGGTGAGACGTGGGATTAACTGCACCCACTCACCCCACGCCCGCGATTATTACGCCCTAAAGGCGTGCCGAAACCGCCACAGGAAGACGTGCGGGCGGCTTTGGGCCACAGAGAATCCGCGCCTGGGCCCGGGCATAGGAGTGGTGGGCCCCCGACCTGCGGCGACGTCTCGTCCGCGCGTGGGCTGGCAGGCTTTTTAGCCAGGGGATGCCACGTGGTTCGCTGGCGGCAAGTGGCCGGCCCGCGGCCCAGTGCGCGCGCTGGCAGACTCCTGCCTTCCGACTTCAAAAAATTTCGCCAAGACGGCGCGACCAATCGAAGCCGGCTCCCGGCTGCCGACTTGTCAAGATAGGAAGCTGACCGAGTTTCTCGACTTCCCACAACCTCGAAGCTCAGTCAGCTTCGGGGACTACTGTCAGAGTAAATGGCCACGGGTAGCCTAACCGACTCCCCCTGGCTCCTCAAAAAATTATCAGGCCATTCGAGCCTTCAAGCATTCGAAGCACTGGGCCGCCTTCCCCCGGCCGGCTATCCCAGGGGTCGACTCTCAGAAGGCGACCCAGTCCCAGAAACCTTCCCCAAGAAAGCCACGAAATGGCCTACTCTAGGAAGCCGGCTCCAAAAGGACTGACTCCCAAACGCCGGCCATGAAGAACGCCGACTCCAAGAAGCCGGCCAAGGTCGCAGCCACCAAGACTTTGTGCACATAACGGTGACAAGATGGGGCGTGGTCGCAGTACGGCCCACTACCCCCGAATCCCGAAGCAGGCATGGCCACAGGACGCCGTACGGGTCAGCCATCTCCCATCCGGCTCGGCACTGTAGCCATGTTGGCCTCAACGTCATCCACGACAGACGCCAGTACGGCCCGCGGGCGGCGGGCCCCTTTAGCCAGAGAGATGCACGAAGGCGGCCCGGCCTCCCCCAGTCGGCCAAGGGCGTAGCCGGCCCCCGGGAGCCGGCTACCCCCTCCCTCGAGACATGCGCCACATTAAGGAGACAAGACGAGGTAAGGCTACAATGAGGGCCCGCAAGGCGGCACACTGTAGCCACGCTTGCCTCGACAAAGCCCTCATCATCAGGGGCAAGGCAAACAGTAACCAGCCACCGACAAGACCCCCAAGCGGTGGGGCCGGCCTGTCGACCAAGAGGCCGGCGGCCGGCGGGACCCACCAGTCGGCGGGCCCCAATGGCCGGCGGAGAAGCTGGCGAACACAGACACTGACGGCTGGGACCCGCGCCCTGCCGGATTACAATTGTACCCCCGGGGGGTAGGCCTATATAAACCCCCCGGGGCACCCATGCAAAGGGTTGGTCTCATAGAGTTACACACACACCATATAGAGAGGAAAGTGAGAGCTAGCCTTGCTCTTCTTGTCCCTCGAATCCGACAGCTCAAGGAGCACTTGTAGCTACTCGTTTTGATCTAGTGATCATGCGGAGACCCCGCAGAGCAGGACTAGGGGTGTTATCTCCACGGAGAGCCCCGAACCTGGGTAAGATTCGCCGGCGTGCATGTCTTCGCCTCATCCCGTTTCCAGGCACCGGCGACGTCTTACTGGCTCCCACAATGATAAGCCACCCGTTGGCATATGTCGCACCTACCACCCGACACCATTTGTGATAGGGACCTTTATTATGCAGTCCATCGCTTTTATTGCTTCCATATCACAAGATCGTATAAAGCTTATTTTCTCCACACTAAAAGATCATACATATTTAGAGAGCAATTTTTATTGCATGCACCTATGACAACTTACTTGAAGGATCTTACTCAATCCATAGGTAGGTATGGTGGACTCTCATGGCAATACTGGTTTAAGGGATGTTTGGAAGCACAAGTAGTATCTCTACTTGGTCTAAGGAATTTGGCTAGCATGAGGGGGAAAGGCAAGCTCAACGTGTTGGGCGATCCATGACAATATACTTTATTTCGGATATAAGAAAACATAACCCATTACGTTGTCTTCCTTGTCCAACATCAACCTTTTAGCATGTCATATTTTAATGAGTGCTCACAATTACAAAAGATGTCCAAGATAGTATATTTATATGTGAAATCTCTCTTCCTTCAATATTCTTTCATGAATTGTTCAAGTGACCAATACAATGTTTGCTAACCTTCAATAAATTTACCACCTCTACTTCTTATATGTGAAGTCATTACTCCCCATGGGATAAGCATATGAAACATATATAATTTTAGATTTATGATATTCAATTCTTTCAACCATTTACTCATAGGATATAAGTGAAGCACACGAGTAAATGACAAACTACTCCAACAAGGTATAAGTGAAGATCAATGAGTAGTTGAATAATTATGTAGCTATGTGAAGACTCTCTCATTTAATAATTTCAGATCTTGTTATTTTATTCAAACAGCAAGCAAAGCTAAAGAAAATAAAATGACGCTCCAAGCAAAACACATATCATGTGGTGAATAAAAATATAGCTCCAAGTAAAGTAACCGATGAATGAAGACGAAAGAGGGGATGCCTTCCGGGGCATCCCCAAGCTTAGGATCTTGGTTATCCTTGAATATTACCTTGGGGTGCCTTGGGCATCCCCAATCTTAGGCTCTTTCCACTCCTTATTCCATAGTCCATCAAATCTTTACCCAAAACTTGAAAACTTCACAACACAAAACTCAACAGAAAACTCGTGAGCTCCGTTAGCGAAAGAAAACAAAACACTACATCACGGTACTTTAATGAACTCATTCTTTATTTTTATTGGTGTTAACTCTACTGTATTTCAACTTCTCTATGGTTTATAAACTATTTTACTACCCATAGATTCATCAAAATAAGCAGACAACACACGAAAAACAGAATCTGTCAAAAACAGAACAGTCTGTAGTAATCTGTAACTAACGCAACATTCTGCAACTCAACAATTATAAAATAAATTGGTGGACCTGAGGAATTTGTCTAGTAATCATCTGCAAAAAGAATCAACTAAATAGCACTCTCCAGTAAAAAGTTTTAGCTAATCTCGTGAGCACTAAAGTTTCTGTTTTTTACAGAAAGATCATAAAGACTTCACCCAAGTCTTCCCAAAGGTTCTACTTGGCACAAACACTAATTAAAACACAAAACCACATCTAAACAGAAGCTAGATGGATTATTTATTCCTAAACATAACCAAAAATCAAGAAACTAAAATAAAATTGGGTTGCCTCCCAACAAGCGCTATCATTTA
Source organism: Aegilops tauschii subsp. strangulata (assembly GCF_002575655.3). Classification (NCBI taxonomy): domain Eukaryota; kingdom Viridiplantae; phylum Streptophyta; class Magnoliopsida; order Poales; family Poaceae; genus Aegilops; species Aegilops tauschii. The sequence goes on along the minus strand of NC_053035.3, from coordinate 365,517,604 downwards.
ACGCCCCTAGCTAGGCATGATGATTTCAATGATGCTCATATAAAAGATAAGAATTGAAACATAAAGAGAGCATCACAAAGAATATGACTAGCACATTTAAGTCTAACCCACTTCCTATGCGTAGGGATTTTGTGAGCAAACAACTTATGGGAACAATAATCAACTTGCATAGGAAGGTAAAACAAGCATAACTTCAAGATTTTCAACACATAGAGAGGAAACATGATATTATTGCAATTCCTACAAGCATATATTCCTCCCTCATAATAATTTTCAGTAGCATCATGAATGAATTCAACCATATAACCAGCAAATAAAGCATTCTTTTCATGATCTACAAGCATATAATTTTTACTACTCTCCTCATAAGAAAAATTCTTCTCTTTCGGAACAGTGGGAGTATCATAAGAGACTTGAATACTATAATTTGTTTCCACATTAAAAGTGTAATGTTCAGAAAAAGGGTAATCATAATCATGACAAGTTTTATAAATATAATCATCACTACTTTTTATAGCATAAGTTTCATCACAATAATCATCATAAGTAGCAACATTGTTCTCATCATAATCAATTCAAACCTCTTCCGAAATAGTGGATTCATTACTAAATAAAGTCATGATCTCTCCAAATCCACTTTCATAAATATTACAATAAGATTCAACATCCTCCAAAATAGTGGGATCATTACTTCCTAAATTGACACTCTTCCAAACCCACTTTCATCAATATAATCATCATAAGTAGGAGGCATGCTATCATCATTATAAATTTGCATATCAAAACTTGGGAGGCTAATAACATCATCTTAATTAAACATAGCATCCCCAAGCTTGGGACAAACATTAATTTCAGCAAATATATTCTCAAATATGTCATCCTCATCAAACATAGCTTCCCCAAGCTTGGGCCTTTTCATATCATAAGCATAATCATTCTCATCATTAATAGTATGGATAGCACCAATAGTATAGCAATTATCATCATCACAATGAGTAGTAGGAGCAACATCATTTGGGAGGGATACCTTTTTACCTTTGCTTCTCCATTTTTTCTTTTTCTTCTTCACATCATGTGTGGGTTTATCCCTCTTTTTTGAGCTCCTTATTGATGAGATTGGTTGAATAGAAAGCTCCTCCTCGTTACCTGATTCATCATAAGAAATAATAGGAGGATATTGGGAAGTCTCTTCCCTTTAATTAGTATTCTCTTCATCTTCTATTTGTTTTCTTTTCTTTATGTAATTGGCAATATTTTCAATGCAATTCATCGCACAATACATATAAATTTCTTCTAGATCAATATAGAGGAATTTCTCGAGGTTATATTCTGGAATAATCTTAGTTTGACGTTTCATTTCTTCATAACCCAAAAGCAAACTAAGTTCACTATAATGTGCAAGGCAAATAAAGTCATCACAATTTTTGGACACGATTCGATCATGAAACAATTTGCATTTGATATTTAAATGACCATGTTCATTGCAAAGTTCACAGGTACGGCTAAGAAATTTTAAAATTTCAACACTAAAATTTAGCCTTTCTTGTAACCATTTAGTTTCTAAATGCTTATGCCTCTTGCAATATCTATCTTCCCTATTTGGTGTGTTCTTGCAAACCCAATGCACTCCACAAAAATTGACATGTTTATAGGAGACATTTTCATCATAACTAGTGCAATCATCATTAGTACTATGGATATTCAAGGAGTTCATACTAACAACATTGCAATCATGCTCATCATTCAAAGATTTAGTGCCAAACATTTTAATGCATTCTTCTTCTAACACTTTGGCACAATTTTCCTTCCCATCATACTCACGAAAGATATTAAAAAGATGAAGCGTATAAGGTAAACTCAATTCCATTTTTTTGTAGTTTTCTTTTATTGGCTAACTAGTGATAAAATAGGAAACTAAAAGATTCGATTGCAAGATCTAAAGATATACCTTCAAGCACTCACCTCCCCGGCAACGGTGCAAGAAAAGAGCTTAGTTGACGGGGTGTGAGTGCCGCTTACCTACCTCCCCGGCAACGGCGCCAGAAAAGAGCTTGATGTCTACTACGCAACCTTCTTCTTGTAGACATTGTTGGGCCTCCAGGTGCAGATGTTTGTAGGACAGTAGCAAATATCCCTCAAGTGGATGACCTAAGTTTTATCAATCCGTGGGAGGCGTAGGATGAAGATGGTCTCTCTGAAACAACCCTGCAACCAAATAACAAAGAGTCTCTTGTGTCCCCAACACACCCAATACAATGGTAAATTGTATAGGTGCACTAGTTCGGCGAAGAGATGGTGATACAAGTGCAATATGGATGGTAGATATGGGTTTTTGGAATCTGAAAATAAAAAAACAGCAAGGTAGCAAGTAGTAAAAGTGAGCGTAAACGGTATTGTAATGCTAGGAAACAAGGCCTAGGGTTCATACTTTCAGTAGTGCAAGTTCTCTCAACAATAATAACATAATTGGATCATATAACTATGCCTCAACATGCAACAAAGAGTCACTCCAAAGTCACTAATAGCGGAGAACAAACAAAGAGATTATGGTAGGGTACGAAACCACCTCAAAGTTATCCTTCCTGATCTATCTATTCAAGAGTCCGTAGTAAAATAACACGAAGCTATTCTTTCCGTTCGATCTATCATATAGTTCGTACTAGAAAAACACCTTAAGACACAAATCAACCAAAAACCTAATGTCACCTAGATACTCCAATGTCACCTCAAGTATCTGTGGGTATGATTATACGATATGCATCACACAATCTCAGATTCATCTATTCAACCAACACAAAGAACTTCAAAGAGTGCCCCAAAGTTTCTACCGGAGAGTCAAGACAAAAACGTGTGCCAACCCTTATGCATAAGTTCACAAGGTCACTGAACCCGCAAGTTGATCACCAAAACATACATCAAGTGGATCACGTGATATCCCATTGTCACCACAGATAAGCACATGCAAGACATACATCAAGTGTTCTCAAATCCTTCAAGACTCAATCCAATAAGATCACTTCAAAGGGAAAACTAAATCCATTACAAGAGAGTAGAGGGGGAGAAACATCATAAGATCCAACTATAATAGCAAAGCTCACGATACATCAAGATCGTACGACCTCAAGAACACAAGAGAGAGAGAGAGATCAAACACATAGCTACTGGTACATTCCCTCAGCCACGAGGGTGAACTACTCCCTCCTCGTATTGGAGAGCGCCAGGATGATGAAGATGGCCACCGGTGAGGGATCCCTCTCCGGCAGGGTGCCGGAACAGGGTCCCGATTGGTTTTTTGTGGCTACAGAGGCTTGCGGCGGCCGAACTCCCGATCTATTCTGCTCCCCGATGGTTTTAGGGTATACGGAGATATATAGGCGAAAGAAGTCGGTAAGGGGAGCCACGAGGGGCCCACGAGGGTGGAGGGCGCGCCCAGGGGTGGGCGTGCCCCCTGCCTCGTGCCTTCCTCGTTGCTTCCCTTACGTATACTCCAAGTCTTCTGGACTGCTTCCGTTCCAAAAATTAACTTTCCCGAAGGTTTCATTCCGTTTGGACTCCGTTTGATATTCCTTTTCTTCAAAACACTGAAACAAGGAAAAAACAGAAACTGGCACTGGGCTCTGGGTTAATAGGTTAGTCTCAAAAATAATATAAAAGTGCATAGTAAAGCCCATTAAACATCCAAGATGGATAATATAATATCAAGAATACTTCATAAATTATAGATACGTTGGAGACGTATCAACCGTGGCCGCAGCACCCCCGGCCCCTCCACCGCTGACATGCGGTGGTTCGACGGAGCGCCAGCCTGAGGGCCCCGCCGGTCACGGATCATCTTTATTAGCGACGACGACGAGGCTCCGGATGGTGGATCTCTACTCGTCGAGCTTCTCCGCAGCAGGAGGGAAGTCGAGGAGCAGCTGCGCGCGCGCCAAAGCTTCTGCTGGCGTGGGTGGTGGCGACAGCTGCGTGGACTGGGGCGCGCTTCGACTTCTAACCACGTTAGAAGGAGCTCTGTCACGGCCCAGCGGCTGCGTGTCATTTTCGCCATCACTTCGGCGGGTATGCTGGACTCCTTTGTCCCGCAGATGATGCACGGGACTCGTCCCACGGCGGCTTCCGGGGTCTCCAGCGTGGTGGCGCTACTCATCGCGCGCACCCTGGGAAGAGCGCGTTGTGGGCGCCAGCGTAGGCGTCTTGGAGGTCGCTGCGCCACCCGTGGGTGGTACAGCGACACTCCTGGAGGGCCCCGCACCGCCTGCGGGGGGCCCAGCCCCGTCTTTGGATTTGGCGATGCTGTAACGCCCACGATGCGGCTATATCTCCCACGTGTCGAGGCACGACTTAGAGGCATAACCGCATTGCAGGTATTGTCGCAAGAAGGGTCATCTTCACACAATCCCATGTAATGAACAAGAATGGGATAACGAGAGTTGGCTTACAATCGCCACTTCACACAATACATAATTGATTGATACATCATCCAAAATCCACACATAGACCGACTACGGTCAAATCCAAATGAAAATAAGATAACCCCAAATGCTAGATCCCCGATCGTCTCAACTGGGCTCCACTACTGATCATCAGGAAACGAAAGATAATAATGACCACGTTCCTCGTCGAACTCCCACTTGAGCTCGGTTGCGTCATCTGCACTGGTATCGTTGGCACCTGCAACTGTTTTGGTAGAATCTGTGAGTCACGAGGACTCAGCAATCTCACACCCGCGAGATCAAGACTATTTAAGCTTATAGGAAAGGAAGGTGTAATGAGGTGGAGCTGCAGCAAGCACTAAGCATATATGGTGGCTAACATACGCAAATGAGAGCGAGAAGAGAAGCAACGCAACGGTCGCGAAGCTAGAAATGATCAAGAAGTGATCCTGAAACTACTTACGTGCATACATAACCCAGACCGTGTTCACTTCCCGGACTCCGCCGAAAAGAGACCATCACGGCTACACACACGGTTGATGTATTTTAATTAAGTTAAGTGTCAAGTTCTCTACAACCGGACATTAACAAATTCCCATCTGCCTCATAACCGCGGGCACGGCTTTCGAAAGATAATACCCTGCAGAGGTGTCCCAACTTAGCCCATTATAAGCTCTCACGGTCAACGAAGGATAAACCTTCTCCCGGGAAGACCTGATCAGTCTCGGAATCCCGGTTTACAAGACATTTCGACAATGGTAAAACAAGACCAGCAAAGCCGCCCGAATGTGCTGACAAATCCCGATAGGAGCTGCACATATCTCATTCTCAGGGCACACCGGATTGTCCAAGCTTCCGATAGGCGAGCCCAGAGTTGCCCCTGGTGGCCACCGGCGACTGACGGGTTGGACCAACACTCAGAGGAGCACTCGCCCGGGGGTTTAAAATAAAGACGACCCTCGGGCTCGCGAAAACCCGAGGGAAGAAGGCTTAGGTGGCAAATGGTAAAACCATGGTTGGGCTTTGCTGGAGGAGTTTTATTCAAGGCGAACTGTCAAGGGGGTCCCATCAATCACCCAACCGCGTAAGGAACGCAAACTCAAGGAACATAATACCAGTATGACGGAAACTAGGGCGGCAAGAGTGGAACAAAACACCAGGCATAAGGCCGAGCCTTCCACCCTTTACCAAATATATAGATGCATTAATTAAATAAGAGATATTGTGATATGCCAAAATATCCATGTTCCAACATGGAACCAACTTCAACTTCACCTGCAACTAGCAACGCTATAAGAAGGGCTGAGCAAAAGCGGTAACTTAGCCAAACAACGGTTTGCTAGGAAAGGATGGTTAGAGGCTTGACATGGCAATATGGGAGGCATGATATAGCAAGTGGTAGGTAGCACAGCATAGCAATAGAACGAACAACTAGAAAGATAGAAGTGATTTCGAGGGTATGGTCATCTTGCCTGCAAGGTTCTCAGAGTTGTCGAAAGCTTGATCCTCGTAAGCGTACTCAACAGGTTCCTCGTTCACGAACTCGTCTCCTGGCTCTACCCACAGCAAGAACACAAACAATGGAACCACAATCAATCACAGGAAATGCACAAGCAACATGATGCAATACATGCATGATATGCGATATGTGATATGCGACGCGATGCATATGCGTGCTCAGGAAGAAGAAGGATGAACAAGGCATCAACTTGGCAAACCGAGTATGCCGCTGGAAAGATGAGATGATTTCGTTCGAAATCGATATAAAGAACACCGGAAACGGATGCACGGTTTGCAAATGGCAAGCAAAACAAGAATGACATAATTCTGCGATTAACAACATGATAGCACTTAGAATACATCAAGTAACTATGCTAGAGCACCCCAACATAGCAACAAAGCATATGGCAGTGATCTACAAGAGATGATTGACAAAATATGAATACTGAGCTACGGCTAGATCACCCAATAACAGGTTCAAACAAGCATGGCAAAAGTGCAAAAGATATCAGCTTCACAGACTTGGTGAAAATACTGAACATGGTTGAAACAGCATCAGGTAGCAATGTTCAGAGCAAGCAAAACATATGCTACAGGATCTTATCATAGCAAAACAAGGCATGGAATGAATCTACTAAAAGCATAGCACAAAAGTCCCTTACTGACCATGAGACAAAAAGGATCAGAAGATATGATGGCACTCATGTAAACATAGCAAGTTTCGTTAACAGGTTTCAGACAGCAGAAAACAGAGCATGGCACTAATAGAATTATGGAGGTATCTTTGTGAGCTCGATGCACTCATCACAAAGCAAGGCATGACAAAACAAGCATACCTACGGCAAGATGGCATGTTCATGAAGCTAACCATGGCAAGAGTAAGTTCATATCATGCATGGATCAACTACAACAACCTTGACAAAATTGAATATCATGTTTACATTCTGCCAGGAACATTTTATTGCAAAAGTAGAGCAAGATTGGGACATGCTAGGGCACTCCATAATTTCACACAGGGGCATGGATGGATAGAGCACAATCATATCTACAAAACATCCTTACTGAATATACCCAAAAGAAGCATGGATCTCACAGTAGCCACATGGATACATGGCAACAAAATAACGGCAGATAAAGGATAGCAAAATCCTGTCCCTGAAAACAGAAACATCACGAAGCCTAGTTTGCATGCTTGTGCTAGTCACCACATAGATCACAAAAATACATGGCATACACCCCTGTAAATATGGCATGGCATAGACCAAAACACATGTAGAGCTCATGCTCATAAGATGCACACATCAAATGCAACAAAAATAACAAAACATCAAGTTCTGATAAGTAACAGCAGTAAACATCATATAGCACTCTTGCATCAGAGATTTGGGCCTCAAGATGGACTCAAACGAGCATGGCACAATGGAACAAAATGAAGAGGATCTCGGGGTGAACATTTCGATATATCATACGCATGAAACGGAGCAGTATGCAATGAGATGTGATGCCATGAACAGAGCCACATAGTATGACAGAAAAAGACTTGGAGGGAAATTCGGGGTCAACCTCGATCTAGGGTTCCGTGCACGCGAACCGAGGATGGCCGGGGTTCTCGCCGGAGATCATGGAAGGGCGGCCGGAGAGAGCTCGGGGGAGGCACCGGAGAGGGAGGAGGCGCCGGATCTGGCGAGGGGGAGACCCGGCGGCGAGGGCTTCGGGCGGCGGGGACGGAGTCGCCGGAGTTGGCGCGGGGGCTCGCCGGCTCGGGTGCGGGCGGCCGGCGGGCGGCGCGGGCGGGATCCCGCGCGGGAGGCGTGCTCGGGCGCGGGCGCGACGTACGGGCTCGGGCGGGCCCTCCTCGGGCGCGCCGGGCCGCGGTCGGCGGCGGAGGCGGACGCCACGGGGCGCAGCGCGATTGGCGCGGGGCGGCGGCGCGATCTGTCCGGCCGGACCGGACACGTCCGGCTGCGGAGAGGGGAAGGGGTTAGGGTTGATCTGCGCGAAAATTCCGGGGGGATCACCTATTTATAGGTAGAGGGAGCTAGGAGATTCCAAATGGAGTGCGGTTTTCGCCCACACGATCGTGATCGAACGACCGAGAGCATGGAGGGGGCTTCGATGGGTTATTGGGCTGTTTTGGAGGGGTGTTGGGCTGCACACTCAAAAGGCCTTTGCGGTTACCCGGTTAACCGCTGGAGCATCAAACGACCTCCAAATGGAACGAAACTTGACAGGTGGTCTACCGGTGGTGTACCAAGGCCACTTGGCAAGACTCGGTCCATTCCGAAAATGTTTAACACCCGCTCATGAAAAGAGACAAGAGGGGTGCACCGGTGCATGTGGGAGTGTCGGAATGCAGAACAGACAACGGGGAAAATGCTCGGATGCATGAGACAAACACGTATGCAAATGAGATGCACATGATGACATGATATGAGATGCATGACATGAACAAAATGCAAAACGGAAAACAAAACCCGACCACGAAGGGAATATCATAACACATAGCCGAAAATGGCACGAACGACGCTGCTCGCCAGGCTCTGACTGCCAGAGCGATGCTGGTGCTCGCGGGCCGCGGCTCGGGTTTTGTCCGCGACCGGCCCGCTGCTCGTCCGCACTGGCACGGGCCGTTCGGCTCCCGACGAGCCGATCGCCGTGATCGTCATTTTCTTGGGAGCCATGGCAATGAAGAACCGCTAGGCTAACTGCTGGATCGGATTCTCATGACTACGCCCCCTACCTGGCGCGCCAAGGATGTCGGTGGAAAACGACACCTATGGGATCACAAGAATCCCTACTACGGTTGGCGGGGCGCGGGGTCGTGAGAAGAGCAGGTCTAGCAGGAAGCACACAGATCGTTTACCCAGGTTCGGGCCGCGAGGATGCGTAAAACCCTAGTCCTGCTTTGGTGGATGTATTGAGTGGTCTTGTGTTCTTGAGCTAGCTCCGGTGTGTCACTTGCCCAAAAGAGCCGAATCCCTCTCCAGTATGCCATGGGCCTCCTTTTATAGCGAAAGGGGATGCCACAGTGGCACACAGGAGGTGGAAAGGTCTACAGTGAGCGAGCTTATCGCCCGTATTACAGGACAAGACACATTTAATGTGTCGCTTAGGTGTCCCTTAGCTTTATCGGGGACGGGAACGAGGCCCGTCTTGTCCGTTGCCGCCTCGCCTTGCTTCGACACGCGCCCAGGCCAGCGATGCATGCGGCGCCATGTAGGCAGGCAGGCAGCTGAGGTGGCACGGTGGTAGGGTCTTCATGAAGATCTGCATGCCACCACGCAGGTGCTTGCTGGGTTGGCGTAGAGGCCGCCCGTCGCCACGCAGGTGCCTGCCCAGCTAGTTGAGCTAGCAGCTGCTTGGGGACGGCAGTGGAGTCTTGGTCGACGCGGGCCTGGTTGAGGCCCCGCTCACGCCCTCGGCAAGGGCCTTGCCGGGGGCCCGGCAAGGGTCTTGCCGTGGCGTTGCAGTCGTCCCCAGCAAGGCGCTTGCCGGGGGTCTTGTGGATCTTCTCAGCAAGGATCCCGCCGAGGGTCACCGTCTTCTGGTTCTCATCTGATCTCATATATGTATGGTCTTGACAAAGATCTGCATGCCACCACGGAGGTGCCTTCCGAGCCCTAGTTCCAATGTAGTTGGTTGGGTTGGAACCCGTGGGCTCAAGGGTGGCTCACTCTGTTGGCGTCGGGCGTGCCGCCCCAGCAAGGCCCTTGCCGGGGCTGCTGAGGCTGCCCCGGCAAGGGTCCTGCCGGGGGAGCCTGCTTCGCCCTTTCTGTCCTTTGTGTCTCTGATCTTGGCGTTGCCTTGGCTGTCTTGTGCTTTGGCTTCTCTCCGGCTCCCCTCCTCTGCCCTGCCAAGTGTGGCCGTGGTGCACGGCTCTGACTGCCCGTGCACAAGTAAAGGGGTACAAAGGAGTGCCCCTACTTTTGTACACCGACAGAGGGGTTAATCATAAGTGGGATGCTTGTCCAAGGAAGGGCAGTACCCAAGCACCGGTCCACCCACATATCAAATTATCAAAGTAACGAACGCGAATCATATGAGCGTGATGAAAACTAGCTTGAAGATAATTCTCATGTGTCCTCGGGAGCGTTTTCCTTTACATAAGAGTTTGTCCAGGCTTGTCCTTTGCTACAAAAAGGATTGGGCCACCTTGCTGCACCTTATTTACTTTTATTACTTGTTACCCGTTACAAATTACCTTATCACAAAACTATCTATTACCGATAATTTCAGTGCTTGCAGAGAATACCTTACTGGAAACCGCTTGTCATTTCCTTCTGCTCCTCGTCGGGTTCGACACTCTTACTTATCGAAAGGACTACGATAGATCCCCTATACTTGTGTGTCATCAATATGCACTTGATATATGTGAATAAAATTTGTGGATTATTTATGCTTGCAGGTTTACCCGGAGATGAAGTTAAGAAGAAGGTTTTCCCTTTATGTTTAAAGGGAAAAGCATTGTCATGGTATAGGCTATGCAATGATATTGGATCTTGGAATTGAAATCGATTGAGAATACCTTACTGAAAACAGCTTGTCATTTCCTTCTGCTCCTCGTTGGGTTCGACACTCTTACTTATCGAAAGGACTACGATAGACCCCTATACTTGTGGGTCATCAATATGCACTTGATATATGTGAAAGAAATTCTTGGATTATTTAAGCTTGCAGGTTTACCCAGAGATGAATTTAAGAAGAAGGTTTTCCCTTTATCTTTAAAGGGAAAAGCATTGTAATGGTATAGGCTATGCGATGATATTGGATCTTGGAATTGGAATCGACTGAAATTGGAGTTTCACCATAAAAAATATCCTATGCATCTAGTTCATCGTGATCGGAATTATATATATAATTTTTGGCCTCGTGAAGGAGAAAGTATTGCTCTAGCTTGGGGGAGGCTTAAGTCAATGTTCTATTCATGCCCCAATCATGAGCTCTCAAGAGAAATTATTATTCAGAATCTTTATGCTTGGCTTTCTCATAATGATCGATACATGCTTGATAGTTCTTGTGCTGGTTCTTTTATGAAGAATACTATTGAACTCCGGTGGGGTCTCTTAGAAAGAATTAAACGTAACTTTGAATATTGGGAACTCGACGAAGGTAAAGAGTCAGGTATTAAGCTTAAGTATGATTGTGTTAAATCTTTTATGAATACCGATGCTTTTCAAAAGTTTAGCACTAAATATGGAGTTGACTTTGAGATAGTAGCCTCCTTTTGTGAATCTTTTGCTACTCATGTTGATCTCCCTAAAGAGAAGTGGTTTAAATATCACCCACCTATTAAAGAAGAAATTAAAGAACCGGTAATAGCTAAATATGAAACTATTATTTATAATGTTGATCCAGTTGTTCCTACTGCTTATATTGAAAAACCACCTTTCCCTGTTAGGATGAGGGAACATGCTAAAGTTTCAACTGTGGTCAACAAAAGTTATATTAGAACACCTAAGCCAGCTAAACAAATCAAGGAGTGTTGCTATGGTTAAAGATCTCCTGGAACAAATTATAGATGTTCATGTAATTTACTTCTATGATGAAGTTGCTAGAATTGCCAAACCTGATAAAAAGGATAAACATAGACCCCTTGTTGGCATGACTGTTGTCTTAGTTAAAATAGGATATCACTGTTATCATGGTTTATGTGACACAGGTGCTAGCGTGAGTGCTATTCCTTTTACCTTATATCAAGAAATTATGAATGATATAGCACCCGCTGAAATAGAAGACATAGATGTTACTATTAAACTTGCTAATAGAGACACCATCACACCACTCGGTATTGTTAGAAACATTGAAGTCTTGTGTGGGAAAACAAAATATCCTTCTGATTTTCTTGTTCTTGGTTCCCCACAAGATGACTTTTGTCCCATTATCTTTGGTAGACCTTTCTTGAACATCGTTAATGCTAAAATAGATTGTGAGAAACAAACTGTAGGTGGCAGCTTTGGTGATGAGTCTCATGAGTTTAATTTTTCCAAGTTTAGTAGAAAACCTCATAAAACGAATTGCCTAGTAAGAATGAAATTATTGGTCTTGCTTCTATTGTTGTACCTCCTACTGATCCTCTAGAACAATATTTGCTAGACCATGAAAATGATTTGCATATGCATGAAAGAAATGAAATGGATAAGATTTTCTTTGAACAACGTCCTTTGCTTAAACACAATTTCCCTATTGAAACTCTAGGAGGTCCTCCTCCACCTAAAGGTGATCCTGTGTTTGAATTAAAACAATTGCCAGACACTTTGAAATATGCTTATCTTGATGAGAAGATATATCCTGTTATTATTAGTGCTAACCTTTCAGAACATGAAGAAGAAACATTATTGAAAGTTCAAAGGAAGCACCAAGCTTCTATTGGATATACTCTTGATGATCTTAAGGGCATTAGTCCCACTCTATGTCAGCACAATATTAATATGGGACCTAATGCTAAACCCGTTGTTGATCACCAACGTTGGTTAAATCCGAAGATGAATGAAGTGGTAAGAACAAAAATATTAAAACTTCTGGAAGCAGGTATAATCTATCCTATAGCTGATAGTAGATGGGTATGTCCTATTCATTGTGTCCCTAAGAAGGGACTGTTGTTCCTAATGATAAGAATGAACTCATTCCACAAATAATTGTTACAGGCTATAGAATGGTAATTGATTTTAGAAAATTAATCAAAGCAACTAGAAAAGATCATTACACTCTGCCTTTTATTGATCAAATGCTAGAAGGATTATCTAAGCACACACATTTTTGCTTCCTTGATGGATATTCTAGTTTTTCACAAATACCTGTTTCTCAACTTGATCAAGAAAATACCACTTTTACTTATCCTTTTGGAACTTACGCTTACAGACGTATGCCTTTTGGTTTATACAATGCACCTGATACCTTTCAAAGATGTATGCCTGCTATATTCTCTAACTTTTGTGAAAAGATTGTTGAGGTTTTCATGGATGACTTTTCTGTTTATGGGAAGTCTTTTGATGATTGTTTCTTTTGATGATTGTTTAAGCAATCTTGATCGAGTTTTGCAGAGATGTGAGCAAACAAATCTTGTCTTGAATTGGGAGAAGTGCAACTTTATGGTTAATGAAGGTATTGTTTTGGGCCATAAAATTTCTGAAAGAGGTATTGAGGTGGACAAAGCTAAGGTTGATGCAATTGAGAAAATGCCATGTCCTAAAGATATCAAAGGTATTCATAGTTTCCTTGGTCATGCTGGTTTCTATAGGAGATTTATCAAAGAGTTTTCTAAAATTTCTAGGCCTCGTACACATATTTTGCAAAAGGATATTCCTTTTGTTTTTATGATGATTGTTTAGAAGCCTTCAAAACACTCAAGAAAGCCTTAATTTCTACACCTATTGTTCAACCACCTGATTGGAACTTGCCTTTCGAAATTATGTGTGATGCTAGTGATTATGCTGTTGGTGCTGTTCTAGGACAAAGAGTTGATAAGAAACTAAATGTTATTCATTATGCTAGTAAATCTAGACAGTGCACAACGAAATTATGCTACTATTGAAAAAGAATTTCTAGCAGTGGTGTTTGCTTGTGATATATTTAGATCTTACATTGTTGACTCTAAAGTTATTGTTCACACCGATCATGCTGCTATAAAATATCTTATGGAAAAGAAAGATGCTAAACCTAGACTTATTCATTGGGTTCTCTTGCTACAAGAATTTGATTTGCATATCACTGATAGAAAAGGAGCAGAGAACCCCATGGCTGATAACTTGTCTAGGTTGGAGAATGTCCTTGATGATCCACTACCTATTGATGATAGTTTGCCTGATGAGCAGTTAGCTGTAATAAATGTTTCTCATAACACTCCTTGGTATGCTGACTATGCTAATTACATTGTTGCTAAATATTTACCACATAGTTTCACATACCAACAAAAGAAAAAAATCTTCTATGATTTAAGACATTAGTTCTGGGATGACCCTCATCTTTATAAACAAGGAGTAGATGGTATCATTAGACGTTGTGTACCTGAGCATGAACATGAACAAATCCTACAGAAATGTCACTCCAAAGCTTATGGAGGACATCATGCGGGGGACATAACTACTCACACGGTATTGCAATATGGGTTTTATTGGCCACTCTCTTCAAGGATGCTCGTAAGTTTGTCTTATCTTGTGATGAATGTCAAAGAATGGGTAATATCGGTAAGCGTCAAGAAATGCCTATGAATTATTCACTTGCTGTTGAACCATTTGATGTTTGGGGATTCAATTACATGGGACCTTTTCCTTCCTCTAATGGGTATACTCATATTTTGGTTGCTGTTGATTATGTTACTAAGTGGGTAAAAGCTATTCCAACTAGTAGTGCTGATCACAACACCTCTATTAAAATGCTTAAAGAAGTTATTTTCCCAAGGTTTGGAGTCCCTAGAAATTTAATGACGGATGGTTGTTCACACTTTATTCATGGTGATTTCCATAAAATGCTTGCCAAGTATGATGTTAACCATAGAATTGCATCACCCTATCATCCTCAGTCTAGTGGTCAAGTTGAACTTAGCAATAGAGAAATAAAATTAATTTTGCAAAAGACTGTCAATAGGTCTCAGAAGAATTGGTCCAAGAAATTAGATGATGCACTTTGGGCTTATAGAACAACATATAAAAATCCTATGGGTATGTCTCCTTATAAAATGGTTTATGGAAAGGCTTGTCATTTGCCTCTTGAGTAAGAATATAAAGCTTATTGGGCAATTAAAGAACTCAATAATGATTTCAAACTTGCTGGTGAGAAGAGGTTATCTGATATTAGCTCATTAGATGAATGGAGAACTCAAGCTTATGAAAATGCCAAGTTATTTAAAGAAAAAGTTAAAGATGGCATGATAAAAGAATCCAAAAGCGTGAGTTCAAAGTTGGAGAATATGTTCTTTTGTACAACTCTCGTTTCAGATTCTTTGCCGGAAAACTCCTCTCCAAATGGGAAGGACCCTATGTTATCGCGGAGGTTTATCTCTGGAGCTATCAAAATAAATAATGTCGAATGTACTAACCCGAAGGTTGTGAATGGGCAATGAATAAAACGTTATATCTCAGGTACGCCCATTAATGTTGAAAGCAATATTATCCAAACTATGACACCGGAAGAACACATAAAAGAAACCTTCTGAAACACTCCAAAATCGTGAAAAAGAGGAGGTACATGATACGGTAAGTAAACAGACTCCAAAAAATCAGCAAAAATATTTTTTGTCCGTTTTGGAATATAACAAAAATTAGGAAATAAGAAACTACCAGGAAGGTGACACTGGTGGGCACAAGACACCAGGGCGCGCCTGGCTTGCCAGGCGCGCCCAGGTGGTTTGTGCCCACCTCGAGTACCTTCCGAACTCCGTTTTTTCTTTTGTTTGCTTGTTTCCTAAGTAAAAAATCTTTATATACCCCCCGAACCTATTGACCACCATATCGCGGAGAAATCTCCTATTTTCTTTTCTCGCTATTTTTGGTCAGATCTGTTGAGCCAGGCATCATGTCTTCTTCTTCCTCCAACAACGTGGAAGAGGATGCTTGGTTGATGAAGATCGAGCTGAAGAGAGAAGAGCCCGTTGAAGCCGCAAGGTGGCCACCGGAGATTAAGCGTCGGTGGTTGAGCAGGCCTGGCCTGCTGAGGATGAAGAAGAAGATATCCTTAAACCTTACTATGATCATCTCACCCCCACCGAGATCGAAGCCTTTCGGATCATCGAAATGGTTCATGTGCAAAATAAATATCTCACCCATGAAAATATTCTGTTGCAAGAGCACATCATCGCCCTCTGGAGCATCATCCGTAGATTGGAGAATCTCTTGGTCATGAATGAGAAGATCGCTACCACTTCATCACCACTACCTCCTTCTTCATCACCAAAAGAAAATTGAGTAGCCTGGTATGTGCACTCCCCTTGGCTTACGCCAAGCTTGGGGGAGGTGCCCTGGTATCGTATCATCTTCACTATCTTTTGCCTTTACTTATCTTAGTTTGATCCATAGTTATCTTTTGCTTTAGATGAATAAAAGTTTAGTTCGATCCTTTCTTTTTGAGAGTTTGCTTAGTGATCTATCCTTGTAATCGTGTGCGAGATATATAATAAAGTTTAGTTTGAGTTTTGCTTTCTTTACTTTCATATTGCAATAAAAAAGAAATAAATGAAAAAGATCATATGCTAATCTTATGGTAGGTAATAACACCACATAAGGAAAAGTACAAGTAGAAAATTTTATTGGAGATTGACAAACATAGCATTGGTCAATGATGCAATTCATGAAAGAATTAATAAGGGAAGAGAAGTTTCACATGCAAATACACTATCTTGGAAATCTTTTGTGATTGTGAGCCCCCATCAAAATATTATATGCCAAAATTGTTGATGTTGGACAAGGAAGACAACGTAATGATTTATGTTTGTTCATATTCACATAGAAGTTATATTGTCATAGATCCTTCAACATGTGGTGCTTGCCCCCCGTCTTTGCTAGCCAAAAATTCCACACCAAGTAGAGATACTACTTGTGCATCCAAAAACCCTTAAACCCAATTCTTATTTTCAAGAGTCCACCATACCTACATAAGGATTGAGTAAGATCCTTCAAGTAAGTCGTCATCGGTGCAATATAGCAATAAAAATTGCTTCTAAAAGTGTTAGATCATTTAGTGTAAGAGAAAATTGAGCGTTGTATGAACTTGTGATAGCAAAGAATAAAAGCACCAGACTGCATAATAAAGGTTGCTATCATAAGGGGCAATATAACGTGACGTTCTTTTGCACTAAGGGGTTGAGCATACAAACAAAAAGTGCATGGCAACCTCTGCTTCCCTCCGCGTAGGGCCCATCTTTTACTTTCATGTATTTACTTTTATGCAAAGAGTCAAGTTTTCTATCTTTTATTTTTAATTTTCTCTTTTGGCAAACATCATGTGGTGAGGAAAGATCAAGGCACATATATCCAGTTGGATGTGGGTAGCATGAGTTATTATTGTTGACATTACCCTTGAGGTGAATGCGTTGGGAAGCGAAACTATAAGCCCACATCTTTCTATGTGTCCGGTTGAAACGTTTTTCTCATGTGTATGCGGTGAGTGTTAGCAATCATAGAAGACTACAATATGGTTGAGTATGTGGACTTGCCTAAAGGCTCCAATACGTGACCCTTCTTGAAAAAATGATGAATTATACTTGCAAAGTTGACTGAGAACATAGTTTGTTGGTTTCCAATAGAGTTTATGCTTTATACTTCGATGTTGTGATGAATTGTTACTTATTCATGAGAAGTCTATGATAAAAGTTCTATGATAAACTTCTATGTTTAAGTTTGTTGTTGTTATAATAATTTACATGATGCTTCTATGTCCGTATTTTGTTTTTATCGACACCTCTCTCTCTAAGCATGTGGGCATGTTTTCGATTTTGGTTTTCGCTTGAGGACAAGCGAGGTCTAAGCTTGGGGGAGTTGATACATCCATTTTGCATCATGTTTACCTACTGTTATTTATAATTTTTTAATGCATAATAATGCTATTTGGAGTAATTCTAATGCCTTTTCTCTCATAATTTGCAAGGTTCACACAAAGAGGGAGAATTCCGGCAGCTGGAAATCTGGACCTGGAAAAGCTACGTCAGGCCACCTATTCTGAACAACTCCAAATAAGCTAAAACTTCATGAGGAATTTTTATGAAATAAATAAGAAATAGTGGATCAAATAACTACCGGAGGGGGGCCACCTGGTGAGCACAAGACACTAGGGCGCGCCTGGCCCCCCAGGCGCACCCTGGTGGGTTATGCTCAGCCCAGCCCACCTCCGGTGCCCATCTTCTGGTATATAAGTCATTTTGACCTAGAAAAAAATAAGGGGAGGACTTTCGGGACGGAGCGCCGCCATCTCGAGGCAGAACTTGGGCAGGAGCACTTTTGCCCTCCGGCGGAGCGATTCCGCCGGGGGAACTTCCCTTCGGGGGGGGGGGGGAATGATCGTCATCATCATCACCAAGAACTCTCCCATCTTGGGGAGGGAAATCTCAACATCTTCAAGAGCACCATCTCCTCTCAAACCCTAGTTCATCTCTTGTGTTCAATCTTTGTATCGGAACTATAGATTGGTACTTGTGGGTGACTAGTAGTGTTGATTACATCTTGTAGTTGACTACTATATGGTTTATTTGGTGGAAGATTATATGTTCAGATCCAATATGCTATTTAATACCCCTCTGATCTTGAGCATGATTATCATTTGTGAGTAGTTACTTTTGTTCTTGAGGTCACGGGAGAAATCTTGTTGCAAGTAATCATGTGAACTTGATATGTGTTCGATATTTTGATAGTATGTATGTTGTGATTCCCTTAGTGGTGTCATGTGAATGTCAACTACATGACACTTCACCATATTTGTGCCTAAGGGAATGCATTGTGGAGTAATAATTAGATGATGGGTTGCGAGAGTGACAGAAGCTTAAACCCTAGTTTATGCGCTATTCCATAAGGCACCGATTGTATCCAAAAGTATAATGCTATGGTTAGAATTTATTCTTAAAAGTTTTGTTTTTGTTGCGGATGCTTCCGAGGGGGTTAATCATAAGTAGGAGGTTTGTTCAAGTAAGAACAACACCTAAGCATAGATCCACCCACATATCAAATTATCAAAGTAGAGAACACAAATCGAACCAACATGATGAAAGTGACTAGATGAAATTCCTGTGTACCCTTAAGAATGCTTTGCTTACTATAAGAGATAGTTTTGGCCTATCCATTGCCTCAAAAGGATTGGGCTACTGATACATCTCCAACGTATCTATAATTTTTGATTGTTCCATGCTGTTATATTATCATTCTTGGATGTTTTACAATCATTTTATAGCCATTTCATATCATTTTTGGTACTAACCTATTGGCATAGTGCCAAGTGCCAGTTGCTGTTTTCTACATGTTTTTTACATCGCAGGAAATCAATACCGATTGGAGTCCAAACGCAGCGAAACTTTTTTGGATTTTTTTGGACTAGAGGACATCCAGTGGGCCGAAGAAGCGCCGCGGGAGTGCTGCGAGGGGAGCACAACCCACCAGGGCCCGCCTGGAGGCCCAGGCGCGCCCTAGTGGGTTGTGCCCACCTCGGGTGCCCCCTGAACCGACTCTTTGATCTATAAATACCCCAATATTCCAGAAACCCTAGGGGTGTTGACGAAAATCAATTCTAGCCGCCACATAGTCCAGAACCACCAGATCCAATCTAGACACCATCACGGAGGGGTTCACCACTTCCATTGGTGCCTCTCCGATGATGCGTGAGTCGTTCTTTGTAGACCTACGGGTCCGTAGTTAGTAGCTAGAAGGCTTCCTCTCTCTCTTTTGATTCTCAATACAATGGTCTCTTGGAGATCCATATGATGTAACTCTTTTTGCCATGTGTTAGTTGGGATCCAATGAACTTTGAGTTTATGATCAGATCAATCTTTTTATCTGTGAAAGTTATTTGAGTCTTCTTTGATCTCTAATATGCATGATTGCTTATAGCCTCATATTTATTCTCCGATATTTGTTTTTTTAGCCAACTTGATCTATTTATCTTGCAATGGGAAGAGGTGCTTTGTAGTGGGTTCGATCTTACGGTGCTTGAGCCCAGTGAAAGAAAGGGAACTGACACGTATGTATCATTGCTACTAAGGATAAAACGATGGGGTCTATTTCTACATAAATATATCTTGTCCACATCATGTCATCGTTATTATTGCATTACTTCGTTTCTCCATGAACTTAATACACTTGATGCATGCTGGATAGCGTTCGATGTGTGGAGTAATAGTAGTAGATGCAGGCAGGAGTCGGTCTACTAATCTTGGACGTGATGCCTATATAATGATCATTGCCTAGATATCATCATGATTATTTGAAGTTCTATCAATTGCCCAACAGTAATTTGTTCACCCACCGTTTGCTTTTTTTCTCGAGAGAAGCCACTAGTGAAATCTACGGCCCCCGAGTCTCTTATTTAATATATTTGCCTTTGCGATCTATTTTATTTGCCTTTTATTTCCAGATCTATTAAAAAAAGAAAAATATCTTGCTTCACTTTATTTTATTTGGCGTTCGATCTATCAATATTTACTACTCTCTCACGTCCGTTTGCCAATTTCTGGCGCCGTTACCCGAAAGGGATTGACAACCCCTTTTACATGCCGGGTTGCGAGTATTTGTTATTTATGTGCAGGTGTTGTTTACATAGTATTGCTTGGTCATCCTACTGGTTCGATAACCTTGTCTCATCACTGAGGGAAATACCTACCGCCGCTGTGCTGCATCATCCCTTCCACTTTGGGGAAATACGGACGTAGCTTCAAGCCGCATCAAAAGGAATTTCTGGCGCCGTTGCCGGGGAGGATCTTCAACATATAACAGGTTCCTAATCACAAATCTCATCTCCTCGCAATTTACATTATTTGCCATTTGCCTCTCGTTTTCCACTCCCCCACTTCACAACAATTTTCGTTTTATTTGCCCTCTTTTTCGTTCGCTGTTTTCTTGCGTGGATCTGTTTTTGATTGCAATCTTGTTGCGTAGTCACAATGACTCAAGAGAACACAACGTTGTGTGATTTCTCAAATACCAACAACAATGATTTTATTGGCACTCCGCTTGCTCCTCCCGCCACTAGTGCGAAGTCTTGTGATAATAATACTGCTCTGCTGAATCTTGTTATGAAAGGTTAATTTTCTGGTACTCCTAATGAGGATACCGGGTCCCATCTTAATACCTTCGTGGAATTACGTGATATGCAAAAGAAAAAATATGTGGACAATGATGTTGTGAAGATGAAATTATTTCCGTTTTCTTTGCGAGATTCTGCAAAAATTTGGTTTTCTTCTTTTCCTCGCAATAGTATCGATTCTTCGAATAAGTGCAAAGATGCTTTTATCACTAAGTATTTTCCGCCCGCCAAAATTATTTCTCTTAGAACCCAGATCATGAATTTCAAGCAACTTGAACATGAGCATGTTGCACAATCTTGGGAAAGGATGAAAATGATGCTAGGAATTGCCCAACTCATGGGTTAAATCTTTGGATGATCATACAAAGTTTTTATGTGGGGTTGAATTTTGTTTGTCGTAATATTTTAGATTCCGCCGTGGGTGGTACTTTTATGGAAATTACTTTGGGTGAAGCCACCAAATTGCTTGATAATATCATGGCAAATTATTCACAATGGCATACCGAAAGAGCTCCTACTAGTAAAAAAGTTAATTCGGTTGAAGAAATTTCTTCTTTGAGTGAAAAAGTTGATGCTCTTATGAAATTGGTTGCTAGTAAAAGTGCTCCTATTGATTTTAATGATATGCCTTTGTCTACTTCGATTGAGCAAAATAGTGATGCCGTAGATGTGAAATTTATCTCGCGAAATAATTTCAATAATAATGCTTATAGAGGTAATTTTAATCCTAGGACATTTCCTAGTAATTCCTCTAATAATTATGGTAATTCCTATGGTAATCCTTCTTATAATAACAATATGAATACCTCTGATCTTGAGAATAATATTAAAGAATTTATCAACACACAAAAAGTTTTCAACACTACAATGGAAGAAAAGTTGAATAAGATTGATGATTTGTCTAGAAGTGTTGATAGAATTTCTCATGATGTGGAAAATCTCAAGATGAAATTTTTTGTGCCTAAAGTTGAGGAATCAATTAAAGCTCTTTATGTTTCTATGGATGAAAGTAAGAAAAGAACCGCTATGCTTAGAGCTAAAAGAGCTTTTTTAGAAAAAGGGTTTTCTAGTGATTGCTTTCATAAAAGTGATGAAGATCTTAAAATGATTGGTGTTTCTTCAATTGATTCCTTGTTTAGTAAAATTAATATTGATGAAAAATGGACTGGAGAAGAGTCAACTTTAGTTAGAAGGCATCTTGATAATTCGGAGGGTGAAAATCTTGTTGAGAAAATTGATAAAAGTGGGTTTGAAGAGGTCAAGACTTTTACTAGTGATGTGCCCACTCTTTTGGATTACAAAGACTTTAATTATTATAGTTGCTCTTTGATTGATTGTATTTGTTTGTTGCAATCCATGATAATTCACCCCATGCTTATGAACAAAATAAAGCTTTTACTAAACATATTGTTGATGCTATGATGAAAACTTTGGAAGAAATGTTGGAATTAGAAGTTTCAATTCCTAGAAAATTACATGATGAGTGGGAACCTACTATAAAAGTCAAGATTAAAAGTGTTTTGCTTTGTGTGACTTGGGTTCTAGTGTTTATACAATTCCGAAATCTTTATGTTATGTGCTTGGTCTTACCGATATCGAAGAATGTTCTTTAAATTTGCACTTGGCGGATTCTACTATCAAAAAGCCTATGGGAAGAATTAATGATGTTCTTATTCTAGCAAATAGGAATTGTGTGCCCATAGATTTTATTGTTCTTGATATTGATTGTAATCCGTCTTGTCCAATTATTCTTGGTAGACCGTTTTTATGCACTATTCGTGTTGTGATTGATATGAAAGAAGGCAATATTAAATTCCAATTTCCACTAAGGAAGGGTATGGAACACTTCCCCAGAACAAGAATTATACCTCCATATGAATCAATCGTGAGGGCAACTTATGGATCTCGAAACAAAGATGACAAAACTTAGATCCTTGCTTTATGCCTAGCTAGGGGCGTAAGACAATAGCGCTTGTTGGGAGGCAACCCAATGAATAAAATTTATTTTTACTTTTTGCTTTCTGTTCTTGAGTGTTTGTACAATTATGCTACTGGTATTATTGTGTTTCTTGTGTTTTAATTAGTGTTTCTGCCAAGCAAAGCCTTTAGGATCTTCTTGGGTGGTAGTCGTTTGATCTTGCTGAAAAACAGAAACTTCCGCGCCCAATTTTTTTTTGTTAAAAATCACAGAAGCGTGATAAAATAGTAAAATACCCATTATTTTTGCAAAAGATTAACACACAAATTGCTCACTGGGTTCTAATTTTTTCAGAATTTTTGGAGTTACAGAAGTATTCAAAATTTTTAGATTGCTACACACTGTTCTGTTTTTGACAGATTCTGTTTTGTTTGCGTTGTGTGCTTGTTTTGATGATTCTATGGTTTTCTTTGATGAGTTTTTGCCATAGAAAAGTTGGAATACAGTAGATATAATGCAAGAATAAAATATGTATTGGTTTGCTTCAGTACTTATAGTAGTGATTTGCTTTCTTATACTAACGGATCTCACGAAGGTTTTGTTGAGTTTTGTGTGATTGAAGTTTTCAAGTTTTGGGTTATCTTACGATGGTTGAAGGAATAAGGAGTAAGAAGAGCCTAAGCTTGGGGATTCCCATGGCATCCCAAGCTATTATCCAAAGAGAAGTAAGCAACTAAGCTTGGGGATGCTCCGAGTGGCATCCCCTCCTTCTTCTAACGGCCATCGGTATTTTACTCGAAGCTATATTTTTATTCGTCACATACTATGAGTTTTTCTTGGAGCGTATTGTATGATATGAGTCTTTGATTGTTTTGATTTGTGTTCTAAGTCTTGAATCCTTGTTGGACACCTATTTTAGAGAGCCAAAATTATGCCATGACTTGTTAGAATTGCTCTCTATGCTTCACTTAAATTTTTATTAGCTATGGATTTGCTCTAGTGCTTCAATTATATCTTTTTGAGCACGGTGTGCTTGGTTATTTTTGAAGAAATGCTCTCTTGCTTCACTTAGATTTATTTGAGAGTTAGTAATTTTCTTAAGAAGTTCTCTCTTGCTTCACTTAAATTAATTTGAGAGAAAGAAATATTATGCTCATGATCTTCACTTATATTTGTTTGAGCTTATCAAAAGCAACACTTGAAAATTAGTCCCAAAGTGACAGATATCCAAGAAGGATATAATAAAAACTTTCATGAAGATCATTGGACAAAATAAACATGATTCCTTGTAATAGTTTTGAGATATGATGATGCGATATGTGTGTCATGTTGATGAGTAATTGTGCTTTAGTAAGAATATTGGTGTTAAGATTTGTGATTCCCTATGCAAGCACGAAAGTCAATAGTTATGCAATGAAATTACATCCTACTTGTGGTGCATTATTCGGTGTTAATTATGCTTAATGCTCGCTTAAGAGATTATTCGTTTCTTGGTTGGTCGCTTCTCAATCTTTTGCTAGCCTTCATTTTGCACTAAGTATGATCACTACTTGTGCATCCAAAAACCTTTAAACCAATTTTGCCACATGAGTCCACTACATCTACCTATATGTGGTATTCTTTTGCCGTTCTAAGCAAATTTGTATGTGCCATCTCTAATTTTCAAAATAAACTTCCCTTTTGTGTGTTCGTACCACTCGCGAGGCGGTGAGGGGTGACTAATATTTTCCATGCTAGATGTGTTATTCTCACGATGAGTGTTTATTCACTTGTCATTGCACGAGAGTAAGGCAAAGGTATTAGGGATGCCCAGTCCAGGAATGAAAAATGAATTTACTTTATGTTGTCAAATAATAAATTCCTTGGAAAGTGTTGGTACGGAGGTCACCCGTGGATATGGTTAGCCATGGAAAGTGAAAGTATGATGGAAAAAGGAATAAACTTTCCTTTCTGTTTGGGAACCGCCTATGATATATCTAGCATGGAAAGTGTTGGGAACTCTAAGTCATTTTCGTTGGTGGGAAAAGCACACCTCCCAAAATGTTTTTATCTCTAAGTTTTTCGCTTTGAGCTCTGGCACCTCTACAAATCCCTACTTCCCGCCGCGAAGGGCCTTTCTTTACTTTATGCAATTTTTATTTTCAATTTGAGTCTCCATCTTCTCTTATAAAGCACCAACTAGGAGGCACTATGATCACACTTGAGCAATGGGTGTAGTTAATATGCGAGTGTGTTTCATGAATGGATCATTGATTGAGCATGATGGGCTAGGGATAACTTATTTTAGCGTTGATATTTTGAAAGACGTGGTTTCTTGTTGATATGCTTGAGTATTTAAGTCATCATGTCAAAACTAGACTGTTGCCTTGAACCATATAAAAGTCCAAATGTCCATGCTATAAAGAAAACAATATGAGATGACATGTTAGGCAGCATTCCACATAAAAATTATGTTTTTATCATTTACCTACTCGAGGACAAGCAGGAATTAAGCTTGGGATGTTGATACGTATCCAACGTATCTATAATTTTTGATTGTTCCATGCTGTTATATTATCATTCTTGGATGTTTTATAATCATTTTATAGCCATTTTATATCATTTTTGGTACTAACCTATTAACATAGTGCCAAGTGCCAGTTGCTATTTTCTACATGTTTTTTACATCGCAGGAAATCAATACCGATTGGAGTCCAAACGCAGCGAAACTTTTTTGGATTTTTTTGGAGTAGAGGACATCTAGTGGGCCGAAGAAGCGCCTGGGGGGGGTGCTCCGAGGGGAGCACAACCCACCAGGGCGCGCCTAGAGGCCCATGCGCGCCCTGGTGGGTTGTGCCCACCTCGGGTGCCCCCTGACCGGACTCTTTGATCTATAAATACCCCAATATTCCAGAAACCCTAGGGGAGTCGACGAAAATCAATTCTAGCCGCCACATAGTCCAGAACCACCAGATCCAATCTAGACACCATCACGGAGGGGTTCACCACTTCCGTTGGTGCCTCTCAGATGATGCATGAGTAGTTCTTTGTAGACCTACGGGTCCGTAGTTAGTAGCTAGATGGCTTCCTCTCTCTCTTTTGATTCTCAATACAATGGTCTCTTGGAGATCCATATGATGTAACTCTTTTTGCGGTGTGTTTGTTAGCATCCGATGAACTTATTTTTATGATCAGATCTATCTTTTTATCCATGAAAGTTATTTGAGTCTTCTTTGATCTCTTATATGCATGATTGCTTATAGCCTCGTATTTCTTCTCCGATATTTGAGTTTGTTTGGCCAACTTGATCTATTTCTCTTGCAGTGGGAAGAGGTGCTTTGTAGTGGGTTTGATCTTACGGTGCTTGATCCCAGTGAAAGAAAAGGAACCGACACGTATGTATCGTTGCTACTAAGGATAAAACGATGGGGTCTATTTATACATAAATAGATCTTGTCTACATCATGTCATCGTTCTTATTGCATTACTCCATTTCTCCATGAACTTAATACACTAGATGCATGCTGGATAGCGGTCGATGTGTGGAGTAATAGTAGTAGATGCAGGCAGGAGTCGGTCTACTAATCTTGGACGTGATGCCTATATAATGATCATTGCCTGGATATCATCATGATTATTTGAAGTTCTATCAATTGCCCGACAGTAATTTGTCCACCCACCGTTTGTTTTTTTCTCGAGAGATGCCACTAGTGAAATCTATGGCCCCCGGGTCTCTTCTTTAATATATTTGCCTTTGCGATCTATTTTATTTGCCTTTTATTTTCAGATATATTAAACCAAAAATACAAAAATACCTTGCTACACTTTATTTTATTTGGCATTCGATCTATTAATATTTACTACTCTCTCACGTCTGTTTGCCATTTTCTGGTGCCGTTACCCGAAAGGGATTGACAACCCCTTTTACACGTCGGGTTGCGAGTATTTGTTATTTGTGTGCAGGTGCTGTTTACGTAGTGTTGCTTGGTTCTCGTACTGGTTCGATAACCTTGGTATCATCACTGAGGGAAATACCTACCGCCGCTGTGTTGCATCATCCCTTCCTATTTAGGGAAATACTGATGTAGCTTCAAGCCACATCAGCTATCTTGGTGCACTTTTGTTACTATTATTGTTACTTGCTCGTTACAAATTATCTTGCTATCAAACTACTCTATTACTTACAATTTCGGCACTTGCAGACATTACCTTGCTGAAAACCACTTGTCATTTCCTTCTGCTCCTCATTGGGTTCGGCACTCTTACTTATCGAAAAGGCTACAATTGATCCCATATACTTGTGGGTCAACAATTCCTGAAGCAGTTCACTCAAGATTACCTCGCAAAGTACATGATTGGTGGACACGCAATGCAGGTTAAAGTATTTCATCCGGACTACAATGAGCATCGAGAAGTCCTAATGAAGACAGTGAAGGATGGACGGGCAGCCATCACAAGGGGTTGGCCTAGAATCGTGCTTCAACCTTGTGCCTGTGCACAGTTGGGCAACAAAACCAGGGTTTGTTGCACCGACAGAAGCCCCCGGGCCTGCCCCGAACGCGCTGATGAGCGTCGTCGGGGTAGGGCCTAATAAGTGCACATGCAAGGTTGCTGAAGGGGTTGGCCCCTTGAGGTTTCCATTGCTGCTTCATTAGTCTTGATTTTGGGGAAGTTTCCGGTTTCCCCGCCCGTGGTGTAAAGCCAATAGTGGTGGGGCCGCTCCAGTGATGGCCCGTGAATGACTTTAATGCACGGGGTAGAAACCGCCAAATTACCCTTCCCACAGCGTGCCCTTATCCTTAGCCACGTATGTTGCATGCATCACGCGGGGTAGGTAACCGAGACGCGTGGCGTGGGAGAGCATCAAGGTGAGGGTCCGCCCGCCTTGAATTGGTGGAGGAGGGCGGTGGTCAACCGTTGATGGAGCAGCTACCCTTCCCCGCCAGCCTATAAAAGGGAGGGTGGAGGAGGGCGGAGTCATCCATCTCTGCATTCCTCTTTCTTCTTCCCTTGTTCTCTACTTCCGCCACTGATGCTAAAGAGAAGATCCTGGGGCCAGCCCTCGGGCTCCAGTTTGGGATTTCCCTTGGATCTGAGAGGGTGGTTCGGGCGGCGCGGTGTCAACGCCGGGAGTGGCAACCCCGGTGTGCTTGCCGCCGGGTCGCCCGTGTCCTTGACTTCAGTGGGTGGGACGTGAACAACACCATATCGCAGCTCAAGATGAGCACGGCGCGTGGTAGTCGACCGCTCCCAATTCTCCCTCTTTCTGCGGCATCCGGGAGGAGCCGTAGGAGAGATTCGCCGCTAATGAGGGGAATCTGGCTCCTCCTGGGCGCGATCTTCTCGTCGAATAGGAAGGCTCCTTGCTTTCTCACACGTCTTCAGGACGTGCGGTTACTTCCAACGCCAGGGTTCCCGGGGCCGACCATGCGCTTTGTAGAAGGGCTTAGAGAGCATGGTGCCCGGCGTGGTGGTCACACCGAGGTCTTCGGGTGGTAGCGATGTGGACGGCAGCGGCAACCCACGACGAGTCAAGAATGGGGGCGACCGTTTCAACGAGTCGTGTTTGTCGGTGACTCCATACCTCACATCTGGTCCTCCGGCAGCGTCACCATCCACGCCTGCCCTCCGGTTTCTTCCTCCTTGCTGGGGAGCAGCGCCGTCCTGATCCCGAGGCACTGAATCCCAGCCGTGCCTGCCTCCGGCCCCTTCGACCTCTTCCTGCAGGGGATGGACAGGGGCAAAGGCATAACAGGGCACTTATCTTTTTTCAATCTTAAATCTGTAGGCAATCGCCAAATTTTAATTCAAATAATGTAATCTCTCGAGTCCATCTTTGTGTTATGTAATGCTTGTACTTGTGTTAGCATATGAATGAAAAAGATGAACCTTGCCGGGAACCCGTGCATGTGTATGTCCATGCAGAGGTGGAGTGCCTCTTAAATAAAAATAAACGAGTTTCCCCAGTAGGATATCCTGCCAGCACCCTCTTTGTCTGCCGGAGAGCTCCGTCTGTCGGGGAACAGACAGAGGGGCCAGCCCCCCGCCAACTCCTTTTTACCAAAGGCTACTGTGACCATCCTGACTGAAGCAACGTTCGAGTCATAGATGGGAGCACCTAAGTATCAAAAGAGAGGCGAGGTTTTCTCATGCAAAGTTATAGCTTTACAAAACACTAATGGACAAGAGGTAAAACTTATCTATTTGGCTTTGCCGGGGATCGCTGTGCCGTGCAATCTTCTCGTCCTTTGTCGAAGCCAAGTTCACGGCAGGAACCTGCAACTCCATGTAGATGAGACTAAATGCAGGATGCAATCCTATCTATATGCATATGAAAATGCTCATGAAATGCTTATGCAGTGATTTGGGTGTGCTCGTGCATGCATGCAATCTTAGTTTGGGCCCCCTACAGCGCTTCTTTATTTTCTCTTGCACGGGGTCATCGCCTTGGCTTTGTACAAGGGGTTACATGCAGCTAAGGCAAGGCCTGCACAAAAGGGTGGCTGCCGGGCAGTGCCCGACAGCCTCGCGCCTTACGGATAGTGCTTACGGAGATGCTCAATATTCCTTGAGTTTTGCAACCGAGTGCCATCCCCGGTCTCTAGACGGACTGCGCCAGGTCTGGTGACTCGTACCACCCGGTAAGGGCCTTCCCACTTTGGTGACAGCTTGTTTGTACCCTTGGCGGACTGAACGTTCCTAAGGACAAGGTCACCTTCCTCAAAACAACGAGCATGAACCCTGCGGCTATGATAGTGACGCAGGGCTTGCTGGTAGCGTGCATCACACGTAGTAGCCCGGAGATGGTTCTCCTCGAGTAGCACAACATCGTCACGCCGGTGTTGACATTGCGCTACTTCATCGTAGGCAAGCACTCGAGGGGACCCATAAATGAGTTCCGTGGGGATAACTGCTTCTGCCCTGTAGACTAGGGAGAAGGGAGTCTGCCCGGTAGCTTGGTTAGGTGTCGTTCTGAGGGACCAGAGAGCTATCGACAACTCCTCGATCCACCGCCTGCCATGCTTCTGCAGTGTATCGAAAGTTCTTGTCTTAAGTCCACGAAGCACTTCAACGTTTGCCCTCTCAGCTTGTCCATTGCTCCAGGGATGTGCCACAGAAGCGAATGAGATCTTGCATCCGAGGGCATGAACGTATTGCATGAAGGCGTGGCTCGTGAACTGGGTGCAGTTGTCAGTGATGATCCTTGCCAGAACTCCAAAACGACACACCAATTCTTTCAAGAACTTGATAGCTGACTGAGCAGTCACCTTTCTCACGGCAGTCACTTCTGGCCATTTTGTAAACTTGTCGATGGCAATGAACAAGCATTCAAAGCCCCCGATTGCTTGGGGGAAGGGGCCGAGGATATCGAGCCCCAGACCGAAAATAGCCATGATAGAGGGATTGTCTGAAGGGCTTGGGCAGGCAGGTGTGTTCTCTTGGAATGCAACTGGCAGGCTTCACATGTCGTGAAGAGCTCGACTGCATCTTGGGGGGATATGGGCCAATAGAATCCTTGCCGGAATGCTTTCCCAACTAACGCCCTTGATCCAATGTGTGAGCCGCACATTCCTCTATGAATCTCAGCTAGCAGTTCCTTTCCATCCTCCTAGGAGACACACTTGAATTTCACACCGTTGGGCCTCCTTCTGTACAGAGTGTCATCGACAAACCGATACATACTAGCCCTCCGAGCTACTTTCTCAGCTTCATCTTGGTCGCCAGGGAGTTCTCCGGTTTGGAGTAAGTGGACAATGTGCCTTGCCCAAGTCAAAGATGATGGGCGTGCGGAACCACTTGAGCGGCTTCCGGGCCTGTGGCGCTGGTTCCGCAGCATTGACCTCTCGTGCCCATCACTTGAGTTGGTGATGAGAGGTGTGCAAAGATGCACCTCCATCAATGCATAGGGCGTCAGTGGCCTTCTGAAATTCCTACTCACTGGTTTCCTCTTCATTCCCTTCATCACTCACATCATCACAGATTTCCTTCTCTTGGCCCCTGGCGGGTTTTCCTTGGTTCCGAAAGGGTTTTCTGGGGTGGTTTTCTTCACCACCTCGGCCCTTACCGCCAGCAGCATTCTGACCTTTTTCCTTATCACGCTTATCATACTCTGCCCTCTGTTTCGTGACAAGCTGCTAAACCTGATAACACTCCTGAAGGTCGTGGCCTTTGGTCCGGTGGATCTTGCAGTACGGCCCATCACCTTTCCCAACTTTTTCCGCGGCAACGGCTTCCCGGCAGGCAGCGCATGCGGCAGATTCCTTGCCGGGGGCCTCAGCCTTGGCCTTCTTGCCGGTACTAGGTGTGCCCGAACCTTCTACAGTCATCACTGCCTTATCTCTTGGCTTCTTACTGCGCTTCTTGCCCTTTCTCTGACTAGTTGATTCATCTTCATCCTCTAAATCAACATTGATGCAATCCTCCTCTCCGGGAAACTTCCTTCCTTCCTCCATCCGAGCACACTTATCCACCAGTGTGTATAGCTCTTTCACAGTCTTGGGCAACCGCACATTCATCTTAGAACGAATGTGATGCTTGTGCACATTGGACTGGAAGGCTGCTATAACGGCTGCCGGAGGCATATTTGGAATATTTCTATGAACTTTACTGAATCCCTATAAATACTTACGGAGGGTTTCTCCATCCTCCTGCTGGAGAAGCTACAGGTCGCTGTGTAACGCCCACGATGCGGATATATCTCCCACGTGTCGAGGCACGACTTAGAGGCATAACCGCATAGTGGTTTTGTCGCAACAGGGTCATCTTCACACAATCCCATGTAATGAACAAGAATGGGATAAAGAGTTGGCTTACAATCGCCACTTCACACAATACATAAATATCATCATACATCATCCAAAATACAAGCATATATAGACCGACTACGGTCAAAATCCAGATGAAAATAAGACAACCCCAAATGCTAGATCCCCGATCGTCCCAACTGGGCTCCACTACTGATCATCAGGAAAAGACACATAGTAACGACCACGTTCCTCGTCGAACTCCCACTTGAGATCGACGCCATCATCTGCACAGGCATCGTCGGCACCTGCAACTGTTTTGGTAGAATCTGTGAGTCACGAGGACTCAGCAATCTCACACCCGCGAGATCAAGACTATTTAAGCTTGTAGGAAAGGATGGCGCAAAGAGGTGGAGTTGCAGCGGCAAAAGCATATATGGTGGCTAACTTGCGCAAATGAGAGCGAGAAGAGAAGCAACGGAACGGACGTCATCTAGCAATGACCAAGAAGTGATCCTGAACACCTACTTACGTCATACATAACTCAGACCGTGTTCACTTCCCGGACTCCGCCGAGAAGAGACCATCACAGCTACACATGCAATTGATGTATTTTAATTGGGTCAAGTGACAAGTTATCTACAACCGGACATTAACAAATTCCCATCTGCCTCATAACCGCGGGCACGGCTTTCGAAAGATAATACCCTCCAGGGGTGTCCCAACTTAGCCCATCATAAGCTCTCATGGTCAACGAAGGATAAACCTTCTCCCGGAAAAACCCGATCAGTCTCGGAATCCCGGTTTACAAGACATCTCGACAATGGTAAAACAAGACCAGCAAAGCCACCCGAATGTGCCGACAAATCCCGATAGGAGCTGCACATATCTCGTTCTCAGGGCACACCGGATGAGACATCCTACGAGTAAAACCAGACCTCGAGTTTCCAGGAGGGGGCCCCGCAGTCTGCTCAGTTCGGACCAACACTCGGAGGAGCACTGGCCCGGGGGGTTAAAATAAGATGACCCTCGGGCTCGCGAAAACCGGGGGAAAAGGCTTAGGTAGCAAATGGTAAAAACCAAGGTTGGGCCTTGCTGGAGGAGTTTTATTCAAGGCGAACTGTCAAGGGGGTCCCATAAATCACCCGACCGTGTAAGGAACGCAAACTCAAGGAACATAATTCCGGTATAACAGTAACTAGGGCGGCAAGAGTGGAACAAAACACCAGGCATAAGGCCGAGCCTTCCACCCTTTACCAAATATATATAGATGCATTAATTAAATAAGAGATATTGTGATATCCCAACATATCCATGTTCCGACATGGAACAACTTCAACTTCACCTGCAACTAGCAACGCTATAAGAGGGGCTGAGCAAAAGCGGTAACTTAGCCAAACAATGGTTTGCTAGGAAAACATGTATGATATGCAAGATATGATATGCGATGCATATGCGTGCTCCGGAAGGAAAATGATGAACATGGCAGTAAATTGGCAAACCAAGCATGCCACTGGAAATATGAGATGATTTCGGTTGAAATCGATATAAAGATCACTGGAATCGGATGCACGGTTTGCAAATGGCAAGCAAGACAAGAATGACACTAATCTGCGATAAACAGCAAGATAACACTTAAGATGCAACAAGCGACAATGCTACAGCATGCCAACATAGCAACAAAGCACATGGCAGTAATATACAGGAGATGCTTGACAAAAGATGAACACTGAGCTACGGCTAGTTCACAACATATCAGACTCAAACAAGCATGGAAAAAGTGCAAAAGATTACAGGTTCACAGACTTAGTGAAAAACTGGACATGGCAGAAAACAACATCAGGTAGCAATGTTCAGAGCACTAAATCAACATGCTACAGGAACTTAAAATAGCAAAGCAAGGCATGGTAGTGTTCTACTAAATGCACATGACAAAAGTCCCTTACTGACCATAAGCCAAAAAGGATCAGAAGATATGATGGCAAACATGTAAACATAGCAAGTTTCGTTATCAGGTTTCAGACTTGGCAGAAAACAGAGCATGGCAGAAATATTAATATGTAGGCCTCTTTGTGAGCTTGATGCACTCACTACAGAGCAATGCATTACAAACCAAGCACACCTACAGCAAGATGGAATGCTTATGAAGCTATCCATGGCAAGAACAAAAGCATAGCCTGTATGGATCAACTACAATAAGCTTGGCAAAATTGCATATCATGTTAAGAATCTGCCAGAAATATTTTATAGCAAAAGTAGAGCAATATTGGTTCATGCTATGGCACTCCATAATTGAAAAAAATTGCAGGAATGGATCAATTACAACTATAGCTACAAAACATCCTTACTGAACATCTCCAAAATATGCATGGATATCTCTGTAGCATCAAGTTTACATGGCAACAAAAGTACAGCAGACAAGGACTTAGAGAAATCACTAAGTCCCTGAAATCAGAAATATTACGGGGCCTACTTTGCATGCTTGTGCTAGTCACCACAGAGATCACAAAATACTTCAAAACACATGTAGAGCTCATGCTCAAAAGATGCACAGATTTAAAGATACAAAAATGACAAATCTCCAAGTTCTGCTAAGAACCAGAGAATAACAGCAACTAGCCCTCTTCCAACAGAGATTTGGGCATCAAGATGACCTCTAATGAACATGGTACAATTTAACAAAATGAAGAGCATCACGAGACGAACAATTTGACATATTACACGCGCGAATTGGAGCTACATGCACGGAGTTATAGCTATACGAACAAGTGCATATGCTGTAGAATTTTAGGACTTGGAGGAATTTAGGGACGAGAAAAAGTCAACGCTCGGGCGATGGTACCAGATCGGATCGGGCCGGCTCCTCGCGCTCGTCTCCGGCGACGGGAGGAAGGGGACGGCAGGGCCGGCGGTCGGAGAGGCGCGGGGCAGGAGGAGGCGAGGCCGGAGGTGGAGAGGCGCCGGCGGGGGAGGCGGTCGGCGGAGGGCGGCGAGCGCGCGGTGGCGGTGGCGGCCGGTGCCGGCGAGGCGGCGGGGCGGCGGGGCCGGCCGGCGTGGCGGCGGCGGGGAGGCCGCGCACGGGAGGCGAGGCGGCGGGCGGCTCGGGCCCGGGAGGGCCACGGTCGGGCCTGCGGGCCGCGGCGGCGGGAGGCCGGAGGCAGGCCACGTGTCGCCACGGGATTGGACGGGACGTGTCCGGCGGGGGATGATTTCGTCCAGCGGCGCGCGGTGGAGAAGCTAGGGTTTCGTCTGCGATTCCGTTTTTCGGGATGCCCACATATAAATAGGTAGAGGGAGCTAGGAGACTCCAAATGAGGTGCGGTTTTCGCCCACACGATCGTGATCGAATGACCTAGAGCATGGAAGAGAGTTTGGTGGGTTTTGGGCTGGTTTTAGAGGGGTTTTTGCTGGATACTCAAATGGACATTGCGGATGCCCGGTTAACCGCTGGAGTACCAAATGACCTCCGAATGGAACGAAACTTGACCGGTAGACTCCGGGTGGTATATTAAGGCCACTTGACAAACCTCGGTCCATTCCGAGAAAGTTTGACACACGCACACGAAAGAAAACAAGAGGGGTGCACCGGAGGAGATAGGAGCGCCGGATTGCAAAACGGACAACGGGGGAAATGCTCGGATGCAAGAGACGAACACGTATGCGAATGCAATGCACATGATGACATGATATGAAAATGCATGACATGACAAAATACAAAACGAAAAACAAAACCCGACAACAGAGGGAAAATCATAACACATAGCCGGAAATGGCAAGAGTCGGAGTTACAAATATGGCAAGTTACATGCGGGGTGTTACACGCTAGGCCTGCCGGGCTCTTGGTGGCCACCAGTGAAGGCACCGATGAACTCATGGCACAGATCTGCCCATGACGAAATGGAGTTCTCTGGCAGGTGCATCAGCCAAGACCTCACATTGGACTTGAGGGCCAAAGGGAAGTAGTTGGCGAACACCTCTCGTCTCTTCCCCCAGCAGCCTGAACAACGATGGTATAGATGCTCAGGAACTCTACCGGGTTCAGCCTCCCGTCGTATTTCTAAGGTATCTCTGGCTTGAACATGCGAACGGACGGCCAACGGACTTGCTGCAGCTCTCGTGTAAAGGATGGGCAACCGACCTGAAAGGTAGCCAGCCGCCAACACTGAGCGCAGGCTCGTCGACGTCAAGGCCGCCGCACCCATCAGTCTGGCGGAAGTCGTCGTGGTGCAGATCCATGACGACGCGCGCATCTCCCCGCCGCCTATCCTTCGGGGCTCGACGTTGGCCGGGACGTGCTCGAGGGTCGAGAGAGGCCATCGAGACGTCGTTGGGGTCTTGATTCAGCTGCGCCCACATCGGCTGCCGTGGTGGGGACTGCACGGTGGGGACGGCCCCCTCCATGTGGCCAACAGTACGGGCGGTTGCTGTCGCTTGGGGAGGTCATGGCGGGCCAGCCTGCCGTGAGCCCCCAGCCTTGGCGAAACTGAGCAGGCTCTAGATAGTGGCACGCCATTCATCCATCTGCTCGGCTACTGGCGAAAACCTCAGCAGCAACTGAGCTCGAGCCATAGCCTCCGTGGCTGTGCTTGGCATAGATGTTGATGACGTCGATCGCACCGTCGCCCGGCTACTAATGGTGCCAACGGCGGCGACGGTGGGGGTGCAGCGCCCACGTAGCTGTGGGACGACCACCTAGGCAGCGGGGTCACGCGGCGGTGGTGCTCGAGGGTCAGCGGCTCCGTCGAGCGCAGTGGTCTGGTCGACTCATCCGGGAGGAGGCACGTTGCCCCCGGTCGCTCCCACGGTGGGGGCGGCCGAAGGGCGATGGTTCACCCCGGAGTGAGTGCCGTTGCTGTGGCTGTGCTCGTCGGTGGGGGGAGAGCGTGCAGACGGAGTGACCCCCTCGCCCGCAACTTCTGGAGCATGACCGCCAAGGCGTTGCTGATGTTGTCCTCCTCCGACGTCTTCAGCCCCCGTGTCGGCCACAGAGGGAGTGGCGATGGCGCCACCTGCTCCAACCATGCCCCTAGCAGAGTCCACGTCCTCACTCGCCCCCACATCCTCCGAGGCACTAGAGGCCGCAGGCGGCGGAGGCTTCGAGGTGGACGGATGGGCTGAAGGGCCGGACTTCTTCTTCTTGGGCGCCATGGTCGATGGCGTGGCCGAAGATGAAGATGGCGATGAAGATGATGCACTGCGCACGCTTTCAGGTTCGCGCAAGCGAGTCCCCTACCTGGCGCGCCAAAGATGTCGCTGGATATCCGCGGCCACCTATGGGACCTGGTGGCCCCTTGCTCGTTCGACGGGGGGACGTCGCGTTGCACAAAGAGCAGATCGGCGTGCGGCAGCACGGCAGAGAGCACACAAGCAATTTACCCAGGTGCAGGCCGCCGCAAGGCGTAAGACCCTACTCCTGCTTTGGTGGATTGATTATGGAATGAGTGTGGTGATGCGTAGTATACTTGCCCGGCAGGGTTTGCCTCGGGGCCGCAGCGACTACGCGCGTATGGTGGCTTGGGTTCATCAACTTTCCAACCCTTCCTACGAGTGCCATGGGCCTCCTTTTATAGATTAAGGGGTCACCATAGTGGCAAACTGGTCATTATCCACTGATATGATAGCGAACAATGCTATCATACCTAACTCTGTAGGCTGACAGGGTGCATTAAATGCGTCACTTAGTGTCACATCATTGGTCGCCCGGCAAGGCCTACCAGGCTATCTTGCCAGTTCCGCATCTGTTCTCTTGACACGTCACAGGATGGGTGTCATCTGCGGGTTTCTTCTGTAGGAAATGGCTGCCATGTGGCGAATGGCTGCCACTTAATCGTCTTGCAGCTTGACACCTCATTGATTGACGACGCGAGTCATGTTTGAGTGGTTGGTGGGGTGGTTCTGCCCCCGCGAGCCCTGGCAGGCTCTGCCGGGGAGCCTTGATTGCTTGCTTCTGGTGGTGGCCTCGCCCCTTGCCGGGGTTGCCTACCCGGCAAGGGAGGCCCTTCTCTTGCCAATATCTTGCTCTTCTGGCTCGATCTTGGTCTCTCTGGGCTGCGTGTTGGTTCTTCAAATCTCTTGGTTCTTCAATCTCCGACTTAAGGTGGTGCTTCAACCTTGATCTTGTGCCTGTGCATAGTTGGGCAACAGACCCAGGGTTTGTTGTACCGACAAACCGACATGTATGTATCGTTGCTATTAAGGATAACAAGATGGAGTCTGTTTCTACATAAATAGATCTTGTCTACATCATGTCATCGTTCTTATTGCATTACTCCGTTTTTCCATGAACTTAATACACTAGATGCATGCTGGATAGCGGTCGATGTGTGAAGTAATAGTAGTAGATGTAGGCCGGAGTCGGTCTACTAATCTTGGACATGATGCCTATACAATGATCATTGCCTGGATATCGTCATGATTATTTGAAGTTCTATCAATTGCCCAACAGTAATCCGTTTACCCACCGTTTGCTATTTTTCTCGAGAGAAACCACTAGTGAAATCTACGGCCCCCGGGTCTCTTCTTTATTATATTTGCCTTCGTGATATATTTTTACTTGCTTTTATTTTCAAATCTATTAAAGAATACCTTGCTGAATTTTATTTGCATCTATCAATCTATCACAATTTTCATCCCGTCTACTTGTCAATTTCTGGCGCCGTTACCCGAAAGGGATTGGCAACCCCTTTAATACATCAGGTTGCGAGTATTTGTTATTTGTGTGCAGGAGTCGTTCACGTAGTGTTGCGTGGTTCTCCTACTGGTTCGATAACCTTGGTCTCATCACTAAGGGAAATACATACCGTTGCTATGCTGCATCATCCCTTTCTCTTTGGGGAAATACCGACGTAGTTCAAGCAAACATCAAAAGGAATTTCTGGCGCTGTTGCCGGGGAGACATCATCAACATCTACCAGGTTCCTAATCACAAATCTCATCTCCTTGCAATTTACATTATTTGCCATTTGCCTCTCGTTTTCCTCTCCCCCACTTCACAAAAATTTGCCGTTTTATTCGCCCTCTTTTTCGTTCGTCGTTTTCTTCAGATCTGTTTTTGAGTGAAATCTTGTTGCGTAGTCACAATTACTCTAGAGAACACCAAGTTGTGTGATTTCTCCAATACCAAAAACAATGATTTTATTAGCACTCCGATTGCTCCTCCCGCCACTAGTGTTGAGTCTTGTGATATTAATACCGCTTTGCTGAATCTTGTCATGAAATATCAATTTTCTGGTACTCTTAATGAGGATGCCACGTCTCATCTTAACACATTCGTGGAATTATGCGATATGCAAAAGAAAAAAGATGTGGACAATGATGTTGTGAAGTTGAAATTATTTCCATTTTCTTTGCGAGATCATGCAAAAATTTGGTTTTCTTCTTTGCCTCGCAATAGTATTGATTCTTGGGATAAGTGCAAGGATGCTTTTATTACTAAGTATTTTCCGCCCGTGAAAATTATTTCCCTTAGAGCCCAGATCATGAGTTTCAAGCAACTTTAATATGAGCATGTTGCACAATCTTGGGAAAGGATGAAATTGATGTTAAGGAATTGCCCAACTCATGGGTTAGATCTTTGGATGAACATACAAAAATTTTATGCGGGGTTGAATTTTGTTTCTCGTAATCTTTTAGATTCCACCGTGGGTGGTACTTTTATGGAAATTACTTTGGGTGAAGCCACCAAATTGCTTGATAATATTATGGCAAATTATTCTCAATGGCATACCGAAAGAGCTCCTACTAATAAAAAAGTTAATTCGGTTGAAGAAAATTCTTCTTTGATTGAAAAAGGTTATTCTCTTATGAAATTGGTTGCTAATAAAAGTGCTCCCATTGATTTTAATGATGTGCCTTTGTCTACTTTGATTGAGCAAAATAGTGATGCCATAGATGTGAATTTGTCTCGCGGAACAATTTCAATAACAATGCTTACAGAGGTAATTTTAATCCTAGGACTTTTCCTAGTAATTCCTCTAATAATTATGGTAATTCCTATGGTAATACTTCTTATAATAATAATAGGAACACCTTTTATCTTGAGAATAATATTAAAGAATTTATCAATACTCAAAAAGTTTTCAATGCTAAAATAGAAGAAAAGTTGAATAAGATTGATGATATGTCTAGAGGTATTGGTAGAATTTCTCATGATGTAGAAAATCTCAAGATGAAAATTTTAATGCCTAAGGTTGAGGAATCAATTAAAGCTCTTTATGTTTCTAAGGATGAAAGTAAGAAAAGAACCTCTATGCTTAGAGCTAGAAGAGAATTTTTAGAAAACGCGTTTTCTAGTGATTGCTTTCATAAAAGTGATGAAGATCTTAAAATGGTTGGTGTTTCTTCTATTGATTGTTTGTTTAGTAAAATTAAGATTGATGAAAAAGGGACTGGAGAAGAGTCAACTTTAGCTAGAAGGCGTCCCGATAATTCAGAGGGTGGAAATCTTGTTGAGAAAATTGATAAAAGTGGGTTTGAAGAGGCCAAGACTTTAACTAGTGATGTGCCCACTCTTTTGGATTACAAAGACTTTAATTATGATAATTGCTCTGTGATTGATTGTATTTCTTTGTTGCAATCCATGATAAATTCACCCCATGCTTATGAACAAAATAAAGCTTTTACTAAACATATTGTTGATGCTATGATGAAAGCTTTGGAAGAAAAGTTGGAATTAGAAGTTTCAATTCCTAGAAAATTACATGATGAGTGGGAACCTACTATCAAAGTCAAGGTTAAAAATTATGAGTGTTTTGCTTTATGTGACTTGGGTGCTATTGTTTGTACAATTCCGAAATCTTTATGTGATGTGCTTGGTCTTACCGATATTGAAGAATGTTCTTTGAATTTGCACTTGGAGGATTCTACGATTAAAAAGCATATGGGAAGAATTAATGATGTTCCTATTCTTGCAAATAGGAATTATGTGCCCATAGATTTTATTGTTCTTGATAGTGATTGCAATGTGTCTTGTCCAATTATTCTTGGTAGACCATTCTTACGTACTATTGGTGTCGTGATTGATATGAAAGAAGGTGCTACCTCTTGAGCATGCGTTGGTTTTCCCTTGAAGAGGAAAGGGTGATGCAGCAAAGTAGTGTAAGTATTTCCCTCAGTTTTTGAGGACCAAGTTATCAATCCAGTAGGAGATTACACGCAAGTCACCTAGTACCTGCACAAACAATCAAGAACCTTGCAACCAACGCGATAAAGGGGTTGTCAATCCCTTCACGGTCACTCGCAAAAGTGAGATCTAGTAAAGATAGTAAAGTAAATATTTTTGGTATTTTTGTTGTATAGATTGGAAAGTAAAGATTGCAAAATAAAATAAATAGGAAACTAGAATTATAGATCTGAAACTTATATAATGTAAAATAGACCCGGGGGCCATAGGTTTCACTAGTGGCTTCTCTCATGATAGCATATATTACGGTGGGTGAACAAATTACTGCCGAGCAATTGATAGAAAAGCGCATAGTTATGAGAATATCTAGGCAATGATCATGAATATAGGCATCACGTCCTTGTCAAGTAGACCGAAACGATTCTGCATCTACTACTATTACTCCACACATCGACCGCTATCCAGCATGCATCTAGAGTATTAAGTTCATAAGAATAGAGTAAAGCATTAAGCAAGATGACATGATGTAGAGGGATAAACTCAAACAATATGATATAAACCCCATCTTTTTATCCTCGATGGCAACAATACAATACGTGCCTTTCTGCCCCTACTGTCACTGGGAAAGGACATCGCAAGATTGAACCCAAAGCTAAGCACTTCTCCCATTGCAAGAAATATCAATCTAGTAGGCCAAACTAAACCGATAATTCAAAGAGACTTGCAAAGATATCAAATCATGCATATAATAATTCAGAGAAGAACCACATATTATTCATAGATAATCTTGATCATAAATCCACAATTCATCAGATCTTGGCAAACACACCGCAAAAAGTATTACATCGAATAGATCTCCAAGAACATTGAGGAGAACTTTGTATTGGGAATCAAAGAGAGAGAAGAAGCCATCTAGCTAATAACTATGGACCCAAAGGTCTGTGGTAAACTACTCACACTTCATCGGAGAGGCTATGGTGTTGATGTAGAAGCCCTCCGTGATCAATTCCCCGTCCGGCAGATCGCCGGAAAAGGCCCCAAGATGGGATCTCACGTGTACAGAAAGTTACGGCGGTGGAAAAGTGGTTTCGTGGCTCCCCCTGATGTTTTTAGGGTATAAGAGTATATATAGGCAAAAGAAGTACGTCGATGGAGCTCCGTGTGGCCCATGAGGGTGGGGGCGCACCTACCCCCCTGGGCGCGCCCTCCTGCCTCCTGGCTGCCTCGCGGAGTTCCAGACTTCAACTCCAAGTCTTCTGGATTGCGTTTGTTCCAAGAAAGATCCTCATGAAGGTTTCATTCCGTTTGGATTCCGTTTGGTATTCCTTTTCTGCAAAACACTAAAATAGGCAAAAAAACCAGAAACTGGAACTGGGCCTTCGGTTAATAGGTTAGTCCCAAAAATAATATAAAAGAGCATATTAAAGCCCATTAAACATCCAAAACAGATAATATAGTAGCATGGAACAATAAAAATTATAGATATGTTGGAGACTTATCATAAGGCAATATTAAATTTCAATTTCCACCAAGGAAGGGTATGGAACACTTCCCTAGGACAAGAATTAGCCCACCATATGAATTAATCATGAGGGCATCGTATGGATCTAGAAACAAAGATGACAATACTTAGATCCTTGCGTTATGCCTAGCTAGGGGCGTAAAACGATAGCGCTTGTTCGAAGGCAACCCAATGAATAAAATTTATTTTGTCTTTTGCTTTCTGATTTTGAGTGTTTGCACAATTATGCTACCGTTATGATTGTGTTTTTTGTATTTTAATTAGTTTTTGTGCCAAGCAAAGCCTTTGGGATCATGTTGGGTGATAGTTGATTTGATCTTGCTGAAAAACAGAAACTTTTGCGCTCACGAAAATAATTCTCATTTTTAACAAAAGCATGATAAAATACCAATTATTTTTGCAGAAGATTAATACACAAATTTCTCACGTGGTCCTAATTGTTCAGAATTTTTGGAGTTACAGAAGTATTCGAAATATCCATATTTCTACAGATTGTTCTGTTTTTGACAGATTCTGTTTTCTTTGCGTTGTGTGCTTGTTTTGATGATTCTATGGTTTTCTTTGAATAGTTTTTGCCATAGAAAAGTTGGAATACAGTAGATATAATGCAAGAATAAAATATGAATGGGTTTGCAACAATACTTATAGTAGTGTTTTGCTTTCTTATACTAACGGATCTCACGAAGGTTTTGTTGAGTTTTGTGTGATTGAAGTTTTCAAGTTTTTGGTGATATTACGATGGATGAAGGAATAAGGAGTAAGAAGAGCCTAAGCTTGGGGATGCCCATGGCGTCCCAAGGTATTATCCAAAGAGAAGCAAGCAACTAAGCTTGGGGATGCCCGAGTGGCATCCCCTCTTTCTTCTAACGACCATCGGTATTTTACTTGGAACTATATTTTTATTCGTCACATGTTATGAGTTTTGCTTGGAGCGTCTTGTATGATATGAGTCTTTTCTTGTTTTGCTTTTTGTTTTAAGTCATGAATCCTTGCAGGACACACCTATTTGAGAGAGCCAAAATTATGCTATGACTTGTTAGAATTGCTCTCTATGCTTCACTTAAATCTTTATGAGCTATGGAATTGCTCTAGTGCTTCACTTATATCTTTTTGAGCACGGTGTGCTTTGTTATTTTTGAAGAAATGCTCTCATGCTTCACTTAGATTTGTTTGAGAGTTAGTAAAATTTTAAGAAATTCTCTCTTGCTTCACTTAATTGTTTTGAGAGAAAGAAATATGATGCTCACGATCTTCACTTATATGTGTTTGATCTTATTAAAAACCAAGATATGGAATCTAGTCCCAAAGTGATAGATATCCAAGGAGGATATAATAAAAACTTTCATGAAGATCATTGGACAAAATAAACTTGATTCTTTGTAATAGTTTTGAGATATGATGATATGATATGTGTGTCATGTTGATGAGTAATCATGCTTTAGTAAGAATATTGGTGTTAAGGTTTGTGATTCTCTATGCAAGCACGAAAGTCAATAGTTATGCAATGAAATTACATCCTACTTGTGGTGCATTATTCGATGTTAGTTATGCTTAATGCTCGCTTATGAGATTTTCTGTTTCCTGGTTGGATGCTTCTCAATCTTTTGCTAGCCTTCATTTGCACTAAGTATGATCACTACTTGTGAATCCAAATCTTTAAACCAGTTTTGCCATATGAGTCCACCATACCAACCTGTATGCGGTATTCTTTTGCCGTTCTAAGCAAATTTGTATGTGCCATCTCTAATTTTCAAAATAAACTTCTCTTTTGTGTGCTCATACCGCTCATGAAACGGTAGGGGGTGGCTAATATATTTCCATGCTAGATGTGTTATTCTCAAGATGAGTGTTTATTCACTTGTCATTGCATGAGAGTACGACAAAGGTATTAGGGATGCCCAGTCCCGAAATGAAAATGAATTTACTTTATGTTGTC
This sequence comes from Aegilops tauschii subsp. strangulata, assembly GCF_002575655.3. Classification (NCBI taxonomy): domain Eukaryota; kingdom Viridiplantae; phylum Streptophyta; class Magnoliopsida; order Poales; family Poaceae; genus Aegilops; species Aegilops tauschii. The sequence goes on along the minus strand of NC_053035.3, from coordinate 365,473,736 downwards.
AAATAATAAATTCCTCCGTAAGTGTTGGTATGGAAGGCACCTGTCGATACGGCTAGCCATGGAAAGTGAAAGTGTGGTTGAAAAAGGAATAAACTTTATTTTCTATTTGGGAACTGATACGTCCATTTTGCATCATGTTTTCTTACTGTTATTTACAATGTTTTTATCCATAATAATACTTTTTGGAGTAATTCTAATGCTTTTTCACTCATAACTTGCAAGGAACACACCAAGAGGGAGAATTCCGGCAGCTGGAAATCTGGACCTGGAAAAGCTACGACAGGCCACCTATTCTGCACAACTCCAAATGAGCTGAAACTTCACGGAGATTTTTTATGGATTATTTAAGGAATATTGGAGTCAATAAACACCATAGGGGGGCCACCAGGTGGGCACAACCCACCTGGGCGCGCCAGGCCCCCTGGAGCGCCCTGGTGGGTTGTGGCCTCCCCGGCACACCTCCGGGGCCCATCTTCTGGTATATAAGTGGTTTTGACCTAGAAAAAACAAGAATAATATTTTCAGTATGGAGCGCCACCGTCTCAAGGAGGAACATGGGCAGGAGCACTTTTGCCCTCTGGTGAAGCGATTCTGCCGGGGGAACTTCCCTCCCGGAGGGGGAAATCATTGTCATCATCATCACCAACAACTCTCCCATCTTGGGCAATCTGCATCAACATCTTCACCAGCACCATCTCATATCAAACCCTAGTTCATCTCTTATATTCAATCTTGTTACCGGAACTATATATTGTTGCTAGGGGGTGACTAGTAGTGTTGATTACATCTTATAGTTGATTACTATATGGTTTTTTTGATGGAAGATTATATGTTCAGATCCATGATGCATATTAATATCCCTATGATTATGAGCATGTTGATTATTTGTGAGTAGTTACTTTTGTTCTTGAGGTCACGGGAGAAATCATGTTACAAGTAATCATGTGAACTTGATATGTGTTCGATATTTTGATAGTATGTATGTTGTGATTCCCTTAGTGGTGTCATGTGAACGTCGACTACATGACACTTCACCATATTTGGGCAAAAGGGAATGCTTTGTGGAGTAGTAAATAGATGGTGGGTTGCGAGAGTGACAGAAACTTAAACCCCAGTTTATGCACTATTTCGTAAGGGACCGATTGGATCCTAGAGTTTAATGTTGTGGTTAGGATTTATACTTAATACTTTTCTCATAGTTGCGGATGCTTGCGGGATGATTAATCATAAGTAGGAGGTTTGTTCAAGTAAAAACAACACCTAAGCACCGGTCCACCCACATATCTAATTATCAAAGTAGCGAACACAAATCAAACCGACATGATGAAAGTAACTAGATGAAATTCCCGTGTACCCTCAAGAACGCTTTGCTTATCATAAGAGACCATTTTGGCATGTCCTTTGCCTCAAATGCATTGGGCTACCTTGCTGCATACTTGTTACTATTATCGTTACTTGCTCGTTACAAATTACCTTGCTATCAAACTACTCGCTACCTACAATTTCAGCACTTGCAGACATTACCTTACTAAAACTACTTGTCATTTCCTCCTGCTCCTCGTTGGGTTTGACACTCTTACTTATCGAAAAGATCTACAATTGATCCCCTATACTTGTGGGTCATCAAGGCTATTTTCTGGCACAATTGCCGGGGAGTGAAGCGCCTTTGGTAAGTGGAACTCGGTAAGGAAACATTTATATAGTGTGCTGAAAGTTATTATCACTTGTTACTATGGAAAACAATCCTTTGAGGGGTTTGTTCGGGGTATCTTCACCTCGTCCGGAACCACAATTAATTGCCCCTCAACCTACTGCACCTACTGAAAATATTGAATATGAGATACCTTCGGGTATGATAGAACAACTGCTAGCTAATCCTTATGCAGGAGATGGAACCGAACATCCTGATATGCACTTGATACATGCAGAACAAATTTGTGGATTGTCAAGCTTGCAGGTTTACCCAGGGATGAAGTTATGAAAAATATTTTCCCTTTATCTTTGAAGGGAAATGCATTGGCATGGTATAGGCTATGCAATGATATTGGATCATGGAATTGGAATCGTTTAAAATTGGAGTTTCATCAAAAAAAATCCTATGCATCTAGTTCATCGTGATCGGAATTATATATATAATTTTTGGCCTCGTGGAGGAGAAAGTATCGCTCTAGCTTGGGGAGGCTTAAGCCAATGTTATATTCATGCCCCAATCATGAGCTCTCAAGAGAAATTATTATTAAGAATTTTTATGCTTGACTTTCTCGTAATGATCAAACCATGCTGCATACTTCTTGTGCTGGTTCTTTTATGAAAAAAAATATTGAATTCTGGTGGGATCTTCTGGAAAGAATTAAACGCAACTCTGAAGATTGGGAACTCGACGAAGGTAAAGAGTCAGGTATAAAGCTTAAGTATGATTGTGTTAAATCTTTTATTGATATCGATGCTTTTCAAAATTTTAGCACTAAATATGGACTTGACTCTGAGATAGTGGCCTCCTTTTGTGAATCATTTGCTAACCATGTTGAACTCCCTAAAGATAAGTGGCTTAAATATCACCCACCTATTAAAGAAGAAATTAAAGAACCGTTACCAGCTAAAGAAGAAACTATACTCTATAATGTTGATCCAGTTGTTCCTACTGCTTATATTGAGAAACCACCTTTCCCTGTTAGGATAAAGGAACATGCTAAAGTTTGGACTGTGTTTAACAAAAGCTCTGTTAGAACACCTAAACCTAATGAACAAATTAGAGTTGAACCTAATATTGTTATGGTTAAAGATCTCTTAGAAGAAGATGTGGATGGGCATGTTATCTACTTCTGTGCGGATAGAAGGGATAAAATAGACCAGTAGTTGGCCTGCCTGTCATTTCAGTTAAAATAGGAGATCACTGTTATTATGGTTTATGTGATATGGGTGCTAGCGTGAGTGCTATTCCTTACAAGTTATATCAGTAAATTAGGGAACACATAGCACCTACAGAAATAGAAGACATAGATGTTACTATTAAACTTGCAAATAGAGACACCATATCACCTTGTGGGATTATTAGAGATGTTGAAGTCTTGTGTGGGAAAACAAAATATCCTACCGATTTTCTTGTTCTTGGTACCCCACCTGATGACTTCTGTCCCATTATTTTTGGTAGACCTTTCTTGAACACAGTTAATGCTAAAATAGACTGCCAGAAACAAACTGTGGGGGTTAGCTTTGGTGATGAGTCTCATGAGTTCATTTTGTCCATGTTTAGTAGAAATCATCATGAAAAAGAATTGCCTAGTAAGGATGAATTCATTGGTCTTGCTTCTATTGTTGTGCCACCTACTGATCCTTTAGAGCAATACTTGCTAGACCATGAAAATGATTTACATATGCATGAAAGAAATGAAATAGATAACATTTTCTTTGGACAACATCCCCTACTTAAACACAATTTGCCTATTGAAACTCTAGGAGGTCCCCCTCCACCTAAAGGTGATCCTGTGTTTGAATTAAAACAATTGCGAGACACTTTGAAATATGCTTATCTAGATGAAAAGAAAATATATCCTGTTATTATTAGTGCTAACCTTTTCAGAACATGAAGAAAGATTATTGAAAGTTCTAAGGAAGCACCGAGCTGCTATTGGACATGCTCTTGATTATTTAAAGGGCATTAGTCCCACTTTATGTCAGCACAAAATTAATATGGAACCTGATGCTAAACCAATTGTTGATCACCAACGTCGGTTAAATCTGAAGATGAAAGAGGTGGTAAGAATAGAAATATTAAAACTTCTGGAAGCAGGTTTAATCTATCCTATAGCTGATAGTAGATAGGTAAGACATGTTCATTGTGTCCCTAAGAAAGGAGGTATTATTGTTGTTCCTAATGATAAGAATGAACTTATTCCACAAAGAATTGTTACAGGCTATAGAATGGTAATTGATTTCAGAAAATTAAATAAAGCTACTAGAAAAGATCATTACCATTTGCCTTTTATTGATCAAATGCTTGAAATATTATCTAAGCACACACACTTTTGCTTCCTTGATGGATATTCTGGCTTTTGACAAATAACTGTATCTCAACCTGATCAAGAAAAGACTACTTTTACTTGTCCTTTGGGAACTTATGCTTATAGACGTATGCCTTTTGGTTTATGTAATGCACCTACTACCTTTCAAAGATGCATGATGGCTATATTCTCTGACTTTTGTGAAAACATTGTTGAGGTTTTCATGGATGACTTCTCTGTTTATGGGAAGTCTTTTGATGATTGTTTAAGCAGTCTTGATCGAGTTTTGCAGAGATGTGAACAAACAAATCTTGTCTTGAATTGGGAGAAGTGCCACTTTATGGTTAATGAAGGCATTGTTTTGGGTCATAAAATTTCTGAAAAGGGTATTCAAGTGGACCAAGCTAAGGTTGATGCTATTGAGAAGATGCCATGTCCCAAGGACATCAAAGGTATTCATAGTTTCCTAGGCCATGTTGGTTTCTATAGGAGGTTTATTAAAGACTTCTCTAAAATTTCTAGGCCTCTCACTAATCTTTTGCAAAAGGATATTACTTTTGTTTTTGATGATGATTGTTTAGAAGCCTTTGAAACACTCAAGAAAGCCTTAATTACTGCACCTATTTTCCAACCACCTGATTGGAACTTGCCTTTTGAAATTATGTATGATGCTAGTGATTATGTTGTGGGTGTTGTACTAGGACAAAGAGTTGATAAGAAATTGAATGTTATTCATTGTGCTAGTAAAACTCTAGACAGTGCTCAAAGAAATTATGCTACTACTGAAAAGGAATTCTTAGCAGTGGTGTTTGCCTGTGATAAGTTTAGACCTTTTATTGTTGATTCCAAAGTAACTGTTCACACAGACCATGCTGCTATTAAATATCTTATGGAAAAGAAAGATGCTAAACCTAGACTTATTCATTGGGTTCTCTTGCTACAAGAATTTGATTTGCATATTATTGATAGAAAAGGAGCTGAGAACCTAGTAGCTGATAACTTGTCTAGGCTTGAAAATGTGCTTGATGACCCACTTCCTATTGATGATAGTTTTCCTGATGAGCAGTTAGCAGCAATAAATGTTGCTAATAGTACTCCTTGGTATGCTGACTATGCTAATTACATTGTTGCTAAATATTTGCTACCTAGCTTTACTTACCAACAAAAGAAAAAGTTCTTTTATGATTTAAGACATTACTTTTGGGATGACCCACATCTTTATAAAGAAGGAGTAGATGGTATTATTAGACGTTGTGTACCTGAGCATGAACAGGGACAAATCCTACGGAAATGTCACTCTGAACCTTATGGAGGGCGTCATGCTGGAGATAGAACCGCTCATAAGGTATTGCAATGTGGATTTTATTGGCCTACTCTCTTCAAGGATACTCGTAAGTATGTCTCATCTTGTGATGAGTGCCAAAGAATAGGTAATATCGGTAAGCGTCAAGAAATGCCTATGAACTATTCTCTTGCTGTTGAACCCTTTGATGTTTGGGGATTCGATTACATTGGACCTTTTCCTTCTTCTAATGGGTATACACATATTTTGGTTGCTGTTGATTATGTTACTAAATGGGTAGAAGCTATTCCATCCAGCAGTGCTGATCACAACACCTCTATTAAAATGCTTAAGGAAGTTATTTTCCCAAGGTTTGGAGTCCCTAGATATTTAATGACTGATTGTGGTTCCCACTTTATTCATGGTGCTTTCCGTAAAATGCGTGCTAAGTATGATGTTAACCATAGAATTGCATCGCTTTATCATCCTCTGTCTAGTGGTCAAGTTGAGCTAAGCAATAGAGAAATAAAATTAATTTTGCAAAAGACTATTTATAGATCCAGGAAGAATTGTTCTAAGAAATTAGATGATGCACTTTGGGCTTATAGAGCAGCATATAAAAATACTATGGGTATGTCTCCTTACAAAATGGTTTATGGAAAAGCTTGTCATTTGCCTCTTGAGTTAGAACATAAAGCATATTGGGTAGTCAAAGAACACAACTATGATTTCAAACTTTCTGGTGAAAACAGGTTATTTGATATAAGCTCATTAGATGAATGGAGAACCCAAGCTTATGAAAATGCAATGTTATTCAAATAAAAGGTTAAAAGATGGCATGATAATAGAATTCAAAAACGTGAGTTTAAAGTCGGAGAATATGTTCTTTTGTACAACTCTCATTTTAGATTCTTTGCAGGCAGACTCCTCTCCAAATGGGAAGGCCCATATGTCATCGATGAGGTTTACTGGTCTGGAGACATCAAAATGAATAACTTTGAAGGCACTAACCCAAAGGTTGTCAATGGGTAACGAATAAAGCATTATATTTCAGGTACGCCTATTAATGTTGAAAGTAATATTATCCAAACTTTGACACCGGAAGAACACATAAAGAGTCCTTTCGGAACACTCCAGAATCGTCAAAATAAGGAGGTACGTGATACGGTAAGTAAACGGACTCCGAAAATTCTACAAATTTTTTTTAGTTTTGGAATATTTTAGAATTTTGGGAGTAAAGAAACTTCCAGGAAGCGTCCCCTGTTCGGCATAAGACACCAGGGCGTGCTAGGCATGCCTGGCGCGCGCAGGTGGGTTATGCCCATCTGGGGCACCTTCCGGACTCTGTTTTTCTTCTGTTTACGTGTCCTGCAAGATAAAAATTCTATATATACTTTCCTAACCTATTAACCACCATATTGCGAAGAGATCTTCTGTTCTCTTTTCTTGCTGCTTCTGGTCAGATTTATCAAGCTAGGCATCATGTCTTCCTGCTCCTCCAACCACATGGAAGAAGATGTTTGGCTGATGAAGATCGAGACGAAGCGGGAGGAGCCTACAGACACCACCAAAGGAGAATTGAGTATCAGGTATGGGCACTCCCCTTGGCTTCCGCCAAGCTCGGGGGAGGTGCCCCAGTATCGTATCATTCCACTATCTTTTTTGCTTTTTCTTATCTTAGTTCAATCTTCTGTTTAGATGAATAAAATTTAGCTCGATCTTTTCTTCTTTGAGAATTTGCTTAGTCATCTATAATTATTATCATGTGCAAGTTATATAATAAAGTTAGTTTGAGTTTTCACTTTCTTTACTTTCATGTTGCAAATAAAGAAAGGAAAAAGAGAAAGGAAGCAAATAAAAGAAAGGAAATGGATCAATAAGATCATATACTAATCCTATGGTAGGTGATAACACCACATAAGGAAAAGTATAAGCAAGAAAATTTTATCAGAGATTGGCAAACATAACATTAGTCAGTGATGCAACTCATGAAAGAATTAATAAGGGAAGGGAAGATTAACATATAAATATACTATCCTAGAAATCTTTTGTGATTGTGAGCCCTCATCAAAATATTATATGCCAAAATTGTTGACGTTAGACAAGGAAGACAACGTAATGGTTTATGTTCGTTTATATTCACATAGAAGTCATATTGTCATAGATCCTTTAACACGTGATGCTTGCCCCCTATATTTGCTAGCCAAAATTTCTGCACTAAGTAGAGAGACTACTTGTGCATCCAAAAACCCTTAAACCCAAATCTTTTTTCAAGTGTCCACCATACCTACCTAGGAATTGAACAAGATCCCTCAAGTAAGTTGTCATCGGTGCAAAAAGGCAATAAAATTGCTTCTAAATAAGTGAGAACTTTTAGTGTAAGATATTGAGCGTTGCATGAACTTGGATGACAAAGAATAAAAGTGACAGCCTCCATAATAAAGGTTGTCATCTTAAGGGGCAATGTAACGTGACGTTCTTTTGCACTAAGGGGTTGAGCATGCAAACAAATAAGCGCATGGCAACCTCTGCTTCCCTCTGCGAAGGGCCTATCTTTTACTTTTATGTATTTACTTTTATGCAAAGTGTGAAAGTTTTCCTTCTATTCCTTTTTATTTATTTATTCTCTTTTGGCAAGCATCATGTGGTGAGGAAAGATCTTGGCACATATGTACAGTTGAATATAGATAGCATGAGTTATTATTGTTGACATCACCCTTGAGGTGAGTATGTTGGGAGGCGAAACTATAAGCCCATATCTTTCTATGTGTCCGGTTGAAACGTTTTGCTCATGTGTATAAGGTGAGTGTTAGCAATCATAGAAGACTATATGATGGTTGAGTATGTGGACTTGCCTAAAGGCTCCGACATGTGACCCTTCTTGAAAAGATGATGAATTGTAGTTGTAAAGTTGGTTGAGAACATAGTTTGTTGGTTTGTAATAAAGTTTTTGCTTTATACGTCGATTGTGTGATGAACTATTACTTATTCATGAGAAGTGTATGATAAAAGTTATATGATAAAAAGTCCTATGTTTAATTTTGTTGCTGTTATAATAGTCAACATGATGCTTCTATGTCCGTATTTTGTTTTTATCGACATCTCTCTCAAAGCATGTGGACATGTTTTTCGATTTCGGTTTTCGCTTGAGGACAAGAGAGGTCGAAGCTTGGGGGAGCTGATGCGTCCATTCTGCATCATGTTTTCCTACTGTTTTTTACAATGTTTTTATCCATAATAATGCTTTTTGGAGTAATTCTAATGGTTTTTCTCTCATAACTTGCAAGGAACACACCAAGAGGGAGAATTCCGGCAGGTGGAAATCTGGACCTGGAAAAGCTATGGCAGGCCACCTATTCTGCACAACTGCAAATGAGCTTAAACTTCACGGTGATTTTTTATGGATTATATAAGGAATATTGGAGTCAATAAACACCATAGGGGGGCCACCAGGTGGGCACAACCCACCTGGGCGCGCCAGGCCCCCTGGAGTACCCTGGTGGGTTGTGGCCTCCCCAGCCCACCTCCGGGGCCCATCTTCTGGTATATAAGTGGTTTTGACCTAGAAAAAACAAGAATAATATTTTCAGGATGGCGCGCCGCCGTCTCAAGGCGGAACCTGGGCAGGAGCACTTTTGCCCTCTGGCGAAGCGATTCTGCAGGGGGAACTTCCCTCCCGGAGGGGGAAATCATTGTCATCATCATCACCGACAACTCTCCCATCTTGGGGAGGGCAATATCCATCAACATCTGCACCAGCACCATCTCATATCAAACCCTAGTTCTTCTCTTGTATTCAATCTTGTTACTGGAACTATAGATTGTTGCTAGGGGGTGACTAGTAGTGTTGATTACATCTTATAGTTGATTACTATATGGTTTATTTGGTGGAAGATTATATGTTCAGATCCATGATGCATATTAATACCCCTCTGATCATGAGCATGTTGATTATTTGTGAGTAGTTACTTTTGTTCTTGAGGTCAGAGGAGATATCATGTTACAAGTAATCATGTGAACTTGATATGCGTCCGATATTTTGATAGTATGTATGTTGTGATTCCCTTAGTGGTGTCATGTGAACGTCGACTACATGACACTTCACCATATTTGGGCCTAAGGGAATGCATTGTGGAGTACTAAATAGATGGTGGGTTGCGAGAGTGACAGAAACTTAAACCCTAGTTTATGCACTATTTCATAAGGGACCGATTGGATCCTAGAGTTTAATGCCATGGTTAGGATTTATCCTTAATACTTTTCTCGTAGTTGCGGATGCTTGCGGGAGGATTAATCATAAGTAGGTGGTTTGTTCAAGTAAGAACATCACCTAAGCACCGGTCCACCCACATATCAAATTATCAAAGTAGCGAACACAAATCAAACCAACATGATGAAAGTGACTAGATGAAATTCCTGTGTACCCTCAAGAACGCTTTGCTTATCATAAGAGACTGTTTTGGCCTATCCTTTGCCTCAAAAGGATTGGGATACCTTGCTGCATACTTGTTACTATTATCGTTACTTGCTCGTTACGGATTACCTTGCTATCAAACTACTCGCGACCTACAATTTCAGCACTTGTAGACATTACCTTACTAAAAAATACTTGTCATTTCCTTCTGCTCCTCGTTGGGTTCGACACTCTTACTTATCGAAAAGAGCTACAATTGATATATGTAGCATGGAAAGTATTGGGAACTACTCGGTCGTTTTCGTTGACAGGAAAAGCATGCCTCCAAAAATGTTTTATCTCTATCTTTTTCGCTTGGAGCTCTGGCACCTCTATAAATCCCTACTTCCTTCTGTGAAGGGCCTTTCTTTAATTTATGCAATTTTTACTTTTACTTGATTCTGCATCTTCTCTTATAAAGCACCAACTAAGGGGAACTATGATCGTACTTGAGCATTGGGTGTAGCTAATATGCGAGTGTGTTTCATGAATGGATCAATGATTGAGCATAATGGGCTAGGGATTACCGACTCTAGTGCAAGTGGGAAACCGAAGGAAATATGCCCTAGAGGCAATAATAAAGTCGTTATTTATATTTCCTTATATCATGATAAATGTTTATTATTCATGCTAGAATTTTATTAACCGGAAACTTGATACATGTGTGAATACATAGACAAAACAAAGTGTCCCTAGTATGCCTCTACTTGACTAGCTCGTTAATCAAAGATGGTTAAGTTTCCTGACCGTAGACATGTGTTGTCATTTGATGAAGGGATCACATCATTAGGAGAATGATGTGACGGACAAGACCCATCCGTTAGCTTAGCATAATGATCATTAAGTTCTATTGTTATTGCTTTCTTCATGACTTATACATATTCCTTTGACTATGAGATTATGCAACTCCCGAATACCATAGGAACACCTTGTGTGCTATCAAACATCACAACGTAACTGGGTGATTATAAAGATGCTCTACAGGTGTCTCCAAAGGTGTTTGTTGGGTTGGCATAGATCGACATTAGGATTTGTCATTCTGAGTATCAGAGAGGTGTCAGGACCGGTTTTCGGGGTATTAATTTTCCAGAAAATGGCCCTTGTGCTCACCAGCCCCAGGATTACTGTTAGCTGATGAGGCACCAACTTGATACAGAAATTCCAAGCAAAGTACAAAATATGTAGTACAAGACCATTGTGGCCTATGAGTACAACACTTGGTTTCTAGTGGTTGATGGCGGAAGCGGTTTGTGGTTCATCTGCGCCTATGGGACTCCATTTCCCCCAGGAACAGCTGACCAGGATAACTCCTATCTTCGCGAGGCTGCTATCATCACTGCGTAGGTTCCGGGGCTGTCATCGCAACGCTCCTCTCCACGCGAGAAATCTGGCCAAGACAATAGCCAGGGACAAGCCAGTGAGTACTTTTGAATGTACTCGCAAACATTATGAACACGGGTATAATATAACAAGGGATAATCATGCTCCAACATATTCTATGATCATAACGTCTGTCACGAAATAAACGAAATCCATGATGCACGCGTGCGGGTAAAATATGAATATGCAATACGGGAGTAGAAATAGAATGCACCCATCGAGTGTCTGAAGCGACGCCTCGGAAGGATAAAAAAAAAAATCATGCCTCAGTCGGGCGTCTAAGGGACACCACATAAAGGGCTTATAGATAAAAGAAATAACAAGCATGCCACAGTCGGGCGTCCATGCGACACCACATAAAGGGCTTATAAATAATAGAAATAACAAGCATGCCACAGTCGGGCGTCTGAGCGACACCACATAAAGGGCTTATAGATAAAAGAAATAACAAGCATGCCACAGTCGGGCGTCCATGCGACACCACATAAAGGGCTTATAATATAATAGAAATAGCAAGCATGCCACAGTCGGGCGTCTGCGCGACACCACATAAAGGGCTTATAAGAGAATAGTCGCAGTGAGTATCCAGGAGGTAGAACCGTCCCAGGGATACTCAATAATACAAATAATGTAAATGGTTAGTCCACAATAATAATAATCATAATCCTCATATGTCCTAGGTCATAATCAATGTTCTGGTTTAGCCGTTTCTCCTCCGAAGACCGTCACTAGACCCATCTCAGACTGTAGTCCTTACCCATGGACATGGCTATCCGAATAGATTTAACCTCTGCAGAGGGTTTACTCTTTACCCACGAGTAACAGATTTATTTAGTCCATCGGAACTAATTCCGCCGACGGTCTTTCAATTGAAAACACACCTGACCCGCACACACCAGCTTAACTTACCGGTGTCTGGAATCACCCACGACACCTGTCAAGCAAAACTCTAAGTGGGGAGGCTACAACCTCGACTTAGCATGGGATCAAATTTATATCGCGCGCTCTAAGGGTGCCCCCCTCTCGGTCCCAACCGGAAACACCCATGCCCCCGGACCAGGTGGCATGCCTACCGGATGCATCCGGTATCTTCCACCATGGCCTCTCTGTACGGTGTGTGCTAGGAAGGGGTTGACAACTTACTGAACCGTACCCTACTTGCGGTAGGGACAAGTGGTAGTACGAAACAAGTATGGGGGTTACTGGAACAAGGCTCGATCTACACCCGACTCAGGAGGTTCAAGTATTCCCTGTATGATTAGCATAACAAATATATTTCAACTAACAGACAGCATCACCGCTCTTCATACCTCATCATGCCATACCGGACACAGTCGTCTCGACGAGGAACTAGGGACAAGCTCGTGTCTACCCAAGACCGCGACTTTCCCGGCTTCCTTCCGGTATGCATGAGAAGCTTACGAGGATGATTACCATCACCGGCATATCCATTTCTAACAGCAAAGCATCTCCATTATGCACTCATGCATATGATTTTATCGTCACATAAAATAACGTATGCTCCAAGTCAAGGTGGTGTTGTAACCATATCAACAACACACAAAAATATTATGCCAGAGTTCAGAATGCTTGCCTTCAAGAGTATGCAAGGGGGTGCACTTTTTGAAAGTTGCTTTCCTTCTTCAAAAATCCTATTTTGAGGAAATTTAAATTAACACATAATTTTAAAACAGTACAAAAAAGTTGTTTGGAAAATTTTCAAATAGATACTAAAATAAACTAGACAGAAATTGAGAAAGGTAGGAAGAAGAATCAACTCATTTGGAGTTTTATTTAAAAAGATATAGCCAGTCAAAGTTCTGTTTTTAATAAAATCAGAAAAAGAAAACGTTTCGGGGGAAAATACGTTTTCGAAGCAGAGGAGGCGTACTTCAGGGGGTTCACACGTCCACTTAAACACGTGGTGGCAGGGTTGGGTCACTGACAGTGGGTCCAGCGGGCCCACTGGTCAGGTATGACTAGTCGCTTCTCCCTCCTGTTCCTCTGGCCGTGCAGAGGCGGGACTCCGGCGATCGACGCCGGCGAACGACGGCTCCTCGAGGGTATCCGAGGGTAGGGACGGACCTGCCAGATCGGGGCGGTCCTCCCGTTGGTTGTTAGGTCACCGGGGTGGAAGGAGTCATCGGCGGCGAGCTCCGCGGCGGAGGAGGCTTCGGGTGGTTTTGGGGTCCTGGGCTGCGGTGGTTTTTCGAGCGAGTCTGAGGTGTTGGGTGGCTCCGCAAGCTCGAGGGGAAACGGGTGGTGGTGTTGGATGGACGGGGGAGGGTATGGTTGCGATGAACGGTACCGGAAGGCGGCGGCGGCCGAACCGGCCGGAGTCGAGGAAGACGGCTACCAACTGCCGATTGCTGGCTGAGGGGGTGCTATGGGGGTGGCCTGGGGTCGCCTGAGTGCTCGGAGGCGCTCGGGGGCTCCTATTTATAGGGGTCGAGGTCGGTTCCCGCGGCGGCCGTGGATAAGAACGCCGGCGACCGCCGTTCTGTAGCTGCAGGACGATGTGGCGGCGACGAGCGCGTGCCGACGAGCTTGTGGATGAGCTCGGGCTGTTCCAAGGGGCAGCTGGTGCACGCAGGTGGCTTGGGCGGCGCCGTCCATGGCAGAGGCTGCTGTGGCCGGCCGCTAGCCGCCGTGGCCGACCTGACGGCGGCACTGTGGGGCTCCAGGGGTTGCTCTGCGGCGAGGGTAAGGGCGGTCGTGCTGGCTGTGGGTGGCCAAGGGCCAGAACGGGTGCGAGGCGACGGCAGAGGGACGCGGCGACTCGGTGCGCGCGCGTGTAAAACGTGCGCTCTGGGCATGCCCAGAGCACGCACGCTAGCTGCTCGATGAAATGCCAAAGCATGCCATAGGGCTTGGGTGAGGCTGGCAAGTAGCAGGTTTAGGTTAGAGTCTTCTAGGAGCTTAGTGGACATGCTATTTTGTCCAGAGGTGCAAGGTCACAGTGCAAAGGCAAAGATCATGTCAAAACTGACCATGCACACAAGGTGCTCGACAGATTGCTAAGTGCATCTAGGCAACTCTTGGAGTGGCCAAAATCTCCAGATCAGGGACTCCCTAGATGTAGGTGATGATGGCAAGATCATTTGGGCAAAACCAGAAACTTGCTAGTGCAAGTTTTGCAAACCTTCAGTTTTGGACAGCAAGAACAAAGCTTCATTGCATGCACTAAACATCCTCCAATGGGTCCACTCTCCTGGTCTTAAGGGTTTTGTAGGGGGGACTACAAGCAGGAAAAAGCTCATGGGCACTAGAGCAAAATAAATTAGGGTTGCAGTACAAATCACTAAGCTGGACCAGAATGAAAATGAGGTTGATTCACTCAAATTTTTCAAAGAACACCAATGGGTTTTTTTCCCATAAAGTTGAATTATATGCATCTACTGACATCTCCAAACACTTGGAAGAATTTTTAAAGGAATATTTAAATAGGTTGTAGTGCAAAAATACCTACTGGACCAGATTTGAAAAGTTGATGTAGAGCTCAAAATCTCCAATGACCAAAAGATATTCTTGCAAAAAAATGATGTGGGAACATCACATGACATCCCCAAATTTTGGTGAAAATTTTAAATGCATTTATCAAATGGTTGCAGTGCACAAGCGGCTCTAAACTTATGAAAAATCATTTCAAAAGGATAAAACTCATGAAAAACAATTATGCAAATAAATCCACTGATAAAGAATTGTTTTATTGGGAGAGTATACAAGTCCAATAATATTTTTGAAAAGTTTCCACTTGAGGTAAAACCCACAATATTAAAGAGAAGAGGGGTTCTGAAATCAAAGATAAATCCAGAAAACAAAAATTTAATTTCCTGGCAAAAATTTTAATTATTAAAACAACGTCAAAATTTTGGGGTGTTACAACACTACCCCCCTTAAGAAAAATCTCATCCCCGAGATTTGTTAAAAACTGTTTTGAACAAACATTGCTCTTACCAAAAAAATCATCCTACTTATGCAATCAAATGTGGCTACAGTGAGAGGGCAATAAGTGGTGTAAAACTACAGTGTGGTAAACTGGAGTTGTGCGGGGAAAATCCACGGTTGGGGAAAACGAGATATTTCTACGTTGGATACAGTAAATTTAGATTAAATTCTAAATTACTAAAATACGCTGGTCGTACCCGAGAGCACAGTGCTCTCTCTGGCTGATAGGTGGACCCGGGGCCCACTGTCGGCCTCTTCTTCTACCTATGGCTCTCTCTTCCTTCTCTCTCTCTCGCGTGCTTTCCCGCGCTTTCTCCACCGGCGACGTCTAGCGCGTAGGGCATCTAGGCCGTACTGCGGTAGTGCATGGCGTGCTAGCTGCCGGTGCAGCGTGCACTCACCTCGCGGGCCAGTGCACTGTCGGCACTGCTCGCGGATTTGCCTCGAAACACCGGCGATCGAGCGACGAGCGGCGCTGGTGGACCTCGCCCACCGTACACCGATCTCGAGCTATAAAATGACCACGGTGCTCCTTTCTTCTTCCTCACACCTGGCCTCGCTTCCTCTTATCCTTCATTCTCCTCCATTTCTGTTTGTAGGAGCTCAAGACGAGGCTATAATGGCGGAGGTGATGCCGGACTGGTACGTGGTCCTGGTGTGTGGAGGTTTGGCGACGTTGCTGGGGTTCTCCGTGCTCCTGTGCGCGATGATCCTTGATGATCGTCGTGATGCTGCCGCTCGAGTGTTAGCTCTTCGCTGTGGCGGTGATCACGAGGATTAGGTGCGGCATCGAGTGCTAACTGCTGTCGGTGTGCTGGAGCTACTTGCGCCCGAATGATTACTCACAAATCTCTCTTACTGAGACTGTGGTGCCCTCGGGTGTGATCAGTTAGGTGCAAGATGTGTACGGGGATCTGTAATTAGCGCACAAGGTCGAGTGGTTGTGGTTTTGAGTCTGCCGTTATGGTGCTGCGTGAATAAAAATCTACGTCGTGAAGAGGCATATGCTGCAGCAACTCAGGGAAAGAAATCTCACTACAAAATTTATCGTGAGTGAAAATTAGTTAAATCAAAATTAACAGCAGTAAAACTGCTCACATAACTGAAACCAAATATTTGATCTGTCCCACAAATTTTGGATACTACGTACAAGTTACAACACATAAATAAATACTGGGATAATAAACATAGCGGTGACGTCTACAATAAAAATGGCAAAAGGACAGGGTCCTGAGAAAACATCTCTGGAACTGGGGCACACTCCTCTTCTATCGGGGGAAGCGGGTTGACTAGCCGATGAATGCGTCTCTCCTGGTCAGGCCTCAGTGGTCTGCCAATAGCGATTTGAGGATTTAAATCAGCGAGGCTCTAGAGATAACCCATTACCCGCTGAGTCAAACGCTCTTGAGCGATAATATACTGGGCAAGGTTGGCCAGTACTGGATCTCTCTCAATTCGTCCACCGGGAAAAGATGCTACTTCTCCGGGTGCTGCACGACTCGGAAAGTAATAATACCCTCGTTCGCTGGCATAGGGTACCGCGAATCGAAGACGAGTGAGCGCTTCGTACGCAGCAGCTTCTATGGCCATATGCGGAGTCGGCATGGATTTCCCCACGAAGGAGACTTCCGTTGGGTCTTGGTTTGGGTTTGCGGGAGGGATGTGCACCACTGGCCAATATTTCGAGGTGGATGGGGTGATCCTCGATTTGAGCAACTCGTACTGGGGTGGATGGATAGCACTCATGGTACTGCAGGTAAAGTCCCACAATAATTTAACAAAACTACCCGGGGTTGCGTCGGGAGTTCTTAGATAAATACTGGGGGTCGGCATGGCAAGGAAATGGCTGTGAGTGTTTCGCACAAGGTGAGGGGCACTTGGCAAGGTCACGAGGTGGCCTTTTATGTAGCATTGGGGTTGGGTTATTTACCGTGGTGAAGGGTAACTAGTTTGTCGGTTCTGTTCTATGGGGTTGGGGTCAATGCCACAGATACACATATCTCATAAATGTGACACATTGCTGTGGGTGTCGTCGGGGATGGTTTTTGGTAGCTGCGCCCGGAATTTAAAAAAAATGTAACTGTACGCTAACGTACATACGCATGGCTACTATTCCAAAATAGGGGCGCACAAGCAGACAACATTTAAATATGGTGATACAGGCTCACACAATTACAAGGCGTAGAAATACTAATGCTCGGTACTACTCGAGCGACTTAGTCTACTTTGTTAATATCTAAGCGGGCTTGTCTAGTGGACGTCGAGGCTTCTCCACGGGTTTCACCGTCGGGATTAGCTGGATGAGATTGAGGGGCTGCAGGGTCGGGGTAGCGATGATGACCATCGCGGGGGTTGTTGGCCACAATTCCGTTGGAGCGTGTTCCCAAAAGGCGATGAAGCACTTCTGGGGACATCAACGTATTTTGGTCGATGGCTGGGGCAGACCTCAAGGACTCGATTGGGTGTCCGAACAGCATGACTGGGTTGTCGGTGTCGGGCTCCTCTTCTTCTCTCGCCGGGGCTCGGCGAACCAGTTCTCCACGAGCTGCAATCAGATCAAGGGTGATTTGATCGAATAGTTCCTCTAGTGCACTTACATAGCGCACCAGATGCAATAGTGCAGGATCCGTCTCGTGATCTCCGTTGGCAACCTGAGGCGGCCTACCATACCCGTCACAACTGGGGTAGTAGTAGAACGAGCGACAGTTAACTCTGGGCGACGAGTGCCGGAGTTGAACTATAGCCTCTTGAGCTGCTAGTTGGATGGCTTGTGGCTCAAAGGAAGTTGTCCTTCCAGTGAACCTGTAGGGGCGTTCTGGTGATAGACCCCTACCATAGATGTGTACAGTGGCCCAGAATTGACGGCTCTCACCGCTCATGGGTCCTTGGTACACAACATATTCTGGGGGCTCTTCTAATGCATAGGCACGGCAGGTGAGGTTTGTGAGCACGGTCACAAAACCTCCAAGGTTGGTGGCTGTGGTCTCATTGGTGAACAATGGGTCCAAGCATCGCAGCTTGGTTTGGAAAAGAGGCTGTGCTGTGCTGTGTTGAGGCTAGCGTGCCCTTTTTATAGAAAAGGGGGCGAAGCCTTCCTTCGCACGCTTGCGAATGGGACATTTTAGGTGTCGGTCACTGGCGCGTGATCGACGGGCTAGGCTGATAGGTTGGGCACCGACTGCCAAAAGCGTCGGGGTCACTGTGTGGCTATCTCACACGAGAAGCTTGGCCGGGGTTAGGTTAAGGTCTGGTGGGTTGGTTAACCTAGGTTTATTGACCTGGCTAAGATAGGATTAGCCAATGGTCAGCCTGGCTCTGATACCAAGTTTGTCAGGACCGGTTTTCGGGGTATTAATTTTCCAGAAAATGGCCCTTGTGCTCACCAGCCCCAGGATTACTGTTAGCTTATGAGGCACCAACTTGATACAGAAATTCCAAGTAAAGTACAAAATATGTAGTACAAGACCATTGTGGCCTATGAGTACAACACTTGGTTTCTAGTGGTTGATGGCGGAAGCGGTTTGTGGTTCCTCTGCGCCTATGGGACTCCATTTCCCCCAGGAACAGCTAACCAGGATAACTCCTATCTTCGCGAGGCTGCTATCATCACTGCGTAGGTTCCTGGGCTGTCATCACAACGCTCCTCTCCACGTGAGAAATCTGGCCAAGACAATAGCCAGGGACAAGCCAGTGAGTACTTTTGAATGTACTTGCAAACATTATGAACACGGGTATAATATAACAAGGGATAATCATGCTCCGACATATTCTATGATCATAACGTCTGTCACGAAATAAACGAAATCCATGAGGCACGCGTGCGGGTAAAATATGAATATGCAATACGGGAGTAGAAATAGAATGCACCGATCGAGTGTCTGAAGCGAAGCGTCGGAAGGATAAAAAAATAAATCATGCCTCAATCGGGCGTCTGAGCGACACCACATAAAGGGCTTATAGATAAAAGAAATAACAAGCATGCCACAGTCGGGCGTCCATGCGACACCACATAAAGGGCTTATAAATAATAGAAATAACAAGCATGCCACAGTCGGGCGTCTGAGCGACACCACATAAAGGGCTTATAGATAAAAGAAATAACAAGCATGCCACAGTCGGGCGTCCATGCGACACCACATAAAGGGCTTATAATATAATAGAAATAGCAAGCATGCCACAGTCGGGCGTCTGCGCGACACCACAAAAAGGGCTTATAAGAGAATAGTCGCAGTGAGTATCCAGGAGGTAGAACCGTCCTAGGGATACTCAATAATACAAATAATGTAAATGGTTAGTCCACAATAATAATAATCATAATCCTCATATGTCCTAGGTCATAATCAATGTTCTGGTTTAACCGTTTCTCCTCCGAAGACCGTCACTAGACCCATCTCAGACTGTAGTCCTTACCCATGGACATGGCTATCCGAATAGATTTAACCTCTGCAGAGGGTGTACTCTTTACCCACGAGTAACGGATTTATTTAGTCCATCGGAACTAATTCCGCCGACGGTCTTTCAATTGAAAACACACCTGACCCGCACACACCAGCTTAACTTACCGGTGTCTGGAATCACCCACGACACCTGTCAGGCAAAACTCTAAGTGGGGAGGCTACAACCTCGACTTAGCATGGGATCAAATTTATATCGCGCGCTCTAAGGGGTGCCCCCCTCTCGGTCCCAACCGGAAACACCCATGCCCCCGGACCAGGTGGCATGCCTACCGGATGCATCCGGTATCTTCCACCATGGCCTCTCTATACGGTGTGTGCTAGGAAGGGGTTGACAACTTACTGAACCGTACCCTACCTGCGGCAGGGACAAGTGGTAGTACGAAACAAGTATGGGGGTTACTGGAACAAGACTCGATCTACGGCCGACTCAGGAGGTTCAAGTATTCCCTGTATGATTAGCATAACAAATATATTTCAACTAGCAGACAGCATCACCGCTCTTCATACCTCATCATGCCATACCGGACACACTCGTCTCGATGAGGAACTAGGGACAAGCTCGTGTCTACCCAAGACCGCGACTTTCCCGGCTTCCTTCCGGTATGCATGAGAAGCTTACGAGGATGATTACCATCACCAGCATATCCATTTCTAACAGCAAAGCATCTCCATTATGCACTCATGCGTATGATTTTATCATCACATAAAATAACGTATGTTCCAAGTCAAGGTGGTGTTGTAACCGTATCAACAACACACAAAAATATTATGCCAGAGTTCAGAATGCTTGCCTTCAAGAGTATGCAAGGGGGTGCACTTTTTGAAAGTTGCTTTCCTTCTTCAAAAATCCTATTTTGAGGAAATTTAAATTAACACATAATTTTAAAACAGTACAAAAAAGTTGTTTGGAAAATTTTCAAATAAATACTAAAATAAACTAGACAGATATTGAGAAAGGTAGGAAGAAGAATCAACTCATTTGGAGTTTTATTTAAAAAGATATAGCCAGTCAAAGTTCTGTTTTTAATAAAATCAGAAAAAGAAAACGTTTCGGGGGAAAATACGTTTTCGAAGCAGAGGAGGCGTACTTCAGGGGGTTCACGCGTCCACTTAAACACGTGGTGGCGGGGTTGGGTCACTGACAGTGGGTCCAGCGGGCCCACTGGTCAGGTTTGACTAGTCGCTTCTCCCTCCTCTTCCTCTGCCCGTGCAGAGGCGGGACTCCGGCGATCGACGCCGGCGAACGACGGATCCTCGAGGGTATCCCAGGGCAGGGATGGACCTGCCAGACCGGGGCGGTCCTCCCGGTGGTCGTTATGTCGCCGGGGTGGAAGGAGTCGCCGGCGGCGAGCTCCGCGGCGGAGGAGGCTTCGAGTGGTTTTGGGGTCCTGGGTTGCGGTGGTTTTTCGAGCGAGTCTGAGGTGTTGGGTGGCTCCGCAAGCTCGAGGAGAAACGGGTGGTGGTGTTGGATGGACTGGGGAGGGTCTGGTTGTGACGAACGGTACCGGAAGGCGGCGGCGGCCGAACCAGCCGGAGTCGAGGAAGACGGCTACCAACTGCCGATTGATGGCTGAGGGGGTGCTATGGGGATGGCCTGGGGTCGCCTGAGTGCTCGGAGGCGCTCGGGGGCTCCTATTTATGGGGGTCGAGGTCGGTTCCCGCGGCGGCCATGGATAAGAACGCCGGCGACCGCCGTTCTGTAGCTGCAGGACGATGTGGCGGCGACGAGCGCGTGCCGACGAGCTTGTGGATGAGCTCGGGCTGTTCCAAGGGGCAGCTGGCGCACGTGGGTGGCTTGGGCGGCGCCGTCCATGGCAGAGCCTGCTGTGGCCGGCCGCTAGCCGCCGTGGCCGACCTGACGGCAGCACTGTGGGGCTCCAGGGGCGGCTCTGGGGCGAGGGAAAGGGCGGGCGTGCTGGCTGCGGGTGGCCAAGGGCCAGAATGGGCGCGAGGCGACGGCAGAGGGACGCGGTGACTCGGTGCGCGCGCGTGTAAAACGTGCGCTCTGGGCGTGCCCAGAGCACGCACGCTAGCTGCTCGACGAAATGCCAAAGCATGCCATAGGGCTTGGGTCAGGCTGGCAAGTAGCAGGTTTAGGTTAGAGTCTTCTAGGAGCTTAGTGGACATGCTATTTTGTCCAGAGGTGCAAGGTCACAGTGCAAAGGCAAAGATCATGTCAAAACTGACCATGCACACAAGGTGCTCGACAGATTGATAAGTGCATCTAGGCAACTCTTGGAGTGGCCAAAATCTCCAGATCAGGGTCTCCCTAGATGTAGGTGATGATGGCAAGATCATTTGGGCAAAACCAGAAACTTGCTAGTGCAAGTTTTGCAAACCTTCAGTTTTGGGCAGCAAGAACGAAGCTTCATTGCATGCACTAAAAATCCTCCATTGGGTCCACTCTCCTGGGCTTAAGGGTTTTGTAGGGAGGACTACAAGCAGGAAAAAGCTCATGGGCACTAGAGCAAAATAAATTAGGGTTGCAGTACAAATCACTAAGCTGGACCAGAATGAAAATGAGGTTGATTCACTCAAATTTTTCAAAGAACACCAATGGGTTTTTTTCCATAAAGTTGAATTATATGCATCTACTGACATCTCCAAACACTTGGAAGAATTTTTAAAGGAATATTTAAATAGGTTGTAGTGCAAAAATACCTACTGGACTAGATTTGAAAAGTTGATGTAGAGCTCAAAATCTCCAATGACCAAAAGATATTCTTGCAAAAAAATGATGTGGGAACATCACATGACATCCCCAAATTTTGGTGAAAATTTTAAATGCATTTATCAAATGGTTGCAGTGCACAAGCGGCTCTAAACTTATGAAAAATCATTTCAAAAGGATAAAACTCATGAAAAACAATTATGCAAATAAATCCCCTGATAAAGAATTGTTTTATTGGGAGAGTATACAAGTCCAATAATATTTTTGAAAAGTTTCCACTTGAGGTAAAACCCACAATATTAAAGAGAAGAGGGGTTCTGAAATCAAAGATAAATCCAGAAAACAAAAATTTAATTTCTTGGCAAAAATTTTAATTATTAAAACAAGGTCAAAATTTTGGGGTGTTACCAGAGGTATGTCTGGGCCCTCTCGGTAATGCACATCATGATAAGCCTTGCAAGCAATGTGAATAATGAGTTAGTTATGGGATGATGCATTACGGATCGCGTAAAGAGACTTGCCGATAACGAGATTGAACTAGGTATGAGGATACCGATGATCGAATCTCGGGCAACTAACATACCGATGACAAAGGGAATGACGTATGTTGTCATTGCGGTTTGACCGATAAAGATATTCGTAGAATATGTAGGAACCAATATGAGCATCCAGGTTCAACTGTTGGTTATTAACCGGAGCTGAGGCTCAGTCATGTCTACATAGTTCTCGAACCGTAGGGTCCGCACGCTTAAAGTTCGATGACTTTTTGTATTATGAGTTATGTGTTTGGTGACCGAATATCGTTCGGAGTCCCGGATGAGATCACGGACATGACGAGGAGTCTCGAAATGGTCGAGAGGTAAAGATTGATGTATTGGACGATGGTATTCGGACACCGGAATGGTTTCGAAGTGGTTCGGATATTTTCGGAGTACCGAGGGGTTACCGGACCCCCCCAGGAAAGTAATGGGCCTACATGGGCCATAGGGAGAGAGAGAGGGGAGCCCGCAAGGGGTGGCACGCGCCCCCCATGGGCTGTCCGAATTGGACAAGGGGAAGGGGGCAAGGCCCCCCCTTTTCCTTCTCCCTCTCCCTCACCTTCCCTTTCCCCCTCCGAAAGAAAGGAAGGGGGCGACTTGGACTAGGAGTCCTAGTCGGTTTCCCCTCCCCATGATGCACCCCTTGGCCGGCGTCCTCCATCTCCTCCTTTATATACGGGTGCAGGGAGGCACCCCATAGCACATCAATTGTTCTCTTAGCCATGTGCGGTGCCCCTCCATAGTTTACTCCTCCGGTCATAGCGTCGTAGTGCTTAGGCGAAGCCCTGCGCGGATCTCATCACCATCACCGTCACTACGCCGTCATGCTGACGAAACTCTCCCTCGACACTTTGCTGGATCAAGAGTTCTGAAATTGCGTTATATCGACTAGAGGGGGTGAATAGGTGATTTTTACAAATTCGTCACTGGGGAATTTCAGGGTGAGGAAATTCCTAAGTCACAAACAACTAGTAGTGGAATAAGTACTCAAATGAAAGCATAACAGAGCAGGAGCACAGTCATCATGATGAAATGAAAACAAGCACAGAGTACAAGTAGTGTAAACACAGGATAGCAGGCTAAAGACAAAGTGACTGAAGAAATAGGATTGAGGAAATTGAGAAAGTCTTCAGTCAAAGTCTTCAAATAGTAACGATCAAGCACTTCAGCATATGAATGAGGAAATGGAAGGTTTGAGGAAATAGAACGAGTAGCTTGGTGAAGATAGTGATTTGGTAGACCAGTTCCAACTGCTGTGACAGTCGTACATCTGGTTGGAGCGGCTAGGTATTTAAACCTGAGGACACACAGTCCCGGACACACAGTCCTCGCCGTATTCTCCTTGAGCTAAGGTCACACAGACCTCACCCAATCACTCGTGGTAAGTCTTCAGGTGACTTCCAAACCTTCACACACTCGGTCACTCGGCGATCCACAATTTCCTCTTGGATGCTCTAGACCATGACGCCTAACCGTCTGGAGGATGCATAGTTCTCAAAGGTTGTCGGCGTCCTGGGAACGGGGGTCCCCAGACTTGCCTGCCTGTGGCCCGCGACGTGTGTCAGGACCCCGATCCTAAGTCACACCGATCTAGCATGTGACACATCATATCACTTTGCGGCCTCATGCACGGTATTCCCACGGCTGCCACATTACCTGGCCCGGGACCGTTTGCGCCTTTTGGCTCACGTATATGATAGTGTTGCTAGCATCCATATGACATAGAACCCGGGCCGACATGACTAGTCGTAAACCCATAGTGGCCCTAACTTACAGGGACAGGCATACATGACCCAGCAACCAATGTGTCGGTCATCAACGTATGAACCCAAGTCATAGCAAGCTACAAGGACTTAAAGGAACAACGCGTGACAGTTCCTCGTAGGGACAAACACAGGAACGAAGAAGGACACATGCCGACCAGCCTAAGTGTTCCGGAGCAGTAGCAAGCTACCATGGCTCAGTGGAAGCACTAGGAGACATTTCCCGATAAGAGAGGCTACCAAGAATAAACAACTAGGTTGTCGGATCCCACACATACCAAGCATTTCAAAATTATACACACAATATGCTCGATATGTGCAAATACAACATGGCATCACAACAAAACTCTACGACTCAAAATATTTATTCAATAGGCTCCGAGGAGCCAGATATTACAAACATGGGTCTGATGGCCCAGCATTCAAGTCATACAAGCAATAAGAACATGCGGAAGCTTAACTTGTCTGAGTACAGACAACTACAAATGAAAAAGGCTGAGAAGCCTGACTATCTACAAGACCCTGCCGAGGGCACAAGATCGTAGCTGAGGTAACAAGCTAAACGTAGGAGTCCACGCGGAACTACTAGTGAGACTGAAGTCTCTCTGCCAAAACATAAATTAAGCAAACGTGAGTACAAATGTACCCAGCAAGACTTACATTAGATCTAGCTACATATGCATCAGTATCAACAAAGGGGTGATGGAGTTTAACTACAGCAAGCCAGCTTTGACTCGGTGGCTATCCTGTACTACGAATGCTGGTAACTCTTCTGAGGTGGCACACACGAGTCCACATATTCACCATAACAATACACCACTATGGATCCGCTCCAGTCTCCCTACGAGAAGGCCATCCATAGCACTCAGGCTTATCTTGCACATTTTAGAGTATCCACTTTCACTTGTCTATGAACTGTATAAGCAACCCAGATGTCCTTTACCACGGACGCGGCTATTCGAATAGATCATTTATAACCCTGCAGGGGTGTACTTCTTCACACACGCTCTCGCCACTTACTGCCATGTACACGTCATGTATCTCAGCAACCTTCAAGCGGAAGCCTAGGTAGGGTGTCGGCCACGACCTGACTAACCACGCAAGTCTCCAGTCCCGGTTTATCACCTATTCGGGTTCCATCTGCAAGGAGATCCGTCCGGGGTGTCACTCACGGCCCCAAATGATGTGTGCAGGGTTCCCAAGCCCACCTTGTCGGATGGATCTATGCTTGGTACACCGTGCCACGGTGCCTAGTCTGTCCCAAGCCCACCTGTACCGGGTGCCACTTGGTAGACAACTAACACAACCTACAAACACCAGAAACTAGTTGCAACTCCTGGACAGAGATCAGGTTGATTAGTAAGTCGAGAGAGCTTGGAGTACCCGGAGCCCAATGTGTGGTAGTAGCTGTTCATGGATAAGTGGGCTGCTGCCAGGTTAGTTTCCTTTCTCTTTCTCTTTTCTGTTTTCTATTTTGTTTCTCTGTTTTGAATTAGTAATAATACTAAACCATTTCATAAAATCCTGGAAATATTTATGGGTGCTTTCTGAATTATTCCAGTGACCCTTAACAATTTCCAACATTTTGGGAGCATCTAAAATATATATAGCATTCAAATAGCTCTAATTCAAATATGATTGAATTAATTCAAAATCCAAATATGTCCTCCAAAATTGTGAACCATTTTTGGTAGATGCTTCCACCTTTATCCAGAAAGGATGAACATTTTTAAAGGGCATTTTGAAATCATTAAAAAAGATTCTAGTTGAACCTATTTGTATTCCTTTTGATGCTTGGGTTTGAACATCCCCATTTCAAATTTCCATGAAAGTTAAACATGATGCAAGCAAGATGCAAACACTAGGCAGCACCAGAAGCTAGGGATGTGACAACGTGGCTCCACAAACGGCCCGGTATGGCCCAGCTTCGGCGGCAACAACTCAAGACCCTCGCGAGGGGCCAAGCCTCGCGAGGCGGACGACACCAAGACCTCCTGGGGGGCGGCCTCGTTAGGCTGGCTCCTGAGGAGAGGAGATATCTATGCAGGGGGCACCTCGCGAGGTTCACGTGACGTGAGCCATGACGAAGAAGGCCAGGCGGGCGCGAGCGGGGGCAGTGTACTAGTTTCCTCTTTGGTGCTAAAGAGGCAAGCGCAGGTGGGGAGTCCCAAGGCATCAGGGAAAGGTTTCCATATCGGTGCAACAAGACCAAGATTAGTAGGACGGCAGGACGGAGGTCATCGTGGAGCCCACAGCAGCGTCACCACCAAAGCCTTTGGCAGGCAAAGACTACTTTTGTCAGGATAGCTTGTACTAGTTGTCTCCCTTCAAAATTGGCCATTGTGGGATCCCTTCATGCCTACATTTGGAAAGAGGACAGGGGCCTCTATAAATAGGACTAGCCACCACCATAGGAGGCAACTCGTCTAGGAGGGATCTGGAAACTCATCTTGGACTGGATCCATTCCACCAAGGCCATCTCACCAGCTCATCGAGCTCAAGAACACCTCTGCTCCTGAGGCTGTTCACCCACCGTACTAGTTCATCCTTAGCCCTCGAGGCAATCCACCACCACCACCTGGAGTAGGGTATTACACCACAACGGTGGCCCGAACCAGTATAAATCTTTGTGTCTCTTGTTCTTTGGGTTCATCGTGCGAGGCCAAGGAATCTTGGGTAGGCAGGCTGGGGAGAAAGAGTCCTTCATGCGCACCCCAGAGTTCGAACCTCTCAAGGGACCGCGGAACCCAGAATCCGACATTTGGCGCGCCAGGTAGGGGTGCGCCGAAGCTTTTCCTACGTCGATCCACGCTCCACCGCTCCACCAGTTCCATTGCTGATGCTCGCCGAGCCCGTGCTGAGCGCCGAGCCGCTCTCAACGGTCGCGTCGCCCAGATGGCGCCCATCGGTGGGCCTCCCCGTCGCTCTCCATCACCTGCTGCCAACACCGCCAGCGGCCCGGCGGGGAACGGGCAGCAGGCTTCATCGCTGCGCCCCTTCGTGCGGCGGGACGGATGCACCGCACCCCGTCACTGACTCCGGCCGGTTCGTCATCCCACGCTCGCCGTGGACCCATGGAAGCGCAGGTCGCGCTGCTCATGGCGCGCGAGCTCCTGCGCTACCGCCCATTCGACGGCCTCTACGAGGACTGGCTGGATCGCATCGCTGAGCTCGTCAGCGCCACCGGGGGGCTCTCCTGCACCATCCCTCTCGCTGCCTCGTCCACCTCCCGCTGCGGGTGACATAGCCCACGGAGTGCCTCCACCACCTCCATGTCAAGACGTCGCCCTCGCACCAAGATGTGCGGCCCCGCGGCGCGACCCACCACGCAGGGCACCGACACATGAATAAGGAAGCTGCCAGGAGCTCCCTCGGCCGCAAGAAGATGCTCCAGCACTCCTAGCGCCACCATGTCAAGACTGTGCGCCGCCTGCAGTGGCGGCACGTGGGTACCAATACCAGGCTTCGCCTCCGCGATGGGCTCTAGTGATTACAGCAGGCTGCCGTGCCTTCACTCCCGAGTTGCGCAGCGTCGTTTGGCCCGGGAAGTTCAAGCCCGGCCTGCCTCCATGTTACTACGGCACCCCCGACCCTACTGAGTTCCTGCAGCTCTATGAGCTGAGCATCGAGGCGGCCCACGGCGACGAGAAAGTCATGGCGAACTGGTTTCCCGTGGCTCTCAAAGATGGTGCACGCTCGTTGCTCTTGAACATGCCCGCAGGATCGATCTCCTCCTGGGGTGAGATGCACGAGTGTTTCATCACCAACTTCCAAGGCATGCGCGACCACCCGCCGGCCGCGGATGACCTGCGGTGCATCAAGCAGCAGTTAGGGGAAACCCTGCAAAAGTACATCCAGCGCTTCAACAACGTCCACCTCAAGATTCCCAAGGTCACGGACGAGGCCATCATCTCAGCGTTCTCTGATGGTGTCTGCGACGTCAATATGAAGGAGGAGCTCGCCATCCACGAGGACCTATGCACGGCCCTGGAGATGTTCAACATGGCAACCAAGTGCGCGAGAGGTGAGGAGGGGCACCTCTCCCTCCTCGAGCTTCCGACTGCTGACCTAGAAGACAAGAATGCCAAGGCCATGGATGTGAAGCGGAAGGGAGCGGCCGTGCTCGCGGCCAAACCAGAGATGAAGCGCGGCCGTGACCACCCGGAGTCATCCAAGGGCAACCGCCCGTCCTGTGCCTTCCACAATGTGCACAGCCACAACACCAGCGACTGTTAGGAGCTCAGGGTCATCTGTGATGGGAGCTTAGGTCAACGCCCCGAGCGCAACGACCGAGGCTACGGCCGAGGAGGAGCACGAGGTGGAGGACGCTGGGATGACCGTGGCCCCCACCATGAGTGGCGCGAGTAGCCTCGTGAGGACCGCTGGCAGGACCAGCATCGCAAGGGCGCCTGGAGGGATCAGCCTTGTGAGGACCGTCCTCAAGGCAAGGCTGGCCTCCCTCCACTGCCGCCACCACCAAGGAGGAATGACGATCATCACCAGGATGAGGGGGATGGGGGCTTCCAGGAGCTGCGTGCCATCGCCTGCATCTTAGGCGGCGCTCAGGCCCAAGCCTCCCAGTGCATCTTCAAGCAGTTTGCTCGTGAGGTGAACGCGGCCCTCCCCAGGCTCGAGGCCGCGCGCCCGCTTAGGTGGTCCAAGTGCACCATTACCTTCAGGTTGTCCGACCAGCTCAAGTGCGCGGCAACTGCAGGCGCCCTCCCGATGCTCTGCTCGCCCATCATCAGCAACGTCCTTGTCACCAAGACCCTCATCGACGGCGGCGCAAGACTCAACGTTCTCTCCGTCGACATGTTCAACCGCCTCCAAGTGCCATATGATCAGCTGCAGCTAACCAAGCCCTTCTCAGGAGTGATCGACAGCTCCACCACCCCCATAGGGCAGATCCGCCTCCCTTTCACCTTCGGCAAGCATGACAACTACCGCAATGAGCTCATTGACTTCGACGTCGCCCACATTCTCCTACCGTACAACGCCATCCTCGGGTACCCAGCCCTGGAGAAGTTCATGGCAGTGAATCATCATGGCTACGACGTCCTCAAGATGCCAGGGAGCTGTGGCATCATCATGATCGCCTGCGAAGAGAAAGTGGTGGTGTGCTCTCTCGAGCGCGTCTACCAGGCTGCGGCGGTCGAGGACCCAGACAACGAAGGCACCATCTACCCTCCTGAGGCCGTCCCCAAGAAGAAAAAGCAGCTGCTCCACCAAGGGCCTCAGGAGGGCGGCGTCTCTAGCGGCACAACCTCAGGACCTGCGCCCGTAGATGGGGCGCCTCCCTCCCTCACATAGGAAGGCGTGCCCGGTGCCCTCCTCAAGCTAGGCTCGGGGGCTCTCTTCTGTAGGGCCTCAGCCTAGCCAACATCACAAGGGAGGCGCTCGGGCACAACGTGGAGGCATGCTTCACCGCACGCTTCCCTCATCAGGGCACAAGGCACGAGGTGCCTGGTGCTCAGGAGTTCATCACCAAGACCACCAAGGAGCTTCAAGAGGCAAGAGTCATGCGCGGCGACCGCCGCCCACCACCCGGCGTAGCTCCTTGTCCTGGCGAGGACGATGAGCTATGCGCCTGCATCGACTACCTCGGGCTCAACAGAGCCGCATCTCAGGAGCGCTTCTGGCCATCGCGTGTCGGTCGGTGTGAAGGCCCACCTCACAGCTATGTTCGCATGCCTTTCGGCGCCGAACGCGGCTGTCACCTTCCAGTGCCACCTGCGAAGCGTCATGGCGACCCAGGAAGCCAGGCAACAGGCGGTCCTGGTGGAAATGGCGATGGCCCTTCACGAGCCCCCCGGCCTCCCCGAGCCTCCTGCGGCTCAGGACCCTGGCGGCTCGTGAGGAGCAACTTCTTCAGCACGCGCCTTCAGCTACTCCAACACCTCGTCAACAACGGTGCCAGGTGATATTTTCCGGTTTATTCAGCTGGGATGACCCCTTGGGCTGCATCATTCCCAAGTCGCATGGGCCCGTCCCTGCGATGTGTATCCTTTCGTGTCTTTAATTTACTCTGTTGGGGGCGCCCCTCTGGCTGCATCATCCCCAGGCCGCATGGGTCCGTCCCTGTGGCATGTATTGTTCTTGCATCTATCTAAACTGGCGTTGCTTGCCCCTTTTGAGATGATTTATACCTGCCTGATTACACTTCGCGGCATCCCGCGTTGCTGACCGACTTTCTGCTCATCCCGCAACGGGGACTACACATGCTGGCACGATGCTTGTGCTCGGGTCTGTCCCTGCAAGGCTGATAAACCTGAGAGATCGAGCTGTGGCTCGCGGCCTACCCCGCACACATCACCTCACCAGATCCTCAGTGCCTTCATCTTCTTGCGAAACGATCAGCGGCAGGACAGCAAACGTGATTTAGGAGCTATATTTCCCTCTCGAACTAACCCACAGGAATCTCCGGAGCATAACTGCCGGTGGCCCCGCCAGCTCTTTCCTTTCTCATGCAATTCGCTTGCGCATTCAAGGGGGGCTCCTGAGCATCACGCCTCAGGAGCTCTTACTGACCCTCCAGCCCTCACCCCCTGGCCTTGACCATGGCATCGCGACCTGGCATACCAACGGCGGCCGAGCCTTGCTTGAGGGTCGGGACCGGAGGATGCATAGCACTTATAAGAGCGTGAAAAGGGGGAGCTGGCGTGGGCCAAACCTAGCCATACCACCACCGTCGACGCGCAAATCCGGTGCTGCACAAGGAATCGCTCCAAGCTCGATAAGATAAGTCACGCATTCAAGTTAGCCCAGCGTTGCGACTCAGGATTTGCAGCTCTTGCAGCCTTGCTCCGGCGATGGCACCTTCCTTTTCTGCCTTTCGGGAGCTGCTTGCACGCTAAAGGGGACCTCTTAAGCATCGCACCTTAGGACCTCTTACCAGACCTTGGGCCGCTCACCTCTTGGCCTTGACCACGGCATTGTGACCTGGCATACCAGCGACGGCTGAAGCCTGCCTGGGGACTGGGACCTGCCAGCGTAGAGCGCTAAGCTTCCGCGGATAAAAAGGGGGGACAAAGCCGAAGCAAGACGCGCAATCATGAATTTCGTAATGGGAATAATATTGATGCAAAAGCACTACATATTCTTTATACACCCCCGCGGGGTTCATCTCGATTCCTCGCAGGGAACAAAAGAGGAAGGCTTCCAGGAGTCATATCCGCAGCCGTTGCTGCCGACGCCATCATCTACAGTGGGCCACGGTGGGCGGATGCTGACCCCATCCAGATGATCGACGACGACGAACAGATGTCGTCACTGCGCTCCGGGCACGACAGGAGCTCGGGGGCACGCGTAGCTGTCATCGCTTGTCTCCGGAGTCTCGTCAAGTTCAGGAGAGTCGTTGGACTCCCAGGAGTCGTCGCTGCTGCTGGAGGAGCTGTCGATAGGACCACTGGGCGGGCTCGGCACCTGCTGCTGCACCATCCTGGCGGTCCCCTCCAGGGCAGCACTCCAAGCGGCAGCCCTCCTCGCCAAAGACCTTGAGGAATAGTGTGGAGGCGCCGTCGTACTCGAAGTGGACGGCAAGGGCCCCCTCCACGTGGCAAGTGCAGGCGACCACGCCCCATCCACGGGTCATGAAGATCTTGCCCGGGGAGTTGACCTCGACCTCCGCTCCCGTGGCCGGAATGCTGCACCCGGTATGCTGCAACCACAGGTCGAGCGGCCCTCTCGACGGCATCTCTTCCGCAAAGAACCACAGAAGCTTGATCCACGTGCGCGATGGCCTCACCGCCCATATCACGAACTCGCGTGAGGAGCCCTCGGTATGAGTTCATGGGTTGGCGGCTCGTGCAACCTCAGCATGGCCACCATGGCCGTGGCCGAGCGGCGCGGGGCGGTGCCTCCTCCTCCGGAGCCTGGCGCTTGGGCGTACAAGGGCAGCGGGTAGCCGGGAGGAGGCCAATCGTACCAAGGCCTCGTCACCTCTAGCCTCGCACCAGCGTCGTGGGAGCCGCCAAACCTATTCTTTGGAGGAAGCGGCCCTTGCTCCTCGCCGGGGGCCTTGCCCTTCTCAGCAGCGGAGAACCTCCTTATCAATGCCATGGGTGCCGCGGCAAGACGGCAAAGCGAGGAGGAACAAGAAGGAGCGGGCAGCGAGACGAAGAGGATGAGCAACGGAGGCTCCGCTTCCCTCTTCATTTATAGTCAGCAGGAGGCCAACCGTTGGCCTCCACGATCGCACGCTATGATGGTTTTTCTTCTGCATGCAGCAGGGTCTCGTCAAGTCGAGGACGGTTACCGAGGCAGCATGGGGAAGCAGAGGCGCCCACATCCCATCAATTGCCACGCGTCGACCAAGGCCGCAGGCGGTTGGGGCCCACGGTGCTCCACACTTGCCCTTTAGCTTCGTTTCGAAGCCAAGTTCAAGTGCGCCTTGGGACCGGGTGCTACTGTCGGTGTCCTGGGAACGGGGGTCCCCAGACTTGCCTGCCTGCGGCCTGCGACGTGGCCCCACCAACGGCCCGGTATGGCCCAGCTTCGGCGGCAACAACTGAAGCCCCTCGCTAGGGGACAAGCCTCGCGAGGCGGATGAGACCAAGACCTCCCTGGGGGCGGCCTCTCTAGGCTGGCTCCTGAGGAGTGGAGATATCTATGCAGGGGGCGCCTTACGAGGTTCACATGACATGAGCCATGACGACCAAGGACAGGCGGGCGCCAGCGGGCGCAGTGTACCAGTTTCCTCTTTGGTGCTAAAGAGGCAAGCGCAGGCGGGGAGTCCCGAGGCATCAGGCAAAGGTTTCCATATCGGTGCAACAAGACCAAGACCAGCAGGACGGCAGGACAGAGGTCATCGCGGAGTCCACAACAGCGTCACCACCAGAGCCTTTGGCAGGCGAAGACTACTTTTGTTAGGGTAGCTCGTACTAGTTGTCTCCCTTCAAAATTGGCCGTTGTGGGATCCCGTCCCACCTACATTTGGGGAGAGGACCGGGGCCTCTATAAATAGGACTAGCCACCACCATAGGAGGCAACTCATCTGGGAGGGATCTGGGAACTCATCTTGGATTGGATCCATTTCACCAAGGCCATCTCACCAGCTCATCAAGCTCAAGAACACCTCTCCTCCTGAGGCTGTTCACCCACTGTACTAGTTCATCCTTAGCCCTCGAGGCAATCCACCACCACCACACTGGAGTAGGGTATTACACCACAACGATGGCTCGAACCAGTATAAATCTTTGTGTCTCGTGTTCTTTGGGTTCATCGAGCTAGGCCGTGGAATCGTTGGGTAGGCAGGCTGGGGAGAAAGAGTCCTTCGTGCGCACCCCAGAGTTCGAACCTCTCAAGGGTCTGCGGAACCCAGAATCTGACAAAGGTAACAAGCGTCGGTTCCACACAGGAACAATCTCTTCGGTGATGCTTAATCAATTTCGGTTTGTAGGTGTTTGGGTTTGGGTTTTCCTCACTTGATGATTTTCTCTCAAAGTCCTTAGAGGATGGGATGATCTCAATGACAAGTGTCAGTTTCTCGCGGAGCACCCAACCAGCTAGTGGTTGTAGGGGGCGTCTATTTATAGTCTAGGGAGCAGCCCGACATGATAAGACATAAATGCCCTTCAATGATATGACCGTGAGGTGGGTAGATATTTTGGGACAGCTGGCGCATAGCACAACAATGGTCAGATATTTGATTATCAAATTCCTCAGGGCTATCATGTTCCTCACTTGTAGGCATTCCGCACTGGCGAATTCCTAACTCCTCAGTCAGAACAAATTCCTGAGAGACCAGAAGATCTTCGTCTCTATCACTGAAGAAATTGACTGAACTGTATGAGATTTCCAATGGCTTCACTCAAAAGGATTGGTAGGTGTAGGATTTTGAGATGAGCATCACTTGGAAACTTTTCCTTAGTTTTACCTCGACCCCCTTTAACAATACGGTGTTTCCTATGACTCAAGAAAGAGAAAATGAAACTACGAAAACAAAAGTATTCACGCTTCATATTCCTCACATGAATATCAAGTCTTCACAGTCACATGAATTTCTTCACTTTCAAAGTCTCAGAAAGCCAAAGTCTTCAGTTGAAGACATTTATTTTTAGGGGTCGACTTTCTCTGTAAATATCAAACTCCTCATAGACTTATAGACCTGTGTACACTCACAAACGCTTTAGTCCCTTAACCTATAAGTCTTCAATACACCAAAATCACAAAGGGGCACTAGATGCACTTACAATCTCCCCCTTTTTGGTGATTGATGACAATATAGGTTAAGTTTTCAACGGGGACAAACGTATGAAGTGTAAATACTGATATTGAGGAATTTGATTGCAAGATATAGAAGAACTTGCATGAAGATGTGCATATGTGAGGAATTTGCTTTAAATAGCAATGCACATTGTAGAGTAGAATCATGGAGATCTCCCCCTATATCTTGTAATTCATGCACACATTTAACATATGATATGAAGAATTTGAAATGCATGATGAAATATGGTGTCTGATGTAATTCAACATGTGTGCATTAACATATATGAGGAAATAGCATGCAGAAAAAAACAGAGCAAAATTATTAGACCACCATCAAACTTAAGTTTACAACTCGATCCAACAAATACTTCAGAAGAACGAGAGTTGTAACTTAGCAAAAAACACCCATATATAGAGACCCGCTTGAAGACTCTTTGTCATTGAATGACCAAAAGGGACGAAAATTGAGGACTAACGGCCCTGAAGAATATCATCATGAAGTCGATGGAGGAGCGCCAGCGTTGTTGGTGTTGCGCGATGGAGAATATGAGCTGGCCACCAAGTGAGGAACTTTGACCTTCTTGAATTTCTTCGAAGGCGGCTGAGACCAGTCAAAGTCCTGCTTGAAGCCCATTTGCTTGAGATCTTCTTCACCGTAGAGGTGCGACAATACAGCCCAGGTGCGATCAAAAACTTCATGGAGGTAGTAATGGTTCTTCTTCACAGTGTTTTGCATGATTGTCATGTTATGAAGAATTGAACAAAACTGACGCTTAACCCATTTGTGGTTGCGATCGACCTTTTGATGAAGACTGAGGAGAAGCTCACGATCAGTTATCACCGGTGGAGCAGTGGCTTGAGGATTTTGCTTTGAAGCATCTATGGCAGACTCATCATTGGTGGAATATGAAGTAGCTTTTCAAAACTGTCCATCCAATGGACGAGTGCCTTCATCAATAACAACTGCCTTGCCCTTCGCATCAGCTGAGGAAATAGTCCTTTTGAGGACTTCAATTGGGGGCAAATAGCTGAGATGATTTTGAAAATCAGCCTCGTAGTTGATTGAAGACCTTGATCTGATGAATCTCATGATCCAGGGAGCGTAAGGCTTCAATTCAAACGGTGATAGTGCTACATTGGCCAAAGCCCTCATGAAGAAATCGTGGTAGTTGATAGGAATACCATGTATGATGTTGAAAGCAGATTCTTCATGATGCCAACAACTTCTTCATCATTAGAGCTGTTGCCCTTGATTGGACTGAGGGTTTTGGTCAATATTTTGTACACTGTCCTTGGCACATAGAGCAATTCTTGACGAGGAATTTGGTCCTTGGAGCTTGGCCTGGCTTCAAAGGCTTCATCAGCACTAGCATCAGATGATCTGAGAGTTCAGGGTCAACATAGACGAGCCTTGCACCTTCAGGAGGAGCACTGACTGGGATGGCATGAAGTAATTCAAAGGTCGGAGCCTTGTAGGAGTATTTTCTATCATCCAGTCCAATACCCATGAATTCACATCTTCAACGTTGCCAGTGATGTGCAACGTGGCATAGAACTGAAGAATGAGTTCTTCATTCCAGTCGCAGATGTCGGTGTAGAGGTTGAGCAGCCCAGCGTCATGAAGAACACTGAGGACTGAGGTGAACCATGGTAGAGACCCCATGTCCACATGAGGAATTTCCTCATGGTCAAAGATCTTGTCTTTATCAAATAGCAGCAAGGAATAGAAGTTCGTTTGGCTAGCAGTCCAAAAACGCTTGCGTCGAAGACAAGCAGAGTCATAAGGATTGTCGTCAGTGAAGAAAATGTGCTCATTGAAGAATTCATCAGCCTTGAACTTCTGCTTCTTGGAGTGAGGATTCTGTGGCCTGGGCTGAAGATTTGCAGTTGATGTCTTCACAGCCTCTTGAATCACAGTTTCTGGGGCCACAGGCTGAGGAATTTCAGGAGCAATGTCATCATTAGCAGCCTTGGCCTCCATTTCTTCAGCAACATTTTCAGCAGCACTAGTGGCTGGAACTTCTTCAGGAATAATGAGAAGAGAAGCTTGATGATCTTCAGAGCCCGTATGAATTTCTTTAGTTTGAATCGAGGACTGAGGAATCTGTTGCAGAGGGGTGTAGAGTGGTGAATTGGGGTGATGACTTTCCAGTAGTCATCATTCAGAATTGGAGTTGTAGCCCCAATATCCACATCTTCACCTTCCCTATCTATTTCTTCAACGTCTGCCTCTTCAGCTGTGAACTGAGGCATGGGCGATGAAACCAGTGGAGTTGAAGTGATATTATCCACTTCAATTTCTTCATCAATCTGCTCCGACGTAGCAGCAGAAGGATCTTCTTCATCGGACTCACTTGGAATCACATATTCCTCACCAAAGGGAACAATCTCCTTTGATGGCATGCTTGAGATTGGAACATCTATGGGATTTGCATAGGAGCTCGTCAAAGTCTTCACTTTCTTCGAAGCTGAAGACTCTGAGGATGCAGATGCTTTCCTTTTCTTCACAGCTGCTCGCTCCGCAGCTTTGGTTTTCTTCACTTCTGATGTAGAAGGAAGAGTAGGACTTGTTGTTTGTGCAGGAGGAGCAGAGGAAATTGGTGCAGTTTCTTCAGGCGCAACTGATGCAGTTGCCCTGGCTTGTTCAGTTTCTTCAGGCGCAGTAGCAGAAGCTTCAATTGGCCTGGCTTGATCTTCAGGCGCAACACTAGAGGTTGCCCTGGCAGTTTCTTCAGCGGCTAGAATTTCTTCATCAGCCCTGGTGCTCTCATTTTCTTCAGCAGCCTGATTTTAATCAGCGGTGCTGGCATGTTCTTCAGTAGTCTGAGCAGATGCTTCAGCCTGTGGAATTTCTTGTTGCATTGAGGCTGCGACATTTGAGGTGAATCCTTTCGCCATTCTGACGAATCTGGCCTTCGCTCCTAGCCAATCTGCACGGTATGCATCAAATTCATCACTGAGTGCTTTGATCTCAGTTTGCATGGCCACAAGTTCATCAGGAGACATAGTGACTACATGCTTCTTCAGAAATTGCTCCTTCTTGTACTGAGCTTTCTTCAGTTGCCTGGCCTTTTCGAACTTCCATTTTTCTTCGCCTATGAAGGCAGTCAACATATGACTTTGGTCAGGTGTGAGGTTGAAATCAGGCATAGGAGTGTTGGGGTCCTTGTGCTAGAGATCAATGAAGTCTAGGATCAAATTGGGATCCAGCAGAAGAGGCACTTCACTGCCTTTGGCTCCAGCAGCCCTTTGCTATCTATCTCTGATGATTTCTGCTATTTCCTCATCATCAGCTTCATCTTCACTAGACGGCACATGGAAGGCAACCTGCTTCTTGTGAGGACTTGGACTTGTGCCTCGTCCAGCAGTGGCCTTTGTCTTTAGCAAAGTTGGGCCAATTGAGGACTGAGGAGGAGCTGAAGAACTTGCAGATGCTCCTATAGAAAGAGAGATACCAGTGGTCCTTTGGCAAGAGGCGAGATGCGCAGGTGCCGAGGACTTTGCAGCAACAGCTGAAGGTTTTGTAACAGTGGGAAGTGGAGCTGCTTGACGAATATGCCGTGAGGGCTTTGATGAGCTTGGCCGAGAGGACATTGCTGAGGAACTGGGCTTGTTCGTAGGATTCTTGGGCATAGCCTTCTTGGGCTTGCTAGCAAAGGCCTCAGCAGCGGCAGCAGCAGAATCTTCATTGAATTTCCTCACTGCTTCTTTGGCCATTTTGGCCAACTTGGCTTGCCGCTTTGCCCAATCATCTGGATAGTCCTCACCGTGCTTGAGGCTAGTGGGATCTGCAACTTGGCTAGGTGCCAATGGAGGTCTTGGGCAAGGAGGGTGTAAAGCGAATTCCTTCATGTACTTTGGAGTGACATATATGTACTCCCTCCATTCCCATGCCCATCTCCTCTCTATCCTCTGAATGCGCACCTTGCGCTGATTTTTGTTCTCCTTGCCGTGTTTGGCTTCATCAGGAGTGCAATATTCCTCATAGATGTCATCAGGTATCTCAAAAGCAGTATGCAGTTCTGGTCTCTTGCCTCCCTTCTGAGGTCTCTTGCCATCAGCCATTGTCTTCAGCTGAGGATTTTGAACAATGGAATTCTCTGAAGAGGTATGCAATTTGTCTTCAAGGAATGCTGCAAATGAGTTAAGTTGATGACAACCTAGTGATTCAGCAGCGGACATGTGTACCTGTGAACAGAGTATAGGTGTGAAGAATTTGGAGAGGTCACATCCGTTCTCAGAAGTTTTTCAAAAGAAACAAGTTTGAGGAATTTGACCAGGAGTGTCTTTCTTTGACTCAGGTTCCAGAGTTGTATAGATTGAAAATCCACACAATTGAGGAATCTTGAAGAAAAACGTTGCTTAGAGAAACAAATCAAGAAACAGATGCAAGTGTGGTGTTTAAAGAATAAACACCTTTTGAAGATTTTGTGGAAATCATCAGAATCAACAAGGGCAGTAAAAATAAATTTTATTTACCCTTGACGAAGAACACGACGAACTGGGAGTGAAAGTTGAGAAGTTCGTCCGTTCAGATCTTCCACGCCCTAACTTGGCGGCGGAAGATAGCTACGTCGACGGCAGAGTGAAGATTTCCGCGGCCGGTGCGAGTACGATGACGACGAGGTCGAGGAAGTGAAGCTCTTCCTCACCGACGACGATGAAGGTAGCGGTGGCGCTAGGTCAGAGAGCTCGAGCGAGGGGAGTGAGGTCGAGCGGGGTAAATGTGGTCTGAGGAGGGTGAGGGGTATATATAGCCGAGGTGAAAAACCGCTCGTCTGAGGAAAATGGACGAACGTGCCCCTGACCCTTCTCATCCTCGCGACATGTGTCACCCACGTATAGTGAGGTGGAGATCGTGTGAGATTGTGGGTGAATATACTAATCTTATCGTGGGATACAGAACGGGTTGAGCGGCAAAAGCCTAAAATTCAGATAAGATAATTTTAAAGTTTCGTACGCAAATTCTTCAGCTGACAAGGACACAGTGAAGATTTTGAACGAGTTTCAAATAGAACGCACATGAAGAATTTGTGAATAGACTGAGTTGAGTTTAGCATAGAGGGGGACAGGTCCGATCACATTCACTTAGTAAAAAAGTCAACCTAAAGAATTAGCAATAAGTGAATGCTGTAGAGGACAGAAAACAAATATATGTATAGTCAATGAAGAACAACAACGGAAAGAGTGAAGACAATGCAAAGTGAAGAATTTGAACAACTGAGGAATTTCAAAAACCCAAAAAACTCAAATTGAAGATTTTCAACTTTTGTTGGTGGCGTGACCCACCGTATAAGAATAATGATTTCAGACGCCACGTACAATTGTTGTAGGTCTCTGAGAATCAATTTTTTGTCAATTTCTTCACACTTAGAGGGTTAGTATTCATTGATTGAAGAAAACATTACTTCGTGTGTTGCACATCTAAGTCATCAATTTTGCATAAGTGTTAGGATGTGTGTCCTTTTCAAAGGACGTTCGAAGATTCTAAGATATTTAGCTCACACCGCAACTTCCTAAATCTCTTCTCATCAAAGGGCTTTGTGAAGATATCGGCTAGCTGTTCTTCAGTGTTCACATGCTCGATAGAGATGTCGCCGTTCAACACATGATCTCAAAGAAAGTGATGACGAATCTGGATGTGCTTTGTCTTCGAGTGCCGAACTAGGTTATGAGCAATCTTGATGGCACTCTCATTGTCACAGAAGAGTGGCACATTCTTCACATTGAAGCCGTAGTCGTTGAGGGTTTGCTTCATCCATAGCAATTGAGCACAACACGAACTAATAGCAATGTACTCAGCTTTAGCAGTAGAGAGTGATACGCAGTTCTATTTCTTCGAGGACCAACATACCAAGGATCGTCCGAGGAAATGGCATGTGCCGGATGTTGACTTGCGGTCCACACGATCACCAGCATAGTCAGAGTCAGAATATCCAATGAGATCAAAAGCCGAGCCCTTGGGATACCATAATCCAAGTTTTGGAGTGTGAGCTAGATATCGAAGAATATGCTTCACAGCCTTATGGTGTGATTCCTTCACTGTAGCTTGAAATCGGGCACACATGCAAACACTAAGCATAATATCTGGCCTAGATGCACATAGATACAATAAAGAGCCAATCATGGAGTGGTATACCTTTTGATCAAAGTCAATACCATTTTCATCAGTGCATAGATGGCCATTTGTGGGCATAGGGATTTTGATGCCTTTGCAATCTTGCATGCCGAATTTCCTCAACACATCCTTGAGGTATTTCTCCTGATATATGAAGATGTCATTGCGTTGTTGACGAATTTGAAGACCTAAGAAGAATTTCAATTCTCCCATCATAGACATTTGATATTCCTCACTCATCATATAGGCAAATTCATCAGTGTAACGTTGGTTAGTATAGCCAAAGATAATATCATCTACATAGATTTGGCACACAAATAATTCATCATCATAGGTTTTGGTGAAAAGAGTTGGGTCAAGTGAACCGGGTTTGAAGCCTTTCTTCATGAGGAATGCCTTCAAAGTATCATACCACGCCCGAGGGGCTTGCTTGAGGCCATAGAGGGCCTTATTGAGTCTAAAGACTTTGTCAGGATGCTTTGGATCTTCAAAACCTGGGGGCTGAGCAACATATACTTCTTCCTCAAGCTTACCATTGAGGAATGCACTTTCACATCCATTTGATATAAGATGATATTATGATGGTTAGCATAAGCAAGCAATATGCGAATAGCCTCAAGAAATCAATTCTTCGACTTGTGTGTAGCCTTGAGCTACAAGCTGAGCCTTATTCCTCACCACAAGGCCATGTTCATCTTGCTTGTTGCGGTAGATCCATTTGGTTCTGATGATATTGTGCTTGCGTGGGTCTGGTCGCTTGACAAGTTCCTAGACATTGTTGAGCTTGACCTGATGTAATTCCTCTTGCATCGGTTGAATCCACTCAGGCTCCAGAAATGCCTCATCTACTTTGGTGGGCTCTGTGATAGAGACAAAAGCAAAGTGCTCACAAAAGTTAGATAAATGTGAAGCCTTTGAGCATGTGAGAGGACCTGGTGCATTGATGTCGCTGATGATTTT
The DNA here is from genome assembly GCF_002575655.3 of Aegilops tauschii subsp. strangulata. Classification (NCBI taxonomy): domain Eukaryota; kingdom Viridiplantae; phylum Streptophyta; class Magnoliopsida; order Poales; family Poaceae; genus Aegilops; species Aegilops tauschii. The sequence goes on along the minus strand of NC_053035.3, from coordinate 365,431,958 downwards.
CTCGATCTGCACTTCATTTGCAACGCGAGGATGAGCGGGTTGACGACGTTGAGTTGGCTCAGCATTTTCTTCAGAGCCATTTTCCTCAAGTGCACTAGCATGTTGTTCTTCACTTTATGGAATGACTTCTTCAGCAGATTCTTCGGTAGGAATGACATCCTCAGTAGCCTTGAACTTGATGGATTCCTCAGGTGACATTTCATCTAGCACAGGAGGTAGGTGCTCTCTTTGCGAGCCATTAGTTTCATCGAACCGCACATCTACAGTTTCAACAACCTTGTGGTGAACGGTGTTGTAGACTCTGTAGGTGTGCGAGTCCTTTCCGTAACCAAGCATAAAACCTTCATGTGCTTTCGGTGCAAATTTAGAATTGTGATGAGGATCTCTAATCCAACATTTAACACCCAAGACTTTGAAATAACTCACATTGGGTTTCTTGTGAGTGAGGAGTTCATATGAGGTCTTTTTGAAGAATTTGTGAAGATATACCCTGTTGATGATGTGGCACGCAGTATCAATTGCCTCAGCCAAAACTGAGGAGGCGTCTTGTATTCATCAAGCATAGTGCGAGCCATCTCACAAGAGTCCTGTTCTTGCGCCCAACGAGGCCATTTTGCTGAGGAGTATAAGGAGCAGATAACTCGTGAGTAATACCAAGTTCATCAAGATATTCATCAAGACCAGTATTCTTGAACTCGGTCCCATTGTCACTTCTGATGGGCTTGATCTTCACACCAAGGTTGGTTGAAGCCCTTGAGGAAAATTGTTTCAAGACTTCATGCACTTCAGTTTTGTAAGTGATGATATGCACCCATGTGTAACGAGAATAGTCATCAACAATAACAAAGCCATATAATGATGCAGCATTGGTGAATGTGGCATAATGAGTAGGGCCAAAGAGATCCATGTGAAGCAATTCAAATGGACGAGTGGTAGTCATGATAGTCTTTGAGGGATGCTTGGCATTGGCGATCTTTACAACTTCACAAGCTCCACACAAGTGATCCTTGAGGAATTTGACATCCTCGATGCCAATGACATGCTTCTTCTTCGCGAGATTGTGCAAGTTCCTCATTCTAGCATAACCAAGTCGTCGATGCCATAGCCAGCCTTCTGAAGCTTTTGCAAGTAGACATGTAGCAGGTTGTGGTCCTATAGAGAAATCAACAATATACAAGTCTCCTCTCCTAAAGCCTTCGAAGACTTTGGAATGGTCAGCTTCCATGATCACAACACAATGATACTTGCCAAAGACAACAACCATATCAAGATCACAAAGCATTGAGACAGACATGAGGTTGAATCCTAAGGACTCGACAAGCATGACTTTGCCCATGTGTCGATCCTTTGAGATCGCAACCTTACCTAGACCCAATACGTTGCTTTTGCCTTTGTCAGCGTAGGTGATATGCTTTAGATGCGATGGAGATAAAGTAGTGTCCATCAATTAGTTCCTGTCACCAGTCATGTGATTTGTACATCCACTGTCGAGGACCCACTCAGTAGCTTTGGGTTGATCATCCTGCAGATGAACTAGTGCATCTTACGAACTCATATACTTCATTAGTGAAGAATATGACATCAAATTCATCAGATGAATTTCATCAAGGAATAGAACAGATATAGCAGTATGAGGACGTGAGAAATGAAAATTCATTTCTTCATGATTAGCTTGCATCCTTTCAAGCATATTCAGGTCTCCAGCAAATTCTTCAGATGATTAAGTTCGTCTGGAGACCTGACCCTGCATAAGAGATTAGTTCTTTTTCTTCACCACCCACATCTGGAGGGGTGGCAAAGAGTTCATCATTCTGCGAGCTCCATAAGAGAAAGGTGGCATAGACACCAGTCCACTTCATTTCACAGGAGAGGGGTTAGAGTAAGCATATGAATAAGTAGAGAAATTCTTCGAGGACTTATGAACATAATGATTTGAAGAATAATGCACATATTCATAGCCCTTAGTCTTTCCCCGCGGAACAGACACTACAAAAAAAAGACACATCCATGACATTTTGGGCCGAACGAAAATCTTTTTTGTCATACTTATGACACTTCTATGATGATAATTGTGACAAAACACAATATCATCATAGATGTGGTGGGGTCCTACTTCTATGACAAAAATTCATGACAGAAAATGGGCTTTTCGTCCTGGGCGGGTCGGAGACGCGGCTGCATGACATTCTTTGGGCTGTCCATGATGGAAAAAACCGTGGTAGAAGCGAGGGCGAGGAAAATATAGGGGTGTCCCCGATTACGGTGGGTGGTCGGGGCCGAGCGATGTCTTTAATGGTGGCTGTCCATGAAGGTTTTAAAACGTCAGCAATGCTTCATGTTACCAGAAGCATTACGATCAACAATGAGATTCCTCAAATATGGGATTACTTTAATGGTGGCATTGCTTGTTTACCAGATACAGTAAATCAACAGCAGCTAAAGAGTTTGTTTAAGGGCATGGGACCGTGGGGACACCAGGACACTAAGCAGCGTAAAGGAGCAACTTACTTATCATACTGGGGAAAACAACAGGAGTGCCATTTGTAACACAGTTTAATTGCATCTTATCACTCGAGGCATTAGAATAACAATAACACTGGTTAGACATGTCCCTAAGGTAATAGTGTGATCGCTTCATTTTAGATGCGCCCTTACATTAACAACAGCAAAAGGTTGGTATAAGGACATGCGACAGTGGACGCATCAGCACAATGTACCTACAAGGAGGCATAAAGTGGTGATGCAGAGTTTGTTCATGCTATGTGAGGGCAGCAAATCTAATCCTGGAGACCTTTTACTATGTGAGGGCAGCAAACCTAATCCTGGAGACCTTGTACTATGTGGGGGCAGCAAATCTAATCCTGGAGACCTTTTACTATGTGAGGGCAGCAAATCTAATCCCGGAGACCTTTTACTATGTGAGGGCAGCAAATCTAATCCTGAGACCTTTTACTATGTGAGGGCAGCAATTCTAATCCTGGAGACCTTTTACTATGTGAGGAAACAAATCTAATCCTGGACATACTCTGTTGACTAGTCCACCAGCCGCCAATTTCTATCCTTTTTCAACCAATAATAGATCTGTTCCTTATCCAGTTTGTACTGCGTTTTCCCATTATTTCCCGTTTCAACCAAGAGACCGGTTGGGTATCCGGTCTCTACTACTTTCACCATATTATTTCCTCTTTGAATCAAGTCCTAGATTCATGCTACAACTTTCCCCCCTTTCTTCGTTGTTTGAACAAAGCCCTAGATTCGAATGCATGAAGTAGCTTTACCTCTAATAATACTAAAAATTTAGGTGGCTTTGGACGAGCTGATGGGAGTAGAAAAAGATGCACAGGCAGACACGTGGGGAGCTGGGGCAGTAGAGCAAGGCCGCTTTCGAAGAACTTATACCCGAGGGTCTTCGGGGTGTCGGCGGCGGCCGGTCGGATCTACGGACAATACGGTAGGAAGGAAGAAGGGTCGAAGGACCTCCCGAGCCGGCGCTGTGTCAGAGAGAACGGCACGGGCAGAGGATCGGGCCCGTCCGACAGCTGCGGGTTTTCTCCATCGCCGGCGATGACCGCATGAACGATGCACCTAGTCCTCTACACACACCAGCCGAAGGGATCCGGCCGGATCTGTGACCAGCGGTGAGCAGAGAGAAAATGTCGCTACCGCTGTCTTGTTTATATCTGCGGAGGATGAGAGAATGAAGAGAGCAACCCTAGTAAAGCAAGCGCTCAGGCCCCCGCGTACATATATAGTGGAGTGATTATCTTTTTCTCTCCACAACAAGCGTTTCAATTTGTGTACGTGGCATTAAAGAAAAGAAACTCTCTATTTAAGGTGACTACCTGTACGACTCCTACTTACTACTACTAGTAGTAGTATTGTTCACTTGTGCTCCCCAGCCCTCCATTCATTGAACAACCCCACGGGTGAATAAACATACAGTACTAGTATTTATATAGAAAGAACAAGCTCGAACTATTTTCGCATAGTTAAAAGTTGAGGGCGGGGCTTTTCCCGGGCAGTACGCGCGGCAGTTTTCACGTTCGGTTTGATAGAGAGGCGAGGAGGGTGAGGGAGTAGCGGATTCAACTTACTTACTGCTGGAAAGGTCGGGCTGTGCGATTTGAACTCAACTAACCCAAAAATATCCAAACTGGAGGGTTAGTTTGAACTCAACTAACCCAAAAATATCCAAACAGGAGGGTTAGTTTGGGTTACTGTTTGGATCCACATGTTAGAGTTAGTTTGGGTTAGTTTGAACTCAACTAACCCAAAAAAAATTTAACCCACCCAAGAGGTGCTTATTTGGGTTAGTTCTTCTCGGGACACTAAAAAACACATTTTTCTCTCGCTCTCCCCGCAGTAGATCCCTCCCCACTTCCTCGAAGCTTCTCGTCCTCTCCCTCCCTCCCTCCCTCTCGCACCGCCCATGAAGGGACCTCGCCGTATCCGCGCTCCATCTAACCCTGTCATCCAAACACCTCTTTCGATAGAGTTACTTCAGGGTTAGTTTAGGATTAGAATCTAACTCTAACCTTTAACTGAGTTAGAGTATCCAAATAGGGCCTTTGAGAGAGACAAGGAGGGAGAAGCGATACGGGTTACTGGATTACTAGAGATAGGTGTCGCACGGAAGCCAAGAAATATGGTGATAGCGTGGGTTAGCCATGTACTAGTATGATGTAACTACACTGGGCTGCCGTGTTTCGTACTCTTCTAGTCCACTGTGGAGATGATTGGTTGATTTTATATCGCTGAATAATATAAAATATTATGAGTGCAGACGCTCCACCCCGAGGTTCCTTGCTCCTTCTCGGTCGTCGGGAATCTATGTTCTTCCACTTTATTTTTTTACGTGAGCTTTGTTCATCCTTTTGCCAACACGCTACACATCTAGCATCAAGGTGCAGGTGTCATGCAAGGATTGTTCCATCTATATGAATAACACGTGGGACTGGAACTACGAGACGGACATGTACCCAGGAGTGGACGTGCGAACCTGTGTAATGTAGCGCAGTAAGTGAAGTAGAAAGGCACAAATAGTATGAACATGCGTGGCATATAGGCATTTGTCTCTTACTACCACTAAACTTTGTACATGCAATGCCCAGTGATGTTATGGAGTGCGTGACTAAGTACTCTACTACTACTATATTAATTGGAGGCACATATTAGGTTTTATATTTGTTTACGTGTATGCCCCGAGACCTTCCAACTAGACGTGTCTTTCTCTCCGGCTTGCACTTTGTATCGTTCATACCACTGGTACAGTAGTACTACTACGTGTGGTCTCTGACCCAGAAGTGGAGATGCTCTACCACGCTGTTCATGTCCCACTCCTTTCGCTGACGTGTGCGACATCCAGCAGGTGTCGTGCGTTTGGCACTCCTTCGTCGTAAGAGTTGAAACGCTAGCATTCATTAGAAATAAAAAATAAATATAAATCACCAGTGATACTATACCACGCGGTTTCCTTGCTCCTTGATATCGGAAAGAATACTTCCGCTCGCCGACATGTGGGACGTCGACCATCCTGGTCCACTTGCCATGCCCGCAGAACTCCAAGGGAGACTCACCACGGTCGTCGCGCCGCAGTAATTAATAATGAGCCATCAAATCATAGGCCCAACCTTACCCACTGTGAAGTTGCTCGGACGAAGGAACCATCATGACTTTGAACTCCGCTTCTTGAAGAAAACTACTGTACCAGCAGTACTGCTAGCTACAGTAGTTACTCCAGCAGAGGCCTCATTTGGTTCATAGGATAGGAATTTTATAGGAATATGAAAATCATAGGAAGTGACATGACATGCATCTCAATTCCTATAGAGAAAGATATGCCATTTGATGCATAGGATAGGAATTTTTCCATTGAGTCTAGGCTAATGTACTGGTAATTTGCTCTAAAAACTACAGTAGTAACTAGTAGTACTGTTACATGCTCGTAATTAATTAAACAAACGTACAGGCGACACACACACACACACACACTAACTACTACTCCCTCCTTTCCGGTTTATAGGGCTTATCTCAAAATTTTAGTTTTTCCATTTTATAAGGCTCAATTTGGTTGTTCCCCATCACATGTTCAGATTCCAAGGTGGATTAAATCATTACATGCAAGTATTAAGAGAAAATTGACCAATGCATGTAATTTATGCATGCATGCATGCATTGGTAAACATACTTTTTTGAGAAAAACAAGAGCATTAATTGGGTGCTTTTGCAAACTACAAAAAGTATTCCACCACACACCATCTACCTTGGTTGGTGAGATTTTTGAATTGAGCCTTATAAACCGGAAAGGAGTGAGTAGTACTACTACTTCTCACATGCTGGCCAGACGCGATTGTTCTCCTTCCCGGCTTTGTTGGCGACACCCCACCGTGCTTGGATCTCCGCCGACCTCTCCGCAGCAGCGCCTGCGTCTTCTTCTTTCTTGCGGCGGCGGGCCTCTCTTTTCTTGAGTGCTTTCTGACTTTTCTGCTCCCTCTGTGCGGCTTTGGCCGCCTCTTGCTCTACCACCCGTTCGGCCTTGGCAGCTTCAAATTCCGCCCACGTAGGTGTGAGGTCGCGAGCGGCGATGAACTCGGCATGGCAGGATGCCACTGCTTGCCTACCATTCTGTGTGCGGTCATGGGCGGCGAGGAACTCGGCGCGGCGGGATGCCATCGCTTCCTTACCGATTAGTGTGCGGCGCGGTGGCATGAACGACGCTTGGTGACAACTCTGGGTGGAGTGGCCGGACAATCGTAAAGTGCATTGGTTTGTCAAGAGCTCAAGGACAGAAGACGAAGGAAATTTGGATTCCCCTTCAATCCTGATCATTTATTACCGAGTAAAATGCATTGGCGGTCATTGAACTTGTCTTGATAGCTCACTTTGATCATTGCATACGAGATATGGTGATTATACGGTCACTGGCTCAGCGTATAGCTCCGTATTTGTCTGGTTGACCAGTCAAACAGTCCGTATGCGCCTCATCTGCTCGTGTTCTTTATCTATCTATCTATGCGGGCCTACCTGTCAGTGGAGAAAGAAATAAAAAGCGGTTGCATGGACACCTGGTTGTCAATACGTGCCGCATACGCTTCAAAGGCTCGTCATCCATGAGTTCACATGTTACCACCACGCCAGCGTCTGACCGCCCTGGCCCGAAACCCCTTCCATCGCTAGCGCGCGCTTCCCGCGTGAAATGATCGCTGTCTCTCCAGAACGTCAATGCCGCATTCATCGGCCTTAACTGCAGGTGCAGTTGGTGTGTGGCTGACATGCGGGCCTGATGCCCGTTGGGCCCACATGTTAGTGAGACAAAGCACATGTGGTTAAGTCACTGAAGCAGCATCCGCATTCACGCCCGACGCGACCTCTCACTGGCGCCGGCATTGCAGGAGCGATGGCCGAGAGCACGCCACCCGCATGGCATCCCGATGCAAGCGATTGCTCCGCGATACACCACGGCTACCGACGAACCTACTCCAGTGCCAGCCGTCTCTCCGTCTGCAGCGGCTCATTGCCATTCGCCCGCTATATTAACCTGAGCCCCAGCTCCCAGCCATAGCCAAAGACCCACACTCATTCTCCTCCGGTCCCTTCCTTCTGTTGGCACCACTCCAACCATGGCCTCCGGGCACTCCAAAGCTCTCTTGGATGTACTGTCGCAGGAGCAGACGAAGGACATCGGTGGCTCCGCTCCGGGCATGCTCCAAAGCTCTCTTGGACGTACTCTCGCAGGAGCACACGAAGGAGATCGCCGGCTCCCCCTCGGCCGCCCTCCGCCGCCACGACTACGAAGCCGCTGCACGTGTGTCACGACCGGTTTTTCAATAAAATAATTATTGATAGACCAATCCCTTTTACGGACCAGTAAGGAAGAATTCCTTCTCACTGGTAGACAATATCTTGGTCACAGAAGAAAAATACCAGGAGTACTGAATATAATACAAGGTTGAGCGGAGGATGCCCAACAATTTATTACATGCACGCCGCTAAAACAAGACGGCGGATAGGGTGGCATACTACTAACTCACGATAATGACGGTGGTGGAAATATCACTGCGAAGCGAGTGATATGACTCCTGAAGACTACAGCTCTTCGAGCGTCGGAGTGAGGCTCGAGGAGACTTATTGCGGGTGGCGGAAGCGTATATAATACAAGTGACCAATATCCGGGATCGCACAGGACTGACTGGGACTCCTCTAGGCGTCGGACGCGCTATCAAACTCTTCATCCAAGAGATCGCCTTCGTCAACTTCTGGCCAAATCAACAAGCCAGGTGAGTACTATGAAAGTACTCGCAAGACAGTTCGGACAAAAGATATAACAAATGCAAACATGAAGCATGAGAACAATTTAACCAGTGCGATCAGACATAGAAATAATAAATACTGGGTGCCAAGCGAGGGTCTGAATGACTCCTCGAGCGGAAACTGCGAGAATAGTAATACTGGTGCCAAACGAGGGTCTGAATGACTCCTCGAGAGGAAACTGCAAGAATAATAATGCTGGTGCCAAACGACTGTCTGAATGACTCCTCGAGAGGAAACTGCAAGAATAATAATAATGCCACAGTCGGACGTCTGAGCGACATCACATAAAGGGCTTATAACAGAAAATAAAAGACGAACATGCCACAGTCGGACGTCTGAGCGACATCACCTAAAGGGCTTATATTTAATGTAAGAAACAAAAACACGCCACAGTCGGACGTCTGCGCGACGTCACATAAAGGGCTTATATTGTAGCTCAATAATACAATAGTTCGGGAACATAAATTATCACAAGTACGAGACAAATATAAAGTTAGTCCATCCACAGGAATAATAATTTAACTAGATTTACCACTTGAGCTTGTTCATCGGGGACAAGTTTTTCACGTGGATAGATATGGATATACTGATTACACTACTTGATCATGGATACGATGACTTGGAAGGAATTGACTCTGCAGAGTTTGTACTTAACCACAGCCAACGGATTTCAGTAGTCACAGGGACTAGTTCCGTTTACGGTGTTTTGGAAGAAACACGTCTAACCAGTACACACCCAATTCAACATTCCGAAGCCAGGGATCACCCTCAGCAATGTTCAAGAAAAACCTTGAGACGGGGAGGCTACAACCTCGCGTAGCATGGGATCAAATTTCTATACGCGCGCTCTAAGGGGGTGCCCCCCCTCTCGGTCCCAACCGGAAACACCCATGCCCCCTGACCGGATGACTGGCTTTAATCCTGGGCCAAGGTACCATCATCCCGGCCCCTCTGTTTGGTGTGTACACGGAAAGAGGTTACCAACTTACTAAACCGCATCCTGGCAAATGAAACATGTGGTAGCACGGAAGGGGAAAAGAACGATAACGTGACTCCGTCCACGTTAGCGTCAGAAATAGTCGGATGACGCAAGGCTGGTATGCTACAACAGTACCACCATGCTGCCCTTCATGTCACCACATGATTAGGCCATCTCTCATCAGAGATCATCGCAACTATGAAACATGCGGGGGAAAAGAACGATAACGTGACTCCGTCCACGTTAACGTCGGAGAAAGTCGGATGACGCAAGGCTGGTATGCTACAACAGTACCACCTTGCTGCCCTTCATGTCACCACATGATTTGGCCATCTCTCATCAGAGATCATCGCAACTTTGGAACATGCGGGTAGTTGCTTTACAAGCAACGAGGTATTTACCGACACTCATATGCCACGCACACAACTTTCAAGCAAACATGCAAACACATGTCATATCAAATGTTCAAAACATGCTTGCCTTGTTCGGAGAAGTCGGAGTCTAGCTCGGCGAAGTTCGCGGCTCCGTCACCTCTTCCGGAACCTACGGCAATCACGAAAACGGGCACTAACGTGAAAACCAATGCGTGCACAGAAACTTCTCCAAAAAATTTCGAAATAAATCCCCTAAAAACCTAGACAAAAATTTAAGAAGGTCAGAAAAGGAATCACTCAAAAATTCCTTTTTATTAAAAAGTTATAAAGGTTTCTGTCCAGGGACCCATCTGTAATGAAATAGAAAAGTCCTAGGGTTTTAACTGAGAAAACAGAAAACGGTTCGACTGGAAATGCGCAAACTCAAGAGGGAAAGCGTATTTGCCCGAAGGCGCCAACAGAAAACGGTTCGCGAAAGAATAGAACAGAGGCTGACATGCGGGGCCCACATGCCAGGTTTGAAAAGCTCGCCGGCGCCCGAAGACTGCAGTGGACGCCGGCGTCGAACCACGGCGAGTTAGGAGGATCGGAGGGTACCAAGAGCTTCAGCGTCTTCTTCCGCGTCGGTGGGTGTTGGACTCGACCAACGGGGAGCACCACGTCGACGGCGACACTTTCTCCGGCGGGCGGCGGCTCGGGTGAGGGTGGAGAACTCCGGTGGAGGGCTGCAAACTTCGAATTGAAGCGCGGGTCAGAAGGAGAGATGCATAGTGAAGCTACTGGCAAGACATGGGAGGCGGAGGCGCACGCACGGGAGCGAATCGAGCTGGATCCCGTGGCGGGTCGCGGCGGCCGGAGTCGAGGAAGGAGACCTCCTCGAGGCTCTTCCAGTGGCTAGGCGTGCTCTAGGTGGAGTGCAGGGATGGTGTGGGTTCCAGTTGAAGCTCGGGGCCTCTATTTATAGGCGGGTCGACGGGGTGGCCGTGAACGGAGAATCTCCGGCAAGCGATTACGGCGATGCAGTGGATTGGCAGGAGGTTTGAGTGGCCAGGCAGCATCCGTGGAGGTTACTGGTGTCATTCCCCTGCTAACCTCGGCTGGCCTTGGCGTAACGGCGTCAGTCCATGGTGAGGTGACCGCACGGGCACGGCGGCGGCAGAGAGCGCGCTCCGCGCCCTGCGGTTCACGACGAGGGTGGCAGCGCGTTCGGGGGAGTGGAAGGCCACGCGGCGAGCTCCGGTGGTTTGGGCGGCGCTGGGTGGCGCCGTCAGCACCGTGCCTCCCGCTGGCGGCCGCAAAGCCGCCGCTGGCGTCGGTCACGGGGCGGCGCACCTTCTGCTGCTCGTCGCCGACGTCCGCAAGGTGCCAGGCGTTCGTGCGGTGCAGGAACAAGGGGGAGGGGACGGGGAGCAAGGCGACATCGGGGCACTGTCGAGATCGACAACCATCTCTGAAGAAAACGACAGTATGCCACTGAACTGTTCTCTGAACTTTTTGAACCTGAGTTTGACAATGCACTGCAGGTGTTCGACAGAAAGATTTGGCAATGAGAATTTTTTTTCTGGAGCTGGTACTTGGTGAGGTGACCACTCAATGCACCTAGAGGCTGCCTGATTTTACTTGGAATTTTTGGAAAAGGATTTGAATGAATTTCACCAAATTTGACAAATCTGGTCCAAATTTGCAGCAAGTGTAGTTTGAAAAATTTGAACTGAAGACTAGTGGATCTTCATGGATCTTGGTTGAGGGTTCAAAGGACTAGGGAGGGGAGTTGGTTTGGGGACAAAAACCCAAGCAGAAAGTGTAGCTCCTTTGTAAAACACCAATGGCTAGAAGAGAAGGCAGAAATTTGTTTGAATAAGATTTAAATGGAAATAATCACATGGGGAGGTTCAACTTGCTGGATTTGATGCAAATCATGATCCAAAGGTGAGGGAAGGGTTAGGAGAGAGGATTTGCACTAAGGCCATGGCAAGAAGGAATTGTTGAAAGTGGCAAAGGATTATTCCAAAAGCCATAGTGCAATTTCAAAGAGATTTTCAAAAGGCATTTTTCCAAGTGAAAAGTATTTTGTCTTGAGTCCAAAAGAAAAGCAAGAACCTCCAAGACCAAAAACAGATCTTGGGTGAATCCAAATAAAACTTTTGCCATAAAAAAATATTTGAAAGGGAGAGTTCTTTTGAAGAAAAATTTAGATCACCTCCCTCAATTCAAATAAAAATCTTTTGAAAAATCCAAATAAAAACTTGGGTGTCACAACACCTACCCCCATAGGAAAAATCTCGTCCTCGAGATTTCTGCTGATCCTCAAATAGATATGGATACTCTGCCCGGAGAAAATCTTCCCTTTCCCATGTAGCTTCATCCTCAGTGTGGTTGCTCCACTGAACCCTGAAAAATTTTGTCGTTTTCTGACGGGTCCTCCTTTCAGACTCTTCCAATATTTTTACTGGCCTCTCTCTGTAGGTGAGATCTGGTTGCATATCAATGTTCTCATGAGGTACATGCTTATCCGGGTTACTCACACATTTCCTCAACTGTGAGACGTGAAATACGTCATGGACGTCTGACAGTTCCTTGGGTAGGTCTAGTTGGTAGGCTACCGTGCCTCTTCGTGCCTTTACACAAAATGGCCCAATAAATCTTGGGGCTAGCTTCCCCTTAATTTTGAACTGTTGTAGACCCCTCATAGGAGATACTCGGAGGTATACGGAATCACCGGGTTCAAAGCTGACTTCACGATGCTTCTGATCATAGTAGCTCTTTTGTCGGCTCTGTGCTGTCTTGAGTCTGTCCCTGATTTGTTTAACTTTCTCCTCAGCCTCTTTAAGCATGTCTGGGCCGAAGATACGGCTGTCACCTGTTTCTGACCAATTCAGTGGGGTACGACACCTCCGTCCGTACAATGCTTCAAAAGGTGCCATTTGCAAGCTGGCTTGGTAACTGTTGTTGTAAGCGAATTCGGCATACGGCAGACTCTCTTCCCAACTGGATCCATTGGTGAGCACACAGGCTCTTAGCATATCCTCTAGGATTTTATTTACATGTTCCGTTTGTCCATCAGTCTGAGGGTGGTACGCTGTACTGGAAGCCAGTTGCGTGCCCAGAGCTTGTTGTAGGTGATCCCAAAATTTGGAGACGAATTGTGTGCCTCGGTCTGATATTATAGTCCTTGGGACTCCATGCAAGAAAACTATACGGGAGAGATAAAGTTTGGCCAGTCTTTGTGTGGAGTAGGTAGTCTTTACGGGAATGAAATGAGCAATCTTGGTTAGTCGGTCGGTGATGACCCATATGGCGTCATTCCCGCGTTGTGATCGGGGTAATCCGACAATGAAGTCCATTCCTATTTCATCCCATTTCCACTCCGGTATCCTATTTGGCTGGAGTAGCCCTGCTGGCTTTTGATGCTCGGCCTTGATGCGCTGACATGAATCGCAACAAGCAATGAATGTGGCTATATCTCTTTTCATACCGTGCCACCAAAATCTTTCCTGAATGTCCTTGTACATTTTGGTTCCTCCAGGATGGATCAAGTATGGAGCGGTGTGGCTTTCGGTTAAGATTTGTCGCTTGAGTTCCTCAATGTTAGGTACGCAAAGTCTGTCTCCGTACCATAAAGTTCCTTCACTGTCTGTGATGAACTCTGAAGCCTTACCAAGGTTCATTTTCTTCTTTATGCCTTCGATGCTGGGATGTCCCTGTTGAGCCTTCTTAATTTGTTCCACCAGGGTGGGTTGTATCTCTAGATTTGATACGGTGCCCTCAGAAACTAACATCATGTTGAGCCTAGTGAACTCTTGCTGAAACTTAGGCCTCAAGTTTTGCGGACCGTCATTGTCCGGGCTGGGGTTTCGACTAAGGGCATCTGCCACTACATTTGCTTTCCCTGCATGGTAGTGAATGCCGACATCATAGTCCTTGACCAATTCCAACCAGCGTCGTTGGCGTAAATTTAGCTCTGGCTGTGTGAAGATATATTTGAGGCTCTTATGGTCCGTGTATATTTCACAGCGATTCCCCAACAGAAAGTGCCTCCACTCCTTGAGTGCATGAATAACTGCTGCTAGCTCCAAGTCATGTGTTGGGTAATTTTCCTCATGTTTTCGCAGCTACCGTGAGGCATATGCGACTACTTTGCCATCCTGCATTAGTACACATCCGAGACCTTTTCGGGATGCGTCACAATACACGTCAAAACTCTTGTGAATGTCTGGCATAGTTAATACCGGTGCGGTTGTCAGCTTCTTCTTTAGTTCTTGGAAGCTCTGCTCGCATGCTTCCGTCCATACAAATTTCTTGTCCTTCTTGAGCAACTGTGTTATTGGTTTTGCCACAGTGGAGAATCCTTCAATAAATCTTCTGTAATATCCGGCCATTCTTAGGAAACTCCGCACATCTGTAACGTTGGCGGGCGGCTTCCAGTCAAGTATGGCTTTGATCTTTTCGGGGTCTACGGCCACGCCTTCTTGGTTCAATATATGGCCCAAGAAACCAACTTGTCTTAACCAAAATTCGCACTTGCTAAATTTGGCGTACAACTGATGTTTCCTCAATTCTCCCAAAACAATTTGGAGATGTTCAGCATGCTCTTCTGGTGTCCTTAAGTATACCAGAATATCGTCGATGAACACCACAACAAACTTGTCCATGAATTTCATGAACACCTTGTTCATGAGGTGGACGAAATATGCGGGGGCGTTTGTTAGACCAAAAGGCATCACTGTAAACTCGTATAACCCATATCTGGAAGTGAATGCCGTCTTGGGGATATCTTCTGTCCGTACCTTCAATTGGTGATATCCCGATCTCAAATCAATCTTTGAGAATACCTTGGCTTGTGCGAGCTGGTCAAACAAATCATTTATCCGCGGCATCGGATATTTGTTTTTGATGGTGACCACATTGAGGGCTCGATAGTCTATACACAGTCTCAGTGTCCCATCCTTTTTCTTTGCGAACAACACAGGCGAACCCCATGGTGAGGAGCTGGCTCGAAAAAATCCTTTGTCCAATAATTCCTTTATCTGCTTCTTCAACTCCTCCAATAATTTATATTTGGGTCAACAATTCCTGAAGCAGTTCACTCAAGATTACCTCGCAAAGTACATGATTGGTGGACACGCAATGCAGGTTAAAGTATTTCATCCGGACTACAATGAGCATCGAGAAGTCCTAATGAAGACAGTGAAGGATGGACGGGCAGCCATCACAAGGGGTTGGCCTAGAATCGTGCTTCAACCTTGTGCCTGTGCACAGTTGGGCAACAAACCCAGGGTTTGTTGCACCGACAGAAGCCCCCGGGCCTGCCCCGAACGCGCTGATGAGCGTCGTCGGGGTAGGGCCTAATAAGTGCACATGCAAGGTTGCTGAAGGGGTTGGCCCCTTGAGGTTTCCATTGCTGCTTCATTAGTCTTGATTTCGGGGAAGTTTCCGGTTTCCCCGCCCGTGGTGTAAAGCCAATAGTGGTGGGGCCGCTCCAGTGATGGCCCGTGAATGACTTTAACGCACGGGGTAGAAACCGCCAAATTACCCTTCCCACAGCGTGCCCTTATCCTTAGCCACGTATGTTGCATGCATCACGCGGGGTAGGTAACGGAGACGCGTGGCGTGGGAGAGCATCAAGGTGAGGGTCCGCCCGCCTTGAATTGGTGGAGGAGGGCGGTGGTCAACCGTTGATGGAGCAGCTACCCTTCCCCGCCAGCCTATAAAAGGGAGGGTGGAGGAGGGCGGAGTCATCCATCTCTGCATTCCTCTTTCTTCTTCCCTTGTTCTCTACTTCCGCCACTGATGCTAAAGAGAAGATCCTGGGGCCAGCCCCCGGGCTCCAGTTTGGGATTTCCCTTGGATCTGAGAGGGTGGTTCGGGCGGCGCGGTGTCAACGCCGGGAGTGGCAACCCCGGTGTGCTTGCCGCCGGGTCACCCGTGTCCTTGACTTCAGTGGGTGGGACGTGAACAACACCATATCGCGGCTCAAGATGAGCACGGCGCGTGGTAGTCGACCGCTCCCAATTCTCCCTCTTTCTGCGGCATCCGGGAGGAGCCGTAGGAGAGATTCGCCGCTAATGAGGGGAATCTGGCTCCTCCTGGGCGCGATCTTCTCGTCGAATAGGAAGGCTCCTTGCTTTCTCACACGTCTTCAGGACGTGCGGTTACTTCCAACGCCAGGGTTCCCGGGGCCGACCATGCGCTTTGTAGAAGGGCTTAGAGAGCATGGTGCCCGGCGTGGTGGTCACACCGAGGTCTTCGGGTGGTAGCGATGTGGACGGCAGCGGCAACCCACGACGAGTCAAGAATGGGGGCGACCGTTTCGACGAGTCGTGTTTGTCGGTGACTCCATACCTCACATCTGGTCCTCCGGCAGCGTCACCATCCATGCCTGCCCTCCGGTTTCTTCCTCCTTGCTGGGGAGCAGCGCCGTCCTGATCCTGAGGCACTGAATCCCAGCCGTGCCTGCCTCCGGCCCCTTCGACCTCTTCCTGCAGGGGATGGACAGGGGCAAAGGCATAACGGGGCACTTATCTTTTTTCAATCTTAAATCTGTAGGCAATCGCCAAATTTTAATTCAAATAATGTAATCTCTCGAGTCCATCTTTGTGTTATGTAATGCTTGTACTTGTGTTAGCATATGAATGAAAAAGATGAACCTTGCCGGGAACCCGTGCATGTGTATGTCCATGCAGAGGTGGAGTGCCTCTTAAATAAAAATAAACGAGTTTCCCCAGTAGGATATCCTGCCAGCACCCTCTTTGTCTGCCGGAGAGCTCCGTCTGTCGGGGAACAGACAGAGGGGCCAGCCCCCCGCCAACTCCTTTTTACCAAAGGCTACTGTGACCATCCTGACTGAAGCAACGTTCGAGTCATAGATGGGAGCACCTAAGTATCAAAAGAGAGGCGAGGTTTTCTCATGCAAAGTTATAGCTTTACAAAACACTAATGGACAAGAGGTAAAACTTATCTATTTGGCTTTGCCGGGGATCGCTGTGCCGTGCAATCTTCTCGTCCTTTGTCGAAGCCAAGTTCACGGCAGGAACCTGCAACTCCATGTAGATGAGACTAAATGCAGGATGCAATCCTATCTATATGCATATGAAAATGCTCATGAAATGCTTATGCAGTGATTTGGGTGTGCTCGTGCATGCATGCAATCTTAGTTTGGGCCCCCTACAGCGCTTCTTTATTTTCTCTTGCACGGGGTCATCGCCTTGGCTTTGTACAAGGGGTTACATGCAGCTAAGGCAAGGCCTGCACAAAAGGGTGGCTGCCGGGCAGTGCCCGACAGCCTCGCGCCTTACGGATAGTGCTTACGGAGATGCTCAATATTCCATGAGTTTTGCAACCGAGTGCCATCCCCGGTCTCTAGACGGACTGCGCCAGGTCTGGTGACTCGTACCACCCGGTAAGGGCCTTCCCACTTTGGTGACAGCTTGTTTGTACCCTTGGCGGACTGAACGTTCCTAAGGACAAGGTCACCTTCCTCAAAACAACGAGCATGAACCCTGCGGCTATGATAGTGACGCAGGGCTTGCTGGTAGCGTGCATCACACGTAGTAGCCCGGAGATGGTTCTCCTCGAGTAGCACAACATCGTCACGCCGGTGTTGACATTGCGCTACTTCATCGTAGGCAAGCACTCGAGGGGACCCATAAATGAGTTCCGTGGGGATAACTGCTTCTGCCCTGTAGACTAGGGAGAAGGGAGTCTGCCCGGTAGCTTGGTTAGGTGTCGTTCTGAGGGACCAGAGAGCTATCGACAACTCCTCGATCCACCACCTGCCATGCTTCTGCAGTGTATCGAAAGTTCTTGTCTTAAGTCCACGAAGCACTTCAACGTTTGCCCTCTCAGCTTGTCCATTGCTCCGGGGATGTGCCACAGAAGCGAATGAGATCTTGCATCCGAGGGCATGAACGTATTGCATGAAGGCGTGGCTCGTGAACTGGGTGCAGTTGTCAGTGATGATCCTTGCCAGAACTCCAAAACGACACACCAATTCTTTCAAGAACTTGATAGCTGACTGAGCAGTCACCTTTCACACGGCAGTCACTTCTGGCCATTTTGTAAACTTGTCGATGGCAATGAACAAGCATTCAAAGCCCCCGATTGCTTGGGGGAAGGGGCCGAGGATATCGAGCCCCCAGACCGAAAATAGCCATGATAGAGGGATTGTCTGAAGGGCTTGGGCAGGCAGGTGTGTTCTCTTGGAATGCAACTGGCAGGCTTCACATGTCGTGAAGAGCTCGACTGCATCTTGGGGGGCTATGGGCCAATAGAATCCTTGCCGGAATGCTTTCCCAACTAACGCCCTTGATCCAATGTGTGAGCCGCACATTCCTCTATGAATCTCAGCTAGCAGTTCCTTTCCATCCTCCTAGCAGACACACTTGAATTTCACACCGTTGGGCCTCCTTCTGTATAGAGTGTCATCGACAAACCGATACATACTAGCCCTCGGAGCTACTTTCTCAGCTTCATCTTGGTCGCCAGGGAGTTCTCCGGTTTGGAGTAAGTGGACAATGTGCCTTGCCCAAGTTAGAGCCTGGGGCTCGGCAACGAGGACTAGCGGCACCTCCTCAGATTCAACCCGCCGCGCCATCCACTAACATCTTTGTGACCTTGAGGTTGCGAATTGTTGGGGAGACCAACAATGGCAAACACCCTACTGCAGTGGTGCGGCTAGGGTGATCCTCCTCATCAAAGATGATGGGCGTGCGGAACCACTTGAGCGGCTTCCGGGCCTGTGGCGCTGGTTCCGCAGCATTGACCTCTCGTGCCCATCACTTGAGTTGGTGATGAGAGGTGTGCAAAGATGCACCTCCATCAATGCATAGGGCGTCAGTGGCCTTCTGAAATTCCTACTCACTGGTTTCCTCTTCATTCCCTTCATCACTCACATCATCACAGATTTCCTTCTCTTGGCCCCTGGCGGGTTTTCCTTGGTTCCGAAAGGGTTTTCTGGGGTGGTTTTCTTCACCACCTCGGCCCTTACTGCCAGCAGCATTCTGACCTTTTTCCTTATCACGCTTATCATACTCTGCCCTCTGTTTCGTGACAAGCTGCTAAACCTGATAACACTCCTGAAGGTCGTGGCCTTTGGTCCGGTGGATCTTGCAGTACGGCCTATCACCTTTCCCAACTTTTTCCGCGGCAACGGCTTCCCGGCAGGCAGCGCATGCGGCAGATTCCTTGCCGGGGGCCTCAGCCTTGGCCTTCTTGCCGGTACTAGGTGTGCCCGAACCTTCTACAGTCATCACTGCCTTATCTCTTGGCTTCTTACTGCGCTTCTTGCCCTTTCTCTGACTAGTTGATTCATCTTCATCCTCTAAATCAACATTGATGCAATCCTCCTCTCCGGGCAACTTCCTTCCTTCCTCCATCCGAGCACACTTATCCACCAGTGTGTATAGCTCTTTCACAGTCTTGGGCAACCGCACATTCATCTTAGAACGAATGTGATGCTTGTGCACATTGGACTGGAAGGCTGCTATAACGGCTGCCGGAGGCATATTTGGAATATTTCTATGAACTTTACTGAATCCCTATAAATACTTACGGAGGGTTTCTCCATCCTCCTGCTGGAGAAGCTACAGGTCGCTGTGTAACGCCCACGATGCGGATATATCTCCCACGTGTCGAGGCACGACTTAGAGGCATAACCGCATAGTGGTTTTGTCGCAACAGGGTCATCTTCACACAATCCCATGTAATGAACAAGAATGGGATAAAGAGTTGGCTTACAATCGCCACTTCACACAATACATAAATATCATCATACATCATCCAAAATACAAGCATATATAGACCGACTACGGTCAAAATCCAGATGAAAATAAGACAACCCCAAATGCTAGATCCCCGATCGTCCCAACTGGGCTCCACTACTGATCATCAGGAAAAGACACATAGTAACGACCACGTTCCTCGTCGAACTCCCACTTGAGATCGACGCCATCATCTGCACTGGCATCGTCGGCACCTGCAACTGTTTTGGTAGAATCTGTGAGTCACGAGGACTCAGCAATCTCACACCCGCGAGATCAAGACTATTTAAGCTTGTAGGAAAGGATGGCGCAAAGAGGTGGAGTTGCAGCGGCAAAAGCATATATGGTGGCTAACTTGCGCAAATGAGAGCGAGAAGAGAAGCAACGGAACGGACGTCATCTAGCAATGACCAAGAAGTGATCCTGAACACCTACTTACGTCATACATAACTCAGACCGTGTTCACTTCCCGGACTCCGCCGAGAAGAGACCATCACAGCTACACATGCAATTGATGTATTTTAATTGGGTCAAGTGACAAGTTATCTACAACTGGACATTAACAAATTCCCATCTGCCTCATAACCGCGGGCACGGCTTTCGAAAGATAATACCCTCCAGGGGTGTCCCAACTTAGCCCATCATAAGCTCTCATGGTCAACGAAGGATAAACCTTCTCCCGGAAAAACCCGATCAGTCTCGGAATCCCGGTTTACAAGACATCTCGACAATGGTAAAACAAGACCAGCAAAGCCACCCGAATGTGCCGACAAATCCCGATAGGAGCTGCACATATCTCGTTCTCAGGGCACACCGGATGAGACATCCTACGAGTAAAACCAGACCTCGAGTTTCCAGGAGGGGGCCCCGCAGTCTGCTCAGTTCGGACCAACACTCGGAGGAGCACTGGCCCGGGGGGTTAAAATAAGATGACCCTCGGGCTCGCGAAAACCCGGGGGAAAAGGCTTAGGTAGCAAATGGTAAAAACCAAGGTTGGGCCTTGCTGGAGGAGTTTTATTCAAGGCGAACTGTCAAGGGGGTCCCATAAATCACCCGACCGTGTAAGGAACGCAAACTCAAGGAACATAATTCCGGTATAACAGTAACTAGGGCGGCAAGAGTGGAACAAAACACCAGGCATAAGGCCGAGCCTTCCACCCTTTACCAAATATATATAGATGCATTAATTAAATAAGAGATATTGTGATATCCCAACATATCCATGTTCCGACATGGAACAACTTCAACTTCACCTGCAACTAGCAACGCTATAAGAGGGGCTGAGCAAAAGCAGTAACTTAGCCAAACAATGGTTTGCTAGGAAAACATGTATGATATGCAAGATATGATATGCGATGCATATGCGTGCTCCGGAAGGAAAATGATGAACATGGCAGTAAATTGGCAAACAAAGCATGCCACTGGAAATATGATATGATTTCGGTCGAAATCGATATAAAGATCACTGGAATCGGATGCACGGTTTGCAAATGGCAAGCAAGACAAGAATGACACTAATCTGCGATAAACAGCAAGATAGCACTTAAGATGCAACAAGCGACAATGCTACAGCACGCCAACATAGCAACAAAGCACATGGCAGTAATCTACAGGAGATGCTTGACAAAAGATGAACACTGAGCTACGGCTAGTTCACAACATATCAGACTCAAACAAGCATGGAAAAAGTGCAAAAGATTACAGGTTCACAGACTTAGTGAAAAACTGGACATGGCAGAAAAGAACATCAGGTAGCAATGTTCAGAGCACTAAATCAACATGCTACAGGAACTTAACATAGCAAAACAAGGCATGGTAGTGTTCTACTAAATGCACATGACAAAAGTCCCTTACTGACCATAAGCCAAAAAGGATCAGAAGATATGATGGCAAACATGTAAACATAGCAAGTTTCGTTATCAGGTTTCAGACTTGGCAGAAAACAGAGCATGGCAGAAATATTAATATGTAGGCCTCTCTGTGAGCTTGATGCACTCACTACAGAGCAACGCACTACAAACCAAGCACACCTACAGCAAGATGGAATGCTTATGAAGCTATCCATGGCAAGAACAAAAGCATAGCCTGTATGGATCAACTACAATAAGCTTGGCAAAATTGCATATCATGTTAAGAATCTGCCAGAAATATTTTATAGCAAAAGTAGAGCAATATTGAGTCATGCTATGGCACTCCATAATTGAAAAAAATTGCAGGAATGGATCAATTACAACTATAGCTACAAAACATCCTTACTGAACATGTCCAAAATATGCATGGATATCTCTGTAGCATCAAGTTTACATGGCAACAAAAGTACAGCAGACAAGGACTTAGAGAAATCACTAAGTCCCTGAAATCAGAAATATTACGGGGCCTACTTTGCATGCTTGTGTTAGTCACCACAGAGATCACAAAATACTTCAAAAAACATGTAGAGCTCATGCTCAAAACACATGTAGAGCTCATGCTCAAAAGATGCACAGATTTAAAGATACAAAAATGACAAATCTCCAAGTTCTGCTAAGAACCAGAGAATAACAGCAACTAGCCCTCTTCCAACAGAGATTTGGGCATCAAGATGACCTCTAATGAACATGGTGCAATTTAACAAAATGAAGAGCATCACGAGACGAACAATTTGACATATTACACGCGCGAATCGGAGCTACATGCACGGAGTTATAGCTATACGAACAAGTGCATATGCTGTAGAATTTTAGGACTTAGAGGAATTTAGGGACGAGAAAAAGTCAACGCTCGGGCGATGGTACCAGATCGGATCGGGCCGGCTCCTCGCGCTCGTCTCCGGCGACGGGAGGAAGGGGACGGCAGGGCCGGCGGTCGGAGAGGCGCGGGGCAGGAGGAGGCGAGGCCGGAGGTGGAGAGGCGCCGGCGGGGGAGGCGGTCGGCGGCGGGCGGCGAGCGCGCGGTGGCGGTGGCGGCCGGTGCCGGCGAGGCGGCGGGGCGGCGGGGCCGGCCGGCGTGGCGGCGGCGGGGAGGCCGCGCACGGGAGGCGAGGCGGCGGGCGGCTCGGGCCCGGGAGGGCCGCGGTCGGGCCTGCGGGCCGCGGCGGCGGGAGGCTGGAGGCAGGCCACGTGTCGCCACGGGATTGGACGGGACGTGTCCGGCGGGGGATGATTTCGTCCAGCGGCGCGCGGTGGAGAAGCTAGGGTTTCGTCTGCGATTCCGTTTTTCGGGATGCCCACATATAAATAGGTAGAGGGAGCTAGGAGACTCCAAATGAGGTGCGGTTTTCGCCCACACGATCGTGATCGAATGACCTAGAGCATGGAAGAGAGTTTGGTGGGTTTTGGGCTGGTTTTAGAGGGGTTTTTTCTGGATACTCAAATGGACATTGCGGATGCCCGGTTAACCGCTGGAGTACCAAATGACCTCCGAATGGAACGAAACTTGACCGGTAGACTCCGGGTGGTATATTAAGGCCAGTTGACAAACCTCGGTCCATTCCGAGAAAGTTTGACACACGCACACGAAAAAAAACAAGAGGGGTGCACCGGAGGAGATAGGAGCGCCGGATTGCAAAACGGACAACGGGGGAAATGCTCGGATGCAAGAGACGAACACGTATGCGAATGCAATGCACATGATGACATGATATGAAAATGCATGACATGACAAAATACAAAACGAAAAACAAAACCCGACAACAGAGGGAAAATCATAACACATAGCCGGAAATGGCAAGAGTCGGAGTTACAAATATGGCAAGTTACATGCGGGGTGTTACACGCTAGGCCTGCCGGGCTCTTGGTGGCCACCAGTGAAGGCACCGATGAACTCATGGCACAGATCTGCCCATGACGAAATGGAGTTCTCTGGCAGGTGCATCAGCCAAGACCTCACATTGGACTTGAGGGCCAAAGGGAAGTAGTTGGCGAACACCTCTCATCTCTTCCCCCAGCAGCCTGAACAACGATGGTATAGATGCTCAAGAACTCTACCGGGTTCAGCCTCCCGTCGTATTTCTAAGGTATCTCTGGCTTGAACATGCGAACGGACGGCCAACGGACTTGCTGCAGCTCTCGTGTAAAGGATGGGCAACCGACCTCGAAAGGTAGCCAGCCGCCAACACCGAGCGCAGGCTCGTCGACGTCAAGGCCGCCGCACCCATCAGTCTGGCGGAAGTCGTCGTGGTGCAGATCCATGACGACGCGCGCATCTCCCCGCCGCCTATCCTCCGGGGCTCGACGTTGGCCGGGACGTGCTCGAGGGTCGAAAGAGGCCATCGAGACGTCGTTGGGGTCTTGATTCAGCTGCGCCCACATCGGCTGCCGTGGTGGGGACTGCACGGTGGGGACGGCCCCCTCCATGTGGCCAACAGTACGGGCGGTTGCTGTCGCTTGGGGAGGTCATGGCGGGCCAGCCTGCCGTGAGCCCCCAGCCTTGGCGAAACTGAGCAGGCTCTAGATAGTGGCACGCCATTCATCCATTTGCTCGGCTACTGGCGAAAACCTCAGCAGCAACTGAGCTCGAGCCATACCCTCCGTGGCTGTGCTTGGCATAGATGTTGATGACGTCGATCGCACCGTCGCCCGGCTACTAATGGTGCCAACGGCGGCGACGGTGGGGGTGCAGCGCCCACGTAGCTGTGGGACGACCACCTAGGCAGCGGGGTCACGCGGCGGTGGTGCTCGAGGGTCAGCGGCTCCGTCGAGCGCAGTGGTCTGGTCGACTCATCCGGGAGGAGGCACGTTGCCCCCGGTCGCTCCCACGGTGGGGGCGGCCGAAGGGCGATGGTTCACCCCGGACTGAGTGCCGTTGCTGTGGCTGTGCTCGTCGGTGGGGGGAGAGGGTGCAGACGGAGTGACCCCCTCGCCCGCAACTTGTGGAGCATGACCGCCAAGGCGTTGCTGATGTTGTCCTCCTCCGACGTCTTCAGCCCCCGTGTCGGCCACAGGGGGAGTGGCGATGGCGCCACCTGCTCCAACCATGCCCCTAGCAGAGTCCACGTCCTCACTCGCCCCCACATCCTCCGAGGCACTAGAGGCCGCAGGCGGCGAAGGCTTCGAGGTGGACGGATGGGCTGAAGGGCCGGACTTCTTCTTCTTGGGCGCCATGGTCGATGGCGTGGCCGAAGATGAAGATGATGCACTGCGCACGCTTTCAGGTTCGCGCAAGCGAGTCCCCTACCTGGCGCGCCAAAGATGTCGCTGGATATCCGCGGCCACCTATGGGACCTGGTGGCCCCTTGCTCGTTCGACGGGGGGACGTCGCGTTGCACAAAGAGCAGATCGGCGTGCGGCAGCACGGCAGAGAGCACACAAGCAATTTACCCAGGTGCAGGCCGCCGCAAGGCGTAAGACCCTACTCCTGCTTTGGTGGATTGATTATGGAATGAGTGTGGTGATGCGTAGTATACTTGCCTGGCAGGGTTTGCCTCGGGGCCGCAGCGACTACACGCGTATGGTGGCTTGGGTTCATCAACTTTCCAACCCTTCCTACGAGTGCCATGGGCCTCCTTTTATAGATTAAGGGGTCACCATAGTGGCAAACTGGTCATTATCCACTGATATGATAGCGAACAATGCTATCATACCTAACTCTGTAGGCTGACAGGGTGCATTAAATGCGTCACTTAGTGTCACATCATTGGTCGCCCGGCAAGGCCTACCAGGCTATCTTGCGAGTTCCGCATCTGTTCTCTTGACACGTCACAGGATGGGTGTCATCTGCGGGTTTCTTCTGTAGGAAATGGCTGCCATGTGGCGAATGGCTGCCACTTAATCGTCTTGCAGCTTGACACCTCATTGATTGACGACGCGAGTCATGTTTGAGTGGTTGGTGGGGTGGTTCTGCCCCCGCGAGCCCTGGCAGGCTCTGCCGGGGAGCCTTGATTGCTTGCTTCTGGTGGTGGCCTCGCCCCTTGCCGGGGTTGCCTACCCGGCAAGGGAGGCCCTTCTCTTGCCAATATCTTGCTCTTCTGGCTCGATCTTGGTCTCTCTGGGCTGCGTGTTGGTTCTTCAAATCTCTTGGTTCTTCAATCTCCGACTTAAGGTGGTGCTTCAACCTTGATCTTGTGCCTGTGCATAGTTGGGCAACAGACCCAGGGTTTGTTGTACCGACAAACCGACATGTATGTATCGTTGCTATTAAGGATAACAAGATGGAGTCTGTTTCTACATAAATAGATCTTGTCTACATCATGTCATCGTTCTTATTGCATTACTCCGTTTTTCCATGAACTTAATACACTAGATGCATGCTGGATATCGGTCGATGTGTGAAGTAATAGTAGTAGATGTAGGCCGGAGTCGGTCTACTAATCTTGGACATGATGCCTATACAATGATCATTGCCTGGATATCGTCATGATTATTTGAAGTTCTATCAATTGCCCAACAGTAATCCGTTTACCCACCGTTTGCTATTTTTCTCGAGAGAAACCACTAGTGAAATCTACGGCCCCCGGGTCTCTTCTTTATTATATTTGCCTTCGTGATATATTTTTACTTGCTTTTATTTTCAAATCTATTAAAGAATACCTTGCTGAATTTTATTTGCATCTATCAATCTATCACAATTTTCATCCCGTCTACTTGTCAATTTCTGGCGCCGTTACCCGAAAGGGATTGGCAACCCCTTTAATACATCAGGTTGCGAGTATTTGTTATTTGTGTGCAGGAGTCGTTCACGTAGTGTTGCGTGGTTCTCCTACTGGTTCGATAACCTTGGTCTCATCACTAAGGGAAATACATACCGTTGCTATGCTGCATCATCCCTTTCTCTTTGGGGAAATACCGACGTAGTTCAAGCAAACATCAAAAGGAATTTCTGGCGCTGTTGCCGGGGAGACATCATCAACCTCTACCAGGTTCCTAATCACAAATCTCATCTCCTTGCAATTTACATTATTTGCCATTTGCCTCTCGTTTTCCTCTCCCCCACTTCACAAAAATTTGCCGTTTTATTCGCCCTCTTTTTCGTTCGTCGTTTTCTTCAGATCTGTTTTTGAGTGAAATCTTGTTGCGTAGTCACAATTACTCTAGAGAACACCAAGTTGTGTGATTTCTCCAATACCAAAAACAATGATTTTATTAGCACTCCGATTGCTCCTCCCGCCACTAGTGTTGAGTCTTGTGATATTAATACCGCTTTGCTGAATCTTGTCATGAAATATCAATTTTCTGGTACTCTTAATGAGGATGCCGCGTCTCATCTTAACACATTCGTGGAATTATGCGATATGCAAAAGAAAAAAGATGTGGACAATGATGTTGTGAAGTTGAAATTATTTCCATTTTCTTTGCGAGATCATGCAAAAATTTGGTTTTCTTCTTTGCCTCGCAATAGTATTGATTCTTGGGATAAGTGCAAGGATGCTTTTATTACTAAGTATTTTCCGCCCGTGAAAATTATTTCCCTTAGAGCCCAGATCATGAGTTTCAAGCAACTTTAATATGAGCATGTTGCACAATCTTGGGAAAGGATGAAATTGATGTTAAGGAATTGCCCAACTCATGGGTTAGATCTTTGGATGAACATACAAAAATTTTATGCGGGGTTGAATTTTGTTTCTCGTAATCTTTTAGATTCCACCGTGGGTGGTACTTTTATGGAAATTACTTTGGGTGAAGCCACCAAATTGCTTGATAATATTATGGCAAATTATTCTCAATGGCATACCGAAAGAGCTCCTACTAATAAAAAAGTTAATTCGGTTGAAGAAAATTCTTCTTTGATTGAAAAAGGTTATTCTCTTATGAAATTGGTTGCTAATAAAAGTGCTCCCATTGATTTTAATGATGTGCCTTTGTCTACTTTGATTGAGCAAAATAGTGATGCCATAGATGTGAATTTGTCTCGCGGAACAATTTCAATAACAATGCTTACAGAGGTAATTTTAATCCTAGGAATTTTCCTAGTAATTCCTCTAATAATTATGGTAATTCCTATGGTAATACTTCTTATAATAATAATAGGAACACCTTTTATCTTGAGAATAATATTAAAGAATTTATCAATACTCAGAAAGTTTTCAATGCTAAAATAGAAGAAAAGTTGAATAAGATTGATGATATGTCTAGAGGTATTGGTAGAATTTCTCATGATGTAGAAAATCTCAAGATGAAAATTTTAATGCCTAAGGTTGAGGAATCAATTAAAGCTCTTTATGTTTCTAAGGATGAAAGTAAGAAAAGAACCTCTATGCTTAGAGCTAGAAGAGAATTTTTAGAAAACGCGTTTTCTAGTGATTGCTTTCATAAAAGTGATGAAGATCTTAAAATGGTTGGTGTTTCTTCTATTGATTGTTTGTTTAGTAAAATTAAGATTGATGAAAAAGGGACTGGAGAAGAGTCAACTTTAGCTAGAAGGCGTCCCGATAATTCAGAGGGTGGAAATCTTGTTGAGAAAATTGATAAAAGTGGGTTTGAAGAGGCCAAGACTTTAACTAGTGATGTGCCCACTCTTTTGGATTACAAAGACTTTAATTATGATAATTGCTCTGTGATTGATTGTATTTCTTTGTTGCAATCCATGATAAATTCACCCCATGCTTATGAACAAAATAAAGCTTTTACTAAACATATTGTTGATGCTATGATGAAAGCTTTGGAAGAAAAGTTGGAATTAGAAGTTTCAATTCCTAGAAAATTACATGATGAGTGGGAACCTACTATCAAAGTCAAGGTTAAAAATTATGAGTGTTTTGCTTTATGTGACTTGGGTGCTATTGTTTGTACAATTCCGAAATCTTTATGTGATGTGCTTGGTCTTACCGATATTGAAGAATGTTCTTTGAATTTGCACTTGGAGGATTCTACGATTAAAAAGCATATGGGAAGAATTAATGATGTTCCTATTCTTGCAAATAGGAATTATGTGCCCATAGATTTTATTGTTCTTGATAGTGATTGCAATCTGTCTTGTCCAATTATTCTTGGTAGACCATTCTTACGTACTATTGGTGTCGTGATTGATATGAAAGAAGGTGCTACCTCTTGAGCATGCGTTGGTTTTCCCTTGAAGAGGAAGGGTGATGCAGCAAAGTAGTGTAAGTATTTCCCTCAGTTTTTGAGGACCAAGTTATCAATCCAGTAGGAGATTACACGCAAGTCACCTAGTACCTGCACAAACAATCAAGAACCTTGCAACCAACGCGATAAAGGGGTTGTCAATCCCTTCACGGTCACTCGCAAAAGTGAGATCTAGTAAAGATAGTAAAGTAAATATTTTTGGTATTTTTGTTGTATAGATTGGAAAGTAAAGATTGCAAAATAAAATAAATAGGAAACTAGAATTATAGATCTGAAACTTATATAATGTAAAATAGACCCGGGGGCCATAGGTTTCACTAGTGGCTTCTCTCATGATAGCATATATTACGGTGGGTGAACAAATTACTGCCGAGCAATTGATAGAAAAGCGCATAGTTATGAGAATATCTAGGCAATGATCATGAATATAGGCATCACGTCCTTGTCAAGTAGACCGAAACGATTCTGCATCTACTACTATTACTCCACACATCGACCGCTATCCAGCATGCATCTAGAGTATTAAGTTCATAAGAATAGAGTAAAGCATTAAGCAAGATGACATGATGTAGAGGGATAAACTCAAACAATATGATATAAACCCCATCTTTTTATCCTCGATGGCAACAATACAATACGTGCCTTTCTGCCCCTACTGTCACTGGGAAAGGACATCGCAAGATTGAACCCAAAGCTAAGCACTTCTCCCATTGCAAGAAATATCAATCTAGTAGGCCAAACTAAACCGATAATTCAAAGAGACTTGCAAAGATATCAAATCATGCATATAATAATTCAGAGAAGAACCACATATTATTCATAGATAATCTTGATCATAAATCCACAATTCATCAGATCTTGGCAAACACACCGCAAAAATTATTACATCGAATAGATCTCCGAGAACATTGAGGAGAACTTTGTATTGGGAATCAAAGAGAGAGAAGAAGCCATCTAGCTAATAACTATGGACCCAAAGGTCTGTGGTAAACTACTCACACTTCATCGGAGAGGCTATGGTGTTGATGTAGAAGCCCTCCGTGATCAATTCCCCGTCCGGCAGATCGCCGGAAAAGGCCCCAAGATGGGATCTCACGTGTATAGAAAGTTACGGCGGTGGAAAAGTGGTTTCGTGGCTCCCCCTGATGTTTTTAGGGTATAAGAGTATATATAGGCAAAAGAAGTACGTCGATGGAGCTCCGTGTGGCCCATGAGGGTGGGGGCGCACCTACCCCCCTGGGCGCGCCCTCCTGCCTCCTGGCTGCCTCGCAGAGTTCCAGACTTCAACTCCAAGTCTTCTGGATTGCGTTTGTTCCAAGAAAGATCCTCATGAAGGTTTCATTCCGTTTGGATTCCGTTTGGTATTCCTTTTCTGCAAAACACTAAAATAGGCAAAAAAAACCAGAAACTGGAACTGGGCCTTCGGTTAATAGGTTAGTCCCAAAAATAATATAAAAGAGCATATTAAAGCCCATTAAACATCCAAAACAGATAATATAATAGCATGGAACAATAAAAATTATAGATATGTTGGAGACTTATCATAAGGCAATATTAAATTTCAATTTCCACCAAGGAAGGGTATGGAACACTTCCCTAGGACAAGAATTAGCCCACCATATGAATTAATCATGAGGGCATCGTATGGATCTAGAAACAAAGATGACAATACTTAGATCCTTGCGTTATGCCTAGCTAGGGGCGTAAAACGATAGCGCTTGTTCGAAGGCAACCCAATGAATAAAATTTATTTTGTCTTTTGCTTTCTGATTTTGAGTGTTTGCACAATTATGCTACCGTTATGATTGTGTTTTTTGTATTTTAATTAGTTTTTGTGCCAAGCAAAGCCTTTGGGATCATGTTGGGTGATAGTTGATTTGATCTTGCTGAAAAACAGAAACTTTTGCGCTCACGAAAATAATTCTCATTTTTAACAAAAGCATGATAAAATACCAATTATTTTTGCAGAAGATTAATACACAAATTTCTCACGTGGTCCTAATTGTTCAGAATTTTTGGAGTTACAGAAGTATTCGAAATATCCATATTTCTACAGATTGTTCTGTTTTTGACAGATTCTGTTTTCTTTGCGTTGTGTGCTTGTTTTGATGATTCTATGGTTTTCTTTGAATAGTTTTTGCCATAGAAAAGTTGGAATACAGTAGATATAATGCAAGAATAAAATATGAATGGGTTTGCAACAATACTTATAGTAGTGTTTTGCTTTCTTATACTAACGGATCTCACGAAGGTTTTGTTGAGTTTTGTGTGATTGAAGTTTTCAAGTTTTGGGTGATATTACGATGGATGAAGGAATAAGGAGTAAGAAGAGCCTAAGCTTGGGGATGCCCATGGCATCCCAAGGTATTATCCAAAGAGAAGCAAGCAACTAAGCTTGGGGATGCCCGAGTGGCATCCCCTCTTTCTTCTAACGACCATCGGTATTTTACTTGGAACTATATTTTTATTCGTCACATGTTATGAGTTTTGCTTGGAGCGTCTTGTATGATATGAGTCTTTTCTTGTTTTGCTTTTTGTTTTAAGTCATGAATCCTTGCAGGACACACCTATTTGAGAGAGCCAAAATTATGCTATGACTTGTTAGAATTGCTCTCTATGCTTCACTTAAATCTTTATGAGCTATGGAATTGCTCTAGTGCTTCACTTATATCTTTTTGAGCACGGTGTGCTTTGTTATTTTTGAAGAAATGCTCTCATGCTTCACTTAGATTTGTTTGAGAGTTAGTAAAATTTTAAGAAATTCTCTCTTGCTTCACTTAATTGTTTTGAGAGAAAGAAATATGATGCTCACGATCTTCACTTATATGTGTTTGATCTTATTAAAAACCAAGATATGGAATCTAGTCCCAAAGTGATAGATATCCAAGGAGGATATAATAAAAACTTTCATGAAGATCATTGGACAAAATAAACTTGATTCTTTGTAATAGTTTTGAGATATGATGATATGATATGTGTGTCATGTTGATGAGTAATCATGCTTTAGTAAGAATATTGGTGTTAAGGTTTGTGATTCTCTATGCAAGCACGAAAGTCAATAGTTATGCAATGAAATTACATCCTACTTGTGGTGCATTATTCGATGTTAGTTATGCTTAATGCTCGCTTATGAGATTTTCTGTTTCCTGGTTGGATGCTTCTCAATCTTTTGCTAGCCTTCATTTGCACTAAGTATGATCACTACTTGTGAATCCAAATCTTTAAACCAGTTTTGCCATATGAGTCCACCATACCAACCTGTATGCGGTATTCTTTTGCCGTTCTAAGCAAATTTGTATGTGCCATCTCTAATTTTCAAAATAAACTTCTCTTTTGTGTGCTCATACCGCTCATGAAACGGTAGGGGGTGGCTAATATATTTCCATGCTAGATGTGTTATTCTCAAGATGAGTGTTTATTCACTTGTCATTGCATGAGAGTACGGCAAAGGTATTAGGGATGCCCAGTCCCGAAATGAAAATGAATTTACTTTATGTTGTCAAATAATAAATTCCTCGGTAAGTGTTGGTATGGAAGGCACCTGTGGATACGGCTAGACATGGAAAGTGAAAGTGTGGTTGAAAAAGGAATAAACTTTATTTTCTATTTGGGAACTGATACGTCCATTTTGCATCATGTTTTCTTACTGTTATTTACAATGTTTTTATCCATAATAATACTTTTTGGAGTAATTCTAATGCTTTTTCACTCATAACTTGCAAGGAATACACCAAGAGGGAGAATTCCGGCAGCTGGAAATCTGGACCTGGAAAAGCTACGACAGGCCACCTATTCTGCACAACTCCAAATGAGCTGAAACTTCACGGAGATTTTTTATGGATTATTTAAGGAATATTGGAGTCAATAAACACCATAGGGGGGCCACCAGGTGGGCACAACCCACCTGGGCGCGCCAGGCCCCCTGGAGCGCCCTGGTGGGTTGTGGCCTCCCCGGCACACCTCCGGGGCCCATCTTCTGGTATATAAGTGGTTTTGACCTAGAAAAAACAAGAATAATATTTTCAGTATGGAGCGCCACCGTCTCAAGGAGGAACATGGGCAGGAGCACTTTTGCCCTCTGGTGAAGCGATTCTGCCGGGGGAACTTCCCTCCCGGAGGGGGAAATCATTGTCATCATCATCACCAACAACTCTCCCATCTTGGGCAATCTGCATCAACATCTTCACCAGCACCATCTCATATCAAACCCTAGTTCATCTCTTATATTCAATCTTGTTACCGGAACTATATATTGTTGCTAGGGGGTGACTAGTAGTGTTGATTACATCTTATAGTTGATTACTATATGGTTTTTTTGATGGAAGATTATATGTTCAGATCCATGATGCATATTAATATCCCTATGATTATGAGCATGTTGATTATTTGTGAGTAGTTACTTTTGTTCTTGAGGTCACGGGAGAAATCATGTTACAAGTAATCATGTGAACTTGATATGTGTTCGATATTTTGATAGTATGTATGTTGTGATTCCCTTAGTGGTGTCATGTGAACGTCGACTACATGACACTTCACCATATTTGGGCAAAAGGGAATGCTTTGTGGAGTAGTAAATAGATGGTGGGTTGCGAGAGTGACAGAAACTTAAACCCCAGTTTATGCACTATTTCGTAAGGGACCGATTGGATCCTAGAGTTTAATGTTGTGGTTAGGATTTATACTTAATACTTTTCTCATAGTTGCGGATGCTTGCGGGATGATTAATCATAAGTAGGAGGTTTGTTCAAGTAAAAACAACACCTAAGCACCGGTCCACCCACATATCTAATTATCAAAGTAGCGAACACAAATCAAACCGACATGATGAAAGTAACTAGATGAAATTCCCGTGTACCCTCAAGAACGCTTTGCTTATCATAAGAGACCATTTTGGCATGTCCTTTGCCTCAAATGCATTGGGCTACCTTGCTGCATACTTGTTACTATTATCGTTACTTGCTCGTTACAAATTACCTTGCTATCAAACTACTCGCTACCTACAATTTCAGCACTTGCAGACATTACCTTACTAAAACTACTTGTCATTTCCTCCTGCTCCTCGTTGGGTTTGACACTCTTACTTATCGAAAAGATCTACAATTGATCCCCTATACTTGTGGGTCATCAAGGCTATTTTCTGGCACAATTGCCGGGGAGTGAAGCGCCTTTGGTAAGTGGAACTCGGTAAGGAAACATTTATATAGTGTGCTGAAACTTATTATCACTTGTTACTATGGAAAACAATCCTTTGAGGGGTTTGTTCGGGGTATCTTCACCTCGTCCGGAACCACAATTAATTGCCCCTCAACCTACTGCACCTACTGAAAATATTGAATATGAGATACCTTCGGGTATGATAGAACAACTGCTAGCTAATCCTTATGCAGGAGATGGAACCGAACATCCTGATATGCACTTGATACATGCAGAACAAATTTGTGGATTGTCAAGCTTGCAGGTTTACCCAGGGATGAAGTTATGAAAAATATTTTCCCTTTATCTTTGAAGGGAAATGCATTGGCATGGTATAGGCTATGCAATGATATTGGATCATGGAATTGGAATCGTTTAAAATTGGAGTTTCATCAAAAAAATCCTATGCATCTAGTTCATCGTGATCGGAATTATATATATAATTTTTGGCCTCGTGGAGGAGAAAGTATCGCTCTAGCTTGGGGAGGCTTAAGCCAATGTTATATTCATGCCCCAATCATGAGCTCTCAAGAGAAATTATTATTAAGAATTTTTATGCTTGACTTTCTCGTAATGATCAAACCATGCTGCATACTTCTTGTGCTGGTTCTTTTATGAAAAAAAATATTGAATTCTGGTGGGATCTTCTGGAAAGAATTAAACGCAACTCTGAAGATTGGGAACTCGACGAAGGTAAAGAGTCAGGTATAAAGCTTAAGTATGATTGTGTTAAATCTTTTATTGATATCGATGCTTTTCAAAATTTTAGCACTAAATATGGACTTGACTCTGAGATAGTGGCCTCCTTTTGTGAATCATTTGCTAACCATGTTGAACTCCCTAAAGATAAGTGGCTTAAATATCACCCACCTATTAAAGAAGAAATTAAAGAACCGTTACCAGCTAAAGAAGAAACTATACTCTATAATGTTGATCCAGTTGTTCCTACTGCTTATATTGAGAAACCACCTTTCCCTGTTAGGATAAAGGAACATGCTAAAGTTTGGACTGTGTTTAACAAAAGCTCTGTTAGAACACCTAAACCTAATGAACAAATTAGAGTTGAACCTAATATTGTTATGGTTAAAGATCTCTTAGAAGAAGATGTGGATGGGCATGTTATCTACTTCTGTGCGGATAGAAGGGATAAAATAGACCAGTAGTTGGCCTGCCTGTCATTTCAGTTAAAATAGGAGATCACTGTTATTATGGTTTATGTGATATGGGTGCTAGCGTGAGTGCTATTCCTTACAAGTTATATCAGTAAATTAGGGAACACATAGCACCTACAGAAATAGAAGACATAGATGTTACTATTAAACTTGCAAATAGAGACACCATATCACCTTGTGGGATTATTAGAGATGTTGAAGTCTTGTGTGGGAAAACAAAATATCCTACCGATTTTCTTGTTCTTGGTACCCCACCTGATGACTTCTGTCCCATTATTTTTGGTAGACCTTTCTTGAACACAGTTAATGCTAAAATAGACTGCCAGAAACAAACTGTGGGGGTTAGCTTTGGTGATGAGTCTCATGAGTTCATTTTGTCCATGTTTAGTAGAAATCATCATGAAAAAGAATTGCCTAGTAAGGATGAATTCATTGGTCTTGCTTCTATTGTTGTGCCACCTACTGATCCTTTAGAGCAATACTTGCTAGACCATGAAAATGATTTACATATGCATGAAAGAAATGAAATAGATAACATTTTCTTTGGACAACATCCCCTACTTAAACACAATTTGCCTATTGAAACTCTAGGAGGTCCCCCTCCACCTAAAGGTGATCCTGTGTTTGAATTAAAACAATTGCGAGACACTTTGAAATATGCTTATCTAGATGAAAAGAAAATATATCCTGTTATTATTAGTGCTAACCTTTCAGAACATGAAGAAAGATTATTGAAAGTTCTAAGGAAGCACCGAGCTGCTATTGGACATGCTCTTGAT
Source organism: Aegilops tauschii subsp. strangulata (assembly GCF_002575655.3). Lineage (NCBI taxonomy): Eukaryota > Viridiplantae > Streptophyta > Magnoliopsida > Poales > Poaceae > Aegilops > Aegilops tauschii. The sequence continues at coordinate 365,396,394 of NC_053035.3, read as the reverse complement.
TATTTAAAGGGCATTAGTCCCACTTTATGTCAGCACAAAATTAATATGGAACCTGATGCTAAACCAATTGTTGATCACCAACGTCGATTAAATCTGAAGATGAAAGAGGTGGTAAGAATAGAAATATTAAAACTTCTGGAAGCAGGTTTAATCTATCCTATAGCTGATAGTAGATAGGTAAGACATGTTCATTGTGTCCCTAAGAAAGGAGGTATTATTGTTGTTCCTAATGATAAGAATGAACTTATTCCACAAAGAATTGTTACAGGCTATAGAATGGTAATTGATTTCAGAAAATTAAATAAAGCTACTAGAAAAGATCATTACCATTTGCCTTTTATTGATCAAATGCTTGAAATATTATCTAAGCACACACACTTTTGCTTCCTTGATGGATATTCTGGCTTTTGACAAATAACTGTATCTCAACCTGATCAAGAAAAGACTACTTTTACTTGTCCTTTGGGAACTTATGCTTATAGACGTATGCCTTTTGGTTTATGTAATGCACCTACTACCTTTCAAAGATGCATGATGGCTATATTCTCTGACTTTTGTGAAAACATTGTTGATGTTTTCATGGATGACTTCTCTGTTTATGGGAAGTCTTTTGATGATTGTTTAAGCAGTCTTGATCGAGTTTTGCAGAGATGTGAACAAACAAATCTTGTCTTGAATTGGGAGAAGTGCCACTTTATGGTTAATGAAGGCATTGTTTTGGGTCATAAAATTTCTGAAAAGGGTATTCAAGTGGACCAAGCTAAGGTTGATGCTATTGAGAAGATGCCATGTCCCAAGGACATCAAAGGTATTCGTAGTTTCCTAGGCCATGTTGGTTTCTATAGGAGGTTTATTAAAGAGTTCTCTAAAATTTCTAGGCCTCTCACTAATCTTTTGCAAAAGGATATTACTTTTGTTTTTGATGATGATTGTTTAGAAGCCTTTGAAACACTCAAGAAAGCCTTAATTACTGCACCTATTTTCCAACCACCTGATTGGAACTTGCCTTTTGAAATTATGTATGATGCTAGTGATTATGTTGTGGGTGTTGTACTAGGACAAAGAGTTGATAAGAAATTGAATGTTATTCATTGTGCTAGTAAAACTCTAGACAGTGCTCAAAGAAATTATGCTACTACTGAAAAGGAATTCTTAGCAGTGGTGTTTGCCTGTGATAAGTTTAGACCTTTTATTGTTGATTCCAAAGTAACTTTTCACACAGACCATGCTGCTATTAAATATCTTATGGAAAAGAAAGATGCTAAACCTAGACTTATTCATTGGGTTCTCTTGCTACAAGAATTTGATTTGCATATTATTGATAGAAAAGGAGCTGAGAACCTAGTAGCTGATAACTTGTCTAGGCTTGAAAATGTGCTTGATGACCCACTTCCTATTGATGATAGTTTTCCTGATGAGCAGTTAGCAGCAATAAATGTTGCTAATAGTACTCCTTGGTATGCTGACTATGCTAATTACATTGTTGCTAAATATTTGCTACCTAGCTTTACTTACCAACAAAAGAAAAAGTTCTTTCATGATTTAAGACATTACTTTTGGGATGACCCACATCTTTATAAAGAAGGAGTAGATGGTATTATTAGACGTTGTGTACCTGAGCATGAACAGGGACAAATCCTACGGAAATGTCACTCTGAACCTTATGGAGGGCGTCATGCTGGAGATAGAAACGCTCATAAGGTATTGCAATGTGGATTTTATTGTCCTACTCTCTTCAAGGATACTCGTAAGTATGTCTCATCTTGTGATGAGTGCCAAAGAATAGGTAATATCGGTAAGCGTCAAGAAATGCCTATGAACTATTCTCTTGCTGTTGAACCCTTTGATGTTTCGGGATTCGATTACATTGGACCTTTTCCTTCTTCTAATGGGTATACACATATTTTGGTTGCTGTTGATTATGTTACTAAATGGGTAGAAGCTATTCCATCCAGCAGTGCTGATCACAACACCTCTATTAAAATGCTTAAGGAAGTTATTTTCCCAAGGTTTGGAGTCCCTAGATATTTAATGACTGATTGTGGTTCCCACTTTATTCATGGTGCTTTCCGTAAAATGCGTGCTAAGTATGATGTTAACCATAGAATTGCATCGCCTTATCATCCTCTGTCTAGTGGTCAAGTTGAGCTAAGCAATAGAGAAATAAAATTAATTTTGCAAAAGACTATTTATAGATCCAGGAAGAATTATTCTAAGAAATTAGATGATGCACTTTGGGCTTATAGAGCAGCATATAAAAATACTATGGGTATGTCTCCTTACAAAATGGTTTATGGAAAAGCTTGTCATTTGCCTCTTGAGTTAGAACATAAAGCATATTGGGTAGTCAAAGAACACAACTATGATTTCAAACTTGCTGGTGAAAACAGGTTATTTGATATAAGCTCATTAGATGAATGGAGAACCCAAGCTTATGAAAATGCAATGTTATTCAAAGAAAAGGTTAAAAGATGGCATGATAATAGAATTCAAAAACGTGAGTTTAAAGTCGGAGAATATGTTCTTTTGTACAACTCTCATTTTAGATTCTTTGCAGGCAGACTCCTCTCCAAATGGGAAGGCCCATATGTCATCGATGAGGTTTACCGGTCTGGAGACATCAAAATGAATAACTTTGAAGGCACTAACCCAAAGGTTGTCAATGGGCAACGAATAAAGCATTATATTTCAGGTACACCTATTAATGTTGAAAGTAATATTATCCAAACTTTGACACCGGAAGAACACATAAAGAGTCCTTTCGGAACACTCCAGAATCGTCAAAATAAGGAGGTACGTGATACGGTAAGTAAACGGACTCCGAAAATTCTACAGATTTTTTTTTAGTTTTGGAATATTTTAGAATTTTGGGAGTAAAGAAACTTCCAGGAAGCGTCCCCTGTTCGGCATAAGACACCAGGGCGTGCTAGGCATGCCTGGCGCGCCCAGGTGGGTTATGCCCATCTGGGGCACCTTCCGGACTCTGTTTTTCTTCTGTTTACGTGTCCTGCAAGATAAAAATTCTATATATACTTTCCTAACCTATTAACCACCATATTGCGAAGAGATCTTCTGTTCTCTTTTCTTGCTGCTTCTGGTCAGATTTATCAAGCTAGGCATCATGTCTTCCTGCTCCTCCAACCACATGGAAGAAGATGTTTGGCTGATGAAGATCGAGACGAAGCGGGAGGAGCCTACAGACACCACCAAAGGAGAATTGAGTATCAGGTATGGGCACTCCCCTTGGCTTCCGCCAAGCTCGGGGGAGGTGCCCCAGTATCGTATCATTCCACTATCTTTTTTGCTTTTTCTTATCTTAGTTCAATCTTCTGTTTAGATGAATAAAATTTAGCTCGATCTTTTCTTCTTTGAGAATTTGCTTAGTCATCTATAATTATTATCATGTGCAAGTTATATAATAAAGTTAGTTTGAGTTTTCACTTTCTTTACTTTCATGTTGCAAATAAAGAAAGGAAAAAGAGAAAGGAAGCAAATAAAAGAAAGGAAATGGATCAATAAGATCATATACTAATCCTATGGTAGGTGATAACACCACATAAGGAAAAGTATAAGCAAGAAAATTTTATCAGAGATTGGCAAACATAACATTAGTCAGTGATGCAACTCATGAAAGAATTAATAAGGGAAGGGAAGATTCACATATAAATATACTATCCTAGAAATCTTTTGTGATTGTGAGCCCTCATCAAAATATTATATGCCAAAATTGTTGACGTTAGACAAGGAAGACAACGTAATGGTTTATGTTCGTTTATATTCACATAGAAGTCATATTGTCATAGATCCTTTAACACGTGATGCTTGCCCCCTATATTTGCTAGCCAAAATTTCTGCACTAAGTAGAGAGACTACTTGTGCATCCAAAAACCCTTAAACCCAAATCTTTTTTCAAGTGTCCACCATACCTACCTAGGAATTGAACAAGATCCCTCAAGTAAGTTGTCATCGGTGCAAAAAGGCAATAAAATTGCTTCTAAATAAGTGAGAACTTTTAGTGTAAGATAAAATTGAGCGTTGCATGAACTTGGATGACAAAGAATAAAAGTGACAGCCTCCATAATAAAGGTTGTCATCTTAAGGGGCAATGTAACGTGACGTTCTTTTGCACTAAGGGGTTGAGCATGCAAACAAATAAGCGCATGGCAACCTCTGCTTCCCTCTGCGAAGGGCCTATCTTTTACTTTTATGTATTTACTTTTATGCAAAGTGTGAAAGTTTTCCTTCTATTCCTTTTTATTTATTTATTCTCTTTTGGCAAGCATCATGTGGTGAGGAAAGATCTTGGCACATATGTACAGTTGAATATAGATAGCATGAGTTATTATTGTTGACATCACCCTTGAGGTGAGTATGTTGGGAGGCGAAACTATAAGCCCATATCTTTCTATGTGTCCGATTGAAACGTTTTGCTCATGTGTATAAGGTGAGTGTTAGCGATCATAGAAGACTATATGATGGTTGAGTATGTGGACTTGCCTAAAGGCTCCGACATGTGACCCTTCTTGAAAAGATGATGAATTGTAGTTGTAAAGTTGGTTGAGAACATAGTTTGTTGGTTTCTAATAAAGATTTTGCTTTATACGTCGATTGTGTGATGAACTATTACTTATTCATGAGAAGTGTATGATAAAAGTTATATGATAAAAAGTCCTATGTTTAATTTTGTTGCTGTTATAATAGTCAACATGATGCTTCTATGTCCGTATTTTGTTTTTATCGACATCTCTCTCAAAGCATGTGGACATGTTTTTCGATTTCGGTTTTCGCTTGAGGACAAGCGAGGTCGAAGCTTGGGGGAGCTGATGCGTCCATTCTGCATCATGTTTTCCTACTGTTTTTTACAATGTTTTTATCCATAATAATGCTTTTTGGAGTAATTCTAATGGTTTTTCTCTCATAACTTGCAAGGAACACACCAAGAGGGAGAATTCCGGCAGGTGGAAATCTGGACCTGGAAAAGCTATGGCAGGCCACCTATTCTGCACAACTGCAAATGAGCTTAAACTTCACGGTGATTTTTTATGGATTATATAAGGAATATTGGAGTCAATAAACACCATAGGGGGGCCACCAGGTGGGCACAACCCACCTGGGCGTGCCAGGCCCCCTGGAGTACCCTGGTGGGTTGTGGCCTCCCCAGCCCACCTCCGGGGCCCATCTTCTGGTATATAAGTGGTTTTGACCTAGAAAAAACAAGAATAATATTTTCAGGATGGCGCGCCGCCGTCTCAAGGCGGAACCTGGGCAGGAGCACTTTTGCCCTCTGGCGAAGCGATTCTGCAGGGGGAACTTCCCTCCCGGAGGGGGAAATCATTGTCATCATCATCACCGACAACTCTCCCATCTTGGGGAGGGCAATATCCATCAACATCTTCACCAGCACCATCTCATATCAAACCCTAGTTCATCTCTTGTATTCAATCTTGTTACTGGAACTATAGATTGTTGCTAGGGGGTGACTAGTAGTGTTGATTACATCTTATAGTTGATTACTATATGGTTTATTTGGTGGAAGATTATATGTTCAGATCCATGATGCATATTAATACCCCTCTGATCATGAGCATGTTGATTATTTTTGAGTAGTTACTTTTGTTCTTGAGGTCAGAGGAGATATCATGTTACAAGTAATCATGTGAACTTGATATGCGTTCGATATTTTGATAGTATGTATGTTGTGATTCCCTATGTGGTGTCATGTGAACGTCGACTACATGACACTTCACCATATTTGGGCCTAAGGGAATGCATTGTGGAGTACTAAATAGATGGTGGGTTGCGAGAGTGACAGAAACTTAAACCCTAGTTTATGCACTATTTCATAAGGGACCGATTGGATCCTAGAGTTTAATGCCATGGTTAGGATTTATCCTTAATACTTTTCTCGTAGTTGCGGATGCTTGCGGGAGGATTAATCATAAGTAGGAGGTTTGTTCAAGTAAGAACATCACCTAAGCACCGGTCCACCCACATATCAAATTATCAAAGTAGCGAACACAAATCAAACCAACATGATGAAAGTGACTAGATGAAATTCCTGTGTACCCTGAAGAACGCTTTGCTTATCATAAGAGACTGTTTGGCCTATCCTTTGCCTCAAAAGGATTGGGATACCTTGCTGCATACTTGTTACTATTATCGTTACTTGCTCGTTACGGATTACCTTGCTATCAAACTACTCGCGACCTACAATTTCAGCACTTGTAGACATTACCTTACTAAAAAATACTTGTCATTTCCTTCTGCTCCTCGTTGGGCGACACTCTTACTTATCGAAAAGAGCTACAATTGATATATGTAGCATGGAAAGTATTGGGAACTACTCGGTCGTTTTCGTTGACAGGAAAAGCATGCCTCCAAAAATGTTTTATCTCTATCTTTTTCGCTTGGAGCTCTGGCACCTCTATAAATCCCTACTTCCCTCTGTGAAGGGCCTTTCTTTAATTTATGCAATTTTGATTTTTACTTGATTCTGCATCTTCTCTTATAAAGCACCGACTAAGGGGAACTATGATCGTACTTGAGCATTGGGTGTAGCTAATATGCGAGTGTGTTTCATGAATGGACCAATGATTGAGCATAATGGGCTAGGGATTACCGACTCTAGTGCAAGTGGGAAACCGAAGGAAATATGCCCTAGAGGCAATAATAAAGTCGTTATTTATATTTCCTTATATCATGATAAATGTTTATTATTCATGCTAGAATTGTATTAACCGGAAACTTGATACATGTGTGAATACATAGACAAAACAAAGTGTCCCTAGTATGCCTCTACTTGACTAGCTCGTTAATCAAAGATGGTTAAGTTTCCTGACCGTAGACATGTGTTGTCATTTGATGAAGGGATCACATCATTAGGAGAATGATGTGACGGACAAGACCCATCCGTTAGCTTAGCATAATGATCATTAAGTTCTATTGTTATTGCTTTCTTCATGACTTATACATATTCCGTTGACTATGAGATTATGCAACTCCCGAATACCATAGGAACACCTTGTGTGCTATCAAACATCACAACGTAACTGGGTGATTATAAAGATGCTCTACAGGTGTCTCCAAAGGTGTTTGTTGGGTTGGCATAGATCGACATTAGGATTTGTCATTCTGAGTATCAGAGAGGTGTCAGGACCGGTTTTCGGGGTATTAATTTTCCAGAAAATGGCCCTTGTGCTCACCAGCCCCAGGCTTACTGTTAGCTGATGAGGCACCAACTTGATACAGAAATTCCAAGCAAAGTACAAAATATGTAGTACAAGACCATTGTGGCCTATGAGTATAACACTTGGTTTCTAGTGGTTGATGGCGGAAGCGGTTTGTGGTTCATCTGCGCCTATGGGACTCCATTTCCCCCAGGAACAGCTGACCAGGATAACTCCTATCTTCGCGAGGCTGCTATCATCACTGCGTAGGTTCCGGGGCTGTCATCGCAACGCTCCTCTCCACGCGAGAAATCTGGCCAAGACAATAGCCAGGGACAAGCCAGTGAGTACTTTTGAATGTACTCGCAAACATTATGAACACGGGTATAATATAACAAGGGATAATCATGCTCCAACATATTCTATGATCATAACGTCTGTCACGAAATAAACGAAATCCATGAGGCACGCGTGCGGGTAAAATATGAATATGCAATACGGGAGTAGAAACAGAATGCACCGATCGAGTGTCTGAAGCGACGCCTCGGAAGGATAAAAAAATAAATCATGCCTCAGTCGGGCGTCTAAGGGACACCACATAAAGGGCTTATAGATAAAAGAAATAACAAGCATGCCACAGTCGGGCGTCCATGCGACACCACATAAAGGGCTTATAAATAATAGAAATAACAAGCATGCCACAGTCGGGCGTCTGAGCGACACCACATAAAGGGCTTATAGATAAAAGAAATAACAAGCATGCCACAGTCGGGCGTCCATGCGACACCACATAAAGGGCTTATAATATAATAGAAATAGCAAGCATGCCACAGTCGGGCGTCTGCGCGACACCACATAAAGGGCTTATAAGAGAATAGTCGCAGTGAGTATCCAGGAGGTAGAACCGTCCCAGGGATACTCAATAATACAAATAATGTAAATGGTTAGTCCACAATAATAATAATCATAATCCTCATATGTCCTAGGTCATAATCAATGTTCTGGTTTAGCCGTTTCTCCTCCGAAGACCGTCACTAGACCCATCTCAGACTGTAGTCCTTACCCATGGACATGGCTATCCGAATAGATTTAACCTCTGCAGAGGGTTTACTCTTTACCCACGAGTAACGGATTTATTTAGTCCATCGGAACTAATTCCGCCGACGGTCTTTCAATTGAAAACACACCTGACCCGCACACACCAGCTTAACTTACCGGTGTCTGGAATCACCCACGACACCTGTCAAGCAAAACTCTAAGTGGGGAGGCTACAACCTCGACTTAGCATGGGATCAAATTTATATCGCGCGCTCTAAGGGTGCCCCCCTCTCGGTCCCAACCGGAAACACCCATGCCCCCGGACCAGGTGGCATGCCTACCGGATGCATCCGGTATCTTCCACCATGGCCTCTCTGTACGGTGTGTGCTAGGAAGGGGTTGACAACTTACTGAACCGTACCCTACCTGCGGCAGGGACAAGTGGTAGTACGAAACAAGTATGGGGGTTACTGGAACAAGGCTCGATCTACGCCCGACTCAGGAGGTTCAAGTATTCCCTGTATGATTAGCATAACAAATATATTTCAACTAACAGACAGCATCACCGCTCTTCATACCTCATCATGCCATACCGGACACACTCGTCTCGACGAGGAACTAGGGACAAGCTCGTGTCTACCCAAGACCGCGACTTTCCCGGCTTCCTTCCGGTATGCATGAGAAGCTTACGAGGATGATTACCATCACCGGCATATCCATTTCTAACAGCAAAGCATCTCCATTATGCACTCATGCATATGATTTTATCGTCACATAAAATAACGTATGCTCCAAGTCAAGGTGGTGTTGTAACCATATCAACAACACACAAAAATATTATGCCAGAGTTCAGAATGCTTGCCTTCAAGAGTATGCAAGGGGGTGCACTTTTTGAAAGTTGCTTTCCTTCTTCAAAAATCCTATTTTGAGGAAATTTAAATTAACACATAATTTTAAAACAGTACAAAAAAGTTGTTTGGAAAATTTTCAAATAGATACTAAAATAAACTAGACAGAAATTGAGAAAGGTAGGAAGAAGAATCAACTCATTTGGAGTTTTATTTAAAAAGATATAGCCAGTCAAAGTTCTGTTTTTAATAAAATCAAAAAAAGAAAATGTTTCGGGGGAAAATACGTTTTCGAAGCAGAGGAGGCGTACTTCAGGGGGTTCACACGTCCACTTAAACACGTGGTGGCAGGGTTGGGTCACTGACAGTGGGTCCAGCGGGCCCACTGGTCAGGTATGACTAGTCGCTTCTCCCTCCTGTTCCTCTGGCCGTGCAGAGGCGGGACTCCGGCGATCGACGCCGGCGAACGACGGCTCCTCGAGGGTATCCGAGGGTAGGGATGGACCTGCCAGATCGGGGCGGTCTTCCCGGTGGTTGTTAGGTCACCGGGGTGGAAGGAGTCATCGGCGGCGAGCTCCGCGGCGGAGGAGGCTTCGGGTGGTTTTGGGGTCCTGGGCTGCGGTGGTTTTTCGAGCGAGTCTGAGGTGTTGGGTGGCTCCGCAAGCTCGAGGGGAAACGGGTGGTGGTGTTGGATGGACGGGGGAGGGTCTGGTTGCGATGAACGGTACCGGAAGGCGGCGGCGGCCGAACCGGCCGGAGTCGAGGAAGACGGCTACCAACTGCCGATTGCTGGCTGAGGGGGTGCTATGGGGGTGGCCTGGGGTCGCCTGAGTGCTCGGAGGCGATCGGGGGCTCCTATTTATAGGGGACGAGGTCGGTTCCCGCGGCGGCCGTGGATAAGAACGCCGGCGACCGCCGTTCTGTAGCTGCAGGACGACGTGGCGGCGACGAGCGCGTGCCGACGAGCTTGTGGATGAGCTCGGGCTGTTCCAAGGGGCAGCTGGCGCACGCAGGTGGCTTGGGCGGCGCCGTCCATGGCAGAGCCTGCTGTGGCCGGCCGCTAGCCGCCGTGGCCGACCTGACGGCGGCACTGTGGGGCTCCAGGGGCGGCTCTGCGGCGAGGGTAAGGGCGGTCGTGCTGGCTGCGGGTGGCCAAGGGCCAGAACGGGCGCGAGGCGACGGCAGAGGGACGCGGCGACTCGGTGCGCGCGCGTGTAAAACGTGCGCTCTGGGCATGCCCAGAGCACGCACGCTAGCTGCTCGACGAAATGCCAAAGCATGCCATAGGGCTTGGGTGAGGCTGGCAAGTAGCAGGTTTAGGTTAGAGTCTTCTAGGAGCTTAGTGGACATGCTATTTTGTCCAGAGGTGCAAGGTCACAGTGCAAAGGCAAAGATCATGTCAAAACTGACCATGCACACAACGTGCTCGACAGATTGCTAAGTGCATCTAGGCAACTCTTGGAGTGGCCAAAATGTCCAGATCAGGGACTCCCTAGATGTAGGTGATGATGGCAAGATCATTTGGGCAAAACCAGAAACTTGCTAGTGCAAGTTTTGCAAACCTTCAGTTTTGGACAGCAAGAACAAAGCTTCATTGCATGCACTAAACATCCTCCAATGGGTCCACTCTCCTGGTCTTAAGGGTTTTGTAGGGGGGACTACAAGCAGGAAAAAGCTCATGGGCACTAGAGCAAAATAAATTAGGGTTGCAGTACAAATCACTAAGCTGGACCAGAATGAAAATGAGGTTGATTCACTCAAATTTTTCAAAGAACACCAATGGTTTTTTTTCCATAAAGTTGAATTATATGCATCTACTAACATCTCCAAACACTTGGAAGAATTTTTAAAGGAATATTTAAATAGGTTGTAGTGCAAAAATACCTACTGGACCAGATTTGAAAAGTTGATGTAGAGCTCAAAATCTCCAATGACCAAAAGATATTCTTGCAAAAAAATGATGTGGGAACATCACATGACATCCCCAAATTTTGGTGAAAATTTTAAATGCATTTATCAAATGGTTGCAGTGCACAAGCGGCTCTAAACTTATGAAAAATCATTTCAAAAGGATAAAACTCATGAAAAACAATTATGCAAATAAATCCACTGATAAAGAATTGTTTTATTGGGAGAGTATACAAGTCCAATAATATTTTTGAAAAGTTTCCACTTGAGGTAAAACCCACAATATTAAAGAGAAGAGGGGTTCTGAAATCAAAGATAAATCCAGAAAACAAAAATTTAATTTCCTGGCAAAAATTTTAATTATTAAAACAACGTCAAAATTTTGGGGTGTTACAACACTACCCCCCTTAAGAAAAATCTCGTCCTCGAGATTTGTTAAAAACTGTTTTGAACAAACATTGCTCTTACCAAAAAAATCATCCTACTTATGCAATCAAATGTGGCTACAGTGAGAGGCCAATAAGTGGTGTAAAACTACAGTGTGGTAAACTGGAGTTGTGCGGGGAAAATCCACGGTTGGGGAAAACGAGATATTTCTACGTTGGATACAGTAAATTTAGATTAAATTCTAAATTACTAAAATACGCTGGTCGTACCCGAGAGCACAGTGCTCTCTCTGGCTGATAGGTGGACCCGGGGCCCACTATCGGCCTCTTCTTCTACCTATGGCTCTCTCTTCCTTCTCTCTCTCTCGCCTGCTTTCCCGCGCTTTCTCCACCGGCGACGTCTAGCGCGTAGGGCATCTAGGCCGTACTGCGGTAGTGCGCGCCGTGCTAGCTGCCGGTGCAGCGTGCACTGACCTCGCGGGCCAGTGCACTGTCGGCACTGCTCGCGGATTCGCCTCCAAACACCGGCGATCGAGCGACGAGCGGCGCTGGTGGACCTCGCCCACCGTACACCGATCTCGAGCTATAAAATGACCGCGGTGCTCCTTTCTTCTTCCTCACACCTGGCCTCGCTTCCTCTTATCCTTCATTCTCCTCCATTTCTGTTTGTAGGAGCTCAAGACGAGGCTATAATGGCGGAGGTGATGCCGGACTGGTACGTGGTCCTGGTGTGTGGAGGTTTAGCGACGTTGCTGGGGTTCTCCGTGCTCCTGTGCGCGATGATCCTTGATGATCGTCGTGATGCTGCCGCTCGAGTGTTAGCTCTTCGCGGTGGCGGTGATCACGAGGATTAGGTGCGGCATCGAGTGCTAACTGCTGTCGGTGTGCTGGAGCTACTTGCGCCCGAATGATTACTCACAAATCTCTCTTACTGAGACTGTGGTGCCCTCGGGTGTGATCAGTTAGGTGCAAGATGTGTACGGGGATCTGTAATTAGCGCACAAGGTCGAGTGGTTGTGGTTTTGAGTCTGCCGTTATGGTGCTGCGTGAATAAAAATCTACGTCGTGAAGAGGCATATGCTGCAGCAACTCAGGGAAAGAAATCTCACTACAAAATTTTTCGTGAGTGAAAATTAGTTAAATCAAAATTAACAGCAGTAAAACTGCTCACATAACTGAAACCAAATATTTGATCTGTCCCACAAATTTTGGATACTACGTACAAGTTACAACACATAAATAAATACTGGGATAATAAACATAGCGGTGACGTCTACAATAAAAATGGCAAAAGGACAGGGTCCTGAGAAAACATCTCTGGTACTGGGGCACACTCCTCTTCTATCGGGGGAAGCGGGTTGACTAGCCGATGAATGCGTCTCTCCTGGTCAGGCCTCAGTGGTCTGCCAATAGCGATCTGAGGATTTAAATCAGCGAGGCTCTAGAGATAACCCATTACCCGCTGAGTCAAACGCTCTTGAGCGATAATATACTGGGCAAGGTTGGCCAGTACTGGATCTCTCTCAATTCGTCCACCGGGAAAAGATGCTACTTCTCCGGGTGCTGCACGACTCGGAAAGTAATAATACCCTCGTTCGCTGGCATAGGGTACCGCGAATCGAAGACGAGTGAGCGCTTCGTACGCAGCAGCTTCTATGGCCATATGCGGAGTCGGCATGGATTTCCCCACGAAGGAGACTTCCGTTGGGTCTTGGTTTGGGTTTGCGGGAGGGATGTGCACCACTGGCCAATATTTCGAGGTGGATGGGGTGATCCTCGATTTGAGCAACTCGTACTGGGGTGGATGGATAGCACTCATGGTACTGCAGGTAAAGTCCCACAATAATTTAACAAAACTACCCGGGGTTGCGTCGGGAGTTCTTAGATAAATACTGGGGGTCGGCATGGCAAGGAAATGGCTGTGAGTGTTTCGCACAAGGTGAGGGGCACTTGGCAAGGTCACGAGGTGGCCTTTTATGTAGCATTGGGGCTGGGTTATTTACCGTGGTGAAGGGTAACTAGTTTGTCGGTTCTGTTCTATGGGGTTGGGGTCAATGCCACAGATACACATATCTCATAAATGTGACACATTGCTGTGGGTGTCGTCGGGGATGGTTTTTGGTAGCTGCGCCCGGAATTTAAAAAAAATGTAACTGTACGCTAACGTACATACGCATGGCTACTATTCCAAAATAGGGGCGCACAAGCAGACAACATTTAAATATGGTGATACAGGCTCACACAATTACAAGGCGTAGAAATACTAATGCTCGGTACTACTCGAGCGACTTAGTCTACTTTGTTAATATCTAAGCGGGCTTGTCTAGTGGACGTCGAGGCTTCTCCACGGGTTTCACCGTCGGGATTAGCTGGATGAGATTGAGGGGCTGCAGGGTCGGGGTAGCGATGATGACCATCGCGGGGGTTGTTGGCCACAATTCCGTTGGAGCGTGTTCCCAAAAGGCGACGAAGCACTTCTGGGGACATCAACGTATTTTGGTCGATGGCTGGGGCAGACCTCAAGGACTCGATTGGGTGTCCGAACAGCATGACTGGGTTGTCGGTGTCGGGCTCCTCTTCGTCTCTCGCCGGGGCTCGGCGAACCAGTTCTCCACGAGCTGCAATCAGATCAAGGGTGATTTGATCGAATAGTTCCTCTAGTGCACTTACATAGCGCACCAGATGCAATAGTGCAGGATCCGTCTCGTGATCTCCGTTGGCAACCTGAGGCGGCCTACCATACCCGTCACAACTGGGGTAGTAGTAGAACGAGCGACAGTTAACTCTGGGCGACGAGTGCCGGAGTTGAAATATAGCCTCTTGAGCTGCTAGTTGGATGGCTTGTGGCTCAAAGGAAGTTGTCCTTCCAGTGAACCTGTAGGGGCGTTCTGGTGATAGACCCCTACCATAGATGTGTACAGTGGCCCAGAATTGACGGCTCTCACCGCTCATGGGTCCTTGGTACACAACATATTCTGGGGGCTCTTCTAATGCATAGGCACGGCGGGTGAGGTTTGTGAGCACGGTCACAAAACCTCCAAGGTTGGTGGCTGTGGTCTCATTGGTGAACAATGGGTCCAAGCATCGCAGCTTGGTTTGGAAAAGAGGCTGTGCTGTGCTGTGTTGAGGCTAGCGTGCCCTTTTTATAGAAAAGGGGGCGAAGCCTTCCTTCGCACGCTTGCGAATGGGACATTTTAGGTGTCGGTCACTCGCGCGTGATCGACGGGCTAGGCTGATAGGTTGGGCACCGACTGCCAAAAGCGTCGGGGTCACTGTGTGGCTATCTCACACGAGAAGCTTGGCCGGGGTTAGGTTAAGGTCTGGTGGGTTGGTTAACCTAGGTTTATTGACCTGGCTAAGATAGGATTAGCCAATGGTCAGCCTGGCTCTGATACCAAGTTTGTCAGGACCGGTTTTCGGGGTATTAATTTTCCAGAAAATGGCCCTTGTGCTCACCAGCCCCAGGATTACTGTTAGCTTATGAGGCACCAACTTGATACAGAAATTCCAAGTAAAGTACAAAATATGTAGTACAAGACCATTGTGGCCTATGAGTACAACACTTGGTTTCTAGTGGTTGATGGCGGAAGCGGTTTGTGGTTCATCTGCGCCTATGGGACTCCATTTCCCCCAGGAACAGCTGACCAGGATAACTCCTATCTTCGCGAGGCTGCTATCATCACTGCGTAGGTTCCGGGGCTGTCATCACAACGCTCCTCTCCACGCGAGAAATCTGGCCAAGACAATAGCCAGGGACAAGCCAGTGAGTACTTTTGAATGTACTTGCAAACATTATGAACACGGGTATAATATAACAAGGGATAATCATGCTCCGACATATTCTATGATCATAACGTCTGTCACGAAATAAACGAAATCCATGAGGCACGCGTGCGGGTAAAATATGAATATGCAATACGGGAGTAGAAATAGAATGCACCGATCGAGTGTCTGAAGCGAAGCCTCGGAAGGATAAAAAAATAAATCATGCCTCAGTCGGGCGTCTGAGCGACACCACATAAAGGGCTTATAGATAAAAGAAATAACAAGCATGCCACAGTCGGGCGTCCATGCGACACCACATAAAGGGCTTATAAATAATAGAAATAACAAGCATGCCACAGTCGGGCGTCTGAGCGACACCACATAAAGGGCTTATAGATAAAAGAAATAACAAGCATGCCACAGTCGGGCGTCCATGCGACACCACATAAAGGGCTTATAATATAATAGAAATAGCAAGCATGCCACAGTCGGGCGTCTGCGCGACACCACAAAAAGGGCTTATAAGAGAATAGTCGCAGTGAGTATCCAGGAGGTAGAACCGTCCTAGGGATACTCAATAATACAAATAATGTAAATGGTTAGTCCACAATAATAATAATCATAATCCTCATATGTCCTAGGTCATAATCAATGTTTTGGTTAGCCGTTTCTCCTCCGAAGACCATCACTAGACCCATCTCAGACTGTAGTCCTTACCCATGGACATGGCTATCCGAATAGATTTAACCTCTGCAGAGGGTGTACTCTTTACCCACGAGTAACGGATTTATTTAGTCCATCGGAACTAATTCCGCCGACGGTCTTTCAATTGAAAACACACCTGACCCGCACACACCAGCTTAACTTACCGGTGTTTGGAATCACCCACGACACCTGTCAGGCAAAACTCTAAGTGGGGAGGCTACAACCTCGACTTAGCATGGGATCAAATTTATATCGCGCGCTCTAAGGGGTGCCCCCCTCTCGGTCCCAACCGGAAACACCCATGCCCCCGGACCAGGTGGCATGCCTACCGGATGCATCCGGTATCTTCCACCATGGCCTCTCTATACGGTGTGTGCTAGGAAGGGGTTGACAACTTACTGAACCGTACCCTACCTGCGGCAGGGACAAGTGGTAGTACGAAACAAGTATGGGGGTTACTGGAACAAGACTCGATCTACGGCCGACTCAGGAGGTTCAAGTATTCCCTGTATGATTAGCATAACAAATATATTTCAACTAACAGACAGCATCACCGCTCTTCATACCTCATCATGCCATACCGGACACACTCGTCTCGATGAGGAACTAGGGACAAGCTCGTGTCTACCCAAGACCGCGACTTTCCCGGCTTCCTTCCGGTATGCATGAGAAGCTTACGAGGATGATTACCATCACCAGCATATCCATTTCTAACAGCAAAGCATCTCCATTATGCACTCATGCGTATGATTTTATCATCACATAAAATAACGTATGCTCCAAGTCAAGGTGGTGTTGTAACCGTATCAACAACACACAAAAATATTATGCCAGAGTTCAGAATGCTTGCCTTCAAGAGTATGCAAGGGGGTGCACTTTTTGAAAGTTGCTTTCCTTCTTCAAAAATCCTATTTTGAGGAAATTTAAATTAACACATAATTTTAAAACAGTACAAAAAAGTTGTTTGGAAAATTTTCAAATAAATACTAAAATAAACTAGACAGAAATTGAGAAAGGTAGGAAGAAGAATCAACTCATTTGGAGTTTTATTTAAAAAGATATAGCCAGTCAAAGTTCTGTTCTTAATAAAATCAGAAAAAGAAAACGTTTCGGGGGAAAATACGTTTTCGAAGCAGAGGAGGCGTACTTCAGGGGGTTCACGCGTCCACTTAAACACGTGGTGGCGGGGTTGGGTCACTGACAGTGGGTCCAGCGGGCCCACTGGTCAGGTTTGACTAGTCGCTTCTCCCTCCTCTTCCTCTGCCCGTGCAGAGGCGGGACTCCGGCGATCGACGCCGGCGAACGACGGATCCTCGAGGGTATCCCAGGGCAGGGATGGACCTGCCAGACCGGGGCGGTCCTCCCGGTGGTCGTTATGTCGCCGGGGTGGAAGGAGTCACCGGCGGCGAGCTCCGCGGCGGAGGAGGCTTCGAGTGGTTTTGGGGTCCTGGGTTGCGGTGGTTTTTCGAGCGAGTCTGAGGTGTTGGGTGGCTCCGCAAGCTCGAGGAGAAACGGGTGGTGGTGTTGGATGGACGGGGGAGTGTCTGGTTGCGACGAACGGTACCGGAAGGCGGCGGCGGCCGAACCAGCCGGAGTCGAGGAAGACGGCTACCAACTGCCGATTGCTGGCTGAGGGGGTGCTATGGGGATGGCCTGGGGTCGCCTGAGTGCTCGGAGGCGCTCTGGGGCTCCTATTTATGGGGGTCGAGGTCGGTTCCCGCGGCGGCCGTGGATAAGAACGCCGGCGACCGCCGTTCTGTAGCTGCAGGACGACGTGGCGGCGACGAGCGCGTGCCGACGAGCTTGTGGATGAGCTCGGGCTGTTCCAGGGGGCAGCTGGCGCACGTGGGTGGCTTGGGCGGCGCCGTCCATGGCAGAGCCTGCTGTGGCCGGCCGCTAGCCGCCGTGGCCGACCTGACGGCAGCACTGTGGGGCTCCAGGGGCGGCTCTGGGGCGAGGGAAAGGGCGGGCGTGCTGGCTGCAGGTGGCCAAGGGCCAGAACGGGCGCGAGGCGACGGCAGAGGGACGCGGTGACTCGGTGCGCGCGCGTGTAAAACGTGCGCTCTGGGCGTGCCCAGAGCACGCACGCTAGCTGCTCGACGAAATGCCAAAGCATGCCATAGGGCTTGGGTGAGGCTGGCAAGTAGCAGGTTTAGGTTAGAGTCTTCTAGGAGCTTAGTGGACATGCTATTTTGTCCAGAGGTGCAAGGTCACAGTGCAAAGGCAAAGATCATGTCAAAACTGACCATGCACACAAGGTGCTCGACAGATTGATAAGTGCATCTAGGCAACTCTTGGAGTGGCCAAAATCTCCAGATCAGGGTCTCCCTAGATGTAGGTGATGATGGCAAGATCATTTGAGCAAAACCAGAAACTTGCTAGTGCAAGTTTTGCAAACCTTCAGTTTTGGGCAGCAAGAACGAAGCTTCATTGCATGCACTAAAAATCCTCCATTGGGTCCACTCTCCTGGGCTTAAGGGTTTTGTAGGGAGGACTACAAGCAGGAAAAAGCTCATGGGCACTAGAGCAAAATAAATTAGGGTTGCAGTACAAATCACTAAGCTGGACCAGAATGAAAATGAGGTTGATTCACTCAAATTTTTCAAAGAACACCAATGGGTTTTTTTCCATAAAGTTGAATTATATGCATCTACTGACATCTCCAAACACTTGGAAGAATTTTTAAAGGAATATTTAAATAGGTTGTAGTGCAAAAATACCTACTGGACTTGATTTGAAAAGTTGATGTAGAGCTCAAAATCTCCAATGACCAAAAGATATTCTTGCAAAAAAATGATGTGGGAACATCACATGACATCCCCAAATTTTGGTGAAAATTTTAAATGCATTTATCAAATGGTTGCAGTGCACAAGCGGCTCTAAACTTATGAAAAATCATTTCAAAAGGATAAAACTCATGAAAAACAATTATGCAAATAAATCCACTGATAAAGAATTGTTTCATTGGGAGAGTATACAAGTCCAATAATATTTTTGAAAAGTTTCCACTTGAGGTAAAACCCACAATATTAAAGAGAAGAGGGGTTCTGAAATCAAAGATAAATCCAGAAAACAAAAATTTAATTTCCTGGCAAAAATTTTAATTATTAAAACAAGGTCAAAATTTTGGGGTGTTACAAGAGGTATGTCTGGGCCCTCTCGGTAATGCACATCATGATAAGCCTTGCAAGCAATGTGAATAATGAGTTAGTTATGGGATGATGCATTACGGATCGCGTAAAGAGACTTGCCGATAACGAGATTGAACTAGGTATGAGGATACCGATGATCGAATCTCGGGCAACTAACATACCGATGACAAAGGGAATGACGTATGTTGTCATTGCGGTTTGACCGATAAAGATATTCGTAGAATATGTAGGAACCAATATGAGCATCCAGGTTCAACTGTTGGTTATTAACCGGAGCTGAGGCTCGGTCATGTCTACATAGTTCTCGAACCGTAGGGTCCGCACGCTTAACGTTCGATGACTTTTTGTATTATGAGTTATGTGTTTGGTGACCGAATATCGTTCGGAGTCCCGGATGAGATCACGGACATGACGAGGAGTCTCGAAATGGTCGAGAGGTAAAGATTGATGTATTGGACGATGGTATTCGGACACCGGAATGGTTTCGAAGTGGTTCGGATATTTTCGGAGTACCGAGGGGTTACCGGACCCCCCCAGGAAAGTAATGGGCCTACATGGGCCATAGGGAGAGAGAGAGGGGAGCCCGCAAGGGGTGGCACGCGCCCCCCATGGGCTGTCCGAATTGGACAAGGGGAAGGGGGCAAGGCCCCCCCTTTTCCTTCTCCCTCTCCCTCACCTTCCCTTTCCCCCTCCGAAAGAAAGGAAGGGGGCGACTTGGACTAGGAGTCCTAGTCGGTTTCCCCTCCCCATGATGCACCCCTTGGCCGGCGTCCTCCATCTCCTCCTTTATATACGGGTGCAGGGAGGCACCCCATAGCACATCAATTGTTCTCTTAGCCATGTGCGGTGCCCCTCCATAGTTTACTCCTCCGGTCATAGCGTCGTAGTGCTTAGGCGAAGCCCTGCGGATCTCATCACCATCACCGTCACTACGCCGTCATGCTCACGAAACTCTCCCTCGACACTTTGCTGGATCAAGAGTTCTGAAAGTGCGTTATATCGACTAGAGGGGGTGAATAGGTGATTTTTACAAATTCGTCACTGGGTAATTTCAGGGTGAGGAAATTCCTAAGTCACAAACAACTAGTAGTGGAATAAGTACTCAAATGAAAGCATAACAGAGCAGGAGCACAGTCATCATGATGAAATGAAAACAAGCACAGAGTACAAGTAGTGTAAACACAGGATAGCAGGCTAAAGACAAAGTGACTGAAGAAATAGGATTGAGGAAATTGAGAAAGTCTTCAGTCAAAGTCTTCAAATAGTAACGATCAAGCACTTCAGCATATGAATGAGGAAATGGAAGGTTTGAGGAAATAGAACGAGTAGCTTGGTGAAGATAGTGATTTGGTAGACCAGTTCCAACTGCTGTGACAGTCGTACATCTGGTTGGAGCGGCTAGGTATTTAAACCTGAGGACACACAGTCCCGGACACACAGTCCTCGCCGTATTCTCCTTGAGCTAAGGTCACACAGACCTCACCCAATCACTCGTGGTAAGTCTTCAGGTGACTTCCAAACCTTCACACACTCGGTCACTCGGCGATCCACAATTTTCTCTTGGATGCTCTAGACCATGACGCCTAACCGTCTGGAGGATGCATAGTTCTCAAAGGTTGTCGGCGTCCTGGGAACGGGGGTCCCCAGACTTGCCTGCCTGTGGCCCGCGACGTGTGTCAGGACCCCGATCCTAAGTCACACCGATCTAGCATGTGACACATCATATCACTTTGCGGCCTCACGCACGGTATTCCCACGGCTGCCACATTACCTGGCCCGGGACCGTTTGCGCCTTTTGGCTCACGTATATGATAGTGTTGCTAGCATCCATATGACATAGAACCCGGGCCGACATGACTAGTCATAAACCCATAGTGGCCCTAACTTACAGGGACAGGCATACATGACCCAGCAACCAATGTGTCGGTCATCAACGTATGAACCCAAGTCATAGCAAGCTACAAGGACTTAAAGGAACAACGCGTGACAGTTCCTCGAAGGGACAAACACAGGAACGAAGAAGGACACATGCCGACCAGTCTAAGTGTTCCGGAGCAGTAGCAAGCTACCATGGCTCAGTGGAAGCACTAGGAGACATTTCCCGATAAGAGAGGCTACCAAGAATAAACAACTAGGTTGTCGGATCCCACACATACCAAGCATTTCAAAATTATACACACAATATGCTCGATATGTGCAAATACAACATGGCATCACAACAAAACTCTACGACTCAAAATATTTATTCAATAGGCTCCGAGGAGCCAGATATTACAAACATGGGTCTGATGGCCCAGCATTCAAGTCATACAAGCAATAAGCACATGCGGAAGCTTAACTTGTCTGAGTACAGACAACTACAAATGAAAAAGGCTGAGAAGCCTGACTATCTACAAGACCCTGCCGAGGGCACAAGATCGTAGCTGAGGTAACAAGCTAAACGTAGGAGTCCACGCGGAACTACTAGTGAGACTGAAGTCTCTCTGCCAAAACATAAATTAAGCAAACGTGAGTACAAATGTACCCAGCAAGACTTACATTAGATCTAGCTACATATGCATCAATATCAACAAAGGGGTGATGGAGTTTAACTGCAGCAAGCCAGCTTTGACTCGGTGGCTATCCTGTACTACGAATGCTGGTAACTCTTCTGAGGTGGCACACACGAGTCCACATATTCACCATAACAATACACCACTATGGATCCGCTCCAGTCTCCCTACGAGAAGGCCATCCATAGCACTCAGGCTTATCTTGCACATTTTAGAGTATCCACTTTCACTTGTCTATGAACTGTATAAGCAACCCAGATGTCCTTTACCACGGACGCGGCTATTCGAATAGATCATTTATAACCCTGCAGGGGTGTACTTCTTCACACACGCTCTCGCCACTTACTGCCATGTACACGTCATGTATCTCAGCAACCTTCAAGCGGAAGCCTAGGTAGGGTGTCGGCCACGACCTGACTAACCACGCAAGTCTCCAGTCCCGGTTTATCACCTATTCGGGTTCCATCTGCAAGGAGATCCGTCCGGGGTGTCACTCACGGCCCCAAATGATGTGTGCAGGGTTCCCAAGCCCACCTTGTCGGATGGATCTATGCTTGGTACACCGTGCCACGGTGCCTAGTCTGTCCCAAGCCCACCTGTACCGGGTGCCACTTGGTAGACTACTAACACAACCTACAAACACCAGAAACTAGTTGCAACTCCTGGACAGAGATCAAGTTGATTAGTAAGTCGAGAGAGCTTGGAGTACCCGGAGCCCAATGTGTGGTAGTAGCTGTTCATGGATAAGTGGGCTGCTGCCAGGTTAGTTTCCTTTCTCTTTCTCTTTTCTGTTTTCTATTTTGTTTCTCTGTTTTGAATTAGTAATAATACTAAACCATTTCATAAAATCCTGGAAATATTTATGGGTGCTTTCTGAATTATTCCAGTGACCCTTAACAATTTCCAACATTTTGGGAGCATCTAAAATATATATAGCATTCAAATAGCTCTAATTCAAATATGATTGAATTAATTCAAAATCCAAATATGTCCTGCAAAATTGTGAACCATTTTTGGTAGATGCTTCCACCTTTATCCAGAAAGGATGAACATTTTTAAAGGGCATTTTGAAATCATTAAAAAAGATTCTAGTTGAACCTATTTGTATTCCTTTTGATGCTTGGGTTTGAACATCCCCATTTCAAATTTCCATGAAAGTTAAACATGATGCAAGCAAGATGCAAACACTAGGCAGCACCAGAAGCTAGGGATGTGACAACGTGGCTCCACAAACGGCCCGGTATGGCCCAGCTTCGGCGGCAACAACTCAAGACCCTCGCGAGGGGCCAAGCCTCGCGAGGCGGACGACACCAAGACCTCCTGGGGGGCGGCCTCGTTAGGCTGGCTCCTGAGGAGAGGAGATATCTATGCAGGGGGCACCTCGCGAGGTTCACGTGACGTGAGCCATGACGAAGAAGGCCAGGCGGGCGCGAGCGGGGGCAGTGTACTAGTTTCCTCTTTGGTGCTAAAGAGGCAAGCGCAGGTGGGGAGTCCCAAGGCATCAGGGAAAGGTTTCCATATCGGTGCAACAAGACCAAGATTAGTAGGACGGCAGGACGGAGGTCATCGTGGAGCCCACAGCAGCGTCACCACCAAAGCCTTTGGCAGGCAAAGACTACTTTTGTCAGGATAGCTTGTACTAGTTGTCTCCCTTCAAAATTGGCCATTGTGGGATCCCTTCATGCCTACATTTGGAAAGAGGACAGGGGCCTCTATAAATAGGACTAGCCACCACCATAGGAGGCAACTCGTCTAGGAGGGATCTGGAAACTCATCTTGGACTGGATCCATTCCACCAAGGCCATCTCACCAGCTCATCGAGCTCAAGAACACCTCTGCTCCTGAGGCTGTTCACCCACCGTACTAGTTCATCCTTAGCCCTCGAGGCAATCCACCACCACCACCTGGAGTAGGGTATTACACCACAACGGTGGCCCGAACCAGTATAAATCTTTGTGTCTCTTGTTCTTTGGGTTCATCGTGCGAGGCCAAGGAATCTTGGGTAGGCAGGCTGGGGAGAAAGAGTCCTTCATGCGCACCCCAGAGTTCGAACCTCTCAAGGGACTGCGGAACCCAGAATCCGACATTTGGCGCGCCAGGTAGGGGTGCGCCGAAGCTTTTCCTACGTCGATCCACGCTCCACCGCTCCACCAGTTCCATTGCTGATGCTCGCCGAGCCCGTGCTGAGCGCCGAGCCGCTCTCAACGGTCGCGTCGCCCAGATGGCGCCCATCGGTGGGCCTCCCCGTCGCTCTCCATCACCTGCTGCCAACACCGCCAGCGGCCCGGCGGGGAACGGGCAGCAGGCTTCATCGCTGCGCCCCTCCGTGCGGCGGGACGGATGCACCGCACCCCGTCACTGACTCCGGCCGGTTCGTCATCCCACGCTCACCGTGGACCCATGGAAGCGCAGGTCGCGCTGCTCATGGCGCGCGAGCTCCTGCGCTACCGCCCATTCGACGGCCTCTACGAGGACTGGCTGGATCGCATCGCTGAGCTCGTCAGCGCCGCCGGGGGCTCTCCTGCACCATCCCTCTCGCTGCCTCGTCCACCTCCCGCTGCGGGTGACATAGCCCACGGAGTGCCTCCACCACCTCCATGTCAAGACGTCGCCCTCGCACCAAGATGTGCGGCCCCGCGGCGCGACCCACCACGCAGGGCACCGACACATGAATAAGGAAGCTGCCAGGAGCTCCCTCGGCCGCAAGAAGATGCTCCAGCACTCCTAGCGCCACCATGTCAAGACTGTGCGCCGCCTGCAGTGGCGGCACGTGGGTACCAATACCAGGCTTCGCCTCCGCGATGGGCTCTAGTGATTACAGCAGGCTGCCGTGCCTTCACTCCCGAGTTGCGCAGCGTCGTTTGGCCCCGGAAGTTCAAGCCCGGCCTGCCTCCATGTTACTACGGCACCCCCGACCCTACTGAGTTCCTGCAGCTCTATGAGCTGAGCATCGAGGCGGCCCACGGCGACGAGAAAGTCATGGCGAACTAGTTTCCCGTGGCTCTCAAAGATGGTGCACGCTCGTTGCTCTTGAACATGCCCGCAGGATCGATCTCCTCCTGGGGTGAGATGCACGAGCGTTTCATCACCAACTTCCAAGGCATGCGCGACCACCCGCCGGCCGCGGATGACCTGCGGTGCATCAAGCAGCAGTCAGGGGAAACCCTGCAAAAGTACATCCAGCGCTTCAACAACGTCCACCTCAAGATTCCCAAGGTCACGGACGAGGCCATCATCTCAGCGTTCTCTGATGGTGTCTGCGACGTCAATATGAAGGAGGAGCTCGCCATCCACGAGGACCTATGCACGACCCTGGAGATGTTCAACATGGCAACCAAGTGCGCGAGAGGTGAGGAGGGGCACCTCTCCCTCCTCGAGCTTCCGACTGCTGACCTAGAAGACAAGAATGCCAAGGCCATGGATGTGAAGCGGAAGGGAGCGGCCGTGCTCGCGGCCAAACCAGAGATGAAGCGCGGCCGCGACCACCCGGAGTCATCCAAGGGCAACCGCCCGTCCTGTGCCTTCCACAATGTGCACAGCCACAACACCAGCGACTGTTAGGAGCTCAGGGTCATCTGTGATGGGAGCTTAGGTCAACGCCCCGAGCACAACGACCGAGGCTACGGCCGAGGAGGAGCACGAGGTGGAGGACGCTGGGATGACCGTGGCCCCCACCATGAGTGGCGCGACTAGCCTCGTGAGGACCGCTGGCAGGACCAGCATCGCAAGGGCGCCTGGAGGGATCAGCCTCGTGAGGACCGTCCTCAAGGCAAGGCTGGCCTCCCTCCACTGCCGCCACCACCAAGGAGGAATGACGATCATCACCAGGATGAGGGGGATGGGGGCTTCCAGGAGCTGCGTGCCATCGCCTGCATCTTAGGCGGCGCTCAGGCCCAAGCCTCCCAGTGCATCTTCAAGCAGTTTGCTCGTGAGGTGAACGCGGCCCTCCCCAGGCTCGAGGCCGCGCGCCCGCTTAGGTGGTCCAAGTGCACCATTACCTTCAGGTTGTCCGACCAGCTCAAGTGCGCGGCAACTGCAGGCGCCCTCCCGATGCTCTGCTCGCCCATCATCAGCAACGTCCTTGTCACCAAGACCCTCATCGACGGCGGCGCAAGACTCAACGTTCTCTCCGTCGACATGTTCAACCGCCTCCAAGTGCCATATGATCAGCTGCAGCTAACCAAGCCCTTCTCAGGAGTGATCGACAGCTCCACCACCCCCATAGGGCAGATCCGCCTCCCTTTCACCTTCGGCAAGCATGACAACTACCGCAATGAGCTCATTGACTTTCACGTCGCCCACATTCTCCTACCGTACAACGCCATCCTCGGGTACCCAGCCCTGGAGAAGTTCATGGCAGTGAATCATCATGGCTACAACGTCCTCAAGATGCCAGGGAGCTGTGGCATCATCATGATCGCCTGCGAAGAGAAAGTGGTGGTGTGCTCTCTCGAGCGCGTCTACCAGGCTGCGGCGGTCGAGGACCCAGACAACGAAGGCACCATCTACCCTCCTGAGGCCGTCCCCAAGAAGAAAAAGCAGCTGCTCCACCAAGGGCCTCAGGAGGGCGGCGTCTCTAGCGGCACAACCTCAGGACCTGCGCCCGTAGATGGGGCGCCTCCCTCCCTCACATAGGAAGGCGTGCCCGGTGCCCTCCTCAAGCTAGGCTCGGGGGCTCTCTTCTGTAGGGCCTCAGACCTAGCCAACATCACAAGGGAGGCGCTCGGGCACAACGTGGAGGCATGCTTCACCGCACGCTTCCCTCATCAGGGCACAAGGCACGAGGTGCCTGGTGCTCAGGAGTTCATCACCAAGACCACCAAGGAGCTTCAAGAGGCAAGAGTCATGCGCGGCGACCGCCGCCCACCACCCGGCGTAGCTCCTTGTCCTGGCGAGGACGATGAGCTATGCGCCTGCATTGACTACCTCGGGCTCAATAGAGCCGCATCTCAGGAGCGCTTCTGGCCATCGCGTGTCGGTCGGTGTGAAGGCCCACCTCACAGCTATGTTCGCATGCCTTTCGGCGCCGAACGCGGCTGTCACCTTCCAGTGCCACCTGCGAAGCGTCATGGCGACCCAGGAAGCCAGGCAACAGGCGGTCCTGGCGGAAATGGCGATGGCCCTTCACGAGCCCCCCGGCCTCCCCGAGCCTCCTGCGGCTCAGGACCCTGGCGGCTCGTGAGGAGCAACTTCTTCAGCACGCGCATTCAGCTACTCCAACACCTCGTCAACAACGGTGCCAGGTGATATTTTCCGGTTTATTCAGCTGGGATGACCCCTTGGGCTGCATCATTCCCAAGTCGCACGGGCCCGTCCCTGCGATGTGTATCCTTTCGTGTCTTTAATTTACTCTGTTGGGGGCGCCCCTCTGGCTGCATCATCCCCAGGCTGCATGGGTCCGTCCCTGTGGCATGTACTGTTCTTGCATCTATCTGAACTGGCGTTGCTTGCCCCTTTTGAGATGATTTATACCTGCCTGATTACACTTCGCGGCATCCCGCGTTGCTGACCGACTTTCTGCTCATCCCGCAACGGGGACTACACATGCTGGCACGATGCTTGTGCTCGGGTCTGTCCCTGCAACGCTGATAAACCTGAGAGATCGAGCTGTGGCTCGCGGCCTGCCCCGCGCACATCACCTCACCAGATCCTCAGTGCCTTCATCTTCTTGCGAAACGATCAGCGGCAGGACAGCAAACGTGATTTAGGAGCTATATTTCCCTCTCGAACTAACCCACAGGAATCTCCGGAGCATAACTGCGGGTGGCCCCGCCAGCTCTTTCCTTTCTCATGCAATTCGCTTGCGCATTCAAGGGGGGCTCCTGAGCATCACGCCTCAGGAGCTCTTACTGACTCTCCAGCCCTCACCCCCTGGCCTTGACCATGGCATCGCGACCTGGCATACCAACGGCGGCCGAGCCTTGCTTGAGGGTCGGGACCGGAGGATGCATAGCACTTATAAGAGCGTGAAAAGGGGGAGCTGGCGTGGGCCAAACCTAGCCATACCACCGCTGTCGACGCGCAAATCGGGTGCTGCACAAGGAATCGCTCCAAGCTCGATAAGATAAGTCACGCATTCAAGTTAGCCCAGCGTTGCGACTCAGGATTTGCAGCTCTTGCAGCCTTGCTCCGGCGATGGCACCTTCCTTTTCTGCCTTTCGGGAGCTGCTTGCACGCTAAAGGGGACCTCTTAAGCATCGCACCTTAGGACCTCTTACCAGACCTTGGGCCGCTCACCTCTTGGCCTTGACCACGGCATTGTGACCTGGCATACCAGCGACGGCTGAAGCCTGCCTGGGGACTGGGACCTCCCAGCGTAGAGCGCTAAGCTTCCGCGGATAAAAAGGGGGGACAAACCCGAAGCAAGACGCGCAATCATGAATTTCGTAATGGGAATAATATTGATGCAAAAGCACTACATATTCTTTATACACCCCCGCGGGGTTCATCTCGATTCCTCGCAGGGAACAAAAGAGGAAGGCTTCCAGGAGTCATATCCGCAGCCGTTGCTGCCGACGCCATCATCTACAGTGGGCCATGGTGGGCGGATGCTGACCCCATCCAGATGATCGACGACGACGAACAGATGTCGTCACTGCGCTCCGGGCACGACAGGAGCTCGGGGGCACGCGTAGCTGTCATCGCTTGTCTCCGGAGTCTCGTCAAGTTCAGGAGAGTCGTTGGACTCCCAGGAGTCGTCGCTGCTGCTGGAGGAGCTGTCGATAGGACCACTGGGCGGGCTCGGCACCTGCTGCTGCACCATCCTGGCGGTCCCCTCCAGGGAAGCACTCCAAGCGGCAGCCCTCCTCCCCAAAGAACTTGAGGAATAGTGTGGTGGCGCCGTCGTACTCGAAGTGGACGGCAAGGGCCCCCTCCACGTGGCAAGTGCAGGCGACCACGCCCCATCCACGGGTCATGAAGATCTTGCCCGGGGAGTTGACCTCGACCTCCGCTCCCGTGGCCGGAATGCTGCACCCGGTATGCTGCAACCACAGGTCGAGCGGCCCTCTCGATGGCATCTCTTCCGCAAAGAACCATAGAAGCTTGATCCACGTGCGCGATGGCCTCACCGACCATATCACGAACTCGCGTGAGGAGCCCTCGGCATGAGTTCATGGGTTGGCGGCTCGTGCAACCTCAGCATGGCCACCATGGCCGTGGCCGAGCGGCGCAGGGCGCTGCCTCCTCCTCCGGAGCCTGTGCTTGGGCGTACAAGGGCAGCGGGTAGCCGGGAGGAGGCCGATCGTACCAAGGCCTCGTCACCTCTAGCCTCGCACCAGCGTCGTGGGAGCCGCCAAACCTATTCTTTGGAGGAAGCGGCCCTTGCTCCTCGCCGAGGGCCTTGCCCTTCTCAGCAGCGGAGAACCTCCTTATCGATGCCATGGGTGCCGCGGCAAGACGGCAAAGCGAGGAGGAACAAGAAGGAGCGGGCAGCGAGACGAAGAGGATGAGCAACGGAGGCTCCGCTTCCCTCTTCATTTATAGCCAGCAGGAGGCCAACCGTTGGCCTCCACGATCGCACGCTATGATGGTTTTTCTTCTGCATGCAGCAGGGTCTCGTCAAGTCGAGGACGGTTACCGAGGCAGCATGGAGAAGCAGAGGCGCCCACATCCCATCAATTGCCACGCGTCGACCAAGGCCGCAGGCGGTTGGGGCCCACGGTGCTCCACACTTGCCCTTTAGCTTCGTTTCGAAGCCAAGTTCAAGCGCGCCTTGGGACCGGGTGCTACTGTCGGCGTCCTGGGAACGGGGGTCCCCAGACTTGCCTGCCTGCGGCCTGCGACGTGGCTCCACCAACGGCCCGGTATGGCCCAGCTTCGGCGGCAACAACTGAAGCCCCTCGCTAGGGGACAAGCCTTGCGAGGCGGATGAGACCAAGACCTCCCTGGGGGCGGCCTCTCTAGGCTGGCTCCTGAGGAGTGGAGATATCTATGCAGGGGGCGCCTTACGAGGTTCACATGACATGAGCCATGACGACCAAGGACAGGCGGGCGCCAGCGGGCGCAGTGTACCAGTTTCCTCTTTGGTGCTAAAGAGGCAAGCGCAGGCGGGGAGTCCCGAGGCATCAGGCAAAGTTTTCCATATCGGTGCAACAAGACCAAGACCAGCAGGACGGCAGGACAGAGGTCATCGCGGAGTCCACAACAGCGTCACCACCAGAGCCTTTGGCAGGCGAAGACTACTTTTGTTAGGGTAGCTCGTACTAGTTGTCTCCCTTCAAAATTGGCCGTTGTGGGATCCCGTCCCGCCTACATTTGGGGAGAGGACCGGGCCCTCTATAAATAGGACTAGCCACCACCATAGGAGGCAACTCATCTGGGAGGGATCTGGGAACTCATCTTGGATTGGATCCATTTCACCAAGGCCATCTCACCAGCTCATCAAGCTCAAGAACACCTCTCCTCCTGAGGCTGTTCACCCACTGTACTAGTTCATCCTTAGCCCTCGAGGCAATCCACCACCACCACACTGGAGTAGGGTATTACACCACAACGATGGCTCGAACCAGTATAAATCTTTGTGTCTCGTGTTCTTTGGGTTCATCGAGCTAGGCCGTGGAATCGTTGGGTAGGCAGGCTGGGGAGAAAGAGTCCTTCGTGCGCACCCCAGAGTTCGAACCTCTCAAGGGTCTGCGGAACCCAGAATCTGACAAAGGTAACAAGCGTCGGTTCCACACAGGAACAATCTCTTCGGTGATGCTTAATCAATTTCGGTTTGTAGGTGTTTGGGTTTGGGTTTTCCTCACTTGATGATTTTCTCTCAAAGTCCTTAGAGGATGGGATGATCTCAATGACAAGTGTCAGTTTCTCGCGGAGCACCCAACCAGCTAGTGGTTGTAGGGGGCGTCTATTTATAGTCTAGGGAGCAGCCCGACATGATAAGACATAAATGCCCTTCAATGATATGACCGTGAGGTGGGTAGATATTTTGGGACAGCTGGCGCATAGCACAACAATGGTCAGATATTTGATTATCAAATTCCTCAGGGCTATCATGTTCCTCACTTGTAGGCAATCCGCACTGGCGAATTCCTAACTCCTCAGTCAGAACAAATTCCTGAGAGACCAGAAGATCTTCGTCTCTATCACTGAAGAAATTGACTGAACTGTATGAGATTTCCAATGGCTTCACTCAAAAGGATTGGTAGGTGTAGGATTTTGATATGAGCATCACTTGGAAACTTTTCCTTAGTTTTACCTCGACCCCCTTTAACAATACGGTGTTTCCTATGACTCAAGAAAGAGAAAATGAAACTACAAAAGTATTCACGCTTCATATTCCTCACATGAATATCAAGTCTTCACAGTCACACCAATTTCTTCACTTTCAAAGTCTCAGAAAGCCAAAGTCTTCAGTTGAAGACATTTATTTTTAGGGGTCGACTTTCTCTGTAAATATCAAACTCCTCATAGACTTATAGACCTGTGTACACTCACAAACGCTTTAGTCCCTTAACCTATAAGTCTTCAATACACCAAAATCACAAAGGGGCACTAGATGCACTTACAATCTCCCCCTTTTTGGTGATTGATGACAATATAGGTTAAGTTTTCAACGGGGACAAACGTATGAAGTGTAAATACTGATATTGAGGAATTTGATTGCAAGATATAGAAGAACTCGCGTGAAGATGTGCATATGTGAGGATTTGCTTTAAATAGCAATGCACATTGTAGAGTAGAATCATGGAGATCTCCCCCTATATCTTGTAATTCATGCACACATTTAACATATGATATGAAGAATTTGAAATGCATGATGAAATATGGTGTCTGATGTAATTCAACATGTGTGCATTAACATATATGAGGAAATAGCATGCAGAAAAAACAGAGCAAAATTATCAGACCACCATCGAACTTAAGTTTACAACTCGATCCAACAAATACTTCAGAAGAACGAGAGTTGTAACTTAGCAAAAAACACCCATATATAGAGACCCGCTTGAAGACTCTTTGTCATTGAATGACCAAAAGGGACAAAAATTGAGGACTAACGGCCCTGAAGAATATCATCATGAAGTCGATGGAGGAGCGCCAGCGTTGTTGGTGTTGCGCGATGGAGAATATGAGCTGGCCACCAAGTGAGGAACTTTGACCTTCTTGAATTTCTTCGAAGGCGGCTGAGACCAGTCAAAGTCCTGCTTGAAGCCCATTTGCTTGAGATCTTCTTCACCGTAGAGGTGCAACAATACCGCCCAGGTGCGATCAAAAACTTCATGGAGGTAGTAATGGTTCTTCTTCACAGTGTTTTGCATGATTGTCATGTTATGAAGAATTGAACAAAACTGACGCTTAACCCATTTGTGGTTGCGATCGACCTTTTGATGAAGACTGAGGAGAAGCTCACGATCAGTTATCACCGGTGGAGAAGTGGCTTGAGGATTTTGCTTTGAAGCATCTATGGCAGACTCATCATTGGTGGAATATGAAGTAGCTTTTCAAAACTGTCCATCCAATGGACGAGTGCCTTCATCAATAACAACTGCCTTGCCCTTCGCATCAGCTGAGGAAATAGTCCTTTTGAGGACTTCAATTGGGGGCAAATAGCTGAGATGATTTTGAAAATCAGCCTCTTAGTTGATTGAAGACCTTGATCTGATGAATCTCATGATCCAGGGAGCGTAAGGCTTCAATTCAAATGGTGATAGTGCTACATTGGCCAAAGCCCTCATGAAGAAATCGTGGTAGTTGATAGGAATACCATGTATGATGTTGAAAAGCAGATTCTTCATGATGCCAACAACTTCTTCATCATTAGAGCTGTTGCCCTTGATTGGACTGAGGGTTTTGGTCAATATTTTGTACACTGTCCTTGGCACATAGAGCAATTCTTGACGAGGAATTTGGTCCTTGGAGCTTGGCCTGGCTTCAAAGGCTTCATCAGCACTAGCATCAGATGATCTGAGAGTTCAGGGTCAACATAGACGAGCCTTGCACCTTCAGGAGGAGCACTGACTGGGATGGCATGAAGTAATTCAAAGGTCGGAGCCTTGTAGGAGTATTTTCTATCATCCAGTCCAATACCCATGAATTCACATCTTCAACGTTGCCAGTGATGTGCAACGTGGCATAGAACTGAAGAATGAGTTCTTCATTCCAGTCGCAGATGTCGGTGTAGAGGTTGAGCAGCCCAGCGTCATGAAGAACACTGAGGACTGAGGTGAACCATGGTAGAGACCCCATGTCCACATGAGGAATTTCCTCATGGTCAAAGATCTTGTCTTTATCAAATAGCAGCAAGGAATAGAAGTTCGTTTGGCTAGCAGTCCAAAAACGCTTGCGTCGAAGACAAGCAGAGTCATAAGGATTGTCGTCAGTGAAGAAAATGTGCTCATTGAAGAATTCATCAGCCTTGAACTTCTGCTTCTTGGAGTGAGGATTCTGTGGCCTGGGCTGAAGATTTGCAGTTGATGTCTTCACAGCCTCTTGAATCACAGTTTCTGGGGCCACAGGCTGAGGAATTTCAGGAGCAATGTCATCATTAGCAGCCTTGGCCTCCATTTCTTCAGCAACATTTTCAGCAGCACTAGTGGCTGGAACTTCTTCAGGAATAATGAGAAGAGAAGCTTGATGATCTTCAGAGCCCGTATGAATTTCTTTAGTTTGAATCGGGGACTGAGGAATCTGTTGCAGAGGGGTGTAGAGTGGTGAATTGGGGTGATGACTTTCCAGTAGTCATCATTCAGAATTGGAGTTGTAGCCCCAATATCCACATCTTCACCTTCCCTATCTATTTCTTCAACGTCTGCCTCTTCAGCTGTGAACTGAGGCATGGGCGATGAAACCAGTGGAGTTGAAGTGATATTATCCACTTCAATTTCTTCATCAATCTGCTCCGACGTAGCAGCAGAAGGATCTTCTTCATCGGACTCACTTGGAATCACATATTCCTCACCAAAGGGAACAATCTCCTTTGATGGCATGCTTGAGATTGGAACATCTATGGGATTTGCATAGGAGCTCGTCAAAGTCTTCACTTTCTTCGAAGCTGAAGACTCTGAGGATGCAGATGCTTTCCTTTTCTTCACAGCTGCTCGCTCCGCAGCTTTGGTTTTCTTCACTTCTGATGTAGAAGGAAGAGTAGGACTTGTTGTTTGTGCAGGAGGAGCAGAGGAAATTGGTGCAGTTTCTTCAGGCGCAACTGATGCAGTTGCCCTGGCTTGTTCAGTTTCTTCAGGCGCAGTAGCAGAAGCTTTAATTGGCCTGGCTTGATCTTCAGGCGCAACACTAGAGGTTGCCCTGGCAGTTTCTTCAGCGGCTAGAATTTCTTCATCAGCCCTGGTGCTCTCATTTTCTTCAGCAGCCTGATTTTAATCAGCGGTGCTGGCATGTTCTTCAGTAGGCTGAGCAGATGCTTCAGCCTGTGGAATTTCTTGTTGCATTGAGGCTGCGACATTTGAGGTGAATCCTTTCGCCATTCTGACGAATCTGGCCTTCGCTCCTAGCCAATCTGCACGGTATGCATCAAATTCATCACTGAGTGCTTTGATCTCAGTTTGCATGGCCACAAGTTCATCAGGAGACATAGTGACTACATGCTTCTTCAGAAATTGCTCCTTCTTGTACTGAGCTTTCTTCAGTTGCCTGGCCTTTTCGAACTTCCATTTTTCTTCGCCTATGAAGGCAGTCAACATATGACTTTGGTCAGGTGTGAGGTTGAAATCAGGCATAGGAGTGTTGGGGTCCTTGTGCTAGAGATCAATGAAGTCTAGGATCAAATTGGGATCCAGCAGAAGAGGCACTTCACTGCCTTTGGCTCCAGCAGCCCTTTGCTATCTATCTCTGATGATTTCTGCTATTTCCTCATCATCAGCTTCATCTTCACTAGACGGCACATGGAAGGCAACCTGCTTCTTGTGAGGACTTGGACTTGTGCCTCGTCCAGCAGTGGCCTTTGTCTTTAGCAAAGTTGGGCCAATTGAGGACTGAGGAGGAGCTGAAGAACTTGCAGATGCTCCTATAGAAAGAGAGATACCAGTGGTCCTTTGGCAAGAGGCGAGATGCGCAGGTGCCGAGGACTTTGCAGCAACAGCTGAAGGTTTTGTAACAGTGGGAAGTGGAGCTGCTTGACGAATATGCCGTGAGGGCTTTGATGAGCTTGGCCGAGAGGACATTGCTGAGGAACTGGGCTTGTTCGTAGGATTCTTGGGCATAGCCTTCTTGGGCTTGCTAGCAAAGGCCTCAGCAGCGGCAGCAGCAGAATCTTCATTGAATTTCCTCACTGCTTCTTTGGCCATTTTGGCCAACTTGGCTTGCCGCTTTGCCCAATCATCTGGATAGTCCTCACCGTGCTTGAGGCTAGTGGGATCTGCAACTTGGCTAGGTGCCAATGGAGGTCTTGGGCAAGGAGGGTGTAAAGCGAATTCCTTCATGTACTTTGGAGTGACATATATGTACTCCCTCCATTCCCATGCCCATCTCCTCTCTATCCTCTGAATGCGCACCTTGCGCTGATTTTTGTTCTCCTTGCCGTGTTTGGCTTCATCAGGAGTGCAATATTCCTCATAGATGTCATCAGGTATCTCAAAAGCAGTATGCAGTTCTGGTCTCTTGCCTCCCTTCTGAGGTCTCTTGCCATCAGCCATTGTCTTCAGCTGAGGATTTTGAACAATGGAATTCTCTGAAGAGGTATGCAATTTGTCTTCAAGGAATGCTGCAAATGAGTTAAGTTGATGACAACCTAGTGATTCAGCAGCGGACATGTGTACCTGTGAACAGAGTATAGGTGTGAAGAATTTGGAGAGGTCACATCCGTTCTCAGAAGTTTTTCAAAAGAAACAAGTTTGAGGAATTTGACCAGGAGTGTCTTTCTTTGACTCAGGTTCCAGAGTTGTATAGATTGAAAATCCACACAACTGTGGAATCTTGAAGAAAAACGTTGCTTAGAGAAACAAATCAAGAAACAGATTCAAGTGTGGTGTTTAAAGAATAAACACCTTTTGAAGATTTTGTGGAAATCATCAGAATCAACAAGGGCAGTAAAAATAAATTTTATTTACCCTTGACGAAGAACACGACGAACTGGGAGTGAAAGTTGAGAAGTTCGTCCGTTCAGATCTTCCACGCCCTAACTTGGCGGCGGAAGATAGCTACGGCGACGGCAGAGTGAAGATTTCCGCGGCCGGTGCGAGTACGATGACGACGAGGTCGAGGCAGTGAAGCTCCTCCTCACCAACGACGATGAAGGTAGCGGTGGCGCTAGGTCAGAGAGCTCGAGCGAGGGGAGTGAGGTCGAGCGGGGTAAATGTGGTCTGAGGAGGGTCAGGGGTATATATAGCCGAGGTGAAAAACCGCTCGTCTGAGGAAAATGGATGAACGTGCCCCTGACCCTTCTCATCCTCGCGACATGTGTCACCCACGTATAGTGAGGTGGAGATCGTGTGAGATTGTGGGTGAATATACTAATCTTATCGTGGGATACCGAACGGGTTGAGCGGCAAAAGCCTAAAATTCAGATAAGATAATTTTAAAGTTTCGTACGCAAATTCTTCAGTTGACAAGGACACAGTGAAGATTTTGAACGAGTTTCAAATAGAACGCACATGAAGAATTTGTGAATAGACTGAGTTGAGTTTAGCGTAGAGGGGGACAGGTCCGATCACATTCACTTAGTAAAAAAGTCAACCTAAAGAATTAGCAATAAGTGAATGCTGTAGAGGACAGAAAACAAATATATGTATAGTCAATGAAGAACAACAACGGAAAGAGTGAAGACAATGCAAAGTGAAGAATTTGAACAACTGAGGAATTTCAAAAACCCAAAAAACTCAAATTGAAGATTTTCAACTTTTGTTGGTGGCGTGACCCACCGTATAAGAATAATGATTTCAGACGCCACGTACAATTGTTGTAGGTCTCTGAGAATCAATTTTTTGTAAATTTCTTCACACTTAGAGGGTTAGTATTCATTGATTGAAGAAAACATTACTTCGTGTGTTGCACATCTAAGTCATCAATTTTGCATAAGTGTTAGGATGTGTGTCCTTTTCAAAGGACGTTCGAAGATTCTAAGATATTTAGCTCACACCGCAACTTCCTAAATCTCTTCTCATCAAAGGGCTTTGTGAAGATATCGGCTAGCTGTTCTTCAGTGTTCACATGCTCGATAGAGATGTCTCCGTTCAACACATGATCTCAAAGAAAGTGATGACGAATCTGGATGTGCTTTGTCTTCGAGTGCCGAACTAGGTTATGAGCAATCTTGATGGCACTCTCATTGTCACAGAAGAGTGGCACATTCTTCACATTGAAGCCGTAGTCGTTGAGGGTTTGCTTCATCCATAGCAATTGAGCACAACACGAACTAATAGCAATGTACTCAGCTTTAGCAGTAGAGAGTGATACGCAGTTCTATTTCTTCGAGGACCAACATACCAAGGATCGTCCGAGGAAATGGCATGTGCCGGATGTTGACTTGCGGTCCACACGATCACCAGCATAGTCAGAGTCAGAATATCCAATGAGATCAAAAGCCGAGCCCTTGGGATACCATAATCCAAGTTTTGGAGTGTGAGCTAGATATCGAAGAATATGCTTCACAGCCTTATGGTGTGATTCCTTCACTGTAGCTTGAAATCGGGCACACATGCAAACACTAAGCATAATATCTGGCCTAGATGCACATAGATACAATAAAGAGCCAATCATGGAGTGGTATACCTTTTGATCAAAGTCAATACCATTTTCATCAGTGCATAGATGGCCATTTGTGGGCATAGGGATTTTGATGCCTTTGCAATCTTGCATGCCGAATTTCCTCAACACATCCTTGAGGTATTTCTCCTGCGATATGAAGATGTCATTGCGTTGTTGACGAATTTGAAGACCTAAGAAGAATTTCAATTCTCCCATCATAGACATTTGATATTCCTCACTCATCATATAGGCAAATTCATCAGTGTAACGTTGGTTAGTATAGCCAAAGATAATATCATCTACATAGATTTGGCACACAAATAATTCATCATCATAGGTTTTGGTGAAAAGAGTTGGGTCAAGTGAACCGGGTTTGAAGCCTTTCTTCATGAGGAATGCCTTCAAAGTATCATACCACGCCCGAGGGGCTTGCTTGAGGCCATAGAGGGCCTTATTGAGTCTAAAGACTTTGTCAGGATGCTTTGGATCTTCAAAACCTGGGGGCTGAGCAACATATACTTCTTCCTCAAGCTTACCATTGAGGAATGCACTTTCACATCCATTTGATATAAGATGATATTATGATGGTTAGCATAAGCAAGCAATATGCGAATAGCCTCAAGAAATCAATTCTTCGACTTGTGTGTAGCCTTGAGCTACAAGCTGAGCCTTATTCCTCACCACAAGGCCATGTTCATCTTGCTTGTTGCGGTAGATCCATTTGGTTCTGATGATATTGTGCTTGCGTGGGTCTGGTCGCTTGACAAGTTCCTAGACATTGTTGAGCTTGACCTGATGTAATTCCTCTTGCATCGGTTGAATCCACTCAGGCTCCAGAAATGCCTCATCTAATTTGGTGGGCTCTGTGATAGAGACAAAAGCAAAGTGCCCACAAAAGTTAGATAAATGTGAAGCCTTTGAGCATGTGAGAGGACCTGGTGCATTGATGTCGCTGATGATTTTCTCGATCTGCACTTCATTTGCAACGCGAGGATGAGCGGGTTGACGACGTTGAGTTGGCTCAGCATTTTCTTCAGAGCCATTTTCCTCAAGTGCACTAGCATGTTGTTCTTCACTTTATGGAATGACTTCTTCAGCAGATTCTTCGGTAGGAATGACATCCTCAGTAGCCTTGAACTTGATGGATCCCTCAGGTGACATTTCATCTAGCACAGGAGGTAGGTGCTCTCTTTGCGAGCCAGTAGTTTCATCGAACCGCACATCTACAGTTTCAACAACCTTGTGGTGAACGGTGTTGTAGACTCTGTAGGTGTGCGAGTCCTTTCCGTAACCAAGCATAAAACCTTCATGTGCTTTCGGTGCAAATTTAGAATTGTGATGAGGATCTCTAATCCAACATTTAACACCCAAGACTTTGAAATAACTCACATTGGGTTTCTTGTCA
This sequence comes from Aegilops tauschii subsp. strangulata, assembly GCF_002575655.3. Lineage (NCBI taxonomy): Eukaryota > Viridiplantae > Streptophyta > Magnoliopsida > Poales > Poaceae > Aegilops > Aegilops tauschii. The sequence continues at coordinate 365,357,830 of NC_053035.3, read as the reverse complement.
GTGAGGAGTTCATATGAGGTCTTTTTGAAGAATTTGTGAAGATATACCCTGTTGATGATGTGGCACGCAGTATCAATTGCCTCAGCCAAAACTGAGGAGGCGTCTTGTATTCATCAAGCATAGTGCGAGCCATCTCACAAGAGTCCTGTTCTTGCGCCCAACGAGGCCATTTTGCTAAGGAGTATAAGGAGCAGATAACTCGTGAGTAATACCAAGTTCATCAAGATATTCATCAAGACCAGTATTCTTGAACTCGGTCCCATTGTCACTTCTGATGGGCTTGATCTTCACACCAAGGTTGGTTGAAGCCCTTGAGGAAAATTGTTTCAAGACTTCATGCACTTCAGTTTTGTAAGTGATGATATGCACCCATGTGTAACGAGAATAGTCATCAACAATAACAAAGCCATATAATGATGCAGCATTGGTGAATGTGGCATAATGAGTAGGGCCAAAGAGATCCATGTGAAGCAATTCAAATGGACGAGTGGTAGTCATGATAGTCTTTGAGGGATGCTTGGCATTGGCGATCTTTACAACTTCACAAGCTCCACACAGGTGATCCTTGAGGAATTTGACATCCTCGATGCCAATGACATGCTTCTTCTTCGCGAGATTGTGCAAGTTCCTCATTCTAGCATAACCAAGTCGTCGATGCCATAGCCAGCCTTCTGAAGCTTTTGCAAGTAGACATGTAGCAGGTTGTGGTCCTATAGAGAAATCAACAATATACAAGTCTCCTCTCCTAAAGCCTTCGAAGACTTTGGAATGGTCAGCTTCCATGATCACAACACAATGATACTTGCCAAAGACAACAACCATATCAAGATCACAAAGCATTGAGACAGACATGAGGTTGAATCCTAAGGACTCGACAAGCATGACTTTGCCCATGTGTCGATCCTTTGAGATCGCAACCTTACCTAGACCCAATACGTTGCTTTTGCCTTTGTCAGCGTAGGTGATATGCTTTAGATGCGATGGAGATAAAGTAGTGTCCATCAATTAGTTCCTGTCACCAGTCATGTGATTTGTACATCCACTGTCGAGGACCCACTCAGTAGCTTTGGGTTGATCATCCTCCAGATGAACTAGTGCATCTTACGAACTCATATACTTCATTAGTGAAGAATATGATATCAAATTCATCAGATGAATTTCATCAAGGAATAGAACAGATATAGCAGTATGAGGACGTGAGAAATGAAAATTCATTTCTTCATGATTAGCTTGCATCCTTTCAAGCATATTCAGGTCTCCAGCAAATTCTTCAGATGATTAAGTTCGTCTGGAGACCTGACCCTGCATAAGAGATTAGTTCTTTTTCTTCACCACCCACATCTGGAGGGGTGGCAAAGAGTTCATCATTCTGCGAGCTCCATAAGAGAAAGGTGGCATAGACACCAGTCCACTTCGTTTCACAGGAGAGGGGTTAGAGTAAGCATATGAATAAGTAGAGAAATTCTTCGAGGACTTATGAACATAATGATTTGAAGAATAATGCACATATTCATAGCCCTTAGTCTTTCCCCGCGGAACAGACACTACAAAAAAAAGACACATCCATGACATTTTGGGCCGAACGAAAATCTTTTTTGTCATACTTATGACACTTCTATGATGATAATTGTGACAAAACACGATATCATCATAGATGTGGTGGGGTCCTACTTCTATGACAAAAATTCATGACAGAAAATGGGCTTTTCGTCCTGGGCGGGTCGGAGACGCGGCTGCATGACATTCTTTGGGCTGTCCATGATGGAAAAAACCGTGGTTGAAGCGAGGGCGAGGAAAATATAGGGGTGTCCCCGATTACGGTGGGTGGTCGGGGCCGAGCGATGTCTTTAATGGTGGCTGTCCATGAAGGTTTTAAAACGTCAGCAATGCTTCATGTTACCAGAAGCATTACGATCAACAATGAGATTCCTCAAATATGGGATTACATTAATGGTGGCATTGCTTGTTTACCAGATACAGTAAATCAACAGCAGCTAAAGAGTTTGTTTAAGGGCATGGGACCGTGGGGACACCAGGACACTAAGCAGCGTAAAGGAGCAACTTACTTATCATACTGGGGAAAACAACAGGAGTGCCATTTGTAACACAGTTTAATTGCATCTTATCACTCGAGGCATTAGAATAACAATAACACTGGTTAGACATGTCCCTAAGGTAATAGTGTGATCGCTTCATTTTAGATGCGCCCTTACATTAACAACAGCAAAAGGTTGGTATAAGGACATGCGACAGTGGATGCATCAGCACAATGTACCTACAAGGAGGCATAAAGTGGTGATGCAGAGTTTGTTCATGCTATGTGAGGGCAGCAAATCTAATCCTGGAGACCTTTTACTATGTGAGGGCAGCAAACCTAATCCTGGAGACCTTGTACTATGTGGGGGAAGCAAATCTAATCCTGGAGACCTTTTACTATGTGAGGGCAGCAAATCTAATCCCGGAGACCTTTTACTATGTGAGGGCAGCAAATCTAATCCTGAGACCTTTTACTATGTGAGGGCAGCAATTCTAATCCTGGAGACCTTTTACTATGTGAGGAAACAAATCTAATCCTGGACATACTCTGTTGACTAGTCCACCAGCCGCCAATTTCTATCCTTTTTCAACCAATAATAGATCTGTTCCTTATCCAGTTTGTACTGCGTTTTCCCATTATTTCCCGTTTCAACCAAGAGACCGGTTGGGTATCCGGTCTCTACTACTTTCACCATATTATTTCCTCTTTGAATCAAGTCCTAGATTCATGCTACAACTTTCCCCCCTTTCTTCGTTGTTTGAACAAAGCCCTAGATTCGAATGCATGAAGTAGCTTTACCTCTAATAATACTAAAAATTTAGGTGGCTTTGGACGAGCTGATGGGAGTAGAAAAAGATGCACATGCAGACACGTGGGGAGCTGGGGCAGTAGAGCAAGGCCGCTTTTGAAGAACTTATACCCGAGGGTCTTCGGGGTGTCGGCGGCGGCCGGTCGGATCTACGGACAATACGGTAGGGAGGAAGAAGGGTCGAAGGACCTCCCGAGCCGGCGCTGTGTCAGAGAGAACGGCACGGGCAGAGGATCGGGCCCGTCCGACAGCTGCGGGTTTCCTCCATCGCCGGCGATGACCGCATGAACGATGCACCTAGTCCTCTACACACACCAGCCGAAGGGATCCGGCCGGATCTGTGACCAGCGGTGAGCAGAGAGAAAATGTCGCTACCGCTGTCTTGTTTATATCTGCGGAGGATGAGAGAATGAAGAGAGCAACCCTAGTAAAGCAAGCGCTCAGGCCCCCGCGTACATATATAGTGGAGTGATTATCTTTTTCTCTCCACAACAAGCGTTTCAATTTGTGTACGTGGCATTAAAGAAAAGAAACTCTCTATTTAAGGTGACTACCTGTACGACTCCTACTTACTACTACTAGTAGTAGTATTGTTCACTTGTGCTCCCCAGCCCTCCATTCATTGAACAACCCCACGGGTGAATAAACATACAGTACTAGTATTTATATAGAAAGAACAAGCTCGAACTATTTTCGCATAGTTAAAAGTTGAGGGCGGGGCTTTTCCCGGGCAGTACGCGCGGCAGTTTTCACGTTCGGTTTGATAGAGAGGCGAGGAGGGTGAGGGAGTAGCGGATTCAACTTACTTACTGCTGGAAAGGTCGGGCTGTGCGATTTGAACTCAACTAACCCAAAAATATCCAAACTGGAGGGTTAGTTTGAACTCAACTAACCCAAAAATATCCAAACAGGAGGGTTAGTTTGGGTTACTGTTTGGATCCACATGTTAGAGTTAGTTTGGGTTAGTTTGAACTCAACTAACCCAAAAAAAATTTAACCCACCCAAGAGGTGCTTATTTGGGTTAGTTCTTCTCGGGACACTAAAAAACACATTTTTCTCTCGCTCTCCCCGCAGTAGATCCCTCCCCACTTCCTCGAAGCTTCTCGTCCTCTCCCTCCCTCCCTCCCTCTCGCACCGCCCATGAAGGGACCTCGCCGTATCCGCGCTCCATCTAACCCTGTCATCCAAACACCTCTTTCGATAGAGTTACTTCAGGGTTAGTTTAGGATTAGAATCTAACTCTAACCTTTAACTGAGTTAGAGTATCCAAATAGGGCCTTTGAGAGAGACGAGGAGGGAGAAGCGATACGGGTTACTGGATTACTAGAGATAGGTGTCGCACGGAAGCCAAGAAATATGGTGATAGCGTGGGTTAGCCATGTACTAGTATGATGTAACTACACTGGGCTGCCGTGTTTCGTACTCTTCTAGTCCACTGTGGAGATGATTGGTTGATTTTATATCGCTGAATAATATAAAATATTATGAGTGCAGACGCTCCACCCCGAGGTTCCTTGCTCCTTCTCGGTCGTCGGGAATCTATGTTCTTCCACTTTATTTTTTTACGTGAGCTTTGTTCATCCTTTTGCCAACACGCTACACATCTAGCATCAAGGTGCAGGTGTCATGCAAGGATTGTTCCATCTATATGAATAACACGTGGGACTGGAACTACGAGACGGACATGTACCCAGGAGTGGACGTGCGAACCTGTGTAATGTAGCGCAGTAAGTGAAGTAGAAAGGCACAAATAGTATGAACATGCGTGGCATATAGGCATTTGTCTCTTACTACCACTAAACTTTGTACATGCAATGCCCAGTGATGTTATGGAGTGCGTGACTAAGTACTCTACTACTACTATATTAATTGGAGGCACATATTAGGTTTTATATTTGTTTACGTGTATGCCCCGAGACCTTCCAACTAGACGTGTCTTTCTCTCCGGCTTGCACTTTGTATCGTTCATACCACTGGTACAGTAGTACTACTACGTGTGGTCTCTGACCCAGAAGTGGAGATGCTCTACCACGCTGTTCATGTCCCACTCCTTTCGCTGACGTGTGCGACATCCAGCAGGTGTCGTGCGTTTGGCACTCCTTCGTCGTAAGAGTTGAAACGCTAGCATTCATTAGAAATAAAAAATAAATATAAATCACCAGTGATACTATACCACGCGGTTTCCTTGCTCCTTGATATCGGAAAGAATACTTCCGCTCGCCGACATGTGGGACGTCGACCATCCTGGTCCACTTGCCATGCCCGCAGAACTCCAAGGGAGACTCACCACGGTCGTCGCGCCGCAGTAATTAATAATGAGCCATCAAATCATAGGCCCAACCTTACCCACTGTGAAGTTGCTCGGACGAAGGAACCATCATGACTTTGAACTCCGCTTCTTGAAGAAAACTACTGTACCAGCAGTACTGCTAGCTACAGTAGTTACTCCAGCAGAGGCCTCCTTTGGTTCATAGGATAGGAATTTTATAGGAATATGAAAATCATAGGAAGTGACATGACATGCATCTCAATTCCTATAGAGAAAGATATGCCATTTGATGCATAGGATAGGAATTTTTCCATTGAGTCTAGGCTAATGTACTGGTAATTTTCTCTAAAAACTACAGTAGTAACTAGTAGTACTGTTACATGCTCGTAATTAATTAAACAAACGTACAGGCGACACACACACACACACTAACTACTACTCCCTCCTTTCCGGTTTATAGGGCTTATCTCAAAATTTTAGTTTTTCCATTTTATAAGGCTCAATTTGGTTGTTCCCCATCACATGTTCAGATTCCAAGGTGGATTAAATCATTACATGCAAGTATTAAGAGAAAATTGACCAATGCATGTAATTTATGCATGCATGCATGCATTGCAATTAATGCATTGATAAACATACTTTTTTGAGAAAAACAAGAGCATTAATTGGGTGCTTTTGCAAACTACAAAAAGTATTCCACCACACACCATCTACCTTGGTTGGTGAGATTTTTGAATTGAGCCTTATAAACCGGAAAGGAGTGAGTAGTACTACTACTTCTCACATGCTGGCCAGACGCGGTTGTTCTCCTTCCCGGCTTTGTTGGCGACACCCCACCGTGCTTGGATCTCCGCCGACCTCTCCGCAGCAGCGCCTGCGTCCTCTTCTTTCTTGCGGCGGCGGGCCTCTCTTTTCTTGAGTGCTTTCTGACTTTTCTGCTCCCTCTGTGCGGCTTTGGCCGCCTCTTGCTCTACCACCCGTTCGGCCTTGGCAGCTTCAAATTCCGCCCACGTAGGTGTGAGGTCGCGAGCGGCGATGAACTCGGCATGGCAGGATGCCACTGCTTGCCTACCATTCTGTGTGCGGTCATGGGCGGCGAGGAACTCGGCGCGGAGGGATGCCATCGCTTCCTTACCGATTAGTGTGCGGCGCGGTGGCATGAACGACGCTTGGTGACAGCTCTGGGTGGAGTGGCCGGACAACCGTAAAGTGCATTGGTTTGTCAAGAGCTCAAGGACAGAAGACGAAGGAAATTTGGATTCCCCTTCAATCCTGGTCATTTATTACCGAGTAAAATGCATTGGCGGTCATTGAACTTGTCTTGATAGCTCACTTTGATCATTGTATACGAGATATGGTGATTATACGGTCACTGGCTCAGCGTATAGCTCCGTATTTGTCTGGTTGACCAGTCAAACAGTCCATATGCGCCTCATCTGCTCGTGTTCTTTATCTATCTATCTATGCGGGCCTACCTGTCAGTGGAGAAAGAAATAAAAAGCGGTTGCATGGACACCTGGTTGTCAATACGTGCCGCATACGCTTCAAAGGCTCGTCATCCATGAGTTCACATGTTACCACCACGCCAGCGTCTGACCGCCCTGGCCCGAAACCCCTTCCATCGCTAGCGCGCGCTTCCCGCGTGAAATGATCACTGTCTCTCCAGAACGTCAATGCCGCATTCATCGGCCTTAACTGCAGGTGCAGTTGGTGTGTGACTGACATGCGGGCCTGATGCCCGTTGGGCCCACATGTTAGTGAGACAAAGCACCTGTGGTTAAGTCACTGAAGCAGCATCCGCATTCACGCCCGACGCGACCTCTCACTGGCGCCGGCATTGCAGCAGCGCGATGGCCGAGAGAGCGCCACCCGCATGGCATCCCGATGCAAGCGATTGCTCCGCGATACACCACGGCTACCGACGAACCTACTCCAGTGCCAGCCGTCCCTCCGTCTGCAGCGGCTCATTGCCATTCGCCCGCTATATTAACCTGAGCCCCAGCTCCTAGCCATAGCCAAAGACCCACACTCATTCTCCTCCGGTCCCTTCCTTCTGTTGGCACCACTCCAACCATGGCCTCCGGGCACTCCAAAGCTCTCTTGGATGTACTGTCGCAGGAGCAGACGAAGGACATCGGTGGCTCCGCTCCGGGCATGCTCCAAAGCTCTCTTGGACGTACTCTCGCAGGAGCAGACGAAGGAGATCGCCGGCTCCCCCTCGGCCGCCCTCCGCCGCCACTACTACGAAGCCGGTGCACGTGTGTCACGACCGGTTTTTCAATAAAATAATTATTGATAGACCAATCCCTTTTACGGACCAGTAAGGAAGTATTCCTTCTCACTGGTAGACAATATCTTGGTCACAGAAGAAAAATACCAGGAGTACTGAATATAATACAAGGTTGAGCGGAGGATGCCCAACAATTTATTACATGCACGCCGCTAAAACAAGACGGCGGATAGGGTGGCATACTACTAACTCACGATAATGACGGTGGTGGAAATATCACTGCGAAGCGAGTGATATGACTCCTGAAGACTACAGCTCTTCGAGCGTCGGAGTGAGGCTCGAGGAGACTTATTGCGGGTGGCGGAAGCGTATATAATACAAGTGACCAATATCCGGGATCGCACAGGACTGACTAGGACTCCTCTAGGCGTCGGACGCGCTATCAAACTCTTCATCCAAGAGATCGCCTTCGTCAACATCTGGCCAAATCAACAAGCCAGGTGAGTACTATGAAAGTACTCGCAAGACAGTTCGGACAAAAGATATAACAAATGCAAACATGAAGCATGAGAACAATTTAACCAGTGCGATCAGACATAGAAATAATAAATACTGGGTGCCAAGCGAGGGTGTGAATGACTCCTCGAGCGGAAACTGCGAGAATAGTAATACTAGTGCCAAACGAGGGTCTGAATGACTCCTCGAGAGGAAACTGCAAGAATAATAATGCTGGTGCCAAACGACTGTCTGAATGACTCCTCGAGAGGAAACTGCAAGAATAATAATAATGCCACAGTCGGACGTCTGAGCGACATCACATAAAGGGCTTATAACAGAAAATAAAAGACGAACATGCCACAGTCGGACGTCTGAGCGACATCACCTAAAGGGCTTATATTTAATGTAAGAAACAAAAACACGCCACAGTCGGACGTCTGCGCGACGTCACATAAAGGGCTTATATTGTAGCTCAATAATACAATAGTTCGGGAACATAAATTATCACAAGTACGAGACAAATATAAAGTTAGTCCATCCACAGGAATAATAATTTAACTGGATTTACCACTTGAGCTTGTTCATCGGGGACAAGTTTTTCACGTGGATAGATATGGATATACTGATTACACTACTTGATCATGGATACGATGACTTGGAAGGAATTGACTCTGCAGAGTTTGTACTTAACCACAGCCAACGGATTTCAGTAGTCACAGGGACTAGTTCCGTTTACGGTGTTTTGGAAGAAACACGTCTAACCAGTACACACCCAATTCAACATTCCGAAGCCAGGGATCACCCTCAGCAACGTTCAAGAAAAACCTTGAGACGGGGAGGCTACAACCTCGCGTAGCATGGGATCAAATTTCTATACGCGCGCTCTAAGGGGGTGCCCCCCCTCTCGGTCCCAACCGGAAACACCCATGCCCCCTGACCGGATGACTGGCTTTAATCCTGGGCCAAGGTACCATCATCCCGGCCCCTCTGTTTGGTGTGTACACGGAAAGAGGTTACCAACTTACTAAACCGCATCCTGGCAAATGAAACATGTGGTAGCACGGAAGGGGAAAAGAACGATAACGTGACTCCGTCCACGTTAGCGTCAGAAATAGTCGGATGACGCAAGGCTGGTATGCTACAACAGTACCACCATGCTGCCCTTCATGTCACCACATGATTAGGCCATCTCTCATCAGAGATCATCGCAACTATGAAACATGCGGGGGAAAAGAACGATAACGTGACTCCGTCCACGTTAACGTCGGAGAAAGTCGGATGACGCAAGGCTGGTATGCTACAACAGTACCACCTTGCTGCCCTTCATGTCACCACATGATTTGGCCATCTCTCATCAGAGATCATCACAACTTTGGAACATGCGGGTAGTTGCCTTACAAGCAACGAGGTATTTACCGACACTCATATGCCACGCACACAACTTTCAAGCAAACATGCAAACACATGTCATATCAAATGTTCAAAACATGCTTGCCTTGTTCGGAGAAGTCGGAGTCTAGCTCGGCGAAGTTCGCGGCTCCGTCACCTCTTCCGGAACCTACGGCAATCACGAAAACGGGCACTAACGTGAAAACCAATGTGTGCACAGAAACTTCTCCAACAAATTTCGAAATAAATCCCATAAAAAACTAGACAAAAATTTAAGAAGGTCAGAAAAGGAATCACTCAAAAATTCCTTTTTATTAAAAAGTTATAAAGGTTTCTGTCCAGGGACCCATCTGTAATGAAATAGAAAAGTCCTAGGGTTTTAACTGAGAAAACAGAAAACGGTTCGACTGAAAATGCGCAAACTCAAGAGGGAAAGCGTATTTGCCCGAAGGCGCCAGCAGAAAACGGTTCGCGAAAGAATAGAACAGAGGCTGACATGCGGGGCCCACATGCCAGGTTTGAAAAGCTCGCCGGCGCCCGAAGACTGCGGTGGACGCCGGCGTCGAACCACGGCGAGTTAGGAGGATCGGAGGGTACCAAGAGCTTCAGCGTCTTCTTCCGCGTCGGTGGGTGGTGGACTCGACCAACGGGGAGCACCACGTCGACGGCGACACTTTCTCCGGCGGGCGGGGGCTCGGGTGAGGGTGGAGAACTCCGGTGGAGGGCTGCAAACTTCGAATTGAAGCGCGGGTCAGAAGGAGAGATGCATAGTGAAGCTACTGGCAAGACATGGGAGGCGGAGGCGCACGCACGGGAGCGAATCGAGCTGGATCCCGTGGCGGGTCGCGGCGGCCGGAGTCGAGGAAGGAGACCTCCTCGAGGCTCTTCCAGTGGCTAGGTGTGCTCTAGGTGGAGTGGAGGGATGGTGTGGGTTCCAGTTGAAGCTCGGGGCCTCTATTTATAGGCGGATCGACGGGGTGGCCGTGAACGGAGAATCTCCGGCAAGCGATTACGGCGATGCAGTGGATTGGCAGGAGGTTTGAGTGGCCAGGCAGCATCCGTGGAGGTTACTGGTGTCATTCCCCTGCTAACCTCGGCTGGCCTTGGCGTAACGGCGTCAGTCCATGGTGAGGTGACCGCACGGGCACGGCGGCGGCAGAGAGCGCGCTCCGCGCCCTGCGGTTCACGACGAGGGTGGCAGCGCGTTCGGGGGAGTGGAAGGCCACGCGGCGAGCTCCGGTGGTTTGGGCGGCGCTGGGTGGCGCCGTCAGCACCGTGCCTCCCGCTGGCGGCCGCAAAGCCGCCGCTGGCGTCGGTCATGGGGCGGCGCACCTTCTGCTGCTCGTCGCCGACGTCCGCAAGGTGCCAGGCGTTCATGCGGTGCAGGAACAAGGGGGAGGGGACGGGGAGCAAGGCGACATCGGGGCACTGTCGAGATCGACAACCATCTCTGAAGAAAACGACAGTATGCCACTGAACTGTTCTCTGAACTTTTTGAACCTGAGTTTGACAATGCACTGCAGGTGTTCGACAGAAAGATTTGGCAATGAGAATTTTTTTTCTGGAGCTGGTACTTGGTGAGGTGACCACTCAATGCACCCAGAGGCTGCCTGATTTTACTTGGAATTTTTGGAAAAGGATTTGAATGAATTTCACCAAATTTGACAAATCTGGTCCAAACTTGCAGCAAGTGTAGTTTGAAAAATTTGAACTGAAGACCAGTGGATCTTCATGGATCTTGGTTGAGGGTTCAAAGGACTAGGGAGGGGAGTTGGTTTGGGGACAAAAACCCAAGCAGAAAGTGTAGCTCCTTTGTAAAACACCAATGGCTAGAAGAGAAGGCAGAAATTTGTTTGAATAAGATTTAAATGGAAATAATCACATGGGGAGGTTCAACTTGCTGGATTTGATGCAAATCATGATCCAAAGGTGAGGGAAGGGTTAGGAGAGAGGATTTGCACTAAGGCCATGGCAAGAAGGAATTGTTGAAAGTGGCAAAGAATTATTCCAAAAGCCATAGTGCAATTTCAAAGAGATTTTCAAAAGCCATTTTTCCAAGTGAAAAGTATTTTGTCTTGAGTCCAAAAGAAAAGCAAGAACCTCCAAGACCAAAAACAGATCTTGGGTGAATCCAAATAAAACTTTTGCCATAAAAAAATATTTGAAAGGGAGAGTTCTTTTGAAGAAAAATTTAGATCACCTCCCTCAATTCAAATAAAAATCTTTTGAAAAATCCAAATAAAAACTTGGGTGTCACAACACCTACCCCCTTAGGAAAAATCTCGTCCTCGAGATTTCTGCTGATCCTCAAATAGATATGGATACTCTGCCCGGAGAAAATCTTCCCTTTCCCATGTAGCTTCATCCTCAGTGTGGTTGCTCCACTGAACCCTGAAAAATTTCGTCGTTTTCTGACGGGTCCTCCTTTCAGACTCTTCCAATATTTTTACTGGCCTCTCTCTGTAGGTGAGATCTGGTTGCATATCAATGTTCTCATGAGGTACATGCTTATCCGGGTTACTCACACATTTCCTCAACTGTGAGACGTGAAATACGTCATGGACGTCTGACAGTTCCTTGGGTAGGTCTAGTTGGTAGGCTACCGTGCCTCTTCGTGCCTTTACACAAAATGGCCCAATAAATCTTGGGGCTAGCTTCCCCTTAATTTTGAACTGTTGTAGACCCCTCATAGGAGATACTCGGAGGTATACGGAATCACCGGGTTCAAAGCTGACTTCACGATGCTTCTGATCATAGTAGCTCTTTTGTCGGCTCTGTGCTGTCTTGAGTCTGTCCCTGATTTGTTTAACTTTCTCCTCAGCCTCTTTAAGCATGTCTGGGCCGAAGATACGGCTGTCACCTGTTTCTGACCAATTCAGTGGGGTACGACACCTCCGTCCGTACAATGCTTCAAAAGGTGCCATTTGCAAGCTGGCTTGGTAACTGTTGTTGTAAGCGAATTCGGCATACGGCAGACTCTCTTCCCAACTGGATCCATAGGTGAGCACACAGGCTCTTAGCATATCCTCTAGGATTTTATTTACATGTTCCGTTTGTCCATCAGTCTGAGGGTGGTACGCTGTACTGAAAGCCAGTTGCGTGCCCAGAGCTTGTTGTAGGTGATCCCAAAATTTGGAGACGAATTGTGTGCCTCGGTCTGATATTATAGTCCTTGGGACTCCATGCAAGCAAACTATATGGGAGAGATAAAGTTTGGCCAGTCTTTGTGTGGAGTAGGTAGTCTTTACGGGAATGAAATGAGCAATCTTGGTTAGTCGGTCTGTGATGACCCATATGGCGTCATTCCCGCGTTGTGATCGGGGTAATCCGACAATGAAGTCCATTCCTATTTCATCCCATTTCCACTCCGGTATCCTATTTGGCTGGAGTAGCCCTGCTGGCTTTTGATGCTCGGCCTTGATGCGCTGACATGAATCGCAACAAGCAATGAATGTGGCTATATCTCTTTTCATACCGTGCCACCAAAATCTTTCCTGAATGTCCTTGTACATTTTGGTTCCTCCAGGATGGATCAAGTATGGAGCGGTGTGGCTTTCGGTTAAGATTTGTCGCTTGAGTTCCTCAATGTTAGGTACGCAAAGTCTGTCTCCGTACCATAAAGTTCCTTCACTGTCTGTGATGAACTCTGAAGCCTTACCAAGGTTCATTTTCTTCTTTATGCCTTTGATGCTGGGATGTCCCTGTTGAGCCTTCTTAATTTGTTCCACCAGGGTGGGTTGTATCTCTAGATTTGATACGGTGCCCTCAGAAACTAACATCATGTTGAGCCTAGTGAACTCTTGCTGAAACTTAGGCCTCAAGTTTTGCGGACCGTCATTGTCCGGGCTGGGGTTTCGACTAAGGGCATCTGCCACTACATTTGCTTTCCCTGGATGGTAGTGAATGCCGACATCATAGTCCTTGACCAATTCCAACCAGCGTCGTTGGCGTAAATTTAGCTCTGGCTGTGTGAAGATATATTTGAGGCTCTTATGGTCCGTGTATATTTCACAGCGATTCCCCAACAGAAAGTGCCTCCACTCCTTGAGTGCATGAATAACTGCTGCTAGCTCCAAGTCATGTGTTGGGTAATTTTCCTCATGTTTTCGCAGCTACCGTGAGGCATATGCGACTACTTTGCCATCCTGCATTAGTACACATCCGAGACCTTTTCGGGATGCGTCACAATACACGTCAAAACTCTTGTGAATGTCTGGCATAGTTAATACCGGTGCGGTTGTCAGCTTCTTCTTTAGTTCTTGGAAGCTCTGCTCGCATGCTTCCGTCCATACAAATTTCTTGTCCTTCTTGAGCAACTGTGTTATTGGTTTTGCCACAGTGGAGAATCCTTCAATAAATCTTCTGTAATATCCGGCCATTCCTAGGAAACTCCGCACATCTGTAACGTTGGCGGGCGGCTTCCAGTCAAGTATGGCTTTGATCTTTTCTGGGTCTACGGCCACGCCTTCTTGGTTCAATATATGGCCCAAGAAACCAACTTGTCTTAACCAAAATTCGCACTTGCTAAATTTGGCGTACAACTGATGTTTCCTCAATTCTCCCAAAACAATTTGGAGATGTTCAGCATGCTCTTCTGGTGTCCTTAAGTATACCAGAATATCGTCGATGAACACCACAACAAACTTGTCCATGAATTTCATGAACACCTTGTTCATGAGGTGGACGAAATATGCGGGGGCGTTTGTTAGACCAAAAGGCATCACTGTAAACTCGTATAACCCATATCTGGAAGTGAATGCCGTCTTGGGGATATCTTCTGTCCGTACCTTCAATTGGTGATATCCCGATCTCAAATCAATCTTTGAGAATACCTTGGCTTGTGCGAGCTGGTCAAACAAATCATTTATCCGCGGCATCGGATATTTGTTTTTGATGGTGACCACATTGAGGGCTCGATAGTCTATACACAGTCTCAGTGTCCCATCCTTTTTCTTTGCGAACAACACAGGCGAACCCCATGGTGAGGAGCTGGCTCGAAAAAATCCTTTGTCCAATAATTCCTTTATCTGCTTCTTCAACTCCACCAATTCTGAGGGTGCCATTCTATAAGGCTTCTTATAGATGGGGGCGGTGCCAGGTGCTAGTTTGATGCTGAACTCTATTTCTCAGTCTGGTGGCATGCCTGGTAGTTCTTCGGGAAATACGTCAGGAAACTCGCATACCACTGGAACTTTTCTCAGTTCTGCAATGTCCACTTTGTTCAGTTTTGGTTGCTGTGATCGTGGCCTTTCTTGAGCGGAAACCCTTATTGTCTTGCCGTGATGGTGAGTGAGAATCACTGTCCGATTGAAACAGTCAATGAATCCTTTGTTGGTGGTCAACCAGTCCATCCCTAAAATGACATCCAGTCCTTTACTCTCCAACACGATGAGATTTGCTGGGAATTGTAGTTCAATGACCACTCCTTGGCAGTAACCCTGAGCGATTTGCTTATTTCCGGGGGACTTGATGATCATAGATTTTTCCAAGGGGAGTATCGGAAAACCATGTTGTAAAACAAAACTCTTCGAAACGAACGAATGGGAAGCTCCAGAATAAAACAAAACCGTGGCAGGTACTGTGTTAACAGGGAACGTACCGAGCACGATGTCTGGGGCATTCTGCGCTTCTTCCCTGGTCACATGGTTCAGGTGACCCTTCCTGTGGTTGTTGTTGGGGTTGAAATTGTTGCGCTTGGGGGCTGGATTGTTTCCACCATTGTTTGATTTGGGGGCCGCGTTCCTCGGCTTTGGGCATTGTTTTGCATAGTGCCCTTCTTGACCACAAGCATAGCAGGTGACCCCTGGACGGTACGTGTACTCCTTGTCCCTGGCATGAAACTGTCTGACGGGCCTTGGATCAGTAGTCGTGGATCTCCTTGCTTCTGTTCGTGGAACCTCGTCCTTCCTTCGGTTGTTGCGAGCAAGAGTCGTCTTGTCCCTCTTTCGCTTACGGATATCTTCCAGACTACGGCGCTCATTCTCCAAGGTAATGGCCTTGTCCACCAGAGTTTTAAAGTCCGGAAAGGTGTGTACAATCAGTTGGCATCTTAGTGCTGGTGCCAGGCCGTCCAGGAATTTTTCCATCTTCTTGCTTTCTGTCATGTGCTCGTCGTAGGCATAACGAGACAGCTGGGTAAACTGACCATTGTATTCTGTTACTGACATTCCTCTCTGCTTCAGGTCATCGAACTCTCTCTTCTTGATCTTTAGGATGCTCCTGGGGATGTGTGCCCCACGGAAGCCTTCCTTGAACTCTTCCCAGGTGATGTTGTGTTCACTGGGGTGCATGTGTAGGAAATTTTCCCACCATGCTGCAGCTGCTCCAGTAAGGTAGTGTGGTGCATAAAGCACCTTCTCATGATCTGAACACTCAGCAATGATCAGCTTCCTTTCAATGTCACGAAGCCAATCATCGGCTTCCAGCGGCCTATCGGTGTGAGCAAAAGTTGAGAGGCGAGTCTTCTGTAACTCAGATAACTTGGAATGCTGTTGATAGGGCTCACGGTGGTTTCCCATATTGATGACATGGTTCATCATCTCTTGGTGCTGTTGCTGGCTTTGCTCGAAGAGACGGCATACTTGAGACAGGGCTGCTTCGCTGTCTTGTTGACTGGACTGACCCTGAGTGAAATTGTTGCTAGTCTGTGTCCCGTAATCCTCTTCTAGCTGATTGGGCATGGAGCGAGTCCATGGGCGAGACATTTTTCCAGTCTGGGGTATTATTTTGCAAAACCCATGAGAAAAAACTGTGTAGCACAAGGAAAACTTTGCAAAGGCAACAATTTAAAATATCTCAAGGTTTTCAAGGAAAAATATAAGCGGTTTCGCATGGAGAAAAGACTGCTTAACACAAAACTTACACGCGAAATACAAACACATGATACAGCACTCAGGATGTGCGTACACATTCCTGACATGTTATTTAGGCTAGCGGACTACTCCGGAAGGCAGCAAACACACCAATACAATCTAGCGTACAGATTAAAACAACACATCATACAAGCAGGCATAACACGCGGCTACTCGGTGCTCTCAGTCGGAGATGGTGAAGATTTCCTTTCCCTTGCCGATGGCAAGACTCAGCGGTCCAGGAGAATCCACCTCCACCTCCTCTCTAGCTGGCTCCTGGCGCGTAACGCTGCGCTACGGTGACGGTGCGGGAGCGACGGGCGGCAGAGCGGGTGCGGCAGGCAGTGTGGCTCTGACTGGAGTAGGAGCGATGACTCGGTCGAACTCTTCAGTGGTAGGCAGACGGCGAGCAGTGGCCAAAACGGCCGGTGCATACGAGGCTGAAGACGAGACGAATGTCAGAGGCGCTGCCGTGTGGAGATGCTCCTTCCTGCTGGCAGGACCGCCCCGGACTAAGTCCATGCGGGCAGCCACAAGATCGTCTACGAGGTTGTCGAAAGACTCCTCTAGAGCCTTGAGATACTCCACAACCATCTCGATGGCTTCATCTCACTCTCCCCGATGGCAGGTGAATGCATAGTGACTGGTGTAAGGCACATGGCATGGGAGGTAGCGGTAGCGACGAGTCTTCATCGTAGGAAGGATGTCCCGAAGACGAGCTATCGCCTCACGGGCAGCCATCTGCATGGCATGCCTCTCCGTAGGCATGGCCCTTCCCACAAAACGGAAGCGGCGAGCAGCAGAACGTCCTCCCTTGAATTGCACCACAGCTTGGTGCATAGACACGTCGTCGCTGAGCTTGTGCTGATAGAGTGTGAACTCCGGGCGAGCTGCTGGCCCGATCGCGAGCTTGGTGATGGAGACGAGGAGCTTGACAAACCCCTCGGGTACGTTCGTGAACACTCGATTCTCACAGCTGCTGCCAGCCATCTACAAAAGTAGGCAAAAATTCCGAGTAGTCATGTCATAAATTTATGATGACCAACAGAAAATAGCTACTATTGCAAAATGCTGAAAAAGCACAAAAGACGCTAATAACCGATTAGCGATCGCACCTAGTGGCTTCCTACAGTCAGCCTTGCTCTGGTACCAAGCTTGTCATGACCGGTTTTTCAATAAAATAATTATTGATAGACCAATCCCTTTTACGGACCAGTAAGGAAGAATTCCTTCTCACTGGTAGACAATATCTTGGTCACAGAAGAAAAATACCAGGAGTACTGAATATAATACAAGGTTGAGCGGAGGATGCCCAACAATTTATTACATGCACGCCGCTAAAACAAGACGGCGGATAGGGTGGCATACTACTAACTCACGATAATGACGGTGGTGGAAATATCACTGCGAAGCGAGTGATATGACTCCTGAAGACTACAGCTCTTCGAGCGTCAGAGTGAGGCTCGAGGAGACTTATTGCGGGTGGCGGAAACGTATATAATACAAGTGACCAATATCCGGGATCGCACAGGACTGACTGGGACTCCTCTAGGCGTCGGACGCGCTATCAAACTCTTCATCCAAGAGATCGCCTTCGTCAACATCTGGCCAAATCAACAAGCCAGGTGAGTACTATGAAAGTACTCGCAAGACAGTTCGGACAAAAGATATAACAAATGCAAACATGAAGCATGAGAACAATTTAACCAGTGCGATCAGACATAGAAATAATAAATACTGGGTGCCAAGCGAGGGTCTGAATGACTCCTCGAGCGGAAACTGCGAGAATAGTGATACTGGTGCCAAACGAGGGTCTGAATGACTCCTCGAGAGGAAACTGCAAGAATAATAATGCTGGTGCCAAATGAGTGTCTGAATGACTCCTTGAGAGGAAACTACAAGAATAATAATAATGCCACAGTCGGACGTCTGAGCGACATCACATAAAAGGCTTATAACAGAAAATAAAAGATGAACATGCCACAGTCGGACGTCTGAGAGACATCACCTAAAGGGCTTATATTTAATGTAAGAAACAAAAACACGCCACAGTCGGGCGTCTGCGCGACGTCACATAAAGGGCTTATATTGTAGCTCAATAATACAATAGTTCGGGAACATAAATTATCACAAGTACGAGACAAATATAAAGTTAGTCCATCCACAGGAATAATAATTTAACTGGATTTACCACTCGAGCTTGTTCACCGGGGACAAGTTTTTCACGCGGATAGATATGGATATACTGATTACACTACTTGATCATGGATACAATGACTTGGAAGGAATTGACTCTGCAGAGTTTGTACTTAACCACAGCCAACGGATTTCAGTAGTCACACGGACTAGTTCCATTTACGGTGTTTTGGAAGAAACACGTCTAACCAGTACACACCCAATTCAACATTCCGAAGCCATTGATCACCCTTAGCAACGTTCAAGAAAAACCTTGAGACAAGGAGGCTACAACCTCGCATAGCATGGGATCAAATTTCTATACGCGCGCTCTAAGGGGGTGCCCCCCCTCTCGGTCCCAACCGGAAACACCCATGCCCCCTGACCGGATGACTAGCTTTAATCCTGGGCCAAGGTACCATCATCCCGGCCCCTCTGTTTGGTGTGTACACGGAAAGAGGTTACCAACTTACTAAACCGCATCCTGGCAAATGAAACATGTGGTAGCACGGAAGGGGAAAAGAACGATAACGTGACTCCGTCCACGTTAGCGTCAGAAATAGTCGGATGACGCAAGGCTGGTATGCTACAACAGTACCACCTTGCTGCCCTTCATGTCACCACATGATTAGGCCATCTCTCATCAGAGATCATCGCAACTATGAAACATGCGGGGGAAAAGAACGATAACGTGACTCCGTCCACGTTAACGTCGGATGACGCAAGGCTGGTATGCTACAACAGTACCACCTTGCTGCCCTTCATGTCACCACATGATTTGGCCATCTCTCATCAGAGATCATCGCAACTTTGGAACATGCGGGTAGTTGCCTTACAAGCAACGGGGTATTTACCGACACTCATATGCCATGCACACAACTTTCAAGCAAACATGCAAACACCTGTCATATCAAATGTTCAAAACATGCTTGCCTGGTTCGGAGAAGTCAGAGTCTAGCTCGGCGAAGTTCGCGGCTCTGTCACCTCTTCCGGAACCTACGGCAATCACGAAAACGGGCACTAACGTGAAAACCAATGCGTGCACAGAAACTTCTCCAAAAAAATTCGAAATCAATCCCATAAAAAACTAGACAAAAATTTAAGAAGGTCAGAAAAGGAATCACTCAAAAATTCCTTTTTATTAAAAAGTTATAAAGGTTTCTGTCCAGGGACCCATCTGTAATGAAACAGAAAAGTCCCAGGGTTTTAACTAAGAAAACAGAAAACGGTTCGACTGGAAATGCGCAAACTCAAGAGGGAAAGCGTATTTGCCCGAAGGCGCCAACAGAAAATGGTTCGCGAAAGAATAGAACAGAGGCTGACATGCGGGGCCCACATGTCAGGTTTGAAAAGCTCGCCGGCGCCCGAAGACTGCGGTGGACGCCAGCGTCGAACCACGGCGAGTTAGGAGGATCGGAGGGTACCAAGAGCTTCAGCGTCTTCTTCCGCGTCGGTGGGTGGTGGACTCGACCAACGGGGAGCACCACGTCGACGGCGACACTTTCTCCGCCGGGCGGCGGCTCGGGTGAGGGTGGAGAACTCCGGTGGAGGGCTGCAAACTTCGAATTGAAGCACGGGTCAGAAGGAGAGATGCATAGTGAAGCTACTGGCAAGAGATGGGAGGCGGAGGCGCACGCACGGGAGCGAATCGAGCTGGATCCCGTGGCGGGTCGCGGCGGCCGGAGTCGAGGAAGGAGACCTCCTCGAGGCTCTTCCAGTGGCTAGGCGTGCTCTAGGTGGAGTGCAGGGAGGGTGTGGGTTCGAGTTGAAGCTCGGGGCCTCTATTTATAGGCGGATCGACGGGGTGACCGTGAACAGAGAATCTCCGGCGAGCGATTACGGGGATGCAGTGGATTGGCAGGACGTTTGAGTGGCCAGGCAGCATCAGTGGAGGTTACTGGTGTCATTCCCCTGCTAACCTCGGCTGGCCTTGGCGTAACGGCGTCGGTCCATGGTGAGGTGACCGCACGGGCACGGCGGCGGTAGAGATCGCGCTCCGCGCCCTGTGGTTCACGACGAGGGTGGCAGCGCGTTCGGGGGAGTGGAAGGCCACGCGGCGAGCTCCGGTGGTTTGGGCGGCGCTGGGTGGCGCCGTCAGCGCCGTGCCTCCCGCTGGCGGCCGCAAAGCCGCCGCTGGCGTCGGTCACGCGGCGGCGCACCTTCTGCTGCTCGTCGTCGACGTTCGCAAGGTGCCAGGCGTTCGTGCGGTGCAGGAACAAGGGGGAGGGGACGGGGAGCAAGGCGACATCGGGGCACTGTCGAGATCGACAACCATCTCTGAAGAAAACGACAGTAAGCCACTGAACTGTTCTTTGAACTTTCTGAACCTGATTTTGACAATGCACTGCAGGTGTTCGACAGAAAGATTTGGCAATGAGAAATTTTTTTCTGGAGCTGGTACTTGGTGAGGTGACCACTCAATGCACCCAGAGGCTGCCTGATTTTACTTGGAATTTTTGGAAAAGGATTTGAATGAATTTCACCAAATTTGACAAATCTGGTCCAAACTTGCAGCAAGTGTAGTTTGAAAAATTTGAACTGAAGACCAGTGGATCTTCATGGATCTTGGTTGAGGGTTCAAAGGACTAGGGAGGTGAGTTGGTTTGGGGACAAAAACCCAAGCAGAAAGTGTAGCTCCTTTGTAAAACACCAATGGCTAGAATAGAAGGCAGAAATTTGTTTGAATAAGATTTAAATGGAAATAATCACATGGGGAGGTTCAACTTGCTGGATTTGATGCAAATCATGATCCAAAGGTGAGGGAAGGGTTAGGAGAGAGGATTTGCACTAAGGCCATGGCAAGAAGGAATTGTTGAAAGTGGCAAAGGATTATTCCAAAAGCCATAGTGCAATTTCAAAGAGATTTTCAAAAGGCATTTTTCCAAGTGAAAAGTATTTTGTCTTGAGTCCAAAAGAAAAGCAAGAACCTCCAAGACCAAAAAGAGATCTTGGGTGAATCCAAATAAAACTTTTGCCATAAAAAAATATTTGAAAGGGAGAGTTCTTTTGAAGAAAAATTTAGATCACCTCCCTCAAGTCAAATAAAAATCTTTTGAAAAATCCAAATAAAAACTTGGGTGTCACAACGTGCGTGGGCGCAGCCGGCAGCGAGGAAGAGTAGTACACGGTAGGTCGCCACCGCTCTGGTCCTAGGAAGGCCACCACTCCTCCACTCAGTCGACGCCAAGCTTGGTGGGATAAAAATCGGTGGCCGATTAGCCGCTTGACGGCGACGTGGAGGCGGAAATCTACATAACCTTGTGCTTCAGAGGAGGAGGTTATCGAGGTGGATAAGGAGGAGGCAAAGGCAATGGCCGGCTTTCTCGGGTTCAGGGCTGGACATGGTGGTCGGGGCCCGGCGATCGTTTAGATTAGGTTTACAGTAGGTTTTAGTACGGTTTGTGCGAAATATGTAATGAATTTCGTCCAGTTTATCAGAAAAGTTCTCGAAATGTAATGAATTTCATCCGGTCAATTTGAAATTT
Organism: Aegilops tauschii subsp. strangulata; assembly: GCF_002575655.3. Classification (NCBI taxonomy): domain Eukaryota; kingdom Viridiplantae; phylum Streptophyta; class Magnoliopsida; order Poales; family Poaceae; genus Aegilops; species Aegilops tauschii. Next base: position 365,336,086 of record NC_053035.3, on the reverse strand, counting down.
GCTTTGTTTGCACGAATTTCGTCCGGTTAGTTCATATAGTTGTCGAAAGGTATGCGGGCAGCATTGGATGGCATCCACCAGTGTCCTCGGACAGATGCCGGTGTAAATTTGAGGGCCAGCGCTGGACATGCCATAACTATCATGCTATAATCGCTAACAATGCTCCATTATTTCGCAGGGAACAGTTATCCCTCGATCAAAATCAGATCCGCCGTGTATCGCACTCCTCCCACGTAAGAGTGTAGACTCTTGCTTACATAAAAATGGAGCAAGTGGATGGCACTGTAGCACGTCATATCACTCAAACTAGCCTGCCTAACACGCGGGAAAGCACCGCCCTCGTCATTTTGTTCTGGATTTTTATCAATCGACCGCACGAAAATGTTACGCTTTGCAAGTTCAAAAGGAAAAGGCGGCACACTTACAACTCGTACGCGTCGCGTTCACGTCGCACCCCCGACAGTCCGGCTCGCACGCCGCTCACCAGAGGGGACACGCGTTGTCTTGCAGTTTCACTGACATGTGGGACTGCAATTGAATAAACCGTCGATAGCCAAAAGCTAATCGCTCGGCGGGCGTCGGCTGAGAGGAGAGAGACGGGGAGGTAGAAGAGATCGCCCGCCCGCCGTGCACGGACTCCAAGAAATATGTGGCGATAATGTGAGGTGGACCATGCGGCAGTCCTCACCGCTTCCAAGCCCACTTCTTACCGCCCTGGCCCACTAGAAACCCTCCCCCACCCCACCACCTCCCCGCGCGTGCTCCCCCCTCAAAGGCCAGCTGCCCGCATTCATAGCAAATACTACCAGTAAAATTCTGGGCTATAAAGGTCATGTACAAAGGTTGATAAGATAGTCTTATCATAAGTCTCGCATGTAATTTAGAGATGACAAAAAAACATGTGTACAATGGATCATCACTTAGCCTTATCTTCAATAGCTAGTTATTCCTAAAAACATGGTGAAACATATTGTGCTAAGAGATCATCTCTTGTCTTCTCGACAAGCCCGCTTATGTGGAGGAGAGAGAGGCATTGACAAAGTCAAGGAGTGGGATCTACAGGAGCTCGTCTCTACACGTTCTCCTAGGTATAAAAAAGCTAATTCTAAAAAAAGAGGCATAAAAACAATTGTGTCTAAAAAATAAAGGTAAAAAACATTTGAGAGGAAATAGATAGAGAGAAAGTGAGAAAAAGTTGTAACCTTATAGTCAACACTATGGTAGTATTACATGAGGAAGGAGGGACTGGTGCACATGCCAAGTTCACTGGGCTGCCGTGTTTCACACTCCTCCGTCGTAACAGTGGAGACAATAGCTTTCATCAAAAATAAACAATGAATACTCGTTGCTCGTCCACTATATCGGAAAGAATAATTTCATTCGCTGACATGTGGGACGTCGACCATCCTGGTCCACCTGCCATGCACAAAATTATCCTGGTCCACCCCGGTTGTAGCGCAGGCTTAACCTTTCCCACTGTAAGTTAGTCGGACGAAGGAACCATCATGACTTCGTTGAATTCTGTTTCTGCAAGAAAACTTAGTCTACCCGTAGTACTGCTACCACACGCGAAGACTGTATGGCACTGTACCACGTCATACCACTAAAACCCACTAGGCCAAACTAGCCCGCCTAGGATCTGTACTCCCTCCATTTCGAAGTTAGTAGTACAAAGTTGACTCATCTATTTTGAAACGGAGGGACGTCTCTGTACTGCTATGATTTTGTGTTGTACGTCTCTGTACTTTTGCTACGATTTTCCTAACCTATGAACCAAATGAGGCCTGAATGTATCCGTGTCGACTATTGTCTGATCGATCGCTAAACCTACAATTCTAGGAGCTTGGGCTATGGGCCGATCGACGACGGACCAGTATAAGTGTTAGGACCCTGATTCCAAGTCACATCGATCTAGTCGGTAACACCTCATATCACTTTGCGGCCTCACGCGCGGTATTTCCACGGGTGTCGCCTTACCATGGCCCGAGACCGTTTGCGCCTTTTGGCTCACGTATATGATAGTGTCGCTAGCATCCATATGACAGAGAACCCGGGCCGACATGACTAGTCGTGAACGCACAGTGCCACTAACTTACGGGGATAGGCATACATGAATCGGGGCTGTAGCACCGGGCTAACAGGAGTCCGGTGAACCGGGCTGTAGCAGGCTAGGCAGGACTCCGGATTTCACCGCGTGACATTTCCCCGAAGGGACAGACACAGGAACAAAGTGAATCACATGCCGGCCAGTCAAGTGTTCCGGAGCAGTAGTGCTGGGCTAGCAGGACTCCGATGAACCGGGCTGTAGCAGACTACTATGGCTCATGGAAGCACAAGACTACATTTCCCCATAAGAGAGGCTACCAAGGATAAACAACTAGGTCGTCGGATCCCACACATACCAAGCATTTCTATCATACACACAATATGCTCGATATGTGTCAATACAACATGGCATCACAACATAACTCTATGACTCAAGTATTTGTTCAATAGGCTTCGAGGAGCGAGATATTACAAACATGGGTCTCATGACCCAACATTCAGAGCATACAAGTCAAAGCACATGCGGAAGCTTAACATGTCTGAGTACGGACATCTACAAATGAAAAAGGCTGAGAAGCCTGACTATCTACCAGATCCTGCCGGGGGCACAAGATCGTAGCTGAGGTAATAAGCTAAACATCAAAGTCCACACGGAACTACTAGCGAGACTGAAGTCTCTCTATAAAAACATAAATTAAGCAAACATGAGTACAAATATACCCAGAAAGACTTACATCAGAACTAACTACATATGCATCATTATCAACAAAGGGATGGTGGGGTTTAACTGCAGCAAGCCAGCTTTGACTCAGTGGCTAACCTGAACTACTACTGCAAGTAACTCTTTTGAGGTGGCGTACACGAGTCCACATATTCACCAATCAATACACCACTATGGATCCGCTCCCGTATTCCTACGAGAAAGCCATCCACAGCACTCACGCTTATCTTGCGCATTTTAGAGTATCCACTTTCACTTGTCTATGAACTGTACAGGAAACCCAGAAGTCCTTTACTGCGGACACGGCTATTCGAATAGATGATGTTAAACCTGCAGGGGTGTACTTCTTCACACACGCTCTCGCCACTTACCACCATGTACACGTCGTGTATCTTGGCAAATTTCAAGCGGAAGCCTGGCGAGGGAGTCGGCCACGACCTGACTAACCACACAAGTCTCTAGTCCAGGTTTATCGCCTATGCGGGTTCCATCTGCGAGGAGATCCGGCCGGAGTTTCGCTCACAGCCCCAAACGATGTGTGCAGGGTTCCCGAGACACCAAACGGGCGCCCGGTACACCGGGCCATGGTGTATCTACCGCATCATAGCCCACCCCTAGGGTCAGCGCTACGCACGGCCTCCAACACATATCCTACAAACACCAGAAACTAGTTGCAACTCCTGGACAGAGCTCTAGGCGATTAATAAGTCGAGAGAGTCAATTAAGGATCCCAATGTGTGGTAGTAGATGTTCATGGATCACAAACTCAGAACTCAGTTCCCGAGGACGGCTTCAATGAGACAAACCACCATGTACTCCTACATGGCCTCTCACCGCTACCTTTACCAAATCGTGTTCACACACTTAGCTCACGTACAGTAGGACATGTTCATCACCACTCCAATTCATTCCCGATGAATCAGACCCGACTCAACTCTAAGAAGTAGCAGGCATAGCAAACAAGCATGAATGAGTAGGCACATCAGGGCTCAAACAACTCCTACTCATGCTAGTGGGTTTCATCTATTTACTGTGGCAATGACAGGTCATGTAGAGGAAAAGGGGTTCAGCTACCACAACATGTAATAGTTGAATCGATGTTGTCCTAAAGCAGTAAAAGAGAGCAGGAGCGAGAGAGTGGGATTGTATCAGAATGAACAAGGGGGTTTTGCTTGCCTGGCACTTCTGAAGATAGCATTGAGTCTTCATCAGTGTCAACGATCACAACTCGGAACAACGTCTACCGAGGGGGAACAACACTGGCAAAAAGAGAAGAAACACGATCAATGCAATGCACAATATGATGCATGATCATGACATGGTGATATGCTGTGATTTGAGCTAATGCATCTAAGAACAGAAGGGTTTGAGCTTATTTGAACCAAAGATTCAAATTCAAACTCAAACTATGAATTTATAAAGTGCATTATCATGTTTTGATATGAATAGCAAGGTTAAGTTGCTTTGTCATGCATGAAACAAGTACCAATGGATAGATTTGATTTTTTGATCATTTTTTCATATATAAATTATTCGATTTGGAGCTACGGTTGAATTACTATGATTTTTAGAAGTTTAGGCAATTTTCTGCATTTTCTAATTATTTGGAAATAAACTAATTCCAGAAAATGCATTACTGTGTCAGCACTACGTCATCATGACGTAAGCGGGTCAACGGGGCAGCCCAGGTCAAACTGACCAGTGGGTCCCACATGTCAGTAGCTAAACTAAATTAGCTAGGTTTAGTTAATCCTAATCTCGGTTAGTTAGCAGGGCGGCCCCACCTGTCATTGAGCCACGGGAGGTCAAACCCCTTGGTCAACTGGGGCTAACGCGCCGGCGTTTAGCCGCCGCGGCAGCAGACACGGCGAAGGGAGCGGGATTTGCACTCCGGCGACCAAAAAGACGGCGGAGGCCATCTACGGGCAGATGGGAGCAACCCGCGTCGTTTGGTGGTGGAAATGGAGCTCGGGGTCGCCGGAAACGACGCCGGCGACAACCTTGGTGGACGCCGGAGCTCGAACGAGGACGAACTCGTCGGTGCATTGATCGTGGAGGCTCGGGGCCAGCTCCTACGTGGCCTGCATGGTGCGGTGAGGTTAGTGGGCATGGTGGTGTGGCCGTTGGGTGGCCGGAGCTACGTCGGCGACGATCTCAGGCGGCGGCGCGTGCGGTGAAGCTTGGTGCGGTCGCTACGGGGCTCGAGAGGGAGATTGGAGAGGATGGGGAGGGGCAGGAGCTCACGGCGGTTGCAGCGAGCTAGACGGCGTGGTCGGGGACGGGCTGGAGCGGTGGTGACGGGGAAAGGGATCTCCGGCGGCGATCGACGAAGACGAGGACGAAACGGAGACCCCAGGGCGAGCGAGCGCTTGGGGCTCGGTCTGCTCGACGGAGTGGATCACAGCGAAGCTCAGGGACACGGCGAGGCGGCGTGGAGTCGACGGTGGTCACGGGTTTCACGGTGGCGCGGCTGCGGCGGCGTCGGCCATGGTGGGAGAGAGCGAGGGAGAGAGGCAGAGGGGCGTGTGAGGTGTCCACGGGGTCGGGGTGGCGCCGCGGAGTCGCTTCGAGGCGCGGGTGAAGCAGACGAGCACGGAGGTGGCGTGGCGCGGTTCGCGCGCGTGCGCTGTCTCCCTCCTCTGCCTACTCGCGGAGGTAGGTGATGACTGGCACGGGCCAGGTGGGCCGGCCCAGCCAGGTAAGTTGGTCTGTGGCCTTTCTCTCTCTATCTCTTTTCCATTTAATTTTGTTTTCTATTTTTCTGCAGCTTTGTGGCTTTATTAAAAATAGAGGCACTTTCAAAAATCACCAAACTGCTCATGCCCACTGTTTAGGATATAAACAACATGGAACATTTCAGTTTAGGATTATTTGGACATTTAAAATAATTAGTAGCATTTAAATGCCCAAATGCAAATAGCGTATGATTTAATCCAGTGACCTTAAGATGACCTAGAAAATTGTGAACCAATTTTGTCAGAGGTTCTAACCCAGGAAAAAAATGATGGACATTTTAGAAGGGCATTTCAGGTTCATTGAAAATAATTTTAGTAAACCCTAATTGGTTCAGGGGGGTGTTGGGGGTTCTTTCATCCCCATTTCAACTTTCTGTGAAAAGTAAACATGATGCAACACCAGATGCTAGCACTAAGCATTGTCAGAACTAGGGATGTGACAACTCACCCCCATTAAAGAAGAATCTCATCCCGAGATTCAGGTGTAGGGTAAGATGAAGGGGGGGGGAACGCAACTAACACAATCTTCATGATCCAGGTTGCACTTCATAAGAACGTTGATTCGATCATCATCTTTGTCTCGACGTCTTGCTCTAAGAACTCCATCTAACCTGACAATGAGAGGAAAGGGACAACTCCAGAAGGATCGATCTTGTCAGAGATCGAACAACTTAGGATCAACTCATGGAGTGAGACATTGAAACATCTCTTGAGTTGACACACAAAACACACATCAAGAGGGATGGAAAGATGACAGAGGTTCAATTTGGTAGGCAACCATTCCACGCTGAAGTAGGATGGTGCATGGTTTTGAAGTAGCGAGGAGACAATTGCCATGATTCCACAACGGGGCACCTTGGGAGAGGTGACTCGTAGAATTATTACCTTAAGTGGCAAAAAGAATTACTTTTGATCGATAGATCATTGAGACTCTTTATACCAGCCTGAGGCAAATCACAATTGATCGTTTGAAAGAATTCAAGAGGATGGCATACTCAGTTTGGAAAGGAAACTACAGTTATAGAACAACTCGGCAAATGGAAAGCACACTCCGGTTGATACCAAGGATATAACCTAGTGACTGAGCGTTCTTTCGAGAACTTAAGCATTCCCATATTCATCAAAGTTTACCAACATCTATGTCAAGATCCTGGTGACACCTCGTACTACCATGATGAATAACGATGGAGGATGCAGGTGCAGAGGAGGACAACACTTTCTCATATTTTACCTTGACGACGCCAAGGAAACAAAATCTTGATGATCGACCGAGAGACACTTAGCACTCCGCTTCTAATGTTCTCCTTGATGTACTAGCGTAACCCATTTGATATGGTTTGGAATCTTGAACATCCAATAGAAGATTGGACTTCTGGAGCGCAATAATCCAGAAGGAATAACTACGGAAGTAAATCCTACGGAATCCTTATGTGGAGGTGGCCAACTTTATCAATCAGGATACTACAATAATAGATCTTCCAGCTGGGTGTGTTGGCCACGACATCCACTTACCGGGTTACAGAGACCAATATTATAGTTCTTGGGAGACGTTCCAACCATCATATCTGCCTGAGATTCAGATCTGGTTGGTGTCAGGATAATCCAGATTCATCGGGTCTGGAAAGAAAAATGAAAGTTTGTAACACAAATCGATGAGATGACGTTGCGAGATTCTCGGGGGAATGAACTACGGTAGCAAGCTCCAAAACATGAGCTGGTTCTGCTACATACATGTGAACACATTGTCCAAGACAAGCATGACCACGTTGTAGTCTTACAATGGAACACTACCGAGTTCAGGTGGGGAACCATCATCGAGGATAACGAAGTCCTAATATAAGTCATGATTCTTAATAATGATCTTCTTCTCCTTGAACAAATCAATCAGTGGCTTGAGGTGTTAGGAATTACACATGGAGTGGAGGTAGCGAGCCTATCAAACCATGGAATACTTCGCACATGCATTACTGACTTGGGATGATTCCAGAGAAAGCAGAAAACAATCTTTCTCAAATTCACGGCGGCAACTTGCACCTAATGCACGTGAACTTGGAGAAAGTCACTTCTTACACCAAACATGTATTTCATGAACGGAACATGAAGATAATGCTTACAAAAGTTTCCAACACTAGCTTGATGTTCAACATGAATCATGGAGGAGACAAGATGCTGCTGATGGGCTCAATAGCAACTCATCGGAATTTCCATATCACTGGACTTCCACCATTATGTGAGCACGGTGATAACATTGGTCGGACCAAAATATGTAATGGTGTATGCTCGAGGGATCAACCACGAGTAAGACACCATTACGAACATCGTTGGTTCCGATTTGACTTGACGATAGCCCATACTGAAGTCAAAGTTTTGACAAGGCAATAGATCCAACAACTAATCACAAGAACCAATCGATGGAGGTATCATCTTTCTTCAACACACACACACACACAAAAAGATATCCCTTAACATGAACTAAGTCAGACAAGCTTTTATCTTCCAACTCTCCAAGTTGTTGTTTGGCTTAACCAACTAGCTCAGGGGTATCCCACACAGATTCTTGGAGAATGGGTGGTTTGGAGGAAAACCAACATGATCACGAACTCAACATAGCGGTCAGGGAACAACCTGGTAATACTTCCGAGAAGGTATTCGGAAAATCACGAACCACCGATATGTTATTAAGCCGAGAACAATCTTGCTTCTCAGGGCAAGACGATATGATCAAAAGAGCGAGGGATTGACACAATCCGAACTCATTGATCGAGGAGTGCACCAGGGAAAATGGACAAGGTCGCATGATAAATCTTCGGATGATGATTGAATAACCAACACACTAAGAATGAGATTATTGTCCATTAACTACGAAGCAACACAATTGCTAGGTGTATTGATTTCACACATCACGATTCACTTGTCGGCATTCCGGTTGCGACAACACGGAACCGAGGAATGAATAATGATGGCGAGAGGTATCACTGCGTCAAGAATTCATAAGAGGTGGGGCAATTCTCATGATATTCCTGACATAAAGAGGGCAACACTCCAAGGTAGACTAGAACAAAAGTTGTATTGGCATTTTGGTCTGCGATACACAACTATTTTGACCCAACCCTGGATATGGATGAGGTACTGGAGTTTGTTTCTCCTAGTCATTCTGAAATAGAATGGCTTGACGGACCACTAGAGTAATAGGCATCGATAAACACGATTGCCAACTACTCCTTACTATCAATTGATAGACGAGGGCCAAAAAACAACTAAAGGGGGACAACTCAAAGGAACATACGATTTTCTGAGTTGTGGGTGCATAGACTAGCATGTCGAACGAGTTCAACATATTTCTTCCGGTTAACTCATGCAGAAGGGTAGAGCTGGCAGAGTCACAAGTATAGTGGAGCTCATCAAGGGCAGTCTAGTTGTGATCTTTTGATTCAAACAAATTTCTGCCAAGGATGGTTCATGGTATTTGGAAGAAGGAAATAGCACGGACCTCGAGGACTATCGCAAAGGTTACTAATATCCTAAGGGAACTAGCAACACTATCAACATGAGGTAAGTAGGGTGAATTTTGGGCTCAAAAACCCAGGAGTAGAATACCTACTACTAAGTAGCATCATGGGATGCTTTCGGAAATGATGGCCAAATTGATCATACTAGGAACACAAAACATGGCTAGATTACTAGGTGACTCCCTAAAACACCTAGGCTCATAATAATAGCTCCAACAGATGTGTCGAGGTAGTGGAGTACCTCAATTCAGCAATTAGTGTGGTTAATCTGGCCCAAAAGAACAACAAAACCAGAGGGAAAGGATTTTGCAAATGCATCAGATGGTTTAGAAACCTGGGATGACTCGGACAGCATAACGGCTGTAATTGCTCAAAGGATTTGAGACATCCTGCAAAAATGGTGGCATAACCACTCAGAAGCACAATATCAAGGTTCCGAGACCAACTACGAACACACAGATGTAGTAGAAACTGAATTGGGGCTTAAATCCATCAATCCTATAAGTCTCTATCATAGTAACTCGTCATCCTGATATATAGATTAGAAGGCCTAGTTCTTAATCCTCGTAGAAAGGAAGAGGATGACTCAGATCAGAAGGGCATAAGGTAAAGGAGTAAAAAGAGCCTTACGTTCCCTTCCACAATCAATTCCCTTATATAACCAAAGCATTTCTAGACTCAACTTCGACAGTTTGGCTTGGTAATCCTACATGCAGTCAAGCTCTGATACCAAAGCTGTCAGGACCCCAATTCCAAGTCAATTCGATCTAGCCGGTAACACCTCATATCACTTTGCGGCCTCACGCACGGTATTCCACGGGTGTTGCCTTACCATGGCCCGGGACCGTTTGCGCCTTTTGGCTCACGTATATGATAGTGTCGCTACCATCCATATGACAGAGAACCCGGGCTGTTGAGGATATAGACCTTAGAGTCACCCGCCAGGAGGGGCCGGGTTGCTCATATGGTCATTGCTAGAAGCCCAGCGCCAAGCTTGAAGAAGGTGGGCCAAAGATGGGCTTAAGACCCGGATATGGCTTAAGGCCCGTAGTTGCAATCATTGTTTTGGTAGAACTTGTAGTGTAAGGCAAGAATAGTTGAGAGTCCGAGCCGGACACTCTTATGAGCCGGCCGGGACTCTGAGAGCTGCAGGGCGTGAGCCTCCCTATATAAAGGGACGACCCGGCAGCGGTTTAAGGCAGAGAACGATTTCATCGAGAGCCGGGCATAATAGTTCAGCTCCCTGGCGATCGTAACCCTAATCAATAACACCTCAAACTGGACGTAGGCTTTTACCTTCACCGTAAGGGGCCGAACCAGTATAAATCCTCGTGTTCCTTGTCCGCATTAACCCCTTCAAGCTTCCTAGCTGCGATGGCTCCACGACTAAGTCCTAGCTCGAGGACATCTGCCGTGACAATTCCACGACAGTTGGCGCCCACCGTGGGGCAAGCGCACGGTGGATTTGAGTTCTTGAAGGGCAGCCTCGAAGGGCTCAAGGGATACGCTGTGGGCCGGATGACCAAGAGTCGTCGCGGCAAGCTCTACATCGACGATGCAAACTGGGGCCCCGACGCCGGCTCAATTGAGTACGGGTACCGGGTCCCCTTCGGCGGAATTCATGTTTTCATTGGCAAGATTGGTGAGCCGGGCCCTGAGCCGGGTCTCTGCGCGGATCTCGTCGAGACGGCTCAGCGTGCACGACCCGCCTGGGCCCGGCCTGCCTTAAGGCATGCTTTTGTGGGATGTATCCATGGAGGGCCCTCTGATCAATCTGGATCTGGTGATGAGGCGGCCGCCGGCTCTGACGGCGAGTCATCCACCGATGAGTCAAACTCGTTGTATCAACTCCAAGATGGCAGGCTCATGGGTTGTTCCGATGGTGACAGTATTCCGGGCCCGTTTGAGCCGCCAAATCAGGTTGGAGTCTTTATGGCCGGTGTGCAGCCTGTTCAGAACCCCGCTGCTGGAGCGGGAAACCCGGTGCCTTCTCCGGCTCAGGTGCTAATGGATCTCACGGACAAGATGACGACGCTATTAACCGCTACGGTTGACCCGGCAGATCAAGCTCAGCATGATGCGGAGGTGGCGCAGTTAAAATTGGATCTAGTGAAAGCCAAAGAGGATCTGGCAACAGAGGGGATCAGGGTGGCTGTAGAAAGGGCGGCTCTCGACGCCCAAACCCAGTTGATTCAAGCACAGTCCTTCCGGCTCACGATGGATCAAAACGCGTCCAATGAGGTCCTGAGAAGGAGGCATCAAAAGGCCCAATCTCTACTCCCTCCGGTTTACGATCCGCCAAACCTCTTCAACACGCCGGGTGCAGGGTCTAGTAACCCGCCAGGGGTCATAGTGCCCGGGTCTGGGACCCCTATTCAACCACAAGTGATGGGGCCTCCCCAGGTGCCCCCTGCCCCACCTCAATACGTACCAATACCCCCGGGTCATTATAATAACCCGCTGGAGAACATGGTCGCCGCGGCGGCACGGCTGGCGGCTCTCCCGGTTGACGGCGACTCTCCGACGGCTATTGAAACCCGCCGGGTCAGGGAACTCCTTCAGACAACACTAGCGCAGCAAGAGGCGTACTCCTATAGCCGGGACAGGATCCACTCGACCCCGCGCCCAGGCCGGAGCCCGAGTTACAGCCGGCACATGCTCTCAGCGACCGGCTCAAGTAACGTCCGACGCCATGACCCGCCCCCTGGCCATGGCCCGGCTCATAACGGAGCCTTTCACGCAGCAGACCAGGACAGAGCACCGCAAGAGGCAGAGCAGGTGCCTCAACTGACGGCTTACCAGACCCCCCCGGCTTATCCGACGACTTGCGTCGACGTGGGTATCCCTACCAGGACTGGGGGTGTCCCTTGTCTAGTGCCAGCTATCCGCAATGAGCGTCTACCCAAGGACTTCAAAGGCCCTAGGAAGGTGCCTAATTACACAGCAGACTTACAACCTGCAGCCTGGATCGAGAGTTATGAGATGGCTATGGAGCTGCTGGAGGTCAGTGAGGCTGCCATGGCTAAGTATTTTACCATGATGTTAGATGGGACTGCCCGCACTTGGTTGAAAGGGCTACGACCGAATTCCATTGGGTCTTGGGCCGAGCTGAAAGCCCGGTTCATCCAAAACTTCAAGGATACCTGTAGGCAATCTATGTCAGTTGTGGATTTGACCAACTGCAAGCAGCAGGAAGGGGAGTCTACGACACATTGGGTTCGCCGGGTTAAGGAGATAATACACTCCTCGGATAAGATGGACGCCGGCTCTGCAGTCTTAATGTTGGAGCAGAATTGTCGGTTTGTGCCCCTAAAGATGAAACTCGGGCGGCTTAAGCGCGACTGCAATGATATGGGTACACTGATGGCGGCTCTTGTCAAGTACGCCGATTCTGATGGTACCAAGGACCCCGCTTCAGATGATGAAAGGATAGGGAAGGGAAAGAAGAACGGCAATGGCAAGGGTCCTCAGCATAACCCGGGAAACCAAGGAGGAGGCAAGCGCAAGGCCGATGGCAGCCTAGAGTTTGTGGCCAACGCCAGCTCACAAGGGAATAGCCAGCGACGTAAGGGGAGGCCCCCTCCCCGAGGCGGCGGGTCAGGCCCGACGCTAGAGCAGCTGTTGAATGAGCCTTGTCCAAGGCATGGATCTAGAGAGAAGCCAGCGACTCATCTATGGAAGGACTGTGCAATCATGAAGGCCTTTAAGAATTACAATGGCCCGGGCGGCGGCTCAGGTGCCGGCGGTTTTCATGGCCCGGGCGGCGGCTCAAATTCCAATCCTCCGAACGGTCAAGGGGGCTTTAATCAGCAGTCTGGCCAAGGTCACCAACAGCAGCAGGGGGGTTATCAGACCAATCCCAAACAGCTTAGCGGTGGACAGTACCATGTATTCACCACCAGTCTGTGTAAGCGAGACCAGAAGCTTCATAAGAGGGCTGTGAATGCTGTCGAGCCGGCGGTCCCACGTTACTTGCGGTGGTCTGAGCAGCCTATAGAGTGGAGTAGGGAGGATCACCCACCCCGGGTAGACAATCCGGGTCACTTGGCCTTAGTGGTGGCTCCTCAGGTGGGAGGATATAAGTTCACTAAGGTGCTTATGGATGGAGGCAGCAGCATCAACATCCTCTATTATGAGACATTTCGTCGTATGGGGTTGATTGATAAGAATCTCAGCCAATCAAACACTATTTTCCACGGTGTGGTACCTGGTAAGTCAGCTTACCCAGTCGGCAAGATCGAGTTGGAAGTGGTCTTCGGAGATGAGAACAACTACAGGGTGGAAAAATTGACCTTTGAGGTGGTCAAGATAAGAAGTCCGTACCATGCCATATTTGGGCGGCCGGCTTACACCAAGTTCATGGCACGGCCGTGTTACGTATATTTACAGCTCAAGATGCTGGGTCATAATGGGACCATTACGGTTCACGGCAGCCGGAAGGTGGCCTTGGAATGTGAGGAAGGCGATGCAGCTTATGCAGAATCTATTTGTGCAACAGAGGAGTTGAAGTTTTACAAGGACAACGTCGACCCAACAGATATGACCTCTCTGAAAAAGCCGACTACGGAGCATGAGCCGGCAATGAAATTTAAGTCGGCTGATGAGACTAAACTTGTTGATTTCGTTCCAGGTGATTCATCTCAGCAATTCAGCATCAGTGCCAATCTGGATCCAAAATAGGAAAGCGCGCTCATCGAGTTCATCCGTGAGAATAGGGACATCTTCGCATGGAAACCTTCTGACATGCCAGGTGTACCTAGAGAACTCGCTGAGCACACTCTCAATGTTGATCCGAAATTTAAGCCGGTTAGACAGTTCCTTCGGCAGTTTAATGAAGAGAGGCGGAACACCATTGGCGAAGAGGTGGCCCGGCTCTTGGCGGCCGGGTTTATTGTTGAAGTCTTTCACCCGGAGTGGTTGGCTAACCCGGTGCTCGTGCTCAAGAAGAACGGCACTTGGCGGATGTGTGTGGATTATACGGATTTAAACAAGGCATGTCCGGCTGATCCTTTTGCCCTCCCCCGTATTGATCAAATTATTGATGCTACGGCAGGTTGTGCGCGCTTAAGTTTCTTGGATGCTTATTCCGGGTATCATTAGATTAAGATGGCAGTCAAGGACCAGGAGAAGACGGCGTTCATCACTCCCTTTGGAGCCTTCTGCTATGTATCTATGCCCTTTGGACTCAAGTGTGCACAGGCGACTTACCTGCGTTGTGTGCAGAACTGCCTTCATAAACAGATTGGGCGCAACGTTCACGCTTATGTGGACGATATTGTGGTCAAGTCCATAAAAGAGGAAACTCTGATAGATGATTTAAGGGAAACCTTTGATAATCTCCGGGTCTACAAGATGATGCTTAACCCGGCCAAGTGTGTTTTTGGTGTTCCTGCAGGCAAACTTTTGGGTTTCTTGGTTTCTGACAGAGGCATTGAAGCTAACCCGGAGAAGATCAAGGCCATCACCTCTCTGGCTAAGCCGGTGTGTATAAATGATGTTCAGCGCTTGGCGGGTCGCATCGCTGCTTTAAGCCGGTTTATAAGCCGTTTGGGTGAGAAGGCCATGCCATTATATCAGTTGATGAAGAAAATTGATAACTTTGTCTGGAATGATGCAGCTAATACCGCTTTTGAGGATTTGAAGAAGCAGTTGGCAGGGCCCCCAGTCCTTGCTGCTCCGGTTGATAAGGAGCCCTTATTACTGTACGTGGCGGCGAACACACGAGCCGTCAGTGTGGCTGTGGTGGTGGAACGCAAGGAAGAGGGCAAGGAGCATCCGGTTCAGCGGCCGGTTTATTATGTCAGCGAAGTGCTTATCGAGTCCAAACAGCGGTATCCACATTGGCAGAAGCTTGTTTATGGTGTGTTCATGGCAAGCCGGAAGCTTAAGCATTATTTCCAGGGTCATCCCATAACCGTGGTCAGTTCTGCCCCTCTTGGTGATATCATTCAAAACAGAGAGGCCACAGGGAGAGTGGCTAAGTGGGCTATCGAGCTCGGACCTCATGGGCTGAAGTATGTGCCACGCACTACTGTTAAATCTCAGGCCCTGGTGGATTTCATCAATGATTGGACAGAGTCACAGGTGCCCGAGCAAAAGCCGGATAACACATATTGGACTATTCACTTCGATGGGTCCAGGCAGTTGGAGGGCTCGGGGGCTGGAGTTGTATTGGCTTCCCCTAAAGGTGACAAGTTCCACTATGTGCTACAGTTGATGTTTCCTTGCACTAACAATGCGGCTGAGTACGAGGCCTTGCTCCACGGTCTTCGGATGGCTAAGGAGATGAGCTTGAGCCGGGTAAGGTGTTTCGGTGACTCAGACTTGGTGGCTCAACAAGTATCAGGCAAGTGGGACTCTAAGGACCCTCTCATGGCGGCTTATCGCCGCGAAGTTGATGCCATTGCTGGGCACTTTCAGGGCTACCAAGTAGAGCACATTGACCGCAGGAAGAACGAGGCGGCTGATGCTTTAAGCTGGCTAGGCTCTCAGCGAAAGCCGGTGCCGCCTAATACTTTCCTGGATGTCCTGTATAATCCTTCTGTTAAATTGCCTACAGAGGAAAACTTGGCTGTCCCCGACCCGGAGGCACGGCTGGTGGCGGCTCTCCATATCATACCAGACTGGACAATGCCCTATCTGGCTTACATGACCCGGGGCGAGTTGCCTGAGGATGAAACTTTGGCCAGGCAAATAACCCGGCGGGCTAAGTCAATGATTGTTATCAATGGTGAGTTGCACCACCGCAGTGTTACGGGAGCGTTTCAGCGTTGTGTTTCCCCTGAGGAAGGGCAAGAGATCTTGTGTGAGATCCATGAAGGGGATTGTGGCCATCACGCCGGCTCAAAGTCTCTTGTGGCCAAGGCTTTTCGTCATGGTTTTTATTGGTTGACGGCTCATGCTGATGCAGAGGACTTGGTCAGTAAGTGTGATGGTTTCCAAAGGTTCTCGCGACGGGCTCATGTACCGGCTCAAGAGCTGAGGATGATCCCAATTACTTGGCCCTTTGCGGTCTGGGGGCTGGATATGGTTGGGCCTTTCAAAAGATCCAAGGATAAGAAGACCCACCTTTTGGTGGCAGTTGACAAGTTTACCAAGTGGGTTGAAGCGGAGCCAGTTAGCAAGTGCGATGCAGCCACGGCGGTTCAATTTATGAAAAAGGTGATCTTTCGCTTTGGTTTTCCACACAGCATTATAACTGACAATGGCACCAATTTATCCAAAGGCGCCATGGAGGAGTTTTGTCAACGAGAGCATATCCGGCTTGATGTTTCCTCGGTGGCTCATCCTCAATCCAATGGTCAGGCGGAGAGAGCTAATCAGGAGATTCTGAAGGGCATCAAGCCTCGGCTTTTGGTCCCTTTGCAACGGACGCCGGGTTGTTGGGTGGAGGAGTTGCCCTCCGTGTTATGGAGCATCAACACTACTCCTAACAGGTCTACAGGTTTTACGCCTTTCTTCATGGTTTATGGGGCAGAAGCAGTCCTCCCCAGCGATATCCGTCATGATTCACCTCGAGTGGCGGCTTACGTTGAGGCGGATAATGAACAGGCGCGCCAGGATGCTCTTGACTTGTTGGACGAACAGCGTGATGTGGCAGCAGCCCGTTCAGCGATTTACCAACAAGACCTGCGCCGTTATCATAGCCGCCGGGTTAAATCCCGGGTCTTCCAGGAAGGTGATCTCGTGCTCCGGCTCATCCAGGATCAAACAGATGCGCACAAGCTATCCCCGCCTTGGGAAGGGCCCTTTGTGGTCAGCAAGAATTTGCACAACGGGTCATATTACCTCATTGACATTCGGGAGCACAAAGATTCACGTAAGTCGGAGGAAGAGACCCGACGGCCGTGGAACATAGCTCAGCTTCGGCCTTACTACACTTGAGCCACCGGCTCTCATGATGTACATCCTTCTCTAGACCATGTATATATTATGATAAGTAATAAAGCAGGACCTCTGCCCTTTTTTCTCCTCCAAATGTGCACGTGTTGTTTTCATTGCCAGATTACATGATAACTTGAAGGAGGATCCGGCTTATGATCATATTCGAATCTAGCCGTAGGCGATAAGGTCACTTGGGGGCTTCCTGTTCAAACATGGGTCGTATTCAAACCAAAGAGAACACAGCTGTTGATACCCATTTGATTGGCAAAGTGCCGAGCTCATTGGGGAGTTTTCTTTGATCATATTTGAATCTTAGTTTAACCCCTTTTGAGGACCGACGTGGATCGTATTCGAATCAGCGTCGTTAAACAATTCTTCAAGTCATTTGGGGGCTTCCTGTTCAAACATGGGTCGTATTCGAACCAAAGAGAACATAGCTGTCGATACCCTCTTGATTGGCATCGCCACACCCACTGGGGGCTATATGATCGTATTCGAATCCTAGCGTAACCCCTTTGGGCCGGGTCTCTGGTCGTATCCGAACCGGAAGCCCCTAAGTTCCTCTGCTTTATAGCAAGTTCTGTCTGTTTCTTTCCAAGTGCATACGGCCGGGTCTCACTTGCCGGCATAGCTTTGGTTTACAGTATTATCTGAACACAATGGGCGTTATTAAGACAGGTAAACCGGAATTTCGGGACCAACCTTCCTTTCCGGGTTATCTAAAACCTTTGCCGGCTTAACTTTTCCGGTTGAGTATGTTATTACGGCTGTATTCAGGATGTTATTGAAGACCAGTCCTTTTGTGATTTATATTCTGGGTTATCTAAAACCTATGATTCTCAGGGCGGTCAGCCTCCTCGAGGCTTGTGATTTGTCTTTCTCTGCAGGATAGTTACAGGCAACTATTTTGAGAGTAAGGAAAACAAATGTTTAATTATGACCCAGAGAAACATAAAGGGGACAATTTCAACAGACATCAGAATTCAAGGCATGCACGATGGCACGACAAAGATGAAGTATTGGTCCTACTCTATTACAAGACTCGTTGAGTCCAAAAGGGTGAGGCATTGTTTGGTAAACCGCCAGCCGAGTTACGACGCTTGCTGAGTTGAAGTCTCCGGCTCGTTCCTATCTTCTCCTCCGGCTGA
The DNA here is from genome assembly GCF_002575655.3 of Aegilops tauschii subsp. strangulata. Classification (NCBI taxonomy): domain Eukaryota; kingdom Viridiplantae; phylum Streptophyta; class Magnoliopsida; order Poales; family Poaceae; genus Aegilops; species Aegilops tauschii. The sequence goes on along the minus strand of NC_053035.3, from coordinate 365,318,043 downwards.
TCCCAAGACCTGGAAAGTTGTTGACTTCCAGTCGATGCCGCTGAGAGCTTCGAATTGGGCTTCCTCGTCAATTAACCTGGCCGGGTCAATCTCTGGGGCGAAAGTGTGCTGACGAGCCGGCGGGATCAAGTTGAGGGCTTCATAGCGCGGGGTAGGGATCCTCTGATTTTCTGCGTCGTAGCCCGGCTGATACTTGGTCAGATCTGTATCGTTGCCAATAAGAGTGGCCACCGGGCGTACGGCCTTCACGCACGCTGCGAAGTCCTTCTGATCGAAGGCGGAGCCGTCTTCCTTCAGGCTTGGATAGCCAAGGGCGATGTCCGCCGGGTCTAACTCCGGCAGGAACGCCTTGGCCCGGCTCAGCGCGGCGATTGCTCCGGCTCTTGCAGAGGCCCGTCGCAGCTCTTGGATCCGTTGAGGCAGTACAGCGAGCCGGCGAAGGACTTCTGCCAGGTGAGTCGGCACCTCGTTGGATAGGGCCACCACAGCTAAGGCACGCTGTGACCCGGTGTAGAGCTGTTCCACCAGGGTATACACGGCCTTCAGCTTGGTTACCACGCTCTGGTTGAGGTTGGCACTTCTGGGACCTGTTTAACAGAATCAGATAAGCCGCCGATAGGGATGAATTATGAGATATAAAAATTCTAAACTTGATGAAAGCCGGTGAGGCGACTTACCGAAGATGGCGGCCACCATCTGGGACACCTGGCGCTTTAGGCCGGAGAGCTCAGCGGTCTTCTCGGAGAGAGTCTTCTCCGCCTGTGCAGCCCGGTTCACCAATGCGGCCTTCTCTTCGGCCCTCGCCTTACGCTCAGCGTCAAACTCTGTCTTCAGCTTTTCTTGAGCGGCGATGCTAGACACAAATTTGGCATTTCCCTTCCGGGTCTCCATCTCTTGCATCTGCAGCCGGTTCTTGAGATCAGCCATGTCCGCCTCTAGCTTCTTGCCAGCAGCCTGCATGCATTTCCGGGTTATGACATGAACAGTTACTATATAAATTTTAAGTCCCAAGCGTTTTCCAAGCAAAGACACTTGGCACTTGGGGGCTAATGCATATTGAACCTCTCTATCTACAAACTGTCGGCTCAATGGAGTAAGCCGGAACCTAAGTCTACAACATACTTAATCATAAGTCGTCGACTTGGGGGCTAGCATGGTACAGGTAACTAAGCAGTAAATAAGAGGACAAAAGGATGTTACCTCAGATTTTTGCTGGATCTGGGTCACCATAGCAAACTCTGCGTCCCGGCTCTTGTGCACTTGGCTGACGAAGCCGGAGACGATCTCTCCAATGTTCAAGTTGGAGTAGTCGGTGAGGTCCAGGTTAACCCGGCGCGACTCTAGCAGCTCCCCTTTGGCGAAGCACTTGGCCAGCACGGTAGGTCTCCCCGGCTCAACGAACTCTGTCCGGGTGATTACCACGTCCGGGTCGTCTGCTGGTGGAGCTGAGCTGGAGGCCTCCGGGTTAACAGAAGCTTCTGTAGTTGCCTTGGTAGTTGGGGCAGCGGCCTCAGGTGCAGAGGCAGCTGGCGGCTCTTGAGCGGCTGCCTCTGGCTCAGGCAAGTCCGGCTCATCGACCGGCTTCGACTTCTTCGCCCTCTTGGTGATCTTGGCCTGGGCACTGAAAGGACAAAAAGATTAAACACAATAGGGTAAGTGAAGACAAAAGTACAACATGAGATGGTTATCATTACCCAGGCACGGTCTTGAAAGCCGGCAGACTTGACTGCATAGAGTCACCAGAAGAGGGGGAGGTCTCCTGATAATTTGAGTCAGAAGAATTGAGTGGCTGACGTATAACACCCGCCAACGGATGAAAAGGGTACAAGTGGGAAATAACCTCAGTTCGGCGCTTCCTTGATGCGTCAGGTAACCCGGAGGAGAGTTCGGTGTCCTTGCTGGTCCGGGTGTGACGCCGGCTCTCATGAACCTGTCGCTTCAAAATAAATTGAGGATCTTGATAAGCTAAAGGATGTGAAAAGCTTACTTTCCGGGTTACCCTTCGGATTTTCAGCCTTGGCAAGGGCTCCGAGTCGGAGGAAAGTGACATTACCTCTTCAACCACCGGGTTACTGGCTCGGTGTCATCCTGTTGATGAACAAGTGTTGGTAAGGCGGACAGAAATAAACAATAAAACATAACAAAGAGCTTACAGGTTCAGGGGTTACCTCTGACTCGGAGCTGTCGCTTAGTTGCATCAGCTCCGAAGCAGTTGGCCTACTTCCCTTCTTACGGGGAGCGGCTTTTTTGGCGGCTTTCTTCACCTTTGTGGCCTTCTTGGCCGCCTCATGGTCATATTTGACCCGCCAGAACTTGTCGTCAGCCTGAAAAATGCAATGATGGTTTCCTCAAAACGATTCAGATGAAAGTTATATACAGAAGAAGATAGGATGTTCAGATTGGCGGCTTACCGCTGGGGCTGGGTTGGTCTTGCGGAAGGGGGCTAACCCGGTCCTTCCACAGTCTGCCAGGCTCTCGTTTAAAAGAGCCTTGGTCATCTCCTCTGCAACATCTTCAGGAAGATCGTTGCGGCTGTGTCTCTGAGGGTCATCCTTTCGGCCCGTGTACTCGCACATTAAGCCGGGGCGGCGGCTCAATGGGATCACCCGCCAGGAGATCCAGACCCGGACCAAATCGATTCCGTTGAGACCATTGCCCAGGAGAGCCTTGATCTTGTTTATGGTGGGGAGCAGAGGTTGGCGCTCCGCTTGAGTTAGTTTGTCTGACAGTGGGTGTGTTGACTCGAGACGCGATGGGCGAAAGCCAGGCAGCGGACTTTCATCAGCCGGTGACGTGTCTTGGCAATAGAACCAAGTCATGTTCCAGTCCTTTGGGTGACTCAGCCGCTCGGCATAAGGGAAGAGACAGTCTCTCCGTCTCTAAATGGAGATGCCGCCTAGCTCCAGACTTGGCCCGTTGGCGCACTCGTTCTGGCGATTCAGGTAAAAAAGCTCTCTGAAGAGCAGCAGACTAGGTTCTTCTCCAAGGTAAACTTCACAGAACACTTGGAAGTTGCAGATATTGGACACTGAGTTGGGTCCTATGTCCTGAGGCCGCAGGTCCAAGAAATTCAGGACGTCTCTGAAAAACTTTGAAACGGGCGGTGCGAAGCCCCGGCTCATATGATCCGCAAAAATCACTACCTCCCCGTCCTTCGGCTGTGGTCTCTCTTCTGACGGGTCAGGGGCACGGTAGGACATGACGTCCTTCTTGGGCAGATATCCAGACTTAACAAAATCCGCTAGGGTCTCATTGGTGACATTGGACCTCATCCAGTTGCATGTAATGGAGGCTTTGGGAGCTTTGGGAGGCATGGTGAAAGTCGGCAGTCTAGGATAAACGGAAAATGTCCGGGTTAATTATAAGCCGGAAGAAATCTACAGTTCAATGTCAAGGTGGCGGCTTATGCAGGGGACTAATGGTATACGCTTAAGTGCATTGGGCTATTTAAGCCGCCGAGGGATTGAGAGTAATTTGATTGTCTACAGGCCTTATCACAGCTAAGCCGGAAATTTTATGGCGCGTGGTTTTCTTTAAGCCGGAAGGTTCTACGGCGCGTGGTTTCTTTAAACCGGAAATGTAAACCGCCGAGACTCAATGATTGCAGTTTTTTACTAAGTGTGGTAAAACAGGTTTCACACATCGCAGTAAATATTTTGGGTCAAAATGGTCGGGCAAAAGAAAAGTTTCTAGACCTAGAAACAGACGTGAGGAAGTTCTTGAGCTTGAACAAGGCTCTTATGCAGTAAAAAGAGGGCTATTTGCATGTGGAATAGGTCTTCAACGTCTACCGCAGTAAGTCTATACAGAGCTAAGATCAAAAAGGGGTAGTAAAATTCAAATCTACTGAGAACCGCGATGAACTACGAAGAACAGAGGAAGAACTCTGAAGCCCTAGTGCGGATCTGCCCTATGGAGTGGCGTGGACTCACCGGAGCTGAAGAGGAGCGGAGGTTGCCGCCGTTTGTCTGGACCGAGTCAGGGTGATGTAGCGGCCAAGGTTGACGACGTCCGGGGGCGCGACGGCGGTGGCAGTAGCGGAGCTCGGGCAGGGCAGCAGTGGCGCGAGGAAGAAGATGAAGGAGAGGGAAGTGGCTGAAAGCCCGTCGGGCCGGCCTATTTATAAGGCGAGCTCATAAGTGGGCGCGAGAATCAAGGAGACCACGGCGTGGTTATCTCCTCATGAACGCCTCGATTTTCGGGATGGCAGTAAAGAAAAAGATCTGTTGCGGATCTGGTGGAGTAAAAAACGGGCTTACTGGAAGATGACGTCACGGCGGATTACCCGGAGTCCAGAGGATGATGTCATGCCGGGTTATGGCCTTCACACAATTGTAAGCCGGAGGTTTTCTGTCGAAGGAATAGAAGATTGACATCAGCCGGCTCAAATCAATCTGGGGCCTAATGTTGAGGATATAGACCTTAGAGTCACCCGCCAGGAGGGGCCGGGTTGCTCATATGGTCATTGCTAGAAGCCCGGCGCCAAGCTTGAAGACGGTGGGCCAAAGATGGGCTTAAGACCCGGATATGGCTTAAGGCCCGTAGTTGCAATCATTGTTTTGGTAGAACTTGTAGTGTAAGGCAAGAATAGTTGAGAGTCCGAGCCGGACACTCTTATGAGCCGGCTGGGACTCTGAGAGCTGCAGGGCGTCAACCTCCCTATATAAAGGGACGACCCGGCAGCGGTTTGAGGCAGAGAACGATTTCATCGAGAGCCGGGCATAACAGTTCAGCTCCCTGGCGATCGTAACCCTAATCAATAACACCTCAAACTGGACGTAGGCTTTTACCTTCACCGTAAGGGGACGAACCAGTATAAACCCTCGTGTTCCTTGTCCGCATTAACCCCTTCAAGCTTCCTAGCTGCGATGGCTCCACGACTAAGTCCTAGATAGAGGACATCTGCCGTGAAAATTCCACGACACGGGCCGACATGACTAGTTGTGAATGCAAAGTGGCACTAACTTACGGGGACAGTCATACATGAATCAACATCGAGCATGTCCGTCAGCAGCATGCGAATCCGGGTTGTAGCACTGGGCTAACAGGACTCCGGTGAACCGGGCTGTAGCAGGCTAGGCAGGACTCCGGATGTCACCGCGTGACATTTCCCCGAAGGGACAGACACAGGAACGAAGTGAATCACATGTTGTCTAGTCAAGTGTTCCGGAGCAGTAGTGCCGGGCTAGTAGGACTCCGGTGATCCGGGCTGTAGCGGACTACTATGGCTCATGGAAGCACAAGACTACATTTCCCCATAAGAGAGGCTACCAAGGATAAACAACTAGGTTGTCGGATCCCACACATACCAAGCATTTCAATCATACACACAATATGCTCGATATGTGTAAATACAACATGGCATCACAACATAATTCTACGACTCAAGTATTTGTTCAATAGGCTCCGAGGAGCGAGATATTACAAACATGGGTCTCATGACCCAACATTCAGAGCATACAAGTCAAAGCACATGCAAAAGCTTAACATGTCTGAGTACAGACATCTACAAATGAAAAAGGCTGAGATGCCTGACTATCTACCAGATCCTGCCAGGGGCACTAGATCGTAGCTGAGGTAACAAGCTAAACGTCGAAGTCCACACGGAAGTACTAGTGAGACTGAAGTCTCTCTGCAAAAACATAAATTAAGAAAATGTGAGTACAAATGTACCCACCAAGACTTACATCAGAACTAACTACATATGCATCATTATCAACAAAGGGATGGTGGGGTTTAACTGCAGCAAGCCAGCTTTGACTCAGTGGCTAACCTGAACTACTACTGCAAGTAACTCTTTTGAGGTGGCGTACACGATTCCACATATTCACCAATCAATACACCACTATGGATCCGCTCCCGTCTTCCTACGAGAACGCCATCCATAGCACTCACGCTTAGCTTGCACATTTTAGAGTATCCACTTTCACTTGTCTATGAACTGTACAGGCAACCCAGAAGTCCTTTACCGCGGACACGGCTATTCGAATAGATGATGTTAACCCTGTAGGGGTGTACTTCTGCACACACGCTCTTGCCACTTATCACCATGTACACGTCGTGTATCTCGACAACCTTCAAGCAGAAGCCTGGCGCGGGAGTCGGCCATGACCTGAGTAACCACACAAGTCTCTAGTCCAGGTTTATCGCCTATTCGGGTTCCATCCGCGAGGAGATCTGGCCGGAGTTTCACCCACAGCCCCAAACGATGTGTGCAGGGTTCCCGAGACACCAAACGGGCGCCCAGTACACCGGGCCACAGTGTATCTACCGCATCATAGCCCACCCCTAGGGTCAGCGCTGCGCACGGCCTCCAACACATATCCTACAAACACCAGAAACTAGTTGCAACTCCTGGACAGAGATCAAGGCGATTAATAAGGCGAGAGAGTCAATTAAGGATCCCAATGTGTGGTAGTAGCTGTTCATGGATCACAAACACAGAACTTAGTTCCTGAGGACGGCTTCAATGAGACAACCCACCATGTACTCCTACATGGCCTCTCACCGGTACCTTTACCAAATCGTGTTCACACACTTAGCTCACGCACAGTAGGACATGTTCATCACCACTCCAATTCATTCCCGATGAATCAGACCCGACTCAACTCTAAGCAGTAGCAGGCATAACAAACAAGCATGCATGAGTAGGCACATCAGGGCTCAAACAACTCCTACTCATGCTAGTGGGTTTCATCTATTTACTGTGGCAATGACAGGTCATGCAGAGGAAAAGGGGTTCCGCTACCGCAGCATGTAACAGTTGAATCGATGTTGTCCTAATGCAGTAAAAGAGAGCAGGAGCGAGAGAGTGGGAGTGTATCAGAATGAACAAGGGGGTTTTGCTTGCCTGGCACTTCTGAAGATAGCATTGAGTCTTCATCAGTGTCAACGATCACAACTCGGAACAACGTCTACCGAGGGGAAACAACACCGGCAAATAGAGAAGAAACACGATCAATGCAATGCACAATATGATGCATGATCATGACATGGCGATATGCTGTGATTTGAGCTAATGCATCTAAGAACAGAAGGGTTTGAGCTTATTTGAACCAAAGATTCAAACTCAAACTATGAATTTATAACCTGCATTATCATCTTTTGATATCAACAGCAAGGTTAAGTTGCTTTGTCATGCATGAAAACAGTACCAATGGATAGATTGGATTTTTCTGATCATTTTTCATATATAAATTATTTGATTTGGAGCTACGGTTGAATTACTATGAGTTTTAGAAGTTTAGGCAATTTTCTGGATTTTCTAATTATTTAGAAATAAACTAATTCCAGAAAATGCATTACCATGTCAGCACTACGTCAGCATGACGTAAGCGGGTCAACGGGGCAGCCCAGGTCAAACTGACCAGTGGGTCCCGCGTGTCAGTAGCTAAACCAAATTAGCTAGGTTTAGTTAATCCTAATCTAGGTTAGTTAGCAGGGCGGCCCCACCTATCATTGAGCCACGGGAGGTCAAACCCCTTGGTCAACTGGGGTAACGTGCCGGCGTTTAGCCGCCGGCGGCAGCAGACGCGGCGGAGGGCGCGGGATTTGCACTCCGGCGACCAAAAGGACGGCGGAGGCCATGTACGGGCAGCTGGGAGCAACCCGTGTCGTTTGGTGGTGGAAGTGGAGCTCAGGGTCGCCGGAAACGACGCCGGCGATGACCTTGGCGGATGCCGGAGCTCGGATGAGGACGAACTCGTCGGTGTAGTGATCATGGAGGCTCGGGGCCAGCTCCTACGTGGCCTACATGGTGCGGTGAGGTTAGTGGGCATGGTGGTGTGGCCGTTGGGTGGCTGGAGCTACGTCGGAGACGAGCTCAGGCGGCGGCGCGTGCGGTGAAGCTTGGTGCGGTCGCTATGGGGCTCGAGAGTGAGAACTGAGAGGATGGGGAGGGGTAGGAGCTCACGGCGGTTGCAGCGAGCTAGACGGCGAGGTCGGGGACGGGCTGGAGCGGTGGTGACGGGGAAAGGGATCTCCGGCGGCGATCGATGAAGACAAGGACGAAACGAAGACTCCAGGGCGGGCGAGCGCTCGGGGCTCGGTCTGCCCGATGGAGTGGATGATGGGGAAGCTCAGGGACACGGCGAGGCGGCGTGGAGTCGACGGTAGTCGCGGGTTTCACGGTGGCGCGGCTGCGGCGGCGTCGGCCATGGTGGGAGAGAGCGAGGGAGAGAGGCAGAGGGGCGTGTGAGGTGTCCACGGGGTCGGGGTGGCGCCGCGGAGTCGCTTCAAGGCGCGGGTGAAGCAGACCAGCAGGGAGGTGGCGTGGCGCGGCGCGCGCGCGTGCGCTGTCTCCCTCCTCTGCCTACTGGCAGAGGTAGGTGATGACTGGCACGGGCCAGGTGGGGCGGCCCAGCCAAGTAAGTTGGCCTGTGGCCTTTCTCTCTCTCTTTTCCATTTAATTTTGTTTTCTATTTTTCTGCAGCTTTGTGGCTTTATTAAAAATAGCTAGGCACTCTCAAAAATCACCAAACTACTCATGCCCACTGTTTAGGATATAAACAACATGGAACATTTCAGTTTAGGATTATTTGGACATTTAAAATAATTAGTAGCATTTAAATGCCCAAATGCAAATAGCATATGATTTAATCCAGTGACCTTAAGATGACCTAGAAAATTGTGAACCAATTTGGTCAGAGGTTCTAACCCAGGACAAAAATGATGGACATTTTAGAAGGGCATTTTAGGTTCATTGAAAATAATTTTAGTAAACCCTAGTTGGTTTCAGGGGGGTGCTGGGGGTTCCGTCATCCCCTTTTCAACTTTCTGTGAAAAGTAAACATGATGCAACACCAGATGCTAGCACTAAGCATTGTCAGAACTAGGAATGTGACAATAAGCGTACCACGAGCTCATCAGCCCCAACATTTCTCTTCGGTGAGTGTTTTGCAAATACTATAGCTCGCACAGTAGCTAGCCTACTAACACCAAGAATCATCAAATAGGCCCCGCTGATATGATAAACAGTTCAAAATTACATCTAAGCATGCCATATATTACATCAAAAGCTGGTGAGGATACATCTGTTTCCATAACTCGGAGAGGGTTCACATGATTCACTATCAAACAAAAGTACTAGCAAGTACCACCCACACAAGACAGTGCACTAGCCCTAAGATGGTTTGATAACACGCATCGTTCCAGTAATTAAACACAGGGCAATGCAAACTACCCTGAAGGATTTGCGCGACCAACTATTTCTTGTCATCGATCTCTCGGGTAATGACCACAGCACGGATAGCGGCATGGGAATTGATCTCTGGGGCAATGTCCACAAGACTGACCGCGACATCGGAATCGATCTCTGGGGCGATGTCCACAGGATGGACAACGGCATCGGAATCGATCTCCGGGGCGATGTCAACAGGACGGACCGCGACATCGAAAACGATCTCTGGGGCGTTGTCCACAGGACTAGCCGCGACATCGGAATCATCAAGGACGTCCACCGGCACCTGCACAACCCTAACATATTTCATTTTTTACCTTGTGCAGCTCACCATGGGATCCCATCCCTCCGGGGGCCATCTCCTCCTCCTCGATGGGTGCCATCACCTTGCCAAGGGAATACTGCTTCTCAACGGCGACTATCTCCTCAAACTTGGCCTTGAGCCGTGCAAAGGTGGCCATCAGAGTTTCTGGGGTAGGCACGGTGGGGCCCTTGCTGTTCTTCCAGCTTTCTTTGAGGAGTTCGTCTGCCAACGTCGTCAACTCTTTGGCCAGTGCTTGTTTCTTGGAGTTCTTCGTCTCCTTTGGTTGGCCCACCAACATGGTCAACTCGTTGGTCGGTGCTCGCTTCCTGGAGATCGCTGTCTCCAGTAGGTTGTCCGCCGGCAAGTTTTTGCCTAGTGCTCCAGGATCCATCAATGAACTGACAAACAAAAAGCAATCGAAAGGAAACCACAATCGCAATGAAAACGGGAAAAGAATAGGCTGTGAGGATCGGTCGATGCTTCGCAAAATGAAGATTCTTGGAATGAAAATATAGCAGCATCACTGATTCTCCCACCTTTCCTTAGTCAGTATAGAAGAAAAATGGCAGAAGTGAGTAGCCTGGAGTGAGGTTTTCTTTAAGAAAGGGGAGAAAGGGCTTCAACGAGCGTTCCAGTGAAATGATGGTTGCTTCGTGCAGTCCATCTTCGAGGCCACTTTACCATTGCTGGTAAAGGTGTGGGTTTTGTGATATGACGGGTCATGACGGCCACACCGGGGTGACCGGTGAGTTTTGACTTAGCACCTCGCTGTGGTTTGGTGGATGGCACGCGGGCCCGGATGCTTTGATGTCCCGCATGTAGATAGAGCGGCTAGTCATATAGGAGTGGTCAATATTGTGCATCGCGACCAAGGCGGAGAGGAAAACGAGAAAACTATGTAATTAATGCATGAGTTTAATTAGGGTAGTTTTGTAAAGTACGAGATACATTCCTCCAATCGCAAAATGCCTTGGTTGATGAGATTTGAGATTTGAGCCCTATAAACCGGAAGGGAGATTTGAGATTTGAGATTTGAGATACTGCACGCGGTGTAGTCTAGTGACTTGTTGGAATCTCTAGTATACCGCATGATTCTTTGCTTCTTCTTACTACTACGTACTACTTCGCCGACATGTGGGACAGCCAGCAGCATCCGGGTCGACGTAATACGTGTCATGCACCAGATTAGAGTGCGGAACGGAAGGGGGCATCACCCCGGTCGGTGCACCGGGAAGCGGCGCTCTCTCGGCCGTCGTGCCGCTTCAAAGCCGGCGCCAGTGAGAGGTCGCCTCCGCTCTGGCCGGGCATTAATGCGGCACTGACGCTTCAGGGCGACACTGACCGGTTCACGCGGGAAGCGCACGCTAGCAAGGGAGTATAGGTTTTGAACCGTTTCATGTGTAGTACTGGTAGTTTGCAAAACTACTCGATTATTGCACTCAGTTTCCTAAGAAATTGTGGTAAAAAATGGTACTCCACAGCCCGCTTGCCTTCTCCTTCCTCTTCCACCGCCCGCGCACGTCCGCGGGAAGCGACCGGTCAACCCTTATATAGGAGTGGTAGCACAAAAAGAACCATGCATGACCACTAAAATTTCCAGATTAAATAGCCGCTCCGGCGGGAGTATGGCGTATGTTGTTACCTTCGGCCGGGCCATGGCTACCGGGCGACGGCGACCAGAGAAGAGGCGGCGGGAGGGGAATGAATGCAGCTACTGTTTGGGTTCACCGTCAGACTTAAATAAATGCGCAGCATCACGTGTACCCGCGGGTGCAGAAATTGTAACATATGTGTTTGCTTAAGTGGGCGTCACGTAACTGGTGTGTGTGTGTGTGTGTGAGAGAGATTCTGAGAGATAGAGTGCGTGTGTGCGACTCTACTCTTCGGACATGTACTCAACCTTTTGCATCGGGATATAAGTATAATTGTATTTCCTTTAGCTAGTGATTTACGTGGCCATGTTAACGTGGTTGTGTAAAAAAATGTCACTTCCTGCTCGTGATTTGCGTTATATAATTACAAGCAAGATGCTCGTGCATTGCATGGAACATCAATATGCATTTTTTTTACAAAACACATGTTGTGATTTACCCATGCAGGAGTAATCCCATGTGTAAAAACTAATGATATTTCGAGAATTTTATCGGAAAACTGGTATCTCGAGTATGTCATCGAAAAAATGAAAGATGAGAGATAAGGTGAGGAGGAGTGGAGCGTGGTGGTGACTGGTGGTCGGAATGGGCGGAGGCATGGGGATGGACGGCGCCGGCAGGCGGCAGCGGCCACCATGCTTGATTGTTCCGGAGACTTTCTTTTTTAATTGCCTAACAATGAGGTTTGGGAGATAAGGATGTGGAGAGAGGTGCGGCTATATTTTGTAAAATTATCATAGTTTGCTTTCTATCCGTTGGATATAGATCAGATGGTCTATATTACAAGATGGCAGGCACACCATCATCGCCAACTCGGTTTTTTATAAGGGTGCAAATGATAAGTTTGCTAACTACTAAAGTAAACTGGAATTTTTCCATGTTATACAAGTAAATTAAGGTGATTGTTTATCATACGGGTAAGGGTGGATGAAGGGTGGTAGGAACAACTGCTCCGCCTAGAGCATGTGTGTGTGAGATGGAGTCTCAGTGTGTGTGTGTGTGTGTGTGTGGGAAAGAGAGAGAGATGGAGTCTTAGTGTGTGTGTGCGTGTGTGTGTGATGGTGTCTTACTGTGTGTGTGTGTGTGTGGGTGGGTGGGTGGGTGGGTGTGTGCGTGTGTGTGTGTTTGTTTGTGTGTGTGTGTGTCGCGGGGTCTTCGGTGGCGGGTGTAATTTAAGTGTGCATGGCTTCATCATAGAGAGGTGATGTGTATGGCAGAGGCCACCAACGATGGGGAGAGAAAATGCCCGTAGAGAGGGAAGAGAAGGTGTGCGCGCGTGAGAGTAGTTGACATCGAGAGAACGTGTTTGTTCGAGAGACGCCAAGGAAGACTACTATATATCGATGGTGCATGTAGGCGGGAATTAAACTAAGGGATGGTCTTATTGGTTTCGGGGATATAGCGGAAGAGTGAGAGGGTGGGCGGTAGCTACAAGGAGATTGTTAAGTGTGAGTGTGTGTTTTACCCATCCAGGCGGAAGTTATGTGCACACAAGAAGAGAATGATTCGATGTGGCGTTAGGGTTGAGGGTAATTAACTACGTATGGAGACATAGAGACCTTCAACGTGCATTTGTGAGAGGTATACATGTATACGTGGGATGTGTGTGCGCGCGCGCATGATCGAGATAAAAGAAAGAAGACATAAGTCATAAGCTAAGATCAACGACATGGGACAGACGGATCGGTACGACAATATGCATGCATCCGAGAATGCAGGGAAGAAGGCCCAGCAATTGAGCATGTGTTTTTGTCTTTAAGAGATAGTGGCGTGGGCTGGAGCATGCATCTATGGCGAGCAGAGGGAGTGAGGCACAACGATTGTGCAAAAGAGATCAACCTATAAATGAAAGAAGGTTGATGGAGAAACAGATAAATAGAAAGATAAAGATGCTAGCTAGTGTGCGTTAGAGATAGGAGTCGAGTGGATCAGAAGGCTGAGTTATGGGTGTGGGTGTGAGAGAGATGAAGAAAGGGTGCATGTGACTCACATACAAACAAATATCGGAGAGAAATGAGATCCCGAGAGACGGAGTTTTGTGTCTGTGAGAGAGAAAGATATTTCAAAACTGGAGTGATAGCTAGAGAAACATATGAGGGAACACAAGATATCTCTAGGGAGAGACAGTGTGTGTGAGCGACATGCAAGAGAACAGTGGAGAAATATGAGACCCTGGGAGACATAGTTTGTGTTTGTGTGTGAGGAAGAGATATTTAACAGGAAGAGTCGTAGGTTCTCATACCTAAGGAGCGAAAGACATCTCTGTATTAGGGGTGTGCGAGTTGCACACAGGGGAATAATAGAGAGAAATGAGACATCGGAAGACAAAGTTTTGTGTTTGTGTGAGAGAAAGAGATTCCACATGGAGAATCATAGTTAGAGACACATAGTAGGGAGTGAGATATACTTAGAGAGAGAGAGAGCGATGAAGGTCGAGGGAGGGAGTACCGTCAGTGTGTTACGAAGATAAAAGATCATTGTCGACATACAGGTAGCATGAGAGATACCCGAGAGACGATTAACGCGCATAGGTCTAGAGAGATAGTCCTATATAAGCATGAGTGATAGTTATATGAGATGAATATCTGGATTAAATGGGATTCAAATATTTAAACTGGAGATCACGACATCGATAATATCATAACGCAAATTGGTGTATCAAACATGCATATTCATTTGAATTTCGGGACACGTGTAATGTTATATAGTTTATTAATATTGGTGATCCATAGATTCTTTAATTAGAAACAATGCATGGTTTATATGCAATTAATGTCTAAACAGGATACACTATATGTTGCGTATGTGAAACACATTATACATGTTTGAGAAGTAAAAAAACCCGCATGAAACACACATTAATTGGAGACAGTTAGCGAGGAATGCATACATTGGGTTTCAACATAAAGTGGTTTCAAATATTTGAAAATCCAAATTGATGGATACAACCTTATGAATCTAAGATCATGCCATTTGTAAACCATATTTATGTATAAAGGTTGTTGTGCTTTCGAAACTATATATAAAAAATGATGTATATAGAATTTTATTCCAATTGAAAATGGATCCCGCCCAAAAAAATAGAATACAAACGGGATTCGAATTGAGTTGGCACGGTAAACGTGCACTCTACAAAATTTGAACGAAGCGAGGAAAGTCGCAGTAACCGCTCGAAACCAAAATCTGCAAGATGGAAATTACTACTGCCTATCCCTGCCACGCAAAGCCTATCTGCTCGATTTCTATAGGTTTCGATAGGGGTAGGTTTGTAATTTCACTCGAACAGGACATAACCACCTCTCACCTGGATTCATACACGGTGGGCGCCAAAACAGAGTGTCCTCGGCTGAAATCGACTCCCTCCCCGATTCGTACATGGCGGGCGCAAAAACAAACTCTCATCGGAAAATATTCGGTGTATGCGAGATTACCGTCCTATCCCAACCGACTAATATTGCTGTGATGTAGGAATTTGAAACGGGGGCTAAGTTTGTAAATTTCCTCGCATTTGAGACAAGCGCGCCCTGAAGACATGGTTCCCCCTTCCTCTCCACCTCCATTTCCCCATTCGTACTCCGTGGGCGCCAAAACACCCTCTCCACCCCAGCCTCCTCCGCCCGCCACCCCATCCACCGCCATCCTCCTCCGCCCTGAAGACATGGTTCCCCCCTTCCTCTCCACCTCCATCCTCCTCCACCATGCCGGAGCTGATACCCCGACGTTGCTGTCCATTACAAGAGATCGACCTCTCTCATCCACGTCTTCGGACCGGGTTCCTTGCATCCCTTCCTCTCACTTCATCCCCGCCGTCGTCCACCTTGCCGGCGCTGCTCCTACGACAGTCTCGTCCACCGCGCCCCACCACCACTGTCTACCCTCCTAGACCTGCTTCCACGCCACCGACAGCCATCGCTACCGCAACACCGTCAAATTCTCAGCAGATGCATACACGGCGCCGCACCAGAGGCGGTACTCTTTCGTATCTGCTCAACTTATTTATCGCAGCAAGAAAATAGATCGCCACTGCTTTACTCTGATTTCTTGTCCATCACTTACTTGCTAGTTGAGAGCAAACATTGGTTTTGAAGTTGCCTTTTTTCGGTTTGCACCTTCAAATCCGCCATGGCACGCTCAACAATATACTCCCAATGCTTATGGTTTTCCCCTCATATTCCACACTAGTTAAATCACAGTAGACTAAATTTCAAAATTGGGTCAGTCGATTTTCGGAGCTTGCCGGAGTTTGCCGGTGCGAACGAAGGGGCTCGGGTGGGGACTTTGGTTGTTGGGGGGGTGGTGGTGGGGCCTCACTAAACAAAGAAAACTTGACGCGGGTGGGGCGGGGGCGGGGGTGGGGGTGGCGGAGGAACACAGGCGGTGGGGGCCGATGGTCCAGCCGACGGCCCGTGCGGTGTTCTTTATGGGAAGAATCAGAGACGAGGAAGAAGAAGGGTTACGAGACGTAGGATCTTCATCCAACCTCCTAAAATGGTCGACTGACCCAAATGTAGACATGTCTTTATATTCAGTACCATCATCGTACCTGCTTAGCACTACTCCTGCATCCATCAAGCTAAATGATGCGTCTCCGTCGTATCTAATTTTCCAAACACTTTTGCCCTTGTTTTGGACTCTAACTTGCATGATTTGAATGGAACTAACCCGGACTGACGCTGTTTTGAGCAGACTTTCCATCGTGTTATTTATGTGCAGAAACAAAAGTTCTCGGAATGACCTGAAACTCCACGGAACGTCTATTTGGAAATATTAAAAAATCCTTGCAAAAGATGAAGACCAGGGGGCCCACACCCTAGCCACGAGGGTGGGGGAGCGCCCTCCCCCCTAGGGCGCGCCCCCTACCTCGTGGGCCCCCTGGAGCTCCTCCGACCTCAACTCCAACTCTATATATTTCCTTTTGGGGAGAAAAAGTCAGAGAGAAGGATTCATCGCGTTTTACGATACGGAGCCGCCGCCAAGCCCTAAAACCTCTCGGGAGGGCTGATTTGCAGTCCGTTCGGGGCTCCGGAGAGGGGAATCCGTCGCTGTCATCATCATCAACCATCCTCCATCACCAATTTCATGATGCTCACCACCGTGCGTGAGTAATTCCATCGTAGGCTTGCTGGACGGTGATGGGTTGGATGAGATCTATCATGTAATCAAGTTAGTTTTGTTAGGGTTTGATCCCTAGTATCCACTATGTTCTGAGATTGATGTTGCTATGACTTTGCTATGCTTAATGCTTGTCACTAGGTCCCGAGTGCCATGATTTCAGATCTGAACCTATTATGTTTTGATGAATATATGTGAGTTCTTGATCCTATCTTGCAAGTCTATAGTCACCTACTATGTGTTATGATCCGGCAACCCCGAAGTGACAGTAATCGGGACCACTCCCGGTGATGACCATACTTTGAGGAGTTCATGTATTCACTATGTGCTAATGCTTTGTTCCGGTACTCTATTAAAAGGAGGCCTTAATATCCCTTAGTTTCCGCTAGGACCCCACTGCCAAGGGAGGGTAGGACAAAAGATGTTATGCAAGTTCTTTTCCATAAGCATGTATGACTATATTCGGAATACATGCCTACATTACATTGATGAATTGGAGCTAGTTCTGTGTCACCCTATGTTATGATTGTTACATGATGAACTGCATCCGGCATAATTCTCCATCGCCGATCCAATGCCTACGAGCTTTTCACATATTGTTCTTTGCTTATTTACTTTTCCATTGCTACCGTTACAATCACTACAAAACACCAAAAACATTACTTTTGCTACCGTTACTTTTGTTACCGTTACCACTACTATCATATTACTATGCTACTAAATACTTTGTTGCAGATACTAAGTTATCCAGGTGTGGTTGAATTGACAACTCAACTGCTAATACTTGAGAATATTCTTTGGCTCCCCTTGTGTCGAATCAATAAATTTGGGTTGAATACTCTACCCTTGAAAATTGTTACGATCCCCTATACTTGTGGGTTATTACTAAACAACGTTCCACTCATAATTCCAAACTTGTTGCTCAAGTACGAATCTGATATGATGCTGATATTACTAAACAGATAACATTTAATTGGTCAGCTAATGTTCCTACTTTACTTTCGAAAAAGCACGTGCACCACATATAGAGAGACAGCAGGGAGTTGCTTTCTTAATGTGCTCTGGTTCATCATGTGTGGGCACTGCGCAACGAACATTTTATTATCCAAAATCTGCTTGCTCTTCTTTACCATGTTCCTCTTCCGTTCTTCTTTAATAAGTACTCTCTCCGTTCCTAAATACAAGTCTTTGTATAGATTCCACCATGGACTACATATGGAGCAAAATGAGTGAATCTACACTCTAAAATGTATCTGGATACATCTGTATGTGATCCATAGTGGAAATCTCTACCAAGACTTATAATTTGGAACGAAGGGAGTATGATAGTAGTACAGTATGTTCCTTGTAGTGAAGATGAGCAAGGACATTTGCAGTGTAGAGGTCTATACGGTTGGTTGGTATGGACACTTTGAACTCGTCGGGCCTCTTTGATTCATAGATTTTGTAAACATGGGAATAGGATTTGTAGTGGCCTGCCCACTTGAATCCTATAAGAATAGCAAGAAAATGTGGGGAGCTGTGTCGCCTTTGAGAGTTACACTGATATTAATAGTACCGCACCTTCAGTTGAAGAGAGCTGGTATCCGAGGCCTTTCTAGCCGTACCGGCAATACTAGCACATATATTCCAGCAAGTTCCACTTTGCTGATTTTACTCTGATGCTTATGGTTTTCCCGTTATATCTACACTATGATCTGTGTAGCTGCTTTGTGTCGCACTAGCAGCAGTCCACTCTTGAAGCTAAACACCGCAATGACTTACAAAATTGGCACCAAGGCATTGAGTGACATTCTGGATGCAATGAAACTCATACGCTCCCCACCTGTTGCCTCTTGTTCAGAATATGATCCTAATGACTCTTGTTCAAAATTGCCACATATAGAGAGACAACATGGAATTGCATTTCTTTGGGCGCTGTGATTCATCATGAGTGGGCAACCAACATTGTATGCAATTAAGTGGAACCTCAAGAATATGCTTCCTCTTCCGTTCTTTAACATGTTCCTCTTTTGTTATTCTGTATTTAGTACGTACAGTTTGTTCCTTGTCAGGAAGGGGAGCAGGGACATCTGCAGTCACTAGCTGATAGAGATGGCATGTACTTGATCGATAGGCTTTCAATTACTAGCAGCAATACGACACCGTATTTTCAAGCCAGTTCCACTTTCCCGATTTATATATCGTGGTTATGGTGTACCCCTTTTATGTACACTATGATCTGCCTAGTTGCTGTGTGCTCTTGTTATCATGGTTTGGCAATAAACTCTCTATACAGAATATTTTGAACCTATCATCTGCCAACTATCCTTACTTCTGGAGCCTATTTTTTGTGTACTTGTGCCAGATTATATAAATGCACGCACCATATTACAGCACACATGAGCTCTCTCATCAGAATCCAGTGATAGCACACAAGTGTTTACAAGGGCGCCCCTATATTAGAATATCCTCTGCATTACAAAGATAATCTCACAACTATTTATGTTTTCATGGTTCTCAGATATTATACGTAATTACAGTGAATTTCAGAATCCGCGCATCAGAAGAATATTGTGGAACACTGCAATGACTTACAAAATTGGCACCAAGGCATTGAGTGCCATTCTAGATGCAATGAAACTCATATGCTCCCCACCTGTAGATTCTTGTTCAAAATATGATCCTAATGACTATTCTAACCTCGAGGAGTCAAAGGAAGATGGCCTGTCACATTCACCCATCAAGGTGCCTGCTCTAATTTGGCAAGGTTTTATTGATTGCGCGTATCTTGCATATGGTGTCTTGCATTTCTTCTACTTTGTTGCACTGCCATCTGCTTAGTTTACTCATCATATATGTCGAGATGCCATGCCCATCCATTATCAATACATATTCCATCTGTCATCATACCATGTTTTTTCACTCAAATGCTGTTCTTGTGCATCAGACATCAAAAAGGAAGAGAGTGATTGCCGAACCTGAAGGAGCAGCAGCAAAGTCCTTGAAAAACGTGGTTGTGCCGGAGAAATCAGACAGCACCCAACTTATATTGGCTGTACAACCAGTGACACAAAACGTAGGACCGACTCCAGCAGACTGTACCCATACTTCACTGGCCACACCACTAACCCCACCACATAGGACCTGCTCTCCAGCAAAAGGTATGCCGATTTCAGTTGCCATAGCACCAGCCGTACCACAGAAAAATCCCACTCCAGCAAAAAGTACAGCAAGTCCACCGGCCGAAGACCTATCCCAACTGCAGAGACGGCCAACTCCTGCAGATTGGCCACCACATTGTTCGCTCCAAATTATCTGATCTGTATGAATGGTTACATTAGTGTAGAATATATCCAATGCCAATGAATTTTTTTAGCTCTGCATTGTTCTTGTAAGTATCTGATGTCCTTTATCAGTGTACTTATATTGACAGGTAGTTGTTCATGTACCATCACTCTGCAGCTTATTTTCCTTTGCCCTCCATTTTCTACACATAAGATCTATACTCTTACCATAAGGTTGGATAACACCGATCGTAGTGAAGAAGTTTAGCTCTGCATTGCTCTTGGCTGTACTTTTGCCTGTATCGCTGTACTGACATTTATAGCTACTTGGTTATGTAGCATCACTCTTCATCTTATCTTAAATATTCTCCATTTTTTCTTATATTGTCACATCTATATTTACTCTTGACAAAATGTAGAATAAAGGCAATGCTTATGAAGAAGATTCTGTGGTAAACTTCTTGAATTGCCCCCCCCCATCAGCATGGACAAGGGCTTTATAGAGCCTGCCTTCACCAATAATGTAAGTTTGTCCTTCTCAAGACTTCAAACTTTGTTGTGTATATTTGGTTAGGCATGACTGCAACAGCTGTTTATTTTTGGTGTTTGCATCAAATTGCATGTTTAAAGTTTATTATGTACTCCAGTTCATAAACAAAAGTTTGTCCTTCTCAATTTAAGTTTTCAGTTGTACAACCAAGTTCCTTCTTCATACCATGTAAATTAAACTATACAGAGCAAGTGATCTTATTTTGCCAATCTGAAATGGGATAAATTGACAGCACACTAACCATTGATACTTATGAGTTCTTGATTTGTAATCCAGTGGTGTCGTGAAGCTGCCAAGTCCTTCACAATGTCATTTCCTACCATGTCTTGACCTGAACAATACCATATTGTGTTAATGCTATTTTAAACTGTGTCACTTTATTGGTCAGTAAGAAATGTGATGAATTGTCTGCACTGATACTTGTATGTGCAAAACCTGTCATCTGTCTGCTTGTTTATCTTTCAGAATGAGGAGGATATAAGTGTCAAACAAGTGCAGTCTCACCAGCTTGCTCAGCTGCTTGCACTGTAGCTCCCGAGCAGGGCTATCCTTTCTTGAACTCTATTGAAGGGCTGTCGGTTTTGTATATTATTTTGTCGGTGTGTTTAGTTGCACTGGTGGCGATCTTTGATGCCCAGTGTATGTAATCTGCTGTCTGCTTGTGCTTTATTATCATAGTGGCAAACTTTGATGCCCACTGGATGTAATATGCCGTAATTTATTTATTGTATACCCTAGGTTTTTTTCATATTCACGATGCTGCAGTTATTTTACTGTATATATATCCTGTCTTCGCAGTAAACCGGCCAAACCGTAAAATTACGGTACATAATCGGGCCGTCATGCAAATCACCATGTATTATCCGCATCATGGGCCCCGTCATCTTGGTCCGTTAACAGGCCTAAATGTAAACTGTCCCACTAGTAGATTCGGGCCTTTAATAGGCTGAGTAAACCGCCGCCCTATTTTCCCAAGAAAACTCAATGGGCCTTTAGGAGGCTGAAAAGTAGGTTGGGCCTGAAACATGCCGAACAGCTCACGGGCCGGCAGCAGGCCGAAATAGACCCCGGCCCATGAATGCGCCAATCAAATCATGGGCTTATAACAGGCCAAAATTGTCTCGGTCCTTGTTTGGCCCAATCAGATTATCGGCTGCGAGCAGGCCGGATGCTAACCGTGCCGTAGTTAGGCCCAACTATACGACGGGCTTTTAACAGGCCGGAATTAATATAGGGACAAAATGTTAAACGGGCCCTTAACAGGCTGAAACTAATATCAGGCCAAATTACTAAATGGGCCTTTAGCAAATGGGCCCAAAAGCGTAGCGTCCAGTTGACGGGCCGAATCTGATATGGGCCATAATTTAGCCCAAAGCCTCTTAAAGGGCCGGAACTGATCTGGGCCGTAATTTGGCCCCGAACATGGTAGGCTTTTAATGGGCTGGATCTCATATGGGCCATTATCAGGCCTGGAATGTGGCAGGCCATTAATGGACCGGATCAAATATGGGCCGGCATTTTGCCCAAAACATGGCAGCCAGTTAATGGGCCGGCCTACTAGGGTCCTCAAAATCTTGTGGGCCTAAAGCTGGCTAGCCCATTAATGTCGGTGAAATCTCATGGGCCTTTAGCTGGGCCGGCCCATTATGGTCCACAAAAATCTTGTGGGCCTTCACCTGGGCCGACCCATTATGGCGCGCAAAAATCTTGTGGGCCTTTACCTGGGCCGGCCCATTATGGCCCGCAAAAACTTGGGGGCCTTTAGCTGGGCCGTCCCATTATGGTCCGCAAAATCTTGTGGGCCTTTAGTTGGGCCGGCCCATTTAAACTTTATGGGGCACTATTGGGCCGTGCCACGTGTCGACGTATCATACGCGCTTTGGGTCCAATGAGTGGATGACATCTGTCCCAACGGTGAGCCGACACGTGTTTCCTCCAGCGAATGATGATTTTACATGTGGAAAATCCCCATTGGTCGGGGCTGTTAACGGGTTATCGGATCCAAAACCGGACCCGATAGCTTAACGGCGTTCCGTTACGGTGGATGCCACGTGTCGGTCACCCTTGACGAAAGCACTTCTATGACGCACGATTTATCGTCATGGAAGTGGACACTTCCGTGATGATAATTTTGGTAATGTCATGGAACACTTCTACGACAGCACAGGTATGACTATCTTTATTCTGTTATAAATTTGTCATGGATGTACATGCATGACAGAAAACGTGACCTACTGTGACAAACACGTATCATCACGGAAGTGTATTTTTTTGTAGTGAGAAGTGTTAGGATGATGATGTTCATATGAGGATTTTGATCCATGTGAGGAATTTGATCCACGTGAGGAATTTGGTCCATATAAGGACTTGGATGCATATGAAGACTTTGGTCCATATGAAGAATTTGATCTGGGGTTCCTATTCTTCACAGGGGGCGTCATGATGACATTCACCTGAAGACTTTCAAGGCACCTTTTGGGAACCCAGATTTTTTTCATAGGGGGACAGTTCCTGCAGTTAGTGCCAACGTATCTAGCAAATACTTCACCATTCTGATTTTCGAACAGTTTATAGTTGGAGTCAAATGACTCATCAGAAGAATATGAAGATTCACTTGTAAAGCCAGGTAAAGTGGATGGATCTACGGGAGGTCCCTTTGCAGCAACCCATGAGGTTTTGGGATACTGCTCAGGTTTCCAGTAGGTCCCATCAGCATTGAGTTTCCTCTCAAAGGCAATACCCTCTTTCCTAGGGTTCCTGTTGAGGATCTGCTTTTTAAGCACATCACAAAGTGCCTGATGCCCTTTGAGGGTATTGTATATGCCTTTCACATACAATTCCTTCAGCCCTGCATTGTTAGTGATACTAGTAGCATGCTTAGATGAGGAATTTGTGATAGCACAGACAATTGATGAATTTGCAGCAATAGAAGCATTTGAACTTTCAGGTGAAGAATTAGCAGATTCACGTTCAATGCATTTGAAACATGGTGGAATGAATACACCCTGAGTGGCACTGATCTGTTGAGCAAGCAATGAATCATGTTCTTTCTGAAGATCGTCATAACTCTCCCTTAGCTTTTCAAGATCTTGCTTTCTTTGAAGAAATTCATAAGAAAGCTTCTCATGATCAGATAAGAGAGTGTTATGATGATTTTGAAGGTTGTTAAACTTAGACTGAAGTCTCTGAAGATTATCAGTATGAGTTTGAGTTTGATCCATTTCTTCACCCAACATATCATCGCTTTCATCAAGCATGTTTTGAACTTTTTCCAAAGCTCTTTGTTGTTTAGTGCCAAGGGAAGCAAGTTTGGTATAGTTGGGTCCAAATTCATCACCAGATTCATCATCACTAGACTCAGATAGGTAGCATTCAGTTATCTTGGCACCTTTTGCCATAAGCCATGGTGCAGAGGATGATGATTCTAGATCGAAAGTCATCGCCTTGAGCGATTCCTTGAAATCCTCAAACCAGGGATCATGACGAGTTCGATGACCTTCATAGACCTCAGAGAGTCGGTCCCAGATAAGCTTCGCATGGCTGAGATGCATAATGTTCCTGAACTAATTTTGGGACAAACAGGAGCAGATGATGTCCTTCGCCGTGAGGTTAAGTAGAGTGTACTTGCGAATATCATCAGCCTCCTCCATCTTGCATAGATCGATAAGACCAATCTCAGTGACGGTCCACAGTTCGTTTTTCATCGCCACACGGCGCTTCTTCATCATGGCCTTCCACTTGGGATAATCATGACCGTCAAAGATGGGGCATGTCACTGTCTTCATTCCCGCGGTCGACATAACTAAAACTCCAGGCGGTTAAACCAAAATCACACAGAACAAGGGAGTACCTTTCTCTGATACCAATTGAAAGTGCGTTATATCGACTAGAGGGGGGTGAATAGGCGATTTTTACAAATTCGTCACTGAGGAATTTCAAGGTGAGAAAATTCCTAAGTCACAAACAACTAGCAGCAGTAAGTACTCAGATGCAAGCATAATAGAGCAGTAGCACAGTCACCATGATGAAATGAAAACAAGCACAGAGTACAAGTAGCGTAAACACATGATAGTAGGCTGAAGACAAAGTGACTGAAGAAATAGGATTGAGGAAATTGAGAAAGTCTTCAGTCAAAGTCTTCAAACAGTAACGATCAAGTACTTCAGCCTATGAATGAGGAAATGGAAGGTGTCGGATTACGAGTTCCGGCAAAACCCTTGAGGTTCGAACACTGGGGTGCGCACGAAGATCTCTCCACCCTCTAGCTCGCATGCATCATGATCTCACGGCCTAGCTCGACGAACCCAAAGAACAAGGGGACACAAGATTTATACTGGTTCGGGCCACCGATGTGGTGTAATACCCTACTCCAGTGTGGTGTGGTGGATTGTCTCTTGGGCTAAGGATGAACAGTACAAAGGAAGAACAGCCTCCTGAGGAGAGGTGTTCTTGTGCTTGGTCAGCTGGTTTGTTGTCTCTCTAGCCGATCTAGACCTCTCCAATATGAGTTCCCCCAAGCTATGGTGGTAGCTATCCATAGCTAGCCCTATTTATAGTGGCCTTGGTCCTCTTCCCAAATATTGAGCGGGAAGGGATCCCACAACGACCAAGTTTAAAGGGGGACAACGAGTACAAGTTATCCTGACAAAAGTAGTCTTCGCCTGCCAAAGGCTCTGGCGGCGCCGCCGTCTTGGGCTCCACGGTGACCTCCGTCCTGCCATCCTTCTGTTCTTGGTCTTGTTGCACCGATATGGAAACCTTTGCCTGATGCCCCGGAACCCCTCGCCTGCACTTGCCTCTTTACCACCAAAGAGGAAACGAGGACACTGTGTGCACTGGCGCCCGCCTGGTCATGGTCGTCATGGCTTGCGTTACAGGGACCTCGCGAGGTGCCCCTTGCCTTGATCTCTCCGCTCCTCGCGAGCCAGCCTGGTGAGGCCGCCCCTGAGGAGGTCTTGCATCATCCGCCTCGCGAGGCTTGGCCCCTCGTGAGGGTCTTGAGTGTTTGCTGGTGAAGAGGGGCCGTACGGGGCCGCTGCTGGAGCCACGCCGTGGGCCGTAGGCAGGCAAGTCTGGGGACCCCCGTTCCCAGAACGCCGATAGTAGCCCCGGTCCCAAGGCACGGTCGGAGTTGGCTTCGAGGCGAAGCCAAAGGGGCAAGTGCGGAGGGCCGCGGGCCCCAATAGCCTGCAGCCTCGCTTGACCCGTGGCCACTAATTTGACGTGGGCGTCTCCGCTTCCCCACGCTGCCTCGGCAACTGCCCGATTTGACGAGTCCCTGCTGCATGTAGAGAAAAATCATCATTACTTGTCATCGTGGGGATCGCCGGTTGGCCTTCTCCTGCTATAAATGAGGAGGGGGACGGAGCCCTCGTCGCTCATCTCTTCCTGCTCCGCTCGTTTCTTCTCCCTTGCTTCACTACTGGCAGGGACACCCATGGCGCCTGTGAAGAGGCTCTCGGCCGCAGAGAAGGGGAAGGCTCGCTAGGAGGGGCCTGGCTCACGACCGCCCAAGAGGGGGCATGGCCGTCCCAGCAAGCACATCGCGACCCCCGCCGCGGCCCCTCGCGGCCGCGGTGGCGCCTCTTCGCGTGGTGGGAGTTGCCCAGGTTGTGGCAGCCCCGTCGATGAATGGAGGCGCACCATTGACGGTGTCCTGGACTAGGGGGTACTCATCACGTCGTCTCCTGATCAGTTTGGATTGGGCCGAGGACTCCCATGGCCGTATACTCATGGGCCAGTTCAGACAGCTGCCGCATACAAGGAAGATTCCACAAGACTTGGTGATCTAGACAAGGACTCCTCCCCACCGGCGTATTTGGCTAGGACTCTTGTTATCCTAGGCCTCTGGTGCATTATATAAACCGAGGCCAGGCTAGTCGATAGATCATATACAACAATCATAATCATAGGCTAGCTTCTAGGGTTTAGCCTCTACGATCTCATGGTAGATCAACTATTGTAATACTCATATCATCAAGATCAATCAACCAGGAAGTAGGGTATTACCTCCGTCGAGAGGGCCCGAACCTGGGTAAACATTGTGTCCCCCGCCTCCTGTAACCATTAGCCTTAGACGCACAGTTCGGACCCCCTACCCGAGATTTGCCGGTTTTGACACCGACATTGGTGCTTTCATTGAGAGTTCCGCTGTGTGATCGGCAAAAGGATCAATGGCTCGACTGCAGATCAACTGCGACGTCGGCTTCTTCATCACCGGCTCGACTGGTCACCTTGGCTGGACCGAAGACTGTGCCTACCTCCGATCGTCATGTTCGGAGGAGGGCCTTCATCAACATCAACTATGATCTCTATCAAGATCATGGAGGAATCATCCAGGGAGCCCGGGGGCTCAACGTCAACCTTGCCCTCGGGCGATCGTGCTGTTTTTTTGGACAACGAACTTGTATCGGCCGCCACCGCCGCCTCGAGTGTCGTTTTAACGATTGCTTCAGTGGAGTTGTGCGGAATTGAGTCTACAACAACCCTGGAAAATTTCGTCGAGTTCCGATGGAGGAATCTCTGGCAATCCACGATATACCGGAGCCCTGTCAAATCTGGACAGGAATCTGGACGAGTTTAGGGCATGGTGTCCAGCTTCGAGCTCGGACGTCCTTTGGAAGATCCAACCGTTGATCGGCTGCAGAATTCCTATATCTACCACCCCTCAAAATTTCAGCTCGATCCGACCTCCAAACTCCGGGAACCTTCCAATTAGTGCATCACTTTTCGGATCTGTTTTCTGCGCGAGAAACGAATCCGACCCGAATTCATCTTTTTTCTGAACGGGATTTCGGACATCCTTTTTGAAGGAAGTTTTGTATGGGGTATTGTGTTTTGTTCCCAAACACATCCCGCTAATTTTGAAGTCTTTTCCAACATGATCTTCACCATCATGCTGGTGTCAAACCAGTCCGGCAATATTGCTCCACGGCTGCCGGCCTGCGCTAGACACGTCGTCACTTTGTTGAGCCGAGCTCAACTTCTTCGGATCATCATCTCGGCGAGCCGAACAGGAGTCCGGTGTCAGAACCCCGATTCCAAGTCACATAGATCTAGCCGGTAACACCCCATATCACTTTGCGGCCTCACGCATGGTACTCCCACGGGTGTCGCCTTACCATGGCCCGGGTCCGTTTGCTCCTTTTGGCTCACGTATATGATAGTGTCGCTAGCATCCATATGACAGAGAACCCGGGCCGAAATGAATAGTCGTGAACCCAAAGTGGCACTAACTTACGGGGACATGCATACATGAATAAACATCGAGCATGTCGGTCAGCAGCGTGTGAATCCGGGCTGTAGCACTAGGCTAACAGGACTCCGGTGAACCGGGCTGTAGCAGGCTAGGCAGGACTCCGGATGTCACCGCGTGACATTTCCCCGAAGGGACAGACACAGGAACGAAGTGAATCACATGCCGGCCAGTCAAGTGTTCCGGAGCAGTAGTGCTGGGCTAGCAGGACTCCGGTGAACCGGGCTATAGCGGACTATTATGGCTCATGGAAGCACAAGACTACATTTCCCCATAAGAGAGGCTACCAAGGATAAACAACTAGGTTGTCGGATCGCACACATACCAAGCATTTCAATCATACACACAATATGCTCGATATGTGTAAATACAACATGGCATCACAACAAAATCCTACGACTCAAAGTATTTATTCATTAGGCTCCAAGGAGCGAGATATTGCAAACATGGGTCTCATGACCCAACATTCAGAGCATACAAGTCAAAGCACATGCGGAAGCTTAACATGTCTGAGTACAGACATCTACAAATGAAAAAGGCTGAGAAGCCTGACTATCCACCAGATCCTGCCGAGGACACAAGATCGTAGCTGAGATATCAAGCTATGCGTCGAAGTCCACACGAAACTACTAGCGAGACTGATGTCTCTCTGCAAAACAAAAAATAGGCAAACGTGAGTACAAATGTACCCAGCAAGACTTAAATCAGAACTAGCTACATATGCATCAGTATCAACAAAGGGGGTGGTGGAGTTTGACTGCAGCAAGCCAGCGTTGACTCAGTGGCTATCCTAAACTATGACTGCAAGTAACTCTTTTGAGGTGGCGCACACGAGTCCACATATTCACCATATTAATACACCACTATGGATCCGCTCCCGTCTCCCTACGAGAAGGCCATCCATAGCACTCACGCTTATCTTCCGAGTTTTAGAGTATCCACTTTCACTTGTCTATGAACTGTACAGGCAACCCAGAAGTCCTTTACCGCGGACACGGCTATTCGAACAGATGATGTTAACCCTGCAGGGGTGTACTTCTTCACACACGCTCTCGCCACTTACCACCATGTACATGTCGTGTATCTCGGCAACCTTCAAGCGGAAGCCTGGCGAGGGAGTCGGCCATGACCTGACTAACCACACAAGTCTCTAGTCCAGGTTTATCGCCTATTCGGGTTCCATCTGCGAGGAGATCCGGCCGGAGTTTCGCTCATAGCCCCAAACGATGTGTGCAGGGTTCCCGAGACACCAAACGGGCGCCCACCCCTAGGGTTAGCGCTACGCACGACCTCCAACACATATCCGACAAACACCAGAAACTAGTTGCAACTCTTGGACAGAGATCAAGGCGATTAATAAGTCGAGAGATTCAATTAAGGATCCCAATGTGTGGTAGTAGTTGTTCATGGATCACAAACACAGAACTCAGTTCCTGAGGACGGCTTCAATGAGACAACCCACCATGTACTCCTACATGGCCTCTCACCGCTACCTTTACCAAATCGTGTTAACACACATAGCTCACGCAAAGTAGGACATGTTCATCACCACTCCAATTCATTCCCGATGAATCAGACTCAACTCAACTCTAAGCAGTAGCAGGCATAACAAACAAGCATGAATCAGTAGGCACATCAGGGCTCAAACAACTCCTACTCATGCTAGTGGGTTTCATCTATTTACTGTGGCAATGACAGGTCATGCAGAGGAAAAGGGGTTCAGCTACCGCATCATGTAACAGTTGAAAATGTTGTCCTAATGCAGCAAAAGAGAGCAGGAGTGAGAGAGTGGGATTGTATCGGAATGAACAAGGGGGTTTTGCTTGCCTGGCATTTCTGAAGATAGTATAGCTCTTCATCGGTGTCATCGATCTCATCGTCGAAACCATGTCTATCGAGAGGGGACAAATATCGGCAATAGAGAAAGAAACACAATCAATGCAATGCACAATATGATGCGTGATCATGACATGGTAAAATGAGTGTGTTGGGCTGATGCAACTACAACCAGATGGGTTTGAGCTATTTTGAACCAAAGATTCAAAGTTCATACTCATTTGTGACCTTAAATAGTGCTTTATCATGTTTTGCACTAAACAGCAATTTAACTTGTTTAAACATGCATGAAACCAGTACAGATGGATAGATTGGATTTTTCTGATAATTTTTCATATATAACTTATTTCATTCTGAGCTACGGTTGAATTTCTATGAATTTTAGAAGTTAAAGACATTTTCTGAAATAAATAAATCATTTCTGATTTATTTCAAATCCCAGAAAATGTTTACTGCATCAGCAATACGTCATGCTGACCTCAGCAGGTCAAACCTGACGAGTGGGGTCCACTAGTCAGTGACCCAGTGTTGTTCAGTGTCAATGGCAGGTGGGTCCGGTCAACGGACACGTCAGCGTGGTCAAAGCTGACACGTGGGTCCCGCTAGGTTATAAACTAATCAAAATAGAAAATAAACCCGGTGTTAATTAGGCGTGGGGCCCAGCTCTCTGTGTCACTGAAGGGTTTAATTAGTGGATCATTAGCCACTAATGTTGCCCACGTCACCTAAACGGCGATTAGCCGCCGGTCCTAAGCAGGACGCGGCGGCGCACCTCGTCCGGGCGACTCCGGTGACGAGAGCGTGTGTGGGTGGGCTCGTTGGAGAGCCCTTGCCGGCGCGCGTCGAATGGTGGTGGTGGTCGGGCCTGTGGTGGTGGGAGTCATCGCCGGCGACGACTTTGGCGGCAGCCGGAGCTCGGGTGAGCTTTGGGCCGAGGCTACGGCGAGCGAGGCATCAACAGGCTCTACGTAGAGCGGGGATCAAGCGCGGCACGACGGCCGGGCCGTTGAGTGGCCGAGGGCACGTCGGCGGCGAGCGCAGGCGGCGGCGCGTGCAAGTGGACGCGGTGCGGCAGCTACGGCGTGCGAGAGAGGGAGCGGAGAGGGGGAGCAGGGGCAGGAGCTCACGGCGGTTGCGACGAGGCGAACGGCGAGCTCGGGGAGGTTCTGGAGCGGTCGGGGCGGCGAGGGGAATCTCCGGCGATCCAAGGAGGAAGACGATGGCAGGACGGCGATGGAGAGCTCCCGGTGAAGCGTAGCTCGACAAGGAGGAAGAGGGCGTCGTGGCGGAGCTTCTTGGCGCGTCGGCGGGGCATGGGGTGGCCGGTGGCCACGGCAGCAACAAGCGGCGGCGACGGGCTCGCTCGCCTTCGGGAGAGGGAGCGAGAGAGGCGAGGCAGGGAGAGAGGGGAGCGGTCGAGGGGGTCTAGGGGTCTGCGTGGCAATGCCAGAGTCGTCCAGAGCGTCGGGGGGGGGGGGGTGCACGCAGGCAGGCAGGAGGTGGCCGGCGCGCGTCGGGCACATGCCCGCATCCTCCTGGCGGGGTGGGGAAGACGACTGGCAGCTGGGCTGCACAGTAGCGGGCCGCGTGGGTTGGTTGGCCTCTCTGGTGGGCTTCACAGGCGAGACCAGGTAAGTTACAGGTACTCCCTCCTGCTCTGTTTTCTATTTTAATTACTGTTTTCTATTTGTTTCAATCTGTTTTGATTTAGTTCAAGCACTAAATCATTTTTTTCTTCTGATAATTTTTGCAGGGACTGAAAGGAATATTCTAGAGCCCCTCACAAAATAACAGAATTATTGAAGCATTAAATATATTTATAACATATATTTGCTCCAACTCAAATACAATATGTATTAGTTCAAAGATCCAAAATGTCATGGAAAAATGTGCATCATCTCTGGTTACTGTTTCCAGCATTTTCCAAAAAATGATGAACATTTTTGAAAGCCACTTTGGGTTCACTAAAACTATTTTGGTTGAACCTATTGATTTCCTTTGATGCTAGGGTTTGAAACAATCCCCATTTCAAATTCAAAATAATTTAAACATGATGCAACACATGACTAGCTAGCTCAGAGCATACTAGAACTAGGGATGTGACATCCGGCATCGCGAAGGATAAATCATCACCAACATCGCTGCCCCATGGATTACACGGAGCAGGCACGCCGGCATCGCCGCACGGTCACTTCATCAAGCCGGCATTGACCACATCACGAGTCACGACCTGCATCGGCAGGGCCGCACTGTTGCTTTTTCAAGCCGATGTCCATCACGCCGACCTACTTTGACTCATCGGCTGACATCGAGGCTTCAACACCTCGGCTGGATCGGGGGCTTCACCATCTCTTCATCAGCCTACTCCGGAGACTTCGGCGTCACCAGTCAACCGGCTTCGTCACGTTAGCTGGACCGGGGGCTTTGCCTCGGCGAGCCAACCTTTACCAGCATCGCCATGTCGTCGCTTCACCGCCCATCAGGCAATGAGAATGCGGATCGAGTCCCAATTTTGGGAGTCCCTTTTCTTTGGATTGGTACAACAAACAAACCAGGTGCTATTAATCCTAGTATTTTTTGCTTGTTTGGGTTTATTTTTCCCAAGGAATTATTACTCTGGTTTGTCCATCATCTGTACACAGGTCTATCAAATGATGGCCGCATTAACGATGGTCGCGTGGTGGTTCGACCAGTTTCCGTACATAGTCCGGCCAACACCGCATCCGGAACTCGGACCGACCTGTGAATTCAGGCTTTTCCACACCTTTACCGCATTACGCCGATGCCCTACATCGACATTGACTTCGGCGCCAGGCCATATTCCTTTTATTACTCACTTTGCATAAGTTATTTATTATGCAACATTTTTAATTTACCATTATTATTATTACCTCCGGTTTGCACTATTTTTTGTGCACAGGTAAATGATTGGGGTCGGGCAGTGTTGTCACCTCGGCGTACTAACATACCACGTCACCTCGGCTGGACGGGGGGCTTCGTCAACACCTCATTAACCCACGCCGGGGACTTCGGCGGCCTGCATTGGTCGCGCTATGTCACCTCTTCGGAGTGCTGAGTTATTCCCTCGGCCACATCGGGCTTGGGGGCTGAGACCTTGTCCCGCACCAAGCTCGGACCGCGTCATCAATGCCGAACACATTAACCAGCTAAGTCGCTTTGACGCTCAAAAACTCCCAGTTTTAAATTTTTTTCGATTCGACCAAACATTATACCTTTTTGGCAAAAAGTGGCTTGTGAAAAATTTCCTTGTCGAAACTTTGTTTGTGACACACAAATTCAAATACCCCGTTTACTTGAGGGCTTCCTTTATGAAGCTTTTCCTCTCGCATATGATTATTCCTTGTTCGTGTATTACGCCACAATATGCACCATATTGACTTAAGCGATTTGCAAGCTGGGTTGCCTTGCTCCTGTGTTTACCCCTACATTCCCGATTGGTCGGCTAGGGAGTAAAGGGAGCACCTCTGCGTTTGTCACGATCGGGTCATCCGAGCCGGACCTCAGACTGGGTGAAGCCGAAAGCTAGCGCTCTTATTGTTTTCAATTATGGTCGGCACACAACGGAGCTCATGAGTACAAAAAATCTATTGCACAAGTCTCATAGTAACAATGAGCACCGAAGAAAGGTATCGGTGGGGGTACTATTTTCTTCGAAGATGCTTCTTACACTTCGTCAGTAATATAGCATAAGTTCCTTGAGCGCGCTTTGTCTATTACAGCCTTATGGCCTGAT
This sequence comes from Aegilops tauschii subsp. strangulata, assembly GCF_002575655.3. Classification (NCBI taxonomy): domain Eukaryota; kingdom Viridiplantae; phylum Streptophyta; class Magnoliopsida; order Poales; family Poaceae; genus Aegilops; species Aegilops tauschii. Next base: position 365,285,136 of record NC_053035.3, on the reverse strand, counting down.
TGCCCGGTTATCGGAAACACCGTCGATATTCTCGATAGGTGGAGTACATAACACTTTTCGGCCCTTGACCGAAGAGGGAGAAGCCGACGGTCGGTTAATACGCGTATAAAGTTCGAGTGAACACAGATATGATATAAGTACTTTGGTACATACAATCATTATACATAAAATTCTTTTACCCAAGTCACTTGGGGGCTCTTAAATTTATATGAGCCGTTTTATAATAAGTGTTCTTCTTCTTAGTCGTTGCAAAGTTTTTTTATTATTTATCACTCCTTTTTTCGACACGAGTGTGTGGTCACTAGCCGGGGAGCCTAATTTCTCTCTCAAAGCCGCTAGAGTTCAGTTTGCTAAACTGGCCTAACAAGAAGTACTCCGCCTTCGGGATAGGAGGTTGAAGCCGTAGACTGACCCGCTTGAAGTCTTGAGATAGGATGTGTCATGTTAAAGCACGACAGAAGCACCTATTTTTTCTAAGACCAATTTTCGATTTGGCACCGAACACTTGATCTAGTTCGGGCATCCAGTTTTTGCTGAAATTTTCCGTTTTCCAAGCCTATGGCACTTTTAAACTATTTGTGTGTTTCCAGCATAAGTCTCGCAGTGCAACGCCGGACACCTTTAGAGATTGGGCAAAAACATTCTCAGACACTACTATATATGCATTGGTTTCGAATTGTGTCTCTGGTCAATAGTTGGGTTGCCCAGCTCCTGTGCTTGCCTCCTACATTCCGCTTTGTTCAGCTAGGTGTGCAAAGGGAGAACCACTCCGATTGTGCTTCCAGCTCGCATGCTTAAGCACCTCAGTGGAGAAAGCCGAAAACTGACTGTCACAATAAGTGTAAACTGGTCAGCGATCCGATGACTATGTTAAATGATGGACCGTTCATAACATTGGCCGAAGTGTTTACGGCTTGACCTCGGATGTCGCCGAACACTAACCGGGGGCTCATAGCTAGCTTCCCCAGTTTAAAGCTCCTATGACTAAGCGAAAGTTACAAAGCCCGCATATCTGATTGCCTCGTTTCCGCTAAGACAACCGCCTTCGGGCACCGAGACGTCGGCTAAGGGTTCTCTTGTTACTGCGGAAACACCCTGCGTAGTATCTACAAAGGGGTAGAAGCCGACGATGGGCCACTTTCAACTGACAAACGGTCACAATGGAGTCAAAATACTGATGTAAAGTACTTGGATGCATAGAATCATTACACATAATCTGTGATTTTACTCTGGATATTGATCCTTAATTCGGCCACCCGTGCCCACATTAAGGCTCGGGGGCTACTGGGACTTGCGCTCATTATTTACAAATATTAAAGGGGCACATCGATCCCCTGATTTGGTGTTGCCACCCGACCAGTGTCTCGGGGGCTACTGCATTGCCTATTCAATGTAGAAAATTCAAAGGGCTCAGTGTTCGGCTTGACCGAACTATGGGAAAGCGCGTCTTCAGACAACAATAAGTACCATCTGGACCTATCTGGCATCAAGCTAATATATCACGGCGACTTCTCATGACCCTCTCTCAGGGGCCCGTCCGCTGATCTTTATTATATACTACACTGCGTTTCTATTCTTACGTATGCTGCGGAGCTAGGACTTGATCCTCAGGCCGATTTCGCAAATCGACCTGAGTCTCAGGGGCTACTAGGATCAGCAGTTTTATGTTTTCCTTCAGGTGCATCTCGGGTTTTAGACCGACACACACCTTGAGGGCTACTGGATATACATATACTGGCTATATGTCTCGCAGAGAATAAATTGCGCCAATCAAAAATATTCGCAAAAAATCTGCCCGCGGTCGGGGTGGTGCACCACCTTGGAAGCAGTCCGGCATAAAGCTCGGGCGCCAGTGGCTAGCTCCATAGAGGGCATTTCCGGCATTAGGCACAGCTAAACACCTTCAACTTTTTAGAACCAAGGTGGTCTATGACACCTCGGATACATTCCGGCGTTGGAGCTTGGATATAGTCCGGCGTTGGGGCTCGGATACAGCCCGGCATTGGTGCTCGGCTGCAAAATATACCTCGAATACAGTCCGGCATTGGGGCTTGGACGTAAGAGGACACTGCCGCCCGGGAACAACTTCAAACCCGAGGTGTGGCATAAAAATAACAAGGCATTTATAAAGGCAGGAAACTTAAAGGGGCTCCTCGGATACCCGACGTGTAAACTCGTCGAATGCATTTCGGCGATCCTCAAGATCGAAGATGAGAAGATTTGTTGAACCAGTTTTCAAGACCGACAACCGAAGATGAAGAACAGTTCGGAAGAATCGAGGAGCGTCCCCAACATGAAGACCGGTTCACGGGGCTACTGACGGTGTCCTGGACTAGGGGGTACTCATAACGTTGTCTCCCGATCAGTTGCATTGGGCCGAGGACCCCCATGGCCGTATACTCATGGGCCAGTTCGGACAGCTGCCGCATACAAGGAAGATTCCACAAGACTTGGTGATCAAGACAAGGACTCCTCCCCACCGGCGTATTCGTCTAGGACTCTTGTTATCCTAGGCCTCTGGTGCATTATATAAACCGAGGCCAGGCTAGTCGATAGATCATATAAAACAATCATAATCATAGGCTAGCTTCTAGGGTTTAGCCTCTACAATCTCATGGTAGATCAACTCTTGTAATACTCATATCATCAAGATCAATCAAGCAGGAAGTAGGGTATTACCTCCATCGAGAGGGCCCGAACCTGGGTAAGCATTGTGTCCCCTTCCTCCTCTTACCATTAGCCTTAGACGCACAGTTCAGGACCCGTCACCCGAGATCCGCCGGTTTTGACATCGACAGCCATGGTCGCGCGGCCTCCTAGGCCACGCTTCCACTCAACGGAAGTGCTGCCGGAGTTCGTCGTGTGGTCAGAGAACCCGGCCGGTACTTGGCTTCAACTCCCGCACTTCTTTGCCGGCGAGGTGCCAGCCACGGGTCCAGGCGGTCTCTGGCTGTAGGCGGACGGCTGTTGCAGAAAGGCTTCGTGGTTCGCGGTTGAGGTCTCTGTCGCAGGCAACGCAGCCCTGGCCCGCGGCTGGCAAATGTTTGCCCCCGCGCGTGGCCTGGGCCGGTGGTGCTCCCTCCACTTCAAGTACGATGGCAACACGACCCTCTACGTGAGGGTGTTCGGGGAAGATGGCCGCCGCGTCGGGTGTTGCCCTGAGGACAACGATGGCTGTGAGGCGCTCAGTCTCCAAAATGGCCACGACGAGGGTGAAGGCAGGCTTGCCCTCGGCGCTGGCCATGGCTCATCCAGCTACGGCGACTCTTCTTCTGGCGACAGCTCCAACATCGGCAGCTACGACCAGCCGCCACGCTGCCGTGCCCGCTTCGAAGGTGGCAGCGGGTTGTCTCGTTGCCGCGCTCCAGTGAAGCGCGAGGGGGGGTCTGGCTGAGCTCAGGAGAGCACCATGGGCCCATCCTCGCAAACTGCCGCGGGCGCACGCGCCACTTTTGTCTCGTTCTTCCTTTCCTTCCTGCATTAAGAGAGAGACAAGTATGGGGCCCCGCTGGGGCATGCAACAACTATGATTTCCAAGTGGCTATGCTATGTTTATCGTTCTTGTATCGTGTTGCAGCGTCAGCTTTTTATGTAGGTGCGTAGGAATAACTTAACATGATGCGCTTGAAGTAGTCTCCGCATCGTGAGGTGCATACTTCGCAGTATCTGGCGAGGCTTCCTTGGCTAGGGAGGCGTCTAGGGACTGCAAAAATTCGTTAGGAAACTTATGTTCTTCCGAGCCCCAGTCACAGATGCGGCCGGCCATGACCCAGCGCTCCGCATCGCGGTACCCGGGGGGGCACGGATTGAGAGAGGTGCACCAGCTTGCGAGCTCGAGCGAGGGTGCCTTGCGAAGAACAGGAAAACGCTCACGAGGGCACCTGTCCAGCCCCCTCACGAGGCATGCGAGGGAGAGTACGGGTTAAAACGAGGAACCGAGGGCAGAAAAGGAGGCAAAAGGGCAATGGAACCAAGCCAGCAAGGAACACCAGAAAGCAAATTCTCATTAAAGAGGGGCAAGCCAAGTGCGGAAAGCAAATGAAAAGCTGCGTCCGGCACCTAGTCTAGTCTTCTTGTCTTCTCACCAGCGCGGAGCTAAGTGCTGCCACTAGGACATGGGAGGGAGCCCCCGAGGCCCGAGGGAGGCACTCCTGAGACTCCGGGGCGTGTACAGCCCACTCATTATTACGTGAGAGTGTCACGAGCGGAGACCTTCACAGGCACTGGGACTTGCTTCACAGGGGCCGAGCCTTGCTTCATGGGTAGAACATCTGGAGGTGCTGGATGTTCCAAGCGTTCTGGATGGGGATCCCGTCCTGCGTCTCCAGGCGCGCGGTGCTAGGCCTGGAGACATGGGCGACCCAAAACGGGCCCTCCCAGATGGGTGAGAGCTTGTGCAGTCCTTCCCTGGAGAGCACCCGCCTCAGGATGAGATCACCCACCTCGAGCGTCCTGGAGCGGACGCTGCGGCAGTGGTACCGCCGCAGCGCCTGCTGGTACCTTGCGGCTCGGAGCGAGGCTTCATGGCGGCGTTCCTCCCCCAGCACGAGGTCCATCCCCCGCGTGGCGTCCTGCTGCGTTTCATCAAACACCAGGACCCGCGCGGAGCGATGCCTGACCTCGTGTGGGAGAACCGCTTCTGCTCCGTAGACGAGGAAGAACGGGGTCTCGCCTGTCGGTTTGGTGGCAGTGCTGAGGATGGACCACAACATGGACTGGAGCTCGTCGTGCCAGCCCCTGCCGCAGGCCTCAAGCTCCTTCTTGAAAGTCCTGGTCTTGAGACCCCTCAGGACTTCTGCATTGGCGCGTTCGGCCTGGCCGTTGCTCCTAGGGTGCGCCACGGAGGCGTTGCTGATCTGCATTCCAAGGTTAGCACAATATGTTTTGAAGAGATTGCTAGTGAATTGTGAGCCTTTGTCGGTGATGATGCGGTTCGGGACCCCAATCGGCTTACGAGGCCCTTCATGAACTTGACTGTTGACCCGGCTAGGATAGTGCGGACGGCTTCCACTTCTGCCCACTTGGTGAATTTGTCGATGGCGACGTAGAGGTAGCAGTAACCTCCAGGCGCTCGAGGGAATGTTCCCAGGATATCCATCCCCCAGACCGCGAACGGCCATGAGAGCGGGATAGTCTGGAGGCCTTGAGCTGGCTGGTGGATCTGCTTGGCGTGGAATCGGCAGGCCTCGCAGGATTTCACCAGCTCAGCACCATCGTTGAGTGCCGTAGGCTAGTAGAACCCGCAGCGAAAAGCCTTGACGACTAGGGTGGGCGACGACGAGTGGTGCCCGCAATCTCCGCCATGTATGTCAGCCAACAGCTCATTCCCCTGTTCCCTGGAGATGCATTGTAGGGAAACATCATTTGGCCACTTCCTGTATAGCTCATCGTCCTGAATGCAGTACGTCGTAGCCTGCCGGGCCACACGCTCCGCGTCTTCTTCCTTCTCCGGCAACATGCCTTGCATCAGATATGCCTTGAACTCCTCGATCCAGCACCCTTCCCGAGGCTCGAGCGCTAAGAGTAGGCGCGCTCCTGAGGTCGGGCTGCAGGCGGGGGCTCCTGAGGCTGGTGGCTGGTGGAGTTCCTCCTGAGGTGGCGCTGGTTCCGCGTGCGGTGGTGCTGTCGAAGGCTTGAAGAGACGCTCCTCGAAGACGACAGGCTCTTGGGGTAGCCGCTTGGATGCTCTTTTGGCGATGTCGTCGGCCTCCTTGTTGGTGCCATGAGGCACATGCTGTAGCTCCAGGCCCAGGAACTGCTTCTCCATTTTGCGTACCTCCGCGAGGTATGCCTCCATGTGCTCATCCTTTGGCTTGTACACCTTGTTGGAGAAGTTGATGAGGAGCTACGAGTATCCCTTGATGGTGGGGCGTTTCACCCCCAGGACCACCGCAGCCCTGAGGTCGGCGATGAGGCCTACGTACTCTGCGATGTTGTTGGAGACCTTCTCGCCCCGCTGGAAGCAGAGCTGCACGGCATAGTAAAGCTTGTCCTGAGTGGGCGAGATGAGCACGGCTCTAGCCCCTGTGCCCTGGCATGCGAACGCGCGATCGAAGTACATGACCCAGCCATCCGGCGCTTCACTCGCTGGCGAGAGGGATCGGTTCTCGCCTGCTTCGAGTTCCGGGGTGTCGGTCCATTCTGCCACAAAGTCGGCGAGTGCAGCCCCCTTGATGACCCTGGTTATGCTGAACTCCAAGTCAAATGATTGCAGCTCGATGTTCCATTCGGCAACCCTTCCCGCAGCATTGGGGCTCCTGAGCACTCTCTCCAATGGGTAAGCTGAGACTACCTTGATGGGGTGACTGTCGGAGTAAATGGCCACGGGTAGCCTAACCGACTACCCCTGGCTCTTTAAAAATTAGCAGGCCATTTGAGCCTTCAAGCATTCGAAGCATTGGGCCACCTTCCCCCGGCCGGCTACCCCAGTAGCGGACTCCCAGAAGGCGACCTAGTCTCAGGAACCTCCCCCAAGATAACTACGAGATGGCCGACTCCAGGAAGCCGGCCATGGAGAGCGCCGACTCCCAAGAGCCGGCCATGAAGAACGCCGACTCCAAGAAGCCGGCCAAGGCCGCACCCACCAAAACTACGCCCACATAACGGTGACAAGATGGGGTGTGGCTACAGTGCGGCCCACTACCCCCGAATCCCGAGGCAGGCATGGCCACAGGACGCCGTACGGGTCAGCCATCTCCCGTCCGGCTCGGCCCTGTAGCCATGCTGGCCTCGACATCATCCGCGACAGACGCTAGTAGGGCCCGCGGGCAGCGGCCCCTTTAGCCAGAGAGAGGCACGAAGGCGGCCCAGCCTCCCCCAGTTGGCCAGGGGCGTAGCCGGCCCCCCGGAAGCCGACTACCCCCCTCCCTCGAAACATGTGCCACATTAAGGAGACAAGACGAGGTAAGGCTACAGTGGGAGCCCTCGAGGCGGCACACTGTAGCCATGCTTACCTCGACAAAGCCCTCGTCATCAGGGGCGAGGCTACAGTAAACAGCCACCGACAAGACCCCCAGGCGGTGGGGCCGGCCTGTCGACCAAGAGGCCGACAGCCGGCGGGACCCACCAGTCGGCGGGCGCCAATGGCCGGCGGAGAAGCCGGCGAGCGCAGACGCTGACACTGGGACCCGCGCCCAGCCGGATGTGACACCCGAAAATTTTGACCTTGTTTTATTAATTAAAATTTTTGCAGGGAAATAAAACTTTCCCATTTGTCTTGATTCACCCTCTTGATTTGTGTGGATTTTTACCTCAAGTGGAAACTTTCCAAAAGGATTGTTGAATTTGTATACTCTCCAATAAAACAATTCTTTATCAGTGGATTTAAATTGCAAGATTTGTTTTCTCAGAGCTTTGTTCTTTTAAAATGAATTCTTTTGGATTGGAGCCTGTTTTGCACTGTAACCATTTGATAAATGCTTTTAAAATTCCTACCAAAATTTGGGGATGTCATGTGATGTTCCCACATCACTTTTATACAAAAATATCTTTTGGCCATTGAAGATTTTGAGCTCTACACCAACTTTCCCAATCTGGTCCAGTAGGCATTTCTGCACTGCCACCTATTTAATAATTTCTTTAAAAATTATTCCAAGTGTTTGGAGATATCAGTTGATGCATACAATTCATCTTCATGCAAAAACCCAGTGTTTTTCTTTGAAAAATTTGAGTAAAACAACCTCTTTTTCATTCTGGTCCAGTTTGGTGATTTGAACTGCAACCCTATTTTATTTTGCTCTGGTACCCATGACCCTTTTTCCTACTTCTAGCCCTCCCTTCAAAACCCTTAAGTCCAGGAGAGTGGACTCATTGGAGGTTTTTAAGTGCATGCAATGAACCCTTTTTCTTTCTGTCCAAAACTGGAGTTTTGAAAAGCTTGCACTAACAAGTTTCTGGTGTTGCCCATATGATCTTGCCTTCATCTTCCACACCTAAAGAGACCCTGATCTGGAAATTTTGGCCACTCCAAGAGTTGCCTAAGTACACTTGGCATTTTGTCGAACACTTGGTGTGCACAGTCAGTTTTGGGCATGTTTCCTAGTTTGCACTGTGATCCAGCTCCAATGACCCAGCAACCATGCCCACTGAACTCCTCGCTATCTCTATCCTAGTCCTGTTGATTGCCAGCCCCACCCTTGCGCTCTAGACAGCCCTGGCATTTCGTCGAGCAGGTTCCGTGCGTGCTCTGGGCGCGCCCAGAGCGCACGTTTTGTACGCGCGCGCACTGAGCCGCCGCGCCGCACTACCGCACTCGACGCGACCCGTCCCTGGCCCCTGCTCACCTGCTGAGCAGCGCACTAGCCTCGCCCACTCCCCACGCCACCCCTGGCGCCCTACAGTGCCGCTGGCAGAGCGTTTGGCGGCACGCCGGCGTCGGCAGCGAGCCTCTGCCATGGTCGGCGCCGCCCAAACCACACCAGCGCGCCAGCTGCCCCCGTGAACAGCTCGGTCTTATCCCGAAGCTCGTCGGCACGCGCTCGTCGCCACCACGTCGCCCTGCAGCTATAGCATGGCTGTCGCCGGCGATCTTATCCTCAACCGCCGCGGCCCAGCCCCGAGCGCCTATTTAAAGGGTCCCTGAGCTCGTTCAAGACCCCAGGCGACCTCAGACTTTCCTCCTAGCGCTCCCCAAGCAGTGGATCGACCCGAAGTGGCCATCTTCCTTGTCTCCGGCTAGTGCAGCCGCCGCCAAGCTCCGGTGCGATACGTCGCAACCAGCCACTCCCCCGCCCAACCAACGCCACCAATAGCTTCCCCTTGTCCTTGCGGAGCCGCCCAACGCCTCAACCTCGATCGGAGACCACCGGAGCCCAAAACTCACTCCACTCCCGTAGCCCTCTCCGCCGCGGAGCTCGCCGCCGGTGACTTACTCCGCCCCCGCCTGCCCAACGACCACCAAGAGGACCGCCCCAGTCTGGCCGTTCCATCCCCGCCTTCGGGTGCCCGTGAAGAGCCACCGTTCATCAACGGCGATCGCCGGAGGCCGCCACCGTTCGGGCAGAGAGAGAGAGGAGGGACGGAAGAACGGTCAAACCTGACCAGTGGGCCCTCTGGACCAACTGTCAGTGACCCGCGCGCCCGTCTCCTCTGATTAAGTGAAGACGCAGACGTCCTGAGTACGTTTCCTCTGCTGCGAAAGCGTATTTCTCTCAAAGCGTTTTCCTTTTTCTGGTTTTATTAAAAACAGAAGTTTGACTGAACTTTGACTGGCGATAACTTTTAAAATAAAACTCCAAATGAATTGATTCCTTTTCCTACCTCTCCCAAATTTCATCTAGTTTATTTTAAGATTTTCTTAAAAAAATATTTGAGACAACTTTTTGTACTGTGTTTGAAATATTTGTTATTTGGATATTCTGCAAAATAGGGATAATGGAGAGAAGGGAAAGCTTTCAAAAAGTGCATCCTTTGCATACTCTTGAAGGCAAGCATTTCTGAACTCTGGCATAATATTTTGTTGTGGTGTTCTGATACGATTACAACACCATTTGACTTGGAGTATGCGTTATCTTTATGGAACGATAAAGTCTCGTGCATGAGTGCTTTTTGGAGATATTTTGTGGTCAGCAATGGATACGCTAGTGTTTTGGATCATCCTCGTGAGCTCCTCATGCATACCGGAAGGAAGCCGGGAAAGTCGTGGTCTTGGGTAGACACGAGCTTGTCCCTAGTCCCTCGTCGAGACGAGTATGTCTGGTATGGCATGGTGAGGCTTGATGAGTGGTGATTTATTCCATTAATGGTAATATTGTTGGAGGATACCTTGACCACCTGAGTCGGTCGTAGGTCGAGTCTTGATCAGTAGCTTCCCTATTTGTTGGTACCACCACTTGTCCCTGTCGCAGACGGGGTATGGTTCAGTAAGTTGTCAACCCCTCACCAAAGCACACACCGTACAGAGAGGCCATAGTGGAAGATACCGGAGGCCTCCGGTAGGCATGCCACTTGGTCTGGGGGCATGAGTGTTTCCGGTTGGGACCGAGAGGGGGGCACCCCTTAGAGCGCGCGAATATAAATTTCATCCCATGCTACGTCGAGGTTGTAGCCTCCCCACTTAGAGTTTTGCTTGGCAGGTGTCGTGGGTGATTCCAGACACCGGTGAGTTAAGCTGGTGTGTGCAGGTCGGGCGTGTTTTCAATTAAAAGGCCATAGGCGGAATTAGTCCCGATGGGCTAAATAAATCCGTTACTCGTGGGTAAAGAGTACACCCTCTGCAGAGGTCATATCTATTTGGATAGCCATGTTCGTGAGTAAGGACTACAGTCTGAGTGGAATCTAGTAACGGTATTCGGATGGAGAACGATTTAACTAGAGTCTAGTGACGGTTTTCGGATGGAGACACGGTTAGCTGGATCATGGTAACGGTATTCGGATGGAAAACGACTACACTAGATCATAGTAACGGTATTCGAATGGAAAACGGCTACACTAGATCATAGTAACGGTCTTCGGATGGAGAAACGGCTAGACTAGATTTTGTTTATGGCCTGTGACATCTGAGGATCATGTTTTATTTTTATTATGGACTAACCATTTACTTTATGTATTTTTTTGAGTATCCCTAGGATGGTTCTACCTCCTGGATATTCACTGTGATTATTCTTTTATAAGCCCTTTATGTGGTGTCGCTCAGACGCCCAACTGCGGCATGTTTGTTACTTATTCATCTTTTATAAGCCCTTTATGTGGTGTCGCTCAGACGCCCGACTACGGCAATTTTTTTTATAAGCAACTTTTCGAGGAGTCATTTCAGACACTCGGCCCGTGCATTCTATTTTTACTCCCGTATTGCGTGATCATATGTTTCCTGCAGGCGTGCATCGCAGAGTTTTGTTTAATTCGTGACAGACGTTTTCATCATGAAAATTTTTCGGAGCATGATCGTCTCTTATTACATTATACCCGTGTTCTTAATGTTTGCGAGTACATTCAAACGTACTCACTGGCTTGTCCCTGGCTATTGTCTTGGCCAGATTCCTTGCTTGGTGATAAGCATTGCGATGACAGCCCCGGAACCTGCGCTATGACGATAGCAGCCTCGCGAAGATAGGAGTTATCCTGGTCAGCTGTTCTTGTGGGAAATGGAACCCCATAGACGCAGATGAACCACAAACCGCTTCCGCCATCAACCACTATAAACCAAGTGTTGTACTCCTAGGCCACAATGGTCTTGTACCACATATTTTGTACTTCGCTTGGAATTCTTGTATCAAGTTGGTACCTCATCAGCTAACAGTAATCCTGGGGCTGGTGAGCGCAAAGGCCTCTTTCTGGGAAATTTATATCCCGAAAATCCGGCCGTGACACCGGATTACAATTGTACCCCCGGGGGGTAGGCCTATTGTCGGAGTAAATGGCCACGGGTAGCCTAACCGACTGCCCCTGGCTCTTCCAAACAATTATCAGGCCTTTGGGCCTTCAAGCACTCCAAGCATTGGACCACCTTCCCTGGCCGGCTACCTCTGAAGTCGACTCATGGAAGGCGACCCAGCCTCAGCAACCTCCCCCCAGGATAACCGCGGGGTGACCGACTCCAGGAAGCCGGCCGTAAAGGATGCCGACTTCCCAGAAGCTGGCCTCGAAGAACGCCGATTCCAAGAAGTCGGCCAAGACCGCAACCACGAAAGCTACGCCACATAACGGTGACAAGACGGGGTGTGGCCACAGTGCGGCCCACTACCCCCGAAGCCCGAGGCAGGCATGGCCACAGGACACCGTACGGGACAGCCATCTCCCGTCCGGCTCGACACTGTAGCCATGCTAGCCTCGACGTCACCCACGGTAGACGCCAGTGCGGCCCGCGGGCAGCGGGCCCCTTCAGCCAGACAGAGGCGCGAAGGCGGTCTGGCCTCCCCCAGTCGGCCAAGGGCGCAGCCGGCCCCCAGAAGCCGGCCACCCCCTCCCTCGAAGCATGTGCCACATTAAGGAGACAAGACAAGGTAAGGCTACAGTGAGAGTCCTCGAGGCGGCCCACTGTAGCCACGCTTACCTCAACGAAGCCCCCGTCATCAGGGGCAAGGCTACAGTAAGCTGCCGCCGACAAGACCCTAGGCCGTGGGGCCGGCCTGTCGACCAAGAGGCCGGCAGCCGGCGGGACCCACCAGTCGACGGGCCCCAACAGCCGGCGGAGAAGCCGGCGAGCATAGACACTGACGGCTGGGACCAGTACCCAGCCGGATTACAATTGTACCCCCGGGGGGTAGGCCTATATAAACCCCCCGGGGCACCCATGCAAAGGGTTGGCTTCTTAGCATTACACACACACCATAGAGAGAGAGAGAAGCAAGAGCTAGCCTTGTTCTTCTTCTCCTTCGAACCCAACAGCTCTAGGAGCGATTGTTGCTACCCTTCTTGATCTAGTGATCATGCGGAGACCCCGCAGAGCAGGACTAGGGGTGTTATCTCCTCGGAGAGCCCCGAACCTAGGTAAGATCCGCCGGCGTGCATGTCTTCGCCTCATCCCGTTTCCAGGCACCGGCGACGTCTTATTGGCACCCACAATGATAAGCCACCCGTTGGCATATGTTGCACCTACCACCCGACATTTGGCGCCCACTGTGGGGCCAGGTGCACCGTCGTCCGGAGACCTGTTCTGGACGGGAACCCTCTTCCTCCCCCGCGAGCGCAGCCACCTGTTGCTCCCGATGGCGTTTGCCTCGACGCGCTGCAATGCGTCGATGACGCCTGCGCAGCGAGCTGCCTCGCCGATCTTCTCGGCGAGACTCGCATCTCCGACAAGCCTGCGTCCGACGCAGGCACGGACTACCCCGAGAGCCGCCTCGTCAGCCTCCTCGACCAGCTTCACGTCTCCAGCGAGCCTGCTGCAGATGTGGAGTCGGTCGGCTCCACCGACCCGATGCTCGTCGACTCCGACACGGCATCGCTCGACGCTTACCCCTTCGACGTGGTGGTCTTCGACGATCCTCTCCCTCGAGCTGACAGCGGCAGCAGCGCTGTCACCGAAGTGTTGGTCATCAGCCACGTCGCCAACTCAGGCGAGAACGCCCACGACGCCCTGAAAGCGGCGATGCACGACCTCTCCGTCCCCATCCCGGCCGACGCCGACGCCGAGACCCTGGAGGCACGCCGCCTCGCCCTCATCGCGGAAGGCCTGAAGATAGCCTCCATGAGACGCCTCACCGAGGCCCACCAGCGCGAAGTCGACCGCGCCGCCTTCGGTACGCCGCTGCCTAGCGGCCCGACTCGAGCCGGCTTCGTCCAGAAACGCGGCGTGGCCGTCGCTAGCATGCTGGGGGAAAATCGCCCCGTCTACGCCACCCCGCTCGAGAATCTGCGAGCCGCTCAGGCGGCTGCAGAAGAGCTCAATGGGCTGGGAGCCGATCAGCTCCCTTACATGACAAGACGGATCCAGCAGCTGATCGACACGGCTGCGGAACGGCACGAAGCCGGCGCCCGTGCTGATAGTCACCCCCCGCGCCGGGAGCACGCCGCGACGTCCCGCTCGCCGACTGCGAGCGGCGCACGCCAGAAGAAAGACAAGGAGCCGGCTGCCAGCCACAGCCAGACTCGCATCACCATCGAGTGCGACGTGGAAGGCCGCCCGCGAGCGGTGGAGCACCAAGGAAATCTGCCTCCTCCCCCACCTCGAAGAGAAAGACGTCTCACCCTGCCGCCTATCACACACCCGACTCTTGGCGACCGACTCGGCCGCCGAGAAGGAGTCGGCGAGAATGACGCCCGCCACCGGATCGACCGCCTTGCTCGATCCTTGGTGTTAGAAGAAGAAGACGATGTCGGACCGCCATGCTTTGGCCCCCGCATCCGCGACAAGCCCTTCCCCAAAGGGTTCTCGCTCCCCAGAGACACGCCCAAGTACAACGGCTCAGTGAAGCCGGAAGATTGGCTCATCGACTACTCCACGGCTGTCAGCATAGCCAACGGCAATCGGCGCGTCGCCGTGAAGTACGTCCCCCTCATGCTGCAAGGCACGACGCGCACATGGCTCAACAGCCTCAAGCCCTACAACATCAACAGTTGGCTGGACTTCACGGAAGTCTTTGTCCGCAACTTCACCAGCACCTACAAGTGGCCTCCCAAGCCTCGCCAGCTCTCCCTCTGCGTCCAAGGGCCCAACGAGTCGACCCGCGAATAACTCACGCGGTGGGCCGAGCTCCGCAACTCCTGCGAGGGGGTGCACGAGGTTCAGGCCATCGAGTACTTTACCGCCGGGTGCCGACAGGGCACCCTCCTCAAGCACCGCCTCCTCTGCGACGAGCCGGCTACCCTCGACAAGTTGCTGGTCATCGCGGACAAATACGCCATGGCCAACTCCTCGATGAAGACCGAGCTTCGAGTAGACGCCTCGGGGAAGGTGATTGCTCCGGCTCCCAAGACGCCGGTTGGCGATCCCAATCGGCACCCCTACCAAAATGATCACAAGCGCAAGGCCCCCATGCCGACTTCCACCAGTCGGCAGGTGGCCACAGTTGAAGATGAGCGGCCCGAAGAGCGGCCTGCTCCCAAGAAGAAGGGTGGCAGGCCGGCTTGGCAGCCGGCATCCTCTTACGAGCAGGCTCTTGACGCCCCTGCAAGTTCCACAGCGGCGCGAAGCCGTCTAACCACACGACCCGAAAATGCCACTGGCTCACGCGAATCACCAAGGGCGAGGGGTTGTTGCCGCCTCCGCCTCCCGGTCCGCCGCCTCCAGCCCCCCAGCTGCCGGCGGCTCGGCCGGCGGTCGGCGCCATCCAAGACGAATTCCCTGAAGAGCATGCTGCCTACGTCGTCTTTACTAGTCAAGCCGACGACAAGCGCAGTCGGCGCCGTCAGCATCAAGAAGTCAATGCAGTCGCCTCTAGCGCCCCCGAGTTCATGCACTGGTCGGAAAAGCCAATCAGCTGGAGCCAGGCCGACCACCCAGAGGTGATGCCCTCTCCTGGCTCCTATGCAATGGTCTTGGATGTCACCCTCGCGACGGAGAGGCGAGCTGCCCGATTCTCCCGCGTCCTGATAGATGGCGGAAGCAGTATCAACATACTGTACCGCGATACCATGGAGAAGCTGAACATCAAGGCGAAGCAGCTTATGCCGAGCCGGACCGTGTTCCATGGTATCGTCCCCGGCTTGTCTTGCTCCCCAATCGGCAAGATTAGAATGGACGTTCTCTTCGCAGACAAAGATCATTTTCGCCGAGAAGCGATCTGGTTCGAGGTAGTGGATTTGGAGAGCCCCTATCATGCTTTGCTTGGCCGACCTGCTCTGGCCAAGTTTATGGCTGTGCCCCACTACGCCTACCTGAAGATGAAGATGCCGAGCTCAAAGGGGATCATCACGGTAGCCGGCAACTACAAGAAGTCCATCGAGCGTGCCATGGCCAGTAGCCGGCTGGCCGAGTCCCTCGTGGTGGCAGAAGAGAAGAAGATGCTGGAGCGGGTTGTGGCCATGGCTGGCAATCAGCCAGCCCTGTCCCCCAACCCCAAAGATTGTGATGCGCAGGGCTCCTTCCAGCCTGCCAAAGAGACGAAGAAGATACCTCTGGACCCGGAGAACCCGGAGAGGCTCGCTGTCATTGGGGCGAACTTGGACAGTAAATAGGAAGGCGAGCTCGTCGACTTCCTCCATGAGAATCGAGACATTTTTGCATGGTCCCCAAAGGACATGCCGGGTGTCCCGAAGGATTTCGCCGAGCACAAACTACATGTCCGCGCCGACGCGAAGCCGGTCAAGCAACCCTTCCGCCGACTGTCAGAAGAGAAGCGAAGAATCATGGGAGAAGAGATAGCCCGGCTCCTTGCCGCTGGCTTTATCATGGAATTGTTCTTTCCAGAGTGGCTTGCCAACCCAGTTCTGGTTCTGAAGAAGAATAACAAGTGGCGTATGTGTATAGACTACACCAGCCTGAACAAGGCCTGCCCAAAGGATCCGTTTGCTCTGCCACTTGTTGACCAAGTGATAGACTCCACAGCCGGATGCGAGCTGTTGAGTTTTTTGGACGCCTACTCAGGGTACCATCAGATCAAGTTGGACCCAGCAGACCGCCTGAAGACTGCCTTCATCACACCATTTGGAGCTTTCTGCTACCTGACTATGACGTTCGGCTTGAGGAATGCCGGCGCCACTTTTCAGCGTTGCATGCAGAAATGCCTCTTGAAACAACTCGGCAGAAATGCCCACGTCTATGTAGACGACATTGTGGTGAAGACAGAGAAGCGCGGTACCCTGCTGGAAGATCTCAAAGAAACATTCGCCAACTTGCGCCGATTCCAAATCAAGCTCAACCCCGAGAAGTGCGTGTTCGGAGTACCAGCCGGCCAGCTGCTAGGCTTCCTGGTCTCCGAACGCGGCATCGAGTGCAACCCCGTTAAGATCAAGGCCATTGAGAGGATGGAGATTCCCACCAAACTGTGAGATGTGCAGAAGTTCACCGGCTGCTTGGCCTCCCTGAATCGTTTTATCAGCCGACTAGGAGAGAAGGCTCTCCCCCTGTACCGACTCATGAAGAAGTCCACTCACTTCGAGTGGAATGACCAACCCGACCAAGCCGTCCATGAGTTGAAGAAAATGCTGACCACTCCGCCTGTCCTGGCCGTGCCGACTGAAAAGGAGCCCATGCTCCTCTACATCGCTGCGACTAGCCGAGTAGTCAGTACTGTTGTTGTGGTCCAGCGCCCGGAAGAAGGCCGAGCCCAGCTAGTCCAGAGGCCGGTGTACTACCTAAGCGAAGTGCTATCCAACTCAAAGCAGAACTACCCGCACTACCAGAAGATGTGCTATGGGGTATACTTCGCCGCCAAGAAACTGAAGCCCTACTTCCAAGAACACCCCATCATGGTCGTGTGCACCGCCCCGCTCGCCGAGATCATAGCCAGCCGGGATGCATCCGCCCGGGTGGCTAAATGGGCTGTTGCACTGGCGCCCTACACGATCTTCTACCAACCCCGCACCGCCATCAAGTCCCAAGCGTTGGCCGACTTCCTTGTCGACTGGGCCGTGACCCAGTACCTACCGCCGGCTCCCGACTCTACCCATTGGCGGATGCACTTTGACGGGTCCAAGATGCACACCGACTTGGGAGCCGGCATCGTCCTCACCTCTCCCAAAGGCGACAAGCTCAAGTACACACTGCAGATCCACTTCGCCGCCTTCAACAACGTGGCCGAGTACGAGGCGCTTGTACATGGGCTCCGGCTAGCCAAAGAGCTCGGCATACGCCGGATCCTGTGTTACGGCGACTCAGACTTGGTGGTCCAGCAGTCGTCTGGCGACTGGGACTCCAAGGACGCAAACATGGAGAGCTATCGATTCCTCGTCCAGCAGATCAGCGGATACTTCGAAGGGTGCGAGTTCCTTCACGTGCCAAGGGCCGACAACGACCAAGCAGATGCCCTAGCACGGATCGGCTCCACCCGACAAGCCATACCGACTGGCGTCTCCCTCCAGCGCCTCCTCAAGCCGTCCATCAAGCTGTCTCCAGAGTCGGACTCCATCTTCGTACCGCCTGCGACAGATGCAGCCGGATCCGACTGGAGGAACCCCGCAGGCGGCCCGGGGACTTCGACAACTGGCCCGGGGACTGCAGTAGTCGGCCCGGGGACTGCAACGACACAAGGAGCGATGGCCGACTCCAATTCCACGCCACCCAACCCACCCACCCGAGTCATGGTGGCTACACTAACAGAAGAAGAAGTCACAGCTCCATCATGGGCCCAGCCCATCCTCAAGTTCCTAGTCAGCAGAGAGCTGCCGGCTGATGAGATCTCAGCAAGACTAGTGCAACGACGAGCCGCAGCATATGCAATAATCAACAGAGAGCTGGTGAAGCGCAGCATCACTTGAGTCTTCCAGCGTTGTGTCGAGCCAGAAAAAGGAGTGGCAATCCTCAAGGATATCCACCAAGGCGAATGCGGCCACCACGCAGCCTCAAGATCACTTGTGGCCAAGGCTTTCCGCCATGGTTTCTTCTGGCCGACTGCCTTGGAGGATGCTTAAGAAATAGTCAAGAGCTGCAGAGGATGCCAAGTTTTTAGTTCCAAGCAACACCTGTCGGCTTCTGCACTCAAGACAATTCCCCTCACCTGGCCTTTTGCCGTCTGGGGACTGGACATGGTGGGCCCTTTCAAGACAGCCCACGGCGGCTTGACGCATCTACTTGTCGCTGTGGGTAAGTTCACAAAGTGGATCGAAGCAAAGCCGATCAAGAAGCTGAACGGGCCGACTGCCGTGACATTCATCACTGACATCACTACTCGGTACGGCGTGCCACACAGCATCATCACCGACAACGGCACGAACTTCGCCAAAGGAGCACTGGCATGTTTCTGCGCGACGCAGGGCATCCGACTAGACTTAGCATCTGTTGCCCACCCGCAGTCAAACGGCCAGGTCGAACGAGCAAATGGACTCATCCTCTCCGGCATCGAGCCCCGACTGGTTGTGCCACTGGAGCGATCAGCCGGCTGCTGGCTCGATGAGCTGCCGGCTGTCCTCTGGAGTCTGCGCACTACACCCAACAAGTCAACCGGCTTCACTCCGTTCTTCCTCGTATATGGTGCCGAGGCGGTCATCCCAACCGACATCGAGTTCGACTCGCCTCGGATCACCATGTACACGGAGGCGGAGGCCAAGGAAGCAAGAGAAGATGGCGTCGACCTACTGGAAGAAGGCCGACCTTTAGCACTCAGTCGGTCCGCCATCTACCAGCAAGGGCTGCGCTGCTACCACAACCGCAAGGTCATGCCAAGATCCTTCCAAGAGGGCGACCTTGTGCTCCGATTGATCCAGCGAACAGCCGGCCAGCACAAGCTCTCGGACCCTTGGGAAGGCCCCTTCGTCATCAGCAAGGCACTAGGCAATGACTCCTAGTACCTGATCGATGCGCAAAAACCAAGAGCACGCAAGAGAGACGACTCCGGCAAGGAGTCGGAGCGACCATGGAACGCGAACCTCCTGAGAAGATTTTACAGTTAAAAGCAGTACGTATCATGCTACCCTTTTTGTATTAAGTACGAACCAACAGGCCCCCCGAACAGTACTCGGGGACTGCCTTGGTTTATCTATGAATGACGAGTGTCATATCCATGAATGTATTACTACATTTGATTTCTTGTTGGGCACTGGGGTCGACTAGTCGGCCCGGGGACTGGCCGCCTTGAGCTATATTCAAAGTTCTACCTGAAGTCAGACAAGTAGTGTGCCGGCTCCCGAGTCCTCTCTTGTTGAAAGTCACAGCTCGAAGAACCGACTATCCGACTAGCAAGAGGCGAGGCAGAAAGGATGCCCACACGAAAAACGACTAAGGACCAACGAACTTATATAGCAAAAAGACGGCCTCCAACCACGCTTGCCGGCTGTCAGAACAGCCGGCTGGCCGGCTACCTAAACACTTAGCTCTAGTCCGGCAAAGCTAGAGTACTTCCCTCCCCCAGTTGGCCAAGCACTCCTCCAGCTACAGATTGCAGAGCAACTGTTTGACTGGGGAGGCGGCAACCAAGGAAGATCGGCAAAGGAAACAGCAGAAGGATGAAAAGCAAAGTACGAGGAAAAGCCAAATGCATGCATAAGTTATATATACATATAAAGCCCCCACAGGCCGTCTATGGACATAAGTTCGAATACACCCCCAGTGGGTGGAATTGTGCAGACTTAACAGAATATTGTTCCAAAAGTGACAAGATAGGAAAACAAAAGATGGCAGACTAGACTAGGGCGCGATGCGGGAGCCAGGCTGGTCGGTGGAAATGGCGTCGCCGGCTGAAGGAGTGGCCACCTAGCGGGTCTCGGCTTGTTCACCACCAGTGGAAGGCGACGCACTCGCGCGCAACGTGGTGCTGGAGGCACGATCAGGCTGAGGCTGGTCGGCTGCTCCACCAGCCGGCTCGGTGTCTTCACCCTCCTCCTCCTCCTCTTCGCCCTCGTCGCTGGAGTCGATCTCCTCCGCCGAGTCTTCACCGTCTGCCGGGTTCAGCCCGAACCACTCCTCCGGCTGGGCGACATCGTTGTCATCTACCTCAGGGGCAAAGACGCTGGTGTCGGTGTAGTCGGCGATCGCCGAGGCCCGCCGGATGATAGCCGGCCGCGCCGGCTCCAGCTCCGTGTCGCCTTGCTGCCGCCAGGTAGCCAGCTAATCCAGGCTCAGGCCGGGATACCAGGCCTTGACGAACTCCAGCGCCCGCCTGGCGCCGGACCGAGCCGCCGAGGCCTTCCAGGCTTCGAAGCGGCCGACTGCCACCTCCAGCCAGTCGGCGGTCCGACTGGGGGTTCGAGGAACCACTTGGCCGGGCCAGAGGGCGGCCAATACTTGCGCCCCGGCGCGCTGAAGACGGCGGAGCAGTCGGTGAGCCGGCTGGAGACGGGCCTGGATCGCCAAGAGCTGGTCCTCCAGCGAACGGCCGGCGGTTGGCGAAATCTCGAAGCCAGCCTGCATTCGCGCTTGGCGGCGGGCCTCGATGATCTGGTTGGCGGCGGTAGAATAGCCAGGGAAATACTCTGTGCAAGAAAGAAGAAGAAAAGAAGAAAAGAACACCAAGTCAGAAAACGAGCCAAAAACGGCAAACGGTAAGAAAGGACGAAGAAGTAGGCGGCTTACCATCAACCAGATCTTTGATCTGACCATAGCCAGTAATCAGAGTTTGCCTTGCTTCAGCCCAGCCAGCCGCCTCCGTCTCGTACTCGGCCTGGAGGGCGGCTTCGCGGTCCTGCACCGCCTTCAGAGCCGCCTTGTGGCCCTCCTCCTGGTCGGCCAACTTCTTGACCAGGCGGTCGCGTTCTTGCACCAAGGCGGCGAGCTCGGCATCCGTGGCACGAAGGGCAGTCTGAGACTCTCCCAGCTGTGCCCTTAGAACGGCGTTGGCCGCTGCAGAGACGGCACAAAAAGAAAGAACAGTAAGAGGAAGTCATCAAGGAAGATCCGACCCGACTGCTCAGCAGTCGGCCCGAATCTCGGGGACTACACCCAGTGGGTGCGCTGACGCGCCCCCACGTGAGATAAAGAACAAAGCACGTACCTCGGCTCTCAGTAAGGTCGGCGGTCTTCTGGGTCAGCTCCCGAGCCTAGGAGTTGAAGGCAGCCGCACGAAGATTGTGGTAGTCCTGCAAGATAGACAGAAGATCGAAGTAAGAACAAGAATAGCAAAGCCAAATCCACTAAGAAGTTCCAAGCCGCCTGCTCAGCAGCCGACTCGGAACTCGGGGACTACACCCAGTGGGTGCGCTGACGCGCGCCCACAGAAGAAATCAAGATCAAGAAGAAGCAAGATAATAAGACTAACCCGGATGGCCGCCCGCGTCGCAAGGAACTCGTCGGTGTACTGCCTCATCACCGTAGCCTAGGCCTGGAGCCGGGTCCGGACGTCCTGCGCGGCCACGTTCATCACGGCCGTCCCTCCGCCCGGCGTCCACCCCGAGGTAGCGCTGGCCACCTCCACATCCTGGGCCGACGAGCTGGAGCCCACGGCCGGCTGCGGCTCCGACACGGCCTTCTGTGGCTCTGACGCAGCCTTCCCCGCGCGCCGGCTCGGCGGCATCCGGACCGCCAGCCCAGTCCTCGCGGCCGGCTCGCCCCCTGCCGACTGCGCAGGCGGCAGATCACGCCGGCCGCCTTGAGCCGCCCCAGTCGGCGGGGTCGGCAACGGCGCCCTCTCCAGGATGACGACGTCGTCGGCCCTCTCCAGCCCTGGCTGGTCGCCGCCGGCTCCTTCTGGCGAGGGCTCCGGGGCCCCAGGCGCTGCGACGCGCAGTGGGGTGATGCAACGCGCAGTGGGGTGATCAACAAGGCCCCCTCCGCCGTCGCCGCAGCTGCAGCCTCCGCTTGGGCCTTGGCCGCGGCATCGGCACGCGCCTTCGCCGCCTCCTCCTCCTGCGCCGCCTGGGCGGCGGCCGCATTCCGTGCCTCCGCCTCCCGTGCCTCCTGCTCCTCCCGCGCGTTCCGTGCTGTCGCCTCCTGAAGGTCGGCACGGGGGTCCACGCGGCGAGTGGTGCTCCCAGACCCCCTCGGCGACTCGATGACGGAGGCGGCAGCCGCCCGCTCAAGCGACAATGGAGCTCTGGTTGTTTGGAGAAAAAGACAAGGATTCAGGAACCACCAGAGAAAAGAAAGAAAAAAGAGTACACAAAAGAGTTCGAACTTATGCCGACACCGTCTGTGGTTGTTTCACCGTCTTGCGGAAGCGAGCCGCCTTCGCGGCGGCCTCCTCCCGCCTGGTCGCCGCCGCCCCGCCGCTGGGCTTCTTCGTCCGACTGCCGAACAAACCCTGGGCGGCGCGACGCTTTTGCCCGCCGCCCCGAGCAGGCGGTGCAGCGGAGGAACCCGCGCCGCGTCCAAATGCTGGCCGGCGACGCGGGACGACTTTGGCCTCATCGTCGTCCGGCCAGTCGTCGAAGGTGACTCCATGCCCGGAGCCGCCTGCTTCGCCGCCGGCTTGGCCACCACCCGGCTCGGTGTTGTCGTCCATAGTGGCCGCCCCCAAGTCGGGGTTCTCCAGGTCGTGCTGCGTCCGGTCGGGGACGAATCGGTGCTCCGCATCCGACCCGCTGGCAGGCCGAAGGAGAGGACTTTGTCGAAGGCAAGCCGACTAGTCAGAGTCGGCCAAAGGAACTCGGCGACAAAGCTAAGAGAAAAAAGAAGAGACAAGGAGAACATACCGTGGGCGGCGGATTGGCTCGGCTATATGGCTCCTTGCTGAACTGCCACTCTTCGGAGAGTTTGCAGTTCGCGAGGTAGTTCACCATATAGGCAACCTCCGCGTGCGGCATGTCCTTGGTGCACATCCGGCTCGGATCGAGCTGGCCGCTCATCTGACAGATTAGATGAGGGCGGCTCTGGAGCGGAAGTACCCGGCGCATGACGAAGGCGGCCAGCAGGTCGGGCCCCGTCAAGCCCTCCGACTGGGTCATCGCTCGCACTCGGGCGACGGCTGCGGATCCAGCCGGTGTCAGAGTCACGGCCCGGTAGGACCACTGGGGCCGCCTGCCCTCCGATGGGCCGGCTACGTAATCCGACAGGTTGACGTAGTCGCCCAGGGCGATGCTCCTGACGTAGAAATACGACTTTTGCCATAGCTTCACCGACTGGATCAGGGTGATGCTGGGGAAGGGGTTGTCGGCAGCCACCCTTCGCCCCGCGATGAAAGCGCCAGTCTGAGCCGGCACGCCCCGCGAGCGCGTGCCCAGCTTGGACTGGAAGAACTCCCCCCAGAGGTCGAGGGTGGGGAGGACGCCGAGGTAGCCTTCGCACAGGGTGACGAAGGCAGACAGCAGCACCACCGTATTCGGGGTGAGGTGGTGCGGCTGGAGCTGGTAGAACTCGAGCCAAGAGCGGAAGAAGGCGCTCACGGGCAGGCCGATTCCGCGCAAGAAATGCGAGCGGAAGACCACCCGCTCGCCGCCCCGCAGCTCCAGCGTAAGCTCCTTCGCCGGCGCGAAACGGACCTCCACCTTGTCTTGCGGAGGAATTCGACGTGATCTTTGTGGACGTTAGAGCCATCCCAATCCCCGCCATATTGCTCCGTGGCGGGAGGCATGGTGAAAACGAGCGCGGCAGCGGGGGAACGAGTAGTGGAAGAGCGCAGCGGCGAGGCGCTGTTGCAAGAAACGGCAAGAGAAAGAAGATGGTGGAAGGAGGTGGAGCGTGCGAGAGCCTGCCGCTCTCCCTCTCCCCCTACTTATAGCATCGCGAGGTGAAGCCGGGGAGGCCGGACGTGGGGTGGGACGTGGGATTAACTGCACCCACTCCCCCCACGCCTCGCAATTATTATGCCCTAAAGGCGTGCCGAAACTGCCGCAAGGAGATGTGCGGGCGGTTTCGGGCAGCAGAGAATCCGTGCCTGGGCCCGGGCGTGGACATGGCAGGCCCCCGCCCTGCGGCGACGTCCCGTCGCGCGCATGGTCTGGCAGGCTTTTTGGCAGAGAGAGGCCACGTGGTTCGCAGACGGCAAGTGGCCGGCCCGCGGCCCGGTGCACGCACTGGCGAGCTCCCACACTCCGACTCCGGAGTATTTTGACCAAGGCGGCTCGCCAAACCAAAGCCGGCTCCCAGCTGCCGACTTGTCAAGATAGGAAGCTGATCGAGCTTCTCAATTCCTACCCAACCTCGAAGCCCAATCAGCTTCGGGGACTACTGTCGGAGTAAATGGCCATGGGTAGCCTAACCGACTGCCCCTGGCTCTTCCAAACAATTATCAGGCCTTTGGGCCTTCAAGCACTCCAAGCATTGGACCACCTTCCCTGGCCGGCTACCTGTGAAGCCGACTCACGGAAGGCGACCCAGCCTCAGCAATCTCCCCCCCAGGATAACCGCGGGGTGACCGACTCCAGGAAGCCGGCCGTAAAGGATGCCGACTTCCCAGAAGCCGGCCTCGAAGAACGCCGACTCCAAGAAGCCGGCCAAGACCGCAACCACCAAAGCTACGCCACATAACGGTGACAAGACGGGGTGTGGCCACAGTGCGGCCCACTACCCCCGAAGCCCGAGGCAGGCATGGCCACAGGACACCGTACGGGACGGCCATCTCCCGTCCGGCTCGGCACTGTAGCCATGCTAGCCTCGACGTCACCCACGGTAGACGCTAGTACGGCCCGTGGGCGGCGGGCCCCTTCAGCCAGAGAGAGGCGCGAAGGCGGTCCGGCCTCCCACAGTCGGCCAAGGGCGCAGCCGGCCACCCCCTCCCTCGAAGCATGTGCCACATTAAGGAGACAAGACAAGGTAAGGCTACAGTGAGAGCCCTCGAGGCGGCCCACTGTAGCCACGCTTACCTCAACGAAGCCCCCGTCATCAGGGGCAAGGCTACAGTAAGCTGCCGCCGACAAGACCCTAGGCGGTGGGGCTGGCCTGTCGACCAAGAGGCTGGCAGCCGGCGGGACCCACCAGTCGGCGGGCCCCAACAGCCGGCGGAGAAGCCGGCGAGCATAGACACTGACGGCTGGGTCCAGTACCCAGCCGGATTACAATTGTACCCCCGGGGGGTAGGCCTATATAAACCCCCCGGGGCACCCATGCAAAAGGTTGGCTTCTTAGCATTACACACACACCATAGAGAGAGAGAGTAGCAAGAGCTAGCCTTGTTCTTCTTCTCCCTTGAACCCAACAGCTCTAGGTGCAATTGTTGCTACCCTTCTTGATCTAGTGATCATGCGGAGACCCCGCAGAGCAGGACTAGGGGTGTTATCTCCTCGGAGAGCCCCAAACCTGGGTAAGATTCGCCGGCGTGCATGTCTTTGCCTCATCCCGTTTCCAGGCAGCGGCGACGTCTTATTGGCACCCACAATGATAAGCCACTCGTTGGCATATGTCGCACCTACCACCCGACACCTATATAAACCGCCCGGGGCACCCATGCAAAGGGTTGGCTTCTTAGAGTTACACACACACCATATAGAGAGGGAAGCGAGAGCTAGACTTGCTCTTCTTCTCCCTTGAACCCAACAGCTCAAGGAGCACTTGTAGCTACTCTTTCTGATCTAGTGATCATGCGGAGACCCCGCAGAGCAGGACTAGGGGTGTTATCTCCACAGAGAGCCCCGAACCTGGGTAAGATTCGCCGGCGAGCATATCTTCGCCTCATCCCGTTTCCAGGCACCGGCGACGTCTTACTGGCAACCACAATGATAAGCCACCCGTTGGCATATGTCGCACCTACCACCCGACATTTGGCGCCCACCATGGGGCCAGGTGCACCGTCGTCCGGAGACCTGTTCTGGACGGGAACCCTTTTCCTCCCCCGCGAGCGCAGCCAGCCTGCTGCGCCCGATGGCGTTTGCCCCGACGCGCTGCAAGGCGTCGACGACGCCTGCGCGATGAGCCGCCTCGCCGATCTGCTCGGCGAGGCTCGCATCTCCGACGAGCCCGCGTCCGACGCGGGCATGGACTACGCCGAGAGCTGCCTCGTCAGCCTCCTCGACCAACTTCACGCCTCCAGCGAGCCTGCTGCAGACTTGGAGTCGGTCGGCTCCACCGACCCGATGCTTGTCGATTCCGACATGGCTTCGCTCGACGCCTACCCCTCCGACGTGGTGGTCTTCGACGACCCTCTCCCTCGAGCTGACAGCGGCAGCAGCGCCGTCACCGAAGTGTTGGTCATCAGCCACGTCGCCAACTCGGGCGAGAACGCCCACGAGGCCCTCCAAGCAGCGATGCACGACTTATCCGTCCCCATCCCGGCGGACGCCGACGCCGAGACCTTGGAGGCACGCCGCCTCGCCCTCATCGCGGAATGCCAGAAGATAGCCTCCATGAGACGCCTCAACGAGGCCCACCAACGCGAAGTCGACCGCGCCGCCTTCGGTCCGCCACCGCGTAGCGGGCCGAGCCGAGCCGGTTTCGTCCAGAAGCGCGGCGTGGCTATCGCCAGCATACTGGGGCATATCGCCCCGTCTACGCCACCCCGCTCGAGAATCTACGAGCCGCTCAGGCGGCCGCTGAAGAGCTGAATGGGCTGGGAGCCGATGAGCTCCCCTACATGACAAGGCGGATCCAGCAGCTGATCGACGCGGCTGCAGAATGGCACGAAGCCAGCGCCCGCGCTAATAGTCATCCCCCGCGCCGGGAGCACGCCGCGACGTCCCGGTCGCCGACTGCGAGCGACGCCTGCAAGAAGAAAGACAAGGAGCCGGCTGCTAGCCGCAGCCGGACTCGTATCACCATCGAGCGCGACGCGGAAGGCCGCCCTCGAGCAGTGGAGCGCCAAGGAAATCCGCCTCCTCCCCCACCTCGAGGGGAGAGACATCCCAGCCCGCCGCCTGTCACGCATCCGACTCTTGGTGGCCGACTAGGCCGCCGCGAAGGAGTCGGCGAGAATGACGCCCGCCACCGGATCGACCGCCTAGCTCGATCCCTGGCGCTAGAAGAAGAAGACGATGTCGGCCCGCCATGGTTTGGCCCCCGCATCCGCGACGAGCCCTTCCCCAAAGGGTTCTCGCTCCCCAGAGACACGCCCAAGTACAACGGCTCTGTGAAGCCAGAAGATTGGCTCATCGACTATTCTACTGCGGTCAGCATAGCCAACGGCAACAGACGCGTCGCCCAGAAATACGTCCCCCTCATGCTGCAAGGCACGGCGCGCACCTGGCTCAACAGCCTCAAGCCATACAGCGTCAACAGCTGGTTGGACTTCACGGAAGTCTTCGTCCGCAACTTCACCAGCACGTACAAGCGGCCTCCCACGCCTCGCCAGCTCTCCCTATGCATCCAAGGGCCCAACGAGTCGACTCGCGACTACCTCACGCGGTGGGCCGAGCTCCGCAACTCCTACGAGGGGGTGCACGAGGTTCAGGCCATCGAGTACTTCACCACCGGGTGCCGAGAGGGTACCATCCTCAAGCACCGACTCCTCTGCGACGAGCCGGCTACCCTCGACGAACTGCTGATCATCGCGGATAAGTACGCCACGGCCGACTCCTCGATGAAGACCGAGCTCCGAGTGGACGCCTCTGGGAAGGTGCTTGCTCCGGCGCCCAAGACGCCGGCTAGCGAGTCCAACCAGTCGGCAGGTGACCACCGTTGAAGATGAGCAACCCGAAGAACGGCCCGCTCCCAAGAAGAAGGGTGGCAGGCTGGCTTGGCAGCCGGCTTTCTCCTACGAGAAGACTCTTGACGCCCCCTGCAAGTTCCACAGCGGCGCGAAGCCGTCCAACCACACGACCCGAAAGTGCCACTGGCTCACGCGAATCTCCAAGGGCGAGGGGCTGGTGCCGCCTCCTCCTCCCGGCCCGCCGCCTCCAGCCCCCCAGCAGCCGACGGCTCGGCCAGCAGTCGGAGCCATTCAAGATGAGTTCCCTGAAGAGCACGCCGCCTACGTCATCTTCACAAGCCAAGTTGAAGACAAGCGTAGTCGGCGCCGTCAGCACCAAGAGGTCAACGCAGTCGCCTCTAGCGCCTCCCGAGTTCATGCACTGGTCCGAGAAGCCCATCAACTGGAGCCAGGCCAACCACCCAGAGGTGATGCCATCCCCTGGCTCCTATGCACTAGTCTTGGATGTCACCCTCGCGACGGAGAGGCGAGCTGCCCGATTCTCCCGCGTCCTGATTGATGGCGGAAGCAGTATCAATATACTGTACCGCGATACCCTGGAGAAGCTGAACATCAAGGCGAAGCAGCTCATGCCGAGCCGGACCGTGTTCCATGGCATCGTGCCCGGCTTGTCCTGTTCCCCGATCGGCAAGATCAAGATGGATGTTCTCTTCGGAGACAAGGATCATTTTCGCCGAGAAGCGATCTGGTTTGAGGTAGTGGATCTGGAGAGCCCCTACCATGCTTTGCTTGGCCGACCTGCTCTGGCCAAGTTCATGGCTGTGCCCCACTACGCCTACCTAAAGATGAAGATGCTGAGCTCGAAGGGGATCATCACCGTAGCCGGCGACTACAAGAAGTCCATCGAGTGCGCCATGGCCGGCAGTCAGCTGGCCGAGTCCCTCGTGGTGGCAGAAGAGAAGAAGATGCTAGAACGGGTTGTGGCCATGGCCGGCAAGCAGCCGGCTTTGTCCCCCAACCCCAAAAATTGTGATGCGCAGGGCTCCTTCCAGCCAGCCAAGGAGACGAAGAAGATACCCCTGGACCCGGAGAACCCGGAAAGGTTTGCTGTCATTGGGGCAAACCTGGACAGTAAATAGGAAGGCGAGCTCGTCGACTTCCTCCGTGAGAATCGAGACATCTTCGCATGGTCCCCAAAGGACATGCCGGGTGTCCCGAAGGATTTCGCCGAGCACAAATTGCACGTCCGAGCCGACGCGAAGCCGGTCAAGCAGCCCCTCCGCCGATTGTCAGAAGAGAAGCGAAGAATCGTAGGAGAAGAGATAGCCAGACTCCTCGCCGCTGGCTTTATTATGGAAGTATTTTTTCCAGAGTGGCTGGACAACCCAGTCTTGGTTTTAAAAAAGAATAACAAGTGGCGTATGTGCATAGACTACACCAGCCTCAACAAGGCCTGCCCCAAGGATCCGTTTGCTTTGCCACGGATCGACCAAGTGATAGACTCCACGGCCGGATGCGAGCTGTTGAGTTTTTTGGATGCCTACTCAGGGTACCATCAAATCAAGTTGAACCCAGCAGACCGACTGAAGACTGCCTTCATCACACCATTCGGAGCTTTCTGTTACCTGACTATGACATTCGGCCTTAGGAATGCCGGTGCCACTTTTCAGTGTTGCATGCAGAAATGCCTCCTCAAGCAACTCGGCAGAAATGCCCACATCTACGTAGACGACATTGTGGTGAAGACAGAGAAGCGTGGCACCCTGCTGGAGGACCTTAAAGAAACATTCGCCAACTTGCGCCGATTCCAAATCAAGCTCAACCCCAGGAAATGCGTGTTCAGAGTGCCAGCCAGCCAGCTGTTAGGCTTTCTGGTCTCCGAACACAGCATCGAGTGCAACCCTGTGAAGATCAAGGCCATCGAGAGGATGGAGATTCCCACCAAATTGCGAGATGTGCAGAAGTTCACCGGGTGCTTGGCCTCCCTAAACCGCTTTATCAGCCGGCTAGGAGAGAAGGCTCTCCCCCTATACCGACTCATGAAGAAGTCCACTCACTTCAAGTGGAATGACCAAGCCGACCAAGCCTTCCATGAGCTGAAGAAGATGCTGACCACTCCACCCGTCCTAGCGGCACCGACTGAGAAGGATCCCATGCTCCTCTACATTGCCGCGACTAGCAGAGTGGTCAGTACAGTTGTCGTGGCCCAGCGCCGGGAAGAAGGCCGAGCCCAGCTAGTTCAAGGGCCGGTGTATTATCTAAGCGAAGTGCTATCCAGCTCAAAGCAAAACTACCCGCACTACCAGAATCTGTGCTATGGGGTGTACTTCGCCGCCAAGAAGCTGAAGCCCTACTTCCAAGAGCATCCCATCACGGTCGTGTGCACCGCCCCGCTTGCCGAGATCATAGGCAGCCGGGATGCATCCGGTCGGGTGGCTAAGTGGGGCATTGCATTAGCACCATACACAATCTTCTACCAACCCCGCACCGCCATCAAGTCCCAAGCATTGGCCGACTTCCTCGTCGACTGGGCCGAGACCCAGTACCTACCGCCGGCTCCCGACTCTACCCATTGGCGGATGCACTTCGACGGGTCCAAGATGCGCACCGGTTTGGGAGCCGGCATCGTCCTCACCTCTCCCAAAGGCGACAAGCTCAGATACACGCTGCAAATCCACTTCGCTGCCTCCAACAACGTGGCCGAGTACGGGGCGCTCATACATGGGCTCCGGCTAGCCAAAGAACTCGGCATACACCGGATCCTGTGTTATGGCGACTCAGACTTGGTGGTCCAGCAGTCGTCTGGCGACTGGGATGCCAAGGATGCAAACATGGCGAGCTATCGATTCCTCGTCCAGCAGATCATCGGATACTTCGAAGGGTGCGAGTTCCTTCACGTGCCAAGGGCCGACAACGACCAAGCAGATGCCCTCGCACGGATCGGCTCCACCCGACAGGCTATACCGACCGGCGTCTCCCTCCAGCACCTCCTCAAGCCGTCCATCAAGCCGTCTCCAGAGTCGGACTCTATCTTCGTACCGCCTGGACCAGATGCAGCCGGATCCGATTGGAGGAACCCCGCAGGCGGCACGGGGACTTCGACAATTGGCCCGGGGACTGCCGTAGTCGCACCCGGCCCGGGGACTGCAGCAGTCGGCCCGGGGGCTGCAGCTACACAAGAAGCGGTGGCCGAATCCAATTCCACGCCACCCGACCCACCCACCCGAGTCATGGCGGCCACACTAACAAAAGAAGAAGTCACAGCTCCATCATGGGCCCAGCCCATCCTCAAATTCCTAGTCAACAGAGAGCTGCCGGCTGACGAGATCTCAGCAAGACTAGTGCAACGACGAGCCGGAGCATATGCAATAATCAACAGAGAGCTTGTCAAGCACAACGTCACTAGAGTCTTCCAGCACTGTGTCGAGCCAGAAAAAGGAGTGGCAATCCTCAAGGATATCCATCAAGGCGAATGCGGCCACCACGCAGCATCAAGATCACTTGTGGCCAAAGCTTTCCGCCACGGTTTCTTTTGGCCGACTGCTTTGGAAGATGCCAAAGAGATAGTCAAGAGCTGCAGAGGATGCCAAGTCTTCAGTTCCAAGCAACACCTGCCGGCTTCTGCACTCAAGACCATTCCCCTCACCTGGCCCTTTGCCGTCTGGGGACTGGACATGGTGGGCCCTTTCAAGACAGCCCACGGCTGCTTGACACACCTGCTTGTCGCCGTGGACAAGTTCACCAACTGGATCGAAGCGAAGCCGATCAAGAAGCTGAACGGGTCGACTGCCGTGACGTTCATCACCGACATCACTACTCAATACGGCGTACCGCACAGCATCATCACCGACAACGGCACAAACTGCCAAAGGAGCACTGGCACGTTTCTGCGCGACGCAGGGTATCCGACTGGACTTAGCGTCCGTTGCCCACCCGCAGTCAAACGGACAGGTCGAGCGAGCAAATGGACTCATCCTCTCCGGCATCAAGCCCCGACTGGTTGTACCACTGGAGCGATCGGCCGACTGCTGGCTCGATGAGCTGCCGGCTATCCTCTGGAGTCTGCGTACCACCCCCAACAAGTCAACCGGCTTCACTCCATTCTTCCTTGTATATGGTGCCGAGGCCGTCATCCCAACCGACATCGTGTTCGACTCGCCTCGGATCACCATGTACACAGAGGCGGAGGCCAAGGAAGCAAGAGAAGACGGTGTCGACCTACTGGAAGAAGGCCGGCTGTTAGCACCCAGCCGGTCCGCCATCTACCAGCAATGGTTGCGCCGTTACCACAACCGCAAGGTCAAGCCAAGATCTTTTCAGGAGGGCGACCTTGTGCGGCTGATCCAGCGAACAGCCGGCCAACACAAGTTCTCGGCCCCCTGGGAAGGCCCTTTCGTCATCAACAAGGTAGTAGGCAACGACTCCTACTACTTGATCGACGCGCAAAAACCAAGAGCACGCAAGAGGGATGACTCCGGCAAGGAGTCGGAGCGACCATGGAACGCGAACCTCCTGAGAAGATTTTACAGTTGAAAGCAGTATGTATCATGCTACCCTTTTGTATTAAGTACGAAACAACAGGCCCCCCGAGGAGCACTCGGGGACTGCCTTCTTTTATCTATGACTGATGAGTGTCATATCCATGAATGTATTATTACATTTGATTTCCTGTCTGGCACCGGGTTCGACTAGTCGGCCCGGGGACTGGCCGCCTTAAGCTATATTAAAGTTCTACCTGAAGTCAGACAAGTAGTGTGCCGACTCCCGAGTCCTCTCTTGCTGAAAGTCGCAGCTCGAGGAACCGACTGTCCGACTAGCAAGAGCCAAGGCAGAAAGGATGCCCACACGAAAAACGGCTAAGGACCAATGAACTTGTATAGCGAAAGGACGGCCTCCAACCACGCTTGTCGGCTGTCAGAACAGCCGGCTGGCCGGCTTCCCAAACACTTCACTATAATCCAACAAAGCTAGAGTACTTGCCCTCTCAATTGGCCAAGCACTTCTCCAGCCATAGATTGCAGAGCAACTGCCTGACTGGGGAGGCGGCAACCAAGGGAGGGCGGCAAAGGAAACATCAGAAGGATGAAAAGCAAAGAGCAAGGAAAAGCCAATCACTTGCATAGTCATATATACATATAAAGCCCCCAACAGGCCGGCAATCGACATAGTTCGAATACACCCCCAGTGGGTGGAATTGTGTAAACTTAACCGAACATTGTTCCAAAAGTGACAAGACAGGAAAATAAAAGATAGCAGACTAGACTAAAGGTGCGATGTGGGAGCCCGGTTGGTCGGTGGAGACGGCGTCGCCGGCTGAAGGAGTGGCCGGCTGGCAGGTCTCGGCTTGATCACCACCGGTGGCAGGCGATGCACCCGCGCGTGACGTGTTGCTCGAGGCACGGTCAAGCTGAGGCTGGCCGGCCGCCCCACCATCCGGCCCGGCGTCTTCACCCTCCTCCTCCTCTTCTTCGCCCTCGTCGCTGGAGTCAATCTCCTCCGCCGAGTCTTCGCCGTCTGCCGGGTTCAGCCCGAACCATTCCTCTGGCTGGGCAACACCGTTGTCATCTACCTCAGGGGCGAAGGCGCTGGTGTCGGTGTAGTCGGCGATCGCCGAAGCCCGCCGGATGATAGCCGGCCGCGCCGGCTCCAGCTCCGTGTCGGCCTGCTGCCGCCAGGTAGCCAGCTAGTCCAGACTCAGGCCGGGATGCCAGGCCTTGACGAACTCCAGCGCCCGCCTGGCGCCGGACCGAGCCGCCGAAGCCTTCCAAGCTTCGAAGCGGCCGACCACCACCTCCAGCCAGCCGGCAGTCCGACTGGGGGTGCGGGGAACCACTTCGGCAGGCCAGAGCGCGGCCAACATCTGCGCCCCGGTACGTTGAAGCCGGCGGAGTAGTCGATGAGCCGGCTGGACGCGGGCCTGGATCGCCAAGAGCTGCTCCTCCAGCGACCGACTAGCGTTCGGTGCAATCTCAGCGCCAGCCTGCCTCCGCGCCTCACGGCAGGCCTCGATGATCTGGTTGGCGGTGGTGGAGTAGCCAGGGAAGTACTCTGCGCAAGAAAGAAAGAGAAAGAAGAGAAAACACCAAGTCAGAAAATGAGACAAAAGCGGCAGGCGGCAAGAAAGGATGAAGAAGAAGGCGGCTTACCGTCAACCAAATCTTCGATCTGGCCATAGCCGTTGATCAGCGTCTACCTTGCTTTGGCCCAGCCAGCCGCCTCTGTCTCATACTCGGCCTGGAGGGCGGCTTCGCTATCCTGCACCGCCTTCAGAGCCGCCTTGTGGCTCTCCTCCTGGTCAGCCAACCTCTTGGCCAGGCGGTCACGTTCCTGCACCAATGCGGCAAACTCGGCCTCTTTGGCACGAAGGGCGGCCTGAGACCCTCCCAGCTGCGCCCTTAGACTGGCATTGGCCGCTGCAGGGACGGCAGAGAAAGAAGAAGCAATAAGAAGTCGTCAAGGAAGGTCCGACCCGACTGCTCAGCAGTCGGCCCGAATCTCGGGGACTACACCCAGTGGGTGCACTGACGCGCCCCCACATGAGATAAAGGACGAAGCACTTACCCCGGCTCTCAGTTAGGTCGGTGGTCTTCTGGGTCAGCTCCCGAGCCTGGGAGTTGAAGGCAGCCGCGCGAAGATTGTGGTAGTCCTGCAAGACAGGCAGAAGAGTGAAGTAAGAGCAGGAATTGCAAAACTAGATCCGCTAAGAAGTTCCAAGCCGCCTGCTCAGCAGCCGACTCGGAACTCTGGGACTACACCTAGTGGGTGCGCTGACGCACCCCCACGAAAGAAACCAAGATAAAAAAAGCAAGATAAGAAGACTAACCCGGATGGCCGCCCGCGTCGCAAGGAACTCGTCGTTGTATTTCCTCAGCGCCGTAGCCTGGGCTTGGAGCCGGGTCCGGACGTCCTGCGCGGCCACATTCATCACGGCCGTCCCTTCGCCTGGCGTCCACCCCGAGGTGGCGCTGGCCGCCTCCATATCCCGGGCTGACGAGCTGGAGCCCGCGGCCGGCTGCGGCTCTGACGCAGCCTTCTACGGCTCTGATGCGGCCTTCCCCGCGCGCTGGCACGGCGGCGTCCAGACCGCCAGATCAGTCCTCGCGGCCGGCTCACCCCCAGCTGACTGCGCAGGCGGCAGATCAGGCCGACCACCTTGAGCCGCCCCAGTCGGCGGGGCCGGTGCCGCCACCCTCTCCAGGATGACGATGTCATCATCCCTCTCCAGCCCCGGCTGGTCACCGCCGGCTTCTTCGAGCGGGGGCTCCAGGGCCCCAGGCGCCGCGACGCGCAGTGTGGTGACCAGCAAGGCCCCCTCCGCCATCGCCGCAGCTATAGCCTCCGCTTGGGCCTTGGCTGCGACATCAGCGCGCGCCTTCGCCGCCTCCTCCTCCTGCGCCGCCTTGGCGGCGGCCGCCCTCAATGCTTCCGCCTCCTGCGCCTACCGCGCCTCACACGCGTTCCGCTCCGTCGCCACCTGAAGATCGGCACGGGGGTCCACGCGGCGGGTAGTGCTCCTACATCCACCCGGCGACCCAACGACGGAGGCGGCAGCAGCCCGCTCGAGCGACAATGGAGCCCTGGATTTTTGGAGAAAGGTCAAGGACTCAGGAGCTACCAGAGAAAGGAAAAAAGAATACACGAAGGAACATGTACTTACGCCGACACCGTCTGCGGCGGCTTCACCGCCTTCCGGAAGCGGGCCGCCTTCGCGGCCGCCTCCTCCCGCCTGGTCGCCGCTGCCCCGCCTCTGGGCTTCTTCGATCGACTGCCGAACAACCCCGGCGCGGCATGATGCTTTTGCCCGCCGCCCCGAGCAGGCGGCGCAGCGGAGGAACCCACGCCGTGGCCAGGCGCTGGCTGGCGGCGTGGGACGACTTCAGCCTCGTCGTCGTCCGGCCAGTCGTCGAAGCTGACTCCAAGCCCGGAGCCGCCTGCTTCGCCGCCGGCTTGGTCACCGCCCGCCTCGGTGTTGTCGTCCATAGCGTGCTCTGTCCTGTCGGGGACGAATCGGCGCTCCGTGTCCGACCCGCCTGCAGGCCGAAGAAGAGGGCTCTGTCGAGACAAGCCGATTAATCAGAGTTAAAAGGAACTCGGCGACAAAACTGAGAGAAGAGAAAGAGAAAAGGAGAACATACCGTGGGCGGTGGATGGGCTCAGCAATATGGCTCCTTGCCGAACTGCCACTCTGCGGAGAGCTTGCAGTTCGCAAGGTAGTTCACCATATAGGCCACCTCGTCGTGCGGCATGTCTTTGGTGCACATCCGGCTCAGATCGAGCTGGCCACTCATCTGACAGATCAGATGAGGGCGGCTTTGGAGCGGGAGCACCCGGCGCGTGACGAAGGCGGCCAGCAGGTCGGGCCCCGACAAGCCCTCCGACTGGATCATCGCCCGCACTCGGGCGACAGCTGTGGTTCCAGCTGGCGTCAGTGTCACGGCCCGGTAGGACCACTGGGGCCGCCTGCCTATCGGTGGGCTGGCTACGTAAGCCGGCAGATTGACGTAGTCGCCCTGCGGGGCGACGTTCTTCACGTAGAAGTATGACTTCTGCCATAGCTTCACCGACTGGATCAGCGTGATGACGGGGAAGGGGTTGACGGCAGCCACCCTCCGCATCGCGACGAAGGAGCCAGTCTGAGCCGGCACGCCCTGCATGCGCGTGCCCAGCTTGGACTGGAAGAACTCCCCCCAGAGCTCGAGGGTGGGGAGGACGCCGAGGTAGCCTTCGCACAAGGTGAGGAAGGCGGACAGCAGCACCTCCGTGTTCGGGGTGAGGTGGTGCGGCTAGAGTTGGTAGAACTCGAGAAAGGAGCGGAAGAAGGCGCTCACTGGCAAGCCGATGCCGCGCAAGAAATGCGAGCGGAAGACTACCCGCTCTCCTTCCTCCAGCTCCGGCGTAATCTCCTTCGCCGGTGCAAGACGGACCTCCACCTTATCCGCGCCGGGCAGCCACCGCGTTTTGCGGAGGAACTCAACGTGATCCTCATGGACGTTGGAGCCGTCCCAATCCCCACGGAACTGCATCGCGGCGTAGGGCTGGCGAGAACAAGCGCGGCGGCGACGGATCGAGTGGTGGCGCGGTGCGGCGGCGAGGCGCCGTCGCAAGAAAGAGCAGAAGGAAGAAGATGGCGGAGAGGGAAGGGGCTTGCGAGCGCCTGCCGCTCTCCCCACTCCCCCTACTTATAGCTTCGCACGGTGAAGCTGGGGAGGCAGGGCGCTGGGCGAGACGTGGGATTAACTGCACCCACTCCCCCCACGCCTCGCGATTATTACGCCCTAAGGGCGTGCTGAAACCGCCGCAGGAAGACGTGCGGGCGGCTTCGGGCCGCAGAGAATCCGCGCCTGGGCCTGGGCGGAGACGTGGCGGGCCCCTGACCTGCGGCGACGTCCCGTCGCGCGCGTGGGCTGGCAGGCTTTTTAGCCAAGGGATGCCACGTGGTTCGCAGGCGGCAAGTGGCTGGCCCGCGGCCCGGTGCGCGCGCTGGCAGGCTCCCGCCTCCGACACCAAAAAATTTCACCAAAACGGCGCACCCAATCGAAGCCGGCTCCCAGCTGCCGGCCCGTCAAGATAGGAAGCTGACCGAGCTTCTCGACTCCCACCCAACCTCGAAGCTCAATCAGCTTCGGGGACTACTGTCGGAGTAAATGGCCACGGGTAGCCTAACCGACTACCCCTGGCTCTTCAAAAATTATCAGGCCATTTGAGCCTTCAAGCATTCGAAGCATTGGGCCACCTTCCCCCGGACGGCTACCCCAGGAGCCGACTCACAGAAGGCGACCCAGTCTCAGGAACCTCCCCCAAGATAACTACGAGATGGCCGACTCCAGGAAGCCGGCCATGGAGAACGCCGACTCCCAAGAGCCGGCCATGAAGAACGCCGCCTCCAAGAAGCCGGCCAAGACCGCACCCACCAAAACTACGCCCACATAACGGTGACAAGACGGGGTGTGGCTACAGTGCGGCCCACTACC
This sequence comes from Aegilops tauschii subsp. strangulata, assembly GCF_002575655.3. Lineage (NCBI taxonomy): Eukaryota > Viridiplantae > Streptophyta > Magnoliopsida > Poales > Poaceae > Aegilops > Aegilops tauschii. Next base: position 365,247,743 of record NC_053035.3, on the reverse strand, counting down.
CCCGAATCCCGAGGAAGGCATGGCCACAGGACGCCGTACGGGTCAGCCATCTCCCGTCTGGCTCGGCCCTGTAGCCATGCTGGCCTCGACGTCATCCGCGACAGACGCCTGTATGGCCCGCGGGCGGCGGGCCCCTTTAGCGAGAGAGAGGCACGAAGGCGGCCCGGCCTCCCCCAGTCGGCCAGGGGCGTAGCCGGCCCCCCAGAAGCCAGCTACCCCCCTCCCTCGAAACATGTGCCACATTAATGAGACAAGACGAGGTAAGGCTACAGTGACAGCCTTCGAGGTGGCACACTGTAGCCACGCTTACCTCAACAAAGCCCTCATCATCAGGGGCGAGGCTACAGTAAACAGCCGCCGACAAGACCCCCAGGCGGTGGGGCCGGCCTGTCGACCAAGAGGCCGGCAGCTGGCGGGACCCACCAGTCGGCGGGCCCCAATGGCTGGCGGAGAAGCCGGCGAGCGCAGACGCTGACGACTGGGACCCGCGCCCAGCCGGATTACAATTGTACCCCCGGGGGGTAGGCCTATATAAACCCCCCGGGGCACCCATGCAAAGGGTTGGCTTCTTAGAGTTACACACACACCATATAGAGAGGGAAGCGAGAGCTAGACTTGCTCTTCTTCTCCCTTGAAAACAACAGCTCAAGGAGCACTTGTAGCTACTCTTTCTGATCTAGTGATCATGCGGAGACCGCGCAGAGCAGTACTAGGGGTGTTATCTCCAGGGAGAGCCCCGAACCTGGGTAAGATTCACCGGCGAGCATGTCTGCGCCTCATCCCGTTTCCAGGCACCGGCGACGTCTTACTTGCTCACACAATGATAAGCCACCCGTTGGCATATGTCGCACCTACCACCCGACAGTGACCCTGGAAGTAGTGGCGCAACTTACGCGAGGCTACCAGGAGCGCGAGCGAGAGCTTCTGAGGCATGGGGTATCGTGCTCTCGCATCTCGTAGCACTGTGCTGACGAAGTACACCGGGTGCTCGACGAGGGCGGGAGAGCTGGCAGAGTGTTTGGCTCTCGGGGGCTAAGGTGTTTCCTGTGGATCTCCAGCTTCAGGGGCTTGATGACTTATCGGGGCAGCTGCTCAGGAGCATCACCTTGGTGTTGTGCTGCCTCGTCCGGCTTGGCGGCTCCATTTGGCGGGCCCTTGACCTGGCACTCCTCTCTAAGGGCCACCAGCGCCGCGCTGGCGGAGTGGGGTGTGGCAGACAGGTAGAGTACCAAGGTGTCGAGAGGACGAGGCGCCACCATCACCGGCGGGCTGGTCAAGTATCTCTTGGGGTCTTGAAATGCCAGGTCGGCCTCGAGGGTCCACTCGAACGGACCCTTCTTCTTCATCAGCTTGAAGAACGGCAAGGCACGCTCCCCCAGCCAGGAGATGAAGCGCCCAAGTGAAGTCATGCAGCCTGCAAGCTTCTGCATCTCCTTGAGGGTTTGTGGTGGGCTCATGTCTTCAATTGCCTTGACCTTCTCCGAGTTGGCCTCGATCCCCCTGTGGGACACGAGGAAGCACAGCAGCTTGCCGGAAGGGACACCAAACACACATTTCTCCGGGTTGAGCCGCAAGTCCACCTGGCGCAGGCTCGCGAAGGTCTCCTCCAGGTCCTCGATCAAAGTTCTCACCTCCCGAGACTCCACCACAATGCAATCGACGTAGGCCTCAGCGTTTCTCCCGAGCTGCCGCCCCAAGGCGATGTGCATCAGCCGCTGGAAGGTCGCCCCTGCGTTGCGCAGTCCGAATGGCATGCAAGTTCAACAGTATACCCCGCACGGGGTCAAGAAAGCCATTTTCTCCACATCTTCCACCGCCATCTTGATCTGGTGGTAGCCTGAGAACGCATCCAGCAAACATAGCAGGTCGCACTCGGCGGTGGAGTTGACAATCTGGTCGATGCGCGGCAGCGGGAATGGGTCTTGAGGGCAGGCCTTGTTGAGGTTGGTGAAGTTGACACACATGCTTTCCTTTCCTCCTTTCTTTAGCACGATGACTGGGTTTGCCAGCCACTCTGGGTACCGGACCTCGCGAATGACACCTACTGCCTCCAGCTTGCGGGTTTCCTGAACAATGAAAGACTGCTTCTCCGTGGACTATCTCCTCGCTCTCTGCTTCACAGGGCGCATGTTGGGGCATACCTTCAGATGATGCTCAATCACTCCTCTCGTGACCCCAACTAACTACTTGGGCTCCCAGGCGAACACTTCCTTGTTTCCGCTCACAGGAAGTCCGCCAACTCTCTTTCTTGATCTGGGGCGAGGTCGGCGCCTATGGTAAATGTGGCGCCCGAGGCCCCGTGCTTGTCGACTGGTATTTGCTTCGTCTTGGCTTGACCTTGAGTGAATAGCTGCTTCTTCTTGGTCGGCTCAGCCCCCTTGGTCCTGGGTTCGACTTCGTCGGTCGGGCAAGCTGTCGTCGTGGCCCTCAAAGCGAGTTTGAGGTCCGCCACGGCTTCGTTTGTGTCTCCGGCCATGGTGAGGACGTCCTTGCTCCCTGGCATCTTCATGAGGTTGTAGGCAGGATGAGTGGTTGCCATGAATTGGGCCAGCGCCGGGTACCCGAGGATGGCGTTGTACGGTAGATCGATGCGGGCGATGTCGAAGTTGATTAGTTTGGTGCGGTAGTTGTCGCGTGTGCCAAAGGTCACGGGGAGACGGATCTGCCCTAGGGGGTTGGAGGAGCCGCCGCCGACTCCGGAGAAGGGCTTGCTGGGGCGGAGCCGCTCAAGCGGTACATGAAGGAGGCTAAGAGCCTCCACAGAGAGCACGTTGAGGCCGGCGCCACCGTCGATGAGGGTCTTGGTAACGGCTACGCCGCATATGGTGGGCGTGCAAAGCATTAGGAGCACGCCCGAGCCGACGGTGGTTACTGTGTGATCCCCTGAGTCGAAGGTCAGGTCGGCCTTGGGCGCCACCCAACCCGGGGCAGCCCCCTGCCGCGTGGAGGCGGCGCCGATCTGGCGAAAGATCGGCTTGGTGTGACGGTCCGAGGGCGGTGCCTGCGAGCTACCGCGGAGAGCCGCGAGGACGGGGGGTGCTGGTCCCCCGAAGCGCGCGATGAAGAGGTCACGCAGCTCCCCCAGGAGGCCACAGAAGATCCCAGCAGATGGAGGAGCCAGGCGTGCGGCACGCCAGCAAGGGCCAAGGGGAGCCAGTTGGCCATGACCTTATTGTCGCCCCTGGCCTCCACAATGGCCTCCTCGTACGCCAGTAGGAAGGCCGCCGGATCCGCCGCACCATCGTAGCAGGGTGGCATCTCCGGCTTGAACTTGAGCGGCCACCGAAACCGCCGCATGGCGGGGTGAAGGCCCGGAGCCCCGCGGCGCTGCTGAGGGCGCCCCTCGATCCAGTCGGAGAAGCGGCGGCGTCCATGAGAGCCGGTCGGAGAAGCGAAGCCGTCGTGGGGGGGGGGGCGAAGCTTCGGCGCACCCCTACTTGGCGCGCCAAATGTCGGATTACGGGTTCCGGCAAAACCCTTGAGGTTCGAACACTGGGGTGCACATGAAGATCTCTCCTCCCTCTAGCTCGCACGCATCATGATCTCACGGCCTTGCTCGACGAACCCAAAGAACAAGGGGACAAAAGATTTATGCTGGTTCGGGCCACCGATGTGGTGTAATACCCTACTCCAGTGTGGTGTGGTGGATTGCCTCTTGGGCTGAGGATGAACAGTACAAAGGAAGAACAGCCTCCTGAGGAGAGGTGTTCTTGTGCTTGGTCAGCTGGTGTGGTGTCTATCTAGCCAATCTAGACCTCTCCAATATGAGTTCCCCCCCAGCTATGGTGGTGGCTAGCCCTATTTATAGAGGCCTTGGTCCTCTTCCCAAATATTGAGCGGGAAGGGATCCCACAATGGCCTAGTTTCAAGGGGATATAGCCGCATTCATTGCTTGTTGTGATTCGTGCCAGCGCATTAAAGCTGAGCATCAAAAACCAGCAGGGCCGCTACAGCCAAACAGAATACCTGAGTGGAAATGGGACGAAATCGGAATGGATTTTATCGTCGGACTACCTCGATCACAGCGCGGAAATGATGCTATATGGGTCATCACAGATAGGCTAACCAAGGTAGCACATTTCATTCCCGTGAAGATGACCTACTCCACTCAGAGGCTTGCTAAGCTTTATCTCTCCCGTATAGTTTGTCTGCATGGAGTCCCAAAGACTATAATATCCGACCGGGGCACTCAATTTGTTTGTAAATTTTGGGATCACTTACAGCAAGCTCTGGCACGCAACTAGAATTTAGTACAGCGTACCACCCCCAGACTGATGGACAAACTGAACGCGTGAACCAAATCCTAGAGGACATGCTGAGAGCCTGTGTTCTCACCTATGGAACCGGTTGGGAGGAAAGTTTGCCATATGCCGAGTTCGCATACAACAACAGTTACCAAGCCAGCCTACAAATGGCACCTTTTGAAGCATTGTACGGACGGAGATGTCGTACCCCATTAAACTGGTCAGGAACAGGTGACAGTCGTATCTTCGGCCCAGGCATGCTCAAGGAAGCCGAGGAGAAAGTTAAACAAATCAGGGGCCGACACAAGACAGCTCAAAGCCGACAAAAGAGCTATTACGATCGAAAACATGGTGAGGTCAGCTTTGAACCCGGTGAATATGTGTACCTACGAGTGTCCCCTATGAGGGGCCTGCAATGGTTCAAATTTAAAGGGAAGCTAGCCCCAAGATTTATTGGACCCTTCTGTATAGTTGCACGAAGAGGCACAGTAGCCTACCAGCTGGACCTACCCAAAGAGCTGTCAGACGTCCACGACGTGTTCCACGTCTCGCAGTTGAGGAAGTGTGTGAGCAACCCGGATAAGCATGTATCTCATTAAAGCATTGACATGCAACCAGACCTCACCTACAGAGAGCGGCCAGTAAAAATATTGGAAGAGTCTGAAAGGAGAACCCGCCAGAAAACGATTAAATTTTTCAAGGTTCAGTGGAGCAATCACACCGAGGATGAAGCAACATGGGAAAGAGAGGATTTTCTTCAGGCAGAGTACCCACATCTATTTGAGGATCAGCTGAAATCTCAGGGACGAGATTTTTCCTAAGGGGGTAGGTGTTGTGACACCCAAAAAAAAATTATTTGGCTTTATCAAACTTTTATTTGATTTGAGGGAGGTTATTTAATTTTTCTTCTAAAGGACTCTCCTTCTCAAAAACCTTCTTTTTATGACAAGTATTTTGCTTGGTTTTATCCAAGACTTGATCTTTGGTCTTGGAGGTTTTTCATCTTGTGTTGGCTCAACACCAATGTTTTTCATTGGAAAAGTTTTTGAAAATCTTTTCTTTTTAAAATGGCCCTATGGCTTATGGAGTGATCCTTTCCCCTTTCAAAATCTCCTCTTGCCATGACATCAGTGGAAATCCCCTCCCAAAAGTCACCTCCCCTCTTTGTGTCAAGATAAACTTCAAATCCAGCAAGTTGAACTCCCCCATGATTTTGTTTCCATTTATCTCTTATCAAAAACTTTTTCTGCCTTCTATTTTGATCCTTGGAGGTTTACAAAGGAACTACTAGTTCTCCTTTGAGTTTTGCCTCCAAACAAATTTCCCTGGCTAGTCCTTAGAGCCCTCAACCAAGATCCATGAAGATCCACTGGTCTCCAGTTCAAAAATTTCAAATTGTGCTTGCTGCAAGTTTGGACCATATTTGTCAAATTTGATGAAATTCATTTGTTTTCTCCTCCTAAAAATCTGAGAAAATTCAGGCAGCCTCTGGATGCATCGAGAGGTCACCTCACCAAGCCCCAGCTCCAGAAAAAAATTCCCTCATGCCAAGTCATATCATCAAACACCTGGCGTGCACTGTTACTGTCAAGGTTCAGAAAATTCAGAGATACAGTTTCAGAGCCGCCGTCGTTTTCTTCAGAAACCTACCTCGATCTCGCGAGTAGCCGCGGTGGCGCCTTGCTCCCTGTTCCCTCCTTCTTATCCCTGCACCGCACGATCGCCTAGACACTTGCGGGCGTCGGCGACGAGCTGGCAGAGGTGCGCCTCCCCGTGAGTGGTAGCAGCAGCGCCCATTGCGGCTGCCAGAGAGGCGCAGCGTTGGACGGCGCCGTCCAGCGCCGCCCAAGCCACCAGAGGCCACCGCGTGGCCGTCCACTCACCTGTGCATGCTGCAGGTCCGTCGTCGTGAACTGGAAGGCGCGGAGCGCGCTCCCTGCCGCCGTCGTGCCCGTACGGCCGTTCCGTCGAGGGCCAGCGTATTACACAAGCCCGACCGAGGTTTGAGCAGAGAAACGGTGCCAGTGATCCACCACGATGATGCCTAGCCACCTAAACCCCCTGCCCGACCTCTGCCTCGCCGTAATTTCTCGTCGGCGTTATCCCATTCACGGCCACCTCCTCGGATCGCCTATAAAAGGAGGTCCCGAGCTCGAACTCGAACCCGCACCACCTCTACACACCACTAGTACCACGCCAAGCCACTAGGCAGACCTCGAGGGAGTCTTCTTCCCCAACTCCGGCCGCCTCGACCCGCTTCTGGATCCAGCACGATTCACTCACGTGCATGCACCCCTACCTCTCAGCTCATGCCAGTAGTCTCCTAGTGCATCCACCTCTTTGACCCGCGCATCAATTTGGAGTTTGCAGCACCCACCGGAGTATTCCACCATCGCCCGAACCACCGTCTGCCGGAGATAGGGTCGCCGTCGACGTGGTGCTCTCCGACGGTCAAGTCCACCACCCACCGACGCGGAAGAACACCCTGAACCCGTAGGTACCCTCCGATCACTCTGCCTCGCCGTGGTTCAACGCCAGCGACCACCGCAGCCTTCGGGCGCCGGCGAGCTCGGTTGGATTTTGAACCTGACGGGTGGGACCCCCCGTCAGCCTCTCTCCTTTCTCCTTCGAACCGTTTTCTGAAAGCGCCTTCGGGCAAAGTGTGTTTTCTCTCTGGGCTAACATATTTCTTACCGAAGCGTTTTTTGCTTTTTCAAACAAGTCCCTGGATCTTTTCTGTTTCATCACAGATTAGTCCTTGGACCAAAACCCTTAAATCTTTTAAACAAAAGATGCTTTTTGATTGATTCTTTTTCTGTCAGTCTTATATTTTAGTCTAGTTTTTTATAGTATTTATTTGGAAAATTTTTGGAACAATTTTTATACACGCAACGGTATTCACGTTAGTATACGGTCTCGTTATACCGTATGTTCCGGAGGAGGTGACGGAGCCGCGAACTTCGCCGAGCTAGACTCCGACTTCTCCGAACCAGGCAAGCATGTTTGAACCTTTGATATAATGGGTGATTTGCATGTTTGCTTGAATAGTTTGTGCATAGCATATGAGCATCGGTGAGTGTTACGTTGCAAGCAAGGCAACTAACCGTGTGCTTCGAAGTTTTACTATGATCTCTTGATGAGAGATGACCTGATCATGTGGTGACATGAGAGGGAGTAAGATGGTATTGTTGTAGCATGCCAGTCTTATGTCATTCGATAAACTCCGACGTGAACGTGGACCGAGCCACGTTACCGTTCGTCCCCTCCCGTACTGCCACATGTTTTCTGCAAAGAATACGGTTTAGTAAGTTGCAAACCTCTTTCCTTGTACACACCAAATAGAGGGGTCGGGATGAGGGTTCCATGGCCCTGGATTAAAGCCAGTCATCCGGTCAGGGGGCATGGGTGTTTCCGGTTGGGACCGAGAGGGGGGCACCCCTTAGAGCGCGCGGTATAAATTTGATCCCATGCTACACGAGGTTGTAGCCTCCCCATCTCAAAGTTTTTCTTGAACGTTGCCTAGGGTGATTCCTGGCATCGGAATGTGGAATGGGAGTGTACTGGATAGATGTGTTTCTCCTAAAATACCGTAAACGGAACTAGCCCCTTGTGACTACTGAAATCCGTTGGTTGTGGTTAAGAGTACAAACTCTGCAGAGTCAAACCTTCCGAGTCATCGTGTCCATGGTCAAAGACCGTGGCAAGCATATCCCTATTCATGTCAGTCCCCGTGTCAGTTTCCATGGGAATCTCGGTGAACAAGCTTGAGTGGTAAACCCAGTTGAATGTTACTCCTGTGGATGGACTAACCATTTTATTATTTCGTACCTCAGTATTTCCTTGAAATGATTTAACTTCATGAGCTGCTGGAATATTATGTATGATATATAAGCCCTTTCTGTGATGTCGCTCAGACGTCCGACTGTGGCATTCTTGTTATTTACTTTCGATATAAGCCCTTTATGTGATGTCGCTCAGACGCCCGACTGTGGCACTCTCGTCATTTACTTTTGATATAAGCCCTTTATGTGATGTCACTCAGACGTCCGACTGTGGCACTCTCGTTATTTACTTTTGATATAAGCCCTTTATGTGACGTCGCTCAGACGTCTGACTGTGGCACTCTTGATATTTACTTTTGATATAAGCCCTTTACGTGATGTCGCTCAGAGGTCCGACTGTGGCACGCACTGTCATTTACATTCCATTATAAGCCCTTTATGAGGTGTCGCCTTGACGCCCGACTGCGGCATTGTTAATTTATTTGTATCCTTTCGAGGGGTCATTTCAGACACTCGATTGGCATTCAGTACTACATTGGGATTTCGGGAGGACTACCGCCCGACTTCCTTTTTATTTTCCATGCATAGCTACTTTATTATCTGAGTGCGCATTATTAATCTGTATGCATCATGTTTGCATTTGTTATATCTTATGTCCAAACTGTCTTGCGAGTACTTTCATAGTACTCACCTGGCTTGTTGATTTGGCCAGATGTTGACGAAGGCGATCTCATGGATGAAGAGTTTGATAGTGAGTCCGACGCCTAGAGGAGTCCCAGTCAGTCCCGTGCGATCCTGGATTTTGGTCACTTGTATTATATACGCTTCCGCCACCCACAATAAGAGTCCTCGAGCCTCACTCCAACGCTCGATGAGCTGTAAGATTTAGGAGTCATGTCACCCACTTCACTGTGGCATATCCACCTCGCTTTTATTACGAGTCAGTAGTATGCCACCATACCCCCTTGTGTCATATCCGCCTTTATGTTTAATATCGGCGTGCTTGTAATAAATTGTTGAGCAGTCTCCGCTAAACCTTGTATTATATTTAGCACTCCTGGATATTTCTGTAATCAAGAAATTGTCTACCAGTGAGAAGGATTCTTCTCTACTGGTCCGTAAAAGAGATCGGTTTCTCAATAAATGTTTTATTGGAAAACCGGTCGTGACAAGCTTGGTATCAGAGCCAGGCTGACTGTAGGAAGCCGAGGAGAAAGTTAAACAAATCAGGGACCGACTCAAGACAGCTCAAAGCCGACAAAAGAGCTATTACGATCGAAAACATCGTGAGGTCAGCTTTGAACCCGGTGAATATGTGTACCTACGAGTGTCTCCTATGAGGGGCCTGCAACGGTTCGAAATTAAAGGGAAGCTAGCCCCAAGATTTATTGGACCCTTCTGTATAGTTGCACGAAGAGGCACAGTAGCCTACCAGCTGGACCTACCCAAAGAGCTGTCAGACGTCCACGACGTGTTCCACGTCTCGCAGTTGAGGAAGTGTGTGAGCAACCCGGTTAAGCATGTATCTCATGAAAGCATTGACATGCAACCAGACCTCACCTACAAAGAGCGGCCAGTAAAAATATTGGAAGAGTCTGAAAGGAGAACCCGCCAGAAAATGATTAAATTTTTCAAGGTTCAGTGGAGCAATCACACCGAGGATGAAGCAACATGGGAAAGAGAGGATTTTCTTCAGGCAGAGTACCCACATCTATTTGAGGATCAGCTGAAATCTCGGGGACGAGATTTTTCCTAAGGGGGTAGGTGTTGTGACACCCAAAAAAAATTATTTGGCTTTATCAAACTTTTATTTGATTTGAGGGAGGTCATTTAATTTTTCTTCTAAAGGACTCTTCTTCTCAAAAACCTTCTTTTTATGACAAGTATTTTGCTTGGTTTCATCCAAGACTTGATCTTTGGTCTTGGAGGTTTTTCATCTTGTGTTGGCTCAACACCAATGTTTTTCATTGGAAAAGTTTTTGAAAATCGTTTCTTTTTAAAATGGCCCTATGGCTTATGGAGTGATCCTTTCCCCTTTCAAAATCTCCTCTTGCCATGACATCAGTGGAAATCCCCTCCCAAAAGTCACCTCCCCTCTTTGTGTCAAGATAAACTTCAAATCCAGCAAGTTGAACTCCCCCATGATTTTGTTTCCATTTATCTCTTATCAAAAACTTTTTCTGCCTTCTATTTTGATCCTTGGAGGTTTACAAAGGAACTACTAGTTCTCCTTTGAGTTTTGCCTCCAAACAAATTTCCTTGGCTAGTCCTTAGAGCCCTCAACCAAGATCCATGAAGATCCACTGGTCTCCAGTTCAAAAATTTCAAATTGTGCTTGCTGCAAGTTTGGACCATATTTGTCAAATTTGATGAAATTCATTTGTTTTCTCCTCCTAAAAATCTGAGAAAATTCAGGCAGCCTCTGGATGCATCGAGAGGTCACCTCACCAAGCCCCAGCTCCAGATTTTTTTTCCTCATGCCAAGTCATATCATCAAACACCTGGCGTGCACTGTTACTGTCAAGGTTCAGAAAATTCAGAGATACAGTTTCAGAGCCGCCGTCGTTTTCTTCAGAAACCTGCCTCGATCTCGCCAGTAGCCGCGGTGGCGCCTTGCTCCCTGTTCCTTCTTATCCCTGCGCCGCACGATCGCCTGGACACTTGCAGGCATCGGCGACGAGCTGGCAGAGGTGCGCCTCCCCGTGAGTGGCAGCAGCAGCGCCCATTGCGGCTGCCAGAGAGGCGCAGCGTTGGACGGCGCCATCCAGCGCCGCCCAAGCCACCAGAGGCCACCGCGTGGCCGTCCACTCACCTGTGCATGCTGCAGGTCCGTCGTCGTGAACTGGAAGGCGCGAAGCGCGCTCCCTGCCGCCGTCGTGCCCGTACGGCCGTTCCGTCGAGGGCCAACGTATTACGCAAGCCCGACCGAGGTTTGAGCAGAGAAACGGTGCCAGTGATCCACCACGATGATGCCTAGCCACCTAAACCCCCTGCCCGACCTCTGCCTCGCCGTAATTTCTCGCCGGCGTTATCCCGTTCACGCCCACCTCCTCGGATCGCCTATAAAAGGAGGTCCCGAGCTCGAACTCGAACCCGCACCACCTCTACACACCACTAGTACCACGCCAAGCCACTGGGCAGACCCCGAGGGAGTCTTCTTCCCCAACTCCGGCCGCCTCAACCCGCTTCGGGATCCAGCACGATTCACTCACGTGCATGCACCCACCTAGTGCATCCACCTCTCTGACCCGTGCATCAATTTGGAGTTTGCAGCACCCACCGGAGTATTCCACCATCGCCCGAACCACCGTCCGCCGGAGATAGGGTCGCCGTCGACGTGGTGCTCTCCGACGGTCAAGTCCACCACCCACCGATGCGGAAGAACACCCTGAACCCGTAGGTACCCTCCGATCACTCTGCCTCGCCGTGGTTCAACGTCGGCGACCACCGCAGCCTTCGAGCGCCGGCGAGCTCGGTTGGATTTTGAACCTGACGGGTGGGACCCCCCCGTCAGCCTCTCTCCTTTCTCCTTCGAACCGTTTTCTGAAAGCGCCTTCGGGCAAAGTGTGTTTTCTCTCTGGGCTAACGTATTTCTTACCGAAGCGTTTTCTGCTTTTTCAAACAAGTCCCTGGATCTTTTCCGTTTCATCACAGATTAGTCCTTGGACCAAAACCCTTATCTCTTTTAAACAAAAGATGATTTTTGATTGATTCTTTTTCTGTCAATCTTATATTTTTGTCTAGTTTTTTATAGTATTTATTTGGAAAAAAATTAGAACAATTTTTATACACGCAACGGTATTCACGTTAGTATACGATCTCGTTATACCGTAGGTTCCGGAGGAGGTGACGGAGCCGCGAACTTCGCCGAGCTAGACTCCGACTTCTCCGAACCAGGCAAGCATGTTTGAACCTTTGATATAATGGGTGTTTTGCATGTTTGCTTGAATAGTTTGTGCATAGCATATGAGCATCGGTGAGTGTTACGTTGCAAGCAAGGCAACTAACCGTGTGCTTCGAAGTTTTACTATGATCTCTTGATGAGAGATGACCTGATCATGTGGTGACATGAGAGGGAGTAAGATGGCATTGTTGTAGCATGCCAGTCTTATGTCATTCGATAAACTCCGACGTAAACGTGGACCGAGCCACGTTACCGTTCGTCCCCTCCCGTACTGCCACATGTTTTCTGCAAAGAATACGGTTTAGTAAGTTGCAAACCTCTTTCCTTGTACACACCAAATAGAGGGGCCAGGATGAGGCTTCCATGGCCCTGGATTAAAGCCAGTCATCCGGTCAGGGGACATGGGTGTTTCCGGTTGGGACCGAGAGGGGGGCACCCCTTAGAGCGCGCGGTATAAATTTGATCCCATGCTACGCGAGGTTGTAGCCTCCCCGTCTCAAAGTTTTTCTTGAACGTTGCCTAGGGTGATTCTTGGCATCGGAATGTGGAATGGGTGTGTACTGGATAGATGTGTTTCTCCTAAAATACCGTAAACGGAACTAGCCCCTTGTGACTACTGAAATCCGTTGGCTGTGGTTAAGAGTACAAACTCTGCAGAGTCAAACCTTCCGAGTCATCATGTCCATGGTCAAAGACCGTGGCCAGCATATCCCTATTCATGTCAGTCCCCGTATCAGTTTCTGTGGGAATCTCGGTGAACAAGCTTGAGTGGTAAACCCGGTTGAATGTTACTCCTGTGGATGGACTAACCATTTTATTATTTCGTACCTGAGTATTTCCTTGAAATGATTTAACTTCATGAGCTACTGGAATATTAATTATGATATATAAACCCTTTCTGTGATGTCGCTCAGACGTCCGACTGTGGCATTCTTGTTATTTACTTTCGATATAAGCCCTTTATGTGATGTCGCTCAGACGTCCGACTGTGGCACTCTCGTCATTTACTTTTGATATAAGCCCTTTATATGATGTCGCTCAGACGTCCGACTGTGGCACTCTCGTTATTTACTTTTGATATAAACCCTTTATGTGACGTCACTCAGACGTCCGACTGTGGCACTCTTGATATTTACTTTTGAGATAAGCCCTTTACGTGATGTTGCTCAGACGTCCGACTGTGGCACGCACTGTCATTTACATTCCATTATAAGCCCTTTATGAGGTGTCGCCTTGACGCCCGACTGCGGCATTGTTAATTTATTTGTATCCTTTCGAGGGGTCATTTCAGACACTCGATTGGCATTCAGTACTACATTGGGATTTCGGGAGGACTACCGCCCGACTTCCTTTTTATTTCCCATGCATAGCTACTTTATTATCTGAGTGCGCATTATTAATCTGTTCATATGCATCATGTTTGCATTTGTTATATCTTATGTCCAAACTGTCTTGCGAGTACTTTCATAGTACTCACCTGGCTTGTTGATTTGGCCAGATGTTGACGAAGGCGATCTCATGGATGAAGAGTTTGATAGTGAGTCCGACGCCTAGAGGAGTCCCAGTCAGTCCCGTGCGATCCTGGATTTTGGTCACTTGTATTATATAAGCTTCCGCCACCCACAATAAGAGTCCTCGAGCCTCACTCCGACGCTCGATGAGCTGTAAGATTGAGGAGTCATGTCACCCACTTCACTGTGGCATATCCACCCCGCTTTTATTACGAGTCAGTTGTATGCCACCATACCCCCTTGTGTCATATCCGCCTTTATGTTTAATATCGGCGTGCTTGTAATAAATTGTTGAGCAGTCTCCGCTCAACCTTGTATTATATTTAGTACTCCTGGATATTTCTGTAATCAAGAAATTGTCTACCAGTGAGAAGGATTCTTCTCTACTGGTCCGTAAAAGGGATTGGTTTCTCAATAAATGTTTTATTGGAAAACCGGTCGTGACAAAATTCCTCGGGGCTATCATGTTCCTCACTTGTAGGCAATCCGCACTGGCGAATTCTTAACTCCTCAGTCAGAACAAATTCCTCAGAGACCAGAAGATCTTCGTCTCTGTCACTGAAGAAATTGACTGAACTATATGAGATTTCCAATGGCTTCACTCAACAGGATTGGTAGGTGTAGGATTTCGAGATGAGCATCACTTGGAAACTTTTCCTTAGTTTTACCTTGACCCCTTTTAACAGTACGGTGTTTCCTATGACTCAAGAAAGAGAAAATGAAACTACGAAAACAAAAGTCTTCACACTTCATATTCCTCGCATATGTGGGTGATAATAGTCATACTGCTTACCACCAACGTCTTATTTTGATTCGGCGGTATTGTTGGATGAAGCGGCCCAGACCAACCTTACATGACCACGTTCATGAGACCGGTTCCACCGACAGACATGCAACTTGTTTTGCATAAAGGTGGCTGGCGGGTGTCTGTTTCTCCAACTTTAGTTGAATCGAATTTGACTACGGCTGATCCTTGTTGAAGGTTAAAACAGCACACTTGACGAAAGATTGTTGTGGTTTTGATGCATACGTAAGAACGGTACTTGCTAGAAGCCCGTAGCAGCCACGTAAAACTTGCAACAACAAAGTAGAGGACGTCTAACTTGTTTTTGCAGGGCATGTTGTGATGTGATATGGTCAAGACATGATGTGATATACGTTATTGTATGAGATGATCATGTTTTGTAAAAGTTATCGGCAACTGGTAGGAGCCTTATCGTTGTCGCTTTATTGTATGAAATGCAATCGCCATGTAATTGCTTTAATTTATCACTATACGGTAGCGATATTTGTAGAAGCAATAGTTGGCGAGACAACAACGACGCTACGATGGAGATCAAGGTGTCAAGCCGGTGACGATGGAGATCATGACGGTGCTTTGGAGATGGAGATCAAAGGCACAAGGTGATGATGGCCAAATCATGTCACATATTTTGATTGCATGTGATGCTTATCTTTTATGCATCTTATTTTGCTTAGTACGGCAGTAGCATTATAAAATGATCCCTCACTAAATTTCAAGGTATAAGTGTTCTCCCTTAGTATGCACCGTTGCTATAGTTCGTAGTGCCGGGATATGCACTGTTGCTACAGTTCGTCATGCGCAGACACCACGTGATGATCGGTTGTGATAAGCTCTACGTTCACATACAACGGGTGTAAGACAGTTTTGCACATGCAGAATACTCGGGTTAAACTTCACGAGCCTAGCAGGTACAGACATGGCCTCGGAACACTGAGACCGAAAAGGTCGAACGTGAATCATATAGTAGATATGATCTATATAGAGATGTTCACCATTGAAAACTACTCCATCTCACGTGATGATTGGACATGGTTTAGTTGATATGGATCACGTGATCATTTAGATGACTTGAGGGATGTCAATCTAAGTGGGAGTTCTTTAGTAATATGATTAATTGAACTTAAATTTATCATGAACTTAGTCCTGATAGTTTTTGCATATCTATGTTGTTTTAGATCAATGGCCCGTGCTACCGTTCCCTTGAATTTTAATGCGTTCCTAGAGAAAGCTAAGTTGAAAGATGATGGTAGCAACTACACGGACAGGGTTCGTAACTTGAGGATTATCCTCATTGCTGCAGAAGCATTACGTCCTTGAAGCACCGCTAGGTGCAAGGCCTGCTGCCGGAGCAACTCCGGACGTTATGAACGTCTGGCAAGCTAAATCTGATGACTAGTCGATAGTTCTGTGTGCCATGCTTTACGGCTTAGAATCGGGACTTCAAAGACGTTTTGAACATCACAGAGCATATGAGATGTTCCAAGAGTTGAAGTTAATATTTCAAGCAAATGCCCGAGTTGAGAGATATGAAGTCTCCAACAAGTTCTATAGCTGCAAGATGCAGGAGAACAGTTCTTTCAGTGAACATATACTCAAAATGTCTGGGTACCATAACCACTTGACTCAGCTAGGAGTTCATCTTCCGGATGATAGTGTCATTGACAGAGTTCTTCAATCACTGCCACCAAGCTATAAAGGCTTCCTGATGAACTATAATATGCAAGGGATGGAAACGACAATTCTTGAGCTCTTTGCAATGCTTAAAGCTGCGGAAGTAGAAATCAAGAAGGAGCATCAAGTGTTGATGGTTAACAAGACCACTAGTTTCAAGAAAAAGGGCAAAGGTAAGAAGGGGAACTTCAAGAAGAATAGCAAGCAAGTTGCTGCACCCGGGAAGAAGCCCAACTCTGGACCTAAGCCTGAAACTGAGTGCTTCTACTGCAAAGGGACTGGTCACTAGAAGCGGAACTGCCCCAAGTATTTGGCGGATAAGAAGGATGGCAAAGTGAAAGGTATATTTGATATACATGTTATTGATGTGTACCTTACTAATGCTTGTAGTAGCGCCTGGGTATTTGATACTGGTTCTGTTGCTCATATTTGCAACTCGAAATAGAGGTTACGGATTAAATGAAGATTGGCTAAGGACGAGGTAACGATGCGCGTCGGAAATGGTTCCAAGGTCGATGTGATCGCTGTTGGCACTCTACCTCTACATCTACCTTCGGGATTAGTTTTCGACCTGAATAATTGTTATTTGGTGCCAGCGTTGAGCATGACCATTATATCTGGATCTTGTTTGATGCAAGACGGTTATTCATTTAAATCAGATAATAATTGTTGTTCTATTTATATGAGTAATATCTTTTATGGTCATGCACCCTTGATGAGTGGTCTATTTTTGTTGAATCTCGATGATGGTGATACACATATTCATAATATTGATGCCAAAAGATGCAAAGTTAATAATGATAGTGCAACTTATTTGTGGCACTGCCGTTTAGGTCATATTGGTGTAAAGCACATGAAGAAACTCCATGCAGATGGGCTTTTGGAATCACTTGATTATGAATCACTTGATGCTTGCGAACCATGCCTCATGGGCAAGATGACTAAGACTCCGTTCTTCAGAACAATGGAGCAAGCCACTGACTTATTGGAAATAATACATACTAATGTATGCGGTCTGATGAGTGTTGTGGCTCGCGGCGGGTATCGTTATTTTCTGACCTTCACAGATGATTTGAGTAGACATGGGCATATCTACTTAATGAAACATAAGTCTAAAACATTTGAGAAGTTCAAAGAATTTCAGAGTGAAGTGGAAAACCATCGTAACAAGAAAATAAAGTTTCTATGATCTGATCACGGAGGCGAATATTTGAGTTACGAGTTTGGTCTTCATTTGAAACAATGTGGAATAGTTTCGCAACTCACGCCACCTGGAACACCACAACATAATGGTGTGTCCGAACGTCGTGATTGTAGTTCATTAGATATGGTACGATCTATGATGTCTCTTACCGATTTACCACTATCGTTTTGGGGTTATGCTTTAGAGACCGCTGCATTCACGTTAAATAGGGCACCATCTAAATCCGTTGAGACAACACCATATGAACAGTGGTTTGGCAAGAAACCTAAGCTGTCGTTTCTTAAAGTATGGGGTTGCGATGCTTATGTGAAAAAGCTTCAGCCTGATAAGCTCGAACCCAAATCGGAGAAGTGTGTCTTCATAGGATACCCAAAAGAAACTGTTGGGTACACCTTCTATCACAGATCCGAAGGCAAGATATTTGTTGCTAAGAATGGATCCTTTCTAGAGAAGGAGTTTCTCTCGAAAGAAGTGAGTGGGAGGAAAGTAGAACTTGATGAGGTAGTTGCACCTTCCCTCGAATTGGAAAGTGGTTCATCACAGAAATCCGTTCCAATGATGCCTACACCAATTAGTGAGGAAGCTAATGATGATGATCATGAAACTTCAGATCAAGTTACTACCGGACCTCGTAGGTCAACCAGAGTATGTTTCGCACCAGAGTGGTATGGTAATCCTGTCCTGGAAGTCATGTTACTAGACCATGACGAACCTACGAACTGTGAGGAAGCGATGATGAGCCCAGATTCCGCGAAATGACTTGAAGCCATGAAATCTGAGATGGGATCCATGTATGAGAACAATGTGTGGACTTTGGTTGACTTGCCCGATGATCGGCAAGCCATAGAAAATAAATGAATCTTCAAGAAGAACACTGACGCTAATGGTAATGTTACTATCTACAAAGCTCGACTTGTTGTGAAAGGTTTTCGACAAGTTCAAGGAGTTGACTACGAAGAGACCTTCTCACCCATAGCGATGCTTAAGTTTGTCCGAATCATGTTAGCAATTGCCGCATTTTATGATTATGAAATTTGGCAAATGGATGTCAAACATTGCATTCCTTAATGGATATTAAAGAAGAGTTGTATATGATGCAACCAGAAGGTTTTGTCGATCCTAAAGCTACTAACAAAGTGTGCAAGCTCCAGCGATTCATTTATGGACTGGTGCAAGCCTCTCGGAGATGGAATATATGCTTTGATAGTGTGATCAAAGCATAGGTTTTATACAGACTTTTGGAGAAACCTGTATTTACAAGAAAGTGAGTGGGAGCTCTATAGCATTTCTAATATTATATGTGGATGACATATTGTTGATTGGAAATGATATAGAATTTCTGGATAGCATACAAGGATACTTGAATAAGAATTTTTCAATGAAAGACCTCGGTGAAGCTGCTTATATATTGGGCATCAAGATCTATAGAGATAGATCAAGATGCTTAATTGGACTTTGACAAAGCACATACCTTGATAAAGTTTTGAAGAAGTTCAAAATGGATCAGTCAAAGAAAGGGTTCTTGCCCGTGTTACAAGGTGTGATGTTGAGCCAGACTCAATGCCGGACCATTGCAGAAGATAGAGAGATAATGAAAGTCATTCCCTATGCCTCAGCCATAGGTTCTATCATGTATGCAATGCTGTGTACCAGACTTGATGTGGGCCTTGCTATAAGTTTAGCAGGGAGGTACCAAAGTAATCCAGGAGTGGATCACTGGACGGCGGTCAAGAACATCTTGAAATACCTGAAGAGGACTAAGGGTATGTTTCTCATTCATGGGGGTGACAAAGACTCATCGTAAATGGTTACGTCGATGCTAGCTTTGACACTGATTCGGATGACTCTAAGTCGCAAATAGGATACGTATTTATATTGAATGGTGGAGCTGTCAGTTGGTGCAGTACCAAGCAGAGCGTCGTGGCAGGATCTACGTGTGAAGTGGAGTACATAGCTGCTTCGGAAGCAGCAAATGAAGGAGTCTGCATGAAGGAGTTCATATTTGATCTAGGTGTAATACCTAGTGCATCGGGTCCAATGAAAATCTTTTGTGACAATACTGGAGCTATTGCCTTAGCGAAGGAATCCAGATTTCACAAGAGAACCAAACACATCAAGAGACGCTTCAACTCCATCCGTGATCAAGCAAGGAGGGAGACATAGAGATTTGCAAAATACATACGGATCTAAATGTTGCAGACCCGTTGACTAAGCCTCTTCCAGGAGCAAAACATGATCAACACCAAGACTCCATGGGTGTTAGAATCATTACAATGTAATCTAGATTTTTGACTCTAGTGCAAGTGGGAGACTGAAGGAAATATGCCCTAGAGGCAATAATGAAGTTATTATTTATATTTCCTTATATCATGATAAATGTTTATTATTCATGCTAGAATTGTATTAACCAGAAACTTGATACATGTGTGAATACATAGACAAAACAAAGTGTCCCTAGTATGCCTCTACTTGACTAGCTCGTTAATCAAAGATGGTTAAGTTTCCTGACCATAGACATGTGTTGTCATTTGATGAACGGGATCACATCATTAGGAGAATGATGTGATGGACAAGATCCATCCGTTTGCTTAGCATAATGATCGTTAAGTTTTATTGCTATTGCTTTCTTCATGACTTATACATATTCCATTGACTATGAGATGATGCAACTCCCGAATACCGAAGGAACACCTTGTGTGTTATCAAACATCACAACGTAACTAGGTGATTATAAAGATACTCTATAGGTGTCTCTGGAGGTGTTTGTTGGGTTGGCATAGATCGAGATTAGGATTTGTCACTCCGAGTATCGGAGAGGTATCTTTGGGCCCTCTCGGTAATGCACATCATGATAAGCCTTGCAAGCAATGTGACTAATGAGTTAGTTACGGATGATGCATTATGGAACGAGTAAAGAGACATGCTGGTAACAAGATTGAACTAGGTATGAGGATACCGATGATCGAATCTCGAGGAAGTAACATACCGATGACAAAGGGAATGACATATGTTGTCATTGCGGTTTGACCGATAAAGATCTTCGTAGAATATGTAGGAACCAATATGAGCATCCAGGTTCCGTGTTGGTTATTGATCGGAGATGAGTCTCGGTCATGTCTACATAGTTCTCGAACCCGGAGGGTCCGCACGCTTAACGTTCGATGACGATTCGTATTATGAGTTATGTGTTTTGGTGACCGAAGATTGTTCAGAGTCCCGGATGAGATCACGGACATGACGAGGAGTCTCTAAATGGTTGAGAGGTAAAGATTGATATATTGGACGATGGTATTCGGACACCGGAATGATTTTGGAGTGGTTCGGACATTTTCGGAGTACCGAGGGTTAACCGGAACCCCCCGGGAAAGTAATGGGCCTACATGGGCCATAGGGAGAGAGAGGGGAGCCCGCAAGGGGTGGCGCGCACCCCCCATGGGCTGTTCGAATTGGACAAACGGGAAGGGGGCGTGGCCCCCCTTTTCCTTCTCCCTCCACCTCTCCTTCCCTTTTTATATGGGGGCAGGAGGCACCCCATAGAAAATCAATTGTTCTCTTAGCCATGTGCGGTGCCCCCTCCATAGTTTACTCCTCCGTTCATAGCGTCGTAGTGCTTAGGCGAAGCCCTGCGCGGATCACATCGCCATCAACGTCACCACGCCGTCGTGCTGATGAAACTCTACCTCGACACTTTGCTGGATCAAGAGTTCGAGGGACGTCATCGAGCTGAACGTGTGCAGAACTCAGAGGTGTCGTACGTTCGGTGCTTGATCGGTTGGATTGCGAAGACGTTCGACTGAATCAACCGTGTTAAGCTAACGCTTCCGCTTTCGGTGTACGAGGGTACGTGAACACACTCTCCCCTCTCGTTGCTATGCATCTCCTAGATAGATCATGCGTGAACGTAGGATTTTTTTTGAAATTGCATGCTACGTTCCCCAACACCTATGGGTCCGTAGTTAGTAGCTAGATGGCTTCCTCTCTCTCTCTTTTGATTGTCAATACAATGGTCTCTTGGAGATCCATATGATGTAACTCTTTTTGCGGTGTGTTTGTTGGGATCCGATGAACTTTGAGTTTATGATCAGATCTATGTTTTTATCCATGAAAGTTATTTGAGTCTTCTTTGATCTCTTATATGCATGATTGCTTATAGCCTCGTATTTCTTCTCCGATATTTGGCTTTTGTTTGGCCAACTTGATCTATTTATCTTGCAATGGGAATAGGTGCTTTGTGATGGGTTCGATCTTACGGTGCTTGATCCTAGTGACAGAAGGGGAACTGACACATATGTATCGTTGCTATTAAGGATAACAAGATGGGGTCTATTTCTCCATAAATAGAACTTGTCTACATCATGTCATCGTTCTTATTGCATTACTCCGTTTTTCCATTAACTTAATACACTAAATGCATGCTGGATAGCGGTCGATGTGTGGAGTAACAGTAGTAGATGCAGGCAAGAGTCGGTCTACTAATCTTGGACGTGATGCCTATATAATGATCATTGCCTGGATATCGTCATGATTATTTGAAGTTCTATCAATTGCCCAACAGTAATTTTTTACCCACCGTTTGCTATTTTTCTCGAGAGAAGCCACTAGTGAAATCTATGGCCCCCGGGTCTCTTCTTTATTATATTCGCCTTCACGATCTATTTTTATTTGCTTTTATTTTTAGATCTATTAAACCAAAAATACCTCGCTGAATTTTATTTGCATCTATCAATCTATCACAATTTTTATCCTGTCTACTTGTCAATTTGTGGCGCCGTTACCCGAAAGGGATTGACAACCCCTTTAATACGTCGGGTTGCGAGTATTTTTTATTTGTGTGCAGGTGCCGTTCATGTAGTGTTGCGTGGTTCTCCTACTGTTTCGATAACCTTGTTCTCATCACTGAGGGAAATACCTACCGTTGCTGTGCTGCATCATCCCTTCCTCTTTGGGGAAATAACGACGTAGTTCAAGCAAACATTACCCTCCGATGATGCATGAGTAGTTTACCACGAACCTATGGGTCATAGTTAGTAGCTAGATGACTTCTTCTCTCTATTTGATCTTCGATGCAGTGTTCTCCTCGGTGTTCTTGGAGATCTATTTCACGTAATGACTTTTTGCGATGTGTTTTTTGGGATCCAATAAACTGTGAGTTTATGCTCAGATCTATCCATGAATATTATTTGAGTTTTCTCTGAACTCTTTTATGCATGATTGTTATAGCCTTGTATTTCTTCTCTGATTTATTGGTTTGGTTTGGCCAATTAGATTGATTTATCTTGCCATGGGATGAGGTGCTTTGTAATGGGTTTGATCTTACGGTGCTCAATCCCAGTGACAGAAAGGGACATGACACATATGTATCATTGCTATTAAGGGTAAGAGGATGAAAGTTATTTCATATGTGAGTTTCTCTTGTCTGCATCATGTCATCTTACTTAAGGCGTTACTCCGTTCTTCCATGAACTTAATACACTAGATGCATGCTGGATAGCGGTCGATGTGTGGAACTTATAACAAGACTTCTCCCATGTCCTCAAGAACAAAAGTAACTACTCACAAATCATATTCATGTTTAAGATCACAGGTGTATTGAATATGCTTGAGATCTGAATATTTAATCTTCCACCAAATAAACCAACTAACATCAGCTACAAGATGTAATCAACACTACTAGCAAACCACGGGTACCAATAAGAGGTTTTGGGATAAAGACTGAATACAAGAGATGAAATAGGGTTTGAGATGAGATGGTGCCTGTGAAGATGTTGATGAAGATTGGTCCTCCAACAATGAGAGTATCGTTGGTGATGTCGATAGCTTCGATTTCCCCCTCCCGGAGGGAAGTGTCCCCGGCGGAATCGCTCCACCGGAGAGCAAAAGTGCTCCTGTCCTGGTTCCGCCTTGAGACGGCGGCGCTTCGTCCCGAAGACCTTCTCCATGATTTTTTTTATATGGAAAATGGTTTCATATAATAGAAGATGGGCACCGGAGGCCTGACAGGGACCCACAAGCTCATAGGGAGCACCCAGGGGGTAGGGCACCCCCTGAGCTTGTCACTCCCTGGTGGCCCCCTCCTAGTATTTATTTTGCCAATATTTTTTATATATTCCAAAAAAATTCTCCATAAATTTTTAGGTCATCTGGAGTTGTGCAGAATAGCTATATCTATTGTAGCCTTTTCCTGTCCAGAATTCCAGCTGTCAACATTCGTCCCCTTCATGTGAAACTTGCAAAAAAAGAGAGAAAAGGCAAAATTGATGTATCAGTAATCATGTGAAGTTGGTTTTTGTTCAATGTTTTGATGATGTGTTATGTTGTTCTTCCTCTAGTGGTGTCGCGTGAACGTCAACTACATGGAACTTTGCCATGATTGGGCCTAGGGGAAGGCATTGTAGAATTAACTTTAGATGGTGGGTTGCGGGAGTGACAGAAACCTAAACCCTGGTTTACGAGTTGTTTCATAAGGGGTTGTTCCATATGTTTCATGCTATGGTTAGATTATTCTTAATTCTTCTTTCATAATTGCGGATGCTTGGGAGAGGGGGTAATCATAAGTAGGTTGTTTGTTCAAGTAAGAACAACACCTTAACTCCGGTCCACCCACACAACAATTTATCAAAGCAATGAATGCAAGTCAATGAATCGTGGTGAAAGTAACTAGATGAATTTCTCGTGTGTCCTCAAGAGCGTTTCAATCACTATAAGAAGTACTTCTAGCTTGTCCTTAGAAATAATAAGTATCGGGCCACCTTGCCACACCTTGTTAGTTTTTTTACTTGTTACCGATTATATTGCTATCAAACTATCTGTCAAAATTGTCTTAGAACACTTGTAGAGAATACCTTGCTGAAAAACGCTTATCGATTCCTTCTGCTCCTCGTTGGGTTCGACACACTTACTTATTGAAAGGACCACAATTGATGCCCTATACTTGTGGGTCTTCAATCCTCTTATGAATTATTTCATTAGTAGAATGATCCTCTCGGAGGAATGACTTTAGAGTTATAAGGATCAAGATTGGGGAAAAGACTTTAGCACGAATGAATTGAGCTAAGTCAACTAAAATGTATATGATTAAGTAATGAATCAAGTCCATGTAGTTCAACCCTAACGAATGGTCAATTAACAATGCCACAGAACCGAGCCTTTTCCATATGACCACATTTGCCTAAACGAGAAGGCCTTACTTCGTTTGCAGTTATGTCTCTTTCGCGTGTCTCCAAAGAGGGAAACTGGGATGAGTAGTAATTCCTTGCCCGGGAAGTTGTCGTCCAGTCATGAGAGCATGGGTTGGTAGTGTTGAGCTCAGAGACTATATATTCCTAGGTGGGAATAGTTGTGCCATGGGGTGGTATGATGACCCACAAGTATAGGGGATCAATCATAGTCCTTTTGATAAGTAAGAGTGTCGAACCCAACGAGGAGCAGAAGGAAATGACAAGTGGTTTTCAGCAAGGTATTCTCTGCAAGCACTGAAATTATAAGTAACGACACTGCAAAAAAAAGACACATCCGTGACATTTTGGGCCGAACGATTTTTTTTTCTGTCATACTTATGACACTTCTATGATGATAATTGTGACAAAACCCGGTATCATCATAGATGTGGTGGGCTCCTACTTATATGACAAAAAATCATGACAGAAAATGGGCTTTTGGTCCTGGGCGGGCCGGAGACGCAGCTGCACGACATTCTTTGGGCCGTCCATGACCGAAAAAACATGGTAGAAGAGAGGGCGAGGAAAATATTGGGGTGTTCCCGGTTACAGTTTGTGGTCGGGGCCAAGCGATGCGCGTTTCTCTCGTACACGCACACGCGTGGGTGCGAGGAATTGGGCTCTAACTGAACCCGAGCGAGGCGTTGGGCTCTAACTGAACCCGAGCGATTGCACGGCAGGCTACGCATTACTGAAGCCGAGCGATCGATCGATGGCTGTTAACTGAACCCGATCGAGCGATTACTTCGCTACTGCTGCTAACTGAAGCCGATCAATGCTGCCTCTGAATGAATAGTGAGCGTTGCTGGGGGGTTTGGATGAACAGTTCCCTGTGGGGGTGGATGAACAGGACCCCGTGGTGTTGCCTCTCGATGAACAGTGAGCATTGCTAGGGGGTTAGGATGAACAGTTCCCGGTGGGGGTGGATGAACAGGACCCCGTGGTGTTGCCTCTGGATGAAAAGGACCCCGATCGATCGAGCCGGTTGGGGCTGGATGAACAGGACCCCGTGGAGGGCTAGCTAGATGAACAGGATCACCCCGTGGAGGGCTGGATGAACAGTAGATGGTGGAGGGCTGGATGAACAGTAGCCCATGGAGGGGTGGTTGAACAGGAGCCCGTGGAGAGGGCTGGATGAACAGTAGCCGGTGGAGTAGCGCGCGGTGGAGGCTGGATGAACAGGAGGCCGTGGATGAACAGTCGCAGGTGGAGGCTGGAGGAGGTCGACGGTGGATGAACAGTAGCCCATGGAGGCTGGAGGGGGTCGACGGTGGAGATGAACAGTATCCCGTGGAGTCCTGTTTTGCGGTACGCCACACCCCTCCCGATGAACAGGACCCCCGTTTCGACCGTAGCACTCCAACACAAGTCCGTTTCCTTCGTTTTGTGGTACGCCACACCCCTCCCGATCAACAGGATCCCCGTTTCGACCGTAGGAGGTCCGTTTCCTCCATTTTGCGGTACGCCAGACCCCTCCCGATGAACACGATCCCGTTTCGAACGTGGCCGGTCGAACACAAGGCAGTTTCCTCCGTTCTACGATACGCCAGGCCTCGTTTCCATCGGCTGTTCCGTCCAAGCCCTCCCGATGAACACGACGACGCATTATGTTCTGACCCAGCCGGTTGGCTCCCCATGAACACGACGACGACGCTGTTTCTCCGTTCCGACCCAGCCATGTACACGAGTCCTGGCCGTACGTACACGCGAGTAGGCGTTCGAGACCCCGCCCATATGTACGTATGTGGCCGTATTTACTTTCTTGCACCCTAGCCGCTGTACATACGTGTACATGCTACGTGCGTGCCTCTACTACGACACATGCGCGCCTCTACATTGACCAGTATGTACGTACACGTTCGCGACCAGAATGACAACGCTACGTACACATCGACCACGTAGGTCCTTACTGTCAGGCAGTTCCTTGCGTGCGAAGATGTAGCTGGTGGGTCCCAGCAGTCAAGGGGGAAACATTTTTTTCGTGAAATACGGTGGCCCGTGCGGTGCGTCCCTCCTATCAGGTGGAGGAATAATTATTTTGCGCGTAATAAGGTGGCACTTCCTTGCGGCCACCGTGGACCCAGCTGTTAGCCTCTCCATGTACAGTCATCTTCCGATGGAAGTCGTTCCTTGACCACGTTGACCACGCCGCGCCGAGAGCACCAGGGCGGTGGACGATGGCGAGGCCTAGGAAGGGGACGACGCGGAGCCGGGGAAGATGAGGTAGTGGAAGCCCGCGCGGAGAGGAGTACGAGGGTTCACTGGTTCGGCTGCGGTGTGAGGCTGCCGTCGCCGCACAATAACAGGGGGTGTGGGTGAGTAGAGGGATGGCCTGGCCAGAGGTGGGAGTAGTAGGGGGCGGAGAGGCCTCCGCGGCATCACAGCCGTCCACGGGAGGCAGGAGCACGCGGCATGACCGGCGCTGGTTTGGGCGGCTGGAGCAAGAAGACCAGAGGTTGAAGAAGCACTACGGCCGTTGGATGGACATCGTATGGTCACTGGAGCTAGAATCGTTCATATTGACTAAGTTGACAAAGCTCTCCATCCCCGTCAACTTAGTAGGCCCACAAGTCAGCCTCCCACCAAGGTGGGTCCCAGCTAGCAGGGGGAGTATTCATTTTTTTCTGCGTAATAAGGAGGCACTTCCGGTGGGTCCGAGCTGACAGCGGGGGGAACGTTTTTTTCGCGAAATACGGTGACCCGTCCGGTGGGTCCCAGCAGTCAAGGGGGAAACGTTTTTTTTCGCAAAATACGGTGGCCCGTCCGGTGGGTCCCTGCTATTAGGTGGAGGAATCATTATTTTCCGCGTAATAAGGAGGCACTTCCTTGCTGCGGCTGTGGACCCAGCTGTCAGCCTCTCCACGTACAGTACACTTCCGATGGAAGTCGTTCCTTGACCACGTTGACCACGCCGCGTTCTGTTGCATGCATGCGTCCATGGGCGTGGTGCGTCCCCACTGTCAGCCTCTCATGTATAGCCATCTTCCGATGACTCTCAGTTGTTGACCATGTTGAACACACCGTGCTGAGCGCACCAAAGGCCGGTGGACGATGGCGAGGCCCCAAACTGGAACGACCCAGAGATGGGGAAGACGGGGCAGTGGAGTCGCAGATGGAGAGGAGTGGGAAACTTGACTGGTTTGGGTGCGCGGCAGCACAGCCGTGGTGCCACCCATGGGGGACAGGAGCAAGAACAGAGGTTGAAGAAGGAGCACGGCTGTTGGATTAACATCCAACGGTCCAGCTGCTAGAATCATTTGTTGATTAAGTTGACAAAGGCCTGCGTACACGTCCGCTTAGTAGGCCCACAAGTAAGCCACCAAATCTGACGGGTCCCAGCTGTCAACGGGAGGAATAATTTGTTTCGCATAACAAGGAGGCACTTACTTCCGTGCGAAGATACAGCCGGTGGGTCCCAGCTGTTAGGTGGAGGAAACATTTTTTTTTAGCTTAATAAGGAGGAACTTTCCTTGCGTGCGACCATGGACCTCGTGGGTCCCAGCCGTCAGGCTCTCCACGTACAGTCCTCTTCCAATGACTCTCGTTTGTTGACCACGCCGCACCGAGCGCAGCGAGGCGGTGGACGACGCGAGGCCCCGGACGGGAACGACTCGGAGATAGGAAGACGCGGCAGTGGAGTCGCAGATTGAGTGGAGGAGAAGGGTTATAACTGGTTCTGGTGCGGCGTGGGGCTGCAGTCGGTGGAGAATAACATGAGGTGTGGAGGGGTGGAGGGATAGCCTGGCCGGCAGTGGGGTAGCGTTTCGTAGCGATGCGTGCTAAGCAGAGCCGCTAGCCGCTGGAGGCCGAACCAGGCGGTCCCGGCGACACTGGAGGAAGAAGACGAGAGATTGAAGGTGCATGCCGACCAAGTTGACAACGCCCTGCGTAGGCTTCGACCTATTGGGCCACATGTCAGCCTACAAAAATGCGGCATATATTTAACCCATGTTTTCTTGAATGTACAGTCCATTTGCTGGGCTGGGTGAACAAATAATTTCGTGTCAATGCGGCCCATTTATATTATCTAAGAAATCCCAGCCCATTTGCACTTCCATCAAATACACGAATTAGCTGGGCTCGTTATATATATAATGTTATGTTAGAAGGAGCAATTTATATCAAAAATAAACCAGAGAGGCACATTTTTATATACATAATTAACAAATTAGCGAGTTATTGCTCAAAATAAAAATGAGCGCGTTATTATTACATTGGTCCTTAAAATCTTCGCAAGCTTTTGTACGCAATCACCAGGATTTTCCTTGCCTGTGAGTCAAAAACAACCAGGATTTTCCTTGCCAACTTCTGTTAAACATTTACTTTTATAAGTTAATAGCATGTGGGATGTTTTTATAATGTATATATAAGTCTCTATAAAATATACGACAATAGTAATAATATAAATATATATAATGTGGTTAAAAAATACATTGGGCTACCGATCTTTAAGAAAAATCCCATAGGCCGGTATGGACCTCAAAAAATAAGTTGAAACCACTGTCACCATATGTCGTGGGCTACGCATGTTAAAATACAAAACTTAGGCCTAGATGATACTTGTTCGCCCTCTGGAAAAAATGATACCAGATCCCCGAGCGAACTGGATTATAGAGGGGGCCGGCAGCACGACTGCAGAAGCACATCAGGAGCGATTTTTTCTTCAGTGGATGGCTCTCGATGGCATTTTTTACTTGCCTCTGCACCATACAACTTGTATTTTTAGCCTCCCAGTCCGTGGTGGACCAGCAGCCCATTTGCTGGGTGGGCCAACCTACAGAAACCAACACTCGATTTTTCATCAAGCCCCAAAAACAACGCAGTACTATGTTTGTTTTGAGGCCGAAAACATTACGGCAGGGGTTGAGCGGCAGAGGGTGCAAGACAGAGCAAAAAGATTAAAAAGAGTTGATGCGCTGTTGCTACCCTAACAAAGCAGGTGCAATTCTTCTCGGGAAGAAGGTGTGCTGTTGACACCCACACGTCACATACCCCACAGTAGGCATACTAAGAAGTTCACACACAAGCACAACAGAAAAGGTAAACAGTCGTATCAAACTCAGGTTCATAGGACACGTTCATATTCATAGCCAACATTCACTATCAACAACTCAAAATATTCATATATACACTAGTTCACCATGTCTTTGGATCCAATGATTGATAGATCACACAACAATATTCACAGATAATTGACAAAAAGATTTAGATATACACATGTTTAGTATGTTTATGCATCTAAATGATTGAAATCACAGCCAATATGATCCATGGACGAACTTTAATTACCTAGGGTACAGACTGGTAGATGGTGTTCAGCCGGAGGTAATTCTTGCTAAAATTAATGCTTGTACGAGTAAACTTTCGAGTACATAAGAGGCAGCACAGACAATCTGAACTTTGCTTGTAGGTTTATCCTCAAATAGTGGCCTCGTGCCGAGGGAGGTTTGAGCAACTTGGCCACTACTTTCATCCAACTAGTTTACTGGCTCATCTTGGTCCTATAGCTCGCCAAAATTCTACATTGCAGACTAGGAAATGGTATTCAGTCGGAGGTACTTCTTGCTAAAATTAATGCTTGGACGAGTAAACTTTCGAGTACATAAGAGGCAGCACAAACAATATGAACTTTGCTTGTAGGTTTATCCTCAAATAGTGGCCTCGTGCCGAGGGAGGTTTGAGCAACTTGGCCACTACTTTCATCCAACTAGTTTACTTGCTCATCTTGGTCCTGTAGCTCGCCAAAATTCTATATTACAGACGAGAAAGGAGGCAGTTGAGAAAATGAACCACCCAAATTTTTTGTGCAGTTCAACTGAAATGGAGCATCCCTGGCGTGCAGACTGATTAAGTGCCAGATGAATATACGCGTCAACCAACTTGTCTGGAATCTTTAGACTCCATGCCATACAGTTCGCTACCATATCTGCCGATAACCAAAAGGCACAAGTTGGGACCAAAGACTGGACTGTGTTTTTCTGGGCTATGCGCCAAGCAATATTTTTAGCGTTCACTCTGCTAATACTTGGAGTTTGACAACTGGTTGACGCCGGTTGATACTCGAATGAATATAGGCACTTCTTGTCAACGTCGATGCTTGTCTGAGTGAACTTTGGAGTACATAGCAGCAACATAAGTATCTGTCCATCTGATCTTTGTTTGTAGTCCTACTGAAATCACCCAATGCAATGATTTGCCTGCGAGTTCAGGCTCCAAGTTACTCCTTTATAAAATCGGCAAACAGTAGCACAATACCAAATTACCAATACATGACAAGCACTATAATCAGGATAAAGACCAGTACCAACATGTGTGAGGTAGCATATCAATTACTTTTTCCTTTGACTGGAAGCCGAGATAAGCGAAGCGACTGACAGCAAAGGAAGAAAGCAGGCCCAGATTAGTGACTGACAGGAAAGGACGGAAGCTGTCGAGGCAATGAAGCACCCAAAGTTTTTTGTGCAGTTCCACCAAAATCGAGCATCCATGTTGGCACATATATTGAGAGAGTGAGATTACTGTAATAGTGGGACTAGTTGATGAAACATACACTAACAAATAGAAGCACCCTCATTATCTTAATGGGTAAAGTTAGCAACATAGTAGTCTTGCTTAAAGAGAGATATTAGTTTATTTAATCAGTGCCAATTAGCTCAACACTCAAAGCATTGCCATGTATCATATATAGGTTTCAAAACTTTAAAGTGCAAAGATAAAGGAGTTTCTCATGACAGTAGCACGATACAAATAGAGATGACAACAAACTAATATGGATGAAGGCCTTAGGCCCGTACCAACCTGAGGAAAAAAGCTTATTCATGTAGTCCCATAAGAGATGATAAAGCACACACTGGAATCACTCAATAGTATATATTTTTGTGCACTTCAAATGTATGGTTGAAATCACTCTTATTTACCAGTGCTGAGATTATATCGAAAGATTATCAAGAACTTCCAGCAGAATTAAAGCACATGCTGGGATACAGTTCATTGTATTGTCTTGTGTAGTTCCACTAAAATGTATGATTGGCACAACATGATCCCTGTTTGCACAAGTAGGAACAAGGTGAAACCTTCATTAGGTTAGTGAGAAAGGATAGAAAGACATTAGCATATTACTCTATCAAATTCATGATGGACAATATGCAAAACATTGCCTCATTGAACCAATGGCAATAAATTGACATGCAAAACAATAGCACTATGATGTCATGACACTAATAATATCCCTCCCTGCTCCACCACATGATTCACCTCCTTAGACAAACATACACACGTACATGATTCAGCATAGGGTGCTAATAAAGATTTGTTTAACAAAACATACTCATTCATGCTTGTTGTCATGCCTGCTACTGCTTAGAGTTGAGTCAGGTCTGATTCGTTGGGGATGAATTGGAATGTGGTGAACATGTCTTAATTTTGAGAGCTAAGTGCGTGAACACGATTTGGTAAAGGTAGCGGTGAGAGGCCATGTAGGAGTACATGGTGCGTTGTCTCATTGAAACCGTCCTCAGGAACTGAGTTCTGTGTTTGTGATCCATGAACAGCTACTACCACACATTGGGCTCCGGGCACTCCAAGCTCTCTTGACTTATTAATCAACCTAATCTCTCTCCAGGAGTTGCAACTAGTTGCTGGTGTTTGTAGGTAGTGTTACTAGTCTACCAAGTGGCACCCGGTACAGGTGGGCTTGGACAGATTAGGCACCGTGGCCGGGTATGCCAAGCGCCGCCCATTTGGTGGGCTTGGAACCCTGTACACATCGTTTGGGGCCATGAGTGACACCCCGGCCGGATCTCCTTGCGGATGGAACCCGAATAGGCGATAAACCTGGACAAGAGAGTTGTGTGGTTAGTCAGGTCGTGGCCGACTCCCTCGCCAGGCTTCCGCTTAAAGGTTGCCGAGATACACGACGTGTACATGGTGGTAAGTGGCGAGAGCGTGTGTGAAGAAGTACACCCCTGCAGGGTTAACATCATCTATTCGAATAGCCATGTCCGCGGTAAAGGACTTCTGGGTTGCCTATGCAGTTCATAGACAAGTGAAAGTGGATACTCTAAAATGCGCAAGATAAGTGCGAGTGCTATGGATGGCGTTCTCGTAGGTAGACGGGAGCTGATCCATAGTGGTGTATTGATTTGGTGAATATGTGGACTCGTGTGCGCCACCTCAAAAGAGTTACTTGCAGTCGTAGTTTAGGATAGCCACTGAGTCAAAGCTGGCTTGCTGCAATTAAACTCCACCACCCCTTTTGTTGATACCGATGCATATGTACATAGTTCTGATGTAAGTCTTGCCGGGTACATTTGTACTCACGTTTGCTTAATTTATGTTTTTGCAGAGAGACTTCGGTCCCACTAGCAGTTCCGCGTGGACTTCGGCGTTTAGCTTGTTACCTCAGCTACGATCTTGTACCCTCGGCAGGGTCTTGGAGATAGTCAGGCTTCTTAGCCCTTCTCATTTGTAGTTGTCTGTACTCAGACAAGATAAGCTTCCGCATGTTCTTGTTGCTTGTATGACTTGAATGCTGGGTCATCAGACCCATGTTTGCAATATCTGGCTCTTCGGAGCCTAATGAATAAATACTTTCAGTTGTAGAGTTTTCTTGTGATGCCATGTTGTATTTACACATATCGGGCATATTGTGTGTATGATTGAAATGCTTGGTATGTGTGGGATCCGACAACCTAGTTGTTTATCCTTGGTACACTACTAGGAAAAGGGCTATAGCTAATATGGACATTAATGGCGCACCATGTATGTGGTGCGCCACTGCTATATAGCAGTGGCGCACCAAATACAGGTGCGCCATTAGTGTCCTCATTACTAATGGCGCACCACACACACGGTGCGCCATTACTAACATTTTTTTTATTTTTCCAAAACTATTAATGGCGCACCAAGGCACAGCGCGCCATTACTAATTTTAGCTAGTAATGGCGCACCACAAACTCTATGCGCCACTACTAACAAATTATTATTTTTACTTCTTTTTTCAAAACTAGTAATGGCGCACCAGGGTACAGTGCGCCATTACTAGTTCAAACTAGTAATGGCGCACTGTCCTTGGTGCGCCATTACTACCTGAGCCTTACAAAAAATTCACCAAATGCACCCCCCCTCGTGGACCGCCTTTTCAGTTTAAAAAAAATAAAAGAAAATGATAGAAATGTCAAAAAAATAAAAGAAAATAAGATTCCCATGTTGTCGGTGTACAAAAAGAGCGGTGCGTTTTTGTACCCCTATACCTATGCACGGGCAGTCAGAGCCGCGCCTACGGTCACGCCAAGCAGAGCAGGGGAGGTGAGCCAAGGTAAGACCGAAGCCCAAGACAATCAGAGCAACGCCAAGGCCAAGACCACAAAGAGCAGAGGGACGAAGCAGGTTGCCCCGGCAAGACCCTTGCCGGGGCAGGTCGCCCCACACCAACAGAGCGAGCCAACCTTGAGCCCACGGTCCCGAACGCCATCATCCAAGTGGGGCCAGGGCTCTGGAAGGCACTTCTGTGGTGGCATGCAGATCTTTGTGAAGACATATTCAAGATCAGATGAGGATTAGAAGACGGTGATCCTCGGCAAGATCCTTGCCGAGGAAGGCCACCAGACCCCCGGCAAGGCCCCTGCCGGGGACGACAGCGCGCCACGGCAAGACCCTTGCCGGGCCACCCGGCAAGGCCCTCACCAAGGGCGCCAGCAGGGCCACCACCAGGCCCGCACCAACCAAGCTTCCCCCGCCAATCACATGCAGCTGCAAGCCCTACCAGCTGCACGGGCTCCTGCGTGGCAACATGCAGCCCCTAGGCCAACTCATCGAGCGCCTGCGTGGTGGCATGCAGATCTTCGTGAAGGCTCCACCATCGTGCCACCTCAGCTGCCTGCCCGCCTACATGGCGCCGCACGCATCGTTAGCCAGGGCGCGTGTCGAAGCGAGGAGGAGCGGCGACGGACGGGACGGGCCTCGCCCCCGTCCCCAATAAAGCAAAGGGACACCTAAGCTACGCAACAAATGCGTCTTATCCTGTAATACGAGTGATAAGCTCAGGGCACTGTACGCCTTTCCACCTCCTGTCTGCCACTGTGGCAGCCCCTTCCGACTATAAGAAAGGAGGGCCATGGCATACTGGAGAAGGATTCGGCTCTTTCGAACCACGCACTTACCACAGCTAGTTCGAGAGCTCAAGAACTCCCTGAAATACACCCACCAAAGCAGGACTAGGGTTTTACGCATCACCGCGGCCCAAACCTGGGTAAACGATCCTTGTGCTGTCTACTAGCCCTGCTCTTCTTGCAACCCCGCGCCCCGGCAACCATTGTAGGGATTCTTGTGATCCCATAGGTGTGGTTCCACACCGACATCTTTGGCGTGCCAGGTAGGGGGCGCAATTGTGAGAATCTAGTCTAGTAGTTAGCCTAGCAGTTCTTCGTCGCCATGGCTCCGAAGAAGAAGACGGCCACGGCGGTCGGCTCATTGGGAGCCGAACAGCCCATGCCGGTGCGGGCAGGCAGTGGACCGGTCGCAGACAGGACCCGGGCCGCGGTCCGCGAGCACCAGCATCGCCCTGGTAGTCCGAGCCTGGCGAGCGGCGTCGTTCGCGCACCAGACGACAGGCTATGCGTCGCCGGATCCAAAGACGGAGCTGGGCCCCCCACAGGCGGTGCGGGACCCTCTAGGGATGTCGTTGTGCCACCTCCGGGCGGCGCAGCGACCTCCAGGACGCCCACGCCGGCGACCACCGCGCGCTCTTCCCATGGTGTGCGCGCCGAGCAGCGTCACCACGCTGGTGACCCTGGGCACCGCTGTGGGAAGAGCCCTGTGCGTCATCCACGAGATGAAGGGGTTCAGCACGCCCGTCGAAGTGCTGGCGAAAATGGCACGCAGCCGCTGGGTCGTAACGGAGCTCCTTCTAACGCAGTTAGAAGTCGAAGCGCGCCGCGATCCACGCAGCTGTCGCCGCCGCCCACACCAGCAGAAGCTTTGGCGCGCGCAACTGCTCCTTGACTTCCCTCCTTCTGCGGAGAAGCTCGACGAGTGGAGGGCCACCATTCAGTGCCTCGTCGTCGTCGCCAACAAAGACAATCCGCGACCGGCGGGGCCCTCGGGTCGGCGCTCCGCCGAGCCACCACACACTGGCGCTGGGAGGACCAGGGGAGCTGCGGCCACGGTGCACTCTCCTCCTCCACGCCAGCCGCCGCGGGCGTCGGCCCGACGTGACGACGCTTGTGATAACATCTCCATAGCGTCGTCCGACCTGCGGACCCTCCGCGACCAGCGGCAGGTCCTTCGGGAACGAGCTCACAAGCGTCGATGGCGGCGCCTCGCTGCATACCTCTCACCGCCAGCTCAAGCAGTGGGCGTGTGAGATTACAGCAGCAGAGCCGTCGTTCGACGCTCAGAAGCCGCTGAAGTGGTCCAGCACGCCCCTCATTTTTGACACCGAGGATCACCCTGACTGCGCTACCGCGGTCGGGTGTTTGCCATTGTTGGTCTCACCAACGATACGCAACCTCAGAGTGAACAAGATGTTGGTTGACGGCAGGGTCGGCCTGAACCTAATCTCGCCTGTCGTGATCAAAAGGTTGCAAATCCCTAATTGAGACCTCGAGGAAACGGGCACGTTTCAAGGGGTCAAGCCGGGGAGGAGCCAGCCAAAGGGAAAGGTCACACTGCCCGTGACATTTGGAGGAGAGTTGAACTACAGGACGGAGAGGATTGTCTTCGACGTGGCCGAGATCCCCTTGCCCTACAACGGGATCCTCGGCCTCCCGGCACTAGCCAAGTTCATGGCGGCGGCGCACTACGCCTACAACATGCTAAAGATGCCCGGGCCGTTGACCATCATCTCCGTCCCCTCCGACAAGAAGGACGCGCTGATCTGCGCCGACCAACTCTACCGGGAAGCAGTTGCAGCAGCTGCCGTCAAAGCACCTGCTCCTGCCGCTGAAGGCCGGGAGGGAAGAAGAAGCCCGGCAAGACCTCTCGCACCCACTTCGGCAAGCGCACCTCCTCGAAGTGTTGTGCTACCATTGAGGACGTGCCAGAGAGCTCTACCAACGAGAGCAAGAGATCCAGAGCCGAGCTACCGCAGAGCAAGAAGGTGCCCGTCAGGGAGGATGGCACGGGACGGGCCTTCACCATAGGCTCAACCCTCGACAGCAATTAGGAAGGCACGCTCGTCACCTTCCTGCGGGCAAATGTCGACGTGTTTGCGTGGCGAGCATCCCACATCCCCGGTGTTCCCAGGGAGGTGATTGAGCACCACCTAGCTGTCTGCCCCCATGCGCGGCCCGTCAAGCAGAAGGTCAGAAAGCAGGCTCTGGAGAGGCAGGAGTTCATCACAGAGGAGATCAGGAAGTTGGAAGCGGCGGGTTTGGTGAGAGGAGTGCTCCACCCAACGTGGTTGGCCAATCCGGTAGTGGTGCGCAAGGCGAATGAGAAGTGGAGGCTATGTATTCATTACACAGATGTTAATAAGGCTTGTCCTAAGGACCCCTTCCCGTTGCCGCGCATCGACCAGATTGTTGACTCCATAGCCTGGTGTGATCTGTTATCATTCCTCGACGCCTACTTAGGCTACCACCAGATCTTCATGACAAGAGAGGATGAAGAGAAGACAACATTCATCACCCCATGTGGTACGTATTGCTTTTTACAGATGCCCTTCGGGTTGAAGAGTGCTGGCTCAACGTTCGCAAGAGCAGTCCAAATTGGTTTTGAACCTCAGCTCCATAGAAACATGGAGGCATACATGGATGACATAGTGGTCAAAACCAAAGCCGGGCCAACTCTTGTGCGAGATCTGGAAGAGACATTTGCCAACCTGCGCATGATCAACCTCAAGCTGAACCCTGAGAAGTGTGTCTTCGGCGTTCGGTCCGGCAAGCTTCTCGGGTTCTTTGTGTCGCAGCGCGGGATCGAGGCAAACCCAGACAAGATCAAGGCTATTGAGCAGATTGAGGCGCCCAAGCGGATCATGGATGTGCGTCGGCTCACCGGCTGCGTTGCCGCCATGAGCCGATTCATCTCCAAGTCCGCCCAGCGCGCCCTTCCTTTCTTCAAAATCTTGAAGAAGGCAGGCCCAATGGAATGGACCCCAGAAGCCGAGGCAGCATTGCAGGATCTGGAGAAATACCTTTCCTCCATGCCAATACTGGTTGCGCCTAAACCACAATAGCCGTTGCTGCTATATTTGGCGGCGACGAATATGGTGGTCAGCGCCGCACTGGTGGCACAGAGGGAGGTCGACGAGGAGGCAGTAACGGTGGCAGAACCACCGGATGGCAAGCCAAAGATTCCCCCGGCAGGGCCTGGTGCCGGCAAGGCAAGGCTCCCGGCAGTGTCTGATGCCACCGAGGCAGTGCCCGCGCAGTCGAGTGAGGTGGTGCAGAAGAAGAAGATGATGCAGCACCCGGTTTACTTTGTCAGCTCCCTCTTGTAGGGGCTAGGTCGACGTATTCCGGTGTGCAAAAATTGCTCTTCGGCCTCCTTATGGCCTCGAGGAAGCTGCATCATTACTTCCAAGCCCACGAGATCACTGTCGTCACCCGCCTCCCGTTGCAACGGATACTGCATAACCCAGATGCAACCGGAAGGATTTTGGAATGGGCCTTGGAGCTATCAAGTTTCGGTTTGAAGTTTGAAAGTACCTCGACAATCCAGAGTAGAGTCTTGGCGGAATTCATTGCAGAATGGACCTCAACGCCTGACGAAGAAATCCAGGAGACCACTCTCCCCGGCAAGGAAGCAGACCGCGACTGGATCATGTACTTTGATGTGGCTTTCAGGTGCCGGTGTGCTGCTCGTCGCACCCACCGGAGAGCACCTCAAGTACGTGATCCAGATGCACATCCCCAGGGAGATGTCCACCAACAACACTACTGAGTATGAGGGATTGCTCGCCGGTCTCAGGATCGCAGCAGACCTCGGGGTTAAGAAGCTCATCGTCAGGGGTGACTTGCAGCTTGTTGTTAGGCAGGTCAACAAGGATTACCAGAGCCCATTGATGGAAGCTTACGTAGATGAGGTGAGGAAGCTGGAGGAACGCTTTGACGGTATCCAAGCGGAGCACATCTCCCGAGCGGAGAACGACACCGCCGATTACCTGTCAAAGCGTGCCGCATTCAGGCTACCTGTGGAACCAGATACCTTTTTGCTCCAGCTAACTCAACCATCCGTCGAACCATCAGCGGGGCAGAACAAGCGGAGGAAGTCAGGTCCCGACAAGTACTTTCCTACCGAGCCCCCTGGGGCCGCCGGCAAGGGTGCTGCCACAGACGCTGAGCCTGCCCAAGACCAACTGGCTCCAGCAGGGCATCAAACCCTGGCCGTTTAGACAGCCGCTCCCATGGCGGAAGAAATGCCTTTGGCCCTTGCCGTCGAGCCCCAGGCTCCGGCATGGGCACAACATACAGTCCGATTCCTCCAAGCAGGGGAGCTTCCTGAGGAGGAGGAAGAACCGGAGAAAGTAGCCCATCGGTCCGCCCTGTACCAGTTCGTCGATGACGTCCTGTACAGGAGAAGGCCAAACGGTGTGAAATTGAAGTGCATCCCCCGGAAGGGAGGACTGGAGCTGTTGGCGGAGATACATGGAGGCATATGTGGCTCCCACATAGGGTCGAGGGCCCTTGCCGGGAAGGCGTTCCGGCAAGGTTTCTTCTGGCCCATCGCCCTCCAGGATGCGACGACACTAGTAACCAAGTGTGAAGCGTGCCAGTTCCATTCAAAGAAGCTCCATCAGCCAGCCCAAGCCCTTCAAACAATCCCTCTCTCCTGGCCATTCTCGGTCTGGGGGCTCGACATACTGGGCCCTTTCCCCCGCGCTGTCGGGGGCTTTGAGTACTTGTACGTTGCAATCGACAAGTTCACAAAGTGGCCGGAGGTGGAAGCAGTGAGAAAGGTGACTGCTCAGTCAGCTGTCAAGTTTTTCAAAGGGACTGGTCTGCCGTTTTGGTGTGCCAAATAGAGTCATCACCGACAATGACACGCAGTTCACGAGCCACACCTTCATGCAATACATTCAAGACCTCGGCAGCAAGGTCTGTTTTGCTTCCGTGGCACACCCACGGAGCAACGGCCAAGCGGAGAGGGCGAATGATGAAGTGTTGTGAGGCCTAAGGACAAAGACTTTTGACAAGCTGCACAGGAGTGGAAGGCACTGGATTGATGAATTGCCGGCGGTTCTTTGGTCGATCAGGACGACGCCAAATCGAGCCACCAGCCAGACACCTGGTCTATGGGGCAGAAGCAGTTCTCCCCACGGAACACATATACGGGTCACCTCGAGTGCTCGCTTATGATGAGCTTGAGCAAGAGCAGTTGCGCCAAGATGACGCAATGCTCCTTGAGGAAGATCGTCTTCAGGCGGCTGTGAGAGCAGCGCGCTACCAGCAAGCCTTGCGCCGCTACCATAGCCGCAAGGTTCATGCCCGAAGCTTTGAAGAAGGCGACCTTGTTCTTCGACGTGTTCAGTCGGCCAAGAATACCAACAAGTTGACGCCAAAGTGGGAAGGCCCTTATCGAGTAATACGAGTCACCAGGCCCGGCGCAGTCCGCCTAGAGACCGAAGATGTCGTCCCAGTGAGCAACTCCTGGAACATCGAGCATCTTCGCAAGTTTTACCCATAAGGCGCGGCTTGCTGGGCCTCCCGGCAAGCCACCTTTTTGTACAAGCTTTGCCGGCAAGGCATGTAACCCTTTCGTACAAAGCCAGGTGCAGACCCTGAGCATAAATAAATGAAGCGATGGCACCCTAAGTCATAGCATGCATGCTAGGTCGAGTCTCTTCCTTTGTTAGGGTTGATAGTGCTCAGCAGCGACTAACCCCTAGCTTAGAGGTCGAGTGCGCGTCAGTCTGTTTCTCTTCTGTCCTTTTTTGGTTCGCAGGGCACATAAGCACTTCTGCTGAGCTACTTGGGAGAAAGAAAATGGACCAGCGTCCCGACCCCGGCAAACCAGAGTTGCCGAGGGCTGCTAGAACAAGGATCCAACCGCAGCAAGATGAGATTGTCGGGGGGCTGCAGATCTAGATAAGTCTTTTATCCTCTGTCATGCATTTCGGAATAGGACTGGGGTATGTGAAACCTCGTTTTTTATCTCTAGGTTGCCGTGCTCCCCTTTTTCCCATACCAAAGGATTATTTCCTGGGTCCGGATTTGGGTGTAGCCGCAGCGGCAAGGAGGTAGAACGAGGAGCCTAAAGCCCGCTTCATCCCTGCCTCCGCCAAGAGCGCGAGAACGGTCGAGTGGAGTGGGGGACGGCAAGGCCTGTTGCTGGGTGAAAAATGTTTATCCTAAACAATAACAAGGATTCGCTCCTTGTCGCGGGATTTACCCACGAACGAAAAACCCGGCAAGGATCCCTTTTTCATTAAAAACATCCCACACAGGTACAGTCCGTACGGAATGAAAAACATGAACAAAGGGGATTACAAGCTTTAAATTTAACAAGGCCCGAAGGCTTACATATTAAAAAAGAGATAAGGTGCCCGTGATCCCTTTCTTGTCCCTCTCCTCAGGAGGCAGCTCAAGGAGGCGAGAGGGAAAAAGGGGCGCCTAGGCGAGCTACGAGCGGCAGAAAGCACCAAGAGAACACCTCGGTGACCGCCCAGGGGCGGGCCGGTGATGACGGTGCCGAGAAAGGAGCTGGAAGACGAGGCGGCAGGACCGGCAGTACGCGACGAAGGCGTCGGTGCCTGCGTACTCCGAGTTGACGGCCTTACCGCCCGCCCTCTTCCTCTTCCATAGCCTCCCGACGCCAGCCGCCCAAGGAGACGGCCCCGAGAAGTTCAAGGGGCTGGCCCCACCCCCGGCAAAACCCTGCAGGAGGAGTGGCCAGGTGCAGATATTGCTGCTGCCGCACCCGCCCAGGCGCAGGGCGTCCGACGCCTAGTCGGACTCGTCCCCGCTGTCTGCTCCGCTGTCCTCCTCGTCACTTTCGCTCGAGGTAGAGCTTCCATCGTTGGAATCTCCATCGGAGGAGGTCTCCACGGAGCACTTCAGGCGAGTCCCGAAGTCGCCGAAGACCTTGACGGAGAGCAGGCCGTCCTCCATTAATTTGAAATAGAGGACGAGCCCCGCCGTCAGGCTGTGGATGCGGGCGAACGTCTTGCACCCATGACGGAGGTACATGACCCGAGGAGCCGGGAAGTCGACGTCGACCCGCGTGCCACCATTCCCACAACCCCTCATGTGCAATCTGAGGGATTGGGGCTGGTCACGCTCCATCTCCCGAGCGAACGGGGCGGCAAGACGGAGACGGCGACGAGGAGGCTGGCGTAGCCTGACGAAGAACTCGCGGGGCTGATCTCCGACATGGCCTTCCATCGGGAAAGGCACCATTGGCGGGGGCGAAGCCGGCGCGCCACCCCGTCCTCCTCTTCCCCGAGCACTACGACCTCTCCCGGCCTCGCCCACGGCCTTGCCCCCTCCCCCTTCCCGTCACAGCCGGTTCCACCACCGCGGGTTCAGGAGGAGGAGGGACGCGCTGTCGAGCGGCGCCCTCGGCGCTACCGTTGAAGGACCAGGGTTCCCCTTCTCCATGGCGAGTGGAAGGGAGGAGCAGAAGCGAGAGGAGGTAGATGACAGAAGATGTGCGGGACGCCATCCCCCGTTCCCCCTCTTTATAAAGGGGTGGGATCGGGGCTCGGCCGCCCCGCTCGGCCAATCTAGCCACCAGAGGCGCAGGGAATCATGACCGACCCGCTGCCCCAACCAGCGACGGCCCGGTTTCCCGCCGCCACCGCTTGCCACCCCAGGCGCATGAAGGACGCGTGGCAGACGGGCAGAACCGAGGGGACGGGTGAAGCAACCTCTCCCCACCCCGTGATCGTGGGGAGTGGACGCCTTGAAGACCGCGACCCGGCCCCATTCAGTAAATGAGGCACGCCTCCACGCGTCCCTCTTTTTACGGGGAAGGCGTGAGCCGCTTCTTTACTATGATGTGACACATGCGTGCGAAAACCGCCCCACGCATGCCACCCACGTCACGCACACCCCTCCACGCCGCGCCGCGCGCGCGGGTCGTGGGAAGCGCAACGCGCGAAAAGTTTTACCGCGGTAAAAACCGCCCGCCTGCTCGCGCACCGTTTTGGGCCTGGCCCAACAACGTGTCGCGCTTATGTGTGGCCCAGGCTCGGGGGCTCCTGTCGGTGTACAAAAAGAGGGGTGCGTTTTTGTACCCCTATACCTGTGCACGGGTAGTCGGAGCCGTGCCTACGGTCACGCCAAGCAAAGCAGGGGAGGTGAGCCAAGGTAAGACCGAAGCCCAAGACAATCAGAGCAACGCCAAGGCCAAGACCACAAAGAGCAGAGGGACGAAGCAGGTCTTGCCGGGGCAGCTCGCCCCACACCAACAGAGTGAGCCACCATTGAGCCCACGGTCCCCAACGCCATCATCCACGTGGGGCCAGGGCTCGGGAGGGCACCTCTATGGTGGCATGCAGATCTTTGTGAAGACATATTCAAGATCAGATGAGGATTAGAAGACCGCGATCCTCGAGAAGATCCTTGCCGAGGAAGGCCACCAGAACCCCGGCAAGGCCCCTGCCGGGGACGACAACGCGCCATGGCAAGACCCTTGCCGGGCCACCCGGCAAGGCCCTCACCAAGGGCGCCAGTAGGGCCACCACCAGGCCCGCACCAACCAAGCTTCCACCGCCGTTCACATGTAGCTGCCAGCCCAACTAGCTGGGCGGGCACCTGCGTGGCAACATGCAGCCCCCAGGCCAACTCATCGAGCGCCTGCGTGGCGGCATGCAGATCTTCATGAAGGCTCCACCACCGCGCCACCTCAGCTGCCTGCCC
The DNA here is from genome assembly GCF_002575655.3 of Aegilops tauschii subsp. strangulata. NCBI lineage: Eukaryota > Viridiplantae > Streptophyta > Magnoliopsida > Poales > Poaceae > Aegilops > Aegilops tauschii. Next base: position 365,204,605 of record NC_053035.3, on the reverse strand, counting down.
GCCTACATGGCGCCGCACGCATCGCTGGCCAGGGCGCATGTCGAAGCGAGGAGGAGCAGCGACGGACGGGACGGGCCTCGCCCCATCCCCAATAAAGCAAGGGGACACCTAAGCTACGCATTAAATGCATCTTGTCCTATAATATGAGCGATAAGCTCAGGGCACTGTACGCCTTTCCACCTCCTGTGTGCCACTGTGGCAGCCCCTTCAGAATATAAAAGGAGGCCCATGGCATACTGGAGAAGGATTTGGCTCTTTCGAACCATGCACTCACCACAGCTAGTTCGAGAGCTCAAGAACTCCCTGAAATACACCGACCAAAGCAGGACTAGGGTTTTACGCATCACCGCGGCCCGAACCTGGGTAAACGATCCTTGTGCTGTCTTCTAGCCCTGCTCTTCTTGCAACCCGCGCCCTGGCAACCGTAGTAGGGATTCTTGTGATCCCATAGGTGTCGTTCCACACCGACACATGTGGTATGTGGTCTAGTTGTTAGCAAAATCTACAAACATGAATTTTCGACTTTTTTGCAAAATCTCTCGAGAATTTGTAAAATGGGCATAACTTTTGTATACGAACTCCGATGAAAATGTTTTTTATATGAAAAATCATCTACTCGAAAAGCTACATCCGAATTGAAAAGTTACGGGGATTTTCAGAATCTCCAAAAACCTAACAGAAAAAAAGTTACGGGGCTTTTAAGATCTGGCGAGGCAAAAAGATTCAAAAAAAAATCAAACTCGTTAATGGCGCACCTGCCGATGGTGCGCCATTACTATCTTCCCGCCTTCAAAATTGAAACTATATCAAAAAAATAAAAAAAAGTTAGTAATGCCGCACCTGCCCAAGGTGCGCCATTACTATCTTCCCGCCTTCAAAATTCAAAATAAATCGAAAAAAGTTAGTAATGGCGCACCTGCCCACGGGCGGGTTCCTCTCCTCCTTACCTCTTCATCGTTCTCCTCAACTCCACCTCTCCTCCACTCCATCTCCTCCTCTCCTCCAGTCCATCTCCCCTCCTCTCCTCCACCATACTCCCCTCCTCCTCTCTGGCGGCCTCCTCCTCCCTCCTCTCCTCCCCTCCCCTCACGGTTTCTTCTCCCTCCTCTCCGGTGAGCTCCTCCTCCCTCCTCTCCGGTGAGCTCCTCCTCCCTCCTCTCCGGTGATCTCCTCCTCCCACCTCTCCAGTGATCTCCTCCTCCCTCCTCTCTGGTGAGCTCCTCCTCCCTCCTCTCCTCCCCTCCCCTCACGGTTTCTCCTCCCTCCTCTCCGGTGAACTCCTCTCCGGCGACCTCCTCCTCCTCTCCGGCGATGTAGGCAAGCTCCTCTCCGATGACCTCCTCCTCCTCCTCTCCAGTGACCTCGGCCCTCCTCTCCGGCGAACTCTTCTCCGGCAAAAGAACTTACAAGATCCAAAAACGAGAACAACATTTGAAAAAATATCATGCAAAAGAACAAGCAAAAAAAGGGCAAAAAATCGCCGTCCAGATCCAAATTCAAAATTCGAAAATAGCAATGGCGCACGGTGGGGGTTAGACGGTGCGCCACTACTATTTTCCCGCCTTCAAAATTTAGAAAAAAATCAAAAAAATTCAAAAAAAAGTTACCAGTGGCGCACCTGTAGCAATAGTAATGGCGCACTATAGGGTGTGCTACTGTTACCTACAATACTAATGGCGCACCAGAGGTGCGCCATTAGTATTTGTTACTAGTGGCGTGGTAATAGTGGTGCACCTGTAGTGCGCCATTAATGGCCAAAACAGGTGCGCCAGTAATTAGCCTTTTCCTAGTAGTGGTAGCCTCTCTTACACTACTGGAATCAGCTAATTTGCCATCTGCCAGCTCTTTGCCGTCTGCTAGCTGACGGCAAAGCAGCTCTTTGCCATCAGCTACGCATAAGCAGACGGCAAAGAAAAGGCTGACGGCAAAGAAGCTCTTTGCCGTCTGCGAGCAGACGGCAAAGAATCTTTGCCGTTCGCTGGCAGACGGCAAAGAGTGTGGTGGCCCCCACCCCCCGCTCATTTGAAAAAATGTTAACGACCCACCTCTTTGCCGTCCGCTTGCAGACGGCAAAGAGGCAAAAAGGCGGACGGCAAAGGCTGGCGGATGGCAAAGAGGGCACTTGACTAACGGCAAGTACCCCCCCGCCCGTTACTCACTTCGTCCTCGCGCGCCCTTCTCCTCCGACCCCGCCGCCGCCGCCGCCCGCCGCCCCGTCGCCCCGTCGGCCCGCCGCCCCAGCTCCCCGCCGCCCCGCCGCCCCACCGCCCCGTCGCCCCCCCCGCCCCGGCCCCCCGCCGCCCCGCGCCCCACAGCCGCCCCGGCCCACAGCCGCCCCGGCCCCCCGCCGCCCCGGCCCCCCGCCTTCCCGCGCCCCCGCCGCCTCCTCCACCGCCCCGGCCCCCCGCCGCCCCGCCTCCTCCACCGCCCCGCCCCGGCCCCCCGCTGCCCCGGCCCCCCGCCGGCCGGGCCCCCGCCGCCCCGCCTCCTCCACCGCCCCGCCCCGGCCCCCCGTCGCCGGCCCCTCCCCGACACGTCGGCGCCCCCCACAGTGAGCCCCTCCCATTTTTTTGTTTTTTTGTTTTTTTTTTCTGTTTAGATAAGGTTTTTTAGTTTATGTTTTTCAGTTTAGAATTAATTAGTTTAGGTTATTTAGTTTAATTAGTTTAAATAGTTTAGTTTTAATTAGTTTAGGTTTTTAGTTTAGGTTTAGGTTAAGTAGAAGGGGGAAGAAGAAGAAGAAGAAGAAGAAGAAGAAGAAGAGGAAGAGGAAGAGGAGGAGGAGGAGGAGAAAGAAGAAGAAGAAGAAGAAGAAGAAGAAGAAGAAGAAGAAGAAGAAGAAGAAGAAGAAGAAGAAGAAGAAGAAGAAGAAGAAGAAGAAGAGGAGGAGGAGGAGGAGGAGGAGGAGGAGGAGGAGGAGGAGGAGGAGGAGAAAGAAGAAGAAGAAGAAGAAGAAGAAGAAGAAGAAGAAGAAGAGGAGGAGGAGGAGGAGGAGGAGGAGGAGGAGGAGGAGGAGAAAGAAGAAGAAGAAGAAGAAGAAGACGGGGGATGAGAAGAAGTAGAAGAATGAGAAGAAGTATAAGTAGTAGAAGAATGAGAAGACCCCCTGACCCCCTGACACCCCAACCCCGACACCACACCCCGACACCCGACCCCCTAACCCCCTGACCCCGACACGACACCCCGACCCCCTAACCCCCTGACCCCGACACGACAGCCCGACCCCCCGACCCCGAAACAGCACCCCGACCCCGACACGGCACCCCGACACCGACACGGCACCCCGACACCGACACGACACCCCGACCCCCGACACGACACCCCCGACACCCCGACACCCCGAACCCGAGACCCCGACCCCGACCCCGACCCCGAGACCCCGACCCCGACCCTGACCCCGACACCCCGACCCCGAGCCTGACCCGACACCCCGACCCCGACACCGACACAGCACCCCGACCCCGACCCGAGACCCCGACCCCGAGACCCCGTCCCCGACACGGCACCCCGAGACCGACAAGACACCCCGACCCCCGACACCTCCCGAAAAGGTGTTCTTTGGCCTTCCAGAAGCCGACGGGGTCATATATTTGTGAATTATTAGTTAGGTCATATATCTTTCGATTTTGTTATGAAAAACATCATATATAATTGTGTTGATCGGGTAGTTTTAAATGTGCAGTTGTTTCATCGCTGCGAGGTTTGGTGTTCGACGACCTCGCCGTGCGTTTGACGAGCTCTGCCCCTTCGTTCGTGGGTGAGCACAAATGACATGTCCTCCTCCCCCATTAATTATTTGATCTATTCCGATGAAACTTGATAGCTAGATATATATGTGTCTTGAATCATCAGTATGCGTAACCAATATGTGTCTCCCATTCGAAAGCGTCATAGTTATAAATATGCATGCATTTGCATATTTATAACCTTGATTCTTTCGAATTGTCCAACGCTATCAATGGACAGCCCGAGTATGTTTATATTGGGTTCGTTTTCCCATATGCTTTGCTCCGGATCCGACGCAAAAATTTCGTCAGTGCCTCCCCTGTTGTTCTCCGGGTACACATCCTCTCTGTTTATTGCAGAGACGTGTATCAGGAGAACAGCGGGGAGGTGCTGCCGAAATTTTGCGTAGGATCCGGGGCATAGCATGGGAAAATGAACCCAATCTAAACATACTCGGGTGGGATTAGGACCTATCATTACCTATTAGAGTGTAGGTTGCATGGACGTAATAAAATTGACAAAGTAGATCAACTGATGAATACATACATGGTGAATTATATATATATATTTGTTGTGTGTCTAGTAGCTCTGAAAGTCAAGATGAGTGATCGTGCGTGGATGTACACCGGTCACACTGGTCAGAACAAATGGAGCACTGAATGGTTCACAAAAACAAGGGGTTTGTGCGAGCCGCATTTGCAAATGGCCAGAGGAAAACCTGGTGCCCCTGTTTACGGTGCGGCAATTGGGAAAAGAGGACAGAGGCTGAAATGGGCAAACACCTGCAGAAGAGTGGTTTTACGCCCGATTATACGGTGTGGACATTTCATGGTGAGTCTGCCCAACGTGACCGAGCTGAGGTGGATCGTCGTCGCACCGACGAGCATGGTACCGGGATGGAAAACATGGTGCAAGACTTTGATGATGCTCGGGATTCGGACGAGGAGATGGAGGAATCTGCAAAGGCCTTCAATGAAATGTTGGAGTCTTCAAAACGTCCACTCCATGAGCACACTGAGCTTTGTCAGTTGGATGCCATCTCACAAGTAATGGCTCTGAAGGCTCAGTTCAACTTGGGCAGAGAATGCTACGATGCAATGATGACAGTATTTGGACGCTTTCTACCCAAAGGCCATGTAATGCCTGCAAACCTGTACCAGTCGGACAAAATCCTCCGTGCACTGAAGATGCCCTATGATAGATACATGCCTGTGAGAAAGGATGTGTCTTGTTTAGGCTTGACTATGCGGACTTGAACTATTGTCCCATTTGCAAGTCTTCCAGGTATGTTGTGGTAGACAACGGTATGGGTGAGAAGACACAGACCAAAATCCCCGTTAGTGTTCTTTGGTATATGCCAATCGTACCAAGACTTCAACGTCTTTTCATGGTCGAAGAGACAGCCAGACAGATGACATGGCACAAAACGGGCAAAAGAACCGAACTAGATGCAGATGGGAATCTGATGATTGTACACACATCGGATGGTGTTGCGTGGAAAAAGTTTGATGAATTACATGGTGACAAAGCGGCAGATCCGAGGCATCCTCGAGTCGGCATCAGCACGGATGGGTTCAGTGTGTTTGGTATGACGGCAGCCCAATATAGTTGTTGACCCGTATTTGTCTTTCCACTCAATCTCCCCCCCGGACGGATTATGCAAAGAAAGAACATTTTCCTGACGTTGATAATTCCAGGGCCCAACTATCCGGGGAAAAATATGAATGTGTACATGCAACCGCTTAAGGACGAATTGCAAGAAGCCTGGGATAATGGGTTCAAGACATACGATGCCTATAGCAAACGGAACTTCATAATGCGTGTCTGGTACATGTACTCGATGCATGACTTGCCGGCGTATGCGCTATTCGTTGGCTGGTGTGTGCATGGAAGGTTACCGTGCCCCACATGCAAGGGAGCTCTTGAGTTTCGTTGGCTTCAGGCCGGTCGCAAGTTTTCTTGCTTCGACATGCATAGATAGTTCCTGAATCCTCGCCATAAGTTCAGGAAAGACAAGAAGAACTTCATCAGAGGTAGAGTTGTCAAAAACTCTGCACCACATGCATTGACAGGCCAACAGACCCTGGATCAGTTAAACGCTCTCGAGCTAGATCCAGAGCGTCCAGGGTACTTCAAGGGGTATAATTCTAAGCATGCCTGAACTCACAAAACATGCTTATGGGATCTGCCTTACTTCAAAGACCTCCTTTGCCCACACAACATCGACGTGATGCACACTGAGAAGAATATCGCCGAGGCACTTTTTGGTACATTGTTCGGCATAGATGGGAAGTCAAAGGATAATACTAAGGCTAGAGTCGATCTGGAGGCGCTATGTGATAGGCCGTTACAAAACATGAAAGAACCGAAAGGAAAGCAGAACCGGACGAAGCCAAAGGCATGGTTCAATCTTGGAAGGCCAGCTATGAGGGAAATTATCTTGTGGGTGAAAATGCAGTTGATGTTCCCCGATGGGTATGCAGCGAATCTACAGAGGGGAGCCAGTCTTGATAAATTGAAGATATTTGGTCTCAAGAGTCATGATTGGCACATATGGCTTGAGCGGGTAATGCCGGTGATGTTGCGTGGCTTCATCCCTGAGGATGAATGGCTAGTACTGGCAGAACTCAGCTATTTCTTCCGTGTTCTTTGTGCGAAAGAACTATCGCCTGGCGTGCTAGAAGAAATGGAAGAGTTGGCGCCGGAGTTGATCTGCAAGTTAGAGAAGATCTTTCCACCGGGCTTCTTTAATCCAATGCAACATTTGATTTTGCATCTTCCGACCGAGGCAAGATTGGGGGGGCCCGTGCAAAATCGTTGGTGCTACCCAACTAAGAGGATGCAGAAGACGCTTCGACAAAAATGTAAAAATAAATGTAGAATTGAAGCATCGATGGCTGAGGCATTCATCACTGAGGAGGCGGCAAACTTCGTGACAGCACACTACAAAGCCAAAAATCGTCATTTGCATAATCCGAAGCCTCGGTACAATGCTGACGACCCTAAAAAGGGTGGATCCAACCTCAGCCTTTTCAAAGGGAATCTCGCACCAGCCAGTGTTTCAAATCCAGTATCTTTGGATAACGAACAATGGCGGACCATTTCGTTGTATATCTTCAACAACCTGATAGAAGTGCGGCCGTACATCGAGCAAGTTCTCGGTACATAGTTTCGCAACTTCTATTTCCTTTGAACTGCTCTTATTCCTGGATATTTCATACAGTCGATACATCGCCTTATTCTCGTATGGAGCGGTGATCCAAAAGGATTCTGTCGAACAGTATGAGCTTCTCGCAAAGCAAGGAGGCGGCTATCCCGGTTTCATCTCTTGGTTCAAACAAACGGTAATTTCTATTAGACTTGTAGGCTAATTTGTAGGCGGCTATCCCGGTTTCATTCGCTAATTTGTGCGTAATGCAACAATCCTTTCATATTAAACTTGTAGGCTAATTCAGAGTCTATGGACGCCGAATTGAGACAAGTGGCTAATGGTTTTGACTATAAGGTCCGTTCATTTGACAAATACGACATCAACGGGTATCGCTTTCGTACCTATGGCAAAGAGCTATCTATGGCCGACCGAAAGTCTACAAATTGTTGTGTATCTGCTATCGGCGAAGGAGGTACCGAGTATTATGGGAGAGTTGAAGCAATTTATGAAATTCTATTCTATGGTGAAAACCCACCGAATGTCGTAGTCTTGAAATGTTATTGGTTTCAGCCGAAGGAGACTAGAAGGACTCATGAACATATAGGGCTAGTTGAAATCAACCAAAGCACCCATTTAGATGTTCCTGATGTCTATATTACGGCTCAACAGGCGACCCAAGTATTCTATCTACCGTGGGCCTGCCAAACTAATCCAAATCTAAAAGGTTGGGATGTCGTTTATGAAGTGCCGCCACGTGCTAGACTATCTCCCCCAAAGGAAGAGGATTATGAACCTCACATTAACCCAGACACATATGAAGGAGAATTCTTCCAAGAGACACGTCTTTCCAAAAAGCGTTTCAAGAACCGCTATACTTCACCCCAAAACATTGAAGTAGACAGCGACAGTGAATCCGACATCACCCCAGAGGAGGAACAAGAAGAGCCGGAACAAGAAGAGGTTACTGCTGCGGATGACCTGTCATTGCTTGACCGATTACGTCAAGGTGGCCTTGCACATGTTGATGCCACTGAACCCTATGAGCCCGTCATTGATTATAGTGATGATGATGATTATGCATTTATTGATGATACTGATCGAGATTATTAGTAGTGTCAGGTATTAAATTTTTTAATGTTGTACTTGATGATGATACACTTAAGTGATACACATATTATTATTCATGTCGGTCTTTTTTTTACGTTGTACTAATTTCGTTTACTGTTTGTCATGGCAGGTGTTGAAAGATGGTGGGCGCTAGTCGGGAGCGCGCCAAGGCCTCTTCTTCGTCGGCGCGTGGTCTGAGGTCTTCGATTCCAGACGTACCTCTCCGCCGAGCGTTGCTGGACAGTATTGTCCACACCGTCGGGCCCTTCTTCGTCGACCGCGGTGCCCAGCAGGGGACGAGGTAGGAAGAGAGGAGGTGGGGCACGTGGTCGCGGGAGAGGAGGTAGGGTGACTGCTAGGGCACCTTCCTCGCCGCCACCCCCAGCTGTTTCACCCGAGCACGTGACTGCTAGGGTGGACTCGTCCGAGGAGGAGGCTACACGAACTCCGGTCCACGAGCCTCCGGTCCATGGGTCTTGGGCCCACGAGCCTCGGGTCGACTGGCCTTCGGCCCACGAGAGTTCGGCCCACGAGACCCCGGAGGAGCACACGTCCGGATGGGGTACCTGGCCGGATCAGCCCGAGGAGCCGAGTGGCCATGCTGATGATGGCGGGGAGCCGACTGATCTTGAGGAGGAGGGTGGCACCGTCTACCAGCGTGGTGCTACACGGCTCCCGTCCGTGCCGGCGACCCGCGAGCAAAGGTGGTTGATCTTACCTGATGGGGAGACGTACGTAAGTGCATTTAATATTTTTGTACCTTCTGCATTCACGTTTCTTGAAATAACTAATGCGTTGGCCTTGTCATGCTGCAGGGGGTTGGGACCACCATCATAGTGTCCGCCGGCCCAACTCCGTCCTTGGAGTTCTTTGCCGGCAAAACTTCCCGGGGTTTGTCACGTTGCCTGGTGAGGGTCGGCTTCCAGAGCTTGGGTTGAGCTGGGAGCACTACGTGGCTGCCCCGGCCCCGCCGGATGTCATTATCGACGGTGTCGTGTGCGACACGAGGGCTGACATGGTGATCAGGACGTTCTGGGTAATTTCTCCTTTACACATTTCAAAATCTTCAACTAGCTAGTTATTAATTGTACTAATCAATATTGTCTCATTTGATTGCAGACATTCTACAGGTGTGAGGAGGGATACGAGGAGGACAGCGCAAATGTTATCCAGAACGTCTGCAAGCGCCTACTCCAGAACTTACGGCACGAGGCTCGGGTGCAGGCTGTTCGAGACTACTACGCCTTGCGTGGTATCAAGAAGACCAAGCCGGCGTGCCGCGATAAGTTCCTGAGTAAGGAGCAGTACATGAAGGTAATTCTTAAGGCCTTCTACTTAAGTTCCTTCATTTAGAAATTCTTAGCCGTAGCGCTCAAGTTTCTATTTGCTAACTTATAGGCGCCTCCGAGATGGTGTGCGGATCGGATGGATTGTTGGGAGGTGTTGGTCGATGAGTGGTGCTCACAAGAATGGCTAGCCCTCCACAACCAGGCCAAGGACAAACGTGCCCAAATGGAAGGTGTGCCACACCATCAAGGCAGCTCCAACTTATATCAGTTCGGGCGCAACTGGGTATGTGGTTTGCTTCATGATTCATGCAATTCATTCATCATGCTAGCTTGAGCCCTTTAATTACTAATTTTCATTGTTTCTCTCTTTCAGGCACGCCACAATAAGGCGGATAAGGTGCCAGAGGTGTACGACCTGTATGCCATGGCCCACACTGGCTCTTTCAAGAAAGTCAAGGCTTTCTCTCAGTCTGACCTCGATGATGCAAACAACTTCACCAACATCTCCTCCCACAACAAGCTCGTGAGATATAGAGATGAGGGGAAGGCGAGGAAAGGGGAGGACTTTAACCCGAGCCAGGGTCCCATTGATCCAGAGCTGGTGATGATATCTGGTGGCGGGAGGTCCCATGGCTCCATAGCCATTGGAGATGGACTTATCCGTTGACCTAGCACTCTCCCGGAGATCAAGGCGCGCCAGTCGAGCTCCGCTCCTGAGATAAGGCCTCGTGAACGGCCAGTGCAACTCGCCATCAAGGTTAGTGATACGTACTCAATTATCTTTCTCCATTACATTGTGTGCGCTTCCATCAATGATTAAAAATGGTCATGTGAGTGGTGTTGCAGGCTGCTATACAGACTGAGAGAGATAGAACGGAGAAACTTCTGGCGGAGGCGGCGGAGAGGCAGCGGGAGATGGAGGAGAGGACGAGAAAGATGATGGAGGAGGAGAGGGCACGGAATGACATGCAGGCAAGGGCCATGTACGAGCTCGTTGTGGTAAGTTTCTTCTGCAGATTACTTGCTAGTCTTAACATTTGAGTCTCATTACTAACTAGTATGACTCTGTTCTGAAAACCAAATGTGCAGTCTGTGTGCGAGAAGTCCGGTCAGCCCGCTCCGCCGATGCCAGTGATTGCTCCTGGGAGCACGGTGAGTTTAGTTTGAATGGACATTACTTGGTAGTCTTAACATTTGTGTGTCGTAATGCTAACGAGACATTGGAAATGATCTTTGGTGCAGCTTAACTCCAGAAACGCATCGCACGATCCTTCTCCAGGTAGCGGCACTAGCCACCCCGCTCCTACACCTCCCTGATCACGGTAAGTTTCTCTAGTGTTTTGCTTAACAAATGCATAAAGACCTAGACTTAGCTTTATTTCCTCCAATATGCTTACCATAATGACCTAGAGTTAGCTTATTTTCCTCCAAAATGACCCATTTTACCTAGGTTAGCTTATAAATGATGCAGTTCATCCAAGTTAGCTCAAAAATGACCCATTTTACCTAGATTAGCTCCTAAATGATCCATTTTACCTACGTTAGCTTTAAAATGGCCCATTTCACCTAGGTTAACTCCAAAATGACCCATCTTACCTAGGTTATCTCATAAATGATCCATTTCAACTAATTTAGCTCATAAACGATCCATTTGACCTAAGTGAGCTAAAAAACGATCCATTTCACCTAAATTAGCTCTTAAATGATCCATTTCACCTAAGTTAGCTCAAAAAGATCCATTTCAACTAAATTAGCTCTAAAATGACCCATTTTACGTAGATGAGCTCCTAAATGATCCATTTTACCTACGTTAGCTTTAAAATGACCCATTTCACCTAGGTTAGCTCCAAAATGACCCATTTCACCTTACTTAGCTCAAAAACGATGCCCTTCACCTTAGTTAGCTCATAAACGACCCATTTCAACTAAGTTAGCTCATAAATGATCCATTTCAACTAAGTTAGATCATAAACAACCCATTTCAACTTAGTTAGCTCATATATGATCCATTTCACCTAAGTTAGCTCATAAATGACATATACTTCTTGTTCTAGTCTTCTTCTTGTTCTAGTCACCTATTTCTAACTTTCTTATTTACCATTTTGCAGATTTCATTCACTTCATGGAAGCTAGCTTGCTATGATGGAGTGCTTGCTTTTCCTTTGATGAAACTTTGCATTGTATGTAGCTTGTTATGATGGATGGAACTATGTGATATGGATCATTGCATCTAACTTGCTATGTTGATGAAACTTTGCATTGTAATATATATATGGATGGAACTATGTGTATGGATGGAACTTGCTTATGTATGAACAATGTGTATGGATGAAACTGATGTGATATGTGATATGAAACTTATGTGCTGGATATGTGCTGGATATGTGATATGAAACTTATATATTTTCTATGCAAATTGTGGGATTTAATAAAAAACAGAAAAAACAGACAATATGCAGGCTCTTTGCCGTCTGCCACCGACGGCAAAGAGCTCTTTGCCGTCTGCCGCGGACGGCAAAGAAGCCACGTGGCAGCCAACTGTGCTTCCTGGGAGCTGACCCATTTGGTCAGTTTGCCTACAGTGGCAGACGGCAAAGTCTTTGCCGTCCGTGGCAGACGGCAAAGAACCTGCACTTTGCCATCAGTGGCAGACGGCAAAGAACCTGCCATCTAGTGACGTGTAGATGACATCATAAGGCGGACGGCAAAGACCAGAGAAATTTTGCCGTCCGCGGCGGACGGCAAAGGTCTGCCGTTAGCCACTTAACGGACTGACAGCGCAATTATTGCCGTCCGCCCTCTTTGCCATCCGCCGCAGACGGCAAAGAGCCTTTGCCGTCCGCCGCCAGGAAGCAGACGGCAAAGCAGCTATTTACCGTAGCCTTCTTTGCCGGAGCCTTTTGCCGTCCGTGCCAGACGGCAAAGTAGCTGTTTCCTGTGGTGTTATGGGGAAATGTAGTCTAGTGCTTCCACTGAGCCATGGTAGTCTGCTACAGCCCGGTTCACCGGAGTCCTGCTAGCCCAGTTACTACTGCTTCGGAACACTTAGACTGGTCGGCATGTGATCCACTTCGTTCCTGAGTCTGTCCCTTTGGGGAAATGTCACACGGTGACTTCCGGAGTCCTGCTAGCCTGCTACAGCCCAGGTTCCCGGAGTCCTGTTAGCCCAGTTGCTACAGCCCGGATTCACACGCTGATGACCGACACGTTCGATGCTAGTTCATGTATGTATGTCCCCGTAAGTTAGCGCCACTTTGGGTTCACGACTAGTCATGTCGGCCCGGGTTCTCTGTCATATGGATACTAGCAACACTATCATATACGTGAGCCAAAAGGCGCAAACGGTCCCGGGCCAAGTAAGGTGGCACCCGTGGGAATACCGTGCGTGAGGCCGCAAAGTGATATGATGTGTTACATGCTAGATCGGTGTGACTTAGGATCGGGGTCCTGACAGCTTTGGTATCAGAGCCTGACTGCCTGTAGGATTACCAAGCCAAACTGGTCGAAGTTGAGTCTAGAAATGCTTTAGTTATATAAGGGAATTGATTGTGGAAGGGAACGTAAGGATCATTTTACTCCTTTACCTTATACCCTTTTGATCTTAGTCAACCTCTTCTTTTCTACGGGGATTAAGAACTAGGCTTCCTCTTCTTTTTATCAGGATCATGCGTTACTAATCCATAGACTTATAGGATTGCTGGATTCAAGTCTTAGTTCAGTTTCTACTACTTTCGTATGTTCACAGCTGGCCTCAGAACCTTGATATTGTGATGTTGAGTGGTCATGCCACTATTTTGCAGGGTGTCTCAAATCTTTTTGAGCATTTAGAGCCGTTATGTTGTCCGAGTCATCCCAGGTTTCTAAACAATCTGATGCAATTGCAAAATCCTTTCCCTCTATTTTGATGTCCCCTTGGGCCAGTTTAACCACACTAATCGGTGAGTTGAGGTACTCTATTGCCTCGACATATATGTTTCGTGTTCCCAGTGTGATGATTCTGGCCACCATTCTCGATAGCATCTCGTGATGTTATTTAGTTAGTAGGTATTCTATTTCTGGGTCCTTGGACCCAAGATTCACTCTACTTACTTCATGTTGATAGTGTTTGCTAGTTCCTTTAGGATATTAGTAACCTTTGCGATAGTCCTCAAGGTTCGTGGTATTTCCTTCTTCCAATACCATGAACTACTTATGACAGAAGTTCCTCGTTGAACCGAAAGATCACAACCAGAGTGCTCTTGATGTGTTCTCGGTTCTATGTTGTGATTCTGTCAGTTCTACCTTTCTACATGGGTTATCCGGAAGAAATATGTTGAACTCGTTCGACATGCTAATCTATGCACCCACAACTCAGAAAATCGTATGTTCCTTTGAGTTGTCCTCTCTTTAATTGTATTCTAACTTCTGTCTATCAATTGATAGTCAGGACTAGTTATGCATTCGTGTTATCGATGCCTATTTTTCTTGTGGTCCGTCATGCCATTCTATTCCGGAATGTCTAGGAGAAACAAACTCCAGTACCTCGTCCATTTCTAGGATTGGGTCAAAGCAGTTGTAATCCGTAGATCAAAATGCCAATCTAGCTTTTGCTCTGTTCTACCGTGGAGTGTCACCTTCTTTATTATCAAGAATGTCATGAGAATTGCACCACCTCTTATGAATTCTTGATTTAGTGATACTTCTTGCCATCATTGTTCAGTCCTCGGTTCCATGTTGTTGTAACCGCAATGCCGACAAGTGAATCGTGATGTTTGAAATCAATACTCCCAGCAACTCCGTTGCTTGGTAGTTAATGGAGAATACTCTCATTCTTATCGGGTTGGATACCGAATCACTGTTCTAGGATAGATTGTGCTACCTAGTCCTTATTTCTGGTGCACTCTTTGATCAATGCGTTAGGATTATTCAAGCCCTTGCTTATTTGATCATATCGTCTTGCCCTAAAAAGCAAGATTGTTCTCGAGCTTAGAGACATATCGGTGGTTCATCATTTTTCGGATATCTTCTAAGAAGTATTACCAGGTTTCCCCTGACCGTTATGTTGAGCTCGCGATCAAGTTGGTTTACTTATAAACCACCCCTCTCCAAGAATCTGTGTTGGATACCCCTGAGCTAGTTGGTTAAGCTAAAACAACTTGGAGAGTTTGAAGATAAAATCTTTTCCTTACCTCGTTCATTCCAAAGGGATATCTTTGTGTGTGTGTATTACAGAAATATGATATCTTCCTCTGTTGAGCCTTGTGGTCAGTTATTGGATCTATTGTCTTACCCAATCTTTTGATTTGGGTATGGGATATCGTCAAATCAATTCAGAACCATCGATGTTCGTAATGTTGTCTTACTCGTGGTTGTTTCCTCGAGCATACACCATTACATCCTTTGGGTCTGACCAATGCTATGTCCTTGTTCACATAATTATGGACTTCCATTTATATGGTCATCCCGATGACTTGTTGTTGAGCCCATCAGCAGCATTTTATCTTCTCCATGATCATGTTGAGCATCCATGTAGTGTTGGAAACTTTTGTAAACATTACGTTCATGCCCCGTTCATGAAGTATATGTTTGGTGTACGAAGTGACTTCCTCTAGTTCATGTGCATTCGATGTAAGTTACCGCCGTGAATTTGAGAAAGCTTGTTTTTGCTTCCTCCGCAACCATCCCGAGTCAGTCATGCATATGTGTGAGGTATTCTATGGTTTGGAGACTTGCAACCTCCATTCTATATGTATTCCTAGCACCCCAAGCCACTGATTCATATGTTCAAGGAAAAGGAGTTGATGTGCGAATGCTAGTTCATGCACAATACTTCGATATCCTCGATGATGGTTCCCTACTAGAACTCGGTAGTGTTTTGTTGTAAGACTATCTTGTGGTCATGCTTGTCTGCGACACCGTGTTCACATGTGTGTAGCAGAACCAGCTCATGTTTTGGAGCTTGCTATCGTAGTTCATTTCCCGAGAATCTCGCAACGTTAACTCGTCAATTTGTGTTGCAACTCTTCTTTTTAGACATGTTTAGTCTAAAGTATCATGTTACTAACCAGATCTGAATCTCAGGCAGATATGATGGTTGGAACATTCCCAACATTTGCATTTTGTTCCCAGCTTGCACCCCATTGTGCCAATTCCCATGGGTTGTCCTCGGCAGTGGCCGTCCAGGATCATCTTCAAAACTGGACTTACCATGGGTCCCATCCATTTCTGATGATAAGAAAAAAATCATCCATTGCGTTGTCTCCAACAAGGTAGTCCACATCATCCATCCTAGTTTGAGTATGCCATTCTTCCGAACTCTCTCAAACGATCGATTGTGATTTGCCTTAGGCTGGTGTAGAGAGTTTCAATGATCTTTGAATCAAAAGTAATTCGTTTTGCCACTTCCAGAATAACTCTACGAGTCACCCTACCTGAGGTGCCCCGTTATGGAATCATGGCAATCAACTCCTCGCTACCTCGAAACCTATGCACCATCCTACTTAAGCGTGGGAGTGTTTCCTACCAAATTGAACTTTCATCATTTGTTCTCTCCATCCCTTTTGATGCATGTTTGTGTCTTAGATCAAGAGATGATTCAACGTCTCATTCCATGAGTTGATCATCTATCCCTTGACCTTTGAGAAGATCGTTTTCTATAGAGTTTTCTTCTGTCGTCATCATGTTGGATGAAGATCTCGAAAGCAAAGGCGTCAAGATCAATTTGAAGCAATGAATCAACATCTTCGAGAAGCACAGTTGGATCGTGAAGATCGTGTTAGCTTGTGTCCCCAGTGTCTTCTTACCTCACGTCTTGAATCTCGGGACGAGATTCTTGTTTAGTGGGGGTGAGTTGTCACATCCCTAGTTCTGGTATGCTCTGGGCTAGCTAGTCATGTGTTGCATCATGTTTAAATTGCTTTTAAACTTGAAATGGGGATTGATCCAAACCCTAGCACAAATGAATCCAACTAGGTTCAAATAAAAATCATTTTCAATGAACCCAAAATGCATTTGGAAAAGTTGATCATTTTGAATTGGTCTAGAACCTCTGCCAAAAGTGATGAACATATTTCTAGGTCATTCCTGGATTATTGAATTAATCTGTAAATATTTGCATTTGGACATTAAGATACTATAAATATATTTTACATGTCCAAATAATTCTGAAAGTACTTGAGGGCTGTTGGAAATAATTTCACAGGTGCCCACAATTATTTTCAGCATTTTATCAAATGGTTTAGTATTTTTACTAAATCAAAACATACAAGGAAAATAGAAAACAAAAACAGAAAGAAAAGAGAGGGCACTGTACCTGGCTTACCTGTCCAGCCCAGCTGGCCCAGCCCAACCGCGCACCGTCCTCAACCTCCTGCCAGTAGGCAGGAGGGCGTGTGGTCTCCGCGCGCGCCCACGTGCCTGGCCAGCTCCACCCAGCCTGCCTCCTCCCTGACTCGTCCAAGGCCGCCACGACACCCCTGGACCCCCCTGGGCCTCCTCCTCGAGCTCTCCCCATCTATCTCTCTCTCTCCCTTGCTCCCCTGCTCGCATCTGGGCGTGCCCGTCACCGCCGCTCGCTGCCATCGTGCCCAGAGCCACCCCCTCACCCTTCCACCATGCCCAAAGGCTCCGCCTCGTCTCCCTCGACCTCCCCACCGAGCCACGCTTTGCCGGAGGCCCTGTATCGCCGCCATCTGGTCATCTTCAACCTCGGTATCCGCCGGACGCCGTTCGTCGATTCACCTCGCTCCGGTCGCCCCCGAGCCCACTGATCTGCTCATCGACCCCAGTGAGCTCCGTCGTCGTTTCCCCCTACTCCCCTGGTCGCGCTCGTCCGCCATCTGACCTCACTGTCCTGCCCGCAAGCTCCGGTCGTCGCGTTTGTCGTCGCCGTCGTTACGGTGGAGCAACGTCACGTCTGAGCACGTGGTCGAGCTCCTGCTGCCCCATATCTACCGCATGTGCTCTCCGTTCGCTCCAACGCGAGCTGCAGCCCCGCGCCCATGCTATCCCGAACTCTGGCCGCCGCCGAAGTCGACGCTGCTGTCGGTGTCAAAACCGGCGGATCTCGGGTAGGGGGTCCCGAACTGTGCGTCTAGGATCGATGGTTACAGGAGACAGGGGACACGATGTTTACCCAGGTTCGGGCCCTCTCTATGGAGGTATTACCCTACTTCCTGCTTGATTGATCTTGATGAATATGAGTGTTACAAGAGTTGATCTACCACGAGATCGTAATGGCTAAACCCTAGAAGTCTAGCCTGTATGACTATGGTAATGAGTATCTCCTTTCCGGACTACACCCTCCGGTTTATATAGACACCGGGGGAATCTAGGGTTACATAGAGTCGGTTACATAAGAAGGAATCTTCATAGTCGGTCGCCAAGCTTGCCTTCCACGCCAAGGAGAGTCCAATCCGGACACGGGTACAATCTTCGGCCTTCATGTCTTGACAGCCCATCAGTCCGGCCCATGGATGACAGGCCGGACGCCCGAGGACCCCTTAGTCCAGGACTCCCTCAGTAGCCCCTGAACCTGGCTTCAATGACGAGGAGTCCGGCGCGCAGATTGTCTTCGGCATTGCAAGGCGGGTTCCTCCTCCGATGACCTCCAAGTAATGTATTCGGCCGTTGATCAATGTCACTCCCCTCGGCTTCTGCACGTCAAATAACTTCATCTTCCACGTGTCGAGCGAATGCGGAAGGTCAGGGTATTTTTGCAAATAGCACCCCGTCCAGGCAAGGAAGAGCGCCTATTTAAAGAGATTGGATCCTAGATCCATTCGGCACCACGCAGAGAAAAATCCCCGAAGACTGCTAGGAGAAACCATTCCAACATGGCTAGTGTTCCCAGCTCCTCCTCCCGTTCCGGCCCAAAGAAAGGCGAGTGGGAGAGGTGTTCTGTGTCCCACAGTCAATTAACGAAGCTGCAAACGCAGGGATTTCTTCCCCCTGCAGATCTGGTCCCTGTTCGAGCGGAGCTGACCTCCTTTAATGGCGAGACTCAGGCAGAGGACTTCCCCAATCCATCCGGGGGGAGCGAGTGTGTTTCGTCCCCTATCTGCTAAGAGGTGTTGGATTTCAAAATCATTCGTTCCTCCGAGGGTTGTTGGAATACTATGGCCTCCAGCTGCACAACTTCACCCCTGCCTCCATTCTGCACATTGCGGGTTATGTCGCTTTATGCAAATTATTCCTGGGCATTGAGGCCCATTTTGAGCTGTGGAGGAAGTTGTTCTGTCTTGTCCCGCGCAACCATGAGGGGTCAATATTTGAAGTGTGCGGAGCCGAAGTATGGTGCATCGCCGATACCGGATATCTGTCCGGCACACCAACGAAGGCATCTGAAGAATGGCCTTCCGAATGGTTCTATATTGAGGACGTCGCGCTTCTCGACCCAGTTCGAAAGGGTCTCCCAGAATTTGCAAGTGTTCCATTGAGGAAACGCCACAACTGGCGTCCCCAAAGTCTTGAAGAAGAGGATAGTGCGAAGGTTCGTCAGCTCCTAGGCAAGATAAGGATGCTTGCCCAGTCCGGTTTTACAATAGTAGAGGTAATGGCGACCACCATGGTGCAAGGGGTTCAGCCACTTCAATACAGAGGTCTCCCAATGTGGCACTATAATTGGGAGGATGATGCCTCCCGTTGTGGTCGGAAAGGTCCGGACACCCTTGCCGCTCTAGCCGATACTGGCCGAGCTGTTTAAAGGGAAGGAAGAAGAATTTCTCCGCATCAATCGCAGAGAGGGGTACTCCATGTACAACCCTCCCAGCTGGGTAAGTCCCATACCCTTTGCTTTTATTCGTTCCGCTCTCTTGGCCATCTTTAACGAATCCCCAATCCGTCTTATTTTGAAACAGCCCTGGCGGAAGGTTACCGAGGGGCTTAATAGTCCTGCCCCACAGCCGGAAAGCCACAACCGGGAGCTTGATCCTGGGTTCGAAGAGGACCCGGATATATTCGTGGTACTCGCGGAAGGGGTGTTTTACCAGGCGAGCTATGATGGCACAGAACTGGCCATCATCACCGATTATCCTGGCCTTCTTCCAGCTTCCCACGTAAGTAATCAGGAGAAACCCCCCCTCGAAAGAGTTTCCTCGCACTGCCTCACCAACCACACTATCTCATGCTTCAAAGGGGAGGCATTCGGTGCGTCATGCTACGCCGGGGATGACTCCAAGAAGAGCGGCTCCTGCGCCGAGCAAGGCCTAGAAAAAGGAAGGTTGGCGAAGACAAGGCCTCGAAAAGGAAAAGAGGTATGGATTTCAAGGTATGCTTTGGCAGTCGTACCCAACTGTGATTGTTATGTTGGTCCTGTATTAGGAAAATGGTTCGCCGGACTATGTTCGGGGATTCGGCCGGTCGCACTCCCAACAACCGGGATTTAGATCCCACCGGAGAGGTGGGGGCCGCTATGCGGACAACGCCGGACTATCCTTCGGCCGAGGGTTCGGAAGACATGTCCGTTACCAACTCAAAATTAGAGAGCGCTGAAGGAAATATGCCCTAGAGGCAATAATAAAGTATTATATATTTCCTTATATCATGATAAATGTTTATTATTCATGCTAGAATTGTATTAACCGGAAACATAATACATGTGTGAATACATAGACAAACAGAGTGTCACTAGTATGCCTCTACTGGACTAGCTCGTTAATCAAAGATGGTTATGTTTCCTAGCCATAGACATGAGTTGTCATTTGATTAACGGGATCACCTCATTAGGAGAATGACGTGATTGACTTGACCCATTCCGTTAGCTTAGCACCCGATCGTTTAGTATGTTGCTATTGCTTTCTTCATGACTTATACATGTTCCTATGACTATGAGATTATGCAACTCCCGTTTACCGGAGGAACACTTTGTGTGCTACCAAACGTCACAACGTAAATGGGTGATTATAAAGGTGCTCTATAGGTGTCTTCAAAGGTACTTGTTGGGTTGGCGTATTTCGAGATTAGGATTTGTCACTCCTTTTGTCGGAAAGGTATCTCTGGGCCCACTCGGTAATGCACATCACTATAAGCCTTGCAAGCATTGTGACTAATGAGTTAGTTGCGGGATGATGTGTTACGGAACGAGTAAAGAGACTTCCCAGTAACGAGATTGAACTAGGTATCGAGATACCGACGATCAAATCTCGGGCAAGTAACATACCAGTGACAAAGGGAACAACGTATGGTGTTATGCGGTCTGACCGATAAAGATCTTCGTAGAATATGTGGGAGCCAATATGGGCATCCAGGTCCCGCTATTGGTTATTGACCGGAGACGTGTCTCGGTCATGTCTACATAGTTCTCGAACCCGTAGGGTCCGCACGCTTAACGTTACGATGACATTTTTATTGAGTTTGATGTACCAAAAGAAGTTCGGAGTCCCGGATGAGATCGGGGACATGACGAGGAGTCTCGAAATGGCCGAGACGTAAAGATCGATATATTGGACGACTATATTCGGACTTCGGAAAGGTTCTGACTGATTCGGGTATTTTTCGGAGTACCGGAGAGTTACGGGAATTCATATTGGGCCTTAATGGGCCATACGGGAAAGGAGAGAAAGGCCTCAAAAGGTGGCCGCACCCCTCCCCATGATCTGGTCCGAATTGGACTAGGGAAGGGGGCGCACCCTTCCTTTTTTCTCCCCCTTCCCTTCTCTTACTCCCACAAGGAAAGGAGGAGTCCTACTCCCGGTGGGAGTAGGACTCCCCCCTTGGGCGCGCCACCTCCCCTTGGCCGGCCCTCTCCCCCTTGTTCCTTTATATACGGGGGCAGGGGGCACCCCATGGATACAACAATTGATCCTTGAGATCTCTTAGCCGTGTGCGGTGCCCCCTCCACCATATTACACCTCGATAATACCGTTGCGGAGCTTAGGCGAAGCCCTGCGGCGGTGGAACATCATCATCGTCACCACGCCGTCGTGCTGACGAAACTCTCCCTCAACACTCGGCTGGATCGGAGTTCGAGGGACGTAATCGAGCTGAACGTGTGTAGAACTCGGAGGTGCTGTACGTTCGGTACTTGATCGGTCGGATCGTGAAGACGTACGACTACATCAACCGCGTTGTGATAACGCTTCCGCTGTCGGTCTACGAGGGTACGTGGACAACACTCTCCCCTCTCGTTGCTATGCATCACCATGATCTTGCGTGTGCATAGGAAATTTTTTGAAATTACTACGTTCCCCAACATTGGCATCCGAGCCTGGTTTTATGCGTTGATGCTATGCACGAGTAGAACACAAGTGAGTTGTGGGCGATATAAGTCATACTGCTTACCAGCATGTCATACTTTGGTTCAGCGGTATTGTGAGATGAAGCGGCACGGACCGACATTACGCGTACGCTTACGCGAGACTGGTTTCACCATTGCGAGCACTCGTTGCTTAAAGGTGACCGGCGGGTGTCTGTCTCTCTCACTTTAGTTGAACCGAGTGTGGCTACGCCCGGTCCTTGCGAAGGTTAAAACAACACCAACTTGACAAACTATCGTTGTGGTTTTGATGCGTAGGTAAGAACGGTTCTTGCTAAGCCCGTAGCAGCCACGTAAAACTTGCAACAACAAAGTAGAGGACGTCTAACTTGTTTTTGCAGGGCATGTTGTGATGTGATATGGTCAAGACATGATGCTATATTTTATTGTATGAGATGATCATGTTTTGTAACCGAGTTATCGGCAACTGGCAGGAGCCATATGGTTGTCGCTTTATTGTATGAGATGCAATCGCCATGTAATAGTTTTACTTTATCACTAAGCGGTAGCGATAGTCATAAAAGAAATTAGTTGGCGAGACGACAACGATACTACGATGGAGATCAAGGTGTCGCGCCGGTGACGATGGTGATCATGATGGTGCTTCGGAGATGGAGATCACGAGCACGGTGCTTCGGAGATGGAGATCACAAGCACAAGATGATGATGGCCATATCATATCACTTATATTGATTGCATGTGATGTTAATCCTTTATGCATCTTATCTTGCTTTGATTGACGGTAGCATTATAAGATGATCTCTCACTAAAATTTCAAGATAAAGTGTTCTCCCTGAGTATGCACCGTTGCGAAAGTTCTTCATGCTGAGACACCACGTGTTAATCGGGTGTGATAGGCTCTACGTTCAAATACAACGGGTGGAAAACAGTTGCACACGCGGAATACTCAGGTTAATCTTGACGAGCCTAGCATATACAGATAGGGCCTCGGAACACGGAGACCGAAAGGTCGAGCGTGAATCATATAGTAGATATGATCAACATAGTGATGTTCACCGTTGAAACTACTCCATCTCACGTGATGATCGGACATGGTTTAGTTGATATGGATCACGTGATCACTTAGAGGATTAGAGGGATGTCTATCTAAGTGGGAGTTCTTAAGTAATATGATTAATTGAACTTAAATTTATCATGAACTTAGTCCTGATAGTATTTTTGCAAATTATGTTGTAGATCAATAGCTCGCGTTGTTGCTTCCTTGTGTTTATTTTTGATATGTTCCTAGAGAAAAAATTATGTTGAAAGATGTTAGTAGCAAAGATGCGGATTGGATCCGTGATCTGAGGATTATCCTCATTGCTGCACAGAAAAATTATGTCCTTGATGCACCGCTAGGTGACAGACCTATTGCAGGAGCAGATGCAGACGTTATGAACGTTTGGCTAGCTCAATATGATGACTACTTGATAGTTTAGTGCACCATGCTTAATGGCTTAGAATCGGGACTTCAAAGACGTTTTGAACGTCATGGACCATATAAGATGTTCTAGGAGTTGAAGTTAATATTTCAAGCAAATACCCGAGTTGAGAGATATGAAGTCTCCAACAAGTTCTATAGCTAAAAGATGGAGGAGAATCGCTCAACTAGTGAGCATGTGCTCAGATTGTCTGGGTACTACAATCGCTTGAATCAAGTGGGAGTTAATCTTCCAGATAAAATAGTGATTGACAGAATTCTCTAGTCACCATCACCAAGTTAGTAGAACTTCGTGATGAACTATAATATGCAAGGGATGACGAAAGTAATTCCCGAGCTCTTCGTGATGCTGAAATCGATGAAGGTAGAAATCAAGAAAAACATCAAGTGTTGATGGTCGACGAGACCACTTCAAGTGTTGATGGTTGACGAGACCACTAGTTTCAAGAAAAGGGCAAAGGGAAGAAGGGGAACTTCAAGAAGAACGGCAAGCAAGTTGCTACTCAAGTGAAGAAGCCCAAATCTGTACCTAAGCCTGAGACTAAGTGCTTCTACTGCAAAGGGACTAGTCACTGGAAGCGGAACTACCCCAAGTATTTGATGGATAAGAAGTATGGCAAAGTGAACAAAGGTATATTGGATATACATGTTATTGATGTGTACTTTACTAGTGTTTATAGCAACCCCTCGGTATTTGATACTGGTTCAGTTGCTAAGACTAGTAACTCAAAACGGGAGTTGCAGAATAAACAGAGACTAGTAAAAGGCGAGGTGACGATGTGTGTTGGAAGTAGTTCCAAGATTGATATGATCATCATCGCACACTCCCTGTACTTTCGGGATTAGTGTTGAAACTAAATAAGTGTTATTTGGTGTTTGCGTTGAGCATGAATATGATTTGATCATGTTTTTTGCAATACGGTTATTCATTTAAGTTAGAGAACAATTGTTGTTCTGTTTACATGAATAAAAACCTTCTGTGGTCATACACACCAACGAAAATAGTTTGTTGGATCTCGATCGTAGTGATACACATAATCATAATATTGAAGCCAAAAGATGCAAAGTTAATAATGATAGTGCAACTTATTTGTGGCAATGCCGTTTAGGTCATATTGGTGTAAAGCGCATGAAGAAACTCCATACTGATGGGATTTTGGAATCACTTGATTATGAATCACTTGATGCTTGCGAACCATGCCTCATGGGCAAGATGACTAAAACGCTGTTCTCCGGAACTATGGAGAGAGCAACAGATTTGTTGGAAATCATACATACAGATGTATGTGGTCCGATGAATATTGAGGCTCGTAGCAGGTATCATTATTTTCTGAACTTCACAGATGATTTGAGCAGATATGGGTATATCTACTTAATGAAAAAGAAGTCTGAAACATTTGAAAAGTTCATATAATTTCAGAGTGAAGCGAAAATCATCGTAACAAGAAAATAAAGTTTCTACGATTTGATCGTAGAGAAGAGTATTTTAGTTACGAGTTTGGCCTTCAGTTAAAACAATGTGAAATAGTTTCACTACTCATGCCACCTGGAACACCACAACATAATGGTGTGTCCGAACGTCATAACCGTACTTTATTGGATATAGTGCAATCTATGATGTCTCTTACCGATCTACCACTATCGTTTTGGGGTTATGCATTAGAGACAGCTACATTCACGTTAAATAGGGCACCATCAAAATCCGTTGAGATGACGCCTTATGAACTGTGGTTTGGCAAGAAACCAAAGTTTCATCCTGATAAGCTCAAACCCAAATCGGAGAAATGTGTCTTCATAGGATACCCAAAGGAGACAGTTGGGTACACCTTCTATCACAGATCTGAAGGCAAGACATTCGTTGCTTAGTATGGATCCTTTCTAGAGCAGGAGTTTTCTCTTGAAAGAAGTGAGTGGGAGGAAAGTAGAACTTGATGAGGTAACTGTACCTGCTCCCTTATTGGAAAGTAGTTCATCACAGAAATCTGTTCCTGTGACTTCTACACCAATTAGTGAGGAACTTAATGATGATGATCATGTAACTTCAGATCAAGTTACTACCAAACCTCGTAGGTAAACCAGAGTAAGATCCGCACCAGAGTGGTACGGTAATCCTGTTCTGGAAGTTATGTTACTAGACCATGAAGAACCTACGAACTATGAAGAAGCGATGGTGAGCCCAGATTCCGCAAAATGGCTTGAAGCCATGAAATCTGAGATGAGATCCATGTATGAGAATAAAGTATGGACTTTTGATTGACTTGCCCGATGATCGGCGAGCCATTGAGAGTAAATGGATCTTCAAGAGGAAGACGGATGCTGATAGTAGTGTCACTATCTACAAAGCTAGAATTGTCGCAAAAAGGTTTTCGACAAGTTCAAGATGTTGACTACGATGAGAGTTTCTCACTCGTATCTATGATTAAGTCTGTCTGAATCATGTTAGCAATTGCCGCATTTTATGAAATATGGCAAATGGATAAACAAAACTGCATTCCTTAATGGATTTATTAAAGAAGAGTTGTATATGATGCAACCAGGAGGTTTTGTCAATCCTAAAGGTGCTAACAAAATATGCAAGCTCCAGCGATCCATCTATGGACTGGTGCAAGCATCTCGGAGTTGGGATATACACTTTGATAAGTTGATCAAAGGATATAGTTTTATACAGACTTGCGGTGAAGCCTGTATTTGCAAGAAAGTGAGTGGGAGCACTACAGTATTTCTGATAAGTATATGTGAATGACATATTGTTGATCGGAAATAATGTAGAATTATTCTGCAAAGCATAAAGGAGTGTTTTGAAATGAGTTTTTCAAAGAAAGACCTCGGTGAAGCTGCTTACATATTGAGCATCAAGATCTATAGAGAAAGATCAAGACGCTTGATAAGTTTTTTCAATGAGTACATACCTTCACAAGATTTTGAAGTAGTTCAAAATAGAACAGCCAAAGAAAGAGTTCTTGCCTGTGTTACAAGGTGTGAAATTGAGTAAGACTCAAAGCCCGACCACGACAGAAGATAGAAAGAGAGTGAAAGTCATTCTCTATGCCTTGGCCATAGGTTCTATAAAGTATGCCATGCTGTGTACCAGATCTATTGTATACCCTACACTGATTTTGGCAAGGGAGTACAATGGTGATCTAGGAGTAGATCACTGGACAGCGGTCAAAATTATCCTTGGTGGAATAAGGATATGTTTCTCGATTATGGAAGTGACAAAAAGGTTCGTCGTAAAGGGTTACGTCGATGCAAGTTTTTGACACTAATCTAGATGACTCTAAGTCTCGGTCTAGATACATAGTGAAAGTGGGAGCAATTAGCTAAGAGTAGCTCCGTGCAGAGCATTGTAGACATAGAAATTTGCAAAATACTTACGGATCTGAATATGACAGACCCGTTGACTAAAATTATCTCACAATCAAAACATGATCACACCTTAGTACTCTTTGGGTGTTAATCACATAGCGATGTGAACTAGATTATTGACTCTAGTAAACCCTTTGAGTGTTGGTCACATAGAGATGTGAACTATGGGTGTTAATCACATGGTGATGTGAATTATTGATGTTAAATCACATGGCGATGTGAACTAGATTATTGACTCTAGTGCAAGTGGCAGACTGAAGGAAATATGCCCTAGAGGCAATAATAAAGTATTATATATTTCCTTATATCATGATAAATGTTTATTATTCATGCTAGAATTGTATTAACCGGAAACATAATACATGTGTGAATACATAGACAAACAGAGTGTCACTAGTATGCCTCTACTTGACTAGCTCGTTAATCAAAGATGGTTATGTTTCCTAGCCATAGACATGAGTTGTCATTTGATTAACGGGATCACCTCGTTAGGAGAATGACGTGATTGACTTGACCCATTCCGTTAGCTTAGCACCCGATCGTTTAGTATGTTGTTATTGCTTTCTTCATGACTTATACATGTTCCTATGACTATGAGATTATGCAACTCCCGTTTACCGGAGGAACACTTTGTGTGCTACCAAACGTCACAACGTAAATGGGTGATTATAAAGGTGCTCTATAGGTGTCTTCAAAGGTACTTGTTGGGTTGGCGTATTTCGAGATTAGGATTTGTCACTCCTTTTGTCGGAAAGGTATCTCTGGGCCCACTCGGTAATGCACATCACTATAAGCCTTGCAAGCATTGTGACTAATGAGTTAGTTGCGGGATGATGTGTTACGGAACGAGTAAAGAGACTTCCCAGTAACGAGATTGAACTAGGTATCGAGATACCGACGATCAAATCTCGGGCAAGTAACATACCGGTGACAAAGGGAACAACGTATGGTGTTATGCGGTCTGACCGATAAAGATCTTCGTAGAATATGTGGGAGCCAATATGGGCATCCAGGTCCCGCTATTGGTTATTGACCGGAGACGTGTCTCGGT
The DNA here is from genome assembly GCF_002575655.3 of Aegilops tauschii subsp. strangulata. Classification (NCBI taxonomy): domain Eukaryota; kingdom Viridiplantae; phylum Streptophyta; class Magnoliopsida; order Poales; family Poaceae; genus Aegilops; species Aegilops tauschii. The sequence continues at coordinate 365,177,242 of NC_053035.3, read as the reverse complement.
CATGTCTACATAGTTCTCGAACCCGTAGGGTCCGCACGCTTAACGTTACGATGACATTTTTATTGAGTTTGATGTACCAAAAGAAGTTCGGAGTCCCGGATGAGATCGGGGACATGACGAGGAGTCTCGAAATGGCCGAGACGTAAAGATCGATATATTGGACGACTATATTCGGACTTCGGAAAGGTTCTGAGTGATTCGGGTATTTTTCGGAGTACTGGAGAGTTACGGGAATTCATATTGGGCCTTAATGGGCCATACGGGAAAGGAGAGAAAGGCCTCAAAAGGTGGCCGCACCCCTCCCCATGATCTGGTCCGAATTAGACTAGGGAAGGGGGGCGCACCATTCCTTTTTTCTCCTTCCCCCTTCCCTTCTCTTACTCCCACAAGGAAAGGAGGAGTCCTACTCCTTGTGGGAGTAGGACTCCCCCCTTGGGCGCGCCACCTCCCCTTGGCCGGCCCTCTCCACCTTGCTCCTTTATATACGGGGGCAGGGGGGCACCCCATGGATACAAGAATTGATCCTTGAGATCTCTTAGCCGTGTGCGGTGCCCCCCTCCACCATATTACACCTCGATAATACCGTTGCGGAGCTTAGGCAAAGCCCTGCGGCGGTGGAACATCATCATCGTCACCACGCCGTCGTGCTGACGAAACTCTCCCTCAACACTCGGCTAGATCGGAGTTCGAGGGACGTCATCGAGCTGAACGTGTGTAGAACTCGGAGGTGCCGTACGTTCGGTACTTGATCGGTCGGATCGTGAAGACGTACGACTACATCAACCGCGTTGTGATAACGCTTCCACTGTCGGTCTACGAGGGTACGTGGACAACACTCTCCCCTCTCGTTGCTATGCATCACCATGATCTTGCGTGTGCGTAGGAAATTTTTTGAAATTACTACGTTCCCCAACAAGCGCCATGAATCATCGGCGCTGCAGGGCTGTCCTACGAGACCCCAAGTTCTCGGAAGAGGCATTCAATGCCTTCAACTCAGCTGACGCATACATCTGAGCTGCTCGAGATGGGCTTTGAAAAGCCACAAAGCAACATTTGACAGATGTGCAGGTAAGTTTTTTCTTCGTCCGAAAAGGATAACCATATGCCCGTAACCCCCGAGACTGAAAGCAGTTGGTAGAACTGATTTAAGGATCATTGTATAACCAGGTCCTTACCGAGAAGAATGCCCTGCTAGCCCAAGAGCTGGAGCAGTGTCGGGCGCAGCTAAATGCTGCTACCACCGAACTGGAAAACTTCAAGAAGGCGTCTTCTAGTAACATTCCCCTCCATCGAGGAACGATAATTGTATACCAACTATACTAATATTGTTGCTGATTGCATAATAGGATCGCCCGATCAACTTGAGGAGAAGTTGAAGATCGCCCAAGAGGGGGAAAAATAGGCGAAATGGCTATGTGCCGCAGGCGAGTGTGTGCTGACCCGGGTCAGAGGGGAGAAAAACAAGCTACAGGATTCCAACACCGCCTTGGGCGAAGAATTGAAAGATGTGCGAGCCCAGCTAGCCAACTCTGTGAAGGAGGACAGGAAGTTGCGGGGCGGTATATTCAGTATATTTTTAAAGTAGTTCGGAGATAAATGGAACTGATATAATTATGATTGCAGGTATATTGACGGGCCGTCCTGACGAGGAGGTGTCCGGATCATCAAGTGAACTGCTGCAAAGGCTGTCGCAAGTGCACGAGCAGGCTCGGCTGGAAATCCGGAGTGTTGCCAAGGCCCTATGGCCATCTGCCTCCCCTCCAGGAAGTATGGAGGAGCTTGTAGAGCTGTTCAAGGGAGCGCGGCGGTGTTCCGACTATGGAAGATATCGGCCTGCCGAGAAGGTGCGCGAGAGGCCTGGGCCATGGTGAAAACGTGATATACCAAGCTGGATCCTAATCACATGGCCCGGGTCGGACCGCTAGAGTCAAATGGGGAAGAAATTCCCGTTAGTTTAGTATATGAACAAGTAGAGGTGGCCGCCAAATATTCCCAACAGGATTGTAAGTTAGACCGTCTGTTGGACGGTATAGAGGAGGAAGTGTTTGAGTCCAAGTGACTATGTACTTTCCTTAACATGTGTAATTCTAGCTGAATTGTATAGCATTTGTCATGGCAGACCTTTTCGCTTCAACCTCCGGACCCAAAGGTGTGGAGTGTTTCCGAATACCCTCGTGGACGAATAGACCGGGGTATGCCTGGAAAACTAGGCGTATGGGTCATAGTTGCTTGAACAGACAAGTTGTATCCTACTAGTTATGTTATATTATGTTGAGATCGTAAGAAACATCTTCCAGGGAGAATAGTTCCGTTAAGGGTTCCTTTCCCTGGGTGTGCATGTATTAATGTACATGTCCGAATTGTGATGGAAAAATCACAGTGTATGTAACTTCTGGGGGTTCGCAATGGATTAAATGCAAAAACGTCTTTAATTCACCGACCGAATATTCCCGTAAGAACGCTAGCTTTCGGCTTCACCCAGTCTAAGGTACACATCTGGATGACCCGGCAGTAACAATCGCAGAGGTGCTCCCTTTATGCCCTAGCCGAACTAACGGGAACGTAGGGCATAAGCATAGGAGCCAGGCAACCCAGCTTGGCCAAAACTGAAGTCATATCGATGCATATAATGGCGAAGAAAAGGTACATATGGAAAAACTCATATGTGAAGAGCTTGATGCTCGAGGAATAATAATAAAAAGCTTCTGTCCAAGAAGCCCCCAGGTATAATGGACATACATATTTAAAGATGTATGTTTCAGGGGTGTGCGGTCTAGCCGTACCAAAGCTTTAAAGCGAGAAAGAAAAAAATCAGAAAAGAGAGAAAAAATAATGGAAACTACAGAGGAGAAGGAGACGAACAAGGAGTTCGGCGCTAGGCATAGAATCTTCGGAGTCTGGCCGCGTTCCAGGGGTTCGGCTCGAGGCGATTGTCTGATGCATCACGAAGACGGTACGCTCCTCCGGTGAGAACTTCGTCAATTATGAAGGGACCGTCCCATTTGGGCTTGAGTTTGTCCTTTTTCTTCTCCGGCAGGCGTAGAACGAGTTCGCCAACGTTGTAAGTCTTGGCCCGTACTTCTCTGCTTTGATATCTTCGAGCCTGCTATTGGTAAAATGCTGAACGGGCTTTTGCGACATCGCGCTCCTCCTACAGGGCATAGGACGTCCTGCCAATCAAGCTCGGCTTCTCTCTCTTCGTACATACGCACTGGAGGTGAATCGTGAATAATATCGCAGGGCAACACGGCCTCTGTGCAATACACCATGAAGAAAGGTGTGTATCCGGTAGTACGGTTGGGCGTGGTCCGCAGTCCCCAGAGTACGGAGTCGAGCTCCTCAACCCAGTGCTTGTCTGATTCTTTCAAAGACCGCACTAGTCTGGGCTTGATGCCGCTCATAATAAGACCATTGGCTCGTTCGACTTGACCGTTGGTTTGCGGGTGGTAGACAGAGGCGTAATCAAGTTTAATGCCCAGATTAGCACACCAGGTTTTTACCTCGTCGGCTGTGAAATTAGAGCCGTTGTCAGTGATGATGCTGTGTGGGACACCATAACGGTGCACAACACCAGATATGAAGTCTATCACCGGGCCGGACTCAGCCGTTTTGACTGGTTTAGCCTCTATCCATTTAGTGAATTTGTCCACCATAACCAGCAGATATTTTTTCTTATGGCTTCCCCCTTTAAGGGGTACAACCATATCCAGTCCCCAGACCACGAAAGGCCAAGTGATGGGGATAGTCTGTAAGGCAGTTGGGGGCATGTGGCTTTGGTTGGCAAAGAGTTGGCACTTGACATAGCGTTGGACAAGGTCCTGCGCGTCTGCTCGGGCCGTCGGCCAATAGAACCCTGTACGGAAGGCCTTGCTAACAAGGGCCCGGGCTGTGGCGTGGTTTCCGCCTAGACCAGCATGAATTTCTGCCAATAGTTGCTGCCCCTCCTCCTCGGAGATACATCTTTGAAGTACTCCGGTAGTACTTTTCTTGTAGAGCTCTCTGTCGTGAACCTTGTAGGCCTTCGAGCGCCGGACAATGCGGCGGGCCTCATTCTGGTCTTCAGGAAGCTCCTTCCTATCAATGTAGACCAAGAAGGGTTCGGTCCATGGGGCAATGACTGCCATAATGAGATGGGTCGACGGTGTAATTTCGGTGGCTGAGCCCCCGATGATATCGGTGTGTTCAGAATCTGGGGTTGTGTTCGGATCTGGAATGTTGTTGCCACCCTCCCCTTGCCACACCACGGATGGCTTGAAAAGCCTTTCCAGGAAGATGTTAGGTGGGACGGGGTCACGCTTAGCGCCAATGCGAGCAAGGACGTCTGCCGCCTGGTTACTTTCTCGGGCGACGTGATGAAATTCAAGCCCCTCGAACCGAGCCGACATTTTTAGGACAGCATTACAGTAAGCTGCCATCTTTGGATCTTTGGCATCAAAGTCTCCGTTTATTTGAGTCCCCGCGCACCTCCAGGCATTGTATGCCCATGGATACGGCCATCCGAAGACCATGCAATAAGGCCTCGTATTCGGCTGCGTTGTTGGAGTCTGTGTACAATATTTGGAGCACATACTGGACGACATCTCCAGTGGGGGACGTTAACACGACGCCCGCTCCCAGCCCCACCAACATTTTGGAGCCGTCAAAATACATAACCCAATTGGAATATGCGCCGTACTCTTTGGGGAGTTCGGCCTCTGTCCATTCGGCGACGAAGTCAGCCAGCACTTGGGATTTGATGACTCGACGTGGCTTGTATGTTATGTCAAATGGGAGTAGCTCTATGGCCCATTTGGCGATCCGTCCTGTGGCATCGCGGTTGTTTATTATGTCATTGAGTGGTACTTCGGAAGCCACCGTGATTGAACACTCCTGGAAGTAGTGTCGTAGCTTTCGAGATGCCATGAAGACCGCGTATGCTATCTTTTGGTAATGGGGGTACCGGGATTTGCATGGTGTGAGGACAGTAGATACAAAGTATACTATTTTTTGAAGTGGGAATTTGTGTCCGTCCTGTTCTCGTTCGACGATGAGCACGGCGCTCAGCACCTGGTGTGCTGCCGATATGTATAGCAACATGGGTTCGCCAGCATTTGGTGCAGCCAGGATTGGGTTGCTTGCTAGGAGGGCCTTTATTTCCTCCAGTCCGGCAGTCGCCTCGTGTGTCCATTCAAAGTTATCGGTGCGTCGTAAGAGGCGATAGAGTGGTAGTGCCTTTTCTCCTAATCTGGAGATAAAGCGACTTAACGCTGCCACGCAACCAGCTAGTTTTTGGACTTGTTTGAGGTTTGTTGGCGTAGCCAATTGTGACAGAGCTCGGATTTTAGCTGGATTTGCTTCTATTCCTCTATTGGAAACGATGAAGCCCAGCAGTTTTCCAGCGGGGACGCCGAAGACACATTTTTCCGAGTTGAGCTTAATGTCATATGCACGGAGGTTGTCAAATGTAAGTCCTAAGTCGTCTATTAGTGTTTCGACGTGCCTTGTTTTGATGACGACGTCATCGACGTAGGCTTCTACTGTCTTGCCGATCTGCTTCTCCAGACATGTTTGAATCATGCGTTGGTATGTGGCGCCAGTGTTCTTGAGCCCGAAGGGCATGGTGTTGAAGCAGAATGGCCCGTATGGGGTAATAAATGTTGTTGCAGCTTGATCGGACTCCTTCATTTTGATTTGATGGTATCCGGAACATGCATCGAGGAACCACAGTGGGTCGTGTCCTGCGGTGGCATCAATGATTTGATCAATGCGGGGGAGGGGGAAGGGATCCTTAGGGCAAGCCTTGTTGAGGTCTTTGAAATCGACACACAGGCACCAGGATTTGTCCTTCTTTGGTACCATCACTAGGTTTGCCAGCGAGTCCGGATGTTTGATTTCTCTAATGAATCCGGCATCGATAAGCTTGGCCAGCTCCTCCCCCATGCCTTGTTGCTTGGGTTCGGAAAAGCGCTGCAGTGTTTGCTTGAGCGGTTTAAATCCCTTTAGTATATTGAGACTATGTTCGGCCAGCTTGCGTGGGATCCCTGGCATATCTGATGGGTGCCAAGCAACTACGTCCTAGTTTTCACGCAAGAATTCTCGTAGTGTCGCGTCAACTGTTGGGTTCAGTTGTGCTCCGATAGATGCTATTTTCTTGGTGTCCATTGGGTGGACCTGGAATTTGACTATTTCTTCTGCTGGTCTGAAGGAGGTGGATTTGGGGCGTTTGTCGAGGATCACATCGTCCCTGTCCACCGTGGAGCGTAGTGCGGTTAATTCTTCGGCCGCGAGGGCTTCAGATAGCGCCTCAAGGGCCAGGGATGCGGTTTTGTTTTCAGCGCGGAGTGCTATGTCCGGATCACTGACAAGAGTGATTATACCGTTTGTTCCGGGCATTTTGAGCTTCATATACCCGTAATGAGGTATAGCTTGGAAGCGTGTAAAAGCATCCCGCCCAAACAGGGCGTGGTATCCGCTGCTGAAAGGGGCCACTTGGAAAGTGATTTCTTCGGACCGATAGTTCTTCGGCATGCCGAATACCACGTCAAGTGTGATTTTCCCCACGCACCGTGCCTCCCGACTGGGAATGATTCCTCGGGAGGTTGTGCTACTTTGCTTAATGCGGCTCCTGTCTATTTCCATTTTGTGGAGTGTGTCCTCATAAATGAGGTTTAATCCACTGCCCTCGTGCATGATGACCTTAGTAAGTCGAAACCCATCCACGATGGGACTGAGGACTAATGTGGCTGGCACTCGGACTGTCCTGTACCTCGGTTCGTCGCTGGCATTAAATGTTATAGCCGTGTTGTTCCAAGGGTTTATTGCAGGGATTTGGCAGACTTTGGCGAGGTCGTGAAGTGCCCTTTTGCGCTTGTTGTTTGAAGCGAATGTTTCGAAGATCGTCAATACTTTTGTGTCGTCGTTTTCTGGAGGGTGCTGCTCTGGGGTGTCTTTGATAAGGATTTCGTCACCGCTCTTGGCTACTTTCCGGAGTATCCAACATGCTCAAAGGCTGTGGGCCGTCGAGCCATCCCTCCATAACGGTGCCATGCCGCGTAATGGGTTTATGTTTCTTGACTGTTGGACTGGGCGTGCCACGGGGGTGCGCCCTCTTCGCCTGTAGGAGGAGTTGAGTTGGGAGCGACGGTTCCTCGCAAGCTGCCTGAGTTTTCCAGGTGCTTTCCATCGCGCTGTACTTCTGTATGATAGTTGCTAAGTCAGCGAACTTTAGTATGCGGTGGCGATTGATGGCGTTCAGGATTCCTTCATCCGTGCAGTTGTTGCAGAACGCTAATATCGCGTCCTTGTCGCGGCAATCTTTTACCTTCTTTTTTACAAGGAGGAATCTGGCCCAGAAGTGGTTGACCGTTTCCTGAGACTGTTGTTTTATGCTCATGAGAGCGTCTATGTCTGGGTGGGTGGGTGGAATTAAATCCGAACCCCAACCAGGCCGATTATCCGGAGTCTGAAGACCTTCCAGACTCAACAGTCCGGGATCCGGAGTACCTTCTGATTGTTTAGGATTGCCGTCCGATTCTATGTTCGTGGGCCCCACGCCCTTATTTAATCACTGGTTTATCTCCCTTCTTAGATTAAGCTAATGCCCATGGCCCCACCGGTCAGTTTGACTTGGCCACGTCAGCATTGACCGGGTCCCACGTGTCAGCCTCTGTAGCCGACTTTGTGTCACTGACCAGTGGGCCCTACTGGTCAGGTTTGACCTGGACCGCTTTGCTGACCTGCTGACATCACCGTGACGCTTTGCTGACGCAGTAATGTTTTCTGGATTTTAAATAAATCCAAATGACTTATTTATTTCCAGAAAATAACCTAAACTTTGAAAATTCATAGAAAATAATCTGTAACTCCAATGGAAATAAGTTATATATGAAAAATGATCAGCAAAATCCAAAGAATCTGTTTATGTCATTTTCATGCATGTTAGAACAACTTTTGGCTACTGTTTAGGACAAATAAAATGAATGGCATTTAAATAACCATATGTGGAGTTTGAATTTGAACCTTGGGTTCAAACACTACAAAAAAAGACACATCCGTGACAGTTTGGGCCGAACGAAATTTTTTTCTGTCATACATATGACACTTCTATGACGATAATTGTGACAAAACCCGGTATCATCACAGATGTGGTGGGCTCCTACTTCTATGACAAAAAATCATGACAGAAAATGGGCTTTTCGTCCTGCGCGGGCCGGAGACGCGTCTGCATGACATTCTTTGGGCCGTCCATGACGGAAAAAACCATGGTAGAAGCAAGGGGGAGGAAAATTTTGGTGAGTTCCCGGTTACGGTGGGAGGTCGGCGGCCGAGCAATGCGCGTTTCTCTCGTACACGAACGCGCGTGTGTGCGAGGCGTTGGCTCTTACTGAACCCGAGTGAGGCGTTGGGCTCTAACTGAACACGAGCGATTGCACTGCAGGCTACGCGTTACTGAACCCGAGCGATCGATCGATGGCTGTTAACTGAACCCGATCGAGCGATTCCTTCGCTACTGTTGCTAACTGAAGCCGATCGATTGGATGAACAGTGAGCGTTGCGGGGGGGGGGGGGTTGGATGAACAGTGAGCGGTGGCATTGCCTCTGGATGAACAGGACCCAGTGGTGTGGAGGGATGGATGAACAGTAGACGGTGGAGGGGTGCCCGTGGAGGGGTGGTTGAACAGGACCCCGTGGTATGGAGGGCTGGATGAACAGTAGACGGTGGAGGGGTGCCCGTGGAGGGGTGGTTGAACAGTAGCCGGTGGAGTAGCGCGCGGTGGAAGCTGGATGAACAGGAGCCCGTGGAGGCTGGAGGAGGTCGACAGTAGCCCGTGGAGGCTGGAGGAGGTCAACGGTGGAGATGAACAGTATCCCGTGGAGCCCCGTTTTGCGGTACGCCACACTTTCCCGATGAACAGGACCCCCGTTTCGACCATAGGAGGTCCGTTTCGTCCGTTTTGCGGTACGCCACACCCCTCCCGATCAACAGGACCCCCGTTTCGACCGAAGGAGGTCCGTTTCGTCCATTTTGCGGTACGCCACACCCCTCCCGATCAACAGGACCCCCGTTTCGACCGTAGGAGGTCCGTTTCGTCCGTTTTGCGGTACGCCACACCCCTCCCGATCAACAGGACCCCCGTTTCGACCGTAGGAGGTCTGTTTCCTCCGTTTTGCGGTACACCACACCCCTCCCGATCAACAGGACCCCGTTCCGAACATAGGAGGTCTGTTTCCTCTGTTTTGCGGTATGCCAGGCCTCGTTTCCATCGCCTGTTCCGTCCAAGCCCTCTCGATGAACACGACCACGCATTCCGTTCCGACCCAGCCGGTTGGCTCCCACGCGTTCCATTACCTCCCGATGAACACGACGCATTCTGTTGCCTCCCCATAAACACGACGCATTCCGTTGTCTCCCCATGAACACGACACATTCCGTTGCCTCCCCATGAACACGACGACGACGCTGTTTCTCCATTCCGACCCAGCCATGTACACGAGCCCTGGCCGTACGTATGCGCGAGTAGGCGTTCGAGACCCCGCCCGTATGTACACATACGTGGCCGTATTTTCTTTCTTGCACCCTGGCCGCTGTACGTCCGTGTAAATGCTACGTGCGCGCCTCTACTACGACACGTGCATGCCTCTACTACGACACTTGCGCGCCTCTACATCGTCCAGTATGTACGTACACATTCGCGACCAGAATGACAACGCTACGTACGCTTCGACCAGGTGGGTCCCGACTGTCAGGCACTTCCTTGCCTGTGAAGATGTAGCTGGTGGGTCCCAGCAGTCAGGGGGGCGAATCGTTTTTTTTTTGCCCGGACGCACTTCCTTGCGTGCGAAGATGTAGCCGGTGGGTCCTAGCAGTCAGGGGGGCGAATCATTTTTTTTTGCCCGGACGGGGTGTAGCTGGTGGGTCCAAGCAGTCAGGAGGGCGAATCGTTTTCTTTGCCCGGACGCACTTCCTTGCGTGCGAAGATGAAGCTGGTGGGTCCCAGCAGTCAGGAGGAAACATTTTTTCCGCGAAATACAGTGGCCCGTCCGGTGGGTCCCAGCTGTTAGGTGGAGAAATAATTATTTTCCGCGTAATAAGGAGGCACTTCCTTGCTGCGGCCGTGGACCCAGCTGCCAGCCTCTCCATGTACAGTCCACGTCCGATGGAAGTCGTTCCTTCACCACGTTGACCAGGCCGCGCCGAGAGCACCACAGCGGTGGACGACGATGAGGCCTAGGAAGGGGACGACGCGGAGCCGGGGAAGACGCGGGAGTGGAAGCCCGCGCGGAGAGGAGTACGAGGGTTCACTGGTTCGGCTGCGGTGTGAGGCTGCTGTCGCCGCAGGGCCTGGCCAGGGGTGGGAATAGTAGGGGGCGGTGAGGCCTCCGTGGCAGCACAGCCGGCCACGGGAGGCAGGAGCATGCGGCACGACCGACGCTGCTTTGGGTGGCTGGAGCAAGAAGACCAAAGGTTGAAGAAGCACTATGGCTGTTGGATGGACATCGTACGGTCACTGGAGCTAGAATCGTTCATATTGACTAAGTTGACAAAGCCCTCCATCCCCGTCAACTTAGTTGGCCCACAAGTCATCCTCCCACTATGGGAGGTCCCAGCTAGCAGGGGGTATTCATTTTTTTGTGCGTAATAAGGAGGCACTTCCTTGCGTGCGAAGATATAGCTGGTGGGTCCGACATGTCAGCGGGGGGAACATTTTTTTCGCGAAATACAGAGGCCCTTCCGGTGGGTCCCAGTGGTCAGGTGGAGGAATCATTATTTTGCGTGTACAGTCCACGGCCGATGGATGTCGTTCGTTGACCATGTTGACCAGGCCACGCCGAGAGCACCATGGCGGTGGACGACGGCGAGGCCTAGGAAGGGAACGGCACGGAGCCGGGGAAGACTCGGCAATGGTTTCCCACGCGGTGGGGAGTACGAGGGTTTACTGGTCCGGCTGCCGTCGCCGGAAAATAACAGGAGGTGTGGGTGAGTAGAGGAATGGCCTGGCTAGCAATGAAGTAGGGTGGGGCGGTGCGGCCTGTGCGGCAGCACAGCCGGCCATGGGAGGCGGGAGCAGGCAGTCTCACCGGAGCTGGTTTGGGCGGCTGGAGCAAGAAGATCAGATATTGAAGAAGCAGCACGGCCGTTGGATTAACATCCAACGATCACTGCTGCTAGAATCGTTTGTGGACTATGTTGACAATGCCAAAGTACACGTCAACCTAGTAGACCCACAAGTCAGCCTCCAAATCTGTCCCAAACAGCATACAGCCCAAAATTTCTAGCCAGATTCAAATTAATTTTAAATATAAATATACCTTAATTTAAATTCGATGAAATTTTACCCGCACAAAAGCAATGAAATTTAAAATAACAAAATCCGAAAGAAAACAGTATTTTGGAACTAATTGCCTGTTTGCTGTATTTTTTTTATTTTACAGCCCATTTATTATTACTTATAGCCCATTTATTATTACTTATAGCCCATTTTCTGGGTAAAATGCATCCCTCCTCGTCTTGAAAGATTTCCGGCCCAGCAGGGCGTAGAAAAGCAAGTAGGCCTACGTTGGTTATTCTGCAAAAAACAAAATAGCTGGCTAGCCATTTTCAGAAAGGAAAAAAACAAACTGGGCTGGTCATGTGCTAAACATATGAAATAAAAGCCTGGGTTAGACGGGCCACGGGTCCCGCGCAACCCAGTTGATACCCTTCTCCGTCCCGAAAAAACAAAATTACTGCGCGCGCTGCTGGGTCCCAACTGTCAGCCTCACCATGTACAGTCATCTCCTTATTCCTCTCGGTAGTTGACCATGTTGACAACACCGGAGGGCGGCGCCGTGGCGAGCGAACCAAGGCGGAGGACGAAGGTGAGGCCTCGGACGTGAACGAACAGGAGTCGGGGAAGATCACAGCCAGCCGTGGGAGGCGGGAGCAGGCGGTCCCGCCGGCGCTGGTTTGGCTTTGGCGGCTCGAGGAAGAAGAGACTGAAGAAACGCGACAGACATTGAATGTCAATCCAACGGTCAAGGTTGGCACAATCGTTTGTTGACTAAGCGGACACCAAGTAGCATACTTTTTTATATATAGGAAGAAAACTGTGAGGAAAATGCGTTCGTCTGCCGTCCTCCTCACAGGGAACGTTCGCCACATAAGTGACTAGCACCCTTGGTTTTCAACCGAGAGGTCTTGGGTTCTAGTCCCAGGAACTCTCAATTTTGTCCTCCTTCCTTCCTCGGAAAAAAAAGGAAAGAAAATCAAAGACTTGGGAAGGCCTACAGAACAAGCTAGTGTACCAATAAAGAGACGTTGCCGAGTTTTAGAAAAAAGAAAGACGTGCTCCTGTAGCTGGTTCGAATCCAAACCTAGACTATGACTATATATGGTGATATGCTACTCTGCAAGTAATGAAACTGACATATCCAACGTTCGCTTCTCCTCTTCTCTACTTACTCTGCCTAGCATCAGAAGCTCTGGCCGCAGCAACCATGTCCGCTGGCTGCTCATCCACCTGCTCTTCAGCAGGCAACAACCAGATATGCACCAAGTCGCCACCCGTACCATCGCTTGTGGGTCTCATCACACCCTCGCCGGCACGCGCACCGCCGCCGATTTCTCATCGCAACCCGCTGCCGTTGGTATGGTGCCACTGCTGCGAATCACGCAGAGTCATCTGTCGCGTCTCAACCACAATCCGCAACCCTGGCCGAGTCTTCTACAAATGCCCGAATCATGGGGTAATAATATGTTTAAGGTGTTGTTCTGCTGCTTTCAGTTGCTGATATTTTTAATAGTTTGGTTGATGATCTTCCAATTTGATTTGTGCAGAAAAGGGAAGATTCGTGTGATTTGTATTTCTGGGAAGTTGCTGATGTGGGGGAATGCAACTACGCTGATTATTTGGTTAGCCGAGGAATCCCAATACCAACAGGTTGGGGTGTTGGACAAGTAACTGAAGGAACAGCAGAAGAGGAAGATGCAGAGCAGAAGGTTAAAGATGCAGTTCCTCTGATCATGGCCAAGCAACAGCTGCTGAACGGCCTTGATAGCAATGAGGAGATGAAAGAGCTGGTGAAGATAATGGGCAAAATCGATGTGCTCTGTAGGATGATTGTCTCTTTATTTGCAGTGTACGTAGCACTCGTGATGTATTCAGTGGCTACGACATGAGCACTTTCCTGAAACTAGTAATGAATGAAACCTGTGTAGCAGGCTGGGCGTAGTGTTGTGAACATCTAATGATTTCTATTAACGGAAATCAGGGGGTATCCCCTTTTGCTCATATAAATAAATAAATAGCAGAGGCCCTGTCGGGTCAGCTTTGTTCTCATTCGAAGACGTCGAGCAAATTGCAGTCCAAAAACAAACTATGTCATCAAATTCAAGTTTCACAGCCAAATATGAGTACAACTAAACAATAATGTCATCATGTTTTAGTTGTCATACAATCACCAAACACAAATCAGCATACATGACAAGTGATGTTCTCACAGCAAAATACTAAACAACATGTTCATCAGGTTTCAGTTGTCATAGCAAACACAATTTCACATAGTAGATAAAAAAACGTCTTCTGACAGGCAAATACGACAAAAGGAATGTAATCATCATCCGCAGCAGCAGCGTCAACATCTTCGCCATGTGTATCAGTCTGAATCCACTAGTACAAAACAGGGCTTTCGTCACAGGGCAATATTCACATTAGTCCCGGTTCAGTCACGAACCGGGACTAATGTGAGCATTGGTCCCGGTTCGTGCGGCTAAGGCATTAGTCCCGGTTCACCTGGGCCCTTTAGTCCCGGTTGGTGCCACGAACCAGGACTAAAGGGTGCGATGCCCATTAGTACCGGTTGGTGGCACCAACCGGGACTAAAGGTCTATCCTTTAGTCCCGGTTGGTGCCACCAACCGGTACTAATGGGCTTTGAGGCATTAGTACCGGTTCATGGCACGAACCGGTACTAAAGGTCCCATTTTCAAACTCTACCCCCCCCCCCTCGGTGGACCGCCTTTTTTCAGTTTTAGAAAAAACAAAAGAAAATGATGGAAATGTCAAAAAATAAAATAAAATAAGTTTCCCATGTGATATGTGGTCTAGTTGTTGGGAAAATTTACACATATGAATTTCGACTTTATTTGCAAAATCTCTTTGGAATTTGTAAAATGGGCATAACTTTTGCATACGAACTCGGATTAAAAAGTTTTCTATATGAAAAATCATCTACTCGGAAAGTTACATACGATTTTAATGGGGGGGAACCCCGTTAAACATTTTCAAAATCCTCAAAAACCTAACAGAAAAAAAGTTACGGGGCTTTTAAGATCTGGAGAGGCAAAAAAATTCAAACTGTGGTCAAACTATGGTCAAACAATGGTCAAACTAATTATTCTAGAATATTAGTGTTACTAAATAATTATTTCAGTTTTTTTGAATTTTGGTCAAATCTGGTCAAACTGTGGTCAAATAATGGTCAAACTAATTATTCCAGAAATATTAGTGTTACTAAATAATTACTGTTTTTTAAAACAATAGTTTCAAACTCAAACAGTGAAATGTGTCACTTCATGCTCAAGCTAAATTCCTGAGGGTTAATAGGATTGACATCTTACTATTGTCAGGAAAACAACAAGTGCAGACTTGGGAACGAGGGAGAATAGAACCCGGAAGTTAAGCGTGCTCAGGCTGGAGTAGTGAGAGGATGGGTGACCGTCCGGAAAGTTAGATGATTTGGAATGATGAGGGGTGATTAGAGATTAGAGGATAAATTGAGCAATGATGAGGGGTGGTGATTAGAAATTAGAGGTTAAAATAATTCAGAAATTTAAAATAAAAAATTCAAAAAAAAATTTCAAAAAAAAAATCATAAAATTTCTTTAGTCCCGGTTGGTGTTACCAACCGGGACTAAAGGTGGAGCTCCACGTGGCCGCGGCCTTTAGTCCCAGTTCGTGTAAGAACCGGGACTAAAGGGGGGAGGCATTAGTAACGACCTTTTAGTCCCAGTTCAAAAACCGTGACTAAAGGCCCTTACCAACCGGGCCAAAAGCCCCCTTTTCTACTAGTGATCGTAATTCCCCACGGTGTCATCTTCTTCTTCGTCCTCAACATCCTCGAACGTTGGCTTCTTCTTGATCAACTCTTGTATGTCCACAGCACGACAGGCAATCTTTTCGCCGGCGTCATTGACGTGATGGTTCTCAAAGATATTAGGAACATCTGTGTTATCTTGTACATCAGGAGCAGTCTAAGCATCATCTTGTTGTGCAACTTCATTAAACGAATTCCTCTGCTCAAACCTTTGCAATACTCTCCAGTCATCGCTATGTGCAAATGTGTCTTTCAAGAAAAATATCTGTGTTGCTTGATTTGCCAAAATAAAAGGCTCGTTGGTCTGGTACGCCGCCTTTACATTGATGGATTTGAAATAATCATCAGCTCTGGGTTTTGCGATCCTGGAAAATAGGTTATACCAATGACAGCACAACAGAACCACACACCGATGATCCTTGAAACTGGAGATATACTGCAACTGAACAATGTCTGTTATGTTAGCATACATTTCAGTTGTCTCTTTGTCATACGTATCCGTGCTCATGATGGCACTGTTTTGTGTCTTCGTGCCTTCGTCTCGTGCAAGGGTGTTGTAGCGCACATCTCCAACAACGCAAGATTCATAATGTCTTACCCGAGTATCAGGACCCATTACTAGTGAGTAAAGGGCATCATCAACTGCCTGCCCATCCTCCCGCATCTTCTTAACCTATGGTTAGAAAATAGACAAGCTGATCATCTTATGTACTCAATATATTAAAAAACTGACAGTGCACTTCAAAAGCTTACATGGTTCTTGAACCATTTCGCAAATCCTGCCATAACAAGTTTGTCAATGTTTCTTGGATTTTGCTGCAGTAACTCCTCTTTGTATATGCTGCACAACATAGTGATCGCGTCAAACATCTAAATATATAAGAATGTGCTACAAGTTTAGTAGATTACGATGTATAAGCTGCAGTACTGCACTTACTTGATATAAGGTAGTATCTCAGGACAGTTATTCAACACATACCAAACCATTTTGTCCAAATCTTTAGGTTTGTCCTCTTGTCGACTCTTCCCTGTAACTCGCACAGAATAATCGAAAACATTGTGCTCGGGATTGTCTTCACCCACCTCTTTGCTAAGCTGATCAGCTGTTTCAATGTATTTTGAGCAGAATGTCAACGCTTCTGTAGCAATGTAGGCCTCTGCAATGGAACCCTCGGGTCTAGCTCTATTCCTAACATAGCCCTTGAAAGTGCCTAGCCGCCTTTCAATAGGGTACATCCAGCCATACTGTACTGGACCTCTAAGTAGTGCCTCATCAGGTAGATGAATAGCCAAATGCACCATCACATCAAAGAAGGTTGGAGGATATATCTTCTCAAGGTCGCATAGGATAGTTGGTGTCTTGTCTCTAAGACGATCCAAAGCATTTATCCTGATATTCCTACCGCAGAGTTCCCTGAGGAATTGTCCCAACTCTGCAACTGCTCTGTATAAGTCAGGGCGGCCCAATCCTCTAAGGATAACAGGTAAAACCCTTTGAAGTAGGACATGGCAGTCATGAGTTTTCAACCCTTGTACCTTGTTTCCATCTCCACTGACTCTCCTTTCAGGGTTGGAAGCAAATCCATGTGGGAATCTCACACGTGACAGGACCTCGCAGAATTCTTTTCTTTTTACCTTGTCCAAGACGTACACAGCTGGTGCCATATCCCGTGGTTTACCTTCATCTTGCACCTGCAAATCCTTTCTGATACCCAGGTGTGTCAAATCAATCCTAGATTTTAAGGTATCTTTCGTCTTGCCTTCAATATTAAGAAGTGTGCCGATAATGCTGTCACTTATATTTTTCTCGATGTGCATCACATCAAGATTATGCCGCAGATCCAAATCTTTCCAATACTCCAAGTCCCACAAAGTGGACCTGCGGGTAAACAATAATCTCTCTTCTACCTTGCCACGCTTCCTTTTCCCGCTACCATTACCAGGATGGTTTCCTGGTGTAATATGCCTGACCTTCTCTAATTCCACTTACAACTCATCGGCGGTGAGCCTTGGCGCATCACGGTTTTCATGCTTTGCATTGAACACATGTCTTCGGTATTTTCTAGGATGCGGCTTGTCCTTGGCAAGGAAACGGCGGTGTCCAATGTAACAGATCTTGCTAAGTATTGCGTATGACATCGGATTCCTGTCACAGCGAACACATGCATTGTAACCATGTGTCGTTCGCCCTGACATAGTGCCCAAAGCCGGATAATCATGGATGCACCAAATTATAACAGCACGTAGAAAGAAATCAGCTGGTGGGCTGCTATATAGGTCTTGAGTGAGAACACCCTTCCATATTTGTTGAAGTCCCTCCACAAGAGGCTCCATGAACAAATCAAAATCCTTTCCAGGACTTTTTGGACCTGGGATGAGCAAGGCCATCATGTAGTTTGATTCTTTGGTGCAGACATTTGGAGGCATGTAGTAAGGGATAACAAGCACTGGCCACATGCTATATGTGGCGCTCTGGTGGCCAAATGGGTTAAATCCATCTGAAGCTAAGCCAAGTCTAATGTTTCTCGGGTCAGCAGCAAACTCTTTGTGTTTATCATTGAAGCTTTTCCACTCACTACCATGAGATGGATGGCTCATTACATTCTGATCTCTGTACTCCTGGTTCCTAGAATGCCACAGTACATCCTCTCTTGTTTTAGCATCATGAAACAACCTCTGCAATCTTGGTGTAATTGGAAAATGTCTCAGAACATTATGAGGAATCCTCTTCACAGCATTGCCATCTTTCCATCTTGATGATTTGCATTTTGGGCATTCACTTAAGTTGGCATAATCCTTACGGAACGGAACACAATTATTCTTACAAACATGGATCATATCATATCCAATTCCAACTGCACGAAGGAAATTCTTCATTTTACTGTAGGTGTGTGGCAGCTCAGACGCATCTGGGAAAGATTTGCAGAAAGCAGCCAACATCGCATCGAATGATTTGTTGGTCATCCGCTCAGATGTCTTCACCTGAAGAAAGGTGACCATAGCTGAGAATACTGACAGCTTATTTCCTGGGGTGACATCAACATTGCATTGTTCCAACATGCGGGCCCACCGTTTTTCTTCTGTAGGTGAAAGTTCACGAAATGCACGAGCATTTCGTAGCATTGTTTCAATGTTGGTCAAACTCACTGGCTCCGCCACCACCACCTCCTCCTCCTCTTCCACCTGAGCATCAGGCAGATCAAGATGGTGATCTGCTGCTTCCACGTAGTCAATAACATTGACGTTCACAGCTTCACCATGATGAACCCACCTAGTATATGTGACCGACATCCCATACAAGTGTAGATGATTTTGCACAGTTGACTGGGGTCTTGTAACTGAATTCATACAACTGCTACACGGGCAGAGCACATCTGATTTCGAACCACCGTACTCAGCCCTGATAAAGTTCATGAAGTTTTCAACCCCCTCGACATATGCAGCGGAGAATCTTCGAGCAGAAGTTATCCAAGTCATGTGCATCTATTAGACATACAAATTAGTTCTTCTACTAGATATTACAGGAAAAACATATATGCTTTTTTATGAAGTCCAGAAAAAAATACCTAGGTCGATGTCTAAAGCTATGCCAAGATATTTGGATGAGCAGATCTATGTAACGAAATATATGTAAAGCTAATTCAGCAAACAGATTTGAGTGCCAAATTATGGCCGGCTGTTTCAGCAGTCAATGAGGCCGAGCACACAGCCATCGAACTATCGAAGGCCATCGCAGCAACAAAGATCGAGTATAAAACGGTGTAGAGCTATTTCACCTAACGGATTGGCTACTAGACCATGGCAATCTACGTCACAATAAATATATGGCAGGATATTTTAGCAAATAATCGGCCTTGGCATGCCATCTCAGCTAAGCAGATTGAGTGCAGAACAGGGCAAGGAAGCTTCTTAAGCAGAGCATATTGACAGTAAACTACTTCGGCAAACAGTGAGATTAAGAGCGTCTATTAGCTAACATTCAGTGCTACACCGACATGAATGGGGCCTCAGTCTAGAATGCGCGTACCATGGGAGAAGCTAACCGCCGTGCGTCTCCACACGAACCTCGCCAGCGGTGGCGGCGCTGACCGCCGTGCGCCTCCACAAGAACGTAGCCAGAGGTGGCGGCGCGGCTAGAGGACGGCAGTCTACGAGAGAGTACTGTGGGAGCGAGAGGATCGCCGAACCGCGGTGCCGACGTATCGGTGCAGCGGGGAGAGCGGCTTTGGCGGAGCAAATGGAGTGGAGGGGGACAGGGGGGAGGGGGGATTGGGGAATATTATTGGCTAGTTGGCCGAAGGGCGGTTGAATCGGATTTGGGGGAATTTTTGGGTGTGGGGGGAGGGGAGGATTTTCGCGCGGTGGGCGGGGGGAGTTTGGCGCATGGTCGGTTTCTCCAAGTGCAGTCCTACGTGTCAGTGAAGAGGCAAGCCGAAGCGCGTTCCGTTTGCGTGAGCCGTGTACAGGACCGAACGTGTGTGGGGTGCAATGCGACCGCGACAGGAGTGCTGTGAGTGTACCGCCTTTTTTCCTTTTAAACTAGGTGCTTCGCCCCCTAAAAAATTTGTTGCTTCGCGCGATCCATCGATACTACTACTAGTAATCCGGTAATCCCGACTAAAACGGCGCGGCCGGGTCTTTTGCCGTGCGATATGGTGGGAGGTTGGCTTAGTTGGGTTTTTTAGGACGAGTAATGCTACACCTATGTAATCCCAGTTACGTAATTAACGTAATGTGAAATGTGTGAGCTGTTGATTGTAGATTAGGGGGAGGGAGGGGCCCACCACCATGAAAATCAGGGGAGGAGAGAGAGAGGCAATTTACGTTAACACTTTCGTAGGTTCCCGTAGATGTAGAAAGATGTGAAATGCGTGAATGTGAAGTGGACGTACTATTGGAGTGCCTAAGATAATTTGTTATGTATAGACCCTATGTGTTTATTTTACTTCGCATGTTAGATTTGTCTCGGTTCAATAAAAAGCAGAGTTGGTGATGATGGTGTGCCTGTCATCCTGCAATATAGGCCGTCCAATCTATATCTAACGGATAGGAAGGAAACTATGACAATTTACCCGCACTCCTCTCCACATTTGCAGATAAGGCTTTCCCTCGTTCATCCTTTTCTCCCACAAGATCTTGATCTTTCGTGCAATGCACGGACATCTTGCTAGTACTCCTACAATATGTATATTATTGTGAAAGTTCATATACACCGGCCGAGATTAATGCAAACACGGCAGATTTTCATTACATTTTGAACTTTTATAGGACAGAAAAATAAAAGAAACCCGACCCTAAACCTATTCTATGGCGGCGACCGACGTCCTCCATCTGCGACCTCTATGTACGGGGGCGGGGTTCAAGACCCGTGAAGTGAAGGTGCGGTCTCCAGCGAGGAAGAGTAGAACACGGGATACGGACCGGCTAGTTGGCACACCATGCCCTGCCGCCTCCCATGCCCTACTCATCCTCGGAGGAGTCCCCGACCTCGGCGGTGCCGGACGTTGGACGGCGGCAAGTAGGACGCGTGGCTGACGGTGCTCCCGTCATCGGCCGCCAGCGTGGCCACCACTTGTGCGGTCGCGTCCGCGTCCGGCTACGCCGCTATTGCGTCGCGAGAGGCGACTTGAGCGAGGGCGGCGACCTCGAGCTTCATCCCCGAAGACAAGCTCTCCCGTAGAGCGTTCGCACTTGCAGTCATGGCGGATGTGGTGCCAGGTAGGAGGACGATGCGCTATGGTGTGGAGGTTAGCTGGGCGTTGCCGCTTTAAGTAGCGCATTCCGGTGAGGCCAAGCGTCCGGGTGCGTCATTATGTCGCCGGAGTTGGTTCCTCGGGCACCGAGCCCCTTAACGACGACATACGAACGGACGGCATGAATGCGGGCAGCGGGCGCCAGCTGGGAACGCACCACGCGACGATGCGAGGGACGAGGGTTTTGGTGTGCCAGGGTAGTCAGCTGCGGTCGTGGCAACGTTGGAGATGCCCTTTGCTCACATGCGATCCCCGCATGTCATTGAAAAAGAAAGACGACCCGGCATGGTCTCAGGTCTAGAGGATGTAGTTGGCCGCGCTACACCACCCCGCGGACGCGTCGCGGCGCCCCGTGCATCCTCGATGAGCCGGGTGTTGGGGTGTGTTTGGATTGTGGCCAAAGTGCACCTTACCAAAATTTTGGTCATGACCCAAAGATTGGTCTTTGTTTGGATGGTTGCCATTTTTTTGGCATGCCAATGAACTCTAGCCAACTCTAGTTCATTTTTCTTGCCAATGTCGGCCAAATCATGGGCAACCAATACCTCAACCAAAATTTTGGTCATGACCCAAAGATTGATCTTTTTTTGGATGGTTGCCATTTCTTTGGCATGCCAATGAACTCTAGCCAACTCTAGTTCATTTTTCTTGCCAATGTCGGCCAAATCATGGGCAACCAATACCTCAACCAAAATTTTGGCTACCCAATGCTTTGATGGGGCAACCTTGGGCACAAACCAAACATACTGTTGTTCGTGCCACAGCACTAACGCCACCCTCGGCACACTGAAACCGACCGTGTCTAGAGATGATATGAGCGTGTCGCTCACCGCGGTCGCCGTGTCCAGAGGCGGTGCTGGAGCTGTGCCCCGTTGTTGGCCCCAACGACCCACATGAACGGTTGTCGGTGGCGAGGAGGTCGTGGGCCAGCTCCTCCATTGGACTAGTCTGCGCTACGTCGTCCCGACGGGTGTGCCCCACATGTTGGTTTCCCTGTTTTCCCGGCCATATTCGAGCGTCAGTGCTCCGCTTGTGCATTAGGCCTTTCACTATGTAGGCCAAGCGAGACAACTTATTGATTATTTGAGCCATTCAAGTATAATCATGTGGCGTTTGCTTATTTCTCATTCCTCTCCAACCCTCTTCTCCATCGATCATGTCGCCCTCCAGTCGAGTCCATCCTCCCGCATGCCTCATTTTAACATTCCGCCGAGTATCATTTGCATGTACCAACCCTAATCCTCTTTCAATAGATCTCCGGACCCCGAGATGAAATTGAGAGGGAACGAGTTGGGGCACGTGATACCTAAGGCGGATTCAAAATTTTGAACCGGTGATCATAGCATCCGCAAATCATATATAAAGGGTATTCAATGTTTGTTTCATTTTTGAACGTACAATATACTCCCCCTATCCTTTCTAGTTTACATATAAGTTTTATGTGTAGTCAAAATATCTCTACTTTGATAAAAAAAGGTATCAACATTCAACAACGCCCAATCAATATTGTTAGATTCGTACGTACTCCTAGATTTGTACTCGAGATGGTTTCCAATTTGACTATTGACAAGATTAATAGTACATGAGATGTATAATGTGAAAATTATATCATTGGAAACTCCTTTCACCTACGAATTTGACTGTATGCTTTGTGTAAGTTGCATGTCATATATTATTACTCTAACATTTGGTCAAAGTTACCCTCGAAAAACGCATTAGACCCTGTATGCTTTGTGTAAGTTGCATGTCATATATTATTACTCTAACATTTGTGTAAGTTGCATGTCATATATTATTACTCTAACATTTGGTCAAAGTAGTATAGTGGAAGTGGATCCTTTGACGTAGGTATCCCTACCTTACCCTCCCTTTCGGTCACTTACTGGCGGACCCCATGCTTGCTAGGCCCCGCATGTCAGTTACTCAATGGGTTCGGCCACGTCAGGGGATCCTCATCCGTATATACTCCCTCTGTTTTTATTTACTCCGCATAAAACGGAGGGAGTGGTGGTATAATAAATGACGCGGGTGGGGGAGGGGGAGGGACGTCGGTTTGCTCTCAACTGCGGTCCCACAAGCGAGCGAAAACGCAAGACGAAGCGCGTTCCATTCGGTGAGCGACGTGGAGGGTCCAACGTGCCGGGCTGCAACGCGAACGCGACAAGAGCGATGTACAGTCAAAACCGATTGACCGGTCATCACCAGAACCACTAGTCACACCAGAACCTTCGCTGCTCGGCCTACGCCAGCCACTGCCCTAAATCCACACCAAATCTCCAGCCCATTCCCCCACCTTTCGATCCCCTAGCCCGCATCAAGCGTCCCCTAGTTCGCCGGAAAGCCATGGTGCGCCGCAAGATCACTTACTACAAGATGCTGACGCCGGAGCGCCGCGTAGAAATCGCGGCGGCGGTCGGCGCCACAGACCTCCATTCCCAAGCTCGCTTTGCGGCGGGCCAATCCCCGAGTTCTCTGGAGCCAAGCTACGAGGAGGAGGAAGCCGACCCAATGTTCATGGCGGAGGTCGCGGCGCAGAAGGCCCCCGATGGGTATGAGACGATGGACGTCGACTTTGTGCCGGCATCCGAGTCCCCCATGGTGCAGGCGGACCAGCGGTTCAACATGGCGATACTAAAGGAGGACCGGCAGGCAGAGGCTCAACTCGACGCGGAGCGCGCGCATGCCGCTACCATCGAGGCTCTCCTGCAGGCGGAACCGGATGTCGTGGATCTGAACCGGGCAGGGGAGGCTCAACTTGAGGCGGATCGCGCGGATGCCGCTGCCATCGAGGCCCTCCTGCAGGCGGAACCGGACGTCCTGGACTTGAACCGGGCGGCAGAGGCTTGACTCGACGCAGAGCGCGTAGGTGCCGCTCTCATCGACGCCCTCCTGCAGGCGGAACCGGACGTCCTGGACTTGAACCGGGCGGCGGAGGCTCGACTTGACGCGGAGCGCGCGGATGCCGCTGCCATCGAGGCCCTCCTGCAGGCGGAACCAGACGTCCTCGACTTGAACCGGGCTGTGCTCTCGTCCGTGCAGAGCACCCGCACGCTCCGCTTGAACGAGTAGCTGGAGGTCGAGGACAACCACGGTGCGGAGACACACGTCGGCAGCGATGGCTGGTTCGCGCCGGCAGCCAAAGACGACGAGGCCGTCTCTTTCCGCGAGCAGTGATAGTTTTTCTTTATGTTGTTGTTTTCATCGATCTTTTGCTGTGTAAAAACATATATTTGTTATGCAAGTCTCCTGACTTGGGTCAGTCTACCATTTCAGGCGGTTGGATGAATATCCTGCGTCTCCTAACCCTTCTCTCCTTCTTCCTCACCTCTTCTTCTTCCCCAACAGACCACCACACGGGCCGTACGGATACTCCCCAACATGCGGTTGGATAAACATACTCTATGAACGAAAATTATGTGTCAGCGATAGGATGGCTGAGTTTGGTTTGTTCACATGCGACAACACATGTCAGTGAGGGTGCGTTCCCTTGGTTGGGTTTGCAGCGTGCAGGAGCGACTGTGTGAGGGTGCGGTGCGACCGCGGCGTGCAGGAGCGACCGTGTGAGGGTGCGGTGCGACCGCGACAGCCGTGCGCAAGTGTACCTCCTTCTCAGTTTGAAAACTTTAGGCAAGCTTGGCAAAAATATGTGGCGAAGTTTGGCAATGCAAGGCCTAGACCCAAACAGGATAAGTACGTACGTACTAGGAGTACTAGTGTTAAAAAAGGCGGGGTTTTCCTTCACGGGATTTAATCGATACAAATCCTTGTTTCACGTGTCAATTAATGCGTATTTTTTTCTCCAAGGACCAAAGAGCTAACCATCTCACTCCTCATCGCTTGATTAATGCAGCGCCATGCAAACCAACCTTCTCACTTCCGCATGCATGCAGGGGATATTAATGTCCTTGGTTGCTAACCCCATCAATTTTGCCTCGATTAGTGTTAGTGGCCCTTTGCAAATTGTAATTTTGATATACTGGCCTTGTGTACAAAAAAATGGAGGTAGTAACTATATTTGACTTCCTTCCCCATTGCGGTGACGTCGACGATATCTTTTTTTTGGTGGTTTGGCGAAGTGCATTCGACGAAGAACACCATTGAGGGAGACCACGGTAAGTCATTCACAAGTGCCGCCTGCAAGCCGAGACAACCGCCTTATTTGCATCCAGGAAGTCCTTTACTAGTACTACTAGGAGTACTAGTGCGTGAGATGGTTTCTCGAAGAAGACGATGGAGAAGCGGAGTCAGCGAAGAGTGAAATGATGGTTGCTTCATCCGTGCTTTTGTGATTTGACGCCTCACTGCTTTGTGATTTGTGATAGAAGGGACAGGGGAGTAGACTCTGTGCTCTATACTGTACTACATGCGTCCAAGCATGGGAGAAAGAGGAGAGACGTTGCATTTTTCTATTCCTTCAATCAATCAATCAGGGAGCTTCGGTTCCATCTTTTTGGCTTTGGCAACAGCGTCCACAATGGTTCCCACGATGCCAAAAGCTATTTTCACATTTGGCTACACATTGTGGATGCCCTTAACTGTACCACTTGGTTTTGCTCCTGTGTGCTATCTATACAAATCTCAATTATATTGATCTAAAATATTATAGAATCAAGATTAGTAAAAAGGAGGTGATTTTGCCGCGCGGATGGCGGGGGAGGTTTCTTATCTGAGCAATGCTACATCCACATAATGGTTTACGTAAAGTTATGAATTGATGTGATGTGGGACTATTTGATTGGATTAAAGGAGAGGATTAGGCCCACCCCACCTGAAAATCAGGGGGGCATATGTAGATTAGATGGAAAGTATACGTAGCAGCTACGTAGCCCTTTGTAAGTCTAGGATTAGGCTTCTTATTTTCGGAGGACGTTGTCCTGGCGGTTTGCTAACATGCGGTCCCACGTGTCAGTGCTTTACCAAGCCGATCTGCGTCCCACATGAGGCAGAACAACGGCAGAAGCAACACGTGGTTAAGTTGAAGAACATGAGGGAGAAGCGGATTCAGCAACGAGTGAAATGATGTGATGGTTGCTTCGTCCCTCCAACTTAACTGCGGGAAAGGTGCAGCTTTGTGATTTGACGCCGCATTGCTCATTACTACGCCGGCGCCATGACTGGGGTGCTTCACCCCGGCTGCTCTGCACTGTATTCCGGTATGGCACATGGACCCGGTAGCTTGATGTCCCACATGTCGGCGAAAGGGAATAGAAGATTTATTAAAGCAAGCGCTCCACTCTTACGACGGAGGAGTAGACGACACGACGGCCCAGTGAACTGTCACTTGTAGTACTGTATAGTACTATAGTTTTACTGTTTCGCATGATCCATCGATACAAACCCGATTAAACACGAAAGGGCGGGATTTTTCCCGCGTGGTAGATCATACTGGCCATACATTTCAAAGGCAATTTTAATGTATGCAAACTGAATAATTATAAGTAACAATATGATATCTAGTAAAACTAAAAACACATATGATTTATTGTGTTAGAGTGTAGTAGTAGTGCTGTATTGCATAGTTGTTAGATGTAACATGCGAGAACATGTGGAGATGTAGTTTTGGAGGGCCTACAGAGAGAAAAGCGTAATACGGTCACTGAACTTCAGAATAAGCTGATTACGGTCACTATATACATTTTGTGGTGATTATACTGTCACTTGCTCACAGTTCAGCATCGGATTGCACTCTGTTGACCGGCCAAATAGTCTGCGTGGCGCCATGTTGACTAGTTAAATTGACCACGTTCCTTGTGGGTCCCACCTATCAGTTCGCATAGGCAAAAGGTCAGATAAACACAAATTTACGCAGGCGCGACAAGGCTCCAACCCGTGTGCGGGAATCACCTGGTTGTGTATGTGTCTGTCAGGGCCTGGTGTGTGCGCATGCACGTGTAGGTTGAGCACTTGAGCCTGAGAGTGTGTGGGTCGTGTGGTGTACTGGTGTGTGCATGCATGCGTGCGTGTGTGCGTGTGAGTGTTGCGTGCGTGCATGTGAGTGTTGTGTGTGTGCGTGGCTGCGTGTGTACGTGTGAGTGTTGCGTGCGTGCGTGGGTGATGTGTTTGTGTGAGTGTTGCGTGGATGCAGTTCGTGTGCATGCGTGCATGTGTGTATAATCACCACACCAGCTCCTGTGTGTTAAACAGACGGCTCAGCATACCAATACAAGGCCACCTTGTCTGCGATGCCCGCGGTCATGACTTCGAACCACCGTCCAAATATTTTTTTGTCGTTTGTTTTCATTCTTACTAGCAAGATGCCCGTGTGTTGCACGTAACATCAAGATGCATTTGTATGACTTGTTTATCTTGTGAGAGAAAAGGATGAACGAGGGAAGTCCTTATTTGCAACTGTGGAGAGGTGTGTGGGTACCTTTTTGCAAAATTTCCATAGTTTCTTTCCTCTCCGTCGGATATAAATCGGACGGCCTATATTGCAGGATGGCAGGCACACCATCATCACCAACTCTGTTTTTTATAAGAGTGTATTTTATGTATTTTATAAGAGTGTAGATGTAGAGTAGATACAAGTCGACAGGTGGGCACGATGGTAGTGAGATAATGTGATGCAACACTAGAGGTGCCACGTGGAGCGTTTAACTGGTCAACTAGTCATGTCATGAGCAAATACAGAGTTGTATGGTGAGCCCGTGACTGTATAATAACCACTAAACGTAAATGGTGACCGTAATGAGTGGATTCTGAAGTCCAATGTATGTATTGTGCTATCGCTTCAAATACAATGATCGTCATTGCATATATCGCGAGAGAAAGATGAAACATGCGTGAATTTTCTAGGGGCTTACTTTTAGAGGACCTGGAGATAGTTTTGTGTGCATACGTGAAAGGGGCGTACAGGGGGGTATGCGATGGAGAGAGAGATGCTCTTCGTTTCTCTTTATTATGACTAACTTTGTATATAGTATAAAAATATACAAATTCACAGTGCGGAATAAATATCATTGTGGGCACCATGCAATGCAAATTAGCGTTCGTACTCCTCCATATAACTTTGTAATGTTGTATATATGTAGAAACTCTAAAATAATTTTTTGGCCACACCTTATTCAAAAGGAATGTTGAATGCGAAATAAACGTGAAGAGAGGGCTTTTTAGATCAATGGGTTACGTGATGTAACATGTGTGAATGTGTAGTTGATGCATTTGGCGGGGCCTAGAGACGTATGTGTGTGTATTACGTATTCGAGAGAGGCATGGATAGAGGGGCCGACGGGGGGGCGTGGGAGAGATAGCACGAGAAATGAGAGTGGTCTAGAGAGAGAGACGAATATGACGTCACGACAAGAGATTCCATTCCCTTGAGTGTGTATATGCAAGGGGGGAGGGAATAGAGGCACCAGGAGAAATTTTCTGTGTGTGTGGTGTTTGTGTTGGTATGTGTGGGTGTGAGAAGATAATGGGACGTGGGGGCAGAGGGTGTGTCACCGCGTGAGGTCCGGTGGGTCGAGGTGAGGCCCTTCGTTCGGTTCCGTCCTGCGCCACATTGGTCGGCCCGTGACGCATTTAGGAAGGCCCATGGATGACTAGTCATACAAGACAAAGATAGCAGAATTGTGAAGGACTCTGTGTCCACTGACAAAGCCGGCTAGGATTTGTAACCCTAGGTTCTCGGACTAAGGTAACCCCTTTATCTCTGATATTACTATTCATCCAACCTAACTTTAAGGGGCATCCTACAGAATGCTCTGCTAGAATCATACTCGTCGATTTGGAAGAGAGGTGTGAGACAATGCGTGAGAGACAGGCGTAAAGATAATGTGCGTACATGAGACACGTAGGCAGGTCCATGTATATAGAAAGGGTCGATGAGGATTGTGCGTGTGTATGTTTGCGAGAGGAAGAGTGCTTGTGATAAAGGTTAGTGAAAACAGTTGTAAATGGTTACGAGAGGGAGGGAGGGTTATATCTAGAGCATGTGTGCGAGAAAGACACCTCGGGAGAGAGTGTGTGAGCGTGTGTGAGAGACCACCGATGGAGAGTGAAACTACACGTAAAAGACTACTCTACACATTGATTAAAGATATAAATTGTATCCAAATATTAGGATGGGATCATGATATTTGCAATTCGCGTAAGGAGCGGTCATTGATCCATCAGACATCTAGATTCTATCGAATTTGAGCATGTCTATGTTATTATTCGACACAATTGATCCACATAGTTAGTATTTTGAACTCCAGACAATGCATCGCTTTAGCAATCTAATATAAACGTGAGTATAGTTCATGTTGTGTGTGTAAAGCACATTATACCTACGAAAGTTACACAATGGACATTATAAATAGCTACCTATGAACTAGCATACATTTGAATTCAACTTAAGGTAGTTTAAAAAAAATCAAATTCAACATGAAGTCCATTCAATTATTTGAATTTGATATCATGGCATTTGTAAACCATACCTAAATTATGGGGGCACCAATCTTTGCTCTGATTTTGTACATAATAACATATGTAGTCGTGTACAAAATAGATTCAAATTTAGCTCCTCCATTCCAAAATAATCGTAGTTATAGGATTTTCAAGTGTCAAAATTTCAAAAAGAAGCGGATAATTTAATGAGGTTTTCAAACATACAAGGTCAAATATAACGTTGTCTATTTATGTCAATCCTCATAGTTCAAGACTACTCTGAACGTGAATGCTTGTGTTTCAAAATTTTGAACGAAGCACCAAAAGAGCCTCTCCTCGCCCGAAACCGCGTGAGACCAATGTTTGGTAGTACAAGGAAATTACTTTTCTAATAACTCCGACCCGTGAAACCTACCGGCCCGACGTCCAAAGGTCTAAACCGGGGTAGGTTTGTAGCTTCATCTAGACGCCACGCAACCGCATCCGAAAAACATTCATACACAATGGCCGCCTAAGCACACATGCGCGCGGCTGAAATCGCTCCCGCCCACTATTTGGGACACCTGGGATTACCATCCTACCCCCAACCCGCAGTAGGTCCAAAATTTAAGAGGGGGGCAAAGTTTGTACTTTCCCCAAATTTCAAACAAGCGCGTCCCATCTTCTGTTCAAAAAAGCCAAAAACAAGCGCGTCCCAGACCGAAACATGGTTCCCCCCCACCCGTCTGATTCCCCATTCGTACTCCGTGGGCGCCAAAACTACCTCTCCACCAGCCGCGAAACCCCGGCGTCCTCCGTCCGTCACCCCATCCCACCCATCAACTGCCGCCCTCCTCCATCACGCCGGAGCCGATACCCCGACGTCGTCGTCCACCGCAACCTCAACCGCAACGCCCTCCACGGCTAGTAGTTGAAGCCGAGGCCGAGCCGTCCGTACCTGAGCCATTTCAACCACGCCGTCCTGCGCCTCACCCCTGCCGCTCCAACTTCGCCACCCTCCACCGCACCAGAGCTGTTCCTGCTACGCCGTCCTTCGCCGCCTCGGATCTGCTTCCCCTCCACCGACATACGGCCACGGCAACACAGTCAACAATTTGGCCATGGGTTCGTCCAAGCCTACACCCTCCAGAACATCGGTTTCCCCGGTAAAAAGAAGAAGATCGGCGCGACATGTGGAGGTGACCACAACGGCAACCGAAAAAGGTACTCATCTTCCCTTATTCGTGCAAATCTTACGTCTCTGCTTGCACGGTATACGTCCCACAGAAGACACTAGTTGACCGCTTCTTCTTGATACTAGATCTTCCTAGTAACTCACGATGCACAAGGTTTCTCCTCATATACTATTTCACCTTAGCAAGAGGTCCATCGCCCCCCTGAATTACAATTTCTAGCCAGTTGATTCCTAATTAACGGAAGCATTCCCCGGCGTAACAGGCGCTAGTACGCCTATTACGCCGGGGAAGCAGCGCATTGGTGTTTATCTTAGGGGCGTGTGCGGCTTAGAGCTACTGGCGCCCGATCTGGAGGTCGGCCGGGATTAAAGGGATGGCCTGGGGGCGCTGCCAAGCACGGCGGTGGTGTGAGGTCGATGGGAGGGCGGGGCGGCAGAGGCAGGGGTCTGGGCCGGTGGTCGCTGGCGGTTCGAGAAAGATCGTCAACAGCGACTGGCGGGAGGTAGACGATGGCCATCTGCCCGTTTCTTATAGATCGGACGGTTCATTAAAAAATCGACTGACCTATTTATTTTCAGTAGACTGTTATCTTAGATATGACCACATGTGGTGGTGTGCTGGAGGAGTACCTGCATTTCCTGTGCTCATATATTACAAAATCATACGGAGTAGAATCTAATTTTGTTTGCCATGCAATGTTGTAGAGCTATCATATGTCTCCTATCATTTATTTTTTAGCCACCTACTATCTGCTACTTTTGAAGTGCACTAGTTCTGCACACACTTCACCCTTACTCTCACTATTGTGTTTTTATGCAAGGGTATTTCAGACTCTGCTGCCATGAGAGAAGCCAAAAAGAAAAGAGAGAAGTCGCTCCAGCTTCGTACGCGGGTAGGCAAGACACGTTACAGCGCTATAAAGGGTGCAGTGTCAGCAGATGGAGACGGTAAACGTAGCTCTGGAGCTGATGGCCTCGCTCGCAATGAACCACCATCCCAGGTGCTTGCTTTAACTTCGCGGTGCCATATGTGGTTGCATGTTCCATATGGTGTCTAGCTTGTATTCGAAAGGCCGAAGTCGGTAAGATAAGGAAAGATATTTTTTTACATGAACCACCATCCCGTGAGCACCAAAAGAAAAATAGCTAGTCAGGGCACTGGCCGAGCCAGTGACAAGCCCTGCAAAGATAGGCATCACCTCGAAGCCAACTAAAAAGCTGCGATGGTGGGGAAGCAGCCCGCCTCCCACCAGGCTCTCAAGTCCTAGATGGTCATGCTCACCACTCCAGCCGGATGTCTAGCTTGTATTGCTTCCAATTTGGTTAAATTGCATCTGCTTAGCTTACACATTATACCTTTGAATATGACATACCTTTCTGTTTTTGGTACATACTAGTACATCTGTTTATTAACCATGTTCTTACATCAAACTAATGTTCTTGTGTATCCCTCATCAATCACTTATGACGAGGCAGGCGGGCAAGGGGACTACTCCTCATTTAAAGAATGCAGCGTCAGCCTCCCGACATGATTCTCAAGAAATAGAAATGCTAGATGAAGATAGTGAACGTAGCTCTGTAGTTGATTATAGCATTTCCCCTACACTACCATCGCAGGTGCTTGCTCTAACTTGGCAGCGTGATATGTGGTTGCATGTTGCATATGGTGTCTAGATTGTAATTCTTCCAATCTGGTTAAACTGCATGTGCTAGTCTGCTTAGCTTATACATTATACCTGTTAATGTGACATGCCTTCCTGTATTTAGTACATAGTACATCTGTCTATTAAGCATGTCCTTACATAAAACTATTGTTTTTTTGTATCCCGCATCAATCAACATGACGAGACACATTTAGTATATGCAGTGCGATATTAGTTGCATCTTTCATATGATTTATAGCATGCACTGCTTCTAATTTGTTGAAATTCCATTTATGATGGGACGCTTTTAACTTGGCAGAGTCATATTGGTTGCATCTTTCATGTGGTGTCTAGCTTGCATTGCTTCTTATTTGCTGGAATGGTTTCTGCTTAGTTTACACAAACAGTTGTGAACATGCCATGCCGTCCTGGTTTTCGTACATATTCCATCCTGGTATCTTGTGTTTGCCTTACATCAAAGTAGTGATTGTAGGTATCATGCATGAATGAGTTCTGAAGAGAGAATTTTATTGCTTTTTCTTGTCGGTTTTACTTGACAATTCAAAATCAATAAAGCGGAAGGAAGTTAGCAAGGCAGCGGATAAAGGTGCTCCTTCCGAACAGAGGGCCTCTACAGTTTCTACTACTCCACACCCCCAAGATGATTTCCAAGACAACACATGCATAGACACTCAACAAAGCTGTGTGTATGATGAGTACGTCTCCCCTAGTGCAGCATCACCGGTGCTCCCTCTAACTTGGCACTGTTATATGTGGTTGCATGTTATGTGTGATGTCTAGCTTGTATTGCTTCTAATTTTGTTGAATTCCATCTACTTACTTTACACATTATACTTGAATAAGACACGTGTTCCTGTTTCTAGAACATACAATATCTGTCTATCACACCATGTTCTTACATCAAATTACTACTGTTGTGTAACCTGCAACAATCACTTATCATAAGACACGTTTGACTTCGGAGTGTGATATAGGTTACATCTCACATTCTTTTCTACCTTGTACTACTAATTTGTTGAAATGGCACTTATGACGAGACATTTTTAACTTCGTAGAGTAATATTCATTGCATCTTTCATATGGTGTCTAGCTTTCATTGCTTCTAATTTGTTGAAATACCTTCTCCTTAGTTTACACATCATAAGCTGTGAATATGCAATGCTGTGAATATGCAATGGCACTAATGACGAGAGACCTCTAACATGGTAGTGTGATGTTGTTTGCATCTTGCATATGATTTATTTCTTGTACTGCTTCACATTTGTTTAAACGCCATTTATGATGAGACATTGTTAACTTGGCAGAGCGATATTTGTAGCATCTTTCATATGGTGTCTACCTTCCATTGCATTGCTTCTAATTTGGTGAAATGTCTTCTTCTTAGTTTACACATCATAGTTATGGTTATCTCTTCCGTCCTGTTTTTCATACATATTACATCCTCCTATCATGTGGTTGTCTAACATCAAAGTTCAGTTCATCTGCATCACGCATCAATTTGTTCTGAAGAACTAAATTGTTATTCGTTTTTCTTGTCGGCTTGACTTAACATGGCACAGAGAAAGAGGAAGAAACACAGAATGGCAGGGAATGAGAAGCGGATGAATCCTCCAGATTCTGCTGGTACTGATGGTGCAATAGAAGGTCAAAGTCCAGCGGAAAATTCTACAAACACGGCATCCCATGCTACACGAGTTGCAAAAAAAGCCAAACAGAAACAAATAGCTGCCACCAAACAAGCAGAGACAACCCTAGTTCTTGCAACACCTACCACAGTACTACCAGCTGCACGACTTACTCATGCGTCAACTAAGCTAGCAGCACGTTCCCAAGCTCCCTTGTCACCTGACACTACTTCCCAAGCACTCTTGACACAAGACGAGTTGGCAATATCAGATGAACCTTGTGAGCTTCAATAGCAAGAAGGTAGTTGCTGGAGTCAAGTTACAGTTGCATGTTTCTTTATATGTAGTCTCACAGTTTGATGTACACTAACACTTCCTATGTTCGTTGTTGGACTAGCACCTAGGCGCAAGAGGAAACAAACATCAGGGATAATGCTCGATAGGTTAACTAAATCTAGAGGAGGAATAATGGAGATCCGTTTTGAGGCAGGTTTAAAAAGGCCACGTGATGCTACAGAGTCAGCCAAGTTAGTATCAGAGGCAGCGGTTGCCGTTAGGTGTCATGTACGTATCCTCCCAACATGGATTCAGTACAGGAATGACAAAGACGAAACCCAGTTCAACACCTTCCTCGACCATTTATCTGTAAGTATGGTTATGTATGGAAACTAGTAATATCGTCTTGCTTTGTCCCATACTTTCTAGGTTGCTGATAATGAGACTCCCATAATTTTCAACAGATGAGGTTCAAGTTGGATAGCCAAGATGATGCAACCAGACAAGCTTGCACCCTTGTTTTCATGTCTGCTCTGCGACAGTATCGGTATAACTTGAGGAAAACTCACTTTGAAGGCAAGGATAACAGTGAACTTTCCCAAACATCTCCAGTGGAAAATATATCGGATGTAGACTGGAGGGGCCTTGTTAAACACTGGTCTGATCCGAAGTATCAGGTACATTATATATATGTGATCAGATCACATGTTGAAGTCCTATTTACGCATGTGCCACACAAATCTATCTTCTTGTAGGTGAACTGTTCAAAGAACAAGGCCAACCGTACGAAAGTGAAATTCGAACAGACGACAGGATCTCGTAGCTATATTGCACACTGCGAGGCTCTTGTAATTAGCTGTTGTTTCACTCTTTTCGCTGTACCATATTATCAGATCTATATTGACTTGTTCGAAATGCAGAGGAAAGCCCGCAAGGACCAAAAAGTATGTGAACCAAATGCTGTGGAAATCTTCAAGGACTGTCACACGAGCAAGAAGAAGGGCATGACTACACCAGTCAAAGCCACTGTTGTAGGTCCTTAATCCTCATGCCTTTTAACTACTACTTACTCTGACTTGTGCCTTGAACTGCATGGTTTGCAGCCAATGTCTATTACTCTTTTCAATTTTATGCACAAATTGTCTTAGCGTATCATTGCACCTTACAAGGTTTAAAAGAGAGGAGTGATGTTCCTTTGATCTTGACCCGTAATCTAGTTCCGTGCCGGACTTGCCCACACAACGTTACGATTGCCTGTTTGTCTGTTCTCAGTTGTTTTGTGATATGAATGATGTCATACTATGCTTTCCGTATTATAAACTTCGTCTCTTTATCCTTAGCACTCAATACAATGTGAAGAAATAGACAATACATTAGCGATGGTACATGGTCATATGTTTGGAACCTGGTTTTATTATGTACTTTGCAATAAAATACAACTAATATTTTACTGGGTTCACCAGAATATGTTCTATATATAGAACAAAGCTATTTTGTTTGGTTTTGCTGCCTCCTTAATATCTTTTGTTCTGGTACTACTAATGTAAAACCTCAACTTTTCAGCGAGCTATGGAAAAAATGGTGGAACCGCCACCTTCTGAAGGTGGCGAGGCAACTATAACCGCAATGTCAGCTCTTGCTGTAGTGGGTCAGTACCTGTCCACTAACAGTGCCAAAAGCACGTTCCTGCATAATATTGGGTTGGTTGTTAAGGCAATATCGTCCAAACTGCCTCATGATCAAGATATGCAAGCTCAAAGACCCTTTGTGAAACAATGAAAAACATTGCTCAATGTCGTCAAGATATGCATGGTTTTGAAACCAGACTATCAGACATTTTCTATGTTGTTCAGGAGCCTAGGGGAAATGAAGGCGAGGGTTATGGTGCTCCATCGGACAATACAACATGAAAACGTAACAGTCAGGTCAAATGAACTGAGCTTCTGAACTTCTGGTGGTGCATTTATCTGCTAGACTGGTAAGTTTTATGCCAACCTTCCTTTTGTTATATAGTTGTAATTTGTTTTGGTGCGATACAAAATTTATTCTTAACGTGCAGCCACCGGCTGAAGAAAACAGCAAGCCTTTTTTGTATAGTGTAGGGTGTTCCCTATATTTACACTGGTGGCGATCTTTGATGCTGAGTGGATGTAATCTGTGCAATCGCCTTAATAGCCTAGCGTTACTTTCAGCCTTATTTATTTCCTAATCTTCTTTTTCCCTGGTTTGCT
Source organism: Aegilops tauschii subsp. strangulata (assembly GCF_002575655.3). Taxonomy (NCBI): domain Eukaryota; kingdom Viridiplantae; phylum Streptophyta; class Magnoliopsida; order Poales; family Poaceae; genus Aegilops; species Aegilops tauschii. The sequence goes on along the minus strand of NC_053035.3, from coordinate 365,141,096 downwards.
AGTGGCCGCAACTACCATGGGCCATATACGGGCCGTAGGATCCATGGGTCTCCTACGGGCCGTCGATAAATGGGCCTGTAATCGGTGGGCCTCGGGCCGTCGGATAAATGGGTCTACATGGGCCGTAATCGGGCGTAATTGGTATTGGCCCAGCATGGTAATAGGCCGTTAACAGGCCATAGGACAGCAAAGGCTTAATTCTGTCACAGGCATAACGGGTCGTTAATGGGCCAGAATATAGGACGGGCTGGAAACGGCACAACGGGTTAACAGGCCAAAAACGGGCCGACTCTTGCCATGGGCCGAATTTGGCCCATTAGGGTAACAAGCCAGTAACGGGCCGACTCTTGCCATGGGCCGAATTTGGCCCATTAGGGGAACATGCCAGTAACGGGCTGACTCTTGCCATGGGCCGAATTTGGCCCATTAGGGGAACAGGCCAGTAACGGGCCGGAAGTAATCGAGGGCCGAAAGGAGCCCAAGAACGTATGGGTCGTCAATAGGCCGAAAGCTAACACGGGCTGGAAACGGCCCATGTAAATCACGGACCGTTAACGGGTATAAAGAAAATTACTATACATTATGGGCTAGAGTCGCCGTGGGCCTGTAAAGGGCCAAAGATACGAAGGCCTCATATGGGACGAAAGACGTCGTGGGCCATACATGGGCCGAAAGTGAAATGGGCTGGTGTTATATTCGACGGCCCACATGACGTTGTTGGGCCGATTTCCTTTAGGGCCTAACCGGCCGTGAGTTAACAGGCTGTAAAATGGGCTATTTGCAAAGAGACCGTTAACAGACTTTTCATGGGCTAGCCCATTAACTTTTGACCAAGTCAAATGGGCCGCTTTGTAAGCTAAATGGGCCAGTGGTGGGCTGTGGCACGTGTCAACATATCATAGGCGCCTATCTGACCCACTGACGAGCTGACACGTGTTTCGTCCGGCCAATAAGAATTTTACACGTGGAAATTTCCCATTGGTCGGGGCTGTTAACGGGTTATCGGATCCAAAACCCGGCCTGATAGCTTAACGGCGTTCCGTTACGGTGGATGCCACGTGTCGGTCACCCTTGACGAAAGCACTTCTGTGACGCGCGATTTATCGTCATGGAAGTGGACACTTCCGTGATGATAATTTTGGTGATGTCATGGAACACTTCTACGACAGCACAGGTATCACTATATTGATTCTGTCATAAAATCGTCATGGATGTACATGCATGACAAAAAACGCGACCTACTGTGACAAAACGTATCATCGCGGAAGTGTATTTTTTTGTAGTGAAACCAACTACACTTAATTGTGTTGCTAGTAGCATTAGGCCAAATCACATCATATTGCCATGTCATAATCATGCATCATAATTGTTGCATTGCATTGATTGTGTTCCTCCTTGTTTGCCAATTTTGTGTCCCCTCTCAGTAGACGCGGTTCCGAGGATGAGTTCGACGACACCGATGAAGAACTATACTATCTTCAAAAGTGCCAGGAAAGCAAAAACCCCTTGTTCATTCTGATACAATCCCACTCTCTCGCTCCTGCTCTCTTTTACTGCATTAGGACAACAGCGATTCAACTGTTACATGCAGCGATAGTTGAACCCCTTTCCTCTGCATGACCTGTCATTGCCACAGTAAATAGATGAAACCCACTAGCATGAGTAGGATTTGTTTGAGCCCTGGTGTGCCTACTCATTCATGCTTGTTGTCATGCCTGCTACTACTTAGAGTTGAGTCAGGTCTGATTTGTCGGGGATGAATTGGAATGTGGTGAACATGTCTTACTGTTGAGAGCTGAGTGTGTGAACACGATTTGGTAAAGGTAACGGTGAGAGGCCATGTAGGAGTACATGGTGGGTTGTCTCATTGAAACCGTCCTCAGGAACTGAGTTCTGTGTTTGTGATCCATGAACAGCTACTACCACACATTGGGCTCCGGGCACTCCAAGCTCTCTTGACTTATTAATCAACCTGATCTCTGTGCAGGAGTTGCAACTAGTTTCTGGTGTTTGTAGGTAGTGTTAGTAGTCTACCAAGTGGCACCCGGTACAGGTGGGCTTGGGACAGACTAGGCACCGTGGCCGGGTACGCCAAGCACCGCCCGTTTGCTGGGCTTGGAACCCTGTACACATCATTTGGGGCCGTGAGCGACACCCCAGCCGGATCTCCTTGCGGATGGAACCCGAATAGGCGATAAACCTGGATGAGAGACTTGTGTGGTTAGTTAGGTCGTGGCCGACTCCCTCGCCAGGCTTCCGCTTGAAGGTTGCCGAGATACACGGCGTGTACTTGGTGGTAAGTGGCGAGAGCGTGTGTGAAGAAGTACACCTCTGCAGGGTTAACATCATCTATTCGAATAGCCGTGTCCGCGGTAAAGGACTTCTGGGTTGCCTGTGCAGTTCATAGACAAGTGAAAGTGGATACTCTAAAATGTGCAAGATAAGCGTGAGTGCTATGGATGGCATTCTCGTAGGGAGACGGGAGCTGATCCATAGTGGTGTATTGATTTGGTGAATATGTGGACTCGTGTGCGCCACCTCAAAAGAGTTACTTGAAGTCGTAGTTTAGCATAGCCATCGAGTCAAAGCTGGCTTGCTGCAGTTAAACTCCACCACCCCTTTTGTTGATACAGATGCATATGTAGATAGTTCTGATGTAAGTCTTGCTGGGTACATTTGTACTCACGTTTGCTTAATTTATGTTTTTGTAGAGAGACTTCAGTCTCACTAGTAGTTCCGCGTGGACTTCGGCGTTTAGCTTGTTACCTCAGCTACGATCTTGTACCCTCGGCAGGGTCTTGTAGATAGTCAGGCTTCTCAGCCCTTTTCATTTGTAGTTGTCTGTACTCACACAAGATAAGCTTCCGCATGTGCTTGGTTCTTGTATGACTTGAATGTTGGGTCATCAGACCCATGTTTGTAATATCTGGCTCTTTGGAGCCTAATGAATAAATACTTTGAGTTGTAGAGTTTTGTTGTGATGCCATGTTGTATTTACACATATCGGACATATTGAGTGTATGATTGAAATGCTTGGTATGTGTGGGATCCAACAACCTAGTTGTTTGTCCTTGGTAGCCTCTCTCATGGGGAAATGTAGTCTAGTGCTTCCACTGAGCCATGGTAGTCTGCTACAGCCCGGTTCACCAGAGTCCTGCTAGCCCAGTTACTACTACTCCGGAATACTTAGACTGGCCGGCATGTGATCCACTCCGTTCCTGTGTCTGTCCCTTTGGGGAAATGTCACGCGGTGACTTCCGGAGTCCTGCTAGCCTGCTACAGCCCAGGTTCCCGGAGTCCTGTTAGCCCAGTTGCTACAGCCCGGATTCACACGCTGATGACCAACACGTTCGATGCTGGTTCATGTATGCCTGTCCCCGTAAGTTAGCGCCACTTTGGGTTCACGACTAGTCATGTCGGCCCGGGTTCTCTGTCATATGGATACTAGCGACACTATCATATACGTGACCCAAAAGGCGCAAACAGTCCCGCGCCAGGTAAGGTGGCACCCATGGGAATCCCGTGCGTGAGGCCGCAAAGTGATATGATGTGTTACATGCTAGATCGGTGTGACTTAGGATCAGGGTCCTGACATTTTGATGACAAGTATTTCCGGACGGAGGGAGTACTACAATAGTGGGCTCACATAGCAATTTTGTCTCATGCAAGAGCTTGGCTATATGCGTTCTCCAAGGTTCGCAATTGCCACGTTCGGTTTGCATTTGGCTCTTCGCCTCTTCGAGAAGACGAACAATGATGTTACTACTACTGCTTCTACATTATCGAATCCACTACTGTATGTCCATCCACCGCGAGCGGGAGGGATAGCTTGTTATAGTACTATAAGCAAAAGCCTGTCCTCGTCTGCGAGCCACCGTGCGCATGGGCGTGGGAGAAGGCATGTAGTAGTAAAATCAAGCTTCTCCTCGTTGTACGAGTTGACGCGACACATCATAGCAATGGCCCCACATGATTGCCTCTAAACTTGGCTGAAAGACCCGCAGTGTACAATACTCCATTTGCTGAAACCTCTAACATTTACCCCACCACAAATTAAAATATATATTCCTGTCTTGACCAGATGAGCGTGCAAACTAGAATCACCAGGATGACAGGTAGGGCCAGAAGATTATTTTAATCAAAAAAATATAGCATGGAGCCGACCCCAACGATTTTAAGCTTACATGCATGGTACACGCTATCCTAGACTACTCTACACATGAAACTGCCACACGAGCGTCCGGGCTGCGCTTGGCTCTTCACCTCTTCGGGAGTACTACTGAAGTGGAGGAGTACTACAGTATTCTTCTGGCCATCTGACACCGATTGAACTGCTGCATGTCCATCGCGTACGGGAGGGAGAGCGTGTAGCGAACGAAAGCTTCTCCTAGTCCTGCCAGCCACCACGCTCATGGGCGAGGGAGGGACGCAGCTTCATTGATTTAGTGCTCCTGCCTTTGCATCCACGACAGGTGGGCCCAACAGGTCGGTGGCCCACCTGTCATGCAGCCAAAGGCAGGTGCGGTTAAGGCGAGAGGGCGTTGTAGTAATCAAACTTCTCGGTCTTGTACGAGTTGACGCGACACATAAAAGCACTGCACTCGATATATTTCAAAAATTTGTGTTTACCGATGCATTAATTACAACGCATGCATGCATGTCGTGACTCTCCTTTTGATACTTGCATGTGTTGATTTAATGCACCTTGAAGTAGTATGAATATGTGACGGTAAAGCTTTGTAATGCCCCGGCCCTAATAAAGTGAGAGATGGTTGTGCACGAGGAGGGCGAGATCATGCAGACGGAACAGGTCCCGACGATGGAGCTCTCTATGGTCTCGATGGACCTCACCTTGCTCCACTGCCCCTTGTGCCTCTGCCCCTTGAAGCCTCCAGTGTATGAGGTTCAAATACACCTCGTCCGTTCGGCTGATCGAGCAAGGTGCATGTTTCTGGCTTGCGCAGACTACCGCGTCGAGCGCCCCGGGAACCAGCGGCAGTGCCAGAAGTGCGAGCGCGGTGGTGGCTTCGACGTGCGGAACACGGCGGTGGACGCCGTCCCCTCCTCGGTGAGGATGGAGTGCCCGCACGAAGGCTGTGGGCTCTACGTCACTTACCACAAGCTCGCTGATCACCAGAGCGTGTGTCCGCTCGCGGCCTGCAAATGCCCCATGCCCGTCTGCGGCTACGAAGGCCCGCCGCCGGTGCTCTCCCACCACATCAGCACCGTGCATCCCATGCCCGTGCACAGGATCTAGTACGGCAAGGCGCTCCAGCTGCAAGTGCCATTGTCAGAGCCACGGCTCTTGCTGTTCACGGAGGAGGACGGCTGCGCCTTTTTCCTGGTCGGCAGCATGCTCAACATCGGCGCGCCTATCGCGGTGTCGCTCGTCTGCATCAGAGCGGGGGCGTCCCCACTGCCGCACTACGTGGCCAAGCTGTGGGCGAACGGCCCGCCTAGGGAGCCCAAAGGCAGGACCGACGCCGTCAAGGTGGAAATGGAGGTGACAAGCAGTAGGGATCCCAACGACGTCGCCGTGAAGGAGCTGACATTCTTCACATTTCTGCCCAAGCTGCTGGCCGGGGCTAAGCTGGTGTCCCTCCACATTCAGATTGACAAGCTCGCGTCCTAAATGATTATACAGTGCCTTCGGTTTATCTTAGTAATATGCTAATATAGGGGTTAGTTCGGTCTACTTTAGCTTAAGAGATGGTGGGTTTTGGTGGCGATGCAGCAATTACCTCGACATCAAATCAGCGCTGAAAGTAATTTTGAACAGTCGAATGGATATTTTGTGTCTGTTGGATATAAAGATCCTTTGGGTAAGAAGTAACAGCTTATATGCTTTTTTTAAACGGAACAGCGATACTAGTATAATTTTTGTTGACATGCACTAATATTTTTGAAACGGTCGTCGGGCTGTAGCTAGAAGGGAGGTTGGGACGCGGCATCGGCCCATACCGCGGTGACCCCCGATTGGGACGCACCGACTATGGATTTTCTCCCTCGCCGATGTCGACCGCTTCTACACAGAACATTGTTCCCTTCCCCCAACTGCGGGATCAGGTCGGATATGTGACTAGCGGTGTGGCCACCGTTGTTCTATGCTTGTGAAGAGAGCAACCCAAGCAAGCAGGCTTGTAGCTTAGGCTCCTGCTAGTGTATATATAGTGGTTTTCTTTTTCTCTCCATATCAACCATTTTATATTGCGTACGTGTCATTGAAGAGTGAAATGATGGTTGTTTCTTCCGACTAACTTACTATGTGATTGGACTGCTCCTTTAGTGGCCCCTACACGTACTCCCCCTACATGTATGCAATAGTCACACGTACACATGGACGCAAAAACGCGTGCGACGCCCTAATGCATGCATGTCCGAGCACACGACGGAACACACACGGTCACGCTCAAGTGCTCAACCTACACGTGCATGCAAACACATACTCAGCCAGAGTGAGCTAGTGACCATATAAACACCGAAAAATGTATATATTGAGCGATATGAGTGTATTATGAAGTCCATTGATCGTATTTTTACGAATATACAGTGACAGATAGTGTATTTATCTCGTTTGGAATTAAGCCATATTAACCGGAGAGGAGGCAGTATGGACTAGCATTACTTTGCTGTGTCCCGTCAACTTGCCGAATGAGGAGAAGCTTGGAGGATGGGAGAAGCTTGCACGCGGTGGCTCGTAGGACAAGGAGAAACTTTTGACTAATGCAAGCTCTCCTTCGCTCAGGCGGTGGACGTGCAACAGTTAATTCGGTGTCAGATTGCCAGAAGCATACACTATACTAGTACTATTATTGTTGCACTTCCCGAAGAGGCGAACAACCAAGCGCAAAGTTTACTAGTACTAGTACTACTACTATAGTCTATAGAGGTATTTTTCTAGAACGCAGACTAATGAGGACCGGAGGGAGTACTAGGAACCGTATGGAGGAGCGTCTGCACTCTTATTATATTTTTAAAATGTGATAAAGCAATCTTCAACACATTTGTTTCTCTTCGAGGGTTCTCGCATGTGATAATGGAAGTTGATTGCATGGAACACTCGCCACAATTCTCGCTTAATTCTGGCTCATATCCTACTCGGTAATATTTCCTCTTTTTTTGTTATTCAGCATGTAAACAGCTCAGCAAACCTTGCGGCGCATCTTTCTGCGGACCGTGCTTGCTGCGCTTTCAATGTGGCGAAGAGCTGGCTTGATGAAACACCTCGCTTCCTACTTCTTTTTTTGTGGGGTACCTCGCTTCCTAGTGACCAGTGTCTTGGCTGATCATCCTAAGAATGCTTATATATGAATAAAGCTCTCTCATTTACCCGCAAAAAAGATTAAGCCATATTAACTGGAAAGGAAGGAGTATGGACTAGCACTACTTGTTGGTGTGTCCCGTCAACTCGCAAAACGAGGAGAAGCTTGCAGGACAAGGTGAAGCTCGCTTACGCCTTTTGACTAATGTAATGTACCCTCGCCAAGGCGGTGGAAATGCATCAGTTCATTTGGTGTCAGATTGCCAGTGGCATACACTGTAGTACCGAACATGCGGAGTACCATCATTGTTCGACTTCACGAAGAGGCGAAGAGCCAAGCGCAAGGTTTAGTAGTATGAGTAGTAGTACTACTAGAACCGCATGGTGGAGCCTCTGTACTCTTTTTTATCTCTGATAAAGTACACATTATTCCAGAGAAGGGCGGAAAACGGTAGCCCAACATGTAATGATGATATCGGTCGACCATGCTCGAATATATCTTGGCCTCCGTGCAAGCCCGTCTGTGTGTTCTCGCTCCTCGTCTCTCTCAGGGAATGGCGGGTTGGCCATTTTGCCGTCAATTGAGATCGGTTTGCTCACACTCCGGTCCCACATGTCAGTGATATGACAAGAGGAGGTGCCTTGACCGACTGGCCATACGCGTACATGGTTTTGCACCTTCATACTACTCCTCCCTCCGTCACAGTTTACAGGTCGCGCTTCATTATGATGCATTTCCACCACCAGAGAGAATATATACGTGTTTGGTTTAATGCTCAATTAATTAGGGCGTGGTAACCACAATTTTCTCTCGATGTAGTACTACGGAGTGGAGTAAGTGCATGCATGTGTATACCCGGGGTGGAAGCACTGCACGCATGTGTGTACGCATTATTTCCTCTAGTAATAGACGCGGTGCTATAACTACCAATGCTATTTTTCAGGCCGATCGCTAGTCGCCTTGGTCCCAGAGATTTTCTTTTTTTCTGAAGCGCACTCTATAAACAGTGACGGATGTAGTATGATCGGATTCAAAGAAGAGCGTATTGATGGTTGCTTCTTCCGACCAACTTACAGTGGGAAAGTTGGGGCTTATGATTTGGCTGCTCATTACTCACTATTAATGCGGCGCAATGACCGGTCTGAGTCTCCCATGCGGCTGTGCACTACCCCCTCGGTTCTAAAATATACTACGGAGTATTTGTCTTTCTAGAGATCTCAACGAGTGACTACTCAAATATTTGTCTTTTTAGAGATTCAAATGGACTACTACATACGGATGTATATAGACATATTTTAGAGTGTAGATTCACTCATTTTGCTCCGTATGTAGTCACTTGTTGAAATCTCTAGAAAGACAAATAATTAGGAACGGAGGGAGTACACATACGAAGCAAAATGAGTGAATCTACACTCTATATGCCCATTTGAAATTTGTAAAAAGACAAATATTGTTGATGACAGTTGCGATGACAAAAAAGAAGCATATTCCTTGTCCTAAGGGAAGATAACAACACGGTTGTGTTTGTCTAAAACGGTGTGAGGACGAGATTGCAATATGGAAAGTACACCGGACGAGCTATGTTTTGTGGAAAGAACTATGGAAGATCCACATGCAGCGACGTGGGAAGACGGGCAGTGGAGCAAGGCCGGAGGGGATACCTGGAGGTCGTCGGGATGTAACTAGGTGAGCGGCGGCGGGCGGAATCTTCCCATACTGCGGTAGCGAGCAGGTGGCGTATGCCCTACCGCGCCGGAGCTTGGTCAGAGAGAATGGCTTGTACCGCAGATCGGGACGTGCTGCCTCGGCGCCCTCGAACGGAGAAACGATGCACGTCCTCCCTTTCCGCCGGCGGACGGGATGCGGCCGGATCAGTGACCAACGGTGAGAGAGAGAGAGAGGCCACCGCAGCCTTGTGTGAGATACTGTGAAGAGAGACAAACCAGGCAGGGAGGCTCCATTGTATATAGTGGAGCGGACTACCTTTTCTCCATAAAAATCGTTTTATATTCTGTGTACGTGCCATTGAGAGATATAACTTTATTTAAAAATAACGCGCCAACGCATCAAGTCAAACTTTGTTTCGTGCACGCGTGGTACACGACCTCCGTAGGTAAAAAACCGCTACACGCGTTGAAATTAGTACGTGGGCTGCCATTTCGTACGGAAATGAGCTCCACCGTGTACCCGCGCGGGTGTGGCTGGGCACGAAGCGTGAGTACATGCACGGTGCACCTATTCTTTTCTTGTATACATACACCACCTACGTGGGGTTGTGTGAGAGAGATACAAACGTAGAGAGATATAGTGTGTGGGTTCGTGAGAGTTTTTTGGGGGGGGGGGGGTCAATCAAAAAATGTAACATATGCAATGTGTGTGAAATAGAGTCCTGGATATATCATATATAGAGAGGGGGCGATCCACGAGAAGAGAGTGGAGGTATCATCGACTTGAGGTGTCCATAGAATCGGAGAGAGGGATGATGTGTCTGTGTGCGTGCGCGGTCGATAAAGAATGCCATCGAATTTGTGTGTGCCCACGTCAAAGATATAGAGTGGCTGGCCTACTAGAATGAGAGAGGGGACAGGTGCAGTTTGTCTCTGTGGCATGGATACCTACCTACAGCGCTCGACTATCGGTGTGTGGTGGGGGGAGGCCTAATTATCTATAGAGGTACAATGGCTGGTATATGTGTGGAGGAGGAGAGAGTCCTACCTCATGTATTAAGGGAGATCGATCGGCATCCATGCATATGTGTCAGAGAGGAATAAGGTTGGGAGAGAGGCAGAGCTAGAGTGTTGGAGGGGGTGGTAGTGGAGTTGCTTCTAACAAATGGTGGGATAGGCTTGCTAGACAACCGGAGGGCACGCCTGCAATATCAATAAGAGAGGGGATGGCTGCCTGTCTGTGCACGTGCGTGTGAGAGACGGGTCAGGAGGCATGCACGAATGATGAGGGGGGACGATATGGCTGTGGTAAGCAGACATAACTACATAGGAAGATCAATCGTCATTTGTCAGAGAAAGGAGAGACATAACTTGTGAGGTACGTCGATCGAGGGGGGGGGAATAGTTGAAGTCGACCTAGGTATATGTTGGGAGATAGATCGGTATACATGCATGTGTGTGTTAGAAGCAAATGAGGCACGGGGAGAAGGATAGAGAGAGAGGGATGCATCTAGGAGGTGGTGCGAGAGTCATACTATATCGAGGGGGAAGGAGTGTGCGAGTACAAGATCGATGAAAAGAGTGGTGGGAGTGAGGCATGGACGGTGATAAGAGAGGAGGGGAATCTTGTGTTTGTGCTAGGCACACCTGGCTAGAGAGGCATATCGATCGATGTGTGCCATACATAAGGAGCTGGGGGGGGCTACACACACCGTGGGTGAACGACCTAAAGTGAAAAGACGAATTTGCGCGATGGAGCTAGAGAATGCTGAGGGAGGGTGAGAGGGATGCGGGCGTGTGATTGCACAAGAGAAAGTTAGCGCTAGCTAGCTACAAAGATAAGAGGATTGTGTGGGTGTAAAAGACGAATAGAGACCATACTTCATTATAAAAAGCGAATTCGGATATTTGAAGAATTTATCATAGTGTTTTAAACCGACGCATGTGTGAATATATATAACGGTGATACACATGGTGTGGTTATGAACATGTTATACTACATATAATATATTTTATCTCTACTCTTATAAAAAACGGAGTTGTTGATGATGGTGTGCCTGCCATCCTGCAATATAGGCCGTCCGATTTATATCTAACGATAGGAAGGAAACTATGGCAATTTTGAAAAAAGATACCCACACCCCTCTCCATATTTGCAAATTAGGCCTCCCCTTGATCATGTTGATGTTCTGTTGAACGCATGGGCATCTTGCTAGTACTACATATAATATATAGAACATTGATCATAATTTGGGCTAATGTGTGGCTTTTGCAGCTCAGGTCTAAATACTTGTCATAATGTAGGGGGCGGGGCACTATACTATGTGTGATAAACACGGTGTACACGTATGGAACATGGTTTAGATTATGAATATATAGTTAGTACATCAAATGTACTATTATTTGGAATCAACATCAAGTGTATTCAAAAAATAGAATTTGAGTTCATGTAGTACACATAGTTCATATCTATCTCTATAGTAATCATGTGGTGTGTTATTAAGGTAATACACGAATGATGGTTGAAGTTGGCAACAATCATGATTGTAGATTCTTATTGAAATAGAGAAACAAATTCAAATTCAGTTCGAATTGCAGTGGTAGTATAGACATTTGGAATGCACTAAAATGTTGGTATGAGTAGGTTACATGCATTATATAGCAAGGGAAAAAATGATTTGGACATAACATGGATTCATACTCCCTCCTTCCATCTATATAGGGCGTAATGCATTTTTTAAGACCGCCTTTGTCTATTGAAAAGATTAATAGTACATGACATACACAATGTGAAAATTATATCATTGAAAGAACCTTTCACAGACGAATTTAACGGTGTGCTTTGTGTAAGTTGCATGTCATATATTATTGCTCTAATATTTGGTCAAAGTTAGCATCGAAAAACGCATTAGGCCCTATATAGATGGAAGGAGGGAGTAGCTTTGAATAGCATTTTTATAGTAAAATAGGGCAAGACTCTCTCTTTGTGAGGTGTGAATAGTTTTATTTTTTTCATTTTCTTTTTGGTTGAGGGAATGATAACCCACAAGTATAGGGGATCAATTGTAGCCACTTTTGCTAAGTAAGAGTGTCGAACCCAACGAGGAGCTAAAGGTAGAACAAATATTCCCTCAAGTTCTATCGACCACCGATACAACTCTACGCACGCTTAACATTCGCTTTACCTAGAACAAGTATGAAACTGGAAGTACTTTGTAGGTGTATTTAGATAGGTGTGCAAGATAATAAAGAGCGCGTAAATAAAAAGTAGGGGCTGTTTAGATAAAGAAACAATAAATTAAATATAGCGAGTGTGGAAAAGTGGTGATAAGGGTTGCGAAATTGTACCTAAGCAATTGACTACTTACTAGACCGGTAGCAAGTTTTATGTGGGAGAGGCCACTGCTAGCATGTCATCCCTGACTTGGAATTATATGCACTTATGATTGGAACTATTAGCAAGCATCCGCAACTATTAATGTTCATTAAGGTAAAACCCAACCATAGCATTAAGTTATATTGGTCCCCCTTCAATCCCGTATGCATCAATTTCTATGCTAGGTTGAAGCTTCTGTCACTCTTGCCCTCCAATACATAGTCCTATCAACATACAACTAACCCTATGGTGTGATCCACGCGCGCGCTCATATGATGGGCACCAAAGGACAGCAACATAACCACAAGCAAATTAAACCAATCATAGCAATTCATCAACCACCAATAGGACAACGAAAATCTACTCATACCTCATAGGATGGCAACACATCATTGGATAATAATATGAAGCATAAAGCACCATGTTCAAGTAGAGGGTAGAACGGGTTGCGGGAGAGTGGACCGATGTAGATAGAGGGGGCAAGGTGATGGAGATGTTGGTGAAGATGGCGGAGGTGTTGGTGAAGATCGCGGTGATGATGATGGCCCCCGGCGGAGTTCCGGCTCCACCGGAAGCGAGGGGGAGAGAGCCTCCCTCCTCCTTCTTCTTCTTCCTTGACCTTCTCCCTAGATGGGAGAAGGGTTTCCCCTCTGGTCCATGGTCTCCATGGCGTGGGAGGGGCGAGAGCCCCTCTGAGATTGGATTTGTCTCTCTGTCTCTCTCTGTTTCTGCGTCCTGGATTCTGCCCTTCCACCGTTTCTTTTATAACCGGAGATCCGTAAGTCTGATTGGGCTGAATTTTGGACACGATCTCTACTCGGAAATTAGCTTTCTTGCAGCGAAAGAAGGGCTCCAACCGCCTTACGGGGTGGCCACGAGGGTCCAGGGCGCACCTGACCCCCTGGGGCGCGCCCCCTGCCTCGTGGCCCCCTCGGGCATCGTATCGCGTTGATTCTTCTTCCCAAAAATCACAAATATTCCAAAACAAATCTCCGTCAGTTTTTACCCCGTTTGGACTCCGTTTGATATGGATTTTCCGCGAAACAAAAAAACATGCAACAAACAAGAACTGGCACTGGGCACTGGATCAATATGTTAGTCCCAAAAATAGTATAAAAAGTTGCCAAAAGTATACGGAAGTTGTAGAATATTGCCATGGAACAATCAAAAATTATAGATACGACGGACACGTATCAGGGAAGTGCAAATTGATTTGGTACGTACAAGTACAATTCTACACGTTGGGCTTGTCCCTAAAATTCAACACGCGCCTTGTTATATCCCGAAAATTCAGATATCGTGCTCCCAAAACTGGCGCATTCACAACCCGCGCCTTGCTATCCCGAAATTACAACGCGCGCGAAAACTCCCTCCAGCTGCCAAATCCCGACACGCGAAATCCCCCTTCTAACCCTGAGCCGAAAGGGCTACTAGTTCAAATCGGTGGGGGGTACTTTTGTAACACACCCTACATTTTGGACAAGCGCGTCCCTAAGTCATGGTTCACCCCTCCCATCTCCTCCTTTTTGCCAGTCGAAATCCCAGGCCGCCATAACCTCTCTGCTCTAGCCACGAAACCCCACCCTCCTCCGTCTGCCACCTCACCGCTGCCCAGCCGGAGCCTCTTCCGTGACGACCTCATCCAACGCAACAGCTCGACGTCCCTCGTCCACCTCCCCGGATGAGGATCTGTCGTCCACTCATCGTCCCGCCGGTTCAGCCGCCCCATCCTCCACCTCCAAGGAGCTGCTCCGACGATCGCCTTGTCTATCACGGCTGCACCATCCCAACAGCGCCGCCTTAACCTACTCCACCGGAACCGCAGCATCCTCACCGACTCCTCGGACGAAGCCGAGGCCTACTTGGCGCCACCAAAGAGGTTGTACACTCATCGCATCGCACCTTCTGCTTAGCTCGACCTCCCGGCGCCGGCGATGCTCCATCCCGCACCCCCATGGAGCGGCTACCTTGAAGCCGGCACCGCGGGAGACATCTCCACGGCGGCTCTCTCCCAGTGTGAGGCCCCTTCGGCAGCGGCGTCCATACCAGCCGGATCTGCTCCTGCTGCTCCGGCTCTCGCTCGCTCACTCGTGCTGCTGCTGCTACTGCTCCGGCTCTCGCTTGATCGCTCGCTCCCCCAGATGCTGCTCCGGCTCTCGCTCGCTCGCTCGCGCTGCTGCTGCTGCTCTCCCCCTCGCTCGTGCTACTGCTCTGCTCCGATTTAGCTACACTTCAGTCGACTGAATCGACTTTTGGGTCAGTCGATTTTCAGGGGGTGGGGGGCTCGCCGGAGTTAAGGAAGAACCACCCGCAGCGGGGACGGGGGCTCGCCGGAGCGGTACCCCACTATCTATCTTAGGGTTCAGGGTGGGGGCGGGGGCCTATAGGGCTGGCCGGGGCGGCGGCGGACCGGCGGTGGGGAGTTGTTTCGGGGCGGCGAGGCAGCGCTGGGGCCGGCGGTTCGGCCGGTGGTGGCTGGTGGCTCAGGGGGGTGCAGGTTGAATATGAACTGCAGATCCTCCCTAAACTACATGTCAAGTGCCTCTCTGCTACCATTGCGTTCAGTTTCGACAGTAACATTCAGATTCCACAGTAAATTTCAGTTTTGACAGTTAAGTTCAGAGTCAACAGTTTTTACCTCATCTGTTGTAGTCAGGTGGTTTTTGGTGATGTAAATTTTACATCTATTTTACATCATCTATTGGAGATGCTATTAGAATCCCACTTGAGATTGACGATCTCTGTCTTGTGCTGCTTCAGCCTTGACGTCTTACGGCTCACCAGGGTTGCTCCAACGACAGAACGATCCATCACAACAGAGTAGTGCCCTGGACGCCGTCTACAGATTCCTCAGATCTTCCTCCACACCTCCGACAGCCACCTCTGCCTCAACTACTTCAGCGATCAACCCAATGATGCTAAGGTCGACACGGCTACGGCAAAGAGGTTGTACACTTGTTGCATCACTTATTACTATACATTCATGTCGATCCATTAGGTCTATTTTGGTTCAACGAAAAAACATAGCAATAGGGAATTTTCCAATGGCACTCTACTATTCAATTATTCGTGCATTTTGTTGAAAGGAATGAAGCAAAACATCCACCTGGACCTACTTTGCAAAATCCTATGCATGAAAACAAGACCAAGTGCATTAGTGGCAGAATAATATTCTAACTATACATGCTTTCATATGGTTTCACTTTATTTTGGCCATGTTTCTTTGCATTCCTATGCTCTTCCAATTCCTGTAAACCAAACACTCAAGTTGACAGAAATCCTGTGTTTACAAATGCTCTATTTACCATGTGCATTCCTATCCTATTCCGATGTTTTTCCTATCCCTGTGTTTTTAGAATCATGCAAGCCAAATGAGCCCTTACATAATTACTTCAGTTATAGGTAGGTGTCGAAGGGAACTTTGTGTGGTTTGTCCTGCTCCTGCCGCGACGTCATCCACCTCAACTGAGCTGCTCCATCGACAGAAACATCCACCAAACCAGACATCATGACTCCTGACCGTCTTTCGCCGCCTCAGATCTCCTTCCCTGCCGCCAGCACCCACCGCAACGGCATCACCATCATCGACTCAGCAGATGAACCTGAGGAGTACACGGGTCCACAAGAGAGGTCGCACTCTTTTGTTTCTGCTTATGTTATGCATTGCTTAAAATTACCTGCTACTTCATTGTCCTGTTCACCTCCTTGACTCCAAGTCAGGTCCAAATTAATGTTCAAACTTGAGTTCTAAATTAGTTGTGGGGCACATATCGAGGAAGCAATGAATAGTATCTCTGTCTAATATCTTGTTCACCTAGGGTATGCCTATGTTGTTCATCTTGGGTGGGAAACAAATAGTAAAGCAATCATCATCTTTCTTTTTATTAAATTAAAGCAATCATCAGCCTGCTATCATTATTTTTGGATCCATACACTGGTTGTTACCATCACTCTAAATTTCTGCATGCTCTCCTTACATAATCTCACCATATTTTTTTCGTATGCATGTCAGATATTGTACACAGTCATGCTGAACATGTAGAGAAAAAAGAGAAGAGTTTTGCGCGACAATACAATGTCATGCAGACATCGCCCCATGGTGGGTTCAATGGCAAACCCTCCCCACCCGTCTCCAGATTGTAATCCAGAGGAAGATATCTGTTCTGAGGTGGATTCAGACGCCGCTGACCACTCCTATTTACCCCCCAAGGTGTGTGCTCTACCTTGGCATGATGATGTTAGTCATATCATGCATATGTTGCCTTGGAGTGCCTACTTTTGACATCATATATGTCATCTTCTTAGTTTAGACATGTTCTGTAATGCCACCTGTTTAGTTTCTATATCATATATGGGAATTATGCAGTCTCATGTCTTTTAGCCAGCCATAATATACGTGAAATGTGCAATGCCATCCTGTTTAACCAGGCATCATATATTTGAATGATATCTTGCCCATCCTTTTCTTCATTACATTTCCATTTGTCGACAATGTTTGTACATTAAACTACTCTTCCTGTGAATTAGCCATTTGGGTGTTAGATTGAAAAATCTGGAGTGAAAACAAGGCCTTCAGAGCAGACAGTGCTACCTATCGAAGCAGATCTCTTGTTGGGCCCCGATAGCTCCTCAGAGATGGATTCAGAGACAGATGACCAGTCCTATTCCCCACTGAGGTGTATGCTCTAACTTGGCACGGTTATACTGCTCATATCATGCATATGGTGTCTTACATTGCATAGTTTAGATATCATATACACAATATTCAACACCATGTTCTTAGTTCAGACATCATATCTAATGCCCTCTGTTTAGCATATAAATCACATATGTGAATTAAATGATGCGATCCTGATTACTTAGATAACATGTAGGTGAATTATGTCATGTGATCCTGTTTAGTTATTCATCATATCTTTGAATTATGTTATGCTATGCTATCCAGTTTAGATAGACATCATATATATGAAATTATGTCATGCTATCCGTTTTAGTTAAACAATATACATGTCAACTATTTCATGCCCTCTTTTTTCCACACTATCTATTGCATCTGTCTCTCATACAATGTCTGTACACTCAACTATGTTTCCTGTTTATCAGCCATTTGAATTGGAGCGGGTGATGCCAGCATCTAGCGGACTAAAAACACGGTCTTCAAATAAAACAGTGCTACCTCTTGGTGGAGATAGCACCCCGGTTGTACATGCACGAGAACCAGCCCTACCGCACATAACCCAAACTCTCGCAGATTGTACTCCTACTGCGATGGACAGAGAATCAGCTTCACCCAATCTAACCCCAACCCGAGCAGATAGTTACCCAGTTCCTGTTGACACAGCACCATCTCCACCACAGAGCTCCCAAACAACAGCAGTTAGTAAGGCAGCTCCAGTGCCCAAAGGGCCAGTACTACCAAGGCGAACCCCAACTCCACCAGTTAGTACGCCTATTCCTGTGGAGGAAGCACAACCAGCTAGTCGTAGTTTAGCATCTATCGCATTTGATGTTGTTAAATCGTATGTGTGTATCTTCCCATCTTGGAAATATTATACTGAAGATGAAGGAAAATGCCAGTTGCAGGTGTTTCTCTAGGAGTTATGTGTAAGTAATGTTATTCATGGCAATTACTTTGCTTTGTCCCATACATCCTACCTCCATGATGGTTATAATACAGCAAATTTTCCCATTTTTTCTATAGAGAAGGACCGATTTGGAAACTCTGGATGAGGTAACCTGTGCTAATACCTCTGCTATCTTCAAGAATGCTTGGTGGCAGTATTGGAATTACCTGAAGAAAACGTACTTCACCGGCAAAGAAACTCATCAAATTCCCTTACGTTCTCTTGAGACACATTTACTGGACGATGACTGGGAACGCCTTGTTCTATACTGGTCCCGAACAAAGAATGTGGTATGGTCTATGAGCTCATTTTCTATTTTTAAGTACAATATTCTTGCCTCTTACTATACTCTGTTCATGTAGAAAAAGTGCCTAAACCTGAAGAACAACTGTTCTAATTTAAGATTCCATTGCTATCATAGTTCAAAAAAGCGCTAGACGTTAATTGTGCGTATTACCACCGCCTTGTGCTTTACTGACCAAAGCGCATGCTTATGCGCACTTATGCACAGATTAAGCGTAGTTATGCGCAATGCGTTTCACCAACGCCTAGAGCCTAGGCGCGCTTAAGCGCTCGCTTAGGCGCGCCTTTTTTAACTATGATTGCTACCGTGCATACTGCTTTGCTCTTGTATCACTGTATTTACTCATACAAACTTATTTTTAAATTGAAGGATCCAATCGAAACTCCAATGGCACAACAAGTATGTTCATGCATGTTTCTTTAACAGGCTTGCTCTTATCAATTGCTCTGTTGATTTCAATTTCAATTGTGTATACAATTGACTTCTCGTATCATGCAAATTACTAGCATCACAACAGAGCCAATACTGTTGTTGTTGTGTATACCCGTGGTACCCATCTGGAATCTTGTTGTGCCGTGTAGTTTCCCACGCTTTGTATTCTTTCACTGCTGCTTTGTCTTGAACTGATATGATTTGAACCGTGTCTCTATTTTGACTTGGCAAGACAATGCAGTGACCATAGGACATAGATATATGTTTGTTTGATGCTTTTATTATGTACTAGTACTTGGCAATAGAAGACTTGGTAGTTTAATCCTGTCCACCTTACTAATGAACTGGTTCACCGAAATGAGTTTCATATACTAGTACAGGCTAAACCTGTTATGTGTCTGCTTGTTTCTTCTTTTAGAATGCTGACAGAATATTGGGGAAGAGTGCCTTATTAAGCAATGGTAAAGGAAGTAACGCGGATAAGGTTCAATATAGTGACACATCCTTGTTGGTCTCCAACAAAGCTGATAAAACAGCTAAGGAAGACTATCTCGAAGACAGTGAGACAACCCCAAAGTCCTGCCTTGGTTTAGTGTTCGAGTTACTGGCCACTGCCGCTTGCACAAGCTATTCAAACTCACTGCCTGAATCAGTTCGGTTTCTTGAGTCTCAACTACAAGCTGAAAGACATCGATCAGCTGTGATGCGACAAGAAGCGGAATGTAACATCCCAAATTTTCAATTTGGAATGTTATACATAGGTCATTCATGCATATCATATTTTATTGCATTTCATTTCGCGATCCTCGAAACTCTAAGCAACTCAAGGACCCTCGGATTGAGTTGGGGATATACCTTCTCAATATTTTTCAAACAACTGTGTAGTTAAATAAAATATATTCCTTTGCAGTAGGGAAAATTGGCTTTTCGCAAAATCATGATAACCATAGAGCTTTTCCACCAGCCAAATATGCATGTAGTGATAGCTATTTTTCATCATTATCCTATGGTGTGAATTTGCCAGAACATTCAGTGTACTAACCCTTTGTGGCTGCAACGTCTCATGTTGCAGGAATCTTACGACGAGTAAGTGATACGTTAGGGTTATGATTTGTACACTCAACTTTGCCGTTGGTGTTGATGGGAATCCACACCCTTGTTGTTACTTCCGCTATTTGCATTGAGGTAATAGTATTTACCTTACTTTATACATGTGATTTACGTCTGTTATAAATCCTCGAGTACTGTGTGTCAGCATACCGATCCAGGGATGACACTTAAGCACAGAGACTTGACCGTCTGAGGTCGGGTCGCTACAAGATGGTATCAGAGCCCACGCTGAATGTAGGACATGACCAGTAAGATGAACCATAGGTCACTCTTGTCTACTCATTTCTGACTTCTCTCCATTTTCTACTCTTTAGGATGGCGGACTCGAGGAACAAGTTTGCACAACCGGATGAAGACACACCCTTTGGACGACTCTTGAAGGAAGTCACTACGTACCTGAACATCGGAATACCAAGCTTCACCGGGACCTACACCGCCACTTTACCAGAAGAAGAGCGTTGGATGATTCGAGTTCAAGTTCCAGGAAGGACGTTCACGCCAGTCACTGAGCCCATAGAGTTTTCCTTTGATGCACCAACCTGGAGTCTAGGCAAAAGCATGGTAGCCCACATTGCTATGGGACGTATTGGAGAAGTCTACAAGCAGGAGCTGAAGGACACTATCTACCAGATATGTGGGCACCGAGATGAGCAATGGGAGATGATCAGCACCAGGAAGGACAGGTCCATTGCACCTTTGATCCAGGAGTTAGACCAGCACATTCGACGCCAGGAGAACCAGATGTGCGCAAACATGATACATTTGAAGAAGGCTATGACCAGGAACATGGAGCTAGATGAGGAACTCAAGTCTACACGCGACGGATACGAGGAGGAAATCGCCATACTATTGGAGAAGAATGACGACCTGATAAAGAAGATCAGAGTGTTCATGGGAGATCCCGCGCCAGGAGGAGAAGACGACGATTCCACTTGTCCGGAGAACTACATCATCATCGACGACACTGACTCCGACCCCGACAATAGTGATGATGACTATGAAGACGAAGCTGGAGCAGATATCATGGAGTCTTCCACCGATCAAAATTTCTAGTAGACCACCATATGATCAAGTAGTATTCCCCCATGTATATAGTATAGTCTGAACACTGTAAGGATAGTTAGATCGATTGTATGCCCTTGCTTGATTGATTGAGTGATATGATATGATTGTGTTTGTCTCATGTGCATATGGGTAGTGATTTCTCACTAGACCTGATTCTATTCTAATCAATTCCCTCTAAACCCATCAGATGCCTCTGAGACGTGATACCGGATTTGTCTTCCCACCGGAGCTCACTCAGTTGATCCAGCAGCAGAATGCCTTGATGCAGTTGTTAGTTCAAAACCAAGGCAACAACAACAACAACCCGCCACCACCACCTCCAGTTGACAACTTAGCCCGTTTTCTGAGGTTGCAGCCACCGGTGTTTTCCAGTAGCACCGAGCCGATAGTTGCGGATGACTGGCTACGCAGGATTGGAAGGGAGTTGACCACTGCAGATTGCACAGATGCTGAGAAGGTGCGTTTTGCCGCACATCAATTGGATGGACCAGCAGCCTCATGGTGGGAGAATTACACAACCACTTTCCCTATAGCCAATGTCACTTGGGAGCAGTTTCAACAAGCTTTCCGCACAGCCCATGTCTCAACTGGAGCTATGAGCATGAAGAAGCGTGAGTTTCGCAACTTACGCCAGGGGAACCGTACTGTAGCCCAGTACATGGATGAGTTTAGCAAGTTATCTCGCTATGCCCTGATGATGTGGCCACAGATGCCGCGAAGCAGGAGAAGTTTATGGAAGGGCTGAACGATGAGATGAGTATGCAGTTAATGGTGGCAACATTCAACAACTACCAGGAGTTGGTAGATAAGGCTCTTATGATTGAAGGGAAGCAGCAGCAGATAGAGAGCCGCAAGAGGAAGTATGGACAAGGGAAGTACAATTCAGGAGCATCGCAGAAGCCTCGTTTTACCCCGAACTCTGGAGGATTTACCCATAACCATGGGGGCGACACCCACAATGGAGGAAGTTCTCATAACCACAATGGCCCAAAGAATGGGAATGGGAATGGGAATGGAGCAAGCACCAATCAGAACCGCTCTAACCCAGCCACACCCGCCAAGAAGGACCAAAGTCACGTTATGTGTTTCAAGTGCGGGAAGACTAGGCATTACTCTAATGATTGTCCAGAGTTGAAGAATGGAAATGGAAATGGAAGCTCTGGGAAGAAGCCCAACCCTTTCAATAGGGGGCAAGTGAACCACGTAAACGTGGAGAAAGTTGAAGAGCAGCCAGATGCAGTTATTGGTAAGTTTTTGGTTAAGTCATTTACCGCTCTCGTTCTTTTTGATACTGGTGCATCGCATTCATACATTTCAAGGGGATTTGTGGACAAGTTTAAGTTACCCACCGTAGCTCTTAGGACACCCTTGTTAGTGAGCTCACCCGGTGCAGAGTATATTTCCAGCCGATGGTGCGACCGGATACCCTTAACCATTGGCAACCATGTTTTCCCCTCAGACCTCATAATTTTGGAATCACAAGGATTGGATGTGATACTAGGAATGGATTGGCTATCGAAGTAAGGAGGAAGCATAGATTGCGCTAGCAAGTCAATTCTGCTCACTACCCCGGAGGGAAAAAGGATTAAGTATGTATCTAGGCATGCGCCTAGGAGGACTGAAGTAAATTCTCCCACGGGAGTTGTTCAGGAGGAAGTGCCTTTAGTAAAGGATTACCCAAATGTATTTCCAGAGGAGTTACCAGGTATGCCGCCAGATTGAGACATCGAGTTTTTAATAGAGCTGTTGCCAGGCACCGGACCGATATCGAAGAGACCATACCGGATGCCCGCAAATGATCTGGAGGAGATTAAGAAGCAGATTAAGGAGTTATTGGAGAAAGGTTACATTCGACGAAGTTCATCACCATGGGGAGCCCCAGTGCTCTTGGTTGAGAAGAAGGATGGATCATTGAGAATGGTTGAAGATTATCGTGCGCTGAATGAAGTGACGATCAAGAACAAGTACCCGCTGCCAATGATCAATGATCTGTTTGACCAGCTCCAAGGAGCTAAAGTGTTTTCAAAGATTGATTTGCAATCAGGATATCACCAGCTGAAGATTCGAGAAAAGGATATACCTAAGACAACTTTTACCACGAGGTATGGGTTATATGAGTATACAATTATGTCATTCGGATTGACTAATGCCCCTGCCTATTTCATGAGTATGATGAACAAGGTGTTCATGGAGTTCTTGGATAAGTTTGTCGTGGTGTTTATTGATGATATTTTGGTATACTCAAAGAATGAAGAGGAACACAAGGAGCATTTGCGTTTAGTTCTCGAGAAGCTCAGGGAACATCAGTTGTATGCCAAGTTCAGCAAATGCGAGTTTTGGTTGAAGGAAGTTGGATTCCTTGGACATGTTATATCAGGAGAGGGTATAGCAGTGGATCCTACCAAGGTTCAGTCTATCACGGAGTGGTTGGCACCCACTTCAGTTGGAGAGATCTGCAGTTTTCTGGGACTCGCGGGATACTACCGGAGATTTATTGAGAATTTTTCCAAGATTGTAAAGCCTATGACGGCGTTGTTGAAGAAAGATACTAAGTTCCATTGGATGAAAGAATGCGAAGCAATTTTCCAGGAGTTGAAGAAATGTTCGACTACAACGCTAGTGCTAATCCTGTCGGATATACGCAAGGATTTCCAAGTGTATTGCGACGCCTCACGCTTAGGACTTGGAGGAGTACTTATGCAAGACGGAAGAGTTGTTTCATATGCCTCACGACAACTTCGACCGCATGAGTTAAATTATGCCACACATGATTTGGAGTTAGCAGCCGTAGTGCATGCCCTTAAGACCTGGAGACATTTTCTTATTGGAAACCGTTGTGATGTGTACACGGATCATCAGAGTTTGAAGTACATTTTCACACAGAAGGAGCTGAACCTCAGGCAGAGGAGATGGTTGGAGCTTATAAAGGATTATGATATGAAGTTGCACTATCATCCAGGAAAGGCCAATGTCGTAGCTGACGCTCTAAGCCAGAAGGGTTATGTCAATACCCTCATAAGAGGGGAATGCCTAAGGAGTTAGCGGAGGATCTAAGGGAGATACGTTTGGAGATAGTTCCTACATGTTTTGTTGCAGCATTAGAGGTTTAATCAACATTATCGGGAAAGATTCGTGAAGCTCATAAGGATGACAAGGGGATTGCTGAAATAAAGGAGAAAATGAGCAAAGGAAAAGCCAAAGGTTTTCGTGAGGATGGGCACGATACCTTGTGGTTTGAGGACCGCATTTATGTGCCCAATAATACAGAGATCAGGAAGTTGATACTTCAAGAAGCTCATGACTCGCCATACTCGATACACCCCGGAAACACCAAGATATATTTGGATTTGAAGGAGCGTTTCTGGTGGACTGGAATGAAGAAGGATATTGCCGAGTATGTAGCCGTATGTGATGTATGTCAGAGAGTGAAGGCAGAACATCAGAAGCCAGCAGGATTACTGCAGCCTATGCCGATACCCGAATGGAAGTGGGATAAGCTTGGCATGGATTTTATAACCGGATTACCCAGGACCCGATCGGGATATGATTATATCTAGGTAGTAGTGGATCGCTTGACCAAGGTAGCTCACTTTATCCCAGTGAAAACCACCTATACCAGTGCTAAGTTGGCCAAGATATACATGACCAGGATCGTATGTCTGCACGGAGTTCCGAGGACCATCGTATCAGATAGAGGAACACAGTTTACTTCCAAGTTTTGGCATCAGTTGCACCAGACTTTGGGTACCAGGCTAGAGTTCGGTACAGCTTTTCATCCACAGACAGATGGACAGACTGAGAGAGTCAATCAGATTCTGGAGGACATGTTGAGAGCTTGTGCGCTAGACTATGGGTCTAGTTGGGATGATAATTTGCCATACGCGGAGTTCTCGTACAACAACAGCTACCAGGCCAGTTTGAAGATGGCACCATTTGAAGCCCTGTATGGAAGAAGATGCCGAACCCCGTTGATGTGGGATCAAGTTGGAGACCGTCAGTTGTTTGGACCGGATTTGATTAAAGAGTCAGAAGAGAAGGTTAAGCTGATTTGAGATAGACTGAAGGTAGCTTAGTCTAGGAAGAAGAGTTATGCCGATTCAAAACGCAACGAGGTAGCCTATGAAATTGGAGACAGAGCATATCTTCGTGTGTCACCTATGCGAGGAGTTAAGCGTTTCGGAGTTAAGGGAAAGTTAGCCCCAAGATTTGTAGGACCATACCGAGTTTTGGAACGTATGGGAGAGGTTGCCTACAAGTTGGAGTTACCCGAAGGACTGTCGGGAGTTCATGATGTGTTTCACGTTTCCCAGTTGAAGAAGTGCCATGCAGAGATGGTGGATATTCCTCTAAGAGATACAGTGCCACTGGAAGCAATTCAGTTAGATAGTGATTTGACATATGAGGACAAACCAGTCAAGATTCTCGAATTTGCCAGCCGAGATACTCGCAGCAAGGTTATCAAGTTTTGCAAAGTTCATTGGAGCCACCATACCGAGGATGAAGCCACCTAGGAAAGAGAGGATGATCTACGGAAAGACCACCCACACCTATTTTCTAGCCAACCCGAATCTCGACGACGAGATTCATCTTAAGGGGGTAGGTTTGTAACTTTTAATTTGGAATGTTATACACAGGTCATTCATGCATATCATATTTTATTGCATTTTGTTTCGCGATCCTCGAAATTCTAAGCAACTCAAGGACCCTCGGATTGACTTGGGGATATACCTTCTCAATATTTTTGAAACAACTGTGTAGTGAAATAAAATATATTCCTTTGCAGTAGGGAAAAATTGGCTTTTCGCAAAATCATGATAACCATAGAGCTTTTCCACCAGCCAAATATGCATGTAGTGATAGCTATTATTCATCATTATCCTATGGTGTGAATTTGCCATTACATTCATTGTACTAACCCTTTGTGGCTGCAACGTCTCATGTTGCAGGAATCTTACGACAAGTAAGTGATACGTTAGGGTTATGATTTCTACACTCAACTTTGTCGTTGGTGTTGATGGGAATCCACAACCTTGTTGTTACTTCCGCTATTTGGATTGAGGTAATAGTATTTACGTTACTTTATACATGTGATTTACGTCTGTTATAAATCCTCGGGTACTGTGTGTGTCAGCATACCGATCCAGGGATGACAGTTAAGCACAGAGACTTGACCGTCTGAGGTCGGGTCGCTACACGGAAGGACTGCGGAAGTCCCTGGAGCATTCAGATGCATACTTTCTAGTGCAATAGCAAGCGTTGGAGGATTTTAGCACCAAACAGGACAAAGCTAATAAGCTTGCTAAGCTTATTGCCAGCATGGTGGATACCACATTTCTTGAGCTCTTCTGAAGTTGTTTCAGTATGCTATTGTTTTGCTGGTGCGTTTATTTGCACTGGTGGCCAATTTTGACGGCCAGTGTATGTAATATGCTTCTTTGTTCCCTATATTTGCACTGGTGGCGAACTTTGATTCCCAGTGGATGTAATATGTGTAATAGCGGTAATAGGCTAGCATTAATTGCTTGCTTATTTATTTCCTTATTGTCTTGTTTAGTTGTTTGCTTGTAGTCACTGCAGTTCTTTTTCTGTGTTTTTCTAGTGGCCACAATAACCTATTTTTGGAAACTAGGCCAAAATAATCATGGCAACACACGGACTGTTGTAACCATGGGCCTCCTGCGGGCCGTATGATCCATGGGCTTCTATGGGCCGTAGGATCCATTGGCCTTCTATACGGGCCATAGGATCCATGGGCCTTCTACGGGCCGTATGATCCATGGGCCTTTTACGGGCCGTAGGATCCATGGGCCTTCTACGGGGCGTATCGTCATTTCGCCAATCATGGGCCATACTATTCGTGGACAATAACGGGCCGTTAGTAGGCCGTATTTGATAACTCTATGAAAACAGCCCAACGGGTTTTTTTGACATGAAAACGGCCCACGTATTGACGGGCCACAAACGGGCCGACTGTAACCATAGGTTGAATTTGGCCCACAAGCAGAAAATGACAGTAACAGGCCGTAAGTAACCAAATGCTGGAAATGAGCCCAAGAATAAATGGGCACTGAGAAGGCCGAAAGATAACATGGGCTGGAAACGGCCCAACGGAATAATGGGTCGTTAATGGGTATAAAGTGATACACTGTTCATTACGGGGCAGTTTTACCACGGGCCGTTAAGGGGCCGAGGGTTACTAAGGGCCTCATATGGGCCGAAAGACGTCATGGGCCATACACGGGCCGGAAGTTAAAATGGGCTAGAATTATATTGGACGGCCCAGATGACGCTACTGGGCGTAATTCGGATAGGCCGTAAACGGGCCCTGCGATAGCGGGCTGTAAATGGGCTATATGCGAACAGGTCGTTAACAGGCTTGCCGTGGGCTGGCCTGCCACCTTTTGACCAAGTCAAATGAGCCGGCCTTTTCACAGGAATGGGCCTCTGTTGGGCCGTGCCACATGTCGATGTATCATAGGTGCTTTGGGTCCAATGAGTGGATGCCATCTGTCCCAACGGTGAGCCGACACGTGTTTCCTCCAGCCAATGATGATTTTACACATGGCAAATCCCCATTGGTTGGGGCTGTTAACGGGTTATCGGATCCAAAACCGGACCCGATAGCTTAACGGTGTTCTGTTACGGTGGATGACACGTGTCGGTCACCCATGACGAAAGCACTTCTGTGACACGCGATTTATCGTCATGGAAGTGGACACTTCCGTGATGATAATTTTGGTAATGTCATGGAACACTTCTACGACAGCACAGGTATGACTATCTTGATTCTGTCATAAATTCGTCATGGATGTACATGCATGACAGAAAACGTGACCTACTGTGACAAACACGTATCATCACGGAAGTGTATTTTTTTTGTAGTGCGAGTAGTTTGATAACAAGATAATTTGTAACGAGCAACTAAAGGTAATGGTAAATAATATGCAGCAAGGTATCCCAATCCTGTTGTGGCAAAGGACAGGCCAAAACAGTCTATTATGATAAGCAAAGCGTTCTTGAGGGTACACGAGAATTTCATCTAGCTAGTCACTTTCATCATGTTGGTTTGATTCTTGTTCGCTTCTTTGATAATTTGATATGTGGGTGGACCGGTGCTTAGGTCTGTTCTTACTTGAACAAACCTCCTACTTATGATTAACCCCCTCGCAAGCATCCGCAACTATGAGAAAAGTATTAAGATAAAATCTAACCATAGCATTAAACTTTTTGATCCAAATCGGTCCCTTACGAAGTAGCACACAAACTAGGGTTTAAGCTTTTGTCACTCTAGCAACCCATCTTCAAATAACTACTGCACAAAGCATTCCCTTAGGCCCAAATATGGTGAAGTGTCATGTAGTCGACGTTCACATGACACCACTAAGGGAATCACAACATACATATCATCAAAATATCGAACACATATCAAGTTCACATGATTACTTGCAACAAGATTTCTCCCGTGACCTCGAGAACAAAAGTAACTACTCACAAATGATAATCATGCTCAAGATCACAGGGGTATTAAATAGCATAATGGATCTGAACATATAATCTTCCACCAAATAAACCATATAGTAATCAACTACAATATGTAATCAACACTACTAGTCATCCACAAGTACCAATCTAAGGTTCCGGTACAAAGATTGAACACAACAGATGAACTAGGGTTTGAGGGGAGATGGTGTTGTTGAATATGTTGATGGAGATTGCCCTCCCCAAGATGGGAGAGTTGTTGGTGGTGATGATGACGATGATTTCCCCCTCCGGAAGGGAAGTTCCCCCGGCGGAATCGCCCCGCCGTAGGGCAAAAGTGCTCCTGCCCAAGTTCCTCCTCGAGACGGCTGCGCTTCATCCCGAAAGTCCTCTCCTTATTTTTTTTTCTAGCTCAAAATGACTTATATACCATAAGAGGGGCACCGGAGGTGGGCCGAGGAGGGACAACCCACCAGGGCGCGCCTAGGCTCCCTGGCACGCCCAGGTGGGTTGTGCCCACCTGGTGGGCCCCCTCTGTTAGTTATTTGCTCCAATATTCCTCATGTCTTCCAAAATAATTCTCCATCAATTTTGAGCCCATTTGGAGATGTGAAGAATAGGTAACTCTGCGTAGCTTTTCTAGGTCCAGAATTCCAGCTGCTGGTATTCTCCCTCTTTGTGTGAGCCTTGCATATTATGAGAGAAAAGGCATTAGAAATACTCCAAAAGGCATTATTATGCATAAAACACAGTAAATAACAGTAGGTAAACATGATGCAAAATGGACGTATCAACTCCCGCAAGCGTAGACCTCGCTTGTCCTCAAGCGAAAAACCGATATCGAAAAACATGTCCACATGCTTAGAGAGAGAGGTGTCGAGAAAAACAAAATACAAACATAGAAGCATCATGTATATTATTATAACAGCAACATACTTTATTACAGAACTTTTAATATAAAACTTTATCAAGAAACTTTTATCATATAACTTCTCATGAACAAGTAACGATTCATCACAACATCGAAGTATAAAGCATAAACTCTATTGAAAACCAACAAACTATGTTCTCAGTCAACTTTGCAACTACAATTCATCATCTTTTCTGGAAGGGTCACATACCAGAGCCTTTTGGCAAGTCCACATACTCAACCATCATATATTCTTCTATGATTGCTAACACTCACCGCATACCCATGAGCAAAAAGTTTCAACCAGACACATAGGAAGATAGGGGCTTATAGTTTCGCCTCCCAGCGTATTCACCTCAAGGGTGATGTCAACAATAATTACTTATGCCCACCCATATTCAACTAGATATATGTGCCTAGATCTTTCCTCACCACGTGATGCTTGCAAAAGAGAAAATAAAAAAGGAATAGGGAGGAATACTTTGACTCTTGCATAAAAGTGAATACATACAAGTAAAATATAGGCCCTTTGCAGAGGGAAGCAGAGGTGGCCATGCACTTTTTGGTTGTATGCTCAATCTCTTAGTGCAAAAGAACATCACGTTATATTGCCCCTTGTGATAGCAACCTTTATTATGCAGTCTGTCGCTTTTATTATTTTGCCATCACAAGTTCGTAAACGCTCAATTTTCTCTTACACTAAATGATCTAACACATTTAGAAGCTGTTTTTATTGCCTTATTACACCGATGAGAACTTACTTGAAGGATTTTACTCAATCCATAGGTAGGTATGGTGGACTCTCAAAGCAAGATTTGGGTTTAAGGGTTTTTTTGATGCACAAGTAGTATTTCTACTTAGTGCGGAATTTTTGGCTAGCAAAGATAGGGGCAAGCACCACATGTTAAAGGATCTATGACAATATACCTTCTATGTGAATATGAACAAACATAAATCATTACGTTGTCTTCCTTGTCCAACGTCAACAATTTTGGCATATAATATTTTGATGAGGGCTCACAATCATAAACAATATCCAAGATAGTGTATTTGCATGTGAATCCTCTCTTCCCTTATTAATTCTTTCATGAATTGCATCATTGACCAATGATATGTTTGTCAATCTCCAATAAATTTTACTACTTATACTCTTCCTTATGTGATGTCATTACTTACCATAAGATTAGCATATGATATTTTTCATTTATTTTCCTTTCTTTTTATTGGAAAATGAAAGTAAATAAAGCAAAACTCAAACTAAACTTTATTATATATCTCGCACACGATTACAAGGATAGAAAGATCACTAAGCAAACACACGAAAAAGATTGAACTAAAATCTTTTATTCAACTAAATCAAAAGATAACTAAAGATTGAATTAAGATAAATAAAGGCAAAAGATAGTGGTGGTGATACGATACCGGGGCACCTCCCCCAAGCTCCGCACAAGCCAAGGGGAGTGCCCATACCATGACCTCAAGTCTCCTTTGGTGGTTAAGAAGATGGAGGTGGTGTGATGAGGTAGTAGCGGTCTTGTCCTTCTCTTTCTCCAACTTGCATCTAAGGGTGAAATTATCCATCCTCAACTCATCATTCTCTATCTCAAGATTTATTATCCTTTTGCATAATGCCTCTTTGCTTTCTTGCTTGAAGCAAGGAGGGACTGGTTCATCTTCATTTCCTCATCGGTGTACCATGTATAGGGATAGGTATCCTTGAAGATATTTATATCCAAAGGCCGATAAGAAACTGGGCAATTCTCCTCAGAATATTGAGACAACATATTCTCAGATCTGTCAGAACACAGCAAGAAAGAAGAATGAGAGATTTCTCCGCGATACGGTGTTAATGGGTTTGGGGGTATATACAGATTTTTTTATCTTGGAAAACAAGCAAACGGGAGAAAAATGGAGTCCGGAAGGTACCCGAGGTGGGCACAACCCACCTGGGCGCGCCTGGCTTGGCGCACCCTGGTGTCTTGTGCCCACCAGGGTTGCCTTCCTGGTTGTTTCTTATTTTCTTAATTTTTGCAATATTCCAAAGCAGACAAAAAATATTTTTGCGGATTTTTCTGAGCCCGTTTACTTACCGTATCACGTACCTCCTCTTTTTCACGATTCTGGAGTGTTTCAGAAGGTTTCTTTTATGTGTTCTTCCGGTGTCATAGGCTAGATAATATTTGTTTCAACATTAATGCGCGTACCTGAGATATAATGTTTTATTCTTTCCCCATTGACAACCTTCGGGTTAGTACCTTTGGCATTATTTATTTTGATAGCTCCAGAACGATAAACTTCTTCGATAACATAAGGTCCTTCCCATTGGGAGAGAAGTTTTCCTACAAAGAATCTGAAATGAGAGTTGTACAAAATAACATATTCTCCAACTTTAAACTCGTGCTTTTGGATTCTTTTTTCATGCCACCTTTTAACTTTTTCTTTAAATAATTTGCAATTTTCATAAGCTTGGGTCCTCCATTCATTTAATGAGCTAATATCAAACAACCTGTTTTCATCGGCAAGTTTTAAATCATAGTTCAGTTTTTTAATTGCCCAATATACTTTATGTTCTAACTCAAGAGGCAAATGACAAGCTTTTCCATAAACCATTTTATAGGAGACATACCCATAGGATTTTTATAAGCTGTTCCGTAAGCCCAAAATGTATCATCCAATTTCTTAGACCAATTCTTTCGGGACCTATTAACGGTTTTTTGTAAAATTAATTTTATTTCTCTATTGCTAATTTCAACTAGACCACTAGACTAAGGATGATAGGGTGAAGCAATTCTATGGTTGACATCATACTTAGCAAGCATTTTACGGAAAGCACCATGAAGAAAGTGTGAACCACCATCAGTCATTAAATATCTAGGGACTCCAAACCTTGGGAAAATAACTTCCTTAAGCATTTTAATAGAGGTGTTGTGATCATCACTACTAGTTGGAATAGCATCTACCCACTTAGTAACATAATCACCAACAACCAAAATATGAGTATACCCATTAGAGGAAGGAAAAGGTCCCATGTAATCAATACCCCAAACATCAAATGGTTCTACAGCAAGTGAATAATTCATAGGCATTTCTTGACCCTTACCGATATTACCAATTCTTTGACATTCATCACAACATAAAACAAACTTACCGGAATCCTTTGAAGAGAGTAGGCCAATAAAACCCATATTGCAATACCTTGTGAGTAGTTCTATCTCCCGCATGATGCCCTCCATAAGCTTCAGAATGACATTTCCATAGGATTTGTCCCTTTAATATCTCTAGGACATGGCATTTTCTGAATTGCATCAACTTTAGCTTTATCCACCTCAATACCTCATTCAGAAATTTTATGTCCCAAGAAGATACCTTCATTAACCATAAAGTGGCACTTCTCCCAATTCAAGACAAGATTAGTTTGCTCACATCTCTGCAAAACTCGATCAAGGTTGCTCAAGCAATCATCAAAAGAAGTTCCGTAAACGGAAAAATCATCCATGAAAACCTCAACAATATTTTCACAAAAGTAAGAGAATATAGCAGTCATACATCTTTGAAAGGTAGCAGGTGCATTGCATAAACGAAAAGGCATACGTCAATAAGCATAAGTTCCAAAAGGGCAAGTAAAGGTGGTTTTCTCTTGATCAGGTTGTGAGACAGGTATTTGAGAAAAACCAGAATATCCATCAAGAAAGCAAAAGTGTGTGTACTTTGATAATCTTTCTAACATTTGATAAATAGAAGCCAAAGGGTAATCATCTTTTCTAGTTGCTTTATTTAATTTTCTAAAATCAATTACCATTCTATAGCTAGTGGCAATTCTTTGTGGAATAAGTTCATTTTTATCGTTAGGAACAACAGTAATACCTCCCTTATTAGGGACACAGTGAACGGGACTTACCCATCTACTATAAGCTATGGGATAGATTATACCTGCTTCACGAAGCTTTAATTTTTAGTTCTTACCACTTCTTTCATTTTAGGATTCAACCGTCGTTGGTGATCAACAACAGGTTTAGCATCAGGTTCCATATTAATCTTGTGCTGACATAGAGTGGGACTAATGCCCTTAAGATCATCAAGAGTATATCCAATAGCAGCTCGGTGCTTCTTCAGAATTTTCAATAATCATTCTTCTTCATGTTCTGAAAGGTTAGCACTAATAATAACAGGATATATCTTATTCTCATCAAGATAAGCACATTTCAAGGTGTCCGGCAATTGTTTTAATTCAAACAAAGGATCACCCTTAGGTGGAGGAGGACCTCCCAGAGTTTCAATAGGAAAATTGTGTTTAAGCAGAGGTCGTTGTTCATAGAATATTTTATCTATTTCATTTTTTGCATGCATATGCATATCATTTTCATGGTCTAGCAAATATTGTTCTAGTGGATCAGTAGGAGGCACGGCAATAGAAGCAAGAGCAATTATTTCATCTTTACTAGGTAATTCTTTCTTATGAGGTTGTCTATTAAACTTGAAGAAATTAAATTCATGAGACTCATCACCAAAACTAACACCGACGGTTTGTTTTTTACAATCTATTTTAGCATTAATGGTGTTCAAGAAAGGTCTACCAAAGATAATAGGACAAAAGTCATCTTGTGGGGAACCAAGAACAAGAAAATCAGTAGGATATTTTATTTTCCCACACAAGACTTCAACATTTCTAACAATCCCAAGTGGTGTGATGGTGTCTCTATTAGCAAGTTTAATAGTAACATACATGTCTTCTATTTCAGCGGGTGCTATATCATTCATAATTTCTTGGTATAAGGTAAATGGAATAAGACTCACGCTAGCACCTAAGTCACATAAACCGTGATAACAGTGATCTCCTATTATGACTGAGACAACAGGCATGCCAACAACGGGTCTATGTTTATCTTTTTCATCGGGTTTAACAATTCTAGCAGCTTCATCGCAGACGTAAATAACATGCCCATCTATATTTTGTACCAAGAGATCATTAACCATAGCAACATTAGGTTCTACTTTCATTCGTTCAACAGGTTTAGGTGCTCTAATATTACTTTTATTGACCACGGTTGAAACCTTAGCATGTTCTTTTATCCTAATAGGGAAAGGTGGTTTTTCAATATAAGCAGGGGGAACAACTGGGTCAGCATTGTAAATAATAGTTTCATCTTTAGCTATGACTGGTTCTTTAATTTCTTATTTAATAGGTGGATGATATTTAAACCACCTCTCCTTAGGGAGATCAACTTGAGTAGCAATAGATTCACAAAAATAGGCTACTATCTCAGAGTCAAGTCCATATTTAGTGCTAAACTTGTGAAAAGCATCGGCATTCATAAAAGATTTAACACAATCAAACTTAAGCTTAATACCTGAATCCTTACCTTCGTCGAGTTCCCAATCTTCAGAGTTGAATTTAATTCTTTCCAAAAGATCCCACTTCAATTCAATAGTCTTCTTCATAAAAGAACCAGTACAAGAAGTATCGAGCATGGATTGATCATCACGAGAAAGCCAAGCATAAAAAATCTGAATAATAATTTCTCTTGAAAGCTCATGATTGGGGCATGAATATAACATTGACTTAAGCCTCCCCCAAGCTGGAGCAATACTTCCTCCTTCACGGGGCCAACAATTATATATATAATTCCGATCACGATGAACTAGATGCATAGGATAATTTTTTAGTGAAAGTCCAATTTCAATTCCAATATCCAATATCATCGCATAGCCTATACCATGCCAATGTTTTCCCCTTCAAAGATAAAGGGAAAACCTTCTTCTTGGCTTCATCTCGGGGAAACCTGCAAGCTTAAATAATCCACAAATTTCATCTACATATATCAAGTGCATATTAGGATGTTCGGTTCCATCTCCTGCATAAGGATTAGCTAGCAGTTGTTCTATCATAACCGAAGGAATTTCATAACCAATATTTTCAGTAGGTGCAGTAGGTTGAGGGGCAACTAATTGTGGTTCCGGTCAAGGTGAAGAAACCCGGAACAAACCCCTCAAAGGATTGTTTCTAGAGTAACAAGTGACAATAAATTTCAGCACTTTGTAATTATTTTTCCTTACCAATTTCCACTTACCAAGAGCGCTTTACTCCCTGGCGACGATGCAAGAAAAGAGCCTTGATAACCCATAAGTATAGGGGATCAATCGTAGTCCTTTTGATAAGTAAGAGTGTCGAACCAAACGAGGAGTAGAAGGAAATGACAATTGGTTTTCAGCAAGGTATTCTCTACAAGCACTGAAATTATAAGTAACGAGTAGTTTGATAACAAGATAATTTGTAACGAGCAAGTAACGGTAACGGTAAATAATATGAAGCAAGATATCCCAATCCTCTTGTGGCAAAGGACAGGCCAAAATGGTCTCTTATGATAAGCAAAGCGTTCTTGAGGGTACATGGGAATTTCATCTAGTTACTTTCATCATGTTAGTTTGATTCGTGTTCGCTACTTTGATAATTTTATATGTGGGTGGACCGGTGTTTAGGTTTGTTCTTACTTGAACAAACCTCCTACTTATGATTAATCCCCTCGCAAGCATCCGCAACTACCAGAAAAAATATTAAGATAAAATCTAACCATAGCATTAAACTTTTTGATCCAAATCGGTCCCTTACGAAGTAGCGCATAAACTAGGGTTTAAGCTTCTGTCACTCTAGCAACCCATCATCTAATAACTACTCCACAATGCATTCCCTTAGGCCCAAATATGGTGAAGTGTTATTTTGTCGACGTTCACATGACACCACTAAGGGAATCACAACATACATATCATCAAAATATCAAACACATATCAAGTTCCCGTCATTACTTGCAACAAGATTTCTCCCGTGACCTCAAGAACAAAAGTAACTACTCAAAAATGATAATCATGCTCAAGATAAGAGGGGTATTAAATAGCATAATGGACCTGAACATATAATCTTCCACCAAATAAACCATATACTAATCAACTACAATATGCAATCAACACTACTAGTCACCCACAAGTACCAATCTAAGGTTCCGCTACAAAGATTGAACACAAGAGATGAACTAGGGTTTGAGGGGAGATGGTGTTGTTGAAGATATTGATGGAGATTGCTCTCCCCAAGATGGGAGAGTTGTTGGTGATGATGATGACGATTATTTCCCCCTCCGGGAGCGAAGTTCCCCCAGCGGAATCGCTCCGCCGGAGGGCAAAAGTGCTCCTGCCCAAGTTCCGCCTCGAGACGGCGGCGCTTCATCCCGAAAATCCTCTCCTTATTTTTTCTAGGTCAAAATGACTTATATACCAGAAGAGGGGCACCGGAGGTGGGCCGAGGAGGGCACAACCCACCAGGGCGCGCCTGGGCTCCCTGGCGCGCCCAGGTGGGTTGTGCCCACCTGGTGGACCCCTATGGTAGTTACTTGCTCCATTATTCCTCATATATTCCAAAACAATTCTCCGTAAATTTTCACCCCATTTGGAGATGTGCACAATAGGTAACTCTTCGTAGCTTTTCCAGGTCCATAATTCTAGCTGCCGGTATTCTCCCTCTTACTGTGAACCTTGCATATTATGAGGGAAAAGGCATTACATTACTCTGAAAGGCATTATTATGCATAAAACATAGTAAATAACAGTAGGTAAACATGATGCAAAATGGACGTATCAACTCCCCCAAGCATAGACCTCACTTGTCCTCAAGCGAAAAACCGATATCGAAAAACATGTCCACATGCCTAGAGAGAGAGGTGTCGATAAAAACAAAATACAAACATGGAAGCATCGTGTATATTTTTATAATAGCAACAAACTTTATTAAAGAACTTTTAATATAAAACTTTGTCATGCAACTTTTATCATATAACTTCTCATGAACAAGTAATGATTCATCACAACATCGAAGTATAAACCATAAACTCTATTGAAAACCAACAAACTATGTTCTTAGTCAACTTTGCAACTACAATTCATCATCTTTTTAGGAAGGGTCACGTATTGGGAGCCTTTTGGCAAGTCCACATACTCAACCATCATATAGTCTTCTATGATTTCTAACACTCACCGCATACCCATGAGGAAAAAGTTTCAACCAGACACATAGGAAGATAGGGGCTTATTGTTTCGCCTCCCAACATATTCATCTCAAGGGTGATGTCAACAATAATAACTTATGCCCACCCATATTCAACTGGATATATGTGCCTAGATCTTTCCTCACCACATGATGCTTGCAAAAGAGAAAATAAAAAAGGAATAGGGAAGAATACTTTGACTCTTCACTGGTGCGCGTCGGTCCTAAACAAATGGTTTAAAACCCATTTCCGCGGCGGCATTTGGAACCGTCGCCAAGTGAGTGTGGGCGATAGGGGGGTCCTTCCCACATGACCCAGAAAACGTCGGGGATAGGGCCCCTACAGTACTCCTACTCATTTCTGCTTGCATTGCCATCGCAGTCGGTATTCTGTGGTGCTACGTTTACGATGCGCGGCCCATCACAAATGGTTCACTATTATAGAACGTGTATGATGCGCGGCCCATCACAAACGGTTCACCGTTAAGAAGATTAGCTAATCGTCGTACGAGTGTCGAACGGGATTACGAAATGTCAGCTGTCGTAACATCGGCGTACACGACAACTATCGCACACGCTATTCTGTGGTGCAACGTTTACGATGCATACTTCATCAGAAACAGTTCATGGTTGTGAATAGTGTACGATAAGGCAACTAACACAAACGTTTAGTTTGCCCGCACCGTTTGTGATATTGTGTGACATCGCACATGCTTTGCAAACGGCAAATGTGTGCATGCTTGCACACGTTTCCTCCCTGTGAACCGTCTCGGGTTATGGTGCATATCGCAAACATTTGTGTTTTACCAACCGTGTGTGCCGGAACAACCTGGAGAGCATAATTTCACCATAATTTATTTGCTGCTCTTCCAAATTGTACGGATTTGGATTTGGATTTGAATGTATGCTATAGCTTTATTCATATCCATCAGGTTCAACAACCAATGCATTATTCGATTCATAGGTACATATGTTCAAGAATTACATGAGAACCAAATAAAGAATGATGAACCATAGTTTTATACTTGTACTATTAAAGATAGTAAAGAACGAGGTGAAATATATTCTTGTTGCTGAACAAGGTGAAGCGGAATGCCCATATTGTGCACTCCTCCATGCAGAAGGCACGCATGACTCTAGTCCAACCCCTTGTGATGGCCGACCGCCCATCCTTCACAGTCTTCATGAAAACATCTGGATAATCATCGTGTTCTGGTAGAAATATTTTAACCTTTGCATGCCCACCAATCATGTAGTTTGAGAGGTAATCTTGAGTAAACTGCTTTGGCAACCACTACAAAGGAATAAGATTTCAGACATTGTCATCTAACACAACTCATTATGGGCAGTAAAAAGAAGGCTGCAGAGTTCTTACTTACCATCCTGAAGTTTGCTGTTGTCTTGGATAAAGTGTAAACCAATAGTTTAATTGCCATCTTTGGACCCATTTTACTAACAATCTTTATCAACTTCCTCACTTGATGCTGGTTCATCGATATCTCTTTGACCCATACGTAGAAAGGGTCAAAACGCGGATCTTTACCAATGACATATGTACCTAAAAGCACCAAGTTAATATTAGAAGCTAAACAGCAATTGCACAATGATGTAGTACAACACTCTTTTATAATATGTCTATATACATCCGTATGTGGTAGTCCATTTGAAATCTCTAAAAAGACAAATATTTAGGAATGGAGGGACTATCTTATAACATCCAATATACTCACATATTAGATGAATTAACATCTTATATTATGGGCCGGAAGGAGTTTAGTTCATTCTTACAAATTATTTGCGGCTGTATCCATGGGTTACAGTTAGTTTGAGCTAGTTCGGGCTCAAATAGCCCTAAAGTATATCTAAACATGAGGGCTAGTTTGAGCTAGTTGCTGAAGGAAATATGCCCTGGAGGCAATAATAAAGTTGTTATTTATATTTCCTTATATCATGATAAATGTTTATTATTCATGCTAGAATTGTATTAACCGGAAACTTAGTACATGTGTGAATACATAGACAAACAGAGTGTCACTAGTATGCCTCTACTTGACTAGCTCGTTGAATCAAAGATGGTTAAGTTTCCTAGCCATAGACATGAGTTGTCATTTGATTGACGGGATCACATCATTAGAGAATGATGTGATTGACTTGACCCATTCCGTTAGCTTAGCACTTGACCGTTTAGTATATTGCTATTGCTTTCTTCATGACTTATACATGTTCCTATGACTATAAGATTATGCAACTCCCGAATACCGGAGGAACACTTTGTGTGCTACCAAACATCACAACGTAACTGGGTGATTATAAAGGTGCTGTACAGGTGTCTCCAATGGTACTTGTTGAGTTGGCATAGATCGAGATTAGGATTTGTCACTCCGATTGTCGGAGAGGTATCTCTGGGCCATCTCGGTAATGCACATCACTATAAGCCTTGAAAGCAATGTGACTAATGAGTTAGTTGCGGGATGATGCATTACGGAACGAGTAAAGAGACTTGCCGGTAACGAGATTGAACTAGGTATTGAGATACCGACGATCGAATCTAGGGCAAGTAACATACCGATGACAAAGGGAACAACGTATTTTGTTATGCGGTTTGACCGATAAAGATCTTCGTAGAATATGTGGGAGCCAATATGAGCATCCAGGTTCCGCTATTGGTTATTGACCGGACACATATCTCGGTCATGTCTATATAGTTCTCGAACCCGTAGGCTCCGCATGCTTAACGTTCGGTGACTATCGGTATTATGAGTTTATGTGTTTTGATGTACCGAAGGTAGTTCGGAGTCCCGGATATGATCACGGACATGACGAGGAGTCTCGAAATGGTCGAGACATAAAGATCGATATATTGGAAGCCTATGTTTGGACATCGGAATGGTTCCGGAAGAGTTTGGGCATTTACCGAAGTACCGGGAGGTTACCGGAACCCCCCGGGGAGTATATGGGCCTTATTGGGCCTTAGTGGAATAGAGGAGAGGATGGCCAAGGTGGAGGGCGCGCCCGCTAGCCCAATCCGAATTGGCTGGGGGGCCGGCCCCCCCTTTCCTTCCCTCCCTCTCCCCCTTCCTTCTATCCTACTCCAACAAGGAAAAGGGGGAATCCTACTCCCACCGGGAGTAGGACTCCCCCCTTGGGCGCGCCTAGGAGGCCGGCCCTCTCCCCCTCCTCCACTACTTTATATACGGGTGAGGGGGCACCCCATAGACACACAAGTTGATCATTGATCTCTTAGCCGTGTGCGGTGGCCCCCTCCACCATAATCCACCTCGGTCATATAGTTGCAGTGCTTAGGCGAAGCCCTGCGCCGGTAGCTTCATCATCACCGTCATCACGCCGTCGTGCTGACGAAGCTCTCCCTCGACACTCTGCTGGATCGTGAGTTCGTGGGACGCCACCGAGCCTAACATGTGCAGATCGCGAAGGTGCCGTACTTTCAATACTAGGATCGGACGATCATGAAGACGTACGACTACATCAACCGCGTTGTCATAACGCTTCCGCTTACAGTCTACGAGGGTACGTGGCCAACACTCTCCCCTCTCGTTGCTATGCATCACCATGATCTTGCGTGTGCGTAGGAATTTTTTTGAAATTACTACGTTCCCCAACAGTGGCATCGGAGCCAGGTTTATGCGTAGATGTTATATGCACGAGTAGAACACAAGTGAGTTGTGGGCGATAATAGTCGTACTACTTACCAGCATGTCATACTTTGATTCGGCGGTATTGTTGGATGAAGCGGCCTGGACCGACATTACGCGTACGCTTACGCGAGACTGGTTCTACCGACGTGCTTCGCACACAAGTGGCTGGCGGGTGTCAGTTTCTCCAACTTTAGTTGAATCGAGTGTCGCTATGCCCGGTCCTTGTTGAAGGTTAAAACAACACATACATGACGAAAAATCATTGTGGTTTTGATACGTAGGTAAGAACGGTTCTTGCTCAGCCCGTAGCAGCCACGTAAAACTTGCAACAACAAAGTAGAGGACGTCTAACTTGTTTTTGCAGGGCATGTTGTGATGTGATATGGTCAAGACATGATGCTAAATTTTATTGTATGAGATGATCAAGTTTTGTAACGAAGTTATCGGCAACTGGCAGGAGCCATATGGTTGTCGCTTTACTGTATGAAATGCAATCGCCATGTAATTGCTTTACTTTATCACCAAGCAGTAGCGATAGTCGTAGAAGCAATAGTTGGCGAGATGACAACGATGCTACGATGGAAATCAAGGTGCCGCGCCGGTCACGATGGTGATCATGACGGTGCTTTGGAGATGGAGATCAAAGGCACAAGATGATGATGGCCATATCATATCACTTATATTGATTGCATGTGATGTGTATCCTTTATGCATCTTATTTTGCTTAGTTTGACGGTAGCATTATCATATGATCTCTCACAAAATTTCAAGGTACAAGTGTTCTTCCTGAGTATGCACCATTGCGAAAGTTCGTCGTGCCGAGACACCACGTGATGATCGAGTGTGATAAGCTCTACGTTCACATACAATGGGTGCAAGCCAGTTTTGCACACGCAGAATACTCGGGTTAAACTTGACGAGCCTAGCATATGCAGATATGGCCTCGGAACACTCAGACTGAAAGGTCGAGCGTGAATCATATAGTAGATATGATCAACATAGTGATGTTCACCATTGAATACTACTCCATCTCACGTGATGATCGGACATGGTTTAGTTGATATGGATCACGTGATCACTTAGATGATTAGAGGGATATCTATCTAAGTGGGAGTTCTTTAGTAATATGATTAATTGAACATTAATTTATCATGAACTTAGTACCTGATAGTATTTTGCATGTCTATGTTGTTGTAGATAGATGGCCCGTGTTGTTGTGCCATTGAATTTTAATGCGTTCCTAGAGAAAGCTAAGTTGAAAGATGATGGTAGCAACTACACGGACTGGGTCCGTAACTTGAGGATTATCCTCATTGCTGCACAGAAGAATTGTGTCCTGGAAGCACCGCTAGGTGCCAAACCCGCTGCAGGAGCAATGCCAGATGTTATGAACGTCTGGCAGAGCAAAGCTGATGACTACTGGATAGTTCAATGTGTCATGCTTTACGGCTTAGAACCAGGACTTCAAGGACGTATTGAACGTCATGGAGCATATGAGATGTTCCAGGATTTGATGTTAATATTTCAAGCAAAAGCCCGGATTGAGAGATATGAAGTCTCCAATAAGTTCTACAGCTGCAAGATGGAGGATAATAGTTCTGTCAGTGAGCATATACTCAAAATGTCTGGGTATAACAATCACTTGATTCCACTGGGAGTTAATCTTCCTGATGATAGTGTCATTGACAGAATTCTTCAATCACTGCCACCAAGCTACAAGAGCTTCGTGATGAACTATAACATGCAAGGGATGGATAAGACAATTCCCGAGCTCTTCGCAATGCTAAAGGCTGTGGAGGTAGAAATCAAGAAGGAGCATCAAGAGTTGATGGTCAACAAGACCACCAGTTTCAAGAAAAAGGGTAAAGGGAAGAAGGGGAACTTCAAGAAGAACGGCAAGCAAGTTGCTGCTCAAGTGAAGAAGCCCAAGTTTGGACCTAAGCCTGAGACTGAGTGCTTCTACTTCAAAGGGACTGGTCACTGGAAGCGGAACTGCCCCAAGTATTTAGCGGATAAGAAGGATGGCAAGGTGAACAAAGGTATATGTGATATACATGTTATTGATGTGTACCTTACTAATGCTCGCAGTAGCACTTGGGTATTTGATACTGGTTCTGTTGCTAATATTTGCATCTCGAAACAGGGACTACGGATTAAGCGAATATTGGCTAAGGACGAAGTGACGATGCGCGTGGGAAATGGTTCCAAAGTCGATGTGATCGCGGTTGGCACGCTACCTCTACATCTACATTCGGGATTAGTTTTAGACCTGAATAATTGTTATTTGGTGCCAGCGTTAAGCATGAACATTATATCTTGATCTTGTTTGATATGAGATAGTTATTCATTTAAATCAGAGAATAATGGTTGTTCTATTTATATGAGTAATATCTTTTATGGTCATGCACCCTTGAAGAGTGGTCTATTTTTGTTGAATATCGATAGTAGTGACACACATATTCATAATATTGAAGCCAAAAGATGCAGAGTTGATAATGATAGTGCAACTTATTTGTGGCACTGCCGTTTGGGTCATATTGGTGTAAAGCGCATGAAGAAACTCCATTTTGATGGACTTTTGGAATCACTTGATTATGAATCACTTGGTACTTGCGAACCATGTTTCATGGGCAAGATGACTAAAACTCCGTTCTTCGGAACAATGGAGCGAGCAACAGATTTGTTGGAAATCATACATACTGATGTATGTGGTCCGATGAATGTTGAGGCTCGCGGCGGGTATCGTTATTTTCTCACCTTCACAGATGATTTGAGCAGATATGGGTATATCAACTTAATGAAACATAAGTATGAAACATTTGAAAAGTTCAAAGAATTTCAGAGTGAAGTGGAAAATCATCATAACAAGAAAATAAAATTTCTACGATCTGATCATGGAGGAGAATATCTGAGTTACGAGTTTTGTCATCATTTGAAACAATGCGGAATAGATTCGCAACTCACGCTACCCGAAACACCACAGCGTAATGGTGTGTCCGAACGTCGTAATCGTACTTTACTAGATATGGTGCGATCTATGATGTCTCTTAC
Organism: Aegilops tauschii subsp. strangulata; assembly: GCF_002575655.3. Lineage (NCBI taxonomy): Eukaryota > Viridiplantae > Streptophyta > Magnoliopsida > Poales > Poaceae > Aegilops > Aegilops tauschii. Next base: position 365,097,131 of record NC_053035.3, on the reverse strand, counting down.
TGATTTACCGCTATCATTTTGGGGTTATGCTTCAGAGACGGCTGCATTCAATTAAATAGGGCACCATCTAATTCCGTTGAGACGACACCTTATGAACTGTGGTTTGGCAAGAAACCAAAGTTGTCGTTTCTTAAAGTTTGGGGCTGCGATGCTTATGTGAAAAAGCTTCAACCTGATAAGCTCGAACCCAAATCGGAGAAATGTGCCTTCATTGGATACCCAAAGGAGACTGTTGGTTACACCTTCTATAACAGATCCGAAGGCAAGACATTTGTTGCTAAGAATGGATCCTTTCTAGAGAAGGAGTTTCTCTCGAAAGAAGTGAGTGGGAGGAAAGTAGAACTTGATGACGTAACTGTACCTGCACCCTTATTGGAAAGTAGTTCATCACAGAAATTTGTTCCTGTGACTCCTACACCAATTAGTGAGGAAGCTAATGATGATGATCATATAACTTCAGATCAAGTTACTACCGAACCTCGTAGGTCAACCAGAGTAAGATCCGCACCAGAGTGGTATGGTAATACTGTTCTGGAGGTCATGTTACTTAACCATGACGAACCTACGAACTATGAGGAAGCGCTGATGAGCCCATATTCCATGAAATGGCTTGAGGCTATGAAATCTGAGATGGGATCCATGTATGAGAAAAAAATGTGGACTTTAGTTGACTTGCCCGATGATCGGCAAGCCATCGAGAATAAATGTATCTTCAAGAAGAAAACTGACGCTGGCGGTAATGTTATTGTCTACAAAGCTCGACTTGTTGCGAAAGGTTTTTGACAAGTTCAAGGAGTTGACTACGATGAGACCTTCTCACCCGTAGAGATGCTTAAGTCCGTCCGAATAATGTTAGCAATTGCTGCATTTTACGATTATGAAATTTGGCAAATGGATGTAAAGACATCATTCCTGAATGGATTTCTATAAGAAGAGTTGTAGATGATGCAACCTACAGGTGTTATCGATCCAAAGGATGCTAACAAAGTGTGCAAGCTCCAGTGATCCATTTATGGACTGGTGCAAGCATCTCGGAGTTGGAATAAGCGTTTTGATAGTGTGATCAAAGCATATGCTTTTATACAGACTTTTGGAGAAGCATGTATTTACAAGAAAGTGAGTGGGAGGTCTGTAGCATTTCTAATATTATATGTGGATGACATATTGTTGATTGGAAATGATATAGTATTTCTGGATAGCATAAAAGGATACTTGAACAAGAGTTTTTCAATGAAATACCTCGGTGAAGCTACTTATATATTGGGCATTAAGATCTATAGAGATAGATCAAGACGCTTAATTGGACTTTCAGAGAGCACATACCTTGGCAAAGTTTTGAAGAAGTTCAAAATGGATCAAGCAAAGAAAGGGTTCTTGCCTATCTTACAAGGTGTGAAGTTGAGTCAGACTCAACGCCCGACCACTGCAGAAGATAGAGATAAAATGAAAGGTGTTCCCTATGCTTCAGCCATAGGCTCTATCATGTATGCAATGTTGTGTACCAGACCTGATGTGTGCCTTGCTATCAGTTTAGCAGGGAGGTACCAAAGTAATCCAAGAGTGCATCACTGGACAGCGGTCAAGAACATCCTGAAATACCTGAAAAGGACTAAGGATATGTTTCTCGTTTATGGAGGTGACAAAGAGCTCGTCGTAGATGGTTATGTCGATGCAAGCTTTGACAATGATCCGGATGACTCTAATTCACAAACCAGATACGTGTTTATATTGAACGGTGGAGCTATCAGTTGGTGCAGTTCTAAGCAAAGCGTCGTGGCGGGATCTACATGTGAAGCGGAGTACATAGCTGCTTCGGAAGCAGCAAATGAAGGAGTCTAGATGAAGGAGTTCATATCTGATCTAGGTGTCATACCTAGTGCATCGGGTCCAATGAAAATCTTTTGTGACTATACTGGAGCAATTGCCTTGGCAAAGGAATCCAGATTTCACAAGAGAACCAAGCACATCAAGAGACGCTTCAATTCCATCCGCGATCAAGTCAAGGAGGGAGACATAGAGATTTGCAAGATACATACGGATCTGAATGTTGCAGACCCGTTGACTAAGCCTCTCTCACGAGCAAAACATGATCAGCACCAAGACTCCATGGGTGTTAGAATCATTACTGTGTAACCTAGATTATTGACTCTAGTGCAAGTGGGAGACTGAAGGAAATATGCCCTATAGGCAATAATAAAGTTGTTATTTATATTTCCTTATATCATGATAAATGTTTATTATTCATGCTAGAATTGTATTAACCGGAAACTTAGTACATGTGTGAATACATACACAAATAGAGTGTCACTAGTATGCCTCTACTTGACTAGCTCGTTGAATCAAAGATGGTTAAGTTTCCTAGCCATATACATGAGTTGTCATTTGATTAACAGGATCACATCATTAGAGAATGATGTGATTGACTTGACCCATTCCGTTAGCCTAGCACTTGATCGTTTAGTATATTGCTATTGCTTTCTTCATGACTTATACATGTTCCTATGACTATGATATTATGCAACTCCCGAATACCGGAGGAACACTTTGTGCGCTACCAAATGCCACAACGTAACTGGGTGATTATAAAGGTGCTCTACAGGTGTCTCTGATGGTATTTGTTGAGTTGGCATAGATCGAGATTAGGATTTGTCACTCCGATTGTCGGAGAGGTATCTCTGGGCCATCTCGGTAATGCACATCACTATAAGCCTTGCAAGCAATGTGACTAATGAGTTAGTTGCGAGATGATGCATTACGGAACGAGTAAAGAGACTTGCCAGTAACGAGATTGAACTAGGTATTGAGATACCGACGATCGAATCTCGGGCAAGTAACATACCGATGACAAAGAGAACAATGTATTTTGTTATGCGGTTTGACCGATAAAGATCTTCGTGGAATATGTGGGAGCCAATATGAGCATCCAAGTTCTGCTATTGGTTATTGACCGGAGACGTATCTCGGACATGTCTACATAGTTCTCGAACCCGTAGGGTCCGCACGCTTAACGTTCAGTGACGATCGGTATTATGAGTTTATGTGTTTTGATGTGCCGAAGGTAGTTCGGAGTCCCGTATATGATCACGAACATGACGAGGAGTCTCGAAATGGTCGAGACATAAAGATCGATATATGGGAAGCCTATGTTTGGACATCGGAATGGTTCCAGAAGAGTTTGGGCATTTACCGGAGTACCGGGAGGTTACCGGAACCCCCCGGGGAGTATATGGGCTTTATTGGTCCTTAGTGGAATAGAGGAGAGGAAGGCCAAGGTGGAGGGCGTGCCCCCCTAGCCCAATCCGAATTGGGTGGGGGGCCGGCCCCCCTTTCCTTCCCTCTCTCTCCCCCTTCCTTTTCTCCTAGTCCAACAAGGGAAAGGGGGAATCCTACTCCCACTGGGAGTAGGACTCCCCCCTTGGGTATGCCTAGGAGGCCGGCCCTGTCCCCCTCCTCCACTCCTTTGTATACGGGGGAGGGGGGCACCCCATAGACACACAAGTTGATCATTGACCTCTTAGCCGTGTGTGGTGCCCCCTTCCACCATAATCCACCTCAGTCATATCGTTGCAGTGCTTAGGTGAAGCCCTGCGCCGGTAGCTTCATCATCACCATCATCACGCCGTCGTGGTGACGAAGCTCTCCCTCGACACTCTGCTGGATCGTGAGTTCATGGGACGTCACTGAGCCGAACGTGTGTAGATCGCGGAGGTGCCGTACTTTCGGTACTAGGATCGGTCGATCGTGAAGACGTACGACTACATCAACCGCGTTGTCATAACGCTTCCGCTTAGGGTCTACGAGGGTACGTGGACAACACTCTCCCCTCTCGTTGCTATGCATCACCATGATCTTGCGTGTGCGTAGGAAAAGTTTTGAAATTACTACATTCCCCAACAGTTGCATCTATAACCCACCCAAAAAAACTAGTATCCAACCCAAGAGGTGCTAATTGGAGCTAGTTCTCCTAGTGCATTTATTGTCAATCTAACCCTGCCATCCAAACAACTCTTTGGATGGAGTTAGTTTAGGGTTAGTAATGAGCTAGAAACTAACTCTAACCTCTAGCTAAGTTGAGTATCCAAGCAGGGCTGTGTTGTTGCTGTTGCTGCTGCTGCTCTTCTACATATATCTAGACATCATTAGAACATTAATGTAACACTCTTCCTTGTTGCTATGTAGCCTAGGATTGCATATATAGACATTAAGTACAGTGCATGTTGCTATGTAGCCTTAGATATATTACATATGGCCCTAGTTAACCTAAGGAAAAATGGGTTGCAGATATATTCAGTTAAAAGTCCGATTCACCGGTTAGTCCCTTATCAGCCGCCGGCCTATATTGTACCAGCTACGGATATCCTGAACAGTGAGCAGATATAAGCCATGGGATGAAACTAACCTCAATGGAAAACAGCAGTCATTCCAAAAATTGTCCTGTGTAGGTACATCAAGAAGCATGTTAAGCACAACAGGCTAAACATCAACCAAAATTACACATGGCAGACAAAATAATCTCCAAAAGATAGCTTCAGTGTGCAGGTTTAAGCACGCTAGTAAAGCAAAACAAGTGGAAAGGTGTCCTAACTGCAACAGGCCTAACATTTAACAACAAGCAAACATGGTCATTCAAACTGGTATTGTGCCGGTCTAAGTACACTGGTTATGGTTAAATAAAAATGGAAAGGCGTGTTAACTACAAGATGCAGCAACCAAATGTAGTCATTCATAGTGGTATTGTTGAAACTGGTACCGATGAAATTGAACTTCACAGTTCATAATTGCACATATAGAACATCACGTTGTGAATAACTGGAATAAACAAGGCATACTACGAACAACCAAAGATAGCATTTGAAACTGAACATATGCTAACTACAAACAACCGAACAATCAAAAAACTTTAAAAGAGGCATATGCTAGCTATAATAGGCTTAACAGCAAGCAAATATATGCATTCCTATCAGTATGTTTAAAACTGGATTGATGAAATGTACTGCACAGTAAATAATTGCACATATAGAGCATCACATTGTGAACAACTGAAATAAACAAATCATGGGTTTCCTCACTTGTCACAGATGGGCTCGTTCCCGTGGGAAGAGCACGGACCCTGGATGCGCTCCATGTTGTCGTAGATGTGCTCCTTCCCCTTGGAAGAGCACAGCTGTAGGGTGCCCTCCCTGATGTTGCAGACGGGCGCTTTCCCCTTGGAAGAGCAGATGGGCTCTTTCCCCTTGGAAGAGCCGGAGAGGGTGCCCTCCTCATGGTCGCCGTCGATGAGGTCTGACTTGGAAGCTGTGGATCCCAAGCCAGCGTCGCAGAACATGTCCTTCAGAAATGACAAAAGGGGCTCGATGGTGATGTAGAATGGCAAATTGTTGATAGCGAGCCAGAGGAGATCAGCGGTGGGGCCATGGATGAGATCGACGGCGGTTGAACCCGAGGGGTTGGGGGTGGGCCACTTAACTTGTGACACAGCCCACCTCAGGGCGTTGATGTCGATGACATCGATGTCATAGCCAGCGGACAAGACATGCCCACATACTCTAGCCCGCTGCTAGAGTGTCTGCCGCCAGTAATGGTCGTCAGCTTCCTCGGCGATGTCGAGCGAAGAGACTGCTATACACCTCTTTTGGGCCAGTCGCTCCTCGAACTCCATGGGAAGCGTAGCCGGGCTTAGGCTGCGACGATCTGGAGTAGGGGATGGGGATAGGGATCTGTGGAAAGGGGGCGTTTGGCAGGCATCATCTAAGAAACTCAGGGCGGCCTGGGTATGGAGATCGGTGGGTAAGCTGCACAGGCAAACCGGCAGATGTTGACAATGGAGGCCTTGCGGCGGCGGCGGGGACTTTTCTAGGGTTTCGAGCGAGGGAGGGGGGTGTGTGTGTGTGCGCGCACGCCCGAGGAGGTTTTGGTGTGTGTGTGTGGAGGGGGCGCAGGGTGTTTGAGGAAATGACGCGGGTACTGAAAATTTTACTACGCGGGAGTCAAACGTGGGAGTGAAATGCCGGGCTATTGAAAATTTTGATGATAGTGCAACACACACGGTCCGGGGATAACAACCGTGTGTTATGAAAAATTAAAACCCTCGAGGCGGGCAGATGTTTTCGATGCAGGCGGGATTGGGAACAAGAAACATCGCACACGGTCCGAAGATAACAACCGTGTGTTATGAAACAGAAAAACCCTCAAAGGGGGTGATATTTTTTAGAGGGCAGCCTCGTGGAGCCCAATGTACTGTGCGGATGTGTGCGTGACAGGTGCACCAGCGTGGCACACGGTTAGTTTGAGTGAACCATGTCTGTTGTGTCATCCGACTTGTCTAATGTTCATAAATTTGGCGAAAAATGACGCGGGAGAGGGTCAGAACACGAACACACTTGCATGTGGACCAAATTTATGTATCAAAAGGGTGGTTTGATTTTCAAATACCAAATGCAACTTCGATGTGGCACATCTCTCGCAAAGCGTACGGTATTGCTTGCCCCCCTCGTGTCGGCACGAAAGGAATCCTAAGCTATGAATGCATGCCCCCTCCCCCTCAACCGAGGTTCAACTAGCAAAGTGCGAAGTAGCTAGCAGCCCCCCTCTTCCCTCATGTCGGCACGAAGGGAATCCTAAGCTATAAATGAATGCATGCCCCCAACCGAGGTTTACCGTAGTAAAGTGCGAAGTAGCTAGCAACCCCCTCCCTCGTATCGACACGAAGGGAATCCTAAGCTATGAATGCATGCCCCCCAACCGAGGTTCACCTAGCAAAGTGTGAAGTAGAGCTAGCAGCCCCCCTCCCTCGAGTCGGCGCGAAGGGATTCCTAAGCTATGAATGCATGCCCCCCCCCCCCAACCGAGGTTCACCTAGCAAAGTGCGAAGTAGCTAGCAGCCCCCCCCCCACGTGTCGGCATGAAGGGAATCCTAGCTAAGCTATGAATGCATGCCCTCCCCCCCAACCGAGGTTCACCCTAGCAATGTGCGAAGTAGCTAGCAGCCACCCCTCCCTCGTGTCGGCACGAAGGGAATCCTAAGCTATGAATGCACATGCCCACCCCAACCGAGGTTCACCTAGCAAAGTGTGAAGTAGCTAGCACACCCCCTCCCTCGTGTCGGCAAGAAGGGAATCCTAAGCTATGAATGCATGCCCCCCCAACCGAGGTTCACCCTAGCAAAGTGCGAAGTAGCTAGCAGCCACCCCTCCCTCGTGTCAGCATGAAGGGAATCCTAAGCTATGAATGCACATCCCCCCAACCGAGGTTCACCTAGCAAAGTGCGAAGTAGCTAGCATCCCCCCTCGTGTCGGCATGAAGGGAATCCTAAGCTATGAGCATGCCCCCTTCCCCCTGAGGGAGTCCTGGATTAAGGGGTCCTCGGGCGTCCGTCCTGTTGGACATGGGCCGGACTGATGGGCTATGAAGATACAAGACCGAAGACTCTCATCTGTGTCCGGATGGGTCTCTCCTTGGCGTGGATGACAAGCTTGGCGTTCGGATATGAAGATTCCTTTCTCTGTAACCGACTTTGTACAACCCTAGTCCCCTTCGGTGTCTATATAAGCTGGAGGGTTTAGTCGATAGGGACAATCATAATCATAGAGGCTAGACTTCTAGGGTTTTAGCCATTATGATCTCGAGGTAGATCAACTCTTGTAATACTCGTATTCATCAAGATCAATCAAGCATGAAGTAGGGTATTACCTCCATAGAGACGGCCCGAACCTGGGTAAACATCGTGTCCCCTGTCTCCTGTTACCATCGACCTTGGAGACACAGTTCGGGACCCCCTACCCGAGATCCGCCGGTTTTGACACCGACATTGGTGCTTTCGTTCTGAGTCCCAATGTGACGTCGAAAACAGGGTTGATGGCTCGCCTTGTTATCAAGGACAGTATCACCTCCGGAGGAGATCTGGCCTCAGGCCAAACCCTCCGGATAGGCGGCTTTACCATGACCGCCTGTTCGGCTGTTAAGCCGACGATGACTTCTTGGGTCATCGAAAATCGCCTTCGTGTTGACTCTGAATACTCCAAATAGATGGACCCGATGGAGTTGTCATCTTTAAATGAACTCCTGGATCGCATTGCCGCCTTGGGGGTCGCTACACACTACGATCGGATTGGGCTTAAACCCGATCAGAGAGAAATCAAATCTCCGCCGATCACCCATCAGATAGCAGTGGTAGAGGAGCAAAACAACAACTCTCCCTCTATATTGAGGACGAACTATGTTCAGATTTCTAAGCTCGAAGAGCTGAATACCTGTCCACGGAGCAACACGCCCGGTCCTCCGAACCTAGAATCGGATGGCAGACCTGAAAATCGGTTGATGTCCCAGAGTCCGAACCATTAAGCTCAGAGATTTCTCAAACTCCGGATCCTAAATTGGGCCAGGGTTCAGATTTCCAAGTGGCCCCTTTCAACAGTGGATACCACGCCCTATTGGGGCGAGATGCATTTACACGCTTCCAAGCTATACCTCATTACGGGTACATCAAGGTCAAGATGCCTGGGCCCAACGGTATTATCACTCTTGCCAGTGATCCAGACATAGCACTCCGCGCTGGAAACAAAACCGCATCCCTGGCCCTCGAGGCACTGTCTGAAGCTCTCGCGGCCGAAGAACTAACCGTGCTGCGCTCCACTGTGGATAGGGATGACGTAATCCTGGACAAGCGACCGAATCCACCTCCTTTAAACCAGCAGACGAAATAGTCAATTTTCAAGTCCACCCGACGGACCCCAAAAAGACAGCATCCATCGGGGCACAACTCGACCCAACGGTTGAGGCCACACTATGAGAGTTCATGCGCGAGAACCGGGACATATTCGCCTGGCACCCTTCCGATATGCCAGGGATCCCACATAGGTTGGCCGAACACAACCTCAACATACTGAAGGGATACAAACCGGTCAAGCAAACACTGCTTTTCCGAACTAAAACGACAAGCCATGGGGGAGGAGCTAGCCAAGATAATCGAGGCCGGATTCATCAGAGAAATAAAACACCCGGACTGGCTAGCAAACTTGGTGATGGTACCAAAGAAGGACAAATCCTGGCGCCTATGCGTCGTTTTTAAAGACCTCAACAAGGCCTGCCCTCAGGAAACCTTCCCCCTCCCTCGCATCGATCAGATTATTGATGCTATCGCAGGACACGATTCACTGTGTTTCCTCAACGCATACTCCGGATACCATCAAGTCAAAATGAAGGAGTCCGACCAAGCCTCAATGGCATTCATTACCCCATATGGGCCATTCTGCTTCAACACTATGCCCTTCGGGCTCGAAAACGCCAGGGCTACCTACCAACGAATGATCCAAACATGCCTGGAGAAACAGATCGGCAATACAGTTGAAGCATATGTGGATGACATCGTCATCAAAACTAGGCATGTCGAGTCTTTGATAGACGATCTGCGTCTCACATTTGACAACCTCCGTACATATGACATTAAGCTTAATCCGAAAAAGTGTGTTTTTGGCGTTCCCACTGGAAAACTGCGGGGCTTCATCGTTTCCAGTAGAGGAATTGAAGCAAACCCAGCCAAAATCCGAGCTTTGTCACAATTGGCTACGCCAACAGACCTTAAACAGGTCCAAAAACTAGCAGGATGTGTGGCAGCGTTAAGCCGCTTTATCTCCAGACTAGGAGAAAAAGCATTGCCGCTTTATCGCCTTCTCCGACACACCGATCACTTCAAGTGGATGGATGCGGCAACGGCCGGATTGGAAGAGATAAAGGCTCTTTTATCGAGCAACCAAATCATGGCCGTGCCGAACGTCAGCGAACCCATGTTATTATACATCTCGGCAACACACCAGGTGGTGAGCGTGGTGCTCATCGTCGAGCGAGAGGAGGACGGACACAAATTCCCACTTCAAAAACTGGTATACTACGTATCCACTGTCCTCACACCATGCAAATCCCAGTACCCTCATTACCAAAAGATAGCATACGCGGTCTTCATGGCATCCCGGAAGCTACGACACTACTTTCAAGAGTGCTCAATCACGGTGGCTTCCGAAGTACCACTCAATGACTTAATAAACAACCGCGATGCCACGGGTCGGATCGCAAAGTGGGCCATTGAGCTCCTTCCATTTGACATAACATACAAACCGTGTCGAGCCATTAAATCCCAAGTACTGGGCGACTTCGTCGCCGAATGGACAGAGGCCGAACTCCCTAAAGAGTACGACACATATTCCAACTGGGTCATGTACTTCGATGGTTCCAAAATGCTAGCGGGCTTAGGAGAGGGCGTTGTCTTAACATCCCCCACCGGAGACACTGTTTGGTACGTACTCCAAATACTATACACAGACTCCAACAATGCAACCGAATACGAGGTCTTATTGCATGGTCTTCGGATGGTTGTCTCCATGGACATACAACGCCTAGAGGTGCGCGGGGATTCAAACCTCGCAATATCCCAAATAAATGGAGATTTCGACGCCAAAGATCCGAAGATGGCGGCCTATCGTAACGCCGTTCTCAAAATGTCGACTCGATTCGAGGGGCTCGAGTTTCACCATGTGGCTTGAGAAAGTAATCAAGCGGCGGATGTCCTTGCTCGCATCGGCGCCAAGCGAGACCCCGTCCCGCCTAACATATTCCTGGAAAGGCTCTTCAAGCCATCCGTGGTGTGGCAAGGCGAGAGCGGCAACACCACTCCAGACCTGATTATACCCCTAGATTCCGAACACAATACCGATATCATCGGGGGCTCAGGCACCGAAATAACACCATCGGCCCATGTTATCATGGCAGTCATTGCCCCATGGACTGAACCCTTCTTGGCCTACCTTTATAGGCGAGAGCTCCCCGAGGATCAAAACGAGGCTCGCTGCATTGTCCAATGCTTGAAAGCCTACAAGGTCCATGGCGGAGAGCTCTACAAGAAAAGCGTTACCGGAGTACTTCAAAGATGTATCTCCGAAGAAGAGGGACGACAGCTCTTGGCTGAAATTCATGCTGGTCTCGGTGGCCACCACGCCGCGGCTCGGGCCCTTGTGAGTAAGGCCTTCCGTACAGGTTTCTATTGGCCGACAGCCCGAGCAGATGCATAGGACCTTGTCCAACGTTGCGTCGGATGCCAGCTTTTCGCCAACCAAAGCCATATGCCACCCACCGCTCTACAGACAATCCCCATCACTTGGCCTTTTGCGGTTTGGGGGCTTGATATGGTCGGACCCCTTAAAGGAGGAAGCCATAAGAAAAAAATATCTACTGGTCATGGTAGATAAGTTCACTAAATGGATAGAGGCCAAACCAGTTAAAACGGCCAAAGCCGGACCAGTGATAGACTTCATATCTGGTGTCGTGCACCGTTATGGTGTCCCACACAGCATCATCACCGATAACGGCTCCAATTTCATAGCCGATGAGGTGAAAACCTGGTGTGCTAATCTAGACATTAAGCTCGATTATGCTTCCGTCTATCACCTGCAAACAAACGGTCAAGTCGAACGAGCCAATGGTCTTATTATGAGCGGCATCAAGCCTAGACTAGTGCGATCTTTGAAAGAATCAGACAAACACTGGGTTGAGGAGCTCGACTCCGTACTCTGGGGGCTGCGGACCACGCCCAATCGCACTACCGGATACACACCCTTCTTCATGGTGTACGGCGCAGAGGTTGTATTACCCTGCGACATTATTCATGACTCACCTCGAGTGCGCATGTATGAAGAGAGAGAGGCCGAGCTTGATCGGCGGGACAGCTTAGATGCCATGGAGGAGGAGAGCAACGTCGCAAAAGCCCGTTCCGCATTTTATCAACAACAGGCTCGCAGATATCAAAGCAGAGAAGTACGGGCCAAGACTTATAATGTTGCGAACTCATTCTACGCTTGCCGGAGAAGAAAAAGGACAAACTCAAGCCCAAGTGGGAGGGTCCCTTCATCATTGATGAAGTTCTCACCGGAGGAGCGTACCGCCTGCATGATGCATCAGATAATCGCCTAGAGCCAAACCCATGGAACGCGGCCAGACTCCAAAGATTCTACGCCTAGAGCCGAACTCTTTGTTCGCCTTCTTCTCCCTTTTGTTTCCATTACTTTTTCCTCTCTTTTTTCTTTTCTTCTAAGCTTTAAAGGTCTCGTGCGGCTAAACCACGCACCTATGACGTACACATCCTTAAATATGCACGCCCATAATACCTGGGGGCTTCTTGTACAGAAGCTTATTATTATTTTCTGGGCAGTAAGCTCACCACATATGTGTTTTTCCCCATATGTACCTTTTCTTCGCCATTATATGCATCGTTATGACTTAAGTTTTGGCCAAGCTGGGTTGCCTGGCTCCTGTACTTATGCCATACGTTCCCGTTTGTTTGCCTAGGGCATAAAGGGAGCACCTCTGCGATTGTTACTGCCGGGTCATCCGGATGTGTACCTCAGACTGGGTGAAGCCGAAAGCTAGCGTTCTTAAGGGACTATTCAGTCGGCGGACTAAAGATGTTTTCACACTCATTACATTATGAACCCCCAGATGTTACGTATACTGCGATTTTTCAATCATAGTTCGGACATGTATATTTACGCATGTTCACCCAGGGAAAGGAACCCTTAACGGAACTATTCTCTCTGGAAGATGTTTCTTACAATTACAATGTAATATAACATAGCTAGCCGGATACAAGTTGTCTGTTCAAGCAACTATGACCCCTACGCCTGGTTTCCACGCGTACCTCGGTTTATATTACCGAGCGGGTATTCGAAAGCACTCCGCACCTTCGGGTCCAGAGGTCGAAGCGAAAAGGTCTGCCATGACAATCATTTTACAATCCAGCTAGGGACAAATATGTCAAGGAAAGTACATAGTCACGGCGACTCAAAAATTTCCTCTTCTATGCCATCTAACAGGTTGTCTAACTTACAATCCTATTGGGAATATTTTGCGGCTATTTTTACCTGGTCATATACCAAACTAACGGGAATTTCCTTTCCGTCCGACCCTAGAGGTCCAACCGGGCCATATGATTTGGATCCAGCTTGGTGTACCGTGTCTTCACCATGGCCCAGGCCTCTCGCGCACCTTCTCCGCAGGCTGATATCTTCCATAATCGAATACGCCGTCGGGCTCCTTTGAATAGCTCCACGAGCTCCGCCATACTTCCGGGGGGAGGCGGATGGCCATAAAGCCTTGGCAACACTCCGCATTGCTTGCCGAACTTGCTCGTGCCTTTGGGAAAGCTCTTGTAGCAGGTCGCCTTGAGCTCCGGACATTTCCTCGTCGGGACGGCCAGTCAGCATACCTGCAGATATAAATCTGTTAGTTCCTGCCCTCGCCGAATTACAGGGAGACAAGTTCGAAAAAGCATACTGAATATGCCGCCTCGTAGATTCTTATTCTCCTTCACGGAGTCGGCTAGCTGGGCTCGCACATCTTTTAGTTCTTCGCCCAGCAGAGTGTTGGAATCCTGCAGCTTATTCTTCTCATCCCTGACCCGTGCCAGCACACGATCGCCTATGGCCAGTTGCCTTTTGGCTTCTTGCACGACTTGCAAGGCCTCCGTCAGTTGATCTGACGATCCCGCCATGGGGAGTACAAAAAGTTTTAATATTATTGGTATATGACTATATTTTCTCGATGGAGGGGAACATTACCAGGCGAGGCCTCCTTGGATTTCTCTAGTGCGGCGGTAGCAGCAGCCAGCTGGGTCTGACAATTGTCCAGCTCTTGAGACAACTGGTTGTTCTTCTCTGTGAGCACCTGGGTATACAATGATCCTTAAAACAGTTGTATGAACTGCTTCAAGTCTCGGGGGCTACTAGTATATAATTATCAGATTTGTACAAATGTGTACTTACCCGCATATCTTTCTAATGCTGGTCTGTGGCTCTAGTAAGCCCGTCTCGAGCAGCTCAGATGTATGCATCAGCCGAGCTGAAGGCGTTGAATGCCTCTTTTGTAAAGCCAGGGTCGCGAAGAGCGGCCCGCCGGCGTCGATTATTCATAGCGCTTTCCACTTCAGAGTTTGTGACGGATACATCATCTGAATCCTCTGCCGAAGGACAATCCGGCGTCACTCTCATATCGGCCCTTGACTTTAAGGCAGGGTCTGAAGCCTGACTTGTGGAGGCGTGGCCGGCAAGATCCCCGGACATAGTCCGGCGAATGCTTTTCCTGATAAGACACAATGGATATTGTCATAGTTTGATGTGACTGCCAGGGGGCATGAGTGAAAGACCATACCTCTTTGATGAAGGTTCGGCCGTGTTGTCGTTCGCTTTCCTCTTTGAAGATTTGCTCGGCGCGGGCGCCGCTCTCCTGGGAGATGCCTTTGGTGCATGTTGAGGCGTCGGGCGCCTCCCCTTCGGAGCACAAAATAGTGCGGTGGGTGGGGCGTAATGAGGAAACTCTTGTGAAGAAGGTGTATTTTGATTACTTACATGCGAAGCAGGGAGGAGTCCAGGATAGTCGGCGATGATGGCCACTTTCGTGCCATGATAGCTCGTTTGGTAGAATACTCCATCCTCAAGCTCCACAAATATGTCCGATCCTCTTCGAATCCGGGGTCAAGGTCCCGTTTGTGATCCTCTGGCTGTGGGGCGGGGCTATGGATCCCCTTGGTAACCTTCCGCCATTCCTGTTACAAATGGATGGGTTAATGACCATTAAAAGTGACTCAGGGAGAGGATTGAGTAAAGTAGTGGGATTATAACTCACCCAGCTAGGAGGATTGTACATGGAAAATCCATCTCGACGCTTAATACGAGTGAACTCCTCTTTCTCCCCTTTGTACAGTTCGACCAATATTTTGGCCAAAGCGGCGGGGGTGTCCGGACCCTTCTGACCGCAGCGGGAGGCGTCATCTTCCCCATTGTAGTGCCACATGGGGAACCCTCTGTATTGGAGTGGCTGAACCCCCGCACTATGGAAGTCGGCATTACCTCGACTATGGATAGTCCGGACTAGGCGAGCGTCTTTATCTTGCCCATCAATTGACGGACATCCGCGCTATCTTCCTCCTCGAGGCTCCGAGGGCGCCAGCTGTGGCGTTTCTTCAACGCAGCGCTTGAAAATTCGGGAATACCCATTCGGACTGGGTCGGGAAGGGCAACGTCCTTGATATAGAACCACTTGGAAGGCCACTCTTCGGACACCTTCTTCGGCGTGCCGGGCAGGTATCCGGTCCCGGCGATGCGCCATACCTCGGCTCCACCCACTTTGAATATTGATCCCTCTTGGTTACGAGGGACGAGGCAGAATAGTTTCCTCCATAATTCAAAATGGGCCTCACAACCCAGGAATAGCTCACAAAGAGCAACGTAACCCGCAATGTGCAGGATGGAGGCAAGAGTGAAATTGTGCAGTTGGAGGCCATAATACTCCAGAAGTCCTCGGAGGAATGGGTGGATTGGAAATCCGACGCCTCTTAGCATGTAGGGATCGAAGCATACTCGTTCCCGCCTAGATGGATTGGGAAAATTCTCCGCTTGAGCCCCGCCGTTGAAGGAAGTCAATCCAGCTCGAACGGGGACTAGATCCGCAGGGGGAAGAAATCCCTGTGTTTGCAGCTTCACTAGCTGACCGTGGGATATGGAACATCTCTCCCAATCGCCTTTTTTGGGGCCGTGGGGACGGGAGGAAGAACTGGGAGCGCCAGCCATGTTGGAGTGGTTCCTCCTAGCAAGCTCTGAGGATTTTCCGCGTGGTGTGGAACAGATCTGAGATCCAATCTCTTTAAATAGATGCTTTTCTCACATGGCCGGGGTGTTATGTGCAAAAAATACCCTGACCTCTCGTATTCGCTCGACACGTGGAAGCTGAAGCCATGGATGCACAGAAGCTGAGGGGTACGACATTAAATGGATGGCCGAATATAGCTCTTTGAAGTCATCGGAGGAGGAACCCGCCTTGCAATGCCGAAGACAATCTGCACGCCAGACACATCGTCATCGAAAGCCTGGTGGGGCTACTGAGGGAGTCCTAGATTAAGGGGTCCTCGGGCGTCCGACCTGTTGGACGTGGGCCGGACGGATGGGCTGTGAAGATACAAGACTGAAGACTCTCACCCGTGTCCGGATGGGACTCTCCTTGGCGTGGAAGGCAAGCTTGGCGTCCGAATATGAAGATTCCTTTCTCTGTAACCGACTTTGTACGACCCTAGTCCCCTCCGATGTCTATATAAGCCGGAGGGTTTAGTCCATAGGGACAATCATAATCATACAGGCTAGACTTCTAGGGTTTTAGCCATTACGATCTCGAGGTAGATCAACTCTTGTAATACTCATATTCATCAAGATCAATCAAGCAGGAAGTAGGGTATTACCTCCATAGAGAGGGCCCGAACCTGGTAAACATCGTGTCCCCTGTCTCCTATTACCATCGACCTTAGACGCATAGTTCGGGACCCCCTACCCGAGATCCGCCGGCTTTGACACCGACACACAGGTTCCGAACCACGTGCATCCACGTCCGTCAAGCCTGATCAGGCGCCGGTCATCGAATTCAGCGCCGCGGACATCTTCCGGCACTCACCTTTAGGCGATGTACTAAACTCATTAAAAGCCCTCTCCTTAGCACGGGACTCACAGCCGAATTATATCCGGTTTGAACTGGGGGCTGATGATGGGGAATTTCACTTCCCACCCACCTCCCACTTAATAGCCACGGTCAAAGACTTAACCGACATGCTCGATTATGGCTCGGAAGACAACGACCGTATGGACGACGATGTTGGAGAGGAGCAGGCCGAAAATCCGCCGTTCACCGGACGTTGGATGGCCACCTCTTCGTATGACGTATACATGGTGGATACACCCAAAGTGAGTAACGGCGATGACAAAGAAGATCGAGTCAAGGATAAACCTCCTGAGATACAGCAAAAGAGCCGACGACAGCAGTGCCGCTCTAAGTCACGCCATGGAAAAACAGCAATACCGGCACAAGAGAAAACAATACTCTAGACGATGCCGAAGACAATGAAGACCCCGTCGAGCCAACCTCCGAACAGGACGAACGGGAAGATAGGCGAGTTAGCCCTGATGAACAGGCCGTAAACAAAGACTCGGAGGACAGTAATTATCTCCCGCTCTCCGAGGATGAGGTGAGCCTCGGCAACGAGGATTTTATTATGCCTGAGGAACCTCTCGAGCAGGAGCGCTTTAAGCGCCGACTAATAGCCACTGCAAGGGTCCTGAAAAAGAAGCAGCAGCAGCTTCAAGCTGATCAAGATCTGCTCAACGATAGATGGACTAATGTCCTGGCGGCCGAGGAATACGGCCTCGAGCGCCCAACCAAAAGTTACCCGAAGCGCAAATTGCTACCTCATTTCGATGACGAGGCACTTGAGCCCGTACCATCAGCGCGTAATGCGGTTGAGTGACCACCACGTGGTCGGGACAAAGCGGCAACTCAAGTCGAACACCAGCCCGTACTGCCTCGCCGTAAAGGCAGAGACAAAACAGCTCGGGGATATACATATGACCTGCGGCCGGACCTGGAAAGTAGAGCATGACAGACCAAATCGATCTATGGATCACGGGGGCGTGCCCCGACACGTGACGACGGCTACCTAGCCAGACACGACAAGCATAATCATGGCCGGACCAAAAAACTGCAGACGGACTCCATCCGAGCTACGTCGTGACGTGGCCCGATATAGAGGTGTCGCACACCCCCTTTGCTTCAGTGATGAAGTAATGGAACACAAATTCCCAGAAGGGTTTAAACCCGTGAACATCGAATCATATGATAGGACAACAGACCCCGTGGTATGGATCGAGGATTTTCTTCTTCATATTCATATGGCCCGCAGTGATGATCTTCATGCCATCAAATACCTCCCATTAAAACTAAAGGGACCAGCTCGGCACTGGTTGAACAGCTTGCCCGAAAACTCCATTGGCAGCTGGGAGGACCTGGAAGACGCCTTCCGCGATAACTTCCAAGGTACATACGTCCGACCTCTGGATGCCGTTGACCTAAGTCACATTTTCCAACAGCCCGGAGAGTCAGCCAGGAAATTCTGGACTAGGTTCTTAACTAAAAAGAACCAGATTGTCGACTGTCCCGATGCCGAAGCCCTAGCGGCCTTTAAACACAGCATCCGTGATGAATGGCTCGCCCGACACCTCGGCCAGGAAAAGCCGAAGTCCATGGCAGCCCTCACGGCACTCATGACCCGCTTTTGCGCGGGCGAAGATAGCTGGCTAGCCTGTAGCAAAAACAATATAAGTGAACTTGGCACCTCTGAAGCCAGAAATAGCAACGGCAAGCCCCGACGCAATAGACACAAGCGTCGAAACAAGGATAACAATACCGATGACACGGCGGTCAACGCCGGATTCAGTGGCTCCATGTCCGGCCAGCGGAAGAAGCCATTCAAAAGGAACAACCTGGGCCCATCCATCTTGGACCGCATACTCAATCGTCCATGCCAGATACACAGCACCCCAGATAAACCAGCCAATCACACCAACAAAAGTTGTTGGGTTTTTAAACAGGCCAGCAAGATAAATGCCGAGAACAAAGAGAACGGTTGCAAAGCAAAGACGATGACGAGGAGCCCCGTCCACCGAACACAGGGGGACAGAAGAAGCTTCCCCCTCAGGTCAAAACGGTGAACATGATATACGCTACCCATATCCCCAAGAGGGAGCGCAACCGTGCGCTCAGGGACGTCTATGCAATAGAGCCAGTCGCCCCAAAATTCAACCCATGGTCGTCCTGCCCGATCACTTTCGATCGCAGGGACCATTCGACTAGTATCCACCACGGCGGTTCAGCCGCACTGGTCCTTGACCCAATAAGCGATGGATTCCACCTCACGCGAGTCCTCATGGACGGGGGCAGCAGTCTTAACCTACTCTATCTGGATACAGTGCGCAAAATGGGCATCGATCCATCAAGGATTAAGCCCACCAAAACTACCTTTAAAGGAGTCATACCAGGTGTAGAGGCCCGCTGTACGGGCTCGATCACACTGGAGGTTGTCTTCGGATCTCCGGACAACTTCCGAAGCGAGGAGTTGATCTTCGATATCGTCCCCTTCCGCGGCGGCTATCACGCACTGCTCGGACGAACCACATTTGCTCAATTCAATGCGGTGCCACACTATGCTTACCTCAAGCTCAAGATGCCCGGACCACGTGGTGTCATAATAGTTAATGGAAACACGGAGCGCTCCCTCTGCACCGAGGAGCACACCGCTGCCCTAGCAGCAAAAGTACAGAGCGGCCTTTTTAAGCAGAACCTTAATTCGGCGGCCAAGCTCCCGGACACTGTCAAGCGAGTCCGGACTACTCTGCAGAAGGACAGTCCAGCTCGTCAAGAGCTCAACTAGCAATTTGGCTTCCGTCCCAGTCCCGAACCAATGGTGACGTTCGTACCACACGTACATAACTACGCACTCAAAATACCATGGGCAGAGACGAAGGCATAACCAGACTGTGGTCCATAATACGGCTCGACCTTCCATGGACACACATACTTTCACTCTTCTTTTTATCCTTTTCAGGTTTCTTTTCCACAAGCCACTCGCGGCAGCCTGCTCATCGGTCCTTTCGAAAGACAGATACACCAAGGTGGCAAGTAGCACAGACGCGTGGGGGAAATTTCTAGATGTTTTTCTCAACGGTCATTCTACCTGTTTTCAGGACCCACACGCAAGCTCGCCCCTTGATCTTGGCATGTTAAATAGCCCGGTTGCTCATCGCAGTATTTGTACAAATACGCGTTGACTTATTAATTAAATTATAATGAGAACTGTTTGCGGCCCAACTTATGTGGCACTAGCTTACAATTTCATTTTATTTCGTTATTCTTATCGATTGCGCACGTACACTCTGGTACGCTTTAATTCGCCAGGGGCTTCATTGTGCTCCATACTATGGCAACAAAGTCCGAACACTTTTACAATACAGTTCGGCACCCCGAATTCAGCATTATATGCATTGGCTCCGAATCATGTCTTTGGTCAATAGTTGGGTTGCCCAGCTCCTGTGCTTACAACCTTACGTTCCGCTATATCGGCTAGGGTAGTAAAGGGAGAACTACTGCGATTGTGTCCTGGTTTATCCGGATGAGCACCTCAGTAGAGAAAGCCAAAAACTGACTGTCATGATGCGGCGTGAGCCGGTCAACTGTTCGGAGGTTACAAATCTTTTGCGATTTTTTCCGCATTATGCGACGAATCGGTCTTTACCCGATCAGGTGTTTACAGCACCCTAGTTCTGACTCACGAATACTAGGGGCTGCGCCTAAATTTCTATTGTCAAACTCCTATGGCTAATTGAGGGTGATAAAGCCACATAGTCCGATTGCCTAGTTCGTTGCGCTAAACACCTCCTTCAAGTACCAAACCTTTGGATCAAGAGTGTTTAGATTCCATCCCGAACACCTCCGTACTACCTACGTGGGGGCTGAAGCCGATGACTGGCCAACTCTCAGATTTAATAAAAACGGCCGCATAGGAGGTAAAATTTCAAAAATTAAACAAGCATTATATTACATATCAGCTTTGGTTCATTCCACAGGACAGGATAAACATGAATGTATTCATTCAAAAATAATGTCCTTAGCACATTGCTCCGCTACAATGCGGGATTCCTCTAGGACATCATCAAAATATCGCTCGGGCATGCGGTGCTCCTTGACCTCGGGCGGTCCCTCGGTCGCGAGCTTGACGGCATTCATCTTCGCTCACTGCACCTTGACACGGGCGAAGGCCATCCGCGCACCTTCGGTACAGACCGACCGCTTGATGGCGTCAAGCCGGGGGCAGTCATTGACCAGCCGCTTCACGAGCCCGAAGTAGCTGCTGGGTATGGCTTCGGCAGGCCACAACCGGATTGTCAAGTTCTTCATGGCCAGTTCGGCCACCCTATGCAGTTCGACCAGCTATTTTAGCTGATCGCTAAAGGGCACCGGATGTTTTGGCGCAAGGTATTGCGACCAGAACAGCTTCTCCATTGAGCTCCCCTCTTCGTCTCGGAAGAATTCCACAGCTTTAGAAACACTGCGCGATAGATCCGCAAACGCCCCTGGAGAACTCCAAATCCGGGTTAGTAAGAGATACCTCTTCTTCACATACTTACTTTGCATAATAAAAGCCTTACCCGCCGTGATTTTCTTGGCCTCTTGGATTTCCTGGAGGGCGCCTTGGGCTTCAACCTGGGCCTCTTGTGCGCTTTGGTGGGCCTTTGCAAGCTCGGACTCTTGATCCACAATCTTGCGCTCCAAGGACTCGTATTTCTTCACGGCGTCCTGGAGTTCTTGCTGGATCTCCCCGACCCTGGCCTCGTGCTTTTCGCGGATGGATTGTTCTTCCGCCGCTCTCTCCTGGGCTTTTGCCAGCGCGGCCTTGAGGGTCTCCACCTCGGTCGCAGCTCCTACGACATATCGTGATACTGTGATCCACATGAAACAATTCATATCTTTCTAGATTTGAATAGGCCATTACATACCTTGCTTGTCCTCTAGCTGCTTTTTTACACGGCCGAGCTCTTCCTCGGTCTGCTCCAGACTCTACCTCAGTCTGGAGACTTCGGCAGTGTGGGAGGTCGCAGCCAGCAATGACGCCTGCTTATTCACATAGACATGTATGGTTAGTTTCTTGCGAAAATTATTTGATCCTCTGTCTGGGTTTTTTCGAACACTGGACAGAGTCTCAGGGGCTACTATCTATACTGTGACATTCTTTTCACATAACTGCGTTGCTTACCTCAAAGCCTGTTAGAAGGCTTGTGCAGGCTTCGGTCAGTCCGCTCTTCACAGACTGAATCTTCTCAATCACCGTACCCATGAGGGTACGGTGTTCCTCAACAATGGAAGCACTTCGCAGCGCTTCCAGTAGAGTATCCGGTGCCTCTGGTTGGACAGAGGTCATCAGCGGAATGGGCACACCTCCTTCTTTCGAAAGAGGCTGCTTGCCGGATTTCGGAGCCGTATAGGTCTCCGGGACCGTATTCGGCTGGGGGCCGAATTGCATATGGCCCCCATCACCAGTCTCCATGGGGATTTGCTCCCCCATGTGTCCGGTGGCCGGGGTTGCACCCTCTGATGCCGCCCTGATGGCCTCCTGCGTCTTTCCCTGGCCTGGGATCCTTCGGGAGAACAGCTCGGTGTCGTCCATGGCCCTGGGAGAGGAGGACGCCGGAAGGGATCCGCTATCCATCACCTTCGGGTCCAGCGAATTCCCCGAAGATGAGGATCGCTCAAGGTCGGAACGAGCCGGACTGCAAGTGCATGATTCCACACTTTAAAACTACGAAGTAAAGAGGCTGATATATGAATGCGTCAGGGTCGTTGAGTACTCACGATTCGGCCAGGGGCTTATCTCGGGGGTGCCACTCTGGGCTGCTATCGATGTCCCACGCGGAGTTATCCGTGAGGGAGACCTTCCCCTTCTTGGACACATCTGCCTCCAGATTTGTGGGGGCCGCCCTTTTCTTCCTTCCCCCCTCAGGGGGAGAGTTGCTTTCCTCCTCCTCCTCGTGCTCGGTGGCGGAGGAGTGAGTCTCGGCGTCTTCAGACGTCACGTCGGAAGCGCCCTTGCGGCGGAGACCACTTCTGGTCTCCTTGGCCTTTTTCTTGGCCTTCCTCTCCGGCGCCTGGCAGGGCGCCAGAACCAGCATCTTTGTCAAACGCAGGATAGCTGCATCGTCGGGCAGCGTAGCCGGACACTGGATCCGCTCCGCCTTCCTTGTCCAGCCCTGAAAAGTTAAATGGGGAAGCTTAGACATCTTCCTCGAATATACAGGAGGAGGATATATCTCGTAATATGCAGAACTCACCGGAGTGGCTGGATGAGTCAGGTCATGACCGCGGTCCTCGGTCGTCTCTGGCCACGTCTGGTTTCCCTTGAATAGCACCTTCTAGATATCTTCGTGCGTGGTGCCAAAGAATCATTGCAAGGTCTGGTGCTTGGCCGGATCAAACTCCCACAAATGGCAAGTCCGGCGTTGGCAGGGAACGATCCGGCAACAAGCATCACCTGGATCACGTTGACGAGCTTAATGTTCTTGTCCACCATGCTCTTGAGACGTGTCTGCGGTGGTGTCGGCTCATCTGACGAAGCCTAGTCCAGACCCTTCTCTAGCCAGGAGGTGAGCCGCATTGGGACCCCGGACTTAAATTCAGGAGCCGCGGCCCAGGTGGTGTCGCGGGACTCTGTGACGTAGAACCACTGCTGTTGCCACCCTTTTACGGTATCTACAAAGGTACCTTTGGGCCATGTAACGTTGGGCATCTTGCTCACCATGGCGCCTCCGCGCTCTGCGTGTTGACCATCCACCACCTTCGGCTTCACATTGAAAATCTTTAGCCATAGTCCGAAGGAGGGTGGGATGTGGAGGAAGGCCTCGCACACGACAATAAATGCCGAAATGTTGAGGAAAGAATTTGGGGCTAGATCATGGAAATCTAGCCCGTAGTAGAACATGAGTCCGCGGACGAAAGGGTGGAGAGGAAACCCTAGCCCGCGGATGAAGTGGGGGATGAACACCACCTTCTCATGGGGCTTCGAGGTGGGGATGATCTGTCCCTTGGCCGGAAGCCGGTGGGCGATTTCCTTGGCTAAATACTCCGCCTCTTGGAGCTTCGTGATGTCCTTCTCCTTGACGGAGGAGGCCATCCACTTGCCTTGCGCTCCAGATCCGGACATGGTCGGAGAGCTTTTTTTGAGGCGGAAAAGATGAGAACTTGGGCGTTGGAGCTCGAGAATGGGAGGGGTAGAGAGAAAGAAGGCTTGGGTGAAAGGGGGTGAATCCTTATCTCCTTATAAAGGCAGTGAATATCAAGCGCCTCCCCACTCGCCTTAAAACTCGCCTATTTCCCAAGGGTCGTGCAGATGGCGCGGTTGGATTACCCACGCCCGTATTGATGAGAATCCCGTAATAAGGGGACACGATCTCTGCTTTGGCAAGACGTGCCAATGAAACCGCATCTTAAAACATGGAGCGGCAGGCCAAAAATAATGACCGGGTGGTGACGTGGCGTCATGCTACAAAAGTTGTCAGTGGATGGGACTCGTGAAATATTATACTCTCTGCGGTTGTGTATGGTACTTTTTTTGTAGAACCGGACACGTTCTTTGTGTTCGAAGGTTGTTTTGGAGTATTCGGAGGAGGAACCCGCCTTGCAATGCCGAAGACAATCTGCGCGCCGGACACCTCGTCATTGAAGCCTGGTTCACGGACTACTAAGGGAGTCCTGGATTAAGGGGTCCTCGGGCGTCCGGCCTGTTGGACATGGGCCGGACTGATGGGCTATGAAGATACAAGACTGAAGACTCTCACCCGTGTCCGGATGGGACTCTCCTTGGCGTCGATGACAAGCTTGGAGTTCGGATATGAAGATTCCTTTCTCTGTAACCGACTTTGTACAACCCTAGTCTCCTCTGGTGTCTATATAAACCGGAGTGTTTAGTCCGTAGAGGCAATCATAATCATATAGGCTAGACTTCTAGGATTTTAGCCATTACGATCTCGTGGTAGATCAACTCTTGTAATACTCATATTCATCAAGATCAATCAAGCAGGAAGTAGGGTATTACCTCCATAGAGAGGGCCCGAACCTGGGTAAACATTGTTTCCCATGTCTCTTGTTACCATCGACCTTAGACGCACAGTTCGGGACACCCTACCCGAGATCCGCCGGTTTTGACACCGACACCCCCCCCCCAACCGAGGTTCACCTAGCAAAGTGCAAAGTAGCTAGCAGCCCCCCACCCCCCTCGTGTCGCCATGAAGGGAATCCTAATTAAGCTATGAATGCATGCCCCCCAAACCAAGGTTCACCTAGCAAAGTGCGATGTAGCAACCCCCCCCCCCCACACACACACACTTTTAGTCGGTGGGCCAAAGAGGCATATATCTCACCAAGATGGATCATAAAACGGACCAAGAATAATCTACCTTGGTCATACAACCTCTCTCTTGTTGTTGGTCAAAGTGATGGCCATCCATGCGACCCCAGAGATGGGCTAGCTCGCCAATAATCACGCAAGTAGCTAGTCCCGAAGACAACCACTGCATGCGTGTGGCCCAAACATATGTATGGAGAGGTGTGTTTTTGAGTAACAATGAACAACTTTGATGTGGCACCGTGATTTCGAACTAGAAATCCCCACACCGAGTGAGGGTTAGGTTGACAATGCATATGTATGTAACACCACACTTCAAGCCAGCGACGGGGATTCATATATGCATGCATAAGTGCATAGTATATGCGCTCAAACTTAATTAGGTCTGAATCTCACCATGACCTATACTACGATAACAAGAACCAAATGAAGAATCCGCCATGGTAACCTATCTTGTTGTTGGTCAAGGTGATCGTGGATGTCCACGCGGGCCCATGAATATATAGGCTTGTCGCCGATAAACACGCGAGGGATTCTATCGTTCGAAGGAAACCACTACATGCATATGTTGGTGTCCGGGGAACGGGGGTCCTCAGACTTGCCTGCCTGCGGCCCATGGCGTGGCTCCGCCAGCGGACCTATACGGCCCATCTTCATCAGCAAACACTCAAGACCCTCGCGAGGGGCCAAGCCTCGCGAGGCGGATGACGCAGGACCTCCTCGGGGGCAGCCTCACTAGGCTGGCTTGCGAGGGGCGGAGAGATCAAGGCAAGGGGCACCTCGCGAGGTCCCTGTGATGCAAGCCATGACGACCAAGGCCAGGCGGGCGCCAGCGCGCGCAGTGTACTCGTTTCCTCTTTGGTGCTAAAGAGGCAAGCGCAGGCGAGGAGTCCCGAGGCATCAGGAAAAGGTTGCCATATCGGTGCAACAAGACCAAGACCAGCAGGACGGCAGGACGGAGGTCACCTGGAGCCCAGGACGGTGTCACCACCAGAGCCTTTGGCAGGCGAAGACCACCTTTAGTCAGGATAACATGTACTAGTTGTCTCCCTTTAAATTTGACCGTTGTTGGATCCCTTCCCGCCTACATTTGGGAAGAGGACCAGGGCCTCTATAAATAGGACTAGCCACCACAGTAGGAGGCAACTGATCTTGGGCCATTCAGATCATCCTCAACCACACAAGATCACCAAGCTCAAGGACACCTCACCTTAGGAGGCTGTTCTTCCTTTGTAATTGTTCATCCTCAGCCCAAGAGGCAATCCACCACACCACACTGGTGTAGGGTATTACACCACATCGGTGGCCCGAACCAGTATAAACCATGTGTCCCTTGTTCTGCGAGTTTGACGTGCCGAGCTTTGAGATCATGGTGAGTGTGCGAGCTAGGGGGAGATATCTTCGTGCGCACCCCAGTGTTCGAACCTCAAGGGTTTTGCCGGAACCCGTAATCCGACATTTGGCGCGCCAGGTAGGGGTGCGCTGAAGCTTTCCTTCCACTGATCCACGTTCCACCGCTCCACCGCATCCATGGCAAACACACGTCGAGCCCGGCGCCCTCGCCGCCCGTGTCGCTCGGACAGCTCCTGTCGGCGGGCCTCCCCGTCGTTCTCCGTCACCCGCCACCAACGCCGCTACCGGCCCAGCAGGAAACGGCAGCAAGCGTCCTCCCTACACCCCTTTGTGCGGTGGGACGGCCGCACCGCCACTCCATCGCTAACTCCGGTCGGCTCATCGTCTCACGCTCGTCGCGCACCCACGGACGCGCAGGCCGCGCTGCTCATGGCACGCGAGCTCCTGTGCTACCGCCCGGTCGACGACCTCTACGAGGACTGGCTAGATTGCATCACCGAGCTTGTCAGTGCCACTGGGGGCTCTCCGGCACCATCCCTCTCGCTGCCTCGCCCTCTGCTAGCTGCGGGTGATGTGGCTCACGGAGCACCTCCACCACCTCCGCACCAAGACGGTGCCCTGGCACCAAGGCGCGCGGCCCCCAGGCGCGACCCACCGTGCCAGGCGCCCGCGCGAGAAGAAGGAAGCTGCCAAGAGGTTCCCCGGCCGCAAGGAAACGCTCCCGTGCTCCCAGCGCCACAACGACAAGACCGTGCGCCGCCTGCGGCGGCGGTGCGCGGACATCAAGGGCAGGCCCCACCTCTGCGAAGGGCCCCGGTGGCCACAGCAGGTTGTCGCGCCTTCACTCTGGAGCTGCGTAGCATTGTCTGGCTGGGCAAGTTCAAGCCAGACCTGCCTCCTCGCTACGACAACACCACCGACCCCGTGGAGTTCTTGCAGCTCTACGAGCTGAGCATCGAGGCGTCCAACGGCGACGAGAAAGTCACGGCGAACTGGTTCCCCATGGCTCTCAAGGATGGTGCCCGCTCGTGGCTCCTGAACCTACCCCGGGCTCGATCTCTTCCTGGGGTGAGATGCGCGACCACTTCATCGCCAACTTCCAGGGCACTCGCGACCGTTCGCCGGCCGCGGGTGACCTACGCCGCATCAAGCAGCAGCCAGGAGAGACCCTGCAGAAGTACATCCAGCGCTTCAACAGCATTCGCCTCAGGATCCCCAAGGTGACGGACGAGGCCATCATTTCAGCATTTTCCGATGGCGTCCGCGATGTCAAGATGAAGGAGGAGCTCGCCATCCACGAGGAGCTATGCACGGCTCTGGAGTTGTTCAACATGGCAACCAAGTGCGCAAGAGCTGAGAAAGGGCGCCTTTCCCTCCTCGAGCTCCCTGCTACCGACCTAGAGGAGAAGAAAGCCAAGGCCAAGGACGTGAAGCGCAAGGGGGTGGCCGTGCTTGCGGCGGAGCCGTACACGAAGCGCGGCCAGGACCATCCCGAGTCGTCTAAGAGAAGCCGTCTGTTCTGCGCCTTCCACAACGTACACAGCCACAACACCAATGTCTGCCAAGAGCTCAGGGCCATTCGAGATGGACGCTTCGGTCGACGCCCCGACCGCAACGACCGAGGCTATGGCCGAGGAGGAGTACGAGGTGGAGGACGCTGGGACGATCGTGGCCCCCGCCAGGAGTGGCGCGACCGGCCTCGTGAGGACCCCTGGCAGGACCAGCCTCGTGAGGGCGCATGGAGGGACCAGCCCCACGAGGACCGCCCTCAGGGCAATGCTAGTCTCCCTCCACTGCCACCACCACCAAGAAGGAACGACGACCACCATCAGGACGAGGAGATTGGGGGCTTCCAGGAGCCACGCGCTATCGCCTGCATCTTGGGCGGAGCTCAGGCCCCAGCATCCCAGCGCATCTTCAAGCAGTTTGCTCATGAGGTGAATGCAGCCCTTCCCAGGCTCGAGGCCACGCGCCCGCTCAAATGGTCCAAGTGTGCCATCACCTTCAGCTCGGCAGATCAGCTCAAATGCGCGGCTACCACCGGCGCCCTCCCGATGCTGTGCTCGCCCGTCATCAGCAACGTCCAAGTCACCAAGACCCTCATCGACGGTGGTGCAAGGCTTAACGTCCTGTCCGTCAAAACACTCGACAGCCTCCAAGTGCCATATGATTAGCTATAGCCTACCAAGCCCTTCTCTGGAGTGACCGACGGCTCCACCACCCCGATAGGGCAAGTCCGCCTCCCTGTCACCTTCAGCCAGCGCGACAACTACTGCATCGAGCTCAACGACTTCGACGTCACCCACATCCGTCTGTCGTACAACGCCATCCTTGGGTGTCCGGCATTAGCCAAATTCATGGCAGTAACCCACCACGGCTACAACGTCCTCACGATGCCAGGAAGCGGCGGAATCATCACACTCCCCTTCGAAGAAAGAGATGCAGTGTGCTCCCTTGAGCGCGCCTTCCAAGCCGCAGCAATCGAAGACCCCGACAACCAAGGCACCATATATCCTCCTAAGGCCATCCCCAATAAGAAGAAGCAACTACTCCACAAAGGGCCTCAGGAGAGTGGCGTATCCAGCGGCGTCGCCTCAGGATCAGCGCCGCACCTCGGGCGCCTCCCTCCCTCGCATAGGAAGGCGCGCCCGGTGCCCTCCTCGGGCGAGGCTCGGGGGCTCTCTTTTGGAGGGCCTCTGACCTAGCCACTATCACGAGGGAGGCGCTCGGGCACCACGTGGTGGCGTGCTTTGCGGCATGTTTCCCTCAGGAGGGCACCGGGCGAGGAGCGCCCGGCGTTCAGGATTTCATTGTCGAGGCCACCCAGGAGATTCAAGAAGCAAGAGCCATGCGCGGCGACCACCGCCCACCACCCGGCGCGGCTCCCCATCCAGGCGAGGATGGCGAGCTGCGCGTCTGCATCGACATCCCAGGGCTCAACAGAGCCGCGTCTCAAGAGCGCTTCTGGCCTTCGCGCGTTGGGCGGTGCGAGGGCCCACCTCACAGCTATGTCCGCATGCTATTTGGCCTGCCGAACGTGGCGGCCGCCCACCAGTGCCACCTATGGAGCATCATGGCAGCCTACACTACAAAAAAAATACACTTCCGTGATGATACGTGTTTGTCACAGTAGGTCGCGTTTTCTGTCATGCATGTACATCCATGACAAATTTATGACAGAATCAAGATAGTCATACCTGTGCTGTCGTAGAAGTGTTCCATGACATTGCCAAAATTATCATCACGGAAGTGTCCACTTCCATGACGATAAATCGCGCGTCACAGAAGTGCTTTCGTCAAGGGTGACTAACACGTGGCATCCACCGTAACGGAACGCCGTCAAGCTATCGGGTCGGATTTTGGATCCGATAATCCGTTAACAGCCATGACCAATGTCGATTTTCCACATGTAAAATTCTCATTGGCTGACGGATCCACGCGTCAGCTCCGCGTTGGCACAGGTGTCACCCATCCAACGGTCGAGATGGGCCTATGATATGTTGACACGTGGACCGGCCCAAAAGTGGCCCACAAAGTTTAAATGGGCCGGCCCAACCGAAGGCCCATAAGATTTAGCGGACCATAATGGGCCGGCCTAGCTAAAGGCCCACAAAATTTAGCGGACCATAATGGGCCGGCCCAGCTAAAGGCCCACACGATTTTGCAGACCATAATGGGCCGGCCCAGCTAAAGGCCCACAAGATTTTGCGGACCACAATGGGCCGGCCCAGCTAAAGGCCCACAAGATTCTACAGACCATAATGGGTCAGCCCAGCTAAAGGCCCAACATTCTCTGTCAAATCGGCCCGTCAACGGCCTTTCCTAAACTTGTCATCAACGCGGCCCATGGTCACTTCTGGCCCGTTAACAGTCCGCTAAGTAATTGGGCCGAATTACGGCCCGGTGTATTTCCGGCCTGTTAAAGGTCCGGCTTCATTTGGGCCCATTTACAGGCCATCAAAACTTTCGGCCCATAAACGACTGTGAAGGATTTGGGTCATATTCGGCCATGTCTGACATTCGGCCTGTTAGAGGCCCACTATAGCTTTGGGCCACTTTCGGCCTGTTGTCATTTTTGGCCTGTTAACGCCGGACGTAAACCATGGGCCATATGTGGCCCAACGTCATATTGGGCCCATTAACGGCCCATATAAAAATGACGATAATCTAGCCCGACCGAAGTTCCGGCCTATTAAAGGCCCGTGTATTAGGTCGGCGCATTTACGGCCCGTCCGAATTTCGGCCTGCCAAAGATCTGCATCGTAAATGGGCCACCATTTCGACCTGCTAAGTCTAGTGGGTTATTTGGCACAATCAGGGCCCAATCTCACCTTCGGTCTATTAAAGGCCCATGTTTTTTATGGGCTCGAGATATTTACACCTGTAAACGGCCTATTTTTATTGAGGGCCCAAATTATGTTTAGGCCTGTTAAAGGCCCACTATGGGCACAGGCCTACCAGAAAAATATGAAAGCTTATGCTGATTTAGGCCCAGATATTTTTAGTGGGCTACATGCCAATTTCGGCTCGTAATCGTTTTTATCCCAATTGGAATGGGCCCGACGAATGTTGGCATGTTGGGCTCCTACAAAGCTTTCGGCCGAATACATTACTAAGATAAACCTACACTATACAAAAATAGTGTCGTAATTACTGCAGCCTGAGGCAGCATCATAAATGTTGTATCACAACAAAATAAATTCCAACCATACAACAAAAGGCCTGTTGGCATAAAGTTTACAGTCCTTCCAGATAAAAGCACCATCAGATGTATAGAAGCACAGATCATTTGACCTGAGTGCTAATGTTTCCGGCTGTAGAATCTGATGGAGCAGCACGATCTCCACCTTTTTTCCGCCATTGCTCTTGAACAACGAAGCGAATGTCTGATAGTCTGGTTTCAAAACCATTCATATCTTGACGACATTTCTCAACCACTATTCTTGTTTCCGAAACAATGTCCATTAGGGATTGGACTTGTGTCTGGAGCACAGATATATCACTCTGTCTAGCAGGAAGATTTTGTTCAGTAGGCGATTTGGACGAGGTTACCTTGACAACCAACCCAGAATTACGCAGGAAGGTGCTTTTTGCACTGTTAGTGGAGAGATACTGACGCACTGCAGCAAGAGGTGACATTGTGCCTGTAGTAGCCTCGTCACCTTCAGGTGGTTGTGCCTGTTCAATCATTTGTTCCATAGCTTCTTGAAAGTTCGAACTTGTAGATTAGTGTACCAGATAAGTTACTAATGAGACAAAAACAAACAAAGTAGGTTAAACGTTTATACATAACTTATTTTGGTGAACTACTGTAATACATTAGCATGTATTGTAGTTCCAACTACATAATAAAATCACTTTTGGAACATATGTCCATGTAGCATGCCTACCGTATTGTCTATTTCCTCACATTCATTGACATCTAAGGATAAAGAGACATGGTTTAAAGTAGGATGAACATAGTATGACATCATTCATATCATGGGCAAACAGATATAAAACAAAAAAGCTATTTTATCATTGTGTGCGCATGTGAACATAACAACTAGATTACAGATCAAGACCAAAAGAATATCCTTCATCTCTTTTAAACCATGTAAGGTGAAATGATACGTTAAGACAACTGTGAATAAAAGTGAACAGAGTAACTGACATTGGTTGCAAACCATGTAGTTAAATGAATACATCACAGCACCAATCAGTTCAAGGCAGGAGGAGTAAGGACTTACAACAGCGGCTTGAACTGGTGTGCTCATGCCCTTCATCTTGCTGGTGTGGCAATCCTTGAAGATTTGCACTGCATTCGGTTCAGGTTCTTTTTGGTCCGCACGGGCTTTCCTCTGTATTTGGAACAAGTCAATATAGATACGATAATATGGCACAAAAAAAGAAGGAAGTAGCAGCAATTTACAAGAGCCTCGCAGTGTGCAATATAGCTATGAGATCCTGTTGTCTGTTGGAATTTCACTTTAGAACGGTTGGTTTTGTTCTTCAAACAGTAAGCCTAGAAGAAGATACACTTGTAAGGCACATACATAAATACAAGTTCAACATGTGGTCTGATCAAATACATATAGCCTACCTGATACTTTGGATCAGACCAGTGTTTAACGAGGGTTGTCCAGTCTTCATCTGTAATATATTCCACTGGAGATGTTTGGGCGATTTCATTGTTAGCCTTGCCTTCAAAGTGAGATTTTCTAAGGTGGTACCGATACTGTCGCAGAGCAGACTGAAAAACATGAGTGCATGCTTGTTTAGTTGCATCATCTTTCGGATCCAACTTGAACCTCATCTGTTGAAAAAAGAATGTGAGTCTTATTAGGAGGAAGCTAGAAAGTATGGGACAGAGCAAGACAATATTACTAATTGCGATGAATGACATTACTTACGGATAAATGGTCAAGGAAGGTGTTAAACTGGCTATTGTCTTTCTCATTCCTGTACTGGATCCACGTTGGGAGGATACGTGCATGACACGTAACGGCAACGGCTGCCACTGAAACTAACTTGACTGACTCTGTAGCATCACGTGGCCTTTTTAAACCTGCCTCAAAACGGATCTCCATTCTTCCTCCTTTACATTTTGTTAATCTTTCAAGCATTATCCCTGATGTCTGTTTCCGTTTGCGCCGTGGTGCTAGTTCAACAACGAATATGGAAAGTGTTAGTGTACATCAAACTGTGAGAGTACATATAAAGGAGCATGCAACTGCAAATTGACTCGGTCAGGTACCGTCTTGGTGTTGATGCTCATGAGGTTCATCTGATCTTGCCAAGTCCTGTTGTGTCAGCAGTGCTTCGGAAGTAGTGTTAGGTGTGAAGGCAGCTTGGGAACTGGCCAGTTCCGGAGCAAACGAACGAGTAACTGGTTGAGATGATGGTACAGTTGAAGCGGATGCTGCAGCTGGTGGAGCAGGTGATACTGTGTTTGTAGATTTAGCCGGTGGACTTGGACCTTCTACTGCACTATAAGAACCAGCAGAATCTCGACGGCAGAACCTTTTCCGTTTCACCCGACGAGTAACAGCACTCCCTACTATATTATTTTCCTTGCTCTTTTTTGACTTTGCCATGTCAAGCTGTACCCACAACACAAAAGAATAAAATCACTCTTCAGAACTCATTGATGCATGATACATACAAGCAATACTTTGATGTAAGACAACCGTATGAGGATGGAATATGTAAGAAAAACAAGACCGCATGACATATTCACAGCTACGATGTGCAAACTAAGCAGAAGTATTTTCAAGAAAATAGAAGTAATGCAAGCTAGACACCATATGAAAGATGCAACCAATATTACTCTGCCAAGTTAAAAGTGTCTTGTCATAAGTGGCAATTCGAAAAATTAGAAGCAGTACAGCGTAGAAATCAATGCAAGATGCAACCACTATCAAACCGCCATGTTAAAAGCGTCCAATCATGAGTGACTGATGCGAGATACACAACAGCAGTACCTTGATGTAAGAACATGGTATGATAGATAGATGCAGTGTATTCTAGACACAGAAAGCCATGTCATATGCACATGCATAACGTATGAACTCAGCACGTGCAACTTAATCAAAATAGAAGAAATACAGGCTAGACAACATATGCAACATGAAACCAATTATCACACTGTCAACTTAGAGCAAGCACCTGCGATGGTGGAGTATGGGAGATGAACTCATCATGTAGACTTGGGACTTCAACTTCATTAGCAGTAGCAGTGGCAAATCTAGAGAGTCTCTGTTTGCGTCGGTCCGGAGGACCACCAACATCCCCTAACTTACTCTTTTCCTTCCTATTTTCTGATATTGCCTTATGAAGTCAAAACCACAAGAAGATGAATAAAATTAGCTCTGCATAACTGGTTGATGCATGGTATAGACGAACACTACTTTGATGTAAGGCAAGCGCAGGATAGGAGGATGGAATATATACAAAAAAGACAGCGTTTCATATTCACACGTACGATAGGAGGATGGAATATGTATGAAAAAACAGTAAGCGGAAGGCATTTCAACAAAATTAGAAGAAATGAAAGCTAGGCACGATATGAACATGCAACCAATATCACTCTATCAGGTAAAAAGTGTCTCGTCATAAGTGCCATTTCAAGAAATTAGAAGCAGTACAAGCTAGAAGACAATGCAAGATGCAACCTACATCACAGTCCCAAGTTAAATGTGTCTTATGGGTAAGTGATCGTTGTAGGTATAAGTTTTAAGCTACGCAGATGCAATTCAACATAATTAGAAGCAATACAAACTAGACATCATACGGAAAACGCAACCACGTATAACAGTTCCAAGTAAGAGCAAGCACCTATGATGGTGGAGTAGGGGAGATGTGCTCATCATGTACACGTATGTTCTAGAAACAGGAACACGTGTCATATTCATAGGCATTATGCGTAAAGTAAGCAGATGCAATTCAAGTTAGAAGCAATACAAGCTAGACATCATACGCAACATGCAACCACATATAATAGTGTCAAGTTAGAGCAAGCACCTGTGATGCTGGAGTAGGGGAGATGTGCTCATCATCTACACAGCTACGTTGACTTTCCAGCCTTGTGTTGTCTTGCGAATCTTGTTGGGAGGATGGCGGAGTAGAATCTGTAGAGACCCACTGATTGAGTTGCTCCGAAGGACCACCATCATCCACTGCCGGACTAATTTCCTTCAGATGTAATGATTTTGCATTGTGAAGTCAAACCGATAAGAAAAAGGAATAAAATTCGCTCTTCAGAACTCATTCATGCATGATACTGACGAACACTACCCGGATGAAAGGCAAACACATGATGCGAGGATGGAATATGTATGAAAAATAGGATGGTGTGACATATTCACACCTATGATGTGGTAACTAAGTAGAAGGCATTTCAACAAATTAGAAGCACTGCAAGCTAGACACCATATGAAAGATGCAACCAATATCACTCTGCCAAGTTCAAACTGTATGGCGTTTCAACAAATTAGAAGCAGTACATGCTAGAAATCATATGCAAGAAACAACCAATATCACAGTGGCGACTTAAAGGTGCCTTATCATAAGTGACTGATGCGGGATATGCAAGAATAGTAGTCTGATGTAGAAACAAGAACACATGTCATATTCACAGGCATTATGTGTAAAGTAAGCAGATGCAATTCAACAAAGTTAGAAGCAATACAAGCTAGACATCATACGCAACATGCAACCATATATAATAGTGCCAAGTTAGAGCAAGCACCTGTGATGGTGGAGTAGGGGAGATGTGCTCATCATCTACACAGCTACGTTGACTGTCTAGCCTTGCGTTGTCTTGCGAATCTTGTTGGGAGGATGGCGGAGTAGAATCTGTAGAGAACCTCCGTTTCAGTTGCTCGGAAGGACCACCATCATCCAATGCCTTGCCAGTTTTCTTCAGCTTTATTGATTTTGCATTGTGAGGTCATACCGACAAGAAAAAGGAATATCATTCGCTCTTCAGAACTCATTCATGCATGATACTGACGAACACTACTCTGATGAAAGGCAAAGTCATGATACGAGGATGGAATATGTATGAAAAAATGGACGGCTTGACATATTCACACCTATGATGTGGTAACTAAGCAGAAGGGACTTCAACAAATTAGAAACACTGCAAGACACCATATGGAAGGTGCAATCACTATCACTCTGCCAAGTTAAAACTATCTCGTCATAGGTGGCGTTCATCAAACTAGAAGCAATACATGCTAGAAATCATATTCAAGACGCAAACCAATATCACACTGCCAACTTAAAGGTGTCCCATCATAAGTGACTGATGCAGGATACACAAGAAGAGTAGTTTCATGTAAGAACATGGTGTGATAGACAGATATAGTATGTACCAAAAACAGGAAAGCGTGTCATATTCACATGTATCATGTGTAAGCTAAGCAGATGCAGTTTACACTAATTAGGAGAAATACGAGCTAGACACCATATGCAACATGCAACCAGATATCACACTGCCAAGTTAGAGCAAGCACCTTGGATGGTGGAGTAGGGGAGCGGAGACTTGGACCTTGTAATGCACTATCAGTACAAGGAGAATCGGTACAGATGCTCCGTTTACGTTGCTGTAGAGGACCACCATCATCGCCTTCCTTACTCTTTTCCTTCCTCTTTCTTGATTTTGCCTTGTCAAGTCAAACCCACAAGAAAAAGGAATAAAATTTGCTCTTCAGAACTCATTGATGCATGATACTGACGAACACTACTTTCATGTAAGGCAGTCGCATGATAGGAGGATGGAATATGTATGAAAAACAGGACGGCGTGACATATTGACATGTATGATGTATAAACTGTAAACTAAGCACAAGGTGCTTGAACTTGTTAGAATCGATGCAAGCTAGAAACCATATGAAAGATGAAACCAATATCACTCTGCCAAATTAAAAGGGTGCCCTAACAAATGTATTTGACCAAATTAGAAGCAATACATGGCAACAGGCTAGAAATAATATGCAATATGCAACGAATAAAGGTGACTCATCATAAGTGATTGATGCAGGATACAAAAGAGAGGTAGTTTCATGTAAGAACAAGGTTAACACATAGATGTAGTGTGTATCAAAAATAGGAAGGTATGTCATATTCACAGGTATAGTGTGTAAACTAAGAAGATGCAATTTACCCTAATTAGAAGCATTACAAGCTAGATACCGTATGCAACATGCAACCACATATCACAGTACGAAGTTAGAGCAAGCACCTGTGATGGTGGTGTAGGCGAAGTGCGGTCTTCAAGTACAGAGCTACGTTCAATATCTTCATTTAGGCTTGCTGTTTCTTGAGAATCATGTGGAGAGGATGAAATTGCATTCTTTATAAGAGTATTGCGTCTCATATTAACCCACGCGCGTGACTCTCTCATCATAAGCGATAGATGCAGGATACACAAGAACAGTAGTTTGATGTAAGAACATGGTGTGATAGGCAGATGTAGTATGTACCAAAAACAGGAAGGTGTGTCATATTCACATGTATAATGTGTAAGCTAAGGAGATGCAATTTAACAAATTAGGAGCATTGATGAGGGATACACAAGAAAAGTAGTTTGATGTAAGAACATGGTTAATAGAAAGACGTAGTATGTACCAAAAACAGGAAGGCATGTCATATTCACTGGTATAATGTGTTAACTAAGCAGATGCAATTTACCCTAATTAGAAGCATTACAAGGTAGACACCATATGCAACATGCAACCACATATCACACTGCCAAGTAAGAGCAAGCACCTGCGATGGTGGTGTGGGGGAATTGCGGTGATCAACTAGAGAGCTACATTGACTATCTTCATTTAGCCTTGCTGTTTCTTGAGAATCATGTGGGGAGGATGACACTGCACTCTTTAAACGAGTAGGGCGTCTCACAGTAACCCACTCGGGTGACTGTCTCATCATAAGTGATTGACGAGGGATACAAAAGAGCATTAGTTTGATGTACGAACATGGTTAATAGACATATGTAGTATGTATCAAAAACAGGAAGGCATGTCATTA
Source organism: Aegilops tauschii subsp. strangulata (assembly GCF_002575655.3). Taxonomy (NCBI): domain Eukaryota; kingdom Viridiplantae; phylum Streptophyta; class Magnoliopsida; order Poales; family Poaceae; genus Aegilops; species Aegilops tauschii. The sequence continues at coordinate 365,059,456 of NC_053035.3, read as the reverse complement.
TCAAAGGTATAATGTGTAAAGTAAGCAGATGCAATTTAACCAAATTGGAAGAAATACAAGCTAGACACCATATGCAACATGCAACCACATTTGACAGCGCGAAGTTAAAGCAACCACCTGGGATGGTTGTGTGTGGCAATTGAGATCATCAACTGCAGAGCTACGTTTACTGTCTCCAACTGCTGACACTGCACCCATTAGAGCACTGAAATGCTTTGTGCTTATCTTTGAATTGCACTGGAGCGAGTTCTGTCTTTTCTTTTCTGCATTCATCAACACTGCGTCAGAGTCTGAAATACCCATGCATAAAATAACAATAGTGTGAGTATGGGTGAAGTGTGTGCACAATTAGTACAGTGTAAAGGTAGCAGATAGCAGGTCGGTGAGAAATAAATGACGGGAGACATATGATAGCTCTACAACATGCATGGCACACTAAATTACTACAGGATTCTATGAAAATAACAGTCGACTGAAAGCAAATAGGTCAGTCCATTTTTTCTACACCGTCCGATGTACAAAGAACGGGCAGATCGCCTTCATCTACCTCCAGCCGCAGTCAGTGTTGACGATCTTCCTCGAAACGCCAGCGACCACCGGCCCAGTATTCCTCCCCTGTATGCGCCCTCCCCTTGACCTCACCGCACCGCCATGCTTGGCACCGCCCCCCCCCCCCCCCCGGCCATCCATTCAAGCCCCGCCGACCTCCAGATCGGGCGCAAGCAGCTCCTGCGCCCCACACCCCTATGATAGACACCGATGCGCTGCTTCCCCGGGGAACAGGCGGACTAAGTGCTCCGCGCGCCTAAGCGGGTGCTGCTTCTTTTAATTGCGGTTCGACTGACCCTGAATTGAAATCCAGGCGGGCTACTGACCTCTAGCAAAGGTGAAATAGCAAAAGGGAGGAAACCTTGTGCATTTAGTATCACGAAGAAGATGCACTAAGAAGCGCTCAACTAGTTTCTTTTGTGGGATGAATACGGTGTGAGCGGAGACGTAAGATTTGCACGAATAAGGGAAGAGGAGTACCTCTTTCTACTGGCAGTGTTGTGTCCTCCTTCTGTTTTTCCGACGATCTTCTTGTTGTTCGCCGGAAACCAGAAGTTGTGGAGGACGGTGCAGCCTTGGACGAACCCATGGCCAAGTTGTTGAGTGTGGTGCGGTGGCCGTCTGTCGGCGGCGGGGAAGCAGATCCAAGGCGGCGAACGACGGCGTAGCGGGAACAGCTCCGGTGCGGTGGACGGTTGCGACTGTGGAGCCGCAGCAGTGAGGCGGACGATGGCGTGGTCGGAGTGGTTCTGGTACGGTGCACGCCGGCGTCGGCGTTGTGGAGGCAGCTCTGCCTCGGCTTCAGCTGCTAAGTCCTTGACGGCGTTGCGGTTGCGGTTGCGTTGGGCGACGACGTCGGGGTACCGGCTCCGGCGTGATGGAGGAGGGCGGCGGTGGATTGGCCGCTATGGGGTGGACGACGGAGGAGGCTGGGGTTTCGCGGCTGGTGAAGAGGGCGTTTTCGCGCCCACGGAGTATGAATGGGGAAACGGAGGGAGGCGGGGAACTAAGGGGGAACAATGTTTCGGTTTGAGACGCGCTTGTTTGAAATTTGGGGAAAGTTACAAACTTTGCCCCCATCTAAAGTTTTGGACATATTGCGGGTTGGGGGTAGGACAGTCATGTCAGGTGTCCCAAATGTGGGCGGGATAGATTTCGGGCGAGTGCATGGGTAGGCGCCCACGGCGTATGAATGCTTCTCGGAGGCGGTTGAGACTGGCGTCTTGGTGAAGTTACAAACCTACCCCGGTTTAGACCTTTGGACATCGGGCCGATAGGCTACACGGGCCAGAGTCAGGACAGTAATTTCCTACCACCAAAACATTAGTCTCGCGTGGTTTCGGGTGACCAGAGGCCTATTTGGCGCTTCGTTCAATATTTGGGAGCAGAAGCATTAACGTTTTCGGTTCTCTTGAATTGAACTTTCGGGATTTGTCAAACTTCACAAATCTTTACTCTTGAAAATCCTAAACCTACGATTATTTTGGAATGGAGGGGTACATTTGAATATACATTGTACACGAGTATATATTAAAAAATATGCAACTTACCTCAGTTCATGCATGGTTCCAGATATAATCTCCTTGGTTGCAAAAAAAAGTTAGATATGCGTATGAATATATATAGCATGTTCAAACTCACAACAAAGATTGATGCCCCCTTTTACATCTGATTTACAAATGCCATTATCTCGGGTTCAAATAGATGAATGCACTTCCTATGAATTCGAATCTTCGAAACACCCTTTATGTTGAATTCGACATGTATTCTATTTCGTAGCTTGCAATTTGGAATGTATCCATGCAAGTGACAAATGTATAAAGTGCTTCACACTAACAACATGGAGTGCACTAATTAATGTTTATATATGAATTGCAAAAGCATCCATTGCCTGTATTTCAAACCACTCTCACTCTATGGATCGATAATATGAAATAAACACATGCACATGCTAGAATTCAATAGAGTATGGGTGTCTGATAGACCGATTTTCGTCCATATGCAATTTGCAAAATTCATGATCTCATCCAAAAATAATAATGCCATTTATATTTTAATTTAATGTGTAGAACCGCCTTTTACACGTAGATGCACTATGCCTCGCCCCGTTCTCACAAACGCGTTATATATCTCTCTATCTAACGCATAAGTGCACACACTTTATATGCATCGGCATTTCTCTTTCACACATGCTCACAATCTCTCTCAGGGTGTCGGGGTGTCTCACGCACATGCTCTCTCTGTTTCTCTCTCTCTCTTTCTGACTACTATGTACCACTCTTTTCACTAATCTCAGTTGGAAAACACTATTTCTCTCACATGCATATATACACATGCACGGTCTCTACTAGCCCTCTATACGCACATATATTTGCCTACGTGTCTCCCGCACGCACATTATCTTTAGGCCTCTCTCGCACACATTGCCCCCCCCCCGACACACCTCTCTCTTAGTAGTTGGCAGATATGATTTCATCATATCATTCGGTAGGATACCCCTAGCTGTTAGGCTGGATGGTAATACGAGGCAAAGTTTTACCCTAGTTCGGATCGGACCCTTGCAGTTGAAGAAAGAGCCTACTCCTGGTACTGTATATTAGTGATAGGGGTGTGTACAAAGTACACGTGAATACCAGGCATTGTGCGTGTGTGTATACTATCGACGAACTAGCCCCCAAGCTTGTATAACATACTAAGGGCCTAGGGTTACAAATCATATATAGTCGGCTTATCACCAGTGGGGATAGAGTCCTCCGTGACTCTGGTAGCTTCGTGTTGTACGCCGAGTCCTCCACATGGATCTTCGTATAACACGTCTCGGTCCAACCTATATGTGGCACAGGATGGAACCGACCCATGAGTCTTCATGTTGACCCAGCACAACTAGAAATGATGTGCCCACCACAACACACACGCAATGGCCACTAAGAAAATAAGCATATACAATAGTACAACAGTATGCTCACGATACGTCTCCATATTTTGTTGATGACACTGACGGACTTTGCATTTGATGCGTGCTCCGTATTTTGTTGACGACACTTACGGTCATTGTATTTGAAGCGAAAGCACGATATGGTCACTGGACTTCAGAATAAGCTCATCACGGTCACCACATACATTTTGTCGTGCTAACCAACATGTGGTTGGATGGTTAGAGGATAGTGGTTTCTCGAGCCCACCAAGGTTAAAGTCCCGGTGCTCGCATTTATCTTGTGTTAATTTCAGTATTTTCTGGCGATGTACGTTCAGTGGGAGGAGACGTTCCACTCGACTACGAGGCACCTATGGTGACTTCATAAAATCTCAAGATCATATATGCTGGCCCACTCTCTCGAAGGTGCTCATAGGGGTAGGGTTCGCGTGTGTGCGCTTATAGCGGTGAGTGTTTGCGCGTATATATGAGCCCTTGCGTCTGTACCGTGTTAAACAAAGACATATCATGATTATACGGTCACTGGCTCACCCGTACAACTCCGTATTTTGTTGATGACACAATCAATTGACCAGTCAAAAGTTCCACGCGGCGCAACTAGTGTTGCACCATCGGGGCGCGTAACCATGGGGCCCACCTGTCAGCCCGTATATGAAAGAAAGAAATGGTAGTTTGAGTCTGTACTGTGTTAATAAAATAGGAGTACATTTTAGGGTGATCATACGGTCACTGGCTCACGATACAGCTCCGTAATTTGTTGATAACACGATCAATTGACCAGTCAAATGGTCCACATTCAGCAGCGCACATTACCATAGGGCCCACCCGTCAGCGCGTATATGAAGGATAGAAATGGTAATAAATTAGTGGTCGGTGGGTATTCGAAGTCGTGAGACCTCTGGTTGGCAGTCACCGGCGGTTGGGGGCATTCATTGGGCGGTGGGGTGGGGGGTCCCCGGAGAAAAAGCTGGGCGGGGGGGCTAGAGGGATGGCCGGTGCGGCGGCGGACCGGCGGTGGGGAGTGGTTTCGGGGAGGGCGGGCCGGCCGCGGGCGGCGGGGGCTGGCGGTTCGGCCGGTGGTGGCTGGCGGCTCAGGGGGGTGGAGTTTGATGATAAACTGGAGGCCCTTGATTTCGTATCCAACGGCTGGAAAATCTAATGACCAGAGATGAAAAAGTCAGTCGACTGACGTGTAGCCTCACCCCGCACGTACACATGCACGCACGCAAGACACGCACGCATGTAGGCGTGCAACACCGACACGTACACACGCGCGCATGCTGGCGTGCAACACTGACACGTACACATGCACTCACGAACACACGCACGTACGCACCCATGCATGCAACACTGAAACGTACCCTTGCACGCACGCAACACTCGCATGCCTACATGCACATAGCACACGACGCAAGACACACGCTCAACCTATACGTGCAAGCACCCTTTGTTTAGGACATGGAATTTTACGGGTATTAATCAATCTTATCTGTGATAAGCAGAACATTGATGTTTGCAGCGGTCTTTATGAATCACAACGTATCGAACGGGCTATCAACATAGTAGGCTTATCTACATGAAAAAGATGATGTCACACTCAATGAACAATCATCGGTTTATGAAATGCCCGCTTCTGACCGCCCTGGCCCACCAAAGGTTCCTCTGCTGTGCGCTGCATGCGTTGGGTCACTGACATGCAAGCCATGAACCCAAAGAGCCCACACGTCAGTGGAAGAATGGCGCGGTGTCCTAGGTCAGAGTCGAGGGCGCCACTCGCGGCACGCCCGGCTGAACACGCCTCCGTGCCGCATTCAAACGCCTCCATGAAACCCGCCCGTGTGGAAGCCAAGAAACCCACTCTGGACACACGTCCGTTCATGACCGGGCCGGCGTTAAACGCAACGCCGACCGAGCTCCTCCCGTCCGCCGTCTATTTAATCTCCTATTTAAACGAGGCCAAACGCCGGCCAAGAATCGCACACCTCCACCGCTCCCCTATATCCTCCACCATTTTGTCCACTCTTACAATGGCTTACGAAGAGTAGTTATTCCGCATCCAAGCCGGCTGGGTAGCCCGCCGGATACGAGCTATGCAGCTCGCTGATCCACCTCCCTCCCCTCGCCCGACGGAGCCAGTTGCCGCCCCAAGCCGGCGCGCGGTTCAGCAACTCGCCGCTCCAGGCCAGCTCGACGAGGAGCGGCGCACGGGCGTCGTTGCTGCCGTCCACGCCGCCGCCTCGTACCGCATCTCCTGTTTCTGTGGCCGAGATTCCCATGACGGCGGCCGCGCCATGCAAGCAGCGACAGAAGCCGGGTGCGCGGAGAGCGACGAGTCGGTGGCCAGCGCCTCCGTGTCCGCTGCCATCATCGAGGAGAAGTAGAACATGGGAGGCCGCCGCCGCTTGGGTCCCATGAAGGCCACCGCGGAGGCGACGCCGGCGTACACAGCAGGTGTCTTGCCGGATCCTTTTGTTGCGAGGACCTTCATCGACCCCGCATGGGCTCAAAGGAAGAGGGGAATGTTAGGATGAACTCGAGCCGGTGCCGGCCATGGCGAAGTAGTGGCCGGTGATGAACTCGAACCGGTGCCGGCCACCATCATCTTCGGCACCAGCCAATGATATCAGTTGGGCAGTGGGGAAGTGAGCCGTCCTTTGCGCCGAAGCATATACCTCCGGGGCTCCCGGCAGTCCGGTGATCGTGCTGCCGGACATGAGGAACACAAATCGATTGGCGGCCGACCATTTAGGCCAGGTATTATATACCTGTGCTGTCCAGAACTAGCACCGCGTAGTTCATTTGAATGTAATGAAATCCGTCATGTTTGTATGAAAATCCGGTATTTTATATGATTTCCATCGTTGTTTATATGAAATATCAGTTTGTCTACGTGTTTGCGTGAATTTCGTCCGGTTGGTTGAGTTGCTATCATAATGTGTGCAGCTACGGTTGGATGGCGTAATTTGCGGGTCGCCGGTCGGTCTGCGGGCGGCTCGGGTGGCGTTTTGGGACCAAAAAACACAGCTCGTGCGAGCTCGTCTCCAACGTACGCGCTGGAGGATGCATGACAGCATGAGCACCCGAGCCATTCCTCGTTCATCGGTGCCAAAGGCACCGGTGGACAAAAGGGTCACCAATATTTTGGCTACCCCGGGCAAGATCCAAACAGCCCCTCCCAACAGATTCAAATTCCTCGTTCGCCGTGGAATTTTGCCATGTGTTGTTTTCGTGGACTAGCAAGATGCCCGTGCATTGCACGGAACATCAAGATGCATTTTTTTACAAACTCCCGCATGCATGCAAGGGATAATTAATGTCCTCCTTTGCTGGTACCACGAGGCAAACACCATTAATATTGCATCGATTAGTGTTAGTGGCCTTGTATATCTGCAAACTGTTATTTTGATAGTGGCCCCTTGTATATAAAAATGGAGGGGGAAAGATGAGAGATAAGGTGAGGAGGAGTGGGGCGTGGTGGTGACTGGTGGTCGGACTGGGTGGAGGCATGGGGATGGACGGCGCATTATGTCTAGGTTTGCATCTCTCTCACACACACCCACGTAGGTGGGGGACGTGCACGAAGAGAAGAGGTGCACGCACGGCGCACGTACTCCCGTCTCTTTCCCAACCACACCCGCGCGGGTACACGGTGGAGCTCATTTCTGTACGAAAAAGGCAGCCCACATGGTAATTTGGCACGTGTACTGCTTGTCCACTTGGTGGAGGGAGGATCGTCTACCACGGGTGAACAAACAAATTGCAACTTGACGCGTTATCTTAAATTAAAAAAAGAGGCAAACCATGTGGGGCCTACCTTAGAGGCAAGGCTCTATACACTGGAGTACTTTTGATGTGTCCCGTCAACTCGCAGAACGAGGAGAAGCTTGCTTAGTATGCCGTCTCCCCCGCCCACGGGCGTGGTGGCTCGCAGGATGAGGTGAAGCTTGCTTACGAGTAGTAGTAGTACTACTACTACTACTACTGTACGCCTTTACGCCCGCTCCCTCGCCCACGCGCGCGGTGGCTCGCAGCAGGAGGAGAAAATTGTACTACTCCCTCCGTTTACTCCTCGTCCCTACTTCGTACTTTGGTTCGTACTCCCTCCATTTACTTATACAAGGCCCCTATAAAAAAATACATTTTGCATCTATACAAGGCCACAAATAGTAATCAAGACAAAAGTTACTACTCCCTCCTTTCCAGTTTATGGCTCAATTTCAAAATCTCTCCAACCAAGGTAGACGGTGAGTGGTCGAATTAATTCCGTAGTTTTCACAAGTAATTGGTACGCTCGTTTTTCTCAAGAAGTTATGTTTACCGAGGCATTAATTAGAACGAATGCATGAATGACCACTAAATTTCCATGAACTTGTACATGCATTGGTTAGTTTCCTCTTGACACTGCTTGCGTCGGGTGATCTAACGTACCTCGAAATCCAACATGTAATGGTACTACTACTAGTATAGTAGAATTGAGACTTATCAAACGGAAAAACGAATGGTTTTTAGATGAGCCCTATAAACCCTAGTGGGTACGTACTCCGTAAAAACAGATTTTTCCAAAACTAAGTCGCTCCCTTTCATGAATTCTGTAGTATACTCCTCCGTCGACGCTCCCTTTCATGAATTATGTACTTCCTGTCGCCGACATGTGGGACATATAGCAACCGGGTCGACGTGTCAAGCACCAAATAACAGTGCAGAACAGCAGGGGGGACACACCCCACTCGTACCAGCCCAGTAGTAGTAATGAGCAATGAGACGTCAAATCACAATGCCGCACCTTCCCAGACGGACGAAGCAACCATTATTTCACACTTCGGTTCACCATCATCTCAAACCACGTAGTATTGCTTCTGCCTCAAGAGGGACACGCGCATCTCCTTGGTACATCATGACACGTGGGACCGCATGACAGGCCATGCTCCCCCGCCGATCGCTCGGTAAAATCACCTCATTTTTACTATACTTCCTCCGTATCGGTTTACTACATGGCATGCACGTCGTTCTAGGTTGAGAATTTAACTGGCTATATATGTGATGAACAGTACTCTAGCCTTTTAAAAATGTATACTTTTGTACAGTAGTACTATCGATGGATTGCGCCATGGAGCAAAAATTGAAATTAAAAAAAAGGTGGTAAATATAGAGAGCGCTCGTCGCCAAATTATGCATATAGTACTATTAAAAAAGCTAGTACATGCTTAATTGGGGTGCTAAATTCTATTAAAGAAATACTAGTAGTATATACATACTGAAGAGTTAAAGTAACGAGAAGAAACATAACATAGTTCTGCTGGGGGCTCAGCACAACACACCCCTCAAATTAAACTAAGCACACCTGAAATTAAACTATGCAACTAATCCGATAGACACTGCATTAGAAGTTTAGAACCACCATGAGCAACGACACTGCCACCTTACTCATAGTCCTCATCCACGTCCTCGACTTCGTCCTTGTCCCTCTTCCTCTTGGCCGATACTTCTTTGCTTGAACCGCACACTTGGTTGTTGCTCTTCATCCAACCCTTGTAGATATTGAAACAAAGGTAGCCATCCATTGCAGTGTAGTGGATGTGGTCTATATCTAGTACATTCCGCTGCCATGCATGACGATGAAACGTGTAATGAGGTTTCTCCAGTTTACGGTACGAAGGATGAACCATGGCTCCTGCCAGGGTCAGCATTGAAGGCTGACGAGAGGGCGCCAGCCGATTCTTCTGGAGGTCGAAGGGGTTGCCTACAACGAGGCCTATCCGACCCAGGACTTCTTTGTCGTTCTTAAAGTCTACAGTAACGAATTTCACTGTTTTGTCCTTGAGGAAGTTCTTAAAATCCTGGCACTCAACGTCGGCATGGCATATGTGGTAGACCAAGCAAACATTGTGTACGCAAACCTGGATCACGGCGGGCTTCTTCCTCTCTTCGTCCTTTAGATCCTTCTCTCATCCCAGGACTGTGGTGTACTCAACATCTAGCCCAGCGACCCACTCATCATCTGAGTTTTCGAACATGCGTCTGAAGCGAGAAAGGCATCCTTTCACCGTCATGGAAGAACGGGCGTAGATGACGTCGAACTCATCGCCGGTGATGGTTCTAACCTTGTACTCACCGCCGATCGTGGAGATTTGGGACGCCATGGATTTGGGAGGAGGGTTAGGATTAGTGGAACTGCCGTAATGTGAATGGACGGGACGACTAGGAGCGAACCGCCGTAGTATTAAAGGACGTGCGGGGACGAGTAGGAGCGAACTGCCAGTGTGTGAACGGCAGGGTAGTGGCTTTCCATTCTCCCATGATACGGGCTTCCGAGAGCCCTTGGATCTGAGATCGAACGGTTGCATGGCGTGATTCTAGACCTATGGGTGAATATCCTATCCTGGAGGGTTATTCTGCAAATTTTCAGCAACTTAGCATGCGACCGTTTGATCTCAGATCCAAGGGCTGCCAGCAGCCCGTATCATGGTCGCGCCTACCACGACCGTCGCGTCGCTCGCGCGGTCGCGCCCTTGGAGATTTAACACGGTGCGTTAGGCCATCTGATGTTGGCATGTCATACATAGTCATCACTTAGTCACTCATACTACAACAAGGTTGGCTATAAGGTTGGCTATAAGTGTAATTTTTTTTACTCCTCTCTATCTCTTTCTTCGTACTCCCTCCGTCCCATAATATAAGAACGTTTTTGACACTAGTGTAGTGCCAAAAATGTTCTTATATTTTGGGACATGGGGAGTACTAGTATTTATTGCATTTGCCAAGGAGTGACCTCTTCCAATGAAATGGTGTTGCTAAGTTTGCTTCATTTAATTAGCTATAGACTCAAAATTATCTTTTCACCTAGGTACACACGCTTAGCACCGTTTCTTCCTTGGGTCACCAAACTAGTCTCTCTCTTCTTGATTAACTTGCCACATCAGACTTTATGCCTATGTGGCAAGCTTAAGCACCTGTAGGAGCAAGTAAAAGTAAGTACAATAGTGCGCTTTACATGGCATTTTTGCATATGTGGAGGAAAGAGAGGCAAGGAAAAAGTGGAGAAGTGGGCTCTCATGCAAGAGCCAGCCTCTACTACATGGTGGAGCATTGGGAGAGGCACCTGTATGGAGGTGGTCAGGAATCGGGAGACTCACGCCGATCGTAGCGCCGCAGTTAAAATGATAATGGCAACTCAAATCACGGGGCCCAACCTGTCCAGCAGTAACTCGATGTCAAATCACACAGCCCTACGTTTGCAGCAGCCTACTCCCTCGTCTTCTCGCGTCTCTGTCGAACCGACTAGGCGGAACTGCCCCACCTACCGCGTAGGAAAAGCCCCGCCCTCAACTTTTAAATACAACTACATCCGCTTAAGAATCCAATGATATACTTTTTGTGACATAGTAACTCATATTTAGTTAGTCAAATGGATGACCTAGAACTACGTGCAGGCCCTATAAACCGAGACGCCTAAAAATAAAAAAACCAAGACGGAGAGGGTAGTTCAGCACGTATCTTTTTAGATCAATATAGTCGGGATTCACCAAGGAGCAAAACCAAGTGGTAGGCTGCTCCTGTCGTGTTGGCGTAGCAACTCAAGCAGGGTCAGTCCGCACACGAAATGGCGACACACTTAACAGGACCCCTTTGGCCGACATGTGGCTCATCCACCGTCTTGTTCCACGTGCGATGCAACAAATTACAGTTTAGAGCAGCGGTTGGAATTGGAGGCACCCCGGTCGTAGCGCCGCAGTAGTAGAAAATGAGCGATGAGGGGTCAAATCACAAAGCCCCACCTTTCCCTCATTAAGCTGGACGGACGAAGCAACCATCATTTCACTCTAGGGCGCAAGAGCATAAAGAAAAGAGAAAACAATGATCCGTGCGGTAGCTACCTAGGGCACCCTAGGGTAGGGGTCTCCACTACAGATCATTTTTTTTGTAAGCGCCTCCACTACAAATCGGCTTCTCCCTCGTCCTCTTGAAGGAAACCAATGATGAGTGCGGCGGTAGGGTTTGTAGGAGTACTATGGCGTGTGGGGCCACGTCGTAGTAAACGGGTTCGAGTCGACGCCTTAAATATGTGTGGGCCGCTTGGTTTTACGGGAACGAGGCAGCATTTTGGGTTCGGGGACCCGTGGAGATATAGTACGTACAAAAAATTGTGGACGTAGGTTCGGCCGAAAGGCAATGATGCATGGGCCCTGCATTTTGATATACCCGGGGCCACGTGAAATTTGCTACTCTACTCAAAACTAGTAAGGTACACATGTATTGAACGCATGAGATTTTGAAACCAAATTATGAATAAATACACACTATAGCATGTAAAGCTTTGAGTCATATATGCATGATGTAGATGTTCGTTTAGTTCTTATAGTTCATCTCATCCAAAATCAATTAGTTTTATAAAAATGTTAAGATTCATGGGGTTGTGCATTGTAAATCATAAAGTAAAAAACAAATAATGGCAATTCATTTAGAAAAAATAATTAATTATGATACAGAAGATTCTAAAACAAAGGAGAAGTGCTTGTGTTTTGAGGTTTGTGCATTATGCTTAAGTTCAACCATGGAGTCTTCTAAATTGTACATGTGGCAGATCTGGTGGAATGTTGATGATATCCAACGGCCAGTAGTGCTCGGATTTGCCTATCTCTGCACTGTCGAGTTAGCTTCATCCAGCGACCATCTTTCAAAGTTATTGGCACACTATATAGTTCTTGTGCCATAGTGGCATGTTTTGGAAAAAAGCTACTAGTGGGTTGTACTATCTATTTAGGAATAGAAGATGTATACATGGAAGTTGTAGGGAAAGAGATGACATGGAGCATCTCAATTCCTATGAGTAGGGATTGGAAAAGAGATGTCATTTGGTTCACATCATAGGAACTTTTCTATTGAATCTAGAGATGACATGTATCTCAATTCCTATGAGGAGGGATTAGAAAAGAGATGTAATTTGGTTCATATCATAGGAACTTTTCTATTGAATATACGCTAATGTTTATTTTCCTTTGAAATTAAGGGAGTATAGGAATCCATTCATATGAACCAAGTGGCTCTAAAGCTATAGAAATGATATCATGTTTATTTCCTTTGAAATGTGGAGTATATGAATCTATTCCTATGAACCAATTGGCCTTAAAGGAAAAAATCCTATAAAAATCATATCATATAGAGTTCCTATGATATTCCTCGACACTAAAGGATGCTTGAAATTGCTGCGGGTGATACGATGGTCTTTCTTTGTAGACTCCTCACCCATCTTTATAGTTACCTCTCGAAGATGAATGAAATGATATATACATGATATTCTACATGTGCAATTTGGTACACGAAAACTCGGTAAAAGTTTGCGAGGTTCGAATTTTCAATAAAGCTATATGCACTGCATTTTGAAACGGAGGGAGCATACGGCAGTTGCTAACACTCACGTGGAAGATTTGTGTGTAGGAGGAGTGGTTGTTCTGTTAAATGACATGGCAAAACTAACACTGTCGGATGCCGATCTAACGGTTCTTATGGCGTTCGTCAGGAAAAGGCTTGTGGCGAACGTTTGTCGGATAATGATTTACGGACACATGCATTGCATTGATACGTGCCCCCCTCTCTCTCACGCACACGCACCCTCACGAGTTACGACTCTCCCGAGTCCTCTCGCAGACTCGCACGTCGCACCCACCATCTATCTGCAGGTAGACGTCACGCACATATGTGCTCTTCACACCCTACCCTTAGAACTTCTAAAAAACAAAAGACGGCGCGCACATTTTATTTTAGCTCACACGTCACACACTTATACTATTACTCTTGCGGCGAACGTTCTTTGGGCATAGTATATTGTACTCTTGCAAAGAGAAGCGGTGCACGCACGCACTAGTTCTCTCACACCCACTCGCGGGTACACGTAGGAGCGCATTTTTTTGAAGCTGGTACAACAAAATCACTCCACTATATATAAAAGCAGGAGCCTTAGCGCTTGCTTTACTAGGGTTCCTCTCGTTCACTCTCTCATGCTCTCCAGATCTAAGCAACACATAGGCGGCCACACTCTCTCTCAGCTCACGGCTGGTCACAAATCCGGCCGGACAACCTCGACCGGGGCAGGGGTGTAGGTGCATCATTCACACTGTCGTCGGCGGCGAGGGAGGAGACCAACGGCTGCCCGCGCGTCCCGATCGGCGGCCGTGCCGTTCTCTCCGAGAGAGCGCCGGCTCGGGAGGGCCTCCGACCCCTTCTTCCTCCCTGCGGTATTGTGGCCAAGATGCGGCCTCCCGACGCCGTCTTTGCCACATGCCGACGACCCTCAGGTATATATTCCTTCGAAACCTGCCTTGCTCTACTGCCCCAGCTCCCTTCGTGTGGATCCTTTTCTACTTCCGTCCGCTGTTCCAAAGCCACCTAGACTTCTACTATTATTAGAAGTAAAGCTAGTTCATACAGTTGACTCAAAGCGTTGGTTCAAACAGGGAAGAAAGTGGGAAAGTTGTAGCATGAATCTAGGACTTGGTTCTAAGAGGAAACGGGGGAAAGTAGTAATATTTGTCACTGTTTAAATAACCGTATTTCGTATTTGCGCAAACAGGGATGTCTGTCTCCGTATCGTTTCTATCCGCGCAATCAAAAGCACACACCTCAGTTTTAGTACAACTGCGCAAAATGAGATGGCTATCCCTCGTTGTCGTCGTCTAACCTCCCGTCTTCAAGGTATCCCTACATTGGTACTAGTAACTAAGGTCGAATGACCAACGCAATCTAAAAGAAGCTGATTCGTACATTTTACTTCCTGATTGCAGTGCAGGGACGAGCGAAAACAACTGCATTCTAGTCCGGAATGCACTTTCTACCAGTTCATCCATGGACCGAGGACTAGCTGGCACGGCTGCACGGCGGTTTTTTGGACAGGGGCGCGGACAAGAGGCATTGTGGTCTGCTTATTTCTGCAAATAGCGGTGCTTAAATTTAGTGGAATGCACAAGCATTTCAGCTGGTCAGTACACTGCATGGTTCAGTTCAGCATTCCAGCTGAGACCACAATTATAATTGGTTATTCTGGAATGAGAGAACCTAACCCTGAATGGTGGCAACAAGAAAAAACCAGAGTGAACTCCAGGAAATTTAAGCCTGCCGGGAGGCCCTTTGCTCAGAGAAGCCTTGCTTGTTTTTTCCTGATTTGTAAACCTTCTCACAACTTTGTCTTTTGTTGTGAACTAGTATATGTTTGTTATGTTCTATGAATCATTGAGATGTATAAAATTTCTAAACTTATGCTTTTCAAGTTTTTTATGAAGACGAGTTTAATGCGAGTGTTCCACATGAGCGCTGGACTAGCGTGTGAACGTTTGGAATTTATTACATTGTGGCCTCAATTAACTGCATGAACCACTGTAACAAGATACATAGTTGATTATATGTTAGACAACAGATTGTTGATTGTTAGCTAGTCGATAGCCTAGTGATGAAGCGAGCTGAGCCAATGTGCCGTGTTTTGCACAACTGCTTACAAGTGGGGTAGCACCAACAGTGTTTACAAGAACTTATGTATACGTCGGTGCACGGTTCTCGAATGAGTGCTCTATTTCATCAAAACACACACTGCTCGTATGATAAACCGTGACAACTCATGTCTTACCATGCCATATTTATGAAAAAACTAGTGAGGACGCATCTGTTTCGGCAACAATTACGATGGTTCTCACATGATTCACGGGCACACAAAAGTAGCAGCAGTTCCCATAGACAGATTCAAATAGAGTACTAGCCCCAGAGGGGTCGATAACAGGCAAGGTTCGGATAATTAGACACAATCCAAACTACTATTAAACACTAGCTGGGGCAACTATTTCATGCCTCGACCTAATTTGGGCTGGACACAAGACGGACCTTGCCATGAACATCATCGAGGACGTCCCGCAGCAGCTCAATCTTGTGAACCTTCATGAAGACAACCTTGTGGCCTTGCCACTGATAAACTTGTTTGTGGAGGCATGCCACGTCATCTTCCTGCGTAAGCTTGACAAGAACAGTATGCCTCACAAACGAAGGAGTAGCTTTGAACTTCTTGTGCTTCAGTACACCCTGGACAACACGCCTGACAACAGTGAGGCTGGAATACAACTCTTCATTGGTATAACCGCAAATGGCTTCCAGGATCCAACAGCCTAAGAACTCTGTTTTCCCAGTGCGTATATTCAGGTCGTCCGCCTCATAGCGAGTGACATGTACAAACACACAATCCTTGTCTGCATCAGGGCTCTAATTGAAACAGAAACAAATTCTGAATTACTTTTCAGTATAAGAAACACAAGTTATTTAAACCACTATGTATAGCATGGCATCGAAGCTAATAAAATTTTGCATTATTAATCACCACATACTTCCTTTTCTAAAAAAAATCACCACATACTTAGATGAAAAACCACAATCGAGATCGGCAAAGAAGGAAATCACCTTGGGCAGCTCAGCGGGGGGGGGGGGACACATCCTCGAAGGGGGAAAACTGCTCCTGCAGTGCCACGGGGGCGGTAACCTCAAACGGGGCGTTGACCATCTCAGTAGTGGCCGTGAGCGTATCTGGGGTCAGCTCAGTGGTTGCCTCCATCTTCTTGGAGCTCTCTGTCTCGTGGGAATCAGCCTCCCGCGTCTGCTCCAATATCGGCAGATCTTTGCCTGGTTCTCCTTGGTCCATCATGAAACTGACGAATACTAGGAGACCACTGAAAGGAAAACACAATCGCAATGACAATGAAACAAAAAAGAGAGTGAGGATCGGTTACTGCTTTGCAAAAGTTCTTTTTTTTCTCTGAACGAAAATATACCAACATCACGGATCCGCTTACCTTCCCTTCGTTCGGAGAGAAGAACAGTGGCAGATGCGAGTGTTGCCTTTCTTGAAGACGGTGAGGGAGAAGGATAGTCCGAGGGAGAAGTGGATTCAACGAAGAGTGAAATGATGGTTGCTTCATCCGTCAAACTTAGACTGCGGGGAGGTGGGGTTTTGTGATACGACGGCTCGTTACTGCCGCGCTACGACCGGGGTGACTCTCCGCCTGCATACTGCCTTCTAATTTGCTGGATGGCATTTGGGCCCGCGCGCTGCATGGCCCGCATGTCGGTGAACAAAAGTATAACGGCATTCAGTAGAGGGAGACGTTTCAATGACCTAGGAGGAGCCAGAAGCGGTAGAGTGTCTCCACTGTACTAGTAGTAATTGTTTTTCTGGGTAGTTGTAGAGTGTCTCCACTGTACTAGTAGTAATTGTTTCTCTGGGCCCAAGACAAAACAGCCCATCCACACTAGTAAATAGTAAAATCAATTCAAAACCCCATCCACACTGGGTGCTCTTCTTCCTCCTCGCTCCCACCCACCTCACGTCAGCTCGCTCCACTCGTACCCCCAAATTCCTCACCCCACTCCTACAGAAAACCCTAGCTCCCCTTCTTCCTCACTCCTATAGAAAACCCCCAGCTCCCCTTCTTCTTAGCTCGCACTACAACTAGGCTCGTCATTCATTACACTACTCAAATCCGTGAGCGCGACGCGATGCCCTCGAGGAAAATGGAGTCGGCTAACCCCAGCGCCAAGAAGATGAGGCTCCCGCCAGCGGCGACGCCTGTTGTAGATCCGCACCCGACAGCGCGGGGAGAAGCGGCGACCCCGCCCCCACCGGATCCCAGGAACCCGTAGAATCTCGGGTGGACCGCATCAGCGATCTCCCGGACGCCGTCCTTGGGGAGATCATCTCGCTTCTCCCCACCAAGGATTGCTGCCACACCGAAGTCCTCTGAATTCGATGGCGCCCTCTATGGCGCGCCATGCCCCTTAATCTCGACTGTCGTCAGCTATCTCTCTTCAATGATTTTGAAATCCCTAGAGCCATCATCTCCTCCCACCAGGGCTCCGTTCAAAGCCTCTGCATCCCGTCATGCTACCTGAGCAAGCATGCCATGCCCTACACGGTGGACGCCTGGCTGAAATCCCCTGAATTCACAGAACTACAGCTGCTTGAGTTCTACTATTCCCCTGGAAATCACATACCACATACCGAACGCCATGAACTTGTGCCCTCAGCACCGATGTCCATCTCGCGATTTTCGTCCTCTCTCCACACCGCCACCTTTGCGCTGTGCTACCTACCAGACAATCTGGTACTAAACCTTCGACTCCCATTTCTCAAAAAACTTTCACTTGTGCGGGTTCGTATATCGGAGGACTCATTGCACAGCATCATCCACTCCAGTTGCCCTGCGCTGGAGTGCTTGGTGCTTGTTTTCACAGTTAGAATCGGTTGTCTCCAAATAAAATCACCTAACCTTGTAAGAATTGGAATTTCTTTTGACGGAAGGCAGCTCATCATCCAAGATGCCCCTTCACTTCAAAGGTTGATCCTTGATTCTAGTTATTCACCGTTGCAAATAACCGTCCTCTCTGCGCCTAAACTAGAGACCTTGGGTGTAATACATGATCTCTGTGCTCATTTCAATATGGTGTTTGGCTCCACAGTTCTTCAGGTACTTTATATTATCATCTACACTTGTAACCATAAGTTGCATTTTAAATTTCTGCGCATAATTTATATATCATCTTGGAGTGCACATTTTGTACTAATATTATGTTCTATGCTCAATGAAGAGTTTCTCCATGGACGGCCTATCAATGGTGCTGGATTCTGTCAAGATCTTATATATCCAAATAAATAGTTTTGATCTGAACAAGATTATTGGCTTGCTGCAATGCTTTCCATGTCTGGAGAAGTTGTATATAAAGGTGATAATTTCACACACATTGGAAGCCCGCATATATGTTGGGGAACGTAGTAATTTCAAAAAAAATCCTACGCACACGCAAGATCATGGTGATGTATAGCAACGAGAGGGGAGAGTGTTGTCCACGTACCCTCGTAGACCGAAAGCAGAAGCGTTAACACAACGCGGTTGATGTAGTCGTACGTCTTCACGATCCGACCGATCAAGTACCGAATGCACGGCACCTCCGAGTTCAGCACACGTTCAGCTCGATGACATCCCTCGAACTCCGATCCAGCAGAGTGATGAGGGAGAGTTTCGTCAGCACGACGGCGTGGTGACGATGATGATGTTCTACCGACGCAGGGCTTCGCCTAAGCACCGCTACGATATTATCGAGGTGTAATATGGTGGAGGGGGGCACCGCACACGGCTAAAAGATCGTTTATCAATTGTGTGTCTAGAGGTGCCCCCCTGCCCCCGTATATAAAGGTGCAAGGGGGAAGCCGCCGGCCAAGGGAGGAGAGGCACGCCAGGAGGAGTCCTACTCCTACCGGGAGTAGGACTCCCCCCTTTTCCATGTTGGACTAGGAGAGGAAGGGGGAAAAGGTGGAGGGGAGGAAGGAAGGGGGCGCCGCCCCCCTCTCCTTGTCCTATTCGGACTGGGGGGAGGGGCGCGCGGCCCTGCCCTGGCCTCCTCTCCTCTCTTCCACCTAGGCCCAATAAGGCCCATTAAGTTACCGGGGGGTTCCGGTAACCTCCCGGTACTCCGGAAAAATCCCGATTTCACCCGGAACACTTCCGATGTCCAAACATAGGCTTCCAATATATCAATCTTTATGTCTCAACCATTTAGAGACTCCTCGTCATGTCCGTGATCACATCTGGGACTCCGAACAACCTTCGGTACATCAAAACATATAAACTCATAATATAACTGTCATCGTAACGTTAAGCGTGCGGACCCTACGGGTTCGAGAACTATGTAGACATGACCGAGACACCTCTCCGGTCAATAACCAATAGCGGAACCTGGATGCTCATATTGGTTCCCACATATTCTACGAAGATCTTTATCGGTCAGACCGCATAACAACATACGTTGTTCCCTTTGTCACCGGTATGTTACTTACCCGAGATTTGATCGTCGGTATCTCGATACCTAGTTCAATCTCGTTACTGGAAAGTCTCTTTACTCGTTCCGTAACACATCATCCCGCAACTAACTCATTAGTCACAATGCTTGCAAGGCTTATAGTGATGTGTATTACTGAGTGGGCCCAGAGATACCTCTCCGACAATCGGAGTGACAAATCCTAATCTCGAAATACGCCAACCCAACAAGTACCTTTGGAGACACCTGTAGAGCACCTTTATAATCACCCAGTTACGTTGTGACGTTTGGTAGCACACAAAGTGTTCCTCCGGTAAACGGGAGTTGCATAATCTCATAGTCATAGGAACATGTATAAGTCATGAAGAAAGCAATAGCAACATACTAAACGATGGAGTGCTAAGCTAACGGAATGGGTCAAGTCAATCACATCATTCTCCTAATGATGTGATCCCGTTAATCAAATGAAAACTCATGTCTATGGCTAGGAAACATAACCATCTTTGATCAACGAGCTAGTCAAGTAGAGGCATACTAGTGACACTCAGTTTGTCTATGTATTCACACATGTATTATGTTTCCGGTTAATACAATTCTAGCATGAATAATAAACATTTATCATGATATAAGGAAATAAATAATAACTTTATTCTTGCCTCTAGGGCATATTTCCTTCAGTCTCCCACTTGCACTAGAGTCAATAATCTAGATTACACAGTAATGATTCTTACACCCATGGAGCCTTGGTGATGATCATGTTTTGCTCGTGGAAGAGGCTTAGTCAACGGGTCTGCAACATTCAGATCCGTGTGTATCTTGCAAATTTATATGTCTCCCACCTGGACTAAATCCCGGATGGAATTGAAGCGTCTTTTGATGTGCTTGGTTCTCTTGTGAAATCTGGATTCCTTTGCTAAGGCAATTGCACCAGTATTGTCACAAAAGATTTTCATTGGTCCCGATGCACTAGGTATGACACCTAGATCGGATATGAACTCCTTCATCCAGACTCCTTCATTTGCTGCTTCCGAAGCAGCTATGTACTCCGCTTCACACGTAGATCCCACCACGACACTTTGCTTAGAACTGCACCAACTGACAGCTCCATCGTTCAATGTAAACACGTATCCGGTTTGCGATTTAGAATCGTCTGGATCAGTGTCAAAGCTTGCATCAGCGTAACCATTTACGATGAGCTCTTTGTCACCTCCATAAACGAGAAACATATCCTTAGTCCTTTTCAGGTATTTCAGGATGTTCTTGACCGCTGTCCAGTGATCCACTCCTGGATTACTTTGGTACCTCCCTGCTAAACTTATAACAAGGCACACATCAGGTCTGGTACACAGCATTGCATACATGATAGAGCCTATGGCTAAAGCATAGGGAACATCTTTCATCTTCTCTCTATCTTCTGCAGTGGTCGGGCATTGAGTCTTCCTCAATCTCACACCTTGTAGTACAGGCAAGAACCCTTACTTTGTCAAGGTATGTGCTTTGTGAAAGTCCAATTAAGCGTCTTGATCTATCTCTATAGATCTTGATGCCTAATATATATGCAGCTTCACCGAGGTCTTTCATTGAAAAACTCTTATTCAAGTATCCCTTTATGCTACCCAGAAATTCTATATCATTTCCAATTAGCAATATGTCATCCACATATAATATCAGAAATGCTACTAAGCTCCCACTCACTTTCTTGTAAATACAGGCTTCTCCAAAAGTCTGTATAAAACCAAATGCTTTGATCACACTATCAAAGCGTTTATTCCAACTCCGAGAGGCTTGCACCAGCCCATAAATGGATCGCTGGAGCTTGCACACTTTGTTAGCTCCCTTTGGATCGACAAAACCTTACGATTGCATCATATACAACTCTTCTTCCAGAAATCCATTCAGGAATGCAGTTTTGACATCCATTTGCCAAATTTCATAATCATAAAATGCAGCAATTGCTAACATGATTTGGACAGACTTAAGCATCGCTACGGGTGAGAAGGTCTCATCGTAGTCAATCCCTTGAACTTGTCGAAAACCTTTCGCCACAAGTCGAGCTTTATAGATAGTAACATTACCGTCAGCGTCAGTCTTCTTCTTGAAGATCCATTTATTTTCAATGGCTTGCCGATCATCGGGCAAGTCAACCAAAGTCCATACTTTGTTCTCATACATGGATCCCATCTCGGATTTCATGGCCTCAAGCCATTTTGCGGAATCTGGGCTCACCATCGCTTCTTCGTAGTTCGTAGGTTCGTCATGGTCTAATAACATAACCTCCAGAACAGGATTACCGTACCACTCTGGTGCGGATCTTAATCTGGTTGACCTACGAGGTTCAATAATAACTTGATCTGAAGTTTCATGATCATTATCATTAACTTCCTCACTAATTGGTGTAGGTTTCGCAGAAACTGGTTTCTGTGATGATCTACTTTCCAATAAGGGAGCAGGTATAGTTACCTCATCAAGTTCTACTTTCCTACCACTCACTTCTTTCGAGAGAAACTCTTTCTCTCGAAAGGATCCATTCTTAGCAATGAATGTCTTGCCTTCGGATCTGTGATAGAAGGTGTACCCAACAGTCTCCTTTGGGTATCCTATGAAGACACATTTCTCTGATTTAGGTTCGAGCTTATCAGGTTGAAGTTTCTTCACATAAGCATCGCAACCCCAAATTTTAAGAAACGACAACTTTGGTCTTGCCAAACCATAGTTCATAAGGCGTCGTCTCAACGGATTTCGATGGTGCCCTATTTAGAGTGAATGCAGCCGTCTCTAAAGCATAACCCCAAAACGATAGCGGTAAATCAGTAAGAGACATCATAGATTGCACCATATCTAGTAAAGTACGATTACGACGTTCGGACACACCATTACGCTGTGGTGTTCCGGGTGGCGTGAGTTGCGAAACTATTCCGCATTGTTTCAAATGTAGGCCAAACTCGTAACTCAAATATTCTCCTCCACGATCTGATCCTAGAAACTTTATTTTCTTGTTACGATGATTTTCAACTTCGCTCTGAAATTCTTTGAACTTTTCAAATGTTTCAGGCTTATGTTTCATTAAGTAGATATACCCATATCTGCTTAAATCATCTGTGAAGGTGAGAAAATAACGATATCCGCCACGAGCCTCAATATTCATCGGACCACATACATCTGTATGTATGATTTCCAACAAATCAGTTGCTCTCTCCATAGTTCCGGAGAATAGTTTTTTAGTCATCTTGCCCATGAGACACGGTTCGCAAGTACCAAGTGATTCATAATCAAGTGATTCCAAAAGTCCATCATTATGGAGTTTCTTCATGCGCTTTACACCGATATGAGCTAAACGGCAGTGCCACAAATAAGTTGCACTATCATTATCAACTCTGCATCTTTTGGCTTCGACATTATGAATATGTGTGTCACTACTACCGAGGTTCATTAAAAATAGAACACTCTTCAAGGGTGCATGACCATAAAAGATATTACTCATATAAATAGAACAACCATTATTCTCTGATTTAAATGAATAACCGTCTCGCATTAAACAAGATCCAGATATAATGTTCATGCTCAACGCTGGCACCAAATAACAATTATTTAGGTCTAATACTAATCCCGAAGGTAGATGTAGAGGTAGCGTGCCGACGGCGATCACATCGACTTTGGAACCGTTTCCCACGTGCATCGTCACCTCGTCCTTGGCCAGTGTTCGCTTAATCCGTAGTCCCTGTTTCGAGTTGCAAATATTAGCAACAGAACCAGTATCAAATACCTAGGTGCTACTGCGAGCTCTGGTAAGGTACACATCAATAACATGTATATCATATATACCTTTGTTCACCTTGCCATCCTTCTTATCCGCCAAATACTTGGGGTAGTTCCGCTTCCAGTGACCAGTCTGCTTGCAGTAAAAGCACTCAGTTTCAGGCTTAGGTCCAGATTTGGGTTTCTTCTCCTGAACAGCAACTTGCTTGTTGTTCTTCTTGAAGTTCCCCTTCTTCTTACCTTTGCCCTTTTTCTTGAAACTAGTGGTCTTACTGACCATCAACACTTGATGCTCCTTTTTGATTTCTACCTCCGCTGCCTTTAGCATTGCGAAGAGCTCGGGAATTGTCTTATTCATCCCTTGCATGTCATAGTTCATCATGAAGCTCTTGTGGCTTGGTGGCAGTGATTGAAGAATTCTGTCAATGATGCTATCATCCGGAAGATTAACTCCCAGTTGAATCAAGTGATTATTATACCCAGACATTTTGAGTATATGCTCACTGACAGAACTATTCTCTTCCATCTTGCAGCTGTAGAACTTATTGGAAACTTCATATCTCTCAATCCGGGCATTTGCTTGAAATATTAACTTCAACTCCTGGAACATCTCATATGCTCCATGACGTTCAAAACGTCGTTGAAGACCCGGTTCATATGCTCCTGGAACATCTCATCAGCTTTGCTCTGCCAGATGTTCATAACTTCTGGTGTTGCTCTTGCAGGAGGCCTGGCACCCAGCGGTGCTTCCAGGACGTAATTCTTCTGTGCAGCAATGAGGATAATCCTCAAGTTACGAACCCAGTCCGTGTAATTGCTACCATCATCTTTCAACTTTGCTTTCTCAAGGAACGCATTAAAATTCAACGGAACAACAGCACGGGCCATCTATCTACAATTAACATAGACAAGCAAGATACTATCAGGTACTAAGTTCATAATAAATTTAAGTTCTATTAATCATATTACTTAAGAACTCCCACTTAGATAGACATCCCTCTAATCATCTAAGTGATTACGTGATCCAAATCAACTAAACCATAACCGATCATCACGTGAAATGGAGTAGTTTTCAATGGTGAACATCACTACGTTGATCATATCTACTATATGGTTCACGCTCGACCTTTCGGTCTCAGTGTTGCGAGGCCATATCTGCATTTGCTAGGCTCGTCAAGTTTAACCTGAGTATTCTGCGTGTGCAAAACTGGCTTGCACCCGTTGTAGATGGACATAGAGCTTATCACACCCGATCATCACGTGGTGTCTGGGCACGACGAACTTTGGCAACGGTGCATACTCAGGGAGAACACTTTCATCTTGAAATTTTAGTGAGAGATCATCTTATAATGCTACCGTCAATCAAAGCAAGATAAGATGCATAAAAGATAAACATCACATGCAATCAATATAAGTGATATGATATGGCCATCATCATCTTGTGCTTTGTGATCTCCATCTCCGAAGCACCGTCATGATCACCATCGTCACCGGCGCGACACCTTGATCTCCATCGTAGCATCGTTGTCGTCTCGCCAACTATTGCTTTTACGACTATCGCTACCGCTTAGTGATGAAGTAAAACAATTACATGGCGATTGCATTGCATACAATAAAGCGACAACCATATGGCTCCTGCCAGTTGCCGATAACTCGGTTACAAAACATGATCATCTCATACAATAAAATATAGCATCGTATCTTGACCATATCACATCACAACATGCCCTGCAAAAACAAGTTAGACGTCCTCTACTTTGTTGTTGCAAGTTTTACGTGGCTGCTACGGGCTTAGCAAGAACCGTTCTTACCTACGCAACAAAACCACAACGATAGTTTGTCAAGTTGGTGTTGTTTTAACCTTCGCAAGGACCGGGCGTAGCCACACTCGGTTCAACTAAAGTGAGAGAGACAGACACCCGCCAGTCACCTTTAAGCAACGAGTGACCGCAACGGTGAAACCAGTCTCGCGTAAGCGTACGCGTAATGTCGGTCCGGGCCGCTTCATCTCACAATACCGCTGAACCAAAGTATGACATGCTGGTAAGCAGTATGACTTATATCGCTCACAACTCACTTGTGTTCTACTCGTGCATAACATCAACGCATAAAACCAGGCTCGGATACCACTGTTGGGGAACGTAGTAATTTCAAAAAAATTCCTACGCACACGCAAGATCATGGTGATGTATAGCAACGAGAGGGGAGAGTGTTGTCCATGTACCCTTGTAGACCGAAAGCGGAAGCGTTAACATAACGCGGTTGATGTAGTCGTACGTCTTCACGATCCGACCGATCAAGTACCGAACGCACGGCACCTCCGAGTTCAGCACACGTTCAGCTCGATGACATCCCTCGAACTCTGATCCAGCCGAGTGTTGAGGGAGAGTTTCGTCAGCACGACGGCGTGGTGACGATGATGATGTTCTACCGATGCAGGGCTTCGCCTAAGCACCGCTACGATATTATTGATGTGTAATATGGTGGAGGGGGCACCGCACACGGCTAAAAGATCGTTTATCAATTGTGTGTCTAGAGGTGCCCCCCTGCCCCCGTATATAAAGGTGCAAGGGGGAGGCCGCCGGCCAAGGGAGGAGAGGCGCGCCAGGAGGAGTCCTACTCCTACCGGGAGTAGGACTCCCCCCCTTTTCCATGTTGGACTAGGAGAGGAAGGGGGAAAAGGTGGAGGGGAGGAAGGAAGGGGGCGCCGCCCCCCTCTCCTTGTCCTATTCGGACTGGGGGGAGGGGCGCGCGGCCCTACCCTGGCCTCCTCTCCTCTCTTCCACCTAGGCCCAATAAGGCCCATTAAGTTACCGGGGGGTTCCGGTAACCTCCCGGTACTCCGGAAAAATCCCGATTTCACCCGGAACACTTCCGATGTCCAAACATAGGCTTCCAATATATCAATCTTTATGTCTCGGCCATTTCGAGACTCCTCGTCATGTCCGTGATCACATCCGGGACTCCGAAAAACCTTCGGTACATCAAAACATATAAACTCATAATATAACTGTCATCGTAACGTTAAGCGTGCGGACCCTACGGGTTCGAGAACTATGTAGACATGACCGAGACACCTCTCCGGTCAATAACCAATAGCGGAACCTGGATGCTCATATTGGTTCCCACATATTTTATGAAGATCTTTATCGGTCAGACCGCATAACAACATACGTTGTTCCCTTTGTCATCGGTATGTTACTTGCCCGAGATTCGATCGTCGGTATCTCGATACCTAGTTCAATCTCGTTACCGGCAAGTCTCTTTACTCGTTCCGTAATACATCATCCCGCAACTAACTCATTAGTCACAATGCTTGCAAGGCTTATAGTGATGTGTATTACTGAGTGGGCCCAGAGATACCTCTCCGACAATCAGAGTGACAAATCCTAATCTCGAAATACGCCAACCCAACAAGTACCTTTGGAGACACCTGTAGAGCACCTTTATAATCACCCAGTTACGTTGTGACATTTGGTAGCACACAAAGTGTTCCTCCGGTAAACGGGAGTTGCATAATCTCATAGTCATAGGAACATGTATAAGTCATGAAGAAAGCAATAGCAACATACTAAACGATGGAGTGCTAAGCTAACGGAATGCGTCAAGTCAATCACATCATTCTCCTAATGATGTGATCCCGTTAATCAAATGACAACTCATGTCTATGGCTAGGAAGCATAACCATCTTTGATCAACGAGCTAGTCAAGTAGAGGCATACTAGTGACACTCTGTTTGTCTATGTATTCACACATGTATTATGTTTCCGGTTAATACAATTCTAGCATGAATAATAAACATTTATCATGATATAAGGAAATAAATAATAACTTTATTATTGCCTCTAGGGCATATTTCCTTCAATATAGTGTACTAGAATTAACCGTTCAGTTGTTGCTCTTTCGACACTCTTCTTTTAGACCTTAACTGTTTTCAATCTTCATGTCTATTTAGGCAATAGGACGGGGTAAGAAAGTTATAACCAATCGATGGATTCATAAGCATCAGGATTTTCTCACTTCTCATGAGATTCGACTGAAGACAATAACGCTAGGACGATATGTAGCCAACCGTGAAAACACAAGATTTGTCACATTCTTCCTGCTGAATGCGAGGTTACTATTGTCCATCAGGCTTAAGTTTATCAGCAGCATGGTTTTGATGGATGGGTATGTCGAAGAGCAAAGAAAGGAGTTTCAGGTGAGAAAAAGAGCTTCTGAACGTGTCGGGCTTCTATTTATAACATATTGTGGTCATAATCCAGTAAATTTTACGACCCAGGATGTTCATTCTATGGACCTGACCGATCCATTTGACTGTGACTGCCGACAACAGTGCTGGAGTTAGATGTTGTTGCCCTTTTCAATCTGTTTTTTTTTGTAAACCTGATGAACAATTAACCCTCGTGCTTTTGTATAGTTTGTAAGTTGGAGTTAGATGTTCCTGCCCTTTTCAACTCGGCTGTGACTGTCATATTTTCTTTGAAACAAGGCAAATGGCTTGCCATTCGTTTAATTTAGAGTGAAATATTGTAACAAATCCCAACCAAGGGAAATAACATCACTCTCGCCGGCTGCTTGAGCTCACTGTGCATTACAGAAGCCAAGTGATTAGCCCCCACCAGCACCCACAAACTTATTTCGAACTAGCACATCAAATGGGTTGTAAATTTTCATAGGAAAGGCTGCATGACCGTGACAGATTTGGATTCTGACATTTGGGACCCGCGAGGAAATAGCCCATCCAAGGTGGTGTCGACTTACTAGCCAGTCAACAAACGATTCTGCCTACCAGCCGTTGGATTGACATCCAACATCTGTCGTGTATCTTCTATCTCTTGTCTTCTTCTTCCTCCAGCCGCCCAAACCAAACCACCCCGTCGGCTCCGCCTGCTCCTGCCTCCCATGGCTAGCTGCGCCTCCGCCGCCCTACCGTATGTACCCTCCAACGTTGCCCAGTCCCTCCCTCTATTCCCCCACACGTCATGTTATTCTCCGGCGACGTCAGCCCCAACACGCAGCCGCGCCCGAACCAGTCAATCCTCGTACTCCCTTCCGCCTGCGACTGGACCGGCGCATCTTCAATGGCTCCTGTTCGTTCCGTCCGAGGCCTTGCCGTCGTCCTCCGCCTTGCGGCCTTGGTTCGCTCGCCGTGCGCGGTGCGCCGCCCTCTTGCGTTGTCAACGTCGTCAACAACCGAGAGGAACAAGGAGATGACTGTACGTGGAGAGGATGGCAGTAGGGACCCACTAGCGTCATGGCAGTACACAAGCAAGTGCCTCTATAGTACAAGACCAAAAATATGGTTCCTCCTAATGGTTGGACATCTGGGGCCCACGCCATTGTCAACGTAGTCAATAAACGAGAGGAATTACACTACGAGCGGCTAACACCAGGGACCCAGCAAGTCGCGCAGTTTTTTTTAGGAACAAGCAGTTGTTATTTATACTAGTTTTAGCGACGGGTCAGGGTAACAACGGGGCTGTGTGGGGGCTGTGGCCCGTCTAGCCAGGGTTTTATTTATGTTTACCACATCATGAGCCTAGTTGTGTTTTTTTCTTGCTGAAAATGGCTAGCCCAGTTCTATTTTTTTAAAGAAATACCCAAACAAGGCCTACTTGCTTTATCGGCCCTGCTGGGCTACAAGTCTTTCAAGACGAGGAGAGTTTCATTCGGTTTGCCCAGAAATGGGCTGTACATTTTGAAAACACATCAAACCGGAAATTAGTTTCATTTTTTTCATTCTAAGATCTTAAATTCCATTGATTTTGATGCGTGGACAATTATTTGGATTTTATATTTATATAAATTATTTTTCAAAATAGTTTGAATGTGAATCGATATTTCTAGATTAAAAACAGTTGACCACACCGAAATATGCAAAATTTTGTATACTTTTTAACCATGGCCACAATATGGGGTGTAATGCTAACAAAAACAAGATGGGCTCCAAAAAAATTCTTAAGAATTAGCAAATGGGCTATACATAATTAGAAATAATGGCAGATGGGCTGTATGCTGTTTTCCACAGATTTTAGGCTGACTTGTGCGCCTACTACAGGTTGACGCGTATGCTTTCATAAAAAAAGGTTGACGCACACGCAACGCCCTGTCAACTTAGTCAACACACGAAAGCAGTGACTGTTGGATGTCCATCCAACGGCTGTCGTGCTTCTTCAATCTCTGCTCATCATGCTCCAGCCGCTCAAACAAGCGTCGGCGGGACTGCCTGCTCCCTCCTCCCGCGGCCGGCTATGCTGCCGCGCAGGCCTCACGGCCCCACCGTACTCCCATCTCTGGCCTAGCCATCCCTCTACTCATCCACACATGTTGTTATTCTTCGGCGACGGCAGACGAACCAGTAAACCCTCGTACTCCTCCGCGTGGGAAACAACTGCCGAGTATTCCCTGGCTTCCGTGTCGTTCCCTTCCTAGGCCGCGCCGTCGTCCACCGCCCTGGTGCTCTCGGCGCGGCCTGGTCAACGTGGTCAATGAACGACATCCATCGGAAGTGGACTGTACGTGGAGAGGCTGACAGCTGGGTCCACGGCCGCACGCAAGGAACTGCCTCCTTATTACGCGCAAAATAATGATTCCTCCACCTGGCAGCTTGGACCCACAGGAAGGGCCTCTATATTTCGTGAAAAAACGTTCCCCCCACTCACAGGTTGGACCCACCAGCTATATCTTCCCACGCAAGGAAGTGCCTCCTTATTAAGCCCAAAAAAATGAATACCCCCTGCTAGCTGGGACCCACCATATTGTTGGGCTGACTTGTGGGCCTACTAAGTTGACGGGGACGGAGGGCTTTGTCAACTTAGTCAATACTCCAGTGACCGTATGATGTCCATCCAACGGCCATAGTGCTTCTTGAACCTTTGGTCTTCTTGCTCCAGCCGCCCAAAGCAGCGCCGGTCGTGCCGCCTGCTCCTGCCTCCCGTGGCCGGCTGTGCTACCGCGGAGGCCTCACCGCCCCCATACTACTCCCACCACTAGCCAGGCCATCCCTCCACTCACCCACACCCCCTGTTATTCTGCGGCGACGACAGCCTCACACCGGAGCCGAACCAGTGAACGCTCGTACTCCTCTCCGCATGGGCATCCACTGCCACGTCTTGCCCGGCTCCGCGTCGTCCCCTTCCTAGGCCTCGCCGTCGTCCACCGCCGTGGTGCTCTCGGCGCGGGGTGGTCAATGTGGTCAACGACCGACTTCCATCGGAAGAGTACTGTACGTGGAGAGGCTGACAGCTGGGTCCACGGCAGCCGTAAGGAAGTGCCTCCTTATTACGCGGAAAATAATTATTCCTCCACCTGACAGCGGGGACCCACCGGATGGGCCACCAGTATTTTGCGAAAAAAATCGTTTCCCCCGGACTGCTGGGACCCACCGGACGGGCCACCGTATTTCTTGAAAAAAACGTTCCCCCAGCTGTCAGCTCGGACCCACCGGAAGTGCCTCCTTATTACGCACAAAAAAATGAATACTCCCCCGGCTAGCTGGGACCCACCTTGGTGGGAGGCTGACTTGTGGGCCTACTAAGTTGACGGGGACGAAGGGCTTTGTCAACTCAGTCAATATGAACGATTCTAGCTCTAGTGACCGTACGATGTCCATCCAACGGCCGTAGTGCTTCTTCAACCTCTGGTCTTCTTGCTCCAGCCGCCCAAAGTAGTGCCGATCGTGCCGCATGCTCCTACCGCCCGTGGCCGGTTGTGCTGCTGCAGAGGCCTCACCGCCCCCTACTATTCCCACCGCTGGCCAGGCCCTGCGGCGACGGCAGCCTCACACCGCAGCCGAACCAGTGAACCCTCGTACTCCTCACCGCACGGGCTTCCACTGTCGCGTCTTCCCCGGCTCCATGTAGTCCCCTTCCTAGGCCTCGCCGTCGTCCACCGCCGTGGTGCTCTCCGCGCGGCGTGGTCAACGTGGTCAAGGAACGACTTCCATCGGAAGAGTACTGTACGTGGAGAGGCTGACAGCTGGGTCCACGGCCACAGCCCAGTATTTTTGTGATTTGCCAAGTAAGTCGCTTTGCCAGGCCTGTTGGGCTGCAAATCTTTCAAGACGAGGAGAGCTTTCATTCGGCTGGCCGAGAAAATGGCCCGTCAGTAATGAGAAATGGGTTGTACATTTTTAAAACACATCAAACCAGCAATTAGTTTCAAATATCTTTTTTTTTCATTTCAAGATTTTAAATTACATTAATTTTTATGCGTGGAGAATTTGTTGGATTTTATATTGATATACATTTATTTTTAAAATCAGTTTGAATGTGAGTCGAAATTTCGGGATTAAAAACAGTTCGGACCGCACCGAAATATGCAAAATTTCGTATAATTTTTTAACCGTGGCCACAATATGGGCTGTAATGCTAACAAAAAGAATACGGGCTCCAAAAAAACCTTAAGAATTAGCAAATGGGTTGTAAATTATTAGAAATAATGGCAGATGGGTTGTATGCTGTTTTCCACAGATTTGAGGCTTTCCTAAAAAAAAGGTTGATGCACAAGCACTGACTGTTGGATGTCCATCCAACGGCCGTCGTGCTTCTTCAATCTCTGCTCTTCCTGCTCCAACCGCTCAAACAAGCGCCGGCGGGACTGCCTGCTCCCTCCTCCCCGCGGCCGGCTATGCTGCCGTGCTGGCCTCACCGCCCCACCGTACTCCCATCGCTGGCCTAGCCATCCCTCTACTCACCCACACCTGCTGTTATTCTCCGGCGACGGCAGACGAACCAGTAAACCCTCGTACAGTTGTACTCCCCTTCGCGTGGGAAACAACTGCCGAGTCTTCCCTGCCTCCGTGTCGTCCCCTTCCTAGGCCTCACCGTCGTCCACCGCCGTGGTGCTCTCGGCGCGGCGTGGTCAATGTGGTCAACGACCGACTTCCATTGGAAGAGTACTGTGTGTGGAGACGCTGACAACTGGGTCCACGGCCACAGCAAGGAAGTGCCTCCTTATTACGCGCAAAATAATTATTTCTCCACCTGACAGTGGGGTCCCACCGGACGGGCCACTATATTTTGCGAAAAAAACATTTCCCCCCTAACTGCTGGGACCCACCAGCTACACCTTCGCACGCAAGGAAGTGCGTCCGGGCAAAAAAACAAAACGATTCACCCCCCTGACTGCTGGGACCCACCAGCTACATCTTCTCACGCAAGGAAGTGCCTGACAGTCAGGACCCACCTGGTCGAAGCGTACGTAGCGTTGTCATTCTAGTCGCGAACGTGTACGTACATATATATTGGTGGATGTAGAGGCGCGCACGTAGCATGTACACGTACGTACAACGGCCAGGGTGCAAGAAAGAAAATACGGCCACGTATGTGTACATACGGGCGGGGTCTTGAACGCCTACTCGCGCATACGTACGGCGAGGGCTTGTTGACATGGCTGGGTCGGAACGGAGAAACAGTATCGTCGTCGTGTTCATGGGGAGGCAACGGAATGCGTCGTGTTCATGGGGAGGCAACGGAATGCGTCGTGTTCATCGGGAGGCAACGGAACGCGTGGGAGCCAACCGGCTGGGTTGGAACGGAATGCATGGTCGTGTTCATCGGGAGGGCTTGGACGGAACAGGCGATGGAAACGAGGCCTGGCGTACCGCAGAACGGAGGAAACGGCCTTGTGTTCGACCGGCCACGTTCGAAACGGGATCATGTTCATCGGGAGGGGTCTGGCGTACCGCAAAACGGACAAAACGGACCTCCTACGGTCGAAACGGGGGTCCTGTTGATCGGGAGGGGTGTGGCGTACCGCAAAATGGACGAAACGGACCCCCTACGGTCAAAACGGGGGTCCTGTTGATCGGGAGGGGTGTGGCGTACCGCAAAACGGACGAAACGGACCTCCTATGGTCGAAACGGGGGTCCTGTTCATCGGGAGGGGTGTGGCGTACCGCAAAACGGGACTCCACGGGATACTGTTCATCTCCACCATCGACCTCCTCCAGCCTCCACGGGCTCCTGTTCATCCAGCCTCCACCGCGCGCTACTCCACCGGCTACTGTTCAACCACCCCTCCACAAGCACCCCTCCACCCTCTACTGTTCATCCAGCCCTCCACACCATGGGGTCCTGTTCAACCACCCCTCCACGGGCACCCCTCCACCGTCTACTGTTCATCCAGCCCTCCACCACACCACGGGGTCCTGTTCATCCAGAGGCAACGCCACCGCTCACTGTTCATCCAAACCCCCCCCCCCCCGCAACGCTCACTGTTCATCCCAGAGGCAGTATCGATCGGCTTCAGTTAGCAGCAGTAGCGAAGGAATCGCTCGATCGAGTTCAGTTAACAGCCATCGATCGATCGCTCGGGTTCAGTAACGCGTAGCCTGCAGTGCAATCGCTCGGGTTCAGTTAGAGCCCAACGCCTCGCTCGGGTTCAGTTAGAGCCAACGCCTCGCACACACGCGCGTACGTGTATGAGGGAAACGCGCATCGCTCGGCCCCCAACCTCCCACCGTAACCGGGAACTCCCCGAAATTTTCCTCCCCCTCGCTTCTACCATGGTTTTTTCCGTCATGGACGGCCCAAAGAATGTCATGCAGCTGCGTCTCCGGCCCGCCCAGGACGAAAAGCCCATTTTCTGTCATGATTTTTTGTCATAGAAGTAGGAGCCCACCACATCTATGATGATACCGGGTTTTGTCACAATTATCGTCATAGAAGTGTCATATGTATGACAGAAAAAAAATCGTTCGGCCCAAAATGTCACGGATGTGTCTTTTTTTTGTAGTGCTAGGAGGCCAGGCATCACGCAGTCCTGGTGGAGATGGAGACGGTCCTCAAGGAACCGCCCGAGCTCCCAGAGCCTCCAGAGGCTCGAGGCCTTGGTGGCTCATGAGGAACGGCTCCTTCGTCGCGCGTCTTCGGCTACCCTAACACTCCTTCGACAACGGAACCAGGTTACATTTTCCAAGTTTATTTAGCTGGGAGCGCCCCTCGGGCTGCATTATTCCCAGGTCGCACGGGCCTGTCCCCGCGGCATGTATCCTTTTGCATCTTTAGCTTACTCTGTTGGGGGCGCCCCTCGGGCTGCATCATCCCCAGGCCGCTCGGGTCCGTCCCAGTGGCATGTATCATTCTCGCATCTATCTGAGCTAGTTTGCTTCCCATGCATGATTTATTTATAGTCATCCCCTGCTTGATCGTTACTCACCGTGTCCGCCCGCGTCGCCGATCGGCCCCTTCTTCACCCCGCAACGGGGGCTACTCATGCTGGCACGGCGCTTGTGCTCGGGTCTGTTCCTGCAACACCGACAAATATGAGCGGTTGAGCTCTGGCTCGCGGCACACCCGCGCACGTCACCTCACTAGACCCTCGGTGCCTTCATCTTCTTACGGAATGACCAGTGGCAGACCGGCAAGCGTGGTTGCTGTTTGTATCCCTCCAAGCTCTAACCTGCAGGAACCTCCCGAGGGCGACAGCAGGTGGCACTGTGGGCTCCTTCCTTTCCCATGCAATTCGCTTGCGCGTTGAAAGGGGGGCTCCTGAGCATCACGACTCAGGAGCTCTTACTGGCTCTCCAGCCCTCACCCCCTGGCCTTGACCACGGCATCGCGACCTGGCATAACAGCGGCGGCTGAGCTCGCTCGAGGGCCGGGACCCGAGGACGTAGAGCACACTGAAGAGCGTGGAAAAGAGGAGGAGGCTCGCATGGTCCTAACCTAGCTACACTATGGCCGTCGGCGCACGAGTCAGGCGCTGCACGGGGAGTCGACTCTGGACCGCTAAGATAAGTTTCGCACCCGGGTCAGCCGAGTGCTGCGGCATAGGATTCCCATCCCCTGCAGCCCTGATACGGAAACGTCGCGTCCCTTTCCAACCTTCAGGTAGCTTCTTGCATGCCAAGGGGGACCTCTTGAGCATCGCGCCTCAGGAGCTCTTACTGGACCTCGGGCCACTCACCTCCTGGCCTTGACCACGGCATCGCGACCTGGCATACCAACGACGGCTGCAGCCTGCTTGGGGACCGGGACCTGTCGGCGTAGAGCGCTAAGCTACCTTGAAGTTGGAAAGGGGAGACCAAGCCGAATCAGGACATGCAATCATAAATCTTCATAATAAGGATGATATCAACAAAAGGCATTACAGACCCTTTACACGCCCCCACAGGGTCTGTCTCGATTCCTCGCAGGGAACAAAAGAAGGAAGTTTCTAGGAGCCCTATCTAGACGTGCCAACGCCGCCGACGCCATCATCAATAGTGGGCAACAGGAGGCCGATGCCAACCCCATCCAGATTAGCGACAGCGGCGGCCGGACGCTGCGGCTGCACTCCGGGCACGGCACGAGCTCGGAGGCACGTAGCTGTCATCGCTCGTGTCCGGAGTCTTGTAGGGCTCGGGAGAGTTGCTGGACTCCCAAGCGCCACCGCTGCTGCTGGAGGAACCGTCGGCGAGGCCAGTGGCAGGCCTCGCTCCTGCCGCAGCGCCGTCTCGACGACCCCCTCCAGGGCAGCACTCCAAGCGGCGGCCTTCCTCGTCGAAGACCTTGAAGAACATCGTGGAGGCACCGTTGTACTCTAAGTGGATGGCGAGGGTGCCCTCCACACGGCAAACCCGGGCAACCTCGCCCCAGCAGCGCATCATGAAGATCTTGCCCGGGGAGACGACCTCGACCTCCGCCCCTGTCGCTGGGGCGCCGCACTCGGCGTGCTGTAGCCAAAGCTCGAGGGGACCCCTCGGCGGCATCTCGGTGGAGAAGAACTGTGGGAAGCGAATCCAAGTGCGCGGAGGCATCGCCGCCCACATCACGAGTTCGTGCGAAGAGCCCTCAGCATGGGTTCCTGGGGCAATGGTGCGCGCCACCACGGCACGGCGGCCACAGCCTCAATGTGAACGGCGCTAGTCGCTGCCTCTGCCTCCGGAGCCCTCGGCCTGGGCATACAAGGGCAGCGGATACCTGGGGGGCGCTCACACCAAGGCCTCGACACCTCTGGCCTCACAACTATGTCACGGCGGCGGGTCCGCCTCTTCTTCGGCGGAAGCAGCCCCGGCTCGTCGTGGGGGCTTTTCCCTTTTCTGCGGCTGAGAACCTTCGAATAGGCGCCATGTGAGTCGCTGCAAGCAATGAAGCAAGGGAAGAGAAGCGAGCGGAGCAGGAAGAGATGGGCGACAGGGGCTCCGCCCCCCTCCTCATTTATAGCAGGAGAAGGCCAACCGGCGGCCCCCACGATCACAGGTAATGATGGTTTTCTCCGCATGTACAAGGGACTCGTCAAGTCAAGCGGTTGCCGAGGCAGCGTGGGGAAGCGGAGACGCCCACGTCTCATCAATCGACACGCGTCAACCAAGGCCGCAGGCTATTGGGGCCTGCGGCGCTCCGCACTCGCCCCTTGGCTTCGCCTCAAAGCCAAGTCCGAGCGCACCTTGGGCCCGGGGGCTACTGCCGGCGTCCTGGGAACGGGGGTCCCCAGACTTGCCTGCCTGCGGCCCACGGCGTGGCTCCACCAGCGGCCCTGTACGGCCCATCTTCATCAGCAAACACTCAAGACCCTCGCGAGGGGCCAAGCCTCACGAGGTGGACGATGCAGGACCTCCTCGGGGGCAGCCTCACTAGGCTAGCTCGCGAGGGGCGGAGAGATCAAGTCAAGGGGCACCTCGCGAGGTCCATGTGACGCAAGCCATGACGACCAAGGCCAGGCGGGCGCCAGCGCACGCAGTGTACTCGTTTCCTCTTTGGTGCTAAAGAGGCAAGCGCAAGCGAGGAGTCCCGAGGCATCAGGCAAAGGTTGCCATATCGGTGCAACAAGACCAAGACAAGCAGGACGGCAGGACGGAGGTCAGCGTGAAGCCCAGGACGGTGTCACCACCAGAGCCTTTGGCAGGCGAAGACCACCTTTAGTCAGGATAACTTGTACTAGTTGTCTCCCTTCAAATTTGGCCGTTGTTGGATCCCTTCCCGCCTACATTTGGGAAGAGGACTAGGGCCTCTATAAATAGGACTAGCCACCACAGTAGGAGGCAACTGATCTTGGGCCATTCAGATCATCCTCAACCACACAAGCTCACCAAGCTCAAGGACACCTCACCTCAGGAGGCTGTTCTTCCTTTGTTCTTGTTCATCCTCAGCCCAAGAGGCAATCCACCACACCACACTGGAGTAGGGTATTACACCACATCGGTGGCCCGAACCAGTATAAACCCTGTGTCCCTTGTTCTGCGAGTTCGACGTGCCGAGCTTTGAGATCGTGGTGAGTGTGCGAGCTAGGGGGAAGAGATCTTCGTGCGCACCCCAGTGTTCGAACCTCAAGGGTTTTGCCGGAACCCGTAATCCGACAGCATATGTATGGAGGTGATGCGTGCATGCCTGTTTGAGTACACAACATTGATCTGGCGCGTGTGTCAAAAATCGTACACTAGCTCCCCACACAGAGCGAGATCGGCTCATGATGGTGTCGGTGTACTAGCCACTTCAACTCGATGGGAGGGATTTATGCGTACACATGCATGTGTGTGTGCTCAAAGTGTATCATGCATGTGCTCAAAAATAATAATCCCCTCCTAAGTCAAATTAACCTTCCTTGTTGTCAGGCAAAAAGAAGTGATGGACCAAGCGAGCCCACAGATGGAAAGCATCGATATCGCTCATAACCGCTTAAGTGGGTGCGAGAGGACAACCACCACTGCTTTGCATGTGGGCCAAACATATATATGTTGAATACCCAAAATGCACATCTTTGATGTGCCACATGCCTCAAAAACCGTAAACCATGCACCCACACAGAACGAGGTTCATATCAGGCGTACTACATATGATGGTCCCCTTCCCCCCTCTTCACCGCATACTATATGCTCCTGCCGAAATATATGTACAACCCAAAAGAATCCTCATCGATGGTGAAATTAATTAACCTCTCCCGATGTAGGTCAAAGTGATGCATGCATGCATGCATCGACGATGGCCTCATGGGCCCACAGATGGAAGCGTCACACATGAGTGTCCTAGCTAGGATATATATGCATGTGGCCCAAAAAGGTGTTGTGTGATGTTTGAATAACCAATTTCACAATTTTGATGTGGCACATGCCTCGGTAACCAAAAAGTACCGACACTGAGTGAGGTGTACTTGTTCACGGACGCATACATATAGTATATATGCTAGTCCCCTCTCACCTCTTCGACGCGTACCATATACCACCATAACACAAACAAAAAAGATTCTACCTTCCTGGTCAAATTAACCTCACAGCCGGCTGTTCGTCAAAGTGATGGACGATGACCTCGCGGGCTCACAGAAAGCGTCACACGCGAGTATCGAGTGTCGTGTAGGACAACCATCGACAGCATGTGGCCAAAACATTTATGTATCAAAGGGTTGTGTAATGTTTTAAATATGGCACCAGCCTGCCTAACAAAACGGCCAACCCACACGGTGGCTCACAACTCGTAGTGTACTGCGAGCCACCCGCCACCCCCAGACGCACACACCCACACACACACCGCGAATCCACCGCAACTACAATGCATGTTAAATTAATTATCCCGCGGTGAACATACATGTTACCAAAGGAGGGACGTTTTAATTTCAAAAAAACACAGAGATCATTAAGACGTTTTAGTACATTGATTGATTGATTTTCTATGGGTATAATATGAAAAAATCAAATTTGAGCTACATGCACACGTGACAGTGCACCTAAATGGATTGCAAAAACACATGTGTCTCACTGGGTGCATGTTTACTCCCCGTGCAACAAATTTCAAACATTGAGAATCTTGATTTTTAAATTCTAGTACATCCAAAACTTATTTGAAGTGCATGAAACTTATCGTGTTGTCATATGGACACCAATACAAAGTGTCATTGTACTTTATTTTTGTCAAATTTGAGACCAGTTTTGATGTAATCTTTATCTAATTACAGACGGGAGATTATTAATAATTGGGAACCAATATCCCAAACGGATTATTTATACGAACCGTGAGCGTTAGACCAACAATGGATACGTGCCATGCTTCGGTTAAGCAATAAAGCGGCAGCATTAATCATCCAAATAGAAAAATAATATACGTGCCGTCGCGCGACCGGTGTGGCGTGCAAGCAGGCGTGAGTTGACAAGACGCATGCGAACAGTCTGCCGCGCAGGCAGACGGGGAGGCGTGCGTGCAGGTGTGTGAATTGACGGAGGTGTGCTCGCTGCATAGTGTCATCGGGAGGCGTGCGAGTAGCTGTGTGAAACTTTGGTAGGCATGCCAGCAGTCCGGTGCGCAGGCTCACCAGGAGGCGAGCCATCGGTTTGACCGCCGCCCGCCTCTCTCCCACAACTCCCACTACTCCATATTAATGGTGCGCCCGAGCGGCCGCACCCCCCATCCTCGCTACGCACACACAATCCTCTCTCTCCGCTTGCATCCTCGACACCGCTCTCAGTCCTCAAAGCCGTCAGTGTATGAGGATGCCGCCGAAGCACCCCATCGGAGGGAGTGGCGACGCCGGGGCTGCTAAAGCACCGGAGCACGGCGTGGAGATGGAGACAGAGGTTGTCGTCACCGCCGACGAGTTATCGTTGCACCCTGACGTCGTCGAAGGCGTCGAGCTTCCACAGCCGGAGGCGGAGTTCCACACCGACTCCGACGACCACTCCGGCGATGACTCCGACGACCACTCCGGCAATGAATCCGACGACGACGGACAGTTGGTTAGTCATCTATACCCATTTATGTGTCAAATAGATCATAGGGTTTCTCTGGTTACTCCTGCCTCCCCCTTTTTGGAATAGAAATCCTGTGGTTATGTTCGCCCAATCCATGAAATCTGAGTAAGTTTCGTTAGCTCCGTGTAGTGTATTGATTGTTTGAATGGTACAGGTGATAAGTGATTAGTTGTTTCATCTGTGCAAATGATTTCTACTAGTAATCCGACTAGGGTTAGTGTTCATGCTAATAATTCCTAGCCAGGACTTGACAATTGATTTTGAATGACCTACATATGTTTGTGCCATTATTTTCTTCAAGATTGGTCTGTACATAGACGACTGTGCTTAAAAATCGAACCATAATCCCTGAATATGTATAAATAAATAGCCATAAATTCCTAATCCTACTTCACGGCATGTAATCAGTGATTTGATGCCAAATTTGTTTTACTATATGTATAGGTGCTGTATGACGATGTGGACAGCAAGGATGAAGATGCCCAGAGGAGGTACAAGAGGCGAATCCTGAGGGAGCTTTATGCGGGAATGCATAACAGGCGTATTAGGACCTGGAATGGCGGCTATGGATGCCCATTTTGCAACCACAAGATTCATGACGCGTATCTAAGTGTTCTGGTGCATGCAAGAGGATGGGCCATTGGCTCCTTCAAGCAGAAGTATTCTCGCAGGGTGGTGCACGGCGCGTACGCCGAGTACCTGGAGAAGCTTCAGGATCGTGCCGGCCGCATGTGAGATGAGACGTGGGATGGATCGAACTATGTACGCTTGAGTATGCTTAATGACGGTTGAACTATGTACTTATGGTTGAACTATGCTTATGTACATGCACGCTTATTATCTATGTCTGAGTATGTTAAATATTTCGCCAAATTTTGGTAAAAAATACAACGGGGGACCAATAAACTAGGACGGAGATAGTACGTCAATCACACACGGTTCCCAAAATTGGAACCGTGTGCAATGACTATCATTTTGCCTACTGCGTCAATCACACACGGTTCTCTCTAGCAAACCATCGCCCCCAAAATTCTTTGTCGGACAGAAAACCCTCACCACCCAATTCAAAAAAGAAAAAAGAAAACCCTCACCGTCCCCACGTCACAAAAAACCCCACCCCGCCCGCCACCCCCTCGGCCCCTCCGGTACGTTCCCCATTCACACCTGCACAAGCTCCTCTGCGTCTATGCCATGGCACCGCTTATCGCGGCGTTAAACACTTAGCTCGACGCCTGCCGCCACCGCCAGGCTGCAGGTAAAGCCCACCGCATTTCGCCACTTCAGCTTGCCACCGCCTATCGCCATCGACTTTCTTGACGCTGCTCGTGGTCGACCCAGCTCCGCTCGGTTGAGGAATCTGCCGTACTGAGGGTTCTTTCTCATGGACGCAAGGTAACTAATTTAACGAGATATTATCTCATCTCTTGTCCTAGTTCATCTGTCTCCTTTAATCACCCGGCGGAAATCGCCGTGAATTCATTTTTATTCGAGCTGATTTGAGGGTTTTCTTTCATTCATAGAATGTACAGTGCGCCGACACTTCAGGACTTGGCGACCGCCGCCAGAGATTCTAGCTCATCGTACCAGATAACTTGAGGACGTGCGCGGTATGTTCAATCTCACCCTAAATCGGTTGGCATGGCCTACTTTCCTGAACATATTCTAAATATTGCTACATTTGGATAAAAGGTGCCACATGCACCATATACGTCAAAGGGGATTTTACCCCTCTTCTTTCTATATTAGGCAAATTAATGATGTATTGTTCTTTCGATTACTCTCATATTTCCATGACATCATGTTTACCCTATCTGTCTAATTGTAGACTTTTGTCCTTCGATTTCAACTGCTGTACAGTTCTTTCAATTTGGGCCCATATTTGCATGTTACCATATTTTCTTTAACAATCCCACCATTTTATGCAGGACATCCCTTGCTATGCAATAGATTATGTAGTGCACAATTTTTCCCTTTACATACATCAAGGCTCCACGAATGTCATACTGCACACAAACCATGGATTTACAATCGTTGCTACTGTAAGACTTGATGAACGTGGTGACTCCTATTTTGGCACTGGCTTTTGGAATGAAATTGCAAAGTTTTATGTACTAAAAGCTGGCACTAAAATTGCACTGCACATAGAAGGGCCTGGTCATGAAATATATGCCAACTTCCCCGACAAAATCACCCGTCCAGACTTTGTTCGAAGTAAGTTTTCTTTTCAACTATCTGCATACGTTGACTTACCCAGCAATGTCAAATGAATTGTGTAGTATTCAAGCAACCAACTGTTATTCCCTTATCTTACTATATTCCTACCTAATAACTTCTAGTTACCAATACACTTTTCTATTGCCCTGCTTTAACTAAATATTCCCTGTACTCCCATTTCTATCAGAAAACGCCGCTGATAAGGAGACTCCAGAGGTGGAGAACGGGGCTGCCAACAAGCGGAGGTGGGGCGAGCTAGAACCGCAAGCGACTCCAGCAAGCCTAGTTTTAATCAGCAGCCTCCCCGATGATATGTTGAGAGTCATCATCTCCCTCCTCCCAATCAAATAAGGGGCGCAGACAACCCTCCTTTCCCGGCGGCGGCGCCCCCTATGGAACTCCAGCCCTCTCGACCTTATCGACACCCACGAGCTCTGCCATGGATATCACAAAAGCTTGGATGCGTTCTCCAAGATCCTCGGCAGTCACCTTGGCCCAACCAAAGGCCTTAGAATGGGCACGTTCCTTTCAAACGACAAGGACCGAGCCAAGCTTGATGGCTGGTTCCGATCCCCTGCCCTAGATCAGCTCGAGGAGCTCACTTTTGATGATGGGCATATGCGGTCGCTGCCAACGTCCACACTCCGCCTCGCGCCCACGCTGCGCGTCGCCAAGTTCATGAACTGCCATTTCCCGCCCCTTAATGACGCACCCGCTCTTATTCTACCACGACTGAAGCACCTCGAGCTCGTCGTCGTCTGCCTCTCAAAGGGTGACATGGAGTGCCTGCTCCGTGGCTATACTACACTCGAGTACCTTCGTCTTCAGGCGATTAATAGGTTGAGTACCTTCCACATCACCTCCATGACTCTCCGGACTATTTATGTGTGTTGCTGGTGCGGCAGGAAGACATCACAAAAGGTGGACCACGGTATGGTCATCCAAGACACACCTGCACTTGAGAGATTACTTGTAGTTGATCAAGAAGGTCCAACAAGAATCAATGTCATTTCTGCACTGAACT
Source organism: Aegilops tauschii subsp. strangulata (assembly GCF_002575655.3). Taxonomy (NCBI): domain Eukaryota; kingdom Viridiplantae; phylum Streptophyta; class Magnoliopsida; order Poales; family Poaceae; genus Aegilops; species Aegilops tauschii. The sequence continues at coordinate 365,016,475 of NC_053035.3, read as the reverse complement.
TGACAATGGTGGGCTACTCGTCTGACAAATACTCCGAACTTGTTATTGGATCCACACCCGTTCAGGTACAACAGCCGCCTTCTACCTCTCCTTCTACAAATTAACATTATTTCTTTGAAGATGTTGGTTCATCTGTCATTCAGAAAATGATTCCGACAAGCTTGACCCCGAAACTGCGCACAGTGAAGGTCTTGGCACTAGAATCTATCAGGCCCGACCTGGAGTAAGTTGTCAGTTTCCTGAGATGCTTTTCGTGCCTGGAGAAGCTATATATCGAGGTGATGTTCCTTTCCTGTTAAATGTTAACCATAAGGGAGTTCAATTTGTGACACCTTTTTCCAAGTTTACAATGACAATGTACTACGATTTCTAAAGGTTCTTTTGGAGGATTTCAGTACATACATGCCCCCCCATATTGGTTGCTTGATCCATATGGTTCATCTGTACTAGTTTTCTTAGGGAACTTTTCATACACTCCAACCTCTTGTGAAGAAGTATACATTTTTCTAGAATGTAATCAAATGCCCATGTTAATCATGTCAGATCGAAGATGGCATGTTAGTGCATTTTACAAATCCTACAAGCCAAATAGCTAGGCCTGTAGTAATGTTCAAAACTGCATGTAGGCACTAACACATTTTCTTCTTTTGCAGATAAGATTAGGCCAAGTGGTGGATAATGTGATACAATATAACAATCACGTCGAATGCCTAGATCTGCATCTCTCAGAAATTACTTTGAACTCCTACCGGGGGACCTTACCGGAGATTATATTCGCCAGGTTCTTTGTTCTCAGAGCAAGGGTGCTGAAGGAAATGAGGTTTGCCCTACATTTATTTCGCAAAAATGAATGGTCTATTGATCAGCGCCGGCGCTTGCGGCAGAACGGAGTAGGATCCAAAAATGCTGAATTTCATTTTGGAACTTCAGATGACAGAGTAATCGGAAGTCATCAGGTTAACCCCATACATGACTTCTCAGTGGCTGACCCGTTGCAAAAATTGTGAGGTTTCGAAGCCAGACTTAGAAGCGGTGATATTAGTTTGAACCTCTCTGATATCCATGTTCAGCGCATCAGCGCGATCATTTGCAGCTGATGAGCTAAATTTCATTTCTAATATCAGTTTGAACCTTGTAATCTTCAAATTTGAGCCGTATAACTGTGGAATTTGAACCTTGTAACATTTTGAGCTTTTGTGGTACAATCGTTGAAATGGCATCGTATGAGACTCGTATATTGCTAGCACTATTTTGACCTTAATATGCAATGGTCTTAGATTTTATTAACCATTCTCGAATCAGTTTACCTTGTCGATCTCATAGCACACGATCTGTATAGCTAACTCAACTGTGATCTTCGACATTATTGCACACAGTTGGTTTCTTCCATCGTGTGCACTGTAGAGCGCAGAATTAATTATCGCACACGAGTGTCCATCATCACCCTTCTGTGTAACTTTGACCTCATCACCCAAGGGTAAACTTATGACCGAAGTCATTCCACACACTTCGTTTTTACAAAGCTTTTTGCCAATAAACGCCCACGATTCATCTCTCTTCTAGCCGACGAGTGGCCAAACTAGCCGGGCGGGAAGCTTGCGCGGTAAACAGCGCGGTAGCGCGGGAACAGGCTCACCGACGATACATTTGGCGCCTCTTCGAGCCCACTCTTGGGGTGCAATGTTGTCAAGCGGGCACTGGATTCCGGAATCCTCCACTATGAACGCCATGACAAGACGTGACTATTACAGGCCGGCCTGCCCCCATTTATTACAGCGGCCATTTAACCTACCCTTGTGTCTCTTCAACCTTTCAATCGCACGCCACCATTGCAAGAAGCACACCCACCACGAGAAATTCTTAGAGGGTATCCTGCGCGGCTCCAATGGTGCTCCGAGCGGCTGCCGACGATGAGCTGCAGTTCACCATGCGTGCCGTGGTGGACACCCACAGAAGCTTCATGGACCTCTCGGTGGTGTACACCAACGATCTGGTCTGGGTGGAGCACTCCATCCACATCATGGAGCTGTTGCTTGCCGAGGAGAAGTACAAGGTGGTCGGGTTCGACCTCGAGTACACCCGCGCTCGTGCCGGGTCTCGTCCCAAGGTCGCCGTCGCCCAGATGTGCGTGCGCCACCACGTCCTCATCTACCACTACTGCCTGGCCATAGGGCCTTACGAGCATTTCGCCAGGTTTGTCAATATCCCCCACTACATGTTCGCTATGGTGGACATCACCAACGATGTAAAGGCGCTCGAGAGTTCGGGCATCGCCTTCCAGAATCTTGTCGACATCCAGGGCCAATACAATATCTGGGGCAGCAAGGAGCATGAGAAGGACTCACTAGTTCACCTTGCCGAGGCCATCATCGACCCCTACTACAGAGACATGAAGGATTCGTGCAACAAGGACAAGCATGCATGCCTGGCACTCGGCCTGATGGAGAAACTCGAGAAAGCTCACGTCGTGTATGCGGCCAAGGAGGCGTACACGAGCTACGACATGTACAAGAGGATCGTTGACATGAGGAAGTGCCTCCTTCCCCAAAACGGCCAGGGATCCAGCCGGAAGCAGAGCAATGGTAAGCGTCGTCGCAACAATAAGTAGATGATTAGATCCTCATTTCTCCTACTTTAGTATGCATGTAATTGCTTACTTTGGTGTGTGCAAATGTTATGTGTGTAGTCACTTGTGTAATTGTATGCTTAATTTGGTTATGCAATGTTGTCTTTTTAAGTATATATGTTGATGCTCTATAGACAGAGCGTAGATGGTGTGCGGACAAAGAAAATCACATCGCACACGGACTAAACAATGGAACCCGTCGGTGATGTTTTCATCAATCACTCACAATTGTATACCAGCAATCGTTTGCTCACAACACACACAGCTTGTTAGCAGTAATCGTCTGTGTTCTTATCGGTCTTCGCACACGTTTCTGGTTACAGACCTGTTTGCCTCGTATCACACACATCTTGTTCATTTGAACCGTTTCTGTTCTCATGTCTCAACGCAAACAGTTCATCCGAGTGAACCGCATGCCGTATATCACACATACCTTTGATCTTGTTGACCGTTTCTTTTGTGTTGCCTAATCACAAACAGTTCATCTGAGTGAACCGTATGCTGTACATCGCACACACCTTCATCTATCTACCCGTTTCTTTTGTTCCTCCTCATCGCAAACGGTTGATTGAATTGAACCGTATGCCCAACATCGCACACGCAACTAAAATCTGAACCGTGTTTGATGCATCCTCCATCGCAAATGTTTTGCACCTTTTTTGATGGTTATTTTACACCACCGTTTGCGATTATGGCATCGCACACAGTTTCGTCGAAGGGTCTGTGATCGTAGTGTCACCTTAGCAGCATCCTGCAGTAGTGCTTGCATAAAAGTAAATACATACAAGTAAAAGACATGCCCTTAGTAGAGGGAGAGGTTGCCATGCTCTTTTTGGTTGTATGCTCAATCTCTTAGTGCAAAAGAACGTCACGTTATATTGCCCCTTGTGATAGCAACCTTTATTATGCAGTCCGTCGCTTTTATTATTTTGCCATCACAAGTTCGTACAACGCTCAATTTTCTCTTACACTAAATGATCTAACACATTTAGAAGCAATTTTTATTGCCTTATTGCACCGATGACAACTTACTTGAAGAATTTTACTCAATTCATTGGTAGGTATGGTGGACTCTCAAAGCAAGATTTGGGTTTAAGGGTTTTTTGATGCACAAGTAGTATTTCTACTTAGTGCAGAATTTTTGGCTAGCAAAGCTAGGGGCAAGCACCACATGTTAAAGGATCTATGACAATATAACTTCTATGTGAATATGAACAAACATAAATCATTGCGTTATCTTCCTTGTCCAACGTCAACAATTTTGGCATATAATATTTTGATGAGGGCTCACAATCATAAAAGATGTCCAAGATAGTGTATTTGCATGTGAATCCTCTCTTCCCTTATTAATTCTTTCATGAATTGAATCATTGACCAATGCTATGTTTGTCAATCTCCAATAAATTTTACTACTTATACTCTTCCTTATGTGATGTCATTACTTACCATAAGATTAGCATATGATCCTTTTCATTTATTTTCCTTTCTTTTTATTGGAACATGAAAGTAAAGAAAGCAAAACTCAAACTAAACTTTATTATATATCTCACACACGATTACAAGGATAGAAAGATCACTAAGGGTGTGTTTGGTAGCATGTATGGACCTAGCCTAGTTGTTGTCCTCTCATACATGTTGAGTGTAAACATGCTGAGTCCATGCAGTTGCTGTTGTTTGGCAGCGATGTATGCGCTGAGACATGCTGAGCTAAGACTTTGTTTGGCAGCCTGCATGTGTTTAGACATGCTGAACAAGTTCAAATTCTAATTTTTTGAATGATGAACAAAATTGAAACAACATGAAAACAAATTTAAACATATTTTGAAATTTTAAACAAAATTTGAAATTCTAAACATTTTTTCAAAATTAACTAAATTTTGAACATATTTTGAAAATTTAAAAAAATTGAAATTTTGAATATTTTAAAAGTAATTAACTTTTTCTGAAATTCTGATTTTTTTTCAAAATTCAAAAAATATTGATTTTTCTAAATTCCAAAAAATTTGAATTTTTTAAAACATTTACTGAAAATTCAAACAAATTTTGAAATTCAGAACAATTTTTTGAAAATTTAAACAATTTTGAAATTTTATACATTTCTCAAAAAATCGAAATTCTGAACTTTTTTGAAATTTAAACAATTTTTGTAATTCTGAATTTTTTCGGAAATTTGAACAAATTTTGTAATTATGAACATTTTTTGAAAATATAAACATATGTGAACGTGATCTGGTGGGTGGGGACGAGGGTCGGGGCCAGCATGGCTGCCTTCATGCACCCTGTTTGGGGTGCATGAGATGAGCATGGTTGAGGGTCCTTTTACGCATGAGATGGGCATAGCTCAGGTGAGCCCGTGCACCCTACCAAACAAGCAAAACTGGGTCGAATTGGAAACTTTTGCCCTCATGCACCCTCCATGCACCCTACCAAACACACCCTAAGCAAACACTCGAAGAAAGATCGAACTAAAATCTTTATTCAACTAAATCAAAAGATAACTAAAGATCGAACTAAGATAAATAAAGGCAAAAGATAGTGGTGGTGATACGATACCAGGGCACCTCCCCCAAGCTTGACACAAGCCAAGGGGAGTGCCCATACCATGAACTCAAGTCTCCTTTGGTGGTGAAGAAGATGGAGGTGGTGTGATGAGGTAGTAGCGGTCTTGTCCTTCTCTTTCTCCAACTTGCGTCTGAGGGTGAAATTATCCACCCTCAACTCATCATTCTCTATCTCAAGCTTTATTATCCTTTTGCATAATACCTCTTTACTTTCTTGCCTGAATCGAGGAGGGACTGGTTCATCTTCATTTCCTCATCGGTGTACCATATATAGGGATAGGTATCCTTGAAGATATTTTTATCCAAAGGCCGATAAGAAACTGGGCAATCCTCCTCTGAATCTTGAGATGACATATTTTCAGATCTGTCAGAAAACAGCGAGAAAGAAGAACGAGAGATTTCTCCGCGATATGGTGGTCAATAGGTTCGGGGGGGTATATAAAGATTTTTTATCTTGGGAAACAAGTAAACGGGAGAAAAACGGAGTCCAGAAGGTACCCGAGGTGGGCACAACCATGCACGCCCTGGTGTCTTGTACCCACCAGGGTTGCCTTCCTGATTATTTCTTATTTTCCTAATTTTTGTAATATTCCAAAATAGACAAAAAATATTTTTGCGGATTTTTCGGAGTACGTTTACTTACCGTATCACGTACCTCCTCTTTTTCACGATTCTGGAGTGTTCCGGATGGTTTCTTTTATGTGTTCTTCTGGTGTCATAGGTTGGATAATATTGCTTTCAACATTAATGTGCGTACCTGAGATATAATGTTTTATTCTTTGCCCATTGACAACCTTCGGGTTAGTACCTTCGGCATTATTTATTTTGATAGCTCCAGAATGATAAACTTCTTCGATAACATAAGGTCCTTCCCATTTGGAGAGAAGTTTTCCTGCAAAGAATCTGAAATGAGAGTTGTACAAAAGAGCATATTCTCCAACTTTAAACTCACACTTTTCGATTCTTTTGTCATACCACCTTTTAACTTTTTCTTTAAATAATTTGGCATTTTCATAAGCTTGGGTCCTCCATTCATCTAATGAGCTAATATCAAACAACCTCTTTTCACCGGCAAGTTTGGAATCATAATTGAGTTCTTTAATTGCCCAATATTCTTTATGTTCTTACTCAAGAAGCAAATGACAAGCTTTTCCATAAACCATTTTATAAGGAGACATACCCATAGCATTTTTATAAGCTATTCTGTAAGCCCAAAGTGCATCATCCAATTTCTTAGACCAATTTTTTCGGGACCTATTAACAGTTTTTTGTAAAATTAATTTAATTTCTCTATTTCTAAGTTCAACTTGACCACTAGACTGAGGATGATAGGGTGAAGAAATTCTATGGTTGACATCATACTTAGCAAGCATTTTACGGAAAGCACCATGAATAAAGTGTGAACCACCATCGGTCATTAAAATAGGGACTCCAAACCTTGGGAAAATAACTTCCTTAAGCATTTTAATAGATGTGTTGTGATCAGCGCTACTAGTTGGAATAGCTTCTACCCACTTAGTAACATAATCAACAGCAACCAAAATATGAGTATACCCATTAGAGGAAGGAAAAGGTCCCATGTAATCAAAACCCCAAACATAAAATGGTTTAACAACAAGTGAATAATTCATAGGCATTTCTTGACGCTTACCGGTATTACCAATTCTTTGACATTCATCACAAGATAAAACAAACTTACCGGAATCCTTTGAAGAGAGTAGACCAATAAAAACCAGATTGCAATGCCTTGTGAGCAGTTCTATCTCACGCATGATGCCCTCCATAAGCTTCGGAATGACATTTCCGTAGGATTTGTCCCTTTAATATCTCCAGGACATGGCATTTTCTCAATTTCGTCAACTTTAGCTTTATCCACCTCAATACCTCGTTCAGAAATTTCATGTCCCAAGACAATACCTTCATTAACCATAAAGTGGCACTTCTCCCAATTCAAGACAAGATTCGTTTGCTCACATCTTTGCAAAACTCGATCAAGGTTGCTCAAGAAATAATCAAAAGAAGTTCCGTAAACGGAAAAATCATCCATGAAAACCTCAACAATATTTTCACAAAAGTCAGAGAATATAGCAGTCATACATCGTTGAAAGGTAGCAGGTGCATTGCATAAACGAAATGGCATCCATCTATAAGCGTAAGTTCCAAAAGGGCAAGTAAAGGTGGTTTTCTCTTGATCAGGTTGTGAGACAGGTATTTGAGAAAAACCAGAATATCCATCAAGAAAGCAAAAGTGTGTGTGCTTTGATAATCTTTCTAACATTTGACCAATAAAAGGCAAAGGGTAATGATCTTTTCTAGTTGCTTTATTTAATTTTCTAAAATTAATTACCATTCTATAGCCAGTGGAAATTCTTTGTGGAATAAGTTCATTTTTATCATTAGGAACAACAGTAATACCTCCCTTCTTAGGGACATAGTGAACGGGACTTACCCATCTACTATCAGCTATGGGATAGATTATACCTGCTTCAAGAAGCTTTAATTTTTCAGTTCTTACCACTTCTTTCATTTTAGGATTCAACCATCGTTGGTGATCAACAACTAGTTTAGCATCATGTTCCATATTAATCGTGCGCTGACATAGAGTGGGACTAATGCCCTTAAGATCATCAAGAGTATATCCAATAGCAGCTTGGTGCTTCTTGAGAATTTTCAATAATCTTTCTTCTTCATGTTCTGAAATGTCAGCACTAATAATAACATGATATATCTTTTTCTCATCAAGATAAGCATATTTCAAGGTGTCCGGCAATTGTCTTAATTCAAATACAGTATCACCCTTAGGTGGAGGAGGACCTCCTAGAGTTTCAATAGGCAAATTGTTTTTAAGCAGAGGTTATTGTTCAAAGAATATTTTATCTATTTCATTTCTTTCATGCATATGCATATCATTTTGATGGTCTAGCAAATATTGTTGTAGTGCATTAGTAGGAGGCACGACAATAGAAGCAAAAACGATTATTTCATCCTTACTAGGTAATTCTTTCTTATGAGGTTGTCTATTAAACTTGGAGAAATTAAATTCATGAGACTCATCACCAAAACTAACACTGACGGTTTGTTTTTGACAATCTATTTTAGCATTAACGGTGTTCAAGAAAGGTCTACCAAAGATAATGGGACAAAAGTCATCTTGTGGGGAACCAAGAACAAGAAAATCAGTATGATATTTTATTTTCCCACACAAGACTTCAACATCTCTAACAATCCCAAGTGGTGTGATGGTGTCTCTATTAGCAAGTTTAATAGTACCATCTATGTCTTCTATTTCAGCGGGTGCTATATCATTCATAATTTCTTGGTATAAGGTAAAAGGAATAGAACTCATGCTAGTGCCTAAGTCACATAAACCGTGATAACAGTGTTCTCCTATTTTGACTGAGACAACAGGCATGCCAACAACGGGTGTATGTTTATCTTTTCATCGGGTTTAGCAATTCTAGCAGCTTCATCACAGACGTAAATAACATGCCCATCTATATTTTCTACCAAGAGATCTGTAACCATAGCAACACTAGGTTCTACTTTGATTTGTTCAGCAGGTTTAGGTGCTCTAATATTACTTTTATTGACCATGGTTGAAACCTTAGCATGTTCTTTTATCCTAAGAGGGAAAGGTGGTTTTTCAATATAAGTAGTAGGAACAACTGGGTCAGCATTGTAAATAATAGTTTCATCTTTAGCTATGACCGGTTCTTTAATTTATTCTTTAATAGGTGGATGATATTTAAACCACCTCTCCTTAGGGAGATCAACATGAGTAGCAAAAGATTCACAAAAAGAGGCTACTATCTCAGAGTTAAGTCCATATTTAGTGCTAAACTTGTGAAAAGCATCGGTATTCATAAAAGATTTAACACAATCAAACTCAAGCTTAATACTTGACTCCTTACCTTTGTCGAGTTCCCAATCTTCAGAGTTGCATTTAATTCTTTCCAAAAGATCCCGCCTGAATTCAATAGTCTTCTTCATAAAAGAACCATTATAAGAAGTATCGAGCATGGGTTGATCATCACAAGAAAACCGAGCATAAAAATTCTGAATAATAATTTCTCTTGAAAGCTTATGATTGGGGCATGAATATAACATTGACTTAAGCCTCCCCCAAGCTAGAGCTATACTTTCTCCTTCTCGAGGCCAACAATTATATTATATAATTCCGATCACGATGAACTAGATGCATAGGATATTTTTTTGGTGAAATTCCAATTTCAATCAATTCCAGTTCCAAGATCCAATATCATTGCATAGCCTATACCATGCCAATGTTTTTTCCTTCAAAGATAAAGGGAAAACCTTCTTCTTGGCTTCATCTCCAGGCAAACCTGCAAGCTTAAATAATCCACAAATTTCATCTACATATATCAAGTGCATATCAGGATGTTCGGTTCCATCTCCTGCATAAGAATTAGCTAGCAGTTGTTCTTTCATACTCGAAGGAATTTCATAACCAATATTTTCAGTAGGTGTAGTAGGTTGAGGGGCAACTAATTGTGGTTCCGGTCGAGGTGAAGATACCCCGAACAAACTCTGACGTAGCTTTTCCAGGTCGAGAATTCCAACTGCCGGTATTCTCCCTCTTTGTGTGAACCTTGCATATTATGAGAGAAAAGGCATTAGAATTACTCCAAAAGGCATTATTATGCATAAAACATAGTAAATAACAGTAGGTAAACATGATGCAAAATGGAAATATCACGGTAGGGACCCAGATGCTCTCACCCAGGGCTAGCCTGCGGGAGGTTGGAGACACGGTAAGAGTGCATGTTGTAAACATGATAAGTTAGACCGGGAGTCCATGACGTGGGTAAAGTATACAGCCTCTGCACACTGTGTTTCAAAACATATTCGAACAGCTGAGTCCCCGGTAACGAGACACCGTCCGTGTTAAGTCACACTATTGGATCAAACTCACAAATAAGCTAAAGTTAAGGTAATGAAAGGTCGACAAGATGTGTGAAGGATCATGGGGTGACCAGTTGAGAAGAGCCGGATGATCGAGAATCATGCCGAGATGGTCCATGGGATGTAAAACGAACATGCTAAGTTTACACTTTGGTTAACTAGTAGTTGTAGTGCAAGTCTTTAATCTCTTTGTTGTGTTTACCTTACTCTTGCTTGCTTTTGGATTGTTTGTGACCTTGTGAGTACATTCAAAGTACTCATTGGCTTATCATGCCAGATGCAAGAGAGCCTGTAGTGGATATTCTTGGGAGTTCGAGTACGTGCAGGGGCGGAATTGGGCCTGGGGCAACTGGGGCTATAGCCCCACGCGTGGCCCAGCTAATAGCTTTACATCCAGTTAATTTCCCCCCATATTTGTAGCCTGAAAAGGCCCAGCCCCAGGCCTGAAGAAGCAACCCAGGCCTCAGCCCAACTGGCTGTGGTACTCGCCACTAGCCCACGATGCCACGATCGCTACAATTTTCCTCCAAAAAAATCACCGAGCGCCCAACCACATCGTTTCTTCTTCTCGCTCGCTGATCAGGAAAAAAAGATCTGCCTATTCTCACGCGCTTCCTCTTCGCCGCCGTTTCTCCTCGAGACCTCGACTGCTCGACTGGACGTCCAGACATACGCCTAGTCGGCTGGCACTCGGACCTCCGATCAGATCAATCTCTCGCCTCGTCGGAGCTGCCCCCTCCAGCCCTGAGCCCTGTGTCCTGCTCCTTCTACCCAACCGACTACAGGTCTGAGACCGACTATAATTTCTTCCCTAGTTTATTTTTTTATCTGCTGAAATCAATGAATTGGCGATGCTAAATTGTATTACTTAGTAATTTTTGTTTCATTGTCATTTTTTAACAAGAAATGAAATACAAATCCACGATGAAGAGGATCCGGACAATTAAATCTTTTTTGAGCAACATCCAGCCAGTTTGCACCAAACAATACCAGCATCAATGAATCACTATTGCTGGTGAATCAGTAGGACCAGGGAGAAAATTACAAGGAAACGCAATGATCTACTACCTCGTGCACTTTGTGATAATGTTTATTTTTTTGCAATTCAGATGACCATCTGACTTAGTACATGTCCAATGCCTTGATTTTAAATACTATATTTTATGTGTACATTTCCAGGTCCTTCTACTATTGCTGGTGAAGAAACTATGGCTTCAAATAAAGCAAGTCTTCACTAGTACGGTACCAAAGTTTGCAATAATGCACTTTGTTAAACTTTTTTTTATCAAATTTCCTCTCATGGTAAAAATGAATTTATATTTCATTTTTAATGTGAATTTGTGGTGTACTTATAACATGCGCTGGTATGCACCGTATTTACCGTTATTTATAGTCACTTAGTTTTAGCCCTAGGCTTTGAGAAATCCTGGCTCCGCCTCTGAGTACATGGACTAGATGGTGTCCCAGCAATGTCCCTTTGGATTGGAGGCCCACCGTCATCACGCCTTTCGTTGTGTTATTTCTGCTTTCGTCCTTAGTTTACCGATGCTAAGTCGCCGGGAGAATAATGTACCGATATTAGTAACACCCGGGGTGTTACCTTGCTTTGCAAGAGTATTGTACTATTAAGACAATGTACTATTTAAGTACCATATTATCGTGGTTTTATATGTATCAAGCTATACCGTTTTTCAGAAGACGTTGATCTATGAATTGAAACACGAGGCCTCCGGTTCTCTGAACCGGGGTGCCACACTGACGTGGCACATAATTCTTTCTTTAGGGCAATCCACTAGACTTTATTACTCACATCACATAATTAAAGTGATGATGCTACATAAGATCATGGGGATGACCCGAACAATGTGACGACCCTGACCTAAAAATAACGAGTGTCTAGCCAGATGATGACCTTCATAATTGGAGCGCCTATTCACATAAGCGTAAGTACATGGAGTAAAAGAGTCCATCCAACTTTGAATCTCCTTGATGACACCTCCATACGAACCTCCTGTTCCAATCATGTATATCCTTCATCACCGCCTTACAATTCGAGGCACCAAATAAATTTTGGACGCCCAAGTCGTCCGCTAGGGCAAGAGCTTCTTGACATGCAATAGATTAGAGTGGCCAGGTGTGAGAAACCATGAATCACCAACGTAGAGGATCCAAGATATGTTCCATTATGCTCACATCAGACTAACGCAACAACTACATTTTTTGGGAGCAAAACACAGTAGCTACATAGAAGACATAGTCTACCAAATTCTCGAACTAAACCGTTCAGCTGGGCCTATGAACCACCTATAAGTATCACCACGAGACCTTTAGATAGACGATTTTGGGAGCTCCTGTTCGGCGCCTTAGCGCCCGAAAAGGGTCCTAGCACCCACGTGCCTCTGCTCTTCGGTTGGCCAAATAAGAGGGCAATCGCTCCCATGGTCGCTCAATCGTTTTTGGGTTTAATCGCGCTTGACTGGTTGCGGTTGACCGATCAACAATTGAGTTTTGGGGGAAAAAATCATGAATTCAAAAAAGTTCACAAACTTCAAAAAAAGTTCATGAATTTGAAAAAGTTCATCAATTTTGAAAATTTTCACTAAATTTCCAAAAAAGTAAAGACATTTTTAAAAACTCCATCGATTATGAAAAACACTTCATCGAATTTGAAAAAAGCTCATCGATTATAAAAAAAAGTTCATGGAATTTGAAAGAATGTTCATTAAATTTGAAAAAAATCATTAATTTTGAAAACAAAATCATCAAATTTGAAAAAAATCATCAAATTTTAAAAAGTTCACCGATTTTTAAAAAAGTTCATCGACTTTGAGAAAAAGTTCGCACATTTAAAAAAGGTTCACAAACTTAAAAAAAGTTCAGGAATTTATAAAACCTTCATCGATTTTGAAAAGAATTTGTAAAAAGTTCACTTATTTATAAAAACTTTATCGATTATGAAAAATTTCATCGAATTTGGAAAAAGCTCATTTATTTTGAAAACAGTTCATCAAATTTGAAAGCATGTTAATCAAGTTTAAAAAAATCATCAAATTTGAAATATTCATAATTTTTTTAGAAAAGTGAGTTAATTGCACGGAGATACCATAATTGGGGCAGTACGTGCGGATTTGTACTACTTTTTGTAATTTTTACATGTCAGTACCAAGTTTGGGGCTAAACACGTATTAACGGTGTATCTGACCGGTGGGTTCCGCTTGTCAGGTGCCTACATGTATTTTTTTGCATAAAACCCCCTTACTTTATACGCAATCACATAAATGCTCATCATTTTGTGGGAAAAAGGTCCTGGGAGAGACCTCATTTGAAAGTTTCCGTCGAATTGGAGAATTTAAGCAATGATAAATCACGTACGGGCAGGAACCGAACATGCAACCCGTTGTACTGGGGCTCCGTCCGCTAGCCACCACTCCACAGCATCGCTCACGTTAGATAACAAGCGAGATATTTTTTTTTAAGAAGACATGCGAGATATCTTTTATACCAGTGTAGACGCGCTGGCCGGCGGTTGGGCCTAGCGAGGCTGCGCGCATTGAGTTACTCATGTTTTTAATCATGATATCAATACATTTTTTGTGATTACATATTACTATTATTAAGTGTCAAGCACCAGACTAGAACACATGCACATCCCAAAATTTATGTGTCTTCACTCAGGACCACAAGCATGCACAATTATTGTGTATCCTCATTATATTATTCAAATACACAACTTCTAAAAAAATTATATGCGCAAATTTTTTTTTAGTTACTCATATATTAATTGTATTTTTTAAACACACGGTTATCTCAAAAGTTGACAATATGTATTAAAAATAATTGTGTAATCATAATAAAATTTAGAAATGCATTAAAAATGTTCAACTTTTATTTAAAAAATTGATGTGTTTCTTGAAATGCACGAATGATTTTACACAATAGGTTTTTAATACATGCTGAACATTTTCTGAAATACATATTGAAAAACAATTATCATGTATTAAGAAAAGGTTCACCATAAATTACAAAAAGTTCACCGCGCATTATGTAAAGTGTTCATCATATCTTAAGAAAATTGTTCAACGTATATTACAAAAATGTTCATCGTACATTACCAAAAGTTCATTACATTAAAAAAATGTTCATCATTTGTATAGATAAGTTCATGGTGCATTAAAAAATGTTCACTATACACAAAAAAGTGCTCAGCATACTTAAAAAAAATGTTCATGCATATTTGAAAACATGTTCATCATATACTGAAGCCTATCTCAAAAAATGTTCTAAGTATGTTAAAAATTCAGGAGAAAAACCAACCCAGTGAATACAAAAAGAAGAAGAAAAAAGAAAGAAAAAGAAAGAAAAGAAGAAAAACCTAAAAATAAGCCAAAACCAGAAACAAAACTAAAGCATGCTAGGAAAATGAAATGAAAAGAAACCTGGGCACCCCTAAAAATTAAGAAACCTGGGCAACAAACGAGCCCCAGCGCGCGCAGCCCCGTACGACAGGTCGCTGGTTCGATTCCTGCCGGCGCAAGATTTTTCGTTTCTTTTATTTATTTGTTCAATTCGACGAAAATTTCAAATGTGTCAGTGGAAACTTGCGAACGGAAAAAGTCTCTCTCAGGAGCCTTTTTTTGTTTCTTTTATTTAATTGTCCAATTCGACGGAAACTTTCAAACAAGTCCATGGAAACTTGCGATCGGAAAAAAGTCTCTCTCAAAAGCCTTTGTAGTTTCTTTTATTTATTTGGCCAATTTGACAAAAACTTTCAAACAAGTCCTTGGAAACTTGCGAACGGGAAAAAGTCTCGCTGAGGAGCCTTTTTCCCGCAAAATAATGGGTATTTGTGTGATTACGTATAAAGCAACGGGGTTTTCTGCAAAAAACATGCCATGTCGGCAACTGACAGGCAGGCTCGCCGGTCAGATACACCGTCAATACGCGTTTATATGCGGTTTAGACCTTTTTGTGACGGCTAGCCCAGACTTGGTACTGTCATGTTAAAATTACGAAAAAAGTTGTACCAATCGGCACGTACTGCCCTAATTGTAGTACCTTCACGCAGTTAACTAAAAAAAAGTTCAACGATTTTAGAAAAAGTTCATCGAGAGAAAGTTCAAACATTTTTAAAAAGTCCATTGATTTTGAAAAAAAGTTCATCAAATTTGATAAAAGTCCATTGATTTTGAAAAAGGTCATTGAATTTGAAAACAGTTCATCGAATTTGAAAAAAAAGTTCATCTATTTTGAATAAAAATAATCAAATTTTAAAAAAGTTCACCGATTTTAAGAAAATTTCATTGATTTTGAAAAAAGGTTTATCAAATTTGACAAAGTTCAAGCATTTTAGAAATTTAAAAATAAAAAGTATAAAGTATAAAAAGAAAAAATATTAAAGAAAAAATAGAAAAAGAAAGAAAAAATTAAACTAAAACCGGAAACCAGGGGCTTTCCTCGAACTGAAAAAAAAAAGTAAAACAAAGAAAACAAAGTGAGAAGTCATGAGCGCTAAGTTGTCCGAGTGGTTACTGCGGTTTATATTTGTGGAAGAGATCGCGAGTTTGGTTCTGGCTGAGCGCACATTTTTTGCAGTTTAACAGAAAAAGGGGGAAAGGCAAATGGACCGGCCCAACGAGACGGGGCATGGGTGCCCGTTTTTAAAAAGAACTAAAACGGACGCTTGAAGCGGCAAATATGAAATGCCGACGCTTCTGAATGGTTAAATCCCACAAAGTCGCATGTTCACAGCTTGTCTGAGTTTGATGGGCCTGATTTTCTGGAACAAACGAAAAGACGCCCATCTTGTTCCAGCCCAAATTTCGTTAATTTGCTGCTCCTTTTTAAAACATATAATTTGCTGCTCTTTCTCGTTCAACATGCGTAGATCATCTCGTCAGCCAAGTTTACTGATTAGAACTCCTCATTAATCAGCGTACCTCATTAATCTAGGGCAGGCCAGAGGCCACACACATTAGCCAAACCTCCACGGCCCGCAGCTCAGAAGGTTTCAGCTAGTGCTGACGCGTCTGTAAATCGGCAGCTTCAAAACAAAAACCAGCCAGCTTCTTTTCGAACTTGAAGCAAAGGGAGCTTTCCTCCCACACTCTGACCGAAACTTGAGCTTTAACCTGCGTTTCCTTCAGGCCATTATTGCTCGGCACGAAGGAAATCCAGGCCCTTCCGTCGACGTCGTTGCCGATCAATCGAGCGCCACACATATGTGGGCTGTGGGCTGTGGGCAGCAGGCAGACACTCGGACTCGGATGGCGATGGCACAGAAGTACACTTGTTCCATGTGTGCTGGGCAGCGCGGCCTACTTTCTAGAAGGCTATCATTGCGTTTCGGTTTCATCCAACGGGCTGGGTTTTCCCTGGAGACCGTGATGATCAAAATCAAATGATCAGGGATATATGCCGCGTCATCGTGGGAAGATCATATAGGAGACAGATTCTATGAGGTTGTAGTAAGGGGCAATCGTCTAGGTGCCGGGACCTGTTTCGTAGCATGAAATCGCTTGCTGACTTTATATTTCCGTAGAATTTGGTAAACTTTTTCTGTGATATGTTTCATCTATTTCATGTAAACCATGTGTTGAAATCCACATGAGACTCCTCGCAAAAAAATAAAAAATCCACATGAGACAAGTGGTAGAAGCTACGACAGTTTTGTCGTTTCACAAAAGATTTCTGAATTTTTATGTTTTATGTTTTATAGAATTTTTATCTCTACATCAAAACATTTGTAAAGATGGATTTTTAATCAGATCTCTAGCAAAGAAGAATCCTTAAGCAAGATTCAAGATGAAAAGGGTTCGATTCAAGTTGTGGACACAATTCGTTGCACTTTCTTCTTTCCATAAAACACGCCCAATTATTTCCGCACTCCATGGAAGCGGGAGAACACACCCCGTAGGTTTGCTTCCGGTTGCAGGATTTCAAACAAACGGATGCGTCATGAACATATACGGGTCCGTGTTGGATGGCAAAATGCGTTCAAACAACTCAGTCCGGACTTATGTCGTCGATTTGAGGGTCAGCCTTGGAGATGCCCTTACAGATCCATGTATCATCGTGAGTAAGCCAACTCAAGTTTGGGAAACACAAGGCCCAACAGTTAGATCTCTCACATGCGAACTCAAATATCATATCCTTTGGTTCTTAAGAACTCTTCCAGCTGCTTTTGATAATATGATGTTGTCTAAGTAGGATATATTTTGTATTTTTCAGAAATGAATAACCGAGGGAAGACAATGGGAACATAAAGTGGAGTATGATCAAGCATGGAGAAAACAACATCTGTACAAGGAGCGAAGACAACGTGTCGAGTCGAGGTTTCAGGACTTTGAAGACACCATGATAACATGTGAGGACATGGATGGAATATAGAAGACTACACTTTATAATTTCACCCATAATCACCTATAGGTGTTGAGTCAGGTCCATGCATGTATTTTCAGAGTAAAAGAATATGTGCATTTTTGTAGAGTATGTATTCAGAGAGGAGACCAACTTAAGGCACTAGTAGAAAAAGGGCCTTTTGTCCCGGTTCTAGAGGGTCTTTAGTCCCGGTTCTGGAACCGGGACTAAAGGGTCGTTACTAAAGGTCCCCCCTTTAGTCCCGGTTCTTATACGAACCAGGACTAAAGGCCCTCCACGTGGCTGCTGCCTGGAGGTCCACCTTTAGTCCCGGTTGGTAACACCAACCGGTACTAAAGGATTTTATTTATTTATTTTTTTGAATTTTTTTGAAATATTTTCCTGATTTTCAAATTTTTGAATTATTTTAACCTTTAATCTCTAATCACCCCTCATCACTGCTCAATTTAATCTCTAATCACCCCTCATTATTCCAAATCATCTAACTTCCTGAACGGTCACCCATCCTCCCACTCCCCCAGCCTGAGCACGCTTAACTTCCGGGTTCTATTCTCCCTCGTTTCCAAGTCTGCACTTGTTGTTTTCCTGACAATAGTAAGATGCCAATCCTATTAACCCTCAGGAGTTTGGCTTGAGCATGAAGTCACACATTTCACTGTTTAAGTTTGAAACTATTGTTCTAAAAAACAATAATTATTTAGTAACACTAATATTTCTTGAATAAGTAGTTTGACCATTGTTTGACACAGTTTGACCACAGTTTGACCAGATTTGACCAAAATTCAAAAAAATTGAAATAATTATTTAGTAACACTAATATTCTTGAATAATTATTTAGTAACACTAATACTTCTTGAATAAGTAGTTTGACCATAGTTTGACCAGATTTAACGAAAATTTTAAAAAAATACTGAAATTTGAGCATAACTTTTTTTCCTTTTGGAATTTGAGGATTCTAAAAATTTGCAAACAGGCCGTAGGCGGTCAAAATCGGATGCGGATTTTCGTGCTGAATATTTTGATATTTTATAAGTTTTTTGGTGACATCGTATGCAAAAGTTATAGCCATTTTACATTTTCCCTACACTTTTTGCAAAACATGTCCAAATTTAAGTTCTTAAATTTTCCTAACTAGTAGATGTGGTAACATAACTACATCTCAAAGCATTTTAACTTTTGAAATTTTTATCATTTTCTTTTGCTTTTTACAAAACTGAAATGGCGATACACCGGGGGGGGGGGGGGGGGGGGTAGGATTTGAAAATTGCACGATTAGTACCGGTTCGTGGCACGCACCCTTTAGTACCCTTTAGTACCGGTTCGTGGCACCAACCGGGACTAAATGTCCCATTTGAACCGGGAGTAATGCCTGTATGGTGCCCTCGCCGCTCGAACCGGGACTAATGCTCACATTAGTCCCGGTTCGTAATGCAACTGGTATTAATACTCTTTTCTGGCTGAACCAAAGCCCCTTTTTCTACTAGTGAGGCTGGTCTCGGCCTCCTCCTTGAAATGGCCGACACCCCCCCCCCCCCCCACCCCCCAAGCGTCGAGTTAGGGTTTGAGTTTTGCGTGATTGACTTTTACATGCTGCTACTCCTAACCATAGACGTGATTTCAGCAAGACCTCCTATACTATGCATCAACAAAGCTCCAATTTAACAATTGAGTACTTCATCTTATACCCGCATTTAAATTGTATATCTTAAATTCTTGTTTGTTCTTTGATTGCATGCATAGGTTAATTTGGGTGATAAGATGATCATGTTTTCAACACCGTCAATAACCATATCAGAGTTAGGTTTAGAGACTGTTAAGGCACATTGTCCAATGCTCAGTGTAGTCGGATTATCAAAGTCTCCTTCAAAAAGTCGATATCGTCTCATCGAATGATCAGACCACCCTACCACCCTAGTATATACTAAAGGTGAAACTGTGGTCGAAATGAACATTCAATTTTCTTAAAGTAACTAACAGTGTCAATTAACTATAACTAATACACAATCCTTCAGTCGGGAATTTCAGTCGGCTCGTTGGTACTAGATATTCCTATTATGTAAGTCGTGTGATCCTTAATTAGGGGAAACAATCTAAACATTTTTCTTATTTCTCTCCCTAGTCAGTTACTCCACTTTGCATGCTTTGCTAAGACCTCCCGTAGCGGGAGTATCATAGTTAGTACACTACAATGCCAACTAGGCATGAAATAGACACTGCATTTCATTAAATAAAGAGAGATGCACTTGTAGTATCATAATATGATACCTTATCATAACACGTGAAATGAAAAAGGTTAATGTCAAATATATCTTGTCCACAATTCTGTATTGGGATTCTATAGACAAATAAATAAGTATTCACTCTATGGTACTATGCTCATGTTTTGTTGCTGAAATATGCTATTGTTTTGTGCTGAAATATGCTCATGTTTTGCTGCTGTTATTGCTGAAACACTGCTGAAATGTACTAATGTTTGCTGATGAAATGCTATTCTATGTGGCTGCTATTGGACTTATGTTTTTGCTGATGAAATGTCATGATTTTTTCTGCTGCTATAGCTGAAATATACTCCTATTTTCTTAAGAAATGCTGCTAGTTTTGCTGACCGCTCGTGGGGACAGGGTTCTCGCAGGTACAGAAAACCCAACGGGTTGAGTGGATAGGCAAAAAGCAGACCCGCGCACGGGGGTGGGTTTGCGGTCTTCTGGCGGGGATAGGGATAGCATGCAAAATCCGGTGGGTTTCGTCCCCGTTGCCGTCTTGAATTGTATTGTAGCAAGGGGTCGAGAGATGGGACGGCACATCCCCTCACGCCTGCAGTACATTCATTCATTCATCCCGATCTCTACTGGGCAAGAACAAACATGTTGAAACAGTCGGAGGCAGAGATAGTATGGGCATCCACTGCACACACGAAGAAAGAGAGAGAGAGAGAGAGCTAGCTGAGCAGGAGGGAGAGAGTGAGAGAGAGGACTGAGCAGAGCAGGTCAATAATTTCTCGCTCGCCAAGGCCCGCCTTTGCCTCCCTCCGTTTTGTCCCCGCGCCCGTCCCAGCCGGACCCCCGAGTCACTCGCGTATCCTCCCGAAGTCCAAGGAGGGAGGGCATGGGGGAGACGCGCACTGTCGCCGCTGCTCCTGGACATTGACGAGTCAAGTCGTTCATCGTCTTCTTCCTGTGTATGTACGCGTACGCTGTTGCGCCTCGGGCCGATCGATCGAGCCAGACGCAGGCCCGCTTTCCGTTCCACGGACGACAGACAGCGATCCCTCACCTGTGCATGCGTTTGAAGTCAAACCGAAAGCCATGGCCAGGGCGGGACGGCGGAACCCACCAGCGTGAGATGCCCCTGAGTTACATACTCCACTGATGACTGACCTGATGACTGATCCAACATTAGTCTGCACTGTCTAATTTCGGGGCACGGTGGTCACTTAGGCCAATTCCAGCGCACGACCTCAAACGGATGTCCATTTTGCCCTGCTTTCGTCGTTTGGGGTGGCAATGGGGTTGTCCAAGTTCATTTGGGGCCGTTGCCGTGTCGGTGTGCCTAACATACGGCCGCGACCCATATCATGTCTGGGGTGGACGTGATAAAAAAGATCGCAAAAACTCAAAAATGGCAAAAAAATCAAATAAACGCAAACACAAAACTATAATTAAACAGTCTTCACGGTCCTAAAACGGCGCCGTTCCACAGTTCTTAATATATACATAATTAACATAAAAATAAAACAAAAGAAAGGCGGCGCCCGCGCGCTGCTGCCGTGCCCGTCGATGCCGTGCCCGTCACCGTCTCCTCACGCGTCGCCGTTGTCGTCCTCGTCGCCAGTGAGGTCGATGTAGGGCGGCGGCGTCCAGAGGTGGGCCGGTCCCTGGAAGGTGGGAGGCGCCTGCACCACCTCACCCCGTGGCGACGTCTCGCGCTCCGGTGACCGCGGCGGCGTGGGGCTCCAGTTCACGGCCCCCACGGCGTCGGCCATGTTCGTGGCCGTGCACGGCCAACTCCACCGCTGGCCCACCAGGTGCGGGTGGAACGCAGCGACCGGCTCCTCCTCCAACACCTCCTCCCTCACCCCCTCGTTGACGTCCCTCATCTCCAGCTCTGGCACGGCCACGTCGCCGGCCACAGAGAGGGCAATCATGGTGTCCAGGCCCTTCCATTGGCGCTCATCGTGCGTGTTCATGGAGTCTTCAATGACACATTGAAGGAGCCTGGCCTCCTCCTCTGTCATGCGAGAAGGTGGTGGTGGCGATGGAGAGGGCGAAGGCGACGTCGTCGGCGTGATGCCGCGCATTCGCGCACCTGGGGAGGGCTCGGAGCACGCGCGCGGCGCTCTGTACGTGGCCGTCGCGGCCCCGATGAGGTGCCAACAGAGAAGGACGCGCGGCGCACGTCGTGCTCGTCCCGAAACCATGTGTCCCAGAGAGCGGAGTCGACGGCGTACCTGGGGTCGTAGAACAGGTCGTCTGGTAGGAGGCGGCGGCGGCGTTCGATCTCCTCGCAGCGGGCATGACCGCTCGTCGGGACCGGCGGGATCGGAACCTGGTCCGTGAACAGATGCCAGTTATTGGGCAGGTGGACGTCGCTCCAGGGGAGCGGCGTCCTCGTTTCCCAATAACGACAACAAACATTTGCGTGGATGTAGTGCCGGTTGCGCTCGCCGGCGGCCGTAGGGGCGATGGTGAATGTGGAGGCGCGGGGGCCCTCCGTGGGGGTGATGCGGGCTCTGCTTTGACACCGTGGCGGCGGCGGCCCGAGGACGAACCAACCTCGTGGTCGTGCGCCTCCTTGCGGCCGGTGCTCCACCACACCATGGGTGTCGGTGGCCGGCGAGCTCGAGGAAGGGGAAGGGAGAGCTAGGGTTTGGGTGTCGGGTTTCGAGGAGGCCGCAGCGACTGGAGTGTGAGCATGGACTGCGACCGGTCCACGGCCTCCCATTTAAGAAGGACGCCTACCGCGTGCCTGGGCGGATGACAGGTGGGACCGACCGCGCGTGCACATTTATGTTGGGCGGTGGGAGGTAGGTGGCGGCCTGCCACGCGGCCCCGATGCGGACGAGCGGCGCGTCCGTTTGCTATCCGCCTGGGCCCAAACCGGGCGCATGTTTGCGCTCAAAATGGGTCGGGCCGGACACAAAATGGACAAGACGGGTCCAGGCCATCGCGCGCTGGGCCGTGGGGTCTGTCCGTTTTGCCCCAACCGGACAGGGGCGGACCGGATGGGGTCGCACGCTGGAGTTGGCCTTAGAGTGTCTACAGCCGGCGCCCAAACCGGCCTCAAACGCCCGTACGGCCAGCACGGTCACAGACCAGTCACGAAAATCTGACCCAGACGGACATCTCAAATGGGCCTCAATCGTCCGAGCTAACCGGCACCCCCGCTGTAGGTCATAGCGGTCCTACCTCACTAATAGAAAACAGGGCTTTGATTGAGGCCAGGAGAAGGGCATTAATCCCGGTTCACTCACGAACCGCGACCAAAGGGTGCATCAGTCCCGGTTCGCGAGGCCAGGTCGCCGGCCGGGCCTCGGGGGCCATTGGTCCCGGTTCGTCTGACACTTTTGGTCCCGGTTCCAGACACGAACCGGGACCAATGGGCCTCGCTCCTAGCCCAGCACCTTTAGTCCCGGTTGGTGGCTGGAACCGGGACCAAAGGCTGTCCTTTAGTCCCGGTTTTAGCCACAAACCGGGACTAAAGATTAGCCTATATATACCCCCGCCCCTGCCCGCTCAGTGCTCTGTTTTTTGGCCGGCCGTGTGGGAGAGGTGTATGTTGCTCTAGCTGTCACCTCCTATGCACATGAGGTGTTCGATGAAATGCCCGAGCCACACTTAAGCTTTTTCCTCTCCAAGCTCGACCTCCAAACTCCATTTTTCTCAAGATTTGTCTAGGTTTGGCGGTCCATCCTGTCCCGTCCCCGTCCTCATCGCCGTCGATCGCCTGCGTCAATCTCGTCGGCACCACCGTGGTGAGCCTCTTGTTCTTATCTTCTTTCTAAAAAAAATTCTTACTTTTATTATTGTTTGTTATTATATAGTGCCATGGTTTTGGTATCCGCCCCCGTCGGCCCTCGTCCTGTCTATGATTTGGATGTGGTATATTATCTTTTATAACTATTTGTTTCATTTAGTGTTTATGACAATTACGCCAACCAACGTGATATAGATGTTTTTATCTAGGAGGTATGTGAACGGGAAATTCCAACCGACCCTCTTGTCGAGAGGTTAAATTTAGTTGAAAAAGAAAACAATTATTTGAAGAAAAAATTGAAAAAAATGAGGAGAAGAAGATGGAATTGGAGTTAAATGTTGCGGATGTCGTCGATGATCACAAGATCAAGATGGATGCAATGCGCTTGAAGATTAGAAAGATTAGAAAATATGCCATTCATACAGAGGCTTGGTATCATTATGCCATGGATCAATTGTTACCTTAGTTGCGATTATGATCGCATTTGTTGTTGCATTTAAATGTTTTACATAGTTTCAATGTATGTTTTAATTACATGCTCTAGAGAGCTATATGTTGTTCAATGAGAACTATGTATGAACTTTATGTATTTATTTTTTCAGTAATAACATTTGATCACTACTGTACTTTGGTTTTAATGTGATGATGAACTTCTATTAATTTGGTCACTTCTCTATTCATGATGTTCTGTAATGTTTTTGACACATTTAATTATATATAATGCACGCAGATGAACCGACAATGGATGTACGGTGACAGACGCACCTCCGAGTACATTAAGGGCCTGCATAATTTTCTCGAAGTGGCTGAGGCAAACAAGCAGAATGGTTTTATGTGTTGTCCATGCCCTATCTGTGGGAATACGAAGTCTTACTCTGACTCGAAAACCCTTCACATCTACTTGCTTGAGAAGGGTTTCATGCCACACTATAATGTTTGGACCAAGCACGGAGAAAGAGGGGTTATATATGATGGAAGACAACGAAGAAGAAGAGGATGATGACAACTGACCGCTCCCTGAATACGGTGATGCTGCAACGGGGGAAGCTGAAGATCAAGAGGAACTAGACGATGTGCCCGATGATGATCTTCGCTGGGTCATTGTTGATGCAAAGAGACAATGCCAAAGTGAAAGGGAGAAGTTGAAGTTCGATCGCATGTTAGAGGATAAAAAAAGGGTTGTACCCAAATTGCAAAGATGACAACACAAAGCTTGGTACCACACTAGAATTGCTGCAATGGGAGGCAGACAATGGTGTATCTGGCAACGGATTTGAGAAGCTACTGAAAATATTGAAGAAGAAGCTTCCAAAGGATAACGAATTGCACGAAAGTACGTACGAAGCAAAGAAGGTTCTATGCCCTCTAGGATTGGAGGTGCAGAAGATACATGCATGCCCTAATGACTGTATCCTCTACCGTGGTGCGTACGAGGATTTGAACGCATGCCCGGTATGCGGTGCATTGCGGTATAAGATCATACGAGATGACCCTGGTGATGTTGAGGGCGAGCGCCCCAAGAAGAGGGTTCCTGCCAAGGTGATGTGGTATGCTCCTATAGTACCACGGTTGAAACGCCTGTTCAGAAACAAAGAGCATGCCAAGTTGATGCGATGGCACAAAGAGGACCGTAAGAAAGACGGGAAGTTGAGAGCACCCGCTGACGGGTCACATTGGAGAAAAATCGAGAGAACATGGGGGGACTTTGCAGGTGACATAAGGAACGTATGGTTTGGTTTAAGCGCAGATGGCATTAATCCTTTTGGGGAGCAGAGCAGCAATCATAGCACCTGGCCCGTGACTCTATGTATCTATAACCTTCCTCCTTGGTTGTGCATGAAGCGGAAGTTCATTATGATGCCAGTGCTCATCCAAGGCCGTAAGCAACCCGACAATGACATTGATGTGTCCCTAAGGCCATTAGTTGAAGAACTTCACAACTGTGGAATGGAAAAGGTGTACGTGTGTGGGATGAGCACGACCAGGAGGAATTTGACCTACATGCTATTTGTAACCATCAATGATTGGCCTGCTCTCAGCAACCTTTCAGGACAGACAAACAAGGGATACCACGCATGCACGCACTATTTAGATTACACCGAAAGTATATGTTTGGACAAATGCAGGAAGAATGTGTACCTGGGACATCGTCGATTTCTTCCGACCAACCATCAATGTCAGAAGAAAGGCAAACATTTCAAAGGTGAGGCAGATCACCGGAAGAAGCCCGCCCTCCACATTGGTGATCACATACTTGATATGGTTAATGATTTACAAGTAATCTTTGGAAAGGGTCCTGGCAGACTATCTGTTTCAAATGACGCTGAGGGACGCGCACCCATATGGAAGAAGAAATCTATATTTTGGACCTACCCTATTGGAAAGAACTAGAGGTCCGGTCTGCAATCAATGTGATGCACGTGACGAAGAATCTTTATGTCAACCTGTTAGGCTTCTTGGGCGTGTATGGGAAGAAAAAGATACACCAGAGGCACGGGAGGACCAGCAACGTGTGCACGAAAATGATGGCATGCATCCAAAGAAGTATGAAGGTCCTGCCAGCTACGCTCTTGAAGGAAATATGCCCTAGAGGCAATAATAAAGTTATTATTTATTTCCTCATATCATGGTAAATGTTTATTATTCATGCTAGAATTGTATTAACCGGAAACATAATACATGTGTGAATACATAGACAAACATAGTGTCACTAGTATGCCTCTACTTGACTAGCTCGTTAATCAAAGATGGTTAAGTTTCCTAGCCATGGACATGAGTTGTCATTTGATTAACGTGATCACATCATTAGAAGAATGATGTGATTGACTTGACCCATTCCATTAGCTTAGCACTTGATTGTTTAGTTTATTGCTATTGCTTTCTTCTGGACTTATACATGTTCCTATGACTATGAGATTATGCAACTCCCGATTACCGGAGGAACACTTTGTGTGCTACCAAACGTCACAACGTAACTGGGTGATTATAAAGGTGCTCTACAGGTGTCTCCAATGGTACTTGTTGAGTTGGCATAGATCGAGATTAGGATTTGTCACTCCGATTGTCGGAGAGGTATCTCTGGGCCCTCTCGGTAATGCACATCACTATAAGCCTTGCAAGCAATATGATTAATGAGTTAGTTGCGGGATGATGCATTACGGAACGAGTAAAGAGACTTGCCGGTAACGAGATTGAGCTAGGTATTGAGATACCGACGATCGAATCTCGGGCAAGTAACGTACCGATGACAAAGGGAACAACGTATGTTGTTATGCGGTTTGACCGATAAAGATCTTTGTAGAATAGGAACTAATATGAGCATAGAGGTTCCGCTATTGGTTATTGACCGGAGACGTGTCTCGGTCATGTCTACATAGTTCTCGAACCCGTAGGATCCGCACGCTTAAAGTTCTGTGACGATCGGTATTATGAGTTTTTGTGTTTTGATGTACCGAAGGTAGTTCGGAGTCCCGGATGTGATCACGGACATGACGAGGAGTCTCGAAATGGTTGAGACGTAAAGATTGATATATTGGACGACTATGTTCGGACACCGGAAGGGTTCCAGGAGGTTTCGGACATATACCGGAGTACCGGGGGTTACCGGACCCCCCCCGGGAAGCTATTGGGCCTTATGGGCCTTAGTGGAGAAGAGAGAGGGCAGCCAGGAGGTGGCGCGCGACCCCCCTTGCCCCAATCCGAATTGGACAAGGGGAAGGGCCGGCGGCCCCCCTCTCCTTCCTTCTCTCCACCTCCTCCTTCCCCCTTCTCATTCTTGGAATAGGAAAGGTGGGGGACAAACCTACTTGGAGTAGGATTGCCCCCCCTTGGGCGCTCCTCTCCCTTGGCTGGCCCTCTCCTCCTCCCCCTTTATATAAGGGGGCAGGGGGCACACCAAAGACACAACAATTGATCTATTGATCTCTTAGCCGTGTGCGGTGCCCCCCTCCACCATAATCCACCTCGGTCATATTGTAGTGGTGCTTAGGCGAAGCCCTGCATCGGTAGCATCATCATCACCGTCACCACGCCGTCGTGCTGACGAAGCTCTTCCCGGAAGCGCTACTGGATCGTGAGTTCGCGGGACGTCACCGAGCTAAACGTGTGCTGAACGCGGAGGTGCCGTACGTTCGGTGCTGAGGATCGGTCGATCGTGAAGACGTACGACAACATCAACTGCGTTTTTATAACGCTTTTGCTTAACGGTCTACGAGGTTACGTGGATGACACTCTCCCCTCTCATTGCTATGCATCACCATGATCTTGCGTGTGCGTAGGAATTTTTTTGAAATTACTGCGTTCCCCAACAGTGATGTCTGAGCCTGGTTTATGCGTAGATGTTATATGCACGAGTAGAACACAAGTGAGTTGTGGGCGATACAAGTCATACTGCTTACCAGCATGTCATACTTTGGTACGGCGGTATTGTTGGATGAAGTGGCCTGAACCGACATTACGCGTACGCTTACGCGAGACTGGTTCTACCAACGTGCTTTGCACATAGGTGGCTGGCGGGTGTTAGTTTCTCCAACTTTAGTTGAACCAAATGTGGCTACGCCCGATCCTTGAGAAGGTTAAAACAACACTAACTTGACGAACTATCATTGTGGTTTTGATGCGTAGGTAAGAACGGTTCTTGCTCAGCCCGTAGCAGCCACGTAAAACTTGCAACAACAAAGTAAATGACGTCAAACTTGTTTTTGCAGGGCATGTTGTGATGTGATATGGCCAAGACATGATGCTATATTTATTGTATGAGATGATCATGTTTTGTAACCGAGTTATCGGCAACTGGCAGGAGCCATATGGTTGTCGCTTTATTGTATGCAATGCAATTGCCCTGTAATTGCTTTACTTTATCCCTAAGCGGTAGCAATAGTCGTAGAAGCAATAGTTGGCGAGACGACAACGATGCTACGATGGAGATCAAGGTGTCGCGCCGGTGACGATGGTGATCATGACGGTGCTTTGGAGATGGAGATCAAAGGCACAAGATGATGATGGCCATATTCTATCACTTATATTGATTGCATGTGATGTTTATCCTTTATGCATCTTATTCTGCTTTGTTTGGCGGTAGCATTATAAGCTGATCTCTCACTAAATTTCAAGGTAAAAGTGTTCTCCCTAAGTATGCACCGTTGCCAAAGTTCGTCGTGCCAAGACACCACGTGATGATCGGGTGTGATAAGCTCAACGTTCATCTACAATGGGTGTAAGACAGTTTTACACACGCAGAATACTCGGGTTAAACTTCACGAGCCTAGCATATACAGATATGGCCTCGGAACACTGAGACTGAAAGGTCGAGCGTGAATCATATAGTAGATATGATCAACATAGTGATGTTCACCATTGGAAACTACTCCATTTCACGTGATGATCGGTTATGGTTTAGTTGATATGGATCACGTGATCACTTAGATTATTAGAGGGATGTCTATCTAAGTGGGAGTTCTTAAGTAATATGATTAATTGAACTTAAATTTATCATGAACTTAGTACCTGATAGTATTTTGCTTGTCTATGTTGTTGTAGATAGATGGCCCGTACTGTTGTTCCGTTGAATTTTAATGCGTTCCTTGAGAAAGCAAAGTTGAAAGATGATGGTAGCAATTACACGGACTGGGTCCGTAACTTGAGGATTATCCTCATTGCTGCACAGAAGAATTATGTCCTGGAAGCACCGCTGGGTGCCAGGCCTGCTGCAGATGCAACTGACGACGTTAAGAATGTCTGGTAGAGCAAAACTGATGACTACTCGATAGTTCAGTGTGCCATGCTCTACGGCTTAGAACCGGGACTTCAACGACGTTTTGAACGTCATGGAGCATATGAGATGTTCCAGGAGTTGAAGTTAATATTTCAAGCAAATGCCCGGATTGAGAGATATGAAGTCTCCAATAAGTTCTACAGCTGCAAGATGGAGGAGAATAGTTCTGTCAGTGAACATATACTCAAAATGTCTGGGTATCACAATCACTTGATTCAACTGGGAGTTAATCTTCCGGATGATAGTGTCATTGACAGAATTCTTCAATCACTGCCACCAAGCTACAAGAGCTTCGTGATGAACTATAATATGCAAGGGATGGATAAGACAATTCCTGAGCTCTTCGCAATGCTAAAGGCTGTGGAGGTAGAAATCAAGAAGGAGCATCAAGTGTTGATGGTCAACAAGACCACCAGTTTCAAGAAAAAGGGTAAAGGGAAAAAGAAGGGCAACTTCAAGAAGAACGGCCAACAAGTTGCTGCTCAAGAGAAGAAACCCAAGTCTGGACCTAAGCTTGAGACTGAGTGCTTCTACTGCAAACAGACTGGTCACTGGAAGTGGAACTGCCCCAAGTATTTGGCGGATAAGAAGGATGGCAAGGTGAACAAAGGTATATGTGATATACATGTTATTGATGTGTACCTTACTAGAGCTCGCAGTAGCACCTGGGTATTTGATACTGGTTCTGTTGCTAATATTTGCAACTCGAAACAGGGATTACGAATTAAGCGAAGACTGGCTAAGGACAAGGTGACGATGCATGTGGGAAATGGTTCCAAAGTTGATGTGATCGCCGTCGGCACGCTACCTCTATATCTACCTTCGGGATTAGTTTTAGACCTGAATAATTGTTATTTGGTGTCAGTGTTAAGCATGAACATTATATCTGGATCTTGTTTGATGCGAGATGGTTATTTATTTAAATCTTAGAATAATGGTTGTTCTATTTATATGAGTAATATCTTTTATGGTCATGCACCCTTGAAGAGTGGTCTATTTGTGTTGAATCTCCATAGTAGTGATACACTATTCATAATGTTGAAGCCAAAAGATGCAGAGTTGATAATGATAGTGCAACTTATTTGTGGCACTCCCGTTTGGGTCATATTGGTGTAAAGCGCATGAAGAAACTCCATACTAATGGACTTTTGGAATCACTTGATTATGAATCACTTGGTACTTGCGAACCATGCCTCATGGGCAAGATGACTAAAACACCGTTCTCCGGAAGAATGGAGCGAGCAACAGATTTGTTGGAAATCATACATACTGATGTATGTGGTCCGATGAATATTGAGGCTCGCGGCGGGTATCGTTATTTTCTCACCTTCACAGATGATTTGAGCAGATATGGGTATATCTACTTAATGAAACATAAGTCTGAAACATTTGAAAAGTTCAAAGAATTTCAGAGTGAAGTGGAAAATCATCATAACACGAAAATAAAGTTTCTATGATCTGATCGTGGAGGAGAATATTTAAGTTACGAGTTTGGTCTACATTTGAAACAATGCGGAATAGTTTCGCAGCTCACGCCACCCGGAACACCACAACATAATGGTGTGTCCGAACGTCGTAATCGTACTTTACTAGGTATGGTGCGATCTATGATGTCTCTTACTGATTTACCGCTATCGTTTTGGGGTTATGCTTTAGAGACGGCTGCATTCACGTTAAATAGGGCACCATCGAAATCCGTTGAGACGACGCCTTATGAACTGTGGTTTGGCAAGAAACCAAAGTTGTCGTTTCTTAAAGTTTGGGGATGCGATGCTTATGTGAAAAAGCTTCAACCTGATAAGCTCGAACCCAAATCGGAGAAATGTGTCTTCATAGGATACCCAAAGGAAACTGTTGGGTACACCTTCTATCACAGATCCGAAGGCAAGACATTTGTTGCTAAAAATGGATCCTATCTAGAGAAGGAGTTTCTCTCGAAAGAAGTGAGTGGGAGGAAAGTAGAACTTGATGAGGTAACTGTACCTGCTCCCTTATTGGAAAGTAGTTTATCACAGAAACCGGTTCCTGTGACACCTACACCAATTAGTGAGGAAGCTAATGATGTTGATCATGAATCTTCAGATCAAGTTACTACCAAACCTCGTAGGTCAACCAGAGTAAGATCCACACCAGAGTGGTACGGTAATCCTATTCTGGAGGTCATGTTACTTGACCAAGGCGAACCTACGAACTATGAAGAAGCGATGGTGAGCCCAGATTCCGCAAAATGGCTTGAGGCCATGAAATCTGAGATGGGATCCATGTATGAGAACAAAGTGTGGACTTTGGTTGACTTGCTGCTACCTCTTGAGCACTGTGTTGGTTTTCCCTTGAAGAGGAAAGGGTGATGCAGTAAAGTAGCGTAAGTATTTAACTCAGTTTTTGAGAACCAAGGTATCAATCCAGTAGGAGACCACGCTCGAGTCCCATGCACCTACACAAACAAATAAGAACCTTGCAACCAACGCGATAAAGGGGTTGTCAATCCCTTCATGGCCACTTGCAAAAGTGAGATCTGATAGAGATGATAAGATAATATTTTTGGTATTTTTATGATAAAGACTAAAAGTAAAGAAAGCAAAATAAACGGCGAAAGAAATAGCTTGTTGACGGGAGATTAATATGATGGAAAATAGACCCCGGGGCCATAGGTTTCACTAGTGGCTTCTCTCAAGATATCATAAGTATTACGGTGGGTAAACGAATTACTGTCGAGTAATTAATAGAATTGAGCATAGTTATGAGAATATCTAGGTATGATCATGTATATAGGCATCACGTCCGTGACAAGTAGACTGACTCCTGCCTGCATCTACTACTATTACTCCACACATCGACCGCTATCCAGCATGCATCTAGAGTATTAAGTTCATAAGAACAGAGTAACGCTTTAAAAAAGATGACATGATGTAGAGGAATAAACTCATGCAATATGATATAAACCCCATCTTTTTATCCTCGATGGCAACAATACAATACGTGTCGTTTCCCCTACTGTCACTGGGATCGAGCACCACAAGATTGAACCCAAAGCTAAGCACTTCTCCCATTGTAAGAAAGAACAAATCTAGTAGGCCAAACTAAACTGATAATTCAAAGAGACTTGCAAAGATAACCAATCATACATAAAAGAATTCAGAGGAGATTCAAATATTGTTCATAGATAATCTTGATCATAAACCCACAATTCATCGGATCTCGACAAACACACCGCAAAAAGAAGAGTTACATCGAATAGATCTCCAAGAGAATCGAGGAGAACTTTGTATTCAGATCCAAAGAGAGAGAAGAAGCCATCTAGCTAATAACTATGGACCCGAAGGTCTGATGTAAACTACTCACACATCATCGGAGAGGCTATGGTGTTGATGTAGAAGCCCTACGTGATCAATGCCCCCTCCGGCGGAGCGCCGGAAAAGGCCCCAAGATGGGATCTCACGGGTAAAAAAGGTTGTGGCGGTGGAAATACGGTTTTGGCTCCGTATATGATGTTTCCAGGGTGTATGAGTATATATAGGCGAAGGAGGTCCGCCGGCAGAGCTACGAGGGGCCCACGAGGGGGGAGGGCGCGCCCAGGGGGTAGGCGCGCCCCCTGCCTCGTGGCCTCCTCGTTGGTTGCTTGACGTCCACTCCAAGTCTTCTGGATCATGTTTGTTCCGAAAATCACGTTCCCGAAGGTTTCATTCCGTTTGGACTCCGTTTGATATCCTTTTCCTTCGAAACACAGAAATAGGCAAAAAAATCAGCAATTTGGGCTGGGCCTCCGATTAATAGGTTAGTCCCAAAAATAATATAAAAGTGTATAATAAAGCCCATTAAACATCCAAAACAGAATATATAATAGCATGGAACAATTAAAAATTATAGATACGTTGGAGACGTATCAAGCATCCCCAAGCTTAATTCCTGCTCGTCCTCGAGTAGGTAAATGATTAAAAACATAATTTTTTATGTGGAATGCTACTTGGCATAATTTTCAATGTAATTCTTATTTGTGACATGAATATTCAGATCCGAAAGATTCAAGATAAAAGTTTAATATTGACATAAAAGTAATAATACTTCAAGCATACTAACTAAGCAATTATGTCTTCTCAAAATAACATGGCCAAAGAAAGTTCATCCCTACAAAATCATATAGTTTGGTCATGCTCCATTTTTGTCACACAAGAATGCTCTCATCATGCACAACCCCGATGACAAGCCAAGCAATTGTTTCATACTTTAGTAATCTCAAACTTTTTTGAACTTTGACGCAATATATGAGCGTGAGCCATGGATATAGCACTATGGGTGGAATAGAATATGATGATGGGGGTTATGTGGAGAAGACAAAAAAGGAGAAAGTCTCACATTGATGCGACTAATCAACGAGCTAGGGAGATGCCCATCGATTGATGTCAATGCAAGGAGTAGGGATTGCCATGCAACGGATGCACTAGAGCTATAAATGCATGAAAGCTCAACAAAATAAACTAAGTGGGTGTGCATCCAACTTGCTTGCTCATGAAGACCTAGGGCATTTGAGGAAGCCCATTGTTGGAATATACAAGCCAAGTTCTATATTGAAAAATTCCCACTAGTATATGAAAGTGACAAAACAAGAGACTCTCTATCATAAAGATCATGGTGCTACTTTGAAGCACAAGTGTGGAAAAAGGATAGTAGCATTGTCCCCTTTTTATTTTCTTTTTTTGGGCCTTTTTTATTATTATTTGGCCTTTCTCTTTTTTTTCTTTTTTTGGGACAATGCTCTATGAATGATGATCATCACACTTCTATTTATTTACAACTCAATGATTACAACTCGATACTAGAACAAAGTATGACTCTATATGATTGCCTTCGGCGGTGTACCGGGATGGGCAATGAATCAAGAGTGACATGTATGAAATAATATGCATGGTGGCTTTGCCATAAATAAGATGTCAACTACATGATCATGCAAGGCAATATGACAATGATGAAACGTGTCATGATAAACGGAACGATGGAAAGTTGCATGGCAATATATCTCGGAATGGCTATGGAGATGCCATAATAGGTAGGTATGGTGGCTGTTTTGAGGAAGATATAAGGAGATTTATGTGTGATAGAGCGTACCGTATCACGGGATTTGGATGCACCGGCGAAGTTTGCACCAACTCTCAAGGTGAGAAAGGGCAATGCACGGTACCGAAGAGGCTAGCAATGATGGAAGGGTGAGAGTGCGTATAATCCATGGACTCAACATTAGTCATAAAGAACTCACATACTTATTGCAAAAATCTACAAGTCATCAAAAACCAAGCACTACGCGCATGCTCCTAGGGGGATATATTGGTAGGAAAAGACCATCGCTCGTCCCCGACCGCCACTCATAAGGAGGACAATCAAAGAACACCTAATGCTTCAAATTTGTTACACAATGTTTACCATACGTGCATGCTACGGGGCTTGCAAGCTTCAACACAAGTATTTCTCAAATTCAAAACTACTCAACTAGCACAACTTTAATATTACTACCTCCATATCTCAAAACAATCATCAAGCATCAAACTTTTTTTAGTATTCAACACACTTATAAGAAAGTTTTTACTAATCTTGGATGCCTATCATATTAGGACTAATTTCACAATTTAAGCAAATTACCATGCTGTTTTGTAGGACTCTCAAAATGATATAAGTGAAGCATGAGAGAACAATAGTTTCTATAAAACAAAACCACCACCGTGCTCTAAAAGATATAAGTGAAGCACAAGAGCAAAAACTATATAGCTCAAAAGATATAAGTGAAGCACATAGAGTATTCTAATAAATTCCGAATCATGTGTGTCTCTCTCAAAAGTGTATTCAGCGAGGATGATTGTGGTAAACTAAAATCAAATACTCAAATCATACAAGACGCTCCAAGCAAAACACATATCATGTGGTGAATAAAAATATAGCTCCAAGTAAAGTTACCGATGGACGAAGACGAAAGAGGGGATGCCTTCCGGGGCATCCCCAAGCATTGGCTTTTTGATGTCCTTGTATTTACCTTGGGGTGCCTTGGGCATCCCCAAGCTTAGGCTCTTGTCACTCCTTGTTCCATAATCCATCAAATCTTTACCAAAACTTGAAAACTTCACAACACAAAACTCTGCAGAAAATCTCATGAGCTCCGTTAGCGAAAGAAAACAAAACACCACTTCAAGATACTGTATTGAACTCATTCTTTGTTTATATTGGTGTTAAACCTACTGTATTCCAACTTCTCTATGGTTTATAAACTCTTTAACTAGCCATAGACTCATCAAAATAAGCAAACAACACACGAAAAACAGAATCTGTCAAAAACAGAACAGTCTGTAGTAATCTGTAACTAACACAAACTTCTGGAAATCCAAAAATTCTACCAAAATAGGAAGGCCTAGGTAATTTTTTTATTGATCTACTGCAATTGGGATCAGTATTTTATCACGTTCTGGTGATTTTTAACAATTATTTTCGTGAACAGAAAGTTTCTGAAATTTTCAGCAAGATCAAATAACTATCATCCAAGAAGATCCTATAGGTTTCACTTGGCACAAACACTAATTAAAACATAAAAACAAATATAACCAGAGCCTAGATCAAAGATTTATTCCTAAACAGGAGCAAAAATATTGGGTAGTCTCCCAACAAAAGCTTTTCTTTAAAGCCTTTCTAGCTAGGCATTGAGATTTCAATGATGCTCACAAGAAAGACAAGAATTGAAGCACAAAGAGAGCATCATAAAACACGTGAAAAACACATCTAAGTCTAACATACTTCCTATGCATAGGCATATTATAGGCAAACAAATTATCAAGGCAAGAAAAAACTAGCATATGCAAGGAAGCGGAAAGAAACAATAGCAATCTCAACATAACGAGAGGTAATTTAGTAAGATAAAAACTTCTACAACCATATTTTCCTCTCTCATAATAATTACATGTAGGATCATAAGCAAATTCAACAATATATCTATCACATAACATATTCTCTTCGTGATCCACATGCATGCAAAGTTGACACTCTTCCGAAATAGTGGGATTAACATTAACTAAAGTCATGACCTCTCCAAACCCACTTTTATCAAAAATTTCATAAGATTGAATATTCTCCAAATATGTGGGATCTAAAGTTGACACTCTTCCAAACCCACTTTCAATATTATTGCAAACACTATTATCAATCTCATATTCATCATGGGGCTTAAATAAATTTTCAAGTTCATAAGAAGAATCACCCCAATCATGATCATTGCAACAAGTAGTAGACATAGCAAAACTAGCATCCCCAAGCTTAGGGTTTTGCATATCATTAACGCAATTGACAGTAATAGAATTTATAATAACATCATTGCAATCATGCTTTTTATTCAAAGATTTATCGTGAATCACTTCATAAAGCACTTCATCAAAATGTCCAGATTCACGGATTTCAAGCAAAACCTTATAAAGATAATCTAGTGCACTCAAATCACTAGAAATTGGTTCATCATAATTGGATCTCTTAAAAAGATTGGGAAGCGGATGAGGATCCATAGATCTTAGGTTCTCTATTTAGCAATAAATAAACAACTATTCCAACCAAACGAGCAAACGAGCCAAGTAAGACATCAAAGCAAACGAAAAGACGAATAGAAGAAGGGTGAATAAAACGACAAAGGTGAAGGGGGGAGAGGAAAACAAGAGGCAAATGGCAAATAATGTAATGCGAGGGATAAGAGTTTGTGATGGGTACTTGGTATGTCTTGACTTGTGCGTAGACTCCCCGACAACGGCGCCAGAAATGGCTAGTTGCTGGGAGATCAAATCTTGACTTGACTTGGCGTAAGCCTCCCCGGAAACGGCGCCAGAAATCCTTCTTACTACACCTTGAGCACTAAGTAGGTTTTCCCTTGAAGAGGAAAGGGTGATGCAGTAAAGTAGCGTAAGTATTTCCCTCAGTTTTTGAGAACCAAGGTATCAATCCAGTAGGAGACCACGCTCGAGTCCCACATACCTACACAAACAAATAAGAACCTTGCAACCAACGCGATAAAGGGGTTGTCAATCCCTTCACGGCCAGTTGCAAAAGTGAGATCTGATAGAGATGATAAGATAATAGTTTTGGTATTGTTATGACAAAGACTAAAAGTAAAGAAAGCAAAATAAACGGCGAAACAAATTGCTTGTTGATGGGAGATTAATATGATGGAAAATAGACCCCGGGGCCATAGGTTTCACTAGTGGCTTCTCTCAAGATAGCATAAGTATTACGGTGGGTAAACGAATTACTGTCGAGCAATTGATAGAATTGAGCATAGTTATGACAATATCTAGGTATCATCATGTATATAGGCATCACGTCTGTGACAAGTAGACCGGCTCCTTCCTGCATCTACTACTATTACTCCACACATTGACCGCTATCCAGCATGCATCTAGAGTATTAAGTTCATAAGAACAGAGTAACGCTTTAAGCAAGATGACATGATGTAGAGGAATAAACTCATGCAATATGATATAAACCCCATCTTTTTATCCTCGATGGCAACAATACAATATGTGTCGTTTCCCCTACTGTCACTGGGATCGAGCACCGCAAGATTGAACCCAAAGCTAAGCACTTCTCCCATTGCAAGAAAGATCAATCTAGTAGGCCAAACCAAACTGATAATTCAAAGAGACTTGCAAAGATAACCAATCATACATAAAAGAATTCATAGGAGATTCAAATATTGTTCATAGATAATCTTGATCATAAACCCACAATTCATCGGATCTCGACAAACACACCGCAAAAAGAAGAGTTACACACAATAGATCTCCAAGAGAATCGAGGAGAACTTTGTATTAAGATCCAAAGAGAGAGAAGAAGCCATCTAGCTAATAACTATGGACCTGAAGGTCTGAGGTAAAATACTCACACATCATCGGAGAGGCTATGGTGTTGATGTAGAAGCCCCTCGTGATCAATGCCCCCTCCGGCGGAGCGCCGGAAAAGGCCCCAAGATGGGATCTCATGGCTACAGAAGGTTGCGGCGGTGGAAATAGGGTTTTGGCTCCGTATATGATGTTTCCCGGGTGTATGAGTATATATAGGCGAAGGAGGTCGGTCAGGAGAGCTACGAGGGGCCCACGAGGGTGGAGGGCGCGCCTGGGGTGGGGGGGGGGGGGGGGGGGTAGGCGCGCCCCCTGCCTCGTGGCCTCCTCGTTGATTGCTTGACGTCCACTCCAAGTCCTCTAGATCACGTTTGTTCCGAAAATCACGTTCCCGAAGGTTTCATTCCGTTTGGACTCCGTTTCATTTCCTTTTCCTTCGAAACACTGAAATAGGCAAAAAAACAGCAATTTGGGCTGGGCCTCCGGTTAATAGGTTAGTCCCAAAAATAATATAAAAGTGTATAATAAAGCCCATTAAACGTCCAAAACAGAATATATAATAGCATGGAACAATAAAAAAAATTATAGATACGTTGGAGACGTATCACTTGCCCGATGATCGGCAAGCCATAGAGAATAAATGGATCTTCAAGAACAAGACTGACGCTGACGGTAATGTTACTGTCTACAAAGCTCGACTTGTTGCGAAAGGTTTTCGACAAGTTCAAGGGGTAAACTACGATGAGACTTTCTCACCCGTAGCGATGCTTAAGTCTGTCCGAATTATGTTAGCAATTGCCGCATTTTATGATTATGAAATTTGGCAAATGGATGTCAAAACTGCATTCCTGAATGGATTTCTAGAAGAAGAGTTGTATATGATGCAACCGGAAGGTTTTGTCGATCCGAAGGGAGCTAAGAAAGTGTGCAAGCTCCAGCGATCCATTTATGGACTGGTGCAAGCCTCTCGGAGTTGGAATGAATGTTTTGATAGTGTGATCAAAGCATATGGATTTATACAGACTTTTGGAGAAGCCTGTATTTACAAGAAAGTGAGTGGGAGCTCTGTAGCATTTCTAATATTATATGTGGATGACATATTGCTGATTGGAAATGATATAGAATTTCTGGATAGCATAAAAGGATAGTTGAATAAGAGTTTTTCAATGAAAGACCTCGGTGAAGCTGCTTACATATTGGGCATCAAGATCTATAGAGATAGATCAAGACGCTTGATTGGACTTTCACAAAGCACATACCTTGAAAAAGTTCAAAATGGATCAAGCAAAGAAAGGGTTCTTGCCTGTGTTACAAGGTGTGAAATTGAGTCAGACTCAATGCTCGACCACTGCAGAAGATAGAGAGAAAATGAAAAGTGTTCCCTATGCTTCAGCCATAGGCTCTATCATGTATGCAATGTTGTATACCAGACCTGATGTGTGCCTTGCTAGTAGCTTAGCAGGGAGGTACCAAAGTAATCCAGGAGTGGATCACTGGACAGCGGTCAAGAACATCCTGAAATACCTGAAAAGGACTAAGGATATGTTTCTCGTTTATGGAGGTGACAAAGAGCTCGTTGTAAATGGTTACGTCGATGCAAGCTTTGACACTGATCCGGACGATTCTAAATCGCAAACCGGATACGTGTTTACATTGAACGATGGAGCTGTCAGTTGGTGCAGTTCTAAACAAAGCGTCGTGGTGGGATCTACATGTGAAGCGGAGTACATAGCTGCTTCGGAAGCAGCAAATGAAGGAGTCTGGATGAAGGAGTTCATATCCGATCTAGGTGTCATACCTAGTGCATCGGGACCAATGAAAATCTTTTGTGACAATACTGGTGTAATTGCCTTGGCAAAGGAATCCAGATTTCACAAGAGAACCAAGCACATCAAGGGACGCTTCAATTCCATCCGGGATCAAGTCCAGGTAGGAGACATAGAGATTTGCAAGATACATACGGATCTGAATGTTGCAGACCCGTTGACTAAGCCTCTTCCACGAGCAAAACATGATCAACACCAATACTCCATGGGTGTTAGAATCATTACTGTGTAATCTAGATTATTGACTCTAGTGCAAGTGGGAGACTGAAGGAAATATGCCCTAGAGGCAATAATAAAGTTATTATTTATTTCCTCATATCCTGATAAATGTTTATTATTCATGCTAGAATTGTATTAACCGGAAACATAATACATGTGTGAATACATAGACAAACATAGTGTCACTAGTATGCCTCTACTTGACTAGCTCGTTAATCAAAGATGGTTAAGTTTCCTAGCCATGGACATGAGTTGTCATTTGATTAACAGGATCACATCATTAGAACAATGATGTGATTGACTTGACCCATTCCGTTAGCTTAGCACTTGATCGTTTAGTTTACTGCTATTGCTTTCTTCATGACTTATACATGTTCCTATGACTATGAGATTATGCAACTCCCGATTACCGTAGGAACACTTTGTGTGCTACCAAACGTCACAACGTAACTGGGTGATTATAAAGGTGCTCTACAGGTGTCTCCAATGGTACTTGTTGAGTTGGCATAGATCGAGATTAGGATTTGTCACTCCGATTGTCGGAGAGGTATCTCTGGGCCCTCTCGGTAATGCACATCACTATAAGCCTTGCAAGCAATGTGACTAATGAGTCAGTTGCGGGATG
This sequence comes from Aegilops tauschii subsp. strangulata, assembly GCF_002575655.3. Classification (NCBI taxonomy): domain Eukaryota; kingdom Viridiplantae; phylum Streptophyta; class Magnoliopsida; order Poales; family Poaceae; genus Aegilops; species Aegilops tauschii. Next base: position 364,975,720 of record NC_053035.3, on the reverse strand, counting down.
ATGAATTACGGAACGAGTAAAGAGACTTGCCGGTAACGAGATTGAGCTAGGTATTGAGATACCGACGATCGAATCTCGGGCGAGTAACGTACCGATGACAAAGGGAACAACGTATGTTGTTATGCGGTTTGACCGATAAAGATCTTCGTAGAATATGTAGGATCCAATATGAGCATCCAGGTTCCGCTATTGGTTCTTGACCGGAGATGTGTCTCGGTCATGTCTACATAGTTCTCGAACCCGTAGGGTCCGCACGCTTAAAGTTCTGTGACGATCGGTATTATGAGTTTTTGTGTTATGATGTACCGAAGGTAGTTCGGAGTCCCGGATGTGATCACGGACATGACGAGGAGTCTCGAAATGGTTGAGACGTAAATATCGATATATTGGACGACTATGTTCGGACACCGGAAGGGTTCCGGGAGGTTTCGGACATATCCGGAGTACCGGGGGTTACCGAACCCCCCCCCCCGGGAAGATATTGGGCCTTATGGGCCTTAGTGGAGAAGATAGAGGGAAGTCAGGAGGTGGCGCGCGGCCCCCTTGCCCCAATCCGAATTGGACAAGGGGAAGGGGCGGCGGCCCCCCTCTCCTTCCTTCTCTCCACCTCCTCCTTCCCCCTTCTGCTTCTTGGAATAGGAAAGGTGGGGGACAAACCTACTTGGAGTAGGATTGCCCCCCCTTGGGCGCGCCTCTCCCTTGGCCGGCCCTCTCCTCCTCCCCCCCTTTATATACGGGGGCAGGGGGGCACCCGAAAGACACAACAGTTGATCTATTGATCTCTTAGCCGTGTGCGGTGCCCCCCTCCACCATAATCTACCTCGGTCATATTGTAGCGGTGCTTAGGCGAAGCCCTGCGTCGGTAGCATCATCATCATCGTCACCACGCCGTCGTGTTGACGAAGCTCTTCCCGGAAGCTCTACTGGATCGTGGGTTCGCGGGACGTCATCGAGCTGAACGTGTGCTGAACGCGGAGGTGCCGTACGTTCGGTGCTGAGGATCGGTCGATCGTGAAGACGTACGACTACATCAACCGCGTTGTTATAGCGCTTCCACTTAACGGTCTACGAGGGTACGTGGACGACACTCTCCCCTCTCGTTCCTATGCATCACCATGATCTTGCGTGTGCGTAGGAATTTTTTTGAAATTACTGCGTTCCCCAACAACTCTTACCAAAGAAGAGAAGGAAATCTTTTTTGAATGCCTGCTCAGTACGAAGGTCCCGTTTGTATTCTCGTCGAATATAAAGGGAATAATAAATATGGTAGAGAAAAAGTTTCAGAACCTAAAGTCTCATGACTGCCACATGATTATGACGCAACTGCTTCCGGTTGCATTCAGGGGGCTTCTACCAGGAAACGTTCGATTAGCCATTGTGAAGCTACGTGCATTCCTCAATGCAATCTCTCAAAAGGTAATTGATCCAAAAATCCTACCAAGGATAAGGAGTGATTTGGTGCAATGTCTTGTCAGTTTTGAGATGGTGTTCCCACCATCCTTTTTCAATATCATGCCGCATGTCCTAGTTCATCTAGTCGACGAGATTGCCATTCTGGGACCTATATTTCTACACAATATGTTCCCCTTTGAGAGGTTCATGGGAGAATTAAATAAATATGTTCGTAACCATGCTAGGCCAGAAGGAAGCATCTCCATGGGCTGGCAAACAGAGGAGGTCATTGGGTTTTGTGTTGACTTCATTCCTGACCTTAAGCCGATTGGTCTCCCTCAATCACGGTATGAGGGGAGACTGGCTAGAAAAGGCACGCTAGGAGCAGACTCAATAATATGTAGGGACGGGCATTCTTGGTCTCAAGCACACTACACAGTTCTACAAAATTCTACCTTGGTGACCCCGTATGTCAATGAACACAAGAATATTCTGCGTTTCAAACACCCGGAGCAGTGTGACGACTGGATTACATGTGAACACATCAGAACTTTCCGCAGTTGGTTGCAAACACATCTCATGGGTAACAACACTGTTGCAGATGAGCTGTACTCGTTGGCCAGGGGACCATCTTCGACTGTATTGACTTACAAAGGGTAAGACAGGAATGGGAATACATTTTACACTATCGCCCAAGATCAAAAGAGCACCAACCAAAACAGTGGTGTCCACTTTGATGCAGTAACCAATAGGGGAAAGGACACATATTATGGTTACATGGTGGACATATGGGAACTTGACTATGGACATGATTTTAAGGTCCCTTTGTTTCTGTGAAAATGGGTTAATCTGTCAGGAGGCGGGGTACAGGTAGACCCGCAGTACGGAATGACAACAGTGGATCTCAACAATCTTGGGTACACAGACAAACCATTCGTCCTAGCCAATGATGTGGCGTAGGTTTTCTATGTGAAGGACATGTCTACCAAACCGAGAAAAAGAAAAGATAAGGAAGCGAATACATCATACAATGAGCCAAAGCGCCACATAGTTCTTTCAGGGAAAATCGACATCGTGGGAGTGGAGGGCAAGATAGACATGTCTGAAGATTATGAAAAGTTTCATGAAATTCCTCCCTTCAAAGTGAAGGCTGACCCAAGCACTTTGTTAAATGATGAAGATTATCCATGGTTACGGCGCAATAAGCAAGGGACACACGCGAAGAAAAGGTGAAGACTTTCTCTCCACAGCTATTCTGATGATGCCTTTGATCTAGAATGTCACTGCAGTTACATGTGAAGAAATGAAATGCCTTTGTAACATATGAGTTTTCGTCCAAAACCCTGATACTTCGAAAGAGATTGTCCATTTTGTACATGGAGTGCATCCAGTTTTTGTCGTAACCCTCTCAACTTTTTAGCACATGCTATGTGGGTGAAATGATGATACCATGCCAACTTTCAACCTTTTCAGAGTTCATTTGTACTGCTTTTCAATTTCAGGTTCATTTAGCTCAAAGAAAAGATTAAATGCATGAAAAATAGCAAATGAAGTCATAAAGGGTTGAAAATTGATGATGTGGCTTTGAATGGTGCATATTGAACGCACAAAAAGTCTGGAGTTCAAATAAGTTTAAAAAATATGAAATGCCTTCGTAACACATGAGTTTTCGTTCGAAATCCTGATACTTCGAAAGAGATTGTCCAGTTTGTACACGAAGTGCATCGAGTTTTTGTCGTAACCCTCTCAACTTTCTAGCACATTCTATGTGGGTGAAATGATGATCCCATGCCAAGTTTCAACCTGTTTAGATTTCATTTGTAGTGCTTTTCAATTTCAGGGTCATTTATCTCAAAGAATGAACTAATAGCAAAAAAGAATGAACTGAAAAGCTTTTACGAAACTCTAATAGCAAAAAGAATGAACTAAAAAGAATCAAATTTTTTTGTTATGATCAACTAAAACAAAACTATAACATTGTTCAACAGCAAAAAGAATCAACTAAAATGCTTTTATAAACCTCTAGTATTTTTGAAACGAAAATTATATAAAATTTATGCAACTAAAATTTACAAAGTATTTTTTGTTCAAAACATTAATAGAAAAAAATTCATAAAGTATTTTTTGTTAGAAACTTTAATAGCAAACTAAAATAACAAAAATATGTTTTTGATTAAAACACCCATTTAAAATAACCTAAAAATTACCAAATTGAATATAATGATAAAACACACTAATATTAAATAGAAACTAAAAGAATCACTCAAAAATCTATTTTTAAAGTAAACTTATTCATAAACTAGTGATTCACACAAATATCAAAGAATTCAAATTAAAACTATTTGAATTTGATAACTAATGGCACTAACAGAATGTTTATAATTTTTGTGACCTAAAGCAAAAAAGAATCACTCAAAAGCTCTAAGTATTTAGCTATAAGTAGAAACAAAAGAAAAGAAATAAAGCAAAAAAACAAAACAAAAATACTGGAAAAAAAAATAAAAAAATGCCACGTACTGGGCCACCACAACCTGCATATGACTAGAAACCCAACCCGCTAGTTGCGCCAGGATGCAGGCCTGCAGCAGGACCAGTAGGCCCACAGGCAGAGAGAGTGCGTTTAGGCCCGTAGGCCTACATAAGAGAGGAGCTCGGAAGGGTTGGCGCAACCGCGCTTATAACCACTCTCGACGCCTCTCACCTAGTGAGGTGGGACTAAACATCCACCCGCCCGACACCGTGCCAGCCGCAGCCCTTTCGTCCCGGTTGGTGGCACCAACCGGGACCAATGCAACCCTTTCGTCTCGGTTGGTGCCACCAACCGGGGAAAATGCCCACCTTTTGTCCCGGTTTGAGCCACCAACCGGGACCAATGGGCTGTGCTTCCCGCCCTTTCGCCTGGCGAAAACTGACCTTTGGTCCCGGTTGATGTCATGAACCGGGATGAAAGGTGGGCATTGGTCCCGGTTGGTGCCACCGACCAGGACCAATGCTTTGTGTATATAAGCAACACTTAGGAATTTTTCAGTTTTCATCTACCAGTTGCCCCCGACGGCTCCGAGCACATCGAAGCCGCCAGGCTGCCCGAGGTCGCCGTCGACACCCTCGCCCTGCCCTGCCCCGACGCGCTGCCCCATGCCGTCGACACCCTCGCCCTGCCCTGCCCCAAGCTCGTTGTCGACGCGCCGCCCCGCTCCCTGCCCCGAGCTCGCCGTCGACGCGCCGCCCCGCGCCCCTGCCCTACCCCGACGGTCCGCGCCACCCTGCGCCCCTGCCTGGCCCCGACGATCCGTGCCGCTCCGCGCTCCTCCCCGTTCGGTCCGGCCGGCTCCCTTTCCTCCGTGTCCTCCTCCCATGTTTTTTTTCATGATTTTGTTGATAAATGATTATTAGATGATGATGTTGATGATAGATGATGCATGCTTTTTTTCATATAATTTTTTTGTTCATATGATGATTTTTTTGTTCATAGAATATTTTTTGTTCATAGCATTTTTTGGCCCATGTATATATGTATGTGTATGTATGTATGGATGGATGGATGTATATATATATGTAGAAAATGATCATATGATTTTTTTGTTCATAGAAATTAGTTAAAATTTACCAAGTTACTAAGTCAATAAGTTAAAATGTTCATATATTCAAAATGAGTTAATTAAAAGACTCACTCTAAGTTAAAATTTACCCCCTCCCCGATAACTTCGACATGAGGGGGATGTCGGACATGCATGAGAGAGAGGCGGTCCGCTCGCCGACGAACTATCGAGGCCACCCAAACCCTAGAAGAAAGAGCGCCGTTGTCGATCTACCCCGTGATGAGGACATAGACCTGGGGTAGGGTAATAGGCCTGACCTATACGTCCTACCTAAGGTCCTTGTCTTAGAAGCAAAGAAGTTCAAGAGTAAATAGGGAGGGCCCAACAAAGGTGTCGAGTGCAATCCACTCGACCTACCATTCACTCGGAGACCCCTCCTTCTTTAGGTCACTCGACCACTAAAACCATTCGACCATGTAGAAGACCACTCGACGTACAGAAGACCTAAAGCCACTCTGCGCAGCAACGGTCGGGCGTTTACTCATAGACTTAATGATCGTTTATTGCACTTTATTATTGACGTTACCCGTAACGCTCTCGCTTTATGTACATTGAACCCTGTGTAACGGAGGGGAGCTGGGGTCCTGGCGCACTCTATCTAAGCCACCCCCTCCTCTGAGACAAGGGTTCGCACCCCCTGTAACACACACACGTATAATCCAGTTGACCGCCTCCGGGCACCGAGACGTAGGGCTATTACTTCCTCCGCGAAGGGCCTGAACTCCTAAAACTCGTGTGTACAACTTCGCCATAGCTAGGATCTTGCCTCTACATACATACCCCCATTCTACTGTCAGTCTTAGATCCACGACAGTTGGCGCCCACCGTGGGGCAGGTGTCTTAGCGACTTGTTGGTAAAGTTGTGATTTTTCCGATTCCCATCATCATGGTTTCCGGTGGTGGATTGGCTGAGGGCCGTCAGATCTGTCTCGGCGCGCTCGTCTTCGTCGCCGACGACTCCGCATGGCTCCAAGAGGCTCCACTCGACGTCGATGCACTCCCCGTCCGTGGGGCGACGCACTTTCGCGCATGCGTCCGCGGCATCCTCCTTCGGCAGCCGTCGACTCAGTATTGGTCGGCTCCTGTGGCGTCCTCGATCGCCGATTGTCACCGGCTGCTACCTCTTGAGCACTGCGTTGCTTTTCCCTTGAAGAGGAAAGGCTGATGCAACAAAGTAGCGTAAGTATTTCCCTCAGTTTTTCAGAACCAAGGTATAAATCCAATAGGAGGCTACGCGTGAGTCCCTCGCACCTACACAAAACAAATAAATCCTCGCAACCAACGCGATAAGGGGTTGTCAATCCCTACACGGTCACTTACAAGAGTGAGATCTGATAGATATGATAGGATAATATTTTTGGTATTTTTATGATAAAGATGCAAAGTAAAATAAAAGCAACGGAAATAACTAAGTGTTGGAAGATTAATATGATGGAAAATAGACCCGGGGGCCATAGGTTTCACTAGTGGATTCTCTCAAGAGCATAAGTATTTTACGGTGGGTGAACAAATTACTGTTGAGCAATCGACAAAATTGAGCATAGTTATGAGAATATCTAGGTATGATCATGTATATAGGCATCACGTCCGAGACAAGTAGACCTACTCCTGCCTGCATCTACTACTATTACTCCACACATCGACCGCTATCCAGCATGCATCTAGAGTATTAAGTTCATAAGAACAGAGTAACGCCTTAAGCAAGATGACATGATGTAGAGGGATAAATTCATGCAATATGATAAAAAAACCCATCTTGTTATCCTTGATGGCAACAATACAATACATGCCTTGCTGCCCCTACTGTCAGTGGGAAAGGACACCGCAAGATTGAACCCAAAGCTAAGCACTTCTCCCATTGCAAGAAAGATCAATCTAGTAGGCCAAACCAAACTGATAATTCGAAGAGACTTGCAAAGATAACCAATCATACATAAAAGAATTCAGAAGATTCAAATATTGTTCATAGATAAACTTGATCATAAACCCACAATTCATCGGTCCCAACAAACACACCCCAAAAGAAGATTACATCGAATAGATCTCCACGAGAGAGGGGTAGAACATTGTATTGAGATCCAAAAAGAGAGAAGAAGCCATCTAGCTAATAACTATGGACCCGAGGGTCTGAGGTAAACTACTCACACATCATCGGAGAGGCTATGGTGTTGATGTAGAAGCCCTCCGTGATCGATGCCCCCTCTGGCGGAGCTCCGGAATAGGCCCCAAGATGGGATCTCGTGGGTACAGAAGGTTGCGGCGGTGGAATTAGGTTTTTGGCTCCGTATCTGATCATTTGGGGGTACGTAGGTACATATAGGAGGAAGGAGTATGTCGGTGGAGCAACATGGGGCCCACGAGGGTGGAGGGCGCGCCTGGGGGGGGGGGGGGTGTAGGCGCGCCCCCTACCTCGTGGCTTCCTGGAAGCTTCCTTTACGTAGGGTCCAAGTCTCCTGGATCATGTTCATTCCGAAAATCATGTTCCCGAAGGTTTCATTCCGTTTGGACTCCGTTTGATATTCTTTTTCTGCGAAACTCTGAAATAGGCAAAAAAACAGCAATTCTGGGTTGGGCCTCCGGTTAATAGGTTAGTCCCAAAAATAATATAAAAGTGAATAATAAAGCCCAATAATGTCCAAAACAGAAGATAATATAGCAGGGAGCAATCAAAAATTATAGATACGTTGGAGACGTATCAAGCATCCCCAAGATTAATTCCTGCTCGTCCCCGAGTAGGTAAATGATAAAAATAGAATTTTTGATGTGGAATGCTACTTGGCATAAGTTCAATGTAATTCTTCTTAATTGTGGTATGAATATTCAGATCCGAAAGATTCAAGATAAAAGTTTAATATTAACATAGAAATAATAATACTTCAAGCATACTAACTAAGCAATTATGTCCTCTCAAAATAACATGGCCAAAGAAAGTTCATCCCTACAAAATCATATAGTTTAGTCATACTCCATTTTCGTCACACAAGAATGCTCTCATCATGCACAACCCCGATGACAAGCCAAGCAATTGTTTCATACTTTAGTAATCTCAAACTTTTTAAACCTTCACGCAATACATGAGCGTGAGCCATGGATATAGCACTATGGGTGGAATAGAATATGATGATGGGGGTTATGTGGAGAAAAAAAGGAGAAAGTCTCACATCAACGAGGCTAATCAATGAGCTATGGAGATGCCCATCGATTGATGTTAATGCAAGGAGTAGGGATTGCCATGCAACGGATTCACTAGAGCTATAAATGTATGAAAGCTCAACAAAAGAAACTAAGTGGGTGTGCATCCAACTTGCTTGCTCACGAAGACCTAGGGCACTTGAGGAGGCCCATTGTTGGAATATACAAGCCAAGTTCTATAATGAAAAATTCCCACTAGTATATGAAAGTGACAAAACGAAAGACTCTCTATCATGAAGATTATGGTGCTACTTTGAAGCACAAGTGTGGTAAAAGGATAGTAGCATTGCCCCTTTTTATTTCTTTTTTTTGGCCTTCTTTTTTTTGTCCTTTTTTGGACAATGCTCTATTAAATGATGGTCATCACACTTCTATTTATTTACAACTCAATGATTACAACTCGATACTAGAACAAGGTATGACTCTATACGAATGCCTCTGCCGGTGTACCGGGATATGCAATGAACCAAGAGTGACATGTATGAAAGAATTATGAACGGTGGCTTTGCCACAAATACTATGTCAACTACATGATCATGCTAAGCAATATGACAATGATGAACGTGCCATGATAAACGGAACGATGGAAAGTTGCATGGCAACATATCTCGGAATGGCTATGGAAATGCCATAATAGGTAGGTATGGTGGCTGTTTTGAGGAAGATATAAGGAGGTTTAAGTGTGAAAGAGCGTATCATATCACGGGGTTTGGATGCACTGGCAAAGTTTGCACCAACTCTCAATGTGAGAAAGGGCAATGCACGGTACCGAAGAGGCTAGCAATGATGCAAAGGTGAGAGTGCGTATAATCCATGGACTCAACATTAGTCATAAAGAACTCACATACTTATTGCAAAAATCTACAAGTCATCAAAAACCAAGCACTACGCGCATGCTCCTAGGGGGATAGATTGGTTGGAAAAGACCATCGCTCGTCCCCGACCGCCACTCATAAGGAGGACAATCAAAGAACACCTCATGTTTCAAATTTGTTACATAACGTTTACCATACGTGCATGCTACGGGACTTGCAAACTTCAACACAAGTATTTCTCAAATTCACAACTACTCAACTAGCACAACTTTAATATCACTACCTCCATATCTCAAAACAATCATCAAGCATCAAACTTCTCTTAGTATTCAACACACTCATAAGAAAGTTTTTACTAATCTTGAATACCTAGCATATTAGGAGTATTTAAGCAAATTACCATGCTATTTAAGACTCTCAAAATAATCTAAGTGAAGCATGAGAGACCAATAGTTTCTATAAAACAAATCCACCACCGTGCTCTAAAAGATATAAGTGAAGTACTAGAGCAAAACTATATAACTCAAAAGATATAAGCGAAGCACATAGAGTGTTCTAATAATTTCCGAATCATGTGTGTCTCTCTCAAAAGGTGTGTACAGCAAGGATGATTGTGGTAAACTAAAAGGCAAAGACTCAAATCATACAAGACGCTCCAAGCAAAACACATATCATGTGGTGAATAAAAATATAGCTCCAAGTAAAGTTACCGATGGAGGTAGACGAAAGAGGGGATGCCTTCCGGGGCATCCCCAAGCTTTGGCTTTTTGGTGTCCTTAGATTATCTTGGGGTGCCTTGGGCATCCCCAAGCTTAGGCTCTTGCCACTCCTTGTTCCATAATCCATCAAATCTTTCACCCAAAACTTGAAAACTTCACAACACAAAACTTAACAGAAAATCTCGTGAGCTCCGTTAGTGAAAGAAAACAAAAGAACACTTCAAGGTACTGTAATGAACTCATTCTTTATTTATATTGGTGTTAAACCTACTGTATTCCAACTTCTCTATGGTTTATAAACTCTTTTACTATCCATAGAATCATCAAAATAAGCAAACAACACACAAAAAACAGAATCTGTCAAAAACAGAACAGTCTGTAGTAATCTGTAACTAACGCAAACTTCTGGAACTCATAAAACTCAGAAAATATAGGAAGGCCTATAAAATTTGTTTATTGATCAGCCGCAATTGGAATCAATATTTTATAACGTTCTGGTGATTTTTAACAATTATTTTCGTGAACAGAAAGTTTCTGGAATTTTCTGCATGATCAAATAACTATCATCCAAGAAGATCCTATAGGTTTAACTTGGCACAAACACTAATTAAAACATATAAACACATCTAACCAGAGGCTAGAACAAATATTTATTCCTAAACAGAAGCAAAAAAACTAAAAATAAAATTGGGTTTCCTCCCAACAAGCGCTATCGTTTAACGCCCCTAGCTAGACATTGATAATTTTCAGGATGCTCACATCAAAGACAAGAATTAAAGCACAAAGAGAGAATCATGAAACATGTGACAGACACATCTAAGTCTAACATACTTCCTATGCATAGGCATCTTATAGGCAAACAAATTATCAAGGCAAGAAAAAACTAGCATATGGAAGGAAGAAGAAAGAGACGATAGCAATCTCAACATGACGAGAGGTAATTTAGTAACATGAAAATTTCTACAACCATATTTTCCTCTCTCATAATAATTACATGTAGGATCATAAGAAAATTCAACAATATAGCTATCATATAAAATATTTTCAACACGATCCACATGCATGCAAAGTTGACACTCTTCCGAAATAGTGGGATTAGCATTAACTAAAGTCATGACCTCTCCAAACCCACTTTTATCAAAAATTTCATAAGACTGAATATTCTCCAAATATGTGGGATCTAAAGTTGACACTCTTCCAAACCCACTTTCAATATTATTTCAAACAATAATGTCAATCTCATATTCATCATGGAGATTAAGTAAATTTTCAAGATCAAAAGAAGAATCACCCCAATCATGATCATTGCAACAAGGAGTAGACATAGCAAAACTAGCATCCCCAAGCTTATGGTTTTGCATATTATTAGCACAATTGACATCAAGAGAATTTATAGTAAAATCATTGCAATCATGCCTTTCATCGAAGGAACTATCAAGTATGGGTGCAATAGCAACGATCTCATGTTTAACGTAAGGAACTATAGCAAATTCATCTTATAAATATTGGCATCATGGCCACAAGAATAGCAAGCATCATGTTCATCAAGGGATATTTAAATCAAATTATCGGAATCATCATTATCTATAGATTCATGCGTATCATTATTTTCTTCCAAAGCAACCGTCATTCTCTCAATAAATTCTTTGACATAGACATTATCAGCATAGTTTTCATAGCAATATATAAGTATGTCAAAATTTTCAGATTCGTAGAGAGTAATATCATACTTTTCAATCAAAGAAGCAACTTCATAAGCACCCTTAAAACCAACAAATTCTTCAATTTGTTCGATATCATAGTAACTATAAACACCCTTTGCATAAGAAGATAAGATTTTATTTTCATTAAACTCACAAAGGTAGGGAAGGTGTTTTTAGGGTTCTTACAGCAACAAGTAAAATCACAAATTTCACAAAGATTCCAAGCATAACGCAGCAATCTGTTTATTTGATTCCATAAGAGTCTCCCTTTTTCAGACAAACGGTGACGCACAAAATGAGCATGCTCATCTAAAGATTTCCCATCAACTAGCCTAGTTGGGGTTTCAGCACAAGCACATAAGGATGGAAGATGATCCAAGTAGAACACTTTAAGTGGATCCATAATAATAGACTTTTAGCAAGCAAAGATGCAAGCAAATAGAAGGCACATGGTAACACAAGATTGAACGGAGGAAGGGCGAATAAAACGGCAAGGGTGAAGTGGGGGAGAGGAAAACGAGAGGCAAATGGCAAATAATGTAATGCGGGAGATAAGGGTTTGTGATGGGTACTTGGTATGTTGACTTTTGCGTAGACCTCCCCGGCAACGGCGCCAGAAATCCTTCTTGCTACCTCTTGAGCACTGCGTTGGTTTTCCCTTGAAGAGGAAATGGTGATGCAGCAAAGTAGCGTAAGTATTTCCCTCAGTTTTTGAGAACCAAGGTATCAATCCAGTAGGAGGCTACGCGCAAGTCCCTCGCACCTACACAAAACAAATAAATCATCGCACCAACGCGATAAGGGGTTGTCAATCCCTACACGGTCACTTATGAGAGTGAGATCTGATAAATATGATAGGATAATATTTTTGGTATTTTTATGATAAAGATGCAAAGTAAAATAAAAGCAACGGAAATAACTAAGTGTTGGAAGATTAATATGATGGATAATAGACCCGGGGGCCATAGGTTTCACTAGTGGCTTCTCTCAAGAGCATAAGTATTTTACGGTGGGTGAACAAATTACTGTTGAGCAATTGACAGAATTGAGCATAGTTATGAGAATATCTAGGTATGATCATGTATATAGGCATCACGTCCGAGACAAGTAGACCGACTCCTGCCTGCATCTACTACTATTACTCCACACATCGACCGCTATCCAGCATGCATCTAGAGTATTAAGTTCATAAGAACAGAGTAACGCCTTAAGCAAGATGACATGATGTAGAGGGATAAATTCATGCAATATGATAAAAAAAACCCATCTTGTTATCCTCGATGGCAACAATACAATACGTGCCTTGCTGCCCCTACTGTCACTGGGAAAGGACACCGCAAGATTGAACCCAAAGCTAAGCACTTCTCACATTGCTAGAAAGATCAATCTAGTAGGCCAAACCAAACTGATAATTCGAAGAGACTTGCAAAGATAACCAATCATACAAAAAAGAATTCAGAAGATTCAAATATTGTTCATAGATAAACTTGATCATAAACCCACAATTCATCGGTCTCAACAAACACACCGCAAAAGAAGATTACATCGAATAGATCTCCACGAGAGAGGGGGAGAACATTGTATTGAGATCCAAAAAGAGAGAAGAAGCCATCTAGCTAATAACTATGGACCCGAAGGTTCGAGGTAAACTACTCACACATCATCGGAGAGGCTATGGTGTTGATGTAGAAGCCCTCCATGATCGATGCCCCCTCCGGCGGAGCTCCGGAATAGGCCCCAAGATGGGGTCTCGTGGGTACAGAAGGTTGCGGCGGTGGAATTAGGTTTTTGGCTCCGTATCTGATCATTTGGGGGTACGTAGGTATATATAGGAGGAAGGCCCCAACCGCGAGGATGTACTCCCTCTCCGGACAGCCCTTCGGGAGGCGGTCGGACAGTCCCCCGGACAATGTCGCGGACAGCCCTTCGGGAGGACCCTCGAAACTCGGATGAAGACTCGGACAGCCCTTCGGGAGGACACTCGAACAGCCCCTCGGGCAAAAGATCGAAACTACAATCTCTCTACGGGGTTGCACACATACGGTGTCAGCTATCCGGCAGGGCTTCGCCGTCCCGAACTAGTTCCTGCCGGAACCCAGACAGCCTTACGGCTCTATGAAACTCTTTTCGTGGGAGGGAGAGAAGAAGCCAGATAATGCATGGCATGTGTATGAGAGCAAGGGATGAGCTTTGGGCTGCCCACTCCTCCTCTATTTATAGGAAAGCCAAGGGGTAGGGATGGCTCACAAAAACCCAAAATGCCCATGCAAGTGTCACACATGAAGGGCATAATGGGGAGGAAGTGGAGCTCCATGGAGCCCCACACATGTGGCCGGCCAACCCCCTTGGGGGGCCCCATGAGGAGCATGCTTGGCCCCCAAGCCCTTCTAGAAGCCTTTTGGAAATATCCCAAAAGGTGACTCACCATAAAATATCCCAAAAAGCACTTTCACTATTCACGACGACATTTTTCAGCGTCCGTTCGAACTGAAAATATTTATGTGGGCTTAGAACATTTCCAGTACCCACCATAATAATTTTCAACGCGTTACGAAACAATTCCGGTTTTAGTGATTTTCATCTGCGAAACGCATCTGAAGTGGCTCCGGAACATTTCCGGTTTTTATCTCAGAAAATTCCAAAAAGCTTCCAGAATGATTCTGGCATCCTCCAAGAATTATCAGGCATTTGCCGAAACCAATCTGACTTAATGGTATATCCCGAAACAACTTTTCGGTACCATCGAAACTTATCCGATGACCTCTCTCTGCGGTATGATTCCGCTGTCCGAAACCTTTCCGGTGTCCGAAACTTTTTCGGTGATTTTCTCTCATACTCCCTGTCTAGTATTCAGCAGATAGATGACCCTTAAGCGTGTGACCCTATAGGTTCGGTGAAGTATAGACATGACCCGGAACCCCTTCCGATCAATGATCAACATCGGAGCCGTGGACACCCATATTGACCCCTATACCCACACGAATGAATATTCAAGTGAACCTTCAGTTGTAGTGAGCTATTCCTATTGCTTCACGATATGTCACAAACACCCGATGTGAGATTTATTGCATCCCCGTGGATGAACAATTTGTCCACCATGCAATTTACCTCATTACCGGTTCTGTTCTCTTTTCTCGTTTCCGTGTTCCGGCATCCCAGTGATCAAATCACAAGGTGTCTGGCCAGACGATTATGGATACCGTAACAGCGAGAGGGCCCGAGAATATCTCTCCATCGTCGGAGGAGCAAATCCCAATCTTGAGCTATCTCGTTACTTGCCATACTTTTCCGTGAACCCGTAAGCCGCCGTAATAGCCACCCAGTTACGGATGACGTTTAACAAACCCCAAAGTTCACAAAGCAAGTACGAAGGAACTCGATACTCTCATGGTCTAAGGAATTATGCAAACATTAACTATCTCTGGGTTATTAACCATAAACTTGTGATGAAAAGAATCTCATAGCATAACATCAATTTGGGTCGATTCAACACAAGTGTTCTACCAACATCGCGCCCTCAGAATTGCCAGCATAGACATGCCCATGATCAGGAAAACAGGATCATCATGCAGTACATGAGCCAGTCTTAGAGGCAAGACTAGGAATACATTTTACCGTTTAGTATACCACACGTGCACATGAGTTTCCCTCCGAGCCTCGTGGATATTGCAGACTCGGGAATCATTGCAGTTATAGCATGGAAGCTAAACATTCATTAGAAACTTTTGAGATACAAAACAACTGTTATTACTGCCTCTAGAGCATATCTCCTATAGACTCCCACTTGCACTAGAGTCATAATCCAGTTACATGGCTTCCCTAACACCAATGGCTATCCGGTGCTGCTCATGCTTTGCTCGGGGTAGAGGCTTTGTCATCGGGTCTGACACGTTCAGATCCGTGTGAACTTTGCGTACTTTCACTAAACCCTCTTTGACATGATGTCGAATGAGTTTATATTTGCGTTGAATATGTCTTGTCTTATGGTGCGAACTTGGCTCCCTTGCCTGAGCCACGGCGCCACTATTATCACAATAGATTTCCACCGGGTCCAGAGCACTTGGAACCACACCAAGGTCTTCTAGAAATTGCTTGATCCATACCGCCTCCTTGGAGGCTTCTGAAGCGGCAACATACTCCGCCTCCGTCGTAGAATCTGCCACAGTATTTTGTTTGGAACTTTTCCAATCAACTGCGCCGCCGTTCAATATGAAAACATAGCCTGATTGAGATTTGAAGTCATCAGTCATGAAGCCTGCATCAGTGTAACCACTTACAATGAGCTCTTCATCACCTCCGTACACAAGGAGTAAATCCTTGGTCCTTCTGAGGTACTTAAGAATACCCTTGACTGCGGCCCAGTGTTCCAACCCTGGATCACTTTGGTACCGGCTGCTAACACTTAGCGCATAGGAAACATCTGTTCTTGTACATAGCATGGCATACATAATAGAACCAACTGCCGAGGCATATGGAACATCATTCATTTGTACTCGCTCATCCAGAGTCCGAGGACTCTGATTTTTGCAAAGCACTGTGCCAGGTGACATGGGGAGTAGGCCTTTCTTGGAGTTCTCCATGTTGAACCTTTTCAACACCTTGTCAATGTACGTGCTTTGGCTAAGCGCTATCAGGCGTTTTGATCTATCTCTATAGATTCTGATGCCCAATACATATGCCGCTTCGCCTAAGTCTTTCATTGAAAAACTTTTCTTCAATGAGTCTTTTATTTCGCTAAGAAAATTCACATCATTTCCAATCAATAATATGTCATCCACATACAAGATTAGAAATGCTTTTGCGCTCCCACTAAACTTCTTGTAAACACAAGATTCTTCGTCATTCCTGATGAAGCCAAATTCTTTGACCACTTCATCAAAACGAATGTTCCAGCTCCTTGACGCTTGCTTCAGACCATAAATGGCTTTCTGAAGTTTGCATACCTTTCCAGCATCCTTATGAACGACAAAACCTTCTGGCTGTATCATGTATACATCCTCTTTGAGGTTTCCATTTAGGAAAGCCGTTTTGACATCCATCTGCCATATTTCATAATCGAAATAAGCAGCAATTACTAGTAATATCCGAACAGACCTAAGCATAGCTACCGGCGAGAAAGTCTCGTCGTAGTCCACTCCTGGAACTTGTGTGAACCCTTTCGCGACAAGTCTAGCTTTGTGGATAGTAATGTTACCATCCGCGTCTATCTTCCTTTTGAAAAACCATTTACAACCAATCGGCTTTACGCCTTCAGGAAGTTCTTCCAAGTTCCAAACTTGGTTTTCGTACATGGATTCCATTTCGGATTTCATGGCCTTGTGCCATTCCTTTGAGCTGGGCCCCGCCATCGCTTCCTTGTAGTGCGCAGGTTCATGGTCTTCAAGAATGAAGATTTCATTATGAAACCACTCAGGTGGCTGGATAGCCCTACCTGATCTGCGCGGTTCAGTTACAACATTGTCTGAAGTCTCCGTATCATATGCGACAACTTCAGGCTCAGTTGCAGGGATAATTAGCGGAATTTCTTCCGGTTCCTTAGCCATATCAACTGTTGCCGAAGATTCACTAATCTCATCAAGTTGTACTGTCCTCCCACTTAATTCTTTGGCGAGAAACTCTTTCTCAAGAAATTGTCCATTTCTAGCAACAAACACTTTGTTATCGGACGGGTGGTAGAAGGAATACCCAATTGTTTCCTTGGGATAACCTACAAAGTAACATTTGTCTGATCTGGGATCTAGTTTGGTAGGTTGTAAACGTTTTATGTATACCTCACAACCCCAAATCCTGAGATGCGACAAACCGGGTTTCTTCCCGTTCCATAACTCGTATGGTGTCGTCTCAACTGATTTAGACGGTGCTCTGTTAAGTGTGTGAGCAGCAGTTTCCAGTGCGTGACCCCAAAAAGATATCAGAAGATTTGTAAGAGACATCATTGACCTTACCATGTCCAACAAGGTTCGGTTACGTTGTTCTGATACTCCATTTCTCTGTGGAGTTCCGGGAGGCGTAAGCTGTGAAACGATTCCACGATCACTCAGATGTTGGCCAAACTCATGACTAAGATATTCGCCTCCGCGATCAGACCGCAGAAACTTAATCTTTTTGTTACGATGATTTTCTACCTCATTCTGAAATTCTTCGAACTTTTCAAAGGTTTCCAATTTATGCTTCATTAAGTAGATATAGCCATACCTACTCAAATCATCAGTAAAAGTCACGAAGTAAAAATATCCACCCCGTGCGCCTGTGTTAATTAGACCACATACATCACTATGTATTATTTCCAATAATTCACCCGCCCGTTCAGGATGACCCGTGAACGGCGTCTTGGTCATTTTCCCCATCAGGCAAGCTTCACATGTGTCAAATGATTCAAAATTAAGGGACGGTACAACTCCATCTTTATGGAGTCTTTGCATGCGTTTCTTACCGATGTGGCCAAGGCGACAGTGCCACATGAAAGTGGTGGTGGTATCAGCCTTCTTAAGGCGTTTAGCATTCACGTTAAAGACATCATTTCCACATTCAAGATTTAGTATGAAAAGGCCCCCAACAATGGGTGCAAATCCATAAAACATATCCTTACAATAAAGTGAACAACCATTGTTCTCAGACTTGTACGAATACCCATCGTGTACCAAACATGATCCGGAGATAATGTTTCTACACAACAGTGGAACAAAATAACAGTTACTTAGTTCTAAGATAAATCCTGAAGGGAGACGTAGAGGCATAATGCCGACGGCTTGAGCGGCGATCCCAGCGCCGTTCCCGACGCGCATCACGACTTCATTCTTTGCTAGCTTGCGCACCTTCTGAAGTCCCTGTATCGAGTTGCAAATGTGAGCAACCGATCCGGTATCAAATAACCAAGACTTAGAGTTTTCGCTAGCAAGCAAAACGTCAATGACATTAACTTGTATAACAATTATACCTTTTCCGGTTTTCCCGGTGTTCTTATCTTCCAGATACTTCTTGCAGTTTCTCTTCCAGTGTCCTGTGCCCTTGCAGTAGAAGCACTCAGTTTCATTCTTGGCTCCGCCCTTAGAGTTGCTTTGGGAGCCGGTCTTACCGGTTCCCTTGCCCTTCTTTGGCTTGCCTTTCTTCTTTTTGAAACTGGCGGTTTTATTCACAAGCAACACTTTCTTGCGATTTTTCCGCAGTCCTCCTTCTGTAGTTTTCAGCATGGCAAGCACCTCTTCCGGCGTCTTCTCCATCCCTGTCATGTTGTAGTTCATGACAAAACCGTCGTAAGACGGGGGGAGTGAAGAAAGCAACATGTCCATCATATGGCCAGGTGGAAGTGGAAATTCTAGGGCTTTAAGCCTTTCAGAATAGCCAATCATTTTGACCACGTGTTCGCCAACTGAACTACCCTCAGCCATCTTGCAATCCATCAAAGCCTTCATGATATCATATCGTTCAGACTTTGCGGTTTCCTTGTACAGAGCATCCAATTCCCGGATCATATCACGGGCTTTATGGAATTCAAAACGTTTTTGAAGCCCTGGACTCATGCAATCTAGCATGAGGCACTGCACTAAGTTGTGATCATCATCCTTAGTGGCCCAGACATTTTGTTCATCTACCGGTGCATCTGCCGCCGGTTTAGCTGGAAGAGCAGTTTCAAGCACGTACAATTTCTTAGCGCTCCTGAGGACAATCCTCAGGTTACGGACCCAGTCCGCATAGTTGTTTCCAGTCGTAGCTAACTTCTCTTTCTCTAACATCGGGCCTAAGTTGAACGCGGTGTTGCGAGCCATTTGATCTACAACGAAAACACAAGTTTCACTTAGACTTTGTTTATAATGAAATTTGCACTAGTGAATAAACATTTTTATTCTAAAGTGTGCTCCCACTCAAATCAATATCTCTCATAATTGATTTAGGGTGATTCAAGATCCATATTTCTATTCGATGTCATTGACGGGTTCATCACTGATGACACGAATTTCAATCGGTAGGCCAACTTGCCGATAACATCTCTATGTGATTCTTGTTCATCTTTCGATGGGCGTGTTCCGAGCTCAGGACTCTCCTGCCTGAACGTCAAAGACAACCAAGTGATCTTGCTGCGAGGTCTGACCTCACCCGCCTCATTCCTCTCGATTCGTTCGTGCTCATGTGTACATGGCGCACCCCGAAAAGATACGAATTTCAGATGGTGCTACACTTGGGTGAACACTAACTACTTTGATATTTTAAGTTTGAGAGATCACCCTAATAAAAGCGACTACCGCGCAATCAAGAAGGGTGCATCATAGGGGATAAACATCTCAGGCAATTCATAATTAGCATGATATGGTATAGCCCTTTCTGATGGAGAAGTCTTTCAATTCTTCGTCTTCGGCATTTGCGTCGGTGTTCACCTTCGCGAAGATTGCCACCACCTTGTCGATGCACCAGATAATATTGCTATCCCTATAGCTAATAAAATAAGTGCATTACTTAAGGTTGACACGCAGGTCATTAAAGTGCAATCATATGGCTCCAGCATCATGCAGAATCATGACACACAGGTCATGTTAGTTACATCATATAGTCATCTCATACATAATCAAATTGAATATGAGCATTGCTATACCACATCACATTCACATCCTGCAAAACCAAGTTAGACGCCTCTAATCGGTTTATGCAAAATTTTATTTTACGTGGCTTCTAAGGTTTTGACTTAAACCGCAGCTACCAACGTTTTATCATCAAGTATGATTATTCAAGTTGCTAGATTAACATCTCGGGGTGTATGAAACACGAGATAATTAAATCTCGAGCCCCATACTAAACTTCGTCATACGCATGACCCCCGT
Organism: Aegilops tauschii subsp. strangulata; assembly: GCF_002575655.3. Lineage (NCBI taxonomy): Eukaryota > Viridiplantae > Streptophyta > Magnoliopsida > Poales > Poaceae > Aegilops > Aegilops tauschii. The sequence goes on along the minus strand of NC_053035.3, from coordinate 364,955,487 downwards.
GCAGATCATATCTGCAATGCCCTTTCATCTGCGAATTTCATCTTTCTTTTGACTATGGCAGAACCCAAAGAACTGATAACACTTCCATGATCAATCAGGATCACGGATTGCCAGAACTTTCTCAAATTCCACCATGCTGTCTCAAGATTGAGCAAACGCAAATTCTAGGGAAGCAACAAGAACGTCGGGTAACAGATTTCATCTGTCACCCGCATAAATAATTTTCAGCAATAGATCTCATCTACTCCAAAATTATATTATGCAATACCCATACATCTCCATGTATTCTAGATCGTAACCTGCATCTACACATAGCACCGCTCTTGATGCCACTGTAGGGGAACGCGACAGAAAACGAAAATTTTCGGTATAGCGAGCACGCCCAGGACCACTATGGAGACTGCATACAAGGTTTGATCTGATCCGTACCGACTCGAAGCGCAGTGGAAGAAGAGTCGGTGTAGATCGTTGGTGCAGATCCCCACAGCTAGGATTTACAACCTCCCAACCGCGAGGATGTACTCCCTCTCCGGACAGCCCTTCGGGAGGCGGTCGGACAGTTCCCCGGACAATGTCGCGGACAGCCCTTCGGGAGGACCCTCGAAACTCGGACGGAGACTCGGACAGCCCTTCGGGAGGACACTCGAACAGCCCCTCGGGCAAAAGATCGAAACTACAATCTCTCTACGGGGTTGCACACATACGGTGTCAGCTATCCGGCAGGGCTTCGCCGTCCAGAACTAGTTCCTGCCGGAACCCAGACAGCCTTACGGCTCTACAAAACTCTTTTCGTGGGAGGGATAGAAGAAGCCAGATAATGCATGGCATGTGTATGAGAGCAAGGGATGAGCTTTGGGCTGCCCACTCCTCCTCTATTTATAGGAAAGCCAAGGGGTAGGGATGGCTCACAAAAACCCAAAATGCCCATGCAAGTGTCACACATGAAGGGCATAATGGGGAGGAAGTGGAGCTCCATGCAGCCCCACACATGTGGCCGGCCAACCCCCTTGGGGGGCCCATGAGGAGCATGCTTGGCCTCCAAGCCCTTCTAGAAGCCTTTTGGAAATATCCCAAAAGGTGACTCACCATAAAATATCCCAAAAAGCACTTTCACTATTCACGATGACATTTTTCAGCGTCCGTTCGAACTGAAAATATTTATGTGGGCTTAGAACATTTCCAGTACCCACCATAATAATTTTCAACGCGTTCCGAAACAATTCCGGTTTTAGTGATTTTCATCTGCGAAACGCATCTGAAGTGGCTCCGGCAGCTCCGGAACATTTCCGGTTTTTATCTCAGAAAATTCCAAAAAGCTTCCAGAATGATTCTGGCATCCTCCAAGAATTATCAGGCATTTGCCGAAACCAATCTGACTTAATGGTATATCCCGAAACAACTTTTCGGTACCATCGAAACTTATCCGATGACCTCTCTCTGCGGTATGATTCCGCTGTCCGAAACCTTTCCGGTGTCCGAAACTTTTTTGGTGATTTTCTCTCATACTCCCTGTCTAGTATTCAGCAGATAGATGACCCTTAAGCGTGTGACCCTATAGGTTCGATGAAGTATAGACATGACCCGGAACCCCTTCCGATCAATGATCAACATCGGAGCCGTGGACACCCATATTGACCCCTATACCCACACGAATGAATATTCGAGTGAACCTCCAGTTGTAGTGAGCTATTCCTATTGCTTCACGATATGTCACAAACACCCGAGGTGAGATTTATTGCATCCCCGTGGACGAACAATTTGTCCACCATGCAAGTTACCTCGTTACCGGTTCTGTTCTCTTTTCTCGTTTCCGTGTTCCGGCATCCCAGTGATCAAATCACAAGGTGTCTGGCCAGACGATTATGGATACCGTAACAGCGAGAGGGCCCGAGAATATCTCTCCATCGTCGGAGGAGCAAATCCCAATCTCGAGCTATCTCGTTACTTGCCATACTTTTCCGTGAACCCGTAAGCCGCCGTAATAGCCACCCAGTTACGGATGACGTTTAACAAACCCCAAAGTTCACAAAGCAAGTACGAAGGAACTTGACACTCTCATGGTCTAAGGAATTATGCAAACATTAACTATCTCTGTGTTATTAACCATAAACTTGTGACGAAAAGAATCTCATAGCATAACATCAATTTGGGTCGATTCAACACAAGTGTTCTACCAACATCGCGCCCTCAGAATTGCCAGCATAGACATGCCCATGATCAGGAAAACAGGATCATCATGCAATACATGAGCCAGTCTTAGAGGCAAGACTAGGAATACATTTTACCGTTTAGTATACCACACGTGCACATGAGTTTCCCTCCGAGCCTCGTGGATATTGCAGACTCGGGAATCATTGCAGTTATAGCATGGAAGCTAAACATTCATTACAAACTTTTGAGATACAAAACAACTGTTATTACTGCCTCTAGGGTATATCTCCTACAGAGGCAATAATAAAGTTATTATTTATTTCCTTATATCATGATAAATGTTTATTATTCATGCTAGAATTGTATTAACCGGAAACGTGATACATGTGTGAATACATAGACAAACAGAGTGTCACTAGTATGCCTCTACTTGACTAGCTCGTTGATCAAAGATGGTTATGTTTCCTAGCCATAGACATGAGTTGTCATTTGATTAACGGGATCACATCATTAGGAGAATGATGTGATTGACTTGACCCATTCCGTTAGCTTAGCACTCGATCGTTTAGTATGTTGCTATTGCTTTCTTCATGACTTATACATGTTCCTATGACTATGAGATTATGCAACTCCCGTTTACCAGAGGAACACTTTGTGTGCTATCAAACGTCACAACGTAACTGGGTGATTATAAAGGTGCTCTACAGGTGTCTCCAAAGGTACTTGTTGGGTTGGCGTATTTCAAGATTAGGATTTGTCACTCCGATTGTCGGAGAGGTATCTCTGGGCCCATTCAGTAATACACATCACTATAAGCCTTGCAAGCATTGTAACTAATGAGTTAGTTGCGGGATGATGTATTATGGAACGAGTAAAGAGACTTGCCGGTAACAAGATTGAACTAGGTATCGAGATACCGACGATCGAATCTCGGGCAAGTAACATACCGATGACAAAGGGAACAACGTATGTTGTTATGCGGTCTGACCGATAAAGATCTTCGTAGAATATGTGGGAGCCAATATGAGCATCCAGGTTCCCCTATTGGTTATTGACCGGAGAGGTGTCTCGGTCATGTCTACATAGTTCTCGAACCGGTCCGCACGCTTAACGTTACGATGACGGTTATATTATGAGTTTATGTATTTTGATGTACCGAAGGAGTTCGGTGTCCCGGATGAGATCGGGGACATGACGAGGAGTCTCGAAATGGCGGATACATAAAGATCGATATATTGGACGACTATATTCGGACTTCGGAAAGGTTCCGAGTGATTCGGATATTTTTCGGAGTACCGGAGAGTTACGGGAATTCGTATTGGGCCTTAATGGGCCATACGGGAAAGGAGAGAAAGGCCCCAAAGGGTGGCCGCACCCCTCCCCATGGACTAGTCCGAATTGGACTAGGGAGGGGGGCGCCCCCTTCCTTCTTTCTCCTTCTCCCTTCCCTTCTCCTATTACAACAAGGAAAGGAGGAGTCCTACTCCCGGTGGGAGTAGGGCTCCCCCCTTGGCGCACCCTCCTCCTTGGCCGGCGGCCTCCCCCTTGCTCCTTTATATACGGGGGCAGGGGGGCACCCCATAGACACAACAATTGATCTATTGATCTCTTAGCCGTGTGCGGTGCCCCCCTCCACCATATTACACCTCGATAATATCGTAGCGGTCCTTAGGCGAAGCCCTGCGTCGGTAGAACATCATCATTGTCACCACGCCGTCGTGCTGACGAAACTCTCCCTCAACACTCGGCTGGATCGGAGTTCGAGGGACGTCATCGAGCTGAACGTGTGCTGAACTCGGAGGTGCCGTACGTTCGGTACTTGATCGGTCGGATCGTGAAGACGTACGACTACATCAACCGCGTTGTGTTAATGCTTCCGCTTTCGGTCTACGAGGGTACGTGGACAACACTCTCCCCTCTCGTTGCTATGCATCACCAAGATCTTGCGTGTTCGTAGGAATTTTTTTGAAATAACTACGTTCCCCAACTCATGTCTATGGCTAGGAAACATAACATCTTTGATCAACGAGCTAGTCAAGTAGAGGCATACTAGTGACACTCTGTTTGTCTATGTATTCACAAATGTATTATGTTTCCGGTTAATACAATTCTAGCATGAATAATAAACATTTATCATGATATAAGGAAATAAATAATACTTTATTATTGCCTCTAGGGCATATTTCCTTCAGTCTTCCACTTGCACTAGAGTCAATAATCTAGATTACACAGTAATGATTCTTACACCCATGGAGTCTTGGTGCTGATCATGTTTTGCTCGTGGAAGAGGCTTAGTCAACGGATCTGCAAATTCAGATCCGTATTTATCTTGCAAATTTCTATGTCTCCCACCTGGACTAAATCCTAGATGGAATTGAAGCGTCTTTTGATGTGCTTGGTTCTCTTGTGAAATCTGGATTCCTTTGCTAAGGCAATTGCACCAGTATTGTCACAAAAGATTTTCATTGGTCCCGATGCACTAGGTATGACACCTAGATCGGATATGAACTCCTTCATCCAGACTCCTTCATTTGCTGCTTCCGAAGCAGCTATGTACTCCGCTTCACACGTAGATCCTGCCATGACACTTTGCTTAGAACTGCACGAACTGACAGCTCCACCGTTCAATGTAAATACGTATCCGGTTTGCGATTTAGAATCATCCGGATCAGTGTCAAAGCTTGCATCAACATAACCATTTACGATGAGCTCTTTGTCACCTCCATAAACGAGAAACATATCCTTAGTCCTTTTCAGGTATTTCAGGATGTTCTTGACCGCTGTCCAGTGATCAACTCCTGGATTACTTTGGTACCTCCCTGCTAAACTTATAGCAAGGCACACATCAGGTATGGTACACAGCATTGCATACATGATAGAGCCTATGGCTGAAGCATAGGGAACATCTTTCATCTTCTCTCTATCTTCTGCAGTGGTCGGGCATTGAGTCTTACTCAATCACACACCTTGTAGTACAGGCAAGAACCCTTTCTTTGCTTGATCCATTTTGAACTTCTTCAAAACTTTGTCAAGGTATGTGCTTTGTGAAAGTCCAATTAAGCGTCTTGATCTATCTCTATAGATCTTGATGCCTAATATATATGCAGCTTCACCGAGGTCTTTCATTGAAAAACTCTTATTCAAGTATCCCTTTATGCTATCCAGAAATTCTATATCATTTCCAATTAGCAATATGTCATCCACATATAATATCAGAAATTCTACTGAGATCCCACTCACTTTCTTGTAAATACAGGCTTCTCCAAAAGTCTGTATAAAGCCAAATGCTTTGATCACACTATCAAAGCGTTTATTCCAACTCCGAGAGGCTTGCACCAGTCCATAAATGGATCGCTGGAGCTTGCACACTTTGTTAGCTCCCTTTGGATCGACAAAACCTTCCGGTTGCATCATATACAACTCTTCTTCCAGAAATCCATTCAGGAATGCAGTTTTGACATCCATTTGCCAAATTTCATAATCATAAAATGCGGCAATTGCTAACATGATTCGGACGGACTTAAGCATCGCTACGGGTGAGAAGGTCTCATCGTAGTCAATCCCTTGAACTTGTCGAAAACCTTTTGCGACAAGTCGAGCTTTATAGACAGTAACATTACCGTCAGCGTCAGTCTTCTGAAAAATCCATTTATTTTCAATGGCTTGCCGATCATCGGGCAAGTCAACCAAAGTCCATACTTTGTTCTCATACATGGATCCCATCTCGGATTTCATGGCCTCAAGCCATTTTGCAGAATCTGGGCTCACCATCGCTTCTTCATAGTTCGTAGGTTCGTCATGGTCTAGTAACATAACCTCCAGAATAGGATTACTGTACCACTCTGGTGCGGATCTTAATCTGGTTGACCTATGAGGTTCAGTAATAACTTGATCTGAAGTTTCATGATCATTATCATTAACTTCCCCACTAATTGGCGTACGTGTTGCAGAAATTGGTTTCTGTGATGATCTACTTTCCAATAAGGGAGCAGGTACAGTTACCTCATCAAGTTCTACTTTCCTCCCACTCACTTCTTTCGAGAGAAACTCCTTCTCTAGAAAGGATCCATTCTTAGCAACGAATGTCTTGCCTTCGGATCTGTGATAGAAGGTGTACCCAACAGTCTCCTTTGGGTATCCTATGAAGACACATTTCTCCGATTTAGGTTCGAGCTTATCAGGTTGAAGTTTCTTCACATAAGCATCACAACCCCAAACTTTAAGATACGACAACTTTGGTTTCTTGCCAAACCATAGTTAATAAGGTGTCGTTTCAACGCATATTGATGGTGCCCTATTTAGAGTGAATGCAGCCATCTCTAAAGCATAACCCCAAAACGACAGCGGTAAATCAGTAAGAGACATTATAGATCGCACCATATCTAGTAAAGTACGATTACGACGTTCGGACACACCATCACGCTGTGGTGCTCCGGGTGGCGTGAGTTGCGAAACTATTCCGCATTGTTTCAAATGAAGATCAAACTCGTAACTCAAATATTCTCCTCCACGATCAGATCGTAGAAATTTTATTTTCTTGTTACGATGATTTTCAACTTCACTCTGAAATTCTTTGAACTTTTCAAATGTTTCAGACTTATGTTTCATTAAGTAGATATACCCATATCTGCTCAAATCATCTGTGAAGGTGAGAAAATAACGATATCCGCCACGAACCTCAATATTCATCGGACCACATACATCTGTATGTATGATTTCCAATAAATCTATTGCTCTCTCCATAGTTCCGGAGAACGGTGTTTTAGTCATCTTGCCCATGAGGCACGGTTCGCAAGTACCAAGTGATTCCAAAAGTCCATCAGTATGGAGTTTCTTCATGCGCTTTACACCGATATGACCTAAACGGCAGTGCCACAAATAAGTTGCACTGTCATTATCAACTCTGCATCTTTTGGCTTCAACATTATGAATATGTGTATCACTACTATCGAGATTCAACAAAAATAGACCACTCTTCAAGGGTGCATGACCATAAAAGATATTATTCATATAAATAGAACAACCATTATTCTCTGATTTAAATGAATAACCGTCTCGCATCAAACAAGATCTAGATATAATGTTCATGCTTAACGCTGGCACCAAATAACAATTATTTAGGTCTAAAACTAATCCCGAAGGTAGATGTAGAGGTAGCGTGCCGACCGCGATCACATCGACTTTGGAACCATTTCCCACGCGCATCGTCACCTCGTCCTTAGCCAATCTTTGCTTAATCCGTAGCCCCTGTTTCGAGTTGCAAATATTAGCAACAGAACCAGTATCAAATACCCAGGTGCTACCGCGAGCATTAGTAAGGTACACATCAATAACATGTATATCACATATACCTTTGTTAACCTTGCCATCCTTCTTATCCGCCAAATTCTTGGGGCAGTTCCGCTTCCAGTGACCAGTCTGCTTGCAGTAGAAGCACTCAGTTTCAGGCTTAGGTCCAGACTTGGGTTTCTTCTCCTGAACAGCAACTTGCTTGCTGTTCTTCTTGAAGTTCCCCTTCTTCTTCCCTTTGCCCTTTTTCTTGAAACTAGTGGTCTTACTGACCATCAACACTTGATGCTCCTTTTTGATTTCTACCTCCGCTGCCTTTAGCATTGCGAAGAGCTCGGGAATTGTCTTATTCATCCCTTGCATGTTATAGTTCATCACTTAGCTCTTGTAGCTTGGTGGCAGTGATTGAAGAATTTCTGTCAATGACGCTATCATCCGGAAGATTAACTCCCAGTTGAATCAAGTGATTATTATACCCAGACATTTTGAGTGTATGCTCACTGACAGAACTATTCTCTTCCATCTTGCAGCTGTAGAACTTATTGGAGAATTCATATCTCTCAATCCGGGCATTTGCTTGAAATATTAACTTCAACTCCTGGAACATCTCATATGCTCCATGACGTTCAAAACGTCGTTGAAGATCCGGTTCTAAGACGTAAAGCATGGCACACTGAACTATCGAGTAGTCATCAGCTTTGCTCTGCCAGACGTTCATAACTTCTGGTGTTGTTCTTGCAGGAGGCCTGGCACCTAGCGGTGCTTCCAGGACGTAATTCTTCTGTGCAGCAATGAGGATAATCCTCAAGTTACGGACCCAGTCCGTGTAATTGCTACCATCATCTTTCAACTTTGCTTTCTCAAGGAACGCATTAAAATTCAACGGAACAACAGCACGGGCCATTTATCTACCATTAACATAGACAAGCAAGATACTATCAGGTACTAAGTTCATGATAAATTCAAGTTCAATTAATCATATTACTTAAGAACTCCCACTTAGATAGATATCCCTCTAATCATCTAAGTGATTACGTGATCCAAATCAACTAAACCATGTCCGATCATCATGTGAGATGGAGTAGTTTCAATGGTGAACATCACTATGTTGATCATATCTACTATATGATTCACGCTCGACCTTTCGGTCTCCGTGTTCCGGGGCCATATCTGCATATGCTAGGCTCGTCAAGTTCAACCTGAGTATTCCGCGCGTGCAACTGTTTTGCACCCGTTCTATTTGAACGTAGAGCCTATCACACCCGATCATCACGTGGTGTCTCAGCACGAAGAACTTTCGCAACGGTGCATACTCAGGGAGAACACTTTTATCTTGAAATTTTAGCGAGAGATCATCTTATAATGCTACCGTCAATCAAAGCAAGATAAGATGCATAAAAGATAAACATCACATGCAATCAATATCAGTGATATGATATGGCCATCATCATCTTGTGCTTGTGATCTCCATCTCCGAAGCACCGTCATGATCACCATCGTCACCGGCTCGACACCTTGATCTCCCTCGTAGCATCGTTGTCGTCTCGCCAACTATTGCTTTTACGACTATCGCTACCGCTTAGTGATAAAGTAAAACAATTACATGGCGATTGCATTTCATACAATAAAGCGACAACCATATGGCTCCTGCCAGTTGCCGATAACTCGGTTACAAAACATGATCATCTCATACAATAAAATATAGCATCATGTCTTGACCGTATCACATCACAACATGCCCTGCAAAAACAAGTTAGACGTCCTCTACTTTGTTGTTGCAAGTTTTACGTGGCTGCTACGGGCTTAGCAAGAACCGTTCTTACCTACGCATCAGAACCACAATGATAGTTTGTCAAGTTAGTGTTGTTTTAACCTTCGCAAGGACCGGGCATAGCCACACTCGGTTCAACTAAAGTGAGAGAGACAGACACCCGCCAGTCACCTTTAAGCAACGAGTGCTCGCAACGGTGAAACCAGTCTCGCGTAAGTGTACGTGTAATGTCGGTCCGGGCCGCTTCATCTCACAATACCGCTGAACCAAGTATGACATGCTGGTAAGCAGTATGACTTATATCGCCCACAACTCACTTGTGTTCTACTCGTGCATAACATCAACGCATAAAACCAGGCTCTGATACCACTGTTGGGGAACGTAGTAATTTCAAAAAAATTCTATGCACACGCAGGATCATGGTGATGCATAGCAACGAGAGGGGAGAGTGTTGTCCACGTACCCTCGTAGACCGAAAGCGGAAGCGTTAACACAACGCGGTTGATGTAGTCGTACGTCTTCACGATCCGACCGATCAAGTACCGAACGCACGGCACCTCCGAGTTCAGCACACGTTCAGCTCGATGACGTCCCTCGAACTCTGATCCAGCAGAGTGTTGAGGGAGAGTTTCGTCAGCACGACGGCGTGGTGACGATGATGATGTTCTACCGACGCAGGGCTTGGAAAGGACACCGCAAGATTGAACCCAAAGCTAAGCACTTCTCCCATTGCAAGAAAGATCAATCTAGTAGGCCAAACCAAACTGATAATTCGAAGATACTTGCAAAGATAACCAATCATACATAAAAGAATTCAGAAGATTCAAATATTGTTCATAGATAAACTTGACCATAAACCCACAATTCATCGGTCTCAACAAACACACCGCAAAAGAAGATTACATCGAATAGATCTCCACGAGAGAGGGGGAGAACATTGTATTGAGATCCAAAAAGAGAGAAGAAGCCATCTAGCTAATAACTATGGACCCGAAGGTCCGAGGTAAACTACTCACACATCATAGGGGAGGCTATGGTGTTGATGTAGAAGCCCTCCATGATCGATGCCCCCTCCGGCGGAGCTCTGGAATAGGCCCCAAGATGGGATCTCGTGGGTACAGAAGGTTGCGGCGGTGGAATTAGGTTTCTGGCTCCGTATCTGATCATTTGGGGGTACGTAGGTATATATAGGAGGAAGGAGTATGTCGGTGGAGCAACGTGGGGCCCACGAGGGTGGAGGGCGTGCCTGGGGGGTAGGCGCTCCCCCTACCTCGTGGCTTCCTGGAAGCTTCCTTTACGTAGGGTCCAAGTCTCCTGGATCATGTTCGTTCCGAAAATCACGTTCCCGAAGGTTTCATTCCGTTTGGACTCCGTTTGATATTCTTTTTCCGCGAAACTTTGAAATAGGCAAAAAACAACAATTCTGGGTTGGGCCTCTGGTTAATAGGTTAGTCCCAAAAATAATATAAAAGTGAATAATAAAGCCCAATAATGTCCAAAACAAAAGATAATATAGCATGGAGCAATAAAAAATTATAGATACGTTGGAGACGTATCACCGGCGCAAACGTTCCGGTCGGTCGCGTCTCCAGTGGCGGGTGAGGCACGCGGTGGCCTGCCAGTCGGCCACCCCACAAGTCGCAGCAATCGAGCCTGACGAAACTCTCTACGGCCTGTTCGATCTGTCGACTGGCTCCGTCGAGACCGCATCCGAGTGCGACAGCAGTGATCCTGCGGCGGAAGTCTTGATGGTCAATGGACCACACAGTCCTCCTGGCTTCCCTCGCGACGACGGTGGCGATGGTGGTGGCGATCTGTCGCGTGCCCACGAAGAGTACCGCCTCGAGCCTCTTTCTTCGCAGTAGAGGGAAGAGCTCCGCCGCCGCAATATGGATGCACTTCACACTCCTATCGTTGGAGAAACCTCCGAAGCCCGGGCCTTGGAGGAAGTGCGCCTGGCCAACTTGGCTGAGCGCACTCGGCTGGAGAACCTCCAGCATGCAATCGACGAGCGTGCTCGGCAGCGGATTCCTGAATCCAGTCGACGACAGCTTTTTCTGCCTCCAACTCAGGTATACCAAACTCCGATTCAGAATCTCACAGCTGCAGCCGAATAGCAGAGTCAATTCAGCCTTCCCAGTTGGAGGCTGCAGAGGTTTGATGCAGATCCGAGCTTTACTCCGGGCAGCAGGAGAGCAGAACACAGCGGTATCTCAGTCGCGGAATAGGATTCACAGCAGATCTGTGATGGCAGACACAGTTCAGTCGGCTCATAGCCCAAGATCGCCTCCGAGGCGTGAGGGACGTGGAGACCGGCGAGATCAGTACAGAAACTGTGAGCAGTATGATCACCGACTCGACCACGATGACCGTCGTTGAGTGCCCACACCTCCCCCGAGGGGTGGGTCATATGTGCCTCGGCAGCACGATGACAGACGCCCTCACAGTGGCGGACGAAGAATTCCAGTCGACCCCAGAGAGCCGGGCTTTGATGCGAGACCTATTCTCGTTCAAGGTCTGGTTGACAGGAACAGGGCACATAGAGAGGGCCATGATAGAGATTATCCAACTGGCAGCAGAGTGCATGTTTCAGGTCTCGAGTGTTTCAGCAGAGCCATCAGAGCAGCAGTGATTCCTCCCAACTTCAGGTTGGCGACTGGAGTCAACAAGTTCACTGGTGAGTCCAAGCCTGACACTTGGCTTGAGGACTACCAACTGGCTGTACAGATCGGTGGCGGCAATGATGAAGTGGCCATGAAGCACCTTCCTCTGATGTTGGAAGGCTCGGGCAGAGCGTGGTTGAATCAGTTACCACCTGGCAGCATATATAGTTGGGAGGAACTTGCCCGAGTGTTTGTTAGAACTTTTGAAGGTACATGCAAACGACCAGCGGGGTTGACAGAGTTCCAGTCCTATGTGCAGAAACCGAATGAGACCTTGAGGGATTATATCCAGAGATGGATCACATTGCACCACACAGTAGAGAATGTGTCAGATCACCAAGCAGTTTTGCCTTCAAGGAGGGTGTTAAGTACCGAGAGTTGAACCTGAAGTTCGGTCGGACAGGAGATATGTCCCTGAGTCGGATGATGGAGATCGCCACCAAGTATGCCAATGGTGAAGAGGAGGACCGACTCCGGAGTGGCAAGCACAAAACAGTCGCCCACGAAACTGGAGGAGGGAATTCCAGTCGGAAACAGAAACGCAAGGCCGAACCAGCAGCTCCTAGTGAAGCTTTAGTTGTTGCCCAAGGGAAGTTCAAGGGGAAGCCCAAAGGGCCATGGAACCCCAAGAAAGTTAAAGATCAAGATGGAAACGATGTGTTGGATTTACCATGCCACATTCATACCAAAAAATATGAAGAGGGTAATCTCATTTACCCAAAACACACCACTCGACAGTGTCGGCTCCTGATCCAGCAGTTCCAAGAGAAACAACCCAAGGAGAAAGAAAAGGAGTCGGACAAGGGTGATGATAAGGAAGAAGATGATGAAGGTTTTCCCAATGTCGATTCCACTCTGATGATTTTGCTGATGTTGAAAGCAAAAGTTGACTGAAAGTTATCAACAGAGAGGTGAACATGGTTGCTCCGGCAACACCAAGTTATTTGAAGTGGTCCCAGACTGCCATCACATTCGACCAGTCTGACCATCCAGCATGTATATCCACCCTGGGAGGCAAGCACTGGTGGTCGACCCAGTTGTTGAAGGCACTCGACTGACTAAAGTGCTGATGGATGGTGGTAGTGGCCTGAATATCCTATATGCCAAGACCTTGAAGGGAATGGGCATTCCGATGTCCAAGCTTAGTGAAAGCAACATGAGTTTCCATGGCATTATACCCGAAAAGAAGGCTGAATCACTCGGCCAGATCGCCCTTGATGTGGTTTTCGGTGATTCCAAGAATTACCGCAAAGAGAAGTTGACATTTGAAGTAGTGGATTTCCAGAGTGCTTATCATGCTATTCTGGGTAGGCTTGCCTATGCATGTTTCATGGCTCGACCATGTTACGTCTACCTCAAGTTGAAAATGCCTGGTCCCAGAGAAGTGATCACTATCACTGGCAATCGGTAGAAGGCAGAAGAGTGCTTCCAGAAGGGCTCAAAAATCGCCGATGCACAAATGGCAGCAGTCGAAATGCAAGAATACCGGAAGAACACAGATCCGAGTGATTTGTTGCGCTCTAAGAAGCCTGCCACTGATTCTGCATTTCAGTCGTCCGGTGAAACCAAACCGATTCATATTCACCCGACCGATCCTAATGCTGCTCCTACTCATATTTCAACTTCACTCGACAGCAAATAGGAAGAAGCGCTCATCCAGTTCTCCGTGAGAACTGGGACATCTTTGCATGGAAACCTTCTGACATGCCAGGTGTACCCAGGGGACTGGCTGAGCATCGTTTGCGAGTCAACACGAAGGTAAAACCAGTCAAGGAACATCTTCGACGGTCCGCCGTACAGAAGAGAAAAGCAATTGGTGAGGAAGTGGCTCGGCTCCTGGCAGCTGAGTTCATCCGAGAGATTTACCACTCCGAGTGGCTCGCCAATGTTGTCATGGTCCCCAAAAAGGACGATTCACTTCGCATGTGCATTGACTTCAAGCATATCAATCGGGCCTGCCCGAAAGATCATTTCCCTCTCCCCGGCATCGACCAAATTGTCGCCTCAACTGCGGGGTGTGAGCGATTGTCTTTTCTGGACGCCTATTCCGGGTATCATCAGATCCGACTGTATGGACCCGATGAGATAAAAATGGCTTTCATCACTCCATTTGGATGCTTCTGTTATGTCACCATGCCATTCGGCCTAAAGAACGCCGAAGCCACATTCCTGAGGATGATTCAAAAGTGTTTGCTCATTTTAATCAGTCGGAATGTGGAAGCATACATGGATGACATTGTGGTCAAGTCACAAAAGGGTTCTGACCTGCTGGCTGACCTTGCTGAAACTTTTGCCAACCTCAGAAGGTATGATATCAAGCTTAATCCATCAAAGTGCACATTAAGAGTTCCTGGCGGAAAGTTACTCGGTTTCCTCGTTTTCGAACGAGGCATCGACGCTAACCCAGAGAAAGTTGGTGCTATACTCCGGATGAAACGCCCTGTGCGTGTGCATGATGTCCAGAAGCTTACTGGTTGTTTGGCCGCCTTGAGTCGATTCATTTCTCGCCTCGGTGAAAAGGCATTGCCTCTTTACCGACTAATGAAGAAGTCTGATAAGTTTGAGTGGACTCCTGAAGCTGATGCAGCGTTTGCAGAGCTCAAAGCCCTGCTTTCCACCCAGTCGGTGCTCGCTGCCCCAATCAGCAAAGAGCCTTTACTGCTTTACATTGTAGCCACTGGACAAGTTGTCAGTATAGTAACACGGTTGAGCGGGTAGAAGAAGGAAAAGCTTATAAAGTTCAGTGCCCAGTATATTATGTTTCTGAAGTTTTGACTCCATCGAAGCAAAGATATCCACATTATCAGAAGCTTGTTTATGGGATTTACATGACCACGAAGAAGGTTGCACACTATTTCTCTGATCACTACATTACAGTCATCAGCGACACACCATTATCAGAGATTCTGAACAACAGAGATGCAACTGGTCGAGTGGCAAAGTGGGCGATTGAACTCCTTCCCTTGGATATCAAGTTTGAGGCAAAGAAAGCTATCAAGTCCCAAGCAATAGCAGATTTCCTCGCCGAGTGGATTGAATAGCAACTGCCGACTCAGATTCACTCGGAGAACTGGACCATGTTTTTTGATGGCTCCAAGATGCTGAATGGTTCCGGTGCTGGGGTGGTATTGGTATTCCCCCGAGGTGACAAACTCAGCTATGTTCTTCAGTTCACTTTGACTCCTCCAACAATGAAGCTGAATATGAAGCACTTCTATATGGGTTGTGTATGGCCATTTCACTCGGCGTCCGTCGCCTCATGGTCTATGGCGACTCGGATTTAGTGGTCAATCAAGTGATGAAGGAGTGGGACGTTAGAAGTCCAGCTATGACTGGTTATTGTAATGCAGTGAGAAAGTTAGAGAAGAAGTTTGAGGGGTTAGAGCTCCATCACATACCCCGACTGAAAAATCAAGCTGCCGATGATCTGGCAAAGATAGGTTCCAAGAGAGAAGCCATTCCCAGCAATGTGTTCTTGGAACATATACATTCATCTTCAGTTCAAGAAGATCCTTTCACTGAAGAGCCCCCACAACCAAAGAGTGCCACTGATCCGACTGAAGTCGAAGTCCCAGCCGTGGTCGACTTGATCATGGAGGTTTTGGTCATCACTCCTGACTGGACAGTGCCGTACATTTCATACATTCTCAGAAAGGAACTCCCAGAGGATGAAGAAGAGGCTCGACAGATCGTCCGTCGATCCAAAGCCTTTACTGTGATAAGAGGACAGTTGTTCAGGGAGAGTGTGACTGGAGTCTGTCAGAAATGCATAACACCCGAAGAAGGTCGAGTGATCCTGAATGACATCCACTCGGGGACCTGTGGTCACCATGCGTCCTCTCAGACCATCGTGGCCAAAGCATACCGAGCGGGATTTTATTAGCCATGAGCAAATGAGATGGCAAAAGAAATAGTCGACAAATGTGAAGGTTGCCAGTTTTACTCCAACATGTCTCACAAGCCTGCATCAACCCTGAAGACCATTCCACTCGTCTGGCCCTTTGCTGTTTGGAGTTTGGATATGGTTGGACCTCTGATGACTGGTAGGAGTGGTTTCACTCACGTGCTCGTGGCAGTCGACAAGTTCACCAAATGGATCGAAGCCAAGCCTATCAAAAACCTTGAAGCCAGTACTGCTGTCAGCTTCATCAGAGAGTTAACATTCAGATATGGTGTTCCACACAGCATCATCACTAACAATGGGTCGAACTTTGATTCTGATGAGTTTAGAGCCTTCTGTGCTTCCCAAGGTACTCGAGTCGACTATGCTTCAGTTGCCCACCCCCAGTCGAATGGACAAGCTGAAAGAGCAAACGGATTGATTCTCAAAGGGTTGAAACCCCGACTGATGCGTGATCTCAAACACGCAGCAGGAGCCTGGGTCGATGAACTTCCATCAGTGTTGTGGGGACTGAGGACAACTCCCAATCGGTCGACTGGCTGAATTCCATTCTTCTTGGTTTATGGAGTTGAAGCTGTACTTTCGAGTGACTTGCTCCACAATGCACCCCGAGTCGAGCTTTTCTCAGAAGATGAAGCAGAACAGGCACGACAAGATGCAGTTGATCTCCTGAAGAGGAAAGAGAGATGGCCCTGATCTGGTCGACCATCTATCAGCAAGACTTGCGTCGATTCCATGCCAGAAACGTGAGGGGTCGAGCATTTCAAGAGGGAGACTTGGTTCTCCGAGTGGATCAGCAGAAACCACACAAGCTTGCTCCGGCCTGGGAAGGTCACTTCATTGTCACCAGAGTGCTCCACAACGGAGCGTACCACCTCTATAATGTCAAGCACAAGAAAGACAAACCACGCGCTTGGAATGCGGAGCTGCTCTGCCCCTTTGATACTTAAGCACTCATTCTGTTGAGATGTAATAAGAAATACCTTTGTAGTTTGTTTATCAAAGACAAGAGTTTTACAGTCTTCTAAAATGATTGTCATTGCTTATATTTGTGTCTGAAATCCCCCAGTGGGTGGCTTAGCTGCGAATCCGTTTCGCCTAAGTTTATAAAATCCTACCGAGTGGTGAGCAAGCCTCTCACTCGGGGGCTTAGCTGCGAATCCGTTTCGCCTAAGTTTGAAAAATCCTACCGAGTGGTGAGCAAGCCTCTCACTCGGGGGCTTAGCTGCGAATCCGTTTCGCCTAAGTTTGAAAAATCCTACCGAGTGGTGAGCAAGCCTCTCACTCGGGGGCTTAGCTGCGAATCCGTTTCGCCTAAGTTTGAAAAATCCTACCGAGTGGTGAGCAAGCTTCTCACTCGGGGGCTTAGCTGCAGTCCAGTACTCGCCTAAGTTTGAAAAATCCTACCGAGTGGTGAGCAAGCCTCTTACTCGGGGGCTTAGCTGCAGTCCACTACTCGCCTAAGTTTGAAAAATCCTACCGAGTGGAGAGCAAGCCTCTCACTCGGGGGCTTAGCTGTAGTCCAATAATCGCCTAAGTTTGAAATTTTTTACCGAGTGGTGAGCAAGCCTCTCATTCGGGGGGTTAGCTGCAGTCCAGTACTCGCCTAAGTTTGAAAAATCCTACCGAGTGGAGAGCAAGCCTCTCACTCGGGGGCTTAGCTGCAGTCCAGTACTCGCCTAAGTTTGAAAAATCCTACCGAGTGGTGCGCAAGCCTCTCACTCGGGGGCTTAGCTGCAGTCCAGTACTCGCCTAAGTTTGAAAAATCCTACGAGTGGTGAGCAAGCCTCTCACTCGGGGCCTTAGCTGCAGTCCAGTACTCGCCTAAGTTTGAAAAATCCTACCGAGTGGAGAGCAACCCTCCCACTCGGGGGCTTAGCTGCAGTCCAGTACTCGCCTAAGTTTAAAAAATCCTACCGAGTGGAGAGCAACCCTCCCACTCGGGGGCTTAGCTGCAGTCCAGTACTCGCCTAAGTTTGAAACACATCCCTGTCCGCAGGGACGACGAGGTGCAGGTCGACTTCCACCTACTCCTCAGAGCTGCGGTACAAGTACAACATACGCTCCATCCCTATCCACATGGACGACGAGGTGCAAGTCGACTGCAACCTTCTACTCGGAGCTACGCCACAAGTACAACGTACGCTCCATCCCTATCCACAAGGACGACGAGTGGCAGGTCGACTGCAACCTTCTCCTCGGAGCTATGCCACAAGTACAACATACGCTCCATCCCTATCCACAAGGACGATGAGGGGCAGGTCGGCTGCAACCTTCTCCTCGGAGCTACGCCACAAATACAACATACGCTCCATCCCTATCCACAAGGACGACGAGGTGCAGGTCGACTGCAACCTTCTCCTCAGAGCTACACCACAAGTACAACGTACGCTCCATCCTCATCCGCAAGGACGACGAGGTGCAGGTTGACTGGAATCTGCTCCTCAGAGCTGCATCTCAAGTTCAAAGATTATCCGGAGTGAGGAACAAAAACTACTCAAAGGCAAACGCAAGCATATTCCAAGACAAACCAAGTTCAGATAAATCCTAAGGTTCCGGACCGCATATCAAAAGTACTCAAGCATCAAGCCCGAAGATGTTTAACGATTACACAATCACTCGGCATTCTGAGGCAAATAAAGGTGGAGCATAATGTTTTTTGGTCACTCGTCGGGAGAAGGACTGGCTAGGTCGCAGAAACTGTCAAGGTCTATGTTGTCTGCGATGCGAGTAGCGGCGTCAAGGAAAGTGTCCATGAAGGACTGGAAAGTGTGCCTTTTTGTGTTAGCAACCTTGAGCTCCGCCAGCTTGTCTTCTTTGACATCTTTGCAGTGCACTCGGACCAGAGACAGGGCGACGTCAGCACCGCAGCGAGCAGATGACTTCTTCCATTCTTGCACTCGGTCGGGTATTTGGTTCAGTCGGACCATCAGAGATTCGAGGTCTTGAGACAGTTCCGCCTGAGGCCAGAGTTCAGCATCGACCCGAGTCATCGCCGCCTTCAGGCGGGCAAGATAAGCAACCGCGCTGTCTATGCGAGACTCCAACCGCAGCACATTCATTGCAACATCATCCTTGACTGGGCAATTTATGGGATTGAGACCCGTCTCGACCCGCCCAGTTTCCGCTTCAAAGTCCTGGCAAAGTTCTGCACAGTCGAGTGAATGGTGAGTCATCAATATAAAACGACTTGTCAATCGACCATAACAGAGTCAGTCGAACGTCAGCTACCTTCAAGCTTTAAGACCAGTTTCGCAGCAAGCTGGCCCAGATATGATTCCAGCTCGCCTTTCTTGGCCTTGAGGCTCCCAATCTCGTCAGTCAGCTGGTCCTTGTCTTTCTTCAGTCGTTCGACCTCCCGATTGGCGTCAGAGACAACAGTCTTCAGTTTGAAGTTCTCTTCTTCTAACATGCCGACTGAAGCAAGCTTCTTGTCAGCAAGTGCAGTTTTCTCTCGGGCTTCTTTCTGCGCGACAGCAAGGTCCAGGTCCTTCTTCTCCAGGGCCTGCTTCATTTTCTCTAAAGAAATAACATTCTTCAGACGAGCTTGGAGTTAACGATTTTCACTACATACATATGCTCGAGTGGAGTCACTCGGTTCAAAAAATGGAAAGGAAAAGTGCCAGTTGTAAGATGGACAGTTGATGGTTGGTTACCTCCCATGGCAGCTACTTCATCATGAGCAGTCTTGAGATTCTTCCTGGCTAATTCCAGATCAAGGTTGAGGCTGATTTGCTGCTTGTTCAGTGTAGAAAGCTAAGCCCCAAGATCACAAGATTTCTGCAGTCAATGTATAAGCCATATCAGTCGACTGAAACAAAAAGACATCACAGTGACAGCCACTCTAAGACTACCGCCGAATCAAACATTCAACGACAGTCTCGGGGACTACACCCAGTGGGTGCACTTAGCGTGCCCCCACTGGTTTGAGTAAACACTCGGCATGGTCTGCCCAGCGCGAGTTGTAAAAAAAGCCGTTCTCAGACCATAGTCGACTACCCGCAGTCAACCACGGTCTCGGGGACTACACCCAGTGGGTGCACTTAGCGTGCCCCCACTGGTTCTGGTTCCATTCGACCTGGTCCGCCCAGGCCGAGTGACAAAATTCAGATTCTCAGACCACAATCGACTGCCCGCAGTCAACTATGGTCTCGGGGACTACACCCAGTGGGTGCACTCAGAGTGCCCCCACTAGTCCAAAGACTAGATTCAAATCGACTCAAATTGACTTGTGCAACTTCAAAATAGTCACACCCAGTGGGTGATCGGACGAGGAATATGATCAATCGGAAATCAACTAACCTGGACATTGGTCTTCAGAGCAGCTCCAGCGTTGAAGGCCACCTGACTGGCCTCATGCACCACTTTCATTTGCCCCATCACAAGGTTCAACTGAAGAAGAGCTTCCTTGGCGGCACTCGGTGGATCGTCTGGAGTTTGATACGCAGTGAAAAGCGATGCTGGCAGAGCAGTCGAAGCAGCCGCTGGGTCTGATGCGTGGAGTTGTATTGGTGTAGCAGGGGTCTGAGCAGCTAATCCTAATGGGCAATCAGTTGACAGCGGGATAGCGAAAGTGACGTTGGTGTGAGCCGGATCTGTCGATCGCTCGACCGCCGTCTCAAGCATCACAGTCGACTGAGGAACCTGAACCTCAGGCGCTTTCCCGCTCAGTTCCTTGTCCCTCCTCCTCCTTTCCCTCAGCGGTACTTCTTCTTCATCGTCCGGGAGCACAACAACGTCTCGTGGAGCTGCAGCAAACAGAGAAAATCATAGAGACAACTGACAAACAATCCAGTCGTCCAAATAAATTCAAGTCGGGCAGACTTACTGGCTTTGGAGGTAGCTGCGTCGTCGGTTTCCTCGTTGTTTGGGACCTTGTCGATATCCATATCAGTCGCGGCAGAGGCCGGGCTGGAAAGGTTCATCATCCACTCGGTCAGTACAAGAGAATCGGTCAGAACAAGAAAATACAGGAAGAACATTTACCCATAAGCAATAGGAACATCCATTTTGATTCTAGGCAAGGTCTTCCGAGCCTTCGAGGGATTGATCTTGGGCTGCTTGGTGACTTTCTCAGCCAATTCTGGAGTCGAAGACCGAGCGCGCTTTTGAGATGGAGTGCTCGAGGCCACAGCCTTACCGCGCCTGCCCGCGGGATCATGGTGTTGTTTGGATTGACGTTCGAAACGAGGCGGTGAGTCGACTACCTCCTCATCGTCTGACTCGTCGCTCTCATCTTCGTCATCGTCGGTTGGTGACTCCCATTCGCCGCTCTCCTCCGCGCTGTCCTCGCCCTCATGGTCCTGCTCCAGAGCTTGTTCGCCATTGGACATTGAGTACATCTCTGTGTAAATCTACAAGACAAGGAGCCGAGTGGAAATCAGTCGGATTAGCAAATAGTCGCAAACACATCCAAATGCAATCGGTTATAGCAGCCAAACCTTGTCTGGCTGGTTGCTGTCGCTGAAAGGGTTGACTCTCCTGGCACCCCTGGGGTTGTCCTTGTTCCCAGTGATGCCCCTCAGCCACTGGGCCACTGTTTTGGCCGGCACCTCCTCTGGATGAACCCGAGCAGTGTCACCGGCCCTGGAGTACATCCACATGGAGTGGTCATGGGCCTGGAGCGGTTGAATGCACCGACTGAGGAACACCTCCAGCAGATCCATGCCGGTGACATCTTGGTTGATCAGCTGAACCACCCTCTCGACCAGCATGCCTGTCTCCGCCTTCTCAGCGGCAGTCACTTTCAACGAAGATGGGGTCTGAACACAATCAAAAGAAAAAGGAGGAAGTCCAGTCGACTGGCCTGGGGTCGCGATATCCTGGCAGTAGAACCAGGTCGACTGCCAGCCCCTGACCGACTCAGGAAGAGTCATCGAAGGAAAGGAACTCCTCTTCCTCTTCTGGATACCCAGGCCCCCACATATCTGGATAACATGGGTTTTCTCATCGTTCGAGTTTGCTTTCTTCACTGTTTGGGAGAGGATGCTGAAAATGTGCTTGAAAAGACCCCAGTGCGGTCGACACCCCAGGAAATTCTCGCACATGGACACAAATGCGGCAATATATGTGATGGTGTTGGGAGTAAAATGATGGAGTTGAGTCCCTAAGAAATTCAAGAAACCTCGAAAAAGGGGTGTGGAGAAAGCGAGAAGCCGCGGTCGCATGGGTGGCGAGCAGAACACACTCACCCGGTCGCGGCTGCGGCTCCGTTTCCCCCTCCGGCAACCGCGCATACTCATGGACGATCAGCCCTAACTTGACCATCTCGTCCAAGTCTTCCTGCCGAAGCGAAGTATGGATCCAATCTCCCTGGATCCAACCCGATGGCAGCCCCGAGCGTGATGAAGATCCCCGATTCGTCTTCTTGCTTTTCGCCGCCCCCGTCGCCTTCTTCACGCGTTCCAGCGCCGCCGTTTTCTCCTTCCCCATGACGGCGGAGCGGCGGCGTCGAGAGTGGAGAAGCCGGATGGGGTGAAGGAGCAAGAGAAAGAAGAAGGAGAATGGGCACGCACAGTGCGGACGCCTCGGCCTCGCCGCTTTTAAAGGCCCACTTCTGAGTGGCTGACGCGTGGGTCCGGGCGATCCTGTCAAATCCCTCAACAGTCGCACACGGGATACGTGGCGAAAAAGGTGGCGCGGAAATCGAAAGGTCCTGTTTATCCACTCCGCTTACCACGAAGCGCTCCGCCTGGCGCGCTTCCACCAAAATTTCGAATCCCGCGAAATCCGGGATCCTCTACAACCGATCACGCCAAAGATTTCGCGTCAAAGACAACAGTCGACGGGCGACATTATAAAAACCAATCGGCAATTTCTGAATCAATCAAGGCGACTGAAACGAAGCCGAAGTTCCAACACTGGCCTCCGTTCAGAGATGAATTCTTGAGAAAGGCAAGAGTCAAAGCAAGATCAACTTCAACCTTCTTTTCACTCGGACCTCAATCCATTCGGGGGCTAATGATGAGGACATAGACCTGGGGTAGGGTAATAGGCCTGACCTATACGTCCTACCTAAGGTCCTTGTCTTAGAAGCAAAGAAGTTCAAGAGTAAATAGGGAGGGCCCAACAAAGGTGTCGAGTGCAATCCACTCGACCTACCATTCACTTGGAGACCCCTCCTTCTTTAGGTCACTCGACCACTAAAACCATTCGACCATGTAGAAGACCACTCGACGTACAGAAGACCTAAAGCCACTCTGCGCAGCAATGGTCGGGCGTTTACTCATAGACTTAATGATAATTTATAGCACTTTATTATTGACATTACCTGTAACGCTCTCGCTTTATGTACATTGAACCCTGTGTAACGGAGGGGAGCTGGGGTTCTGGCGCACTCTATATAAGCCACCCCCTCCTCTGAGACAAGGGTTCGCACCCCCTGTAACACACACACGTATAATCCAGTCGACCGCCTCCGGGCACCAAGACGTAGGGCTATTACTTCCTCCGCGAAGGGCCTGAACTCGTGAAACTCGTGTGTACAACTTCGCCATAGCTAGGATCTTGCCTCTACATACCTACCCCCATTCTACTGTCAGTCTTAGATCCACGACACCCCCCTCCCCGATAACTTTGACATGAGGGGGGACGTCAGACAAGCATGAGAGAGAGGCGGTCCGCTCACCCGACCAACTATCGAGGCCACCCAAACCCTACAAGAATGAGCGTCGTTGTCAATCTACCCCCTCCCCTATAACTTCGACATGAGGGAGGACGTCGTACATGGATGAGAGAGAGGCGGTCCGCTCACCCGACCAACCATCGAGGCCACCCAAAACCTAGAAGAAAGAGCGTCGTTGTCGATCTACCCCCTCCCCGATAACTTCGACATGAGGGGGGACGTCGGACATGCATGAGAGAGAGGCAGTCCGCTCACCCGGCCAACTATCGAGTGTTGGGGAACGTAGTAATTTCAAAAAAAATCCTAGGAACACGTAAGATCATGGTGATGCATAGCAACGAGAGGGGAGAGTGTTGTCCACGTACCCTCGTAGACCGTAAGCGGAAGCGTTATGACAACGCGGTTGATGTAGTCGTACGTCTTCACGGTCGACCGATCCTAGTACCGAACGTACAGCACCTCCGCGATCTGCACATGTTCAGCTCGGTGACATCCCACGAACTCATGATCCAGTAGAGCTTCGAGGGAGAGCTTCGTCAGCACGACTGCGTGATGATGGTGTTGATGAAGCTACCGACGCAGGGCTTCACCTAAGCACTGCAACGATATGACCGAGGTGGAATATGGTGGAGGGGGGCACTGCACACGGCTTGGAACAATCAACTTGTGTGTCCCTAGGGTGCCCCCTGCCCCCGTATATAAAGGAGCAATGGGGAGGCCGGCCGGCCCTTGGTGCGCCCCAAGGAGAGGAGGAATCCTCCTCCTAGTAGGAGTAGGATTCATCATTTCCTAGTCCTACTAGGAAGGGGGAAGGGGGAAGGAAGGAGAGGGAAAGGAGAAGGAAGGGGGGGCGCGCCCCCTCCCTAGTCCAATTCGGACTCCCTATAGGGAGGGGGCGCGGCTGCCCCTTGTGGGCTGCCTCCCCTCTTC
Organism: Aegilops tauschii subsp. strangulata; assembly: GCF_002575655.3. Classification (NCBI taxonomy): domain Eukaryota; kingdom Viridiplantae; phylum Streptophyta; class Magnoliopsida; order Poales; family Poaceae; genus Aegilops; species Aegilops tauschii. The sequence goes on along the minus strand of NC_053035.3, from coordinate 364,931,158 downwards.
CCTATGACCCATGAAGGCCCAATAGTCCCCCCGGGGGTTCCGATAACCCCCCCGGCACTCCGGTAAATATCCGGTGACCCCCGGAACTCATCCGGTGTCCGAATATAGTCGTCCAATATATCAATCTTTATGTCTCGACCATTTCGAGACTCATCGTCATGTCCGTGATCACATCTGGGACTCTGAACTATCTTCGATACATCAAAACACATAAACTCATAATATCGATCGTCACCAAACGTTAAGCGTGCGGACCCTACGAGTTCGAGAACTATGTAGACATGATCGAGACTCATCTCCGGTCAATAACCAATAGCGGAACCTGGATGCTCATATTGGTTCCTACATATTCTACGAAGATCTTTATCGGTCAAACCGCATAACAACATAGGTTGTTGCCTTTGTCATTGGTATGTTACTTGCCCGAGATTCGATCATCGGTATCTCAATACCTAGTTCAATCTCGTTACCGGCAAGTCTCTTTACTCGTTCCGTAATACATCATCCCGCAACTAACTCATTAGTTACATTGCTTGCAAGGCTTATAGTGATGTGCATTACTGAGAGGGCCCAGAGATACCTCTCCGACAATCGGAGTGACAAATCCTAATCTTGATCTATGCCAACTCAACAAGTACCATCGGAGACACCTGTAGAGCACCTTTATAATCACCCAGTTACGTTGTGACGTTTGGTAGCACACAAAGTGTTCCTACGGTATTCGGGAGTTGCATAATCTCATAGTCATAGGAACATGTATAAGTCATGAAGAAAGCAATAGCAATATACTAAACAATCAAATGCTAAGCTAACGGAATGGGTCAAGTCAATCACATCATTCTCTAATGATGTGATCCCGTTAATTGAATGACAACTCATGTCTATGGCTAGGAAACTTAACCATCTTTGATTCAACGAGCTAGTCAAGTAGAGGCATACTAGTGACACTCTGTTTGTCTATGTATTCACACATGTACTAAGTTTCCGGCTAATACAATTCTAGCATGAATAATAAACATTTATCATGATATATGGAAATATAAATAACAACTTTATTATTGCCTCTAGGGCATATTTCCTTCAGTCTCCCACTTGCACTAGAGTCAATAATCTAGATTACACAGTAATGATTCTAACACCCATGGAGTCTTGGTGCTCATCATGTTTTGCTCGTGAGAGATGCTTAGTCAACGGGTCTGCAACATTCAGATCCGTATGTATCTTGCAAATCTCTGTGTCTCCCTCCTTCACTTGATCGCGGATGGAATTGAAGCGTCTCTTGATGTGCTTGGTTCTTTTTTGAAATCTGGATTCCTTTGCCAAGGCAATTTGATAACCCACAAGTATAGGGGATCGCAACAGTTTTCGAGGGTAGAGTATTCAACCCAAATTTATCGATTCGACACAAGGGGAGCCAAAGAATATTCTCAAGTATTAGCAGTTGAGTTGACAATTCAACCACACCTGGATAACTTAATATTTGCAGCAAAGTATTTAGTAGGAAAGTAGTATGGAAGTAACGGTAACAGTGGCAAAAGTAACAGTAGCAGTTTTGTAGTAATTGTAACAGTGGCAACGGTAAAGTAACTAAGCAAAGATCAATATGTGAAAAGCTCGTAGGCATTGGATCAGTGATGGATAATTATGTCGGATGCGATTATTCATGCAACAGTTATAACATAGGGTGACACAGAACTAGCTCCAGTTCATCAATTCAATGTAGGCATGTATTCCGAATATAGTCATACGTGCTTATGGAAAAGAACTTGCATGACATCTTTTGTCCTACCCTCCCGTGGCAGCGGGGTCCTATTGGAAACTAAGGGATATTAAGGCCTCCTTTTAATAGAGTACCGGACCAAAGCATTAACACATAGTGAATACATGAACTCCTCAAACTACGGTCATCACCGGGAGTGGTCTCGATTATTGTCACTTCAGGGTTGCCGGATCATAACATATAGTAGGTGACTAATGACTTGCAAAATAGGATCAAGAACTCACATATATTCATGAAAACGCAATAGGTTCATATCTGAAATCATGGCACTCGGGCCCTAGTGACAGGCATTAAGCATAGCAAAGACATAGCAACATCAATCTCAGAACATAATGGATACTAGGGATCAAACCCTAACTAAACTAACTCGATTACATGATAAATCTCATCCAACCCATCACCGTCCAGCAAGCCTACGATGGAATTACTCACATACAACGGTGAGCATCATGAAATTGGTGATGGAGGAAGGTTGATAATGACGACGGCGACGGATTCCCCTCTCCGTAGCCCCGAACGGACTCCAGATCAGCCCTCCTGAGAGAGATTAGGGCTTGGCGGCGGCTTCGTATCGTAAAACGCGATGAATCCTTCTCTCTAATTTTTTTCTCCCCGAACATGAATATATAGAGTTGGAGTTGAGGTCGATGGAGCACCAGTGGGCCCACGAGGCAGGGGGCGCGCCCCCACCCTCGTGGACAGGGTGAGGGCCCCCTGGTCTTGATTCTTTCGCCAGTATTTTTTATAAATTCCAAAAATATTCTCCGTGAAGTTTCAGGTCATTCCGAGAACTTTTATTTCTGCACAAAAATAACACCATGGCAATTTTGCTGAAAACGGCGTCAGTCCGGGTTAGTTCCATTCAAATCATGCAAGTTAGAGTCCAAAACAAGGGCAAAAGTGTTTGGAAAAGTAGATACGATGGAGACGTATCACAATTGCACCAGTATTGTCACAAAAGATTTTCATTGGACCCGATGCACTAGGTATAACACCTAGATCGGATATGAACTCCTTCATCCAGACTCCTTCATTTGCTGCTTCCGAAGTAGCTATGTACTCCGCTTCACACGTAGATCCCGTCACAACGCTTTGCTTAGAACTGCACCAACTGACAACTCCACCGTTCAATATAAACACGTATCCGGTTTGTGACTTAGAGTCATCCGGATCAGTGTCAAAGCTTGCATCGACGTAACCATTTACGACGAGCTCTTTGTCACCTCCATAAACGAGAAACATATCCTTAGTCCTTTTCAGGTATTTCAGGATGTTCTTGACCGCTGTCCAGTGATCCACTCCTGGATTACTTTGGTACCTCCCTGCTAAACTAATAGCAAGGCACACATCAGGTCTAGTACACAACATTGCATACATGATAGAGCCTATGGCTAAAGCATAGGGAACACCTTTCATTTTCTCTCTATCTTCTGCATTGGTCGGGCATTAAGTCTGACTCAACTTCACACCTTGTAACACAGGCAAGAACCCTTTCTTTGCCTGATCCATTTTGAACTTCTTCAAAACTTTTTCAAGGTATGTGCTCTGTGAAAGTCCAATTAGGCATCTTGATCTATCTCTATAGATCTTAATGCCCAATATATAAGCAGCTTCACCGAGGTCTTTCATTGAAAAACTCTTATTCAAGTATCCTTTTATGTTATCCAGAAATTCTATATCATTTCCAATCAACAATATGTCATCCACATATAATATTAGAAATGCTACAGAGCTCCCACTCACTTTCTTGTAAATACAGGCTTCTCCAAAAGTCTGTATAAAACCATATGCTTTGATCACACTATCAAAACGTTTATTCCAACTCCGAGATGCTTGCACCAGTCCATAAATGGATCGCTGGAGCTTGCACACTTTGTTAGCATCATTTGGATCGATAAAACCTTCAGGTTGCATCATATACAACTCTTCTTCCAGAAATCCATTCAGGAATGCAGTCTTTACATCCATTGCCAAATTTCATAATCATAAAATGCGGCAATTGCTAACATGATTTGGATGGACTTAAGCATCGCTACGGGTGAGAAGGTCTCATCATAGTCAACTCCTTTAACTTGTCAAAAACCTTTCGCAACAAGTCAAGCTTTGTAGACAGTAACATTACCGTCAGCGTCTGTCTTCTTGTTGATGATCCATTTATTCTCGATGGCTTGCCGATCATCGGGCAAGTCAACCAAAGTCCACACTTCGTTCTCATACATGGATCCCATCTCAGATTTCATGGCCTCAAGCCATTTTGCGGAATCTGGGCTCATCATCGCTTCCTCATAGTTCGTAGGTTCATCATGGTCAAGTAACATGACCTCCAGAACAGGATTACCGTACCACTCTGGTGCGGATCTTACTCTGGTTGACCTACGAGGTTCGGAAGTAACTTGATCTGAAGTTACATGATCATCATCATTAGCTTCCTCACTAATTGGTGTAGGAGTCACAGGAACTGATTTTTGTGATGAACTACTTTCCAATAAGGGAGCAGGTATAGTTACCTCATCAAGTTCTACTTTCCTCCCACTCACTTCTTTCGAGAGAAACTCCTTCTCTAGAAAGGATCCATTCTTAGCAATGAATGTCTTGCCTTCGAATCTGTGATAGAAGGTGTACCCAACAGTCTCCTTTGGGTATCCTATGAAGACACATTTCTCTGATTTGGGTTCGAGCTTATCAGGTTGAAGCTTTTTCACATAAGCATCGCAGCCCCAAACTTTAAGAAATGACAACTTTGGTTTCTTGCTAAACCACAGTTCATAAGGCGTCGTCTCAACGGATTTAGATGGTGCCCTATTTAACGTGAATGCAGCCGTCTCTAAAGCATAACCCCAAAACAATAGCGGTAAATCAGTAAGAGACATCATATATCGCACCATATCTAGTAAAGTACGATTACGACGTTCGGACACACCATTACGCTGTGGTGTTCTAGGTGGCGTGAGTTGCGAAACTATTCCGCATTGTTTCAAATGAAGACCAAACTCACAACTCAAATATTCTCCTCCACGATTAGATCATAGAAATTTTATTTTCTTGTTACGATGATTTTTCACTTCACTCTGAAATTCTTTGAACTTTTCAAACGTTTCAGACTTATGTTTCATCAAGTAGATATACCCATATCTGCTCAAATCATCTGTGAAGGTGAGAAAATAACAATACCCGCCGCGAGCCTCAACATTCATCGGACCACATACATCAGTATGTATGATTTCCAACAAATCTGTTGCTCGCTCCATTGTTCCGGAGAACGGTGTTTTAGTCATCTTGCCCATGAGGCATGGTTCACAAGTACCAAGTGATTCATAATCAAGTGATTCCAAAAGTCCATCAGAATGGAGTTTCTTCATGCGCTTTACACCAATATGACCTAAACGGCAGTGCCATAAATAAGTTGCACTATCATTACCATGTCTGCATCTTTTGGCTTCAATATTATGAATATGTGTATCACTACTATCGAGATTCAATATAAATAGACCACTCTTCAAGGGTGCATGACCATAAAAGATATTACTCATATAAATAGAACAACCATTATTCTCTGATTTAAATGAATACCTGTCTCGCATCAAACAAGATCCAGATATAATGTTCATGCTCAACGCTGGCACCAAATAACAGTTATTCAGGTCTAAAACTAATCCCGAAGGTAGATGTAGAGGTAGCGTGCCGACCGCGATCACATCGACTGTGGAACCATTTCCCACGTGCATCGTCACCTCGTCCTTAGCCAATCTTCGCTTAATCCGTAGTCGCTGTTTCGAGTTGCAAATATTAGCAACAGAACCAGTATCAAATACCCAGGTGCTACTGCGAGCATTAGTAAGGTACACATCAATAACATGTATATCACATATACCTTTGTTCACCTTGCCATCCTTCTTATCCACCAAATACTTGGGGCAGTTCTGCTTCTAGTGACTAGTCCCTTTGCAGTAGAAGCACTCAGTCTCAGGCTTAGGTCCAGACTTGGGCTTCTTCACTTGAGCAGCAACTTGCTTGCCGTTCTTCTTGAAGTTCCCCTTCTTCCCTTTACCCTTTTTCTTGAAACTGGTAGTCTTGTTGACCATCAACACTTGATGCTCCTTCTTGATTTCTACCTCCGCAGCCTTTAGCATCTCGAAGAGCTCGGGAATTGTCTTATCCATCCCTTGCATGTTATAGTTCATCACGAAGCTCTTGTAGCTTGGTGGCAGTGATTGAAGAATTCTGTCAATAACACTATCATCCGGAAGATTAACTCCCAGTTGAATCAAGTGATTGTTATACCCAGACATTTTGAGTATATGCTCACTGACAGAACTATTCTCCTCCATCTTGCAGCTGTAGAACTTATTGGAGACTTCATATCTCTCAATCCGAGCATTTGCAAGTCTCTTTACTCGTTCCGTAATACATCATCCCGCAACTAATTCATTAGTTACATTGCTTGCAAGGCTTATAGTGATGTGCATTACCGAGAGGGCCTAGAGTTACCTCTCCGACAATCGGAGTGACAAATCCTAATCTTGATCTATGCCAAATCAACAATTACCATCGGAGACACCTATAGAGCACCTTTATAATCACCCAGTTACGTTGTGATGTTTGGTAGCACACAAAGTGTTCCTACGGTATTCGGGAGTTGCATAATCTCATAGTCATAGGAACATGTATAAGTCATGAAGAAAGCAATAGCAATATACTAAACGATCAAATGCTAAGCTAACGGAATGGGTCAAGTCAATCACATCATTCTCTAATGATGTGATCCCGGTAATCAAATGAAAACTCATGTCTATGGCTAGGAAACTTAACCATCTTTGATTCAACGAGCTAGTCAAGTAGAGTCATACTAGTGACACTCTGTTTGTCTATGTATTCACACATGTACTAAGTTTACGGTTAATACAAGTCTAGCATGAATAATAAAAATGTATCATGATATAAGGAAATATAAATAACAACTTTATTATTGCCTCTAGGGCATATTTCCTTCATCGAGGCCACCCAAACCCTAGAAGAAAGAGCGTCATTGTCGATCTACCCCCTCCCCGATAACTTCGACATGAGGGGGGACGTCGGACATGCATGAGAGAGGCGATCCGCAACTAATCCATTGCTCATATATGCATATGATTCCTTGTTGTGATTAGCTAGGTCTATGTTTGCCACTAATCCATCTCTCATGTTTGTATATTGCCATGTTGTAATATTTGCAGAAACTATGGAAAGAGACTTAGAACAAGAACAGCTGTTGGGGGATATAATCCTCGCCGAAGGTGATCCCTTGCCATTTCTCAATGACACCGATGGTCAGGAAGGAGAGGATGACGGCTCCGATGATCCAACAATGGAGGAGGAAGGAGATCATGACGGCTCCGGTGACCGAATGGCGGAGGAAGGAGATCATGATGACGGCTCTGGTGACCGAACGGAGGAAGGAGCTGTTGCAAAGTCCGGCGATATACATATATATATATATATATATATATATATATATATATATATATATATATATATATATATATATATATTAAGCCTGTGCTGACTTGATGCACTAATTTTTTGGTATGTACATATATTAATGCTTCTTTCTTCTTTTAGCCCTCCGGATCGAGCCAAACTTCCGTAAGGAGACGAGGCCCGAAGAAAAGGTTGCGCCAGGATGAAAGGTTCACGATCACAGAAGTCGTGAAAGATGGCCAACCGATTGCTCCCAAGTGGACCAAGGACGCATTTGTACATCAGTGCGGAGTTGTTGTTAGGGACAACGTCCCGATCAGCATCCAACAATGGAACAAGAATAAGGACGACCCTGAAGTTTTTTATGTCCAGGATAGATAGAAAGATGGTCTTTGGACCTCGCTGATGACAAATTTCAGCCTACCGCCAGAGGAGGAGCCGAATAACCCAGTTATAGAGCGAAAGGTCAAGGAGTTTGCTCTTAAGAAGATGGCAGAACTATTCAGGAACTGGAAGAAAGAGTTGAACATAAAGTTTGTCGATAGAGAGAAGACTCCAGAATTCATCGGTAGATATGAGAAGATAAGAGATAATTGGCCCGCATTTGTGGCCTACAAGAAATCGGAGAAGGGTAAGAAAAGGTCACTGACAAACAAGCAAAATGCTGCAAAGAAGAGGTATCACCATCACACGGGGTTAGGTGGCTACTACAAAGCCCGGCCGTTGTGGGACAAAGCTGAGCAAGACCTGCTTGCTAAAGGGGTCCAACCAGCGACATTGCACTGGCAGATCGTTCAAGGACTTGGTTCTTCGGGGTTGGGGGAACTTTGGACCCAGAAACAGGGGAGTGTGTTTGGACGGACGAGCAACTTGCAATACCAATCCCGAAGCTTCATAAAGCAATCAAGGCATCACGGGAAGGGACGTTCATTCCCGACAGAGAGAAGGACGAGCTAACAGAGGCCCTCAGGAACCCTGAGCACCCTGGACGAACACGAGGCACACCAGGCTCCATTTGGTGGGTGCATGGGTTTCCCGACAGCGGTGGTTATAGAAGCCGAGAGAGAAAGAGGAAAGTGGAAGCAACCGAAATGTAGAGGTTCAGTGCAAGATTAACAAAACTAGAGGAACTTGAGAGCCAGTGAGCTACCGGCCAACCATCTCAGCGGCACGAAGATCCTTGCTTCGACGCTGCCCTAGAAGCTACCCCATCATCTCAGCGGAGAAGCGGCGTGGCTTCCATGGAGCTCGTTCAGCCCGATTTCATGGCCCCTCGCTACCCCGTGGATAGTATCACGGAGGCTGAACATTGCGAGCTAATGACGAAATGCCAGAACCTGACCTTGAAGGCGGCGACCGGCTCTGTTGTACTCCTTAAGCTAAGGGAACTTTTCATTGCCGTCCGATTCCACATGTCTATGCTATTGTGACGGTGGATGAAATAATGGAGGGATTTGAGGAGCTGGAGCTTGACTACCCTACAGGTGAAGGGGAGATTCATTTGGAAAATGCTTTAAAGAGTACCTATCTATGGAGAAAGGAGTACATCAAGCTTCCAAACTGGACGCCTCCTCCTCCCCCTCCTCCGCCGTGTCAGGGCACTCCGCCTCCTCCTCCTCCTCCTCCTCCTCCGGCGAGTCAGGGCGCTCTGCCTCCTCCGACGCGTGAGGGCACTCCGCCTCCTCCTCCACCCCCTCCGGCGCGTGAGGGCGCTCCGCCTCCTCCTCAGCCTCCTCTGGCATGTTAGCGGACTCCGCCGCATCAGCAACGACGGAAGAGAGACGCTGCCGCTCCGGCGGCTAGTAGTATAAGAGGCGGGAACAAATACAGATTTGGTCCAAGCCTGAAGCCTCTTCCAAAGTTACCATATGAGAGGACTGATGAGGAAACCGATGAAATCGTGGAAGCTGAAGTGCAGGCCCATTTTGAATGAAGGAAACCTCCACCTCCGAAGGAAACCGCAGATCCGGTGAAAGTGAAGCGCAGTCTGGATGCCCTTAAGCGACCACCATCGCCTCCGCCGCAATCCAACTATGACTGCTGTATTGAAAGGACATATGAGGAAGCGCGGCGGTCGGGAAGTACTTCCAGTGATGCAAGACTAGCAAGACGAAGAAGTGGGAAAACAATTCCCCAGCTCGGCTTACAGGCGAACCAATCGTGCCCTCCCCCCTCAAGGTGTCTAGCGATATCATCGCTAATCATACGGGGCTAGTGCCTGGTACCAATCTTGGTGATTACCTGTGCGATGATGTACAGTTTGAAACGTTAGAGGTAGTAGAGATCTTCAAATACGAGCACGGGAAGCCTCTCGTCAAACCTGATCATCCTCCTCTAACAACGATGATGCAAAGATTGCATGAATGGTATATGGATAGCTGCAGGATGTCTGGGACTGACAGTTTATTACTGAGAATTAAAGATGAGCATGACCTCATTGGAGTTGAGGTACTGCCTATTGAATTTGTGGAGTTATTTCAGTTATTCAATCAAGACGCCCTCGACAAACAACTCATGACTTGCTACTGTCTTTAAGTATTACTTCAATAATTAAGTCTCTATAGCTCAGCTTGTTCATTGCATGTATATATAATTATCCTCACTATATTATGCAGATTGAAGATCGTCGAATGCAAAAAAGGACAAATCTATGACCTTGGGTTCATTAGCCCAAATACCGTAAACGAATGGTCAGTTCAAAACAGAGTCAAAGATACTGAGGACAACTTGCTATAATCGTTCCTTCGACATCAAAACAAAGGGAAAATACTCTTTCCTTACAACTTCAAGTGAGAGTTACTGTCTTCTACATATTCGGTTTCGCTTACTCAAGGTTATAGTAATGTAACTGATGAGTTATGCGTGCGCGAGTTCCACTTTATTCTGCTAGAGATTAAGCTTGACGGGGAAGTACTAACTGTCTTAGACTCGAGACGTAAAGATCCCCAGGAGTATGCAGACATGACTGCAATGCTCCAGAAGTAAGTTCAATCATTATCACACCATATTGGCAACTTTCGTTCATTTCCTGATATCAAATAATCGTTTTCTTTGCATGGCAGGGTTTGGAAAAAGTTCACTGGAATGGTTCTGGGTCTGTAGAAGGAGCTGCGATTTACACACCCCAAAGTAAGTAGTACTAGCTAGTTTCGTGCATCTCTCATTGATTCTTGTTTCATCAATACCATTATCATGCTTGATTATCAGTTAGATTGAACTCTATTCTCGTAAAGTTCTTGTGGCAGGAAAGCGAGAATAATTTATGTGGATACTATGTTTGCGAATTCATCCGCCACTCGACCTCTGAGCGGGGCTACTCTGACAATCAATTTGAAGTACATAAACAATAATATTCACAATTTTATTTTTTACCATCAATTGTGTGGAGTTCCATTCATATATATATATATATATATATATATATATATATATATATATATATATATATATATGTGTGTATATATATATATATATATATATATATATGTGTATGTATGTATGTATTGACCCCCTTCTTTAAATTAGATGTGGGAGATGTGGCAAGAAGTCCTACCACATGATCGCATACGAGCAATTCAAGAGGAATTGGCGGGATTCTTTCTTGACCACGTCATACATAAAGACGGAGAATACCATACGGAAATTCAATGGGAGTTTGGCGCTTGATGATGTCAGGGATGTTATATTGTATATATGTAGTAGCGTCGGATAGATATACGGAAACTTGTTGTTCGACCAATCTCGGAGAAAGAGAGGTCACTTCTCTCTGTATATGTTCATGATGATCTTTTGTAATTAATGGTTCCTTCATTTGCTTACTAGCGTCGAGTTCTCTCTATATGTAGTAGCTAGCGTCGACCAAGCACTGAGAAAGAGAGGTCACTTCTCTCTATATGTAGTAGCTATAGCTAACACAATATGAAACCACTAAATTAACCCTCCAAAACCCCAAAAAAAACCTTTCATAAAAAAACCCTAGCGCATGCGAGCTGCTGAAGCGTGGCTGCCTTTTGGTCCCGGTTGGTGTTACCAACCGGGACTAAAGGTCCTCCTCCCTGGGCGCCCCAGAGCGGCCACGTGGACCTCCTTTGGTCTCGGTTCGTAAGCCAACCGAGACTAAAGGTTTTGGGCATTAGTCCCGTGTGTTTTGTCCCGGTTCCAGAACCAGGACTAAAGGCCCTCTGGAACCGGGACTAGTACCCTGCTTTCTATTGTGCCTGCAGCGACTGAAGCTCCGTCCTAATCTCATCGGGCACCGAAATTTTAGTCCCATATCACCGAGCGAGCGCCGACCGGCTTAAATAGCCGCGCCGGCGCATGGCGGCAAGCTTCTCTATTGTTGTGTAGATCTATCAATTATCGTTGTGTGCGCAAGATAGCATGACACTAGAATGTATTTCATTACATGACCATTGTTCGTTGTGTGTGTCAAGTTCGTCTCGTTCATGTACGTTGATACCCCTACTACATTGACATTAGCTTTTTTATTTTGTTCATCGATTTTTTGTTGACAAATTGTGATTCATAAAATGCAGTACGGACATGATTGTTACCCTAGTAAAGGAGATAGATCCTGACTATAAATCTTCTCTTCTATGTGATAAATATAGAAGATTCATAGTAACAATCTATCTTCTTTAAAAAGGATACAGTAATGTCAAAAGCTTATCGCTTCTGCACGACCCGGCTATTTAAGCAGGTCGACTAGCTCGTCACGCGATGAGGTGGGACTAATATGTGTGTAAAAATCTTAACTTTGAGCAATTTTCGGTGTGTTTTGACAGCCCAGCCGGCACAAGACGGATGGGATGATCGTCGTGCATGGCGCTGCATGTAATAGGTGTTTTGAAAATAGGGTATGTGGCTGCAAATGGTCAATTTCGAGGCCCGCCTGGTCACTGTCCGCGGGCGCGTTCGGGTGCGTCCACGGACGTTTGAGGGACCAGATTTGTAACCTGCGGTTGTAGATGCTCTTAGCTTTACAGTAGTATGGATATGGACACGCTAACAATAACCTAAAACGTACGGACACACTGCCCGTACATGGTAAGAACGTCTCTAGCAAACCCTTCAAAAGCAGTCGCCGCATTAAATTACGCGGATATACAGGACACGTGAAAAATCCAGCCCTTTCAGATATTGAAAAACGGCTTGGCCGTAAACTTTTTACGGGCAGCCCATAAACCGCCCGCGTTTTTGCTATATACAGCAGAGCATCCGCGATTTAGGATTCACATCCGGTATTTCCCCCTTCCCCCCTTCGCCGCAAATCGTTAGCTTCGGCAAGAAATCCTCCTTCCTCCGGCCGCAGTCTGCCGCGCGCACAGGCACCCAAAGCTCGCCCCAATGTCAAGCGCTGGTTGCGGGAGGGGTGGCTGAGGGGGCCGCGGCGGCTCGCCGCCACGCAGGCGCCGCCATGACGACGAGGTGGGGAGTCCTCCCTCCCCGCTGGTGCAGGAGTGGCACAAAGTGCAGGCGAGGGAGCACGGCACGCTCTCCCGCATCGGTGGCCGGCAGGCGTGGCGCAACTTCGACCGCCTCCACGAGATCTTCTAGCCGACGACCAAGTGTCCCCGGGCGGAGGAGCGCGCGTTCTTCGAGGTGAGGGAAACAGCCGGCGCCGAAGAAGAAAGTGTCGTGGCGCAACTGGAGGCGGCAAGGGAGGAGTACGACCTCGCCTTCATCCTCTCCAACTCCTTGATGGAGTACCATCTTCATGTCAAGAAGGACGGTATGATGAGTGGATTTAGGTTTTAAGTTTGTGGTATGAATTATGTTGAGTTTCGGTGATGCATGTGACCCGAATTAGTAGTTTAAATTATGCGGTATGTGTTTACCGGATCTGATCTTTCATGCTGTCCACGGTACAGCAAATTCGGTTTATGGTATCCCGTAAACGAAATCTACGACACCGCCGTTTGCAGGATGAGATGCTCTAATACTCCATAGAACAATACGCCACTGTCTTACGTGCATAGCTTCCCTTTTCCCATACGCCCAAGTCTAGTTTGCATTGCATTCTAGTGCTGAACTGCAGAGCAGATTCACCTCTCTCCGACAGGGGGACGCGCGCAGGCGAAGCACGCTCCTCGTGGCCTCGCTCCGGTTTCCGGCCTCTTGCTCACGTTCTTTCCTCCGTGCCCTCTCCCCTGTCCGGCCTCTCGCCGCCCCTACGCATCGTACGTTACCTCCCGCACAGCTATTCCATCCCATGCACGCGCTTGCTGCTTGCCTACTTGGTTCCACCCGTACGTCGTTCCCGGACCCGGCCGGGAGTACGAGCACACGCGGCACGGCCGTCGCACACCACTCTTCTCTGTCCTGCGTGCGTACATGCATGCATGCCGTTCCTTGCCGACCGTAACTTCTCAGCAGTCTCAGGGCGTCGATCGATCGCGTCTGCGGAGAGGCAACGATCGCCTTCCGCCCCTTCGCTGTAGCCACTTAATCTATGCTTCCAAAACCCCTCGCGTGTTCATTCATTCGTGTTCAGTAATGCGGTCGACAACGATCGATCGGATTTCTTGTCGTACGTACGCGCGCGATGAGGCCCATACATGGCCGATTCCTTATCATCATTACAGTAGTTGAACCCTTGAAGTGACTAGAAATGATATCGAGTGAGACACGGCCGAGCCGCGGGAAAGCGGTGCAAGCTTCGCCCCGGAATTAACCGGCGACGTGCATGCACATGCACCCTCCGAAGCTGTACCTGTACGTATGCTATGTAATGTACCAAACGTACGTACGTACATGCATGCATGCTAGCTTAGCACTGTCAATCGTGGCGTGCTACTGTTGCGATACACGAGTATGTACATACTTCTGTTTCCTAATTTGCCTCATCAGGTGTACAGGGCACGGACTGGGCTGTTTTTCGAACTGCATCTTCTGATCGACAGCCCTGTCCATCTTTGATCATGTGCATCATGTGCCCCATGAACAGGGCAGACATGACGGGCGCTGAATTAGGGTTCGTATCAGAGCATGAGCCGCTGGGCTAGGCTGGGCTAATTCCACGCCGTCGGTCGCGAGATTTTCGTGAGGTCCTTTCTTCCACGTTCCATCGTCTCCGCTAGCTTCTCTAGCTACCGTATGACTTCGTCGCTACCGCCCAAAGTCAGTCACCACTCACCACCTTTGATCTGACATCCTTGAAAGGCCAGATGTTACCTGAGTACGTACGTCGTCGGTGCCATCTTCGTCGCGTGCAGGGCGAGAAATTTCATCAAATCACGGCACGTTTTACATCCAGGTTAGCATTTTTTTTTTTGAGAATCTACATCCAGGTTAGCTGTCCTGCTGGCTGCTGGACCGATCGTTCGGCTGGCCATTGCATGGTCATGGCCGCGCCTAGTCTAGTCTAGATAGCTACACGTACTGAGTGATCCTTGGCTCCATCTCCACGCGTGACGTGCGCATGGGCTGATGGAGGACGAGGAGTACCAGGAAGAATGATGTGCCAGCCCGCGCGAGAGCCATGCCGCCGGTGTCGCCGGAGCCTGCCGCCCCACCGGCCGGATCTGATTAACAGCGGGAGAGGAGGACTGCCCCGCGGCGTATTTCGGGTAATTAGCGCGAGCGGCTATTTATTGCTGGGGCGCGCAGTTCTGGTACGCCCGGCGTGCCGATCCATCGACCAACCGTCCAACTGCTAGCGCTGCTGCACATATCTCTCGCAGATCTCGACCGACCGCCGCGGACGGCCGGCCGTGAGGACCGCGCGCAACACCCCACCGGCCGGCCGTACCCACCTCCGGCTGGCTGCCCACAGCATGCATGCCCCTGCCGGTTGCCCCGCCCTGCATACTCAGTGAACTAGCGATCCACTGATCCTCAAAAAAAAAAAAAAAAAACTAGCGATCCACTAGTGCCACCACGTTACGCTCTTGAAGCTTCGCCTTCGGAGTGCCCCCCGGTAGCTCGCTCGTCCGGTAAAACAAAACATGTAGTACATCCAATGAAGCACACAATTTTTTTTCAAGAAAACTCCCAATCTATTCATCAATTATCATACAAAGAACACTAGAAATTATAAAAATTACATCCAGGTCAATTAACCATCTAGCAACAACAACGACTATAAGCAATGAAGCGAACCGAAGATGCGCCGCCGTCATCGCCCCTCCTTCACCGGAGCTGTGCAAAACTCATTGTAGTAGACAGTCGGGGAGTCGTTGTGCTAAGGCCCCGCGGGACCAGCGCACCAAAACAGCAACCGCCGTCGATGAAGAGAACGTAGATCAGAAGAATCCAACCTGTAGACACACGAACATAGACGCACCAAGACTGGATCCATGAAGGTCCACCGAAGACCAACGCCGACCGAATCCCGCTGAAGACATACCTCCACATGCCTTCCAACGACACTGTACACGCCGCCGGAACGGCGACTAGACGGGGAGAACCTTATTCCAACTACGGAGAGCCGCAATAGTCGAGTAGGACACAAACCCTAATCAGCCTTAAAAAAAACCTAAAAACAGAACAGGAGCGCTTCCACTGGCGAGGGCCGAGGTCCAGCAATGCCTCCATAGCTCTAAGGCCAACTGAGATAAGGTAGATCAGCGGCAGCGCGGGCGGGAGGCCTGAAGGCCCTCGTCCTGGGAGGAGTTTCTTTGAGAGCTAGATGCGATCTCGCTAATGAACCACGCAAATTGCTGAAACAGGTTCATTTCTCGAGAGTGAAACAAGTTCGATGCAGAGGCCGATATAGTCCGTACGTATGTATGTAAAACTGTACACACCTCTCCATACTGGCGCCGGTATTGTCGAGCAAAGCAAAAACGGTCATGACATGGATATATGGCTACGTACTGCTTGGACCACAGTAACCGAACCGAAAATGAAAGGCAGCACCAAACTGGCCGGGCCATGGGCGGGCGCGTGGGCCGCAGGGGCACTTGACGAACAATCATGCGTGCATGCACGACCCATGGGAGGAAGGACGTGCGTGGTACGTACGCGCTCGATCGGCCGGCCTGGCCTGACCGTCAACATAAATGTTACACCGGCGTACCACAACATGTCTGGGGAATTAACATGCATGCTGCGCAAAGCTAGAGATGGACCGATCGAGAGATTAAAACCAGATAGCCGCGCATCGGCCAAAGTAAATTGCAAGAGACGAGCGCCAGAGGCCAGAGTTCGCACGTACACCGTCCGGTACCACGCCGGAGTACCGGACCCCCACCCCCTGTCCCTGCCTGCCTGCCTGAATTAATTCTGAGACACTGAGGCTCCCGTCATGTGGAAATTCGAGGGGATTTATTGCCGAGGTAAGGGGTTTGGCAGCGCTGCCTGCACGCCGGTCAGGTACCCAGGTCCGTGGGACACATGGAATTAGCCAGGGTGTGTGGTGCAGTGCACCCACCATCAATTCATCCATCACACCACTAGATCAACGACGGGCAGGTTCGCTTGGGGCTGGATTTTGCCCATTTATTAAGGGTCCAATGATTGGGGTGTAGTGTTCCTTGCAGGTGCAAGTGATAAAAAGGGCCGGACGCGGTTCAATTGAGTTCGGGTGAACAGTAAAATAAAATAAAATAAACTAATTTTTTTACAAACATTGACAAAAGTTATAAGAGCTGGTAAGGATTCATCATGAAATCATATTTGTGGAAGTCATGGTAAAAAAAAAATCGATACTCTGAAAATACTACTTTCAAAAGTATTTTGGAGCATTGATTTTTTTTACCACGATTTCCATAAATGTGATTTCATGATGAATTTGGCAAGTTCTTAGAACTTCTGTCAATGTTTGTTAAAAAACATTCAAATTATTTTGAATTTTTTTCCAATTTTACTATTCACCCGAGTTCATTTGAGCTCGGGCTGAGAAAGTTAGTTTCCTTGTGCTAGCCCATATAGTTGCATCACAAAAAAAAATGCGAGTGAGGTTGCATCACAATTTCATAAAAGAAATTACTCCCCCAATCAGAAACTACATGGTGTTTCGCACATGTCTACTTGCTAACTATATTAGTAAATTTTAGGCATTAGAACATCTTTAACGCAGACCCTTAACCACCCACATACCTGTGGACCGTCATCCAACGCGGTACTCCATCGGTCCATGGACTGATCCGGAAGTCCGTTTTTCCGCAAACTAAAACCAAATAGGAGGGCTTTGCGGGAGTCCGGACATCATGTATTCTCTCTCCGTCCAAATGCACTGCTCATTATTTGCTATTTGGCAGAAGCCACTAACACATGGCGACGGAAGGTTGCTAATTAGCGTAGCATTTGAGGAAAGCAAGTAGTGCTACTTTAGGATTTGGCGGAAACTAGCATGACATGATGGCGGAAGATCCTGATCACACAGCGCATATCGTAACACTACTAATCACATAGTAATAAATGGCGAAACTCTCTCCGTTGGATGATGGAAGCTCCTAATCACGAACTCCCTTCGTGAAAAGTGCACATACAATTTTTTTAGCATAAATTAAGAAGTGGAGTCAAAAATGCATTGGAAAGTTGCAAGCTGACATCTCTCTCCTCTTTAAACCTGAGTGGGTGCTGGCTTTGTCCAACTCACTCCAGGATTGGTGCACTGACAAAGCAAGGAACAAAGCAGCCCGCAAAGACGTCAGAACTCTATTCATGCTAGTGCTATGGGAGCTAGGAAAACACGAGAATGCAATTGTCTTTGATGGTGCAACACCATCCATTGCACATGTGCTGCAAAAAATGCAAGATGAAGGGAGGACATGGAAGAAGGTTGGCCTATTCAAGTGCGACACCACAGCGTTCTTTGGGAGTTATCCAGGTGGGTGAGTGAGAGGAGTTAGCCATCCTTAGGTAGACCGGCTAGGCTGGGTGGAGTGGGCGTTTCATACGCATTGTAAACAACGGTTGTATGAGGGCTCTTTACCCCTCCTTCTTCTATAATATAAAATACGCACACTTATGCGTATTTGAGAAAAATAATAAAAATTACCCGACCCCCAATGAGCTAGATGCAAGTAGAAATTAAGGAGACCATGTGTAGAATGTTATTAGTTTCGATTACCGTGTGATGAGAGAGAAGCATTTTTTCTACTTTAAAGTGCATTAGGAAGATATAAATACGCTCTTTTGTGAACAAATTTTAAAGCCAAATGTATACTCTTCACCGGACGGTGGAAGTAGTGCCTATCTTGAATGGTGGAAGCTCTTAATCATTAGTTGGCACAAGATTTTCACGTGTAATCACGTGGAACGCTACTAATTGATAGAAAGTTGTTTACAACTATGTTTTTTAAGTGAATATAAAAAACAGAAATTTGAGGTACAAAGTTTGATGGTTGATTATCACATCACTGTCCGCGGACTGGTTTCTACCAGTCCGCGGACGGATACGATGTCCAATTTGAGGGTCAGCATTGGAGATGCCATTATATTTTTTAAGGACGCTAATAACGCCCACACGTGTGGTGGGAGCGACACCCGCCCACACGTCCTATAACACACAGACTATGCCACGTCACCGCATGTATGCATGTGAGAATCTTTTTGGATTTTCAGTTTTTAAACGGTTTTATATCTTTAATGAAAAATCCGATTGAAGATCCGTTTTCATCATTAAATCCATCGCGACGAGATATTCGAAACTAGATCTCATATCAATATGTTTCGACGACTTTTAAAGTTGCCATCTCTATTGCACATGAATCGCCATGGTGTTTACACTGAAGTTGTTATGATATATTTCAGCTATTTTTTCTATATTTAAAAGTAATTTTTGACATATTATAAAACAGGGAATTAAGAAACTAGACTTGTCATGAACCATAAACTAAAATTTCCATGATACATGCACTTAAAATTGCCATGATTCGTACGAAAAATAATTTTCATGGTCAAAGTACTGGAATTGCCATGATAAAAATAGTAAAATTGTCATGCTCTATAAACTAAAATTGCCACATGGCAACTTTAGTGTAACACTTTGGCAACTACAGTGTAAACATCATGGCAACTTTTGGCAAAAAAAAAATTTCGTCGAAACATATCAACATGGGATCTAGTTTTGAAGATCTCGTCGAGACGGATTTAATGATGAAAACGGATTTTAAATTGGATTTTTTAATTAGGAGATAAAACATTTTAAAGCCGAAAACCAAAAAGATTCCCGCTAATGTCATCTGTTTCGATGTGGCAAAATGAATGGTACTGGAGGCGTTTGGGCTATGTTGCTTCATGCCACACGTGTGGGCGTTAACATTTGTGGTTTTTAATTAGGTATTACATTCTTTTAAACAAATCTAATGATAATTCATGTGGTTATATATACAGTTTCACTCGTGCATAGAAATTTGAGTGTATTCCCACAGGACTCACATTTAGTGAAAAACAATTAAGTTTCTTTAGTACTTCATTTAGGATGACGCAGATCTTTGTATGTTCTTGATTTTGGACTTGCTAATGATCATGACAATAAAATTATAGCATATCTTTATATCATTTGTGACATAGTCGGTCATGGTTGTGTAAAATTAACTAATGTCCTTAGTCTTATGGATCATGATGAGAGCACCCTTGTAACATGACTTGTGACCATCATGGTATTAAATATGAGAGAGCTGCGGGGCGGGTGAGAAAAGGCCCCTCAATCATGTTTATATTCTAACTACATGCATTAAATGGTATGATATATTATAGGGTGATGGTATTAGAAGATAGGAACTAGTGAAGGCTGCTAGCTAGGGTTTGTGATGCGTTGGCATGGGGATTGGAGAAAAAGTTGTTGAGGCTGCAGAGATTATACATGGTTTGGTACGCTTGGGACATTGTTGTGTTGAAGGATTTGGCTTATGAATTTTAGTTATGCAAGCAAAGCCCTCTTCTATTCATACTTCTAAGATTAAATATGCATATACGCATTCGTGGGTCATTGATTAGTCTTTATATAAGGTTTTGACTCACTGTTTTATTTCTTACGAGTACACCTATCACATATTGTCAATATATAATTATATATCACATATCTCACATCACATTCATGCATATAAACATTCTCACATACCAAACATTGCACATGGTTGCATACACATTCATTAACGAACATCAAGATAGGAGGTATTGATGTGCCTCGCTAGGGGGTTGATCTTTCGATCAGAGTCACTCCTTTGATTTGGGCAGAAATCGATCTTGACAACCCGACCACACTAAGCAGTTATAAATGTTTGCCACTACTATTGCTCTGTGTTGCCGGCTCGGTGCCTCCATAGAAATGACGAGCTCCCTTGAGATTCATACCCATAAGTATTGGGGATCGATTTTAGATCTTTCTGATAAGAAGACAATCGAATCCAACAAGGAGCAGAAGAAATTGGTCTGTAAAAATTAGTTAGGAATTATTGTTCAAATTGGAAAGAGTGGCGTCTATGTGTTTAGATTGATAGGATTATTGCGAGTACTAAAAGAACAATGAAATCAAAAGAGTGAAACAAGTTGATTAGTCCTTAATTGTGTTGAGGACAAGCCGGTTGTACTCTTGTATCAACCAAACCGTTTTGAAGGACGACATGACTATATCACCCAATTATTAAATTCAGAATTATTTGCGTTGATCCTAGATACTTGATTTTTTTCATGTGGATAAAGCATAAACTTATATACTGCAAAACCCTTGACTCATGTATACTTATGATTATACTGTTAGCAAGCATACAAAAACACTAAGAGTAATTAAGGCAAATAAACATAGTGTTATGATCTTGGGTTCCTATTCAACCCTCATGCTATAACTCATAACTTAGGACAATAATCTACCACCTAGACTTTCCCTTGTAGACTTATTATAACGCACCATTCACAACCAAAACTGACCAGAGCCGGTGACGTCTAAGCCAAGTATACATCCCACAACACACCCACCATCCGGGGCGAGCAGTAGAAAGAGCCCGGGTTCGCAAAGCACTTCCAGATCCGAACGAGGCCAGGCGATGAAAGCGCCGCACAGCGCCCCATCAACCCCACCAGTAGCCGAGTGGGCAGAGAGTCATGATAGCCGCCTCTCGAATGCGTGGGGCAGCACGCACGGTGCAAGGCCAACCCCCCGAGCCATCCGACACGTGTCCTACTATGTTGGCTTCTCGCCGTCATGACCCCTGGCCGGGTGGCCGTCAGGGCCCACTGGGTGGACAATCACACGCAGAGCCGGGCGCACTGGTGTGTCCGGCTCGCGTGAGCAATGCAGCCCCACAGGGGGCGAATACACTGACGGGCCGACCCCGCCTCGCCTGTCGGGCAACGATGAACACCACAGAGAGGTGGCCTCGGCTGCGCCCGTGGCCCAAGCGTCATGGACCCCGAAAGACGACCGGGTGTGGGTAGTCCGCACAGAACAGATAGCACAGAGGGCACTCCCGGAGGCGGGTACTCCAACATTCTTTAGAGATGTATTATGTCTCCAATAGTGGGGTGCCTGTTGGATCTATATTGAATAAAGGCCAAAAACTAAGATCAAGGATTCAAGGTGAATATTTTCTACAAAAGGAGATAATTAACATATAAATATACAATACTAAAAAACATATAAATATACGTAATATGTTTCACAATAGAAGAATTCTTACCACATAAGGTGTGCATATATCATCCATCAGAATGATCTTGGAGAACACCAAAAATCAGAAACTCTCCATTCCCTTTGAACGTCCAATACTGAAGAAAGAGACCACGCCCCCCCCCCCCCCCCCCCCCCCCCCCTCCCCTCGTATGCACCATCTTTTGGTCGTCACTTTCATACTCCATTCTTTCTCTACAACAAACAGCCAAGTGGAGCGGAGTAACTACTATAGCTAGCTAGAGAAGATCAGAGAGAGAGAGAGAGAGAGAGAGAGATAAAAGGGCCAGTTGGGACGCAGCAGGTAGCCAAATACGAGGAGGAAGCCGCTTGCTGGACTCGAGGAGAGGAGGAGGAAAAGTAAGTAGCACAGAGGTGATTCAGGTCAGCGCGCGGCAGCTGCACGAAGTGAGCAGAAAACTTCGTCCCACGGAAAAGGGTGCGTACTCTACTCTGGCGCTCACCGTACGCCGGCTTTGGATCCATTTGGTTCCTTCTTTAATTTGTTCCTAAGTTTCTCTCCCTTTTGCTACGTTCTTCTTCTTTCTCGCCGACTTCTTTCTTTCTTAGTTCTTTGATTCTTTGATTTCCTCGTGCTTCTTTCTTGGTGCCTGGCTATTAACTAATCCTACCTACGTCTTTTTTGGTGTTTTTGATCCCATCAAGCACAAATGCCCACAGCCTCACTGCCTCTTATTGCCCTCTTATTGTTCTATATTGATCTTGCGTTGTTGGATGGGATAGTAGTAGCCCATGTGCGCGGCAGCCTTGTCAATGCTCTCACTTTGGCGTGGCGAGAAGGAAGCTAAAATCAGGATCATGGACGGTTGGAATAAATCGGTGAACAAAATAAATTCTACTGATTTGTCTCGACCATTTTTGTCAAGAAATGTACAGTTACGTTAAGTTTTTCTAATTTTGTAGAGGTATCGAAGAATAATCTGCACTTTCTTAGAATAGCTTCATGCCATCTGGGCAGTGTGTGTGCAGATATGGCAAGAATAAAATTTATGATCCATTCCCCTTCCCCATTTCCTTTTGCTGCTCCAATTTCCCATACCAAACTTTCCAGAAGGGAAACCGTCACGCCTGACCGTCTGTCTTCTCTTTCTTGCTTGGGATTTGGATCTCCTTCGCCAGGAAGCTAGACCGACCCATCCATCGATCGATGGCCTCCTCATCGGCGTCGTCGTTTCCAGGCTCCGTGATCACCATGGCATCCTCGGCGGCGGCGGTTGGCGCCGCGAGCTCCGGGGCGGCCGGCACGGGCTCGCCGTGCGCGGCCTGCAAGTTCCTCCGGCGCAAGTGCCAGCCCGACTGCGTGTTCGCTCCCTACTTCCCGCCGGACAACCCGCAGAAGTTCGTTCACGTGCACCGCGTCTTCGGCGCCAGCAACGTCACCAAGCTGCTCAACGAGCTGAACCCGTACCAGCGGGAGGACGCGGTGAACTCGCTCGCCTACGAGGCCGACATGCGCCTCCGCGACCCCGTCTACGGCTGCGTCGGCGTCATCTCCGTCCTCCAGCACCAGCTCCGCCAGCTCCAGCAGGACCTCACCCGCGCCAGATACGAACTCTCGAAGTACCAGGTAGTAATTATGTACGCATGATAGAATGCATCAAGTGTATTTCTCTAGTTATTAACTTATTATACATGTCGCAATTTGCTCGTCTTAACGGCTCTAGTTTTGCATCTAGGCGGCTGCGGCGGTGGCGGTCTCGGCGTCTGTGGGTTGCAACGGGACGCCGGCAATGGCGGATTTCATCGGCAACACGGTGCCCAACTGCACGCAGAACTTCATCAACATCAGCCACTCCACGGCGATCGGCGCGGGTCTTGGGTTCGGGCACGACCAATTCGCGGCCGTTCAGATGCTGGCCAGGAGCTACGAGGGGGAGGGCGCTGTCGCGAGACTCGGCGTGAACGGCGGCAGCAGCGGCGGCTACGACTTCGGGTACACATCAGCCATGGGCGCCGGGCCGGTGTCCGGCCTCGGCCCGCTGAGCGGCGGACCGTTCTTGAAACCTGGCACGGCCGGTGGGGACGAGAGGCACACCGCCGCGCAGTAGCGCCCGGTGTTCGATCCGACATCCCATCGATCGATCTTTGGCAGGTTCGGCTTTCCTTGCCACACATGCTCAATTGTTAGGTTTCCGTTTAATTACTTTGTTAGGTTTCTATTGCGCTCGCATATTTATATATATTTTCTTGGATCATTCATTTCATATGGTATAGTAAACACAATAGTACTCTTTTTTCACACCAGGAAGCTACCGTATACTATACGCTGAGATCGATGCATGCAGGCAAATCCAACTTGATTTAATTTTGCCCAATTTGGGGTTTCATAGAGAGGCACTATATATATATAATACTATTTGAGATGGACAATTATGTTTGCACTGTGCTCCTGTTGGTTTGCTCATTCACTGTGTACATACTAGCTTAATCAGGAGTGTACTTTCAACTCAGCTAGCTTGAACTGCATCGGTTTCTGATTGCTTCCTGTTGAACACCACTGTGAAATTACTAGCTAATACATGCATGTGCATGCTTTGCCCACACATTACAATGAACAATTTATCTGACCAAAAAGAAATACAATGAACAATTTCTTAGGCAACTGTAAGTGTAGCACATGTAGGAAACAATTTTGTAACTCAGTTTATCGATCGTTCCATCTTTAATTAGGTGCTTTATTTTTGTAAGTACCGAAGAAACAGCATATCGTCTCTCATGGTCATGGTAATAAAACATACTCCTCCGTCCCAAAATAAGTGTCTCAACCTGCGACGGAGGGAGTATATCTTAATTTATGTACTGCTATATAACGTTGGATGCAAAAAGAGTGTGTTCCCGTACTAGATGACTTTGGAGTCGATCTGGATGCGTACTTGCAATAGTTGATATTTCATGTCGTGCATGCACAAGTGTTCCCTTGAAGTAAAGATTAGAAAAAGGAAAATGTTGAAAGATCTAAAACATAAGTACTAAAAGGCTCTCGTATGTTTGTCTCTGCACTCTCTATACTCTATATGTTCCAACCTACAGCTAGCTGATCATGACCGGCATATATATTTAATTTGTCATACACTTATTTTGTGCTAAAGTAGAAATAAATTAACTGGTGATAATATCCTATTGCAAGAAAATGAGTACACTAATTCTGTGGTGGAACATTTATTTGTTATAAATGGTACATTGAGCCATATTTTAGTAACAATAATCGATATATTGCACCTAATATTATTGGACTTTGTCTATGCCTAATATGAGTAGACTGAATTTTCTGATATCTAAGTTGGTGGAACATTTAATCTTGATCTCCCCATCTGTGCAAGAGTCCCAATGCGGAGACATCGGAGCGCTCAGGGCATCTACTTAGATTTAGAAAACACAGAGTTTGTAGTTCTAGTCCTGATTTAAAGATGACACTTTAATTCTGGTCGGTTGATGACTTTGTTAATTTAAAATTGGGCTCTTCTTGATCATTCCTTTTAAAAATAGCTGACAGTTATTTTAACATATACATTGCCAACCAGTTGAATTTACTTTAATTAAGAAGACAAAACAGCATTTTCCATATTAGCCAAAGGCGGCTATAGTTTGTGAATAGTATCATTTCACTTTTTTTACAAGGCCCACACGTATTTTAGAAAAAGAAATTGACCACTAATTTGATCAACAGAATATTAGTTGCTTACATCTTACATGCCACAAGAAATTTATAATTGGATTCACATTTAAAAGAAGTTTCAAATGACATATTTTCGTGACATGTAACAATGTTTTGGTGATCACATTAAGGGTCGATGTTTATTTAAAATACTTACGGTCTTATAAACCTGAACGATTGGAGGAGTGCGGTTAAGGAGGTCGATGCATTATGTTTAAGCTTGGCTCATTTGTTAGCTCTTTTGTTTCACCCTCTAATGCGCTTGTTAACATCCGAGCAGATAAAATGGCCTGAGGACTTATCCACCAAGCTGAAGACTGGACTTGTGAAATGTCCTGAAGATCGTTTTATGTCTACTCCATTTTACGTGCAGAAAAAAAAGGGAGTTATCGAACCAATTAGCACTGCTTGTTTAATTCGTTGATGTCTTTTGTTCCCTCTATAGAATTCGAACCATATATGTATCCCTATATATATTCCCAGCAGCGAGTGTGTGTGTTGTTTGAGGTTTGATGATCTAGTAGTGCTGCTGCTTTCTTGTCCATTTGATATGCAAAATGTTACAAACGTAGTGGTATGAAATATGAAACTGATAACAGCCGCTGGACTTTTACGGTTTTACCTGGACCAATTGCATGCAATTACATTAGGATTTCAAATACACTATGTTATTTCTGGTGAAAGGCTTTGACTTTGACTTCTGACGATCTACTCCGGGACCTCTGTAGAAACATGAATATGGAGATGCTGCAACTACACTTTGCTTGCTGCAGGGGCGTGCATGCATAGATATTGATAGACTTCTGCAGTAGTACGTACTCCGGGACCTCTTATTTGCTAGGCTGCATGCTAGGGCAAACGAGGCAATGAGTAGCTAGCATGCATCCCCGTCAGATATGATCAGAGCCGTCGGGACGTCACATCCTGACCAGATACTGGTACTACTACCTAGTGCACGTAGATCACACAAACAGCCCCGTCTCAGAGGGAAAGAAACGGTGAATACTTCTGTTATCTTCGTGGAAAATTATTGGAATACATTCTCGAGTTCCAATGACCGTGTGCGATTGGACCTAATCACCTAAGCATCAAAGGCAAGGAGATGATAGGGAATGGGGAGGATGTTAATCCACAACGAAATGATCCTGTTGTTTGGAAGCCTCCGGATCGAGAGTATTTTAAGATAAATGTGGATGTTAGTTTTGTGGAGAGCACGAGATCTGCTAGCGGTGGGGTTGTCGCTAGGAATCATCTGGGAGAAGTCCTGGTGTCATCCTGGGATTTTATTTGTGGGTGTTCGGGAGCGGAGGAAGCGGAACTTCGTGCATGCCTCGCAGGGCTATACATTGGTATTATTTTTCACAAACCAATTATTCTGAAAACCGACTGCTCTTTTGCTGCATCCTTTCCCGCAAAAGAAACTGTTGATAGGTCTTCTTATGTGGATCTAAAAACGGAAGCGATCAATGCCTCCAAGTTTATTGAGGATCTCAAGATTGTTAAGATTGATAGACAGGCTAACAAGGTAGCGCATGAGATAGCAAAATTTAGTTTTGATAGCAGGTCTGATGGTGTGCTTTGTAATTGTGTTTCGCCCTGCGTGGCAAACTATGTAATGAACGATTGTAAGACTCTTGCTACTTGATCAATATATGGGTGGGGTTTTCAAAAAAAAAAAGAATGGATCATGACAACATATGTTGCCACAAATTAAGTAGTAGTAACTTAGAATAAATGCAGGCACATATATTAGACACTTTGAGCAAAGCTCTCGAGAACATGCTTTCTTTCGCTTTATAAATACAGCAATTACCTTACGACATCTCCAATAGATGGTCTATATGTAAAAATAACTAACTTTTGGATTTTCTGAGGCAAAAAAAGCTCTCCAACATATGGTCCATATGCAAAAAACAAAAAAACATCTCCGCCTCCCGGAGATGTAAAATACAACACATCGCAGTGCAAATTTACATCTCCGAAGGCAGGAGATGTAAAAACCACGGCCACGCGCCAATGCCCAACCGCCCTTTAGTTCATTTCCCCCCTTCTTCCTCCCGCCCGCCGCAGCTCCCCACCCCGCCGCAGCTCCCCGACGCCGCCTCGCCGTAGCTCCCGACGCCGCCACGCCCCTACCCCGACACCGATTCCATCCTGCCTGGGCCGCCGTCCGCCGTCGTATGGGCGGATCTGGCCGTCGCGGCACAGCGCCGCCCCAGCCCCGTCCACCCCGGCCCCGCCCGCCTCCGCCCCGCCCCGCCCGCCTCCGCTCCGGCCTCCGCCCATACCGCACGTTGCCGCCCCGCTCCGTCCACCTCCGCCCCGCCCCGCATGCCGCCACCCGCTCCCCGCTCGGCCGCCGCCCCAACCTCTCTCCACCCGCCCCCGCCCCGACTCGCTCCGGCCGCCACCGCCACCCAATGGCGCCGAAGGGCAAGTCGGGTTTCTTCGGCGTGAGGGCGAAGCCCTCCGGGAACTTCAGCATGGAGTTCTCCGACGTCGGGCGGCGTAGGTGGCTCGACACGTATCCCACCGCCGATGAGGCCGCGCGTGCCTACGACGTGGCGGTGTGGCGTGCCGGACGGCCGAAGACGGACCTCAACTTCCCGGAGATCGAGACCCGGGCGATGGCGGAGTGGCTCGTGCCGTAGGGCATCCGGATGGAGGAGATGCCGG
Source organism: Aegilops tauschii subsp. strangulata (assembly GCF_002575655.3). Taxonomy (NCBI): domain Eukaryota; kingdom Viridiplantae; phylum Streptophyta; class Magnoliopsida; order Poales; family Poaceae; genus Aegilops; species Aegilops tauschii. Next base: position 364,903,012 of record NC_053035.3, on the reverse strand, counting down.
CGAAGAAGAAGAAGAGACCGGCGGTTGTCGTCACTCTCAGTGAGAGCGATGAGGCAGCGATGGCTCGGTTTGCGCGGGAGCATACGGAGTACGTCCAGGTCGAGCAGGAGTTCTACTGGAAGTGTGATGCCGAGGAGAAGAAGAAGAAGGAGGAGGAGGCCGACCCCTCGACGGTGATCCCCATCGATCAGGAGTTCTGCTAGTTTAAATTTATGTCATATGTGTTTGAACTATGTTTGTATTTGATGTTTGAACTATGTTGAGATGAAGTAGTAGTTGGTCGTTTCCAGAATTTTACATCTTCGTTTTGGACCATTTGTTGGAGTTGCTCTTTTACATCTCCGTTTTGGACCATCTGTTGGAGTTGAGCCTTTTTCGAAGATGTAAAAAGTACTTTTTGGTGATGTAATTTTTTACATCACCGGTTTGGAGCACCAAAATATACATCATCTATTGGAGATGCTCTTATCATTGCACACCAATGTTTAAATGTAGGAAACGTAACTAAGTCTGCTAGGGCAACAACACAAACATGCCCTAATAAAAGTACTCCCTCCGTCCCACAATATAAGAGGTTTTTGCAAGTTAAAAAAACTTGAAAAAATGTCTACATTGTGGGACGGAGTAGTAGAAAAGAGGCCACCAAGTGGCTAGTAGATCAGTGGCTTGATGGCAGAGAAAGGCGGCGTCTTGCCGCAGTCAGCACGTCCATCATGCTGCCTAACCGGTCTTGGTCCCGCTGCCTAGAGAGTGGGTGCCCGTGATGTAAAAAAAACTAGAAATCTGAAGATAGAATAAGTGGCCCGTCGTAAGAAGACTCGCTCGATAATCATCTTGTTACAAAGGGCCCAAGTCATCATTGCGAACACTAACTAGAAGAGGTCTCTCCACCTACCTGTCTGGATGACCCGAGTTTCCATAAACTCAGCCAGGTCCAGGGCCTCCCATTAAGGTCCTAAAGCCTCACGGACAAAGCACCACAGAGAGCGGGTAGTGGGACAAGTGAAGAAAATGTGGCTACCCATCTCTAGGACACCACACAGAGGGTAGAGCCCACCTCGAGGCCCATGTCGCTGGTGACACATGAAGATATTTAATTTCAAGGGAGGGGTGCTTTCCACAATGGTGTGGTCCACACGAGAGCCGGCATATGACATAGGCCATGGTATGCCGAGCCTAGACTGCAAAATCTGCTCTATTGTTTGACAAAAACCATGGTGAAGAAACAGGAAATGTCACCAAAAATCATTTTCTGTGACGGTCAACCGTCACTAGCTGTTTTCCTCCCAGTGTAGCGCCCTTGGCAACTTTGGCGACGTATTTGGCCGTCATTAGGCATGTGCATATTCTACGACGATTTGTAGTGTCACATAAAATGTTCGGTGTTGCAAAAAATGTCTGGTGGGCTAGAAAAATGATTAAAAGAATGGTGTGTTAGTGTTGAGAACGCAGTACATGGTTTTTCTGCCATGGTAGAGTTTATAACATATTTGAATTAAGGGGCAATGAGTTGAGATAATCCTATCCAAATCCATTGATTTTTTCCATACGTGTTTTCATTGTAGTGAACTATGAGAGCACGAACGGGAAAATATGATCCATGGAATAATATTGCATTACTAGTTCTAAATTTCACTTGAAATAATGTACCGCAATAGCAAAGGGACCGCCAATTTAGATAGTAGTACTACAAAAGGACATAATTCTTAATACTATTTAATATGTCTGACCATAGAACATACATGTGCATCATCATCACATCAATACCAACAGTAGTATAAAATTGACCTATAGAGATGAACAATCATGAGGCAACACGACAGAGAGACATAACTACTCATCTGATTCTGCAACAATGAAACGGAGGAAGAGAAAACTCTCTGCACGTCCATGGTGGAACACGAGATTATCATGTCTCCATATACATGTCGTACACATTGCCTACTTTGCTCCACCCATTAAAGATGATGCTTCCATCTCCTTCTCCTGAAGCCGAGTATGCAGTTGAACTGATGTTGACTCTAGGATGGAGAACAATGGGCAGCTCATGATTTGCACCCATCTCCTTAGGCACAACACGTTGCGGGAGTCTGGCGGGAAAACACAATTTGAACACTGTTAGCAATGTACATAAGTACCTGGAGTATATGAAAATAATGAGAGTAGATACAAGTCTAACCATGAGTTTGTCATCAATGTTGGTCTTGTTCAAAGTGTGCGGCAGGGGCACGTAGGAATGATCTCTTGGTCCAGCATTGTAACCGTCTGCGAGCATCCAAATTTGATCAACAAAGCCGATGCCAAACCACATCTCTTCCCAACTTACCATGGTCCCGTCAGTAACTTCCATGTTGTCTATAAACTGTTTTGTTACAATATCCACTTTGTAATAAACTACCAAAATATTTTTAAATAAGATCAGTTAAATATAGCACCCGGATGAAATGTGATTATTTAAATCTAGATGCAAATGTTGTTACTTAAAATTGATGGATATTTGCCAGAATACTTACATGGATGAGTCATTGTATCATTGCTCAAACACACTCGGAGGTGATGTTTAGGTTTTCAACCTAAGCTTAGGGACATTTCCACACCTACTTCCAACTGTTACACTTTGAAAAATTCTTTCCAAGTACGTCCTATGAAAAGGTCCTATCTTCTTTGCTCCTAATCTTGCATACAAAACAAAAGCCTCTCTTATCTTCGGGTGGACGTGTATGGTGGTCCTGATAGATCTGTTTATATGCAGCTTCTCCAGAAGTTCGTGTCTTACAAAGTAGGGGATGCACTGAGTAGAATTCGGAGATTGCTAACAAATATTTAGGCTGTTTATCGAGTCGGTACCATTTATGAAAATGCTAAATACCATATGCTACAATGCTCAATACAATTTATGAAAGTGATCGAAAACATTTTTAAATGAACATTGGATATCATAAATTTGGTTTTGAACTTTTTGGTTTCGGAAAGATTTATGAAAATTTCAATGCTGCAATGAAAATCAGGAATTTTTTGTATCATAATAAACATAAAAGAAATTTCCAGATTATACATGTAGTGAATGTAGAAACAGGTGGTAAATGTACCAAGGGGCTATTGTGGGCATTTTACGAAATTTAGTCTGTTGTATCTATTTTTAGATACTTTCCATTAAAGGCATGATTTATGTTCAGCTCATGCGCAAACTTTTCTACTTATGAAGCATGATTTATGTTCAGCTCTTGAGCAGACTTTTCTACTCATGAACCAATTATGAAATATATCTGCATTTATGTGTTAAAATCCACATGCAGAGAAACTTCACAACTTAACCAAACACTTGAACGACCTGTACGTTTGATAAACTTTAAATCTTAGAACCATACCGTAATTTCTTTGAATCCTTGTGGAAGCGTGATGCAGAGGTACTTGTCCTTCAGAACATATGGGAGATCGCAGAGATTCCTGTTGTCTCAATTATTTCATAAATAACATATGTAGGTGATTCATAGTGGATTAAGGTGATTTGCATTGTATTAGGAGATGTTGATGGACTTACCTTCATTTTTTCTGATTACACCCGACGACCTAGGTTTTTTTGGGGAGGGAAGTCCTGACACATCAAGTGGTGGCGACATGCAGCTACCCTCGTCAGCATGTTTGATCTATGGAAAAGATGGTGGCTATCCTCGTCGGCATAAATGAACCTGCAGTGAATTATAGCCACAATGCAAGCCGGCGAGAGGCGACAAGAGACTTGATTTGGGACTATACAAGAACGAGGGGGGGGGGGTCAGTGAAGGAGATGAACAGAGATGGCGAAACTGACGGGACTATACGTGGGCGTCTCTTTGGTTTAGGCCCACTTGTTAGTTGTAGCACATAAATATGTGGATAAAATGCAACATATATTTTGTTATGAAGGGATAAGAAAAATACATGTAAAGTATCAGAAAACGTGCAAAAACTTTTTCTTATTAGTTGGAAATTTGCAATTCAAATAAAATCACGGTGGATCAAAACCATTGCAGCACATTTTCATCAATGTCATTCATGGAGACTATCGCCACTTGTGAGGTGTAGGCAAAAAGTGTTGGGGAACGTAGTAATAATTCAAAATTTTCCTATTTGTCACCAAGATCAATCTAGGAGATGCTAGCAATGAGAGAGGGGGAGTGCATCTTCATACCCTTGAAGATTGCTAAGCGGAAGCATTGCAAGGAACGCGGTTGATGGAGTCGTACTCGCGGCGATTCAAATCGCGGAAGATCCGATCTAGCGCCGAACGGACGGCGCCTCTGCGTTCAACACGTGTACAGCCTAGGGACGTCTCCTCCTTCTTGATCTAGCAAGGGCAGAGGATAAGTTGAGGTAGAACTCCGGCAGCACGACGACGTGGTGGCGGTGGAGCTCATGGTTCTCGGGCAGAGCTTCGCTAAGCACTACGGAGGCGGAGGAGGAGTAGGAGGGGGGAGGGCTGCGCCAGGGGCAAGGGGTTGCAGCTCCCATGCACCTCCTCACTATATATAGGGTTGGAGGGGGCTGGTTTCTTGACCTCCAAGTCCATAGGTGCATTGGCAAAGGTGGGAGGAAAGAAATCCCATCCTTTCCCTTCCCCACCGATTGTTATCCCCCCTTTTTAGTGATCTTGATCTTATCCCTTCGGGATATGATCTTATTCCTTCTAAGGGGGGATCTTGGTGCACCTTGACCAGGGGTGTGGGGCCTTGCTCCCACTACCCACGTTCATGTGGGTCCCCCCCATGCAGGTGGGCCCCACTCTGGAACCTTCTAGAACCTTCCCGGTACAATACCGAAAAATCCTGAACATTTTTTGTTGGCCAAAATAGGACTTCCCATATAAAAATCTTTACCTCCGGACCATTCCAGAACTCTTCGTGATGTCCGGGATCTCATCCGAGACTCCGAACAACTTTCGGTAACCACATACAATTCCCATTACAACTCTAGCGTCACCGAACCTTAAGTGTGTAGACCCTACAGGTTCGGGAACCATGCAGACATGACCGAATGCCTCTCCGGCCAATAACCAATAGCGGGATCTGGATACCCATATTGGATCCCACATGTTCAATGATGATCTCATCGGATGAACCACGATGTCGGGGATTCAATCAATCCCGTATACAATTCCCTTTGTCCATCAGTATGTTACTTGCCCGAGATTCGATCGTCGGTATCCCCATACCTCGTTCAATCATGTTACCGGCAAGTCTCTTTACTCGTTCCGTAACACACGATCCCGTGACTAACTCCTTTAGTCACATTGAGCTCATTATGATGATGCATTACCGAGTGGGCCTAGAGATACCTCTCCATCATCCGGAGTGACAAATCCCAGTCTCGATTCGTGCCAACCCAACAGACACTTTCGGAGATACCTGTAGTGCACCTTTATAGTCACCCAATTACGTTGTGACATTTGATACACCCAAAGCATTCCTACGGTATATGAGAGTTGCACAATCTCATGGTCTAAGGAAATGATACTTGACATTAGAAAATCTCTAGCAAACGAACTACACGATCTTGTGCTATGCTTAGGATTGGGTCTTGTCCATCACATCATTCTCCTAGTGTTTTGACCCCATTATCAACGACATCCAATGTCCATGGTCAGGAAACCATAACCATATATTGATCAACGAGCTAGTCAACAAGAGGCTCACTAGGGACATGTTGTGATCTATGTATTCACACATGTATTTGTTGGAAATATGCCCTAGAGGCAATAATAAATGGTTATTATTATATTTCTTTGTTCATGGTAATTGTCTATTGTTCATGCTATAATTGTATTGTCCGAAAATCGTAATACATGTGTGAATACATAGACTACAACGTGTCCCTAGTAAGCCTCTAGTTGACTAGCTCGTTGATCAATAGATAGTCATGGTTTCCTGACTATGGACATTGGATGTCGTTGATAACGGGATCACATCATTAGGAGAATGATGTGATGGACAAGACCCAATCCTAAGCATAGCATAAAAGATCGTGTAGTTTCGTTTGCTAGAGCTTTTCCAATGTCAAGTATCTTTTCCTTAGACCATGAGATCGTGCAACTCCCGGATACCGTAGGAGTGCTTTGGGTGTGCCAAACGTCACAACGTAACTGGGTGACTATAAAGGTGCACTACGGGTATCTCCGAAAGTGTCTGTTGGGTTGGCACGGATCGAGACTAGGATTTGTCACTCTGTGTGACGGAGAGGTATCTCTGGGCCCACTCGGTAATGCATCATCATAATGAGCTCAGTGTGACTAAGGCGTTAGTCACGGGATCATGCATTGCGGTACGAGTAAAGAGACTTGCCGATAACGAGATTGAACCAGGTATTGGGATACCGACGATCGAATCTCGGGCAAGTAACATACCGATTGACAAAGGGAATTGCATACGGGATTGATTGACTCCTCGACACCGTGGTTCATCCGATGAGATCATCGTGGAACATGTGGGAGCCAACATGGGTATCCAGATCCCGCTGTTGGTTATTGACCGGAGAGGCATCTCGGTCATGTCTGCATGTCTCCCGAACCCGTAGGGTCTACACACTTAAGGTTCGGTGACGCTAGGGTTGTAGAGATATGTGTATGCGGAAACCCGAAAGTTGTTCGGAGTCCCGGATGAGATCCTGGACGTCACGAGAGGTTCCAGAATGGTCCAGAGGTGAAGAATTATATATAGGAAGTCAAGTTTCGGCCACCGGGAAAGTTTCAGGGGTTACCGGTATTGTACCGGGACCACCGGAAGGGTCCCGGGGGTCCACCGGGTGGGGCCACCTATCCCGGAGGGCCCCGTGGGCTGAAGTGGGAAGGGAGCCAGCCCCTAGTGGGCTGGGCGCCCCCATGGGCCTTCCCCCCTGCGCCTAGGGTTGCAAACCCTAGGGTGGGGGGGGTTTCCCACTTGCCTTGGGGGGCAAGGCACCCCCCTGGCCGCCGCCCCTTGCCCTAGATGGGCTTTGGCCGCCGCCCCCCCTCCCAGGGGGCCTATATAAAGGGGGGGAGGGAGGGCAAGAACTTACAGCCTTGGGCGCCTCCCTCTCCCCCTGTTACACCTCTCCGTCTCGCAGAAGCTCGGCGAAGCCCTGCCGAGACCCGCTACATCCACCACCACGCCGTTGTGCTACTGGATCTCCATCAACCTCTCCTTCCCCCTTGCTGGATCAAGAAGGAGGAGACGTCGCTGCACCGTACGTGTGTTGAACGCGGAGGTGCCGTCCGTTCGGCACTCGGTCATCGGTGATTTGGATCACGGCGAGTACGACTCCGTCATCCACGTTCATTGGAACGCTTCCGCTCGCGATCTACAAGGGTATGTAGATGCACTCCTTTCCCCTCGTTGCTAGTAGACTCCATAGATGCATCTTGGTGAGCGTAGGAAAATTTTAAATTATGCTACGATTTCCAACAGTGGCATCATGAGCCAGGCCTATGCGTAGTTACTATGCACGAGTAGAACACAAAGCAGTTGTGGGCGTTGAGTTTGCCAATTCTTCTTGCCGCTACTAGTCTTTTCTTGTTTCGGCGGCATTGTAGGATGAAGTGGCCCGGACCGACCTTACACGTACGCTTACGTGAGACAGGCTCCACCGACTGACATGCACTAGATGCATAAGGTGGCTAGCTGGTGTCTGTCTCTCCTACTTTAGTCGGAACGGATTCGATGAAAAGGGTCCTTATGAAGGGTAAATAGAAATTGGCAAATCACGTTGTGGTCATACGTAGGTAAGAAAACGTTCTTGCTAGAAACCTACAAACCACGTAAAAACTTGCAACAACAATTAGAGGACGTCTAACTTGTTTTTGCAGCAAGTGCTATGTGATGTGATATGGCCAGAAGATGTGATGAATGATATATGTGATGTATGATATTGATCATATTCTTGTAATAGGAATCACGACTTGCATGTCGATGAGTATGACAACCGGCAGGAGCCATAGGAGTTGTCTTTATTATTTTGTATGACCTGCGTGTCATTGAATAACGCCATGTAAATTACTTTACTTTGTTGCTAAACGCGTTAGCCATAGAAGTAGAAGTAATCGTTGGCGTGACGACTTCATGAAGAAACAATGATGGAGATCATGATGATGGAGATCATGGTGTCATGCCGGTGACGAAGATGATCATGGTGCCCCGAAGATGGAGATCAAAGGAGCATGATGATATTGGCCATATCATGTCACTATTTGATTGCATGTGATGTTTATCATGTTTTTGCATCTTATTCGCTTAGAACGACGGTAGTAAGTAAGATGATCCCTTATAATAATTTCAAGAAAGTGTTCACCCTAACTGTGCACCGTTGCGAAGGTTCGTTGTTTCGAAGCACCACGTGATGATCGGGTGTGATAGATTCTAACGTTCGAATACAACGGGTGTTGACGAGCCTAGCATGTACAGACATGGCCTCGGAACACACGCAATACACTTAGGTTGACTTGACGAGCCTAGCATGTACAGACATGGCCTCGGAACACGGAGGACCGAAAGGTCGAGCATGAGTCGTATAGAAGATACGATCAACATGGAGATGTTCACCGATCTTGACTAGTCCGTCTCACGTGATGATCGGACACGGCCTAGTTAAACTCGGATCATGCTTCACTTAGATGACTAGAGGGATGTCTATCTGAGTGGGAGTTCATTAAATAATTTGATTAGATGAACTTAATTATCATGAACTTAGTCTAAAATCTTTACACTATGTCTTGTAGATCTAATGGACAACGTTGTCCTCAATTTCAACGCGTTCCTAGAGAAAACCAAGCTGAAAGATGATGGCAGCAACTATACGGACTGGGTCCGGAACCTGAGGCTCATCCTCATAGTAGCCAAGAAAGATTATGTCTTAGAAGCACCGCTAGGTGATGCACCAATCCCACAGAACCAAGACGTTATGAACGCTTGGCAATCACATGCTGATGATTACTCCCTCGTTCAGTGCGGCATGCTTTACAGCTTAGAACCGGGTCTCCAAAAGCGTTTTGAGAAACATGGAGCATATGAGATGTTCGAGGAGCTGAAACTGGTTTTTCAAGCTCATGCCCGGGTCGAGAGATATGATGTCTCCGACAAGTTCTTCAGCTGTAAAATGGAGGAGAACAGTTCTGTTAGTGAGCACATACTCAGAATGTCTGGGTTGCACAACCGCTTGTCTCAGCTGGGAGTTAATCTCCCGGATGACGCGGTCATTGACAGAATCCTCCAGCCGCTTCCACCAAGCTACAAGAGCTTTGTGATGAACTACAATATGCAGGGGATGGAAAAGACCATTCCCGAGGTATATTCAATGCTGAAATCAGCGGAAGGGGAGATCAGAAAAGAACATCAACTGTTGATGGTGAATAAAACCACTAAGTTCAAGAAGGGCAAGGGTAAGAAGAACTTCAAGAAGGACGGCAAGGGAGTTGCCGCGCCCGGTAAACCAGTTACTGGGAAGAAGTCAAAGTATGGACCCAAGCCCGAGACTGAGTGCTTTTATTGCAAGGGAAGTGGTCACTGGAAGCGGAACTGCCCCAAATACTTAGCGGACAAGAAGAAGGCCGGCAACACCAAAGGTATATGTGATATACATGTAATTGATGTGTACCTTACCAGTACTCGTAGTAGCTCCTGGGTATTTGATACCGGTGCGGTTGCTCATATTTGTAACTCAAAACAGGAACTACGGAATAAACGGAGACTGGCGAAGGACGAGGTGACGATGCGCGTCGGGAATGGTTCCAAGGTCGATGTGATCGCCGTCGGCATGCTACCTCTGCATCTACCCACGGGATTAGTTTTAAACCTCAATAATTGTTATTTAGTGCCAGCTTTGAGCATGAACATTGTATCTGGATCTCGTTTAATTCGAGATGGCTACTCATTTAAATCCGAGAATAATGGTTGTTCTATATATTTGAGAGATATGTTTTATGGTCATGCCCCACTGGTCAATGGTTTATTTTTGATGAATCTCGAACGTGATGTTACACATGTTCATAGTGTGAATACCAAAAGATGTAAAGTTGATAACGATAGTCCCACATACTTGTGGCACTGCCGCCTTGGTCACATTGGTGTCAAGCGCATGAAGAAGCTCCATGCAGATGGACTTTTGGAGTCTCTTGATTACGAATCATTTGACACGTGCGAACCATGCCTCATGGGTAAGATGACCAAGACTCCGTTCTCCGGAACGATGGAGCGAGCAACCAACTTATTGGAAATCATACATACCGATGTGTGCGGTCCAATGAGTGTTGAGGCTCGCGGAGGATATCGTTATGTTCTCACTCTCACTGATGATTTAAGTAGATATGGGTATGTCTACCTAATGAAACACAAGTCTGAAACCTTTGAAAAGTTCAAGGAATTTCAGAGTGAGGTTGAGAACCAACGTGACAGAAAAATAAAATTCTTACGATCAGATCGTGGTGGAGAATATTTAAGTCACGAGTTTGGTGCACACTTAAGGAAATGTGGAATAGTTTCAACTCACGCCGCCTGGAACACCTCAGAGAAATGGTGTGTCCGAACGTCGTAATCGCACTCTATTGGGTATGGTGCGATCTATGATGTCTCTTACCGATTTACCGCTCTCATTTTTGGGTTTATGCTTTAGAGACTGCCGCATTCACTTTAAATAGGGCTCCGTCAAAATCCGTTGAGACGACACCGTATGAATTATGGTTTGGGAAGAAACCTAAGCTGTCGTTTCTAAAAGTTTGGGGATGCGATGCTTATGTCAAGAAACTTCAACCTGAAAAGCTCGAACCCAAGTCGAAAAAATGCGTCTTCATAGGATACCCTAAGGAAACTATTGGGTATACCTTCTACCTCAGATCCGAAGGCAAGATCTTCGTTGCCAAGAACGGGTCCTTTCTGGAGAAGGAGTTTCTCTCGAAAGAATTGAGTGGGAGGAAAGTGGAACTTGATGAGGTGATAGTCACCCCTTCCGAACCGGAAAGTAGCGCAGCGCGGGAAAATGTTCCTGTGGTGCCTACACTGACTGAGGAGGAAGTTAATGATGATGATCATGAAGCTTCGGATCAAGTTACTGAATGAACTTCATAGGTCCACAAGGACACGTTCGGCACCAGAGTGGTACGGCAACCCTGTCCTGGAAATCATGTTGTTAGACAACGGTGAACCTTCAAACTATGAAGAAGCGATGGCGGGCCTGGATTCCGACAAATGGCTAGAAGCCATGAAATCCGAGATAGAATCCATGTATGAAAACAAAGTATGGACTTTGACTGACTTGCCCGATGAGCGGCGAGCCATAGAAAACAAATGGATCTTTAAGAAGAAGACGGACGCAGATGGTAATGTGACCATCTACAAAGCTCGACTTGTCGCTAAGGGTTATCGACAAGTTCAAGGGGTTGACTATGATGAGACTTTCTCACCCGTAGCGAAGCTGAAGTCCGTCCGAATCATGTTAGCAATTGCCGCATACTATGATTATGAGATATGGCAGATGGACGTCAAAACGGCATTCCTTAATGGCTTCCTTAAGGAAGAGTTGTATATGATGCAGCCGGAAGGTTTTGTCGATCCTAAGAATGCTAATAAAGTATGCAAGCTCCAGCGCTCAATCTATGGGCTGGTGCAAGCATCTCGGAGTTGGAACATTCGCTTTGATGAGATGATCAAACCGTTTGGGTTTACACAGACTTATGGAGAAGCCTGTGTTTACAAGAAAGTGAGTGGGAGCTCTGTAGCATTTCTATATTATATGTGGATGACATATTATTGATGGGAAATGATATAGAATTCTTGGAAAGTATAAAGGCCTATTTGAATAAGTGTTTTTCAATGAAGGACCTTGGAGAAGCTGCTTATATATTAGGCATCAAGATCTATAGAGATAGATCAAGACGCCTCATTGGTCTTTCACAGAGTACATACCTTGACAAGATATTGAAGAAGTTCAATATGGATCAGTCCAAGAAGGGGTTCTTGCCTGTATTGCAAGGTGTGCAATTGAGCACGGCTCAATGCCCGAGCACGGCAGAAGATATAGAAAAGATGAGTGTCATCCCCTATGCCTCGGCCATAGGGTCTATTATGTATGCCATGCTGTGTACCAGACCTGATGTAAACCTTGCCGTAAGTTTGGTAGGAAGATACCAAAGTAATCCCGGCATGGAACACTGGACAGTGGTCAAGAATATCCTGAAGTACCTGAAGAGGACTAAGGATATGTTTCTCGTTTATGGAGGTGACGAAGAGCTCGTCGTAAAGGGTTACGTCGACGCTAGCTTCGACATAGATCCGGATGACTCGAAGTCACAAACCGGATACGTGTATATTTTGAATGGAGGAGCAGTAAGCTGGTGCAGTTGCAAGCAAAGCGTCGTGGCGGGTTCTACATGTGAAGCGGAGTACATGGCAGCCTCGAAGGCAACATAGGAAGCAGTCTGGATGAAGGAGTTCATTGCCGACCTAGGGGTGATTCCCAATGCGTCGGGCCCGATGACTCTCTTCTGTGACAACACTGGAGCTATTGCCCTTGCGAAGGAGCCCAGGTTTCACAGGAAGACCAGGCATATCAAGCGTCGCTTCAACTCCATTCGTGAAAGTGTTCAAAATGGAGACATAGATATTTGTAAAGTACATACGGACCTGAATGTAGCAGATCCGTTGACTAAACCTCTCCCTAGGGCAAAACATGATCAACACCAGGACGCAATGGGTGTTTGATTCATCACAATGTAACTAGATTATTGACTCTAGTGCAAGTGGGAGACTGTTGGAAATATGCCCTAGAGGCAATAATAAATGGTTATTATTATATTTCTTTGTTCATGGTAATTGTCTATTGTTCATGCTATAATTGTATTGTCTGGAAATCGTAATACATGTGTGAATACATAGACTACAACGTGTCCCTAGTAAGCCTCTAGTTGACTAGCTCGTTGATCAACAGATAGTCATGATTTCCTGACTATGGACATTGGATGTCGTTGATAACGGGATCACATCATTAGGAGAATGATGTGATGGACAAGACCCAATCCTAAGCATAGCATAAAATATCGTGTAGTTTCGTTTGCTAGAGCTTTTCCAATGTCAAGTATCTTTTCCTTAGACCATGAGATCGTGCAACTCCCGGATACCGTAGGAGTGCTTTGGGTGTGCCAAACGTCACAACGTAACTGGGTGACTATAAAGGTGCACTACGGGTATCTCCGAAAGTGTCTGTTGGGTTGGCACTGATCGAGACTGGGATTTGTCACTCTGTGTGATGAAGAGGTATCTCTGGGCCCACTCGGTAATGGATCATCATAATGAGCTCAGTGTGACTAAGGCGTTAGTCACGGGATCATGCATTGCGGTACGAGTAAAGAGACTTGCCGGTAACGAGATTGAACAAGGTATTGGGATACCGACGATCGAATCTCGGGCAAGTAACATACCGATTGACAAAGGGAATTGCATACGGGATTGATTGAATCCTCGACACCGTGGTTCATCCGATGAGATCATCGTGGAACATGTGGGAGCCAACATGGGTATCCAGATCCCGCTGTTGGTTATTGACCGGAGAGGCGTCTCGGTCATGTCTGCATGTCTCCCGAACCCGTAGGGTCTACACACTTAAGGTTCGGTGACGCTAGGGTTGTAGAGATATGTGTATGCGAAAACCCGAAAGTTGTTCGGAGTCCCGGATGAGATCCCGGACGTCACGAGAGGTTCCGGAATGGTCCGGAGGTGAAGAATTATATATAGGAAGTCATGTTTCGGCCACCGGGAATGTTTCGGGGGTTACCGGTATTGTACCGGGACCACCGGAAGGGTCCGGGGGTCCACCGGGTGGGGCCACCTATCCCGGAGGGCCCCGTGGGCTGAAGTGGGAAGGGAGCCAGCCCCTAGTGGGCTGGGCGCCCCCCCATGGGCCTTTCCCCCTGCGCCTAGGGTTGCAAACCCTAGGGTGGGGGGGGGTTTCCCACTTGCCTTGGGGGGCAAGGCACCCCCCTGGCCGCCGCCCCCCCTCCCAGGGGGCCTATATAAAGGGGGGGAGGGAGGGCAAGAACTTACAGCCTTGGGCGCCTCCCTCTCCCCCTGTTACACCTCTCCGTCTCGCAGAAGCTCGGCGAAGCCCTGCCGAGACCCGCTACATCCACCACCAGGCCGTTGTGCTGCTGGATCTCCATCAACCTCTCCTTCCCCCTTGCTGGATCAAGAAGGAGGAGACGTCGCTGCACCGTACGTGTGTTGAACGCGGAGGTGCCGTCCGTTCGGCACTCGGTCATCGGTGATTTGGATCACGGCGAGTACAACTCCGTCATCCACGTTCATTGGAACGCTTCCGCTCGCGATCTACAAGGGTATGTAGATGCACTCCTTTCCCCTCGTTGCTAGTAGACTCCATAGATGCATCTTGGTGAGCGTAGGAAAATTTTAAATTATGCTACGATTCCCAACAGTATTACGGTTTCCGGTTAATACAATTATATCATGAAAATAGACAATTATCATGAACAAGGAAATATAATAATAACCATTTTATTATTGCCTCTAGGGCATATTTCCAGCAGTCCCCCACTTGCACTAGAGTCAATAATCTAGTTACATTGTGATGAATCGAACACCCATAGAGTTCTGGTGCTGATCATGTTTTGCTCGTGGAAGAGGTTTAGTCAACGGATCTGCGACATTCAGATCCGGACGTACTTTACAAATATCACATGTAGATGCCGCCACGATGCTTTGCTTGCAACTGCACCAGCTGACTGTCCCACCATTCAAAATATACACGTATCCGGTTTGTGACTTGGAGTCATCCGGATCCGTGTTGAAGCTAGCATCGACGTAACCCTTTACGACGAGCTCTTCGGCACCTCCATAAACGAGAAATATATCCTTAGTCATTTTCAGGTACTTCAGGATATTCTTGACCGCTGTCCAGTGTTCCATATCGGGATCACTTTGGTACCTCCCTACCGAACTTATGGATAGGTTCACATCAGGTTTGGTACACAGCATGGCAGACATAATAGAGCCTATGGCTGAGGCATAGGGGATGACACTCATCTCTTCTCTTTCTTCTTCCGAGGTCGGGCGTTGAGCTGCGCTCAATCTCACACTTTGCAATACAGGCAAGAACCCCTTCTTGGACTGATCCATATTGAACTTATTCAATATCTTGTCAATGTATGTGCTTTGTGAAAGACCAATGAGGTGTCGCAATCTATCTCTATAGATCTTGATGCCTAATATGTAAGCAGCTCCTCCAAGGTCCTTCATTGAAAAGCACTTATTCAAGTTGGCCTTTATGCTTTCCAAAAGTTCTATATCATTTCCCATCAACAGTATGTCATCCACAAATAATATCAGAAATGCTACAGAGCTCCCACTCACTTTCTTGTAAATACAGGCTTCTCCATAAGTCTGTATAAACCCAAACGCTTTGATCATTTCATCAAAGCGAATGTTTCAACTCCAAGATGCTTGCACCAGCCCATAGATGGAGCACTGGAGCTTCCATACCTTGTCAGCGTTCTTAGGATCGACAAAACCTTCCGGCTGCATCATATACAATTCTTCCTTAAGGAAACCGTTAAGGAATGCCGTTTTGACACCATTTGCCAGATCTCATAATCATAGAATGCGGCAATTGCAAACATGATTCAGACGGACTTCAGCTTTGCTACGGGTGAGAAGGTCTCATCGTAGTCAACTCCTTGAACTTGCAGATAACCCTTAGCGACAAGCCGAGCCTTATAGACGGTCACATTACCATCGCATCAGTCTTCTTCTTAATGATCCACTTATTCTCTATGGCTTGCCGATCATCGGGCAAGTCCACCAAAGTCCATACTTTGTTGTCATACATGGATCCTATCTCGGATTTCATGGCTTCAAGCCATTTGTTGGAATCCGGGCCTGCCATCGCTTCTTCATAGTTCGAAGGTTCACCGTTGTTTAACAACATGATTTCTAGGACATGGTTGCCGTACCACTCTGGTGCGGAACGTGTCCTTGTTGACCTACGAAGTTCAGTAGCAACTTGATCCGAAGTTTAATGATCGTCATCATTAACTTCCTCTCTAGTCGGTGCAGGCACCACAGAAACATTTCCTGTGCTGCGCTACTCTCCGGTTCAAGAGGGAGTACCTCATCAAGTTCTACTTTCCTCCCACTTACTTCTTTCGAGAGAAACTCTTTCTCCAGAAAGGATCCATTCTTGGAAAAAAATATCTTGCCTTCGGATCCGAGGGAGAAGGTATACCCAATAGTTTCCTTAGGGTATCCTATGAAGACGCATTTTCCCGATTTGGGTTCGAGCTTTTCAGGTGAAGTTTCTTGACATAAGCTTCGCATCCCCAAACTTTCAAAAACGACAGTTTAGGTTTCTTCCCAAACCATAATTCATATGGTGTCGTCTCAACGGATTTGGATGGTGCCCTATTTAAAGTGAATGCGGTAGTCTCCAAAGCATAACCCCAAAATGATAGCGGTAGATCGGTAAGAGACATCATAGATCGCACCATATCCAATAGAGTGCGATTACGACATTCGGACACACCATTACGCTGAGGTGTTCCAGGCGGCGTGAGTTGTGAAACAATTCCACATTTCCTTAAGTGCGTGCCAAACTCGTGACTCAAATATTCTAAATTTTTTCAAAACAAGGACTTCAAGGTTAATTTAACATACATGACGGATCACTATGCACATTTAAATGTGAGCTTAACTGGTTCTGTACACATTTAAATATTTACAGTGACCCAACCCATCGGCTAATTTAACCTCGAGGTATAGCCACTTCCAATTGGGTCAGCATTCTCAGAATTGTCCACCCACAATATGCGTTTCTTTCAGATGAGTTAGTGGTAGGGAAGCTGCACCTTGCTGATATGGGTTGCCTCTTTGCATCCTTTTTGACATACTCCAAAGACCGCACGTGCCGGCCTACTGCCACATCGCCCGTGAATCTAGAAGCTTCCCTCCCTCGTATAGCTCTTTGTCGTGCTTTCCCCTGTTTTTTCTGCCAACCCACCTATAGAACCGCCTTGCGCCGACCATTTCCGGCAAGCAAATGCTGCACATACTACTACCGGCCATGGTTTGTCTGAAAATCACCACCTGCAACAACCTGAATATCAGATGGAATCACCTAATATCCAGTCGTGCATCTTCATGCCCTAGCCCCTCTCCACCTCGCTCCCCATATCCCAATTAGATCCTTCTCCGGAGGAGCTCAAAGTCGCGAGAAATGAGGTTGCAAGCGGAGGCCTTGATGGAGGACGACCCTGCAGCAATGGAGACTAACAATGGGGGTGAGGAGTTTCTCAGGGATGCACGATGACGATGAGCCGGCGGTCGGCGATTTGCTTCGGGAAATTGATGTGGAGCTGCCTCCGATGGTGGAGGGGAAACTGGATTTGTCCGCTGCCTTGCCTTGTAGGTCTTCCTCGGCCCCGACGATGCAAGGTGGCAGTTCTATGCCGACGGACGGCGCACCCTCTAGGAGATCCGTGACATCGCCAAACGGCGAAGAAAGCGGGTAGCTCAAAAAAGTAGTTGCAGACACCGACGACTGGCATCAGTACGGGGAGACATTTTGAGTAGAAGATAAATTCCTCTCTGATGTAATTACCTTTTGTCTTCAGCTTCGTGCCCAAAAAGTTTGAGAATGAATGTGTTATTTTTTTGTGCTTTAGTCTGAAAATTGTGTGTAAATGCATTGCAAATGTATCCAAGATTAATGTGCCAACCACAATGCGATCTGTTTGTTCCGAAGTAGGCATGTCCACTTTCTGAAATAGAAACTTAACTTTATGACAAAGAAATTGATCTTTACATCCAGACTTTCACCTATTTTATTCAGTCATATGTAGAGTACAATGCCATATGATTTCTTCATATCAACAAGCAATTGCAGCAAATGCGTTGCAAAGTTATCTAAAATTGATGCGGCGACCACACTGCCATCTGTATGTTCTGAGCTAGGCATGCGCACTGTTTGAAATGGCAACTGAGTTCTCTAACAAAGTAATTTATCTTTAGGTCCAAAATTTTACTTGTTTTATCCAGTCATATGCAGAGCACAATTACATATGATTTGTTCAAACCAACAAGCAATCATAGTGGATGCTAGATGTATCTGATATGTTACAGTGACCCACACTATTTATCACACTAGACACCAAACTCTAAAATGCTGCAGTCATGAACCACAATAAGAATAAATCTCGTGTGTTGTTTCCATAAATGAATGATTATCTTCTTGAGATAACATGTTATATTTCATCAAATCTATCATTATATATTGTTCTAGATTTGGTAGTGCATTACTACCTCTTATTCTTACTCATATGATCTACTTACAGAGTATGTGGTGCCCTCTGAATCTTTGTTCACATTAGTGATGACCATGTGTAGTAACAAGTCATGTCTGATTGTAAAAATGCTACTACGAAATCAGGAGATATGTACTATAGGATTAAAGAAGAAACACCAGAGGACAATGATCCTATGGCCAAACATGCGCTGACAAGTGGTGTTTCTACCATTGTTGTACCGGATTCTATATAGATACCACATACATGTATGTATGGACATGGACAAAAATATGTTGTCTACGAAACTTATTTGGAATTTTCAAAAAAGAAGAAACTTATTTGGATTCACATGGTACAGACACTACAGCAGATTGGACCTAAGACAACACATCTTTCACACACCATTTGACTGAACTGTGTGCGATGCATGCATCACAAATAGTAGGAAAATAAAATCGTCTCAAAGAAAATGAATGTGTGCAATGGCTCATCCATCAAGAATGATTAAGAAATTAGTTGCGTGCGTGATACATGGCATACAGTTCTTCATGTAGAGCTATTTGCAATGATAAAAGGTAACATAAACGATTCGTCACAACAAGATGTGTGTGATACATAGCAAATAGTTCAACAACAAGAACTGTGTGGCGAGACAGAAGATAACACAAACGATTTGCTCCGAGAAACGATGTGTGTTATGGGCAAACGGTTTGCAACTGCATGCTTTTGTTGTAGTCACCACAGACGTTGACGATGTCTTGGACTAGGGGGTACTAACCTAGTCGGCTCGTAGTCTTTAGACTGGGCTAGTGGGCCCGCATTCTCATTAAGGAAGACTCCAGAAGCTGTACGCCTAGATGAGATCAAGACCGAAGACTTGACGTATACTCCAAGATATCCCCAGCCGCCTCCATGCGATCCTCAGAATACCAACCATGTAACCCTAGATACCCTACCTGACGTGTATATAAGCCAGGGGGTTTAGCCCATAGAGGGGACCTAATCACAATTACATTCACCTAGTATTAGAAGTAGAACACAACTTAGGATCTTGAGTTAGATCAACTCCGTACTTGATACATCTCCATCAATACAAACAAGAGCAGAATGTAGGGTTTTACCTCCATCAAGAGGGCCCGAACCTGGGTAAATATTGTCTCCCTCATTCCTGTTACCATCGATCCGAATCCACAGCTCGGGACCCCCTACTCTGAGGTCTGTCGGATTTCACACCAACACTGGTGCTTTCATTAAGAGTTCCGTTGTGAGATCAACGAAAAGATCGATGGCTCATCTGCAGATCAATTGTGGCACCGGTGACGGAGACGTTTACGTCCCCGGCCAACTCTTTGTGCTCGGAAGCATGATCTTCTACGTTGACTCGACAGGCCATCTGACCTCCGTCGAGAACTATTCCTCAAGTCATATTGTGACCTTCGGTGGCCTGGAGTAGACCGCAGACTCCCGTGGCGAGCTTGTCCTATCAGGTTGGGTTGAGGGTTTACCAAACATCGGAGGCTCGAATTTGGAACCAATCTCCTTCTAGGACGTCGGATCATGTTCCCTGGCACCACCAGAGGTGCCTAGCACGGTGGCCCTAGGTGATCTCACCTCGACTCCCGCCCCGGATGCTAGTCCGGTCCCTGTTTCGGAAGCCATGTTGGATTTAGAACCGACCCTGGCGCAGGATCTGGAATTGCCCTCAGATCCTCACCATGCTGAAAACACACCGATTTATACGTCGGGCATACTTCGGGTTAGCCCCGCTTACAACCAGGACATGAACTCTGAAGAGCTATCTCACCTGAACGAGATGCTTGGCCATATCCAGAGCATGTCAATCTCCGACGGCAAGACTTCGGTTTACAACAAGATCATACTTAAAGCCGATGATCGGGAAATTTACATCCCACCCACCACCCATCGAGTCGCCATGGTCGATGAGCTAGACTATGACGAGGCCACAGACATGGATGAAGATGTCGATGGCCCCACCGAAAACACTTCACTATTAGTGAATACCGGCAAGTGGACCCGAACTGGCGCTGTTTTCGGGAGAACTACCATGGTGTTGTTTTTTGTGCAGAAATAGAAGTTCTCGGAATTGGACAAAACTTTCCAGATATTTTTTATGGAATATATAAAAAATATTGGAGCAAAGACGAACTAGAGGGGGCCACTAGGTGCCCATGAGTCACCAGGGCGTGCCCTGGTGGCTTGTGGGGCCCACGTGGCTCCACTGACCCTAGTCTCATCACTATAAATTCCTATTTCCCAAGAAAAAATAGGAGAGGAAGTTTCATCATGTTTTACGATATGGAGCCGCCGCCACCTCTTGTTCTTCATCGAGAGGCCAGATCTGGAGTCCGTTCGGGGCTCCGGAGAGGGGGATCTTCCGTCTTCGTCATCATCAACCATCCTCCATCACCAATTTCATGATGCTCACTGACGGGAGTGAGTAATTCCTTCGTAGGCTTGCTGGACAGTGATGGGTTGGATGAGATTCATCATGTAATTGAGTTAGTTTTGTTAGGGCTTGATCCCTAGTATCCACTATGTTCTGAGATTGATGTTGCTATGACTTTGCTATGCTTAATGCTTGTCACTACAGCCCGAGTGCCATGATTTCAGATTTGAAACCTTTATGTTTTCATGAATATATTTGTGTTCTTGATCCGATCTTGCAAGTTGTATGCACCTGCTACGTGTTATGATCCGCATACCCCAAGGTGACAATAATTGGTATTCTTTCCGGTGATTATCGTAGTTTGAGGAGTTCATGTATTCACTATGTGTTAATGCTTTCTTCCGGTTCTCTATTAAAAGGAGGCATTAATATGCCTTAGTTTCCTTATGGACCTCGCTGCCAGGGGAGGGTAGGACAAAAGATGTCATGCAAGTTCTTATTATAAGCACGTATGACTATATACGAAATACATGCTTACATTACATTGAAGAATTGGAGCTAGTTGTGTGTCGCCCTAGGTTATGACTGTTACATGATGAATGTTATCCAACGTTATCACCCATCCAATGCCTACGAGATTTTCACACATTGTTTCTTGCTAAGTTACTACTGTTTCTACTACTATCACAATTGCTACAAAACTATTACTGCTACCATTACTATTATTGCTATCGCTATCAAACTACCATACTAATGTTCAATTGATCACTCTGCTGCAGATATTTAGTCTCCAGGTGTGTTTGAATTGACAACTCAACTGCTAATACTTGCAAATATTCTTTGGCTCCCTTGTGTCGAATCAGTAAATTTGGGTTGAATACTCTACCCTCGAAAACTGTTGCGATCCTCTATACTTGTGGGTTATCAAGACCTTTTTTTGGCGCCGTTGCCGGGGAGCATAGCTATATTTGTTGAGTCGCTTGGGATTTATATCTGTTGATTACTATGAAGAATCTTAAGGATGATAGAACCAAGATCGTTCCCTCTAAGACGAGGGGAGGTAAGGAACTATTATCTAGCTCTGCACTTGATTCACCTTCTGTTTTGAGTAAGCCAGCAACACCACCACCTGCTATTAATTCTGATATGTCGCAAGTAATTGATGCTGCTGCTTCTGGCATGAATGATGCTATTGATGACGCTAGTACCTTGCTTGATAGTACTATGCCACTAGGTGAAGTTCTTGATGAACAACTTGCTAAAGCTAAAGAATTTGAGACTGCTGAAATTGATGAAATTACTGAAACTGATGAAGTTATTGAAACTGAAAATTATGAAACACCTATTCGACCTAGCTCTTCAAGATATGAATTGCCTAAGATACCCGAAGGTTATGTTATGGATGGAAAGGTAGCTAGGGATTTTCTTGCTTGTATGGATAGAGATGATCTTAATAAATTACTATGCAAGTTGAAAGAAAAATCTTTGAATGCTAGAATGAAATATGATCCTAAGTTTGCTACTTCACCTATCTGTATTACTGATAATGATTATGAATTCTCTGTTGACCCAAAGTTAATTACTTTGGTTGAATCTGATCCTTTTCATGGCTATGAAACTGAAATTGTTGTGACACATCTTACTAAACTAAATGATATAGCCACCCTATTTGCTCATGATGAGAAAATTCGCTGTTACTATATCCTCAAATTATTTCTGTTCTCATTAAAGGGTGATGCTAAGATATGGTACAATACTCTTGCTCCTGGTTGTGTGCGTAGTCCCTAGGATATGATTTATTACTTCTCTGAAAAATATTTTCCTGCTCATAAGAAACAAGCTGCCTTACAGGAAATATTTAGCGTTGTGCAAATTGAAGAAGAGAGCTCCCACAAGGTTTGGGGAGGATTCTCCAATTACTTCATGCTTTGCCTGATCATCCTCTTAAGAAAAATGAAATACTTGATATCTTCTATAATGGACTAACTGATGCTTCTAGGGACTACCTAGATAGTTGTGCTGGTTGTGTTTTCAGGGAACGAACTATTGAACAAGCTAAAGAATTATTGAATAATATATTGAAGAATGATAATAATTTGACACTTCCTGAACCACTGCCTAAACCCACTCCGAAGAAGTGGGGTATTTTATTTCTTAGTCCTGAAGATATGCAAGAGGCAAAGAAATGTATGAAGGAAAAAGGTATCAAAGCTGAAGATGTTAAGAATTTACCACCTATTGAAGAAATACATGGTCTTGACACACCACCACAGGTGGAAGAGGTAAATTCTCTTATAAATTTTGATGAAGGTGATATTCCTTACAATAAATCTCATAGTCAATGCTTGTATGAATCTGATAATTACATTATTAAGAAACCTCATTTCAATGCAAATGTTATGAAACAATTGAAACGAAATGCCTACATGATTGATCGTTTGAGTGACTTGTTGTTTAGAATTGTTATTGATGTCAAGGGTGTAAGTAAACATGCTTCCATGGTCCAAACCCAGTTAGAACAAGTTGCTAAATCTCAAGGTGAATTGCTCAATGAAATGAATAACAATATGAATGATCATGCTGTTAGAGTAATGACTAGAGGAGGTAGAATGACTCAGGAGACACTTTATCCTGAAGTTTACCCTAAAAGAATTGAACAAGACTCTCAAAGAATTAGTATTGATGCACCTAGTCCTTCCAAAAGAAAAAATAAAAATAAAAATGATAGGACTTTGCATACTTCTAGTCAACCTGAGGTAGAGAAACCTTCTGAGGATAGTAATGATGTTTCTATTTTCGATGCTGAAACACAATCTGGTAATGAACATTCACCTAGTGATAGTGATAATAACAATGATGATGTTCATGTAGATGCTTAACCAGGCAATGATGAAGAACCTGATAATGATGTAGAGATAGAACTAGCTATTGATCATGATAACCCACCTTCTAAAAATAACGTTATGATAAGAGAGATTTTGTTGCTAGAAATCATGGTAAAAAAGAGAACCATGGGTTCAAAAACCCATGCCCTTTCCACCTAAACCAACTCAGAATAAGGATGAGGAAATTTTCTAAGGCTTTGTTGAAATGCTTAGGTCAATATTTTTGCATACTCGTTGGACTGATATTTTAAAGATGGCCCCATATGCTAAATACATGAAAGATATTCTCACTAATAAAACAAAAATACCTGAAGCTGAAATATCCACCATGCTTGCAAACTATTCTTTGAAGGATGGAGTACCAAATAAACTAGGAGATCCCGGAATACCAACTATACCATGCTTCATTAAAAGAAATTATGTCAAAACTGCTTTGTGTGATTTAGGAGCCAGTATTAGTGTTATGCCTTTCTCTTTATATAAAACACTTTATTTGAATAAACTCAATCCCACTGAAATATCGTTGCAAATGGCTGACAAATCAACTATCGTACCTATCAGTGTTTGTGAGGATGTGCCCGTTGTAGGTGCAAACTTTACTATCTTTACAGACTTTGTTATACTTGATATGCCCGAGGACGACAACATGCTGATTATCCTTGGTAGAGCCTTTTTGAATACTGCAGGGGCTGTTATTGATTGCAACAAAAGGAAGGTCACTTTTCATATCGATGGTAATGAACATATGGTGCACTTTCCTAAGGAATAGTTTCAAGTAAATGGTATTCATGTTATTGAAAAGACTCCGATAATTACTATTGGAAGTTTTTAAATTCCTCTTCCTACTATCAAAAAGAAATATGAAACACTTACTATTGGGGAGATGCATATTCCCGTTGAGGTAACTTAGTGTTATAAGAAGATTCTTCGGTTTCATGTTAATAAAAAATGGTTTGTTAATAAGACTTGATCAACCTTATTAATGGTTTCTTTTTTAGAAGCATGAGGTCGATGAATTTAGTAGGCACAACCTTCTGTACCCACGTTTTGTTTTCTGTTATTTCTAGTTAAAATCAATAAAATGCCATGATTATCCTGTTTTCTGAATTATCCGTGTAATAAAAAAGTACCCAAAAATCAAAGTGCTCAAAATGATATGAAATTTTTACACGATTTTTATGGAATATTTAAGAACTTTTGGCACTGAAAAGACCCCTAGGGGATGCCCTAAGTGCCCACGAGGCACCAGGGCGCGCCCACCCCCTGGGCGTGCCTGGTGGCTTGTGGGCGCCACAGGGACCCCCTCACTTATCCCTTCAGCCCACTTCGTCTCTTACCTCTAGCAAAAATTCCAGGTAGCTCTCTCTCGCGCGTTCTTGCTCCCAAACCTGAGAGTTTTGATCTCTTTGCTCAGAGCTCTGTTTCCGAAACTTTTTTGGGGATTGCTACTTGGTATGTGACTCCTCCATTGCTCTAATTAGTTTTTGCTCTAGCGGATTATATTTTTCATAGTTAGCTGCTCTTGGTGCTACTGAAAATGAGCTTACATGTTGAATTCTTTGAGTTCTAAGTAGTTTGAATGCCTAATATAGCCTCGAGACATCCATATGAGTAGTCGCTATTAATCTTGTGAAGTTTTGTTGACATCATTTTGTGCCCAAAATTTTTAGAAATGTTTCATACAAACATGAACTTCTTTAGGAGGATTTCCTTGAGGAGGAGGTCCTCGGAGGGGTTGACGAGCGAGAGCCTGATATGACAAGCGTATGTTGAGCCAAGGGCAAGCTCGGTGCGCATTACCGATATCAAATCATCGGTGGCCGTGCGACGAGTTCATGATAGGCGCGGGTATTAAAAAAAATTTTGATGAATATATTCATAACACTGAGCTCGCTCCTTTCCTTGCAGATATGTGTACTCAGCACTATAATCTCAATCAGTCGTTCACTAAAAAGTTTGAGTACCACTCTCGTGATTCTAGAGTTTTATTTCATCTTTATGATAGAGCCTATGGTATCCCTTTAGTAGAATTCTATGATGCATGCGAAATTCCATTTTGGGGTTCACTTGATGAACCACAAAAAATCTGATCATTAAATGTTCCTTGATAGCCTTTGCAATGGTGAGGACAGAGGAGTCACATAGGCTAGAATATGAAGTATCCAATTTCCCTCTGTTCGTTAATTTGCACTGTTTAATGGTAAATGCATTGCAGGTAAACAAGACTGTAGTGCACTATGTGCCCCTAACTTGAGCATTATTCATACTGCTCTAATGGGCCACAAATTATATAATATTGGGGCAAGTGTTGTGCGGAGGCTGCAACGCAACACTGATAGTGGTCATTTGTATGGAGGAATTTATGCCTCTCGCCAAGCTACAAAGCTAGGAGTCTCACCTAGGCCCAATGATCCTATCCTACATGATAAATACTAAGATTTTGAGGCACTGCAGCGCCACGATTTTATTAAGAATGGAGCTCAGAACTATGACTATAACTTAATGTTCGATAGATAAATGCATTGTATCTTCTATTTTGCCTGCACCTGCCCTCTTTGATTTTTAGAGTAAACAAAGATATTTCATCTATGAGTGCGAGGCATGTGAGTACAGCGCAGCAGTGGAAGCCACTCGCCGGGCAAAGGAGGAGGCACGGAGAGCCTCCATGAGCTACCACTTTGATTATTACCCATACCAGCGATGGTGATTACCAAGCTAGACAAAAGCCTAAGCTTGAGGGAGTACGTATGTCCCACCGACATTATATTCATGTTCACACATTTCATTCCAGTTGTCGTGTTCATCCTGTTTCATTGTATAATACATGTTAGTTTTATTGTCTCGCTTTCTTATTGTGTGTTTAAAAAACTTTGACAAAACCCAAAAATATTTCTCGCTTCAATTTGGTTTTCTTTTCTAGTTTAATTTATTGTAGTACTAAAAGAAAACCCAAAAAGATTTCCCATCTCTTCTTTTTCTTGTTGGGAGCTTTCCCGTATAAATATTTTTTCTCATTTTTGTTTTTCCCTTATCAATTTGCTTCCTTCAAGAAAAACTAAAAACTCCAAAAATAATTCAGTGTGTTTCTCTGAAATTCTTTTTATTTTGTTGATTTATTGTGAGGAGAAGGCCACGATGAAAATGTTGAGTGGCTCTCATATGCATTACTGTTGATCTAACAAAGAGCCCATATTACTTTGTCCTCTCCTTGAATAAAATGTTTGCAGATTCCAGCTTAGTCCACGACACTCTTGCATAATTATTATTTTCATATCATTCAGTCATGCAAGTGAAAGGCAATAATGACGATATTTGATGGAGTGACTATGGCAAGGAAAAGCGGGTATGAACTCAACTTGTTTTTGTTTTTGTAAATATGTTTAACTCATTATTCATGATTTAGCATATTATGATTAAACATGTTTATGATGACAATTAGAGATTATAGTTGCTCATGCCATGTTTAAGTAGCTAGGAGTGGATAATGATTTATCTTAGGTGTCAATGATACATCCATTTTGCATCATGTTTTCCTAATATTATTTATAGTGTTTTTATGCTTTATAACACTTTACGTAATAATTCTAAAGCCTTGTATCTCATAATATGCAAGGTTTGCGCAAAGAGGGAGAATACCGGCAGTTGGAATTCTGGACCTGAAAAAGTTATGTTAGAGATACCTATTCTGCACATCTCCAAATGAGCTGAAATTTTACAGAGAATTATTTCTAAATATATACAAAAATATTGGAATAAAGAACCACTTGAGGGGGGTCACCCAGGCGTCCACAAGGCACCAGGGCACGCCACTGCTACCTCTTGAGCATGCGTTGGTTTTCCCTTGAAGACGAAAGGGTGATGCAGCAAAGTAGCGTAAGTATTTCCCTCAGTTTTTGAGAACCAAGGTATCAATCCAGTAGGAGGCTACACGCAAGTCCCTCGTACCTACACAAAAAAAAGAACCTTGCAACCAACACGATAAAGGGGTTGTCAATCCCTTCACGGCCACTTGCAAAAGTGAGATTTGATAGAGATGATAAGATAATATGTTTGGTATTTTTATGATAAAGATTGAAAGTAAAGATTGCAAAATAAAATAGATTGAAACTTATATGATAGAAAATAGACCCAGGGGCCATATGTTTCACTAGTGGCTTCTCTCAAGATAGCATAAGTATTACGGTGGGTGAACAAATTACTGTCTAGCAATTGATAGAATAGTCCATAGTTATGAGAATATCTAGGCATGATCATGTATATAGGCATCACGTCCGCAACAAGTAGACCAACTCCTGCCTGCATCTACTACTATTACTCCACACATCGACCGCTATCCAGCATGCATCTAGAGTATTAAGTTCATAAGAACAGAGTAACGCATTAGGCAAGATGACATGATGTAGAGGGATAAACTCAAGCAATATGATATAAACCCCATCTTTTTATCCTCGATGGCAACAATACAATACGTGTCGTTTCCCCTTCTGTCACTGGGATCGAGCACCGCATGATTGAACCCAAAGCTAATGTAGGATCGAAAGTATCTCTAGAGGGGGGGTGATTAGACTACTTGACCAAATAAAAATCTAGCCTTTTCCCAATTTTAGTACTTGGAAGATTTTAGCAACTTAGCACAAATCAAGTAAACAATGTACACATGCAATTCTAAGAGTATAGCGGCGGAATGTAAAACAATTGCATATGAAGGTAAAGGGAGGAGTTTGGTGGGAGCAAACGCAATGTAGACACGGAGATTTTTTATCCGTGGTTCCGATAGGTGGTGCTATCGTACATCCACGTTGATGGAGACTTCAACCCACGAAGGGTAACGGTTGCGCGAGTCCACGGAGGGCTCCACCCACGAAGGGTCCACGAAGAAGCAACCTTGTCTATCCCACCATGGCCATCGCCCACGAAGGACTTGCCTCACTAGGGTAGATCTTCACGAAGTAGGCGATCTCCTTGCCCGTACAAACTCCTTGGTTCAACTCCACAATCTTGACGGAGGCTCCCAATTGACCCCTAACCAATCTAGGAGACACCACTCTCCAAAAGGTAATAGATGGTCTGTTGATGATGAAGTCCTTGCTCTTGTGCTTCAAATGATAGTCTCCCAACACTCAACTCTCTCTCATAGGATTGGATTTGGTGGAAAGATGATTTGAGTGGAAAGCAACTTGGGGAAGGCTAGAGATCAAGATTTATGTGGTTGGAATGGAATATCTTGACCTCAACACAAGTGTAGGTGGTTCTCTCTCAGAAAATGTATGTTGGAAGTGTAGGCATGTGCTGATGGATCTCTCCACGAATGAAGAGTGGGTGGAGGGGTATATATAGCCTCCACCCAAAATCTAACCGTTACACACAAATTACCAAACTCGGTGGGACCGAATCATGAAACTCGGTCGGACCGACGTAGTTCAGAAAGTGAACGTTAGGATTTTCGGTAGGACCGACATGTCAACTCGGTGGGACCGATGTCGTTAGAGTTAGGGCATAACGTAATCTTGGTAACACCGATTACACAAACTCGATGGGACCGATTTTGGTAATAGACATACAGAGAGTTGGCCAGGCAAACTCGATGGGACCGAGTCGCTCATCTCGGTTAGACCGAAACGTTACGAAGGGGAAATACAGAGTTTGCATTGCAATCTCGGTGGGACCGATCACTCATCTCGGTTGGACCGGAACGTTACGAAGGGAAACAAAGAGATTGCAATCCCATCTCGGTGAGACCGAGATCCCTATCGGTGAGACCGAAGTGACTAGGGTTTGTGGTAGTGGCTATGTCAAGAGAACTCGGTGGCGCCGGATAGAAGATTTCGGTGGGGCCGAGTTTGACTTTTGGTTTGGGACATATGTGGAAATGAGAAAGTACTTGAGGGTTTTTGGAGCATATCACTAAGCATTTTTAGCAAGTAACTCATTAATCAACACCTCACCCCCTTTTAATAGTATTGGCTTTTCCTATGGACTCAATGTGATGTTGGATCCCTAAAAGTAAAATGTAGAGTCTTGTGCTTTGAGCTTGGGCCAATCTTTTGTCCTTAGCATTTTGAGGGGTCCACTTTCCAATCCATGCCATGCCAATCATTGAGCTTTCCTGAAATATTTATCTTAAAATAGCATTAGCTCAATGAGCTATATGTTGTTAGGAATTACCAAAACCACCCAGGGATAGTTGCACTTTCAATCTCCCCCTTTTTGGTAATTGATGACAACATATAGATCAAAGCTTCGAAAAATAATCATAAGATTGAAAAACATCGTCGCTTTGAGAAGTATGTGATAAGCAAGTGCTCCCCCTAAATTTGTGCATTATTTGAGATTTGCTTTTGAATGCAAATGCACAATCGATTAGGATCATGGGTTACTCTTCCATGTCGCATACATCTTGATGGAGCGCTCAAAATGATAGAAAGTAAAAGCATGCACTCATCACCAAGCAAGTGAATGATCATATATGAGATATAAAAGATAGTAGCATCCAAACAAGCATTAAGGTAGCAAATGATCAACCACATGATCATACAAGTATCTCACAAGGACATAAAGTATCTCACACATGCACACAATCAAAAAGTTCAACCAAAAGCAAGAAAGCAAAACACTCTCTCGAAGCCTATGATCTATACATATTTCTCCCCCTTTGGCAAGAAGCTACCAAAAAGTTCAAATATGCATAGTGCTAAGCGTCTCTCAGGCTTGGTCTTCCAGAGGTGGTGTAGAGAGAACTCCAAGGACGAAGGCATCTGTTGATGTAGTTGGATTTGGTGGAGTGGCTGCTGGAGGTGGCATTGGAGCTGTAGCTGCTGGTGCTGACGTTGTAGCTCTAGAATCTCTCACTGGCACTGCAGCAGATCTCTGTCCTCTAGGCACTCGCTCAAATGCATCAGTAGTTGCCTTGCCTCTCTTCTCTTCCGCTTCCTCCTGAAGCTGCTCAACTATTGTTCTTCTCCTCACAGCATAAGGATCAGACTGCCTCCACAATCTCAGTCCAGCATCCTTTCTGATGTGCATATCTTTAGCTACTGGATGAGCATCATTGTGGTCTGGAATTTTGGGCTTCAACTTTCTGTGCACTAGGGCTTCATCATCTTCTTCATCAGCAGCCTCAAGCACTGGGGCCTTGTTCTTTTCTTCAGCTGGAATGTTTCTGGTGCTTCTCTTTGGAGCAGATTTTTGAACATGAGCTGGTGCTTTGGGAGCAGTTTTGGGCTTTGATGGAGCAGCCCCTGACTTTATAGCATCTCCCATAAGCTTTTGTGACTTTGGTGCTGGTGCAGCATCCTCTTCCTCTTCCTCTTCTTCAGAGGGATCTCTCATCATTGAGGGCTTGCCAATGACTCTGGCAATAGTCTTCTTGACCCTTTCTTTCCTCTTCTTGCCTTCTCCACCTTCTTTGGGTTCAAGTGTGAACTCCATTGTCTCTTGAGTAGAGGCTTTGGCCTTAGACATAGGAATTCTTCTTGCTGGAGCCTTTGTTTTCATTCCTGGCTTAGTTGCAGCAGCTGTGCCATATTCCTTCTTTAACACCTTCTTTTTGGAGCTTACTTCCTCCTCTGTGGCAACATAATCCTCATCCTGGGATTCTGAGGTTCTCTTCTTCCTAGATCTAGTGGCTGCCTTTGGCAAGTTGCTTGGAGTGCTCCTGCTGCCATCATCAGAAGTGCTTGAGGGATCTGAACCCTCACTCATCTGCACCTGTTCCTCCGACCCATTATGACTGTCACTCTGATCAGACATCTCTACAAACTTATTGACAGCAGACCCTGTGAATAGATATAGATGAGGTAGAGTGGATAAGCATCACAAAGTGCAGAGGTTTTGCAAAACAGATGACTTAAAAACTTAGTTTTAGTTCTTCACAGAAAGCATTTCGGATCTACCAATTTGTAAACTCGGTGATACCGAAGCAACTTTTGGAACCTAAACTAGTGAACTCGGTCAGACCGAGTCACAGTTCGGTGGCACCGAGACTGCTAGGGTTTCACAGAGAATCGAACTCGGTCACACCGATTTGCAGTTTCTGGTTAGACCGAAAGTGCAAGTACAATGGCCTAAGCCAAATCGGTGAGACCGATTTCTACAACTCGGTCGGTCCGAGACGAGTTCTGCAAAGACCTAACCCCAAATTTTCAAATCAAACCTAACCTAAGGAATGTTTTCAGTGGATATAGTGTTTGCATACGTGGTGATGATCATGGCAGAACAATGTGCTACGAATCAGAGGTAAAAGAATAGCACAAAGGATCAAACTCATACCCTAATTCGGCGGAGTTCGCTACAGCGGCAACGGAGGGGCAGAATTCCTTTGACGGTGATGGAAACTAGCGGTGGGAGGTCGCTAGCGGCGAGAAGATGATCCAGAGACCCGAGGCGGCAGAGCAGGATACGCGCGGGTTGAGGGGTTTTGAAGAAATTTCCAAAATCTGACCCGTGGATATATATATCCCAACCCTGTCAGTGTGACCGAGTGGAACAACTCGGTGGCACCGAGATGCAGAATCGCAAGCGGTTACTGCAACTTGGTGTGACCGAAAAGTTCAAATCGGTTGCACCGAGATTGAAAACCTATATCAACTTAGTGAACTCGGCGTGACCGAATGGATGACTCGATCATACCGAAATGCACAAAGAGGTTTTGGAAGTTTAAGTCTATGATGAATCGGGGACTCCAAGTGCTCCTCACACAGAGTGGTTCGAATCTGACTTGATCAAACTTTGTGATGTAGCATGAATAGAGTTTGAGACGAGAAAAGCATAGATAGCTAGAGGGAGTTCTTAGGCATTCTTGTCCATCCATTTGGCAAAAAGGGAAAGAGCCAAACAATCAAAGCAACAAATGGATGTCCTCGAATGAGTAAAATATGCAGCCAACATGGTCACACAATAAAATGACAAACGAAATATGTGACAAAGCATGCACAAACACTCTAGCATCTATCGAGCAATTTGGCGATGACTAGGTCATCTATATATGAGTATATTGACTTGGAGTCAAATGAGAACATTTGATCACAGGTCATACTCATCGTTTAAGCACAAGTGGGGTTGCCACTTTTACATAAAGCATTGTTGTGCTCACATCATTAGAGTTGCTTTAGCTCAATTGCTTAGAGTAAAGCTCCCCCTAGATGTGATATCCCTGAGGAGTCCTGGACTACAGTGTCCTTGGGCGTCCGGCCTGTTATCCTTTGGGCCGGACTGATGGGCTGAGAAGACATGAAGGTCGAAGGCTATACCCGTGTCCGGATTGGACATTACTTGGCGTGGAAGGCAAGCTTGGCGACCGACTATGAAGATTCCCTTTGATGTAACCAACTCCATGTAACCCTAGATCTCTCCAGTGTCTATATAAACTGGAGAGAGTAGTCCGGATAGAGATACTCATTACCATATTCACATAGGCTAGACTTCTAGGGTTTAGCTATTACGATCTCGTGGTAGATCAACTCTTGTAACACTCATATTCATCAAGATCAATCAAGCAGGAAGTAGGGTATTACCTCCATAGAGAGGGCCCGAACCTGGGTAAACATCGTGTCCCCCGTCTCCTGTTACCATTGATCCTAGACGGACAGTTTGGGACCCCTACCTGAGATCCGCCGGTTTTGACACCGACATTGGTGCTTTCATTGAGAGTTCCACTGTGCCGTCGGCAAAGGGCTCGATGGCCCCTTCGATCGTCAGTGGTGACGTTGTCCAGGGAAAAACCTTTCTCCCGTATTCGGCGGCTACGTACTGCGGGCCAACTCGCTTGGCCATCTGGAGCAGGTCGACAGCTACGCCCCTGGCCATCAGGTCAGATTCGGAAGCTTGAACTACGTTGTGGACATCCGTGGAGACTTGATCTTCGACGGATTCGAGACCACGGCAACCGCTCCCCGTCGCCCCGATGAATATGGCTTAAACCTGTCATCGGGCCGCATCCAGGAGACAGCTCCTGCAGCAACTCTGGCCTTAGATCCGGAGCAGATCAAGTCGTCCGAAGATGGGAAGCTCAACCCCATCATGGGGGCTACCGATTCTGCGGCGTTGGAGCCGCCCGCAGATTCCACATCATACGGCATCTGCATCAACGGAACCCCGGACTCGTCTCCGGTGTTGAGTTCCGAACCCTGCGAGCTCGCAGATACCGAACTCGATCGGTTATCGATCTTCAAGTTCAGTGCCGCAGATGTCTTCCAACACTCGCCCGTGGGCGACCTGCTAAACTCACTAAAAAACCTATCCCTAGCAGATGACTCGTCGCTGAACTATGTTCGGTTCGAACTTACGACGGACGATGGAGAATTTTGCTTCCCACCCACCACCCACTTCATAGCCACTGTCGAAGACCCAACCAACACGCTTGACCCCCGCTCCGAAGACATCGACAGTATGGACGACGATGAAGGGCAAGGCCAGAGCTTACTATCCGCTAGACGCGGGACGGCCACCTCCTGTTATGACGTGTGTATGGTAGACACACCCAACGACGATCTCGACGATGCCAAGGAGGATCCAGTTGGGGATAAAACTCCTGGTACACAGTACGAACACCGGCGCCCCCGGCGCCGCCCTCAGTCACGTCACTCAAGAGAAAACAATACTAGCGCCGGAGATGATAACACTCCAGACATCGAAGACCCTGTTGAGGCTGGATCCAAACAGGAGGAACAGGAAGGCGGGCAAGACAGCCTTGAGGAACTGGCCACATACGGAGACTCGGAGGACAGTAATTATCTCCCATTCTCCGAGGAAGAGGAGAGCCTCGGCAACGAGGATTTTATCGTGCCCGAGGAACCTCGTGAGCAGGAGCGCTTTAAACGCCGGCTCATAGCCACTGCAAGGAGCCTAAGGAAGAAGCAGCTGCAGCTTCAAGCGAGCCAAGATTTGCTCAATGATAGATGGACCGAGGTCCTGGCCGCCGAAGAATACGGCCTTAGGAGCCCAGACAAAAGCCACCCCAAGTGTAGGTGGCTCCCTCAATACGATGGCAAGGCGTTTGAGCCCGCACCACCATCGAATATTACGGTAGGCCGACCACAGTTCGGTCCGGATAAAACGACAACCCAAGCAGAGCACCACACCACCCCATCCGGCCGTCAACGCAAGAACAAAACAGCTCAGGGGAACACTCGCGACATCCAACAAGACCTATATGGACACAAGAAACCCGACCATGCCCAGTCCGAAAACTGTAAGCGGAGTCCACCAGAGGTGCTTCACTGTGTGGCCCAACATAGAGGAGCTGCACACCCTCTCTGCTTCACTGACGAGGTAATGGAGCATGAATTCCCAGACAGGTTTAAACCCATTAACATCGAATCATACGATGGAACAACAGATCCCGCGGTATGGCTGGAGGATTACCTCCTCCATATTCACATGGCTCGCGGAGATGACCTTCATGCCATTAAATACCTACCCCTCAAGCTCAAAGGGCCAGCTCGGTACTGGCTAAATAGGTTGCCAGAGAATTCTATCCGCAACTGGGAAGATTTGGAAGATGCCTTTCGAGACAACTTCCAAGGAACATATGTCCGGCCACCAGATGCCAATAACTTGAGTCATATTGTCCAGCAGCCCGGTGAGTCAGTCAGGGAGCTCTGGACCAGGTTCTTAGTCAAAAAGAACCAAATTGTCGACTGTCCGGACGCGGAAGCCATTGCGGCCTTCAAACACAGCGTCCGGGATGAATGGCTAGTGCGTCACCTCGGCCAGGAAGGACCTAAATCCATGACAGCCCTTACCGCTCTAATGACCCGCTTTTGTGCGGGAGAAGATAACTGGCTCGCTCATAAAAGCAACAACGCCAGCGACCCGGGCACTTCCAAAATCCGAGACGGCAACGGCAAGCCACGACGAACCGAACAAAATAGTCGCAACAATAATGAAAGATTATGCGACACAGCGGTCAACGCCGGATTTCGCAATCCAAAGCCCGGTCAACGGAAGAAGCCGTTAAAGGCAAACCAGGATGGACTATCCACCCTTGACAGGATATTGGACCGACCTTGTCAGATTCACGGTCACCCTGATAAGCCAGCTAATAATACCAACAGAAACTGTTGGGTCTTCAAGCAGGCAGGCAAGCTTAACAACGAGCACAAGGGGAGGAGGCCACCAGGCGATAAAGACGACGGAGCGGCTCGCCAGCCGAACACCAGGGGCCAGAAACAGTTTCCCTCTGAAGTTCGACCACTCCTGGAACGGAAATAACAGTTCGGCTTCCGCCACCCACCTACTATACTGGCAAGATTTACACCACGCGTACATCACTACGCACTCAAGATACCATGGGCATCGGCGGAAGCACAATATGGACAACCCTGCAAGCATTCCCGTAACGTTTTTATCTGTTTTTCCTTATTTTTCTTTATTATCTCTTAAAAATAGGTGACCATCAGGACAACATCTACATCGGACTCTATCGGAGTTCGGATCCATACACTCACCTAAGGGGCTACTTCCGTTAAGGATTCCCCCTCCCCGAGGAAGGGCGGCGGAGACGTGCGGCAGGAGGTCCAAAATATGTTTTTGTAGACCGCACACTTTATTTTGAGCCTATACTATGCCTTCTTCCTCCGTTCCCGACCCCGAGCATGTCAAATAGCCGGGTTGTGGTTTTTTACTCTTTATATATATTTATCATTGGCATGTTGCTCCGCTGCCAGTAAACTTCATCCGAACTAATCTTCCATGCTTTTTCTACAATGAGTCCGGCCGTAACGGCTGCCTTACAAGACACACCTCAGCGTAACTTGCAAGGGGCCCGGTATGGGAACAAATGAGTCGCCAGTAAAAGTACGAACAACTCTATAGCGTACTTCGGCGTCACAAGTTTGGCCTTATATGCATCAGCTCCGAATCATTGTCTTTTGTCAATAGTTGGGTTGCGAGGCTCCTGTGCTTGCTACCCTACGTTCCGCTCTATCGGCTAGGGTAGTAAAGGGAGAACTACTGCGATTGTGCCCTGGCCTAGACCGGATGAGCACCTCAGTAGAGAAAGCCGAAAACTGACTGTCATGATGCGGCGAGAGCTGGTCAACCACTTGACGACTTATTCGAATCTTTAGCGATTCTCCGTGTCACACGAAGGATCTTTTTTAGATCAAAATATGTAAGGCACCATATTACAATATGCTGTATACGTACCAGGGGCTATGTCGTAGCCTCACGATAAAACTCCTATGGCTAAGTGAATGTGTTAACGCCCTATAGTCCGATTGCCTGGTTCGCCGCATTATCACCTCCTTTATGGACCAAGACGTTGGCTAAAGAGTGATTAAATGCTTTTCCGAACACCCCCGTACTTCCTACGAGGGGGCTGAAGCCGACGACTGGAAAACTTTCAAACTATACTAAAACGGCCGCACAGGAGGAATTCAAGCCCTTGAGCAAAATATAAAAATAGATTAACTATAAAGTTGTCTGTTACAACCCTTATACACGTCACTCGCACATTATGTCTTTCGAGCACTGACCCTCTATCAAGCGGGCGGCTTCTAGGACGTCTTCAAAATAGTGCTCCGGCTCACAACGGTCCTTGCCCTTGGGTGGACTCCTCGCCGCAACATCGATGGCCTTTATCTTTCCCCAGAACATTTTGACTCGGGCAAAGGCCATCCGTGCACCCTCAATACACGCCGACCGCTTCACAGCGTCGATATGTGGCACCGCGTCAACAAGCCGCTACACCAGGCCTAAATAACTACTCGGAACAGGGTCAGTCGGCCACAACCGGACTATGACGTTCACATGGCA
The DNA here is from genome assembly GCF_002575655.3 of Aegilops tauschii subsp. strangulata. Lineage (NCBI taxonomy): Eukaryota > Viridiplantae > Streptophyta > Magnoliopsida > Poales > Poaceae > Aegilops > Aegilops tauschii. Next base: position 364,865,679 of record NC_053035.3, on the reverse strand, counting down.
GCGCCGGATATCCTATGCAGCTCGGCCCACTGGGACATCTGTTCATTTAGCAACAGAGGGCGCTTCGACGTGCCGAATTGTGACCAGAAAATCTTCTCCGTTGCATACCCCTCTTGTGCGTGGTAAAACTGCGCCGCATTGGAAGAACGCTTCGGCAAGTCTAAAAATTTGTCTGGAGAACTCCATACGTGGTTAAGCTGAGCATAGTTCGGATCGCCGAACTTAGTCTGCAGCAAAAAGGGCTTGCCAGCCGCAATATCCACAGCTTGCCGGATCTCCTCACGGCCCGCTCTAGATTTAGACCGCGCTTCTCTCGCCTCTCGTAAGGCCTTGTCAGGTTCAGCCGTTTTGGCTTCATTTTATTTCTCAAGAAGTTTACAGCGGCTAGCCGCATTCTCTAATTCGTGCGTCATGGTGGACATCTTCTCCTGGTCTTGGCGCCGCGCAGCTTGTTCGGCTTTCAACTCAGCCGATGCCTTTTCGGCAGCCGCATTACTAAACCGGGCCTGCTTCTTGGCCCGGGCTAGCTCCGCCCGAAGGGCCTCCACGGCGGCAACACCATCTGCATTCATGCACATGTCATATAACACTCTTTTTAGAGTTAGGCTTAAAATACAAGCACATTGGTGTAAGGAATGCTCGAAATATATACCTTGCGAGTCGTCAAGACGCCTGTTGATCAATGCAATGTCATCCTCCGCAATATCCAGCTTTCGCTGCACTTCGGCCACTTCCGTATTTCGGGTAGCCGCAAGAGGGGAGGCAGCCTGTATTCCATGTCAAATCAAGGTTAGTACCCGAGCATATCTTTTTGATCCTCCGATCGCCTCCTTTGGAAGGCAATTCGAGTCTCAGGGGGCTACTGCATATACAACAGGTGCATTCTGTCAATAAAATTCCATTGGCAAAATTACATCACAAACCTCAAAACCCCTCAGAAGGCTCGTGAAGGCCTCGTTTAACCCGCTCTTCGCGGATAAATCCTTTTCGACCACCATAACCATCAAGGCACGGTGCGCCTCCGAAACAGACGCTTGTCACAGCATGTCTGGCAGCGTTTCCGGCGCTCCTGGGTATCCGGAAACCGCCGCCGGAGTACGGCATTCCTTTGAGGGAACCCGCCCACCTGCCTGCAGAATCATCTCCGGCTGTAAACCAGATAGTTCGTGGCCGTCATGCTTGATTCCCGAACCCTGAGAGACAGAGGTGTTGGAAATATGCCCTAGAGGGAATAATAAATGGTTATTATTATATTTCTTTGTTCATGATAATTGTCTATTGTTCATGCTATAATTGTGTTATCCGGAAATCGTAATACATGTGTGAATACATACACCACAACGTGTCCCTAGTAAGCCTCTAGTTGACTAGCTCGTTGATCAATAGATAGTCATGGTTTCCTGACTATGGACATTGGATGTCATTGATAACGGGATCACATCATTAGGAGAATGATGTGATGGACAAGACCCAATCCTAAGCATAGCATAAAAGATCGTGTAGTTTGTTTGCTAGAGCTTTTCCAATGTCAAGTATCTTTTCCTTAGACCATGAGATCGTGTAACTCCCGGATGCCGTAGGAGTGCTTTGGGTGTACCCAACGTCACAACGTAACTGGGTGACTATAAAGGTACACTACAGGTATCTCTGAAAGTGTCTGTTGGGTTGACACGGATCGAGACTGGGATTTGTCACTCCGTATGACGGAGAGGTATCTCTGGGCCCACTCGGTAATGCATCATTATAATGAGCTCAATGTGACTAAGGAGTTACCCACGGGATCATGCATTACTGTACGAGTAAAGTGACTTGCCGGTAACGAGATTGAACAAGGTATTGGGATACCGACGATCGAATCTCGGGCAAGTAACGTACCGATTGACAAAGGGAATTGTATACGGGATTGATTGAATCCTCGACATCGTGGTTCATCCGATGAGATCATCGTGGAACATGTGGGAGCCAACATGGGTATCCAGATCCCGCTGTTGGTTATTGACCGCAGAGGCGTCTCGGTCAGTCTGCATGTCTCCCGAACCCGTAGGGTCTACACACTTAAGGTTTGGTGACGCTAGGGTTATAGAGATATTAGTATGCGGAAACCCAAAAGTTGTTCGGAGTCCCGGATGAGATCCCGGACGTCACGAGGAGTTCCGGAATGGTCCGGAGGTGAAGAATTATATATAGGAAGTCAAGTTTCGGCCACCGGCAAAGTTTCGGGGGTCACTGGTATTGTACCGGGACCACCGGAAGGGTCCCGGGGGTCCACCGGGTGGGGCCACCTATCCCGGAGGGCCCCATGGGCTGAAGTGGGAAGGGAACCAGCCCCTAGTGGGCTGGGGCGCCCCCCATGGGCCTCCCCCTGTGCCTAGGGTTGGAAACCCTAGGGGTGGGGGCGCCCCACCTGACTTGGGGGGCAAGTTTCCCCCCTGGCCGCCCCCCCTTGTAGATGGGATCCAGGGCCGGCGCTCCCCAGGGGGCCTATATAAAGTGGGGGGGAGGGAGGGCAGCAGTACCACAGCCCCTGGCGCCTCCGTCTCCCCCTGCAACACCTCTCCGTCCCGCTTGTGCTTGGCGAAGCCCTGCCGAGATCCCGCAAGTTCCACCACCACGCCGTCGTGCTGCTGGATCTCCATCAACCTCTCCTTCCCCCTTGCTGGATCAAGAAGGAGGAGACGTCGCTGCTCCGTACGTGTGTTGAACGCGGAGGTGCCGTTCGTTCGGCACTCGGTCATCGGTGATTTGGATCACGGCGAGTACGACTCCATCAACCCCGTTCATTAGAACGCTTCCGCTCGCGATCTACAAGGGTATGTAGATGCACTCCTTTCCCCTCGTTGCTAGTATACTCCATAGATGGATTTTGGTGATGCGTAGGAAATTTTAAAATTCTGCTACGATCCCCAACAGTGGCATCATGAGCCAGGCCTATGCGTAGTTACTATGCGCGAGTAGAACACAAAGCAGTTGTGGGCGTAGATGTTGTCAATTTTTCTTGCCACTACTAGTCTTATCTTGTTTCGGCGGTATTGTGGGATGAAGCGGCCCGGACCGACCTTACACGTACGCTTACGTGAGACAGGTTCCACCGACTGACATGCACTAGTTGCATAAGGTGGCTAGCGGGTGTCTGTCTCTCCCACTTTAGTCGGAACGGATTCGATGAAAAGGGTCCTTATGAAGGGTAAATAGAAATTGGCATATCACGTTGTAGTTTTTACGTAGGTAAGAAACGTTCTTGCTAGAAACCTATAGAAGCCACGTAAAAACCTGCAACAACAATTAGAGGACGTATAACTTGTTTTTGCAGCATGTGCCTTGTGATGTGATATGGCCAGAAGATGTGATGTATGAGATTGATCATATTCTTGTAATAGGAATCACGACTTGCATGTCGATGAGTATGACAACCGGCAGGAGCCATGGGAGTTGTCTTTATTTTTTGTATGACCTGCGTGTCATTGAATAACGCCATGTAAATTACTTTACTTTATTGCTAAACGCATTAGCCATAGAAGTAGAAGTAATCGTTGGCGTGACAACTTCATGAAGACACAATGATGGAGATCATGATGATGGAGATCATGGTGTCATGCCGGTGACGAAGATGATCATGGCGCCCCGAAGATGGAGATCAAAGGAGCAGAATGATAATCGCCATATCATGTCACTATTTGATTGCATGTGATGTTTATCATGTTTTGCATCTTATTTGCTTAGAACGACCGTAGTAAGTAAGATGATCCCTTATAATAATTTCAAGAAAGTGTTCCCCCTAACTATGCACCGTTGCGAAGGTTCGTTGTTTCGAAGCACCACGTGATGATCGGGTTTGATAGATTCTAACGTTCGCATACAACGGGTGTTGACGAGCCTAGCATGTACAGACATGGCATCGGAACACACGCAATACACTTAGGTTGACTTGACGAGCCTAGCATGTACAGACATGGCCTCGGAACATGGAAGACCGAAAGGTCGAGCATGAGTCGTATAGAAGATACGATCAACATGGAGATGTTCACCGATCTTGACTAGTCCGTCTCATGTGATGATTGGACACGGCCTAGTTAACTCGGATCATGTTTCACTTAGATGACTAGAGGGATGTCTATCTGAGTGGGAGTTCATTGAGTAATTTGATTAGATGGACTTAGTCTAAAATCTTTACAATATGTCTTGGAGATCAAATGGCCCACGTTGTCCTCAACTTCAACGCGTTCCTAGAGAAAACCAAGCTGAAAGATGATGGCAGCAACTATACGGACTGGGTCCGGAACCTGAGGATCATCCTCATAGCTGCCAAGAAAGATTATTTCCTAGAAGCACCGCTAGGTGAAGCACCCATCCCAGAGAACCAAGACGTTATGAACGCTTGGCAATCACGTGCTGATGATTACTCCCTCGTTCAGTGCCGCATGCTTTACATCTTAGAACCGGGGCTCCAAAATCGTTTTGAGAAGCATGGAGCATATGAGATGTTCGAAGAGCTGAAAATGGTTTTCCAAGCTCATGCCCGGGTCGAGAGATATGAAGTCTCCGACAAGTTCTTCAGCTGTAAAATGGAGGAAAATAGTTCTATTAGTGAGCACATACTCAGAATGTCTGGGTTACACAACCGCTTGTCTCAGCTGGGAGTTAATCTCCCGGATGACACGGTCATTGACAGAATCCTTCAGTCGCTTCCACCAAGCTACAAGAGCTTTGTGATGAACTTCAATATGCAGGGGATGGAAAAGACCATTCCTGAGGTATATTTAATGCTGAAATCAGCGGAGGTGGAGATCAGAAAGGAACATCAAGTGTTGATGGTGAATAAAACCACTAAGTTCAAGAAAGGAAAGGGTAAGAAGAACTTCAAGAAGGACGGCAAGGGATTGCCGCGCCCGGTAAACCAGTTGCCGGGAAGAAGTCGAAGAATGGACCCAAGCCTGAGACTGAGTGCTTTTATTGCAAGGGAAGTGGTCACTGGAAGCGGAACTGCCCCAAATACTTAGCGGACAAGAAGGCCGGCAACACCAAAGGTATATGTGATATACATGTAATTGATGTGTACCTTACCAGTACTCGTAGTAGCTCCTGGGTATTTGATACCGGTGCGGTTGCTCATATTTGTAACTCAAAACAGGAACTGCGGAATAAGTGGAGACTGGCAAAGGACGAGGTGACGATGCGCGTCGGGAATGGTTCCAAGGTCGATGTGATCGCCGTCGGCACGCTGCCTCTACATTTACCTACGGGATTAGTTTTAAACCTCAATAATTGTTATTTAGTGCCAGCTTTGAGCATGAACATTGTATCTGGATCTCGTTTAATTCGAGATGGCTACTCATTTAAATCCGAGAATAATGGTTGTTCCATTTATATGAGAGATATGTTTTATGGTCATGCCCCGCTGGTCAATGGTTTATTCTTGATGAATCTCGAACGTGATGTTACACATATTCATAGTGTGAATACCAAAAGATGTAAAGTTGATAATGATAGTCCCACATACTTTTGGCACTGCCGCCTTGGTCACATTGGTGTCAAGCGCATGAAGAAGCTCCATGCAGATGGACTTTTGGAGTCTCTTGATTACGAATCATTTGACACGTGCGAACCATGCCTCATGGGTAAGATGACCAAGACTCCGTTCTCCGGAACAATGGAGCGAGCAACCAACTTATTGGAAATCATACATACCGATATGTGCTGTCCAATGAGTGTTGAGGCTCGCGGAGGATATCGTTATGTTCTCACTCTCACTGATGACTTAAGTAGATATGGGTATGTCTACCTAATGAAACACAAGTCTGAAACCTTTGAAAAGTTCAAGGAATTTCAGAGTGAGGTTGAGAATCAACGTGACAGGAAAATAAAGTTCTTACGATCAGATCATGGTGGAGAATATTTAAGGCACGAATTTGGTACGCACTTAAAGAAATGTGGAATCGTTTCACAACTGACGCCGCCTGGAACACCTCAGCGAAATGGTGTGTCCGAACGTCGTAATCGCACTCTATTGGATATGGTGCGATCTATGATGTCTCTTACCGATCTACCGCTCTCAATTTGGGGCTATGCTTTAGAGACTGCCGCATTCACTTTAAATAGGGCTCCGTCGAAATCCGTTGAGACGTCACCGTATGAATTATGGTTTGGGCAGAAACCTAAGCTGTCGTTTCTAAGAGTTTGGGGATGCGATGCTTATGTCAAGAAACTTCAACCTGAAAAGCTCGAACCCAAGTCAGAAAAATGCGTCTTCATAGGATACCCTAAGGAAACCATTGGGTATACCTTCTACCTCAGATCCGAAGGCAAGATCTTTGTTGCCAAGAATGGGTCTTTTCTGGAGAAAGAGTTTCTCTCGAAAGAAGTGAGTGGGAGGAAAGTGGAACTTGATGAGGTGATAGTCACCCCTTCCGAACCGGAAAGTAGCGCAGCGCGGGAAGATGTTCCTGTGGTGCCTACACCGAGTGGGGAGGAAGTTAATGATGATGATCATGAAGCTTTGGATCAAGTTACTGCTGAACTTCGTAGGTCCACAAGGACACGTTCCTCACCAGAGTGGTACGACAACCCTGTCCTGGAAATCATGTTGTTAGACAACGGTGAACCTTCGAACTATGAAGAAGCGATGGCGGGCCCGGATTCCGACAAATGGCTAGAAGCCATGAAATCCGAGATAGGATCCATGTATGAAAACGAAGTATGGACTTTGACTGACTTGCCCGATGATTGGCGAGCCATAGAAAATAAATGGATCTTTAAGAAGAAGACAGACGCGGATGGTAACGTGACCATCTATAAAGCTCGACTTGTCGCTAAGGGTTATCGACAAGTTCAAGGGGTTGACTACAATGAGACTTTCTCACCCGTAGCGAAGCTGAAGTCCGTCCGAATCATGTTAGCAATTGCCGCATTCTATGATTATGAGATATGGCAAATGGACGTCAAAACGGCATTCCTTAACGGCTTTCTTAAGGAAGAATTGTATATGATGCAGCCGGAAAGTTTTGTCGATCCTGAGAATGCTAACAAGGTATGCAAGCTCCAGCGCTCCATCTATGGGCTGGTGCAAGCATCTCGGAGTTGGAACATTCGTTTTGATGAGATGATCAAAGCGTTTGGGTTTACACAGACTTATGGAGAAGCCTGTGTTTACAAGAAAGTGAGTGGGAGCTTTGTGGCATTTCTCTTATTATATGTGGATGACATACTATTGATGGGAAATGATATAGAATTCTTGGAAAGTATAAAGGCCTATTTGAATAAGTGTTTTTCAATGAAGGACCTTGGAGAAGCTGCTTATATATTAGGCATCAAGATCTATAGAGATAGATCAAGACGCCTCATTGGTCTTTCACAGAGTACGTACCTTGACAAGTTATTGAAGAAGTTCAATATGGATCAGTCCAAGAAGGGGTTCTTGCCTGTATTGCAAGGTGTGCAATTGAGCACGGCTCAATGCCCGACCACGACGGAAGATACAGAAAAGATGAGTGTCATCCCCTATGCCTCGGCTATAGGGTCTATTATGTATGCCATGCTGTGTACCAGACCTGATGTAAACCTTGCCGTAAGTTTGGTAGGAAGGTACCAAAGTAATCCCGGCATGGAACACTGGACAGCGGTCAAGAATATCCTGAAGTACCTGAAGAGGACTAAGGATATGTTTCTCGTTTATGGAGGTGACGAAGAGCTCGTCGTAAAGGGTTATGTTGACGCTAGCTTCGACACAGATCTGGATGACTCGAAGTCACAAACCGGATACGTGTATATTTTGAATGGAGGGGCAGTAAGCTGGTGCAGTTGCAAGCAAAGCGTCGTGGTGGGATCTACATGTGAAGCGGAGTACATGGCAGCCTCAGAGGCAGCGCAAGAAGCAATCTAGATGTAGGAGTTCATTACCGACCTAGGGGTGATACCCAATGCGTCGGGCCCGATGACTCTCTTCTGTGACAACACTGGAGCTATTGCCCTTGCTAAGGAGCCCAGGTTTCACAGGTAGACCAGGCATATCAAGCGTCGGTTCAACTCCATTCGTGAAAGTGTTCAAAATGGTGACATAGATATTTTTAAAGTGCATACGGACCTGAATGTAGCAGATCCGTTGACTAAACCTCTCCCTAGAGCAAAACATGATCAACACCAGAACGCTATGGGTGTTTGATTCATCACAATGTAACTAGATTATTGACTCTAGTGCAAGTGGGAGACTGTTGGAAATATGGCCAGAGGCAATAATAAATGGTTATTATTATATTTCTTTGTTCATGATAATTGTCTATTGTTCATGCTATAATTGTATTATCCGGAAATCGTAATACATGTGTGAATACATAGACCACAACGTGTCCCTAGTAAGCCTCTAGTTGACTAGCTCGTTAATCAACAGATAGTCATGGTTTCCTGACTATGGACATTGGATGCCATTGATAAGGGGATCACATCATTAGGAGAATGATGTGATGGACAAGACCCAATCGTAAGCATAGCATAAAAGATCGTGTAGTTCGTTTGCTAGAGCTTTTCCAATGTCAAGTATCTTTTCCTTATACCATGAGATCGTGTAACTCCCGGATGCCGTAGGAGTGCTTTGGGTGTACCCAATGTCACAACGTAACTGGGTGACTATAAAGGTACACTACGGGTATCTCTGAAAGTGTCTGTTGGGTTGACACGGATCAAGACTGGGATTTGTCACTCCGTATGACGGAGAGGTATCTCTGGGCCCACTCGGTAATGCATCATCATAATGAGCTCAATGTGACTAAGGAGTTAGCCACGGGATCATGCATTATGGTACAAGTAAAGTGACTTGCCGGTAACGAGATTGAACAAGGTATTGGGATACCGACGATCGAATCTCGGGCAAGTAACGTACCGATTGACAAAGGGAATTGTATACGGGATTGATTGAATCCTCGACATCGTGGTTCATCCGATGAGATCATCGTGGAACATGTGGGAGCCAACATGGGTATCCAGATCCCGCTGTTGGTTATTGACCGCAGAGGCGTCTCGGTCATGTCTGCATGTCTCCCGAACCCGTAGGGTCTACACACTTAAGGTTCGGTGACGCTAGGGTTATGGAGATATTAGTATGCGGAAACCCGAAAGTTGTTCGGAGTCCCGGATGAGATCCCGGACGGCACGAGGAGTTCCGGAATGGTCCAGAGGTGAAGAATTATATGTAGGAAGTCAAGTTTCGGCCACCGGGAAAGTTTCAGGGGTCACCGGTATTGTACCGGGACCACCGGAAGGGTCCCGGGGGTCTACCGGGTGGGGCCACCTATCCCGGAGGTCCCCATGGGCTGAAGTGGGAAGGGAACCAGCCCCTAGTGGACTGGGGCGCCCCCCATGGGCCTCCCCCTGCGCCTAGGGTTGGAAACCCTAGGGGTGGGGGGCGCCCCACTTGACTTGGGGGCCAAGTTTCCCCCCTGGCCGCCGCCCCCCCTTGTGGATGGGATCCAGGGCCGCGCCCCCAGGGGCCTATATATAGTGGGGGGGAGGGAGGGCAGCAGTACCACAGCCCCTGGCGCCTCCCTCTTGTCAGGACCGGTTTTTCGGGACATTGATTTCCCAGAAACTGGCCTTTGTGCTCACCAACCCCAGGATTACTGTTAGCTGATGAGGCACCAACTTGATACAAGAATTCCAAGCAAAGTACAAAATATGTAGTACGAGACCATTGTGGCCTATGAGTACAACACTTGGTTTCTAGTTGTTGATGGCGGAAGCGGTTTGTGGTTCATCTGCGTCTATGGGACTCCATTTCCCACAGGAACAGCTGACCAGGATAACTCCTATCTTCGCGAGGCTGCTATCACGATTGCGTAGGTTCCGGGGCTGTCATCGCAATGGTCTCTCCAAGCAAGGAATCTGGCCAAGACAATAGCCAGGGACAAGCCAGTGAGTACGTTTGAATGTACTCGCAAACATTAAGAGCACGTGTATAATATAATAAGGGATAATCATGCTCCGAAATATTCTATGATCATAACGTCTGTCATGAAATATACGGAATCCATGATGCACGCATGCGGGTAACCTATGAATATGCAATTACGGGAGTAGGGTTATAGAATGCACCGATCGAGTGTCTGAAGCGACGCCTCGAAAGGATAATAAGATAAATCATGCCTCAGTCGGGCGTCTGAGCGACACCACATAAAGGGCTTATGAATAAAAGAAAATAACAAGCGTGCCACAGTCGGGCGTCTGAGCGACACCACATAAAGGGCTTATGAATAATAAATAAATGACAAACATGCCGCAGTCGGGCGTCTGAGCGACGCCACATAAAGGGCTTATAAATAATAAAGAAATGACAAACATGCCGCAGTCGGGCGTCTGAGCGACGCCACATAAAGGGCTTATGAATAATAAATAAATGACAAACATGCCGCAGTCGGGCGTCTGAGTGACACCACATAAAGGGCTTATAAATAATAGAGAAATGACAATCATGCCGCAGTCGGGCGTCTGAGCGACGCCACATAAAGGGCTTATAAAGGATAAATAAATAACAAGCATGCCGCAGTCGGGCGTCTGAGCGACGCCACATAAAGGGCTTATAAATAATAATCGCAGTGAGTATCCCGGAGGTAGAACCGTCCCAGGGATACTTAATAATTCAAATAATGTAAATGGTTAGTCCATAATAATAATAAACATAATCCTCATATGTCATAGGTCATAATCAATGTTCTAGTATAACCGTTTCTCCATCCGAAGACCGTCACTATGTTCTAGTTTAGCCGTTTCTCCATCCGAAAACCGTCACTGGACCCATCTCAGACTGTAGTCCTTACCCATGGACATGGCTATCCGAACAGATATAACCTCTGCAGAGGGTGTACTCTTTACCCACGAGTAACGGCTTTATTTAGTCCATCGGGACTAATTCCGCCTACGGTCCTTTAATTGAAAACACGCCTGACCTGCACACACCAGCTTAACTTACCGGTGTCTGGAATCACCCACGACACCTGTCAAGCAAAACTCTAAGTGGGGAGCATACAACCTCGACGTAGCATGGAATCAAATTTATATCGCGCGCTCTAAGGGGTGCCCCCCTCTCGGTCCCAACCGGAAACACCCATGCCCCCGGACCAGGTGGCATGCCTACCGGATGCATCCGGTATCTTCCACCATGGCCTCTCTGTACGGTGTGTGCTAGGACGGGGTTGACAACTTACTGAACCGTACCCTACCTGCGGCAGGGACAAGTGGTAGTACGAAACAAGTATGGGGGTTTACGGGAACAAGACTCGATCTATGGCCGACTCAGGAGGTCCAAGTATCCCCTGTATGATTAGCATAACAAAAATATTCCAACTAACAGACAGAATCACCGCTCATCATACCTCATCATGCCATACCGGACACACTCGTCTCGACGAGGAACTAGGGACAAGCTCGTGTCTACCCAAGACCACGACTTTCCAGGCTTCCTTCCGGTATGCATGAAAAGCTCACGAGGATGATCACTATAACCAGCATATCCATTTCTAACAGCAAAGAAACTCCATTGAGCACTCATGCGTATGATTTTGTCGTCACACAAAACAACGTATGCTCCAAGTCAAGGTGGTGTTGTAACCGTATCAAAACACCACACAAAAATATTATGCCAGAGTTCAGAATGCTTGCCTTCAGGTTGTGGAGAGGAAGTGTGCATTCCAAAACTTTTTTTGAAAGTTTTCTTCTCTCTCCATTTCCTATTTCGAAAAATATTCAAATAACAAATATTTCAAAAAAAGTACAAAAAGTTGTCCCAAATATTTTTGAAATAAATCTTAAAATAAACTAGATGAAATTTAAGAGAGGTAGGAAAAAGAATCAACTCATTTGGAGTTTTATTTTAAAAGATATAGCCAGTCAAAGTTTGGTCAAAGTTCTGTTTTTAATAAAACCAGAAAAAGAAAACGTCTCGGGGGAAAATACGCTTTCAAAGCAGAGGAGACGTACTCAGGCGTTTACGCGACCACTTAAACACGTGGTGGCGGGGCTGGTTCACTGACAGTGGGTCCAGCGGGCCCACTGGTCAGGTTTGACTAGTATCTCCTCCCTCCTCTTCCTCTGCCCGAACGGAGGCGGGACTCCGGCGATCGCCGTCGACGAACGGTCCCTCCCCATGGGTATCCGAGGGCAGGGATGGACCCGCCAGACCGGGGCGGTCCTCCCGGTGGTCGTTGGGTCGTTGGGGGTGGAAGGAGTCGCCGGCGGCGAGCTCCGCGGCGGAGGAGGTTTCGGGTGGTATAGGGGTTCTGGGCTGCGGTGGTTCTTGGTCGCGTTTGCGAGGCTGGGCGGCTCCGTGAGGTCGAGGGGAGTGGGATGGTGGTGCTAGATGAGCTGGGGAGGCTTCGTTGGCGACTAGCGGGACCGGAGGGAGGCGGCGGCCGAACCTGCCGAAGGTGGGGGAGATGGCCTCTTCTGGTCAATCCGCGGCTAGGGGAGCACTAGGGGGATGGCCTGGGGTCGCCTGAGGGCTTGGACGAGCTTGGGGTCCCCTTATATAGGCGTTCGAGGTTGGTCCCGCGGCGGCCGTGGATAAGAACGCCGGCGACCGCCGCTCTGTAGCCGCAGGGCGACGTGGCGGCGACGAGCGCGTGCCGACGGGCCCCAGGATAAGCTCGAGCTGCTCCATGGGGCAGCTGGCGCGCGCAGGTGGCTTGTGCGGCGCCCTCCGTGGCAGGAGCCCACTGCTGACGCCGGCGTGCCGCCAAGGGAGCCCTGACGGCGGCGCTGTAGGGCGCCAGGGGTGGCTTGGAGGGTTCTGGCGAGTGGGCGAGGGCAGGGCGTGGCTCTGCAGGCGAGCAAGGGCCAGGAGCGGGACGCGGCGAGGGCGGCAGTGCGACGCGGCGGCTCGGTGCGAGCGCGTGCAAAACGTGCGCTCTGGGCGCGCCCAGAGCACGCACGGGACGTGTTCGATAAAATGCCAGGGTAGCCTAGAGTGCTAGAGGGAGGCTGGCAATTAACAGGACTAGGTTAGGAGTAGCTAGGATCTTAGTGGACAAGGTTACTAGGTTAGAGGATTAGGTACACAGTGCAAACTAAAAACCATGCCAAATCTGACTGTGCACACCAAGTGTTCGACAGAATGCTAGGTGCATTTAGGCAACTCTTGGAGTGGCCAAAATCTCCAGATCAGGATCTCCCTAGATGTAGGTGATGATGGCAAGATCATTTGGGCAGAACCAGAAACTTGCTAGTGCAAGTTTTGCAAAACTCCAGTTTTGGACAGAAAGAAAAAGGCCTTATTGCAAGCACTTAAATCCTCCAATGGGTCCACTCTCCTGGACTTAAGGGTTTTGCAGGGTGGTTTATGAGTAGGAAAAAGCTCAGGGTTACTAGAGCAAAAATAAAATAGGGTTGCAGTACAAATCACTAAACTGGACCAGAATGAAAAAGAGGTTGATTCACTCAAATCTTTCAAAGAACATCACTGGGTTTTAGCATAAAGTTGAATTATATGCATCTACTGACATCTCCAAACACTTGGAAGAATTTTTAAAGGAATATTTAAATAGGTTGTAGTGCAAAAATACCTACTGGACCAGATTTGAAAAGTTGATGTAGAGCTCAAAATATGCAATAACCAAAAGATATTTTTTGTATAAAAGTGATGTGGAAACATCACATGACATCCCCAAATTTTGGTGAAATTTTTAAATGCATTAATCAAATGGTTGCAGTGCAACAGAGACTCCAAATTCATGAAAAATCATTTTAAAAGAATAAAGCTCAAGGAAAAGAAATCTTGCAATTAAATCCACTGATAAAGAATTGTTTCCTAGAGAGAGTATACAAGTCCAATAATACTTTTGGAAAGATTCCACTTGAGGTAAAAACCCACAATTTCAAAAGGTAAATCTAGACAAATGGAAAAGTTTAATTTCCTGGCAAAATTTTAATTAATAAAACAAGGTCAAAATTTTGGGGTGTCACAACACTACCCCCCTTAAGAAAAATCTCGTCCTCGAGATTTGTTAAAAGCTGTTTTGAACAAACATCGCTCTTACCAAAAGAAATCATTCTACTGTGCAATAACAACGTATCTACAGTGAGAGGGCAATAAGTGGTGTAAAACCACAGTGTGGTATACTGGCGTTACGTGGAAAAATCCATGGTCGGGGAAAACGAGATATTTCTACATTGGATACAGTAATTTAGAATAAATTCTAAATTACTAAAATACGCTGGTCGTACCCGAGAGCACAGTGCTCTCTCTGGCTGACAGATGGACCCGGGGCCCACTGTCGGCATCTTCTTCTACCTCTGGCTCTCTCTTCTCTCTCGCGTGCTCTCCCGCGCTTCCTCCACCGGCGACGCCTAGCGCGTAGGGCATCTAGGCCGTACTGCGGTAGTGCGCGGCGTGCTAGCTGCCGGTGCAGCGTGCACTCACCTCGCGGGCCAGTGCACTGTCGGCACTGCTTGCGGACTCGCCTCCGAACACCGGCGATCGAGCGACGAGTGGTGCTGGTGGACCTCGCCCACCGTACACCGATCTCGAGCTATAAAATGATCGCGGTGCTCCTTTCTTCTTCCTCACACCTGGCCTCGCTTCCACTTCTCCTTCCTTGCTGTTTGCAGGAGCTCGAGACGAGGCTCTAATGGCGGAGGTGATGCCGGACTGGTACCTGGTCCTGGTGTGTGGAGGTTTGGCGACGTTGCTGGGGTTCTCCGTGCTCCTGTGCGCGATGATCCTTGATGATCGTCGTGATGCTGCCGCTCGAGTGTTAGCTCTTCGCGGTGGCGGCGATCACGAGGATTAGGTGCGGCATCGAGCGCTAACTGCTGTCGGTGTGCTGGGGCAACTCGCGCCCGAATGATTACTCACAGATCTCTCTTACTGAGACCGTGGTGTCCTCGGGTGTGATCAGTTAGGTGAAAAAAATGTGTACGAGGATTTGTAATTAACGCACGAGGTCGAGTGGTTGTGGTTGTGAGTCTGCTGTTATGGTGCTGCGCGAATAAAAATCTATGTCGTGAAGATATATACGCTGCAGCAACTCAGGGAAAGAAATCTCACTTGAAATTTTATCTTGGGTGAAAATTAGTTAAATCAAAATTAACAGCAGTAAAACTGCTCACATAATTGAAACCAGATATTTGATTCGTCGCACAAATTTTGGATACCACGCACAAGTTACAACACATAAATAAATACCAGGATAATAAACACAGCGGTGACGTCTACAATAAAAACGGTAAACGGACACGGTCCTGAGAAAACGTCTCTGGTACTGGGGCACACTCCTGTTCTATCGGGGGAAGCGGGTTGACTAGTCGATGAACGCACCTCTCCTGGTCAGGCCTCAGTGGTCTGCCAATAGCGATCCGAGGATTTGAATCAGCGAGGCTCTGGAGATAACCCATTACCCGCTGAGTCAAACGCTCCTGAGCGATAACGTACTGGGCAAGGTTGGCCAGTACTGGATCTCTCTCAATTCGTCCACCGAGAAAAGATGCTAATTCTCCGGGTGCTGCACGACTCGGAAAATAATAATATCCTCATTCGCTGGCATAGGGTACCGCGAATCGAAGACGAGCGAGCGCTTCGTAAGCAGCAGCTTCTATGGCCATATGCGGAGTCGGCATGGATTTTCCCACGAATGAAACTTCCATTGGGTCTTGGTTTGGGTTTGTGGGAGGGATGTGCACCACTGCCCAATATTTCTAGGTGGATGGGGTGATCCTCGATTTGAGCAACTCGTACTGGGGCGGATGGATGGCACTCATGGTACTGCAGGTAAAGTCCCACAATAATTTAACAAAACTACCCGGGGTTGCGTCTGGGGTTCTTAGATAAATACTGGGGGTCGGCATGGCAAAGAAATGGCTGTGCGTGTTGCCCACAAGGTGAGGGGCACTTGGCAAGGTCACGAGGTGGCCTTTTATATAGCATTGGGGCTGGGTTATTAACCGTGGTAAAGGGTAACTAGTTGCCGGTTCTGTTCTATGGGGTCGGGGTCAATGCCACAGATACACATATCTCATAAATGTGACACATTGCTGTGGGTGACATCGGGGTTGGTTTTGGTAGCTGTGCCTGGAATTAAAAAATGTAACTGTACACTGACGTACAAATGCATGGCTACTATTCAGAAATAGGGGCGCACAAGCAGACAACTTTTAATAATGGAGATACAAGATCACACAATTACAAGGCGTAGACATATTAAGGCTCGTTGCTACTCGAGCGACTTAGTCTACTTCGTTAATGTCTAAGTGGGCTGGCCTTGTGGATGCCGAGGTTTCTCCATGGTTTCACTGTCGGGATTTGCTGGATGAGGTTGAGGGGCTGCAGGGTCGGGGTAGTGGTGATGACCATCGCGGGGGTTGTTGGCCACAATCCCGTTGGAACGTGTTCCCAAAAGGCGATGAAGCGCTTCTGGGGACACCAAGGCATTCTGGTCGATGGCTGGGGCAGACCTCAAGGGCTCGATCGGGTGTCCGAACAGCACGACTGGGTCGTCGGCGTCGGGCTCCACTTCTCCTCTTGCCGGGGCTCGGCGAACCAGTTCTCCACGAGCTGCGATCAGATCAAGGGTGATTTGATCGAACAATTGCTCTAGTGCGCTTACATAGCGCACCAGATGCAATAGTGCAGGATCTGTCTCGTGATCTCCGTTGGCAACCTGGGGCGGCCTTCCATACCCGTCACGACTGGGGTAGTAGTAGAACGAGCGACAGTTAACTCTGGGCGACAAGTGCCGGAGTTGAACTATAGCTTCTCGAGCTGCTAGCTGGATGGCTTGTGGCTCAAAGGAAGTTGTCCTCCCAGTGAACCAGTAGGGGCGTTCTGGCGATAGACCCCTACCATAGATGTGTACAGTGGCCCAGAATTGACGGCTCTCACCGCTCATGAGTCCTTGGTACACAACATATTCTGGGGGCTCTTCTAATGCATAGGCACGGCGGGTGAGATTTACGAGCACGGTCACAAAACCTCCAAGGTTGGTTGCTGTGGTCTCATTGTGAACAATGGGGCCAGGCATTATGGCTTGGTTTGGGGGGAAAGGGGCTGTGCGGAGCTGTGTTGAGGCTAGCGTGCCCTTTTTATAGGAAAAGGGGACGAAGTCTTCCTTCGCACGCTTGCAAAAAGAACTATTTAGGGGCCAGTCACAGGCGCGTGATCGACAGGCTAGGCTGATAGGTTGGGCACCGTCTGCCGAAAGGCGTCGGGTCACTGTGGTCTATCTTACGTGAGAAGCTTGGCCGGGGTTTGGTTAAGGTCTGGTGGGTTGGTTAACCTAGGTTTATTGACCTGGCTAAGATAGGATTAGCCAATGGTCAGCCTGGCTCATACCAAGTTTGTCAGGACCGGTTTTTTGGGATATTGATTTCCCAGAAACTGGCCTTTGTGCTCACCTGCCCCAGGATTACTGTTAGCTGATGAGGCACCAACTTGATACAAGAATTCCAAGCAAAGTACAAAATATGTAGTACAAGACCATTGTGGCCTATGAGTACAACACTTGGTTTCTAGTGGTTGATGGCGGAAGCAGTTTGTGGTTCATCTGCGTCTATGGGACTCCATTTCTCACAGGAACAGCTGACCAGGATAACTCCTATCTTCGCGAGGCTGCTATCACGATTGCGTAGGTTCCGGGGCTGTCATCGCAATGGTCTCTCCAAGTAAGGAATCTGGCCAAGACAATAGCAAGTGACAAGCCAGTGAGTACGTTTGAATGTACTCGCAAACATTAAGAGCACGGGTATAATATAATAAGGGATAATCATGCTCCGAAATATTCTATGATCATAACGTCTGTCATGAAATATACGAAATCCATGATGCACGCATGCGGGTAAACTATGAATATGCAATTACGGGAGTAGGGTTATAGAATGCACCGATCGAGTGTCTGAAGCGACGCCTCGAAAGGATAATAAGATAAATCATGCCTCAGTCGGGCGTCTGAGCGACACCACATAAAGGGCTTATGAATAAAAGAAAATAACAAGCGTGTCACAGTCGGGCGTCTGAGCGACACCACATAAAGGGCTTATGAACAATAAATAAATGACAAACATGCCGCAGTCGGGCGTCTGAGCGACGCCACATAAAGGGCTTATAAATAATAAAGAAATGACAAACATGTCGCAGTCGGGCGTCTGAGCGACGCCACATAAAGGGCTTATGAATAATAAATAAATGACAAACATGCCGCAGTCGGGCGTCTGAGCGACGCCACATAAAGGGCTTATAAATAATAAAGAAATGACAAACATGCCGCAGTCGGGCGTCTGAGCGACGCCACATAAAGGGCTTATAAAGGATAAATAAATAACAAGCATGCCGCAGTCGGGCGTCTGAGCGACGCCACATAAAGGGCTTATAAATAATAATCGCAGTGAGTATCCAGGAGGTAGAACCGTCCCAGGGATATTTAATAATTCAAATAATGTAAATGGTTAGTCCATAATAATAATAAACATAATCCTCATATGTCATAGGTCATAATCAATGTTCTAGTATAGCCGTTTCTCCATCCGAAGACCGTCACTATGTTCTAGTTTAGCCGTTTCTCCATCCGAAAACAGTCACTAGACCCATCTCAGACTGTAGTCCTTACCCATGGACATGGCTATCCGAACAGATATAACCTCTGCAGAGGGTGTACTCTTTACCCACGAGTAACGGCTTTATTTAGTCCATCGGGACTATTTTCGCCTACGGTCTTTTAATTGAAAACACGCCTGACCTGCACACACCAGCTTAACTTACCGGTGTCTGGAATCACCCACGACACCTGTCAAGCAAAACTCTAAGTGGGGAGGCTACAACCTCGACGTAGCATGGGATGAAATTTATATTGCGCGCTCTAAGGGGTGCCCCCCTCTCGGTCCCAACAGGAAACACCCATGCCCCCGGACCAGGTGGCATGCCTACCGGATGCATCTGGTATCTTCCACCATGGCCTCTCTGTACGGTGTGTGCTAGGACGGGGTTGACAACTTAGTGAACCGTACCCTACCTGCGGCAGGGACAAGTGGTAGTACGAAACAAGTATGGGGGTTTACCGGAACAAGACTCGATCTATGGCCGACTCAGGAGGTCCAAGTATCCCCTGTATGATTAGCATAACAAAAATATTCCAACTAACAGACAGAATCACCGCTTATCATACCTCATCATGCCATACCGGACACACTCGTCTCGACGAGGAACTAGGGACAAGCTCGTGTCTACCCAAGACCACGAATTTCCCGGCTTTCTTCCGGTATGCATGAGAAGCTCACGAGGATGATCACTATCACCAGCATATCCATTTCTAACAGCAAAGAAACACCATTGAGCACTCATGCGTATGATTTTGTCGTCACACAAAACAACGTATGCTCCAAGTCAAGGTGGTGTTGTAACCGTATCAAAACACCACACAAAAATATTATGCCAGAGTTCAGAATGCTTGCTTTCAGGTTGTGGAGAGGAAGTGTGCATTCCAAAACTTTTTTTGAAAGTTTTCTTCTCTCTCCATTTCCTACTTCGAAAAATATTCAAATAACAAATATTTCAAAAACAGTACAAAAAGTTGTCCCAAATATTTTTGAAATAAACCTTAAAATAAACTAGATGAAATTTGAGAGAGGTAGGAAAAAGAATCAACTCATTTGGAGTTTTATTTTAAAAGATATAGCCAGTCAAAGTTCTGTTCTTAATAAAACCAGAAAAAGAAAACGTCTCGGGGGAAAATACGCTTTCGAAGCAGAGGAGACGTACTCAGGCGTTTACGCGACCACTTAAACACGTGGTGGCGGGGCTGGTTCACTGACAGTGGGTCCAGCGGGCCCACTGGTCAGGTTTGACTAGTCTCTCCTCCCTCCTCTTCCTCTGCCTGAACGGAGGCGGGACTCCGGCGATCGCCGTCGACGAACGGTCCCTCCCCATGGGTATCCGAGGGCAGGGATGGACCCGCCAGACCGGGGCGGTCCTCCCGGTGGTCGTTGGGTCGTTGGGGGTGGAAGGAGTCGCCGGCGGCGAGCTCCGCGGCGGAGGAGGTTTCGGGTGGTATAGGGGTTCTGGGCTGCGGTGGTTCTTGGTCGCGTTTGCGAGGCTGGGCGGCTCCGTGAGGTCGAGGGGAGTGGGATGGTGGTGCTAGATGAGCTGGGGAGGCTTCGTTGGCGACTAGCGGGACCGGAGGGAGGCGGCGGCCGAACCTGCCGAAGGTGGGGGAGATGGCCTCTTCTGGTCAATCCGCGGCTAGGGGAGCACTAGGGGGATGGCCTGGGGTCGCCTGAGGGCTTGGACGAGCTTGGGGTCCCCTTATATAGGCGTTCGAGGTTGGTCCCGCGGCGGCCGTGGATAAGAACGCCGGCGACCGCCGCTCTGTAGCCGCAGGGCGACGTGGCGGCGACGAGCGCGTGCCGACGGGCCCCAGGATAAGCTCGAGCTGCTCCAAGGGGCAGCTGGCGCGCGCAGGTGGCTTGGGCGGCGCCGTCCGTGGCAGGAGCCCACTGCCGACGCCGGCGTGCCGCCAAGGGAGCCCTGACGGCGGCGCTGTAGGGCGCTAGGGGTGGCTTGGAGGGTTCTGGCGAGTGGGCGAGGGCAGGGCATGGCTCTGCAGGCGAGCAAGGGCCAGGAGCGGGATGCGGCGAGGGCGGCAGTGCGACGCGGCGGCTCGGTGCGAGCGCGTGCAAAACGTGCGCTCTGGGCGCGCCCAGAGCACGCACGGGACGTGTTCGACAAAATGCCAGGGTAGCCTAGAGTGCTAGAGGGAGGCTGGCAATTAACAGGACTAGGTTAGGAGTAGCTAGGATCTTAGTGGACAAGGTTACTGGGTTAGAGGATTAGGTACACAGTGCAAACTAAAAACCATGCCAAATCTGACTGTGCACACCAAGTGGTCGACAGAATGCTACGTGCATTTAGGCAACTCTTGGAGTGGCCAAAATCTCCAGACCAGGATCTCCCTAGATGTAGGTGATGATGGCAAGATCATTTGGGCAGAACCAGAAACTTGCTAGTGCAAGTTTTGCAAAACTCCAGTTTTGGACAGAAAGAAAAAGGCCTTATTGCAAGCACTTAAAATCCTCCAATGGGTCCACTCTCCTGGACTTAAGGGTTTTGCAGGGTGGTTTATGAGTAGGAAAAAGCTCAGGGTTACTAGAGCAAAAATAAAATAGGGTTGCAGTACAAATCACTAAACTGGACCAGAATGAAAAAGAGGTTGATTCACTCAAATCTTTCAAAGAACATCACTGGGTTTTAGCATAAAGTTGAATTATATGCATCTACTGACATCTCCAAACACTTGGAAGTATTTTTAAAGGAATATTTAAATAGGTTGTAGTGCAACAATACCTACTGGACCAGATTTGAAAAGTTGATGTAGAGCTCAAAATATCCAATAACCAAAAGATATTTTTGTATAAAAGTGATGTGGAAACATCACATGACATCCCCAAATTTTGGTGAAATTTTTAAATGCATTAATCAAATGGTTGCAGTGCAACAGAGACTCCAAATTCATGAAAAATCATTTTAAAAGAATAAAGCTCAGGGAAAAGAAATCTTGCAATTAAATCCACTGATAAAGAATTGTTTCATAGAGAGAGTATACAAGTCCAATAATACTTTTGGAAAGTTTCCACTTGAGGTAAAAACCCACAATATCAAAAGGTAAATCTAGACAAATGGAAAAGTTTAATTTCCTGGCAAAATTTTAATTAATAAAACAAGGTCAAAATTTTGGGGTGTCACACCTCTCCCCCTGCAACACCTCTCCGTCCCGCTTGTGCTTGGCGAAGCCCTGCCGGGATCCCGCAACTTCCACCACCACGCCGTCGTGCTGCTGGATCTCCATCAACCTCTCCTTCCCCCTTGCTGGATCAAGAAGGAGGAGACGTCGCTGCTCCGTACGTGTGTTGAACGCGGAGGTGCCGTCCGTTCGGCACTCGGTCATCGGTGATTTGGATCACGGCGAGTACGACTCCATCAACCCCGTTCATTAGAACGCTTTTGCTCGCGGTCTACAAGGGTATGTAGATGCACTCCTTTCCCCTCGTTGCTAGTATACTCCATAGATGGATCTTGGTGATGCGTAGGAAATTTTAAAATACTCCTACGATCCCGAACAAGAGGCACCACCTTCGGGTAACGCCTTCTTCGTTTCCTGCACTACTTGTCGATCGGGAGGAGCCCCTCGGGACGATACCTCGAAATCATCTGCCCTGTTGGGCGAGGAGGCTGGAGAAGGCGTCTCTCTCTCCATCATCTCTGGAAGAAGGTCTTCGAGGAGAAACACCAGGCGTTAACCTGCGAGGACGTACATATGTCAGAGGATTACTTCAGTAATAAGAAAGGAATGAGGTATGATTAAAGTACCCTGCTGCACTTACGGTCTGGCCAGAGGTTTGTCCTCATCATAAATCTCTACATCAACATCGCTTGCCCGGCCCAAGCCACCCGACGATGGTGTTTTCCCTTTCTTGGAAGGTTTCCCCTCGTGATCTTCAGAAGCGGCCCTCTTCTTGCCATGGAGAGCTTCCTCTGCACCTTTGCCCTCAGGCAAAAGGGTTTCGATTTCCCCAAACACAACGTCTAATTCGTCCTCAGGGTGGGCATCACCTCTGGGCTCCCTGCTCTCGCCCCCTCTGCAGACACCTGGTACGGTGCCGGAATCAGCATGCTCGTTAGCAGGGCGATCGCAGAGTCTTCGGGAAGGGGCGCCGGACACCAGATTAACTCCGCTTTCTTTATCCAGTCCTGTATAGGGACGGATTGTTCAGTATCTTGTCAAGAGATGCTTGAATAGAAGGTGTTCGGAGATTGAATACTTACTGAAGTGTCCGAATGATTGCACTCAAGGCCAACGTCTTCGGTGGTGTCCGGCCATTGCTCTCGCTCCCCAAAATATAATTTCCACATTCCTTCGTGCGTAGTGCCGAAGAAGTGCTGAAGAGTGCGCCACCCTTCTGGATTAAACTCTCACATACGGAGAGGCCGCTGCTGACATGGCAGGGTCCGGCGGACTAGCATTACTTGAACGACGTTCACAAGATCGATGCCCTTCTCGGAAAGGCTCCGGATGCGACTTTGCAGAGTCTGTACTTCATTGATAGATCCCTAATCCAATCCCTTATTGATCCATGAAGCAAGCTGAATTGGAGGACCGGGTCGGAACGCAGGCGTAGCCGCCCACTTGGGGCCCTGCGGCTCGTTGATATAAAACCACCCCTGCTGCCACATGACGGAAGACTCGGCGAAAGATCTTTCAAACCAAACCGCGCTGGCAAGCTTGCCTATTACGACGCTGCCGCACTCTGCCTGCTCCTCCTCTGTCACCTGCAGCCTCACATCAAAGGTCTTGAGCCACAAACCAAAGTGCGGAGGAGTTTGGAGGAAGGCCTCACACATGACGATAAATGTCGAGATGAGAAGAACAGAGTCCGGGGCCAGATGGTGGAAATTTAGCCCATAGTAGAACATGAGCCCCCGGACGAAGGGGTTAAGTGCGAACCCTAACCCGTGGAGGAAGTGGGACACAAATACTACCCTCTCGCTAGATTTGGGGGGTGGGAATAACTTGCCCCTTTGCGGGAAGCCGATGGAGGATTTCTGGGGTCAGATACCTCGCCATGCGGAGCTTCGCAATATCCTCCTCCGTGACAGAAGAAGCCACCCACCGGCCTGGACGGCTGGGCCCGGACATGATTGGGGCTGGTGGTGATTGGAACCCGAGGGCTAGAACTCGAGGTGGCTGGGGTTGAGGAAGAAGCAAGCGCAAAAGAAAAAGACAAGTCTGGGTCCCTATATAAAGACCCAGAATATTGAGCGTCTCCTCCTGGGTCTCAAAACTTACCTATCCTCAAAGAATTGTACCCAGGGGACGGTTGGGTTACCCATGCCTACATTATTGAAAATCCCGTGAATAAGGGACACGATCCCTGCTTTGACAAGATGTGCGTGTAAAACCGCGTCCCGAGACGTGGGGCGAGGGGCTAGCCAACGGTTGGAAATAATAACCGGGCAGGCATAATGCAATGTCATAAGCAGTTGTCAGCAGGTCGGACTTGTGGAATATTGTATTCTCTGCAATCACATACACGGGTCCGGATATACTTACTACATCCGAAGACTATTCTGGAGTTCGGAAGGAGGGAGCCTGCCTTGCAATGCCGAAGACAAATCTGCGCGCCGGACTCCTCATCATTGAAGCCAGGTTCAGGGGCTACTGAGGGAGTCCTGGACTACGGGGTGCTTGGGCGTCCGACCTGTTATCCTTTGGGCTGGACTGATGGGCTGAGAAGACATGAAGGCCGAAGACTATACCCGTGTCTGGATTGGATTCTACTTGGCGTGGAAGGCAAGCTTGGCGACTGACTATGAAGATTCCCTTTGATGTAACCAACTCCATGTAACCCTAGATCTCTCCGGTGTCTATATAAACCGGAGAGAGTAGTCCGGATAGAGATACTCATTACCATATTCACATAGGCTAGACTTCTAGGGTTTAGCTATTACGATCTCGTGGTAGATCAACTCTTGTAACACTCATATTCATCAAGATCAATCAAGTAGGAAGTAGGGTATTACCTCCATAGAGAGGGCCCGAACCTGGGTAAACATCGTGTCCCCCGTCTCCTGTTACCATCGATGCTAGTCGCACAGTTCGGGACCCCCTACGCGAGATCCGCCGATTTTGACACCGACAATCTCCCCTAAGAGGGATGAACTAACCTTGGGTTTTGACGATGATGACTTCATGTAGGTGTTGAAGATGTGGGTGCTCAATGTTGATGTAGATCATTCGGAGGAATCCTTTGGACTGAGTTGCACTTTCAATACCTACACGGGTTAGTCCCGCAAGGAACAAAGAAGGATATCCATAGACATAGAGTGATATTCACATGAGATGATGTCCATGAATGCATTAGGTGACCTTGTCCCTTGTCTTACCAACAAGAGGGTTTGTGAGTCCTTGAACTAGTGCAAGATATGGAAGTTGTTTGCACTTGTCCTTGCCAAAATGATAAGAGTGAAGAATGTTGGCGGAGTCACCCTCAAGAACTCTCTAGTTCTTCTTCTTCGGGATCCACACCATCTTGATGGGAATCCTTGGAGTTGTAGTCGTACTTGATGAAGTGGAACTTGATGTAGTCTTGGGAACCCACTTGACCAAGGCCTTAGGTGCTTCTTCAAATGCATCAATCTCCTCTTGAAGCTTGTCCTTGCCTTTTAGCTTGTGGTCTTGTGGTGGAAGATCATCTTGAGCTTGTGTTCCTTGGAAAGAAGTAGGATCATACTTCTCTTGTTGAGGATCAAACTTCGTCTTGGGGTATTGATCTTCTTCCCACTCAACTCCATTGGCATTGAACTTTCGTTCAAAACCAACACCTTGATTCTTCCGGTGTCTTCCTTGCTTGCGTACAATTTCCTCAAATTGCTTACTTCCGGCAAGACTCTTGTAAACACCTTTCTCTATAATTCCCTTCAATAAGCTATTTTCTTGCGCAAGTGTAACTTGGCTAAGAGAATCATTAGTGGAATCAAGAGAACTACTAGAAGCAACAACATTGGATTTAGCATGATTGTTGTTACTACTAGAGGAAGAATCTTTCTTGTTCTTGTTGCTAGATTTAACTTGTGGCATGTAAGTAGACAAGAGTAAACGCTTGGCAATGTAAGAAGAAATTTTCTTGCGAAGATCATCATTGATTGCTTTTAAGAACTCATGCTCTTGCTCAAGGTTGAGCTTTTCAAAGCGTAGCTTCTCATGAGTCTTTAAAAGTTCTCAATGATCTTCCAAGGTAGTTTCATGAGCTAACTTAAGAGTGTTTAGTTCTTTAGTTAGACGCTCAATCTCCTTCTTATCATCGTCATTCGTTTTATCTTGATTATCATGATTAATAGCAAGTTCATCATAGTTCTCATAACTAGAGTTTTCAACAAGTAAATCATCATCTCCTAGCAAATCATCTTCATCACTATTAAAATCAACATACTCGGGGTGTGATACCTTTGGACCTTTAGCCATGAAGCATCTTCCAATTCCTTCATTTGGTGAGTCAAATATGTCATAGGAGTTGGTTGTCACAAGAGCTAGACCGGCAACACCTTCATCTTGAGTATATTCGGAGTCGAGTGATAACTTCTTTAGGAGTGATGGTCGGAGTCGGAGCCGGATATCCATTCACCAACATGAGCTTGATGTCTTCTTTTTGTGTAGCTCTTTGATGACTTGTCCTTCCTTTCCGAATCCTTGCCTCTCCGAGAGGGTCTTCGCTCATAATGATCATCTCTACTCCTTCTCTCTCTTGGTGGTGATTCTTCTCTCCTACTCCTTCTGTTGGGAGAATCTTCTCTTCTTTTTTAGGGAGCCGTACACTCATTGGAGTAGTGTCCGGGGCTTCCACAATTGTAGCAATTTCGTTCACGACTTGAAGGTCTCTTGCCATTGTAGGACCTTGACTTGGAGCTTCTTTCCTTGCTTCTACTCTTGTAGAATTTGTTGAAGTTCTTCACCATTAGGCTTAATTGTTCATTGAAGGTTTGTTTCTCACTGATGTGGGAGCTTCACATGAGGCTTTTTAAGCACCGCATGACTTGTTGTGGAGCTCTTCCTTATCCTTAAGTGACATCTCCTGAGCGACAATTCTTCTAATAACTTCTGTTGGCTTGAGATCTTTTTAATTGGGCATCATTTGGATCAGTGTGCACACGGTATCATATTTTCCATCCAAGGCTCTTAGGATCTTCTTGACGATGAATCTATTGGTCATCTCTTCACTTCCTAAGCCGGCAATCTCATTTGTGATGAGAGCAAGCCTAGAGTATATTTCAACGACACCTTCACCATCCTTCATTTTGAACTTGTCAAGTTGACTTTGAAGCATATCCAATTTGGATTCCTTGACGGAGTTGGTACCTTCGTGCATATCAATCAAAGTATCTCCAAATTTCCTTTGCATTCTCAAGACGGCTGATTTTGTTGAATTCTTCGGGGCACAAACCGTTGAAGAGAATATCACAAGGTTGAGCATTGTATTGCAACATCTTCAACTCTTCCGCGGTAGCCTCACGGTTCGGTTCTCTCCCATCAAAGAATTCGCCTTGCAAGCCAATACACACATTAGCCCAAACGGCCGGGTTATGTCCAAGAATAGGCATTTCCCTCGCTAGACGCCATACTCTCCTAGGTTGTGAAACCAAGGCTATGATCACCAAAAGCTATGGAAATCAAAGCAAATGGAGACTGGAGCTCTGATACCACTTGTAGGATCGGAAGTATGTCTAGAGGGGCGGTGATTAGACTACTTGATCAAATAAAAATCTAGCCTTTTCCCAATTTTAGTTCTTGGCAGATTTTGGCAACTTAGCACAAATCAAGTAATCAACCTACACATGCAATTCTAAGAGTATAGCAGCGGAATGTAAAACAATTGCATATGAAGGTAAAGGGAGGAGTTTGGAGGGAGCAAAAGCAATGTAGACACGGAGATTTTTTATCCATGGTTCCGATAGGTGGTGCTATCGTACATCCACGTTGATGGAGACTTCAACCCACAAAGGGCAACGGTTGCGCGAGTCCACGGAGGGCTCCACCCACGAAGGGTCCACGAAGAAGCAACCTTGTCTATCCCACCATGGCCATCGCCCACGAAGGACTTGCCTCACTAGGGTAGATCTTCACGAAGTAGGCAATCTGCTTGCCCGTACAAACTCCTTGGTTCAACTCCACAATCTTGACGGAGGCTCCCAAGTGACAGCTAACCAATCTAGGAGACACCACTCTCCAAAAGGTAATATATGGTGTGTTGATGATGAACTCCTTGCTCTTGTGCTTCAAATGATAGTCTCCCCAAGACTCAACTCTCTCTCACAGGATTGGATTTGGTGGAAAGATGATTTGAGTGGAAAGCAACTTGGGGAAGGCTAGAGATCAAGATTTATGTTGTTGGAATGGAATATCTTGACCTCAACACAAGTGTAGGTGGTTCTCTCTCAGAAAATGTATGTTGGAAGTGTAGGCATGTTCTGATGGCTCTCTCCACGAATGAAGAGTGGGTGGAGGGGTATCTATAGCCTCCACACAAAATCTAACCGTTACACACAAATTACCAAACTCGGTGGGACCGAATCATGAAACTCGGTCAGACCGACTTAGTTCAGAATGTGAACGTTAGGATTTTCGGTGGGACCGACATGTCAACTCGGAGGGACCGATGTTGTTAGGGTTAGGGCATAACGTAATCTCGGTAAGACCGATTACACAAACTCGGTGGGACCGATTTTGGTAATAGAGAAACCGAGAGTTGGTCTGGCAAACTCGGTGGGACCGATTCGCTCATCTCGGTTAGACCGAAACGTTACGAAGGGGAAATAGAGAGTTTGCATTGCAATCTCATTGGGACCGATCGCTCATCTCGGTTGGACCGAAATGTTACAAAGGGAAACAGAGAGATTGCAATCCCATCTCGGTGAGACCGAGATCCCTATCGGTGAGACCGAAGTGACTAGGGTTTGTGGCAGTGGCTATGTGAAGAGAACTCGGTGGCGCCGGATAGAAGATTTCTGTGGGGCCGAGTTTGACTTTTGGTTTGGGACATATGTGGAAATGAGAAACTACTTGAGGGTTTTTGGAGTATATCACTAAGCATTTTGAGCAAGTAACTCAGTGAGCAACACCTCACCCCCTTTTAATAGTATTGGCTTTTCCTATGGACTCAATGTGATCTTCGATCACTAAAAGTAAAATGTAGAGTCTTGTGCTTTGAGATCGAGCCAATCTTTTGTCCTTAGCATTTTCAGGGGTCCACTTTCCAATCCATGCCATGCCAATCATTGAGCTTTCCTGAAATATTTATCTTAAAATAGCATTAGCTCAATGAGCTATATGTTGTTAGGAATTACCAAAACCACCCAGGGATAGGTGCACTTCAGCTAAGCACTTCTCCCATTGCAAGAAAGATCAATCTAGTAGGCCAAACCAAACTGATAATTAGAGAAGACTTGCAAAGATAAACAATAATACATAAAAGAATTCAGAGACCATTCAAATATTGTTCATAGATAATCTTGATCATAAACCCACAATTCATCGGATCTCGACAAACACACCGCAAAAAGAGTTACATCGAATAGATCTCCAAGAAGATCGAGGAGAACCTTGTATTGAGAATCAAAGAGAGAGAAGAAGCCATCTAGCTAATAACTATGGACCCAAAGGTCTGTGGTAAACTACTAACACATCATCGGAGAGGCTATGGTGTTGATGTAGAAGCCCTCCGTGATCGATGCCCCCTCCGGCGGAGCGCCGGAAAAGTCCCCAAGATGGGATCTCACGGGTACAGAAGGTTGCGGCGGTGGAAATAGTGTTTCGTGGTGCTCCTGGTTGGTTTCGGCGTACATAGGTATATATAGGAGGAAGAAGTAGGTCGGTGGAGCCACGAGGGGCCCACGAGGGTGGGGGGTGCGCCCAGGGGGGCAGGCGTGCCTCCCTGCCTCGTGGCCTCCTCGTTGATTTCTTGACGTCCACTCCAAGTCCTCTGGATCACGTTTGTTCCAAAAATAACTCTCCCGAAGGTTTCATTCCATTTGGACTCCGTTTGATATTCCTTTTCTTCGAAACACTGAAATAGGCAAAAAAACAGCAATTTGCACTGGGCCTTGGGTTAGTAGGTTAGTCCCAATAATAATAATAAAGTGTATAATAAAGCCCATTAAACATCCAAAACAGAATATATAATAGAATGGAACAATAAAAAATTATAGATACGTTGGAGACGTATCAAGCATCCCCAAGCTTAATTCCTGCGCGTCCTCTAGTAGGTAAATGATAAAAACATAATTTTTCATGTGGAATGCTACCTAGCATATTTCTCAATGTAATTTTCTTTATTGTGGCATGAATGTTTAGATCCGAAAGATTCAAGACAAAAGTTTAATATTGACGTGAAAATAATAATACTTCAAGCATACTAACAAAGCAATCATGTCTTCTCAAAATAACATGGCCAAAGAAAATTATCCTTACAAAATCATATAGTCTGGCTATGCTCTATCTTCATCACACAAAGTATTTAATCATGCACAACCCCGATGACAAGCGAAGCAATTGTTTCATACTTTTGATGTTCTCAAACGTTTTCAATCTTCACGCAATACATGAACGTGAGCCATGGACATAGCACTATAGGTGGAATAGGATGGTGGTTGTGGAGAAGACAAAAAGGAGAAGATAGTCTCACATCAACTAGGCGTATCAATTGGCTATGGAGATGCCCATCAATAGATATCAATGTGAGTGAGTAGGGATTGCCATGCAAAGGATGCACTAGAGCTATAAGTGTATGAAAGCTCAACAAAAGAAACTAAGTCGGTGTGCATCCAACTTGCTTGCTCATGAAGACCTAGGGCATTTTGAGGAAGGCCATCATTGGAATATACAAGCCAAGTTCTATAATGTAAAGTTCCCACTAGTATATGAAAGTGACGACATAGGAGACTCTCTATCATGAAGATCATGGTGCTACTTTGAAGCACAAGTGTGGTAAAAGGATAGTAACATTGTCCCTTCTCTCTTTTTCTCTCATTTTTTTTCTTGGGCCTTCTCTCTTTTTTTATGGCCTCTTTTCTTTCTTTCTTTAGTCACGAGTCTCATCCCGACTTGTTGGGGAATCATAGTCTCCATCATCCTTTCCTCACTTGGGACAATGCTATAATAATGATGATCATCACACTTTTATTTACTTACAACTCAATACTTAGAACAAAATATGACTCTATGTGAATGCCTCCGGCGGTATACCGGGATATGCAATGAATCAAGAGTGACATGTATGAAAGAATTATAAAGGTGGCTTTGCCACAAATACGATGTCAACTACATGATAATGCAAAGCAATATGACAATGATGAAGCGTGTCATAATAAATGGAATGGTGGTAAGTTGCATGGCAATATATCTCGGAATGGCTATGGAAATGTCATAATAGGTAGGTATGGTGGCTGTCTTGAGGAAGGTATATGGTGGGTGTATGATACCGGCGAAAGGTGCGCGGTATTAGAGAGGCTAGCAATGGTGGAAGGGTGAGAGTGCATATAATCCATGGACTCAACATTAGTCATAAAGAACTCACATACTTATTGCAAAAATCTATTAGTTATCGAAACGAAGTACTACGCGCATGCTCCTAGGGGGATAGATTGGTAGGAGAAGACGACCGCTTGTCCCCGACTGCCACTCATAAGACAATCAATAAATAAATCATGCTCCGACTTCATCACATAACGGTTGACCATACGTGCATGCTACGGGAATCACAATCTTTAGAAGAAGTATTTCTCAAATTCACAACTACTCAACTAGCATGACTCTAATATCACCATCTTCATATCTCAAAACAATTATCAAGTATCAAACTTCTCTTAGTATTCAATGTACTTTATATGAAAGTTTTTATTATATCCATCTTGGATGCCTATTATATTAGGACTAAGATTTTAACCAAAGCAAATTACCATGCTATTATAAAGGACTCTCAAAATAATATAAGTGAAGAATGAGAGATAAATAATTTATATCAAAATAAAACCACCACAGTGCTCTAAAAAGATATAAGTGAAGCGCTAGAGCAAAATTGTTTAGCTCAAAAGATATAAGTGAAGCACATAGAGTATTCTAATAAATTCCGATTAATGTGTGTCTCTCTCAAAAGGTGTGTACAGCATGGATAATTGTGGGGAACTAAAAAGCAAAGACTCAAATCATACAAGACGCTCCAAGCAAAACACATATCATGTGGTGAATGAAAATATAGCTCCAAGTAAAGTTACCGATGAACGAAGACAAAAGAGGGGATGCCTTCCGGGGCATCCCCAAGCTTAGGCTTTTGGTTGTCCTTAGATTTTACCTTGGGGTGCCTTGGGCATCCCCAAGCTTAGGCTCTTGCCACTCCTTGTTCCATAATCCATCTAATCTTTACCCAAAACTTGAAAACTTCACAACACAAAACTTAACAGAAAATCTCATGAGCTCCGTTAGCGAAAGAAAACAAAACACCACTTCAAGTTAATGTAATGAACTCATTCTTTATTTATATTGGTGGTAAACCTACTGTATTCCAACTTCTCTATGGTTCATAACCTCCGATACTAGCCATAGATTCATCAAAATAAGCAAACAACACACGGAAAACAGAATCTGTCAAAAACAGAACAGTCTGTAGTAATCTGGACCTAACGCAAACTTCTGGAACTCATAAAAATCTACAAAATAGGACGACCTAGACAATTTGTTTATTGAACTACTTCAATTGGAATCAGTATTTTATCACGTTCTGGTGATTTTTAACAATTGTTTTCGTGAGCAGAAAGTTTCTGATTTGTTTCAGCAAGATCAAATAACTATCATCCAAGAAGATCCTATAGGTTTTACTTAGCACAAACACTAATTAAAACATAAAACCACATCTAACCAGAGGATAGATCAATTATTTATTACTAAACAGAACCAAAAAGCAAGAAACAAAAATAAAATTGGGTTGCCTCCCAACAAGCGCTATCGTTTAACGCCCCTAGCTAGGCATAAATGCAAGGATAGATCTAGGTATTGCCATCTTTGGCATGCAATTGATAAGTGGCTCTCATGATAGATTCATAAGGTAATTTAATTTTCTTTCTAGGAAAGTGTTCCATGCCTTTCCTTAACGGAAATTGGAATCTAATATTCCCTTCCTTCATATCAATAATTGCACCAATCGTTGTAAGGAAAGGTCTACCAAGAATAATAGGACATGAAGGATTGCAATCTATATCAAGAACATTGAAATCTATGGGCACATAATTCCTATTTGCAACAATAAGAACATCATTAATTCTTCCCATAGGTTTATTAATGGTGGAATCTGCAAGGTGCAAGTTTAAAGAACAATCATCAAATTCACGGAAACCCAACAAATCACACAAAGTTTTTGGAATCGTGGAAACACTAGCACCCAAATCACACAAAGCATAGCATTCATGATCTTTAATTTTAGTTTTAATAGTAGGTTCCCACTCATCATAAAGTTTTCTAGGGATAGAAACTTCCAATTCAAACTTTTCTTCATAAGATTGCATTAAAGCATCAATGATATGTTTAGTGAAAGCCTTATTTTGACTATAAGCATGCGGAGAATTTAGCACGGATTGCAACAAGGAAATACAATCTATTAAAGAACAATTATCATAATTAAATTCCTTGAAATCCAAAATAGTGGGTTCATTGCTATCTAAAGTTTTGACCTCTTCAATCCCACTTTTACCAATTTTTGCATCAAGATCTAAAAACTCCGAATCATTGGGACGCCTTTTAACTAAAGTTGACTCATCTCCAGTCCCATAATTATCAAGATTCATATTGCAAAACAAAGATTTAATAGGTTACACATCAATTACTTTTAGATCTTCATCCTTATTATCTTGAAAACTAGAAGAACATGCTTTCACGAAGCAATCTTTCTTAGCACGCATCCTAGCGGTTCTTTCTTTGCACTCATCAATGGAAATTCTCATAGCCTTGAGAGACTCATTGATATCATGCTTAGGTGGAATATATGTAAGTTTCAAAGAATCAACATCAAGAGAAATTCTATCCATGTTCCTAGCCAACTCATCAATCTTAGGCAATTTTTGTTCAAGCAAGGCATTGAAATTCTTTTGAGAAATCATAAATTCTTTAACACTAGTCTCAAAATCAGAGGGCATCTTATTAAAATTTCCATAAGATTTGTTGTAGGAATTACCATAATTATTAGAGGAATTACTAGGATACGTCGTAGGATTAAAATTTCCTCTATATGCGTTGTTACCAAAATTATTCCTACCAACAAAATTCACATCCATAGATTCATTATTATTCTCAATCAAGGTGGACAAAGGCATATCATTGGGATCAGAAGAAACACTCTTATTAGCAAACAATTTCATAAGTTCATCCATCTTTCCACTCAAAACATTAATCTCTTCAATTGCATGCACCTTTTTACTAGTAGATCTTTCAGTGTGCCATTGAGAATAATTAACCATAATATTATCTAGGAGTTTAGTAGCTTCTCCTAAAGTGATTTCCATAAAAGTTCCTCCCACGGCCTAATCTAAAAGATTTCTAGAAGCAAAATTCAATCCGGCATAAATTTTTTGTATAATCATCCATAAATTCAAACCATGTGTAGGGCAATTACGTATCATTAATTTCATCCTCTCCCAAGCTTGTGCAACATGTTCATGATCAAGTTGCTTAAAATTACTAATATCGTTTCTAAGAGAGATGATCTTAGCGGGAGGAAAATACTTAGAGATAAAAGCATCTTTGCACTTATTCCAAGAATCAATACTATTTTTAGGCAAAGACGAAAACCAAGTTTTAGCACGGTCTCTAAGCGAAAAAGGAAATAGCGTCAATTTAACAATATCATTGTCCACATCTTTCTTCTTTTGCATATCACACAAATCAACAAAGCTATTTAGATGGGTAGCGGCATCTTCACTAGGAAGGCCGGCGAATTGGTCTTTGATGATAAGATTCAGCAAAGCAGCATTAATTTCACAAGATTCAGCATCGGTAAGCGGAGCAATCGGAGTGCTAAGAAAATTATTGTTGTTGGTATTGGCAAAGTCACATAATTTAGTATTATCTTGAGCCATCGTGACAAACAAGCAATCCAACAGACAAGCAAACAAGAAGCAAGTGAAAAAGAGGCGAATGGAAAGAGAGGGCGAATAAAACGGCAAGGGTAAAGTGGGGGAGAGGAAAACAGGAGGAAAATGGCAAATAATGTAATGCGAGGGATAAGAGTTTGTGATGGGTACTTGGTATGTCTTGACTTGTGCGTAGACTCCACAGCAACGGCGCCAGAAATCCTTCTTGCTACCTCTTGAGCATGCGTTGGTTTTCCCTTGAAGAGGAAAGGGTGATGCAGCAAAGCGTAAGTATTTCCCTCAATTTTTGAGAACCAAGGTATCAATCCAGTAGGAGGCTACACGCAAGTCCCTCGTACCTACACAAACAAATAAGAACCTTGCAACCAACGCGATAAAGGGGTTGTCAATCCCTTCACGGCCACTTGCAAAAGTGAGATCTGATAGAGATGATAAGATAATATTTTTGGTATTTTTATGATAAAGATTGAAAGTAAAGATTGCAAAATAAAATAGATTGGAAACTTATATGATAGAAAATAGACCCGGGGGCCATAGGTTTCAATAGTGGCTTCTCTTAAGATAGCATAAGTATTATGGTGGGTGAACAAATTACTGTTGAGCAATTGATAAAATAGTGCATAGTTATGAGAATATCTAGGCATGATGATGTATATAGGCATCACGTCCGCAACAAGTAGACCGACTCCTGCCTGCATCTACTACTATTACTCCACACATCCACCGCTATCCAGCATGCATCTGGAGTATTAAGTTCATAAGAATAGAGTAACGCATTAGGCAAAATGACATGATGTAGAGGGATAAACTCAAGCAATATGATATAAACCCCATCTTTTTATCCTCGATGGCAACAATACAATACGTGTCATTTCCCCTTCTGTCTCTGGCATCGAGCACCACATGATTGAACCCAAAGCTAAGCACTTGTCCCATTGCAAGAAAGATCAATCTAGTAGGCCAAACCAAACTGATAATTCGAAGAGACTTGCAAAGATAACCAATCATACATAAAAGAATTCAGAAGATTCAAATATTGTTCATAGATAAACTTGATCATAAACCCACAATTCATCGGTCTCAACAAACACACCGCAAAAGAAGATTACATCGAATAGATCTCCACGAGAGAGGGGGAGAACATTGTATTGAGATCCAAAAAGAGAGAAGAAGCCATCTAGCTAATAACTATGGAACCGAAGGTTCGAGGTAAACTACTCACACATCATCGGAGAGGCTATGGTGTTGATGTAGAAGCCCTCCGTGATTGATGTCCCCTCCGGCGGAGCGCCGGAAAAGGCCCCAAGATGGGATCTCACGGGTACAGAAGGTTGCGGCGGTGGAAGTCGGGTTTCGTGGTGCTCCTGGTTGGTTTCGGGGTACGTAGGTATATATAGCAGGAAGAAGTAGGTCGGTGGAGCCACGAGGGGCCCACGAGGGTGGGGGCGCGTCCAGGGGGCAGGCGCGCCTCCCTGCCTTGTGGCCTCCTTGTTGATTTCTTGATGTCCACTCCAAGTCCTCTGGATCACGTTTATTCCAAAAATAACTGTCCCGAAGGTTTCATTCCATTTGGAATCCGTTTGATATTCCTTTTCTTCGAAACACTGAAATTGAAAAAAAACAGCAATTTGCACCAGGCCTTGGGTTAGTAGGTTAGTCCCAATAATAATAATAAAGTGTATAATAAAGCCCATTAAACATCCAAAACAGAATATATAATAGCATGGAACAAAAAAATTTATAGATACGTTGGAGACGTATCAGTCACCCCCTCCAGGCACGCCTTGGTGGGTAGTGCGAGCCCAGGCCCACCTCCGATGCCCATCTTCGGGTACATAAGGTCTTTTGACCGAGAAAACATAAGGAGAGGACTTTTAGGATGGAGCGCCGCCGTCTCGGGACGAAACTTAGGCAGGAGCACTTTTGCCCTCCGGCGGAGCGATTCTGCTGGGGGAACTTCCCTCTGGGAGAGGGAAATCGAAGCCATCGTCAACACCAACAACCCTCTCATCTTTGGGAGGTCAATCTTCTTCAACATCACCATCTCATCTCAAACCCTAGTTCATCTTGTGTTCAATCTTTGTACCGAAACCTCAGATTGGTACAAGTGGGTGACTAGTAGTGTTGACTACACCTCGTAGTTGATGCTAGATGGCTTATTTGGTGGAAGATTACATGTTTAGATCTGTTATGCTATTTAATATCCCTCTTATTTTAAGCATGGATATTATTTGTGAGTAGTTTCCCTTGTTCTTGAGGCCACATGAGAAGTCGTGTTGCAAGTAATCATGTGAATTTGATATTTTGATGGTATGTATGTTGTGATTCCCTTAGTGGTGTTATGTGAACGTGGACTACACGACATTTCACCATCTTTGGGCCTAAGGGAATGCATTGTGGAGTTGTTATTGGATGATGGGTTGCCAGAGTGACAGAATCTTAAACCCTAGTTTATGCGCTATTTCGTAAGGGGCTGATTTGGATCCATATGTTTAATGCTATGGTTAGATTCTATCTTAATACTTCTTTCATAGTTGAGGATGCTTGTGAGGGGGTTAATCATAAGTGGGTGGCTTCTTCAAGCAAGAACAACACCCAAGCACCGGTCCACCCACATACCATATTATCAAAGTATCGAACGCGAATCAAACCAACATGATGAAAGTGACTAGATGAAATTCCCGTGTGCCCTCAAGAACGCTTTGCTTATTATAAGAGATCATTTTGGCCTGTCCTTTGCCACAAATGGATTGTGATACCTTGTTTCACTTTTGTTACCGTTAATGTTACTTGCTCATTACAAATTATCTTGCTATCAAACTATTTGTTACCTACAATTTTAGTGCTTGCAGAAATTACCTTGCTGAAAACCGCTTGTCATTTCCTTCTGCTCCTCGTTGGGTTCGACACTCTTACTTATCAAAAGGACTACGATTGATCCCCTATACTTGTGGGTCATCAAGACTCCTTTCTGGCGCCGTTTCCAGGGAGTGAAGCGCTCTTGGTAAGTGGAAATTGGTAAGGAGAAATTTACATTACTTGCTGAAATTTACTGTTGCTTGCTACTATGGAAAACAATCCTTTGAGGGGTTTGTTCGGGGTATATTCACTTCGACCGGAAGCACAAAGAGTTGCTCCTAAACCTATTGCACCCACTTAAAATATTGTTTATGAAATCCCTTCGGGTATGATAGAGAAACTGCTAGCTAATCCTTATGCAGGAGATGGAATGAAACGTCCTGATTTGCACCTTATATATGTGGATAAAATTTATGGATTGTTTAAGCTTGCAGGCTTCCCCGGAGATGAATTTAAGAAGAAGGGTATAGGCTATGTGATGATATTGGAGCTTGGGATTGGAATCGATTGAAATTGGAATTTCACCAAAAAAATTATCCTATATGCATCTACTTCATCGTGATCGGAATTATATATATATATATATATATATAATTTTTGACCTCGTGAAGGAGAAAGTATCACTCTAGCTTGGGGGAGGTATAAGTCAATGTTATATTAATGCCCCAATCATGAGCTCTCGTGAGAAATTGTTATCAGAATTTTTATGCTCGACTTTCTCGTAATGATCAATCCATGCTCGATACTTCTTGTACTGGTTCTTTTATGAAGAAGGCTACTGAATTCAGGTGGGATCTTTTAGAAAGAATTAAACACAACTCTGAAGATTGGGAACTCGATGAAGGTAAAGATTCAGGAATAAAGCTTGAGTTTGATTGTGTTAAATCTTTTATTGACACCGATGCTTTTCATAAGTTTAGCACTAAGTATGGACTTGAGTCTGAGATAGTAGCCTCTTCTTGTGAATCATTTGCTACACATGTTGAGCTCCCTAAGAAGAAGTGGTATAAATATCATCCCCCAATTGAAGAAGAGATTAAAGAACAAGCCGTGGTTGAAGATGAAACTATCACTTACAATGTTGACCCAGTTGTGCCAACTTGTCGGTGCACCAAACCCAGGGTCCGTTGCCCGGACTGTGCACAGTCCCAAGATCAGACCAAGCAAGACGGATCAATTCTTTGAAGGATCCAAGTGCAGATCAAGAAGACCAAGATGGTCCAGAGATGCAAGATATCGCTAAGGAAAGAACCTCCCTTGCCGGGCAGGCAAGCCTGGCAAGGTTGGGTTTTGCCTCGGAAGCAAGCTTCCAGATCGTCCCAGCAGGCCTGCCGGGGCTTGCGCAGGCAAGCCACTCCACCGCTCCACCTCACAAGTGGCACAAGTCACAGATCAGTGCGGTGTCAAGCCCCAAAGTGACTACGTGGCTCCTTTTGGGGAACGTAGCAGAAATTCAAAATTTTCTACGCATCACCAAGATCAATCTATGGAGTAATCTAGCAACGAGGGGAAGGGGAGTGAATCTACATACCCTTGTAGATCGCGATGCGGAAGCGTTGCAAGAACGCGGATGAGGGAGTCGTACTCGTAGCGATTCAGATCGCGGTTGATTCCGATCTAAGCACCGAAAGAACGGTGCCTCCGCGTTCAACACACGTGCAGCCCGGTGACGTCTCCCACGCCTTGATCCAGCAAGGAGAGAGGGAGAGGTTGGGGAAGACTCCATCCAGCAGCAACACGACGGCATGGTGGTGGTGGAGGAGCGTGGCAATCCCGCAGGGCTTCTCCAAGCACCGCGGGAGAGGAGGAGGAGGGAGAGGGGTAGGGCATCACCAAAAAGGAGACTTTCTCGTGTGTGTATGGCAGCCCAAACCTCAAGTATATATAGGGGGGAAGGGGCCTGCGCCCCCCTTAGGGTTTCCACCCCCAAGAGGAGGCGGCCAGCCCTAGATCCCATCAAGGGGGGCGGCCAAGGGGAGGAGAGGGGGAGGCGCCCCACTAGATGGGCCCTAAGGCCCATCTGGACCTAGGGTTTGCCCCCTCCCACTCTCCCATGCGCCTTGGGCCTTGGTGGGGGGGGGGGGCGCACCAGCCCACCTGGGGCTGGTCCCCTCCCACACTTGGCCCACGCAGCCTTCTGGGGCTGGTGGCCCCACTTGGTGGACCCCCGGGACCCTCCCAGTGGTCCCGGTACATTACCGATTTCACCCGAAACTTTTCCGGTGACCAAAACAGGACTTCCCATATATAAATCTTTACCTCCGGACCATTCCGGAACTCCTCGTGACGTCCGGGATCTCATCCGGGACTCCGAACAACATTCGGTAACCACGTACATGCTTTCCCTATAACCCTAGCGTCATCGAACCTTAAGCGTGTAGACCCTACGGGTTCGGGAACCATGCAGACATGACCGAGACGTTCTCCGGTCAATAACCAACAGCGGGATCTGGATACCCATGTTGGCTCCCACATGTTCCACGATGATCTTATCGGATGAACCACGATGTCGGGGATTCAATCAATCCCGTATTCAATTCCCTTTGTCCATCGGTATGTTACTTGCCCGAGATTCGATCGTCGGTATCCCTATACCTTGTTCAATCTCGTTACCGGCAAGTCTCTTTACTCGTTCCGTAACTCACATCATCCCGTGATCAACTCCTTGGTCACATTGTGCACATAATGATGATGTCCTACCGAGTGGGCCCAGAGATACCTCTCCGTTTACACGGAGTGACAAATCCCAGTCTCGATTCGTGCCAACCCAACAGACACTTTCGGAGATACCCGTAGTGCACCTTTATAGCCACCCAGTTACGTTGTGACGTTTGGCACACCCAAAGCATTCCTACGGTATCCGGGAGTTGCACAATCTCATGGTCTAAGGAAGTGATACTTGACATTAGAAAAGCTCTGAGCAAACGAACTACACGATCTTGTGCTAGGCTTAGGATTGGGTCTTGTCCATCAAATCATTCTCCTAATGATGTGATCCCGTTATCAACGACATCCAATGTCCATGGTCAGGAAACCGTAACCATCTTTTGATCAACGAGCTAGTCTCCTAGAGGCTTACTAGGGACATGGTGTTGTCTATGTATCCACACATGTATCTGAGTTTCCTATCAATACAATTCTAGCATGGATAATAAACGATTATCATGAACAAGGAAATATAATAATAACCTATTTATTATTGCCTCTAGGGCATATTTCCAACAGTCTCCCACTTGCACTAGAGTCAATAATCTAGTTCAAATCACCATGTGATTAACACTGACAGGTCACATCACCATGTGACCAACACCCAAGAGTTTACTAGAGTCAACAATCTAGTTCACATCTCTATGTGATTAACACTCAATGAGTTCTGGTTTGATCATGTTATGCTTGTGAGAGAGGTTATTTAGTCAACGGGTCTGAACCTTTCAGATCCGTGTGTGCTTTACGAATATCTATGTCATCTTGTGGATGCTACCACGCGCTATTTGGAGCCATTTCAAGTAATTGCTCTACTATACGAATCCGGTTTACTACTCAGAGTCATCCGGATTAGTGTCAAAGTTCGCATCGACGTAACCCTTTACGACGAACTCCTTTTCACCTCCATAATCGAGAAAATTCCTTAGTCCACTAGGTACTAAGGATATGTTCGACCGCTGTCATGTGATCCATTCCCGGATCACTATTGTACCCCTTGACCAACTCATGGCAAGGCACACTTCATGTGCGGTACACAGCATAGCATACTGTAGAGCCTACGTCTGAAGCATAGGGGACGACCTTCGTCCTTTCTCTTTCTTCTGCTGTGGTCAGGTCTTGAGTCCTACTCAATACTCACACCTTGTAACACAGCCAAGAACTCCTTCTTTGCTGATCTATTTTGAACTCTTTCAAAATCATGTCAAGGTGTGCTGTCTTTTGAAAGTATCATCAGGCGTCTTGATCTATCTCTATGGATCTTGATGCCCAATATGTAAGTAGCTTTATCCAGGTCTTCCTTTGAAAAACTCCTTTCAAACAACCCTTTATGCTTTTCAGAAATTTTACATCATTTCGGATCAACAATATGTCATTCACATATACTTATCAGAAATGTTGTAGCGCTCCCACTCACTTTATTGTAAATACAAGTTTTTAACAAACTTTGTATAAACCCAAAAACTTTGATCATCTCATCAAAGCGTACATTCCAACTCCGAGATGCTTACTCCAGTCCTTAGAAGGATCGCTGGAGCTAGCATACCTTTTAGCATCCTTAGGATCGACAAAACCTTTCTGATTGTATCACATACAACCTTTCCTTATGAAAACTGGTAAGGAAACTTGTTTTGACATCCATCTGCCAGATTTCACAAATGCAGATAATGCTAACATGATTCCGACGGACTTAAGCACCGCTACGGATGAGAAAATCTGATCGTAGTCAACTCCTTGAACTTGTGGAAATACTCTTTGCCACAAGTCGAGCTTCATAGACGGCAACATTACCGTCCATGTCCGTATTCTTCTTAAAGATCCATTTACCTCAACAGCCTTACGACCATCAAGTAGTGCTCTCAAAGTCTATACTTTGTTTTCATACATGGATCCTCTCGGATTTTATGGCTTCTAACCATTTGTCGGAATATGGGCCCACCATCGCTTCTCCATAGCTCGTAGGTTCAGTATTGTCCAACAACATGATATCTCAGACAGGATCACGTACCACTCCGAAGTAGCACGCATCCTCGTCGTCCTACGAGGTTTGGTGGTGACTTGATCCGAAGTTTCATGATCACTATCATAAGCTTCCACTTCAACTGGTGTAGGTGCCACAGGAACAACTTCCTGTGCCCTGCTACACACTAGTTGAAGTGACGGTTCAATAACCTTATCAAGTCTCCACCATCCTCCCACTCAATTCTTTCGAGAGAAACTTTTCCTCGAGAAAGGACTCGTTTCTAGAAGCAATTACTTTTGCTTCCAGATCTGAAATAGGAGGTATACCCAACTGTTTTGGGTTTTCTATGAAGATGCATTTATCCGCTTTGGGTTCGAGCTTATCAGCCTGAAACTTTTTCTCATAAGCATCGCAGCCCCAAACTTTTAAGAAACGACAACTTAGGTGTCTCTAAAACGGTGTCGTCTCAACGGAATTGCGTGGTGCCCCTTTTAAAGTGAATGCGGGTGTCTCTAATGCCTAACCCATAAACGATAGTGGTAATTTGATAAGAAACATCATGGTATGCACCATATCCAATAGGGTGCAGTCATGATGTTCGGACACACCATCACACTATGGTGTTCCAGGCGGTATTAATTGTGAAACACTTTCCACAATGTCTTAATTGTGTGCCAAACTCGTAACTCAGATATCTCTATGATCATATCATAGACATTTTATCCTCTTGTCACGACGATCTTCAACTTCACTCTGAAATTACTTGAACCTTCCAATAATTCAGACTTGTGTTTCATCAAGTAAATATTCTCAGCATCTACTCAAATCATCTGTGAAGTAAGAACATAATGATATCCACTGCATGCCTCAGCACTCATTGGACTGCATACATCAAAATGTATTACTTCCAATAAGTTGCTCTCTTGTTCCATCTTACTGAAAACGAGGACTTTCAGTCATCTTGCCCATGTGGTATGATTTGCATGTCTCAAGTGATTCATAATCAAGTGAGTCTAAATGATCCATCTGCATGGAGTTTCTTCATGCATATATACCAATAGACATGGTTCGCATGTCTCAATATTTTCAAAAATGAGTGAGTCCAAAGATCCATCCACATGGAGCTTCCTCATGCGTTCTATACCAATATGACTCAAGTGGCAGTGCCACAAGTATGTGGTACTATCATTACTATCATATATCCTTTTTGGCATGAACATGTGTATCACTACGATCGAGATTCATTTTAGGTGCAAGACCATTGAAGGTATTATTCAAATAAACAGAGTAACCATTATTCTCCTTAAATGAATAACCGTATTGCGATAAACATAATCCAATCATGCTCAACGCAAACACCAAATCTCGATAGTAGAGGGAGCATGCGATGCTTGATCACATCAACCTTGGAAACACTTCCAACACATATCGTCATCTCACCTTTAGCTAGTCTCCATTTATTCCGCAGCTTTTATTTCGAGTTACTAACACTTAGCAACCGAACCGGTATCTAATACCCTGGTGCTGCTGGGAGTACTAGTAAAGTACACATTCATATGACGTATATCCAATATACTTCTGTCGACCTTGCCTGTCTTCTCATCTACCAAGTATCTAGGGTAGTACTGCTTCAGTGACCGTTCCTCTTATTACAGAAGCACTTAGTCTCGGGTTTGGGTTCAACCTTGGGATTCTTCACTAGAGCAGCAAACGACTTGCTGTTTCATGAATTATCCCTTTTGCCCTTGCCCTTCTTAAACTAGTGGTTCTACTAACCATCAACAATTGATGCTCCTTCTTGATTTCTACTCTCGCGGTGTCAAACATCGCGAATAGCTCAAGGATCATCATAACTATCCTTGATATGTTATAGTTCATCACGAAGCTCTACTAGCTTGGTGGCAGTGACTATGGAGAACTATCGCTATCTCATCTGGGAGATTAACTCCCACTCGATTCAAGCGATTGTGGCATTCAGACAATCTGAGCACACGCTCAACGATTGAGATTTTCTCCCTTAGTTTGCAGGCTTAAGAAACTTGTCAGAGGTCTCATACCTCTTGACGTGGGCACTAGTCTGAAATCCCAATTTCAGTCTTTGGAACATCTCACATGTTCTGCAACGTTTCAAAAACGTCTTGGGTGCCACAATTCTAAACCGCACTGAACTATCACGTAGTTATCAAA
Organism: Aegilops tauschii subsp. strangulata; assembly: GCF_002575655.3. NCBI lineage: Eukaryota > Viridiplantae > Streptophyta > Magnoliopsida > Poales > Poaceae > Aegilops > Aegilops tauschii. The sequence continues at coordinate 364,821,325 of NC_053035.3, read as the reverse complement.
ACGTGTATGTCAGATGTTTCGCAACATCTACAGACGACGCTGAGGTTCAGCACACCGAGCGGTGCATTAAGGACATAAGCCTTCTGTGTAGTAATGAGGACAATCCTCAGTTTACGGACCCAGTCCGCATAATTGCTACTACCAACTTTCAACTAAATTTTCTCTAGGAACATATCTAAACCAGTAGAACTTAAAGCGCAAGACATAATTCGCAAAGACCTTTTGACTATGTTCATGATAATGAAGTTCGTCTGATTAATGAACTCCCACTCAGATAGACATCCCTCTAGTCATCTAAGTGATACATGATCCGAGTCAAACTAGGCCGTGTCCGATCATCACGTGAGACGGACTAGTCATCATCGGTGAACATCTCCATGTTGATCGTATCTGCTATACGACTCATGTTCGACTTTTCGGTCTCTTGTGTTCCGAGGCCTTGTCTGTACATGGTAGGCTCGTCAAGTCAACCTAAGTGTATTGCGTGTGTGCCGAGGCCATGTCTGTACATGCTAGGCTCGTCAACACCCGTTGTATTCGAACGTAAGAATCTATCACACCCGATCATCACGTGGTGCTTCGAAACGACGAACCTTCGCAACGGTGCACAGTTAGGGTGAACACTTTCTTGAAATTTTAGTGAGGGATCATCTTACTTACTACCGTCGTTCTAAGCAAATAAGATGCATAACATGATAAACATCACATGCAATCAAATAGTGACATGATATGGCCAATATCATTTTGCTCCTTTGATCTCCATCTTCGGGGCACCATGATCATCTTTGTCACCGGCATGACACCATGATCTCCATCATCATCATCTCCATCATTGTGTCTTCTTGAAGTTGTCACGCCAACGGTTACTTCTACTTCTATGGCTAACGCGCTTAGCAATAAAGTAAAGTAACTTACATGGCGTTATTCAATGACACGCAGGTCATACAAAAAATAAAGACAACTCCTATGGCTCCTGCCGGTTGTCATACTCATCGACATGCAAGTCGTGATCCCTATTACAAGAATATGATCAATCTCATACATCACATATATCATTCATCATATCTTCTGGCCATATCACATCACATAGCACTTGCTGCAAAAACAAGTTAGACGTCCTCTAATTGTTGTTGCAAGTTTTTACGTGGTTTGTATAGGTTTCTAGCAAGAACGTTTCTTACCTACGTAAGACCACAACGTGATATGCCAATTTCTATTTACCCTTCATAAGGACCCTTTTCATCGAATCCGTTCCGACTAAAGTGGGAGAGACAGACACCCGCTAGCCACCTTATGCAACTAGTGCATGTCAGTCGGTGGAACCTGTCTCACGTAAGCGTACGTGTAAGGTCGGTCCGGGCCGCTTCATCCCACAATGCCGCCGAAACAAGATAAGACTAGTAGCGGCAAGAAGAATTGACAACATCGACGCCCACAACTTCTTTGTGTTCTACTCGTGCATAGAAACTACGCATAGACCTAGCTCTGATACCACTTTTGGGGAACGTAGCAGAAATTCAAAATTTTCTACGCATCACCAAGATCAATCTATGGAGTAATCTAGCAATGAGGGGAAGGGGAGTGAATCTACATACCCTTGTAGATCGCGATGCGGAAGCGTTGCAAGAACGCGGATGAGGGAGTCGTACTCGTAGCGATTCAGATCGCGGTTGATTCCGATCTAAGCACCGAAAGAACGGTGCCTCCGCGTTCAACACACGTGCAGCCCGGTAACGTCTCCCACGCCTTGATCCAGCAAGGAGAGAGGGAGAGGTTGGGGAAGACTCCATCCAGCAGCAACACGACGGCATGGTGGTGGTGGAGGAGCGTGGCAATCCCGCAGGGCTTCTCCAAGCACCGCGGGAGAGGAGGAGGAGGGAGAGGGGTAGGGCATCACCAAAAAGGAGACTTTCTCGTGTGTGTATGGCAGCCCAAACCTCAAGTATATATAGGGGGGAAGGGGCCTGCGCCCCCCTTAGGGTTTCCACCCCCAAGAGGAGGCGGCCAGCCCTAGATCCCATCAAGGGGGGCGGCCAAGGGGAGGAGAGGGGGAGGCGCCCCACTAGATGGGCCCTAAGGCCCATCTGGACCTAGGGTTTGCCCCCTCCCACTCTCCCATGCGCCTTGGGCCTTGGTGGGGGGGCGCACCAGCCCACCTGGGGCTGGTCCCCTCCCACACTTGGCCCACGCAGCCTTCTGGGGCTGGTGGCCCCACTTGGTGGACCCCCGGGACCCTCCCGGTGGTCCCGGTACATTACTGATTTCACCCGAAACTTTTCCGGTGACCAAAACAGGACTTCCCATATATAAATCTTTACCTCCGGACCATTCCGGAACTCCTCGTGACGTCCGGGATCTCATCCGGGACTCCGAACAACATTCGGTAACCACGTACATGCTTTCCCTATAACCCTAGCGTCATCGAACCTTAAGCGTGTAGACCCTACGGGTTCGGGAACCATGCAGACATGACCGAGACGTTCTCCGGTCAATAACCAACAGCGGGATCTGGATACCCATGTTGGCTCCCACATGTTCCACGATGATCTTATCGGATGAACCACGATGTCGGGGATTCAATCAATCCCGTATTCAATTCCCTTTGTCCATCGGTATGTTACTTGCCCGAGATTCGATCGTCGGTATCCCTATACCTTGTTCAATCTCGTTACCGCAAGTCTCTTTACTCGTTCCGTAAATCACATCATCCCGTGATCAACTCCTTGGTCACATTGTGCACATAATGATGATGTCCTACCGAGTGGGCCCAGAGATACCTCTCCGTTTACACGGAGTGACAAATCCCAGTCTCGATTCGTGCCAACCCAACAGACACTTTCGGAGATACCCGTAGTGCACCTTTATAGCCACCCAGTTACGTTGTGACGTTTGGCACACCCAAAGCATTCCTACGGTATCCGGGAGTTGCACAATCTCATGGTCTAAGGAAGTGATACTTGACATTAGAAAAGCTCTGAGCAAACGATCTACACGATCTTGTGCTAGGCTTAGGATTGGGTCTTGTCCATCAAATCATTCTCCTAATGATGTGATCCCGTTATCAACGACATCCAATGTCCATGGTCAGGAAACCGTAACCATCTTTTGATCAACGAGCTAGTCTCCTAGAGGCTTACTAGGGACATGGTGTTGTCTATGTATCCACACATGTATCTGAGTTTCCTATCAATACAATTCTAGCATGGATAATAAACGATTATCATGAACAAGGAAATATAATAATAACCTATTTATTATTGCCTCTAGGGCATATTTCCAACAGCTCCTTCTTGCCACATGGCAGCCACTTCCTACAGCAAACACCTCCATATGACACCCGTCCTTAGATGTGTCGAGCAAGCAGGCACAAAGCTAGCAAAACAGCCCGGCAAGGGTTGCCGGGCATGCTGTGATGTGACACTCGACGACACATTTAATGCACTCTGTCAGCATGTAGAGTTAGGTATGATAGCACTGTTTGCTATCTAATGAGTACATAAAGACTGATTTGCCACTGTGGTGATCCCTTGATCTATAAAAGGAGGCCCATGGAAACCGTAGAAAGGAATCGGACCTTCACACATTCATATGCGCGTAGCCACTCTTGCCCCGAGGCAACCCTGCCGGGCAAGTGTGCTGCGTTCGTCACCATTATCCACCATCAATCCACCAAAGCAGGAGTAGGGTTTTATGCCTGACGGCGGCCCGAACCTAGGTAAAACTGCCCATGTGATCTCTGCCATGCTGTGTTACGCTTCTCTGCTCTTTGTGCAACGTGCCCGTCCCCCCGCCGAACTAAAAGGGGCTCATGGCCCCATAGGTGGCCATGGTTTCCCACGACATCTTTGGCGCGCCAGGTAGGGGGATCACTTGTGCGAACCCAAGAGCGTCAGTAGCGCATCATCTTCATCGCCATTTTCGTCATCGACTATGGCGCCCAAGAAGAAGCCGGGAGCTGCCAATCACCCGTCCACCTCGAAGGTTCCGCCGCCCGTGACTGCCGACGTCGTGGCGAATGCGGAGATGTGTGAGGATGTGGATGCTTCGGGGGATGTGGTCGGCGCAGGCGGCTTTGTCACCACCTTCCCCACGCCTGAAGCAGGAGCGGGAGGCACCGGGGAAGGACAACATCAACAACATCCCAGCGGCCATGCTCCACAAGGTACAGATGGAGGGATTATTCCGTCTGAACCCCTTCTTCTCGCCGAAGGGCACAACCGCAGTGGTGCAGCTCGTTCTGGGGCGAATCGCAACCCTCCGGCCGCCCTCGTTGCGGGCGCGACCGCAGGGCACACGCCAACCCCAGAACGGGCTGACCCAGCTAATGTGCCCACCGTATCCGCTGGCCCTCAAGTGCCTCCATCGCGTCACCATGCCATCCAACCGGCTAGTTCACAATAACGAGGGCACGACGCGGTCGCCACCAACACCATCAGAAGCCGAGCGACACTGCGATCTACGTCGTCATCACCTATGCCAAGCAGTGCCTTAGAGGCCATGCACGGGCTCAACTTCTGTTGAGATTTCCGCTGGCGGCCGATCAGATGGATAAGTGGCGACCCACCATCCAAAGCCTAATTGGTTTCGCCGAGGTGGGAGGATCATAGCGAGCTGGCCCGCCACAGCCTCCCCAGGCAACGACAACGGCTCGTGCAGCTGGCCGTACGGAAGGGGCCACCCCCACGGTGCAATCCCCACCACGGCAAGTAGCACGGGAGCCACGAAACTAGGAACCCGATGATGTCTCGATGGCCTCTTCCGACCCTCGAGCGCGTCAAGGCCAACGGCGGGCCCCGAAGGACGGGCAGAGGGAAGGCGCACGCGTCATCATTGAGCGGTGCCGCAACGACCACCGCTGGTCCAATGGGTGCGATGGCGCCGACATCGACGAGCCCGCGCTCGGAGATGGCGGGTGCCTGCCTTTCTAGGTTGGGTGCCCTGCCTTCACCCATGAGCTGTGGCAAGTCCGTTAGCCATCGGCTCGCACGTTCAAGCCCAAGATACCCGAGAAGTATGTTGGGAGACTGAACCCGACAGAGTTCTTGGGCATCTACACCATCGTTGTTCAAGCTACCGGGGGAAAAGATGAGAAGGTGTTCGCCAACTACTTCCCTTTGGCACGCAAGACAAATGTGAGGCCTTGGCTGATGCACCTGCCGGAGAACTCCATTTCGACCTGGGCTGATCTGTGCCATGAGTTCATTGGCGCCTTCATGGGTGGCCATCAAGAACCAGGGCGGCCCAACGACTTGCAGCTTCTCTAGCAGAAAGAAGGAGAGACTCTACGAAAGTACTTTGCAGATATTCAGCCAAGTCCACAGAAATATCCCAGACATCCACCCGGCAGCTGTGATAGCTGCCTTCCAATCCAACGTGCGCAACCGCAGGATACGTTCCAAGATGAACATTCGGTTGCCCAAGACTGTGAAGGAGCTTTACACCTTGGTGGACAAATGTGCTCGGGTGGAGGAGGGGAGGAAACTCCCTGGAGAGGAAGATTGCATCGACATCGACTCAGAGGGTGACCGTTGAGGGATCAGGCACGCCTAGTACCGGCAAGAAGGCTAAGGCTGAAGCCCCCAGCAAGGAAGCTGCCGCGTGCGCTAACTGCCGGGAGGCTGCGGCTGCCGAGAAAGCTGGGAAATGTGATGGACCGTACGACAAGATTCATAGGACCAAGGGCAACGATCTCCAGGAGTGTCATTAGGTTGATCAGCTCATCAAGAGGTAGAGGGCTGAGTATGAGAAGCGTGATAAGGAAAAAGGTCAGAATGATACCGGCGGAAAGGGCTGGGGCGGTGAAGCAAATCGCCCCGGCAAGGCTCCTCAGAACCAAGGGAAACCCACCAGGGGCCGAGAGAAGGAGGATTGCAATGATGAAAGTGATGGAGGGGATGAAGAGGAAACCAGCGAGCATGAATTCCAGAAGGCCACTAATGCCCTGTCTATTGACGGGGGTGCATCTTTGCACTCCTCTCACCGCCAACTTAAATTGTGGGCACGTGAGGTCGATGCCATGGAGCCAGTGCTAGATTCTTGGACGCCGCTCAAGTGGTCACGCATGCCCATCAATTTTGATGACGAGGACCACCCTGACCGCATCACTACGGTAGGTTGCTTGCCGTTGTTGGTCTCACCAGCAATCCGCAACCTCAAAGTCCCAAAGATGTTGGTTGACACCGAGGCCGGGTTGAATCTGATTTCCCCAAAGGTTATCAGTAAACTCCAGATAGCAGAGGAAGAGCTTAAGGTCACGGGCACATTTCAAGGAGTCAATCTCGGCAGGAGTCATCCTAAGGGAAAGATCACGTTGCCAGTGACATTCAGGGGAGAGTTGAACTACCGGACCGAGAAGGTTGTGTTTGATGTGGTCGACCTCCCCCTGCCGTACAACGGAATCCTTGGGCGCCCGGCCCTGGCCAAATTCATGGCGGAATCCATTCCGTTAGACAAGAAAGACACAATTATTTGCATGGATAAGATGTACCGGGACGCAGTCGGGGCAGAGGCCGCTGAAGCCATAGTTCCCGTCAAGAAAGCAAATGAAACAAGAAGGCTAGTAGAGATGCCGGCAAGGAATCCAGGAAGCGTACCTCTATGGAGTGTGCCACACCTGCTGATGACGTGCCAGAGAGTTCCAACAGCAAGAGGTCCAAGGCTGCTGCACCCCATGTGAAAAAGGTTTCGGCAGGGCTAGCTGGCGTTGATGGTACTTTAACTATCAGTGCCACGCTTTGTGGCACCACGGCTCAGAGAAACCGGAACACCACATATTCCAGCCCAGAGATCGAGGAGAAGTCTCTGGAATAAGGCACTGCTTGACATAGAAAAAATCAGCTCTTATTACAAATGATAATAAATACACGAGTCTGATGTTACAAAGAATCACATCAGCATGGCGACACTACGCCTGTGATACTACACTTGCTCTATTCTAGCAGCGTAATACTTCTGGCAGCGGAACAACGATGAAGGCGGTGAACTCCATTCCGCAGGGACTCTAGCAGGGGCACAATCTAGCTCGCACGCGTGGAAACGTCGACAAGCAATTGTCGCGACCTCGTGGGAGGCACCGGCGAGGACGTAATTGGTAACCATGTAGCGGGACACAAATGTCGCGACCACATTATTATCAAGCGGACGAAAAAAGATCCATACTCGTCCAAGGAATAGGATAGCGGGGAAAACTGAGGCTGCTGACATTGCCCTTTCTTGATGACTAAGTTCATTAAGGGTTGCCAACCTGACGAGATAAAAGGACAATCCGGGATAGAAGCATGTCTATCACCGAAATGATGGGCGGGGCTGAAAGAAGGATATCAGTGCGATACCTGAACACCATTTTTGCAAACAGTGTCGGGATCACTTGGCATCACTCTGCTGGGACAGAAATGATGCCAAACACCGAAGAACGAGCAAGAAAAGAATCTGGAAGAAATACAGGGGCTGAGCTATAGTGGATCCGAACCGATGCCAGCTACACTCAACAGATGAACCGTTACTAACAAATAATAAGGCTATATGCATGCTATGCAACAAACAAATGCAACAACCCAATGCAACAAACAAGGTAGACTCTAGACTACCGATTTCTACCGCTCGCCCTGACAAGGGCGTACTACAGCCAGAACTGCTCTGATACCAAGCCTTGTGGCACCCTGGCTCAGAGAAACCGGAACGCCTCGTATTCCAGCCCAGAGATCAATGAGAAGTCTCTGGAATACGACACTGCTTGACATAGAAAAATCAGCTCTGATTACAAATGATAATAAATACACGAGTCTGATGTTACAAAGGATCACATCAGCATGGTGACACTACGTCTGCGATACTACACTTGCTCTATCCTAGCAGCGGAACAACGACGAAGGCGGTGAACTCCACTCCGCAGGGACTCTGGCCGGGACACGATGTAGCTCGCACGCGCGGAAACCTTGACAAGCAATCACAGCATCACCTGCAATCTGGCATGACACACCAGGTCAGTACATTGAATGTACTTGCAAGATCACAACAACCAAAAGTGTCAAGGCAAGACAACAACATAGCATTACCAGGTTAATTAATTAACAGCTACCATGGTACGAAAGCAACTGCTAAGCATGATATGAAACTACTACCATACTGATAAACGACCATTTTAATCTCAATGAACCATCTCACGCTTGGCTAACCGGACAAGTAGTATACCATCTCGATCACCTCATGATCCACCTGGTCAACTCGTGATCAAAACATCCACATGATCACCTCGTGATCACTGTTGGTGTCAAAACCGGCGGATCTCGGGTAGGGGGTCCTGAACTGTGCATCTAAGGTCGATGGTAACAGGAGACTGGGGACACGATGTTTATCCAGGTTCGGGCCCTCTCTACGGAGGTAATACTCTACTTCCTGCTTGATTGATCTTGATGAATATGAGTATTACAAGAGTTGATCTACCTCGAGATCGTAATGGCTAAACCCTAGAAGTCTAGCCTGTATGACTATGGTAATGAGTATCTGTTTCCGGACTAAGTCCTCCAGTTTATATAGACACCGGGAGGATCTAGGGTTACACAGGGTCGGTTACAAAGAAAGGAATCTACATATCCCGTCGCCAAGCTTGCCCTCCACGCCAAGGAGAGGCCCATCCGGACACGGGTGCGGTCCTCGGTCTTCGTATCTTCATAGCCCATCAGTCCGGCCCATGGCTAACAGGCCGGACGTCCGAGGACCCCTTAGTCCAGGACTCCCTTAGTAGCCTGTGAACCTGGCTTCAATGACGAGGAGTCCGACACGCAGATTTGTCTTCGGCATTGCAAGGCGGGTTCCCTTCTTTCCGAACTCCAAGATAGTCTCCAGACGCGATGATTGTATCCGGACCGGTCACACACCACACGCTACCGTAAAGAGAATATAATACTCCACGAGTCCAATCCGCTGACAACTTTTTACAACGTGACATCACGTCTGCCCGGTCATAATTTCGGACTGTTTTGTTCTGCCGTTCCATGTTTTGAAACGCGGTTGTCATTGACACATCTTATCCAAGCAGAGATCGTGTCCCCTTATTAAGGGATTCTTGTATCGACATAGATGTGGGTAACCCAACCGTCCTTAGGGTACAACTCCTTGGGAATAGGCACATTTTAAGGCCCGGGAGGAGGTGTTCGATATTCTCGGCCTTTATAAAGGGACATATACCCGCCTTTCCTCTGCATGCTTGCGTCTTCCTCGACTCTTACTACCTCGAGTTCCAACACCCAGGTTTCACCCTCCGTAAGCCCCAGTCATGTCCGGATCCAGCCGTCAAGGCCGGTGGGTGGCTTCTTCTGTCACGGAGGAGGATATCGCAAAGCTTCGGGCGGCAAGATACCTAACCACAGAAATCCTTCATCGGCTTCCCGCGGAGGGGCAGGTTATCCCTACCCCCAGATCTGGCGAGAGGGTCGTGTTCATTTCCCACTTCCTCCAAGGATTAGGGTTCGCCCTCAATCCCTTCGTCCGGGGGCTCATGTTCTATGACGGATTGGATTTTCATGATCTCGCCCCAAACTCTGTTCTTCTTATCTCGGCGTTTATCTTCACGTGCGAAGCCTTCCACCGAACTCCTCCACACTTCGGCTTGTGGCTCAAGACCTTCACTGTGAAACCGCAAATTATAGAAGGGGAGCAGGCGGAGTGCGGTGGTGCCTTAGTGAGCAAGCTTACCAACGCTGTCTGGCTAAAAGGATCTTTCAAAGAATATTCCGACTTGTGGCAGCAGGAGTGGTTCTATATCACCGAGCCCCGTGGTTCCAAGTGGGCAGCTGCGCCTGCGTTTCGATCGGGCCCCCCAATTCAGCTTGCATCGGGGATTAATAAGGGGTTGGACTGCGGATCAGTTGATGAGGTGCGGACTCTACAAAGTCGCATCCGAAGCCTCATCAAAAAGGATATCAATATTGTCAACATTATTCAGGTAATGCTAGTCAGCCGGACCCTGCCGTGCTAGCGAAGGCCTCTCCGCCTATTGGAGTTTAACCCAGAAGGGCCACGGACTCTTCAGCACTTCTTTGGCACTACGCACGAAGGAATGTGGAAATTATTCTTCGGGAGACGAAAACAATGGCCGGACACCACCGAAGATACCGGCCTAGACTGTAACCATCCGGACACCCCGGTAAGTACTCGTCTGCCGAACACCTCATAATCAGATATTCCGTGGTAAGACACTGAGCAAACCATCTTTTTCCAGGTGTCCGGCCCCTCTTCCCGAACACTCAGCGGACCCCGTGGTAACAAGGATGCTGGCACCGGCACCGTACCAGGCGCCGGCAGGGGAGGGCAAGGTGGAGAGTGAGAAGACCTGGGGTGACCTTCGTTCCGGAGGAAAATTAGATACTGAGTCCGGAGAAATCGACATTTCTTCGCCCGAAGACCAAGGTGAAAGAGAAGCCAGTATCCCTTCTCCATTCAGGAGGAAAAGGGCCGCCTCCGAAGGTGAGGGGCGGTCTCCTAAGAGAGGCAAGATGCCACTGTCGAGCGGCTCGGGATTGGGAGGCGACGCCAGTGAACAGCTCCGTCATGAGGACAAGTCCTCGACCAAACCGTAAGTGAATCCAGGGTACTTCGATAGCGTCCCGCTTCTTTCCTGTCATCGAAGAGATACGTAACGTGCCTGTGTATTTCTACAGTCCGGCACAGAGTTTTTCTAGGCAATCCTCTTCTTCGGGAAATCTCCTCCCAGAGATGATGGAAAGCGAGACGACTCCCCCGACCTCCTCCCCCAATAAGGCGGACGACTGCGAAGTGTCATCTCGGAGGGTTATTCTTGATCAACAAGCAGTGCAGGGGATGAAGGAGGCAGTATCCAAAGGTGGACCTCCAATCGTTCGGGATTCGGGGGCCAATAATGAAGGCGCCGGACTGTCCGGTTTTCAGCCAACGATGGTTCTGGAGACGGGCGGACGAGTTCCTTCAAAGGATGGTCGTGCTCCTACAATGGCTTCCGGAGACCCAGCGGCGTCGGATATCTTGAGGGATATGCTGCGCAAAGCATCTGTCTCGGGGGAACAACATAACTTGATGGGTACGGTGGTTGAGAAGATTCTGTCCACGAAGAGCGGATTGAATGAAGCCTTCATGAGCCTGCTAAGAGGCTTCGAGGTTTGTAATGTAATGTTTTCAACTATACTTTATTTGCAAAGATGCACATGTGTATAGGTAGTAGCCCTGAGACTCGGGTTGGCTTCCCATGGGAGGTGAATGGAGGATCAAGAAGAAATACTCAAGGACTAATATGATTAACTGGAACACAGCTTGTTTCCCCCTGGCTACTTCCCAGACTACGGATATTGCCGAGCTGCAGCGGAAGCTTGATGTGGCAGGGGATGACATTGCGTTAATCAATATGCGTCTTGACGAGTCGCAAGGTATGTGTTTGGGGCAGTCCCTTAACATACATTTTTGTCATATGAGCATGACGCTGAAGGTTATATACCGGAATATGCATGGCTGCAGATGGTGCTGCCGCCGTTGAAATTCTTCGGGTGGAGCTGGCTCGGGCCAAAGAGCAGGCCTGGTTTAGTAATGCGGCTGCCGAAAAGCCATCGGCTAAGTTAAAAGCTGAACAAGCTACTCGGCGCCAAACGAGGAGAAGATATCCACGATGGCGCTTGAATTAAAAAATGCCGCTAGCCGCTGTGAACTTCTTGAGAAGGAGAATGAATTCAAAATGGCTGAACTTGGCAAGGCCTTACGAGAGGCGAGGGAAGCGCGGTCTGAATCCAGAGCAACCCGTGAGGAGATCAGACAAGCTGGGGAGATTGCGGCCGGTAAGCCCTTTTTGCTACAGACTAAGTTCGGCGATCCAAACTATGCTCAACTTAACCAAGTGTGGAGTTCTCCGGACGAGTTTTTAGGCTTGCCGAAGAGTTATTCCGATGCGGCGCAGTTTTACCAAGCGTGAGAGGGGTATGCAACGGAGAAGATTTTGTGGTCACAATTTGGTGCATCAAAGCGCCCTCTATTGCTGAATGAACAGATGTCTCAATGGGCCGAGCTTCGTAGGATATCCGGTGCTGCCATGAAGAACGTCATAATCCGGCTGTGGCCAACTGAGCCTGTTCCGAATAGCTACTTCGGCTTGGTGCAGCGGCTTGTTGATGCGGTGCCACGTATCAACGTTGTGAAGCGGTCGGTGTGCATTGAGGGTGTACGGATGGCCTTTGCCCGTGTGAAGACATTCTGGGGGAAGATGAAGGCCATCGATGTTGCGGCGAAGAGTCCACCCAAGGGCAAGGACCGTCATGCACCGGAGCTTTATTTTGAAGACGTCCTAGAGGCCGCCCGCTTGATAGATGGTCAACGCTCGAAAGATATAATATTCGAGTGAGGTGTATGAGAATTGGAAAAGATAATTTTATAGTTAATCAATTTTTATGTTTTGCTTGAAAGCTTATGTTCCTCCTATGCAGCCGTTTTAATATAATCTGAAAGTTTTCCAGTCGTCGGCTTCAGCCGCCTCATAGGAAGTACGGGGGTGTTCGGAAAAACATTTAATCACTCTTGACCCAACGTCTTGGTACATGAAGGAGGTGATAATGCGGCGAACCAGGCAATCTGACTATAGGGCGTTAACACTTTCACTTAGCCATAGGAGTTTTATAGGGGAGACTAAGATAGCCCCTGGTATGTGTACGGCTTATTCCAATATGGTGCGTTACATATATGACCTGAAAAAAAGGTCCTTCGTGTGATACGGAGGGAATCGCGACAGATTCCAATAAGTCATCGAGTGGTTGACCAGCTCTCGCAGCATCATGACAGTCGGGTTTCGGCTTTCTGTACTGAGGTGCTTGACCAGATGAACCGGAAGCACAATCGCAGTAGTTCTCCCTTTACTACCCTAGCCGATAGAGCGGAACGTAAGGTAGCAAGCACAGGAGCCGGGCAACCCAACCATTGACCCAAGACATGATTCGGAGTTGATGCATATAAGGCCAAACTCGCGATGCCGAAGTACGCTGTAAAGCTGTTCAGACTTTGTTGGCAACTCATTCGTTCCCATACCGAGCCCCTGGCAGGTTATGCCGAGGTATATCTGTGAAACAACCATAGGAGCCATATTCATTGGCGAAAAGACACGAATGATTAATTAGGAAAATGTTTACTGGGACCTAAGCGATATGCCAATGATTACATTATATATATAAAGACCACAAACCCGGCTATTTGACATGCCCAGTGGTCGAAGGCGGAGGAAAAAGGCATATTACAGGCTCGAAATAAAGAGTGCGGTCTACAAAAAGTTATTTTGGACCTCCTGTCGCACGTCTGCGCCGCCTGTCCTCGGCGAGGGGGAATCCTTCACGGAAGTAGCCCCTTAGGTGAGTGTACGGATCCGAACTCCGATAGAGCCAGTTTTAGATGTTTGTCCTTTGCGTCACCTGTTTTTAAGAGATAATGAAGAAAGAAGTAAAAAGAAAGTAGATAAAAAATGTTACGGGAATGCTTGCAGGCTTGTCCGTATTGTGCTTCCGCCAATGCCCATGGTATCTTGAGTGCATAGTGATGTATGCGCGGTACAAATATTGCGGTATATGAGGTGGGCGGTGGAAGCCGAATTGCTATTTCCGCTCTGGGATTGGTCGATCCTCGGGGGGAAATTGCTCCCGACCTCCGGTATTTGGTTGGTGAACCTCTCTGTCGTCCCTATCGCCTGGCGGCCTCCTCCCCTTGTGTTCGGCGTTGAGCTTGTCGGCCTGCTTGAAGACCCAACAACTTCTGTTGGTATGATTAGCTGGTTTATCAGGGTGGCCGTGAATCTGGCAGGGTCAGTCCAATATCCTGTCAAGGTTGGATGGTCCGTCTCGGTTCGCCTTGAATGGATTTTTCCGTTGACCGGGTTTGGGATTGCTAAATCCGGCGTTGACCGCTGTGTCGTGTGATCTTTCATTATCATTGCGACTGTTGTGTTTGCTTCATCATGGCTTGCCATTGCCATCTCGGATTTCGGAAGTGCCCGAGTCGCCGGCGCTGTTGCTTCTACGAGCGAGCCAGCTGTCTTCTCCCGCGCAAAAGTGGGTCATTAGAGCGGTAAGGGCCGTCATGGATTTAGGTCCTTCTTGACCGAGGTGGCGTGCCAGCCATTCATCCCGGACGCTGTGTTTGAAGGCCGCAAGGGCTTCCGCGTCCGGACAGTCGACGATTTGGTTGTTTTTAACTAAGAACCTAGTCCAGAGCTTCCTGGCTGACTCTCTGGGCTGTTGGACAATGTGACTTAAGTCATCGGCATCCGGTGGCCGGACATATGTTCCTTGGAAGTTGTCGCAGAAGGCGTCTTCCAAATCTTCCCAGCTGGCAATAGAATTTTCCGGCAGACTATTTAACCAGTACCGAGCTGGTCCTTTGAGTTTTAGTGGTAGGTATTTGATGGCATGAAGGTCATCTCCGTGGGGCTTGTGGATTTGGAGGAGGAAGTCCTTGATCCATACCACGGGATCCGTTGTTCCGTCGTATGATTCGATATTCATGGGTTTGAACCCTTCTGGGAATTCATGCTCCATTACTTCGTCTGTGAAGCAAAGAGGGTGTGCGGCACCTCTATGCTGGGCCACACTGCGGCGTACCTCCGATGCAGTCCATTTGCGGTTTTCTGCCCGGGCGTGGCTAGGTTTGTCACGTCCGAATAGGTAGCCGTCGTCGTGTTTCGAGGCACGTCCTCGCGATCCGTAGATCAATCTTGCGTGTCCTGCTCTACTGTCCAAGTCATGTCGAAGGTCGTATGTACAACCCCGAGCTGTTTTATTCTACGCTTCGGGTAGCTTTTGGCTGGGCCACTAAGGCCGTATTCTTTGACGGCCAGGACTTCGCTCCATCTATCATTGAGCAGATCTTGGTCCGCTTGGAGCTGCAGCTGCTTCTTTTTCAGGCTTCTTGCAGTGGCTATTAGCCGGCGTTTGAAGCGCTCCTGCTTGAGAGGTTCCTCGGGCACGATGAAATCCTCGTTGCCGAGGCTTTCCTCTTCCTCGGATAGCGGAAGATAGTTACTGTCCTCTGAGTCTTCGTGTATGGCCTGTTCATCCTGTTCGGAGGTTGCTCCAACAGGGTCTTCATTGTCTTCGACATCGTCCGGAGTATTGTTTTCTCCGGTGCCGGTGTTGTTGTCTTTTGTACGACGTGAGTTAGAGCGGCGCCGCTGATGCTGGCGGCTGGGCTTTGTCTCAGGAGGTTTGTCTTCAACTGGATCCTCTTTGTCATCGTTGTTAGTTTCTTTAGGCGTATCCACCATGTATACGTCGTAGGAAGAAGTGGCCATCCATCGCCCAATGAATGGCGGGTTTTGGCCCTGCTCCTCGTCGGCATCATCGTCCGTACTGACGATGTCTTCGGAGCTGTAATCAAGCATGTCGGTTAAGTCCTCGACAGTGGCTACGGAGTGGGTGGCGGGTGGGAAGAAAATTCCCCATCATCAGCCCCTAGTTCGAACCGTACATAGTTCGGCTGTGAGTCCCCCGCCAAGGACAAGTTTTTTAATGAGTTCAGCACATCGCCCAAGGGCGAGTGCTGGAAGATGTCTGTGGCGCTGAACTCGAAGATCGATAAGCGATCAAGTTCGGTATCCGCGGACTCACATGGTTCGGAACTTATACCCAGAGAAGAGTCCGGAGTTCCGGTGACACGAGTATTGCATGAGGTTAAGTCCATGTGGGCCTCCAACGCCGGAGAATCTGTGGCCTCCGTGGTGGGGTTGAACCTCCAATCCTTGGATGCCGCTGTGTGCTCCGGATCTAAGGCCAGAGTGGTTATAGGAGCTATCTCCTGGATGCGGTTTCACGACAGATTTAGGTCATGTTCACCAAGGTGACCAGGAGCGGTCACCGCGGTCTCGAATCCGGCGAAGATCAAATCACCACAGATGTCTGCGATGTAATTCAAGCTCCCAAATCTGACCTGATGGCCAAG
Organism: Aegilops tauschii subsp. strangulata; assembly: GCF_002575655.3. Taxonomy (NCBI): domain Eukaryota; kingdom Viridiplantae; phylum Streptophyta; class Magnoliopsida; order Poales; family Poaceae; genus Aegilops; species Aegilops tauschii. The sequence continues at coordinate 364,805,395 of NC_053035.3, read as the reverse complement.
GGCGTAGCTGTCGATCTGCTCCAGGTGGCCAAGCGAGTTGGCCCGCAGTGCGAAGCCGCCGAACACGAAGATCTGTCCGGGGAGGAAGGTTTCCCCTTGGACAGCATTGTTGTTGACGATTGAAGGGGCCATCAAACCTTTTGAGGACGTCACAGTGGAACTCTCAATGAAAGCACCAATGTCGGTGTCAAAACCGGCGGATCTCGGGTAGGGGGTCCCGAACTATGCGTCTAAGGTCAATGGTAACAGGAGACTGGGGACACGATGTTTACCTAGGTTCGGGCCCTCTCTACGGAGGTAATACCCTACTTCCTGCTTGATTGATCTTGATGAATATGAGTATTACAAGAGTAGATCTACCTCAAGATCGTAATGGCTAAACCCTAGAAGTCTAGCCTGTATGACTATAGTAATGAGTATCTTTTTTGGACTAAGTCCTCCAGTTTATATAGACACCGGGAGGATCCAGGGTTACACAGGGTCGGTTACAAAGAAAGGAATCTACATATCCCGTCGCCAGCTTGCCTTCCATGCCAAGGAGTGTCCCATCCGGACACGGGTGCAGTCTTCGGTCTTCGTATCTTCACAGCCCATCAGTCCGGCCCATGGCTAACAGGCCGGACGTCCGAGGACCCCTTAGTGCAGGACTCCCTCAATCACCTCACAAACTAAATGATCATCCTCAAGATCATCTCAACAACATCATCTGCATCCTGCCGAACTGTTACTGCTCACAATATCAACATCATATAAATCACCTATAAGTCATTCCGCCATGTGAGTGTTGATCGAACGGTGTGACCTAGTACGAACTTATGCCCATGACCGAGGTCGCGGCTATCGATAGATTAAACAGACACACTCTGCAGAGGTAGCACACATTACCCACACCACAGAACCCATGGCCTCGCACTCCCATTCAGGTGGACCAACGACATTCCGACAAAACTAGCCTACTGCCATGACACTCTCCAGGCCACTCCGACCAACACCCCTTTAGGGTTCAGTCCTGGGTGGCCCCGTGCCTACCAAAGGCATCAACGGCCACCATCGTGGCAAAACACACACGGTCCCAAACAAGGACAAGAGATCTCAATACCAACTATGGGCACACAAGGTTATGTCTCCTTACCGGGTCAGGGTAACGCACGCCCATAACCTTCTCTCGTTGGAGGCACCAGCGAGAGGCATGACAATAGACCGCATTAGGGCCTTCCCATAAAAGGCAAATGTGGTTGCACTGGAAAAAGCCCGGCTCGGTGGCACCTCACCAACTTAATGACGGATTTTATCCGCAAAGTTTCCTTGCGATAACTAATACTCCGATATCACCTATCAACCTATAATCCAAGTCATAGCAATATCCAACAAATAATCCAAAGCATACTATCAACATATCAAAATATTCTGAGGATAGCATAACACTTTTATGATGATGAATCCAAGAACGATAATACTACTACTCAAATATCAAGAACTAGCTATCCAACTATGATCCACATGCAAACATCATCTCCAACATCATATTCCAAAACATAATATCAACTAGCATCATTTTGAAAATAACACTATCCACTAATAATCCAAAGGAAACATGTCATCCACATAATCATCAAAATATAAGTCCTAGAACCCCAAGCAATATTACGGCAATAGCAAGATCAAAACAATACTCCGAGAAATGCCATGAACAACTCATACATAGCTAATGCAAATTTTAAACAAGTTCAAATAATTTAAACCATGTCACTGCATTGCAACCATGCAAATGGAGGGTGTGGCTTGCCTGGGGTAGATGAAATCACCGGGAAGAAGTGCGAGAAGCTCGTGGAAAGAATTGCCAGAAAATGTTCTCTCTCGGAGGGGGCTGATTAAGGGCAAGGGCTAAATGTCATTTTCAGTATGTGACAACATCATGAAAATGTTACCAACAGAACGGGCTCGACGAGACGAAGAAGTGGGCTTTGGAATCACCTCATATGGAGTTAGGAGCAAAAAGATATAGATGTTTTTCTGCCAGGGACCTATTTGTAAAGAAATCATCACAAACAGGCCCCTGAGTGGAAAAAACAGAAAACGCATTTGGTAGAATTGAAAGTTCGTTATATCGACTGGGGGGGGTGAATAGGCGATTTTTATGAATTCTTCACTGAGGAAATTTAGGGTGAGGAAATTCCTAAGTGAAGAACTACTTGCAGCGGAATAAGTACTCAGATGTAAACATAACAGAACACAAGCATGGTCATCATGATGAAATGAAGACAAGCACAGAGTACAGAAAGCGTAAACACAGGATAAAACAGGGTGAAGACAAACAAACTGAAGAAATTGAACTGAGGAAATTGAGAAAGTCTTCAGTCAATGTCTTCCAACAGATATGAACAAGCACACAACAACTGTAATGAGGAAATGAAAGAGTTGAGGAAATAGAACCAGTAGGCTTGGTGAAGACAATGATTTGGTAGACCAGTTCCAACTACTGTGACAGTTGTACGTCTGGTTGGAGCGGCTAGGTATTTAAACCCGAGGACACACAGTCCTCACCGTATTCTCCTTGAGCTAAGGTCACACACACCTCGCCCAATCATTCATGGCAAGTCTTCAGGTGACTTCCAAACCTTCGCAAACTTGGTCACTCGGCGATCCACAATTTCCTCTTTGATGCTCTAGACCATGACGCCTAACCGTCTAGAAGAAGCACAGTCTTCAAAGGTAACAAGCGTCGGATCCACGCAGGATCAATCTCTTCAGTGATCCTCAGTCACTTTGGGTTTGTAGGTGTTTGGGATTGGGTTTTCCTCACTCGATGTTTTTCTCTTAAAGTCCTCGGAGGATGGGATTCTCTCAAATGACAAGTGTCAGTTTCTCTCGGAGCAGCCAACCAGCTAGTGGTTGTAGGGGGTGGCTATTTATAGCCTAGGGAGCAGCCCGACATGATAAGACATAAATGCCCTTCAATGATATGACCGTTATGTGGGTAGATATTTTGGGACAGCTGGCGCGTAGCACAGCAACGGTCGGATATTTGAGGCTCGAATTCCTCAGGGCTATCATGTTCCTCACTTGTAGGCAATCCACAGTGGCGAATTCCTAACTTCTCAGTTAGAACAAATTCCTCAGCGACCAGAAGAACTTCGTCTCTGTCACTAAAGAAATTGACTGAACTGTATGAGATTTCCAATGGCTTCACTCGAAGGGATTGGTAGGTGTAGGATTTTGAGTTGAGCATCACATGGAAAATTTTGCTTAGTATTTCCTCGACCCCCTTTAACAGTACGGTGTTTCCTATGACTCAAGAAAGAGAAAATCAAACTATAAAAACAAAGTCTTCACGCTTCATGTTCCTTGAATGAATACCAAGTCTTCAGGGTCACACCAATTTCTTCACTTTCAAACTCTTCAGAAAGTCTTCAGAAATCCAAAGTCTTCAGTCGAAGAACTTCATTTTTAGGGGTCGACTTTCTCTGTAAATATCAAACTCCTCATAGACTTATAGACCTGTGTACACTCATAAACACATTAGTCCCATAACCTATAAGTCTTCAATACACCAAAATCACTAAGGGGCACTAGATTCACTTAAAATCTCCCCCTTTTTGGTGATTGATGACAATATAGGTTAAGTTTTCAACGGGGATAATCATATGAAGTGTAAATACTGAAATTGAGGAATTTGATTGCAAGATATAGAAGAACTCCCCCTGAAGATGTGCATAGTGAGGAATTTGCTTTTGAAGCAATGCACACTTGAAGAGTAGTATCATGGAGATCTCCCCCTATATATTGTAATTCATACACGCATTTGACATATAATATGAAGAATTTGAAATGCATGATGAAATATGGTGACTGAAGTAATTCAGCATGCGTGCATTAACATTAACGAGGAATAAGCATGTAGAAAAACACAGCAAAAGTATCAGGCCACCATAGAGTTTAAGTTTACAACTCGATCCAGCAAAGTCATCAGAAGAACGAGAGTTGTAACTTCACAAAAAAACGCCCATATAGATAGACCCGCTTGAAGACTAACTCAAAGTTCTCCCCCTTTGTCATTGAATGGCCAAAAGGATCGAAAATGAGGACTAACGCCCCTGAATAATGTCATGTTGATGGAGGAGCGCCAACGTTGTTGGGGTTGTTTGTTGTTGTTGTTGTAGGGCCTGCTGCATTGTCGTCCAAGTCTTCGTACTCGTCGGTGTCGCGTGATGAAGAATAGGAGCTTGCCACCAAGGAAGGAACCTTGACCTTCTTGTATTTCTTCGGTGGAGGTGCAGACCAGTCAAAGTCCTCCTTGAGACCCATTTCCTTCAGATCTTCTTCACCATACAGATGAGATAAGATAGCCCAGGTGCGACCGAAGACTTCATGGAGGTAGTAATGGTTTTTCTTCACTGCATTATGTGTAGGAGTCATGTTGTGAAGAATAGAACAAAACTGACGCTTAACCCATTTGTGGTTACGATCTACCTTCTGGTGAATACTGAGAAGCAGCTCACGATAAGCAATCACTCTTGGAGCTGTGGCTTGTGGATTTGGCTTGGATGCATGGGCAGCAGAATCATGAGTGGCAGAGTCATCATTGGTGGAATAAGATGCAGCTTTGTGAAACTGACCATCCAATGGACGAATAGCTTCATCTATAACAGCAGGTGCTTTGCCCTTTTCATCAGCTAAGGAATATGTCCGCTTGAGGACTTCAATTGGGGGCAAGTAGCTGAGGTGATTCTGAAAATCAGCTTTGTAGTTGAGTGAAGACCTTGTTCTGAGGAATCTCATAATCCAAGGAGTATAAGGCTTCAACTCAAACGGAGAGAGTGCGACATTGGCCAGAGTCGTCATGAAGAAATCATGATAGTTGATAGGGATGCCATGCATGATGTTGAATAGCAGATTCTTCATGATGCCAACGGCTTCTTCATCATATGAGTCGTGGCCCTTGATAGGACTCATTGTCTTCGTCAGAATGCGATAGACTGTTCTGGGCACATATAGCAATTCCTTCACGAGGAATTTGGTCCTTGGGGCTTGACCGGGCTTCAGAGGCTTCATAAGTACTTGCATATAATGGGCAGTGAGTTCAGGCTCTTGGTACAGACAACGAGCACCTTCAAGAGCAAGACTGATTGGCAGGGCGTGAAGTAATTCAGAGGCCGGTGCTTTGAAATGAGTGTTTTCGGTCATCCAGTCCAATACCCAAGAGTTGATATCATCAGCGGCTCTTGTGATGTGCATCGTTGCGTAGAATTGAATAATAAGTTCATTCCAATCAATAATGTCAGAGCAAAAGTTGAGGAGGCCTGCGTCATGAAGCACACTGAGGACAAAGGTGAAGCAAGGCAGTGATTCCATGTCGGCGTGAGGAATATGCTCGTGGTCAAAGACTTTATCCTTGTTGAAGAGCAGTGAAGAATAGAAATTAGCCTAGCTGGCAGTCCAGAAGCGCTTCCTTCTAAGACGAGCAGAGTCATAAGGATTATAATCAGTGAAGAACACGTGCTCGCCGAAGAAGTCATCAGCCTTGAACTTCTGCTTCTTCGAGAAGGGATCCTTTGGCTTGGGCTGAGGAGTATCAGTCAATTGCATCACCACCTCAGGAATAGCAATCTCAAGATCCACAGGCTGAGGAATTTCAGGTTCTTCTGCAGTGACAGCCTAGGTCTTCAATTCTTCATTTACATTTTCATCAGCACTAGTGGCGGGAATTTCTTCATGGACAGACGGTGTGGTATGAGGTTCATCAGATCCCATTTGTACTTCAGTGTTGACAGGGGACTGAGGAATTTGTTGTAGTGGTGTGAACAGAGAAGAGTTGGGGTGCTGAATTTCCCAAAAGTCATCATTCATCACTGGTGTTGTACACCCAATGTCCACATCTTCATCTTCTTCTTTTTCTTCAACACCGGCCTCTTCAGCAGTGAACTGAGGCATGGGCGATGAGACTTGTGGGGTTGAACGGATTGCATCTGCTTCAATTTCTTCATCCAACTGCTTTGACGAAGCAGCAAAAGGAATCTCTTCATCTGATTCACTTGGAATCACATATTCTTCATCAAAAGGAACAAGGTCCTTTGATGGCATGGATGAGACCGGAATAGCATCAATTGGATTTGCAAAAGAGTTGGTCAATGGCTTCATCTTCTTCGGAGCTGAAGAATCTGATGAATTGATGCTTTCCTTTTCTTCACTGCTGCACGCTCTTCAGCCTTGGTTTTCTTCACATCTGATGCAGATGGAAGGGTCGGAGTTGGTGTACGCGCAGGAGGAGCAGAGGAATTTGGTTCAAATTCTTCAGGCACAACTGATGCAGTTGCCCTGACTTCTTTAGTTTTTTCAGGCGCACCACTAGTGGATGCCCTGGCAATTTCTTCAGCGGCTGGAATGCAGTCATCAGCCCTGGTACTCTGAGTTTCTTCAGCAGCCTGATTGTCATCAGCTGTGCTGGGATTTTCGTCAGTCGGCTGAGCAGATGCCTCAGCCTGAGGATTTTCTTGTTGCGTTGGGGCTGCAACATTAGAAGTGAACTTTTCAGTCAAATTCACAAACCTGACTTTGGCTCCCAGCCAGTCAGCATGGTATACGTCAAATTCATCACTGAGTTTCTTGATCTCAGATTGAATATTGACAAGTTCTTTAGTTGTCATAGAGACAACGTGTTTCTTCAGGAAGCGCTCCTATTATACTGTGCTTTGTTGATCTACCTGGCCTTTTCAAATTTCCATTTTTCTTCTTGAATGAAGGCAGTCAACATATGACTCTGACCAGGAGTCAGCTTCAAATCAGGCATATGAGTGTTGGGGTCCTTGTGCCAGAGATCAATGTAGTCAAGGATCAACTTTGGATCCAAAAGTAGAGGCACATTTGTGCCTTTGGCTCTAGCGGCCCTGAGCTTCCTGTCTCTGATGATTTCGGCAAGTTCCTCATCATCAGCTTCGTCTTCATCAGACGACACTTGGAAGGCGACCTGCTTCTTGTGAGGACTTGGGCGAGAGCCTCGTCCAGCAGTGGCCTTTTTTTTCAGCAGAGAGGGGCCAGTTGATGAATTTGGTGCCGCTGAGGAACTAGCACAAGCTCCTGAGGCAATAGAGATGCCTGTTGTCCTTTGGCACATGGCGAGATGCACAGGTGCAGAGGATTTGGTCGGAGCAGCCGAGGACTTTTGGGGAGGAGCTAAGGACTTTGGAGGAGCTAGAGCAGCTTGAGGAGTTGGCTGTGAGGGCTTTGAAGAATCTGGCCGTGAGGGCATTGAAGAGTCTGGCTGTGAGGGCATTGAGGGTGAAGCACTAGGCTTATGAGCAGGCTTCTGAGCCATGGCCTTCTTTGGCTTGGTTGCAGAGGCCTCAGCAGTGGTGGCAGCAGCAGCAGAGTCTTCATTAAATTTACTCACTGCTTCTTTTGCCTGTTTGGCCAGTTTGGCCTTGCGCTTGGCCCATTCTTCAGGATAGTCCTCACTGCACTTGAGGCTGGTGGGATCTGCTACTTGGCCAGGTGCCAATGGAGGTCTTGAGCATGGAGGGGTAACAGCGAATTTCTTCATGTATTTGGGAGTAACATATCTGTACTCCCTCCACTCTCTTGCCCATCTCCTCTCAATCTTTTGAATGCGCACCTTGCGCTGATTTTTATCCTCCTCAGGGGTGTGCAGTACCCAGCATAAATGTCATCAGGGATTTCAAATGCTGTGTTGACCTCAGGCCTCTTTCCTCCCTTCTGTGGCTTCTTACCGTCAGCCATTTTCTTCAGATGAGGAATATGAACAACTGAATTTTCTGAAGAGGTGTGCAACTTTTCTTCGAGGAACACTGCAAATGAGTTAAGTTGATGAGAACCTAGTGATTCAGCAGCGGACATGTGTACCTGTGAATAGACTATAGTTGCGAGGAATTTGGAGAGGTCATATGCGTTCTCAGAGGTTTTTCAAAAAGAACAAGTTTCAGGAATTTGACCAGATGAGTCTTGAAGAATCTCACTAAGCGTTCTTTGTCTTAGGTTCCAGAGTTGTACGGATAAAAAATCCACACAATTGAGGAATCTGGAAGAAAAATATTGCTTAGAGAAACGGATCAAGAACAGATGAAATGTGAGGTGTTTTAGTGTGTGAGGATTTGAAGAAAAACACCTTTGAAGATTTTGTAGAAATCATTCGGATCAAAGAGGGCAGAAAAAGTAACTTTTAATTCCTCTTGACGAAGAACATGATGAACTAGGAAGTGTAGAAGTGAAGTTCGTCAGTTCAGATCTTCCACGCCCTCACTCGGTTGAGGAAGACAGCTAGGACGGCGGCAGAGTGAAGAAATCCGCAGTCGGCGTGAGTACGACGGCGACGAGATCGAGGCAGTGAAGCTCTTCCCCACCGGCGACGATGAAGTAGCGGCGGCACTAGGGTTTGAGAAGCTCGATCGGGAGAGAGATCAAGTGGAGTAAAAGTGAAGTGAGGAAGGGGAGGGGTATATATAGCCGCGGTGAAAAACTGTTCGCCCGAAGAAATTGGACGAACATGCCCCTGACCCTTCTCATTCATTTGACATGTGTCACCCACGTACTGAGAGGTGGAGATCGTGTGAGATCGTGGGTGAATAGATAAGTATTTTCGTGGGATGTGGAACGGTTTGAGCGGCGAAGCCGAAAATTTAGATAAGATAAGTTAAAAGTTCCGTTCGCAGATTCTTCAGCTGAGAAGGACACAGTGAAGATTTTAAACGAGTTTCAAATAGAATGCACATGAAGAATTTTTGAATAGATTGGGTTGAGTTTAGCATAGAGGGGGAAGGGTCCAATCACATTCACTTAGCAGAAAAAGCAACTTGAAGAAATAGCAATAAGTGAATGTTGTAGAGGACATAAACTCATATATATATAGCCAATGAAGAAAAACGACGGAAACAATGAAGACAATGCAAAGTTGAAGCAAATGAACAACTGAGGAATTTCAAAAATGAAGAAAACCTCAAATTGAAGATTTTCAACTTTTGGTGGTGGCGTGACCCACTGTATAAGAATGATGATTTCAGACACCGCGTACAATTGTCGTAGGGCTCTGAGAATCAAATTCTTCGTTAATTTCTTCACACTTAGAGTGTTAGTCTTCATTGATTGAAGAAAAACGTTTCTTCATGTGTTGCACATCTAAGTCATCTATTTTGCATAAGTGTTAGGATGAGTGTCCTTTTCAAAGAACATTCGAAGATTCTAAGATATTTAGCTCACACCGCAACTTGCTAAATCTCTTCTCATCCAACGGCTTGGTGAAGATATCAGCTAGCTGTTCTTCAGTCTTCACATGCTCAATAGAAATGTCGCCCTTCAACACATGATCACAAAGAAAATGATGACGAATATGAATGTGCTTTGTCTTCGAGTGCTGAACAGGGTTGTGAGCAATCTTGATGGCACTCTCATTGTCACAGTGGAGAGGCACATTCTTCACATTGACGCCGTAGTCCTTGAGAGTTTGCTTCATCCACAGCAATTGAGCACAACAAGAACCAACAACAATGTACTCAGCTTCAGCGGTAGACAGTGATACGCAGTCCTGTTTCTTCGAGGACCAACAGACCAAAGATCGTCCGAGGAAATGGCATGTGCCAGATGTTGACTTGCGGTCCACACGATCACCAGCATAGTCAGAGTCTGAATATCCAATGAGATCAAAAGCCGAGCCCTTGGGAGACCATAATCCAAGTGTTGGTGTGTGAGCTAGATATCGAAGAATATGCTTCACAGCCTTATGGTGTGATTCCTTTGGTGTAGCTTGAAATCGGGCACACATGCAAACGCTAAGCATAATGTCTGGCCTAGATGCACATAAATACAATAAAGAGCCAATCATGGAGCGGTATACCTTTTTATCGAAGTCAATACCATTTTCATCATTGCATAGATGGCCATTTGTGGGCATTGGAATTTTGACCCCTTTGCAATCTTGCATGCCGAATTTCCTCAGTACATCCTTGAGGTATTTCTCCTAAGATATAAATATGCCATTGTGCTGTTGACGAATTTGAAGACCTAAGAAGAATTTCAATTCTCCCATCATAGACATTTGATATTCTTCACTCATCATATAGGCAAATTCATCACTGTGACGTTGGTCAGTACAGCCAAAGATAATATCATCAACATAAATTTGGCACACAAACAATTCACCATCATAAGATTTAGTGAAAAGAGTTGGGTCAAGTGAACCGGGTTTGAAGCCTTTCTTCATGAGGAATTCCTTCAAAGTATCATACCACGCCCGAGGGGCCTCCTTGAGGCCATAGAGGGCCTTATTGAGTCAGAAGACTTTGTCAGGATTCTTTGGATCTTCAAAACCTGGGGGTTGAGCAACATATACTTCTTCTTCGAGCTTACCATTGAGGAGTGGACTTTTCACATCCTTTTGATACAAAGTGATATCATGATGGTTAGCATAAGCAAGTAATATGTGAATAGCCTCAAGTCTAGCAACAGGTGCAAAAGTTTCATCGAAATCAATTCCTTCAACCTGTGTGTAGCCTTGAGCTACAAGCCGTGCCTTATTCCTCACAACAAGGCCATTTTCATCTTGCTTGTTGTGGTAGATCCACTTTTGCCAATGATATTGTGCTTGCGAGGATCTGGGCATTTGACCAGTTCGCAGACGTTGTTGAGCTCGAACTGATGTAATTCTTTATTGCATAGCTTGAATCCACCCAGGCTCCAGAAATGCTTCATCTACCTTAGTGGGCTCTGTGATAGAGACAAAAGCAAAGTGCCCACAAAAGTTAGATAAATGTGAAGCTCTTGAGCGTGTGAGAGGACCTGGTGCTTCAATGTCATCGATGATTCTCTCAATCTGCACTTCATTTGCAACGCGAGGATGAGCGGGTTGTCATCGAGGAATTTGATCAGCATTTTCTTCAGCACCATTTTCTTGAGGTGCATCAGCTCGATGTTCTTCACGATCTGCAATGAATTCTTCAGCAGATTCTTTGGTCGAAATGACATCCTCAGTAGCCTTTAACTTGATAGTTTCCTCAGGTGCTGGTTCATCTATCACAGAAGGTAGGTGCTCTCTTTGCGAGCCATTAGTTTCATCGAACCGCACATCTACAGTTTCAACAATTTTGTGATGAATGTTGTTGAAGACTCTGTAGGTGTGCGAGTCCTTTCCGTAACCAAGCGTAAAACCTTCATGTGCTTTCGGTGCAAATTTAGAGTTGTGATGAGGATCTCTAATCCAACATTTAGCACCGAAGTCTTTGAAATAACTCACATTGGGTTTCTTGTCAGTGAGGAGTTCATAATCAGTCTTTTTTGAAGAATTTGTGCAGATATACCCTATTGATGATGTGGCAAGCAGTATCAATTGCCTCAATCCAGAAACGACAAGGCATCTGATATTCATCAAGCATAGTGCAAGCCATCTCAACACGAGTCCTGTTCTTGCGTTCCATGACGCCATTCTGCTGAGGAGTATAAGGAGCAGATAACTCATGAGTAATACCAAGTTCATCAAGATAGTCATCAAGACCAGAATTCTTGAACTCAGTTCCATTATCACTTCTGGTGTGCTTGATCTTCACACCAAAGTTGGTTGAAGCCCTCGAGGAAAATCGTTTGAAGACTTCCTGCACCTCATGTTTGTAAGTGACAATATGTACCCATGTGTAACGAGAGTAATCATCAACAATAACAAAGCCATATTGAGATGCATCATTTGTAACTGCAGAATAATGGTTTGGGCCAAAGAGATCCATGTGAAGCAATTCAAATGGTCGAGTGGTAGTCATGATTGTCTTCGCTGGATGTTTGGCCTTGGTCATCTTTCCAGCTTCACAGGCTCCGCATAAGTGATCCTTGAGGAATTTGACATTCTTAATGACAATGACATGCTTCTTCTTCGCGAGCGTGTGCAGATTCCTCATGCCTGCATGACCAAGTCGTCGATGCCATAGCCAGCCTTCTGAAGCTTTTGCAAGTAGGCATACGGCTGGTTGTGGTCCTGTAGAGAAATCAACAATATACAAGTCTCCTCTCCTAAAGCCTTCGAAGACTTTGGAATGGTCAGCTTCCATGATCACAACACAATGATACTTACCAAAGACAACAACCATATCAAGATCACAAAGCATTGAGACAGACATGAGGTTGTATCCTAAGGACTCGACAATCATGACTTTGTCCATGTGTCGATCCTTTGAGATAGCAACCTTACCTAGACCCAATACCTGACATTTGCCTTTGTCAGCGAACATGATATGCTTCAGATGCGATGGAGATAAGGGAGCATCCATCAATAGATTCTTGTCACCAGTCATGTGATTTGTACATCCACTATCGAGGACTCACTCATTGGCTTTGGGTTGGTCATCTTGCAGATGAATTAGTGAAACTTACGAACTCATATACTTCATCAGTGAAGAATATGACATCAATTTCATCAGATCAATTTCATCAAGTAATGGAACAGATAAAGCAATATGAGGACATGAGAAATGAAGGGTCATTTCTTCATGATTAGCCTGCGTCCTTTCAGGCAATTTCAGGTCTCCATCAAATTCTTTAGACGTTTAAGCACGTCTGGAGACCTGACCCTACATAAGAGATTAGTTCCTTTTCTTCACCACCCACATCTGAAGGGGTGGCAAAGAGTTCATCACTCTGCGAGCTCCATAAGAGAAAGGTGGCATAGAAGCCAGTCCACTTCGTTTCACATAAGAGGAGTTATGGTAAGCATATGAATAAGCAGATAAATTCTTCTAGGACTTATGAACATAATGATTAGAAGAATAATGCTCATATTCATAGCCCTTAGCTCTTTCCTGCGAAACAAAGGTGTTAGCACGATGATGATCATATGAGGACTTTGATCCTTTTGATGAATTTGATCCACGTGAGGAATTTGGTCCATATGAGGACTTGGATCCATATGAAGAATTTGATCTGGGGTTCCTAATCTTCATAGGTGGTGTCATGAGGACATTCACCTGAAGACTTTCAAGGCATCTTTTGGGAACCCAGATTTTCTTCATAGGGGAATCGTTCCTGCAGGTAGTGCCAACATATCTAGCAAATACTTCACCATTCTGATTTTTGAACAGTTTATAGTTGGAGTCAAATGACTCATCAGAAGAATGAGGAGATTCACATGTAAAGCCAGATAAATTGGATGGATCAACTTGAGGTCCCTTTGCAGCAACCCATGAGTTTTTGGGGTACTGCTCAGTCTTCCAATAAGTAACATCAGCATTGAGTTTCCTCTCAAAGGCAATACCCTCTTTCCTAGGGTTCCTGTTGAGGATCTGCTTTTTAAGCACGTCATAAAGAGTCTGATGCCCTTTGAGGCTTTTGCACATGCCTGTCATGTACAATTCCTTCAGCCCTGCATCATCAGTAATACTAGCAATGTCCTCAGGTGAGGAATTAGTGATAGCAGAGACAGGTGAAGAATTTGTAGCATTAGAAGCATCTGAACATTCAGGTGAAGAATTAGCAGATTCACGTTCAATGCACTTCAAACATGGAGGAACGAATTCTTCCTGAGAAGCGCTGATTTGTTGAGCAAGTAATGAATCGCGCTCCTTCTGAAGATCTTCATAACTCACTCTTAGCTTTTCAAGATCTTGCTTTCTTTGAAGAAATTCATAAGAAATCTTCTCATGATCAGATAAGAGAGTGTTATGATGACCTTGAAGGGTGTCAAACCTAGTCTGAAGTCTCTGAAGACTCTCAGCCAAAGCTTTTGACTGATCCATTTCTTCACCCAACATATCATCACTCTTCTTTAGCATGTATTGAACTTTTTCCAAAGTTTTTTGTTGTTTAGTGGCAAGGGAAGCAAGTTTGACATAGCTGGGTCCAAATTCATCACTGGAATCAGATAGATAGCATTCAGTTACCTTTGCATCTTTTGCCATAAGGCATGGTGTACAAGATGATGATTCTGGTTTGAATGACATCGCTTTGAGAGATTCCTTGAAGTCCTCAAACCAAGGATCATGATGGGTTTGATGACCTTCATAGACCTCAGAGAGACGGTCCCAGATAAGCTTCGCATGATCGAGATGCATGATGTTCCTGAACTGATTTTGAGACAGACAGGAGCAGATGACGTCCTTCGCCGTGAGGTTGAGAAGGGTGAACTTGCGAATGTCATCAGCTTCTGCCATCTTGCACAGATCGGTAAGACCAATCTTAGTGACGGTCCACAACTCACTATTAGTCGCCATGAGACGCTTCTTTATCACGGCCTTCCACTTGGGATACTCGTGACCGTCAAAGATGGGGCATGACACGGTATTCATTAATGTGGTCGACATAACTAAAACTCCAGGCGGTTAAACCAAAATCACACAGAGCAAGGGAGTACCTTGCTCTGATACCAATTGAAAGTGTGTTATATCGACTAGAGGGGGTGAATAGGAGATTTTTATGAATTCTTCGCTGAGGAATTTCAGGGTGAGGAAATTCCTAAGTGAAGAACTACTTGCAGTGGAATAAGCACTCAAATGTAAACATAACAGAACACAATCATGGTCATCATGATGAAATGAAGACAAGCACAGAGTACAGAAAGCGTAAACACAGGATAAAACAGGATGAAGACAAACAGACTGAAGAAATTGAACTGAGGAAATTGAGAAAGTCTTCAATCAAAGTCTTGAAACAGATATGAACAAGCACACAACAACTGTAATGAGGAAATGAAAGAGCTGAGGAAATAGAACCAGTAGGCTTGGTGAAGACAATGATTTGGTAGACCAGTTCCAACTGCTGTGATAGTTGTACGTCTGGTTGGAGCGGCTTGGTATTTAAACCTGAGGACACATAGTCCCGAACACACAGTCCTCACCGTATTCTCCTTGAGCTAAGGTCACACAGACCTCGCCCAATCACTCGTGGTAATTCTTCAGGTGACTTCCAAACCTTCACAAACTCGGTCACTCGGCGATCCACAATTTCCTCTTGGATGCTCTAGACCATGAGGCCCAACCATCTGGAAGAAGCACAGTCTTCAAAGGTAACAAGCGTCAGATCCATGCAGGATCAATCTCTTCAGTGATACTCAATCACTTTGGGTTTGGGTTTTCCTCACTCGATGATTTTCGCTGAAAGTCCTCGGAGGATGGGATGCTCTCAAATGACAAGTGTCAGTTTCTCTCGGAGTAGCCAACCAGCTAGTGGTTGTAGGGGCTGGCTATTTATAGCCTAGGGAGCAGCCCGACATGATAAGACATAAATGCCCTTCAATGATATGACCGTTAGGTGGGTAGATATTTTGGGACAGCTGGCACGTAGCACAGCAACGGTCGGATATTTGAGGCTCAAATTCCTCAGGGCTATCATGTTCCTCACTTGTAGGCAATCCGCACTGGTGAATTTCTAACTCCTCAGTTAGAACAAATTCCTCAGCGACCAGAAGAACTTCGTCTCTATCAATGAAGAAATTGACTGAACTGTATGAGATTTCCAATGTCTTCACTCGAAGGGATTGGTAGGTGTAGGATTTTGAGTTGAGCATCCCATGCAAATTTTTCCTTAGTATTTCCTCGACCCCCTTTAACAGTACGGTGTTTCCTATGACTCAAGAAAGAGAAAATGAAACTACAAAAACAAAAGTCTTCACGCTTCATGTTCCTTGAACGAATAGCAAGTCTTCAGGGTCACACCAATTTCTTCACTTTCAAAGTCTTCAGAAAGTCTTCAGTCGAAGAACTTCATTTTTAGGGGTCAACTTTCTTTCTAAATATCAAACTCCTCATAGAATTATAGACCTGTGTACACTCATAAACACATTAGTCCCTTAACCAATAAGTCTTCAATACACCAAAATCACTAAGGGGCATTAGATGCACTTACAAGAATACACTTTCCTGAAAGGAGAGCGCATTCCTGGCCTAAGCCGCACCAAGATACGTCTTCCGAACGGGAAAACGTATCCGCACGAATGGGCTTCCACTTATCCAGCTAGGCAGTGGCAGGGCCGGGCTTCTGGGACGCTGACTGGTGGGGCCCGTGCCTTTTCCCTCTCTCCTCCTCGTTCCTTATTCTTCCTCCCGTCGTTGAATAGAGGCAGAGCGCTCCGGTTTCAAGTTCTTGGAGGGCAACTTCGAAGGACTCAAGGGTTACGTTGTGGGCCAGATGACCAAGAGTCATTGCGGCAAGCTCTACATCGACGATGCAGGATGGGGCCCCGAGGCCGGCTCAATTGAGTACGGGTACCGGGTCCCCTTTGGTGTCATACACGTTTTCATTGGCAAGATCGGCGAACCGGGCCCTGAGCCGGACATCTGCAACGACCTCGTCGAAACGGCTCAGCGTGCGAGATCTGCCCGGGTCAAGCCTGTCATGAAGCGTGCCTTCGTGGGAGTTATCCATGGAGGGGAATCAGAGCATAGATCGGAATCTGATGGTGAGACCGTCGTTTATTCCGGCGACGAGTCATCGACCAGAGAGACCGAGTCATTATATCAGTTACAAGATGGCCAGATTGGGGGCTGTTCCGATGGCGATAGTATTCCGGACCCCTTTGATCCGCCAAACCGGGTTGCGATCTTCATGGCCGGCACGCAACCGGCGCTCCACTCTTCGACCGCAGCGGCGATGATTTCCGGATCGGCAGCGGCGGCAGCGGCGGGGCAGGAGGCCCTGTGCGACCGCCAGCTTAGGTTCTATCTAATTTGTTTGATGCGTTGGCAGCGCTGAAGGCGGAAGTTAACCCGGCGGATCAGGATGCACACAATGCGGAAATCGCGAAAGTGAAAGATCAGATCACCCAAGCCAAAGCCGACTTAGCAGCTGAGGATACCAGGATAGCCGCGGAGCGGGCTGCTTTGGATGCACAAGCTTACCGGATTATGCTGGATCAGAGTGCGTCAAACGAAGTCCTGAAGAGGTGGCACCGATCTCGCTTGCCGCCGGTTTATGATGCTAGAAATCTCTTTAACACCCCAAGAGCAGGGACCAGTAATCCGCCGGTGGTAAACCGGGCGGAGGCATCGGGGGTAGGGGCGCCGGTTCAGCTGCGTTTGGTGGATCCGCCTCGTCAGAACAACATTGTAGCACCACATGTCCCCACACCACCGGGTCATTATTCTAACCCGATGGACAACATTGTCGCTGCCGCTTCACGGCTGGCGGCCATCCCGATCGAAGGCGATTCTCCGGCAGCGGTCGAGACGCGTCGGGTTAAGGAGCTTCTTCAGACAGCCTTGGTTCAACATGAGGCTTATTCATATAGTCGCGATCGGATTCATTCCACTCCCCGTCCAAGCCGGAGTTACAACAGGCGTATGGATGAACCAGCAGTGTCAAGCAATGCGTGGAACCGTGATCCGCCCCGTGGCAATAACCCGGCAGGTGGTGCTGGTGATGCTCAGGAGGTGGTGGACCGGGCTCGGGCACGCAGAGAGGCCGAGTTAGCAGCGCAGCATGAAGCCCATCAGCTTACTCCGGTTCGTCCAACCACATCAGTGGAACGAGGAGTTACCTCTAGTTCTTTGGGAGTGCCATGTCTTGTCCCAGCATTGCGCAATGTGCGCCTGCCCGAAGATTTCAAGGGCCCGCGCAAGGTGCCGAATTACACCGCCGATTTATCCCTTGAAACATGGGTCAAAAGCTATGAGATGGCCATGGAGATGCTAGACGTGGATGATGCGGCATGTGCGAAGTACTTCACCATGATGCTAGAAGGGACGACCCGCACTTGGCTAAAGAGCTTACCTGCTAATTCTATTAGGTCATGGGACGAGTTGAGAGCCCGGTTTATTCAGAATTTCAAGGATACATGCAAGCAGCCCATGTTGATTGTGCACTTAGCTGCCTGTGTCCAGGAGGAGGGAGAGTCAACAACCCATTGGGTGCGCCGGGTTTCGGAGATTTTGCATTCATCAGATCGCATCAATGCTGACACCGCAGTTTTAACATTGGAAGGCAATTGCCGGTTTGAACCCCTGAAGTTGAAGTTGGGACGGCTCAAACGTCATTGTAATGACATGGGAACCCTCATGGCTGCACTGGTGAAATATGCCGATTCTGATAGTACCAAGGATCCTGAGTCTGACGATGATAAGACAGGGTAGGGAAAGAACAGCGGCAACGCCAAGGGGCAGCACCACAACCCGGCGGGTCATGGAAACGGCGGCAAGCGTAAAGCGGACCACGGTTTCGACTTTGTGGCTAACACTAATACACATGACAAGGGCCAACGGCGTAAGGGTAAACCGCCCCAACGCGGTGGAAGGCCAAGTCCTAATCCGGACCGTTTGTCTTATCTGTTGAACCAGCCCTGTCCAAAGCATGGGACGAAGGAGGACCCGTCCACGGACCTCTGGAAAGATTGTTACATCATGCAAGAGTTCAAAAATTCTGATTCTTTCCGGTATGATCATGGACCATGAGGCGGTTCGGGCCCCGGCTCTCATGGTCCGGGTTATGGCGGAGGAAATTCCGGTTCAGGCTTCCACGATAATCAGGGTGGACATAACAATCAAAGTAATCAGGGTAACCAAGGTGGCTATAATCATCAGGGCAATTAGCAGCAGCAGCAGTCGGGTTACTAGAGCAACCCGAAGCAGTTGAATTGCGGGCAGTACCATGTGTTCACCACTAGCTTGGAGAAGCGCGATCAGAAGCTTCATAAAAGGGCGGTGAATGCCGTTGAACCGGCGATGCCCCGTTATTTTCGTTGGTCCGAACAGCCGATTGTATGGAGTAGAGAAGATCATCCACCCCGGGTTGACAATCCGGGTCATCTGGCTCTGGTGGTGGCACCTCAGGTGGGAGGTTATAAGTTCTCTAAGGTACTCATGGATGGAGGGAGTAGTATCAATATCCTTTATTATGAAACTTTTCATCGCATGGGTTTAACAGATAAAAATCTTAAACCATCCAATACGGTATTCTATGGTGTGGTGCCTGGTAAGTCGGCATATCCTGTTGGTAAGATAGCTCTGGAGGTGGCTTTTGGAGATGAGCATGACTCGAGATCAGAAACCTTGACCTTTGAAGTGGTGAAAATCAGCAGCCCGTATCATGCCCTATTTGGACGGCCAGCTTACGCTAAGTTTATGGCACGACCTTGTTATGTCTATCTGCAGCTTAAGATGCCGGGTCACAAGGGAACTATAACCGTGTATGGCAGCTGTAAGATTGCTCTGGAGTGTGAAGAAGGTGATGCGGCTTATGCTGAGTCGGTTTGTGCAACAGAAGAGTTGAAGTTTTACAAGGATAATGTTGATCCGGCAGATATGACTTTGTTGAAGAAACCAACTACAGAGCATGATCCGGCCGTGAAGTTAAAATCGGCTGATGAGACTAAGCTTGTTGACTTCGTGCCTGGTGATTCTTCCAAGCAATTTAGCATCAGCTCTAACTTGGATCCGAAATAGGAAAGCGCGCTCATCAAGTTCATCCGTGAGAATCGGGACATCTTTGCATGGAAGCCTTCTGACATGCCAGGTGTACCGAGAGAACTCGCTGAGCACACTCTCAATGTTGATCCCAAGTATAAAGCGGTCAAGCAGTTTCTCCGCCGGTTCAATGAAGAAAGACACAAAGCTATTGGAAAAGAAGTAGCCAGGCTCTTGGCGGCTGGATTTATCATTGAAGTATTCCATCCTGAGTGGTTGGCTAATCTGGTGCTGGTCCTCAAGAAGAATGGCACTTGGCGTATGTGTGTAGACTACACAGATCTCAACAAAGCTTGTCCAGCAGATCCTTCTGCCCTTCCCAATATTGATCCAATTATTGATGCTACGGCGGGTTGTGAGCGTTTAAGCTTTTTGGTTGCATATTCTGGTTATCATCAGATCAAAATGGTAGTTAAGGACCAGGAGAAGACAGCCTTCATAACTCCCTTTGGAGCCTTCTGCTATGTGTCCATGCCCTTTGGGCTCAAGGGTGCCCAGGCGACTTATCAACGGTGTGTGCAGAATTGTCTACATAAACAGATCGGTCGCAATGTTCATGCCTATGTGGATGATATTGTGGTAAAATCAAGGAAGAAAGAGACATTGATTCATGACTTGAAGGAAACCTTTGATAACCTGCGGGTTTATAAAATGATGCTTAATCCGGCCAAGTGTGTTTTTGGTGTACCTGTAGGCAAGCTCTTGGGCTTTTTGGTGTCTAACAGGGGCATTGAAACTAATCCGGAAAAGATCAAAGCCATCACCTCCTTGGCTAAATCGAACTGTATCAATGATGTTGAACGCCTGGCAGGCCGGATTGCTGCGTTGAGCCGGTTTGTCAGTCGCCTTGGCGAGAAGGCCATCCCTTTATATCAGATGCTGAAGAAAACGGATAACTTCGTCTGGAGTGACGCCGCTAATGAAGCATTTGAGGACTTAAAGCGGCAGCTGGCTAATCCGCCAATTCTCGCTGCTCCAGTGGATAAAGAACCATTGTTGCTATATGTGGCAGCTAATGCTTGGGCTGTTAGTGTGGCTATTGTGGTGGAGCGCAAGGAGGCAGGAAAGGAATATCCGGTTCAGCGGCCGGTTTACTATATCAGTGAGGTACTTATTGAGTCCAAGCAGAGGTACCCGCATTGGAAAAAATTGGTGTATGGGGTTTTCATGGCAAGCCGGAAGCTTAAGCAGTATTTCCAAGGTCATCCCATCATGGTGGTCAGCTCCGCTCCTTTGGGGGATATAATCCAGAACAGGGAAGCAACTGGCCGGATTGCTAAGTGGGCTATAGAGCTCGGACCTCACGGGTTGAAATACATACCCCGAACAGCGATCAAATCTCAGGCACTTGTGGATTTCATCAATGATTGGACAAAACTACAAGCGCTAGAAGAGAAGCCGGATCATACTTATTAGACTATTCATTTTGATGGGTCCAGGCAATTAGAGGGCTCGAGGGCTGGAGTCGTATTAACTTCCCCACGAGATGATAAGTTTTGTTATGTTCTCCGTTTAATCTTCCCTTGCACTAACAATGCAGCTGAATATGAGGCTTTACTCCATGGTCTTCGGATGGCTAAGGAGATGAACCTAAGCTGAGTTAAGTGCTTCGGTGATTCGGATCTGGTGGCTCAACAAGTGTCCGGCACTTGGGATTCCAAGGACCCACTAATGGCAGCATATCATCGTGAGGTGGATATTGTTGCAGGTCACTTTAAAGGTTATCAGGTGGATCATGTGGACTGGCGGAAGAATGAAGCGGCAGATGCTTTAAGCCGCCTGGGTTCCCAACGTAAACCGGTTCCACCTAATGTCTTCCTGGATGTTTTGCATAATCTGTCCGTCAAGCTCCCTGGTGAAGAGGATTTGGCTGTTCCTAATCCGGAGGCTCAGTTGGTGGCGGCTCTTCATGTTATCCCGGATTGGACGGTTCCATATCTGGCGTATATAAACCGGGGCGAGTTACCAGAGGATGAAACTTTGGCTAGGCAGATAACCCGGCGGTCCAAATCCATGACTATTATCAATGGAGAGTTACATCATTGCAGTGTGACAGGGGCGTTTCAACGCTGTGTGTCTCCTGAGGAAGGCCGTGAAATTTTGCGTGAGATCCACGAAGGAGATTGTGGTCACCACGACGATTCAAAATCTTTGGTGGCCAAGGCGTTTCGTCACAATTTCTATTAGTTGACAGCTCATGCTGATGCCGAGCACATGGTCAAAAGATGTGATGGCTGTCAGAAATTCTCAAGGCGCGCTCACGTACTAGCTCAAGAATTGAGGATGATTCCAATTACCTGGCCGTTTGCAACTTGGGGGCTGGATATGGTTGGGCCTTTCAAGAGGTCCAAGGACAAGAAGACCCACCTTTTGGTGGCGGTTGATAAGTTTACGAAGTGGGTGGAGGTAGAGCCAGTTAGTAAGTGTGATGCAGCCACGGCGGTTCAATTCATCAAAAAGGTGATCTTCCGGTTTGGCTTTCCACACAGCATTATAACAGACAATGGTACCAATCTGTCAAAGGGTGCCATGAAGGAGTTCTGTCAACGTGAGCACATCCGGCTTGACATGTCATCAGTGGCTCACCCCCAGTCCAATGGTCAAGCGGAGAGGGCCAATCAAGAGATCTTGAGAGGCATCAAACCCCGGCTTATGGTTCCTTTGCAACGGATGCCGGGTTGTTGGGTTGAGGAGTTACCTTCTGTGTTGTGGAGCATCAATACCACACCTAATAGGTCGACAGGGTACACACCCTTCTTCATGGTTTATGGAGCAGAAGCAGTTCTTCCTAGTGACATCCGTCATGACTCGCCTCGTGTAGCGGCATATGTTGAAGCTGACAACGAGAAGGCACGGCAGGAAGCTCTTGACCTATTAGATGAGGAACGTGACATGGCGGCAGCCCGTTCGGCGATTTATCAGCAATATCTGCGTCGTTATCATAGCCGCCGGGTTAGAACCAGAACCTTTCAAGAAGGTGATTTGGTGCTTCGGCTTATCCAGGATCAGACGGATATGCAAAAGCTATCCCCCCCTTGGGAAGGACCCTTTGTGGTCAGCAAGAATGTACACAACGGGTCATACTACCTAATCGATGTTCGAAAGCGCAAAGACTCACGTAAATCGGAGGAGGAGACCAACCGGCCGTGGAATATTGCTCATCTTCAGCCTTACTATACTTGAGCTATAGGCTCTGCTTATGTACATATTATGACATTGTATATATATAATAAACCGGAACCTCAGCTAAAGCGGGGTATCTGTTGTTTTTCTTACATCATGTGTGGTTACATGGAGCTTACAAAGCGGCATCCGGTTTACCCCTTGATTCAGCTTCTCAAAGCTTCATATTAAATCACTTGGGGGCTTGGTCGTATCCGAACCATAGCGACACCTCTTGATCGGCGCAATGCCACAACATCACTTGGGCGCTTGGTCGTATCGGAACCATAGCTGCACCTCTTGATCGGCGCAATGCCACATCATCACTTGGGGGCTTGGTCCTACCCGAACCATAGCTACACCTCTTGATCGGCGCAATGCCACAGCATCACTTGGGGGCTTGGTCGTATCCGAACCACAGTCACACCTCTTGATCGGCTCAAAGCCACATCAATCCGGGGCCAAAGAGAGTGTTGTAAAACAACAGCTCAAACATAGGCACCCATTGAGCACAGCTCACAATATTGTTTGGAGATTTTTTGCTGTCGAATTTAGGGCCTGACAGCCCGTGAAAAGCCTCGACTACAACGGTTTAATTTTCCTTTTGCTAAGTTTCTCTTTCTTTTGTTAAGATTGGTGATGTTTTCAAACCGATGTTTGTCAACCCGGTTAAGCTGTCAATTACAAGTTGTCAGTACATGATCTAGTTATAATCCGGAGACTATCAGCCCGGTCTGGTTTTGACTCAAAGTTACCAGTATGGAATAAACCGGTGTTTATCACAACCCGGAGCGGTTTTATTGTAAACCGACATCATATAACAGGAGTTACTTCTACTCTGGATTAGGGTTATTACCCTCATTACAAGGTTGGTCAGCCAACACTATGCCTAAAGGTCAGAGGTATCAGATATTTCCATATTTGGTTATCTTTTACAACCTTGGTTGTAAACCTTGGTCATATATACATTTGGGTATCATGACCCGCCTGGTGGTAAACCGCCAGGGCGCTTTCAGCTTCTTATCTGCAGGAACAACTTGAACAAATGGCTATGGATTATGAACATCATATCTTAAGCATGGCGGATTAGCACGCATCAGTTGCAGATAAATATGGACGAAGGCATAACAGACCAAGTGTTTTAACTAGCCTATTACAAGGCGTTTCAGTGCCCAAAGGGATAATTGTTTCTCAATAAGCATTACAACACGTGGAAGACTAAACCGGCCCCCGGATTATGATTGCTTATTAGCTTGACCTGACGGCTGCGGATCATCTTGCACTGGTTCATCTTCTTCGTCTCTACCCAGCGGCTGGAAGTCAATAGTTGTCCAGTCGATCCCAGTTAAAGCTTGAAACACAGCTTCGTCGCTTATAAGGGTGGACGGTTCAATGTCAGGGGCATAAGTGTGTTTACGGATTGGAGGGATCAGGTTTTGAGCCTCAGGAGTTGGTGCAGCAACCCGCTTGTTATTGGTATCATAACTCGCCTGGTAAAATGAAAAATCAGCCTCTTCAGCAAGTTGACAAGCCAGTGGACGTACTTCCCGGTTTATGGCGCGGAGATCTTTAGTGCCAAATTCTGATCCGTCTTCTTTTAAGCTTGGGTAGCCTTTTGCCACGTCCGTCGGATCAAGATCAGGCACCCATGCTTTTGCCCGGGTTAGTGCGGTCAGAGCGCCAGCCCTTGTAGCAGACCTCTTTAGCTCTTCTACCCGGGCAGGCAGCATAGATAGCATGTCTAAGGTATCCTTGATTAACGTCGGGGGCGGCTTATTGTGAGAAGCGGTGCCGATAATTCGTTGTGCGCCGGTATACAGTTGTTCTATCAGCGTGTAGGCAGCCTTCAGCTTCTTCTGAACATCAGAGCCCAGATGACTAATGCGAGTTCCTGCATCATTGCAAACATCAGTAAACCGGCAACGCATGGGAATATATGTTGAAAGTATAAAGCAAGGACGCTTACCGAACACAGCAGCAGACATGGCATGTATCTGCCGCTTTACACCAGTGAACTCGTCTACCACCGGTTTAAGAGCTCCTTCTGCGTCTTCAGCTCTTTTCCGCAAAGCAGATTTCTCCGTGTTCCAATCCGCCCGCTCCTTGGCGAAGCTCTCCTTTATCTTTTCCATAGCGGCTAAGGCGCTCGTCAGCTCATCTTTTGCTTTGGAAGTTTCGGCCTGTTGGGACTTGATGTTCTCTTGCAGATCAGCGGTTTGGCTTTCCTTCTTGCTCATTTCAACCTATAAAGTGACAGATACATAATGAGTTGACAGTACATATTTGAAGTACCAAGCACATAACAAGTTATGCCCTTGATACTTGGGGGCTAATGCATATTTGCTCCTTATCAGAAATTTCTACAAGTCCCAAGCACAATACAAGTATTAATCTTGGCACTTGGGGACTAATGTGTGTTTGCTCTAAAACTATTGGTAGGGGAATTCTTATACAGTCCCGGTTCATCTTTATAAAGTTAAACCGGCCCTTGGGGGCTATACCGGTGAAAGAGCAGTATAGCAAAATTTAAGGAACCGAATCATCCTAAAGAAGTAATCCGGTCCCTGGAGGCTAAATATGCAAAGTTAAGTTATGACAAAAGTCCCGGTTTAGATTGGTATCATAAACCGTAACTTGGGGGCTACTCGGAGTTGATAAACTGCAATTGGACAAAAAGAGAAAAAAAAGTAGTTACCTCATATCGCTACTTCATCAAGTTTACCAAACGAGCTTCATAATCACGGCTGGTATATAGACGGTTCAAGAAGCCCGACTGAATGTCTAGAGCATTGAGATGGGCGTAGCTTGATAAATCGGCATTCCATTTGCCTTTGCCGATATCAGAGAGCTCGTCCTTGGCAGTATGCTTTGACAAAGCGACATGATTGCCAGGTGTGGTGTGGCCAGTGCCAGTAATCATAATGTCATCATCTTGGTCATTAGCAGCCTTCACTGGAGTTGGCGGTTTGTCAGTATCCTTAACTAGACTAACCGGTTTGTCATTAGTTCAGACAGGGCTGGTTGGCATGTCTGCATGGCTTATAGTGTCAACTTGCACTTGTTCGGCAAGGAAGTCATGGTCTTGAGGCGGCGGATCATTAAGCATGGCGTCAGCGTCGGTTTCTTCCGGATGTGGAGTTTTTTCCGGTTCAACAGCTACATTATCATCAGCCGGTTTGTTTAACCGAGCCTTCTTGCTAGGTCTCGGCTTGGTGCTGAGAAAAGATAGACACGAGGATCATTACAGTATGTAAAGATAACACATCAAGAATAAAGAGACGTGCATAGCTCACCCAGGAACTGTTTCAAGGGGTGGAAGCTGTGTGGCCGATGACTTGCCAGAAGATGAGTGAGAAGTACCCTGATAATTTGAATCAGACGGGTGAAGAGGCTGGCGGAAACAACCTGCTTTAGGGCACGAAGTATCAATGGGATAAGAGACCTCTGATTGGCGTTTCCGAACCGGACTGTTCGGTAAACCGGCGGACGTAACTACCTGGCCGCTGTGCCGGGTTGTGCAGTGAGCCTCGTGCTACCACGTCTTCAAAAGAAAGTTTGGGTCCAAGTAAGCAAGGGGGTGAGAAAATTTTACTTTCTGGTTTGCTTGACGGATTTTTGATGTTGGCAGAGGATCTGAATCGGAGGAAAGAATAGTTACCTCTACGTCATCAGCATGGCTGCCTTCAGCGTCGTCCTGATAATAATGATTGTCAATGAGTTGTACAAAAAATGAACCAAGAGAGTCAAGTTCTACCTCTGGTTCCAGATTACCCACATCGTCATCAGCTGGTGGATTGGAAGATGCAGTGGTCCTTTTCTTGGCAGGTTTTTTAACAACCTTGGTCTTTGGACAAACTGGCTTGACCGGTTTGTCTTGCGGCTTCGCCGGTTTGTCTTGTGATGGTTTCTTGTTCCAGAACGGATCATCACCCTGTCAGAAAAAATCACACTTTCAGAGAATATTTGGACAGAAGCAACTTCAGATAAAAAGATTATATGATTCTTACAACTAGTGGTTTCTTGAAGGTGCAGAAAGGGAGTAGTCCGGTTTGGGCACAGACAGCCTCCGGTTCGTTCAATATCTTTTTTACAGCCTTAGTGACTTCTGCATTTGTAAGCTGAATGTCAATGTGCCACTGAGCATCCTTCAAACTCCCCGTATACTCACACATCAAACCGGAGCGCCGGCTTAAGGACAGAATACTCCAGCTTATCCAACAACGAGCAAGATCAACTCCTATCAAACCATTTGCCAGGCAGGCTCTGAGCTTTGATAATTGAGGAGCATAGTTGGCCCTTTCCCTTGCAGTCAACCTCTGAGGAAAAGGATGTGTGTTGCTCAGGCGTTCAGGGCGGTAACCCGGCAGGGGGTTTTCATCAGATGGAGAGGTATCCATGCAATAAAACCAAGTCTGGTTCCACTCTTTGGGGTGACTGTGGAGTTTGGGATGAGGGAAGGTGACTTCTTTCCTTTTCTGAACCGCCATTCCGCCCAGTTCCGTATTGGTTCCATCCGAAAACTCTGTGTGACGGTTCAAGTGAAAGAAATCCCTAAACAGTTCGACTGTAGGTTCCTCTTGCAGGTAAACCACACAAAAGACTTGGAAGTGGCAGATGTTGGTCACAGAGTTGGGACTGATGTCTTGAGGGCGCAGCTGAAAATTGGCTAGTACATCTCGGAATTTTTTTGAACCGGGAGGGCTAAAACCTCGTCCGAGATGATCAGCAAACACGACTACCTCTCCATCCTTGGGTGTAGGAGGATTTTCTGGTCGAGGGACCCTCCAGTGTATGACATCTTTCTTGGCTAAAGCGCCTGTTTTAATAAGATTGTTTAACTGTTCTTCGGTTACTCGAGAAGGAGCCCAATTGCATTCATAGACTTGCTTGGCCATGGCAATGGAAGTCTGAAACATGATTATTGCCGATTTAAGATTCATAGCGGACAACTATACAGCGATATAAGGATACAAGCATATTGATAAACCGGATTTGGTTATTCGTAAACCGGAATCTGACAATGGAAATAGTGTAATGCATTGGCCGTTCAACAGGCGACTAATGGTATCTACCGGGTCATCATTTTTTCTATGAAGTTAAACCGCCTAATCTGGTATTGAACATACAAATCTAAGAGGCATAACTGAAAGAAAAATAAGTTTCACAGCTTGGCATAGTTATTTCAGATCTACTGTGCGTTGGAAAATCAAATATGTTCTGACCTAATTTCAAGTGTTCGAACAGTTCAGGAAAGTTCAGATAAGTTTTATACAAATCAGATGCCCTAACGAGGAAAAAGGAGTTTAAACTACAAGGACACTGGAAAATATCAGATCTAACTAGCCATTGGTGTTACTAAAGAGGAACAGGGAAGAGCAGTGCCAAGAACTTCGAAGAACTCTGATGAACACTGAACCCTAATGGCGGATCTAGGGTGAGGAGAAGAGGAACTTACTGGTGATGAGGAAGCAGCGGAGGATCGCCGCGTTTCTCTGGTGCGATCAGGCTGATGCAACGGCCGTTGTTGAGGCAGATGCAAAGACCGACGGCGGCGGCGGAGCTTGAAGGGTTGGTCGGCGCGAGGAAGAAGGCAATGCGAAGAGGCACGAAGGGGGAAAAGTGAAAAGTGCTCCTTGGCCTTATTTATAAGGTAAATGATTGAGCGGCAGTTGCAAGAATCGAGGAGCCTGAAAAATGGGATATGTGACAGCTCTGTTGCCTCGATTGTCGGAGGCTCGTTAATGACAGGTGACGTCACGGCGGTTTACCATGATCCTAGAAGATGATGTCACGGCGGTTTACAAGATTATGTGAAGATGTTGAAGAAGAAATTTTCTTAAGTATTGAGGATTGGCATGAACCAGTTCAAATCAATCTGGGGCCTAATGTTGGGGATATTACCACTGGGCGTAAACCGGCCAGGAGAGGCCGAGTTAACCCCATGAGTAGTTCATCTGTATCTGAAGTCCATGAAGACAGACGGTGACGCTTCAAGTAGGCCCAGGGCCCAAAGCCGGTTTAAGGCCTATAGACATAAACCGGCATTGATATGTAAACTTGTGTTGTAAGATAGAAGTAGCAGAGACCGAGCCGTACACGATTATGAGCCGGCCTCGGATTCTGCAAACCGACGGGCGTCAACCCATGAATATAAGGGGACCACCCGGTGGCGGTTCAAGGACAACAGACAACAACTCGAGACTCAGACAACAACAACGGTCCCTGGTCATCGAAACCCCATCAATTCCATCACAACTAGACATAGGCTTTTACCTTCATCGTAAGGGGCCGAACTAGTATAAAACTCTCTTGCGTCCCTTGTCCGCTTTAACCCCTTTAAGCTAACCTGTAGCGATGGCTCCACGACTAAGTCCTTTCTCTAGGACATGTGCCGTGACAAAACCACGACACCGGGCGACTTCGACCATCTCCGGCCGAGGCGCTAGCACCGGCGGCCTCATCGCGGAGCACCGCACCCTTCCCGGCCATATGCGGACGCCGAGGAAGGCTAGGGATGCGGCGTCGCGCGGCAACAGAAAGCAGGGAAGGCGGCGGCCGATCTTGGGGACGGCGACCATAGGGGCTCCAGCGACCCGTGGAGAGGTGGGGGAGATGCGCCTGGGTCAGGGTGGAGCTCTGGTGGTGGAATGGAGGAGGGAGGGGGCTCGGCTCAGAAGAATTTAGGGAGGAGCTGGAGCAGCGGCCGTGCCGAGCAATGGCTGCGTGGAGAGCCGCTCGAGCTCGGTGGAGGGGCCTGGGGGAACTAGGGGAGTGCCGTTAGTGTGATGGTGAGCTCGGGGGGCCATGGGGTTAGCTATATATAGGCGAGCGAGGGAGGCCGTGGCCAGATGCCGCCGCTCGAGCTCGGCCAAAGCTCCGCCGAGGCTCAGCGAGCACGAGCGGGCATGGGAACATGACGAGGAGGAGCGGACGAAGGTCATGGAGCAGCAGGAGCCAAGGGGGAGCAAAGGAAGAAGAGACGAGCGCCATCAATGCCTTGTCGGCCACTGTTCGCCCGTGGGTGCGCGGCGGCAAGCGTCGGTGAGGAAGCTGCCGGAGGGGGAGAGGGGTCGAGGGGAATGGCAACGACGAGATGAAGACGCTGGACATGCTCACGCGCGCGAAGCCGGCGAGAGGAAGAGAGGCCACTACGCACAGAGCGCATAAATGGGCATGCCAGCTAAGCGGTCACCACGAGACAGTGCACAGTGAGGTCACGAGAGGATTCCAAACTATGTCTAAGGTGAAGTACTTCCAAGATAGAGCATTTATGATGCTATGGCTTGATCTGCGCCACTGTGGTTAAGTTGGAACTAAGCTCTGAAGTTTTTTGCATCAAACGTGGTAGAGCACTGCTGTTCAACAGGAAAGGGATTGGAGCTAGTGGTGTTGTCTGGGATGATTAACTACTGAAGGACTATGATCCTGGAGGTTTTGAGGATAAATGGACCAAGGCTTAATATAGTTGCTTTGCGACTGACCAAAATGGTGCAGAAAATGGATCAAGATGATCCACTCAAATGGTGTGGCCACTTGGACTGAAATTGGGTAAGGCATCATGATTTGGACCTATAAAGATTCTGTAAAAAATTCATACCAAACTAGAAAGGAAGAAGGCGAATAGCAATAGTAACTGACTTGCAATTATCATCGCACATCGATTGCCAGTAATGACCCGCAGCAACTACGATTTACATTGCCAATAACTGGCGAGTCGACAACGATGATGACGACATTGCCGCCCTCTGAGTGCTACCCTGTCGCTCGCGTGGGTCAGACCGCAGGCCTACATCACATCAGCCCAATTGGCTCAAAATCACAGAAGATGTTCGATTTAGTTACCGGAGCAGCAACCCATTCCTGTTGAGCGGGTTAGTGGTCAGTTTACAAAGCCCATGCGCAATAAGAACGAGATCTAACGGCCAGAACCCGAGATCCTATGGCTGGGAACGCAAATGACTTGAGAGGGCTCTATTAGTGCTTAGTTTTAATGTTTCTAAATGTACTTGTTTCACACACATCCCATCTGTCCAGAAACTTGCAAAATTCTAGAGAAATATTGGCTTGAAGAATTCATCCCAAAATTGGTGGAGAGAGGTTTTATGGTCAATAGAATGCTCTGGTAAATTTTCAGCCAAAATGAAGCAATATAAACTATACTTGCTTCACAACCTGAAAATATTAACAGAATCAAAGATTTGGTCCTGTGCTCACATAGATCAAGGGATGGAGCTGAAATTTGGAGGAGTGTGATGATATGAGCACATTAAGGAGTGTGCAAAATTTCAACTCATTTGGATACAGCTAGCTAGTACTTCCTTCACAATGGCTTCTGTAACAGCCCCAAAATTGGGTTATCAATTTTTGTGCTATTATTCCTTCCTGGCACTCATTTTCAAAATTTTCTCCTGAGTTTGCTGGATGACTCTGATGATTCTTGTCATTTTCAACCCTTCTAAATCTTGCTCATGTCTTTTTCAGTGGGCAAGACCTCATTTGCATCATCTCAAACCCTCTCAAACCCTAAATTCCAAATTTTTGGAATCTGAATGTGGCCCTTGTGATTACAAAGGAGCCATCATTTTCCCTGATCTGTTGATCATTCCAATTGGTCCCAGGGACCATTCTACTTTTCTGAACCTTGGATATGCAAAAATATTGCTAAGTCCAATGCAATATTTTTGAATTATGATTTATTCCTTTTCTTGCCTTTCTGAGGAATAAAATCCAAAGGCATAGCTAGCCATCTCCTAAATTCATGAGAATTGGTGGAATTGATGCTTATGCCTAATCCAAGCTCTGGCAAGTATATTGACCAAAATTTAATAAGGAAAACTGCCTTTTCCTATTTAATGCCAATATTGCATTTCTGCCATTTTCCAAAGGAACTACAATTTTTATGGCAGAGAAAATTCCCACATAAACTGTGGAGCTTGTCCTTGCTATATAATCACTAGTTCCATCCTCATCTCATGTTCCTCAGTTCAAAAATTGGGCACATGATCCAATGCAAGTTTCTGCCTTCTCTGAAATTTTGCAAAGGAAGTGCTTTATTCCTAATTCCAATTGATCTGCAATTTTCCAGGGTGATTACCATGTATAAATAACCCAAGGATGCCAAATATGAGCTCAATACATTCATCCTAGCTCCCTGTGCAATTTTTCAAAGTTTCTGACCAGAATACAACTTTGTGAAGGAAGTACCTTCATAGAGTCTCCAAATGGGATGAAACTTTTCCATCCTCTCATGTATCTCAAATCATTATCCTCCACCCAAATTCAGTTCATTTCATTGAACTATGTGAGCACAGGAGCAATTCTTGTTTTCTGTCCAAATTTTCAGTTTGTGAAGCAAGTGTATTTTATCTTGCTCCATTTTGGCTGATAATTTTCCCAGGCCTTCTCCTACTCATATAACCTATATCCACAAGAGTTGGGCTCATTTAATCTAGCCAATTGCCCTGAGGATTTTTCTGAAGTTTTTGGACAGAAATGATAGCTGTGAAGGAAGTACCATTTTGGTGAGTCCATTTGGTATGAACTTATTACAGCATCATGGTATGTCCAAATCATTAGGCTTTGCCAAGTTTTAGCTTAATCCATCACTCCTAGTGAGTGCTTGTTCACCATTCTGTTTCTGGGTCAGATTTGGTAGTTGTACAGCAACTATGGTAAATAGTTGTCCAAATTACCTCAAAACTCCCAGGACCGTAGTCCTTTCTACCCTAAGCCCACCAGACATCAATTTTACCTTTTACCCTCTCTGGTTTTATCTCTAGGATGTTGCCAAGTTTGCAACAGCAAACTTGTGGAGCTTGGTGTACTCAGCTCAATTTGTCTCTGCCCGTTTCTTTACCATGGTAATACTCCACGCTGGAAGGACTACACGGTAGACATGAACTTACATCAGTAAAAAAAAAACCAGAGCGCGCCATGCCAATGGTGACGACGAGGGCAGCCAGCCAAAACGGTGGTCTAGCCACTGTTGTCGTCGGCAGCGCTGCTCCGACCCGCTCTGGCCTCGCCATTAATGTCCTACAGTTCCCCCTCGGTGTCCTTTTCCCTCTGGACCTCTGGCCCCCTTCGTTTTCTTCTCCGGCAAGCCGTACCAAGGACCAAAACAGTGTGCTCCTGTGCGTCGTCTCCTTCCTCCCCGATGTCCTCTTCCTCCGTTCGGCCGCAAGCTTTGCTCGATTCCGTGAGCATCTGGTGCTCGTCCTCACCCTCCTCGTCGCCTTCCCGCCGCTTCCCGTGAGTATTGGCCGCGTCTGTCTACACCGCGCCCCTCGCCGGCGCACGATCATGTCGCCTGCCGCGTGCCACCTCCTCGAGCCCTCCCACGGCTATTTAAGCATGCCCCGAGCATCCTCGCGGTCCACAACCCCCTCCCCGAGCCTCTCCCCGAGCTCAGAGCCTCTCTCTGACCCCATCACCACCGTGGTTGCCGCCTCGGGTCTCTCCCGATTCCGGTGATGCCGTGCTTCCCTCTCCGTTCCTCCACCACCACCGCATCCCCCATGCTCCAGTTAGCCGCCCCATAGCCTCGGCTTCCTCTCTCCCTCACTGGAACCCCGTGTTCATCTGGCGACCGAAGCCCTGCTGCGGCCGCTGCAAAGCTCTCCGGTGGCAGTAACTCCCACCCCGAGATGCGCCTCTCCGTCCTACGCATTTCGGTAGGTCGCACGCAGCGAGCGGTGGCCGGAGTCACCGGCACTCCTCGTCGGGGCGATCCCCTGCCTCGGCTCGTCGCGCCCCCGAGCGTAAGGAAGAAGAAGGCCAGGCGGGCCCCGCCCCTCGTTGACCCCGCCTCTGGGCCCCGCCTGTCGGCCTCTGCGCGCTGACCGGGCCGGCTCGCTAAGCTGGCATAAGTGGAGACGCCCCGCGTGAATACGCTTTCGTTTCTCGAAAGCGTACTTTGTCGCGACTTCAGTGAGAAATGCGTTTTCGTTTTCTGAAAACGTACTTTCTGTCTCCTGCGGTCAGTAATGTGCTTTCCCTTCTCTGAAAACGTATTTTCTTTAGTGCGCTTTCTGTTTTAACCGACAAGGGCCTGTCTGTGAATATTTATTTTATAGATTAGTCCCTGTCATTCAAACGGCCGTATCTTTGCAACCGTAATTCCGGTCGAGGTGATTCCAACGCTCATGTTCTTTGTTCGTCGAGCTCTTTCTGTTGGTGTCATTTTAATTATGTTTTCACACAGCGAAAATGACCATTTTGCCCTTGCCCGCAACATCCCCTCCGAGAGAGAACTGTTTTCGGCAAATCTTTCCGCGATCGTTTCCCACTTCTTCCCGGAGTATTTGTCGAACCCCAGGCAAGCCAACCTCTTATCATGAGCCACGAACTTGCATGTTGACTTGGCTTGCACCTTGTGTGTGTGTAGTTGCAGTTGTTTCACATCGTTTTCGTCTGCAGTTATTCCATTATGCCTGTCATGCATGCTTGTGTTTTCATGATATCTTTTGCCATGCTAATTAGAATGTTATTATTAATAATGCCATGTCACTACTCTACTTTATTTTCATGTCATCGTTATAAGATGTTATGATGATTGAAATGCACCATGATATGCTAGTACGTGATATTGTCACGCTCTGTATTCGATAGTTGTGTACTTGAGAAGTTCGATATTTTGTCCATGCATTTGTATGCTGCATGTTGCACTGATGTTAAATATGCTCATGGTGATGGAGAAGGAATTAAAATGACTTAATAATAACAAACCTCCTCCGTCATCGATGGGATCGAGTCATAGTGCCACCAAATCGAACTTTTTCAGTGCAGCCACATTTGCCTTTATGGGAAGGCCTTAATGCGATCTATTGTCATGCCTCTCGTCGGTGCCTCCAACTAGGGAAGGTTATGGGCATGCTTACCCTGATCAGGTAGGCGGACATAACCTTGTGTGCCCGTTGTTAGAATTTTTGGTACCGGTCCCCGTGAGGGACGTTTTGGCCACGACGGTGGTCGTTGTGTCTTTGGTAGACACGGGGCCACCCAGGACTAGCCCAGTTAGGAGTGGGTCGGAGTGGCCGGGAGAGTGTCATGGCAGTAGGTCGGTTTCGTCGGAATGCCGTTGGTCCACCCGAATGGGATGACGAGGCCATGGGTTCCGTGGTGTGGGTACAGTGTGCTACCTCTGCAGAGTGTATATACAGTCTATCGATGGCAGCACAATTCGTAGTAGGTCTCACTATCAGGTCTTGGTCGAAATGGAGGATAAACCTGAAATAATTAAGTTGGTAAATAAAGATGTGATAACAAGAATATGTTGAATTGAACTATGAGATAGTCGTGAGAAGTCACGACGATGGTTTGATATGATCACGAGACGAGGTCTCGGTGAGTGTTGGAGACCATGTGTTGGTCGTGGTTGTGATCGCCGAAAAGATCACCGTTCGGTTGCGAGACAACCCGTTGGTAAGAGAGTCCGGGGGACTCGGTGCACAAGTTTGGTTGCATTGCATGAGTAATATTTTGCATTTAAAGAACCATGACAGAACAGAAGGTAGTTGCATAAAGTAAACATATTATGTCTGCATTGGTTATGACCGGTAGTTTATTTTCAGCATAGTTCCATGATGCCATGCCATGCTTTGATTGACATGTTAAATTATGCTCCGATTGAGATGATAAGCTATGTTTTGCTATTACCATGTTATAAGCATGTTTTGATATGCCATGTTATTGCCATGTTAGTAGATGCTATGATGTTGTTCATGCTCAGTTGATCTATATCATGCCATGTTTAGTAATTGATATGAGATAGGTTGTTGCATATGCTTGGTTCCTGCTTTGTCTTCTGCTTGTTTGGATGCTATGTATTTGGTTGTCTTGCAAGTACGTTCAATGTACTGACCTGGCGTGTCATGCCAGTTTTGTAGGTCGTACCCGAATTGTTTGCTTGATCCATCGTGCTAGGCCGTAACCTTGCCAGTCCTGTGAGTTGTGGAGCCCAGCCAGAGTTGGTGAGCCGCCAAACCAAGACTTCCGCCGCCTTTTAAATAGCCTTAGGGCTATGCCAGATAATTGTATTCATCAATGATGTACTCCTCTATACATGGATTTGATGAATATTCTTGTACCTGGAATGCTGTATCTTGGACCTGTTGTGCATCGGGTGTTATCCTGGGCTGATGTGCGAAGGCCCCCTGCTCCATGCGGATCGGGGTGCCACAACTTCTGTTTGACAGAAACTTTGAAAATTCACTAGGAAAATGAAGTTTAATTATGGCATGAGGCAATTATTTGGACATAAAATAATGCCCAAAAAGTTTGTGAGCAAACAAGATAGGATAAATGGCACTTCGTTCACAAAGTGCCACTCTGGACAAAATGGAAGAATGAATATTGGAGGATTATTTTTGAACATGGCAAGGAAATGTTTGGGCATTTTTGAGCAATATATGACCCAAAGAAATTATGAGAATTAATTGGGATTTTTGGGAGTGACAGAACTATAGGTTGCTTCACAACCCAGGGCAGACAGGGTTATTCCTTTAATAGAAAAAGGAATATTCCTAAGAAAAGAATTTTAGGGTTGGGCTAGAATGGAAATGACATGGTCTAGGGATAGATTTGTGGGTGATGAGTCACTTGGGAGAAGAAGAAATGATGATCTCCCAGGTTGCAAGGCCACAGAACCACTCCAAAAACGAAAAACAGAGCAAAAACCAAATAAATCAAAAGAAGAAGAAAAGGCCAAAGACCAGGCTGTTACACGCTTCATCACAAATAGGAAAGCGTGTACGTTACCTTCTTGCGGGCGAATATCGATGTGTTTGCCTGGCAACCATATGATATCCCCGGTGTTCCCAAGGAGGTAATCCAGCACCACCTTGCTGCCTGCCCACATGCCCAACCCATCAAGCAGAAGGTTCGGATGCAGGCCTTGGAGCGGCAGCAGTTCATTGCCGAGGAAATCAAGAAACTTGAGGCAGCTGGTTTGGTCAGAGAAAAACTACATCCAACATGGTTAGTGTAAGTGCATCTAGTGCCACCCCTAGTTGGTTTTGGAGTATTGACGACAAACTTGGTTGAGGGACTAATGTGTTTGTGAGAATTGCAGGATAACACACGTAGTAGTCCCATATTGATTCGGTTTATCTACCAGAGATGACCCCTAAAAATGTGTGAAGACATTGGAGACAATGGTGGTCTGTGAAGATATTCACATTGAAGATTATGACATGAGAAGACATTAATGTGAAGACTATGGAGTGCGAAGACATAGTTGTTTCGTAGTTTCCTTTCCTTCTTTGTTGAGTCATAGGAACCACTGTATTGTTAAGTCGGGTCCAAGTAGAACAAAGTCAGAGTGACTGATGTGATGCTCAACCAAATCCTATGTCTTCAAGCAAAGACAATCAGAGCAAATCTTATCCAGAGTTGGATGAGTCAGCTTTACCTGTAGCCCAAGTCAAGCTGCCGCGTGTGTTTGAAATCTGACTGTTGGACACGTGTCAGTTCCTTCGTGACCCAAGGTCATTTCAGACAAATCAGGTTGGATTGCCTCCTGGCTATAAATAGCCCACCCCCTACACCATAAATTGGTGGCTGCTCAGAGTTAGTACACGGCTTTTGTCGTTTGAGAGCAACCCACCTCCGAAGCATTTGAGAGAGAGATCCTTGTGAGGAAAAAGCCCAAAACACCCAGAGCCAAAGAGTGTTAGGCATCACTGAAGTCTTTCTGTCCGCGTGATCAGAAGACTTGTTACACTTGAGGACTGTGAATCCTCCAGCCGGTTAGGTGTCGCGTTCTGAGCATCCAAGAGCCATTGTGGATTGCAAGTGAACAAAGTCTGTGAAGGTTTGGAAGTCTACCTTGAAGACTTACCAGAGTGATTGGGCGAGGACTGTGTTTTCTTAGCTCAAGGGGAATAAGGTGAAGACGCGGTCTTCTGAGTTCAATCTCAGCCTCCCTAACTAGACGTACAGTTGTCACAGCAACTGGAACTGGTCTACCAAATCTGTGTCCTCTCCAAGCAACCGGTTCTATCCTTCCCATCTCTTTAGTTTATAGTTTGTCTTCGTGATGTCATTGCCTGCTTGCATGATCTGATTGGCTTCACTGTGTGAAGACTGTTTGGTGTTTGGCTTCATACTGTCTTCCATCCTGATCCATACTACCTAGCTGCTGATAGTCTTCGTGCTTTCACTTCATAGCTTACTTGATTATGGCTTGTCTAGTGTAGTCTACCTTCCACTGCATATTAATAGGTTCATTTCTGCTGTTTGTCTTCAAAGCCCCCTTATTTTGAAGATTTTCATAAAAATCGCCTATTCACGCCCCCTCTAGTCGATAACTAGCACTTTCAATTGGTATTAGAGCAAGGTGCTCCCTTGTTCTGTGTGATTCGGTTTAACCACCTGGAGTTTAGCAATGTCGACTACATAGATAATCAAAGTCTCCGCTGCGTACCCTGTCTTCGATGGCACTGATTACCCCTACTAGAAGAATAAGATGCGTATGCATCTTGAAGCCATTGACGTCGACCTCTGGTATGTCGTCATGAACGGCGTTCCCAAGGTCGGTGAAGGTGTCACTGCTGCTGATGTCAAGAGGTTCATTCAACTGGACTCGACTACCAAGAACATCATCTGTGGTCATCTGACCAAAGGACAGTATGGTCGTGTGAGTGCTCTGGAAACTGCGAAGCTAGTCTAGTTCTGGCTCTCCAAGGTCAACGAAGGCGTCTCAACCCATAGAGACTCAAGGATTAGTGTTCTTTGCAACCTCTTCAACTGCTTCAAGAGAAATGACAATGAGAGTGTCCAGCTCATATTTGATCACCTCACTGATATCACAAATGAGCTTCGCGCACTCGGCACCACTGAGATCACCAAACATGAAATTGTCAAGATGCTTCTGAGATCGCTTGAAAGCTCATTCGACACCCTGGCCCTGATGATTCAAGAACGCCCTGACTTCAAGACTCTCGATTCGTTTGACATAGTTGAGAGGCTCAACACACATGAGTTCCAGCTATCTGAGAAAAGAGATATCTATGGTCCCAACTATGGCTGAACTCGCGCTTTGAAGGCAAAGGTTGTTTCCTCATCTGAAGAAGAATCTGAGTGCAGTTCTGTGGATCCTGAAGACATTGGAAAGGAGCTTGCTATGCTTGTGAAGAAGTTCCAGAAGTTCACCAAGAAGAAAGGCTTCAGAAAGTTGTCAAGATCCAGCTCAAGAAACGATGAAGCTTCCACTCGTGATCAAAAGAAGAGAACATGCCACAAGTGCAAGTAACCTGGTCACTACATCTCTGAGTGTCCACAGTGGTACAATGAGACCAAGAAGAAGAAGAAGAAGAGCAAGGAATATGATTCTAATGACAACAAGAACTAGAAATCCTCAAAGTCTTCTCCCAAGTCTTCATCACACAAGAAGAGCTCATCCAGCAAGGCTCGTGCGTTTGTTGGCAAGGAGATGGATTTAGAGGAGGAGTCTGCATCTGAGGAGGCAGAGGTGGAGTCTGAAGAGGAATCTGATTCAGGCGTGGCAAGCCTGGCTCGAGCTTCAGCGCATGTCGTCAAGTCCATCTTCAACACTCAAGACAATGGCCTCGTCAGCAACACTGATGCTAATGATGAGGATGACATATGCTCCCACCTACTGCTTCATGGCACGTGGTGCCAAGGTAAACTCACGCGAGGCTTACTTTCAAACATCAAGTGAAGATGACTCTGAATGCGAATCTAAACCTAGCTAAAAAACACTTGCTAAAATTGCAATTGAACAACAAAATGCTATGGAACATATTCAAAAATTGCTAGACAAAAGCGATGACCTGTTGGATGCGGAAATGACCCGATCTCAGTCCTTAATTGAAGACATAAAAAATCTTCATGTTAAGTATGAAGAACTTGAAAGTCGTCATGAGACTCTATCAACTACTCATGAGAAACTCTCCTATAATTATCTTCAATGGAAGCAAGAACTTGAGAACCTGAGAGCGTCTCATGAAGATCTTCAAAAAGAGAACGAGTCACTCCGCGCTCAATAGATCAGCTCCACTCAGGAAGGATTTGAACCACCATGTCTAAAATGTCTTGAGCGTGATAATGCTGTCCCTGTTGCTGAATGTTCTACTGCTGCTACTGTTGCAATATCTTCAACTGCTGAAGTGGTAACTAACCCCTCTACTGAGGATACCGCTACTATTGCTGATGAGAATGCCAGGCTGAAGACATTGCTTGAGACAGGAATGTACAAAATTCTCAAAGGGCATCAAACACTATGTGATGTCCTCAAGAAACAGATTCTGAACCGAAACCCTCGGAAAGTGGGTGTTGGGTTCGAGAGGCAAATGAATGTTGATGGTTCTTACTAGAAGGCTGAGCATTACCCCAAAACCACATGGGTTCTTGCAAAGGGACCTACAGTTGATCCATCTACCTTATCTGGCTTCACTTGTGCTAACCCTATTATCATTGATGAATCCTTTGATGCAAACTATAATTTTTTTAAGAATCATTATGCTGAAGTGTTTGCCAGATATATTGGTACTAACTGCAGGAATGGACCCCCTTTGAAGAAGATCTGGGTACCCAAAAGTTGTCTTGAGAATCTTCCTATGAATTTCATCATGACACCACCTGGGAAGAAGACAAACCCCAGACCAAAGGCTTCATACAGACAGAGGACTCACCGGAGTCATCCTAACGCCAATGTTTTGCAGGGAAACCATACTTAGACTTATGAATATGAGCATGTTTCATCAAACCGCTATGTTCATAAGACGAAGAACTTTTTTGCTTATTCTTATGAGTATTATTCTCCTCCTGCAAGGCTATTTTCTAGGGCTCCAAAGCCGAAGTTCTGAGATGCTGCACTTAGACTCATTGCTTCTAAGCCACCCCTGAAGATGTGGGTGGTTAAGAAAAATTAACTCTCTTTTGCAGGGAAATGTCTCCAGCCAGAAATCAAAGGTGTCTGATGCTTATGCTGGGACCTAAAACACCTCGTGGCGCGCAAGCTAAAATGCCCAAATGGTCTTACTATGTATTTTGTTCCTGGATTCCTTGACAATCATCCTATACATCTACCCTAACCAGGATCTGAACTTTGATAATATGCTTGTTCGTCAAATGTTCATGCTTCACATTTCCCTTGGTGAAGCCTATCCCCCTAACTGCACTGTAGGGTACAACACCGATGGCTTCTGAGTGGATTATGGACAGTGGATGCACTAACCACATGACTGGTGATCGAAGTCTTCTCATGGACTCAACCTTACGTCCATCTGACAAGAGTCTCATCACATTTGCTGACATCGGTAAAAGCAAGGTATTGGGTCTAGGTAGAGTTGCAATCTCAAAGGATCAGCACATGGATAAAGTGATGCTTGTTGAATCCCTTGGTTTCAACTTAATGTCTGTCTCAATGCTTTGTGATCTGGACATGATTGTGATATTTTGAAAATATCGTTGCCTTGTGCTTATGGAATCTGACAAGTCTCTAGTCTTTGAAGGGTATCAAAAAGATGATCTGTACATGGTATATTTCTCAGCAGGACCACAGTTCGCCGTATGTCTTCTAGCAATAGCTTCAGAGTGCTGGCTCTGGCATCGGAGGCTAGGGCATGCTGGCATGAGGAACTTATACACTCTCGCGAAGAAGAAGCATGTCGTAGGCATCGAGGGCGTCAAGTTCAAAAAGGATCATCTATGTGGTGCCTGCGAAGCTGGAAAGATGACTAGGGCCAAGCATCCCTCGAAGACAATCATGACGACATCACATCCCTTCGAGCTGCTTCACATGGACTTATTTGGCCCTACTCACACTCTTCTCTTATTACCACTGCTTGCCTCTATGGCTTCGTCATTGTTGATGATTACTCAAGATAAACATGGGTGCACATAATCCTTTATAAGAATGAAGTGCAGGATGTCTTCAGAAGATTTGCCAACCGTGCCATACGAACTATGGCATCAAGATCAAGCACATCAGAAGTGACAATGGCACAGGGTTCAAGAACACCGGCCTCGACACTTATCTTGATACATTGGGCATCACTCATGAGTTCTCGGCTCCATACACACCTCAGCAGAATGACATCATGGAGCGCAAGAACAGGACCCTTATTGAGATGGCACGGACGATGCTTGATGAGTATAAGACTCCAAGGAAATTCTGGCAAGAATCCATTGACACTGCATGTCACGTCATCAATCGTGTTTATCTTTACAAGCTTCTAAAGAAGACATCATATGAGCTACTAATTGGTAAGAAGCCAAACGTCAGTTACTTTAGAGTATTTGGTGCTAGGTGCTGGATCAAGGATCCACATCACACTTCAAAATTTCCACCGAAAGCACATGAATGTTTTATGATTGGCTACGAAAAGGATTCGCACTCCTACAGAGTCTTCAACCTCTTTCACTATAAAGTGGTTGAAACTGTGGATGTGTGGTTCGATGAGACTAACGGCTCACAAAGAGAGCACCTGCCAAATGTGCTAGATGAAGCCTCACCGAGTGAATCTATCAAGCTTATGGGCACTAGAGAAATCATACCTTCAGAGGCTCAGGCTGAAGAAGAAGTCATCATTTCTACACCCAATCAACCCGAAGAGAATGCTCAGCCTGAAGTCAATACTAAAGTTGAAGACAATGATCTGCAAGGACAAAACCTTCGTCCAGTTCATCCTCGTGTTGCAAATGATGTACAGATTGAGAAAATAATCGATAGCATCAATGCACCTGGTCCACTCACTCGTTCAAGAGCAACACAGCTAGCAAATTTCTATGGGCACTTTGCATTTGTCTCTATATCTGAACCCAAGAAACTTGCTGAAGCCTTCATGGAACCTGAATGGATTGAAGCGATGCAAGAAGAGCTTCAACAGTTTGAGCTGAACAATGTGTGCGAATTGGTTAAGCGTCCTAATCCTCGCAAGCATAACATCATTGGCACCAAATGGATCTATCGCAACAAACAAGATGAGCATGGTCAAGTTGTCAGAAACAAGGCTCGTCTAGTTACCCAAGGTTACACTCAAGTAGAAGGAATTGACTTCGATGAAAAATTTGCTCCCGTGGCTAGGCTTGAAGCCATTCGCATACTACTAGCCTATGCCAACCATCACAACATTCTTCTGTACCAAATGGATGGGAAGAGTGCTTTTCTCAATGGCAAGATTGAATAAGAAGTGTATGTTGCACAACCACCTAGCTTTGAAGACCCAAAACATCCTGACATGGTATACAAGCTCAACAAGGCACTGTATGGCCTCAAACAAGCTCCTCGCGCTTGGTATGACACACTCAAAGACTTCCTGAAGAGCAAAGGCTGCAAAGCTGGTTCTCTGGATCCTGCACTCTTCACGAAGACATATGATGGAGAACTGTTTGTGTGCCAAATCTATGTGGATGACATTATCTTCGGCTGCACTGACAAGAGATACAGTGATGAGTTTGGACATATGATGCAAGAACAATATCAGAAGTCCATGATGGGTGAGCTGAAATTTTAACTCGGTCTTCAAATTCGCCAGCAGAGCAACGACATCTTCATATCACAAGAGAAATACCTCAAAGATTGCCTGAAGAAGTTTGGAATGCAAGATTGCAAAGGATACACGACGCCAATGCCAACCAAAGTTCAATTGGGTCCCGACGACAATGGTAAAGAGTTCGATCAAAAGGTATACCGCTCCATGATTGGTTCTTTACTCTATTTATGTGCATCTAGGCCATATGTAATGCTTAGCGTTTGCATGCGTGCCCGATTCCAAGCGGCACCAAAGGAATCGCATCACTTAGCTGTGAAGCGAATTCTTCGATCTTTGGCTTACACCCCAACACTAGGATTATGGTATCCAAAGGGCTCATAGTTTGATCTAGTTGTATTCTCAGATGTTCATTATGCTACTGACAAGGTTGATCGCAAGTCCACATCAGGCACATGTCACTTTCTTGGACGATCTCTTGTGTGTTGGTCTTCAAGAAGCAGAACTGTGTATCCCTCTCCACTGCTGAATCTGAATACATTGCTGCTGGATCTTGCTACGCTCAGCTTCTATGTATGAAGCAAACTCTCAAGGACTATGAAATCCACCTGAACCATGTGCCACTCTACTGCGACAATGAAAGCACCATCAAGATTGCCAACAACCCAGTTCAGCACTCGAAGACAAAGCACATCCAGACCCGTCATCAATTTCTTAGAGATCATGTCATGAAGGAAGATATTGATATCATTCACGTCAACACTGAAGAGCAATTGTCAGATATCTTCACGAAGCCCTTCGATGAAAAAAGGTTTTGCAAGTTGCGGTGTGAGCTAAATATCTTAGAATCCTCAAATGTCCTGTGATTGGACACACATCCTAACGCATATGCATGTTGATGACTTAGATGTGCAGCACACAAAGTAACATATATCTTGAACTAATGAAGACATACACTCTAAGTGTGAATACATTAATGCGGAATTTGACTTCGGAGCGCCACGATAATTGTGCGCCGTGTCTGGGTCTAATACTTCCTATACGGTGGGTAACGCCACCACCAAAATCTTTTTGAAGTGTTTCATTTGGCGTCAAAATTGCGTAGTCTTTGCATTTGATTATCTTCAACGTTGATTTGACTTCAAGGTTTATCTTTGCAATGTTGAGTTGGTCTGATATATATATATATATATATATATATATATATATATATATATATATATATATATATATATAT
Organism: Aegilops tauschii subsp. strangulata; assembly: GCF_002575655.3. NCBI lineage: Eukaryota > Viridiplantae > Streptophyta > Magnoliopsida > Poales > Poaceae > Aegilops > Aegilops tauschii. The sequence continues at coordinate 364,761,167 of NC_053035.3, read as the reverse complement.
ATTTGTGTTCTGTCCTCTAGAACATTCACTTATAGCTATGTCTTCATTCTTGAATTTTTTGATCTAAGTGAAGGTGATCGGACCCTAACCTATCTCTGTGCTTCTACCTCAAATTCTATCTATCCAAGTCATATGCACTCTATTGAAACCTGTCGGTTGTATTCTCTGAGTCCTTGTCAGCAGAAGACAAAGAGATAAACATTGAAATATGTTTTTAATGCTATATCCTTATTGCCTGAATATCAGAGAAGCTGGAACGACCACCCGACAATCTAGGCGTGCGAGGGAACATGGACCAACTACCAATAAGTTGCATGCAAGCCACGTGTCCTTCAGATGTGAACCGCCAGGGGCACCTGCGTAATTATGCTGCGCTATACCTTTCCTTATAAATACACACTCACCGCGGTCATTATCTATTCTTCCACCTCGACGGCATCGCTCAAACCCTAGCACCTCCGCTAGTTCGCGTCGACGTCGGAGACGAAGCGCATAGCTGCCGCGACTTCTTCGACGCCGTCCTCACGCCGGCCGCGGACCTGGTCCTCTCTGCCGCCGCTATAGGTGTCTCCCGACGCCAAGTTAGGGCACGGGAGATTGATCTTCTCGGCTTCTAACTCTGCCTCATCTAGTAGTTCGTCAACGGTAATTAAATCTTACTTTTTACTGCCTTTTAAATCCATCCACTTCAACCAAAAGTGGTTTCTTCAGTTCCAAATATGGATCCATCTTCATTTGCATCTCATATCATGCCAAGTATATTCACTTATGCTTCATGACTAGTTAGATTCCTCACTTGTACTTATTCATGGATTCGTACAAATCTAGAACCAACTCTCTTCAAATAAGTGCATGACTTCGCTCTATGAGGTTAATGTCTTCAAACCAATTTTTCTTCAAAATCTTCTGAGAATGCATATGACCTCTTCCCCTTCCCTCGCATCTCTAATGCTGCCACAGGTACATGTCCATGGGAGAATCCCTTGGTTATCATAGTCTGCATTCATTTGCAGAGTTCTTACAGCGTCATATACACTCCCCTGAAGCCAGGTCTTGTTTGACCAGTAGAAGGAAGCCATTCACGGTTCTGAAGCCATTCAGTCTGAATACAATGGCAATTGAAAAATCAGCTAGAAAAGGTGGCAGGCAGTGCCGTGGAGATACTGCTAAGGATTTACCTCCAGATCTATTTGAACTGTACAGATCCTGAGGAAAGCTATGGCCGGCGCAAGACCCGAATCCAATGTATTCGAAGATATTGGGCTGAACAGTGGTTCAAGTATAACTTCGTAACCCCTGAATGTGCAGAGAAGAATGCTATCAAGCGCCCATGGGGAGATATTCTCTACAGAAATCTGCAGCCCAAGTCCAAGTCTGAAGCTATTGCTGAAGGCTTCTACCCATGCATGGTCCGAGGACCGAAGTCAAAGAATGCCGACCCATCATCTATGTTATGGTGTCGCGAAGACAATCTCTTCAAGCGCAACTATCAATTTGCCAAGGAGTCAGCTGTCAAAAACAAAAAGGAGCTAGGCCTCAACTTTAACCCTGGTCCATCTGCTCCAAGGGCTGATGGCACACGCGATGCCAATCCAAATGTCATTGGCCCCTTCAACAACTTCGATGGCCTCCTCTCTCACATAGCTGCTCAGAGGGCTACTATGGAGCAATCAGCTGATGACACAGATTCTGAAGATGCGCCAGCTCCACCGAAGCAGGAAAAGAAGAAATCAAAAGCTTTGAAGCCCTCTGCCGCACCAAAAGCTTCGACTGTGAAGCCATTGGCCACTGCACCTCCTCAACCCAGTGTGCAGTGTCAAGATTTGTCTTGTGTCTCCAAGAAGACCAAGAAGTCCAAGAAAACCAAGAAGCCCAAGAAGATTTCTGGGCATGAACTAACTCCTTCTGCCGTTTTGCGCAATGAGGAAGACACCATCGATCTGTCCAGTGATGAAGATCTTGGTGATGAAGCCCTTGAGGTGCTGATCAAGAGCAGGCAAGAGGCGGAGATCTTCAATGATCTGCCCCTCTTTGATGTTGACATTCTGAAAAACTTCATCGATGAGTGGTTCGATGACCAGAGCATCAGTATTGATGATCTTCAGCTGCCTGTGGACATCAGCGTCACTTTTCATGGAGCCATCGCTAATGAGTTGGTGTCACATCCTAGTTAGTTCATGCATTAGAGTGTTGCATCATGGCTACATTTCACAGAAACCTGAAATGGGGAATGCCAGAAACCCCCAGCACCCCCCCCTGGAACAACTAGGGTTTACTAAATTTTTTCCAATGAACCTGAAATGCCCTCAATAAATGTTCTCCACCTTTGGTCTTGGTTAAAACCTCTGCCAAAAATGGTTTCATATTTTTGGAGGCCATCTTGGATTTTTGCACAAGCCATAAGTATTTGCAATTGGGCATTTTAAATGCTATAAATATTTTCAAATGCCCAAATAACCTTGGAAGTATTTTTAGGCTGTTGGGAATAATCTCAAAGGTGCCTCAGAATATTTTCAGGATTTTTCCAAATGAAATAGTATTTTTACTATTTCAAAACACAGTACAGAAATAAATAAAAAGAGAAAAGAGAACAGAAGGCAGAAAACTTACCTGGCAGCCCACCTGGCGGCCCAGCACTGTGCTGGCCCGCGCCAGCGAGCTGCTTGCTCTCGCCAGAGCAGGCAGACAGCTGACGCCGGCGAGCGTGAGCTCGCCACGGCGCCAGCAGCTTGCCGCCCTTGCCGCGGACGAGCTGGACGACCTTCCTCGACGCGCCCCGAGCCCCTGGACATCGTCACTCTCCCCCATCGCCTCTCCCTCGCCTTTTCCCCACCATGGCCGACGCCGCCGCAGACACCTCACCGGAGTAACCGTGGCCACCGTCGACCTCGCGCCATTCCACTGTGTCCTACAGCTCTGCCGTCGCCCACTCCTTCGAGCAAGCCGAGCCCCGAGCGCTCGTTTGCCCCGAAGCTCCGCCACCGACCTCGCCTTCGCCGCTCCCCGTCGGAGATCCCCTCCGCCGTCGCCACTGCTACAGCTCGTCTCCGACCCCGCCGCCTGCTCCGTCGCAACCGCCGTGAGCATGGCCACCTTCCCATCCTCCCCTCTCTCTCTCTCGAGCTCTGTAGCCACCGCACGAAGCTCACCCGAACGCGCCGCCGTACGAGCTCGTCGCCGACGAGGCTCCGGCCATCCAACGGCCGCACCACCGTAGCCATTAGCTTCACCGCAACGCCAGGAACCCATAGCGCCATCGCATGTCCCTCGCCGTGCTCTCTAGCTACGGTTTCAACCACGCCCGTACTCCGGCAGCCGCACGGCTCGTCGCCGGCGTCGATTCCGGCGACCCCGAGCTCCACTACCACCACCAGTCGACGCGGTTCGCCCCCAGCTACACGTAGGTACTCTCCGCCGTCCTTTTGGTCGCCGGAGAGGGATCCCGCACTCCACCGCCGTGTCTGGACGTCGCCGGCGGCTAAACGCCGGCGAGTCAACGTGGTTTGACCACGGTTTAACCCCCCAGGGTCACTGACGAGTGGGGCCCGCCTGCTAACTAATCTGAGTTAGAGTTAAAACTAATCCTAATTAACTAATTACCTAACAGTGACACTGACACAGGGGACCCACACGTCAGGATTGACCTGGACGACCCCGTTGACCTGCTGACGTCACACTGACGTCAGGCTGACGCAGTAAAGCTTTTACTGGAATTATTCTTATATTGGAAATTCCAGAAATTATCACAAACTTCAAAAAATCATAGAAAATAATCTATAGCTCAGAATGAAAAGATTTATATATGAAAAATGATCAGAAAAATCCATTCTATCCATCTGTACTGGTTTCATGCATGATTAAGCAAGTTAACCTACTGTTTTATACAGAACAAGATAAGGCATTATTATGGGCCATTTATGAACTTGGAATTTGAATCTTTGATTCAAATTAGTCCAAACCTTTCTGACCTTAGTTGCATTAGCCCAATACATCCATTTTGCCATGTCTCATGCATGCATCATATTGTTGCACTTGCTTGGTGTTGATTGTGCTTCGGTATGCTCATCGTGGTAGGTCCTGCCGCCGAGGATATTCACGGGTATCCAACTGAAGGGCAGTATCCCACCACCACTCTGTCAGGCAAGCAACCCATTGATCATTTCGATACAAACCCATCTTCTCGCTTCTGCTCTCGTTTACTGCATTAAGACAACGCGATTCAAACTGCTGTGTGTGTTGCGGTAGTTGAACCCATTTTCCTCTGCATGACCTGTCATTGCCACAGTAACTAGATGAAACCCACTAGCATGTGTAGGAGTTGATTGAGCCATGTTGTGTTCCTACAATGCTATGCTTGCTATGCTTAGAGTTGTGTCAGGTCTGGCTCATCAGGGTGATGAACTGGAGTGAAAGTGTGTGTGTCGGTAAGGAGAGTAAAGTGTTGAATACGATTTGGTAAAGGTATCGATGGGAGGCCATGTAGGAGTACATGGTGGGTTGTTTCATTGAGACCGTCCCTAAGAACTGAGATCTGTATGCGTGATTTAAGATTCAGCTACTACCACACATTGGGCCCGAAACCAATGGACCCCCTCGGCTTCTTATTCACCCTTGTCCTCTGTCCAGGAGTTGCACGTAGTTTCTGGTGTTTGTAGTAAGCTGGAGGCCGTGGACAGCGCTGACCAAGGGGTGGGCTGTGATGCGGTAGGCTCGTGGCACGGTGTACCGAGTCGCCCGTTTGGTGTCCGGGAACCCTGCACACATCGTTCGGGGCCGTATGTGGAAACCTCGGCCGGACTCCCTGCGGATGGAACCTGAATAGGCGATAAACCTGGACTAGAGACTCGAGTGTTTAGGTAGGCTGTGGCCGACACCCACGTTGGGCTTCCGCTTGAAGGTTGCCGAGTACACGTCGTGTAGCGACGATAAGTGGTGAGAGCGTGTGTGACGAAGTACACCCCTGCAGGGTATGAAACTATTCGAATAGCCGCGTCCGCGGTAAAGGACTACTTGGTCGCTTATGCAGTTCATAGACAAGTAAATGGATACTACTAAAAGCCTCAAGATAAGTGTGAGTACCGCGGATGGCCCTCTCGTTGGATGACGAGGGAGGATCCACGGTGGAGTATTGAGTTGGTGATTAGTGGACTCGTGTGCGAAAACTATTTCACAAGTGGTGTATCGTAGGATAGCTTAGCCAAGAGTCAAAGCTGGCTTGCCGCAAAAACCCCACTACCTTCTTGAGAATGAACATGTATAGTAGGATCTGTTGTAAGACTTGCTGAGTACCTTTGTACTCATGTTGTTTTAATTACTGTTTTCAGACGACAACACCGCCCCTTCTGACGGGTTCTACGTAGAACTCGACGACGACGAGTGACGCGCCACCCAGGTGGTGATCTAGGCTTGTGAAGGGCCTATGTAGATAGACAGGCTTCGTCAAGCCTTCTTTCTTCTAGTGTCTGTACCCAGACAGTTTGCTTCCGCATGTGCTTGTATGATTGTATGACTTGAGTGTTGGGTCATGCGACCCCTATCTGTATGAACAAGTTATGTAAGGCTCTCCGGAGCCCCTTAAATAAAGTACTTGAGTTGTAGAGTTTTGTTGTGATGCCATGTTGTATTCGCGCATATCGAGCATATTGTGTGTATGTTTGAAATGCTTGGTATGTGTGGGATCCGACAATCTAGTTGTCTATCTTTAGCAGCCTCTCTTATGGGGAAATGTAGTCTGGTGCCTCCTTGAGCCATAGTAGTCCGCTACAGCCCGGTTCACCGGAGTCCTGCTAGCCCAGCACTACTGCTCTGGACACTTGACTGGCCGGCATGTGAGTCATATCGTTCCTGTGTCTGTCCCTTCGGGGAAATGTCACACGGTGACTTCCGGAGTCCTGCCTAGCCTGCTACAGCCCGGGTTCCCGGAGTCCTGTTAGCCCAGTGCTTCAGCCCGGATTCACACGCTGCTGACCGACATGTTCGATGTTGATTCATGTATGCCTGTCCCCATACGTTAGTGCCGCTTTGGGTTCACGACTAGCCATGTCGGCCCGGGTTCTCTGTCATATGGATGCTAGCGACATTGTCATATACGTGAGCCAAAAGGCGCAAACGGTCCCGGGCCATGGTAAGGCGACACCCGTGGGAGTACCGTGCGTGAGGCCGCAATGTGATATGAGGTGTTACAGGCTAGACCGTTTTGGTTCCTCCAACAGCTCCCGGACCATAGTACGACTACTATGTTGAGCAGAGGCCTCAGGTTCAGAAGCCGAAGCCAAGGCTGCCAAGGCTTCCAGGTGCTGCTACATCACCAGGATCTTTCAGCGTGAACAGCTTCAGAGCACACAACACCTTCTTCGACAGCGCCAAGAATCCATACTCGAAGCCAAAGATCTCTTCCGATCGATTTTGGAGCTATCAGCAGAGCAGCTATTACTCCTGCATTCTATACAATCAAGAGCGAACCTTTCCACACATGCATCTTGATTGTGAAGCTATTGCTGGGCTGCCTATCTTGAAGAAGCACTTGACTGCTTTCGGGAGGTTGGTCTTCTGCCATTTGTTACGGACAAAGAGCACTGGAATGAAGAGCTTCTGCTATAGTTCTATGCCACACTTCACATTCGTGGCTACAACAGGTATCCAAAGACATGGATCCTTGTGGATGACAGGTGATGTGCATCATGAAGCCAAAGCTCAAGACATCATCGAGCTTACTTCCCTGCCCACTCCAGGTGAGTTGTATGAGCCTGGTTGTCAGCTTCACAGAAATGAACTATAGAGTATTTTCCAAAGGCCTGAGCCAAATATGAGTGAGATGCTCAGCACGATGAAGCCACTGCCCCAAAATGGTGAATACCCTAAAGAGTTCTTCGTGAAAGACCTCGAGTGCCCCGCACAGTTTATCATATTCTGAGGCGTACTCTATGGCCAATCAAGGGACACTCTTCGGAAGCCAAACTTGAAGGAGCCATGAACACTTTGGTATTCTATATCATCAATGGCATCAGATTCAGTACCCAGGATTTCTTCATCAGACAACTTGCTGCATCTGGGATTGATCTGTTTGGCTTGAATTTTTATGCTCCATGGGTAATGCGCCTGATCAAACTCCATTCTTCTGTTGACTATCAGCCCTCAGCGCGCAACCATCTTGTATTTTTGCCTGAGGTTGATCTCTCCATTGAAGCCATCTACCCTGAGCCTACCAAGAAGCCTCTCTATCTTCATAATGTTGATCATCAAAGCTTCATGCAACCAATAGAAGGAATTCATGTTCCCAATGCGGCAACTCCCTCTTCACCTCTGGCTCGAAATATGCGTGTGCCCCATCGTGCGAACACCGAAGCCACTGACAGTACTATTGCACAAAGGCCTCGGAAGCGTGCTCGTGTTCTTAATGACCGATAGCTACTTGTGGCCTTACATCAGAAGCAGGATAAGCATCATGACTGGCTCAAGCGTCAGGTGCAGATTATCTTGGTGGATGTCAATTGCATTCGAAACTTGGCCACCAAGAACTCATTTGTTGCCCATGAAGCCTGTCGGTAGTCCTGGAATAGTCTCACACTGCTCTGTCCTGAAGCTGATCTTCTCGAAGATGGCTTCACTGAGGACTTCAAGTTTGATTCTAGGCCACAACAAAATGGAAGCTGGCGCCGCACTCCCTCAATAGAAGATTCTGAGCGTCCATCTTCGGCTGCAACTGTTGTTGCAAGAGTCGTCGATGAAGAAGACGATGCCACTTCACCAACCATGGCTTCACTGCATCTCGACATTGCACCTGGCCCCTCTGCACCACCGAACTTGATACATGTGTGAATACATAGACAAACAGAGTGTCACTAGTATGCCTCTACTTGACTAGCTCGTTGAATCGAAGATGGTTAAGTTTCCATTAACGGGATCACATCATTAGAGAATGATGTGATTGACTTGACCCATTCTGTTAGCTTAGCATTTGATCGTTTAGTATGTTGCTATTGCTTTCTTCATGACTTATACATGTTCCTATGACTATAAGATTATGCAACTCCCGAATACCGGAGGAACACTTTGTGTGCTACCAAATGTCACAACGTAACTGGGTGATTATAAAAGTGCTCTATAGGTGTCTCCGATGGTACTTGTTGAGTTGGCATAGATCGAGACTAGGATTTGTCACTCCGATTGTCGGAGAGGTATCTCTGGGCCCTCTCGATAATGCACATCACTATAAGCCTTGCAAGTAATGTGACTAATGAGTTAGTTGCGGGATGATGCATTACGAAACGAGTAAAGAGACTTCGCGGTAACGAGATTGAACTAGGTATTGAGATACCGACGATCGAATCTCGGGCAAGTAACATACCAATGACAAAGGGAACAATGTATGTTGTTATGCGGTTTGACCGATAAAGATCTTCATAGAATATGTGGGAGCCAATATGAGCAACCAGGTTCCGCTATTGGTTATTGACCGGAAACGTGTCTCGGTCATGTCTACATAGTTCTCGAACCCGTAGGGTCTGCACGCTTAACGTTCGGTGACGATCATTATTATGAGTTTATGTGTTTTGATGTACCGAAGGTAGTTCGGAGTCCCGGATGAGATCGGGGACATGACGAGGAGTCTCCATATGGTGGATACGTAAAGATTGATATATTGGACGACTATATTCAGACTTCGGAAAGGTTCCGAGTGATTCGGGTATTTTTCGGAGTACCGGAGAGTTACGGGAATTCACCGGGGAGTATATGGGCCTTATTGGGCTTTAGGGGAAAGAGAGAGGGGAGGCTGCGCGCCCCCCCAAGGCTTAGTCCGAATTGGACTAGGGGGAGGGGCAGCGCCCCCTCCTGCCTTCTCTTCTCTTTTCCCTTTCCTTCTCTCCTACTCGTACTACTTGGAAGGGCTCCTAGTTCTACTAGGAAAGGGGAATCCTACTCCCGGTGGGAGTACGACTCCCCTAGGGTGCGCCATAGAGAGGGCCGGCCCTCCCCCTCCTCCACTCCTTTATATATGGGGAGGGGGCACCCCTTGGAGAAACAACAATTGATCATTGATCTATTAGCCGTGTGCGGTGCCCCCCTCCACCATAATCCACCTCGGTCATATCGTCGCGGTGCTTAGGCGAAGCCCTGCGTCGGTAGCAACATCATCACCGTCATCACGCCGTCGTGCTGACGAAACTCTCCCGTGAAGCTCTCCTGTATTGGAGTTCATGGGACATCATCGAGCTGAACGTGTGCTGAACTCGGAGGTGCCGTGCGTTCGGTACTTGGATCGGTCGGATCATGAAGATGTACGACTACATCAACCGCATTGTTCCAACGCTTCCGCTTTCGGTCTACGAGGGTACGTGGACACACTCTCCCCTCTCGTTGCTATGCATCACCATGATCCTACATATGCGTAGGAAATTTTTTGAAATTACTATGTTCCCCAACACCTCTCGGGCTCTTGGCAGGGACCCTGCCAGAAACAACTCCCCTTCGATTGTCGGGCTGCACCCTCCTGCCAGGCCACTGGTCCCCGCGGTCGAAGAATGCACTCCCACGAATGAGGAGGTGCCGCTAGTCCTCGTTGCCGAGCCCTAGGCTCCAACTTGGGCAAGGCACATAGCCAATTTCCTCCAAACTGGAGAACTTCCCGAAGAGCAAGAAGAAGTGGAAAGAGTAGCCCGGAGGGCCATTATGTATCAGTTTGTCAATGACACACTATACAGAAGAAGGCCCAACGGTGTGAAATGGAAGTGCATTTGCCGGGAAGAAGGAAAGGTACTGCTGGCGGAAATACACAAAGGCATGTGTGTCGCGGGATATCCGCGACCACCTATGGGACGAGGTGGCCCCTTACTGGTTTGGCGGGGGGACGTTGCATTGCACAAAGAGCAGATCGTCGCACGGCAGCACGATAGAAAGCACACGAACAATTTACACTACTGCAGGAGACTGCTAACGCGACACTATGATCAGAGACCCTTTGCCGAAACTGTGTGCGATGCAATAATCGCAAACGGTGGTGTAAAAAACCCGTCAGAAAAGGTGCGAAACATTTGCGATGATGGATGCATCAAACATGGTTAAGACTTTAGTTGCGTGTGCGATGAAGGGCATACGGTTAATCCATTCAAATTGTCTGCGATGAGGCAGAACAACAGAAACGGGCAGCCATAACAATGTGTGTGCGATGCAGGAGACATGGTTAATCCATTTGAACTGTTTGCGATGAGGTAGAACAACATAAATGGGCAGCCATATCAATGTGTGTGCTATAAACGGCATACGGTTAACTCAGACAAACTTTTTCTATTAGGTAACACAACATAAATGGTTCAACTTAACAAGATGTGTGTGATATGCAGCATACAGTTCACATGGATGAACTGTTTGCGATGAGCCAAAAGAACACAAACGAGTCATGTAAACAAGATGTGTGTGATACGTGGCAAACAGCTGACTCAGATGAACTGTTTGCGATGAGAAATTACAACACAGACGGTCAATACAGTTACTTCGTGTGTGATTTTGTGTGTACAAAAAACTTTGAAAAATGCAAACTAGTTGCTTGCGGTGGCTAGGAGTATCGCACACGATGCGTCTGCGAGTACTCGTGTGCGATGATTAGTATGTTACACATACGTTTCCTTAGGTGAACATCTGTGTGAATTTTCAATATGGACAGTTAATATGCAAATGCCTTCTGGAAATCAGGCACACGCTTAAGCTCAATGAACTGTGTACGATACTAATACTTTACATGAAAATTGATGAACTTGGGTAACAACATTTGAGTAACATATATATAGTGGTTACACTATTCGACAAAAGGAGGATCTTCATAACACGGTTTCGACAACCATATGGTCCATATCTACATACTTAACATAGTAACAACTATCACATTTTAAGAGGCTAAGGGCCAACAACCATATGGTCCATATCTACATACTTAACATATATAGTAACAGCTAGCACATTTTAAGAGGCTGAGGGCCAACAACCACAACTATCCACTGGAAGCAACTTGATCACGACGACTCAGCATCTTGTCAATGAAAAGGAAGAGCCCTCCTACGCCTTGGTAGAGCAGGAGTAGAACACTGTCTCCAATTTTCCAATATGGATGCATTGCCACGAGAAGAGAGAACTTGTTAATTTGAATGGTTCCATTTTTGCGGGAAATGCAGTACCTTACAATCACTTTGGCGTTATTAGCAGGCACAAGTGTAATTCGACCACGCCGGGAAATCGATCCAGGAACGGCTACAGGGGCAATTTCTGTTGACATGTAGAATAAAAAACAATTGTAACATACCGTTGAAGATATATATAGTTTATGCGCATCAATATTAAAATAAGACTTTTTACAAGCGCTTTGTGCACACAATTGGTCTTGTTCAGTGTGTGCACCATAGGTCTAATTAATACCATCCAAAATCCAGCGTTCATGCGCTGTGCTATCTCTGTCAGATTATCAACAAAGTTTATGACATGCTTCAAATCCTTCCAATGAAATTTGGTACGCTTAGTAACATACAGATCATTCACTATGCATCCAACATATCCTGCTTAAAAGGTGGAATTGTATTATTTATTCAGAACATGGCAGAAGAATATATAGTGCACATAAATTGGTAAACAGAATTTGTTACTGCCTAGGAACGGAGTCGGAATATGATATCACAATTGGTTGCTTAAATAGTGATCAATTGGTTGCTTAAATACTAATATGATAGCATGGAGAAAGTTGAAAGGACACTAACCTCGATCAGACTTTGATCGGCTGATGACGTTGGGGAAGTAAACATCCATGTTAATTAGACCAGGCTGTGGTGCACGCACTAGAATCTTATTGCCAGCTTTAAGTTCATAACACTTAGACATTTTTCTCCAAAGGTCCACATTAAAATAGGAGTGACTATCTTTATCAAGTTTTACGCTAACCTTCATTGTAAATCCATGTTGCGTTGTTAATATGACATCCTGGGAGTCATCAGCAAAGTAATGCCCAAGATTTCCTCTACTCCTGTTCTTGCAAACCAAGGGATGTACTGCTTGAAATGAAAATTAAGATCGTACATTAGATATATTGAAATTACCGAGCAAGATGCAAATATGGGAGTAACTGATAGAACATATCCATATATAGATACAAGCAAAGTACAAAAATATAGAATTAAAAATAGATAATGTAACAAAGATTTGATGCCAATATATAGATAATGTACCAATAGACGATATATGTTCACAAATTTAGGCCATGCCGACAGTGGTAGGTTGAGATTGAACATACCAAGTGCTCCCTGAAGTCATTCGGAATGGTGAGATAGAACTTCGTTTCCGACTGGCCACGACCACAGTTGCCCGATTTGTGCTTGCACTATGCACACATGAATGAACACTCAAAAATCAGCTAGAACAAAAATGATTCCACGGCGATTCTTGCCGGTTGATTAACAGCGATGGACGGACTGCGATAAGAGATGAGTGAATATTTAACTAATTAAGTTGATTACCTTCTCCGTGAGAAAAATCCCCGGCCCAATCTCGTAGAAAACCCCAGTCGACCAGAGTCTAGAATGTCGGTGCAGATAGGCGGCGGAAAGCGGTGGAGGCAAAATCTGGTGCCGTTTGGTGCGCGACCTACGCCCGCCGCCAACAGCCGTCGAGCTTAGGGTGCAGAGTTGCGGAGGAGTCCACGGAGAGTGAGTGGGGATGAAGTGGGCGAGGGTTTTCTTTTCCTTTTGCATGTGTGAGTGAACACACACGTTTCGCAGAGGCGACGAAGATGAATCGTGTGCGATAATAAATCATCGAGATTGAATGGGAATCCAAATTTCCTTTGTCCTTCATCCATGAGTTTTTTCTACGATGAACATAAACCCTGCTAATCACCATGTTCAATTTTGACACTTTTCCGGGTTCATTTACAATATTTAGGGGATTATGTGCATTTTGTACGCATTAATGCACGTAATTCCAATTCAAAAAATTGATGCATGAAAGGGTGCACAAGAACGGTCTGGAAAAACAATACTCGTGGTATTTAGTAATTTCTCAAGCCTTTTCAAGGCATGGGCAGAGATTTCAATGGAATGCGTGGCAATAGTCAACCACAAACGCGTCATTTACTGGGTTGTCAACTATAGAACAATGAAATATGTGCTTGAAAAACATGACGCCTGGCATGGTGCCATGGTATGGCCTCACCGTGCCCTGGTTAAATGCTGAGAAAGTTTGATTTATGTCGTCATGCACGCAGCACGCCCTTCATAAATCGAACCATCACCGAGGAAGTTCAATGCTTTCGAGAGGGAAATCACAAAGATTGAAGGGGAATCCAAATTTCCGTCCTAGTTTGTCATTCAGTTTTTTTCCAACGATCAACATACCAACTCAAATGAAACGTGTTCAAATTTGACATTTTTCTGAACTCATTTACCATATTTAGGGGATTGTGTGCATTTTCTAGGCATTAATTATGCACATAATTAAAATTCAAACAACCGGTGCATGAAAAGGTGCACAAGAACGGTCTGGAAAACCATGCCCGTGCTATATAAAAAATGAAACACATGGTTGGAAAACATGACGCCTGGTGTGGTGCCATGGTATGGCCTCACCATGCCCTGGTAAAAATTGGAGAATGTTTTCCTTATGTCGTGATGCGCGCCTTTCATAAAACGAACCATCATCGGAGGAAGTTTCATGGTTTCGAGGGGGAAATCACCAAGATTGAAGGGGGATCCAAATTTCGTTTGTCCTTTGTCCACGAGTTTTTTTCTATGATGAGCATACAACCTGCAAATCACCGTGTTCAAATTTGGCACTTTTCCGGGTTCATTTGCCATATTTAGGGGATTATGTGCATTTCCTAGGCATTAATGCACGTAATTCAAGTTCAAACAATCGATGCATGAAAGGGTCCACAAGAACGGCCTAGAAAACCATGCTCGTGCCATTTAGTAAATTCTCATGCCTTTTACAAGGAATGGATAGATATTTCGATGAAATGTGTGGCAATAGTCAACCACAAATGTCTGTTTGTTGGGTTTTCACCTATAGAAAAATGAAATAAATGCTTAAAAAACATGATGCCCGGCATGGTGCCATGGTATGACCTCACCATGCCCTGGTAAAAATTTGAGAAGGTTTGGCTTATGTCGTCATGCACGCCCTTCATAAATCGAACCATCACCGAGGAAGTTCCATGCTTTCGAGAGGGAAAATCCCCAAGATTGAAGGGGAATCATAATTTCCGTCGTAGTTTGTCATTCAGTTTTTTTCCAACGATCAACATACCGCCTGAAATGCAACATGTTCAAATTTGACATTTTTCCAAACTCATTTACCATATTTAGGGGATTGTGTGCATTTTCTAGGCTTTAATTATGCACATAATTCAAATTCAAACAATCGGTGCATGAAAAGGTGCACAAGAACGGTCTGGAAAACCATGCTCATGCTATATAAAAAATGAAACACATGGTTGGAAAACATGACGCCTGGTGTGGTGCCATGGTATGGCCTCACCATGCCCTGGTAAAAATGGAGAATGTTTTCCTTATGTCGTGATGCGCGCCTTTCATAAAACGAACCATCATCCGAGGAAGTTTGATTGTTTCGAGGGGAAAATCACCAAGATTGAAGGGGGATCCAAATTTCCTTTGTGCTTTGTCCACAAGTTTTTTCTATGATGAGCATACAACCTGCAAATCACCGTGTTCAAATTTGGCACTTTTCCGGGTTCATTTGCCATATTTAGGGGATTATGTGCATTTCCTAGGCATTAATGCGCATAATTCAAGTTCAAACAATCGATGCTTGAAAGGGTCCACAAGAACGGCCTAGAAAACCATGCTGTCGGGGGAAATCGACACCTATGGAATCACTGGGATCCCTTCTACGGTTGGCGGGCGCGGGGTTGTGCAAAGAGCGGGTCTGACAGGAAGAAGACAAATTGTTTACCTAGGTTCGGCCCGCGAAGATGCGTAATACCCTAGTCCTGCTTTGGTGGATGTATTTGAATGTTCTTGTGTTCTTGAGCTAGCTACGGGGTGTAACTTGCTCAAAAGATCCGAATCCTCGTCCCGGTCGCCTCGGGCCTCCTTGTATAGACAGAAGGGGTTGCCACAGTGGCACGCAGGAGGTGGAAAGGTGTACAGTTGATGAGTCTATCCTCTGGCACCGTCGGACAAACGCATTCAGTGCGCTGCCGACGTGCCCCTCTTGCTTTATCGGGGACGGCGAGGAAGCACGTTCCAGCTGTCGCCGCCTCGGCTGGTTTCAACACGCGTCCGAACTGACGAGGCGTCGCGGCGCCATGTTGGCTGGCTGCTGGGCTGGCGTGGTGGTGGAGCCTCCACAAAGATTTGCATGCCACCACGCAGGTGCTTGCTGGGTCGGTGTAGAGGCCGCTCGTCCCCACGCAGGTGCCTGCCCAGCTGGTTGAGCTAGCAGCTGCATGGGCACAACGGTGGTGTCTTGGCAGGCGCGGGCCTGGCTATGGCCCAGCTGATGCCCTCGGCAAGGATCTTGCCGTGGCATCATTGTCTTCCCCGGCAAGCGTCTTGCCGGGGGTCTCATGGATTTCCTCGGCTGGCATCCCGCCAGGGATCGTTGTCTTCTGATCCTCATCTGATCTTCTGTGTTTATGATCTTGACAAAGATCTGCATGCCACCATGGAGGTGCCTCCCGAGCCTTGGTTCCAATGTAGTTGTTGGCGGCATCAGGAACTCTTGGGATCAAGGGTGGCTCGATCGGCTCGTGTTGGGCGAGACGGCCCGGCAAGGCTCTTGCCGGGGCTGCGGAGGTCGCCCCGACAAGGGCCTTGCCGGGGGAGTCCACCTCGCCCCTTTGCTCTTTCATGCTTCTGGTCTTGGCGTTCCCTCGTTTGTCTTGTGCTCCGGCTTCTCTCCGGCTTCCCTCCTCTGCCATGCTAAGTGTGTCCGCGGGCGCCGCTCTGACTGCCCGTGCACAAGTAAAGGGGTCAAAAGGAGAGCGCCTACTTTTGTACATCGACAGGAGCCCCCGGGCCTGGGCCACACATAAGCGCGACGCGTTGTTGGGCTAGGCCCAGAATGGTGCGCGGGCAGGTGGGGCGGATTTTATCGTAGTAACTTTTTCAGCCGCTGCGCTTCCCCACGACCCGCGTTGAACGCGCGACGTGGAGGGTCGTGCTTGACGTGGGGGTCATGCGTGGGGCGGTTCCCACACGCATGTGTCACATCGTGCTAAAGAGGCGGCTCGCGCCTTCCCCATAATAAGAGGGAGGCGCAGAGGCGCGGCTCATTTACTTGGGCCGACTCGGGTCGTGGTCTTCAAGGCGTCCGTGCCCCACGATCACGGGGTGGGGAAAGGCCGCCTCACCCGTCCCCTCGATTCTGCTTGGTCGCCACGTGTCCCCCATGCAAGTGGCAGGCGGTGGAGGCGGGAAACCGGGCCGTCGCTGATTCGGGCAGCGGGTCGGTCTTGATTCCCTGCGCCCCCGATGGCCGGATTGGCCAAGTGGGGCGGCCGAGCTCTGACCCCGCCCTTTTATAAGAAGGGGGAGGGGGATGGCATCCCACATCCTTTCATCATCCGTCTCCATTCACTTCGGCTCCTTTCCTGGCACCGGGATGTTCTCTTGGTGCCTTCTGCTCCTCGTACCTCGCCTAGGCGCTCTTTTAGCCCTCCCGCCATCTTGTTCCACCTTCTGAGGAGAGGGACAAGAAAGGGATTATGGACATCTTGTCTCTTTTTACTTTGTAAGCCTGCGGGCATTTGTTAATTTTAAGACTTGTAATCCCCTTGCTCATCTTTTTTATTCCGTATGAACTGTAACTATACGAGATGTTTTTATTGAAAAATGGTGTTTGCTGGGTTTTTTGTGCGCGAGCGAGGCCCATGCCAAGTAATGAATCCTTGTTATTTTTTAAGATAAACATTGTCGCCCGGCAACAGGCCTTGCCGTCCCCTTACTTCAGTCGACCATTCTCACGCCCTTGGTGGAGGCAGGGGCGAAGTAGAGTTAGGCCCTTCGTTTATTCCTCGCCACCGTGACTACAACCTGGTTCCGACCCAGTGACTTGGGTACAGGAAGAAGGGGGAGCACGGTGGTCTAGGAGCAAAACGAGGTTTCATACACTACTAGGAAAAGGCCTACTAATGGCGCACCTAATTTGGCCATTAATGGCGCATTAGTGGTGCGCCATTAGTGCCACGCCATTAGTATATTTTACTAATGGCGCACCACTGGTGCGCCATTAGTATCTGGTATACTAATGGCGCACCCCAGATGCGCCATTAGTATATACAACAGTGTGCCATTAGTATGCCTCCCAGGGGGCCATCTATACCCAGGTGCTTTGGCATACTAATGGCGCACAACAACAGGATGCGCCATTAGTAACTTCGGCATACTAATGGCGCACTGTTTAGTGATGCGCCATTAGTATCCTTTGGCATACTAATGGCGCACTATGATGTGATGCGCCATTAGTATGAATATTAGGTTTTTTTTATTTTTTTATTTTCTGTTTTTTGCACAGGTTACAAAATGTATAATTGGACAAAATATAGATAGCACACATCAACAACAAATTCATCGAATACAATAGAAGATTAGTCTCTGAATACAATTCATCATTTTAGTCTCCGAATACAATTCATCATATTAGTCTCCGAATTGAAAAGACCGAACAAAGATAGAACATTATATTACAAGTCTCGAGACCGCGAGTTTGTCTTCACATTACAAGTCGATATCGATCATCTAAACTACCATCACATAGAAGAGAGCTGCGGTCATCACGATGAGCATCATCACGATGAAACTCGTCTTCATCCGGTTCCTCCAACGCTCCCTCCCCTCTCCCGCTAGATAGCGGGCGTATCTAGATTCGGCCTCGGCCCTAGTGGCGTACCCTTTGTAACTGTTACCGCTGAATCGGTGAACCTGTCTCCGACACTCCTCCCAGTCGTCGTAGACTCCGGGAACGGGTGCGGAGCACGGTCGGGCGCCGGTCCTTCCGTTGCCTCTTCGGTTGGCTGCCATCTGTGTGTGCGCCGCCATCACCAGTGGTGGCATCCTCGGCGGCACCATCAGTGGTGGCATCAGTGGGGTCATCCTCGGCGGTACCATCAGTGGTCTCAGGATCGGTGGGGAAGGCGGCGTCCTCATACAAGTGTGGTTGTTCCTCCATCTCCTGGGACAGCTTCCAGAATGCCTTGACGCCCGAACCCCCGGCCTCATCGTTGTTGGCCATGTTTCTCTCTAAATAGGAACAAAATTTGGTCAAAAAGTTGGTTATTGTCAAGGAACAAGATCATGGTCTCATCATTTAGGGTTTGTCGACACCGAGGCATCCTAAAAGCTAAGCTTTTATCATTGAGGGTTTTTCGACGCCGAGGCACCCTAAAAGCCTAAGCTTTCATCATTTCGGTTTTTATCGACACCGAGGCACCCTAAAAGCCATGCATTAGTCACAAGTACGCCGGGGCACTTGATCCTACTTAATTAACTACTAAGATACCCCGGCCCATGCATTAGTCACAAGTACCCCATATGTCCTATTTTTAGCAAAGTCATGCTAAAATTCACGGAAAATTTCAGCATGACCTTTGCTGAAAATAGGACATATGGAGTACCCGAATTTGCCGGAACGGAAGTTAATCGACATTCCGGCAAACTCAAGGGCCTCTCGGGTGGACAAGGCAAAAAAGGCCTCCATCACAACATGGAAAATACATTGGCATGTGAAGAGGTGAAACAATATATGCATCTCCAAGCAGTATCATTCAACATTTTGGACAAAACACTACAAGCAACATGAGACACTGAAAACAATTGCTACCAATAAATCTACACTTCTATAAGAAAATAAATCAGAAACTTAGTTTGTCATCATTAGGCAGCCACCATTAGTTATTCCGTTATGTTAAAGCAGAAACAGAAAAATAGACTGAAAACACTAAAATCAGAAACAAATCCAACTGTACAGGCCAATGCATATAGGAAAAGTGAGGGGTTGAACTTCATTTTTTTCAGGTTTTCTTGGGTGTATGAGGTCTGCTCTAATTTGTTTTGAAAAGTGAACCTGCTGTACTGGCCAATGCATATAGGAAAAGTGAACCTGCTGTACAGGCCAATGCATATAGGAAAATTAAGTCATGGAGAGTTGTTCATGATGTTCCTTGCCTTTTTTTGTGATACATAAGGTAAGGTTCAACAGCTTCAGAACTTTTTCTGTGATACAAATAGTGCTTCAGTTTAAGAACATGTCTTAGTTTTGAATTCTCTTAGTGAAAACCTACTTCAGAGCATCAACACAAGTTGGGATACACAGCCAGACAGACGCACATGAACATAAATGAATTCAGATCTAAAAAACTCATACAAAATTTGTTTTGCAGGAATTCGTTTACTCCCTATGCACACTCTATCAGTATAACAAACTTCCAACTAAACAAAGAAAGAAACTATGGGTGTTGGTAGCAAGAAACAATGCAACCACCTGAAAACTTCTTATGTTTCAGTCAATCATCACAACCAATATGATTTTCTTGGAGATTCAGAGCACAACCATGATACCGAGGATATCAGAGTGGTGGAGACATTGACTGCAATAAAGATGACTAAAAGAGAACTTTTCTGCCTCCTTAGATCTATCAAACGAAAAAGTGTACAAAATGGGCTGTCTTTGAGTGGAATGTATTTTCTCAAGGTAAAACAATCCAAGGTAAACCAGATATAAAGTTGTATTCCTTTATGCTGATCTTGACCATCAAAACTACTCCTCGAAAACAATTATAATGACCTGGTGTTTATAGTGATTCCATCAGGACTCATGCATAAGCTACTCATAGTGTACAAGCTGATTTCTCTTGCTAACCCCATTCTCTTTAAAAGGCAACCGAAACAAACAAGACAAGAAACACAATTATGTTCCTGAGCTTTCTTAGTTTTCCCATGAGCACAAGAAATGAGACGCTACTAAATCAAACAAGAATTAGCAATTGTCATAATGAACATGAAGCAATAGACAAGTCCGGGTGGTGGTGGAGCTCACGGGGGCGGTGGTGTGGACGGGGCGACGAGGTGGGGCGACGAGGTCCGGGTGGTGGTGGTGCGACGAGGTCCGGGAGGCGACGAGGTCCGGGTGGTGGTGGTGCTCCGAGGAGACGAGGAGAGCGGCGCCGAGGAGACGAGGACGACGGGGCGGCGGGGCGGCGGCGTCGGGAGAGGAGAGGGCGGCGTCGCGGCGTCGCGGCGTTGGGGCGGAGACGAGGACGACGGGGCGGCGTCGAGGCGGCGGGGCAGCGGCGTCAGGAGAGGAGAGGGGAAGGGGATCGAGGGCGAGGGCGAGGGAGAGAGAGGGGATAGGTTTGGGCCGGGGATAGGAGAGGGGAAGGGGATCGAGGGCGAGGGCACAATACTAATGGCGCACCACCCCTCGGTGCGCCATAAGTACATCCATACTAATGGCGCACCTCACCCTGGTGCGCCATTAGTATTTTTTTTTGATTTCTGCTCGAGCCAACAGGTTATCTTCCACCTGACCTGATCCACACCAAGTTCCCTCTACTAGCTCGACTGGTCAGCAGCCAGTTCTCACACCAGGAGGTCCTGGGTTCGATTCCCAGGCTCCACAATTTTTTTATGCATTTAAAATGCTGTTTGATATTTATTTGTGTTTAAATATGTTCAAACTTGTTTAAATCATAACAGTAATATTTTTTTATAAGACAGTAATAATTTTTTAAAAAATATCATCAAACAGTAATGCCGGTGGAGCGGGGGAGGGTGCGCGGGGTGCGGGGGGCCGGTGGACCGGGGGGTGCTCGGCGGCGAGGGGACCGGATCTGGCGAGGTGGGTTAGTGATCGAGATGGAGGGGGATCGAGATCGAGTGTCCATGAAATTTAAAAATATTCATGATAGTTCAAAAAGTGCCCATGAAATACAATCGAGAAATGAAGGCTACGATTTAAATACAATCGATCTTAGCTAGCTATCTGTTCACAATCTTCTTGCCCTTCTTTTTCGCAAATGGAGTTCTTCTCTGGAATGGACGTCCTTTAAGTAGGGTGGTCCTGCTTCTTCTTGTGGTGTATGTTGCTACTTCATCATCGTCGTCATGTTCGATTCTCGGGTCACCATACTTGTCGAAGTCTTGCTCATTGGCTACTCCATCCATTCCGATGATCTTCCTTTTGCCTCTCCTCACGACAACATGACTGGGCTTTGACGGGTCGGTAATGAAGAAGCATTGGTCCACTTGGGAAGCCAGTACCCATGGCTCATTTTTCGCGGTGACGTTTGCGCCTGCGGTCTTGGATTTGGCTTCGGGTATAACCATGGTGGTGAAATACCGGTCTTCTTTTAGGACGCTCTTGGCCCATCTGACACGGAACATCGGGACCTTCTCTCCAGCGTAGCTCAGCTCCCAGATCTCCTCGATCCTTCCGTAGTATCTGTCCTTGTCGTTACCTGTGTAGGATTCCATCGTTACCCCGGAGTTCTGATAACCATCGCTCTTCATGTCCTTGGCCTCGGTGTAGAATGTGTAGCCGTTGATATCGTACGCCTCATAGGTCATCAGGTTGTGCTCGGCGCCCTGTGACAAGGCGAATATGAGTTGTTCTTCCGCGGAAGAATCCTCATGTAAAGGGTACGACAGAAGCTTCTGCTTGAACCAAAGCGTGAAACATGAGTTGTGCTCTTTGAGTATATCTCCGTCCGTCCTCTGTTGGCCTCGGTCATTGTACGTCTTCTTAATAAAGGTTTTGTGCTCTACCACCCAAGGATCGACCACGTCTATGTGTTGTAGCGCGACTAGGTTTGCTCTTTCAAAGTCGGCGAGTCGACCCTCGAAGTCGACATGCATTTCACGGCGACCCTCACGGTGACCCCATCCAGCGAGCCTGCCGAGGTGCCTGTTGACGGGCAGACCAACAGGGTTCTCGATGCCTAGATAATTCGTGCAGTAGGAGATGCACTCTTCGGTCAGAAAGCCCCTGGCTATGCTTCCCTCTGGACGTGACATGTTGCGAACGTATCCTTTGATGACACCATTCATCCTTTCGAACGGCATCATGCTGTGCAGGAACGTCGGCCCGAGTTGGACGATATCGTCCACGATATGGACCAACAGATGCACCATAACGTCGAAGAATGCGGGTGGGAAGTACATCTCAAGCTCGCATAGTATCACCACGATCTCTTCCTGTAGCCTTCTGAGTTGCCTCACGCCAACAGACTTCCGAGAGATGACGTCGAAAAAGTTGCATAGGCCAAATAGCGTTTCACGGACGTGCGCGTCCATGATCCCACGAATTGCAACTGGAAGTATCTGCGTCATCAGCACGTGACAGTCGTGAGACTTCATCCCGCTGAACTTCAGCTTCTCTAGGTCTAGGTATCTGCTTATCTTCCCCGCGTAACCGTAAGGAAGTTTTACTCCTACGAGGTAGGTGAAAAATTGCTTGATCTCCTCCTGACTTAGAGTGAAGCACGCGGGAGGGTAGTCATTTCCGGTCTTCTTGGCCTTTTTGCCTTTGTGACGACTTTCCGTGTCCTGCTTCGCCTCATCATCATCATCATCATCATCATCATCATATATAGCGTGAAGCTCCTGCCTGATGCCCATTGATTTCAAGTCTGCCCTTGCTTTCGGCCCATCTTTGGTCCTCTCTGGCATGTTGAGCAGGGTACCAAGCAGACTCTCGCACACATTCTTCGTGATATGCATGACATCAAGGCTGTGAGGCACACGGTGGATCTTCCAGTACGGCAAGTCCCAGAAAACAGACCTCGTTTTCCATACCTTCAGCAGCGGCTCTGGCGCCTTTCGCTTCTTTCCCGGCTCTGGCGCCTTTTGCTTCATTCCCGGCAGTGGGCAGTCTTTCCAATTTTTCAACAGCTCGTCTATTTCCTCGCAGCTCCTCGTACGCGGGCGTCCTCGGGGTTCGGTTTCACCATCGAATAGATCCTTGTGTTTTCTCCACGGGTCATCGTCGCAAAGCCACCTTCGATGTCCCATGAACACGGTTTTCGAAGACCCGGGATCTCTATCTAGCTGGCGATACGTTGTGTCATCCATGCACCTGACGCATCCAGAAAATCCGTGGACCACCTGCCCCGCGACATATCCGTAACCGAGATAGTCGTGCACCGTCGTGAGCAGCGCGGCTCTCATAGGGAAATATTCTTTCTCTGCGGCGTCCCACGTATTGGCTGGCGTTTTCCACAGCGTGTCAAGCTCCTCTTTCAGCAGGCCCAGATACAGATTGATGTCGTTCCCTGGTTGTTTTGGTCCTTCAATTAGCATACTCATGTGAATGTACTTCCTCTTCATGCACAACCAGGGGGGAAGGTTGTACATCCACACAAACACAGGCCAGGTGCTATGTGTGCTTCTCTGGCTGCCAAACAGATTGACTCCATCGGTGCTCGCGCCCAGCACGATGTTCCTTGGATCGTTCCCAAATTCTAGGTCTTCGAAGTTCAACGCTTGCCACTGGCTCGCATCCTTAGGGTGACTCAGCATCTTGTCTTTTTTATCTATCTCCGGATCATTTGCGTCATCTTCTCGCTTCTTCTCCTCCTTATCCGTGTGCTAACGCAGGAGCTTTGCTACCTTAGGGTCCGCGAAATACCGCTGCAGACGAGGAGTGATCGGAAAGTACCACACCACTTTTCGAGGAGCTTTCTTCCTCTTCTTGTATCGAGTGACGCCGCACACCGGACATATGGTAGACTCCACGTGCTCGTCCCAATAAATGATGCAATTGTTCATGCACACATGGTATTTCACATGCGGTAAATCCAGAGGACACACGATTTTCTTCGCCTCCTCCAAACTGGTCGGGCACTTGTTCCCCTTGGGAAGACGTTCGTGCCAGAATGACATGTTCTCGTCGAAGCATGCGTCGGTCATTTTGTATTTTACCTTCATCTCCAGAGCCATGAGCGTTACTTTCAGGCGGGTATCCTCGGGCCTGCATCCTTCATACAACAGAGTAACCGCGCCTAACTCAAGTTGATCCATCTTGGCTTTCTCTCGGGCGGCAGCTCTTGCGTTATCCGTCTGCTTGAGAAGCAGCTCTTGAATATGAGGGTCCTGCACCCAGCCCATCGATGGTCCAGCGTCGTCTGCTCCGCCGGCATCATCATCTTCATGATCATGCCCGTCGTCTGCTCCGGCATCTTCCTCATCATCATGTCCTGCATCTTCTACATGATGACTGTGTACAGCATCACCGTCGTGATCATCTCCTGGGGATTCTTCGTCTTCTCGCCCGCCCGAGCCGCGGTGGTTGTCTTGCTGCCCTTCCTCATTTCTTGCCCGGCCCCCATGGACGACTTCGTAGTCATCTTCATCACCTTTCCACCGATAGCCATCCATGAAACCACGCAACAGCAGGTGGTCCCGCACCTGCCCGGATTCCGGGTCCGCAATAAGGCTCTTCAGCTTGCATCTTCGACACGGACATCTTATCTCCGTCTCGTTCTTTTGAAGCATCTCGGCCTTCGCGGACCTCAAAAACCTATTCACGATGCCTTCGGTCATCATGCGGACCATGGTCGCCTGCGGGGTAGAGCAAAACAATATTTTAGAACCAAGAAAAAATTTGGCATGACTTTCCCTAAAAATAGGACCAAAAAGAATGCTTAATGCCAAAATTCTCGCCGAAACGGAAATGAATCAACATTCCGGCAAAATATTGGCAACTATCGCATTTCAAATACCGGTACACCTCCAAACACAAACACATATGCAACACCACAAACATATGGAACACCACGAACATACATAGATCTAGCTAGGCCATAAAAAGTGCATGTGCACATTGTTGTAGGGAGAACAACATAAATATAGCTTCCCCTTACTTACCTATCAAAACAAGGTAATTTAACCACTTAAATTGAATGAATCTATGGTGGAAATGAGGTGAAAAAGAGGAGGCACCCGAGACAAGGAGGAGGTGGAGAGAATGAAGTGGGGAGAAAGTGAGTGTGGGTAGGAGAGGCTGTCCAAAATATCTTGTTGCTGCCCACTTACTAATGGCGCACCAACTCTAAATGCGCCATTAGTAATCCAGGTTACTAATGGCGCACCTTCTGGTGGTGCGCCATTAGTAGTTTTGCAAAAAAAACATACTAATGGCGCACTGTTCCACAGTGCACCATTACTAGTTTAAACTAGTAATGGCGCACGGTGGAAAAGTGCGCCATTAGTAGTTTAGCAAAAAAGGGAATAAAAAATATAATAGAAAAAACAACATTAGTGGCGCACTTTCCGGCAGGTGCGCCATTACTAGTTACAACTATTAATGGCGCACTGTGTCTGGATGCGCCATTAGTATGTTTGGACAGGCGCACTAGTTAAATTTTTTTTTGATACTAATGGCGCACCCTGGGCCAGGTGCGCCATTAGTAGTTTCAACTCTAATGGCGTATCAGAAGGTGGTGCGCCATTAGTATATACTAATGGCGCACCGCTTGTCTGGTGCGCCATTAGTGTTAATCCCATCTATAGCCGTTTTTCTAGTAGTGATATGTGCCAACTTCATACGGAAATGCACGATAGAGGATAAAAGACTTATCTGAAACTGCAGCCCCGGCAGCCTTGGTTTGCCGGGGTTGGATTCTTGTATCTGCAGCCCCCGGCAACCTTGGCTTGCCGAGGCCAGAGCGCTGGCTCGTTCTCTTTCTTCCAAACAGCCTAGCAGAGATGTCCATGTACCCTGCGAACCAAAGAGGACGGAAAGGAACAGAGAAAATGCACACTCGACCTCTATGCTAGGGGTTAGTCGCCGCTAAGCACTATCAACCCTAACCGAGGGAGAGACTCAACCTAGCATGCATGCTAAAACTTAGGGCGCCAGCGCTTCATTTATTTACGCTCAGGGTCTACGCCTGGCTTTGTACAGAGGGTTACATGCCTTGCCGGCAAGGCTTGTACAAAAGGTGGTTTGCCGGGGGGCCCGGCAACCGCACCTTATGGGTAAAACTTGCGAAGATGTTCAATGTTCCAGGAGTTTCTCACTGGAATAGCATCTCCGGTCTCCAGGCAGACTGCGCCGGGCCTGGTGACTCGTATTACCCGATAAGGGCCTTCCCACTTTGGTGTCAACTTGTTGGAATTCTTGGCCGATTGAACGCGCCGAAGAACAAGGTCGCCTTCCTCAAAGCTTCGGGCATGAACCTTCCAGCTATGGTAGCGGCGCAAGGCTTGCTGGTAGCGCGCTGCTCTCACAGCCGCCCGAAGATGATCTTCCTCGAGGAGCGTTGTGTCATCTTGCCGCAACTGCTCCTGCTCAAGCTCGTCATAAGCGAGCACTCGAGGTGACTCGTATGTGAGTTCCATGGGGAGAACTGCTTCTGCCCCACATACCAGGGCAAAGGGTGTCTGGTTGGTGGCTCGATTTGGCATCATTCTGATCGAACAAAGAACCGCCAGCAACTCATCAATCCAGCGCCTTCCGCTCTGGTGCAGCCAGTCAAAAGTCTTGGTCCTTAGGCCTCGCAGTACTTCAGCATTTGCCCTCTCCGCCTGGCCGTTGCTCCGTGGGTGTGCCACGGAAGTGAAACAGACCTTGTTGCCGAGGTCTTGGATGTACTGCATGAAGGTGTGGCTTGTGAACTGCGTGCCGTTGTCGGTGATGACTCTGTTTGGCACACCAAAACGGCAGACTAGCCCCTTGAAGAACTTGACGGCTGACTGTGTTGTCACCTTCCTCACTACTTCCACCTCCGGACACTTTGTGAACTTGTCGGTTGCAACGTACAAGTACTCAAAGCCCCCGACAGCGCGGGGGAAAGGGCCCAGTATGTCGAGCCCCCAGACTGAAAATGGCCAGGGGAGAGCAATTGTTTGAAGGGCTTGAGCTTGTTGATGAAGCTTGGTTACTAGTGCCGTTGCATCCTGGAGGGCAGTGGCCAAAAGAAGCGTTGCCGGAATGCCTTGCCGGCAAGGGCCCTCTACCCTATGTGGGAGCCACATATGCCCCCGTGTATCTCCGCCAACAGCTCCAGTCCTTCCTCCCGGGGAATGCACTTCAACTTCACACCGTTCGGTCTTTTCCTGTACAGGACGTCATCGACGAACTGATACATAGCAGACCGACGGGCTACTTTCTCCGCATCTTCCTGCTCCTCAGGAAGCTCCACTGTCTGGAGGAATCGGACGGTATGCTGTGCCCATGCCGGAGCCTGGGGCTCGACGGCAAGGACCAAAGGCATTTCTTCGGAAATGGGAGCGGCCGTCTCTACGGCCAGGGCTTGATGCCCTGCCGGAGTCAGTTGCCCCTCGGCAGGCTCAGTACCCACGGCAACAACCTTGCCAGCGACCCCAGGGGGCTCGGCGGGAAAGTACTTGCCGGCGCCTGATTTCCTCCGCTTGTTCGGCTCTGTCGATGGTTCAACGGATGGTTGAGTTAACCGGAGCACAAAAGTACCTGGTTCCACAGGTAGCTTGAATGCAGCGTGCTTCGACAGGTAATCGGCGATGTCGTTCTCCACTCGAGGAACGTGCTTCGCTTGTATACCGTCAAAGCGCTCTTCCAGCTTCCTCACCTCATCCACGTAGGCCTCCATCAACGGGCTCTGATAATCTTTGTTTACTTGCCTGACGACAAGCTGTGAGTCACCCCTGACGATGAGCTTCTTAATCCCGAGGTTTGCCGCGATCCTGAGACTGGCAAGCAACCCCTCGTATTCGGCTGTGTTGTTTGCGGACATCTCCCTGGGAAAGTGCATCTGGATTACATACTTGAGGTGCTCTCCGGTGGGTGCGACAAGCAGCACACCAGCACCGGCGCCTTGCAGTGAGAAAGCCCCATCAAAGTACATGATCCAGTTGCGACTTGATTCCTTGACGGGGAGAGTGGTCTCCTGGATCTATCGTTGGGTGTTGAGGTCCATTCCGCAATGAACTCCGCCAAGACTCTGCTCTGGATTGTCGAAGTACTTTCAAACTTCAGACCAAAGCTCGACAGCTCCAAGGCCCACTCCACGATCCTCTCGGTTCGGTCTGGGTTATGCAGTATCCGTTGCAGCGGGAGGCGGGTGACGACAGTGATTTCGTGTGCTTAGAAGTAATGACGCAGCTTCCTCGAGGCTATAAGGAGGCCGAAGAGCAATTTCTACACACCGGAGTACCTTGACCTAGCCCCCTGCAAGAGGGAGCTGACAAAGTAAACCGGGTGCTGCATCATCTTCTTCCTCTGCACCACTCCATTCGATCGCACGGGCCCTGCCCCGATGGCGTCAGACTCTGCCGGGGGCCTTGCCTTGCCGGCGCCAAGCCCTGCTGGGGGAATCTCTGGCTCGCCATCCGCCAGTCCCGCCGTTGCCACTGCCTCTTCGTCGACCTCCCTCTGTGCCACTTGCGCGGCAGTGACCACTTGGTTTGTTGCCGCTAGGTACAGCAGAAATGGCTCTTGTGGTTTAGGCGCAACTAGTATCGGCGTAGAAGAGAGGTATTTCTTCAAATCCTGTACCGCTGCTTCGGCCTCTGGGAAGGGCGCGCTCGGCAGACTTGGAGATGAACCTGCTCACGGCGGCAACGCAGCCAATGAGCCGATGCACATCCTTGATCCGCTTGGGCGCCTCAATTTGCTCGATAGCCTTTATCTTGTCTGGGTTTGCCTCGATCCCATGCTGTGACACAAAGAACCCGAGAAGCTTGCCGGACGGAATGTCGAAGACACACTTCTCAGGGTTCAACTTGAGGTTGATCTTGCGCAGGTTTGCAAATGTCTCTCCTAAGTCTTGCACAAGAGTTGCCTTGTCCTTCATTTTGACCACTATGTCATCCATGTAAGCTTCCATATTTCTATGTATCTGGGGCTCAAAACCAATTTGGACCGCCCTTGCGAACGTTGAGCCAACACTCTTCAACCCGAAAGGCATCCGTAAAAAGCAATACGTACCACATGGGGTGATGAATGTTGTCTTCTCTTTGTCTTCTCTTGTCTTGAAGATCTGGTGGTAGCCCGAGTAGGCGTCAAGGAATGACAACAGATCACACCCGCCGAGGAGTCAACAATCTGGTCGACGCGAGGCAACGGGAATGGGTCCTTAGGACAAGTGTTATTGATATCTGTGTACTCAATACACAACCTCCACTTCCCGTTTGCCTTGCGCACCACCACCGGATTGGCCAACCACGTCGGATGGAGCACTCCTCTCACCAAGCCTGCCGCTTCCAACTTCCTGATCTCCTCCGTGATGAACTCCTGCCGTTCCAGAGCCTGCTTCCTGACCTTCTGCTTGACGGGTCGTGCATGGGGACAGATAGCAAGATGGTGCTCAATCACTTCCCTGGGAACGCCAGGGATGTCGGATGCTTGCCATGTAAACACATCGACATTCACCCACAGGAAAGTGACGAGCGCGCTTTCCTATTTGCTGTCGAGGTGGAGCTTATGGTGAAAGCCCCTCCTGTGCCATCCTCCTTGACGGACACCTTCTTGGTCTCTGGTGGTGCAGCTCTGGATTTCTTGCTCTTGCCGGTGGAGCTCTCTGGCATGTCCTCGACGGTAGAACAACACTCCGAAGAGGTGCGCTTGCCGGAGTGGGTGCGAGAGGTCTTGCCGGTCTTCTTCTTCCCTCCCGGGGCTTCAGCGGCAGGAGCAAGTGCCTTGGCGGCAGTTGCTACAACTGCTTCCCGGTAGAGTAGGTCGGCGCAGATCAGCGCATCCTTCTTGTCGCAAGGAACGGTGATGATGGTCATCGGCCCGGGCATTTCAGCGTGTTGTAGGCGTAATGTGATGCCTCCATGAACTTGGCTAGTACCGGGCGGCCGAGGATCCCGTTGTAGGGCAAGGGGATCTCGGCTAAGTCGAAGACAATCCTCTCCGTCCTGTAGTTCAACTCGCCTCCAAACGTCACAGGCAGAGTGACCTTACCCTTTGGCTAACTCCTTCCCGGATTGACCCCTTGAAACGTGCCTGTCTCCTCGAGGTCTCCATCAGGAATTTGCAGCCTCTTGATCACAACCGGCGAGATCAAGTTCAGACCGGCCCCGCCGTCGACTAGCATCTTGTTCACCATGAGGTTGCGTATCATTGGTGAAACCAACAATGGCAAACACCCGACCGCAGTTGTGCGATCAGGGTGGTCCTCGTTGTCAAAGATGTTAGGCGTCCTGGACCACTTCAGTGGCTTCTGAGCGTCGAATGATGGCTCTGCCGCTGTGATCTCACGTGCCCACTGCTTGAGCTGGCGGTGCGAGGTATGCAGCGAGGCTCCACCATTGACGCACATGGCCTTTGTAGCCTTCTGGAACTCATGCTCGCCGGATTCGTCGTCTTCATCATGATCATCGCCTTCCTACTTCTTGTCGCGGCCCCGAGCGGGCCTCTCTTGCTGGTTATCCTTGCCGCGGCGACCTCCTTGGCCGCCACGCTTCTTGCCAGATCCCTCGGCACCATCCTGGCCCTTCTCCTTGTCCCGCCTCTCATACTCAGCTTTTTGCTTCTCAGCAAGCAGCTCGACTTGCTGGCAGTTCTGGAGGTCGTGGCCCTTGGTGCGGTGGATCTTGCAGTATTGCTTGTCGGAGCCTCCTCGCTTGTCGGCAGCCGCCAAGGCCCGGCAAGCGGCGCACCTGGCTATTTCCTTGTCGGGGTCGTCTGCCTTGGCCTTCTTGGCAGCGCCGGTGTCCTCAGATCCCTCGACGGCAAGCATAGTCTTATCCTTGCATTTCCTGTTGCGGCGCCAGCCCTTCTTTGTCGGGGCGGCGGTGTCTTCGTCCTAGAGTCCGTTTCCGCGCCGGGGTACTTCCTTCCCTCTTCAGCTCGGGCGCATCTATCGGCTAGAACATAAAGTTCGGCCACATCCTTGACCTTGTTCATTGCCAGCTCTTCATGCATCTTGCGGTTATGCACATTTTGATGGAATGTGCTGATCAAGGCGACGGGATGAACATCTCGGATGTTGTATTGCACTCGGCTGAACCTCTGTATGTACTTGCGCAGGTTTTCACCTTCCTTCTGGGGAATGATATGCAAATCACTCGCCTGGCCATGAGCTTGGTGGCCTCCAGTGAAGGCGCCCACGAACTCATGACACAGATCCGACCAAGAAGAAATGGAATCCGCCGGCAAGTGCATCAACCAAGACATGACATTGGGTTTCAGGGCCAACGGGAAGTAATTGGCAAGCGCCTTGTCGTCACGAGCTCCAGCGACTTGCATCACGATGGTGTAGATGCTGAGGAACTCTGACGGATGGGTCTTGCCGTTGTACTTCTCGCCGACGTCAGGCTTGAACGTGAGGTGGGACGGCCACTGGAACTGCCGCAGCTCACGGGTAAAGGCTGGCCAACCCACCTCGTAAGGTAAGCCGCCGGAGCCTCCCGGTGCTGGGTGGTCCATAGCGGGCCCCGCCCGCCTATCTGACTGGTGCCGTGTATCACGCCGGAGCTCGATGGTGGTTCAAGCGTCTTCATGGGCTCGCTCTCGAAGAACTTGGCGCTTGTCGCGGTGGGTCCGTGGGTCGGACGATGCTATGGAAATGTTATCACAAGCGTCATCACGACAGATCGACACCCGCGGTGTTTGGCGTGGAGGAGGAGAGTGCACCGTGGCTGCGGCACTTCCGGCCCCTCCACCGCTGGCGTGTGGTGGTTCGACGGAGCGCCAGCCTGAGGGCCCCGCTGGCCATGGCTCGTCTTTGTTGGCGACGCCGACGAGGCTCCGGATGGTGGCTCTCCACTTGTCGAGCTTTTCCGCAGCAGGAGGGAAGTCGAGGAGCAGCTCCGCGCGCGCCAAAGCTTCTGCTGGCGTGGGTGGCGGCGAAAGCTGCGTGGAGCGTGACGCGCTCCGACTTCTAACCGCGTTAGAAGGAGTTCTATCACGGCCCGGCGGCTGCGCGCCATTTTCGCCAGCACTTCGGCGGGCATGATGGCCTCCTTCATCCCACGAATGATGCACATGACTCTTGCCATGGCGGCGTCCAGGGTCCCCAGCACGATGGCGCTGCTCGTCGCGTGCACCCTGGGAAGAACGCGTCGTGGGCGCCGGTATAGGCGACTTGGACGTCGCCGCGCCGCCCGTAGGTGGCACGACACCGCCCTTGGAGGGCCCCGCACCGCCTGCGGGGGGCCCGGCTCCGTCTTTGGATTTGGTGGCGTGCGGCCCATCATCTTGCGCACGAACGACGCCGCTCGCCAGGCTCTGACTGCCAGAGCGATGTTGGTGCTCGCGGGCCGCGCCTCCGGTTCTGTCCGCGACCGGCCCGCTGCTCGCCCGCACTGGTACGGGCCGTCCAGCTCCGGATGAACCGACCACCGTGATCGTCTTCTTCTTGGGAGCTATGGAGATGAAGAACTGCTAGGCTAACCGCTTGACCGGATTTTCACAACTGCGCCCCCTACCTGGCGCGCCAAAGATGTCGGGGGAAATCGACACCTATGGAATCACTGGCATCCCTTCTATGGTTGGCGGGTGCGGGGTTGTGCAAAGAGCGGGTCTGACAGGAAGCACATAGATCGTTTACCCAGTTTTGGGCCGCGAAGATGCGTAATACCCTAGTCCTACTTTGGTGGATGTATTTGAATGTTCTTGTGTTCTTGAGCTAGCTACAGGGTGTGACTTGCTCAAAAGATCTGAATCCTCCTCCTGGTCGCCTCGGGCCTCCTTTTATAGACAGAAGGGGTTGCCACAGTGGCACATAGGAGGTGGAAAGGTGTACAGTTGATGAGTCTATCCTCTGGCACCGTCGGACAAACGCATTCAATGTGCTGCCGACGTGCCCCTCTTGCTTTATCGGGGACGGCGAGGAAGCACGTCCCAGCTGTCGCCGCCTCGCCGTGCATGCCACCACGCAGGTGCTTGCTCGTCGGTGTAGAGGCCGCTCGTCACCACGCAGGTGCCTGCCCAGCTGGTTGAGCTAGCAGCTGCACGGGGACGTGGGTGGTGTCATGGCAGGCGTGGGCCTGGCTGTGGCCCCGCTGATGCCCTCAGCAAGGATCTTGCCGGGGCCCCGGCAAGGGTCTTGACGTGGTGTCGTTGTCTTCCCCGGCAAGCGTCTTGCCAGGGGTATCGTGGATTTCCTCGGCTGGGATCCCGCCGGGATTCGTCGTCTTCTGATCCTCATCTGCATGCCACCATGGAGGTGCCTCCCGAGCCTTGGTTCCAATATAGTTATTGCCGGCATTTGGAACTCTTGGGCTCAAGGGTGGCTCGCTCTTCTGGTGTTGGGCGAGTCGCCCCGGCAAGGCTCTTGCTGTGACACCCCCAAAATTTTGACCTTGTTTTATTAATTAAATTTTTATTTTTCCGGATTTCTCTTTTGATTTCAGAACCCCTCTTCTCTTTAATATTGTGGGTTTTTACCTCAAGTGGAAACTTTCCAAAAGCATTATTGGACTTGTATGCTCTCTCAATAAAACAATTCTTTATCACTGGATCTATTTGCATAATCGTTTTTTCTGAGCTTTATTCTTTTAAAATGATTTTTCATAAATTTGGAGCCTCTGTTGCACTGCAACCATTTGATTAATGCATCTAAAATTTTCACCAAAATTTGGGGATGTCATGTGATGTTTCCACATCACTTTTATGCAAAAACATCCTTTGGTCATTGGAGATTTTGAGCTCTACATCAATTTTTCAAATCTGGTCCAGTAGGTATTTTTGCACCGCAACCTATTTAAATATTCTTTTAAAAAATTCTTCCAAGTGTTTGGAGATGTCAATAGATGCACATAATTCAACTTCATGCAAAAACCCAGTGATGTTCTTTGAAAAATTTGAGTGAATCAACCTCATTTTCATTCTGGTCCAGTTTGGTGATTTGTACTTCAACCCTATTTTATTTTGCTCTAGTGCCCATGAGCTTTTTCCTGCTGGTAGTCCTCCCTACCAAACCCTTAAGTCCAGGAGATTGGACCCATTGGAGGATTTTTAGTGCATGCAATGATAGCTTTTAGTTTCTGCCCAAAACTGGTTTTCTCAGAAACTTGCACTAACAAGTTTCTGTTTTTGCCAAACTAACCTTACCACCTTCTTTAGCTCCTAAAGAGACTAGGGTCTGGAGATTTTGGCCACCCCAAGAGTTGCCTAGATGCCCACAGCATTCCGTCAAACACCCTGTGTGCAGGAACAGTTTTGGCATGTTTTCTAGTTTGCATTATGGACTTGAGCCCCTGACCCATCCAGCATGTCCACTAAGCTCCTAGCTATCCCTAACCCAGGCCTGCTGATCCCCAGCATCATCCAAGCTCTCTAGCACGCGCTGGCATTTCGTCGAGCACCTGGCGTGCGTGCTCTGGGCGCGGCCAGAGCGCGCGTTTTGCACGTGCGTGTGCACGGGTCGCCGCGTCGCGCCCCTGGCCGTTGCTCGCCCGCAGAGCCACGCCCCGTTCATATCCGCTCGCCAGAACGCTCCAAGCCTTCCCCTGGTGCCCTACAGCACCGCCGTCAGGGCTCCCTTGGCGGCACGCCGGCGTCGGCAGCAGGCTCTACCATGGACGGCGCCGCCCAAGCCACCCGTGCGCGCTAGCTGCCCCCTGGGAACAGCCCGAGCCTATCCACAAGCTCGTCGGCACGCGCTCGTCGCCGCCACGTCGTCCTGCAGCTATAGAACAGCGGTCGCCGGCGATCCTATCCACGGCCGCCGCGGGACCGACCTCGAACGCCTATATAAGGGGACCCCGAGCTCGACCAAGCACTCAGGCAACCTCGTTCTATCCCCCTAGTGCCCCAACACCCAGCAATCGACGTCGGGAAGCTTTCTTCCCCATCTTTGGCCAGATCGGTCGCCGTCGCAATCCAGTGCAATGCATCGCAACCAGACCCTCCCCAGTCCATCCAACACCACCACCCGTCTCCCCATGGTCTTGCGGAGCTGCCCAGCGCCTCAGCCTCGACCAAGGACCACCATAGCACGAAGCCCCTTTTGCTCCCGAACCACCGTCCGCCGCGGAGCTCGCCGCCGGTGACTTCCTCCGTCCCCACCTGCCTAGCGCCCACCGGGAGGACCACCCTAGACTGGCGGATCCATCCCTGCCCTCGGGGCCCCGTGGGGAGCTGCCGTTCGTCGACCGCGATCGCCGGAGTCCCGCCTCCGCTCGGGCAGAGAGAGAGGAGGGAGAGGGGGACTAGTCAAACCTGACCAGTGGGCCCCCTGGACCCACTGTCAGTGACCCACGCACCACCCATGCTGGCTTTAGTGGAAGCGCAAAGCCTCGAGTATGTCTCCTCCGCTTCGAAAGCGTATTCTGTATCGAAACGTTTTCTTTTCTGGTTTTATTAAAAAACAGAACTTTGACTGGCTATATCTTTTAAAATAAAACTCCAAATGAGTTGATTCTCTTTCCTACCTCTCTCAAATTTCATCTAGTTTATTTTCAGATTTATTTCAAAAATATTTGGGACAACTTTTTGTAGTGTTTTTGAAACATATGTTATTTTAATATTTTTCAAAATAGGAAATGGAGAGAGAAGAAAACTTTCAAAAAGTTTTGGAATGCACACTACCTCTCCACAACCTGAAGGCAAGCATTCTGAACTCTGGCATAATATTTTTTGTGTGGTGTCTTGATACGGTTACAACACCACTCGACTTGGAGGATACGTTATTTTTATGTGACGATAAAAATCATTCACATGAGTGCACAATGGAGATTCTTTGCTGTCAGTAATGGGCATGCTGATGATAGTAGTCATCCTTGTGAGCTTTTCATGCATACCGGAAGGAAGCCGGGAAAGTCGCTGTCTTGGGTAGACACGAGCTTGTCCCTAGTTCCTCGTTCAGACGAGTGTGTCCGGTATGGCATGGTGAGGTTTGATGGGTGGTGACTTTATCTGTTAATGGAAATATATTTGTCATATGGAGGATACGTGGACCTCCTGAGTTGGCCGTAGTTCGAGTCTTGTTCAGTAACCCCCATACTTGTTTAGAACTACCACTTGTCCCTGCCGCAGGTAGGGTACGGTTCAGTAAGTTGTCAACCCCGTCCGAGCACACACCGTACAGAGAGGCCATGGTGGAAGATACCAGAGGCCTCCGGTAGGCATGCCACCTGGTCCGGGGGCATGGGTGTTTCCGGTTGGGACCGAGACGGGGGCACCCCTTAG
Source organism: Aegilops tauschii subsp. strangulata (assembly GCF_002575655.3). NCBI lineage: Eukaryota > Viridiplantae > Streptophyta > Magnoliopsida > Poales > Poaceae > Aegilops > Aegilops tauschii. Next base: position 364,725,116 of record NC_053035.3, on the reverse strand, counting down.
AGCGCGCGATATAAATTTGATCCCATGCTACGTCGAGGTTGTAGCCTCCCCACTTAGAGTTTTGCTTGACAGGTGTTGTGGGTGATTCCAGACACCGGTAAGTTAAGATGGTGTGTGCAGGTCAGGCGTGTTTTCAATTAAAAGGCCATAGGCGGAATTAGTCCCGATGGACTAAATAAATCCGTTACTCGTGGGTAAAGAGTACACCCTCTGCAGAGGTTATATCTATTTGGATAGCCATGTCCATGGGTAAGGACTAGAGTCTGAGATGGGTCTAGTGACGGTATTCGGATGGAGAAACGGCTAAGCTAGAACAAAGTGACGGTCTTCGGATGGAGAAACGGCTATACTAGAACATTGATTATGACCTATGACATATGAGGATTATGTTTATTATTATTATGGACTAACCATTTACATTATTTGTATTATTAAGTATCCCTGGGACGGTTCTACCTCCTGGATACGCACTGCGATTATTATTTATAAGCCCTTTATGTGGCGTCGCTCAAACGCCCGACTGCGGCATGTTTGTCATTTATTTATTATTCATAAGCCCTTTATGTGGCGTCGCTCAGACGCCCGACTGCGGCATGTTTGTCATTTATTTATTATTCATAAGCCCTTTATGTGGTGTCGCTCAGACGCCCGACTATGGCATGCTTGTTATTTTTCTTTTATTCATAAGCCCTTTATGTGGTGTCGCTCAGACGCCCGACGGAGGCATGATTTATCTTATTATCCTTTTGAGGCGTCGCTTCAGACAGTCGATCGGTGCATCCTATAACCCTACTCCCGTAATTGCATATTCATAGTTTACCTGCATGCGTGCATCATGGGTTTCGTATATTTCATGACAGGCGTTATGATCATAGAATATTTCTGAGCATGAATTATCCCTTATTATATTATACCCGTGCTCTTAATGTTTGCGAGTACATTCGAAAGTACTCAGTGGCTTGTCCCTGGCTATTGTCTTGGCCAGATTTCTTGCTCGGAGAGGAGCATTGCGATGACAGCCCCAGAACCTACGCTACGATGATAGCAGCCTCGCGAAGACAGGAGTTATCCTGGTCAGCTGTTCTTGTGGGAAATGGAGTCCCATAGACGCAGATGAACCACAAACCGCTTCCGCCATCAACCACTAGAAACCAAGTGTTGTACTCATAGGCCACAATGGTCTTGTACTACATATTTTGTACTTTGCTTGGAATTTTTGTATCAAGTTGGTGCCTCATCAGCTAACAGTAATCCTGGGGCTGGTGAGCATAAGGGCCACTTTCTGGAAATTATATCCCGAAAAACCGGTCCTGACAAACTTGGTATCAGAGCCAGGCTGACCATTGGCTAATCCTATCTTAGCTAGGTCAATAAACCTAGGTTAACCAAACCACCAGACGTTAACCTAACCCCGGCCAAGCTTCTCGCGTAAGATAGCCACATAGTGACCCCGACGCTTTTGGCAGTCGGTGCCCAACCTATCAGCCTAGCCTGTCGATCACGCGCCAGTGACCGACACCTAACATGTCTCATTCGCAAGCGTGCGAAGGAAGACTCCGTCCCTTTTTTCTATAAAAAGGACACGCTAGACTCAACCCGCACAGCCATTTCTTTGCCATGCCGACCCCCAGTATTTATCTAAGAACTCCAGATGCCACCCCGGGTAGTTTTGTTAATTTATTGTGGGACTTTACCTGCAGTACCATGAGTGCCATCCATCCACCCCAGTACGAGTTGCTCAAATCGAGGGTCACCCCTTCCACCTCGAAGTATTGGGTAGTGGTGCACATCCCTCCCACAAACCCAAACCAAGACCCAACGGAAGTCTCCTTCGTGGGGAAATCCATGCCGACTCCGCATATGGCCATAGAAGCTGCTGCGTACGAAGCACTCGCTCGTCTTCGATTCGTGGTACCCTATGCCAGCGATCGAGGGTATTATTATTTTCCGAGTCGTGCAGCACCCAGAGAAGTGACTTCTTTTCCCGGTGGGCGAATTGAGAGAGATCCAGTACTGGCCAACCTTGCCCAGTATGTTATCGCTCAAGAGCGTTTGACTCAGCGGATAATGGGTTATCTCCAGAGCCTCGCCGATTTAAATCCTCAGATCGCCATTGGCAGACCACTGAGGCCCGACCAGGAGAGACGCGTTCATCGACTGGTCAACCCGCTTTCCCCGATAGAAGAAGAGGCCGACAGTGGGCCCCGGGTCCACCTGTCAGCCAGAGAGAGCACTGTGCTCTTGGGTGCGACCAGCGTATTTTAGTAATTTAGAATTTATTCTAAATTACTGTATCCAACGTAGAAATATCTCGTTTTCCCCGACCTTGGATTTTTTTTCACGCAACGCCAGTATACCACACTGTGGTTTTACACCACTTATTGCCCTCTCACTATAGCTACGTTGTTATTGCATAGTAGAATGTTGATTTCTTTTTTTTTGGTAAAAGCAATGTTTGTCCAAAACAGCTTTTAACAAATCTCGAGGACGAGATTTTTTCTTAAGGGGGGTAGTGTTGTGACACCCCCAAAATTTTGACCTTGTTTTATTAATTAATTTTTTTTTTCTGGATTTCTCTTTTGATTTCAGAACCCCTCTTCTCTTTAATATTGTGGGTTTTTACCTCAAGTGGAAACTTTCCAAAAGCATTATTGGACTTATATGCTCTCTCAATAAAACAATTCTTTATCAGTGGATCTATTTGCATAATCGTTTTTCCTGAGCTTTATTCTTTTAAAATGATTTTTCATAAATTTGGAGCCTCTGTTGCACTGCAACCATTTGATTAATGCATCTAAAATTTTCACCAAAATTTGGGGATGTCATGTGATGTTTCCACATCACTGTTATGCAAAAACATCCTTTGGTCATTGGAGATTTTGAGCTCTACATCAATTTTTCAAATCTGGTCCAGTAGGTATTTTTGCACTACAACCTATTTAAATATTCTTTTAAAAATTCTTCCAGGTGTTTGGAGATATCAGTAGATGCACATAATTCAACTTCATGCAAAAACCCAGTGATGTTCTTTGCAAAACTTGAGTGAATCAACCTCATTTTCATTCTGGTCCAATTTGGTGATTTGTACTGCAACCCTATTTTATTTTGCTCTAGTGCCCATGAGCTTTTTCCTGCTGGTAGTCCTCCCTACCAAACCTTGAAGTCCAGGAGATTGGACCCATTGGAGGATTTTTAGTGCATGCAATGATAGCTTTTAGTTTCTACCCAAAACTGGTTTTCTCAGAAACTTGCAGTAACAAGTTTCTATTTTTGCCAAACTAACCTTACCACCTTCTTTAGCTCCTAAAGAGACTAGGGTCTGGAGATTTTGGCCACCCCAAGAGTTGCCTAGATGCCCACGGCGTTCTGTCAAACACCCTGTGTGCAGGAACAGTTTTGGCATGTTTTCTAGTTTGCATTATGGACTTGAGCCCCCGACCCATCCAGCATGTCCACTAAGCTCCTAGCTATCCCTAACCCAGGCCTGCTGATCCCCAGCATCATCCAAGCTCTCTAGCACGCGCTGGCGTTTCGTCGAGCACCTGGCGTGCGTGCTCTGGGCGCGGCCAGAGCGCTCGTTTTGCACGTGCGTGCGCACGGGTCGCCGCGTCGCGCTCCTGGCCGTTGCTCGCCCGCAGAGCCACGCTCCGTTCTTATCCGCTCGCCAGAACGCTCCAAGCCTTCCCCTGGCGCCCTACAGCGCCGCCGTCAGGGCTCCCTTGGTGGCACGCCGGCGTCGGCATCAGGCTCCGCCATGGACGGCGCCGCCCAAGCCACCCGCGCGCGCCAGCTGCCCCCTGGGAACAGCCCGAGCCTATCCACAAGCTCGTCGGCACGCGCTCGTCGCTGCCACGTCGTCCTGCAGCTACAGAACAGCTGTTGCCGGCGATCCTATCCACGGCCGCCGCGGGACCGACCTCGAACGCCTATATAAGGGGACCCCGAGCTCGACCAAGCACTCAGGCAACCTCATTCTATCCCCCTAGTGCCCCCAACACCCAGCAATCGACGTCGGGAAGCTTTCTTTCCCGTCTCCGGCCAGTTCGGTCGCCGTCGCAATCCAGTGAAATGCGTCGCAACCAGACCCTCCCCCGTCCATCCAACACCACCACCCGTCTCCCCATGGTCTTGCGGAGCTGCCCAATGCCTCAGCCTCGACCAAGGACCACCATAGCCCGAAGCCCGTTTTGCTCCCGAACCACCGTCCGCCGCGGAGCTCGCCGCCGGTGACTTCCTCCGTCCCCACCTGCCTAGCGCCGCCCGGGAGGACCGCCCTAGACTGGCGGATCCATCCCTGCCCTCGGGGCCCCGTGGGGAGCTGCCGTTCGTCGACGGCGATCGCCGAAGTCCCGTCTCCGCTCGGGCAAAGAGAGAGGAGGGAGAGGGGGACTAGTCAAACCTGACCAGTGGGCCCCCTGGACCCACTGTCAGTGACCCAGGCGCCACCCACGCTGGCTTTAGTGGAAGCGCAAAGCCTCGAGTACGTCTCCTCTCCTTCGGAAGCATATTCTGTATCGAAACGTTTTGTTTTCTGGTTTTATTAAAAACAGAACTTTGACTAAACTTTGACTGGCTATATCTTTTAAAGTAAAACTCCAAATGAGTTGATTCTTTTTCCTACCTCTCTCAAATTTCATCTAGTTTATTTTAAGATTTATTTAAAAAATATTTGGGACAACTTTTTGTACTGTTTTTGAAACATATGTTATTTGAATATTTTTCAAAATAGGAAATGGAGAGAGAAGAAAACTCTCAAAAAGTTTTGGAATGCACACTTCCTCTCCACAACCTGAAGGCAAGCATTCTGAACTCTGGCATAATATTTTTTGTGTGGTGTCTTGATACGGTTACAACACCACTCGACTTGGAGCATACGTTATTTTTATGTGACGATAAAAATCATTCGCATGAGTGCACAATGGAGATTCTTTGCTGTCCGTAATGGGCATGCTGATGATAGTAGTCATCCTCGTGAGCTTTTCATGCATACCGGAAGGAAGCCGGGAAAGTCGCTGTCTTGGGTTGACACGAGCTTGTCCCTAGTTCCTCGTCGAGACGAGTGTGTCCGGTATGGCATGGTGAGGTTTGATGGGTGGTGACTTTATCTGTTAACGGAAATATATTTGTCACATGGAGGATACGTGGACCTCCTGAGTCGGCCGTAGGTCGAGTCTTTTTCAGTAACCCCCATACTTGTTTAGTACTACCACTTGTCCCTGCCGCAGGTAGGGTACGGTTCAGTAAGTTGTCAACCCCGTCCTAGCACACACCGTACAGAGAGGCCATGGTGGAAGATACCGGAGGCCTCCGGTAGGCATGCCACCTGGTCCCGGGGCATGGGTGTTTCCGGTTGGGACCGAGAGGGGGGCACCCCTTAGAGCGCGCGATATAAATTTGATCCCATGCTACGTCGAAGTTGTAGCCTCCCCACTTAGAGTTTTGCTTGACAGGTGTTGTGGGTGATTCCAGACACCGGTAAGTTAAGCTGGTGTGTGCAGGTCAGGCGTGTTTTCAATTAAAAGGCCGTAGGCGGAATTAGTCCCGATGGACTAAATAAATCCGTTACTCGTGGGTAAAGAGTACACCCTCTGCAGAGGTTATATCTATTCGGATAGCCATGTCCATGGGTAAGGACTACAGTCTAAGATGTGTCTAGTGACGGTATTCGGATGGAGAAACGGCTAAGCTAGAACACAGTGACGATCTTCGGATGGAAAAACGGCTATACTAGAACATTGATTATGACCTATGACATATGAGGATTATGTTTATTATTATTATGGACTAACCATTTACATTATTTTAATTATTAAGTATCCCTGGGACGGTTCTACTTCCTGGATACTCACTGCGATTATTATTTATAAGCCCTTTATGTGGCGTCGCTCAGACGCCCGACTGCGGCATGTTTTTCATTTATTTATTATTCATAAGCCCTTTATGTGGCGTCGCTCAGACGCCCGACTGCGGCATGTTTGTCATTTATTTATTATTCATAAGCCCTTTATGTGGTGTCGCTCAGACGCCCGACTGTGGCATGCTTGTTATTTTTCTTTTATTCATAAGCCCTTTATGTGGTGTCGCTCAGACGCCCGACTGAGGCATGATTTATCTTATTATCCTTTCGAGGCGTCGCTTCAGACACTCGATCGGTGCATCCTATAACCCTACTCCCGTAATTGCATATTCATAGTTTACCCGCATGCGTGCATCATGGGTTTCGTATATTTCATGACAGGCGTTATGATCCTAGAATATTTCGGAGCATGAATTATCCTTTATTATATTATACCCATGCTCTTAATGTTTGCGAGTACATTCAAAAGTACTCACTGGCTTGTCCCTGGCTATTGTCTTGGCCAGATTTCTTACTCGGAGAGGAGCATTGCAAGGACAGCCCCGGAACCTACGCTACGATGATAGCAGCCTCGCGAAGATAGGAGTTATCCTGGTCAGCTGTTCTTGTGGGAAATGGAGTCCCATAGACGCAGATGAACCACAAACCGCTTCCGCCATCAACCACTAGAAACCAAGTGTTGTACTCATAGGCCACAATGGTCTTGTACTACATATTTTGTACTTTGCTTGGAATTTCTGTATCAAGTTCGTGCCTCATCAGCTAACAGTAATCCTGGGGCTGGTGAGCATAAGGGCCACTTTCTGGAAATTATATCCCGAAAAACCGGTCCTGACACTTGCCGAGGTTGCGGAGGCCGCCCCGGCAAGGGCCTTGCCGGGGGAGTCCACCTCGCCCCTTTGCTCTTTTATGCTTCTGGTCTTGGCGTTGCCTCGTTTGTCTTGTGCTCCGACTTCCCTCCTCTGCCCTGCTAAGTGTGTGTCACAGCCCTAGCTTAGCCTTTGCTTGTCCTTGCATGATCATCATGTCATCATGTTAAATTTTCTCAGAAAGTTGAAATGGGGATGACAGAAACCCCCAGCACTACTTAAACCAACTAGGGTTACTAAAATACTTTTTCATGAACCTGAAATGCCCTTCTAAAATGTTCATCATCTTTGCCTTGGGTTAGAACCTCTGCAAAAAATGGTTCACACTTTTCTAGGATAGTCTGGATTTTTGAATTAAATCATAGGTATTTGAATTTGGACATTTAAATTCTATAAAATATTTTAAATGTCCAAATAATCTTGAAAGCATTTGAGGGCTGTTGGAAATATTTTTCAAAAGTGCCCACAATTATTTTTAGGATTTTACAAAATGAATTGGTATTTTTACTAATTCAAAACAGAGAAATAAAATAGAAAACTGAAACAGAATAAAGGAGAGAGAGAGAGAGAGAAACCCACCTGGGCCTCACCTGTGCTCGCCCAGCCCACCTGGCCTGGTGGCAGTCATCCCTAACCTCTTCCAGTAGGCAGAGGCGGGAAAGCACACGCGCGCGTGAGGCACCACGCCTCCTCCTGCTTGCCGCCGACCGCCTGGAGCTGGCTAGGGACGCCACGCACGTCCCCAAGCCCCACGTTCTCGCTCGCGTCCCCGTTCCCCGCCTCTCTCTCGCTCCGCACATCGGACCCGAACGCATCCGTCGCCGCCGCTCACTGCCACCGCGCCCACCGCCACCCCCTTGCCTCTCCGACGCGCCCCCGAGCTCCGCCTCATCGCCATCGCCATCTCTGTCGACGCACGCGACGCCGAACACCGCCAAGTGACAACCCGAGCTCGTCTTCAACCTCCGGCCGCCGGAGATCGCCTTCGCCACACCGGCTGCTCCGGGCCGTCTCCGAGCTCGCCGACCTGCTCGTCCGACTCGCCGTGAGCCACTGACCCGAACCCCCCTCCTCTACTCTTCGTTTGCACGCTGTAGCCGTCGCTCCGTCGGAGACCGAAACCCGCCGCCACCCGCGCTCGTCGCTGATGCTGCTCCGGTGACCATTTGGTCCCGGGCATGCGCCCATCGTACTCACCACACCACATAGACACCGTAGGTGCTAAACGCACATCGCCACGGCCACCGCAACCGCGTCCCCGCTCGCTGCCGACTCCGGCCGCCGCAAAGGTTGTCGCGGGCACTGCTCCCGGCCACCCCAGCTCCCGCCACCACCACCGTTGGATGCGCCACTCCGCCCTCTTCCCGTAGCCACTCTCTGCGTGCCGAAAGGGCCCCTGTAGGTGGATCCCGACGCGCTCTGCCGCATCTGGCCTCGCCGGCGGCTAAACGCCGGCGGGTTGACCGATTTGACCGGTGAGGTTGACCCCTTCTTGACTAGGTTTGACCGCCTAAGTCACTGACGTGTGGGGGCCACCTCGCTAACTAATCTGGTTTAGTGCTAATTAACCTAAGTTTGTTAGTTAGACACTGACATGTGGGCCAGGCCCTAATTAACTTAGTTTAGCATTTAACTTAGTGCTAATTAACTCGGTTAATTAGTGGTGTCACTGACCAGTGGGTCCCCTAGGTCAGGTTTGACCTAGATGGCGCCTGTTGACCTGCTGACATCAGCATGACCTAATGCTGACGCAGTAATACATTTTCTGGATTTATTATTATTCAGGAAATTCCAGAAAAAGCTACAAACTTCAAAAATTCGTAGAAATTAATCTATAACTCCAAATGCAAAGATTTATATATGAAAAATGATCAAAAAAATCCAATCTATCCACTAGTACTAGTTTCATGCATGCTAAAGCAACTTAACCTTGCTGTTCAAGTGAAACAAGTTAATGCCCCTTTATGACTTCATAAAATGGGTTTGCATTTGAATCTTTGGATCAAATGGACTCATTTCAATCTGTTTTAACTTGCATTATCCCAAAACACATTCATATTGCCATGTAATAGCATGCATCATATTGTTGGATATCGTCATGTGTTGCTTGTGTTCGATGTATCTTTCGTGGTAGGTTCTGCCTCCGAGGATACCCACGATTATCCGACTGCAGGGCAGTATCCTACTACCACTCCATCAGGCAAGCAAAACCCCCTTGTTCATTCCAATACAATCCCACTCTCTCGCTCCTGCTCTCTTTTACTGCATTAGGACAACAACGATTCAACTGTTACTTGCTGCGGTAGTTGAACCCCTTATCCTCTGCATGACCTGTCATTGCCACAGTAAATAGATGAAACCCACTAGCATGAGTAGGAGTTGTTTGAGCCCTGATGTGCCTACTCATTCATGCTTGTTTGTCGTGCCTGCTATTGCTTAGAGTTGTGTCAGGTCTGATTCATCGGGAATGAATCGGAGGTGTGTGAACATGTCCTACTGTTGTGAGCTAAGTGTGTGAACACGATTTGGTAAAGGTATCGATGAGAGGCCATGTTGGAGTACATGGTGGGTTGTTTCATTGAAACCGTCCTTAAGCACTGAGATTTGTATGTGTGATTTAAGATTCAGCTACTACCATGCATTGGGCCCGAAACCAATGGACCCTCTTGGCTTCTTATCCACCCTTGTCCTCTGTCCAGGATTTGCAAGTAGTTTCTGGTGTTTGTAGTATGCTGGAGGCCGTGCGCAGCGCTGACCCGAGGGGTGGGCTGTGATGCGGTAGGCACGTGGCACGGTGTACCGGGCGCCCGTTTGGTGTCTCGGGAACCCTGCTCACATCGTTCTGGGCCGTATGTGGAAACCTCGGCCGGACTCCCTGCGGATGGAACCTGAATAGGCGATAAACCTGGACTAGAGGTTTGAAGGTTGAAGGTTGAAGGTTGAAGGTTGCCGAGTACATGTCGTGTAAACGGCGATAAGTGGTGAGAGCGTGTGTGAAGAAGTACACCCCTGCAGGGTTAACATCATCTATTCGAATAGTCGTGTCCGCAGTAAAGGACTACTTGGTTGCCTATAAAGTTCATAGACAAGTGAAAGTGGATACTCTAAAATGCGCAAGATAAGCATGAGTGCTATGGATGGTGTTCTCGTAGGGAGACGGGAGCGGATCCATAGTGGTGTATTGATATGGTGAATATGTAGACTCGTGTGCGCCACCTCAAAAGAGTTACTTGAAGTCATTGCTTAGGATAGCCACTGAGTCAAAGCTGGCTTGGTGCAGTCAAACTCCACCACCCCCTTCGTTGATACTGATGCATATGTAGCTAGTTCTGATGTAAGTCTTGCTGGGTACATTTGTACTCACGTTTGCCTATTTTATGTTTGGCAGAGAGACTTCAGTCTCACTAGTAGTTCCGCGTGGACTTCGACGTTAGCTTGATACCTCAGCTATGATCTTGTGCCCTCGGCAGGATCTAGTAGATAGTCAGGTTTCTCAGCCTTTTTCATTTGTAGATGTCCGTACTCAGACATGTTAAGCTTCGGCTTGTGCTTTGACTTGTATGCTCTGAATGTTGGGTGATGAGACCCATGTTTGTAATATCTCGCTCCTCGGAGCCTATTGAATAAATACTTGAGTCGTAGAGTTATGTTGTGATGCCATGTTGTATTTACGCATATCGAGCATATTGTGTGTATGATTGAAATGTTTGGTATGTGTGGGATCCGCCAACCTAGTTGTTTATCCTTGGTAGCCTATCTTATGGGGAATTGTAGTCTTGTGCTTCCATGAGCCATAGTAGTCCCCTACAGCCCGGTTCACCGGAGTCCTGCTAGGCCAGCACTACTGCTCCGGAACACTTGACTGGCCGGCATGTGATTCACTTCGTTCCTGTGTCTGTCCCTTTGGGGAAATATCACGCGGTGGCATCCGGAGTCCTGCCTAGCCTGCTACAGCCCGGTTCACTGCAGTCCTGTTAGCCCAGTGCTACAGCCCGGATTCGCACGCTGCTGACCGACATGCTCGATGTTGATTCATGTATGCCTGTCCCCGTAAGTTAGTGCCATTTTGGGTTCACGACTAGTCATGTCGGCCCGGGTTCTCTGTCATATGGATGCTAGCGACATTATCATATCCGTGAGCCAAAAGGCGCAAACGCTCCCGGGCCATGGTAAGGCGACACCCGTGGGAATACCGCGCGTGAGGCCGCAAAGTGATATGAGGTGTTACCGGCTAGATCTATGTGACTTGGAATCGGGGTCCTGACAGTTTTGGTATCAGAGCCTGACTGCCTGTAGGATTACCAAGGCAAACTGGTCAAAGTTGTGTCTAGAAATGCTTTAGTTATGTAAGGGAATTGATTGGGGAACGGAACATAAGGCTCTTTTTACTCCTTTACCTTATGCCCTTCTGATCTGAGTCAACCTCTTCTTTTCTACGGGCATTAAGAACTAGGCCTTCTCATCTATCCATCAGGATGACGAGTTACTATGGTAGAGACTTACAGGATTGTTGGTTTCAGGCCTCAATTCAGTTTCTACTACTTTTAGTATGTTGTCCGTTGAACCAGAACCTTGATATGATGTTGGTAAGTGACTATGCAAATCCTTGTGAATGTCTCAAAACTTTTTCTGAGCATTTACATCCGTTATGCTGTCCGAGTCATCCCAGGTTTCTAGATAGTCTGATGCACTTGCAATCATTCCTCCATGTTCCTGATGTCCATTTGGGCCAGATTGATCACACTAATCGGTGAGTTGAGGTACTCTGTTGCCTCGACATATATGTTGGAGCTATTATTATGACCCTAGGTGTTTTAGGGAGTCACCCAGTAATCTAGCCATGTTTTGTGTTTCAGGTGTGATGATTCTGGCCACCATTCTCGAAAGCATCCCGTGATGTTATTAGTTAGTAGGTATTCTATTCCTGGGCTTTTGAACCCGAGATTCACCCTACTTCATGTTGTTAGTATTTGCTAGTTCCCTTAAGATATTAGTAACCTTTGCGATAGTCCTCAAGGTTCGTGGTATATCCTTCTTCCAACACCATGAACCAATATGGCAAAAGCCTTTGAACCAAAAAATCACAATAAGAGTGCTCTTAATGGGTTCTCCATTCAAGAATTGTGAATCTGCTAGTCCTACCTTCTCTGCATGGGTTATCCGGAAGAAACCTGTTGAACTTGATTCGACATACGAATCTACGCATCCACAACTAAGAAAGTTATATGTTCCTTTGAGTTGTCCCTCTTTAGTTGTATTCCGACCCTCGACTATCAATTGATAGTCAGGAGTAGTTGTGCATTCGTGTTATCGATGCTTATTATTCTCGTGGTCCGTCGAGCCATTCTATTTCAGAATGACTAGGAGAAACAAACTCCAGTACCTCATCCATATCCAGGATTGGCTCAAAGTAGTTGTATTTCGCAGATCAAAATGCCAATCCAGCTTTTGCTCTATTCTACCTTGGAGTGTTACCATCTTTATGTCAAGAGTGTCATGAGAATTGCACCACCTCTTATGAATTCTTGACGCAGTGATACTTCTCGCTATCATTATTCATTCCTCGGTCCCGTGTTGTTGTAACCGGAATGCCGACAAGTGAACTGTGATGTGTGAAATCGATACTCCTAGAAACCTCGTTGCTTGGTAGTTAATGGACAATATTCTCATCCTTAGTGTGTTGGTTATTGAATCACCATCCTAGGACTGATCGTGCTACCTAGTCCATTTTTGTCGGTGCACCCTTCGATCGATGAGTTAGGATTTTGTCAGACCCTTGCTCTTTTGATCACATCGTCTTGCCTTGAAAGAAAGATTGATCTCGAGCTTAGTAACATGTCGGTGGTTTGTGATTTTCTGAATATCTTCTCGGAAGTATTTCCAGGTTGTTCCCTGACCGCTATGTTGCGCTCGTGATCAAGTTGGTCTCTTGTATCCAACCCTTCTCCAAGAGTCTGTGCTGCATACCCTTGAGCTAGTCGGTTGAGCTAGACAACAACTTAGAGAGTTGGAGGATAAAACCTTGCCCGACCTACCTCATCTCTAAGGGATATCTTGTATCTGTGTTGAAGAAAGATGGTATTTTCATCGATTGGTCCTCATGATCAGTTAATGGACCTATCATTTTATCCAAACTTTGACTTGAGTGTGGGCTTTCGTCAGGTCAAATCAGAACCAATGATATTCATAATGTTGTCTTACTCGTGGTGGATCCCTCGAGCATACACCATTATATCTTTCGGTCTGACCAATGCTATCACCGTGTTCACCTAATTGTGGAACTCCATCTATAGGGAAATCTTGGTGACTTGTTGTTGAGCCCATCAGCAACATTTTATCTCGTCCATGATTCATGTTGAACATTAAATAGTGTTGGAAACTTTTAAAGCATTGCCTTCGTGTTCCGTTCATGAAGCATATGCTCAGGTGAAAGAAGTAACTTCCTCTAATTCACGTGTGTTTGATGTAAGTTGCCACCGTGAATTCGAGAAAGCTTGTTTTTCTTCCTCTGGAATCATCCCAAGTCAATCACGCACGTGCGAAGTATTCTATGGTCTGATAGACTGATCATCTTCATTCCAGATGCATCCCTAGCACACCAAGCCACTGATTGACTTGTTCAAGGAAAAGAAGTCTATGCTTGGGATCTAATCCATAGACTTGCATAAAGACTTCGAAATCCTTGATGATGGATCCTAACCAGAACTCGGTAGTGTTTTATCGTAAGACTTCTACGTGGTCATGCTTGTCTTAGACAATGTGTTCACATGTGTGTAGCAGAACCAGCTCATGTTTCGAGCTTGCTATCGTAGTTCATTTCCCGAGAATCTCGCAACGTCATCTCGTCGGTTTGTGTTGCAAACTTTCTTTTCTAGAAATGACGTCTGAAATATCCCGTTACCAACCAGATCTAAATCTCAGGCAGATATGATGGTTGGAACATTCCCAACATTTGCATTTTGCTCCCAGCTTCCACCCGTCTTTGTGCCATTTTACTATGGGCTGCCTTCTTAGTAATTGTTATTCAAGATCATCTTCAGAAGTGCTCCTACCATGGGTCCCATCCATTTTTCAATGATGAGCAAAATCATCCATTGCGTTGGCTTCAACAAGGTAGTCCACATCATCCATCCTAGTCCAACTATGTCATTCTTTGGAACACCTTCAAACGATCGATTGTGATTGCCTTTGGCTGGTATAGAGAGTATCAATGATCTCTGTATCAAAAGTAATTCTTTTTGCCACTTAAGTGAATAAATCTACGAGTCACCTTCCTTGAGGTGCCCCGTTATGGAATCATGGCAATTTTTCCTCGCTACTTTGAAACCCCGTCATTTGCTCTTCCATCCCTCTCGATGTGTTTTGTGTCTCAACGCGAGATGTTTCAACATCTCATTCCGCGAGTTGATCTTGTATAGCTCGATCTTCGAGAAGATCAATCCTAGTATAGTTTCTTTCTGTCGTCATCACGTGGATGAAGATCTCAAAAGCGAGGATGTCAAGATCAACGCATGCAACGAATCAACAACCTTATGGGGTGCAACCTGGATCCTGAAGATTGTGTTGGTCTTGTGTCCCCTCTGTCTTCTTACCTCACGTCTTGAATCTCGGGACGAGATTCTTGTTTAGTGGAGGTGAGTTGTCACAGCCCTAGCTTAGCCTTTGCTTGTCCTTGCATGATCATCATGTCATCATGTTAAATTTTCTCACAAAGTTGAAATGGGGATGACAGAAACCCCCAGCACCACTTAAACCAACTAGGGTTACTAAAATACTTTTTCATGAACCTGAAATGCCCTTCTAAAATGTTCATCATCTTTGCCTTGGGTTAGAACCTCTACAAAAAATGGTGCACACTTTTCTAGGACAGTCTGGATTTTTTAATTAAATCATAGGTATTTGAATTTGGACATTTAAATTCTATAAAATATTTGAAATGTCCAAATAATCTTGAAAGCATTTGAGGGCTGTTGGAAATATTTTTCAAAAGTGCCCACAATTATTTTCTGGATTTTACAAAATGAATTAGTATTTTTACTAATTCAAAACAGAGAAATAAAATAGAAAACTGAAACAGAATAAAGGAGAGAGAGAGAAACCCACCTAGGCCTCGCCTGTGCTGGCCCAACCCACCTGGCCTGATGCCAGTCATCCCTAACCTCTGCCAGTAGGCAGAGGCAGGACAGCGCACGCGCGCGAGGCGCCACGCCTCCTCCTGCTTACCGCCGACCGCCTGGAGCTGGCTAGGGACGCCAAGCACGTCCCCAAGCCCCACCTTCTCGCTCGCGTCCCCATTCCCCGCCTCTCTCTCGCTCCGCACCTCGGACCCGAACGCATCCGTCGCCGCCGCTCACTGCCACCGCGCCCACCCCCACCCCCTTGCCTCTCCGACGCGCCCCCGAGCTCCGCCTCATCGCCATCGCCATCTCCGTCGACGCACGCGACGCCAAACGCCCCCAAGCGACGACCCGAGCTCTTCTTCAACCTCTGGCCGCCGAAGAACGGCTTCGCCGCACCGCCCGCTCCGGACCGTCTCCGAGCTGGCCGACCAGCTCATCCGACTCGCCGTGAGGCACTGACCCGAACCCCCCTCCTCTGCGCTTCGTTTGCACGCTGTAGCCGTCGCTCCACCGAAGACCGAAACCCGCCGCCGCCCGCGCTCGTCGCCGGTGCTGCTCCGGTGACCATTTGGTCCCGGGCATGCGCCCATCGTACTCACCGCACCACATAGACGCCATATGTGCTAAACGCACATCGCCACGGCCACCGCAACCGCGTCCCCGCTCGCTGCCGACTCCGGCCGCCGCAAACCTCGTCGTCGGCGCTGCTCCCGGCCACCCCAGGTCTCGCCACCTTGCCCGTTGGATGCGCCACTCCGCCCTCTTCCCGTAGCCGCTCTCTACGCGCCAAAAGGACCCCTGTAGGTGGATCCCGATGCGCTCTGCCGCGTCTGGCCTCGCCGGCGGCTAAACGCCGATGGGTTGACCGATTTGACCGGCGATGTTGACCCCTTCTTGACCAAGTTTGACCTCCTGAGTCACTGACGTGTGGGGCCACCTCGCTAACTAACCTGGTTTAGTGCTAATTAACCTAAGTTTGTTAGTTAGACACTGACACGTGGGCCAGGCCCTGATTAACTTAGTTTAGCATTTAACTTAGTGCTAATTAACTCGGTTAATTAGTGGTGTCATTGACCAGTGGGTCCCCTAGGTCAGGTTTGACTTGGACGGCGCCTATTGACCTGCTGACATCAGCATGACCTAATGTTGTTGCAGTAATACATTTTCTGGATTTATTATTATTCAGGAAATTCTAGAAAAAGCTACAAACTTCAAAAATTCGTAGAAATTAATCTGTAACTCCAAATGCAAAGATTTATATATGAAAAATGATCAGAAAAATCCAATCTATCCACTGGTACTGGTCTCATGCATCATAAAGCAACTGAACCTTGCTGTTCAAGTGAAACAAGTTAATGCACCTTTATGACTTCATAAAATGGGTTTGCATTTGAATCTTTGGTTCAAATGGACTCATTTCAATCTGTTTTAACTTCCATTAGTACAAAACACATCCATATTGCCATGTCATAGCACGCATCATATTGTTGCATATCGTCATGTGTTGATTGTGTTTGATGTATCTTTCGTGGTAGGTTCTGCCTCCGAGGATACCCACGATTATCCGACTGCAGGGCAGTATCCTACTACCACTCCATCTGGCAAGCAAAACCCCCTTGTTCATTCCAATACAATCCCACTCCCTCGCTCCTGCTCTCTTTTACTGCATTAGGACAACAACGATTCAACTGTTACTTACTGTGGTAGTTGAACCCCTTATCCTCTGCATGACCTCTCATTGCCACAGTAAATAGATGAAACCCACTAGCATGAGTAGGAGTTGTTTGAGCCCTGATATGCCTACTCATTCATGCTTGTTTGTCATGCCTGCTATTTCTTAGAGTTGTGTCAGGTCTGATTCATTGGGAATGAATCGGAGGTGTGTGAACATGTCCTACTGTTGTGAGCTAAGTGTGTGAACACGATTTGGTAAAGGTATCGATGAGAGGCCAGGAGTACATGGTGGGTTGTTTCATTGAAACCGTCCTTAAGCACTGAGATCTGTATGTGTGATTCAAGATTCAGCTACTACCATGCATTGGGCCCGAAACCAATGGACCCTCTCGGCTTCTTATCCACCCTTGTCCTCTGTCAAGGAGTTGCAAGTAGTTTCTGGTGTTTGTAGTATGCTGGAGGTCGTGCGCAGCGCTGACCCGAGGGGTGGGCCGTGATGCGGTAGGCATGTGGCATGGTGTACCGAGCGCCCGTTTGGTGTCTCGGGAACCCTGCTCACATCGTTCGGGGCCGTATGTGGAAACCTCGGCCGGACTCCCTTCGGATGGAACCTGAATAGGCGATAAACCTCGACTAGAGGCTTGAGTGTTTAGGTAGGCCGTGGCCGACACCCTCGCTGGGCTTCCGCTTGAAGGTTGCCGAGTACATGTCGTGTAAACGGTGATAAGTGGTGAGAGCGTGTGTGAAGAAGTACACCCCTGCAAGGTTAACATCATCTATTCGAATAGCCGTGTCCGCGGTAAAGGACTACTTGGTTGCCTATACAGTTCATAGACAAGTGAAAGTGGATACTCTAAAATGCGCAAGATAAGCGTGAGTGCTATGGATGGCGTTCTCGTAAGGAGACGGGAGCAGATCCACAGTGGTGTATTTATATGGTGAATATGTGGACTCGTGTGCGCCACCTCAAAAGAGTTACTTGCAGTCATAGTTTAGGATAGCCACTGAGTCAAATCTGGCTTTTTGCAGTCAAACTCCACCACCCCCTTCGTTGATACTGATGCATATGTAGCTAGTTCTGATGTAAGTCTTGCTGGGTACATTTGTACTCACGTTTGCCTATTTTATGTTTTGCAGAGAGACTTCAGTCTCACTAGTAGTTCCGCGTGGACTTCGACGTTAGCTTGATGCCTCAGCTACGATCTTGTGCCCTTGGCAGGATCTAGTAGATAGTCAGGCTTCTCTGCCTTTTTCATTTGTAGATGTCTGTACTCAGACATGTTAAGCTTCCGCTTGTGCTTTGACTTGTATGCTCTGAATGTTGGGTCATGAGACCCATGTTTGTAATATCTCGCTCCTCGGAGCCTATTGAATAAATACTTGAGTCGTAGAGTTATGTTGTGATGCCATGTTGTATTTACACATATCGAGCATATTGTGTGTATGATTGAAATGCTTAGTATGTGTGGGATCCGACAACCTAGTTGTTTATCCTTAGTAGCCTCTCTTATGGGGAAATGTAGTCTTGTGCTTCCATGAGCCATAGTAGTCCGCTATAGCCCGGTTCACCGGAGTCCTGCTAGCCCAGCACTACTGCTCCGGAACACTTGACTAGCCGACATGTGATTCACTTCGTTCCTGTGTCTGTCCCTTTGGGGAAATGTCACGCAGTGACATCCGGAGTCCTGCCTAGCCTGCTACAGCCCGGTTCACCGGAGTCATGTTAGCCCCAGTCCTACAGCCCGGATTCGCACACTGCTGACCGACATGCTCGATGTTGATTCATGTATGCCTGTCCCTGTAAGTTAGTGCCACTTTGGGTTCACGACTAGTCATGTCGGCCCGGGTTCTCTGTCATATCGATGCTAGCGACACTATCATATCCGTGAGCTAAAAGGCGCAAACGGTCCCAGGCCATGGTAAGGCGACACCCGTGGGAATACCATGCGTGAGGCCGCAAAGTGATATGAGGTGTTACCGGCTAGATCGATTTGACTTGGAATCGAGGTCCTGACAGTGTGGCCGCGGGCGCGGCTCTGACTACCCGTGCACAAGTAAAGGGGTCAAAAGGAGAGCCCCTACTTTTGTACACCGACACATGCTCGTGCCATTTAGTAAATTTTCATGCCTTTTACAAGGAATGGACAGATATTTCGATGAAATGTGTGGCAATAGTCAACCACAAATGTCTGTTTGTTGGGTTTTCAACTATAGAAAAAATGAAATAAATGCTTAAAAAACATAACGCCTGGCATGGTGCCATGGTATGACCTCACCATGCCCTGGTAAAAATTTGACAAGGTTTGGCTTATCTCGTCATGCACGCCCTTCATAACTCGAACCATCACAGAGGAAGTTCCATGCTTTCGAGAGGGAAAATCCCCAAGATTGAAGGGGAATCCTAATTTCCGTCCTAGTTTGTCATTCAGTTTTTTTCCAACGATCAACATACCGCCTCAAATGCAACGTGTTCAAATTTGACATTTTCCCGGGCTCATTTACCATATTTAGGGGATTATGTGCGTTTTCTAGGCATTAATGGACATAATTCAAATACGAAAATTCGGTGCATGAAAAGGTGCACAAGAACGGTCTGGAAACCATGCTCGTGTTATTTAGCACATTCTCATGCCTTTTACAAGGAATGGGTAGATATTTCACGGAAATGTGTGGCAATAGTCAACCATAAACGCGTAATTGACTTGGTTAACAACTATACAAAAAATGAAACACATGGTTGGAATACATGACGCCTGGCGTGGTGCCATGGTATGGCCTCACCATTCCCTGGTAAAAATTGGAGAATGTTTTCCTTACGTCGTGATGCGCGCCTTTCATAAATCGAACCATCACCGAGGAAGTTTCATGGTTTCAACGGGGAAATCATCAAGATTAAAGGGGGGGTCCAAATTTCCTTTGTCCTTTGTCCACGAGTTTTTTTCTACGATGAACATACAACCTGCAAATCACCGTGTTCAAAGTTGGCACTTTTCCGGGTTCATTTGCCATATTTAGGGGATTATGTGCATTTCCTAGGCATTAATGCGCATAATTCAAGTTAAAAAAATCGATGCATGAAAGGGTCCACAAGAACAGCCTAGAAAACCATGCTCGTGCCATTTAGTAAATTCTCATGCCTTTTACAAGGAATAGACAGATATTTCGATGAAATGTGTGGCAATAGTCAACCACAATTGTCTGTTTGTTGGGTTTTCAACTATAGAAAAACTGAAATAAATGCTTAAAAAACATGACTCCTGGCATGGTGCCATGGTATGACCTCACCATGCCTTGGTAAAATTTTGAGAAGGTTTGGCTTATGTTGTCATGAACACCCTTCATAAATCGAAACATCACCGAGGAAGTTCCATGCTTTCGAAAGGGAAATCCTCAAGATTGAAGGGGAATACAAATTTTCTTCGTTCTTTGCCCTGGAGTTTTTTTCTACGACGAACATACACCCTGCAAATCACCGCGTTCAAATTTGGCATTTTCCGGGCTCATTTACCATATTTAGGGGATTATGTGCATTTTCTAGGCATTTAGCGCATATAAATCCTATCCAACTATAGGTGCACGGGTGTGATGTGAGGGATGTGGATTGCCGTTCGATCGCGGCACATCCAACGGTGCACACACGCGATCCGCGTGGCTGGGGTTCCGGCCAATCATAACGCAACACACAATAGGCTCAGCGCACACTGTTTCCGGAAGCGACGGAGATGAACCGTGTGCGATAATGAACGAGCAAAATTGTTAGGGAAGCCAAGTTTCTGTTATCGTTTGTGGTTGAGCTCTTGAATACCACCGCACTGTACGGCTACCCGGCCCCTCCCCCCAAGAGCTCTCTCCAGGCGTCGTCCATGGCACCGAGGCGCACAGTAACTGGTAAGGAAGCGATGGCATCCCGCAGCGCCGTGTTCCTCGCCGCCCGCGACCGCACACATGGTAAGGAAGCGATGACATCTCGCCGCGCCAAGTTCATCGCCGCCGGCGGCCAGATAGTTACATGGGCGGACTTTGAGGCTGCCATGGCCGAATGGGTGGCGGATCTAGAGGTGGCCAAAGCGGCACAGAAGGAGCGGAAAAGGCAGAAAGCAGTCAAGAAAAGAGGGTCCCGCCGCTACAAGAAAAAAGATGTCGCACGCCATGGTGAGGATAGCTTGGCGGAGATCAAAGCACGGTGGGCTGCCGCCTACAAGGCCGGGAAGGAGAACGCCGGTGTCTGGCCAGCATGCCCTGATGGCAGCTTGTGAGAAGTAGTTTAAGTTTGTAGTATTAGAGCAAACTACCAGTAGTAGTACTTTAAGTTTGTTGTATTAACGTACAACGTCGGGAAGAGCATCCTTTAAGGGCTTTGAGCGTTGATTAGCATGTGTGCCCGTGTGTGTTTTTTGCGTTAATCATTAGCAGTTCACAAAACACACGGTTTCTATGCCGTACCCGTCTGCGTTTTTTGCGTTAATGACCCATAAGTCAGTTACCTGTGCGATATTTCCTAATAAACTAGGCGTACCATTGACCGAAAAAAAATCAAGTACACATGTACAATTTTTTTGGAGACGGGATCTACCAGCTTTCTTTTTTTCTCGCACACGAGTATTTTACACGCTTCGTCTGTGTTGTGTGTTTCCCCCACCCAAGTTTCAAATTTTGCACCGAAATTTTCATTAGGCGCGCGATTTTAGAATTTATTCCTCCAACCACATCCCCTTCCCCTCAGCGTCCCCCCTCCCTCGCGCATCCCCCTACTGGCATCTCAAACCGCTGCCGCCGCAACCACAGCTTCAACCACATCTACGTTCTGCTCGGATCCAGTCAGGTAACGCACCGATATCTATCACGCCCCCGGCCTGATTGCTTAATTGGCGCCTGCGAAACAACCTCATGCCTCCAAATCCCCCCCGCTAGGAGCTGATGGCGGTCCATGGCGCAATGGCCGCTGTGCGTGTTGACCTGGAGGAACACCTCGCCTCCGCCGCCGCCGCCGACATGGTGCAGGCTCTGGCCCAGATGAAGTCCCCCCAGCGACTACCGCCAGGACTTAACAGGTAAGATCTGACCAGTTAAATCTTACCAATACCACTTGCAATGGCTATGATTTGTACGGTTGACGTATTAAGCATGTGCGTGCCTTGTTTATTTCAATAGTACACATTGTGTGATGTTCAAAATTACCGTGTCCAGCTCAATTTCACTAATACTAGCAACAAACATACAATACATGACTCAGGATATCACTAAAGATGCTGCCCATTTGCTATTTTTAGTCGATGCTAACCCTGTTGCACTTAACATGCCTGTCCATGTACTTACGCAGGATCATAACGGCCGATGCTTTTGTTTGCCGTCGAGTTGAGCTGCATCCCATGTCTTACAATATTTCACATAATTTGTGCAATTGCTGTTAAACTTCTACCCATTTACTGGTTGCCTATAGGTACACATGTCAGTGGCACTGATCCACGCTTCGACCCGGAGGAACTGCTCGCCTCCGTCGTCACTGACTTTGGGCGAGCTCTGGCCAAGATGAAGTGCCCCAGCAACTACCTCTCAGGACTTACCAAGTATGTACTCACCAGTTCAATCTTACCAATACCAGTTGCAATTAATGGCTATGTTCTGTACGGTCGATGTATTAAGCATGTTCTAGTAAACATGCCTAACACGTTTTTGCTACTTTCCCTACCTTTTTATAGACATCTGGGCCATTCTCTGCTCTGGCAGCACCTGCCTTGTGATGTTTAACTATGCCAATTGCATTTTTATCAGTACCGGTTTCAATGTCTATTAAGCATGTTGCAATTAACAGTTGAATCCATTTTTAAACAGTAGCATTTCAATGGCTACAAACTTACAAAACATGAGTTAGGATGTTGTCGGAGTAATGGGCCACGAGTAGCCTAACCCGAGCCCCAGAACCTTTCAGGACATCGGGGCCGGCTGCACCCCTCAAGACGTCAAGATAAAGCGCCGCCTTCTGGCGGCCGGCTGGCCGAACGGCCGACTGCCGGAAGACGGCCGTGCTCAGGAAGGCGGCTCCAAGACGAGCCGAGTCCTAGTAGGCAGCCTGCAGAGAGGCCGGCTCCTAGCAGCCGGCCCATGGCGCCCTCAGAGTCTGCGCCCCCATTAAGACGACAAGACAGGGTGAGGCTGCAGCATAGCCCATTACCCCCGTGTCCAGGGCCTGGCGTGGCCACAGTGTTCCGTACAGGCAGAGATCTCCGCCCGGCGCGGCACTATTGCCACTCCGCCCCTGACATCATTCAATCAGGCAAGGCCCTGTTCACACGACCGCTTGTCGGTACGGCCCGAAGACGGCGGACCCTACCGGTCAGCGAGAGCCCAGAAGACGGCGGGAGCCTTACCAGTCGGACCCGGGGGAGGCCGGCTCCCAGCAGCCGGCCCGCTCCTTCCCCGGGCCCCACGCGCCATTAACCAGATAAGACGCGGAGTGGCTACAGTGATCTCCCACCAGGCGGCGGGACTGTAGCCACGCTCCCCTGACCAAGCAAGCATCATTAGCATCACGGCTACTGTAATCAGCAGCCGGCAAGACCCGCGAACGGCGGGGGCGGCCTGTTGGCTCCGTACCAGACCAGTCGGCAGGGCCCACGAGGTGGCGGGCCCCAGCTGTCGGCGGAGAAGCCGGCAACAGGAGAGACTGACAGCCGGGTCCTACATCCCAGGGCTCCCATGCAAAGGTTCGAACCTGTTAGAATTAGATTCACACCTAGGGGAGAGAAGAGCAAGCCTTGCCTTCTTCTAGCTCTAGCATACAGCTTAAGGAGCGCCATCGTACTCACTCGTGCCTTAGTGATCATGCGGAGACCCTGCAGAGCAGGACTAGGGGTGTTATCTCCTAGGAGAGCCCCGAACCTGGGTAAAGTGCGCCGGCGCTCGTGTCTACGCCTCATCCAGCTTCCAGGCACCGGCGACGTTCTACTCGCTCCCACGATGATAAGCCATCCATTAGCATATGTCGCACCCAACCCTCGACATTTGGCGCCCACCGTGGGGCGAGGTGCACCGTCTCCCGGAGACCTGTTCTGGATGGGAACCCTATTCCTTCCTGGCGAGCGGAGCCAGCCCGACACGCCGGATGGCGTCTGCACCGATGCACTGCACGGTGCAGAGGTCGCCTGCGCGGCAAGCTGCCTCGCCGATCTTGTCGGCGAGATTCGCCTCTCCGACGAGCCCGCGTCTGATGCGGGCACGGAGGGCCCTAAGAGCCGCCTCGTGAGCCTCCTCGATCAGCTCCATGTCGCCAGCGAGCCTGCTGTGGACTTGGAGTCGGTTGGCTCCACCGACCCGATGCTTGTCAACTCGGACACGGCGTCGCTTGACGCGTTCCCCACCAACGTGGTGGTCTAATACAAGCCGGTTCCTCGCGCGGACAGCGGCGGCAGCACCGTCACGGAAGTGCTCGTCATCAGCCACGGCGAGAACTCTGGTGGAGGTGGCCAGGATCCGTTGCAAGCGGCGATGCAAGACCTGACTGTGCCCATCCCGGAAGACGCCGACGCCGAGATGCTGGAGGCACGCCGTGTCCAGCTCGTCGACAGCGCCAACCGGTTGGCCAGCATGAGACGCCTCTCGGAGGCTTACCAGCATGAGATGGACCGTGCTGTCGGTGGCACGCCAGCTCCTGGTGGGCCTAGCCGCATTGGCCAGATCCGGCAGCGTGGCGCGACCATCCCAGCATGTTGGGGACTGATCGTCCCGTCTACGCCATGCCTGCGGAGAACACATGAGCTGCCCAGGCGCCAGCCGACGAGCTAGACAAGCTCGAGGGTGACGAGCGTCGCCACATGACAGAGCGAGTCCAGCAACTCCTGGACGCGGCTGCTGAGCAGCAAGAGGCCGGGTGCTGCACTGAAGCGCCCAACCGGCGAAACGACGACCCGCCTCCTCGCCGAGACCAAGGCGCGACATCCTGGACGCCGACTGGTGACGTCCGCGATAAAAGAGACAAGGAGCCGGCTGCTAGCCGCAGCCGGACTCGCATCACCATCGAGCGCGACCAAGACGGCCGCCCAAGAGCAGTGCAGCGACGAGACGACTGTCCGCCTCCTCCTCCCCGCAGGGAGAGGCGCATTTCCCCACCGCCTGTTGATCACCCGTCACTCGGCGACCGCCTTGGCCACCGAGAAGGAATCGGAGAAAATGATGCCTGCCACCGGATCGCTTGCCTCAATCGATCCCTGCCGCTAGAAGAAGATGAGCTGGGCCCGCCTTGCTTAGGCCCCCGCATCCGAGACGAACCTTTCCCCAAAGGGTTCACGCTCCCGAGAGATACACCCAAGTACAGGGGCTCCGTGAAACCGGAGGACTGGCTTGTCGACTACTCCACAGCCGTCAGCATCGCGAACAGCAACAAGCGCGTTGCCGTGAAGTAAGTTCCGCTCATGCTCCAGGGCACGGCCCGAACATGGCTGAACAGCCTGAAGCCCCGCAGCATCAACAGCTGGGTTGATTTCACTGAAGCATTCATCCGCAACTTCACCAGCATGTACAAGCGGCCGCTCAAGCCCTGCCAGCTCTCCTTGTGCGTCCAAGGCCCCAACAAGTCGACTCGCGACTACCTCACGCGCTGGGCCGAGCTGCGCAACTCTTGCGAGGGCGTGCACGAGGTGCAGGCCATCGAGTACTTCACTGCCGGGTGCCGAGAGGGCACCCTCCTCCAGCACAAGCTCCTCCGCGACGAGCCGGCAACCCTCGACGAACTGGTGATCATAGCAGACAAGTATGGCACGGCCGACTCCTCCATGAAGGTGGAGATCCAAGTTAACGCGTCGGGCAAGGTGGCCCCTCAAGCTCCTCGGACCACGGCTGGTGACACCAGTCGGCGACAGCAACCAAACAACAACAAGCACAAGGCCATGCAGCCGACTTACATGAGCCGGCAGGTGGCAACAGTCGAAGATCAGCAGCCGGAAGGGCAGCCTCCCCCAAGCGCCAGAAGGGTGGCAAGCCCAACTGGTTGCCCGCCTTCTCATACAAGCAGACCCTTGATGCACCCTGCAAGTTCCACAGTGGCGCGAAGCCGTCCAACCACAACTCTCGGAAGTGCCACTGGCTCACCAGGATCGCCAAGGGTGATGGACTCCAGCCCCCTCCATCTGTCGGCCCGCCGCTTCCTCCTCCTCAGCAGCCGGCGGTTCGGCCAGTCGGCATGATACAAGATGAGTGCCCTGAAGAGCATGAGGCTTATGTCGTGTTCACCAGCGTGGCCGACGATTGGCGCAGCAGACGGCTGCAGCAACAAGAAGTGAATGCAGTAGCATCAGAGACCCCTGAATTCATGCATTGGTCTGAGAAGCCCATCAGCTGGAGTAGAGCCGACCACCCGGAGGTGATGCCCAATCCTGGCTCTTATGCTCTGGTGTTGGATGCCACCTTTTCCACGGAGAGGCGAGCTGCTCGCTTCTCCAGAGTTCTGATAGATGGCGGCAGCAACATCAACATCCTGTACAAAGATACCATGGAGAAGTTGGGAATCAAGCAGAGACATCTTCAGCCCAGCCGGACTGTTTTCCATGGCATTGTTCCAGGCCTTTCCTGCTCAGCAATCGGCAAGACTCAGATAGATGTCCTCTTCGGGGACAAAAATCATTTCCGCCGAGAGCCAGTCTGGTTTGAGGTGGTGGACCTTGAGATCCCTTATCATGCACTGCTTGGCCGGCATGCCCTGGCCAAGTTTATGGCGGTCCCCCCTATGCTTACCCGAAGATGAAGATGCCGAGCTCCAAGGGAATCCTGACCATAGCAGGAGACTACAAGAAGTCATCCGTCTGCGCAGCAGAGAGCAGCCAGTTAGCCGAGTCCCTCATGATCACGGCTGAGAAGCGGCTCCTTGATTGGGTTGTGGCAATGGCCGGCAAGCAGCCAGAAATATCACCCAACCCCAAGGAGTCGGAAGCTGAGGGATCGTTCAAGCCGGCAAAGGAAACAAAGAAGATACCCTTGGACCCGGAGCACCCGGAGAGGCACGCTGTCATAGGTGCAAACCTTGACAGAAAATAGGAAGGCGAGCTTGTTCATTTCCTTCGTGAGAATCGGGACATCTTTGCATGGTCTCCCAAGGACATGCCAGGTGTTCCGATGGAATTCGCCGAGCACAAGCTACACGTCCGGTCTGATGCCAAGCCAGTCAGGCAGCCCTTGCGCCGCCTGTCAGAGGAGAAAAGAAGAGTTGTTGGAGAAAAGATAGCCCGTCTTCTAGCACCCGACTTCATCATGGAGGTGTTCTTTCTAGAATGGTTAGCTAACCCAGTCCTAGTGCTGAAGAAGAACAAGCAGTGGCGCATGTGTATTGATTATAACAGCCTCAACAAAGCATGCCCCAAAGATCCCTTTGCCTTACCAAGT
Source organism: Aegilops tauschii subsp. strangulata (assembly GCF_002575655.3). Classification (NCBI taxonomy): domain Eukaryota; kingdom Viridiplantae; phylum Streptophyta; class Magnoliopsida; order Poales; family Poaceae; genus Aegilops; species Aegilops tauschii. The sequence continues at coordinate 364,698,225 of NC_053035.3, read as the reverse complement.
GATAGACTCCACAGCCGGAGGCGAGCCATTGAGCTTTTTGGATGCATATTCGGGGTATCATCAGATCAAGTTGAACCCGGCCGACAGGCTGAAGACCGCCTTCATCACGCCGTTCGGAGCCTTCTGCTACCTGACCATGGCGTTTGGCTTGAGGAATGCCGGTGCCACGTTTCAGCGTTGCATGTAGAAGTGCCTCCTCAAGCAACTTGGCAGAAACGCCCACTTCTATGTGGACAATGTTTTGGTGAAGACGGAGAAGCGTGGAATGCTGCTAGAAGACCTCAAGGAGACCTTTGAGAATTTGTGCCGATTTCAGATCAAGCTCAACCCGGAGAAATGCTGTCGGATGTGGGGTTCCGGCAAACCCTTAAGGTTCAAACACTGGGGTGCGCGTGAAGTCTCTCCCTCCTACCGATCTACGCTCTAGCTCGCTAAGATCTTGCAGACGAACTCGACGAACTCGCAACACAGAAAGACACGAGGTTTATACTGGTTCGGGCCACCGTTGTGGTGTAATACCCTACTCCAGTGTGGTGGTGGTGGATTGCTTCTTGGGCTGATGACGAACAGTACAAGGGAAGAACAGCCTCCTGAGGTTGAGGTGTTCTTGTGCTTGTGAACTTGTGGCGTGAGGATTCGATCTCAATGATATGTCCTTACTGTGGTGGCTAGCTGTACTTATATAGGCCCTGGTCCTCTTCCCAAATATCGAGCGGGAAGGGAGCCAACAACGGCGGGCAAATTTGAAGGGGGACAGCTAGTACAAGCTATCCTGCCAAAAGTGGTCTTCGCCTGCGAAAAGCTCTGGGGTGACACCGTCTTGGGCTCCACGATGACCTCCGCCTTGCCATCCTCCTGGTCTTGGTCTCGTTGCACCAATATGGCAACCTTTGCCTGATGCCTCGGTACTCTTCACTTGCGCTGGCCTCCTTAGCACCAAAGAGGAAATAGGGATGCTGCGCGCATTGGCGCCCGCCTGGCACCCGCCTGGTACCGTTCGTCATGGCTCACATCACGAGAGCCTCGTGAGGTTTGCCTCGCCTTGGTATCTCCGCTCCTCGTGAGCCTGTTTGGCTAGGCCACTCCAGAGGTGGTCTTGCATCCTCCGCCTCGCGAGGGTCTTGGGTGCCTTGTCGACGAAGATGGGCTGTACGGCCTGCTGCTTTGCCACGCTGTGGGCGACAGGCAGGCAAGTCTGGGGACCCCCGTTCCCAGAACGCCGACAGTAGCCCCCGGGCCCAAGGTGCGCTCGGGCTTGGCTTCGCGGTGAAGCCAAGGTTCAAGTTCGGAGCACCGCGGGCCCCAAAAGCCTGCGACCTCGGTCGACGCGTGGCAGTTGATTGGACGTGGGCGTCTCTGCTTCGCCATGCTGCCTCGGCAACTGCTTGCCCTGACAAAGGCTGGCACGGGCAGTTCTTTCCTTCATTGCCTCTTCCTTGCCTCACTCCAGATCCCCTTTCTCGCTCTTTGCCGCCGCTATCTCCAGATCCGCTCCATCCTTGCTTTGCATCTGTCGCCTGTGGCGCCGCGCAAGGCCAAGACTTCCTCAACACCGACTTGGTACGAGCCGGCCCTCGAGGCGCCCACCGTCATGGAGAAGAGCCTCGCCTCTGTGCGCCTGCTGACAGCGGGCAAGAGCAACGAATGGGGGAAGACGGAGCTCCGGCTCGCGTCCGACGAGCCAGAGCCTGAGGGGAGCACGTTCTTCCCCTTCTTCTCGAGCAGCGTCGCCGTCGGGTTGGTTCCTCCCTTCTCTGATTTCTTTTATGAAGTCCTCGACCATTACGGGCTGCAGGCGTTGCATCTCCATCCCAACACTATCCTCTTCCTGTCCATCTTCGCCTACTACTGTGAGGCGTACCTGGGCGTGATGCCGTCCGAGGGTCACATCTCCGGGTGCGCTAACTTTGTTGCGTGCGGCAAGGCCAACTTGATCTCGAGCACCGACAAGAGGGCCGAAAACATTCGATCCAAATGGGTCATGATGGATGCCCAACGTGCCGATCCGCGCCTGGCGTTGCCAACGGAGGCGCCCCGGCAGGGCAAGGGGTGGCCCAAGGCGGAGCTTGTCGACGAGCGGCCATCGTTAGTGTTGGGCCAGATGATGACCGACCTGAAGCCGGGCAATGCGAGGGCGGCCAAGATAACGAGGGCGATGCTCCTGAGGTAGTTCTTGACGCTGCGGGGTGCGCCACTCTAGGCGCGCGCGCGCCCCCTCTTGGAGCTTGAAGAAAAGGAGAACAAGACCCGCCTGAGGCCAGGGGACCTGCCTGGCGATGACTTGGACGCCGTCCTGCGCCTCATAGTCGGGGACAACCAGGAGTATCCACCTAGCCTTCCTTCCGCTGTTCAAACGCAGGGACAGGGAGGAATTCGTCACCTCCACGCCGACTTTTGATGCGCGCGGGCTGGTGTCGCCGGCGCTTCCGGAGCTCCTATGGCATAGAACCCGGTGGAGGTGTCTTCTGGTGAGTCCCGCTGAGAGGGGGACGAGGAGGAGGACTCGGAGAAGACCCTAGAAGAGGTGGGGGATACTTCCTCCCTGAGCAAGGCCGAGATTCTCCGCGCCCTTCCTGATGATGCCGAGGCCGATGCCTTCCAAGGGGAGAGAGCAACCCCTCATCCCGACGAAGGGTAGGTCATCGCTGGTGGCCCGTGGTGCCGCCTCCGCCCTGGCACCTCCTGGGCTGGCTCCGGCTCCGCCTCTGCTCCGCCTGGTGCCCCCGGAGCCCGAACGCCTGCTTCCCAGGTCCCGAAGCTGTCAGGCTTCAAGCTTCTCAAGCGGCCAGTGGAATACGTCGCAGTTGATCGGTAAGTGTCTCAAGCTTCGCCTTGCCCTTGCTTGTACTCGTCGCTTCCTGATACTCGCCCTTGATTGATCAGGCTGATATCTTTGGCGAAGAAGAGGAAAGAAGACGCAGTGGCCGTGCCCTCCGCGGAGAAAGGAGGCAACAGCGCCCGCATCTCCCCGGCCCGATCGTCCTCGCGAGGCCAAGAGGAGCATCGCCACGTGGAGTCAGCCCCCATGGCCCCGTAGGCTCCGGAAGTGACGGTACTTGGCGCGGCTGACGAGGTCTGAGCAGCTCTGGAACCCGCAGTCTCCCAAGCCCTGGTGATGATGTCGGTTCCTCCCACTGCTGCATCTCCACTCCCTGGTCCTTCTGCTCCTGCTGCCGTCTTGGAGCATGCCCTTTCGGAGATGACCCAGCTGCAGGCGGATCTCCTGAGCACGGACCCGCGCCTGGTGGCCGGGTGTCTGGAGTTGGCCTCCGGCTGGCTTCACTCCGACTTGGCAGTTCGCGCGGCGCTGGGCCAGGCTGCTGCGGCTTCAGAGAAGGAGAAGCAAGGAGCGGCCAGAGCTGCAGCCAATCATGAGGCGGCGCTGAAAGACGCCAAGGCTGCCCGTGACCACTGCCAAGAGCTGGTGGGCGAGTTGCAGAGCCTGCGCGACAAGCACGCCGAAGAGGTGCGCTGCCGCCAAGCGAAGGAGGAGGAGATGAAGGCCCGGGAGGAAGCCGTCAAGAACCATGATACAGAGTTGGCGGAGCTGGGGAAGAAGCAGGCCACCGAGCGCCACCGGTCGGAAGAGTCGGAGCAGACGATGAGGACGAGGGAGGCCAATCTTGACGCCAAGGCGCGAGTCCTGGCAGAAGACCACGTGGCCTTTGCCGATCTCGAGAAGAGGTCTCGCACGACGCTGAAGACGCTCTACGAGCACGGCCTGGAGAAGCCTCTGGACACCGACGAGGACGGCCCCGCCCAGCTGCTCCCTCTCATGGTGAAGGCGCTTGAGGAGGTCGTTCATGGTCTCGGTCCCATGGCGGGGGCAGAAGCTCGCGTCCCGTCTTCAACCGCGCTGAACCGCGTCTTTAGCCACCTGCACCTTCGTGACCCAAACGCTTGCCTTGACAAGTTGCTGGAGCCTGTAGCTGAAGATCAATACGAGGCGGCTGCCGCGGCCGTGCAGGATCAGGTGGGGGCCTTGCTGAGGAGGTTCCGCGGCTTCGTCTCCGCCCCTCCATCCGGCGTCTTCGACCTTGCAGCTAGTGGTGAAGGTGAAGACAAGATTGCTCACGAGGGAGCACCTTCCGCGGGCGATGGCGACGTTTAGAGGTGACCTGCGGCCATTCTTCTCGTTCTGTTCCTGCGACATGTATCAGGCCTCGTGGAGGCGTTTAGACTTTTCATTTGGTATCATGAGGACAATACGCTTGTAATATTTGCTTCGAGATTTTGTGATTTCCTTCCTATTTGCTTTGCGTTCTGCGTCGGCAGAGCCCGGCCCCGCGCATACCTCAACCGCCATTGGGCCGACCGGAGACCAGGACGGACCAAGGAGTGACGGGCTACGTGACTAGTTAGGCTCCTCAGTCGCGATGCTCAGGAGTCCCCCTTGACGCGCAAACAACATATAGGGAGAGTTTGTGGGGATAGATTAATGTTCTACGTCGGCAGAGCCCGGCCCCGCGCATACATCAACCGCCATTGGGCCGACCGGAGACCAGGAAGGACCAAGGAGTGAGGGGCTACGTGACCAGTTAGGCTCCTGAGCGCGATGCTCAGGAGTCCCCCTTGACGTGCAAACAATTTCCATACCTGCCCTCGCCGAGGCCTCGGGAGGGGCCCGCGATGCCCAGGTCCGGGGGACCTGGTTGGGTGGCATGCGCTTGGGCGTGACCCGAATGCAGCCCCCATGCCTAGCCCCCATGCGCGGCTTTCCCGTGGGGAGGCATTGCGGTAAGGCTGGGCGCTGAGCTCTGGGCTCCCTGAGGTTGGCACGACCGTGGGGTCGCCCTCAGTTGTTTATCACCAGCGCGGAGCATAGTGCTTCCGCTTGTGCACGGGCATAGCTGCTCCTCGGCAGTGTCGACAGCTAGCGCGGAGCATGGTGCTTCCACTTGGGCGAGGGATGGGGGCCCCCCTCCGGGAGGAGCCCCCGGGACGTGTACAGCCCCGCCCTGACACGGGGCTTGCACGACAGGGCTGCGAGGTGTATCTGGGCACTCGTGAGCCAGCGCGGGACTCACGAGGCCCTACCTCAAGGCGGGTTGCGCCTGGTCTTGATCCTTGGTGACTGTATGTTCCTGCAACGCGGTTAGATGCAAGCACTCTACGTCCTCAGGTCCCAGCCCTCGAGCGAGCTCAGCCGCCGCTGGTATGCCAGGTCGCGATGCCGTTGTCAAGGCCAGGGGGTGAGGGCTGGAGAGCCAGTAAGAGCTCCTGAGTCGCGATGCTCAGGAGCCCCCCTTTTAATGTGCAAGCGGATTGCATGGGATAAACGGACCCGCAACGAGCGGCAATCGAGCAGGCGATAGCCGTTGGCAGGTTAAGCATGGAGAGCAGATCGACTTGGATAAATGCAGGAAGATACATGCCACTGGGTCTGGCCCGAGCGGCTTGGGGATGATGCAGCCCGAGGGGCGCCCCCAGCAAAGTAAACTAAAGACATAAGCAAAAGGGATACATGCCACAGGGACGGACGCATGTGGCCTGGGAATAATGCAGCCCGAGGGGCGCTCCTAGCTTAAACGAGCTTGGAAGATGTCACCTGGTTCTGTAGACGAAGTAGAGTTGGTGCAGCTGAAGGCGTGCATTGAAGGAATGGCTCCTCATGAGCCACCGGGACCCTGAGCCTCGGGAGGCTCCAGGGGTTCAGGAGGTTCCCTGAAGACCGTCTCCATCTCTTCCAGGACGGCGTGGTACCTGGCCTCCTGAGCCACCAGGATACGCCGTAGGTTGCGCTGATAGGCTGACGCCATGCTTGTCAAGCCAAAGGGCATGCGAACGTAGCCGTGTGGTGGGCCCTCACTGCGACCCACACGCGATGGCCAGAAGCGCTCCTGAGACGCGGCCCTGTTGAGCCCTGGAACGTTGACGCAGACGCGCAGCTCGGCATCCTCACCTGGATGGGGAGCTGCGCCTTGTGAGCGGCTGTTGCCGCACATGGCTCTTGCTTCTTGCAGTTCCTGGGTGGTCTTGGTGATGAACTCCTCGGTGGTGGGCACTCCTTGCCCTGTGCTCTCCTGAGGAAGGTGTGCCGTGAGGCACGCTTCCAAGCGGTGCCCAAGCGCCTCCCTCGTTAGGTTGGCAAGGTTTGAGGCTCTCTAGAAGAGAGCCCCCGAGCCATGCCTGAGGGGGCCGGGCGCGCATTCCTATGCGATGGAGGGAGGCGCCCCTAGAGCGGGCACGGCTGCTTCCTCTTAGGGATGGCCTCCAGAGGGCCTCCACTTCTGCTGTCGGGGTCATCGATTGTTGCAGCTTGAAAGGCACGCTCAAGGGAGCACACTGCATCCCTCTCTTCGCACGAGACCGTTATGATCCCTCCGCTTCCTGGCATCTTGAGAACATTGTAACCGTGATGAGTGGCTGCCATGAACTTGGCCAGGGCTGGATACCCGAGGATGGCAGTGTACGGCAGGCGGATGTGCGCGACGTCGAAGTCAATGAGCTCGGTGCGATAGTTCTTGCGCTCCCCGAAGGTGACAGGCAGGCGGACCTGCCCTATCGGTGTGGTGGAGCCGTCGGTCACTCCTGAGAAAGGCTTGGTTGGCTGGAGCTACTCATATGGCACTTGGAGGTTGTCGAACGTGTCGACAGACATGACGTTGAGCCCTGCGCCGCCGTCGATGAGAGTCTTGGTTACTTGCACATTGCTGATGACTGGGGAGCACAGCACAGGGAGGGCGCCAGCGATGGCCGCGCACTTGAGCTGGTCTGCCGAGTTGAAGGTGATGGCACATTGGGACCACCTGAGCGGGTGCTTGGCCTCGAGCTTGGGGAGCACCACGTTCACCTCGCGAGCGAACTGTTTGAAGATGCACTGAGAGGCTGGGGCCTGGGCACCGCTCAAGATGCAGGCGATCGCACACGGCTCCTGGAAGCCCCCATCCCCCTCATCCTGGTGGTGGTCGTCGTTCCTCCTTGGTGGCGGCAGCGAGGGAAGACCGGCGTTGCCCTGTGGGCGATCCTCACGAGGCGGGTCCCTCCAGGCGCCCTCGCGAGGTTGGTCCTGCCAGCGGTCCTCACGAGGCCAGTCACGCCACTCCTGGCGCGGGCCACGGTCGTCCGAGCTTCCGCCTCCGCGTCCTCCTTCGTGGCCATAGCCCCGGTCGTTGCGCTCGGGGCGTCGACCGTAGCATCCTTCACGTATGGCTCTGAGCTCTTGGCAGTCACTGGTGTTGTGGGTGTTCAGGTTGTGGAAGGCGCAGAACAGTCGGCCATTCTTGGATGACTCGGGTTGATCTCTGCCTTGCTTGGTGTCGGGCTCCGCTGCGAGCACTACTGCCTCTTTGCGCTTCACGTCCTTGGCCTTGGCCTTCTTCTCCTTCGCTCCTACAGCTGGCAGCTCAATGAGAGAGAGGCGCCCCTCCTCAGCTCTTGCGCACTTGGTCGCCAGGTTGAACAGCTCCTGAGATGTGCAAATCTCCTCATGGATAGCGAGCTCTTCCTTCATCTTGACGTCACAGGCGCCGTCCGAGAACGCGGAGATGATGGCTTCGTCCGTGACCTTGGGGATCTTGAGGCGGGTGTTGTTGAAGCGCTGAATGTACTTCTGGAGGGTCTCTCCTCGCTGTTGCTTGATGCGGCGTAGATCACCCGCAGCCGATGGGCGGTCGCGAGTTCCCTGGAAGTTGGCGATGAAGCGGTCGCGCATCTCGTCCCAGTAGGAGATCAAGCCGTGCTGCAGGTTCAACAGCCAGGAGCGGGCTCCATCCTTGAGAGCCATGGGAAACCAGTTCGCCATGACTTTTTTTGTCACCGTTGGCATCTTCGATGCTCAGCTCATAGAGCTGCAGGAACTCCGCGGGGTCGGCGGTGTCGTCGTAGCGAGGAGGCAGATCCGGCTTGAACTTGCCTGGCCAAGCGACGCTACATAGCTCGGGGGTGAAGGCGCGGTAGCCGGCCGTGGTCGCCGGGGCCCGCTTCTGAGGTGGAGCTTGGTCTTGGCGAGGTCCGCGCTGCGCCACTACAGGCGGCATGCGGTCTTGACAAGGTGGCGCGGGGAGCGCCGGTGCAGCTTCTCGCGGCCGCGGGATTTCTTGACAGCTTCTTTCTTCACGCGCGGGCGCCGGACGCGGTGGATCACGCCGCGGAGGCGCGCGCCTTGGTGCCAAGGCACCGTCTTGGGGTTGCGGTGGTGGAGGCATGCCATGAGCCCCGTCACCCGCGGCTGGTTGAGGAGGCGGCAGAGAGTGGGACTGCGCCGGAGAGCCCCCTGCGGCGCGGACGAGCTCGGCGATGCGGTCGAGCCACTCCTCGTAGAGGTCGTCGACGGGGCGGTAGCGCAGGAGCTCATTCGCCGCGATGAGCGCAGCCCGTGCCTCCATGGGAGCGCGGTGCGCGTGGGAAAAAGAACCGGCAGGGGTCAGTGACAGAGTAGCGGTGCGGCCGTCCTGCCGCACCGAAGGATGGAGCGAGGACGCCTGAAGCTCGTTCCCCGCCGGGCCAGTGGTAGCGTTCGCGGCGGGAGATGGAGAAGGACGAGGTGGCCCGCCTACGGGAGCCGTCTGAGCGACGCGGGCGGAGAGGGCAGCCCGACGCTCAGCTCGAGCACGGCGACCGTCTGCCATGGAAATGACGGAGCAATGGAGCAACAAACTGATGGAAGGGAAACTACGGCGCACACCCTACCTGGTGCGCCAAATGTCGGATGTGGGATTCCGGCACCCCTTAAGGTTCGAACACTGGGGTGCGCGCGAAGTCTCTCCCTCCTACCGGTCTACGCTCTAGCTCACTAAGATCTTGCGGATGAACTTGACGAACTCGCAACACAGAAAGACACGAGGTTTATACTGGTTCGGGCCACCGTTGTGGTGTAATACCCTACTCCAGTGTGGTGGTGGTGGATTGCCTCTTGGGCTGATGATGAACAGTACAAGGGAAGAACAGCCTCCTGAGGATCAGGTGTTCTTGTGCTTGTGAACTTGTGGCGTGAGGATTCATCCCAATGATCTGTCCTTACTGTGGTGGCTAGCTCTACTTATATAGGCCCTGGTCCTCTTCCCAAATATCGAGCGGGAAGCGAGCCAACAACGGCGGGAAAATTTGAAGGGGGACAACTAGTACAAGCTATCTTGACAAAAGCAGTCTTCGCCTGCGAAAAGCTCTGGGGTGACGCCGTCTTGGGCTCCACGATGACCTCCGCCTTGCCGTCCTCCTGGTCTTGGTCTCATTGCACCAATATGGCAACCTTTTCATGATGGCTCGGTACTCTTCGCCTACGCTGGCCTCCTTAGCACCAAAGAGGAAATAGGGACGCTGCATGCACTGGCGCTCGCCTGGCACCCGCCTGGTACCGTTCGTCATGGCTCACGTCATGAGAGCCTCGTGAGGTTTGCCTCGCCTTGATATCTCCGCTCCTCGTGAGCCTGCTTGGCTAGGCCACTCCAGAGGCGGTCTTGCATCGTCCGCCTCGCGAGGCTTGGACACTCGCGAGGGTCTTGGGTGCCTTGTCGATGAAGATGGGACGTACAGCCTGCTGCTTAGCCATGCTGGGGGCCGCAGGCAGGCAAGTCTGGGGACCCCCATTCCCAGAACACCGACAAATGCGTCTTTGGAGTACCAGCCAGCCAGCTTCTTGGTTTTATGGTCTCAGAGCGCGGCATAGAGTGCAACCCTATGAAGATCAAGGCCATCGAGAGGATGGAAGTGCCCACCCGACTGCTGGACGTGCAAAAATTCACCGGCTACTTGGCATCCATCAGCCGTTTCATCAGTCGGCTGGGCGAGAAGGCTCGTCCCCTGTACCAGCTCATGAAGAAGACCACTTTTTTCGAGTGGAACAACCAGGCGGTTGAAGCTTTTCTCCAGCTCAAGAAGATGTTGACCACTCCGCCTGTCCTAGCGGCTCTCACTCCTAAGGAGCCCATGCTCCTCTACATCGCCGCTACCAGCCGGGTATTCAGCACAGTCATAGTGGTGGAACGCAAGGAAGAAGGCAAAGCACTACCAGTCCAGAGGCCGGTGTATTACCTTTGTGAAGTGCTGTCCGCCTCCAAGCAAAACTACCCCCACTACCAGAAGATGTGCTATGGCGTGCACTTTGCCGCCAAGAAATTGAAGCCATATTTTCAAGAGCACCCAATCACTGTGGTCTGCACTGCTCCCCTTGCCGAGATCATTGGAAGCCGAGATGCCTCAGGCTGAGTAGCCAAATGGGCCATAGATTTGGCCCCCTACACCATCTACTACCAGCCTCGCACCGCCATCAAGTCACAAGCACTAGCCAACTTCCTCGTCGATTGGGCCGAGACCCAGTACATGCCACCAGCGCCAGACTCCACCCATTGGCGAATGCACTTTGATGGTTCCAAGATGCGCACCGGTTTGGGAGCCGGCATCGTCGTCACCTCTCCCAAAGGCGACAAGCTCAGATATGTGCTGCAAATTCACTTTGCTGCCTCCAACAACGTAGCTGAATATGAAGCACTCATTCATGGGCTCCGGCTTGCCAAGGAACTCGGCATTCGCCGGATCCTGTGTTATGGAGATTCCGACTTGGTGGTCCAGCAATCGTCAGGTGATTGGGAAGCCAAGGATGCAAACATGGCGAGTTACCACTTCCTCGTACAGCAACTCAGTGGATACTTTGAAGGGTGCGAGTTTCTCCATGTGCCAAGAAATGACAATGAGCAAGCTGATGCCTTGGCACGGATCGGCTCCACCCGGCAAGCAATACCAGCGGGCGTCGCCCTACAACGCCTCCTTAAGCCGTCCATCAAGCCATCGCCAGAGTCGGATTCCATCTTTGTGCCGGCTCCTCCTGAAGCAGTCGGATCCGACTTGAGGACCCCAGCAGCCGGCACGGGGAAATCGACAGGCGACTCGGGGGCTGCAGTAGCCGCACCTGGCCCGAGGACTTCAGAACCCGGCCCGGGGACTGCAGTAGTCGGCACGGGGACTTCATCGACTCAGCAAGCGGCAGCCAACTCCAACCCGCTGCCTCCCGGCCCAACCGCCCTCGTGCAAGTAGCAGTCCTAGCAGTGGAAGAAATTGCAGCACCTTCATGGACCCAGCCCATCCTCAACTTTCTGGAGAACAAACAGGTGCCGACTGATAAGATCTCGGCCCGGCAAGTGCAACGCCGGGCAGCAGCATACACCATAGTCAACAGTGAACTTGTGAGGCGTAGTGTCACTGGTGTTTACAAGCGCTGCGTAGAGCCGAAGCAAGGCCAAGCAATCCTCAAAGATATCCATCAAGGCGAGTGTGGCCACCATGCGGCTTCAAGAGCCCTCGTGGCCAAAGCTTTCCGCCATGGTTTTTTCTGGCCGGCTTCTCTAGAAGACGCCAAAGAATTGGTCTAGAAATGCAAAGGGTGCCAGAAGTTCCGCTCCAAACCACATCAGCCGGCTTCTGCACTCAAGACTATCCCCATTGCCTGGCCCTTTGCCGTCTGGGGCCTAGACATGGTGGAACCATTCAAGACGGCGCGTGGCGGCATGACTCATCTGCTTGTCGCGGTGGACAAGTTCACCAAGTGGATAGAAGCAAAACCAATTAAGAAATTGAATGGTCCGACTGCTGTGACTTTCATCTCCGATATCACCATCCGGTATGGTATACCAGACAACATCACCACCGACAATGGCACAAACTTTGCCAAAGGCACCTTGGCCCGTTTCTGCGCGACGCAGGGCATCTGACTGGACTTAGCGTCCGTTACCCATACGCAGTCAAACGGCCAAGTGGAGCGAGCAAACGGCCTCATTTTGTCCGGCATCAAGCCCTGACTGGTCGAGCCTCTGGAGCGTTCGGCCGGATGTTGGCTCGATGAGCTGCCGGCCGTCCTCTGGAGCCTGCGCAGAACTCCGAACAAGTCAACCGGTTTCACGCCTTTCTTCCTCGTCTACGGTGCCGAAGTCGTCATCCCGATGGACATAGAATACGACTCCCCTCGAGTCACCATGTACACTGAAGAGGAGGCAGAAGAAGCACGACAAGACGGCGTCGATCTGCTGGATGAAGGCCGGCTGTTGGCACTCAGCCGGTCCACCATCTACCAGCAGAGCCTGCGTCGATACTACAACCGGAAGGTCAAGCCAAGATCCTTCCAAGAGGGAGACCTTGTGCTCCGACTGATCCAGCGAACAGCCAGCCAGCACAAGCTCTCAGCACCTTGGGAAGGCCCCTTCATCATCAGCAAGGTGTTGGGCAACGACTCCTACTACCTCATGGACGCTCAGAAGCCTCGAGCACGCAAAAGACATGACTCCGGCAAGGAGACGGAGCGACCATGGAATGCAAACCTCCTTCGAAGGTTTTACAGTTGATGAAGTATGTACCACGCCAACTTTTATATTAAGTACGAAGACTCCGGGTCCCCCGAGAAGAGCTCGGGGACTGCCCTCTTTTATCTATATGATAAGTATTACGCCTGTCATTGTGATATTTCATTAGTCCGTCTGGCACCGGGTTCGACCAGTCGACCCGGGGACTTGCCGCCTTGTGCTATGTAATGCTTCCTGCAGCCGGACAAGTAATGCGTTGGCACTTAAGCCCTCTCCTGTCAGAAGCCGCAGCTCGCAGAGCGGCTGTCCGGCGGGCAGGAGTAAAGGCAGAAAGAGTGTCTGCATGAAAAATGGCTAAGGATCCAAAGCGTGCACATAGTTCAAGCCGGCTTCCCGCGTCGCCAACCGGCTGCTGAGCAGCCGGCCGGACGGCTTCTACTTAACTTGCTAGAAAACTCTAACTGGCTAAGTACTTTCCTCCCCGAAAGTCGCTAAGTACTTGACCCAGCCACAGTCCGCAGAGCGGCTGTTCGGCTGGCAAGACGGCAACCAAGGGAAGGCGGCAAAGGAAAATAGCCAAAAGAGCAGAAAGCAAGGAAAGATATAATTTGGCAAATATATTTACACATCAAAAGGCCCGTGGCCAGCATTCAACAGAAGTTTGAAATACACCCCGCGGGTGGAATTGTGCGAAGTTAACAAAGTTTGTCGAGACTGATAAGCAGGAAAAAACAAAGATAAATTGGCAGCCTAGGGAGCAGCAGACGGGTTCGGTGGAACGGTGGAGTCGGTGGTGCCGGTTGGTGGAGCGGCCGGCTGGTCAGTCTCCACTTGGTCGCCATTAGTAGCAGTCGGCTCGCTCGGGCGTGGCTCGTTGCTGTTGGCGCAGTCGAGCTGAGGCTGGCCGTCCGCTCCGACCTCTGGCGCCTCCTCTTTACCTTCCTCCTCCTCGTCTTCTTCGTCGCCGCTGGAGTCGATCACCTCGGCCGAGTCCTCGCCGTCCTCCGGGTTCAGCCCAAACCATTCTGGTGGCGCCTAGGCGCCGTTCTCGGCCCGCTCCGGGATGAAGATGCTAGTGTTGGTGTACTCGGCGATTGCCGCCGCCCGCTTGACAAGATCATTCTCCACCGCCACCAGCTCCTCCTGGGCCTCCTGTCAAAACGTGGTCAACTGGGCTAGATTCAGCCCAGGGTACCACGCCTTGACGAACTCCAAGGCCCGGCGTGCTCCAGCCCGGGCCGAGGAGCCCTTCCAGGCCTCAAGACGGCCGGCCGCCACCTCCAGCCAGTCGGTAGTCCGACTGGGAGTGTGTGGTGCCGGCATGTCCGGCCACAGGGCGGCGATCGCGTAGGCGCCGACACGCTGAAGACGGCGTAGCATCTGATGAGCCGGCTGGAGACGGGCATGGATGCTAAAAAGCTGCTCACTGAGGGTTCGAGGGGCGTCGGCAGCAATCTCCGCACCTTCCGCCCTCCGCCCTTCGCGATCGGCCTCGATGGCCCGATTGGCAGCGACGGAGTGACTGGGGAAGAAGTCTGCTCAAACAGAAGAAAAAAGCCAAAGTTAGGAACAAGAAGCCGGCCTGATCAGAAGTCGGTGGCTCGAAGAAGAGTAAAGAGGGAAGCTCACCATCAACCATGTCTTCAATCTCGCCGAAGCCGGCAGTCAACATCGCCTCCTTGTCGGTCCAGGCGGAGCGTTCGGTCTCGAACTCAGCTAGGAGATTGGCCTCCTTGTCGGTCCAGGCGGAGCGTTCGGTCTTCTTAAGAAGCTCCACCTGCCCCGCTAGTTGCGTGACCAGCCGGTCACGCTCTTCGGTCAGCTAGCTGCAGTCCGTCTCCTTGGCACGAAGCGCGGTGTTGGCTTCGCCCAGCTCCTGCAGCAGGGCGGCGTTGGCCTCTGCAAATGTAGAAAAAGAAAAAGACATCAACAATCAACAAAGAGAGATATAGTTGCTGGGAAGATCTGGCCCGACTGCTCAGCAGTCGGCCCGAATATCGGGGACTACAGCCCGCGGGTGCGCCAGCGCGCCCCCGCAGAGAAAGAAGTCAACGAAAAGAAGAACAATCGCTGGGGAGATCCGGCCCGACTACTCAGTAGTCGGCCCGAATCTCCGGGACAACAGCCCGCGGGTGTGCCTGCGCGCCCCTGCAGAGAAAGAAAAAAAAGACTTACTCCGGCTTTCCGACAAGTCGGCGGTCCGTTGAGTTAGCTCCAGGACCTTGGAGTTGAAGACGGTCGCACGGAGGTTGTGATAATCTTCCAATGAAGATATCAGATAATGTTAGTACTCGGAGCTTGCCAATTAAAGTTCCGAGCCGCCTGCTCAGCAGCCGGCTTGAAACTCGAGGACTACACCTAGTGGGTGCGCTGGCGCGCCCCCACGAAGAACTATAAAAATCAAAGAAGTAAGAAATATACCCGGACGGCTGCTCGCGACTCTAAGAACGCATTGTTGCAACACTTAAGAGCGTCGGCCTCGGCATGAAGCTTGGCTTGGACGTCTAGGATCGCCCGGTTCAAAGGGCCCGTCCCGCCTCCCCACACCCAGCCAGTGGGCATGGTGCTGGACGCCTCGACATCCGGGATCGACGAGCTCGCGGCGCCGGCTTCCAACGGACGTGGCGCCGAGGCCGCCTTCGCAATCCGGTGGCTCATCGGGGTGTGGACCTCAGGAGTTGGGCCCGTCACCCTCTCGTCTCCGGCTGGTGGCGCTGGCGGATTAGCCGGCTGCTTGTCTCGCTCCTCCTTAGAAGTAGGCGGTGGGGGCACGATTATGTCCGACATGGCGACATCGCCTGTCGGATGTGGGGTTCAGGCAAACCCTTAAGGTTCGAACACTTGGGTTCGCGCAAAGTCTTTCCCTCCTACTAATCTTCGCCCTAGCTCGCTAAGATCTCGCGGACGAACTCGACGAACTCGCAACACAGAGAGACAAAGATTTATACTGCTTCGGGCCACCATCGTGGTGTAATACCCTACTAAAGTGTGGTGGTGGTGGATTGCCTCTTGGGCTGATGAAGAGCAGTACAAGGGAAAGAACATCCTCCTGAGGTTGAGGTGTTCTTGTGTTTGGTGACTTAGCGGGTGAGAGCTGGGTGAACTCCTCGATCCCCCTACTGTGGTGGCTAGCTCTACTTATATAGGCCCTGGTCCTCTTCCCAAATATTGAGCGGGAAGGGAGCCAACAACGGCGAGCAAATTTCAAGGGGGACAGCTAGTACAAGCTATCCTGACAAAAGTGGTCTTCGCCTGCGAAAGGCTCTGGTGGTGACGCCGTCTTGGGCTCCACGATGACCTCCGTCTTGCCGTCCTCCTGGTCTTGGTCTCTTTGCACCGATATAGCAACCTTTGCCTGATGCCTCGGTACTCCTCGCCTGCGCCTGCTTCCTTGGCACCAAAGAGGAAACGAGGACGCTGCGCGCGCTGGCACCCACCTGGCGCCCGCCTAGCACCGATCGTCATGGCTCACGTCATCAGAGCCTCGTGAGGTTTGCCTCGCCTTGATATCTCCGTTCCTCGTGAGCCTGCCTGACTAGGCCACTCCTGAGGAGGTCTTGCATCGTCCGCCTCGCGAGGCTTTGCCCCTCGCGAGGGTCTTGGATGCCTTGTTGATGAAGATGGGCCGTATCACTACAGGAAACAGCTACTTTGCCGTCTGCCATGGCGGACGGCAAAGGCTCGAAAGGCGGACGGCAATGACCTTTGCCATCAGCCGCGGACGGCAAAAGGCTCCGGCAAAGAAGGCTACGGTAAACAGCTGCTTTGCCGTCTGCTTCCTGGCGGCGGACGGCAAAGGCTCTTTGCCGTCCGCGGCGGACGGCAAAGAGGGCGGACGGCAATAATTGCGCTGTCAGTCCGTTAAGTGGCTAACGGCAGACCTTTGCCGTCCGCCGCATACGGCAAAGAGCCTTTGGTCTTTGCCGTCCGCCTTATGATGTCATGTACACGTCACTAGATGGCAGGTTCTTTGCCGTCTGCCACTGATGGCAAAGTGCAGGTTCTTTGCCGTCTGCCACGGACGGCAAAGTCTTTGCCGTCTGCCACTGTAGGCAAACTGACCAAATGGGTCAGCTCCCAGGAAGCACAGTTGGCTGCCACGTGGCTTCTTTGCCGTCCGCGGCAGACGGCAAAGGCTCTTTGCCGTCGGTGGCAGACGGCAAAGAGCCTGCATATTGTCTGTTTTTTCTGTTTTTTATTAAATCCCACAATTTGCAGCACATATCACATATATAAGTTTCATATCCAGCACATATCCAACACATATCTAGCACATATCACATATCCAGCACATATCACATATCACATATCCAGCACATATCACATATCACATCAGTTTCATGCATACACATTGTTCATACATAAGGAAGTTCCATCCATACACATTGTTCCATCCATATATATATTACAATGCAAAGTGTCATGAAGATAGCAAGCTAGATACAATGCAAAGTTTCATCAAAGGCACTCCATCATAGCAAACTAGCTTCCATCAAGTGAATGAAATCTGCAAAATGGTAAATAAGAAAGTTAGAAATAGGTGACTAGAACAAGAAGAAGACTAGAACAAGAAGTATATGTCATTTATGAGCTAACTTAGGTGAAATGGATCATATATGAGCTAACTAAGTTGAAATGGGTTGTTTATGAGCTAACTTAGTTGAAATGGATCATTTATGAGCTAACTTAGTTGAAATGGGTCGTTTATGAGCTAACTAAGGTGAAGGGCATCGTTTTCTAGCTAAGTAAGGTGAAATCGGTCATTTTGGAGCTAACCTAGTTGAAATGGATCGTTTTTGAGCTAACTTAGTTGAAATGGATCGTTTTTGAGGTAACTAAGGTGAAATGGATCTTTTTTAGCTCACTTAGGTCAAATGGATCGTTTTTGAGCTAACTTAGTTGAAATGGATCGTTTTTGAGCTAACTTTGTTGAAATGGATCATTTTTGAGCTAATTTAGTTGAAATGGAACGTTTTTGAGCTAACTTAGGTGAAATGGATCATTTATGAGCTAATTTAGTTGAAATGGATCTTTTTGAGCTAACTTAGGTGAAATGGGTCATTTATGAGCTAACCTAGGTGAAATGGGTCGTTTATGAGCTAACCTAGGTGAAATGGGTCGTTTATGAGCTAACCTAGGTGAAATGGGTCGTTTATGAGTTAACCTAGGTGAAATGGGTCGTTTATGAGCTAATTATGCAATTTTTGACATAAGTAAGCTAAGTACATATCGTTTTAGAGCTAACTTAGGTAAAATGGATGGTTTATGAGGTCAGTAAGCTTATTAAGTCATTTTGGAGGAAAAGAAGCTAACTCTAGGTCATTATGGTAAGCATATTGGAGGAAATAAAGCTAAGTCTAGGTCTTTATGCATTTGTTAAGCAAAACACTAGAGAAACTTACCGTGATCAGGGAGGTGTAGGAGCGGGCTGGCTAGTGCCGGTAGCTGGAGAAGGATCATGCGATGCGTTTCTGGAGTTAAGCTGCACCAAAGATCATTTCCAATGTCTCGTTAGCATTATGACACTCAAATGTTAAGACTAGCAAGTAATGTCCATTCAAATTAAACTCACCGTGGTCCCAGGAGCAATCACTGGCATCGGCGGAGCGGTCTGACCGGTCTTCTCGCACACAGACTGCACATTTGGTTTTGACGACTCAGTCATACTAGTTAGTAATGAGACAAACACTACATGAATGTTTTGGCTAATCTGCAGAAGAAACTTACCACAAGGAGCTCGTACATGGCCCTTGCCTGCATGTCATTCCGTGCCCTCTCCTCCTCCATCATCTTTGTCGTCCTCTCCTCCAACTCTCGCTGCCTCTCCGCCGCCTCCGCCAGAAGTTTCTCCGTTCTATCTCTCTCACTCTGTATAGCAGCCTGCAACACCACTCACATGACCATTTGTAATCATTGATGGAAGCGCACACAATGTAATGGAGAAAGATAGCTGAGTACGTATCACTAACCTTGATGGCGAGTTGCACTGGCCGTTCACGAGGCCTTATCTCAGGAGCGGAGCTCGACTGGCGCGCCTTGATCTCTGGGAGAGTGCTAGGACAACGGATAAGTCCATCTCCAATGGCTATGGAGCCATGGGACCTCCCGCCACCAGATATCATCACCAGCTCTGGATCAATGGGACCCTGGCTCGGGTTAAAGTCCTCCCCTTTCCTCGCCTTCCCCTCATCTCTATATCTCACGAGCTTGTTGTGGGAGGAGATGTTGGTGAAGTTGTTTGCATCATCGAGGTCAGACTGAGAGAAAGCCTTGACTTTCTTGTAAGAGCCAGTGTGGGCCATGGCATACAGGTCGTACACCTCTGGCACCTTATCCGCCTTATTGTGGCGTGCCTGAAAGAGAGAAACAATGAAAATTAGTAACTAAAGGGCTCAAGCTAGCATGATGAATGAATTGCATGAATCATGAAGCAAACCACATACCCAGTTGCGCCCGAACTGATATAAGTTGGAGCTGCCTTGATGGTGTGGCACACCTTCCATTTGGGCACGTTTGTCCTTGGCCTGGTTGTGGAGGGCTAGCCATTCTTGTGAGCACCACTCATCGACCAACACCTCCCAACAATCCATCCAATCCGCACACCATCTCGGAGGCGCCTAAGTTAGCAAATAGAAACTTGAGCGCTACGGCTAAGAATTACTAAATGAAGGAACTTAAGTAGAAGGCCTTAAGAATTACCTTCATGTACTGCTCCTTACTCAGGAACTTATCGCGGCACGCCGGCTTGGTCTTCTTGATACCACGCAAGGCGTAGTAGTCTCGAACAGCCTGCACCCGAGCCTCGTGCCGTAAGTTCTGGAGTAGGCGCTTGCAGACGTTCTCGATAACATTTGCGCACTCCTCCTCGTATCCCTCCTCACACCTGTAGAATGTCTGCAATCAAATGAGACAATATTGATTAGTACAATTAATAACTAGCTAGTTGAAGATTTTGAAATGTGTAAAGGAGAAATTACCCAGAACGTCCTGATCACCATGTCTGCCCTCGTGTCGCACACGACACCGTCGATAATGACATCCGGCGGGGCCGGGGCAGCCACGTAGTGCTCCCAGCTCAACCCAAGCTCTGGAAGCCGACCCTCACCAGGCAACGTGACAAACCCCAGGAAGTTTTGCCGGCAAAGAACTCCAAGGACGGAGTTGGGCCGGCGGACACTATGATGGTGGTCCCAACCCCTGCAGCATGACAAGGCCAACGCATTAGTTATTTGAAGAAACGTGAATGCAGAAGGTACAAAAATTTTAAATGCACTTACGTACCTCTCCCCATCAGGGAAGATCAACCACCTCTGCTCGCGGGTCGCCGGCACGGACGGGAGCCGTGTAGCACCACGCTGGTAGACGGTGCCACCCTCCTCCTCAAGATAAGTCGGCTCCCCGCCATCATCAGCATGGCCACTCGGCTCCTCGGGCTGATCCGGCCAGGTACCCCATCCGGACGTGTGCTCCTCCGGGGTCTCGTGGGCCGAACTCTCGTGGGCCGAAGGCCAGTCGACCCGAGGCTCGTGGGCCCAAGACCCGTGGACCGGAGGCTCGTGGACCGGAGTCCGTGTAGCCTCCTCCTCGGACGAGTCCACCCTAGCAGTCACGTGCTCGGGTGAAACAGCTGGGGGTGGCGGCGAGGAAGGCGCCCTAGCAGTCACCCTACCTCCTCTCCCGCGACCACGTGCCCCACCTCCTCTCTTCCTACCTCGTCCCCTGCTGGGCACCGCAGTGGACGA
Source organism: Aegilops tauschii subsp. strangulata (assembly GCF_002575655.3). NCBI lineage: Eukaryota > Viridiplantae > Streptophyta > Magnoliopsida > Poales > Poaceae > Aegilops > Aegilops tauschii. Next base: position 364,678,252 of record NC_053035.3, on the reverse strand, counting down.
AGAAGGGCCCGGCGGTGTGGACATACTGTCCAGCAACGCTCGGCGAAGAGGTACGTCTGGAATCGAAGACCTCAGACCACGCGCCGAGGAAGAAGGAGCCTTGGCGCGCTCCCGACCAGCGCCCACCATCTTTCAACACCTGCCATGACAAACAGTAAACGAAATTAGTACAACATAAAAAAAAGACCGACATGAATAATAATATGTGTATCACTTAAGTGTATCATCATCAAGTACAACATTAAAAAATTTAATACCTGACACTACTAATAATCTCGATCAGTATCATCAATAAATGCATAATCATCATCATCACTATAATCAATGACGGGCTCATAGGGTTCAGTGGCATCAACATGTGCAAGGCCACCTTGACGTAATCGGTCAAGCAATGACAGGTCATCCGCAGCAGTAACCTCTTCTTGTTCCGGCTCTTCTTGTTCCTCCTCTGGGGTGATGTCGGATTCACTGTCACTGTCTACTTCAATGTTTTGGGGTGAAGTATAGCGGTTCTTGAAACGCTTTTTGGAAAGACGTGTCTCTTGGAAGAATTCTCCTTCATATGTGTCTGGGTTAATGTGAGGTTCATAATCCTCTTCCTTTGGGGGAGATAGTCTAGCACGTGGCGGCACTTCATAAACGACATCTCAACCTTTCAGATTTGGATTAGTTTGGCAGGCCCATGGTAGATAGAATACTTGGGTTGCCTGTTGAGCCGTAATATAGACATCAGGAACATCTAAATGGGTGCTTTGGTTGATTTCAACTAGCCCTATATGTTCATGAGTTCTTCTAGTCTCCTTCGGCTGAAACCAATAACATTTGAAGACTACGACATTCGGTGGGTTTTCACCATAGAATAGAAGTTCATAAATTGCTTCAACTCTCCCATAATACTCGGTACCTCCTTCGCCGATAGCAGATACACAACAATTTGTAGACTTTCGGTCGGCCATAGATAGCTCTTTGCCATAGGTACGAAAGCGATACCCGTTGATGTCGTATTTGTCAAATGAACGGACCTTATAGTCAAAATCATTAGCGACTTGTCTCAATTCGGCATCCATAGACTCTGAATTAGCCTACAAGTTTAATATGAAAGGATTGTTGCATTACGCACAAATTAGCGAATGAAACCGGGATAGCCGCCTACAAATTAGCCTACAAGCCTAATAGAAATTACCGTTTGTTTGAACCAAGAGATGAAACCGGGATAGCCGCCACCTTGCTTTGCGAGAAGCTCATACTCTTCGACAGAATCCTTTTGGATCACCGCTCCATACGAGAATAAGGCGACGTATCGACTGTATGAAATATCCAGGAATAAGAGCAGTTCAAAGGAAATAGAAGTTGCGAAACTATGTACCGAGAACTTACTCGATGTCCGGCCGCACTTCTATCAGGTTGTTGAAGATATACAACGAAATGGTCCGCCATTGTTCGTTATCCAAAGATACTGGATTTGAAACACTGGCTGGTGCGAGATTCCCTTTGAATAGGCTGAGGTTGGATCCACCCTTTTTAGGGTCGTCAGCATTGTACCGAGGCTTCGGATTATGCAAATGACGATTTTTGGCTTCGTAGTGTGCTGTCACGAAGTTTGCCGCCTCCTCAGTGATGAATGCCTCAGCCATCGATGCTTCAATTCTACGTTTTCCTCTGGCCATTTGCAAATGCGGCTCGCACAAACCCCTTGGTTTTTGTGAACCATTCAGTGCTCCATTTGTTCTGACCAGTGTGACCTGTGTACATCCACGCACGATCACTCATCTTGACTTTCAGAGCTACTAGACACACAACAAATATATATATATATATAATTCACCATGTATGTATTCATCAGTTGATCTACTTTGTCAATTTTATTACGTCCATGCAACCTACACTCTAATAGGTAATGATAGGTCCTAATCCCACCCGAGTATGTTTAGATTGGGTTCATTTTCCCATGCTATGCCCCGGATCCTACGCAAAATTTCGGCAGCACCTCCCCGCTGTTCTCCTGATACACGTCTCTGCAATAAACAGAGAGGATGTGTACCCGGAGAACAACAGGGGAGGCACTGACGAAATTTATGCGTCGGATCCGGAGCAAAGCATATGGGAAAACGAACCCAATCTAAACATACTCGGGCTGTCCATGGATAGCGTTGGACAATTCGAAAGAATCAAGGTTATAAATATGCAAATGCATGCATATTTATAACTATGACGCTTTCGAACGGGAGACACATATTGGTTACGCATACTGATAATTCAAGACACATATATATCTAGCTATCAAGTTTCATCGGAATAGATCAAATAATTAATGGGGGAGGAGGACATGTCATTTGTGCTCACCCACGAACGAAGGGGCAGAGCTCGTCAAACGCACGGCCAGGTCGTCGAACACCAAACCTCGCAGCGATGAAACAACTGCACATTTAAAACTACCCGATCAACACAATTATATATGATGTTTTTCATAACAAAATCGAAAGATATATGACCTAACTAATAATTCACAAATATATGACCCCGTCGGCTTCTGGAAGGCCAAAGAACACCTTTTCGGGACGTGTCGGGGGTCGGGGTGTCGTGTCGGTCTCGGGGTGCCGTGTCGGGGTCGGGGTTGGGGTCTCGGGGTCGGGGTGTCGGGTCGGGGTGTCGGGTCGGGGTGCCGGGTCGGGGTCGGTGTGCCTTGTCGGTGTCGGGGTCGGGGTGTCGGGTCAGGCTCGGGGTCGGGGTGTCGGGGTCGGGGTCCGGGTCGGGGTATCGTGCTCGGGGTCTCGGGGTCGGGGTGCCGGGTCGGGGTCGGGGTGCCGTGTCGGTGTCGGGGTCGGGGTGTCGGGTCAGGCTCGGGGTCGGGGTCTCGGGGTCGGGGTGTCGGGTCGGGGTGCCGGGTCGGGGTGTCGGGTCGGGGTGTCGGGTCGGGGTGCCGTCTCGGGGTCGGGGTGCCGGGTCGGGGTCGGGGTGTCGGGGTGTCGGGTCAGGCTCGGGGTCGGGGTGTCGGGGTCGGGGTCGGGATGTCGGGGTCGGGGTCGGGGTCGGGGTGCCGTGTCGGTGTCGGGGTCGGGGTGTCGGGTCAGGCTCGGGGTCGGGGTGTCGGGGTCGGGGTCTAGGGGTCGGGGTGTCGTGTCGGGGTGCCGCGTCGGGGTCGGGGTGCCGTGTCGGGTCGGGGTTTTTTCCTCTTTTTTCCTTTTCTTCTTCTTCCTATTCTTCCTCTTCTTCTTTTTTCTTCTCCTCCTCCTCTTCTTCTTCTTCCTTTCCTTTTTCCTCTTCTTCTTCTCCTCCTCTCCTCTTTTTTCTTCTTCTTCTTCTTCCTCTTCTTCTTTTTTCTTCTCCTCCTCCTCTTCTTCTTCTTCCTTTCCTTTTTCCTCTTCTTCTTCTCCTCCTCTCCTCTTTTTTCTTCTTCTTCTTCTTCCTCTTCTTCTTTTTTCTTCTCCTCCTCCTCTTCTTCTTCTTCCTCTTCTTCTTTTTTCTTCTCCTCCTCCTCCTCTTCTTCTTCCTTTCCTTTTTCCTCTTCTTCTTCTCCTCCTCTCCTCTTTTTTCTTCTTCTTCTTCCTCTTCTTCTTTTTTCTTCTCCTCCTCCTCTTCTTCTTCTTCCTTTCCTTTTTCCTCTTCTTCTTCTCCTCCTCTCCTCTTTTTCTCTTCTTCTTCTTCTTCCTCTTCTTCTTTTTTCTTCTACAACCTAAACCTAAAACTAAACCTAAACCTAAAACTAAACCTAAAACTACAACTAAAACTAAATCTAAACTAAAACTAAAACTAAAAAGGAAAAAAAAGAAAAAAACAGAAAAAAACTGAAAAATGGGGGCTCACCTGGGGGGTGGAGGAGGCCGGTGGAGGAGGGGGCGGGGCGGTGGAGGAGGCGGCCTGGGGGCGGCGGCGAGCCGGGGCGGCGGGGGGCGGGGGGCGCGGGGGGCGCGGGGCGGCGGGGGGCCGGGGGCGGCGGGGGGCCGGGCGGTGAGGGCGACGGTGCCCCGGGGCGGCGGCGAGCCGGGGTGGCGGGGGCGACGGGGCGGCGGGGGCGACGGGGCGGCGGGGGGCGCGGGGGCGGGGGGCGCGGGGCGGCGGGGGGCCGGGGCGGTGAGGGCGACGGGGCCCCGGGGCGGCGGCGAGCCGGGGCGGCGGGGGCGACGGGGCGGCGGCGGCGTGGGAGGAGAGAAACGGCGGCGTGGGAGGGAGAGGGAAGAAGCGAGTAACGGGCGGGGGTACGGGCCGTTAGGTAGTAGGCTCTTTGCCGTCCGCCCCCCTTTGCCGTCCACTTTTTTGCCTCTTTGCCGTCTGCTAGCAGACGGCAAAGAGGTGGCCCGTTAAGTTTTTCAAAAACGGGCGGGGGGTGGGGGCCACCTCACTCTTTGCCGTCCGCCAGCGGACGGCAAAGATTCTTTGCCGTCAGCTGGCCGACGGCAAAGAGCTGGCAGACGGCAAAGAGCTTCTTTGCCGTCTGCTTCTGGGTAGCTGATGGCAAAGAGCTGGCAGACGGCAAAGAGCTTCTTTGCCGTCAGCTAGCAGACGGCAAAGAGCTGGCAGATGGCAAATTAGCTGATTCCAGTAGTGTATGGCCTGCTGGCTTAGCCATGTCGTGGGCCGCAGGCAGGCAAGTCTGGGGACCCCCATTCGCAGGACGCCGACAGTAGCCCCCGGGCCCGAGGTGCACTCGGGCTTGGCTTCACGGCGAAGCCAAGGGTCAAGTACGGAGCGCTGTAGGCCCCAAAAGCCTGCTGCCTCGGTTGACGCGTGGCGGTTGGCTAGACGTGGGCGTCTCCGCTTCCCCGCGCTGCCTCGGCAACTGCACGACTTGACTAGTCCCCGCGACATGCAAGGAGAACCATCATTACCTGCGATCGTGGGAGGCGCCGGTTGGCCTTCTTCCGTTATAAATGGGGAGGGGGGCGGAGCCCCTGTCGCCCATCTCTTCCTCGCTTGCTTGCTTCTTCCTCCTCAGTCCATTACTTGCAGTGCCACCAATGGCGCCATGAAGGAAGTTCTCTGCCGCCGAGAAGGGAAAGGCCCCTCGCGGGGGACCCGGCTCCCGGGCGCCCAAGCGCGGACGCGGCCGTCCGCGCAAGCACGCTGCGACCCCCGTCGTGGCCCACCGTCGAGGCGGCGCCGTGGCACACGGGGGGGGTCGTCCCAGCCATGACGGTCCAGTTGATGAGGGGAGGCGTGCTATGGTGGCACGGCCTCCCCGTCCGTGCTCCCACACGGCGGAGGTGTCGCTGGAGTTTGTCGTCTGGTTGGAGAACCCGGCCGGCAACTGGCTCCAACTTCCGCGCTTCTTTGCCGGCGAACTGCTGGCCTCTGGTCCAGGCGGACTCTGGTTGCAGGCGGATGGTTGCTGCAGCAAGGCCTCTTGGGTTGCGGTCGAGACTTCCGCCGCGGGCAACATAGCCCTGGCCCGCGGCTGGCAGACGTTCGCCTGCGCGCGCGGCCTGGGCAGGCGGTGCACCCTCCACTTCAAGTACGATGGTGGATCGACCCTCTATGTGAGGGTGTTTGGGGAAGATGGTCGCCGCGCCGGGTGCTCTCCCCAGGCGAAAGACAGTGAGGAGGTGCTCGGCCTTGGGGACAGTCGGGACGAGGATGAGGGCGCGCCTGCCCTCAGCGGTGATCGTGTCTCGTCCAGCTACGGCGGCTCTTCCTCCGGCGGCAGCTCCAGCAGTGGCGACTATGACCAGCCGCCGCGCCCGCTTTGAAGGCAGCAGTGGGTCATTTCGACGCCGCGCCTCCGTGAAGCGCGAGCAAGGATCCGGCTAGGCTCGGGGTACCGCTAGGGGCCTGCCTCCGTTGATTGCTGTAACGCTACTTTTGTTTTACTCTTTTTCCTGCATCAAGAATGAAACCAGTATGGGCCCAATGGGGCGTGTACAGAACTATGGTTCCTTGGTTATTGCACTATGCGTGTTGTTCCCGTGCCGTGTCGTTATTTGCGCAAAGACAACTTAACCTAGTATATTCAGGACGCCCTATTCCTCACGAGGTGCTTGTTTCCTCGTGTCCATCTTGCCTTGGTGGCCTGCATTCGCTCAGGAGCTGCAAAAACTCGTTAGGAAGTGCGTTAAAAGATTTGCCGTTCTCCCTGGCCCTGACCTGGCGCTTTGTATCATGGTACCCGAGGGGCACGGATTAGGAGAGGTGCGCCAGCTTTTGGCTCGAACGAGGGTGGCTCACGAGAAGGTAGAGAGGCGAAAAAGTGCTCGCGAGGGCACCCGCCTAGCTCCCTCGTGAGGTATGCAAGAGAGAGAACACGGGCAAACCCGAGCCGAGAAAATGCAGTGAGAGGCGAGGGAATCAAATCAGCAAGGAACGCCAAAAGCAAACTTCGATTAAGGAAAAGCGAGCCAACTACGGAAAGCAAATGGAAAGCGGCGTCCGGCACCTAATCTAGTCTTCAAGTCTTCTCACAAGCGCGGAGCTAAGTGCTGCCACTAGGCATGGGCGGGAGCCCCAGGGCCTGAGGCCGGTGCTCCTGAGACTCCGGGGCGTGTACAGCCCCAACTCATTATTACGTGAGAGTGTCACGGGAGGCGATTCTTCACAGGCACCGGGCCTTCTTCACAGGCTCTGGCCTTCTTCACAGGCTCTGGCCTTTCTTCACAGGCTCTGGGCCTTGCTTCATGGGTAGAACTTTCGGAGGTGCTTGATGTTCCAGGCGTTTTGGATAGGTACCCCGTCTTGTGTCTCCAGGTGCACGGCGCCGGGCCTGGAGATGTGGACGACCTTGAATGGGCCCTCCCACATTGGTAAAAGCTTATGCAGCCATTCCCTGGAGAGGACCCGCCTCGGGACTAGGTCACCCGTCTCGAGTGTCCTGGGGCGGATGTTGCGGCAGTGGTATCGCCGCAGCGCTTGCTGGTACCTTGCCGCCCTCAGCGTAGCTTCGCGACAACGTTCCTCCCTGAGCACGAGATCGATCCCCCGCGTGGCGTCCTGCTGCGTTTCGTCGAACGCCAGGACCCGTGCGGAGCGATGCTTGACCTCGTGAGGGAGGACTTCTTCAGCTCCGTAGATGAGGTAGAATGGAGTCTCGCCCGTTGGCTTGGTGGCGGTGGTTCGGATGGACCACAGCACAGACTGGAGCTCTTCATGCCAGCCCCTGCCGCAGGCCTCCAGCTTCTTCTTGAAGGTCCTGGTCATGTGGTCCCTCAGGACCTCCGCGTTAGCGCGTTCGGCCTGACCATTACTCCTGGGGTGGGCCACCAAAGCGTAGCAGATCTGCGTTCCAAGGTTAGCATAGTAGGTTTTGAAGAGGTTGCTAGTAAGCTGCAAACCGTTATCTGTGATGATGCGGTTGGGGACCCCAAAGCGGCTCATGAGGCCCTTGATGAACATGACAGCAAAGCCGACAGGGATGGTACGGACTGCTTCCACTTCCGCCCACTTGGTGAACTTGTCGATGGCGACGTAGAAATAGCGGTAGCCCCCTGGCACCCGAGGGAACGGGCCTAAGATGTCCAGCCCCCAGACCACGAACGACCATGTGAGTGGGATGGTTTGGAGGCCCTGAGCAGGTTGATGGATTTGCTTGGCATGGAATTGGCAAGCTTCGCAGGACTTCACCAGCTCGGCTGCGTCGTTGAGTGCTGTAGGCCAGTAGAATCCGCTGCGGAACACCTTGCCGACGAGGGTCCGTGACGACGAGTGGTGTCCGCAGTCCCCGCCGTGTATGTCAATCAGCAACTCCCTTCCTTGATCGCCGGAGATGCAGCACAGCGTGACATCGTTCGGTCATTTCCTGTATAACTCGCCGTCTTGGATACAGTATGTCGTGGCTTGCCGGGCACGCGCTCCGCGTCCTCTTTCTTCTCCAGAAGCGTCCCGTGCGTCAGGTACTTCTTGAATTCCTTGGTCCAGCATTCCTCCTGGGGCTCAAGCGCCAAGAGCAGCTGAGCTCCTGAGGTCGGGTCACAGGCTGGGGCTCCCGTGGCCGGAGGCTGTGGGAGCTCCTCCCGAGGCTGAGTCCTGCTTGAAAGTGGTGGTGTAGCGGATGGCTTGAAGAGCCGATCCTCAAAGACACCGGGCTCTTGCAGTTGCTGCTTGAATGCTCTCCTGGCGATGTCGTCGGCTTCCTTGTTGGTGCCTCGGGGCACGTGCTACAGCTCCAGGCCAGAGAACTGCTTCTCCAGCTTGCGCAGCTCCGCGAGGTAGGCCTCCATATGCTCGTCCTTGGGCTCGTACACCTTGTTGGAGAAGTTGACGAGGAGTTGCGAGTCACCTCTGACGGTGAGGCGCTTCACCCCTAGAGCCGTCGTAGCCTTCAGGCCAGCTATGAGGCCTTCGTACTCTGCGATATTGTTAGAGACCTTCTCGCCGTGCTAAAAGCAGAGCTGGACGGCGTAGTAGAGCTTGTGCTGGGTGGGCGCGATGAGCACTGCTCCAGCCCCCGCGCCCTGGTGCGCGAAGGCGCCATCGAAATACATGACCCAGCCATCTGGAGCATCGCTTCCTTGGGAGGTGGACCGGTCTTCTCCTTTCGCAAGTGTCGGGGCATCCGTCCATTCTGCCATGAAGTCAGCGAGCGCGGCCCCTTGATGACCCTGGTAGTGCTGAACTCCAACTGGAATGCTTGCAACTCGATGTTCCACTCAGAGACCCTTCCAGCTGAGTTAGGGCTCCTGAGTACCCTCTCCAACGGGTAGGCTGAGACGACCTTGATGGGGTGGCCCTGGAAGTAGTGTCGCGCCTTGCGTGAGGGCCCCAGGAGTGCGAGCGGGAGTTTCTGGGGCATGGGGTAGCGTGCCCTCGCGTCCCGTAGTACAGTGCTGACGAAGTATACCGGGTGTTCGACAAGGGCAGGCACACTGTCGAGGCTCGGGTCCTGCGGAGATCGGGGCATATCCTGAGGTGGAGGGGTTCCTGAGACCTGACTATCGTCGGGAGCTTCTGTGATGTTGCCCTGCTGAGCTTGGTCTTCCGCTCCTGATGCCTTTGTTGCGCCTTCCTAACCCTGCGCCACTTCAGCTCCTGCTTGGCGCAGCACGCCCTTTGTTTGGCACTCCTCATGAACCGCCACTAGCGCCGCGCTGGTGGAGTATGGGGTGGCGGCAAGGTAGAGTACCAGAGGCTCGAGAGGTCGTGGTGCCACCATCACCGGGGGGCTGGTAAGGTATTTCTTGAGGTCTTGGAAGGCCTGGTCAGCCTCCGGGGTCCACTCGAACGGGCGCTTCTTCTTCATGAGCTTGAAGAAGGGTAAGGCACGCTCTCCTAGTTTGGATATGAAATGCCCTAACGCGGTCACCCGCCCTGCTAGCTTCTGCATCTCTTTGAGGGTCTGTGGTGGGCTCATGTCCTCGATGGCCTTGGTCTTCTCTAGGTTTGCCTCGATCCCTTGGTGGGATATGAGGAGTCCCAGCAACTTGCCGGAGGGGACGCCGAACACGCAATTCTCTGGGTTAAGCCTCAAGTTCACTTGGCGTAGGCTCTCGAAGGTCTCCTCCAAGTCTTGAATCAATGTCCTCGCCTCGCGAGATTTTACCACTATGTCATCGACGTAGGCCTCTATGTTTCTCCCGAGCTGCGGCCCGAGGGCGATGTGCATCAACCGTTGAAAGGTTGCGCCCGCGTTGCGCAGCCCGAAGGGCATGCAAGTGTAGCAGTACACCCCACATGGTGTCAGGAAGGCTGTCTTCTCCACATCTTCCACCGCCATCTTGATCTACTGATACCCTAAGAACGCATCCAGGAAGCATAGCAGGTCACACTCGGCGGTGGAGTCGACTATCTGGTCGATGCGCGGGAGTGGGAACGGATCTTAGGGGCAGGCTTTGTTAAGGTTGGTGAAGTCGACGCACATCCGTTCCTTCCCGCCTTTCTTCGGCACCATGACGGGGTTCGCCAGCCATTCGGGATATCGAACTTCCCGGATGGCACCTGCTGCCTCCAGCTTGCGTGTCTCTTGGACGATGAAGGCCTGCTTCTCAGTGGACTGCCGTCTTGCTTGCTGCTTCACGGGGCGCATGTTGGGGCATACCCTTAGATGATGCTGGATCACCTTCCTCGGGACCCCTACCAGCTGATTGGGCTCCCACGCGAATATCTCCTTGTTCGCGTGCAAGAACCTCACCAAGGCTTCTTCTTGTCCCGGGTCGAGGCCGGCTCCTATGGTAAAGGTGGCTCCTGAAGACCCATCCTCGTTGACCGGCACCTGCTTGGTTTCCGCCTTGTCTTTGGTGAACAGCTGCTTCTTCTTGGTAGGCGCGGCCTCCTTGGCCTCGGGGGTACCGGCGTCGGCGGGCTGTGCTGCTACCGCGTTCTTGAAGGCAAGGCTGAGCGCCGTCACGGCCTCCTTAGTGTCCCCCTTGATGGTGAGGACGCCCTTGCTCCCTGGCATCTTCATGAGGTTGTAGGTCGGGTGAGTCGCCGCCATGAACTGAGCGAGAGCTGGGTACCCGAGGACGGCGTTGTACGGGAGACCGATGCGGGCGATGTCAAAGTCCACCAGCTCGGTGCGGTAGTTTTCGCATGTGCCGAAGGTGACAGGGAGGCGGATCTTCCCGAGAGAGTGGGCAGCTCCACCACCCACTCCCGAGGAGGGCTTGCTGAGGCTGAGCTGCTCGAGCGGCACGTGAAGGAGGCTGAAGGCTTCTACGGAGAGCAAGTTGAGGCCAGCACCGCCGTCGATGAGGGTCTTGGTAACGGCCACGTTGCAGATGGTGGGCGTGCAGAGCATTGGGAGCATCCCGGAGCCGACGGTGGAGTCGGGGTGGTCTTCTGAGCCGAAGGTGAGGTCGGCCTCTGGCGCAGCCCAGCCCGGCGGAGCCCCCGGGCGCTTGGAGGTGTCCCCGATCTGCCGGAGGAATGACTTGACGTGGCGGACTGAAGGTGGTGCTTGCGAGCCGCCCAGCAAGGCCGCTACTACGTGGTGCGCCAGCACCGCGTAGCGAGCGGTGAAGAGGTCGCGGAGTTCCCCACAGGAGGCCACCGTGGATCCCGGGAGGTTGAGCAGCCAGGCGCACGGCTCGCCGGCTAGGGCCGTGGGGAACCAGTTGGCCATTATCTTGTCATTGCCTCCGGCTTTGAGGACAGCCTCCTCGTATGCCAGCAGGAACGGCGTCGAGTCTGCCGCGCCGTCGTAACGCGGCGGCATCTCTGGCTTGAACTTGGTCGGCCACCGCACTTTCCGTAGTGCGGGGGCCAGGGCTCGGTACCCAGACGCCCCACTGTTGACGTCGGCCGCAGAGGTGGATGGCGGGGCACCTGCCAGGGGGAAGTGCGGCGGCGCGGGGCACAGGTTTGTGGAGAGGAGCTCCGGCGCACCCCTACCTAGTGCGCCAAATGTCGGATGTGGGGTTCCGGCAAACCCTTAAGGTTCGAACACTAGGGTGCGCGCGAAGTCTTTCCCTCCTACAGATCTACGCCCTAGCTCGCTAAGATCTCGCGGACGAACTCGACGAACTCGCAACACAGAGATACACAAGATTTATACTGGTTCGGGCCACCGTCGTGGTGTAATACCCTACTCCAGTGTGGTGGTGGTGGATTGCCTCTTGGGCTGATGAAGAACAGTACAAGGGAAAGAACAGCCTCCTAAGGTTGAGGTGTTCTTGTGCTTGGTGACTTAGCGGGTGAGAGCTGGGTGAACTGCTCGATCCCCCTACTGTGGTGGCTAGCTCTACTTATATAGGCCCTAGTCCTCTTCCCAAATATTGAGCGGGAAGGGAGCCAACAACGGCGGGCAAATTTAAAGGGGGACAACTAGTACAAGCTATCCTGACAAAAGTGGTCTTCGCCTGCGAAAGGCTCTGGTGGTTACGCCGTCTTGGCCACCACGATGACCTCCGTCTTGCCGTCCTCCTGGTCTTGTTCTCGTTGCACCGATATAGCAACCTTTGGCTGATGCCTCGGTACTCCTCGCCTGCGCGTGCTTCCTTAGCACCAAAGAGGAAACCAGGACGCTGCGCGCGCTGGCACCCACCTGGCGCCCGCCTGGCGTCGATCGTCATGGCTCACGTCACGAGAGCCTTGTGAGGTTTGCCCCGCCTTCATATCTCCGCTCCTCGTGAGCCTGCCTGACTAGGCCACTCCTGAGGAGGTCTTGCGTCGTCCGCCTCGCGAGGCTTGGCCCTTCGCGAGGGTCTTGGATGCCTTGTTGATGAAGATGGCCTCTACGGCCTGCTGGCTTAGCCACGACGTGGGCCGCAGGCAGGCAAGTCTGGGGACCCCCGTTTCGAGGACGCCGACATCGCTGCCATCCCTCTCCATGATCGGGTGCTCGTCACCGGCTCCCCCAGTCGGCGCCACAAACTCTGGTGGTGGCGGCGCGGAGTTCAGGGGGGTGAGGAATATCGCCGACAGGCGGCGCGCGGCCTCTTCGGCCTGCTTCTTCACCGTGGCGGCAGCGTTGGCCTCTGCCAGCTTCTTCAAAGCGGCGGCCTCCGCCTTGTCCGCCTCTGCCTTCTCCAGGCGGGCGGCCTCCTGCTCCTCACGCGCCTCCCGCGCGTTTCGCTCCGTCACTTCCCGGAGATCGGCGGCCGGATCGATTCGCCGGGTGGTGGAAGAGGTCTCCGCCGACCGAACGATGGAGGCGGCGACCGACTTCTCGAGAGAGAGAGCCCTAAAATCAAGAAAATAAATCGAAGGAAGTTCAGAAAGAATCAACGAGAAAGAAGAGCACAAGGGAAAGATACTTACGCCAACACCATTGGAGGCGCCTTTGGGAGCTTCTGGTACTTGGCCGCCTTCACTGCGGCCTCCTTCCGTCTGGTCGCGGCGGTCGGATTCTTGGCCTTCTTCGGTCTGTTGCCGAACAAGACGGCGCCTTGCTTAGGCTTACGCGTGCTGCCTCAGGCAGTCGGCCCGATGGAGGGGCCCGCGTCCGCCCGGCCGGCTCCTCACGCAGGGCGCGGCTCTTCTTCCTCCTCCTCATCATCGGGCCAGGTCTCGATGCCGCCTTCTTCGGAGCCGCCTGCTTCGTAGATGCCGCCCGTCGCGGTGTCCTCCAAGGCAGCCGCCACCAAGTCGGAGTCGTCTGCATTGCTCACTGCGCGGTCCGGCTGGTAGTCGCCACCCGCCCCTATGATGGCGGCCGTCGCGTCCGACATGTAGATCTGTTTCAAGTGGCGAGAGGCCGGCTGATCAAGACCAAGATCAAGACTAGGACCAGTGTCCAGAAAGAAACAATTGGAAACTTACTGCGGGCGGAGGGTCGGCGCGGGAATATGGCCGCTTGCCGAAGCTCCAGGACCCCTCTAGCTTGAAGCCAGAGATCTCGTTCACCAAGTTCGCGACCTCGGCAACCGGCATCTCCTTGGTGCTCAGCCGGCACGGGTCGCGATGCCCGCTCATCCGGCTAATCAGTTGCGGCCGGCCTTGGAGCGTGAGAATCCGACCCGCGACGAAGGCAATCAACAAGTCGGTCACCCTGAGGCCCTCGGTGTTGGTCAGCTCCCGGAGTCGTTGGATGGCGGCGGTGCCGTCTGCCGATACCAGCTTCGGCTTGTAGCCCCAGCTAGCCCGAGGCTCAGCCGGCGGACCGGCTACATAAGCCGGCAGGTTGACGAAGTCGACGGCCGGGTCCACGTTCTCCACGTAGAAGTAAGATTGCTGCCACATCTTGACCGACTATGGAAGCTTGATGGCGCGGAATGCGTTCTTCGGCGACGGCCAGCGAACCGCGATGAAGGCACCGCACTGTGCAGCCACCTCCCGGACGGAGGTGCCCAGCTTGGTGTAGAAGAATGCTCCCCACAGCTTGATGGTGGGGAGGATCCCGAGATAACCTTTGCACAACGTGACGAAGGCGGCTAGGAGCATCACGGTGTTGGGTGTGAGGTGATGAGGCTGGAGGTGATAGAATTCGAGAAACGAGCGAAGGAAGCCGCTCGCCGGCAGGCCGAAGCCGCGGATGAGTGCGAGCGAAAGACGACCCGCTCGCCCTCCCCCGGCGCCGGTGAGATCTCCCCCTCCGGCGGCATGCACGCCTTCACGTAGCCCGCGCCGGGAAGACGCCGCGTCTCCCGGAGGAAGGTGATGTCATCCTCATTGCCGTTGGACCCGTCCTAGTCCCCTCCTCGCTCGCGTGCCACGGAGAGCTCGACGAAGAAAGGGCGCAGCGAGGGAGCCGAGAATGGGCGGGGCAATGAGGGCTCGGGGCGGACGAGCTCGACGGAGACAAGCTGCGGCAGCGCTCCGGCGTGGCTCGGGGGCGCTGCAGCGAGAGGAAGAAGAAGGAGGCAAGAGCGGGATGGAGGGGCGCGCGTTCTCCGCCGCTCCCTCTCCTCCCCCTACTTATAGCCTGCGGGCTATGAAGCCGAGGGGACGCGCGTGGGATCGTGGGATTAACTGTGCCCACGACCCCACGCTCCCACCTTTACCGCGCGAGTTACTGCGCGCAGTAACTCCGCGGGGAAACTCAACCGCCCGCCTCTGCCACAGCGGATCCACTCGCGTGCCGAGGCCTGATGGTGGCGGGCCCAGCCCGTAGTCGCGTCCCATCACGCGCATGGGCTGGCAGGCTGCCCCGACCGGCGGGCACCACATGGCACTCCCACGCCAGGCGGCGGGCCTAGAAGCTTAGCTAGCACGCCACCTAGTTCCCGCCGTTACATTCGAAATTCTAGATAAATCCGACTGGACGTGGCCGACTTCCTCAGGCGGCTTGCTAGGAGTCGGATGAAGCTTCCACCCATAGCACCCGGAGGAGGAAACTGTTGAGGCTTCTCGGCTCCTCAGCCGCGGCGCCTCACCAGCTTCGGGGACTACTATCGGAGTAATGGGCCACGGGTAGCCTAACCCGAGCCCCAGAACCTTTCAGGACATCGGGGCCGGCTGCGCCCCTCAAGACGTCAAGATAGAGCGCCGCCTTCTGGCGGCCGGCTGGCCGAACGGCCGACTACCAGAAGACGGGCGTGCTCAGGAAGGTGGCTCCAAGACGAGCCGACTCCTAGCAGGCGGCCTCCAGAGAGGCCGGCTCCTAGCAGTCGGCCCATGGCGCTCGTAGAGTCTGCGCCCCCATTAAGACGACAAGAGAGGGTGAGGTTGCAGTATAGCCCATTACCCCCGTATCTAGGGCCGAGCGTGGCCACAGTGTTCCGTACAGGCGGAGATCTCTGCCCGGCGCGGCAGTGTTGCCACTCCGCCCCTGACATCATTCCTGCAAGGCCCTGTTCCGACGACCGCTTGTCGGTACGGCCCAAAAACGGCGGACCCTACTGGTCAGCGAGAGCCCAGAAGACGGGGGGAGCCTTACCAGTCGGACCCGGGGGAGGCCGGCTCCCAGCGGCCGGCCCGCGCCTTCCCCGGGCCCCCGCGCCATTAACCAGATAAGACGCCGAGTGGCTATAGTGATCTCCCACCAGGCGGCGGGACTGTAGCCACGCTCCCCTGACCGAGCAAGCGTCATTAGCGTCACGGCTATAGTAATCAGCAGCCGGCAAGACCCGCGAGCGGCGGGGACAGCCTGTCGGCTCCGTACCAGACCAGTCGGCGGGGCCCACCAGGCGGCGGGCCCCAGCAGTCGGCGGAGAAGCCGACGACAGGAGAGACTGACAGCCGGGTCCTACATCCGGCCGGATTACCATTGTACCCCTAGGGGGGTAGGCCTATATGAACCACCCAAGGCTCCCATGCAATGGGTTCGAACCTGTTAGAATTAGACTCACACCTAGGGGGAGAGAAGAGCAAGCCTTGCCTTCTTCTACCTCTAGCATATAGCTCAAGGAGCACCATTGTACTCACTCGTGCCTTAGTGATCATGCGGAGACCCCGCAGAGCAGGACTAGGGGTGTTATCTCCTAGAAGAGCCCCGAACCTAGGTAAAGTGCGCCGGCGTTCGTGTCTATGCCTCATCCCGCTTCCAGGCACCGGCGACGTTCGACTCGCTCCCACCATGATAAGCCATCCATTGGCATATGTCGCACCCAACCCCCGACAGATGTTGTTAAGCCTATTGCAATTAACAGTTGTATCCAGTTTTTAATCTGTCCATTTGCTACCATGCTACTTTCCGCAATGAAGATATACTAGAGATGCTGCCCTATTTGCTATTTTTAGTGGATGCTAAACCTGCTGTACTTAACATGCTTGTCCATGTACTTACACAGGGTCATAACGGCTGATGCTGTTGTTTGCCGTCAAGGTTAGCTGCATCCCATGTCTTACAGTATTTCACATCATTTGTGCAATTGTAGTTTAACTTCTACCATTTACTGGTTGCCTGTAGGTACACATGTCAGTGGCACTGATCCACGCTTTGACCCGGAGGAACAGCTCGCCTCCCCCGCCGCTGACTTTGGGCGGGCTTTGGCCAAGATGAAGTGCCCCAGCAACTACCTCTCAGGACTTACCAAGTATGTACCCACTAGTTCAATCTTACCAATACCAGTTGCAATTAATGGCTATGTTTTGTGCTGTCAATTTATTAAGCATGTTGTAGTAAACGTGCCTAACACGTTTGAGCTATTTTCCCTACCTTTTTATAGACAACAGGGCCATTATCTGCTCTGGCAGCACCTGCCATGTGATGTTTAACTCTGCCAATTGCATTTTTATCAGTACCGGTTTCAATGGCATTAAGCCTATTGCAATTAATAGTTGTATCCATTTTTAAAGAATTGTATTTCAATGGCTACAAACTTACAAAACATGAATTAGGATGTTGTTAAGCCTGTTGCAATTATAAGTTGTATCCCTTTTTTAATCCGTCCCTTTGCTACCGTGCTACTCTTTCGAAATGAAGATATCACTACAGATGCTGCCGTTTTATTACCATTTGCTATTTTTGGTGGATGTTAACCCTGTTGTAGTTAACAACTTAACATTGACTTTCCATGTACTTACACGGGGCTACAATGGGTGATGCTGTTGTTTGCCGTCGAGGTTAGCTGCATCCCATGTCTTATACACCATCTATTCCTAAATATAAGTATTTTCAGAGATTCCAATATAGACTACATAAGGAGCAAAATGAGTGAATCTAGATTCTAATCTAAACTATATCTATAATTCTATATACATCCGTATGTAGTTCATATTTAAATCTAAAAAAATACTTGTACTTAGGAACATAGGTGGTTGTATTTTACATCATTTGTGCAATCTCGGTTTAGCTTCTAACATTTACTAGTTGCTTGTAGGTACATAAATGAGGGGTACTGATCCACGCTTCGATCCCTTTTGCGTATGGGGCAATGAGATATTCATGAACAAGCGTCAAGTGAGGAAACTAAGAAAGATTGTTAGGCGAAAGAAACGGGTGATTGGAATTAAGCTCTTTATTTACACTTTGCCGAAGACAAAAATGAACTTTAGGATGGTAAGTAATGTGTTGCCTTTTCCCCCTGCCCACAACAAGTTACTCTATTAGACCTCAGTATCTGATACTTTTCTCTTTTCAGTGGTTTCCGAAGCTATTTACTGATGATTACCTTGCAAACTATATGACCAGAGTGGAGGCAACTAAGGTTAAAGTATATAATTAATGTGGCCATGATAATGCTCTAGAAGTCTTCCTGAAGGCGGCGAAGGATGGGCGGGCGGTCATCACAAGGGGTTGGACAAAAGTGGTTCGTGCCTATGGCATGCAGGAAGGAACATTATGGGCATTCCGCTTCATCAACACCGTCGGCAGTCAAAATGATTTACAGTTGTCTCTTCACCTTTACCGCCTTTAAATAATGCGGTTCATCATAGTTAATTGCTGCCTAATCCTGTGATTACTAAACATATTGTACTGGCAATTTTATTTATGGATTCGTTGTTGAACCATTGTGCTGAGAATTTGAATTGCACGTTTCATATTTCAAAATTCCAATTAGAATAATAAATTACAGGCAAAAATAAAAATAGAACAGACGGTCATGGACCTTTGCAAACAGTTCTAGCAATAAAAGCGCTTGCGATGCATAGCCCAATGCCACACAGTTTTCTACATCAAATCGTGTGTGATGTAGTTAATGAAAGCAAACAGTTAACCAAGGCAGAGCGTGTGCGATAGTTACACCTTTCACACACGAGCGTATACATAAAAACGTGTGGGATGTACATCCGAACAGAAACGTTTTCCCTGGATTGACTGTGTGGGATGTACATAAGAACGGAAATGTATTCCTTGGATTGACTGTGTGTGATATACATACGAGCGGAAATGTTTTTCTGGGATTCACCGTGTGGGATGTACATACGTATGGAAATGATTTTCTCGGATTACCGTGTGGGATGTACATACCTACAGAAATGATTTTCTTGGATTACCGTGTGGGATGTACATACCTATGGAAATGATTGGGTTTCGATGCCTCGCCCGATCGCACACGGCCCCAGCCTGGGTACCAGGAGGGCCTATCCCCGACGATTTCTGGGTCATGTGGGAAGGACACCCAATCGCGCACACTCACTTGGCGACGGTTCCAAATGCCGTCGGGGAAAGGGGTAAAAAACCATTTGTTCATGACCGACGCGCACCCGTGTTACCCAGGTTCGGGTTGCCACGAGGCGTAAGACCCTACTCCTGCTTTGGTGGGTTGATGACGGAATGGATGTGGTGGTGCGTAGTACACTTGCCCGGCAAGGGCTGCCTTGGGGCACAAGCGACTACGCGCGTGTAGTGGCTTGGGGTTGTCAACTTTCTGAGCCTCTAACCCTCCTACGAGTGCCATGGGCCTCCTTTTATAGATTAAGGGGTCACCACAGTGGCAAAGTGTTCATTATCCACTGATATGATAGCAACCAGTGCTATCGTACCTAACTTTGCGGGCTGACAGGGTGCATTAAATGCACCGCTTAGTATCACATCACTGGCTGTCCGGCAAGGCCCGCCGGGCTATCTCGCCAGCTCTGCATCTGTTCTCTTGACACAATGCAGGACGGGTGTCATCTGCGAGTTTCTTCTGTAGGAGATGGCTGCCATGTGGTGAATTGCTGCCACTTAACCATCTTGCGGCTTGACACCGCACTGTTTGATAACGTGGGTCGTGCTTGAGTGGCTGGCGGGGTGGTTCAGCCCCCGTGAGCCCTGGCAGGCTCTGCCGGGGAGTCTCGGTTGCTTGCTTCAGGTGGTGGCCTCGCCCCTTGCCGGGTTGGCCTGCCTAGCAAGGGAGGCCCTTCTCTTGCCGATATCATGTTCCTTTGGCTCGATCTCGATCTCTCTTAGCTGTATGTTGGTTCTTCAAGTCTCTTGGTTCTTCATTCTCTGTCTTGAGCTGGTGCTGTAATCTTGACCTTGTGTCTGTGCACAGCTGGGGAGTGCTACCTCTTGAGCATGCCTTGGTTTTCCCTTGAAGGGGAAAGGGTGATGCAGCAAAGTAGCGTAAGTATTTCCCTCAGTTTTTGAGAACCAAGGTATCAATCCATTAGGAGATTACACGCAAGTCACCTAGTACTTGCACAAACAATCAAGAACCTTGCAACCAACGTGATAAAGGGGTTGTCAATCCCTTCACGGTCACTCGCAAAAGTGAGATCTAATAAAGATAGTAAGATAAATATTTTTGGTATTTTTGTTGTATAGATTGGAAAGCAAAGATTGCAAAATAGTAAAATGGGGCGTGATGTAAATAAAAGAGATGCAATATAATAAGAAAGAGACCCGGAGTGTCGGATCACGTGTTCCGGCAAAACCCTTAAGGTTTGAACTCTAGGGTGTGCGCGAAGTTCTTTCCCTAATACCGATCCACTCCCTAGGTTTGCTAAGATCTCGCGGACGAACCCGACGAACTCACAGCACAAAAGACACAAGATTTATACTAGTTCGGGCCACCATTGTGGTGTAATACCCTACTCCAGTGTGGTGGTGGTGGATTGCCTCTTGGGCTGATGATGAATAGTACAAGGGGAAGAACAGCCTCCTGAGGTTGAGGTGTTCTTGTGCTCCGTGAACTTGTGGGTGTGAGGATGGAAGATGCAATCGATCCCCCTACTACGGTGGCTAGTTCTACTTATATAGGCCCTGGTCCTCTCCCCAAATATTGAGAGGGAAGGGAGCCAACAACGGCCAATTTGAAAGGGGACAGCTAGTACAGCTTATCCTGACAAAAGCGGTCTTCGCCTGCAAAAGGCTCTGGTGGTGACGCCTGATACGTCTCCAATGTATCTATAATTTTTGATTGTTCCATGCTATTATATTATCCGTTTTGGATGTTAATGGGCTTTATTAAACACTTTTATATTATTTTTGGGACTAACCTATTAACCCAGAGCCCAGTGCCAGTTTCTGTTTTTTTCCCTTGTTTCAGTGTTTCGCCGAAAAAGAATATCAAACGGAGTCCAAACGGAATGAAACCTTCGGGAAAGTTATTTTTGGAACGGAAGCAATCCAGGGGACTTGGAGTGCACGCCAGGGAATCAACGAGGAGGGCACAAGGCAGGGGGCGCTCCCATCCCCCTGGGCGTGCCCTCCACCCTCGTGGGCCCCTCGTGGCTCCCCTGACCGACTTCTTTTGCCTATATATATCCATATACCCTAAAACCATCGGGGAACAGAATAGATCGGGAGTTCCGCCGCCCCAAGCCTCTGTAGCCATCAAAAACAAATCGGGACCCTGTTCCGGCACCCTGCCGGAGGGGGATCCCTCACCGGTGGCCATCTTCATCATCCCGGCGCTGTCCATGACGAGGAGGGAGTAGTTCACCCTTGGGGCTGAGGGTATGTACCAGTAGCTATGTGTTTGATCTCTCTATCTCTCTCTCGTGTTCTTGAGGTGATATGATCTTGATGTATCGCGAGCTTTGCTATTATAGTTGGATCTTATGATGCTTCGCCCCCACTACTCTCTTGTAATGGATTGAGTTTTCCCTTTGAAGTTATCTTATCGGATTGGGTCTTTAAGGATTTGAGAACACCTGATGTATGTCTTGCCGTGCTTATCTGTGGTGACAATGGGATATTGACGTGATCTACTTGATGTATCTTTTGGTGATCAACTTGCGAATTCCGCCCATGAACCTATGCATAGGGGTTGGCACACGTTTTCGTCTTGACTCTCCGGTAGAAACTTTGGGGCACTCTTTGAAGTAATTTGTGTTGGTTTGAATAGACAAATCTGAGATTGTGTGATGCATATCGTATAATCATACCCACGGATACTTGAGGTGACATTGGATTATCTAGGTGACATTAGGGTTTTGGTTGATTTGTGTCTTAAGGTGTTATTCTAGGACGAACTCTATGATAGATTGAATGGAAAGAATAGCTTCGTGTTATTTTACTACGGACTCTTTAATAGATCGATCAGAAAGAATATCTTTGAGGTGGTTTCGTACCCTACCATAATCTCTTCGTTTGTTCTCCGCTATTAGTGACTTTGGAGTGACTCTTTGTTGCATGTTGAGGGATTGTTATATGACCCAATTATGTTATTATTGTTGAGAGAACTTGCACTAGTGAACATATGAACCCTAGGCCTTGTTTCCTAGCATTGCAATACCGTTTGTGCTCACTTTTATCATTAGTTACCTTGCTGTTTTATTATTTTCAGATTAGAAAAACCTATATCTACCACACATATTGCACTTGTATCACCATCTCTTCGCCGAACTAGTGCACCTATACAATTTACCATTGTATTGGGTGTGTTGGGGACACAAGAGACTCTTTGTTATTTGGTTGCAGGGTTGTTTGAGAGAGACCATCTTCATCCTACGCCTCCCACGGATTGATAAACCTTAGGTCATCCACTTGAGGGAAATTTTCTACTGTCCTACAAACCTCTGCACTTGGAGGCCCAACGACGTCTACAAGAAGAAGGTTGTCTGGTATACATCAAGCTCTTTTCTGGCGCCGTTGCCGGTGAGGCGAGTGCTTGAAGGTATATCTTTAGATCTTGCAATCGAATGTTTCAGTTTCTTGTTTTATCACTAGTTTAGTCTATATAAGAAAACTAGAATAAAATGGAATTGAGTTTGCCTCATACGCTTCATCTTTTTAATATCTTTCGTGAGTATGATGGAAAGGAAAATTGTTCTCAAGTGCTAGAAGAAGAAATCTATAGAATGTTTGGCATTAAATCTTTGTATGATGAGCAACATTGCAATGTTGTTGGTATGAATTCTATGAATATCCATGATGCTAATGATATGCAAATACACAAGCTTGGGGAAGCTATGTTTGATGAAGATGATATTTTTTGTCCCCCAAGTTTTGATGAGCAAATTTATTATGATGAAAGCATGCCTCCTATTTATGATAATTATTGTGATGACACGTATGCTATAAAGAATAAAGATAACCATGAAACTTGTCATCTTGATTTTAATTTTCAATTCGACTATGCTTCACATGATAGTTATTTTGTTGAGTTTGCTCCCACTACTATTCATGAGAAGAATTTTGCTTATGTGGAGAGTAATAAAAATTCTATGCTTATGCATCATGAAAAGAATGCTTTATGTGATGGTTATATTGTTGAATTCATTCATGATGCTACTGAAAATTATTATGAGGGAGGAACATATGCTTGTAGGAATTGCAATTATATCAAGTTTCCTCTCTATGTGCTTAAAGTTTTGAAGTTATGCTTGTTTTGCCTTCCTATGCTACTTGATTATTGTTCCCATAAGTTGTTTGCTCACAAAATCCCTATGCATAGGAACTGGGTTAGGCTTAAATGTGCTAGTCATATTCTTCATCATGCTCTTTTTATGTTTCTTCTTATCTTTTATGTGAGCATCATTGAAATCATCATGCCTAGCTAGGGGCGCTTGTTGGGAGGCAACCCAATTTTTTTTTGTTCCTTGCTTTTTTTCTGTTTAGTAATAAAGAATCTATCTAGCCTCTGATTAGATGTGTTTTTATGTTTTAGTTAGTGTTTGTGCCAAGTAGAACCTTTGGGAAGACTTGGGTGAAGTTGTTATGATCATGCTGTAAAAAACAGAAACTTTAGCGCTTACGAGATTAGCTGCCATTTTTTACTGGAGAGTGATTTTAGGTTGATTCTTTTTGCACATGATTAATAGACAAATTCCTCAGGTCAATCAGTTTATTTCAGAATTTTTGGAGCTCCAGAAGTATACGTTTGATACAGATTACTACAGACTGTTCTGTTTTTGACAGATTCTGTTTTCTATGTGTTGTTTGCTTATTTTGATGAATCTATGAGTAGTATCGGAGGGTATGAACCATAGAGAAGTTGGAATACAGTAGATATTACACCAATATGAATTTAGAATGAGTTCAAAACAGTACCTAAGTGGTGGTTTTATTTTCTTATACTAACGGAGCTTACGAGTTTTCTGTTGAGTTTTGTGTTGTGAAGTTTTCAAGTTTTGGGTAAAGATTCGATGGACTATGGAATAAGGAGTGACAAGAGCCTAAGATTGGGGATTCCCAAGGCACCCAAGGTAATATTGAAGGACAACCAAGAGCGTAAGCTTGGGGATGCCCCGGAAGGCATCCCCTCTTTCGTCTTCATTCATCGGTAACTTTACTTGAAGCTATATTTTTATTCACCACATGATATGTGTTTTGCTTGGAGCGTCATTTTATTTTTCTTTTGTTTTGCTTGCTGTTTGAATAAAATATCAAGATATGAAATTATTAAATGGGAGAGTCTTCACATAGCTCAATAATTATTCAACTACTCATTGATCTTCACTTATATCTTTCGGAGTAGTTTGTCGTTTGCTCTAGTGCTTCACTTATATCTTTTAGAGCACGACGGTGGTTTTATTTTGTAGAAATAGATGAACTCTCATGCTTCACTTATATTATTTTGAGAGTCCTAAACAGCATGGTAATTTGCTTTGGTTATGAATTTAGTCCTAATATGATGGGCATCCAAGAGAGATATAATAAAAACTTTCATATAGAGTGCATTGAATACTATGAGAAGTTTGATTCCTTGATAATTGTTTTGAGATATGAAGATGGTGATATTAGAGTCATGATAGTTGAGTAGTTGTGGATTTGAGGAATACTTGTGTTAAATTTTGTGATTCCCGTAGCATGCACGTATGGTGAACCGTTATGTGATGAAGTTAGAGCATGCTTTATTTATTGATTGTCCTCCTTATGAGTGGCGGTCGGGGACGAGCGATGGTCTTTTCCTACCAATCTATCCCCCTAGGAGCATGCACGTAGTACTTTGTTTCGATAACTAATAGATTTTTGCAATAAGTATGTGAGTTCTTTATGACTAATGTTGAGTCCATGGATTATACGCACTCTCACCCTTCCACCATTGCTAGCCTCTCTAATACCGCGCACCTTTCGCCGAAATCATACACCCACCATATACCTTCCTCAAAACAGACACCATACCTACCTATTATGGCATTTCCATAGCCATTTCAAGATATATTGCGATGCAACTTTCCACCGTTCCGTTTATTATGACACGCTCCATCATTGTCATATTGCTTTACATGATCATGTAGTTGACATTGTATTTGTGGCAAAGCCACCGTTCATAATTCTTTCATACATGTCACTAATGAGTCATTGCACATCCCGGTACACCGCCGGAGGCATTCATATAGAGTCATATTTTTTTCTAAAAATCGAGTTGTAATTCTTGAGTTGTAAGTAAATAAAAGTGTGATGATCATCATTATTAGAGCATTGTCCCAAGTGAGGAAAGGATGATGGAGACTATGATTCCCCCACAAGTCGGGATGAGACTCCGGACTAAAAAAGGAGAAAAAAGAGAAAGGCCATAAAAAATAAAAAAAATAAAGGCCATAAAAAATGAGAGAAAAAGAGAGAAGGGACAATGCTACTATCCTTTTACCACACTTGTGCTTCAAAGTAGCGCCATGATCTTCATGATACAGAGTCTCCTATGTTGTCACTTTCATATACTAGTGGGAATTTTTCATTATAGAACTTGGCTTGTATATTCCAACGATGGGCTTCCTCAAATTGCCCTAGGTCTTCGTGAGCAAGCAAGTTGGATGCACACCCACTTGGTTTCTTTTGTTGAGCTTTCATACACTTATAGCTCTAGTGCATCCATTGCATGACAATCCCTACTCTCTCACGTTGATATCTATTGATGGGCATCTCCATAGCTCGTTGATACGCCTAGTTGATGTGAGACTATCTTCTCCTTTTTTGTCTTCTCCACAACCACCATTCTATTCCACCTATAGTGCTATGTCCATGGCTCACGCTCATGTATTGCGTGAAGATTGAAAAAGTTTGAGAACATCAAAAGCATGAAACAATTGCTTGGCTTGTCATCGGGGTTGTGCATGATTTAAATATTTTGTGTGGTGAAGATAGAGCATAGCCAAACTATATGATTTTGTAGGGATAGCTTTGGCCATGTTATTTTGAGAAGACATGATTTCTTTGTTAGTATGCTTGAAGTATTATTATTTTCATGTCAATATTAAACTTTTGTTTTGAATCTTATGGATCTGAATATTCTTGCCACAAGAAAGAGAATTACATGGATAAATATGTTAGGTAGCATTCCACATCAAAAATTCTGTTTTTATCATTTACCTACTCGAGGACGAGCAGGAATTAAGCTTGGGGATGTTGATACGTCTCCAACGTATCCATAATTTTTGATTGTACCATGCTATTATATTATCTGTTTTGGATGTTAACGGGCTTTATTAAACACTTTTATATTATTTTTGGGACTAACCTATTAACCCAGAGCCCAGTGCCAGTTTCTGATTTTTTCCCTTGTTTCAGTGTTTCGCAGAAAAAGAATATCAAACGGAGTCCAAACGGAATGAAACCTTCGGGAAAGTTATTTTTGGAACGGAAGCAATCCAGGGGACTTGGAGTGCACGTCAAGGAATCAACGAGGAGGGCACGAGGCAGGGGGGCGCGCCCTCCACCCTCGTGGGCCCCTCGTGGCTCCCCTGATCGACTTCTTTCGCCTATATATATCCATATACCCTAAAACCATCGGGGAATAGAATAGATCATGAGTTCCGCCGCCGCAAGCCTCTATAGCCACCAAAAACCAATTGGGACCCTGTTCTGGAACCCTGCCGGAGGGGGGATCCCTCACCGGTGGCCGTCTTCATCATCCCGGCGCTCTCCATGACAAGGAGGGAGTAGTTCACCCTTGGGGCTGACGGTATGTACCAGTAGGTATATGTTAGATCTCTTTCTCTCGTGTTCTCGAGGTGATACGATCTTGATGTATCGCGAGCTTTGCTATTATGGTTGGATCTTATGATGTTTCTCCCTCTCTACTCTCTTGTAATGGATTGAGTTTTCCGTTTCAAGTTATCTTATCGGATTGAGTCTTTAAGGATTTGAGAACACTTGATGTATGTCTTGTCGTGCTTATCTGTGGTGACAATGGGATATTCACGTGATCTACTTGATGTATCTTTTGGTGATCAACTTGCGGGTTCCGCCCATGAACCTATGCATAGGGGTTGGCACACGTTTTCGTCTTGACTCTCCGGTAGAAACTTTGGGTCACTCTTTGAAGTACTTTGTGTTGGTTTGAATAGATGAATCTGAGATTGTGTGATGCATGTCGTATAATCATACCCACGGATAATTGAGGTGACATTGGAGTATCGAGGTGACATGAGGGTTTTGGTTGATTTGTGTCTTAAGGTGTTATTCTAATACAAACTCTATGATAGATTGAACGGAAAGAATAGCTTCGTGTTATTTTACTACAGACTCTTGAATAGATCGATCAGAAAGAATAACTTTGAGGTGGTTTCGTACCCTACCATAATCTCTTCATTTGTTCTCCGCTATTAGTGACTTTGGAGTAACTCTTTGTTGCATGTTGAGGGATTGTTATATGATCCAATTATGTTATTATTGTTGAGAGAACTTGCAATAGTGAAAGTATGAACCCTAGGCCTTGTTTCCTAGCATTGCAATACCGTTTGTGCTCACTTTTATCATTAGTTACCTTGCTGTTTTATTATTTTCAGATTACACTATATCTACCATCCGTATTGTATCACCATCTCTTCGCTGAACTAGTGCACCTATACAATTTACCATTGTATTGGGTGTGTTGGGGACACACGAGACTCTTTGTTATTTGGTTGCAGGGTTGTTTGAGAGAGACCATCTTCATCCTACGCCTCCAACGGATTGATAAAACTTAGGTCATCCACTTGAGGGAAATTTTCTACTGTCCTACAAACCTCTGCACTTGGAGACCCAACAACGTCTACAAGAAGAAGGTTGTGTAGTAGACATCAACGCCGCCTTGGGCTCCATGGTGACCTCCGTCTTGCCGTCCTGCTGGTCTTGGTCTCATTGCACTAATATGGAAACCTTTGCTTGATGCCTCGGTACTCCGCGACTGCGCTTGCCTCCTTAGCACCAAAGGGGAAACAAGGACACTGCGCGCTGGCTCCTGCCTGGTCTCGATCGTCATGGCTCACGTCACGAGAACCTCGCGAGGTTTGCCCTGCCTTGATCTCTCCGTTCCTCATGAGCCAACCTGGTGAGGCCGCTCCTGAGGAGGTCTTGTGTCGTCCGCCTCGTGAGGCTTGGCCCCTCGCGAGGGTCTTGAATGCCTTGTTGATGAATATGGGCCGTACAGGCCTACTAGCACAGCCACGCCGCGGGCCGCAGGCAGGCAAGTCTGGGGACCCCCGTTCCCAGAACGCCAACATGGAGGCCATAGGTTTCACTAGTAGCTTCCCTCAATATAGCATATATTACGGTGGGTGAACAAATTACTATCGAGAAATTGATAGAAAAGCGCATAGTCATGAGAGTATCTAGGCAATGATCATGCATATAGGCATCACGTCCGTGTCAAGTAGATCGAAACGATTCTGCATCTCCTACTATTACTCCACACATCGACCCCTATCCAGCATGCATCTAGAGTATTAAGTTCATAAGAACAGAGTAACGCATTAAGCAAGATGACATGATGTAGAGGGATAAACTCAAGCAATATGATATAAACCCCATCGTATTATCCTCGATGGCAACAATACAATACGTGCCTTGCTGCCCCTACTATCACTGGGAAAGGACACCGCAAGACTGAACCCAAAGCTAAGCACTTCTCCCATTGCAAGAAAGATCAATCTAGTAGGCCAAACTAAACCAATAATACGAAGAGACTTGCAAATATATCAAATCATGCATATAAGAATTCAGAGAAGAACTAAATATTATTCATAGATAAATCATAAATCCACAATTCATTGGATTCAACAAACACACCGCAAAAGAGTATTACATCGAATAGATCTCCACGAACATCGAGGAGAACTTTGTATTAAGAACCAAAGAGAGAGAAGAAGCCATCTAGCTAATAACTATGGACCAGAAGGTCTGTGGTAAAATACTCACACATCATCGGAGAGGCTATGGTGTTGATGTGGAAGCCCTCCGTGATCGATTCGCCCTCCGGTAGATCGTCCAAAAAAGGCCCCAAGATGGGATCTCACGGGTACAGAATGTTGCGGCGGTGGAAAAGTGGTTTTGTGGCTCCCCCTAATTTTTTTAGGCTATAAGAGTATATATAGGCGAAAGAAGTACGTCGGTGGAGCTCCGTGGGGCCCATCAGGGTGAGGGGCGTGCCTACCCCCTAGGCACGCCCTCCTGCCTCGTGGCCGCCTCGTGGAGTTCCAGACTTCAACTCCAAGTCTTCTGGATTGCTTTCGTTCCAAGCAAGATCATTGGGAAGGTTTCATTCCGTTTGGTATTCCTTTTCTGCAAAACACTGAAATAGGCAAAAAAACAAAAACTGGCACTAGGCCTTCGGTTAATATGTTAGTCCCAAAAATAACATAAAAGAGCATATTAAAGCCCATTAAACTTCCAAAACAGATAATATAATAGCATGGAACAATCAAAAATTATAGATACGTTGGAGACATATGAGGCAACATACCCAGGGTCTGTTGGACTCCGTTTGATATTTCTTTTCTGCAAAACACTGAAATAGGCAAAAAAACAGCAATTTGCACTGGGCCTCCGGTTAGTAGGTTAGTCCCAAAGATAATATAAAAGTGTATAATAAAGCCCATTAAACATCCAAAATAGATAATATAATAGCATGGAACAATAAAAAATTATAGATACATTGGAGACATATCAAGCATCCCCAAGCTTAATTCCTGCTCGTCCTCGAGTAGGTAAATGATAAAAACAGAATTTTTAATGTGGAATGCTACCTAACATATTTTTTCAATGTAATTTTCTTTATTGTGGCATGAATGTTCAGATCCGAAAGATTCAAGACAAAAGTCTAATATTGACATAAAAATAATAATACCTCAGGCATACTAACCAAGCAATTATGTCTTCTCGAAATAACATAGCCAAAGAAAGCTCATGCCTACAAAATCATATAGTTTGGCCATGCTCCATCTTCGTCACACAAAATGCTCCAATCATGCACAACCCCGATAACCAGCCAAGCAATTGTTTCATACTTTAGTATTCTCAAACATTTTCAACTTTCACGCAATATATGAGCGTGAGCCATGGACATAGCACTATAGGTGGAATAGAATCCATGGTTTTGGAGAAGACAAAAAAGAGGAAGATAGTCTCACATCAACTAGGCGTATCAATGGGCTATGGAGATGCCCATCAATAGATATCAATGTGAGTGAGTAGGGATTGCCATGAAATGGATGCACTAGAGCTATAAGTGTATGAAAGCTCAACAAAAGAAACTAAGTGGGTGTGCATCCAACTTGCTTGCTCATGAAGACCTAAGGCAATTTGAGGAAGCCCATCACTTTAATATACAAGCCACGTTCTATAATGAAGAATTCCCAATAGTATATAAAAGTGACAACATAAGAGACTCTCTATCATGAAGATCATGGTGCTACTTTGAAGCACAAGTGTGGAAAAAGGATAGTAACATTGTCCCTTCTCTCTTTTTCTCTCATTTTTTTATTTGGGCCTTATCCTTTTTTATGGCCTCTTTTTTTTATTTTTCATCCGTAGTCTCATCCCGACTTGTGGCGGAATCATAGTCTCCATCATCCTTTCCTCACATGGGACAATGCTCTAATAATGAAGATCATCACACTTTTATTTACTTACAACCCAAGAATTACAACTCGATACTTAGAACAAAATATGACTCTATGTGAATGCCTCCGGTGGTGTACCGGGATGTGCAATGAATCGAGAGTGACATGTATGAAAAATTATGAATGGTGGCCATGCCACACATACGATGTCAACTACATGATCATGCAAAATATGACTATGATGAAACGTGTCATAATAAACGGAACGGTGGAAAGCTGCATGGCAATATATCTCGGAATGGCTATGGAAATGCCATAATAGGTAGGTATGGTGGCTGTTTTGAGGAAGGTAAATGATGGGTTTATGGTACCGGCGAAAGCTGCGCGGCACAAGAGAGGCTAGCAATGGTGGACTCAACATTAGTCATAATGAACTCACATACTTATTGCAAAAATCTACAAGTCATCAAAACCAAGCACTACACGCATGCTCCTAGGGGGATAGATTGGTAGGAAAAGACCATCACTCGTCCCCGACCACCACTCATAAGGAAGGCAATCAAAGAAACACCTCATGCTTCAAATTTGTCACACAACGGTTAGCATACGTTCATGCTACGGGACTTGCAAACCTCAACACAAGTATTTCTCAATTTCACAATTACTCAGCCACACGACTCTAATATTACCATCTTCATATATCAAAACAATCATCAAGTATCAAACTTCTCATAGTATTCAATGAACTCTATATGAAAGTTTTTATTATACCCATCTTGAATGCCCATCATATTAGGACTAATTTTATAACCAAAGCAAATTACCATGCTGTTCTAAAAGACTCTCAAAATAATATAAGTGAAGCATTAGAGACCAATAATTTCTATAAATAAAATCACCACCGTGCTCTAAAAAGATATAAGTGAAGCACTAGAGCAAAATTATCTAGCTCAAAAGACATAAGTGAAGCACATAGAGTATTCTAATAAATTCCGATTCATGTGTGTCTCTCCAAAAGATGTGTTTGTACAGCAAGGATGATTGTGGTAAACTAAAGCAAAGACTCAAATCATACACTACGCTCCAAGCAAAACACATATCATGTGGTGAATAAAAATATAGCCTCAAGTAAAGTTACTGATAGACGAAAACGAAATAGGGGATGCCTTGCGGGGCATCCCCAAGCTTAGGCTTTTGGGTGTCCTTGAATTTTACCTTGGGGTGCCTTGGGCATCCCCAAGCTTAGTCTCTTGCCAGTCCTTATTCCAAAATCCATCCAATCTTTACTGAAAACTTGAAAGCTTCACAACACAAAACTTAAACAGATAATCTCATGAGCTCCATTAGAATAAGAAAATAAACCACCACTTTAAGGTACTGTAATGAACTAATTCTTTATTTGTATTGGTGTTAAACCTACTGTATTCTAACTTCTCTATGGTTCATACCCCCTGATACTATTCATAGATTCATCATAATAAGCAAACAACACACGAAAAACAGAATCTGTCAAAACAGAAGAGTCTGTAGAAATCAGTATCAAACGAATATTTCTGTAACTCCAAAAATTCTGAAATAAATTTTTGGACGTGAATAATTTGTCTATTAATCATCTTCAAAATGAATCAACCTAAAAGCACTCTCCAGTAAAAAATGGCATCTAATCTCGTGAGCGCAAAAGTTTCTGTTTTTTACAACAAGATTGCAAAGACTTCACCCATGTCTTCCCAAAGGTTCTACTTGGCACAAACACTAATTAAAATATAAAACCACATCTAAACAGAGGCTAGATGAATTATTTATATCTAAACAGGAACGAAAAGGAAAGAACGAAAATAAAATTGGGTTGACTTCCAACAAGCGCTATCATTTAACGCCCCTAGCTAGGCATAAAAACAAGAATAGATCTAAGTATGGCCATCTTCGGTATGCAATCCATAAGTGGCTCTCATAATTGATTCATAAGGCATTTTAATTTTATTTCTAGGAAAGTGTTCCTTGCCTTTCCTTAACGGAAATTGGAATCTAATATTTCCTTCTTTCATGTCAATAATTGCACCAATCGTTCTAAGGAAGGTCTACCAAGAATAATAGC
Source organism: Aegilops tauschii subsp. strangulata (assembly GCF_002575655.3). NCBI lineage: Eukaryota > Viridiplantae > Streptophyta > Magnoliopsida > Poales > Poaceae > Aegilops > Aegilops tauschii. The sequence goes on along the minus strand of NC_053035.3, from coordinate 364,646,340 downwards.
ACATGTAGGATTGCAATCTATATCAAGAACAGTGAAATCTACGGGCACATAATTCCTATTTGCAACAATAAGAACGTCATTAATCCTCCCCATAGGTTTCTTAATGGTGGAATTTGCAAGATGCAAATTTAAATAACAATCATCGAATTCATGGAAACCTAGCACACCGCACAAAGTTTTCGGGATCGTGGAAACACTTGCACCCAAATCACATAAATCATAGCATTCATGATCTTTAATCTTAATTTTAATAGTAGGTTCCCACTCATCATAAAGTTTTCTAGGGATAGAAACTTCTAGTTCAAGCTTTTCTTCATAGGATTGCATTAAAGCATCAACGATATGTTTAGTAAAAGCTTTATTTTGATTATAAGCATGAGGATAATTCAACACGGATTGCAACAAGGAAATACAATCTAACAAAGAGCAATTATCATAACTAAATTCCTTGAAATCCAAAATAGTGGGTTCATTTCTATGTAAAGTTTTGACCTCTTCAATCCCACTTTTATTAATTTTAGCATCAAGATCTAAAAACTCCGAATCATTGGGATGCCTTTTAACTAAAGTTGGCTCATCTCCAGTCCCATATTTATCAAGATTCATATTGGAAAACAAAGATTTAATAGGAGTCGCATCAATTACTTTTAGATCTTCATCTTTATTATCATCTAAACTAGAAGAACACGCTTTCACAAAGCAATCTTTTCTATCACGTATCCTAGCGGTTCTTTCTTTGCACTCATCAATGGAAATTCTCATGGCTTTGAGAGACTCATTGATATCATGCTTAGGTGGAATAGATCTAAGTTTCAAGGAATCAACATGAAGAGAAATTCTATCCACGTTCCTAGCCAACTCATCAATCTTAAGCAATTTTTCTTCAACCAAAGCATTGAAATTCTTTTGCGAACTCATAAATTCTTTAACACTAGTCTCAAAATCAGAGGGAATATTATTAAAATTTCCATAAGAGTTGTTGTAGGAATTACCATAATTATTAGAGGAATTACTAGGAAATGGCCTAGAATTAAAGTCTCCTCTATACGCGTGGTTACCAAAATTGTTCGTACCAAAAAAAGTCACATCCATAGATTCATTATTATTCTCAATCGAAGTGGACAAAGGCATATCATTAGGATCAGAAGAAACACTTTTATTAGCAAACAATTTCATAAGTTCATCCATCTTTCCACTCAAAACATTAATTTCTTCAATCGCATGAACTTTTTTACTAGTGGATCTTTCGGTGTGCCATTGAGAATAATTAACCATAATATTATCCAGGAGTTTAGTAGCTTCTCCTAAAGTGATTTCCATAAAAGTGTCTCCCGCGGCCGAATCTAAAAGATTTCTAGAAGCAAAATTCAATCCGGCATAAAAGTTGTCGATGTACAAAAGTAGGGGTCCTATTTTGTACCGCTTTACTTGTGCATGGGCAGTTAGAGCCGCTCCTACGGCCACACTTAGCGGGGCAGTGGAAGGAAGCAAAGTCGCAAGACTACCAGAGCTGCGCTCAAAAGCAAAAACATGAAGAGCAAAAGGGCGAGGTGAACTCCCCCGGCAAGGCCCTTGCTAAGAGGCTTGCGGGGGCAACTTGCCAACCACCAAACAAGACCACCACCCTTGAGCCTGAGAGTTCCGACGCCATCAACCACATTAGAACCAAGGCTCGGGAGGCGCCTCCATGGTGGCATGCAGATCTTTGTGAAGACAAAGGGCCTACAAGGCCTACATGAGAACCAGAAGACAAGACAACAGTGAGACTCATTGCCGAGGATGCCCATGAGTCCCCGGCAAGGCTCCTTGCCGAGGACGCCCACGAGGCCCCGGCAAGGCTCCCGCCGAAGATACCCACGAGGCCCCGGCAAGACTCCTTGCCGAGGGCGCCCACGAGGCCCCGGCAAGACTCCTTGCCGAGGGCGCGCGCGGCCCCCGCAAGACTCTTGCCGAGGGCACCCGCAAGGCCCCGCCAAGACCCTTGCCGGGAAAATCAACAGGACCGCGGCAAGGCCTTGCCGCCCCGTCGCCGCCCCAGCTCAACAACCGACCCACCAACTAAGCAAGTACCTACGTGGCAATACGTGGCTCCTAATCCAACTAGTCAAGCACCTGCGTGGTGGATGCAGATCTTTGTGAAGACCCTTCCACCGCACCAGCTCAGTAGCCTGCCAGCCTACATGGCACTGCATGCCTCGTTGGCCTGGACGCTTGTCGGAGCAAGGCGAAGCGGCGATGGACGGTACGGGCTTCACTGCCATCCCAGATAAAGCAAGAGGACACCTAATTAGCGCATTTAATGCGCTTTGTCTTGTGATGTCAGGCGATAAGCTCGACTACTCTACAACTTTACACATCCTATGTGCCACTGTGGCAGCCCCTTTGACTATAAAAGGAGGCCCGCGGCGTACTTGGAGGGGATTCGGACTTTTTGGACCCTGCATGCTATGTAGTTAGTCCAAGAACACCAGATGAACACAAACCAGTAGGAGTAGGGTATTACGTATCACTTGCAGCCCGAACCTGGATAAATTCCCCGTGTTGGTCTCCTAAACCCGCACTTGGCACAGCCACACGCCCTCCAACCATAGGAGGGATTCCCCGTGATCCCATAGGTGCCATTTCCGCCGACATCTTTGGCGCGCCAGGTAGGGGGCACATGCTGTGAAATCCGGTTTCGGAGCTAACCTATCGACTCCTTCGTCACGGTGACCCGAGAAGAGGAGGCGGCGTCAATCTGTCGCATGCTGGTGCCGTCCTCGGCGGCAATGGCCATCTGTGTGGCCGCCCTCGGCGGCAATGACCATCTGTGTGGCCGCAAAAAGCTATGTTGCGCAAAACTTTGAGTAATTCCCTTTTTTATAAAGTTATTCTCCTCGAAAGATTTCACTCTTGGTATGGAAAGCCTGCACGCGATGGGACCCTCCGCTATTGGCATCTCCCTTGTTCTGTTTTGAGTCCGCTCAACAGTTCGAGCGGCCGCGTCGAGAACGGCAGGGTGGCCTATCCGCTATTGGCAACACCCTTGTTCTATTTCGTGTCCGCTCAACAGCTCAAGCGGCCGCGCTGAGAGCGGTAAGGTGGTTTGCCCGGCAGCAAGCACGCCCGGCAGGCCGCTAAGGATCCGTCCTCAAAGCGCTGCGGCTTGGGTTTACACGCCGGCAAGCCCGTCCAACTAAGCGTAGGGCATACATACCAAGAAAGATCGAACAGGAAAATAGCATGCATCATTTCAAAGTACTGCAGAGTTATATCACATCAATTGTTGCTGCAGTTCTAACTTAAGATAAAATTGTCTTGGCCATGAACCTGCAGCGGCGATGAGAAATGGGGTGCCTAGTCCCGGCGCTGGCCCTCCACCCTCTGGACTCCGTCGACGCAGTCGGTGATGGGCTTGATATGCTCCTTGAGCGCTGCGAGGTCCGCCTCCTCCGGCAAGCTCTCCAACGCGTCGGCGAAGTTGACGGTGGGGTTCCAAAATGCCACCTTGGTGAGCACCTTGGTCATGGCGCCCCGGCAGAGCCTCCGGGACTCGTTGGCCAGATAAGTTTCCCGGTTGGACCGGAGTTGATCCAGGGCGTCGAGGATGCGCTCGAAAAACAAGGTCAGCCTGGCGTTGGGGCTTGTGTTCCTGTCCTCGGAGAGCCTGACGTCCGGCATACCCATGATGGCTAGCTGGGCGGTGAGCTTCTCAGCGACGTCGACGAGGCGGTCGATCCAGAGGTTCACGCCCTTCGCGTAATCCTCGTAATCGGCGGCGCCATCCCTCCGCCGCCGTTTATCCTCCTCTAGGTCCTTGGTCAGGGTCTCCTCCCGGGCCCTGACCTCCGAAAGCGTCCCCTCAAGGCCATTCAGCTTCAACTTCAGGTCGTTGATGGAGTGTTTGGGCTTGGAGAGTAGCTCGGCCTTGCCGAGGACTGCGGCCTTCGCCTCCACCAAAGCGACGTTCATCATGTCCTTCTCCTTCATCAGCTCCACGACCTTTTTCTTCAGCCCGTCCCGCTCCACCTCCAGCTCCTTCACCTTGCCGCTGTGGACTAGGGCCTGAGCATCGATTACCTCCTTGTGCCTCTATTCTAGCTCCTGGGTCTCCTGCGCGACAAGCTTCTCGACCACCGCATCCTTGCCGCGGAGTGTGGCGGCAAGCGCCTCCTCACGGGCGGCAAAGTCCTCCTCCTGGGAGTTCAGCAGAGCCAGGTGCTATTGCCGAGCGGCCTCGTCCTAGATAGCCCGTGCCTTCGCCACCTCCTGGGCCTTCTCGACGTCAGCCTGCTTTAGTATTAGCTCCTGTTTGCGCTCAGCCAGCTCGTCCTGGGCAGCCTTCAGCCCTTCCTGGGCCTCACGGAACTAGGCCTGCATCTCGGCGACGCGCTCCTCGAGATCCACCCCCGCCTTGTCCGCCACTACCATCCTGGATTTTGCCTTGTCCAGGCAGGGACGGTGGAGCGCTTGGAGCTTCTGGAAGTTGGCGCTTATGGCCCGAAGAAGTTGCTCCTCTTGGGAACCGCCATCGCTAGGGCTCGATTCGTCAACAACCTGTAGCCCGGCGGTGGCGAGCGCCTCGTTGTCAAACACCTCCCCCTCGGCAGGCGCCCTCGTGCCCACCGTCCCTGGAAGGTGAACGAACATGCCATCGCCCACCTTCAGGTACCTGCCGGGGCGGCAGCCGGAGGGGAGGGAGGTTGGTCGTTGGCCACTTCCTCCTCGGTGGCAGCCCTGTCAGCCGCTCTAGCAGCGGCCTCGCCAGCCCCTTCGGCAGCAGCCTTGCCGGCCTCCCCGGTAGGCCCCTTGGCGGCCTCCTCAGTGGCGGCCTTGGTGGCCTCCTCGACAACGATCCTGTCGGCCTCGGCATCCTTGGCGACCTCCATGATGACGGTGTCAATATCCTCTGGGTCCGCCGAGGAAGGGTCTGGATACCAAGAAGAAGAACGAGACGAAGCCAACATCAAAGACCAAAACTCAGAACAAAAAAGAACAGGGACGGGAAGCAAGCAACTTACCCGCGCCGGGCTGGGAAGAAGTGGCGCCCTCCCCGCCAACATTTGTTGCCGGGATGGAACCACCGGCACTCGAGCTCATCCCCTCCTCCTCCAGGTGCGTGGGCTCGGTGGTAGATGCCCTTGCCGGGGACACCTCTCTGGGCGGCGTGGTTGATGGGGGCGGCGTGTTGGGGGTGGCCCTTGGCGGCTCCTCCTGCTTCCGCTCTCCTCCTGCAAACCCGGCAAGGTCAGCATCAAGAATTCACACCCCAATGCTCATCAGTGAAGGAGTGAGCAGTGAACTTACGCTGGGGGCTGAAGCGGGGGCTGCGCCGGGGGCTGTTGTCCGAGCTTATCTCCACCACCACCAGCGTGCGCGAAGAACCCACCGGGGGCTTGTCGCCCGTCGAGGCCTTGGCCCTCTTCGCCGCCCTCCGGGCCAGCATCTCCATGTCCCTTGAAGATAACGTCAAGTCAAAGGAGGATAACACTAGTGTGAGTACAGGAGATGATGGGGGGCGAAAAACTTACTCGTTCTCCGCCTCCTCCTCCACTGGCTTCCTCTTCCTCTTCGGGCTAAAAGACCCGAGGTCGAAATCGGCCTCCAGGGTGCTGTCCGAAGGAGGGGGAGAAGGGGATGTGGTCCGGCGTCGCTTGGACGAAGAGGAGGCGGCCGCATTCTTCTTCGCCACCGCCGTTTTCACCACCTTCTTCGCTGCCGCAGCCTTCGTCGCCACGGCTCTCGTCTGGCGCACGGACTCCTCGGGAACCTGTTGTCACTGTGCGGTCTTGCCGGGACGGACCGGCTCCCCGGAGCCGGCCCGTCATAGGACGCGCCTCTTCCCTGTGGCCGGGGGGTTATTAGCCTCGACCTCCTCTTCGGACGACTCGTCGCCCACGTCTCCAACAAGGGGGGCCCCAGTGCCGGCGCCGCTAGCCTCCCCGGTAGACTCCGCCCACTGGGCGAGCTCCTTCTCCTCTGCGGCCGTGTCAGCCTCGTCCTCCACAGTGCCGACGCTGCCGGCCTCCTTGGCGAGCGCCGCCTCCGCCGCCCTGGCAGCAGTCTAGTATAGCTCCTCCTATGTGGTGTCACAGATGAGCACCGGCTCGTCGCAGACATAGCCCTCCGACAAGTTATCGAAGAACGCTTGCACCTCCTCCGCTTTCGGCTCAACCCAGAGCGGGTCGAGGCCGTGCGCGTTGAAGTCCGGCATCATTGTGATGATGGCGGTCTGGCGCGAGTTGTTGCTCAGCGGGACCACTCCCACTGGCAACCCAAACAGGGGCCCCTTGACGGCCTTGCCGGCCTTCACAGCCCTGCTGGTCCTCTCAGCCCGGCCGTCGTAGCCCACATTCAGCTGAAAAAGCCTCTGGCAGAAATGGATGTGCCCCATCACCGTGAAATTGTGCTTCAGGCCAGGGCGAAGCCTCATGATGCCAGCCGCGTTCCTGTAGTCCCAGGCTGGCCTCCCCTTGTTATGTAGTGGGGCAATCTGGTGGCGGATGAAATCAGCCCCAATCATCTCAAAGGTGAGCCCGGCCATGGCGAGGCGATGGATCCTGGGGGTGGCGACCGAGAGCGTCTTGTCGTCGGCGTCGAGATCGCTCCAGTCCCTGCGGCGGGCTGGCGGGCTCTAACGAACTCGGCAGAACTCGTGCGGATCCTCCTCCTTGATCCACAGCCACCGGCCCCGCCACTCGTCCCACCTCTCCTTCTAGGCACCCTCCGGGTACGTGCCTTTCTCCTGGGACCTCGGGATCCAGGCGATGCACCCAGAAATGGCGTCCCCTGACTGGATGCGGGGGTAGAAGTAGTGGCGGAAGAGCGCCGTGCCAGGGAGCACTCATGCAAAGCCCTCGCAGAGATGGGCAAAGAAGGCCATGCACGCCACGGCATTCGGCATAAAGTCGAGGAGGTGAAAGCCGTAGGTGTGCATGATGTCATTGAAGTAATCAGAGAAAGGGGGCAGAGCCCGCAAGAAAAGTAGTCGACGAAACAAGGGTACCAATTTAGGCCGGCCTTGGCGAAATCGGCAGGAATGATGTGCGTGGCGGGGTGCCCCGTCGTCTTCCTCCCCCACAGGGGCTGGAAGTAGTCCCTGAGGTGGACCGCGTCGACCGTCGAAGGGAAGTAGGCGTGCTGCGTCTGAAGCGCCGCCGGCTCGCTCTCTGGCGCCTCCTTCTCCCCGGCGCCCTCGGCCACTCCCTTGCCCTTGCTAGTTTTGGGTGCCATGGCGACTAGGAGATGGGGAAGAATCAAGAGCAATGGGGGCACGTCCGAGGCGAGCAGAGGCGAAAGCTTTGAATCTTTCGCCTGAGGAAGAAGAGGGGAACAGCGGTTCCGAGATTGGAAGAGGCGTAGAGGGTAAATGAGCAGCGCGCCTCCGGTTTCTCCTTTTTATGGGGAAGGCGTGGGCCGCCTCTTTACCATTACCATGATGTGACGCACGCGTGTAGCGACTGCCCCACGCACGACCCCCACATCACGCATTCAACGTGGGTCATGGGGAAGCGCAACTAGCGAGGGGAGTTACTCAACTAAAACTCGGCCCCGCATGCTCGCGCACCGATTTTGGGCCTAGCCCAACAACATGCATGTCGCGCTTATGTGTGGCCCAGGCCCGGGGGCTCCTGTCGGTCTACAAAAGTAGGGGTCCTATTTTGTACCACTTTACTTGTGCATAGGCAGTTAGAGCCGCGCCTACGGCCACACTTAGCGGGGCAGAGGAAGGAAGCAAAATCGCAAGACTACCAGAGCTGCGCTCAAAACCAGAAACATGAAGAGAAGAAGGGCGAGGTGAACTCCCCCGGCAAGGCCCTTGCCAGGGCTGCCTTCATGGCCCCGGCAAGAGGCTTGCCGGGGCAACTTGCCCAACACAAAACAAGACCACCAATCTTGAGCCTGAGAGTTCCGACGCCATCAACCACATTGGAACCAAGGCTCGGGAGGCGCCTCCATGGTGGCATGCAGATCATTGTGAAGACAAAGGGCCTACAAGGAATAGATGAGAACCAGAAGACAAGACAATAGTGAGACTCCTTGCCGAGGATGGCCACGAGACCCCGGCAAGGCTCCTTGCCGAGGACGCCCATGATGCCCCGGCAAGGCTCCTACCGAAGATACCCATGAGGCCCGGGCAAGACTCCTTGCCGACGGCGCCCACGAGGCACCGGCAAGACTCCTTGCCGAGGGTGCCCGCGCGGCCCCGGCAAGACTCTTGCCGAGGGCACCTGCAAGGCCCCGGCAAGACCCTTGCCAGGAATATCGACAAGACTGTGACAAGGCCTTGCTGCCCCGTCGCCACCCCAGCTCAGCAACCGACCCACCAACTAAGCAATTACCTACGTGGCAATACGTGGCTCCTAATCCAACTAGTCAAGCACCTGCGTGGTGGATGCAAATCTTTGTGAAGACCCTGCCACCGCACCAGCTCAGCAGCCAGCCAGCCTACATGGCGATGCATGCCTCGTTGGCCAGGACACGTGTCGGAGCAAGGGGAAGCGGCGACGGACGGGACGGGCTTCACTGCCATCCCCGATAAAGCAAGAGGACACCCAAGTAGCACATTTAATGCGTTTTGTCCTGTGATGTCAGGCGATAAGCTCGACTACTGTACAATTTTACACCTCCTGTGTGCCACTGTGGCAGCCCCTTCGACTATAAAAGGAGGCCCGCGGTGTACTTGGAGGGGATTCAGATTTTTTGGACCCTACACGCTTTGTAGCTAGTCCAAGAACACTAGATGAACACAAACCAGCAAGAGTAGGGTATTACGCATCAGTTGTGGCCCGAACCTGGATAAATTCCCCATGTTGGTCTCCTAAACCCGCTCTTGGCACAGCCCCGCGCCCGCAGACCGTTGGAGGGATTCCCCATGATCCCATAGGTGTCGTTTCCACCAACAAAAGTTTTGTATAATCATCACAAATTCAAACCATGTGTTGGGCAATTACGTATCATTAATTTCATCCTCTCGCAAGCTTTTGCAACATGCTCATGATCAAGTTGCTTAAGATTCATAATATCGTTCCTAAGAGAGATAATCTTAGCGGGAGGAAAATACTTAGATATAAAAGCATCTTTGCACTTATTCCATGAATCAATACTATTTTTAGGCAAAGAAGATAACCAAGTTTTAGCACGATCTCTAAGCGAAAACGGAAATAGCTTCAATTTAACAATATCATTATACACATCTTTCTTCTTTTGCATATCACACAAATTAACAAAGTTGTTTAGATGGGTAGCGGCATCTTCACTAGGAAGGCCATAAAATTGATCTTTCATAACAAGATTCAACAAAGCGGCATTAATTTCACAAGATTCAGCATCGGTAATAGGAGCAATCGGAGTGCTAATAAAATCATTGTTGTTGGTATTGGAAAAGTCACATAATTTAGTATTATCTTGAGCCATCATGACAAACAAACAATCCAACACACAAGCACACAAGAGGCAAGCGAAAAGAGGTGAATGGAAAAGAGGCGAAGAAAAGGCAAAGGTTTTTGAAAATCATTTTAGAAGTGGGGGGAGAAGAAAACGAGAGGCGAATGGCAAATAATGTAATGCGAGGGAGAAGAGTTTATGATGGGTACTTGGTATGTCTTGACTTGAGCGTAGATCTCTCCGGCAACGGCGCCAGAAATCCTTCTTGCTACCACTTGAGCATGCGTTGGTTTTCCCTTGAAGAGGAAAGGGTGATGCAGCAAAGTAGCGTAAGTATTTCCCTCAGTTTTTGAGAACCAAGGTATCAATCCAGTAGGATATTACACGCAAGTCACCTAGTACCTGCACAAACAATCAAGAACCTTGCAACCAACGCGATAAATGGGTTGTCAATCCTTTCACTGTCACTCGCAAAAGTGAGATCTAATAAAGATAGCAAGATAAATATTTTTGGTATTTTTGTTGTATACATGGGAAAGTAAAGATTGCAAAATAGTAAAACGAGACGTGATGTAAATAAAAGAGATGCAATATAATAAGAAAGAGACCCGGGGGCCATGGGTTTCACTAGTGGCTTCCCTCAAGATAGCATATATTACGTTGGGTGAACAAATTACTGCCGAGCAATTGATAGAAAAGCGCATAGTTATGAGAATATCTATGCAATGATCATGAATATAGGCATCACATCCGTGTCAAGCAAACGATTCTGCATCTACTACTATTACTCCACACATCGACCGCTATCCAGCATGCATCTAGAGTATTAAGTTCATAAGAACAGAGTAAAGCATTAAGCAAGATGACATGATGTAGAGGGATAAACTCAAGCAATATGATATAAACCCCATCTTTTTATCCTCGATGGCTAGAATACAATACGTGCCTTGCTGCCCCTACTGTCATTGGGAAAGGACACCGCAAGATTGAACCCAAAGCTAAGCACTTCTCCCATTGCAAGAAAGATCAATTTAGTAGGCCAAACTAAACAGATAATTCGAAGAGAATTGCAAAGATATCAAATCATGCATATAAGAATTCAGAGAAGAACCAAATATTATTCTTAGATCAACTTGATCATAAATCCACAATTCATCAGATCTCGGCAAACACACCGCAAAAGAGTATTAAACTAAATAGATCTCCAAGAACATCGAGGAGAACTTTGTATTGAGAACCAAAGAGAGAAAAGAAGCCATCAAGCTAATAACTATGGACCCAAAGGTCTATGGTAAACTACTCACACATCATCGGAGAGGCTATGGTGTTGATGTAGAAGCCCTCCGTGATCGATTCCGGCTCCGGCAGATCACCGGAAAAGGCCCCATGATGGGATCTCATGGGTACAGAAGGTTGTGGTGGTGGAAAAGTGGTTCCGTGGCTCCCCCTGATGTTTTTAGGGTATAAGAGTGTATATATAGGCGAAAGAAGTACGTCGGTGGACCTCCATGGGGCCCATGAGGGTGGGGGGAGTGCCTACCCCCCGGGCACGCCCTCCTGCCTCGTGGCTGCCTTGCGGAGTTCCAGACTTCAACTCCAAGTCTTCTGGATTGCTTTTGTTCCAAGAAAGATCATCGCAAAGGTTTCATTCTGTTTGGATTCCGTTTGGTATTCCTTTTCTACAGAACACTGAAATAGGAAAAAAAACAGAAACTGGCACTGGGCCTTCGATAAATAGGTTAGTGCCAAAAATAATATAAAAGAGCATATTAAAGCCCACTAAACATCCAAAACAGATAATATAATAGCATGGAACAATCAAAAATTATAGGTACGTTGGAGACGTATGAGGCAACATACCCAGGGTCTGTTGCACCGACAGAAGCACCCGGGCCTGCCCCGAACGCGCTGCTGAGCGTCGTCGGGGTAGGGCCTAATAAGTGCTTAGGCAGAATTGCTGAAGGGGTTGGCCCCTTGAGGTTTTCCATTGCTGCTTCATTAGTCTTGATTTCGGAGCAGTTCCCGATTTCCCCGTGCGCGGTGCAAAGCCAATAGTGGTGGGGCCGCGGAAGTGATGGCCCGTGAATGACATTAACGCACGGGGTGGAAACCGCCAAATTACTCTTCCCACAGCGCGCTCTTATCCTTAGCCACATATGTTGCATGCATCGCGCAGGGTAGGTAACGGAGGCGCGTGGCGCGGGAGAGCCTCTTGAAGTGGGTCGTCCATCTTGAATTGGCGGAGGAGGGCGGTGGTCGCCCGTTGATGGAGCAGCCTCCCTTCCCCACCCGGCCTATAAAAAGAGGAGCGGAGGAGGGCGAAGTCATTCATCCTTGCATTCTTCTTCTTATCCTCTTGATCTCTGCTTCTACTGGTGATGTTGAAGAGAAGAGCCCGGGGCCAGCCCCCGGGCTTCTGCTTGGGGCAATTTTTGTCACATGCTGGTGCTGACGCTCGGGGAGTGAGCCTGGTCCTTGGCGTGGTGAATTTCTGGGTCTCCTCGAGGCTCGGTCGAGAAGCGGGGCTGGAGGTCATTGGTAATCCCAGCATTGCCCCTCCCGGAGGCCTTGGGGCCATTGTCGACGAGGCGCGCGCCTTCCTGCCCGCCAAGGAGGGGAGCGGTGCGCCTCGAGCCCCATGGTCGTTCGAGCTGCTCGCCGTCTTCCCGGGAAGAGCGTCGGACTGGTGTTTGCGCCTCCTCCTGGAACGGTGTTGATGGAGACGAAGCCTAGGGAGAAGGAGAAGACAGGAGGCAGGCCGTCCAGTAGGAGCACGACTGCATCGATGCGTTCATGTCGTACTGGCGACCTGCTGCCCATCTGCCTGGCTCTTCCCCCCTTTTCCCGGCGCCGTCATCACCGTTTCTTCCGGCCGCTGGGAAAAGACTTTACCCCTGGTGCTCCCATTGCCTTCTGGGGCCTTCTGACTAGGCCCCGACGTCTTCCTCTGCCGGTGCCTGTGCTGGAGCCCTCCTTTCAGTCTTGGAGGTGGTGACCAGGGATCCCTCGAGGCGCTCCGCACGTCTTCCTCCTTCGGAGCCTCGCCACTCCCGATCCTGTCAGACTGGGTTTGCCAGCTCTTGACAAGGATCGGGGTGGCGTTGTGCCGGCATGGCGCCTGTCCTCTTCTCTTCCCACCGCAATACCTGGGATAAGAGGAACAGGGAGAGGAGTTTACGGAGCACTTATCTTTTTTTAATCTTAAACTAGCTAGCAATTGCCAAATTTAATTCAGATAATGTAATATCTCGAGTCCATCTTTGTGTTCTGTAATGCTTGTACTTGTACCAGCATATGAATGAAAAATATAAATCTTGCCGGGGACCCATGCATGTGTACGTCCATTCAGAGGTGGAGTGCTTCTTTAATGAAAATAAACAAGTTACCCCGGCGGGATATCGTGCCGGCACCCTCTTTTGTCTGTCGGGGAACAGACAGAGGGGCCAACAACCCGCTAACTCCCTTTTACCAAATGCTACTGCGACCATCCTGACTGAAGCAACGTTCGAGTCATGGATGGGAGCACCTAAGTCTCAAAAAGAGAGGAGAGGTTTCCTTATGCAAAGTTATAGCCTTACAGAACACTAATGGACAGGAGGTAAACTTATCTGTTTGGCTTGCCGGGAATTGTCATGCCGTGCAATCTTCTCGTCATTTGCTGAAGTCAAGTTCACGGCAGGAACCTGCAACTCCATGTAGATGAGAATGAATGCAGGATGCAATCCTATGTATATGCATATGCAAATGCTCATGAAATTCTTATTTAGTGATCTGAGTGTGCTTGTGCATGCATGCAATCTTAGTTGGGGCCCCTACAACGCTTCTTTATTTTCTCTTGCACGGGGTCATCGCCCCGTCTTGTACAGGGGGTTACATGCAACCTCGGCAACGCCATGTACAATGGGTGGCTGCCGGGCAGGGCTCGGCAGCCTCTACGCCTTACGAGTAGAACTTTCGGAGATGCTTAATATTCCATGAGTTTTGCAACTGAGTGCCATCTTCGGTCTCTAGACGAACTGCGCCAGGTTTGGTGACTCGTACTACCCGGTAAGGGCCTTCCCACTTAGGCGATAACTTGTGTGTACCCTTGGCGGACTGAATGCGCCTAAGGACAAGGTCACCTTCCTCAAAACACCGGGCGAGAACCCTGCGGCTATGATAGCGACGCAGGACTTGCTGGTAGTGTGCGGCACGCGTAGCAGCCCGGAGACGGTTCTCCTCGAGTAGCATAGCATCGTCACGCCAGTGCTGATCCTACACTACTTCATCATAGGCATGCACTCGAGGACCCGTAAATGAGTTCCGTGGGGATAACTACTTCTGCCCCGTAGACCAGGGAGAAGGGAGTCTGCTGATACGTCTCCAACGTATCTATAGTTTTTGATTGTTCCATGCTATTATATTATCTGTTTTGGATGTTTAATGGACTTTATTATGCACTTCTATATTATTTTTGGGACTAACCTACTAACCAAAGGCCCAGTGCAAATTGCTGTTTTTTTGCCTATTTCAGTGTTTCGCAGAAAAGGAATATCAAATGGAATGAAACCTTCAGGAGAGTTATTTTTGGAACAAACGCAATCCAGGAGACTTGGAGTGGACGTCAAGGAAGCAACGAGGCAGCCACGAGGTAGGGAGGCGCATCCTGGGTGGTAGGCGCGCCCCCACCCTCGCGGGCCCCTCGTGGCTCCACCGACCTACTTCTTTCGCCTATATATATACTCATATACCCTAAAAACATCCGAGAGCACCACGAAACCCTATTTCCACTGCCGCAATCTTCTGTACCCGTGAGATCCCATCTTGGAGCCTTTTACGGTGCTCCACCAGAGGGGGAATCAATCACGGAGGGCTTCTACATCAACACCATAGCCTCTCCGATGACGCGTGAGTAGTTTACCACAGACCTTCGGGTCCATAGTTATTAGCTAGATGGCTTCTTCTCTCTCTTTGGATCTCAATACAAATTTCTCCTCGATTCTCTTGGAGATCTATTCTATGTAATTCTTTTTGCGGTGTGTTTGTCGAGATCCAATGAATTGTGGGTTTATGATCAAGATTATCTATGAACAATATTTGGTTCTTCTCTGAATTCTTATATGTATGATTTGATATCTTTGCAAGTCTCTTCGAATTATCAGTTTGGTTTGGCCTACTAGATTGATCTTTCTTGCAATGGGAGAAGTGCTTAGCTTTGGGTTCAATCTTGCGGCGTCCTTTCCCATTGACAGCAGGGGCAGCAAGGCACGTATTGTATTGTTGCCGTCGAGGATAAAAAGATGGGTTTTATATCATATTGCTTGAGTTTATCCCTCTACATCATGTCATCTTGCCTAATGCGTTACTCTGTTCTTATGAACTTAATACTCTAGATGCATGCTGGATAGCGGTCAATGTGTGGAGTAATAGTAGTAGGTGCAGAATCGTTTCGGTCTAGTTTTCGCAGACGTGATGCCTATATACCTGATCATGCCTAGATATTCTCATAACTATGCGCTTTCTATCAATTGCTCGACAGTAATTTGTTCACCCACCGTAGATTATGCTATCTTGAGAGAAGCCACTAGTGAAACCTATGGCCGTCGGGTCTATTTTCCATCATATTATTTTCCTATCAATTTGCTATTTCTGCTGTAGTTTATTTTGCAATCTTTACTTTCCAATCTATATCGTAAAAATACCAAAAATATTTATCTTATTATCTCTATCAGATCTCACTTTTGCAAGTGGTCGTGAAGGGATTGACAACCTCTTTATCGCGTTGGTTGCATGGTTTTTATTTGTTTGTGCAGGTACAAGGCGACTTGCATGTAACCTCCTACTGGATTGTTACCTTGGTTCTCATAAACTGAGGGAAATACTTACACTACTCTATTGCATCACCCTTTCCACTTCAAGGGAAAACCAACGCATGCTTAAGAGGTAGCATCTGCCCGGTGGCTCGGTTAGGTGTCGTTCAGAGGGACAAGAGAACTACCGGCAGCTCCTCAATCCACCGCCTGCCGTGCTTCTGTAGCATATCGAAAGTCCTTGTCTTGAGTCCAGGAAGCACTTCAGCGTTCGCCCTCTCAGCTTGTCCATTGCTCTGGGGGTGTGCCACAGAGGCGAATGAGATCTTGCATCCGAGGGCATGAACGTATTGAATGAAGGCATGGCTCCTGAACTGGGTGGCGTTGTCAGTGATGATCCTTGCCGGAACTCCGAAATGACACACCAATTCTTTTAAGAACTTGATAGCTGACTGAGCAGTCACCTTCCTCATGAAAGTCACTTCCGGCCACTTTGTAAACTTGTCGATGGCAACGAACAAGAATTCAAAGCCCCCGAATGCTCGGGGAAAGGGACCGAGGATATCGAGCCCCCAGACCGAAAATGGCCATGATAAAGGGATTGTCTGAAGGGCTTTGCCAAGCAGGTGTGTTCTCTTGGAATGGAACTGGCAGGCTTCACATGTCGTGACAAGCTCAACTGCATCTTGGAGGGCTGTGGGCCAATAGAATCCTTGCCGGAATGCTTTCCCAACTAATGCCCTTGATCCAATGTGTGAGCCGCATATTCCTCCGTGAATCTCAGCCAACAGTTCCTTTCCATCTTCCCGGTAGACACACTTCAATTTCACACCGTTGGGCCTTCTTCTGTACAGAGTGTCATCGACAAACTGATACATACTGGCCCTCGGGGCTACTTTCTCAGCTTCATCTTGGTCGCCGGGAAGTTCTCCGGTTTGGAGGAAGCGGACGATGTGCCTTGCCCAAGTTGGAGCCTGGGGCTCGGCAACGAGGACTAGCGTCACCTCCTATGCTGCGGGAGCACCAGCCTCGTTCGCGGGGTCCATAGGCCCGGCTGGTGGGGCGGTCAGGCGGGCCGCGAGGAGTTTTTTCCCGCAAGGTCTCTACCGGGAGAGGATGGATCAGCCGGGAGAGGCTTACCGTAGTCCAACTTTGACCATTTCCGGGCCATTGTGGCTGGTGATACGGAGCGTTGAGAGAGATGGAGAACAAAAGTTCCTGGTTCCACAGGAAGCTTCTGCGCAGCACACTTTGACAGGTGATCAGCTATGCTGTTTTCCGCATGGGGTACGTGCTCTGTTTGCAACCCATCAAAGTGCTCCTCTAATCTTCTCACTTCCTCGACGTATCCTTCCATCAATGGGCTTTGGTAATCCTAGTTGACTTGTC
Source organism: Aegilops tauschii subsp. strangulata (assembly GCF_002575655.3). Taxonomy (NCBI): domain Eukaryota; kingdom Viridiplantae; phylum Streptophyta; class Magnoliopsida; order Poales; family Poaceae; genus Aegilops; species Aegilops tauschii. Next base: position 364,629,796 of record NC_053035.3, on the reverse strand, counting down.
TCACCACAAGATGTGAATTTCCTCGAATGATTAACTTCTTGATTCCCAATTCTGTTGCAATTCTGAGCCCGGCAAGGAGCCCTTCATACTCAGCTGTATTGTTGGTGGCTTTTTCCTGGGCAAAGTGCATTTGGACGACAAACTTCAAGTGCTCCCCAGAGGGGGCAACAAGAAGCACGCCAGCTCCTGCACCTTATAGGGAAAAAGCACAATCAAAATACATAATCCATTCTTGGGGTGATTCCATGCCGGGGAGAGCTGTTTCTGTCACTTCCTCATCAAGGGTTGGCGTCCATTCTGCAATAAACTCTGCCAGTGCCCTGCTCAAAATAGTTGAAGTGCTCTCAAACTTCAAACCAAAGCTGGGTAACTCCAAAGCCCACTCCACTATTCTGCCAGTAACCTTAGGGTTTTGGTGTAATCTTTGCAATGGGAAACGAGTGACAACCGTAATCTCATGGGCTTGGAAGTAGTGGCGCAGTTTCCTTGATGAGGCCAAAGATCAACTTTTGCACACCAGAGTACCTCGATCTAGCCCCTTGCAACAAGGAGCTGACGAAGTACACTGTGTGCTCCACCACTTTCTTCCTTGCCGCGTCCTTCGGGTTGCACTCGTTGCCGTGCTCGCCGCTGTTCTGATCCTCTTCTGACTCTGCCACGGTCTGGCCGCTCTCTGCTTCATCCACTTCTCGCTGTGCTACCAAGGCTGCACTGACCACTTGGTTGGTTGCTGCCAAGTAAAGCAGTAACGGCTCTTGAGGTTTGGGTGCAACCAAGGTAGGTACAGACGATAGGTAGGCCTTCAACTCCTGCAAAGCTGCATCTGCTTCTGGGGTCCACTTCATACGCCCTGACTTCTTCAAAATTTTGAAGAACGGTAGGGCACACTCGACAGACTTGGAAATGAATCTGCTTAGCGCAGCAACGCATCCCGTCAAGTGCCTCACATCCTTAACTGTCCTGGGCACTTGGATCTACTCAATGGCCTTGATCTTGTCGGGGTTGGCGGAGGGAACACCAAACGCACACTTTTCCGGGTTAAGCTTCAAGTTGATCTTGCGCAAATTAGCAAATGTCTCCTCCAAATCTTGGATAAGGGCGGCCTTATCCTTGGTTTTGACCACAATGTCATCCATATAAGCTTCTTTGTTCTGTGTAACTGTGGCTCAAAACCAATCTGGACTGCTCTTGCAAAAGTGGACCCGGCACTCTTTAATCCGAAAGGCATGCGGACAAAGCAGTACGTACCACATGGAGTGATGAATGATGTGTTCTGCTCATCTTCTTTGGACATGAAGATCTGGTGATATCCTGAGTATGCATCCAAAAAGGAGAGCAGATCACATCCTGAGTGGAATCCACGATCTGGTCGATGCGCGGCAAGGGAAATGGGTCCTTCGGGCAAGCCTTGTTGAGATCTGTGAAATAAATGCAAAGCCTCCATTTCCCATTCGCCTTCCGGACTACCACTGGGTTTGCCAACCACGTAGGGTGTAATACTCCTCTGACTAGACCAGCTACCTCCAGCTTCTTGATCTCCTCGACAATTAACTACTCCCGCTCCAAGGCCTGCTTCCAAACTTTCTGGTTGACGGCTTGGGCATGTGGGCAGACAGCAAGGTGGTGCTCAATTACCTGCCTGGGAACACCGGGGACATCAGATGGTTGCCATGCAAACACATCGATATTCGCCCACAGGAAGGCAACAAGCGCGCTTTCCTATTTGTCATCAAGGGTGGCGCTGATAGTGAAAGTACCATCAACGCCAGCCAGCCCAGTCGGGACCTTATTCGCTTGGGGTGCAGCAACCCTGGATCTCTTGCTGTAGGAATACTCCGGCACGTCATCAACGGGTGCTGTGCACTCGGAGGGGGCATGCTTCCTGGAGTCCTTGCCTAAGGCCCTAGAATCCCTCTTCTTTCCTTTGCTTTCCTTGGTGGGAGCTGCTGCTGCCGCAGCCTTTGCCGCGATAGCATCCTGGTACATCTTGTCCACGCTGATAATTGCATCCTTCTCATCTGATGGGATAGTGATGACTCCCAGCGGCCCAGGCATCTTCAAAGTGTTATAAGCATAGTGGGATGCTGCCATAAACTTGGCCAGGGCCGGGTGTCCCAGAATCCCATTGTACGGTTGGGGGAGATCAACCACATCAAACACACTCTTCTTAGTCCGATAGTTCAGTTCTCCCCCAAACGTCACCGACAGCGTAATGTTTCCCTTGGGACGGCTCCTACCGGGATTGACTCCATGAAACGTGCTGGTAACCTCTAGCTCTTCTTCTCCTATCTGAAGCTTGTTGATGAGTGCCGGGGAAATCAGATTCAACCAGGCCCCGCCATCCACTAACATCTTTGTGACCTTGAGGTTCCGAATTGTTGGAGAGATCAACAATGGCAAACACCCTACCACAGTGGTGCGGCCAGGGTGATCCTCCTCATCAAAGATGATGGGCGTGTGGGACCACTTGAGCGGCTTCCGGGCCTCTAGCACTGGTTCCAAAGCATTGACCTCCCGTGCCCATCGCTTGAGTTGGCGATGAGAGGTGTGCAAAGATGCACCTCCATCAATGCATAGGGCGTCAGTGGCCATCTGAAATTCCTGCTCACTGGTTTCCTCTTCATTCCCTTCATCACTCACATCATCACATATTTCCTTCTCTTTGCCCCTGGTGGGTTTTCCTTTATTCCAAAAGGGTTTGCCGGGGCAATTTGCTTCACCACCTCGACCCTTATCGCCAGTAGCATTTTGACCTTTCTCCTTATCATGCTTATCATACTCTGCTCTCTGTCTCTTGACGAGCTGCTCATCCTGGTAGCACTCTTGAAGGTCGTGGCCTTTGGTCCAGTGGATCTTGCAGTACGGCCCATCACCTTTGCCAACTTTTTCCGCGGCAGCGCCTTCCCGGCAGGCAGTGCACGTGGCAGCTTCCTTGCCGGGGGCCTCAGCCTTGGCCTTCTTGCCAGTACTAGGTGTGCCAGAACCTTCCATAGTCATTACTGCCTTATCTCTTGGCATCTTATTGCGCTTCTTGCTCTTTCTCTGACTGGTTGATTCATCTTCATACTCTAAATCAACATTGATGCAATCCTCCTCTTCGGGCAACTTCCTTCCTTGCTCCATGCGAGCACACTTATCCACCAGTGTGTATAGCTCCTTCACAGTCATGGGAAATCGTACATTCATCTTAGAACGAATGTGACGGTTGCGCACATTGGACTGGAAGGCTGCTATAACAGCTCCCGGATGGATATTTGGAATATTTCTACGAACTTTACTTAATCTCTATAAATGCTTACAGAGGGTTTCTCCTTCCTTCTGTTGGAGAAGCTGTAGGTCGCTGGGCCTGCCGGGCTCTTGGTGGCCACCGGTGAAAGCACCGATGAACTCGTGGCACAGATCTGCCCATGACGAAATGGAGTTCTCTGGTAGGTGCATCAGCCAAGACCTCACATTGGACTTGAGGGCCAAAAGGAAGTAGTTGGCGCACACCTTCTCATCTCTTCCCCTAGCAGCCTGAACAGCGATGGTGTAGATGCTCAAGAACTCTGCCGTGTTCAGCCTTCCGTCGTACTTCTCAGGTATCTCTGGCTTGAATGTGCGAATGGACGGCCAACGGACTTGCCGTAGCTCTAGTGTAAAGGCAGGGCAGCCGACTTCGAAAAGTAGGCACCCGCCAACATCGAGTGCAGGATCGTCGACGTTGAGGCCGCCGCACCCGTCGGTCTGGCGGAGGTCATCGTGGCGCCAATCTATGGCGACGCACGCGTCTCCCCGCGGCCTATCCTCCGGGGCTCAACGTTGGCCTGGACGTGCTCGAGGGCCAGAAGAGGCTATCGATACGTCGTTAGGGTCTTGACTCTACTGCGCCCGCGTCGGCTGCCGTGGTGGGGACTGCACTGTGTCAACAGCCCCCTCCGTTCGGCCAATAGTGTGGGCGGTTGCTGTCGGTTGAGGAGGTCGTGGCGGGCCAGCTCGTCGCGAGCCCAAAGCTTCGGTGAAACCGAGCAGGCTCTGGATGGTGGCACGCCACTCATCCATCTGCTCGGCAGCCGGCGGAAATCTCAGTAGCAGCTGAGCTCGCGCCATAGCCTAAGTGGATGTGCTTGGCATAGCAGTTGATTATGTCGACCGCACCGTCGCTTGGCTCCTGACGGTGCCTGGGGCAGCGACGGTGGTGGTGGCGCGCCCGCGCTGCTGTGGGATGACCACCTGGGCAGCGGGTTCACGCGGTAATGGTGCTCGAGGGCCCGTGGCTCCGTCGGGCACAGTGGTCGGGTCAGCTCGTCCGGGAAGAGGCGCATGCACCGTGACTGCCCTCGTGGCAGGGGTGGCCAGAGGGCTATTGTCGGCGTTCTGGGAATGGGGGTCCCCAGACTTGCCTGCCTGCGGCCCACGGCGTGGCTCCACCAGCGGGCCCGTACGGCCCATCTTCACCAGCAAGCACTCAAGACCCTCGTGAGGGGGACGACGCAAGACCTCCTCAGGAGCGGCCTCACCAGGCCGGATCGCGAGGAGCAGAGAGATCAAGGCAAGGCGAACCTCGCGAGGTTCCAATGATGTAAGCAATGACGACCGCAACTAGGCGGGCGCCAGGCGGACGCCCGCGTGCAGTGTCCTTGTTCCCTCTTTGGTGCTAAAGGGGCTAGCGCAGGCGCGGAGTCCCGAGGCATCAGGCAATGGATTCCATAGCGGTGCAACAAGATCAAGACCAGCAGAACGACAGGACGGAGGTCACTGTGGAGCCCAAGACGGCGTCACCACCAGAGCCTTTGGCAGGCGGAGACCGCTTTTGTCAGGATAAGTTGTACAAGTTGTTCCCCTTCAAAATTGGCCGTTGTGGGATCCCTTCCCGCTCAATATTTGGGAAGAGGACCGGGGCCTCTATAAATAGGACTAGCCACCATAGAGGGAGGAGGACGGCCCCTTCTCCAACTCACCAGCACAAGAACACCTCGCCTCAGGAGGCTGTTCTTCCCCTTGTACTGTTCATCCCCAGCCCAAGAGGAAATCCACCACACCACACTGGAGTAGGGTCTTACACCACATCGATGGCCCGAACCAGTATAAATCTTGCGTCTCTGTGTTCTTTGGGTCTGGCGAGTTAGTCCGCTAGATCATGGAGTGCGAGAGCTTGGGAGAGAAGAGATCTTCATGCGCACCCCAGTGTTCGAACCTTGAGGGTTTTGCTGGAACCCGTGATCTGACATTTGGCGCGCCAGGTAGGGGTGCGCCGGAGCTTTGCTCCCTCGATGGCTTCGCATCCCCGACCGGCTCTCATGGACGGCGCCGCTTCTCCAGCTGGATCAACGGGTGCCCCAAGCAGCCCCTTGGGGCTCCGGGCCCTCACCCCCGCCTTGAGGCGGGTGCAGTGGCCGACCAAGTTCAGGCCAGAGTTGCCGCCCCGCTATGACGGTGCGGCAGATCCGGTGGCCTTCCTGCTGGCGTACGAGGAGGCAGTTCTGAAGGCCGGCGGTGACGACAAGGTCGTGGCCAACTGGCTCCCCATGGCCCTCACTGGCGTGCCGCGCGCTTGGCTACCCCATCTGCCGGGATCTTCTGTGGCCTCCTGGAAGGAGCTGTGCGACCTCTTTAGCGCGCGCTTCGAGGGAACTGCACCCCCGGTCATCACGGCCCTCCTCGGCGGCTCGCAAGCGCCACCCTCGGATCGTCACGCCAAGCCGTTCTTTTGCCAAATTGACGCCGCCTCGACGCGACAGGTGCCTCCCCCGAGTTGGGCAGCGCCCAAGGCCGACCTGATCTTCGACTCAGGGGATCACCCTGCCACCACCATCGGCCTGGGAGTACTCATGATTCTTTGCTGCAGCGTGGCCGTCACCAAGACCCTCATCGACGGCGGCGCCAGCCTCAACGTGCTCTCTGTGGAGGCTTTTAGCCTCCTCGACGTACCGCTCGAGCGGCTCCGCCCCAGCAAGCCCTTCTCCGGGGTCGGCGGCGGCTCCGCCCACCCCCTGGGGCAGATCCGTCCTCCAGTAACCTTTGGCACGGGCGACAACTACCTCACCGAGCTAATCGACTTCGACATCGCCCGCATCGACCTCCCATACAACGCCATCCTCGGGTACCCGGCGCTGGCCCAGTTCATGGCAGCTACTCATCCTACCTACAACCTCATTTAGATGCCGGGGAGCAAGGGCGTCCTTACTGTGGCCGGGGACACCAAGGAAGCCTTGGCGGCCCCTCAAACTTGCTTTCAAGACCACTACGCCAGCTTGCCCGGCCGGCAAGGTCGAACTCGGAGTCAAGGGGGCTGCGCCAACCAAGAAGAAACAGTTGTTCACTCAAGGCCAAGCCAAGACGAAGCAAATATCATTCGACAAGGACAGGGCCTCTGGCGCCACCTTTACCATAGGCGCCGACCTCGCCCCAGATCAACAAATGGTGCTGGTGGACTTCCTGAGGGCAAACAAGGAAGTGTTCGCCTGGGAGCCCAAGCAGCTAGTCGGGGTCCCGAGCAGAGTAATTGAGCACCATCTGAAGGTGTGCCCCAACGTGTGCCCTGTAAAGCAGAGAGCACAGCGGCAGTCCACGGAGAAGCAGGCCTTCCTTGTCCAGGAAACCTGCAAGCTGGAGGCAGCGGGAGTCATTCGCGAGGTTCGGTACCCAGAATGGCTGGCGAACCTTGTCGTCGTGCCGAAGAAAGGAGGCAAGGAGTGTATGTGCGTCAACTTCACCAACCTCAACAAGGCCTGTCCTCAAGACCCGTTCCCGCTGCCGCGCATTTACCAGATTGTTATCTCCACTACGGAGTGTGACCTGCTTTGCTTCCTGGATGCGTTCTCAGGGTATCACCAGATCAAGATGGCAATGCAAGACGTGGAGAAGACGGCCTTCCTGACCCCGTGTGGGGTGTACTGCTACACTTTTATGCCGTTTGGACTGCGCAACGTAGGAGCAACCTTCCAGCGGCTGATGCACATCGCCTTGGGGAGGCAGCTCGGGAGAAACACTGAGGCTTATGTCGATGACATCGCGGTGAAGTCTCGGGAGGCGAGAACTTTAATTCAGGACCTGGAGGAAACCTTCACAAGCCTGCGCCAGGTGGACTTACGGCTCAACCCAGAGAATTGTGTGTTTGGTGTCCCCTCAGGCAAGCTGCTGGGTTTCCTCGTGTCACACCGAGGGGTCGAGGCCAACCCGGAGAAGATCAAGGCGATTGAATACATGAGCCCACCGCAAACTCTGAGGGAGATGCAGAAGCTAACCGGCTGCGTGCCCTCGCTGGGGCGCTTCATCTCCAAGTTGGGAGAGCACGCCCTGCCGTTCTTCAAGCTGATGAAGAAGAAAGGCCCGTTCGAATGGACCCCTGAGGCCGACCTGGCATTTCAAGACCTCAAGAGATACCTGACCAGCCCGCCGGTGATGGTAGCACCTTGCCCTCTCGAGCCTTTGGTGCTCTACCTCTCTGCCACACCCCACTGTGCCAGCGCAGCGCTGGTGGCCATCAGAGAGGAGCGTCAAGTCAAGGGCCCTCCAAGTGGAGCCACCGAGCCAAGTAAAGCCGTGCAACACCAAGGCGACGCTCCTGAGGCAGTGGTTGCTCCGCCAGATTGTCAAGCCCCTGAAGCTGGAGATCTGCGAGAAACACCTCAGTCTCCCAAGGCCGGAGACTCCACCAACTCCCCCGCCCTCATTGAGCACCCGGTATACTTCGTCAGCACCATGCTGCGAGATGCGAGAGCACGATACCCCATGCCTCAGAAGCTCTTGCTCGCGCTCCTGGTGGCCTCGCGCAAGCTGCGCCACTACTTCCAGGTTCACCCCATCAAAGTTGTCTCGGCTTTCCCGCTGGAGAGGGTGCTCAAAAGTCCCAACGCTGCTGGACGGGTTGCTGAATGGAACATCGAGTTGCAAGCATTTAACTTGGATTTCAGCACGACCAGGGTCATCAAGGGGGCTGCGCTCGCAGATTTTGTGGCAGAATGGACCGACGCCCCGGAGACCGACGCAGGCGAGAGCCAATCCCTCTCACTAGGAAGTGAAGCACCGGACGGCTAGGCCATGTACTTCGACGGCGCGTTCTCGCGCCAGGGCGTGGGGCCTGGAGCAGTGCTCATTTCGCCCATCCAGGACAAGCTCTACTACGCCGTGCAGCTCTGCTTCCAGCAGGGTGAGAAGGTCTCCAACAACATTGCTGAGTACGAGGGGTTGATTGCTGGCATCAAGTCAGCGGTGGCCTTAGGAGTGAAGCGCCTCACCATCAAGGGGGACTCTCAGATCCTCGTCAACTTCTCCAACAAGGTGTACGAGCCAAGGGAAGAGCATATGGAGGCGTACCTCGCGGAGGTACGCAAAATGGACAAGCAGTTCCTGGGTCTGGAGTTGCAACATGTGCCCCGCGGCACAAACAAGGAGGCCGACGAGATCGTCAAGAGGGCATCAAAGCTTTAGCCCCAGGAGCCAGGAGTCTTCGAGGAGCGTCCCTTCAAGCCCTCAGCAGCCCCACCAACCGCTAAACCTGCGCCACCTCAGGAGGAGCTTCCCTCGCCACCAACTTCGGGAGCACCCGCCTGTGGCCCGACCTGGGGAGCACGTCTGCTCCTGGCGCTCGAGCCTAAGGAGGGGTGCTAGACCAGGGAATTCAAGGAATACCTGACGCAAGGGACGCTGCCAGAGGAGGAGGAGGACGCGGAGCGTGTGGCCCGGCAGGCCACGGCGTACTGCATCCAGGACGGTGAGTTATACAGGAGACGCCCGAATGACGTTTCTTTGCGTTGCATCTCCGGGGAGCAGGGGAAAGAGCTGCTTGCCGACATACACAGCGGGGACTACGGGCACTACTCGTCGTCACGAACTCTCGTCGGGAAGGCGTTTCGCAGCGGATTCTACTTGCTCACGGCACTCAACGACGCGACCGAGCTGGTGAAGTCCTGCGAGGCCTGTCAATTCCACGCCAAGCAGGTCCATCCGCCAGCTCAGGGCCTCCAGACTGTCCCACTTTTGTGGCCATTTGCGGTCTGGGGGCTTGGTATCTTAGGCCCATTCCCTTGAGCACCGGGGGGCTACCGCTACCTCTACGTCGCCATCGACAAGTTCACCAAATGGGCAGAAGTGGAAGCAGTCCGCACCATCCCAGCTGGGTCAGCGGTCAAGTTCATCAAGGGCCTTGTAAGCCGCTTTGGAGTCCCCAACTGCATCATCACCGTCAACGGCTCGCAATTCACTAGCAATCTCTTCAAAACATATTGTGCTAACCTTGGAACGCAGATCTGCTACGCTTCCATGGCACACCCCAAGAGCAATGGCCAAGCCAAGCGCGCCAACGCGGAAGTCTTGAGGGGCCTCAAGACCAGGACCTTCAAGAAGAAGCTCGAGGCCTGTGGCAGGGGCTGGCATGACGAGCTCCAGTCCGTGCTGTTGTCCATCCGCACCGCCACCACCAAGCCTACAGGCGAGACACCATTCTTCCTCGTCTACGGAGCAGAAGCGGTTCTCTGACACGAGGTCAGACATCACTCCGCGTGGGTCCTGGCGTTCGATGAAACGCAACAGGACGCCATGCGGGGGATGGATCTCATGCTGGGGGAGGAACACCGCCGTGAAGCCTCGCTCCGAGCTGCGAGGTACCAGCAGGCGCTGCGGCAGTAGCACTGCCGCAGCGTCCACTCCAGGACGCTCGAGGTGGGTGATCTTGTCCTGAGGCGGGTGCTCTCTAGGGAAGGGATACACAAGCTCTCACCCATGTGGGAGGGCCCGTTTCGGGTCGCCCATGTCTCCAGGCCTGGCGCCGCGCACCTGGAGACGCAGGACGGGAACCCCATCCAGAACGCCTGGAACATCCAGCACCTCCGGAATTTCTACCCATGAAGAAAGGCCCAGCGCCTGTGAAGAAGGCCCAGTGCCTGTGAAGGTCTCCGCTCATGACACTCTCACGTAATAATGAGTGGGGCTGTACACGCCCCGGAGTCTCAGGAGAGCCACCCTCGGGCCTCTGGGGCTCCCTCGCACTTAGCTCCGCGCTGGTGAGAAGACAAAAAGACTAGACTAGGTGCCGGACGCGGCTTTTCATTTGCTTTCCGTAGTTGGTTGCTCTTCTTTAATCGAAATTTCCCTTCCAATGTTGCTTGCCGATCTGATTCTTTTGCCTTGAGCCTCCTTTTTCCGTCCTCGCTTCCTTGTTTTGGCCTATGCTCTCCCTCGAATGGCTCGCGAGGGGGCTAGACCGGCGCCCTCGTGAGCGTTTTTCCTGTTCTTCACGAGGCACCCTCACTCGAGCTCGCAAACGGGCGCACCTCCCTCAAGTCCGTACCCCTCGGGTACCACGATGCAGATCGCTGGGCCGTGGCCGGCTGCACCTACAACCAGGGCTCGGCGAATAAGAATTTCCTAACGAATTTTTGCAGTCCCCGGACGCCTTTCGAGCCACGGAAACCTCGTGAGGCGCGCAGCTACTACTTCAAGCGTGTTAAGCTAAGTTATTCCTACATGCCTATATAAAATATTGATATTGCGACACAACTCAGGAAAATAAGCACAGCATAACAACTGGGAAGTCATAGTCTGTTGCACACCCCCACGGGGCTCCATACTTGTCTCTCTCTCAGTGCAGGAAGGAAAGGAAGGATGAAACAAAAGCGACGCTTGCACCACCAGCAGCTCGGGAGGACGGGCCCATGGCACTTTGCCGGGCTCAGCCAGACCCCTCCTCGCGCTTCACCGGGGCGCGACAACGAGACGACCCGCTACCGCCCTCGAGGCGGGCGCGCCGACGAGGAGGCTGGTCGTAGCCACCGCTGCTAGAGCCGTCGCTGGAGGAAGAGCGTCCGTAGCTGGACGAATTGCGATGGGCACCAAGGGCGAGCTCGCCCTCACCTTCGTCACGGCCATCGCCAAGTCCAAGCACCTCATCGCCGTCATTGTCCTCGGGGCAGCACCCGGCTCGGTGACCATCTTCCGCAAACACCCTCACGAAGAGGGTCGCGTCGCTGTCATACTTGAAGTGGAGGGTGCACCGCCTGCCCAGGCCTCGCGCATGGGCAAACGTCTGCCAGCCGCGAGCCAGGGCTATGTTGCCCGTGACGGAGACCTCAACCGCGACCCAGGAAGCCCTGCTGCAGCAGTCGTCCGCCTGCAGCCAGAGCCCGCCTGGACTGACGGCCGACAGCTCATCGGCGAAGAAGCGCGTGAGCTGAAGCCAGTTGCCGGCCGGGTTCTCCGACCACACAACGAACTCCGGCAGCACCTCCGCCGAGTGGAAGCGCGGCCGGGGAGGCTGCGGGACCACGACACGTCTTCCTTCATCAACAGGGCTGCCACGACCAGGGTGACCCCCACCACGCGAAGCGGCGCCGCCGCGGCCGCGGGGGGCCACGACGAGAATTGCGGTGTGCTTACGAGGACGGCCGCGTCCACACTTGGGCGCCGGAGAGCCGGGCTCCTCTCGGCGAGCCCTCCCCTTCTCCACGGCCGAGAACCTCTTTGCAGGCGCCATGAATGTCGCTACTGGCAATTGAGCGAGGAAGAAGAAGCGAGTGGACCTGGAAGGGATGAGCGACGGGGGCTCAGCCCCCCTCCTCATTTGTACGAGGGAAGGCCAACCGGCGACCCCCACGATCGCAGGTAATGATGATTTTTCTCTGCATGCGGCAGGGACTCGTCAAGTCGGGCAGTTGCCGAGGCAGCGTGGGGAAGCGGAGACGCCCATGTCCAATCAATCGCCACGCGTCGACCAAGGTCGCAGGCTATTGGGGCCCGCGGCGCTCCACACTTTCCATTTGGCTTCGCCTCGAGGCCAAGCCCGAGCGCGCCTTGGGCCCAGGGGCAACTGTCGGCGTTCTTGGAACGGGGGTCCCCAGACATGCCTGCCTGCTACCCACGGCGTGGCTCCACCAGCGGGCCCGTACGGCCCATCTTCACCAGCAAGCACTCAAGACCCTCGCAAGGGGCCAAGCCTCGTGAGGGGGACGACGCAAGACCTCCTCAAGAGCGGCCTCACTAGGCTGGCTCACGAGGAGCAGAGAGATCAAGGCAAGGGGAACCTCGCGAGGTTCCAATGATGTAAGCAATGACGACCGCAACCAGGCGGGCGCCAGGCGGGCGCCCGCGCGCAGTGTCCTTGTTCCCTCTTTGGTTCTAAAGGGGCAAGCGCAGGCGCGGAGTCCCGAGGCATCAGGCAAAGGTTTCCATATCGGTGCAAGGATTCCAAGACCAGCAGGACGGTAGGACGGAGGTCACTGTGCAGCCCAAGACGGCGTCACCACCAGAGCCTTTGGCAGGCGGAGACCGCTTTTGTCAGGATAAGCTGTCCTAGTTGTTCCCCTTCAAAATTGGCCGTTGTTGGATCCCTTCCCGCTCAATATTTGGGAAGAGGACCGGGGCCTCTATAAGTAGGACTAGCCACCACAGAGGGAGGACGACGGACCCTTCTCCAGCTCACCAGCACAAGAACACCTCGCCTCAGGAGGCTGTTCTTTCCCTTGTACTGTTCATCCCCAGCCTAGGAGGCAATCCACCACACCACTAGAGTAGGGTATTACACCACATCGGTGGCCCGAACCAGTATAAATCTTGCGTCTCTGTGTTCTTTGGGTCCGGCAAGTTAGTCCGCTAGATCGTGGAGTGCGAGAGCTTGGGAGAGGAGTGATCTTCGTGCGCACCACATTGTTCAAACCTTGAGGGTTTTGCCGGAACCCATGATCCGACAGCGATGGCTCACCCTGGACCGAGCGCCGTTGCCATGGCTGTGCCCGCTGGCGGGGGGAGGGGGTGCAAGCGGAGTGACCATCTCATTCGCACCTTGCAGAGCGTGGCCATCGAGACGGTACCGATGTTGTTCTCCTCCGATGTCTCCAACCCCCGTGTCGGCCGTGGGGGGAGTGGTGATGGCGCCACCCACTGCAACCACGCCCCAGCAGCGCTCACATCCTTGCTCGTCTCCGTATCCCTGCAGCGTTAGAGGCTGCGGGTGGCAGAGCCTTCGAGGTGGATGGCAGGGCTGGAGGGACGGACTTCTTCTTCTTGGGCGCCATGATTGATGGCGTCGTCGAAGATGAAGATGACACGCTGCACATGCTTTCAGGTCCGTGCAAGTGATCCCCCTACCTGGCGCACCAAAGATGTCGCGGGATATCTGCGACCAACTATGGGACCGGGTGGCCCCTTACTGGTTTGGCGGGGGGATGTCGCATTGCACAAAGAGCAGATCAGCGCACGGCAGCACGTTAGAAAGCACACCAGCAATTTACCCAGGATCGGGCCCCGCGAGGCGTAAGACCCTACTCCTGCTTCGGTGGATTGATGATGGAATGCATGTGGTGGTGCATAGTGCACTTGCCTAGCAAGGGCTGCCTCGAGGCAGAAGCGATTACACGCGTGTAGTGGCTTGGGGTTGTCAACTTTCTAACCCTCTAACCCCTCCTATGAGTGCCATGGGCCTGCTTTTATAGATTAAGTGGTCACCACAGTGGCAAAGTGGTCATTATCCAATGATATGATAGCAAACTTTGCTATCGTACCTAACTCAGCGGGCTGACAGGGTGCATTAAATGCACCACTTAGTGTCACATCACTGGCTGTCCGGCAGGGCCTGCCGGGCTATCTCGCTAGCTCCGCATCTGTTCTCTTGACACATCACAGGACGGGTGTCATTTGTGAGTTTCTTCTGTAGGAGATGGCTGCCATGTGGCGAATGACTGCCACCTAACCATCTTGCGGCTTGACACCCCACTGATTGACGACGTGGGTCGTGCTTGAGTGGCTGGCGGGGTGGTTCAGCCCCCATGAGCCCCGGCAGGCTCTGCCGGGGAGTCTCGGTTGCTTGATTCAGGTGGTGGCCTCGCCCCTTGCCGGGCTCGCCTGCCCAGCAAGGGAGGCCCTTCTCTTGCCGATATCCTGTTCCCTTGGCTCGATCTCGATCTCTCTGAGCTGCATGTTGGTTCTTCAAGTCTCTTGGTTCTTCAATCTCTGTCTTGAGCTGGTGCTGTAATCTTGATCTTGTGCCTGCGCATAGTTGGGAAACATACCCAGGTTCTGTTGCACCGATAATGTGCGTCTCCCACATTGGATCAAGGGCTTTAGTTGGGAAAGCATTTCGACAAGGATTCTATTGGCCCACAGCCCTCCAAGATGCGGTCGAGCTAGTCACCAAATGTGAAGCCTGCCAGTTCCATTCCAAGAATATCCATCTGCCTGCCTAAGCTCTTTAGACAACCCTTTGTCATGGCCGTTTTCGTTCTGGGGGATCGATATCCTTGGCTCTTTCCCCCGAGCTGCTAGTGGCTTTGAATTCTTGTTCGTTGCAATCTACAATTTTACAAAGTGGCCGGAAGTAGAAGCCGTGATGAAGGTGACTGCTCAGTCAGCTACCAAGTTCTTGAAAGGATTGGTGTGCCATTTCGGGGTCCCTGCCCGGATCATCACCGACAATGGCACCCAGTTCACGAGCCGCGCCTTCATGAAATATGTTCATGCCCTCGGAATTAAGATCACATTTTCCTCTGGTGCACATCCCAGAAGCAATGGACAAGTTGAGAGGGCGAACACTGAAGTGCTATGGGGTCTCAAGACAGGAACATTTAATAAGCTGTAGAAGTGCGGCAGGCGATGGATTGATGAGTTGCTGGTGGTTCTTTGGTCCCTCAGAACGATACCAAATTGAGCTACCGGGCAGACTCACTTCTCCCTAGTCTATGGGGTAGAAGCAGTTATCCCCATGGAACTCATTTATGGGTCACCTCGAGTACTTGCCTACGATGAAGTAGTGCAGGAACAGCACCGGTGTGACGATGATGTGCTTCTCATGGAGAACCGTCTCCGGGCTACTACACGTGTTGCACGATACCAGCAAGCCCTGCGTCGCTATCACAGCCGTAGGGTTCGTGCTCAGTGTTTTGAGGAAGGTGACCTTGTCCTTAGGCGCGTTCAGTCCGCTGAGGGTACAAACAAGTTGACAGCAAAGTGGGAAGGGCCTTACCGGGTAGTACGAGTCACCAGACCTGGCGCAGTCCGTCTGGAGACCGGAGATGGCATTCAATTGCAAAACTCATGGAATATTGAGCATCTCCGCAAGTTCTACCCGTAAGGCACGGCTGTCGGGCCCTGCCCAGCAGCCACCCTTTTGTACAGGCCTTGCCTCAGTTGCATGTAACCCCTTGTACAAAGCTAGGCGCAAACCCTGAGCAACAGAGAAATAAATGAAGCACTGGGGGCCCCCAACAAGTTGTATGCATGCATAAGCATATAATGAGCATCGCATGTTTCATGTAGATAAGATCGCATCTGACATCATTTTCATCTACATAAACTGCAGGCTCCTGCCCTGGACTCAGTCCCCAAGAGGAGATGAGAAGATGAGCCTGCACAGCTGTGGTCTCCGGCAAGCCAAACAGATAAGTTATTTCTCTTATCCATACGTGTTCTATTAGTAAGGACTTGTGCATGAGAAAACCCTGCTATCCTTTGAAACATAGGTGCTCCCACCCTTCGACTCGAACGTTGCTTTGGTCAGGGTGGTCACAGTGGCCTTTGTTGGAAAAGGACTAGCAGGGGCTGGTCCCTCTTCAAGATTTATGCCCGGTAGGCCTAACTCCCCGGCAACAAAACAGAGGGTACCGACAGGATAGCCTGCCGGGGGAAACTCGTGTACTAAAAATATAGAGGTATCCCACCTCTGCATGGACATATACATGCATGAGTCCTCGACAAGGTTTATCTCTATCATTAATATGTTGATCAAACAATTACAGACCTTACAAGACACAAGCATGGATTCAAGAGATTACATTATTTCAACTAAAATTTGGCAAGTACCTACAGATTTAAGATTGAAAAAAGATAAGTGCCCCGTAATCTCCTCTTTTCGTTTTCCCTCCGCCAGGTATTGCGGTGGGAAGAGGAGAGAACTAAAGGAGCACCCAAGCAAGAGCCCACCCAGGTCTCGTCATGGCTTGCCAGGTGTAGCCTAACAAGATCGGGAGTAGCGAGGATGCAAAGGAGGGGCACGGAGAGCAGATCAGCGGTGCCATGGTCACCACCTCCAAGACCGGTCAGAAGCCCCAGCGCGAGCACTAGCAGGGAGGGCCACCGGAGCTCAGCTGGCAGATTGCTGGAGGAGGCTGTCGGTGTCAAAATCAGCAGATCTCGGATAGGGTACCGAACTGTGCGTCTAAGGATCAATGGTAACAGGAAGAAGGAGATGATATTTTACCCAGGTTCAGGTGCTCTTGATGGAGGTAAAAGCCTATGTCCTGATCTTGTTTATATTGATGGAGTATCATGTACAGAGTTTGATCTTCCTCGAGATCATATGTTGTGGTCTAAAACCTGAGGGTATGATGAATAATGTCATAATAATCTATCGACTAGCCTGGCCTTAGCTTATATAATGCACCAGAGGCCTAGGATAACAAGAGTCCTAGCCGAATACGTTGGTGGAGAGGAGTCCTTGTCTTGATCACCAAGTCTTGTGGAATACTCCTTGTATGCGGCATGGGCTGCCCGAAGTGGCCCATGAGTGAATCGCCATGGGGGTTCTCGGCCTGATCCACCTGGTCAGGAGACGATGTGGTGAGTCCCCCCTAGTCCAGGACACCGTCAGTAGCCCCCTAAACTGGTCTTCAAGATGGGGACGCTCCTCGATCCTACCGAATTGTTCTTCATCTTCGCTCGTCAGTCTTGAAAACTGGTTCAACAAATCTTCTCATCTTTGATCTTGAGGATCGCTGAAGTAAATCCGAATAGCTAACCGCACTGCGCTCCACTATGGATAGGGACCACCGGTTTTAACTCAGCCCCTCGTCCGGGCAAAAAAGGACGCACCCTCGTGGGGCTCCCGATCCAATAGTAAAGAAATATAAGCCCATTACGGGGCGCGGAACCGTTCTGGAGGGATGGCTCGATAGGCCATGCAAAATACATAGAACACCGGATACCACACCAACCCATAGCCTTAGAGCATGTTGGATACTCCGGCAAGTGGCCAAGAGCGGCGAGGATCTCCTCACCAAAAATACCTTAGAGTATTGACGGTCTTCGAGACTTTCGCTTCAAAAAATCAGCGCAAAAGGGCACTCCGCGACCGCGCCGAAGTCTGCCAAGTCGCAGCAATAAACCCTTGGAATGACACGGCCATAACTTTCAATGCCGATGACGAACCAAAATTCAGAATAGTCCAGGCACCAGCTGCCTTGGTCCTCAGTCCAATCGTGGACGGATTTCGGCTCACCAAAATGCTCATGGACGGCGTCAGCGGACTAAACCTCATCTACGAGGACACACTCATTAAAATGGAAATAGGCAGGAGCTGCATCAAGCAAAGTAGCACGACCTTTCGAGGAATTATTCCCAGTCGGGAGGCATGATGCGCGGGAAAAATCACACTTGACGTGGTATTCGGCACACCGGAGAATTATCGATCCGAAGAAATAACCTTCCAAGTGGCCCCTTTCAATAGTGGATATCACGCCCTATTGGGGCGCGATGCATTTACACGCTTCCAAGCTATACCTCATTATGGGTACATGAAGCTCAAAATGCCCAGGTCCAATGGTATTATCACTCTTGCCAGTGATCCGGACATAGCACTCCGCGCCGAAAAAAACCCGCATCCTTGGCCCTCGAGGCATTGTCTGAAGACCTCGCGGCCGAAGAGCTAACCGCACTGTGCTCCACTGTGGATAGGGACGACGTAGTCCTGGACAAACGACCCAAATCCACCTCCTTTAAACCAGCAGACGAAATAGTCAAATAACACCGTCAGCCCATCTTATCATGGCAGTTATTGCCCCATGATACCGAACACAATGATGTCATCGGGGGCTCAGCCATCGAAATAACACCGTCGGCCCATCTTATCATGGCAGTCATTACCCCATGGAACGAACCCTTCTTGGCCTACCTTAATAGGCGAGAACTCCCTGAGGAGCAGAACGAGGCTCGCCGCATTGTCCAGCGCTCGAAAGCCTACAAGGTTCATGACAGAGAACTCTACAAGAAAGCGCAACCGGAGTACTCTAAAGATGTATCTCTGAGGAAGAGGGGCGGCAGCTCTTGGCTGAAATTCATGCCGGTCTCGGTGGTTAGCACGCCGCGGCTCGGGCCCTTGTGAGCAAGGCCTTCCATACAGGATTCTATTGGCCGAAGGCCCGAGCAGATGCACAGGACCTTGTCCAACGTTGCGTCGGATGCCAGCTTTTCGCCAACCAAAGCCATATGCCACCCACCGCTCTACAAACAATCCCCATTACTTGGCCTTTCGCGGTCTGGGGGCTTGATATGGTCGGAACCCTCAAAGGAGGAAGCCATAAGAAAAAATATCTGCTGGTCATGGTGGATAAATTCACTAAGTGGATAGAGGTCAAACCAGTTAAAATGGGCGAAGCCGGACCAGTGATAGACTTTATATCTGGTGTTGTGCACCGTTATGGTGTTCCACATAGCATCAGCACCGATAACGACTCCAATTTCACAGCCGATGAGGTGAAAACCTGGTGTGCTAATCTGGGCATTAAGCTCGATTACGCCTCCGTCTATCACCCACAAACAAATGGTCGAGTCGAACGAGCCAATGGTGTCATTATGAGCGGCATTAATCCCAGACTAGTGCGGTCTTTGAAAGAATCAGACAAGCACTGGGTTGAGGAGCTCGACTCCGTACTCTGAGGGTTGTGGACCATGCCCAATCGCACTACCAGATATACACCTTTCTTCATGGTGTACGGTGCAGAGGCTATGTTACCCTGCGACATTATTCATGACTCACCTCGAGTGCGCATGTATGAAGAGAGAGAAGCCGAGCTGGATCGGCAGGACAGCTTAGATGCCCTGGAGGAGGAGCGCGATGTCGCAAAAGCCCGTTCGGCATTTTATCAACAGCGGGCTCACAGGTATCAAAGCAGAGAAGTGCGGGCCAAGACTTATAATGTCGACGAACTTGTTCTACGCTTGCCATAGAAGAAAAAGGACAAACTCAAGCCCAAGTGGGAGGGTCCCTTCATCATTGATGAAGTTCTCACCAGAGGAGCGTACCGCATGCGTGATGCATCAGACAATCGCCTAGAGCCGAACCCATGGAACGCGGCTAGACTCCGAAGATTCTATGCCTAGCGCTGAACTCTTCGTTCGTCTCCTTCTCCCTTTTGTTTCCATTACTTTTTCCTCTCTTTTGTTTTTTTAGCTTTAAGCTCTTGTGCAGTTAAACCGTGCACCTATGACGTACACATCCTTAAATATGTACATCCATTATACCTGGGGGCTTCTCGTATAGAAGCTTACTTTTATTATTTTTCGAGCATCTAGCTCGCCACATATGTGTCTTTTCCTCATATGTACCTTTTCTTCGCCATTATATGCATCGATATGACTTAAGTTTTGGCCAAGCTTGGTTGCCTGGCTCCTATGCTTATGCCCTACGTTCCCGTTAGTTCGGCTAGGGCATAAATGGAGCACCTCTGCGATTGTTACTGCCGGGTCATCCGGATGTGTACCTCAGACTTGGGTGAAGCCGAAAGCTAGTGTTCTTAAGGGAATATTCGGTCGGCAGACTAAAGATGTTTTTTTCACTTATTCCAATATGAACCCCCAGATGTTACGTATGTTGGGATTTTTTCAATCACAATTCGGGCATGCACACTAATGCATGTACACCCAGGGAAAGGAACCCTTAACGGAACTATTCTCTCTGGAAGATGTTTCTTACAATCACAATGTAATATAACATAGCTAGGCGGATACAACTTGTCTGTTCAAGCAAATATGACCCCTACGCCTGGTTTCCACGCATGCCCCGGTCTATTTTGCCGCTCAGGTATTCGGAAACAGTCCGGACCTTCGGGTCCAGAGGTCGAAGTGAAAAGGTCTGCCATGACAATCCTTTTACAATCTGGCTAGGGAGAAATATGTCAAGGAAAGTACATAGTCACTGGGACTCAAAAATTTCCTCCTCTATACTGTCTAACAGGCTGTCTAACTTACAATCCTGTTGGGAATATTTGGCGGCTACTTCTACTTGGTCATATACCAAATTAACGGGAATTTCTTTCCCATCTGACCCTAGAGGTCCGACCCAGACCATATGATTCGGATCAAGCTTGGTATACCGTGTTTTAACCATGGCCCAGGCCTCTCGCGCACCTTCTCGGCAGGCCGATATCTTCCATAATCGGAAATGCCTCCGCGCTCCACTGAATACCTGTACAAGCTCCTTCATACTGCCAGGAGGGGAGGCGGATGGCCATAAGGCCTTGGCAACACTTCGCATTGCCTGCCGAGCTCGCTCGTGCAATTGCGGCAGCTCTTGTAGTAGATCGCCCGAAGATCCGGACATCTCCTCTTTGTGACGGCCAGTCAGCATACCTACAGACATAACTCTGTCAGTTCCTTTCCTCACGGAATTACACAGAGGTAAGTTCGAACACATATAAATATGCCGCCTCGCAGCCTCTTATTTTCCTTCACGGAGTCAGCCAGCTGGGCCCGCACATCTTTCAGTTCTTCCCCCAGCTGGGTGTTAGAATCCTGGAGTTTGTTTTTCTCCTCCCTGACCCGTGTCAGTATACGTTCTCCCGCGGCCCGTTGCCTTTTGGCTTCTTGTTCACCCGCTTGCGCGACTTCTAGTGCCTCCTTCAGTTTATCTGACAATCATGCCATGAGACATGCAACACTGCCAGCCTTGCTGGTATATACTTATATTTTCTCGATGGAGGGGAACATTACCAGGCGATGCCTTCTTGGATTTCTCCAGTTCGGCGGTCGCAGCAGTTAGCTGGGTCCGATACTTTTCCAGTTCTTGTGACAAAAAGTTGTTCTTCTCTGTAAGCACCTGGTTATGCAACGATCCTTAAATCAGTTGTATCAACTGCTTCAAGTCTCGGGGGCTACTGGTACATAATTATGAGATCTGTACAATATAACCTTACCCGCATATCTTCCAAGTGCTGGTTTGTGGCTCTGGTAAGCCCGTCTCGAGCAGCTCGGATGTATGCATCAGCAGAGCTGAAGGCATTAAATGCCTCTTTTGTAAAGCCGGGGTCGCGAAGAGCGGCCCTCCGGCGCCGATGATTCATGGCACTCCGCACTTCCGAGTTTGTGACGAATACGTCATCCGAATCCTCTGCCAAAGGACAATCCGGCATCACTCCCGTATCAGCCCCCATCTTTACGGCAGGGTCTGGAACCTGGCTGTTGGGAGTATGACCGGCAGCACCCCCGGACATAGTCCGGCGAGCGCTCTTCCTGATAAGGCACAGACGGACAATGTCACAGTTGGATGTGACTGCCAAGGGGCATATTTACAAAGCCATACCTCTTAAATGAAGGCTCGGTTGTGTCTTCGTTTGCCTTCCTCTTTAAAGGCTTGCCCAGCGTGGGCGCCGCTTTCTTTGGAGTTGCCTCTGGTGTAGCATGGCACGCCAAGCGCCTCCTCTTTGAAGCACGAGACAGTGCGGTGGGTGAGGTAGAATGATGAAGCTCTTTCGGAGGAGATGTCTCCTGATTACTTACGTGTGAGGCAGGGAGAAGACCGGGATAGTCGGCGATGATGGCCACTTCCATGCCGTCATAGCTCGTCTGGTAGAACACTCCGTCCTCAAGCTCCACAAATATGTCTGGATCCAATTCGAATCCGGGGTCAAGGTCCCGGTTGTGATCCTCTGGCTGTGGGCCGGGGCTATGGATCCCCTGGGTAATCTTCCGCCATTCCTGTTACAAATTGATGGGTTAAAGCCCATTGAAACTGACTCAGGGAGAGGATTGAGTTAAGTGGTGGGATTAGAACTCACCCAGCTAGGAGGACTGTACATGTAAAATCCATCTTGACGTTTAAGATGAGTGAACTCCTCTTTCTTCCCTTTGTATAGTTCGGCCAAAATTTTGGCCAGAGCAGCGGGGGTGTCCGGACCCTTCCGACCGCAGCGTGAGGCGTCATCTTCCCCATTATAATGCCACATGGGAAGCCCTCTGTATTGGAGTGGCTGGACCCCCCGTACTATGGAAGTCGCCATTACCTCGATTATTGATAATCCGGACTGGGCGAGCGTCTTTATCTTGCCCATCGATTGACGGACTTCCGCGCTGTCTTCCTCCTCGAGGCTCCGAGGGCGCCAGCTGTGGCGTTTCTTCAACGGAGCGCTTGAAAATTCGGGCTGACCCATTCGGACTGGGTCAGGAAGGGCGACGTCCTCAATATAGAACCACTCGGAAGGCCACTCTTCGGATGCCTTCTTTGGCGTGGCGGACAGGTATCCGGTTCCGGCGATGCGCCAAACCTCGGCTCCGCCCACTTCAAATATTGATCCCTCTTGGTTACGAGGGACGAGGCAAAATAGTTTCCTCCATAATTCAAAATGGGCCTCACAACCCAGGAATAGCTCACAAAGAGCAACGTAACCCACGATATGCAGGATGGAGGCGGGAGTGAAATTGTGCAGTTGGAGGCCATAATACTCCAGAAGTCCTCGGAGGAACGGGTGGATTGGAAATCCAACGCCTCTCAACAAGTAGGGGATGAAGCACACTCGTTCCCCCTGGATGGATTGGGGAAATTCTCCGCCTGAGCCCCGCCATTGAAGGAAGGTAATCCTGCTCGAATGGGGACTAGATCGGTGGGGGAAAGAAATTCCTGTGTCTGCAGCTTCACTAGCTGACTGTGGGATACGGAAAATTTCTCCCAATCGCCTTTTTCGGGGCTGTGGGGACGGGAGGAAGAGCTGGGAGCGCTAGCCATGTTCGAATGGTTTCTCCTACCGAGATCTGAGGATCCCTCGCTTGGTGTGGAATGGATCTAAGATCCAATCTCTTTAAATAGACGCCTTTCTTACGTAATTAGGGTGTTATCTGCAAAAATACCCCGACCTCTCGTATTCGTTCGACACGTGGAAGCTGATGGGCGCGACATTAAATGGAAAGCCGAACACTACTGTTCGAGTCAGGTACTTTGAAGTAATCAGAGGAGGAACCCGCCTTGCAATGCCGAAGACAATCTGCGCGCCGGACACATCATCATTGAAATATTGGTTCGGGGGCTACTGAGGGAGTCCTGGATTAAGGGGTCCTCGGGCGTCCGGCCTGTTGGTATGGGCCGGACTAAT
Organism: Aegilops tauschii subsp. strangulata; assembly: GCF_002575655.3. NCBI lineage: Eukaryota > Viridiplantae > Streptophyta > Magnoliopsida > Poales > Poaceae > Aegilops > Aegilops tauschii. The sequence continues at coordinate 364,606,754 of NC_053035.3, read as the reverse complement.
AGGCTGTGAAGATACAAGACCGAAGACTTTCTCCCGTGTCCGGATGGGACTCTGCTTGGTGTGGAAGGCAAGCTTGGCGCCCGGATATGAAGATTCCTTTCTCTGTAACCGACTTTGTACAACCCTAGTCCCCTCCGGTGTCTATATAAGCCGGAGGGTTTAGTCCATAGAAGCAAGGATAATCATAATCATAGTCATACAGGCTAGACTTTTAGGGCTCTAGCCATTACGATCTCATGGTAGATCAACTCTTGTAACACTCATATTCATCAAGATCAATCAAGCAGGAAGTAGGGTATTACCTCCATTGAGAGGGCCCGAACCTGGGTAAAACATCATGTCCCCTGTCTCCTGTTACCTTCAACCTTAGGCGCATAGTTCGGGACCCCCTACCCGAGATCCGCCGTTTTGACACCGACAGCAGTGTCCTCTTGCGTCCGAGCTCCAATGCCGGACTGTATTCGAGGTATCTTTTGCAGCCGAGCACCAACGCCGGACCGCTTCCGAGCTCCAACACCAGAATGTATCCGAGCTCCAACGCCGGACTATGTCCAAGCTCCAACGCCGGACTATATCCGAGGTGTCATATATCACCTTGGTTCAAAGAAGTTGAAGGAGTTTAGCCAAGCTTAATGACGGAAATGCCCTCTGTGGAGCCAACCACTGGCGCCCGAGCTTTATGCCGGACTGCTTCCGAGGTGGTGCACCACCCCGACTGCGGGCAGATTTTTTGAATATTTTTGGTTGGTGCAATTTATTCTCTGCCGAGATATATAGCCAGTAGCCCTCAAGGTGTGTATCGGTCTAAAACCCGAGATGCACCTGAAAGATGACATAAGACCGCTGATCCCAGTGGCCCCTGAGACTCAGGCTGATTCGCAAAATCAGCCTGAGGATCAACTCCTAGCTCGGCAGAATACTCCGGGACATAAAAAGCGGTGTGCAAAGTCCTCGAGACTTAGGTTGGGTGCGGCCGACCAACCTGAGGATCATTATCTCCTTGAAAACTATATTGCACTTAAATTTTCTACACTGGATTGCCAATGCAGTAGCCCCCGAGACACTGGTCGGGTGGCAACACCAGATCAGGGGATCGATGAGCCCCTTTAATATTAGTAAATAATGAGCGCAAAGCCCAGTAGCCCCCGAGCGTTAATGTGGGCACGGGTGGCCAAATTAAGGATCGATATCCGTTTGACAGAAAAATTTGTTGTGTTTAACACAAACTTCTCAAAAAGATAATAAAGATCTCTTAAAGGAACTAGAGCCAGCGAAAGCTGGGCTCGCCAAGGTTGGCCCCAAGGGGCTTAATAGATAGGAAATCGATGCCACTTGGGATTTAGGAGAGCTTTATGCAAGTTGCTCGGTTGTCTCAGCGAGATTGTGCCCCTTGGTCTTTAAAAGATGGGCTACAATAAATCAACTTTACTCGCATTTAATGATCCTATGTATCCAAGTATTTTACATCATTAATGCTCGGATCCGCATTGTACAAAACTTTGTTGACCAACCATCAGCTTCAACCTCCTCGGCCAGCAGCCAGGGAGTGTTTGTCCTTCTTTATAAAGCCTTTATAAGAGCAAAGATTTACGACAAACAAGGCAATCTGGTCATACGGTTTTATAAACAAAGGTACGTGGAGAGATATGTTATATTACTTTTTAATGTAAGAAACATCTTCCAAGGAAAATAGTCCCACTATCGGTTCCTTTCTTTGGGTTGTCATGCTGATCATGATCATGAAACCTCAGCTCCGATCAATGTGGGGCAAAATATTGAGAATTTAGTTCGGGGAAAGTTTCCGAACTATGTGGTCTAAATGAACCAAAATTTTGACTTCCGTAGTTGCCGACCAATTATATTCTTTAAGATGGCTAGCTTTCGGCTTCTCCCAATCTGAGGTACTAACACGGATGACCCGAAAGTAACAATCACAGAGGTGCTCCCATTACCTCCTAGCCGAAAAATCGGGAACGTAGGGGTAATCACAGGAGCCAGGCAACCCAGCTTGGCCGAAATCTTAAGTCAAATCGATGCATATTATGGCTTTATAACGATAATTATGAAAGGCAGCGCTTGTATAATGAATACAACACTGATGATATATGTTTATGACTCCGTTGCGACTGTTTATCATTTGAAAGTGGCCCATCGTCGGCTTCCACCCCTTTGTAGATGCTATGCAGGGTATTTCTGCAATAACAAGACAACCCTTAGCCGACGTCTCGGTGCCCGAAGGCGGTTGTGTTAGCAGAAACGAGGCAATCAGATATGCGGGCTTTATAACTTTCACTTAGTCATAGGAGCTTTAAACTGGGGAAGATAGCTACAAGCCCTCGGTTAGTGTTTGGCGACAGCCGAGGTCAAGCCGTAAACACTTCGGCCAATGTTATGAACGGCCCATCATTTAACATAGTCATCGGATCGCTGGCCAGTTTACGCTTATTGTGACAGCCAGTTTTCGGCTTTCTCCACTTAGGTGCTTAACCATGCGAGTTGGAAGCACAATCGCAGTGGTTCTCCCTTTGCACACCTAGCCGAACAAAGCGGAACGTAGGAGGCAAGCATAGGATCCGGGCAACACAACTATTGACCAAAGACACAATTCGAAACCGATGCATATATAGCAATATCCGAGAATGTTTTTGCCGAATTTCTAAAGGTGTCTGGCGTTGCACTGCGAGACTTATGCTGGAAACACGCAAATGTTTAAAAGTGCCATAGGCTCAAAAAGCCAAAAACTTATGTAAAAGCTTGACATTCGGACTAAACCGAGATTTTTGTGCCAACCGAAAATCGGAGAAAAAAGAAAAAAAATGTGCTTCTATCGTGCTTTAACATGACACATCCGATCTCAAGACTTTCAAGCAGGTCAGCCTATGGCTTCAAGCTCCTTATCCCGAAGGCGGAGTACTTCTCCAAGGCCAGTTTAGCGCACTAAACTCGAGCGGCTTTTAGAGAGAAGATAGGCTATCCGGCTATTGACCATACACTCGAGTCGAAAAAGGAGCGGTAGAAAAAGACTTTGCAACGACCAAAAGAAAACACATTTACTATAAAATGGCTCATACTAATTTAAGAGCCCCCAAGTGACTTGGGTAAAAGAATTTTATGTATAATGATTGTATGTACCGAAGCACTTATATCATATTTGTGTTCACCCGAACTTTAAACGCGTCTTAACCGACCGTCGGCTTCTCCCTCTTCGGTCAAGGGTCGAAAAGTGTTATGTACTCCACCTGTCGAGAATATCGATGGTGTTTCCAATAACCAGGCAATCAGGCCATAAGGCTGTAACAGACAAAGCGTGCTCAGGGAATTTATGCTATATTACTGATGAAGTGTAAGAAGCATCTTCAAAGAAAAAAGTACCCCAACCGATACCTTTCTTCGGTTGCTCATTGTTACTATGAGACTTGTGCAATAGATTTTTTGTACTCATGAGTTCTGTTGTGTGCCAACCATGATTGAAAACAATAAGAGCGCTAGCTTTCGGCTTCACCTAGTCTGAGGTCCGAGCTCGGATGACCCGATCGTGACAATCGCAGAGGTGCTCCCTTTACTCCCTAGCCGAACAATCGGGAACGTAGGGGTAAACATAGGAGCAAGGCAACCCAGCTTGCAGAACACTTAAGTCAACATGGTGCATATTGTGGCATAATACACGAACAAGGAACGAAGCCATACAAGTATAATCATATGCAAGAGGAAAGGCTTCATAAAGGAAGCCCCCAAGTAAACGGGGTATTTGAATTTGTGTGTCACAAACAAAGTTTTGACAAGGAAGTTTTTCACAAACAACTTTTTGCCAAAAAAAATATAATGCTTGGTCGAACCAAACTAAATTTGAAACTGAAATTCTTTGAGCATGAAAGCGACTTAGCTGGTTAATGTGCTCGGTGTTGATGACGCGATTCGGGCTTGTGTCGGGACGAAGACACCCATTGATCTGTGATAGATCCGACAAGGTTCGCAGCCCTCGGCATGGCCGAGGTCCCAGCCCCCAAGCCCGAGGTGTCCAAGCAAGGAGTTCGGCACTCCGGAGTAGTGACACGGCTTGGCCGATGTGGTAAGGCGAAGCCCCCAGCCGAGTTGGCGGAGTTGGTCGGCAAGGTGACAATGAAGCCCCCACGCCAGTCGACCTGTTCGTCATGGTGGACATCAGTTTGACGAAGCGACGACGTTGTGTGGCCGATGTGGCGAGATGAAGTTCTCGGTCCAGTTAACATGGCGAAGCTCTGATCGGCAGATGCCGAAGTCTAATGTAGGTCGGCTGGTGATGCCGAAGTGACCGTGTAACGCAGTCAAAATCGATTACCTGCACACATAAAATAGTGCGGTCAAAAAAATAATATATATATATATATATATAATCCTTGCATAATTCCTTTACGCAAAAATAATTTATGTAAAGAGATGTGGCCTGGCGCCGAAGCCAATCTCGAAGCAGGGCGTTGGGGTGACGCAGTGAAGGCGTGACAAAGCCTGAATTTGCAGGGCGGTCTAGGCTCTAGATGCGGCGTTCGCCGAACTGCGGACGGGAAACAGACCGAACCATCGCGCTACCATCGTTAATGCGGCCATCATTTGACATACCTGTGTACAGATGATGGAACAAACCAAAGTAATAATTTTTTGGAAAAGTAAACCCAAGCAAGAAAAAATTACTAGAATTAATAGCACCTAGTTTATCTGTTGTAGCAATCTGAAAAAGGTTACTCCCAAACTAGGGACTTGATCCGCACATCCATTGCCTGATGAGCAATGGAGCGGCGGCATGGCGATGCTGGCAAAGGTTGGCTTGCCGAGGCAAAGCCCCCGGTCCAGCAAATGTGATGAAGCTGGTCGGCAGGTGACATCGAAGTCTCCGGAGTAGGTTGATGAAGAGATGGTGAAGCCCCTAGTCTAGCCGAGGTAATGGAGCGGGTAGGTAAGGAGACGTTGCAGCTGCCATGTCAGCCGAGGCGTTGAAGCAGTTCGGCGTGATGGACATCGGCTTGAAGAACCAACAGTGCAGTCATGTCGACGCTGGTCATGACTTGTGACGTGGTCAAAGTCGGATTGATGAAGTGACCGAACGGTGATGCCGGTGTGCCCGTTCCGTGTAATCCGTGGGGCGGCGTTGTTGGTGATGATTTATCCTTCGCGATGCCGAACTCTTTTTCGGCTCGCCGAGATGATGATCCGAAGAAGATGAGCTCGGCTCAGCAAAGCGACGACGTGTCCAGCGCAGGTCGGCAGCCGTGGAGCAATGTTACCGGACTGGTTTGACACCAGCGTGATGATGAAGAGTACCTTAGAGAAGGCTTAAAAAATTTATAGGCACGTGTTAAGAACAACGCACAATATCCTACAAGAAAATTCCTTTAAAAAGGTTGTCCAATATCACGTTCATAAAGAAACATGAATTCGGGTCGGATCCGTATTCACGCAGAAAACAAATCAGAAAATTGGTCCACTCATCGGAATGTTCCCGGAGTTTGAACCGTCGGATCGAGCTAAAATTTTGAGGGGTGGTAGATATGGGAATTCTGCAGTATATGAACGGTTGGATCTTCCGAAGGACCTCCGAGCTTGGCTCTCGAGACCATGCCCTAAACCCGTCCAGATTCTAGTCCAGATTTGACAAGGCTCCGGTATATCATAGATTGCCGGAGATTCCTCCATCGGAACTCGACGAAATTTTATAATGTTGTTGTAGACTCAATTCCGCACAATTCCACCAAAGGAATTGTCAAAGCGTTGCTCGAGGAGGTAGTGGTAGCGGATACAAGTTCGTTGTTCGGAAAAACAGCATGGTCGTCCGAGGGCAATGTTGACGTTGAGCCCCCGAGCTCCATGGATGATTCCTCCATGATCATGATAGAGATCGGAGTTGATGTTGATGAAGGCCCTCGTCCGAACATGATGATTGGAGGTAGGGCATAGTCCTCGGTCAAGCCAAGGTGACCAGTCGAGGCGGCGACACAAACACCGACCTCGAGTTGATCTGCAGGCGAGCCATCGATCCTTTTGTCGACCACACAGCGGAACTCTCAATGAAAGCACCATTGTCGGTGTCAAAACCAGCAGATCTTGGATAGGGGGTACCAAACTATGCGTCTAAGGATCAATGGTAACAGGAACGAAGGAGATGGTGTTTTACCCAGGTTCGGGCCCTCTTGATGGAGGTAAAACCCTACGTTCTGCTCTTATTTATATTGATGGAGTATCAAGTACAGAGTTTGGTCTACCTCGAGATCATATGTTGTGGTCTAAAACTTGAGGGTATGATGAATAATGTCATAATAATCTATCGACTAGCCTGGCCTTGGCTTATATAATGCACCAGAGGCCTAGGATAACAAGAGTCCTAGACGAATACGTTGGTGGAGAGGAGTCCTTGGCTTGATCACCAAGTCTTGTGGAATACTCCTTGTATGCGGCATGGGCTACCCGAAGTGGCCCATGAGTGAACTGCCATGGGGGTGCTCAGCCCGATCCACCTGGTCAGGAGACGATGTGGTGAGTCCCCCCTAGTCGTGGACACCGTCAGAGGTGAAGGCACCAAGAGAGCACCCCCTCTCCAGCGACCGGGGGGCCGGTGATGATGGTGCCTGGGAGGGAGGGGAATGACGAAAAGACGAGGCGGGAGGTCGCCAGTATGAGACAAACGCATCGGTGCCATCGTACTGCGAACTGACGGCCTGCCTCCCGCCTCCTCCATCTTCCTTGGCTTCATCTTCATCAACAGCACTCCAGGGAGACACAGGACCACCAAGCCATTGCCTCCCCGGAGAAGCGGCCAGTAGCCAAGACGGCCAGGGTGCTTGAGGAGCGCCGCTCCCACTTTGGCGGGCAGGGGCGCCCTCTTCTTTGACATCAGCCCCGGTTCCGAGGGAAGGGGCAGTGTTGGGATTACCAACAACCCCAAGCCCTGCATCCCGGACGGGCGTCGAAGGCTCCAAGAACCTAGTCGCCAGGCCGACGAGCTGCAATGGCTCGTGGTAGGGCACCACGCTCCCTGCCAAACAGCCGGTCGAGGAAAACGAGGCAAGCATTTCACCAGAATGGGAAAGCTTGATATCTCCTGCATCGCGAATGGCTCGCCCACTGCACCGCCTCTGGACCTGGACCAGACTCACTCCCCAAACATCAGCACGAGCATTTGGCTTCATCTACTCTAAGCTAGGGCCCGGAGCCTGGCCCCGGGCTCTCCCTTTCAGCATACCCAGGAGAAAGGAAAGAATGGAGGAAGAGAGGAATGTGGTTGAATGCCTCCGCTCCTCTCCCGCTCCTCCTTTTATAGGCGAGCTGGGGCTGGGGGCTGATTCCCCGGCGGGTAACCGCCATCCTCCTCCACCAATCCAAAAATACCGGGCCCCTGCCTTGGTGCTGTCCCGCACCACGCACCTCCATTAACTACCCCACTCAATGCATGCAGCATACGTGGCTAAGGATAAGGGCGTGTGGTGGAAGAGTGAATTGGCAGTTACCCGCCCATGCGTTAAAGTTATTCACGGGCCATTACAAGAATGGCCCCAACACAATTGGTGTTGCACAGCACGCGGGAGAACCGGAAATTAACCCAAGCTCGGGTTAAGGAAGAAGCAAAGAAGATCCCAATGGGCGGAGCCACCCTTGCACTCCAGCCTGTGCACTGGTTAGGACCTACCCCGACGATGCCCAGCGGTGCGTTCGTGCTAGGCCCGGCGGCTCCTATCGGTGCAACAAACCCTGGGTCCGTTGCCCGGACTATGCACAGGCCCAAGGACAAGATTACAGCACCAAGATCATGCCAAGCAAGAGGGATCAATTCTTTGAAGGATCCAAGTGCAGATCAAGATGACCAAGATGAGCCAGAGAAGCAAGATATCGCTAAGGAAAGAACCACCCTTGCCGGGCCGGCGAGCCTGGCATGGTTGGGTTTTGCCTGGGAAGCAAGCTTCCAGATCGTCCCGGCAGGCCTGCCGGGGCTTGCGGAGGCAAGCCACCCCACTGCTCCACCTCACAAGCGACGCAAGTCACATATCAGTGCGGTGTTAAGCCCCAAAGTGACTAAGTGGCTGCTTCTTGCCACATGGCAGCGACTTCCTATAGCAAACACCTCCATATGACACCCGTCCTGAGACGTGTCGATCAAGCATGCACAAAGCTGGCAAAACAGCCTGGCAAGGGTTGCCGGGCACGCTGTGATGTGACACTCGACGGCGCATTTAATGTGCTCTGTCAGCCTGCAGAGTTAGGTATGATAGAAGTGTTTGCTATCTAATCAGTACATAAAGACTGATTTGCCACTGTGGTGACCCCTTGATCTATAAAAGGAGGCTCATGGCAACCGTAGAAAGGATTCAAACCTTCACACATTCATACGCGCCTAGCCACTCTCACCCCGAGGCAACCGTGCCGGGCAAGTGTGCTGCGTTCGCCACCATTATCCACCATCAATCCAGCAAAGCAGGAGTAGGGTTTTACACCTCACGGCGGCCCAAACCTGGGTAAAACTGCCCGTGTGATCTCTACCGTGTTGTGTTACGCTTCTTCGCTCTTTGTGTAATGTGCCCATCCCCCCGCCGAACCAAAAGGGACTCATGTCTCCATAGGTGGTCGTGGTTTCCCACGACACAACTGCATATATTGAAAAGACCACCTTTCCCTGATAGGATATAGGAACATGCAAAGGTTTCAGCTGTGGTTCGCAAAAGTAATATTAGAGCACCTAAACCCTCTGAGAAAATTAAAGTAGAACCTAGTATTGCTATGGTTTATGTGATATGGGTGCTAGTGTGAGTGCTATTCCTTTCACTCTTTACCAAGAAATTATGAATGATATAGCACCGGCTGAAATAGAAGATATTGATGTTACTATTAAACTTGCTAATAGAGATACTATTACACTACTTGGGATTGTTAGAGCTGTTGAAATCTTATGTGGAAAAATAAAATATCCTACTGATTTTCTAGTTCTTGGTTCCCCACAAGATGACTTTTGTCCCATTATCTTTGGTAGACCTTTCTTGAACATTGTTAAAGCTAAGATAGATTGCAAGAGAGAAACTGTCACTTTTGTTCTGGTGATGTGTCTCATGAGTTTAATTTCTCTAAGTTTCGCTCATAATAAGAAATTGCCTAGTAAGGATGAAATAATTGGTCTTCCTTATATTACCGTACCTCCTACTGATCCACTAGAACAAATTTTGCTAGACCATGAAAATGGTATGCACTTGCATGAAGGAAATGAAATAGATAAAATATTCTTTGAACAACAACCTATCCTTAAACACAATTTGCCGGTTGAAAATTCTAGGAGGTCCTCCTCCACCTAAAGGTGATCATGTGTTTGAATTAAAGCAGTTAACTAACACTCTGAAGTACGCTTTTCTTGATGAGAAAAACATATATCCTGTTATTATTAGTGCTAACCTTTCAGAACAGGAAGAAGAGAGATTATTAAAAATTCTGAGGAAGCACCGTGCTGCTATTGGATATACTCTTGATGATATTAAGGGCATTAGTCCCACTCTCTGTCAGCACAAGATTAATATGGAACCCGATGCTAAACTAGTTGTTGATCATCACCGACGATTAAATCCCAAAGTGAAAGAAGTGGTAAGATCTAAAATATTAAAGCTTCTAGAAGCAGGTATAATCTATCCCATAGCTGATAGTAGATGGGTAAGTCTTGTTCATTGTGTCCCTAAGAAAGGAGGTATCACTGTTGCTCCTAATGATAAAAATGAACTCATTCCACAATGAATAGTGAATGGCTATAGTGGTAATTGATTTTAGAAAATTAAATAAAGCTACTAGAAAGGATCATTACCCTCTGCCTTTCATTGATCAAATGTTGGAAAGAATATCTAATTACATGCACTTTTGTTTTCTTGATGGATATTCTGGTTTCTCTCAAATACGTGTATCACAACCCGATCAAGGGAAAACCACCTTTACTTGTCCTTTTGGAACTTATGCTTATAGACGTATGCCTTTTGGTTTATGTAATGCACCTGCTACCTTTCAAAGATGTATGACTGCTATATTCTCTGACTTTTGTGAAAAGATTGTTGAGGTTTTCATGGATGATTTTTCCGTTTATGGAACTTCTTTTGATGATTGCTTCAGAAACCTTGTCCGAGTTTTGCAGAGATTTGAGCAAACTAATCTTGTCTTGAATTGGGAGAAGTGCCACTTTATGGTGAACGAAGGTATTGTCTTAGGTCATAAAATTTCTGAGCGAGGTATTGAGGTGGATAAAGCTAAAGTTAATGCAATTGAGAAAATGTCGTGTCCTAGAGATATTAAAGGTATTCATAGTTTCCTTGGTCATGTTGGTTTCTATAGGAGGTTTATTAAAAACTTCTCTTAAATTTCTAGGCCTCTTACTAATCTTTTACAAAAGGATGCTCCATTTGTTTTTGATGATGATTGCGTAGAAGCCTTTGAAACACTTAAGAAAGCGTTAACTTCTGCACCTATTGTTCAACCACCTGATGCGAACTTGCCTTTTGAAATTATGTGTGATGCTAGTGATTATACTGTTGGTGTTGTTCTAGGACAAAGAGTTGATAAGAAATTAAATGTTATTCTCTATGCTATTAAACTCTTGACAGTGCCCAAAGAAATTATGCTACTACTGAAAAATAATTTTCAGCAGTTGTGTTTTCCTATGATAAATTCAGATCTTATGTTGTTAATTCTAAAGTAATTGTTCACATCGATCATGCTTCTATTAAATATCTCATGGAAAAGAAAGATGATAAACCTAGACTCATTAGGTGGGTTCTTTTGCTACAAGAATTTGACTTACACTTACTGATAGGAAAGGAGCTGAGAACCCCGTAGCTGATAACTTGTCTTTGCTAGAAAATATTCTTGATGACCCACTACCTACTGATGATAGTTTACCTGATGAACAACTAGCCGTCATAAACACTTCTAATAATACTACCTAGTGATTATATTGTTGCTAAATTTATACCACCTAGTTTTACATAGCAACAAAATAAAAAATTCTTCTATGATTTAAGACATTACTTTTGGGATGACCCACATCTGTATAAAGAAGGAGTAGGTGGTATGATTAGACGTTGTATACCTAAGCATGAACATGAACAAATCCTATGGAAATGTCACTCCGAGCCCTACGGAGGGCATCATGAGGGAGACAAAACTGCACACAAGGTATTAAAGTCTGGTTTTAATTGGCCTACTCTCTTCAAGGATGCCCATAAGTTTGTTTTATCTTGTGATGAATATCAAAGAATTGGTAATATTGGTAGACGTCAGGAAATGCCTATGAATTATTCACTTGTTATTGAACAGTTTGATGTTTGGTGCTTTGATTATATGGGGCCTTTTCCTTCCTCTAATGGGTATACACTCATTTTGGTTGCTGTTGATTATGTCACCAAGTGGGTGGAAGCTATTCCAACTAGTAGTGCTGATCATAACACCTCCATTAAAATGCTTAAAGAAGTTATTTTCCCTAGATTTGGAGTCCCTAGATATTTAATGACTAATGGTGGTTCACATTCTATTCATGGTGCTTTCCGTAAACTACTTACTAAATATGATGTCAACCATAGAAACATAGAAACAGAGAAATAAAGTTAATATTACAACAAACTGTCAATAGGTCTCAAAAGAATTGGTCTAAGAAATTAGATAATGCACTTTGGGCCTAGAGAACGGCTTATAAAAATCCTATGTGTATGTCTCCATATAAAATGGTTTATGGGGAAGCTTGCCATTTGCCTCTTGAGTTAGACCATAAAGCATATTGGGCAATTAAAGAACTCAACTATGACTTCAATCTTGCCGGTGAAAAGAGTTTATTTGATATTGGCTCACTATATTAGTGGAGAACCCGAGCTTATGAAAATGCCAAACTATTTAAAAAAAAGTCAAAATATGGCATGATAAAAGAATCCAAAAGCGGGAATTCGAAGTTGGTGAATATGTTCTACTATACAATTCTTGTTTTAGAATTTTTTTGCAGGAAAACTTCTTTCCAAATGCGGAGTACCATATATCATTGGAGACGTTTACCGCTCTGGAGCTACTAAGATCAATAATGCCGAAGGCACTAGTCCGAAGGTGGCAATTGGCAAAGAATTAAGCACTATATTTCAGGTACACGTATTAATGTTGAAACTAACATCTTTCAAACCATGACACTGGAGGACCACATAAAAGAGTCCTTCCAAAACACTCCAGAACCCTGAAAAGGAAGAGGTACTTGATACTTTATATAAACAGACTCCGAAAAATCCGCAAAAATATTTTCTGTCAGTTTTGGAATATTAGAAAAAGTAGAAAAATAAGAAACACCCGGGAAGGAAAACCAGGTGCCCACAAGGCACCAGGGCGCGCCTACCCCATCTGGTGTGCCCTGGTGGGTAGTGGGCCCCTTGGGCACCTTTCCGAATCCGTTTTCCTTCCATATACTTGTTTCCCAAGATAAAAATTCTTTATATACCCCCCGGACATATTGACCACCGCACCGTGGAGAAATCCTCTGTTCTTGTTTCATGTTGTTTCTCTGTCAGATCTATCAAGCCAGGCATCATGTCTTCTCCCTCCTCCAACTACGTGGAAGAAGATGCTTGGCTGCTGAAGATGGAACTAAAAAGGGAGGAACCAAAAGAAGCCAAATCTATGATCTTCAAAATCTAGTTTTTGAGTATGAAGCAAGATTTAAAGGTATGAGTTTAGCTGCCGGTTTCAGGATGCAGACTCGTGCATCCTCTTATGATGGTGAACCCCAGCCATGGAAGCCGGAGGACAAGCTTACTACCTCTTCACCACCACCACCATCATCATCACCAATGTCGGAGTAAACGGCCACGGGTAGCCTAACCGACTGCCCCTGGTTCTTCAGAAAAATTATCAGGCCTTCGGGCCTCCGAGCACTCCACGCATTGGGCCGCCTTCCCTGGCCGGCTACCTCTGAAGCCGACTCCCGGAAGGCGACCCAGCCTCAACGACCTCCCCCCAGGACAACTACGGGGTGGCCAACTCCAGGGAGCCGACAAGAAGAGCGCCGACTCCAAGCAGTCGGCCGAGACCACAACCACCAAAGCTACACCCACATAACAGTGACAAGACGAGTTGTGGACACAGTGCGGCCCACTACCCCCGAGGCCCGAGGCAGGCATGGCCACAGGAGGTCGTACTGGAAGACCGTCTCCTGTCCGGCTCGGCACTGTAGCTATACCAGCCTCAACGTCATCCACGATCGACTCCTGTACGGCCCGCAGGCGGCGGGCTCCTTCCGCCAGAGAGAGGCGCGGAGGCGGCCCGGCCTCCCCCAGTCGGCCGAGGGCGTAGCCGGTCCCCAGAAGCCGGCTACCCCCTTCCTCGAAGCAGGAGCCCCATTAAGGAGACAAGACGAGGTAAGGCTACAGTGAGAGCCCCCGAGGCAGCCCACTGTAGCCACGCTTACCTCGACAAAGCCCTCATCATCAGAGGCAAGGCTACAGTAAACAGCTGCCGACAAAACCCTAGGCTGTGGGGCCGGCCTGTCGACCAAGAAGCCGGCAGCCGGCGGGACCCACCAGTCGGCGGGACCCAACAGCCGGCGGAGAAGCCGGCAAGCGTAGACACTGATGGCTGGGACCAGTGCCCAGCCGGATTACCATTGTACCCTCGGGGGGTAGGCCTATATAGACCCCCCGGAGCACCCATGCAAAGGGTGAGCTTCTGAGCACAGCGCACACACCATAGCGAGAGAGAAGTGAGAGCTAGCCTTGTTCATCTTCTCCCTTGCACCCAACAGCTCTAGGAGCGATTGTAGCTACCTTTCCTGATCTAGTGATCATGCGGAAACCCCGCAGAGCAGGACTAGGGGTGGTATCTCCTCGGAGAGCCCCGAACCTGGGTAAGATCCGCCGGCGTGCATGTCTTCGCCTCATCCCGTGTCCAGGCACCGGCGACGTCTTATTGGCACCCACAATGATAAGCCATCCGTTGGCATATGTCGCACCAACAACCCGACATTTGGCGCCCACCGTGGTGCCAGGTGCACCGTCGTCCGGAGACCTGTTCTGGACGGGAACCCTCTTCCTCCCCAGCGAGCGCAGCCAGCCTGCTGCGCCCGATGGCGTTTGCCTCGACGCGCTGCAAGGCGTCGACGACGCCTGCGTAGCGAGCTGCCTCGCCGATCTGCTCGGCGAGACTCGCATCTCCGACGAGCCTGCGTCCGACGCAGGCACCGACTACCCCGAGAACCGCCTCGTCAGCCTCCTCGACCAGCTTCACGTCTCCAGCGAGCCTGCTGCACACATGGAGTCGGTCGGCTCCACCGACCCGATGCTCATCGACTCCGACACAGCATCGCTTGACGCCTACCCCTCCGACGTGGTGGTCTTCGACGACCCCCTCCCTCGGGCTGACAGCGGCAGCAGCGCTGTCACCGAAGTGCTGGTCATCAGCCACGTCGCCAACTCGGGCGAGAACGCCCACGACGCCCTGCAAGCGGCAATGCACGACCTCTCCGTCCCCATCCCGGCCGATGCCGACGCCGAGACCCTGGAGGCACGCCGCCTCGCCCTCATCGCGGAGGGCCAGAAGATAGCCTCCATGAGACGCCTCACCGAGGCCCACCAGCGCGAGGTCGACCGCGCCGCCTTCGGTACGCTGCCGCCTAGCGGCCCGAGCCGAGCCGGCTTCGTCCAGAAGCGCGGCGCGGCTGTCGCCAGCATGCTGGGGGCAGATCGCCCCATCTACGCCACCCCGCTCGAGAATCTGCGAGCCGCTCAGGCGGCCGCAGAAGAGCTCAATGGGCTGGGAACCGATGAGCTCCCCTACATGACGAGACGGATCCAGCAGCCGCTCGACGCGGCTGCAGAACGACACGAAGCCGGCGCCCGAGCTGATAGCCAGCCCCCGCGTCGGGAGCACGCCGCGACGTCCCGCTCGCCGACTGCGAGCGGTGCATGCCAGAAGAAAGACAAGGAGCCGGCTGCCAGCTGTAGCCGAACTCGCATCACCATCGAGCGCGACGCGGAGGGCCGCCCTCGAGCAGTAGAGCACCAAGGAAATCTGCCTCCTCCCCCGCCTCGAAGAGAAAGATGCCTCACTCCGCCGCCTATCACACACCCGACTCTTGGCGACCGACTCGGCCGCCGAGAAGGAGTCGGCGAGAACGACGCCCGCCACAGGATCGACCGCCTTGCTCGATCCTTGGCATTAGAAGAAGAAGACGATGTCGGCCCGCCATGCTTTGGCCCCCGCATCCGCGACGAGCCCTTCCCCAAAGGGTTCTCGCTCCCCACAGAGACGCCCATGTACAACGGCTCGGTGAAGCCGGAAGATTGGCTCATCGATTACTCCACGGCCGTCAGCATAGCCAACGGCAATCGGCGGGTTGCCGTGAAGTACGTCCCCCTCATGCTGCAAGGCACGGCGCGCACATGGCTCAACAGCCTCAAGCCCTACAGCATCAACAGTTGGCTGGACTTCACCGAAGTCTTCGTCCGCAATTTCACCAGCACCTACAAGCGGCCTCCCAAGCCTCGCCAGCTCTCCCTCTGCGTCCAAGGGCCCAACGAGTCGACCCGCGACTACCTCACGCGATGGGCCGAGCTCCGCAACTCCTGCGAGGGGGTGCATAAGGTCCAGGCCATCGAGTACTTCACCGCCAGGTGCCGAGAGGGCACCCTCCTCAAGCACCGACTCCTCTGCGACGAGCCGGCTACCCTCGACGAGTTGCTGATCACCGCGGACAAATACGCCACGGCCGACTCCTCAATGAAGACCGAGCTGCGAGTAGACGCCTCTGGGAAGGTGATTGCTCCGGCTCCCAGGACGCCGGCTGGCGACCCTAATCGGCACCCCTACCAGAACGACCACAAGCGCAAGGCCCCCATACCGACTTCCTCCAGTCGGCAGGTGGCCACAGTTGAAGACGAGCAGCCCGAAGAGCGGCCCGCTCCCAAGAAGAAGGGTGGCCGGCCGCCTTGGCAGCCATCTTTCTCCTACGAACAGGCTCTTGATGCCCCTTGCAAATTCCACAGCGGCGCGAAGCCGTCCAACAACACAACTCGGAAATGCCATTGGCTCACCCGCATCACCAAGGGCGAGGGGATGCTGCCGCCTCCGCCTCCCGGCCCGCCGCCTCCAGCCCCTCAGCAGCCGGCGGCTAGGCCGGCAGTCGGCGCCATCCAAGACGAATTCCCCGAAGAGCACGCCGCCTACGTCGTCTTCACCAGTCAAGCCGACGACAAGCGCAGCCGACGCCGACAGCATCAAGAAGTGAATCCAATCGCCACCAGCACCCCCGAGTTCATGCACTGGTCAGAAAAGCCAATCAGCTGGAGCCAGGCCGACCACCCAGAGGTGATGCCCTCTCCTGGCTCCTATGCGATGGTCTTGGACGTCACCCTCGCAACGGAGAGGCGAGCTGCCAGATTTTCCCGCGTCCTGATAGACGGCGGAAGCAGTATCAACATACTGTACCGCGATACCATGGAAAAACTAAACATCAAAGCGAAGCAGCTCATGCCGAGCCGCACCGTCTTCCATGGTATCGTCCCCGGCCTGTGTTGCTCCCCAATCGGCAAGATCAAAATGGATGTTCTCTTCGGAGACAAAGATCATTTCCGCCGAGAAGCAAGCTGCGAGACATGCAGAAGTTCACTGGCTGCTTAGCCTCCCTGAATCGTTTTATCAGCCGACTAGGAGAGAAGGCTCTCCCCCTGTACCGACTCATGAAGAAGTCCACTCACTTCGAGTGGAACGACCAAGCCGACCAAGCCTTCCATGAGTTGAAGAAAATGCTGACCACTCCGCCTGTCCTGGCGGCGCCGACTGAGAAGGAGCCCATGCTCCTCTACATCGCCGCGACTAGCCGAGTCGTCAGCACTGTTGTTGTGGTCCAGCGCCCGGAGGAAGGCCGAGCCCAGCTAGTCCAGAGGCCGGTGTACTATCTCAGCGAAGTGCTATCCAGCTCAAAGCAAAACTACCCGCACTACCAGAAGATGTGCTACCGGGTGTACTTCGCTGCCAAGAAACTGAAGCCCTACTTCCAAGAGCACCCCATCACGGTCGTGTGCACTGCCCCGCTCGCCGAGATCATAGGCAGCCGGGATGCATCCGGCCGGGTGGCAAAATGGGCCATTGCATTGGCGCCATACACAATCTTCTACCAACCCCGCACCGCCATCAAGTCGCAAGCATTGGCCGACTTCGTCGTCGACTGGGCCGAGACCCAGTACCTACCGCCGGCTCCCGATTCTACCCATTGGCGGATGCACTTTGACGGGTCCAAGATGCGCACTGGCTTGGGAGCCGGCATCGTCCTCACCTCTCCCAAAGGAGACAAGCTCAAGTACACGCTGCAGATCCACTTCGCTGCCTCCAACAACGTCGCCGAGTACGAGGCGCTCCTACATGGGCTCCGGCTAGCCAAAGATCTTGGCATACGCCGGATCCTGTGTTACGGCGACTCAGACTTGGTGGTCCAGCAGTCGTCTGGCGACTGGGACGCCAAGGACGCGAACATGGCGAGCTATCGATTCCTCGTCCGGCAAATCAGCGGATACTTCGAGGGGTGCGAGTTCCTCCACGTGCCAAGGGCCGACAACGACCAAGCAGATGCCCTAGCACGGATCGGCTCCACCCGACAGGCCATACCGACTGGCGTCTTCCTCCAGCGCCTCCTCAAGCCGTCCATCAAGCCGTCTCCAGAGTCGGATTCCATCTTCGTACCGCCTGCACCAGATACAGCCGGATCCGACTGGAGAAACCCCGCAGGCGGCACAGGGACTTTGATGATTGGCCCGGGGACTGCCGTAGTCGCACCCGGCTTGGGGACTTCAGAACCCGGCCCGGGGACTGCAGCAGTCGGCCCAGGGACTGCAACGACACAAGAAGCGGTGGCAGACTCCAACTCCACGCAACCCAACCCACCCACCCGAGTCATGGTGGCTACATTGACAGAAGAAGAAGTCACAGCTCCTTCATGGGCCCAGCCCATCCTCAAGTTCCTAGTCAGCAGAGAGCTGCCCGCTAATGAGATCTCAGCGAGACTGGTGCAACGACGAGCCGCAGCATATACAATAATCAACAGAGAGCTTGTGAAGCGCAGCGTCACTGGGGTCTTCCAGCGCTGTGTCGAGCCAGAAAAAGGAGTGGCAATCCTCAAAGACATCCACCAAGGCGAATGCGGCCACCACGCAGCCTCAAGATCACTTGTGGCCAAGGCTTTCCGCCATGGTTTCTTCTGGCCGACTGCCTTGGAGGATGCTAAAGAAATAGTCAAGAGCTGCAGAGGATGCCAAGTTTTTAGTTCCAAGCAACACCTGCCGGCTTCTGCACTCAAGACCATTCCCCTCACCTGGCCTTTTGCCGTCTGGGGACTGGACATGGTGGGACCTTTCAAGACAGCCTGCGGCGGCTTGACACATCTACTGGTCGCTGTGGACAAGTTCACAAAGTGGATCGAAGCAAAGCCGATTAAGAAGCTGAACGGGCCGACTACCGTGACATTCATCACCGACATCACTACTCGGTACGGCGTGCCGCACAACATCATCACCGACAACGGCACGAACTTCGCCAAAGGAGCACTGGCACGTTTCTGCGCGACGCAGGGCATCCGACTGGACTTAGCGTCCGTTGCCCACCCGCAGTCAAACGGCCAGGTCGAGCGAGCAAATGGACTCATCCTCTCCGGCATCAAGCCCCGACTGGTTGTACCACTGGAGCGATCGGCCGGCTGCTGGCTCGAAGAGCTGCCGGCTGTCCTCTGGAGCCTGCGCACTACACCCAACAAGTCAACCGGCTTCACTCCATTTTTCCTCGTGTACGGTGCCGAGGCTGTCATCCCAACAGACATCGAGTTCGACTCGCCTCGCATCACCATGTACACGGAGGACGAGGCCAAAGAAGCAAGAGAAGACGGCGTGGACCTACTGGAAGAAGGCCGGCTGCTAGCACTCAGACGGTCCGCCATCTACCAGCAAGGGCTGCGCCGCTACTACAACCGCAAGGTCAAGCCAAGATCCTTCCAAGAGGGCGACCTTCTGCTCCGGCTGATCCAGCGAACAGCCGGCCAGCACAAGCTCTCGGCCCCTTGGGAAGGCCCCTTCTTTGTCAGCAAGGCACTCGGCAACGACTCCTACTACTTGATCGACGCGCAAAAACCAAGAGCACGCAAGAGAGACGACTCCGGCAAGGAGTCGGAGCGACCATGGAACGCAAACCTCCTGAGACGATTTTACAGTTGAAAGCAGTATGTATCATGCTACCCTTTTTTGTATTAAGTACAAACCAACAGGCCCCCCGAGCAGTACTCGGGGACTGCCCTTGTTTATCTATGAATGACAAGTGTCATATCCATGAATGTGTTATTACATTTTGAATTCTTGTCTGGCACCGGGTTCGACTAGTCGGCCCCGGGACTGGCCGCCTTGAGCTATATTGAAAGTTCTACCTGAAGTCAGAAAAGTAGTGTGCCGGCTCCCGAGTCCCCTCTTGTTGCAAGTCGCAGCTCGAAGAACCGACTGTCCGACTAGCAAGAGGCAAGGCAGAAAGGACGCCCACACAGAA
Source organism: Aegilops tauschii subsp. strangulata (assembly GCF_002575655.3). NCBI lineage: Eukaryota > Viridiplantae > Streptophyta > Magnoliopsida > Poales > Poaceae > Aegilops > Aegilops tauschii. Next base: position 364,587,224 of record NC_053035.3, on the reverse strand, counting down.
AATGGCTAAGGAACAACGAACCTATATAGCAAAGAGACGGCCTCCAAGCATGCCTGCCGGCTGCCAGAACAGCCGGCTGGGCTTCCTAAACACTTAACTTTAGTCCAGCAAAGCTAAAGTACTCCCCCCCCCCAAATTGGCCAAGCACTCCTCCAGCTACAGATTGCAGAGCAACTGTTGGACTGGGGAGGCGGCAACCAAGGGAGGGTAGCAAAGGAAATAGCAGAAGGACAAAAAGCAAAAGTACAAGGAAAGGCAAAATGCATAAGTTATATATACACATAAAGCCCCCAACAGGCTGGCAACAGACATAAGTTCGAATACACCCAGTGGGTGGAATTGTGCAGACTTAACCAAACATTGTTCCAAAAGGAACAAAACAGGAAAACAGAAGATGGCAGACTAGGGCGCGGCGCGGAGGCCGAGCTGGTCGGTGGAGATGGCCCCGCCGGCTGAAGGAGTGGCCGCCTAGCGGGTCTTGGCTTGACCACCACCAGCGGCAGGCAACGCACTCGCTCGCGACATAGTGCTGGAGGTACGGTCAGGCTGAGGCTTGCCGGCTGCCCCACCAGCCGGCTCGGCGTCTTCACCCTCCTCCTCCTCCTCTTCGCCCTCGTCACTGGAGTCGATCTCCTCCGCTGAGTCCTCACCGTCCGCCGGGTTCAGCCCGAACCACTCCTCCGGCTGGGCGACACCGTTGTCGTCTACCTCGGGGGCGAAGACGCTGGTGTCGGTGTAATCGGCGATCGCCGAAGCCCGCCGGATGGTAGCCGGGCGCGCCGGCTCCAGCTCCGTGTCGGCTTGCTGCCGCTAGGTAGCTAGCTAGTCCAGGCTCAGGCCGGGATACCAGGCCTTGACGAACTCCAGCGCCCGCCTGGCGCCGGAGCGAGCCGCCGAGGCCTTCCAAGCTTCGAAGCGGCCGACTGCCACCTCCAGCCAGTCGGCAGTCCGACTGGGGGTGCGAGGAACCACTTGGTCGGTCCAGAGGGCGGCCAGGACTTGCGCCCCGGCACGCTGAAGCCGGCGGAGCAGTCGGTGAGCCGGCTGGATGCGGGCCTGGATCGCCAGGAGCTGTTCTTCCAGCGATCGGCCGGCGGTTGGCAAAATCTCGAAGCCAGCCTGCCTCCGTGCCTGGCGGCGGGCCTCGATGGTCTGGTTGGCGACAGTAGAATAGCCGGGAAAATATTCTGCGCAAGAAAGAAGAAGAAGAAGAAAAGAGCACCAAATCAGAAAAAGAGCCAAAGTGGCAGACGGCAAGAAAGGATGAAGAGGTAGGCGGCTTACCGTCAACCAGATCTTCGATCTGGCCATATCCAGAGATCAGAGTTTGCCTGGCCTCAGCCCAGCCGGCCGCCTCCGTCTCATACTCGGACTGGAGAGCGGCTTCGCGGTCCTGCACAGCCTTCAGTGCCGCCTTGTGGCCTTCCTCCTGGTCGGCCAACTTTTTTGCCAGGCGGTCGCGTTCCTGCACCAAGGCAGCGAGCTCGGCATCCTTGGCACGAAGGGCAGTCTGAGAATCCCCCAGCTGTGCCCTCAGACTGGCGTTGGCCGCTACAAAGACGGCAGAAAGAGAAAGAACAAGTAAGAGGAAGTCGCCAAGGAAGATCCGACCCGACTGCTCAGCAGTCGGCCCGAATCTCGGGGACTACACCCAGTGGGTGCGCTGACGCGCCCCCACATGAGGTAAAGAACAAAGCACGTACCTCGGCTCTCGGTAAGGTCGGCGGTCTTCTGAGTCAGCTCCCGAGCCTGGGAGTTGAAGGCGGCCGCTCGAAGGTTGTGGTAGTCCTGCAAGATGGACAGAAGATCGAAGTAAGAACAAGAATAGCAAAGGCAAATCCACCAAGAAGTTCCAAGCCGCCTGCTCAGCAGCCGACTCGGAACTCGGGGACTACACCCAGTGGGTGCACTGACACGCCCCCACGGAAGAAATCAAGATCAAGAAAAAATCAAGATCAAGAAGAAGCAAGATGGGAATACTAACCCGGATGGCCGCCCGCGTCGCGAGGAACTCGTCGGTGAACTGCCTCAGCGCCGCAGCTTGGCCCTGGAGCCGGGTCCGGACGTCCTGTGCAGCCACGTTCACCACGGCCGTCCCTCCGCCTGGCGTCCACCCCGAGGTAGCGCTGGCCGCCTCCGCATCCCGGGCGGACGAGCAGGAGCCCACGGCCGGCTGCGGCTCCGACGCGGCCTTCTATGGCTCCGACGCGGCCTTCCCCGCGCGCCGGCTCGACGGAATCCGGACCGCCATCTCAGCCCTCGTGGCCGGCTCACCCCCCGCCGACTGCGCAGGCGGCGGATCAGGCTGGCCGCCTTGAGCCGCACCAGTTGGCGGGGTCGGCACCGGCGCCCTCTCCAGGATGATGACGTCGTCGCTTCCCCCCAGGGCTGGTTGCCGCTGGCTCCCTCTGGCGAGCGCTCCATATCCCCAGGCGCCATGACGCGCAGCAGGGTGACCATCAAAACCTCCCCCGCCGCCGCCGCGGCCGCAGCCTCTGCTTGGGCCCTGGCAGCGGCATCGGCGAGTGCCTTCGCCGCCTCCTCCTCCCGTGCCACCTGGGCAGCGGCCGCCTTCCGTGCCTCTGCCTCCCGTGCCTCTCGCTCCGCCCGCGCCTCCCACGCGTTCCTTTCTGTCGCCTCCTGAAGGTCGGCACGGGGGTCCACGCGGTGGGTGGTGCTCCCAGAGCCCCTCGGCGACTCAACGACGGAGGCGGCAGCCGCCCGCTCAAGCGACAGCGGAGCTCTGATCATTGGAGAAGAAGACAAGAGTTCAGGAACCACCAGAGAAGAGAAAGAAAAAGAGTATACAAAAGAAAGTAAACTTACGCCGACACAGCCTGCGGTTGCTTCACCGTCTTGCGGAAGCGAGCTGCCTTCGCGGCCGCCTCCTCCCGCCTGGTGGCTGCCGCCCCACCCCTGGGTTTCTTCGTCCAGCTACCGAACAAACCCTGGGCAGCGTGACGCTTTTGACCTCCGCCCCGAGCAGGTGGTGCAGCGGAGGAACCCGCGCCGCGTCCAGACGCTGGCTGGCGGCGCGGGGCGACTTCGGCCTCATCATCGTCCGGCCAGTCATCGAAGGTGACTCCGAAACCGGAGCCTCCTGCTTCGCCGCCGGCTTGGCCACCGCCCGGCTCGATGTTGTCGTCCATATCGGCTGCCCCCAAGTCGGAGTCCTCCAGATCGTGTTCGGTCCGATCGGGGACGAATCGACGCTCCGCGTCTGACCCGCTGGCCAGCCAAAGAAGGGGACTCTGTCGAAAAACGAACCGACTAAGTTAGAGTCGGCCAAGAGGAACTCGGCAACAAAGCAAGGAAAAAGAAAAAGAGACAAGAAGAACATACCGTAGGCGGCGGATTGGCTCGGCTATATGGCTCCTTGCCGAACTGCCACTCTTCGGTGAGCTTGCAGTTCGCAAGGTAGTTCACCATATAGGTGACCTCCTCGCGCGGCATCTCCTTGGTGCACATTCGGCTCGGGTCGAGCTGGCCGCTCATCTGACAGATCAGATGAGGCCGGCCCTGAATCGGAAGAACCCGGCGCGTGACGAATGCGGCCAGCAGGTCGGGCCCCGTCAAGCCCTCCGACTGGGTCAGCTCTCGCACTCGGGCGACGGCGGCGCACCCGGCCGGCGTCAGAATCACGGCCCGGAAGGACCACTGGGGCCGCCTGCCCGCCGGAGGGCCGGCTACGTAAGCCGGCAGGTTGATGTAGTCGCCCCGCGGGGCGATGTTCCGCACATAGAAGTACGATTTTTGCCATTTCTTCACCGATTGGATCAGCGTGATGACGGGGAAGGGATTGTCGGCGACCAACCTCCGCGACGCGATGAAGGCGCCAGTCTGAGCCGGCACGCCCTACATGCGCGTGCCCAGCTTGGACTGGAAGAACTCCCCCCAGAGCTCGAGGGTGGGGAGGGCGCCGTGGTAGCCCTCGCACAGGGTGACGAAGGCTGATAGCAGCACCACCGCGTTTGGGGTGAGGTGGTGCGGCTGGAGCTGATAGAAATCAAGCCAGGAGCGGAAGAAGGCGCTCACTGGCAGGCCGATGCCGCGCAAGAAGTGCGAGCGGAAGACCACCCGCTCGCCCTCCCGCGGCTCCGGCGTAATCTCCCTCGCCGGCGCAAGGCGGACCTCCACCTTGTCCGCGGCCGGCAGTCGCCGAGTGTTGCGGAGGAACTCGACGTGATCTTCGTGGACGTTGGAGCCGTCCCAATCCCCGCCATACTGCTCCGTGGCGGGAGGCATGGCGAAAACTAGCGCGGCGGCGGAGGAACGTGCGGTGGAAGAGCGCGGCGACGAGGCGCTGTTACGAGAAACGGCGAGCGAAGAAGATGGAGGAAGTAGGAGGAGCGTGCGAGTGCCTGCCGCCCTCCACCTCCCCCTACTTATAGTTTCGCAAGGCGAGCCCGAGGAGGCCGGACGTGGGGGGGAGACATGGGATTAACTGCACCCATTCCCCCCACGCCCCGCGATTATTGCGCCCTAAAGGCGAGCCGAAACTGCCGCAAGGAGACGTGCGGGCGGTTTCGGGATACAGAGAATCCGCGCCTGAGCCCGGGCGCGGACGTGGCGGGCCCCCGCCCTGCGGCGACGTCCCGTCACGCGCGTGGGCTGGCAGGCTTTCTGGCCAAGGGAGGCCACGTGGTTCGAAGACGGCAAGTGGCCGGCCCGCGGCCCGGTGCACACGCTAGCGAGCTCCCGCCCTCCGACTCCGGAGTTTCCGACCAAGGCGGCACGTCTAACCAAAGCCGGCTCCCAGCTGCCGACTGGGCAAGATAGGAAGCTGATCGAGCTTCTCAACCCCTACTCCACCTCGAAGCCCCATCAGCTTCGGGGACTACTGTCGGAGTAAACGGCCACGGGTAGCCTAACCGACTGCCCCTGGTTCTTCAGAAAAAATTATCAGGCCTTCGGGCCTCCGAGAACTCCACGCATTGGGCCGCCTTCCCTGGCCGGCTACCTCTGAAGCCGACTCCCGGAAGGCGACCCAGCCTCAACGACCTCCCCCCAGGACAACTACGGGGTGGCCGACTCCAGGGAGCCGGCAAGAAGAGCGCCGACTCCAAGCAGTCGGCCGAGACCACAACCACCAAAGTTACACCCACATAACGGTGACAAGATGGGGTGTGGCCACAGTGCGGCCCACTACCCCCGAGGCCCGAGGCAGGCATGGCCACAGGAGGCCGTACGGGATGACCGTCTCCTGTTCGGCTCGGCACTGTAGCCATACTAGCCTCAACGTCATCCACGACCGACTCCTATACGGCCCGCAGGCGGCGGGCCCCTTCCGCCAGAGAGATGCGCGGAGGCGGCCCGGCCTCCCCCAGTCGGCCGAGGGCGTAGCCGGTCCCCAGAAGCCAGCTACCCCCTTCCTCGAAGCAGGAGCCCCATTAAGGAGACAAGACGAGGTAAGGCTACAGTGAGAGCCCCCGAGGCGGACCACTGTAGCCACGCTTACCTCGACAAAGCCCTCGTCATCAGAGGCAAGGCTACAGTAAACAGCCGCCGACAAGACCCTAGGCGGTGGGGCCGGCCTGTCGACCAAGAAGCCGGCAGCCGGCGGGACCCACCAGTCGGCGGGACCCAACAACTGGCAGAGAAGCCGGCAAGCGTAGACACTGATGGCTGGGACCAGTGCCCAGCCGGATTACCATTGTACCCCCGGGGGGTAGGCCTATATAAACCCCCCGGAGCGCCCATGCAAAGGGTGAGCTTCTGAGCACAGCGCACACACCATAGCGAGAGAGAAGTGAGAGCTAGCCTTGTTCATCTTCTCCCTTGCACCCAACAGCTCTAGGAGCGATTGTAGCTACCTTTCCTGATCTAGTGATCGTGCGGAAACCCCGCAGAGCAGGACTAGGGGTGTTATCTCCTCGGAGAGCCCCGAACCTGGGTAAGATCCGCCGGTGTGCATGTCTTCGCCTCATCCCGTTTCCAGGCACCGGCGACGTCTTATTGGCACCCACAATGATAAGCCATCCGTTGGCATATGTCGCACCAACCACCCGACAACCAAAGAAGGAGGTTTGAGCACACGGGTATGGGCACTCCCCTTGGCATGTGCCAAGCTTGGGGGAGATGCCCAGGTATCGTATCACCATCACTTTTATTACCTTTACCCATCTTAGTTCGATCCTTAGTCATTTCGTGATTTAGTTGAATAAAAGTTTAGTATGATCTATTTTCGAGTGCTTGGTTTCATGATCTATCTATCTATGCAATCGAGTGAGAGTTGTATAATAAAGTTTAGTTTGAGTTTGCTTCTTTACTCTTATGTTACAATCAGAAAAAGGGACATAATGAAAAAGATCATATGCTAATCTTATGGTAAGTAATGACATCACATAAGGAAAAGTATAAGTGGTAAAATTTATTGAAAATTGACAAACAAGCATTGGTCAATGATGCAAATCATGAAAGAATTGATAAGGGATGAGAAGATTCACGTGCAAATATACTATCTTGGACATCTTTAATGATTGTGAGCCCCCATTAAATATTTTATGCCAAATTGTTGACGTTGGGCAAGGAAGACAATGTAATGATTTATGTTTGTTCATTTTAACATAGAAGTCATATTGTCATAGATCCTTCAACATGTGGTGCTTTCCCAATATCTTTGCTAGCCAAAAAATCTACACTAAGTAGAGATACTACTTGTGCATCCAAAAACCTTAAACCCAAATTCATGTTTTAAGAGTCCACCATACCTACCTATGAATTGAGTAAGATCCTTCAAGTAAGTTGTCATCACTGCGAAAAGGCAATAAAAATTGCTCCTAAATGTTTTGATCTTTTAGTGTAAGGGAAAATAAGCATTGTACAAACTTGTGATGGCAAAGTAATAAAAGCGATGGACTGCATAATAAAGGTTGCTATCATAAGGGGCAATATAACATGACATTCTTTTGCTTTAAGAGATTGTGCATACAAAACCAAAAAGCGCATGACAACCTCTGCTTCCCTCTGCGAAGGGCCTGTCTTTTACTTTTATGTATTTACTTTTTATGGAAGAGTCAAAGTATTCTTCTCTATTCCTTTTTATATTCTCTTTTTGCAAGCACCATGTGGTGGGGAAAGATCTGGGCACATATATCCAGTTGACTATGAGCGATCATGAGTTATTATTGTTGACATCACCCTTGAGGTGAATAAGTTGGGAGGCGAAACTATAAACCCCTATCTTTCTATGTGTCCAGTTGAAACTTTTTGCTCATATGTATGCTATGAGTGTTAGAAATCATAGAAGACTAAATGATGGTTGAGTTTGTGGACTTGGCAAGAGGCTCCGATATGAGACCCTTGCTGAAATATGATGAATTGTAGTTGCAAAGTTGGCTGAGAACATAGTTTGTTAGTTTTTCATAGAGTTTATGCTCTCTACTTCGATGTTGTGATGAATTGTTACATGTTCATGAGAAGCTATATGATAGTGTTTTATGATAAAGTTTGTTGCTGTTATAATAATAAGCATGATGCTACCATGTCCGTATTTTTTTATCGACACCTCTCTCTCTCTCTAAACATGTGGACATGATTTTCGGTATGGGCTTTTGCTTGAGGATAAGCGAGGTCTAAGCTTAGAGGAGTTGATACATCCATTTTGCATCATGTTTTCCTATTGTTATTTATACTGTTTTTATGCTTTATAACACTTTATGTAGTAATGCTAATGTCTTTTCTCTTGTAATATGCAAGGTTTACACAAAGAGGGAGAGTGCCGATAGCTGGAATTCTGGACCTGAAGAAGCTATGTCAGAGATACCTATTCTGCACATCTCCAAATGAGCTGAAATTTTACGAAGAATTATTTTTGAATATATAAAAAAATTGGAATAAAGAACAACCGGAGGGGGTCACCCAGGTGCCCACAAGGCACCAGGGTGCGCCCTGGTGGTTAGTGGGGGCCCATGCCCACGTCCGGTGCCCATCTTCTGGTACATAAGGTCTTTTCACCTAGAAAACATAAGGAGAGGACTTTTGGGACGAAGCGCCGTCGTCTCAAGGCGGAACTTGGGCAGGAACACCAACAACCGTCTCATCTTTGGGTGGCTAATCTTCATCAATATCTTCAACAACACCATGTCATCTCAAACATTAGTTCATCTCTTGTGTTCAATCTTTGTATCGGAACCTCGGATTGGTACCTGTGGGTGACTAGTAGTGTTGATTACGCCTCGTAGTTGATGCTAGATCGTTTATTTGGTGGAAGATTATATGTTCAGATCTATTAGGCTGCTTAATATCCCTTTGATCTTGAGCATGAATATCATTTGTGAGTAGTTGCCCTTGTTTGAGGCCATAGGAGAAGTCATGTTGCAAGTAATCATGTGAATTTGATATTCGTTCGATATTTTGATGGTATGTATGTTGTTGTTTCCTTAGTGGTGTTATGTGAACGTTGGCTACATCACACTTCACCATCTTTGGGCCTATGGGAATGCATTATGGAGTAGTTATTAGACAATGGGCTGCTAGAGTGACAGAAGCTTAAACCCTAGTTTATGCGCTATTTCATAAGTGGCTAATTTGGATCCGTATGTCTAATGCTGTGGTTAGATTTTATCTTAGTACTTCTTTCCTAGTTGTGGATGCTTGCGCCGGGGTTAATCATAAGTGGGAGGCTTGTTCATGTAAGAATAGCACCCAAGCACCGGTCACCCTCATACCATATTATCAAAGTAGCGAACGTGAATCAAACCAACATGATGAAAGTGACTAGATGAAATTCCCGTGTGCCCTCAAGAACGCTTTGCTTATTATAAGAGATCGTTTTGGCTTGTCCTTTGCCACAAAAGGATTTGGCTACCTTGCTGCACTTTTGTTACCGTTACCGTTACTTGCTCGTTATAAATTATCTTGCTATTAGACTATCTGTTACCTACAATTTCAGTGCTTGCAGAAATTACCTTGCTGAAAACCGCTTGTCATTTCCTTCTGCTCCTCGTTGGGTTTGACACTATTACTTATCAAAAGGACTACGATTGATCCCCTATACTTGTGGGTCAGTAGTCAACATGCATTAAAATGATTATGATGTAGTATGATGATATGGTATCCTCCTCTGAATGTTTCAAGTGGCTTGACTTGGCACATGTTCACGCATGTAGTTGGTTCAAAACCAACATAGCCTCCATGGTATTTATGTTCATAGTGCTTATATCCTACTCATGCTAGCATTCAATGTTAATTATTTACAATGATTGATTATGACCGTTTTCGCTCTCTAGTTGGTCGCTTCTTAACCTATTTGCTAGCCTTTGCCTGTACTAAGCGGAAATACTGCTTATGCATCAAAACCTTTAAACCAAAGTTGTTCTAGATGAGTACACTAAATCTACATATATGCGGTATTACTCTGCCGTTCCAAGTAAATTTGCATGTGCCACCTATAAATATTCAAATGAACATCTGTTTTCTGTGCCAGTACTGCTCATGGAGCGACAGGGGGCAGTTAGTATCTTCCATGGTAAGCGGGGTATTCTCATGATGTGTGTTTATTCACCCATCCTTGCATGGGAGTGGTCGGTTGTCGTGGTTTTGTCATGATAGATGTCCTCGTGAAAGGACTTAGTGGTGAGGCCATCACAACTAGGTAGTAGCTTGAACGGGGTTGATCGGAATTGAGAGACGCGGGTTTTTACCCAGGTTCGGCCCCTCATGATGGAGGTAAAAGCCTATATCATGCTTGATTTCTATTGATTATCATGGTCTCGATTACAAGGGTGCTATTTTGCTGCCTCTATCTCGAGAGCTATCAAAACATCTGTTTCGAGACCTATCAAAACATCTTTCTTGAGACTTGTCTGTATAAAACCTGTCTATCTTAATCTCTCCCTCTTGGGGTGCCCTGCCCCTCCTTATATAAGTTGAAGGGGCCGGCTTACATGTAGACTCCTAGTAGGATTAGGGTTAGTCTTACCGCGGGCTTCTTATCACAAGCGACTCACCGCGGGCTTCTTACCGCAGGCTTCTTATCGTGGGCTTCTTATCGCAGGCGACTTACCGCGGGCTCATCTTCAGGGCGGCTTATCTTCCAGGCAGCTTGTAGGATCGAAAGTATGTCTAGAGGGGGGTGGTTAGACTACTTGACCAAATAATATCTAGCCTTTTCCCAATTTTAAGTCTAGGCAGATTTTATCAACTTAGTACAAGTCAAGCAATCAACCTACCCATGCAATTCTAAGAGTATAGCAGCGGAATGTAAATCATTGCATATGAAGGTACAGGGGAGGAGTTTAGAGGGAGCAAACGCAATGTAGCCACGGAGATTTTTGGCGTGGTTCTGATAGGTGGTGCTATCGTACATCCATGTTGATGGAGACTTCAACCCACAAAGGGTAACGGCTGTGCGAGTCCACGGAGGGCTCCACCCACGAACGGTCCACGAAGAAGCAACCTTGTCTATCCCACCATGGCCATCGCCCACGAAGGACTTGCCTCACTAGGGTAGATCTTCACGAAGTAGGCGATCTCCTTGCCCGTACAAACTCCTTGGTTCAACTTCACAATATTGACAGAGGCTCCCAAGTGACACCTAACCAATCTAGCAGACACCACTCTCCAAAAGGTAATATATGGTGTGTTGATGATGAACTCCTTGCTCTTGTGCTTCAAATGATAGTCTCCCCAACACTCAACTCTCTCTCTCACAGATTTGGATATGATGGAAAGATGATTTGAGTGGAAAGCAACTTGGGGAAGGCCGGAGATCAAGATTCTTATGGTTGGATTGGAATGTCTTGGTCTCAACACATGAGTAGGTGGTTCTCTCTCAGAAAATAAATGCTAGAAGTGTAGGCAGGTTCTGATGGCTCTCTCCACGAATGGAGGAAGGGTGGAGGGGTATATATAGCCTCCACACAAAATCTAACCGTTACACACAATTTACCAAACTCGGTGGGACCAAATAGAGAAACTCGGTCAGACCAATTCAGTTCAAAATGTGAACGTTAGGCTTTTCGGTGGGACCGACATGATCAACTTTGTGGGACCGATGTGCTAGCGTTAGGGCATAACTTGATCTCAGTGAAACCGATCACATGAACTTGGTGAGACCGATTTAAGTAATAGGCAAACAGAGAGTTGGTCAGGCAAACTCAGTGGGACCAGTCGTTCAGTTCGGTGAGACCGAAATGTTACGAAAAGGAAATAGAGAGTTTGCATTACGAACTTGGTGGGACCGAGCACTCATTTCGGTTAGACCGAAACGTTACAAAGGGAAATAGAGAGTTTGCAATCCTGTAGAGATCCGACCTCAAACGGTCAAATCTCTGTGTATAAGTGTCATCCCTGGATCGGTAATGCTGACACACATAGTACTTGAAGGACTTATAATAGAGTGCAATCACACACTTATTACATCGAATGTATCTTAAGGCCATCTAAATAAGATAACAGTGGAAGACTTGGAAGATAAAGTGAGTCCATCAACTCCAACGGCATAGCTGAGTGCACGATAATGACCTAGCGCACCTTACTCTTCGTCTGTAAAGTCTGCAACATGATATGTTGCAGCCCGAAACGGGTCAGCACATGGAATATGCTGGCAATATAACACAGTAGAGCAAATGAACAAATAAATGCTATCACTACTTGCATATATGGTGGTGGAGGCTCTACGATTATACTGTTTTGCGAAAAGCCAATTTTTTCCAACAACAAAGGAATATATTTTATTTAACTATCATGGTAGTTGATAAAACATTGAGAATGGTAACCCCATCTCAATCCCAATTAAGCAGTAATTACCAACCGAGCAAATTTATTTAGAGTGATGAGATCAACATGATAATCCGAGAACCAGATACTCAAGATGCCCATAACCGAGGACACGGCTAAGCACGATTAGTTTGTACACCTGCAGAGGTTTGTGCACTTTTCCCCACAAGACTCGATCTCCTCCGTTGGACTTCTCGCACTACATGGTGTTTGAGAAACGGATGACCAAGACACAGTCTTTAAGAAACATTAACTCTTTACTCTAGGTAGACAGTTACACCTAGTTTCCCCTACATCTGCTAGCCTACCACTGAAAGAGGTCATGCAACAAACTCAACTATGTTCAGGTCGATTAACCAGAAAGAGGGGCTCGAGATGAAGATTTTGGCGTTGGTTTCACTGGATTTGGACGAATGGTTAAAAAGTTGCGAGGGTTTGAAGATTAGGGGCTAATCTACGATAAAAATAATCGCGGATAGGTCCCTGGCCAAAAACAAAACAGAAAAAGAAAAATCTAACGGATGAATGTCCGCTAATAGAGGCTAACGAACGAATTCGTTCGTTAAAATGAACGAACGGTCGCAAACAGAACTAAACCGAGAAAAACCGAACCGATCTAATAATAAAAAAACTAATCTAGGGTTTAAAAAAACTGAACGGTTATACCTAAACCGAAAAAAAAGTCCGGCGGCGAGATTTGGAGGGCGGCGGCGCATTCCGGCGAGGCGGGGCGGCGTGCGGCGGCGTGGACGACAGCAGCTAGCGGCGGCGGCGGCAGCAGTGGCGGCGGCGGGCGCGGCGGCGTGGGCGATGGCGACTAGCGGCAGTGGGGTGTGGCGCCGGGCGGCGGAGGTGGTGCGGTGCGGGATGAGCAGAGGGGCAGCGGCGGCGGGTATTTAAAGGGGAGGGGGGCGAGGGCGGCTTGCGGGAGGCGGCGACGCGGGCAGCTCAGAGCCAGACTTCGGCGGAGTCCGTCGCGAGCACGGCGGGGAAGGCGGCGCGCAGCGAGCCGGCAGGGCCTTCGGCCCAGTTCGGTCCGGGAACATTTTTTTTAAATAAATTCCGCCGAAAGGAAAAATCCTAAATAAATAAAAAATTCTAAAAAAATGCCAAAAACAATTTTCACCGCCTAAATAAAATATTTAAAACAAAGCGAACATTTTCTTGGCCTAAAAATGCAATTTTTTTAAATGCATATTTTTTTAATTCAAATAAAATAGCAATAAAATCCAAATAAATTTATTTATTTGATTTTAATATTTTTACTCCAATATTTCTTTTATTTTCGGAGAAGTCATATTATCTCCTCTCATTTATTTTTATATTGGAAATATTTAGGGAGAAAATAATTAAAACCAAATTGATCCTCTTTTCCAAATTTGAGAAAATTCAAATATGAAAATAATGAAATCCCCAACTCTCTCCATGGGTCCTTGAGTTGCTTAGAATTTCTAGGATCAGAAACGAAATGCAGATAAAATATGATATGCATATGATGACCTATGTATAACATTCCAAATTGAAATTTTGGGATGTTAGAAACCTACCCCCCTTAGGATGAATCTCGTCCTCGAGATTCGGGTTGGCTAGAAAATAGGTGTGGGTGGGCTTTCCGTAGGTCTTCCTCTCGCTCCCAGGTGGCTTCATCCCCGGTATGGTCGCTCCACTGAACATTGCAAAACTTGATAACCTTCCTGCGGGTAACTTGGTTGGCAAACTCGAGAATCTTGACAGGTTTCTCCTCGTAGGTTAAATCACTATCCAACTGAATTGCTTCCAGGGGCACTGTATCTCTCAGAGGGATATCGGCCATCTCAGCATGGCACTTCTTCAACTAAGAAACGTGAAACACATCATGGACTCATGACTGTCCCTCGGGTAACTCCAACTTGTAGGCCACCTCTCCCATACGCTCCAAAACTCGGTATGGTCCTACAAATCTCGGGGCTAACTTTCCCTTAAGCCCAAAGCATTTAACACCTCGCAGAGGTGACACACGAAGATATGCTCTGTCTCCGATTTCATAGACTAACTCTTCTGTGTGTTCCTTGCGCTTTGAGTCTGCATAACTCTTCAGTCTGGACTGAGCTACCTTCAGTCTATCTCGAATCAACTTAACCTTCTCTTTGGACTCTTTGATCAAATCTGGTCCAAACAGCTGACGGTCTCCAACTTCATCCCACATCAACGGTGTCCTGCACCTCCTTCCATACAAAGCTTCTAAAGGGGCCACCTTAAAACTGGCTTGATAACTGTTGTTGTATGAGAACTCCGCGTAGGGAAAACTATCATCCCAACTAGATCCATAATCTAGCGCACAAGCTCTCAACATGTCCTCCAGAATCTGATTGACTCTCTCGGTGTGTCCATCTGTCTACGGATGAAAAGTTGTACTGAACTCTAGCCTGGTACCCAAAGTCTGGTGCAACTGGTGCCAAAACTTCGAGGTAAACTGCGTTCCTCTATCTGATACGATGGTCCTTGGAACTCCATGCAGACATACGATCCTGGTCATATATATCTTGGCCAACTTCGCACTCGTATAGGTGGTTTTCACTGGGATAAAAGTGAGCTACTTTGGTCAAACGATCCACTACTACCCAGATAGAATCATATCCCGATCGGGTCCTGGGTAATCCGGTGATGAAATCCATGCCAAGCTTATCCCACTTCTATTCGGGTATCGGCATAGACTGCAGTAATCCTGCTGGCTTCTAATGTTCGGCCTTCACTCTCTGACATACATCACATACGGCTACATACTCGGCAATATCCTTCTTCATTCCTGTCCACTAGAAACGCTCCTTCAAATCCAAATACATCTTGGTGTTACCGGGGTGTATTGAGTATGGCGAGTCATGAGCTTCCTGAAGTATCAACTTCCTGATCTCTGCATTATTGGGTACATAAACACGGTCCTCAAACCACAAGGTGTCGTCCTCATCCTCATGAAAACCTTTGGATTTTCCTTTGCTCATCTTCTCCTTTATCTCAGCAATTTCCTTATCATCCTTCTGAGCTTCTCGAATCTTTCCCAATAATGTTGAATGAACTTCCAATGCTGCAACAAAACCTCTAGGGACTATCTCCAGACGTAGTTCCCTGAGATCTTCGGCTAACTCCTTTGGTAATCCTCCGCTTACGAGGGTATTGGCATAACTCTTTCGGCTCAAAGCGTCTGCTACGACATTGGCCTTGCCTGGATGATAGTGCAACTTCATATCATAATCCTTTATAAGCTCCAACCATCTCCTTTGCCTGAGATTCAGCTCCTTCTGAGTGAAAATGTACTTCAAACTCTTATGATCCGTGTACACATCACAACGGTTTCCAATAAGACAATGTCTCCAGGTGTTGAGCGCACGGACTATAGCTGCTAACTCCAAATCATGCGTGGCATAATTCAACTCATGCGGTCGAAGCTTTCGTGAGGCATATGAAACAACTCTTCCGTCCTGCATAAGTACACCTCCAAGTCCTAAGCGAGAAGCGTCGCAATACATTTGGAAATCCTTGCGTATATCCGGCAGAATCAGCACTGGGGCTATAACTAATCATTTCTTTAGCTCCTGAAAACTTGCCTCATATTAATCTGTCCATTTGAACTTGATGTTCTTCTTCAAGAACTCCATCATGGGCTTCGCAATCTTGGAAAAATTCTCAATGAATCTCCGATAATATCCCGCGAGTCCCAGAAAACTGCGGATCTCTCCTACTGAGGTGGGTGCCAACTAGTCAGTGACAGACTGAACCTTGGTAGGATCTACTGCTATACCTTCTCCTGATATAACATGGCCAAGAAATCCAACTTCCTTCAGCCAAAACTCACACTTGCTGAACTTGGCATACAAGTGATGTTCCCTGAGCTTCTCAAGAACTAAACACAAATGCTCCTTGTGCTCCTCTTCATTCTTCGAGTACACCAAGATATCATTAATGAACACCACAACAAACCTATACAAGAACTCCATGAACACCATATTCATCATACCCATGAAATAGGCAGGGGCATTAGTCAATCCTAATGACATAACCGTGTACTCATATAGCCCATACCTTGTGGTGAAGGCTGTCTTGGGTATATCATGTTCTCGGATCTTCAGCTGGTGGTATCCTGGTCGTAGATCGATCTTGGAGAATACGTTAGCTCCTTGCAGCTGGTCAAACAAATCATTGATCATCGGCAGTGGGTACTTGTTCTTGATCGTCACTTCACTCAATGCACGATAATCAACAACCATTCTCAACGATCCATCCTTCTTCTCAACCAAGAGCACTGGGGCTCCCCACGGTGATGAACTTTGCCGAATGTAACCTTTCTCCAATAACTCCTTAATATGCTTCTTAATCTCCTCCAGATCATTTGTGGGCATCCGGTATTGTCTCCTGGATATCGGTCTGCTGCTTGGCAACACTCTATCAAAAACTCAATGTCTCGATCTGGCGGCATGCCTGGTAGCTCCTCTGGAAATACATCCGGGTAATCCTTCACTACGGGCATTTCCTCCTGAACAATTCCTCAAAGGGAATTTACTTGGGTCCTCCCAGGTGCATGTCTGGATACATACGTAATCCCTTTTTCCCTCCGGGGTGGAGAGCAGAATTGACTTACTAGCGCAATCGATGTTTCCTCCATACATCGATAGCCAATCCATGCCTAGTATCACATCCAATCCTTGCGACTCCAGAATTATTAAGTCTGAGGGGAACATGTGCCTACCTATGGTCAATGGCATCTGAAAACATCCTTGGCCTGCCATATACTCCGCTCCTGGTGAGCTTAATAACATAGGTGTCCTAAGAACTTCAGTGGGCAACTTATACTTATCCACAAATCCCCTTGAAATGTATGAATGCGATGCACCATTATCAAAAAGAACAATTGCAGTAAATGACTTAACTAAAAACTTACCGATAACTGCATCTGGCTGCTCTTCAACCTCCTCCACGTTCACGTGGTTCACTTGTCCCCTGTTAAAAGGGTTGGGCTTCTTCCCAAAGCTTCCATTGCCATTTCCATTCTTTGCTTCAGGACACTCATTGGCATAATGTCCAGTCTTCCCACAATTGTAACAAGTAATGTGACTTTGGTCCTTCTTGGCGGGTGTGGCTGGGTTAGAGCGGTTCTGATTGCTACCTGCTCCATTCCCATTCCCATTCTAGGAGCCACTATGGTTATGCGAACTTCCTCCATTGTGGTTCTGGCCTCCATGGTTATGGGTATATCCTCCCGAGTTCGGGGTAAAATGAGGCTTCTGCTGAGCTCCTGAATTGTACTTCCCTTGTCCATACTTCCTCCTGCGGGTCTCTATCTGTTGCTGCTTCCCTTCAATCATAAGATCCTTGTCTACCAACTCCTGGTAGTTAGCGAATGTCGCTACCATCAACTGCATACTCATCTCATTATTCAACCCTTCCATAAAGTTCTCCTGCTTCGCGACATCGGTGGCCACATCATCCGGGGCATAGCGAGCTAACTTACTGAACTCATCCACGTACTGCCCCACAGTATGATTTCCCTGGCGTAAGTTGCGAAACTCACGCTTCTTCATGCTCATAGCTCCAGTTGAGACATGTGGTATGCGGAATGCTTGCTGAAACTGCTCCCAAGTGACATTGGCTATGGGGAAAGTGGCTGTGTAATTCTCCCACCATGAGGCTGCGGGTCCATCCAATTGATGTGTAGCAAAACGCACTTTCTCTGCATCCGTGCAACCTGCGGTGGTCAACTCCCTTCCAATCCTGCGTAGCCAGCCATCAGCAACTATCGGCTCGGTGCTACTGGAAAACACCAGCGGCTCCAACCTAAAAAAATGGGCTAAGTTGTCAACTGGAGGTGGTGGCGGTGGGTTGTTGTTGTTGTTGTTGTTGTTGTTGCCTTGGTTCTGGACTAGTAGTTGCATCAAGGCATTCTGCTGTTGGAACAACTGAGTGAGCTCCGGTGGGAAGACAAATCCGGGGTCACGTCTTGGAGGCATCTGGTAGGTTTTAGAGGGGAGAGATTAGAATAGAGTGAGGTCTAGTGAGTAAGCACTACCCATATGAACATGAGACAAACACATTCATATCACACCAATCAATTCAAACAAGGGCATACAATCGATCTAACTATCATTACACAAGTGCTCAGACTACTACTATATACATGGGGGAATACTAATAATAATATGGTGGTCTACTAGAAATTTTGATCGGTGGAAGACTCAATGATATCCGCTCCAGCTTCGTCTTCATAATCATCATCACTACTGTCGGGGTCGGAGTCGGTGTCGCCGATTATGATGTAGTCCTTGGGATGGTCGTCATCTCCTCCTAGCGCGGGGTCTCCCATGAATACTTGATAACCCACAAGTATAGGGGATCGCAACAGTTTTCGAGGGTAGAGTATTCAACCCAAATTTATTGATTTGACACAAGGGGAGCCAAAGAATATTCTCAAGTATTAGCAGTTGAGTTGTCAATTCAACCACACCTGGATAACTTAGTATCTGCAGCAAAGTATTTAGTAGCAAACTAGTATGGAAGTAACGGTAACGGTAGCAAAAGTAATATTTTTTGGTTTTGTAGTGATTATAACAGTAGCAACGGAAAAGTAAATAAGCGGAGAACAATATGTGAGAAGCTCGTAGGCATTGGATCGGTGATGGAGAATTATGCCGGATGTGGTTCATCATATAACAATCATATCATAGGGTGACACAGAACTAGCTCCAATTCATCAGTGTAATGTAGGCATGTATTCTGAATATAGTCATACGTGCTTATGGAAAAGAACTTGCATGACATCTTTTGTCCTACCCTCCCGTAGCAGCGGGGTCCTAGCGGAAACTAAGGGATATTAAGGCCTCCTTTTAATAGAGTACCAGACCAGAGCATTAACACATAGTGAATACATGAACTCCTCAAACTATGGTCATCACCGGGAGTGGTTCCGATTATTGTCACTTTGGGGTTACCGGATCATAACACATAGTAGGTGACTATAGACTTGCAAGATAGGATCAAGAACTCACATATATTCATGAAAACATAATAGGTTCAGATCTGAAATCATGGCACTCGGGCCCTAGTGACAAGCATTAAGCATAGCAAAGTCATAGAAACATCAATCTCAGAACATAGTGGATACTAGGGATCCAACCCTAACAAAACTAACTCAATTACATGATAAATCTCATCCAACCCATCACCGTCCAGCAAGCCTACAATGGAATTACTCACGCACGGCGGTGAGCATCATGAAATTGGTGATGGAGGATGGTTGATGATGACGATGGCGACGGATTCCCCTCTCCGGAGCCCCGAACGGACTCCAGATCAGCCCTCCCGAGAGAGT
This sequence comes from Aegilops tauschii subsp. strangulata, assembly GCF_002575655.3. Classification (NCBI taxonomy): domain Eukaryota; kingdom Viridiplantae; phylum Streptophyta; class Magnoliopsida; order Poales; family Poaceae; genus Aegilops; species Aegilops tauschii. The sequence goes on along the minus strand of NC_053035.3, from coordinate 364,568,167 downwards.
TTAGGGCTTGGCGGCAGCTCCGTACCATAAAACGCGATGAATCTTTGTGTCTGAATTTTTTCTCCCCGAACACGAATATATGGAGTTGGAGTTGAGGTCGATGGAGCTCCAGGGGGCCCACGAGGCAGGGGGGCGCGCCCCCCACCCTTGTGGAAAGGGTGTGGGCCCCCTGGCCTTGATTCTTTTGCCAGTATTTTTCATTATTTCCAAAAATAATCTCCGTGAAGTTTCAAGTCATTCCGAGAACTTTTGTTTCTGCACAAAGATAACACCATGGCAATTTTGCTGAAAACAGCGTCAGTCTGGGTTAGTTCCATTCAAATCATGCAAGTTAGAGTTCAAAACAAGGGCAAAAGTGTTTGGAAAAGTAGATACGACGGAGATGTATCAACTCCCCCAAGCTTAAACCTTTGCTTGTCCTCAAGCAATTCAGTTGATAAACTGAAAGTGATAAAGAAAAACTTTTACAAACTCGGTTTGCTCTTGTTGTTGTAAATATGTAAAGCCAGCATTCAAGTTTTCAGCAAAGATTATGAACTAACCATATTCACAATAACACATAGGTCTCTTGTTTACTCATATCAATGGCATAATCAACTACCGAGCAATAATAATAAACCTCGCATGACAACACTTTCTCAAAACAATCATAATATGATATAACAAGATGGTATCTCGCTAGCCCTTTCTAAGACCGCAAAACATAAATGCAGAGCACCTTTAAAGATCAAGGACTGACTAAACATTGTAATTCATGGTAAAAGAGATCCAGTCATAGTCATACCCAATATAAATTAACAGTAATGGATGCAAATGACAGCGGTGCTCTCCAGCTGGTGCTTTCTAATAAGAGGGTGATGACTCAACATAAAAGTAAATAGATAGGCCCTTCGCAGAGGGAAGCAGGGATTTGTAGAGGTGCGAGACCTTGATTTTGAAATAGAGATAAATAATATTTTGAGCGTCATACTTTCATTATCAACATAACAACCAAGAGATGGCGATATCTTCCATGCTACACACATTATAGGCGGTTCCCAAACAGAATGGTAAAGTTTATACTCCCCCTCCACCAACAAGCATTAATCCATGGCTTGCTCGAAACAACGAGTGCCTCCAACTAACAACAGTCCCGGGGGAGTTTTGTTTGCATTTATTTTGATTTGATTTGCATAAAGCATGGGACCGGGCATCCCGGTGACCAGCCATTTTCTCGTGAGTGAGGAGCGGAGTCCACTCCTCTTGAGAATAACCCGCCTAGCATGGAAGATACAGATAGCCCTAGTTGATACATGAGCTATTCGAGCATGCAAAACAGAATTTCATTTGAAGGTTTAGAGTTTGGCACATACAAATTTACTTGGAACGGCAGGTAGATACCGCATATTGGAAGGTATAGTGGACTCATATGGAATAACTTCGGGATTTAAGGGATTGGATGCACAAGCAGTATTCCCGCTTAGTACAAGTGAAGGCTAGAAAAAGACTGGGAAGCGACCAACTAGAGAGCGACAATAGTCATGAACATGCATTAAAATTAATAAACATTGAGTGCAAGCATGAGTAGGATATAATCCACCATGAAAATAAATATCGTGAAGGCTATGTTGATTTGTTTCAACTACATGCGTGAACATGTGCCAAGTCAAGTCACTTGAATCATTCAAAGGAGGATACCACCCTATCATACCACATCACAACCATTTTAATAGCATGTTGGCACGCAAGGTAAACCATTATAAACTACTAGATAATTAAGCATCGCATAAGCAACTATAATATCTAATTGTCATTGCAAACATGTTTATTCATAATAGGCTGAATCCGGAACGATGAACTAATCATATTTACAAAAACAAGAGAGGTCGAGTTCATACCAGCTTCTCCCATCTCAATCAGTCCATCATATATCGTCATAATTGCCTTTCACTTGCACGACCGAACGATGTGAATAATAATAATAGTGCACGTGCATTGGACTAAGCTGGAATCTGCAAGCATTCAATACAAAGGAGAATACAAGGCAATATGGGCTCTTGGTTAAATCAACAATAATGCATATAGGAGCCACTACAACATTTTCATTGTGGTCTTCTCCTATCGACCCCCAAAGAAAAGAAAAGAAATAAAACTATTTACACGGGAAAGCTTCCAACAAGCAAAAGAAGAACAGGAAATATTTTTGGTTTTTCTTTTAATTACTACTACTACAAGCAAGAAAGTAAACTAGCTAAACGCTACATTTAATTTATTCTGTTTTTTCTTAAGGTTTTTCAAACACACAAGAAGAAAACAAGAAAAAGAAAATAAACTAGCATGGATATTACAATGAAAAAGTATGAGCACCGACAACTAGCAATGAGTGTGCGAACATAAATGTAATGTCGGTGAGAAATACGTACTCCCCCAAGCTTAGGCTTTTGGCCTAAGTTGGTCTATTGCCACGGCTGGCCTGGCGGGTATCCAAAGCTGTAGATGGGGTCGTACTGAGAAGAAGCCTCGGATTGCCACTGGTTGGCAATCACCTCCGGATCCCACTGGTAATCAGACTATCATGGAGGATCAAATAGTGGTTCCGGCTCTGGCTCTATACCTGATGTAGGGTTCCGGTAGGCGTGGATGGCCGCCAGCGTAACAAGATACTGGCCTGCAGATAAATCAAACAAGGAAGGAGTAGGCAAGGTAATAATCTGAGGGTGATTTTTATCAAATAACAGTTTGTATTTAAGCACCCTTTCCCTATTCTTAACAATAAAATAATGCACTACCATACTCTTATAGTGTAGAAAAACAGTAGGCAGCAATTTTTCTTCTTTCTCATAGTGCCTAATAGGTATGTTATAGTATGCAGCGAGGCGCGAGGCGAAGATGCCTCCCAAGAAGGGGCCCTTAGTACGGTTAAGATTAAAGCGCTTTGCAACAATAGCGCCCATACTAAATGTGTCATCACGAAACAAGGGATGGCACAAAATAATAATATCAGGTACACTTAGGTTTCCACAGTTTCCGCGACCAATTAAGCACCTACTAGCAAATATAGCAAAGTAATGTAGAACAGGAAAGTGTATGCTAGTGATTTGTGCGTCGGACACCTTCCTCGCTTCCCCTACAGCAATTGTATCAATAAACCCCTCCACATCGTTACGATGTGGTTCCTCTATGAAACCCGGAAAAGGTAACTTGCAAACCTCACAGAATTCGCGAAGGGTCATCTCCTTATACTCATCATATAAATAAAAATCCACCGTAGGTGGTGACCTCCTAGAATGGAAATGAAAATTTTGCACAAAGGTATTGGTGAGTAAGAGATACTGTTCGCGTTGGTCGCGGAGGAAGTCAGTGAGGCCTGCATTCTCAGCCAATTCATAAAAATCATCATAAATCCCGGCTGCTCTCAAGAAATCATCACAAGGCCATTCACACGGCCGAACCTCCGCGGTGCGAGGCATATTATATTTGGGCCTCTCTTCTTCTTCACTTTGCTTATCCTTCGAGCTTCGGCTCGACGAGCCCCTCAAAAATCTCTTCATCATTTTCTAAAAATTTCTGAAATTTTTAGTAACTTCAAATAAAAGTGAACCAAGCTCAACAAAATTGATAGCAACTACACCCACAAGTGCCTAGAGACTATATCATGCATTAGAACTACTTGGAACCATATAAATTTGACATGCAAGCTCAAGAACATGGTCACCTAGGCAGCACAAATTTGAAATGAATAGGGCACTAAAACAAAAACTAATTGGACCATTGGAGGAGTCACATACCAAGGAACAATCCCCCAAAGTAGTTTTGTGAGAGGTGCTTTGAGCAAGGAGATCGAAAATTGCAGCAAAATGAGCTAGATCTCGTGCTTGAGCTGGTTGGTGATATTTTTGGGAGGAAGAAGGAGTGTGTGGTGGCTAGAATAAGTGGAGGGGAGCCACCGTGAGCCCATGAGGCAGGGGGGCATGCCCAGGGGGAGTGGGCGCGTCCTGGACCCTCGTGGCCAGGTGCTTGCTCCCCCTGATGTGTTCTCAGTGCCAGATATTCTCAAATATTCTAGAAAAAAATCATATTTCATTTTCGGGGTATTTGGAGAACTTTTATTTTCGGGTTTTTTATTGCACGGATAATTCAGAAAACTGATAGAAAATACTATTTTTACTTTATTTCATCTAAATAATAGAAAATAAAAGGAGGGTATAGAAGGTTGTGTTTTCTAACTTCATCCATCTCATGCTCATCAAAAGGAATCCACTAACAAGGTTGATCAGGTCTTGTTAACAAACTCATTCCGAATTGCATGAAACCAGAGAAGTTTCGAATAACACTATGTTACCTCAACGGGGATATGCACATCCCCAATAATAAGAATAACATATTTATTCTTGACAGTAGGTAGAGGAAATTCAAAACCTCCAAAAATAATCGATGGAAATTTTCCAATAGAATTGATACTGTGGACTTGAGGTTGTTTCCTCGGAAAGTGTACCGTATGCTCATTACCATTAACATGAAAAGTGACATTGCCTTTGTTGCAATCAATAACAGCCCCTGCAGTATTCAAAAAGTTCTTCCAAGAATAATAGACATACTATCGTCCTCGGGAATATCACGAATAACAAAGTCCGTTAAAATAGTAACATTTGCAACCACAACAGGCACATCCTCACAAATGCCGACAGGTATAGCAGTTGATTTATCAGCCATTTGCAAGGATATTTCAGTAGGTGCCAACTTATTCAAATCAAGTCTACGATATAAAGAGAGAGGCGTAACACTAACACCGGCTCCAAATCACATAAAGCAGTTCTAACATAATTTCTTTTAATGGAGCATGTTATAGTGGGTACTCCTGGATCTCCAAGTTTCTTTGGTATTCCACCCTTAAATGTATAATTAGCAAGAATGGTGGAAATTTCAGCTTCCGGTATCTTTCTTTTATTAGTAACAATTTCTTTCATGTACATAGCATAAGGATTCATTTTGATCATATCAGTCAAACGCATACGCAAGAAGATAGGTCTAATCATTTCAGCAAAGCGCTCAAAATCCTCATCATCCTATTTCTTGGATGGTATAGGAGGAAAGGGCATGGGTTTCTGAACCCAAGGCTCCCTTTCTTTACCGTGTTTCCTAGCAACAAAGTCTCTCTTATCATAACGTTGATTCTTTCATTGTGGGTTATCAAGATCAATAGCAGGTTCAGTTTCTACATGATTATCATTGGTAGGTTGAGCATCAACATGAACATCATCATTAACATTATCACTAGGTTCATGTTCATTACCGGATTGTGTTTCGGCATCAGAAATAGAAATATCTTTTGGATTCTCTGGTGTGTCTACAACAGGTTCACTAAGAAGCATGCAAAGTCCTATCATTTTTCTTTTTCTTCTTTTTAGAAGGACTAGGTGCATCAATATTATTTCTCTGAGAATCCTGCTGAATTCTCTTAGGACGGCCTTTAGGATACGAAGGTTCCTGAGTCATTTTACCAGTTCTAGTAGCCACTCTAACAGCAAAATCATTATTCTTACTATTCAATTCATTGAACAAATCATTCTGAGCCTTAAGTACTTGTTCTACTTGAGTGGTAACCATAGAACCATGTTTACTAATGAGTTTAAGTTCACCTTTAACTCTAGACATATAATCACCCAAGTGTTCAATCATATAAGCATTGTGTTTTAATTGTCTACCAACATAAGCATTGAAGTTTTCTTGTTTGACAATAAAATTATCAAACTCATCTAAGCATTGGCTAGCAGACTTATAACGAGGAATATCACCTTCATCAAATCTATAGAGAGAATTTACCTTTACTACCTGTGTCGGGTTATCAAGACCATGTGTTTCTTCAATAGGTGATGGATTAAAATCATGTATTTCTTCAAAAGGCGGTAAATTAAGACCATGTATTTCTTCAACAGGAGGTAAATTCTTAACATCTTCAGCTTTTATACCTTTCATTTCATAGATTTCTTTGCCTCTTGCATATCTTCAGGACTGAGAAATAGAACACCCCTTTTCTTCGGAGTTGGCTTAGGAGTTAGTTCAGGAAATGTCCAATTATTTTCATTGGTCAACGTATTATTCAATAGAATTCCAGCTTCATCTGGTGTTCTTTCCCTGAAAACACAACCAGCACAACTATCCAGGTGGTCTCTGGAAGCATCGGTTAGTCCATTATAAAAGATATCAAGTATTTCATTTTTCTTAAGAGGATGATCAGGAAAAGCATTAAGTAATTGGAGAAGCCTCCCCCAAGCTTGTGGGAGACTCTCTTCTTCAATTTGCACAAAATTATATATTTCCCTTAAAGCAGCTTGTTTCTTATGAGCAGGGAAATATTTAGCAGAGAAGTAATAAATCATATCCTGGGGACTACGCACACAACCAGGATCAAGAGAATTAAACCATATCTTAGCATCACCCTTTTATGAGACGGAAATATTTTAAGGACATAATAGTAGGGAGTTTTCTCATCATTAGTGAACAGGGTAGCTATATCATTTAATTTAGTGAGATGTGCCACAACAGTTTCAGATTCATAGCCATAGAAAGGATCAGATTCAACCAAATTAATTATATCAGGGTCGACAAAGAATTCATAATACTTATCAGTAACAAAGATAGGTGAAGTAGCATAAGTAGGATCATATTTCATTCTAGCATTCAGAGTTTTTTGTTCTAGCTTAGCTAATAATTTCTTAAGATCACTTCTATCATTGCAAGCAAGAAAGTCTCTAGCAGTTTCTTCATCCATAACATAGCCCTCAGGCACAACAGGCAATTCATATCTAGGGGGAGAATCTTCATCATCACTTTCATCAATATTATTAGTTTCAATAATTTCATTCTCTCTAGCCCTAGCAAGTTGTTCATCAAGAAATTCACCAAGTGGTACAGTAGTATCAAGCATAGAAGTAGTTTCATCATAATTATCATGCATAGTAGAAGAGGCATCATCAATAACATGCGAAATATCAGAATTAATAGCAGAAGCAGGTTTAGGTGTCGCAAGCTTACTCAAAACAGAAGGCGAATCAAGTGCGGAGCTAGATGACAGTTCCTTACCTCCCCTCGTAGCTGAGGGATAAATTTTTGTTTTTGCGTCTTTCAAGTTCTTCATAGTGACCAGCAGATATAAATCCCAAGTAACTCAAAGAATGGAGCTATGCTCCCCGGCAACGGTGCTAGAAAATAGTCTTGATAACCCACGAGTATAGGGGATCGCATAAGTTTTCGAGGGTAGAGTATTCAACCCAAATTTATTGATTCGACACAAGGGGAGCCAAAGAATATTCTCAAGTGTTAGCAATTGAGTTGTCAATTCAACCACACCTAGATAACTTAGTATCTGTAGCAAAGTATTTAGTAGCAAAGTAGTATGGAAGTAACGGTAACGGTAGCAAAAGTAATATTTTTGGGTTTTGTAGTGATTATAACAGTAGCAACGGAAAAGTAAATAAGCGGAGAACAATATGTGAGAAGCTCGCAGGCATTGGATCGGTGATGGAGAATTATGCCGAATGTGGTTCATCATGTAACAATCATATCATAGGGTGACACAGAACTAGCTCCAATTCATAAATGTAATGTAGGCATGTATTCCGAATATAGTCATACGTGCTTATGGAAAAGAACTTGCATGACATCTTTTGTCCTACCCTCCCGTGGCAGCGGGGTCCTAGCGGAAACTAAGGGATATTAAGGCCTCCTTTTAATAGAGTACCGGACCAAAGCATTAACACATAGTGAATACATGAACTCCTCAAACTACGGTCATCAGAGGGAGTGGTCCCGATTATTGTCACTTCGGGGTTGCTGGATCATAACACATAGTAGGTGACTATAGACTTGCAAGATAGGATCAAGAACTCACATATATTCATGAAAACATAATAGGTTCAGATCTGAAATCATGGCACTCGGGCCCTAGTGACAAGCATTAAGCATAGCAAAGTCATAGCAACATCAATCTCAGAACATAGTGGATACTAGGGATCAAACCCTAACAAAACTAACTCGATTACATGATAAATCTCATCCAACCCATCACCGTGCAGCAAGCCTACGATGGAATTACTCACGAACGGTGGTGAGCATCATGAAATTGGTGATGGAGGATGGTTGATGATGATGATGGCGACGGATTCCCCTGTCCGAAGCCCCGAACGGACTCCAGATCAGCCCTCCCGAGAGAGTTTAGGGCTTGGCGGTGGCTCCGTATTGTAAAACACGATGAATCTTTCTCTCTGATTTTTTTCTCCCCGAACACGAATATATGGAGTTGGATTTGAGGTCGGTGGAGCTCCAGGGGGCCCACAAGGCAGGGGCGCGCCCCCCACCCTCGTGGAAAGGGTGTGGGCCCCCTGGCCTTGATTCTTTCGCCATTATTTTTCATTATTCCCAAAAATAATCTCCGTGAAGTTTCAGGTCATTCCGAGAACTTTTGTTTCTGCACAAAGATAACATCATGGCAATTCTGCTGAAAACAGCGTCAGTCCGGGTTAGTTCCATTCAAATCATGCAAGTTAGAGTCCAAAACAAGGGCAAAAGTATTTGGAAAAGTAGATACGACGGAGACGTATCAATACTCCTAGCTTCCTTGTCAGGTCGTCATTCTTCTCCACTAGTATTGCGATTTACTCCACGTATCCATCGCGTGTAGACTTGAGTTCCTCTTCTAGCTCCGTGTTCCTGGTCATCACCTTCTTCAAAACTATCATGCTGCGCACATCTGGTTCTCCTGTCGACGAATGTGTTGGTTTAACTCATGGATGAAAGCTGCAATGGACCTGTCCCTCCTGGTGCTGATCATCTCCCATTGCTCATCTCGGCGCCCACATATCTGGTAGAAGGTGTCCTTAAGATCCTTGTGATAAACTTCGCCGATGCGTCCCATGGTGATGTGGGCTGCCATGCTCTTACCTAGACTCCAGGTTGGTGCATCAAAGGAAAACTCTATGGGCTCAGTAACTGGCGTGAATGTCCTTCCTGGAACTTGAACTCGAATCATCCAATGCTTCTCTTCTGGTAAAGTGGCGGTGTAGGTCCCGGTGAAGCTTGGTATTCCGATGTTCAGGTACCTAGTGACTTCCTTCAAGTGTCTCCCAAAAGGTGTGTCTTCATCCGGTTGTGCAAACTTGTTCCTTGAGTCCGCCATCCTATAGAGTAGAAAATGCAGAGGAGTCAGAAATGGGTAGAGAAGAGTGACCTATGGCTTTTCTTGGTGGTCGTGTCCTACAATCAGCATGTGCTCTGATACCATCTTATAGCGATCCGACCTCATACGGTCAAATATCTGTGTATAAGTGTCATCCCTGGATCGGTAATGCTGACACACACAGTACTTGAAGGATTTATAACAGAGTGCAATCACACACTTATTACATCGAATGTCTCAAAGAGAACTTATTACAATAATATGGCTTAACGCCAACTAAATAAGATAACAGCAGAAGACTTTGAAGATAAAGTGAGTCCATCAACTCCAACGGCATAGCTGAGTGCACGACAACGACCTAGCGCACCTTACTCTTCGTCTGTAAAGTCTGCAACGTGATATGTTGCAGCCCGAAACGGGTCAGCACATGGAACATGCTGGCACTATAACACAGTAGAGCAAATGAACAAGTAAATGCTATCACTACATGCATATATGGCTGGTGGAGGCTCTACGGTTATATTGTTTTGCGAAAAGCCATTTTTTCCTACAACAAAGGAATATATTTTATTTAACTATCATGGTAGTTGATAAAACATTGAGAATGGTAACCCCATCTCAATCCCAATTAAGCAGTAATTAACAACCCAGCAAATTTATTTAGAGTGATGAGATCAACATGATAATCCAAGAACCAGATACTCAAGATGTCAATAACCGGGGACACGGCTAACCATGATTAGTTTGTACACACTGCAGAGGTTTGCGCACTTTTCCCCACAAGACTCGATCTCCTCCGTTGGATTTCTCGCACTACATGGTGTTTGAGAAACGGATGACCGAGACACAGTCTTTCAGAAACATTAACTCTTTACTCTGGGTAGACAGTTACACCTATTTTCCCCTACATCTGCTAGCCTGCCACTGAAAGAGGTCATGCAACAAACTCAACTATGCTAGAGCCCATAATAGCTTGTGGCTGCACACGGAGGTTTCTGGCATGAATAATCTTATGATCCCTTTGAGCCTGGGTGGCGAACCAAAAGACAACACTGGTATATCCCCAGGTGCCCGCAACCAATCCACCCAGATGTGTATTTAAGTAGCCACCTTAAGTTAACCATTAATTAATAATCTCACATCTGTCATGGATCACTCAAACCAAACCACGTCTACGAGCATAGCATAGCAACCTAAGCATAACATAGAAGTAACTCCCAAGGTTTGATAACAAAAGGGTAATAGGTTCTACTTCATCATCTACTTCCCAATACCCACAAGTTAATAAAATCCTAACCATGCAGTGTTTGAGGATTCTAACTAATGCATAAAAACTGGGTATGAAAAGAGTATGATCAATGCGTTACTTGCCTTGCTAACGATCTGCAAACCCTAGAGACTCGTAGTAGCATGCTTCGCACTTCGGGAATTCTATCGCAAACAAACAATAGCATACATAAGCACTCAAGCATAGATGCAAGTGTAAAACTCAAATAAGAAGATCCAATCTGAAGAGCTTCGATTTGCAAAAAGAATCAATCGAATCGGAGCTACGAAACTGAAACTACGGTCAAAAGAACTTTGAATTCAAATCTGCATGAAACCAAATTTTCAATTGTCAAAACCATGTTCAAGTTGATTAACCAGAAAGAGGGGCTGGAGACTAAGATTTTGGCGTTGGTTTCACTGGATTTGGATGAACGATTAAAAAGTTGCGAGGGTTTGAAGATCAGGGGCTAATCTGCGATAAAAATAATCGAGGATAGGTCCCTGGCCGAAAATAAAACAGAAAAAGAAAAATCTATCGGACGAACGTCCGCTAATAGAGGCTAACGAGCGAATTCGTTCGTTAAAACGAACGAACGTTCGCAAACAGAACTAAACCGAGAAAAACCGAACCGATCTAATAATAATAATAAATCGTTCTAGGTTTTAAAAAAACCGAATGGTTATACCTAAACTGAAAAATATGTCCGGCAGGCGGCGGCGCGTTCCGGCGAGGCGGGGCGGCGTGGGCGACGGCGACTAGCGGCAGCGGGGTGCGGCGCCGGGCAGCGGAGGTAGTGCGGTGCGGGACGAGGAGAGGGGCGGCGGCGGCGGGGATTTAATGGGGAGGGGGCGAGGCCGGCTTGCGGGAGGGGGCGACGCGGGCGTCTCGGAGCCGGACTCTGGCGGAGTCCGCCGCGAGCACGGCAGGGAAGGCGGCGCGCAGCGGGCCTACTGGGCCTTCGGCCCAGTTCGGTCCGGGAACATTTTTTTAAAATAAATTCTGCCGAAAGGAAAAATCCTAAATAAATAAAAAAATTCTAAAAAATGCCAAAAACAATTTTCACCGCCTGAATAAAATATTTAGAACAAAGTGAACATTTTCTTGGCCTAAAAATGTAATTTTTTAAAATGCATATTTTTCCAATTCAAATAAAAGTAATAAAATCCAAATAAAATTATTTATTTGATTTAATATTTTTCCTCCAATATTTATTTTATTTTTGGGGAAGTCATATTATCTCCTCTCATTTATTTTTATATTGGAAATATTTAGGGTGAAAATAATTACAACCAAAATGATCCTCTTTTCCAAATTTGAGAAAATTCAAATATGAAAATAATGAAATCCCCAACTCTCTTTGTGGGTCCTTGAGTTGCTTAGAATTTCTAGGATCACAAACGAAATGCAGATAAAATATGATAAGCATATGATGACCTATGTATAACATTCCAAATTGAAAATTTGGTATGTTATAAATCCTATCTCGGTGAGACCGAGATCCCTATCGGTGAGAGCGAACTGATTAGGATTTCTGGCTATGGCTATGTCAAATGAACTCGGTGGCGCCGGATAGATCAAATCAGTGGGTCCGAGTTTGACTTTAGGTTTAGGACTAATGTGGAATTGAGAAATTGGTTGAGGGCTTTTGGAGCATATCACTAAGCATTTTGAGCAAGCAAGCCATTAAGCAACACCTCATCCCCTTTTAATAGTATTGGCTTTTCCTATGGACTCAATGTGATCTTGGATCACTAAAATGAAAATATAGAGTCTTGAGCTTTTGCCAATATATGTCCTTAGCATTTTGAGGGGTCCACATCTCTAGTCCATGCCATGCCTATCATTGAACTTTCTGAAATGATCATCTTGAAAGAGTATTAGTTCAATGAGCTATATGTTGCTAAGAATTGCCAAAACCACCCAGGGATTAGTTGCACTTTCAATCCCCCCTTTTTGGTAATTGATGATAACATATAAATCAAAGCTTCGACAAATGATAATAAGAATGAAATACATCGTCACTTTGAGAAGTATGTGATCAGCAAGAGCTCCCCCTAAATTTGTGCATTATTTAAAGGGATAATTGTATTCATGCCACTAGTTGTGTCCCACTCGGCTGATTTGCCCCTAATTTTTGAAAATTCTCGGTTTTGCCCAAGTCCGTTTGCTCCTCTTATGTTTTTGCCCTTCCGTCACATTTCCGCCCAGTTAGTGCCGTTTGACCATGTGTTGACCGTCTTTGGACTTGTCTCTAGACCATTTTGCCCCTGCTTCCTCACTCTCTCACGAGACACTTCCAAGTGGGGCCATCACTGTGTAAATCATTCCAGATTTTATCTGCCTTCTCTCCCGCCGGTCAGAACCTAGCCCGAGATCCCCTCCCCCATCTGTCAAATCAAATCCCCAAATCCCAAGCCATTAGCGCCCACTCCCACCTCCATTAGGGATCCATTCCCCTCCCCCGTGCCACCGCCAGATCGATTTCGGCCGCCAGCGATCAGCGCCGCGGGGATTGACCAGGCGCAGATCCGCCCGATATGCCGGCCGCCGCCGGCCGCCTAGGCATGGCAGCGAGCCGCCCCGCTGGACCACCCGTCGCGTGCATGGAAACGTGCAGCCGCAAGCGCACCGCCGCCAGCACCCCGTCCTCCTCCTCCCCCTCGGCCTCCTCCTCCAAGCACGCCTGCACCGCCCCCCGCCCCGGGCCGCCCACAATGGACCCGTCCCCGTCCTCCGCAGGCTGGCCACCGGGCTCGACGACCTGCTCCTGGGCTCCGCCGCGGCGGCCGTGGCCTCCTCCACCACCTCCGCGTAGCTCAAGCGGATCCTAGCTGGGCTGCAAGCCAAGGGCGGCAAGTCGCGCCAACCTCGTCGACGTGCTGCCGTCTGCCTGCTCGCCCGACGAGGAGGATTTGGTCAGCTCCGGCTACGAATCCTTTGGCTCCGACGAGCTCATCCTCGTACTTGGCAGTGTCTCACAATAGTTTGAGGAAGTAGGGGGCAAAATGATCCAGCGAAAAGTCCATGGATGGTCAACTGACGGTCAAACGGCACTAACTGGACGGAAACATGACCGAAGGGTAAAACCACAAGAGGAGCAAACTGACTTGGTCAAAACCGAGGATTTTCGAAAACTAGGGGCAAATCAGCCGAGTGGGACACAACTAGTGGCATGAATACAATTATCCCTTATTAAAAATTTGCTTTTGAATGCAAATGCACAATCGATTAAGAACATGGGTTACTCTTCCATTTCACGTACATCTTGGTGGAGCGCTCAAAATGATAGCATATGAAATATACACTCATCACCAAGACAAAGTGAATGATCATACATGAGAGATAGAGAATATTGTCATCCAAGCACAAACATTAAAGTATGATATGATCAAGCACATGACCATACAAGTATCTCACACACACAACCATAGAGTATCATCCAAGCAAGCAAACAAATAAGTAGCAAATGAGGCAAAAAGAAGCAAAGCTCTCTCCCTCTCTCTCTCTCGAAGCCTATGATCTATACACTTTCTCCCCCTTTGGCAACAGTTACCAAAAATCTTGAAAATGCATAGTGCTATGTGGCTCTCTAAGCTTGATCTTCGGGAGGTGGCGTGGAGAGGAGTCCTGCAATAAATGCATCCGAGGAGGTTGTAGGAGCTAGTGGAGTTGCAACTGGAGGGGCAACTGAAGTTATGGCCACAGGAGCTGAAGTTGTAGCTCAAGTGTCTATCACTGGCACCGCTACAGACCTCTGTCTTCTGGGCACCCTTTGATAAGCATCAGTGGTGGTCTTGTCACTCCTATCCTCAAGCTCTTCTTGGATCTTCTCTACAGAAGTCTGAATCTCTGTCACCTTGACATCCAAGTCATGAAGTTTTGTCTCAAAAATTCTCTCAAGACTCTCTTGATTCTGAGTCAAGGTGGCCAATCCTTTCTCAATCCTCAAAGTAGCCTGAATGAGATAGACAAGTTGGTCTTGTTTTGACTTGAGAAAAACTTGGGATGCCTCTTCAACACTTGGCTTCTTGGCTGCCTTCTCTGCTTTTGCTTCCGCTCTCTTCTCTTGAGCCTCTACTGAAATAGGTTCTGTAGCATCCATGACAACTGTGTTGTCTTCAAAATCAGGTCTGAAGGAAAGGTGCTCTTTGTCCAACAGATATATGCCTTTGCCCATCTTGGAGCATATGAGCATCTGAATGTGTGGAGCATACCCACATGATCTCTTCTGATCAGCAGCAGCCCTCTTGATTGTCTCTACAATCAGTGTCATCAATTTGAACTTTTCTGGCACATCAAACATATGCAGCAAATTGATGGAATGCCCTCTTATCATCCTGTGATCTCCAGATTTGGGCAACAATGTGTGCCTAAGGATAGTATTGATTGTGGGCAGTCCTAATAGAAGATAATAGATAGAGCCAAACTGGTGATGTTCCAAGGCTGCATCAGGAATCTCTTTGTACATATGTGCCATGGAGTTGTGTCCTTTCCTTGGCTTGGCATACACATCTGTATCATCATCATGCTCTTCAGGGGCATTGATAAGCTTGGACCACTCAGCAACAGTAGACTGGTACCTTGTACCCTCCGACATCCAAACAATTCTTCAATCTGGGTAGAAGTGAGCTGTTGAATAAAACTGCATGATAAGCTCATCATTCCACTTGGTCAATTTTTGACCCACAAAATCATCAACTCCATTCATTCTGAAGCTCTCATGAACTCTAGGAAAGTGATCTTCATTTTCATAAATGTATTCTCAATCAACCCATTTCATGTCACTGAATATGGGCTTCTTATCGAGGAGCACAATCTCATAGAAGTCCTGTTGTTCCTTAGTGTGGAATCTGTAGTCTACAGTAGTTCTCCTTCTTGCAGCATAGGGATCTGACTGTCTCCACAATCTGAGAACTGCATCCTTCCTTATCTTCATTTTTTCAGCCACTGGATGTGTATCATCATGATCTGGGATCTTGGGCTTCAACTTTCTGAGCACTTGGGCTTCCTCTTCTTCTTCTATTTCAGGCACAGGGGCCTTGTTCTTTTCTGTAGCAGGTATGTTTCTGGTGCTTCTCTTTGGTGCAGTCTTAGAGGTTTGAGCAGTAGCTTTTGGGGGCAGTCTTGGGCTTTGATGGAGCAACCCTAGACATGATGGCATCCCCATCAGCTTCTGAGCTTTGGGTGCTGGTGCAGCATCCTCTTCTTCATCTTCTTCCTCATCCTCATCTGGGACGCTCATCATAGAAGATCTGCCAATAACTCTGGCCATGGTCTTCTTGACCCTTTCCTTTCTCTTCTTTCCCTCACTAGCAGCCTCTATACCATTTGATTTGGAGGCTTCAAGAGTTGAGGCTCTGGCCTTAGACATGGGCACTCTCTTGGCAGGAGCCTTCTTGTTCAAACCAGGCTTAGTTGAAGCTGATGTGCAAAATTCTTTCTTGACAACTTTCTTCTTTGAGCTGACCTCTTCCCCAACAACAACATAATCTTCATCCTCAGAGTCTGAGTTTCTCTTTCTCCTTGTCCTTATTGCTTCCTTGGGAAAGTTGCTTGGGGTGCTTCTGCTACCCTCATCATAGCTGCCAGAGGGACTAGTGCCCTCACTCAAGTTAACTTGCTCTTCAGACTTGTTCTGGCTGTCACTTTGATCTGACATAGGTGACACTGCAAACTGAAAGCTGACCCTGCGAATAGATGTAGTTGAGATAGAATGGATGAGCATCACAAAGTGCAGAGATTTTGCAAAACAATTGAGTCAAAAACTTAGTTCTAGATTGGTTTCTTGTGGCTACAGAGCCTTGCGGCGACGGAACTTCTGATCTAGGTTAACCCCGAGGGTTTTTGGAATATTTGGGAATTTATAGGGTTAAGAGGGGGTGTGGGAGGCCACCAAGGTGGGCAAAACCCACTTGGGTGCACCTGGGCCCCCAGGCGTGCCCTGGTGCATTGTGCCCCCTCGGGGCATCCCCAGGTACTTCTCTGGCCCACTGGTGGTCTTCTGGTCCATCAAAAATCCACAAAAAATTTTGCAGTGTTTGGACTCCGTTTGATATTGATTTCCTACGATGTAAAAAACAAGCAAAAAACAGCAACTGGCACTGGGCACTGGGTCAATAGGGTAGTCCCAAAAAATGATATAAAGTTGCTATAAAATGATTGTAAAACATCCAAGAATGATAATATAACAGCATGAATACTTCATAAATTATAGATACGTTGGAGACGTATCAAGCGTTGTACGAACTTATGAAGTATTCATGCTATTTTATTATCCTTCTTGGATGTTTTACAATCATTTTATAGCTACTTTATATCATTTTTCGGGGCTAACCTATTGACCCAGTGCCTAGTGCCAGTTGCTGTGTTTTGCTTGTTTTTTACATCGCAGGAAATCAATATCAAACGGAGTCCAAACACCGCGAAACTTTTTATGGATTTTTTTGGGACCAAAAGACATCATGTGGGCCTGAGAAGCACCTGGGGGTGCCCCGAGGGGGGCACAACCCACCAGGGCGCGCCTAGGGGCCCAGGCGCACAGGTGGGTTGTGCCCACCTCGGTGGCCTCCCGCACCCCTTCTTCGCCCTATAAATCTTCAAATATTCCAAAAACCCTCGGGGTAACCCTATATGAGAAGTTCCGCCGCCACAAGCCTCTGTAGCCACCGAAAACCAATCTAGACCCCGTTCCGGCACTCCGTCGGAGGGGGAAATCATCACCGGTGGGCATCTTCATCATCCCGGCGGCCACTACGATGAGGAGGGAGTAGTCCACCCTCGGGGATGAGGGTTTGTACCAGTAGCTATGTGTTTAACCTCTCTCTGTCTCTCGTGTTCCTGAGATGTCACGATCTTGATTTATCGCGAGCTTTGTTAATATAATCGGATTATATGGTGTTTTCCCCTCTCTATCTTGTTGTGATGAATTGAGTATTTCCCTTTGAGATTTCGTTGTTATTGGATTGAATACTTTTATGGATTTGAGAGCACTTGATATATGTCTTGCATATGAATACTCGTGGTGACAGTGGGGTATCATATTGATTCACTTGATATGTGTTTTGGCATTCAACTCGCGGATTCCCCCAGTGACATAGGGGTAATTTATGCATAGAGGTTGATGCACGTTCTCGTCTTCGTTTCTCTGGTAGAAATCTTGGGGCACTCTTTGAGGTTCTTTGTGTTGGATTGAGTATTATGAATCTGAAATTATTTGGTGTTATTTTAGTATGAACTCTTGGATAGATCGATCGGAGAGAATAACCTCGAGGTGGTTTCGTACCCTACAAACGATTTCTTCTTATGTTCTCCACTAGATAGGAACTTTCGAGTGATTCTTCATCGCACATTGAGGGATGGTTATATGATCCAATTATATTAGCATTGTTGAGAGATTGCACTAGGGAAAGTACGGACCCTAGGCCTCATTTTCAAGCATTGTAATACTGTTTGTGTGCCCGTTTACTATTTGCTACCTTGCTATTTTTATTTATTCCGATTATAAAATTATATTTCTACCATCAATATTACACTTTTATCACCATCTCTTCGCCGAACTAGTGCACCTATACAATTTGCCATTGTCTTGGGTGTGTTGGGGACACAAGAGATTTCTTGTATTTGGTTGCAGGCTTGTTTGAGAGAGACCATGTTCATCCTACACCTCCCACGGATTGATAAACCTTAGGTCATCCAGTTGAGGGAAAATTGCTATTGTCCTACAAAACTCTAAGCTTGGAGGCCCAACACGAGTCTACAAGAATAAAGTTGCGTAGTAGACATCAATCCTAAGCTTGGGGGAGTACGTATTTCTCACCAACATTACATTCATGCATCAGACATTCATTCCAGTTGTCGGTGTTCATCATTTTTCATTGTATTATCCATGTTAGTTTATTTTTCTTGCTTTCTTCTTGTGTGTTTGAAAAATTTGCGAAAAACAAAAAATATTTCTTGCTTTCTTTTTAGTTTTTCCTTTTAGTTTGAATAGTTGTACCATTAAAAGAAAACCCAAAAAGATTTCTCGTTCTTCTTATGCTTGTTGGGAGCTTTCCCATGTAAATAGTTTTTCTTGTTTTTGTTTTGTTTTCATTAATTTCCTTTCTTCAAAAAAACGAAAACTCCAAAAATATTTCAGTGTGTTTCTCTGAATTTCTTTTCTTTTCTTTGGGTCGTAAGGAGACCATGATGAAAATGTTGAGTGGCTCTCATATGCATTATTGTTAATCTAATGAAGAGCCCATATTACTTTGTCTTCTCCCTTAAATGAAAGTTTGCATATTCTAGGTTAGTCCAATGCACGTGCACTCTTATTATTATTTACATCATTTAGTCTTGCAAGTGAAAGGCAATAATGATGAAATTTGATTAAATGATTGAGATGAGGAAAAGCTGGTACGAACTCGACCTATTTTATTTTGGTAAATATGATTAGGTCATTGTTCTTGATTCAGCCCATTATGAAGGAAACATGCTTGCAATGACAATTAGAGATTATAGTTACTCATGCCATGCTTAACTAGCTAGGAGTGGATAATGGTTTATCTTGTGTGTCAACATGCATTTAAAATGGTTGTCATGTAGTATGATAGGATGGTATCCTCCTCTGAATGATTCAAGTGGCTTGACTTGGCACAAGTTCACGCATGTAGTTGAATCAAAACCAACATAGCCTCCACGATATTTATGTTCATGGTGATTTATATCCTACTCATGCTTCTGTTCAATTGATTAATCTCAATGCATGTTCATGACCCTTGTCGCTCTCTAGTTGGTCGCTCCTCAATCTATTTGCTAGCCTTCACTTGTACTAAGCGGGAATACTGCTTGTGCATCCACTTCCTTAAAACCAAAGTTGTTCCATATGAGTCCACCATACCTACCTATATGCGGTGTTTACCTGCCATTCCAAGTAAATTTGCATGTGCCAAACTCTAAATCTTCAAATAATAATCTGTTTTGTATGCCCGAATTGCCCATATAGCGACAGGGGGTTTTCAGTATCTTCCATGCTAGGTGGGTTATTCTCACGATGAGTGTTTATTCACTTGTCATTCTCGAGAAAGTGGCTGGTAATTGGGATGGCCAGTCCTATGATCCAAAGCAAAATCCAAATATTATAATGAAACAAAACTCCCCCGGATTGTTGTTGGTATGGAAGGCACCAGTGGATTCGGCTAGCTAGCCATGGCTTGTGTTTCTTGGTGGAGGGGGAGTAAAAACTTTACAATTCTGTTTGGGAACAAACTATAATGTGTCTAGCATGGAAGATAGTGAGATCTCTCGGGTGTTATGTTGAGAATGAACGCATACCTCTCAAAATTATATTTATCTATGTTTTAAGAGCTTCAAGCTCTGGCACCTCTGCAAATCCCTGCTTCCCTCTGCGAAGGGCTATCTATTTACATTTATTGTTGAGTCATCATCTTCTTACTAAAGAAACAGCTGGTGAGCACAATTGTCATTTATATGATTTGTTTTTAGTCGATGTTGAGTATGAATCTGACTGGATCTCTTTTGCCAGGAATTGCAATGTCTAGTCAGTGCTTGAACTTCGGAGGTGCTCTACATTTATGTTTTGCGGTCTCAGAAAGGGCTAGCGAGATACCATTATGTCATATTATATAACGATTGTTTTGAAAAAGTGTTGTCATCCGAGATATCTTATTATTACTTGTTAGTTAGTTATGCCATTGAGATGAGTAAATGTGAGACCTAAGTGTTATTGTGAGTATGGTTAGTTCATAATCTTGGCTGTAAACCTGAACATTGGTTAGAAATATTTGCAACAACAAGATCAAACAGAGTTTGTAAAAGTTTTTCTTTGTCACTTTCAGTTTGTCAACTCAATTGCTTGAGGACAAACAATGGGTTAAGCTTGGGGGAGTTGATACGTCTCCATGTATCTACTTTTCCAAACTCTTTTGCCCTTGTTTTGGACTCTAATTTGCATGATTTGAATGAAAATAACCCGGACTGACGTTGTTTTTAGCAGAATTGCCATGGTGTTATTTTTGTGCAGAAATCAAAGTTCTTGGATTGACCTGAAATTTTATGGAGATATTTTGCGGAATAAATAAAAAATACTGGCGGAAAAAGATACCAGAGGGTGCCACCCAGGAGCCACAAGCTCTTGGGGCACGCCTACCCCCCCCCCCACCCCAGGGGGTGCCTCCCAGGCTTGTGGGGACCCTAGAGCTCCGGCAACCCTAAGTACAATGCCATATGTACCTATTTACGGAGAGAAAAATCAGGGAGAAGGATTCATCGCGTTTCACGATACGGAGCCGCCGCGACCTCTTGTTCTTCATTGGGAGGACTGATCTGGAGTCCGTTTAGGGCTTTGGAGAGGGGAAATCGACACCGTCGTCATCATCAACCTTCCTCCATCACCAATTCATGATGCTCACCGCCAGGAGTGAGTAATTCCTTCGTAGGCTTGCAGGACGGTCATGGGTTGGATGAGATTTATCATGTAATTGAGTTAGTTTTGTTAGGGCTTGATGCCTAGTATCCATTATGTTCTGAGATTGATATGTGCTATGACTTTGCTATGCTTAATGCTTGTCACTAGGGCCCGAGTGCCATGATTTCAGATCTGAACCTATTATGTTTTCATGAATATATGTGTGTTATTGATCCTATCTTGCAAGCTGTAGAAACCTATTATGAGTTATGATCCGCATACCCCAAGGTGACAATAATTGGGATTCTTCCCGGTGATTACCGTAGTTTGAGCTGTTCATGTATTCACGAAGTGCTAATGCTTTGTTCCAGTTCTCTATTAAAAGGAGGCATTAATATCCCTTAGTTTCCTTATGGACCCCGCTGCCACGGGAGGGTAGGACAAAAGATGTCATGCAAGTTCTTTTTCATAAGCACGTATGACTATATACGAAATACATGCCTACATTACATTGATGAATTGGAGCTAGTTCTGTGTCGCCACTAGTACATCGAGCTGCTAAACAAACGGTTTTTAACCCCTTTCCGCGACGGCCTTCAGAACCATCGCCAAGTGAGTGTGGGCGATAGGGGGGTCCTTCCCACATGACCCAGAAACCGTTGGGGATATGCCCTCCTGGCACACATGCTCAGCAAAATGAGGTCGTGTGCGACCGACGAGCGCTCAAATACGGAAATACGTACAGTAGAGCTAAAAAATACAATTATACAGCGAAATTATCTCCGGTCGCAAGTACATCCCACACAGTCAGTCCCGCTAAACGTTTCCATTCGTATGTACATCCCACACAGTCGCTCCAAGAAAAACATTTCCGTTCACAGGTACATCACACACAATTTGTCCCGTTAAATCGTTTGTGATAGTGTTGCCATTGCACACGATATTAATAATTTTATCATTTGCATTATTGAATGCATCACACACGGTGCCTAGAAGAAGCTGTGTGGTAAAGGCTGTCCATCCCACACAGTTTTTATGTGGTAAACCTTTGCGCCAGGTGGCCTAACGCAAACAGTTTTCAAGGGGTTGTCGTGTGTGATTGTTCATTAATCTAACACGGCTTATTCCTAGAAACTGTGTGCGTTATTGAATGCATCACACATTGTGTTTTCTCAATAACCGTTTGCAATAGAAAAACCCAATTAGCGGGCTAATTATTGGATTATTCATAATCCATTTAGTAATCTAATTGACATTTCATATTAAGCACACAATATATTTCGTTTTCATAATTGAAATACATCAGAGTACAACATCATATAGCTTCAGCACTCAGCTACCCCATTACACAACTACACCAGGACCAAGTTTCACATGCAACATCTATAACCTTTCGAAATTAGCATCATAGACGGTACATAGACAGATGTATCTCATCTGGAAAACTGCTGAAGCAGAAGGAGAATATCGAGCCTTCATTGATGTTGACAGTCTTTCTAACTTTAGGCTAGTGCCTGTGGATGATTGACCGTCCATCCTTCGTCCCCTTCAGGAACACTTCAATATTGAACCGTGGGTGTCGTATGAATACCTTCTTCGCCTCCTGGCCATACATGTGGTTTGTGAGGAAATCATCAGTGAACTGCTTTGGAAAGGCCTAAAAACAAGGATGTGCATAAATATCTTCTCTATATTGGGAATGGGGCAAAGGAATAAAAAAGGCAAGGTATAATAGTTAGTACCATCCTGTAGTGAACTGATGTCTTCTTCATTGTGCAGACAAAGATCTTGTTGTTTTTTGTCGCTAATTTCTTTATCCTAACAATCTTTCTGAGTTTCTTGACTTGACTGATACTCATGGACAACTCATTTCCCCATATGCAAAAAGGGTCAAACAGTGGGTCAAAACCTCTAACAGCAGGACCTACATGTGCAAGACCAAATTGTTAAAAACCAAAATATTAGAATGGTTCATGCAATTGCACAATAATGTGCTATTAGACAACGGACCATGCACGTGCTAACCTCGATTGTAAACCTCAGTGCTTCCCATTGTTCCCCTGCAACACATATAAGGTAGTTAGTCATCAGGTTAAGTAAGGGTTTGCATGCTATCAGTAAAATATGTTGATGAAAAATAAGCACATTGCAGATTCATCAGATTAATTCAAGCCACATGGAAAACCCATTTGTCCAAACCAGGCATGATTAAGAACTAGGAAATATAGCAATTGTATATGTTTCTGATGTATTAAGTGCAGCCAAATTCGATTTATTCCTCACATGCACAACAATACATAATTCTACCCACGACAATTGGACATCGCAGTGTAGAATTGAACCAAGCAGTTAGCAAAACACCACAACAAATGAAACAAACATTAACTAAGCACCACATTACACAATATAACATACTCCCAATAGAATATCAAATAGTTAACCAAACCAAGCATGCTTAACAGCTTGAAAATATAGCAATTGTATTTGTTTCTCAGGTATTTAGTACAGCCAAATTCGATTTATTTCTCACATTGTATACAATAACAGAATGCAGCCACAACAATTGAACATCGCATTGCAGAATTGAACAAAGAAGTTAACTAAACACCACAACAAATGAACCAAATGTTAACTGAGCACCACATTGCACAATATAACATACTTGTAATAGAAGATCAGACAGTTAACCAAACCAAGCATGCTTAACAACTTGGAAATATTGCACCCTGAAGAATTGAACATCACAGTTGCAGAATTGAACCAAGCAGTTAACTGAACACCACATTGCACGACATATAGAACATATACACTATAGCAGAAGATTGCATGGTCAAAGTAGATAGCACAATTCACTAGAATTTGGTAAGGAAAGGCAGTAGCTAGCAAACGATGGCCTCGAGAAAACGCCATGAACTGTTGTTTAAAGCAGCCAACCGCGTCGCGGCGTCGGCGCGCGAGGCGTCAACGGTGGCCTCGACGATGAGGTGCTGCTCCAAGATCTGGGGGTCGGCATGAATGGCAGCCATCGCGACCTCATCCATAGTGAGGCCGTGATTTGCTTCTCCGCTGCCAAATGCTCCTTAAGATCATGGCTATACTGCGTGGACCATAGCTTAGGCCGGCGCTTATTTGGTGGAGGGGTCGGTGATTTGGGTGGAAGGTGTCGCGCTCGCGCCGGCTGTCGGGGCATGTGGGATGTGGAAGGAGGAGGAGGATGGGGGTCGGGTGTGGACTACCTGCCTGGATAGGCGAGGCCGAGCAGCGTGAAGGAGGGTCACCGTCAAGGAGGCGGCACTGCAAGCAAGGAGTAGAGGATTCAACTTGGAAAGGAAGGCGGAAAGAGGGGACATGTGGCTTTTGGTAAGGGGAAGGGGGCGGGGAGGTAGATATTTCCACGGAAGCTGAAAAAATGGAATCGCTTCAGCGAAAAAACTGGCGCGCAAAGTGTCATTAGACACGGTCCCTTATTCAAAACTGTGTACGATATGTGAACATCACAAATTATTCAGATAGCTTAACCCGTGTGTGTTGAGTTTGAACGTCAAAAATTTTGGTTCTAATATCCCTGGTTACAGTGGTCATCCACGTCATTGCATAATTTGGGTACACAAAGGAGACTAACTTCTTAATCGAGCAAGTTCAGCAATTAAACAGAGCTAGCTGACCTAAACATTACTCTAACAAATTAAACACCGGCGCTCTTAATTAAACAAATCAAAGAGTACTACTACGGCCGGTGCTCGCCGATCTTCGCCGCCGCCTCCATATCCAGCTCTCCCCCGACGGTCTCCCGGGGAAGGGGCTCCATGGCATCAATTGCACCATACTCGGCAAGCATCTCGCCATCCGCGTCTGCCATATCTTTGGCATAGGCCGCCACAAGCTGGGCGTGGGCGGTTGCGATCGGGTCTCTGGCGGGCTCTGTCGTGGCAAGGTATGCCGCACAGGAACGGACGACTGCTTGAACTCTCTCGGCGATTCCCAGCTCTTCGGCCGTGCGTTGCCGACCGTTGTCGGAGAAGCTTCATTCGATTTGTCCGGTGACCGCCATGAGCTAGGCGTCGATGGCGTCGACATGGTAGTGGGCAGCCTCCATCAGGGCTAAGGCCGCCATTGCGGAACGGACAGCTGTTGTGCCGCTCTCGCCAGTGGCTATCCCTGAGGCAGATGCTGCTGCCGCCGCTTGAGAAGCAACAGCGACCGTTTGGGCTGCCTTGGCCGCCCGGACGCAGACTGCGGTCGCCCTCACGAAGCTTGTTAGCACGCGCCTGGCGGCTGCAGCCGCGCTCTCGCCGGAGTGGGCCGCCAAAGTTGCCCTCATGACATGGGTCCACGTCCCAATCTTTCACCGGCGATGAATGAACAGTGAAATGATATTTGGGGAGTGAGATAGTGTGCTTGACACGCCGGCTGTGGACTGTAGCCGACGCACCTTCTCGCGTAAGCCACAGGCGTACTATACACCGATGGTGCTCCAAGATATTTTGTGTTGCATCTCACACGGTTGGTGATAATAAACTGTGTGCGATCTACTTGATTTATCGTCTTGATTTGAATTACGTAATGTGGTCACAACTACAAAGGATGGTCTTTGAATTGTTAGAACTTTTATCTGCAGTGAACATGCAACTATAGGTGTGTCATCAAAAAAATTGGAATTATTCAGGGTTCGTTTCAATGTTTTTTTACATTAACTTGGTTTTGTAGGCATTGCGGGTGCATAATTCAAATTTGAACTACATGCACATTCTCCATTGCATATAAACTAGTTGAAAAATCAAATATGTGTCCTTGGTTGCATGCTTCTGTACCATGCAAGAAATGGGAATGAATTTCAAACACCCTGCCACCATCACTCAGCCGCAAACATTGAGATACCTGGTTTTTAAATTCTAGTAAATCCAAAACTCGTGTGAAATTCATGAACCTTGGCATGCTATCATGGAGCGGCATCAACATGCCGTGGTAAAATTTTTATCCCATTTGGGGCAGGTTTTGGTATAAGCTTCTCACAACAAGCGTGATGGTTTCGGTAGGGAACGTGCCACCTTTGGGGACAAAACGATATCCATTGCCTCTTATTGCTTTCAAAAAATTTTGAGTGTCAACATAGAACAACAGGAGTGTTGTGTTCAATTTTGGAAATTTTTGGGGTTCGATTGGACATTTTTATACATTAACTGGGTTTCCCAGGCATTTTATGCGCATAATTGAAATTTGAACTACATGCACATTCTCCAGTGCATACGAACTGGTTGAAAAAAAATATGTGTCCTTGGCTGCATGCTTAGGTCCCATGCAAGAAATGGGAATGAATTTCAAATACCCTGCCACCGCCACTCGACCGCAAACATTGAGATACATGGTTTTGAAATTCTAGTAAATCCAAAACTCATCTGAAATTCATGAAACTTGGCATGCTATCATGGTGCGGCATCAACAACCGTGGTAAAAAATTTGTCCCATTTGGGGCAGGTTTGGGTATAAGCTTCTCACAAACCATAGCTTCTCACAACAAGTGTGATGGTTTCGGTAGGGACCATGCCACCTTTGGGGACGAAACGATATCCGTTGCCTCTTATTTCTTTTAAAATCTTTCGAGTGTCAACATAGAACAACGGGATTGTTGTGTTCAATTTTGGAATTTTTCGGGGTTCGTTTGGACATTTTTATAAATTAACAGGGTTTCCCAGGCATTTTATGCGCATAATTGAAATTTGAACTACATGCACATTCTCAAGTGCATATAAACCGGTTGAAAAATCAAATATGTGTCCTTGGTTGCATGCTTAGGTCCCATGCAAGAAATGGGAATGAATTTCACACACCCTGCCACCGTCACTCGGCCGCAAGCATTGAGATACCTGGTTTCTAAATACTAGTAAATCCAAAACTCGTCTGAATTTCATGAAACTTGGCATGCTAGCATGGAGCGACATCAACATGTTGTGGTAAAACTTTTGTCCCATTTGGGTCAGGTTTGGGTATAAGCTTCTCACAAACCAGAGCTTCTCACAACAAGCGTGATGGTTTCGGTAGGGAACGTGTCACCTTTGGGGACGAAACGATATCCGTTGCCTCTTATTGCTTTCAAAAAAATCGAGTGTCAACAAAGAACAACAGGAGTGTTGTGTTCAATTCTGGAATTTTTGGGGTTCGTTTGGACATTTTTATACATTAACTCGGTTTTCCAGGGCATTTTATGCGGATAATTCAAATTTGAACTACATGCACATTCTCCGGTGCATATAAACTGGTTGAAAAATCAAATATGTGTCCTTGGTTGCATGCTTAGGTCCCATGCAAGAAATGGGAATGAATTTCAAGCACCCTACCACCGTCACTCGACCGCAAACATTGAGATACCTGTTTTTAAATTCTAGTAAATCCAAAACTCGTCTGAAATTCATGAAACTTGGCATGCTATCATGGAGCGGCATCAACATGCCGTGGTAAAAATTTTGTCCCATTTGGGGCAGGTTTGGGTATAAGCTTCTCACAAACTAGAGCTTCTCACAACAAGTGTGATGGTTTCGGTAGGGAACGTGCCACCTTTGGGGATGAAACGATATCCGTTGCCTGTTATTGCTTTCAAAATCTTTCGAGTGTCAACATAGAACAACAGGACTGTTGTGTTCAATTTTGGGATTTTTCGGGATTTGTTTGTACATTCTTATACATTAACTGGGTTTCCTAGGCATTTTATGCGCATAATTCAAATTTGAACTCAATGCACATTCTCCAGTGCATATGAACTGGCTGAAAAATCAAATATGTGTCCTTGGTTGCATGCTTAGGTCCCATGCAAGAAATGGGAATGAATTTCAAACACCCTGCCACCGTCACTCGGCCGCAAACATTGAGATACATGGTTTTTAAATTCTAGTAAATCCAAAACTCGTCTGAAATTCATGAAACTTGGCATGCTATCATGGAGCGGCATCAACATGCCGTGGTAAAAATTCTGTCCCATTTGGGGCAGGTTTGGGTATAAGCTTCTCACCAACCAGAGCTTCTCAAAACAAGCGTGATGGTTTTGGTAGGGAACGTGCCACCATTGGGGACGAAACGATATCCGTTGCCTCTTATTGCTTTCAAAATCTTTCGAGTGTCAACATAGGACAACAGGAGTGTTGTGTTCTGATACGTCTCCAACGTATCTATAATTTTTTATTGTTCCATGCTATTATATTATCTGTTTTGGATGTTTAATGGGCTTTAATATGCTCTTTTATATTAATTTTGGGACAAACCTATTAACAGAAGGCCCAGTGCAAATTGCTGTTTTTTGCCTATTTCAGTTTTTCACAGAAAAGGAATATCAAACGGAATCCAAACGGAATGAAACCTTCGCAAGGATTGTTTTTGGAACAAATGCAATCCAAGAGACTTGGAGTGGAAGTCAAGGAAGCAGCGAGGAAGCCACGAGGCAGGAGGGCGCGCCCCCCACCCTCATGGGCCCCTCGCAGCTCCACCGACCTACTTCTTTCGCCTATATATACTCTTATACCCTGAAAACATCCAGGGGAGCCATGAAACACTTTTTCCACCCCCAAAACCTTATGTACCCGTGAGATCCCATCTTGGGACCTTTTTCGGCGCTCCCCCGGAGGGGGAATCAATCATGGAGGGCTTCTACATCAACACCATAGCCTCTTCGATGATGTGTGAGTAGTTTACCACAGACCTTCGGCTCCATAGTTATTAGCTAGATGGCTTCTCTCTCTTTGGATATCAATACAAAGTTCTCCTCGATCTTCTTGGAGATCTATTCGATGTAATTCTTTTGCGGTGTGTTTGCCGAGATCTGATGAATTGTGGGTTTATGAACTTGCTTATCTATGAATAATATTTGATTCTTCTTTGAATTCTTATATGCATGATTTGATATCTTTGCAAGTCTCTTCGAATTATTGGTTTAGTTTGGCCTACTAGATTGATCTTTCTTGCAATGTGAGAAGTGCTTAGCTTTGGGTTCAATCTTGCGGTGCTCGATCCCAGCGACAGAAAGGGAAACGACACTTATTGTATTGTTGCCATCGAGGATATAAAGATGGGGTTTATATCATATTGCTTGAGTTTATCCTTCTACATCATGTCATCTTGCTTAAAGCATTACTCCGTTCTTATGAACTTAATACTCTAGATGCATGCTGGATAGCGGTCGATGTGTGGAGTAATAGTAGTAGATGCAGAATCATTTTGGTCTAATTGACATGGACGTGATGCCTATATTCATGATCATTGCCTTAGATATCGTCATAACTATGCACTTTTCTATTAATTGCTCGGCTGTAATTTGTTCACCCACCGTAATATATGCTATCTTGAGAGAAGCCACTAGTGAAACCTATGGCCCCCGGGTCTATTTTACATCATATTAGTTTCCCGTCAACTTGCCAATTTCTATCGCCGTTTATTTTGCAATCTTTATTTTCCAATCTATACAAGAAAAATACCAAAAATATTTATCTTATTATCTTTATCAGATCTCACTTTTGCAAGTGGTTGTGAAGGGATTGACAACCCCTTTATCGCTTTGGTTGCAAGGTTCTTGATTGTTTGTGCAGGTACTAGGTGATTTGCGTGTAGTCTCCTACTGAATTGATACCATTGTTCTCAAAAACTGAGGGAAATACTTACGCTACTTTGCTGCATCACCCTTTCCTCTTCAAGGGAAAACCAACGCATGCTCAAGAGGTAGCAAGAAGGATTTCTGGTGCCGTTGCCGGGGAGATTTGCGCCAAGTCAAGATTTGATCTCCCGTGAACTAGCCATTTCTGGCGCCGTTGCCGGGCAGATCTATGCACAAGTCAAGACATACCAATTACCCATCACAAAATCTTATCCCTCGCATTACATTATTTGCCGTTTGCCTCTCATTTTCCTCTCCCCCACTTCACCTTTGCCATTTTATTCGCCCTTTCTCTGTTCGTCTCTTTTTGCTTCTTGGTCGTTTGTGTGTTGGATTGATTATTTGGCACGATGGCTCAAGACAATAATAAATTGTGTGACTTTTCCAATACCAACAACAATGATTTTATTAGCACTCCGATTGCTCCTATTACCGATGCTGAATCTTGTGAAATTAATGCTGCTTTGTTGAATCTTGTCATGAAACATCAATTTTCTGGCCTTCCTAGTGAAGATGCCGCTACCCATCTAAACAACTTCGTTGATTTGTGCGATATGCAAAAGAAGAAATATGTGGATAATGATATTGTTAAATTGAAGCTATTTCCGTTTTCGGTTAGAGATCATGCTAAAACTTGGTTCTTCTTTGCCTAAAAATAGTATTGATTCATGGAATAAGTGCAAAGATGCTTTTACCTCTAAGTATTTTCCTCCTGCTAAGATCATCTCTCTTAGAAACGATATTATGAATTTTAAGCAACTTGATCATGAGCATGTTGCACAAGCTTGGGAGAGGATGAAATTAATGATATGTAATAGCCCTACACATGGTTTGAATTTATGGATGATTATACAAAAAAATTATGTCGGGTTGAATTTTGCTTCTAGAAATCTTTTAGATTCGGCCGCGGGAGGCACTTTTATGGAAATCACTTAAGGAGAAGCTACTAAACTCCTAGATAATATTATGGTTAATTATTCTGAAGATCTATTAGCAAAAAGGTTCATGCAATTGAAGAGATTAATGTTTTGAGTGGGAAGATGGATGAACTTATGAAATTGTTTGCTAATAAGAGTGTTTCTTCTGATCCTAATGATATGCCTTTGTCCTCTTTGATTGAGAATAATAATGAATCTATGGATGTGAATTTTGTTGGCAGGAACAATTTTGGTAACAACGCGTATAGAGGAAACTTTAATTCTAGGCCGTTCCCTAGTAATTCCTCTAATAATTATTGTAATTCCCACAACAACTCTTATGGAAATTTTAATAAGATGCCCTCTGATTTTTAGACTAGTGTTAAACAATTTATGAATTCGCAAAAGAATTTCAATGCTTTGCTTGAAGAAAAATTGCCTAAGATTGATGAGTTGACTAGGAACATGGATAGAATTTCTCTTGATGTTGATTCTTTGAAACTTAGATCTATTCCACCTAAGCATGATATCAATGAGTCTCTCAAAGCCATGAGAATTTCCATTGATGAGTGCAAAGAAAGAACCGCTAGGATGCGTGCTAAAAAAGATTGCTTTGTGAAAGTGTGTTCTTCTAGTTTTCACGACAACAATAATGAAGATCTAAAAGTGATTGATGTGTCTCCTATTAAATCTTTGTTTTCCAATATGAATTTTGATAAAGATGGGACTGGAGATGAGTCAACTTTAGTTAAAAGACGTCCCAATGATTCGGAATTTTTAGATCTTGATGCAAAAATTGGTAAAAGTGGGATTGAAGAGGTAAAAACTTTACATAGCTATGGACCCACTATCTTGGATTTCAAGAATTTAATTATGATAATTGCTCTTTAATATATTATATTTCCTTGTTACAATCCGTGTTAAATTCTCCTCATGCCTATAGTCAAAATAAAGCTTTTACCAAACATACCGTTGATGCTGTAATGTAATCTTATGAAGAAAAACTTGAATTAGAAGTTTCTATCCCTAGAAAACTTTATGATGAGTGGGAACCTACTATTAAAATTAAGATTAAAAATCATGAATTCTATGCTTTATGTGATTCGGGTGCTAGTGTTTCCATGATTCCTAAAACTTTGTGTGATGTGCTAGGTTTCCATGAATTTGATGATTGTTTTTTAAATTTGCATCTTGCGGATTCCACCATTAAGAAACCTATGAGAAGGATTAATGATGTTCTTATTGTTGCAAATAGGAATTATGTGCCCATAGATTTTATTGTTCTTGATAAAGATTGCAATCCTACATGTCCTATTATTCATGGTAGACCTTTCCTTAGAACGATTGGTGCAATTATTGATATGAAAGAAGGAAATATTATATTCCAATTTCCATTAAGGAAAGGTATGGAACACTTTCCTAGGAAGAAAATTAGGTTACCTTATGAATCTTTTATGAGAGCCACTTATGGATTGCATACCAAAGATGACAATACTTAGATCTATTCCTGTTTTTATGCCTAGCTAGGGGCGTTAAACGATAGCGCTTGTTGGGAGGCAACCCAATTTTATTTTTGTTCCTGTTTAGTAATAAATATTTCATCTAGCCTCTGGTTAGATGTGGTTTTATGTTTTAAATAGTGTTTGTGCCAAGTAAAACCTATAGGATCTTCCTGGGTGATCATTATTTGATCTTACTGAAAAAGACAAAAACTTTCTGCTCACAAAAACAATTGTTAAAAATCACCAGAAAGAGATAAAATACTGATACCAATTGAAGTAGATCAATAAATAAATTATCTAGGTCTTCCTATTTTGCAGAATTTTTGGAGTTACATACGTTTCCATTTGATTCAGATTACTACAGACTGTTCTGTTTTTGACAGATTCTGTTTTTCGTGTGTTGTTTGCTTATTTTGATGAATCTATGGCTAGTATCGGGGGGTATGAACCATAGAGAAGTTGGAATACAGTAGGTTTAACACCAATATAAATAAAGAATGAGTTCATTACAGTAAATTAAAGTGGTGGTTTGTTTTCTTACACTGACGGAGCTCATGAGATTTTCTGTTGAGTTTTGTGTTGTGAACTTTTCAAGTTTTGGGTAAAGATTTGATGGATTTTGGAATAAGGAGTGGCAAGATCCTAAGCTTGGGGATACCCAAGGCACCCCAACGTAAAATTCAAGTGCAACCAAAAGCCTAAGCTTGGGGATGCCCCGGAAGGCATCCCCTCTTTCGTCTTCGTCTATCGGTAACTTTACTCGATGCTATATTATTATTCACCACATGATATGTGTTTTGCTTGGAGCGTCTTGTATGATTTGAGTCTTTGCTTTTTAGTTTACCACAATCATCCTTACTGTACACACCTTTTGGGAGAGACACACATGAATCGGAGTTTATTAGAATACTCTATGTGCTTCACTTCTATCTTTTGAGCTAGATAATTTTTCTCTAGTGCTTCACTTATGCCTTTTTAGAGCATGGTGGTGGTTTTATTTTTTAGAAATTATTGATCTCTCATGCTTCACTTATATTATTTAGAGAGTCCTTTAGAACGGCATGGTAGTTTTCCTTGGCTATAAAATTAGTCCTAATTTGATAGGCATCCAAGATGGGTATAATAAAAACTTTCATATAGAGTGCATTAAATACAATGATAAATTTGATTCTTGATAGTTGATTTGAGATATAAAGGTGGTAATGTTAGAGTCATGCTAGTTGGGTAATTGTGGAATTGAGAAATACTTGTGTTGAGGTTGGCAGGTCCCGTAGCATGCACGTATGGTAAACGTTGTGTGACAAATTTGAAGCATGGGGTGTTCTTTGATTGCTTTCCTTATGAGTGGCGATCGAGGACGAGCGATGGTCTTTTCGTATGAATCTATCCCCCTAGGGGCATGCATAGTAGTACTTTGCTTCGAGGGCTAATAAACTTTTGCAATAAGTATATGAGTTCTTTATGACTAATGTGAGTCCATGGATTATACGCACTCTTACCTTTTCGCAATTTGCTAGCCTCTACGGTACCGTCCATTGCCCTTTCTCACCTTGAGAGTTGGTGCAAACTTCGCCGGTGCATCCAAACCCCGTGATATGATACACTCTATCACACATAAGCCTCCTTATATCTTCCTCAAAACAGCCACCATACCTACCTATTATGGCATTTACATAGCATTCCGACATATATTGCCATGAAACTTTCCACTGTTCCATTTATTATGACACACTCCATCATTGTCATATTGCTTTGCATGATCATGTAGTTGACATCGTATTTGTGGCAAAGCCCCCTTCATAGTTCTTGCATACATGTCGCTCTTGATTCATTGCATATCCCGGTACACCGTCGGAGGCATTCACATATAGTCATATTTTGTTCTAAGTATCGAGTTATAATTCTTGAGTTGTAAGTAAATAGAAGTGTGATGATTTTCATTATTAGAGCATTGTCCCGTGTGAGGAAAGGATGATGGAGACTATGATTCCCCCACAAGTCAGGATGAGACTCCGGACGAAAAATAAAAAAAAAAGAAAAAAAAGAAAAAAAAAGAGGCCAAAGAAGCCCAAATGAAAAAGAAAAAAAGGAAAAAAATAGAAAAAAATGAGAGAAAAAGAGAGAAGGGACAATGTTACTATCCTTTTTCCACAATTGTGCTTCAAAATAGCACCATGATCTTCATGATAGAGAGTTTCTTATTTTGTCACTTTCATATACTAGTGGGAATTTTTCATTATAGAACTTGGCTTGTATATTACAATGATGGGCTTCCTCAAAATGCCCTAGGTCTTCGTGAGCAAGCAAGTTGGATGCACACCCACTTAGTTTATTTTTTATAAGCTTTCATACATTTATAGCTCTAGTGCATCCGTTGCATGGCAATCCCTACTCCTCGCATTGACATCAATTGATGGGCATCTCCATAGCCCGTTGATTAGCCGCGTCAATGTGAGACTTTCTCATTTTTTGTCTTCTCACATAACCCCTATCATCATACTCTATTCCACCCATAGTGCTATGTCCATGGCTTGCGCTCATGTATTGCATGAGGGTTGAAAAGGTTGAAGCGCGTTAAAAAATATGAACCAATTGCTTGGCTTGTCATCGGGGTTGTGCATGATGGGAGCATTTTGTGTGACAAAAATGAAGCATGGCCAAACTATATGATTTTGTAGGGATAAGCTTTCTTTGGCTATGTTATTTTGATAAGACATAATTGCTTGGTTAGCATGCTTGAAGTATTACTATTTTTATGTCAATAATAAAACTTTGTCTAGAATCTTTTGGATCTAAACATTCATGCCACAATAAAGAGAATTACATTGAAAATTATGTTAGGTAGCATTCCACATCAAAAATTCGGTTTTTATCATTTACCTACTCAAGGACAAGTAGGAATTAAGCTTGGGGATGTTTGATACGTCTCCAACGTATCTATAATTTTTTATTGTTCCATGCTATTATATTATCTGTTTTGGATGTTTAATGGGCTTTAATATGCTCTTTTATATTAATTTTGGGACTAACCTATTAACCGATGGCCCAGTGCAAATTGCTGTTTTTTTTCCTATTTCAGTGTTTCGCAGAAAAGGAATATCAAACGGAATCCAAACGGAATGAAACCTTCGCGAGGATCGTTTTTTGGAACAAACGCAATCCAAGAGACTTGGAGTGGAAGTTAAGGAAGCAGCAAGGAAGCCACAAGGTAGGAGGGCGCGCCCCCACCCTCATGGGCCCCTCGCAGCTCCACCGACCTACTTCTTTCGCCTATATATACTCTTATACCCTGAAAACATCCATGGGAGCCACGAAAACACTTTTTCCACTACCGCAACCTTCTGTACCCGTGAGATCCCATCTTGAGGCCTTTTCCGGCGCTCCGCCGGAGGGGGAATCGATCACGGAGGGCTTCTACATCAACACCATAGCCTCTCCGATGATGTGTGAGTAGTTTACCACAGACATTCGAGTCCATAGTTATTAGCTAGATGGCTTCTTCTCTCTCTTTGGATCTCAATACAAAGTTCTCCTCGATCTTCTTGGAGATCTATTCGATGTAAATCTTTTGTGGTGTGTTTGCCGAGATATGATGAATTGTGGGTTTATGAACTTGATTATCTATGAATAATATTTGATTCTTCTCTGAATTCTTATATGCATGATTTGATATCATTGCAAGTCTCTTCGAATTATCGGTTTAGTTTGGCCTACTAGATTGATCTTTCTTGCAATGGGAGAAGTGCTTAGCTGTAGGTTCAATCTTGCGGTGCTCGATCCCATTGACAGAAAGGGAAACGACACGTATTGTATTGTTGCCATAGAGGATAAAAAGATGGGGTTTACATCATATTTTTTGAGTTTATCCCTCTACATCATGTCATCTTGCTTAAAGCGTTACTCCGTTCTTATGAACTTAGTACTCTAGAGGCATGCTGGATAGCGGTCGATGTGTGGAGTAATAGTAGTAGATGAAGAATCGTTCGGTCTACATGACACGGATGTGATGCCTATATTCATGATCATTGCCTTATATATCATCATAACTATGTGCTTTTCTATGAATTGCTCGATAGTAATTTGTTCACCCACCGTAATATATGCTATCTTGAGAGAAGCCACTAGTGAACCTATGGCCCCTGGGTCTATTTTACATCATATTAGTTTCTTGTCAACTTGCCAATTTTTATCGCCGTTTATTTTGCAATCTTTATTTTCCAATCTATACAACAAAAATACCAAAAATATTTATCTTATTATCTTTATGGATCTCACTTTTGCAAGTGGCCGTGAAGGGATTGACAACCCCTTTATCGCGTTGGTTGCAAGGTTCTTGATTGTTTGTGCAGGTACTAGGTGATCTGCGTGTAGTCTCCTACTGGATTGATACCTTGGTTCTCAAAAACTGAGGGAAATACTTACGCTAGTTTGCTGCATCACCCTTTCTTCTTCAAGGGAAAACCAACGCATGCTAAAGAGGTAGCATGTTCAATTTTGGAATTTCTCGGGGTTCATTTGGACATTTTTATACATTAACTGGGTTTCCCAGGCATTTTATGCGCATAATTCAAATTTGAACTACATGCACATTCTCCAGTGCATATGAACTGGTTGAAAAATCAAATATGTGTCCTTGGTTGCATGCTTAGGTCCCATGCAAGAAATGGGAATGAATTTCAAACACCCTGCCACCGCCACTCGGCCGCAAACATTGAGATACACTACAAGAAATATGTCAACTTGTGACCCTCACTATTGGCCGCTGAAAGGTCATAGTTTTTCATTTGCGACCTTTTTGTGACAAAAAACAGAAGGTCAAAAGGTGGCGGTCGTAAACTGAAATTAGCGACCTTCTCTGTGAGATGGTCGTAGACGTTTACGACCAAAACAGAAGGACGTTGAACCCATGACCTTATGTTTGGTCACTGGCTGTCTGCCCAGCCCACGTCGGATCCGACGTGGCAATCCGACATGGCAAAATTGCGACCAATTGAGAAGGTCGTTGATAAGATTCAGCCCGGTCCGATTGGGTGTTTTACATGGGCCAGGCCCAACAATTCGGCCTTTTTATATTGTTTTTTCTTACTAATTTTGGTCAGCTATATGGGCCAGGCCCAACTATTCAGCCTTTTTAATTTCTGGGCCATTACTACTAATTTTCTATTTTCAGCCATATTATTTTTGTGCCGGTCCCACTAGTCAGATTGGTCCCACTTGTCATGTTGATATCACAATTGGACCCACATGTCAAAAATTTCAAAATTTGTCAAACAATTTTCATAAGTGGGTCCCCCTGGTCAGGTTTCCATTTCATAGGTATTGAAATTATATACATAATCAATATTTCAAACAGACTGTAGAGCAAATGAAATTCATCCAAAACAACACTAAATGTTACAATACATAATATGCTACTCTGACTAATATTACACTCCTGATATTACAATACATAATATGCTACTCTTGCTGATAGGCTTCACGGCTTCACACTTCATACTTCACCTATGCAAAAAAAGGAATAAGAACCTGTAGACAACATCAAACATAGCTTATAAGCAAGAATTGACAATAAGTTCACTTTAACAACACAAGATTTTGATATATTTTTACAGTTCATGAGGTCAGCTGACTATTAACGGCTTTCCCATAGATTACAAACAATTATGTGTACAAGGCAATTCAGCATTTAAGTTGGAAGGTGTTCAATAGCAAAATAGAACATGATATGTACTAAAAACCTTGAACTGGCAGCAACTAAATTGGCTGTTAATACAACAAGCATGACATGACAATAGCTGCTTGATAGATTTGATTAAACGTGTATGAAGCAGCAGCACGCATAGACAACGGCAGTATATATGAAGGATTATAGATTCCATAACTAGTCAACTAATCTTCCATCTATATTTCTATCAGCAGCACACTAGATAGGCCACACATTTATTCCTGCAGTACAGTGAGGTAAAAACTGATTATGGTGCTTGCCAAGTGAGGTAAAAACAGATTATCAGCAGCACACTAGATAGGCCACACATCTATATTTCTAACAGCAGCACACTAGATAGGCCACATATTTATTACATTTACATGGTGGTGGCTGGCTGGCAATCATGGCTGCTAGCTCATGCTGCCAGCGTGCGTGCACATCTCCCCGCTGGTGCCAACCCAACCCAAACGAAGTAACAGTAGAAAACCACACATGTACGAGTAAACTTCAGTATGAAACAGTTTCTCGCCGAAAGAAACTACCAAAGCATTTCCAAGAATTTCGAAGAAGCCGCCTCAAGTCAATTCAGCCAAGGATATTATTTTCCACAAGCAAAAAACTATGGTTCAGCTCCCACATGGGCATGGGGTTTTTTGGGTTTCAAGACACAAATCACAGAACTGGATGGGCATAGAGAAGGTACATTGTGAATCTACGGCGTCAACCTGCTGGAGTTACTTGTCCTCAGTGATGAGCAGCTGCTTCCTCCTTGGGCTTGGTCATCTGGACAGCCAAAAAAACATGCAACTGTAAGAAGATGGATTGATGGTAAAAAGAGAGAATAATTGTGATTCAGTGAACAGAAAACAAGACGTTATTATTCAGCAGTGATACTCAATATTTGACAAGTATGGTTTCATGTATACAAGTTAGGCAGAGCAATGTACAAGATAAATCGTTTTATATAAAGCGTGTCCAATCAATATCCAAAATGCTATCGAGCAGAGCATAGAAACCGAGTCCCAAAAATCTAATTAGCTACTGCGGTGAGAGCCACGCGCCATGCCGGCAGCGGCAGGCTGGGGCGAAGGTTGGGGAGGACGCAAGTGTTCTCAGGTTATTAACAGGGAAACTGGGGGATTAACATTTCTCAAAAAAGAAAAAAACAACTTAAAATATTGAGTGCGGCAACAACATCTACTTGTTACTGGAGTCCAGTGCAAGATGGCCAGAGGCCACTTGGCACAATGGAACCTGCACAATTTCCATCATATATATGAATCAGTTAGGAAGTAAAGTAGAGTTGAACTACCCAGCCTCATACATATATATATATATATATATATATATATATATATATATATATATATATATATATATATATATATATATATATATATATATAAAGTGTGCTGCTCTGCTGCTACAGGAAGTTTCATAGGCTTTCAAGTGAAGGGATACACGTTGTTCAACTGTCGTGTTTATTTTTTGTTGTTGGGGAAAGCAATAGCTTAATCAATTCACTTCTCTAAAAGTATGAACAGCCTATCACTCAAACTGTCCTTGAGTGCTAATATAGTATTGTATTGGTAAAAAACATGTCACCACGAAGAGCTTTAACAGTTAGCACCATTTTCTATTAGAGTAGTTCCGATAGAGATTTGAGAAATCTATATTAGAGAAAACTTCAGTGCATACAGAAATTCTCTCAAGTCTCATTGCAAATATCAAGTGCATACAGAAGCTTTGGTTTGAGTGGGAATGGTATGGAAGGGGCATATAAGGAAAATATACTCAAGAGTTTCATATCTACATAGAAATGATGCTGATCACATAAGTAAATAACAGTGAATGACAAACGATTTGCACTTACGATCGCTCACACACCAACCAGCACCCAAAAAGTAAAGGGTAAATAACAATATCACACTATTATCACTAGTGCACAGTTCTTCATAGAAGAAACACTGCCTAATACAGACCTACCTAGGAAATCAAAACATTGTAGGAATAGGTATATCCA
Organism: Aegilops tauschii subsp. strangulata; assembly: GCF_002575655.3. NCBI lineage: Eukaryota > Viridiplantae > Streptophyta > Magnoliopsida > Poales > Poaceae > Aegilops > Aegilops tauschii. The sequence continues at coordinate 364,528,554 of NC_053035.3, read as the reverse complement.
TATATTTTGAAGATGAACAACAGCAAAGTGATATACTTACACGCACACATGCAGTTTTAATTAATTAAATGAGCAGGCAACAAATGCAATTGGAAATCTAGGGGCAGGAGGTAGTGAGAGCAACGCATGAGGGATCGTCAAGATGTAGGGGATGGAGGTGTCTCACTTGGTTTAAAAATAAGATGCACACAAAGACAACCACATAAATATAGCAGTGCATAGTACTGAGGAAAACAGGGACATCTCTTTGCCAACATGTATAATTCGGAGCAGCAATAGCGAGCAGAGGAAGATGAGAGGGAGTTGCAGATGCTACCTGTCGTGGTGGGTCGGCGTGGACGTGCTTGAGCTCGGGGCAGGACCTCTTGGTCGCCCTAGGAGCAGAGCAGCACACGCCTCATGGCCCTCCTGCTCGCGATGCCGTACAAGCCCGCCACCTAAGAATAGCAAAATATGAGTCTGAACCAGGATATGGATTCAGCAACAATAACCATCGTCAACAAGCACACTTCCTTTCATGTAGGTTTAAAATATAAACAAACTCATGACTCAGTTATATATGATAAAACAGAACATATGGTTCAGTTATAGTCATACCACCTATACAAAGATCAGGCAAAGATATATTTTGACCTGAGGACCACCATGTCTGCCTCAGCAACTATCTAAAATTATCAAATATGCCAACAACTATTTATTGATGCTTCCCACTAAGCTTCACTAGCTACAGGTGAAATGATGAGAGGTCTAGGAAGAGCTAACACCTCATATAATCAACACACAATGATAATAATAATAATTAAAAGGAGAGAACCTATCAGATAAAGCACGCAATTTCATATCTATCCGTTTGTGAAAAGGATCGTTCAAGCCTTCAGAATTCTTATTCTGAATTTTTTTAAATCTACCCTCGGATAGGACAACTTGACAGGTCCTGATAAACCTAAACATATGGGATATATAACAGTTTATTTTTGCATATATATATATATATATATATATATAACAGTTTGTACCCAAGTGGAGAATTAGCAGAGAGATAAATGGATGGGTTAAGTGTGTGTCAGTAGCAACCTCTAGCGACTTGTACCCAAGTAAGATATACTGACTTAATCTCTCTGGTTCTTAGATCTAGTCCTGCTCGTGTTTCGGTACCATGCGTAGAGACGTGACACGATAGACTTGCTGCTGATCCGGGCAGGCACTCATTCGCCTCAGCACCCTGCCACCCTGAGGAAGTTGTCGTAGGGGCTTGACGCCGGCAGCTTCAGGAAATGTTGCTGGAAGGGATCGTCTGCCGTCTGCGGGTTGCTGGTGTTCATGTACTCGGGGTAACCCTTGAAGTTGTCGTCGGCGAACGGGTTCGTGCTCTACGGCCCGGCCTGCTTAGACAAAGCGTCGTTCGTTTCAGCATCTTGCTAAAATGTAGTACTAACATGCTTCTCTCAGATGCATTGTGAGAGACTGAAGAATGGTCTGCAGAGTGGAAATTATGCTACCTGAGGCAACAGTGGGTCATGGAAGAGGGCTAGCTCCATCTAGTTGGGCTGATGGCTTGGCAGCGGAGCTGCTTGCATGTTCGTCTGGAAGCTCATGAAGGTACACATCAGTCTTGAGGTCCACTCGCGGACGGCGGGGTCGATCACATCCTTGTACACCTTGTCCTGCCCTTGCACATACACCTCCTGCACCCACCCACACACACATTCATTCATTCATTTAGCAGCATCACCAAGTGTATGCATGCGTATGGAGCAGAGCAGAGGAGAGGATTCATGAAGGAGTACCTGCCATCCGAATGGGTAGACGAAGGAGTAGCCGGCCTTCTTGTCGATGACCGGCATGAACTTGCCGTCCACCGCCGCGACTGCACAGTACCTTTGTTGGGGCTGGCCGGCGCCATGGCCCTGACGGTGGCGGAGAGCAGCCTCCGCGCCGGCGTCTTGGAGGTTGGGGAAGGGAGGCCGAGGCCATGGATGTGGAGGGAGCTCGTCACCGGCGAGCACGATGGAGTGCAGGCACTTGGCCCTGTCCTCCTCATCCAGCGGGTCCGGCAGGGATGCGCCCCCGAGGGCGTACAGGTCGGCGAAGATGCGGGCCCCAGCGGCGGCGGCCTCGGCAGCGACCTTGCGGAGCGAGCCGCCGGCGTGAGAGGAGTTGAGGCGGCCGAGGTCGAGCCCGGAGACGATCCCCGACGGCGCCGTCTCGAGGGCCTCCCGGTGCACGCGCACGGAGGGCCGCGCCGGCGCGCCCCGCCCGCCAGCCGCCTCGTCGACGTGCAGTGGTGGTTGGATCTAGATGGGGATGGTCGTGTGGCTGTGGTGTAGCGAGCAGAGGTGGCGGCGGCGATGGAGAAAAGGGAGCGGGAGCGGCAGCGCCGAAGGGGATAAGGGAGCTAGGGTTTCGTGGGTGGATGAGGATGAGAGGGACACGGGGTGAGAGCAACGAGGGAGGTCTGGGCCGTTAGATCCGGGTGCATCCGACGGTGCTTAATGCATGATCCGCGTGACATGATTTTGGACCAATCAGAACGCATTATCTCCTTTGATGAGGTTAAGACCATTTAAATTGGTCATAATAATTGATTGAAAATAAGTTGTTAAACCTTCACATTGTGTCACCAAGTGTGACCTACTTTTCAGTAAAAATAACAAGCTTTGAATAATGCAAATATCATTAAAAAAGTGTTCTCATAAATGAGTTTTGATAAGATAATCATTTCTCGAGTGCCCAAAATGACCTTTTTTTGTGAAGGACCTACCAAATATTTGTTGCAAAATTGTACCAAATCAATTTTCTAAAATACTAGCACATATTTAATGCACAATTGACCAAATGGTTGGGTGTCAAAAGTTTTGATCCACCTCTTGTGAAAAAGACAAATTTCTGCCGATTCTGGAGGAAGCGGGTCAAATTTGAACTGCAGCTGCCTCATAGTTTGCTCTTTATTTTTTCCAAAAATCATTTCTAGGTACATAACTATTTATTTAATCATAGAAACATCAAAAGTTTTCCAAGATTCAACAACTAGCTAGGAGCGGTCAAGCCCGCAGTTTTGACCGCATTTTGAAACGGGCATAAATTTATTTAAAAAATCAAAAAATTGGAAAACCTTCGCATTGTGTCATTATATGTGACCAAGTTACCAGGAAAAATAATAAACTTGTAATACGAAAATTATTTTTAGAAAGTGTTCTCAGAAACGAGCTATCACGTGTGGAGATCAATGGCTTTCAAGCCAAATGATCAATCTTATGGCCACATTCATGGCATAGTTTGTTCAAATGATCTGATATTGTGGACAAGGGTGCATCTTGGAATGAAAAACAATGTTGCCTGAGGGAGTTATCATTTTCTTTGCACGAAAAAATCATTTTCCATTTTTTGAGTGCCCAAAATGAGCTTTTTTTGTGAAGGACCTACCACATTTTTGTGGAAAAATTGTACCAAATCAATTTTCTAAAATACTAGGGCATATTTAATGCACAATTGACCAAATGGTTGGGTGTCAAATTTTTTGATCTACCTCTTGTGAAAAAGACAAATTTCTGCCGATTCAGTAGGAAGTGGGTCAAATTTGAACTGTAGCTGCCTCATAGTTTGCTATTTATTTTTGCCAAAAATTATTTCTAGGTACATAAGTATCTATTTAATCAGAGAAACATCAAAAGTTTTCCAAGATTCAACCACTAGCTAGGAATGGTCAAGCCCGCCGTTTTGACCGCATTTTCAAACGGGCAGAAAAAATTCAAAAAATCAATAAATTGGAAAACCTCCGCATTGTGTCATTATATGTGACCAAGTTACCAGTAAAAATAATAAACTTATAATACGAAAAATATTTTTAGAAAGTGTTCTCAGAAATGAGCTATCATGCGTGAAGATTCATGGCTTTCAAGCCAAATGATCAATCTTATGGCCACATTCATGGCATAGTTTGTTCAAATGATCTCATATTATGCACAAGGGTGCATATTGGAATTCCAAACAATGTTGCCTAAGGGAGTTATCATTTTCTTTGCACGAAAAAATCATTTTCCATTTTTTGAGTGCCCAAAATGAGCTTTTTTTGTGAAGGACCTATCAAATATTTATTGCAAAATTGTACCAAATCAATTTTCTAAAATACTATGACATATTTAATGCACAATTGACCAAATGTTTGGGTGTCAAAAGTTTTGATCCACCTCTTGTGAAAAAGACAAATTTCTACCGATTCAGTAGGAAGCGGGTCAAATTTGAACTGCAGCTGCCTTATAGTTTGCTCTTTATTTTTTCCAAAAATCATTTCTAGGTACATAACTATCTATTCAATCATAGAAACATCAAAAGTTTTCCAAGATTCAACAACTAGCTAGGAACGGTCAAGCCCGCAGTTTTGACTGCATTTTGAAACGGGCATAAAAAATTTAAAAAAATCAAAAAATTGGAAAACCTTCGCATTGTGTCATTATATGTGACCAAGTTACCAGTAAAAATAATAAACATGTAATACGAAAATTATTTTTAAAAAGTGTTCTCAGAAACGAGCTATCACGTGTGGAGATCAATGGCTTTCAAGCCAAATGATCAATCTTATGGCCACATTCATGGCATAGTTTGTTCAAATGATCTCATATTGTGCACAAGGGTGCATATTGGAATGGCAAACAATGTTGCCTAAGGAGGTTTTCATTTTCTTTGGACGAAAAAACCTTTTTCCATTTTTTTAGTGCCCAAAAGGAGGTTTTTTGTGAAGGACCTCCTAAATAATTGTTGCAAAATTGGACCAAATCAATTTTCTAAAATACTAAGACATATTTAATGAACAATTGACAAAATGGTTGGGTGTCAAAAGTTTTGATCCACCTCTGGTGAAAAAGACAAATTCCCGCTGATTCAGTAGGAAGCGGGTCAAATTTGAACTGTAGGTGCCTCATAGTTTGCTCTTTATTTTTTCCAAAAATCATTCCTAGTTACATAAGTACCTATTTAATCATAAATACATGGTTTGGTGGCGATACGTCGAGGTTTGGACGGTGGCCGAGGGCCCCAACACTAGAGCGCGTAAACTCGCATGCCCGCCGCGCGGTCACCGCGTGACCGTGGCGTTGCCATGTGTTCTGGGCGGCCTAGGCATGTCTAGTGGGTTGGGCACTCCCCAGGTAGGTGCTAGGAAGAAAATGACAACATAAGATTCTCATGAGGAGACCGATCGATGCTCAAACATGAATAAGCAGCCAAGTGTTTGATTAGCGGTACGGGAAATGCACATGGATAATGGGCGTGAGTTTTGGCTGAGGATGATCAGTTACTAAGAAGACCGTCTTCACAAATTTTCAGCTCAAAAGGAGGAGCCTAGGTGGTACTTGCTTTGCAAAGTACCACACTGGACATAAATACGAATGTTGAAGCTGGGCTCAAAATAATGAATGGATTGAGCTGGCATTTGGTGGAGGATGGTTATTTGGGCATAGGAAAGCACTGTAGAAAATGGATACCATTTGGACATGCCAAAGTGGTACTTCCTTCACAAAGTGTTTTTCTGAACAGAATAGGAAAATGAATATTTTTTTAATTATTTTTGAACTAGGCAAGGAAGTTTTTTTACATATTTGACGAAGATATGACCCAAAGAATTTATGAGATTTTTTTGGGAATTTTGGGAATGACAGAAATATAGGTTGCTTCACAACCTAGGGCAAAAACTGCCACATGGACATGACACATAGGCAAAACTGATGAGGTGGCGCCTAGTCATAGCAGCGCACCACAATTTACAAGGTTATGACCATCTATATTGGTCATGATCAGCTAGAAATAAGGCAGCGGACCAGTGCTATCTGCTTTATGACCATTTCGTGTAAGGAAATTACGACCTTTCTGACCAAAATGGTCGTTATAGTTTAGGGTTTGGAGCCCCCCGAACAGCTTTTGACCAATTGGTCTCAAATGGTCATAGATCTATGACCAATTCTTCCAGGGTCACTGACAGAAGGTCACTAGTTGACATATTTCTTGTAGTGATACATGGTTTTTAAATTCTAGTAAATCCAAAACTCGTCTGAAATTCATGAAACTTGGCATGCTATCATGGAGCGGCATTAACATCCGTGGTAAATTTTTTGTCCCATTTGGGGCAGGTTTGGGTATAAGCTTCTCACAAACCTTAGCTTCTCACAACAAGCGTGATGGTTTCGGAAGGGACCGTGCCACCTTTCCGGACGAAACGATATCCGTTGCCTCTTATTGCTTTCAAAATCTTTCGAGTGTCAACATAGAACAACAGAAGTGTTGAGTTCAACGTTGGAATTTTTCGGGGTTCGTTTGGACATTTTTATACATTAACAGGGTTTCCCAGGCATTTTATGCACATATTTGAAATTTGAACTACATGCACATTCTCTAGTACATATAAACTAGTTGAAAATCAAATATATGTCCTTGGTTGCATGCTTAGGTCCCATGGAAGAAATGGGAATGAATTTCAAACACCCTGCCACCGCCACTCGGCTGCAAACATTGAGATACATGGCTTTTAAATTCTAGTAAATCCAAAAATCGTTTGAAATTCATGAAACTTGGCATGCTATCATGGAGCAGCATGAACATGTCGTGGTAAAAAAATTGTCCCATTTGGGGCAGGTTTGGGTATAAGCTTCTCACAAACCTTAGCTTCTAACAACAAGCGTGATGGTTTCGGTAGGGACCGTGCCACCTTTGGGGACGAAACAATATCCGTTGCCTCTTATTGCTTTCAAAAACTTTCGAGTGTCAACATAGAACAACAGGAGTGTTGAGTTCAATGTTGGAATTTTTCGGGGTTTGTTTGGACATTTTTATACATTAACAGGGTTTCCCAGGCATTTTATACGCATAATTTAAATTTGAACTACATGCACATTCTCCAGTACATATAAACTAGTTGAAAAATCAAATATGTGTCCTTGGTTGCATGCTTAGGTCCCATGCAAGAAATGGGAATGAATTTCAAACACCCTGCCACAGCCACTCGGTCGCAAACATTGAGATACATGGCTTTTAAATTCTAGTAAATCCAAAACTTGTTTGAAATTCATGAAACTTGGCATTTTATCATGGAGCAGCATCAACATCTCGTGGTGAAAAAATTTGTCCCATTTGGGGCAGGTTTGGGTATAAGCTTCTCACAAGAAGCGTGATGGTTTCGGTAGGGAACGTGCCACCTTTGGGGACGAAACGTTATATGTTGCCTCTTATTGCTTTCAAAAATTTTCTAGTGTCAACATAGAACAACTGGAGTGTTGTGTTTACTTTTGGAATTTTTCGGGGTTCGTTTGGACATTTTTATACATTAACTGGGTTTTCTAGGCATTTCATTTGCATAATTCAAATTTGAACTACATGCACAAGCTCCAGTTCATATAAATTGGTTGAAAAATCAAATTTGTGTCCTTCGAGGCATGCTTAGGTCCCATGCAAGAAATGGGAATGAATTTCAAACACCAGGGCACTGTTGACTGCCGGCAAAATGTTGAGATACTTTGTTTTTAAATTCTAGTAAATCCAAAACTCGTCTGAAATTCATGAAACTTGGCATGCTATAAGGGAATGGCACCCAACATGCTGTGGTATTTTTCGTGTCCATTTTGAGAGAAGACGCACTCGAATAACAGCCAACAAAGGCATTTTGAAACAAATAGCCGCCACTGTAACATCTCAAACGTTTTGTATAATTCAAATTGTGTGCATTCTGTTAACCATTCACATGATGCCACGCCTCACTCTTTTAATGACTAGGAGGTGTCCTGCGGACATGTGCTTGAGTGCTTGACTAAACGGAAGGCGTGCGAGCTGTACTCCAATGTGGAGGCTCAACGGGAAGTGTGCGAGCTGTACGCCGCGCAGGCTCACCGGGAAGCGAGCCCTTTGACTTCCATGGCCGCCCACCTTGCTCGCATCCTCTCCATTAATGGCGCCCAAGCCACAGTTTAATTTTTGTTTTTAAATATAAAACACTCATCGCAAACGTTTTAGTTAGAACACCCGTATGCAAACCGACAGCTTCCCCAGGAAGCCAAGGGAAAATGTGCCGAGCAGGATTTGTGCAGCTCTTGATCGCAAATGTTTTAGATAGAACACCCGTATGCAAAGTGTGAGCTATGGTCTTCCACCTTAAGTCGAGGGAAAATCCGTAGCGTAGGATTTGTGCATCCCTTCAATGCAAACAGTTGTTTTGGATGACCCGTGTGCAACCACGTACAAACAATTTGGTAAGATTGGCATCTGTCATATTGGGTATGTTGCCATTTGTCAAACTGGAAAGATTTACATTTGTTGATCTAGTAACATTGCCATTTGTCAATCCTTGTAACACTGCGATTTGTCAAGATACGCAGCTAGAAATCACTAGCACTATATAATTTTTGCAACTAAAATTCAGTAATTAAGCATAGATTTCATTCATAGATTAATCAGTCGTTCTTAATTTATACAAACAGTTCAACTCGACAACTGAACCGACCAAACTTTTCCCCAATTGTTGCCGACCACGTACTGAAATAGCTAGTTCAACTATATATACTAGCTAATTTTAAGTACGTTGTACAGTTCGACCACACATCTATAGTCAGGTGAACTGAACAAAATAGCCCCTAAATATTACTACTACCACGGAGGGGCTTTGTGCTACTTCCGGCAGCCTCTCCTCTGCCGAGCACGCTCAGTAAGAGGCAGAGGAGGAGGAGGAGCCTAGTGACGAGCTGGAGAAATGCAATATGGTGCCTGCCGCTGCTGCATGTTCAGCAATGCTCGCCAGCTCAAATGCCCACTACAGCTCCAGATGATCCCTCTCGAAGCGGCTGGACTGCTCGTGGATCTTCTGACTCCTCGCCTCTGCGTCGGCGTGTGCTGCGGCCACGCCTGCGGTAAGGCTCTTTGCATGCTCGACGAGGCGCTCCTCCTCCTCCCGCAGGAACTCGATGTAGCGCGCAAGGTCGCTGACGCACGTGCGGCCCTTCACCTCCGCCTCCCTCCTTCGGGCGGCGGTGGCGGAGCGAGTGATGATCCCGGCGGTCGACGGTGGGCTGGCGGCCACGGCGGCCGACGATGGGGTGGCGGCCACGACGACCACCTCCCGCTTTTGGGCCGCGGTGCCAGAGCGGGTGATGGCCACAGTGGCCGGCAGTGGGGTGGCGGCCACGACGACCACCTCCCGCCTTCGGGCCACGGCGGCAGAGCGGGAGATGGCCCTGGATTTCGACGGTGGTGTGGCGGCAATGGCGGCCGACAATAGCTGTCGACGGGCAGCGGCGGCGGAGCGTGTGGTGGGTGTTCCGCGCACACCCAAGAGGGACGCCACATGCACTACACTATGCCGGGGATTGCGCCGCCGCTGCGGTGTAGCCTCCTAGCTGGAGCTGTCCTCTGATGACGGCGGAGTGGCTGAGCGACGATGACGGACCGGTGCCATTGGCGATTGTGAGAGAAGCATACGAGATAAGCTATAGGGAGGGGTGGGAAAATGCGACGCAGGATTTGTCGCGCGTGAGGGTTTTTATAGCAGGCCGGTAAGCATAGGGATTTTGGGGGATTTCACCGAGTCGGGCGGGAAGCTTGCGCGGGAACCTGCGAGGTTGTACAGGAACGGGCTCACCGACGATTCATTGGCGCCACCGTTTGGCCAAAAGAATGCCCCCGCGCGCTGCGCAAGCTTGCGCTGTAAGCCGTTTGTGGTAGCGGGGTGACAAGACGTGCGAGAGGAGGACGAAAGGACACTGATGTCTACTACGCAACCTTCTCCTTGTAGACGTTGTTGGGCCTCCAAGTGCAGAGGTTTGTAGGACAGTAGCAAATTTCCCTCAAGTGGATGACCTAAGGTTTATCAATCCATGGGAGGCGTAGGTTGAAGATAGTCCCTCTCAAACAACCCTGCAACCAAATAACAAAGAGTCTCTTGTGTCCCCAACACACCCAATACAATGGTAAATTGTATAAGTGCACTAGTTCAGCGAAGAGATGGTGATACAAGTGCAATATGGATGGTAGATATAGGTTTTTGTAATATGAAAATATAAAAACGGCAAGGTAACAAGTGGTAAAAGTGAGCGTCAACGGTATTGCAGTGCGTTGAAACAAGGCCTAGGGTTCATACTTTCACTAGTGCAAGTTCTCTCAACAATAATAACATAATTGGTTCATATAACTATCCCTCAACATGCAACAAAGAGTCACTCCAAAGACACTAATAGCGGAGAACATTCGAAGAGATTATGGTAGGGTACGAAACCACCTCAAAGTTATTCTTTCTGCTCGATCTATTCAAGAGTCCATAGTAAAATAACACGAAGCTATTCTTTCCGTTCGATCTATCATAGAGTTTGTAATAGAATAACACCTTAAGACACAAATCGACCAAAACCCTAATGTCACCTAGATACTCCAATGTCACCTCAAGTATTCGTGGGTATGATTATATGATATGCATCACAGAATCTCAGATTCATCTATTCAACAACCACAAAGTACTTCAAAGAGTGCCCCAAAGTTTTACCAGAGAGTCAAAACGAAAACGTGTGCCAACCCTTATGCATAAGTTCATGGGCGGAACCCGCAAGTTGATCACCAAAACATACATCAAGTGGATCACGTGAATATCCCATTGTCACCACAGATAAGCACGGCAAGACATACATCAAGTGTTCTCGAATCCTTAAAGACTCAATCCGATAAGATAACTTCAAAGGGAAAACTCAATCAATTACAAGAGAGTAGAGGGGGAGAAACATCATAAGATCCAACTATAATAGCAAAGCTCGCGATACATCAAGATTGTATCACCTCAAGAACACGAGAGAGAGAGAGAGATCAAACACGTAGCTACTGGTACATACCCTCAGCCCCGAGGGTGAACTACTCCCTCCTCGTCATGGAGAGCACCGGGATGATGAAGATGGCCACCGGTGAGGGATCCCCCCTCCGGCAGGGTGCCGGAACAGGGTCCCGATTGGTTTTTGGTGGCAACAGAGGCTTGTGGCGGCGGGACTCCCGATCTATTCCGTTCCCCGATGGTTTTAGGGTATATGGAGATATATATAGGCGAAAGAAGTCAGTAAGGGGAGCCACGACGGGCCCACGAGGGTGGAGGGTGCGCCCAGGGGGTGGGCGCGCCCCCTGCCTCGTGCCTTCCTCATTGCTTCCCTTACGTATACTCCAAGTCTTCTGGACTGCTTCCGTTCCAAAAATAACTTTCCCGGAGGTTTCATTCCGTTTGGACTCCGTTTGATATTCCTTTTCTTCGAAACACTGAAACAAGGGAAAAAACAGAAACTAGCACTGGGCTCTGGGTTAATAAGTTGGTCCCAAAAATAATATAAAAGTGCATAGTAAAGCCCATTAAACATCCAAGATGGATAATATAATAGCATGAATACTTCATAAATTATAGATACGTTGGAGACGTATCAGCATCCCCAAGCTTAATTCCTGCTCGTCCTCGAGTAGGTAAATGATAAAAGAAACAATTTATGAAGTGTGAATGCTAGCAGGTGCATAAGTTTAATCAATGATAATTTCAATCACCTTTTCTAGCATCATCATATGTCATAACAGTAGCTCATATCATAAAACTTTGCATGATCAAGTAACAAACTATTCACATGTTAAAGTATAGATCATTAACTTTCTTGAAAACTAACAAACTATGTTCTCAGTCATCAAACAATTGCAATTCATCTTATTTTCAGGAAGAGTCTATGTTAGAGCTTTGATTCAGCAAACTTCACATTCTCAACTATCATTTAGTCTTCCATGATTGCTACGACTCAAAGCATATTTTTAGAACAAATAGTATCATCGAACACAGAGAAAGATAGGGTTAATGTTTCGCCTCCCAACCTTTTACCTCAAGGGTAATGTCAACAGTAATAATTCATGATCAAATATATTTGAATGTCCATATATGCTTAGATCTTTCCATCGCATGATGCTTGCCAACTAAAGAGTAGGTTGGAATGAGAAGGAATACTACTGACTCTTGCATAAAAGTAAAAGATAGGCCCTTCACAGAGGGAAGCAGGGATTTGCAGAGGTGCCAGAGCTCGAAGCAAAAACAGAGATGAAAATAATTTTGAGAGGTATGCTTTCATTGTCAACATAACGACCAAGAGTTCCCAATATCTTCCATACTAGATACATCATAGGCGGTTCCCACGCAGAAAGGTAAAGATTTTACTCCCCCTCCACCAACAATCACACTCCACGGCTTGTCCAAAACAACGGGTGTCGTCCAACTTTCAACAATCCTGGGGGAGTTTTGTTTAAATTATTTGCGAATTTGTTTTTGATCTTTTGATCATAGGACTGGGCATCCCAGTTACCAGCCATTTTCTCGTGAATGATGAGCGGAGTCCACTCATCATGAGAATAACCCACCTAGCATGGAAGATACTGACAGCCCCTAATCGCTACATGAGCGATTCGGGCATACAAAACAGATTATTATTTGAAGGTTTAGAGTTTGGCACATGCAAATTTACTTGGAACGACAGGTAAATACCGCATATAGGTAGATATGGTGGACATTCATGGAAGAAACTTGGTTCAAGGAATTTGGATGCACAAGCAGTATTCCTGCTTAGTACAGATATTTTGGCTAGCAAAGGATTCTAAATAGCAAGCACCACATGTTAGAGGATCCATAACAATATAACTTCTATACAAATATACCCAAGCATAACTCATTATGTTGTCTTCCTTGTCCAACTTCAACTAATTTGATCAAGTTTGAAAATAATTAATGGGGATCACAATCATAGAAGATGTCCAAGATAGTATATTTATATGTGCAATCTCTCTTCCTTCAATATTCTTTCATGAATTGTTCTAGTGACCAATACAATGTTTGCTAACCTTCAATAAATTTACCACCTCTACTTCTTATATGTGAAGGCATTACTCCCCATGGGAAGGGCATATGAAACATATATAATTTCAGATTTATGACATTCAAATCATTCAACCATTTACTCATAGGATATAAGTGAAGCACACGAATAAATGATAAACTACTCCAAAAAGATATAAGTGAAGATCAATGAGCAGTAAAACAATTATGTAGCTATGTGAAGACTCTCTCTCATTTAAGAATTTCAGATCTTGATATTTTATTCAAACAGAAAGCAAAACAAAAGAAAATAAAATGACGCTCCAATCAAAACACATATCATGTGGTGAATAAAAATATAGCTCCAAGTAAAGTTACCGATGAACGAAGACGAAAGAGGGGATGCCTTCCGGGGCATCCCCAAGCTTAGGATATTGGTTATCCTTGAATATTAACTTGGGGTGCCTTGGGAATCCCCAAGCTTAGGCTGTTGCCACTCCTTATTCCATAGTCCATCGAATCTTTAGCAAAACTTGAAAACTTCACAACACAAAACTCAACAGAAAACTCGTGAGCTCCGTTAGCGAAAGAAAACAAAACACCACTTCAACGTATTGTAATGAACTCATTCTTTATTTGTATTGGTGTTAACTCTACTGTATTCCAACTTCTCTATGGTTTATAAACTATTTCACTAGCCATAGATTCATCAAAATAAGCAAACAACACACGAAAAACAGAATTTGTCAAAAACATAATAGTCTGTAGTAATCTGTAACTAACGCAAACTTCTGGAACTCAAAAAATTCTAAAATAAATTGGTGGACCTGAGGAATTTGTCTAGTAATAATCTGCAAAAATAATCAACTAAATAGCACTCTCCAGTAAAATGTTTTAGCTAATCTCGTGAGCGCTAAAGTTTCTGTTTTTTATAGCAAGATCATAAAGACTTCACCCAAGTCTTCCCAAAGGTTCTACTTCGCACAAACACTACTTAAAACACAAAACCACATCTAAAAGGAATATAGATGGATTATTTATTCCTAAACAGAACCAAAAAGCAAGAAACTAAAATAAAATTGGGTTGCCTCCCAACAAGCGCTATAGTTTAACGCCCCTAGCTAGGCATGATGATTTCAATGATGCTCATATAAAAGATAAGAATTGAAACATAAAGAGAGCATCACGAAGAATATGACCAGCACATTTAAGTCTAACTCACTTCCTATGCATAGGGATTTTGTGACCAAAAAACTTATGGGAACAATAATCAACTTGCATAGGAAGGTAAAACAAGCATAACTTCAAGATTTTCAACACATAGAGAGGAAACTTGATATTATTGCAATTCCTACAAGCATATATTCCTCCCTCATAATAATTTTCAGTAGCATCATGAATGAATTCAACCATATAACCAGCACATAAATCATTCTTTTCATGATCTACAAGCATAGAATTTTTACTACTCTCCTCATAAGCAAAATTCTTCTCTTTCGGAACAGTGGGAGTATCATAAGAGACTCGAATACTATAAATTGTTTCCACATTAAAAGCGTAATGTTCAGAAAAAGGGTAATCATAATCATGACAAGTTTTATAAATATAATCATTACTACTTTTTATAGCATAAGTTTCATCACAATAATCATCATAAGTAGCAACTTTGTTCTCATCATAATCAATTGAAACCTCTTCCGAAATAGTGGATTCATTACTAAATAAAGTCATGACCTCTCCAAATCCACTTTCATAAATATTACAATAAGATTCAACATCCTCCAAAATAGTGGGATCATTACTTCCTAAAGTTGACACTCTTCCAAACCCACTTTCATCAATATAATCATCATAAGTAGGAGGCATGCTATCATCATTATAAATTTGCATATCAAAACTTGGGAGGCTAATAACATCATCTTCATTAAACATAACATCCCCAAGCTTGGCACAAACATTAATTTTAGTAAATATATTCTCATATATGTCATCCTCATCAAACATAGCTTCCCCAAGCTTGGGCCCTTTCATATCATAAGCATAATCATTCCCATCATTAATAGTATGGATAGCACCAATAGTATAGCAATTATCATCATCCCAATGAGTAATAGGAGCAACATCATTTGGGAGAGATACCTTTCTACCTTTGCTTCTCCATTTTTTCTTGTTCTTATTCTTCACCACATCATGTGTGGGTTCAATCCTCTTTTTGGAGCTCCTTATTAATGAGATTGGTTGAATAGAAGGCTCCTCCTCGTTACCTGATTCATCATAAGAAATAATAGGGGAATATTGGGAAGTATCTTCCCTTTCGTTAGTATTCTCTTCATCTTCTATTTGTTTTCTTTTCTTTATCTAATTGGCAATATAAGGATTTTCAATGCAATTCACCGCACAATACATATAAATTTCTTCTAGATCAATATCGAGGAATTTCTCGAGGTTATATTCTGGAATAATCTTAGTTTGATGTTTCATTTCTTCATAACCCAAAAGCAAACTAAGTTCACTATAATGTGCAAGGGAAATCAAGTCATCACAATTTTTGGACATGATTCGATCATGAAACAATTTGCATTTGATATTTAAATGACCATGTTCATTGCAAAGTGCACAAGTATGGCCAAGAAATTTTAAATTTTCAGCACTAACATTTAGCCTTTCTTGCAACCATTTAGTTTCTAAATGCTTATGCCTCTTGCAATATCTATCTTCCCTATTTGGTGTGTACTTGAGAACCCAATGCACTCCACAAAAATTGACATGTTTATAGGAGACATTTTCAACATAACTAGTGCAATCATTATTAGTACTATGGATATTCAAAGAGTTCATACTAACAACATTGCAATCATGCTCATCATTCAAAGATTTAGTGCCAAACATTTTAATGCATTCTTCTTCTAACACTTTGGCACAATTTTCCTTTCCATCATACTCACGAAAGATATTAAAAAGATGAAGCGTATGAGACAAACTCAATTCCATTTTTTTGTAGTTTTCTTTTATAGACTAAACTAGTGATAAAACAAGAAACAAAAAGATTCGATTGCAAGATCTAAAGATATACCTTCAAGCACTCACCTCCCCGGCAACGACGCCGGAAAAGAGCTTGAGGTCTACTACGCAACCTTCTCCTTGTAGACGTTGTTGGGCCTCCAAGTGCAGAGGTTTGTAGGACAGTAGCAAATTTCCCTCAAGTGGATGACCTAAGGTTTATCAATCCGTGGGTGGCGTAGGTTGAAGATGGTCTCTCTCAAACATCACTGCAACCAAATAACAAAGAGTCTCTTGTGTCCCCAACACACCCAATACATAAATTGTATAGGTGCACTAGTTCGGCGAAGAGATGGTGATACAAGTGAAATATGGATGGTAGATATAGGTTTTTGTAATCTGAAAATATAAAAACAGCAAGGTAACAAGTGGTAAAAGTGACCGTAAACGGTATTGCAATGCCTTGAAACAAGGCCTAGGATTCATACTTTCACTAGTGCAAGTTCTCCCAACAATAATAACATAATTGGATCATATAACTATCCCTCAACATGCACCAACGAGTCACTCCAAATACACTAATAGCGGAGAACATTCGAATAGATTATGGTAGGGTACGAAACCACCTGAAAGTTATTCTTCCTGCTCGATCTATTCAAGAGTCCGTAGTAAAATAACACGAAGCTATTCTTTCCGTTTGATCTATCATAGAGTTTGTACTAGAATAACACCTTAAGACAGAAATCAACCAAAACCCTAATGTCACCTAGATACTCCAATGTCACCTCAAGTATCCGTGGGTATGATTATACGATATGCATCACGCAATCTCAGATTCATCTATTCAACCAACACAAAGTACATCAAAGAGTGCCCCAAAGTTTTACTGGAGAGTCAAAACGAAAACGTGTGCCAACCCCTATGAATAAGTTCATGGGTGGAACCCGCAAGTTGATCACCAAAACATACATCAAGTGGATCACATGAATATCCCATTGTCACCACAGATAAGCACGGCAAGACATACATCAAGTGTTCTCAAATCCTTAAAGACTCAATCCGATAAGATAACTTCAAAGGGAAAACTCAATCAATTACAATAGAGTAGAGGGGGAGAAACATCATAAGATCCAACTATAATAGCAAAGCTCGCGATACATCAAGATCGTATCACCTCAAGAACATGAGAGAGAGAGATCATACACATAGCTACTGGTACATACCCTCAGCCCCGAGGGTGAACTACTTCCTCCTCGTCATGGAGAGCGCCGGGATGATGAAGATGGCCACCGGTGAGGGATCCCTCCTCCGGTAGGGTGCCGGAACACGGTCCCGATTGGTTTTTGGTGTCTACAGAGGCTTGCGGCGGCGGAACTCCTGATCTATTCTGTTCCCCGATGGTTTTAGGGTATATGGAGATATATAGGCGAAAGAAGTCGGTAAGGGGAGCCACGAGGGGCCCACGAGGGTGGAGGGCGCGCCCAGGGGGGTGGGCGCGCCCCCCTGCCTCGTGCCTTCCTCGTTGCTTCCCTTACGTATACTCCAAGTCTTCTGGACTGCTTCCGTTCCAAAAATAACTTTCCCGAAGGTTTCATTCCATTTGGACTCTGTTTGATATTCCTTTTCTTCGAAACACTGAAACAAGGGATAAAAAACAGAAACTGGCACTGGGCTCTGGCTTAATAAGTTTGTCCCAAAAATAATATAAAAGTGCATAGTAAAGCACATTAAACATCCAAGATGGATAATATAATAGCATGAATACTTCATAAATTATAGATACGTTGGAGACGTATCAGACACGTACACATACGGTTAATAAAAAAACATTTGCGATTTAATTACCTGCTATACCCCCGTCCTGGTTGATAAGTAGGATTCAACTAATAAAATACGAATGCATGTCGCCAAAGATTATATCTTTGCTGTCGTATTTGAACATAGTTTCCAGCTATACAATTTTTGTAACATGCAATAACACTTTTTTGGTTAAATTTAAGGTTATATACCAGCAAGCATTTTACCGCAACACACACGGCTTATTCCATCACAAACAGCTCGGATGGATCAACTGTATGCCACGTATCGCAGACGCAACTCTAATCTGATTCGTGCTTGATGTCTCCGACATCGCTCGCACAGTTCGTCTTATTTGCCATGTATCACTGTGTCGGCCTCTGCTCGCGTCCCTCGGCAAGCTCTGCTCATTGTTAGGCGCTGCAGCGCGCGGTGCTCGCCGTTAGGCGCCGCGGCGCGCTCTGCTTGCGTCCGTTGGCGTGCTCTGCTCGCGTCCGTTGGCGCGCTCTGCTCGCGTCCGTCGGCGCGCTCGGCTTGTGGACAGCTTTTCCTTGCGTGTTCAACTGCTATATGCATATATATATGGTTGCTCGCCGTTTAGGCGACCGCGGAGCGCTCTGCTCGCGTCCCTCCGCGCGCGCTCTGCCAGCCGTTTGGCGTGCGCACGATCACGTCGGGGGCCCCATATGCATGCGGTTGCGCCGCGTGCGTTGCCACGCGATGCAGTTACGTCCGGCACGACGGAGTTACGCACTTTAAATTAGAACTGCCATCAAGGGCCTGCCGATATTACTGGCCGTCCGGCTTAGTCTCTTCAACCTTTCAATCACGCCCCACAACACAACAAGCACACCCACGATGACACATAGAGAGGGGATGTCCAGCAGTGCTCCCATGGAGTTCGGCGAGCATAGAGTGGAGACCCATGCGAGGGAGACAGATCTCTTGGTGGTTTACACCATCGACCCGGCCGTGGTGGACGACTACATCAACAACGTTGAGTAGTTGCTTGCTCGAGACAAGTACAAGGTGGTCGGCATCGACCTCCAGTACACCGTCGGTCGTCCCAGCATAGATCAGAAGGTTGTCGTCGCCCAGTTGTGCGTGCGCCATCATGTCCTCATCTACCACTATTGCATGGCTACAGAGCCTTGCGACCGTTTCAACAGGTTTATCAACACCACCGACTACAAGTTCGCCACGGTGGAAACCAAAGATGATGTCAATGCGCTCAGTGTTACGAGCTTGGCCTGCAAGAACCTTGTCGAAATCCGTGACCACTACAGGGTCTGGGGCAGCACGAAGAAGGACTCCCTGGTCAAACTCGCCTCGGCCATCATCGACCCCTACTACAAAAAGATGAAGCAGGATGCCCAGAGAACAAGTCCCCTATCCTGGCACAGGGCCTGGATGCGGCAACTGGATGAACCTCACCTCAGGTTCGTGGCCAAGAGCGTGTACACATGCTACGAGATGCACAGGCGGATCGTTGACATGAGGAAGTACCTCGTTACCCAAATCGACGAGCCCGGATCGAGCCACGAGCAGAGCAAGCGTCACAGGAAGTAGATGATGATCAGATGATCATTTATGCTACTTAATCATGCATGTAATATATAGTTTACTTTATTGGTGTGTTGAAATGTCATGTGTGTAGTAGCCACCTATGTAATTATGAATGTAATAGTTTACTTTGGTGCGTGCAAATGCCATGGTTGTAGTAGCCACCTATGTAAGTGGATGTTTAATTTGGTTATGAAAGCATGTCCTTATAAGTG
Organism: Aegilops tauschii subsp. strangulata; assembly: GCF_002575655.3. Taxonomy (NCBI): domain Eukaryota; kingdom Viridiplantae; phylum Streptophyta; class Magnoliopsida; order Poales; family Poaceae; genus Aegilops; species Aegilops tauschii. Next base: position 364,509,138 of record NC_053035.3, on the reverse strand, counting down.
TGTGTATATATATATATGTTGTTGTTCTGTATGCAATCCCATCGCACAACACACACGTCTTATTAGCCGCATCCTTCTGTGTTATTATTGTTCTTCACACACATTTTGATTACAGACCTGTTTGCCGCGTATCACACACATCTTGTTAAGTTGAACCATTTCTGTTCTCATGTCTCAACGCAAACAGTTCATCCGAGTGAACCGCATGCCGTATATCGCACACACCTTCATCTGGCTGACCGTTTCTTTTGTGTTGCCTAATCACAAACAATTCATCCGAGTGAACCGTATGATGTATATCGCACACACCTCCATCTGGCTGCACGTTTCTTTTGTTCCTCCTCATCGCAAATAGTTAACTGAACTGAACCGTATGCCCTGCATTGCACACGCAACTAAAATCTGAACCGCGTTTGATGGCTCCGCCATCGCAAACGTTTGGCTCATTTTTGACGGTTTTTTACACCACCGTTTGCGATTATGGCATCGCACACAGTTTCGTCGAAGGGTCTCTGATCCTAATGTCGCGTTAGCAGCATCCTGCAGTAGTGCTCCCTAGGTTATAACTTGTGTCACCCTGGCTCAGAAAAACCGGAATGCCCCGTATTCCAGCCCGGAGATCAAGGTGAAGTCTTCTGGAATACGGCACTGCTTAGCATAGAACAAACCAGCTCTCTATTACAACATGAATACGAATACAAAGTCTCCGATATTACAATGACTAACATCGGCACGACGACACTACGCCAACCACAGTTGTTCTATGCAAGCAGCATAATAACTCGAGGCAGTGGAACTTCTACTGGCAGCGGAACAACGAACGACGACGATGGACTCCAATGCGCAGGGACTCTGGATGGAACATTTATCCTAGCTCGCGAACACAGGAACCACACCAAACAAGCAAGCAATCCAAGCTCGACCTGCAAACTGGCATGACACGCCAGGTCAGTACATTGAATGTACTTGCAAGCTCACAATTAACCAAAAGCAGTCAAGACAGACAACAACATGGCATTTACAGGTTAACAAGGATTACATGATACTATCAGACCAATCATAGCATGTACAACATGATACCGCTAGAACAATACGAGCATGGCATGAACATATGAACATGATGATACTAGCATGCAACCTGATGACGTTATCCTGCACTAACTTACTCTGCTCGGGTTACCTCGTAACCATCACATGCATAAGCTTACCATCGCGGACATCACACAATCATCTCAGGATCCAATCAAGCTTGGTATTACAATATCGTAGTAATCAGTACATGATCACAAGGAGCTTGACCTTTACCAGTGATTCTCGCATGACACCACAAATATCCAACAAGTCGGTATCCTTGATACCACGGTGAACCTCTCACGATCACATAAAGACCAACCAACTTCAGTATCCACGATACCTCCATCATCATCTCACGATCACAACCAATCTCTTTCTCATCCTCGAACCAGGGTTGTTATTAAGCTGGTTATCATTATTACTATTGACCCATAGTGTGACCGACTACGAACTGGGCCCTTATCCACGGGCGCGACTATCGATAGATTTAACACACACTCTGCAGAGGTTAGTACATTGTACCCACACCACGGAATCCATGGCCTCACACTCCCATTCGGGTGGACCAACGGTATTCCGACAAAAACGATCTATTGGCATCACACTCTCCCAGCCACTCCGACAAACTCCCCTTTGGGATAAGTCCTGGGTGGCCCCGATGTCAACCAATGACATCCAACGGCCACCGTCGTGGCAAAACAATCAACGGTCCCAAATGGAGACAAGGTACCAATCACAACAACAACGGGCACACAAGGTTCATGTCCACCTACCTGATCATGGTAGCGCGCGCCCATAACCTTCCCTCTTTGGAGGCACCGGCGAGAGACATGACAATAGACCGCATTAGGGCCTTACCATAAAAGGCAAATGTGGTTGCACTGGTTAGCTTGATTTGGTGGCACCATGACTCAGCTAACAGTTGTTCAAGTTCATTATTATCTGGTTAAACTTGAGTGCAATAAGTTGAGCCATATTAAAATAACATGATGCAACTACAATGCATGAGCATGATACCAACATGAGCAGGGATGTGCAACCATAATAAATCATCAAGCATAACAACAATGAAGCATATATCCAAATGAGCATGGCATACTAACGAGCATGCTCATAACACTACAAATGAGCATAGCATGACCACTAGCATCATAAAGAAATACCATGCAAGAATATGATAACACTACCCAGTAAGCATGAAGCCAACTGGATGCCAATGAACATGCATACCAACGGTACTAGATAACAGACGGTAAACATGCATCAGACTAAATATCACTACTACCAGCATGTACTACTACTACTACCAAGCATAACATGTGAACATGATACTAGCAAGTAGTACAAGATAACAAGATGCATCTAAACATAGCATGAAGGTGAACATGAAACCACGAGCATAACCGAAACAACGACAATAGTAGCAAACAAGAAGACAGATAACAGGCAAACTGTTATTAAATATTCAAGTAGAAACCATGGCAACTTCATGGTTATCATGGAAGTGGCTGTTGTGGCTTGCCTGGGGGTGACGGAGACTCCGGGAAGAAATGCGGTGAAGCCGCAGAACAAAACGCCAGACGGTTCTCTCTCAGAGGGGGCTGATTAGAAGCAAGGGCAAAATGGTCATTTTGACTATGCGACCACCTAGTAAAAATGATACCAACAGAAAGATCTCGACGAGATGAAGAATTGAGCATTGGTTTCACCTTGATCGGAGTTACGGTTGCCGAGTTATGAGGTGATAAAGATCAGGGACTTTTTTGTACAAAGAATATTCACAGCCGGGTCCCTGAGTGGATAAGACAGAAATAGATTTGAGAAAATAAACTTTCTGACTTAGAAAACATACTTTAGAAAAAAGAAGGAAATACGCTTTCAGGAAGATGAAAGCGTACTAAGAGATATACGCTTTAAAAGAACTGAAAGCGCACTCACCTAAAAGGCGCTTCCACTTATCCACGTGGTCCTGGGCCTTAGGCCACTTATAGGCGGGTCCCGCGCGCAGGGAGGGGGACCGAACGGCGCTGTCTTCTTCCTCCCACTCGTGCCCCCGATCGGGAAAGAGTAGGAATAGAGGCGCGTGGCCGGCAAGGGGCCCGGGCCGCTCTGGCCAGGCCCGGCCAGGCGAAGGCCACCGGCAGGACCAGGGCGCCTCGCCACATCCATCCAGGGGGGAGGTGGAGCACTGGAGAAGGACTAAGGGGAGGTGATGTGAGGAGGCAGGGAGGAACAGAGGCGGGCGGCGATGGTGGATGCCGGCGACGCGGGCAGCTCTGGCGAGGGGAGAGGGGGTGGGGCGGCTCAGCGGAGAGAGGGGTGGACAATGGTGGAGATGGAGAGGCTTGGAGCAGCCCGAATCCGAGTGAGGCCGGGGCGGCCACGGCGGCTAAGAAGAGGAGGGAGCTCCGATGGTGCAGGAGGAACGAGGAGAGGCTTGGGAGCTGCGGGAGGACTCGGGCACGCTATTTATAGACCCGGGGAAGGCTCTGGAGCATCACGAGCAAGCTCAAGCCAAGCTCTAATGGAGGATGGTGGCTGGGCGCGGCACGGGCACGCCTCTAGCAGCGCATTAATGGCGAACCAGGATGAGGTAGAGGCACAGGGCAACGCAGGAGCTCTCGGGGCAGCTACTAGACATGAATGGAGGTCGAGACGAGGAGGAAGACAACGGGAACAGTGGCCGGATCGAGCCAGAGCGCAAGTTTGCAATGACGCAAGCGTGATCACCGCGCTCACTAGTGCAAAGGCTTGTTTTGGCCGGAACGACCAGGTGGAGTAGATAGTTCTTAGTGCCCTTAGGTGCAATGAAGGAAGAAAAGATCCTAGGGGCAAAGAAGTGATTTGCAGGAGGAGCCAAATGAGAGCAGCAGCAAGGTGTTTGATGCATGATGTGGTTCACATGAGTGGAGATGGACTCGGAGCTTTCGCACAGCATGATCAACCACTAAGATTATGCTAATCACCAAAAATCAGCTTAGGAGGAGAGGTTTAGAGGGTACTTGTTGTAGAAACCACCATAATGGCCAGAAATGGAGATGATGAAGTTGCACTCACCTGAAGAGGCAAGTTGAGATGAAATTGGGCATGGCCCAATGATTTGAAGATGCGCAAAAAGTTTCACGCCATTTGGATGAACCAAACTAGCACTTGCTTCATAAAGCATCTCGTTGGACAGAATCTTGGAAAAATTGCACAGGCAATTGGTTTGATGAATTGAGCCAAAACTTGGTGGAGAGAGTTGATATGGATATGAGAATTCCCTGGTAAATTTTCAGCTTAAATGAAGCAGTATAAAATATGGTTGCTTCACAAGCTGAAAAACTGACCAGAAACTAAGATTTGGAGCTGGTCTCATGTAGATGAGTTACATGAGCTCAAATTTTGTGGAGAGTGATGATTTGATCATATGAAGGACCTTGCAAAATTTCAACTCATTTGGATATGCCTAGCTAGTACTTCCTTCACAATGACTTCCCTCAGATAGGAACTTTGAAAAATTACTCAGGAATATTTACTAGGAAAATTGAGTAGAATTTTGGCATGGGCCAATTATATGGACAGGAAAAGATGTCTAAAAAGTTTGGGGTCAATCAAGCAAAGATAAATGGCACTTACTTCACATAGTGCCATTTTGTGCAGAATAGGAAAATAATTATTGGAGGATGATCTTTGAACATGGGAATGAAAGTTTTGCCATATTTGAGCAAGATAGGACCCAAAAAAATTATTAGAATTATTTGGGAATTTTGGGAGTGATAGAAATATAGGTTGCTTCACAACCTGGGTTAAATAGGGTTATTCCTTTAATAGAAAAGGAAATTTCCCTAGAAAAAGAATATTGGATTAGGGTCAAGGATGAAAACGACATGATCTTGGGATGATGATGAGGACGACAAGCCACTATGAAACCTAGGAAGACATGATCTTCCCAAGTTTCAGAACCACATAGCCATAGAAAAGCAAATCAAATCAAGAAATCCAAGAAAATCATCGAAAAAGAAAAGGGCAAAATCCATTATGTTACAAACCTTCCCCCCCTAAAGAAATCTTATCCTTGAGATTTGGTTGCTCAAGGATAAATAAATGTTTTGACTTGAAGAAACCGTTTGCAACTCGGGTTTCTCCTATTTACTCTCATATAATGTTCCCACTAAATTGGATCTGACTGACTGCCTTGATCTGGGGTGGTTTGCTTCACTATATCTGACATTCTAACAGGACTTACCTCATATGTTCCTAACTTCATGTTCATACTGACTCAAATTTTTTCCTTCATATCTGCTGGCTTAGCTGAGGTCTGAAAGATTATCATTACTGACATACGTGTCTTTGATATTGATCCTTGCTGGAGATGTTATTCTTGTATCGAGTACCGAGAATACTCCACAGAGTGGGGAACACATCTTCCCTTGGAACAAAGAATCCCTTCTATCCAGGCATCTTACTGCTCGAATATATATATGCCTTCTGAGTTCAAAACAGTAATATGAATCCTACTTGTTTTTCTGATGAATTGTGACATCTTGCAAGAGTTTTTGACTTATCTTGACTGTCTTCACAGTCTTGAGTATACAATTTGTACCAAAGGTTTGACTATCGTTTAACGTGACTGATAGAAAAATGCACCATCTCTTGATGATAACATTTGCATACTGGACTGGCGGTGATCTTGGCAAAGAATCCCGCTCACGGCAGGCTATTCTTTAATCTATTCCCATAGGTGAGAGATAACAATCCTCAAAGTATGTGCTCCCACGCTGATTCTTCATTTTGCCGGTATACTCATGGGGATAGTAGGTTGTGCGATACTTTAGCACGATTACTGAGGTCGATATATTGAGCTGTCCTTGGTTCGGACTTGACAGACTCGGGTATTCAATGCTGACAGTTCTGATCATACTGTGGACTAAGCTAGTTGCCTTGCTATGAGGTCCTTACCGCAATGGAGTAGACCTCTTAGGTGTATCTTCACGGGGTTTGATATGAAATAAGACTGTCTTGTGCATTCACACAACACTCCGGCATACCGGTATTGTCGGTCTTGCTCCTTCACTGTTATTTTCTTCATCTGGATCTTTGACTGGAAGAACGGGGCCTTATATATTCTTGATTATTTTCGCGGCCCTGAGTACTTTCATGTGCAATATCTTGCAATCATACTTTGGTCTTGTTCATAGCTTGAGTCTCGGGCTATTTATCCGGTTCACGTGTGCTGGTACGGATCTCAGTTCTGTTGTTGATTATGCCGGATAGTGACAGGATTAATAACATCACCTTGTCGGGTGTGCGGTGGCTGATCTCGATAATTACTACCAAGATTGTTGCCTCAATATTGTCTTTCTTCGAGACTTGTCAATTGTTGCATCACACACAGGTTTTCTGCCTCTTGAATAACCGGTGATGCGTACCATGAATTCTTCCTTGTGCGAGGGACTTGCATGAACTTGACAATATACGCACTGTAGGTAGAAATATCTGATTTTTGAGGCATACCTTTGTTCTGACTGATTCTTGTTTCTGACCCAACTATTGCAGATTTGACACTTGGAAAACACTGCCATACGCAGACAATTCATTGTTTAGTATCTTGTACCAGTGTCATACTGAAGAAGATTGGGCAGCTTGCACTGGAAGCCACCGGGAGTATCTTACTGAGGAAGACTAGATGGCTTGTGCTCGAAGCTTTTGGCGGATATCTTGGTGAGGAAGACTGGGTAGCGTACCTTATAAGCTTCCCCACTTAAAGACTTGATAGGGAAAACTCGGTACCTTATGCCAGAAGCTTGTGCAGTATCTTATTGAAGAAGACTGAATATCTTGCACGAGAAATCATTCATACCGTACTGATGTAGACTGGGGAATCGTGTCTTGTACGCTTCGCTTATAAATTGTGGAGAAGGACTGGACTGTTTTTCTTGGTGAACTAGATTCCCCAGTCTGCAATACAATGTTGTCTGCTGAAAATCTCATTGCTTTTAACTGGGTTCTTTGGAGTATATCTTTACTTCTCATGGCTTCTTCTGATCCAGTGTCGGTTGATGAGTAATTTTCCATAAGGGGGTAACACCGAAGATTCAAATAACGAAGCACGAGAAAACGATCGATTGGAACAAAGCACACAACAACCAAGCTACAGAACTACAAAACTACTCCACACTGGCACACACAAGCATGATACTATAGCAGATGCTCATGCACTACACGAATGACTACACCCTACACTTGAGCAAACGCTTGGGAGCTGACGAAGAAGCTAAGGGAGTAGCGAGTGGGACTGTTGACTCCAAAACTCTGGAGGGATGAGGCGGAGGGGTTGGAGAAGCTGTCGGAGACTGGGGTGGGGTAGCACCAAGCAATCTCCTGGCTCGAATGGCGTCTCGGACTAATTCGGAAATAAAAAGACACTCGACCATCATGTAACAGGACATGGCGAGGATAATCGGGTCATCTTGAGGGTTGACAGACGGGAAATGGATCCGCTTAGGATTCTCGGCGATGGTGGGATAGTATTGATAAGCACGGTTCTCTTGCACCATGCTCTCTTGATGATGAAGACCGGTGATTCCTGCCATTGCGGCACGCTCGGGAGTAGCGCCGTAACCACCATGGAAACTATAGGTGTGCTTACCAACAGGAATCGGGGCTGACAGTTGGACATGAGCAACATACTCCAAGATTCTTCCTCCGGAAGAAAACTAGAATACTTGATAACAGGGTGGATCTCCATGGGGATAAATGTTATGCCACATATCGCCAAGGAGGGTGGCAAAGCTGGGAGGCGCAGGAGCGGGATTAGACGCAATAGGAACAGCACCAGGAGCTCTGGGGAGGACACTTAACTCATGGAAGCTGAACGCCATCTACGCACGAAACAGGGGTTAGGGGTAACCGAATAAGACTATATGCCGCAAACAAAGGCAACAACCAAATGCAGCAAGCAAGGGCAACAACCAGACCCTATACTACCATTTTCTAACATTCCCACGGACTAGGACGCTCTATAGCCAGACCTGCTCTGATACCAAGCCCTGTGGCACCCCGGCTCAGAGAAACCGGAATGCCCCGTATTCCAGCCCAGAGATCGAGGTGAAGTCTTCTGGAATACGGCACTACTTAGCATAGAACAAACCGGCTCTCTATTACAACACGAATACGAATACAAGGTCTCCGATATTACAATGAATAACATTGGCACGACGACACTACGCCAACCACAGTTGTTCTATGCAAGCAGCATAACAACTCGAGGCACTGGAACTTCTACTGGCAGCGGAACAACGAACGACGATGATGGACTCCAATCCGCAGGGACTCTGGGTGGAATGTTTATCCTAGCTCGCGAACACGGGAACCACACCAAACAAGCAAGCAATCCAGGCACGACCTGCAAACTGGCATGACACGCCAAGTCAGTACATTGAATGCACTTGCAAGCTCACGATTAACCAAATAAAGTCAAGACAAACAACAGCATGGCATTTACAGGTTAACAAGGATTGACATGATACTATTAGACCAATCATAGCATCTACAACATGATACATAGAACAATACGAGCATGGCATGAACATATGACCATGATGATACTAGCATGCAACCTGATGACGTTATCATGCACTAACTTACTCTGCTCGGGCTACCTCGTAACCATCACATGCATAAGCTTACCATCACGGACATCACACGATCATCTCAGGATCCAATCAAGCTTGGTATCACAATACCATAGCAATCAGTACATGATCACAAGGAGCTTGACCTTTACCCATGTTTCTCGCATAACACCACAAATATCCAACAACTCGGTATCCTCGATACAACAGTGATCCTCTCACGATCACCTAAAGACCAACCAACTTCATTATCCACGATACCTTCATGATCATCTCACGATCACAACCAATCTCTTTCTCATCCTCGAACCAGGGTTGTTATTAAGCAGGTTATCATTATCATTGTTGACCCATAGTGTGACCGACTACGAACTGGGCCCTTATCCGCGGGCGCGGCTATCGATAGATTTAACACACACTCTGCAGAGGTTAGTACACTGTACCTACACCACGGAATCCATGGCCTAACACTCCCATTCGGGTGGATCAACGGCATTCCAACAAAACCGATCTACTGCCATCACACTCTCCCAGCCACTCCGACAAACTCCCCTTTGGGCTAAGTCCTGGGTGGCCCCAATGTCAACCAATGACATCCAATGGCAACCATCATGGCAAAACAATCAGCGGTCTAAACGGGGACAAGGTACCAATCACAACAACAACATGCACACAAGGTTCATGTCCGCCTACCTGATAAGGGTAGCGTGTGCCCATAACCTCCCCTCTTTGGAGGCACCGGCGAGAGGCATGACAATAGACCACATTAGGGCCTTCCCATAAAAGGCAAATGCGGTTGCACTGGTCAGCTCGATTTGGTGGCACCATGACTCAGCCAACAGTTGTTCAAGTTCATTATTATCCGGTTAAACTTGAATGCAATAAGCTGAGCCATATTAAAATAACATGATGCCACTACAATGCATGAATGATACCAACATGAGCATGGATGTGCAACCATAATAAATCATGGAGCATAACAACAATGAAGTATATATCCAAATGAGCATGGCATTCTGACGAGCATGCTCATAACACTACACATAAGCATAGCATGACCACTAGCATCATAAAGAAATACCATGCAAGAATATGATAACACTACCCAGTAAGCATGAAGCCAACTGGATGCCAATGAACATGCATGGCAACGGTACTGGATAACAGATGGTAAACACGCATCAGACTGAACATCGCTACTACCAACATGTACTACTACTACCAAGCATAACATGTGTACATGGTACTAGCAAGTAGTAAAGATAACAAGATGCATCGTAACATAGCATGAAGGTGAACATGAAACCACGAGCATAACCGAAACCGCGACAATAGTAGCAAACAAGCAGATAGATAACAGCCAAACTTTTATTAAATATTCAAGTAGAAAACATGGCAACTTCATGGCTATCATGCAACTGGCTGTTGTGGCTTGCCTGGGGGTGACGGGGACTCCGGGAAGAAGTGTGGTGAAGCCACGGAAAGAAACGTCGGACGGTTCTCTCTCGGAGGGGGCTGATTGGAAGCAAAGGCAAAATGGTCATTTTCAATATGGGACCACCTAGTGAAAATGTTACCAACAGAAAGATCTCGACGAGGCGAAGAAGTGAGCGTTGGTTTCACCTCGATCGGAGTTACGGTTGCGGAGTTATGAGGTGATAAAGATCAGGGACTTTTTGTAAAAAGAATATTCACAGTCGGGTCCCTGAGTGGATAAGACAGAAACATATTTGAGAAAATACGCTTTCTGACTTAGAAAACATGCTTTAGACAAAATAAGAAGGAAATACACTTTTGGGAAGATGAAAGCATACTAAGTGAAATATGCTTTAATAGAACTCAAAGCGCACTCACCTAAAAGGCGCTTCCACTTATCCACGTGGACCTGGGCCTTAGGCCACTTACAGGCGGGTCCCACGCACAGGGAGGGGGACCGAACGACGCTGTCTTCTTCCTCCCGCTTGTGCCCCCGGTCGGGATAGAGGAGGAATAGAGGCGCACGACCGGCGAGGGGCCCGGGCTGCTCCGGCCAGGCCCAGCCAGGCGGAGGCCACCGGCGGGACCAGGGCACCTCGCCGCATCCATCCAGGGGAGGTGGTGCACCGGAGAGGGACGGAGGGGCGGCGACGTGAGGAGGCAGGGGAGGAACAGAGGCGGGCGGCGGTGGTGGTTGCCAGCGACGCGGGTAGCTCCGGCGAGGGAAGAGGGGATGGGGCAACTCAGTGGGGAGAGGGGAGGACAGTGGTGGAGGTGGAGAGGCTAGCGGAGGCTTGGAGCAACTCGAATCCGAGTGAGGCCGTGGCGGCCATGGCGGCTAAGAAGAGCAGGGAGCTCCGGTGGTCGAGGAGGAACGAGGAGAGGCTTGGGAGCTGCGAGAGGACTCGGGCATGCTATTTATAGACCCGGGGAAGGCTCTAGAGCATCCCGAGCAAGCTCAAGCCAAGCTCTAATGGAGGATAGTGGCTGGGCACAACATGGGACATGGCTCTAACGGCGCATTATTGGCGAACCAGGACGAGGCAGAGGCACAGGGCGACGTAGGAGCTCATGGGGCAGCTACTAGACATGAATGGAGGTCGAGCCGAGGGAGACGACGGGAACAGCGGCCGGATCGAGCTAGAGCGTGAGTTTGCAATGACGCAAGCGTGATCACTACGCTCACGAGTGCAAATGGCTTGTTTTGGCTGGAATGACCATGTCCAGTAGATAGTCCTTTGTGCCCTTAGGTGCAATGAAGGAAGAAAAGATCCTAGGGGAAAAGAAGAGATTTGCAGGAGGAGCCAATGAGAGCAGCAGCAAGGTGTTTGATGCATGCCGTGGTTCACATGAGTGGAGATGGACTCGGAGCTTTGTCACAGCATGATCAACCACTTAGATGATGCTGATCACCAAAAATCAGCTTATACGAAGAGAGGTTTAGAGGGTACTTGCTGTAGAAACCACCATAATGGCCAGAAATGGAGATGATGAAGTTGCACTCAGATAAAGAGGCAAGTTGAGCTGAAATTGGGCATGGACCAATGATTTGAAGATATGAAGATGCTCAAAAAGTTTCACGCCATTTGGATGAACCAAACTAGCACTTGCTTCATAAAGCATCTCTCTGGACAGAATCTTGAAAAACTTTCACAGGGCAATTGGTTTGATGAATTGAGCCAAAACTTGGTGGAGAGAGTTGATATGGATATCAGAATGCCCCGGCAAATTTTCAGCTTACATGAATCAATATAAAATATGGTTGCTTTACAAACTGAAAATCTGACCAGAAACTAAGATTTGGAGCTGGGCTCACATAGATGAGTTACATGAGCTCAAATTTGGTGGAGAGTGATGATTTGATCATATGAAGGACCTCGCAAAATTTCAAATCATTTGGATATGCCTAGCTAGTACTTCCTTCACAATGACTTCCCTCAGACAGGAACTTTGAAAAATTCCTCAAGAATATTTGCTAGGAAAATTGAGTTGAATTTTGGCATGGGCAATTATATGGACAGGAAAAGATGTCTAAAAAGTTTGGGGTCAATCAAGCAAAGATAAATGGCACTTGCTTCACATAGTGCCATTTAGGGCATAATAGGAAAAGAATTATTGGAGGATGATCTTTGAACATGGCAATGAAAAGTTTTGCCATATTTGAGCAGGATAGGGCCCAAACAATTTGTGAGAATTATTTGGGAATTTTGGGAGTGACAGAAATATAGGTTGCTTCACCACCTGAATTAAATAGGGTTATTCCTTTAATAGAAAAGGAAATTTCCGTAGAAAAAGAATATTGGATTACGGTCAAGGATGAAAATGACATGATCTTTGGATGATGATGAGGACGACAAGCCACTATGATACCTAGTAAGACATGATCTTCCCAAGTTTCAGAACCACATAGCCACAGAAAAGCAAATCAAATCAAGAAATCCAAGAAAATCATCGAAAAAGAAAAGGGCAAAATCCCGGATGTTACATAACTGTTGCATGATGAATGCCATCCGACATAATTATCCATCACTGATCCAATGCCTACGAGCTTTTCACATATTGATCTTTGCGAAGTTACTTTCGCCGTGTTGCTGTTACAATCACTACAAAACTGCTATTGCTATTGTTATCACTGTTACCGTTACTTCCCTACTACTTTGCTACTAATAACTTTGCTACAGATATTAAGTCTTTCAGGTGTGGTTGAATTGACAACTCAGCTGCTAATACTCGTGAATATTATTTGGCTCCCCTTGTGTCGAATCAATAAATTTGGGTTGAATACTCTACCCTTCAAAATTACGATCCCCTATACTTGTGGGTTATCAGCCTGTTGCGTTGATGGGAAAAATTCAGGCTGTGGTTACAGTCGACCCGTTTGTGGCCCGTTAATCTAGTGGGCCGTTTGCATAGCGTCATCTAATACGGCCCTTTAACGACATGTTATGCCTGTCGATAGAATTAAGCCCGTTATACATACCAGCCTATTAACGGCCCGTTATGGTCGGCCCATAAATAGACGATTCCCATTCTAGGCCGTTTATGGCCCACATTGCGGACCATTATTGGTCCTTGAATAGTATGGGCCATGTTTGACCCATCAAGCATACGGCCCGTTGAGGCCCACTGATTCTACGGCCCATAGAAGGCCCATGGATCATATGGACCGTAGGAGGCCCATGGTCACTAGCAGGACCATGGTTACGACAGTTCGTATGTTACCCATGGTTATTGTGGCCTAGTTCTAAATAAAAAGGTTACCGCGGAAAAAGAACTGCAGTGATTACAAGAAAAAAAAATAAACAAGACAATAAGGAAATAAATAAGCAAGCAACTTATGCTAGGCTATTACGGATATTACAAATATTACATCCACTCAGCATCAAAGTTCGCCACCAGAGCAAATATAGTGAACAAAGTAGCACACTACATACACTGGGCGTCTAAATTGGCCACCAGTGCAAATAAACACGGTAGCTGAACAAGTACAGAACTGAAACAACTTTAGAAGAGCTCAAGAAACAATATCCTGGGTACCCACCATCCTGGCAAGAAGCTTAGCAAGCTTATTAGCTTTCTCTTGTTTGGCGCTAAAATCCTCCAACACTTCCTGTTGCACCAAAAAGTATGCATCTGAATTCTGCAGGAACTCCCTCAGTCCTTCGGCTTCTTGCCGCAGCATAGCTGACTGATGCCTTCTGGCTTGTAGCTGAGACTCAAGATGCCGAAGTGATTCGGCAGCGAGTTCGAAGAGCTTCTGCCAGCGATATGATACGTCTCCAACGTATCTATACTTTTTTATTGTTCCATGATATTATATTATCCATCTTGGATGTTATAAATGCATTTATATGCTATTTTATATTATTTTTGGGACTAACCTATTAACCTAGAGCCCAGTGTCAGTTTCTGTTTTTTCCTTGTTTTTGAGTTTTACAGAAAAGGAATACCAAACGGAGTCCAAATGACCTGAAAATTTATGGTGATTTTTTATGGACCAGGAGAAGCCCCCATAGCAAAAGAGTTGGGCCAAAAGACCAAGGAGACCTCCACAAGGGTGGAGGGTGCGCCCCCCTGTCTTGTCATTGACTCGTGGACCCCCCCCCCCCCCCCGACGTGAAACCAACGCCAAAGATTCCTATAAATCCATAAACCCCCAGAAAGAAACGTAGATCGGGAGTTCTGCCGCCACAAGCCTCTGTAGTCACCAAAAACCAATCGGGACCCTGTTCTGGCACCCTGTCGGAGGGGGGAATCATCAACGGTGGCCATCTTCATCATCCCGACGGTCTCCATGATGAGAAGGGAGTAGTACAACCTCGGGGCTGAGGGTATGTACCAGTAGCTATCTGTTTGATCTCTCTCTCTGTCGTGTTCTTGATTTGGCACGATCTTGATGTACCGCGAGCTTTGTTACTATAGTCGGATCATATGGTGTTTCTCCCCCTCTATCTCCTTGTGATGAATTGAGTCTTTTCCTTTGAGGTTTTGTTATGCCGGGTTGAATCTTTGGATGTGAGAGCACTTGATGTATGTCTTGCGATGGGATATCCGTGGTGACAATGGGATGTTCTGTTGATCCACTTGATATATGTTTTGGTTATCAACTTATGGATTCCCATGGTGACATTGGGGTAATCTTTGCATAGGGGTTGCTGCACGTTTTCATATTCCTTTCTCCAATAGAAATCTTGGGATACTCTTGAAGTTCTTTGTGTTGGATTGAATATTATGAATCAGAGATTGTGTGATGCACATCGTATAATTGACCCAGGGATACTTGTGGTGAGATTGGAGTATCTAGGTGACACTAGGGTTTGATTGATGTGTGTCATATGGTGTTATTTCAGTATGAACTCTAGGGTTTTTTGTGACACTTATAGGAATAGCTCAATGGATTGATTGGAAAGAAGAACTTTGAGGTGGTTTCAAACCCTACAAGCAATTTCATCTTATGTTCTCCGTGATAGGAACTTTGGAGTGACTTTTGTCGCACGTTAAGGGATTGCCATATGATCTAATTATGTTATCATTGTTGAGAGAACTTGCACTAGTGAAAGTATGAACCCTAGGCCTTGTTTTCAAGCATTGCAATACCATTTGTGCTCACTTTTGTTACTTGCTACCTTGCTGTTTTTATATTTTCAGATTACAAAAACCTATCTCTACTATCCATATTACGCTTGTATCGCCATCTCTTCGCCGAACTAGTGCACCTATACAATTTACCATTGTATTGGGTGTGTTGGGGACACAAGAGACTCTTTATTATTTGGTTGAAGGGTTGTTTGAGAGAGACCATCTTCATCCTACGCCTCCCACGGATTGATAAATCTTAGGTCATCCACTTGAGGGAAATTTGCTACTATCCTACAAAACTATGCGCTTGGAAGCACAACACGAGTCTACAAGAAGAAGGTTGCATGGTAGACATCACGGTAGTGGCCAGTAACTCGAACACTACATCAAGGCAGGACTTTGGGGTTGTCTCACTGTCTACTAGATAGTTTTTATCACCTTTCTTGGAGACCAACAGGGTTGTCTCACTATCGTGAACCTTATCTGCATTACTTTCTCTACCATTGCATAATGGGGTGCTCTTCTCCAACTTTCTATCGGCATTCTACAAAAGAAACAAGCAGACACATCACAAATTTAGCATGTAGTATATGAAACTCGTTTTGGTAATCGGTTCAGTAGTAAGGTAGACATGATATCAGCATGAAACAAACATATATCTATGTACTAGTGTCATTGTACTATCTATATCATTCTAGTTTATGTTTCCAAATCAAGATAGAGATACAGTTCAAATCATATCATTTTAACACACATCGGGATAAACAAAATACAAGTGTGGGAAACTACACAACACTAACAACACTTTAAATGTGCATGACATGAGAACATAGTTGTTTATACAGCTGAAACTGAAATCAACATAGAGCAAGAAGTTAGAACAACAATCCAGTTAAAGAAATAGTTTTAAAACATACCTGTTGCACCATTGGAGTTTCAATTGGATCGTTCACATTCGAAATTAGTTGGTATGAGTAAATACAGTGATGCAAGAGCAAAGGTACACCATAGCTACGGAATCTGAGCTGATAACAGTTTCTCTTCTGCTTTAAACATGGAGTTTTGGTACACTGTGGTGGTCTTCGATCTTTGGGCACTGCAGTTGCCTTATTAACTGCTCGTGTGGGCGTACTCTGGGGTAGACATGGTGATGTGTCAACTAGAAGTGGGTTACTATCTGCTGGGGTTGGGGTTAGATGGGGTGTAGTTGGTTCTCTGTCCAATGGTGTAGGTGTAAAATCTGGAAGAGTCTCGATTATGTGTGGTGGGGCTAGTTCGTTGGTCAGTAGAACATGGTTCTATCTGCATCGACGGGTAGCACCTTCTTTTGTGAAGAATGGATTTTTACTCCCTTAGATGCTGCCATCACCCCTCCAATTCAAATGGCTGATAAACAAGAAAAGAAATTGAATGTACAAACATTGTATGATAGACAGATGCGGTAATTCACATATATGTTGTCTAACCAAACATGACAACATGGCACAATTTCACATATATGATGGCTAACTAAACATGATAGCATGACACGGTTTCAGATATATGATGGATAACTTAACAAGATATAATTCAACATATGATGAGTATCTAAATAGGATGACATGACATAACTATATGACGTCTTTGTAAAATAGGTTGGGATGAAATAATTCACATACACGTTGTCTAAGTATATAGGATGGCAGGATATAATTCACATAATTGATTCATATACTAAGCAGCTGGCACTTGCATGTGTGATCTCTAAACTAAGCAGATGGCATTGAATATTGTGTATACGATGTCTAAACTGAGCAATGCAAGACACCATATGCATGATATGAGAAAAATAAACATTACAAGTTGGAGCATACACCTCATGTGGGATATAGATGGGTCATTTGTCTCTGAATCCTTTTTGAGGAGTTACCTATAACCATCAAGATATATGCTTCAACAGGTACCATTGTCTAGTCTGAAGACCTTGTTTTCACTCCAGATTTTTCCATAACCGACCCAAATGGCTGATGCACATGATGAGTAGTTCCATATACAAAGATTGTCGAAAAATGGAATATGTAATGAAAAAGGATGGAATGAGATAATTCACATATATGATGCCTGGCTACACAGGATGGCGGTGCATAATTCACATATATGATAACTGGCTAAAAAACGTGGCATTAGATGATTCACATATCTGATATAGAAACTAAATAGGACAATAAAGTACTGACTCGGAGTCTAAGAGATGAAGATGATAAATTAGCAGGTAATAATAATCGATGTATAACATAAGCAGACACGAAAGAGTGCGACCTCTCTTTCGGAACTGTGTAGTCCTCAGGTTCATCTGCTCCGTCGATGATGGTAATGCAGTTGGCGTGGTTGCTGGCAATGGGGAAAATGATCTGAGGCGGCGAAAGAAAGTTTGTAGGGGGATCTCTACTATGGTGGACGCTTCCGTCGATGGTGCACCTCAGGTGGGGTGGATGACATCACGACAGCAGCAGGACAAAACACACAGAGTTTTCTTTGACAACTATCTGAAAATGAATTAAATCTGGAAGGGCTCCTTAGAATTGGAGGATTCTAAAAACGGAGGGACGGGAAAAACACAGGAATAGGATAGGAATGCACGTGCAAAACAGAGCATTTGCAAAAAGCATTTTTGTCAACCTATGTGTTTGGTTCACATGAATTGGAAGAACACAGGAATGGAGAAACATGGTCAAATTAAAGTCAACCCACATGAAAATGTAAATTTGGAATCTTATTATGCCAGTAATGCACTTAGTCATATTCTTCATGCATACTAATTTGAAAAGGGCATCCAAGTGGATATTAAAATTCCTACGTTTTTTCTTTGAAAGAGACACCAAAGGAAAAAAAATCCTCCAGTTTTGCTTTGCTCCATTCCTTCTAACCAAATGCATGAATAGTGTACCATACGAAAGTTTCCAATTCCTATATTTTCCTTCACTTTTTCTTTGAACTGGTGGTGATTCTAGTAGGCAGTCTTAAACAGGCAGAAGCCTGCCCTAAAAAAAATGTTTTTGTACTACTACTATTTTGGACCAAGCAAACTAGCTCAACTCGCAGACCCATCTACACTTCCAGGACTACTACCTCACTGCTTGCTATATGGGAGAAACTATTCATATTTCTCATTACTACGTGTTATCAGTGTGTCTTCTTGCTGGCATGAAACATATACTTTTTGAAAATAAAGCTTAAGTTTTTGAATATATACTAGATGTGCTTTGTTGTACTCTGAATTTTTTTAGCTTATATGGACAACATAAGTAGGTCCATTATTCTGTTTAAAAGATTATATCTTAAAACATCAATTCAGTAATAGTACATGTTCCCATTGTAATCTGAAATTTTGTGAGCTTATTTGGTCCACATGAATATCATATAATGGATATCTTACTAAAATGATTCAATTTGTGGTTCAAAAGTGCATTTAGTTTCTTCATGTTAACTTTGTGACAATGATTCATTTCTTTCTAGATTTGCAACTGCTTTGAACCAAAGGATCCCTGAGGGATCGACATGAATGTAGAGTAAAAAAGTGATGCGACGAGTGTACAACCTCTTTGGCGTAGCCTTATCGACCTCAGCATCATTAGGTTGGACGTGGAGGGTGGTGATGCTGGTGTGACTGTCGGAGGCGGGGAAGAAGATCTGAGGCCTCTGGCAAGACGAGCGCGGACATGGGAAAAATTCACGGCGAACAAGGGATTTGAATGTCCTGGGAGGGGTGGGGCTGGATCTTGCTCGGGGCAGCAAAAATATTGGCGAGCCTTTTGTCCACTCGTGCCTTTGCCACCGATGAATGCATTAGAGCTCGGGTGCTCCTCCTCCAGCGTGAGCGTCGGAGATGAGCTTGCACGAGCTGGTTTTTATTTGTCCCACCTCGACGCCCGAGCCAGCCACAGACCGAAGGGCACATCTCCAACGGTGACCCGCAAATTACACCATCCAACCATAGCCGCAAACAATCTGACAACAACTCAACCAACCGGACGAACTTCGTGCAAACACGGCGATATTTCATATAAACAATGACGAAATTCATATAAAATACCAGATTTTCACAAAAACATGGCAGATTTCATTACATTTATAAATCAACTAAGCGGTGCTACTCCGGAACTGCACATGTATAATAATACCTGGTCGAAATGGTCGCCCGCGGATCCATTTGTCTTCCTCATGTCCGGTAGCACGATCACCAGACTGCCGGGAGCCCGGAGGTATATGCTTCAGCGCAAAGGACGGCTCGCTTCGGCTTCTCCGCTTCAGTGGAGCCCATGCGGGGTCGACGAAGGTCCTTGCAACAGAAGGACGTGGCAAGACACCTGCTGTGTACGCCAGCGTCACCTCGCCGATGGCCTTCATGGGACCCAAGCGGTGGCGGCCTCCCGTGTTCTACTTCTCCTCGATGATAGCGGCAGACGTGGAGGCGCTGGCCACCAACTCGTCGCTCTCCGTGCACCCGGCTTCTGTCTCTACCTGAATGGCACGACCGTAGGCACCGGAGTCGCGACCACAGACACGGGAGGCGCAGTACGAGGCAGAATCGTGGACGGCAGCGACGACGCCTGTGCTCCCCTCTATGCCGGCATGGAGCAACTCCCCGCTCCTCATCGAGCTGGCCTGGAGCGGTGAGTTGCTGAACCAAGCACCTGCTTTGGGCGGCAACTGACTTCATTGAGCGAGGCGAGGGAGGTGGATCAGCAAGCTACATAGATCGTATCCACCGGGCTCGGCGGGCTGATGTCTACTACACAACCTTCTTCTTGTAGACTTTGTTGGGCCTCCAAGTGCAGAGGTTTGTAGGACAGTAGCAAATTTCCCTTAAGTGGATGACCTAAGGTTTATCAATCCGTGGGAGCATAGGATGAAGATGGTCTCTCTCAAACAACCCTGCAAACAAATAACAAAGAGTCTCTTGTGTCCCCAACACACCCAATACAATGGTAAATTGTATAGGTGCACTAGTTCGGCGAAGAGATCGTGATACAAGTGCAATATGGATGGTAGATATGGGTTTTTGTAATCTGAAAATATAAAAACAGCAAGGTAGCAAGCGATAAAAGTGAGCGTAAATGGTATTGCAATGCTAGGAAACAAGGCCTAGGGTTCATACTTTCACTAGTGCAAGTTCTCTCAACAATAATAACATAATTGGATCATATAACTATCCCTCAACATGCAACAAAGAGTCACTCCAAAGTCACTAATAGCGGAGAACAAACAAAGAGATTATTGTAGGGTACGAAACCACCTCAAAGTTATTCTTTCTGATCGATCTATTCAAGAGTCCGTAGTAAAATAACATGAAGCTATTCTTTCCATTCGATCTATCGTAGAGTTCGTCCTAGAATAACACCTTAAGACACAAATCAACCAAAACCCTAATTTCACCTCATGTATCCGTGGGTATGATTATACGATATGCATCACACAATCTCAAATTTATCTATTCAACCAACACAAAGTACTTCAAAGAGTGCCCCAAAGTTTCTACCGGAGAGTCAAGACGAAAACGTGTGCCAACCCCTATGCATAAGTTCACAAGGTCACTGAACCCGCAAGTTGATCACCAAAACTTACATCAAGTGAATCACGTGATATCCCATTGTCACCACAGATAAGCACATGCAAGACATACATCAAGTGTTCTCACATCGTTAAAGACTCAATCCGATAAGATAACTTCAAAGGGAAAACTCAATCCATTACAAGAGAGTAGAGGGGGAGAAACATCATAAGATCCAACTATAATAGCAAAGCTCGCGATACATCAAGATCGTACCACCTCAAGAACACGAGAGAGCGAGATCAAACACATAGCTACTGGTACATACCCACAGCCCCGAGGGTCAACTACTCCCTCCTCGTCATGGAGAGCGCCGGGATGGTGAAGATGGCCACCGGTGATGGATCCCCCCTCCGGCAAGGTGCCGGAACAGGGTCCCGATTGGTTTTTGGTGGCTACAGAGGCTTGCGGCGGCGGAACTCCCGATCTATGCTGCTCTCCGATGTTTTTAGGGTATATGGACATATATAGGTGAAAGAAGTCGGTCAGGGGAGCCATGAGGGGCCCACGAGGGTGGCGGGCGCGCCCAGGGGGGCAGGCGCGCCTCCCTGCCTCGTGGCCACCTTGTTGCTTCCCTGACGTACACTCCAAGTCTCCTGGATTGCTTCCGTTCCAAAAATAACTCTCCCAAAGGTTTCATTCGGTTTGGACTCCGTTTGATATTCCTTTTCTGCGAAACACTGAAATAGGCAAAAAAACAGAAACTGGCACTGGGCTCTAGGTTAATAGGTTAGTCCCAAAAATAATATAAAAGTGTATAAGAAAGCCCATAAACATCCAAAACAGATAATATAATAGCATGGAACAATCAAAAATTATAGATACGTTGGTGACGTATCAGCATCCCCAAGCTTAATTCCTGCTCGTCCTCAAGTAGGTAAATGATAAAAACAGAACTTTTGATATGGAATGCTACCTAACATATTTATCCATGTAATTCTCTTTATTGTGGCAAGAATATTCAGATCCATAAGATTCAAGACAAAAGTTTAATATTGACATAAAAATAATAATACTTCAAGCATATTAACAAAGTAATCATGTCTTCTCAAAGTAACATGGCCAAAGAAAGCTATCCCTACAAAATCATATAGTCTGGCTATGCTCTATCTTCATCACACAAAATATTTAAATCATGCACAACCCCGATGACAAGCCAAGCAATTGTTTCATACTTTTGTA
The DNA here is from genome assembly GCF_002575655.3 of Aegilops tauschii subsp. strangulata. NCBI lineage: Eukaryota > Viridiplantae > Streptophyta > Magnoliopsida > Poales > Poaceae > Aegilops > Aegilops tauschii. The sequence continues at coordinate 364,487,121 of NC_053035.3, read as the reverse complement.
TTCTTAAACTTTTTCAACTTTCACGCAATACATGAGCATGAGCCATGGACATAGCACTATAGGTGGAATAGAATGGTGGTTGTGGAGAAGACAAAAAGGAGAAGATAGTCTCACATCAACTAGGCGTATCAACGGGCTATGGAGATGCCCATCAATAGATATCAATGTGAGTGAGTAGGGATTTCCATGCAACGGATGCACTAGAGCTATAAGTGTATGAAAGCTCAAAAAGAAACTAAGTGGGTGTGCATCCAACTCGCTTGCTCACGAAGACCTAGGGCATTTTGAGGAAGCCCATCATTGGAATATACAAGCCAAGTTCTGTAATGAAAGAGTCCCACTAGTATATGAAAGTGACAACATAGGAGATTCTCTATCATGAAGATCATGGTGCTACTTTGAAGCACAAGTGTGGTAAAAGGATAGTAGCATTGCCCCTTCTCTCCTTTTCTCTCATTTTTTTTGTTTTTTGGGCCTTCTCTTTTTTTGGCCTCTTTTTCTCTCTTTTTTTTATTTTTGTCCGGAGTCTCATCACGACTTGTGGGGGAATCATAGTCTCCATCATCCTTTCCTCACTGGGACAATGCTCTAATAATGATGATCATCACACTTTTATTTACTTACAACTCAAGGATTACAACTCAATACTTAGAACAACATATGACTCTATATGAATGCCTCCGGCGGTGTACCGGGATGTGCAATGACTCATGAGTGATATGTATGAAAGAATTATGAGGGTGGCTTTGCCACAAATACGATGTCAACTACATGATCATGCAAAGCAATATGACAATGATGGAGCGTGTCATAGTAAATGGGACGGTGGAAATTTGCATGGCAATATATCTCGGAATGGCTATGGAAATGCCATGATAGGTAGGTATGGTGGCTGTTTTGAGGAAGGTATATGGTGGGTGTATGATACCGGCGAAAGGTGCGCGGTATTAGAGAGGCTAGCAATGGTGGAAGGATGAGAGTGCGTATAATCCATGGACTCAACATTAGTCGTAAAGAACTCACATACTTATTGCGTAAATCTATTAGTTATCGAAACGAAGTACTACGCGCATGCTCCTAGGGGGATAGATTGGTAGGAAAAGACCGTCGCTCGTCCCCGACCGCCACCTATAAGGAAGACAATCAATAAATAAATCATGCTCCGACTTCATCACAAACGGTTCGCCATACGTGCATGCTACGGGAATCACAAACTTTAACACAAGTATTTCTCAAATTCACAACTACTCCACTAGCATGACTCTAATATTACCATCCTCATATCTCAAAACAATCATAAGGAATCAAACTTCTCATAGTATTCAATGCACTTTATATGAAAGTTTTTATTATATCCCTCTTGGATGCCCATCATATTAGGACTAGTTTTATAACCCAAGAAAATTACCATGCTGTTCTAAAGACTCTCAAAATAATATAAGTGAAGCATGAGAGTTTATATATTTCTTCAAAATAAAGCCACCGTCGTGCTCTAAAAGGATATAAGTGAAGCACTAGACCAAACGACAAACTACTCCGAAAGATATAAGTGAACATCAAAGAGTAGTTGAATAATTATGCAACTATGTGAAGACTCTCTAACATTTAAGAATTTCAGATCTTGGTATTTTATTCAAACAGCAAGCAAAACAAAAGAAAATAAAATGACGCTCCAAGCAAAACACATATCATGTGGTGAATAAAAATATAGCTCCAAGTAAAGTTACTGATGAACGAAGACGAAAGAGGGGATGCCATCCGGGGCATCCCCAAGCTTAGGCTTTTGGTTGTCCTTGAATATTACCTTGGGGTGCCTTGGGCATCCCAAATCTTAGGCTCTTGCCACTCCTTATTCCATAGCCCATCGATTCTTTACCCAAAACTTGAAAACTTCACAACACAAGACTTAACAGAAAATCTCGTGAGCTCCGTTAGCGAAAGAAAACAAAAGACCACTTCAAGGTACTGTAATGAACTCATTATTTATTTGTATTGGTGTTAAATCTAATTTATTCCAACTTCTCTATGGTTTATAACCTATTTTACTAGCCATAGATTCATCAAAATAAGCAAATAACACACGAAAAACAGAATCTGTCAAAAACAGAACAGTCTGTAGTAATCTGTAACTAACGCAAACTTCGGGAACTCAAAAATTCTACCAAAATAGGAAGACCTAGAGAATTTGTTTGTTGATCTACTGAAATTGGAATCAGTATTTTATCACTTTCTGGCGATTTTTAACAATTGTTTTCGTGAGTAGAAAGTTTCTGTCTTTTTCAATAAGATCAAATAATTATCATCCAAGAGGATCCTATAGGTCTTACTTGGCACAAACACTAATTAAAACATAAAACCACATCTAATCAGAGGCTAGATCAAATATTTATTACTAAGCAGAACCAAAAAGCAAGAAACAAAAATAAAATTGGGTTGCCTCCCAACAAGCGCTAACGTTTAACGCCCCTAGCTAGGCATGATGATTTCAATGATGCTCACATAAGAGATAAGAATTGAAACATAAAGAGAGCATCATGAAACACATGGCAAGCACATTTAATACTAACCCACTTCCTATACATAGGGATTTTCTGAGCAAACAACTTATGGGAACAATAATCAACTAGCATAGGAAGGCAAAACAAGCATAACTTCGAGATTTTGAGCACATAGAGAGGAAACTTGATATTATTGCAATATGTAGAAGCATATGATCCTCTCTCATAATAATTTTCAGTAGCATCATGAATGAATTCAACCATATAACCAGCACATAAAGCATTCTTTTCATGATCTACTAGCATAGAATTTTTATTACTCTCCACATAAGCAAATTTATTCTCATCAATAGTAGTGGGAGCAAACTCAACAAAATAACTATCATGTAAAGCTTAATCCAATTGATAATTAAACTCATGATGACAATTTTCATGGTTATCTTTATTCTTTATAGCATACGTGTCATCACAATAATCATCATAAATAGGAGGCATGCTTTCATCATAATAAATTCGCTCATCAAAACTTGGGGGACTAAACATATCATCTTCATCAAACATAGCATCACCAAGCTTGTGGCCTTGCATATCATTAGCATCATGGGTATTCAAAGAATTCATACTAACAACATTTCAATCATGCTCATCATTCAAAGATTTAGTGCCAAACATTTTAATGCATTCTTCCTCTAGCAATTGAGCACAATTATCGGAATCCTTATTTTCACGGAAGACATTAAAAAGATGAAGCATATCAGGTACTCTCAATTCCATTTTTTATAGTTTTCTTTTATAGGCTAAACTAGTAATAAAACAAGAAACAAAAAGATTTACTTGTAAGATCTAAAGATATACCTTCAAGCACTCACCTCCCCGGCAATGGCACCAGAAAAGAGCTTGATGTCTACTACACAACCTTCTTCTTGTAGACTTTGTTGGGCCTCCAAGTGCAGAGGTTTGTAGGACAGTAGCAAATTTCCCTCAAGTGGATGACCTAAGGTTTATCAATCCGTGGGAGCCGTAGGATGAAGATGGTCTCCCTCAAACAACCCTGCAACCAAATAACAAAGAGTCTCTTGTGTCCCCAACACACCCAATACAATGGTAAATTGTACAGGTGCATTAGTTTGGCGAAGAGATGGTGATACAAGTGCAATATGGATGGTAGATATAGGTTTTTGTAATCTGAAAAATATAAAAACAGCAAGGTAGCAAGCGATAAAAGTGAGCGTAAATGGTATTGCAATGCTAGGAAACAAGGCCTAGGGTTCATACTTTCACTAGTGCAAGTTCTCTCAACAATAATAACATAATTGGATAATATAACTATCCCTCAACATGCAACAAAGAGTCACTCCAAAGTCACTAATAGCGGAGAACAAACAAAGAGATTATTGTAGGGTACGAAACCACCTCAAAGTTATTCTTTCTGATTGATCTATTCAAGAGTCCGTAGTAAAATAACATGAGGCTATTCTTTCCGTTCGATCTATCATAAAGTTTGTACTAGAATAACACCTTAAGACATAAATCAACCAAATCCCTAATGTCACCTAGATACTCCAATGTCACCTCAAGTATCCGTGGGTATGATTATACGATATGCATCACACAATCTCAAATTCATCTATTCAACCAACACAAAGTACTTCAAAGAGTGCCCCAAAGTTTCTACCGGAGAGTCAAGACGAAAACGTGTGCCAACCCCTATGCATAAGTTCACAAGGTCACTGAACCTACAAGTTGATCACCAAAACATACATCATTGAATCACGTGATATCCCATTGTCACCACAGATAAGTACATGCAAGACATACATCAAGTGTTCTCAAATACTTAAAGACTCAATCCGATAAGGTAACTTCAAAGGGAAAACTCAATCCATTACAAGAGAGTAGAGGGGGAGAAACATCATAAGATACAACTATAATAGCAAAGATCGCGATACATCAAGATTCTACCACCTCACGAACACGAGAGATAGAGAGAGAGATCAAACACGTAGCTACTGGTACATACCCTCAGCCCCGAGGGTGAACTAGTCCCTCCTCGTCATGGAGAGCGCCGGGATGATGAAGATGGCCATCGGTGATGGATCCCCCCTCCGGCAGGGTGCCGGAACAGGGTCCCGATTGGTTTTTGGTGGCTACAGAGGCATGCGGCGGCGGAACTCCCGAGCTATGCTGCTCTTTGATGTTTTTAGGGTATATGGACATATATAGGTGAAAGAAGTCGGTCAGGGGAGCCACGAGGGGCCCACGAGGGTGGGGGCGTGCCCAGGGGGGCAGGCGCGCCTTCCTGACTCGTGGCCACCTCGGTGCTTCCCTGACGTACAATCCAAGTCTCCTGGATTGCTTCCGTTCCAAAAATAACTCTCCCGAAGGTTTCATTCAGTTTGGACTCCGTTTGATATTCCTTTTCCGCGAAACACTGAAATAGGCAAAAAAACAGAAACTGGCACTGGGCTCTAGGTTAATAGGTTAGTCCCAAAAATAATATAAAAGTGTATAATAAAGCCCATAAACATCCAAAAGAGATAATATAATAGCATGGAACAATAAAAATTATAGATGCATTGGAGACGTATCACGGGCCACCCAGCCGACTTGTATGCCGGATAACTACTCATCGTAAGCCTTTGTAAGAGTGGAGAAAATGGAGAAGTAGGAGATAGGGGAGCGGCGGAGGTCCACGATTCTTGGTCGGCGTGGGGCCTCATTTAATAAGGAGATTAAATAGAGGGCGGGCGGGAGGAGCTCGGCCGGCGTTGCATTTAATGTCGGTCCGGTCATGGACGGACGTGTGGCTAGAGTCGGTTTCTCGGCTTCCACGCGGTTTTCATGGAGGCGTTTGAATGCGGTAAGGAGGCGTGTTCATCCGGGCGTGCAGTGGGCGGCGCCCTTGACCAGATCGTCTGACATACGACACCGTGTCGTTCTTCCACTGACATGCGGGCCCATTGGGTACCTGGCCTGCATGTCAGTGACCCAACGCAGGCAGCACATGGCAGAGTAGCTAGTTCGACATGAATGCGGGCAACTGGCGTCGGGCGGGAATCACGCGGGGGAGGGGGAGGAGATTTTGGTGGGCTAGGGTGGTGAGAAGCGGGCATTTCATAAACCGATGTTTGTTCATTGAGTGTGACGTCATCTAATTCATTTAGGTTGATTGGCCTACTATATAATGTAATAGAATTTTAAAATTTTCATATATATGTTGATAGCCCATTCGATACGTTGTGATTCGTAAAGAGCGCTGCAAACATCAATGTTCTGCTTATCACAGATAAGATTGATTAATACTCATAACAATCCATGTCCTTAACAAAGGGTGCATGCACGTATAGGTTGAGCGTCTGTCTTGCGTTGTGTTATGTGTGCATGTAGGCATCTAAGTGTTGCATGCGTGCATGTGCACGAGTGAGTGTTGCGTGCGTGTGTACGTTTTAGTGTTGCATGCATGCGTGCGTGTGTTCGTGTGTGCATGTGTACGTGTCAGTGTTGCATGCCTGCATGCGTGCGTGTGTTCCTGCAGGTGTTGCTTGCGTGCATGTGTACGTGTGAGTATTGCATGCATGCATGCGGGTGTTGCGGGCGTGTTTGTGCGCATGTGTGATGTGTTTGTATTCACCATAGTAGCTCGTGTGTGCGTGCAATTAAAACGGCGGCTCAGCATATCATCACAAGCCGACCTTGTCCGATGTGGTTAGGGTGCGCAGGCTGCCAACCTCAGGTCTCACGACTTCGAATCCCCGCCGACCACTAATTTATTACCATTTATATCTTTCATTTACGTGCTGACAGGTGGGCCCTACGGTAATGTGCGCTGATGAACGTGGACCGTTTCACTGGTCAATTGATCATGTCATCAACAAATTACGGAGCTGTACGGTGAGCCAGTGACCGTATGATCACCACAAAATGTATTTCATTAACACAGTACAGACGCAAGATACCGTTTCTTTCTTTCATATACGCGCTGACAGGTGGGACCCACGGTAACATGCACTGATGGTGCAACACTAGTTGGCCACGTGGACGTTTAACTAGTCAATTGATCATGCCATCAACAAATTACGGAGCTGTACGGTGAGCCAGTGACAATATAGTCACCACATGTATGTTTCTAACACAGTACAGACGCAAGCGCTCATATATACGCGCATACACTCACCCCTATGAACGCACACAGGCACACCCTATCCACTATGAGCACCTTCGAGAGAGCCGACATATCATCTTGAGATTTTAAAAAGTCACCGTAGGCGCCTCGTAGTCGAGGGGGGCGTCTCCTCCCACTGAACGCACATCGCAAGAAATACTGAAATTACTCCAGGATAAATGCGAGCACCGGGACGTTAATCCTGGTGGGCTGGGGATACCACTGTCATCCTAACCATCCAACCACAGATTGGTTCACACCACAAGATGTATATGGCGACCGTAATGAGCTTATACTGAAGTCCAGGGACCATATCGTGTTGTCGCTTCAGATACAATGACCGTAAGTGTCGTCAACAAAATACAGAGCACGCTCCAATTACAATGACTGCCAGTTTCATCAAAAAATAGGAAGACGTACGGTGAGCTAGAGACTATATGATCACTGCATGAATGTATACGGTGATCGTAATGTGCATATTCTGAAGTCCAGTGACCGTATAGTGCTTTCGCTTGAAATACACTAACCGTCACGCGTGAATGTGTCAGGGCATACTTTTGGAGGGCCGAGAGATAGTTTGTGTGCATACGTGAAAGTGGTGTAGAGAGAGGGGGTGTACAGTTGAGACAAAGAGAGATATGCCCTTCGTTTCTCTTTACCGTGACTAATTCTTTAGGAGACAATATGAACATTCACAATACGGAACAAACATCATTGGATGCACCATGCAATTAACTTTCATGTAACTTTGTACTATTGTATATGATTATTTTCTTAGTCACCGATGGTGTGTGGGGTGTGGTGTGCACATCATTTCGTTGTGGTGGGTCGACGTGAGGACTCATAGGTCGGTTCCATCCTACACCACATAGGTCGGACCGAGACGCGTTATACGAAGACCCATGGAGGACTCGGCGTACAAGACGAAGCTACCAGATTCATGGAGGACTCTATCCCCACTTATGAAGTGCTGGCTATGATTCGTAACCCTAGGCCTCGAGTATGTTATATAAGCTCGGGGCTAGTTCTTCGATAGTATATACATACAAACACAATGGCTGGTATTCACGTGTACTTTGTACACACCCCAGTCACAAATATACAGTACCAGTAGTACTTTTTCCTCAACTGCAAGGGCCCAGACTTGGGTAAAAATTTGCCTCTTATTTCCATCGAGCCTAACCGTCAGGGATATCCTACCGAATGAATTGATGGAATCATATCCGCCCAGTAGTAAGAGAGAGGTGGGGGGCAATGTGTGGGAGAGAGGCCTAAAGTTAGTGTGCGTGCGGGAGACACGTAGGCAGATATATGTGCATATAGAGGGCCAGCAGAGACCATGCCTGTGTATATATGCATGTGAGATAAATAATGTTTTCCAACTGAGATTAGTGAAAAGAGTCATAGATAGTAGTAAGAGATATAGAGCGAGTGTGTGCATGAAACACCACGGGATAGAGTGTGAGCATGTGTGAGAGAGAAATGCCGATGTGTATAAAGTGTGTGCACTTATGCGTCAGATAGACAGATATATAGCGCATGTGTGAGGAGGGGCCGAGGCATAGTGCATCTACGCATAAAAGGCAGTTCTACGCATTAAATTAAAATAGAAATTGCACTAAAAAATTGGATGGGATCATGAATTTTGAAATTTGTGTATGAACGAACATTGGTCTATCAAACACCCATACTCTATTGAATTCGAGCATGTGTATGGGTTTATTTCACATTATTGATCTATAGAGTGAGAGTGGTTTGAAATCCAGACAATGCATGGCTTTTGCAATTCATATATAAACATGAGTGCACTCCGTGTTGTTAGTGTCAAGCACTTTATACATTTGTCAGATACATGGATACATTCCAAATTGCTAGCTACGAAATAGAATACATGTTGAATTCAACACAAAAGTGGTTTCAAATATTCGAATTCATAAGAAGTGCATTGAACTATTTGAATTCAAGATAATGGCATTTGTAAAACATATCTGAAAGGGGGCATCAATCTTTGTTGTGCGTGACAGGGAAGATAGCATGGCATCGGAGCTCCATTCCAAATTAATCGTAGTTTTAGGATTTTCAAGAGTCAAGATTTTTGAAGTTTGACAAATCCTGAAAGTTCAATTCAAGAGAACTGTAAACGTTAATGCTTCTGCTCCCAAATATTGAATGAAGCACCAAATAAGCCTCTAGTCGCATGAAACCGCGCGAGACCAATGCTTGGTGGTAGGAAATTACTGTCCTAACTCTAACCTGTGTGGCCTATCGGCCTGATGTCCAAAGGTCTAAACCAGGGTAGGTTTGTAACTTCACCAAGATGCCAGTCAACCGCATCCAAGAAGCATTCATACACCGTGCGCGCCTAAACACCCATGCGCTCGGCCGGAATTTATCCCGCCCACTATTTGGGACAGGTGAGATTACCATCCTACCCCCGACCCGCAATATGTCTGAAATTTTAGATGGGGGTAAAGTTTGTAACTTCCCCCAAAATTCAAACAAGTGCGTCCCAAACCAAAACATTGTTCCCCCTTAGCTCCCCCTCCCTCCGTTCCTCATTCATACTCCGTGGGCACCAAAACGCCCTCTCCACCAGCCGCGAAACCCCAGCCTCCTCCGTCCTCCACCCTGTCGGCGTTCTGGGAAAGGGGGTCCCCAGACTTGCCTACCTGCGGCCCATGGCGTGGCTCCACAAGCGGGTCCGTACGGCCCATCTTCACTAACAAGTACTCAAGACCCTCGCGAGGGGGCCAAGCCTCGTGAGGCGGATGACACAAGACCTCCTCAGGGACGGCCTCACCAGGCTGGCTCGCGATGGGCGGAGAGATCAAGGCAAGGGGTACCTCGCGAGGTTTCCCGGGACGTAAGCCATGACGACCAACACTACAAGAAATATGTCAACTTGTGACCTTGACTATTGGTCACTGAAAGGTCATTGTTTTTCATTAGCGACCTTTTTGTGACCAAAAACAGAAGGTCAAAAGCTAGCGGTCGTAAACTGAAATTAACGACCTTCTCTGTGAGAACGTCGTAGACATTTACGACCAAAACAGAAGGTCGTTGAACCCATTACCTTTTGTTTTGGTCACTGGTTGTCTGCCCAGGCCACGTCGGATCCGACATGGCAATCTGACGTGGCAAAATTATGACCAAATGAAAAGGTCGATACTTGGAATCAGCCCGGTCCATTTTCGGTGCTTTAGATGGGTCGAGCCCACTAATTCAGCCTTTTAAAAATATATGTTGCTGTTAATTTTCTCTAGCTACATGGGTCTGGACCAACAATTTGGCCTTTTATTTTCTAGGGCATGGCCTTTTTGCCGGTCTATTGATTTTCTATTTTTAGCCATTTTATTTTGCAGCTGGTCCCACCATAGATTTGTCCCACTTGTCATGCTTATCCCAAAATTGGTCCCACACATCAAAATTTTTGAAATTTGCCAACCATTATATCTTGGACTCCTTGTCAGGTTTCCATTCCACAGGTATTCAAACCACATACACAATAATTATTAGACCAGAGAGCAATCGAAATTCATCCAAAACAACACTACATTAGTCTATTACAATCATTACAATATACTACAAGCCAGATATGCCTACTACTGCCTACAATTACAACACATAATATGCTACTACTTGTTGATATGCTTCACAGCTTCGGACTTTGATTCGCACTTCACCTGTCCAAAGAATAAGAATGAAAATATAAGAATAAGAATGTGTACAGAACATCAAACAATAGCCAATGAGGAATCCAGTAACTTATAAGCAAGAATTGACAGCAAATGCCATGTAGATAAATAGTATGACTAACACTAACCAGTACATGTTCATGGAGTGAAATGTTATCACTAGCTAGGATTTTTTTGGTATATAGTATACTGACATGTGCAACTCTAACTAAATTGATCATAGAAATGAAAAGAACTTTAAGAACAAGTTCATTCAAAATCCAGGCATGTCAAATTTGAAGCACAAATAAAACAGATCTAGCAAACCAGACTATAATCATCATGCATCAGGATTTATGGTTCTAGCAAAACAGTAAGGAGATAGAGATACACGCATCATGCATACCAGCTACTACAGCAGTAGCAAATAAACATTGATGGATTACCCACCGTGCATAGACCAATCAGCAACAGCAGCAACAGTAGGTAGTAGAAGAAGCAGAAGAGGGAGGGCCCTGTCTTGCGAGGAACTCCCCTGATTGCAAGAACCACAAAATAGCTGGTGGAGCACAGCTGCTGCAAATTGTGGTTAATTGCCCTGGTATGTAGTTAGTACTATCCAATAATACATGAATGATATATATAGTAAACAGACAGTGTAGGGAGCACTGCATAGCTATATGATATGTAAGCTAAAAAGCATTGTGTAACTATATGAACTCTGCGCTAAAAGGTCTTTGGAAGTGTATGTCAGCAGACAAAATGGTAATTAGTGTACTTTGCTATTTTACCTGCTATACACAAAACAGATTAAATGTCCATGGACAATTCTAGCAAACGCAAAAATAATATGATCAGTGGGGATCATTTCTGATTTTGCTTGCTCGCACACCAACCACAAACGTGATCACAGCCAAGTATTTAACCAGTTTGCTGCCAAGTTTAAGTTACTACTAACCGGAAGTGAATAATCAATTATTAAAGATAATGAAGTTAATTGAACAATTTTTACACATGTATAATGGCGTGAATAGAGCAATAGAGCAATGCCCAATCCTTACACATGTATAATGGCGTGAATATGCAAGTTAGACCTAGATGTTACTAACAAGTGTTCTTTGCATAATTAATGAATAAGTGTAGTATTTCTGACTAGCCAGAATCAATCTTTGTGCATACATCCTGCCATGTTGTTCCTTGCCAAGTAAGCTCCCAAAAGCAGTATTAATAAAATTGAAACAGAATAACACATACAGGACTACAGGAACCACAACAAGAAATATTCTATTGCGAGTAAGCTGCTTGCCGTTGTCCATTTGCTCCCACCAAGTCAATCTATTATACATCCCCTGATCATCAGTGAATCGAGTTCCCTTCTTCCAGTGGAAGAAGTGGTATGTAATCTGAAATGAAGATTCAATTAGGAAAGCAATGACAATAGAGAAATAATTTCTATATAGTATGTTTCATGCTATAATCTTATGAGAAAATAGCAATTTGTACTTCCAGAATTGAGGTTGGGCCAACTAGAACTGCAGTATTTACTACCATAATGATTTCATGAATTTTGCCACTACATTATTATATTTAAAGTAGCAAAAGAATGATTAAATGCAGGCTATTTATTTGGCTATTATGAAACAGTAAACCTTCAAACTAGAATACACTTTATTAGTTGGCAGGATTGGCGAATTTGTCGTAGCAATTTGTAGCTAGGGGAGGCGAAGGGTGGGCAGATGCGAACGATCTACCCCAATTCCTGACTACACGAAGCAAGCAATCGAGGTAAACAAACACAAACTGCAAGCCTTCAGATCCATGGGAGTCGAGGATGTGTAAGCGAGGGAGGGAGGGGAGGGGGAGAGGCGGGTACCAAGAAGTGGCCGAGGTTGACGAGCGTCCAGGCCATGCCTCCACAGCCATGTCCTGCTCCACCTTGACCTTCTCCCAGCTGTTCTTCTTGTTGTACAGCCGGCACAACACCCATTCGTCCAGCTGCAATAGCCACACATTACAAAAAGAGAGGGTCAGCATCTACCTATCGATCGATCAGTATTGTTGGTGAGCAAAGTGCAAACTGGAAGACGGTGGGGTTACCTTGAGGGGTCCCTTCTTGCGAGGCAAGTTTGCTTCAGCAAGTTTGCTTCCTCCTCTGTTAATCCACAAAAAAGAACACGTAAGTATGTTAGCCAACAATACATACATATAGAACAAATAAGGATTTAAAGGATTATTTGTTTTTTGGGGGGCCTTTGATGCTAGATTAAGAAGATGCAAATGGGTAAATAATACGCAGTCGGAGCACCATCAATAATTACTCAATCACAGTAGACAGTACTCGTAAGTATATACCGTAGGTCTCGTACACACCGAATAAATACACACGATGAGGTGCATGAATGTCGCACCAAACACGGATACATGAATCAACATCTCACACAGGTACTGATCAGGCATGCATAACCTTAGGAGTATATACTGCAAGTGCGGACTAGCATCATGAAACAACCAGAGATTCAGAACAAGTCCTGGCTCTGAAATCCTTATAACCAGAGATTCATGTACCCAAGTGAAGAAAAAACAAGCAGCAGAAAAAAGCACCTCCGACTGACTGATTGCTCCAAAAAAAGCCCCTCCACAGCCAGCAGTAATCATATTTGATTTATACGACCGAATTGAGCACAGGCAGTAGATCTGCCATTGCATAGTGACTGAATTCAAAATCTAACTGACAAACTAGGTGGAGCACTAGCCAAACTGACACGGAAACCAACACAGGGGCGGTCACATTGTCATCACGACACCGAGCAAACACTGAAGACAGAAGGAAGTGACTAGCACATAATCGAGCTTACTTATCTGCAAGCTACAGAGAAGAGAACGCAAGAGGCAGGCAAGGATGTGTCTCTTGAGGGGTTGGTGCTTTGCCTTTGCCTTCTCTTGTGCGTGTGTATATATGTGAACCGAAAGGGACGGCCATTAACGTGTAGACAGGACAGCAGTCAATAGCCGGTGCCACTGAAAGCTACCAGGGCATGTCTCCTCCAATAACCTACTACTCTATTAGTCTACGTTCGGTTAAAACAGTACAGGGGCTGTCAGATTAAACTAATATTCTGATCCACATGCCCCGGTAATACTTTTCCATCACAGGCATGTGGAGGAAAGAGAGTCCAACTATGCGCATGAGCAACTGGTAAGCATCACCAAACCCACTACAGGGCCAAGACAATTCACAGAGAGCGACCTACACAAATGGATGCACTAGTTGGCGCTGATGTGAACCTGCCACTGATGTGTCAACACTCGACGCAACAGGAAAAATATGTAAGGTGTATGTATGATTTGCATCAGCATGCTCCCCGTGTGCCTCTGAGCCTCTACGATTTACCACGGCAGGCCGACACCTACCCTACGCCGGCCAGATCTGCCGCCCCGGGAGGGATCCAGCGACGTGGCGCCCGGCCGGATCTCGCCACGGTGCCGCGTCGGCGCGAGCCAGCCCTCGATTCTCCCAAGCGCAGGCGCCGACGAACAGGAGCGTGGGGCCTAGCTCCGCCGGAGGCCCACGCGGGCATCCCCGAGAGGCGGCAGGAGCGAGATCTGGCGGGGCGAGAGGGGGAAGAGGGGGGGTGCGCGCGCACGTACTCTTGGTAAGCGGAGAGGAGGAAGACGGAGGCGAAGAGCACCCTCCCGACGAAGGAGACGAACCCCATCGCTGCTGGCCTTGCCCTGACTCGCCGCCGCCGCTGCTGCTCCTCCGCCTCGAGCTCCCCGCCCGCGTCTCTGGTCCTCGGTCGCGACAATGACTGGGCTGCCCGAGGAGGAGGGGAAGAGGAGTGGGGTGGGAGCGGTTAGAGGCGGCGGCGGATCAAAGTCGGAGAGAGAGGTTGGGGGCGGCGGCTCCACCAGATCAGAGCGAGGGAGAGCAGAGGGGCTCGCTGGTGGAGGCGGGGAGGGAGAGAGAGAAAGAATGGAGGCGGGGGTGGGTGGAAAATGTCCATGAGGGCTGACCTAGAGTTTCGGCTCGGGTGGGTTTGGGCCGGTGGATCCGGAAGCATCCGACGGTGGTTGATGCGTGATCCGCGTGATATGCTCATGGTCCAATCAGAACGCAGCAAACCATTTGATGACCTGACCATATAAATTGGTCGTGATCGATTCAAGATAAAAAAATTCATTCCATTTTTCAGTGCTCAAAATGAGTTTTTTTGTGGAAGTCCTATCAAGTATTTGTTCAAATGATATCATATTTTGCACAAGTTTACATCGTGGATTTGCAAACAATATTGACAAAGGGAGTTTTTATTTCCTTTGCACGAAAAATCAATTTTCCATTTTTCGAGTGCCCAAAATAATTTTTTTTATGAAGGACCTATAATATATTTGTTGCAAAATTGTACCAAATCAATTTTCTAAAATACTAGGACATATTTAACGCACAATTGACCAAATGGTTAGGTGTTAAAAGTTTTTATCCACCTCTGGTGAAAAAGACAAATTTCCACTGATTCAGTTGGAAATGCGTCAAATTTGAACTGCAGCTGGCTTATAGTTTGCTCTTTATTTTTTTCCAAAAATCATTTCTAGGTACATACGTATCTATTTAATCAGAGAACCACCAAAAAAATTCCAAGATTCAACCACTAGCTAGGAACGGTCATTCCCGCCATTTTGACCGCATTTTGAAACGGGCATACAAAATTCAAAAAAAATCAAAAAATTGGAAAACCTTCGCATTGTGTCATTATATGTGACCAAGTTATCAGGAAAAATTATAAACTTGTAATACGGCAATTATTTTAAAAAAATGTTCTCAGAAACGAGCTATCAAGTGTGAAGATTCATGGCTTTCAAGCCAAATGATCAATCTTATGGCCACATTCATGGCATAGTTTGTTCAAATGATCTCATATTGTGCACAATGGTGCATCTTGGGATTCCAGACAATGTTGCCTAAGGGAGTTTTCATTTTCTTTGGACGAAAAATTCATTTTCCATTTTTCGAGTGCCCGAAATGAGGTTTTTTTGTGAAGGACCTACCATATATTTATTGCAAAATTGGACCAAATCAATTTTATAAAATACTAGGCCATATTTAATGCACAATTGACAAAATGGTTGGGTGTCCAAAGTTTTGATCCACCTCTGGTGAAAAAGACAAATTCCCGCCGATTTAGGAGGAAGCGGGTCAAATTTGTACTCCAGCTGCCTCATAGTTTGGTCTTTATTTTTTCCAAAAATCATTTCTAGGTATATAAGTATCTATTTAATCAGAGAAACATCAAAAGTTTTCCAGGATTCAACCACTAGCTAGGAATGGTCAAGCCCGCCGTTTGTTCGCATTTTGAAACCGGCATAAAAAATTCAAAAACAAATCAAAAAATTGGAAAACGTTCGCACTGTGTATGTGACCAAGTTTCCAGGAAAAATAATAAAATTGTAATACGGAAATTATTTTAAAAAAGTGTTCTCAAAAATGAGTTATCATGCGTGAAGATTCATGGCTATCAAGCCAAATGATCAATCTTATGGCCACATTCATGGCGTAGTTTGTTCAAATGGTCTCATATTGTGCACAAGGGTCATCCTGGAATTACAAACAATATTGCCTAAGGGAGTTTTCATTTTCTTTGCACGGAAAATTCATTTTCAATTTTCCGAGTGCTTGAAATGAGTTTTTTTTGTGAAGGACCTACCATATATTTGTTGCAAAATTGGACCAAATCAATTTTCTAAAATACTAGGCCATATTTAATGCACAATTGACAAAATGGTTGGGTGTCAAAAGTTTTGATCCACCTCTGGTGAAGAGGACAAATTCCCGCCGATTCAGCAGGAAGCGGGTCAAATTTGTACTGCAGCTGCCTCATTGGTTGCTATTTATTTTTTCCAAAAATCATTTCTAGTTACATAAGTACCTATTTAATCATAAATACATGGTTTGGTCGTGATATGTCGAGGTTTGGACGGTGGCCGAGGGCCCCAATTCTAGAGCGCGTAAACTCGCATGCCCGCCGCGTGGTCACCGTGTGACCGTGGCGTTGCCATGTGTTCTGGGCGGCCTAGGCATGTCTAGTGGATTGGGCACTCCCCGGGTAGGTGCTAGGAAGAAAATCACAACATAAGATTCTCACGAGGAGACCGATCGATGCTCAAACATTAATAAGCAGCCAAGTGTTTGATTAGCGGTACGGGAAATGCACATGGCTAATGGGCGTGAGTTTTGGCTGAGGATGATCAGTTACTAAGAAGACCATCTTCACAAATTTTCAACTCAAAAGGAGGAGCCTAGGTGGTACTTGCTTTGCAAAGTACCACACTGGACATAAATATGAATGTTGAAACTGGGCTCAAAATAATGAATGGTTTGAGCTGGCATTAGGTGGAGGATGGTTATTTGGGCATAGGAAAGCACTGTAGAAAATGGATACCATTTGGACATGCCAAAGTGGTACTTACTTCACAAAGTGTTTTTTGAACAGAATAGGAAAATGAATATTTTTGAATTATTTTTGAACTAGGCAAGGAAGGTTTTTTACATATTTGACGAAGATATGACCCAAAGAGTTTATGAGATTTTTTTGGGAATTTTGGGAATGACAGAAATATAGGTTGCTTCACAACCTAGGGCAAAAACTGCCACATGGACATGACACATAGGCAAAACAGATGAGGTGGCGCCTAGTCATAGCAACCCACCAGAATTTACAAGGTTATGACCATCTATATTGGTCATGATCAGCTAGAAATAAGGCAGCGGACTAGTGCTATCTGCTTTATGACCATTTCGTGTAAGGAAATTATGACCTTTCTGACCAAAATGGTCGTTATAGTTTAGGGTTTGGAGCCCCCGAACAGCTTTTGACCAATTGGTCTAAAATGGTCATAGATCTATGACCAATTCTTCCAGGGTCACTGACAGAAGGTCACTAGTTGACATATTTCTTGTAGTGCAAGGCCAGGCGGGCGCCAGCGCGCATTGTCCTCGCTTCCTCTTTGGTGGTAAGGGGGCGAGCGCATGTGACGAGTACCGATGCATCAGGCAAAGGTTTCCATATCGGTGCAACGAGACCAAGACCAGCAGGACGGCAGGACGGAGGTCACCGTGGAGCCCAAGACGGCGTCACCACCAGTCTTTGGCAGGCGAAGACTACTTTTGTCAGGATAGCTTGTACTAGTTGTGTCCCTTCAAACTGGCCGTTGTGGGATCCCTTCCCACTCAATATTTGGGAAGAGGACCAGGGCCTCTATAAATAGGACTAGCCACCGCAGTAGGAAGTGGGCGGGAACTGAGCCAACGGATCGAGACCTTCACCAGCTCACAAAGCACAAGAACACCTCTCCTCAAGAGTCTGTTCTTCCCTTGTACTGTTCATCACTAGCCCAAGAGGCAATCCACCACCACCACACTGGAGTAGGGCATTACACCACGTCGGTGGCCCGAACCAGTATAAATCTTGTGTCCCTTGTGTTGTGATCTCTTCTAGCTAGCCTTGAATATCGCGGTGAGGGTGAGGGCGTGGTTTGGTAGGAGGAAATCTTCGTGCGCACCCCAGTGTTCGAACCTCAAGGGTTTTGCCGGAACCCGAAATCTGACATTTGGCGCGCCAGGTAGGGGTGCGCCGGAGCTTTCCTTCCGTCGATCCGCACTTCGCCACCACCGTGCTTCACCCCCATGGCAAGCGCTGCTCTGCCCGCTCCGACGACCGATGCTAGCGATGGGGCCAGGGGGCTCCGAGCCTTGGCCCCCGCCTTACAACAGGTGCAGTGGCCGCCCAAGTTCAAGCCGGAGATGCCGCCGTGCTACGACGGCGCGGCGGATCCGGCGGTTTTCCAGCTGGCGTACGAGGAGGCCGTCCTCAAGGCTGGGGCGACGACAAGGTCATGGCCAACTAGCTTCCCATGGCCCTTGCTCGCGCGCCGCGCGCCTGGCTGCTCAACCTCCCCGGATCCACGGTGGCGTCTTGGGAAGAGTTGCGCGACCTCTTCACTGCGCGCTTCGTGGCACTGGTGCCTCACGTGGTCGTGGCCCTCCTCGGCGGCTCGCAGGCGCCGCCCTCGGATCGCCACGTCAAGCCGTTCCTTTGCCAGATCAGCGCCGTTTCCACGCGACAGGGGGCTCCCCCGGGCTGGATAGCGCCCAAAGCTAACCTGACCTTCGACTCGGGAGATCACCCCATCACCACCGTCGGCTCATCCGTGCTCCCAATGCTTTGCACGCCCACCATCTGCCATGTAGCTGTCACCAAGACCCTCGTCGACGGCGGCGCCGGCCTCAACGTGCTCTCGGTGGAGGCCTTCACCCACCTTCACGTACCACTCGAGCGGCTCCGCCCCAGCAAGCCCTTCTCCGGCATCGGCGGCGGCTCCTCCAGCCCCCTGGGATAGATCCGTCTCCCCATAACCTTCGGCACACGTGACAACTACCGCACCGAACTGGTCGATTTCGACGTCGCCCGCATCGGCCTCCCGTACAACGCCATCCTCGGGTACCCGGCTCTGGCTCACTTCATGGTAGCGACCCATCCGGCCTACAACCTCATGATGATGCCCAGGATCAAGGGCGTCCTCACAGTGGCTGGAGACACCAAGGAAGCGCTGATGACACTCAAGCTTGCCCTCAAGACCGTTGCGACGATGCAGCCCACCGACGCGGACACCTCCAAGGGCAAGAAAGCCGCACCAACCAAGAAGAAGCAGTTGTTCACTCAAGACAAGGCAGAAACGAAGCAGGTGCCAGTTGATGAAGACGGGTCGTCAGGAGCCACCTTTACCATAGGCGCCAATCTCGAGCCTGATCAGGAGGAGGCACTGGTGAAGTTTTTGTGCGCAAACAAGGAGTATTCGCCTGGGAGCCCGATCAGCTGGTAGGGGTCCCAAGAGGAGTGATTGAGCATCACCTGAAGGTGTGCCCCAATGTACGCCCCGTGAAGCAGAGGGCGCGGTGGCAGTCCACGGAGAAGCAGGCTTTTATCATCCAAGAGACCCGCAAGTTGGAAACAGCGGGTGTCATTCGCAAGGTTCGGTACCCCGAGTGGCTAGCAAAACCTATCGTTGTGCCGAAGAAAGGCGGTAAGGAGCGCATGTGTGTTGACTTCACCAACCTCAACAAGGCCTACCCCCAAGATCCGTTCCCGCTCCCACGCATCAACCAAATCGTCGACTCCACCACCGAGTGCGATTTGCTGTGCTTCCTGGATGCGTTTTCAGGATATCACCAGATCAAGATGGCGGTAGAAGATGTGGAGAAGACAGCCTTCCTGACCCCGTGTGGGGTGTACTGCTAGACTTGCATGCTGTTCGGGCTGCGCAACGCAGGCGCCACCTTCCAGCGGCTGATGCACATTGCCCTGGGTCGGCAGCTCGGGAGAAACACTGAAGCTTACGTCGACGACATTGTGGTAAAGTCTCGGGAGGCAAGAGCCTTGATTCCGGACCTGGAGGAGACCTTCGCGAGCCTCCGCCAGGTGGACTTGCGACTCAACCCGAAGAAGTGCGTGTTTGGAGTCCCTTCCGGCAAGCTGTTGGGCTTCCTCGTGTCCCACAGGGGGATCGAGGCCAACCCAGAGAAGGTCAAGGCAATCGAAGACATGAGTCCACCGCAAACCCTCAAGGAGATGCAGAAGCTTGCTGGTCGCGTGACTGCATTGGGACGCTTCAGTTCCAAGCTGGGAGAGCGCGCCCTACCCTTCTTCAAGCTGATGAAGAAGAAGGGCCCATTTGAGTGGACCCCGGAGGCCGAACAAGCATTTCGAGACCTCAAGAGATACCTGACCAGCCCTCCAGTGATGGTGGCACCTCGACCTCTCGAGCCCTTGGTGCTCTACCTATCTGCCACACCCCACTCCGCCAGCACAGCGCTGGTGGCCCTCAGAGAAGAGCGCCAGGTCAAGGGCCCGCCAAGTGGAACCACCAGGCTGGCCGAAGCAGCACGGCACCAAGGTGATGCTCCTGAAGCAGCGACTGCTTCGGCAGGCCGCCAAGCCCCTGAAGCCGAAGACCCCAAAGAGACACCTCAACCCACGAGAGCCAAAGACTCCAAAAGCTCTCCTCCCTCGTCGAGCACCCGGTGTACTTCGTCAGCACGGTGCTACAAGATGCGAGGGCACGATACCCCACGCCTCAGAAGCTCCTGCTCGCGCTCCTGGTGGCCTCGCGAAGCTGCGCCACTACTTCCAGGGTCACCCCGTCAAGGTCGTCTCAGCTTACCCGCTGGAGCAGGTGCTCAGGAGCCCCAATGCTGCGGGACGAGTTGCTGAATGGAACATCGAGCTGCAAGCATTTGACTTAGAGTTCAGCACGACTAGGGTCATCAAGGGAGCCGCGCTCGCCAATTTCGTAGCATAATGGACGGACGCCCCAGAGCTTGAAGTAGGCGAGGATAGGTCTCTCTCGCCGGGGAGTGAAACGCCAGACGGCTGGGTTATGTATTTCGATGGCGCCTTCGCGCGCCAGGGCGCGGGGGCTGGAGCAGTGCTCATCTCACCCACTCAGGATAAGCTCTACTACGCTGTGCAGTGCTGCTTCCAGCAGGGCGAGAAGGTCTCCAACAACATAGCAGAGTACGAAGGCCTCATAACTGGCCTGAAGGCTGCAGCGGCCCTGGGGGTGAAGAGCCTCACCATCAAGGGCGACTCACAGCTCCTCGTCAACTTCTCCAACAAGATATACGAGCCGAAGGACGAGCACGTGGAGGCATACCTCACTTAGGTTCGCGAGATGGAGAAACAGTTCCTGGGCCTGGAGTTGCAGCACGTGCCCCGCGGCACCAACAAGGAAGCCGACGACATCGCCAGGAGGGCATACAAGCGACTGCCCCAAGAGCCCGGCGTCTTCGAGGAGCGGCTCTTCAAGCCGTCGGCAACACCACCACTTTCAAGGACGGCGCAGCCTCGGGAGGAGCTCCCACAGCCACCTGCTACGGGAGCCCCGGGCTGTGGCTAGACCTCGGGAGCGCGTTTGCTCTTGGCGCTCGAGCCTCAGGAGTGATGCTGGACCAAGCAATTCAAGGAATAATTGACGCAAGGGATGCTGCCGGAGAAGGAGGAGGACGCCGAGCGTGTGGCCCGACAAGCCATGGCATACTTCATCTAGGACGGTGAGTTATACAGGAAGCGGCCAAATGACGTTTCCCTGTGCTGCATCGCCAGGGAACAGGGGAAAGAGCTGCTAGCTGACATACACGGCGGGGACTGCGGGCACCACTCATCATCGCGAACCCTCGTTGGCAAGGCATTTCGCAGCGGATTCTACTGGCCTATGGCGCTCAACAACACGACCGAGATGGTGAAGTCCTGCGAGGCCTGCCAATTCCACGCCAAGCAGATCCATCAGCCGGCTCAGGGCCTCCAGACCATTCCACTATCGTGGCCATTCGGAGTCTGGGGACTGGATATCCTGGGTCCGTTCCATCGAGCGCCTAGGGGCTACCGCTACCTCTACGTCGCCATCGACAAGTTCACCAAGTGGGCGGAGGTAGAAGCCGTCCGCACCATCCTAGCTGGCTCCGCGGTCAAGTTCAAGGGTCTCGTGAGCCGTTTTGGGGTCCCCAACCGCATCGTCACTGATAACGGCTCGCAGTTCACCAGTAATCTCTTCAAAACGTACTGTGCTAACCTTGGAACGCAGATCTGCTACGCTTTAGTGGCGCACCCCCGGAGCAACAGTCAAGCCGAACGCGCCAACGCGGAGGTCCTGAGAGGCCTCAAGACCAGGACCTTCAAGAAGAAACTCGAAGTCTGCGGCAGGGGCTGGCATGACGAGCTCCAGTCAGTGCTGTGGTCCATCCGCACCACCGCCACCAAGCCGACGGGTGAGACCCCGTTCTTCCTCGTATACGGAGCAGAAGCAGTTCTCCCTCATGAGGTCAAGCATCGCTCCGCACGGATCCTCGCGTTTGATGAGATGCAGCAGGACGCCAGGAGGGGGATGGACCTCGTACTGGGGGAGGAACGCCGCCGTGAAGCCACGCTACGGGCGGCAAGATACCAGCAGGCGCTGGGGTGGTACCACTGTCGCAGCGTCCGCTCCAGGACGCTCAAGGTGGGTGACCTCGTCCGGAGGCGGGTGCTCTCCAGGGAAGGGTTGCATAAGCTCTCACCCATGTTGGAGGGCCCATTCAAGGTCGTCCACGTCTCCAGGCCCGGTGCCGCGCGCCTGGAGACGTAGGATGGGTTACCCATCCAGAACGCCTGGAACATCCAGCACCTTCGGAAGTTCTACCCATGAAGAAAGGCCCGGCGCCTGTGAACAAGGCCCAGTGCCTGTGAAGGTCTCCGCTCGTGAAACTCTCACGTAATAATGAGTGGGGCTGTACATGCCCCAGAGTGTCAGGAGTGCCGCCCTTGGGCCTCGGGGGCTCCCTCCCACGTCCTAGTGGCAGCACTTAGCTCCGCGCTGGTGAGAAGACATGAAGACTAGACTAGGTGCCGGACGCGGCTTTTCATTTGCTTTCCGTAGTTGGCTTGCCCCTCTTTAATTGAAGTTTGCTTCTGGTGTTCTTTGCTGGTTTGGTTCCATTGCCTTCTGCCTCCGTTTTCGCCTTCAGTTTAGCCTGTACTCTCTCTCTCGTACCTCGCGAGGGGCCTGAACAGGTACCCTCATGAGCTTCCTCTTTTCTGTTTTTCGCGAGGCACCCTCGTTCGAGCCCGCAAGCTGGCGCACCTCTCTCAATCCGTGCCCCACGGGTACCGCGATACGAAGCGCTGGGCCATGGCCAGCGGCGCCGACGACCAAGGCTTGGATCTCCTAACAAATTTTTGCAGTTCCTCCTCGCCAGGTGCTGAGAAATGCGCACCTCGCGAGGCGGAAACTACTTCAAGCGCGTCAAGCTAACTTTTTCCTATGTGCCTACATAAAACATTGACATTGCAACGCGGCACGGGAATGAGAAACACAACATAACAATTTGGAAATCATAGTTTGTTGCACGCCCCCACGGGGGACCATACTTGTCTCTCTCAATGCAAGAAGGAAAAGAAGAATGAAATTAAAGTGGTGCGTGCCCCTGTCGCGCTCTCAGTCGGACCCTTCCTCGTGCTTCATGGGGGCGCGACGACGAGATGACCCGCTGCCGCCTTCGAAGAGGGCGCGGCGGCTGGTCATAACTGCCGCTGCTGGAGCTGTCGCCGGAGGAAGAGCCGCCGTAGCTGGACGAGACGGGGTCGGCACCAAGGGCGGGTTCGCCTTCATCCTCGTCACGACCAACGCCAAGGCCGAGCACCTCGTCGCCGTCGTTGACCTCGGGGCAGCACCCGACGCGGCGACCATCTTCCCCAAACACCCTCACATAGAGGGTCGCGTCGCCATCGTACTTGAAGTGGAGGGAGCACCTCCTGCCAGGCCGCGCGCGTGGGCAAACGTCTGCCAGCCACGGGCCAGGGCTATGTTGCCCATGACGGAGACCTCAACCGCAACCCAGGAAGCCCTGCTGCAGCAGCCGTCCGCCTGCAGTCGGAGCCCGCCCGGACCTGCGGCCGACAGCTCATCGGTGAAAAAGCGCGGAACCTGAAGCCAGTTGCCGGCCGGGTTCTCCGACCACACGACGAACTCCGGCAGCACCTCCTCCGAGTGGAAGCGTGGCCGGGGAGGCCGCGCGCCCACGGCACGCCTTCCTTCACCAACAGGGCCGACACGACCAGGGTGCCCCCACCACGTGAAAGCGGCACTGCCGCAGCTGCGGGGGGCCATGGCGGGGGTTGCGGTATGCTTGCGGGGACCGCCGCATCCACGCTTGGGCGCCGGAGAGCCGGGCCCCTCCTGGCGAGCCTTCCCCTTCTCCGCAGCCGAAAACCTCTTCATAGGTGCCATTGGTGTCACTACTGGCAATGGAGCAGGGGAGCGGAAGCAAACGGAATGGGAAGAGATGGGCGACGGGGCCTCTGCCCCCCTCCCCATTTATAGCAGGAGGAGGCCAACCGTCGACCCCCACGATCATAGGTAATGATAACCCTCTCTGCATGCAGTAGGGACTCGTCAAGTCAGGCAGTTGCCGAGGCAGCGTGGGGAAGCGGAGACGCCCATGTCCAATCAATCGCCACGTGTCGAGTAGGGCCGCAGGCTGTTGGGGCCCGCGGCGCTCCGCACTTGCCCTTTGGCTTCGCCTCGAAGCCAAGTCCGAGCGCGCCTTGGGGCCGGGGGCTACTGTCGGTGTTCTAGGAACGGGGGTCCCCAGACTTGCCTGCCTGCGGCCCACGGCGTGGCTCCACAAGTGGGCCCATATGGCCCATCTTCACAAATAAGTACTCAAGATCCTCGCGAGGGGACCAAGCCTCGCGAGGCGGACGACACAAGACCTCCTCAGGGACGACCTCACCAGGCTGGCTCGCGAGGGGCGGAGAGATCAAGGCAAGGGGTACCTCGTGAGGTTTCCCGTGACGTAAGCCATGACGACCAAGGCCAGGCGGGTGCCAGGCGGGCGCCAGCGTGCAGTGTCCTTGCTTCCTCTTTGGTACTAAGGGGGCGAGCGTAGGCGATGAGTACCGAGGCATTAGGCAAAGGTTTCCATATCGGAGCAACGATACCAAGACTAGCAGGACGGCAGGACGGAGGTCACCGTGGAGCCCAAGACGGCGTCACCACCAGAGCCTTTGGCAGCCGAAGACTACTTTTGTTAGGATAGCTTGTACTAGTTGTCTCCCTTCAAACTGGCTGTTGTGGGATCCCTTCCTGCTCAATATTTGGGAAGAGGAAGAGGGCCTCTAAAAATAGGACTAGCCACCGCAGTAGGACGGGGGCGGGAACTGAGCCAACGGATCAAGACCTTCACCAGCTCACCAAGCACAAGAACACTTCTCCTCAAGAGGCTGTTCTTCCCTTGTACTGTTCATCACCAGCCCGAGAGGCAATCCACCACCACCACACTGGAGTAGGGTATTACACCACGTCGGTGGCCCGAACCAGTATAAATCTTGTGTCCCTTGTGTTGTGAGCTCATCTAGCTAGCCTTGGAGATCGCGGTGAGGGTGAGGGCGTGGTTTGGTAGGAGGAAATCTTCGTGCGTACCCAAGTGTTCGAACCTCAAGGGTTTTGTCGGAACCCGAAATCTGACACACCCCATCACGCCCAATCCACCACCGCCCTCCTCTATCACGTCGGAGCTGGTACCCTGACATCGTCCTCCAATGCAACCACAATACCCTCAAGGACTTAGCAGCTGAAGCCGAGGCAGAGCTGCCTCCATGACACTGACGCCGACGTGCGCCATACCGGAACCACTTCGACCACGCCGTCCTACGCCTAATCGCTGCTGCTCTACTGTCACAACTGTCCACCGCACCGAAGTTGTTCCCACTACGCCATCATTCCCCACCTCGGATCTGCTTCCCGCCGCCGACAGACGGCATTGCACCACACTCAACAACTTGGCCATGGGTTCGTCATCCAAGGCTCCACCGTCGTCCACAACATCTTATTTCCAGCGAACCACAAGAAGACCGCTGGAACAACAGAAGGAGGACACGGCACTGCCAGCAGAAAGAGGTACTCCTCTTTCCTTATTCGTGCAAATCTTACGTCTCTTTTCACACCATATTCATCACACAAAAGAAACTAGCTGAGCGCTTCTTATTGCACCTTCTTCGTGATACTAAGTGCACAAGGTCCCCCCCTTTACTATTTCACCTCAGCTAGAGGTCATCCGCCCGCCTAGATTTCCATTCGGGGTCATTTGGTTCACAATTAAAAGAAGAAGCACCTGCTTAGGCGCGCGGGGCACCTAGTCCGCCTGTTCGCCGGGGAAGCAGCGCATCGGTGTCTATCATAGGGGTGTGGGGCGCAGGAGCTGCTTTCACTGGATCTAGAGGTCAGCGGGGCTTAAAGGGATGGCCAGGGCGGTGCCTAGCACGGCGGTGCGGTGAGGTTGAAGGGAGGGCGGAGGCAGGGGACTGGGCCGGTGGTCACTGGCGTTTCGAGGAAGATCATCGACACTGAGTGGCTAGAGGTATATGAAGGTGATCTGCCCGTTCTTTGTACATCAGACGGTGCAGAAAAATGGACTGGCCTATTTGTTTTCAGTCAACTGTTATTTTCATAGGACCACAGCTTGTGGTCTAGAGGAGTATCTGCATTTCCCTGCCATCCCTGTGCTCATATCTCAAAATCCTATAATCTAATTTCGTGTGCCATGCATGTTGAAAAGTTATCATATGTCTCTTGTCATTTATTTCTCACCCACGTGCTATCTGCTACTTTTACAGTGTTCTACTTGAGCACACACTTCACCCCTACTCATGGTAGCGTTCTTGTATGCATGGGTATTTGAGACTCTGACGCACTGTTGATAAATTCACGAAAGAAAAGATAGAAGTCGCTCTAGTCTAATTCGAGTATAAGCACTAAGCGTTTCAGCGCTCTAAAGGGTGCAGTGTTAGCAGATGGAGACAGTAAATGTAGCTCTGTAGTTGATGATCTCAATTGCCACACACAACCATCCCAGGTGCTTGCTTTCACTTCACACTGTCAAATGTGGTTGCATGTTGCATATGGTGTCTAGCTTGTATTGCTTCCAATTTGGTTAAATTGCATCTGCTTTACACATTATTAGGGATGTAAAAGGATCGGATCAGGTCGGATAATGCTTTTACCATATCCTTTACCATATTTTTCTGTCGGATTCGGAGCGGAGCGGATAATGACCCGATGCGGATTATATCAGACTACGGATGAGGAGCGGATTCGGAGCGGACTCGGACCGAATACGGGCAAAAAATATTAGATAATATGTGCAAAGAAACATGATTTTATTCTTTTATGCCAACAATATGAGATCAGTGCATTAAAAAATCATAAATTCATAGTATTTTGTAGTCTAATAAGATCAACTCTACTCTATCTTTTTAGGGGGAAGAGATGAAGCCTACTCGACCACTACAAACTTAGTGCTCATCTTGTACGTGCATCATCGCATGCAAGGAATCAATACCAGTGATACTGATCGCTCAATATTCCTACGTATATTTATGTGGACCACTGTCCCGACGCACTGCCGAAGTCGCAGACCGCCGTCTCCGTGTATATGTACGTAGACCACCATCTCGACGCTCCGTCGGCGTATATGTACGTAGACCGCCGTCTCGACACACCGCCAGCGTTTATGTACACAGACCATCGACGTATATGTGCATCACTTAGGGCCGCAAGTGGAGTGCTCATTGTCATCTATGTGTGTAGATCATGGCCGTGAGCAACACTAATTTTGCTGCGCAGGGTGACCTACCTGACTACCCACCACGACTAGCTGTCATGTAGAGGTAGCATGGCGTAGATGCATACCTAACTTGGACGCCTAAACTTATGTGAATCATTTTGCATCTAAAAAAATCATGGAACGTCAAATAGAGTATTCGTGCTCACCTCCGTTGCTTAGACCGGCGCCGACATCTTTTCCTGTTGTGATGGACAACCATCCTTCCGGGGAGATGTGGCCGCTGCTGGCGGCGCAAGACAAGACCACGTTGCGATGACCATGGTCGACGACTACCTGTGAATTGTGGTCGTCTCGTACTAGGGTTAGGTTAAATTCTATTTATATGTGGTGATTTTAATTAGTGGTCCACGTAGGTATTTAGGCTTCTCAATTGGGCTAAATTTATCGTATAATCCTATTTGACAACCTCGGATAATCCATAAAAAATACCAGATAATTCATATCCGCTGGATATTACCAATACCATATCCTCCAGTTGACCAAAATCCGTATCCGCATCCATATCCATCGGATTTGTGAAAGTGCATACCATATCCTTAAAAATGGATGTGGAAGTGGATTCGGAATGGAAATTATCCATACCATTTACATCCCTACACATTATACCTTTGATAATGGCATGCCTTCCTAGTTTTGATACATACTACATCTGTCTATTAACCATGTTCTGACATCAAACTAATGCTCTTGTGTATCCCTCATCAATCACTTATGATGAGATAGTCACCCCAGTGGGTTACTATGAGACGCGCTACTCTTTTAAAGAGTGCAGTGTCATCCTCCCCACATGATTCTCAAGAAACAGCAAGGCTAAATGAAGATAGTCAATGTAGCTTTGTAGTTGATGACCGCAATTCCCCTACACCACCATCGCAGGTGCTTGCTCTTACTTGGCAATGTGATATGTGGTTGCATGTTGCATATGGTATCTACCTTGTAATGCTTCTAATTAGGGTAAATTGCATCTGCTTAGTTAACATATTATACTTGTGAATAGGACAAGCCTTCTTGTTTTTGGTACATACTATGTCTTTCTATTAACCATGTTCTTACATCAAACTACTTTTCTTGTGTATCCCTCATCAATCACTTCTGACGAGACACCTTCAAATTGATAGTGTAATATTGGTTGCATCTTGCATATCATTTCAAGCATGTATTGCCTCTAATTTGTTGAAATGCCACTTATAATTAGACACTTCTAACTTGGTAGATTGATTTTGCTTGGATCTTTCATATCGTGTCTAGCTTGGATTGCTTCCAATTTGTTGAAATGCCTTCTGCTTAGCATTTTTCGTACATATTCCATCCTCCTACAATGTGGTTTCCTTACATAAAAGTTGTGTTCATCAGTATCATGCATCAACGAATTTGGAAGAGCGAATTTCATTCCTTTTTCTTGTGTGTTTGACTTGACAAGGCAAAATCTAAAAGGATGAATGCACAGGATGTTGGTTGTCCTCACACCTAACACTACTTCCGAAGCACTGCTGACACAACAGGATTTGGCAAGATCAGATAAAAATCTTGAGCATCAACACCAAGACGGTATCTGACCGAGTCAAGTTGCAGTTGCATGCTCCTTTATATGTACTTCATAGTTTGATGTGCACTAACACTTCCCATATTCGTTGTTTAACTAGCACCATGGCGCAAGCGGAAACAGGGATCAGGGATAATGCTTGACATATTAACAAAATCTAAAGGAGGAAGAATGGAGATCCATTTTGATGCAGGTTCAAAAAGGCCACATGATGCTATATAGTCAGCCAAGTTAGTATTAGAGGCAGCCGTTGCCGTTAGGTGTCATGCACGTATCCTCCCAACGTGGATCTAGTACATGAATGAGAAAGAAGATACCCAGTTTAACACCTTCCTTGACCATTTATCCGTAAGTAATGTTATTCATCGCAATTTGTAATATTGTCTTGCTCTGTCCCATACTTTCTAGCTTCGTCCTAATGAGACTCACATTCTTTTTTCAACAGATGAGGTTCAAGTTGGATCCGAAAGATGATGCAACTAAACAAGCACTCACTCATGTTTTTCAGTCTGCTCTGTGACAGTATCATTATCACCTTAGAGAAACTCACTTTGAAGGCAAGGCTAACAATGAAATCGCCCAAATATGTCCAATGGAATATATTATGGATGAAGACTAGACAGCCCTTGTTAAACACTGGTCTGACCCAAAGTATCAGGTAGGGTATATGTATTTGATCAGATCACATATTGAACTTGTAGTTACGTATGTGCCTTACAAGTCTATCTTCTTCTAGGCTAACTATTTGAAGATCAAGGCCAACCGTTCTAAAGTGAAATTCCAACAAACAACACGATCTCGTAGCCATATTGCACACTGCTAGGCTCTTGTAAATAGTTGCTAGTTCCTTCTTTTTTCTGTGCCATATTATCGTATCTATATTGACTTGTTCCAAATACAGAGGAAAGGCCATGCGGACCAAAAAGAACATGAACCGAATGCAGTGCAAATCTCAATAGTTGCCACACCAGCAAGATGAAGGGCGTGAGCACACCAGTTCAAGCCGCTGTTGTAAGTCCTTACTCCTCATGCCTTTGAACTACTTGTTACTGTAACGTGTTCATTTAACTGCTTGGTTTGCAACCAATGTCAGTT
The DNA here is from genome assembly GCF_002575655.3 of Aegilops tauschii subsp. strangulata. Classification (NCBI taxonomy): domain Eukaryota; kingdom Viridiplantae; phylum Streptophyta; class Magnoliopsida; order Poales; family Poaceae; genus Aegilops; species Aegilops tauschii. Next base: position 364,456,940 of record NC_053035.3, on the reverse strand, counting down.
ACTATGTTCACTTTTATACACAGTTGTCTTAATGTATCATTTCACCTTACATGGTTTAAAAGAGAGGAAGGAATTTCTTTTGGTCTTGATCTGTAATCTAGTTGTGATCTTCACATGCCCACACAATGATACAATAGCATGTTTGTTTGATATATGTTTGCCTGTGATATGATGATGTCATACTATGTTCATCCTACTTTAAACCATGTCTCTTTATCCTTAGATGTCAATGAATGTGAGGAAATAGACAATACAATAGGCATGCTACATGGACATATGTTCCGAAAGTGATTTTATTATGTAGTTGGCACTACAATACATACTAATGTATTACAGTAGTTCACCAAAATAAGTTATGTATAAACGTGAAACCTATTTTGTTTGTTTTTATCTTATTAGTAACTTATCTGGTACACTAATCAAGAAATTCAAAATTTCAGCAAGCTATGGAACAAATGATTGAACAGCCACAACCACCTGAAGGTGACGAGGCTACCACAAGCACAATGTCACCTCTTGCTGCAGTGCATCAGTATCTCTCCACTAATAGTGCAAAAAGCACCTTCATGCGTGATTTTGGGTTGGTTGTCAAGGTAACCTCATCCAAATCGCCTACTAAACAAAATCTTCCGGCTAGACAGAGTGGCATATCTGTGCTCCAAACACAAGTCCAATCCATTATGGAGTGTCAGGGGTGTCGTGTGACATATGCCAAAGGATGGCTTATCATGGAGGGGGCTAATAATATGTCGTCGGTGCGAGGAAACGGGATAAGGCGCAAACATGCCCGCCGGCGAATCTTACCCAGTTTCGGGGCTCTCCTAGGAGATAACACCCCTACTCCTGCTCTGCGGGGTCTCCGCATGATCACTCAAGCAACGATGGTGGCTACAAGCTTGCTCCTTGAGCTGTTTCTCTAGAGGGGGAAGAAGAACAAGGCTAGCCCTTGCTTCCTTTCTCTATACGTGGGTGTGGGTGGACTGAGGTCTGAACCCTTTGCATGGGTGCCTTGGGAAGTTTATATAGTCCTACCCCAGGGGTAGAAAGGTAATCTAGCCGGGTGTAGGACCCGGCTGTCAGTGTCTGTGGTCGCCGGCTTCTCCGCTGGCCGCTGGGGTCCGCCACCTGGTGGGTCCCGCCGGCTGTCTCATACTTCGCCGACAGGCCGCACCCGCCGCTAGCGGGTCCTGCCGGCTGCTGAGTACTGTGGCAATGCCACTGATGACGTGTGCTTTGTCGGGGAAGGGTGGCTACAGTACCGCCGCCTCGCGGGCGTTCACTGTAGCCATTCCCCATCTCTTCTGATTAATGGCGCATAGACTTTGAGGGATGGGGAGGGCTGCCTGCTAGGAGTCGGCCTCCCCCATGCCGACTGGTTGGGGCTCGTCGCGTTCTGGCTTCTCGCTGATAGGTTGGGCCTGCCATCCGTAGGCCGTACCGACAACCCGTAGTGGGGGCATGGCCTCCCCCGTTATGGGTGATGTCATGGGCTGCATGGCAACAGTGTTGTGCCGGGCAGGGGATGTCCACCCAGTACGCCGCACTGTGGCCAGGCTCTGCCCTGGATTCGGGGGTGGCAGGCTGCATTATAACCACGCCCCTTCTCGTCGTCTTAATGTGGCGCAAACTTCAAGGGGGCGGAGGGGGGCCGCCTCCTAGGAGCCGGCCTCTCTGGAGGCCACCTGGTAGGAGTCGGCCCACCTCAAGGCGGTCTTCTGGGAACTGCCGCCCTCTAGCAGTCGGCCCCTTGGACCAGCCGGCCTTGAGAAGACGGCTCTTCGTCTTCGAGGCTTCAGGGGTGCAGCCAGCCCCGATGTCTTGAATCGCCATGGGGAGCAGATGAGGCTACCCATGGTCATTTACTCCAACAGTAGTCCCCGAAGCTGGTGGGGCACCGCGGCTGAAAAAGGCGAGGAGCTTCAGCAGCTTCCTACTCCGAGTGCTCTGATTGATCTTGCTTTGTCCGTCTTTTGAAGCGCCGACTGCTAGGAGCCGGCCGTGGCCAGGCAGGCCACCTGATAATTTCGAAATGTCGCGGCGGGAGCCTGGTGGCGCGCCAGCCAGGTGCCAGGCTCACCGCCCGCTGCATGAGTGCCATGCAGCACCAGCCAACCGGGCCGGCCTGCTAGCCCACGCGCGCGACGGGACATCACCGCTGGCTGGGGCCCGCCACTACCGGGCCTCGGCGCGCGTGCGGATCCGGTGCGGCCGAGGTGGGCGGTTTAGATTCCGTGGCACAATTACTTCGCGTCGTTACCGCGCGGTAAATGCGGGGTCGTGGGGTCATGGGTACAGTTAATCCCACGATCCCCATGCCCCATCCCATCGGCTTCGCAGCCCGTGGCTATAAGTAGGGGGAGGAGGGGAGCGGCGCTAGCACGCGCGCCCTCCTCTCCCTTTGCCATTTTCTTCCTCTTCTTCTCCTTCACTGCTGCCGCACGCCCGCACCATGCCGAAGTGCTGCCGCGGCCCGTCGTCGCAGAGCCCATCCTCTCAGCCGCGCCACTGCTTCACCGCAGGCTTGCGCATCTGTCGCCGCGCCACGCCTCTGTTGAACTCGAGCTCCCATGGCGCGTGAGCGGGTCGGTGACTGGGACGGCTCAAACGTCCTCGAAGACCACATGGCTTTCCTCCGCAACACGCGGCGGTTGCCCGGTAAGGGCTACGTTCGAGCACGCGTTCCGCCCGCGAAGGAGATTTCGCTGGCGCCGGAGGATGGCGAACGCATCATCTTTCTGTCGCACTTCCTCCACGGTTCGGCTTGCCGGCGAGCGGCTTCCTCCGTGCCTTTCTTCAATTCTACGGACTCCAGCCCACCTCACACTGAACACGGTGGTGCTGCTGTCGGCCTTCGTCACGCTTTGCAAAGGCTACCTCGGCATTCTCCCCACTCTCGAGCTTTGGGGGGAATTCTTCTACACCAAGCTCGGCACCGCCGCCAAGAACAAGGCGGCTCAGTGCGGAGCATTCATCGTGGTGCGGTGCCTGGGTGCTGGGAATTGCATTTCGGCCGTCAGCTTAACGCAGTCAGTCCAACTGTGGCAAAAATCATACTTCTATGTCAGGAACGTCAACCCGGTGATCGACTTTGTCAACCTGCCGGCTGAGCCCCGCACCAACTAGACCTTCAAGCTAAGGACGCTGTCAGCCGCCTCTGCCGCCGCTGTCGCCCGGCTCAGGGTGTTGATGGAGTCAGAGGGCCTCAAAGCCTTGGACTTGCTGACCGCCTTTGTGGAGCGTCGGGTTCTCCCTCTTCAAGGCCGGCCTCATCTGATCAGATGGATGAGCAGGCATCGAGACCCGTGCCGGACGTCCACCAGGGAGATGCCGGCCACGGAGGTGGCCCGCCTGGTGAACGAGATCTTGAACTGCAAACTCTCGGAGTCGGAGTGGCAGTTTGGTAAGCGGCCGTATTCCCGCGCAAACCCGCCGCCTGCGGTAAGCTCTCAACTCTTTTTTCTCTTTTCTATGTCGGGCACTGCTTTGCCGCCTGACCAGTCGGTCACGCTGCAGCTCCTCACGACTCAGCCGGCAGCCGACGCCCTGGAGCAGGGCCAGGAGTACCTGCGGGACTGATCTATGAGTGATGCGGACGACCCCGACTTGGGGGCGGCCGCCATGGGAGAAGACAACGTGACAGGCGGTGGTGACGGAGCAGGTGATTCCGGAGGAGGAGGCAGCCTCGAGGACTGGCCAGACGACGACGAGGAGGAGCACGCGCAGCACCGCCCGCTGGTCGCCAACAGGGTGGGGGCGAGCTCCTCAGCAGCGCCGACTGCACCAGGCGGCATACCAAAGCGCCGAGTCGGCTCGCAGCTGCAAGGCGGCCGGCAAAAGAAACCCAAGGGCTCGGCCGCAGCTACCAGGCAGGAGGAGGCCAACGCAAAGGAGGCCCAGTTCCAAAGGGCCCCGAAGCAGCCGCCAACGGTGTCCACGTAAGAGCTTGTCTTTTCCTATGTTTTCCTTTGTCTTTTTCGCAAACTCCCTCTGAGTTCTTCTTGTCTTGCTTGAACAGGGCCCCACTCTCCCTTGAGCGGTCGGCCTCCGCCTTCATCATTGGGGGGACGCAGGGCTCCGCCAACACCCACCGCGTGCACCCACCCGCTGACCTCCGGGAGGCGACGAAGAAGAACGCGCGGGAGGCGCGCGAGGAGCGGGAGGAGGCGGAGCGACAGAGGGAGGCGGCCAAGGCGCCGCAGGAGGAGGCAGACGCGGAGGCCAAGGCCCAAGCCGACGCCGCGGCCAAGGCCCAAGCGGACGCCCCGACCAAGGCCCAGGCGTACGCGGCCGCCAAGGCGCAAGCGGAGGAAGCCGCACGCGGCCAGACTCCACAGCTCATCGTCCCCCTGCTTTCCATGCCGCCGGCGCCAGAGATCCCGGCGCCGACTGGAGGAGCCGGCGACAACTAGCCAGTCATCGAGAGGGAGGGGGTGACGCGGTCCTCCTGAGGACGGAGGTACTCCAGCAAGCGACAACCGCCGAGGCCCAGGGCAGTCGGCCTGATGTGCCACCGACGCCTCAAGTTGGTGGCGAGCTTGTGGTGGGGGCGACCCCCGTGGCCCGCACTCCGGCGCATCGGCGCCACGGCCTCAGGTGATCGGGGCCTCGAGCTCGTCAGCCCCAGAGGTGGAGGCCACTAGTGCCATCCGGGGGACGTCTGGGGGTGGGACGAGTGTCCTGAACAAGGCTGCACATGAGGTCCAGTCCCTGCTTCAGGCTCAAGGCACCGCCCTCCAGAATTACACGTAGGCGTTCCTGGTGTCGCGAGACGCCGTCCGCGTATGCTACTTGATGGCTTGTTTCTGATTCTTGTAATTTTCTTGAATTCTTCTATGGGGGCGCGCCAGCGCACCCACTGGGTGTAGCCTCCTAGTTCCGGGCCGGCTGCTGAGCAGGCGGTTCGAAACTTAAAGGTAAGTTCCAAGTGCTGACCCTTTCTTTTCTTCTGTTGTCTTTATTGTAGGATTACCACAACATCCGTGTGGCTGCCTTCAACACCCAGGTCCAAGAGCTGGCCAAGCGGATCGCAGCCTTGTCCGACAGCCGGAGTAAGTTTCCGCTCTTCGTTCTCGCTGGGGCGCGCCAGCGCACCCGCGGGGTGTAGCCCCCGTGATTCGGGCCGAGTGTTGAGCAGTCGGGTCGGATATTCCGGCAACCACTTTGCTTTTTGTTGATTTGCTGATTGTCTTTTCTTTCTTGGCTTCTGCAGGAACCAACGCCACCTTACGGGAGCAGCTGGGCAAGGCTCAAACCGCGCTGCACGCCAAGGAGGAGGAGCGCATCAAGATGGAGCAAGGGGGCGACTGCCTACCCAAATAGCTAGCTGACCAGGCGGAGCTGCAAAAGCTCAAGTACGCGGAGGAGGCCCTCCAGGCCGAGTTCGAGACTCAGCGCTCGAACTGGGTCGAGAGGGAGAAGGCCCTGTCTGACGGCTAAGGCGAGATCGAGGACATGCTCGATGGTGAGTTGTCCTTCTCTTCCTTCTACCTATCAACCACTTCATACTTCTTTTTTCTTCTCGTGCAGAGTATTTCCCTGGTTACGTTGTCGCTGCCGGCCAAGCCGTCGAGGCTCACCGTGATGAGTGGAGGCTGGCTGGTGCAGACATTGCGCCCAACGCCCCTCGAACCCTCGCCGAGCAGCTGCTCGCCGTCCAAGCTTGTCTCCAGCCGGCGCATCGGGCTCTCCGCCGTCTATAGCGCGCCGGAGCCCAGGTGGTCTCCGTCCTCTGGCCGGGTGCTCGAATTCTGCGCACCCCTAGTCGGACCTCCGACTGGTTGAAGGTGGCCATCGGCCGCACCGAGGCGTGGAAAGGCTCCTCCGCCTGGGCAGGTGCACGCGGGGCCTTGGAGTTCGTCAAGGGGTGGTACCCTAGGCTGAACCTAGCCCAGCTGGCCACTCTCCGCGCTGAAGCCAGCGAAGAGTTGGCGGCGGTGGCGCCCGAGCTCTATCATCGCGCCGCGGCGATCGTCGAGTACATGGACACCATTGTCTTCCTCCCCGAGCTAAATGAGAGGGCGCTGAGGCGCCGCCCAACTGGTTGGGGCTGAACCCAGAGGACGGCGAGGACTCGATGGAGGAGATCGCCTCCAGCGATGAAGGCGAGGAAGAGGAGGACGAGGATGGCGAAGATGATGCGCCGGATGATGGAGACGACAGTCGGCCTCAGCCTGACCAAGTCTCGACCAACGGATAGTGCGCCGGTGAGCCAACTGCTGCCGGTGCTGACCAGGCCGAGACCAACCAGGCGGCCGTTCCACCACCCGGAGCCACGACCTCCGCCGACCCCTCCGATTCGGCTACTGCTCCTCTGGCCTAGGTGGCCAAGTTATCTTTTCTTTTCCTGTATTGTAATCTCTTGAACAAAATTGTTAAGTTTGTGTAGTTCCACCTACTAGGGGTGTATTCAAACTCTGTTGAATGCTCGCCGAGGGCCTTTTGCTATGTAAATTGTCTTTGCCGATTTCCAACTTGTCTTGCTTCTCTGCTCCTTTGGCTTTTCCCCTTGTCGCCTTCCCTTGGCTGCCGTCATGCCAACCGGACAACCGCTCAGCGGTCTGTGGCTGGGTCAAGTACTTGGCCATTTTGGGGAAGGCAAGTACTTTAGCCATAGGTAGAGCGTAGCAAGTTAAGTTAGAAACCGGCCGGCTGCTCAACAGCCGGTCGGCGAGGCGGGCAGCCGGCTTGGCCTATGGGAACGCTTTGGTCCTCAGCCATTTTTCATGTGGGCACCGTTTCCTGCCTTTAACTCCTGCCAGCCGGACAGTCGCTCTGCGAGCTGCGGCTTATGGCAAGAGAGGGCTTAGGTGCCAGCACACTACTTGTCCGACTGCAGGCAGCATTGACATTGTACAAGGCGGCAACCCCCCGGGCCGACTGGTCGAATGCGGTGCCAGGCAGAATAATGAAATGACACATTCATAGATAGAACTTATCATATAGATAAAAAGGGTAGCCCCCGAGTGCTCCTCGAGGGACCCGATGTCTTAGAGCTTAACGCAAAAGGTAGCTTGGTACATACTGAATCAACTGTAAAATCTTCGGAGGAGATTTGCATTCCATGGGCGCTCCGATTCCTTGCCCGAATCGTCTCCCTTGCGTGCTCTGGGCTTCTGTGCATCAATCAGGTAGTAGGAGTCGTTGCCCAATGCTTTGCTGACGATGAAGGGGCCTTCCCAAGGGGCAGAGAGCTTGTGCTGGCCGGCTGTTCGCTGGATCAGCCGGAGCACAAGGTCTCGCTCTTGGAAGGATCTTGGCTTGACCTTCTGACTGTGGTAGCAGCGCAAGCTCTGCTGGTAGATGGCGGACCGGCCAAGTGCCAACAGTCGTCCCTCTTCCAGCAGATCGACGCCGTCTTATCGTTCTTCCTTTGCCTCCGCTTCCGTGTACATGGTGACGCGAGGTGAGTCAAACTCAATGTCAGTTGGGATGACGGCCTCGGCACCGTACGCGAGAAAGAATGGAGTGAAGTCGGTTGATTTGTTCGGAGTGGTGCGGAGGCTCTAGAGGATGGCCGGCAGCTCATCAATCCAGCAGCCGGCCAAGCACTCCAGTGGCTCGACTAGTCGTGGCTTGATGCCGGAGAGGATGAGGCCGTTTGCTCGCTTGACTTGGCCATTTGACTGCGGATGGGAAATGGACATTAAGTCCAGTCGGATGCCCTGTGTCGTGCAGAAACGGGCCAAGGCTCCCTTGGCAAAGTTTGTGCCATTGTTGGTGATGATGCTGTGTGGCACACTGTATCGGACGGTTATATCTGTGATGAAAGTCACAGCCGTCGGACCGTTCATTTTCTTGATTGGCTTCGCTTCAATCCACTTGGTGAATTTGTCCACGGTGACAAGCAGATGGGTCATGCCTCCGCGTGCTGTCTTGAATGGTCCCACCATGTCCAGCCCCCACACAGCAAAAGTCTAGGTGAGGGGGATGGTCATGAGTGCAGAAGCCGGCAGATGTTGCTTGGAGCTAAATTTCTCGCACCCCTTGTAGTGTTTGACAAGATCCTTGGCGTCCTCCAAGCAGTCGGCCAGAAGAAATCATGGCGGAAAGCTTTGGCGACAAGGGATCTGGAGGCCGCGTGGTGGCCGCACTCGCCTTGGTGGATATCTTTGAGGATTGCTTGGCCCTTCTCTGGTTCTACGCAGCGGTGGAAGACCCTAGTCACGCTGCGTCTGACAAGCTCTTTGTTTACTATCGCGTAGACTCCTGCTCGGCGCTGCACTTGTCGGGCCGAGATCTGATCGGCCGGCAGCTCTCTGTTCACCAGAAACTTTAGGATGGGTTGTGCCCATGATGGTGCTTGGATTTCTTCTACTGCCACTACAACCACTTGTACTAGGGCGGTTGGGTTGGGAGGCGGCGGGTCGGAGTTGGCTGCCACTTGCTGCATCGTTGAAGTCCCCGGGCCAACTGCTGCAGCTCCCGGGCTGGGTTGTGAAGTCCCCAGGCTGGGTGTGACTATTGTAGTCCCCGAGCCGCTTGGTGAAGACCCCGGGCCGACTGCTGCAGCCCCCTGATAACCCACAAGTATAGGGGATCGCAACTGTTTTCGAGGGTAGAGTATTCAACCCAAATTTATTGATTCGACACAAGGGGAGCCAAAGAATATTCTCAAGTATTAGCAGTTGAGTTGTCAATTCAACCATACCTGGATAACTTAGTATCTGCAGCAAAGTATTTAGTAGCAAAGTAATATGGAAGTAACGGTAATGGTAGCAAAAGTAATATTTTTGGGTTTTGTAGTAATTGTAATAGTAGCAACGAAAAAGTAAATAAGCGGAGAACAATATGTGAAAAGCTCGTAGGCACTGGATCGGTGATGGAGAATTATGCCGGATGCGGTTCATCATGTAACAGTCATAACATAGGGTGACACAGAACTAGCTCCAATTCATCAATGTAATGTAGGCTGTATTCCGAATATAGTCATACGTGCTTACGGAAAAGAACTTGCATGGCATCTTTTGTCCTACCCTCCTGTGGCAGCAGGGTCCTAGCGGAAATTAAGGGATATTAAGGCCTCCATTTAATAGAGTACCGGACCAAAGCATTAACACATGGTGAATACATGAACTCCTCAAACTAAGGTCATCACCGGGAGTGGTCCCGATTATTGTCACTTCGGGGTTGCCGGATCATAACACATAGTAGGTGACTATAGACTTGCAAGATAGGATCAAGAACTCACATATATTCATGAAAACATAATAGGTTCAGATCTGAAATCATGGCACTAGGGCCCTAGTGACAAGCATTAAGCATAGCAAAGTCATAGCAACATCAATCTCAGAACATAGTGGATACTAGGGATCAAACCCTAACAAAACTAACTCGAATACATGATAGACCTCATCCAACCCATCACCGTCCAGCAAGCCTACGATGGAATTACTCACGCACGGCGGTGAGCATCATGAAATTGGTGATGGAGGATAGTTGATGATGACGACGGCGACGAATCCCCCTCTCCGGAGCCCCGAACAGACTCCAGATCAGCCCGCCCGAGAGGTTTTAGGGCTTGGCGGCGGCTCCGTATCGTAAAACGCGATGAATCCTTCTCTCTGATTTTTTCTCCCCGAAAGTGAATATATGGAGTTGGAGTTGAGGTCGGAGGAGCGTCAGGGGGCCCACGAGGTGGGGGGCACGCCCCGGGGGGGGGGCAGGCGCGCCCCCCACCCTCATGGACAGGGTGTGGGCCCCCTGACGTGGATTTTTCTTCCAGTATTTTTAATATTTTCCAAATAGATGTTCCGTGGAGTTTCAGGTCATTCCGAGAAGTTTTGCTTCTGCACATAAATAACACCATGGAAAGTCTGCTGAAAACAGCGTCAGTCCGGGTTAGTTCCATTCAAATCAGGCAAGTTAGAGTCCAAAACAAGAGCAAAAGTGTTTGGAAAAGTAGATACGACGGAGACGTATCACCCCCGGGCCGGGTTGTGAAGTTCCCGGGCCAGGTGTGACTGTTGTAGTCCCCGTGCCGCCTGCCGAAGTCCCCGGGCCGGCTGCTGCAGCCCCCGAGTCGGATCCGACTGCTTTATGAGGAGCCGACACGAAGATGGACTCAGATTCTGGGGAAGGCTTGATTGACGGCTTGCGGAGGCACTGAAGGGAGACGCCGGCTGGTATTGCTTGACGGGTGGAGCCGATCCGTGCCAGTGCGTCAGCTGGCTCATTTTCATTCTGTGGCATGTGAAGGAACTCGCACCCCTCAAAATATCCGCTGAGCTGCTGGACGAGGAAGCGGTAGCTCGCCATGTTCGCATCCTTGGCATCCCAGTCACCAGACGACTGTTGGACCACCAAGTCTGAGTCGCCGTAGCACAGGATCCGGCGGATGCCGAGTTCTTTGGCCAGCCGGAGCCCGTGTACGAGCGCCTCATACTCGGCCAAATTGTTGGAGGCGGCGAAGTGAATTTGCAATGTGTATCTGAGCTTGTCGCCTTTGGGAGAGGTAAGGACGATGCCGGCCCCCAAACCGGTGCGCATCTTCGAGCCATCAAAATGCATCCGCCAATGAGTGGAGTCCGGAGCTGGGGGTAGCTACTGGGTCTCGGCCCAGTCGACAAGGAAGTCGGCCAGTGCTTGGGACTTGATGGCGGTGCGCGGCTGGTAGAAGATGGTGTAGGGGCCAACTCGGTGGCCCACTTGGCCACTCGGCCAGATGCATCTCAGCTACCAATGATCTCAGCAAGTGGGGCAGTGCAGACAACTGCGATTGGGTGTTCTTGAAAGTATGGCTTCTGCTTCTTGGCGGCAAAGTGCATGCCATAGCACATCTTTTGGTACTGAGGGTAGTTCTGTTTCGAGGTTGACAGCACCTCGCTCAAATAGAACATAGGCCTCTGGACCGGCTGTGCTCTGCCGTCCTCTTTACGCTCTACTACCACGATCGTGCTGACCACCCGATTGGTGGCGGCGATGTAGAGGAGCATGGGCTCCTTAGCAGCCGGGGCGGCCAGAACAGGCGGTGTGGTCAACATTTTCTTGAGTTGGAGAAAATCCTCGTCTGCCTTGTCGTTCCACTCAAAATGAGTGGTTTTCTTCATGAGTTGGTATAAGGTAAGAGCCTTCTCACCCAGCCAACTGATGAAACGGCTGATGGATGCCAAGCAGCCAGTAAACTTCTGGACGTCTCGTAGTCGGGTGGGCCTCTCCATCCTCTCGATGGCCTTGATCTTGACAGGGTTGCACTCAATGCCGCGTTCTGAGACCAGGAAGCCAAGGAGCTGGCCGGCTGGTACTCAGCGGACACATTTTTCTAGGTTGAGCTTGATTTGAAGCCGGCATAGATTTTCAGAAGTTTTCTTGAGATCTTCCAAGAGGGTACCGTGCTTCTCCGTCTTCACCACAATGTCGTCTACATAGACGTGGGCATTTCTGCCCGAGCTGCTTGAGGAGGCACTTCTGCATGCAACGCTGAAAGGTGGCACCGGGATTTCTCAAGCCAAATGTCATGGTCAGGTAGCAGAAGGCTCCGAATGGTGTGATGGTGGCGGTCTTCAAGCGGTCGGCCGGGTTCAAGTTGATCTGGTGGTATTGTGAGTAGGCATCCAAAAAGCTCAACAGCTCGCATCTGGCTGTGGAGTCTATCACTTGGTCAATGCAAGGCAACGCAAACGGAACCTTGGGGTAGGCTTTGTTGAGACTGGTGTAATCAATACACATGCGCCATTTGTTGTTCTTCTTGAGTATAAGGACTGGGTTGGCAAGCTACTCTGGAATGAACACATCCATAATGAAGCCGGCTGCCAAAAGCCGGGCTATCTCTTCACCAACAAATCTTCTCTTCTCCTCTGACAGGCAACGGAGGTCGACAAGGCAGCTCTCGAACCTAGCTGCTCCCGCGTCGGGCATGGGATCGTCGGGAGGCGGATCTCGTAGATGAGGTCAGCGAGAGCTCAGCGCCATGCAGCGCGTCGGCGCAAATGCCATCAGGCGTGCCAGGCTGGCTGTGCTCGCCGGGGAGGAAGAGGGTTCCCGTCCAGAACAGATCTCCGGACGACGATGCACCTAGCCCCATGGTGGGCGCCAAATGTCGGGGGTGTCATGCGACATATGCCAAAGGATGGCTTATCATGGAGGGAGCTAATAATACGTCGCCGGTGCCAGGAAACGAGATAAGGAGCAAACATGCCCACCGGCGAATCTTACCCAAGTTCGGGGCTCTCCAAGCAGATAACGCCCCTACTCCTGCTCTGCGGGGTCTCCGCATGATCACTCAAGCAACAATGGTGGCTATAAGCTTGCTCCTTGAGCTGTTTCTCTAGAGGGGGAAGAAGAACAAGGCTAGCCCTAGCTTCCTTTCTCTATACGTGGGTGTGGGCGGACTGAGGTCTGAACCCTTTGCATGGGTGCCCTGGGGGTTTATATAGGCCTACCCCCCAGGGGTACAAAGGTAATCTGGCCGGGTGTAGGACCCGGCTGTCAGTGTCTGTGGTCGCCGGCTTCTCCGCCGGCCGCTAGGGCCCGCTGTCGGTGTCAAAACCGGTGGATCTCAGGTACGGGGTCCCGAACTGTACGTCTAAGGTCGATGGTAACAGGAGACGGGGGACACAATGTTTACGTAGGTTCGGGCCCTCTTGATGGAGGTAATACCCTACTTCCTGCTTGATTGATCTTGATGAATATGAGGATTACAAGAGTTGATCTACCATGAGATCGTAATGGCTAAACCCTAGAAGTCTAGCGTGTCTGATTATGATTGCCTCTACGGACTAAACCCTCTAGTTCATATAGACACCGGAGGGGCCTAGGGTTGTACAAAGTCAGTTTACAGAGGAAGGAATCTTCATATCCGGACCCTAAGCTTGCCGTCTATGCAAAGGAGAGTCCCATCCAGACACGGGAGGAAGTCTTCTATCTTGTATCTTCATGGCCCAACAGTCCGGCCCATGTTACATAGGCCGGACGCCCAAGGACCCCGTAATCCAGGACTACCTCAGTAGCCCCCGAACCAGGCTTCAATGACGATGTGTCCAGCGCGCTGATAGTCTTCGGCATTGCAAGGCGGGTTCTTCCTCTGAATACTTCAAAGTGTCTGACCCGAAGAGTTATACTCGGCCTTCCATTTAATGTCATACCCCTTGGCTTCTACGCCTCCATTGCTTCCGCCTCCACGTGTCAAGCGAACACGAAAGTTCAGAGTATTTTTGCACATAACACCCTGGCCATGCAAGAAAGGCGTATATTTAAGTAGATTGGATCTAAGATGCCGTCTCACATCAGGCAAAGAATCCTTAGAGCTTGCTAGGAGAAACCATTCCAGCATGGCTAGCGTTCCCAGTTCTTCATCCCGCCCCCATGGCTCTGAAAAAGACGACTGGGAGAAATGTTCAGTATCCCACGACCAGCTGAGTAAGCTTCAAACGCAGGGATTCCTTCCCCCCGCGGATCTAGTCCCCGTCCGAGCAGGATTAACCACTTTCACCGGCGAAGCCCTAGTGGAAAATTTCCCCAATCCAACCAGGGGGAAGAGAGTGTGCATCATATCCTTCTTAATAAGAGGCGTCGGGTTTCCGATCCACCCTTTCCTTCGAGGTCTCCTGGAGTACTACGGCCTCCAACTGCACAACCTTACTCCAGTCTCCATCCTGCATATCGCGGGTTTTGTGGCTCTTTGCGAGCTATTCCTGGGCTACGAGGCCCACTTTGATCTATAGAGTAAACTCTTCTGCCTTGTCCCCCATACCCAAAAGGGATCCGTATTCGAAGTGGGCGGCGCTGAGATATGGCGCATAGCCGGGACCGGATACTTGTCCGGCACGCCGAAGAAGGCATCCGAAGACTGGCCCTCGGAGTGGTTTTATATTGAAGACGTCGCTCTCCTCGACCCAGTCCGAATGGGCCTTCCCGAATTTTCTAGCATTCCGCTGAAGAAACGCCACAGCTGGCATCCTCGGAGCCTCAAGGAGGAAGATAGCACAGAAGTCTGGCAACTGATGGGCAAGATTAGGACACTTGCCCAGTCCGGATTATCAATAATCGAGGTGATGGCAACTTCCATAGCGCGAGGTGTTCAGCCGCTCCAATTCAGGGGGCTACCCATGTGGCACTACAATGCGGAAGATGACGCCTCACGCTGCGGACGAAAGGGTCCAGATTCCCACACTGCCCTGGCCACCATACTGGTCGATCTGTATAAAGGGGAGAAAGAGGAATTCACTCGTCTTGCGTGCCGAGAGGGATTTTCCATGTACAATCCTCCTAGCTGGATGAGTTTTAATCCCACGACTTTATTCAACCCTCTCCCCTAGTCATGTTTAACTGACATTAACCCGTCTGTTAATAGGAATAGCGGAGGGCTACCGCGGGGATCCATAGCCCCGCTCCATAGCCGGAGAACCATAACCGGGACCTTGATCCCAGGTTCGTAGAAGATCCGGACATATTTGTAGAGCTCAAAGAGGGAGTCTTCTACCAGGCGAGCTATGATGGCACAGAAGTGGCCATCACGGCCGATTATCCCGGCCTCCTTCCTGCCTCATATGTAAGTAACCAGGAGATATTTCCTCCGAAGGAGATTCCTCATTATGCCTCACCCGCCGCACTGTCTTGTGCTCCAAAGGGGAGGCGCTCGACCCGTCATGTTGCACTAGAGGCCTATCAGAAGAGAACGGCGCCTGCGCCGGGTGGGTCTTCGAAGAGAAAGGCAAACGACAGCACGGCCGAACCTTCATCAAAGAGGTATGGCTTTAAATATGCCCTGTAATAGTCACATCGAACCATGACATTGTCGGCTGTGCTTTATTAGGAAGAGCGTTCGTCGGACCGTGTCCGAGGGGCCTTCCAGTCGCACCCCCATCAATCAGGTTCCAGACCCTGCTTCTAGGGTGCGGGCAGACACGGGAATAACGCTGGATTGTCCTCCTTCAGAGGATTCGGATAATGTGTCTGTCACAAACTCTGAAGTAGAGAGTGCCATGCATCATCGACGCCGGAGGGCCGCACTTCGCAACCCCGGCTTTAATAAAGAGGCGTTTGACGCCTTCAGCTCGGCTGAGGCATACATCCGAGCTGCTCGGGGTGGGCTTACCAGAGCCACTTACCAGTATTTGAAAGATATGCGGGTAAGTACGCATTGTGTAGATCTGGTAATCATGTACTAGTAGCCCCCGAGACTTGAAACAGTTGAAACAACTGATTTAAGGATCGTTGTATAATCAGGTACTCAAAGAGAAAAACAACATGTTGTCTCAAGAGCTGGAAAAGTGCCGGACTCAGCTAGGTGTTGCTACCGCCGAACTAGAGAAGTCCAAGGAGGCACCGGCCGGTAACGTTCCCCTCCATCCATAAAAAGTATAATCATGTATAAGTAATGTGAATACTGTTATGTTTCTGATGATAGGATCAGTAGATCAACTGAAAGAGGAACTGAAGGTCGCGCAGGCGGGTAAACAACAGGCCGAAAGGCAACTGGCCGCAGGCGAATGTGTATTAACACGCGTCAGAGATGATAAGAACAAGCTGCAGGATTCCAACACCCTGCTAGGCGAAGAGCTAAAAGATGTACGAGCCCAGCTAGCGGACGCCGTAAAGGAAAATAGGAGGCTACGAGGAGGCATATTCAGTATGCTTTTGAATTTACCTCCGCGTAATTTGGCAAAGAAATGAGCTGACTGATTTATGTCTGCAGGTATGCTGACTAGCCGTCCCGAAGAGGAAGTGTCCGGATCTCAAGGCGATCAACTGCAAGAGTTGTCCTAGGTGCACGAGCGAGCTCGGCAAGCAATGCGGACCATTGCCAAGGCTTTGTGGGCATCCGCCTCCCCTCCAGGAAGTATGGAGGAGCTTGTGAAGCTATTCCAAGGAGCTCGATGACACTTTCGACTATGGAAAATATCGGCCTGCCGAGAAGGTGCACGAGAAGCCTGGGCCATGGTGAAAACACGATACACCAAGCTTGATCCGAATCATATGGCCCGGGTCGGACCTCGGGGGTCAGATGGACAAGAAATTCCAGTTAGCTTGGTATATGACCAAGTAAAGATAGCTACCAAGTTTTCCCAACATGATTGTAAGCTAGACAGCCTGTTAGATGGCATAGAGGAAGAAGTTTTTGAGTCCAAGTGACTATGTACTTCAATTGACAAATTTGTCCCTAGCCGAATTGCACTACAAAAAAAAGACACATCCGTGACATTTTGGGCCGAACGATATTTTTTTGTGTCATACTTATGACACTTCTATGACGATAATTGTGACAAAACCCGGTATCATCATAGATGTGGTGGGCTCCTACTTCTATGACAAAAAATCATGACAGAAAATGGGCTTTTCGTCCTGGGCATGACATTCTTTGGGCCGTTCATGACGGAAAAAACCATGGTAGAAGCGAGGGCGAGGAAAATATCGGGGTGTTCCCGGTTATGGTGGGTGGTTGGGGCCGAGCGATGAGCGTTTCTCTCGTACACGCACACGCGTGGGTGCGAGGCGTTGGGCTCTAACTGAACCCGAGCGAGGCATTGAGCTCTAACTGAACCCGAGCGATTGCACTGCACGCTACGCGTTACTGAACCCGAGCGATCGATTCATTGCTATTAACTGAACCCGATCGAGCGATTCCTTCGCTACTGCTGCTAACTGAAGCCGATCGATGCTGCCTCTGGATGAACAGGTGAGCGTTGTTGGGGGGTTTGGATGAACAGTTCCCGGTGGGGGAGGATGAACAGGACCCCGTGGTGTTGCCTCTGGATGAACAGTGAGTGTTGCTGGGGGGTTTGGATGAACAGTTCCCGGTGGGGGTGGATGAACAGGACCCCGTGGTGTTGCCTCTGGATGAACAGGACCCCGATCGATCGAGCCAGTTGGGGATGGATGAACAGGATCCCGTGGAGGGCTGGATGAACAGTAGACGGTGGAGGGCTGGATGAATAGTAGCCCGTGGAGGGGTGGTTGAATAGGAGCCCGTGGAGAGGGCTAGTTGAACAGTAGCCGGTGGAGTAGCGCGCGGTGGAGGCTGGATGAACAGGAGCACGTGGATGAATAGTCACAGGTGGAGGTTGGAGGAGGTCGGCGGTGGATGAACGGTAGCCCGTGGAGGCTGGAGGGGGTCGACGGTGGAGATGAACAGTATCCCGTGGAGTCTCGTTTTGCGGTACGCCACACCCCTCCCAATGAACAGGACCCCCGTTTCGACCGTAGCGCTCCAACACAAGTCCGTTTCCTCTGTTTTGCGGTATGCCACACCCCTCCCGATCAACAGGACCCCCGTTTCGATCGTAGGAGGTCCGTTTCCTCCGTTTTGCGGTACGCTAGACCCCTCCTGATGAACAGGATCCTGTTTCGACCATGGCCGGTCGAACACAAGGCCGTTTCCTCCATTCTGCGGTACGCCAGGCCTCGTTTCCATCGGCTGTTCCGTCCAAGCTGGTTGGCTCCCACGCGTTCCGTTGCCTCCCGATGAACACGACGCATTCCGTTGCCTCCCCATGAACACGACGACAACGCAGTTTCTCCGTTCCGACCTAGCCATCTACACGAGCACTGGCCGTACGTACATGCGAGTAGGCGTTCGAGACCCCGCCCGTATGTACGTACGTGGCCGTATTTACTTTCTTGCACCCTGGCCGTTGTATGTACGTGTACATGCTACGTGCGCGCCTCTACTACGACACGTGCGCGCCTCTACATCGACCAGTATGTACGTACACGTTCGCGACCAGAATGACAACGCTACGTACGCTTCGACCAGGTGGGTACCGACTGTCACGCAGTTCCTTGCGTGCGAAGATATAGCTGGTGGGTCCCAACAGTCAGGGGGGCGAATCGTTTTTTTGCCCGGACGCACTTCCTTGCGTGCGAAGATGTAGCTGGTGGGTCCCAGCAGTCAGGGGGGAAACGGTTTTTTTCGTGAAATACGGTGGCCCGTCCGGTGGGTCCCCGCTGTCAGGTGCAGGAATAATTAGTTTGCGCGTAATAAGGAGGCACTTCCTTGTGGCTGCCGTGGACCCAGCTGTCAGCCTCTCCACGTACAGTACTCTTCCGATGGAAGTCAGTCATTGACCACATTGACCATGCCGCGCCGAGAGCACCAAGGCGGTGGACGACGGCGAGGCCTAGGAAGGGGACGACGCGTAGCCAGCGAAGACGCGGCAGTGGATGCCCACGCGTAGAGGAGTATGAGAGTTCACTGGTTCGCTGCGGTGTGAGGTTGCCGTCCCGGGAGAATAACAGGGGGTGTGGATGAGTAGAGGGATGGCCTATCCAGCGGTGGGAGTAGTAGGGGGCGGTGAGGCCTCCGCCGCATCGCAGCCGGCCACGGGAGGCAGGAGCACGAGGCACGACCGGCGCTGGTTTGGGCGGCTAGAGCAAGAAGACCAGAGGTTGAAGAAGCACTACGGCCGCTGGATGGACATCGTACGGTCACTGGAGCTAGAATCGTGCATATTGACTAAGTTGACAAAGCCCTCCGTCCCCGTCAACTTAGTAGGCCCACAAGTCAGCCTGCCACTATACTGGGCCCCAGCTAGCAGGGGGAGTATTCATTTTTTTTGTGCGTAATAAGGAGGCACTTCCTTGCGTGCGAAGATATAGCTGGTGGGTCCGAGCTGTCAGCGGCGGTAACGTTTTTTTCGTGAAATACAGAGGCCCTTCCGGTGGGTCCCAGATGTCAG
The DNA here is from genome assembly GCF_002575655.3 of Aegilops tauschii subsp. strangulata. Taxonomy (NCBI): domain Eukaryota; kingdom Viridiplantae; phylum Streptophyta; class Magnoliopsida; order Poales; family Poaceae; genus Aegilops; species Aegilops tauschii. Next base: position 364,438,329 of record NC_053035.3, on the reverse strand, counting down.
GTGGAGGAATCATTATTTTGCGCGTAATAAGGAGGCATTTCCTTGCGTGCGGCCGTGGACCCAGCTGTCAGCCTCTCCACGTACAGTCCACTTCAGATGCATGTCGGTCGTTGACCACGTTGACCAGGCCGCGCCGAGAGCACCAGGGCGGTGGACGACGGCGAGGCCTAGGAAGGGAATGACACGGAGCCAGGGAAGACTCGGCAGTTGTTTCCCATGCGGAGGGGAGTACGACTGTACGAGGGTTTACTGGTTCGTCTTCCGTCGCCGGAGAATAACAGCAGGTGTGGGTGAGTAGAGGGATGGCTAGGCCAGCGTTGGGAGTACGATGGGGCGGTGAGTCCTGCGCGGCACCACCGCCAGTCGCGGGGAGGAGGGAGCAGGCAGTCCCGCCGGCGCTTGTTTGAGCGGTTGGAGCAGCAAGAGCAGAGATTGAAGAGCGTCAACCTTTTTTTTAGGAAAGCCTCAAATCTGTGGAAAACAGCATAAAGCCCATCTGCCATTATTTCTACTAATTTACAGCCCAGTTTCTAATTCTTAAGGTTTTTTTGGAGCCCATATTCTTTTTGTTACCATTATAGCCCATATTGTGGCCGCGGTTAAAAAATTATACGAAATTTTGCATATTTCGATGCGGTCCGAACTGTTTTTAATCCCGAAATTTCGAGTCACATTCAAACTGATTTTAAAAATAAATGTATATCAATATAAAATCCAACAAATTGTCCACGCATAAAAATCAATGCCATTTGAAATCTCGAAATGAAAAAAGAAATTTGAAACTAATTGCCGGTTTGACGTGTTTTAAAAATGCACAACCCATTTCTCATTACTGATAGGCCATTTTCTCGGCCAGCCTAATGAAGCTCTCCTCGTCTTGAAATATTTGCAGTCCAACAGGCCTGACAAAGCGACTTACTTGGCAAATCACAAAAAAACTGGGCTGTGGCCGTGCACCCAGCTGCGGCCGTCGACCTAGCTATCAACCTCTCCACATACAGTACTCTTCCGATGGAAGTCAGTCGTTGACAACATTGACCACGCCGCGCCGAGAGCACCAAGGCGGTGGACGACGGCGAGGCCTAGGAAGGGGACGACGCGGAGCCGGGGAAGACACGGCAGTGGATGCCCACGCGGAGAGGAGTATGGGGGTTCACTGGTTCGGCTGCGGTGTGAAGCTGCCGTCGCCGCAGAATAACAGGGGGTGTGGGTGAGTGGAGGGTTGGCCTGGCCAGCGGTGGGAGTACTATGGGGGCGGTGAGGCCTCCGCGGCAGCACAGCCGGCCCCGGGAGGCAGGAGCAAGCGGCACGACCAGCGCTGCTTTACGCGGCTGGAGCAAGAAAACCAGAGGTTGAAGAAGCACTATGGCCGTTGGATGGACATCGTACGGTCACTGGAGCTAGAATCGTTCATATTGACTAAGTTGACAAAGCCCTCTGTCCCCGTCAACTTAGTAGGCCCATAAATCAGCCACCCACTATGGTGGGTCCCAGCTAGCAGGGGGTATTCACTTTTTGTGCGTCGTAAGGAGGCACTTCCTTGCGTGCGATGATATAGCTGGTGGGTCCGACTTCTCGGCGGGGGGAATGTTTTTTTCGCGAAATACAAAAGCCCTTCCTGTGGGTCATAGCTGTCAAGTGGAGGAATCATTATTTTGCGCGTAATAAGGAGGCATTTCCTTGCGTGCGGCTGTGGACCCAGCAGTCAGCCTCTCCACGTACAGTCCACTTCCGATGGATGTCATTTATGAACCACGTTGACCAGGCCGCGCCGAGAGCACCAGGGCGGTGGACGACGGCGAGGCCTAGGAAGGGAACGACATGGAGCCAGGGAAGACTCGACAGTTGTTTCCCACGCGGAGGAGTACGAGGGTTTACTGGTTCGTCTGCCGTCCCCGGAGAATAATAGCAGGTGTGGGTTAGTAGAGGGATGGCTAGGCCAGCGATGGGAGTACGATGGGAGGTGAGGCCTGCGCGGCAGCATAGCCGACCGCGGGAGGAGGGAGCAGGCAGTCCCGCCGGCGCTTGTTTGAGCGGCTGGAGCACGAAAAGCAGATATTGAAGAAGCACAACAGCCGTTGGATGGACATCCAACAGTCACTGCTCTCGTGTGCATTATTTCTAATAATGTACAGCCCATTTGCTAATTCTTAAGAATTTTTTTGGAGCACATCTTCTTTTTGTTAGCATTACACCCCATATCATGGCCACGGTTAAAAAGTATACGAATTTTTGCATATTTCAGTGCAGTCAACTGTTTTTAATCCCGAAATATCGATTCACATTCAAACTATTTTGAAAATTAATTTATATAAATATAAAATCCAAATAATTGTCCACGCATAAAAATCAATGGAATTTAAAATCTTGTAATGAAAAAAAATGAAACTAATTCCCGGTTTGATGTGTTTTAAAAATGTACATCCCATTTCTGGGCAAACCGAATGAAACTCTCCTCGTCTTGAAAGATTTGCAGCCCAGCAGGGCTGATAAAGCAAGTAGGCCTCGTTTGGGAATTTCTTTAAAAAAATAGAACTGGGCTAGCCATTTTCAGCAAGAAAAAAACACAACTGGGCTCATGATGTGGTAAACATAAATAAAACCCTGGCTAGACGGGCCACAGCCCCCGCACAGCCCCGTTGTTACCCTGATCCATTGCTAAAACTAGTATAAATAACAACTGCTTGTTCCTCAAAAAAACTACGCGACCTGCTGGGTCCCTAGTGTCAGCCGCTCGTAGTGTAATTCTCTCGTTTATTGACTACGTTGACAATGGCGTGAGGCCAGATGTCCAACCATTAGGAGGAACCATATTTTTTGGCTTGTAATATAGAGGCACTTGCTTGCGTACTGCCATGACGCTGGTGGGTCCCTACTGTCATCCTCTCCACGTACAGTCATCTCCTTGTTCCTCTCGGTTGTTGACAACGTTGACAATGCAAGAGGGCGGCATACCACGCACGGCGAGCGAACCAAGGCCGCAAGGCGGAGGACGACGGCGAGGCCTCGGACGGAACGAACAGGAGCCGTGGAAGATGCCCCGGTCCAGTCGCGGGCGGAGGGGAGTACAAGGGTTGACTGGTTCGGGTGCGGGTGTGTGTTGGGGCTGATCTCGCCGGAGAATAATAGGACGTGTGGGGGAATAGAGGGAGGGACTGGCCAACGTTGGAGGGTACGTACGGTAGGGCGGCGGAGGCGCAGCCAGCCATGGGAGGCGGGAGCAGGCGGAGCCGACGGGGTGGTTTGATTTGGGTGGCTGGAGGAAGAAGAAGACAAGAGATAGAAGATACACGACAGATGTTGGATGTCAATCCAACGGCTGGTAGGCAGAATCGTTTGTTGACTGGCTAGTAAGTCGACACCACCTTGGATAGGCTATTTCCTCATGGGTCCCAAATTTCATAATCCAAATCTGTCACGGTCATGCAGCCTTTCCTATGTAAATTTACAGCCCATTTGATGTGCTAGTTGGCAATAAGTTTGTGGGTGCTGGTGGGGGCTAATCACTTGGCTTCTGTAATGCACAGTGAGCTCAAGCAGCCGGCGAGAGTGATGTTATTTCGCTTGCTTGGGATTTGTTAGTTTTTACAATATTTCACTCTAAATTAAACGACTGGCAAGCCATTGCCTTGCTTCGAAGATAATATGACGGTCACAGCCGAGTTGAAAAGGGCAAGAACATCTAACTCCATCTTACAAACTGTACAAAAGCACGAGGGTTAATTGTTCATCGGGTTTACAAAAAAACCCAGGTTGAAAAGGGCAACAACATCTAACTCCAGCACTGTTTTTGGCAGTCACAGTCAAATGGATCGGTCAGGTCCATAGAATGAACATCCTGGGTCGTAAAATTTACTGGATTATGACCACAATATGTTGTAAATAGAAGCCCGGCATGTTCAGAAGCTCTTTTGCCCACCTGAAACTCCTTTTTTGCTCTTCCACATACCCATCCGTCAAAACCATGCTGCTGATAAACTAAAGCCTGATGGACAATGGTAACCTCGCATTCAGCAGGAAGAATGTGACAAATCTAGTATTTGCACGGTTGGGTACATATCGTTCTAGCGTTATTGTCTTCAATCGATTCTCATGAGAAGTGAGAAAATCCCGATGCTTACGAATCAACCGATTGGTTATAACTTTCTTACCCCATCCTGTTGCCTAAATAGACATGAAGATTGAAAACAGCTAAGGTCTAAAAAAAGAGTGTCGAAAGAGCAACAGCTGAACGGTTAATTCTAGTAGACTATATGCGGGCTTCCAATGTGCGTGAAATTATCACCTTTATATACAACTTCTCCAGACATGGAAAGCATTGCAGCAAGCCAATAATCTTGTTCAGATCAAAACTATTCATTTGGATATATAAGATCTTGACAGAATCCAGCACCATTGATAGGCCATCCATGGAGAAACTCTTCATTGAGCATAGAACATAATATTAGTACAAAATGTGTACTCCAAGATGACATATAACTTTTGCGCAGAAATTTAAAATGCAGCTTATGGTTACAAGTGTAGATGATAATGTAAAGTACCTGAAGAACTGTGGAGCTAAACACCATATTGAAATGAGCACATAGATCATGTATTACACCCAAGGTCTCCAGTTTAGGCGCAGAGAGGACGGTTATTTGCAACGGTGAATAACTAGAATCAAGGATCAACCTTTGAAGTGAAGGGGCATCTTGGATGATGAGCTGCCTTCCGTCAAAAAAAATTCAAATTCTTACAAGGTTAGGCGACTTTATTTGGAGACAACCGATTCTAACTGTGAAAACAAGCACCAAGCACTCCAGGGCAGGGCAACTAGAGTGGATGATGTTGTGCAATGAGGCCTCCGATATACGAACCCGCACAAGTGAAAGTTTCTAGAGAAATGGGAGTCGAAGGTTTAGTACCAGATTGTCTGGTAGGTTGCACAGCGCAAAGGTGGCGGTGTGGAGAGAGGAGGAAAAACCGCGAGATGGACATCGGTGCTGAGGGCACAGGTAGATGGCGTTCGGTATCTGGTAGGTGATTTCCAGGGGAATAGTAGAACTCAAGCTACTGTAGTTCTGTGAATTCAGTGGATTTCAGCCAGGCGTCCACCGTGCAGGGCATGGTATGCTTGCTCAGGTAGCATGACGGGATGCAGAGGCTTTGAACGGAGCCCTAGTGGGAGGAGATGATGGCTCTTGGGATTTCAAAATCATTGAAGAGAGATAGCTAACGACAGTCAAGATTAAGGGGCACGATGCACCATAGAGGGCGCCACCGAATTGAGAGGACTTGGGTGCGGCAGCAATCCTTGGTGGGAGAAGCGAGAGGATCTCCCCAAGGATGGCATCCGGGAGATCGTTGATGCGGTCCACCCGAGATTCTAGGGGTTCCTGGGATCCGGTGGGGGCGGGGTCGCCGCTTCTCCCCGCGCTGCCGGGTGTGGGATCTACAACAGGTGTCGCCGCTGGCGGGAGCCTCATCTTCTTGGCGCTGGGGTGAGCCGACTCCATTTTCCTCGAGGGCGTCGTGTCGCACTCACGGATTTGAGCATAGTAACGAATGACGAGCCTAGTTGTAGTGCGAGTGAAGAAGAAGGGGAGCTGGGGTTTTTCCATAGTAGTGAGGAAGAAGGGGAGCTGGGCTTTTCTGTAGGAGTGAGGTGATGAATTTGGGGGTACGAGTGGAGCGAGCTGACGTGAGGTGGGTGGGAGTGAGGAGGAAGAAGAACACCCAGGTGTTTTTGGGGGCGGTGTGCTGGGTGTGGGTAGTGCCTCTCATTCAGTAAATATATGGACTTTTGAATTGATTTTACTATTTACTAGGGTGGATGGGCTGTTTTGTCTTGGGCCCAGAGAAACAATTACTACTAGTACAGTGGAGACACTCTACAGCTACCCAGAAATTTCTACTAGTATAGTGGATACAATACTGCTTCTACCTCCTCATAGGTCATCGAAACGTCTCCCGCTACTGAATGTCGTTATACTTTTGTTCACCGGCATGCGGGCCATGCAGCACGCGGGCCCAAATGCCATCCACCAAATTAGAAGGCAGCATGCAGGCGGAGAGTCACCCCGGTCGTAGCCGTCGTATCACAAAACCCCACCTCCCCGCAGTCTAAGTTTGACGGACGAAGCAATCATCATTTCACTCTTCGCTGAATCCCCTTCTCCCTCACCGTCTTCAAGAAAGGCAACACTCGCATCTGCCACCGTTCTTCTCTCCCAACGAAGGGAAGGTAAGCGAATCCGTGATGTTGGTATATTTTCGTTCAGAGAAAAAAAAGAACTTTTGCAAAGCAGTAACCGATCCTCACTCTCTATTTTGTTTCATTCTCATTGCGATTGTGTTTTCCTTTCAGTGGTCTCCTAGTATTCGTCAGTTTCATGATGGACCAAGGAGAACCAGGCAAAGATCTGCCGATATTGGAGCAGACGCGGGAGGCTGATCCCCACGAGACAGAGAGCTCCATGAAGATGGAGGCAGCCACCGAGCCGACCCCAGATACGCTCACGGCCACTACTGAGATGGTCAACGCCCCGTTTGAGGTCACAGCGCCCGTAGCACTGCAGGAGCAGTTTTCCCCCTTCGAGGATGTGTCCCCCCCCCCCCCCCGCTGAGCTCCCCAAGGTGATTTTCTTCTTTGCCGATCTCGATTGTGGGTTTTCATCTAAGTATGTGGTGATGAATAATGCAAAATTTTATTAGCTTCGATGCCATGCGATACATAGTGGTTTAAATAACTTGTGTTTCGTATACTGGAAAGTAATTCAGAATTTGTTTCTATTTCAATTAGAGCCCTGATGCAGACAAGGATTGTGTGCTTGTACATGTCACTCGCTATGAGGCGGATGACCTGAATATACGCACTAGGAAAACAGAGTTTTTAGGCTGTTGGATCTTGGAAGCCATTTGCGGTTATACCAATGAAGAGTTGTATTCCAGCCTCACTATTGTCAGGCGTGTTGTCCAGGCTGTACTGAAGCACAAGAAGTTGAAAGCTACTCCTTCGTTTGTGAGGCATACTGTTCTTGCCAAGCTTACGCAAGAAGATGACGTGGCATGCCTCCACAAACAAGTTTATGAGTGGCAAGGCCACAAGGTTGTCTTCATGAAGGTTCATAGGATTGAGCTGCTGCCAGACGTCTTGTGTCCAACCCAAATTAGATCGGGGCATGAAATAGTTGCCCCAGCTAGTACTCTGTTTGAATCCGTCTATGGGAACTGCTGCTACTTTTGTGTGCCCGTGAATCATCGTAATTGTTGCCGAAACAGATGCGTCCTCACTAGTTTTATCATACGAGCAGTGTGTGTTTTGATGAAACAGAGTACTCGTTCGAGAACTATGCACCGACGTATACATAAGTACTTATAAACACTGTTGGTGCTACCCCACTTGTAAGCAGTTGTGCAAAACACGGCACATTGGCTTAGCTCGCTTCAACACTAGGCTATCCACTAGCTAAGAATCAACAATCTGCTCTCTGACATATAAGCAACTATGTACCTTGTTACACTGGTTCATGCAGTTAACTGAGGTGTAAATTCCAATCGTTCCCACGCTAGTCCGGCGTTCATGTGGAACACTCACATTAAACTCGGCTTCATAAAAAACTTGAAAAGCATAAGTTAAGCAATTTTATACATCTCAATGATTCATAGAACATAACAAACATATACTAGTTCACAACAAAAGACAAAGTTGTGAGAAGGTTTACAAATCAGTAAAAACCAAGCAAGGCTTCTCTGAGAAAAGGGCCTCCCGGCAGGCTTAAATTTCCTGGAGTTCACTCTGGTTTTTTCTTGTTGCCACCATCCAGGGTTAGGTTCTCTCATTCCAGAATAACCAATTATCATTGTGTTCTCAGCTGGAATGCTGAACTGAACCATGTAGTGTACTGACCAGCTGAAATTCTTGTGCATTCCACTAAATTTAAGCACCGCTATTTGCAAAAATAAGCAGACCACAATGCCTCTTGTCCGCGCACCTGTCCAAAAAACCGCCATGCAGCTGTGCCAGCTAGTCCTCGGTCCATGGATGAACTGGTAGAAAGTACATTCCGCACTAGGATGCAGTTGTTTTCGCTCGTCCCTACACTGCAATCAGGAAGTAAAACGTACGAATCAACTTCGTTTATATTGAGTTGGTCATTCTACCTAGTAACTACCAATGTAGGAATACCTGGAAGACGGGTGGTTAGACGACGGCAACGAGGGATAGCCATCTCATTTTGCGCAGTTCTACTAAAACTGAGGTGTGTGCTTTTGATTGCACAGATAGAAACGATACGGAGACAGACATCCCGAAACGATATGGAGATAGACATCCCTGTTTGCGCAAATACAAAATACGGTTATTTAAACAGTGACAGATATTTGCAGTGGCGTATGATTAACAACAGCATCTATTGTGTTATAATTGGCACTAGATTGACAGTATGAAAGTGTCCTTAAGTAAGTAGCATCACATCACATCAACACTGCCACTAGATTAACATGCGGAACAATAGCATAAGTATTACTGTCATGAGAGTAGCACATGGTTAGTAAATGTGCCATCAAATTTGTGCAGTTCCACTGGGATGAAGCAATGTTAGCGGTGTGAGATTTAAGTGTAACTGCAAAAACACAATTCATGGGAAATAAAGCAAGACGGAAGCTCTTCATGAAATGGTGGTGGCATTGCTTCAATTTATCGATGGCACTAGACCATTAGTTATAGTGACATTAGGCGGCATTTCTTAATGCTTCATGTGATTTTACATTAACGGTAGCGATATGGGCGTAGGGACAGCAGGGACATAAAGTGGTGAGGCAGATGTGGTTGCTGAGAGCGACAAACACTCAGGCAGCATGTCTGCATTTGTCCCATTTTTTATCTCCTCGGCGACATTTTCCTATGTGAGCACAGGAAATCTAGACCTGCTCATTCTCATTTGCGTTGTCCCCCAACACCCGTCACTTTCTTTCCTTTTTCAACCAAGAGATAGGTCCACTTCCCCCCCACCCTTCGCCATCCACCATGCTTTCTTCATCTTTTCAACCAAGAGACCGGTTGGGTAGCCAGTATCTACTACTTTCCCCCGTTTCCTCTTAGAACCAAGTCCTAGATTCATGCTACAACTTTCCCACTTTCTTCCCTGTTTGAACCAACTCTTAGAATCTACTGTATGAACTAGCTTTACCTCTAATAATAGTAAAAGTCTAGGTGGCTTTGGAACAGCGGACAGAAGTAGAAAAAGATCCACACGAAGCCAATTGGGGAGCTGGGGTAGTAGAGCAAGGCAGGTTTCGAAGGAATATATACCTGAGGGTCGTCGGCATGTGGCAAAGATGGCGTCGGGAGGTCGCATCTTCTCCACAATACCGCAGGGAGGAAGAAGGGGTCGGAGGCCCTCCAGAGCCGGCGCTCTCTCGGAGAGAATGGCACGACCGCCGATCGGGACGTGCGGGCAACCGTTGGTCTCCTCCCTCGCTGCCGACGACAGCGTGAACGATGCACCTACACCCCTGCCCCGGTCGAGGTTGTCCGGCCGGATTTGTGACCAGCCGTGAGCTGAGAGAGAGTGTGGCCACCTATGTCTTGCTTAGATCTGGAGAGCATGAGAGAGTGAACAAGAGGAACCGTAGTAAAGCAAGCGCTAAGGCTCCTGCTTATATATATAGTGGTGATTTTGTTGTACCAGCTTCAAAAAAATGCGCTCCTACGTGTACCAGCGAGTGGGTGTGATAGAACTAGAGAGTGCGTGCACCGCTTCTCTTCGTGAGAGTACAATATACTATGCCCAAAGAACGTTCGCCACAAGAGTAATAGTATAAGTGTGTGACGTGTGAGCTAAAATAAAATGTGTGCGGCGTCTTTTGATTTTTAGAAATTCTAAGGGTAGGGTGTGAAGAGCACATATGTGTGTGACGTCTACCTGCAGATAGACGGTGGGTGCGAGAGGACTCGGGAGGGTGCGTGTGCGTGAGAGAGACGGGGGCACGTATCAATGCAATGCATGTGTCCCTAAATCATTATCCGACAAAAGTTCGCCACAAGCCTTTTCCTAACGAACGCCATAAGAACCGTTAGACCAGCATCCGACAGTGTCAGTTTTGCCATGTCATTTAACAGAACAGCCGCTCCTCCTACACACAAATCTTCCACGTGAGTGTTAGAACTGCCATATCCTCCCTCCGTTCCAAAATGCAGTGCATATAGCTTTATTGAAAATTCAAACCTCGCAAACTTTTACCGAGTTTTCGTGTACCAAATTGCACATGTAGAATACCTTGTATATATCATTTCATTCATCTTCGAGAGGTGACTATAAAGATGGGGGAGGAGTCTACAAAGAAAGACCATCGTATCACCTGCAGAAATTTCAACCATCCTTTGGTCTGGAGGAATATCATAGGAACTCTATATGATATGATTTTCTAGGATTTTTTCCTTTAGAGCCAATTGGTTCATAGGAATAGATTCATATACTACACATTTCAAAGGAAATAAACATGATATCATTTCTATAGCTTTAGAGCCACTTGGTTCATATGAATGGATTCCTATACTCCCATAATTTCAAAGGAAAATAAACATTAGCGTATATTCAATAGAAAAGTTCCTATGATATGAACCAAATTACATCTCTTTTCTAATCCCTCCTCATAGGAATTGAGATACATGTCATCTCTAGATTCAAGATAAAAGTTCCTATGATGTGAACCAAATGACATCTCTTTTCCAATCCCTACACATAGGAATTGAGATACTCCATGTCATCTCTTTCCCTACAACTTCCATGTATACATCTTCTATTCCTAAATAGCTAGTACGACCCACTAGTAGCTTTTTTCCAAGACATGCAACTATGGCACAAGAACTATATAGTATGCGAATAATTTGAAAGATGGTCGCCGGATGAAGCTAATCCGATAGTGCAGAGATGGCAAATCCGAGCACTACTGGCCGTTGGATATCATCAACATTCCACCACATCTGCCACATGTACAATTTAGAAGACTCCATGGTTGAACTTAAGCATAATGCACAAACCTCAAAACACAAGCACTTCTCCTTTGTTTTAGAATCTTCCTTATCATAATTGATTATTTTTTTCTAAATGAATTGCCATTATTTGTTTTTTACTTTATGCTTTACAATGCACAGCCCCATGAATCTTAACATTTTTATAAAACTAATTGATTTTGAATGAGATGAACTATAAGAACTAAACGAACATCTACATCATGCATATATGACTCAAAGCTTTACATGCTATAGTGTGTATTTATTCATAATTTGGTTTCGAAATCTCATGCCTTCAATGCATGTGTACCTTACTAGTTTTGAGTAGAGTAGAAAATTTCACGCGGCCCCGGGTATATCAAAATGCAGGGCCCATGCATCCTTCCCTTTCGCTCGAACCTACGTCCACAATTTTTTGTACGTACTATATCTCCACTGGTCCCTGAACCCAAAATGCTGCCTCGTTCCCCTAAAACCAAGCGGCCTAGACATATTTAACGCGTCGACTCGAACTCAATCCCTCTCCCGTTTACTACGACGTGGCCCCGCACGCCCTAGTAGTACTCCTACAAACCCTACCCCCGCACGCATCATCGGTTTTCTTCAAGAGGACGAGGGAGAAGCCGATTTGTAGTGGAGGCGCTTTAAAAAAAATGATCTGTAGTGGAGACCCCTACCCTAGGGTGCCCTAGGTAGCTGCCGCACGCATCATTGGTTTTCTCTTTTCTTTATGCTCTTGCGCCCTAGAGTGAAATGATGGTTGCTTCGTCCGTCCAGCTTAATGCGGGAAAGGTGGGGCTTTGTGATTTGACCCCTCATCGCTCATTTTCTACTACTGCGGCGCTACGACCGGGGTGCCTCCAATTCCAACCCCTGCTCCGAACTGTAATTTGGTGCATCGCACGTGGAACAAGACGGTGGATGAGCCACATGTCGGCCAAAGGGGTCCTGTTAAGTGTGTCGCCATTTCGTGTGCGGACTGACCCTGCTTGAGTCACTACGCCAACACGACAGGTGCAGCCTACCACTTGGTTTTGCTCCTTGGTGAATCCCGACTATATTGATCTTAAAAGATACGTACTGAACAACCCTCTCCGTCTCGTTTTTTTAGACGTCTCGGTTTATAGGGCGTGCACGTAGTTCTAGGTCATCCATTTGACTAACTAAATCTGAGTTACTATGTCACAAAAAGTATATCATTGGATTATTAAGCGGATGTAGTTTCTAAACATATATTGTTCATCACATATATAGCCAGTTAAATTCTCAACCTAGAACGACGTGCATGCCATGTAAACCAATACGGAGGAAGTATAGTAGTAAAAGTGAGGTGATTTTACCGAGCGATCGGCGGGGGAGCATGGCCTGTCATGCGGTCCCATGTGTCATGATGTACCAAGGCGATGCGCGTGTCTCTCTTGAGGCAGAAGCAATACTACGTGGTTTGAGATGATGGCGAACCGAAGTGTGAAATAATGGTTGCTTCGTCCGTCTGGGAAGGTGTGGCATTGTGATTTGGCGTCTCATTGCTCATTACTACTACTACTGGGGCGGTACGACTGGGGTGCGTCCCCCCTGCTGTTCTACACTGTTATTTGGTGCTTGACACGTCGACCCGGTTGCTATATGTCCCACATGTCGGCGACAGGAAGTATAGAATTCATGAAAGCGAGCGTCGACGGAGGAGTACAAGACACGGCATGGGTTTTTGCTGCTTCGCGCGATCCATCGATACAAACCCGGACTAAAAAAAGGCGAGGGCGGGTCTTTTCCCGCGCGGTGGGAAGGGGAGTTTGGCATATTCTGTTCGGGGCAAGGAGGCAGGAAGGGAAAGAAGCAAATATAGGTTGAGCGACTTAGTTTTGGGAAAATCTGATTTTACGGAGTACGTACCCACTAGGGTTTATAGGGCTCATCTAAAAAACATTCGTTTTTCTGTTTTATAAGTCTCAATTCTACTACTAGTAGTAGTACCATCACATGTTGGATTTCTAGGTGCGTTAGATCACCCGATGCAAGCAGTATCAAGAGAAAACTCACCAATGCATGTAGAAGTTCATGGAAATTTAGTGGTCATTCATGCATTCGTTCTAATTAATGCCTCGGTAAACATAACTTCTTGAGAAAAACGAGCGTACTAATTACTTGTGCAAACTACGAGTAGGAAATTAATTCGACCACTCACCGTCTACCTTGGTTGGAGAGATTTTGAAATTGAGCCATAAACCGGAAAGGAGGGAGTAGTAACTTCTGTCTCGATTACTATTTGTGGCCTTGTATAGATGCAAAATGTATTTTTTATAGTGGCCTTGTATAAGTAAATGGAGGGAGTACTAAAGGACATATATATTCCAAACAATATGATAATCTCTCTAACCAAGGTAGTAGGGACGAGGAGTAAATGGAGGGAGTAGTAAAATTTTCTCCTCGTCCTGCGAGCCACCGCGCGCGTGGGCGAGGGAGCGGGCATAAGGCGTACAATACTACTACTAGTAAGCAAGCTTCACCTCATCCTACGAGCCACCGCGCCCGTGGGCGGGGGAGACGGCATACTAAGCAAGCTTCTCCTCGTTCTGCGAGTTGACAGGACACATCAAAAGTACTCCAGTGTATAGAGCCTTGCCTCTAAGGTAGGCCCCTCATGGTTTGCCTCTTTTTTAACATAACGCGTCAAGTCGCAATTTGTTTGTTCACCCGGTGTAGACGATCCTCCCTCCATCTAGTGGACAACCAGGTCACGTGTCAAATTACCACGTGGGCTGCCTTTTCGTACAGAAATGAGCTCCATCGTGTACCCGCACGGGTGTGGTTGGGAAAGAGATGGGGTACGTGCGCCGTGCGTGCACATCTTCTTTTCGTGCATATCCCCCACCTACATGGGTGTGTGTGTGAGAGGGACTATAGAGATACAAACCTAGACATAATGCGACATCCGTCCCCATGCTTCCGCCCGGTCCGACCACCAGTCACCACCACGCCCCACTCCTCTTCACCTTATCTCTCATCTTTCTCCATCCATTTTTATATACAAGGCCACTATCAAAATTACAATTTGCAGATATACAAGGCCACTAACACTAATCGATGCAATATTAATGGTGTTTGCCTCGTAGTACTACTCCCTCCGTTTCTTTTTAGTCCGCATATAAGGTTTGGTCAAAGTCAAGTTTGTAAACTTTGAATAACATTATATTAAAAAATATAAACATTCACAATATGAAATCAATATTATCAGATGCACCATGAACCGTATTTTCATACTATATAGTTTTAGTATTGTAGATGTTCATATTTTTTTATATAAATTTTGTCAAACTTTGTGTAGTTTGACTTTGACCAAATCTTATATGCGAAGTAAAAAAGAAATGGAGGGAGTACTAGCAAAGGAGGACATTAATTATCCCTTGCATGCATGTGGGAGTGTGAGCATTGGCTTGATGTGCTTGAAAGAGAAGAATACACATTAATTTACACGGCAAACAAGGAAACAAGGTGGCTTGCAACATTGAGTTAGAAGACATTAATTTTTGCCTTGGTACCTGTAATATGGCTTTGTGGCCTTGTATACAAAAATGGAGTCCGATAAAATTCTCGAGATACCATTTATCCGAGAAAATTCTCGAGCAATCATTAGTTTTTACAAAATGGGATTACTCCTGCATGGGTCAATCACAACAGGTGTTTTGTAAAAAATGCATCTTGATGTTCCGTGCAATGCACGGGTGTCTTGCTAGTCCATGAAAACAACACATGGCAAAATTCCACGGCGAACGAGGGATTTGAATCTGTTGGGAGGGGCTGTTTGGATCTTGCCCGGGGTAGCCAAAATATTGGCAACCCTTTTGTCCACCGGTGCCTTTGCCACGGATGAACGAGGAATGGCTCGGGTGCTCATGAATCCTCCAGCGCACACGTTGGAGACGAGCTCACCCGAGTTGTGTTCTTTTTGTCCCACCACGCCGCCCGAGCCGCGAGCAGACCGACCGGCGACCCGCAAATTACGCCATCCAACCGTAGCCGCACACATTATGACATCAACTCAACCAACCGGACGAAATTCACGCAAACACGGCGATATTTCATATAAACAACGACGAAAATCATATAAGATACCGGATTTTCATACAAACATGACAGACTTCATTACATTCAAATGAACTACGCGGTGCTAGTTCTAGACAGCACATGTATATAATACCTGGCTTAAATGGTCGCCCACCGATCGATTTGTGTTCCTCATGTTCGGTAGCACGAACACCGGACTGTCGGGAGCCCCGGAGGTATATGCGGGGTCGACGAAGGTCATCGCAACAAAAGGATCTGGCAAGACACTTGTTGTGTACGCCGGCGTCGCCTCCGTGGTGGCCTTCATGGGACCCAAGCGGCGGCAGCCTCCCGTGTTCTACTTCTCCTCGATGATGGCGGCGGACGCAGAGGCGCTGGCCACTGACTCGTCGCTCTCCGCGCACCCGGCTTCTGTCACTGCTTGCATGGCGCGGCCGCCGGCATGGGAGTCTCGGCCACAGAAACGGGAGACGCGGTACGAGGTGGCGGCATGGCCGGCAGCAACGATGCCCGTGCGCCGCTCCTCGTTGAGCTGGCCTAGAGCGGCGAGTTGCTGAACCGCGCGCCGGCTTGGGGCGGCAACTGGCTCCGTCGGGTGATGGGAGGGAGGTGCATCAGCGAGCTGCATAGCTCGTATCCGGCAGGCTCGGCGGGCCACCCAGTCGGCTTGGATGCAGAATAACTACTCTTCGTAAGCCATTGTAAGAGTGGACAAAATGGTGAAGGAGGAGATAGGGGAGCGACGGAGGTGTGCGATTCTTGCCCGGCGTTTGGCCTCGTTTAAATAGGAGATTAAATAGACGGCGGGCAGGAGGAGCTCGGTCGGCGTTGCGTTTAATGCCGGCCCGGTCATGAACGGACGTGTGTCCAGAGTGGGTTTCTCGGCTTCCGGTGCGGCGGCGATCCCCACCCCACCGCCCAATCAACGCACCCAACCCCCCCCACCGCCGGCGACTGCCAATGAGAGGTCTCACGACTTCGAGTACCCACCGACCACTAATTTATTACCATTTATGTCCTTCATATACACGCTGACGGGTGGGCCCTATGGTAATGTGCGCTGCTGAATGTGGACCGTTTGACTGGTCATTCGATCGTGTCATCAACAAATTACGGAGCTGTATGGTGAGCCAGTGACCGTATGATCACCCTAAAATGTATTTTATTAACACGGTACAAACTCAAACTACCATTTCTTTCTTTCATATACGGGCTGACAGGTTGTCAGGACCCCGATTCCAGGTCACATCGATCTAGCCGGTAACACCTCATATCACTTTGCGGCCTCACGCACGGTATTCCCACGGGTGTCCCCTTACCATGGCCCGGGACCGTTTGCGTCTTTTGGATCACGTATATGATAGTGTCCCTAGCATCCATATGACAGAGAACCCGGGCCGACATGACTAGTCGTGAAACCAAAGTGGCACTAACTTATGGGGACAGGCATACATGAATCAACATTGAGCATGTCGGTCAGCAGCGTGCGAATCTGGGCTGTAGCACTGGGCTAACAGGACTCCGGTGAACCGGGCTGTAGCAGGCTAGGCAGGACTCCGGATGTCACCGCGTGACATTTCCCCGAAGGGACAGACACAAGAACGAAGTGAATCACATGCGGGCCAGTCAAGTGTTCCGGAGCAGTAGTGCTGGGCTAGCAGGACTCCGGTGAACCGGGCTGTAGCGGACTACTATGGCTCATGGAAGCACAAGACTACATTTCCCCATAAGAGAGGCTACCAAGGATAAACAACTAGGTTGTCGGATCGCACACATACCAAGCATTTCAATCATACACACAATATGCTCGATATGTGCAAATACAACATGGCATCACAACAAGACTCTACGACTCAGAGAATTTATTCATTAGGCTCTGAAGAGCGAGATATTACAAACATAGGTCTCATGACCCAACATTCAGAGCATACAAGTCAAAGCACATGCGGAAGCTTAACATGTCTGAGTACAGACATCTACAAATGAAAAAGGCTGAGAAGCCTGACTATCTACCAGATCCTGCCGAGGGCACAAGATCATAGCTGACGTATCAAGCTAAACGTCGAAGTCCACACGGAACTACTAGCGAGACTGACGTCTCTCTGCAAAACATAGAATAGGCAAACGTGAGTACAAATGTACCCAGCAAGACTTACATCAGAACTAGCTACATATGCATCGGTATCAACAAAGGGGGTGGTGGAGTTTGACTGCAGCAACCCAGCTTTGACTCGGTGCCTATCCTGAACTACGACTGCAAGTAACTCTTTTGAGGTGGCGCACACGAGTCCACAAATTCACCATACCAATACACCACTATGGATCCGCTCCCGTCTCCCTACGAGAACACCATCCATAGCACTCACGCTTATCTTGCGCATTTTAGAGTATCCACTTTCACTTGTCTATGAACTGTTATAGGCAACCCAGAAGTCCTTTACGGCGGAAACGGCTATACGAATAGATCATATTAACCCTGCAGGGGTGTACTTCTTCACACACGCTCTCGCCACTTACCACCATGGACACGTCGTGTACCTCGGCAACCTTCAAGCGGAAGCCTGGCGAGGGAGTCGGCCACGACCTGACTAACTACACAAGTCTCTCGTCCAGGCTTATCGCCTATTCGGGTTCCATCCGCAAGGAGATCCGGCCGGGGTGTCGCTCACGGCCCCAAACGATGTGTGCAGGGTTCCCAAGCCCACCTTGATGGATGGATCTACACTTGGTACACCGTGCCACGGTGCCTAGTCTGTCCCAAGCCCACCTGTACCGGGTGCCACTTGGTAGACTACTAACACTACCTACAAACACCAGAAACTAGTTGCAACTCCTGGACAAAGATCAGGTTGATTAATAAGTCGAGAGAGCTTGGAGCGCCCGGAGCCCAATGTGTGGTAGTAACTGTTCATGGATCACAAACACAGAACTCAGTTCCTGAGGACGGTTTCAATGAGACAACCCACCATGTACTCCTACATGGCCTCTCACCGCTACCTTTACCAAATCGTGTTCACACCCTTAGCTCTCACACAGTAGGACATGTTCACCACTTTCAATTCATCCCCGATGAATCAGACCTGACACAACTCTAAGCAATAGCAGGCATGACAAACAAGCATGAATGAGTAGGCACATCAGGGCTCAAACAACTCCTACTCATGCTAGTGGGTTTCATCTATTTACTGTGGCAATGACAGGTCATGCAGAGGATAAAGGGGTTCAGCTACCGCAGCAAGTAACAGATGAATCGTTGTTGTCCTAATGCAGTAAAAGAGAGCAGGAGCGAGAGAGTGGGATTGTATCGGAATGAGCAAGGGGGTTTTGCTTGCCTGGCACTTCTGAAGATAGCATTGAGTCTTCATTAGTGTCAACGATCACAACGCCGGAACATCGTCTACCGAGAGGGGACAAATACCGGCAACAGAGAAGAAATTCAATCAATGCAATGCACAATATGATGCATGATCATGACATGGCAATATGCTGTTGATTGAGCTAATGCAGCTATAACCAGGGTGGTTTGAGTCATTTTGAACCAAAGGTTCAATCCCAAACTCAACTTATGAATTTAAATAGTGCCTTATCATGTTTGATATAAACAGCAGGTTTAAGTTGCTCTAACATGCATGAAACCAGTGCAGATGGATAGATTGGATTTTTCTAATAATTTTTCATATATAAATTATTTCATTCTGAGCTATAGATTATTTTCTATGATTTTTTGAAGTTTGGTAGCATTTTCTGGAATTTCCTATATAAGTATAAATCCGGTAAATGCTTTATTGCGTCAGCAGTGCGTCAGGGTGACGTCAGTGGTCAACTGACCCGTTCAGGTCAAACCTTACCTGTGGGGCCTACCTGTCATTGACTCAGCTAACTAACAGAGTTAATTAACCTAAACTAAAACTGTTAGCGGGGCCCACGTGTCAGTGGCCCACGGGAGGGTAATTAGTGGCCTAATTAGCTTAGCCTAATTGGACACATCAGTCGGCCGGGGTTAGGCCCCCGGCGACGGCCAGACGAGGCAGAGGGCGTCGGAACTTGCCCTCCGACGACCAAACGGAGGGCGGGCACCACCAGTGCGAAGCCGAGGCTCTCGCGCATCCAGTGGAACAAGCAGGAGACCGTGGGGTGGCCGGAGGCGACGACGGCATCAAGGTCAGCGGCGGCCGGAGCACGGGCTCGACCGGCGTGACGCTACGGTGTACGGGAGAGAGAGGTGTGCAGTGCTATGGCTTCCTGGGAGCACGCTGAGCACAACTACGTGCTTGGTTGGGTCAGGCGAGGTTGCCAGTTGCGGCGGCGACGAACGCGGCGGTGACGAGCTCTCGGGCTCAACGGAGCCCGCGGTTAGTGGAAGAAATCGGCAACAGGGAGAGAGGGGTTCGGTGCGGGGGCTCACAGCGGGGCTAACGGAGGGGTTGGCAGGCGCGGGGACGGCCGGTGGGCAGCGAATCGACGCCGAGGATCTCCAGGCACCGAGGTTGAAGAAGACGTCGGGGACGGCGTTGGGGTGCTTCCCCGGTTGCTTGGCTCGGCGTGGATGAAGAACACGACGATGCGGAGCTCAATGTCTCATCGGCAGGGCGAGGGGTGGCCGGTGGCCACGGGTACGGCGATCGGCGTCGGCGAGCTCGCTCGGTCGAGCTCGTGTTCTTGCGGGAGAGAAGGGGGGAAATGGGTGAGAGCGAGACGGTTGAGCACGGGGCATGCGTGGCGTCGTCCGGGGTTCCAGAGGGAGGCGGCAAGCAGGAGGTGGCCGGGGCGCGTGCTTGCGTGCGGTGGCCACGCGCCTCTCATCCTCCTGGCGGGAGGTTGAGGGTGACTGGCGCTGGCCAGTGGGCTAGGCCGCTACAGTGCCAGATCAGGTAGGCTGGCCCAGGTAACTCTCTCTGCCCCTTTTCCTATTTTATTATGTTTTCTATTTTCTGCAATTGTTTTGGCTTTATTAAAAATGCCAGAGCATTTCCAAAAATTCTGAAAATATTTGTGGGCACTGTCGAAATTATTCCCAACAGCCCGCAACTAGTTTCAGAATTATTAGAGCATTTAAAATATTTATAGGATTTAAATGCCCCAATTCAAATACACTATGAGTTACTTCAAAAATCCAAAAATGATCTAAGGATGTATTCATCATTTTTGGCAGAGGTTTCCACCGTAATCAGAAATCATGAACTTTTCTTAGGGACATTTTGGGTTTATTGAAAAGATTTTAATCCATCCTAGTTGAGTTGATTTAATGCTAGGGCTTGAACATCCCCATTTCAAGTTTCTTTCAAATATTAAACATGATGCACACACGAAGCTAGCCTAGTGCATTGCCAGAAGCTAGGGATGTGACAACTCACCCCCACTAAACAAAAATCTCGTCCCGAGATTCAAGCGTAGGGTAAGATGAAAGGGGAACGCAGACTAACATAATCTTCACGATCCAAATGTTCTTCTCGAAGATGTTGATTCATTGCATCATCTTGATCTTGACATCTTTTCTTTCGAGAGCTTCATCCAACTATGATGATGGAAGAGAGGGAAACTCTACAGGATTGATCTTCGCGAAGATCGAGCTATACAAGATCAACTCGCGGAATGAGATGTTGGAATATCTCGAGTTGATACACAAAACACATCGAGAGGGATGGAGGAACAAACGATGAGGTTCAATTGGGTACGCAAAATTCTATGCTGAAGAAGATGGTGCATGGCTCTAAGATAGCGATGACATAATTGCCATGATTCCATAACGGGGCACCTTAGGAAAGGTGACTCGTAGAATTATTCCCTTAAGTGGCAAAAAGAATTACTTGTGATACAAGATAGTTGAAACTCTTTAAACCAGGCTAAGGCAATCACAAACGATCGTGTGAACGAATTCGAAAGAATGGCATACTCATACCAGAAGGAATGATGTGGACTACCTTGTTGAAGACAACGCCATGGATGATTTTGCTTATCATCGGGGATGGATGGGACCCATAGTAGGACCACTTTTTGAAGATGATCCTAAACAGTAATTACTGAGGTGCAAGCTGGGAACAAAATGCAAATGCTGGGTATGATTCTGGTAACTGGGGATAACTCAACGAGAGTGATTCCACCGTTGAATGGTTCTAGCATAATCGAGGAAACCGAGAGCACAAGGACCCCTGAGGATCAACTTCTAGAATAAGTTGCACTAAATCCTCATGGAGAAGATGGTTAAATAGCTCAATCAAGATACTACAATGATAGATCTTCCGGCTAGGTGTGTCGGCCACGACATCCACTTACCGGGTTACGAAGACCAATATTATAGCTATTGGGAGATGTTCCAACCATCATATCTGCCTGAGATTCAGATCTGGTTGGTAACAGGATATTTCAGACAGCATGTCCGGAAAAGGAAAGTTTGCAACACAAACCGACGAGATGGCGTTGCGAGATTCTCGGGAGATGAACTTGGTAGCAAGCTCCAAAACATGAGCGGGTTCTGCTACAAACATGTGAACACGCTGTCCCAGACAAGCATGGCCACAGAGTAGTCTTGCAATAAAACACTACCGAGTTCTGGTTAGGAACCATCAACAAGGATGTCGAAGTCCTTACATAAGTCCGGATCCTAAGAAGGAACTTCTTCTCCTTGAACAAATCAATCAGTGGCTTGGTGTGCTAGGAAACACATATGGAGTGTAGGTAATTAATCTACCAAACCATAGAATACTTCGCACGAATGCATGACTGACTTGGGATGATTCCAAAGGAAGCAAAAACAAGCTCCCTCGAATTCACGGCGGCAACTTGCATCGATTGCACGTGAATTTAGAGGAAGTCACTACTTTCATCCAAACATATACTTCATGAACGGGGCATGAAGAAAATGCTTACACAAGTTTCCAACACTAGCTGGATGTTCAACACGAGTCATGGAGAAGGTAGCAGTGTTGCTGATGGGCTCAACAACAATTCATCCAGGTTTCCATGGAGATGGAATTCCATAATTATGTGAACAAGTGATAGCATTGGTCAGACCCAAAAGATGTAATGGTGTATGCTCGAGGAATCAACCACGAGTAAGACAACATTACGAACATCGTTGGTTCTGATTTGATTTGATAATAGCCCATACTCAAATCAAAGTTTGGTTAAGATGATAGGTCCATTAATTGACCACGAGGACCAATCGATGAAGAAATCATCTTTCTACAACAAACACACACACAAGAGATATCCTTTGGAAAGAACTAAGTCAGGCAAGCTTTTATCTTCCAACTCCCCAAGTTGTTGTTTAGCTTAACCAACTAGCTCAAGGTATCCAACACAGATTCTTGGAGAAAGAGTGGTTTATAGGAAAACCATTTAATCACGAGCTCAACATAGCAGTCAGGTGGCAACCTGGTGATACTTCTGAGAAGATATTCGGAAAATCACGAACCACCGATATGTTACTAAGCTCAAGAACAATCTTACTTTTTAGGGCAAGACGATATGATCAACTGAGCAAGGGTTTGACAAAATCCTAACTCATTGATTGAAGAGTGCAGCAAAAATAAGGACTAGGTAGCGCGATCAATCTTAGGATGATGATTCAATAACCAACACGCTAAGAATGAGAGTATTGCCATTAACTACCAAGCAACGAGTTGCTCAGAGTATTGATTTCACACATCACGGTTCACTTGTCGGTATTCCGGTTGTGACAACACGGGACCGAGGAATGAATAATGATGGCGAGAAGTATCACTGCGTCAAGAATTCATAAGAGGTGGTGCAATTCTCATGACACTCTTGACATAAAGATGGTAACGCTCCAAGGTAGAGCAGAGCAAAAGTTGGATTGGCATTTTGGTCTGCGGAATACAATTGCTTTGACCCGATCCTAGATATGGATGAAGTTCTGGAGTTAGTTTCTCCTAGTCATTCTGGAATAGGATGGCTTGATGGACCACAAGAATAATAAGCATCGATAACACGGATGCACAATTACTCCTGACTATCAATTGACAGACGATGGTCGGAATACCAATGAAGAGGGACAACTCAAGGGGACATATATGTTTCTGAGTTGTGGATGCATAGACTAATGTCGAACCAAGTTCAACAGGTTTCTTCCAGATAACCCATGCAGAAAGGTAGAACTGGCAGATTCACAATGTAGAATGGAGAACTCATCGAGAGCACTCTTGTTGTGATCTTTTGGTTCAAAAGAACTTCTGCCATGATGGTTCATGGTATTGGAAGAATGAGATACCACGGACCTCGATGACTATCGCAAAGGTTACTAATATACTAAAGGTACGAGCAACACTATCAACACGAGGTAAGTAGAGTGAATCTTGGGTCGAGGACCCAAGAGTATGATACCTACTACTAAATGGCATCACGAGATGCTTTCGAGAATGGTGGCCAGAATCATCACACCGGGAACACAAAACATGGCTAGATTACTAGGTGACTCCCTAAAACACCTAGGGTCATAATAATAGCTCCAACATATATACCGAGGCAATAGAGTGCCTCAACGCACCGGTAGTGTGCTTAATCTGGCCCAAAGGGACGCAAAAACAGAGGGAAAGGATTTTGCAAATGCATCAGATTGTTTAGAAACCTGGGATGACTCGGACAACATAACGGCTGTAAATGCTCAAAAAGATTTGAGACATCCTGCAAAAATGGTGGCATAACCATTCAGAATCACAATATCAAGGTTCCGAGATCAACTGTCAACACATGGTAGTAGTAGAAACTGAACTGAGGCTTCAGACCAACAATCCTACGAGTCTACGGATTAGTAACACGTGATCCTGATAGAAAGATGAGAAGCCTAGTTCTTAATCCCCGTAGAAGAGAAGAGGATGACTCAGATCAGAAGGCTATAAGGTAAAGGAGTAAAAAGAGCCTTACGTTCCCTTCCACAATCAATTCCCTTATATAACTAAAGCATTTCTAGACTCAACTTCGACCAGTTTGGCTTGGTAACCCTACAGGCAGTCAGGCTCTGATACCAAAGCTGTCAGGACCCCGATTCCAGGTCACATCGATCTAGCCGGTAACACCTCATATCACTTTGCGGCCTCACGCACGGTATTCCCACGGGTGTCGCCTTACCATGGCCCAGGACCGTTTGCGTCTTTTGGCTCACGTATATGATAGTGTTGCTAGCATCCATATGACAGAGAACCCGGGCCGACATGACTAGTCGTGAACCCAAAGTGGCACTAACTTACGGGGACATGCATACATGAATCAACATTGAGCATGTCGGTCAGCAGCGTGCGAATCCGGGCTGTAGCACTGGGCTAACAGGACTCCGGTGAACCGGGGTGTAACAGGCTAGGAAGGACTCCGGATGTCACCGCGTGACATTTCCCCGAAGGGACAGACACAGGAACGAAGTGAATCACATGCCGGCCAGTCAAGTGTTCCAGAGCAGTAGTGCTGGGCTAGCAGGACTCCGGTGAACCGGGCTGTAGCGGACTACTATGGCTCATGGAAGCACAAGACTACATTTCCCCATAAGAGAGGCTACCAAGGATAAACAACTAGGTTGTCGGATCCCACACATACCAAGCATTTCAATCATACACACAATATGCTCGATATGTGCAAATACAACATGGCATCACAACAAGACTCTACGACTCAGAGAATTTATTCATTAGGCTCTGAAGAGCGAGATATTACAAACATAGGTCTCATGACCCAACATTCAGAGCATACAAGTCAAAGCACATGCGGAAGCTTAACATGTCTGAGTACAGACATCTACAAATGAAAAAGGCTGAGAAGCCTGACTATCTACTAGATCCTTCCGAGGGCACAAGATCGTAGCTGAGGTATCAAGCTAAACGTCGAAGTCCACACGGAACTACTAGCGAGACTGACGTCTCTCTGCAAAACATAGAATAGGCAAACCTGAGTACAAATGTACCCAGCAAGACTTTCATCAGAACTAGCTACATATGCATCGGTATCAACAAAGGGGGTGGTGGAGTTTGACTGCAGCAAGCCAGCTTTGACTCGGTGGCTATCCTGAACTACGACTGCAAGTAACTCTTTTGAGGTGGCACACACGAGTCCACAAATTCACCATACCAATACGCCACTATGGATCCGCTGCCGTCTCCCTACGAGAACGCCATCCATAGCACTCACGCTTATCTTGCGCATTTTAGTGTATCCACTTTCACTTGTCTATGAACTGTTATAGGCAACCCAGAAGTCCTTTACCGCGGAGACGGCTATTCGAATAGATCATATTAACCCTGCAGGGGTGTACTTCTTCACACACGCTCTCGCCACTTACCACCATGTACACGTCGTGTACCTCGGCAACCTTCAAGCGGAAGCCTGGCGAGGGAGTCGGCCACGACCTGACTAACCACACAAGTCTCTCGCCCAGGCTTATCGCCTATTCGGGTTCCATCCGCAAGGAGATCCGGCCGGGGTGTCGCTCACGGCCCCAAACGATGTGTGCAGGGTTCCCAAGCCCACCTTGATGGATGGATCTACACTTGGTACACCGTGCCACGGTGCCTAGTCTGTCCCAAGCCCACCTGTACCGGGTGCCACTTGGTAGACTACTAACACTACCTACAAACACCAGAAACTAGTTGCAACTCCTGGACAAAGATCAGGTTGATTAATAAGTCGAGAGAGCTTGGAGCGCCCGGAGCCCAATGTGTGGTAGTAACTGTTCATGGATCACAAACACAGAACTCAGTTCCTGAGGACGGTTTCAATGAGACAACCCACCATGTACTCCTACATGGCCTCTCACCGCTACCTTTACCAAATCGTGTTCACACCCTTAGCTCTCACACAGTAGGACATGTTCACCACTTTCAATTCATCCCCGATGAATCAGACCTGACACAACTCTAAGCAATAGCAGGCATGACAAACAAGCATGAATGAGTAGGCACATCAGGGCTCAAACAACTCCTACTCATGCTAGTGGGTTTCATCTATTTACTGTGGCAATGACAGGTCATGCAGAGGATAAAGGGGTTCAGCTACCGCAGCAAGTAACAGATGAATCGTTGTTGTCCTAATGCAGTAAAAGAGAGCAGGAGCAAGAGACTGGGATTGTATAGGAATGAGCAAGGGGGTTTTGCTTGCCTGGCACTTCTGAAGATAGCATTGAGTCTTCATTAGTGTCAACGATCACAACGCCGGAACATCGTCTACCGAGAGGGGACAAATACCGGCAACAGAGAAGAAATTCAATCAATGCAATGCACAATATGATGCATGATCATGACATGGCAATATGCTGTTGATTGAGCTAATGCAGCTATAACCAGGGTGGTTTGAGTCATTTTGAACCAAAGGTTCAATCCCAAACTCAACTTATGAATTTAAATAGTGCCTTATCACGTTTGATATAAACAGCAGGTTTAAGTTGCTCTAACATGCATGAAACCAGTGCAGATGGATAGATTGGATTTTTCTAATAATTTTTCATATATAAATTATTTCATTCTGAGCTATAGATTATTTTCTATGATTTTTTGAAGTTTGGTAGCATTTTCTGGAATTTCCTATATAAGTATAAATCCGGTAAATGCTTTATTGCGTCAGCAGTGCGTCAGGGTGACGTCAGTGGTCAACTGACCCGGTCCAGGTCAAACCTGACCTGTGGGGCCTACCTGTCGTTGACTCAGCTAACTAACAGAGTTAATTAACCTAAACTAAAACTGTTAGCGGGGCCCACATGTCAGTGGCCCAGGGGAGGGTAATTAGTGGCCTAATTAGCTTAGCCTAATTGGACACGTCAGCTGGCCGGGGTTAGGCCGCCGGCGACGGCCAGACGAGGCGGAGGGCGTCGGAACTTGCCCTCCGACGACCAAACGGACGGCGGGCACCACCAGTGCGAAGCCCAGGCTCTCGCGCATCTAGTGGAACAAGCAGGAGACCGTGGGGTGGCCGGAGGCGACGACGGCGTCAAGGTCAGCGGCGGCCGGAGCACGGGCTCGACCGGCGTGATGCTACGGTGTACGGGAGAGAGAGGTGAGCAGTGCATGGCTTCCTGGGAGCACGCTGAGCACAACTACGTGCTTGGTTGGGTCAGGCGAGGTTGCCAGTTGCGGCGGCGACGAACGCGGCGGTGATGAGCTCTCGGGCTCAATGGAGCCCGCGGTTAGTGCAAGCAATCGGCAACGGGGAGAGAGGGGTTCGGTGCGGGGGCTCACAGCGGGGCTAACGGAGGGGTTGGCAGGCGCGGGGATGACCGGTGGGCAGCGAATCAACGCCGAGGATCTCCGGGCACCGAGGTTGAAGAAGACGTCTGGTACGGCGTTGGGGTGCTTCCCCGGTTGCTTGGCTCGGCGTGGATGAAGAAGATGACGATGCGGAGCTCAAGGTCTCATCGGCAGGGCGAGGGGTGGCCGGTGGCCACGGGTACGGCGATCGGCGTCGGCGAGCTCGCTCGGTCGAGCTCGTGTTCTTGCGGGAGAGAGGGGGGAAATGGGTGAGAGCGAGACGGTTGTGCACGGGGCATGCGTGGCGTCGTCCGGGGGTCCAGAGGGAGGCGGCAAGCAGGAGGTGGCCGGGGCGCGCGCTTGCGTGCGGTGGCCACGCGCCTCTCATCCTCCTGGCGGGAGGCTGAGGGTGACTGGCACTGGCCAGTGGGCTAGGCCGCTACAGTGCCAAATCAGGTAGGCTGCCCCAGGTAACTCTCTCTTTGCCCCTTTTCCTATTTTATTATGTTTTCTATTTTCTGCAATTGGTTTGGCTTTATTAAAAATGCCAGAGCATTTCCAAAAATTCTGAAAATATTTGTGGGCACTGTTAAAATTATTCCCAACAGCCCTCAACTAGTTTCAGAATTATTAGAGCATTTAAAATATTTATAGGATTTAAATGCCCCAATTCAAATACACTATGAGTTAATTCAAAAATCCAGAAATGATCTAAGGATGTATTCATCATTTTTGGCAGAGGTTTCCACCTTAACCAGAAATCATGAAATTTTCTTAGGGACATTTTGGGTTTATTGAAAAGATTTTAATCCATCCTAGTTGAGTTGATTTAATGCTAGGGTTTGAACATCCCCATTTCAAGCTTCTTTCAAATATTAAACATGATGCACACATGAAGCTAGCCTAGTGCATTGCCAGAAGCTAGGGATGTGACACAGGTGGGCCCCACGGTTATGCGCCCCGATGGTGCAACACTAGTTGCGCCACGTGGAACGTTTGACTGGTCAATTGATTGTGTCATCAACAAAATACGGAGTTGTACGGGTGAGCCAGTGACCGTATAATCATGACATGTATTTTTTTAACACGGCACAGACGCAAAGGCTCATATATACGCGCAAGCACTCACTGCTATAAGCGCACACATGCAGACCCTACCCCTATGAGCACCTTCAAGAGAGTGGGCCAGCATATGATCTTGAGATTTTACGAAGTCGCCATAGGTGCCTCGTAGTCGAGTGGAACGTCTCCTCCCACTGAACGCACATCGCCGGAAAATACTGAATTAACCCGGGATAAATGCGAGCACCGGGACTTTAACCCTGGTGGGCTCGAGAAACCACTGTCCATCTAACCATCCAACCACATGTTGGTTAGCACGACAAAATGTATGTGGTGACCGTGATGAGCTTATTCTGAAGTCCAGTGACCATATCGTGCTTTTGCTTCAAATACAATGACCGTAAGTATCGTCAACAAAATACGGAGCATGCATCAAATGCAAAGTCCATCAGTGTCATCAAGAAAATACGGAGACGTATCATGAGCTAGATACCGTATGATCACCACGAGAATGTATACGGTGACCGTAATGAGCATATTCTGAACTCGAGTGACCGTATAGTGCTTTAGCTTGAAATACAGTGACCGTCATGTGTGAATGTGTCGTGGGCATGCATACTTTTAGAGGGCCGAGAGATAGCTGATGTGCGTACGTGAAAGTGGTGTAGAAAGAGGGAATGTCCGGTGGAGACAAGGAGAGATATGCCATTTGTTTCTCTTTCCCGTGACTAATATTTTAGGAGAATATATAAACATTCACAATGCAGAACAAATATTTTTGGATGCACCATGCAATTAACTTTCATGTATAACATTGTACTATTGTATACACTACAAAGAAAAGACACTTCCGTGATGATACATGTTTGTCACAGTAGGTCGCGTTTTTTGTCATGCATGTACATCCATGACAAATTTATGACAGAATCAAGATACTCATACATGTGCTGTCGTAGAAGTGTTCCATGACATTACCAAAATTATCATCACGGAAGTGTCCACTTCCATGACGATAAATCACGCGTCACAGAAGTGCTTTCGTCAAGGGTGACCGACACATGGCATCCACCGTAACGGAACGCCGTTAAGCTATCGGGTCTGGTTTTGGATCCGATAACCCGTTAACAGCCCCGACCAATGGGGATTTTCCACGTGTAAAATCATCATTGGCTGGAGGAAACACGTGTCGGCTCACCGTTGGGACAGATGTCATCCACTCATTGGACCCAAAGTGCCTATGATATGTCGACACGTGGCACGGCCCAATAGAGGCCCATATAGGTTAAAAAGGTCGGCCCAGTCAAAGGCCCATAGTACTTACTCAGGTACTAGTGGGCCATCCCAATAACGGCCTGCTTAATAAAGGCCCATTTACGGCCCGAAGCCAGATCTGGCCCGTTAATTGTTCGCCGAATATTTGGGCCCATTTACGGCCTGAAGCCAGATCTGGCATGTTAATTGTTCGCCAAATATTTGGGCCTAATTACAGCATAGTGACTTTCGGCCTGTTAGAGGCCCGATGTAGACATGGGCCCATTTCAGCCCGGTGTGACTTTCGGCCTGGGAATGGCCCGTGCTGCCCATGGGCCATATATGGTCCGACGGGACATCGAGCCCACTAATGGCTCGTGATAAAGGTGGGAACAGTTAAGCCCAACGTGATTTTGGGCCTGTTAAAGGCATGTCGCATAATTCGGTCCGTTGATGTCTGTACTAAGCTTTCGGCCTCTTAAAGGCCCATGATATCAGTGGGCCAACTAAGGCCCAAGATATGTTTCGGCCTCGTAACTGCCCGTGATATAACTGGGCCCAAAAAGGCCCGGTTTACATTTCAGCCTGCTGAAGGCCCGTCGATGACTATAGAAAATTGAGGCCCAATATGCATTTCGGCCTGCTAAAGGCCCATGGTTTCATCTGGGCCATAACAGGCCAGTACAATATTCAGCCTGTTAATGGCCCAACGCTACCTGGGCCAAACTAAGCGCTGGGTCTACAAAAGTCCCAACTAAAATATAGGCCGGTGTAAGTTGTGGGCCTTGCGCAAAGTGTGAAGGCCCCAATCATTCGGGCCCAAGAATGATGCAGGCCGGCCCAATTGTGGCCCGCTAAACACCAGGCCCGTTAGAGGCGAATGTTTCGGCTCGGTCGACTACATCTGTTTTTTTTCAGATAGCGAATGATGGCAGTAACTAGTAGGAATTAAGAACAAACCTACTCTATACACTAAAGAAATTACGGCATAGTAACTAAGAATAAACCTACACTATACAATAAAGGATTTATGGTATATTACATCCACTGGGCATCGAAGTTCGCCACCAGTGATCATAAAGCGCAACGAAGAAGCAGATTACAAAAACTGGGCACCATTGCAACGTAACAAAATAATACTGAACCGAGACCACTTCCAAGACAGTTCAAGAAAGGTTAGCCTTGCGCTGGAACTGCTGTGCAAGCTGCTGAGCTAGGCTGTGAGACCGGCCTAGCATGTCGGTCATAGCTTCCAGGTGTAGCTGTTTAGCGATGAGGTTCTCATTGGTGTTCTCCGCAATCTTTCTTAGAGATAGGACTTCAAGTCGAAGTTGAGTTGCAGAATGCCTTTCTGCTAGAACTTGGGACTGAAGAAGTCGAACTGATTCAGACAAAGAATTCTATGAGCTTGTCTGACTGCTAGTCTCAAGTAACTTGAACACTGCATCAAGACAAGACTTTGGGATTGTCTCGCTATCTTCAAGATGTTTTGCCTTCTTTGCTGCAATATATGTTGGGTTTGTCGCACAGCCTTCAGCAGACTTGTGCATGACATCAGGCATATCAGCCTGAAACAAAGCAGAGAGATGACAGGTTTTGCACGTGTATAAACAAAGATGATAACTGTGCTGTCAATTCCATCCAATTTCAAATTAGAAAATAAAGAGTAAGTTCAAAATATCAATAGCATAATTTGGCATTGTTCATAACGCGGGGAGCTTCACCACACTACTGGATTACCATGTCAACATAACAAGCATAGATGAAGGGCAAAGAAAATCATTGTATCTATTTTGGTTAATGTGCATGTCATGTTGTTCATATCATCAGCCACATCAGTAAGATAAAACAGGAGATGACAAGGTGCAAACGTGGGCTGCTTCACCACACACTGGATTATAGATCCACAAAAACAAGCATACATATAGGGAGTATTGAGTAATGTTCATGGTATGAATAAGGAATTTGGTTTTACAAGTAAAACTTAGAACTTACGGTTCTTGCGAACATGCATTTTGGTAGAAACGACAAACTAAACAGCAGTAAACGATAGGGAGTATGAGCAAATTAAATAGTAGTTGAGGATAAAGGCTTTAGAAGGACTGACTTAAATTAACAGTTAACACCGGCTTTATAATGCCCTTCTCATGTCATGGGAAGGATACCTCAAGAATTTCTGCACAGAATCTTCTTCATAAGCATTGCCTGTACTCTACATTTTGTAGAGAGTAATTATAGATATGATAATACCGGAAGGTATAGAGGATAATGAAGATAAGATGCAGATTGATGCTACATAATCAACTACCAATCCCTGGAAGTACAAGCATTACAAGACAAAATGTACTGACAAGAGCAATGGGCTACACTTCTGCACTGGCATTGTCTGTGTATTCTACTTTTTGGTAAGATTAAATATAGATCTGATCTTTTTTAGTAAATGGTGGGCGAGGGAGATAAGATGCAGAATGCTACACAATGAACCAATCCCTCTTCCCCTAATACAAGAGTGTTTTGAACACTGGTGTACTATACAAAACGTTCTTATATTATGGGACGGAGGGAGTAGCTGTTAATGTAAGTACAGTCATAGATGACGTTCAGTCCTTAAAGAGGACTGCAGAGCTAAACCTCTTCAAAAGCATTGGGTTGATTCTAAATTTATGTAAGAGTCCATAAGGATCTTATAATGTCCACCAAATGGACGATAACGAGGCTAACATGTGCAGTGATGCTACATAATCAAACAGCTATGAAAGTAAGTATGGTCATACGGGGCAAGAGGTACTCACAAGAGCAATGCAGTGTGCAGTATAGTTGCGAGATTCTGTGGTCCCTTGAGAACGAATATTCTCCTGCTAACAGTTTTCATACAAGTGAGATGTTAAGGCAAAGGCAGAAATGTAGTTCAAATTGTGATGTGATATCATAGATAGTACCTTACGCTGCAGCCGAGACCAATGTGTAACAAGATAATTCCAGTAACCGTCGGATAAATGTAGCACCGGAGACTTTACGGAAATTTCGTTTAGAGGCTTGCCAACGAAGTGCGCTTGCCTCAGGTAGGAACGATACTTCATCAACGAGTGCTTGAAAAGCGCAACCAACCCTTGCTCGTCTTCACAATCCAGCTTGGTCCTCGCCTATTTAAAAGAATGAAATCTTGTGTCTTCTGTCAGCAGAAATATATGCAGTAATGACCATGAATAACATTAGTACATTACTTACGCGTAAGTTGCGGAGGAAGACTGGAAATTGTTCTGTTTCTACGGTATAATCTTTGCATGAAGGAAAGATGCGCACAAAGTTCCTGACAACAATATAAGCTTTGTCTTCTAAACTGGGAAGAAATGGAACAGGGGTTCTATTTGCTGCAATTGGGGCTCTCTCTGGTGTGAAAAGGGATTTGGCAACTAGATTTGGTGTACTCTTTGCTGGAATGGGGGTTTTGCGTCGTAGAGCTGGCGCTATGTCAACTGGCATAATCATAATGTTTGCTGCAGTTGGGGTCTGCTGAGTTGGGGCATCAGAAATGACCAGTGTAGTAGGGCTAGAGTCTGCTAGAGTTGGGGTGTTTTGTGGGTCAAGTGATATTGCAACTACACCTAATGGGCTATTTGATTTATCAGGTGCCACTACCTTTTCCAAATACTTTGCTTGCGCTCCTCCATGATCAGCAATCACCCTCTTCCTTTTGAACTTCTGATACACAAGAACAACATTTGAATGGATAAATATGGTATGATGACAGATGGAATATGTACTGAAAATGGATAGGCAGGCCGTATTCACATACACGATGTGGAAACTAAGCTAATGGCAGTTCAACAAAGTAGAAACAATGCAAAGCATCGGTTGCAAGATATGTGCGACAAATATAACCTTGGAAAGTTAGAGCAAGCACCTTGATGAGTGAATAAGATAGGGCATCTTCCTCTGACTCCTCCACTAGGGAGCTACATTGACTTAGGTCTCCCTCTAGCTCAGAATCTCTATTAGGATCATATTCTGAGCATGAATCTGTAGGTGGAGAGCGTTTGCATTGCATTGCATCCAGACTTGATTTCAATCCCTTAATGCCAAGTTTGACAGCCATGGCATTGTTCTGCTTTATTCTTTTCATGCGCGCAAGCTCATAATCGTTAAGATGCTGTTCAGAATCTGAGATTCATGAAAACATAAAAAGTAGTCAGATTATCTATGGAATGCATTGCGGATTCAACTCGAAGAGTGTCTCCCTATAAACCCCTGCATATGCAAAGTTCACCCCCAACCGTGCTGGCCTGACCACACACAGAAATACAAACCCCTTATGTCTCTATAACAGGCAGACACACATTTCAAAACTGAAGTAGGAACATTAGAATTATATGAAATTCGTATTTGAACAAATAAACTAAGGAATTATGAGTGGCATAATGTTTTGCTTCAAGGGTGGAGTGTTGGTAGTGTGACACAAAGCAAGTAGGCAGATTGTATTCCCTGTAAAAGATCGAAGCCTATGTAAAAGCTGGAAATGACACTTTGTTCTATACAATGCAGTGTTCGTTGCCCACACATGATGGAAGAGATCACATAGAGAAATACTATTCACTCATGTCTACGGTTGCAGTATTTAAAAACAGGGTGGTCCACCCTAAAAGAATATTGACAACAAATATGACAAGGCAAGCATAGATGTAGTGAATCAATCATTTACTTGTGAGCTCACTAGGACAAGTATGCAGGATTGTAACTACAGTAAGAGACCGTCCAAAATCTGAATCAGGAAGTTTGTCTAGCACTTATTGTTTGCAACTAATCGACATGAATAATTGGATATTATATTGAATGAGTAAGAAAGACAAGTAAAATTTTCAACACACCTGGCTTGCAGTAGTAATCTGGGTCAATGTCACTATGACCAACAATCCAAAATGACTAGTGTCTGTTCCTAGGGCCGGAATTTTGAAAACCCTGTGAACTTTACAGGTACTAAAGATTACCGAAATACATCTGAACCATTAAGTGTAGCTAGCACTGAGCACACAACAAACCCTAATGACAGTCCTGCCTAATGAGTAATGAATTAATTAGAAAATGGGTGATGAGGAGTGGTTGCTGAGTGTTGAGGACTTATCTCAGGATAAATCGGGTTGGCTTAGTGGGTGCTGCATGCCTGAGCCCTGAACGGACTGGGAAGGTAGGCACGGCGGCGCGCTCGGGCAGCGGTGACGCTATTGGGCGAGCGGCTCCTGACCTCCTGTTAGTTCGACGTCTCCTCCTAGAGTCATGCCGTCCGGGGACGGCAAGTCGCCGGCGAGGCAGGCGGCTGGGGGCGAGTAGAGATCGGAAGTGCGCAAGAGAACAGAGGGGAATCGGGGCTTGGGACGACCCAAAATCCCAGGGTGGGTCGGCCCACCGTGGGCACCCTATAGAGATACACACCTGAGCGGCGAACATGAATTTTTGAAACTAATTTAGGAACATTTAGCTGACCAATTAAACGAATCTGTTTTAATAATATCAGATTCGTATTTGAACAACTAAGCTTGTTTAGCTTGATGGGTCGAGCAGTGCTATTATGACAAGAAGCACGTATTCTGATCGTATAGTGATCATAAAAGGGTGAAACCGGAGAAATGATATTTAGCAGCCATTGTTTGATTCGAACTAAGAACTAAATTCTAAGAGCTGAAAAGAAAGTAGAGTAACCAAGTTAAGATCTATTTTCTGGTTGAGATCAAAAAGTTGAGGAGATATGAAGTACCACCTCTCTTGCGGCGCCGTGTAGGCATCGGGGTGCGATGGCTGTCAGTGGCGTTGAAGCAGATCTGCAACGGTAGATGGGTGCATCGGGGGATAAGTCCCGTTGCGGTGGAAGAGAAGGTCGTGTGAGCGGCCCCGGCAAAGAGGACGACGGCGCCGATGAAGCGAGAGGACGTGATGCAAGGCTCTTGGTCCGTCACCGTGGATGAGAAACGTCCATCTCTAGCAGTGGATGACACGGTATTGGTAGGTTCTCCGGCATGGTGGAGGACGGTGGCGATAGATGTGGTGGAGGACGGCGGTGATGGATGTGGTGGAGGACGGCGGCGATGGATGGGGTGGCGGACGAAGGCCGGTGTGGGGATGGTGTTCTAGCGTGGACGGTGTATTTATGGGAAAATGGAGGGAGAGGTACGGGGAACCATGTTTTTGGGACGCGCCTGTCTGAAATATGGGAAAGTTACGAACTTAGCCCCTGTTTAAAATATGGACGTCTCGTCGGTTGGGGATACGACGGTTATCTCGCATCTCGCAAATATTTGCCCAGAGCTATTTCGAGCGAGGAGAGGGTGGTTGGCGCCCATGGTTGGCGACCACGATGTATGAACGGGGCTGACAGGTAGGGCGGCTGTGTCACGTCTGAGTGAAGTTACAAACCTGCCCCTATTGAAAATATTTGCCTACATCGATTTCGGCCGAGTCGAGTTTGTTTTGCCGCCCATCGTGTATGAATGGGGAAATGGAGGGAGAAACAGAGGTCTTTCGGACGGGCATGAATCAAATGTGTTTTGCCGCCCATGTTTGGTGCCCACCGTGTCGGAATGGGCTCAGAGGCGGTCGTGTCACGTCTGATTGAAGTTACTATCCTACCCCTATTTAGAGCAGTGGCAATTGGGCCGATGGATTGTCCGTGTAATGGGTAGACAGTAATTTCCATCTCCCAAACACTTGGCTCGGGCCGCCAACGTGGGAGTGGACATTTTGCCGCTTCTTTTGAATTTTGGGACAATAAGCATCCACGTTTACCCTGGCAACTAAATCCGAATCCATTTTGTATTCCTATACGAATCTTTATAAATCATTCTATGTGTTTCTATATATCTTCAAAAGGACGACAAAGATGTATTCACTGTCATATATGAATATGGTTTACAAATGCCGATACTCAAATTCAGAAGCTAGAATCTAGTTTAAGGTGAATTCGAATATTTGGAACACTTCATGTCCAACTCAAATGTCACACGCAGCATAATGTGTACTCCCATTTAGATATGTACACAAGCGATGTATCAAGATTCAAATACCGAGTGAATCAACCATGAATGTACAGAACTAACAGACATATAAACACTTATAGAGTATATGGATCAATAATATCAACTAACATACATAAGCCAGGCCGCTGTACTTTTCTTTGCTACAACAACATCCTTTTTTTAGCCAAGCTACTACAGCATCTTGGCCCTTTCCGATGCGTGCCACTTATGGTCCATCTATACTACTATTATTGCTGAATGCACATCCAGCCCGATTGGCATAATTGTAGGTCTGGCATAGCAATCAAAATGAATGCCTCTGAATCTTATCAATTAAGACAGACTTGTGCTCAAATAAAATTACAAACCAAAAAACAAAAAACAATTATTACATGATCTCTAAAACAAATGGTTTGATTGATTACATGAACAAACAACACAAAGGTTATTCAACGATGGAAAGAATATTTCACCTATGATTTATCAAGTGGGAATTTAATTTCCTTTTTTCCTTCAGGACCTTAACAATGTGGTCAGTCTCAGCTTGCTTCGTTTTGAAATCCACCAAATATTCAATGGTTGTCTTGAGTATTGCTACTGATTGTGCTGTTTCCTTCCTCAACATGTCAACATCATCTCTAAGTGCAGAAGCAGAATCTCTTTCTACCACTAGTTTAGCCTCTAGAGCATCCGCAGTTGGCAATTCATAATGCACGATTGGGCCGGTGCCGCTGCTGTGGGATGATACAACATCCATGGGGACC
Organism: Aegilops tauschii subsp. strangulata; assembly: GCF_002575655.3. Lineage (NCBI taxonomy): Eukaryota > Viridiplantae > Streptophyta > Magnoliopsida > Poales > Poaceae > Aegilops > Aegilops tauschii. The sequence continues at coordinate 364,401,005 of NC_053035.3, read as the reverse complement.
TCGCTCTTTGATCCTGGGCTAACCTGTTTTTCCATTAAAGTTCCGATTGGATTCAGAAAAGTTGAAGTTAGCAAAACATCTCAAATGGGAGTTATAACAGCAAACCAGTTAAACAAACAAGGAATTAAAGAGTTTCAATTCGATGCTGAAAAGTAGTTATTAACATCATTGTAACCCGTTGTTGTATCAGCAAAGCAGTTAAACAAATAAGTAGCTATTTAAGTTCAGGCAAACAAGTAATTCTTAACAGTAAGTATCAAACACATAGATAGGTGCAGTCTATAATAGGATTAACAAGATGTGGCATTATGTAATCAGTAGCAAACTAAATTAAGCCAAGCAACATAATTGAACAATTTTGCAATAAGTAGCTAACTAAAATTCCGAGATGCAGGTAACTAAACTTACGCTAGTTCTTTGTACAGGCACACTGCAACTTCTTTTTCGCTTACAAGGTTGTACGAAGGAGTCCATGGCATCAATTGCTTGGACACGCAGTCCCAATACTTCTTTCTTCCCACACTGCATTGGTAAGTCGAATGGTTAATCTGGTAAGATGGTGCGTCCTTGTTATGTTATATGAGGACGTGTAGTCAGACTTGTTGTAGCCACACACATCACACTGGCTTTTACTGTATATTTCATGCGATTACTTTTGGCATATCGAGATCTAAGAAATCTACAATAGGATGAAAAGACTGGCATCCTTCACATTATTGGCGAACCATTCTGTGGGTAAATCAAAAGCGTCACTGGAATATTTTTCACTACCCCTATCATACACGCAAAAAGGGGCGACGCCACCATAGGGGCTGGTATGGGCGGCCGCCTCGGGTGGCTCGAAAGTGTGCACCTAGTTTGAGTCGTCCAGGTTGGCCCAGGCTAGTTTTTTTCGTCCCAACGCATGAGCAGGCAATGTAAAAAAATGAAGAAAAATGTTTCAATTTGGATAGGCCAATAACATAAGTGCAAGGCAGGCCCTATAGTAGGCTCGCGGCCCAAACGAGCGCATCCCATATCGATCGACAGTAGGAAAAATCCCAATTCATCCGCTCCAGCCTCCAGTTTGGTTCGCTCTAACCTAGCCGTCGCTGGACAGACCGACACGGCACTTCCTCACGCCCTCGTTGGAGGGCAGTCGCCGGGCTTCAACCGAACGGAAGAACAAGAAGATGAAGATCCAACCCTGGGTGTAGCCTACATGGGAGGCAGCGGCGGCAGCACGGGCATGGCATCGAGCTTGCGCAAACGGACAGTCGCAGCTTGCAAGAGTAGCATGCGCAACGAGCAGGTACATCACAGCCCTGATTATATCTAATTCAACTCTTCAATTTCTGGCCAATAGTTAAACCTGACGGTGTTGTAAAACTGCTTGTATGTAGGGAATCTATGAGAAAATGAAACCAATTCCTACTTATTTTATAACTCCCCCAATCAATACTGAACTGACTGAATCTGATGTATCTAATCAAGTTTCCGGTGCAAACATCCAAGCTCATGTTGTTTTTGAGCCTGAAGTGTCTAATGAACAGACTCCTAATGAAGGATTTGATGCAAACATTTTACGTGCTCCTGGTGATGAACATATAGTGTCTAATGAGGCATCTAATGCAAGCATTTTGCAAGCTCCCATTGAAGGATTTAGTGTCTAATGATGATCTGCTATGTTGAGAGAGACATAGAGATTTGCAGGCATTGATGACAAGCAAATTATAGTGCATTTTCATGGCTTGAGGAAACGTCGAGGCCATCTACCAGAAAGTCCCCGTATCATGACAATGTAGCATAAATACTTTTCTAATCTGTTGTTTGAAACTATTGGCATACTTGTGTAGGATAGATATATTGATATGCAGTTTGCACACTGGTTATAGGTGCAATTACACTTCAATATTTTCAGCCAGAGAACGAATAATTCAAGCAAGTACAAACCATGTTTGTAGTCCTTCTACACCATGTTGCATTTTGTGTTTTTTGGTGCTTGCATCATTTAGTGTTTATAATCTGAACTGCTTTGGATCATTAGCTGGTTTTCAAAGTGCATGTAGCTTCACATTTCTCAAGTTATGTTGATTTCCGGAGTGCAAGTGCCTTCGTATTTTTTAAGTTAAATGTTCGCCCCTGGTAACTTGAATTCGTGGATCCGCCACTACACACAAATCATACACGAATGCCAGTACGAATTAAATGAAATGCAGAGACTTATGCTAGCTCGTTGTACAGGCTCACTGCAGCTCTGCTTGCGCTTGGGATGTTCCATGTACAAGTCCATGTTACCACTTGCTTGGATGTGCATGCCTTGTGCTCCTTGCATCCCCCTCTGCATTTTTGACACGACGAATGGCTGATCAAATAAGAGGAATCAACCTTGCTGTTGTACCGGAGGACAGATACTTACAAGTTTATACGGGTGTGCAGGATGTGTACCAGATCCCGTAGCGCCGTCATGCTTTGCTAAAAAATGGATTTGCTTGTTTCAGATGATATCTCCAGAAGAAATAAGAGTTAAAGTCAGAGTTGGATAGGCGTGTAAGCAAAGAGAGCAGTGAAAGGATATCCACGTCGGAACAGTGAAGGGCGTGATGTGTGGATACCTAGTTTGGACCGGCGTTTGGGCATGCTCGCCTAGCTAGAGTGCGGGTCACTTCAGAGCCGTTGAGGGTGATGCGCTCGCGTTGGCTGGCCGCGCACGGATGCAGATCTTGTGTGGCAGCGGAGCATTACGATGCGGTGGACGAGACCGTTGGTGAAGCCCCAGCGGCCTCGGGGGGCGGAGGCGCGATGATGTGCTCGGTGAAGTAGCCCCGGTGAGCTGGGAGACGGCGTCGGTGAAGTGCACCTGATGCGGTGGAAGTCGGTGTCTGTGAGGCACGTCGGTTGCGGCAGCCGACGTTGTCGGTGGACCACCCGGTGCGGTGGACGAGGGCGTAGATGAGGTAGCTCCGGTGCGGTGGTGAAGCGCGCCCGTCATCTTCGTCGTCGTCGTCTGGCAAAGAGGTGGGGAAAGAGACGAGACGAGGGGCGATTCGAACTTTGCTTGTGTTGGCGGCGAATTAGGGATTTGAGCAATCTGGGTGCGGAAGGGGACGGTGGAGAAGGGAGATTTTGCAGCACTGGAATTGGGGACGCCAGATATTTCAATCCAAAACATGGAAGCACGAACTTATTTTGTCGTCGTCCTTTTTTTGGGTGGGTGGCTGGGTGCTACGCGTGTGTCCGACACACGCGACCACCACGACACGACCCTGGTGCTCCTACATTTCAGAATGCAAACGAACCTTCTTTCATTTGCAAACGAATATGTATGTATTACCATGCCCATGTTTTCCTTGCAATAATTAGTCATTCAAAACGAGATACTATAAATTAATTAATGAGGAGTTATTTGAAAAAATTCGAAACGGTATCCACGCTAACATGGATTAGAGTGTGTGTCACATAATTAGTTATTTTAATTAGAGTGTGTGTCACATAGCGATCTCCAATTCGAACGTGGATTTCGCATTTCACTGTATCCACGCTACTTTTTTAATACAAATTCATATGTATATGATGAACACCATGGTAGTGAGAAAACTTTTGGATGGATTCAAACATATGACCTACAAAATAGCGCAACAAATCGAGTCAATGTCAACTTTTCGAAACCTAGTATGGCACGAATTCGAAATAATTACCAATATGCATGGTCCTCAGTTCAAATCTTACAATGTACACCGAATTGAAACATCGATATTAAGTCTCGTACTATCTACATTCTAATGTTGTTTTTAGCCCCCCCCCCCCCCGCACACACGCTACATACTTCCTGTATCGGTCAATCTTCCTCTCCTAACCACCTTAGGAAGCTATCGGTTTCCAACACACATCCATTCTTTCTCTCCATGTTTCGATCTCTAACTCTCTCAACTACACAACCCCCTTTTTCCACTCTGTTACGAAATGTATTGACCTCACACACCCGCCATTGCACCCCATGCCGGTCTCTCTCTCTCCCTCTCCCTCTAACCCTCTCGCGCTAAATACATGCATTGCCTATCTAGCTCCCCAACCTCTCGTGCGCACGCATGCACCTTGTCTATCTAGGTCACTCCCTCGAGACTGTCTCACTCTTTCTTCCGCACGGCGGGCCACACTCGCTCAATCTCGCTCTCTTTATCTGAGTCTCGTTTAACCTCGTTTTCTCTCACACACAAATTATATATCTCCCTGTTCGGGCTTCGATCGACACACTCTATACTCTCTCACACAGATTGTCTATCTAGGTCAGTCCATCGAAGCCGCCCCCACTCTTTCGACCTCAGGGCGGGCCACACTCGCTCCCTCCCTCTCTCTCTCTCTCTCTCTCTCTCTCTCTCTCTCTTTGTATGTCTCGATTGACCTCGCTCTTTCTCGGTCAAAAACGATATATCACCATGTTTGAGCCCAATTCGACTTATTCACATTGTATACTCTCTCATGCACACTGCCTATCTAGGTCACTCTCTCCAACCCGTCTCACTCTTTCGATCGCACGACGACCCTATGTGATCGATCGAACTTGCTTCCTCCCACACACAAAATATATCTACACGTCCGTGAGTGGATCATCTCTCAAGATCTATCTTACAGCCCTCACCCTTGCCAAAAGCTCAATCGGACAATATCTCTCCAGAGCATATATATTTGTTCCATGAATGTCGGACCACACTCACTTTGTCTCTCTATCTATATGTCTCTCGATTGACCTCGCTTTCTCACGCCGTATCTTCCACACATTGAAGCTACCTCTCCATCCCTCGCAAAGCCGGAGCTATATACATTGCGAGGGGAACTCCAACCTTGGATTAATTTGTGTAGGCATTTATTCCGGTCGGTTTAGATTATATTTTCGTAGCATTCGGCCCACAACTACTCGAAACACCGTTGCAACCCCCGCAACTCCCCTAGTTGATTTCCCACTGGCTCGGTCATCGCTCTCTCGCACGTCCTTTCTCGGCTTCAACGTCGCACCATGGTATTTTTGCAAAAAACTCTGTTGTTCTCTTTAATTATTATAAATAAGCTACAAAACTACACACCGATAGTCCACTTGGAATGGAGCAAATTTGGACCCACAAATTAAAGTGCTACAAATTACACACCGAGGGGCCCACATGTCATGAAACAAATTTGGACCCATATACAAATTAAAAAATAAAGGACGAGGATCGAACATGCGACCAGGGCCTTCAAGCCGCACGTTAATAGGCAACATACGTAGAACAACAATGTTTGTTGTACCTCCCTTTGTTCACATAATGTTTTTATATTACCACAGCCTATCTAATTGATAACATGTAATATTATTTAGTACTATTCGCCTTCACTTACTGGTGGGTTCCATGTGTGCTCTCTCTCTCTCTCCTCCCCTTCTGCATTTAGACGCACGGGCATACACGAAGAACTCGCGGGCGATGTTGCCGTTGACCATATCTGGATGCATTCATAAGTTACGGCACCAGTTTCACGTGCTAGCAGCACTAGTCAGTGTGTACGTGCAATACACGTTAATTTGGAAGTATATTAAGTGCATGCAGATATTAAGTTGGATATTATTTGCGTGTTATTATGTGATTACCACTATTTTTGGCATGAAATTAACATGAATGCTAAACGTGTTGAGCCCTCGACATCGAAGCAGTCTAGGTCTTTGGATGACAAGGAATACATGTGGCTTGATGACGTTTTATATTTAATTTGATACGGCTCTAGCAGAACATTTAATCGATCAAACCATAGATTTCGTTCAGTCTGACTCCAACTTTAAATTATACGATGATCGATCTAAAATAAACGGAAATGATAAACGTTCGGATTTTAGGCATGGCAATCCGAACGTTTTTCATGGCAAATTTAGATTACGCGGCGGCGGCGGGGGCGTCTTGCGGTGGGAAGCGGCTCCTCTGCCGTGCTCTGTGTGTCATCGGGCCACTGACCGACGGCGACGGCGGCATCTTGCGCCGTTGTTGGCGTACTCATGGACGTTGGCCCTAGCTTCAAGGAAGGCCACAATGTTCTGGACTTCGGTCTCCAGGAGCGAGTCAACTGGTGGGAGGAGGCGACTGGCATTGGTGCAAGGAAGCGGTCGACGGCGGCCATCCATGCCACTGAGGGGGGCACTAGCACCCGCGTGGGGACAGGCGCTGTCAACGGCGCGGCAGAGACATTCGTGTGCACGGGCACCGGCACGGGCACGCACGTCAGTGCACCCGCACGTGTAGCCGCATGCGCTGGCAGGTGCACGGGCACTGGCACGGGAGTGCGCATCAGTGCACGCGCAGGCGCATGCGCTGCCAGGTGCACGGGCGCGTGAAAGTCAGCGGGGACCTCGTGGAACCCCGTCTCATCAAGCTCGGCGACAATGTGCGGCTCCCAGCCCATCAATGCCACGGGGATGGGCGCTGGCGTAGTCGGGGCGACAGGAGCCGCAACGGGAGCGGGGACAGGCGCGGCGCCTTCCCGCAAGGCCAGTTCAAGCTCGTCCCAAAGCGCCTTATGTTCTTGAGACTCCGGCTGGGTGTCTTCCTCAGGAAACTGGAAGACTAAGGGCAGACCATCATGATGCGGCATGGCGTACGTTTAGGTCACACTGGTTGGAGGTAGATGACAGAAGAATCGGAGAGGAAGAGAGAAGATTGTAGCGATACCGGGTAGTGCGGGGTAGATTTTAAACTGCGGCGCCGGCGACATTAAAAGTGGGAGCAGTTGGGACGAAGGTGGGCGGCGGAGCCTGGTCAAAGGGCTCGCCTCCCGGTGAGCCTGCACAGCGGTCTGCTTGCATGCCTCCCTGTCAGCCGGTGCAGCGGTCTGCTCACACGCCTCCCGTTGACTCACACGCTTGCTCGGACAGCACCTGTCGCTGAGAAGTGGGACTCGTGCCGGCAAGTAAACGCCCACGGCTTCAATAGTGAAAGCGTTCGCCTTAACGTGACAGGTCTTTGTTCCAAAATACCTTGGCTCTTCATTTGTGCAACTTGTCATAAGCAGCTTGTCTCAAATTGAAGAAAAAATTACGAAGTAATATTTGTGCCATATCACGTGACCATGCTCAGTTTCAAGAATTTATGGTCACTTTTTGATTTTCTGAAATTTAAGATCCAGGATTCGAAACAATATCATACCCGCATCATGCAATAAATTTTCAAGCCATACACCTATCCTGTTTCATTTCTTAAGAAAGGATTTGGTCAAACATTTTGCTTAGTTAGACTTCAGACAAGTTATATATGCACAGCAAAAGGATAACCCCTCCGTACGAGTGCATTGCCTGATATATTAACTCAAGTACTAGGCACGAACAAACGGGCTCAATTATGTGCTCATCCTGGTGTAGTAGTAGTACTACTACTACTAGGCAATGCAGTTGACTGGTGACCTTGGCGAGCGGCGACCGAGGGAATTGAACCGTGCTCGGCACGGTAGGTAACGTTGTCTAGTTACTTTTTTTGAACACAACGTTGTCTAGTTACTAAAGCATCCCTCCGTTGTTCATCGGTAGTCATTATGGACCGGGGACAAGAGGGGAATATCCTAGGGCTGGAATTCTGGCCGCCAGATATTTCGACTCGAAACACGGAGGCTCGACTAGTTGGGGTTGCCTAATGTCCGTACCACGCACGCCACCAGAAGGACACGAGCCCGGTTTTTTTTTTATTTTTTTTTTAGGATCAACATGAGCCAAGGTCTCGCTGGTACGCCGTTGGGTCCTACCATTCGAGAATACGAAAGGAACCTTTTAAGTTGCCGAACGAATCTATGTGTATTACAATGCCCGTATTTTCCTTACAAATACTAATCTCAACGTGGTAATTGATTTATGACGAGTTGTTGAATTAGAGTGAGTTTGTGATATAGTGATCTCAATGTGGATTTCACATTTCATGGTATCCCTGCTAAGTTTTTCAATGCAAATGACACCCACACACGAACACAACCACAATCCAATAAGTATAGTGCATCTATTTTTCCAAACCATGCATGTATGACACGAATTCAAAAATACTCCTTCTGTTCATAAATATTAGTCTTTTAGAGATTTCAACAAGCGACTACATACGGAGCAAAATGAGTGAATCTACACTCTAAAATTTGTCTATATACATCCGTATGTGCCAGTCCACTTGAAATCTCTAAAACGACTAATATTTAGGAACGAAGGGAGTAAAATATAAGACATGCATGGCCCTCGATTCAATATTTAAAACGAACATGAAACTGAAACATGAATATTAAGTCTAGTACTACAGTACATGCAAATGTTGTGTTTAATTAGGCGGAGCTATGATTGTCGGGGGTCACTCCCTCGACCTTAGATAAAATTGTGAAGTTCTGTTTAGGGTTGTTAAGATTATATTTGTCCCCACCCTCCCAACCACCGATTGGAGTTGCACCCCCCACCCCTCCTCCCCGGGAGAATATCACGTGCCCCCATACCATAGATGCCATATGCCGATACGAGTTTCTTGGAGCTTGTAGATCTGAGATATAGCAGCTCACATGATGTCTTAATATTTTTACAGGAAACCTTAATGAGTTTGAGAATTGCACACAATTTGTACAAAACTACTCAGATGCCCTTGGATCCCATATCCAACGACCTCGAAGCTAGTATCACCGTAGCATCTAAGATGAAGGAGGACATCATATTCTCCTGTGTGTAAGAATATCATGTGCTACCACACCTTAGATGCTTTGGTGATACAAGCTCTTCGGAGGCGTTAGATTTGTGACCCAACGCCTCCTCGGTGGTTCGAATGGTTTTTTGCAGAAAAGCCCCCAAAGAGTTCGGCCACTGCTTACAAGCACAAAGACTGCTCAGATGCCATTGGATCTTAGATCAAACGACCTCGAAGCTCGTATCACCGTAGCATCTAAGATGAAGGAGGACATCATTTTCTCCTGTATGAAAGAATATCATGTGCTACCACACCTTAGATGCTTTGGTGATACAAGCTCTTCGGAGCCATTGGATTTGTGACCCAACGCCTCCTCGGTGGTTCGAATGGTTTTTTGCAGAAAAGCCCCCAGAGAGTTCGGCCACTGCTTACAAGCACAAAGATTGCTCAGACGCCATTGGATCTCAGATCAAACGACCTCGAAGCTCGTATCACCGTAGCATCCAAGCTGCGAGAGCACCTTATGTTTTCTCACACGGGAGAATATGAGGTGCTCCCGCACCCTAGATTCTATGGTGATACGAGTTCACGGAGATCTAACAGCCCACAGTAGGAGGTTTGAATGTTTTTGCAATATACGGCTGAGAGAGTTTGGGAATTGCACAGAAAGTACAAGTACGACTCATGTGCCATCTGATCACTGATCATACGACCTAGATGCTCATATCACCGTAGCGGGTAATTAAGCTACGGGGAGCACCTAATATGAGCAACCGGGAGCCGTTGGATCCAAGATGCAGCGGCACACACGAGGCCTGGATGTTTTATTTGCAAAAAAACCTTTGGAGAGTTTGGAAATTGCGCATAATTACAAAGACTACTCCCAAGCCATTGGATCTCACTTCCAACGGTGTACAAACTTGTATCACCATAGCATCTAAGCTGCGGGGTGGATGTGATATTCTATGCCGCTGCCATTTTTGTTCGTAAACTTGCAAAATATGTGTAACTTGTGCCGTTACTTGTCTAACCGCGCAAAGTGTTTGTCATAAAAACCATCCTACACTGAAATATCGGAACAACACACGGGGGTCCCACTTGTCATTAATCAAATTTGGACCTAAAACTAACAAATCTGAAAGACGAGATTCGAACTGGCAACCTGGACTACAAAGCGTAAGTCGATAGCCTGAAGCAACAACGGTTGTTGGCTTTGTCCCATAACTTGATTTTATACAGTATTACGTTGAGTAGAGTAGAGGGAGTGCCTCGTCTACACGTGCATGACCATTGACTCACTTACTGGTGGGTCCCAGGTCTGCGATCTCTCTCTTCTCTCCATTGTCTAACCTTTGCACGGGCACACACGAAGAGCGGCGCTAGCTTGCCGTGGTGTTATTACAACTAAAAAAAGCTTGGAAAATAGAAGAATCGCCTAGAACAAGAGACGTTGTGGCTGGTCGAGACGGAGCTAACCACACCTATCCTCCATGCCATGTTAGCATGATGAAGCTATGTGGCTAGTGGGGTGTTTTCTACCGACTGGCTGGGTCCCGAGGTCGAACCATAGGTACTACGTCTGATACAGTAAATTCTTACACGCACATTTTTCCTCCGTGCCGAGACATGGCACACCCTACCGCGCGGTTTCGGCGTCCTCCCGGGTGGTGCACGCATATATTCTTCCTGACGTGGGATGCCCTACCGCGCGTTTTCACTGAAGCAAGTAAATAAATGAGTCGTCAAATCACGAAAGACCACTTTTCCTGCCGAGTACATCAGTGAAGCACGGTGGCTAGCTAGTTGGGCTAGTTCGACCGATTAGCTAGGCCGCCAACACATTTGTTTTTTCACCCCTTTTTTTATCTACTTGCCGGCAGGTAAATTTAAACATCCACCGCGGTGTTGCTCTGGTGTTTGAGTGTGGCGGGATTTTTAATTTTTTGATTGATGGGAGCAGGCGCGGAAGGATTTTTAATTTTTTCATTGACGGGAGCAGGAGCGGCAGCAATTAGTCACGATGACTCCGCCTGTAAAACCCACTGCTCCCTCATGTGAGAAGTCGTCGACTGGTGTTTTACCATGGTGAAAACCAAAAGATTCCCCGCTCCTCGGCTGGCTCCCTCCGCCTTCCCGTAGATTGCATTGCCTTTCAGCCGTTTCGCCCCCTGCATCACCAACGTCGTGCGCCTCGAGAAGCAGAGGAACTTCGGTGGTGTTTAGGCGCCCTCTGCATGGGCATGTCCATGTCGTGGCACAACATGACCGTCGGATCAAACGCAGACGGTGCAGATCACTCACTGTAGCACAAAGCGTGTGGGTGTATTTGGTTGCATTCTCATCTCAATATAGTGTGTAAGTCACCTTACGAAAACCAAATAATCCCAAAACACTTAGGCACGGTACATTAACTCCCTCCCCGTTTCTTGTTTTGTGACATATCAACCAATAAGAGATGTGGGCCGTGCATGCTTTCAATGACTTGAGACTAATAAACATGACATGCAGTGGTTAGTTCTGCATGCAATGCTATTAATTAGCAAAAAGACATTAAGTTTTCTCGTTTTCCACTCCGCCTTGGTCGCAGTGCACAACGTAAGATGACTTACACACCTAGACAGAGTAGTTGTTTCCTCTTCGTGTATTTGTGTTAACCTACTAGTGTGGACTCATGCACCCTTCACGCACTCTGCCAAACACCCAAAAGTGGGTCGAGAAGGGAACTTTTGCTCCCGTCCCGTGCACCCTTCATACACGCTCCCTAACACTATTCGTGCTTCATATGATTCATGTTTCGTGGAGTACTGTAGCACTATACTCTCCATGCGCTGTAGACCTAGTTCTGTTAACATTGATCTCACCGTTCATTCTCAACCGGACAGTCGAGAAAGCGGTACTATGTTACTACATTACTGTTCATATAGTTGACATGCGCACAACATCATTTGTCGTCGTCATATCTTACTACACTAGCAACAAGATTATGTAGTACTGACGTATGAACCACTGCACATGCCTAGTAGTAGGAGCACTGTGTATGTTCAAGTGGTTGCCGTGTTTCGCACTCCTCCGTCGTAAGAGTGGAAACGCTTGCTGTAATCATTTTTTTCTTCAGAAAAACAGTGGACACGCTCTACCGTGCGGATCCTCCTCCAGCCATGCACTAAATTACTCACTTTCGCCGACGTGTGGGACAGCCAGCATCGGGGTCCACCAGCCATGCACTAAATTAATCCGTAGTAGAGTGACGGTAGACTACCCCGATCGAAGCGCCGCAGTAATGCCCAATGAGCCTTCAAATCACAAAACCCCCTCCTTTCCAACAGTAAGTTGGACAGACGAAGCAACCATCATTTCACTCTTCTCTCTCAGCTTCCTCTCTACCCAATCCTCGCTTCTCCCTCATCTTGTTCCTCATTTCTTCAAAAAAAAAACCGACCTGCTTCTGCCATTGTTCTTCTCTCCCAAAGAAGGAAAGGTGAGCGCATCAATGGTGTTGATTCTGGCCAAGGCCCGGTCTTGCAACCCCTAGACTGATCCTATAACTCCATCTCTTTTCTTCTTTTGGGTTTGTGATTATGGTTTCTTTTCTTTTATTTCTATTTCATAGTTTCTTGATGGACGCTGGAGCACCGGCCGAAGTGATGTCTATGGCTCTGGCCAAAACCGTCGAGTCTCATGGTACGAAGAAGCGCAAGCACCCCGCCGAGACTACCGCAGACAAGCTCAAAGCCATCGCCCTGTCCAAGCCCCCCTCTCCGGGATCCCTCATTAAGCAAGTCCAGGTAATATCTCTTCTTGACGATCTTTTTCTCGATCTTGATCGTGTTTTTTCATCTAACATGCAGTACTAGTACTAGTAGTACAACTTTCTGGGTGATCTTGCATGTGATTTTTGTGTGCCAAATGACGGTTCTAAATTCCTCTTTTGACCAAAACATGCGAGAGGTTGACACTGATTTCTTATAGATTACTTTCAACTACTCCCTCTGTCCCAAATTTCTTGTCTTAGATTTGTCTAGATACGAATGTATCTAATACAAAAATGTGACTTGATACATTCATATCTAGACAAATCTAAGACAAGAATTTTGGGATGGAGGGATTACTTTATAAACATCAATGCTACCTTTGAAGAGGGCATATATACCTCAGTAACTTGTGTTATGGATATTGCAAGTAATCCCTCTGCTCTCATGCCTTTGAATACATGTTCTAGTGTCTTTGTTCACTCATTTCTGTGTGTATATGTAGTCATATATGGAGTATAATATCGAAAATCATCTTATATTTTTGAACGGAGATAGTAATAAAATATGGTTTCTGTTTGAATTAGAACCAGGTCCGCGGTGGAGATGAAGTTCTCAAAGTCATGCCGTGTGAACTGGAAGACTTGAGGATGAATTCTACTGCTAAACTATCCAAATGTTGTGTCCTTGTCGCCACGTGTCCTGAACTAGTGTTTTCCTGTAGCATTTTTGTCAGGCGTGTTCTCGAGTCTGTACTTGACCACAACAATTTCCTGGTTGTGCCTTCGATTAAGAAGGGTGTGGTTCTTGTAAAGCTTCCCAACAAATCTGATGCGACCTGTCTTCATGATCATGGTTATGAGTGGAAAGACCACTCTGTTAGGTTCTCCAAGGTTGACAAGATGGTGATGGTGCATGTAGACATCTCTCACGAAGTCCATGGCCTAGTCAGTTATGCGGGGTTCATCCCGTAGGATGGTGGCAAGAATAGTCTGCAGAGTTTAATTAGTGCAACTTTGCTTGGCCGTAGTAAGTACTATTGTTTAGTACTTGATTTGTGTTTGTGAACCCTGTATTGTTTATTAGTACTGCCGCTTTTGGTGTGTGGTCAGTCCTGAGAATGGTCTATGTTAATGTCTGTCCACTCAATTCAGTCTGTATATTTTGAAGTATCCAGATCATCTTTTTTGTGAGGACGGTTTATCAATTATGGTTACACTCCAATATCTATATGCATTGCAGGGTTTATCGCACCCACCAGGATTTCCAGTCCCATGGATGTTCGGTCCATACAATTTGTCACGACATTTGGACTGTCCTGCTTGTGGGAGTAGGCGGGGCCCCTGCATGCCACCCGTAGTTGGACGATCAATCTTCTGTTTAGTACTTCAACATAGCGATTTCCTGGTAAGGATTCACTCGTGTCACATCAAGTAAATCTTATTGATTTACTGTCTAAATCTTATTGATTTAATGTCATGTTTTCTTTCTTTTCCTGCAATTTTACGATGCAGGTTTTGCCATGTGACATTCATCACAGAATAAACCGTTTGGTTTGCTCTACGATGGCTATTTTGGCAGGTTTCACTTCTTATGTCGTGTCAGTAATGAAGGCATTGTCCATCACTTATATTACTAGAAAAAAATGGATCAGTCTGTTGTCTGAGTACAAGCTGAATCCCTATGATGAACTGCAGTTTGGTTTAACAAAAATGCCACAATTAGTCCTTCTCGCGTTTAAAAGAAATGAAGAAAAAACTGGATCACGGTCACGAAGCCTAGTCAAGTTAGAAAGCTGATCATACCAGACTGGACACGATCCCGCTGTCTCGCACATCGGTACCACCTTCAGCAACGGATCGAGCACCGGCAGTTGCTTTAGCACTGACAGCGGCAGCAGCTCGGTCTGATCCAGCTGAGGATTGGGCACCGACCGCGTCAGCGGATCAGGCTGATCTACCGGAGGATCGGGCATCGACACCGGCACCAGCTCTACAAGGAGCACCATATCCGGCAGCAGCAGCAGCTTCGGCACCTACACCAACACTTGCACTTGCATCTACTCCGGCCCGTGCAACGGCAACCGGACGAGCAGTTGCACCGGCAACAGACTGGGCTACAGTTCGCACTTCATATACCAAAGTCCTTACAAAAACCGACATGTCCACCTTCTTGGTAAGCATTGGCCGCCCAAGTGTTTCATTCTTTTTTATTTCCATGTTGTTTTGCATGATTCACTGTGTTGATCTAACTGTTTGGGTATGTCTTCTTGTTTGCAAACAGAGAATTCCTAGAGCAACGAGGGAGTTGTTCAACAATCCGGGCGACAGCGGCCAAGTTTCTCTTACCATGTGCAGCCTTGGTGTGAATGAACCTGCTCAATATACCGTAAGTACAAAGGATGGTCGCATGATGATTGATGCTAAAGGATGGTCAACGTTCAAATATAAATCATATCTTGCGGTAGGGTATGATGTCAAAATCGAACTTTCTCGGCAAGGAGAGCTGGTCCAAATCAACTTTGAAATTCTTCATTACTGCGGAACTAATCTATCCGCCGAGAGATTTTGATGTAATACTCTGGAATGGTGAAATAAGTGTCCTGTGTGTATAAGTAGTACGACAGTATCATTGATAGAATTGCAACTCTGATTGCTGGTTCGGAACTGTCATTTGATTTCATTCCAAAAACTGCCATGCTTTATTCAATTTTATGTATTCGCCTTGCGATAGCATCTAAAACCAGCGTCGTACCGACCGCTTGCAATATGAAAAGCACTGAGGTAGAACACATGGGCCCCCAATCATGCAGTCCCACCGGCCTATGGCCCAAAGTCCAGAACCGTGAGCCTGTCTGAGTATTTCTCAGTTGAACCCCCATAATGCCCGTGCGTTGCACGTAACATCAAGATGCATTTGTATGAGTATTTTATCTTGTGAGAGAAAAGGATGAACGAGGGAAGGCATTATTTGCAAATGCGGAGAGGTGTGTGGGTACCTTTTTGCAAAATTGCCATAGTTTCCTTCCTATCCGTCAGATATAAATCGGACGGCCTATATTGCAGGATGACAGGCACACCATCATCACCAACTCGTCTATACCGTGTTAAAAAAACTCTGTTTTTTATAATTATATATGTTATATATTTTCCCCTTCATTTTTATTATGTATAAAGTTTTGATATAAAAGATCTTTATATTTCTTTACAGAGGGAATATCTCTCTGTCAAAAAAATATTTATGTGTAATGACTAGTTACTCCTATCTTTCTACTTCCTTGCGCTGATATGTGGGGCATCCGGCAACGGGGTCCACATGCCATATGCACCAAATTAGAGTGCACAACTGCACGGTAGACACACCCCGGTCATAGCGCCACATTAATGCCCAATGAGCCGTCAAATCACAAAAAACCCCACCTTTCCAGCTTTAGCAGTAAGCTGGACGGACGAAGCGGAAATATTTCACTCGGCCTGAATCCCTTCTCCCTTGTGTGCTTGTTCAGAGAAAACCCCTGCTCGGCGATTGCATAGGGTTTTCTCATGGAGAACCAGGTACGAATTCTTCATCCATCCCCGATAAATCCAAGTCCCTTGGTCGCGGGTACTCCTAGGATGGCAGCCGCCGCCGTTGAAGCATTTTTCTTCCTACTGAATCTAGTGTGTTTCATTTGCAGTGCCCAAAGTGCGAGGACCCTACAGGTTTCTGCGCCCTCGGCGAGACGCCACACTTGTTCCTTCTCATCCTAACACAGGATTTTAAAACGCGCACAGTATGTTCCTAGAATCCTCTTTTCTATCCGGGAGGGTGGGTTTTTTGAACATGATGTCAACTAATTTGGAAATGTGGATTGCTATATTTGGATAAAAGGTACTAGTACCATGGTCAACACTGACGTGAAGGAGGAAAGTATTTCTAGATTTGGATATAGGGAATACATTGTGTTCTCATATTATTTTTCCTCCAGTGCATTCCTTGCTCTGCCAGAACACATGTACTCAAGATGCTCGGCCTTGCGATAACTGAATACACCAGTTTAATGGTAACAGTGAAGACAAGCCATGGATATAAGTTTCGAGTTGGGTTCATGAACCAAGAAGATCGCTGCTTTTTTTATGGCCGAACTTGGATAAACTTTCTCAAGTGTTACGGACTGAAAGTTGGCGCACGAATGTTGATGGAAATAGCAGAACCTGGTCTCATCTTCACTGCGATCTTCCACCCCGACGTCGTTCCAATTTTTCATCCATGTTAGCTTTGTATCTGGTTCTTGCTTGTTGCCTCGATTACTTCTTAATCCACCTATTCTGTCTAACTGATCACAATTTAACTTTAGAAGTAGCAACGAATATCTCACGAAGATGCTACTTGATAACCCACAAGTATAGGGGATCAATTGTAGCCTCTTTCGATAAGTAAGAGTGTCGAACCCAACGAGGAGCTAAAGGTAGAACAAATATTCCCTAAAGTTCTATCGACCACCGATACAACTCTACGCACACTTGACGTTTGCTTTACCGGAAACAAGTATGAAACTAGAAGTACTTTGTAGGTGTTTTTGGATAGGCTTGCAAGAAAATAAAGAGCGCGTAAATAAAATCTAGGGGCTGTTTAGATGAAGACACAACTAAACTAGTTTTGGTAAAGCGCTTGTTGTCACGAGAAAGTTATTTGTCCCTAGGCAATCGATAACTAGACCGGTAATCACTATTGCAATTTTATTTGAGGGAGAGGCATAAGCTAACATACTTTCTCTACTTGGATCATATGCACTTATGATTGGAACTCTAGCAAGCATCCGCAACTACTAAAGATCATTAAGGTAAAACCCAACCATAGCATTAAAGTATCAAGTCCTCTTTATCCCATATGCAAACAACCTACTTACTCGGGCCTGTGCTTCTGTCACTCACGCCACCCACCATAAGCAAATCATGAACATATTTTAAACCCTACAGCGGGAATCCCTCACGCTTCCGCGACACGGAGAGCACCATAGGACAGCACCAATAATAAAACATGCAACTCAAACCAATCTTGATCATCAAATAGCCCATAGGACAAAACGGATCTACTCAAACATCATAGGATAGCCATACATCATTGGGAAATAATATATAGCGTTGAGCACCATGTTTAAGTAGAGATTACAGCGGGTAAGAGAGAGGTTACACCGCTGCATAGAGGGGAGAAGAGTTGGTGATGATGGCGGTGAAGTTGTTGGTGAAGATTGCGGTGATGATGATGGCCACGGCGGCGTTCCGGCGTCACTGGAAGAGAAGGGGAGAGGGGGCCCCTTCGTCTTCTTCTTCCTTGGCCTCCTCCCTAGATGGGAGAAGGGTTTCCCCTCTGGTCCTTGGCCTCCATGGCGTGGGAGGGGCAGGAGCCCCTCCGAGATTGGATATGTCTCTCTGTTTCTCTCTGTTTCTGCGTTCTCTCCGGTGCCCTTTCACCGTTTCGTACATATATGGAGATCCGTAACTCCGATTGGGCTGAAACCTTCGCCGTGATTTTTTTACCAAAAATTAGCTTCTTGCGGCTGAAGAAGGGCATCAACCGCCTTACGGGTGGCCCACGAGGGTCAGGGGCGCGCCCAGGGGGGCAGGGGTGCCCCTGCCTCGTGGCTACCTCGGGCACCGTCTCGCGTGGATTTTTCTTCCAGAATTTTCCAAATATTCCAAAAATAAGCTCTGTCTATTTTTATCCCGTTTGGATTCCGTTTGATATGGATATTCTGCTAAACATAAAACATGCAACAAACAGGAACTGGCACTGGGCACCGGATCAATATGTTAGTCCCAAAAATAATATAAAAAGTTGCCAAAAGTAAATGAAAGTTGAATAATATTGGCATGGAACAATCAAAAATTATAGATACGACGGAGACGTATTAGCATCCCCAAGCTTAATTCCTGCTCGTCCTCGAGTAGGTAAATGATAAAAAAGATACTTTTTGATGTGGAATGCTACCTAGCATAATCTTGATCATGTATCTAATCATGGCATGAATATTAAGACACGTGTGATTCAAAGAAATAGTCTATCTTTTGACATAAAAACAATAATACTTCAAGTATACCAACCAAGCAATTATGTCTTATTGAAATAACATAGCCAAAGAAAGCTCATCCTACACAATCATATAGTCTGGTTATGCTCCATCTTCTTCACACAAAATATTCACATCATGCACAACCCCGATGACAAGCCAAGCAATTGTATCATACTTTTGACGTTCTCAAACCTTTTCAACTTTCACGCAATACATGAGCGTGAGCCATGGACATAGCACTATAGGTGGAATAGAATATGATGATGGGGGTTATGTGGAGAAGACAAAAATGAGAAGATAGTCTCACATCAACTAGGCGTATCAACGGGCTATGGAGATGCCCATCAATAGGTATCAATGTGAGGAGTAGGGATTGCCATGCAACGGATGCACTAGATCTATAAGTGTATGAAAGCTCAAACTGAAACTAAGTGGGTGTGCATCCAACTTGCTTGCTCATGAAGACCTAGGGCATTTGAGGAAGCCCATCGTTGGAATATACAAGCCAAGTTCTATAATGAAAATTCCCACTAGTATATGAAAGTGATAACTCAAGAGACTCTCTATATGAAGAACATGGTGCTACTCTGAAGCACAAGTGTGGTAAAAGGATAGTAGCATTGCCCCTTTTCTCTTTTTCTCTCATTTTTTTTCTTCTTTTTTTTTCTTTTTTTGGGCCTTCTCTTTTTTTTTGGCCTTTCTCTTTTTTTCGTCCGGAGTCTCATCCCGACTTGTGGGGGAATCATAGTCTCCATCATCCTTTCCTCACTGGGGCAATGCTCTAATAATGATGATCATCACACTTTTATTTACTTATAACTCAATATTACAACTCGATACTAGAACAAAGATATGACTCTATATGAATGCCTCCGGCGGTGTACCGGGATGTGCAATGATCTAGCGTAGCAATGACATCAAAAAAACGGACAAGCCATGAAAACATCATGCTAGCTATCTTACGATCATGCAAAGCAATATGACAATAAATGCTCAAGTCATGTATATGATGATGGTGGAAGTTGCATCGCAATATATCTCGGAGTGGCTATGGAAATGCCATGATAGGTAGGTATGGTGGCTGTTTTGAGGAAGATATAATGAGGCTTATGTGTGATAGAGCGTATCGTATCACGGGGTTTGGATGCACCGACGAAGTTCGCACCAACTCTCATGTGAGAAAAGGGCAATGCACGGTACCGAAGAGGCTAGCAATGATGGAACGGTGAGAGTGCGTATAATCCATGGACTCAACATTCACTACAAAAAAAGACACATCCGTGACATTTTGGGCCGAACGAAATTTTTTTCTGTCATACATATGACACTTCTATGACGATAATTGTGACAAAACCCGGTATCATCATAGATGTGGTGGGCTCCTACTTCTATGACAAAAAATCATGACAGAAAATGGGCTTTTCGTCCTGGGCGGGCCGGAGACGCAGCTGCATGACAATCTTTGGGCCGTCCATGACGGAAAAACCCGTGGTAGAAGCGAGGGCGAGGAAAATTTCGGCGAGTTCCAGGTTACGGTGGGAGGTCGGGGGCCGAGCGATGCGCGTTTCTCTCGTACACGTGCGCGCGTGTGTGCGAGGCGTTGGCTCTAACTGAACCCGAGCGAGGCGTTGGGCTCTAACTGAACCCGAGCGATTGCACGGCAGGCTAGCGTTACTGAACCCGAGCGATCGATCGATGGATGTTAACTGAACCCGATCGAGCGATTCCTTCGCTACTGCTGCTAACTGAAGCCGATTGATGCTGCCTCTGGGATGAACAGTGAGCGTTGCGGGGGGGGGGGGGGGGGTTGGATGAACAGTGAGCAGTGGCGTTGCCTCTGGATGAACAGGACCCCGTGGTGTGGAGGGCTGGATGAACAGTAGACGGTGGAGGGGTGGTTGAACAGGACCCCGTGGTGTGGAGGGCTGGATGAACAGTAGATGGTGGAGGGGTGGTTGAACAGTAGCCGGTGGAGTAGCGCGCGGTGGAGGCTGGATGAACAGGAGCCCGGGGAGGCTGGAGGAGGTCGACGGTAGCCCGTGGTGGCTGGAGGAGGTCGACGGTGGAAATGAACAGTATCCCGTGGAGTCCCGTTTTGCGGTACGCCACACCCCTCCCGATGAACACGACCACCGTTTCGACCGTAGGAGGTCCGTTTCGTCCGTTTTGCGGTACGCCACACCCCTCCCGATCAACAGGACCCCCGTTTCGACCGTAGGAGGTCTGTTTCGTCCGTTTTGCGGTACGCCACACCCCTCTCGATCAACAGGACCCCCGTTTCGACCGTAGGAGGTCCGTTTCCTCCGTTTTGCGGTACGCCACACCCCTCCCGATCAACAGGACCCACGTTTCGACCGTAGGAGGTCCGTTTCCTCCATTTTGCGGTACGCCACACTCCTCCCGATCAACAGGACCGCCGTTTCGACCGTAGGAGGTCCGTTTCCTCCGTCGCGGTACGCCACACCCCTCCCCATGAACACGACGCATTCCGTTGCCTCCCCATGAACACGACGCATTCCGTTGCCTCCCCATGAACACGACGACGACGCTGTTTCTCCGTTCTGACCCAGCCATGTACACGAGCCCTGGCCGTACGTATGCGCGAGTAGGCGTTCGAGACCCCGCCCATATGTACACATACATGGCCGTATTTTCTTTCTTGCACCCTGGCCGCTGTACGTATGTGTACATGCTACGTGCGCGCCTCTACTACGACACGTGCGCGCCTTTACATCCACCAGTATATATGTACGTACACGTTCGCGACCAGAATGACAACGCTACGTACGCTTCGACCAGGTGGGTCCCGACTGTCAGGCACTTCCTTGCCTATGAGGATGTAGCTGGTGGGTCCCAGCAGTCAGGGGGGCGAATCGTTTTTTTTCCCAGACGCAATTCCTTGCGTGCGAAGATGTAGCTGGTGGGTCCCAGCAGTCAGGGGCAAACGTTTTTTTCGCGAAATACGGTGGCCCGTCTGATGGGTCCCCACTGTCCGGTGGAGGAATAATTATTTTGCACGTAATAAGGAGGCACTTCCTTGCTGCGGCCGTGGACCCAGCTGTCAGCCTCTCCACGTACAGTCCACGTCCGATGGAAGCCGTTGCTTGACCACATTGACCACGCCGCGCCGAGAGCACTAGGGCGGTGGACGACGGCGAAGCCTAGGAAGGGGACGACGCGGAGCCGGGGAAGACGCGGCAGTGGATGCCCACGCGTAGAGGAGTACGAGGGTTCACTGGTTCGCTGCGGTGTGAGGCTGCCGTCACCGCAGAATAACAGGGGGTGTGGGCGAGTAGAGGGATGGCCTGGCCAGCGGTGGGAGTAGTAGGGGGCGGTGAGGCCTCCGCCGCATCGCAGCCGGCCACGGGTGGCAGGAGCACGAGGCACCACCGGCGCTGGTTTGGGCGGCTGGAGCAAGAAGACCAGAGGTTGAAGAAGCACTACGGCCGTTGGATGGACATCGTACGATCACTGGAGCTAGAATCATGCATATTGACTAAGTTGACAAAGCCCTCCGTCCCCGTCAACTTAATAGGCCCACAAGTCAGCCTGCCACTATACTGGGTCCTAGCTAACAGGGAGAGTATTCATTTTTTTGTGCGTAATGAGGCACTTCCTTGCGTGCGAAGATATAGCTGGTGGGTCCGAGCTATCAGCGGCGGTAACGTTTTTTTCGCGAAATACAGAGGCCCTTTCGGTGGGTCCCTGATGTCAGGTGGAGGAATCATTATTTTGCGCGTAATAAGGAGGCATTTCCTTGCGTGCGGCCGTGGACCCAGCTGTCGGCCTCTCCACGTACAGTCCACTTCAGATGCATGTCGGTCGTTGACCACGTTGACTAGGCCGCGCCGAGAGCACCAGGGCGGTGGACGACGGCGAGGCCTAGGAAGGGAATGACACGGAGGCAGGGAAGACTCGGAAGTTGTTTCCCACGCGGAGGGGAGTACGACTGTACGAGGGTTTACTGGTTCGTCTGCTGTCGCCGGAAAATAACAGCAGGTGTGGGTGAGTAGAGGGATGGCTAGGCCAGCGATGGGAGTACGGTGGCGCGGTGAGGCCTACGCGGTAGCACAGCCGGCCACGGGGAGGAGGGAGCAGGCAGTCCTGCCGGCGCTTGTTTGAGCGGCTGGAGCAGGAAGAGCAGAGATTGAAGAAGCACGACGGTCGTTCGATGGACATCCAACAGTCACTACTTGCGCGTCAACCTTTTTTTAGGAAAGCCTCAAATCTGTGGAAAACAGCATACAGCCCATCTGCCATTATTTCTAATAATTTACAGCCCATTTGCTAATTCTTAAGGTTTTTTTTGGAGCCCATATTCTTTTTGTTAGCATTACAGCCCATATTGTGGCCACGGTTAAAAAGTTATACGAAATTTTGCATATTTCGGTGCGGTCCGAACTGTTTTTAATCCCGAAATTTTGACTCACATTCAAACTGATTTTAAAAATAAATGTATATCAATATAAAATCCAACGAATTCTCCACGCATAAAAATTAATGTAATTTAAAATCTTGAAATAAAAAAAAGATATTTGAAACTAATTGCCGGTTTGATGTGTTTTAAAAATGTACATCCCATTTCTCATTACTGATAGGCCATTTTCTAGGCAGCCGAATGAAGCTCTCCTCGTCTTGAAAGATTTGCTGCCCAACAGGCCTGACAAACCGACTTACTTGGCAAATCACAAAAAAACTGGGATGTGGCCGTGGACCCAGCTGTCAGCCTCTCCACGTACAGTACTCTTCCGATGGAAGTCGGTCGTTGACCACATTGACCACGCCGCCCCGAGAGCACCAAGGCGATGGACGACGGCGAGGCCTAGGAAGGGGATGACGCGGAGCCAGGGAAGACGCAGCAGTGGATGCCCACGCGGAGAGGAGTACGAGGGTTCACTAGTTCGGCTGCGGTGTGAGGCTGTCGTCGTCGCAGAATAACAGGGGGTGTGGGTGAGTAGAGGGATACCCTGGGCCAGCGGTGGGAGTAGTAGGGGGCTGTGAGGCCTCAACGGCATCACAGACGGCCACGAGAGGCAGGAGCACGCGGCACGACCAACACTGCTTTGGGCGGCTGGAGCAAGAAGACCAGAGGTTGAAGAAGCACTATGGCTGTTGGATGGACATCGTACTGTCACTGAAGCTAGAATCGTTCATATTGACTAAGTTGACAAAGCCCTCCGTCCTCATCAACTTAGTAGGCCCACAAGTCAGCAACCCACTATGGTGGGTCCCAGCTAGCAGGGGGTATTCATTTTTTGGTGCGTAATAAGGAGGCACTTCCTTGCGTGCGAAGATATAGCGGGTGGGTCCGACCTGTCAGCGAGGGGAACGTTTTTTTCGCGAAATACAGAAGCCCTTCCCACGTACAGTGCACGTATAGTGCGTAATAAGGAGGAACTTTCCTTGCGTGCGACCATGGACCTCGTGGGTCCCAGCCGTCAGGCTCTCCACGTACAGTCCTCTTCGGATGACTCTCGTATGTTGACCACGCCGCGCCGAGCGCACCAAGGCGGTGGACGACGGCGAGGCCCCAGACTGGAACGACCCGGAGATGGGGAAGACGCGGCAGTGGAGTCGCAGACGGAGAGGAGTGGGAAACTTGACTGGTTTGGGTGCGGGGTGGGCCTACACTCGGCAGAGAATAACAGGAGGTGCGGAGTGGAGGGATGGCCTGGCCGTCGGTAGGGTAGCGTTTCGCTGAGGAGCGCAAAACAACGCCGCTGGACGCCGAAGGCTGGAGCAGGCGGTTCCGGCAGCGCTGGGGGAAGAAGACGAGAGTTTGAAGAAGAATGCCGGTTGTTCGATGTAAATCCAACGCCTTCTTAGGCTTCGACCTACTGGCCCACATGTCAGCCAGTCCATTTGTTTTTAAGTCCATTTGGTGGGCTGGGTGAAACAATATTGTAGCATCTATGCAGCCCGTTTAAATCCCATTTGCATTTTTCTCAAAATCCGCGGACTTGCTGGGCTGGGTGAAAATATCATGTTGGGCTAGACGGAGAAATGTTATAAAAACATAAACACATGATTGCACGTCAGTAAAATCTTTGCAAGCTTATGTACGCAATCACTAGGAGTTAACTTGCCAAGTTATATATAAACAATTATTATTAATATTTTGTAAGAACTTTCAACTTACAAAATAAAATATCATTTTAATTTGATGAGTTAATAGTACGTGGGGTATTATTATTTTTTAGGCTAGACGTGGGACAGTTGAGTTGGTTCTAGGGGAAAGTACTGGGAGAAAACTCAGTTTACATCGAAAAAGAAAGTGGGAGAAAATTCAGAGACCTGCTAGGTCCACCTGAGGAGGGGAATATGTTGGGAGGAAGGAGATTCAAAGCACGGTAGCCGAGTGAACTAGTGTTTTTTTACGGACAAGTGAACTAGTTTACATACATAAGCAAATAGCCACTAAAAAGCAATCAGGTTAATGGGTTCTTAAAAGAAATATTTTGGACAAAACAGATAATTACGAGGCATAGGCTAATGCATGAAACATTCAGCTGATAAAGGTGCTTATAAACAGATAAAGTACAACATCTAGACCTTCCTGGCACGCTTGATCATGACGCTGCGGCTGTCCGTGTACTCATCGGTTACGGGAAGCAGACACGCCCTCATGTCCAAGATCTGCGTGTACATGTCGTAGCATGCGTATGCGTCCTTGGCCGCGTAGGTTATGTAGGCTAGATTCAGAGGTACCTCCCACGTGTTCAGGTCGTCTTCTTTCATGTTGGCGTATCAGGGGTCGATGATGGTCTCAGCGAGGTCAACCACGGAGTCCTTCTCCTGCCCGTTGCTGATGATCTTGTATTGCTTTTGGATGTCGACAAGCTTGTTGCACCAGATGGCAGAATCGTCGCGTTCTTCCTTCTCTCCACCATAGCGAAGGTGCAGTCGGCGCTGCCCATGAAACGGGCGAATGCTCCAGAACCTGGTGCAGCCATAGGACTGAGGCGAGGCAGAGCTTCACCGAGTCCGTATCGTTGGTGTACATCACATTCAACTTGGTGCAGCCATAGGACTGAACGGCGAACTCAAAGGGGAACTCCTTGCTGAAGTCCATATCCAGCAGGCTCACCCCTCGGATCGCCATTGGAGTCTCTTCGAGTGAACGAGTGTGTAGGCGGCGGCAGCAGTTTGTTTTTCAGCTCTTGGGGAACTGGATTCAACAGTAAGCGGAGTGTGTACAGGCGACAATAGTTACTACCCCTCCCTCGTCCGCTGCACACCCGGCAGAAGATGCACCCTCGGCCACACGTCGGTTCACGAGAGGGTCTGTATTGGTACTGTAATAATAGGAGTTAGTGGTCACTTTACTTAAATTTAATTAGCTTTAATAGAAATTTATACTTAAAACAAGCAATGCATTCGCTTGTTCTATCAGTGGCACAGGATCAACATGCACAACAATTAGAATTATTATTCTCAAGACGCACACGATCAGCACATTTGTCGCACTTTCACAAAGATAATACTACCAAGTTTGAACTGTTTGCTATGGTTGTTGTCCTCTGCATCATCATGCCGTATTTCCCAGCTTGCAAGATTCAGAACCAACAAATAAGATCCAAATAATAAGTACAACAAAGATGCCTACACATCTCATTGATTCCCAGCTTGCAAGATTCAGAACCAACAAATAAGATCCAAATAATAAGTACAACAAAGATGCCTACACATCTCATTGATTCCCAACTTGCAAGATTCAGAACCAACAAATAAGATTCAAATAATAAGTACAACAAAGATGCCTACACATCTCACTGATTCCCAGCTTGCAACATTCAGAACCAACCCATTAGAGCCTTTTGATAGAGTGAATATCGGTATTAAATCCATATTGGCTAGCCATGTCATACAATCGAAGAACTTGGCGAATGCTCTGGACCGTCACAACATCTGTAGTTGAGTATTCCTGTTTGCACAGCATAGATAATAAAGAGCATGATTACTATAATACTGGCACTATTGGAAGTCAACCTGCAGCTCCACTCGATGATTCAATTCATGCCACTTTTTTTGCAGTTCACCTGAAATGAAGTAAAAATTGTATCATTCAGCTAGCAAGAAGTACTTGCTCTTGTGAGCTGGCAGGTTCTTCTTTAGCAGTTGCACAAAAATTGAGCAACATTAAGGTTGGTTGTCTGGCTCATGTAAGGTGCAACTATAATTTTCTTATCCTTTTGTGCAGTTCCACTAAAATAAAGTGCCATTGTGGTGACAGTGACGGCTCCATCTTGCAAAGGCTAATAAAATGTTGCACGAGATTACCAGCAGAACTTGACGGAGATTTTGGAAACTCCAATCACCATTTTGTGCAGTTCCACCAAAATTGAGAGATGTTGCCCACGTGACATTTTAGTTGAACTGCACAAGACACTCATTCCAAAAAAAAGTGTTTCGTGCAGTTCACCAAAAGGTCACAATAGCAACAAGGTGAAATGGATATCCCTATCTGCACAAAAAGATTGAAAGTAAACAGTTCCTGGTCAATAAGAATATACGAAACATATACAAGATGAAAAGAAGCATCTTAATTATGTTCATGGCAATCACGCAAGGGCAGTAGAAATTTTAAAACGTCAGCAATGCTTCATGTTACCAGAAGCATTACGATCAACAATGAGATTCCTCAAATATGGGATTACTTTAATGGTGGCATTGCTTGTTTACCAGACACAGTAAATCAACAGCAGCTAAAGAGTTGGTTTAAGGGCATGGGACCGTGGGGACACCAGGACACTCAGCAGCGTAAAGGAGCAACTTACTTATCATACTCGGGAAAATAGCAGGAGTGCCATTTGTAACACAGTTTAATTGCATCTTATCACTGGAGGCATTAGATTAACAATAACACTGGTTAGACATGTCCCTAAGGTAACAGTGTGATCGCTTCATTTTACATGCGCCCTTACATTAACAACGGCAAAAGGTTGGTATAAGGACATGCGACAGTGGACGCATCCGCACAACGTACCTACAAGGAGGCATAAAGTGGTGATGCCGAGTTTGTTCATGCTATGTGAGGGTAGCAAACCAAATCCTGGAGACCTTGTACTATGTGAGGGCAGCAAATCTAATCCTGGAGACCTTTTACTATGTGAGGGCAGCAAATCTAATCTTGGAGACCTTTTACTATGTGAGGGCAGCAAATCTAATCCTGGACACCTTTTACTATGTGAGGGCAGCAAATCTAATCCTGAGACCTTTTACTATATGAGGGCAGCAAATCTAATCCTGAGACCTTTTACTATGTGAGGGCAGCAAATCTAATCCTGGAGACCTTTTACTATGTGATGGAAGCAAATCTAATCCTGGACATACTCTGTTGACTTGTCCACCAGCCGCCACTTTCTATCCTTTTTTCAACCAATAATAGATCTGTTCCTTATCCAGTTTGTACTGCGTTTTCCCATTATTTCCCTTTTCAACCAAGAGACCGGTTGCGTATCCGGTCTCTACTACTTTCACCATATTATTTCCTCTTTGAATCAAGTCCAAGATTCGTGCTACAACTTTCCCCCCTTTCTTCGTTGTTTGAACAAAGCCCTAGATTCGAATGCATGAAGTAGCTTTACCTCTAAGAATACTAAAAATTTAGGTGGCTTTCGAAGAGCTAATGGGAGTAGAAAAAGATGCACATGCAGACACGTGGGGAGCTGGGGCAGTAGAGCAAGGCCGCTTTCGAAGAACTGATACCTGAGGGTCGCCAGGATGTCGGCGGCGGCAGGTCGGATCTGCGGACAATAGGGCAAGGAGGAAGAAGGGTCGGAGGACCTCCCGAGCCGGCGCTGTGTCGGAGAGAACGGCACGGGCAGAGGATCGGGCCCCTCCGGCAGCTATGGGTTTCCTCCCTCTGCGGCGATGACCGCGTGAACGATGCACCTTTTAGTCCTCTACACACACCGGCCGAAGGGATCCGGCCGGATCTGTGACCAGCGGTGAGCAGAGAGAAAATGTCGCTACTGTTGTCTTGTTTATATCTGGAGAGGATGGGAGAATGAAGAGAGCAACCCTAGTAAAGCAAGCGCTCAGGCCCCTGCGTCCATATATAGTGGAGTGATTATCTTTTTTCTCTCCACAACAAGCGTTTAAATTTGTGTACGTGGCATTAAAGAAAAGAAACTTTCTATTTAAGGTGACTACTGTACGACTCCTACTTACTACTAGTAGTACTACAGTATTGTTCACTTGTGCTCCCCGCCCCTCCATTCATTGAACAACCCCACAGGTGAATAAACATACAGTAAGTACTGTATTTATATAGAACGAACAAGCTCGAACTATTTTCGCGTAGTTAAAAGTTGAGGGCGGGGCTTTTCCCGGGCAGTACGCGCGGTAGTTTTCGGGTAGGCGGTTTGAAAGAGAGGCAAGGAGGTTGAGCGAGTGGGGCTGTGCGATTTGACGGTGCGTTACTGCTGGAAAGACTTGTGATATGACCACTCACTATAGTCATGAATTACTGGCGCTCCGACTGGGGTGATGCCCCCCTTCCATTCCGCGCTCTAATCTGGTGCATGACACGTCGACCCGGATGCTGGCTCTCCCACATGTCGGAGTAGTAAGAAGGAGCAAAGAATGATGCGGTATATACTAGTACTATACTACAGTACTACTCAAGTGGGAGGAGTGCGAACCACGGCAGCCCAGTGAACCAGCAGTGCGAACCACGGTAGCCCAGTGAACCAGCAGTAGAAAACAATGTGGTGATATGGCCATAAAAAACAATGTGCTACGGTCCACACTGTAGCATGTACAGTAACACTCCTCTTTGTTTGGTTCCCTGAGTTAGAGCTAGTTTGGGTTGAAATAGCCTCAAATTATCGAAACAAGATGGGTTAGTTTGAGCTAGTTTGCTCTCACCCAGCTAAAAAAAAACTAGCCCGGTGGAGAGGTTCTAATTGGGTTAGTTATCCTCGGGCCCACTAAAAGAGAACTAAAAAAATCTCCCCTGCCCGCACCAGATCGCTCCCCCCCTCTCGCATGACTCCTCTCTGTTCCCCATAGGGCCACTCGCCCTCTCTCTCCTCCGGCCGCCCTCTCCTTCCGGCCTCCGTCGCCCTACTCCGGCCGCCCTCTCCCTCCGGCCTTCGAAGGTCGCCCCGCTCCCCTTTCACCAGTCGTTTTTCTCCCTCTGTCATGCGCGGTGGCGGCGCATCTACTAGGGAGGTCGTGAGAGGGGTGAGTTTGTTCATTCCTTCTCTGTCTCACGGCCATATCATTGATCTTGCTTGCTCTAGCGCTAATTCTGATTTGGAAAAGTAGATCCTGATCAAACTTGGTATAGATTTGTGGTGCACGCATGGAATTCTTTGATGCTGCTTGAGGAGGTAATAAATATTTCTAGAGGCCCAAAGATTCAGATCACCTTTCTAGGTATTTCAATTTCAGGCTTGCATTATTTCTAGAGGCCCAAAGATTCAGTTCACCTTTCTAGGTATTTCAATTTCAGGCTTGCATTATTTCTAGAGGCCCAAAGATTCAGTTCACCTTTCTGTTGGGGAACGTAGTAATTTCAAAAAACTTCCTACGAACACACAAGATCATGGTGATGCATAGCAACGAGAGGGGAGAGTGTTGTCTACGTACCCTCGTAGACCGATAGCGGAAGCGTTAACACAACGCGGTGGATGTAGTCGTACGTCTTCACGATCCGACCGATCAAGTACCGAACATACGGCACCTCCGAGTTCAGCACACGTTCAGCTCGATGACGTCCCTTGAACTCCGATCCTGCCGAGTGTTGAGGGAGAGTTTCGTCAGAACAACGGCGTGGTGACGATGATGATGTTCTACCGACGCAGGGCTTCGCCTAAGCTCCGCTACGATATTATCGAGGTGTAATATGGTGGAGGGGGGCACCGCACACGGCTACAAGATCGTTGATCAATTGTGTGTCTAGAGGTGCCCCCTTGCCCCCGTATATAAAGGTGCAAGGGGGAGGCCGCCGGCCAAGGAGGAGAGGCGCGCCTGGGAGGAGTCCTACTCCTACCGGGAGTAGGACTCCCCCCCCTTTTCCATATTGGACTAGGAGAGAGGGGGCAAGAGGTGGAGGGGAGGAAGGAAGGGGGGGCGCCGCCCCCCTCTCCTTGTCCTATTCGGACTAGGGGGAAGGGCCGCGTGGCCCTGCCCTGGCCTCCTCTCTTCCACCTAGGCCCAATAAGGCCCATTAAGTTACCGGGGGGTTCCGGTAACCTCCCGGTACTCCGGAAAAATCCCGATTTCACCCGGAACACTTCCGATGTCCAAACATAGGCTTCCAATATATCAATCTTTATGTCTCGACCATTTCGAGACTCCTCGTCATGTCCGTGATCACATCCGGGACTCCAAACAACCTTTGGTACATCAAAACATATAAACTCATAATATAACTTTCATCGTAACGTTAAGCGTGCGGACCCTACGGGTTCGAGAACTATGTAGACATGACCGAGACACCTCTCCGGTCAATAACCAATAGCGGAACCTGGATGCTCATATTGGTTCCCACATATTCTACGAAGATCTTTATCGGTCAGACCGCATAACAACATACATTGTTCCCTTTGTAATCGGTATGTTACTTGCCCGAGATTCGATCGTCGGTATCTCTATACCTAGTTCAATCTCGTTACCGGCAAGTCTCTTTACTTGTTCCGTAATACATCATCCCGCAACTAACTCATTAGTCACAATGCTTGCAAGGCTTATAGTGATGTGTATTACTGAGTGGGCCCAGAGATACCTCTCTGACAATAGGAGTGACAAATCCTAATCTCAAAATACGCCAACCCAACAAGTACCTTTGGAGACACCTGTAGAGCACCTTTATAATCACCCAGTTATGTTGTGACGTTTGGTGGAACACAAAGTGTTCCTCCGGTAAACGGGAGTTGCATAATCTCATAGTCATAGGAACATGTATAAGTCATGAAGAAAGCAATAGCAACATACTAAACGATCGAGTGCTAAGCTAACGGAATGGGTCAAGTCAATCACATCATTCTCCTAATGTTGTGATCCCGTTAATCAAATGACAACTCATGTCTATGGCTAGGAAACATAACCATCTTTGATCAACGAGCTATTCAAGTAGAGGCATACTAGTGACACTCTGTTTGTTTATGTATTCACACATGTATTATGTTTCCGGTTAATACAATTCTAGCATGAACAATAAACATTTATCATGATATAAGGAAATAAATAATAACTTTATTATTGCCTCTAGGGCATATTTCCTTCAGTCTCCCACTTGCACTAGAGTCAATAATCTAGATTACACAGTAATGATTCTTACACCCATGGAGTCTTGGTGCTGATCATGTTTTGCTCGTGGAAGAGGCTTAGTCAACGGGTCTGCAACATTCAGATCTGTATGTATCTTGCAAATTTCTATGTCTCCCACCTGGACTAAATCCTGGATGGAATTGAAGCGTCTTTTGATGTGCTTGGTTCTCTTGTGAAATCTGGATTCCTTTGCCAAGGCAATTGCACTAGTATTGTCACAAAAGATTTTCATTGGTCCCGATGCACTAGGTATGACACCTAGATCGGATATGAACTCCTTCATCCAGACTCCTTCATTTGTTGCTTCCGAAGCAGCTATGTACTCCGCTTCACACGTAGATCCCGCCACGACACTTTGCTTAGAACTACACCAACTGACAGCTCCACCGTTCAATGTAAATACGTATCCGGTTTGCGATTTAGAATCGTCCGGATCAGTGTCAAAGCTTGCATCAACGTAACCATTTACGATGAGCTCTTTGTCACCTCCATAAACGAGAAACATATCCTTAGTCCTTTTCATGTATTTCAGGATGTTCTTGACCACTGTCCAGTGATCCACTCCTGGATTACTTTGGTACTTCCCTGCTAAACTTATAGCAAGGCACACATCAGG
Organism: Aegilops tauschii subsp. strangulata; assembly: GCF_002575655.3. NCBI lineage: Eukaryota > Viridiplantae > Streptophyta > Magnoliopsida > Poales > Poaceae > Aegilops > Aegilops tauschii. Next base: position 364,368,671 of record NC_053035.3, on the reverse strand, counting down.
TCTGGTACACAGCATTGCATACATGACAGAGCCTATGGCTGAAGCATAGGGAACATCTTTCATCTTCTCTCTATCTTCTGTAGTGGTCGGGCATTGAGTCTTGCTCAATCTCACACCTTGTAGTACAGGCAAGAACCCTTTCTTTGCTTGATCCATTTTGAACTTCTTCAAAACTTTGTCAAGGTATGTGCTTTGTGAAAGTCAAATTAAGCGTCTTGATCTATCTCTATAGATCTTGATGCCTAATATATATGCAGCTTCACCGAGGTCTTTCATTGAAAAACTCTTATTCAAGTATCCCTTTATGCTATACAGAAATTCTATATCATTTCCAATCAGTAATATGTCATCCACATATAATATCAGAAATGCTACTGAGCTCCCACTCACTTTCTTGTAAATACAGGCTTCTCCAAAAGTCTGTATAAAACCAAATGTTTTGATCCACTATCAAAGCGTTTATTCCAACTCCGAGAGGCTTGCACCAGTCCATAAATGGATCGCTGGAGCTTGCACACTTTGTTAGCTCCCTTTGGATCGATAAAACCTTCCGGTTGCATCATATACAACTCTTCTTCCAGAAATCCATTCAGGATGCAGTTTTTACATCCATTTGCCAAATTTCATAATCATAAAATGCAGCAATTGCTAACATGATTCAGACAGACTTAAGCATCGCTATGGGTGAGAAGGTCTCATCGTAGTCAATCCCTTGAACTTGTCGAAAACCTTTCGCAACAAGTCGAGCTTTATAGACAGTAACATTACCGTCAGCGTCAGTCTTATTCTTGAAGATCCATTTATTTTCAATGGCTTGCCGATCATCGAGCAAGTCAACCAAAGTCCATACTTTGTTCTCATACATGGATCCCATCTCGGATTTCATGGCCTCAAGTCATTTTGTGGAATCTGGGCTCACCATCGCTTCTTCATAGTTCGTAGGTTCGTCATGGTCTAGTAACATAACCTCCAGAACAGGATTACCGTACCACTCTGGTGCGGATCTCAATCTGGTTGACCTACGAGGTTCAGTAATAACTTGATCTGAAGTTTCATGATCATTATGATTAACTTCCCCACTAATTGGTGTAGGTGTCGCAGAAACTGGTTTATGTGATGATCTACTTTCCAATAGGGAGCTGGTACATTTACCTCATCAAGTTCTACTTTCCTCCCACTCACTTCTTTCGAGAGAAACTCCTTCTCTAGAAAGGATCCATTCTTAGCAACGAATGTCTTGCCTTTGGATCTGTGATAGAAGGTGTACCCAACAGTCTCCTTTGGGTATCCTATGAAGACACATTTCTCCGATTTGGGTTCGAGCTTATCAGGTTGAAGTTTCTTCACATAGGCATCGCAACCCCAAATTTTAAGAAACGACAACTTTGGTTTCTAGCCAAACCATAGTTCATAAGGTGTCGTCTCAACGGATTTTGATGGTGCTCTATTTAGAGTGAATGCAGCCGACTCTAAAGCATAACCCCAAAACGATAGCGGTAAATTAGTAAGAGACATCATAGATCGCACCATATCTAGTAAAGTACGATTACAACATTCGGACACACCATTACGCTGTGGTGTTCCGGGTGGCGTGAGTTGCGAAACTATTCCGCATTGTTTCAAATGTAGGCCAAACTCGTAACTCAAATATTCCCCTCCACGATCTGATCGTAGAAACTTTATTTTCTTGTTATGATGATTTTCAACTTCGCTCTGAAATTCTTTGAACTTTTCAAATGTTTCAGACTTATGTTTCATTAAGTAGATATACCCATATCTGCTCAAATCATCTGTGAAGGTGAGAAAATAACGATATCCGCCACGAGCCTCAATATTCATCGGACCACATACATCTGTATGTATGATTTCCAACAAATCAGTTGCTCTCTCCATAGTTCCGGAGAACGGTGTTTTAGTCATCTTGCCCATGAGACACGGTTCGCATGTACCAAGTGATTCATAATCAAGTGATTCCAAAAGTCCATCATTATGGAGTTTCTTCATGCGCTTTACACCGATATGACCTAAACGGCAGTGCCACAAATAAGTTGCACTATCATTATCAACTCTGAATCTTTTGGCTTCGACATTATGAATATGTGTGTCACTACTACCGAGATTCATTAAAAATAGACCACTCTTCAAGGGTGCATGACCATAAAAGATATTATTCATATAAATAGAACAACCATTATTCTCTGATTTAAATGAATAACCGTCTCACATCAAACAAGATCCAGATATAATGTTCATGCTCAACGCTGGCACCAAATAACAATTATTTAGGTCTAATACTAGTCCCGAATTTAGATGTAGAGGTAGCGTGCCGATGGCGATCACATCGACTTTGGAACCGTTTCCCACGCGCATCGTCACCTCGTCCTTGGCCAGTGTTCGCTTAATCCGTAGTCCCTGTTTCGAGTTGCAAATATTAGCAACAGAACCAGTATCAAATACACAGGTGCTACTGCGAGCTCTGGTAAGGTACACATCAATAACATGTATATCACATATACCTTTGTTCACCTTGCCATCCTTCTTATCCGCCAAATACTTGGGGCAGTTCCGCTTCCAGTGACCAGTTTGCTTGCAGTAAAAACACTCAGTTTCAGGCTTAGGTCCAGATTTGGGTTTCTTCTCCTGAACAGCAACTTTCTTGCTGTTCTTCTTGAAGTTCCCCTTCTTCTTCCCTTTGCCCTTTTTCTTGAAACTAGTGGTCTTACTGACCATCAACACTTGATGCTCCTTTTTGATTTCTACCTCCGCTGCCTTTAGCATTGCGAAGAGCTCGGGAATTGTCTTATTCATCCCTTGCATGTTATAGTTCATCACGAAGCTCTTGTAGCTTGGTGGCAGTGATTGAAGAATTCTGTCAATGACGCTATCATCCGGAAGATTAACTCCCAGTTGAATCAAGTGATTATTATACCCTGACATTTTGAGTATATGCTCACTGACAGAACTATTCTCTTCCATCTTGCAGCTGTAGAACTTATTGGAGACTTCATATCTCTCAATCCGGGCATTTGCTTGAAATATTAACTTCAACTCCTGGAACATCTCATATGCTCCATGACACTCAAAACGTCGTTGAAGACCCGGTTCTAAGCCATAAAGCATGGCACACTGAACTATCGAGTAGTCATCAGCTTTGCTCTGCCAGACGTTCATAACTTCTGGTGTTGCTCTTGTAGGAGGCCTGGCACCCAGCGGTGCTTCCAGGACATAATTCTTCTGTGCAGCAATGAGGATAATCCTCAAGTTACGGACCCAGTCCGTGTAATTGCTACCATCATCTTTCAACTTTGCTTTCTCAAGGAACGCATTAAAATTCAACGGAACAACAACACGGGCCATCTATCTACAATTAACATAGACAAGCAAGATACTATCAGGTACTAAGTTCATGATCAATTTAAGTTCTATTAATCATATTACTTAAGAACTCCCACTTAGATAGACATCCCTCTAATCATCTAAGTGATTACGTGATCCAAATCAACTAAACCATAACCGATCATCACGTGAAATGGAGTAGTTTTCAATGGTGAACATCACTATGTTGATCATATCTACTATATGATTCACGCTCGACCTTTCGGTTTCCGTGTTCTGAGGCCATATCGGCATATGCTAGGCTCGTCAAGTTTAACCTGAGTATTCTGCGTGTGCAAAACTGGCTTGCACCCGTTGTAGATGGACGTAGAGCTTATCACACCCGATCATCACGTGGTGTGTGGGCACGACGAACTTTGGCAACGGTGCATACTCAGGGAGAACACTTTTATCTTGAAATTTTAGTGAGAGATCATCTTATAATCCTACTGTCAATCAAAGCAAGATAAGATGCATAAAAGATAAACATCACATGCAATCAATATAGTGATATGATATGGCCATCATCATGTTGTGCTTGTGATCTCCATCTCCGAAGCACCGTCATGATCACCATCGTCACCAGCTCGACACCTTGATCTCCATCGTAGCATCGTGGTCGTCTCGCCAACTATTGCTTTTATGACTATCGCTACCGCTTAGTGATAAAGTAAAACAATTGCATGGCGATTGCATTGCATACAATAAAGCGACAACCATATGGCTCCTGCCAGTTGCCGATAACTCGGTTACAAAACATGATCATCTCATACAATAAAATATAGCATCATGTCTTGACCATATCACATCACAACATGCCCTGCAAAAACAAGTTAGACGTCCTCTACTTTGTTGTTGCAAGTTTTACGTGGCTGCTATGGGCTTAGCAAGAACCGTTCTTACCTACGCATCAAAACCACAACGATAGTTTGTCAAGTTAGTGCTGTTTTAACCTTCGCAAGGACCGGGCGTAGCCACACTCGGTTCAACTAAAGTGAGAGAGACAGACACCCGCCAGTCACCTTTAAGCAACGAGTGCTCGCAACGGTGAAACCAGTCTCGCGTAAGCGTACGCGTAATGTCGGTCCGGGCCGCTTCATCTCACAATACCGCTGGACCAAAGTATGCCATGCTGGTAAGCAGTATGACTTATATCGCCCACAACTCACTTGTGTTCTACTCGTGCATAACATCAACGCATAAAACCAGGCTCGGATGCCACTGTTGGGGAACGTAGTAATTTCAAAAAAATTCCTACGAACACACAAGATCATGGTGATGCATAGCAACGAGAGGGGAGAGTGTTGTCTACATACCCTCATAGACCGATAGCGGAAGCGTTAACACAACGCGGTTGATGTAGTCGTACGTCTTCACGATCCGACCGATCAAGTACCGAACGTACGGCACCTCCGAGTTCAGCACACGTTCAGCTCGATGACGTCCCTCGAACTCCGATCCAGCCGAGTGTTGAGGGAGAGTTTCGTCAGCACGACGGCGTGGTGACGATGATGATGTTCTACCGATGCAGGGCTTCGCCTAAGCTCCGCTACGATATTATCGAGGTGTAATATGGTGGAGGGGGGCACCGCACCCGGCTAAAAGATCGTTGATCAATTGTGTGTCTAGAGGTGCCCCCCTGCCCCCGTATATAAAGGGGCAAGGGGGAGGCCGCTGGCCAAGGAGGAGAGGCGCGCCTGGGAGGAGTCCTACTCCTACCGGGAGTAGGACTCCCCGCCCTTTTCCATGTTGGACTGGGAGAGAGGGGGGAAGAGGTGGAGGGGAGGAAGGAAGGGGGGGCGCCGCCCCCTCTCCTTGTCCTATTCGGACTGGGGGGGAAGGGGCGCGCCCTGCCCTGGCCTCCTCTCCTCTCTTCCACCTAGGCCAATAAGGCCCATTAAGTTACCGGGGGGTTCCCGTAACCTCCCGGTACTCCGGAAAAATCCCGATTTCACCCGGAACACTTCCGATGTCCAAACATAGGCTTCCAATATATCAATCTTTATGTCTCGACCATTTCGAGACTCCTCGTCATGTCCGTGATAACATATGGGACTCCGAACAACCTTCGGTACATCAAAACATATAAACTCATAATATAACTGTCATCATAACGTTAAGCGTGCGGACCCTACGTGTTCGAGAACTATGTAGACATGACCGAGACACCTCGCCGGTCAAGAACCAATAGCGGAACCTGGATGCTCATATTGGTTCCCACATATTCTACGAAGATCTTTATCGGTCAGACCGCATAAGAACATACGTTGTTCCCTTTGTCATCGGTGTGTTACTTGCCCGAGATTCGATCGTCGGTATCTCTATACCTAGTTCAATCTCGTTACCGGCAAGTCTCTTTACTCATTTCGTAATACATCATCCTGCAACTAACTCATTAGTCACAATGCTTGCAAGGCTTATAGTGTGTATTACTGAGTGGGCCCAGAGATACCTCTCCGACAATCGGAGTGACAAATCCTAATCTCGAAATACGCCGACCCAACAAGTACCTTTGGAGACACCTGTAGAGCACCTTTATAATCACCCAGTTACGTTGTGACATTTGGTGCCACACAAAGTGTTCCTCCGGTAAACGGGAGTTGCATAATCTCATAGTCATAGGAACATGTATAAGTCATGAAGAAATCAATAGCAACATACTAAACGATCGAGTGCTAAGCTAACGGAATGGGTCAAGTCAATCACATCATTCTCCTAATGATGTGATCCCGTTAATCAAATGACAACTCATGTCTATGGCTAGGAAACATAACAATCTTTGATCAACGAGCTAGTCAAGTAGAGGCATACTAGTGACACTCTGTTTGTTTATGTATTCACACATGTATTATGTTTCCGGTTAATACAATTCTAGCATGAACAATAAACATTTGTCATGATATAAGGAAATAAATAATAACTTTATTATTGCCTCTAGGGCATATTTCCTTCACTTTCTAGGTATTTCAGTTTCAGGCTTGCATTATTTCTAGAGGCCCAAAGATTCAGTTCACCTTTCAAGGTATTTCACTTTTAGGCTTGCATTATTTCTAGAGGCCCAAAGCTTCAGTTCACCTTTCTAGGTATTTCAGTTTCAGGTTGCATTATTTCTACAGGCCCAAAGATTCAGTTCACCTTTCTAGGTATTTTAGTTACAGGCTTGCATTATTTCTAGAGGCCCAAAGATTAAGTTCCTAGTCGGCGGCAAGCGGCCCTGCTACCCATGCCGGTGTCGACCTCAACTCCCAAGTGCCGGCGTCAGAGGGGTTCCTGGGGCTTGGGCTCTACAGAGCCTTCCTCCAGAGCGACGATGGCGAGCTCCTCCCTCGGTGCGTGAGGGGCTCCGGGCTCCCTCCCTATCGTGAATGACTTCCGTGATGAGTTAGCTCATTCTTTGTTTCATGAAGTGTTTTTTTTATTTTGTGAAGCTTGATTGACGACTTGTATGTTTAAGTGGGATATCTCATTTGTATGGAAAAAGTAAAAATTATCATGTTTTGCATGCTTGATTTGTATAGATGGTTCGTTTATGTCAATTGTGAGCGGCAGGAGGCCACAGAATAGCCGGCCACACCAAGAGGGTGCTTGGATCCAAGGGACTTATTTTAGTCTGACTAAAAATAGTCTCTTTAAGAGGCTAAAGTTCCAAGCACCCCTGACTAAAGAGGGGCTAAAACTAGTCTTGAGACTAAAAAAATTTAGTCAGGGGTACCCCTACTAAAATGTGGATTAGTCCTCTCTCTCCTCATTTAACTCCTCTCCTTTAACACAGGTGAGTTCTGGATTGGAGGGTTTGGAGGATAATAAATGCTCATTAACTTGATTTTAGTCTCTTTAGTATTTGGATCCAAGCATGGGTGAGGCTAGCAAGTTTTAGTCCCACTACTTTTAGTCATGGAACTAAAACGTATCCAAGCACCCTCCAAATCCGGCAGGAAATAGGGTCCAAAGTAGTCAAATGATTGAGATAGAGCATTTATTGTCAATCTAACCCTGCCATCCATACACCTCTTTGGTTTAGAGTTAGTTCAGGGTTAGAATCTAACTCTAACCTCTAACTGAATTAGAGTTCTCCTCGTCTCGGTTCATCGCCATCATACTTTCCCCATTCCTGTGTTTTTAGTATCCTACGAATCAAAGAGGCCCTTTTTTGCGGGAAAAATCAAAGAGGCACTTAGACTGGTTTCGGTCCGGTCATTTTTTATAAACGTGTTATGTCCAAAATTTAATGAACGTGCTCCGGTTTCCATGAAAATAATCCTGGTTCATGTAATAATTCATTCATTTATTTATTCTTCTGCGGGGGGTTTGCATGTAATTCGTGAGGTCTGAAATGTAAAGTACCCCGGCATGCTCCGAGTCGTGCATGCACTACGATCCAGATGCTCTATGTCCCACAGTCGGCAAATGGGAGCACGTGGAAATAGCCTAGGAGTACATATAGGAGGATAAATGCGTGAAATAATATGTACTGTGAAGCGTAGCCACGGATCGAAAAGGAGACCTAAAGTGATGACAGCTATAGGTCGCACGCACCCAACTAGTGGCACTAGACATACGACTAATTTTTCCCTCAAAAAAAAGAGGCACGAGTGCTCAGTACTCCTATTCTATAAACACGAGTCCCATCTGACAACAGCGTCCGTGCTACAACTAGCTCTCCTCCCTCGTTTCTCTCTTCTAGTAATTCTAAACGCGGCCGACGCCCGGTGGGCGGGGTGGGTTTGCTCAACTGCGGCCATACCTCATAGTGAAAACGTTACGACTGGAATAAAAATGCCATATACTCCCTCCGTTCATAAATATAAGCCTTTTTAGATACTATTTCAAATCGAATACAGCATACAGATGTATGTAGACATAGTTTAGAGTGTAGATTCACTCATTTTGCTCCGTATGTAGTAGTCACTTGCTGGAATCTTTAGAAAGACTTATATTTGGGAACAGAGGGAGTACTATACTAATAAAACATTAAGGCCACGGGGCGATGCAGTGCTGGTTACAGGAGGCAAGAAGAGATGCATCCATCGATGACGTCCACCTCCTCGACTCAGGGCTCCGGCCCACCAAACAGCGCGTAAGTAGCAGCGGCTTTCATGGCCAGGTCGACGTGCTTCTGAACAATGGCGTCCAAAGATTCCAGCCGCTGGAAGAAGGCCAACGTCTTTCTGTCCTCACTTGCCTTGTAGTAGCCTATGTAGACGATTTCCTCGTAGATGTGGATGTGCAGGTCGACAGTTTCTTACATGGCGAGGCGCTGCGCGGCGAGCGCGTCCTCGAGGTGCACATTCTTCGTCGCGACCTCCGGCACCTGGAGGGCCACCAGGGCTTGAAGGAGTTCGTCACCATGGAGGCTGATGAGGGTGGCAGGCAATGAGGAGCCTGGGCGCGCGGGCTGGAGCAGTACGGCAAGGTCGTCCCGCGCTTCTTGACGGCGGTGAAATTGCGGATGGAGTTGACCATCATGTCGTCCATGCGAGAGGCGAAGCCGGCGTCGGTGAGGGTTACGATTCCTGCGGACACCAGCACCGTCTGGAAACGCTGCGCGGTGCGGGGCCGCAGGCCGGCACCTTGGATGATTTGGCACAGCCGACTGCCGCTCGCGTCCATCGCCTCCATAGGTGCTTGTGGCTTCTGGTCACTTGGTCTTGGATTGGAGTGAGAAGTGTTGCGTAGAGACTTGGGAGTAGATGGATTGGAGTGGTGGGGCGCCTTTATTATATGAGTGTAACATCCCAAAATTCTAAATTTTGGAATGTTATAATAAACAGATAGATTGGATTGATTGTTTAATTGATTGACTGAAAGTGAGTGAATTCGAAATCTTTTGAAAGTTAAATGAGAGGGAATAAAAGGACTTTCCCAAACTTTCATTTTGCTTTTATGATCTCCGTAAATTCAAATTCTCTTCATCACAAAACCCTGGAGAGAAGATGACATGACTTCTTCCATTTATTTAAATGAAAAGGGGTGTTGAAAATATTTGAATTTCATTTGAGAATATTTCCAATTTTGAAACTTTATGCAACTCAATGATTTTCACGAGAGAAGATAAAATGACTTCTTCAAAACAAATGAAATATGAGTTGGGAGTTTCAAAGGATTTATTCAAAGTCCCATTGAAATTATTTTTCAATATTGGAGTTATTTGAGTTTTATTCAAATTATTTTTTTCCAAAAATAAAATATACAGAAAATAGGGTAACATGATTCCCTACATCAGAAAATTGGAGAAAAATAAATTTGAAATCATTTTGGTATTTTTAAAAATGATTTTTATTGGATTTTATTAAGGCAGTAGCACTGTTTGATTTATTAAAATTTGTGTGGATTCTATTTGACTTTACAAAAATGTCCATGTTGTAGGAAATCTTTTTCTGAAAATTTTGATATATTATATGCCTATATAATATTTTTATTTATTTTGTTTTTATTATTTTTCTTTGTCTGAGAAATGTTTTATAAAAAAAAACTTCTCCCGCGAACTGGGCCGGCCCAGCCGAAGCCAGGCCAAGGCCCAGCTCCGCGCACCGCCATCGTCCCCGTCGCCGAGCAGGACTCCGGCCGGAGTCCGAGCCGCGCCCGCCGCCGCCTTGCCCCTTCCCCACGCCTCCCAAGGCCACCCCTCCTCCTTAAACACCGGGCCACCCCGGCCCTCTCTCTCTCTCCTCCTCCCCGCCGCAACCGCTGCCCTCGCCGGAGCCCGCCCCGACGAGATCCGCCGCCGCCGCCGCGCTTCGTCCCGTCGCCGAGGACCGCCGACGACGCCGCCATCCTCCTCGCCGCGACGCGCCGCCCCTCCCCGACCCCTCCGTTGCCCTCCTCGACGACCGGAGCCGCCGGACCCGAGCCGCCGCCGCCGCCGCGTCGCTCCGCCGCACTTCGCCGGGAACCGCCGCCGCCGCCGGCTTATTTGCCCGAGCCGGTATAAACCGTGAACCGCCCCAGTTTTTTTTTTCGTTTTTGGTTTTATTAAGAAAACCTAGATATGTTTTTTTAGGTTTTACTAAACTGCGAACGTCCACTGTTTAGATCCTATAGACGAACGTTCACTATTTAGTTTTTCTTTTTCTGTTATTTTCGGCCAGGGACCCGTCTGTGAATATTTTATTTACAGATTAGCCCCTGATCTTCAAACATCTATAACTTTTTACTCGTTTGTCCAAATCCAACGAAACCAACGCCCACTTCTTCGTTATGATCTCCTCTATCCAGTAAAACAACTTAAACATGTTTTTGAAAGTTTTAAAATTTGAATTCAAACAGATTTGTATTCCAACTTCTTTTGTTCATAACTTAAGTTCCGTAACTCCGTTTGAGTTGATTCTTTTTGCAAATCGAAGCTCTTGACCTAAACTTTCTGATAAGGCCAAATTAACATAATTTTGGTACTGTTAGAAATTGTTTTACGTTGCAAGAGAGTTATTCACTTGATTTGATGATTTCTGAATCGTCTTCTTCGTTCTTCTGATCTTTTGAGTGATTGCTTATGTATGGTTGCTATTGCTTGCTTGCGATAGATTGACAGGAGTGCGACGAGTAGATCTATCAAGAGTTTTGAGTGCGAACCATCTTCATCATCATTGCAGGCAAGTTCACACTTTGATCATATCCCTTTCATACCCAGTTTTTATGCATTAGATTCAACCCTCAATCATTGCATGAGTAGGATTGATAACATGTGGGTATTGCGAAGTAGTTGATGAGGTAGTACCTATTGCCCTGTTTACAATCAAACCCTTGGGAGTTACTTCTACGTTGCTATTATTTTGCCATGCTATGCTCGTAGACGTGGATTGGGTTTGAGAGATATTCATGACAGATGTGAGATTGTTAATAATGGTTTACTTAAGGTGGCAACTAAAACTCACATCTGGGTGGATTGAGGCACCTGGAGAACCCAGTGTTGTCTGTTTGTATAAGGACCGCCACCCAGGCTCAAAGGGATCATAAGATTATTCATGCTAGAAACTTCCGTGTGCAGCCACAAGCTATTATGGGCTCTAGCATAGTTGAGTAAGTTGTGGGAAACCTTTCCATGATGGGCTAGCAGACGTAGGGGATTGTAGGTGTACCGGCCTATCTATCGGTTAAGGGGACCTCTTCGGAAAGACTGTGTCTCGGTCATCCGTTTCTCAAACATCATGCAGTGAGAGAATCAAGCGGAGGCGATCGAGTCTTGTGGGGAAAAGTGCGCAAACCTCTGCAGAGTGTACAAACTAATCATGATTAGCCGTGTCCCCGGTTATGGACATCTTGAGTATCTAGTTCTTGGATTATCCCGTTGATCTCATCATGTTACTTAATTTAAATTTGATTTGGGTTTAATCACGTACTTAATTGGGATTGAGATGCTGTCAACCATCTCAATGTTTCACAACCACCCTGATAGTTAAATAAAATTTATTCCTTTGAAGTAGGGAAAAATTGGCTTTTCGCAAAAACATTATAACCATAGAGCTTTTCCACCAGTCATATATGCATGTAGTGATAGCCTTTGTTCATCATTTCTCCATGGTGTGAATTTGCCTGCATATTCCATGTGCTGACCCGTTTTCGGGCTGCAACGTTTCATGTTGCAGGATTCTTACGACGAGTAAGTGATACGTTAGGGTTACGATTTCTACACTCAACTTTGCCGTTGGTGTTGATGGGAATCCACAACCTTGTTACTTCCGCTATTTGGATTGAGGTAATAGTATTTACGTTATTTTATACATGTGATTTACATCTGTTATAAATCCTCGAGTACTGTGTGTGTCAGCATACCGATCCAGGGATGACACTTAAGCACAGAGACTTGATCCATTCGGGTCGGGTCGCTACAATGAGAGTCCAAACTCTGTTGCATTCATATCGTGCTGGCTCTATTCTGCTTCTCCAATTAATTCCCTCTGCATGTAATTGAGGATGCATCATTGACCGTTCAACGTCTCGGGAACCGCTACCCTCTCCCTCCTTGGCATTCAAGCACCTATGGACCCGTCGACGATGAGGTGCCTATGGTGACTTCGTAAATTTCAAGATGATAGTGTCGTGCGTGTGTGCGTTCATAGGGGTGAGTGTATGCGCGTGTATATGAGCGCTTGCGTCTGTACTGTGTAAAATAGCGTAAATGCATGTCAAAAAGAGACTAGTCAGTATACTCAATATTGTGCACCTCGGAGAGGAAAACGATAGAACTAGTACGTATTTATTTATGGTGCAGATTCACTCATTTTGCTCCATATGTACTCCGTCTCGGTGTAGTCTAGTCACTTGTTGAAATCTCTAGAAGGGCAACTACTCCTTTCTGGTTTACAGGGCTATACTAGCAAGTAGTTGTACGTACTAGTACAATAGTGGGCTCACATAGCAATTTTGTCTTATGCAAGAGCCTGGCTATATGCGTGCTCCAATGTTCGCCACTGCAACGTTCGGTTTGCGCTTGGCTCTTCGCCTCTTCGAGAAGACGAACAATGATGTTACTACTACTGCTTCTACAGTGTCGAATCCACTGCTGCATGTCCGTCCACCGCAAGCGGGATGGATAGCTTGTTGTAGAAGTACTACTAAGCAAAAGCATGTCCTCGTTTGCGAGCAACCGCGCGCATGGGTGAGGGAGAAGGCGTGTAGTAAAATCAAGCTTCTCCTCGTTGTACGAGTTGACGCGACACATCATAGCACTGGCCCCACATGCTTGCCTCTAAACTTGGTTGAAAGACCCGCAGTGTACAATATATTTGCTGCAACCTCTAACATTTACCCACCACAAATTAAAATATATCTGGCCGTATGCATCGTTCTGATGCCGAGGCCGGGGAGTCCCCCCTTCTCGAAAAAAACAAATTAAAATATATATTCCTGTCTTAACCGGATGAGCGTGCAAACTACAATCACCAGGGTGTCAGGTAGGGCTAGAAGACTATTTTAATATATATTTTTTAAACTTTGAGACGGCCACATAGCATGGAGCCGACCCCAACGATTTTAAGCTTACAGGCACGGTACACGCTATCCTAGACTACTCTACACATGAAACTGCCACACGAGCGTCCAGGCTACGCTTGGCTCTTCGCCTCTTCGGGAAGTCGAACAATGATGGAGTACTGCTGCACTGGAGGAGTACTACAGTACGCTTCTGGCCATCTGACACCGATTGAATTGCTGCATGTCCACCGCGTGCGGGAGGGAGAACGTGTAGCGAAAGCTTCTCCTAGTCTTGCCAGCCACCACGCTCATGGGCGAGGGAGGGACGCTCCTGCCTTTGCATGTATAACAGGTGGGCCCGACAGGTGTGTGGCCAACCTGTCATACAGCCAATGGCAGGTGCAGTTAAGTCCGCGAGGGAGAGGATAATCAAACTTCTCGTTGATGTACGAGTTGACGCGACACATCAAAGCACTGCACTCGATATATTTCAATAATTTGCGTTTACCGATGCATTAATTACAAGGCATGCATGCATGCCGTGACTCTCCTTTTGATACTTCCATGTGTTGATTTAATGCACCTTGAAGTAGTATAAAATATGTGACGGTAAAGCTTTGTAATACCCCGGCCCAAGTCGAGAGATGGTTGTGCACGAGGAGGGCAAGAATGACATGCTGCGCAACGAGCGCCAAAGGCTGGTGGAGGAATCTATGGATGTTCTCAAGCAGCGTCTTGAGGACACGAAAGGGCTCATCGCCACTCGCCACGGAGACTAGTTCCCGCGGCCTGCAGCAACGCATCAAGAAAGTAGAGATCAGCGAGCCAGATCCTTGTCTTCCTTCTTCTTTTGCCCTTGTGCATTTCGGGCGTAGCCGCATGTGGCTTTTTTAATTATCTTTCTAATTATGTAAGACAATTAATCGTCCTTATCTTTCTGTGGAAGATCAATGTTGCGATGCTGGAATGAAGAAAACTCTTGCTGTGGCGACCCTGGCGTTGCTGTTCTTCTAGTTGCTGCTGGGCTTCCTTCAGTTTCCTGGTTTCTTTTGATGTAATAATCGGTTTAGGATGTGGATTGTGTCGTCGGTTGTGAAATGTTGGGTTCTAGCGTGGATGTTTGGCCTTTGTTGGCCTCTTGGGATGTTGCGATTTCAATCTGGTAGCTTTTAGTCCTTCGTGTTAGGCTGGAGTTGTGCTGAACTTCTTGTGAATTGTGGTGGTTTTTAGTAATGAAAATCGGAAGGGGCAAGCCCTTCTTTGATAAAAAATAATAATCATCCTTATATATTCATCAGTCTTGCTATAAGTCGCAGTAGATGCTATATAGGTCCGTCGGATCTTACATCAAGATCCGTGCTTTCAGATTTTCTTTTTTCTCTCTTAAATCTCAGTCGAGTGAGACATAGCCACGCCATTAAACAGAGGCTCGAGCGCCATTAATGGAGACCTTGGGAGAGAGGTGGACAGCAGATGGAGGTTAAAGGGCTCTCCTCCCGATAAGCACGCGTAGGGGTCTGATCGCAAGCCTCTCGTACTCAAATAGCTACCCTGCACGGCGCCTCCTAGCTAATAAAAAATGGGGAAGCGTGGTGGCACGTAAATGTTACTAGTAAGTAGAACGCCCATGGTTTCAATAATACTTGTGTTTCCGATTGTAACGTGACAGCACTTGTTCCAAAATGACTTTGTTGATTGTTAATGTGTGCGCCTTCGCAAATCGGACTGCAAATTTACCACAGCATGTTGGTGCCATGTCATGGCACCAAGCCAAGTTTCATTATTTTCATGCGTGTTTTGGATTTACAGGAATTAAAAAACTAAGTTTCTCAATGTTTCCAACCCAGCCACGACGCCCAGAATTTTGAATTTCATTCCCATTTCTTGCATGGAACCTAGAAATTTACCCGAGGACACACATGTGATTTTTCAACCAACTTTGGTGCACTGGAACATGTGCTTGTATTTCAAATTTGAATTATGCACACAAAGGTGACACGTTCCCTCCCAGAACCACGAGCCTTCTTGAGAGAAGCGACGATTTGCAAGAAGCTTATACCAAAATTTGTTCCTATTCGGCCAAATTTTTTTACCACGGCATGGTACTACCATGACATGACACCATGCCAAGTTTCATGATTTTTAAACCAAGTTTCTCAATGTTCTCGACCGAGCCACGATGCCCAGATGTTTGAATTTTATTCTCATTTTTTGCATGGGACCTACTCCCTCCTTACATCTATATAGGGCCTAATGTGTTTTTCAAGACAGCCTTTGACTATAGACAAGATTAATAGCACATGAGATGTATACTATGAAAAATATATTATTGGAAGCTCCTTTGACATACAAATTTGAAGGTATGCTTTGTGTAAGTTGCATGTCATATATTATTGCTCTAACGTTTGATCAAAGTTAGCCTCGAAAAACGCATTAGGACCTATATAGATGGAAGGAGGGAGTAGAAATTCACCCGAGGACACAAATGTGATTTTTCAACCAACTTTGGTGCACGGGAGCATGTGCTTGTAGTTCAAATTTGTATTGTGCACATTAAATGACCAAAAACTCAATTAATGTGTAAATAAGGCCAAACGAAGCTGGAATAATTCCAAAATTTAACAGGGCACTCATGTAGTTCTATGTTGCCTTTTTAAATAAACTCAAGGGGGACAACGTATTTCGTTTCGCACTCAAAGGTGGCATGTTCCCTCTCAGAACCACGAGCCTTCTTGAGAGAAGCTTCGGTTTGCAAGAAGCTTATACCAAAATCTATTCCTATTCGGCCAATTTTTTTTACCACAACATGGTAGTACCATGACATGACATCCATGCCAAGTTCCATGATTTTCAGACGTGTTTTGGATTTACAAGAATTTTAAAACCAAGTTTCTCAATGTTCTCGGCCGAGCCACGATGCCCAGATGTTTTAATTTTATTCTCATTTCTTGCATGGGACCTAGAAATTCACCCGAGGACACAAATGTGATTTTTCAACCAACTTTGGTGCACGAGAGCATGTGCTTGTAGTTCAAATTTGACTTATGCACATTAAATGACCAGAAACTCAATTAATGTATAAAAACGACAAACGAACCCGTAATAATTCCAAAATTTAACAGGGTACTAATGTAGTTCTATGTTGCCTTTGTTAAGAAACTCAAGGGGGGCAGCGTATATCGTTTCACACTCAAAGGTGGCACGTTCCCTCTTAGAACCACGAGCTTCCAAATCGGCCCAATTTTTTACCACAACATGTTAGTGCCATGACATGACACCATGCCAAGTTTCATGATTTCCAGGCGAGTTTTGGATTTACATGAATTTAAAATCAAAGTTTCTCGATGTTCTCGGCCGAGTCATGACCCCCAGATGTTTGAATTTCATTCTCATTTCTTCCATGGGACCTAGAAATTCAACCAAGGACACATGTGATTTTTCAACCCACTTTGGTGCACCGGAGCATGTGCATGCAATTCATATTTAGATTATGCACATTAAAAGTCCAGAAACTCAATTAATGTATAAAAAGGCCAAATGAACCCGAAATAATTCCAAAATTTAACAGGGCACTCATATAGTTCTATGTTGCCTCTGTAAATAAAATCAGGGGGGAGGCAGCGTATATCGTTTCGCACACAAAGGTGACACGTTCCCTCTCGGAACCACGAGGCTTGTTGAGAGAATCTCCGGTTTTGCAAGAGGCTTATACAAAAACTTGTCCCAATTCAGCCAAAAATTATACGTATGAAAACAGGGTTTAGATTATCCCAAACATCTCGCTACCTAGACCAATAATGTACTATGATTTGAATTCAACATAAAATGGATACAAATATTTGAATTGGAGAGCGTATGGTACATGTAGTTCATAGTGAAATATGATTACTGCTATATGTATGTTTTTTTGTTATCAAGATAATATTTAAATTATTGTATAACTTGACAACAATCGTATTCAAATAAGGAAAATTGATTCAAATTTAGTCCATATGGTAGACGACAATATATATGTTCACATGGTGGAGTAAAATGTTCATATATGATGGAAGATCAAAATGTACGACTACATCAATTATAAACCGCAAGGTCACCTAACGATATATTCGAATTCAACATAACGTGGATTAAAAAATTGAAATTCGAGATCATGGCATCTGTAATCATATAAAAAGGGACATTACTCTTTCTTTGGTGGGAATTGATTTGTTTTTTGTTGTTGTTGAGGGAAGTGCGAATCGATTTGGTACTGTGCCGGGTAATCTTGTTCTCCCGATTTTTTTACATTTTTCTTGTAGTTTTTTCAATGGCATCTATAGCAATATAGTAAAAGGGGACATGACTCTCTTGTGTCTTGTATGAATTGTTTTTTTACACGTTAAGTTTGTTCTGCCGAACAAGGAATCCGCACCTTGTTACCCCGAAATTTTCAAGCTCGAGTATCTTTTGTCTCACCTGCTTTGAAACTCCCGCTTCTTCAATCCGTGCCGCGCCTTGTTATCCCGAAATTTGGACGCGCGCAACAACTCCCTCCTCATCCGAAATCGCTCCCGCAGCCCAGACATGCGAAATCCCCCTTATACCCCTCAGCCGAAAATGAAGCTCCACGTCACGGTGTCAAAACCGGTGGGGGTACGCTGGTAACTTACCCTACATTTCGGACAAGCGCGTCCCTAAGCTTGGCTCCCCCTCCCCCTTCGCCCCCCCATTCATACACCGAGGCCGCCAAAACCCACGAAACCCCATGCTCCTCCGTCGGCCTCCCGACCCCCGCCCAGCCAGAGAAACTTCCCCGACTACGTCGTCCACCGCAACAGCTCGCCGTCCCTCATCCACCGCACCGGATGAGGATCCGTTGTCGATCTCGTCGTCCCGCCGGATCAGCCGCCCCATCCTCCACCTCCAAGGAGCTGCCCCGACGTTCGCCTTGTCTATCGCGCCACCTCAATCCCCACAGTGTCGTCTTGACCTGCCCCACCGGAACCGCAGCATCCTCACCAATTCCTCCGATGAAGCCGAGGCCAACTCGGTGCCACCAAGGAGGTTCTGCACTCACCACTGCATTTTATCTTTTATTCGATCTCACGGGGCTGCCGGTGCTCGATACCGAGCAGACATGGCGTGTCTCCATCGACGGCGCCTTCGCCGGCCACATCATCCACGACGTCTCTCCCCCATGTGGTTGCTTCCTCGGCGGCGACTTCCACAATGACACTAGCTGCAGCTGCTCCGGCTCTCACTCGCGTTGCTGCTCTGTTCTAACTGTCGGTCGCGCTGCTGCACTGCTCCTGCTTTCGTTCGTGCTGCTGCTCTGCTCTTGCTCTCGCTTGCACTGCTGCTGCTGTTGCACGACCTCCGGTAGCTACAGGAGTTGCTGCTTTAGCACTCGCTCGCGGTGCTACTGCACGACTTGCTCTCTGCTAGTGCGTTCCCTGCTTGAGCGTCTGCTGATTTAGATCACTGCTTCTCTGCTACTAGTGCTCGAACGCCCTAAACATCTATTGCAATGCTCTGTTACTAGTTCAATCAGTTTCGACAGTAAAATTCAGTTTCGACTGTGAAGTTCATTTTCTTCAGTTAAGTTCAGAGAGAACAGTACTTACAGCATCTGTCGGAGCGGCCGTGGCGCGGCTGATGCGTTTTACATCTACTCCCTCCGTTCCGAAATATTTGTCTTTCTAACATTTCAAATGGACTACAACATACGAATGCATGTAGACACATTTTAGAGTGTAGATTCACTCACTTTGCTTCGTATGTAGTCACTTGTTGAAATATCTAGAAAGACAAATATTTAGGAACGGAGGGAGTAGCACTTTTTGGTGATGTATTTTACATCATCTATTGCAGATGATATTCGGGTCCCACTTCAGATTAACGTTGTCTGTCTTGTCATGCTTCAGCCTCATCGCCGTACACCTTAGCGGAGCTGCTCCAACGACGGAACCGTCCATCACAGCGGAGCAGTACCCTCAGCGCCGTTTCCAGAGGCCTCGGATCTTCTTCGCCGCCTCCGATAGTCACACCAGCATCATCACCATCCTCCACGTCCAACACAATGATGCTGAGGTCAACAAGGCTATGCCAAAGAGGTTGTCCACTCGTCGCATCACTTTGTTTCTCCATTCCTCTGTTGTTCCAATTCATGTGAGCCAAACACCCAGGTTGACTGAAATCCTATGTTTCCAAATGCTCTGTTTTGCACGTGCATTCCTATCCTATTCCTATGTTTTTCTTGTCCCTGCGTTTATAGAATCCTCCAATTCTAAGGAGCCCTTACAGATTTACTTCATTTTCAGATAGGCATCAAGGAAAACTCTGTGTGTATGTCTTGCTCCTGCCGTGTCGTCATCCACCCCACCTGAGGTGCACCATCGATAGAAGCGTTCACTGCAGCAGAGATCCCCCCTGCAGACTTCCTTTCGCCGCCTCAGATCATCTTCCCCATTGCCGGTAGCCACGCTAACTGCATTACCATCATCGGCTGAGCAGATGAACCTGAGGACTACACAGTTCCGGAAGAGGGGTCGCAGTCTTTCGTGTTTGCTTATGTTATACATCGGTTATTATTACCTCCTACTTCATCGTTCAATCTTGAGTTTTGAATTGCCCATGGGTCTCATATCGAGCCAGCAATGAATAGTATCTGTCTACTATCTGGTTCATCTGGAGTCTTCTATGTGGTTCATGTTGGGTGGGCAACAAACAATAGATGATCCATTGTCTATCTTTTTAAACAGAAGCTATAATCTACCTGCTATCATTAGTTTTGGATCCATCCACTCGTTTACTACCATCAGTCTTGATTTTTGCATGCACCCCTTAGGCCTTACAAAATCTAACTATTTTTTTATTATGCATGTCAGATATTGTACACAATCGTACTGAACATGTAGAGAAAAAGAGAAGACCGTTGCGTGCGAATATAATGTCATGTAGACGCCGCTCCATGGTGGGCGAAGTGCCCCCCCCCCCTCCTGCATTTCCAGATTGTATTCCAGAGGAAGATACCTGTTCAGATGGAGATTCAGAAGGAGCCGACCACGCCTGTTTACAACCTGAGGTGTTTGCTCTAACCTGGCATGCTGATGTTGGTCATATCATGCATATGGCGCCTTGCATTGCTTACATTATACATCTTATATGTCATCAGCTTAGTTTAGATTTGCTTTGTGTGAATGCCACCTGTTTGGTTTCTATATCATACTCCCACCATTCCTAAATATTTGCCTTTTTAGAGATTTCAACAAGTGACTATATATGGAACAAAATGAGTGAGTCTACACTCTAAAATATGTCTATATACATCCGTATGTGGTAGTCCATTTGAAATCTCTAAAAAGACAAATATTTAGGAACGGAGGGAGTATATGGGAATTATGCAATGCCATCTTCTTTAGCCAGGCATCATATACGTGAATCATGCAATGCCATCCTGTTTACCAAGTCATCGTATATGTGAATTGTATTGTGCCATATTTTTTTCCATAATGTATTCCATTTGTCAACAATGTTTATACATTCATCTACTCTTCCTGTGCATCAGCCATTTGAGTCGGTCATGGGAAAATCTGGAGTGAAAACAAGGTCTTCTGAGCAGTCAGTGCTACCTGTCGATGTAGATTTCTTGCTGGTTACAAATAGCTCCTCAGAGGAGGATTCAGATAGAGATGACCAGTCGTATTCCCCCCCCCCCCCCGAGGTGCATGCTCTAACTTGGCTGGGTTATATTGCTCATATCATGCATATGGTGTCTTGCATTGCCATGCCATCTGCTTAGATTATACATGCTTTGTGTGAATGCCTCCTGTTTGCTTTCTATATCAGATATGTGAATTATGCAATGACATGTTTTTCAGCCAGTTATCATATATGTGAATTATGCACCGCCATGGAGCCGGGCATCATATATGTGAACTATCTCATGCCATCTTTTTTTTCATTACGTATTCCATTTGTCGACAATCTGTCTATATTGAACTACTCTTCATGTGTATCAGCCATTTGAGCCGGTTATGGAAAAATCTGGAGTGAAAACAAGGTCTTCAGAGCAGGCAATGGTACCTGTTGAAGCATATATCTCGATGGTTACAGGGAGCTCCTCAGAGGAGGATTCAGAGACAGATGACCAGTCCTATATCCCACCTGAGGTGTATGCTCTAAGTTGCAATGTTTATATTTCTCATATGATGCATATGGTGTCTTGCATTGCTTAGTGTAGACATCATATGCACAATATTGAATTCTATCTGCTTAGTTTAGAGATCATACATGCGAGTGCCAGCTGCTTAGTATATGAATCAATTATGTCAATTATATCATGCCATCCTGTATACTTAGACAACATGTATGTGAATTATTTCATCCCAACCTATTTTAGAAAGACATCTTATAGTTTTGTCATGTCATCCTGTTTAGGTACTCATCATATGTTGAATTATGCCATTATATCATGTTAAGTTATCCATCATATATCTGAAACTGTGTCATGCTATCCTGTTTAGTTAGGCATCATATATGTGAAATTGTGTCATGCTGTCCTGTTTGGTTAGACAACATATATGTGAATTACCACATCTGTCTATCATACAATGTCTGTACGTTTAATTTCTTTTCTTGTTTATCAGCCATTTGAATTGGAGGGGGTGATGGTAGTATCTAAGGGAGCAAAAACCCGTTCTTCACAAAACACAGTGCTACCTGTCGACGCAGATAGAACCATGGTTGCACTGGCCCACAAACTAGCCCCACCACACATAATCGAGACTCTTCCAGATTGCACACTTACACCGTTGGGCAGAGAACCAGCTACAACCCATCTAACCGCAACCCCAGCGGATAATAACCCACTTATAGTTGACAAAGCACCATGTCCACCACAGAGTACCCCCACACGAGCAGTTTGTAAAGCTACTGCAATGCCCAAAGCACGAAGACCACCACAGCTAACCCAAACTCCACGTTTAAAGCAGAACAGCAACTGTTCTCAGGTCAGATTCCGTAGCTATGGTCCATACTCCTTTGCTGTTGCATCACTGTATTTACTCATACCAACTACTTTCGAATTTGCAGGATCCAATTGAAACTCAAATGGCGCAACAGGTATGTTTTAAACCTATTTCTTTAACTGGATTGCTGTTCTAACTTCTTGCTCTATGTTGATTTCAGTTTAAGTTGTATAAACAGTTATGTTCTCATGTGATGCACATTACAAGTGTTGCCAATGTTGTGTAGTTTCTCACACTTATATTCTGTCTATGCTGCTGTGTCTTAAAAATATATGAGTTGAACTGTGTCTCTATCTTGATTAGGGAACATAAACTAGAATGATATGGACAATACAGTGACCATAGTACATAGATATATGTTTGTTTCATGCTGTTATCCTGTCCACCTTACTACTGAACCGGTTTACCAAAATGAGTTTCGTATACTACAAGCTAAACCTGTGATGTGTCTGCTTGTTTCCCTTGTAGTATGCAAACAGAATATTGGAGAAGAGCACCCCACTATGCAATGGTAGAGAAAGTAATGCAGATAAGGTTCAAGATAGTGAGACAACCCTGTTGGTCTCCAAGAAAGGTGATAAAAACGATCTTGTAGACAGTGAGAAAACCCCACAGTCCTGCGTTGATGTAGTGTTCGAGTTACTGGCCAGTACCGCTGGCACAAGCTCTTCGAACTCGCTGCCTGAATCACTTCGGCTTCTTTAGTCTCAGCTACAAGCTGAAAGGCATCAGTCAGTTGTGCTGCGGCAAGAAGCCGAAGGACTGAGGAAGTCCCTGTAGAATTCAGATGCGTACTTTCTTGTGCAACAGCAAGCGCTGGAGGATTTAAGCGCCAAACAAGAGAAAGTTAATAAGCTTGCTAAGCATTTTGCCAGCATTATGGGTACCCAGGATATTGTTTCTTGAACTCTTCTGAAGTGGTTTCAGTTCTGGACTTGTTTTGTTGCGGCGTTTATATGCTGCTTTGTTCCCTATATTTTCACTGGTGGCGAACTTTGATGCCCAGTGGATGTAATATGTGTAATAGCTGTGATAGCCTAGCATAAGTTGCTTGCTTATTTATTTCCTTGTTGTCTTGTTTATTTGTTTCCTTGAAGTCAGTGCAGTTCTTTTTCCGCAGTTTGCTAGTGGCTGCAATAACCTATTTTTCAAAACTAGGCCACAATAACCATGGGCTAATATTTACTGTAGTGACACTGGGCCTCCTACGGGCAGTAGAAATAGTGGGCCTTCTTCGGGCCGTAGAAACGGTAGGCCTTCTACGGGCCATAGAAACAATGGGCCTTATACGGGCCGTAGAAACAATGGGCCTTCTACGGGCCGTATCATCAATGGGCCTTATACGGGCCGTATGATCCATTGGCCAAACATGGGCCAATAACAGGCCGCATTATGGCCGTAAACGGGATAGAGTTGCAATCGTCCGTTCATGGGCCGACCATAACGGGCCATCGTTAATAGGCCGTATTTGATGACACTATGAAAATGGCCCAGTGTATTAACGGACCACAAACGGGCCAACTGTAACCACGGGCTGAATTTGGCCCACAAGCAGAAAATGACAGTAACGGGCCGTAAGTAAACGAATGCTGGAAATGAGCCCAAGAATAAATGGGCTCTGAGAAGGCTGAAATATAACATGGAATGGAAACAGCCCAACGGAATAACGGGCCGTTAATGGGTATAAAGTGATACACTGTTCATTACGGGCCAGTTTCACCACGGGCCGTTAATGGGTGTAAAGTGATACAGTGTTCATTACGGGCCAGTTTCACCACGGGCCGTTAATAGGCCAAGAGTTACATAGGGCCTCATATGGGCCGAAAGACGTCATGGGCCATACATGGGCCAGAAGTGAAAACGGGCTGGAATCATATTGGATGGCCCCGATGACGCTACTGGGCCTAATTCGGATAGGGCGTAACGGGCCTTGGGTTAGCGGGCTGTAAATGGGCTATATGCGAACAGGCCGTTAACAGGCTTTCCATGGGCTGGCCTGCCACCTTTTGACCAAGTCAAATGGGCCGGCCTTTTCACAGGAATGGGCCTCTATTTTGCCGTGCCACGTGTCGACATATCATAGGCGCCTTCTGTCCAATGAGTGGATGACATCTGTCCCAACGATGAGCCGACACGTGATTCCTCCAGCCAATGATGCTTTTACATGTGGAAAATCCCCATTGGTCGGGGCTGTTAACGGGTTATCGGATCCAAAACCCGACCCGATAGCTTAACGTCATTCCATTACGGTGGATGCCACGTGTCGGTCACCCTTGACGAAAGCACTCCTGTGACGCGCGATTTATCGTCATGTAAGTGCACACTTCCGTGATGATAATTTTGGTAATGTCATGGAACACTTCTACGACAGCACAGGTATGACTATCTTGATTCTGTCATAAAATCGTCATGGATGTACATGCATGACAAAAAATGCGACCTACTATGACAAACACGTATCATCACGGAAGTGTATTTTTTTGTAGTGATTAGTCATAAAGAACTAACATACTTATTGCAAAAATCTATTAGTCATCGAAACAAAGTACTACACGCATGCTCCTAGGGGGATAGATTGGTAGGAAAAGACCATCACTCGTCCCCGACCGCCACTCATAAGGAAGACAATCAATAAATACCCCATGTTCCAACTTCGGTACATAACGGTTCACCATACGTGCATGCTACGGGACTTGCAAACCTCAACACAAGTATTTCTCAATTTCACAATTACTCAACTAGCACGACTCTAATATCACCACCTTTATATCGCAAAACTATTGCAAGGAATCAAACATATCATATTCAGTGATCTACAAGTTTTATGTAGGATTTTATGACTAACCATGTGAATGACCAGTTCCTGTCATCTCTCTAAATAGATATAAGTGAAGCAAGAGAGTTCAATTCTTTCTACAAAAGATATGCCCACGCTCTAACAAATATAAGTGAAGCAAAAGAGCATTCTACAAATGGTGGTTGTCTAAGTGAAGAGAAACAGGCAATCCAAACTTCAAATGATATAAGTGAAGCAAATGAAGCATTCTATAACGCCATACTCAAAAGATTTAAGTGAAGTGCAAAGAGCATTCTATAAATAAACCAAGGACCATCTCATACCAGCATGGTGCATAAAAGAAAAATGAAAACTAAATGCAAAAGATGCTCCAAGATTTGCACATATCGCATGAACGAAACGAATCCGAAAACATACCGATACTTGTTGAAGAAAGAGGGGATGCCTTCCAGGGCATCCCCAAGCTTAGACGCTTGAGTC
Organism: Aegilops tauschii subsp. strangulata; assembly: GCF_002575655.3. Taxonomy (NCBI): domain Eukaryota; kingdom Viridiplantae; phylum Streptophyta; class Magnoliopsida; order Poales; family Poaceae; genus Aegilops; species Aegilops tauschii. The sequence continues at coordinate 364,343,102 of NC_053035.3, read as the reverse complement.
TCCTTGAATATTTACTTGGGGTGCCTCGGGCATCCCCAAGCTTGAGCTCTTGCCTCTCTTCCTTCTTCTCACATTGAAACCTTCTCGATCATCGAACACTTCATCCACACAAAACTTCAACAGAAAACTCGGTAAGATCCGTTAGTATAATAAAGTAAATCACTACTCTAAGTATTGTTGCAAACCAATTCATATTTTGTTTTTGCATTGTGTCTACTGTAATATAAATTTTTCATGGCTTAATCCACTGATATAAATTGGTAGTTTCATCAAAACAAGCAAACTATGCATCAAAAACAGAATCTGTCTAAAACAGAACAGTCTGTAATAATCTGAACATTCACCATACTTCTGATACTTGAAAAATTCTGCAAAAATTTGGAATTATAAACAATTTGTATAGAAAGACAGTGCAAAAAGAATCAGAACCATTTGACGTTCCAGTAAAAAAATTAAAAATTGCGCACTACAGCCAAAGTTTCTGTCCTGCACCGTACAAACCAACAAGTATTGTAAACATCCTAAAGGCAAACCTTGGCACATTATTTTTATAATACAATGGAATTGTACAAGGGGATAATTATTTTTGTTGCAAATTTTCTGTAATCAAGATTCACAAAGTTGCCGTGAGCATGAACAAAGTTCAAGGAGCTCTCCCACTTCTACAATGCTCGTCTTTCTCACTTTCGCTTTTCTTTTTGAAAAAGTTTTGGGTTCCCCTCTTTATTTTTGTTGTTTTTAAACTATATGAAAGCACTCAACAGAAATAAATGACTCTCTAAAACTTCCGGGTTGTCTCCCTGGCAGCGCTTTCTTTAAAGCCATCAAGCTAGGCATATAGTGCTCAAGTAATGGATCCACCGGATCCCAAGGTATATCAAAGCCGATTTTAATTAGCAATGATTTGGCATTTAGTAGTGATCACAAGGCAACATATATCATGCAACCATGAAGTCTAACTCTCTTCCTATGCATCGGCATGTCATAAAAGAACAATTCATGCACACAAAGTAAAGGCCAATGCATAGTATAAGCAGTTTCTTGCAATTTTATTATATTGGAAGCATAGAGAGGTAGAGATAAAGTTCCTCTCTCATAATAATTGCAAGTAGGAGCAGCAAGCACATGCATATTATATTCATCAAAATCATCATGTGCAACGGTAAAAGGCAACCCATCAATATAATCCTTAATAAGTGCAAACTTCTCCGATAAAGTGTAGTTTGGAGAATTCAAAAAGATAATAGGACTATCATGTGTGGGTGCAATAGCAACAATTTCATGTTTAACATAAGGAACTATAGCAAGTTCATCTCCATAATCATAATTCATATTGGCATCTTGGCCACAAGCATAGCAGGCATCATCAAAAAGGGATATTTCAAGAGAATCAACAAGATCATAACAATCATCATAGCAATCATCCTTCGGTAAGCACGAAGGGAAATTAAACAATGTATGAGTTGAAGAGTTACTCTCATTAGAAGGTGGGCACGGGTAGCTAATCCGCTCTTCCTCCTTTTGTTCTTCGCTCTTCTCCTCATCTTTTTCATCCAATGAGCTCACAGTTTCATCAACTTCTTCTTCCATAGACTCTGCAAAATATTAGTCTCTTCTTGGACAGCGGGGTAATCCTCAATATATGGTTCAACATAAGCATTAGAAGCATAATTAATATAGAAATATTTTAAGTATGGAAATTTTTTCAGATTTGTAAAGAGTAGCACCATACGTTTCAATCAAAGAAGCAATTTCATAAGCACCCTTAAAAGCAACAAATTCTTCAATTTGTTGAATATCATAGTAACTATAAACACCATTAGCATACGAAGATAACATTCCATTATCAATAAACTCACATTGGTAGGGAAGGTGTTTCTTAGGGTTTTCAGAACAACAGGTAACACCATACATATAACATAAATTCCAAGCATAGCATTGCAAACGATGAATTTGACCCAACAGAATTTCCCTTTTTCAGATATTCGGTGTCGCGCATAACAAGCATGCTCATCTAAAGATTCGCCCTCAACTAAGCTAGTTGGGGTTTCAGCACGAGCACATAGGGATCGAAGATGATCCAAGTAATAAGCTTCAGCAGTGTGATAGATTTTGAGTGGTTCTTCAACCATTGGTTCAGTAGGTACAACTAATTTTTTTGGTATTTTGTGTTTCCTACCCATAACTAAAGATAGGAAACAACTACGAACAGCAAATAAAAATTACTTAGTGATAAAGAAAACAAGCACACACGAGAATATTCACCCCACGCTATTGCTCCCCGGCAACGGCGCCAGAAAAAGGTCTTGATAACCCACAACTATAGGTGATCAATTGTAGCCTCTTTCGATAAGTAAGAGTGTCGAACCCAACGAGGAGCTAAAGGTAGAACAAATATTCCCTAAAGTTCTATCGACCACCGATACAACTCTACGCACACTTGACGTTCGCTTTGCCGGAAACAAGTATGAAACTAGAAGTACTTTGTAGGTGTTTTTGGATAGGCTTGCAGGAAAATAAAGAGCGTGTAAATAAAAGCTCGGGGTTGTTTAGATGAAGACACAACTAAATTAGTTTTAGTAAAGAGCTTGTTGTCACGAGAAAGTTATTTGTCCCTAGGCAATCGATAACTAGACCGGTAATCACTATTGCAATTTTATTTGAGGGAGAGGCATAAGCTAACATACTTTCTCTACTTGGATCATATGCACTTATGATTGGAACTCTAGCAAGCATCCGCAACTACTAAAGATCATTAAGGTAAAACCCAACCATAGCATTAAAGTATCAAGTCCTCTTTATCCCATACGCAAACAACCTACTTACTCGGGTCTGTGCTTCTGTCACTCACGCCACCCACCATAAGCAAATCATGAACATATTGCAAACCCTACAGCGGGAATCCCTCATGCTTGTGTGACACGGAGAGCACCATAGGACAGCACCAATAATAAAACATGCAACTCAAACCAATCTTGATCATCAAATAGCCCATAGGACAAAACGGATCTACTCAAACATCATAGGATAGCCATACATCATTGGGAAATAATATATAGCGTTGAGCACCATGTTTAAGTAGAGATTACAGCGGGTAAGAGAGAGGTTAGACCGCTGCATAGAGGGGGGAGAGTTGGTGATGATGGCGGTGAAGTTGTTGGTGAAGATTGCGGTGATGATGATGGCCACGGCGGCGTTCCGGCGCCACCGGAAGAGAAGGGGAGAGGGGGGCCCTTCGTCTTCTTCTTATTTGACCTCCTCCCTAGATGGGAGAAGGGTTTCCCCTCTGATTCTTGGCCTCCATGGAGTGGGAGGGATGAAAGCCCCTCCGAGATTGGATCTGTCTCTCTGTCTCTCTCTGTTTCTGCGTTCTCTCCACTGCCCTTTCACCGTTTCGTATATATCTATGGAGATCCGTAACTCCGATTGGGCTGAAGCCTTCGCCGTGATTTTTTACCAAAAATTAGCTTTCTTGCGGCCGAAGAAGGGCATCAACTGCCTTACGGGTGGCCCACAAGGGTCAGGGGCGCGCCCTGGGGGGCAGGGGCGCCCCCTGCCTCGTGGCCACCTCGGGCACCGTCTCGCATGGATTTTTCTTCCGGAATTTTCCAAATATTCCAAAAATAAGCTCCGTCCGTTTTTATCCCGTTTGGATTCCGTTTGATATGGATATTCTGCGAAACATAAAACATGCAACAAACAGGAACTGGCACTGGGCACTGGATCAATATGTTAGTCCCAAAAATAATATAAAAGGTTGCCAAAAGTATATGAAAGTTGAATAATATTGGCATGGAACAATCAAAAATTATAGATACGACGGAGACGTATCACTACTTCTAACTAATATTTTCTTATAATTGGTGGCACGGGTAGGTTTTTTCAGGGTTAAGCAGGCTGCTCGTTTATTATTCTGTAACAACTCAGCTGTTACTGATGGCACTGAAGTTGAGTAGGACGACATCCACAAGTTCCTACACTTTATTGATCATCTTGAGGTCCTTGTGGGGCGTTTCAATGGTGGAAGGCCACGTGGGATATGTGTGCCACTGCTGCACTCGTTGAACAGGTCCAACTGTGTCGAGAAACTTATGGTACGAGCTATTTTCTGTTATATATGTTGTTCATAAACTATTGCTTATACACAGTTTTACAGCTGTGATCTTCTTGAAACAGAAACTGCCCAGTTCTATTGTTCCTATACAGATGCCTGACCATGGTCGGGTCAGACTTGCGCTTGGTCACAACATGATGTTTATGTCGACCTACTCCATTCCCCTTGGAGGTGAAAAGATACTTATTCATGGTTGGTCTCAAATAATGAAGGCCCGTCCATCTTAGAGAATAGGACAGAAGATTATGTTCCTGCTTTTCCATGGATCTAAAGCGAATATCCTGTTTATTGACCACATTGCGAGATGAAGCCGCTTTCAGAAGGTTGTGGATGCGCGGGGTGGCGCCTGGGCCTTGTCCTGGGGCTTGGCGGCCTCACCCTTGGTTAACTGTAGGCAAAGTAGCACTGTTCGAGGCGTGCTTTGTACGGTTGAACCTGTATAAGTACTCATACTGCTTTCAGCTATGGTTGTTAAGTGCCCCTACTGGTTTCAGTTAAGGATGTTAAGTACTCCTGCTACTTTTACAGTCTGTCGTGTTTCTTCTGTCCTGTCTTCCTCCAGCCGCCAAAACCAAACCAGCGCCGGTGGGGCCGCCTACTTCCGCCTCCCACGGCTGGCTACGCCTCAGCGCATGCATCGCCGCCCCACGGTCTCCTAAATCGTTAACGCCGACGTCCGAGGCCTCGCCGTCGTCCTCCGCGTGCTTTGGTGCGCTCGCCGCGGCGCCGCCCTCTCGTGTTGTCCACATGGTCAACAAACAACAGGAATCGGCAGAAGTACGTGGAGAGGATCACATTAGGGCCCACCATGTCAGTGTATGGAAAAATAAAATGCTTCCTCCTAGTGTTTTCCTGACATCTGGGACCCACGACATTGTGAGCGTATATAGTCAATAGACAAGAGAACAGCACAAGATCGGCTGACACCTGGGACGTACCAGCTCGAGCATTATTTTTTTTGTTATTGTTGAGACGGAGCAGGGTTTGAACTGGGCTGTGGCCCGTCTAGCCCAGGTTTATATTTTATGTTCACCATGTGACCAGCCCAGCTATTTTTTCTTTGTGAAAATGAGCCCAGTTTATTTTTTTGAAGAATACCCAATCCAGGCCTACTTATTTTTCTATGCCCTGATGGGCTGCAACTCTTTCAAGACGCCTGCAAATCTTGAAAGTAATATGAAATGGGTTGTAAATATAAAAACAGATGACAAATTGGCAATTACTTTATAATTTCTGAATTTTTGCACATTTTCAGATTCCTATTTCACTGGGCATTAAACTAATTTAAATATATCTTCAAAGTACTTTAAATCTGGCTCGACATTTCGGTATTAAAAATAGTTTGGAACCCACAGAAATATGCGAAATTGGCCCTGGCCAACCAAAAAAATGGACTGCAATAAATTGCATAAGAAGTCGCAATGAGCTATATACAAATTATTAAAAAAAGAGGGAATGGTCTCACTTATGGGCCTATTAACTTGACGCGTATGCAAGATTTTTTTAGTTATTATATACGTCAACAAACGATTCTAGCAGACGTAACCGTTGGACGTCAATCCAACGGCCGTCGTGTTTCTTCAATCTCTGATCTTCTTGCTACAGCCGCCAAATCCAGCGCCGACGGGACCGCTTGCTCCCGCTTCTCGTGCAGGCCTCACCACCCCCTACTACTCGCACCGCTGGCCAAGGCATCCCTCTACTCACCCACACCCCCTGTTATTCTACGGCGACGGCAGCCTCACATCGCAGCCGAACCAGTGAACCCTCGTACTCCTCTCCGCGTGGGCACCCACTGCCGCGTCTTCCCCGGCTCCGCTTCGTCCCCTTCCTAGGCCTCGCCGTCGTCCACCGCCCTGGTGCTCTCGGCGCGGCGTGGTCAACGTGGTCAAGGAACGACTTCCATCGGAAGAGTACTGTCGTGGAGAGGCTGACAGCTGGGTCCATGGCAGCCGCAAGGAAGTGCCTCCTTATTATGCGGAAAATAATTATTCCTCCACCTGACAGCAGGGACCCACCGGACGGGCAACTTTATTTCACGAAAAAAACATTTCCCCCTGACTGCTGGGACCTACCAGCTACATCTTCGCATGAAAGGAAGTGCGTCCGGGCAAAAAAACGATTCGCCCCCCTGATTGCTGGGACCCACCAGCTACATCTTCGCACGCAAGGAAGTGCGTCCGGGCAGAAAAAATGATTCGCCCCCCTGACTGCTGGGACCCACCAGCTACATCTTCGCAGGCAAGGAAGTGCCTGACAGTCGGGACCCACCTGGTCGAAGCGTATATAGCGTTGTCATTCTGGTCGCGAACATGTATGTACATACTGGTCGTTGTAGAGGCGCGCACGTGTCATAGTGGAGGCACGCACGTAGCATGTACACGTACGTACAGCGGCCAGGGTGCAAGAAAGAAAATACGGCCACGTACGTACATACGGGCAGGGTCTCGAACGCCTACTCGCGCATACGTACGGCCAGGGCTCGTGTACATGGCTGGGTTGAAACGGAGAAACTGCGTCGTCGTCGTGTTCATCGGGAGCCAACTGGCTGGGTCGGAACGGAATGCGTCGTTGTGTTCATCGGGAGGGCTTGGATGGAACAGCCGATGGAAACGAGGCCTGGCGTACCGCAGAACGGTGGAAATGGCCTTGTGTTCGACCGGCCACATTCGAAACGGGATCCTGTTCATCGGGAGGGGTCTGGTGTACCGCAAAACAGAGAAAACGGACCTCCTACGGTCGAAATAGGGGTCATGTTGATCGGGAGGGTGTGGCGTACCGCAAAACGGAGGGAACGGACTTGTGTTGGAGCGCTACGGTCGAAACGGGGGTCCTGTTCATCGGGAGGGGTGTGGCGTACCGCAAAACGGGACTCCACGGGATATTGTTCATCTCCACTGTCGACCCCCTCCAGCCTCCACGGGCTACTGTTCATCCACCGTCGACCTCCTCCAGCCTCCACCTGCGACTGTTCATCCACGGGCTCCTGTTCATCCAGCCTCCACCGCTCGCTACTCCACCGGCTACTGTTCAACCAGCCCTCTCCACGGGCTCCTATTCAACCACCCCTCCACGGGCTACTATTCATCCTGCCCTCCATCGTCTACTGTTCATCCTGCCCTCCACGGGGTGGTCCTGTTCATCCTGCCCTCCACGGGGTCCTGTTCATCTAGCCCCAACCGACTCGAACGATCGGGGTCCTGTTCATCCACCCCCACCAGGAACTGTTCATCCAAACCCCCCAACAATGCTCACTGTTCATCCAGAGGCAATGCCACGGGGTCCTGTTCATCCACCCCACCGGGAACTGTTCATCCAAACCCCCCAAGCAACACTCACTGTTCATCCAGAGGCAGCATCGATCGGCTTCAGTTAGCAGCAGTAGCGAAGGAATCGCTCGATCGGGTTCAGTTAACAACCATCGATCGATCGCTCGGGTTCAGTAATGCGTAGCCTGCAGTGCAATCGCTCGGGTTCAATTAGAGCCCAACGCCCCGCTCGGGTTCAGTTACAGCCCAATGCCTTGCACACACGTGTGTACGTACGAGAGAACGCGCATCGCGCGGCCCCCGACCACCCACCGTAACCGGGGACACTGTGATATTTTCCGCGCCCTTGCTTCTACCACGGTTTTTTCCGTCATGGTCGGCCCAAAGAATGTCATGCAGCTGCGTCTTCGGGCCGCCCAGGACGAAAAGCCCATTTTCTGTCATGATTTCTTGTCATAGAAGTAGGACCCCACCACATCTATGATGATACCGGGTTTTGTCACAATTATCGTCATAGAAGTGTCATAAGTATGACAGAAAAGATTTTTGTTCGGCCCAAAATGTCACGGATGTGTCTTTTTTATGTAGTGATATGCTTATTTTCTTAGTGGCCGATTGCGTGTGTGGTGTGGTGGGCACATCATTTCTAGTTGTGGTGGGTCAACATGAGGACTCATGGTTCGGTTCCATCCTGCGCCACATAGGTTGGATCGAGACGCATTATACGAAGACCCCTGTGGAGGACTCGGCGTACAACACGAACCTAGCTACCAGGGTCACCGAAGACTCTATCCCCACTGGTGATAAGCCGACTATATATGATTTGTAACCCTAGGCCCCTGTCGGATGTGGGGTTCTAGAAAACCCTTAAGGTTCGAACTCTGGGGTGCGCGCGAAGTCTTTCCCTCCTACCGATCCACACCCTAGCTCGCTAAGATCTCGCGGACGAACTCGACGAACTCGCAACACAGAAAGACACGAGATTTATACTGGTTCGGGCCACCGTTGTGGTGTAATACCCTACTCCAGTGTGTGTGGTGGTGGATTGCCTCTTGGGCTGATGTTGAACAGTACAAGGGGAAGAACAGCCTCCTGAGGTCGAGGTGTTCTTGTGCTTGCCGAACTTGTGTGTGTGAGGACTCGATCAGATCAGATCAAGCCGAGATGCCCCTACTGTGGTGGATAGTTCTACTTATATAGGCCCTGGTCCTCTCCCCAAATATCAAGCGGGAAGGGAGCCAACAACGGCGGGAAAATTTGAAGGGGGACAGCTAGTACAAGCTATCCTGACAAAAGTGGTCTTCGCCTGCGAAAGGCTCTAGTGGTGACGTCGTCTTGGGCTCCACGATGACCTCCGTCCTGTCGTCCTTCTGGTCTTGGTCTCGTTGCCCCAAAGAGGAAACAAGGACGTTGCACGCGCTGGCGCTCGCCTGGTCTCGATCGTGATGGCTCACGTCACGAGAGCCTTGTGAGGTTTGCCCCGCCTTGATATCTCCGCTCCTCGTGAGCTTGCCTAGATAGGCCACTCCTGAGGAGGTCTTGCGTCGTCCCCCTCGTGAGGCTTGGCCCCTCGCGAGGGTCTTGGATGCCTTGTTGATGAAGATGGGCCGTACGGCCCGCTGACTTAGCCACGCCGTGGGCCGCAGGCAGGCAAGTCTGGGGACCCCCGTTCCCAGAACGCCGACAGTAGCCCCTGGGCCCAAGGTGCGCTCGGGCTTGCCTTTGCAGCGAAGCCAAGGGTCAAGTATGGAGCATCGCAGGCCCAAAAGCCTACGGCCTCGGTTGACACGTGGTGGTTGATTGGATGTGGGCGTCTCCACTTCCCCACGCTACCTCGGCAACTGCTCGACTTGACAAGTCCCTGCGACATGCAAGGAAAACCATCATTACCTGCGATCGTGGGGGGTGCCGGTTGGCCTCCTTTTGCCATAAATGGGGAGGGGGCGGAGCCCCCCTCGCCCATCTCTTCCTTGCTTGTTTGCTTCTTCCTCCTCACTCCACCGCCAGTTGCAATGGCGCCAATCAGAAGGTTCTCCGCTGAAGAGAAGGGAAAGGCCCCACGCGATGATCAGGGACCGCTCCCGCCGAAGAAGAGGTCGGTCAACCGCCGTGACGAAGTGGCGATGCAGGTGGTGACGAGGCCTTGGTGCAAGCGGCCTCCTCCAGGGTATCCGCTACCCTTGTATACCCGAGCCGAGGGCTCAGGAGGGTGGAGCGATGAACGGTGCCACCCGCGCCGCGCCTGTGGTCACCGCGCCACGGCGACACGCGCTGTCGCCCCTGGAATCCACGCCGCGGACTCCTCATGCGAGCTTGTGCTATGGGTGCCGATGCCCCCAAGCTCTTGGATCCGCTTCCCGCGGTTCTTCTCTGACATGATACCGCCAAGGGGCCCTCTCGAGCTCTGGTTGCAGCACGCCGACTGCGACACTCCGGCGACCGGAGCAGAGGTCGAAGCGGTACCCCCCGGCAAGATCTTCATGACTCGTGGCTGGGGCGCGCAGGTCTGTCGCATGAGGGGCGCCCTTGTGATCCACTTTGAGTAGTACGGCGCCTCCACGCTCTTCTTCAAGGTCTTTGATGTGGAGGGCCGCCGCCTGGAGTGCTGCTCCGGAGAGGAGCGTCAGGTTGACGTGAGCCCCGCTCGCGGCCACTCCAGCAGCAGCAGCCCTTGGAAGTCCAGCAGCTCTCCCAAGCCCTACGAGACTCCGGAGACGAGCGACGACAGCTACGTGCCCCCGAGCTCTCGCCGCGCTCGGAACAGAGCTACGGCGTCCGGCCGTCACCACCGCTGATCTGGATGGGGTTGGCGCCGGCCTCCCGTGGCCCATTGTTGGTGATGGCGTCCGCCGCGGGAGGGTGTAGATAGGATCCCTCTTAGTTCTAGCTTTTGTTCCCTGCGAAGGATCTTGAAGTACCCCGTGGGGGCGTGTAAAGGGTCTGTAATGTCTTTTGCGCTCATCTTCCCTGTTGCGAAATTTTTTGAATGCATGTCCCGTTAAGGCTCGGTCCCCCCTTTCTTCCCTCGCGATAGCTTGTTGCTCTACGCTGACAGGTCCCAGTCCCCAGGCAGGCTACAGTCGTCGCTGGTATGCCAGGTCACGTGCCGTGGTCAAGGCCAGGAGGTGTGCGGTCCGAGGTCCAGTAAGAGCCCCTGAGGCGCGATGCTCGGGAGGTCCCCCATAGCGCTCAAGCAGCCATGGTAAGGCAAGAAAGGGAGTTGACGTGGCCACAATGGGGCTGCGGCTAGGCGAGGGTGACCCTTTGGCCCCAACATTTAGCCGATCCGAGAGCGGGACTTATCTTGTCGGTTTCGTGGCGATTCCTGATGCTGCGCTAGGCCTGCGCGCCAGCTTGTGCGGCATAGCTAGTTTGGACCCGTACGAGTTTCCTTCCTCCCATGCTCTCCTTAGTGCTCTACGTCCTCAGGTCCCGGCCCTCGAGCGAGCTCAGCCGCCACTGGTATGCCAAGTCGCGATGCCGTGGTCAAGGCCGGCGGGTCAGGGCTGGAGAGCCAGTAAGAGCTCCTGAGTCGCGATGCTCAGGAGCCCCCCTTTCAACGCACAAGCGAGTTGCATGAGAGGAAAGGAGGCTTGCGGTGCCGCCTGCTATCCTCCTCATGGGATCCCTGTGAACAGGCACAAGAAGAAACATGTTTTGCCGTTATAGCTGCCAGCCTGCCACTAGTTGCTCTGAGATGAGGTGAAGGCACTGAGTGCCTGGTGAGGTGACGTGCGCGGGGCGTGCCGCGAGCCAGAGCTCGACCGCTCAGATTTGTCGACGTGGCAGGGACGGACCCATGCACCAGCGCCGTGCCTGTGAGGAGGCCCTGTGGGAGGCTATGATTGAGCAGGTGATAATCGTAGGCAGGTTAAGCAGGGAAGGCAAATTAGCTTGGGCAAATGCAGGAAGATACATGCCACCGGGTACGGCCCGAGCGGCTTGGGGATGATGCAGCCCGAGGGGCGCCCCCAGCAAGGTAAGCTAAAGACATAAGCAAAAGGGATACATGCCATAGGGACGGACCCATGCGGCCTGGGAATAATGCAGCCCGAGGGGTGCTCCCAGCTAAACGAGCTTGGAAAATGTCACCTGGTTCTGTAGACGAAGTAGAGTTAGTGCAGCTGAAGGCATGCATCAAAGGAATGACTCTTCACGAGCCACCGGGGCCCTGAGCCTCAGGAGGCTCTAGGGGCTCGGGAGGTTCCCTGAAGACCGTCTCCATATCTTCCAGGACGGCGTGGTACCTGGCCTCCTGAGCCGCCCGGACATGCCGCATGTTGCGCTGATAGGCTGACACCACGCTCGGCAAGCCGAAGGGCATGCGAACGTAGCTGTGTGGCGGACCCTCGCAACGGCCCACACGCGAAGGCCAGAAACGCTCCTGAGATGCGTCCCTGTTGAGCCCTAGGACATCGATGCAGACACGCAGCCCAGCATCCTCGCCTGGATGGGGAGCTGTGCCTCGTGAGCGGCTGTCGCCGCGCATGGCTCTCGCATCTTGCAGTTCCTGAGTGGTTTTGGTGACGAACTCCTGAGTGGTGGGCACTCCTTGCCCTGCGTTCTCCTGAGGGAAACGTGCCGCGAAGCACGCCTCCAAGTGGTGCCCAAGCGCCTCCCTCATAAGGTTGGCAAGGTCTGAGGCCCTCCAGAAGAGAGCCCCCGAGCCCTGCCCGAGGAGGGCGCCGGGCGCGCCTTCCTATGCGATAGAGGGAGGCTCCCCTGGAGCAGGCCCTGATCCTGACGAGGCTCCAGCTGCACTCCCGCCCTCCTGAGATCCTGCTCGGCGCAGCTACTTTTTCTTGGGGATGGCCTCCGGAGGGCCCTCACTCCTGTTGTCGGGGTCGTTGATTGTTGCGGCTTGGAAGGCACGCTCAAAGGAGCACACCGCGTCTCTTTCTTCACATGGTACTGTGATGATCCCGCCGCTTCCTGGCATCTTGAGGACGTTGTAGCCGTGATGGGTGACTGCCATGAACTTGGCCAGGGCTGGATACCCGAGGATGACGTTGTACGGTAGGCGGATGTGCGCGACGTCGAAGTCGATGAGCTCGGTGGGGTAGTTCTTGCGCTCTCCGAAGGTGACAGGCAGGCGGACCTGCCCTATCGGTGTAGTGGAACCGTCGGTCACTCCTGAGAAACGCTTAGTAGGCTGAAGCTGCTCATATGGCACTTGGAGGTTGTCGAACGTGTCGATGGACAGGACGTTGAGCCCTGCGCCGTCATCGATGAGGGTCTTGGTAACTTGCACATTGCTGATGAATGGAGAGCACTGCATCGGGAGGGCGCCAGCGGTGGCTGCGCACTTGAGCTGATCTGCTGAGTTGAAAGTGATGGCGCATTGGGACCACTTGAGCGGGCGCGTGGCCTCGAGCTTGGGGAGCACCGCGTTCACCTCGCGAGCGAACTGTTTGAAGATACGCTGAGAGGTTGGGGCCTGGGCGCCGCCCAAGATGCAGGTGATTGCACGCGGCTCCTGGAAGCCCCCAGCCCCCTCGTCCTGATGGTGATCATCGTTCCTTCTTGGTGGCGGCAGCGGGGGAAGACCGGCGTTGCCTTGGGGGTGATCCTCATGGGGCTGGTCCCTCCAGGCACCCTCGCGAGGATGGTCCTGCCAGCGGTCCTCACGAGGCCTGTCGCACCACTCCTGGCGCGGGCCACGGTCGTCCCAGCATCCGCCTCCACGGCTGTAGCCCCGGTCGCTGGCTCGGGGCCTCGACCGAAACGTCCCACGCGAATGGCTCTGAACTCTTGACAGTCACTGGTGTTGTGGGTGTTCAAATTGTGGAAGGCGCAGAACGGTCGGCTATTCTTGGATGACTTGGGCTGATCTCTGCCCCGCTTGGTGTCGGGCTCCGCGGCTAGCACTTCCGCTTCCTTGCGCTTCAGGTCCTTGGCCTTGGCCTTCTTCTCCTCTGTGTGCGCGGATGGCAGCTCGGGGAGAGAGAGGCGCCCCTCCTCACCTCTTGCGCACTTGGTCGCCAGGTTGAACAGCTCCTGAGATGTGCACAGCTCCTCATGGATAGCGAGCTCTTCTTTCATCTTGACGTCACGGGCGCCGTCTGAGAACGCGGAGATGATGGCCTTGTCCGTGACCTTGGGGATCTTGAGGTGAGTGTTGTTGAAGCGCTGGATGTACTTCTGGAGAGTCTCTCCTGGTTGTTGCTTGATGCGGCGCAGGTCACCCGCGGCCGGCGGGCGGTCGCGAGTGCCCTGGAAGTTGGCGACGAAGTGGTCGCGCATCTCGTCCCAGGAGGAGATCGAGCTGTGCTGCAGGTTCAGGAGCCAGGAGCGGTCTCCATCCTTGAGAGCCATGGGAAACCAGTTCGCCATGACTTTCTCATCCCCGTTGGCCGCTTCAATGTTCCGCTCGTAGAGCTGCAGGAACTCCGCGGGGTCGGCCGTGCCGTCGTACTGAGGAGGTAGATCCGGCTTGAACTTACCTGGCCAGGCGACGCTACGTAGCTCGGGGGTGAAGGCGCGACAGCCGGCCGTGGTTGCCGGGGCCCACCTCGGAGGTGGAGCTTGGTCTTGATGAGGTTCGCGCGGCGCCGCTGCGGGCGGCACGCGGTCTTGACGACGCGGCGCGGGGAGCGTAGGTGCAGCTTCTCGCGGCCGAGGGATTTCTTGGCAGCTTCTCTCTTTGTGCGTGGGCGCCGGACGTGGCGGATCACGCCGTGGGGCCGCGCGCCTTGGTGCCAAGGCACAGTCTTGGGGCAAAGGTGGTGGAGGCGTGCCATGAGCCACGTCGCCTGTGGCTGGCGGAGGGTGAGGCAGAGAGGGGGACAGCGTCGGGGAGCCCCCCTGTGGCGACGCGGTCAAGCCACTCCTTGTAGAGGTCGTCCACCGGGCGGTAGCGCAGGAGCTCGTTTGCAGCGAGTAGTGCGGCCCGCACCTCCATGGGAGCGCAGCGTGCGTGAGATGAAGAACCGGCCGGGGTCTGCGACGGAGTGGCGGTGAGGCCATCCTGCCGCACCGACGGACGCAGCAAGGACGCTTGCTGCTCGTTCCCGCCGGGCCGGTGGCGGCGTTGGCGGCGGGAGACGGAGAACGACGAGGTGGCCCGCCGACAGGAGCCGTCTGAGCAACGCGGGCGGTGAGGGCAGCCCGGCGCTCAGCTCGAGAGCGGCGAGCGTCCGCCATGGAGATGACGGAGCGACAAATTGATGGAAGGGAAACTACGGCGCACCACTACCTGGCGCACCAAATGTCGGATGTGGGGTTCTGGCAAACCCTTAAGGTTTGAACTCTGGGGTGCGTGCGAAGTCTTTCCCTCCTACCGATCCACGCCCTAGCTCGCTAAGATCTCGCGGACGAACTCGACAAACTCGCAACACAGAAAGACACGAGATTTATACTGGTTTGGGCCACCGTTGTGGTGTAATACCCTACTCCAGTGTGTGTGGTGGTGGATTGCCTCTTGGGCTGATGATGAACAGTACAAGGGGAAGAACAGCCTCCTGAGGTCGAGGTGTTCTTGTGCTTGCCGAACTTGTGTGTGTGAGGACTCGATCAGATCTGATCAAGCCGAGATGCCCCTACTGTGGTGGCTAGTTCTACTTATATAGGCCCTGGTCCTCTCCCCAAACATCGAGCGGGAAGGGAGCCAACAACGGCGGGCAAATTTCAAGGGGGACAGCTAGTACAAGCTATCCTGACAAAAGTGGTCTTCGCCTGCGATGGCTCTGGTGGTTACACCGTCTTGGGCTCCATGATGACCTCCGTCCTGCCGTCCTTCTGGTCTTGGTCTCGTTGCACCGATATGGCAACCTTTGCCTGATGCCTCGGTACTCCTCGCCTGTGCTCGCCTCCTTAGCACCAAAGAGGAAACAAGGACGTTGCGCGCGCTGGCGCCCGCCTGGTCTCGATCGTCATGGCTCACATCACGAGAGCCTCGTGAGGTTTGCCCCGCCTTGATATCTCCGCTCCTCGTGAGCCTGCCTGGCTAGGCCACTCTGAGGAGGTCTTGCGTTGTCCCCCTCGCGAGGCTTGGCCCCTCGCGAGGGTCTTGGATGCCTTGTTGATGAAGATGTTCCATACGGCCCGCTGACTTAGCCACGCGGTGGGCCACAGGCAGGCAAGTCTGGGGACCCCCGTTTCCAGAACGCCGACAGCCCCCAGTATGTTATAGAAGCATGGGGGCTAGTTCGTCGATAGTATACACACACGCACAATACCTGGTATTCATGTGTACTTTGTACACACCCCTATCACTAATATACAGTACCAGGAGTAGGCTTTTTCCTCAACTGCAAGGGTCCGAACTAGGGTAAAACATTGCCTTGTATTACCATCCAGCCTAACAGTCAGGGATATCCTACTGAATGACATGATGGAATCATATCTGCCAACTACTAAGAGAGAGGTGTGTCTGGGGGGCAATGTGTGCGAGAGAGGCCTAAAGATAATGTGCGTGCGGGAGACACGTAGGCACATATATGTGCGTATAGAGGGCTAGTAGAGACCATGTGTGTGTATATATGCATGTGAGAGAAATAGTGTTTTCCAACTAAGATTAGTGAAAAGAGTGGTACATAGTAGTCACAAAGAGAGAGAGAGAGATACAGAGAGAGCATGTGCGTGAGACTCCCAGACACTCCGAGAGAGATTGTGAGCATGTGTGAAAGAGAAATGCCGATGCATATAAAGTGTGTGCACTTATGCGGTAGATAGAGAGATATATAGCGCGTTTGTGAGAACGGGCCGAGGCATAGTGCATCTACGTGTAAAAAGCGGTTCTACGCATTAAATTAAAATATAAATGGCATTATTATTTATGGATGAGATCATGAATTTTGCAAATTGCGTATGGACGAAAATCGGTCTATCAGACACCCATACTCTATTGAATTCTAGCATGTGCATGTGTTTATTTCATATTATCGATCCATAGCATGAGAGCGGTTTGAAATAGAGGCAATGGATGCTTTTGCAATTCATATATAAACATTAATTAGTGCACTCCATGTTGTTAGTGTGAAGCACTTTATACATTTGTTACTTGCATGGATACATTCCAAATTGCTAGCTACGAAATAGAATACATGTCGAATTCAACATAAAGGGGGTTTCGAAGATTCAAATTCATAGGAAGTGCATTCATCTATTTGAACCCGAGATAATGGCATTTGTAAATCAAATGTAAAAGGGGGCATCAATCTTTGTTGTGCGTTTGAACATGCTATATATATTCATACGCATGTCTAACTTTTTTTTGCAACCAAGGAGATTATATCTGGAATCATGCATGAACTGAGGTAAGTTGCATATTTTTTAATATATACTCGTGTACAATGTATATTCAAATGTACCACCTCCATTCCAAAATAATCGTAGCTTTAGGATTTTCAAGAGTAAAGATTTGTGAAGTTTGACAAATCCTGAATGTTCAATTCAACAGAACCGAAAACGTTAATGCTTCTGCTCCCAAATATTGAACGAAGCGCCAAATAGGCCTCTGGTCACCCAAAACCGCGCGAGACTAATGTTTGGTGGTAGGAAATTACTGTCCTGACTCTGGCCCGTGTAGCCTATCGGCCCGATGTCCAAAGGTCTAAACCGGGGTAGGTTTGTAACTTCACCAAGACGCTAGTCTCAACAGCCTCCGAGGAGCATTCATATGCCGTGGGCGCCTAAACACCCATGCGCTCGGCCAAAATCTATCCCGCCCACATTTGGGACACCTGAGATTACTGTCCTACCCCCAACCCGCAATATGTCCGAAATTTTAGATAGGGGCAAAGTTTGTAACTTTCCCCAAATTTCAAACAAGCGCGTCCCAAACCTAAACATTGTTCCCCCTTAGTTCCCCACCTCCCTCCGTTTCCCCATTCATAATCCGTGGGCGCCAAAACGCCCTCTCCACCAGCCGCGAAACCCCAGCCTCCTCCGTCCTCCACCCCATAGCGCCCAATCCACCACCGCCCTCCTCCATCACGCCGGAGCTGGTACCCCGACGTTGTCGTCCAACGCAACCGACACCGCAACGCCCTCAAGGACTTAGCAGCTGAAGCCGAGGTAGAGCTGCCTCCACGACGCCGACGCCAATGTGTGCCGTACCAGAACCACTCCGACCACACCATCCTGTGCCTCACTGCTGCCGCTCCACTGTCGCAACCGTCCACCACACCGAAGCTGTTCCCGCTACGCCGTCGTTCGCCGCCTCGGATCTGCTTCCCCGCCGCCGACAGACGGCCACCGCACCAAACTCAACAACTTGGCCATGGGTTCGTCCAAGGCTGCACCATCCTCCACAACTTCTCGTTTCCAGCGAACCACAAGAAGATTTTTGGAAAAACAAAAGGAGGACACAGCACTGCCAGCAGAAAGAGGTACTCCTCTTCCCTTATTCGTGCAAACCTTACGTCTCTGCTCACACCGTATTGATCCCACGAAAGAAACTAGTGGATCGCTTCTTACTACATCTTCTTCGTGATACTCAATGCACAAGGTTTTCTCCCTTTACTATTTCACCTTTGCTAGAGGTCAGTAGCCCGCCTGGATTTCAATTCAGGGTCAGTCGAACCACAATTAAAAGAAGCAGCACCCGCTTAGGCGCGCGGAGCACCTAGTCCGCCTGTTCGCTGGGGAAGCGGCGCATCGGTGTCTATCATAGGGGTGTTGGCGCAGGAGCTGCTTGCGCCCGATCTGGAGGTCGGCGGGGCTTGAATGGATTGCTAGGGGCGGTGCCAAGCACGGCGGTGCGGTGAGGTCGAGGGGAGGGTGCAGGCAGGGGACTGGGCCGGTGGTCGCTGCCGTTTCGAGGAAGATCGTCAACACTGACTGGCTGGAGGTAGATGAAGGGGATCTGCCCGTTCTTTGTACATTGGACGGTGCAGAAAAAATGGACTGGCCTATTTGTTTTCAGTCGAATGTTATTTTCATAGAATCCTGTAGTAATTTAGTGCGCCATGCATGTTGTAGAGCTATCATATGTCTCCCATCATTTATTTCTCACCGACCTGCTATCTACTACCTTTACACTGTACTAATTGTGCACACACTTCACCCATACTCACACTATTGTTTTTTTATGCATGGGTATTTCAGACTCAGATGCAGTGTTGATGAATGCTGAAAAGAAAAGACATAAGTCGCTCCAGTGTATTTCGAAGATAAGCACTAAGCGTTTCAGCGCTCTAAAGGATGCAGTGTCAGCAGTTGGAGACAGTAAACGTAGCTCTCCAGTTGATGATCTCAATTGCCACACAAAACCATCCTAGGTGCTTGCTTTAACTTCGCGCTGTTAAATGTGGTTGCATGTTGCATATGGTGTCTAGCTTGTATTGCTTCTAATTTGGTTAAATTGCATCTGCTTACTTTACGCATTATACCTTTGATAATGACATACCTTCCTGTTTTTGATACATACTACATATTTCTATTAACCATGTTCGTACGTCAAACTAATGCTCTTTTTATCCCTCATCAATCACTTATGATGAGACAGTCACCCGGGTGGGTTACTGTGAGACGCCATACTCGTTTAGAGTGCAGTGTCATCCTCCCCACATGATTCTCAAGAAAGAGCAAGGCTAAATGAAGATAGTCAACGTAGCTCTCTAGTTGATGACTGCAATTCCCCCACACCACCATCACAGGTGCTTGCTCTAACTTCGCAGTGTGATATGTGGTTGCATGTTGCATACGGTGTCTAGCTTGTAATGCTTCTACTTAGGGTAAATTGCATCTGCTTAGTTTACACATTATACCTGTGAATATAACATGCCTTCCTATTTTTGGTACACACTACATCTATGTGTTAACCTTGTTCTTACATGAAACTACCTCTCTTCTGTATCCTGCATCAATCACTTACGATGAGTCACCTTTATTCGTTGCATATTGCATATTATTTCTAGCCTGATGCCATGTATTGCTTCTAATTTGGTCAAATACATTTGTTAGGGCACACTTTTAATTTGGCAGACTGATATTGGTTTCATCTTTCATATGGTTTCTAGCTTGCATTGATTCTAACAAGTTCAAGCACCTTGTGCTTAGTTTACACTCTATACATCATACATGTCAATATGTCACGCCGTCCTATTTTTCATACATATTCCATCCTCCTATCATGCGGCTGCCTTACATGAAAGTAGTTTTCGTCAGTATCATGCATCAGTGAGTTCTGGAGAGCAAATTTTATTCATTTTTCTTGTGGGTTTGACTTGACAAGGCAAAATCAAGAAAGAGAAAGGAAAAGAGTAAGGAACGCGATGATGGTGGTCCTCTGCAGCAACGTAAACGGAGCATCTATACTGATTCTCCTTGTACTGATAGTGCATTACAAGGTCCAAGTCTCCGCTCCCCTACTCCACCATCCAAGGTGCTTGCTCTAACTTGGCAGTGTGATATCTGGTGGCATGTTGCATATGGTGTCTAGCTTGTATTGCTCCTAATTAGTGTAAATTGCATCTGCTTAGCTTACACATGATACGTGTGAATATGACACGCTTTCCTATTTTTGGTACATACTATTCCCTCCGTTCCATATTAGTTGTCGCTGAAATGGATGTATGTAGACATATTTCAGTGCTAGATACATCCGTTTGAGCGACAACAATATGGAACAGAGGGAGTATATCTGTCTATCACACCATGTTCTTGCATGAAACTACTCTTCTTGTGTATCTTGCATCAGTCACTTATGATGGAACACCTTTAAGTTGGCAGTGTGATATTGGTTTGCGTCTTGAATATGATTTCTAGCATGTATTGCTTCTAGTTTGATGAACGCCACCTATGACGAGATAGTTTTAACTTGGCAGAGTGATATTGATTGAACCTTTCATATGGTGTCTAGTTTGCAGTGCTTCTAATTTGTTGAAGTGCCTTCTGCTTAGTTACCACATCATAGGTGTGAATATGTCAAGCCGTCCATTTTTTGTACATATTCCATCCTCGTATCATGACTTTGCCTTTCATCAGAGTAGTGTTCATCAGTATCATGCATGAATGAGTTCTGAAGAGCGAATTATATTCCTTTTTCTTGTCGGTTTGACCTCACAATGCAAAATCAATAAAGCTGAAGGAAATTGGCAAGGCATTGGATGATGGTGGTCCTTCCGAGCAACTGAAATGGAGGTTCTCTACAGATTCTACTCCGCCATCCTCCCAACAAGATTCGCAAGACAACGCAAGGCTAGACAGTCAACATAGCTATGTAGATGATGAGCACATCTCCCCTACTCCACCATCACAGGTGCTTTCTCTAACTTGGCACTGTTATATGTGGTTGCATGTTGCGTATGATGTCTAGCTTGTATTGCTTCTAACTTTGTTGAATTGCATCTGCTTACTTTACACATAATACCTGTGAATATGACACGTGTTCCTGTTTCTAGAACATACGTGTACATGATGAGCACATCTCCCCTACTCCACCATCACAGGTGCTTGCTCTAACTTGGAACTGTTATATGTGCTTGCGTTTTCTGTATGATGTCTAGTTTGTATTGCTTCTGATTATGTTGAATTGCATCTGCGTAGCTTACAACTTATACCTGCAACGATCACTTACCGATAAGACACATTTAACTTGGGACTGTGATGTAGGTTGCATCTTGCATTGTCTTCTAGCTTGTACTGCTTCTAATTTCTTGAAATGGCACTTACGACGAGACACTTTTTACCTGATAGAGTGATATTGGTTGCATGTTCATATGGTGCCTAGCTTTCATTTCTTCTAATTTTGTTGAAATGCCTCCTGCTTACTGTTTTTTCATACATATTCCATCCTCCTATCGTACGTGTGAATATGAAACGTTGTCTTTTTTGTATATATTCCATCCTCCTATCCTGCGCTGGGCTTACATCAAAGTAGTGTTCGTCTGTATCATGCATCAACCAGCTATGCAGAGCTAAATTTATTCATCTTCTTATGGTTTTGACTTCATAAGGCAATATCAAAAAATAGGAAGGAAAAGAGTAAGTTAGGGGATGTTGGTGGTCCTCTGCACCGGCGCAAACAGAGACTCTCTAGATTTGCCACTGCTACTACTAATGAAGTTGAAGTCCCAAGTCTACATGATGAGTTCATCTCCCGTACTCCACCATCGCAGGTGCTTGCTCTAAGTTGACAGTGTGATAATTGGTTTCATGTTGCATATGTTGTCTAGCCTGTATTTCTTCTATTTTGATTAAATTGCACCTACTGAGTTCGTACGTTATACATGTGCATATGACATGGCATTCTGTGTCTAGAATACACTTCATCTATCTATCATACCATGTTCTTACATCAAAGTACTGCTGTTGTGTATCCCGCATCAGTCACTCATGATTGGACACTTTTAACATGGCAGTTTGATAGTGGTTGCATCTTGCATTGATTTCTATGTTGTACTGCTTCTAATTTTTCGAATTGCCACTTATGACAAGACACTTTTAACATGGCAGAGTAATATTGGTTGCATCTTTCATATGGTGTCTAGCTTGCATTACTTCTATTTTCTTGAAAATCCTTCTGCTTAGTTTACACATCGTAGTTGTGAATATGTCATGCCATCCTGTTTTTCTTACATATTCCATCCTCATACGGTTGTCTTACATCAAAGTATTGCTTGTCTGTATCATGCATCAAGGAGTTCTGAAGAGCGATTTTATTCTTTTGTGTTGTGGGTATGGCTTGACATGGCAAAGTCAAAAAAGAGCAAGGAAAATAATATATTAGGGAGTGGTGTTACTCGTTGGGTGAAACGGTAAAGGATCTGCTGTCCAGATTGTGCTGGTACTTATAGTGTAGTAGAAGGTCCAAGTCCACAAGCTAAATCTACAAACACAGTATCACCTGCTCCACCAGCTGCAGCATCCGCTTCAACTGTACCAGCATCTCAACAAGTTACTCGTTCGTTTGCTCTGGAACTGGCCAATTCCCAAGCTGCCTTCACACCTAACACTACTTCCGAAGCACTGCTAACACAACAGGACTTGGCAAGATCAGATGAACCTCATGAGCATCAACACCAAGACGGTACCTGACCGAGTCAAGTTGCAGTTGCATGCTCCTTTATATGTACTCTCACAGTTTCATGTACACTAACACTTTCCATATTCGTTGTTGAACTAGCACCACGACGCAAGCGGAAACAAACATCAGGGATAATGCTTGACAGATTAACAAAATCTAAAGGAGCAAGAATGGAGATCCATTTCGAGGCAGGTTTAAAAAGGCCACGTGATGCTACAGAGTCAGCCAAGTTAGTATCAGAGGCAGCCGTTGCCGTTAGGTGTCATGCACGTATCCTCCCAACGTGGATCCAGTACAGGAATGAGAAAGACAATACCCAGTTTAACACCTTCCTTGACCATTTATCCGTAAGTAATTTTATTCATCGCAATTAGTAATATTGTCTTGCTCTGTCCCATACTTTCTAGCTTCCTCCTAATAAGACTCATATTCTTTTTTCAACAGATGAGGTTCAAGTTGGATCCGAAAGATGATGCAACTAAACAAGCATGCACTCATGTTTTTCAGTCTGCTCTACGACAGTATCGGTACCACCTTAGAAAATCTCTCTTTGAAGGCAAGGCTAACAATAAAATCGCCCAAACATCTCCAGTGGAATATATTACAGATGAAGACTGGACAACCCTCGTTAAACACTAGTCTGATCGAAAGTATCAGGTAGGCTATATGTATTTGATCAGACCACATATTGAACTTGTATTTATGTATGTGCCTTACAAGTGTATCTTCTTCTAGGCTAACTATTTAAAGAACAAGACCAAGCATTCTAAAGTGAAATTCCAACAGACAACAGGATCTTGTAGCTATATTGCACATTGCGAGGCTCTTGTAAATAGCTGCTACTTCCTTCTTTTTTCTGTGCCATATTATCGTATCTATATTGACTTGTTCCAAATACAGAGGAAAGCCTGTGCGGAGCAAAAAGAACCTGAACCGAATGCAGTGCAAATCTTCAAGGATTGCCACACCAGCAAGATGAAGGGCATGAGCACACCAGTTCAAGCCGCTGTTGTAAGTCCTTACTCCTCCTGCCTTTGAACTGATTGGTACTGTGATGTGTTCATTTAACTACTTGGTTTGCAGCCAATGTCAGTTCCTCTGTTCACTTTTATACGCAGTTGTCTTCACGTATCATTTCACCTTACATGGTTTAAAAGAGATGAAGGATATTCTTTTGGTCTTGATCTGTATTCTAGTTGTTATGTTCACGTGCGCACACAATGATAAAATAGCCTGTTTGTTTTATGTCTGTTTTTCCATGATATGAATGGTGTCATACTATGTTCATCCTACTTTAAACCATGTCTCTTTATCCTTAGATGTCAACGAATGTGAGGAAATAGACAGTACAGTAGGCATGCTACATGGACATATGTTCCGAAAGTGATTTTATTATGTAGTTGGCACTACAATACATGCTAATGTATTACAGTAGTTCACCAAAATAAGTTATGTATAAACATGTAACCTACTTTGTTTGTTTTTTCTCCTTAGTAACTTATCTGGTACACTAATCTACAAGTTCAAACTTTCAGGAAGCTATGGAACAAATGATTGAACAACCACAACCACCTGAAGGTGACAAGGCTACCACAGGCACAATATCACCTCTTGCTGTAGTGCGTCAGTATCTCTCCACTAACAGTGCAAAAAGCACCTTCCTGCGTAATTCTGGCTTGGTTGTAAAGGTAACCTCATCCAAATCGCCTACTGAACAAAATCTTCTTGCTAGACAGAGTGATATATCTGTGCTCCAGACACAAGTCCAATCCCTAATGGACGTCATTTTGGAAACAAGAATAGTGGTTGACAAATGTCGTCAAGATATGAATGGTTTTGAAACCATACTATCAGACATTCACTTCGTTGTTCAAGAGCAATGGCGGAAAAAAGGTGAAGATCGTGCTGCTCCATCAGATTCTACAGCCTGAAACATTAGCACTCAGGTCAAATGATATGTGCTTCTATACATTTAATGGTGCTTTTATCTGCAAGGACTGTAAACTTTATGCCAACAGGCCTTTTGTTGTATGGTTGGAATTTTTTTTCTGATACAGCATTTATGATGCTCCCAAAGGCTGCAATAATTACGACGCTATTTTTGTATAGTGTAGGTTTATCTTAGTAATGTATTCGCCCGAAAGCTTCGTAGGAGCCCAACATGCCAACATTCGTCGGGCCCATTCCAATTGGGCTAAAAGCGATTATGGGCCAAAATTTGCATGTAGCCCACTAAAAATATCTGGGCCTAAATCAGCATAAGATTTCATTTTTTGGTAGTCCTGTGCCCATAGTGGGCCTTTAACAGGCCTAAACATAATTTGGGCCCTCAGTAACAATAGGCCGTTTACAGGTGTAAATATCTCAAGCCCATAAAAAACATGGGCCTTTAAAAGACCGAAAGTGAGATTGGGCCCATTTACGATGCGGATCTTTCACAGGCCGAAATTCGGATGGGCCGTAAATGTGTCGACCTAATATACGGGCCTTTAACAGGCCGGAAGTTCGGTCGGGCTAGATTATCGTCATTTTTATATGGGTCGTTAATGGGCCCGATGTGACGTTGGGCCACATATGGCCCATGGATTTCGTCCGACGTTAAGAGGCCGAAAATCACAACAGGCCGAAAGTGGCCCAAATCTATAGCGGGCCTCTAACAGGCCGAATGTCAGACATGGCCAAATATGACCCAAATCCTTCACGGTCATTTATGGGCTGAAAGTTTCAATGGCCTGTAAATGGGCCCAAATGAAGCAGGACCTTTAACAGGCCGGAAATACACCGGGCCGTAATTCGGCCCATATACTTAGCGGACTGTTAACGGGCCAGAAGTGACCATGGGCCACGATGATGACAAGTTTAGGACAGGCCTTTGACGGGCCGATTTGACACTAGCCTTACGGGCCTTAACTGAGAATGTTAGGCCCTTAGCTGGGCCGGCCCATTATGGTCCGCAAAATCTCGCGGGCCTTTAGCTGGGCCGGCCCATTATGGCCCGCAAAATCTCGTGGGCCTTTAGCTCGGCCGACCCATTATGATACGCAAAATCTCATGGGCCTTTTTCTGGGCCGGCCCATTATGGACCGCAAAATCTTGTGGGCCTTTAGTTGGGCCGGCCCATTTAAACTTTATGGGCCACTTTTGGGCCGGTCCACGTGTCAACATATCATAGGCGCATCTCGCCCATTGGATGAGTGACACCTGTGCCAACGCGGAGCTGACACGTGTTTCCATCAACCAATCAGAATTTTACACGTGGAAAATCCCCATTGGTCCGGGTTGTTAACGGGTTATCGGATCCAAAACCGGACCCGATAGCTTAACGGCGTTCCGTTACGGTGGATGCCACGTGTCGGTCACCCTTGACGAAAGCACTTCTGTGACGCGCGATTTATCGTCATGGAAGTGGACACTTCCGTGATGATAATTTTGGTAATGTCATGGAACACTTCTACGACAACACAGGTATGACTATCTTCATTCTGTCATAAATTTGTCATGGATGTGCATGCATGACAGAAAACGTGACCTACTATGACAAACACTTATCATCACGGAAGTGTATTTTTTTGTAGTGTTGTAAAACGATTGTCATGGCAGACCTTTTCTCTTGAACCTCGGGACCCGAAGGTGCGGAGTGTTTCCGAATACCGGATCGGCAATATAGACCGGGGTATGCGTGGAAACCAGGCGTAGGGGTCAGAGTTGCTTGAACAGACAAGTTGTATCCGGCTAGCTATGTTATATTACATGTTGATTGTAAGAAACATCTTCCAGGGAGAATAGTTCCGTTAAGGGTTCCTTTCCCTAGGTGAACATGTTGTAGGATGCATGCCCGAATTGTGATTGAAAAATCGCAGTATACGTAACATATGGGGGTTTACAATGTAATTAGGGTATAACATCTTTAGTCCGCTGACCGAATATTCCCTTAAGAACGCTAGCTTCGGCTTCACCCAGTCTGAGGTACACGTCCGGATGACCCGGCTGCAACAATCGCAGAGGTGCTCCCTTTATGCCCTAGCCGAACAAACGGGAACGTAGGGCATAAGCATAGGAGCCAGGCAACCCAGCTTGGCCAAAACTTAAGTCATAACGGTGCATATAATGGCGAAGAAAAGGTACATATGAGGAAAGGACACATATGTGGTGAGCATGATGCTCAGAAAATAATAATAAGCTTCTGTTAAAGAAGCCCCCAGGTATTATGAGGGTATACATTTAAGGATGTGTACGTCATGCGGTTTGGCCGCACAAGGGCTATAGATCAAAATTAAAGAGAGAGAAAATAGAAATAAAGGGAGAAGAAGACGAAAAAGAGTACGGCTCTAGGCGTAGAATCTTCGGAGTCTGGCAGCATTCCACGGGTTCGGCTCTAAGCGATTGTCCGATGCATCACGCAGGCGGTACGCTCCTCCAGTGAGAACTTCATCTATGATGAAGGGACCCTCCCACTTGGGCTTGAGTTTGTCCTTTTTCTTTTCTGGCAAGCATAGAACGAGTTCACCAATATTATAAGTCTTGGCCCGCACTTCTCTGCTTTGGTATCTGCGAGCCTGTTTTTTGTAGAATGCAGAATGGGCTTTTGCAACGTCACGCTCCTCCTCCAGGGCATCTAGACTGTCTTGCCGATCAAGATCGGCCTCTCTCTCTTCATACATGCGCACTCGAGGTGATTCATGAATGATGTCGCAGGGCAAAACGGCCTCTGCGCCGTACACCATGAAGAATGGTGTGTATCCGGTAGTGCGATTGGGCGTGGTCCGCAGCCCCCAGAGTACGGAGTCGGGCTCCTCAACCCAATGCTTGTTTGATTCTTTCAAAGACCGCACTAGTCTAGGCTTAATGTCGCTCATGATAAGACCATTAGCTCGTTCGACTTGACCATTTGTTTGTGGGTGATAGACGGAGGCGTAATTGAGTTTAATGCCCAGATTAGCACACCAGGTTTTCAATTCATCGGCCATAAAATTGGAGCCGTTATCGGTGATGATGCTGTGTGGGACACCATAACGGTGCACGACACTGGATATAAAGTCTATCACTGGTCCGGCTTCTGCCGTTTTAACTGGTTTGGCCTCTATCCACTTTGTCGACGTTCTAGGAATGGGGGTCCCACGGCTTGCCTGCCTGCGGCCCACGGCGTGGCTCGGCGAGCGGGCCTGTACGGCCCATCTTCATCAACAAGGCGTTCAAGACCCTCGCGAGGGGCCAAGCCTCGCAAGGCGGACGACACAAGACCCCCTTAGGAGCAGCCTCACCAGGTTGGCTCGTGAGGGGCGGAGAGATCAATGCAAGGCAAACCTCGTGAGGTTCTCGTGACGTGAGCCATGACGATCAAGATCAGGTGGGCGCCAGGCGGGCGCCAGCATGCGCAGTGTCCTTGTTTCCCCTTTGGTGCTAAGGAAGCAAGCGCAGGCGCAGAGTACCGAGGCGTCAAGCAAAGGTTTCCATATCGGTGCAATGAGACCAAGACCAGCAGGATGGCAAGACGGGGCTCACCATGGAGCCCAAGGCGGCGTCACCACCAGAGCCTTTTGCAGTCGAAGACCGCTTTTGTCAGGATAAGTTGTACTAGCTATCCCCTTTCAAGTTGGCTGTTGTTGGCTCCCTTCCCGCTCAATATTTGGGAAGAGGACCAACGCCTATATAAGTAGAACCAGCCGTCACCGTAGGAGATAACTCATTCAGAGACATCTCATCTGATCTTGAGTGATCCTCATCCACACACAGAGCGCAAGAACACCTAAACCTCAGGAGGCTGTTCTTCCCCTTGTACTGTTCATCATTAGCCCAAGAGGCAATCCACCACCACACTGGAGTAGGGTATTACACCAGAACGGTGGCCCGAACCAATATAAACCCTGTGTCCCTTGTGTTGCGAGTTCATCGAGTTCGTCTGTGAGATCTTAGCAAGCTAGGACGTGGATCGGTAGGGGGAGAACTTCGTGCGCACCCCAGAGTTCGAACCTTAAGGGTTTTGCCGGAACCCGTGATCCGACATTTTGCGCGCCAGGTAGGGGTGCGCCGAAGCTTCCCTTCCGTTGCTCCGCGTCACGTCACTTCATCGCCTCCATGGCGGACGCACGCCGCGCCCACGCCGAGCGTCGGGCGGCCCTCGGCACCCGCGTTGCTCAGACGGCCCCTGTCGGCGGGCCACCCCGTCGTTCTCTGTCGCCTGCCGCCAACGCCGCCATCGACCCGGTGGGGAACAAGCAGCAAGCGTCCTCGTTGCACCCCTCGGTGCAACAGGACGGCCGCACCGCCACTCCATCACCGACTCCCGCTGGTTCGTCGTCTCATGCTCGTCGCGCTCCCACGGACGCACGGGCCGCGCTCCTCATGGCGCACGAGCTCATGCGCTACCGCCCGGTCGACGACCTCTACGAGGACTGGCTCGACCACATCGCCGAGCTTGTCAGTGCCGCAGGGGGCTCCCCTGCGCCGTCCCTCTCACTGCCTCGCCCTCTGCCAGCTACGGGCGACGTAGCTCACGGAGCACCTCGACCACCTCTGCACCAAGACGGTGCCCTGGAGCCAAGGCACGCGGCCCCACGGCGCAACCCACCGCATCCGGCGCCCGCGCGTGAAGAAAGAAGCTGTCAAGAAGTCCCTCGACCGCAAGAGAACGCTCCACCACTCCTTGCACCGCCGCGCCAGGATCGTTTGCTGCGGCAAGGCCCCGCGCCGCTTGCCGTAGCAGCGCGCGGGCGCCAAGACCAAGCTCCACCTCCAAGACGGGCCCCGGTGACCACGGCCGGCTGCCGCGCCTTCACCCCCGAGTTGTGTAGCGTCGCCTGGCCGGGCAAGTTCAAGCCGGATCTGCCTCCTCGCTACGACGGCGCCCCCGACCCCGTGGAGTTCCTGCAGCTCTACAAGCTGAGCATCGAGGCGGCCAACGGCGACGAGAAAGTCATGGCAAACTGGTTCCCTATGGCGCTCAAAGACGGCGCTCGTTCTTGGCTCCTGAACCGTCCTCAGGGCTCGATCTCCTCCTGGGACAAGATGCGTGACCGCTTCGTCGCCAACTTCCAGGGCACTCGCGACCGCCCACCGCCGCAGGTGACATGCGTCGCGTCAAGCAACAACCAGGAGAGACCCTCCAGAAGTACATCCAGCGCGTCAACAACGTTCGTCTCAAGATCACCAAGGTGACGGACGAGCTGTCATCTCCGCGTTCTCTGATGGCGTCCGTGACATCAAGATGAAGGAGGAGCTCGCCATCCACGAGGAGCTATGCACGTCCCTGGAGCTATTCAACATGGTGACCAAGTGCGCAAGAGCTGAGGAGGGGCGCCTCTCCCTCCTCAAGCTCCCGGTTGCGGACCCGGAGCAGAAGAAAGCCAAGGCCAAGGACGTGAAGCGCAAGGGAGCAGCCGTGCTCGCGGCCGAGCCGGACACCAAGCGCGACAGAGACTAGCCCGAGTCTTCCAAGAGCAGCCGACCGTTCTGTGCCTTCCATAACCTGCATACCCACAACACCAACGATTGTCAAGAGCTCAGAGCCATTCGGGAAGGACGCTTCGGTCGACGCCCCGAGCGCAACGACCGGGGCTATGGCTGAGGAGGAGGATGTGGTGGCGGACGCGGGGACGAGCGTGGCCCATGCCAGGAGTGGCGCGACCAGCCTCGTGAGGACCGCTCGCAGGATCAGCCTCGCGAGGGCGCCTGGAGGGACTAGCCTCGTGACGACCGTCCTCAGGGCAACGCTGGTCTTCCCCCTACCGCCGTTGCCAAGAAGGAATGACGACCACCATCAAGACGAGGGGGCTAGGGGCTTCCAGGAGCCGCGTGCTATCGCCTGCATCTTGGGCGGAGCTCAGGCCCCAGCCTCGCAGCGTATCTTCAAATAGTTTGCTCGTGAAGTGAATGCAGTCCTCCCCAAGCTTGAGGCCAGACGCCTGCTCAGGTGGTCCAAGTGCGCCATCACCTTCAGTTCGGCAGATCAACTCAAGTGCGCGGCTACCGCAGGCGCCCTCCCGATGGTTTGCTCCCCAGTCATCAGCAACGTGCAAGTCACCAAGACCCTCATCGACGGCGGCGCAGGGCTCAACGTCCTGTCCGTCGACACGTTCGAAAACCTCCAAGTGCCGTATGACCAGCTTCAGCCCACCAAGCCTTTCTCAGGAGTGACTGTCGGCTCCACTACCCCGATCGGGCAGGTCTGCCTTCCCGTCACCTTCGGAGAACGCAAAAACTACCGCACCGAACTCATCGACTTCGATGTCGCGCACATCCGTCTGCCGTACAATGCCATCCATGGGTATCCAGCACTGGCCAAGTTCATGGCAGTGACCCATCACGGCTACAATGTCCTCAAGATGCCGGGAAGCGGCGGAATCATCACGGTCCCATGCGAAGAAAGAGATGTGGTGTGCTCCCTTGAGCGCGCCTTCCAAGCTGCAGCAATCGACGACCCCGACAGCAAGGGCGAGCGCGCTCCTGAGGCCACCCCCAAGGAGAAGAAGCAGGTGCGCCACGCAGGACCTCAGGAGGATGGCGTCGTGACTGGAACCTCGTCAGGATCAGCGCCTGCGCCAGGGGCGCCTCCCTCCATCGCATAGGAAGCCGCGCCCGGCGCCCTTCTTGGGCAGGGCTCGAGGGCTCTTTTCTGGAGGGCCTTAGACCTTGCCAACATCACGAGGGAGGTGCTCAGGCACCACCTGGAGGTGTGCTTCACGGCACGTCTCCCTCAGGGGAACACAGGGCGAGGAGCGCCCACCGCTCAGGAGTTCGTCACCAAGACCTCTCCGGAACTGCAAGATGCAAGGGCCATGCGCGGCAACCGCCGCTCACGAGGCGCAGCTCCCCATCCAGGCGAGGATGCTGGGCTGCGCGTCTGCATCGACGTCCCAGGGCTCAGCAGGGTCGCATCTTAGGAGCCCTTCTGGCCTTCGCATGTGGGCCGCTGCGAGGGTCCACCGCACAGCTACGTTCGCATGCCTTTGGGCCTGCCGAGCATGGCGTCCGCCTATCAGCGCAACTTGCGGCGCACCCTGGCAGCCCAGGAGGCTAGGCATCACGCTGTCCTGACGGAGATGGAGACGGTCCTCAAGGAACCGCCTGGACCCCCAGAGCCTCCCGAGGCTCAGGGCCCCGGTGGCTCGTGAGGAGCGACCCCTTCACCGCGTACCTCCAGCTGCTCCGACATCCCTTCATCGATAGAACGAGGTGACATTTTCCATGTTTATTTAGCTGGGAGCGCCCCTCGGGCTGCATCATTCCCAGGCCGCGTGGGTCCGTCCCTGTGGCATGTACCCCTTTTTCTTATGTCCTAACCTTACCTTGCTGGGGGCGCCCCTCGGGCTGCATCATCCCCAAGCCGCTCGGGCCTGACCCGGTGGCGCGTATCTTCCCTGCATTTACTTAAGCCAATATGCTTCCCATGCTTAGTCTACCTATGACTATCACATGTTTGACTCTCACCTCCCACGGGGGCTACTCACGTTGGCACGGCGCTTGTGCACGGGTCCGTCCCTGCAACGTCGACAAATCTAAGCGGTCGAGCTCTGGCTCACGGCATGCCCCGCGCACGTCACCTCACCAGGCCCTCAGTGCCTTCGTCTCCTCGTGAAGCAACCGGGCGGACTGACAACCATAATGGCAAACTGTGTTTCTCCTTGTGTTGGCTCGCAGGAATCTCATGAGAATGACAGCAGGCGGCACCGCGAGCTCCCTCTTCTCCCATGCAACCTGCTTGTGCGTTAAAAGGGGGGCTCCTGAGCATCGCGACTCAGGAGCTCCCACTGGCTCTCTAGCCCTCACCCCCTGGCCTTGACCACGGCACGCGACCTGGCATACCAGCGGCAACTGAGCTCGCTCGAGGGCCGGGACCTGAGGATGCAGAGCATGAAGGAGAGCGTGGAGAAGAGGGGGAGGCTCGCATGGGCCTGGCCTAGCTACGCATTAACACGGCGCATCGCAAGGAATCAACTCCAGACCGCCAAGATAAGTCCCGCGCTCAGATCGGCTAATCGTTGGAGCCTAGGAGTCACGCTCACCGCAGCCCTGTTGCAGCAACGTCGCCTCCCTTTCTTACCTTACCACGGCTGCTTGAGTGCAAAAGGGGACCTCCTGAGCATCGCGCCTCAGGAGCTCTTACTGGACCTCGGGCCACTCACCTCCTGGCCTTCACCACGGCACGCGACCTGGCATACCAGCGACGACTGCAGCTTGCCTAGGGACCGGGACCTGTCACCGTAGAACAACGAGCCGTAGCGAGGTTGGAAAGGGGAGACCGAGCCTAAACAGGACATGCATTCGCAACTCTTCATAACAAGGATAGTATCAACAAAAAACATTACAGACCCTTTACACACCCCCACCATGTACTTCTTGATTCCTCGCAGGGAACAAAAGATGAGAACTTAGGGGAATCTTATCTACACCCCGCCCCCCCCCCCCCCGCGGCCGACGCCGTCACCAACAGTGGGCCGTGGGAGGCTGGCGCCAACCCATCCAGATCAGCGATGGCGGCGGCTGGGCGTTGCAGCCCTGCTCCAGGCGCGGCGATAGCTCGGGGGCACGTAGCTGTCGTCACTCGTCTCCGGAGTCTCGTAGAGCTCAGGAGAACCGCTGGACGCCCAAGAGTCGCTGCTACTGGAGGAGCCGCGGGCCGAGTGCGCATCGTCCTGGTGCTCCCCTCCAGGGCAGCACTCCAGGCGGCGGCCCTCCGCATCAAAGACCTTGAAGAACAGCGTGGAGGCGCCGTCATAATCAAAGTGGATCGCGAGGGCGCCCTCAGCCCGGCAAACCCGCACAACCTCGCCCCAGCTGCGGGTCATGAAGATCTTGCCGGAGGAGACCACTTCAACCTCTGCTCCGGTCACCAGGGCGTCGCAGTCAGCATGCAGCAACCAGAGCTCGAGGGGTCCCCTCAGCGGCATCACGTCGGAGAAGAATCGTGGGAAGCGGATCCAAGTGCTTGGGGGCGTCGCCGCCCACAGCACGAGCTCGTGAGAGGAGTCTGCAGCGTGGATTCCATGAGCGGCGGCGCGTGGCAGCCGCGGACATGGCGCGGGCGGCGCTGCTCATCGCTCCTTCCTCCTGAGCCCTCGGCTTGGGCGTATAAGGGCAGCGGATACCCTGGAGGCAGCCGTTCGCACCAGGGCCTCGTCACTTCCGCCCTCACGACAATGTCACAACGGTGGGCATGCCTCTTCTTCGGCGGAAGCGGCCCTGGCTCGTCGCGGGGAGCCTTTCCTTTCTCCTCGGCGGAGAACCTTCGGATCAACGCCATGGGAATTGCTACTAGCAGAGGAGCAAGGAGGAAGAAGCAAGCGGACTGGGAAGAGATGGGCGACGGAGGCTCTGCCCCCTCCCCATTTATAGCAAGAGAAGGCCAACCAGCGCCTCCCACGATCGCAGGTAATGATGGTTTTCCCTTGCATGTTGCAGGGACTTGTCAAGTCGGGCAGTTACCGAGGTAGCGTGGGGAAGCGGAGACGCCCACGTCCAATCAACCGCCACGCGTCGACCAGGGCCGCAGGCTATTGGGGCCCGCGGGGCTCCGCGCTTGACCTTTGGCTTCGCCTTGAAGCCAAGCTCAAGCGCGCCTTGGGCCCGGGGGCTACTGTCGACATTCTGGGAACGGGGGTCCCCAGACTTGCTGCCTACGACCCACGGCGTGGCTCTGCGAGCAGGCCCATACGACCCATCTTCATCAATAAGGCGTTCAAGATCCTCGCGAGGGGCCAAGCCTCGGGAGGCGGACGACACAAGACCCCCTCAGGAGCAGCCTCCCCAGGTTGGCTCATGAGGGGCGGAGAGATCAAGGCAAGGCAAACCTCGTGAGGTTCTCGTGACGTGAGCCATGACGATCAAGATCAGGCGGGCGCCAGCACGCGCAGTGTCCTTGTTTCCCCTTTGGTGCTAAGGAAGCAAGCGCAGGCGCAGAGTACCGAGGCGTCAAGCAAAGGTTTCCATATCGGTGCAACGAGACCAAGACCAGCAGGACGGCAAGACGGGGCTCACCATGGAGCCCAAGGCGGCGTCACCACCAGAGCCTTTTGCAGGCGAAGACCGCTTTTGTCAGGATAAGTTGTACTAGCTGTCCCCTTTCAAGTTGGCCGTTGTTGGCTCCCTTCCTGCTCAATATTTGGGAAGAGGACCCGCGCCTATATAAGTAGAACTAGCGACCACCGTAGGAGATAACTCATTCGGAGGCATCTCATCTGATCTTCAGTGATCCTCATCCACACACAGAGCGCAAGAACACCTAAACCTCAGGAGGCTGTTCTTCCCCTTGTACTGTTCATCATTAGCCCAAGAGGCAATCCACCACCACCACACTGGAGTAGGTTATTACACCACAATGGTGGCCTGAACCAGTATAAACCATGTGTCCCTTGTGTTGCGAGTTCGTCGAGTTCGTCTGTGCGATCTTAGCAAGCTAGGATGTGGATCGGTAGGGGGAGAACTTCAGGCGCACCCCAGAGTTCGAACCTTAAGGGTTTTGCTGGAACCCGTGATCCGACACACTTGGTGAATTTATCTACCATGACAAGCAGATATTTTTTCTTATGGCTTCCTCCTTTAAGGGGTCTGACCATATCCAACCCCCAGACCGCGAAAGGCCAAGTAATGGGGATTGTTTGTAGAGCAGTAGGCGGCATATGGCTTTGGTTGGCGAAAAGCTGGCATCCGACACAATGTTGGACAAGGTCCTGTGCATCTGCTCGAGCTGTCGGCCAAAAGAAACCTGTACGGAAGGCTTTACTTACAAGGGCCCGAGCCGCAGCATGGTGACCGCCGAGACCAGCATGGATTTCGGCCAGAAGCTGCCATCCCTCTTCTTCAAAGATACATCTTTGAAGTACTCCGGTAGCGCTTTTTTGTAGAGCTCTCCGGCATGGACCTTGTAGGCTTTCGATGGCCGAACAATGCAGCGAGCCTCATTCTGATCCTCAGGGAGCTCTCGCCTATTAAGGTAGACCAAGAAGGGTTCGGTCCATGGGGCAATTACTGCCATTATTAGATGGGTCGATGGTGTTATTTCGGTGGCTGAGCCACCGATGATATCGATATTGTGTTCGGAATCTGGGGGTATAATCGGATCCGGACTGTTGTTGCCGCTCTCACCCTGCCACACCACGGATGGCTTGAAGAGCCTTTCCAGAAAGATGTTAGGTGGGATGGGGTCGCGCTTAGCGCCAATGCGAGCAAGAACATCCGCCGCTTGATTACTTTCTCGAGCCACGTGATGAAACTCGAGTCCCTCGAACCGAGCTGATATTTTGAGTATAGCGTTATGATAGGCCGCCATATTCGGATGCGTCGAAGTTTCCATTTATTTGGGATATTGCGAGATTTGAATCCCTGCGCACCTCCAGGCGCTGTATGCCCATGGAGGCACCCATCCGAAGACTGCGCAATAAGGCCTCGTATTCGGCTGCATTGTTGGAGTCTGTGTATAATATTTGGAGAACGTACTGGACTATGTCTCCGGTGGGGGACGTTAGGACAACACCCGCTCCTAAGCCGGCCAGCATTTTAGAGCCATCGAAATGCATGACCCAGTTGGAATATGTACCGTACTCTTTAGGGAGTTCAGCCTCTGTCCATTCGGCGACGAAGTCGGCCAATACTTGGGATTTAATGGCTCGGCGTGGTTTGTATGTTATGTCGAATGGCAGGAGCTCAATGGCCCACTTGGCAATCCGGCCCGTAGCGTCGCGGTTGTTTATTATGTCATTGAGTGGTACTTCGGAAGCCACCGTGATCGAACACTCTTGGAAGTAGTGTCGTAGCTTCCGGGATGCCATGAAGACCGCATATGCTATTTTGTGGTAATGAGGGTACCAGGATTTGCATGGTGTGAGGACAGTGGATACGTAGTACACCAGTTTCTGAAGCGGGAATTTGTGTCCGTCCTCCTCTCGCTCAACGACGAGCATTGCGCTCACCACCTGGTGTGTTGCAGAGATGTATAATAACATCGGTTCGCCGATGTTCGGCGTGGCCAGGATTGGGTTGCTTGCTAAAAGAGCCTTTATTTCTTCCAGTCTGGTCGTTGCCGCGTCCGTCCACTCAAAGTGGTCGGTGCGTCGGAGAAGGCGATAAAGTGGCAATGCTTTTTCTCCTAGTCTGGAGATAAAGCGGCTTAAAGCTGCCACGCATCCGGCTAGCTTTTGGACCTGTTTAAGGTCTGTTGGTGTAACCAATTGTGACAAAGCTCTAATTTTGGCTGGATTTGCCTCGATTCCTCTATTGGAAACAATGAAGCCCAGCAGTTTTCCAGCGGGAACGCCGAAAACACACTTTTCCGGATTGAGCTTGATGTCATATGTACGGAGGTTGTCGAATGTGAGTCGCAAGTCGTCTATTAATGACTCGACATGCCTAGTCTTGATGACAACATCATCCACATATGCTTTGACTGTCTTGCTGATTTGTTTCTCTAGGCATGTTTGAATCATGCGTTGGTAGGTGGCGCCGGCGTTTTTAAGCCCAAAGGGCATAGTGTTGAAGCAAAAAGGCCCGTATGGGGTAATGAATGCCGTTGCGGCTTGGTCGGACTCCTTCATTTTGATTTGATGGTATCCGGAGTATGCGTCAAGAAAACACAGTGAGTCATGTCCTGCAATAGCATAAATAATCTGATCGATGTAGGGGAGGGGAAAGGGATCCTTGGGGCAGGCCTTGTTGAGGTCTTTGAAATCGACGCATAGGCGCCAGGATTTATCCTTCTTTGGCACCATCACCAAGTTTGCTAGCCAGTCCGGGTGTTTTATTTCTCTGATGAATCCGACCTCGATTAGCTTGGCTAGCTCCTCCCCCATAGCTTGTCATTTGGGTTCAGAAAAGCGCCGCAGTGTTTGCTTGACCGGCTTATATCCCTTCAATATGATGAGACTATGTTCGGCCAATCTGCGTGGGATCCCTGGCATATCAAAAGGGTGCCAGGCGAATATGTCCCAGTTCTCGCGCAGGAACGCTCGTAGTGCGGCGTCGACCATTGGGTCCGGTTATGCCCCGATGGAAGCTGTCTTCTTGGGGTCCGTCGGGTGGACTTGAAATTTCACTATTTCGTCTGCTGGTTCGAAGGAGGTGGATTTGGGCCGCTTATCAAGGATTACGTCGTCCCTATCTACCGTGGAGCATAGTGCGGTTAACTCTTCGGCCGCGAGGGCCTCGGATAGTGCCTCAAGGGCCAGGGATGCGGTTTTGTTTTCGGCGCGGAGGGCTATGTCTGGATCAGTAATGAGAGTGATAATACCGTTGGGCCCGGGCATCTTGAGCTTCATGTACCCGTAATGAGGTATAGCTTGGAAGTGCATAAATGTGTCTCACCCCAACAGGGCATGATATCCACTGTTGAAAGGGGCCACCTGGAAGGTTATCTCTTCAGACCAATAGTTCTCTGTGTGCCGAATACCACGTCAAGTGTAATTTTCCTTGTGCATCGCGCCTCCCGGCTAGGGATGATTCCTCGAAAGGTCGTATTACTTTGCTCGATGCGGCTCCTGTCTATTTCCATTTTATTGAGCGCGTCCTCGTAGATGAGGTTTAGCCTGCTGCCGCCGTCCATGAGCACTTTAGTGAGCCGAAAACCATCCACAATTGGATTGAGGACCAAGGCGGCTGGTGCTCGGACTGACCGGAATTTTGGTTCGTCACTGGCATTGAAAGTTATGGCCGTGTTGTTCCAGGGGTTTATTGCTGTGACTTGGCAGACTTCGGCGAGGTCGCGGAGTGCCCTTTTGCGCCGATTGTTTGAAGCAAAAGGCTCGAAGACTATCAATACTCTGAGGTCGTCGTCCTCCGGGTGGCGTTGCTCTGAGGTGTTTTTGGTGAGGATATCCTCGCCGCTCTTGGCCACCTGCCGGAGTATCCAACACACTCTAAGGCTATGGGTTGGTACGTTATCCGGTGTTGTGTGTATTTTGCATGGCCTATCGAGCCATCCCTCCAAAACAGTTCCACGTCCTGTGATGGGCTTAGTTTTCTTCACTATGGGGTCGGGTGCCCCGCGAGGGTGCATCCTTTTTGCCCGCCAGAGGGGTTGAGTGGAGACCGGTGGTTCCCAGCGAGCTGTCTGAGTTTTCCAAGCGCTTTCCATTGTGCAGTACTTCTGTACTATGGTTGCTAAGTCAGCGAAGTGTAATACGCGACGGTGGTTGATGGCGTTGAGGATTCCTTTGTCCGTGCAATTATTGCAGAATACTGAAATCGCGTCCTTGTCACGACAATCTTTAATCTTGTCTTTGACAAGAAGGAATCTGGCCCAAAAGTGATTGACTGCTTCCTGGGACTGCTGCCGTACGTACATGAGGTTGCATATATCCGGAGAACCAGAATTGCTCGGCGAATATTGCTTGTCGTGGGTGGGTGGCTTTAAATCTGAACCCTGACCCGATTTGGGGTCCGGTGTTTGAAAAACTTCCGATCTTATTAGTGCGGGCTCCGGGAGGTTAAATGATTTTCCAGGCTCGACACCCGATTCTAGGTTCGGAGGGTCGGGAGTGTCGTCCGCAGATAGGTATCTGGCTCTTCGTGCTCGGAGATCCGGACATAACTCGTCTTCAACATAGGGGAAGAGTTGTTGTTTTGCTCCTCCACGACGGCTATCTGATGGGTGATCGGCGGAGATTTGATTTCTCTTTGATCGGGTTTAAGCCCAATCTGATCATAGTCTGTAGCGACCCCCATGGCGGCGATGCAATCCAGGAGTTTGTTTAAAGACGGCAACTCTGCCGGATTCATCCGCTTGGAGTACTCAGTGTCAATACGGAGATGATTTTCGATGACATGAGAAGTCATCATTGGCTTGACAGCCGAACGGGCGGCCATGGTAAAGCCGCCCAGCCGGAGGGTCTGGCCTGAGGCCAGGGCTCTTCCGGAGGTGATACTATCCTTGATAACAAGGCGGGCCATCAATCCTGTCTTCGACGTCACAGTGGAACTCTCAATGAAAGCACCAATGTCGGTGTCAAAACCGGCGGATCTCGGGTAGGGGGTCCCGAACTGTACGTCTAAGGTGGATGGTAATAGGAGACGAGGAACACGATGTTTACCCAGGTTCGGGCCCTCTTGATGGAGGTAATACCCTACTTCCTGCTTGATTGATCTTGATGAATATGAGGATTACAAGAGTTGATCTACCACGAGATCGTAATGGCTAAACCCTAGAAGTCTAGCCTGTCTGATTATGATTGCCTCTATGGACTAAACCCTCCAGTTTATATAGACACCGGAGGGGCCTAGGGTTTTACAGAGTCAGTTTACAGAGGAAGGAATCTTCATATCCGGACGCCAAGCTTGCCGTCTACGCAAAGGAGAGTCCCATCTGGACACGGGAGGAAGTCTTCTATCATGAATCTTCATGGCCCAACAGTCCGGCCACGTTACATAGGCCGGACGCCCGTGGACCCCGTAATCCAGGACTCCCTCACCCGCCGCCTAGTGGGTCCCGCCGGCTATCTCGTACTTGGCCGACAGGCCGCGCCCGCCGTTGGCGGGTCCTGTCGACTACTGAGTACTGTGGCAATGCCACTGATGACGTGTGCTTTGTCGGGGGAGGCGTGGCTACAGTACCGCCGCCTGGCGGGCGTTCACTGTAGCCAGTCCCTGTCTCTTCTGATTAATGGCGCACAGACTTTGAGGGAGGGGGAGGGCCGCCTGCTAGGAGTCGGCCTCCCCCACGCCGACTAGTTGGGGCTCGCCGCCTTCTGGCTTCTGGCTGACATGTTGGGCTTGCCATCCGCAGGCCGTACCGACAGCCCGTAGTGGGGGCATGGCCTCCCCCGTTATGGGTGATGTCATGGGCTGCGTGGCAACAGTGCTGCGCCGGGCGGGGGATGTCTGCCTAGTACGCCGCACTGTGGCCAAGCTCTGCCCTGGATTCGGCTTGGCAGCCTACACTATAGCCACGCCCCGTCTCGTCGTCTTAATGTGGCGCAAACTTCAAGGGGGCCGAGGGGGGCCGCCTCCTAGGAGCCGGCCTCTCTAGAGGCCTCCTGGTAGGAGTCGGCCCAGCTCAAGGCGGTCTTCTGGGAACTGCCGCCCTCTAGCAGCCGGCCGCTTGGACCAGCCGGCCTTGAGAAGACGGCTCTTTGTCTTCGAGGCTTGAGGGGCGCAGCCAGCCCCGATGTCTTGAATCGCCATGGGGAGCAGATGAGGCTACCCATGGTCATTTATTCTGACATGGAGGTAGTGGTCGACAAATGTCGTCAAGATATGAATGGTTCTGAAACCGGACTATCAGACATTTGCTTCGTTGTTCAAGAGCAATGGCAGAATAAAGGGGAAGGTCATACTGCTCCATCAGATTCTACAGCCTGAAACACTCAGGTCAAATGACCTGTGCTTCTACACATCTGCTGGTGCGTTTATCTGCAAGGACTCTAAACTTCTATGCCAGTAGGCCTTTTGTTGTATGGTTGTAATTTATTTTGTTGTGATACAGCATTTATCGTGCTACCACAGGCCGTAGAAATTACGATGCTATTTTTGTATAATATAGGTTTATCTTAGTAATGTATTCGGCATCATCGATCTCCTTTGGGCCGAAAGCATCATCGGAGCCCAACAGGCCAACATTCATCGGGACCACAATTCCAATTGGGTGAAAACGATTATAGGTCGTAAAGGTAATGTAGCCCACTAAAAATATCTGGGCCTAAATCAGCATAAGCTTTCTTATTTTTGAGAAGGTTGTGCCCACAGTGGGCCTTTAATAGGCCTAAGCATAATTTGGTCCCATAGTAACAACACGTCGTTAACATGTGTAGATATCTCGCAGGCCTAATATGGCCCATAAATAACATGGGCCTTTAATAGGTCGAAAGTCAGATTGGGCCCATGATTGGGCCCTATTGGGCCTGAAATGTGCCAAATAACACACTGGTCATTAGCTGACCAACATGTATCTCACCTCATGGTGGCCCATTTACAATGCGGATCATTCACATGCTGAAATTCAGCCGGGCCGTAAATGCGCCGACCTACTACACGGGGCTTTACC
The DNA here is from genome assembly GCF_002575655.3 of Aegilops tauschii subsp. strangulata. Lineage (NCBI taxonomy): Eukaryota > Viridiplantae > Streptophyta > Magnoliopsida > Poales > Poaceae > Aegilops > Aegilops tauschii. Next base: position 364,301,784 of record NC_053035.3, on the reverse strand, counting down.
AGGCCGGAAGTGCGGTCGGGCTTGATTTGTATCAGCGATTATATGGGCCGTTAATAGGCCTGATGTGACGTTGGGCCACATATGGCCCATGGATTTCGTCCTACGTTAATAGGCCGAAAACACAACAAGCTGGAAGTGGCCCAAGTCTACAGTGGATCGTTAACAGGCCGAATGTCAGACATGGCCGAATATGACCCAATTCCTTCACGGTCTTTTATGGGCCGAAAGTTTTGTTGGGCAATAAATGGGCCCAAATGTAGCAGGACCTTTAACAGGCCGGAAACACACCGGACCGTAATTCGGCCCAAATACTTAGTGAACTGTTAACGGGTCAGAAGTGACCATGGGCCGCGATGATGAGAAATCTACAACGGACCGTTGACAGGGCGATTTGATACTATTCCTATGGGCTTTAACTGTAAATGGGGGATCTGCAAGCAGGCCGTTAATGGACCAGCCCTACTAATTTTGACTGGACCGGCCTTTTTAACCTAAATGGGCCGCTGTTAGTCCTTGCCACGTGTCAACGCATCATAGGTGCCTCCTGCCCATTGGGCGGTTGACATCTATCCCAATGTGGAGCTGACACGTGGTTTCTATGGCCAATGAGAAGTTTACACATGGAAAATCCCCATTGGCCCGGGATTTTAACGGGTTATCGGATCCAAACCAGAACCAGATAGCTTAACGGTGACCCGTTATGGTGGATGCCACGTGTTGGTTACCCTTGACGAAAGCACTTCCATGATGCGCCATTTATCGTCATGGAAGTGGACACTTCCATGATGATAATTTTGGTATTGTCATGGAACACTTCTACGACAGCACGGGTATGACTATCTTGATTCTGTCATAAAACGTGACCTACTATGACAAACACGTATCATCATGGAAGTGGGGTTTTTTTGTAGTGTATGTTGGGGAACGTAGTAATTTAAAAAAAATCCTACACACACACAGGATCATGGTGATGCATAGCAACGAGAGGGGAGAGTGTGTCCACATACCCTCGTAGACCAAAAGCGGAAGCGTTAGCACAACGCGGTTGATGTAGTCCTACGTCTTCACGATCCGACCGATCCAAGTACCGAACATACGGCACCTCCGAGTTCAGTACACATTCAGCTCGATGACATCCCTCGAACTCCGATCCAGCCGAGCTTTGAGGGAGAGTTCCGTCAGCACGACGGCGTGGTGACGGTGTTGATGATGCTACCGACGCAGGGCTTCGCCTAAGCACCGCTACAATATGATCGACGTGGAATATGGTGGAGGGGGCACCGCACACGGCTAAGAGATAAAGAGATCAATTGTTATGTCTATGAGGTGCCCCCTGGCCACGTATATAAAGGAGTGGAGGAGGGGGAGAGGGCAAGCCCCTATGGCGCGCCCTGGAGGAGTCCTACTCCCACCGGGAGTAGGATTCCTCCCCTTCCAAGTAGTAGGAGTAGGAGACAAGGAAGGGGAAGAGGGAAGAGAAGGAAGGAGGGGGCGCCGCCCCTCCCCCTAGTCCAATTCGGACTAGTCATTGGGGGGGGCGCGCGCGGCCTGCCTCTCTCTCTCTCCCCTAAAGCCCAATAAGGCCCATATACTTCTTCCCCCGTATTCCCGTAACTCCCCGGTACTCTGGAAAATACCCGAACCACTCGGAACCTTTCCAATGTCCGAATATACTCGTCCAATATATCGATCTTTATGTCTCGACCATTTCGAGACTCCTCGTCATGTCCCCGATCTCCTCCAGTACTCCGAACTACCTTCTGAACATCAAATCACATAAACTCATAATACAAATCGTCATCGAACGTTAAGCGTGCGGACCCTACGGGTTCGAGAACTATGTAGACATGACCGAGACACGTCTCCGGTCAATAACCAATAGCAGAACCTGGATGCTCATATTGGCTCCCCCATATTCTACGAAGATCTGTATCGGTCAAACCGCATAACAACATATGTTGTTCCCTTTGTCATCGGTATGTTACTTGCCCAAGATTCGATCGTTAGTATCTCAATACCTAGTTCAGTCTCGTTACCGGCAAGTCTCTTTACTCGTTCCGTAATGCATCATCCCGCAACTAACTCATTAGTCACAGTGCTTGCAAGGCTTATAGTGATGTGCATTACCGAGAGGGCCCAGAGATACCTCTCCGACAATCGGAGTGACAAATCCTAATCTCGAAATACGCCAACTCAACAAGTGCCTTCGGAGACACTTATTGAGTACCTTTATAATCACCCAGTTACGTTGTGACGTTTGGTAGCACACAAAGTGTTCTCCGGTAAACGGGAGTTGCATAATCTCATAGTCATAGGAACATGTATAAGTCATGAAGAAAGCAATAGCAACATACTAAACGATCAAGTGCTAAGCTAACGGAATGGGTCAAGTCAATCACATAATTCTCCTAATGATGTGATCCCGTTAATCAAATGTCAACTCATGTCTATGGTTAGGAAACTTAACCATCTTTGATTAACGAGCTAGTCAAGTAGAGGCATACTAGTGACACTATGTTTGTCTATGTATTCACACATGTATTATGTTTCCGGTTAATACAATTCTAGCATGAATAATAAACATTTATCATGAAATAAGGAAATAAATAATATCTTTATTATTGCCTCTAGGGCATAGTTCCTTCAGTCTCCCACTTGCACTAGAGTCAATAATCTAGTTCACATCGCCATGTGGTTTAACATCAATAGTTCACATCGTTATGTGGTTAACACCCATAGTTCACATCGACATGTGACCAACACCCAAAGGGTTTACTAGAGTCAGTAATCTAGTTCACATCGCTATGTGATTAACACCCAAAGAGTACTAAGGTGTGATCATGTTTTGCTTGTGAGATAATTTTAGTCAACGGGTTTGTCACATTCAGATCCGCAAGTATTTTGCAAATTTCTATGTCTACAATGCTCTGCACGGAGCTACTCTAGCTAATAGCTCCCACTGTCAATATGTATCTAGATCGAGACTTACAGTCATCCAGATCGTTGTCAAAGCTTGCATCGACGTAACTCTTTATGACGAACCTTTTGTCACCTCCATAATCGAGAAACATATCCTTATTCCACTAAGGATAATTTTGACCGTTGTCCAGTGATCTACTCCTAGATCACTATTGTACTCCCTTGCCAAACTCAGTGTAGGGTTTACAATAGATCTGGTACACAGCATGGCATACTTTATAGAACCTATGGCTGAGGCATAGGGAATGACTTTCATTCTCTTTCTATCTTCTGCCGTGGTCGGGCTTTGAGTCTTACTCAACTTCACAGCTTGCAACACAGGCAAGAACTCATTCTTTGACTGTTCCATTTTGCACTACTTCAAAAACTTGTCAAGGTATGTACTCATTGAAAAAACTTATCAAGCGTCTTGATCTATCTCTATAGATCTTGATGCTCAATATGTCAGCAGATTCACCGAGGTCTTTCTTTGAAAAAACTTCTTTCAAACACTCATTTATGCTTTCCAGAAAATTCTACATTATTTCCGATCATCAATATGTCATTCACATATACTTATCAGAAACGTTGTAGTGCTCCCACTCACTTTCTTGTAAATACAGGCTTCACCGCAAGTCTGTATAAAACTATATGCTTTGATCAACTCATCAAAGCGTATATTCCTACTCCGAGATGCTTGCACCAGTCCATAGATGGATCGCTGGAGCTTACATATTTTGTTAGCACCTTTAGGATCGACAAAACCTTCTGGTTGCATCATATACAACTCTTCTTTAAGTAATCCATTAAAGAATACAGTTTTGACATCCATTTGCCAGATTTCATATAATGTGGCAATTGCTAACATGATTCGGACAGACTTTTAAGCATCAATACGAGTGAGAAAATCTCATCGTAGTCAACACCTTGAATTTGTCGAAAACATTTTTGCGACAATTCGAGCTTTATAGATAGTAACACTACTATCAGTGTCTATCTTCCTCTTGAAGATCCATTTATTCTTAATGACTCGCCGATCATCCAGCAAGTCAATCAAAGTCCATACTTTGTTCTCATACATGGATCCCATCTCAGATTTCATGGCCTCAAGCCATTCGCGGAATCTGGGCTCATCATCGCTTCCTCATAGTTCGTAGGTTCGTCATGGTCTAGTAACATGATTTCTAGAAAGGATTACCGTACCACTCTGGTGCGGACCATGCTCTGGCTGTCCTACGAGGTTCGGTAGTAACTTGATCTGAAGTTTCATGATCATCATCATTAGCTTCCTCACTAATTGGTGTAGAGATCACTAGAACTGATTTCTGTGATGAACTACTTTCCAATTCGGGAGAAGGTACAATTACCTTATCAAGTTCTACATTCCTCCCATTCACTTCTTTCGAGAGAAACTTCTTCTCTAGAAAGGATCCACTTTTAGCAATAAAGATATTGTCTTTCGGATCTGTGATAGAAGGTGTACCCAACAGTTTCTTTTGGGTATCCTATGAAGACGCACTTTTCCAATTTAGGTTTGTGCTTATCTGGCTGAAACTTTTTCACATAAGCATCACAACCCCAAACTTTAAGAAATGATAGCTTAGGTTTCTAGTCAAACCATAGTTCACACGGTGTCCTCTCAACGGATTAGATGGTGCCCTATATAATGTGAATGTAGCTGTCTCTAATGCACAACCCCAAAACGATAGTGGCAAATCGATAAGAGACATCATAGGTTGCACTATATCCAATAAAGTACGGTTATGACGTCCGGACACACCATTATATTGTGGTGTTCCAGGTGGCATGAATTTGTGAAACTATTTCACATTGTTTTAGTTGAAGACCAAACACGTAACTCAAATATTCATCTCCTGTAAAATAAGGATTAGGAATTAATTTGGGTTGCGCTATATCTATCAAAGAGTATACAATAATTATGGATTTGGTAAATCAAGGCTCCGTAAGATCCCATAGAGTAGAAATGGAATAAGTCATGTGACATGATCCAGTTCTCTATTTATTACACTTACCTTTTTATTATAGTATGGAAATGCATCTCAGTTGGTAGAGCTCCGCTCTTGCAATTGGGTCGTTGCGATTACGGGTTGGCTGTCTAATTGTCCAGGCGGTAATGATAGTATCTTGTACCTGAACCGGTGTACTATCCGAGGTATTTCTGTAAGTCCTCAAAATGGGATGACGGAAAAAAATTTGAAAATTTGAAAATTCACTTCTTTATTTTATTAATTTAGGATCCAGAAGAAGTAGTTTTTCTTTGATCCATATCTTATTTTAATTACCACTGCTTAGCTTTCAATTTGCCTCTGACCATCAAATTAAATGTAATTGGAAGTAACCAATTAGGTTTACGACGAAACCTAGAAATCGATCACTGATCCAATTTGACTTCCGCGTAAAAAATAATCACAGAAATCTAAACATTTATCGATCCATCCATAAGGTAGATCGGCGGCTACTCCTCCGATGGCTTTAATTTGAGCCGCGGATCCTACTCTGGAAACAGAAATACCCACATTAATAGCGGGTCGAATTCCGGCATTGAACGATCAGATCGTAGAAACTTTATTTTCTTGTTATGATGATTTTCCACTTCACTCTGAAATTCTTTGAACTTTTTAAATGTTTTAGACTTATGTATCATCAAGTAGATATACCCATATCTGCTCAAATCATATGTGAAGGTCAGAGAATAATGATACCCGCCGCGAGCCTCAACACTCATCGGACTGCATACATCAGTATGTATTATTTCCAACAAGTTTGTTCCTCGCTCCATTGTTCCGGAGAACGGAGTCTTAGTCATCTTGCCCATGAGGCATGGTTCGCAAGCATCAAGTGATTCCAAAAGCCCATCAGCATGGAGTTTCTTCATGCGCTTTACACCAATATGACCCAAACTGCAGTGCCACAAATAAGTTGCACTATCATTATTAACTTTCCATCTTTTGGCTTCATTATTATGAATATGTGTATCACTACGATCGAGATCCAACAAACCAATTTCATTGGGTGTATAACCATAGAAGGTTTTATTCATGTAAACAGAACAACAATTATTCTCTAACTTAAATGAATAACCGTATTGCAATAAACATGATAAAATCATATTCATGCTCAACGGAAACACCAAATAACACTTATTTAGGTTCAACACTAATCCCGAAAGTATAGGGAGTGTGCGAAGATGATCCTATCAATCTTGGAACTACTTCCAACACACATCGTCACTTCACCCTTAACTAGTCTATGTTCATTCTGCAACTCCCGTTTCGAGTTACTAATCTTAGCAACTGAACTAGTGTCAAATACTGAGGGGTTGCTATAAACACTAGTAAAGTACACATCAATAACATGTATATCAAATATACCTTTGTTCACTTTGCCATCCTTCTTATCCGCCAAATACTTGGGGCATTTCCGCTTCCAGTGACCAATCCCTTTGCAGTAGAAGCACTCAGTCTCAGGCTTAGATCCAGACTTGGGTTTCTTCACTTGAGCAGCAACTTGCTTGCCGTTCTTCTTGAAGTTCCCCTTCTTCCCTTTGCCCTTTTCTTCAAACTAGTGGTCTTGTAACCATCAACACTTGATGCTTTTCTTGATTTCTACCTTCATTGATTTCAGCATCGCGAAGAGCTTTGGGAATCGTTTCTGTTATCCCTTGCATATTATAGTTCATCACGAAGTTCTAGTAACTTGCTGATAGTGACCAGAGAACTCTGTCAATCACTATCTTATCTAGAAGATTAACTCCCACTTGATTCAAGTGATTGTAGTACTCAGACATTCTGAGCACATGCTCACTAGCTGAGCAATTCTCCTCCATCTTGTAGGCAAAGTACTTGTCAAAGGTCTCATACCTTTCGACATGGGCATGAGTTTGAAATACTAATTTCAACTCTTGGAACATCTCATATGCTCTGTGGCGTTCAAAACGTCTTTGAAACCCTGATTCTAAGCCATAAAGCATGGTGCACTAAACTATCAAGTAGTCATCATATCGATCTTGCCAAACGTTCATAACGTCTGCATCTGCTCCTGCAATCGGTCTGTCACCTAGCGGTGCATCAAGGACATAATTCTTCTGTGCAACAATGAGGATAATCCTCAGATCACGAATCCAATCCGCATCATTGCTACTAACATCTTTCTGAAGGAAATATGCCCTAGAGGCAATAATAAAGTTATTATTCATTTCCTTATATCATGATAAATGTTTATTATTCATGCTAGAATTGTATTAACCGGAAACTTGATACATGTGTGAATACATAGACAAACAGAGTGTCACTAGTATGCCTCTACTTGACTAGCTCGTTAATCAAAGATGGTTATGTTTCCTAGCCATAGACATAAGTTGTCATTTGATTAACGAGATCACCTCATTAGGAGAATGACGTGATTGACTTGACCCATTCCGTTAGCTTAGCACTCGATCGTTTAGTATGGTGCTATTGCTTTCTTCATGACTTATACATGTTCCTCTGACTATGAGATTATGCAACTCCCGTTTACCGGAGGAACACTTTGTGTGCTACCAAACGTCACAACGTAAATGGGTGATTATAAAGGTGCTCTACAGGTGTCTCCAAAGGTACTTGTTGGGTTGGCGTATTTCGAGATTAGGATTTGTCACTCCGATTGTCGGAGAGATATCTCTGGGCCCACTCGGTAATGCACATCACTATAAGCCTTGCAAGCATTGTGACTAATGAGTTAGTTGCAGGATGATGTGTTACGGAACGAGTAAAGAGACTTGCCGGTAACAAGATTGAACTAGGTATCGAGATATCGACGATCAAATCTCGGGCAAGTAACATACCGGTGACAAAGGGAACAACGTATGTGGTTATGCGGTCTGACCGATAAAGATCTTCGTAGAATATGTGGGAGCCAATATGGGCATCCAGGTCACGTTATTGGTTATTGACCGGAGACGTGTCTCGGTCATGTCTACATAGTTCTCGAACCCGTAGGGTCCGCACGCTTAAAGTTACGATGACAGTTTTATTATGAGTTTATGTATGTTGATGTACCGAAGGAGTTCGGAGTCCCGGATGAGATCGGGGACATGACGAGGAGTCTCGAAATGGTCGAGACGTACAGATCGATATATTGGACGACTATATTCGGACTTCGGAAAGGTTCCGAGTGATTCGGGTATTTTTCGGAGTACTGGAGAGTTACGGGAATACGTATTGGGCCTTATTGGGCCATACGGGAAAGAAGGAAAAGGGCCTCAAGGGTGGCCGCACCCCTCCCCTTGTCTGGTCCGAATTGGACTAGGGAAGGGGGGTGCCCCCTTCCTTCCTTCTCTTTTTCCCTTCCTCTTTTCCTATTCCATATGGGAGGTGGAATCCTAATAGGACTAGGGAGTCCTAGTAGGACTCCACACTTGGTGCGCCCCCTCCTAGGGCCGGCCTCCTCCTCCCTTTCTCCTTTATATACGGGGGCAGGGGGCACTCCATGGACACAACAATTGATCCTTGAGATCTCTTAGCCGTGTGCGGTGCCCCTCTCCACCATATTACACCTCGATAATACCGTTGCGGAGCTTAGGCAAAGCCCTGCGTCGGTGGAACATCATCATCGTCACCACGCCGTCGTGCTGACGAAACTCTCCCTCAACACTCGGCTGGATCGGAGTTCGAGGGACGTCATCGAGCTGAACGTGTGTAGAACTCGGAGGTGCCGTGCGTTCGGTACTTGATCGGTCGGATCGTGAAGACGTACGACTACATCAACCGCGTTGTGATAACGCTTCCGCTGTCGGTCTACGAGGGTACGTGGACAACACTCTCCCCTCTCGTTGCTATGCATCACCATGATCTTGCATGTGCGTAGGAATTTTTTTGAAATTACTACGTTCCCCAACAGTGGTATCAGAGCCAAGTTTTATGCGTTGATGCTATGCACGAGTAGAACACAAGTGAGTTGTGGGCGATATAAGTCATACTGCTTACCAGCTTGTCATACTTTGGTTCAGCGGTATTGTGAGATGAAGCGGCCCGGACCGACATTACGCGTACGCTTACGCGAGACTGGTTTCACCGTTGCGAGCACTCGTTGCTTAAAGGTGACTGGCGGGTGTATGTCTCTCTCACTTTAGTTGAACCGAGTGTGGCTACGCCCGGTCCTTACGAAGGTTAAAACAGCACCAACTTGACAAACTATCGTTGTGGTTTTGATGCGTAGGTAAGAACGGTTGTTGCTAAGCCTGTAGCAGCCACGTAAAACTTGCAACAACAAAGTAAAGGACGTCTAACTTGTTTTTGCAGGGCATGTTGTGATGTGATATGGTCAAGACATGATGTGATATAATTTGTTGTATGAGATGATCATGTTTTGTAACCGAGTTATCGGCAACTGGCAGGAGCCATATGGTTGTCGCTTTATTGTATGAGATGCAATCACCATGTAATAGTTTTACTTTATCACTAAGCGGTAGCGATAGTTGTAAAAGCAAATAGTTGGCGAGACGACAACAATACTACGATGGAGATCAAGGTGTCGCGCCGGTGACGATGGTGATCATGACGATGCTTCGGAGATGGAGATCACAAGCACAAGATGATGATGGCCATATCATATCACTTATATTGATTGCATGTGATGTTAATCCTTTATGCATCTTATCTTGCTTTGTTTGACGGTAGCATTATAAGATGATCCTTCACTAAATTATCAAAGTATAAGTGTTCTCCCTGAGTATGCACCGTTGCGAAAGTTCTTCGTGCTGAGACACCACGTGATGATCGGGTGTGATAGGCTCTACGTTCAAATACAACGGGTGCAAAACAGTTGCACACGCGGAATACTCAGGTTAAACTTGACGAGCCTAGCATATAACAGATATGGCCTCGGAACACGGAGACCGAAAGGTCGAGCGTGAATCATATAGTAGATATGATCAACATAGTGATGTTCACCGTTGAAACTACTCCATCTCACGTGATGATCGGACATGGTTTAGTTGATATGGATCACATGATCACTTAGAGGATTAGAGGGATGTCTATCTAAGTGGGAGTTCTTAAGTAATATGATTAATTGAACTTAAATTTATCATGAACTTAATCCTGATAGTATTTGCAAATTATGTTATAGATCAATAGCTCGCATTGTTGCTTCCCTGTGTTTATTTTTGATATGTTCCTAGAGAAAATTATGTTGAAAGATGTTAGTAGCAAAGATGCGGATTGGATCCGTGATCTGAGGATTATCCTCATTGCTGCACAGAAAAATTATGTCCTTGATGCACCGCTAGGTGACAGACCTATTGCAGGAGCAGATGCAGACGTTATGAACGTTTGGCTAGCTCAATATGATGAGTACTTGATAGTTTAGTGCATCATGCTTAACGGCTTAGAATCGGGACTTCAAAGACGTTTTGAACGTCATGGATCATATGAGATGTTCCAGGAGTTGAAGTTAATATTTCAAGCAAATACCCGAGTTGAGAGATATGAAGTCTCCAACAAGTTCTATAGCTAAAAGATGGAGGAGAATCGCTCAACTAGTGAGCATGTGCTCGGATTGTCTGGGTACTACAATTGCTTGAATCAAGTGGGAGTTTATCTTCCAGATAAAATAGTGATTGACAGAATTCTCTAGTCACCATCACCAAGTTAGTAGAACTTCGTGATGAACTATAGTATGCAAGGGATGACGAAAGTAATTCCCGAGCTCTTCGTGATGCTGAAATCGACGAAGGTAGAAATCAAGAAAAACATCAAGTGTTGATGGTTGACGAGACCACTTCAAGTGTTGATGGTTGACGAGACCACTAGTTTCAAGAAAAGGGCAAAGGGAAGAAGGGGAACTTCAAAAAGAGCGGCAAGCAAGTTGCTACTCAAGTGAAGAAGCCCAAGTCTGTACCTAAGCCTGAGACTAAGTGCTTCTACTGCAAAGGGACTGGTCAACTGGAAGCGGAACTACCCCAACTATTTGGTGGATAAGAAGGATGGCAAAGTTAACAAAGGTATATTGGATATACATGTTATTGATGTGTACTTTACTAGTGTTTATAGCAACCCCTCGGTATTTGATACTGGTTCAGTTGCTAAGAGTAGTAACTCGAAACGAGAGTTGCAGAATAAACAGAGACTAGTAAAAGGCGAGGTGACGATGTGTGTTGGAAGTAGTTCCAAGATTGATATGATCATCATCGCACACTCCCTACACTTTCGGGATTAGTGTTGAAACTAAATAAGTGTTATTTGGTGTTTGCGTTGAGCATGAATATGATTTGATCATGTTTATTGCAATACGGTTATTCATTTAACTTAGAGAACAATTGTTGTTCTGTTTACATGAATAAAAACCTTCTATGGTCATACACACCAACGAAAATGGTTTGTTGGATCTTGATCGTAGTGATACACATATTCATAATAATGAAGCCAAAAGATGCAAAGTTAATAATGATAGTGCAACTTATTTGTGGCACTGCCGTTTAGGTCATATTGGTGTAAAGCGCGTGAAGAAACTCCATACTGATGGGATTTTGGAATCACTTGATTATGAATCACTTGATGCTTGCGAACCGTGCCTCATGGGCAAGATGACTAAAACGCCGTTCTCCGGAACTATGGAGAGAGCAACAGATATGTTGGAAATCATACATACAGATGTATGTGGTCCGATGAATATTGAGGCTCGTAGCAGGTATCATTATTTTCTGACCTTCACAGATGATTTGAGCAGATATGGGTATATCTACTTAATGAAACAAGAGTCTGAAACATTTGAAAAGTTCATATAATTTCAGAGTGAAGAAGAAAATCATCGTAACAAGAAAATAAAGTTTCTATGATCTGATTGTGGAGAAGAGTATTTAAGTTACGAGTTTGGCCTTCAGTTAAAACAATGTGGAATAGTTTCACAAATTCATGCCACCTGGAACACCACAGCATAATGGTGTGTCCGAACGTTATAACCGTACTTTATTGGATATAGTGCAATCTATGATGTCTCTTACCAATTTACCACTAATCGTTTTGGGGGTTATGCATTAGAGACAGCTGCATTCACGTTAAATAGGGCACCATCAAAATCCGTTGAGACGACGCCTTATGAACTGTGGTTTGGCAAGAAACCAAAGTTGTCGTTTCTTAAAATTTGGGGTTGCGATGCTTATGTGAAAAAGTTTCATCTTGATAAGCTCAAACCCAAATCGGAGAAATGTGTCTTCATAGGATACCCAAAGGAGACAGTTGGGTACACCTTCTATCACAGATCCGAAGGCAAGACATTCGTTGCTAAGTATGGATCCTTTCTAGAGAAGGAGTTTCTCTCGAAAGATGTGAGTGGGAGGAAAGTAGAACTTCATGAGGTAACTGTACCTGCCCCCTTATTAGAAAGTAGTTCATCACAGAAATCTGTTCCTGTGACTCCTACACCAATTAGTGAGGAAGTTAATGATGATGATCATGTAACTTCAGATCAAGTTACTACCAAACCTCGTAGGTAAACCAGAGTAAGATCCGCACCAGAGTGGTACGGTAATCCTGTTCTGGAGGTTATGATACTAGACCATGACGAACCTACGAACTATGAAGAAGCGATGGTGAGCCCAGATTCCGCAAAATGGCTTGAGGCCATGAAATCTGAGATGAGATCCATGTATGAAGAACAAAGTATGGACTTTGGTTGACTTGCCCGATGATTGGCAAGCCATAGAAAATAAATGGATCTTCAAGAGGAAGACGGACGCTGATAGTAGTGTTACTATCTACAAAGCTAGAATTGTCGCAAAAAGGTTTTCGACAAGTTCAAGATGTTGACTACGATGAGAGTTTCTCACTCGTATCTATGCTTAAGTCTGTCCGAATCATGTTAGCAATTGCCGCATTTTATGAAATCTGGCAAAGGGATAAACAAAACTGCATTCCTTGATGGATTTATTAAAGAAGAGTTATATATGATACAACCAGAAGGTTTTGTCAATCCTAAAGGTGCTAACAAAATATGCAAGCTCCAGCGATCCATCAATGGACTGGTGCAAGCATCTCAGAGTTGGAATATACGCTTTGATAAGTTGATCAAAGCATATAGTTGTATACAGACTTGCGGTGAAGCCTGTATTTACAAGAAAGTGAGTGGGAGCACTACAACATTTCTGATAAGTATATGTGAATGACATATTGTTAATTAGAAATGATGTAGAATTATTCTGCAAAGCATAAAGGAGTGTTTGAAAGGAGTTTTTTCAAAGATAGACCTCGGTGAAGCTGCTTACATATTGAGCATCAAGATCTATAGAGATAGATGAAGACGCTTGATAAGTTTTTCAATGAGTACATACCTTAACAAGATTTTGAAGTAGTTCAAAATAGAACAGTCAAATAAAGAGTTCTTGCCTGTGTTACAAGGTGTGAAATTGAGTAAAGACTCAAAGCCCGACCACGGCAAAAGATAGAAAGAGAATGAAAGTCATTCCCTATGCCTTGGCCATAGGTTCTATAAAGTATGCCATGCTGTGTACCAGATCTATTGTATACCCTACACTGATTTTGGCAAGGGAGTACAATAGTGATCTAGGAGTAGATCACTGGACAGCGGTCAAAATTATCCTTAGTGGAATAAGGAAATGTTTCTCGATTATGGAAGTGACAAAAGGTTCGTCGTAAAGGGTTACGTCGATGCAAGTTTTGACACTAATCTAGATGACTCTAAATCTCGGTCTAGATACATATTGAAAGTGGGAGCAATTAGCTAGAGTAGCTCCATGCAGAGCATTGTAGACATAGAAATTTGCGAAATACTTACGGATCTGAATGTGACAGACCCGTTGACTAAAATTATCTCACAAGCAAAACATGATCACACCTTAGTACTCTTTGGGTGTTAATCACATAGCGATGTGAACTAGATTACTGACTCTAGTAAACCCTTTGGGTGATGGTCACATGACGATGTGAACTATGGGTGTTAATCACATGATGATGTGAACTATTGATGTTAAATCACATGGCGATGTGAACTAGATTGTTGACTCTAGTGCAAGTGGGAGACTGAAGGAAATATGCCCTAGAGGCAATAATAAAGTTATTATTCATTTCCTTATATCATGATAAATGTTTATTATTCATGCTAGAATTGTATTAACCGGAAACTTGATACATGTGTGAATACATAGACAAACAGAGTGTCACTAGTATGCCTCTACTTGACTAGCTCGTTAATCAAAGATGGTTATGTTTCCTAGCCATAGACATAAGTTGTCATTTGATTAACGAGATCACCTCATTAGGAGAATGACGTGATTGACTTGACCCATTCCGTTAGCTTAGCACTCGATCGTTTAGTATGTTGCTATTGCTTTCTTCATGACTTATACATGTTCCTCTGACTATGAGATTATGCAACTCCCATTTACCGGAGGAACACTTTTTGTGCTACCAAACGTCACAACGTAAATGGGTGATTATAAAGGTGCTCTACAGGTGTCTCCAAAGGTACTTGTTGGGTTGGCGTATTTCGAGATTAGGATTTGTCACTCCGATTGTCAGAGAGATATCTCTGGGCCCACTCGGTAATGCACATCACTATAAGCCTTGCAAGCATTGTGACTAATGAGTTAGTTGCAGGATGATGTGTTACGGAACGAGTAAAGAGACTTGCCGGTAACGAGATTGAACTAGGTATCGAGATACCGACGATCAAATCTCGGGCAAGTAACATACCGGTGACAAAGGGAACAACGTATGTTGTTATGCGGTCTGACCGATAAAGATCTTCGTAGAATATGTGGGAGCCAATATGGGCATCCAGGTCCTGCTATTGGTTATTGACCAGAGACGTGTCTCGGTCATGTCTACATAGTTCTCGAACCCGTAGGGTCCGCACGCTTAAAGTTATGATGACAGTTTTATTATGAGTTTATGTATGTTGATGTACCGAAGGAGTTCGGAGTCCCGGATGAGATCGGGGACATGACGAGGAGTCTCGAAATGGTCGAGACGTAAAGATCGATATATTGGACGACTATATTCGGACTTCGGAAAGGTTCCGAGTGATTCGGGTATTTTTCGGAGTACCGGAGAGTTACGGGAATACGTATTGGGCCTTATTGGGCCATACGGGAAAGAAGGAAAAGGGCCTCAAGGGTGGCCGCACCCCTCGCCTTGGTCTGGTCCGAATTGGACTAGGGAAGGGGGGCGCCCCCTTCCTTCCTTCTCTTTTTCCCTTCCTCTTTTCCTATTCCATATGGGAGGTGGAATCCTACTAGGACTAGGGAGTCCTAGTAGGACTCCACACTCGGTGCGCCCCCTCCTAGGGTCGGCCTCCTCCTCCCTTTCTCCTTTATATACGGGGGCAGGGGGCACCCCATGGACACAACAATTGATCTTTGAGATCTCTTAGCCGTGTGCGGTGCCCCTCTCCACCATATTACACCTCGATAATACCGTTGCGGAGCTTAGGCGAAGCCCTGCGTCGGTGGAACATCATCATCGTCACCACGCCGTCGTGCTGACGAAACTCTCCCTCAACACTCGGCTGGATCGGAGTTCGAGGGACGTCATCGAGCTGAACGTGTGTAGAACTCGGAGGTGCCGTGCGTTCGGTACTTGATCGGTCGGATCGTGAAGACGTACGACTACATCAACCGCGTTGTGATAACGCTTCCGCTGTCGGTCTACGAGGGTACGTGGACAACACTCTCCCCTCTCGTTGCTATGCATCACCATGATCTTGCGTGTGCGTAGGAATTTTTTTGAAATTACTACGTTCCCCAACACTTTCAACTTAGTTTTCTCTAGGAACATATCAAAAATGAAACAGGGGAGCTAAACGCGAGCTATTGATCTACAACATAGATATGCTAATACTACCAGGACTAAGTTCATGATAAATTTAAAGTTCAATTAATCATATTACTTAAGAACTCCCACTTAGATAGACATCCCTCTAATCATCTAAGTGATCATGTGATCCATATCAACTAAACCATGTCCGATCATCACGTGAGATGGAGTAGTTTTCAATGGTGAACATCACTATGTTGATCATATCTACTATATGATTCACGCTCGACCTTTCGGTCTCCAGTGTTCCGAGGCCATATCTGCATATGCTAGGCTCGTCAAGTTTAACCTGAGTATTCCGTGTGTGCAACTGTTTTGCACCCGTTATATTTGAACGTAGAGCCTATCACACCCGATCATCACGTGGTGTCTCAGCACGAAGAACTTTCACAACGGTGCATACTCAGGGAGAACACTTATACCTTGAAATTTAGTGAGAGATCATCTTATAATGCTACCGTCGATGTAAGCAAAATAAGATGCATAAAAGATAAACATCACATGCAATCAATATAAGTGATATGATATGGCCATCATTATCTTGTGCTTGTGATCTCCATCTCCGAAGCACCGTCATGATCACCATCGTCACCGGCGCGACACCTTGATCTCCATCGTAGCATAGTTGTCGTCTCGCCAACTATTGCTTCTACGACTATTGCTACCGCTTAGTGATAAAGTAAAGCAATTACAGGGCGATTGCATTGCATACAATAAAGCGACAACCATATGGCTCCTGCCAGTTGCCGATAACTCGGTTACAAAACATGATCATCTCATACAATAAATATAGCATCATGCCTTGACCATATCACATCACAATATGCCCTGCAAAAACAAGTTAGATGTCCTCTACTTTGTTGTTGCAAGTTTTACGTGGTTGCTACGGGCTGAGCAAGAACCGTTCTTACCTACGCATCAAAACCACAACGATAGTTCGTCAAGTTAGTGCTGTTTTAACCTTCTCAAGGACCGGGCGTAGCCACACTCGGTTCAACTAAAGTTGGAGAAACTGACACCCACCAGCCACCTGTGTGCAAAGCACGTCGGTAGAACTAGTCTTGCGTAAGCGTACGCGTAATGCCGGTCCGGACCGCTTCATCCAACAATACTGCCGAACCAAAGTGTGACATGCTGGTAAGTAGTATGACTTGTATCGCCCACAACTCACTTGTGTTCTACTCGTGCATATAACATCTACGCATAAAACCTGGCTCGGATGGCACTGTTGGGGAAGGTAGTAATTTCAAAAAAATTCCTACGCACACACAGGATCATGGTGATGCATAGCAACGAGAGGGGAGAGTGTGTCCACGTACCCTCGTAGACCGAAAGCGGAAGCGTTAGCACAACGCGGTTGATGTAGTCGTATGTCTTCACGATCCGACCGATCCAAGTACCGAACATACGGCACCTCCGAGTTTAGCACACGTTCAGCTCGATGACGTCCCTCGAACTCCGATCAAGCCGAGCTTTGAGGGAGAGTTCCGTCAGCACGACGGCGTGGTGATGGTGTTGATGATGCTACCGACGCAGGGCTTCGCCTAAGCACCGCTACGATATGATCGAGGTGGAATATGGTGGAGGGGGGCACCGCACACGGCTAAGAGATCGAGAGATCAATTGTTGTGTCTATGGGGTGCCCCCTGGCCACGTATATAAAGGAGTGGAGGAGGGGGAGAGGGCCGGCCCCTATGGCGCTCCCTGGAAGAGTCCTACTCCCACCGGGAGTAGGATTCCTCCCCTTCCAAGTAGTAGGAGTAGGAGACAAGGAAGGGGAAGAGGGAAGAGAAGGAAGGAGGGGGTGCCGCCCCTCCCCCTAGTTCAATTCGGACTAGTCATTGTGGGGGCGTGCGGCCTGCCTCTCTCTCTCCCCTAAAGCCCAATAAGGCCCATATACTTCTTCCCCCGTATTCCCGTAACTCCCCGGTACTCCGGAAAATACCCGAACCACTCGGAACCTTTCCGATGTCCGAATATAGTCGTCCAATATATCGATCATTACGTCTCGACCATTTCGAGACTCCTCGTCATGTCCCCGATCTCATCCAGGACTCCGAACTACCTTCGGTACATCAAATCACATAAAAATCGTCACCGAACATTAAGCGTGCGGACCCTACGGGTTCGAGAACTATGTAGACATGACCGAGACACCTCTCCGGTCAATAACCAATAGCGGAACCTGGATGCCCATATTGGCTCCCACATATTCTACCCCTTTGTCATCGGTATGTTACTTGCCCAAGATTCGATCGTCGGTATCTCAATACCTAGTTCAATCTCGTTACCGGCAAGTCTCTTTACTCGTTCCGTAATGCATCATCCCGCAACTAACTCATTAGTCACATTGCTTGCAAGGCTTATAGTGATGTGCATTACCGAGAGGGCCCAGAGATACCTCTCCGACAATCGGAGTGACAAATCCTAATCTCGAAATACGCCAACTCAACAAGTACCTTCGGAGACACCTATAGAGTGCCTTTATAATCACCCAGTTACGTTGTGACGTTTGGTAGCACACAAAGTGTTCCTCCGGTAAACGGGAGTTGCATAATATCATAGTCATAGGAACATGTATAAGTCATGAAGAAAGCAATAGCAACATACTAAACGATCAAGTGCTAAGCTAACGGAATGGGTCAAGTCAATCACATCATTCTCCTAATGATGCGATCCCATTAATCAAACGTCAACTCATGTCTATGGTTAGGAAACTTAACCATCTTTGATTAACGAGCTAGTCAAGTAGAGGCATACTAGTGACACTATGTTTGTCTATGTATTCACACATGTATTATGTTTCCGGTTAATACAATTCTAGCATGAATAATAAACATTTATCATGAAATAAGGAAATAAATAATAACTTTATTATTGCCTCTAGGGCATATTTCCTTCAGTGTATGGTGCCCTCCATGTCGTGCAAGTGTGAGGTATCCCTGCTATAGGGTGTTGCAATACGTTTGTAATTCGCTTATAGTGGGTGGCGAGAGTGACAGAAGCTTATACCCGAGTAAGGGGGTTGTTGCGTATGGGAGTAAAGAGGACTTGATACTTAATGCTATGGTTGGGTTTTACCTTAAAGATCTTTGGTAGTTGTGGATGCTTGCTAGAGTTCCAATCATAAGTGCATATGATTCAGGTACGGAAAGTATGTTAGCTCATGCCTCTCCCTCATATAAAATTCCAATAATGATTACTGGTCTAGTTATCGATTGCCTATGGACAAAATACTTCTCTTGTGTTATAAAAATCTTTCTACTAAACAACTAAATTTTATTATCTCGCAAAGTACTCCTAGTTTTATTCTCCCAAATTAGTTCTAGCATCACACCTACAAAATAGTTTCATACTTGTTCTAGGTAAAGCGAACGTAAAGTGTGCGTAGAGTTGTATTGGTGGTCGATAGAACTTGAAGGGAATATAAATCCTACCTTTAGCTCCTCGTTGGGTTCGGCACCCTTATTTATCGAAAAAGCTACAATTTATCCCCTATACTTGTGGGTTATGAAGGTTGTCATGCGCTATTTGTTTTTGGATGTGCAAGCTCTTAATGCAAAGGAACGTCACTTTATATTGCCCCTTGTGATACCAACCTTTATTATGCAGTCCGTCGCTTTTATTTCTTTAGCATCACAAGATCGTACAAAGCTTATTTTCCCTTACAATAAAAGATCATACATATTTAGAAGCAATTTTTATTGCTTTGTGCGCTGATGACAACTTACTTGAAGGATCTTATTCAATCCATAGGTAGATATAGTGTACTCTCATGACATGAAACTGGGTTTAAGAGTTTTTGGATGCACAATTACTATTTCTACTTGGTGCGGATTTTTGCTAGCAAAGATATTGAGCAAGCACCACATGTTGGAGGATCTACAATATAAGTTCTATGTGAATATAAGCAAACATAATTCATTTTGTTGTCTTCCTTGTCCAACGTCAACAATTTGGCATAGCATATTTAACGGGGGCTCACAATCATAAAAGATGTCCAAGATAGTATATTTATATGTGAATATTCTCTCTCCTTATTAATCTTTCATGAATTGCATCATTGACCAATTCTATGTTTGTTAACTTCCAATAACTTCTACCAGTTACACTTTTCTTTATGTGATGTCATTACTTTCCATGAAATTAGCATATGATCTTTTTCATTGTTTTCGTTGCTAAGATTGAAACATGAAAATAAAGAAGCAAAACTCAAACTAGTCTTTATTATATAGATCTCAACTCGATTACATATATAGATAAATCACGAAACTAGCACTCGAAAATAGGTCATACTAAACTTTTATTCAACTAAATCATGAAATAGCTAAGGAAAAACAAAGATAAGTAAAGATAATAAAAGTGATGGTGATATGATACCGGGGCACCTCCCCCAGCTTGGCACAAGCCAAGGGGAGTGCCCATACCCGTGTACTCAAGTTTCTTTCTTCGGTGATGATGGTGGTGATGAAATAGTGGGCTTGTCCTCCGGCTTCCATGGCATAGGTTCCCCATCATAAATGGATGAAAGAGTCATCGGAGTACTGAAACTTGCAGCTAAACTCATACCTTTAAATCATGCCTCATACTCAAAATTTTGATTTTGGAGATCATAGATTTGGCCCTGGAGATAGTCGATTCGATCTATGAGCTTGAAGATGATGTCCCCCATCGACTTGCCATCCACCATGTGCTCACGGGTGAATTCCGTGATCATTGAGTGGTTGGCGTTGAGTCCACGTTCCACCATACCTTGGAACTTGAAGATCTCTTGCTCCACCGCTTCGAGCCTGGCTTCCACGCTTCCGATCTTCTTGGGCCCTTGCATGTCCTGGATGTGAAGCACCCCCTCACGCATCTCAATGGCTTTAGGATGTTTCAACCATCTGGTAGGTACGGGTTGATGACCTTCTTAGAACTTGTCCTTGGAGGAGCTTGGTGGAGCCATGGCAATCTAGATCTGTCAGAAAAATAGCACGAAACAAGAACAGAGAATATTTCTGTGATATGATGGTCAAATCGTCCCGGAGTATATATAAAGAATTTTTATCTTGCAAAACAAGTATCCCATAAGAAAACGGAGTCAGGAAGGCTCATGAGGGGCCCAGGAGCCACCAGGGTGCGCCCAGGGGGTGGGCGCGCCCTGGTGCCTCGTGTGCACCTCGTGGGTCCCCTCGGTTGTTTATTATTTTGGTATTTTTTTCTAGTGTTCCAAAACTGACGAAAAGTATTTTTATGGAATTTTTGAGTCGGTTTACTTACCGTATCACATACCTATTCCTTTTCAGGGTTCTGGAGTGTCCTGGAAGGTCTCTCTTATGTGTTCCTCTGGTGTCATGGTTTGGATAATGTTAGTTTCAACATTGGGTGTACCCGAAATATAATGCTTAATTCTTTGTCCATTGACCACCCTCGGATTAGTGCCTTCAGAGTTATTGATTTTAATAGGTAAAATTCTTCGATGATGTACGGTCCTTCCCATTTGGAGAGTAGTTTTCCTGCAAAGAATCTGAAACGGTAGTAGTACAATAGAACATATTCACCCACTTTGAATTCCTGTTTTTGGATTCTTTTATCTTGCCATCTTTTAAATTTTTCTTTAAACAATTTGGCATTTCATATGCTTGGGTTCTCCACTCATCCAACGAACTAATATCAAATAACCTCTTCTCACCGGCAAGTTTGAAATCATAATTAAGTTCTTTAATTGCCCAATATGCTTTATGTTCTAGCTCAAGAGGTACATGACATGTTTTTCCATAGACCATTTTATATGAAGACATACCCATAGAATTTTTATAAGCAGTTCTATAAGGCCATAATGCACCATCTAGTTTCTTAGACCAATTCCTTCTAGATCTATTGACAATCTTTTGCAAAATTAACTTTATTTCTCTATTGCTCAATTCAACTTGGCCACCAGATTGAGGATTATAGGGAGATGCAATTCTATGGTTAACGTCATATTTAGCAAGCAGTTTACGGAAAGCACCATGAATAAAATGTGAACCACCATCAGTCATTAAATATTTAGGGACTCCAAACCTCGGGAAAATAACTTATTTAAGCATTTTATTAGAAGTGTTATGATCAGCACTACTAGTTGGAATAGCTTCTACCCACTTAGTAACATAATCAACAACAACTAAAATATGTGTATACCCATTAGAGGAAGGAAAAGGTCCCATATAATCAAATCCCCAAACATCAAATGGCTCAATAACAAGTGAATAATTAATAGGCATTTCCTGACGTCTACCAATATTACCAATTTTTTGAGATTCATCACAAGACAAGAAAAACTTACGTACATCCTTGAAGAGAATTGGCCAATAAAAACCAGATTGTAATACCTTATGTGAAGTTCTGTCTCCAGCATGGTGTCCTCCGTAAGCCTCAGAATGACACTTCCATAGAAGTTCTTCCTGTTCATGCTCAGGTATACAACATCTAATAATACCGTCTACTCCTTCTTTATAAAGATGTGGGTCATCCAAGAAGTAATGTCTCAAATCAAAGAAGAAGTTTTTCTTTTGTTGGTATGTGAAACTAGGTGGTATATATTTAGCAACAATGTAATTAGCATAGTCTGCATACCAAGGATTATTATTAGAAGCATTTATAACAGATAATTGTTCATCGTGAAAACTATCATCAATAGGTAATGGGTCATTAAGAATATTTTCCAATCTAGAAAAGTTATCAGCTACGGGGTTCTCAGCTCCCTTCCTATCAGTAATATGCAAATCAAATTCTTGTAGCAATAGAACCCACCTAATGAGTCTAGGTTTAGCATCTTTCTTTTCCATAAGATATTTAATAGCAACATGATCGGTGTGAACAATTATTTTAGAGTCAACAATGTAAGATCTGAATTTATCGCATGCAAACACAACTGCTAAAAATTCTTTCTCAGTAGTAGCATAATTTGTTTGAGCAGTGTCTAGAGTTTTACTAGCATAATGGATAACATTTACTTTCTTATCAACTCTTTGTCCTAGAACAACACCAGCAACATAGTCACTAGCATCACACATAATTTCAAATGGTAAGTTCCAATTAGGTGGTTGAACAATAGGTGCAGAGGTTAAGGCTTTCTTAAGTGTTTCAAAGGCTTCTACACAATCATCATAAAAAACAAATGGACCATCTTTTTGCAAGAGATTAGTAAGAGGCCTAGAAATTTTAGAGAAGTCTTTAATAAATCTCCTATAGAAACCAGCATGACCAAGGATACTTCTTATACCTTTAATATCTTTAGGACATGGCATTTTCTCAATTTCATCAACCTTAGCTTTATCTACTTCAATACATCGTTCGGAAATTTTATGCCCCAATACAATACCTTCATTCACCATAAATTGGTACTTCTCCCAATTCAAGACAATATTAGTTTGTTCACATCTCTGTAAAACTCGATCAAGGTTGCTCAAGCAATCATCAAAAGAAGTCTCGTAAATGAAAAAATCATGCATGAAAACCTCAATAATTTTTTTACAAAAATCAGGGAATATAGCAGTCATACATCTTCGAAAGGTAGCAGGTGCACTACATAAACCAAAAGGCATACATCTATAAGCATAAGTTCCAAAAGGGCAAGTAAAAGTAGTTTTCTCTTGATCTTCTTGTGATACAGGTATCTGAGAGAAACCAGAATATCCATCAAGAAAACAAAAGTGTGTGTGCTTAGATAGTCTTTCTAACATTTGATCTATAAAAGGTAAAGGGTAATGATCTTTTCTAGTAGCTTTGTTTAATTTTTTGAGATCAATTACTATCCTATAACCAGTTACAGTTCTTTGTGGAATGAGTTCATTTTTATCATTGGGAACAATGGTTATACCTCCTTTCTTAGGAACACAATGAACAAGACTTACCCATCTACTATTATCTATGGGATAGATTATACCTGCTTCCAGAAGCTTTAATATTTCAGTTCTTACCAAATCCTTCATCTTAGGATTTAACCGTCGTTGATGATTGACAACGGGCTTAGCATCGGGTTCCATATTAATTTCTACTGACACAGAGTGGGACTAATGCCCTTAAGATCATCAAAAGTATATCCACTAGCGACACGGTGCTTCCTCAGAGTTTTAAGTAATCTTTTTTCTTCATGCTCTAACAGTTAGCACTAATAATAACAGGGTATATCTTATTTTCATCAAGATAAGCATATTTCAATGTATCAGGCAATTGTTTCAATTCAAATACAGGATCAACCTTAGGTGGAGGAGGACCTCCAAGAGTTTCAACATGCAAATTGTGTTTAAGGATAGGTGGTTGATCAAAGAACATCTTATCTATTTCATTTCTTTCATTCATTTGCATATCATTTCCATGGTCTAGCGAATATTGTTCTAACAGATCAATAGGAGATACAACAATAGAAGCAAGACTAATAATTTCATCTTTACTAGGTAATTCTTTATCATGAGGTTGTCTATGGAATTTAGAGAAATTAAACTCATGAGATACATCACCAAAGTTGACACTTACAGTCTCTTTATTACAATCAATCTTAGCATCAACTGTATTCAAAAAGGGTCTACCAAATATAATAGGCAAAAATCATCTTGTGGAGAACCAAGAACTAGAAAATCAGTAGGGTATTTTATTTTTCCACACAAGACCTCAACATCTCTAACAATCCCAAGCGGTGAAATAGTATCTCTATTTGCAAGTTTAATAGTAAAATCAATGTCTTCTATCTCAACAGGTGCAATCTCATTCATAATCTCTTGATATAAGGTAAATGGGATGGCACTCCACTAGCACCCAAATCACATAAGCCATGTTAACAATAATCTCCTATTTTGAGTGAGACAACAGGCATGCCAACAACATGCTTATTCTTATCTTTAGGATTGGGTTTAGCTATCCTAGTAGATTCACTACAGAAATAAATAACATGCCCATCAATATTATCGACCAAGAGATCTTTGACCATAGCAACATTAGGTTCAACTTTAATTTGTTCATAGGCTCTATGTGCTCTAATATTTCTTTTGTTAACCATAGTTGAAACTTTAGCATGTTCCTTTATCCTAACAGGAAAAGGTGGTTTCTCAATATAAGTGGTAGGCACAATTGGATCAACATTGTAAATGATAGTTTCATCTTTAGCTATAATGGGTTCCTCAATCTTGTCTTTAATAGGTGGGTGATATTTAAACCATTTCTCCTTAGGGAGATCAACATGAGTAGCAAATGATTCACAAAAGGAACCAGTTATGAAAAGCATCGGTATCCATAAAAGATTTAACACAATCAAACTTAAGTATTATACTTGACACTTTAACTTTTTCGAGTTCCCAATCTTCAGAGTTGCGTTTAATGCTTTCCAGAAGATCCCATACAAATTCAATAGTTTTCTTCATGAAGGAACCAGTTGAACAAGAATCAAGCATGGTTTGATCATCATGAGAAAGCCGAGCATAAAAATTCTGTAAGATAATTTTTTTGAGAGCTCATGATTGGGGCATGTGTACATCATGTACTTAAGCCTCCCCCCAGCTTGAGCAATGCTTTCTCCTTCACGAGGCCAAAAATTATATATATAATTCCGATCACGATGAACCAGATGAATAGGATGAAACTTTTGATGAAATTCCAATTTCAGTCGGTTCCAATCCCACATTCCAATATCATCACATAGCTTATACCATGGAAATGTCTTTCCCCCCAAAGATAAAGGCAATACCTTCTTCTTAACTCCATCTTCGGATAAACCTGCAAGCTTAAATAATCCACAAACTTCATCCACATAGATTAGGTGCATATCGGGGTGTACTGTTCCATCTCCTGCATAAGGATTAGCTAGCAATTTCTCTATCATAATGGAAGGAATCTCATAAGAAATATTTTAATTAGGTGCAGTAGGTTGAGGAGAAACTCTTTGTGCTTCCGTTCGAGGTGAAGATACCCCGAACAAATCCCTCAAAGGAATTTTTCCATAGTAACAAGTGACAGTAAATTTTAGCATGTAATATAAATGTTTCCTTGCCAAATTCCACGCACCAAAGGCGCTTCCCTCCCCGGCAACGACGCCAGAAAAGAGTCTTGATAACCCACAAGTATAGGGGATCGATCGTAGTCCTTTCGATAAGTAAGAGTGTCGAACCCAACGAGGAACAAAAGGGAATGACAAGCGGTTTTCAGCAAGGTATTTTTTACAAGCACTAAAATTATCGGTAACAATTAGTTTGATAGCAAGATAATTTGTAACGGGCAATAAGTAAGAATGGTCACAAAAGTGTAGCAAGGTAGCCCAATCCTTTTTGCAGCAAAGGACAGGATGAAACGGTCTCTTATAATAAGCAAAACATTCTTGAGGACACACGGGAATTTTATCTAGTCACTTTCATCATGTTTGTTTGGTATGCGTTCGTTACTTAGATAATTTGATATGTGGGTGGACCGGTGTTTGGGTGCTATTCTTACTTGAACAAGCCTCCCACATATGATTAACCCCTCTCGCAAGCATCCTCAACTACGAAAGAAGAATTAACATAAATCTAACCATAGCATGAAACATATGGATCTAAATCAGCCCCTTACAGAATAGCGCATAAACTAGGGTTTAAGCTTCTGTCACTCTAGCAACCCATCATCTAATTAGTACTCTGCATTCCCTTAGGCCCAAAGATGTTGAAGTGTCATGTAGTCGACGTTCACATAAGACCACTAAGGGAAACAACAACATACATATCATCAAAATATCGAACGAATACCAAATTCACATGATTACTTATGACAAGACTTCTCCCATGTCCTCAAGAACAAAAGTAACTACTCACAAATCATGTTCATGTTCAAGATCAGAGGGGTATGAAATAGCATCAAGGATCTCAATATTTAATCTTCCACCAAATAAACCAACTAGCATCAACTACAAGATGTAATCAACACTACTAGCAACCCACTGGTACCAATCTGAGGTTTTGATACAAAGATTGAATACAAGAGACGAACTGGGGTTTGAGATGAGATGGTGTTGGTGAAGATGTTGATGAAGATTGGTCCTCCCACGATGAGAGGGTTGTTGGTGATGACGATGGCTTCGATTTCCCCCTCCCGGAGGGAAGTATCCCCGGCGGAATCGCTCCGCCGGAGAGCAAAATTGCTCCTACCCAGGTTCCGCCTCGAGACGGCGGCGCTTCATCCCAAAAGTCCTCTCCTTTTTTTCTAGGGCAAATGGGCTTATATACCAGAAGATGGGCACCAGAGGCTGGCCAGGGGCCCCACGAGCCACCAGGGCGCCCCAGGGGGTGGGCGCGCCCTGGTGCCTCGTGGGCACCTGGGTGGCCCCCTCTGGTATTTCTGTTCACCAATTTTTTTATTTATTCCAAAATAATTCTTCATGAAATTTCAGCTCATTTGGAGATGTGCAGAATAGGTATATCTGACATGGCTTTGTCAGGTCCAGAATTCCAGCTGCCAGCAATCTCCCTCTTCGTATAAATCTTGCAAATTAAGAGAGAAGAGGCATTAGAATGGCACCTCAAATTATTATATTGATCAAAAACATTAAATAACAGTAGGAAAACATGATGCAAAATGAACGTATCACACGACGGCCGTGAAGAAGGCCGATTCTAACGCCCTCGACCAGTGTTGGCTAGTGTGCGGTGCTCCTACCACATCTCTAAGCTTTAGTGGCTCCATTCCGAGCCACATAAGGGCATCGGTGGTAAAGAGAAGAAAAAGGGAAAGACAAAACTAAGGGGCAAGGGGAAATATAGTGAGGGTGGAGGAAGAATAGAAAGAAATCAAAGAGGAAAATCTAGCTAGTGAGATCTCTAGCCATGTGGAGGAAGGAAGTGGAGAGAGAGTGGAGGGAAAGAATGGATGAGGAGAGGAAGAAGACAACGAAGTGAGAGGGGAAGGAAGAATAGAAATGGGGGGAACAAAAGAAGAGAGCTCGAGTCAACAACTGAGCTCAGATATACATGCCGCTATTAGCCACTACTATCAATGGCGTGTAGTTTCCCCACACGCTACTAATTGTATATGTCGGGTGGGGGCTGCACTAGTGGTGTCCGCAAGAGATGCACTAGTGCTGTCCGCGAGAGCTGCGCGCTGCTAATAGCCACTACCACTAGTGGCGTGCTATTTTGCCACACGTCACTAATAATATATGGTGGGCACTCATCGGGTGGGGGATGCACTAGTGGTGTTCGAGGGAGCCGCACGCCGCTGATATTCATTTTGTTAGTGATGTTCGGTCTTAGAGCACATGCCGCTGATATTTGGCTAGTTAGGGGTGGTGTGTCGTTTCCACTGCGTGACACTAATAACGAAATCCTATAAGGGTTCCTGCATTACTGTGATATTACACTTTAATAATCTGCAGCCACAAGCCTTCATCCTCCTGAGGATCCGGCAAACCCATCTATGCGCAAGGACCACATTCATGTGACGGGGCAGAAGAATACCTAGACCCCCCAAGTCCTTAAGCAAGCGGATATCTGCCCACCTTACCATATTTATTTTTCTGGTGCCCATCCACCGCCTGCCAAAAGAAACACGGTAGGTCCTTGTCAAAGGAGTTATGCACACCTTCTTGCAAAAAATATAACCCCATCATATACATGGAAGGCTAGAGAGACATGAGTCACTAAGTACGGATTTACTGCCCTTAGAAGTGAGTCTTTCACACCATTGCTCGACCAAGATGCAACCTGTTCCACAAGCGTGACAAAGTCCTGGACGGAGATCTTCAAGTCAAATAGTGACATCCCCAAATATACAATGGCGAAGGAGGGCCACCTGTAATTAAGATTGTCTGCAATCAGCATACTCCATCACCACTACTTCACTCTTATTGAAATTAATCTTAAGACTGGACATGGCCTCAAAAGAGAGAAGGAACTTGAGGTTGATAATATCAAGTTTCGACCTCTTTAACATAATAATGGTATCATCTGCATACTGAAGGCGGATAACACCACCTTCAGGAGCGTCAAGGAAGAATTTTACTCTACATGATATTCCCAAGTGTGGAAAACACAAGGCGAAATGCCATTGACACTAAATAAGCTAGCCTCGACTTCTCAAGGAAGAATTTTACTCCACGTGAGATTCCCAAGTGTGGAAAACACCAGGCGAAATGGCATTGACACTAAATGCCGTGCATGTTCCATCCGGAGAATCGCTAGAGGGTAGCTTTAGCTTAGCTAAGCCGGACAATGCATGCATGAACGGCTGAAAGCACATCGACCGCACTGTGTCATGCATGCATGCGCACCAGAACAGTGCGCGGAGCAGCTGGGCGAAGCTGAATTGCGAACCCAGACGGAAAGCTGGTGAGAAGTGCTGCAGTGTGCGTGCATGCATGAAATCAAACAGTTGTCTATCTGCGCGAAAGGCCCCCTAGCTAGCTAGCTAGTGGTGGTGTTGACCGTGCGTTTGCTTTCCTAGTAGTACTACATGTGTGAATCTCATTTGTGTGTGCCATTCTTCATCTCTGTTTCTCCACCCACACACACAAGAATGCCCGGTTGCAGATCACAAGTTAATCAAGAAGTAGTACCCGTGTTTGCAGAGTAATATCTTTCCATGATTTGCAAGTGCAGTCGAGCAAGCTCAGCAGGTAATCTTCTCACCGTCTGTATGTTCTGCGTGCACCGTTTTCTCCACGTGCCCGTCGAGCGTCGATCGATGGGCAGGCAAGGGAGAAGAGATTCATCTCAATCATCGTCGTATATACCCTGTCTAATCGCAGCCCCGCGCGCGTAGGGTAGCTGGTACTACTACTACGTTGCCGGCCCGTCTGATCTGATTTGACGCGACCTGGCCGGCCGGGTTGCTGCGTGCAGCAGAGCCCCTCGAACTTGGCGCCGCGTCCTTAGAATGTTGGCACCGTCAATGAACCCTGCTGCCCTGCAAGTCAAATCTTTCCCGGCCGCACTGCGCTCTCATTGCCGCTAGCCAGGCCGCGCTCTGCTTGCTGTGCCCCGCAAAGAATTAGGGGTGCTGGCTGCGTAGCAAAATTAGGTTAGCGTCTGGTTTCATTCACGGTTGGTGTGGTCCGATGATGAATCGACCGGGGCCGGTCATCACTTGGCTGGGGATCGATCGCGAGGCCTATATGTATCTATCCTGATTGCAGCTGGGTTAGTTGGGAGCATTAAACCGGCGCGTGGACATACGGCGACACAGCAGAGACACGGGGATAGATCGAGGACCCCCGATCCGTCGATCCATGATGCATGTAGAGTAGAGGGCCATAGCGCGGGGTAGCGCTCGCATTTATGTATCCTTGTGTTGTGTGGGTGATGCACGCGCGTAGATGTGTGCGTATGCATACGGCCGGCCTCTGGGTGGCTGGCTCCCGGGCTGGGCGTGGAGACTGGACTGGAGAGACGAGCGTGCTAGAGCTGTGGCTGGAGAGAGAAGGAGCTAGCTTGTGCTGGTGCGGCGCCATGAATGCAGGGGATATTATTTGTAGAGCTAGTATGAATGAATGAATATGTGTGTGTAAGGAGCGCATTGAATATCTCCTGCACAACGGCATTTTTGGGAGGCCTGCTCGGCTCGCTCTCATTCATCACTCACTTCCCTCTCTGCGCGTGTCTTGTCCTCTGTCACCGCTCTGCGAAATGCCTTCTGCCTCCCCCAAACCTCCCACTTTTTCTCCATGGCCATGGCCGGCCAGAGAGAGAGAGATGGCAGTCTGCCTGTCCGTCTGGCACAACGAAATGAATGAAGGTGGGGAAGGAGGGTGGAGATGGGCGGCATTGAAGTAGACAGTGCCAACACCAGATGCTTGCTACATTATGATCGATCAATTCCTCATGCATTCATGCATGACCTAGTGTGTGCATGTCATCGCGGCCCCATCAGGCCCAGGCTAGCTTGCGTTTGACCATGCCTTCTTGGAGTTTGCCCGTCGGTACGTACTACTATATGTGCGTCCTTCCTCTGCTAGCTTTTCGCCATTTACTTATCGGTGGCAGAGAGCACGCTGAGCAGCAACAAGGGAGGGACGCAACCTTTTCTCTCTCTCGTTAGCGTCAAAGCAGATCCAAGATAGATAGACAGAGAGACATGACAGGGATTATGTATGCACGGGAAGACGCCGAGCAGAAGGTTACAACGAATGAGGCGATCGAGACAGGGGAGGACGAGAGCAGTGGGAGCAAAAGGGATTTGCATGCATGCAGTGGACGACCCCGCGTATCATGGCGTGCTCATCATCGTCTAATCCTCCTCGCTGCCGCGCCGCATCATTTTTGCAGTCAGGGAGAGATGTCGATAGCTTTGGCTGGCTGCTACGTACCCTCGTCTGTCTGCCAGAGTGACAGTATGATCACTTCTGACTGCGTGCGTGCATGGAAGATTAGCCGAGCTTCATGAACCACATGCATTTCCTTTTGTTGCCTCTCTTTTGTGAGCAACCGGAAAACAGAATCGTGCCTTTTTATGTTGTTGAACGGAACAGAGCCGTGCCTTTTTCGTGTTGGCTCTAGTCCAATAATGATCGTTAAGGACCGGCCTCCAGCAACACGAAATAGAGACACAGAGTTTTGGTTTTCGGATTTTTTTGGCTTTTCTGTTTTTCTAGGTTTTCAAGAAAAAATTGAAAAAAGAAAAAATGCATGAAAGACGTGTTTTTGTTTGCTTCCATTGGAGGCGCAGATTTGTTTCCGCCACTGGAGGCACAGATCTGCTTCCGTGGGAGGCAAAGTTGTGCATCTCCGAAAAGAAAAAATATTGTGTTTGTATTCCTTTCATGTAAGGCACAGATTTGCTTATCGTGGAAGTACAAATTTGCTTCCACGAGAGGCACATCTGTTTCTTCCATAAAGGGAAAAGGTGAGAAAAAAACGTGTTTTTTGTTCTTCTGGTTTTCTCATGAAAAAAGTTTGTCAAAACCTATAAACATGGGATCTAGTTTCAAAGATCCCGACACAAGAAATCCAATGGTGAAAATAGTACGAGAATTGGACGCACGATTTAAAAAGATAAAACGTTTTGAATACATGAATCTGAGAAAAATGAAAAAACTCCCAGATTGCGACAAGTGGCACACATTGCAAATGTGCCACTTGTCAACCCTTGAGAAAGCGGGAGTGACATTTGCAAGAGGTACCCCTGAATTAGTAATTTTGGTCTTTTTCGCTCGCCCGTAGCTACAGGAAAGAACAGCTCACCTCTGGCCCTACCCAATGGGCCAGCCCGGTGCAGGAGGAGCTCTGGGTCACAAACACAAGTCTTGTTCTACTGTTTTTCCTTCATTTTTTATATTATTTATATTTCCGAAATGGAAAATATTTTACTTGAATATTAAAATATGTTCATCACGTGTTTAAAAAACTTCATGCATTGTAAAGAAAATAATTGCGCAACATTTAAAGAAATATTGATGGATTCAACCAAAAAGTTCATGACATTTAGAAAATGTTCACGTGTTTCAAAATTATGTTTGTAACATTTTTCAAATAAATTATACAATGCAAAAAAATGCTCATGTACTTTAAAAAATGTTTTCGTGCCATTCAAACAAATATTCCTGACATTCAGGAAAATATTCACTCGTTTCAAAAACATGTTTGTGACATTTTAAGAAATGAATTGTACCTTTACACTGGTGTTGAATGGTACAGAACCGTACCTTTCCGTGTTGGCTATAATGATTGGCAGCGACCTGCCTCCAGCAGGAAAAAAACAGGGGCGCAGCTATGTGTCCCTTACAGCGAGACGGAAGCCAACATCGCCTGAAGGAAAGCCCCAGTGGGTTTGCCTAATAGCAGGTTTGTACATTTCTTCATTCTGTTTCATTTTTCTCTCTCTTTTTTCATTTTTTCTACTTTTATTTATGTTTTAAAAAATCTAAAATACATATATTCACAAACAAGTATTTATGTTTTGGAAAATGTTTGTGCAGCGTTAAAAAAATATTGATAGCATTTGAAGAAAATGTTTCAACGCGTATTAAAAAAGATTGAAAACATTTGTTTGAAAAACTATTAAACATGTATTGGAAAAATGTTAAACGTATATAAAATAAATGTTTCGTATGTATAAGAAAAATGTAGGGTGTTTACGAAAAGTACATGTGAAAACACGTATTTGAAAAAAATGTTAATCATTGTAATTGAAAAATCTAAAACTTGTATCAAAAAAGTTATTATGTATACTAAAAATGTACAATATATATGAAAAAGCATATATAAAAACATGCATTCAAAACAATGGTAACCATTGTATTTCAAAAATGTTATGCATGTATAAAAAATGTTAGTTATGGATAGAAAAATATGTATAATCTATATGAGAAAAGTAAGCATCAAAGATATATAGTTTAATAAATGTTAATTTGTGTATTTGAAAAATGTTAGACTTGTATGAGAATAATGTTTCATAGGTATACAACAAATGTAAAATGTGTATTAAAAAAGTAGACATCAAAAGCATTGTTTTATAAAAAATTAATCACGTATTTCTGAAAATTTAAATGGATAAAAAAGTTCGTGATGTACATGAAAAATGTAGATACCATAAACATAAATTTTAAACAGTTAATCATTTATTTCGAATAAGTTAAAGATGTATAAAAAATTTATATTTGTTTGTTCGCTAGGCGGATCACCCTAAGGTGATGAAACTCCTCCTCGCGGGATTACATTCCATTCAAAAAATGTACAATGTGTGTGGAAGAAAAGGTAGACATGTATTGCAAAAAATGAAAAAGAAATCCCTAAGTCACACGGAAGAAAACAGCGGTACAAGGTATAAACCAAAGAAAACCAACGAAAACCGAGAAAGAAACAAAGAAAGCAAAAAAACAGAAACAACAACCAAAAAACCCTAAGAAAAAGTGAAAAACTGAACAAACCAATGCAAAATAGTCAAACCAATGCTATAATACTGGGACGACACGATGACGCTGCCCTGTAGGCGAGCCCTATTAAAAATCTGTATCAGTGATACATAGCCCTGGCAGGAAAACCGGTGTATCGGATAGGGGGACTAAACAGCCTGTTAGGTTTTGTAGAAGCGTCTCAACTTCCGTAACATGGGAGCCCGCGTATATATATGGGCGAGGCCAGCTCTCGCAGGAGGCATACATTGAGGTAGTTCGAACCACCAGAGAGATACACGGGGATAGAGAGGATTACATCAAGAGATAAACATGAAATAAAACAAGGAGATCTCCTCTAACTACCCTAGCACCGGAGGTGGCCTATATGTGTACGTGACATAGCATGGGTGTATAATCCAATGTTTAACACTCCCACTTAATCACAACTGCCTCAAGTTGAGATTACGTCTGAATTCTTCAAAGCTTCTAGTTGGTAAGGCCTTTGTAAAGCCATCTGCAAGCTGATCTTTGGAAGGAATAAACCGAACATCAAGTTGTTTATTTGCAACTCGTTCTCTCACAAAGTGAAAATCTATCTCAATATGTTTGGTTCTGGCATGAAAGACTGGGTTAGCAGATAAATAAGTGGCACCAAGATTATCACACCAAAACACAAGGAGGTTGAACTTGAGGTACTCCAAGTTCTTTAAGCATAGATTGAACCCAGATGACTTCTGCTGTGGCATTTGCTAAAGCTTTATATTCTGCTTCTGTACTTGACCTGGAAACAGTGGCTTGTTTCTTGGCACACCATGAAATTAGGTTAGGACCATAAAATATAGCAAAAACCCCTGTAGACCTTCTATCATCCAAACAACCAGCCCAGTCTACATCTGAGAAAGCACTCACAAGTGTGGAAGATACTGTCGAAATGTAAGACCTGTGGTTAAAGTATTCTTTATGTACCTCAAAATTCTTTTGACTGCTGTCCAATGGGTTGTGGTAGGTGCATGGAGAAACTGACACACCTTGTTAACTGCAAAAGAGATATCTGGTCTGGTAAGAGTTAAGTACTGAAGACCACCAACCAAGCTTTTGTACCCAGTAATGTCCTCTTGAGTCAAAGGTTCTCCATCTATTAAAGACAAAGTTTCTGAACTAGACAAAGGTGTTGGTGAGGGTTTGCAATTTTCCATGCCAATTCTGCTCAACAAATCTGTTGCATATTTTGCTTGTGACAAGTGAACACCATTACTGATTTTGTTTACCTCAATGCCTAGAAAGAAATGCAAGACTCCCAAATCCTTGAGAACAAATTCTGCCCCTAAGTCTCTGAGTAAAGCTGACACTGCTCCATTTGAAGAACTGGTGACAATAATATCATCAACATATATGAGGACAAATATGAAGGTTTGATGCTTATTGTAGATGAACAAGGAGGTGTCGGACTTTGATGGAATAAAACCAAGTGCTTGAAATTTCATACTTAACCGTGAGTACCATGCTCTAGGTGCTTGTTTTAATCCATACAGGGCCTTATCAAGCTCACACACATGGAAAGGTGCATCTTTATCTTCAAACCCAGGAGGTTGTTTCATGTAAACTTCCTCTTCCAGAACACCATGAAGAAACGTGTTCTGCACGTCTAGCTGTCGAAGGCTCCATCCCCTAGACACAACAATTGACAGTACAAGGAGTATCGTTGCAGCTTTAACAACTGGACTAAACGTGTCCTCGTAGTCTATGCCATACCTTTGCTTGAAACCCTTGGCTACAAGTCTTGCTTTATAACTATCTACTGTGCCATCAGATTTCTTCTTGATTCAGTACACCCATTTGCAGTCAATCAAGTTTCTGCCTTCCCGAGGGGGAACAAGATGCCACGTCTTGTTTTTCTCCAAAGCCTTGAACTCTTCTTCCATTGCCCGTTCCCACCTGGGTCATCAAGAGCTTCCTTCAAGTTGTTAGGTTCACCAGTAGTACATAGCATGCCAAATTTAGAGAACTTTTTGTAATTCATGCGAGTGGTAACTCCCCTTTGAAGTCTGGTGCGTGGTGCCACATGAGAGGCCACAGGCTGCAGTTGCACGGGCGATCCAGGAGGTGGAGATCCTCCTGCATTAGCGTCAGGTGCTGGCGACCCCAATCCCGAGGGGGATCCTGTCACTAGCGCAGGCGACCGCGGATTGGGCAACCGATTTGCCCTGGCGGGGCCAGGCGATGCAGGACCAGGCAATGCGGGGCCGGGCGAATCTGCTGCTGGTCCCCTCCACGTGTTCTCCTCTGGTTGGCGTGGGATGGAGGATTGCATGCATCCGCCCGTGACGCTGATGTCCACCACCGGGTGCGCAGGCACCGAGGCAGAGTTAGGTGTTGCAGCACTAGATCCCGAAGCAGATCGGTTTGCTGCCTGCAGAAGCGATCCCGAGGCGGATCCGCCTCGTGTTTCGGTGTCTCCTACTGGGGGCACATAAAATGACGCCCATTTGGACCCAAATTTGCTCCTGAGGATGAATCTGCAGCAATAAACTCAGGCAAAACATGATGAGTAGTCAAAGGTTGATCAGTACTATTGTGTTCACCCCCGTGATCAACGCTGGAAAGGGAAGGTGGAAGAAGGAGTATTTCTTGATTGAGAAGGGCACCGGCATTTGGATGAAGGGACTCAAAAGGGAATTTTGTTTCATCAAAAACAACATCACGGGAGATGTATACACGTCCCGTGGCCACATCAAGACATTTTACTCCCTTGTGTTGGGCACTATAGCCAAGAAAAATGCACTATTTGGATCTGAAGCTAAGTTTGTGAGTATTATAAGGACGGAGATTAGGCCAACAGGCACACCCAAAAACACGGAGAGAAGTATAATCTGGCTTGTTGTGAAAGAGGCGCTTAGTTGGGGTTTCATTGTTGATAACTCAACTAGGTAGGAGATTTATAAGGTGAAGGGCGGTTAGGAATGCCTCATCCCAAAACTTCAAGGGCATGGAGGCGGCAGCAAGAAGTGAAAAACCCACATCAACAATGTGTCTGTGTTTATGTTCTGCGGAGCCATTTTGCTGGTGAGCGTGGGGCAGGATACATGATGAGAGATCCCTATTTTCTGATAAAGGAGTTCAGTTTTTCATACTCACCACCCCAGTCTGATTGCATGGCAATAATTTTGCTATCAAATTTTCTCTCAACTAGGGATTAGAAGTTGTGAAATACTTGGAAAACATTGGAACGTTTCTTAAGCAAATAGATCCACGTATACTTGCTATAATCATCAATAAAGCTCACGTAGTATTTGTGTCTACCAACAGAGGAGGGGGTTGGACCCCATACATCAGAAAAAATGAGTTGCAAGGGTTTTGTGGACACACTAGTAGAAATAGAATAGGGCAATTGGTGACTTTTTGCCCTTTGACAAGCATAACAAATAGTTTCACGATCATGCTCACCAACAAATGGTGGCTTATGTTTACTAAGAATTTGAAAAACAATGGAAAAAGATGGGTGGCCTAAACGATTGTGCCATCCTTCTGAAGAGACTTTGAAGGCTCCATGAACTTGGTTATTGAACTTGGAAAACTTGGGAATCGACGGATAGAGACCGTGCACGCATCTACCGCGATAGAGGACCCTCCTCGTGCCTGGTCCTTGATCAAAAAGAAAAATGGGTGAAATTCAATAAAGACACCATTATCAAGTGTGATACGATGAACGGAAAGAAGATTTTGGATGCACTTGGAACATGTAAGACATCTTTGAGATGAATATCACAATGTGGGGTTTTACCAATAGACTGACCAACATGACTTATCATCATATCTGCAGCGTTTTCTGCTGTGTTGATTTGCTCCTTGCCGTGGTATCTTTCATGCATGGTCAGCTTCTCAAGATAAGAGGTGATGTTCTCATTGGCGCCTGAATCAAGGTACCAGTTGGAGCCAACTCCGTAGGAGGTATCCGCTGCAGCCGCAACTAGTTTCCTCTGGGAGTTATCCTCTGCATAGCGCCATTTGCACTCTTTTACGATGTGGTTAGTTTTTTGCAAATCTGACATTTGTTCTCATATTCCTCATACCCGACAAAATGACGACCTTGGTTGTTGTTGTAGTAGGGGCGCGGCTGGCCGTTGTTATTGTAGCCGCCGCCACCATGATTGTTGTTGTAGTTGTTGAAGGAAATATGTCCTAGAGGCAATAATAAAGTTGTTATTTATATTTCCTTATATCATGATAAATGTTTATTATTCATGCTAGAATTGTATTAATCGGAAACTTAGTACATGTGTGAATACATAGACAAACAGAGTGTCCCTAGTATGCCTCTACTTGACTAGCTCGTTAATCAAAGATGGTTAAGTTTCCTAGCCATAGACATGTGTTGTCATTTGATGAATGGGATCACATCATTAGAGAATGATGTGATGGACAGGACCCATCCGTTAGCTTAGCACTATGACAGTTTAGTTTGTTGTTATTGCTTTCTTCATGACTTATACATGTTCCTATGACTATGAGATTATGCAACATCAAACGTCTGGGTGATTATAAAGATGCTCTACAGGTGTCTCCGATGGTGTTTGTTGAGTTGGCATAGATCGAGATTAGGATTTGTCACTCCGTGTTTCGGAGAGGTATCTCTAGGCCCTCTCGGTAATGCACATCACTATAAGCCTTGCAAGCAATGTGACTAATGAGTTAGTTGCGGGATGATGCATTACAGAACGAGTAAAGAGACTTGCCGGTAACGAGATTGAACTAGGTATGATGATACCGACGATCGAATCTCGGGCAAGTAACATACCGATGACAAAGGGAACAACATATGTTGTTATGCGGTTTGACCGATAAAGATCTTCATAGAACATGTAGGAGCCAATATGAGATGTGTCTCGATCATGTCTACATAGTTCTCGAACTCGTAGGGTCCGCACGCTTAATGTTCGATGACGATTTGTATTATGAGTTATGTGTTTTGATGACCAAAGTTTGTTAGGAGTCCCGAATGAGATCACGGACATGACGAGGAGTCTCGAAATGGTCGAGACATAAAGATTTATATATTGGACGGTTATGTTTGGAGACCGGAATGGTTTCGGATAGGTTCGGGCATTTTCCGGAGTACCGGGAGGTTACCGGAACCCCCCGGGGGGATAATGGGCCTTCATGGGCCCTAGTGGAAGAGAGGAGGTGGAGGCGTGCGCCCCCCCAAGCCCAATCCGAATTGGACTAGGGTTGGGGGGGCAGCCCCCTTTCCTTCTTCTCCTCCTCCTCCTTCCCCCCTTCTCCTTGTAGGAATAGGAAAAGGGGGGGATCCTACTTGGAGTAGGACTCCCCCCTTGGGCGCGCCACCCTTGGCCGGCCTCCTCCTCCCTCCCTCCTTTATATACGTGGGGAGGGGGGCACCCTAGAACACACAAGTTGATCTTTTAGCCGTGTTCGGTGCCCCCCTCCACAGTTACACACACCGTTCATATCGTCGTAGTGCTTAGGCGAAGCCCTGCGCCGGTAACTTCATCATCACCGTCGCCACGCCGTCGTGCTGACGAAACTCTCCCTCAGCCTCAACTGGATCAAGAGTACGAGGGAAGTCATCGAGCTGAATGTGTGCTGAACACGGAGGTGTCGTACGTTCGGTGCTAGGATCGGTCGGATCATGAAGACGTACGACTACATGAACCACGTTGATAAAACGCTTCCGCTTTCGGTCTACGAGGGTATGTGGACACACTCTCCCCACTCGTTGCTATGCTTCTCCTAGATAGATCTTACGTGATCGTAGGAATTTTTTTGAAATTATTGCGTTCCCCAACAGTGGCATCCGAGCCAGGTCTATGCGTAGATGTTATATGCACGAGTAGAACACAAAGAGTTGTGGGCGATAATAGTCATACTGCTTACCAGCATGTCATACTTTGATTTGGCGATATTGTTGGATGAAGCGGCCCAGACTGACATTACATGACCGCGTTCATGAGACTGGTTCTACCGACGTGCTACGCACACAGGTGGCTAGTGGGTGTATGTTTCTCCAACTTTAGTTGAATCGAATTTGACTACGCCCGGTCCTTGTTGAAGGTTAAAACAGCACACTTGACGAAAAATCGTTGTGATTTTGATGCATAGGTAAGAACGGTTCTTGCTAGAAACCCGTAGCAGCCACGTAAAACTTGCAACAACAAAGTAGAGGACGTCTAACTTGGTTTTGCAGGGCTTGTTGTGATGTGATATGGTCAACACGTGATGATATATAAATTGTTGCATGAGATGATCATGTTTTGTAAAAGTTATCGGCAACTGGCAGGAGCCATATGGTTGTCGCTTTATTGTATGAAATGCAATCGCCATGTAATTGCTTTACTTTATCACTAAGCGGTAGCGATAGTCGTAGAAGCAATAGTTGGCGAGACGACAACGATGCTACGATGGAGATCAAGGTGTCAAGCCGGTGACGATGGTGATCATGACGGTGCTTTGGAGATGGAGATCAAAGGCACAAGATGATGATGACCATATCATATCACTTATATTGATTGCATGTGATGTTTATCCTTTATGCATCTTATTTTGCTTAGTACGGCGGTAGCATTATAAGATGATCTCTCACTAAATTTCAAGGTACAAGTGTTCTCCCTGAGTATGCACCGTTGCTACAGTTCGTCGTGCCGAGACACCACGTGATGATCGGGTGTGATAAGCTCTACGTTCACATACAACGGGTGCAAGCCATTTTTGCACACGCAGAATACTCGGGTTAAACGTGACGAGCCTAGCATATACAGATATGGCCTCGGAACACTTAGACCGAAAGGTCGAGCGTGAATCATATAGTAGATATGATCAACATAGTGATGTTCACCATTGAAAGCTACTCCATCTCACGTGATGATCGGACATGGTTTAGTTGATATGGATCACGTGATCATTTAGATGACTAGAGAGATGTCTATCTAAGTGGGGGTTCTTAATTAATATGATTAATTGAACTTTAATTTATCATGAACTTAGTACCTGATAGTATTTTTGCATGTCTATGTTGTTGTAGATCAATGGCCCATGCTACTGTTCCTTTGAATTTTAATGCATTCCTAGAGAAAGCTAAGTTGAAAGATGATGGTAGCAACTACACGGACTGGGTCCATAACTTGAGGATTATCCTCATTGCTGCACAGAAGAATTACATCCTGGAAGCACCGCTAGGTGCAAGACCCACTGCAGGAGCAACTCTGGACGTTATGAACGTCTGGCAGAGCAAAGCTGATGACTACTCGATAGTTCAGTGTGCCATGCTTTATGGCTTAGAACCGGGACTTCAACGATGTTTTGAACGTCATGGAGCATATGAGATGTTCCAGGAGTTGAAGTTAATATTTCAAGAAAATGCCCGGATGAGAGATATGAAGTCTCCAATAAGTTCTACAGCTGCAAGATGGAGGAGAATAGTTCTGTCAGTGAACATATACTCAGAATTTCTGGGTACCACAACCACTTGACTCAACTGGGAGTTAATCTTCCTGATGATAGTGTCATTGACAGAGTTCTTCAATAACTGCCACCAAGCTACAAGAGCTTTGTGATGAACTATAATATGCAAGGGATGAACAAGACAATTACCGAGCTCTTCGCAATGCTAAAGGCTGCGGAGGTAGAAATCGAGAAGGAGCATCAAGTGTTGATGGTTAACAAGACCACTACTTTCAAGAAAAAAGGGTAAAGGGAAGAAGGGGAACTTCAAGAAGAATGGCAAGTAAGTTGCTGCTCAAGTGAAGAAGCCCAAGTCTGGACCTAACCTGAGACTGAGTGCTTCTACTGCAAAGGGACTGGTCACTGGAAGCGGAACTGCCCCAAGTATTTGGCGGATAAGAAGGATGGCAAAGTGAAAGGTATATTTGATATACATGTTATTGATGTGTACCTTACTAATGCTCGTAGTAGTGCCTGGGTATTTGATACTGGTTCTGTTGCTCATATTTGCAACTCAAAACAGGGGCTACGGATTAAGCGAAGATTGGCTAAGGACGAGGTGACGATGCGCGTGGGAAATGGTTCCAAAGTCGATGTGATCGCCGTCGGCACGCTACCTCTACATCTACCTTCGGGATTAGTTTTAGACCAGAATAATTGTTATTTGGTGCCAACGGTAAGCATGAACATTATATCTGGATCTTGTTTGATGCGAGACGGTTATTCATTTAAATCAGAGAATAATGGTTGTTCTATTTATATGAGTAATATCTTTTATGGTCATGCACCCTTGATGAGTGGCCTATTTTTGTTGAATCTCGATAGTAGTGACACACATATTCATAGTATTGAAGCCAAAAGATATAAGTTTAATAATGATAGTGCAACTTATTTGTGGCACTGCCGTTTAGGTCATATTGGTGTAAAGCGCATGAAGAAACTCCATGCTGATGGGCTTTTGGAATCACTTGATTATGAATCACTTGATGCTTGCGAACCATGCCTCATGGGCAAGATGACTAAGACTCCGTTCTCCGAAACTATGGAGCGATTGAAATAATACATACTGATGTATGCGATCCGATGAGTGTTGAGGCTCGTGGCGGGTGTCATTATTTTCTGACCTTCACAGATGATTTGAGCAAATATGGGTATATCTACTTGATGAAACATAAATCTGAAACATTTGAAAAGTTCAAAGAATTTCAGAGTGAAGTGGAAAATCATCGTAACAAGAAAATAAAATTTCTACGATCTGATCGC
The DNA here is from genome assembly GCF_002575655.3 of Aegilops tauschii subsp. strangulata. Classification (NCBI taxonomy): domain Eukaryota; kingdom Viridiplantae; phylum Streptophyta; class Magnoliopsida; order Poales; family Poaceae; genus Aegilops; species Aegilops tauschii. The sequence goes on along the minus strand of NC_053035.3, from coordinate 364,259,469 downwards.
GGAGGTGAATATTTGAGTTACGAGTTTGGTCTTCATTTGAAACAATGTGGAATAGTTTCGCAACCCACGCCACCTAGAACACCACAGCATAATGGTGTGTCCGAACGTCATAACCGCACTTTATTAGTTATGGTGCGATCTATGATGTCTCTTACTGATTTACCGCTATCATTTTGGGGTTATGCTTTAGAGACGACTGCATTCACATTAAATAGGGCACCATCTAAATCCGTTGAGATGACACCTTATGAACTGTGGTTTGGCAAGAAACCCAAGTTGTCGTTTCTTAAATTTTGGGGCTGCGATGCTTATGTGAAAAAGCTTCAACCTGATAAGCTCGAACCCAAATCAGAAAAATGTGTCTTCATAGGATACCCAAAGGAGACTGTTGGGTACACCTTCTATCACAGATCCGAAGGCAAGATATTCGTTGCTAAGAATGGATCCTTTCTAGAGAAGGAGTTTCTCTCAAAAGAAGTGACTGGGAGGAAAGTAGAACTTGATGAGGTAATTGTACATGCTCCCGAATTGGAAAGCAGTTCATCACACAAATCAGTTCCAGTGATTCCTACACCAATTAGTGAGGAAGCTAATGATAGTGATCATGAAACTTCAGATGAAGTTACTACCGAACCTCATAGGTCAACCAGAGTAAGATCCGCACCAGAGTGGTACGGTAATCCTATTCTGGAGGTCATGTTACTTGACCATGACGAACCTACGAACTATGAGGAAGCGATGATGAGCTCAGATTCCGCGAAATGGCTTGAAGCCACCAAATCTGAGATGGGATCCATGTATGAGAACAAAGTATGGACTTTGGTTGACTTGCCCGATGATCGGCAAGCCATAGAGAATAAATGGATCTTCAAGAAGAAGACTGACGCTGACGGTAATGTTACTGTCTACAAAGCTCGACTTGTTGCGAAAGGTATTCGGCAAGTTCAAGGAGTTGACTACGATGAGACTTTCTCACCCGTAGCGTTGCTTAAGTCTGTCGGAATCATGTTAGCAATTGCCGCATTTTATGATTATGAAATTTGGCAAATGGATGTCAAAACTGCATTCCTGAATGGATTTCTGGAAGAAGAGTTGTATATGATGTAACCAGAAGGTTTTATCGATCCAAAGGATGCTAACAAAGTGTGCAAGCTCTAGCGATCCATTTATGGACTGGTGCAAGCCTCTCGGAGTTGGAATAAATGTTTTGATAGTGTGATCAAAGCATATGGTTTTATACAGACTTTTGGAGAAGCCTGATTTACAAGAAAATGAGTGGGAGCTCTGTAGCATTTCTAATCTTATATGTGGATGACATATTGTTGATTGGAAATGATATAGAATTTCTGGATAGCATAAAGGGATACTTGAATAAAAGTTTTTCTATGAAAGACCTCGGTGAAGCTGCTTACATATTGGGCATCAAGATCTATAGAGATAGATCAAGAAGCTTAATTGGACTTTCACAAAGCACATACCTTGATAATGTTTTGAAGAAGTTCAAAATGGATCAAGCAAAGAAAGGGTTCTTGCCTGTGTTACAAGGTGTGAAGTTGAGTCAGACTCAATGCCCGACCACTGTAGAAGATAGAGAGAAACTGAAAGTCATTCCCTATGCTTCAGCCATAGGTTCTATCATGTATGCAATGCTGTCTGCCAGACCTGATGTGTGCCTTGCTATTAGTATAGTAGGGAGTTACCAAAGTAAGCCAGGAGTGGATAACTGGACAGCGGTCAAGAAGATCCTGAAATACCTGAAGAGGACTAAGGATATGTTTCTCGTTTATGGAGGTGACAAAGAGCTCGTCGTAAATGGTTACGTCGATGCAAGCTTTGACACTGACCCGGATGACTCTAAGTCACAAACCGGATACGTGTTTATATTGAACGGTGGAGCTGTTAGTTGGTGCATTTCTAAGCAAAGTGTCGTGGCGGGATCTACGTGTGAAGCGGAGTACATAGCTACTTCAGAAGCAGCAAATGAAGGATTCTGGATGAAGGAGTTCATATCCGATCTAGGTGTCATACCTAGTGCTTCGCGTCCAATGAAAATCTTTTGTGACAATACTGGAGCAATAGCCTTGGCGAAGGATCCAGATTTCACAAGAGAACCAAGCATATCAAGAGACGCTTCAATTCCATCCGTCATCAAGTGTCGGAAGGGGACATAGAGATTTGCAAGATACATACGGATCTGAATATTGCAGAACCGTTGACTAAGCCTCTCTCACGAGCAAAACATGATCAGCACCAAGACTCCATGGGTCTTAGAATCATTACTTTGTAATCTAGATTATTGACTCTAGTGCAAGTGGGAGACTGAAGGAAATATGCCCTAGAGGCAATAATAAAGTTGTTATTTATATTTCCTTATATCATGATAAATGTTTATTATTCATGCTAGAATTGTATTAACCGGAAACTTAATACATGTGTGAATACATAGACAAACAGAGTGTCCCTAGTATGCCTCTACTTGACTAGCTCGTTAATCAAAGATGGTTAAGTTTCCTAGCCATAGACATGCGTTGTCATTTGATGAACGGGATCACATCATTAGAGAATGATGTGATGGCCAAGACCCACCCGTTAGCTTAGCACTATGATCATTTAGTTTGTTGCTATTGCTTTCTTCATGACTTGTACATGTTCCTATGACTATGAGATTATGCAACTCCCGAATACCGGAGGAACACTTAGTGTGCTATCAAATGTCACAACGTAACTGGGTGATTATAAAGATGCTCTACAGGTATCTCCGATGGTGTTTGTTGATCGAGATTAGGATTTGTCACTTCGTGTTTCGGTGAGGTATCTCTGGGCCCTCTCCGTAATACACATCACTATAAGCCTTGCAAGCAATGTGACTAATGATTTAGTTGCGGGATGATGCATTACGGAACGAGTAAAGAGACTTGCCGGTAACGAGATTGAACTAGGTATGATGATACCGTCGATCGAATCTCGGGCAAGTAACATACCGATGACAAAGGGAACAATGTATGTTGTTATGCGGTTTGACCGATAAAGATCTTCACAGAATATGTAGGAGCCAATATGAGCATCCAGGTTTCGCTATTGGTTATTGACTAGAGATGTGTCTCGGTCATGTCTACATAGTTCTCGAACCCGTAGGGTCCGCACGCTTAACGTTCGATGACAATTTGTATTATGAGTTATGTGTTTTGATGACCGAAGTTTGTTCGGAGTCCCGGATGAGATCACGGACATAACGAGGAGTCTCGAAATGGTCAAGACATAAAGATTGATATATTGGAAGGTTATGTTTGGACACCAGAATGGTTTCGGATAGGTTCGGGCATTTCCCAGAGTACCGGGAGGTTACCGGAACCCCCCGGGGGGATAATGGGCCTTCATGGGCCCTAGTGGAAGAGAGGAGGTGGAGGCGCGCGCCCCCCCAAGCCCAATCCGAATTGGACTAGGGTTGGGGGGTGGGCCCCCTTTCCTTCTTCTCCTCCTCCTCCTTCCCCCCTTCTCCTTGTAGGAATAGGAAAGGGGGGGGGGGGGCGAATCCTACTTGGAGTAGGACTCCACCCCTGGGCGCGCCACCCTTGGCCGGCCTCCTCCTCCCTCCCTCCTTTATATACGTGGGGAGGGGGGCACCCTAGAACACACAAGTTGATCTTTTAGCCGTGTGCGGTGCCCCCCTCCACAGTTACACACCTCAGTCATGTCGTCGTGGTGCTTAGGCGAAGCTGCGCCGGTAACTTCATCATCACCATCGCCACGCGTCGTGCTGACAAAACTCTCCCTCGGCCTCAACTGTATCAAGAGTATGAGGGACGTCATCGAGCTAAACATGTGCTGAACACGGAGGTGCCGTACGTTCGGTGCTAGGATCGGTCGGATCGTGAAGACGTACGACTACATCAACCACGTTGATAAAACGCTTCCGCTTTCGGTCTACGAGGGTACGTGGACACACTCTCCCCACTCGTTGCTATGCTTCTCCTAGATAGATCTTGCGTGATCGTAGGAATTTTTTTGAAATTACTGCGTTCCCCAACAGTTGTTGTGCCACCGCTGTTTCCATGGCCGCCACCGCCGCCACGGTAGCCGCCGTTGTTGAAGCCGCCGTTGTTGCTGCCATTGTTGCCGCCACCCTTGGGGAAGCCGCGGTTACCCTTGGGAGGCCCACCACGTCCTCGAGCGGTGGCATTTGCGGATGACTTGAAGGTGCCCGATCCAGAGCCGTGGAACATCTCCACTCTTTGATCGAAGTTCGACACCATGCCGAACAGATCGTCGACGGAGAGGGGCTCAGTGCGGACGTCAAGAGTAGATATGAGGGGTTGGTAGTCCATATCAAGGCCAGCAATGAGGAAGGAGATCACCTCTCCCTCGAGAAGAGGCTTTCCAGCCATGGCCAGTTCATCTGCGAGTGCACGCATCTGACTGAAGTAACCAGCAGCAGATTGAGAACCCTTTTGGGCATTGGAGAGGGCGGCGTGGCAGTTGTTGGCACGCGACCTGGACTGGGCAACAAACATGTTTGCGAGGGCAGTCCAAATGGCGTGGGATTTTTCTAGGGAGGCCACTTGTACCAGAACTTATTTCGAGAGATTGCGAAGCAGATAGGCTTCAAGCTGCTGATCCTGGATCAACCAGGCGGAGTAGGTTGGGTTTGGAACGATCTGATCTTTGCCTTCAGCGTTCTTTGAGGTGATGGTGGCTGGTGGTTCTGGGATTGTCTGATCTAGGTATCCTAGGAGACCCGCTCCTATAATATGAGATCGGGCTTGAGCTCGCCACAGAACATAGTTCGTGCGAGTAGGGGTTCTGAGATGGTGTTGTTTAGGCCAGCGGAGGAGAGGGTTGAACTGGAGGAAGACATGGCGAGATGAGGTTGGATGCGTTGGTGGAGGTTGATGGCGGGAGCTAGACGAGAGGGAAGAGGAAGGCTCTGTATACCATGTTAGGTTTTGTAGAAGCGTCTCAACTCCCGTAACATGGGAGCACGCGTATATATATATTGATATGGGCGAGGCCAGCTCTCGCAGGAGGCATACATTGAGGTAGTTGGAACCACCAGAGAGATACACGGGGATGGAGAGGATTACATCAAGAGATAAACATGAAATAAAACAAAGAGATCTCCTCTAACTATCCTAGCACCGGAGGTGGCCTATATGCGTACGTGACATAGCATGGGTGTATAATCCAATGTTTAACACAACCAAGTCCAGCAAGTGGTCCAAGTATGAAAACCAACCACAAGTTTAAAGGACCCCAATGGGTGAGAGATCGTCCTATACAACGCTCAGTGCTTCCAATTGGTTCCCATTCGCACAGCCGAGTGTGTCGTATGCCGGCCTAGTTAGGACGTATGGCTCTATTCTTTGCCACGGCTATTTCTCACTTATACCGAGAGATCTTAAGGTCTCGCCTCTTGCGCTCCATGAAAGCACAGGTCCAACACTACAGAAACTGTAGCGGTTTTAGGAAAAAATATACGAACTTGCTTTAGAACCTTTCGTGTGGTTTTTCTTTCGTTTCTATGTGTTTTTCTATTGGTTTTTCATCAGTTTTTTGTTTTCTTTGGGTGCTAAGATATTCAATTACACGTGGAATTTTCTTCTGAATGATACGAAATCATTTTTATACTACACGAACATTTTTTCACATTGTATAACCATTTTTCAATGTCACGAATACATTTTTTTAAACATGTGAACAATTTTTTAATCTAACATATATTTTCTTTAATGGTATGAAATATTAATTTTGAGTTAAACTAATATTTTTGCATCATTTAAAACATTTTTAATAATACCACGTACATTTTCGTAAAGCCGTGAACATTTTTTGGTTCTCACAGACATTTTATTGGATGAAATCAGTATTATTTTAAACTACACCAACGTTTTCTCACATTTATAATTTTTTTAATGTAACAAAAATATTATTGAAACATGTGAACATTTTTTGAGTGATAAAAAATAGTTTTTGTAATTACATGAACATTATTGTACATTGTATAATTATTTTTGAAGAATGTCATGTACATTTTTTGGAAGCACGTGAACATTTTAAGAAGTCGCCAGAAAACATTTAGAATGCTATCAATATTTTATAAACTACGCTAAAATTAATATATCAATAATTTATATATATTATTTTATATTTATATATACATACTCCCAAATTTAAATTTACTTATAAAAGTTGAAAACCTGATTTTGGAAAATGGTTGTGTACTCCTGTGAGTACGTACTCCCGCTACTCATATACCACATAGATGAATCTTTTATACCTCTTATTATTTTTAATATACTTAATTAATAATTACTAGATACCCCAAAATGAGTTTCATGAAAAAAAATCATGTGTGTCTCATATTTTCGAAGGTTTACATATATACTGATTTGTTTGTACGTGAAAAAGTATATTACAAAAAGTACGTCGCAAATGATATTTTTCAACAAAACTCGTATTTAGATATCTTAGAATATTTAATGAAGTATATTGAGAATGATAAAGAGGTATAATCAATACATATACGAGGTATATTAAAGATGGGAGTACAGAAAATTAGTCCTACATATACGAGGTATACGAGTGGACTAACTTCCGACTAGTCGGAATATAAACAACAAATCCGAACTATCCTAACCTAATTAATCATCCATCGCTAATAAAAACGCATGCAATCCCTAGCGCATCTGCATGCAGCGCGGTTGGCATATACTTGAAACTAATAAAAATCAGGATGATGTTAGCAAAAGTTTCTCTTTATTTTGATCCTTTAAAATGCTTTGTAGTTCAAACCGTCGCTCCGATTAAAAGTTGTTTTCACATAAAAGATTGGTCGCGACGAGACCTTCGAAATTAGATCAATTGTTGGTATGTTTCGACAATTCTTTTTTGGTAAAAAGTTACCACGTGTGTGCTAGCAAGTTATCATGCGAGTTGAGATAAGTTATCATATTGATTACACAAAAAATTACCGGAGCATAAAAATGATTCCTCCAACATTCTTTTGACATGCACATGCATGCATGCATTAGAGGGGGGAAATTGGTATCATCCTAGATTCTCCCATATTCCAAAACTTCCAAATGTTTTATAGCTCAAACCGTCGGTCCGATCAAAATTGTTTTCACCTAAAAATTCCACCATGGCGAGACCTACGAAATTAGATCTCATGTTGATATGTTCTAATAATTTTTTTGTGTGCAAATAGTTACCAGGCCTGGGCTAATTAAGTTTTTTTTGCATGGTAATACATCTGTCTTTTATATCATAAGGATCATAGTACAAGCCACGTACAAACCAACCTGGCAAAAATGAAAAGACAGCAAAACGCTAGCCTTTGCACAAAGGAATAACAGCCAAGAAGTAAAATTATAATCTAGGCCGAAGAAACCTCTGAACTTGACACCAGTGCCCGTCACCTGCCTCTCGAACCACCATAGCAGCCACCAAAGGAAAAAATGACGGATCACCTTCACACCCGAGCTCTAAGCGGCTCCATCGCTGATATGCAGATTTGCGGACCTCCAAAGTGGCTCACCAAAAGCGAAACCATTACCGTTGAACGAATCAGACCGGGGCAACACCCTGGACACGCCATCGAACTCCAGATCTAGCACCCCCACATGACTAAGACGCCAGAGGAGAAAACCACACCTGCCATGCACGAACCACGAACCCAGCACATGATCCACCATCTTCCAGATGCAGCCGATGTAGACCACAATCTGCATCCGCTCCAGGACTACCTCCCAAGCTCCGCGCCGGCGCTGGAGCAAACGCCGTGCAACGGCGGAGCCCGAGGACACAGGTCCACCACGAGGATGTCGCCGCCGCCACGCCATCCTTGCTTGAATAGATTGATTTCCAAATCCATCCCCAACTGAAAGTGCTAGTTATCGACTAGAGGGGGGTGAATAGGCGATTTTTATGGAAGTCTTCAAAACATGGAAGTTTCAAAGACAAACGATAGAAATGAACCTATTAACATGCAGCGGAAGATAGACTACACTAGGCAAGCGATAGTCAAGTATACAATGAAGTGAAATCACGAAGACTAATGGCAGCTAGGCAGTATGGATCAGGATGGAAGATAGTATGAAGCCAAACAACAATAGTCGTCACACAGTGAAGTCAAACAGGTAATTCAAGCAGGCAATAACTTCACGAAGACAAACAGTAAGTAAAGAGAGGGAGAAGATAGAATCAGTTGCTTGGTGAGGACAAAGAATTGTTGGACCAGTTCCAGTTGCTGTGACAACTGTACGTCTGGTTAGGGACGCTGAGATTTAACTCAGAAGACCGTGTCTTCACCTTATTCCCCTTGAGCTAAGGACACTTAGTCCTCGTCCAATCACTCTGGTAAGTCTTCAAGGTAGACTTCCAAACCTTCACAGACTTCGTTCACCGGCAATCCACAATGACTCTTGGATGCTCAGAACGCGACGCATAACCGGCTGGAGGATTCACAGTCCTCAAGTGTAACAAGTCTTCAGGTCACGCAGACAGAAAGACTTCAATGATGCCTAACACTCTTTGGGCTCTGGGTGTTTTGGGCTTTTTCCTTGCAAGGATTTCTCTCTCAAATGCTTCGGAGGTGGGTTGCTCTCAAACGACAAAAGTCGTGCACTAACTCTGAGCAGCCACCAATTTATGGTGTAGGGGGTGGGCTATTTATAGCCACTAGGCAACCTGACCTGATTTGTCTGAAATTACCCTGGGTCACAAAGGAACTGACACGTGTTCCAACGGTCAGATTTCAAACACACGCGACAGCTTAACTTGGGCTACAAGTAAAGCTGACTCATCCAGCTATGGATAAGATTTGCTCACATTGTCTTCGCTCGAAGACATAGGATTTGGTTGAGCATCACTTAAGTCACTCTGACTTTGTTCACTTGGACCCCATTTAACAGTACGGTGGTTCCTATGACTCAACAAAGAAGAAAAGGAAACTACGAAACAACTATGTCTTCGCACTCCATAGTCTTCACCTGAATGTCTGCTTGAGTCATAATCTTCGTTGTGATTATCTTCACATACCACCATTGTCTTCAATGTCTTCACACATTTTTAGGGTTCATCTCCGGTAGGTAAACCGAATCAATGAGGGACTACTATCTGTGTTATCCTGCAATTATCACAAACACATTAGTCCCTCAACCAGGTTTGTCGTCAATACTCCAAAACCAACTAGGGGTGGCACTAGATGCACTTACAATCTCCCGCTTTTTGGTGATTGATGACAAACTGGTTGAAGTTTTCAATGGGGATAAAAGTATGTGAAATTGTAAAGGATTGAGGTATTGTCTTCATAAGTAGCAAAAAGGCCCCCCTGAAGATGTGCATATAAGTATTTTGCTCTGGAATGCTAATGCACATGGCAGGTTGTACTTGTGGAGATCCTCTTCAACTTATGAAGACAATTCATCATGTGTGAAAAGATATAACGAAGATAATGACATGCATAATGAAAAATGGACGTCTGCAAAATGACTTCGTGCGGAATTTATCGTCGCACATGCGGAATTTATCATCGCATCACATAGTTGACAGAAAAGGTAGCAGACGACCATCAAGTTTAAGTGTTACAACTCAAAGAACCACATGGACCCGCTTGAAGACTATCAACTCATATGCTTCTCCCCCTTTTGTCAGTAAGGACCAAAAAGGTTTGAAGACATAGAGCCTCTACCCGTTCCCTTGAGGAGTAGGTGAAGCAGCAGGGTTGTCGTTGAGGTTCGGTGGTGCAGAGGTACTTGGTGCAGTGTCGAGATGCGGCAACGTTGTAGTTGGCGAAGTAACATCATCTTCATCATCAATGACTCTGGCAATGATAGTTGCAGCTGAAGAAGAATAGTCAGAGTCTTCAAGTGAGGGAGTCCGACGCAAGACAGCGTTTCTGGGAGGAGTGGTATCAAACTTGAATCTCTGTGTGAAGCCATCGTCTTGAAGATCAGCTTCAGCACTCAGCAATGTCAGACTCTTCCATGACCTCCGACAGGTTTCATGAGTGACAAATGCATTCTTGGTGGTAAGGTTGCGAATGCGATTACATCCACCAAGTGGCTTTGCATCAGATGCTTCAGCCAGTCGTGATGCTTATCCTGCTTTTGATGCAGGGCGACGAGAAGCTCTCGGTCATTGAGAACACGAGAACGCTTCCGAGGCCTTTGAGCAATTGTGCTTTCAGTGGCTTCAGTATGGGCACGATGAGGTGCACGTGTTTTGCCAGCCAAAGGATAAACACATGTAGCAGCTAGAACGCCTTCAATGGGTTGAGTGCAGCTTTGATGATCGGCGTTGTGAAGATAAATTGGCTCCTTGGCAGGTTCTGGGTAGATGGCTTTGATAGACAGATCAACCTCTGGCGCGCAGAAGGCTGATAGTTGACAGCTGAATGAAGCTTGATAAGGCGCATTACCCACAGAGCATAAAACTTCAATACAAACAGATCAGAGCCAGATGCAGCCAATTGCCTGATGAAGAAGTCTTGAGCATTGAAGCTGATGCCATTTAAGATATAGAAAACCAATGTCTTCATTGTACCTTCAAGCTTCGCTGCAGGAGAATGTCCCTTGACAGGCCATAGAGTTCGCCTGATGATATGATAAATAGTGCGGGGCAGATAATCTAGGTCTTCAACAAAGAATTCCCTTGGATATTCAGCGTCGCGTGGCAGTGGCTTCATTATGCTCAGCATTTGGCTCATGTTTGGCTCAGGCTTCTAGAAGATGCTCTCCAAAGCATTGCGGTGAAGCTAACAACCAGGTTCATATAGTTCACCTGGAGTGGCAAGGCAGTGAGCTCAATAATATCAAGAGCTTTGGCTTCATGGTGTACATTGCCTGTCATCTACTCAAGGATCCATGTCTTTGGATCCCGGTTGTAGCCGCGAATGTGGAGGGTGGCATAGAATTGTAGCAGAAGCTCTTCGTTACAGTGCTCTTTATCAGTCACAAATTGGAGAAGGCCAGCATCTTTGAAGCAATCGAGTGCTTCTTCCAAGCAGGGCAGGCCAGCAATAGCTTCGCAGTCTAGACGCATATGGGGAAAGATGCGCCCTTGATCATAAAGAACACATGAATAGTAACTGCATTGCTGATAGCTCCAGAACCGATCAGTTGAAATTCTTGGTTTCGAGTATGGGTTCTTGTCGCTGTCAAAGGTGTTGTGTGCAATGAACCATTCATATTAAACGATCCTGGTGAAGTTGCTGTACCTAGAAACCTAGGCAGCCTGAGCTTTGGCTTATGGACCGGAGGCCTGTGCTCCACATGATAGTCGAATTGAGGTCCGGGAGCAGGAGGAGGTACCAGAATAGGCCAACGAACCATGACAGGTTGGCCGCGATCAAATGCGAGCTCAATTGTGTGAGGCCTTGGAGGTGGTACTGGAGCGTCGGCATTGACATGGGCTTGAAGCTGCACAATGGTTTCAGGTGCAACATTGGCTTCAGGTGTAGCATTGGCTTCAGATTCTGAGACGTTCATAGTTGGTGTGGCTTCAGGAAACACCTGCCGTGCCACTGAGTTGTGGTGCTCATCTCCTTCTGGAACGCTCGACAGACTGACTTGTGGCCTTGGTCCTTTGCGAAGCCGACGAAATGCGGGCGACGCTTTTGGAGAGGGAGTTGGCTGGGCCACAAAGTTGTCATCATCAAGCACCGGAGTGGTGACTTGAGGTGGGGGAGTACTTGGTGATTCTTCTTGACGGGGGGAGTCTTGAGGGTGATTAGCCCATGAGTCATCCTGAGCAATTGGCATCACAGGACGACCAATGCCGATGAGTTTGCTATTCGTGAGAACAGGCGATGATACCATTTGTTGCTCAATTTGAGGAAGGACTTCATCATCACCTACATTGTCTTGGGGACCCATGTCTTCAGCTACGGTGTGGTCAACAGCTGGATCTCCTTCAGCTTCAGGAGCCTCTGTGGTAGCAGGCTTGTGAACTATTAAACGACCCTCTTGGTGTGCAGATGCAGGACGAGCAACAGAGATGGGCTCGACAACAAGAGGCTCTGTGGGAGCAGCCCGATCTTTCTTCTTTGTCTTCCTCTTCTTGGTCGGTGGATCATCGTCAGTGGTGTTCTTGTTCTTGCACTTTTGGGCTTCGGCTGCCCTTGTTTTCTTAAGTTTCGAAGCTACTGTGGGGACCTTAGGCTTCATGCCTGTCATGCTGGTGGGGAAGACAATGCGAGGTTCTTCCCGCCTGGATGCTTCAGCTGGGGCCACAACAGGCTTCTTCTTCTTGGCAGCCATCTTGGGGTCAATGCCTGGATGCCCAAGAGCCTTGCGCTTCTCAGCCTCATTATGAGCTTGAACACATTTGGCAGCGGAGAGCTTCATACGTTCTCTTGATCCTTTTGCTGCTTCGCGTTTCTGTTGAAACTGCTCTTTGAGGTCATGTAGCATCTGCTTGAAGTTTTGAACATCAACCACGCTGAGCTTGGCCATGTGCTTCTTGAACTGAGCCTTCTCAAAGTCAATTTTGTTCTTGAGTTCAACAATCTTCTGAGCCAGAGCCAACTCATTTGCAATGGCTTCGTGGGAGGAGACACTGATGCCAATTGGAAGCTGAAGATCATCGATGCTGAGGTTCGGATTTTCAAACCACTCATCAATGAAGTTATTCAATATGTCCACGTCCAAGAGGGGCAAATCATTGAAGATTTCCGCCTCTTGCTTGCTCTTTATCAGTAGCTCGAGAGCATCGTCGCCAAGATCTTCGTCACTTGACAAATCAATGGCTTCGTTCTCATTCCTCAGAACGGCAGCTGGGGTCAGTGCTTGACCAGAAATCTGGATGGGCTTCTTCTTCTTCTCGGTCTTGGAGATGTGAGAAAGATCTTCAGAATGCACAGTTGGTGCAGGAGGAGCAGTGGCCAGTGGCTTCCAGCCTAGCCACCGGAGCAAATGTTTCATCGAAGTCAATCCCTTCCACTTGAGTGTATCCTTGAGCAACGAGACGAGCCTTGTTTCTGACAACTCTGACCATGCTCATCTTGCTTGTTGCGATATATCCATTTGGTGCCTATTATGTTGTGCTTGCGAGGGTCAAGACGCTTGACTAATTCCCACACATTGTTCAGCTTGAACTGTTGAAGCTCTTCTTGCATAGCTTGAATCCATTCAGGTTCCATGAAGGCTTCAGCAACTTTCTTGGGTTCAGAGATTGAGACAAATGCAAAGTGCCCACAGAAATTTGCTACCTGTGTTGCTCTTGGACGAGTGAGTGGACCTGGTGCATTGATGCTATCAATTATCTTCTCAATCTATACTTCATTTGCAACAAGAGGATGAACTGGACGAAAATTTTGCTCCTGCTGATCATTGTCTTCATTTGGAGGATTGGCTTCAGGCTGAGCATTGTCTTCAGGTTGATTGGGCGTAGAAATGAGAAGTTTCTCTTCAGCCTGTGCCTTAGAAGGTATGATTTCTCCAGTACCCATAAGCTTGATTGATTCACTGGGAGGAACCTCATCTAGCACATTTGGCAGGTGCTCTCTTTGTGAGCCGTTAGTCTCATCGAACCGCACATCTACAGTTTCAACCACCTTGTAGTGAAAGAGGTTGAAGACTCTGTAGGAGTGCGAGTCCTTTCCGTAACCAAGCATAAAACCTTCATGTGCTTTTGGTGCAAATTTTGAAGTGTGATGTGGATCCTTGATCCAGCACCTAGCACCAAATACTCTGAAGTAGCTTACATTTGGCTTCTTACCAGTTAGGAGCTCATAGGAAGTCTTCTTCAGAAGCTTGTGAAGATAAACACGGTTGATGACATGGCATGCAGTATCAATGGCTTCAGGCCAGAACTTTCTTGGAGTCTTGTATTCATCAAGCATCATCCGAGCCATCTCAATGAGTGTTCTGTTCTTGCGCTCCATGATGCCATTCTGCTGCGGTGTGTATGGAGCTGGGAACTCATGAGTGATGCCCAATGTATCCAGGTAAAGGTCGAGGCCGGTGTTATTGAACTGTGTGCCGTTGTCACTTCTGATATGCTTGATCTTGACGCCATAGTTTGTCATGGCACGATTGGCGAAGCGTCTGAAGACATCCTGCACTTTATTCTTGTAGAGAATTATATGCACCCATGTATATCTTGAATAATCGTCAACAATGACAAAACCATAGAGGCAAGCAGTGGTAGTAAGAGTAGAGTAGTGAGTAGGGCCAAATAAGTCCATGTGTAGCAACTCGAAGGGTTGAGATGTCGTCATGATTGTCTTCGAGGGATGCTTGGCCCTAGCCATCTTTCTAGCTTCATAGGCACCACACAGATGATCTTTCTTGAACTTGAGGCCCTCGATGCCTACGACGTGTTTCTTCTTCACGAGAGTGTACAGGTTCCTCATGCTAGCATGCCCTAGCCTCCGACGCCAGAGCCAGCACTCTAAAGCTTTTGCTAGAAGACATACGGCCAACTGTGGTCCTGCTGAGATATCTACCATGTACAAATCATCTTTCCGATACCCTTCAAAGACTAGAGACTTGTCAGATTCCATTAGAACAAGGCAACGATATTTTCCAAATATCACAATCATGTTCAAGTCACAAAGCATTGAGACAGACATTAAGTTGAAACCAAGGGATTTAGCAAGCATCATTTTATCCATGTGCTGATCCTTTGAGATTACAACTCTACCTAGACCCAATACCTTGCTTTTACCAGTGTCAGCAAATGTGGTGTGACTCTTGTCAGATGGACGTAAGGTTGAGTCCATGAGAAGACTTCGATCACCAGTCATGTGATTAGTGCATCCACTGTCCATAATCCATTCTGAAGCATGTGGTGTCATACCCTACAGTACAGTTAGGGGGATAGGCTTCACCAAGAGTACTGTGAAGCATAAACATTTGACGGACAAGAGGATTATCAAAGCTCAGATCAAGGTTAGGACTGATAGGATGATTGGCAAGCGATTCAGGAACAAAATACATAGTAAGACCATTTGGGCATTTTATCTTGCGCCCCACAAGATGTTTTAGGTTCCCAACAATAGCATCGGACGCCTTTGATTTCTGGCTGGAGACCTTTCCCTGCAAAAGAGAGTTAAGTTTTCTTAACCACCCACATTTTCAGGGGTGGCTTCGAAGCAATGAGTCTAAGTGCAACATCTGAGAACTTTGGCTTTGGAGCCCTAGCAAATAGCCTTGCAGGAGGATAATAATACTCATATGAATAAGCAGAAAAGTTCTTAGTTTTATGAACATAGCGGTTTGAAGAAACACGCTCATATTCATACATCTGAGTATGATTTCCCTGCAAAACATTGGCGTTAGGGTGACTCGGGTGAGTCCTCTGTCTGTATGAAGCCTTTGGGCCATATGAAGCCTTTGGTCTGGTATTTGTCTTCTTCCCTTGTGGTGTCATGATGACATTCACAGGAAGATTCTCAAGACAACTTTTGGGTACCCAAATCTTCTTCACAGGCGGTCCATTCCTGCAGTTAGTACCAATATACCTGGCAAACACTTCACCAGTCTGATTATTAAACAGTTTATAGTTTGCATCAAAGGATTCATCAATGACAATTGTGTTAGCACAAGTGAAGCCAGATAAGGTGGATGGGTCCACTGAACGTCCCTTTGCAGCAACCCATGTGGTTTTGGGGTACTGCTCAGGCTTCCAGTAAGAGCCATCAACATTCATTTTCCTCTCAAACCCAACACCCTATTTCCTAGGGTTTCGGTTCAGAATCTGCTTTTTGAGGACATCGCACAGTGTCTGATGCCCTTTGAGACTTTTGTACATTCCCGTCTCAAGCAATGTCTTCAACCTAGCATTCTCATCAGCAATAGTAGTGGTATCCTCAGCAGAGGGGTTAGTTACCACATCAGCAGTTGAAGATATTGCAACAGTAGCAGCAGTAGAACATTCAGCAACAGAAGTAGCGTTATCACGCTCAAGGCATTTTAGACATGGTGGTTCAAATCCTTCCTGAGCGAGACTGATCTGTTGAGAGCGAAGTGACTCGTTCTCTTTTTGAAGGTCTTCATGAAATGCTCTCAATTTCTCGAGTCCTTGCTTCCTTTGAAGATAATCATAGGAAATCTTTTCATGAGTTGTTGAGAGCGTTTCATGACGACTTCCAAGTTTCTTGTACTTAACATGAAGATTTTTTATGTCTTCAATTAAGGACTGAGATCGGGTCATTTCCACGTCCAACAGGTCATCGCTTTTGTCTAACAGCTTTTGAATATGTTCCATAGCTTTCTGTTGTTCAGTTGCAATTTTAGCAAGTGTTTTGTAGCTAGGTTTGGATTCACAATCAGAGTCATCTTCACTTGATGTTTGAAAGTAAGCGTCGCGTGAGTTTACCTTGGCACCACGTGCCATGAAGCAGTAGGTGGGAGCAGAGTCGTCCTTGTCATTAGTATCAGCGTTGATGACAGATCCATTGTCTTCAGTGTTGAAGATGGACTTGGCAACGTAGGCTGTGGCTAGAGCCAGACTTGCAACGCCAGAGTCGGACTCCTCCTCAGACTCCACCTCTGCCACCTCAGACGCAGAATCCTCCTCTGAATCCATCTCCTTGCCAAAAAAAAGCACGAGCCTTGCCAGATGAGCTCTTCTTGTGTGATGAAGACTTCGATGAAGACTTGGAAGAAGACTTTGAGGATTTCTTCTTCTTCTTGTCATCAGAATCATATTCCTTGCTCTTCTTCTTCTTCTTCTTCTTCTTCTTCTTCTTGTTTTCATTGTCCCACTGCGGACACTCAGAGATGTAGTGACCAGATTTCTTGCACTTGTGGCATGTTCTCTTCTTGTGGTCATGAGTAGAAGCTTCATCATTTCTTGAGCTGGATCGTGAAGACTTTCTCAAGCCTTTCTTCTTAGTGAATTTCTGGAACTTCTTCACAAGCATATCAAGCTCCTTTCCAATGTCTTCAGGATCACCAGAATTGCAGTCAGATTCTTCTTCAGATGAGGAAACAACCTTTGCCTTCAAAGCGCGAGTTCGGCCATAGTTGGGACCATAGATGTCTCTTTTCTCAGATAGCTGAAACTCATGTGTGTTGAGCCTCTCAAGTATGTCAGACGGATCGAGTGTCCTGAAGTCAGGGCGTTCTTGAATCATAAGGGCCAGGGTGTCAAACGAGCTGTCAAGTGATCTCAGGAGTGTCTTGACGATTTCATGCTTGGTGATCTCAGTGGCACCGAGAGCATGAAGCTCATTGGTGATATCAGTGACGCGATCAAACGTGAGCTGGAGATTCTCATTGTCATTTCTCTTGAAGCGGTTGAAGAGGTTGCGAAGGACACTGATCCTTTGATCTCTCTGGGTTGAGACGCCTTCGTTGACCTTGGAGAGCCAGTCCCAGACTAGCTTTGACGTTTCCAGAGCACTCACACAGCCATACTGTCCTTTGGTCAAATGACCACAGATGATGTTCTTGGTAGTAGAATCAAGTTGAATGAACTTCTTGACATCAGCAGGGGTGACACCTTCACCAGTCTTGGGAACACCGTTCTTGACGACATACCACAGATCGACATCAATGGCTTCAAGATGCATGCACATCTTATTCTTCCAGTAGGGGTAATCAGTGCCATCAAAGACAGGGCACGCAGCGGAGACTTTGATTATCCCTGCAGTCGACATAGCTAAAACTCAAGGTGGTTAAACCGAATCACACAGAAAAAGGGAGTACCTTGCTCTGATACCAATTGAAAGTGCTAGTTATCGACTAGAGGGGGGAGAATAGGCGATTTTTATGGAAGTCTTCAAACCATGGAAGTTTCAAAGACAAACGATAGAAATTAACCTATTAACATGCAGCGGAAGGTAGACTACACTAGGCAAGCCATAGTCAAGTATACAATGAAGTGAAATCACGAAGACTAATGGCAGCTAGGTAGTATGGATCAGGATGGAAGATAGTCTCAAGCCAAACAACAATAGTCGTCACACAGTGAAGTCAAACAGGTAATTCAAGCAGGCAATAACTTCACGAAGACAAACAGTAAGTAAAGAGAGGAAGAAGATAGAACCAGTTGCTTGGTGAGGACAGAGAATTGTTGGACCAGTTCCAGTTGCTGTGACAACTGTACGTCTGGTTAGGGAGGCTGAGATTTAACTTAGAAGACCGCATCTTCACCTTATTTCCCTTGAGCTAAGGACACTTAGTCCTCGCCCAATCACTCTGGTAAGTCTTCAAGGTAGACTTCCAAACCTTCACAGACTTCGTTCACCGGCAATCCACAATGACTCTTGGATGCTCAGAACGCGACACCTAACCGTCTGGAGGATTCACAGTCCTCAAGTGTAACAAGTCTTCAGGTCACGCAGACAGAAAGACTTCAGTGATGCCTAACACTCTTTGGGCTCTGGGTGTTTTGGGCTTTGTCCTCGCAAGGATCTCTCTCATAAATGCTTCGGAGGCGGGTTGCTCTCAAACGACAAAAGTCGTGCACTAACTCTGAGCAGCCACCAATTTATGGTGTAGGGGGTGGGCTATTTATAACCACTAGGCAACCCGACCTGATTTGTTCGAAATGACCCTGGGTCACTAAGGAACTGACACGTGTTCCAACGGTCAGATTTCAAATACACGCGGCAGCTTAACTTGGGCTACAAGTAAAGCTGACTCATCCAGCTCTGGATAAGATTTGCTCTCATTGTCTTCGCTCGAAGACATAGGATTTGGTTGAGCATCACTTATGTCACTCTGACTTTGTTCACTTGGACCCCACTTAACAGTACAGTGGTTCCTATGACTCGACAAAGAAGAAAAGGAAACTACAAAACAGCTATGTCTTCACATGAATGTGTGCTCGAGTCATAATCTTCGTTGTGGTTATCTTCACATACCACCATTGTCTTCAATGTCTTCACACATTTTTAGGGGCCATCTCCGGTAGGTAAACCGAATCAATGAGGGACTACTACCTGTGTTATCCTGCAATTCTCACCAACACATTAGTCCCTCAACCAGGTTTGTTGTTAATACTCCAAAACCAACTAGGGGTGGCACTAGATGCAGTTACAATCTCCCTCTTTTTGGTGATTGATGACAAACTGGTTGAAGTTTTCAACGGGGATAAAAGTATGTGAAATTGTAAAGGATTGAGGTATTGTCTTCATAAGTAGCAAAAAGGCCCCCCCTGAAGATGTGCATATAAGTATTTTGCTCTGGAATGCTAGTGCACATGGCAGGTTGTACTTGTGGAGATCCTCTTCAACTTATGAAGACAATTCATCATGCGTGAAAAGATGTAACGAAGATAATGACATGCATAATGAAAAATGGACGTCCGCAAAATGACTTCGTGCAGAATTTATCGTCGCACATGCGGAATTTATCATCGCATCACATAGTTGACAGAAAAGGTAGCAGACGACCATTAAGTTTAAGTGTTACAACTCAAAGAACCAAAAGTATAAAAAGCGAGAGTTGTAAGCACTTGGCAAAATTATAGCAACCACCCATATGGACCCGCTTGAAGACTATCAACTCATATGCTTCTCCCCCTTTTGTCAGTAAGGACCAAAAAGGTTTGAAGACATAGAGCCTCTACTCATTCCCTTGAGAAGTAGGTGAAGCAGCAGGGTTGTCGTTGAGGTTCGGTGGTGCAGAGGTACTTGGTCCAGTGTTGAGATGCGGCAACGTTGTAGTTGGCGAAGTAGCATCATCTTCATCATCAATGACTCTGGCAGTGACAGTTGCAGCTGAAGAAGAATATTCAGAGTCTTCAAGTGAGGGAGTCCAACGCAAGACAACGTTTCTGGGAGGAGTGGTATCAAACTTGAATCTGTTTGTGAAGCTATCGTCTTGAAGATCAGCTTCAGCACTGAGCAATGTCAGACTCTTCCACGACCTCCGACAGCTTTCATGAGTGACAAATGCATTCTTGGTGGCAAGGTTGCGAATGCGATTAACATCCACCAAGAGGCTTTGCATCTGACACTTCGGCCAGTCGTGATGCTTATCCTGCTTTTGATGCAGGGCGACAAGAAGCTCTCGGTCGTTGAGAACACGAGAACGCTTCCGAGGCCTTTGAGCAATTGTGCTTTCAGTGGCTTCAGTATGGGCACGATGAGGTGCACGTGTATTGCCAGCCAAAGGATAAACACGAGTAGCATCCAGAACGCCTTCAATGGGTTGAGTGAAGCTTTGGTGATCGACGTTGTGAAGATAAATTGGCTCCTTGGTAGGTTCTGGGTAGATGGCTTCGACAGACAGATCAACCTCTGGCAAGAATATGAGATAATTGCGCGCAGAAGGCTGATAGTTGACAGCTGAATGAAGCTTGATAAGGTGCATTACCCACAGAGCATAAAACTTCAATCCAAACAGATTAGAGCCAGATGCAGCCAATTGCCTGATGAAGAAGTCTTGGGCATTGAAGCTGATGCCATTGAAGATATAGATAACCAATGTCTTCATTGCACCTTCAAGCTTCGCTGCAGGAGAATGTCCCTTGACAGGCCATAGAGTTCGCCTGATGATATGATAAATAGTGTGGGGCAGATACTCTAGGTCTTCAACAAAGAATTCCCTTGGATATTCAGTGTCGCGTGGCAGTGGCTTCATTATGGCCAGCATTTGGCTCATGTTTGGCTCAGGCTTCTGGAAGATGCTCTCCAAAGCATTGCGGTGAAGCTGACAACCAGGTTCATATAGTTCACCTGGAGTGGGCAAGGCAGTCAGCTCAATAATATCAAGAGCTTTGGCTTCGTGGTGTACATTGCCTGTCATCCACTCAAGGATCCATGTCTTTGGATCCCGGTTGTAGCCGCGAATGTGGAGGGTGACATAGAATTGTAGTAAAAGCTCTTTGTTCCAGTGCTCTTTATCAGTCACAAATTGGAGAAGGCCAGCATCTCTGAAGCAATTGAGTGCTTCTTCCAAGCAGGGCAGGCCAGCAACAGCTTCGCAGTCTAGACGCATATGGGGAAAGATGCGCCCTTGATCATAAAGAACACATGAATAGTAACTGCGTTGCTGATAGCTCTAGAACCGATCAGATGAAATTATTGGTTTCAAGTATGGGTTCTTGTCGCTGTCAAAGGTGTTGTGTGCAATGAAACCATTCACATTAAACGATCCTGGTGAAGTTGCTGTACCTGGAAACCTAGGCAGCCTGGGCTTTGGCTTCTGGACTGGAGGCCTATGCTCCACATGATAGTCGAATTGAGGTCCGGGAGCAGGAGGAGGAACCGGAATAGGCCAACGAACCATGACAGGTTGGCCGCGATCAAATGCCAGCTCAATTGTGTGAGGCCTTGGAGGTGGTACTGGAGCATCGGCATTGACATGGGCTTGAAGCTGCACAATGGTTTCAGGTGCAACATTGGCTTCCACAATCTGCATCCGCTCCAGGACTACCTCCCAAGCTCCGCGCCAGCGCTGGAGCAAACGCCGTGTAACGGAGGAGCCCGAGGACACAGGTCCACCACGAGGATGTCGTCGCCGCCACGCCATCCTTGCTTGAATAGATTGATTTCCAAATCCATCTCCAACTGAAAGTGCTAGTTATCGACTAGAGGGGGGGTGAATAGGCGATTTTTATGAAAGTCTTCAAAACATGGAAGTTTCGAAGACAAACGATAGAAATGAACCTATTAACATGCAGCGGAAGGTAGACTACACTAGGCAAGCCATACTCAAGTATACAATGAAGTGAAATCACGAAGACTAATGGCAGCTAGGCAGTATGGATCAGGATGGAAGATAGTATGAAGCCAAACAACAATAGTCGTCACACAGTGAAGTCAAACAGGTAATTCAAGCAGGCAATAACTTCACGAAGACAAACAGTAAGTAAAGAGAGGGAGAAGATAGAACCAGTTGCTTGGTGAGGACAGAGAATTGTTGGACCAGTTACAGTTGCTATTGACAACTGTACGTCTGGTTAGGGAGGCTAAGATTTAACTCAGAAGACCGCGTCTGGGTGTTTTGGGCTTTGTCCTCGCAAGGATCTCTCTCAAATGCTTTGGAGCTGGGTTGCTCTCAAACGACAAAAGCCGTGCACTAACTCTGAGCAGCCACCAATTTATGGTGTAGGGGGTGGGCTATTTATAGCCACTAGGCAACCCGACCGGATTTGTCCGAAATGACCCTAGGTCACGAAGGAACTGACACGTGTTCCAACGGTCAGATTTTCAAACACACGCGGCAGCTTAACTTGGGCTACAAGTAAAGCTGACTCATCCAGCTCTGGATAAGATTTGCTCTCATTGTCTTCGCTCGAAGACATAGGATTTGGTTGAGCATCACTTAAGTCACTCTGACTTTGTTCACTTGGACCCCACTTAACAGTACGGTGGTTCCTATGACTCAACAAAGAAGAAAAGGAAACTACGAAACAGCTATGTCTTCGCACTCCATAGTCTTCACGTGAATGTCTTCTCGGGTCATAATCTTCGTTGTGATTATCTTCACATACCACCATTGTCTTCAATGTCTTCACACATTTTTAGGGGTCCTCTCTGGTAGGTAAACCGAATCAATGAGGGACTACTACCTGTGTTATCCTGCAATTCTCACAAACACATTAGTCCCTCAACCAGGTTTCTCGTCAATACTCCAAAACCAACTAGGGGTGGCACTAGATGCACTTACACCAACCATAAGACCGATCGCCTCACCGGAGTAGGATCTGAAGAAATTTTATTCAGCGCCGCCATCGCCGCCGCCGAAGCCAAGACGATGAACAACCTAGAAATCTAAACTACGAGACTAAAAAAGATCCACACGCGTGGATCCGGCGACCCCCCTCACCACCGACGACCGAGGCCACAGGCGGAGGGGAGCCGCCGAAGGGCGGCAGCGGTGGAGACTCCTGGCTGCGAGGGCGTCTATTTTTCCTTCAAGCGGAAGAAAGAAAAGCTAATTAAGTTATCAACTCTGATGTGTGTATATTGTCATGCTATATACACATGTGTTACCGTGGTATATTTCTAACAACTTTTTTTCCCTAGACAAACCTATCGCGGTATTTGTGCGTGAGTTATCTTGCCTGTTGTCCGTATATTACCATGCTATTTACACATAAGTTATCGAGAGTATGTTTAAAACTTCCTCCTCCGATGGTTAAAGTTATCACGATATTTATACGTGAGTTATCAAGTTTACGGTGTCAATATTATCATGCTATTTACACGGAACATATCGGGTAGGGAGGTATGTTTTCATACAACTTCCGCCCCTCCCCCATACCTGGTCAAAGTTACTGCAGTGTTTGTGTGTGAGTTATCACGTATACGGTGCGTATAGTACCATGCTACTTACACGAAAGTTATCATCAAAGTTATTGTTATTTGTGCGTGAGTTATCGGCTCTATTGTGCGTATGTTACCATGCTATTTATATAGAATTTATCGTGCGTATGTTTTGAATAATGTTTTCCCCCGGTCAAGAGTTAACATAGAGCTTGTGTGTAAGTCAAGTATGCGATTCATATATTACCATGCTATTTACACAGAAGTTAGGGGGTCATGTTTTCAATAACTTTTTACCTCGGGTTAAAAAGTTACCAGGATGTTTGTACCTGAGTTATTAGGGCTATGGTGCATATATTACGATGTTATTTCCGTCAAAGTTACCAGGGGTATGGTTTCAACAACCATTATTTTCTCCGGTTTAAAGTTATCATGGTGTTTGTACGTAAGTTATCATGTTTGTAGTGTCTATATTATAATCTATTTACACATAAGTGGTCGGGGTATGTTTCCAATAAAAATTTACCCAGGCCAAAGTTGTCGTGGGTGTTTCTACCTAAGTTATCAGAGCTACGGTGCTTAAATTATCATGCTATTTACAAAACAATTTACCGGGGGTATAGTTTCAACAGCAAAAAATCATCTTGTTGAGGTTAGCGTGGTATTTGTATGTAAGTTATCAGGTGTCGATGTGTATTTTATCATGCTTTTTACACATAAGTTATTAGGTGTATGTTTTCAACAATTTTTTCACCTAGCCGAAGTTATCTCGAGTTTGTGCCTAAGTTATCAGGTCTACAATGCTTAAATGATAATGCTATTTACACAAGAAGTTACCAGGGTATGTTTTCAACAACAATAAAAATCACCTTGTTGAGGTTAGCGTGGTATTTGTATGTATGTTATCAGGTCTGGAGGCGTATATTATCATGTTATTTAAACAGGCGTTATCGGGTGTATTTTTTCAACAAATTTTTCACTTGGTCAAAGTTGCCGTGGTGTTTGTACCTAAATTATCAGGTTAGTGCATAAAATGATCATGCGATTTAAATAGAAGTTACTGGGCATGTTTTAATTAAAAAAATATGGGTTGTGTAGATATGAAATGCATATTGCCTTTTATTTCTTCAGAAAAAGGAGCCATCAATGACATGGTTGCCTAGTTAAATTAACTACTACATCATCCATTCCCTCAAAAAACTACTACATCATCCATGTTCGAATGACATGGCAAGCAACAATGTTGTCTAGATTTGAATTTTATTGTTTGTTTGGTGCATTTGCACCTAAGGGAAGAAACTCAACCGTTAAAAGATGGCATGGCGACGGTGGCATCCTCATGGTGGACCTGTGTCCTCGGGCTCCGTCGTGGCGACGACGTTTGCTCCAACATCGGCGTGGAGTTTGGGAGGTAGTCCAGGAGCGGATGCAGATTGTGGTCTGCATCGACGACATCTGGAAGATGGAACGTGTGTTGGGTTCGTGGTTCGTGGATGGCAGGTATGGTTTCCTCCTTCGGCGTCTTAGTCATGGTGGGGTGCCAGATCTGGAGTTCGATGGCGTGTCCGGGGTGTTTCCCCGGTCTGATTCATTGAACGGCAATGGCTTCACTTTTGGTGAGCCACCTTGGAGGTCCGCAAAGCTGTATATCAGTGATGGAGCCGTGTCGAGCTCAGGTGTGGAGGTGATCCGTCATTCTTTTCTTCGGTGGCTGCTGTGGTGGTACCGAAGGCAGGTGACGGGCGTTGGTGTCAAGCTTAGAGATGTTCTACTATCTTTTCAGTTTTGTCATGTCGGTCCTTACGTGACTTGTACTTTATTTTTTATGATATGAATGAGACACGTATTACCTTGCAAAAAAAGGGTCATCTTATCTTTGATGACCTGGGTTCAAATCCTAGTAATAACAACTATTTTTTCTTCTATTTTGAAAGAGAACTGAGAGCAAAACTGGATGGGAAGGAAAAATCGGGATTACCATACCTGCAAGAGAAAAACGGGGATCCGGAGAGGCGTTCGGACCTGTCGCTAACGTCCAACCGACAGGAAGTTAGCTTTCTCGATATCTAAAATATTTTCTAAATTACGAACAAACTAAAAGGTACAAACCAATTAAAATATAGCGAAGTAAACCAAACTAACATGCATGAAGCTACTTGGGCCTGCCCAGTATTAGCGATAGGAAACGCGCCCTTGAGGCATGGCCTCCTGGGCGCGACTATGTCTCGCCTTCAACGAGAGGGTAGGAACCTCGCTGAAGGTTAGACCTATATGGGCCGACCTTGGAGCGCGGGAGCCACATCGTCCTTTTTTCTTTTTTCTTTTACCTTTTCTATTTTGTTTTTGCTTTACTTTTTGGTTTGTATACTTTAAAATATTTCAAATATATATATTACCAAAAAAGACTCTATAAAAATATTTGAATAAAAGTTGACCAAGCATTTGAAAAATGTTGAATGTGTATAGAGAAAATGTTTATCACATGTACGAAAAATGAATTAAAAAATGTGTATAAATTATGGGTGACGATTTTAAAATACAATCCAGCATAAGAAATGTTTTTCACCAAGTATTTGAAAAATGTTGATCAAACATTTGAATTTTCTTAAATGTGTATAGAAAAAATGTTGACAATGTATTAAAAAATGATGATTTTTTTATCATGTATATAAATATGTTAGTCAATCATTTGAAAAAATGTTGATCAAGTTTTTGAAAAATGCTAAATGTGGATAGAAAAAGTTTTGACCGTGTGTTAATAAAATGATGAATTATTATTATCATTTATATAATTATGTTAATCAAGAATTTGATAAAATGTTGAACAATTATTTGAAAAATGTTGATCAAGCATTTGAAAAATGTTAAATGTCTATAGAAAGAATGTTGAATAGGTATTAAAAAAATGATGAATTTTTTGATCATGTATATAAAAATGTTAATCAAGCATGTGGGGAAAATGTTGGACAAGTATTTGAAAAATGTTGATCAAGCATTTAAAATTTTCTAAATGTGTATATATAAATGTTGACCATGTATTAAAAAATGAGGAATTTTTTATCATGTACATAAACATGTTAGTCAATCATTGGAAAAAAATGTTGATCAAGTGTTTGAAAAATGTTAAATGTGTATAAAAAAATGTTGACCATGTGTTAACAAAATGATGAATTATTATTATCATTTATATAAATATGTTAATCAACCATTTGATAAAATGTTGAACAAGTATTTGAAAAATGTTGATCAAGCATTTGAAAAATGTTAAATGTCTATAGAAAAAATGTTGACAAGGTTTTAAAAAGGTGATGAAATTTTTGACAATGTATATAAAAATCAAGCATTTGGTAAAAATGTTGAACAAGTATTTGAAAATTTTTGGTCAAGCATTTGAATTTTTTAAATGTGTATGTAAAAGATGTTGACCGTGT
Organism: Aegilops tauschii subsp. strangulata; assembly: GCF_002575655.3. Classification (NCBI taxonomy): domain Eukaryota; kingdom Viridiplantae; phylum Streptophyta; class Magnoliopsida; order Poales; family Poaceae; genus Aegilops; species Aegilops tauschii. Next base: position 364,232,871 of record NC_053035.3, on the reverse strand, counting down.
ATTAAAAAAATGATGATTTTTTATCATGTATATAAAAATGTTAGTCAATCATTTGAAAAATGTTGATCAATTTTTTGAAATTTTTTAAATGTATATAGAAAATGTTGACCATGTATTAATAAAATGATGATTTAGTTTTATCATTTATATAAATATGTTAATCAAGCATTTGGAAAAAACGTTGAAGAAGTATTTGAAAAAGGTTGATCAAGCATTTGAAAAAATTTAAATGTCTATAGGAAAATTGTTGACAAGGTACTAAAAAAATGATGAATTTTTTTGATCATGTATATAAATATGTTAATCAAGCATTTGGGAAAGATGTTGAACAAGTTTTTGAAAAATGTTGATCAAGCATTTGAATTTTTTTTAATGTGTATAGAAAAAATGTTGACCATATATTAAAAAAATGATGATTTTTTTATCATGTATATGCAAATGTTAGTCAATCATTTGAAAAAATGTTGATCGAGTTTTTTTAAAATTTTAAATGTGTATATAAAAAATGTTGACCATGTATTGATACAATGATCAATTATTTTTATCATTTATATAAACATGTTAAACAAGCATTTGAAAAAATGATGAGCAAATATTTGAAAAATGTTGATCAAGCATTTGAAAAATGTTAAATGTCTATAAAAAAATGTTGACTAGGTATTAAAAAAATGATGATTTTTTTATCATGTATATAAAAATGTTAATCAATAATTTGAGAAAAATGTTGAACTAGTATTTGAAAATTGTTGATCAAACATTTGAACAATGTAATGTGTATATAATTTTTTTGACAATGTATTAGAAAATCATGAATTTCTTTGATCATTTATATAAAAAATGTTAATCATGCATTTGAAAAATGTTGAACAAGTATTTTAAAAATATTAACCAAGCATTTAAAAAATGTTAAATATGTATTGGAAAAATGTTGACCATATGTTAATCAAGTTCTCATAGGGATGCCGATATATCTCACCTCGGGTTTTGTAAAGTATCGCAAAGCAAAAAGAATAACATTCTATTGCTGCAAGTTCATTCAATAATCATTCATTGAGTATAGCGGTCGATGTGGATGTCCATGGTGCCGCTATTGATCATTGAACAAGATGTGTTTTGGTCATGTCTATATTTCATCGAACCTGCAGGGACACACGCTTAAGGATTTTCGATCTGTTGAGTGCTAACTGAGTTAGGATCTTAGGACAATATCGACGAAAAGGTTTTGGAGATAACAAAAATTGTTTCGAGAGAGAACCAGAAGTGTTTCGGAGAAACTAGAAGCCTTCAGAGAAAACCGAATATTCCCTGGAAGGAGGAAAAGTTCTGGTAGGTGTATAATTACGTAGGAGGGCTCCGTGAATTGCCTATAGGGGTAGGCCCAGAGCACATATTTAATCCTAGGGGGCGGACCCCTTAACCTTGGTGCCCCAGCTAGTTTGGTGCGGCTAGGGTTTGGGGGTGGGCCCCACCCCTTGGTGCGCCACCACAAGGGAAAGGACTCCCCTCCAAGTCGCCCCTCCCCTTATACCTATATATACCCAAGGGGAGCGCCCCTCTTTTGCACACAAGTTCCCACGCAAAAAGATCGCTCCCTCTTTCCCTCTAGTTGTCCAAAAAAGTTGTTCCGCCGAAAGGCTGCTCCTCCCTCCTCTAGCTCTGGACGGTGAAGCGATGCTGGATCGTTGATCTCGTAAGCGTGCAGTCCGTAGAGTGATCATGCTTTTAATCTTCGTTCCAATAATTGTTCGACAGATTGTTCATGGGACGGTTCTAGGGACATCAAGAACTATCTACACAAACTATTTTTGTGCTGCAACTCTGAGTTGGTAAAGATCGGATCTAACCTTGTATTGTTGGGAAACGTTGCATGAAAAAAAAATCTACGCACACGCAAGATCTATCCATGGAGATGCATAGCAACGAAGGGGTGAGTGTGTCTACGTAGCCTCGTAGACTGTAAGTGGAAGCGTTTAGTAACGCGGTTGATGTAGTCGAACTTCTTCGCGATCCAACCGATCAAGTACCGAACGTGCGACACCTCCGCGTTCAGCACACGTTCAGCTCGTTGACGTCCTTGCCTTCTTGATCCAGCAAGACGGTGAAGTAGTGGATGAGTTCCGGCAGCACGACGGTGTGGTGACGGTGCTGGTGATGCTACCTCCGCAGGGCTTCGCCTAAGCACTACGAAAATATAACCGAGGGATGAAACTGTGGAGAGGGGCGCCGCACACGGCTAAGAGATTGTCGTGGTCTTGTGTGGCGCCCCCTCCCACATATATATAGGTTGGGGGGAGAGGGGAGCATCCATGAGGCGTCCCAAGTAGGTCTGAATCCTACTTGGGCTCCTGCCCTAGCCGCCCCCTTCCTTATTTGCTCCGGGGGAAAAGGGAAAGGGGAGGAGAGGAAGGCAAGGGGGGGCCGAATCCCCCTTTCCTTTTCTCCCCAAGGCCGGCTGCCATAGAAGGGGCGCGCCAGCCCCTTGTGGGCTGGTGTGCTCCCCTCTTTTGGCCCATATACCTCCCGGGGGTGCCCGTACCCCTTCCGACAATCCGATGACTACCCGGTGCACTCTGAAACTCTTCCGGTGTCCGAATATCATCGTCCTATATATCAATCTTTACCTCCGGACCATTCCAGAGCTCCTCGTCATGTCTGTGATCTCATCCGGGACTCCGAACAACATTCGTTCACCAAATCATATAACTCATATAACACTATATTGTCAACGAACGGTAAGTGTGCGGACCCTACGGGTTCGAGAACTATGTAGACATGACCGAGACACCTCTCCGGTCAATAACCAATAACGGAACCTGGATGCCCATATTGGTTCCTACATATTCTATGAAGATCTTTATCGGTCGCACCGTTATGACAACATACGCAATTCCCTTTGTCTGTCGGTATGTTACTTGCCCGAGATCCGATCGTCTGTATCTTCATACCTAGTTCAATCTCGTTACCGGCAAGTCTCTTTACTCGTTCTGTAATACATCATCTCGTAACTAACTCCTTAGTCATTTGCTTGCAAGTGTATTATGATGTGTATTACCGAGAGGGCCAAGAGATACCTCTCCGATACTCGGAGTGACAAATCCCAATCTCGATCCATGCCAACTCAACAAACACCTTCGGAGATACCTGTAGAGCATCTTTATGATCACCCAGTTACGTTGTGACGTTTGATAGCACACAAGGTATTCCTCCGGTATTCGAGAGTTGCATGATCTCATGGTCGAAGGAACATGTATTTGACATTCAAGAAAGGAGTAGCAATAAACTGAACGATCATATGCTAAGCTAACAGATGGGTCTTGTCCATCACATCATTCTCCTAATGATGTGCTCCCATTATCAAATGACAACACATGTCTATGGTTAGGAAACCTTAACCATCTTTGATCAATGAGCTAGTCTAGTAGAAGCTTACTAGGGACACGGTATTTGTTTATGTATTCGCACATGTATTTAAGTTTTCAATCAATACAATTCTAGCATGAATAATAAACCTTTATCATTAATTAGGAAATATAAAATAACAACTTTATTATTGCCTCTAGGGCATATTTCCTTCATGTATGCACTAGAGTCAATAATCTAGATTACATTGTAATGAATCTAGCACCCATGGAGTCTTGGTGCTGATCAAGTTTTGCTCGCTGAAGAGGCTTAGTCAACCGGTCTGCTACATTTAGACCCGTATGTATTTTGCAAATCTCTATGTCTCCATCCTTGACCTTTTCATGAATGGAGTTGAAGCGTCTCTTGATGTGTTTGGTTCTCTTGTGAAACCTGGATTCCTTCGCCAAGGCAATTGCTCCAGTGTTGTCACAAAAGATTTTCATTGGACCCGATGCACTGGGTATTACACCCGGATCGGATATGAACTCCTTAATCCAGACTCCTTCATGTGTTGCTTCCGAAGCAGCTATGTACTCCGCTTCACACGTAGATCCTGCCACGACGCTTTGCTTGGAACTGCACCAACTGACAGATCCACCATTCAATATAAATATGTATCCGGTTTGTGACTTAGAGTCATCTGGATCAGTGTCGAAGCTAGCACCAACGTAACCTTTTATGACGAGCTCTTCGTCACCTCCATAAACGAGAAACATATCCTTAGTCCTTTTTAGGTACTTCAAGATGTTCTTGACCGCTGTCCAGTGATACACTCCCTAGATTACTTTGGTACCTCCCTGCCAAACTTATGACAAGGCACACATTAGGTCTGGCACACAGCATAGCATACATGATAGAACATATGGCTGAGGCATAGGGAATGCCTTTCATTTTCTCTCTATCTTCTGCAGTGGTCGGGCTTTGAGTCTGACTCAATTTCACACCTTGTAACATAGGCAAGAACCCTTTCTTTGACTGATCCATTTTGAACTCCTTCAAAACTTTGTCAAGGTATGTGCTTTGTGAAAGTCCTATTAAGCGTCTCGATCTATTCCTATAGATCTTGATGCCCAATATATAAGCGGCTTCACCGATGTCTTTCATTGAAAAATTCTTATTCAAGTATCCTTTTATGCCATCTAGAAATTCTATATCATTTCCAATCAATAATATGTCATCCACATATAAAATTAGAAATGCTACAGAGCTCCCATTCACTTTCTTGTAAATATAGGCTTCACCGTAAGTCTGTATAAAACCATATGCTTTGATCACCTCATCAAAGCGTATATTCCAACTCTTAGATGCTTGCACCAGTCCATAGATGGATCGCTAGAGCTTTCACTCTTTGTAACCACCTTTAGGATCGACAAAACCTTCTAGTTGCATCATATACAACTCTTATTTAAGAAATCCATTTAGGAATGCAGTTTTGACGTCCATTTGCCAAATTTCATAATTATAAAATGCGGCAATTGCTAACATGATTCGGGCAGACTTAAGCATCACTACGTGTGAGAAAGTCTCATCGTAGTCAACTCCTTGCACTTTTCGAAAACCTTTTACGTCAACTTGAGCTTTGTAGACAGTAACATTACCATCAACGTTAGTCTTCTTCTTAAAGATCCATTTATTCTCTATGGCTTGCCGATCATTGGGCAAGTCCACCAAAGTCCATACTTTGTTCTCATACATGGATCCTATCTCAGATTTCATGGCCTCAAGCCATCTATCGGAATCTGGGCTCATCATAGCTTCTTCATAGTTCGTAGGTTCGCCTTGGTCTAATAACATGACTTCCAGAACAGGATTACCGTACCACTTTGGTGCGGGACGTGTTCTGGTTGACCTATGAAGTTCAGTAGTAACTTGATCTGAAGTTTCATGATCATTATCATTAGCTTCCTCTCTAGTTGGTGCAGGCATCACGGGAACGGTTTTCTCTGATGTGCTACTTTCCAATTCGAGAGAAGGTACAATTACCTCATCAAGTTCTACTTTCCTCCCACTCACTTTTTTCGAGAGAAACACCTTCTCTAGAAAGGACCCATTCTTAGCAAAAAAGATCTTGCTTTCGGATCTATGGTAGAAGGTGTACCCAATAATTTCTTTAGGGTATCCTATGAAGACACACTTCTCCGATTTAGGTTCGAGCTTATCAGGCTGAAGCCTTTTGACATAAGAGTCGCATCCCCAAACTTTAAGAAACAACCGGTTAGGTTTCTTACCAAACCACAGTTCATACGGTGTCATGTCAACGGATCTAGACGGTGCCCTATTTAACGTTAATGCGGCTATCTCTAATGCATAACCCCAAAACGATAGTGGTAAATCGGTAAGAGACATCATAGAACACACCATATCTAATAAATTACGGTTACGACATTCGGACACACCATTACGCTGTGGTGTTCCAGGTGGTGTGAGTTGTGAAACAATTCCAAATTGTTTTAAATGAAGGCCAAAATCGTAACTCAAATATTCGCCTCCGCGATAAGATCGTAGAAACTTTATTTTCTTGTTAAATTTATTCTCCACTTCACTCTGAAATACTTTAAACTTTTCAAATGTTTCATACTTGTGTTTCATCAAGTAGATATACCCATACCTACTCAAATCATCTGTGAACACTACAAAAAAAAGACACATCCGTGACATTTTGGGCCGAACGAAATTTTTTTCTGTCATACTTATGACACTTCTATGAAGATAATTGTGACAAAACCCGGTATCATCATAGATGTGGTGGGGTCCTACTTCTATGACAAAATATCATGACAGAAAATGGGCTTTTCGTCCTGGGCGGGCCGGAGACGCAGCTGCATGACATTCTTTGGGCCGTCCATGACGGAAAAAACCGTGGTAGAAGCGAGGGCGAGGAAAATATCGGGGTGTTCCCGGTTACGGTGGGTGGTCGGGGCCGAGCGATGCGCGTTTCTCTCGTACACGCACGCGCGTGGGTGCGAGGCGTTGGGCTCTAACTGAACCCGAGCGATTGCACTGCAGGCTACGCGTTACTGAAGCCGAGCGATCAATCGATGGCTATTAACTGAACCCGATCGAGCGATTCCTTCGCTACTGCTGCTAACTGAAGCCGATCGATGCTGCCTCTGGATGAACAGTGAGCGTTGCTGGGGGGGTTTGGATGAACGGTTCCCGGTGGGGGTGGATGAACAGGACCCCGTGGTGTTGCCTCTGGATGAACAGTGAGTGTTGCTGGGGGGAGGGGGGTTTGGACGAACAGTTCCCGGTGGGGGTGGATGAACAGGACCCCGTGGTGTTGCCTCTGGATGAACAGGACCCCGATCGATCGAGCCGGTTGGGGCTGGATGAACAAGACCACCCCGTAGAGGGCTGGATGAACAGTACACGGTGGAGGGGTGGATGAACAGTAACCCGTGGAGGGATGGTTGAACAGGAGCCCGTGGAGAGGGCTGGTTGAACAGTAGCCGGTGGAGTAGCGCGCGGTGGAGGCTGGATGAACAGGAGCCCGTGGATGAACAGTCGCAGGTGGAGGCTGGAGGAGGTCGACGATGGATGAACAGTATCCCGTCGAGGGGGTCGACGGTGGAGATGAACAGTATCCCGTGGAGTCCCGTTTTGCGGTACGCCACACCCCTCCCGATGAACAGGACCCCCGTTTCGACCGTAGCGCTCCAACACAAGTCCGTTTCCTCCGTTTTGCGGTACGCCACACCCCTCCCGATCAACAGGACCCCCGTTTCGACCGTAGGAGGTCCGTTTCCTTCGTTTTTCGGTACGCCAGACCCCTCCCGATGAATAGGATCCCGTTTCGACCGTGGCTGGTCGAACACAAGGCCGTTTCCTCCGTTCTGCGGTATGCCAGGCCTCGTTTCCATCGGTTGTTTCGTGCAAGCCGGTTGGCTCCCACACGTTCTGTTGCCTCCCGATGAACACGACGCATTCCGTTGCCTCCCCATGAACACGACGATGACGCAGTTTCTCTGTTCCGACCCAGCCATGTACACGAGCCCTGGCCGTACGTATGCGCGAGTAGGCGTTCGAGACCCTGCTCGTATGTACGTACGTGGCCGTATTTTCTTTCTTGCACACTGGCCGTTGTACGTACGTGTACATGCTACATGCACACCTCTACTACGACACGTGCGTACCTCTACATCGACCAGTATGTATTCGCGACCAGAATGACAACGCTACGTACGCTTCGACCAGGTGGGTCCCGACTGTCAGGCACTTCCTTGCCTGCGAAGATGTAGCTGGTGGGTCCCAGTAGTCAGGGGGGCGAATCGTTTTTTTTTTGCCCGGACGCACTTCCTTGCGTGCAAAGATGTAGCTGGTGGGTCCCAACAGTCAGGGGCAAACGTTTTTTTCGTGAAATATGGTGGCCTGTCCGGTGGGTCCCCGCCGTCAGGTGGAGGAATAATTATTTTGCGCGTAATAAGGAGGCAGTTCCTTGCTATGGCCGTGGACCCAGCTGTCAGCCTCTCCACGTACGGTACTCTTCCGAGGGAAGTCGGTCGTTCACCACATTGACCACACAGCGCCGAGAGCACCAAGGTGGTGGACGACGGCGAGGCCTAGGAAGGGGACGACGCGGAGCCAGGGAAGACGTGGCAGTGGATGCCCACGCAGAGAGGAGTACGAGGGTTCACTGGTTCGGCTGCGGTGTGAGGCAGCCGTCGCCGCAGAATAACAAGAGGTGCAGGTGAGTAGAGGGATGGCCTAGCCAGCAGTGGGAGTAGTAGGGGGCAGCGAGGCCTTCGCGGCATCGCAGCCGGCCACGGGAGGCAGGAGCACGAGGCATGACTGGCGCTGGTTTGGGTGGCTGGAGCAAGAAGACCAGAGGTTGAAGAAGCACTACGGCCGTTGGAAGGACATCGTACGGTCACTAGAGCTATAATCGTGCATATTGACTAAGTTGACAAAGCCCTTATCCCCGTCAACTTAGTAGGCCCACAAGTCAGCCTCCCACTATACTGGGTCCCAGCTAGCAGGGGGAGTATTCATTTTTTTTGTGCGTAATAAGGAGGCACTTCCTTACGTGCGAAGATATAGCTGGTGGGTCCGAGCTGTCAGCGGCGGTAACGTTTTTTTCACGAAATACAGAGGCCCTTTCGGTGGGTCCCAGATGTCAGGTGGAGGAATCATTATTTTGCACGTAATAAGGAGGTATTTCCTTGCGTGCGGCCGTGGACCCAGCTGTCAGCCTCTCCACGTACAGTCCACTTCAGATGCATGTCGGTGGTTGACCACGTTGACCAGGCCGCGCCGAGAGCACCAGGGCGGTGGACGACGGCGAGGCCTAGGAAGGGAAAGACACGTAGCTAGGGAAGACTCGGCAGTTGTTTCCCACACGGAGGGGAGTACGACTGTACGAGGGTTTACTGGTTCGTCTGCCGTCGCCGGAGAATAACAGCAGGTGTGGGTGAGTAGAGGGATGGCTAGGCCAACGATGGGAGTACGGTGGGGCGGTGAGACCTGCGCGGCAGCACAGCCGGCCGCGGGGAGAAGAGAGTAGGCAGTCCCGCCGGCGCTTGTTTGAGCGGCTGGAGCAGGAAGAGCGGAGATTGAAGACGCACGACGGCCGTTGTATGGACATCCAACAGTCACTGCTTGTGCGTCAACCTTTTTTTAGGAAAGCCTCAAATCTGTGGAAAACATCATACAACCCATCTGCCATTATTTCTAATAATTTATAGCCCATTTGCTAATTCTTATTGTTTTTTTGGAGCCCATATTCTTTTTGTTAGCATTACATCCCATATTGTGGCCACGGTTAAAAAATTATACAAAATTTTGCATATTTCGGTGCGGTCCGAACTGTTTTTAATCCTGAAATTTTGAGTCACATTCAAACTGATTTTAAAAATAAATATATATCAATATAAAATCCAACAAATTGTCCACGCATAAAAATCAATGCAATTTAAAATCTCAAAATGAAAAAAGAAATTTGAAACTAATTGCCGGTTTGATGTGTTTTAAAAATATACAGCCCATTTCTCATTACTGATAGGCCATTTTCTCGGCCAGCCGAATGAAAGCTCTACTCGTCTTGAAAGATTTGCAGCCCAACGGGCCTGACAAAGCGACTTACTTGGCAAATCACAAAAAAACTGGGCTGTGGCCGTGGACCCAGCTGCGGCCGTGGACCTAGCTGTCAGCCTCTCCACGTACAGTACTCTTCCGATGGAAGTCGGTCGTTGACCACATTGACCACGCCGCGCCGAGAGCACCAAGGCGGTGGACGACGGCGAGGCCTAGGAAGGGGACGACGTGGAGCCAGGGAAGACGCGGCAGTGGATGCCCACGCGGAGAGGAGTACGAGGGTTCACTGGTTCGGCTGCGGTGTGAGGCTGCCGTCGCCGCAGGGCCTGGCTAGCGGTGGGAGTTGTTGGGGGCGATGAGGCCTCAACGGCAGCACAGCCGGCCACTGGAGGCAGGAGCAGGCGGTCTCGCCGACACTGGTTTGGGCGGCTGGTGCAAGAAGAGCAGCGATTGAAGAAGCAGCAGGACCGTTCGATTCAAATCCAGCGGTTACTGCTGCTAGAATCGTTTGTTGACTAAGTTGACAAGCCCTGCGTACGCGTCAACTTAGTAGGCCCACAGGTCAGCCTCCCAACCGGTGCGCCCCAGGTGTCAGTGGGAGGAATCATTTTTTTCACGTAATAAGGAGGAAGTTGATTGCGTGCGGCGAGGCCAGCGGAGGGAGTAGGGTGGGCCGGGGAAGCCTGCGCGGCATCACACCGGGCCACAAGAGGAGGGAGCAGGCAGTCCTGCCGGCGCTAGTTTAGGCGGATGGAGCAGGAAGATCAGAGATTGAAGAAGCACGTCGGCCGTTGGATGGACATCCAACAGTCACTGCTGCTAGAATCGTGTGTTGACTGACAAAGCCTTGCATAAACAAGTCAGCCTCGAAATCTGTGGCGTGTATAGCCCATTTGCTATTATTTTTATAATTTTTACTCATTTTCTAATTCATATGAAATTTATTGCAGCCCGTTTTCCATTTTTAGAATTGCTGCCCATTTTCTGGTCAGTACCAGGGTTAAAAAAATTAACTAAATGTGTGGGAAATTTTGAAAATTCGCAAATTTTTTCTGGGGAATAAAATATTCTTAATCCAAAAATTAGTAGCCATACTAAAACAAAATTAAAAATAAATTAGTACTATGTCATGTTAAATCCAATGAAATACGTATAAGATATCAGTGAAGAACAAAAACAAAAAAAGAAACTAATATCCCATTTGCAATAATTTTTTTGGAATTTTCAACCCCTTTGGATATTACTTTTAACAGACACTGACCATACTCTTTGGCCAGGCCGAAATGCATCCCTCCTCGTCTTGAAAGATTTGCAGCCCAGTAAGTCGGAGAAAACAAATAGGCCTAGCTTGGGTATTCTTCAAAAAGAAATACTGGGCTACCAATTTTCCCAAAGAAAAAACTGCTGGGCTGGTCATGTTGTTAGACGGGCCACAGAGACCGCACAACCCAGTTTATAGCCTGCTCCTCCGAATTAGTACTAAAAAAAGTTGTGCAATTCTGTCGTTAATTGACTATACGTTGAAAATGATGTGGGTCCCAGATATCAGCAGGGTGGATTAGAGTAAAAAATGAGGGGTTCATCTGAGTAGTAAAAGAGGCGCTTGCTTGTGTTCGGGAGTGGACCTGGTGGGTACATACTGTCATACTCACAACTACAGTCCTCTCCCGATTCACTATGTTGACAGGGACCGTTTTGAAAAAAAATATGTTGACAGGGCCGGACGGCGGCACCGCGGCGAGCGCACCAAGGCGGAAGATAAAGTGCTGTCGCCAATGTGCTGGGCTGGGTTGGACATTCTTATTGAAAAATAAAAATGGACCAGATCTATTTATGACGCTGACTACGATTTGCATGGGTTCGCTGGTTCCAGGAAGAAAATGCTGGGAGAAAGAAGACTGGTCGCTATCTTTGCCGAATAATAATATCGACTGAATGTAATGACACTATCATAGGAAATAATATCCTCCTGTTAAATCGTGAATTTAAAGAACTGGTGCATGAGCATTTAGCTTTATTTATTTACTTATTTATGTTTAGGGGACCATGAGCATGTACCAGGGCTAGATTCATGTGAGAGCCTCCCTTCCAGTTAATTATGGGCTTCTCTATTGGGCCTTCATCAGTGGGCTGCATGTTATCAACAAGTGGAAAATGTGTTCCGTACGAAAAATAGTATGCGCTACGTACAGTACGGGGCACTAAAGGATCGAACCGTGCAACGACTTCCAAAACATTGTGTTTGTCATTCTAACAACACATTTATTCAACCAACAGACGAAATATACTACTGATTGTACATTGAAAATAGCAGCAGCAGTAACTAGGGCTGGGGGTGCAACAGAAGCAGTAAGCAGGCCAGAAGAGTGAAGACGCAACTCTCTCTTCCAAACCAAACATCAGTCATCATTACAAAAGGGCTACCAAAAAAGAACAAGTGTATGCATCAAACTAAATAAAGATCCTATTACACCAAGTGTACGCATCTAACTAACTAGCTCAGTTAGACGTTACTATTTATTAAGCTGTGGAGATTGGCTGACGGCTTGAACCAGATGGGTGCCTGACGGGGGAAACTCCAGCTAGTAGGTCGAAGTCTGATACTTGCGACCCTCTCTCCTACTTTGGGCGGCAGAGCGTGGCAGCACATATCAGGGTATGGTGCATGCAAAGACGCATGGTACGCTATGTACACACAGTTTTGCCTGATGAACGAAACTGTGCTACCATCATGATCCTTGTCGTCTGTTATCTCCTGGTTAATCGGATAATTCAGTCCGACAAACAGAGAGCGTGTACCAACGCTACTTACCAACCTCCAGTCAAAAATTCCTGAAGGCCCAGAGAAGCTGGGATCCTGCTCAAAGACCTTGCAGTGACTGTGATTGTATTCCGTAAAACAACACGTCCGATACGTGCGAACGATTGATATCGTCTAATCGAGCCAGGAACCACCTGCAACTGCCATGCCACTTTTCTTTGAAAGGTTCTGGGATTAGGAAGGGTAGGGACACCAGGCGGCCTACAACATCATATCAAGTTGGAGTCAAATAACCCTAAAAAAAGTTGGAGTCAAATAAAAAAGGGCTCTTGATGTAGTCAATCTTAAGAACAACATGTTATGAGCATGAATATCTTTTCAGTAAATGTTGACAGTAATATAAGCAAGCCATCATGATATCATAGGAAAGTAACATACTGTTGTAACAGCCGTTTGTAGCGATGACTGGAGTAGGCCAGCAATACGTCCAGCCATAGAAGGAGTCGATAGCGTAAATGAAGCCCTTGTGTTCAATGGCATCATAGAACCATGGGAGATGTATGATCCTACGATGGACGTGCAGATTTATCCACTTACCGCAGTGACCTGTCAGATAGGCGAGACCGCGGTTGAAGAACGCAATTAGCCTGAAGTCTTTATAATTCGCAGATCTTGTGGGCACTTGGCAGATTACAACCTTGAGGAAATCAAACTTGGTATCATGTTGGCTACTGTAAGATTCCGAGTATTCCAGGCCGCGGTGCCAAAGCAGTGCAGTGTTAATCGAAGGAAGGGGGATCAATCGCTGGGTGTAGACCTCCACGAGCATCCAGCTGTCGCGACCGTCGACGAGCACCATCCAAGACGTGTTCATGCCGACCCAGTACACACCGTTAACGTAGTTGAGGGTGACGGGGATCGGATCGCAGTCAAGGGGGTTGATGCTCGCCACCCTACGATCGTTATGCTACGTGACACGCCGTTTCTGAAGATCAGGCGGCATCCACAAGCAAGGAGCTGGCTTAAAAAGCTCTGTCTTGAGGGCTTTGAGTAAACGGTACAGCCCCGACGAGCATGCGGCGAGCGGCATGGTACTGAGATTGTCCACATGCGAAACAATGAGCTTGATTACCTCTGTGGGGAGCGAATTCCAGCCACTCTTTCGGCGGACGCTGCTTGGTTCTGCCATTGTTAGTGCTTGGGTTTCGGATGAGGGGGGAGGCGCCTTAGCGGGGATGGAAGGTTGGACGAGGGGGGAGGCGCGGGGATGGAAGAGCGGACAAAGATGGAGAAGCGAATATGTGCTGCGGGAAGTGGACAGGTGATGATGACTACAGCATGCCACTTGACTTACGAGACACATACCAGCAGTGTAGGGTCATATCAAAGTCAGACAACTTGCTTGAGTGATCACAGTACTAGTACTCCCTACAGTACCTGCTACTATGCCCTAACTTGCTTGAGTAGAGTAGTAGTAGAGTAGGACTCTGCTCTACTACTAGCACCGGCGGAGTAGTATGTTCTAATCTAAAATAGTTACAAACTTCAATGCCCGAGCGTGGATCGACTATGAACCGCCATCGGTGCTAACTCCAATCCTGCAAGTCATGGATTTGTTTCTTTTTAACTTTCTGTATGAATCTGTAGCCAGCCTGCAAGTCATGTACACTGTACTGACAGTGGAACCCACAGAGTACTTAGAATACAAGATTAAGGATGCACTTAACTTTTTATAGAGGGAGAATCATACACGCAATTAACTCAAATGGATTGGACGTGACTCTATTATTCTCCAACGGCAACCGGCAAATTTCCTCCCGCGGGCCGGAGTAGGTTTCTCGGTTTGCATGCGGGTTTAACGGATGGGTTTGATGGAGGCGAGGAGGCGTGTTCAGCCGGGCGTGCAGTGGACGGCGCAATACTATTCGATTTGACAACTACAACTAGTATATTATAAAAAACAAAGAAGAGTAGTAGAGATAGAGATAAGAATAGAGACTAGGGAGGAGCACCATCTATTGCTTCGTGGGCTACTCCTGCGCTCCATTCGGCGGCCGCAACATCCCCTACAGCCACTCCCTCCTGCGCTCCATTCGGCGGGCGCTGTTGAAATTTGGGGAGCGCACGCTCGTGACTGCTAGCAGCGACGACTTCACCGACGATGACTTTTCCCCGACCTCGGCAACCTCTTCCTCAACGACATGGGAGACAACCTCAACGCCAATGGTGCTGCTCCCGTTGCACCATATGTGTTTCTGTCCTTCCTGTTTGAAATCGTGGTAGAATTCATGTTTCTAGTCTGTGTCCTAGATTCGATCTGTTCATCTACTATGCTAGTCTGCATGATTAGTTTAATCTCTGTTATAGCCCTCATGATTTATTTTGTGCCTATTCGGACTAAATCTCGTAGTAACTTGCTCATATATTCAACTGGCGGAACGTCCCCTACAGCCACTCCCATTTCATGGACGGCCTGGTCGATGCCTCCAAGGAGCCCTTTGTCTACTGCTATGAGTGCCCGGTGCCATTTTGGGGCTCGCCGGCGGACATCGTGCATCACCTGACGCAGACGTGCTACCCGTTCATCGTGCCGGAGTCGCTGGAGGATCAGCGCCGCCTGCTAGTCTCGGAGGAGGACGGCAGCGTCTTCCTCTTGATCATGGGCACCGGCGAGGCCCGTGCAGGCCGCCGCCACATCTCTGTAGTTTGCGGCAGGGGCGACGCCGCTGACACTGACACTGACACGAGGCCGATGTACGGGTGCGTGCTCACTATTACTACCCCTCGGAGGTACGTGGGCGGCGACACTGGCTACATCAAGCTGACTTGGACTCTGCCGAGCTGGGACCTTCCCGCCGATGTGGACATGGAAGACACACGGTATTATTTGACCCCCAACAATGTGCATGGGGACTCCAAGGAGGTTCACCTGCACATCTGCATTATCAAGTTAAATGTTGATCATTAGTCTTCGCTCAATGTAATCCGCTGCCTAAGCATGTGGAGACTTCCATGCATGATCTTGCTCTATTGGAGTATCACGCATGAATAAAAGTGTATCCATTTATGGTTTAGTCTAGAATCTTCCATGTATGAATTTTTACTACAGTACTGGTGAAAGACTTATGATGAACCATTTCTTACATATCCTCTGCCCCCTTCCAAGTCATCCTGATTTAATCCCTCCATCTAGGTGTATAAGGGCATGGTTAATACTTAAATAGTATAGTCAACTGTTGACTATAAGAAAGTGCCATGTCATCTATAGCCAACATGTATAACAATGGATACTCAAAAACAAATTCTTGAAGATCATTTCTTGCAAAGCACAATAAGAGTTATTTCTTCACAAGTTTTGGATGCAGGTTGAACAGTTGAACGCTTTTGTTTGCAAAAGATACTTTTTCTTATCTATTTCACCCGGATGTTTGTGAGCTCTAGAGATGAAATAATATCCGAACAAACCTATCGATACTCGTTACACATGAGATGACCCCCACATCCTTTGTCAAAATAAACAACTCCCCGATCAATGCATTTCACTCTTCCATGCAACGCATGGGCACCTTACTATAGATTAGTACGACCAAAAATTGAACTAACATTATATATAGTACGATAAATGATGATGCATGTCACCTAAAATTATATCATTGAAAACTATGTTCAAATACGAATCCAACTATATTGTTTTTGTTGATATGCACTAACATTTTGGCAGTTAAATCTCCAGTCAAATTAAATGGGGGATAAACCACGACCGATGTAGTAGTACTAGTGTAGAGGGCGGCGCTGCACAGGAGTCTCACCCCGCTTGTGGCGCGGCAGTAAAGCCGTCATATCACAAAAGCCAACCACTCCCAGCAATAAGTGGCCTCGTAAAATAAACGGACAAGCAACCATCACATCCCTCCGTCTTTTTTGCATTTCATCTCTCTGCATTTACTTTCTCTGGTTCATCTCGCACACTCGATCCCTAGCTACTACTCCTAGTATCCCTAGCTACTACTCATAGGGCCAGTTCTTTTAGCGGCTTCCCCAGCTTTCCCATAAGACTAGTCAAAGTGGAGAGTAACATTAAGGCGCCTCACTCATTTATTTGAGCTTCTAAACTACTACTAGTAGTACCTCCGTCCTGGTTTATTCCTCACCATTGTAATTTGTGCTAAATTTTGACCAAAGATTTAACTTATAAAATTTTAGTGCATGTGACATGCACTAACATTTCATTAGTTAAATTTATGATCAAAATTTGACACAGATTACAATGGGGACCAATAAACCAGGACGGAGGTAGTAGTTATGGGATTACTAATCTAGAAGCCTAAAAGAACTGGCCCCTGGTACTCCTACTAGTAGTAGTACTCAAGTTGGAATTCCAATTGCACGTCACAAGTTGTTAGGAAAAAAATTCGATACAGGGTGTAGGAAGCGGTTTGGGAATTTGCATGCCTTTCCGACCAGTGAGATACTCCGTACAAAGTACGACAGAGAAATAACCACAGAGAAGGAAGATAAAAGAAAACAATCAAATGAGCATTTTTGTATTTGTTTTGCATTGAATCGTTTCACAAGCTTGACTAGTGCTGTTTTTCTACTTTTACAAAAACCGCATTGTAATGTTAAAACGTGCATTTGCACGTACATAAGTAATAGTAGTACTCCCTCCGTATAGGTGTATAAGTCTTCCCACCTTCTTGGTCACGGTGCACAACCAAAGATGACTTATTGACCTGGACGGAGGGAGTAGCACAGTCTGCAAGCATATATAGAGAGAGACGTGTAGTGCGATAGTATATAGTAAAGTTTGTGCTATATGCACGTACTTACAAAATGCGTACGAATACACAAGGTTTCCAAACTTTCCCTTTTACATACTTAATTAAGGACGCTAATAATTCCTGAACGTTCGAGATTTATCATTTGCGTCCCAAAACTAATGAGATCGCCTTACGAAACAAAAATTATACTCCTACTAAAAGCCACGGCACTCGCAGGAGCGCTTGCGGCGCGCCACGAGTGCCCTGGTGCGCGGCCGTTTCCCAGCGCGCCGACACAACGCCTCTTCCTCAGCCTCGCAACTCACGAGGTGCTGATTGGCGGCTTGCCGGTGGGCGAGCGCGATCTCACCGGTGTGGTGATCTGGCGCCAACAGGTACTCGTCCTTGCTGGAAGCGTGCACCCGGTCCACGTACCGCCAAGCGTAGATGAGGCGCTTGGGCCCGACTGCACTCAGGGCTTTGGCATGGGCGTCCTCTGTTGGGGAACGTAGTAATTTCAAAAAAAATTCCTACGCACACGCAAGATCATGGTGATGCATAGCAACGAGAGGGGAGAGTGTTGTCCACGTACCCTCGTAGACCGAAAGCGGAAGCGTTAACACAACGCGGTTGATGTAGTCGTACATCTTCATGATCCGACCGATCAAGTACCGAACGCACGGCACCTCCGAGTTCAGCACACGTTCAGCTCGATGACGTCCCTCGAACTCCGATCCAGCCGAATGTTGAGGGAGAGTTTCGTCAGCACGACGGCGTGGTGACAATGATGATGTTCTACCGACGCAGGGCTTCGCCTAAGCACCGCTACGATATTATCGAGGTGTAATATGGTGGAGGGGGCACCGCACACGGCTAAGAGATCAATGATCAATTGTGTGTCTATGGGGTGCCCCCTGCCCCCTTATATAAAGGAGCAAGGGGGAGGCGGCCGGCCAAGGAGGAGGGCGCGCCAAGGGGGGAGTCCTACTCCCCTCCTTTCCTTGTTGGAATAGGAGAAGGGAAGTGAGAAGGAGAAAGAAGGAAGGGGGCGCCCCCCTCCCTAGTCCAATTCGGACTAGTCCATGGGGAGGGGTGCGGCCACCCTTTGGGGTCTTTCTCTCCTTTCCCGTATGGCCCATTAAGGCCCAATACGAATTCCCGTAACTCTCCAGTACTCCGAAAAATACCCAATCACTCGGAACCTTTCCGATGTCCGAATATAGTCGTCCAATATATCGATCTTTACGTCTCGACCATTTCGAGACTCCTCGTCAAGTTCCTGATCACATCCGGGACTCCGAACTCCTTCGGTACATCAAAACCCATAATATAACTGTCATCGTAACGTTAAGCGTGCGGACCCTACGGGTTCGAGAACTATGTAGACATGACTGAGACACGTCTCCGGTCAATAACCAATAGCGGAACCTGGATGCTCATATTGGCTCCCACATATTCTACGAAGATCTTTATCGGTCAGAACGCATAACAACATACGTTGTTCCCTTTGTCATCGGTATGTTACTTGCCCGAGATTCGATCGTCGGTATCTCGATACCTAGTTCAATCTCATTACCGGCAAGTCTCTTTACTCGTTCCGTAATACATCATCCCGCAACTAGCTCATTAGATGCAATGCTTGCAAGGCTTATAGTGATGTGCATTACCGAGTGGGCCCAGAGATACCTCTCCGACAATCGGAGTGACAAATCCTAATATCGAAATACGCCAACCCAACAAGTACCTTCGGAGACACCTGTAGAGCACCTTTATAATCACCCAGTTACATTGTGACGTTTGGTAGCACACAAAGTGTTCGTCCGGTAAACGGGAGTTGCATAATCTCATAGTCGTAGGAACATGTATAAGTCATGAAGAAAGCAATAGCAACATACTAAACGATCGAGTGCTAAGCTAACGGAATGGGTCAAGTAAATCACATCATTCTCCTAATGATGTGATCCCGTTAATCAAATGAAAACTCATGTCCATGTCTAGGAAACATAACCATCTTTGATCAACGAGATAGTCAAGTATAGGCATACTAGTGACACTCTGTTTGTCTATGTATTCACACATGTATCATGTTTCCGGTTAATACAATTCTAGCATGAATAATAAACATTTATCATGATATAAGGAAATAAATAATAACTTTATTATTTCCTCTAGGGCATATTTCCTTTAGTCTCCCACTTGCACTAGAGTCAATAATCTAGTTCACATCGCCATGTGATTTAACATCAATAGTTGACATCACCATGTGATTAACACCCATAGTTCACATCGTCATGTGACCAACACCCAAAGGGTTTACTAGAGTCAATAATCTAGTTCACATCGCTATGTGATTAACACCCAAAGAGTACTAAGGTGTGATTATGTTTTGCTTGTGAGATAATTTTAGTCAACGGGTCTGTCACATTCAGATCCGTAAGTATTTTGCAAATTTCTATGTCTACAATGCTCTGCACGGAGCTACTCTAGCTAATTGCTCCCACTTTCAATATGTATCTAGACCGAGACTTAGAGTCATCTAGATTAGTGTCAAAACTTGCATTGACGTAACCCTTTACGACGAACCTTTTGTCACTTCCATAATCGAGAAACATATCCTTATTCTAGTAAGGATAATTTTGACCGCTGTCCAGTGATCTAGTCCTAGATCACTATTGTACTCCCTTGCCAAAATCAGTGTAGGGTATACAATAGATCTGGTACACAGCATGGCATACTTTATAGAACCTATGGCCGAGGCATAGGGAATGACTTCCATTCTTTTTCTATCTTCTGCCGTGGTCGGGCTTTGAGTCTTACTCAATTTCACACCTTGTAACACAGGCAAGAAACTCTTTCTTTGACTGTTCCATTTTGAACCACTTCAAAATCTTGTTAAGGTATGTACTCATTGAAAAAACTTATCAAGCGTCTTGAGCTATCTCTATAGATCTTGATGCTCAATATGTAAGCAGCTTCACCGAGGTCTTTCTTTGAAAAACTTCTTTCAAACACTCCTTTATGCTTTGCAGAATAATTCTACATTATTTCCGATCAAAAATATGTCATTCACATATACTTATCAGAAATGCTGTAGTGCTCCCACTCACTTTCTTGTAAATACAGGCTTCACCGCAAGTCTGTATAAAACTATATCCTTTGATCAACTTATCAAAGCGTATATTCCAACTCCGAGATGCTTGCACCAGTCCATAGATGGATCAATGGAGCTTGCATATTTTGTTAGCACCTTTAGGATTGACAAAATCTTCTGGTTGCATCATATACAAGTCTTCTTTAATAAATCCATTAAGGAATGCAGTTTTGTTTATCCATTTGCTAGATTTCATAAAATGCGGCAATTGCTAACATGATTCGGACAGACTTAAGCATAGATACGAGTGAGAAACTCTCATCGTAGTCAACACCTTAAACTTGTCGAAAACCTTTTGCGACAATTCTAGCTTTGTAGATAGTAACACTACTACCAGAGTCCGTCTTCCTCTTGAAGATCCATTTAATATCAATGGCTCGCCGATCATTGCGCAAGTCAATCAAAGTCCATACTTTGTTCTCATACATGGATCTCATCTCAGATTTCATGGCCTCAAGCCATTTTGCGGAATCTGGGCTCACCATCGCTTCTTCATAGTTCGTAGGTTCGTCATGGTCTAGTAACATAACCTCCAGAACAGGATTACCGTACCACTCTGGTGCGGATCTTACTCTGGTTAACCTACGAGGTTCAGTAATAATTTGATCTGAAGTTCCATGATCATCATCATTAACTTCCTCACTGATTGGTATAGGCGTCACAGAAACTGGTTTCTGCGATGAACTACTTTCCAATAAGGGAGCAGGTACAATTACCTCATCCAGTTCTACTTTCCTCCCACTCACTTCTTTCGAGAGAAACTCCTTCTCTAGAAAGGATCCATTCTTAGCAACGAATGTCTTGCCTTCGGGATCTGTGATAGAAGGTGTACCCAACTGTCTCCTTTGGGTATCCTATGAAGACACATTTCTCCGATTTGGGTTTTAGCTTATCAAGATGAAACTTTTTCACATAAGCATCGCAACCCCAAACTTTAAGAAACGACAACTTTGGTTTCTTGCCGAACCGCAGTTCATAAGATGTCGTCTCAACGGATTTAGACGGTACCCTATTTAACGTGAATGCAGCTGTCTCTAATGCATAACCCCAAAACGATAGTGGTAGATCGGTAAGAGACATCATATATCGCACCATATCTAATAAAGTACGATTACGATGTTCGGACACACCATTACACTGTGGTGTTCCAAGTGGCGTGAGTAGTGAAACTATTTCACATTGTTTTAACTAAAGGCCAAACTCGTAACTCAAATACTCTTCTCCACGATCAGATCGTAGAAACTTTATTTTCTTGTTACGATGATTTTCCACTTCACTCTGAAATTATATGAACTTTTCAAATGTTTCAGACTTCTGTTTCATTAAGTAGATATACCCATATCTGCTCAAATCATCTGTGAAGGTCCGAAAATAACGATACCCACTGCGAGCCTCAACACTCATCGGATCGCATACATCAGTATGTATTATTTCCAATAAGTCAGTTGCTCGCTCCATTGTTCCGGAGAACGGAGTCTTAGTCATCTTGCCCATAAGGCATGGTTCGTAAGCATCAAGTGATTCCAAAAGCCCATCAGCATGGAGTTTTTTCATGCGCTTTACACCAATATGACCTAAACGGCAGTGCCACAAATATATTGCACTATCATTATCAACTTTGCATCTTTTGGCATCAATATTATGAATATGTGTATCACTACGATCGAGATTCAATAAACCATTGAGTGTCTGACCATAGAAGGTTTTATTCATGTAAATAGAACAACAATTATTCTTCGGTTTAAATGAATAACCGTATTGCGATAAACATGATCCAATCATATTCATGCTCAACGCACACACCAATAACCGTATTGTAATAAACATGATCCAATCATATTTATGCTCAACGCAAACACCAAATAACATTTATTTAGGTTCAACACTAATCCCGAAGGTAAGGGGAGTATCCGATGATGATCATATCAATCTTGGAACCACTTCCAATACACATCGTCACTTCATCCTTAACTAGTTTTTGTTCATTATGCAACTCCCATTTCGAGTTACTACTCTTCATCCTTAACTCGGAAGGATTTGACTCTGCAGAGCTTGTACTATTTAACCACAGCCAACGGATTTCAGTAGTCACAAGGGACTAGTTCCGTTTACGGTGTTTTAGGAGAAACACGTCTAACCAGTACACACCCATTCAACATTCCGTTTCCATGAATCACCCCAAGCAACATTCAAGAAAAACCTTGAGACGGGGAGGCTACAACCTCGCGTAGCATGGGATCAAATTTATACCGTGCGCTCTAAGGGGTGCCCCCCTCTCGGTCCCAACCGGAAACACCCATGCCCCCTGACCGGATGACTAGCTTTAATCCAGGGCCATGGAACCCTCATCCCGGCCCCTCTATTTGGTGTGTACAAGGAAAGAGGTTAGCAACTTACTAAACCGTATTCTTTGCAGAAAACATGTGGCAGCACGAAAGGGGAAGAACGGTAACGTGGCTCAGTCCACGTTAACGTCGGAGTTTATCGGATGACGTAAGACTGGCATGCTACAACAATACCATCTTACTACCTTTCATGTCACCACATGATCAGGTCATCTCTCATCAAAGATCACAGTAACTTCGAAGCACACGGTTAGTTGCCTTGCATGCAACGTAATACTCACCGATGCTCATATGACATGCACAAACCATTCAAGCAAACATGCAAAACACTCATCATATCAAAGGTTCAAACATGCTTGCCTGGTTCGGAGAAGTCGGAGTCTAGCTTGGCGAAGTTCGCGGCTCCGTCACCTCCTCCGGAACCTACGGTATAACGAAACCGTATACTAACATGAAAACCGTTGCGTGTATAAAAAGTGTTCCAAATTTTTTCCAAATAAATACTATAAAAAACTAGACAAAAATATAAGACTGACAGAAAAAGAATCAATCCAAAAGCATCTTTTATTTAAAATATATAAGGGTTTTAGTCCAAGGACTGATCTGTGATGAAACAGAAAAGATCCAGGGACTTGTTTGAGAAAACAGAAAACGGTTCGGTAAGAAATACGCCAGCCCAGAGAGAAAACACATTTCACCCGAAGGCGCTTTCAGAAAACGGTTTGAAGGAGGAAGGAGAGAGGCTGACGGGGGGGGGGGGGTCCCACCCGTCAGGTTCAAAACTTCCAACGGAGCTCGCCGGCGCCCGAAGGCTGCGGTGGTCGCCGGCGTTGAACCACGGCGAGGCAGAGCGATCGGAGGGTACCTACGGGTTCAGGGTGTTCTTCCGCATCGGTGGGCGGTGGACTTGGCCGTCGGAGAGCACCACGTCGACGGCGACACTATCTCCGGTGGACGGTGGTTCGGGCGATGGTGGAATGCTCCGGTGGGTGCTGCAAACTCCAAATTGATGCGCGGGTCAGAGATGTGGATGCACTAGGAGGCTGCTGGCAAGAGTTGAGGGGTAGGGGTGTACGCACGGGGGTGAATCGAGCTGGGTCCCGAAGCGGGTCGAGGCGGCTGGAGTTGGGGAAGAAGACTCCCTCGGGGCTCTTCCAGTGGCTTGGCGTGGTACTAGTGGTGTGTAGAGGTGGTGCGGGTTCGAGTTCGAGCTCGGGACCTCCTTTTATAGGCAATCCGGGGGGGGTGGCCGTGAACGGGATAACGCCGGCGAGAAATTACGGCGAGGCAGAGGTTGGGCAGGGTGTTTAGGTGGCTAGGCATCATCGTGGAGGATCACTGGTGCCGTTTTGCTGCTCAAACCTCGGTCCGGCTTGCGTAATGCACTGGCCCTCGACGGAACGGCCGTACGGGCACGGCGGCGGCAGGGAGCGCGCTCCGCGCCCACCAGTTCACGACGACGGACCTGCAGCGTGCACAGGTGAGAGGGAGGCCACGCGGTGGCCTCTGGTGGCTTGGGCGGCGCTGGACGGCGCCGTCCAACGCTGCGCCTCTCTGGCAGCCGCAAAGGGCGCTGCTGCCGTCGCTCACGGGGTGGCGCACCTCCACCAGCTCGTCGCCGACGCCCGCAAGCTTCCAGGCGATCGTGCGGCGCAGGGATAAGAAGGAAGCACAGGGCGCAAGGCGCCACCGCGGCTACTGGCGAGATCGAGATAGGTTCTGAAGAAAACGACAGCGGCTCACTGAAACTGTATCTCTGAACTTCTGAACTTGACAGTAACAGTGTTCTTCAGGTGTTCGACAAAATGATTTGGCATGCGGAAAAAAAATTCTGGAGCTGGGACTTGGTGAGGTGACCTCTCGATGCACCCAGAGGCTGCCTGAATTTTCTCAGATTTTTAGGAGGAGAAAACAAATGAATTTCATCAAATTTGACAAATGTGGTCCAAACTTGCAGCAAGCACAATTTGAAATATTTGAATTGGAGACCAGTGGATCTTCATGGATCTTGGTTGAGGGCTCTAAGGACTAGCCAGGGAAAATGGTTTGGAGGCAAAACTCAAAGGAGAAATGGTAGTTCCTTTGTAAATCTCCAAGAGCCAAAGTAGAAGGCAGAAAATATTTTTGATAAGAAATAAATGGAAGAAAAATCATGGGGAAGTTCAACTTGCTGGATTTGAAGTATATCTTGACACAAAGATGGGAGATGGCTTTTGGGAGGGGATTTCCACTCATGTCATGGCAAGAGGAGATTTTTGAGAGGGAAAAGATCACTCCAAATGCCATAGGGCTATTTAAAAAAAGAAAAAAATTTCAAAAACTTTTCCAATGGAAAACATTGGTGTTGAGCCAACATAAGATGAAAAACCTCCAAGACCAAAGATCAAGTCTTGGATGAAACCAAACAGAATACTTGTCATAAAAGAAAATTTTTGAGAGGGACAGTTCTTTAGAAGAAAATTTTAAATAACCTCCCTCAAATCAAATAAAAGTTTGATAAAGCGAAATAAAATTTTTGGGTGTCACAACACCTACCCCCTTAGGAAAAATCTCGTCCCCGAGATTTCAGCGGATCCTCAAATAGATGTGGGTACTCTGCCTGAAGAAAATCCTCTCTTTCCCATGTTGCTTCATCCTCGGTGTGATTGCTCCACTGAACCTTGAAAAATTTAGTTGTTTTCTGACGGGTCCTCCTTTCAGACTCTTCCAATATTTTTACTGGCCGCTCTCTGTAGGTGAGGTCTGGTTGCACATCAATGCTCTCATGAGATACATGCTTTTCCGGGTTGCTTACACATTTTCTCAACTGTGAGACGTGGAACACGTCGTGGACGTCTGACAGCTCTTTGGGTAGGTCCAGCTGGTAGGCTACTGTGCCTCTTCGTGCGACTATACAGAAGGGTCCAATAAATCTCGGGGCTAGCTTCCCTTTAATTTTGAACCGTTGCAGGCCCCTCATAGGAGACACTCGTAGGTATACATATTCACCGGGTTCAAAGCTGACCTCACGATGTTTTCGATCGTAGTAGCTCTTTTGTCGACTTTGAGCTGTCTTGAGTCGGTCCCTGATTTTTTTAACTTTCTCCTCAGCTTCCTTGAGCATGTCTGGGCCGAAGATACGACTGTCACCTGTTTCTGACCAATTTAATGGGCTACGACATCTCTGTCCGTACAATGCTTCAAAAGGTGCCATCTGTAGGCTGGCTTGGTAACTGTTGTTGTACGCGAATTCGGCATATGGCAAACTTTCTTCCCAACTGGATCCATAGGTGAGAACACAGGCTCTCAGCATGTCCTCTAGGATTTGGTTCACGCGTTCAGTTTGTCCATCAGTCTGGGGGTGGTACGCTGTACTGAATGCTAGTTGAGTGCCCAGAGCTTGTTGCAAGTGATCCCAAAATTTAGAGACAAATTGAGTGCCTCGGTCGGATATTATAGTCTTTGGGACTCCATGCAGACAAACTATACGGGAGAGATAAAGCTTAGCAAGCCTTTGAGTGGAGTAGGTCGTCTTCACGGGAATGAAATGTGCCACCTTGGTTAGCCTATCTATGATGACCCATATGGCATCATTTCCGCGTTGTGATCGAGGTAGTCCGACGATAAAATCCATTCCAATTTCATCCCATTTCCACTCAGGTATCCTGTTTGGCTGTAGCAGCCCTGCTGGTTTTTGGTGCTCAGCTTTAATGCGCTGACACGAATCACAACAAGCAATGAATGTGGCTATGTCCCTTTTCATGCCGTGCCACCAAAATCTTTCCTGAAGGTCTTTGTACATTTTGGTTCCTCCAGGGTGGATTGAATATGGGGCAGTGTGGCTTTCGGTTAGGATTTGTTGCTTGAGTTCCTCAATGTTTGGTACGCAAAGTCTGTCCCCGTACCATAATATTCCCTCATTGTCTGTGACGAACTCTGAAACCTTGCCAAGTCTCATTTTTCTCTTTATACCTTCGATGCTGGGATGTCCATGCTGAGCCTTCTTAATTTGTTCCATTAGGGTGGGCTATATCTCCAGATTTGATACGTTGCCCTCAGAGACTATTGCCATGTGGAGTTTAGCGAACTCCTGCTGAAACTCAGGCCTCAAGTTCTGTGGACTGTCGTTGCCTGAGCTGGGGTTCCGACTAAGAGCATCTGCCACTACATTTGCTTTCCCTGGATGGTAGTGAATGCCGACATCATAGTCTTTGACCAATTCCAACCAGCGTCGTTGTCGTAAATTGAGCTCTGGCTGTGTGAAAATATATTTAAGGCTCTTATGGTCCGTATATATTTCACAACGATTTCCCAGTAGAAAGTGCCTCCACTCTTTGAGTGCATGGATGACTGCTGCTAGCTCCAAGTCATGAGTAGGATAATTTTCCTCATGCTTTCGTAGTTGCCTGGAAGCATACGCGACAACTTTGCCGTCCTGCATCAATACGCACCCGAGGCCCTTCCGGGACGCGTCACAATACACTTCAAAACTCTTGTGTATGTCTGGCACAACCAAAACCGGTGCTGTTGTTAGTTTCTTTTTGAGTTCTTGGAAGCTTTTCTCGCACGCTTCCGTCCATACAAATTTCTTGTCTTTCTTGAGTAATTGTGTCATTGGTTTTGCCACAGTGGAGAATCCTTCAATAAACCTTCGGTAATATCTAGCCATTCCTAGAAAACTCCGTACATCTGTTACGTTGGCTGGTGGTTTCCAGTCAAGTATGGCTTTGACTTTTTCTGGGTCTACGGCCACGCCTTCTTGGGTCAATATATGGCCTAGAAAACCAACTTGTCTTAGCCAGAATTCACACTTGCTAAATTTGGCGTACAATTGGTGTTTCCTTAATTCTCCCAATACAATTCTGAGATGTTCAGCATGTTCTTCTGGTGTCCTTGAGTATACCAGAATATCGTCAATGAACACCACAACAAATTTGTCCATAAATTTCATAAACACTTTGTTCATGAGGTGGGCGAAATATGCGGGGGCGTTCGTCAGTCCAAACGGCATTACTGTGAACTCATATAATCCGTATCTGGAGGTGAATGTTGTCTTAGGGATATCTTCTGTCCGTACTTTTAATTGGTGATATCCCGATCTTAAATCAATCTTTGAGAACACCTTGGCTTGTGCGAGCTGGTCAAACAAATCATTTATCCGTGGCATCGGATATTTGTTTTTGATGGTGACCATATTGAGAGCTCGATAGTCTATACACAATCTCAGTGTCCCATCCTTTTTCTTGGCGAATAATACTGGTGAACCCCATGGTGAGGAGCTGGCTCGAATAAATCCTTTGTCCAGTAATTCCTTTATTTGCTTCTTCAATTCTACCAACTCGGAGGGTGCCATTCTATAAGGTTTCTTATAAATGGGGGTGGTGCCAGGTGCTAGTTCAATGCTGAACTCTATCTCTCGGTCTGGTGGCATGCCTGGTAGTTCTTCAGGAAATACGTCGGGAAACTCTCACACCACTGGAACTTTTCTAAATTCCGAAATGTCCACCTTGTTCAACTTTGGTTGCCGTGACCGTGGTCTCTCTTGAGCTGTAACTTTTATTGTCTTGCCGTGATGATGAGTGAGAATCACAATCCGATTGAAGCAGTCAATAAATCCCTTGTTGGTGGTCAACCAGTCCATTCCTAGGATAACATCCAGTCCTTTATTTTCTAACACGATGAGATTTGCCTGAAACTTTAGTCCTTCAAACTCAATAATCACTCCTTGGCAGTAACTCTGAGTGATCTGCTTATTCCCGGGGGACTTGATGATCATAGAATTTTCCAAAGAAAGTATCGGAAAACCATGCTACAAAACAAAATTCTTCGAAATGAACGAGTGAGAAGCTCCAGAATCAAACAAAACCGTGGCAGGTATTGTGTTGATAGGGAACGTACTGAGTACGATGTCTGGGCCATTCTGTGCTTCTTCCTTGGTCACATGGTTCAGGTGACCCTTCCTGTGATTGTTGTTGGGATTGAAATTGTTACGCTTGGGGGCTGGATTATTCCCACCATTGTTCGGCTTGGGGGCCGAGTTCCTCGGCTTTGGGCACTGCTTGGCATAGTGACCTTCCTCTCCACAAGCATAGCAAGTGACACCCGGGCGGTACGTGAAGTCCTTGTCCCTTGAATGAAACTGTCTGGTTGGCCTTAGAGCAGTAGTCGTGGATTTTCTTGCTTCATTCCTCTGAACATCAGTCTTGCTCCAGTTGTTGCGAGCAAGAGGCGTCTTGTCCCTTTTTCGCTTATGAATATCCTCCAGACTGCGGCGCTCATTCTCCAACGTAATGGCCTTGTCAACCAGAGTTTTGAAATCTGGGAAAGTGTGTACGACCAGTTGGCATTTTAGTGCTGGCGCCAGGCCGTCCAAATTTTTTTCCATCCTTTTATTCTCAGTCATATGCTCATCGTAGGCATAACGAGATAGCTGGGTAAACTGACTGTTGTATTCCGTCACTGTCATGCCTCTCTGTTTGAGGTCATCGAACTCCCTTTTCTTGATTTTTAGAATGCTCCTGGGATGTGCGCCCCACGAAAACCTTCCTTAAACTCTTCCCAGGTGATGTTATGTTCACTGGGGTGCATGTGTAGGAAGTTTTTCCACGATGCGGCAGCTGCTCCAGTGAGGTAGTGAGGTGCATAAAGCACCTTCTCATGATCTGAACATTGCGCAATAATCAGCTTTCTTTCGATGTCTCGAAGCCAATCATCGGCTTCAAGCGGCCTATCAGTGTGAGCAAACGTTGGAGGGCGTGTCTTCTTTAGTTCAGACAACTTGGAATGCGGTTGGTATGGCTCACGGTGATTTCCCATATTGATGACGTGATTCATCATTTCTTGGTGTTGCTGTTGGCTTTGTTCGAAAAGACGGCATACTTGAGATAAGGCTGCCTCGCTGTCCTGTTGACTAGAGTGCCCCTGTGTGAAGTTGTTGCTTGTCTGTGTTCCATAAACTTCTTCTGGTGGATTTGGCATGGAACGAGTCCACGGACGAGACATTTTCCACTCTGGGGTATATTTTGCAAAACTCATGAGAAGAACTGTGCGGCACAAGGAAAATTTTTGCAAAGGCGAAAATTTAAAAGACCTCAAGATTTTTCAAGAAAAAATTTGATCGCGCACGGAGAAGGACTGCTCAGAACATATCTTACACGCGATACGCAAACATACGATACATCACTCAGGCTGTGCGTACACACTCCTGACATGTTATTTAGGCTAGTGCACTTCTCCGGGTCCTACATGATGCGCAGACAAACTACTACAAACCTATGTACATATAAAACATATCATACATGCAGACACATCGCGCGGCTACTAGGCGCACTCAGTCGGAGATGGTGAAGATGTCCTTCCCCCTACCGAGGGTAAGACCCGGTGGTGCAAGGGACTCAACCTCCACCTCCTCCCTAATAGGCTCCAGGCACGAAGCACTACGCTGAGGAGATGGCGCGGGTGCGACAAGCGGTGGTGTGGGTGCGGCAGGCGGTGCAGCTCTGACTGGAGTCGGAGCAATGACCTGGTCGAACTCCTCAGTGGTAGGCAGATGGCGAGCGGTGGCCAAAATGGCAGGTGAATAGGATGCTGAGGACGAGACGAACGTCAGTGGCGGTGCCATGTGGAGAAGCTCCCTCCTGTTGGCAGAACAGCCCCGAACTATGTCCATACGGGTATCCACAAGATCGTCCATGAGGTTGTCAAAAGCTGCCTCCAGAGCTTTGAGATACTCAACAAGCATCTCGATAGCTTCATCTCGCTCTCCCCTATGGCAGGCGAATGCATAGTGACAAGTATATGGCACATGGCATGGGAGGTAGCGGTAGCGACGAGTCTTCATCGAAGGAAGAAATCCCGAAGGCGAGCTATCGCCTCACGGGCGGCCATCTGCATGGCATGCCTCTCCGTAGGCATGGCCCTTCCCACAAAACGGAAGTGGCGAGACGCAGAACGTCCTCCCTTGAATTGCACCACGGCCTGGTGCATAGACACGTCGTCGCTGAGCTTGTGCTGGTAAAGCGTGAACTCCGGACGAGTCGCTGGCCCGATCGTGAGCTTGGTGATGGAGACGAGGAGTTTGACAAACCCCTCGGGCACATTAGTGAACACCCGAGTCTCGCAGTCGCTGCCAGCCATCTACAAAAGTAGGAAAAAATTCTGAGTAGTCAAATCATAAATTTATGATGACCAACAGAAAATAGCTAAATTTGCAAAATGCTGAAAAAGCACTAAAACGCTAATAACCGATTAGCGATCGCACCTAGTGGCTTCCTACAGTCAGCCTGGCTCTGATACCAAGCTTGTCACGACCGGTTTTCCAGTAAAAATATTTATTGAGAAACCGATCCCTTTTACGGACCAGTAGAGAAGAATCCTTCTCACTGGTAGACAATTTCTTGATCACAGAAGAAAAACCAGGAGTACTAAATATAATACAAGGTTGAGCGGAGACTGCTCAACAATTTATTACAAGCACGCCGATATTACACATAAAGGCGGATATGGTGGCATAACTACTGACTCACAATAAAAGCAGTGGTGGATATGTCACAGTGAAGTGGGTGACATGACTCCTGATTCTAACAGCTCATCGAGCGTCGGAGTGAGGCTCGAGGATTCTTATTGTGGGTGGCGGAAGCGTATATAATACAAGTGACCAATATCCAGGATCGCACGGGAATGACTGGGACTCCTCTAGGCGTCAGACTCACTATCAAACTCTTCATCCATGAGATCGCCTTCATCAACATCTGGCCAAATCAACAAGCCAGGTGAGTACTATGAAAGTACTCGCAAGACAGTTTGGACATAAGATATAACAAATGTAAACATGATGCCTATGAACAGAATAATAATGCGCACTCAGATAATAAAATAGCTATGCATGGGAAATAAAAAGGAAGTCGGGCGGTAGTCCTCCCGAAATCCCAATGTAATACTGAAGGCCAATCGAGTGTCTGAATGACTCCTCGGAAGGATCCAAAATAAAATAACAGTGCCGCAGTCGGGCGTCAAGGCGACACCACATAAAGGGCTTATAATGGAATATAAAAGACAGTGCATGCCACAGTCGGACGTCTGAGCGACATCACATAAAGGGCTTACATCAAAAGTAAATAACGAGCGTGCCACAGTCGGACGTCTGAGTGACATCACATAAAGGGCTTATATTGAAAGTAAATGACAAGGGTGCCACAGTCGGACGTCTGAGCGACATCACATAAAGGGCTTATATCAAAAGTAAATAACGAACGTGCCACAGTCGGACGTCTGAGCGACATCACATAAAGGGCTTATATCAAAAGTAAATAATGAACGTGCCACAGTCGGACGTCTGAGCGACATCACATAAAGGGCTTATATTGAAAGTAAATGACAAGGGTGCCACAGTCGGACGTCTGAGCGACATCACATAAAGGGCTTATATTTCAAAACTCAATATTTCAGTAGCTCATGAATTTAAATCATTTCAAGGGAATATTCAGGTACGAGATAAATAAAAGGTTAGTCCATCCACAGGAATAACGTTCAACCGGGTTTACCACTCAAGCTTGTTCACCGGGAATTTCCCACGGAAACTGACACGGGGACTGACATGAATAGAGATATGCTGGCCACGGTCTTTGAACATGGACACGATGACTCGGAAGGATTTGACTCTGCAGAGCTTGTACTATTTAACCACAGCCAACGGATTTCAGTAGTCACAAGGGACTAGTTCCGTTTACGGTGTTTTAGGAGAAACACGTCTAACCAGTACACACCCATTCAACATTCCATTGCCAGGAATCACCCCAAGCAACGTTCAAGAAAAACCTTGAGACGGGGAGGCTAAAACCTCGCGTAGCATGGGATCAAATTTATACCACGCGCCCTAAGGGGTGCCCCCCTCTCGGTCCCAACCGGAAACACCCATGCCCCCTGACCGGATGACTGGCTTTAATCCAGGGCCATGGAATCCTCATCCCGGCCCTCTATTTGGTGTGTACAAGGAAAGAGGTTAGCAACTTACTAAACCGTATTCTTTGCAGAAAACATGTGGCAGCACGAAAGGGGAAGAACCGTAACGTGGCTCAGTCCACGTTAACGTCGGAGTTTATCGGATGACTTAAGACTGGCATGCTACAACAATACCATCTTACTACCTTTCATGTCACCACATGATCAGGTCATCTCTCATCAAAGATCATAGTAACTTCGAAGCACACGGTTAGTTGCCTTGCATGCAACGTAATACTCACCGATGCTCATATGCCATGCACAAACCATTCAAGCAAACATGAAAAACACTCATCATACCAAAGGTTCAAACATGCTTGCCTGGTTCGGAGAAGTCGGAGTCTAGCTCGGCGAAGTTCGCGGCTCCGTCACCTCCTCCGGAACCTACGGTATAACGAAACCGTATACTAACGTGAAAACCGTTGCCTGTATAAAAAGTGTTCCAATTTTTTTCCAAATAAATACTATAAAAAAACTAGACAAAAATATAAGACTGACAGAAAAAGAATCAATCCAAAAGCATCTTTTATTTAAAAAGATATAAGGGTTTTAGTCCAAGGACTGATCTGTGATGAAACAGAAAAGATCCAGGGACTTGTTTGAGAAAACAGAAAACGGTTCGGTATGAAATACGCCAGCCCAAAGAGAAAACACATTTCGCCCGAAGGCGCTTTCAGAAAACGGTTCGAAGGAGAAAGGAGAGAGGCTGACGGGGGGGTCCCACCCGTCAGGTTCAAAACTTCCAACGGAGCTCGCCGGCACCCGAAGGCTGCGGTGGTCGCCGGCGTTGAACCACGGCGAGGCGGAGCGATCGGAGGGTATCTACGGGTTCAGGGTGTTCTTCCGCGTCGGTGGGTGGTGGACTTGGCTGTCGGAGAGCACCACGTCGACGGCGACACTATCTCCGGCGGACGGTGGTTCGGGCGATGGTGGAATGCTCCGGTGGGTGCTGCAAACTCCAAATTGATGCGCGGGTCAGAGATGTGGATGCACTAGGAGGCTGCTGGCAAGAGTTGAGGGGTAGGGGTGTACGCACGGGGGTGAATCGAGCTGGGTCCCGAAGCGGGTCGAGGCGGCCGGAGTTGGGGAAGAAGACTCCCTCGGGGCTCTTCCAGTGGCTTGGCGTGGTACTAGTGGTGTGTAGAGGTGGTGCGGGTTCGAGTTCGAGCTCTGGACCTCCTTTTATAGGCGATCCGGGGGGTGGCCGTGAACGGGATAACGCTGGCGAGAAATTACGGCGAGGCAGAGGTTGGGCAGGGGGTTTAGGTGGCTAGGCATCATCGTGGAGGATCACTGGTGCTGTTTCGCTGCTCAAACCTCGGTCGGGCTTGCGTAATGCACTGGCCCTCGACGGAACGGCCGTACGGGCACGGCGGCAGCAGGGAGCGCGCTCCGCGCCCACCAGTTCACGACGACGGACCTGCAGCGTGCACAAGTGAGAGGGAGGCCACGCGGTGGCCTCTGGTGGCTTGGGCGGCGCTGGACGGCGCCGTCCAACGCTGCGCCTCTCTGGCAGCCACAAAGGGCGCTGCTGCCGTCGCTCACGGGGTGGCGCACCTCCACCAGCTCGTCGCCGACACCCACAACCTTCCAGGCGATCGTGCGGCGCAGGGATAAGAAGGAAGCATAGGGCGCAAGGCGCCACCGCGGCTACTGGCGAGATCGTGATAGGTTCTGAAGAAAACGACAGCGGCTCACTGAAACTGTATCTCTGAACTTCTGAACTTGACAGTAACAGTGTTCTTCAGGTGTTCGACGAAATGATTTGGCATGAGGAAAAAATTTTCTGGAGCTGGACTTGGTGAGGTGACCTCTCGATGCACCCAGAGGCTGCCTGAATTTTCTCAGATTTTTAGGAGGAGAGAACAAATGAATTTCATCAAATTTGACAAATGTGGTCCAAACTTGCAGCAAGCACAATTTGAAATATTTGAATTGGAGACCAGTGGATCTTCATGGATCTTGGTTGAGGGCTTTAAGGACTAGCCAGGGAAAATGGTTTGGAGGCAAAACTCAAAGGAGAAATGGTAGTTCCTTTGTAAATCTCCAAGAGCCAAAGTAGAAGGCAGAAAATATTTTTGATAAGAAATAAATGGAAGAAAAATCATGGGGAAGTTCAACTTGCTGGATTTGAAGTATATCATTACACAAAGATGGGAGATGGCTTTTGGGAGGGGATTTCCACTCATGTCATGGCAAGAGGAGATTTTTGAGAGGGAAAAGATCACTCCAAATCCCATAGGGCTATTTAAAAAAAGAAAAAAAATTCAAAAACTTTTCCAATGGAAAACATTGGTGTTGAGCCAACATAAGATGAAAAACCTCCAAGACCAAAGATCAAGTCTTGGATGAAACCAAACAAAATACTTGTCATAAAAGAAATTTTTTGACAGGGAGAGTTCTTTAGAAGAAAATTTTAAATAACCTCCCTCAAATCAAATAAAAGTTTGATAAAGCCAAATAAATTTTTTGGGTGTCACAGCCTATCACACCCGATCATCACGTGGTGTCTCAGCACGAAGAACTTTCGCAACGGTGCATACTCAGGGAGAACACTTATACTTTGATAATTTAGTGAAGGATCATCTTATAATGCTACCGTCAATCAAAGCAAGATAAGATGCATAAAAGATAAACATCACATGCAATCAATATAAGTGATATGATATGGCCATCATCATCTTGTGCTTGTGATCTCCATCTCCGAAGCACCGTCATGATCACCATCGTCATCGGCGTGACACCTTGATCTCCATCGTAGCATCGTTGTCGTCTCGCCAACTATTGCTTTTACGACTATCGCTACCGCTTAGTGATAAAGTAAAAAAATTACATGGCGATTGCATTTCATACAATAAAGCGACAACCATATGGCTCCTGCCAGTTGCCGATAATTCGCTTACAAAACATGATCATCTCATACAATAAATTTAGCATCATGCTTTGACCATATCACATCACAACATGCCCTGCAAAAACAAGTTAGGCGTCCTCTACTTTGTTGTTGCAAGTTTTACGTGCCTGCTATGGGCTTAGCAAGAACCGTTCTTACCTACGCATCAAAACCACAACGATAGTTTGTCAAGTTGGTGCTGTTTTACCTTCGCAAGGACCGGGCGTAGCCACACTCGGTTCAACTAAAATTGGAGAAACTGACACCCGCCTGCCACCTCTGTGCAAAGCACGTCGGAAGAACCAGTCTCGCATAAGCGTACGCGTAATGTCGGTCCGGGCCGCTTCATCCAACAATACCGCCGAACCAAAGTATGACATGCTGCTAAGCAGTATGACTTATATCGCCCACAACTCACTTGTGTTCTACTCGTGCATATGACATCTACGCATAAAACCAGGCTGGGATGCCACTGTTGGGGAACGTAGTAATTTCAAAAAAATTCCTACGCACACGCAAGATCATGGTGATGCATAGCAACGAGAGGGGAGAGTGTTGTCCACGTACCCTCGTAGACCGAAAGCGGAAGCGTTAACACAACGCGGTTGATGTAGTCGTACGTCTTCACGATCCGACCGATCAAGTACCGAACGCACGGCACCTCCGAGTTCAGCACACGTTCAACTCGATGACGTCCCTCGAACTCCGATCCAGCCGAGTGTTGAGGGAGAGTTTCGTCGGCACGACGGCGTGGTGACAATGATGATGTTCTACCGACGCAGGGCTTCGCCTAAGCACCGCTACGATATTATCGAGGTGTAATATGGTGGAGGGGGGCAGCGCACACGGCTAAGAGATCAATGATCAATTGTGTGTCTATGGGGTGCCCCCTGCCCCCGTATATAAAGGAGCAAGGGGGAGGCGGCCGGCCAAGGAGGAGGGCACGCCAAGGGGGGAGTCCTACTCCCACCGGGAGTAGGACTCCTCCTTTCCTTGTTGCAATAAGAGAAGGGAAGTGAGAAGGAGAAAGAAGGAAGGTGGCGCCCCCCCTCCCTAGTCCAATTCGGACTAGTCCATGGGGAGGGGTGCGGCCACCCTTTGGGGTCTTTCTCTCCTTTCCCGTATGGGCCATTATGGCCCAATACGAATTCCCGTAACTCTCCGGTACTCCGAAAAATACCCGAATCACTCGGAACCTTTCCGATGTCCGAATATAGTCGTCCAATATATCGATCTTTACGTCTCGACCATTTCGAGACACCTCGTCAAGTCCCTGATCTCATCCGGGACTCCGAACTCCTTCGGTACATCAAAACTCATAATATAACTGTCATCGTAACGTTAAGCGTGCGGACCCTACGGGTTCGAGAACTATGTAGACATGACCGAGACACGTCTCCGGTCAATAACCAATAGCGGAACCTGGATGCTCATATTGGCTCCCACATATTCTACGAAGATCTTTATCGGTCAGACCGCATAACAACATACGTTGTTCCCTTTGTCATCGGTATGTGACTTGCCCGAGATTCGATCGTCGGTATCTCGATACCTAGTTCAATCTCGTTACCGGCAAGTCTCTTTACTCGTTCCGTAATACATCATCCCGCAACTAGCTCATTAGTTGCAATGCTTGCAAGGCTTATAGTGATGTGCATTACCGAGTGGGCCCAGAGATACCTCTCCGACAATCGGAGTGACAAATCCTAATCTCGAAATATGCCAACACAACAAGTACCTTCGGAGACACCTGTAGAGCACCTTTATAATCACCCAGTTACATTGTGACGTTTGGTAGCACACAAAGTGTTCCTCCGGTAAACGGGAGTTGCATAATCTCATAGTCATAGGAACATGTATAAGTCATGAAGAAAGCAATAACAACATACTAAACGATCGAGTGCTAAGCTAACGGAATGGGTCAAGTAAATCACATCATTCTCCTAATGATGTGATCCCGTTAATCAAATGACAACTCATGTCCATGGCTAGGAAACATAACCATCTTTGATCAACAAGCTAGTCAAGTAGAGGCATACTAGTGACACTCTGTTTGTCTATGTATTCACACATGTATCATGTTTCCGGTTAATACAATTCTAGCATGAATAATAAACATTTATCATGATATAAGGAAATAAATAATAACTTT
Organism: Aegilops tauschii subsp. strangulata; assembly: GCF_002575655.3. Lineage (NCBI taxonomy): Eukaryota > Viridiplantae > Streptophyta > Magnoliopsida > Poales > Poaceae > Aegilops > Aegilops tauschii. The sequence goes on along the minus strand of NC_053035.3, from coordinate 364,195,399 downwards.
ATTATTGCCTCTAGGGCATATTTCCATCAGTCTCCCACTTGCACTAGAGTCAAAAATCTAGTTCACATCGCCATGTGATTTAACATCAATAGTTCACATCACCATGTGATTAACACCCATAGTTCACATCGTCATGTGACCAACACCCAAAGGGTTTACTAGAGTCAATAATCTAGTTCACATCGCTATGTGATTAACACCCAAAGAGTACTAAGGTGTGATTATGTTTTGCTTGTGAGATAATTTTAGTCAACGGGTCTGTCACATTCAGATCCGTAAGTATTTTGCAAATTTCTATGTCTACAATGCTCTGCACGGAGCTACTCTAGCTAATTGCTCCCACTTTCAATATGTATCTAGACCGAGACTTAGAGTCATCTAGATTAGTGTCAAAACTTGCATTGACGTAACCCTTTACGACGAACCTTTTTTCACTTCCATAATCGAGAAACATATCCTTATTCCAGTAAGGATAATTTTGACCGCTGTCCAGTGATCTACTCCTAGATCACTATTATACTTCCTTGCCAAAATCAGTGTAGGGTATACAATAGATCTGGTACACAGCATGGCATACTTTATAGAACCTATGGCCGAGGCATAGGGAATGACTTTCATTCTTTTTCTATCATCTGCCGTGGTCGGGCTTTGAGTCTTACTCAGTTTCACACCTTGTAACATAGGCAAGAAACTCTTTCTTTGACTGTTCCATTTTGAACCACTTCAAAATCTTGTTAAGGTATGTACTCATTGAAAAAACTTATCAAGCGTCTTGATCTATCTCTATAGATCTTGATGCTCAATATGTAAGCAGCTTCACCGAGGTCTTTCTTTTAAAAACTTCTTTCAAACACTCCTTTATGTTTTGGAGAATAATTCTACATTATTTCCGATCAACAATATGTCATTCACATATACTTATCAGAAATGCTGTAGTGCTCCCACTCACTTTCTTGTAAATACAGGATTCACCGCAAGTCTGTATAAAACTATATCCTTTGATCAACTTATCAAAGCGTATATTCCAACTCCGAGATGCTTGCACCAGTCCATAGATGGATCACTAGAGATTGCATATTTTGTTAGCACCTTTAGGATTGACAAAACCTTCTGGTTGCATCATATACAAGTCTTCTTTAATAAATCCATTAAGGAATGCAGTTTTGTTTATCCATTTGCTAGATTTCATAAAATGCGGCAATTGCTAACATGATTCGGACAGACTTAAGCATAGATACGAGTGAGAAACTCTCATCGTAGTCAGCACCTTAAACTTGTCGAAAACCTTTTGCGACAATTCTAGCTTTGTAGATAGTAACACTACTACCAGAGTCCGTCTTCCTCTTGAAGATCCATTTAATATCAATGGCTCGCCGATCATTGGGCAAGTCAATCAAAGTCCATACTTTGTTCTCATACATGGATCTCATCTCAGATTTCATGGCCTCAAGCCATTTTGCGGAATCTGGGCTCACCATCGCTTCTTCATAGTTTGTAGGTTCGTCATGGTCTAGTAACATAACCTCCAGAACAGGATTACCGTACCACTCTGGTGCGGATCTTACTCTGGTTGACCTACGAGGTTCAGTAATAATTTGATCTGAAGTTCCATGATCATCATCATTAACTTCCTCACCGATTGGTATAGGCGTCACAGAAACTGGTTTCTGCGATGAACTACTTTCCAATAAGGGAGCAGGTACAATTACCTCATCAAGTTCTACTTTCCTCCCACTCACTTCTTTCGAGAGAAACTCCTTCTCTAGAAAGGATCCATTCTTAGCAACGAATGTCTTGCCTTCGGGTCTGTGATAGAAGGTGTACCCAACTGTCTCCTTTGGGTATCCTATGAAGACACATTTCTCCGATTTGGGTTTTAGCTTATCAAGATGAAACTTTTTCACATAAGCATCGCAACCCCAAACTTTAAGAAACGACAACTTTGGTTTCTTGCCGAACCACAGTTCATAAGATGTCGTCTCAATGGATTTAGATGGTACCCTATTTAACGTGAATGCAGCTGTCTCTAATGCATAACCCCAAAACGATAGTGGTAGATCGGTAAAAGACATCATATATCGCACCATATCTAATAAAGTACGATTACGATGTTCGGACACACCATTACACTGTGGTGTTCCAGGTAGCGTGAGTAGTGAAACTATTTCACATTGTTTTAACTGAAGGCCAAACTCGTAACTCAAATACTCTTCTCCACGATCAGATCGTAGAAACTTTATTTTCTTGTTACGATGATTTTCCACTTCACTCTGAAATTATATGAACTTTTCAAATGTTTCAGACTTCTGTTTCATTAAGTAGATATACCCATATCTGCTCAAATCATCTGTGAAGGTCAGAAAATAACGATACCGGCTGCGAGCCTCAACACTCATCGGATCGCATACATCAGTATGTATTATTTCCAATAAGTTAGTTGCTCGCTCCATTGTTACGGAGAACGGAGTCTTAGTCATCTTGCCCATAAGGCATGGTTCGCAAGCATCAAGCGATTCATAATCAAGTGATTCCAAAAGCCCATCAGCATGGAGTTTTTTCATGCGCTTTACACCAATATGACCTAAACGGCAGTGCCACAAATATGTTGCACTATCATTATCAACTTTGTGTCTTTTGGCATCAATATTATGAATATGTGTATCACTACGATCGAGATTCAATAAACCATTGAGTGTATGACCATAGAAGGTTTTATTCATGTAAATAGAACAACAATTATTCTTCGGTTTAAATGAATAACCGTATTGCAATAAACATGATCCAAACATATTCATGCTCAACGCACACACCAATAACCGTATTGTAATAAACATGATTTAATCATATTTATGCTCAACGCAAACACCAAATAACATTTACTTAGGTTCAACACTAATCCCGAAGGTAAGGGGAGTATCCGATGATGATCATATCAATCTTGGAACCACTTCCAATACACATCGTCACTTCATCCTTAACTAGTTTTTGTTCATTATGCAACTCCCATTTCGAGTTACTACTCTTTAGCAACTGAACCAGTATCAAATACCGAGGGGTTGCTACGAACACTAGTAAAATACACATCAATAATCTGTATATCAAATATACCTTTGTTCACTTTGCCATCCTTCTTATCCACCAAATACTTGGGGCAGTTCCGCTTCCAGTGACCAGTCCCTTTGCAGTAGAATCACTTAGTCTCAGGCTTAGGTACAGACTTGGGCTTCTTCACTTGAGTAGCAACTTGCTTGCCGTTCTTTTTGAAGTTCCCCTTCTATCCCTTTGCCCTTTTCTTGAAACTAGTGGTCTTGTTAATCATCAAAACTTGATGCTCTTTCTTGATTTCTACCTTCGTCGATTTCAGCATCGCGAAGAGCTCGGGAATTACTTTCGTCATCCCTTACGTGCTATAGTTCATCACGAAGTTCTACTAACTTGGTGATGGTGACTAAAGAATTCTGTCAATCACAATTTTATCTGGAAGATTAACTCCCACTTGACTAAAGCGATTGTAGTACCCAGACAATCTGAGCACATGCTCACTGCTTGAGCTATTCTCCTCCATCTTTTAGCTATAGAACTTGTTGGAGACTTCATATCTCTCAACTTGGGTATTTGCTTGAAATATTAACTTCAACTCCTGGAACATCTCATATGGTCCATGACGTTCAAAACATCTTTGAAGTCCCGATTCTAAGCCGTTAAGCATGGTGCACTAAACTATCAAGTAGTCATCATATTGAGCTAGCCAAACGTTCATAACGTCTGCATCTGCTCTGCATTAGGTCTGTCACCTAGCGGTGCATCAAGGACATAATTCTTCTGTGCAGCAATGAGGATAATCCTCAGATCACGGATCCAATCCGCATCTTTGCTACTAACATCTTTCAACATAATTTTTCTCTAGGAACATATTAAATTAAACACAGGGAAGCAACAACGCGAGCTATTGATCTACAACATAATTTGCAAAAAATACTATCATGACTAAGTTCATGATAAATTTAAGTTCAATTAATCATATTACTTAAGAACTCCCACTTAGATAGACATCCCTCTAATCCTCTAAGTGATCACGTGATCCATATCAACTAAACCATGTCCGATCATCACGTGAGATGGAGTAGTTTCAACGGTGAACATCACTATGTTTATCATATCTACTATATGATTCACGCTCGACCTTTCGGTCTCCATGTTCCGAGGCCATATCTGCATATGCTAGGCTCGTCAAGTTTAACCTGAGTATTCCGCGTGTGCAACTGTTTTGCACCCGTTGTATTTGAACGTAGAGCCTATCACACCCGATCATCACGTGGTGTCTCAGCACGAAGAACTTTCGCAATGGTGCATACTCAGGGAGAACACTTATACTTTGATAATTTAGTGAAGGATCATCTTATAATGCTACCGTCAATCAAAGCAAGATAAGATGCATAAAAGATAAACATCACATGCAATCAATATAAGTGATATGATATGGCCATCATCATCTTGTGCTTGTGATCTCCATCTCCGAAGCACCGTCATGATCACCATCGTCATCGGCGTGACACCTTGATCTCCATCGTAGCATCGTTGTCGTCTCGCCAACTATTGCTTTTACGACTATCGCTACCGCTTAGTGATAAAGTAAAACAATTACATGGCGATTGTATTTCATACAATAAAGCGACAACCATATGGCTCCTACCAGTTGCCGATAACTCGGTTAAAAAATATGATCATCTCATACAATAAATTTAGCATCATGCTTTGACCATATCACATCACAACATGCCCTGCAAAAACAAGTTAGACGTCCTCTACTTTGTTGTTGCAAGTTTTACGTGGCTGCGACGGGCTTAGCAAGAACCGTTCTTACCTACGCATCAAAACCACAACGATAGTTTGTCAAGTTGGTGCTGTTCTAACCTTCGCAAGGACCGGGCGTAGCCACACTTTGTTCAACTAAAGTTGGAGAAACTGACACCCGCCAGCCACCTCTGTGCAAAGCACGTCGGAAGAACCAGTCTCGCGTAAGCGTACGCGTAATGTCGGTCCGGGCCGCTTCATCCAACAATACCGCCGAACCAAAGTATGACATGCTGGTAAGCAGTATGACTTATATCGCCCACAACTCACTTGTGTTCTACTCGTGCATATGACATCTACGCATAAAACCAGGCTCGGATGCCACTGTTGGGGAACGTAGTAATTTCAAAAAATTTCCTATGCACACGCAAGATTATGGTGATGCATAGCAACGAGAGGGGAGAGTGTTGTCCACGTACCCTCGTAGACCGAAAGCGGAAGCGTTAACACAACGCGGTTGATGTAGTCGTACGTCTTCACGATCCGACCGATCAAGTACCGAACGCACGGCACCTCCGAGTTCAGCACACGTTCAACTCGATGACGTCCCTCGAACTCCGATCCAGCCGAGTGTTGAGGGAGAGTTTCGTCGGCACGACGGCGTGGTGACAATGATGATGTTCTACCGACGCAGGGCTTCGCCTAAGCACCGCTACGATATTATCGAGGTGTAATATGGTGGAGGGGGGCAGCGCACACGGCTAAGAGATTAATGATCAATTGTGTGTCTATGGGGTGCCCCCCTGCCCCCGTATATAAAGGAGCAAGGGGGAGGCGGCCGGCCAAGGAGGAGGGCATGCTAAGGGGGGAGTCCTACTCCCACCGGGAGTAGGACTCCTCCTTTCCTTGTTGGAATAGGAGAAGGGAAGTGAGCAGGAGAAAGAAGGAAGGGGGCGCCCCCCTCCCTACTCCAATTCGGACTAGTCCATGGGGAGGGGTGCGTCCACCCTTTGGGGGCTTTCTCTCCTTTCCCGTATGGCCCATTAAGGCCCAATACGAATTCCCGTAACTCTCCGGTACTCCGAAAAATACCCGAATCACTCGGAACCTTTCCGATGTCCGAATATAGTCGTCCAATATATCGATCTTTACGTCTGGACCATTTCGAGACTCCTCGTCAAGTCCTTGATCTCATCCGGGACTCTGAACTCCTTCGGTACATCAAAACTCATAATATAACTGTCATCGTAACGTTAAGCGTGCGGACCCTACGGGTTCGAGAACTATGTAGACATGACCGAGACACGTCTCCGGTCAATAACCAATAGCGGAACCTGGATGCTCATATTCGCTCCCACATATTCTATAAAGATCTTTATCGGTCAGACCGCATAACAACATACGTTGTTCCCTTTGTCATCGGTATGTGACTTGCCCGAGATTCGATCGTCGGTATCTCGATACCTAGTTCAATCTCGTTACCGGCAAGTCTCTTTACTTGTTCCGTAATAAATCATCCCGCAACTAGCTCATTAGTTACAATGTTTGCAAGGCTTATAGTGATGTGCATTACCGAGTGGGCCCAGAGATACCTCTCCGACAATCGGAGTGACAAATCCTATCTCGAAATACGCCAACCCAACAAGTACCTTCGGAGACACCTGTAGAGCATCTTTATAATCACCCAGTTATGTTGTGACGTTTGGTAGCACACAAAGTGTTCCTCCGGTAAACGGGAGTTGCATAATCTCATAGTCATAGGAACATGTACAAGTCATGAAGAAAGCAATAGCAACATACTAAATGATCGAGTGCTAAGCTAACGGAATGGGTCAAATCAATCACATCATTCTCCTAATGATGTGATCCCGTTAATCAAATGACAACTCATGTCCATGGCTAGGAAACATAACCATCTTTGATCAACGAGCTAGTCAAGTAGAGGCATACTAGTGACACTCTGTTTGTCTATGTATTCACACATGTATCATGTTTCCGGTTAATACAATTCTAGCATGAATAATAAACATTTATCATGATATAAGGAAATAAATAATAACTTTATTATTGCCTCTAGGGCATATTTCCTTCATCCTCCGCCACCCTCACGGCCCTCGCACGAGCCTTCTACCAAAGAGCCAATTGCCTGACTCTCGAACGCGACATAGGCCTGCCTGGCAGCTTGTCCCGCGGTGCGCTTCTCTTCCTCGGCCTTCTTCTCCGCCTCTATTTTGGCGCGCTCTACTGGAGGCAAAGCCTCCCACAAGGCGACATCCATTTCTTTCTAAAGCTCCTCAAGGCTGGGGGGCTCGACGGGCGGCGCGGCGTTCTCCTCGTAGCGGGGAGCCGACGCGTCCTCCGACGCGCGTGTTGTCGAGATTGGGAACACCGACACGTCCACCTTGACGCATCGCGGCGAGGAGCGGAACGCCGACGCGTCCTCCTCGACTAGTGGCGGCGAGGAGCGGAACACTGACGCGTCCACCTCGACGCGTCGCGGCGAGGGGCGGAACAACGATGCGTCCTCCTCGACTAGTGGCGGCGAGGAACGGAACGGCGACGCGTGATCGTCCGTGTGGTGCAGCGAGGGGTGCCTAGGGCTTGGGGGGGGGCGATGCCATGGTGGTCGACGTGAGAGGGAGGGGGAGGAGATAGCGATGAACGTGAGCGTTCTTCCGAATGTCGTGGGAGGCGCAGTATTTATAGCGAGCAATGGAAAACCTACGTAAGATATGGACTGGGCTGCACGGACTTAACTGCAGGTCCAGTTGCGTCACTGACATGTGGGCCAGACCCCTGTTGGGCCCATATGTCAGTGACCCAATGCACCTGTAGTTAAGTAACTGAAGCAGCGTCCCGGAAGATATGTTGCGTGATTAATGTAGTACTCCCTCCTTTCCGGCTTATAGGGCTCAATTCAAAAATCTCACCAACCAATGTAGATGGTTAGTGGTGGAATACTTTTTGTAGTTTGCAAAAGTACCCAATTAATGCTCTTGTTTTCCTCAAAAAATTATGTTTACGAATGCATTAATTGCAATGCATGCATGCATAAAATACATGCATTGGTCAATTTTCTCTTAATACTTGCATGCAAATATTTAATGCACCTTGGAATCTGAACATGTGATGGGGAACAACCAAAGTGAGCCTTATAAAATGGAAAAACTAAAATTTTGAGATAAGCCCTATAAACCGGAAAGGAGGGAGTAACAGCTACGTGGGCATATTTGTTGGAGTAAATTACGGGGGAGGGAAGGGTGGAAATATTGCTGGTCACAACGGATTGGATGAGCGCGAGGGGAGGAGAGTCATGCATGCAGATTTTTTTCCACACGGGGTGGAGTGGTGGGACCGCCGGAGGGAGAAGGAGAGTCTGGCAGGCATATTGTTTCCACACATGGAGAGGAAAAGATTTGGAGACGAACTGGCTTCCTGCAGGTATGGGGAACGGTGCATAATAAGTCTCATCTTGCATGCCGGGCTAGGTATAGTCTCAAGTCATTAAAAACATACACGCCCCACACATGTTCATATTTCAAGGTGCACTAAATTATTGCATGCGATGGTTAAGGCTGGCCATAATGGTGGTATCTTAGCTGGTATCATGCACACGGGAATAGCAAACATGCTGGTGTGGCAAAGAAATAAAGAAGAGAGGGGGTTAGAGTAACTAGTGTTCATGCGTGCATTGGTAAACACATTTTTTGTGAAGAACGACATCATTAGTTGAGTACTTCTGCAGACTACAAAACTATTCCACCGCCTCTATCTTGCTAAGAGTAGGTGAAGTTTTTGAATTGAGCCCTTTAAACTAGAAGGGAGGTACTAGTACTCTAATAGCTAACCTTGGCCCTGTTTGGATCCATGTGTTAGAGTTAGTTCAACTAACCCAAAAAAATCTAACCCACCCAAGAGGTGCTTATTTGGGTTAGTTCTTCTCAGACACTAAAAAACACATTTTTCTCTCGCTCTCCCCACAGTAGATCCCTCCCCACTTCCTCGAAGCTTCTCGTCCTCTCCCTCCCTCCCTCTCGCACCGCCCATGAAGGCACCTTGCCGTATTCGCACTCCATCTAACCCTGTCATCCCAACACCTCTTTCGCTAGAGTTACTTCAGGGTTAGTTCAGGATTATAATCTTTAACTCATCTAACTCATCTAATAGTAGTTCTTATACTCATTATAATTAGTATTTTAGATATTGATATTTTTAGTATAAACGGTTGACGGAAGTAAAAAGGACCAGAGGGTGTATCATGCATGCGGAGTAGGCCAAAAATTGCTCATTTATAGCCGGTCGAAGTCTCAAAGGGCGCGACCGCGCGAGGGATGCGAAGGTCGTGGGAGGCGCAACGGTTGACGGAATTAATTGAAGTTACACACAAGCCGGCATGGCGTGCGAACAGGCAGAAGCTATACCGTCAGGCCTACGATATGGGTCTAGTAAACATGACATCTAGTGGGTCCCGCATAGTTCTCGAGAACTCTTTGGGGGCTTGCAGCCATTTATCCACCGGGCAAGCCAGCAACCCCACGCCGTTCGCACGCCCTACTCGTCCGCGTCTTCTACTAGTACAGTACCTTACAACAGTTCGCTCCCAGTCGTCTCGTCCTTTCACATTATGGCAGTTCCACTAATCCTAACCCTCCTCCCAAATCCATGGCGTCCCAAATCTCCATGATCGGCGGTGAGTACAACGTTAGAACCATCATCGGCGATGAGTTCGACGTCATCTACACCCGTTCTTCCGCAATGGTAAAAGAATGCCTTGCTCGCTTCAAACGCATGTTCGAAAACTCAAATGATGAGTGGGTCGCTGGGCTAGATGTTGAGTACACCACAGTCCTGGGAAGCGAGAAGAAACTAAAGGAGGCAGAGAAGAAGAAGCCCGCCGTGATCCAGGTTTGCGTGCATGACTTATGCTTGGTCTACCACATATGCCATGCCGACGTTGAGTGCGAGGAATTTAAGAAGTTCCTGAAGGGCGGCCGAGTCAAATTCGTTACTGTAGACTTTAGGAACGACAAGGAAATCCTGGGTCGGATAGGCCTCGTTGTAGGCCAGCCCTTCGATCTCCAGAAGGCAAGCCTGGTGTCCTCCGCTCAGCCTTCAATGCTGACCCTGGCAGCAGCCATGATTGATCGTTCGTACGCTAAACTGAAGAAACCACACCACGAGTTTCATCATGCATGGGATTCGAAGACATTAGATGAAGATCACATCCTGTACGCAGCAATGGATGCCTACCTTTGTTTAAATATCTATAAGGGTTGGATGAAGAAGCAGAGCCCAGTGTCCGGTTCAAGCAAAGAAGCATCGGCGAAGAGGAAGAGGACGAAGTCGAGGACGTGGACTCGGACTCCGAGTAGGTGGCAGTGACGTCGCTCATGCTGGTTCTACTGCAGTGTCAAGCGGACTAGTTGCTTAGTTTATTTTCAAGGGTGTGTTGTGCCGAGGCCCCAGCAGAACTATGTTTATGTTCTTTTTTGTTATTTGAACTCGTTAGTACTAACTCCGGTCCCTTTTAGTTTACGTCTAACTTTTTTTCATTTTTCCCGTATTACTCTGCGCATTCCCTTTTTCTCTCGGTGCTTTCCAATTCTACCCCTCCTCCCGCCTCTCATGCAACCAATCCCATGCATGCATTAACTACTCTTCTTCCTACTGTTGTGCTAGTGGGGGGACAAACCATGAGACGGGATAGGCAACCGAGGACGACTAGCGAATCAGGCATGCACAATCATTACGGCCCAGCTCTCCGCATGCCTGCAGCTTTACTCTAGCAAAGGGCAAATTAGTCCAAAAAACCAAAAACACTGCCCTCCTTGGTATCTGGGTCTGGAGTTATGCGCTGAGTAAAAAGTACCGGAGGGGGTACGTACAGTAGTACTAGTACTATGTCTTACTACTGTTCTTCTTGCAGTTGGTACTACTGCTCGTATCTTCGTGTTCCTACTATAGTTAATACGTTTGTACTAGTAGTATAATTTGGGTCAGTCGATTTGTGAAAGAAGTTCGACGGAATGAAGGAAGAAGACGACATGGTAGGGGTTGGGGGGAGCAAGGCGGTGGCAGGCGGTTCAGGGGAGGGCGCGGTGGCGGCGGCAGGCGGTTAGGCGTGTGGCGGGCTGAGAAGATGAACCGTGCATCTATTTCGGAGGTTGAAGAAGCCCTTCTAGCCATCCATGTTGCATCAAACGGCTCACAAGAGTCGACTGGCCCAAATTGCTCCTTCAGATTGCAGGATCCACATGGCATTCAAGGTCTCAAAGGTAGATTCCGCGTCTGCACCCAGTTTGCGGGTTCGACGCGCGCACGACCGGCTTCCGCCACGACAGCCACCATGCGCGCCTCCTCCATGCGGGCGGAGACAACAATGACACGCTAGTTCCTCCTCGCCGGCGTGCTGGAGCACGGACTCGTCCTCCTCTTTGTACGCTGCGTGCATAGACGCGGCTCCACCAGCTGCTCACGTGCTTGACAGCGCGGCGACATCGAGAGGAAGGACTACAGACGACGTGAGCGGGCGAGCCTTCGGCTTTGCGGCGACACGGTGCTGATGGGCGAGAAATTGTTGGCCGGAGCAGGCGGTGATGGGCGCAACGGCGGCGGCGACATATTTATGAGTGCGCATATGGGAGCTAAGTTTAGTTTTATATAGGGTTGGTCAAACTTAAAAGAAAACCGTACTAGTAGTACACGTAAACATTAGACTTAGGCAGTGCTTTTATTAGTTACCACAGCCACGATATGGAAATCTGTGCAAGCGCATGAACAGCGGCGGCGCGGTCGATCGAACCGTGCGTCACCGTGTCGCGCTCGAAGGACATCCACCGAACCTTTTTGTGTGTGTGAAAACAATCCCCGAATATTACTCAACTTTTTCTCCGGGAAAAGTTCTTGAGGCTACAATATTTCCATATATTTGAATATAGCTCCAGTTCGTGTTTATTTGGATTTGGACGTTTTAGGTGCGCCCTAGTTTTTTTTAATATTGATTCTGTGTGTGTGACGGCGAGAGAACGTGTGTATGTGTCCATATGTGTGTTGTGGCGGAAGGGCAATGTGGAGACGGTGTGCGTGTGATAGAGACATAGAGAGGTGTGAATGTGCAAATGATCATGCATAAGTGAGACATAGACAGATGCCGATATGTTGTGTATACATGAGAGAACGGTCTTCTATTTTACTTGTGTGTGTGTGTGTGTGTGTGTGAGAGAGAGAGGAGCATCCGTAACACAACAACCATCTCTCTCGATTCGTCTGTCCCTCGCACGATCGCATGTAACACATGCATCAACGCGCACATTTTGACACTCTCACCCGGCCCCTGCCCACCTCAAGGCCCGCACATCGCTCTCTATCTCGCACGCACAATCTCTTCGTGAATACCCTGTTTAGCAACTAGCTTTCCGTCACATACACACACATTTCTCTCCTTAGGTTTGTTTTCTCTCAATATCTGACACACACACACACACACAGCACACAGCACACACACACCCCCTCCCCCGAGCACACAATTCATCCCCATCCAAGGTTATATGGCGACCACTCTCGCTTGTGCTTCTCTGCACCCCAGCATGCACAACACCTCAATCTTCAAAGAGGGCATCGAGGAGATCAAAGACGGCGACCACACTGTGCTAGAGAATGCGGGGCCATTTGGAAGCAGGATGATGTGACGACGGCTGACTGACTCCTTCCCCCACCCTCTCTCTCTCACACAAAATTATCAATCCCTCTCTCCCCCGCACAAATTTATCAATACCTCAACCCACGAGATCCTTCCCCTCTCGTCCATGTTTTTCCAGCACTCTCATCAAACCTGTTGTCTCTTCTCCTTCCATGTGTACAGAATCCGGATGCACATGCATCTCAAGTATATTACATGTCTCCATATTTCTCACAGACCTAACTTCTTCCTCTCTCTTTCTCTCTCCATCTCCCTCTCTCTGTTTTGTTAGGTTTGTCTCCTACTCTCTCATCCACATACATACAATCTTTCCCGCCCTATCTGCTCCATCTTCGCAAGCTCTCTCTGCACGTTTCGTTCACACATTGGGATATGTTCAAAATGTTGCTTTTATAATGGCTGATGTAGAGTTATTGTTGGTTTTGTTGCATCCTACAAAGTAATAACTACGAAATGCATTTTGATTGTCATTTGATTGGGATTATGCGAGTTTGAGCATGTTGTGAAGTACTATAGACCTCGTATACATCTTGGAATTCGACAATATTGTAACTATTTAATTGTATAGACCATTACATTCGAAGTCAGTAGCCTAATATATTTATTTCACAATTTCAACAAATGATTAATTCACTACATACTAAGAAAACAAATGTGTACACCCTCCGTTTTTATTTAAGTCTGCGTATTAGCATTGGTCAAAGTCAAGTTTTGTAAACTCTCAGAAAGTTTATAACAAAAAATATTAACATGTACAATAACAAATAAATACCATTAGATTCATTATTGAATGTACTTCCACATCATACATATCTGTTATGGTAAATGTTTATATTTTTCTATAAACTTGGTCAAACTTTAGGAAGTTTGACTTCAATCAAACCTAATATGCAGAGTTTACTAGTACCACTCGCTAGTTGCTCAGCCGAATCACCCAACACGCCACACGGGGAGTTTAGTGTCACAAAATTTTGAGGTCGGCGGGAAAATCTCCCGCGACCCTGATTCGAGCAGTGGGAAGTTACCATCATAGCCTTCGGAACAGGCCTACGGATGACGGTTGGTAGGAGTTGTTTTCGTAACTTCAGGTTCACCCTACCCAGCCAACCCCACCCCGACACCCAGAGTAGTACACCTGAATACTCCCCATTTTCTATCCCCACCGCAAAATAGACTTCTCCACGGCACCGCAACCTTCGTGCTCCTCCCCTTCTACATCGGTGCACTCGTCCACCGCAGCGCATCTGCCTCATCGACGACCTCGTACGCCGCACTGGAGCCGGTCCACCGTCGTCCTCGTACACGGAGCCTCTTCCTCGCCACCGTCTTCCACGGGCTCGGATCTCCTTCTCGGAAGCCGACGCCAAGCACAGAATCACCACCGTCGTGGACAATGAACTGACTCCCGTTTCCGACCATGACTCACAGAGGCCACCGCGACCATCGTTCTCCTCCTCGATTGGTAATGTGTGTATTGAATCACTTAGCAGTACATGTGCAGTTCCAATTTTGTTCATACCTATCCTTCAAATTTCCTGGGTGCTATTGTTCCCGTAAAAGTAATTGGTTATAGCCTCCATTGTCCAACAGAATATCAGCTTGTAATTGTGCGTCGCTCCTGTATCGCGCTGTGCTTGGGTAGGTATTTCATCTGCAACCAGTAGTGTGGCAAATGATGGATAGTTTTTTAGAACTAGCAAGATGCCCATGCGTTGCACGCATCAAGATGCATTTGTATGAGTAGTTTATCTTGTGGGAGAAAAGGATGAACGAGGGAATGCCTTATTTGCAAATGTGGAGAGGGGTGTGGGTATCTTTTTGCAAAATTTCCACAGTTTCCTTCCTATCCGTCGGATATAAATCGGATGGCCTATATTGCAGGATGGCAGGAACACCATCATCACCAACTATGTTTTCTATAAGAGTAGGGAAAAAGTAGAGAGTAGAGAAGTAGAGATAAATATTAAATATAAAATAAATATAACAGTAGAGAAGAGAGTAGAGATAGCAGAGAAGTCGGGAAAGGATTGCGCGTGCGCGGGAAAAAGCGACCGGGCATGCGCTAGTTTTGGCGCGCGGCGTCCGGCGCGCTTTATAAAATCCAACGCCCTCCCACCGCTCGGTGCCTTGCCACCGCTATCTCCCCGCTCTTTGCCTCACCACCGCTCTCTCACCGCTCTTTCTCACCTCGCCGCTGCCGCGCCACCATGCCACCGCATCGCCAGGAAACTTGGGGATACCGCGGCGTCCGCGCGCGCCCCTCCGGCGGCTTCTCCGCCGAGATCCGGTACCGCGGGATGCGCCTCGGCCTCGGCAATTTCGACACCGCCAACGAGGCCGCCCACGCGTACGATGCGGCGGTGTGGCGCCTCCGGTGGCCTCATAGAACATTGAACTTCCCGAACGTGCCGGCGCGGGAGCAGGCATAGGAGCTCGCGCCCCTGCCGCGGCTTATCACCGACGAGGATCGTCGCGACAACCGGAGGCGGGAGCACCGTCTCGGTGTCGCCTAGATGGACGAGGAAGCCATGGCGCTGTGGCGCCAACGCTTCCCGCAGGACATCATCAACGAGCGCGAGTTCTACGAGCAAAGGAGGGCGGAGAGGGATCAAAGGAGGGCGGAGCGAGCCTCCTATCGTGAGGACAAGCGTAGGCCAAAAGCGGACGCTCAATTCAACATGAGGCTAGGAGCAGCGTTGCCCCGGGAATCCGACCATGATCGGTATCTTCACGCCTACAGTCAGACGTCGGAGGAGGACATCACCGAGGAGGAGTCGGACGACGAGGAGTAGTTGAATAATTTTTTTATCTATCTATGCTAAGAACTATCCTCTACTCTCTATCTCTACTTCTCGATCTAGCACTGTAAACGCTTTTTTAAAGAGCCGCGCGTTGCGATTCTGTTGGAGATGCTCTAACATGGCAGACGAGTGCTTTAATGTTGCCGACAAGATGCACGAGTATTACTAGTAGTATATTTTTTTTGCCATGTTGAGATTTTAAAACCACGAGTGCGAACATGCAGAGGAGCAATGAAGACCAAACACGGGATATTGGGGACATCTTCAAGGAGCGTGGCAAGTTAAAGAGGAGCTGCACCGAACCTGTAAAACGAGCTTTGGTAAGTAACACCCTTTCAATTACTTTCGTTTAGCCTCATGTTCTTCGATGTGTATATGTTGTAGTTTCTGTTTCTCTTAAGCCTCGTGTTCTTCGATGTGTCATAAGGCGAGTCTTAATCGTCCTAATGCTTTCGTTTTTTAGCTTGATGTAGGAAGTGGGTGTTCTCACCTTGTAGTCTGTTTTTATATTTTTTCCTTTTGAATTCACTTCTCCTAGTTCTGTTTATCTGGCTTCTACTAAATGGATCTGGGTTGCTCTGACTAATTGTCTAAAAAATAAGTAACTTCATGTCAGGATGCAGTTCCTGCGAGGAGGGAAGTATGGTCAACCTCGAGATCATGTTTCCAGAATGAGGCTGGATTACACACAAGGTGCCAGTTCCCTAATGATGCTGGATTAGACACAAGGTGCAAATTCCCAGATGATGCTGGATTACACACAAGCCAGGTGGAGTCGTCAGCTGTTCGTGTCCTCGTGGCTCTAGTAAAGGCTGAAAGAAAGTGTGCAGCAGCCCTTGAGAATGTAGCTGAGTTCCTGAAGAAGCGAAAAGAGCAATCAGATGCTCTCTTCACCCATGCCAAAGAAGAGATGGAAGAAGCCAAAAATAAGCTAGCAGAGGCAGAGTAGGCTAGGCGTCTCCTGCTATCTAAAACTGTTGTCAATACAAAATTTCCTTCATAGTAGCTACGTTCAAATGTTTATCCAGTCAGCATGCCTGTTGTAATGTTCGTGCATCTACTGATGTGGCACAAATTTTTTTTTCGGGTCATGTAATAACAACAATTACTTTCCAAACAATAACAAACGAAGCATTGGACATGGTATAGTTCACGCGCAAGCCCGATATTCCAAGTTCAACTTCCACATCAAACTCATGTTCCCAGATATTTCCACATCCATACATAATGTCCACAACCATGA
This sequence comes from Aegilops tauschii subsp. strangulata, assembly GCF_002575655.3. Classification (NCBI taxonomy): domain Eukaryota; kingdom Viridiplantae; phylum Streptophyta; class Magnoliopsida; order Poales; family Poaceae; genus Aegilops; species Aegilops tauschii. The sequence goes on along the minus strand of NC_053035.3, from coordinate 364,178,862 downwards.
TTCACTTCAAAGCCAAAAAAATTTGAGGAGAGTTATGAATAAAGAAAAACCTCTAGTTCCTGCTACCAGTGCGAGCACAACAAGTCAAGACCATGCATAATTAATTATATTTTGGTCATTTTTTGTGTTCTAAAATGCTGGCCGGCTCGCGGAAGGACGTGTTGCCGGCACATGTGCGGATTCAATGAAGGCAGGCGTGGCAGTCTGAAGCCGGTTGCATGCGGCGAGGAGGCGTGTTCAGCCGGGCCTGCAGCGAGTGGGGCCCTCTTGGTCGGCGCACCGGTTCAATGCCTGCTCTATGAGAGGTCGCGTCCGTGTCAGAGCAATCACTCCCTCCAATCCTTTTTTGTTTGCGTATAACAAAATCTCGTTTTCCATTCACATTTTACAAGTAAAATTCATGGACAAGCTTTGACCCAAAATACGATGGGGACTAGTAAACCAAAATGGAGGTAGTAGTTTTTTTAATCAAAGAGGGGTTTCCCCCTTCCGGTTTTCATTACTGAAAACCAACATCTAAATCTAAACATAGTATTTGCCCTAGAACTACCAGGTTCAACATCTCGCAACATAAACCCATACAACCATACGCCAAGGAGGTACGTAGTACTATGAATTCCATTTTCGCTCCATACCAATCATTCTAAAAACTACTTAGTACTTATAACGCGCCATTGAAAATCAGAACTCTTAACCCCGCTAAAAATGATATTTTAAACATGGCTACTCGATCTGTGGCAACTGGCGAGCCACCGCCTGCAAGTCGTTAACCTATGGTCCCGACCATCAACTCCTACGGATCAAATTATCACGTGAGCTGACTATTCCTGCAAAGGTGCGCTCCACCACGTACCCGGTACCCGCGAATGTAGCAATCGTGCACCTAGGGTTTGAGGGTTTATTTGTTAACATTGCCTTTACGTAACACTCGTGTGTGCGAGACAGTGAGAGATCGACTGCGTGCGTGCGCCTCTTCTCTTCGTATATGTACTCCACCGTTTGTCTGGTGTCCAAAAAATTATAATAACTACTAGCAATGTGCCAATGCGTTGCCACACGATCTGAGTAGATTAATACATATTCACCGCTTTGATAGGAAAAAAAGTCTAGTTTTGAAATACGTATATCACTAAAAAAAATGTTATGTTTCACTCAAAATATATTCCTTTGGCGGTTTTGATGAGATAAGGCAGGAATGTTGTTGGTTTCAAGATTCGAGAAGTGGTATATGTCTAATTTCTACTCTTACTAGCAAGGTGCCCATGCGTTGCACGGAACATCAAGATCTTGTGGGAGAAAAGGATGAACAAGGGAAGGCCTTATCTGCAAATGTGGAGAGGAGTGCGGGTAAATTGCCATAGTTTCGTTCCTATCCGTCAGATATAAATCGGACGACCTATATTGCAGGATGGCAGGCCCACCATCATCACCAACTCTGTTTTTATCCTTACTCTTATAAAAAGCATAGTCGGTGATGATCGTGTGCCTGCCATCCTGCAATATAGGCCGTCCGATCTATATCTGACTGATAGGAAGGAAACTATGGCTATTTTGCGAAAAGATACCCACACCCCTCTCCACACTTGCAAATAAGGCCTCCCTTGTTCATCCTTTTCTCCCACAAGATAAACTACTCATACAAATGCATCTTGATGTTCCGTGCAACAAATGGGCATCTTGCTAGTTGTTGCAAAAAGCCCATGTGTGAGAGAGAGGGAGAGAGGAGGAGGACGGACTGCATGTGTGACAAAGACACAAAGAGTGTGTGTGCGAGAGGTATCAGCTTAAAATGAGGCGATAGTGTGTGTGTGCACGATCGAGAGGTCGTGTCTCAAGAAGGGAAGAAAAAATTACATAGATACAAGGAGCGGGAGAGAGACATGTATGCGATAGTGGAAGCACGAGTGTGCGGGTGTATAAACCTATCTAGAGGCTAGTCGATAAATGTTTGTCAGAGAAATATGAGTCGGGAGTGCGAAAGCGAGAGTTTTGTGAGCGAGAGAGAGAGACGGTAGTCGGAAAGGGGAGTGGAAGCAGGAGTTGTGTGTGTTGTGAGAGAGAGGGGGGGAGTTTGTCTGATCGGTAAACAAATGAATAATGTCAGTATGGGATGGAGACGAAAAGGAGACCGCAACAAATGTTGTTTCTACAGGAGAGAGAGAGAGAGTAATTTTAGTGGTATGATTCATATCTAGAGACATATAGGGTGTGTGAGAGAATCCCATAGAGAGAAAGACAAAGTGAAAGACGAGTGGAGACTGTGTGTGTGGCAGTGAAAAAGAAAGCTTAGGTACCTAGTGATACGAGAGAACGGTAGAGACATGAGAGATAGTGAAAACCGTGTAATGTATAATGATAGGGAGAGTGTGACACTTCTCAAGGGAGATGTCGAGAGACCATGTTTGCGAGGATAGGAGAAACATGAAGTGAGCGTGCAGGTAAGCTGGAGAAAAGAGAGTGATAGCTACATGAAGGAGCATGCATGCGAGAGAGATGGGCATGAAAGGAGTGAACATAAAAGGGATTCAGATATTTGAATTCGAGATGATGATACATGTAATCCATACTCGAACCAAAATTGATCTATCAAACATGCATACTCATATGAATTCACGCGCATTTATGTTATTTAATATGTAGATATTACTGATCCATACATTTTAGTAGAACATAATTTGGTTTAATTTTTTGAATTCAACCTTATGATTTTGAGATCATTGTCTTTGTAAATCATATCATACATATAAAGGAGCAGAATTCTTTGTTATGCTTTTGAAAGTATATATAAAAAATGATGTATATAGAATTTTATTCCAATCGAAAATGGATCCCGCCCGAAAAAATAGAATACAAATGGTATTTGAATTGAGTTGGCACGGTAAACGTGCACTCTGCAAAATTGGAATGAAGCGGGGAAAGTCGCAGTAACCGCCCGAAACCAAAATCTGTGAGATGGAAATTACTACTGCCTATCCCTGCCACGCAAAGCCTATCTTCTCGATTTCTATAGGTTTCGATAGGGGTAGGTTTGTAATTTCACTCAAACGTGACATAACCGCCTCTCACCCGGATTCATACACGGTGGGCGCCAAAACACAGTGTGTCCTCGGCCGAAATCGACTCCCTCCCCGATTCATACACGGTGGGCGCCAAAAACAAACTCTCGTCGGCAAATATTCGGTGTATGCAAGATTATTGTCCTATCCCCAACCGACTAATATTGCTGTGATGTAGGAAATTTGAAACGGGGGCTAAGTTTGTAAATTTCCTCGCATTTGAGACAAGCGCGCCCTGAAGACATGGTTCCCCCTTCCTCTCCACCTCCATTTCCCCATTCGTACTCCGTGGGCGCCAAAACACCCTCTCCACCCCAGCCTCCTCCATCCGCCACCCCATCCACCGCCGTCCTCCTCCACCATGCCGGAGCTGATACCCCGACGCCGCAGTCCATTACAAGAGATCGACCTCTCTCATCCACGGCTTCAGACCGGGATCCTTGCATCCCGTCCTCTCGCTTTATCCCCGTCGTCGTCCACCTTGCTGGCGCCACTCCTACGACCGTCTCATCCACCACGCCCCACCGCCACCGTCTACCCTCCTAGATCTGCTTCCACGCCGCCGACAGCCATCGCTACCGCAGCACCGTCAAATTCTCAGCAGATGCATACACGGCGCCACACCAGAAGCGGTACTCTTTCGTATCTGCTCAAGTTATTTATCGCAGCAAGAAAATAGATCGCCACTGCTTTACTCTGATTTCTTGTCCATCACTTACTTGCTAGTTGAAAGCAAACATTGGTTGCAAAGTTGCCTTTGTTCGGTTTGCACCTTCAGATCCGCCATGGCACGCTCAACACTGTACTTCCAATGCTTATGGTTTTCGCCTTTTATATTCCACACTAGTTAAATCACAGTAGACTAAATTTCAAAATTGGGTCAGTCGATTTTTCAGAGCTCGCCGGTGCGAACGAAGGGGCTCGGGTGGGGACTTTGGTTGTGGGGGGGCGGTGGTGGGGCCTCGCCGAACAAAGAAAACTCGACGCGGGTGGGGGTGGGGGTGGGGGTGGTGGAGGAACACAGGCGGTGGGGGCCGATGGTCCGGCCGGCGGCCCGTGCGGTGTTCTGTATGGGAAGAATCAGAGACGAGGAAGAAGAAGGGTTAGGAGACGTAGGATCTTCATCCAACCGCCTGAAATGGCCGACTGACTCAAATGACAAATGTCACGCGACTTGCATGCAGACATGTCTTTATATTCAGTACCATCATCGTACCTGCTTAGCACTGCTCCTGAATCCATCAAGCTAAACAATGTGCCACTCATAATTCCAAACTTGTTGCTCAAGTACAAATCTGATATGATGCTGATATTACTAAAACGGATAACATTTAATTGTTCAGCTAATGTTCCTACTTTACTTTTGAAAAGCACGTGCACCACATATAGAGAGACAGCAGGGAGTTGCTTTCTTAATGCGCTCTGGTTCATCATGTGTGGGCACTGCGCAACGAACATTTTATTATCCAAAATCTGCTTGCTCTTCTTTAGCATGTTCCTCTTTCGTTCTTCTTTAATAAGTACTCGCTCCGTTCCTAAATACAAGTCTTTGTATAGATTCCACCATGGACTACATATGGAGCAAAATGAGTGAATCTACACTCTAAAATGTATCTGGATACATCTGCATGTGATCCATAGTGGAAATCTCTACCAAGACTTATATTTTGGAACGGAGGGAGTATGATAGTAGTACAATATGTTCCTTGTAGTGAATATGAGCAAGGACATTTGTAGTGTAGAGGTCTATACGGTCGGTTGGTATGGACACTTTGAACTCGTCGGGCCTCTTTGATTCGTAGGATTTTGTAAACATGGGAATAGGATTTGTAGTGGCCTGCCCACTTGAATCCTATAAGAATAGGAAGGAAATGCGGGGAGTTGTGTCGCCTTTGAGAGTTACACTGATATTAACAGTACCGCACCTTCAGTTGAAGAGAGCTGGTATCCGAAGCCTTTCTAGCCGTACCGGCAATACTAGCACATATATTCCAGCAAGTTCCACTTTGCTGATTTTACTCTGATGCTTACGATTTTCTCGTTATATCTACACTATGATCTGTGTAGCTGCTTTGTGTCGCACTAGCAGCAGTCCACTCTTGAAGATAAACACCGCGGTGACTTACAAAATTGGCACCAAGGTATTGAGTGCCATTCTGGATGCAATGAAACTCATACGCTCCCCACCTTTTGATTCTTGTTCGGAATATGATCCTAATGACTGCTCTAACCTTGAGGAGTCAAAGGCAGATGGCCTGTCCTGTTCACCCATCAAGGTGCCTGTTCTAATTTGGCAAGGTTTTATTGATTGCTCGTACCTTGCATATGTTGTCTTGCATTTCTTCTACTTTGTTGCACCGCCATCTGCTTAGTTTACTTATCATATATGTCGAGATGCCATGCCCATCCATTATCAATACATATTCCATCTGTCATCATACCATGTTTTTCCACTCAAATGTTGTTCTTGTGCATCAGACATCAAAAAGGAAGAGGGTGATTGCTGAACTTGAAGGAGCACCAGCAAAGTCCTTGAAAAACGTGGTTGTGCTGGAGAAATCAGACATCACCCCACTTATATTGGATGTACAACCAGTGACACAAAACGTAGGACCGACTCCAGCAGACTGTACCCTTACTTCACTGGCCACACCACTAGCCGCACCACACAGGACCTGCACTCCAGCAAAAGGTATGCCGATTTCAGTTGCCATAGCACCAGCTGTACCACAGAAAAATCCCACTCCAGCAAAAAGTACAACAAGTCCACCGGCCGAAGACCTATCCCAACTGCAGAGACGGCCAATTCCTGCAGATTGAAACCCCATTCTAGTTATTCCCAATTTAAAAGACAATGCTTTCAATGTTGTTAGGGACTACGTGCATATATTCCCATCATGGGAAGATTATAGTGAAGACAAACACCATTTTCACATCTTCCTGTCCCACTTATGTGTAAGTGCTATTATTCATGGTGATTATTTTCCTGTTTTCTGCTGATTGAACACATCAATGATTTACATTACATTGTTGTAAGTAGGCGAGGGTCAATCTGGATAGTCATGACGAGCAAAGCTTGCTTGCGCTTTTCAAGGAAGCATTGCAGCAGTATTGGTGTTACCTGAGGAAATCACACTTTGATGGCAAGTCTATAAACGAATTTCTGGTGAAGTCTCCTGTGCTAAATTTAGAAGACATTGAATGGAAAACCCTTGTTATTCGCTGGTCTCGTTCCGAGGATGAGGTACTGTCTATGATATCGCATGACAATTTGAACTTCTACTTTTCTACATGTGCCTTACGAATCTTTTTTGCAGGAAATCTGCTCGAAAAAGAATTCCGGTTTGAAAAGAACGACAGGATATCGCAAATATGCTGCATGCTGCTTTGCTCTTGTTAGTACCTGTTGTCCTGTATCACTGTACTTGCATACATACCTGGTTCATTATGTGACAGCAATATGCATGATAGCTTGCTTATCAATTGTTCGCTCCAAATTATCTGATCTGTATGAATGGTTACATTAGTGTAGAATATATCCAATGCCAATGAAATTTTTTAGCTCTGCATTGTTCTTCTAAGTACATGCTGTCCTTTATCAGTGTACTTATATTGACAGGTAGTGGTTCATCTACCATCACTCTGCAGCTTATTTTCCTTTGCCCTCCATTTTCTAAGCATAAGATCTATATTTACTCTTACCATAAGGTTGGATAACACCGATGGTACTGAAGAAGTTTAGCTCTGCATTGCTCTTGGCTGTACCTTTTGCCTGTATCGCTGTACTTACATTTATAGCTACATGGTTATGTAGCATCAGTCTTCATCTTATCTTAAATATTCTCCATTTTTTCTTATATTGTCACATCTATATTTACTCTTAACAAAATGTAGAATAAAGGCAATGCTTATGAAGAAGATTCTGTGGTAAACTTCTTGAATTGCCCCCCCATCAGCATGGACAAGGGCTTTATAGAGCCTGCCTTCACCAATAATGTAAGTTTGTCCTTCTCAAGCCTTCAAACTTTGTTGTGTATATTTGGTTAGGCATGACTGCAAAAGCTGTTTATTTTTGGTGTTTGCATTAAGTTGCATGTTTAAAGTTTATTATGTAGTTCATAAACAAAAGTTTGTCCTTCTCAATTTAAGTTTTCAGTTGTACAACCAAGTTCCTTCTTCATACCATGTAAATTAAACTATACAGAGCAAGTGATCTTCTTTTGCACTGCATGTATGCTTCTGTTCTTGATCCGTAATCCAATGGTGTGGTGAACCTACCCACTACAACACAATGTCATATTCTGCAATGTCTTAACTATGAACAATGTCATATCATTCTACTATTATTTAAACCTTCTCTTTATTTGCCAATATGAAATGGGATAAATTAACAGCACACTAACCATTGATACTTATGAATTCTTGATCTATAATCGAGTGGTGTCGTGAAGCTGCCAACTCCTTCACAATGTCATTTCCTGCCATGACTTGACCTGAACAATACCATATTGTGTTAATGCAATTTTAAATTGTGTCACTTTATTCGTCAGTAAGAAATGTGATGAATTGTCAGCACCGATACTTTTATGTGCAAAACCTGTCATCAGCTTGCTCAGCTGCTTGCGCTGCAGCTCCCCAGCAGGGCTAACCTTTCTTGAACTCTATTGAAGTGTTGTCGGTTTTGTATATTATTTTGTCGGCGTGTTTAGTTGTACCGGTGGCGATCTTTGATGCCCTGTGTATGTAATCTACTGTCTTCTTGTGCTTTATTATCATAGTGGCGAACTTTGATGCCCAGTGGATGTAATATGCCGTAATTTCTTTATTGTATAGTCTAGGTTTTTTCTTATTCACGATGCTGCAATTATTTTACTGCATATATATCCTGTCTTCGCAGTAAACCGGCCAAACCGTAAAATTACGGTACATAATCGGGCCATCATGCAATCACAATGTATGATCCGCATCATGGGCCCCGTCATCTTGGTCCGTTAGAAGGCCTAAATGTAAACTGGCCCACTAGTAGAGTCGGGCCTTTAATAGGCCGAGTAAACCGCCGACCCTCTTTTCGCAAGAAAACTCAATGGGCTTTTAGGAGGTTGAGAAGTAGGTTGGGCCTGAAACATGCCGAACAGCTCACGGGCCGGCAGAAGCCCAAAATTGACCCCGGCCCATGTTTGTGCCAATCAAATCACGGGCTTTTAACAGGCCAAAATTGTCTCGGTCCTTGTTTGGCCCAATCAGATTATCGGCTGCGAGCAGGCCGGATGCAAACCGTGCCGTAGTTCGGCCCAACTATATGACGGGCTTTTAACATGCCACAATTAATATAGGGCCAAAATGTTAAACGGGCCCTTAACAGGCCAAAACTAATATCAGGCCGAATTACTAAATGGGCCTTTAGCAAGTGGGCCCAAAAGCATAGCGTCCAGTTGACGGGCTGAATCTGATATGGGCCATAATTTAGCCCAAAGCCTCTTAAAGGGTCGGACCTGATCTGGGCCGTAATTTGGCCTAGAACGTGGTAGGCTTTTAACGGGCCGGATCTCATATGGGCCGTTGTTAGGCCCGGAACGTGGCAGGCCATTAATGGACCGGATCAAATATGGGCCGGCATTTGGCCCAAAACATGGCAGCCAGTTAATGGGCCGGCCTACTAGGGTCCTCAAAATCTTGTGGGCCTACAGCTGGGCCGGCCCATTAATGTTGATGAAATCTCGTGGGCCTTTAGCTGGGCCGGCCCATTATGGTCCACAAAAATCTTGTGGGCCTTCACCTGGGCCGGCCCATTATGGCCCGCAAAAATCTTGTGGGCCTTTACCTGGGCCAGCCCATTATGGCCCGCAAAATCTTGTGGGCCTTTAGCTGGGCCAGCCCATTATGGTCCGCAGAATCTCATGGGCCTTTAGCTGGGCCGGCCCATTATGGTCCGCAAAATCTTGCGGGCCTTTAGTTGGGCCGGCCCATTTAAACTTTATGGGCCACTTTTGGGCCGGTCCACGTGTCAACATATCATAGGCGCATCTCGCCCATTGGATGAGTGACACATGTGCCCACGCGGAGCTGACACGTGTTTCCATTAGCCAATCAGAATTTTACACGTGGAAAATACCCATTGGTCCGGGCTGTTAACAGGTTATCGGATCCAAAACCGGACCCGATAGCTTAACGGCGTTATGTTACGGTGGATGCCACGTGTCGATCACCCTTGACGAAAGCATTTCTATGACGCGCGATTTATCGTCATGGACGTGGACACTTCCTTGATGATAATTTTGGTAATGTCATGGAACACTTCTACGACAGCACATGTATGCCTATCTTGATTCTGTCATAAAATTATCATGGATGTACATGCATGACAGAAAACGTGACCTACTGTGACAAACACGTATCATCACGGAACTGTATTTTTTTGTAGTGGAAGGTCAGAAAATAACGATACCTGCCGCATGCTTCAACACTCATCGGACCACATACATCGTTATGTATTATTTCCAATAAGTCATTAGCTCGCTCCATTGTTCCAGAGAACGGAGTTTTAGTCATCTTGCCCATGAGGCATGGTTCGCAAGTATCAAATGATTCATAATCAAGTGATTCCAAAAGCCCATCTGCATGGAGTTTCTTCATGTGCTTTACACCAATAAGACCTAAACGGCAGTGCCACAAGTATGTTGCACTATCATTATCAACTTTGCATCTTTTAGCATCAATATTATGAATATGTGTATCACTACGATCGAGATTCAACAAGAACAGACCATTCATCAAGGGTGCATGATCATAAAAGATATTATTCATATAAATAGAACAACCATTATTCTTTGACTTAAATGAATAGTTGTCTCGCAATAAACAAGATCCAGATAGAATGTTCATGCTCAACGCTGGCACCAAATAACAATTATTGAGGTCTAAAACTAATCTCGAAGGTAGATGTAGAGGTAGCGTGCCAACGGCGATCACATCGACCTTGGGACCATTCCTGATGCGCATCGTCACCTTGTCCTTAGCCAATCTTCGTTTATTCCGCAGCTCCTGTTCGAGTTACAAATATGAGCAATCGAACCAGTATCAAATACCCAGGCGCTACTACGAGCATTAGTAAGGTACACATCAATAACATGTATATCAAATATACCTTTGTTCACTTTGCCATCCTTCTTATCCGCCAAGTATTTGGGGCAGTTCCGCTTCCAGTGACCTTTCCCTTTGTAGTAGAAGCACTCAATTTCAGGCTTGGGTCCAGTTTTGGGCTTCTTCCTGGGAGTGAAAACTTGCTTGCCATTCTTCTTGAAGTTCCCTTTCTTTCCCTTGCCCTTTTTCTTAGTGGTCTTGTTAACCATGAACACCTGTTGCTCCTCCTTGATTTCTACCTCCGCGGCATTAAGCATTGCGAAGAGCTCAGGAATATTTTTATTCATCCCTTGCATATTATAGTTCATCACGAAGCCTTTGTAGCTTGGTGGCAGTGATTGAAGAACTCTGTCAATAACACAATCAACTGGAAGATCAACTCCCAGCTGAGTCAAGTGGTTATGGTACCCAGACATTTTGAGTACGTGTTCACTGACAGAACTGTTCTCCTCCATCTTGCAGCTATAGAACTTGTTGGAGACTTCATATCTCTCAACCCGGGCATTTGCTTAAAATATTAACTTCAACTCTTGGAACATCTCATACGCTCCATGACGTTCAAAACATCTTTGAAGTCCCAATTCTAGGCCGTAAATTATGGCACATTGAACTATCGAGTAGTCATCAGATCGAGCCTGCCAAATGTTCATAACATCTGCAGTAGCTCCTGCAGCAGGTCTGTCACCTAGTGGTGCATCAAGGACATAATTCTTCTGTGCAGCAATGAGGATAATCCTCAAGTTACGGACCCAGTCTGTGTAACTGCTACCATCATCTTTCAACTTAGCTTTCTCTAGGAACGCATTAAAATTCAGGGGAACGGTAGCTCGGGCCATTGATCTACAACATAGATATGCAAAACTATTAAGACTAAGTTCATGATAAATTAAGTTCAGTTTAATCAAATTACTAATGAAGTCCCACTTAAATAAACATCCCTCAAGTTATCTAAGTGATACATGATCCAAATAAACTAACCCATGTCCGATCATCACGTGAGATGGGGTAGTCATCAATGGTGAACATCTCTATGTTGATCATATCTATTATATGACTCATGTTCGACCTTTCAGTCTCCAGTGTTCCGAGACCATGTTTGTACATGCTAGGCTCATCAAGTTCAACCCAAGTATTCTGCATGTGCAAAACTGTCTTACACCTGTTGTATGTGAACATAGAGTCTGTCACACCCGATCATCACGAGGTGCTTCGAAATGACGAACTTTGGCAATGGTGCATACTCGAGGAGAACACTTTTATCTTGAAATTTAGTGAAGAGATCATCTTATAACGCTATAGCCGTTATAAGCAAAATAAGATGCATAAAGGATAAACATCACATGCAATCAAAATATGTGACATGATATGGCCATCATAATCTTATGCTTTTGATCTCCATCTCCAAAGCATCATCATGACCTCCAACGTCACCGGCTCGACACCTTAATCTCCGTCGCTGCATCGGGATCGTCTTGCCAACTATTGCTTCTACAATTATTGCTAACGCATAGCGATAAAATAAAGCAATTACATGGCGCTTACATTTCATAAAATAAAGAGACAACCCTAAGGCTCCTGACGGTTGTCGATATTACAAAACATGATCATCTCATACATCAACATATATCACATCACAACATGCCCTGCAAAAACAAGTTAGACGTCCTCTACTTTGTTGTTGCAAGTTTTACATGGCTGCTACGGGCTTCTAGCAAGAACCGTTCTTACCTACGGCAAAAACCACAATGGTGATTTATCAAGATTGCTGTTTTAACCTTCTTCAAGGACCGGCCTTAGTCAAATTCGATTCAACTAAAGTAGGAGAAACTAACACCTGCCAGCCACCTTTATGCAAAACTAGTTGCATGTCAGTCGGTGGAACCGGTCTCATGTGCGTGGACATGTAAGGTTCGTCCGGGACGCTTCATCCCACGATAACGCTGAATCAAAATAAGACGTTGGTGGTAAGCAGATGACTATCACCGCCCACAACTCTTTGTGTTCTACTCATGCATATCATCCACGCATAGACCTGGCTCGGATGCCACTTTTCGGAAACATTGCATAAAAAAATCTACGCACACGCAAGATCTATCCATGGAGATGCATAGCAACGAAGGGGAGAGTGTGTCTACGTACCCTCGTAGACCGTAAGCGGGAGCGTTTAGTAACGAGGTTGATGTAGTCGAACTTCTTCGTGATCCAACTGATCAAGTACCGAACGTACAACACCTCCGTGTTCAGCACACGTTCAGCTCAGTGACGTCCTCGCCTTCTTGATCCAGCAAGACGGTGAAGTAGTGGATGAGTTCTTGTAGCGACCAGACCTCAAACAGTCTGATCTCTGTGCATCAGTGTCATCCCTGGATCGGTAATGCTGACACGCACAATACTTGAAGGATTTATAACAGAGTAGCAATCACACACTTATTACATCGAATGTCTCAAAAGAGAACTTATTACAATAAATATGGCTTAAGGCCATCTAATACGATAACAGCGGAAGGCTTGGAACATAAAGTGAGTCCATCAACTCCAACGGCATCAGTGAGTGAAATACCACAACCTAAGGCTCCTTACTCATTGTCTAAAAAGTCTGCAACATGATACGTTGCAGCCCAAAAATGGGTCAGCACATGGAATATGCTGGCAATGTAACACAAGAGAGTAATGAACAGAATATAGCTATCACTATATGCATATATGGCTGGTGGAGGCTGTATGGTTAATATGTTTTTGCGAAAAGCCAATTTTTTCCTACAACAAAGGAATAAATTTTATTTAACTATGATGGTAGTTGTTGAACATTGAGAATGTTAAACCCCATCTCAATCCCAATTAAAAGTAATTAATAACCCAATCAAATTTATATTAAGAGTGATGAGATCCACATGATAATCCAATAACTAGATACTCAAGATCTCCATAACCGGGGGCACGGCTAACCATGATTAGTTTGTACACTCTGCAGAGGTTTGTGCACTTTTCCCCACAAGACTCGATCTCCTCCATTGGATTTCTCGCACTACATAATGTTTGAGAAACGGATGACCGAGACACAGTCTTTCCGAAGAGGTCCCCTTAACCGATAGATAGGCCTGTACACCTACAATCCCCTACATCTGCTAGCCCATCATGGAAAGGTTTCCCACAACTTACTCAACTATGCCAGAGCCCATAATGGCATGTGGCTGCACACGGAAGTTTCTAGCATGAATAATCTTATGATCCCTTTGAGCCTGGGTGGCAGCCATAGGAGAATCACACGGTACCCCAGGATTTCCAAAAATACAGACAACACTGGGTTCCCCAGGTGCCTCAATCCACCCAGATATGTATTAAAGTTGCCACCTTAAGTTAACCATTAATTAACAATTCTCACATCTGTCATGAATGTGCTCAAACCCAGTCCACGTCTACGAGCATAGCATAGCAATATAAGCAACGTAGAAGTAACTCCCAAAGGTTTGATAATATACAGGTGAATAGGTACTACCTCAACTACTTCCCATACCCACAATTTAATCAGATCCTAACCATGCAATTGTTTAAGGATTGATCTAATGTAATAAAACTGGGTAGTAAAGAGGTATGATCAAAGTGTTACTTGCCTTGCTGATGATCCGTGAAACCTAGAGACTCGTAGTAGCACGCTTCGCACTCCGGGTACTCTATCGCAAATAAACAAACAAGCATAATAAGCACTCAAGCAAGGGGCACGGGTAAAACTCAAATAAGAAGATCTAACCAGAAAGTTCAACTTAAGAACTCTGGTTTGCAAAAAGAATCAAATGAAACGAAGCAACAAAACTCAAACTGCGAAAGAAACAAGCTCCGTTTACTATTGTGGACTAAAGTCAAATTTTATAGTACCAAAAACTTGTTTAAGTTGATGAAACAGAAAGAGGCTTCGAGATGAAACTCTAGGCGCTTGAATCGCCTGATTCCAATAAACGAGCGAAAAGATAAACTAAAACGAAAATTGGATCAGAAATCTCGATCGAAAATAATCGCGGAAAATCCGAGAAAAAGAAAAACAGACGAACAGGCTAACGAACGAACGTTCGCTGTCTGCGGCTAAACGGTGAAAACCGTTCGTTAAAATGAACGAACGAACGAACGGGCGTTCGCTAAATAACTAAACCGAAAAAACGATCTAAAATAAAAAAATAACGCATATAGGGTTTCAAAAAACCGATCGGTTTTCCGCGAAAACCGAGGCGGCGGCTAGGGTTTCGGCGACGGCGGCTCATGGGCTGCGGGGCTCACCTCGGCGGCTTATAAAGCCTCCCCTGGGCGGAGTCCCGGGGGGATATGGCCCAAAGTCGGTTTCCTCTTTTTTTTCTTTTTTTTTAAATTATCTAGCGCAGAAAAATGAATAAAAGAAATACTAAACGGACTCCAAAAATCCTAAAATAAATTTTTCCCGTCCTCTAAAAAGCTACCGGACAAGGTGAAAATTTATTTGGGACTCTAATGCAATTTTGAAAAACGCATATTTTTCCTAATTCAAATAAAATAGCGATAAAACTCGGAATAAAATTCTTATTTGATTTTAATATTAAATCTCCAATATTTCTTTAGTTTAAGGAAGTCATTTTATCCACTCTCTTTTAATTTTTTTATAAAAGAAAAATATTCAAAGACAAAATAATTAAAATCAAACGATCCTCTTCTCAAAATTTGACAAAACTCAAATGTGAAAATAACGAAACTCCCAACTCTCTCCGTGGGTCCTTGAGTTGTGTAGAATTTCTAGGATCAAAGCAAAATGCAATAAAATATGATATGCAATTGATGATCTAATGCATAACATTCCAAATGAAATATTTGGGATGTTACAAACCTACCCCCCTTAAGATGAATCTCGCCCTCGAGATTTGGGTTGGCTAGAAAATAGGTGAGGGTGATCTTTTCGTAAGTCTTCCTCTCGTTCCCAGGTGGCTTCATCCTCGGTATGGTGGCTCCATTGTACTTTGCAAAACTTAATAACCTTACTGCGTGTAACTGGGCTGGCAAACTCGAGAATCTTGCCTGGCTTCTCCTCGTAGGTCAAATCGCTATCCAATTGTATCGCTTCCAGCGGCACTGTATCTCTCAGAGGGATATCAGCCATCTCTGCGTGGCACTTCTTCAACTGAGAAACGTGGAACACATCGTGAACTCCTTAAAATCCTTCGGGCAATTCCAATTTGTAAGCAACTTCTCCCATACGTTCCAAAACTTTGTATGGTCCCACAAAACGTGGTGCTAACTTTCCCTTAACTCCAAAACGCTTCACTCCTCGAAGTGGGGATACACAAAGATATACTCTGTCTCCAACTTCATAAACTGTCTCCTTGCATTTAGAATACGCATAGCTCTTCTGCCTGGACTGGGCTACCTTGAGTCTATCGCGAATCAGCTTAACCTTCTCTTCAGATTCTTTAATTAAATCTGGTCCAAACAACTGTCGGTCTCCAACTTCATCCCACAACAACGGTGTTCTGCACCTCCTTCTGTACAATGCTTTGAAATGGGCCATCTTTAAACTGGCTTGATAGCTGTTGTTGTAAGAGAACTCTGCGTAAGGCAAATTGTCGTCCCAACTAGATCCATAGTCTAGTGCACAAGCTCTCAACATGTCCTCCAGAATCTGATTGACTCTCTCAGTCTGTCCATCCGTCTGCGGGTGAAAAGCTGTACTGAACTCTAGCCTGGTTCCCAAAGTTTCATGTAACTGATTCCAAAACTTTGAGGTAAACTGGGTTCCTCTATCTGATACAATGGTCCTCGAAACTCCATGCAAACATACGATCCTGGTCATATATATATTGACCAGCTTAGCACTGGTGTAAGTGGTCTTCACTGGGATGAAATGAGCTACTTTCGTCAAACGATCGACTACAACCCATATCGAGTCATAGCCTGAACGAGTCCTGGGTAATCCCGTGATAAAATCCATGCCTAACTTATCCCACTTCCATTCGGGTATCGGCAATGGCTGTAGCAATCCTGCTGGCTTCTGATGTTCTGCCTTCACTCTCTGACATACATCACAAACTGCTACATACTCCGCAATATCCTTCTTTATTCCGGTCCACCAAAAACTATCCTTCAAATCCAAGTACATTTTGGTATTTCCTGGGTGAATCGAATATGGTGAATCACGGGCCTCCTGCAGAATCAGCTTCCTGATCTCCTGCTCATTTGGCAGATATACGCGGTCCTCAAACCAAAAGGTATCGTGCTCATCCTCACGAAAACCAAAAGGTATCGTGATCATTGAGCCCCAAGGGCCTTTCCTTTGCTCATCCTTTCCTTTATCTCAGCAATCTCCTTGTCCGTCTTCTGAGCTTCTCTGATCTTATCCATCAAAGTAGACTGAATCTCCAATGCTGCTACATAGCCTCTCGGAACTATCTCCAAACATAGCTCGCAAAGATCCTCTGCTAACTCCTTGGGTAATTCTCCGGTCATGAGTGTATTGACATGACTCTTGCGGCTCAATGCATCGGCTACTACGTTAGCCTTTCCGGGATGATAATGCAACTTCATATCATAATCCTTAATGAGTTCCAACCATCTCCTCTGCCTGAGATTCAACTCCTTCTACGTGAAGATATACTTCAAACTCTTGTGATCCGTGTATACCTCACAATTGTTTCCGATGAGAAAATGTCTCCAAGTCTTCAACGCATGCACTACGGCTGCTAACTCCAAATCATGCATAGCATAATTTAACTCATGGGGTTTAAGCTGTCGTGAGGCATATGAAACAACTCTTCCTTCCTGCATAAGCACGGCTCCAAGTCCTCGATGAGAAGCGTCGCAATACACTTCATAATCCTTGCGTTGATCTGGCAGAATCAACACTGGTGATGTAACCAAGCGTTTCTTCAACTCCTGAAAACCGGCCTCACATTCCTCAGTCCATTTGAACTTGGTGTCCTTCTTTAACAACTCCATCATAGGCTTTGCAATCTTCGACAAAGTCTCAATGAACCTCCGGTAGTATCCTGCGAGTCCAAGAAAACTCCGGATCTCTCCAACTGGCGTGGGTGCTTCCCAATTTGTCACAGTGACAACTTTGGTGGGGTCTACCGCTATTCCTTCTCCAGATATAACATGTCCAAGAAATCCTACTTCCTTCAACCAAAACTCACACTTGCTGAACTTGTCATATAGCTGATGTTCTCTGAGCCTCCCAAGTACCAAACACAAATGCTCTTTATGTTCCTCTTCATTCTTCGAGTAGACCCGAATATCATCAATGAACACCACAATGAACTTATCCAAAAACTCCATAAACACCTTGTTCATCATGTTCATAAAATAGGCAGGTGCGTTAGTCAGGCCAGATGACATAACGGTATACTCATATAGCCCATACCTCGTGGTAAAAGTTGTCTTAGGTATATCCTGCTCTCGAATCTTCAGCTGGTGGTACCCTGATCGCAGATCGATCTTGGAAAACACCTTAGCTCCTTGCAGCTGGTCAAACAAATCATTGATCATCGGTAGTGGGCACTTGTTCTTGATTGTTACTTCATTCAATCCTCGATAATCAACAACCATCCTCAATGATCATCCTTCTTCTCCACTAGAAGCACTGGCGATCCGCAAGGTGACGAACTTGGGCGAATATAACCTGTATCCAGTAACTCCTTAATCTGCTTCTTAATTTCCTCCAAATCCTTTGCGGGCATTCTGTATGGTCTTTTAGATATTGGCCCTGTGCCTGGCAAAAGCTCAATCAAAAACTCAATGTCTCTATCTGGTGGCATGCCTGGCAACTCTTCTGGAAATACATCCGGGAAATCCTTCACCACTAGACTTCCTCCTCTACAACTCCTGATAAGGAATTTACTTGAGTCCTATTCGGCACATGCCGGGATACATACTTGATCCTTCTTCCTTCTGGGGTGGTGAGAAAAATCGTCTTACTGGCGCAATCGATGTTTCCTCCATACATCGATAGCCAATCCATACCCAGAATCACATCCAAACCTTGCGAGTCCAAAATTATCAGATCTGAGGGGAAAACATGCCTACCTATGGTCAATGGCATCTGAAAACATCCTTGGCTTGCCATATACTCTGCTCATGGCAAGCTTACTAACATAGGTGTACTAAGAACTTTGGTGGGCAGTTTATACTTATCCACAAATCCCCTTGATATGTATGAATGCGATGCACAGTATCGAAAAGTACGACTGCAGTAAATGACTTAACCAAAAAGTTACCTATTACTGCATCTGGCTAGGCTTCAACCTCCTCCACGTTAACGTGGTTCTCCTATCCCCTGTTGAAAGGGTTGGGCTTCTTCCCAGAGCTTCCATTGCCGTTTCCATTCTTAGCTTCAGGACATTCATTGGCGTAATGTCCGGTCTTCTGGCACTTGTAGCAAGTAACGTGGCTTAAATCTTTCTTGGCGGGCGTTGCCGGGTTGGAACGGTTCTGTCCGTTGCTTCCTCCATTACCATTCCCGTTCTTGGGGCCACAATGGTTGTGCGAACTTCCTCCAGTGTGATTGTGACCTCCATGGTTATGCTGAAGGGGTCCTCTCGAGTTCGGGGTAAAACGGGGTCTCTGCTGAGCTCCAGAATTATACTTCCCTTGTCCATACTTCCTCTTGCGGTTGTCAATCTGCTGCTGCTTCCCTTCAATCATGAGAGCTCTATCTACCAACTCCTGGTAGTTATTGAAATTTGCCACCATCAACTGCATGCTCAGCTCATCATTCTGTCCTTCCAGAAATTTCTCCTGCTTAGCTGCATCCGTAGCGACGTCATCTGGGGCATAACGTGCTAGCTTACTAAAGTCATCCACATACTGGCCAACAGTGCGCCCTCCTTGGCGTAAGTTGCGAAACTCACGCTTCTTCATGGTCATAGCTCCTGTCGATACATGGGCAGTGCGAAAAGCCTGCTGGAACTGGTCCCATGTAACAGTGTCGATGGGGTAAGTGGCTGTGAAATTCTCCCACCATGATGCTGCGGGTCCATCAAGCTGTTGTGCGGCAAAACGCACTCTCTGCACATCTGTGCATCCTGCAGTGGTCAACTCCCTTTCAATCTTGCGGAGCCAATCATCTGCAACAATCGGCTCGGTGCTACTGGAGAACACTGGCGGATTCAGCCTTAGAAAACGGGCTAAGTGATCAACAGGTGGTGGCGGTGGTGGGTTGTTGTTGTTGTTGCCTGATTCTGATTCTGGACTAGTATCTGCATCAATGCATTCTGCTGCTGGATCAACTGAGTGAGCTCCGGTGGGAAAGCAAATCCATTATCGCGTCTCAGGGGCATCTGCTGGGTTTAGAAAAGGTGAGAAAACAGAATAGAATGAGGTCTAGGGGGAAAACACTACCCATATGCACATGAGGCAAACACAAACATACCACTCAATCAATCAGACAAGGGCATACAATCAGTCTAGAACTATCGTTACAAAAGTGCTCGGACTATACTATATACATGGTGGAATACTACTACTGATATGGTGGTCTACTAGAAAAACTGATCGGTCGAAGACTCCATGATATCCGCTCCAGCTTCATCAACATAGTCATCATCGCTATCGCCGGGGTCCGAGTCGGTGCCGTTGATGATGATGTAGTTCTCTGGGCAAGTGGAACCGTCATGTTCTCCTCCTGGCGTGGGGTCTCCCATGAATACTCCCAGCTTCCTTGTCAGGTCGTCATTCTTCTCCACTAATACGATGATTTCCTCCTCATAATCTTCGCGAGTAGCCTTGAGTTCTTCCTCCAGATCCATGATCCTTGTCATCGCCTTCTTCAAATCTGTCATGCCTGCGCACATCTGGTTCTCCTGGCGTCGAATGTGCTGGTTTAACTCCTGGATGAAAGATGCAATTGATCTATCCTTCTTGGTGCTGATCATCTCCCATTGCTCATCTCGGCGCCCACAAATCTGGTAGATAGTATCCTTTAGATCCTTGTGGTAAACTTCTCCAATGCGTCCCATGGTGATGTGGGCTGCCATACTCTTTCCTAGACTCCAGGTTGGTGCATTAAAGGGAAACTCTATGGGCTCAGCGACTGGCGTGAATGTCCTTCCTGGAACTTGAACTTGAATCATCCAGCGCTCCTCTTCTGGTAAAGTGGCATTGTAAGTCACGGTGAAGCTTCGTATTCCGATGTTCAGGTACCTAGTGACTTCCTTCAAGTGGCGTCCAAAAGGTGTGTCTTCATCCGGTTGCGTGAACTTGATCCTTGCATCCGCCATCCTAAAGAGTAGAAAATGGAGAGGAGTCAAAAATGAGAAGAGAGTAGTGATCTAGGGCTTTAGCTTAGTGGTCGTGTCCTACAGTCAACGTGTGCTCTGATACCATCCTGTAGCGACCAGACCTCAATCAGTCTGATCTCTGTGCATCAGTGTCATCCCTGGATCGGTAATGCTGACACACACAGTACTTGAAGGATTTATAACAGAGTAGCAATCACACACTTATTACATCGAATGTCTCAAAAGAGAACTTATGACAATAAATATGGCTTAAGGCCATCTAATACAATAACAGCGGAAGGCTTGGAAGATAAAGTGAGTCCATCAACTCCAACGGCATCACTGAGTGAAAGACCACGACCTAAGGCTCCTTACTCGTCGTCTGAAAAGTCTGCAACATGATACGTTGCAGCCCGAAAACGGGTCAGCACATGGAATATGCTGGCAATGTAACACAAGAGAGTAACGAACAGAATATAGCTATCACTATATGCATATATGGCTGGTGGAGGCTGTATGGTTATTATATTTTTGCGAAAAGCCAATTTTTCTGTACAACAAAGGAATAAATTTTATTTAACTATCATGGTAGTTGTTGAACATTGAGAATGGTAAACCCCATCTCAATCCCAATTAAAAGTAATTAATAACCCAATCAAATTTATATTAAGAGTGATGAGATCCACATGATAATCCAATAACTAG
Source organism: Aegilops tauschii subsp. strangulata (assembly GCF_002575655.3). Lineage (NCBI taxonomy): Eukaryota > Viridiplantae > Streptophyta > Magnoliopsida > Poales > Poaceae > Aegilops > Aegilops tauschii. The sequence goes on along the minus strand of NC_053035.3, from coordinate 364,157,735 downwards.
ATACTCAAGATGTCCATAACCGGGGACACGTCTAACCATGATTAGTTTGTACACTCTGCAGAGGTTTGTGCACTTTTCCCCACAAGACTCGATCTCCTCCGTTGGATTTCACACACTACATAATGTTTGAGAAACGGATGACCGAGACACGGTCTTTCCGAAGAGGTCCCCTTAACCGATAGATAGGCCTGTACACCTACAATCCCCTACATCTGCTAGCCCATCATGGAAAGGTTTCCCACAACTTACTCAACTATGCCAAAGCCCATAATGGCATGTGGCTGCACACGGAAGTTTCTAGCATGAATAATCTTATGATCCCTTTGAGCCTGGGTGGCAGTCCATAGGAGAATCACACGGTACCCCGGAATTTCCAAAAATACAAACAACACTGGGTTCCCCAGGTTCCTCAATCCACCCAGATGTGTATTAAAGTTGCCACCTTAAGTTAACCATTAATTGACAATTCTCACATCTGTCATGAATGCGCTCAAACCCAATCCACGTCTACGAGCATAGCATAGCAATATAAGCAACGTAGAAGTAACTCCCAAAGGTTTGATAATATACATGTGAATAGGTACTACGTCAACTACTTCCCATACCCACAATTTAATCAGATGCTAACCATGCAATTGTTTGAGGATTGATCCAATGCAATAAAACTGGGTAGTAAAGAGGTATGATCAAAGTGTTACTTAAATGCTGATGATCCTTGAAACCTAGAGACTCGTAGTAGCACGCTTCGCACTCCGGGTACTCTATCGCAAACAAATAAGCATAATAAGCACTCAAGCAAGGGGCACGAGTAAAACTCAAATAAGAAGATCTAACCAGAAAGTTCAACTTAAGACTCCGGTTTGCAAAAAGAATCAAATCAAACGAAGCAACAAAACTCAAACTGTGAATGAAACAAACTCCGTTTACTATTGTGGACTAAAGTCAAATTTTACAGTAGCAAAAACTTGTTTAAGTTGATTAAACAGAAAGAGGGCTTCGATACGAAACTCTAGGCGCTTGAATCGCCTGATTTCGATAAACGAGCGGAAAGATAAACTAAAATGAAAATCGGATCATAAATCGCGATCGAAAATAATCGCGGAAAATCCAAGAAAAAGAAAAACTGACGAATAGGCTAACGAACGAACGTTCGCTGTCTGTGGCTAAATGGTGAAAACCGTTCATTAAAACGAATGAACGAACGGGCATTCGCTAAATAACTAAACCGAAAAAACGATCTAAAATAAAAAAAACGCATCTAGGGTTTCGAAAAAAACCGTGGCGGCGGCGGGCTGATGGGCTGTGGGGCTCGCCTCGGCGGGTTATAAAGCCTCCCCCGGGCAGAGTCCCGGGCGGATACGGCCCAAAGTCGGTTTCCTCTTTTTTTTTTAAATTATTCCGCGCAGAAAAACAAATAAAAGAAATACTAAACGGAATCCAAAAATCCTGAAATAAATTGTCCCCGTCCTCCAAAAATCTACCGGACAAGGTGAACATTTATTTGGGACTCTAGTGCAATTTTAAAAAACGCATATTTTTCCTAATTCAAATAAAATAGTGATAAAACTCTGAATAAAATTCTTATTTGATTTTAATATTAAATATCCAATATTTCTTTAGTTTGAGGAAGTCATTTTATCCTCTCTCTTTTATTTTTTTAATAAAAGAAATATTTGAAGAGAAAATAATTAAAATCAAAGGATCCTCTTTTCAAAATTTGAGAAAAACTCAAATATGAAAATAAAGAAACTCCCAACTCTCTTCATGGGTCCTTCAGTTGCGTAGAATTTCTAGGATTAAACCAAAATGCAATAAAATATGATATGCAATTGATGATCTAATGCATAACATTCCAAATTGAAAATTTGGTATGTTACAGTTCTGGCAGCACGACGGCGTGGTGACGGTGGTGGTGATGCTATCTGATACGTCTCCAACGTATCCATAATTTTTTATTGTTCCATGCTATTATATTATTTGTTTTGGATATTTTATATTCATTAATATTCTATTTTATATGATTTTTGGGACTAACCTATTAACCTAGAGCCCAGTGCCGGTTCTGTTTTTTCCTTGTTTTAGAGTTTCGTAGAAAAGGAATACCAAACGGAGTCCAAACGGAATAAAACTTTCGCGATGATTTTTCTTGGACCAGAAGACACCCAGGAGACTTGGAGTGCAAGTCAGAAGAGCCACGAGGCAGCCACAAGGGTGGAGGGCGCACCCCCGACCTTGTGGGCCCGTCGAGAATCCCCTCACCTAGATCTTCCTCCTATATATACTCTTATACCCCAAAAACATCTAGGGAGCCACGAAACCACTTTCCACCGCTGCAACCTTCTGACCCGTGAGATCCATCTTGGGGCCTTTTCTGGCATCCTGCCAGAGGGGGATTCTATCACGGAGGGCTTCTACATCAACACCATTGCCTCTCCGATGAAGCGTGAGTAGTTTATTTCAGACCTACGGGTCCATAGCTAGTAGCTAGATTTCTTCTTCTCTCTCTTTGATTCTCAATACAAATTTCTCCTCGATGTTCTTGGAGATCTATTCGATGTAATACTCTTTTGCGGCGTGTTTGCCGAGATCCGATGAATTGTGGATTTATGATCAGCTTATCTATGAAAATTATTTGAATCTTCTCTGAATTCTTAGATGCATGATTTGATATCTTTGCAAGTCTCTTCGAACTATCGATTTGGTTTGGCCAACTAGATTGGTTATTCTTGCAATGGGAGAAGTGCTTAGCTTTGGGTTCAATCTTGCGGTGTCCTTTCCCAGTGACAGTAGGGGCAGCAAGGCACATATTGTATCGTTGCCATCGAGGATAAAAATATGGGGTTTTCATCATATTATTTGAGTTAATTCCTCTACATCATGTCATCTTGCTTAAAGCGTTACTCTGTTCTTTATGAACTTAATACTCTAGATGCATGCTGGATAGCGGTCGATATGTGGAGTAATAGTAGTAGATGCAGAATCGTTTCAGTTTACTTGACACGGACGTGATGCCTATATTCATGATCATTGCCTTAGATATCGTCATAACTTTGCGCTTTTCTATCAATTGCTCGGCAGTAATTTGTTCACCCACCGTAATAAATTCTATCTTGAGAGAAGCCTCTAGTGAAACCTATGGCCCCCGGGTCTATTACAACATATTAGTTTCCCGTCAACTTGCCAATTTCTATCACTGTTCCCTTACTTTATAATCTTTTACTTTCCGTTCCATAAACCAAAAACACCAAAAATGTTACTTTACCATTTATCCATCTCCATCAGATCTCACTTCGCGAGTAAACCGTGAAGGGATTGACAACCCCTTTGTCGCATTGGTTGCAAGTTGGTGTTTGTTTGTGCAGGTATTCGGTGGTTTGTCGCGTTGTCTCCTACTAGATTGATACCTTGGTTCTAAAAACTGAGAGAAATACTTACGCTACTTTACTGCATCACCCTTTCCTCTTCAAGGGAAAAACCAACGCAAGCTCAAGAGGTAGCAAGAAGGATTTCTGGCGCCGTTGCCGGGGAGATCTACGCCAAGCCAAGATATACCAAGTACCCATCATAAACTCTCATCCCTCGCATTACATTATTTGTCATTCGGCTCTCATTTTCCCCTCCCCCACTTCTAAAACGATTTTCGAAAAGATTTGCCTTTTCTTCGCCCTTCTTCCATTTGTCTTCTTCGTTTGCTCCTGTGTGCTCGTGTGTTGGATTGCTTGCTTTGTCACGATGGCTCAAGATAATACCAAATTGTGTGATTTTTCCAACACCAACAACAATGATTTCATTAGTACACTGATTGCTCCCGATGCTAATGCTGAATCTTATGAGATTAATACTGCTTTGCTGAATCTTGCTATGAAAGATCAATTTTCCGGCCTTCCCAATGAAGATGCCGCATCGCATCTTAATAATTTCATTGATTTGTGCGATATGCAAAAGAAAAAAGATGTGGATAATGATATTGTTAAGTTGAAACTATTTTCGTTCTTGCTTAGGGATCGCGCTAAAACTTGGTTTTCAACTTTGCCTAAAAATAGTATTGATTCATGGAATAAGTGTAAAGATGCTTTTATTTCCAAGTACTTTCCTCCCCCTAAGATTATCTCCCTTAGGAACGATATTATGAATTTTAAGCAACTTGATCATGAACATGTTGCACAATCGTGGGAGAGGAAGAAATTGATGATTAGAAATTGCTCTACTCATGGTTTGAATTTATGGATGATTATACAAAAAATTTATGCCGGATTGAACTGTGCTTCTAGAAATCTTTTAGATTTGGCCGCGGGAGGCACTTTTATGGAAATTACTTGAGGAGAAGCTACTAAACTCCTAGATAATATTATGGTTAATTATTCTCAATGGCATACCGAAAAAGATCTTCCACTAGTAAAAAGGTGCATGCGATTGAAGAAATAAATGTTTTAAGTGGAAAGATGGATGAGCTTATGAAATTGTTTGCTAGTAAGAGTGCTCCTATTGATCCTAATGATATGACTTTGTCTACTTTGATTGAAAACAATAATGAATCTATGGATGTGAATTTTGTTGGTAGGAACAACTTTGGTAATAACGTGTATAGAGGTAATTTTAATCCTAGGCCGTTTCCTAATAATTCCTCTAATAATTATGGTAATTCCTAAAACAATTCTTATAGAAATTATAATAAGATGCCCTCTGAATATCAGAATAGTGTTAAAGAGTTTATTAGTTCACAAAAGAATTTCAATGCTTTGATTGAAGAAAAATTGCTTAAGATTGATGATTTGGCTAGGAACATGGATAGAATTTCTCTTGATGTTGAATCTTTGAAACTTAGATCTATTCCACCCAAGCATGATATCAATGAGTCTCTCAAAGCCATGATAATTTCCATTGATGAGTGTGCTACCTCTTGAGCACTGCGTTGGTTTTCCCTTGAAGAGGAAACGGTGATGCAGTAAAGTAGCGTAAGTATTTCCCTCAGTTTTTCAGAACCAAGGTATCAATCCAGTAGGAGACCACGCTCAAGTCCCACGCACCTACAAAAACAAATAATAACCTTGCAACCAACACGATAAAGGGGTTGTCAATCCCTTCATGGCAACTTGCAAAAGTAAGATCTGATAGAGATGATAAGATAATATTTTTGGTATTTTTATGATAAAGACTAAAAGTAAAGAAAGCAAAATAAACGGCGCCAGAAATAGCTTGTTGACGAGAGAATAATATGATGGAGAATTGACCCGGGGGCCATAGGTTTCACTAGTGACTTCTCTCAAGAGCATAAGTATTATGGTGGGTAAACGAATTACTGTCGACCAATTGATAGAATAGAGCATAGTTATGAGAATATCTAGGTATGATCAGGTATATAGGCATCACGTCCGCGACAAGTAGACCGACTCCTGCCTGCATCTACTACTATTACTCCACACATCGACCGCTATCCAGCATGCATCTAGAGTACTAAGTTCATAAGAATAGAGTAACACTTTAAGCAAGATGACATGATGTAGAGGGATAAACTCATGCAATATGATATAAACCCCATCCTTTTATCCTCGATGGCAACAATAGAATACGTGTCGTTTCCCCTACTGTCACTGGGATCGGGCACCGCATGATTGAACCCTAAGCTAAGCACTTCTCCCATTGCAAGAAAGATCAATCTAGTAGGCCAAAGCAAACTGATAATTCGAAGAGACTTGCAAAGATAACCAATCATACATAAAAGAATTCAGAGGAGATTCAAATATTGTTCATAGATAATCTTGATCATAAACCCACAATTCATCGGATCTCGACAAACACACCGCAAAAAGAGTTACAACAAATAGATCTCCAAGTGAAACAAGGAGAACTTTGTATTGAGATCCAAAGAGAGAGAAGAAGCCATCTAGCTAATAACTATGGACTTCACACATCATCGGACAGGCTATGGTGTTGATGTAGAATCCCTCCGTGATCGATGCCCCCTCCGGCGGAGCGCCGGAAAAGGCCCCAAGATGGGATCTCACGGGTATAGAAGGTTGTGGTAGTGGAAATAGGGTTTTGGCTCCGTATATGATGTTTCCAGGGTATATGAGTATATATAGGCGAAAGAGGTCGGTCAGGAGAGCTACGAGGGGCCCACGAGGGTGGAGGGCACACCCAGGGGGGTAGGCGTGCCCCCTACCTCGTGGCCTCCTCGGTGATTTCCTGACGTCCACTCCAAGTCCTCTGGATCACGTTTGTTCCGAAAATCACGTTCCCGAAGGTTTCATTCTGTTTGGACTCCGTTTGATATCCTTTTCCTTCGAAACACCGAAATTGGCAAAAAACAGCAATTTGGGCTGGGCCTCCGGTTAATAGGTTAGTCCCAAAAATAATATAAAAGTGTATAACAAAGCCAATTAAACATCCAAAACAGAATATATAACAGCATGGGACAATAAAAAATTATAGATACGTTGCAGACGTATCAGAGTGCAAAGAAAGAACCGCTAAGATGCGTGCTAAGAAAGATTGGTTTATAAAAGCGTGTTCTTCTAGTTTCCGTGAAAATAATGTTGAAGATCTTAAAGTGATTGATGTGACTCCTATTGAATCTTTGTTTTCCAATGTAAATATTGATAAAGATGGGACTGGAGATGAGTCAACTTTAGTTAGAAGGCGTCCCAATGATTCAGAGTTTTTAGATCTTGATGCAAAAATTGATAAAAGTGGGATTGGAGAGGTCAAAACTTTAGGTAGCAATGAACCCACTATTTTGGATTTCAAGGACTTTAATTATGATAATTGCTCTTTAATAGATTGTATTTCCTTGTTGCAATCCATGTTGAATTCTCCTCATGCTTATAATCAAAACAAAGCTTTAACTAAACATATCGTTGATGCTATGATGCAATCTTATGAAGCCAAGCAATTGTTTCATACTTTTGATGTTCTCAAACTTTTTCAATCTTCACGCAATACATGAGCGTGAGCCATGGACATAGCACTATATGTGGAATAGAATGGTGGTTGTGGAGAAGACAAAAAGAAGAAGATAGTCTCACATCAACTAGGTGTATCAATGGGCTATGGAGATGCCCCTCAATAGATATCAATGTGAGTGAGTAGGGATTGCCATGCAATGGAAGCACTAGAGCTACAAGTGTATGAAAGCTCAACAAAAGAAACTAAGTGGGTGTGCATCCAACTCACTTGCTCACGAAGACCTAGGGTCTTTTGAGGAAGCCCATAATTGGAATATACAAGCCAAGTTCTATATTGTAAAATTCCCACTAGTATATTAAAGTGATAACATAGGAGACTCTCTATCATGAAGATTATAGGGCTACTTTGAAGCACAAGTGTGGTAAAAGGATAGTAACATTTTCCCTTCTCTCTTTTTCTCTCATTTTTTTTGTTCGTATGGAGTCATCCCGACTTGTGGGGGAATCATAGTCTCCATCATCCTTTCCTCACTGGGACAATGCTCTAATAATGATGATCATCACACTTTTATTTACTTACAACTCAAGCATTACAACTAGATACTTAGAACAAAAATATGACTCTATGTGAATGCCTCCGGCGGAGTACCGGGACAAGCAATGAATCAAGAGTGACATGTATAAAAATTATGAACGGTGGCTTTGCCACAAATACGATGTCAACTACATGATCATGCAAAGCAATATGACAATGATGGAACGTGTCATAGTAAACGGAACGGTGGTAAGTTGCATGGAAATATATCTCGGAATGGCTATGGAAATGCCATAATAGGTAGGTATGGTGGCTGTTTTGAGGAAGGTAATGGTGGGTGTATGGTACCGGCGAAAGTTGCGCGATACTAGAGAGGCTAGCAATGGTGGAAGGGAGAGAGTGTGTATAATCCATGGTCTCAACATTAGTCATAAAGAACTCACATACTTATTGCAAAAATCTATTAGTTATCGAAACAAAGTACTACGCGCATGCTCCTAGGGGGATAGATTGGTAGGAAAAGTCCATCGCTCGACCCCGACCGCCACTCATAAGGAAGACAATCAATAAATAAATCATGCTCCGACTTCATCACATAACGGTCCACCATACGCGCATGCTACGGGAATCACAAACTTTAACACAAGTATTTCTCAAATTCACAACTACCCAATTAGCATGACTCTAATATCACCATCTTCATATCTCAAAACAATTATCAAGTATCAAACTTTTCTTAGTATTCAACGCACCTATAAGAATGTTCTTACTAATTTTGGATGCCTAACATATTAGGACTAGTTTCACAATTTAAGAAAATTACCATGCTGTTTTCTAGGACTCTCAAAATAATATAAGTGAAGCATGAGAGAACAATAGTTTCTATAAAACAAAACCACCACCGTGCTCTAAAAGATATAAGTGAAGCATTAGAGCAAAAACTATATAACTCAAAAGATATAAGTGAAGCACATAGAGTAATCTAATAAATACCGAATCATGTGAGTCTCTCTCAAAAGGTGTGTACAGCAAGGATGATTGTGGTAAACTAAAAATATAAGACTCAAATCATATAAGATGCTCCAAGCAAAACACATATCATGTGGTGAATAAAAATATAGCTCCAAGTAAAGTTACCGATAGACGAAGACGAAAGAGGGGATGCCTTCCGGGGAATCCCCAAGCATAGGCTTTTGGTTGTCCTTGAATTTTACCTTGGGGTGCCTTGGGCATCCCCAAGCTTAGGCTCTTGCCAATCCTTGTTCCATAATCGATCAAATCTTTACCCAAAACTTGAAAACTTAACAACACAAAACTTAACAGAAAATCTCATGAGCTCCGTTAGCGAAAGAAAACAAAACACCACTTCAAGGTACTGTAATGAACTCATTCTTTATTTATAATGGTGTTAAACCTACTGTATTCCAACTTCTCTATGGTTTATAAACTCTTTTACTAGCCAAAGATTCATCAAAATAAGCAAACAACACACGAAAAACAGAATCTCTCAAAAACATAATAGTCTGTAGTAATCTGTAACTAACGCAAACTTCTGGAACTCAGAAAAATCTACTAAAATAGGAAGACCTAGATGATTTGTTTATTGATCTACTGCAATTGGAATCAGTGTTTTATCACGTTCTGGTGATTTTAAACAATTGTTTTCGCGAACAGAAAGTTTCTGGAATTTTCAGCAAGATCAAATAACTATCATCCAAGAAGATCCTATAGGTTTAACTTGGCACAAACACTAATTAAAACATAAAAACACATCTAACCAGAGGCTAGATCAAAGATTTATTACTAAACATAACCAAAAAGCAAGAAAATCTAAAATTGGGTTGTCTCCCAACAAGCGTTGTCGTTTAACGCCCATAGCTAGTCATTGAGATTTCAATGATGCTCACATCAAAGACAAGAATTAAAGCACAAAGAGAGCATCATAGAACACGTGATAAACACATCTAAGTCTAACATACTTCATATGCATAGGCATCTTATAGGCAAACAAATTATCAAGGCAAGCAAAAACTAGCATATGCAAGGAAGCGGAAAGAAACAATAGCAATCTCAACATAACGAGAGGTAATTTAGTAACATGAAAATTTCTACAACCATATTTTCCTCTCTCATAATAATTACATGTAGTATCATAAGAAAATTCAACAATATAGCTATGACAAAACATATTCTTAACATGATCCACATGCATGCGAAGTTGACACTCTTCCAAAATAGTGAGATTAATATTAAATAAAGTCATGACCTCTCCAAACCCACTTCTATCAAAAATACCATAAGATTGAACATTCTCCAAATATGTGGGATATAAAGTTGACACTCTTCCAAACCCACTTTCAATATTATTGCAAACACTATTATCAATCTCATATTCATCATGAGGCTTAAATAAATTTTCAAGATCATAAGAAGAATCACCAAAATCATGATCATTGCAACAAGTAGTAGACATAGCAAAACTAGCATCCCCAAGCTTGGGGTTTTGCATATTATTAGCACAATTGACATCAAGAGAATTTATAGTAACATCATTGCAATCATGCTTTTCATCAAAGGAACTAACAAGTATGGGTGCAATAGCAACGATCTCATGTTTAACATAAGGGACTATAGCAAATTCATCTTCATAAATATTGGCATCATGGCCACAAGAATAGCAAGCATCCTGTTCATCAAGGGATATTCCAATCAAATCATCGGGATCTTAATTATCTATAGATTCATGCATATCATTATTTTCTTCCTCCATAGACTCCTGCAAAATATTAGCCTCTTCTTGGACAACGGAGGAGTCCTCAATATATGGTTTAACATAGGCATTGGAAGCATAATTATCATAACAATATTTAAGTATGGCAATATTTTCATATTTGTAAAGAGTAGCATCATACGTTTCAATCAAAGAAGCAATTTCATAAGCACCCTTAAAAGCAACGAATTCTTCAATTTGTTGAACATCATAGTAATTATAAACACCCTTAGCATACGAAGATACGATTCCATTATCACTAAACTCACATTGGTAGGGAAGGTGTTTCTTAAGGTTTTCAGAGCAACAAGTAAAATCATAAATTTCACAAAGATTCCAAGCATAACACATCAATCTGTTTATTTGATCCCATAAGAGTCTCCCTTTTTCAGACAAACGGTAACGCACAAAATGAGCATGCTCATCTAAAGATTTCCCATCAACTAGGCTAGTTGGGGTTTCAGCACGAGCGCATAAGGATCGGAGATTATCCATGTAGTACACTTTAAGTGGATCCATGTCAATAGATTTTTAGCAAGAAAAGATGCAAGCAAATAGAAGGCACATGGTAACACAAGCAAACAATAGATCTGGCGAGAAAAAGCAAAACGAAAAAGAAGGCAAACAAAATAGCAATGGTGAAGTGGGGGAGAGGAAAACGAGAGGCAAATGGCGAATAATGTAATGCGAGGGATAAGAGTTTGTGATGGGTACTTGGTATGTCTTGACTTGTGCGTAGACTCCCCGGCAACGGCGCTAGAAATCCTTGTTGCTGCCTCTTGAGCACTGCGTTGGTTTTCCCTTGAAGAGGAAAGGGTGATGCAGTAAAGTAGCGTAAGTATTTCCCTCAGTTTTTGGGAACCAAGGTATCAATCCAGTAGGAGACCACGCTCAAGTCCCACGCACCTACACAAACAAATAAGAACCTTGCAACCAACGCGATAAAGGGGTTGTCAATCCCTTCATGGCCACTTGCAAAAGTGAGATCTGATAGAGATGATAAGATAATATTTTTGGTATTTTTATGATAAAGACTAAAAGTAAAGAAAGCAAAATAAACGGCGCCAGAAATAGCTTGTTGACGAGAGATTAATATGATGGAGAATAGACCCGGGGGCCATAGGTTTCACTAGTGGCTTCTCTCAAGAGCCTAAGTATTACTATGGGTAAATGAATTACTGTCGAGCAATTGATAAAATTGAGCATAGTTATGAGAATATCTAGGTATGATCATGTATATAGGCATCACGTTCGCGACAAGTAGACCGACTCCTGCCTGCATCTACTACTATAACTCCACACATCGACTGCTATCCAGCATGCATCTAGAGTATTAAGTTCATAAGAACGGAGTAACGCTTTAAGCAAGATGACATGATGTAGAGGGATAAACTCATGCAATATGATATAAACCCCATCTTTTTATCCTCGATGGCAACAATACAATACATGTCGTTTCCCCTACTATCACTGGGATCGAGCACCGCATGATTGAACCCAAAGCTAAGCACTTCTCCCATTGCAAGAAAGATCAATTTAGTAGGCCAAACCAAACTGATAATTTGAAGAGACTTGCAAGGATAACGAATCATACATAAAAGCATTCAGAGGAGATTCAAATATTGTTCATAGATAATCTTGATCATAAACACACAATTCATCAGATCTCGACAAACACACCGCAAAATGAGTTACATCAAATAGATCTCCAAGAGAAACGAGGAGAACTTTGTATTGAGATCCAAAGAGAGAGAAGAAGCCATCTAGCTAATAACTATGGACACGAAGGTCTGAGGTAAACTACTCGCACATCATCGGAGAGGCTATGGTGTTGATGTAGAAGCCCTCCGTGATCGATGCCCCCTCCGGCGGAGCGCCGGAAAAGACCCCAAGATTGGATCTCACGGGTACAGAAGGTTGCGGCGGTGGAAATAGGGTTTTGGCTCCATATATGATGTTTCCAGGGTATATGAGTATATTTAGGCGAAAGAGGTCGGTCAGGAGAGCTACGAGGGGCCCACGAGGGTGGAGGGCACGGCCAGGGGGTAGGCGCGTCCCCTGCCTCGTGGCCTCCTCGGTGATTTCTTGATGTCCAGTCCAAGTCCTCTGGATCACGTTTGTTCCAAAAATCACGTTCCCGAAGGTTTCATTCCGTTTGGACTCCGTTTGATATCCTTTTCCTTCGAAACACTGAAATAGGGAAAAAAAACAGCAATTTCGGTTGGGCCTCCGGTTAATAGGTTAGTCCCAAAAATAATATAAAAGTGTATAATAAAGCCCATTAAACATCCAAAACAGAATATATAATAGCATGGAACAATAAAAAATTATAGATACGTTGGAGACGTATCAGAGTGCAAAGAAAGAACCGCTAAGATGCGTGCTAATAAAGATTGGTTTATAAAAGCGTCTTCTTCTAGTTTGCGTGAAAATAATGATGAAGATCTTAAAGTGATTGATGTGATTCCTATTGAATCTTTGTTTTCCAATGTAAATATTGATAAAGATGGGACTTGAGATGAGTGAACTTTAGTTAGAAGGCGTCCCAATGATTCGGAGTTTGTAGATCTTGATGCAAAAATTGATAAAAGTGGGATTGCAGAGGTCGAAACTTTAGATAGCAATGAACCCACTATTTTGGATTTCAAGGACTTTAATTATGATAATTGCTCCTTAATAGATTGTATTTCCTTGTTGCAATCCATGTTGAATTCTCCTCATGCTTATAATCAAAGCAAAGCTTTTACTAAACATATCGTTGATGCTATGATGCAATCTTATGAAGAAAAGCTTAATTTGGAAGTTTCTATTCCTAAAAACTTTATGATGAGTGGGAACCTACTATTTAGATTAAGATTAAAGATTATGAATGCTATGCTTTGTGTGATTTGGGTGCTAGTGTTTCCACGATTCCGAAAACTTTATGTGATGTGTTAGGTTTTCGTGAATTTGATTATTGTTCCTTAAATTTGCATCTCATGGATTCCACCATTAAGAAACCTATGGGAAGAATTAATGATGTTCTTATTATTGCAAATAGGAATTATGCGGCCGTAGATTTCATTGTTCTTGATATAGATTGCAATCCTACATGTCCTATTATTCTTGGTAGACCTTTCCTTAGCAGGATTGGTGCAATTATTGATATGAAGGAAGGAAACATTAGATTTCAATTTCTGTTAAGGAAAGGCATGGAACAATTTCCAAGAAAGAAAATTAAATTGCCTTATGAGTCTATTATGAGAGCCACTTATGGATTGAATGACAAAGATAATAATACTTAGATCTATTCATGTTTTTATGCCTAGCTAGGGGCGTTAAACAATACCGCTTGTTGGGAGGCAACCCAATTTTATTTTTGTTTTTGCTTTTTAGGTCCTGTTTTGCTTTGATAAATCATCTAGCCTCTGGTTAGATGTGGTTTTGTGTTTTAATTAGTCTTTGTGCCAAGTAAGACCTTTGGGATAGCCTACGGTGATAGTTAATTTGATCTTGCTGAAAAACAGAAACTTTTGCGCGCACGAAAATAACTTTCATAAATTACAGGAACGTGCTTTTCATTTGATTATTTTTGCAGAAGATTAATAAACAAAGTTCTTAGGACTTCCTAATTTCTCAGGATTTCTGGAGTTACAGAAGTATTCGAAATATCCAGATTGCTACAGACTGTTTTGTTTTTGACAGATTCTGTTTTTCGCATGTTGTTTGCTTATTTTGATGCATCTATGGCTAGTATCGGGGGGTATGAACAATGGAAAAGTTGGAATATAGTAGATATTACACCAATATAAATAGAGAATGAGTTCACAACAGTACCAAAAGTGGTGATTTATTTTGTTATACTAACGGAGCTTACGAGATTTTCTGTTGGAGTTTTGTGTTCTGAAGTTTTCAAGTTTTAGGTAAGGATTTGATGGACTATGGAATAAGGAGTGACAAGAGCCTAAGCTTGGGGATGCCCAAGTCACACCAAGGTAATATTCAAGGATGTCAAAAAGCCTAAGCCTGGGGATGCCCCGGGAAGGCATCCCCTCTTTCGTCCTCGTCTATCGGTAACTTTACTTGAGGCTATATTTTTATTCACCACATGATATGTGTTTTTCTTAGAGTGTTTTGTATGATTTGAGTATTTGCTTTTTAGTTTTCCACAATCATACTTCCTGTACACACCTTTTGAGAGAGATACACATGAATCGTGATTTATTAGAATGCTCTATGTGCTTCACTTATATCTTTTGAGCTAGGCAAATTTGCTCTAGTGCTTCACTTATACTCCCTCCGTAAATTAATATAAGAGTGTTTAGATCACTAAAATAGTGATCTAAACGCTCTTCTATTAGTTTACAGAGGGAGTATCTTTTTAGAGCACGGCGATGATTTTATTTTATAGAAATTGATGAACTCTCGCACTTCACTTATATTATTTTGAGAGTCTTTAGAACAGCATGGTAATTTCTTTGGTTATAAAATTAGTCCTAATGTGATAGGCATCCAAGAGGGATATAATAAAATACTTTCATATAAACTGCATTGAAGACTACGAGAAGTTTGATTCCTTATGATTGTTTTGAGATATGAAGATGGTGATATTACAGTCATGCTAGTGAGTAGTAGTGAATTTGAGAAATACTTGTGTTAAGGTTTGTGAGTCCCGTAGCATGCACGTATGGTGAACCGTTATGTAACGAAGTTGGAGCAAGAGATAGTTTTTGATTGTCATCCTTTGTGTGGAGGTCGGGATCGCGCGATGGTTAACTCCTACCAACCCTTCCCCTAGGAGCATGCGTGTAGTACTTTGTTTAGATGACTAATAGATTTTTGCAATAAGTATGTGAGTTCTTTATGACTAATGTTGAGTCCATGGATTATACACACTCTCACCTTTCCACCATTGCTAGCCTCTCTAGTACCGCGCAACTTTCGTGTAACATCCCAAATTTTCAATTTGGAATGTTATACATAGGTCATTCATGCATATCATATTTATTGCATTTTTTTGTTTCGCGATCCTCGAAGTCCTAAGCAACTCAAGGACCCGCGGAGACTTGGGGATTTCCCGATTTTTCATATTTGAATTTTATCAAATATTGAAAACAAGGATCATTTTGGATTTTAATGATTTTCTCTCCGAAAATATTTCGAATTAAAATATATGAGAGGAGATAATATGACTTCTCGAAAATGAAATGAAATATTGGAGGAAAAATATTAAAATCAAATAAATGATTTTATTTGGATTTTATTGCTATTTTATTTGCATTAGGAAAAATACGCGTTTTACAAAATTGCACTTTAGGCCCAAATAAGTGTTCACCTTGTCCGGCATATTTTTAGAGGACGGGGAAAATTTTATTTCAGGATTTTTGGAGTCTGTTTAGTATTCTTTTTCTTTCTTTTTCTGCGCGTCGGAATATATATATATATATATATATATATATATATATATATATATATATATATATATATATATATATATATATATATATATATTTAAAGTGAACCGCCTTACCGAGCCGTTTCCGGCTAGGACACTTAGCCCGGCCGGCTTTATAAGCCGAGCCCGCGACCCCCGAGGCCCAGCCGCACGCCCCCGAAACCCTAGCGCCGCCGCCGGAGCCGCGCCGCCGCCTCGCCCGCCCGCCGCCGGAGCCGCGCCACCGCCTTGCCGCCATAGCCAGCCGTCCGCCGTCCCGCCGCCGTCGCTGACCTCGCCGAGGTAACCGCCGCAGCCGCGCTATTCGCCGTTTTTTTTAAACCGTTCGGTTTATTTTCCAACCCTAGATCTGTTTTTAAATCGTTTTTGTTACGGTTTTCTCGGTTCGGTTAAACAGCGGACGTTCATCCATTCGTTCATTTTAACGACGTCGTTCACCCATTAGTCACAGACAGCAAACATTCATTCGTTAGCCTGTTCGTCAGTTTTTCTTTTCCAGGGTTTTTCGCGATTATTTTCGATCGCGGTTTCTGACCCGATTTTCGTTTCATTTTATCTTTTCGCTTGTTTATCGGAATCAGGCGATTCAAGCGCCTAGATCTTCATCTCGAAGCCCTCTTTATGTTTAACCAACTTGAACAAGATTTTGGTACTTTAAAGTTTGACTTTAGTCCAGATTAGTAATCGGATCTTGTTTCTTTCATAGTTTGAGTTTCGTTGCTTCGTTTGATTTGATTCTTTTTGCAAACCGGAGTTCTTCAGTTGTACTTTCTGGTTAGATCTTATTATTTGAGATTTACCCATGCATCTTGGCTTGATTGCTCATGTATGCTATTGTTTGTTTGCGATAGAATTCCCGGAGTGCGAAGCGTGCTACTACGAGTCTCTAGGTTTTGCGGATCGTCAGCAAGGCAAGTAACATATTGACCATACTCTTTTCATACCCAGTTTTTATGCATTAGTTACAATCCTCAAACATTGCATGATTAGGATGTGATTAACTTGTGGGTTCGGGAAGTAGTGATGAGGTAGAACCTATTACCCTGTTTTATTATCAAACCCTGGGAGTTACTTCTACGTATGCTTATATTGCCATGCTATGCTCGTAGACGTGGATTTGGGTTTGAGTGTATCCATTACAGATGTGAGATTGTTAATTAATGGTTCAACTTAAGGTGGCAACTTTAATACACATCTGGGTGGATTGTTGGTTTTGGGCACCTGGGGAATCCAGTGTTGTCCTAGGATATCCCGGGGTTATACCGTGTGATCATCCTACGGTCCGCCACCCAGGCTCAAAGGGATCATAAGATCATTCATGCTAGAAACTTCCGTGTGTAGCCACAAGCCATTATGGGCTCTGGCATACACTATAGGAATCAGCTACTTTGCCGTCTGCCACGGCAGATGGCAAAGGCAAGGATGGCGGACAGCAAAGGCCTTTGCCGTCTGCCGTGGACGGCAAAAGGCTCCGGCAAAGTAGGCTACGGTAAAGAGCTTCTTTGTCGTCTGCTTTCTGAAGCGGACGGCAAAGGGGCCTTTGCCATCAGCGGCAGACGGCAAAGAAAGCCGACGACAATAAATTCGCTGTTAGTCCGTTAGGCGTCTAACGGCAGCCTTTGCCGTCCGCCGCTGACGGCAAAGAGCATCAAGCCTTTGCCATCTGCCACTGTAGGCAAACTGACCAAACGGGTCAGCTGCCAGGAAGCACAGGTGGTTGCCACGTGGCTTCTTTGCCGTCCGCGGCGGACGGCAAAGAGCCCGTTGCCGTCGGTGGCAGATGGCAAAGAGCCTGCATTGCCTCTTTTTTTCTGTTTTTTCTTATACCCAACCATTTTCACAGCAAATAGATGATACATATATATTTTTCACATGGCAAGTTCACAGCAAACATATGAGATATCCAACACATATAATTTCATCATACATGCATAGTTCCATCAACCATACATAGCAAGTTCCACATACATGCATCCAACCATACATATTACGATAGTGTCATCCTACCATACATGCATAGTTCATCGATACAAAAGAAACATAGTTCGTCCAAACAAGCACTCCATCTATAAAAGCACAAATGGAAAAGAAGCACTCCATCCATGCAAGCTTCCGTGAATTAAATCAAATCTGCAAAATGATAAACAGGATGTTAGAAAAAGAAGAAGAAAAAGAAGAAGAAGAAGAAGAAGAAGAAGAAGACTATAAGAAGTAAGCATACTTAAGTAAAATGGAGCTAACCTAGAACAAAATGAAGAAGAAGAAGAAGACTAGAAGAATACTATAAGAAGACTAGAAGAATACTAGAAGAAGAAGAAGACTATAATTAAGCTTATTATGTAAACTTGGTCATTTTGTGCTAACATAAGTAATTTTGGAGTTAACCTATAGGAAACTAAGCATATTAGAGATAACTTAGCGTATTAGAGCCAACTTAGGTAAAATGGAGCCAACCTAGCTAATTATGCCATCTTTGAGTGAACTAAGCATATTAGAGCTAACTTATAGCTAACTTATGTCATTTTGGAGAAGAAGAAGAAGAAGACTATAATTAAGCTTATTATGTAAACTTGGTCATTTTGTGCTAACATAAGTAATTTTGGAGCTAACCTATAGGAAACTAAGCATAGTAGAGATAACTTAGCATATTAGAGCCAACTTAGGTAAAATGGAGCCAACCTAGCTAATTATGCCATCTTTGAGTGAACTAAGCATATTAGAGCTAACTTATAGCTAACTTATGTCATTTTGGAGAAGAAGAAGAAGAAGAAAATGAAGAATAAGAAGAATATATGACATTTATGAGCTAATTTAGGTGAAATTGATCGTTTGTGAGCTAACCTAGGTGAAATGGATCGTTTATGAGATAATCTAGGTAAAATGGGTCGGGGTGTCGGGGTGTGGTGTCGGGGTCGGTGTGTCGGGGTCAGGGGGTCACGGGGTCGGGGTGTTTCCCTCTCTCCTTCTTCTTCTTTCCTTCTCTTCTTCTCCTTCTTCTTCTTCTTCTTCTTCTTCTTCTTCTTCTTCTTTCCTTTCTTCTTTTTCTTTTTTCCTTCTCTTCTTCTTCTTTTATTTCTTCCTTATTTTCATTTTTCCTCTTCCTTCTCATCTTCTCCTCTTCTTCTTCTTCTTCTTCTTCTTCTTCTTCTTCTTCTTCTTCTTCTTCTTCTTCTTCTTCTTCTTCTTCTTCTTCTTCTTCTTCTTCTTCTTCTTCTTCTTCTTCTTCTTCTCCTCCTCCTCCTCCTCCTTCTCCTCTTCTTCTTCTTCTTCTTCCCCCTTCTACATATTCTTCTTTTCTTCTTCTTGTTTTTTCATCTTTTTTCTACTTCTTATAATTATATAACTAATTAACTAAAACCCGTGCACTAGTCTAATCTAATGTAATCTAGCACTAAATCTAACACTAACACATATCTAGTCTAATCTAACAATTAAACAACAAAAAACAAAAAACAAAAAAAAACTCACCGGAGATGGCGTTGGCCGGGGCTTCGCAGCGGCAGGGTGGCGGTGGCGACGGGGGCCGCAGGGCTTCGGGGCGGTGGCGCCGGGGCGCTGGGCAGGTGGTGGGGGCGGCGGGGCGCCGCGGCGGTGGGCTGTTCGGGCGGTGGGGCGGCGGGGCGCCGCGGCTGTGGGCCGTTCGGGCGGCGGGGCGATGGGGTCGGGGCGGCGGGGCAAGGGGCAAAGGGGCGGCGGCGGGTGGTGGGGCAAGGGGGCGACGGAGCGAGGGGCGATGGGTGGGCGGGTGGCGGGGCAAGGGGGCGGCGGCGGGTGCTGGGGGCGGCGGTGTGGGGCGGCGGCGGGTGGCGGTGGTTGTCGGGGAGGAGACAGAAACAGAGAGATGGAGGGGCGGGGTGGGGCTCGGCCGTTAGTTAGGTTAGCTCTTTGCCGTCCGCTTTTTTTCTCTTTGCCGTCTGCTGGCAGACGGCAAAGAAGGGGGCCCATTAAGTTTTTTATGATCAGCTCGTTAGCGGGGGCCACCTCTCTCTTTGCCGTCTGCCTACTGACGGCAAAGATTCTTAGCCGTCCGCTAGCGGACGGCAAAGAATTGGCTGATGGCAAAGACCTTCTTTGCCATCAGCCAGTTCGTTGCCTTCCGTTTTCCTGAAGCGGACGGCAAAGGCCTTCTTTGCCGTCAGCCAGCAGACGGCAAAGAACTGGCAGACGGCAAATAAGCTAATTCCAGTAGTGATAGTTGAGTATGTTGTGTGACCTCTTTCAGTGGTGGGCTAGAAGATGTAGAGGGAAAGTAGGTGTAACTGTCCACCCAGAGTAAAGAGTTAATACTTCTGAAAGACTGTGTCTCGGTCATCGTTTCTCAAATGCCATGTAGTGCGAGAAATCCAACGGAGGCGATCGAGTCTTGTGGGGAAAAGTGCGCAAACCTCTGCAGAGTGTACAAACTAATCATGGTTAGCCGTGTCCCCAGTTATGGACATCTTGAGTATCTAGTACTTGGATTATCCTATTGTATCTCATCACTCTAAATTAATTTGTTGTGTTGTTAATGATTACTTTAATTGGGATTGAGATGGGGGTACCATTCTCAATGTTTCAACCACCATGATAGTTAAATAAAATTTATTCCTTTGCTGTAGGAAAAAATTGGCTTTTCGCAGAAACATATAACCTTAGAGCCTCCACCAGCCATATATGCATATAGTGATAGCATTTATCTATTCAATTGCTCTACTGTGTTATATTGCCAGCATATTCCATGTGCTGACCCGTTTTCGGGCTGCAACGTACCATGTTGCAGACTTTTCAGACGAGGAGTAAGGTTCGCTAGGCCATTGTCATGCACTCAGCTATGCCGTTGGAGTTGATGGACTCACTTTATCTTCCAAGTCTTCCGCTATTATCATTTTAGATGGCCTTAAGCCATATTTATTGGAATAAGTTCTCTTTGGAGATTATCGATGTAATAAGTGTGTGATTGCTACTCTTGTTATAAATCCTTCGAGTACTGTGTGTGCCAGCATTACCGATCCAGGGATGACACTGAAGCACGGAGGCTTGACCGCCTGAGGTCAGGTCGGAACAAGATGGTATCAGAGCACACGCTGAATGTAGGACACGACCACTAAGAAAGCCATAGGTCACTCTTCTCTACTCATTTCTGACTCCTCTCCATTTTCTACTCTTTAGGATGGCGGACCCGAGGAACAAGTTTGCACAACCAGATGAAGACACACCCTTTGGACGACACTTGAAGGAAGTCACTAGATACCTGAACATTGGAATACCAAGCTTCACCGGGACCTACAACGCCACTTTACCAGAAGAGGAGCGCTGGATGATTCAAGTTCGAGTTCCAGGAAGGACATTCACGCCTGTTACGGAGCCCATAGAGTTTTCCTTTGATGCACCCACCTGGAGCCTAGGAAACAGCATGGCAGCCCACATCGCCATGGGACACATTGGCGAAGTTTACCACAAGGATCTCAAGGATACTATCTACCAGATATGTGGGCGCCGAGATGAGCAATGGGAGATAGTCAGTACCAGGAAGGACAGGTCCATTGCAGCATTCATCCAGGAGTTAAACCAGCACATTCGACGCCAGGAGAACCAGATGTGCGCAAGCATGATAGATTTGAAGAAGGCGGTGACAAGGATCGCCGAGCTAGAGGAGGAACTCAAGTCTACACACGATGGATATGAGGAGGAAATCACAATACTATTGGAGAAGAATGACGACCTGATTAAGAAGATCGGAGTGTTCATGGGAGATCCCGCGCCAGGAGGAGAAGACGACGAACCCAAGGAGATTCGTTTCGAAGACTACATCAGCATTGACGACAGCGATTCCGACCCGATGATAGTGATGATGATTATGTAGACGAAGCTGGAGCGGACATCATGGAGTCTTCCACCGATCAAAATTTCTAGTAGACCACCATATGATCAGTAGTATTTCCCCCATGTAAATAGTATAGTCCGAGCACTGTAACAATAGTTAGATCGATTGTATGCCCTTGCTTGATTGATTGAGTGATATGATTGTGTTTGTCTCATGTGCATATGGGTAGTGTTTTCTCACTAGACCTAATTTCTATTCTACTCTCTTCCCTCTAAACCCATCAGATGCCTCCGAGACGTGACACCGGATTTGTCTTCCCACCGGAGATCACCCAGTTGATCCTGCAGCAGAATGCCTTGATGCAAATATTAGTCCAGAACCAAGGCAACAACAACAACAACAACAACAACCCTCCTCCAGTTGACAACTTAGCCCGTTTTCTGAGGTTACAGCCGCCGGTGTTTTCCAGTAGCACCGAGCCAACACTACAAAAAAAATACACTTCCATGATGATACGTGTTTGTCACAGTAGGTCGCGTTTTTTGTCATGCATGTACATCCATGGCAAATTTATGACAGAATCAAGATAGGCATACCTGTGCTGTCGTAGAAGTGTTCCATTACATTACCAAAATTATCATCACGGAAGTGTCGACTTCCATGACGATAAATCGCGTGTCACAGAAGTGCTTTCGTCAAGGGTGACCGACACGTGGCATCCACCGTAACGGAACGCCGTTAAGCTATCGGGTCGGATTTTAGATCCGATAACCCGTTAACAGCCCTGACCAATGGGAAATTTCCACGTGTAAAATTCTGATTGGCCGAAGGGAACACCTGTCAGCTCGTTAGTGGGCCAGATGTCTCCCGTCCATTGGAGGAGACATGCCTATGATACGTCGACACGTGGCTGGGCCCAACAGAGGCCCATATATGTTAAAAAGGCCGGCCCAGTCAAAGGCTCGTAGAACTTAATCAGGTACTAGTGGGCCAGCCCAATAACGACCTGCTTAATAAAGGCCCATTTATGGCCCGAAGCCAGATCTGGCCCGTTAATTGTTCGCCCAATATTTGGGCCCATTTACGGCCCGAAGGCAGATCTGGCCCGTTAATTGTTCGCCCAATATTTGGGCCCATTGGCGGCCCGAAGCCACATCTGGCCTGTTAATTGTTCGCCGAATATTTGGGCCCAACTACAGCCCAGTGACTTTCGGCCTGTTAGAGGCCTTATGTAGACATGGGCCCATTTCAGCCCGGTGTGACTTTCGGCCTGGGAATGGCCCGTGCTGCCCATGGGCCATATATGGTCCGACGGGACATCGGGCCCACTAACGGCCCGTGCTAAAGGTGGCAACAGTTAAGCCCAACGTGACTTTGGGCCTGTTAAAGGCCTGTCACGTAATTCGGCCCGTTGATGGCTGTGCTAAGCTTTCGGCCTCTTAAAGGCCCATGATATCAGTGGGCCAACTAAGGCCCATGATATCAGTGGGCCAACTAAGGCCCGAGATATTTCGGCCTGGTAACAGCCCGTGAGCTAACTGGGACCAAAACGTTCCGGTCTACATTTCGGCCTGCTGAAGGCCCGTCGACGACTAGTGAAAATTGAGGCCCAACATTCATTTTGGCCTGCTAAAGGCCCGTGGTTTCATCTCGGCCGTAACAGGCTAGTACAATATTCAGCCTGTTAATGGCCCAACGCTACCT
This sequence comes from Aegilops tauschii subsp. strangulata, assembly GCF_002575655.3. Taxonomy (NCBI): domain Eukaryota; kingdom Viridiplantae; phylum Streptophyta; class Magnoliopsida; order Poales; family Poaceae; genus Aegilops; species Aegilops tauschii. The sequence continues at coordinate 364,134,584 of NC_053035.3, read as the reverse complement.
GGGCCAAACTAAGCGCTGGGTCGACGAAAGGACCAATTAAAATATAGGCCGGTGTAAGTTTGGGCCTGGTGCAATGTGTGAAGGCCCCAATCATTCGGGCCCAAGAAAGACGTGGGCCGGCCCAATTGTGGCCCGCTAAAAACCTGGCCCGTTAGAGTCGAATGTTTCGGTCCGGTCAACTACATCTGATTTTTTTCAGATAGCGAATGATGGCAGTAACTAGTAGGAATTAAGAAGAAACCTACTCTATACAATAAATAAATTACGGCATAGTGACTAAGAATAAACCTACACTATACAATAAAGGATTTAAGGTATATTACATCCACTGGGCATCGAAGTTCGCCACCAGTGATCATAAAGCGCAACGAAGAAGCAGATTACAAAAACTGGGCACCATTGCAGCGTAACAAAATAATACTGAACCGAGACCAGTTCCAAGACAGTTCAAGAAAGGTTAGCCTTGCGGGGGAACTGCTGCGCAAGCTGCTGAGCAAGGCTGTGAGACCGGCCTAGCATGTCGGTCATAGCTTCCAGGTGTAGCTGTTTAGCGATGAGGTTCTCATTGGTGTTCTCCACAAACTTTCTTAGAGATAGGACTTCAAGTCAAAGTTGAGTTGCAGAATGCGTTTCTGCTAGAACTTGGGACTGAAGAAGTCGAACTGATTCAGACAATGAATTCTGTGAGCTTGTCTGATTGTTAGTCTCAAGTAACTTGAACACTGCATCAGGACAAGACTTTGGGGTTGTCTCGCTATCTTCAAGATGTTTTGCCTTCTTTGCTGCAATATATGTTGAGTTTGTCTCACAGCCTTCAGCAGACTTGTGCATGCCATCAGGCATATCACCCTGATACAAAGCAGAGAGATGACAGGTTTTGCACGTGTATAAAGAAAGATGATAACTGTTCTGTCAATTCTATTCAATTTCAAATTAGAAAATAAAGAGTAAGTTGAAAATATCAATAGCATAATTTGGCATTGTTCATAATGCGGGGAGATTCACCACACTACTGGATTACCATGTCAACATAACAAGCATAGATGAAGGGCAAAGAAAATCATTGTATCTATTTTGGATAATGTGCATGGCATGTTGTTCATATCATCAGCCACATCAGTAAGATAAAACAGGAGATGACAAGGTGCAAATGTGGGCTGCTTCACCACACACTGGAATATAGATCCACAAAAACAAGCATACATATAGGGAGTATTAAGTAATGTGCATGGTATGAATAAGGAATTTGGTTTTACAAGTAAAACTTAGAACTTACGGTTCTTACGAACATGCATTTTGGTAGAAACAGCAAACTAAACATTAGTAAACGATAGGGAGTATGAGCAAATTAAACAACAGTTGAGGATAAAGGCTTTAGAAGGTCTGACTTACATTAACACCGGCTTTATAATGCCCTTCTCCATGTCAAGGGAAGGATAACTCAAGAATTTCAGCACAGAACCTTCTTCATAAGCATTGCCTGTACTCTACATTTTGTAGAGAGTAATTATAGATATGATAATACTGGAAGGGATAGAGGATAATGAAGATAAGATGCAGATTGATGCTACATAATCAACTACCAATCCCTGGAAGTACAAGCGTTACCGGACAAAATGTACTGACAAGAGCAATGGGCTACACTTCTGCACTGGCATTGTCTGTGTATTCTACTTGTTGGTAAGATTAAATATAGATCTGATCTTTTTTAGTAAATGGTGGGCGAGGGAGATAAGATGCAGAATGCTACAAAATGAACCAATCTCTCTTCCCATAATACAAGAGTGTTTTGAACACTAGTGTACTGTACAAAACGTTCTTATATTATGGGACGGAGGGAGTAGCTATTAATGTAAGTACAGTGATAGACCACGTTCAGTCCTTACAAGAGGACTGCAGAGCTAAACCTCTTCAAAAGCATTGGGTTGATTCTAAATTTATGTAAGGGTCCATACGGATCTTATAATGTCCACCAAATGGACGATTACGAGGCTAACATGTGCAGTGATGCTACATAATCAAACAGCTATGAAAGTAAGTATGGTCATACAGGGCAAGAGGTACTCACAAGAGCAATGCAGTGTGCAGTATAGTTGCGAGATTCTGTGGTCCCTTGAGAATGAATGTTCTTCTGCTAACAGTTTTCGTACAAGTGAGACATTAAGGCCAATGCAGAAATGTAGTTCAAATTGTGATGTGATATCATAGAGAGTACCTTACGCTGCAGCCGAGACCAATGTGTAACAAGATTATTCCAGTCACCGTCGGATAAATGTAGCACCGGAGACTTTGCAGAAATTTCGTTTAGAGGCTTGCCATCGAAGCGCGCTTGCCTCAGGTACGAACGATACTTCATCAACGAGTGCTTGAAAAGCACAACCAACCCTTGCTCGTCATCACAATCTAGTTTGCTCCTCGCCTATTTAAAAGAATGGAAACTTGTGTCTTCTGTCAGCAGAAACATATGCAGTAATGACCATGAATAACATTAGTACATTACTTACGCGTAAGTTGCGGAGGAAGACTGGAAATTGTTCTGTGTCTGCGGTATAATCTTTCCATGAAGGAAAGATGCGCACAAAGTTCCTGACAACAACATAAGCTTCGTCTTCTAAACTGGGAAGAAATGGAACAGGGGTCCTATTTGCAGCAATAGGGGCTCTCTCTGGTTCGAAAAGGGATTTGGCAACTGGATTTGGTGTACTCTTTGCTGGAATGGGGGTTTTGCGTCATACAACTGGTGCTATGTCAACTGGCATAATCATACTGTTTGCTGCAGTTGGGGTCTGCTGAGTTGGGGCATCAGAAATGACCAGTGTAGTAGGGCTAGAGTCTGCTAAAGTTGGGGTATTTTGTGGGTCAGGTGATATTGCAACTACACCTAATGGGCTATTTTATTTATCAGGTGCCACCACCTTTTCCAAATACTTTGCTTGTGCTCCTCCACGATCAGCAATCGCCCTCTTCCTTTTGAACGTCTGATACCAAGAACAACATTTGAATGGATAAATATGGTATGATGACAAATGGAATATGTACTGAAAATGGATAGGCAGGGCGTATTCACATACACGATGTGTAAACTAAGCTAATGGCAGTTGAACAAAGTAGAAGCAATGCAAAGCATCAGTTGCAAGATATGTGCGAGCAATGTAACCTTGGAAAGTTAGAGCAAGTACCTTGATGGGTGAATAAGATAGGGCATCTTTCTCTGACTCCTCCACTAGGGAGCTACATTGACTTAGGTCTCCCTCTAGCTCAGAATCACTGTTAGGATCATATTCTGAGCATGAATCTGTAGGTGGAGAGCGTTTGCATTGCATTGCATCTAGACTTGATTTCAGTCCCTTAATGCCAAGTTTGACAGCCATGGCATTGTTCTGCTTTATTCTTTTCATGCACGCAAGCTCATAATCATTATGATGCTGTTCAAAATCTGAGATTCATGAAAACATAAAAAGTAGTCAGATTATCTATGGAATGCATTGCGGATTCAACTCGGAGAGTGTCTCCCTATAAACCCCTGCATATGCAAAGTTCACCTCCCCAACCGTGCTGACCAGACCACACACAGAAATACAAACCCCTTATGTCTCTATAACAGGCAGGCACACATTTCAAAACTGAAGTAGGAACATTAGAATCATATGAAATTCGTATTTGAACAAATAAACTAAGCAATTATGAGTGGTGTAATATTTAGCTTGAAGGGTGGAGTGTTGGTAGTGCGACACAAAGCAAGTAGGCAGATTGTATTCCATGTAAAAGATCGAAACCTATGTAAAAGCTGGAAATGACACTCTCTTTCTATACAATGCAGTGTTCGTTACCCACACATGATGGAAGAGATCACATAGAGAAATACTATTCACTCATGTCTACGGTTCCAGTATTTAGAAATAGGGTGGTCCACCCTAAAAGAATATTGACAACAAATATGACAAGGCAAGCATAGATGTAGTGAATCAATCATTTACTTGTGAGCTTACTAGGACAAGTATGCAGAAATGTAACTGCAGTAAGAGACCGTCCAAAATCTGAATGAAGAAGTTTGTCTAGCACTTATTGTTTGCAACTAATCGACGTGAATAATTCGATATTATATCGAATGAGTAAGAAAGACAAGTAAAATTGTCAACAAACCTGGCTTGCAGTAGTAATCTGGGTCAATGTCACTACGACCAACAATCCAAAATGACTAGTTTCTGTTCCGAGGGCCGGAATTTTGAAAACCCTGTGAACTTTAGAGGTACTAAAGATTACCGAAATACATGTGAACCATTAAGTGTAGGTAGCACTGAGCACACAACAAACCCTAATGACAGTCTTGCCTAATGCACTAGTAGAAAAGAGGGCTTTGGTTCAGGCCGGGTCAGCCCATTAGTCCCGGTTCAGTCCAGAACCGGGACCAATGGGGGCATTGGTCCCGGTTCGTGAGGCCAGGGGCCTGCCGGGCCTCGTGGGGGCATTGGTCCCGGTTCGTCTGGCCCCTTTGGTCCCGGTTGGTGGGACGAACCGGGACCAATAGGCCTCGCTCCTGGCCCACCACCAATGGTCCCGGTTGGTGGCTTGAACCGGGACCACATGCTGCCTTTTAGTCCCGGTTCATGCCACGAACCGGGACCAATGAGGTGCCTATATATACCCCTCGCCCGCGAGCAGAGCACTCCAGTGCTCTGTTTTTCTCTGGCCGGTGAGGGGAGGGCTTTGTGGTGCTCTAGCTCACCTCCTATGCACATGAGGTGTTCGATGAAATGCCCGAGCCACACTAGTTAAGCTTTCTCCTCTTGAAGCTCGACCTCAAAGCTCCATTTTCCTCGAGATTTGTCTAGGTTTAGCGGCCCGTCACGTCCCATTCCCGTCTTCACCTCCATCGATCGCCTGCGCCGATCTCGTCGCTGGCACCACCGTGGTGCGCCTCTTGTTCTTATCTTCTTTCTGAAAGAAAAATTCTTACTTTAGATAGATACTTGTCTAATTTTCTTACTATTTTATTGCTTGTTATTATATAGTGCGATGGTTTTGGTATCCGCCCCCGTCGGCCCTCGTCCTGTCTATGATTCGGATGTGGTATATATTATCTTTATAACTATTGGTTCATTTATTGTTTATGAAAATTATGTCGACCAACGTGGCATAGATTTTATTTATCTAGGAGGTATGTGAACCGGAAATTCCAACCGACCCTATTGTCGAGAGGTTAAATTTAGTTGAAGAAGAAAACAATTTCTTGAAGGAAAAAAATTGAGGAGGAGAAGATGATATTGGAGTTGCATGTTGCGGATGTCGTCGATGATCACAAGATCAAGATGGATGCAATGCGCTTGAAGATTAGAAAGATTAGAAAATATGCCATTCATACCAAGGCTTGGTATCATTATGCCGTTGGATCAATTGTTACCTTGGTTGCGATTATGATCCCATTTGTTTTCGCATTGAAATGTTTTACATAGTTTCAATGTATGGTTTAATTAATTAGATGCTCTGGAGAGCTATATGTTGTTAGATGAGAACTATGTATGTACTTTGGTTTTAATGTGATGATGAACTTCTATTAATTTGGTCACTTAATTATCTATTCATGATGTTCTGTAATGGTTTGTGACACACTTAATTATATATAATGCACACAGATGAACCGGCAATGGATGTACGGTGACAGACACACCTCCGAGTACATTAAGGGCGTGCATGATTTTCTCGAAGTGGCTGAGGCAAACAAGCAGACTGGTTTTATGTGTTGTCCATGCCCTAAATGTGGGAATACGAAGTCTTACTCTGACCGGAAAATCCTTCACACCCACATGCTTTACAAGGGTTTCATGCCACACTATAATGTTTGGACGAGGCACGGAGAAATAGGGGTTATGATGGAAGACAACAATGAAAAATAGGACGATGACAACTATGTGCCCCTGAATACGGTGATGCTGCAACGGGGGAAGCTGCTGAAGATCAAGAGGAACCAGACGACGTGCCCAATGATGCTGCAACGGGGGAAGCTGCTGAATATCAAGAGGAACCAGACGATGTGCCCAATGATGCTGCAATGGGGGAAGCTGCTGAAGATCAAGAGGAACCAGTGCCCGATGATGATGATCTCCGCCGGGTCATTGTCGATGCAAGGACGCAATGCGAAAGTCAAAAGGAGAAGCTGAAGTTCGATCGCATGTTAGAGGATCACAAAAAAGGGTTGTACCCCAATTGCGAAGATGGCAACACAAAGCTCGGTACCGTACTGGAATTGCTACCGTGGAAGGCAGAGAATACTGTGCCTGACAAAGGATTTGAGAAGCTATTGAAAATATTGAAGAAGAAGCTTCCAAAGGATAACGAATTTCCCGACAGTACATACGCAGCAAAGAAGGTTGTATGCCCTCTAGGATTGGAGGTGCAGAAGATACATGCATGCCCTAATGACTGCATCCTCTACCGCGGTGCGTACAAGGATCTGAACACATGCCCGGTATGCGGTGCATTGCGGTATAAGATCAGACGAGATGACCCTGGTGATGTTGACGGCGAGCCCCCTAGGAAGAGGGTTCCTGCGAAGGTGATGTGGTATGCTCCTATAATACCACGGTTGAAACGTCTATTTAGAAACGAAGAGCATGCCAAGTTGATGAGATGGCACAGTGAGGACTGTAAGATAGACGGGAAGTTGAGAGCACCCGCTGACGGGTCGCAATGGAGAAAAATCGAGAGAAAGTACTGGGCTGAGTTTGCAGCTGACCCAAGGAACGTATGGTTTGGTTTAAGCGCGGATGGCATTAATCCTTTCGGGGAGCAGAGCAGCAATCACAGCACCTGGCCCATGACTCTATGTATGTATAACCTTCCTCCTTGGATGTGCATGAAGCGGAAGTTCATTATGATGCCAGTTCTAATCCAAGGCCCTAAGCAACCCGGCAACGACATTGATGTGTACCTAAGGCCATTAGTTGAAGAACTTTTACATCTGTGGAATGGAAACGGTGTACGTACGTGGGATGAGCACAAACGGGAGGAATTTAACCTGCACGCGTTGCTGTTTGTAACCATCAACGATTGGCCCGCTCTCAGTAACCTTTCAGGACAGACCAACAAGGGATACCACGCATGCACGCACTGTTTAGATGACACTGAAAGTATATACATGGACAAATGCAGGAAGAATGTGTACCTGGGCCATCGTCGATTTCTTCCAACCAACCATCAATGTCGAAAGAAAGGCAAGCATTTCAAAGGTGAGGCAGATCACCAGAAGAAGCCCGCCATGCGTACCGGTGATCACGTACTTGCTATGGTCAATGATTTACACGTAATGTTTGGAAAGGGTCCCGGCGGACTAGCTGTTCCGAATGACACTGAGGGACACGCATCCATGTGGAAGAAAAAATCTATATTTTGGGACCTACCCTACTGGAAAGACCTAGAGGTCCGCTCTTCAATCGACGTGATGCACGTGACGAAGAACCTTTGCGTGAACCTGCTAGGCTTCTTGGGCGTGTACGGGAAGACAAAAGATACACCTGAGGCATGGCAGGACCTGCAATGTTTGCACGAAAAAGACGGCATGCCTCCGAAGCAGTATGAAGGTCCTGCCAGCTACGCTCTTACGAAAGAAGAGAAAGAAATCTTCTTGGAATGCCTGCTCAGTATGAAGGTCCCGACTGGCTTCTCGTCGAATATAAAGGGAATAATAAATATGCCAGAGAAAAAGTTCCAGAACCTAAAGTCTCATGACTGCCACGTGATTATGACGCAACTGCTTCCGGTTGCATTGAGGGGGCTTCTACCGGAAAACGTCCGATTAGGCATTGTGAAGCTATGTGCATTCCTCAATGCAATCTCTCAGAAGGTGATCGATCCAGAAATCATACCAAGGATAAGGAGTGATGTGGCGCAATGTCTTGTCAGTTTTGAGCTGGTGTTCCCACCATCCTTCTTCAATATCATGACGCACGTCCTAGTTCATCTAGTCGACGAGATTGTCATTCTGGGGCCCGTATTTCTACACAATATGTTCCCCTTTGAGAGGTTCATGGGAGTCCTAAACAAATATGTCCGTAACCGCGCTAGGCCAGAAGGAAGCATCTCCATGGGCCATCACACAGAGGATGTCATTGGGTTTTGCGTTGACTACATTCCTGGCCTTAAGAAGATAGGTCTCCCTAAATCGCGGTATGAGGGGAGACTGGCTGGAAAAGGCACGCTAGGAGCGGACTCAATAATATGCAGGGACGGGCATTCTTGGTCTCAAGCACACTACACAGTTCTACAGAACTCTACGTTGGTGACCCCGTATGTCGATGAACACAAGAACAGTCTGTGCTCCAAACACCCGGAGTAGTGTGACGACTGGATTACATGTGAACACATCAGGACTTTCAGCAGTTGGTTGGAAACACGTCTCAGAGGTGACACCACTGTCTGTGATGAGTTGTACTCGTTGTCCAGGGGACCATCTTCGACTGTATTGACTTACAAAGGATACGAGATAAATGGGAATACATTTTACACGATCGCCCAAGATCAAAAGAGCACCAACCAAAACAGCGGTGTCCGCTTTGATGCAGCAACCGAGAGGGGAAAGGACACATATTATGGTTACATAATGGACATATGGGAACTTGATTACAGACATGATTTTAAGGTCCCTTTGTTTAAGTGCAAATGGGTCAACCTGTCAGGAGGCGGGGTACATGTAGACCCACAGTACGGAATGACAACAGTGGATCTGAACAATCTTGGGTACACTGACGAACCGTTCGTCCTAGCCAATGATGTGGCACAGGTTATCTATGTGAAGGACATGTCTACCAGACCGAGAAAAAGAAAAGATAAGGAAGCGAATACATCATACGATGAGCCAAAGCGCCACATAGTTCTTTCAGGAAAAAGGGACATTGTGGGAGTGGAGGGCAAGACAAACATGTCTGAAGATTATGAAAAGTTTCATGAAATTCCTCCCTTCAAATTCAAGGCTGACCCAAGCATCCTGATAAACGATGAAGATTATCGATGGTTACGGCGCAATAAGCAAATGACACAAGCGAAGAAAAAGTGAATACTTTCTCCCGCAACTATTATGATGATACCATGCCAACTTTGTAACAGACGAGTATGATACCATTGTCCGTTTTGTACACGAAGTGCATCCCGTTTTTGCCGTAACCCTCTGAACTTTCTTGCACATGCTATGTGGATGAAATGATGATACCATGCCAACTTTCAACCTTTTCAGAGTTCATTTGAAATGCTTTTCAATTTCAGGTTCTTATAGCTCAAAATAATCAATAAATGCATGAAAAATAACGAATGAAGTCAGAAAGGGTTGAAAATTGATGATGTGGCTTTGAATGGTGCATTTTGAACACACAAAAAGTCAGGAGTTCAAATAAGTTTTAAAAAATGAAATCCCTTTGTAACAGACAAGTTTCCGTATGAAATCCTGATACTTCGAAAGAGATTGTCAATTTTGTACACGAAGTGCATCCAGTTTTTGCCGTAACCCTCTCAACTTTCTTGCACATGCTATGTGGATGAAATGATGATAACATGCCTACTTTCAACCTTTTCAGAGTTCATTTGAAATGCTTTTCAATTTTAGGGTCTTATAGCTCAAAATAATCAGTAAATGCATGAAAAATGGTGCATGAAAATAACAAATAAAATAAATAAGTAATTAGAAACAAAATAATATAGAATTTAATAACATATCAGTAGAAACAAAATAAAATAAACTTTAATAACATAAAATATATAAGTAGAAAAATAATAAACTTTAATAGTATTTTCTGTTCAAAACATTATAAGCAACCTCTAGTATTATTGAAACTAAAATTATATAAAATTGATGCAACTAAAATTATCAAAGTATTTTCTGTTCAAAATCATTGAAAGCAAAAATAATTTTCATAAAGAACTTTTTTTGTTAGAAACTTTAATAGCAAAAAGAATTATCATAAAGTAAAATAAATAAGTAATTAGAAACAAATTAAAATAAAATAAATAAGTTTTTTGTTGTAAGTAGAAACAATAAAAAAGAAGCAAAAAAGAAAACAAAAAAAAGGCAAAAAAAATTATGCCACCTACTGGGCCACCACGGCGTGAATACTGCTAGAAACCCATCCATGGGCCAGGATTCAGGCCCGCAGAAGGCCCAGTAGGCCCACAGGCATGTACAGAGAGGTTAGGCCCGTAAGCCTGCTTTAGAGAGGAGCTCGACAGCTCAGGCGCACCGCACCTTATAAACAGGTGCGGCTCTCTCTCAGCTAGCAAGGTGGGACTAAACTCCCACCACCACGCTGCTGTGCAAGGCTTTCCGTCCCGGTTGGTGCCACCAACCGGGACCAAAGGCCGCCGCTTCCCGCCCTTTGGGCTGCTGAAAAGAGGCCTTTGGTCCCGGTTGGTGGCACCAACCGGGAATAAAGGTAGCATTGGTCCCGGTTGGTGCCACCAACCGGTACCAATGCTCTTTGTATATAAGTTGGACTTGTGAAATTTCACAACTTCACCGTCAGTTCGTGCCCGACGCCCCAGCCCTGCTCCTCGTCGCCGTCGCCGTCATCACCCCTGCCTCCGACGCCGTCGCCGCGCCGCCCTGCCTCCGACGCCGTCTCCGCGCCGCCCTGCCTCCGACGCCGTCGCCGCCCCGCCCCTGCCTCCGACTCCGTCGCCGCGCCGCCCTGTCCCCGACCGTGCCGTCGCCGCGCCGGCCCCTGCCCCGTGCCCGAGCCCCTTCCCGCGGCCTACCCCCGCGCGCTGGCGCCCTCGCCTCCCCCGCCGTCGCCATCGCCAGATGCCCCCGCTGTGAGCCGCCGCGCCGATCCGGCTCGGTTTTTATTTTGTATTAAATTAATTTTTTGTTCATATATATAAAATGTATATTTGTATGTATGTGGCTATATGTAAGTTCAGAGCATGTTTTTTATTAGATTAATTTCTTATTAGATTTATTACATTAATTGTTTTGTTCACAACATGTTTTTGTTCATATATGTATTTTTTTTGTTCATATGTGTATTAATGTTTTTGTTGTATATATGTAATTTTTTTCAATGTATATATGTATGTGGTAGCTATATATGCATGATGAGGGGGGTGGGGGTCGATATACCCCCTCCCCGATAATTTCAACATGAGGGGAGGTCGATACCCCCTCCTCGATAACATTTTTTAGAAAAGTTTTATATATCTAGCTAGGAAGAAAGGAAGAAGGAATGAACTAAGAACAAGATTAAGAAGAAAAATAAGAGGAGAAGAAGAAGGAATAGAGGAGAAGAAGAAAAAATAGAGTCTATTTATTCTTCTTCTACTCTATTGCTTCTTCTTCTCCTTTTTTTCTTCTTCTCCACTTTTTTTTATCTTCTACTTCCTCTTCTTAATTTTTATCGGGAATTCCATTCCAAAATAACTTCGACATGATGGGCGATCGATATATACCCCCTCTCGACCGTGATAACTTATACCACGGGAGCACCCCCCGGCCCTCTCGCTCGACCAAAACTCTCGAGGACACCCAAACCCTAGGAAAAAACGATGTCGGTCTCCTACCCCCTCCCGCCGCGCCCCTACCCTTGAAGCGTTGCCGAGGCCACCCCAAACCCGGAATAAGCTAGGTCTACGTTTGCACTAATATATCCACCTTATATCATGTTTGTGTAATAATTGCCATGTTGTAATATTTGCAGAAACAATGGAGCACGGACGAGACGAGGAAGCAGAAGAGGTGTTGGGGGACATAATCTTAGCCGGAGGTGATATCTTGTCGTATCTTAACGACAATGATGGTCTGGAAGAACAGGGTCAAGAAGCAGGCTACGGTGATCGAAGAGTGGAGGAGGAAAGACATGATTATGATGGCTCCGGTGACCCAATGCTGGTGCAAGAAGGAGCCCGTGGTGACGGCTCCGGTGACCGAACAGAGTCCGGCAAGGTAAATATATTAGTTAAGCCTGTGCTGACTAGCTAATTGATGCATTCATTGTTTTGGTATGTACACATATTAATTAACTCTCGTCTTTCTTCTTTTTTCTAGCCCTCCGGATCGAGCACAACTTCGGTAAAGAGATGAGGCCCGAAGAGAAAGTTGCGCTCGGATGAAAGGTTTGAGATCACAGCAGTCACGCGCGACGGCCAACCGATTGAACCCATTCGGACAAAGGAAGCATTTGCTGCTCAGTGCGGGGTTCTTGTTAGGGACAAGATCCCGATCAGCATCCACCAATGGTATAAGCCTAAGAAGGAAGACCCTGAGGTGTCTTATGTCAATGATATGCAGAAAGATGATCTTTGTACTGAGCTGAAGGCAAATTTAACCCTACCGCCAGAGGAGGATCCAGAGAAGCCAGTTAAAGAGCAATTAATCAAGTCTCATGCTCTTAAGAAGATGGCAGACCTATTCAGGAGGTGGAAGAATGAGCTGAAAACGTTTGTCGACAAAGAAGAGACACCAGAATTCATCGGCCGGTATGAGAAGATCAGAGATCACTGGCCCGCATTTGTGGCCCACAAGACATCAGAAAAGAGTAAGAAGATGTCAGCGACAAACAAGAAGAATGCTACGAAGAAGAAGCTTCACCATCACACGGGGTCAGGTGGCTACCTCAAAGCCCGGCCTAAGTGGGCCAAGGCTGAGAATGATCTGCTTGATAAAGGGATCGAACCAGAGACAATGAATTGGCCAGACCATTGCCGGACTTGGTTTTTCGCGGCTGGCGGAAAATTGGACCCTGTATCAGGGAGGTGCGTTTGGACGGACGAGCTTTTGAGAATACCAGTCAAGAGGCTTCAGCACTATATCGATGCAGCGCAGCAAGGGACGTTCGTTCCAGACAGAGAGAACGACGAGCTCACAATGACCCTCGGGAATCCTGAGCACCCTGGACGGACACGAGGCACACCAGGCTCCGTTCCGTGGAAGGCTGGTTTTCCGGACGCAGGCGGTTACAAAAGCCAGGAGAGGAGGAAAGAAGCTTCACGAAAGGGTTCAAGCGCTAGAGGAATGAGACGGCAATCGACATGCCAAAACTACCCCTAAAGCTACCCCGCCATCTCAGCGGAGAAGCAGCGTGGCTTCCACCGAGCTGCTTCAGCCGGAGCATGTCTTGACGGCTCCTGCTAGCTACCCCATGGATGCTATCACGGAGTCTCAACATTGCCACCTTATGACGCAATGGCAGAACTTCAAAGTCAAGGCGGCTGTTAGCTCTGTTTTACCTCCTGAACCCGGCGCAACCTACCACCGCCGGCCGATTCCAGAAGGATATGCTAGGGTGATGGTGGATGAAATAACGGAGGGATTTGAGGACCTCCAGCTTGACCACCCTACCGGTGAAGGGGAGACTCGGCTGTATTCTGCTCTGAAGACTCCATGCCTATGGCGGAAGGAGCTCATCAACCTTCCGAACTGGACGCCTCCAACGATTAAGGGCACTCCGCCTCCTCCTCCGCCTCCTCCTCCGGCGAGTGATCAGGGCACTCAGCCTCCTTCTCCGGCGCGTGGCGGCACTCCGCCTCCTCCTCCGGCGAGTGATCAGGGCACTCAGCCTCCTTCTCCGGCGCATGGCGGCACCCCGCCTCCTTCTCCGCCTGCGCCGGCGCGCCAGAGCAGCCAGCCTCCTCCTTCTCCGCCTCGTCAGCAAGGGCGGAAGAGACCCGCCGTCACTCCGGCTGCTCCGGCACGTCGTAGTCCTTCTCCTCCACCTCCTAAGCAAGGAAAGAAGACAGCCACAGCCGCTCCATCTGCTCTGCCGGTGTCTAGCAGTATAGCCAGAGGCGGGAGGCAATACAGATTCAGTCCTTCTCTGAAGACTCCAGAGAAGTTACCATACGAGAGGACCAAGGAGGAAACCACGAAGATCGTGCGAGACGAAGTGACGAACTTCTTTGAAGGGGTGAAAGCAAATAAACATCCACCTCCGGAGGAGAAGGTAGATCCGGTGAAAGCGAAGCGCACTCTGGCTGCCCTGACAAAACCACCAAAGTCTCCGCCGAAAGTCAACTATGAGCGCGTTATTGCAAAGACATTTGCCGAAGCGGAGCGGTCAGGAAGTACTGTCAGTGATCAAAGGTTAAAAGAATGACGAGCTGGGAAAAAAATTGCCCAGCTCGGCGAACAAGTGAACCAATCGTGCCCCCCGCTCAAGGTGTCTAGCGACATCGTCGCTAATGATCCGAGGATGGTGCCCAGTTATAGCAATCTTGGAGATTACCTGCCCGACGATGTACATTATGATATCTTGGAGGTGGACGAACACAAATACCATTACGGGAAGCCTCTCATCAAAGATGAAAGATCTCTAACAACGATGATGTGAAGATTACATGATTGGTACATGAAAACCTGCAGAGAGTCTGGGGGGGGAGGAATACTTTGACGCTGAGAGTTAAACCAGAGCATGACCTCGTTGGAATTGAACTGTTAAATGTTCCATTTGAGGAGTTCTTCCAGTTTTTCAATCAAAAGGCCCTTGATAAATCAACGATCACTTGCTACTATCTGTAAGTAGTACTACTTCTGTCATTAAGTCTCTCTATATAGGTCAGCTCTTTCATTGCATGTATTTATAATTATCCTCACTATATTATGCAGATTGAAGATCGCCGAATTGAAGAAAAGACAAATCGGTGATACTGGGTTCATTAACATAAATCTCATAGATGCAACTGAGGTTAAATATCATGCCGAAAATACCGAGGCCAACTTGCTACGATCGTTGGTAATAAATGAAAACAAAGATATAATACTCTTTCCTTACAACTTCAAGTGAGTGTTACTGTCTTGTGCATATTCGGTTTCCCTTATTAGTCCAGATTATAGTAATGTAATTGATGACTTATGCATGCGTGCGCAGCTTCCACTATATTCTCCTAGAGATTAAGCTTGAGCAGGGAGTAGTAACCGTCTTAGACTCGAGACAAAAAGATCCCCAGGACAATGCAGACATGACTCAAATGCTCGAGAAGTAAGTTAAATCGATCATTATCCACCATATCAGCAACTTCGTTCATTTCTTGATATCAGGTAATTGTTTTCTTTGTCTGGCAGGGTTTGGAGAAAATTCACCAAAAAAGCTCCGGCACTGCCGAAGAAGCTGCAATTTAAACACCCGAAAGTAAGTACTATAGTAGCATGTTCCACGCATCTCCTAGTGATTCAAGCGCTAGTTTCATCAATACCATTTAGCATGCTTGCTTATCAGTTTGATTGACCTCTATTTCTTGTAAAGTGGTTGTGGCAGGAACCCGGGAATAATTACTGTGGATACTACGTTTGCGAGTCCATCCGCTACACGACCTGTGAGCGGGGCTACTCTCACGAACAATATGAAGTGCGTAAGCAGTAATATTCACAATTTTATTTTATTACCATCATTTGTGTTGAGTTTCATTTATTCATATATATATATGTATTGACCCCCTTCTTCAAATTAGATCTTTCGGATGCGGGATGTACTCCTAGCACCAGATCGTATGCGAGCAATTCAAGAGGAATTGGTGGCATTCTTCCTTGACCACATGATCGCTGAAAACGGAGAATACTATGTGGACCCTGTGTTCTTACAATTTAATTAGGAGATTATATTGTAAGAGACAATTATTGTATATATGTAGCCGGTAGTGTCGGATAGATATACGAGAACTTGTTGTTCGACCAATCTCTCGGAGAAGGAGAGGTGGTCGATATCACTTCTCTCTGTATGCATATGTTCACGACGATCTTCTGTTTCCTTCATTTGATTACTAGCTAGTGTGTCTAGTCCTCTCCATACGTATATAGTACGTAGCGTCGACCAAGCATGGAGATAAGAGAGGACACTTCTCTCTATTAATTAGCTAGCTAACACAATATATGAAACACCTAAATTAACCCCCCAAAACCCCCAACCCCCCCTTTCAAAAAAAAAACAAAAACCCCAGCCCCTGAAATGCTGACGCGTGGATGCCTATTGGTCCTGGTTAGTGCCACCAACCGGGACCAAAGGCCCTCCTGCCTGGGCTCGCCGCACCGGCCACGTGGAGGCCCATCTGTCCCGGTTCGGGTAAGAACCGGGACTAAAGGGTTAGGGCATTAGTAACGAACTTTAGTCCTGGTTCAAAAACCGGGACAAAAGGCCCTTACCAACCGGGACAATAGGCCCTTTTTCTACTAGTGATGAGTAATGAATCAATTAGAAAATGGGTGATGAGGAGTGGCTGCTGAGTGTTGAGGACGTATCTCAGGATAAATCAGGTTGGCTTGGTGGGCGCTGCACGCCCGAGCCCTGAACGAACTGGGAAGGTAGGCACGGCGGCGCGCCCGGGCAGCGGTGACGCTGTTGGGCGAGCGGCTCCTGGCCTCCTGTTAGTCCGGCGTCTCCTCCTAGAGTCATGCCGTCCGGGGACGGCAAGTCGCCGGTGAGGCAGGCGACTGGGGGCGAGTAGAGACCGGAAGCGCGTAGCAGAACACAGGGGAATCGGGGCCTGGGACGACCCAAAATCCCAGGGTGGGCCGGCCCACCGTGGGCACCCTGTAGAGATACACACCCGAGCGGCGAACATGCATTTTCGAAACTAATTTAGGAACATTTAGCTGACCAATTAAACAACTCTGTTTTAATAATATCAGATTCGTATTTGAACAACTAAGCTTGTTTAGCTTGATGGGTGGAACAGTGTTATTATGACACAAAGCACGTATTCTGATCGTATAGTGATCATAAAAGGGGGAAACTCTAAGAATTTTTTTTAGCAAAAGAGGGTTTCCCCTTCGATTTCTATTAAAGAAACCACCATGGAACCAACATGATCAATTAAACCCTAAGCATGATCAATTAAACCGTATTATGGCTGTGCCATGGCAGATTTGAAGCTGCAAACCGGAGAAATGATATTTAGCATCCATTGTTTGCTTCGAACTAAGAGCTAAATTCTAAGAGCTGAAAGGAAAGTAGAGTAACCACGTTAAGATCTATTTTCTGGTTGAGATCAAAAAGTTGAGGAGATATGAAGTACCACCTCTCTTGCGGCGCCGTGTAGGCATCGGGGGTGCGATGGCTGTCGGTGGCGTTGAAGCAGATCTGCGACGGTAGACGGGTGCATCGGGGGATAAGTCCCGTTGCGGTGGAAGAGAAGGTCGTGGAAGCGGCCTCGGCAAAGAGGACGATGGCGCCGATGAAGGGAGAGGTCCCAATGCAAGGCTATTGGTCCGTCGCCGTGGATGAGAAACATCCATGTCTAGCAGTGGACGACACGGTCTTGGTAGTCGCTCCGGCATGGTGGAGGACGGTGGCGATGGATGTGGTGGAGGACGGCGGCGATGGATGGCGTGGCGGACGGAGGCTGGTGTGGGGATGGGGTTGTTCTAGCGCGGACGGTGTATGAATGGGAAAATGGAGGGACAGGTACGGGGAACCATGTTTTCGGGACGCGCCTGTCTGAAATATGGGAAAGTTACGAACTTAGCCCCCGTTTAAAATTTGGACGTCTCGTCGGTTGGGGATAGGACGGTAATCTCGCATCTCGCCAATATTTGCCCAGAGCGATTTCTGGCGAGGAGAGGGTGGTTGGCGCCCATGTTTGGCGCCCACGGTGTATGAACGGGGCTGACAGGTAGGGCGGTTGTGTCACGTCTGAGTGAAGTTACAAACCTGCCCCTATTGAAAATATTTGCCTACATCGATTTCGGCCGAGTCGAGTTTGTTTTGCCGCCCACCGTGTACGAATGGGGAATGGAGGGAGAAACAGAGGTCTTTCGGATGAGCTTGAATCAAATGAGTTTCGCCGCCCATGTTTGATGCCCACCATGTCAGAATGGGCTCAGAGGCGGTCGTGTCACGTCTAATTGAAGTTACTAACCTACCCCTATTTAGAGCAGTGGAAATCGGGCCGATGGATTGTCCGTGTAATGGGTAGACAATAATTTCCATCTCCCAAACACTTGGCTTCGGGCAGCCGACGTGGGAGTGGACATTTTGCTGCTTCTTTCGAATTTTGGGACAATAAGCATCCACGTTTACCCTGGCAACTAAATTCGAATCCATTTTGTATTCCTATATGAATCTTTATAAATCATTCCATGTGTTTTTATATATCTTCAAAAGGACGAAAAAGATGTATTCCACTGTCATATATGAATATGGTTTACAAATGCCGATACTCAAATTCAGAAACTAGAATCCAGTTTAAGGTGAATTCGAATATTTGGAACACTTCATGTCCAACTCAAATGTCACACGCAGCATAATGTGTACTCCCATTTAGATATGTACGCAAGCGATGTATCAAGATTCAAATACCGAGTCAATCAACCAATAATGTATAGAACTAACAGACATATAAACACTAATAGAGTATATGGATCAATAATATCAACTAACATACATAAGCCAGGCCGCTGTACTTTTTTTTGGCTACAACAGCATCCTTTTTTTAGCCAGCATCTTGGCCCTTTCCGATGCGTGCCACTTATGGTCCATCTATACTACTACTATTGCTGAATGCACATTCAGCCCGATTGGCATATTTGTAGGTCTCGCATAGCAATCAAAATGAAATGTCTCCGAGTTTTATCAATTAATACAGACTTGTGCTCAAATAAAATTACAAACCAAAAAACAAAAAACAAAAAACAATTATTACATGATCTCTAAAACAAATGGTTTGATTGATTACATGAACAGACAACACAAAGGTTAATCAACTATGGAAAGAACATTTCACCTATGATTTACCAAGTAGGAATTTAATTTCCTTTTTTCCTTCAGGACCTTAGCAATCTGGTCAGTCTCAGCTTGCTTTGTTTTGAAATCCACCAAATATTTAATGGTTGTCTTGAGTACTGCTTGTGATTGTGCTGTTTGCTTCCTCAACATGTCAACTTCATCTCTAAGTGCAGAAGCAGAATCTCTTTCTACCACTAGTTTAGCCTCTAGAGCATCAGAAGTTGGCAATTCATAATGCACGATTGGGCCGGTGCCACTGTTGTGGGATGATGCAACGTCCATGGGGACCTCGCTCTTTGATCTTGGGCTAACCTGTTTTGCCATTAAAGTTCCAATTGGATTCAGAAAAGTTGAAGTTAGTAAAACATCTCAACTGGGAGTTATAACAGCAAACCAGTTAAACAAACAAGGAAATAAAGAGTTTCAATTGGATGCTGAAAAGTAGTTATTAACATCATTGTAACCCGCTGTTGCAGCAGCAAAGCAGTTAAACAAACAAGTAGATATTTAAGTTAAGGCAAACAGGTAATTCTTAACAGTAAGTATCAAACACATAGATAGGTGCAGTCTATAATATGATTAACAGGCTGTGCCATTATGTAATCAGTAGCAAACTAAATTAAGCCAAGCAACGTAATTGAATTTTTTTGCAATAAGTGGCTAACTAAAATTCCGAGAAGCAGGTAACTGAACTTACGCTAGTTCTTTGTACAAGCACACTGCAACTTCTTTTTCGCTTACAAGGATGTACGAAGGAGTCTATGGCATCAATTGCTTGGATACGCAGTCCCAATACTTCTTTCTTCCCACACTGCATGGGTAAGTCGAATGGTTAATCTGGTAAGATGGTGCGTCCGTGATATGTTATATGAGGACGTGTAGTCAGACTAGTTGTAGCCAAACACATCACACTGGCTTTTACTGTATATTTCATGTGATTACTTTTGGCATATCGAGATCTAAGCAATCTACAATAGGATGAAAATACTGGCATCCTTCACAATATTGGTGAACTCAGTTCATAGAAACAAGCATTCAACCATTCTGTGGATAAATCAAAAGCGCCACTGGAATATTTTTCACTATCCAATCATACACGCAAAAAGGGGTGACGCCACCATAGGGGCTGGTATGGGCGGCCGCCTCAGGTGGCTGGAAAGTGTGCACCTAGTTTGAGTCGTCCAGGTTGGCCCACACTAGTTTTGTTCGTCCCAACGCACGAGCAGGCAATGTAAAAAATGAAGAAAAATGTTTCAATTTGGATGGGCCAATAACATAAGTGCAAGGTAGGCCCTATAGCAGGCTCGCGGCCCGAACGAGCGCCTCCCATATCTATCGACAGCAGGAAAAATCCCAATTCATTCGCTCCAGCCTCCAGTCTGGTTTGCTCCTAACCTAGCCGCCGCTGGACAGACCGACACAGCACTTTCTCGCGCCCTCGTTGGAGGGCGGTCGCCGGGCTTCAAGCGAATGGAAGGACAAGAAGATGAAGATCCAACCCTGGGTGTAGCCTGCGTGGGAGGCAGCGGCGGCAACACGGGCATGGCATCGAGCTTGCGCAAACGGACAATCGTAGCTTGCAAGAGTAGCATGCGCAACGAGCAGGTACATCACATCCCTGATTATATATAATTCAACTCTTTAATTTCTGGCCAATAGTTAAACCTGACGGTGTTGTAAAACTGCTTGTATGTAGGGAATCTATGAGAAAATGAAACCAATTTCTACTTATTTTATAACTATCCCAATCAATACTGAACTGACTGAATCTGATGTATCTAATCAAGTTTCCGGTGCAAACATACAAGCTCATGTTGTTCTTGAGCCTGAAGTGTCTAATGAACAGACTGCTAATGAAGGATTTGATCTAAACATTTTACATGCTCCTGGTGATGAACATATAGTGTCTAATGAGGGATCTAATGCAAGCATTTTGCATGCTCATTGAAGGATTTAGTGTCTAATGATGATCTACTATGTTGAGAGAGACAGAGATTTGCAGGCATTTATGACAAGCAAATTATAGTGCATTTTCATAGCTTGAGGAAACGTCGAGGCCATCTACCGGAAAGTCCCCGTATCATGACAACATAGTAGAAATACTTTTCTAATCTGTTGTTTGAAACTATTGGCATACTTGTGCAGGATAGATACATTGATATGCAGTTTGCACACTGGTTATACGTGCAATTACACTTTGATATTTTCTGCCAGAGAATGAATAATTCAAGCAGGTACAGACCATGCTTGTAGTCCTTGTACACCATGTTGCATTTTGTGTTTTTTGGTGCTTGCATCATTTAGTGTTTATAATCTGAACTACTTTGGATCATTAGCTGGTTTTCAAAGTGCATGTACCTTCACATTTCTCAAGTTATGTTGATTTCCGGAGTGCAAGTGCCTTCGTATTTTTTAAGTTAAATGTTCGCCCCTGGTAACTTGAATTCGTGGATCAGCCACTGCACACAAATCATACACAAATGCCAGTAGGAATTAAATGAAATGCAGGGACTTACGCTAGCTCGTTGTACAGGCTCACTGCAGCTCTGCTTGCGCTTGGGATGTTCCATGTACAAGACCATGTTACCACTTGTTTGGATGTGCAGGCCTTGTGCTCCTTGCATCCCCCTCTGCATTTTTGACACGACGAATGGTTGATCAAATAAGAGGAATCGGCCTTGATGTTGTACCGGAGGATAGATACTTACAAGGTTATACGGGTGTGCAGGATGTGTACCAGATCCCGTAGCGCCGTCATGCTTCGCTAAAAAATGGATTTGCTTGTTTCAGATGATATCTCCAGAAGAAATAAGAGTAAAAGTCAGAGTTGCATAGGCGTGTAAGCTAAGAGAGCAGTGAAAGGATATCCAAACATCGTCGGAACAGTGCACAAGGGAGTGATGTGTGGATACCTAGTTCGGGCCGGCGTTTGGGCATGCTCGCCTAGATAGAGTGCGGGTCACTTCAGAGCCGTTGAGGGTGATGCGCTGGCGTTGGCTGGCCGCGCACGGATGCAGATCTTGAGTGGCAGCGGAGCGCTACGATGCGGTGGACGAGACCGTTGGTGAAGCCCCAACGGCCTCGGGGGCGGAGGTGCGACGATGTGCTCGGTGAAGTAGCCCCGGTGAGCTGGGAGACGGCGTCGGTGAAGCGCACCTGATGCGGTGGAACTCGGTGTCTGTGAGGCATGTCGGTTGCGGCGGCTGACGTTGTCGGTGGACCACCCGGTGCGGTGGACGAGGGCGTAGATGAGGTAGCTCCGGTGCGGTGGTGAAGCGCGACCGTCGTCTTCGTCGTCGTCGTCCGGCACAGAGGTGGGGAACGGTGGGGAAAGCGACGAGACGAGGGGCGATTCGAGGGTTGGCGGCGAATTAGGGATTTGAGCAATCTGGGCGCGGAAGGGGACGGTGGAGAAGAGAGATTTTGCAGGGCTGGAATTGGGGCCGCCAGATATTTCAATCCGAAACGTGGAAGCATGAACTTATATTGTCGTCGTCCTTTTTTTTGGGGGGGAGGGGGGTGGGTGGCTGGGTGCTACCCGTCCGTCCGACAAACGCGACCACCCCGACAGGACTATGCTTCGGTGCCTTAAGGCACCTGCCTTTGTGTCCATGACATGTGGGCCCAACAGGTGGCTAGTCCACATGTCAGTGACCCAAAGGCAGTTGCCTTTAAGGTACCGAAGAAGCGTCCACCCCGACACGACCCTGGTCTGCCTGGTGCGCCTACATTTGAGAATGCAAACGAATTTTCTTTCATTTGCAAATGAATCTGTATGTATTACCATGCCCGTGTTTTCCTTGCAATAATTAGTCATTCAAAACGTGATACTCCATCCGTTCACTTTTGTAAGTCGTTTCAGACAACTTAAAATGAATTGTTTTGCACATTGTCTGAAATATCTTCAAGGTCTTATAAAAGTGAACAGAGGGAGTACTATAAATTAATTAATGAGGAGTTATTTGAAAAAAAAATCGAAACGGTACCCACGCTAACGTGGATTAGAGTGTGTGTCACATAATTAGTTATTTGAATTAGAGTGTGTGTCACATAGTTAGTTATTTGAATTAGAGTGTGTGTCACGTAGCGATCTCCAATTCTAACGTGGATTTCGCATTTCACTGTATCCACGCTACTTTTTTAATACAAACTCATATATATATGATGAACACCATGGTAGTTAGAAAACTTTTGGATGGATTCAATCATGTGACCTAAAAAATAGCACAACAAACTGAGTCAATGTCAACTTTTCGAAACTTAGTATGGCACAGATTCGAAATAATTACCCGTATGCCTGGTCCTCGGTTCAAATCTTACAATGTACACCGAATTGAAACATCGATATTAAGTCTCGTACTATGTACATTCAAATGTTGTTTTTAGCCCCCCCCCCCCCCCCCCCCGCACAAACGCTACATACTTCCTGTATCGGTCAATCTTCCTCTCCTAACCACCTTAGGAAGCTATCGGTTTCCAACACATGTTCATTCTTTCTCTCCATGTTTCGATCTCTAAGTCTCTCAACTACACAACCCCTTTTTCCACTCTGTTGCCAAATGTATTTACCTCACACACCCGCCATTGCACCCCATGCCGAGCTCTCTCTCTCTCTCCCCCCCTCTCCCTCTTACCCTCTCGCGCTAAATACATGCATTGCCTATCTAGCCCCCCCCAACCTCTCGTGCGCACGCACGCACGTTGTATATCTAGGTCACTCCCTCGAGACTGTCTCACTCTTTCTTTCGCACGGCGGGCCACACTCGCTCAATCTCGCTCTCTTTATCTGAGTCTCGTTTAACCTCGTTTTCTTTCACACACAAATGATATATCTCCCTGTTCGGGCCTCGATCGACACACTCTATACTCTCTCACGCAAATTGTCTATCTAGGTCAGTCCATCCAAGCCGCCGCCACTCTTTCGACCTCATGGTGGGCCACACTCACTCAATCTCTCTCTCTCTCTCTCTCTCTCTCTCTCTCTCTGTATGTCTCGATTAACCACACTCTTTGTCGGACAAAAACGATATATCACCATGTTTGAGCCCAATTCGACCTATTCACATTGTATACTCTCTCACGCACATCGTCTATCTAGGTCAGTCTCTCCAACCCGTCTCACTCTTTCGGTCGCACGGCGACCCTATGTGATCGGTTGACCTTGCTTCCTCCCACGCACAAAATATATCTACACGTCTGTGACTGGATCATCTCTCAAGCTCTATCTTACAACCCTCACCCTTGCCAAAAAGCTCAATCGGACAATATCTCTCCAGAGCATATATATTTGTTCAATGAATGTCGGACCACACTCACTTTGTCTCTCTATCTATATGTCTCTCGATTGACCTCGCTTTTTCAAACCATATCTTCCACGCGTTGAAGCTACTACCTCTCCATCCCTCGCAAAGCCGGAGCTATTTACATTGCGAAGGGCACTCCAACCTTGGATTAATTTGTGTAGGCATTTATTCCGGTCGGTTTAGATTATATTTTCGTAGCATTCGGCCCACAACTACTCCAAACACCGTTGCAACCCTCGCAACTCCCCTAGTTGATTGCCCTCTGGCTCGGTCATCGCTCTCTCGCACGTCCTTTCTCGCCTTCAACATCGCACCATGGCATTATTGAAAAAACTATGTTGTTCTCTTTAATTATTATAAATAAGCTACAAAACTACACACCGATAGTCCACTTGGAATGGAACAAATTTCGACCCACAAATTAAAGTGCTACAAACTACACACCGAGGGGCCCACATGTCATGAAACAAATTTGGACCCATATACAAATTAAAAAATAAAGGACGAGGATCGAACATGCGACCGGGCCTTCAAGCCGCACGTCAATAGGCAACATACATAGAATAGCAATGTTTGTTGTACCCCCTTTGTTCACATAAAGTTTTTATATTACCACAGCCTAATTAATGGATAACATGTAATATTATTTTTAGTACTATTTGCCTTCACTTACTGGTGGGTTCCATGTGTGCTCTCTCTCTCCTCCCCTTCTGCGTTTAGACGCACGGGCAAACAGGAAGAACTCGCGGGCGATGTTGCCGTTGACCATATCTGGACGCGTTCACAAGTCACGGCACCAGTTTCACGTACTAGCAGCACTAGTCAGTGTGTACGTGCAATGCACGTTAATTTGGAAGTATATTAAGTGCATGCGGATATTAACTACTAGGATATTATCTGCGTGTTGTCATGTGATTAGCACTATTTTTGGCATGAAATTAACTGCACACTAAACGTGTTGAGCGCTCGACATTGAAGCAGTCTAGGTCGTTGGATGACAAGGAATACATGTGGCTTGATGATGTTTTATATTTAATTTGATACGGCTCTAGCAAAACATTCAATCGATCAAACCATACATTTTGTTCAGTCTGACTCCGACTTTAAATTATACGACGATCGATATAAAATAAACGGAAATGATAAACGTTCGGATTTTAAGCATGGCAATCCGAACGTTTTTCATGGCAAATTTAGATTACGCGGCGGCGGCGGGAGCGTCTCGCGGTGGGAAGCGGCTCCTCTACCATGCTCTGTGTGTCGTCGGGCCACTGACCGATGGCGACGGCGGCGTCTTGCGCCGTTGTTGGCGTACTCCTGGACGTTGGCCTAGCTTCAAGGAAGGCCAAAATGTTCTGGACATCGGAGCGAGTCAACTGGCGGGAGGAGGCGACTGGCGTTGGTGCAAGGAAGCGGTCGACGGCGGCCATCCATGCCGCTGAGGGGGGCACTGGCACCCACGCGGGGACAGGCGCTGTCAACGGCGCGACGGAGACATTCGTGTGCACGGGCACCGGCACGGGCGCGCACGTCAGTGCACGCACAAGCGCATGCGCTGGCAGGTGCACGGGCACCGACACGAGCGTGCGCGTCAGTGCACGCGCAGGCGCATGCGCTGGCAGGTGCACGGGTGCGTGAAAGTCGGCGGGGACCTCGTGGAACCCCGTGGGATCAAGCTCGGCCACAATGTGCGGCTCCCAGCCCATCAATGCCACGGGGATGGGCGCTGGCGCAGTCGGGGCGACGGGGGCCGGAACGGGAGCGGGGACAGGCGCGGCGTCTTCCCGCAAGGCCAGTTCAAGCTCGTCCCAAAGCTCCTTATGTTCTTGAGACTCCGGCTGGGTGTCTTCCTCAAGAAACTGGAACACTAAGGGCAGACCATCATGATGCGACATGGCGTACGTTTAGGTCAGGCTAGTTGGAGGTAGACGACAGGAGAATCGGAGACGAAGAGAGAGGATTGTAGCGATACCGGGTAGTGCGGGGTTGATTTTAAACTGCAGCGCCGGCGACATTAGAAGTGGGAGCAGTTGGGACGACGGTGGGCGGTGGAGCCTGGTCAAAGCGCTCGCCTCCCGGTGAGCCTGCACAACGGTCTGCTCGCACGCCTCCCTGACAGCCGGCGCAGCGGTCTGCTCGCACGCCTCTCGCAGACTCA
Organism: Aegilops tauschii subsp. strangulata; assembly: GCF_002575655.3. Lineage (NCBI taxonomy): Eukaryota > Viridiplantae > Streptophyta > Magnoliopsida > Poales > Poaceae > Aegilops > Aegilops tauschii. Next base: position 364,108,434 of record NC_053035.3, on the reverse strand, counting down.
CACGCTTGCTCGGACGACACCTGCCGATGAGAAGCGGGGACTCATGGCGGCACGTAAACGCCCACGGTTTCAATAGTGAAAGCGTTCGCCTTAACGTGACAGGTCTTTGTTCCAAAATACCTTGGCTCTTCATTTGTGCAACTTGTCATAAGCAGCTTGTCTCAAATTGAAGAAAAAACTTACGAAGTAATATTTGTGCCATATCATGTGACCATGCTTAGTTTCAAGACTTTATGCTCACTTTTGGATTTTCTGAAATTTAAGATCCAGGATTCGAAACAATATCATAACCTGCATCATGCAATAAATTTTCAAGCCATACATCTGTCCTGTTGTATTTCTTAAGAAAGGATTTGGTCAAACATTTTGCTTAGTTAGACTTCAAACAAGTTATATATGCAGAGTAAAAGGATAATCCCTCCGTACCAGTGCATTGCCTGATATATTAACTCAAGTACTAGGCACGAACAAACGGGCTCAATTCTGTGCTCATCCTGGTGTAGTAGTAGTAGTACTAGGCAATGCAGTTGATGGGTGACCTTGACGAGCGGCAACCGAGGGAATTGAACCGTGCTCGGCACGGTAGGTAACGTTGTCTAGTTACTAAAACATCCCTCCATTGTTCATCGGTAGTCATTATGGACCGGGGACATGAGGGGAATTTCCTAGGGCTGGAATTCTGGCCGCCAGATATTTCGATTTGAAACGCTGAGGCTCGACTGGTTGGGGTGGCCTAATGGGCGTACCACACACGCCACCGAAGGACACGAGCCCGGTGTTTTTTAGGATCAACACGAGCCAAGGTCTGGCTGGTACGCCGTTGGGTCCTACCACTCGAGAATACGAAAGGAACCTTTTAAATTGCCGAACGAATCTATGTGTATTACAATACCCGTATTTTCCTTGCAAATACTAATCTCAACGTGGTAATTGATTTATGACGAGTTGTTGAATTAGAGTGAGTTTGTGATATAGTGATCTCAACGTGGATTTCACATTTCGTGGTATCCCTAGTAAGTTTTCCAATGCAAATTCAAATTTAAAAGATGAACAATATGGAGGTGAGAAAACTTTGTATGTATCAAGCATATGACCACACACACACACACACAGACACACACGCACGAACACAACAACAATCCAATAAGTATAGTGCATCTAGTTTTCCAAACCATGCATGTATGACACGAATTCAAAAATACTCCTTCTATTCCTAAATATTAGTCTTTTAGAGAGTTCAACAGGTGACTACATACGGAGCAAAATGACTGAATCTAGACTCTAAAATATGTCTATATACATCTGTATGTGCCAGTCCATTTGAAGCCTCTAAAAAGACTAATATTTAGGAACGAAGGGAGTAAAATGTAAGACATCCATGGTCCTCAGTTCAATATTTAAAATGAACATGAAACTGAAACATGAATATTAAGTCTAGTACTACAGTACATGCAAATGTTGTGTTTAGGCGGACCTATGATTGTCGGGGGTCAACTCCTCGACCTTAGATAAAATTGTGGAGCTCTGTTTAGGGTTGTTTAAATTATATTTGTCCCCACCCTCCCAACCACCGATTGGTTGTGCACCCCCACCCCTCCTCCCCGGGAGAATATCATGTGCCCCCATACCTTAGATGCTATATGCCGATATGAGTTGCTTGGAGCTTGTAGATCTGAGATATAGCAGCTCACATGATGTGTCTTAATATTTTTGCAGGAAACCTTGATGAGTTTGAGAATTGCACACAATTTGTACAAAAACTACTTAGATGCCCTTTGATCCCATATCCAACGACCTCGAAGCTCGTACCACCGTAGCATCTAAGATGAAGGAGGACATCATATTCTCCTGTATGTAAGAATATCATGTGCTACCACACCTTAGATGCTTTGGTGATACAAGCTCTTCGGAGGCGTTGGATTTGTGACCCAACACCTCCTCGGTGGTTCGAATGGTTTTTTGCAGAAAAGCCCCAAAAGAGTTTGGCCACTGCTTACAAGCACAAAGACTGCTCAGATGCCATTGGATCTCAGATCAAACAACCTCCAAGATCGTAACACCATAGCATCCAAGCTGCGATAGCACCTTATGTTTTCTCGCACGGGAGAGTATGAGGTGCTCCCGCACTGTAGATTCTATGGTGATACGAGTTCACTGAGATCTAACAGCCTACAGTAGGAGGTTTGAATGTTTTTGCAATATACAGCTGATAGAGTTCGGGAAATGCGCAGAAAGTACAAGTACTACGCATGTGCCATCTGATCACTGATCATACGACCTAGATGCTCATATCCCCGTAGCGGGTAATTAAGCTACGGGGAGCACCTAATATGAGCACCGGGGAGCCGTTGGATCAAAGATGCAGCGGCACACACGAGGCCTGAATGTTTTATTTGCAAAAAAACCTTTGGAGAGTTTGGAAATTGCGCATAATTACAAAGACTACTCCCAAGCCATTGGATCTCACTTCCAACGGTGTAAAAACTCGTATCACCACAGTATCTAAGCTGCGGGGTGGATGTGATATTCTATGCCGCTGTCATTTTTGTTCGTAAACTTGCAAAATATGTGTAACTCGTGATGTTACTTGTCTAACCGCGCAAAGTGTTTGTTAAAAAAAAACCATCCTACACTGAAATATCGGAACAACACACGGGGGTCCCACTTGTCATTAATCAAATTTGGACCTAAAACTAACAAATTTGAAAGACGAGATTCGAACTGGCAACCTGGACTACAAAGCGTAAGTCGATAGCCTGAAAAAACGAACGGTTGTTGGCTTTGTCCCATAACTTGATTTTATACAGTACTTGCGTTGAGTAGAGTAGAGGGAGTGCCTCGTCAACACGTGCATCACCGTTGTCTCACTTACTGGTGGGTCCTAGGTCTGCGATCTCAATCTCTCTTCTCTCCATCATCTAATCTTTGCACGGGCACAAACGAAGAGCGGCGCTAGCTTGCCGTGGTGTTATTACAACTAAAAAAAGCTTGGAAAATAGAAGAATCGCCTAGAACAAGAGATGTTGTGGCTGGTCGAGACGGAGCTAACCACATCTATCCTCCGTGCCACGTTTGCATGATGAAGCTGTGTGGCTAGTGGGGTGTTTTCGACCGACTGGCTGGGTCCCGAGGTCGAACCGTAGGTAGTACGTCTGATACAATATATTTTTACACGCACATTTTTTCCTCTGTGCCGAGACGTGGCACACCCTACAGCGGTTTCGGGGTCCTCCCGGGTGGTGCACGCATATATTCTTCCTGACGTGGGATGCCCTACCGCGCATTTTCTGGGTTCTCCTCGGTCGTAGCACCGAAGCAAGTAAATGAGTCATGAAATCACGAAAGACCACCTTTCCCGCCGAGTACATCAGTGAAGCACGGTGGCTAGATAGTTGGGCTAGTTCGACCGATTAGCTAGGCCGCCGCCACATTTGTTTTTTCACCCCTTTTTTTATCTACTTGCCCGCAGGTAAATTTAAATATCCACCGCGTCGTTGCTCTGGTGTTTTGGTGCGGCAGGATTTTGAATTTTTTGATTGACGGGAGCGGGCGCGGCAGGATTTTTAATTTTTTGATTGACAGGAGCAGGCGCGGCAGCAATTAGTCACGATGACTCCGCCTGTAAAAACCCACTGCTCCCTGATGTGAGAAGTCGTCGACTGGTGTTTTACCGTGGTGAAAACCAAAAGATTCCCCGCTCCCTCCGCCTTCCCGTAGATTGCATTGCCTTTCAGCCGTTTCGCACCCTTTGCTTCCTCTCCCCATTGCTTCTACCTGGTGCCATGGCGGCGCAGCAGATCACAGAGTCCGAGGTGAGGCGCCTGACATAGGAGCTCCATGCCAAGGATGCGGAGCTCAGGGCCAAGGACGTGGAGCTCCGCGAGCTCAAGGAGGAGAGGAGTGCCATGCTCCTCCTTTATGTGCAGGAGTTCACGGAGCTTCAAAAGCGGCAGACGTCCACCACAAAGATGCTCGAGGCGTCGGCGGCGTTGCTGCAGAAAGCGGGAGATACGATAGGCCGTCAGGGGAGCCGGCTGGAGCGCGAGTGGGCCGATCGTGACGAGGTCCAGGATCGCCTCAGCCACTTGGTGAACCAAGTTTCCACGCACGTGTTGCGGATGCGCGATGCCTACCGTCGTGCCAGCGCGACGATGCCGGCCGTCGGGCTAAACCCGTTTGACCACCCGGTCGACTTCAATGAGCTGCGGCTTCCTGACCTGGTCTCCTTCTTCACCTATATCTTCGAGGATCTGAGCCGTGTCCGCGCGATGGTGGGGGCTGAGCTGGACAAGGAGGGGTTGCGGGCTGCCGTCGCCGTTGCCGGGCGAATCCTTTCAGGGCTCCGTCGCCGGAATCCATTCGTGCCATTGGACGCCGTCTTTGACGAGCTGGCTCCCGTCGACCGGGAGCGGGCTCTACGGGCGGTTGCACCCTGCATCACCAACGTCGTGCGCCTCGAGAAGCAGAGGGGCCTCGGTGGTGTTTAGGCGCCCTCTGCATGGGCATGTCCATGTCTCGGCGCAACATGACCGTTGGATCAAACTCAGACGGTGCAGATCAGTCACTGTAGCACAAAGCGTGTGGGTGTGTTTGGTTGCATTCTCATCTCAATATAGTTGTTTCCTCTTCGTGTATTTTTGTCAACCTACTAGTGTGGACTCATGCACCCTTCATGCACTCTGCCAAACACCCAAAAGTGGGTCGAGAAGGGAACTTTTGCTCCCATCCTGTGCACCCTTCATACACCCTGCCTAACACTATTCGTGCTTCATATGGTTCATGTTTCATGGAGTACTGTAGCACCGTACTCTCCATGCGCTGTGGACCTAGTTCTGTTAACATTGATCTCACCGTTCATTCTCGACCGGACAGTCGAAAAAGCGGTACTATGTTACATATAGGAGTAGTTGACATGCGCACAACATCATTTGTGTAGTACTAGATTGTGTAGGAGCCTCGTCATATCTTACTACACTAGCAACAAGATTGTGTAGTACTGACGTATGAACCACTGCACATGCCTAGTAGTAGGAACACTGTGTATGTTCAAGTGGCTGCCGTGTTTCGCACTCCTCCGTCGTAAGTGGAAACGCTTGCTGTAATCATTTTTTCTTTAGAAAAATAGTGGACACGCTCTACCGTGCGGATCCTCCTCCAGCCATGCACTAAATTACTCACTTTCCCCGACGTGTGGGACAGCCAGCACCTGGGTCCACCATCCATGCACTAAATTACTCCGTAGTAGAGTGACGGTAGACTACCCCGATCGAACCGCCACAGTAATGCCCAATGAGCCATCAAATCACAAAACCCCCTCCTTTCTAGCAGTAAGTTGGACGGACGAAGCAACCATCATTTCACTCTTCTCTCTCAGCTTCCTCTCTTGAAGAAAACCCCCACTCGCTTCGCTTCTCCCTCATCTCGTTCCTCCTTTCACTCTTCTCTCTCAGCTTCCTCTCTTGGATGGACGCCGGAGCACCGGCCGACGTGATGTCTATGGCTCTGGCCAAAACCATCGAGGCTCATGGTACGAAGAAGCGCAAGCACCCCGCCGAGCTACCGCAGACAAGCTCAAAGCCATCGCCCTGTCCAAGGCCCCCTCTCCGGGATCCCTCATTAAGCAAGTCCAGGTAATGTCTCTTGTTGACGATCTTTTTCTCGATCTTGATAGTGTTTTTTCATCTAACACGCAGTACTAGTACTGGTAGTACATCTTTTTGGGTGATCTTGCATGTGATTTTAGTGTGCCAAATGACGGTTCTAAATTCCTCTTTTGACCAAAACATGCGAGAGGTTGACACTGATTTCTTATAGATTACTTTCAACTACTCCCTCTGTCCCAAATTTCTTGTCTTAGATTTGTCTAGATACGAATGTATCTAATACTAAAATGTGACTTGATACATCCGTATCTAGACAAATCTAAGACAAGAATTTTGGGACGGAGGGAGTACTTTATGAACATCAATGCTACCTTTTAAGAGGGTATATTTGCCTCAGTAACTTGTGTTATGGATATTGCATGTAATCCCTCTGCTCTCATGCCTTTGAAGACATGTTCTAGTCTCTTTGTTCACTCATTTCTGTGCGTATATGTAGTCATATATGGAGTATAATATCGAAAATCATCTTATGTTTCTGAACGGAGGTAGTAATAAAATATGGTTTCTGTTTGAATTAGAACCAGGTCCGCGGTCGAGATGAAGTTCTCAAAGTCATGCCGTGTGAACTGGAAGACCTGATGATGAGTTCTACTGCTGAACTATCCAGCTGCTGTGTCCTTGTCGCCACGTGTCCTGAACTAGTGTTTTCCTGTAGCATTGTTGTCAGGCGTGTTCTTGAGGCTGTACTTGACCACCACAATTTCCTGGTTGTGCCTTCGATTACGAAGGGTGTGGTTCTTGTAAAGCTTCCCAGCAAATCTGATGCGGCCTGTCTTCATCATCATGTTTATGAGTGGAAAGACCACTCTGTTAGGTTCTCCAAGGTTGACAAGATGGTGATAGTGCATGTAGACATCTCACACGAAGTCCATGGCCTAGTCAGTTATGCGGGGTTCATCCCGTAGGTTGGTGGCAAGAAATAGTCTGCAGAGTTTAGTTAGTGCAACTTTGCTTGTCTGTAGTAAGTACTATTGTTCAGTACTTGATTTGTGTTTGTGAACCATGTATTGTTTATTAGTACTGCCGCTTTTGGTGTGTGAACGGTCTATGTTAATGTCTATCCACTCAATTCCGTCTGTATATTTTGAAGTATCCAGATCATATTTTTTGTGAGGACGGTTTATCAATTATGGTTACTGTGGCACCCAAGTTTTTATTTGGATTTTTTTTGAAAAGATTTTATTTGACTTGAGGGGAGTGATTTAAAATTTTTTCTTCAAGAGAACTCTCCCTCTCATATATTTTCTTTATGGCAAAAATTTTATTTGGATTCACCCAAGATCTGCCTTTGACCTTGGGAGTTCTTGCTCTTCATTTGGACTCAAGACAAAATGTTTTTTTTTCATTTGGGAAAAGAACTTTTGAAAACCTTTTTCTGAATTTGCACTATGGCTTTTGGAAGGTACTTTGCCACTTTCAACTATTCCTTCTTGCCATGGCATAAGTGCAAATCCTCTCTCCTAAACACTCCCTCACCTCTGGACCATGATTTACATCAAATCCAGCAAGTTGAACCTCCCCATGTATTTATTTTCCATTCAAATTCTATTCAAATATTTTCTGCCTTCTATTCTACCTCTTGGAGATTTACAAAGGAACTCCATTTTCTGTTTGGACTTTTACCACCAAACTTCTTTCCCCTCCTAGTCCTTTGAACCCTCAACCTAGAACCATGAAGATCCACTGGTCTCCAGTTCAAAATTTTCAAACTACATCAGCTGCAAGTTTGGACCAGATTTGGCGAATTTGGTGAAATTCATTCAAAACCTTCTCCAAAAATTCCAACTAAATTCATGCAGCCCCTGGGTGCTTTGAGTGGTCATCTCACCAAGTTACAGCTCCAGCAAAATTTACCTCTTTACCAAAACCTACTGTCGAACACCTGCAATGCATGGTCACTGTCAAGTTTCAGTAACTTCAGAGTTTCAGTTCAGTGCTTGCTGTCGTTTTCTTCAGAAACGGGCATCGATCTCGCCAGTACCGCCGCGTCGCCTTGCTCCTCGTCCTCGCCCACTTGTTCCTGCACCGCACGAGCGCCTGGCACCTTGCGGGTGTCGGCGACGGGCAGCAGGAGGTGCGCCGCCCCGTGACCGACGCCGGCGGCGGCTTTGCGGACGCCAGCGGGAGACACGGCGCCGACGACTCCACCCAGCGCCGCCCAAACCACCGGAGCCCGCCGCGTGGGCGTCCAGTCCCCCGAATGCGCTGCCGCTCTCGTCGTGAACCGCAGGGCGCGGAGCGCGCTCTCTGCCGCCGTTGAGCCCGTGCGGTCACCTCACCGTGGGCAGACGCCATTACGCCAGGGCCAGCTCCGTTTAGCTGCAAAACGAGTCCCGTAACATCCACCGATGCTGCCCGACCGCTCAAACCCTCTGCCAACCCACTGCTCCGCCGTAATCGCTCGCTGGAGATTCTCCGTTCATGGCTACCCCGTCGATCTGCCTATAAATAGAGGTCCCGAGCTTCAACTCGAGCACCCACCAGCCCTGCACTTCCTCTAGAGCACGCCTAGCCACTAGAAGAGCCCCGAGGAGGTCTCCTTCCTCGACTCCGGCCGCCGCGACCCGCCACGGGATCCAGCCCGATTCGCCCCCGTGTGTGCTCTGCAGCCTCCATTCTCTTGCCAGTAACTTCACCATGCATCTCTCGTTCTGACCCGCACTTCAATTTGAAGCTTGCAGCCCTCCACCGGAGTTCCCCATCCTCACCCGAGCCGCCGTCCGCCGGAGATAGTGTCGCCGTCGACGTGGTGCTCCCCGTTGGACGAGTCCACCACCCACCGACGCGGAAGAAGACACCAAAGCTCTTGGTACCCTCCATTTCTCCTAACTCGCCGTGGTTCGATGCCGGCGTCCACCGCCGTCTTCGGGCGCCGGCGAGCCTTTTCAAACCTGACATGCGGGCCCCGCGTGTCAGCCTCTGTTCTATTTCCCCGAACCGTTTTCTGTTGACGCCTTCGGGCAAAATACATCTTCTCTCTTGCGCTTGCGCATTTCCAAACGAACCATTTTCTGTTTTCTCAGTTAAAACCCTGGAACTTTTCTGTTTCATTACAGAAAGGTCCCTAGACAGAAACCTTTATAACTTTTTAATAAAAAGGTATTTCTGAGTGATTCTTTTTCTGACGTTTTTAAAATTTTGTCTAGTTTTTTATGGGATTTATTTGGGAAATATTTGGCAAAGTTTCTGTGCATGTGTTGGTTTTCACGTTAGTACCCGTTTCGTGATTGCCGTAGGTTCCGGGAGAGGTGACGGAGCCGCGAACTTCGCCGAGCTAGATTCCGACTTCTCCGAACCAGGCAAGCATGTTTGGACATTTGATATGGCAGAAGTTTTGCATGTTCATGTGAAAGTTTGTGTGTGGCATATGAGTGTCGGTAAATATCTCGTTGCTCGTAAGGCAACGACCCGGTTGTTCCGAAGTTGCGATGACCTCTGATGAGAGGTGGCCTAATCATGTAGTGACATGAAGGGCAGCAAGGTGGTACTGTTGTAGCATGCCAGCCTTGCATCATCCGACTTTCTTCGACGTTAACATGGTTGGAGCCACGTTATCGATCTTTTCCCGCATGTTCCAAAGTTGCGATGACCTTTGATGAGAGGTGGCCTAATCATGTGGTGACATGTAGGGCAGCAAGGTGGTACTGTTGTAGCATGCCAGCCTTGTGTCATCCGACTTTTCCGATGTTAACATGGTTGGAGCCGTGTTATCGTCCCTTCCCCTTTCCATGCTACCACATGTCTCATTGCCAGGATACGGTTTAGTAAGTTGGTAACCTCTTTCCGTGTACACACCAAACAGAGAGGCCGGGATGATGGTACCTTGGCCCAGGATTAAAGCCAGTCATTCGGTCAGGGGGCATGGGTGTTTCCGGTTGGGACCGAGAGGGGGGGCACCCCCTTATAGCGCGCGTATAGAAATTTGATCCCATGCTACGCGAGGTTGTAGCCTCCCCGACTCAAGGTTTTTCTTGAATGTTGCCAAGGGTGATCCCTGGCTTCGGATGGTTGAATTGGGTGTGTACTGGTTAGACGTGTTCCTTCCAGAACACCGTAGACGGAACTAGTCCCCGTGACTACTGAAATCCGTTGGCTGTGGTTAAGTACAAACTCTGCAGAGTCAATTCTTTCCAAATCATCGTATCCATGATCAGTAGTGTATACATTATATCCATATCTATCCATGTGAAAAACTTATCCCCGGTGAACAAGCTCAAGTGGTAAAATCTCAGGTTTTATTGTTATTCCAGTGGATGGACAAGCTTTATTTTGTGTCTCATGCTTGTGATAATTTATGTCTCCGAGCTGTTGTAATAATGAAATGTGATATAAGCCCTTTAGGTGACGTCGCGCAGACGTCCGACTGTGGCGTGTACTCGTTTCTCACTTTCGATATAAGCCCTTTATGTGATGTCGCTCAGACGTCCGACTGCGGCATGCACTGCCTTTACTTTCTGTTATAAGCCCTTTATGTGGTGTCGCCCCGACGCCCGACTGTGGCATTATCATTCCGCATTTTCCACTCGAGGAGTTTTTGAGACACTCGTTTGGCACCTGTATTATTATTCTGCATTTTCCGCTCGAGGAGTCTTTCAGACACTCGTTTGGCACCTGCATTATTATTCCGCATTTTCCGCTCGAGGAGTCTTTCAGACACTCGTTTGGCACCTGTATTATTATTCCGCATTTTCCTCTCGAGGAGTCTTTCAGACACTCGTTTGGCACCCGTATTACTATTCGGCAGTTTCCGCTCGAGGCGTCATTCAGACCCTCGCTTGGCACCCAGTATTTATTATCTCTATGTCTGATCGCACTGGTTAACTTATTCATGTGTTTCATGTTTGCATTTGTTATACCTTATGTCCGAACTGTCTTGCGAGTACTTTCATAGTACTCACCTGGCTTGTTGATTTGGCCAGATGTTGACGAAGGCGATCTCTTGGATGAAGAGTTTGATAGCGCGTCCGATGCCTAGAGGAGTCCCAGTCAGTCCTGCGCGATCCCGGATTTTGGTCACTTGTATTGTATACGCTTCCGCCACCCGCAATAAGTCTTCTCGAGTCTCACTCCGACGCTCGAAGAGCTGTAGTCTTCTGGAGACATATCACTCGCCTCGCGGTGATATCTCCACCATAGTCATTATCGTGAGTTAGTAGTCTGCCACCCTATCCGCCGTATTGTTTTATCGGCGTGCATGTAATAAATTGTTGGGCAGTCTCTGCTCAACTTTGTATTATATTTAGTACTCCTGGTATTTTTTTTCTTCTGTGACCAATGTACTGTCTATCAGTGAGAAGGAATTCTTCCTCGCTGGTCCGTAACAGGGATTGGTTTCTCAATAATTATTTTATTGAAAAACCGGTCGTGACAAGCTTGGTATCAGAGCCAGGCTGACTGTAGGAAGCCACTAGGTGCGACCGCTAATCAGTGATTAGCGTCTTTTGTGCTTCTTCAGCATTTTGCAATTGTAGCTATTTTCTGTTGGTCATCATAAAATTTATGACATGACTACTCAGAATTTTTGCCTACTTTTGTAGATGGCTGGCAACAGCTGTGAGAATCGAGTGTTCACCAACGTGCCCGAGGGGTTTGTCAAGCTCCTCGTCTCCATCACCAAGCTCGCGATCGGGCCAGCAGCTCGCCCGGAGTTCACCCTCTATCAGCACAAGCTCAGTGACGACGTGTCTATGCACCAGGCTGTGGTGCAGTTCAAGGGAGGACGTTCAGCTGCATGCCACTTCCGTTTTGTGGGAAGGGCCATGCCTACGGAGAGGCATGCCATGCAGATGGCTGCCCGGGAGGCGATAGCTCGCCTTCGGGACATCCTTCCTACGATGAAGACTCGTCGCTACCGCTACCTCCCATGCCATGTGCCTTACACCAGCCACTATGCGTTCGCCTGCCATCGGGGAGAGCGAGATGAAGCCATCGAGATGGTTGTGGAGTATCTCAAGGCCCTGGAGGAGTCTTTCGACAACCTCGTAGATGGTCTTGTGGCTGCCCGCATGGACTTAGTCCGGGGCGGTCCTGCCAGCAGGAAGGAGCTTCTCCACACGGCGCCGCCTCTGACATTTGTCTCGTCTTCAGCCTCGTATGCACCGGCCGTTTTGGCCACTGCTCGCCGTCTGCCTACCACTGAGGAGTTCGACCGAGTCATCGCTCCTACTCCAGTCAGAGCCGCACCGCCTGCCGCACGCGCTCTACCGCCAGTCGCCCCCGCACCATCACCGCAGCGCAACGTCGCACGCCAGGAGCCAGCTAGAGAGGAGGAGGTTGATTCTCCTGGACCGCTGAGCCTTGCCCTCGGCAAGGGGAAGGAGATCTTCACCATCTCCGACTGAGAGCACCGAGTAGCCGCGTGTTATGCCTGCTTGTTTGATGTGTTGTTTTTATCTGTACGCTAGTTTGTGTTGGTGTGTTTGCTGCCTTCCGGAGTAGTACGCTAGCTTTTAATAACATGTCAGGATTGTGTACGCACAACCTGAGTGCTGTATCTTGTGTTTGCTTTCGCATGTAAGATTTGTGTTAAGCACTTCTTCTCCGTGAAAATCACTTGTGTTTCTTGAAAACCTTGAAGCCTTTTTGATTATTGCCTTTGCAAGGGTTTTCCTGCGCTACACGGTTTTTCTCATGGGTTTTGCAAATGATACCCCAGACTGGAAAAATGTCTCGCCCTTGGACTCGCTCTATGCCCAATCAGCCAGAAGAGGTTTACGGAACACAGACCAGCAACAATTTCACTCAGGGTCAGTCCAGCCAACAGGACAGCGAAGCGGCACTATCTCAAGTATGCCGTCTCTTCGAGCAAAGCCAGCAACAGCACCAGGAGATGATGAACCATGTCATCAATATGGGAAACCACCGTGAACCCTATCAACCACATTCCAAGTTATCTGAGTTACAGAAGACTCGCCCCTCAACTTTTTCTCACACCGACAGGCCACTGGAAGCCGATGATTGGCTTCGCGAGATTGAAAGGAAACTGATTATCGCTCAATGCTCAGATCATGAGAAGGTGCTTTATGCACCACACTACCTTACTGGAGCAGCCGCAGCATGGTGGGAAAACTTCCTACACATGCACCCCAGGGAACACAACATCACCTGGGAAGAATTCAAGGAAGGCTTCCGTGGGGCACACATTCCCAGGAGCATCCTAAAGATCAAGAAGAGAGAGTTTGATGACCTAAAGCAAAGAGGCATGACCGTCACAGAATACAACGGCCAGTTTACCCAACTGTCTCGTTATGCCTACGACGAGCACATGACAGAAAACAAGAAGATGGAAAAATTCCTGGACGGCCTGGCACCAGCATTAAGATGCCAACTGATTGTACACACCTTTCCGGATTTTAAGACGCTGGTGGACAAGGCCATCACCCTGGAGAATGAGCGCCGTAGTCTGGAAGATATCCGCAAGCGGAAGAGGGACAAGACGACTCTTGCCCGCAGCAACCGAGGCAAGACTGAGGTCCCAAGGACAGACACGAGGAGATCCACGACTACTGAGCCAAGACCCGTCGGACAATTTCATGCCAGAGACAAGGAGTTCACATACCGTCCAGGGGTCACCTGCTATGCTTGTGGTCAACAAGGGCATTATGCTAAACAGTGCCCGAAGCCAAGAGACTCGGCACCCAAGCCGAACAATGGTGGGAACAATCCAGCCCCCAAGCGCAACAACTTCAATCCCAGCAACAACCACAGGAAGGGTCACTTGAACCATGTGACCAGGGAAGAAGCGCAGAATGCCCCAGACATCGTGCTCGGTACGTTCCCTGTCAACACAGTACCTGCCACGGTTTTGTTTGATTCTGGAGCTTCCCATTCGTTCATTTCGAACAGTTTTGTTTCACAACATGGTTTTCCGATACTCCCCTTGGAAAAATCTATGATCATCAAGTCCCCCGGAAATAAGCAAATTGCTCAGGGTTACTGCCAAGGAGTGGTCATTGAGTTCGAAGGACTACCATTCCACGCGAATCTCATCGTGTTGGAAAGTAAAGGACTGGATGTCATTTTAGGAATGGACTGGTTGACCACCAACAAAGGATTCATCGACTGTTTCAATCGGACAGTGATTCTCACTCACCATCACGGCAAGACTATAAGAGTTTCCGCTCAAGAAAGGCCACGATCACATAAACCAAAACTGAACAAGATGGACATCGCAGAATTAAGAAAAGTGCCAGTGGTATGCGAGTTCCCTGATGTGTTCCCGGAAGAACTACCAGGCATGCCACCAGACCGAGAGATCGAATTCAGCATCGAACTAGCACCTGGCACCGCTCCCATTTATAAGAAGCCATATAGAATGGCACCCTCAGAATTGGTGGAGTTAAAGAAGCAGATAAAAGAATTATTGGACAAAGGATTTATTCGAGCCAGCTCCTCACCTTGGGGTTCGCCTGTGTTGTTCGCCAAAAAAAAAGGATGGGACTTTAAGGCTGTGCATAGACTATCGAGCCCTCAATATGGTCACCATCAAAAACAAATATCCGATGCCACGAATAAATGATTTGTTTGACCAGCTCGCACAGGCCAAGGTATTCTCGAAAATTGATTTGCGATCGGGATATCACCAATTGAAGGTACGGACGGAAGATATTCCCAAGACAGCTTTCACTTCCAGATATGGGTTATACGAGTTTACGGTGATGCCGTTTGGACTAACAAACGCCCCCGCATATTTCGTCCACCTCATGAACAAAGTATTCATGAAATTCATGGACAAATTTGTGGTGGTATTCATTGACGACATTCTGGTTTACTCAAGGACACCAGAAGAACACGCTGAGCACCTCAGAATTGTTTTGGGAGAATTGAGGAAACATCAGTTGTACGCCAAATTTAGCAAATGCGAATTTTGGCTAAGAAAAGTTGGTTTCTTGGGCCATATATTGAACCAAGAAGGCGTGGCCGTAGACCCAGAAAAGGTCAAGGCCATACTGGACTGGAAGCCACCCGCGAATGTTACAGATGTACGGAGTTTCCTAGGAATGGCCGGATATTACAGGAGATTTATTGAAGGATTCTCCACTGTGGCAAAACCTATAACACAGTTACTCAAGAAGGACAAGAAATTCGTATGGACGGAAGCATGTGAGTAGAGCTTCCAAGAACTCAAGAAGAAGCTAACAACCGCACCAGTCTTAACCGTACCAGACATACACAAGAGCTTTGAGGTGTATTGTGACGCGTCCCGAAAAGGTCTCGGATGTGTGCTAATGCAGGATGGCAAAGTTGTCGCATATGCCTCCAGACAGCTGCGAAAACATGAGGAAAATTACCCAACACACGACTTGGAACTAGCAGCAGTTATACATGCACTCAAGGAGTGGAGGCACTTTCTGTTGGGAAATCGCTGTGAAATATATCAGACCATAAGAGCCTCAAATATATTTTCACACAGCCAGAGCTGAATTTACGCCAACGACGCTGGTTGGAACTGGTCAAGGACTATGACGTCGGTATTCACTACCACCCAGGGAAGGCAAATGTAGTGGCCGATGCCCTTAGTCGAAACCCCAGCCCGGACAGTGACGGTCAGCAAAGTTTGAGGCCTGAGTTTCAGCGAGAGTTCACTCGGCTCAACATGATGTTAGTCTCTGAGGGCACCATATCGAGCCTGGAGATACAACCCACCCTAGTGGAACAAATCAAGAAGGCCCAACAGGGACACCCCAGTATCGAAGGCATAAAGAAGAAAAGGAACCGTAGTAAGACTTCAGAATTCGTCACGGACAGTGAAGGAACATTATGGTACCGGGACAGGCTTTGCGTACCTAACATTGAGGAACTCAAGCAACAGATCTTGACGGAAAGCCACACCGCCCCATACTCGATCCATCCTGGAGGAACCAAAATGTGCAAGGACATCCAGGAAAGATTTTGGTGGCACGGTATGAAAAGAGATATAGCCACATTCATTGCTTGTTGCGATTCATGTCAACGCATCAAGGCCGAGCACCAAAAGCCAGCAGGGCTACTCCAGCCTAACAGGATACCGGAGTGGAAATGGGATGAAATCGGAATGGACTTCATTGTCGGATTACCCTGATCGCAACGCGGAAATGACGCCATATGGGTCATCACAGACCGACTAACCAAGGTTGCACACTTCATTCCCGTGAAGACTACCTACTCCACACAAAGGCTGGCAAAACTCTATCTCTCCCGTATAGTTTGCTTGCACGGAGTCCAAAAGACTATAATATCTGACCGAGGCACCCAATTTGTCTCCAAATTTTGGGAACACCTACAACAAGCTCTGGGCACACAACTGGCTTTCAGTACAGCATACCACCCTCAGACAGATGGACAAACAGAGCGTGTAAACCAAATCCTAGAGGATATGCTAAGAGCCTGTGTACTCACCTATGGATCCAGTTGGGAAGAGAGTTTGCCCTATGCCGAATTTGCGTACAACAACAGTTACCAAGCCAGCTTACAAATGGCACCCTTTGAAGCATTGTACGGACGGAGGTGTCGTACCCCATTGAATTGGTCAGAAACAGGTGACAGCCGTATCTTCGGCCCAGATATGCTTAAGGAGGCCGAGGAAAAAGTTAAACAAATCAGGGACAGACTCAAGACAGCAAAGAGCCGACAAAAGAGCTACTATGATCAGAAGCATCGTGAGGTCAGCTTTGAACCTGGTGATTCCGTATACCTCCGAGTATCTCCTATGAGGGGTCTGCAACGGTTCAAAATAAAGGGGAAACTAGCCCCAAGATTTATTGGACCATTTTGTGTGAAGGCACGAAGAGGCACGGTAGCCTACCAGCTAGACCTGCCCAAGGAGCTGTCAGACGTCCATGACGTATTCCACGTCTCGCAGTTGAGGAAATGTGTAAGCAACCCAGAAATACATGTACCTCATGAGGACACTGATATACAACCAGATCTCACCTACAGAGAAAGGCCAGTAAAGATTTTAGAAGAGTCTGAACGGAGGACCCGTCAGAAAACGACAAAGTTTTTCAGGGTTCAGTGGAGCAACCACACTGAGGATGAAGCTACATGGGAAAGGGAGGATTTCCTTCGAGTAGAGTATCCATATCTATTTGAGGATCAGTAGAAATCTCGAGGACGAGATTTTTCCTAAGGGGGTAGGTGTTGTGGCACCCAAGTTTTTATTTGGATTTTTTTTGAAAAGATTTTATTTGACTTGAGGGGAGTGATTTAAAATTTTTTCTTCAAGAGAACTCTCCCTCTCATATATTTTCTTTATGGCAAAAATTTTATTTGGATTCACCCAAGATCTGCCTTTGACCTTGGGAGTTCTTGCCCTTCATTTGGACTCAAGACAAAATGTTTTTTTTCATTTGGGAAAAGAACTTTTGAAAACCTTTTTCTTAATTTGCACTATGGCTTTTGGAAGGTACTTTGCCACTTTCAACTATTCCTTGTTGCCATGGCATAAGTGCAAATCCTCTCTCCTAAACACTCCCTCACCTCTGGATCATGATTTACATCAAATCCAGCAAGTTGAACCTCCCCATGTATTTATTTTCCATTCAAATTCTATTCAAATATTTTCTGCCTTCTATTCTACCTCTTGGAGATTTACAAAGGAACTCCATTTTCTGTTTGGACTTTTACCACCAAACTTCTTTCCCCTCCTAGTCCTTTGAACCCTCAACCTAGAACCATGAAGATCCACTAGTCTCCAGTTCAAAATTTTCAAACTACATCAGCTGCAAGTTTGGACCAGATTTGGCAAATTTGGTGAAATTCATTCAAAACCTTCTCCAAAAATTCAAAATAAATTCATGCAGCCCCTGGGTGCTTTGAGTGGTCATCTCACCAAGTTACAGCTCCAGCAAAATTTACCTCTTTACCAAAACCTACTGTCGAACACCTGCAATGCATGGTCACTGTCAAGTTTCAGTAACTTCAGAGTTTCAGTTCAGTGCTTGCTGTCGTTTTCTTCAGAAACGGGCATCGATCTCGCCAGTACCGCCGCGTCGCCTTGCTCCTCGTCCTCGCCCACTTGTTCCTGCACCGCACGAGCGCCTGGCACCTTGCGGGCGTCGGCGACGGGCAGCAGGAGGTGCGCCGCCCCGTGACCGACGCCGGCGGCGGCTTTGCGGACGCCAGCGGGAGACACGGCGCCGACGACTCCACCCAGCGCCGCCCAAACCACCGGAGCCCGCCGGGTGGCCGTCCACTCCCCCGAATGCGCTGCCGCTCTCGTCGTGAACCGCAGGGCGCGGAGCGCGCTCTCTGCCGCCGTTGAGCCCGTGCGGTCACCTCAGCGTGGGCAGACGCCATTACGCCAGGGCCAGCTCCGTTTAGCTGCAAAACGAGTCCCGTAACATCCACCGATGCTGCCCGACCGCTCAAACCCTCTGCCAACCCACTGCTCCGCCGTAATCGCTCGCTGGAGATTCTCCGTTCATGGCTACCCCGTCGATCTGCCTATAAATAGAGGTCCCGAGCTTCAACTCGAGCACCCACCAGCCCTGCACTTCCTCTAGAGCACGCCTAGCCACTGGAAGAGCCCCGAGGAGGTCTCCTTCCGCGACTCCGGCCGCCGCGACCCGCCATGGGATCCAGCCCGATTCGCCCCCGTGTGTGCTCCGCAGCCTCCATTCTCTTGCCAGTAACTTCACCATGCATCTCTCGTTCTGACCCGCACTTCAATTTGAAGCTTGCAGCCCTCCACCGGAGTTCCCCATCCTCACCCGAGCCGCCGTCTGCCGGAGATAGTGTCGCCGTCGACGTGGTGCTCCCCGTTGGACGAGTCCACCACCCACCGACGCGGAAGAAGACACCGAAGCTCTTGGTACCCTCCGTTTCTCCTAACTCGCCGTGGTTCGACGGGCGTCCACCGCCGTCTTCGGGCGCCGGCGAGCCTTTTCAAACCTGACATGCGGGCCCCGCGTGTCAGCCTCTGTTCTATTTCCCCGAACCATTTTCTGTTGACGCCTTCGGGCAAAATACGTCTTCTCTCTTGCGCTTGCGCATTTCCAAACGAACCGTTTTCTGTTTTCTCAGTTAAAACCCTGGAACTTTTCCGTTTCATTACAGAAAGGTCCCTGGACAGAAACCTTTATAACTTTTTAATAAAAAGGTATTTTTGAGTGATTCTTTTTCTGGCGTTCTTACAATTTTGTCTAGTTTTTTATGGGATTTATTTGGGAAATATTTGGCAAAGTTTCTGTGCATGTGTTTGTTTTCACGTTAGTACCCGTTTCGTGATTGCCGT
This sequence comes from Aegilops tauschii subsp. strangulata, assembly GCF_002575655.3. NCBI lineage: Eukaryota > Viridiplantae > Streptophyta > Magnoliopsida > Poales > Poaceae > Aegilops > Aegilops tauschii. The sequence continues at coordinate 364,089,558 of NC_053035.3, read as the reverse complement.
AGGTTCCGGGAGAGGTGACGGAGCCGCGAACTTCGCCGAGCTAGATTCCGACTTCTCCGAACCAGGCAAGCATGTTTGGACATTTGATATGGCAGAAGTTTTGCATGTTCATGTGAAAGTTTGTGTGTGGCATATGAGTGTCGGTAAATATCTCGTTGCTCGTAAGGCAACGACCCGGTTGTTCCGAAGTTGCGATGACCTCTGATGAGAGGTGGCCTAATCATGTAGTGACATGAAGGGCAGCAAGGTGGTACTGTTGTAGCATGCCAGCCTTGCATCATCCGACTTTCTTCGACGTTAACATGGTTGGAGCCACGTTATCGATCTTTTCCCGCATGTTCCAAAGTTGCGATGACCTTTGATGAGAGGTGGCCTAATCATGTGGTGACATGAAGGGCAGCAAGGTGGTACTGTTGTAGCATGCCAGCCTTGTGTCATCCGACTTTTCCGATGTTAACATGGTTGGAGCCGTGTTATCGTCCCTTCCCCTTTCCATGCTACCACATGTCTCATTGCCAGGATACGGTTTAGTAAGTTGGTAACCTCTTTCCGTGTACACACCAAACAGAGAGGCCGGGATGATGGTACCTTGGCCCAGGATTAAAGCCAGTCATTCGGTCAGGGGGCATGGGTGTTTCCGGTTGGGACCGAGAGGGGGGGCACCCCCTTATAGCGCGCGTATAGAAATTTGATCCCATGCTACGCGAGGTTGTAGCCTCCCCGACTCAAGGTTTTTCTTGAATGTTGCCAAGGGTGATCCCTGGCTTCGGATGGTTGAATTGGGTGTGTACTGGTTAGACGTGTTCCTTCCAGAACACCGTAGACGGAACTAGTCCCCGTGACTACTGAAATCCGTTGGCTGTGGTTAAGTACAAACTCTGCAGAGTCAATTCTTTCCAAATCATCGTATCCATGATCAGTAGTGTATACATTATATCCATATCTGTCCATGTGAAAAACTTATCCCCGGTGAACAAGCTCAAGTGGTAAAATCTCAGGTTTTATTGTTATTCCAGTGGATGGACAAGCTTTATTTTGTGTCTCATGCTTGTGATAATTTATGTCTCCGAGCTGTTGTAATAATGAAATGTGATATAAGCCCTTTAGGTGACGTCGCGCAGACGTCCGACTGTGGCGTGTACTCGTTTCTCACTTTCGATATAAGCCCTTTATGTGATGTCGCTCAGACGTCCGACTGCGGCATGCACTGCCTTTACTTTCTGTTATAAGCCCTTTATGTGGTGTCGCCCCGACGCCCGACTGTGGCATTATCATTCCGCATTTTCCACTCGAGGAGTCTTTCAGACACTCGTTTGGCACTTGTATTATTATTCCGCATTTTCCGCTCGAGGAGTCTTTCAGACACTCGTTTGGCACCTGCATTATTATTCCGCATTTTCCGCTCGAGGAGTCTTTCAGACACTCGTTTGGCACCTGTATTATTATTCCGCATTTTCCTCTCGAGGAGTCTTTCAGACACTCGTTTGGCACCCGTATTACTATTCGGCAGTTTCCGCTCGAGGCGTCATTCAGACCCTCGCTTGGCACCCAGTATTTATTATCTCTATGTCTGATCGCACTGGTTAACTTATTCATGTGTTTCATGTTTGCATTTGTTATACCTTATGTCCGAACTGTCTTGCGAGTACTTTCATAGTACTCACCTGGCTTGTTGATTTGGCCAGATGTTGACGAAGGCGATCTCTTGGATGAAGAGTTTGATAGCGCGTCCGATGCCTAGAGGAGTCCCAGTCAGTCCTGCGCGATCCCGGATTTTGGTCACTTGTATTGTATACGCTTCCGCCACCCGCAATAAGTCTTCTCGAGTCTCACTCCGACGCTCGAAGAGCTGTAGTCTTCTGGAGACATATCACTCGCCTCGCGGTGATATCTCCACCATAGTCATTATCGTGAGTTAGTAGTCTGCCACCCTATCCGCCGTATTGTTTTATCGGCGTGCATGTAATAAATTGTTGGGCAGTCTCTGCTCAACTTTGTATTATATTTAGTACTCCTGGTATTTTTTTTCTTCTGTGACCAATGTACTGTCTATCAGTGAGAAGGAATTCTTCCTCGCTGGTCCGTAACAGGGATTGGTTTCTCAATAATTATTTTATTGAAAAACCGGTCGTGACAAGCTTGGTATCAGAGCCAGGCTGACTGTAGGAAGCCACTAGGTGCGACCGCTAATCAGTGATTAGCGTCTTTTGTGCTTCTTCAGCATTTTGCAATTGTAGCTATTTTCTGTTGGTCATCATAAAATTTATGACATGACTACTCAGAATTTTTGCCTACTTTTGTAGATGGCTGGCAACAGCTGTGAGAATCGAGTGTTCACCAACGTGCCCGAGGGGTTTGTCAAGCTCTTCGTCTCCATCACCAAGCTCGCGATCGGGCCAGCAGCTCGCCCGGAGTTCACCCTCTATCAGCACAAGCTCAGTGACGACGTGTCTATGCACCAGGCTGTGGTGCAGTTCAAGGGAGGACGTTCAGCTGCATGCCACTTCCGTTTTGTGGGAAGGGCCATGCCTACGGAGAGGCATGCCATGCAGATGGCTGCCCGGGAGGCGATAGCTCGCCTTCGGGACATCCTTCCTACGATGAAGACTCGTCGCTACCGCTACCTCCCATGCCATGTGCCTTACACCAGCCACTATGCGTTCGCCTGCCATCGGGGAGAGCGAGATGAAGCCATCGAGATGGTTGTGGAGTATCTCAAGGCCCTGGAGGAGTCTTTTGTCTGAGTACAAGCTGAATCCCTATGATGAACTGCAGTTTGGTTTTAAAAAAACGCCACAATTAGTCCTTCTCGCGTTTAAAAGAAATGAAGAAAAAATTGGATCACGGTCACGGATCCTAGTCAAGTTAGAAAGCTGATCATAGCAGACCAGACACGATCGCCGATGTCTCACACAGATCGATCACCGGCAGTTGCTCTAGCACTGACAGCGGCAGTAGCTCAGTCTGATCCAGCTGAGGATTGGGCACCGACCGCGTCAGCGGATCAGTCTGATCTACCAGAGGATCGGGCATCGACACCGGCACCTGCTCCGACACCGGCACCAGCTCTACAAGGAGCACCATCTCCGGCAGCAGCGGCGGCTTCGGCACCTGCACCAACACTTGCACTTGCATCTGCTCCGGCCCGTGCAGTTGCACCGGCAACAGACTGGGCTGCAGTTCGCACTTCATATACCAAAGTCCTTACAAAAACCAACATGTCCACCTTCTTGGTAAGCATTGGCCGCCCAAGTGCTTCGTTCTTTTTCTTTCCATGTTGTTTCACATGATTCACTGTGTTGATCTAACTGTTTGGGTATGTCTTCTTGTTTGCAAACAGAGAATTCCTAGAGCAACGAGGGATTCGTTCAACAATCCGGGCGACCGGGGCCAAGTTTCTCTTACCATGCGCAGCCTTGGTGTGAATGAACCTGCTCAATATACCGTAAGTACAAAGGATGGTCGCATGATGATTGATGCTAAAGGATGGTCAAGGTTCAAATCTAAATCATATCTTGCGGTAGGGGATGATGTCAAAATCAAACTTTCTCGGCAAGGAGAGCTGGTCCAAATCAACTTTGAAATTCTTCAGTAGCAGCACGCAACTGCCGAACTGATCTATCCTCCGAGATATTTTGATGTAATAATTTGGCATGGTGAAACAAGTGTCATGTGTGTATACGTAGTATGATAGTATTATTTATCACATGGTATATCGTTGATAGAATTGCAACTCTGATTGCTGGTTAGGAACTGTCGTTCGATTTCATTCAAATAGCGGTCGTGCTTTATTCAATTTTGTGTAGTCGCCTTGCGACAGCATCTAAAACCAGCACCGTACCGATCGCTTGCAATATGAAAAGCGCAGAGGTAGAACACATGGGCCCCCAAACATGCAGGGTCGGCCTACGGCCCAAAGTCCAGAACCGTGAGCCTATCTGAGTATTGTATTCTCAGCTGAACCCCATAAAAAAAGCTGAACCCCCATAATGCCCGTGCGTTGCAGTGGGAGTATATTGCTCGGCAAGGTGAGCATGTGATATAAAAGATTTGTATATTTCTTTACAGAGGGAGTATCTCTCTGTCAAAAAATATATTTATGTGTAACTAGTTACTCCTGTCTTTCTACTTCCTTTCGCTCATATGTGGGGCAACCGGCAACGGGGTCCACGTGCCATATGCACAAATTAGAGTGCACAACTTGACGGTAGACACACCCCGGTCGTAGCACCGCAGTAATGCCCAATGAGCCGTCAAATCACAACCCCCCCTTTCCAGCTTTAGCAGTAAGCTGGACGGACGAAGCGGCAATATTTCACTGGGCCTGAGTCCCCTTCTCCCTCGTCTGCTTGTTCAGAGAAAACCCCCTCTCGGCGATTGCATAGGGTTTTCTCATGGAGAAACAGGTACGAATTCTTCATCCATCCCCGATAAATCCAAGTCCCTTGGTCGCAGGTAATCCTAGCATGGCAGCCGCCGCCGTTCATGCATTTTTCTTCCTACTGAATCTAGTGTGTTTCATTTGCTGTGCCCAAAGTGCGAGTACCCTACAGGTTTCTGCGCCCTCGGTGAGACGCCACACTTGTTCCTTCTCATCCTAACACAGCATTTTGAAACGCGCACAGTATGTTCCTAGAATCTTATTTTCTATCCGGGAGGGTGGGGGTTTTTTGAACATGCTGTGTTCTCATATTATTTTTCCTGCAGTGTATTATTTGGTCTGCCAGAACACATGTACTCAAGATGCTCGGCCTTGCCATAAATGAATACACTAGTTTAATGGTCACAGTGAAGACAAGCCATGGATATAAGTTCTGAGTTGGGTTCATGAACCAAGAAGATCGCTGCTTTTTTATGGCCGAACTTGGATAAACTTTCTCAAGTGTTACGGACTGAAAGTTGGCGCACGAATGTTGATGGAAATAGCAGAACCTGGTCTCATCTTCACTGCGATCTTCCACCCCGACGTCGTTCCAATTGTTCATCCATGTTAGTTTTGTATCTGGTTCTTGCTTGTTGCCTCGATTACTTCTTAATCCACCTATTCTGTCTAACTAATCACAATTTAACTTTAGAAGTAGCAACGAATGTCTCACAAAGATGCTACTTCTAACTAATATTTTCTTATAATTGGTGGCACGTGTAGGTTTTTTCAGAGTTAAGCAGTCTGCTCATTTGTTAGTCTGTAATAACTCGGCTGTTACTAATGGCACTGAAGTTGACTGGATCGACATCCACAAGTTCCTACACTTTATTGATCGTCTTGAGGTCCTTGTGGGGTGTTTCAATGGTGGAGGGCCATGTGGGATATGTGTGCCACTGCTGCACTCGTTGAACAGGTCCAACTGTGTCGATAAACTTATGGTACGAGCTGTTTTCTGTTATATATGTTGTTCATAAACTATTGCTTATACACAGTTTTATAGCTGTGATCTTCTTGAAATAGGAGCTGCCGAGTTCTATTGTTCCTATACAGATGCCTGACCATGGTCGGGTCAGACTTGCACTTGGTCACAACATGATGTTTATGTCGACCTACTCAATTCCCCTTGGAGGTAAAAAGATACTTATTCATGGGTGGTCTCAAATAATGAAGGCCGGTCCATTTGGAGAATAGGACAGAAGATTATGTTCATGCTTTTCCATGGCTCTAAAGCGAATATCCTGTGTATTGATCACGTTGCGAGACGAAGCCGCTTTCAGAAGGTTGTGGATGCACGGGGTGGCACCTGGGCCTTGTCCTGGGGCTTGGCGGCCTCACCCTTGGTTAACTCTAGGCAAAGTAGCACTGTTTGAGGCGTGCTTTGTATGGTAGAACCTGTATAAGTACTCATACTGCTTTCAGCTTTGGTTGTTAAGTGCCCCTACTGGTTTCAGTTAAGGTTGTTAAGTACTCCTGTTGCTTTTACAGTATGTCGTGTTTCCTCAGTCCTGTCTTCCTCCAGCAGCCAAAACCAAACCAGCGCCGGCGGGGCCGCCTGCTTCCGCCTCCCACGGCTGGCTGCGCCTCAGCGCACGCATCGCCGCCCCACCGTCTCCTAAATCGTTAACGCCGACGTCCTCCGCGCGCTTTGGTGCGCTCGCCACGGCGCCGCCCTCTCGCGTTGTCAACATGATCAACAAACAACAGGAATCGGTAGAAGTACGTGGAGAGGATGACAGTAGGGACCCACCACGTCAGGTATGGAAAAATAAAATGCTTCCTCCTAGTGTTTTCCTGACATCTGGGACCCACGACATTGTGAGCGTATATAGTCAATAGACAAGAGAACAGCACAAGATCGGCTGACACCTGGGACGTAGCTACTCGAGTAGTATTTTTTTTGGTATTGTTGAGACGGAGCAGGGTTTGAACTGGGCTGTGGCCCGTCTAGCCCACGCTTATATTTTATGTTCACCATGTGACCAGCCCAGCTATTTTTTCTTTGTGAAAATGAGCCCAGTTTATTTTTTCTGAAGAATACCCAATCCAGTCCTACTTATTTTTCTACGCCCTGATGGGCTGCAACTCTTTCAAGACGCCTGCAAATCTTGAAAGTAATATGAAATGGGTTGTCAATATAAAAACAGATGACAAATTGGCAATTACTTTATAATTTCTGAATTTTTTCACATTTTCAGATTCCTATTTCACTGGGCATTAACCTAATTTAAATATATCTTCAAAGTACTTTAAATCTGGCTCGACATTTCGGTATTAAAAATAGTTTGGAACCCACAGAAATATGCGAAATTGGGCCTGGCCAACCAAAAAAACGACTGCAATAAATTGCATAAGAAGTTGCCATGAGCTATATATAAATTATTAAAAAAAAGAGGGAGTGGTCTGACTTGTGGGCCTGTTTAGTTGACGCGTATGCAAGATTTTTTTAGTTATTATATACGTCAACAAACGATTCTAGCAGACGTAACCATTGGATGTCAATCCAACGGCCGTCGTGTTTCTTCAATCTCTGATCTCCTTGCTCCAACCACCAAAGCAGCGCCGGCGAGACCGCCTACTCCCGCCTCCCGTGGCCGGCTGTGCTGCCGCGCAGGCCTCAGCGCCCCCTACTACTCCCACCGCTGGCCAGGGCATCCCTCTACTCACCCACACCCCCTGTTATTCTGCGGCGACGGCAGCCTCACACCGCAGCCGAACCGGTGAACCCTCGTACTCCTCCCGCGCGGGCTTCCACTGCCGCGTCTTCCCCGGCTCCGCGTCGTACCCTTCCTAGACCTCGCCGTCATCCACCGCCGTGGTGCTCTCGGCGCGGCGTGGTCAATGTGGTCAACGACCGACTTCCATCGGAAGAGTACTGTACGTGGAGAGGCTGACAGCTGGGTCCACGGCAGCCGCAAGGAAGTGCCTCCTTATTACGCGGAAATTAATTATTCCTCCACCTGACAGCAGGGACCCACCGGACGGGCCACCAGTATTTCGCAAAAAAAAAAACGTTTCCCCCTGACTGCTGGGACCCACAGGACGGGCCACCTTATTTCATGAAAAAAATGTTCCCCCCGCTGTCAGCTCGGACCCACCGGAAGTGCCTCCTTATTACGCACAAAAAATGAATACCCCTGCTAACTGGGACCCACCTTGGTGGGAGGCTGACTTGTGGGCCTACTAAGTTGACTGGGACGGAGGCGTTTGTCAACTTTAGTCAATATATGAACGATTCTAGCTCCAGTGACCGTACGATGTCCATCCAACGGCCGTAGTGCTTCTTCAACCTCTGGTCTTCTTGCTACAGCCGCCCAAAGCAGCACCGGTCGTGCCGGCAGCTCCTGCCGCCCGTGGCCGGCTGTGATGCCGCGGAGGCCTCACCGCCCCCTACTACTCCCACCGCTGGCCAGGCCATCCCTCTACGCACCCACACCCCCCGTTATTCTGCGGCGATGGCACCCTCACACCGCAGCCGAACGAGTGAACCCTCATACTCCTCTACGCGTGGGCATCCACTGCCGCGTCTTCCCCGGCTCCGCGTCATCCCTTCCTAGGCCTCGCCGTCGTCCACCGCCCTGGTGCTCTCGGCACGGCGTGGTCAACATGGTCAAGGAATGGCTTCCATTGTTCATGGACTGTACATGGAGAGGCTGACAGCTGGGTCCACGGCCGCAGCAAGGAAGTGCCTCCTTATTACGCGCAAAATAATTATTCCTCCACCTAACACCGGGGACCCACCGGACGGGCCACCATATTTCGCAAAAAAACGTTTCCCCCTGACTGCTGGGACCCACCAGTTACATCTTCGCACGCAAGGAAGTGCGTCCGAAAAAAAAACCATTCGCTCCCCTGACTGCTGGGACCCACCAGCTACATCTTCGCACGCAAGGAAGTGCGCCCGAAAAAAAGATTCACCCCCTGACTGCTGGGACCCACGAGCTACATCTTCGCATGCAAGGAAGTGCGTCCGGGCAAAACAAAACAAAATGATTCCTCCCTGACTGCTGAGACCCAGCAGCTACACCTTCGCACGCAAGGAAGTGCGTCCGGGCGAAAAAAATAAAACGATTCGCCCCCCTGACTGCTGGAACCCACTAGCTACATCTTCACAGGCAAGGAGGTGCCTGACAGTCGGGACCCACCTGGTCGAAGCGTACGTAGCATTGTCATTCTGGTCGCGAACGTGTACGTACATATATACTGGTCGATGTAGAGGCGCGAATGTGTCGTAGTAGAGGCGCGTACGTGTCGTAGTAGAGGCGCGCACGTAGCATGTACATGTACGTACATCGGCCAGGGTGCAAGAAAGAAAATACGGCCACGTACGTACATACGGGCAGGGTCTCGAACGCCTACTCGCGCATACGTACGGCCAGGGCTCGTGTACATGGCTGGGTCGGAACGGAGAAACAGCGTCGTCGTCGTGTTCATGGGGAGGCAACGGAATGCGTCGTGTTCATCGGGAGGCAACGGAACACATGGGAGCCAACCGGCTGGGTCGGAACGGAATGCGTGGTCGTGTTCATGAGGGCTTGGACGGAACAGGCGATGGAAACGAGGCCTGGCGTACTGCAAAACGGAGGAAACGACCTTGTGTTCGACTGGCCACGTTCGAAACGGGATCCTGTTCATCGGGAGGGGTCTGGCGTACCACAAAACGGAGGAAACGGACCTCCTACGGTCGAAACGGGGGTCCTGTTGATCGGGAGGGGTGTGGCGTACCGGAAAACGGACGAAACGGACCTCCTACGGTCAAAACGGGGGTCCTGTTGATCGGGAGGGGTGTGGCGTACCGCAAAACGGACGAAACGGACCTCCTACAGTCGAAACGGGGGTCCTGTTCATCGGGAGGGGTGTGGCGTACCGCAAAACGGGACTCCACGGGATACTGTTCATCTCCACCGTCGACCTCCTCCAGCCTCCACAGGCTACCCTCAACCTCCTCTAGCCTCCACGGGCTCCTGTTCATCCCGCCTCCACCGCGCGCTACTCCACCGGCTACTGTTCAACCACCCCTCCACGGGCACCCCTCCACCGTCTACTGTTCATCCAGCCCTCCACACCACGGGGTCCTGTTCAACCACCCCTCCACGGGCACCCCTCCACCATCTACTGTTCATCCAGCCCTCCACACCACGGGGTCCTGTTCAACCACCCCTCCACGGGCACCCCTCCACCATCTACTGTTCATCCAACCCTCCACACCACGGGGTCCTGTTCATCCAGAGGCAACGCCACCGCTCACTGTTCATCCACCCCCCTGCAACACTCACTGTTCATCCAATCGATCGGCTTCAGTTAGCAGCAGTAGCGAAGGAATCGCTCGATCGGGTTCAGTTAACAGCCATCGATCGATCGCTCGGGTTCAATAATGCGTAGCCTGCAGTGCTGTCGGGTGGTTGGTGCGACATATGCCAATGGATGGCTTATCATTGTGGGAGCCAATAAGACGTCGCCGGTGCCTCGAAACGGGATGAGGCGAAGACATGCACGCCGACGGATCTTACCCAGGTTCGGGGCTCTCCGAGGAGATAACACCCCTAGTCCTGCTCTGTGGGGTCTCCGCATGATCACTAGATCGAGAATGAGTAGCTACAATCGCTCCTAGAGCTGTTGGGATCAAGGGAGAAGAAGAACAAGGCTAGCTCTTTCTTCTCTCTATCTATGGTGTGTGTGTGCTATGCTTAGAAGCCAACCCTTTGCATGGGTGCTCCGGGGGGTTTATATAGGCCTACCCGCCGGGGGTACAATGGTAATCCGGCGGGGCTCTGGTCCCAGCCGTCAGTGTCTACACTCGCCGGCTTCTCCGCCGGCTGTTGGGCCCCGCCGACTGGTGGGTCCCACCGGCTGCCGGCTTCTCGGTCGACAGGCCGGCCCCACCGCCTAGGGTCTTGTCGGCGGCTGCTTACTGTAGCCTCGCCTCTGATGACGAGGGCTTTGTCGAGGTAAGCGTGGCTACAGTGGACCGCCTCGGGGGCTCTCACTGCAGCCTTACCTCGTCTTGTCTCCTTAATGGGGCTCCTCCTTCGAGGAAGGGAGTAGCCGGCTTCTGGCGGCCGGCTACGCCCTTGGCCGACTGGGAGAGGCCGGGCTGCCTTCACGCTTCTCTCTGGCTGAAGGGGCCCGCCGCCCGCGGGCCATACGGGAGTCTGTCGTGGATGACGTTGAGGCTAGCATGGCTACAGTGCCGAGCCGCACGGGAGACGGCCGTCCCGTACGGCCTCCTGTAGCCATGCCCGCCTCGGGCTTCGGGGGTAGTGGGCCGCACTGTGGCCACACCCCGTCTTGTCACCGTTATGTGGGAGTAGCTTGGGTGGTTGTGGTCTCGGCCGGCTTCTTGGAGTCGGCCACCCCGTAGTCGTCCTGGGGAGGGGTTGCCGAGGCTGGGTCGCCTTACGGGAGTCGGCTTCAGAGGTAGCCGGCCTGGGAAGGCGGCCCAATGCTTGGAGTGCTTGGAGGCCCGAAGGCCTGATAATTTTTTCAGAAGAACCAGGGGCAGTCGGTTAGGCTACCCGTGGCCATTTACTCCGACAGTAGTCCCTGAAGCTGATTGGGCTTCGAGGTGGAGTAGGGGTTGAGAAGCTCGATCAGCTTCCCATCGTAGCAGGCCGGCAGCTGGGAGCCGGCCTTGGTCAGGCGCGCCGCCTCAGTCGAAATCTTCCGGAGTCGGAGGGCGGGAGCCCGCTAGTGCGTGCATCGGACCGCGGGCCGAAAAGCCTGCTAGCCCACGCGCGTGACGGGACGTCGCCGCAGGGAGGGGGCCCGCCACGTTCGCGCCTCGGCCCAGGCGCGGATCGTCTACATCCCGAAACCGCCCGCACGTCCCGTGCGGCAGTTTCGGCTCGCATTTATGCGCAATAATCGCGGGGCGTGGGGGGAATGGGTGCAGTTAATCCCACGTCTCCCCCCACGTCCGGCCTCTTCGGCCTCGCCTCGCGAGGCTATAAGTAAGGGGAGGTGGAGGGCGGCAGGCCCTCGCACGCTCCTCCTACCTCCACCATCTTCTTCGCTCTCCCGTTCTTGCGACAGCGCCTCGCCGCCGCACTCTTCCACTTCGCATTCCTCCGCCGCCACGCTTGTTTGTGCCATGCCTCCTGCCACGGAGCAGCATGGCGGGGATTGGGATGGCTCCAACGTCCACGACGACCATGTCGAGTTTCTCCGCAACACGCGGCGGCTGCCCGGCGTGGACAAGGTGGAGGTCCGCCTCGCGCCGGCGAAGGAAATCAGGCCGGAGCCGCAAGAGGGCGAGCGGGTGGTCTTCCGCTCGCACTTCTTGCGCGGCATCGGCCTTCAAGTGAGCGCCTTCTTCCGCTCCTGGCTCGAATTCTATCAGCTCCAGCCGCACCACCTCACTCCGAATGCGGTGGTGCTGCTGTCGGCCTTCGTCACCCTGTGCGAAGGCTACCTCGGCGTCCTCCCCACCCTTGAGCTCTGGGGGGAGTTCTCCCAGTAGAAGTTGGGCGCGCGCATGCGGGGCGTGCCGGCTCAGACTGGCTCCTTCATCGCGTCGCGGAGATCGGCCGCCGACAACCCCTTCCCCGTCATCCTGCTAATCCAATCGGTGAAGAAGTGGCAGAAGTCGTACTTCTACGTGCGGAACATCGCCCCACGGGGCGACTACATTAACCTGCCGGCTTACGTAGCCGACCCACCGGCGGGCAGGCTGCCCCAGTGGTCCTTCCGGGCTGTGACGCTGACGCCGGCTGGAAATGCCGCCATCGCCCGACTGCGGGTGATGGTCCAGTCGGAGGGCCTGACGGGGTCCGACCTTCTGGCCGCGTTCGTCACGCGCCGGGTTCTTCCGCTCCAGAGCCGGCCTCATCTGATCTGTCAGATGAGCGGCCCACTGGATCCGAGCCGAATGTGCACCAAGAAGATGCCGCGCGAGGAGGTCGCCTACATGGTGAACTACCTTGCGAACTGCAAACTCACCGAAGAGTGGAAGTTCGGCAAGGAGCCATATAGCCAAGCCAATCCGCCGCCTACGGTATGTTCCCCTTGTATCTTTCTCTCTCTCTTCACTTTGTGGCTGAGTTCCTCTTAGCCGATTCTGACTTAGTCGGTTTGCTTTTCGACAGAGCCCTCTGCTTCGGCCGGCCGGCGGGTTAGACTCGGAGCGCCGATTCGTCCCCGACCGGACCGAACACAATCAGGAGGACCCCGACCTGGCGGCGGTCGGCATGGATGACGACGTCGAGCCGGGTGGTGGCCAAGCCGGCGGCGAAGCAGGCGGCTCCGGGCTCGGAGTCACCTTCGACGACTGGCCGGACGACAATGAGGCCGAAGTCGTCCCGCGCCGCCAGCTGGCATCTGGACGCGGCGCGGGTTCCTCCGCTGCACCGCCTGCTCGGGGCGGAGGCCAAAAGCGTCGCGCCGCCCAGGGTTTGTTCGGCAGCCGGACGAAGAAACCCAGAGGCGGGGCGGCAGCCACCAGGCGGGAGGAGGCGGCCGCAAAGGCGGCTCGCTTCCGCAAGGCGGTGAAGCAACCGCAGACCGTGTCGGCGTATGTCCGAATTTTTCTTTGTGTACTCTCTTTCTTTCTTTTCTTTAGTGGTTCCTGAAACCTTGTCTTTTTTTTCTCCAAATGATCAGAGCTCCGTTGTCGCTTGAGCGGGCGGCTGCCGGCTCCGTCGTCGAGTCGCCGAGGGGCTCTGGGAGCACCACCCGCCGCGTGGACCCCCATGCCGACCTTCAGGAGGCGACAGAAAGGAACGCGTGAGAGGCGCGGGCGGAGCGAGAGGCGCGGGAGGCAGAGGCGCGGAAGGCGGCCGCCGCCCAGGCGGCACGGGAGGAGGAGGCTGCGAAGGCACTCGCTGATGCTGCAGCCAGGGCCCAAGCAGAGGCTGCAGCAGAAGCAGCGGGGGAGGTCTTGATGGTCACCCCTCTGCACGTTGCGCCGCCGGGGCCCATGGAGCCCTCGCCAGAGGGAGCCAGCGGCGACCAGCCAGGGCTGGGGGGAAGCGGCGACGACGTCATCATCTTGGAGAAGGCGCCGGTGCCGACCCCGCCAACTGGGGCGGCCCAAGGCGGCCGGCCTGATCCGCCGCCTGCACAGTCGGCGGGGGGCGAGCCGGCCGTGAGGGCTGAGACGGCGGTCCGGATTCCGTCGAGCCGGCATGCGGGGAAGGCCGCGTCGGAGCCACCGCCAGCCGTGGGCTCCAGCTCGTCGGCCCGGGATGCGGAGGCGGCCAGCGCTACCTCGGGGTGGACGCCAGGCGGAGGGACGGCCGTGGTGAATGTGGCTGCTCAGGACGTCCGGACCCGGCTCCAGGGCCAAGCTGCGGCGCTGAGGCAGTTCACCGACGAGTTCCTCACGACGCGGGCGGCCATCCGGGTTAGTATTCCCATCTTTGCTTCTTCTTGATCTTGATTTCTTCCGTGGGGGCGCGTCAGCGCACCCACTGGGTGTAGTCCCCGAGTTCCGAGTCGGCTGCTGAGCAGGCGGCTTGGAACTTCTTGGTGGATTTGCCTTTGCTATTTTTGTTCTTACTTCGATCTTCTGTCCGTCTTGCAGGATTACCACAACCTTCGAGCGGCCGCCTTCAACTCCCAGGCTCGGGAGCTGACTCAGAAGACCGCCGACCTTACTGAGAGCCGAGGTATGTGGTTTGTTCTTTATCTCATGTGGGGCGCGTCAGCGCACCCACTGGGTGTAGTCCCCGAGATTCGGGCCGACTGCTGAGCAGTCGGGTCGGATCTTCCTTGACGATTTCTTACTGTTCTTCTTTTCCTGTCATCTCTGCAGCGGCCAACGCCAGTCTGAGGGCACAACTGGGAGAGTCTCAGACTGCCCTTCGTGCCAACGATGCCGAGCTCGCCGCCTTGGTGCAGGAGCGCGACCGCCTGGTCAAGAAGCTGGCCGACCAGGAGAAACGCCACAAGGCGGCCCTGAAGGCTGCGCAGGACCGCGAAGCCACTCTCCAGGCTGAGTTCGAGACGGAGGCGGCTGGCTGGGCTGAGGCCAGGCAGACTCTGATCTCTGGCTACGGCCAGATCGAAGATCTGGTTGACGGTAAGCCGCCTACCTCTTCGTCCTTTCTTGCCGTCTGCCACTTTGGCTTGTTTTCTGATTTTGGTGTTCTTTTCTTCCTCTTTTTTGCGCAGAGTATTTCCCTGGCTATTCTGCTGCCGCCAACCAGACCATCGAGGCCCGTCGTCAAGTGCGAAGGCAGGCTGGCTTTGAAATCTCGCCAACCGCCGGCCGCTCACTGGAGGAACAACTCCTAGCGATCCAGGCTCGCATCCAGCCGGCTCACCGGCTGCTCCGCCGGCTTCAGCGTGCCGGGGCGCAGGTCTTGGCCGCCCTCTGGCCCGGCCAAGTGGTCCCTCGCACCCCCAGTCGGACTGCCGACTGGCTGGAGGTGGCAGTCGGCCGCTTCGAGGCTTGGAAGGCCTCGGCGGCTCGCTCCGGCGCTAGGCGGGCGCTGGAGTTCGTCAAGGCCTGGTATCCCGGCCTGAGCCTGGATCAGTTGGCTACCTGGCGGTAGCAAGCCGACACAGAGCTGGAGCCGGCGCGGCCGGCCATCATCCGGCGGGCTTCGGCGATCGCCGACTACACCGACACCAGTTTCTTCGCCCCTGAGGTGGACGACAATGGTGTCGCCCAGCCAGAGGAGTGGTTCGGTCTGAACCCGGAGTATGGCGAAGACTCGGCGGAGGAGATCGACTCCAGCGACGAGGGTGAAGAAGAGGAGGAGGAAGGTGAAGACGCCGAGCCGGCTGGTGGAGCAGCCGGCCAGCCTCAGCCTGACCGCACCTCCAGCACCACGTCGCGCGCGAGTGCGTCGCCTGCCGTGGGTGGTGGTCAAGACGAGACCCGCTAGGCGGCCACTCCTTCAGCCGGCGAGGCCGCCTTCACCGACCAGCTCGGCCTCCATGTCGCACCCTAGTCCGCCATCTTTTGCTTTTCCTGTCTTGTTACTCTTTAGAACAATGTTTGGTTAAATCTGCACAATTCCACCCACTGGGTGTATCCGAACTTATGCCTGTTGCCAGCCTGTTTGGGGCTTTATGTATATATAACTTATGCATGCATTTGGCCTTTCCTTGTACTTTGCTTTTTATCCTTCCGCTTTTTCCTTTGCCGTCCTCCCTTGGTTGCCGCCTCCCCAGTCAAACAGTTGCTCTGCAATCTGTAGCCGGAGGAGTGCCTGGCCGATTGGGGGGGGGGAAGTACTCTAGCTCTGCTGGACTAAAGCTAAGTTTTTAGGAAGCCGGCCAGCCGGCTGTTCTGGCAGCCGGCAGGCATGTTTGGAGGCCGTCTTTTTGCTATATAGGTTCGTTGTTCCTTAGCCATTTTTCGTGTGGGCATCCTTTCTGTCTTCCCTCTTGCTAGTCGGACAGTCAGTTCTTTGAGCTGCGACTTTCAACAAGAGAGGACTTGGGAGCCGGCGCACTACTTTTCTGACTTCGGGAAGAACTTTTAATATAGCTCAAGGCAGCCAGTCCCCGGGCCGACTGGTCGAACCCGGTGCCGGACAAGAATTCAAAATGTAATAATACATTCATGGATGTGACACTTGTCATTCATAGATAAACAAAGGCAGTCCCCGAGTACTGTTCGGGGGGCCTGTTGGTTTGTACTTAATACAAAAGGGGAGCATGATACATACTGCTTTCAACTGTAAAATCGTCTCAGGAGGTTTGCGTTCCATGGTCGCTCCGACTCCTTGCCGGAGTCGTCTCTCTTGCGTGCTCTTGGTTTTTGCGCGTCGATCAAGTAGTAGGAGTCATTGCCGAGTGCCTTGCTGACGACGAAGGGGCCTTCCCAAGGGGCCGAGAGCTTGTGCTGGCCGGCTGTTCGCTGGATCAGCCAGAGCACAAGGTCGCCCTCTTGGAAGGATCTTGGCTTGACCTTGTGGTTGTAGTAGCGGCGCAGCCCTTGCTGGTAGATGGCGGACCGGCTGAGTGCTAGCAGCCGGCCTTCTTCCAGTAGGTCCACGCCGTCTTCTCTTGCTTCTTTGGCCTCCTCCTCCGTGTACATGGTGATCCGAGGCGAGTCGAACTCGATGTCTGTTGGGATGACAGCCTCAGCACCGTACACGAGGAAAAACGGAGTGAAGCCAGTTGACTTGTTGGGCGTAGTGCGCAGGCTCCAGAGGACAGCCGGCAGCTCTTCGAGCCAGCAGCCGGCCGACCGCTCCAGTGGTACAACCAGTCGGGGCTTGATGCCAGAGAGGATGAGTCCATTTGCTCGCTCGACCTGGCCGTTTGACTGCGGGTGGGCAACGGACGCTTAGTCCAGTCGGATGCCCTGCGTCGCGCAGAAACGTGCCAGTGCTCCTTTGGCGAAGTTCGTGCCGTTGTCGGTGATGATGTTGTGCGGCACGCCGTACCGAGTAGTGATGTCGGTGATGAATGTTACGGCAGTCGGCCCATTGAGCTTCTTGATTGGCTTTGCTTCAATCCACTTTGTGAACTTGTCCACAGCAACAAGTAGATGTGTCAGGCCGCCGCGGGCTGTCTTGAAGGGGCCCACCATGTCCAGTCCCCAGACGGCGAAAGGCCAGGTGAGGGGAATGGTCTTGAGTGCAGAAGTCGGCAGATGTTGCTTGGAACTAAAAACTTGGCATCCTCTGCAGATCTTGACTATTTCTTTAGCATCCTCCAAGGCAGTCGGCCAGAAGAAACCATGGCGGAAAGCCTTGGCCACAAGGGATCTTGAGGCTGCGTGGTGGCCGCATTTGCCTTGGTGGATGTCTTTGAGGATTGCCACTCCTTTTTCTGGCTCGACGCAACGCTGGAAGACTCCAGTGACGCTGCGCTTCACAAGCTCTCTGTTGATTATTATATATGCTGCGGCTCGTCGTTGCACTAGTCTTGCTGAGATTTCATCAGCTGGCAGCTCTCTGCTGACTAGGAACTTGAGGATGGGCTAGGCCCATGAGGGAGCTGTGACTTCTTCTTCTGTTAATGTGGCCACCATGACTCGGGTGGGTGGGTTGGGTGAGTCGGCCACTGCTTCTTGTGTCGTTGCAGTCCCCGGGACGACTGCTGCAGTCCCCGAGCCGGGTTCTGAAGTCCCCGGGCCGGGTGCGACTACGGCAGTCCCCGGGCCGGTTGTCGAAGTCCCCGTGCCGCCTGCGGGGTTTCTCCAGTCGGATCCGGCTGTATCTGGCGCAGGCGGTACGAAAATGGAATCCGACTCTGGAGACGGCTTGATGGATGGCTTGAGGAGGCGCTGGAGGGAGACGCCAGTCGGTATGGCCTGTCGGGTGGAGCCGATCCGTGCTAGGGCATCTGCTTGGTCGTTGTCGGCCCTTGGCACGTGAAGGAACTCACACCGTTCGAAGTATCTGCTGATATGCTGGACGAGGAATCGATAGCTCGCCATGTTCGCGTCCTTGGCGTCCCAGTCGCCAGATGATTGCTGGACCACCAAGTCTGAGTCGCCGTAGCACAGGATCCGGCGTATGCCAAGCTCTTTGGCTAGCCGGAGCCCATGTACGAGCGCCTCGTACTCGGCCACATTGTTGGAGGCGGCGAAGTGGATCTGCAGCGTGTACTTGAGCTTGTCGCCTTTGGGAGAGGTGAGGACGATGCCGGCTCCCAAGCCGGTGCGCATCTTGGACCCGTCAAAGTGCATCCGCCAATGGGTAGAGTCGGGAGCCGGCGGTAGGTACTGGGTCTCGGCCCAGTCGATGAGGAAGTCGGCCAATGCTTGCGACTTGATGGCGGTGCGGGGTTGATAGAAGATCGTGTAGGGCGCCAATGCAATGGCCCATTTGGCCACCCGGCCGGATGCATCCCGGCTGCCTATGATCTCGGCAAGCGGGGCGGTGCACATGACCGTGATGGGGTGCTCTTGGAAGTAGGGCTTCAGTTTCTTGGCAGCGAAGTACACCCCATAGCACATCTTCTGGTAGTGCGGGTAGTTTTGCTTTGAGCTGGATAGTACTTCGCTGAGATAGTACACCGGCCTCTGGACTAGCTGGGCTCGGCCTTCCTCCGGGCGCTGGACCACAACAACAGTGCTGACGACTCGGCTAGTCGCGGCGATGTAGAGGAGCATGGGCTCCTTCTCAGTCGGCGCAGCCAGGACAGGCGGAGTGGTCAGCATTTTCTTCAACTCATGGAAGGCTTGGTCAGCTTGATCATTCCACTCAAAGTGAGTGGACTTCTTCATGAGTCGCTACAGGGGGAGAGCCTTTTCTCCTAGTCGGCTGATAAAACGATTCAGGGAGGCTAAGCAGCCAGTGAACTTCTGCACATCTCGCAGCTTGGTGGGAAGCCTAGCAGCTGGCCGGCTGGCACTCCGAACACGCACTTCTCGGGGTTGAGCTTGATCTGGAATCGGCGCAAGTTGGCGAATGTTTCTTTCAGGTCTTCCAGCAAGGTACCGCGCTTCTCTGTCTTCACCACAATGTCGTCTACGTAGACGTGGGCATTTCTGCCAAGTTGTTTCAAGAGACATTTCTACATGCAACGCTGAAAAGTGGCACCGGCATTCCTCAAGCCGAATGTCATAGTCAGGTAGCAGAAAGCTCCAAAGGGTGTGATGAAGGCAGTCTTCAGGCGATCAGCCGGGTCCAATTTGATCTGATGGTACCCTCAGTACGCATCCAAAAAACTTAACAGCTCGCATCCGGCTGTGGAGTCTATCACTTGGTCAATCCGTGGCAGAGCAAACGGATCCTTTGGGCAAGCCTTGTTCAGACTGGTGTAGTCTATACACATACGCCACTTGTTATTCTTCTTCAGAACCAAAACGGGGTTGGCAAGCCATTCTGGAAAGAACACTTCCATGATAAAGCCGGCGGCAAGGAGCCGGGCTATCTCTTCTCCCACAATTCTTCGCTTCTCTTCTGACAGTCGGCGGAGGGGTTGCTTGACCGGCTTCGCATCAGCTCGGACATGTAATTTGTGCTCGGCGAAATCCTTCGGGACACCCGGCATGTCCTTTGGGGACCATGCAAAGATGTCTCGATTCTCACGAAGGAAGTCGACGAGCTCGCCTTCCTATTTACTGTCCAAGTTCGCCCCAATGACAGCGAACCTCTCCGGGTTCTCCGGGTCCAGAGGTATCTTCTTCGTCTCTTTGGCAGGCTGGAAGGAGCCCTGCGCATCACAATCCTTGGGGTTGGGGGACAAGGCCGGCTCCTTGCCGGCCATGGCCACAGCCCGTTCCAACATCTTCTTCTCTTCTGCCACCACGAGGGACTCGGCCAGCCGGCTACTGGCCATGGCACACTCGATGGACTTCTTGTAGTCGCCGGCTACCGTGATGATCCCCTTCGAGCTCGGCATCTTCATCTTCAGGTAGGCGTAGTGGCGCACAGCCATAAACTTGGCCAGAGCAGGTCGGCCAAGCTTGCATGATAGGGGCTCTCCAAATCCACTACCTCGAACCATATTGCTTCTCGGCGGAAATGATCTTTGTCTCCGAAGAGAACATCCATTTTGATCTTGCCGATTGGGGAGCAAGACAGGCCGGGGATGATACCATGGAAGACGGTGCGGCTCGGCGTGAGCTGCTTTGCTTTGATGTTCAGCTTCTCCATGGTATCGCGGTACAGTATGTTGATACTGCTTCCGCCGTCTATCAGGACGCGGGAAAAACTAGCAGCTTGCCTCTCCGTCGCGAGGGTGATGTCCAAGACCATTGCATAGGAGCCAGGCGAAGGCATCACCTCTGGGTGGTCGGCCTGGCTCCAGCTGATTGGCTTTTCTGACCAGTGCATGAACTCGGGGGCGCTGGTAGCGACTGCATTCACTTCTTGATGCTGTCGGCGTCGGCTGCGCTTGTCGTCGGCTTGACTGGTGAAGACGACGTAGGCCGCGTGCTCTTCGGGGAATTCGTCTTGGATGGCGCCGACTGCCGGCCGAGCCGCCGGCTGCTGGGAGGCTGGAGGCCGCGGGCCGGGAGGCGGAGGCGGCAGCATTCCCTCGCCCTTGGTGATGCGGCTGAGCCTGTGGCATTTCCGGGTTGTGTGGTTGGACGGCTTCGCGCCGCTGTGGAACTTGCAGGGGGCGTCGAGAGCTTGTTCGTAGGAGAAAGACGGCTGCCAAGCCGGCCTTCCACCCTTCTTCTTGGGAGCGGGCCATTCTTCGGGCTGCCCGTCTTCAACTGTGGCCACCTGCCGACTGGAGGAAGTCGGCATGGGGGCCTTGCGCTTGTGATCGTTCTGGTAGGGGCGCCGATTAGGGTCGCCAGCCGGCGTCTTGGGAGCCGGAGCAATCACCTTCCCAGAGGCGTCTACTCTCAGCTCGGTCTTCATCGAGGAGTCGGCCATGGCATACTTGTCCGTGATGACCAGCAACTCATCGAGGGTAGCCGGCTCATCGCAGAGGAGTCGGTGCTTGAGGAGGGTGCCCTCTCGGCACCCGGCGGTGAAGTACTCGATGTCCTGGACCTCATGCACCCCCTCGCAGGAGTTGCGGAGCTCGGCCCATCGCGTGAGGTAGTCACGGGTCGACTCGTTGGGCCCTTGGACGCAGAGGGAGAGCTGGCGAGGCTTGGGAGGCCGCTTGTAGGTGCTGGTGAAGTTGCGGACGAAGACTTCGGTGAAGTCCAGCCAACTGTTGATGCTGTAGGGCTTGAGGCTATTAAGCCATGTGCACGCCGTGCCTTGCAGCATGAGGGGGATGTACTTCACAGCGACGCGCCGATTGCCGTTGGCTATGCTGACGGCTGTGGAGTAGTCGATGAGCCAATCTTCCGGCTTCACCGAGCCGTTGTACTTGGGCGTGTCTCTGGGGAGCGAGAACCCTTTGGGAAAGGGCTCGTCGTGGATGCGGGGGCCAAAGCATGGCGGGCCGACATCGTCTTCTTCTTCTAACGCCAAGGATCGAGCAAGGCGGTCGATCCTATGGCGGGCGTCGTTCTCGCCGACTCCTTCTCGGCGGCCAAGTCGGTCACCAAGAGTTGGGTGCGTGATAGGCGGCGGAGTGAGGCGCCTTTCTCTTCGAGGCGGGGGAGGAGGCAGATTTCCTTGGTGTTCAACCGCTCGAGGGCGGCCCTCCGCGTCGCGCTCGATGGTAATGCGAGTTCGGCTGCGGCTGGCAGCCGGCTCCTTGTCTTTCTTCTGGCGCGCGCCGCTCGCAGTCGGCGAGCGGGACGTCGCGGCGTGCTCCCGGCGCGGGGGATGACTATCAGCACGGGCGCCGGCTTCGTGCCGTTCTGCAGCTGCGTCGAGCAGCTGCTGGATCCGTCTCGTCATGTAGGGGAGCTCATCGGCTCCCTGCCCATTGAGCTCTTCTGCGGCCGCCTGAGCGGCTCGCAGATTCTCCAGCGGGGTGGCGTAGACGGGGCGATCTGCGCCCAGCATGCTGGCGACGGCCGCGCCGCGCTTCTGGACGAAGCCGGCTCGGCTCGGGCCGCTAGGCGGCGGCGTGCCGAAGGCGGCGCGGTCGACTTCGCGCTGGTGGGCTTCGGTGAGGCACCTCATGGAGGCTATCTTCCGGCCCTCCGCGATGAGGGCAAGGCGGCGTGCCTCCAGGGTCTCGGAGTCGGCGTCGGCCGGGATGGGGACGGAGAGGTCGTGCATGGCCGCTTGCAGGGCGTCGTGGGCGTTCTTGCCCGAGTTGGCGAAGTGGCTGATGACCAGCACTTCGGTGACAGCGCTGCTGCCGCTGTCAGCTCGAGGGAGGGGGTCGTCGAAGACCACCACGTCGGAGGGGTAGGCGTCAAGCGATGCTGTGTCCGAGTCCATGAGCATCGGGTCGATGGAGCCGACCGACTCCATGTCTGCAGCAGGCTCGCTGGAGACGTGAAGCTGGTCGAGGAGGCTGACGAGGCGGTTCTCGGGGTAGTCGGTGCCTGCGTCGGACGCAGGCTCGTCGGAGATGCGAGTCTCGCCGAGCAGATCGGCGAGGCGGCTCGCCGCGCAGGCGTCGTCGACGCCTTGCAGCGCGTCGAGGCAAACGCCATCGGGCGCAGCAGGGTGGCTGCGCTCGCGGGGGAGGAAGAGGGTTCCCGTCCAGAACAGGTCTCTGGACGACAGTGCACCTGGCCCCACGGTGGGCGCCAAATGTCGGGTGGTTGGTGCGACATATGCCAATGGATGGCTTATCATTGTGGGAGCCAATAAGACGTCGCCGGTGCCTGGAAACGGGATGAGGCGAAGACATGCACGCCGGCGGATCTTACCTAGGTTCGGGGCTCTCCGAGGAAATAACACCCCTAGTCCTGCTCTGCGGGGTCTCCGCGTGATCACTAGATCGAGAATGAGTAGCTACAATCGCTCCTAGAGCTGTTGGGATAAAGGGAGAAGAAGAACAAGGCTAGCTCTTTCTTCTCTCTATCTATGGTGTGTGTGTGCTATGCTTAGAAGCCAACCCTTTGCATGGGTGCTCCGGGGGGTTTATATAGGCCTACCCCCCGGGGGTACAATGGTAATCCGGCGGGGCTCTGGTCCCAGCCGTCAGTGTCTACACTCGCCGGCTTCTCCGCCGGCTGTTGGGCCCCGCCGACTGGTGGGTCCCGCCGGCTGCCGGCTTCTCGGTCGACAGGCCGGCCCCACCGCCTAGGGTCTTGTCGGCGGCTGCTTACTGTAGCCTCGCCTGTGATGACGAGGGCTTTGTCGAGGTAAGCGTGGGTACAGTGGACCGCCTCGGGGGCTCTCACTGCAGCCTTACCTCGTCTTGTCTCCTTAATGGGGCTCCTGCTTCGAGGAAGGGAGTAGCCGGCTTCTGGGGGCCGGCTACGCCCTTGGCCGACTGGGAGAGGCCGGGCCGCCTTCACGCTTCTCTCTGGCTGAAGGGGCCCGCCGCCCGCGGGCCATACGGGAGTCTGTCGTGGATGACGTTGAGGCTAGCATGGCTACAGTGCCGAGCCGCACGGGAGACGGCCGTCCCGTACGGCCTCCTGTAGCCATGCCCGCCTCGGGCTTCGGGGGTAGTGGGCCGCACTGTGGCCACACCCCGTCTTGTCATCGTTATGTGGGAGTAGCTTGGGTGGTTGTGGTCTCGGCCGGCTTCTTGGAGTCGCCGTCCTTCTTGGCCGGCTTCTTGGAGTCGGCCACCCTGTAGTCGTCCTGGGGAGGGGTTGCCGAGGCTGGGTCGCCTTACGGGAGTCGGCTTCAGAGGTAGCCGGCCTGGGAAGGTGGCCCAATGCTTGGAGTGCTTGGAGGCCCGAAGGCCTGATAATTTTTTCAGAAGAACCAGGGGCAGTCGGTTAGGCTACCCGTGGCCATTTACTCCGACAAGTGCAATCGCTCGGGTTCAGTTAGAGCCCAACGCCTCGCTCGGGTTCAGTTAAAGCCAACGCCTCGCACACACACGCGTAGTGTACGAGAGAAACGGGCATCACTCGGCCCCCGACCTCCCACCGTAACTGGGAACTCCCCGAATTTTCCTCCCCCTCGCTTCTACCATGGTTTTTTCCGTCATGGACGGCCCAAAGAATGTCATGCAGCTGCGTCTGCTGCCCGCCCAGGACGAAAAGCCCATTTTCTATCATGATTTTTTGTCATAGAAATAGGAGCCCACCACATCTATGATGATACCGGGTTTTGTCACAATTATCGTCATAGAAGTGTCATATGTATGACAGAAAAAAAATCGTTCGGCCCAAAATGTCACGGATGTGTCTTTTTTTTGTAGTGCAATAGTTGCGGATGACTGGCTACGCAGGATTGGAAGGGAGTTGACCACCGCGGGTTGCACAGATGCAGAGAAGGTGCGTTTTGCCGCACATCAGTTGGATGGACCAGCCGCCTCATGGTGGGAGAATTACACAGCCATTTTTCCCATAGCCAATGTCACTTGGGATCAGTTTCAGCAAGCATTCCGCACAGCCCATGTCTCAACTGGAACTATGAGCATGAAGAGGCATGACTTTCGAAACTTACGCCAGGGAAATCGTACTGTGGCTCAGTACGTAGATGAGTTTAGTAAGCTATCTCGTTATGCCCCTGATGATGTGGCCACAGATGCCGCGAAGCAGGAGAAGTTTATGGAAGGGCTAAATGATGAGATGAGCATGCAGTTGATGGTGGCAACCTTCAATAACTACCAAGAGTTGGTAGACAAGGCTCTTATGATTGAAGGGAAGCAGCAGAGGATTGAGAGCCGCAAGAGGAAGTATGGACAAGGAAAGTACAATTCTGGAGCTCAGCAGAAGCCTCGTTTCACCCCGAACTTGGGAGGACTTATCCATAACCATGGAAGCCACACCCACAATGCAGGGAGTTCTCACAACCACAATGGCTCCAAGAATGGAAACGGGAATGGAGCAGGCAGCAATCAGAACCGCTCTAACCCAGCCACACCCGCCAAGAAGGATCAAAGTCACATTACCTGTTTCAAGTGTGGGAATACTGGGCACTACGCCAACGATTGTCCGGAGTTGAAGAACGGAAATGGCAATGGAAGCGCTGGGAAGAAGCCCAACCCTTTCAACAGGGGACAAGTGAACCACGTGAACGTGGAGGAAGTTGAGGAGCAGCCAGATGCAGTTATCGGTAAGTTTTTGGTTAAGTCTTTTACTGCAATCGTTCTTTTTGATACTGGTGATAGCATTCATACATATCAAGGGGATTCGTGGATAAGTATAAGTTGCCCACTAAGGTACTTAGGACACCTATGTTAGTAAGTTCGCCAGGAGCAGAATATATGGCAAGACAAGGATGTTTTCAGATGCCATTGACCATTGGAAACCATGTTTTCCCCTTAGACCTAATAATTTTGGAGTCAAAAGGATTGGATGTAATACTAGGAATGGATTGGCTATCGATGTATGGAGGAAACATTGATTGCGCGAGTAAGTCGATTTTGCTCACTACCCCGGAGGGAAAAAGGATCAAGTATGTATCCAGGCATGCGCCGAGGAGGACTAAAGTAAATTCTCTCACGGGAGTTGTTCAGGAGGAAGTGCCAGTAGTAAAGGATTACCCGGATGTATTTCCGGAGGAGTTACCAGGCATGCCGCTAGATCGAGACATCGAGTTTTCGATAGAACTATTGCCAGGCACCGGACCAATATCTAAGAGACCATACCGGATTCCCGCAAATGATCTAGAAGAGATTAAGAAGCAGATTAAGGAGTTGTTGGAGAAAGGTTACATCCGATGAAGTTCATCACCATGGGGAGCCCCAATGCTCTTGGTTGAGAAGAAGGATGGATCCTTAAGGATGGTTGTTGATTATCATGCGTTCAATGAAGTAACAATCAAGAATAAGTACCCATTGCCGATGATCAATGATTTATTTGACCAGCTGCAAGGAGCTAAAGTGTTTTCGAAGATCGATCTGCGATCAGGATATCACCAGCTGAAGATTAGGGAGAAGGATATACCTAAGACAGCTTTCACCACAAGGTACGGGCTGTATGAGTATACGGTTATGTCATTTGGACTAACTAACGCCCCTGCCTATTTCATGAGTATGATGAACAAAGTGTTCATGGAGTTCTTGGATAAGTTTGTCGTGGTGTTCATTGATGATATCTTGGTATACTCGAAGAATGAAGAGGAACACAAGGAGCATTTGCATTTAGTTCTCGAGAAGCTCAGGGAACATCAGTTATATGCGAAGTTCAGCAAATGTGAGTTTTGGTTGAAGGAAGTTGGATTTCTTGGACATGTTATATCAGGAGAAGGTATAGCAGTAGACCCCACCAAGGTTCAGTCAGTCACTGAGTGGTTGGCACCCACCTCAGTTAGCGAGATCCGCAGTTTTCTTGGACTCGCGGGATATTATCGGAGATTTATCAAGAATTTCTCCAAGATTGCGAAGCCTATGACGGCATTGTTGAAGAAGGACACCAAGTTCCATTGGACTGAAGAATGTGAAGCAAGTTTCCAGGAGTTGAAGAAATGTTTGACTACAGCCCCAGTGCTGATTCTGCCAGATATACGCAAGGATTTCCAAGTGTATCGCGATGCCTCTCGCTTAGGACTTGGAGGAGTACTCATGCAAGACGGAAGGGTTGTTTCATATGCCTCGAGACAACTTAAACCGCATGAGTTGAATTATGCCACACACGATTTGGAGTTAGCAGCTGTGGTGCATGCGCTCAAGACCTGGAGACATTTTCTCATTGGAAACCGTTGCGATGTGTAAACGGATCATAAGAGTTTGAAGTACATCTTCACTCAGAAGGAGCTGAACCTCAGGCAGAGGAGATGGTTGGAGCTCATAAAATATTATGATATGAAGTTGCATTATCATCCAGGCAAGGCCAATGTTGTAGCAGACGCTTTGAGCCGGAAGAGTTATGTCAATACTCTCATAAGCGGAGGAATGCCAAAGGAGTTGGTAGAAGATCTCTGGGAGCTACGTTTGGAAATAGTCCCTAGAGGTTTTGTGGCAGCGTTGGAAGTTCAGTCTACATTGTTGGAAAAGATTCGGGAAGCTCAGAAGGATGATAAGGAGATTGCCGAGATAAAGGAGAGGATGAGTGAAGGGAAAGCCAAGGGTTTTCGTGAGGATGAGGACGACACCGTATGGTTTGAGGACCGTGTATATGTGCCCAATAATGCAGAGATCAGGAAGCTGATACTTCAGGAAGCTCATGACTCGCCATAGTCGATACACCCCGGAAACACCAGGATGTACTTGGATTTGAAGGAGCGTTTCTGGTGGACTGGTATGAAGAAGGATATTGCCGAGTATGTAGCTGTATGTGATGTATGTCAGAGAGTTAAGGCAGAACATCAAAAGCCAGCAGGATTACTGCAGCCTATGCCGATACCCGAATGGAAGTGGGATAAGCTTGGTATGGATTTTATCACCGGATTACCCAGGACCCAATCGGGATATGATTCTATCTGGGTAGTAGTGGATCGTTTGACCAAAGTAGCCCACTTTATCCCAGTGAAAACCACTTATACAAGTGCGAAGTTGGCCAAGATATATATGACCAGGATCGTATGTCTACACGGAGTTCCGAGGACCATCGTACCAGATAGAGGAACACAGTTTACTTCAAAGTTTTCGCACCAGCTGCACCAGACTTTGGGAACCAGGCTAGAGTTCAGTACAGCTTTTCACCGGCAGACCGATGGACAGACAGAGAGAGTCAATCGAATTCTGGAGGACATGTTGAGAGCTTGTGCGCTAGATTATGGATCTAGTTGGGATGAAAATTTACCCTACACGGAGTTCTCATACAACAACAGCTACCAAGCCAGTTTGAAGATGGCACCTTTCGAAGCCTTGTATGGAAGATGCCGAATACTGTTGATGTGGGATGAAGTTGGAGACCGCCAGTTGTTTGGACCGGATTTGATTAAGGAATCTGAAGAGAAGGTAAAGCTGACTCGAGATAGACTGAAGGTAGCTCAGTCCCGACAGAAGAGTTATGCAGATTCAAAACACAAGGAGGTAGTCTATGAAATCGGAGACAGAGCGTATCTGCGAGTGTCACCTCTTCGAGGAGTTAAACGTTTTGGAGTTAAGGGAAAGTTAGCCCCAAGATTTGTAGGACTGTACCGTGTTTTGGAACGTATGGGAGAGGTTGCCTACAAGTTGGAGTTACCCAAAGGACTTTCAGGAGTACATGATGTGTTTCACGTTTCCCAGTTGAAGAAGTGCCATGCAGAGATGGCCGATATTCCTCTGAGAGATACAGTGCCCCTGGAAGCGATTTAGTTGGACAGTGATTTGACATATGAGGAGAAACCTGTCAAGATTCTTGAGTTTGCCAGCCGAGTTACTCGCAGCAAGGTGATCAAGTTTTGCAAAGTTCAGTGGAGTCACCATACCGAGGATGAAGCTACCTGGGAACGAGAAGATGATCTACGCAAAGACAACCCACACCTATTTTCTAGCCAACCCGAATCTCGAGGGCGAGATTCATCTTAAGGGGGGTAGGTTTGTAACATCCCAAATTTTCAATTTGGAATGTTATACATAGGTCATTAATGCATATCATATTTATTGCATTTTTTTGTTTCGCGATCCTCGAAGTCCTAAGCAACTCAAGGACCCGCGGAGAGAGTTGGGGATTTCCCGATTTTTCATATTTGAATTTTATCAAATATTGAAAACAAGGATCATTTTTGATTTTAATGATTTTCTCTCCGAAAATATTTCGAATTAAAATATATGAGAGGAGATAATATGACTTCTCAAAAATGAAATGAAATATTGGAGGAAAAATATTAAAATCAAATAAAGGATTTTATTGCTATTTTATTTGCATTAGGAAAAATACGCATTTTTCAAAATTGCATTTTAGGCCCAAATAAATGTTCACCTTGTCCAGCATATTTTTAGAGGACGGGGAAAATTTAGTTCGGGATTTTTGGAGTCCGTTTAGTATTCTTTTTCTTTCTTTTTCTGTGTGTTGGAATATTTAAAAAAAAAGAGAACCGCCTTACCGGGCCATGTCCAGCTAGGACACTTAGCCCGGCCGGCTTTATAAGCCGAGCCTGCGACCCCCGAGGCCCAGCCGCTCGCCCCCGAAACCCTAGCGCCGCCGCCTCCCGCCGCCGGAGCCGCGCCGCCGCCTCGCCCACCCGCCGCCGGAGCCGCGCCGCCGCCTTGCCGCCCCGCCGCCGGAGCCAGCCGCCACCGCCGTCCGCCGTCCCGCCGCCGCCGCGCCATTCACCGGTTTTTTTAAAAACCGTTCGGTTTATTTTCGAACACTAGATCTGTTTTTAGATCGGTTTTTGTTACGGTTTTCTCGGTTCGGTTAAACAGCAGAAGTTCGTCCGTCCGTTCATTTTAACGAACACCGTTCACCCGTTAGTCACAGATAGCGAACGTTCGTTCATTAGCCTGTTCGTCAGTTTTTCTTTTTCCAGGGTTTTTCGCGATTATTTTCGATCGTGATTTCTGACCCAATTTTCGTTTTAGTTTATCTTTTCGCTCGTTTATCGGAATCAGGCGATTCAAGCGCCTAGATCATCGTCTCGAAGCCCTCTTTCTGTTTAACCAACTTGAACAAGATTTTGGTACCGTAAAATTTGACTTTAGTCCAGATTAGTAATCGGATCTCGTTTCTTTTGCAGTTTGAGTTTCGTTGCTTCGTTTGATTTGATTTTTTTGCAAACCGGAGTTCTTCAGTTGAACTTTCTGGTTAGATCTTCTTATTTGAGATTTACCCGTGCATCTTTGCTTGATTGCTCATGTATGCTATTTTTTGTTTGTGATAGAATTCCCGGAGTGCGAAGCGTGCTAGTACGAGTCTCTAGGTTTTGCGGATCGTCAGCAAGGCAAGTAACATATTGATCATACTCTTTTCATACCCAGTTTTTATGCATTAGTTACAATCCTCAAACATTGCATGATTAGGATGTGATTAACTTGTGGGTTTGGGAAGTAGTGATGAGGTAGAACCTATTACCCTATTTTATTATCAAACCCTGGGAGTTACTTCTACGTACGCTTATATTGCCATGCTATGCTCGTAGACGTGGATTTGGGTTGGAAGTGTATCCATGACAGATGTGAGATTGTTAATTAATGGTTTGACTTAAGGTGGCAACTTTAATACACATCTGGGTGGATTGTTGGTTTTGGGCACCTGGGGAATCCAGCGTTGTCCTAGGATATCCCGGGGTTATACCGTGTGATCATCCTATGGTCCGCCACCCAGGCTCAAAGGGATCATAAGATTATTCATGCTAGAAACTTCCGTGTGCAGCCACAAGCCATTATGGGCTCTGGCATAGTTGAGTATGTTGTGTGACCTCTTTCAGTGGTGGGCTAGCAGATGTAGAGGGAAAGTAGGTGTAACTGTCCACCCAGAGTAAAGAGTTAATACTTCTAAAAGACTTTGTCTCGGTCATCCGTTTCTCAAACGCCATGTAGTGCGAGAAATCCAACGGAGGCAATCGAGTGTTGTGGGGAAAAGTGCGCAAACCTCTGCAGAGTGTAAAAACTAATCATGGTTAGCCGTGTCCCCAGTTATGGACATCTTGAGTATCTAGTACTTGGAGTATCCTATTGTATCTCATCACTCTAAATTAATTTGTTGGGTGGTTAATAATTACTTTAATTGGGTTTGAGATGGGGGTACCATTCTCAATGTTTCAACCACCATGATAGTTAAATAAAATTTATTCCTTTGTTGTAGGAAAAAATTGGCTTTTCGCAGAAACATATAACCTTAGAGCCTCCACCAGCCATATATGCATATGGTGATAGCATTTATCTATTCAATTGCTCTACTGTGTTATGTTGCCAGCATATTCCATGTGCTGACCTGTTTTCGGGCTGCAACGTATCATGTTGCAGACTTTTCAGATGAGGAGTAAGGTTTGCTAGGCCGTTGTCATGCACTCAGCTATGCCGTTGGAGTTGATGGACTCACTTTATCTTCCAAGTCTTCCACTGTTATCGTTTTAGATGGCCTTAAGCCATATTTATTATAATAAGTTCTCTTTGGAGATTATCGATGTAATAAGTGTGTGATTGCTACTCTGTTATAAATCCTTTGAGTACTGTGTGTGTCAGCATTACCGATCCAGGGATGACACTGAAGCACAGAGACTTGACCGCCAGAGGTCGGGTCGCTACATTTCGCCGGTACCACAAACCCACCACATATCCTTCCTCAAAACAGCCACCCTACCTACCTATTATGGCATTTCCATAGCCATTCCGAGATATATAGACATGCAACTTTCCCCCGTTCCGTTTATTATGACACGCATCATCATTGTCATATTGCTTTGCATGATCATGTAGTTGACATCGTATTTGTGGCAAAGCCACCGTTCATCATATTTTTTATACATGTCGCTCTTGATTCATTGCACATCCCGGTACACCGCCGGAGGCATTCACATAGAGTCATATTTTTGTTCTAGTATCGAGTTGTAATTCTTGAGTTGTAAAGTAAATAGAAGTGTGATGATTTTCATTATTAGAGCATTGTCCCATGTGAGGAAATAAAAAGAGAGAGAGAAAGGCCAAAAAAAGAGAAGGCCCAAAAATAAATGAGAGAAAAAGAGAGAAGGGACAATGTTACTATCCTTTTTTGCCACACTTGTGCTTCACAGTAGCACCATGATCTTCACGATAGAGAGTCTCCTATGATATCACTTTCATATACTAGTGGGAATTTTTCATTATAGAACTTGGCTTGTATATTCCAATGATGGGCTTCCTCAAATTGCCCTAGGTCTTCGTGAGCAAGGAAGTTGGATGCACCCCTACTTAGTTTTCTTTGTTGAGATTTCATAAAATTATAGCTCTAGTGCATCCGTTGCATGGCAATCACTACTCACTCACATTGATATCTATTAATGGGCATCTCCATAGCCCGTTGATACGCCTAGTTGATGTGAGACTACCTCCCTCTTTTTTGTCTTCTCCAAAACCACCATCTATTCCACCTATGGCTCATGCTCATGTATTGCTTGAAAGTTGAAAAGGTTTGAGAATACTAGAGTATGAAACAATTGCTTGGCTAAAACCGGGGTTGTGCATGATTTGAATATTTTGTGTGATGAAGATGGAGCATAGCCAGACTATATGATTTTGTAGGGATAAGCTTTCTTTGGCCATGTTATTTTGAGAAGACATAATTATTTTGTTAGTATGCTTGAAGTATTATTGTTTTTATGTCAATATAAACTTTTGTTTTGAATCTTACGGATCTGAACATTCATGCCACAATAAAGAGAATTACATGGATAAATATGTTAGGTAGCATTCCACATCAAAATTCTGTTTTTATCATTTACCTACTCGAGGACGAGCAGGAATTAAGCTTGGGGATGCTTGATACGTCTCCAACGTATCTATAATTTTTGATTGTTCCATGCTATTATATTATTTTTTGGATGTTTTATATGCATTAATATGCTATTTTATATGATTTTTGGGAATAACCTATTAACCTAGAGCCCAGTGCCAGTTTCTGTTTTTTCCTTATTTTAGAGTTTCGCAGAAAAGGAATACCAAACGGAATAAAACTTTCGTGGTGATTTTTCTTGGACCAGAAGACACCTAGGAAACTTGGAGTGCAAGTCAGAAGAGCCACAAGGTGGCCACAAGGGTGGAGGGCGCGCCCAGGGGGTAGGGTGCGCCCCCGACCTTGTGGGCCCCTCGAGAATCCCCGGACCTAGTTCTTCCTCCTATATATACTCTTATACCCCAAAAACATCCAGGGGAGCCACCAAACCACTTTTCCACTGCCGCAACCTTCTGTACCCATGAATCCCATCTTGGGGCCTTTTCTGGCATCCTGCCGGAGGGGGATTCAATCACGTAGGGCTTCTACATCAACACCACTGCCTCTCCAATGAAGCGTGAGTAGTTTATTTCAGACCTACGGGTCCATAGCTAGTAGCTAGATGGCTTCTTCTCTCTCTTTGATTCTCAATACAAAGTTCTCCTCGATGTTCTTGGAGATCTATTCGATGTAATACTCTTTTGTGGCGTGTTTGCCGAGATACGATGAATTGTGGAATTATGATCAGTTTATCTATGAATATTATTTGAATCTTCTCTGAATTCTTATATGCATGATTTGATATCTTTGCAAGTCTCTTCGAACTATCGATTTGGTTTGGCCAACTAGATTGGTTTTTCTTGCAATGGGAGAAGTGCTTAGCTTTGGGTTCAATCTTGCGGTGTCCTTTCCCGACAGTAGGGGCAGCAAGGCACATATTGTATTGTTGCCATCGAGGATAAAAAGATGGGGTTTTCATCATATTGTTTGAGTTAATTCCTCTACATCATGTCATCTTGCTTAAAGGGTTACTCTGTTCTTTATGAACTTAATACTCTAGATGCATGCTGGATAGCGGTCGATGTGTGGAGTAATAGTAGTAGATGCAGAATCATTTCGGTCTACTTGACACGGACGTGATGCATATATTCATGATCATTGCCTTAGATATCATCATAACTTTGGGCTTTTCTATCAAGTGCTCGGCAGCAATTTGTTCACCCACCGTAATAAATTCTATCTTGAGAGAAGCCTCTAGTGAAACCTATGGCCCCCGGGTCTATTTTACAACATATTAGTTTCCCATCAACTTGCCAATTTCTATCACCGTTCCCTTACTTTACATTCTTTTACTTTCCGTTCCATAAACCAAAAATACCAAAAATATTACTTTATCGTTTATCCATCTCCATCAGATCTCACTTTGCGAATAAACCGTGAAGTGATTAACAACCCCTTTGTCGCGTTGGTTGCAAGTTGGTGTTTGTTTGTGCAGGTATTCGGTGGTTGTCGCGTTGTCTCCTACTAGATTGATACCTTGGTTCTCAAAACATAGGGAAATACTTACGCT
The DNA here is from genome assembly GCF_002575655.3 of Aegilops tauschii subsp. strangulata. Lineage (NCBI taxonomy): Eukaryota > Viridiplantae > Streptophyta > Magnoliopsida > Poales > Poaceae > Aegilops > Aegilops tauschii. The sequence continues at coordinate 364,055,991 of NC_053035.3, read as the reverse complement.
ACTTTGCTGCATCACCCTTTCCTCTTCAAGGGAAAAACCAACGCAAGCTCAAGAGGTAGCACTATCCTCGCAAGGCTTCGCCTAAGCACTACGAAAATATTACCGAGGGACGAAACTGTGGAGAGGGGCGCGCACACGGCTAAGAGATTGGCATGGTCTTGTGTGGCGCCCCCCTCCCACATATATATAGGTGGGGGAGAGGGGAGCAGCCAGGAGGCGCCCCAAGGAGGTCCGAATCCTACCTGGGCTCCTGCCCGAGCCGCGCCCCCTTCCTTATTTGCTCCGGGGGAAAAGGGAAAGGGGATGAGAGGAAGGCAGGGGGCGAATCCACCCTTTCCTTTTCTCCCCAAGGCCGGGTTCCATAGGAGGGGCGTGCCAGCCCCTTGTGGGCTGGGGTGCTCCCCTCTTTTGGCCCATATGGCCCATATACCTCCCGGGGATGCCCGTAACCCCTTCCAACAATCCGATGACTACCCGGTGCACTCCGAAACTCTTCCCGTGTTCGAATATCATCGTCCTATATATCAATATTTACCTTCGGAACATTCCGGAGGTCCTCGTCATGTCCGTGATCCCATCCGGGACTCCGAACAACATTCAGTCACCAAATCATATAACTCATATAACACTATATTGTCAACGAACGTTAAGCGTGCGGACCCTACGGGTTCAAGAACTATGTAGACATGACCGAGACACATCTCTGGTCAATAACCAATAGCGGAACCTAGATGGCCATATTGGTTCCTACATATTCTACGAAGATCTTTATCGGTCGAACCTTATGACAACATACGCAATTCCTTTTTGTCTGTCGGTATGCTACTTGCCCGAGATTCGATCGTCGGTATCTTCATACCTAGTTCAATCTCGTTACCAGCAAGTCTCTTTACTTGTTCCGTAATACATCATCTCGTAACTAACTCCTTAGTCATTTGCTTGCAAGCTTATTATGATGTGTATTACCGAGAGGGCCAAGAGATACCTCTCCGATACTCAGAGTGACAAATCCCATTCTCGATCCATGCCAACTCAACTAACACCTACGGAGATACCTGTAGAGCATCTTTATGATCACCCAGTTACGTTGTGACGTTTGATAGCACACAAGGTATTCCTCCGGTATTCGGGAGTTGCATGATCTCATGGTCGAAGGAACATGTATTTGACATTCAAGAAAGCAGTAGCAACAAACTGAACGATCATACGCTAAGCTAACAGATGGGTCTTGTCCATTACATCATTCTGCTAATGATGTGATCCCGTTATCAAATGACAACACATGTCTATGGTTAGGAAAACCTTAACCACCTTTGATCAACGAGCTAGTCTAGTAGAGACTTACTAGGGACACAATATTTGTTTATGTATTCACAGATGTATTTAAGTTTCCGATCAATAAAATTCTAGCATGAATAATAAAGCTTTATCATGAATAAGGAAATATAAACTAACAACTTTATTATTGCCTCTAGGGCATATTTCTTTCATGTATGCATCTTCATAGTTATCCTGATTCTTGATTCGTATGTTTTTTTGTTTTCTACTACAATTCCTCAACCCAGGAAGAATACAGAAACTAATAAAGAGTAACAAAGGTTAAACAGATAGAAAAATATGACAATATAGTTCTATTCAAGAAAGAATTCCTGAAGTAGAGTTACACTGGATGAAATAAAATAAAAGCAAGGCATCTGAAGTGACGAGTATTAGAGAAGATAAATTATTAAATTGAGACAAGAATTACGTGATTTTTTTTGTTTCGAAAGATTTGTCTCGTCATATTAATTAAGAGAAGGTTAGAGAGAGTAAAAACAACGGATGATCTATCACAACCATCATGCGACTACTCTAGCGGCATCAATGACCTCAAGGGCTTGGCACCCACAAGCCCCCAAAGATTGGCCTCTAATCTAATCTTATCAAATATCACATTTGGTGTGGATGCGACCTCCCTAAAAACCTTTGCATTTATCTCAGTCCAAATCTCTAATGACATGAGCATGACAAGGGATGTGTCCCCTTTCCTAGAAGTTGTCATTGACGTAAATCAAGGAGATGCACCATTCTTTGACAGAGTTTGAGATGGTCCAATCCACAATACTCACATGGGTCAGCCCTAGCCACGTCCTAATCTCGTCCTCAATGTGCCTGAAGTATCTATGGGACCATAACATGCATCGATGTCTCCGGTTCCCTCATGCACAACTGACGCAACCCACAATTAGGCCATGTCCTACGTTAAAGTCATTCAACTGTCCAAATGCGATTTTGAAGAATAATCCACGCCAAAATTTATGCCTGGGTGACACCCAATTGCTCCATACCATCGGCCTATTTTGGGAGTCGGTTGAAGCGGAAAATAGGGTGGAGTAAGCTGAGGATTCCCTTGTCGTGATTAACTTCCAAACAATTTCATAGTCAACCTCGAAGTTGAGGTTTACCTCCTGGAGGGTGATAACCCACAAGTATAGGGGATCAATTGTAGCCTCTTTCGATAAGTAAGAGTGTCGAACCCAACGAGGAGCTAAAGGTAGAACAAATATTCCCTCAAGTTCTATCGACCACCGATACAACTCTACGCACGCTTGACGTTCGCTTTACCTAGGACAAGTATGAAATTAGAAGTACTTTGTATGTGTGATAGGATAGGTTTGCAAGATAATAAAGAGCACGTAAATAAAATCTAGGGGCTGTTTAGATAAAGACACAACTAAGTTAGTTTTAGTAGAGAGCTTTTGTCAACAAGAAAGTTATTTGTCCCTAGGCAGTCGATAACAAGTACCGGTAATCATTCTTGTAATTTTATATGAGGGAGAGGCATGAGCTAACATACTTTCTCTACTTGTATCATATGCACTTATGATTGGAACTCTAGCAAGCATCCGCAACTACTAAAGATCATTAAGGTCGTGAAACCCAATCGTAGCATTAAGTATCAAGTCCTCTTTATTCCCATACGTCATACCCCACCTACTCGGGTTTAAGTTTCTGTCACTCTCACAACCCACCATAGGCGAACCGCGGGGGCCCCTCACGTTTGCGTGAGATAGAGGGCACCGTAGGACAACACCATAAATAAAATATACAATCATACCAACCAAGATCACGATTAACCCAAAGGACAAAACGGATCTACTCAAACATCATAGTATAACCATTGATCATTGGGAAATAATGTATGGAGTTGAGCACCATGTTTAAGTAGAGATTACAGCGGGGGGAAGAGGCGTTACACCACTGCATAGAGGGGGAGAGAGTTGGTGTTGACGGTAGCAAGATTGTTAATGTAGATCGTCGTCCCGATCATTGCGCCGTGGCACTCCGGAGCCACCGAAAGCGAGGGGGGGAGAGCCCCCTCCTTCTTCTTCTTCCTTGCCCCCCCCTAGATGGGAGGAGAGTTCCCCCTCTGGTCCTTGGTCTCCATGGCGGCGGAGGGGCGGGAGCCCCTCGAGATTGGATCTCCCTCTCTGTTCTCTTCTATTTCGCGTTCCCCAGATCTGGCCGAAAACCGTTTCTTATATTCCCGGAGATTCGTAACTCCGATTGCGCTGAGATTTGAACACGATTTTTTTCCGGATATAAGCTTCCTTGCGCCCGAAGTAGAGCTCCAACCGACGTTCGAGGAGGGCACAACCCACCACCGCGCGCCAGGGGCCTCTGGCGCGCCCTGGTGTCTTGTGGGCTGTGTGGGCCTCCGTTTGTGGTGATTCCAACTCCCCAAAATCACAAATATTCCAAAATAATTCTCCGTGTAATTTTATTGCATTTGGACTTCATTTGATATGGATACTCTGCGATACAAAAAAAAACATGCAGAAAACAAGAACTGGCACTGGGCAACGGATCAATAGGTTAGTCCAATAAATCATATAAAAAATTGACAAAAGTATGTGAAAGTGGTACAATATGGGCATGAAACAATCAAAAATTATAGATACGACGAAGACGTATCAGCATCCCCAAGCTTAATTCCTGCTCGTCCTCGAGCAGGTAAATGATAAAAAAGATAATTTTTGATGTGGAATGTTGCCTACCATAAACTTGATCATATGTCTAGTCATGGCATGAATATTAAGACATAAGTGATTCAAAGCAATAGTCTATAATTTGACATAAAGACATCAATACTCAGGCATCCCAACAAACAATCACGTCTTTCAAAATATCAACGCTAAAGAAAGTTAATATTTATCATGCACAACCCCGATGACAAGCCGAGCAATTGGTTCATTCTTTTAACGCGCTTCAGCTTTTTCAACCCTCACGCAATACATGAGCGCAAGCCATGGATATAGCACTACGGTTGGAATAGAGTATGATGATAGGGGTAAATATAGAGAACACAAAAAAGTAAGAAAGTCTCACATCGACGCGGCTAACCAACGGGCTATGGAGATGCCCATCAATTGATATCAACGTGAGGAGTAGGGATTGCCATGCAACGAATGCACTAAGAGCTATAAGTGTATGAAAGCTCAATATGAAAACTAAGTGGGTGTGCATCTAATCCTATAATGAAAAATTCCCACTAGTATATGAAAGTGACAACATAGGAGACTCTCCATATGAAAAACATGGTGCTACATTGAAGCACAAGTGTGGTAAAGGATACTAGCAATGCCCATTCTCTCTTTGTTTATTTATTTTTTTTCTTTTTCTTTTTCTTTTTCTTTTTTTCTTTTTCTTTTTTTTTCTTTATATATTTTTTCTCTCATTGTCCGCAGTCTCATACCGACTTGTGGGGGAATCATAGTCTCCACCATCCTTTCCTCACTAGGGCACTACTTTAAAAATGAATAATGATGATCATCACACTCCTATTTACTTATAACTCAAAAGAAATAAAAATTACAACTCGATACCTATGACAAAATAGGACTCTATATGAATGCCTCTGGCAATGTACCAGGATGTGCAATGATCTAGCGTAACATGTATGAAATGATGAACGGTGGCTGAGTCACAACTACTATGTCAGCTATATGATCATGCAAAGCAATATGACAATGAATGCTCAAGTCATCAAAACGGAAGCGGTGGAAGTTGCATGGCAATATATCTCGGAATGGCCATGGAAAAGCCATAATAGGTAGGTATGGTGGCTGTTTTGAGGAAGATATAATAAGGCTTGTGTGTGATATAGTGTATCATATCACGGGGTTTGGATGTACCTGCGAAGTTTACACCACGTCTCGATGTGTGAAAGGGCACGGTACCGTAGAGGCTAGCAAATTGCGAAAAGGTAGGAGTGCGTATAATCCATGGACTCACATTAGTCATAAAGAACTCATATACTTATTGCAAAAGTTTATTAGCCCTCGAAGCAAAGTACTACTATGCATGCCCCTAGGGGGATAGATTGGTAGGAAAAGACCATCGCTCGTCCCCGACCGCCACTCATAAGTAGGACAATCAATAATAAATCATGCTCCAACTTTATAGCATAACGAGAGACTATACGTGCATGCTTCGGGAATCACAAACCTTAACACCAATATTCCTACTGAACACAACCATTCACTAGTACCTCCCACATATTACCATCTCTACATCGCAAAACTATTGCAAGGAATCAAACATATCATATTCAGTGATCCATAAGTTTTATGTAGGATTTTATGATTAACCATGCAATTGAGCAATTCCTGTTGACTCTCTAAATAGATCTAAGTGAAGCGTGAGAGTTTAATCATTTCTATAAAAGACCATGCTCTAATAAATATAAGTGAAGCAAAAGAGCATTCTTCAAACAACAGTTTTCTATGTGAAGAGAAACAGGCAATCCAAACTTCAAATGATATAAGTGAAGCACATGAAGCATTCTATAAAGCCATACTCAAAACATATAAGTGAAGTGAAATGAGCATTCTACAAATAAACCATGGACTATCTCATACCAGCATGGTGCATAAAAGAAATATGAAAACTAAATGCAAAAGACGCTCCAAGGTTTGCACATATCACATGAACGAAACGAAACCGAAAACATACCGATACTTGTTAAAGAAAGATGGGATGCCTTCCAGGGCATCCCCAAGCTTAGACGCTTGAGTCTCCTTGAATATTTACTTGGGGTGCCTTGGGCATCCCCAAGATTGAGCTCTTGCCTCTCCTCCTTCTCCTCATATCGAAACCTCCTCGATCTTTGATCACTTCATCCACACAAAACTCAACAGAAAGTTTGGTAAGATCCGTTAGTATAATAAAGCAAATCACTACTCTAAGTACTGTTGCAAACAAATTCATATTTTGTTTTTTCATTGTAGCTACTGTAATATAACTTTTCCATGGCTTAATCCACTGATAGAAATTGATAGTTTCATCAAAACAAGGAAACAATGCATCAAAAACAGAATCTGTGTTAAATAGGACAGTCTGTAGTAATCTGAACATTCACCATACTTCTGGTACTCCAAAAATTCTGAAAAAATTAGAAAAAGCCAATTTGTATAGAAATACAGTGCAAAAAGTTTCAGAACTGTTTGACGTTCCAGTAAAAAATGTAAAATCACGCACTACAGCCAAAGTTTCTGTTTTGCACCGCACTAACCAACAAGCAATCTAAATATCCTAAAGGCAAACCTTGGCACATTATTTTTATAATACAATGGAATTGTACAAGGGGATAATTATTTTTGTGAGAATCTTCATGAAAAATTCTACATTGTTTCCATGAGCATGAACACAAGTGTTCAAGGTCGACCCTCACTTCTCCAATGCATAACTTCCAATCGCTTCTATTTTGTGAAAAGTTTTAAGTTCCCCTCTATATTTTTTTGTTTTTAAACTATATAAAAGCACTCACAGAAATAAATGACTCTCCAAAACTTCTGGGTTGTCTCCCTGGCAGCGCTTTCTTTAAAGCCATTAAGCTAGGCATAAAGTGCTCAAGTAATGAATCCACCTGGATCCCAAGGTATATCAAAGCCAATTTGAATCAACAATGATTTAGCATTTAGTAGTGAGCACAAAGCAACATATATCAAGCAATGACGAAGTATAACTCTCTTCCTATGCATCGGCATATCAGACAAGAACAATTCATGCACATCAAGTAAAGGCCAATACATAGCATAAGCAGTTTCTTGCAATTTTATCGTGTTGGAAACATAGAGAGGTGGAGATATAGTTCCTCTCTCATAATAATTGCAAGTAGGAGCAGCAAGCACATGCATATTATATTCATCAAAATCATCATGTGTAGTGGTAGAACGCAACCCATCAATATAATCCTTAATAAGAGCAAACTTCTCCGATATAGTGTAGTTTGGAGGATTCAAAAAGATAATAGGACTATCATGTGTGGGTGCAATAGCAACAATTTCATTCTTAACATAAGGAACTAGAGCAAGTTCATCTCCATAAGCATAATTCATATTGGCATCTTGGCCACAAGCATAGCAAGCATCAAGTCCATCAAAAAGGGATATTTCAAATGAATCAACGGGATCATAGCAATTATTATGGCAATCATCCTTCGGTAAGCACGAAGGGAACTTAAATAATGTATGAGTTGAAGAGTTACTCTCATTAGAAGGTGGGCACGGGTAGCTAATCCGATCTTCCTCCTTTTGTTCTTCGCTCTCCTCATCATCTTTTTCATCCAATGAGCTCACAATTTCATCAATTCCTTCTTCCATAGACTCCTGCAAAATATTACTCTCTTCTTGGACAGCGGATACTTTCTCAATAAATTCATCAATATCAGAATTGTATTTATAATTATCATAGCAATATTTAAGGATGGCAAAATTTTCAGGTCTATAAACATCATCATCAAAAGCTTCATATTTTTCAAACAAAGATTCAATTTCATAAGCACCCTTAAAAGCAACAAATTCTTCTATTCGTTCCACATCATAGTAATCATATATACCTCTAGCATAAGAAGCCAAGGTTTCATTATCATTAAATTCACATGAAAAGGGAAGGTGTGGAACCTCAATCTTAGAGCAACAAGTATAATCATATCTCAAGCATAAATCCCGAGCATACCAATGCAACATATGAATTTGATCCCATAACAATTTCCCTTTATGAGTCAAGCGATAATCCCTAAAGTATTCACGTTGATCCAACGTTACTCCCATTATATAGTTGAATGGGGTTTTCTCAGGATTATCAAAGTAGTGCATAATATTTTTCACATAACGAGCATCGAGTGTTTTAGGAGGTTCCCCATCTCCATGAGTAGTAGGTACAACTATTTTTTTGGTGTTTTGTGTTCCATATCCATAACTAACGATAGAGAACAACTTAGAACAGGATAAAAACTACTTACTGATAAAGCAAACAACCACACACGAGAATATTCACCCCACGCTATTGCTCGCCGGCAACGGCGCCAGAAAAAGGTCTTGATAACCCACAAGTATAGGGGATCAATTGTAGCCTCTTTCGATAAGTAAGAGTGTCGAACCCAACGAGGAGCTAAAGGTAGAAGAAATATTCCCTCAAGTTCTATCGACCACCGATACAAATCTATGCACGCTTGACGTTCGCTTTACCTAGGACAAGTATGAAACTAGAAGTACTTTGTAGGTGTGATAGGATAGTTTTGCAAGATAATAAAGAGCACGTAAATAAAATCTAGGGGCTGTTTAGATAAAGACACAACTAAGTTAGTTTTAGTAGAGAGTTTTTGTCAACAAGAAAGTTATTTGTCCCTAGGCAATCGATAACAAGTACCGGTAATCATTCTTGTAATTTTATATGAGGGAGAGGAATGAGCTAACATACTTTCTCTACTTGGATCATATGCACTTATGATTGGAACTCTAGCAAGCATCCGCAATTACTAAAGATCATTAAGGTCATGAAACCAAACCATAGCATTAAGTATCAAGTCCTCATTATTCCCACACGTCATACCCCACCTACTCGGGTTTAAGTTTCTGTCACTCTCGCAACCCACCATAGGCGAACCATGATCATATTGCAACACCCTACAGCGGGGGCCCGTCACGTTCGCGTGAGACGGAGGGCACCGTAGGACAGCACCATAAATAAAATATACAATCATACCAACCAAGATCACGATTAACCCACAGGACAAAACGGATCTACTCAAACATCCTAGGATAACCATAGATCATTGGGAAATAATATATGGAGTTGAGCACCATGTTTAAGTAGAGATTACAGGGGGGGAAGAGGCGTTACACCGCTGCATAGAGGGGGGAGAGTTGGTGTTGACGGTAGCAAGATTGTTGATGTAGATCGCCGTCCCGATCGTTGCCCCGGTGGCGCTCCAGCGCCATCGAAAGCGAGGGGGAGAGAGCCCCCTCCTCCTTCTTCTTCCTTGGCCTCCCCCTAGATGGGAGGAGAGTTCCCCCTCTGGTCCTTGGTCTCCATGGCGGCGGAGGGGCAAGAGCCCCTCCGAGATTGGATCCCCCTCTCTGTTCTCTTCTGTTTCGCCTTCCCCAGATCTGGCCGAAAACCGTTTCTTATATTCCCGGAGATCTGTAACTCCGATTGTGCTGAGATTTGAACACGATTTTTTTCCGGAAATAAGCTTCCTTGAGCCCAAAGTAGAGCTCCAATCGACGTTTGAGGAGGGCACAACCCACCACCGCGCGCCAGGGGTCTCTGGCGCGCCCTGGTGTCTTGTGGGTTGTGTGGGCCTCCGTTTGCGGTGATTCCAACTCCCAAAAATCACAAATATTCCAAAATAATTCTCCGTGTAATTTTATTGCATTTGGACTTCTTTTGATATGGATACTCTGCGATACAAAAAACATGCTAAGAACAGGAACCGGCACTGGGCACTGGATCAATAGGGTAGTCCAATAAATCATATAAAAAGTTGCCAAAAGTATGTGAAAGTGGTATAATATTGGCATGAAACAATCAAAAATTATAGATACAACGGAGACGTATCAGAGGGTCACCCATAACTCAAAAAACTCAACAAGGTATTGAATTGAGATGCCCAAAATTGTATTGATGTTTCCAATGCAACTACCCTTCTCCAATACTTGTCGGGCAGAGAGTCTTTTCCACTTAGATATTGCAAAAATGGATGGTGCAATGCCTTCCAGTTTGCCTCCTCCAAGCCAAGGCAAGTCCCAAAAGGCCACTTTTTCCCATATCCAATAGTGATTGTTGTGTAGTCATAGAAAAGCTCCATATATATAAACACTATTCTGATCACGGGATTGGAATATTCTTCTGATCACAACCTGACCTTCCTGGGTGACACAAACCTGAACTTCCCTCTGTAGGAACCCGACCTTCGGGCTATCCTCGCAATTGTGTCTCCCCGCGCGAATTATTCTGGTCAGTCATGTTCTATGTGAAGTAAGTGTAATCTGCATACGGTTTTAGCAACTAAATGCCCGTTTTAAATAGGAATCTCGCTCGTTGGCGGATTTTGCTCTCAGGTCGTAATGAACCTGCGTCTGTTGTAATTTTATTGCCTGAGTTGTTCGACCTGAACTTCCCCCAGTGCTATATTGAACTTCCGCAAACATTGCCCAGATGGGGCTTGCGATATACCGTTGGAAAGCTATGGACACGAGTATCATGACCCAAGTTAAATTTTTGGCAAAATGTAAGCGGTTTAAGAGCAGTTTGAAAACCTTTTTTCTTCACACAAAAAACTTGAATCGTATTTTCGATCGCATTTCTAAACCGTTTGTCGGAATGAGGCAAATAATATGGCGTTGGAAAGCTGCTGCAAAACCGCTCCTTCCACATGTTGAAAGTTTTCTCTAATTCCCTATGGATAAAGAGTAATTTGGAAAATCGTAGAATTTCGGAGACCAAACAGCCGAGTTTGTATTTTTTATGCCATTTCTAAACGGATAATCCAATTAGGCAAGTGATATGGCGTTGGAAAGCTCATGAAAATGCACTACTTCCTCATGTTAAAATTGTTTTCCAATTTTAAACGGTTTAAAAGTAATTTAGAAAACGATACAAGTTCCACCGAGTTCATATTTTCGAGCTAATTTTTTAACCGTACGTCCGAATACAGCAAATGATATGGCGTTGGAAAGTTTGAGGAAATGCGAAACTTTTTGGTATATATTGTTTCTCCCAATTATTTACGGTTTTAATCCAATTTTGATAATGTCTAAAAACATATTTTCACTGTAATTTCTACAAACTTTATCTGAATGGGGTAAATAATATACCGCTGAAAAGCTACGGAAAATGCGAAACTTTTTCATGTTGATGGTTTTCTCTGATTCGTAGCCATTTTCAAGTAATTTCGAAAACGGCGAGATCATTCGTTCTGCCTTTATCACGAAACAGATTCTTCAAAAATGCACCGCGTACACTTGAACTTCACTCTATTTTTTCACGTACTTTTTTTGCTCGTATCTCTCCATCAACTCACCGGAATTGAGCAAGTGATATACCAATGGAAAGTTGATGTAAACACACAACTTTCCCATGTTGATCATTTTTTCATACTCGCTTTGATTTTAAAAGTTTTTCATCTGAAATTCATTCAGTGTAGTTGGTGAACTTCCTGTTGTTTTCACATTGAACTTGTGTGACATATTTTCGTTTATAATTTTCTCATCCATTTCATCAGTGTTACACAAATGATATTCTTTTTGTACAAACCTCTCTCACAATATTTTTTTAACTTTATCCGACCAAGGACTTGAACTTACACAAATGATATTCCTGCCATTTTGAAGTAAATTAGAAAATGACGAGATCATGATTTCTGCCTTCATCGCGAATGGAAATGCACTGTGTGAAGTAGTTGAACTTCTTGGGCATGTCTGTTTGAACTTCACTCTATTTTTGACGTGATTTTTTTTGTCGTGTTGTTTTTTGCACTGCGTGAAGTAGTTGAACTTCTGGGGCATGTCTATTTGAACTTCACTCTGTTTCACCTTATTGTATTTTTCTTATATGAAATACACACCATGTAGTACGTGAACTTCCGGTTGTTATCACTTTGAACTTCTCTCTGGTTTGAGAGAATTATTTTAAAACACAAAAACAACATATTTTTATGTATTTTAAATACACGGTGAACCTCTCTCACAAGATTTTTTTGAACTTTTCCTCGCCGAGCACTTGAACTTATAACAACCATTTTTTTCGTTTATGCGTTGTTTTTAAAATTGCAAAAATGTGTTTTTATTTTTTAATCAGGTAAATCCTAGGTTTTAATAAACTCCGAACTTCTCTGTTATTTCAATTTGAACTTCACCTTTTTATTTTTTGAGTAAAGAATTGTATTCGATTTTTATACGGAAAAAATTAAACAAGGAAATACAAGGTGAACCTCTCTCGCAAGAACTTTTTAACTTCTCCGGACAAAGCACTTGAACTTCTTTCAACAAACCTTTTAAGATTTTATTTTTCTATACTTTTATTCTCTCCTTAAATGCATTCCTTGGAGTACTTGAACTTCTTGTTGTTTTCACTATGACCTTCTTTCAACAGGTAATTTTTTTTTGAATACATCAAAACGTGTTTTAATTGGTATACATGAAAATTTTAAACTGTTCATCGAAATGTGGCACATAATATACCCGGTGGAAAGCTTATGAATCGCAGCACGTTTTTCATGTAGACATGTGTTACAAATTCGTTGTCGTTTGAGGGTAGTTTTTAAAATGGCAAAACAACGTTGTTTTTTGCCTTTTAAAACAACATGTAAATTAACGACGGACGTCTTGTAATGTATTTTTTGAACCGTGCAGGGTGGAGCACGTGAACTTCTTGCAACAAACTTTTTAGGCTTTTAGTTTTGTATTCTTTTATTCTCTTCTGAAACGCATTCTGTGTAGTAGTTGAACTTCCCGCTATTTTCACCTTGAACTTCATAGATTAATTTTCCATGGAAACAAAGAAGAATTTGAGTTTATTGTATACATCAAACTATTCCGTTTTTAATATGAAATTATTGATTTTCTTTTTTTAAATGGAATTGCTCCAAAAAATTAAGATGCAAAAAAAGATGCTACCTTTTAGCAACGGAAAATTCTGAATTTTTATAGACATCAAAACCGTTCCATTTTTTCAATTTTTGAACCTCTTTGTGTATTTTTAGAAATGGGAAAAATAGGAGCTTTCGTAATAAATGACGAACTTCTTCGTTATTTCAAACTAGACTTCTTGGTTTTATTCGTTAGTAATGGGAAAATTATGAGTTTTTGTAATAAATATTGAGCTGCTCCATTTTTTGAAATTAAACTTCTTGGTTTATTATTTTATTAACAAGAAAAATTTGGATTTTTCATATATATTGAATTATTCTACTTTTTTGAAATTGAACTTCTTGGTTTTTTTCAATCTGGACTTCTTTGGTGTTATCATTTGTAATGTAAAATAATGAAAAAGGTTTGATGAATTTTTAACAAATCTATTTTTTTAGAAAAAATTAGCTTCCTACATGATAGAACATACACAAAACTTTTATATATATATTGAACTTCTTGTGTGGATTTACATTTTTTTGCTGGTAGATTACACAATCTTTTTTGCCAAATATTTTTTGAACTTTTGCATTTTTTTGTTTGAACTTCCTTCTTTTTATACGCAAAAGGAAAAAAGAACTACCCATTGCACGAAGACACACACAACCATTTTTTGCATGCATGAACGCAAGTGTGCTCTAAACTCGATCATGTATGTTATACAAAAAATTCCAGCAAATTAAAATGCACACATAACAATTGAAACACTGCTAGCAACATGTTTTGCAATGTTTAATATTTGGATCCCGTAAACCATCATTTTTGAGAAACAGGGAAATACAAGGTTTTTATACTCATTGGACTGCTCGGTTATTTCAAATTGAACTTCACAGTCGCACTGTAATATATTTCCAACATCAAGCACCAACATGGACCATAAACAAGCATCATTTAATCACTTCAAAAAGAGCAGGCATCAAGACAGATTGTTGTGGCTAAACAAAAGGAAAATTTATCAGCTACAAGTTTTTTTGTGCTCCCCTGCATACACACAACAATTATCAACTTCCATATAGATGGACTTCAATTTTTCTGACATGAACTTTGGTTGTCGCTGTATATAAAATTCTCCTGTAACCAAAGAGAGAGGATGCAACGAGACAGGGTAAAATGTTACAAAAAACACACTTTTTTGTTTGAGACATATACACAAACAGCTTGTGTACATGAACGACTACAAGTTGAAGTGACTAGTTAAGTCAAACGCTTTGTAGTGTTTAGCTCCTTCGTGTGTTGACCAATTCCACCAAGAACAATGCATGTATGTAACAGGCCAAGCGGGATGACGGAACGGGAGCAGGAGCTGCTCAACCATGACCTAGTTAAAGAACTTCAGCGCATCCCTGGAAAGCAGCCTTTTGAGCCCCTTCTCCATCTCTGCCTAGGCCAGAGACTCATGTGGCTTCTCAGGCACAGCAGAGTTGAGTGTGCATGTTGGCCCGTGCCGCCTGAACAACCTGGACTCCTGAACTTTTGAAGAAGAACAAGAAAATATAGAGGTGATTCAGCACATCACAAGTAGCGATTAGAGATAAAATAGCTTCAGAGAGGATACCGAGGAGGCATGGTCGCCATCCAGAATTCTGAACTTGGGGGGCGGCTGCTGCTGGAAGAGGAACCAAAAATGGGTTCGATGCTGCCGGTTTAAGATGAAGGATATGCGATCCGGACTGTGTTTGCCACGGTCGCCTCGGCCTCGCGTTGGTCGCTGCAAGATGGATGTGGCCAGCGTGGCATGCGAGGTGGGTCGCGTCTGCCTAGACGCGACATGGGCGAATCCCCACCGGGAGAGCGGTGCCTGAGCTTTGCCGGCGGCATCCTCAGGGAGGCGGAGGGTGCAGACCGCAGGTGGGATCTCCACGGCGCGTAACAACGACGAGATGCAGGCAGCGGCGCGTGGCAGGTCACGTAGGAAGGGAGGGAAGTTCAAGCCGGAGAGGGTCAAGGTCTGGCCGGACTAGCGGAGGTGGTCGGGGTGGAGAGCGGCGGCGGAGGTGGTCGGCGGTGCGGTGGAAGGAGGGGGTGGCCAGCGCCATGGTGGAAGGAGGGGGTGGCCGACGCCATGGTGGAAGAAGGTAGCGTTGGCCGGTGCAACGGTGGAAGAAGGTGGAGGTGGTCGGTGCCGTCATCGAAGCAGGTCGAGGGAGGCAGCAGGAGGCACACTGGGGTCGGAAGGGCGGCGGCAGGAGGCGCATCGGGGGGCGGCGGATGGAGGCTCGTCGGGGACAGGGTGGGCAGAGCGGCGGCGAAGGCATGTCGCGGCCAGGGTGGACGGCGGCGGGGGCACATCAGGGCCGAGGGAGGCAGCGGTGGGAAGCACGCCACGGCCATGGGGCCAGCGGTGGGAGGCATGCCGGAGCCAGGGAGGCGGCGACAGGCGGTGGATCGGGAGGTTGCCGTGGCGCTGGTGGCGGATCGTGGGAGGAATCGGGGGGCGCTGGTGTGGATCATGGGATCGGGGGAAGTGGTGGACCGGTGGGGGCGTGGGTGTTTTTTTAGGAGGGGGCGTGGGTGATTAGGAAGTTCGGGAACAGCTAATCGCGTCTATATAGGGCGTGCCATGATCCAAATGACTATTCTGATCCTGGGACCAGAATAGTGTTGTATATATATATATATATATATATATATATATATATATATATATATATATATATATATATATCATCGCAAGGGTGACCCAAGCCAACCCAAGCGCGTCACGAGTCCTTCCAAGTAAGCCATGGCCATCTCAGAAGGAGTGCCCTTGTAGATTTGTCCATATCAAGAATTGAAGGAAATATGCCCTAGAGGCAATAATAAAGTTGTTATTTTATATTTCCTTATATCATGATAAATGTTTATTATTCATGCTAGAATTGTATTAACCGGAAACTTGATACATGTGTGGATACATAGACAAAACACCGTGTCCCTAGTAAGCCTTTACTAGACTAGCTCGTTAATCAAAGATGGTTAAGTTTCCTAACCATAGACATGTGTTGTCATTTGATGAACGGGATCACATCATTAGGAGAATGATGTGATGGACAAGACCCATTCGTTAGCTTAGCATTATGATCGTTCAGTTTTACTGCAATTGCTTTCTTCATGTCAAATACATATTCCTCCGACTATGAGATTATGCAACTCCCGGACACCGGAGGAATGCCTTGTGTGCTATCAAACATCACAACATAACTGGGTGATTATAAAGATGCTCTATAGGTATCTCCAAAGGTGTTTGTTGGGTTGGCATAGATCGAGATTAGGATTTGTCACTCCGAGTATCGGAGAGGTATCTCTGGGCCCTCTCAGTAATACACATCATAAGAAGCCTTGCAAACAAAGTGACTAATGAGTTAGTTGCAGGATGATGTATTACGGAACGAGTAAAGAGACTTGCCGGTAATGAGATTGAACTAGGTATGAAGATATCGACGACCGAATCTCAGGCAAGTAACATACCAATGACAAAAGGAATAACGTATGTTGTCATAACGGTTCGATCGATAAAGATCTTCATAGAATATGTGGGAGCCAATATGAGCATCCAGGTTCCGCTATTGGTTATTGAACGGAGAGGTGTCTCGGTCATGTCTACATAGTTCTCGAACCCGTAGGTTCCGCACACTTAACGTTCGATGACGATATTGTATTATATGAGTTATGTGATTTGGCGACCGAATTTTGTTCGGAGTCCCGGATGAAATCATGGACATGACGAGGAGAACAACAACTGTTAGCCATGTGAGGCGCCCCCTCCACAGTTTACACCCCCGGTCATATTGTCGCGGTGCTTAGGCGAAGCCCTGCGCGGATCACTTCACCATCACCGTCACCACGCCGTCGTGCTGACGGAACTCATCTATTTCCTCGACACCTTGCTGGATCAAGAGGGAGAGGAACATCATCAAGCTGAATGTGTGCTGAACTCGGAGGTGACGTACGTTCGGTACTTAATCGGTCGGGACCTGCCTTTTTAATGGGACATCCCGGCAACAGGCCTACTCATGCATGTGGCCAAGTACTCGACCAATCCTCGGAGCGAAGGGATGAACGAATTCTCGAGGTCTGGTTCATTGAGGTCAGCATCACATGAAACCTTTAGCACTTCCGTTCGATATTGGATGGAGTATGGGCTAGAAGAAGTTCGACTACATCAACCGTGTTGTCTAATGCTTCTGCTTTCGGTCTATGAGGGTACGTGGACACACTCTCCCCCTCTTGTTGCTATGTATCTCCTAGATAGATCTTGCGTGAGCGTAGGAATTTTTTTGAAATTGCATGCTACGTTCCCCAGCAGTGGTATCAGAGCCAGGTCTATGCGTAGATGATATGCACGCGTAGAACACAAAGAGTTGTGGGCGGTGACCGCCATGCTGCTTACGACCAATGTCTTATTTTGATTCGGCAGTATTGTTGGATGGAGAAGCCCAGACCAACCTTACATGACCATGTTCATGAGACCGGTTCCGCCGACAGACGGGTGTCCATCTCTCCTACTTTAGTTGAATCAAATTTGACTGCGGCCGGTCGTTGTTAAAGGTTTAAACAACAAACTTGATAAATCACCGTTGTGGTTTTTGTGCCGTAGGTAAGAACAGTTCTTACTAGAAGCCCGTAGCAGCCACGTAAAACTTGCAACAACAAAGTAGACAACGTCTAACTTGTTTTTGCAGGGCATGTTGTGATGTGATATGGTCAAGACATGATGTGATATACGTTATTGTATGAGATGATCATGTTTTGTAAAAGTTATCGGCAACTGGCAGGAGCCTTATGGTTGTCTCTTTATTGTATGAAATGCAAATGCCATGTAATTGCTTTACTTTATCACTAAGTGGTAGCGATATTTGTAGAAGCAATAGTTGGCGAGATGACCACGACGCAATGATGGAGATCAATGTGTCGAGCCGGTGACAATGGATATCATGACGATGCTTTGGAGATGGAGATCAAAAGCACAAGATGGTGATGGCCATATCATGTCACATATTTTGATTGCATGTGATGTTTATCTTTATGCATCTTATTTTGCTTAGTACGGCGGTAGCATTATAAGATGATCCCTCAACTAAAATTTCAAGGTATAAGTGTTCTCCCTAAGTATGCAATGTTGCGACAGTTCTTATGCTGAAACACCACGTGATGATCGGGTGCGATAGGCTATACGTTCACATACAACGGGTGCAAGACAGTTTTGCACATGCGGAATACTCGGGTTAAACTTGACGAGCCTAGCATGTACAGACATGGCCTCGGAACACTGGAGACCGAAAGGTTGAACGTGAATCATATAGTATATATGATCAACATAGAGATGTTCACCATTGATGACTACTCCATCTCACGTGATGATCGTACATGGTTTAGTTGATTTGGATCACGTATCATTTGGATGACTTGAGGGATGTCTATCTAAGTGGGACTTCATAAGTAATTTGATTAATTGAACTTAATTTCTCATGAACTTAGTCCTGATAGTATTTGCAAATCATGTTGTAGATCAATAGCTCGCAGTGTAGCTCCCCTATATTTTTTGATATGTTCCTAGAGAAAACTAAGTTGAAAGATGATACTAGCAATGATGCGGACTGGGTCCATGATCTGAGGATTATCCTCATTGCTGCACAGAAGAATTATGTCCTTGATGCACCGCTAGGTGACAGACCTATTGCAGGAGCAGATGCAGACGTTAAGAACGTTTGGCAAGCTCGATATGATGATTACTTGATAGTTTAGTGCACCATGCTTTATGGCTTAGAACCGGGACTTCAAAAACTTTTTGAATGCCACGGAGCATATGAGATGTTCCAAGAGCTGAAATTGGTATTTCAGACTCATGCCCATGCATGTCGACGGGTATGAGACCTCTGACAAGTACTTTGCCTATAAGATGGAGGAGAATAGCTCAGCTAGTGAGCATATGCTCAGAATGTCTGGGTACTACAATCACTTGAATCAAGTGGGAGTTAATCTTCCAGATAAGATAGTGATTGACAGAGTTCTCTAGTCACTATCACCAAGCTACTAGAACTTCGTGATGAACTATAATATGCAAGGGATGACGAAAACGATTCTCGAGCTTTTCGTAATGCTGAAATCGGCGAAGGTAGAAATCAAGAAAGAGCATCTAGTGTTAATGGTTAATAAGACAACTAGTTTCAAGAAAAAGGGCAAGGGAAAAAAGGGAACTTCAAGAAGAATGGCAAGAAAGTTGTCACACCCGTGAAGAATCCCAAAGCTGGACCTAAGCCTGAAACTGAGTGCTTCTACTGCAAAGGAAATGGTCACTGGAAGCGGAACTACCCCAAATATTTGGCGAATAAGAAGGATGGCAAAGTGAACAAAGGTATATTTGATATGCATGTTATTGATGTGTACCATACTAGTGTTCCTAGTAGCCCCTGGGTATTTGATACCTGTTCGGTTGATAAGATTAGTAACTTGAAACAGGAGTTGCAGAATGATGTCTACTACACAACTTTATTCTTGTAGACTCGTGTTGGGCCTCCAAGCGCAGAGTTTTGTAGGACAGTAGCAATTTTCCCTCAAGTGGATGGCCTAAGTTTTATCAATCTGTGGGAGGTGTAGGATGAAGATGGTCTCTCTCAAACGACCCTGCAACCAAATACAAGAAATCTCTTGTGTCCCCAACACACCCAATACAATGGAAAATTGTATTGGTGCACTAGTTCGGCGAAGAGATGGTGATAAAAGTGTAATATGGATGGTAGAAATATATTTTTATAATCTAAATAAATAAAAACAGCAATGTAGCAAGTAGTAAACAGACACAAAAACGGTGTTGCAATGCTTAAAAGTGAGGCCCAGGGTCCGTACTTTCACTAGTGCAACCTCTCAACAATGCTAACATAGTTGGATCATATGATTATCCCTCAAAGTGCAATAAAGAACCACTCCCGAGTTCCTATTAGCGGAGAACAAAAGATAGGAATTGTTTGTAGGGCACGAAACTACCTCAAAGTCATTCTTTCTGTTCGGTCTATTCAAGAGTTCGTACTAAAATAACACAAAGCTATTTTTCCGTTCGATCTATCCTAGAGTTTGTACTAGAATAACACCAAAGCAAATTCATATTGATAATACTCAATCCACACAAAGAACTATAAAGAGACCCCAAAGTTTCCGTCGGAGAAAAACGTGCATCAACCCCTATGCATAGATTACCCCAATATCACCGTGGGAATCCGCGAGTTGAATGCCATAACACATATCAAGTGAATCAATAGGATACCTCATTGTCACCTCAAGTATTCATATTGCAAGACATATATCATGTGTTCTCACCTCTGAATATTCAATCCGACAAGACAAAACTTTGAAGGGTAAAGATTCAATTCATCATAACAAGAGTATAGAGGGGAGAAACATCATATGATCCGACTATATTAACAAAGCCCATGATATAGATCACGAGAGAGAGAGAGAGATCAAACACATAGCTAGTGGTACAAACCCTCAGCCCCGAGGGTGGGCTACTCCCTCCTCATCGTGGTGGCCGCCGGGATGATGAAGATGGCCACCGGAGATGATTCCCCCCTCCGGCAGGGTGCCGGAACAGGGTCTAGATTGGTTTTCGTGGATACAGAGACCTTGCAGTGGCGAAACTTCTAATCTAGGTTCATGTAACGACCCGGACTTGACAAAATCCAAGTCTTTGTGCTTACTGTGCTATCCCTCGATCGTAGCTAGCACACACAGTAACAAGAATGAATATCAGTAAAACATACATCATTTTACTACAATGGTAGATCCAGAGTTAAGCAATTACATACCATTGGCATAGCTCAATGTTGGCACATAATACAACGGAAATATACGTAGTCGCTAAGTTAGGGCTCCATCAACGCCACTAGGCTCGTTGAGTGTAGACCGTAAGCTAATGTCTCTTAATCTGTCAAGATCTGCACATGACAGGTGCAGGTGAGTACGTGAAAGTACTCGCAAGTTGCAAAGAAAATTTTAACAAAATATATATGTAGGGTAAGTATTGGTGGAGGTTTCATTTGCATAAAACCAATTTTATCCTACACTAAATTTTGTAAACTTCTTTAAAAAAATTATATAAAAGGTAGGAGTGAGACCCATGGATATATGCACTAGTGCTCATTCTCCAAAATTAGTTTAAAACATACATAGGTTGAAGTGAAACACATTCACTATGTTCATTCCTCAACTTTAACCCTTAAAACATATTTTTAGAAAAGAGAGGGGAGATTCTTCTTCAGTCCAAGTCTTCAGTTGCTCAAATTACCCGTAACCGGGGGCACGACTAATCGATTAGGTTAAACCCTCTGCAGAGGTCGTACACGTTCCCCACATGACACAACCAACTCCGTTTATCATTACACACTTGGGTGTACGACTGGGCGCCCGCAACTTGGGTGTACTTCTTCAATCCGTAACAGCCCCCTATAGCTGACAGAGCCGCCCGCAACTTAGGCAATGAAAGCCCCTCTCTGATGGCGGTCCTAAGGTAAGGGTTTCCCGTTAGTACTAAGCTAAGCCAGATCCCATATTAGCATGTGGCTGTACTGGAAGCTACATCGAACTGTACTTGGAAGATCTCATTCCCCTGGACGGCGGTCCCCACCCAAAACCTGTGCGCAAGACCCTAGTCGGGCGCATTCACTGCAAGACCCCGATGGGTGCAATCACTTTTAGACGCTCCCGTCATACCATCCCGCCCAGGGAGTAGAAGTAAAACAATATATAATTTTGTTTTAAAAAGATTTTCTCAAAACTTTGCTCCAAAGAGAGCAAGTTCAAAGTTTAAAACAAGTTTGGTTTTCATCCCACCCATTTTGTGCAAGCATGGCCAATGGTGAGTCTTGAACCTACGGCTCTAGCTAAAAAATAGTACTTTGCAAAACTTTTATAAAACATGCATAGTATTAAAATTTAAAGGGTTATGCATAGTATAACAATATAGGTCGAAGCATGATCAATTTGCAACTTTCCTGAGTTCTCGAAGAGGAACTATTCTACTCCGAGTCGCCTCTCCTTCTCGTTGCGGTATATCTAATGATAAAACAAAAATACTTCAACACACAACAATATCCAAATGAAGTTCCAAATAAAAGGTACAAATTCACAATACAAATTATTTAGTTTTCTTACTATTACTAAGCTAGTTTGTATGGTGTGGTAGGGTTGAGATGGATCATGTTGGCTTGATTGAAAATATGACATAAATCATATTCCGGGTAGGATCAAATTGATACAAGTTAGGCAAGGTTTTACGTAGAGTCTATAATGGGTTTCATTGGAATAATTGACTTGGGTCCAATGAAAATGATAGATGGAGTTGATGCCATAAGGTTTATGTTACAAAAATTTATGTAACATTTCCTAAGTCCAAATTTGTATGATGATTTCATATGACCAGAGAGGTTTTCTAGGGACCAATCTAAGAGATTTAACTTCGTGTCAAATCTTATTTTAACGAAGTTATTGAAGAATGATCGAGAAGGTTAAATTAAGGTGTTGATGTTAAAACAGTGACTAAACCTTGCTGAAAATTTATGCCATGAGTTCCAACAGAAAGGTGGGGTCCTAAGGTCGAACTTTCATATAATAAACATTTTTATATGATTTAGATTGGAAGACACGGCAAAAATACTCAATTTAAAATTTAAATCAGAACTAAGTTTCTACTTGCCAAAAAATGAGATCTCAAAATTTTATAATAAACTAGATGTTCCAAGGAATCCGGGAATATAAATGTAACACCCCGAGAATCATGCTACAGTAGCTCTCTGTGATTAAGCTAATCATGTTGCTAAGCAGGGCTTGATCACATTGGAATCACATTTCCTTTCAAACTCCTAACTCAAACTTCAATTAAAATTAAAGTGGAAAATAAAAGTTGTCAAAATTGAAAAAACTAAAATGTTAATTAAATGACAAATAATTCTGAAGCAATTATAAAATTGTAACTAAACTTAAATGGATTAGTTAAGTGACCCTAACAACCTCAAACTTTGGCGAGCAACAACATTTAATAGCCTTTTAATTAATCTAAATTCAATATGAATTAGTATTTCACCCAAACTAGTTTTTGGTGCAAGGATCTGATGCACTGCAACTTATAAGCTAGCTCCCATATTTTATAAATACCATTTAGGTGCTAAATATTTTTGCAAACAAAAAAAAATAAAGAAAAGAGAAGAAAAGGAACCCCCCCCCTCACTGGACCAGGCGGCCCAGCTCACAGGCCCACCTGGCCCAGCTGGCCAACTACCAGCCCACAGCCCCTCCCTGGGTCGCCTCCCCCCCTGTTCCCCCGACCGGGGAAGCAACAGGGGCCCGTCCCCGCCCGACCACCTCGCCGGCGCCGACACCGGGAGGGGATAAGGCCGCCCCGTCGCCTTGGCCTCCACCCTTCTCTCCCACTTGCCCCCCCCTCTCGCCCGCCTCTGCGCCTCCCAGATCCACACGCTTCCCCCTCCCTCTGTCTCGCTCACCCGCCTCACCCGAGCGCCATCGCCGACGTGCCGCCGTCGTTCCCGCAGCCACCGACGATCGTTCGCCACTCCGACAAGTCCGGGAGCTCCGTCGTGGTTCGCCTCTTCTTCCTCGACACTGGATCGGGACCGGGAGCGCCACCGCCGTCGCATTTTTCCTCTTCCCCATCTACGGCCACCGCGCGACCTCACCGTCGTCCTGCTCCACCGGTTCTCCCCGCGCCCGCTGCCGAGACCCTACGCTCTCAGAGTGAGCTCCACCTCCTCCTCCTCCCCTCACTAGCTCACCGCATCCCATAGTTCGCTCCCCCGTCACGCTCACCCTCCCGCCGCCCTGCTGCGTCACCGCCATGGCCACGGCTGCCATGGCCCCCGTCCGAGCCCTCCGCCGTGCTCCTGGTGTTCCCAGGAGCCCGGCGAGCCCTTCCTCTCGCCCTCTTGTGCCCCCTAGCCCATTCCCGATGTGGCCCCGAACGCCGTCGCCGCCCATGCTCGCCGCCGATGGGTATTCCGGCCGTCCCCGGGCGAGCCACCACCACCATCCGACACGGCGCCGTGCGCGTGTTCGAACGGTGCCAACCGCACGCGAAACGGCCGCCCCTAGCACGATTCCGGCGAGGCCCCGAGCGCCTCCGCCGTTGATTTGGTCGCCGGAGCCACTCCGGCGCCGGCCGCCGACGTGGCTGGCCTGGGGCCACCCCAGAGCCACTGCCAGTGGGCCCCGTGGGTCCCAGTTGACTGGGTTGACCCAGTCAACTGCTGACCAGGCAGCCTAGTGCCACTGACACGTGGGCCCCGCCGCCTGTATTAATTAATTAAAATGTTTTAATAATTAAAACCTAATTAGTTACTAATCAGAGACTGACATGTGGGACCCAGTAACTATTTAACCTCAGATTAGTTTAATTTAAACTCTGTTAATTAGCACTGGCTGACATGTGGGTCCCACTGGACCCCCCCTGTCTGGTTTGACTGGTCAGCCGACCTGTTGACCTGCTGACGTCAGCGTTACCTCATGCTGACGTCATAATTCATTTTTGCTAAATTCAGATAATTCCAGAAATTCAAATAATCTTCGAAAATTCATATCTTTTAAACCGTAACTCGGATGAAAATGTTTTCTACATGAAAGTTGCTCAGAACGACGAGACGAATCCGAATACGCAGTCCGTTCGTCCACCACACCTCCCTAACCTATCGAACTAGCAACTTTCCCCCTCCTGTCCGTCTGTCCGAAAACGCGAAACATCGGGAATACCTTCCCGGATGTTCCCCCCCTTCGCCGGTACCACCTACTGTCGCGTTAGGACACACCTAGCACCGCTCATTGTCATGTCACGCATCGTCATGCTTATGTTTGCATTGTATTTACTGTTTCTTCCCCCCCTCTTCTCTCCGGTAGACTACGAGACCGACGCTGCTGCTACCCAATTCGACTACGGAGTTGACGACCCCTCCTACTTGCCAGAGCAACCAGGCAAGCCCCCCCCCCCTTGATCACCAGATATCGCCTATTCTTCTCTATACTGCTTGCATTAGAGTAGTGTAGCATGTTACTGCTTTCCGTTAATCCTATCCTGATGCATATCCTGTCTTTGTTACTACAATTGTTACCCTTACCTGCTATCCTACTGCTTAGTATAGGATGCTAGTGTTCCATCAGTGGCCCTACACTCTTGTCCGTCTGCCATGCTATACTACTGGGCCGTGATCACTTCGGGAGGTGATCACGGGTATATACTATATACATTATATACATGACACATGTGGTGACTAAAGTCGGGTCGGCTCGTTGAGTACCCGCAAGTGATTCTGATGAGGGGGCTGAAAGGACAGGTGGCTCCATCCCGGTAGAGGTGGGCCTGGGTTCCTGACGGCCCGCGACTATTACTTTATGGCGGAGCGACAGGGCAGGTTGAGACCACCTAGGAGAGAGGTGGGCCTGGCCCTGGTCGGCGTTCGCGGATACATAACACGCTTAACGAGTTCTTGGTATTTGATCTGAGTCTGGCCATTTGGTCTATACGCACTAACCATCTACGCGGGAGTAGTTATGGGTATCCCGACGTCGTGGTATCAGCCGAAGCTCTTTTGACGTCAGCGACTGAGTGGCGCGCACCGCATTGGACCGTAAGCTCGCGCTTGTATTAAGGGGGCTAGGTCTGCTTCCGGCCGCGTACGCAACGTGCAGGTGTGCATAGGGCGATGGGCCCATACCCCTGCGCGCATAGGTTTAGACCGGCGTGCTGACCTCTCTGTTGAGCCTAGGTGGGGCTGCGACGTGTTGATCTTACGAGGCCGGGCATGACCCAGGAAAGTGTGTCCGGCCAAATGGGATCGAGCGTGTTGGGTTATGTGGTGCACCCCTGCAGGGAAGTTTATCTATTCGAATAGCCGTGTCCCTCGGTAACAGGACGACCCGGAGTTGTACCTTGACCTTATGACAACTAGAACTGGATACTGAATAAAATACACCCTTCCAAGTGCCAGATACAACCCGGTGATCGCTCTCTAACAGGGCGACGAGGAGGGGATCGCCGGGTAGGATTATGCTATGCGATGCTACTTGGAGGACTTCAATCTACTCTCTTCTACATGCTGCAAGATGGAGATGGCCAGAAGCGTAGTCTTCGACAGGACTAGCTATCCCCCTTTTATTCTGGCATTCTGCAGTTCAGTCCACAGTTATGGCCTTTACACATATACCCATGCATATGTAGTGTAGCTCCTTGCTTGCGAGTACTTTGGATGAGTACTCACGGTTGCTTTTCTCCCTCTTTTCCCCTTTTCTATACCGGATTGTCGCAACCAGATGCTGGAGTCCAGGAGCTAGAGATCCCGAGGATGATGCTACATGGAGTTTGGCTTCGAGGAGTAGTTAGGAGGTCCCAGGCAGGAGGCCTTGCCTTTTCGATCGTTGCTACTTTGTGCTAGCCTTCTTAAGGCAAACTTGTTTAACTTATGTCTGTACTCAGATATTGTTGTTTCCGCTGACTCGTCTATGATCGAGCACTTGTATTCGAGCCCTCGAGGCCCCTGGCTTGTATTATGATGCTTGTATGACTTATTTATGTTGTAGAGTTGTGTTGTGATATCTTCCCGTGAGTCCCTGATCTTGATCGTACACATTTGCATGCATGATTAGTGTACGGTCAAATCGGGGGCGTCACAAGTTGGTATCAGAGCCAACTGCCTGTAGGAATCCCCCTTTCTAACTCCTTGGCCGAAGTCGAGTCTAGACATTTCAAAAACTTTTACTAACATGGCTGTGTGTCTTACGGGCCCACGTCGCCATTGGGTGATATTAGGATCTTTTACTCCTTGCCTATACTCTGGGACTCTGATCTCTCTTCTATTCGGGTTAAATGATTTTACTAAATCTAACATTAGGATCTCGTTATCACTTTCACCCGGAGAGCCCCTTATTACTGATGATCGTGTGCTGCACGTGAAGACCCTGAAGATACTCCCCGCTGATAACCCGAGAACTTGTGTTCATCGCTTTTGCAATTCCCTTTCATCGGTAAACTCCTATGGATAACCATGTATACTTGCTATTCATACAATGTTTCCCGGTTGATCTTGTTACTACAAGATACCCCGTAATTCCCTCTGTTGTTACGAGAATCCTTTGAGCTTACTACCTTGCTGTTCTTTGTCACCTGAATACCCCTACGGATAATTCTCGCACTTACCGAGTATCCGCTCATCCCCAGTTGATTCAAGTATTTCACAAAAGTGTTCAAAATACCATTCGATCTTCCGAAAATCCTCAGGAGCCTATTGCTCTTGAAATTCTTGTTTGCTTGCATTATGGTTAATCCCATAAGTCTCGTAATCTTATTGGCATCTCTTGTCATTATCATTTTGAGTCCGTTGATTCAATTTGTTGCGAATGCTCGCAATCCTCAATCATATCCTAGAATTCATTCTTCCGGCTCAGACGTCATTTTAAACGTGAGCTGGATCTCGACCTATCAAATTGCCATCGATTGTACCCCTAAGCCTACTCAACTTATCCATCCTTGATCAGAGCGTTGCTTCTGACCCCCCTGGGTTGGAAATCATAATTCTTTTGCATTTGAACTTTGAGTTAGTCAGTTGTTTCTATAATCAGATCTCCTGGCATTCTTCTTCCTCTGGTTGAGTACCGATGCTCACATCAGATCCCTTGTGGACCATCGGTTCCTTTGTTGGATTTTATCCGACAGTGTCCTTCATATTGAATAACCTTGTGAGCCTTTCCATGGGTATATAATGCCTTTGGTAAATTGTATCATCTGTTTTTGAACAATGCTCTTCTTTCGAGCTTGTAATATTTAGTCCGAAGTTTGTGGTATATGTTCCTAAGATGCCTTGATGGGTTGAACCTATGCCTTTCATAATATGTGTGAACTCGAAAGTTTTCATGAGTCATACTCTTCTGGTATTTTGCCAGATAAAAATTTTCAACACTGCAACTTCATCAAACGCGAGAAGTGAATGAAAGGTTACGCATTGAAGAAGTGGGAGTCGACCTTGAACTTTGCGTTCATGCCCATGGACACGATGTAGATCTTATCATTAAAGCTTTTCTTAAATTAATTATTCCCTTGGTCTAAGTTCATCTTATATCTGGGATCTGGCCTTTTGCAATCGTGGTTCCGACCATGTTCTCTTTTAAATACCATTTCTCGTGCAAGTTTAAGCACTTGTCCTCTGCAGAGCAATGCCTCCGTCCAACCACTACTTTGGTTTGTCGTCGAGTATTACCCCCTGGTATCTCGAGATTATCATGGGACTGCATAGCTTCTTATGAGTTCTTCATCAAGTGCTACATTCTCATTGATTCCAAATTTTCACGGGCTTTGAGTTTTTAAACACTCAAAACCACCGATAATTGAATCGAGTCCGCACTACGGTTCAACAACTTTTAGTAATGCCCCTTACTTACGAGTTTGTACCCGATCGCGTCATTCCTAACCTGTTTGGCTATATCATTATCTTGATGATTTTAACTGTGCTACCTGGTCCTTATTCCCGGAGCACCACTTTCGACCATGAGCTAAGCTTACGTCGATTTTCCTCGTCATATCGTTTCACCTCGAACAACAAACTTGACCCCGAGTTTGTGTGCTACCCGTGGTTCCAATAACCTCTCGCTTTCATCATTCCTTTGACTTGATGTCATCATCGATCAATTACATCTTCATGAAAACCTCTCGACAAATTTGTCGTGATCATTGTCAACAATTTGACTTCTTCCAAGTTGTGTGTCGAAATTCAGGATGAGAAATACCATCCTTGCCCCTCGATGAATTATGTTATCATCGACAACATTCTTACCTTCCCCCCCCCAACACGAACTTGTTCATATTTTGTGATGTATCTTGATTTCCCCTGCTATCCAACTTATGTTTTGTTCTACCGTGGAGTATTACCATTTTTGATGTCAAGAATGTCGTGAACATTACTCCACCTCTTAAGAATTCTTGGTACAGTGATACTTCTCACCATCATCATTCTTTCTTGGTCCCCGTGTAGTTTCTAAACGAAATACCGACAAATGGTCTGTGATGTGTAGATTTTAAACTTCTAGCCACCCTATTGCTTTGAAGTTATTGGTCTATAGTTCCATTCTACGTCTATGGCTTAATGAATCATCATTCGAACATTGATCGTGCTACCTAGCCCATATTTCGGGTGCACATTTCAGCCAATGTTTAACTGAGTATGTTTTCCTCGAGCATACTTCATTAAGTCATTAGATCTAGCTAATGTTATCTCCTTGTTCACAAAGTTTTGGAAATCCATCTTTTGGAAGTCTCAATGGATTGTCGCTGAGTCAATCAATCACCTCCTCACCTCTCATTGGTTTAATGATGAACTCTTGTTTCGGAACTTGCTTTCATGGTTCATTTCCCGAGAATCTTACAATGTCATCCCATCAATTTGTGTTGCACCTTTCTTCTCAGACATCCTAAGTCTGAGGTAACCTGACACCAATCTGATCTGAATCTTGGTCAGAAATGATGGTTGGAACATAATTCCAAGAGTTATAACATTAGTCTTTTTATAACACGGTAAGATGATGTCATGCCTAGCACACATGGCCGGATGACCTATTGATATAGTATCCTCCTTACCAAGGTTAGCCATTCTTCCATGAGGAAATTGTAAGACTTATTCCATAAGTTGTTCCTAATGGAACCTTGTGAATCCATGGCCTGATCTTACCTATTGACCATGTCAATGCTATCTCGAAGCATGTCTATGGTACTCTGGTTTTCAACAGGAACATTTGAGGCCCAAAGCTAATTGTTTCCTGCTCAATTATCCAAACACCGTTGTATGGGTAATGTCATGAAATTTCCTTCCCCTTACCTAAAGAGTTTTCTACGTTATATCCCGTCATGGATATCATGCTCTGCTTACCCTTGGGAAGAATATACCCTTGAAATATGTGTTTTAACACATTTTCCTTTCCATTCTTCTGTTTAATCTGATAAACATATTTTCCTTTCCATTGTTTGGTTTAACCTTTCTGGTGATCTATATGATCTAAGCAGTAATATCCTCCTGCTTATGTAAACACCTCGGTGTACAACTCTGTCAGTAAGACCCTGTTAATATTGTTGGTGACATTTTCGGTAACCCCCGATGGACGAGAACTTTGCCTATTGGTCCGCCTCGTTTCAACGAGCAGGAAAATGGTTCTCTTCGTCCCTCGCCCTTGGTACCGACGATGTTGCTGACATATAACTGACAGGCTACCCTCTGACATGCCTTGCTATCATGATCGTGCAAGATGTCACCGCCCTTCCTACTTTTAACCCACATGGTGGGCCCATAACCCACAGTTCCACAGGATCGAAACCTGACTCTCCTGTGCACCCCCTGTTCCCAAATTTATTCATCGCGCGTGGCCTCGTATGTAATTCACGGACCATCGTCCTACTGATCTATACTGGCATCAGACATAATACTTATTCCGATTGCTTTGAACCCCTTTCACACTTTGTTTCAGGCTTCGAACGATTGCCTACCTGTTTGAAACTTCTCATGGTACTTTCTTACTTGCTCTCGGCTTTTCTTAAGGTTTAGTTCGAGAGATACTTTCCGCCACCTTCCCCGATGATATTGACCAGATAGTAAACCCTGCAGAAGTCCGTTCTTCCAGAATACCCCCTTACTCTGTCGTAAGTACGATGTAGTTCCCGAAGAAAGGACGACAACTTTATCATAACGACCTGAAGCAGGGAAATGAAGACATCAACGTAGTGGATAGACCTCCTCGAGAAGAGCAACCAACACCGAGAAGACCCATTAGAATTTCGTAACCAAATCCCTTCCCCCATGCTCCCACTCCTAAATCTCGGGACGAGATTTCTTGTAGTGGAGGAGATTTGTAACACCCCGAGAATCATGCTACAGTAGCTCTCTGTGATTAAGCTAATCATGTTGCTAAGCAGGGCTTGATCACATTGGAATCACATTTCCTTTCAAACTCCTAACTCAAACTTCAATTAAAATTTAAGTGGAAAATAAAAGTTGTCAAAATTGAAAAAACTAAAATGTTCATTAAATGACAAATAATTCCGAAGCAATTATAAAATTGTAACTAAACTTAAATGGATTAGTTAAGTGACCCTAACAACCTCAAACTTTGGCGAGCAACAACATTTAATAGCCTTTTAATTAATCTAAATTCAATATGAATTAGTATTTCACCCAAACTAGTTTTTGGTGCAAGGATCTGATGCACTGCAACTTATAAGCTAGCTCCCATATTTTATAAATACCATTTAGGTGCTAAATATTTTTGCAAACAAAAAAAAATAAAGAAAAGAAAAAAAAGGACCCCCCCTCACTGGACCAGGCGGCCCAGCTCACAGACCCACCTGGCCCAGCTAGCCAACTACCAGCCCACAGCCCCTCCGTGGGTCGCCTCCCCCCTGTTCCCCCGACCGGGGAAGCAACAGGGGCCCGTCCCCGCCCGACCACCTCGCCGGCGCCGACGCCGGGAGGGGATAAGGCCGCCCCGTCGCCTTGGCCTCCACCCTTCTCTCCCACTTGCCCCCCTCTCACCCGCCTCTGCGCCTCCCAGATCCACACGCTCCCCCCCCTTTGTCTCGCTCACCCGCCTCACCCGAGCGCCATCGCCGACGTGCCGCCGTCGTTCCCGCAGCCACCGACGATCGTTGGCCACTCCGACAAGTCCGGGAGCTCCGTCGTGGTTCGCCTCTTCTTCCTCGACACTGGATCGGGACCGGGAGCGCCACCGCCGTCGCATTTTTCCTCTTCCCCATCTACGGCCACCGCGCGACCTCGCCGTTGACCTGCTCCACCAGTTCTCCCCGCGCCCGCTGCCAAGACCCTACGCTCTCAGAGTGAGCTCCACCTCCTCCTCCTCCCCTCACTAGCTCACCGCATCCCATAGCTCGCTCCCCCGTCACGCTCACCCTCCCGCCGCCCTGCTGCGTCACCGCCGTGGCCACGGCTGCCATGGCCCCCGTCCGAGCCCTCCGCCGTGCTCCTGGTGTTCCCAGGAGTCCGGCGAGCCCTTCCTCTCGCCCTCTTGTGCCCCTAGCCCATTCCTGACGTGGCCCCAAACGCTGTCGCCGCCCATGCTCGCCGCCGATGGGTATTCCGGCCGTCCCCGGGCGAGCCACCACCACCATCCGACACGGCACCGTGCGCGTGTTCGAACGGTGCCAACCGCACGCGAAACGGCCGCCCCTAGCACGATTCCGGCGAGGTCCCGAGCGCCTCCGCCGTTGATTTGGTCGCCGGAGCCACTCTGGCGCCGGCCGCCTACGTGGCTGGCCTAGGGCCACCCCAGAGCCACTGCCAGTGGGCCCCGTGGGTCCCAGTTGACTGGGTTGACCCAGTCAACTGCTGACCAGGCAGCCCAATGCCACTGACACGTGGGCCCCGCCGTCTGTATTAATTAATTAAAATGTTTTAATAATTAAAACCTAATTAGTTACTAATCAGAGACTGACATGTGGGACCTAGTAACTATTTAACCTTAGATTAGTTTAATTTAAACTCTGTTAATTTGCACTGGCTGACATGTGGGTCCCACTGGACCCCCCGTGTCTGGTTTGACTGGTCAGCCGACCTGTTGACCTGCTGACGTCAGCGTTACCTCATGCTGACGTCATAATTCATTTTTGCTAAATTCAGATAATTCCAGAAATTCAAATAATCTTTGAAAATTCATATCTTTTAAACCGTAACTCGGATGAAAATGTTTTCTACATGAAAGTTGCTCAGAACGACGAGAGGAATCCGAATACGCAGTCCGTTCGTCCACCACACCTCCCTAACCTATTGAACTAGCAACTTTCCCCCTCCGGTCCGTCTGTCCGAAAACGCGAAACATCGGGAATACCTTCCCGGATGTTCCCCCCCTTCGCCGGTACCACCTACTGTCGCGTTAGGACACACCTAGCACCGCTCATTGTCATGTCACGCATCGTCATGCTTATGTTTGCATTGTATTTACTGTTTCTTCCCCCCTCTTCTCTCCGGTAGACTACGAGACCGACGCTGCTGCTACCCAATTCGACTACGGAGTTGACGACCCCTCCTACTTGCCAGAGCAACCAGACAAGCCCCCCCCTTGATCACCAGATATCTCCTATTCTTCTCTATACTGCTTGCATTAGAGTAGTGTAGCATGTTACTGCTTTCCGTTAATCCTATCCTGATGCATAGCCTGTCTTTGTTACTACAATTGTTACCCTTACCTGCTATCCTACTGCTTAGTATAGGATGCTAGTGTTCCATCAGTGGCCCTACACTCTTGTCCGTCTGCCATGCTATACTACTGGGCCGTGATCACTTCGGGAGGTGATCACGGGTATATACTATATACATTATATACATGACACATGTGGTGACTAAAGTCGGGTCGGCTCGTTGAGTACCCGCAAGTGATTCTGATGAGGGGGCTGAAAGGACAGGTGGCTCCATCCCGGTAGAGGTGGGCCTGGGTTCCTGACGGCCCCCGACTATTACTTTATGGCGGAGCGACAGGGCAGGTTGAGACCACCTAGGAGAGAGGTGGGCCTGGCCCTGGTCGGCGTTCGCGGATACATAACACGCTTAACGAGTTCTTGGTATTTGATCTGAGTCTGGCCATTTGGTCTATATGCACTAACCATCTACGCGGGAGTAGTTATGGGTATCCCGACGTCGTGGTATCAGCCGAAGCTCTTTTGACGTCAGCGACTGAGTGGCGCGCGCCGCATTGGACCGTAAGCTCGCGCTTGTATTAAGGGGGCTAGGTCTGCTTCCGGCCGCGTACGCAACGTGCAGGTGTGCATAGGGCGATGGGCCCAGACCCCTGCGCGCATAGGTTTAGACCGGCGTGCTGACCTCTCTGTTGAGCCTAGGTGGGGCTGCGACGTGTTGATCTTACGAGGTCGGGCATGACCCAGGAAAGTGTGTCCGGCCAAATGGGATCGAGCGTGTTGGGTTATGTGGTGCACCCCTGCAGGGAAGTTTATCTATTCGAATAGCCGTGTCCCTCGGTAAAAGGACGACCCGGAGTTGTACCTTGACCTTATGACAACTAGAACTAGATACTGAATAAAATACACCCTTCCAAGTGCCAGATACAACCCGGTGATCGCTCTCTAACAGGGCGACGAGGAGGGGATCGCCGGGTAGGATTATGCTATGCGATGCTACTTGGAGGACTTCAATCTACTCTCTTCTACATGCTGCAAGATGGAGATGGCCAGAAGCGTAGTCTTCGACAGGACTAGCTATCCCCCTTTTATTCTGGCATTCTGCAGTTCAGTCCACTGATATGGCCTTTACACATATACCCATGCATATGTAGTGTAGCTCCTTGCTTGCGAGTACTTTGGATGAGTACTCACGGTTGCTTTTCTCCCTCTTTTCCCCTTTTCTATACCGGATTGTCGCAACCAGATGCTGGAGTCCAGGAGCTAGAGATCCCGAGGATGATGCTACATGGAGTTCGGCTTCGAGGAGTAGTTAGGAGGTCCCAGGCAGGAGGCCTTGCCTTTTCGATCGTTGCTACTTTGTGCTAGCCTTCTTAAGGCAAACTTGTTTAACTTATGTCTGTACTCATATATTGTTGTTTCCGCTGACTCGTCTATGATCGAGCACTTGTATTCGAGCCCTCGAGGCCCCTGGCTTGTATTATGATGCTTGTATGACTTATTTATGTTGTAGAGTTGTGTTGTGATATCTTCCCGTGAGTCCCTGATCTTGATCGTACACATTTGCGTGCATGATGAGTGTACGGTCAAATCGGGGGCGTCACAATAAAATTTGTCGAATTCGGACATACGGTTTGAGAGATACGATTTTTCGGAGCTGGAATATCTTTCTGAAAAAAACATTACGGGAATTACATGGAATGCAACGTGTCTTATTCCTATTGGCTGGAATACCTTTATCTGAGAACATGTTTGAGACGGGAGGGCTGGGTGCTGACCGTTTGGAAAATTAGCGGCGTTCTAGCGACCAGCGGGTAGAGGACGGGATAGAGGGCGTCGTGGAGAGCAGTAGGGGCACACCCGCGTCATCATTGTCGTCCTCTGCAGGTGATGGGAAGTCGCCGGAGTGGTCAGAGCACTGATGAAGTCCGGTGGACGTTAAACTCGTGCTCCAGCTAAGGATTTTTTTCGAGAGTATGCCAATGGCGTACATTAACTTTATAGAAGGAATAAAGTATAATTAGAAGAGCTTAATGTGGGTGTGAACACCAACATAGGCACACCAACACCTTACACCAACGAGAACACAAACGTCACTCTCTCACAAAAGGTTCTAATCCTCCTACTCCGAACCCTGCGTCCCTCCAAATCTTCACCTCATCTAATAAGGCCATATCGACAAGTTGCCTCGCCGACCTTTGTTGTGATTGTCTGTTGAAGACCTTCGCTTTCCGTTGCTTCCAAATCAACCAAGAGGTACCGATGACGAAGGAATCGAATCCTCTTCGCACTTTTCCAGAGAAGTGCCTCGTTTGCCCAAACCACCAATCTTGTAGTGTGTCTGTGGCAGAGGGGATGCTTATATTGATTTGCAACCTATCCGCACATCCATGCCAAACTTCCCTCGCATAGACACATTGCCCAAAGATGTGATCCACATTAATTTTTTCCTGAAGGCAAAGATAGCATGGTAATGGCTCGTCCTGCAATCCGTGTCTCGCCCGTCTGTCGGATGTCCACATGCGGTACTTGGTGGTCAACCACGCAAAGATCTTGCACTTCAGCGGTGCCCAACTCCTCCATATGCAGCTGTCTGTGGGCGATCGTTCAAGCCGCATGCACAATCTCTTATAGACCAATCAAGCTGTGTAGCTACCAGAGGGATCAGCCGGCCAAAAGAACTCGTCCTGCGCCTGCTCATCTCTGGGCACCGTTGGTATCGCGAGACATAGGTTGGCCACCTGCATGTGGGCCGAGAATGATAAATCACCTTCCACTTCCTGCGACCAAGCATTGTAAACGAAGGCCTGCTCCACCGTCCTCATGTTCCATGAACGGGTGCTTACCATGGATGCTATCGTAGGTGCAATCTCATCTACTTTGAAGTCGGGCACCCAACGGTCCTTCCAGAAGACGATACTCGCTCCATTACCCACTGTGATCTTGACCAGGCTGTCAAAGACCATCTCGTCATCTTTGTCCACGGACATCCTTATTCCTTGCCACGGCCTTGCCGGATCAGTTCGTCGTACCATTCCCATCTAACTCTGAGCACGAGAGCCTGCAGGTGCAGATTTTTTATGCCCAATCCTCCGTCGCAGGTCGGCCTACATATCGTATCCCAGGCAACCAAACACTGCACACCATTCACCTCCTTGCCAGCCCAAAAGAAAGTCCTAATGCATTTGTCAATCTCCTCCAGCACCCATCCAGGGGCGTTAAGCACCAGAAGCTGATGAATCGACCGCGCGGAGATCACCGATTTTGCAAGACTCAACCTTCCCGATCACTGAATGAGGCCGCGCTGCCACACTGGTACGATCTTCCTGACCTGATCTAACATGGGCATCCAGTCCACTCTTTTCATCTTCTTAATCGCCAGAGTGATGCCCAGATAGC
Organism: Aegilops tauschii subsp. strangulata; assembly: GCF_002575655.3. Lineage (NCBI taxonomy): Eukaryota > Viridiplantae > Streptophyta > Magnoliopsida > Poales > Poaceae > Aegilops > Aegilops tauschii. Next base: position 364,019,487 of record NC_053035.3, on the reverse strand, counting down.
GGCAAGGAAAGCTACCCATGGCGCAATGCATCAGAGCAGTAACTCCCAGATTATCCTGCTCGTTTCCACGGATGAGAATGGCCTCAGACTTGCCAAAGTTGATGTGTAACCCCGAAGCTTCTCCAAAGGCCGCAAGCACCTCACAAACCGCGATCAAGTCATGTGTTGATGGCCTTATGAATAACGCGACGTCGTCAGCGTAGATCGGCAACCTCTGAATCAGCGAGATACCTCTAAACGAGCTGATCACGCCAGTCTGCGATGCTTTGCGTACCAGGCACGTGAGGGCGTCCATTGCTATGACGAATAGCAGAGGGGAAGAAGGGTCCCCTTGCCTCAACCCCTTGGCGTGGTAGACGGTGCGTCCTGGCACTCTGTTGACGTCTTGGTATTGGCGTCTCCCTCTCTCAGCCACCTGATCCTCGATCTTTGCCTGTCGATGGTCCTTTCCAGCGAAGCAAGCCCGAGTAGGGAGAGCTTAAGGGTTCTTCGAAGCCACAGCTCAAGGGGGGGTGAGCGTTCTCCCCTCCTGGACTTGGTCGAGCCTGAAGATCACCCAGTTGGCCACGGCAATCAGCACCTTGATGTTACCGATCTTCCTTTGGCCCCAAGCCTGCAAGTACTTTCTCGCATTCCTGTAAAGCTGATTTACCCGCTTCAAAGGATCCACTATATCCTCATCACACAACCAAGCCTCCCGGACTGCTTGCTCAAGGCCTTCCAACTTTGTCCAGAATACCTCAAAACGGAACCTTCTCTTGGGAGCGGACAGCGCGCTAGTGGACAGATGCATTGGCGCATGGTCGGATATGCTTGAGGACAAGGCTTGGAGAAGGTGATCCGCATGCACCAGCTCCCATGCGACAGAAACCAGCACCCTGTCAATCTTCGTAAGAGTCGGTGCGTCTCTCTCATTGGTCCAAGTGAACCTCCGCCCATGCATATAAATATCCTTGAGCTCGTGGTCGTCCACAAAGCTTCTAAACTTGGCCATCATGTTTCTGTTTAGGTTAGTGTTGCTCTTCTCACAAGCGCGGAGAATCATGTTGAAGTCACCCATCACCATCCAAGGCCCTGGATAGAGCATCCTTCTACTGTAAAGATCGAGCAAGAACTGATTTTTGAGCTTGTCTCCCTGCAGTCCGTAGACCACCGATAGCCACCAGGTCACCCCATCCTTTAAGTGAACCATGCCGGTTAGGAAGTTAGTATCGAAAGAGAACTGATCCATGAAAAGGATCGTGCTGTCCCATGCAATCAGGATGCCACCCCGCGTGTCGACCGCCGGTAAGTAAGCGAGGCCGTCAAAGGACGGACCCAAACATTCCATTATCAAAAATAGGTCCACAACATCTAGTTTTGTCTCTTGGATACACACCAAGTTAACCCTAACCGACTCCACAAAGCTTCTCATGGATTTCCTCTTCACCGGGCTATTAAGCCCACACACGTTCCAACACAAGACTTCCGGGTTGTAATCCATGGAACGAAGGACATCTCCAACTCCACATCGCTGCACCAACTATTGCTGCAATGCTCTCTCCCAGCGGCACCTCAAGATCCCTAAGTGGGGGCACTACCTTGCCGAACAGAGCGGCCATGACCCTCACGTGCTGCTCCCACAACGGCGAGTCGAAGAGCATCTGAATATCCTTGACTGCCTCATCATCAACCACCATGTCGTCCGCGACGAGGCCCGGGGTGCGTAATAGTACGTTCTCGGCAGTTTTGGCTTTACCATTGCAGGAACTCAAATTGCGCTTCGCCGCACGGGTGGTGCGCTTCGGCGTAAACGACTGGGCATGAGGCCTCAGGGAAGATGCCCGGACTTCACGCAGAAGCGGGGGCGCCAATTTCTTCACAATATTGGCACATAACGCCTTCATCTTTGCGAAAGCCAAGGCCTCCTCCGGAGTCATTCTGTCGGCAGAGGAGACCAAGCAGGTAGCCGGGTCAGCCACTTCACCACCCTGTGCCACTGTTTCCAGCACCACCTCAACACCAGCCTCAGTGATCTCGCCCCCAGCGTCCGCTACGTCCGTACATGCATGGGCATGCAATTCCAGCTGATCTGCATGGGAGCCATCCATGCTACATTCCCCATCATTGGCCACTAGGGGCTCCACCATTGGTCGGTCCGAAGCAGCGTCCCCCACCAGCGAAATGATTGGTGCAGCCTGTCCCACCACCATGCCCTGCTGTGGGCCAGCCAGAGTGGCCCTCGGCCCCACATCCTAAGCCAACGGCTCCACCTGAGCGACGGTCCCATCTGCCTCCCTGTCTCTCGAGCCAGACAACCTTGCCGGGTCCCCCACAAAATCACTTGGGATCAGTGCGTGCAGTTCCTGCCCATTGGCATTGGCGCCATCCTCCCCGACAGAAGGAGCGATGGCGCGCTCTATCGAACCAACCACCACCTCTGTAGATGGCACGTCACGTGGTGTCGTATCCACAGCGGGGCCACCAACCCTCTCATGCAGGCCAATGGCATCCGCAGAAGCAGCATCAGCCACCAACCCCGAGTGCACCCCCACCGTCCTGGAGCGCTGTTCCCTCGATCTCTGCACCGAGCTAGCAGGCAAACTGGCTGCGGGCCTAGCAGCTCTCTCCTACTGATTTGAAATGGCTCTTCCCTCGAATGTCGTCGCAGCGCCAGGCAGTACAGTCAAACGGTCAAAAGTAGTCAATCTGACAGAAAGCCTATCCGTGACCGGGATTGTGGGCTCCCCTTGAGCAACCGGACCTCTCTCCTTCATGGCCGGGAGGCACCAATCACCAACGGCGCCAAAGAAGCCAGCCGAGGCAACGGCGCCCGGGCCAGCATCCTGCCCGCAAACATCGCGCGCCCCAAACTGCCATCGCCTATGACTGGGGCTGCCCCTGCTTCTCGCCTCTCCACTGATGTGGCCGTTGGAAGGGACGCCGCTATGCTCACTGCCCGACGAAACCCCCAGGAAGAACGGCTCATCACGATCAGAGAGATCCGAGACCGAATCCAGGTGAATCAGAACCTTATATTGCAGCAGAGTGGGCTCTCTCATCGGTGCAACCAGGCTCAGGAATCGCAAGCCACCGGAGTGTGGGGATGGCCTCCGGCGCTGCCGTCCAGGCCGCGCCCTTGAACGCGGAGAGATCGCGGCGCGAGCTTGATTCTGGTGCCACCATGTCGACGATGCAGGAAGAACCCAGGAGGCTCTCAACCACCTCACGCTCCCACGGATGCGGCGGAATGCCCTCCAGCACAAGGGAGACCTTGAAGCTGAACATGGCGTGCATGGCCTGGGCTTGCTGGTTCCACTGCCTGAAGTAGAGCCTGGCACCCTGGAACTCGACGAACGGCAGCGCCGCGACCCTGTTGCAGTGCTCCTGACGGTCGAAGACGACGAGGAAGTCCTCCGGGCGATGCATGTGCACCGAGACCCAATCCCTCCCGACGCCGGTGACCACCTCAAGAGCCTCCAGCACGAACTCCGGCGTGATGTCGTGGCGGGCGCCGGCCGTGTACACAACCATCGCGCACTGTAGCCTCCTTTCCAGAACCGCCATCGCCGGCGAGCGGGGGACGATGCAGAGCTCCCACGAGTCGAACACCTCCTGCTGGTCGACGGCCAAGCGTGGGACGTGCACGCGGGGCCAGGCAGCGGGGGCCGCCGCCGGGATGGGCGGGGTGGAGGGGGGCGACACCCTGCTCCCCGCCCCATGATCCGAGGGGCCCTAGTCAGCACGAGCCACCCTGGCCGCAACCTGTCGGCGGAGCTCCTCTTCAGGGGACGGGTTGTGCGGCCTCTTGCAGTCCTTGGAGCCATGGCCGACGCCGCCGCACCGGAAGCAGATGATGTCGTTCGTACAGTCCCTCCGAAAGTGGCCTTCTTCGAAGCATCTGAAGCACAGGCCGTCCATCTCCGGCGAGACCTCTCTCCTAGGGCGCGTCGAGGGCTCTCCACGCTCGCCCTGCCCCCGGCGGTCAAGCCTGCTCCGCCACTTCTCCTTTCGCGTCGGCGGCCTCCAAGCCACCATGTCCGGCGCGGCCACCGCCGTGGCCGCGGCCGGGGAGGAACCGCGCGCAGGACCCATCTCCTCCGAGCCTACGCCAGAGCTTGAGGATAGGCCAAGGCCCGACACCACCGGTCGCTCGCCGGAGCGGGGAAAGGCAGAGCTGATGGAGCGGGGGCCGGTCGACATGGTGTGGGGCGGCGAGGGAAGAGAGCGGTCTGGGAAGTGGACGCCGGCGCCGGAGTGGCGGACGGCGGGGAGGGGTGGGAGCCCGGAGGCGCTCTCGCTCTCTCGCTCTCCTTCTGCGGGGGAGAGTGCGAAAAATTACGTCGCCGGCTAAGGATTCAAACAAGGCCGAACGTCAAGGTATGCGGAATGAAGTTAGAGAAGGAATGAATAAGGGGGTCCGAATCACCTTGTAATCGCCGGAGTAATTGACGGACAGCGGCGGTAGGGTAGAACTCCGGCGAGCAATTTGGAAAGATGGAGAGGGAGATAGCTATTGCACAGAGGGGGCTTTGGACGAGGGGATGTTGGGCGACGTCTAGGGATTTTATAGAGGGCTAGGGGAGGTCGGAGTTGAGTGGGGCATCGCCGGGATTAATGTGTTTAATGGTTGCAGTTACTTGTGCTTCTATTGGCCATTAGGGGGGGGAATTAGGGCGCACTAATGGAGAGGAGGGGTCGAGGGAGGCAAGGGGAACCGGTTCAGCAGGTCAGTGGGTGCGGGGAAAGGGAGAGGAAGCGTTGGGGTGCAACCTAAGCCATGGCTGTCTCTCTGTACGTGAACGTACATATGTGCACTAGGAGGAAGACGAACGCTTCGGTAGTGGGTGCTCGGTCAGTTGGGCCAGCCTGATCGTGAGGCCGAAGGTAAAAGAAAAATTGTAGAATGGAGTTGGGCCATGCCTGTAGGTTTAGTTTTTTTAATACTTATATTGCAGAGAAAACTTTAATAGACAAAAAAAATTGTTCGTACACACATAATTATAATTTGCTGCCTATAAAATATAGTTTCAGATTTATTTTTTTTATTTGTGTGCACAAACTACAACTTATTATTTATGGACATAATTAAATTACACAATAAAAAATCAATTTTGAGTTTTGCAAATTCATAAAAGGATAATTGTGCCGTATAAAATATTTTGTAATATTTTTTTTGGAGAAGTCACATTATCTCCTCTCATTAAATTTTATTAGAATTATTTGGAAATATTTAAATGACATTAAAACTCCATATAAGATCCAATTTTACTAAAACTCATAAATTCAAAGAACTTCAAATGAAATATTCATCCACCACATTTGAGAAAGTCATTTTATTCTCACTCATATATTTGAATGTGGTTGCAAAATATTCTGAAAGAATTGAATGCCCTTTGAATTCTTGAATACACTTTCCCGACCATATTTTTTTATTGGACAAAATGTTATCTATTTTTTTAACATGGTTTGAAAAGGTTTAAACAAGGACTCAAGAGTTTTAAATCCCATGAAAATTGAAGCAACTCACACAATATTACTTATTTGTTAACATTCCAAAATTTGGAAAATTTTGGGATATTACAAACTACCACCCTTAAAAGAAATCTCGTCCTCGAGATTTGCAGAGGCTAGCAAGAAATAGGTTTGGGTTCCTTGGGTTACTCAACCAGGGGTTTGGTCATATCATCTACAGGTTTGCTGTTTATCCTATTTCTTCCTGTTTTGAGAGAATGTCTTCTGTTAATGTAATTCCTTATATTCCAGTTCTTCAGCATGCCTATGTCTGAGGCTTTTTGCACCATTCTGGAGTCTTTGGTGATTTGCCGTATGACCTAATTATCCTTCCTGGGTGTTCAAGTGTTACCACCCTTAAGAACAAACTTGTGGGGATTTCCACAATTTCTTCATTCCCTGGTGGTTCTTTATTGAGCTCTGTGGTTTAGAACTGGGCTTTTCCTCAATGAAAAGTCTTTGTCAAAATCCATAGATACCAAAACTACTACCGAGACTCTCATGGTGGTCGATAGCTTCCGAGAGAACTCCTTCATGTTTCTTCCACACTGTACCACCTAAGTTAGGCACGATTATCTATAAGGGTAATACACCTTACCATTCTATGGTTTCAAGCTTGTCGTATTGACACTCACCTAGGTTCCCAGATCTCTCTGATTTACCCATCAAACATACAAAAGTATACGATAGGAGTCTCCGGTATAGTGATCAATCCATCCCGTACTCAAATCATTACCCCATATGTAGATTGATGAATCGCGTGTTCTAACACTCGGTCATTCTCACTCCTCATTAAGAGGTCTTCACCAGCAAAGCTAATAAAACGTTTTTGGGTGGCGGTGATCCTACACAGGTTGCAGTAAAACTTGCAGCCATAAAATAACATAATTTCCTCGCATCTTCACCTGGTTTCTTCAGATCCGTATGACAAGATGATATTGAAATGGAAACTTCTTGAATTCTTCCCAAGTAATTGCCCTTTTGGAATTCGTCGATGGCCAACGCATCTTCCACCAAGTGTGAGCCTCTTAGATGAAATACTGAGAAGCATAATTCACCTTATCCTTCGGATTTACTTTGGTGTCTTCCATTACTCTTTATGAATCCATTCTTTTTGCTTCTGAACGTGTGACTTGTCCCATCAAAATAATTTTGTCCATCCAAGGAGATAGAGTTTTAGATAGCAAGAATATACATACAATCAATCATTGATCAACTCATATCGCTTTGTTTTCTAATGTTTATAATAGGCTCGTTTACTACGGTTTCGTCAAAAACTCTTCAATCCTTCATTTCTTGAAAGTCTTCAGTGCGTGACGCTTCACCCGTATGAAGGTATTATGTTAATCCTCCGTAACTTACACCTCTCAAGGTTGAATAAATAGTACATACCTACAGGATTCATATCGTAATAACGCAAGATTTTAAATCACACAACTCAAATGACAACAAAAGCAAATCGATGGCGAAGAACTCCAAAAATCCAAATTTCCCTCATAAATTTCATTCAGACAATTCCTATGGTACCTTCATCCAAATGGGTTTGCATGATCGGGCACACTACTCGCACTCTTTCGTTTATTCTTTCGTTTATTTCACAACTCTCGTGGTGGCCTTGGATACTATTAGAGTTGTGTGGGATATTCCATGATAGGAGTAAATCTTCAACTTCTTCATAGTCATCTTAGTCTTGAGTGTCTTTGGTTCTTCTCAACCTCTTGGATGTAATCTTCAGTATTGGAGATGCCTTGGTTTTAGCATCATTTCCATGAAGTAACATTTAGACTCTTGAAAATCCATACCACATATCATTGTCAAAGTCATTGGAATCTAAGAGGTTGGTCATCTATGTTTTTTGAAAGAAGACGAGAACTTAGTAAAGAAAGAAGAGGATACGAAAATTCTATAAATACTACTGAAAATAAAAGTTGTTCCTACCAAGGTCTTTCTATTTCTAATCCATTTTCTAGGGTCACGTCCTACAGACAACGTATGCTCTGATACCATTTTGTAACGACCCGGATTTGACAAAATCCAAGTCTCTGTGCTTACTCTACTATCCCTGGATCGTAGCTAGCACACACAGTAACAAGAATGAATATGAGTAAAACATACATCATTTTACTACAACGGTAGATCCAGAGTTAAGAAATTACATACCATTGGCATAGCTCAATGTTGGCACATAATACAGCGGAAATATACGTAGTCACTAAGTTAGGGCTCCATCAACGCCAGTGGGCTCGTTGAGTGTAGACCGTAACCTAATGTCTCTTAATCTGTCAAGATCTACACATGACAGGTGCAGGTGAGTACGTGGAATGTACTAGCAAGTTGCAAAGAAAATTTTAACGGAATATATATATATGCAGGGTAAGTATTGGTGGAGGTTTCATTTGCATAAAGCCAATTTTCTCCTACACTAATTTTTGTAAACTTCTTTTAAAAAATTAGTATAAAAGGTAGGAGTGAGACACATGGATATACGCACCAGTGCTCATTCTCCAAAATTAGTTTAAAACATACATAGGTTGAAGTGAAACACATTCACTATGCTCATTCCTCAACTTTAACCCTTAAAACATATTTTTAGAAAAGAGAGGGGAGATTCTTCTTCAGTCCAAGTCTTCAGTTGCTCAAATTGCCCGTAACCGGGGGCACGGCTAATCGATTAGGTTAAACCCTCTGCAGAGGTCGTACACGTTCCCCACATGACACAACCAACCCCGTTTGTCATTACACACTTGGGTGTACGACTATGAGGAGATTGTGACGAAGCCTTTCCGTAACAGTCCCCTATACCTGACCAAGCCGCCCGCAACTTAGGCAATGAAAGCCCCTCTCCGGTGGCAGACCTGAGGTAAGGGTTTCCCGTTAGTACTAAGCTAAGCCAGAGCCCATATTAGCATGTGGCTGTACTGGAAGCTACATCGAACTGTACTTGGAAGATCTCATTCCCCTGGACGGCGGTCCCCACCCAAAACCTGTGTGCAATACCCCAGTCGGGCGCATTCACTGCAAGACCCCGATGGGTGTAATCACTTTTAGACGCTCCCTTCATACCATCCCGCCCAGGGAGTAGAAGTAAAACAATATATAATTTTGTTTTAAAAAGATTTTCTCAAAACTTTGCTCCAAAGAGAGCAAGTTTAAAGTTTAAAACAAGTTTGGTTTTCATCCCACCCATTTTGTGCAAGCGTGGATAATGGTGAGTCTTGAACCTATGGCTCTAGCTAAAAATAATACTTTGCAAAACTTTTATAAAACATGCATAGTATTAAAATTTAAAGAGTTATGCATAGTATGAAAATATAGGTCGAAGCATGATCAATTTGCAACTTGCCCGAGTTCTCGAAGAGGAACTATTCTACTCCGAGTTGTCTCTCCTTCTCGTTGCGGTATATCTAACGATAAAACAAAAATACTTCAACACACAACAAAATCCAAATGAAGTTCCAAATAAAAGGTACAAATTCACAATACAAATTATTTAGTTTTTTTACTATTACTAAGCTAGTTTGTATGGCCTGGTAGGTGTGACGCCCGGGTAATTAAGCTACAGTGAACCTCTGGCAATGATGCCACGTCACCTCCGTTACTGTTGCTAATCTCGCGTTAGTTCAAAATCGATTCAAAATCCAAATTCAAAAAGACAAGTCAAACAATTAAAGTTTTGAAACGTCAAAACTAAAATGTTCTTATTGTGACAAATAATTCATAAGATATATTGGTGGAGAAACCAAGTCTTTATAAAATGTTTAAATGCACTAAACTAATTAAATCAGTAGCTAAAACCATTAATTAAATGCCTTTCATATTTTGTAAAATACTAAACTATATTTATTTTGGGATGAAACTTTTTGTGGTCGTTACATAATTTGTAACATCAATTTAGGTGCCGCTTTGGTATTTTATAAAAACCAAAATAATTAGGAACTAAAAGAAAACAAAAAAGAAAATTAAGAAAAAGTAAAACAAAACAAAACAAAAAAAGGGAAGGGAACCCCCCTCCAGTGTGCTCCGGCCCAGCTGGCCAACCCAACTGGCCCACCTAACCTCCCCTGGCCTATATGGCCTCGTACCCTAACCCTAACCCTAACCGCACCTCACTCCCCCCACGATCCCCTTCTCCTCCCCCACCGATCTGGATCGGGATCGGCCCCGATCCCGTCGACCCCAACGCCCAGCGCTCGCAGCCGCCCGACCACCTCGCCGGGCGCCATCGTCTTCGTCCTCTCCGTCGCCGAACCGCCCCTGCACACCGCCGCCGGCTCGTCCTGCCACTACCTCGCCGGACTTCCTCCCCAACGTCGCCGTCGTCCCTGTCGACCTTCCCGTGCCCCACTGCCCCAAACCCTACGACTCCGCCGTGAGCACCGCACCTTCCCCTCTCTTCCTCCCCCACGCACGTGCTCGAACCCCGTGCCACGCACCGCGCGCCCGACGCCGCGTCTGGCCGCGCTCACCGCCCCTAGCCCTAGCTCGTCGCCGCGCCTAGTGCAGACACTCGCTGTACGCCGCCCGGCCGCCCCATCGGCCGCGCGTACCTGCGCCCGACGCTGCGCACCCGCATGGCCACCCTGCGTCCGCTCGCACGCTCGTGCGCCCGCGCTCGTGCACCGCCCGCTCCGGCCACTGCCACCCCCCGGCTTCGCCGCCCCAACCCCGCCGCTGCATCGCTCCGCCGCGTCCGCGGCCACCTTGCCTTGCGCCACCGCCTCCCCTGCTCCGGCCACCTCGGCCCAGGCCTCGCCCCTCTCCTGGCGTCGCTGTTGGCCGTTGGCCGCGCGCGCCCCGCGGCCTCCACCTGCCGCCCGTGCGCCTGCTGGCCTCGCCGTCGGCACCGGCGTGCGTCATGCGCGCCCCGCGCCTTCTCGGGCACGCGTCCGTTAGGGCTACGCCCGCACCCAGCGCCCGCTAACCTGCATCGCCCCTCGGCGAATGACACGTGTGGCCTAGCCCCCAGAACGTTTATTAAAAAAAGAATTTTAAATAATAATAATAAATAATATTAATATTAATTAATTAGTTAGTTAACTTAATTAATTATGATTAATTAACCTAATTAACTTAACCTAATTAATCTGTTTGAGCCTGTTGACCAGTCAATAGTTGACTGGTCAAATGCTGACTGGACCCCCCTTAACCCCACCTGCCAGCCACACATACATTCGGTTGGGTACAACTCTGGGTACCCATAGCATTTTATTCTTTTAATTTCGAATTAAAATTAAAACAAAAAATAGAAAATGAATTAAAACTTTAAAAATTGATATAAAATAATCCGTAACTCGGATGAAAATACTTTGTACATGAAAGTTTCTCAGAACGACGAGACGAATCCGAATACGTAGCCCGTTCGTCCACCACACATCCCTAGCATAGCGAACACGCAACTTCCCCCCTTCGGTTCATCTGTCCGAAAACGTGAAACATGGGGATACTTTCCCGAATGTTCCCCCCTTCACCGGTATCACCTCCTATTGCATTAGGGCACACCTGGCACCGTTACTTGTAATGTTATGCATCGATATGCATCTGTTTGCATTGTATTCATTGTTTCTTCCCCCTCTTCTCTCCGGTAGACTACGAGACTGACGCAGCTGCTACCCAGTATGACTACGGTGTTGATGACCCCTCCTTCTCGGCTGAGCTTCTAGGCAAACCCCCCTTGATCAACCCGATATCGCCTATTCCTTCTCTCTACTGCTTGCATTAGAGTAGTGTAGCATGTTACTGCTTTTGGTTAATCCTACTCTGCTGCATAGCCTGCCATTGTTGCTATAGTTGTTACCCTTACCTGCAATCCTAAATGCTTAGTATAGGATGCTAGTATTCCATCAGTGGCCCTACATTCTTGTCCATCTGCCATGCTATACTACCGGGCCGTGATCACTCGGGAGGTGATCACGGGTATATATTTACATACATACTATATGATACATGTGGTGACTAAAGTCAGGTCGGCTTGTAGAGTACCCACAAGTGATTTTGATCTGGGGGCTGAAAGGACAGGTGGTTCCATCCCAGTAGTGGTGGGCCTGGGTTCCTGACGGCCCCTGACTGTTACTTTGTGGCGGAGCGACAGGGCAGGTTGAGACCACCTAGGTGAGAGGTGGGCCTGGCCCTGGTCGGTGTCCGCGGTTACTTCAAAATAACACGCCTAATGAGATCTTGGTATTTGATCTGACTCTAGCCACTGGCCTTCTTGACGTCGTGGGCACTCGACGTCGTGGTATCAGCCGAAGCCTTCTTGACGTCAGCGACTGAGCGGCGCGCGCCGGGTTGGACCACATAACGCAACTTCCTTTGTAATGGAGGTTGCTAGGTCTGCTCACCGGCCGCCCTCGCAACGTGAAGGTGTGCAATGGGCGATGGGCCCAGACCCCTGCGCGCTTAGGATTTAGACCGGCGTGCTGACCTCTCTGTTGTGCCTAGGTGGGGCCGTGATGTGTTGATCTTCCGAGGCCGGGCATGACCCAGGAAAGTGTGTCCGACCAGAGGGATCGAGCGTGTTGGGTTATCTGGTGCACCCCTGCAGGGAAGTTTATCTATTCGAATAGACGTGTCCCTCGGTAAAAGGACGACCCGGAGTTGTACCTTGACCTTATGACAACTAGAACCAGATACTTAATAAAACACACCCTTTCAAGTGCCAGATACAACCCGGTGATCGCTCTCTCACAGGGCGACGAGGAGGGGATCGCCGGGTAGGATATGCTATGCGATGATACTTGGTGAACTTACCATCTACTCTCTTCTACATGCTGCAAGATGGAGGCTGCCAGAAGCGTAGTCTTTGACAGGACTAGCTATCCCCCTCTTAATCTGGCATTCCGCAGTTCAGTCCACCTATATTGCCCCTTTAGATTGATACCCATGCATATATAGTGTAGATCCTTGCTTGCGAGTACTTTGGATGAGTACTCACGGTTGCTTTTCTCCCTCTTTTCCCCCTTTTCTTTCTTCTCGGTTGTCGCAACCAGATGCTAGAGCCCAGGAGTCAGACACCACCATCGACGACTCCTACTGCACCGAGCTGCCTACTACTACGTGCAGGCCGCCGCCGACAACCATGCGTAGTTTAGGAGGATCCCAGGCAGGAGGCCTGCGCCACTTTCGATCTGTATCCCAGTTTGTGCTAGCCATCTTATGGCAACTTGTTTAACTTACGTCTGTACTCAGATATTGTTGCTTCTGCTGACTCGTCTATGATCGAGCACTTGTATTCGAGCCCTCGAGGCCCCTGGCTTATTATGATGCTTGTATGACTTATTTTATTTTAGAGTTGTGTTGTGATATCTTCCCGTGAGTCCCTCATCTTGATCGTACACGTTCGCGTGTATGATTAGTGTGCGATTGAATCGGGGGCATCACAGTCGGTTGAGATTGATCGCATTGGCTTGATTGAAAAAATGATATAAATCATATTCCGGGTTGGATCAAATTGATACAAGTTAGGATCATGGTTGAAGGATTGTGAGGCAAGGTTCTACGACAGAGTCTATAATGGGTTTGATTGGAATAATTGACTTGCGTCCAATGAAAATGATAGATGGAGTTGATGCCATAAGGTTTATGTTACAAAAATTTATGTAACATTTCCTAAGTCCAAATTTATTTCCTAAGTCCAAATTTGTATGATGATGGCATATGACCAGAGAGGTTTTCTAGGGACCAATCTAAGAGATTTAACTTCGTGTCAAATCTTATTTTAACGAAGTTATTAAACAATGATCGAGAAGGTTAAATTAAGGTGTTGATGTTAAAACAGTGACTAAACCTTGCTGAAAAATTATGCCATGAGTTCCAACAGAAAGTTGGGGTCCTAAGGTCGAACTTTCGTATAATAAACATTTTTATATGATTTAGATTAGAAGACATAGCAAAAATACTCAATTTAACATTTAAATCAGAACTAAATTTTTACTTGCCAAAAACTGAGATCTCAAAATTTTATAATAAACTAGATGTTCCAAGGAATCCGGGGATATAAAATTTGTCGAATTCGGACATACGGTTTGAGAGATACGATTTTTCGAAGCTGGAATATCTTTCTGAAAAAAACATTACGGGAATTACAGGGAATGCAACGTGTCTTATTCCTATTGGCTGGAATACCTTTATCTGAGAACATGTTTGAGACGGGAGGGCTGGGTGCTCACCGTTTGGAAAATTAGCAGCGTTCCGGCGACCAGCGGGTAGAGGGACGGGATAGAGGGCGTCGCGGAGAGCAGTAGGGGCACACCCGCGTCATCAATGTCGTCCTTTGCAGGTGATGGGAAGTCGCCGGAGTGGTCAGAGCACTGATGAAGTCCGGTGGACGTTAAAACTCGTGCTCCGGCTAAGGATTTTTTTTAGAGTACGTCAATGGTGTACCTTAACTTTATAGAAGGAAGAAAGTATAATTACAAGAGCTTAATGTGGGTGCGAGCACCAACATACGCACACCAACACCTTACACCAATGAGAACACAAAAGTCACTCTCTCACAAAAGGTTCTAATCCTCCTACTCCGAACCCTGCGTCCCTCCAAATCTTCACCTCATCTAAGGCCATGTCAACAAGTTGCCTCGCCGACCTTTGTTGTGATTGTCTGTTGAAGACCATCTCATTCCGTTGCTTCCAAATCAACCAAGAGGTACCGATGACGAAGGAATCGAATCCTCTTCGCACTTTTCCACAGAAGTGCCTTGTTTTCCCAAACCACCAATCTTGTAGTGTGTCCGTGGCGGAGGGGATGCTTATATTGATTTGCAACCTATCCACAAATCCATGCCAAACTTCCCTCGCATAGACACATTGCCCAAAGATGTGATCCACATTATCTTCTTCCTGAAGGCAAAGATAGCATGGTGATGGCTCGTCCTGCAATCCGTGTCTCACCCGTCTGTCGGATGTCCACAGGCGGTACTTGGTGGTCAACCACGCAAAGATCCTGCACTTCAGTGGTGCCCAACTCCTCCATATGCAGCTGTCTGTGGGCGATCATTCAAGCCCCATGCACAATCTCTTATAGACCGATCTAGCCGTGTAGCTACCAGAAGGGTCAGCCAGCCAAAAGAACTCGTCATGCGCCTGCTCGTCTCTGGGCACCGTTGCTATCGTGAGACATAGGTTGGCACCTGCATGTGGGCCATGAATGATAAATCACCTTCCACATCTTGCGCCCAAGCATTGTCAATGAAGGCCTGCTCCACCATCCTCATGTTCCTTGCACGGGTGCTTACCATGGATGCTATCGTAGGTGCAATCTCATCTACTTTGAAGCCGTGCACCCAAAGGTCCTTCCAGAAGAGGATACTCGCTCCATTACCCACTGTGAGCTTGACCAGGCTGTCAAAGACCATCTCGACATCTTTGTCCACGGACATCCTTATTCCTTGGCACGGCCTTGCCGGATCAGTTCGTCGCAGCCATTCCCATCTAACTCTGAGCGCGAGAGCCTGCAGGTGCTGATTTTTGATGCCCAATCCTCCGTAGCAGGTCGGCCTACATATCGTATCCTTGGCAACCAAACACTGCCCACCATTCACCTTCTCCTTGCCAGCCCAAAAGAAAGCCCTAATGCATTTGTCAATCTCCTCCAGCACCCATCCAGGGGCGCTAAGCAGATGCATCGGCCCCGCAGAGATCACCGATTTTGCAAGAATCAACCTTCCCGGTCGCTGAATGAGGCCGCGCTGCCACGCTGGTATGATCTTCCTGACCGGATCTAACATGGGTAGCCAGTCCACTTTTTTCATCTTCTTAATCGCCAGAGTGATACCC
This sequence comes from Aegilops tauschii subsp. strangulata, assembly GCF_002575655.3. Classification (NCBI taxonomy): domain Eukaryota; kingdom Viridiplantae; phylum Streptophyta; class Magnoliopsida; order Poales; family Poaceae; genus Aegilops; species Aegilops tauschii. Next base: position 364,004,223 of record NC_053035.3, on the reverse strand, counting down.
AGATAGTGGCAAGGAAAACTACCCATGGCGCAATGCATCAGAGTAGTAACTCTCAGATTATCCTGCTCGTTTCCACGGATGAGAATGGCCTCAGACTTGCCAAAGTTGATGTGTAACCCCATAGCTTCTCCAAAGGCCGCAAGCACCTCACGAACCGCAATCAAGTCATGTGTTGACGGCCTTATGAATAACGCGACGTCGTCAGCATAGATCTATAGCCTCTGAATCGGCGAGATACCTCTAAACGAGCTGATGACGCCAGTCTCCGATGCTTTGCATACTAGGCACGTGAGGGTCTCCATTGCTATGACGAAGAGCAGAGGGGAAGAAGGGCCCCCTTGCCTCAACCCCTTGGCGTGGTAGACGGTGCGTCCCGGCACTCCGTTGACGATAATCTTCGTCGAGGCCGTGGACACCAAGGCCGCAACCCAGGATAACCAGGCTGGGCTAAATCCTTTGGCTCTTAGGATCTCGAACAGGAAGGCCCAAGAGAGCGAGTCAAAGGCACGAGAAATATCTAGTTTTAGGAAGAGTGCACTTTCTTTCTGAGCATATATCTTTCTGGCCACCTGCCTCCCAAGGAGGAAATTGTCGTGTAAGCTTCTACCACTGATGAAAGCAGATTGGTTTGTAGCTACCATTTCATGCATTCTTCCACGAGCCGGTTGGCCAAGACCTTTGAGAATATTTTGGAGAAGCTATGCGGAATACTGATCGGTCTATAATCACCAACCTCCACTACATCAGCCCTCTTGGGTATAAGCACAATGTGTGCCTTGTTGAGTTTAGCAAAGCCTCTCGAGTCTCCAACATATAGTTTCATCATGGCCGCCATGATATCGCCTTTGATTATGGGCCATGTCTTATGGTAAAAGATACCAATAAAGCCGTCCGGCCCCGGTGCTCGATCCGGGGAATCTCTTTGATGACTTTCCAAACTTCCTCCTCCGTGAAGATCAGGTCGAGGTCAGCGAGGTCGATTTGATCCAAACCGAGTGCTTGCGTGTCCAGGGTGAACTCTCTCTGCGTAGCCGTGCCTAGCAAGCCGTCGAAGGCCTCCGCGAATATCTCTTCCTTCCTCTGCTGGTCCGTGGCAATTTCATCCCAATACCTGATGCTCGGGATGAAGTTCTTAGTCCTCCTGCCATTGGCAATTGCTTGAAACAGCTTGGTATTGACGTCTCCCTCTCTCAGCCACCTGATCCTCGATCTTTGCCTGTCGATGGTCCTTTCCAGCGAAGCAAGCCCGAGTAGGGAGAGCTTAAGGGTTCTTCGAAGCCACAGCTCGAGGGGGTGAGCGTTCTCCCCTCCTGGACTTGGTCGAGCCTGAAGATCACCCAGTTGGCCACGACAATCAGCACCTTGATGTTACCGATCTTCCTTTGGCCCCAAGCCTGCAAGTACTTGCTCGCATTCCTGTAAAGCTGATTTAGCCGCTTGAAAGGATCCACTATATCCTCATCACACACCCAAGCCTCCCGGACTGCTTGCTCAAAGCCTTCCAACTTTTTCCAGAATACCTCAAAATAGAACCTTCTCTTGGGAGCGGACAGCGCGCTAGTGGACAAATGCATTGGCGCATGGTCGGATATGCTTGAGGACAAGGCTTGGAGAAGGTGATCCGCATGCACTAGATCCCATTCGACAGAAACCATCACCCTATCAATCTTCGTAAGAGTCAGTGCGTCTCTCTCATTGGTCCAAGTGAACCTCCACCTGTGCATATAAATCTCCTTGAGCTCGTGGTCGTCCACAAAGCTTCTAAACTTGGCCATCATGTTTCTGTTTAAGTTAGTGTTGCTCTTCTCACAAGCGCGGAGAATCATGTTGAAGTCACCCATCACCATTCAAGGCCCCGGACAGAGCATCCTTCTACTGTAAAGATCGAGCAGGAACTGATTTTTGACCTTGTCTCCCTGCAGTCCGTAGACCACCTGCCACCAGGTCGCCCCATCCTTTAAGTGAACCATGCCGGTTAGGAAGTTAGTATCGAAAGAGAATTGATCCGTGGAAAGGATCGTACTGTCCCATGCAATCAGGATGCCACCCCGCGTGTCGACCGCCGGTAAGTATGCGAATCCGTCAAAGGACGGACCCAAACATTCCATGATAAAAAATAGGTCCACAACATCTAGTTTTGTATCTTGGAGACACACCAAGTTAACCCTAACCGACTCCACAAAGCTTCTCACGGCTTTCCTCTTCGCCGGGTTGTTAAGCCCACGCACGTTCCAACACAAGACTTCCGGGTTGTAATCCATGGAAACGAAGGACATCTCCAACTCTACGTCGTTGCACCAACTATGCTGCAATGCTCTCTCCCAGCGGCACCTCAAGATCCCGAAGTGGGGGTACTACCTTGCCGAACAGAGCGGCAATGACCCTCACGTGCTGCTCCCACAATGGCGAGTCGAAGAGCATCTGAAGATCCTTGACTGCCTCGTCATCAACCACCATGTCGTCCGCGACAAGACCCAGGGTGCGTAACAGTACGTTCTCGGCAGTTTTGGCTTTACCATTGCAGAAACTCAAGTTGTGCTTCGCCGCACGGGTGGTGCGCTTCGGCGTAAACGGCTCGGCATCAGGCCTCAGGGAAGATGCCTGGACTTCACGCAGAAGCAGGGGCGCCAATTTCTTCACAATATTGGCACAGAACGCCTTCATCTTAGCGAAAGCCAAGGCCTCCTCCGGAGTCATTATGTCGGCAGAGGAGACCAAGCAGCTAGAAAATTTCAACTCCAAACTTTATGAAATTCTACCACACTGTAGAAAAATTATCAGAGCTTATTATGCAAAAAGTTTCAACATTTTATCACATTCTGACTTTCCTCGGGAATTTTTGCACCACCGATAAACTTTCTGTTTTCAAACAGCAACATGTAGACTTGTAAAATAAGCATGGTAAAGGCAATCAATGCCACTTTTATTGATATAAAAGATGCAAAACATTATTCTAAATAACAGCAAGCAAATCCTAACAAAATAAAATGATGCTCCAAGAAAAACACATGTCATGTGACGAATGAAAACATAGCTCCAAGTGAGGTTACCGATAATGTTGGAGACGAAAGAGGGGATCCTTCCGGGGCATCCCCAAGCTTAGTTGCTTGGATATTCCTTCGATATTAACTTGGGGTGCCTCGGGCATCCCCAAGCTTAGGGTATTGTCACTCCTTATTCTCCTCATATCGATATCTCACCCAAAACTTGAAAACTTCAATCACATAAAACTTAACGAAACTTCGTGAGATAGGTTAGTATGATAAAGTGTAAACCATTCCACTTTTGGTACTGCCAAAGACAAGATTCATAATTGTTCTCACACAATGCCTACTGTATCATATCATTTCCACAATTTATATTGAGCAATATAAGCCATAGAAACTAGAAAGCAAGCAAACTATGCATTGAAAACAGAATCTGTCAAAAACAGTACAGTCCGTAATGATCTAGATAACTACCATACTTCTGCTACTCCAAACATTATGAAACAAATTGTAGCAAGTGATAAATTTGTATATTAAACTTCTGCAAAAAGAATCAACTCAAAATCACTCTTCTGTTAAAAATGGGACTTATTTTCGTGAGCGCAAAAGTTTCTGTTTTTCAGCAGGGTCAACTCAACTATCACCCAACATGATCCCAAAGGCTTTACTTGGCACTTTATTGAAAAAAAAGAAAAAAAACATTATTACTATAGTAGCATAATCATGTGAACACACAAAAACAGTAGGTAAAAGTGTTGGGTTGTCTCCCAACAAGAGCTTTTCTTTAATGCCTTTTAGCTAGGCATGATGAGTCAATGATGCTCACCTAAAAAGAGAAGAATTGAAACATAAAGAGAACATCATGCATCATAAGTTCCTCTCTCATAATAATTTTAAGTAGCATAATGAATAGATTCATCAATATAACCATTACATAAAGCATTCTTTTCATGATCCACAAGCATAGAAAATTTATTACTCTCCACATAAGCAATTTTATTCTCATTCACAATAGTAGGAGTATCATACAAAACTTGAATACTGAAAATTGTTCCCACATCAAGAGAGTAACGTTCAGTAAAAGGATATTCAAAATCATGAAAATAATTATCACTACTTTTTATAACATAAGTATCATCACAATAATCATCATAAGTAGGAGGCATGCAATCATCATAGCAAATTTGATCATTCAAAGTAAGGGCTAAAAAGATCATCTTCATTAGACATAGCATCCCCAAGCTTGGGACAAACACTAATTGAAGCAAATAAATCTTCAAACATGGCATACTCATCAAGCATAGCATCCCCAAGCTTGTGGCTTTGCATATCATAAGCATGATCACTCTCATCATTAATAGTATGAATAGCACCAACAGTATAACAATTGCTATCATCATAATTTCCCAAGTTGGTGCCAAAAAGATTTCCAAGATTATAAGAGGTATCATTATCTTCCCAATCATAATCATCACAACAAGCAATAGGCATAACAAAATCATCAGCAATAGTGCTCTCGGACATTGTGCCATAAGACATAGCAGCAATATCATCATCAAGTGCATCATCCTCCACAATTATTTTTGATTCATTTTCATGGGGCACAACAATAATAGGAGCAACATCATTTGGGGGAGATATCTTTTTACCTCTCTTCTTTCTTCTTTTCTTCTTCTTCACCACATCATGTGTGGGTTTAATTAATCTTCAAGCTTCTTGTTGAAGAGATTGATTGGATATGAAGCTCCTCCTTGTTACCTGATTCATCGTAATAAACACTAGGAGGGTATTGGGAAACATTTGCCCTTTCATTAGTACTCTCTTCATATTCCATTTGTTTTCTTGACTTTAGATAGTTGGCAATATAAGGATTCTCAATGCAATTTACCGCACAAAACATATAAATTTCCTCTAGATCAAAATCAAGAAATCTATTGAGATTAAATTTTTGAATACCCTCAGTTATACATTTCATTTCTTCATACCCCAAAAGAAGACTAAGCTCTTTATGATGCTCAAGGGTAATCAAGTTATCACAATTTTTGGACACGATTTGATCCTGAAAGAATTTGCATTGGAGATTTAAATGACCATGTTCATTGCAAAGTTCACAAGGATGGCGAAAAAAATTAAATCTTTCAGCACAATCATCTAGCCTCTCATGCAACTTTTTCATTTCTAAATATTTATGCTTCTTACGAAATCTATCTTCCCTTTTTGGTGTGCAAAGGCACTCCCAATTCACTCCGCAAAAAGTGACATGCTTATAAGAAACATTTTTGTCATGACTTGTGCAATCATCATTAGTATTTTGGATATTCGAAGAATTCATAATAATAACATTGCAATCATGCTCATCATCCAAATATTTTGTGCCAAACATTTTATTAACTTATTTTTCAAACAATTGGGCACAATGTTCTGAACCATCATTTTCAAGAAAGATATTATACAGATGATCAATAATATGATGCAACCTAAATTCCATTTTTTTGTAGTTTTCTTTTATAAAACCAAACTAGTGATAAAACAAGAAACTAAAAGATTCAATTGCAAGATCTAAAGATATACCTTCAAGCACTCACCTCCCTGGCAACAACGCCAGAAAAGAGCTTGATGTCTACTACGCAACTTCATTCTTGTAGACTCGTGTTGGGCCTCCAAGCGCAGAGTTTTGTAGGACAGTAGCAATTTTTCCTCAAGTGGATGACCTAAGGTTTATCAATCCGTGGGAGGTGTAGGATGAAGATGGTCTCTCTCAAACGACCCTGCAACCAAATACAAGAAATATCTTGTGTCCCCAACACACCCAATACAATGGCAAATTGTATAGGTGCACTAGTTCGGCGAAGAGATGGTGATAAAAGTGTAATATGGATGGTAGAAATATATTTTTATAATATTAATAAATAAAAACAGCAAGGTAGCAAGTGGTAAACGGGCACCAAAACGGTGTTCCAATGCTTAAAAATGAGACCCAAGGTCCGTACTTTCACTAGTGCAACCTCTCAACAATGCTAACATACTTGGATCATATGATTATCCCTCAAAGCACAATAAAGAATCACTCCTGAGTTCCTATTAGCGGTGAACAAAAGATAGGAATTGTTTGTAGGGCACGAAACCACCTCAAAGCTATTCCTTCCATTCGATCTATTCAGGAGTTCGTACTAAAATAACACAAAGCTATTTTTTCCGTTCGATCTATCCTAGAGTTCGTACTAGAATGACACCAAAGCAAATTCACATTCATAATACTCAATCCACACAAAGAACTATAAAGAGACCCCAAAGTTTCTGTCGGAGAAAAATGTGCATCAACCCCTATCCATAGATTACCCCATGATACGTCTCCAACGTATCTATAATTTTTTATTGCTCCATGCTATTATATATTCTGTTTTCGATGTTTAATGGGCTTTATTATACACTTTTATATTATTTTTGGGACTAACCTATTAACCCAAGGCCCAATGCAAATTGCTGTTTTTTGCCTATTTCAGTGTTTCGCAGAAAAGGAATATCAAACGGAGTCCAAACGGAATGAAACCTTCGAGAGCGTGATTTTTCGAACAAACGTGATCCAGAGGAGTTGGAGTGGACGTCAAGCAATCAACGAGGAGGCCACGAGGAAGGGGGCGCGCCTACCCTCCTGGGCGTGCCCTCCACCCTGTGGGCCCCTCATGGCTCCACCGACCTACTTCTTCCTCCTATATATACCTACGTACCCCGAAACCATCCACGAGAACCGTGAAAACCTATTTCCACCGCCGCAACCTTCTGTACCCGTGAGATCCCATCTTGGGGCCTTTTCTGGTGCTCCACCGGAGGGGGCATCGATCACGGAGGGCTTCTACATCAACACCATAGCCTCTCCGATGATGTGTGAGTAGTTTACCACAGACCTTCGGGTCCATAGTTATTAGCTATATGGCTTCTTCTCTCTCTTTGGATCTTAATACAAAGTTCTCCTCGATCGTCTTGGATATCTATTCGATGTAACTCTTTTTGCGGTGTGTTTGTCGAGATCCGATGAATTGTGGGTTTATGATCAAGATTATCTATGAACAATATTTTAATCTTCTCTGAATTCTTTTATGTATGACTGCTTATCTTCGCAAGTCTCTTCGAATTATCAGTTTGGTTTGGCCCACTAGATTGATCTTTCTTGCAATGGGAGAAGTGCTTAGCTTTGGGTTCAATCATGCGGTGCTCGATCCCAGCGACAGTAGGGAAACGACACGTATTGTATTATTGCCATCGAGGATAAAAAGATGGGGTTTATATCATATTGCTCGAGTTTATCCCTCTACATCATGTCATCTTGCCTAATGCGTTACTCTGTTCTTATGAACTTAATACTCTAGATGCATGCTGGATAGCGGTCGATGTGTGGAGTAATAGTAGTAGATGCACGCAGGAGTCGGTCTACTTGTCACGGACGTGATGCCTATATACATGATCATGCCTAGATATTCTCATAACTATGCTCAATTCTATCAATTGCTCGACAATAATTTGTTCACCCACCGTTATACTTATGCTATCTTGAGAGAAGCCACTAGTGAAACCTATGGCCCCCGGGTCTATTCTCCATCATATAAATTTACATCTATTTTATTTTACGTTCTTTACTTTTAATCTTTATCATAAAAATACCAAAAATATTATCTTATCATCTCTATCCAATCTCACTTTTGCAAGTGGCCGTGAAGGGATTGACACCCCCTTTATCGCGTTGGTTGCAAGGTTCTTATTTGTTTGTGTAGGTACGAGGGACTTGCGTGTGGCCTCCTACTGGATTGATACCTTGGTTCTCAAAAACTGAGGGAAATACTTACGCTACTTTGCTGCATCACCCTTTCCTCTTCAAGGGAAAACCAACGCATGCTCAAGAGGTAGCAATAAGGATTTCTGGCGCTGTTGCCAGGGAGTCTATGCACAAGTCAAGACATACCAGCTACCCATCACAAACTCTTATCCCTCGCATTACATTATTTGCCATTTGCCTCTCATTTTCCTCTCCCCCAGTTCACCCTTGCCGTTTTATTCGCCCTCTTTTTTCGTTCGCCTCTTCTTCGCTTGCTTCTTGTTGCCTGTTGCCCTAATGGCCCTGCCTAGATTTGGTGATCTCCACCTTAAAAGGTTGGAAGAGATTGAAAGCAATGTCAGGAGTTTTATGACTTTGCAATTTGAGCATAATAATTTCTTTAGGAACGAGCTTAAAGAACAAAAAGAATTTTTGGGATACATGAATAAAGAGCTTGATGATATATCTAAGGAATTTTATGGTTTGAAATCTCAGTTTGCTCATCTTGAAAAGTTAATAGCTGAAATTTCGGATAAGCAGGCCACCTTAGTTAATAAGATGGCCGCCAAACCAGAAGATTTAGATGATAATAAGGATGAAGATCTAAAAGTGATTGATGTGTCCCCTATTAAATCTTTGTTTTGCAATATGGATCTTGATAATGATGGGACTGGAGATGAGTCAACTTTAGTTAAAAGGCGTCCCAATGATTCGGAGTTTTTAGATCTTGATGCAAAAATTGGTAAAAGTGGGATTGAAGAGGTCAAAACTTTACATAGAATGAACCCACTATCTTAGATTTCAAGGAATTTAATTATGATAATTGTTCTTTAATAGATTGTATTTCCTTGTTGCAATCTGTGCTAAATTCTCCGCATGCTTATAGTCAAAATAAGGCTTTTACCAAGCATATCGTTGATGCTTTAATGCAATCTTATGAGGAAAAGCTTGAATTGGAAGTTTCTCTCCCTAGAAAACTTTATGATGAGTGGGAACCTACTATTAAAATTAAAATTAAAGATCATGAATGCTATGCTTTGTGTGATTTGGGTGCTAGTGTTTCCACGATTCCAAAAACTTTGTGTGATTTGCTAGGTTTCCGTGAATTTGATGATTGTTCTTTAAACTTGCACCTTGCGGGTTCCACCATTAAGAAACCTATGGGAAGAATTAACGATGTTCTTATTGTTGCAAATAGGAATTATGTGCCCGTAGATTTCATTGTCCTTGATATAGATTGCAATCCTTCATGTCCTATTATTCTTGGTAGACCTTTCCTTAGGACGATTGGTGCAATTATTGATATGAAGGAAGGTAATATTAGATTCCAATTTCTGTTAAGGAAGGGCATGGAACACTTTCCTAGAAAGAAAATTAAATTACCTTATGAATCTATTATGAGAGCCACTTATGTATTGCATACCACATGATAATACCTAGATCTATCCTTGCCTTTATGCCTAGCTAGGGGCGTTAAACGATAGCGCTTGTTGGGAGGCAACCCAATTTTATTTCTGTTTCTTGCTTTTTGGTTATGTTTAGGAATAAATAATCCATCTAGCTTCTGGTTAGATGTGTTTTTATGTTTTAATTAGTAATTGTGCCAAGTTAAACCTATAGGATCTTCTTGGTTAATAGTTATTTGATCTTGCTGAAAATTCCAGAAACTTTCTGTTCACGAAAACAATTGTTAAAAATCACCAGAACATGATAAAATACTGATTCCATTTGCAGTTGATCAATAAACAAATTATCTAGGTCATACTATTTTGGTAGATTTTTCTGAGTTACAGAAGTTTGCGTTAGATACAGATTACTACAGACTGTTCTGTTTTTGACAGATTCTGTTTTTCGTGTGTTGTTTGCTTATTTTGATGAATCTATGGCTAGTATCGGAGTTTATGAACAATAGAGAAGTTGGAATACAGTAGGTTTAACACCAATATAAATAAAGAATGAGTTCATTACAGTACCTTAAAGTGGTGTTTTGTTTTCTTTCACTAACGGAGCTCATGAGATTTTCTGTTGAGTTTTGTGTTGTGAAGTTGTCAAGTTTTGGGTAAAGATTTGATGGATCATGGAACAAGGAGTGGAAAGAGCCTAAGCTTGGGGATGCCCAAGGCACCCCAAGGTAAATCCAAGGACACCAAAAATCCAAAGCTTGGGGATGCCCCGGAAGGCATCCCCTCTTTTGTCTTCGTCCATCGGTAACTTTACTTGGAGCTATATTTTTATTCACCACATGATATGTGTTTTGCTTGGAGCATCTTGTATGATTTGAGTCTTTGATTTTTAGTTCACCACAATCATCCTTGCTGTACACACCTTTTGGGAGAGACACACATTAGTCGGAATTTATTAGAATACTCTTTGTGCTTCACTTATATCTTTTGAGCTATATAGTTTTTGCTCTAGTGCTTCACTTATATCTTTTAGAGCACGGCGGTGGTTCTATTTTTATAGAAATATTTGATCTCTCATGATTCACTTATATTATTTTGATAGTCCTTTAGAACAGCATGGTAGTTTGCTTTGGTTATAAAATTAGTCCTAATATGATAGGCATCCAAGATAAAAACTTTCATATAAGTGCGTTGAATACTAAGAGAAGTTTGATACTTGATGATTGTTTTGAGATATGGAGGTAGTAATATTAAAGTTGTGCTTGTTGAGTAGTTGTGAATTTGATAAATACTTGTGTTAAAGTTTGCAAGTCCCGTAGCATGCACGTATGGTAAACGTTGTGTAACAAATTTGAAACATGAGGTGTTCTTTGATTGTCATCCTTATGAGTGGCGGTCGGGGACGAGCGATGGTCTTTTCCTACCAATCTACCCCCCTAGGAGCATGCGCGTAGTGCTTGGTTTTTTACGACTTGTAGATTTTTACAATAAGTATGTGAGTTCTTTATGACTAATGTTGAGTCCATGGATTATACGCACTCTCAACCTTCCATCATTGCTAGCCTCTTCGGTACCGTGCATTGCCCTTTCTCACCTTGAGAGTTGGTGCAAACTTCGCCGGTGCATCCAAACCCCGTGATACGATACGATCTATCACACATAAACCTCCTTATATCTTCCTCAAAACAGCCACCATACCTACCTATTATGGCATTTCCATAGCCATTCCGAGATATATTGCCATGCAACTTTCCACCGTTCCGTTTATTATGACACGCATCTTCATTGTCATATTGCCTTGCATGATCATGTAGTTGACATCGTATTTGTGGCAAAGCCACCATGCATATTATTTTATACATGCCACTCATGAGTCATTGTCCATCCTGGTACACCGCCGGAGGCATTCATATAGAGTCATATTTTGTTGTAGTATCGAGTTGTAATCATTGAGTTGTAAATGAATAGAAGTGTGATGACCATCATTAATAGAGCATTGTCCCCAAAAAAGAGAAAGGCCAAATAAAAAAAGTAAGGACCAAAAAAAATAAAAAAAATAAAAAGGGGCAATGCTACTATCCTTTTTTCCACACTTGTGCTTAAAAGTAGCATAATCATCTTTATGATAGAGAGTCTCTTGTTTTGTCACTTTCATATACTAGTGGGAATTTTTCATTATAGAACTTGGCTTGTATATTCCAACAATGGGCTTCCTCAAATTCCCTAGGTCTTCGTGAGCAAGCAAGTTGGATGCACACCCACTTAGTTTCTTTTGTTGAGCTTTCATATATTTATGGCTCTAGTGCATCCATTGCATGGCAATCCCTACTCCTTGCATTGACATCAATTGATGGGCATATCCCTAGCCCGTTGATTAGCCGCGTCAATGTGAGACTTTCTCCTATTTTTGTCTTCTCCACACAACCCCCATCATTATATTCTATTCCACCCATAGTGCTATATCCATGGTTCACGCTCATTTATTGCGTGAAAGTTGCAAAAAGTTTGAGATTACTAAAGTATGAAACAATTGCTTGGATTGTCATTGGGGTTGTGCATTATGAGAGCATTCTTGTGTGATGAAAATGGAGCATGACCAAACTATATGATTTTGTAGGGATGAATTTCTTTGGCCATATTATTTTAGAAGACATAATTGCTTAGTTAGTATGCTTGAAGTAATATTATTTTTATGTCAATATTAAACTTTTATCTTGAATCTTTCGGATCCGAACATTCATGCCACAATAAAGAAAATTACATTGAAGAATATGCTAGGTAGCATTCCACATCAAAAATTCTGTTTTTATCATTTACCTACTCCAGGACGAGCAAGAATTAAGCTTGGGGATGCTTGATACGTCTCCAACGTATCTATAATTTTTGATTGCTCCATGCTATTATATATTCTGTTTTGGATGTTTAATGGGCTTTATTATATACTTTTATATTATTTTTGGGACTAACCTATTAACCCAAGGCCCAGTGCAAATTGATGTTCTTTTGCCTATTTCAGTGTTTCGCAGAAAAGGAATATCAAATGGAGTCCAAACGGAATGAAACCTTCGGGGGCGTGATTTTTGGAACAAACGTGATCCAGAGGACTTGGAGTGGACGTCAAGCAATCAACGAGGAGGCCACGAGGCAGGGGGCGCGCCTACCCCCTTGGGCGCGCCCTCCACCCTCGTGGGCCCCTTGTGGCTCCACCAACCTACTTCTTCCTCCTATATGTACCTACGTACCCCGAAACCATCCAGGAGCACCACGAAAACCTATTTCCACCGCCGCAACCTTCTATACCCGTGAGATCCCATCTTGGGGCCTTTTCCGGCGCTCCGCCGGAGGGGGCATTGATCACAGAGGGCTTCGGCATCAACACCATAGCCTCTCCGATGATGTGTGAGTAGTTTAGCATAGACCTTCGGGTCCATAATTATTAGCTAGATGGCTTCTTCTCTCTCTTTGGATCTCAATACAAAGTTCTCCTCGATCTTATTGGAGATCTATTCGATGTAACTCTTTTTGCAGTGTGTTTGTCGAGACCCGATGAATTGTGGGTTTATGATCAAGATTATCTATGAACAATATTCGAATCTTCTCTGAATTCTTTTATGTATGATTGGTTATCTTTGCAAGTCTCTTCGAATTATTAGTTTGGTTTGGCCCACTAGATTGATCTTTCTTGCAATGGGAGAAGTGCTTAGCTTTGGGTTCAATCATGCGGTGCTCGATCCCAATGACAATAGGGCAACAACGCGTATTGTATTGTTGCCATCGAGGATAAAATGATGGGGTTTATATCATATTGCTTGAGTTTATCCCTCTACATCATGTCATCTTGCCTAATGCGTTACTCTGTTCTTATGAACTTAATACTCTAGATGCATGCTGGATAGCGGTCGATGTGTGGAGTAATAGTAGTAGATGCAGGCAGGAGTCGGTCTACTTGTCACGGACGTGATGCCTATATACATGATCATGCCTAGATATTCTCATAACTATGCTCAATTCTATCAATTTCTCAACAGTAATTTGTTCACCCACCGTAATACTTATGCTATCTTGAGAGAAGCCACTAGTGAAACCTATGGCCCCCGGGTCTATTCTCCATCATATAAGTTTACATCTATTTTATTTTACGTTCTTTACTTTTAATCTTTATCATAAAAATACCAAAAATATTATCTTATCATCTCTATCAGATCTCACTTTTGCAAGTGGTCGTGAAGGGATTGACAACCCCTTTATCGCGTTGGTTGCAAGGTTCTTATTTGTTTGTGTAGGTATGAGGGACTTGCGTGTGGCGTCCTACTGGATAGATACCTTGGTTCTCAAAAACTGAGGGAAATACTTACGCTACTTTGCTACATCACCCTTTCCTCTTCAAGGGAAAACCAACGCATGCTCAAGAGGTAGCACCCCAATATAACCGCGGGAATCCGCGAGTTGAATGCCATAACACATATCAAGTGAATCAATAGGATACCTCATTGTCACCTCAAGTATTCCTATTGTAAGACATATATCATGTGTTCTCATCTCTGAATATTCAATCCGACAAGACAAAACTTTGAAGGGTAAATATTCAATTCATCAAAACAAGAGAATAGAGGGGAGAAACATCATATGATCCGACTATATTAACAAATCCCATGATATAGATCACGAGAGAGAGAGATTAAACACATAGCTACTGGTACAAACCCTCAGCCCCGAGGGTGGACTACTCCCTCCTCATCGTGGTGACCGCCGGGATGATGAAGATGGTCACCGGAGATGATTCCCCCCTCCGGCAGGGTGCCAGAATGGGGTCTACATTGGTTTTCGTGGATACAGAGACCTTGCGGCGGCGGAACTTCTGATCTAGGTTCACCCCGAAGGGTATCGGAATATTTGGGAATTTATAGTGCAAAGAAGGGGTGCGGGAGGCCACCGAGGTGGGTACAACCCACCTGGGCGCGCCAAGGGGGCCTGGCGCACCCTGGTGGCTCGTGCCCCCCTCGGGGCACCCCCCAGGTGCTTCTTTGGCCCATCGGTAGTCTTCTGGCCCATAAAAAATATCCGTGGAGTTTCGTGGTGTTTGGACTCCGTTTGATATTGATTTCCTGCGATGTAAAAAACAAGCAAAAAATAGCAACTGGCACTGGGCACTGGGTCAATAGGTTAGTCCCAAAAATGATATAAAGTTGCTATAAAATGATTGTAAAACATCCAAGAATGATAAAATAACAGCATGAATACTTCATAAATTATAGATACGTTGGAGACGTATCATAGAAAAAATGGAGACTAGTTGAGGGTGAAGTGATGATGTGTGTTGGAAGTGGTTCCAAGATTGATATGATCATCATCGCACACTCCCTATACTTTTGGGAATTAGTATTGAACCTAAATAAATGTTATTTGGTGTTTGCGTTGAGCATGAACAAGATAGGATCGTGTTTATTGCAATACGGTTCATTTAAGACAGAGAATAATTCTTATTCTGTTTACATGAATAAAACCTTCTATGGTCATACACCCAATGTTAATGGTTTATTGAATCTCGATCGTAGTGATACACATATTCATAATATTGATGCCAAGATGCAAAGTTGATAATGATAGTGCAACATACTTGTGGCACTACCATTTAGGTCATATTGGTGTAAAGCGCATGAAGAAACTCCATGCTGATGGGCTTTTGGAATCACTTGATTATGAATCATTTGATACTTGCGAACCATGCCTCATGGGCAAGATGACTAAAACTCCGTTCTCCGAAACAATGGAGCGACCCAATGACTTATTGGAAATAATACATACCGATGTATGTGGTCCGATGAGTGTTGAGACATGCGGCGGGTATCGTTATTTTCTGACCTTCACAGATGATTTGAGCAGATATGGGTATATCTACTTAATGAAACACAAGTCTGATAACATTTGAATAGTTTGAAGAATTTCAGAACGAAGTGGAGAATCATCGTAACAAGAAAATAATGTTTCTACGATCTGATCGTAGAGGCGAATATTTGAGTTACGTGTTTGGCCTTCATTTAAAACAATGTGGAATCGTTTCACAACTCACGCCACCTGGAACACCACAGCGTAATGGTGTGTCCGAACATCGTAACCACACTTTATTAGATATGGTGTGATATATGATGTCTCTTACCAATTTACCACTATTGTTTTGGGGTTATGCATTAGAGACAGCTGCATTCACATTAAATACGGCACCATCTAAATCCATTGAGATGACACCATATGAACTATGGTTTGGCAATAAACCTAAGCTGTCGTTTCTAAAAGTTTGGGGTTGCGACACTTATGTCAAAAGGCTTCAGCCTGATAAGCTCGAACCCAAATCGGAGAAGTGCGTCTTCATAGGATACCCTAAGGAAACAATTGGGTACACCTTCCATCACAGATCCGAAGGCAAGATCTTTGCTGCTAAGAACGGGTCCTTTCTAGAGAAGGAGTTTCTCTCGAATGAAGTGAGTGGGAGGAAAGTAGAACTTGATGAGGTAAATGTACCTTCTCTCGGAAAGTAGTACATTAGAGAAAATTGTTCCCGTGATGCCTACACCAACTAGAGAGGAAGCTAAAGATGATGATCATGAAACTTCAGATCAAATTACTACTGAATTTCGTAGGTCAACCAGAGCACGATCCGTACCAGAGTGGTACGGTAATCCTGTCCTGGAAGTCATGTTACTAGACCAAGGCGAACCTACAAACTATGAAGAAGCTATGATGAGCCCGGATTCCGACAGATGGCTTGAGGCCATGAAATCTGAGATAGGATCCATATATGAGAACAAAGTGTGGACTTTGGTGAACTTGCCCGATGATCGGCAATCCGTAGAGAATAAATGGATCTTCAAGAAGAAGATTGATGCTGATGGTAATGTTACTGTCTACAAAGCTCAACTTGTCGCAAAAGGTTTTCGACAAAGTTCAAGGGTTGACTACGATGAGACTTTCTCAACCATAGCGATGCTTAAGTCCGTCCGAATCATGTTAGCAATTGCCAAATTTTATGAAATCTGGCAAATGGATGTCAAAACTGCATATGGATATCTCTAAGAAGAGTTGTATATGATGCAACCAGAAGGTTTTGTCGATCCTAAAGGTGTTAACAAGGTGTGCAAGCTCCAGCAATCCATCTATGGACTGGTGCAAGCATCTCAGAGTTGGGATATACGCTTTGATGAGGTGATCAAAGCATATGGTTTTATACAGACTTACGGTGAAGCCTGTATTTACAAGAAAGTGAGTGGGAGCTCTGTAGCATTTCTGATATTATATGTGGATGACATATTGTTGATTGGAAATGATATAGAATTCTGTATAGCATAAAAGGATACTTGAATAAGAAATTTTCAATGAAAGACCTCGGTGAAGCTGCTTACATATTGGGCATTAAGATCTGTAGAGATAGATCAAGACGCTTGATAAGACTTTCAATGAGTACATACCTTGACAAGATTTTGAAGGAGTTCAAAATGGATCTGTCAAAGAAGGAGTTCTTGCATGTATTGTAAGGTGTGAAGTTGAGTAAAGACTCAAAAACCGACCACGGCAGAAGATAGAGAGAGAATCAAAGTCATTCCCTATGCCTCAACCATAGGTTCTATAAAGTATGTCATGCTGTGTACCAGACCTGTTATGTGTCTTGCCATGAGTCTGGCAAGGAGGTACAATAGTGATCCAGGAGTGGATCACTCGACAACAGTCAAAATTATCCTTAGTTACCTTAAAGAGGACTAAGGAAATGTTTCTCGGTTATGGAGGTGATAAAGAATTCATTGTAAAGAGTTACGTTGATGCAAGCTTTGACACTGATCTAGATGACTCTAATTATCAATCTAGATACGTATTGAACGTGGGAGCTATTATCTAGAGTAGATCCATGCAGAGCATTGTAGACATAGAAATTTGCAAAATACATACGGATCTGAATGTGGCAGACCCGTTGACTAAACTTCCCTAACAAACAAAACATGATCACACCTTAATACTCTTTGGGTGTTAATCACATTGCGATGTGAACTAGATTATTGACTCTAGTAAACCCTTTGGGTGTTGGTCACATGGCGACGTGAACTGTGGGTGTTAATCACATAAAGATGTGAACTATTGGTCTTAAATCACATGGCGATGTGAACTAGATTATTGACTCTAGTGCAAGTGGGAGACTAAAGGAAATATGCCCTAGAGGCAATAATAAAGTTGTTATTTTATATTTCTTTATATCATGATAAATGTTTATTATTCATGTTAGAATTGTATTAACCGGAAACTTGATACATGTGTGGATACATAGACAAAACATAGTGTCCCTAGTAAGCCTCTACTAGACTAGCTCGTTAATCAAAGATGGTTAAGTTTCCTAACCACATACATGTGTTGTCATTTGATGAATGAGATCACATCATTAGGAGAATGATTTGATGGACAAGACCCATTCGTTAGCTTAGCATTATGATTGTTCAGTTTTATTGCTATTGCTTTCTTCATGTCAAATACATATTCCTCCGACTATGAGATTATGCAACTCCCGGATACCGGAGGAATGCCTTGTGTGCTATCAAACGTCCCAACATAACTGGGTGATTATAAAGATGCTCTACAGGTATCTCCAAAGGTGTTTGTTGGGTTGGCATAGATCGAGATTAGGATTTGTCACTCCGAGTATCGGAGAGGTATCTCTGGGCCCTCTCGGTAATACACATCATAAGAAGCCTTGCAAGCAAAGTGAGTAATGAGTTAGTTGCAGGATGATGTATTGCGGAACGAGTAAAGAGACTGTCGGTAACGAGATTGAACTAGGTATGAAGATACCGACGATCGAATCTCGGGCAAGTAACATACCGATGACAAAAGGAATAACGTATGTTGTCATAACGGTTCGACCGATAAAGAACTTCGTAGAATATGTGGGAGCCAATATGAGCATCCAGGTTCCGCTATTGGCTATTGACCGGAGAGGTGTCTCGGTCATTTCTACATAGTTCTCGAACCCGTAGGGTCCGCACGCTTAACGTTCGATGATGATATTATATTATATGAGTTATGTGATTTGGTGACCGAATGTTGTTCAGAGTCCTGGATGAGATCACGAACATGATGAGGGGTCTCGAAATGGTCGAGAGGCAAAGATTGATATATAGGACGATGGTATTCGGACACCAGAAGTGTTTCGGGAAGCACCAGGTACTTATCGGGTCACCGGAAGAGGGGTTCCGGTAACCCCCGGCAAAAGATATGGGCCTTATGAGCCAAGAGGGGAAACGCACCAGCCACAAGGAGGCTGGTTCACCCGCCCATATGGGCTGGAAAAATTGGAGAAGGAAAGGGGAAGGAGAAAAGGAAAAAGGGAATAGGATTCCCCCTTCACCCTCTTCCCTTCCTACTCCAAATAGGAATAAGAGGGGGGGTTGGCCGAATTGGGAGAGGACCCCAAGTAGGATTCCTCTTACTTGGGGCGCCCCCTTGGCTGCCTCTCCTACCCTCCAACCTATTTGGGACCCCAAGTATGTGGGAAGGGGGTGCATACAAGATAGAACAACAACTGGTAGCCGTGTGCGGCGCCCCCCCCCCCTCCACAGTTTACACCCCCGGTCATATTGTCGTGATGCTTAGGCGAAGCCCTGCGCGGATCACTTCACCATCACCGTCACCACGCCGTCGTGCTGACGGAACTCGTCTATTTCCTCGACACCTTGCTGGATCAAGAGGGTGAGGAACGTCAATGAGCTGAAGGTGTGCAGAACTCAGAGGTGACGTACGTTCGGTACTTGATCGGTCAGAGCTAGAAGAAGTTCGACTACATCAACCGCATTTTTTAATGCTTCCGCTTTCGGTCTACAAGGGTATGTGGACACACTCTCCCCCTCTTGTTGCTATGTATCTCCTAGATAGATCTTGCATGAGTGTAGGAATTTTTTTGAAATTGTATGCTACGTTCCCCAACAAGAATGCCTAATCCTCTCATCGCCTTAGGCTTGCACACGAGGTCCCATTTGGTTTTGCACTTTCCACCTGATGCCTTATCCGAGCCGCCCCACAAGAAGGCACAATGAAGCTTCTGTATTGATTTTGTGATGCCCTTGGGAGGCACAAGAGACCTGAGGTTTTTTATGGCTTGCGAAGTGACGGCCGATTTTATCCATGTTTATCTACCTACCAACGTTATTAACTTCCCATGTCCCCACGAAACTTTGTTGGCGATCTTGTCAAGAAGGTGTTAGAAGTCAAATCTTTGCAAATGATGACTCGAGAAAGGGAAGTTGAGGTACCACAATGAGAACTGGGAGTGCATGGATGGGAAGGAACTCAGAATATCGTTAAGGTCAATGCCTTGTGCACCTGATGCAGGTTTGACATCCCCATATTACTAAACCCTACTTATGCTAATTAACCTTGCCAAGTCATCATGTTTGTCATCATTTAATCACAACTAAGAATTAATCCAATGCACAAATGCAAATTTAAAATGCAAGTTCAAAAAATTATTTCAATAAACAGTGCAAAAAGAAATGTTGTTAATATTCTGAATAACCTCCTAGTAATTGTCCAAGTGGAGCCAAATTAATTGGGATTTTTAATTTGACCCCACCAACTATTTTGTGAACCAGCAGCAATTCGAGTGGACTTCTAAAAATAAGCAAATACTTATGCAATTGCAGATAATCCAGAAACTTTTATGTGTTATCGGTATGCAGTGTTTGATTTAGGTGCAAAATTCCACGTTCAACTAAATGCATTTAGTAACTGAAATAAATGCAAAACAGAAGGTAAATTGAAACTAGAATAGAAAAGAGAAAAAGACTTAAGTCACTATTGGACTGGGCTCAAGTGCTACAGTACCTAGGCCCAGCCCATCTATCCCTTATCTCCCACCTCACGTACAGTGAGACAGAGCCATGGCGTGTCGACCATCCACGGCCTCCATGGCTCGATGGTTGACATCTGGCGCTACAGGGAGCCTGGGAGAGGATAAGGGCGACACCCCCGACGCCCTAGATAACCCTAGCTCAATCCTCCTGTAACAGCCTAGATTTTGGCCCTTTTCTTTTTCTTTTTGATTTATTAGTTTTTGCTCTGTTTTTCTTTTTGGAGTGGTTCTGTGGCCTTGTCACCTGGGAAATCATCCTCTTTTTCCTTCCCTAGTGGCTCATCATTCTCAAAACCCTGCCAAGATCTTGTCACTTCACTGCTTGACCAAACCCTAAAATCTTTTTCTAGGGAATATTACTTTTTCTATTAAAGGAATAACCCTGTCTGCCCTAGGTTGTGAAGCAACCTTTATTTCCATCACTCCTAAAATTCCCAAATAGTTCTCATAAATT
Organism: Aegilops tauschii subsp. strangulata; assembly: GCF_002575655.3. Lineage (NCBI taxonomy): Eukaryota > Viridiplantae > Streptophyta > Magnoliopsida > Poales > Poaceae > Aegilops > Aegilops tauschii. Next base: position 363,983,684 of record NC_053035.3, on the reverse strand, counting down.
GGGTCATATATTTCTCAAGTATGGCAAAATATTTCATTTGTCATGTTTATCATCCTGCTCAAATAATTCATTTCCTATTCTGCCCTAAATAGCACATTGTGAAGCAAGTGCTATTTTCCTTTTCCCAATTGACCTCAAATTCCTTGGACACCTTTTCCTGTCCATATCATTGCCACATGCCAAAATGCAAACTCATTTGCCTAGTAATTATTTAATTATGATTTTCGAAAGTTTATATCCAGAAAGAAGCTTTGTGAAGGAGGTGCAAGCTAGGCATATCCAAATGAGTTGCCATTTTGCATGATCCCTCATATCATCATATCATAGACCTCCACCAAAGTAGAGCTCATGTCATGCCTCCATGAGAGCTCATCTTCAATTCTTTGATTCTGCCCAAAATTTCAGTTTGTGAAGCAAGTATATTTTTTCTTGCTCCATTATGGCTGCCAATTTTTCTAGGCCTTCTATTATCCATATAACCTACATCCACCCATTTTGGGCATGGTTCATCAAGCCATTATTCCTCTAGAATTTTTGTAAGTTTCTGGTCAGCAAGGATGTTTGTGAAGCAAGTACCATTTTGGTGAATCCAATTGGAATGAATCTTATACAGCATCTTTAGGTGATCAAATCATGAAGCCTTGCCAAACTTGAGCTCAAGTGGCCACACCATTTGAGTGCATCATCCAAATCTCATTTCTGGATCAGATTTGGCAGTTGCAAAGCAACTATGATTTATCTTGATCCAATTCTTCTCCAAGTTACCAGGATGAAAGTTCTTCTTACCCTCAACCTCGCAGACAACTCCATTGGATCCAAAACCCTTCCTGTTGATCACTAGTGCCCACCCAAGTTTACTGCAGTAAACTTCAGAGGGTTCTTACCGTTTAACCAGATCACTTTTAACCAAGCTACCACCGTAGATGAGACCTACCCTGGATGAACTTACCACTAGACATCATGTTCAAGCCTCTCTCCCCCGCTACATGCCAGTGCACGCGGTGACCGCGTTAATGGCATCACTGTGCACGCGCTCTATGTGCAGTGGCCGCGCCCAGTGGCTGTTTGTGCTTCGGCACCTCCTCCTCTTGTCGCATTAGCGCGCGTGACCGTGTCCATTGTCTTCCTCTCATCGTCGCAGTTCCCCTGGACCCCTCTCCCACTCCGTCCGCTTCCTCACCGACGCTCGCCGCCGAACGCCCACGAGAGCACGGTGGCGGTTTGGCTCTGTTCGTCGCCGTCGTCATCCTCCCCGCGCCTCCTTGGCTCCTCTGCCCCGTGAGAGCCTCCACTGCTCCTCCTCGTCACCTAACTCAGAGCTCATGCGCGTGGGCATGCGTCCGCGGCGGCGACAGCGCGGCACACCCCTCCCCCGCCTATATAAGGCCACCCCGACCCTATCTTGCTTCACCACTGGCCTCCTGCACCTCCTCTAGCCTCCCCTGACCTCTTCCCCGAGCTCGAGCCGCCCTCCACGACCACCATTGCCGCCATGGCCGCCGGCCATGCTCAGCTAAATTCACTCAACGCCGTCCCCCTCCTTGCCTTCCACCACCACTAGAGGTCTCCACCACAACCCTCGAGCCTCCCCAGCCCCTCCACACTTCGCCGGAGCACCCGTAGCCGCGAGCCCGTCGACGCCCGCAGCTCCCTTCCACCGCGGCCAATGCTCCATCGTTTCCCGAGCTCCCCGGCAGCTGCTATGCCTGGGGACACATCCGTCTCGTCCCCCTGAATCCGTAGGTAGGTCGGGCATCGCCGGAGACGGCCGGTAGCTTCGGCTATCACCGTCGGCCGCCGGCTCTGCCGTGGCCAGGCGCGGGCGAGTGCGATGGGGACGACGACCTGGGGCGAGCGAGGCAACCTGCAGGCGGGCCCCGCGCGTCAGCCACTCCGCGTTGACCCAGCCGGGTGCTGGCGTGGATAAGTGGAAGCGCCTTTTAGGTGAGTGCGCTTTCAGTTCTTTGAAAGCGTATTTCGCTTAGTACACTTTCATTTGCCCGAAAGCGTATTTCCTTCTTCTGTTATCGGAAGTGTGTTTTCCTGTTCAGAAAGCGTATTTCTGATTTTGCGCCTCTGCCTTATCCACTCAGGGACCTGTTTGCTGAAGAAATATTCACAGATTGGTCCTTCTTCTTCCACACCTTATAACTCCGCATCCGTAACTCTGAATGAGGTGATTCCAAAGCCCACTTCTTCGTTTCATCGAGCCCGTTATATTGGTATCATTTTCACCATGTTTTCACATTCTGAAAATGCCCATTTTTCCCTTGCCCTTAATCAGCCCCTTCCGAGAGAGATCTGTTTCCCGCGTTTCGTTCCGCGAGCTTCTCGCACTTTCTCCCGGTGATTTCTTCCACCCCAGGCAAACCACACCCTCCGTTTGCATGATTGCAATGCAGTGAGATGGTTTATTCATTTGAACTTGTTTAAAATATTGTGTTAGCTATGTATGATTAGTTCATGGCATTTCTCGGAGTATTGTTTGATCTTGATATTGCCATGATATTGCTTGGAGTTCTAGGATTAATATTTTGATGATTATGTGGATGACATGTGCCTTTGGATTCTTAGTGGCTATTATATTTATTTTTCATGATGGTATCTGGTATTATTTTGGAGTATTAGTGGTTGTTATTATGATTATTTCCATGATGGTATCTGTTATTGTATTTTGGAGTATTACTTTGGATATCTTGCTGCTTTTTGGAGTATTAGTGGTTAGTATGATTATTTTCATGATGCTAGTTGATGTTCTGTTGCTTGGAGTATTATTTTCGGAGATGATGTTTACATGTGGATCTTAGCCGTATAGTTTTATTTTTGTTATTGGAGTAGTAGGATTATTATTTTCGGATTCATCATGACAGTAGTGTTTTGATACCCTTGGAGTATTTTGAGATGATGAGATTATGTTTGGATTATTTGTTGAATATTGTTATGACTTGGATTATAGGTTGATAGATGATATCGGAGTATCTGTCATTACTACTATATTTTGGGGTTAAATTCCGTCATTAAGTTGGTCAGGTGCCACCGAACTGGGATTTTTCTAGTGCAACCACATTTGCCTTTTATGGGAAGGCCCTTATGCGGTCAATTGTCGTGCCTCTCGTCGGTGCCTCCAACTAGGGAAGATTATGGGCATGCTTACCCTGGCCCGGTAAGCAGACATAACCTTGTGTGCCCGTTGTTGTTGTTATGGATCCGGTCCCCGGGAGGGACGTTTCGGCCATGACGGTGGTCGTTGTGTCTTTGGTAGACACGGGGCCACCCAGGACTAGCCCAGTTGGGAGTGGGTCGGAGTGGCCGGGAGAGTGTCATGGCAGTAGATCGGTTTTGTCGGAACGCCGTTGGTCCACAAGAATGGGAGTACGGGGCCATGGGTTCTGTGGTGTGGGTACAGTGTGCTACCTCTGCAGAGTGTATTTAATCTATCGATAGCCGCGTCCTCGGTCATGGGCATGGGTTCATACTAGGTCCCACCATCGATCAACACTCACATAACGGAATGACTTATAGGTGATATATATATATATGTTGATATTTTGAGCAGTACAGATTGGCAGGATGTTGATGATGATGTTGGAGACCAAGTGTTGGTCATGGTAGTGATCGCCGGAAAGATCACCGTTTGAGACCAAGTGTTGGTCATGGTTGTGATCGCCGGAATGATCACCGTTTGGTTTTGATCATGAGGTGATCGAGATGGTTTATTGCTTGGTCGGTTAGACAAGAGAGAGATGGTTATGGAGATCTGAGGTGGTTATTTATCAGTATTGTATTAGTTTTATCTCATGCTTAGTAGTTGCTTCATCATGGTAGTTGTTAATTAATTAACCTGTTAATGTTATGTTATTGTCTTGCCTTGATGTTTATGGTTGTTGTGAGCTTGCAAGTACATTCAATGTACTGACCTGGCGTGTCATGCCAGATTGCAGGTGATGCCATGATTGCTTTATTGCTTGTCGAGGTTGCCGTGCATGCGAGCTAGATCGTGTCCCAGCCAGAGTCCCTGCGGAGTGGAGTTCACCACCTTCGTCGTTGTTCCCTGCTACGAGTTGTTTCACTGCTAGCATAGAGCAAGTGTAGTATCGCAGGCGTAGTGTCGCCATGCTGATGTGCTTCTTTGTAACATCAGACCCGTGTAATTATTATTCTTGTAATAAGAGCTGATTTGTTCTATGTCAAGCAGTGTCGTATTCCAGAGACTTCTCCTCGATCTCTGGGCTGGAATACGGGGAATTCCGGTTTCTCTGAGCCAGGGTGCCACAGGCTTGGCATCAGAGCAGGTCTAGCTGTAGGACGCCCTAGTCAGCGCGAGCGGTAGAAATCGGTAGTATAGAGTTTGGCTTGTTTATTGCATTTGGTTGCTGCATTTGTTTGTTGCATAGCATGCATGTAGCCTTATTATTTTGTTACTAACGGTTTAATCTGGTGAGTGTAGATGGCATCGGTCCGGATCCACTACAGCTTAGCCTTTGCATTTCTCCAGTTTTCTTTTCTTGCTCATTCTTTGGTGTTTGGCGTCATTTCTGTCCCAGCAGAGTGAGGCCAAGTGATCCTGACACTGTTTGCAAAAATGGTGCTCAGGTATCGCGCCGAATTATTTCCTTCAGCCCCACCTTTTGTTTCGGTCGTAGACATGCTTCTACCATGGATTGTCCTTTTTCTTGTCATTTTGGCAACCCTTAATGATCGTAGTTATCAAGAAAGGGCAATGTGAGCATCCTCAGTTTTTCCCTGCTATCCTATTTCTTGGACGAGTACGGATCTTTTTCCGTCCGCTTGATAATAATGTGGTTGCGACCTTCGTGTCCCACTACATGATTACCGAGTGCGTCCTCACCTCTGAGCTAGTCCAGGCTGCTACCTGGCTAAGCTAGCACTTGGTGTAGCGCTATCTACACCAATTCTTCCACACATTTTGTTCGTCCTCGTGCACATCGTCACAGCATGCTAGATCGTAGAGCCGGAGATCCCGCGAGATTTGTGTGCTTAAGTAGGCATGCATATTGTGTGACTAGCAGTAAAATGCGACATTGATTGTGTGTGAATTGATTGTTGTTGTGTGCTTTTGTTTAGTTGAGTTTTCTTTCGCTTCTTTCTTTTTGGGCCCCGGTGTTACATTATTTTTCCCCTATAAAAAGTTTCTCATCAACTGACACCGGACTCGAAGAAATAATAAGTATTTCAAATATTTGGAAGAAGCTCAGCTAAACATTATGGCCTTCTCAGTCAACCGCATGATATAAGGAATATCTTCTCAGAATACCAATTGTGTCTTGGATTGATTATCCGCAGCAATTCTACAGCAGTAATGATCCAGCCAGCAGAAAGACAAGTCAGATGCAAGACCAACCGTATATTTTTCAGTCAAAGGTATGGATCATAGGCAAAGTTTTGGCTCAGCAATAAATGATACTTGAAATATGTTATACTCCAAGAGAAAGTCGGGAGGTGATATGCTCAAGGAAGACAGTCAAACAAATCTTCTCATACAAATAATTAGCCGCAAAATATTATGGATGTGTGCATGGATATCAGTATGAAGTTTTGGATATAAGAAACCCAGCATTATTCTACACGCTATCGGAAGAAATTTATGAGGCAAGGCTCCTCAATTTTTCCTCAGCATGATATGTGAACAATTTCTGGCCCACGGTACCCGGTCTTTCTCAACAAGATACCTCGGTAAAAGCTTCTGACAGACGGAAATGAATTTTTCTCAACAAGCAAACCCGAGGAGAAGCTTCTCAAGTACGGAACTCAAGTTTCTCCAGCACAATAATCCGACCAAGCTTCCTGTGTAAGCTATCGAGATTTCTCTGCACGATACCCAGACAAAAGCCTCGAGCAGAATCTAAGAGTCTTCCTCAACAAGCTACTTGGATGGCTTCCCTCGTAAGCCACCCAGTCTGCGTCAGTACCACCCTATGCACCGTCCTCAGAGATTATATGATGAGTTGGTAGCATATGGCAGTACATCTCAAGGATCAGATTTGCAATAATTTTGTCAGAGGAACAATTCAGTCAAAACATATGCCTGCCGCAATAATATGGTATTCAGTTGCATATGATTATTATACATATTGTACGCATGTATCCTCGGTCAGATCGGTCACTTATACGGGATACAGCACAGATCCAACAGATATACCTAAGAAAGGTACGGACCCAACAACCTCATAAGTCATGCAAATGAAGATAAGCAGAGATACATCTCATGAATTACAAGGATCAACAAGATCTGGGGATGACATCACAGAATCCACAGTGTTGACAATGGCCACCAAGGCCAATATTCCGCACCCACAAGGGGATCTCATGAACTCTTGTCACCTTCTTGTATGATTGGCCTCAGCAATGAGCTCCGTACAGCCACAAAACCCGAGTATATGTCATATATGTGCGAACACAGGTCAGAAGATAAGCAGAAGGAATAATGCCAACAATATTGCACTAGCCACAGTCATGGTCATACGAAGAATCAAGGACATGTGTGGCCAAGTTATTTCAGTAAGGTATCCTGACAAAGAGAATCATGACCGTTAAAGGGTGAGACTGACAACAAAGGTATGATGTATTTTGCACGACCATCAGGGTCCGGACACCCAAATCAGTTGGAGGCCATAATTCCATATGGATCCACAAAGACATACACCTTCAGCGGCCTACTCTACTTACAAGGATTTTCATATCCCGCTGACCCGCTTGACATGGTTAGTGTGGAATATCCAACTCTATTATGTCATATCCAAGATTCCTTTGTAACCTCAACAGTTTGACCTCAACGGCAGAGTTAAAACAAATCACAGCGTATTACCAAAAATGGGTATACCGACAAAACGAGAAAGTCAAAAGCCGAATAATCAGCTCAGACCCGGTATACTCGCCGACGGAATCAAGTACACGGTCAGTCTATCAGGAAAAGCATTTGTCCGTCAGCCCCTGTCGGGCAAAGTCTCAAGACGTAAATGTTTGAGGTATGACATAACTATAACTCCATACACCGTTATATTGCTCACGACAGAAGGCAGTCAAATCTCTGGTATATGCCACATGCTCGAGCCAAAGGAAATAAATCAAGATGAATCAGTGCCACCTATGAGCAGTCAGATCCCGTCAGAAGATGGCCATGATTAATTCTAAGCCTTTATTGAACCCAGAAGGCTTGCATTTATTTGAAGCAACCCCATGACAGAAATAAAAAGGTTTTCATGACCAAAAGGAAATTTATGATCAGATCTGTCGGACATCACCGTAGATATGAGAAAATCAACGTCAGCAAAAGGATTTGGTATATGAGCAAAGACCCATCAAAATTTGGGAAAAGCCACCACAGAGCAAGGTAAGTTGATCATCTGAAATTCTTGGGGGAACAATAAATAAAGGAAAAAGGATGCCCGAGTTGGAAACGGTATCCTCAAGTCATACTTGTTCCCAGAGCAACTAAATCTCGAGGAAGAGATTTCTTTAAGGGGGTAAGAGTTGTAACAGCTTGGATTTTGGCCCTTTTCTTTTTCTTTTTGATTTATTGGTTTTTGCTCTGTTTTTATTTTTGGAGTGGTTCTGTGGCCTTGTCACCTGGGAAATCATCCTCTTTTTCCCTCCCTAGTGGCTCATCATTCTCAAAACCCTGCCAAGATCTTGTCACTTCACTGCTTGACCAAGCCCTAAATTTTTTTTCTAGGGAATATTCCTTTTTCTATTAAAGGAATAACCCTGTCTGCCCTAGGTTGTGAAGCAACCTTTATTTCCATCACTCCTAAAATTCCCAAATAATTCTCACAAATTGTTTGGGTCATATCTTTCTCAAGTATGGCAAAATATTTCATTTGTCATGTTTATCATCCTGCTCAAATAATTCATTTCCTATTCTGCCCTAAATAGCACATTGTGAAGCAAGTGCTATTTTCCTTTTCCCAATGGACCTCCAACTCCTTGGACACCTTTTCCTGTCCATATCATTGCCACATGCCAAAATGCAACCTCATTTGCCTAGTAATTATTTATATGATTTTCCAAAGTTTCTATCCAGAAAGAAGCTTTGTGAAGGGGGTGCAAGCTAGGCATATCCAAATGAGTTGCCATTTTGCATGATCCCTCATATCATCATATCATAGCCCTCCACCAAAGTAGAGCTCATGTCATGCCTCCATGAGAGCTCATCTTCAATTCTTTGATTCTGCCCAAAATTTCAGTTTGTGAAGCAAGTATATTTTTTCTTGCTCCATTATGGCTGCCAATTTTTCTAGGCCTTCTATTATCCATATAACCTACCTCCACCCATTTTGGGCATGGTTTATCAAGCCATTATTCCTCTAGAATTTTTGTAACTTTCTGGTCAGCAAGGATGTTTGTGAAGCAAGTACCATTTTGGTGAATCCAATTGGTATGAAACTTATATAGCATCTTTATATGATCAAATCATGAAGCCTTGCCAAACTTGAGCTCAAGTGGCCACACCATTTGAGTGCATCATCCAAATCTCATTTCTGGACCAGATTTGGCAGTTGCAAAGCAACTATGATTTATCTTGATCCAATTCTTCTCCAAGTTACCAGGATGAAAGTTCTTCTTACCCTCAACCTCGTAGACAACTCCATTGGATCCAAAACCCTTCCTGTTGATCACTAGTGCTCACCCAAGTTTACTGCAGTAAACTTCAGAGGGTTCTTACCGTTTAACCAGATCACTTTTAACCAAGCTACCACCGTAGATGAGACCTACCCTGGATGAACTTATCACTAGACATCATGTTCAAGCCTCTCTCCCCCACTACATGCCAGTGCACGCGGTGACCGCGTTAATGGCATCACTGTGCACGCGCTCTGTGTTTAGTGGCCGCGCCCAGTGGCTGTTTGTGCTTCGGCACCTCCTCCTCTCGTAGCCTTAGCACGCGTGACCGTGTCCATTGTCTTCCTCTCATCGTCACAGTTCCCCTAGACCCCTCTCACCCTCCGTCCGCTTCTTCACCAACGCTCACCGACGCTCGCCGCCGAACGCCCACGAGAGCACAGTGGCGGTTTGGCTCCGTTCGTCGCCGTCATCCTCCCTGCGCCCCCTTGGCCTCCTCTGCCCCGTGAGAACCTCCACTGCTCCTCCTCATCACCTAACTCCGAGCTCATGCGCGTGGGCACGCGTCCACAACACCGGACACGCGTCCACGGCAGCGACAGCGCGGCACACCCCTTCCCCGCCTATATAAGGACACCCCGACCCCGTCTTGCTTCACCACTGGCCTCCTGCACCTCCTCTAGCCTCCCCTGACCTCTTCCCCGAGCTCGAGCCGCCCTCCACGACCGCCATGGCCGCCGGCCATGCTCGGCTAAATTCAATCAACGTCATCCCCCTCCTTGCCTTCCACCACCACCACCAGAGGTCTCCACCACCACCCTCGAGCCTCCCCAGCCCCTCCACACTTCGCAGCAGCACCCGTAGCCGGGAGCCCATCGACGCCCGCAGCTCCCTTCCGCCGCGGCCAATGCTCCATCGTTTCCCGAGCTCCCCGGCAGCTGCTATGCCTAGGGACGCATCCGTCTCGTCCCCCTGAACCCGTAGGTAGGCCGGGCATCCCCGGAGACGGCCGGTAGCTCCGGCTATCGCCGTCGGGCGCCGGCTCTGCCGTGGCCAGGCGCGGGCGAGCGCGATGGGGAAGACGACCTCGGGCGAGCGAGGTGACCTGCAGGCGGGCCCCGCGCGTCAGCCACTCCGCGTTGACCCAGCCGGGTGCTGACGTGGATAAGTGGAAGTGCCTTTTAGGTGAGTGTGCTTTCAGTTATTTGAAAGCGTATTTCGCTTAGTACACTTTCATTTGCCCGAAAGCGCATTTCCTTCTTCTGTTATCAGGAGTGCGTTTTCCTGTTTAGAAAGCGTATTTCTGATTTTGCGCCTCTACCTTATCCACTCAGGGACCTGTTTGCTGAAGAAATATTCACAGATTGGTCCTTCTTCTTCCACACCTTATAACTCCGCAACCTTAACTCCGAATGAGGTGATTCCAAAGCCCACTTCTTCGTTTCGTCGAGCCCGTTCTGTTGGTATCATTTTCACCATGTTTTGACATTCTGAAAATGCCCATTTTGCCCTTTCCCTTAATCAGCCCCTTCCGAGAGAGATCTGTTTCCCGCGTTTCGTTCCGCGAGCTTCTCACACTTTCTCCCGGTGATTTCTTCCACCCCAGGCAAACCACACCCTCCGTTTGCATGATTGCAATGCAGTGAGATGGTTTATTCATTTGAACTTGTTTAAAATATTGTGTTAGCTATGTATGATTAGTTCATGGCATTTCTCGGAGTATTGTTTGATCTTGATATTGCCATGATATTGCTTGGAGTTCTAGGATTAATATTTTGATGATTATGTGGATGACATGTGCCTTTGGATTCTTAGTGGCTATTACGTTTATTTTTCATGATGGTATCTGGTATTATTTTGGAGTATTAGTGGTTGGTATTATGATTATTTCCATGATGGTATCTGTTATTATATTTTGGAGTATTACTTTGGATATCATGCTGCCTTTGGACTATTAGTGGTTAGTATGATTATTTTCATGATGCTAGTTGATGTTCTGTTGCTTGGAGTATTATTTTCGAAGATGATGTTTACATGTGGATCTTAGCCGTATAGTTATATTTTTGTTATTGGACGAGTAGGATTATTGTTTTCGGATTCATCATGACAGTAGTGTTGTGCTACCCTTGGAGTATTTTGAGATGATGAGATTATGTTTGGATTATTTGTTGAATATTGTTATGACTTGGATTATAGGTTGACAGATGATATCGGAGTATCAGTCATTACTACTATATTTTGGGGTTAAATTCCATCATTAAGTTGGTCAGGTGCCACCGAACTGGGCTTTTTCTAGTGCAACCACATTAGCCTTTTATGGGAAGGCCCTAATGCAGTCTATTGTCGTGCCTCTCGTCGGTGCCTCCAACTAGGGAAGGTTATGGGCATGCTTACCCTGGCCTGGTAAGCAGACATAACCTTGTGTGCCCGTTGTTGTTGTTATGGATCCGGTCCCCGTGAGGGAAGTTTTGGCCATGACGGTGGTCGTTGTGTCTTTGGTAGACACGGGGCCACCCAGGACTAGCCCAGTTGGGAGTGGGTCAGTGTGGCCGGGAGAGTGTCATGGCAGTAGATCGGTTTTGTCGGAACGCCGTTGGTCCACCCGAATGGGAGTACGAGGCCATGGGTTTTGTGGTGTCGGTACAGTGTGCTACCTCCGCAGAGTGTATTTAATCTATCGATAGCCGCGTCCTCGGTCATGGGCATGGGTTCGTACTAGGTCCCACCGTTCGATCAACACTCACATGGCGGAATGACTTATAGGTGATATATATATGTGTTGATATTTTGAGCAGTACAGATTGGCAGGATGTTGATGATGATGTTGGAGACCAAGTGTTGGTCATGGTAGTGATCGCCGGAAAGATCACCGTTTGAGACCAAGTGTTGGTCATGGTTGTGATCGCCGGAATGATCACCATTTGGTTTTGATCACGAGGTGATCGAGATGGTTTATTGCTTGGTCGGTTAGCCTAGAGAGAGATGTTATGGAGATCTAAGATGGTTATTTATCAGTATTGTATTAGTTTCATCTCATGCTTAGTAGTTACTTCATCATGGTGGTTGTTAATTATTTAACATGTTAATGCTATGTTATTGTCTTGACTTGATGTTTACGGTTGTTGTGAGCTTGCAAGTACATTCAATGTACTGACCTGGCGTGTCATGCCAGATTGCAGGTGATGCCATGATTGCTTTATTGCTTGTCGAGGTTGCCGTGCGTGCGAGCTAGATCGTGTCCCAGCCAGAGTCCCTGCGGAGTGGAGTTCACCACCTTCGTCGTTGTTCCGTTGCTACGAGTTGTTTCACTGCTAGCATAGAGCAAGTGTAGTATCGCAGGCGTAGTGTCGCCGTGCTGATGTGCTTCTTTGTAACATCAGACCCGTGTAATTATTATTCTTGTAATAAGAGCTGCTTTGTTGTATGTCAAGCAGTGTCGTATTCCAAAGACTTCTCCTCGATCTTTGGGCTGGAATACGGGGCGTTCCGGTTTCTCTGAGCCGGGGTGCCACACCTACCCTTACCCACGCTCGATCCCCTCGATCCCCAGCTCGGTCGCCACCATCTCGCCGTCAATCCCGTGGCCACCGGCCGCCCTGCTTCGCACCACCATGTCCAGGAGCTTCCTCGTCATCTTCTCCTTCGTCCATGCTAGTGATTCAACCGGGATGCCGTGTAGCCTCGCCATCGCCTCTTCTTCCTCGCCACGGCCGCCGCCTCCTGTTGATGGGTTCGTTGCGCCCGGGCGTCTCCGCGCCTCCTAACCACGCTCAAGAGCTTCACTGTAGGCTACTGGGCCGATTCCCCTTGTTCCCCATCTCAATCCATCGCCATAAGCCATCGCCCTGAAGCTAAAGCAGCCATGGTCGAAGCTTGGTACGTGGCCGCGCCCAAGTCATGCGCTCGCGCTTCTGTGCCCCCCGACCACTGCCTCCCGTGCGCTCGCGCTGCTCCTTTTATTTTTTGGGTCATTTTTTATTGCACGGGAAATTCAGAAAGCAGGCAAAACATGGCATTTTATTTTATTTAACTAATAAAAACAGAAATCAAATGGTAGGGACATAAGGTAGTGCTCACTAAATTCATCAACTTCATACCTCTCAAAAATGATCCATTAATAAGGTTGATCAAGTCTTATTAACAACCACTTTCGATTAGCATGAAATCGAAGAACTTTCGTAAATCACTAAGTAACCTCAACGGGGATATGAATGTCCCCAACAATAATAATTTCATATTTCTTTTTAACAGTAGGTAGAGGTAGATGAAAACTTCCAATAGTGATTGTCGAAGATTTTTCAATAACATTAATACCATTCACTTGGAATTGTTTCTTTGGAAAGTGCATAGTATGCTCATTACCATTGATATGAAAAGTGACCTTGCTTTTATTGCAATCAATAACAGCGCCTGCAGTATTCAAGATGGGTCTACCAAGGATAATTGACATGTTGTCGTCCTCGGGCATCTCAAGTATAACAAAGTCAGTCAAAATAGTAACATTAGCAACAACAACGGGCACATCCTCACAAATACCGATAGGTATGGCAGTTGATTTGTCAGACATTTGCAAATATATTTCAGTAGGTGTGAGTTTATTCAAATCAAGTCTTTTATGTAAAGAGAAAGGCATAACATAACACGAGCTCCCAAATCACATAAAGCAGTTTTCACATAATTTCTTTTGATGGAGCAAGGTATAGTTGGTATTCCCGGATCTCCAAGTTTTTTAGGTACTCCATCTTTAAAAGTATAATTAGCAAGCATGGTGGAGATTTCATCTTCCGGGTATTTTTCTCTTATTGGTGATGATGTCTTTCATGTACTTTGCATAAGGAGGAATTTTCAAGATATTGGTCAAGCGAGTACGTAAAAAGACTGGCCTCAGCATTTCAGCAAAGCGTTCAAATTCTTCATCATCTTTCTTTTTAGTTGATTTAGGTGGAAAGGGCAAAGGTTTTAGAACCCACGGTTCTCTTTCCTTACTGTGTTTCCTAGCAACAAAGTCTCTTTCATCATATATTTTATTTTTAGATTGTGGGTTATCAAGATCAACAACTGGTTCTATTTCAACATCATTATCTGGTTCTTTTTCATTGTCTGGTTGAGTATCTTCATGAACATTAGCATTATCTTTTTCATTATCACTAGGTGAATGTTCATTACCAGATTGAGTTTCAGCATCAGAAATATAAACATCATTATCATTATCAGGAGGTTTTTCTATTTCAGGTTCATTAGAGGCATGCAAAGTCCTATCATTTTTATTTTTCTTCTTCTTTTTAGACGGACTAGGTGCATTTGTATTATTCTTTTGTGAATCGTGCTCAATTATTTTTGGGTGTCCCTCAGGATAAAGTGGTTCCTGAGTCATTTTACCTCCTCTGGTTGCTACTCTAACAACAAAGTCATGTATGTTGTTGTTCATTTCATCAAGCAATTCTCTTTGAGATTTAGCAACCTGTTCCAGTTGAGTTTGAACCATAGAGGCATGTTTTCCTACACCTCTGACATCAATGGAGATTCTAAATAACAAGTCACTCAAGCGAGCAACCATATCAGAATTGTATTCCAATTGTTTCATAACATTCACATTGAAGTGATCTTGCTTTCTAATGTAATTTTCAAACTCATAAAGGCATTGGCTAGGGTGCATATTGTGAGGATTATCATTATCATTGAATTTCATTAGAGAATTTACCTCTACCACCTTAGGTGCTGGTGGTGTATCAAACCCATGTATTTCTTCAATATGGGGTAAAGTTTTGACATCCTTAGCTTTAATACCCTTTTCTCTCATAGATTTCTTTACCTCTTGCATATCTTCAAGACTGAGATATAAGATCCTCTCTTCTTCAGAGTGGGTTTAGGCAGTGGTTCAGGAAGAGTCCAATCATCATAATTTTTCAATATGTTATTAGTAATTCTTCAGCTTGCCCAATAGTTCGTTCCCTGAAAACACAACCAACACAACTATCTAGGAAATCCCTAAGCATCAGTTAGTCCATTATAGAAGATATCAAGTATTTCATTTTTCTTAAGAGGATGATCAGGAAAAGCATTAAGCAATTGGAGAAGCCTCCCCCAAGCTTGTGGGAGACTCTCTTCTTCAATTTGCACAAAGTTAAATATTTCCTGCAAGGCAGCTTGTTTCTTATGAGCAGGAAAATATTTTGCAGAGAAGTAATAAATCATGTCCTGGGGACTATGCACACAACCAGGAGCAAGAGTATTGTACCAAGCTTTAGCATCACCCCTTAATAAGAACAGAAATAATTTGAGAATATACTAATAACAAATTTTCTCATCATGAGCAAAAAGGGTGGCTATGTCATTCAACTTAGTTAGATGTGCCACAACAGTTTTAGTTTCATAACCATGGAAAGGATCAGATTCAACCAAAGTAATCAAATCTGGGTCGACAGAGAATTCAAAATCCTTATCATCAATAAAGATAGGTGAAGTAGCAAACTGAGGATCACATTTCATTTTAGCATTCAAAGTCCTTTGTTTATACTTGCATAATAATTTTTCTAGATCATCTCTATCCTTACAAGCAAGAATATCTCTAGTTGTTTCCTTATTCATAACATAACCTTCCGGTACCTTAGGCAATTCATATCTAGGAGGGCTAGTTCTAATAGGTGTTTCAAGATTTTCAGTTTCAAGCTCTTCATCAGTTTCAGCATTCTTAAAAGCTTTAGTTCTAGCAAGTTGTTCATTAAGAAATTCACCCAGTGTCACATTGTCATCAAGCAAGGTACTAGCATCATCATGAGTAGCATTCATAGTAGAAGTAGCATCATCAATAACTTGCGACATATCAAAATTAATAGCATGTGGTGGTGTTGCAAGTTTACTTATAACAGAAGGTGAATCTAAAGCGGAGCTGGATGGCAGTTCCTTACCTCCCCTCGTCTTAGAGGGAAAAATCTTAGTCTTAGCATCCTTCAGATTCTTCATAGTGATAAATTGATAATAATCCCAAGTGACTCAATAAATATAGCTATGCTCCCCGGCAATGGCGCCAGAAAAAGGTCTTGATAACCCACAAGTATAGGGGATCGCAACAGTTTTGGAGGGTAGAGTATTCAACCCAAATTTATAGATTCGACACAAGGGGAGCCAAAGAATATTTGTAAGTATTAGCAGCTGAGTTGTCAATTCAACCACACCTGGATATTAATTATCTGCAGCAAAGTGATCAGTAGCAAAGTAGTATGATAGTTTTGATAGTAGTAGCAACAGCAATAGTAACGGTAACAGTGATAGCAGTGATTTTGTAGCAAGTGCAATAGTAATAGTAGCAGTAGTAACTTAGCAAGAACAATATGTAGGAAAACCGTAGGCATTGGATCGGCGATTTGTTGGATGATATTCATCATGTGACAGTTATAACCTAGGGCGATACGGCACTAGCTCCAGTTCATAAATATAATGTAGGCATGTATTCCGCAAATAGTCATACGTGCTTATGGAAAGAACTTGCATGACATCTTTTGTCCTACCCTCCCGTGGCAGCAGGGTCCAATTGGAAACTAAGGGATATTAAGGCCTCCTTTTAATAGAGAACTGGAACAAATCATTAACACATGTTGAATACATGAACTCCTCAAACTACAGTCATCACCGGGAAGTGTCCCGACTATTGTCACTCCGGGGTTGCCGGATCATAACACGTAGTAGGTGACTATAACTTGCAAGATCGGATCCAGAACATAAATATAATGGTGATAATATAAACGGTTCAGATCTGAAATCATGGCACCCGGGCCCAAAGTGACAAGCATTAAGCATGGCAAAGTCATAGCAACATCAATGTCAGAACATACTAGATACTAGGGAACAAGCCCTACCAAAACTAACTCGATTACGTGATGAATCTCATCCAACTCCTCACCGACCAGCGAGCCTACGAAGGAATTACTCACTCCCGATGGGGAGCATCATGGAATTGGTGATGGAGAAGGGTTGGTGATGACGAAGATCGAAGATCCCCCTCTTCGGAGCCCCAAACGGACTCCAGATCTAGCCTCCCGATGAAGAATAGGAGACGACGGCGGCTCCATCTCATGAAACACGATAATTCTTTCTCCCTGATTATTTTCTGGATAAATAGGATTTTATAGCGTCGGTTTCAGGGTCTGCGGGGCCACTAGGTGGGGACAACCCACCTGGGCGCGCCTGGAGGGGGTGGCGCGCCCTGGTGGGTTGTGCCCACCCAGGTGCCCCCCTCCAGTGGTTCTTGGCTCTAGTATTTTTCTTTATTCATATAAAAATTCCACGCAAAGTATCGTTCCAATCCGAGAATTTTTATTTCTGCACAAAAACAACACCATGGTAGTTCTACTGAAAACAGCGTCAGTCCGGGTTAGATTCATTCAAATCATGCAAATTAGAGTCCAAAACAAGAGGAAAATCGTTAGGAAAAGTAGATGCGACGGAGACGTATCAAATACCTCCTACCTCACTCCTGATGATATCTCTGTAGCATAGCTAGTCGGTTGTGGGATACCGTGGGTGATTCCTCTTTGACCACCTCCAGTGATGCCTCTGTCGTGCAGTCCCTCAAGTGTGAACCTATCAAGGGTGATTCCTCCAAGTTCACCTTGACGGTTACATCAAGTGGGAATCCATTGAGGGTGATTCTTCCGATTTCCCCCCTTGATGGCACGAACACACTATTACCTTTACCTGTTGCCCCTTTTATTGGTGCTGTGGGACTGAAGGGATAGGCAGTACCACCCCGGTAGAGGTGGACCTGAGTTCCCGACAGTCTCTTGTGAGTCGGGTTGACCTGGAGGGTACCGCAAGATAATTATGGGGCATGGCCGGGCAGGCAGACCGCCCTAGGGAGGGATGGGCCTGACTCCTGTCGTAAGTCCTCAAGACGGGGCGACGGGATCACTGATCGTCTCTGCAAGCTCCCAATACAATAACGGGTTTGGATATGTGATCTGAGTAGGCCTCTGGCCTTTTCGCACTAACCACCACGCGGGAATAAGTATGGACACTCGGCGTCGTACGATTCTTCCGAAAACTCACTAACGTCAGCAATTGAGCAGTGCGCGCTCAGTTGGACAGTAACCACCCGTGCTTGTAAAAGGGGTTGGGTCTGCTCCAGGCCGCGTTCACAACGCGCAGGATTGCAAAGGACGATTGGCCCATGACCCCTTCGCATTTAGGATGTAGACCGGCGTGCTGGCCTCTCTGTTGAGCCTAGGTAGGACTATGGTGTGTCGATCAGCCGAGGCCAGACATGACCCGAAAGTGTGTCCAGCCGGAGTTAATCAAGTGTGTTGGGTAAGTTGGTGCACCCTGCAGGGAAGTATATCTATTCGAATAACCGTGTCCATGATAACCAACGCTCGGAGTTGTATCCCAATCTACTACAAGTAGAACTGGATACTTGAGACACTAAATGGATATGATGGCTCCGGGATCACTTTCTCAGAGGGAGTGGAGGAAGGATCTCTGGCGTTACTAAAATATACTTGTTACTTCATGATATGCTAATCTGCACTCTTCTAATGTTGCAAGACGCTGCAAGGCACTACTAGGGAAAACCTTATACACAGAGGATTATCAGTAGCGCGGGTTAGAACGGGGCGCTACTGCTATTTAACAGTAGCGCTTTGTTACCTCACACTCTACTTCTACAAATGTAGCAGTAGCACGGCACCACGAAAACATGCTACTAATTTTTGGCCATCACCGTTGCCGTCAAGCTAGGCATAGTAGCAGCGCTGCCTAGAAAACGCGCTCCTACTATGGGAGTATCAGTAGCGTGTTTTCCTATACCGCGCTACTGGTAAGTCTAACTTACCTTCACCGCACGCGGCCCTCCCTCTCCCCCTCCACACTCTCCATCTCATCCCGCTCGTCGCTGCCACTGCCGGCCCGTCGCCGCCGCGGCATTACCGCCCGCTGTTGCCACCGTTGCCCCCCGGTATGTCTCCCTCCCACCCGCCGACCGTCCTCCGTCCCTAGCTCCCTCCTCCATCCCTCCCTTCCTCCCTCCTTTCCTAGCACCATCGAGATAGCTCCTCCTACCTCCCTCCTCCTCCCTCCCCCCTCCTTCCCGCCTCCTCCCTCCTTCCTCCCCCCTCCCTCCCTCCTTCCTACCCTCCTCCCTCCCTCCCTTCTCTCTCTGTTCTTGTAAAACGTAGGTTTTAGAATGTGGACATTGTAGAATGTAGGTTCTTTAATAGAATAATTTTTAGGTCATTTGAGTAAATGTAGGTTTTTTGACTATTTTAGGTGTTTTGAATAGAATAGGAAATTTTAGGTCTTTTGATTACAAATTTTAGTAATAGAAATTTTTAGTTGGTAGAATTTAAAAAATGTCCTGTACTTTTTATATTCTGAACTTAGGGCATATTTTTAGGGTTTATAAAAAAATAGTAATAGAAACTTTTAGGTATAGAACATTTTGAATTATAGAAATGTATTGGAATGCTATATGACAAATTTCTATGGTTCACGAAGTAGATAGTAGCTAAAACAATCAAGGCATTTTTCTAGGGTTTAGAAAACATATTGCACACAGTAGAAAATTTTGTTTGGAATCAAATTGAATATTTAGTTGATAGCTTATAGGGTTTCACTAAGTCCTAAAATGACGATAATAATGTTTTGTTTATATCTGGTTTTGCAAAAATCAAGGAGCCCTGCATCATCCCCGCCGCCGTCCCCGTCACCGACCCCCTCCGACCTGTCAGGACCCCGATTCCAAGTCACATAGATCTAGCCGGTAACACCTCATATCACTTTGCGGCCTCACACACGGTATTCCCACGGGTGTCGCCTTACCATGCCCCGGGACCGTTTGCGCCTTTTGGCTCACGTATATGATAGTGTCGCTAGCATCCATATGACAGAGAACCCGGGCCGACATGACTAGTCGTGAACCCAAAGTGGCACTAACTTACGGGGACAGGCATACATGAATCAACATCGAGCATGTCGGTCAGCAACGTGCGAATCCGGGCTGTAGCACTGGGCTAACAGGACTCCGGGAACCCGGGCTGTAGCAGGCTAGGCAGGACTCCGGATGTCACCGCGTGACATTTCCCCGAAGGGACAGACACAGGAACGAAGTGAATCACATGCCGACCAGTCAAGTGTTCCGGAGCAGTAGTGCTGGGCTAGCAGGACTCCGGTGAACCGGGCTGTAGCAGACTACTATGGCTCATGGAAGCACAAGACTACATTTCCCCATAAGAGAGGCTACCAAGGATAAACAACTAGGTTGTCGGATCCCACACATACCAAGCATTTCAATCATACACACAATATGCTCGATATGTGTAAATACAACATGGCATCACAACATAACTCTATGACTCAAGTATGTATTCATTAGGCTCCGAGGAGCCAAGTATTACAAACATGGGTCTCATGACCCCAACATACAGAGCATAAAAACAACAAGCACATGTGGAAGCTTAACTTGTCTGAGTACAGACAACTACAAATGAAGAAGGCTGAGAAGCCTGACTATCTACAAGACCCTACCGAGGGCACAAGATCGTAGCTGAGGCAACAAGCTAAACATCGAAGTCCACGCGGAACTACTAGCGAGACTGACGTGTCTCTGCAAAAACATAAAATAGGCAAACGTGAGTACAAATGTACCCAGCAAGACTTACATCATAACTAACTACATATGCATCGGTATCAACAAAGGGGGTGGTGGAGTTTAACTGCAGCAAGCCAGCTTTGACTCGGTGGCTATCCTGAACTATGACTGCAAGTAACTCTTTGAGGTGGCGCACACGAGTCCACATATTCACCATATCAATACACCACTATGGATCCGCTCCCGTCTCCCTACGAGAAGGCCATCCATAGCACTCACGCTTATCTTGCTCATTTTAGAGTATCCATTTTCACTTGTCTATGAACTGTTATAGGCAACCCAGAAGTCCATTACCGCGGACACGGCTATTCGAATAGATCATTTATAACCCTGCAGGGGTGTACTTCTTCACACATGTTTCCACCAATTAGTGTCTACACACGACATGTGCTCGACAGACTTCAAGCGAAAGCCGGTGTGGGTGTAGACCATGACCTACCTAAACACTCAAGTCTCTAGTCCAGGTTTATCGCCTATTCAGGTTCCATCCGCAGCGAGTCCGGCCGAGGTTTCCACATACAGCCCCGAATGATGTGTACAGGGTTCCGCGAAACCAAAAGGGCGCCCGGCATACTCGGCCACGTGCCTACCGCATCACAGCCCACCCCTCGGGTCAGCGCTGCGCACGGCCTCCAGCATACTACAAACACCTGAAACTACTTGCAACTCCTGGACAGAGGACTAGGGTGGTTAAGAAGTCGAGCGGGGTCATATTTCAGGGCCCAATGCATGGTAGTAGTTGTTACATGGATCACAAACACAGAACTCAGTTCCTGAGGATGGTTTCAATGAGACAACACACCATGTACTCCTACATGGCCTCTCACCGCTACCTTTACCAAATCGTGTTCACACACTTAGCTCTCAACAGTAGGACATGTTCCCACACCTCCGATTCATCTCCGATGAACCAGACCTGACTCAACCCTAACCAGTAGCAGGCATGACAAACAAGCATGAATGAGTAGGCACATCAGGGCTCAAACAACTCCTACTCATGCTTGTGGGTTTCATCTATTTACTGTGGCAATGACAGGTCATGCAGAGGAAAAGGGGTTCAACTACCGCAGCATGTAATAGTTGAATTGTTGTCGTCCTAATGCAGTAAAAGAGAGCAGGAGCGAGAGAGCGGGATTGTATCAGAATGAACAAGGGGGTTTTGCTTGCCTGGCACTTCTGAAGATAATATAGTTCTTCATCGGTGTCATCGAACTCATCGTCGAATCACGTCTATCGAGAGGGAACAACCACCGACAAACAAGAAGAAACACAATCAATGCCATGCAACAAAATGATGCATAAATGTGACATGGCAATATATTGTTGATTGGCCTAATGCAACTAGCAACAAGTTAAATGGAGTTGGTTTGAACACTAGTTTCAAGCTCAAACTCCATATGTGCTTTCTTAAATGCCATTTAATTGAATTGTCCTAAACAGCAACTTTAATTTGTTCCAACATGCATGAAAATGGTACAGATGGATAGATTGCATTTTTCTGATAATTTTTCATATATAAATCTTTTCATTCTGAGCTACGGTTTAATTTCTATGAATTTTAGAAGTTTTAACCATTTTCTGAAATAAATAAATCATTAATGATTTA
Source organism: Aegilops tauschii subsp. strangulata (assembly GCF_002575655.3). Classification (NCBI taxonomy): domain Eukaryota; kingdom Viridiplantae; phylum Streptophyta; class Magnoliopsida; order Poales; family Poaceae; genus Aegilops; species Aegilops tauschii. The sequence continues at coordinate 363,961,857 of NC_053035.3, read as the reverse complement.
TTTAAAATCCCAGAAAAGCATTACTGCGTCAGCCTGACGTCAGAATGGCATCATCAGGTCAACAGCGTCAGCCCAGGTCAAACCTGACGCTAGGACCCACTGCTGAGTGACTAGGCTAATTAACAGAGACTGTTAGTGCTAATTTAACCCTAACTAAAAATGTCAGTGGGGCATGGGCCCACATGTTAGTGACTAGGGAGTGTAGTTAGTGACCTAATTAGTTTTAGCCAAATTTGACACGTCAGCCGGCCGGGGTTAGGCCGCCGGCGACCTCAACCGACGGCGGAGGCTCGCCGGACTTGAGCTACAGGCGGCGGACGGACTCGCGGAGACCACCAGGGCGTAGCCCATGCTCTCCCGCATCCAGAGGAGCATGTGGGTGGCCGCGGGGGCACCAGAGCTCGCCGGAACGAAGCTCGCGGCGGTGGACGGAGTTCGGCGTTAGCGGGTTAGGCGCTATGGTGCACGGTAGGGGGAGGTGATGGTGGCTACGGACTCCTGGAGTTGCGCTCAGCACAGCAATGTGCTCGGCTTCGAGCCACTGTGGCTCTGGCCACGACGGCGACGAGGCACGGCGGCGGCGAGCTTCGGCCGTGGTGGAAGACGGAGCTAGGGGACGGGAACGGAGGGGGCGAGCAAAGGAGAAACAGAAGGAGCTCACCGCGGATCCGTAGGGATGGTTAGCGGGCTCGGGGACGCTCGGGAGGCGGCGAATCGACGACGACGATCTTCGGTGGCCGACGAGGGAAAACGGCGGCGGTGGTGGCGTTGCGGCGCGTCCGGGGCCTCGTGGCTCGTCGAGGAGGTCAGGGACGTCGAGACGGAGCTCACAGGCATGGCGAGGGGTCGAGGGGGAGGCGGTGGCCGCGACAACAGCAAGCGGCAGCGACGGTGGCGCTCGGGTGGTTGCACGCGAGAGAGACAGAGGAGAGGAGAGGAGCACGGGGGAAAGTGCGAGGCGGCGCCGAGGAGAGGACGCGAGGCGTCGTGCTGGCCAGGCGATGCAGGCAGGCAGCCTGGTGGCGTGGCACCCGCGCGCACGCCGTGTGCTGTCCCTCCTGTGCCTACTGGCAGAGGTAGGGGGTGACTGGCACCAGGCCAGGTGGGCCGGCCCAGTGCAGGTGAGTGGCCTCTGGCCTTTCTCTCTCTCTCCTATTCTATTTTCTGTTTTTCTATTTTTGCTATTATGTTTTAATTTAGTTCAAAGACCAAACCATTTTAAAAATTCATGAAAATAATTGTGTGAACTAAATGGACTTATCCAAAGCTACACAACAATTTCCAGAATTATTGAACATATATTTATTATATAACAAAAATAGATCCAATTCAAATATTTATTGGATTAATTCAAAGGCCCAAAATAATTGTTTCTGAGATTCTAGAAATATTGGTTTGAATTTTATCCCTTGCCAATATTTCCAGAGATTTACAGGAACATTTTTAGAGGTCTTCTGAGGCTTTTGAAAAATTCCTCAATTCAAATTTCATTTGAATTTAAACATGATGCTCACATGAAGGGATAGCTTAGTGTATACCAGAACTAGGGATGTGACAGCTCACACCTACTAAACAAGAATCTCGTCCCGAGATTCAAGTCGTGAGGTAAGAAGACAGAGGGGACACAATCTGATACTATCTTCGGGACCCAACGCTCCATGTTGATCTTGACGTCTTTGCTTTCGAGATCTTCATCCAGCACAATGATGACAGAAAGCGACTCTATAAGAATCGATCTTCTCGAGGATCGAACACCTGACGATCAACTCACGGAATGAGACATAACAATATCTCTCGAGTTGAGACGCAAAACACACATCGGGAGCAATGGAAACAAGCGGATGACAAGGGTTCAATTTGGTAGGCAACAATCCCACAATGGAGTAGGATGGTGCATGGTTTCAAGATACAACAACAACAACAACAACAAAGCCTTTAGTCCCAAACAAGTTGGGGTAGCCTAGAGGTGAAACCCATAAGATCTCGCAACCAACTCATGGCTCTGGCATGGTTTCAAGATAGCGATGAAATAATTTCCATGATTCCATGACGGGACACCTTAGAGAATGTGGCTCATAGAGTTATTCTCTTAAGTGGCAGAAGAATTACTTTTGATACAGAGATCATTGAAACTCTCTATACCAGCCTAAGGCAAATCATAATCGATCGGTGGAAAGAGCTCGAAGGGATGCCATACTCATACTAGAATGGATGATGTGGACTACCTTGTTGAAGATAACGCAATGGATGATTTTTGCTTATCATCGGAAATGGATGGGACCCATGGAAGGACCACTTTTGAAGATAATCCCGATCAGTAATTACTGAGAAGGGCGGTCCATGGTAGGATGGCACAATGGCGGTGCAAACTGGGAACAAGATGCAATTGTTGGGAATGATTCTAGTAACTGGGGAAAAACTCAACAGTAGAGAGTGGATCCACTGTTTGAATGGTTATAGCATAATCGAAGAAACTGGGAGCACAAGGAACCGTAAGGAACAACTTCTATATTAAGTTGCACTAAATCCTCATGGAGAAGATGGTCAAATAGCTCAATCAAGATACTACAATGATAGATCTTCCGGCTAGGTGTGTCGGCCAGAACATCAACCTTGTCGGGACCTATATCATAGATCTTGGAGAAGTTCCAACCATCATATCTGCCTGAGATTCAGATCTGGTTGGTAACGGAATATTTCAGACAGCATGTCTAGAAAAGAAAGGTTGCAACACAAATCGACGAGATGACGTTGCGAGATTCTCGGGGAATGAACTATGATAGCAAGCTCCAAAACATGAGCTGGTTCTGCTACATACATGTGAACACGTTGTCCAAGACAAGCATGACCACGTACAAGTCTTATAATAAAACACTATCGAGTTCAGGTTTGGATCCATCATCAAGGATTTCGAAGTCTTTACGCGCGCTAGACTTCTTTTCCTTGAACAAATCAATCAGTGGCTTGGGGTGCTAGGAATTACACATGGAGTGGAGGTAATTAATCTACCAAACCACAAAATACTTTGCACATGCATGACTGACTTGGGACGATTCTAGGGGAAGCAAAACTAACTTTCTCAAATTCACGGCGGCAACTTGCACCTAATGCACGTGAACTTAGAGGAAGTCACTACTTTCATCCAAGCATAGGCTTCATGAACGGAACACGAAGGCATTGCTTACAAAGTTTCCAACACGAGGTTGATGTTCACCATGAATCATGGGGGAGACAAAATGCTGCTGATGGGCTCAACAGCAACTCATCGGAATTTCCATATCACTGGACTTCCACCATCATGTGAACACGGTGATAGCATTGGTCAGACCAAAAGATGTAATGGTGTATGCTCGAGGGATCAACCACGAGTAAGACAACATTACGAACATCGTTGGTTCTGATTTGACTTGACGATAGCCCATACTCAAGTCAAAGTTTTGACAAGGCAATAGATCCAACAACTGATCACGAGGACCAATCGATGGAGATATCATCTTTCTTCAACACACACACACACACACACACACACAAAGATATCCCCTAACATGAACTAAGTCAGACAAGCTTTTATCTTCCAACTCTCCAAGTTGTTGTTTGGCTTAACCAACTAGCTCAGGGGTATCCCACACAGATTCTTGGAGAATGGGTGGTTTGGAGGAAAACCAACATGATCACAAACTCAACATAGCGGTCAGGTGACAACCTGGTAATACTTCCGAGAAGATATTCGGGACATCACGAACCACCGATATGTTACTAAGCTCGAGAACAATCTTGCTTTTTAGAGCAAGATGATATGATCAAATAAGCAAGGGATTGAATAATCCTCACTGATTGATCGAAGAGTGCACCAAAGATAAGGACTAGGTAGCACAATCTATCTTAGAATGATGATTCAATAACCAACATGCTAAGAATGAGAATATTGTCCATTTACTACCAAGCAACGGAGTTGCTAGGAGTATTGAATTCACACATCATGGTTCACTTCTCGGCATTCCGGTTGCGAGAACACATGACCGAGGAATGAAAAATGATGGCAAGAAGTATCACTGTGTCAAGAATTCATGAGAGATGGTGCAATTCTCATGACAATCCTGACATAAAGGGGGTAATACTCCGAGGGTAGAACAGAACAAAAGCTGGATTGGCATTTGATCTGCGGAATACAACTACTTTGACCCAATCCTGGATATGGATGAGGCACCGGAGTTTCTTTCTCCTAGTCATTCCGGAATAGAATGGCTTGATGGACCACAAGAATAATTAGGCATCGATGAACGAATGCATGCATACTCTTGACTATCAATTGATAGAAGATGGTCGGAATACAACTGAAGATGGACAACTCAAGGAGCATATAACTTTCTGAGTTGTGGATGCATAGATTAGTATGTCGAACCAAGTTCAACGGGTTTCTTCCGGATAACCCATGCAGAAAGGTAGAACTGGCAGAGTCACAACATGGAATCGAGAACTCATCAAGAGCACTCTGGTTGTGATCTTTCGGTTAAACGAGGAACTTCTGCCATAAGTAGTTCATGGTATTTGGAAGAAGGAAATACCACGGACCTCAAGGACTATCGCAAAGGTTACTAATATCCTAAAGGAACTAGCAACACTATCAACATGAGGTAAGTAGGGTGAATTTTGGGCTCAAGAACCGAGGAGTAGAATACCTACCATCTAAATGGCATCACGGGATGCTTTCAAGAATCATGGCCAGAATCATCACACTGGGAACACAAAACATGGCAAGATTACTAGGTGACTCCCTAAAACACCTAGGGTCATAATAATAGCTCCAACAGATGTGTCGAGGTAGTGGAGTACCTCAATTCAGCAACTAGTGTGGTTAATCTGGACAAAAAGGACAACAAAACCAGAGGGCAAGGATTTTGCAAATGCATCTGATGGTTTAGAAACCTGGGATGACTCGGACAACATAACGGCTGTAATTGCTCAAAGGATTTGAGACATCCTGCAAAAATGGTGGCATTACCACTCAGAAGCACAATATCAAGGTTCCGAGACCAGCTATGAACACACGGAAGTAGTAGAGACTGAACTGAGGCTTGAAACCAACAATCCTATAAGCCTACGGATTAGTAACACGTGATCCTGATAGAAAGAAGATAAGGCCTAGTTCTTAACCCCGTAGAGAAGAATAGGGTGACTCAGATCAGAATGACATAAGGTAAAGGAGTACAAAGAGCCTTACGTTCCCTTCCCCAATCAATTCCCTTATATAACTAAAGCATTTCTAGACTCAACATCGACCAGTTTGGCTTGGTAATCCTACAGGTAGTCAGGCTCTGATACCAAAGCTGTATGGACCCCGATTCCAAGTCACATAGATCTAGCCGGTAACACCTCATATCACTTTGCGACCTCACGCACGGTATTCCCACGGGTGTCGCCTTACCATGGCCCGGGACCGTTTGTGCCTTTTGGCTCACGTATATGATAGTGTCGCTAGCATCCATATGACAGAGAACCCGGGCCGACATGACTAGTCGTGAACCCAAAGTGGCACTAACTTACGGGGACAGGCATACATGAATCAACATCGAGCATGTCGGTCAGCAACGTGCGAATCCGGGCTGTAGCACTGGGCTAATAGGACTCCGGGGACCCGGGATGTAGCAGGCTAGGCAGGACTCCGGATGTCACCGCGTGACATTTCCCCGAAGGGACAGACACAGGAACGAAGTGAATCACATGCCGGCCAGTCAAGTGTTCCGGAGCAGTAGTGCTGGGCTAGCAGGACTCCGGTGAACCGGGCTTTAGCGGACTACTATGGCTCATGGAAGCACAAGACTACATTTCCCCATAAGAGAGGCTACCAAGGATAAACAACTAGGTTGTCGGATCCCACACATACCAAGCATTTCAATCATACACACAATATGCTCGATATGTGTAAATACAACATGGCATCACAACATAACTCTACGACTCAAGTATGTATTCATTAGGCTCCGAGGAGCCAAGTATTACAAACATGGGTCTCATGACCCCAACATACAGAGCATACAAACAACAAGCACATGCGGAAGCTTAACTTGTCTGAGTACAGACTACTAGAAATGAAGAAGGCTGAGAAGCCTGACTATCTACAAGACCCTGCCGAGGGCAGAAGATCGTACCTGAAGTAACAAGCTAAACGTCGAAGTCCATGCAGAACTACTAGCGAGACTGACGCATCTCTGCAAAAACATAAAATAGGCAAAAGTGAGTACAAATGTACCCAGCAAGACTTACATCAGAACTAACTACATATGCATCGGTATCAACAAAGGGGGTGGTGGAGTTTAACTGCAGCAAGCCAGCTTTGACTCGGTGGCTACCTGAACTACGACTGCAAGTAACTCTTTCAGGTGGCGCACATCAGTCCACATATTCACCATATCAATACACCACTATGGATCCGCTCCCGTCTCCCTACGAGAAGGCCATCCATAGCACTCACGCTTATCTTGTGCATTTTAGAGTATCCACTTCCACTTGTCTATGAACTGTTATAGGCAACCCAGAAGTCCATTACCGCGGACACGGCTATTCGAATAGATCATTTATAACCCTGCAGGGGTGTAATTCTTCACACATGTTTCCACCACTTAGCGTCTGCACACGACATGTTCTCGTCAGACTTCAAGCGAAAGCCGACGTGGGTGTAGACCACGACCTACCTAAACACTCAAGTCTCTAGTCCAGGTTTATCGCCTATTCAGGTTCCATCCGCAGCGAGTCCGGCCGAGGTTTCCACATACAGCCCCGAATGATGTGTACAGGGTTCCGCGAAACCAAAAGGGCGCCCGGCATACCCGGCCACGTGCCTACCGCATCACAGCCCACCCCTCGGGTTAGCGCTGCGCACGGCCTCCAGCATACTACAAACACCTGAAACTACTTGCAACTCCTGGACAGAGGACTAGGGTGGTTAAGAAGTCGAGCGGGGTCATATTTCAGGGCCCAATGCATGGTAGTAGTTGTTACATGGATCACAAACACAGAACTCAGTTCCTGAGGATGGTTTCAATGAGACAACACACCATGTACTCCTACATGGCCTCTCACCGCTACCTTTACCAAATCGTGTTCACACACTTAGCTCTCAACAGTAGGACATGTTCCCACACCTCCGATTCATCTCCGATGAACCAGACCTGACTCAACCCTAACCAGTAGCAGGCATGACAAACAAGCATGAATGAGTAGGCACATCAGGGCTCAAACAACTCCTACTCATGCTTGTGGGTTTCATCTATTTACTGTGGCAATGACAGGTCATGTAGAGGAAAAGGGGTTCAACTACCGCAGCATGTAACAGTTGAATCGTTGTCGTCCTAATGCAGTAAATGAGCGCAGGAGCGAGAGAGTGGGATTGTATCGGAATGAACAAGGGGGTTTTGCTTGCCTGGCACTTCTGAAGATAATAAAGTTCTTCATCGGTGTCATCGAACTCATCGTCGAATCACGTCTATCGAGAGGGAACAACCACCGACAAACAAGAAGAAACACAATCAATGCCATGCAACAAAATGATGCATGAATGTGACATGGCAATATGTTTTTGATTGGCCTAATGCAACTAGCAACAAGTTAAATGGAGTTGGTTTGAACACTAGGTTCAAGTTCAAACTCCATATGTGCTTTCTTAAATGCCATTTAACTGAATTGTCCTAAACAGCAACTTTAAGTTGTTCCAACATGCATGAAAATGGTACAGATGGATAGATTGCATTTTTCTGATAATTTTTCATATACAAATCTTTTCATTCTGAGCTACGGTTTAATTTCTATGAATTTTAGAAGTTTTAACCATTTTCTGAAATAAATAAATCATTAATGATTTATTTAAAATCCCAGAAAAGCATTACTGCGTCAGCCTGACGTCAGAATGGCATCATCAGGTCAACATCATCAGCCCAGGTCAAACCTGACGCTGGGACCCACTGGTCAGTGACTAGGCTAATTAACAGAGACTGTTAGTGCTAATTTAATCCTAACTAAAAGTGTCAGTGGGGCATGGGCCCACATGTCAGTGACTAGGGAGGGTAGTTAGTGACCTAATTAGTTTTAGCCTAATTTGACACGTCAGCCGGCCGGGGTTAGGCCGCCGGCGACCTCAACCAACGGCGGAGGCTCGCCGGACTTGATCTACAGGCGAGGGATGGACTCGCGGAGACTATCGGGGCGTAGCCCGTGCTCTCCCGCATCCAGAGGAGCAAGTGGGTGGCCGCGGGGGCGCCGGAGCTCGCCAGAACGAAGCTCGCGGCGGTGGCCGGAGTTCGGCGTTAGCGGGTTAGGCGCTACGGTGCACGGTAGGGGGAGGTGTTGGTGGCTACGGACTCCTGGAGCTGCGCTGAGCACGGCAGTGTGCTCGGCTTCGAGCCACTCTGGCTCTGCCCACGACGGCGACGAGGCACGGCGGCGGCGAGCTTCGGTCATGGTGGAAGACGGAGCTAGGGGACGAGAATGGAGGGGGCGAGCAAAGGAGAAACAGCAGGAGCTCACAGCGGATTCGTAGGGATGGTTAGCGGGCTCGGGGACGCTTGGGAGGCGGCGAATCGATGACGATGATCTTCGGTGACCGACGAGGGAAAACGGCGGCGGTGGCGGCGTTGCAGCGCGTCCGGGGCCTCGTGGCTCGTCGAGGAGGTCGGGGACGTTGAGACGGAGCTCACAGGCATGGCGAGGGGTCGAGGGGGAGGCGGTGGCTGGGACAGCAGCAAGCGGCGGCGACGGTGGCACTCGGGTGGTTGCGCGTGAGAGAGATAGAGGAGAGGAGAGGAGCACGGGGGAAAGTGCGAGGCGGCGCCGAGGAGAGGACGCGAGGCGTCGTAGTGGCCAGGCGATGCATGCAGGCAGCCTGGTGGCGTGGCGCCCGCGCGCGCCGTGCGGTGTCCCTTCTCTGCCTACTGGGAGAGGTAGGGGTGACTGGCACTAGGCCAGGTGGGCCGGCCCAGTGCAGGTGAGTGGCCTCTGGCCTTTCTCTCTCTCTCTTATTCTGTTTTCTGTTTTTCTATTTTTGCTATTATGTTTTGATTTAGTTCAAAGACCAAACCATTTTAAAAATTCATGAAAATAATTGTGTGAACTAAATGGACTTATCCAAAGCTACACAACAATTTCCAGAATTATTGAACATATATTTATTATATAACAAATATAGATCCAATTCAAATATTTATTGGATTAATTCAAAGGCCAAAAAAATTGTTTCTGAGATTCTAGAAATATTGGTTTGAATTTTATCCCTTGCCAATATTTCCAGAGATTAACAGGAGCATTTTCTTGGACTCATTTGATGAGATTTAAATGTTGGTTATTTTTAGAGGTCTTCTGAGGCTTTTGAAAAATTCCTCAATTCAAATTTCATTTGAATTTAAACATGATGCTCACATGAAGGGATAGCCTAGTGTATACCAGAACTAGGGATGTGACACGACCTCAAGGTGAGACCAGCCAAATCCCCATGTCGATGATGATGTAGATGTTTTGATAGATGTAGTAGTAGTAGATGAGTAGCTATGACAATTTCCATGGAATAGAAAATTTTCAATGTAGGTCTTTCAAATATGATGGAGATTTAGACATGTGATATGGAGTGTTGTGTACTACTAGTGCTTGCCAAAGTGGCCTATGTTTGCAGGGAACACCTCCGAGTGGCCTGTGTTTTGCCGGAGTGCTGATTAATTTCCATTCCATCAAATTTCAAGCGCTCGATATGTCCTTTTTAGCAAAGGTCATGCTGGATTTTTCGTGATTTTTGGCATGGCTTGTGCTACAATATAGGAAATATCGAGTGCGTTGGATTTGCCACAAAGAGCATCAAATGACATTTTGGGTTGACTTTAAGTCTGTTGGGGCTCCATATGTGACAGTCAAAAAACATGAGGGGGTGTCCACCATATATGAGAGAAGAAGAATGCCGACTGTTGTCGTGGGGTCGTTCTTCCTCTTCTTTCTCGTGACAGACCTTTTGGTAATGCACGGGAAGGAAGAGAAGAACGACCATCACCGATGGTCGCAAATGTCAGAGAGGAATCAGTGAGGGAGAGTCACCACCATATATGTGAGAGGACAAAGAATCCTGACAGTTGTCGTGGGGTCGCTTCTCCTTCGTTCCCGGTTGCTAGACATTTTGGTGTAATGCACTCGGGGACGAAGGGAGGAGCGACCATCACCGATGGTTGAATATATACACCACGTGAGCTGAGAGTTTTCAAGAAAAGACTCGACAGACCAATAATCAACCTGTGATGACAAATAATGATCTAATTTAATTTTTGTAGTACATATATTGAATTTTAGAAGTTTAATCTTTGAATTATGAACATAGGAAATGTCTAACGACGACGATAGGATCCCGGAGTGCGACTACTGCGGCGAGGATCGGGGTCTGTGCGACAGGCCTCACCTGGTAGACGGTCGGCGCTTCAGTATTAAGCTCGACGAGACCTTCGCTGTTGAAACGGTACGCAACGATGACAAGTCTTTTTTCGTAATTAAGCATGACTTCTGCTTCTTCAACCTATAACTTTTGTCTTTTACAGTTTGACTAGTGCAGCTCATGTCATGCAAGACGTTATGTCTTGGAGAAGCTGGATTTTGAAGATCACGAGAATATGGAGACAAAGAGAGTTAACCTCAGGACCCATCATGGTTATGCTTTTCCCGTAAAGCTATACAATGCGGTGACCTACTCCCTTGTCGGTTGCTCGAATTGGGAAGCACTATGCAAGGCGTATGGTTTTCAGGAGGGTATGCATGTCACCTTCGATCTTGGTAATCCTGAAGATGACACTAACGAAGATAATATCGACATTTCGGTCGATGTTGATACACCTCCACTTCTACCTCTATGTGACTTTCTCAAACATATTTATTAAGTAATGTATATTGTTTATTTCAAAATAGTTGATAGCTTATTTCCAATCTTCAAAAAATGTACGAAAGATAGTAGACAGAACCTACTACACGGATGGCTCTAAATTAACTTATGAGGAGAAAGATCATCTTATCTCATTTATTATTGATGTTGAGAATTACAATATCAATTATGAAACTCCTGCACATTATGGTCAATATGTGCCACTAGTGCATGTGTTTAACTATGGTAACATCCATGGAGATGGCATGGTAAGATTTTTTATTATTACGACATCTGTGCATTTTTTGCATACATTCTTCTAAAGCTAAACTACATTGCTAACTACGATGTTATTATTATGTTTTTCAACAGAAAATCCCAAAGGATTGTGTGCCTCATCTGATGTTTCCGAAAGGTCGCCTTGATGTTATTAGCTTACGGCCAAGTCCATCTAGGCTTCACCGCTGTTCATACAAGATTTCTCAAACCGATGAAGACATGACAATCAAAGAATGGAATAAATGTATGAAGAATCATAGGGAGCTACTTGGAAGCAACATTGTGCGAAGCGCAAGAATTGGAGAGATGATAATCTCCATTCTCCATAAGGGATAGTCAGGGGCTATCTTGTTTTATGCTATTTTACCTTAGAGAGAGTAGTAGGTCCTAGCTAATACTCATGATCATGTGCTAAGAACAATTAAGTAGGGTTGGTTAGATGACTATGATGATGATGAGTATGACTTGTTATTATGATAACGAGTAGAAGTTGTTAGATGACTATAATGATGATGAGTATGACTTGTTATTATGATAATGAGTAGAAGTTGTTAGATGACTATAATGATGATGAGTATGACTTGTTATTATGATAACGATGATGAGTTATTATTAATGATGATGATGCTTAGTTGTTATATCATTATGAGCATGATCAGTTATTATATATATCAGTGGGTGAAATAAACATGGATTAGATTCAAGTGGAGGCAACACATGGTGCAGATCGAAATTACTACTAATCCAAACTTGATCATACTAATCCAAACTAATGTGATCAAGTTTGGATTAGTAGTACTTTGGATATGCACCATGTTGCCTCCACTTAAATCTAATCCATGTCTCTTTCACCCACTTAAATAATAACTCATCATGATCATAAAATCATATGATGAGACTACTATAAACCAGTACAAATACGGCGGCAATATGCAGTAGACAAAAAATTAGCAAACTTTACCAGTAGCGCTGGTAGCCCACCAGGTGCTACTGCTAGGGAGGTGTAGTAGTAGCGCTGGGTGAAAAAATACACAGCTGCTAGGAAGGTGTAGTAGTAGCGTCGGGCGCGAAAACACGCTACTGCTGTGCAGGATAGTAGTAGCGCTCCCCAACCCGTGCTACTGCTGAACATTAGTTGTAGCGCCGTATCAGTAGCGCGCCCTGCCTCGCCACTACTACGCCTCCAACCCACGCTACTGCTAGGCTTTTCCCTGGTAGTGAGGTGCTAGTCTTCGATAGGCTAGGCTTTCCCTTCTATTCTGACATTTCTGCAGTATAGTCCAAAGATATAGACCCATTACTTTGATCTGATGTAAGTCTTCCGAGTACATTGGATGAGTACTCACGGTTGCTTTGCTACCTCTTTTCCCCTCTACCCGATTGCTGCGATCAGATGACGGAGCCTAGGAGCCAGCTGATCCTTCTGACGACTAGTACTACCCCGGCGGAGCCTACTACTACATGGAGACCACCGACAAACGGGAGTAGATAGGAGGCCCCAGGCAGGAGGCCTTCGCCTTTTCGATTAGATGTCGTTGTTTTGCTAGCCTTCTTAAGGCAGACTTGTTTACTTATGTCTGTACTCAGATGTTGTTGCTTCCGCTGACTTATGTATTCGATCCTTCATGGCCCTGGCTTGTAATATAAAGCTTTATGTTTGAATTTGTGTTGAGAGTTGTGTTGTGATATCTTCCATCGAGTCTTTGATCTTGATCATGCGCTTTAGCGTGTATGATCAGTGCATGATTAAGTCGGGGCGTCACAGCAGGCCACCACACTTTTCTAAACATTAGTTACCAGGACTGTGAGGTCTCCAAACTCTAAAGAATGCTCGTAAGTTTTTTTAAAGAAAGATCTAGCATTCACTGGCTTCATTGATTTATAGAAAATAAATGTGTTATAAAAAAATCAAAGAGAAAAATAGAGAAATATAAAAAGGCCACAAAAAATGTAGGCCGGCATCTCATGTCATATCCTGAAAGGGGTGCTCCACGCTTTTGGCACCTGCTGATCGTCAAAGATCAAGCACGCGCGTGATGGTTGCCATCATGTCCTTGATCGCCAACGCTTTGGATCTGAAAGTACAGTTATTCCGCTCTTGCCAAAGCTCCCATGTGACCATGATGATCATTGACTTGGTCCCCTTTATTCGCTCGGTAGCAACATTGTCTAGGATAACCGTTGTTAGGTCCATGGTGGAGCGCCCCTGCATCCAAGATGTTTGGATGAGATCTCTAGAACCCATCCAGATGGTAAGTGGCATCGGATAGTTATATAACAGGTGAATCGAGGATTCAAGGCTACAGATGCAAAGGTGCTTTGCGCTGCAGCTGATTGTTGCACCATAGCCGGCACCAATGGAGCAGCCGACTGAAGAATTCCAGCTTGCCCGAGGCCCATGTCACCCATAAGATGTTCTTGTATGCAGAGGATTTTGATCCATGGAACTGCATGTGGTAGGCCGAGCTCGTGGAGTAAACATCCGAGCTCTCAAATTTTCACAAGATTGTGTCCGACATCCCGTCGTCCAGCTCGATGTTGGCGGTATTGAGCATTCTCCGGGTTGGGACAAACTCCATGGCAAACACCATATCATTTACATGCCTGAGGTATCGCACCCAGACATGGCTCAACAGTGTCGCCGACCACGTTGCATTCTTCCTTCTTGTATGCTTGTATAGGTTGGGGAAGATTGCGCAAAGAGGAGTTGCGCCAAGCCGGGCCAAGTTGCAGAACTTTGCCATGTTACCCTCTCCGTTGGAGACAGTGGTGGCAGATGTGAACATAGCTCGATCGATGTAGTCACAGGGTGGTTCCATGCTCACCCATGCACGCTTTAGGTGGCGTGAGGCCTGATTGATATGTCCCAGGTTGTGTATGTCGGGCCCTGCACGAGCGACCAGAGAGCAAACCTTTGGCCAATTTACCTTGCAGCCACCGCCGGTAAGCTCCTTTTCTTGTGCCCAAAGGAAATGTCGTCGCATCTTGTCAATATCCCTGAAAAACTTCTTTGGGTCACACAACACAGTCAAGGAAAACGTTAGCATGGCATATAGCATGCATCGGACCAGGACACGCGGTCCTGCAATAGACATGATCCAGCCATTCCATCCCGCGAGCCTTGCTCTGATCCTATCAAGGATGATTGCAGGTGCACCAAGTGAATTCTTGTGATGGTAATCAGGAGTCCAAGATATTTCATTGGGAATCTCATCGTGTATCCTCTAAAACCAGCCAGTACGCTGTGATTGGTATCCTTGCACATAATAGGGGCCACTGAAGAGTTTTGCGGGTAAATTTGTAGCCCTGATGCCTTGCTGAATTGATTGAGGATGTCGATGATACGTCCATTTTTCATCATGCTTTTATATCGATATTTATTGCATTATGGGCTATTATTACACATTATGTTACAATACTTATGCCTATCTCTCTTATTCTACAAGGTTTACTCGAAGAGGGAGAATGCCGACAGCTGGAATTCTGGCTGGAAAAGGAGCAAATATTAGAGACCAATTCTGCACAACTCCAAAAGTCCTGAAACTCCACGGAAGTTATTTTTGGAATTAATAAAAAATACTGAGCGAAGAAAGTGCTAGAGGGGGGCCACCCACCATCCACGAGGGTGAGGGGCGCGCCCTACCCCCTGGGTGCGCCCCCTGCCTCGTGGGCCCCCTGGCAGGCCTCCGGAGTCCATCTTATGCTATATGAAGTATTTTACCTTGGAAAAAATCAGAAGCAAGCTTTCGGGACGAAACACTACCGCCACGAGGTGGAACCTTGGCGGAACCAATCTAGGGCTCCGGCAGAGCTGTTCTGCCGGGGAAACATCCCTCCGGGAGGGGGAAATCATCGCCATCGTCATCACCAATGATCCTCTCATCGGGAGGAGTCAATATCCATCAATATCTTCACCAGCACCATCTCCTCTCAAACCCTAGTTCATCTCTTGTATCCAGTCTTTGTCTCAAAACCTCAGATTGGTACCTGTGGGTTGCCAGTAGTGTTGATTACTCCTTGTAGTTGATGCTAGTTGGTTTATTTGGTGGAAGATCATCTGTTCAGATCCTTTATGCATATTAATACCCCTCTGATTATGAACATGAATATGGTTTGTGAGTAGTTACGTTTGTTCCTGAGGACATGGGAGAAGTCTTGCTATAAGTAGTCATGTGAATTTGGTATTCGTTCGATATTTTGATGAGATGTATGTTGTCTTTCCTCTAGTGGTGTTATGTGAACGTTGTCTACATGACACTTCACCATTATTTGGGCCTAGAGGAAGGCATTGGGAAGTAATAAGTAGATGATGGGTTGCTAGAGTGACAGAAGCTTAAACCCTAGTTTATGCGTTGCTTCGTAAGGGGCTGATTTGGATCCATATGTTTCATGCTATGGTTAGGTTTACCTTAATATTTCTTTTGTAGTTGCGGATGCTTAAATTAGGGGTTAATCATAAGTGGGATGCTTGTCCAAGGAAGGGCAGTGCCCAAGAACCGGTCCACCCACATACCAAATTATCAAAGTAACGAAAGCGAATCATATGAGCGTGATGAAAACTAGCTTGACGATAATTCCCATGTCTCCTCGGGAGCGTTTCCCTTTATATAAGAGTTTGTCCAGGCTTGTCCTTTGCTACAAAAAGGATCGGGCCATCTTTCTGCACCTTATTTACTTTCATTACTCATTACTCGTTACAAATTACCTTATCACAAAACTATCTGTTACCGATAATTTCAGTGCTTGCAGAGAATACCTTACTGAAAACCGCTTGCCATTTCCTTCTGCTCCTCGTTGGGTTCGACACTCTTACTTATTTAAAGGACTACGATAGATCCCCTACACTTGTGGGTCATCAAGACTCTTTTCTGGCGCCGTTGCCGGGGAGTGAAGCGCCTTTGGTAGGTGGAACTTGGTAAGGAAAGATTTATATAGTGTGCTGAAATTTACTGTCACTTGTTACTATGGAAAGTAACCCTTTGAGGGGCTTGTTCGGGGTATCTTCACCCCGACCAGTAGAGCAAAGAGTTGCTCCTCACCCTACTGAACCTACTGAAAATGTTTACTTTGAAATTCCTTCGGGTATGATAGAGAAACTGCTAGCTAATCCTTTTACAAGAGATGGAACATTGCATCCCGATTTGCACCTATTCTATGTGGATGAAGTTTGTGGATTATTTAAGCTTGCAGGTATGCCCGAGGATGTTATCAAGAAGAAGGTCTTCCCTTTATCTTTGAAGGGAAAGTCATTGCCATGGTTTAGGCTATGTGATGATATGGGATCATGGAACTACAACCAATTGAAATTGGAATTTCATCAGAAGTTTTATCCTATGCATCTTGTTCATCGTGATCGTAATTATATATATAATTTTTGGCCTCGCGAAGGAGAAAGCATCGCTCAAGCCTGGGGGAGGCTTAAGTCAATGTTATATTCATGCCCTAATCATGAGCTCTCAAGCGAAATTATTATTCAAAATTTTTATGCTCGGCTTTCTCTCAATAATCGCTCCATGCTCGATACTTCTTGTACTGGCTCTTTTATGATGAAGACTATTGAATTCAAATGGGATTTATTGGAAAGAATTAAACGCAACTCTGAAGATTGGGATCTCGATGAAGGTAAGGAGTCAGGTATAACACCGAAGTTTGATTGTGTTAAATATTTTATGGATACCGATGTTTTCTGTGAATTTAGCACTAAATATGGACTTGAATCTGAGATAGTAGCTTCTTTCTGTGAATCCTTTGCTACTCATGTTGATCTACCTAAGGAGAAGTGGTTTAAATATAATCCTCCCATTGAAGTAAAAGAAGTTGCACCTATTAAATTTGAAGAAAAGACTATCACTTATAGTGATCCTATTGTTCCTACTGCTTATATTGAGAAACCACCTTTCCCTGTTAGAATAAAGGATCATGCTAAAGCTTCAACTGTGGTTAACAAAAGTAATATTAGGACACCCAAACCCCCTGAGCAAATTAAAGTTGAACCTAGTATTGCTATGGTTAAAGATCTCTTGGCTGATAATATTGATGGGCATGTTATTTACTTCTGTGATGAAGCTGCTAGAATTGCTAGACCTGATACTAAAAATAAACATAGACCTGTTGTAGGCATGCCTGTTATTTCTGTTAAAATAGGATATCATTGTTATCATGGCTTGTGTGATATGGGTGCTAGTGCAAGTGCAATACCCCATTCCCTATACAAAGAAATTATGCATGATATTGCACCTGCTAAAATAGAAGAAATTGATGTTACAATTAAGCTTGACAATAGAGATACTATTTCACCAGTTGGGATTGTTAGAGATGTTGAAGTCTTGTGTGGGAAAGTTAAATATCCTGCTGATTTTCTTGTTCTTGGTTCCCCACAAGATAACTTTTGTCCCATTATATTTGGTAGACCCTTCTTGAATACTGTTAATGCTAGGATAGACTGCGAAAAGGATGTTGTTACTATTGGTTTAGGGGATATGTCTCATGAGTTTAATTTTGCTAAATTTCGTAGACAACCCCATGATGAAGAATTGCCTAGTAAGGATGAAATTATTGGTCTTTCTTCTATTGTCGTGCCTCCTAATGATCCTTTAGAACAATATTTGCTCGACCATGAAAATGATATGTTTATGAATGAAAGAAGGGAAATAGATGAAGTATTCTTTAAACAGGGACCTATTTTGAAACACAACTTGCCTGTTGAAATCCTAGGGGATCCTCCTCCACCCAAGGGTGATCCAGTGTTTGAGCTTAAACCATTACCTGATACTCTTAAATATGCTTATCTTGATGAAAAGAAGATATATCATGTTATTATTAGTGCTAACCTTTCAGAGAAGGAAGAAGAGAAATTATTGAAAACTCTGAAGAAGCACCGTGCTGCTATTGGATATACTCTTGATGATATTAATGGCATTAGTCCCACTCTATGCCAACACAAAATAAAATTGGAGAAAGACGCTAAACCGGTTGTTGATCACCAACGACGGTTAAACCTAAGATGAAAGAAGTGGTAAGAAAAGAAATACTAAAGCTTCTGGAGGCAGGTATAATTTATCATGTTGCTGATAGTCAGTGGTTAAGTCCTGTCCATTGTGTCCCCAAGAAGGGAGATATTACCGTTGTTCCTAATGATAAAGATGAATTGATCCCACAAAGAATTGTTACAGGTTATAGGATGGTAATTGATTTCCATAAATTAAATAAAGCTACTAAAAAGGATCATTACCCTTTACCTTTTATTGATCAAATGCTAGAAAGATTATCCAAACATACACATTTTTGCTTTCTAGATGGTTATTCTGGTTTCTCTCAAATACCTATGTCAAAAGAGGATCAAGAAAAGACCACCTTTACTTGTCCTTTCGGTACCTTTGCTTATAGATGTATGCCTTTTGGTTTATGTAATGCACCTGCTACCTTTCAAAGATGTATGATGGCTAAATTCTCTGATTTTTGTGAAAAGATTGTTGAGGTTTTCATGGATGATTTCTTCGTACATGGAACTTCTTTTGATGATTGCTTGAGCAACCTTGATCGAGTTTTCCAGAGATGTGAAGAAACTAATCTTGTCTTGAATTGGGAGAAGTGCCACTTTATGGTTAGTGAAGGTATTGTCTTGGGGCATAAAATTTCTAAAAGAGGTATTGAAGTTGATAAAGCTAAAGTTGATGCTATTGAAAAGATGTCGTGTCCCAAGGACATTAAAGGTATAAGAAGTTTCCTTGGTCATGCCGGTTTTTATAGGAGGTTCATTAAGGACTTCTCAAAAATTTCTAGGCCTCTGACTAATCTCTTACAAAAAGATGTTCCTTTTATCTTTGATGATGATTGTGTAGAAGCATTTTAAATACTTAAGAAAGCTTTGGTTTCTGCACCTATTGTTCAGCCACCCGATTGGAATTTACCCTTTGAAATTATGTGTGATGCTAGCGACTATGCTGTAGGTGCTGTTCTAGGACAAAGAGTTGTTAAGAAATTAAATGTTATCCAATATGCTACTAAAACTCTAGACAGTGCCCAGAGAAATCATGCTACTACTGAAAAAGAATTTTTAGCGGTTGTATTTGCTTGTGATAAGTTCCGACCTTATATTGTTGATTCAAAAGTAACTGTTCACACCGATCATGCTGCTATTAAATATCTTATGGAAAAGAAAGATGCTAAACCTAGACTCATTAGATGGGCTCTCCTACTACAAGAATTTGATTTGCATATTATTGATAGAAAGGGAGCTGAGAACCCCATTGCAGACAACTTGTCTAGGTTAGAGAATGTTCTTGATGACCCACTACCTATTGATGATAGCTTCCCTGATGAACAATTAGCTATCATAAATGCTTCTTGTACTGCTCCATGGTATGTTGATTATGCTAATTACATTGTTGCTAAATTTATACCACCTAGTTTCACATACCAGCAAAAGAAAAAGTTTTTCTATGATTTAAGACATTACTTCTGGGATGACCCACATCTTTATAAAGAAGGAGTAGATGGTGTTATTAGACGTTGTGTACCTGAGCATGAACAGGAACACATCCTACGCAAGTGTCACTCCGAGGCTTATGGAGGACACCACACTGGAGATAGAACTGCACACAAGGTATTGCAATCCGGTTTTTATTGGACTACTCTCTTCAAGGACGCCCGTAAGTTTGTCTTGTCTTGTGATGAATGCCAAAGAATTGGTAATATTAGTAGATGTCAAGAAATTCCTATGAATTATTCAGTTGTTATTGAACCATTTGATGTTTGGGGCTTTGATTATATGGGACCGTTTCCTTCCTCTAATGGGTATACACATATTTTAGTTGCTGTTGATTACGTTACTAAGTGGGTAGAAGCTATTCCAACTAGTAGTGCTGATCATAACACCTCTATTAAGATGCTTAAAGAAGTTATTTTTCCGAGGTTTGGAGTCCCTAGATACTTCATGACTGATGGTGGTTCACATTTTATTCATGGTGCCTTTCGTAAAATGCTTGCTAAGTATGACGTTAATCATAGAATTGCATCTGCATATCATCCACAATCTAGTGGTCAAGTAGAACTGAGTAATAGAGAGCTCAAGTTAATTTTGCAAAAGACTGTTAATAGATCTAGAAAGAATTGGTCCAAGAAACTTGATGATGCATTATGGGCCTATAGAACTGCATATAAAAACCCTATGGGTATGTCTCCTTATAAAATGGTTTATGGAAAAGCATGCCACTAACCTCTTGAACTGGAGCATAAGGCATATTGGGCTATTAAAGAGCTCAATTATGATTTCAAACTTGCCGGTGAGAAGAGGCTATTTGACATTAGCTCACTTGATGAATGGAGAACCCAAGCCTATGAGAATGCCAAACTGTTTAAAGAAAAAGTTAAAAGATGGCATGACAAAATGATACAAAAACATGAGTTTAATGTAGGTGATTATGTGTTGCTATTCAACTCTCGTTTAAGATTTTTTGCAGGAAAGCTCCTCTCTAAATGGGAAGGTCCTTACGTTATCGAGGAGGTCTATCATTCCGGTGCCATGAAAATCAACAACTTCGAAGGCACAAATCCGAAGGTGGTGAACGGTCAAAGAATCAAACATTATATCTCAGGTAATCCTATAAATGTTGAAACTAGTGTTATTGAAACTGTAACCCCGGAGGAGTACATAAGGGACACCTTCCAGAACGTTTCGGACTCCGAAAAGGAATAGGTATGTGGTACGGTAAGTAAACCGACTTCAAAACACTCCTAATGGCAATATTTCTCCATTTTGGAATATTTAAGAAAATAGGAAAATAAGTAGTCCGGGAAGGGCACGAGACATCCACGAGGGTGGAGGGCGCGCCCTACCCCCCTGGGCGCGCCCCCTGCCTCGTGGGTACCTCGTGTGCTCTCCGGACTCCGCTTTCTTGCACGATACTTCTTTTGGTCGGTAAAAATTCATTATATAATCTCCCGAAGGTTTTGACCCTCGTATCACGCAAATATCCTCTGTTCTTGTTTCGAGCTGTTTTCTGCCAGAGTTGTCAAGGCCAGGCATCATGTCGTCCCCCTCCTCCAACATGAGGGCAACGATGCTTGGCTAATGAAGATAGAGCTGAAGAGAGAAGAACCCAGGGAGATCAACAAGGATGATGGAATCAAGAAGGCTATGGAGGATCAAGCTCCGGCAGCAGAAGAAGAAGACATCCTTCAACCTCATCAAAATCTTCTTACCCAAACTGAGATTGAAGCTTTCAAGATGCTTGACTTAGCTCGTATACAAAACAAGTATCTCACACGTGAAAATATTTTGTTGAAGGAGCATATCACCACACTCAAGGGCATTATTCGCAAATTGGAGGATCTCCTACGCTCGATGTGCGACTATCCATCATCACCACCATCTTCTTCACCAACAAAAGAGACATAATCACATGGGTATGGGCACTCCCCTTGGCAAACTGCCAAGCTTGGGGGAGGTGCCCCGGTATGTATCACCATCACACTCCTATCTTTACCGTTTTTCTTAGTTCGATCCTTTTAGTAATATCTTGATCTAGTAGAATAAAGTTTTAGTATGATCAAGTTTTGAGTTTTGCTTTATGATCCTTCTTTGTAATCGAGTCCGTGAGCTATATATAATAAAGATTAGTGTTGAGTCAAGCGCTTGATTATAGTGCTATGATCTTGAGGGGATAAAAAGAGAAAAGAAAGAATAAAAAGAAATAAAAGATATCAGAATGATCTTATGGAGAGTAATGACTTCACATATAAAGAGTATGATGAATAAACGTTGTTGAGAGTTGACAAACATAGTTTTGGTCATCGTTGCAATTAATAGGAAGTAATAAAGAAAGAGAGGTTTTCACATATAGATATACTATCTTGGACATCTTTTATGATTGTGAGCACTCATTAAAATCTGACATGCTAAAGAGTTGATGTTGGACAAGGAAGACAACGTAATGGGTTATGTTTTCTTATATCTGAAATAAAGTACATTGTCATGGATCATCCAACATGTTGCGCTTGCCTTTCTCCCTTATGCTAGCCAATTCTTTGCACGGAGTAGAGATACTACTTGTGCTTCCAAATATCCTTAAACCCAGTTTTGCCATGAGAGTCCACCATATCTACCCATGGATTGAGTAAGATCTTTCAAGTAAATTGTCATTGTTGCATGCAATAAAAATTGCTCTCTAAATATGTATGATTTATTAGTGTGGAGAAAATAAGCTTCATACGATCTTGTGATGTGGAATAAATAAAAGCGACGGACTGCATAATAAAGGTCCATATCACAAGTGGCAATATAAAGTGACGTTCTTTCGCATTAAGATTTTGTGCATCCAACCATAAAAGCACATGACAACCTCTGCTTCCCTCTACGAAGGGCCTATCTTTTATTCTTGTCTTATACCTTATACAAGAGTCATGGTGATCTTCACCTTTCCTTTTTACATTTTATCCTTTGGCAAGCACCTTGTGTTGGAAAGATCCTAATATATATATATATATATATATATATATGTAATTAGATGTAAGTTATCATGAACTATTATTGTTGACATTACCCTTGAGGTAAAAGGTTGGGAGGCGAAACTATAAGCCCCTATCTTTCTCTGTCTCCGATTAAAACTCCATAACCACAAGTATTGCGTGAGTGTTAGCAATTATGAAAGACTAAATGATAGTTGAGTATGTGGACTTGCTGAAAAGCTCTTATATTGACTCTTTCCGATGTTATGATAAATTGAAATTGCTTCAATGACCGAGATCAAAGTTTGTTAGTTCTCGATGAAGTTTCTGATTCATACTTGACATTGTGAATAGATTGTTACTTTAGCACAAGAAATCATATGACAATATATATTTATGTTGCTGTTATAAGAATGATCATCATGCCCTCATGTCCGTATTTTATTTTATCGACACCTCTATCTCTAAACATGTGGAAATATTTATCGTTATCGGCTTCCGCTTGAGGACAAGCGAGGTCTAAGCTTGGGGGAGTTGATACGTCCATTCTGCATCATGCTTTTATATCGATATTTATTGCATTATGGGCTGTTATTACACATTATGTTAAAATACTTATGCCTATTCTCTCTTATTTTACAAAGTTTACTCTAAGAGGGAGAATGCCGGCAGCTGGAATTCTGGGCTGGAAAAGGAGCAAATATTATAGACCTATTCTGCACAACTCCAAAAGTCCTGAAACTCCACGGAAGTTATTTTTTGAATTAATAAAAAATACTGAGTGAAGAAAATACCAGAGGGGGCACCCACCATCCACAAGGGTGGGGGCGCGCCCCCTGCCTCGTGGGCCCCCTGGCAGGCTTCCAGTGTCCATCTTCTGCTATATGAAGTCTTTTACCCTGGAAAAAATCAGAAGCAAGCTTTCGGGACGAAACACCGCCGCCATGAGGCGGAACCTTGGCGGAACCAATCTAGGGCTCCGGCGGATCTGTTCTGCCGGGGAAACATCCCGCCGGGAGGGGGAAATCATCGCCATCGTCATCACCAACAATCCTCTCATCGGGAGGGGGTCAATATCCATCAACATCTTCACCAGCACCATCTCCTCTCAAACCCTAGTTCATCTCTTGTATCCAATCTTTGTCTCAAAACCTCAGATTGGTACCTGTGGGTTGCTAGTAGTGTTGATTACTCCTTGTAGTTGATGCTAGTTGGTTTATTTGGCGGAAGATCATATGTTCAGATCCTTTATGCATATTAATACCCCTCTGATTATGAACATGAATATGGTTTGTGAGTAGTTACGTTTGTTCCTGAGGACATGGGAGAAGTCTTGCTATAAGTAGTCATGTGAATTTGGTATTCGTTCGATATTTTGATGAGATGTATGTTGTCTTTCCTCTAGTGGTGTTATGTGAACGTTGTCTACATGACACTTCACCATTATTTGGGCCTAGAGGAAGGCATTGGGAAGTAATAAGTAGATGATGGATTGCTAGAGTGACAGAAGCTTAAACCCTAGTTTATGCGTTGCTTCGTAAGGGGCTGATTTGGATCCATATGTTTCATGCTATGGTTAGGTTTACCTTAATATTTCTTTTGTAGTTGCGGATGCTTGCATTAGGGGTTAATCATAAGTGGGATGCTTGTACAAGGAAGGGCAGTGCCCAAGAACCGGTCCACCCACATACCAAATTATCAAAGTAACGAAAGCGAATCATATGAGCGTGATGAAAACTAGCTTGACGATAATTCCCATGTCTCCTCGGGAGCGTTTTCCTTTATATAAGAGTTTGTCCAGGCTTGTCCTTTGCTACAAAAAGGATCGGGCCATCTTGCTGCACCTTATTTACTTTCATTACTCGTTACTCGTTACAAATTACCTTATCACAAAACTATCTGTTACCGATAATTTCAGTGCTTGCAGAGAATACCTTACTGAAAACCGCTTGCCATTTCCTTCTGCTCCTCGTTGGGTTCGACACTCTTACTTATTTAAAGGACTACGATAGATCCCCTACACTTGTGGGTCAT
Source organism: Aegilops tauschii subsp. strangulata (assembly GCF_002575655.3). Classification (NCBI taxonomy): domain Eukaryota; kingdom Viridiplantae; phylum Streptophyta; class Magnoliopsida; order Poales; family Poaceae; genus Aegilops; species Aegilops tauschii. The sequence continues at coordinate 363,937,217 of NC_053035.3, read as the reverse complement.
CAAGACTCTTTTCTGGCGCCGTTGCCGGGGAGTGAAGCGCCTTTGGTAGGTGGAACTTGGTAAGGAAAGATTTCTTAGGCTATCATCCACCAGGCGTCAATCGACGGGGGAGCGGCATTTGTGGCGAATGCCAACGGCTCACCCACCCAAGTGAGAACAAGGCTGCGAACAGCAGATGTGAACAGACCGGTCGTGCGTAGGTGCTCAGCGGTCTCCAGGGCGTAGAGGCAAAGCTGGCAGACAGGTTCATGTGGCCATCCGCGTGTGGCTAGCCGGTCAGCTGTGACGATTCTGTTGTGTATGACTAGCCAGGAGAAAATCTTGCATTTTGGCTCGGCATGCGTCTTCTAGATTTTGTCACTGGAGAACCTTTCATAAGAGCCAAGGACTTGCGCCTGGTAGGCCGAGCCCGCCGAATATACGCCATTGGGGTTCCAGTTCCAAGAGCTGACGTCATGAGTGTGGGGGTCGAGTGTGCTCAAGGTAACAGTAGAGGCCATCTCAATGAATTCCCATAGCTGGTCTAGGCTGTTTATCTCGGCCACGGCCCGGATCCAGGCCTCATTTCGGAGCTCATCATGCACTTATTTGTTCTTCCTAGTTGCGATGGAAATCAACCCAGGGCACCGTTGACGTAGTGCCCCTTTCCCCACAAGTTGTCGTGCCAGAAAGAGGCCTTCTGCCCATCCCCAATGGTGATTGTCGTGGAAGCTCAAAATAGGGTGAGGTCGGAAGCATCACAGGGCAGTGCTGATCTGGCGCATGGTCATTTAGGGTCATTCCACTGAAGCCAAATCCAGAGTAGTCTGAGCGCTCTTCCAACCGTTCCAGGCCCGCAATACTGGGCCCACCAAGGACTTCGGGGCGGCAGACCGTCTTCTCGTTTACCAGGGAGTGTCCGCCACTAGCAGTGTCGATGTCATCCCCTGCCCAGATGAAATTGCAAGTGATCTTATCCGCATTGGTGCCGACCACTTTGGTAGAGGGATGCCCGTCATTTGAAAGGGAGCGATGAACATGGTAGTGGGAGCAGTATCAATGGTCCTAAGACTGAACATGGTAATTTTATTGCTGCAAAATGCAAATTTATTCCTTTTGCCGGCGATGTAGTTAAAAATGAAGGTATGGCCATGAGGGATGGTCTTGAGCTAGATAATTGTCTTGGGTTTAACCATCTAGAAGCGACTCTGACTCTATTCTCTATACAAGTGACAAATTTCTGTACCGAAACAGTCCAGATGGTGGGTTGCAGGCATGGAGCGGCAGTAAATTTTGCTGAATGTGTGGATACAACTACGGCAATAGGGAAGGTCATCTATAAACATTGCTATTCATCATCTAATCAAACAGCGCATGTGTTAGCGAATTACAGTTATTTATTGTAATAAGCTTTCTTTTGTTTGGATGAACGTAGCCTCCTGATCATTTGGTTAGCTAGCACATAGACAATCTACCAATTATTTGATTTCAATAAAACTAGCTATGATTGCTTTTCCTTAAAAAAATATAAATTGTATCCGTGCACTGCACAAGAGTTATACATATAACTTACATCAAGAGAAAGTTAGAGGGGAATATGTGCAATACACTAGCAGAACCTGAACCAGCTATTTTGAGATCCTACAAAGCAGTAGAGGAAGGGACGTGTGGTGCTTAAACATGCTGAAGACTAGACGCACAACAAGGAGACTGGTTTTTCTACCATGCACGGGGAGGTCCTATCCATGATCCAGTTGGCACTCTTTGTACAATACCACATCCATACGTCTAGAAACTATTCATCAACATTAATTAAGAATAGTGATACATGGACCCACTCAGAGGTGGAGCCAGGATTCCTCAAAGCCTAGGGTTAAAATTAAATGGCTACAAATAGCGCATAATACTATTATACCACACATACCAATGCATGTGAGATTCGCAATATATACTTTGCGGTTAGCACGAGGAGAAATTCAATAAGAGAAACAAATGTAATAACCCATTTAACATAGTGCGCCATTGCAAAAGCTGGTACCTTATGAACGAAAACTAGCTTCATGTGAACCGATCATTTCTTCATCAGCAATAGTAGAAGGACAATATTCATTATTAAAAATCAATACACAAAACATAGACTAAGTCAATTGCATAAATTTTGAAAATAAAATCATAAAATACCATTATAACGAAGTGCACAAGGTAGACACATGGTTAATTTCCTTGTCCATTACTAGCTCCAACAGTGGCGGAGCTTCATGGGGGCCAAAGGGGGCTATTTCTGAGGCTATCATCCACCAGGCGTCAATCGACGTGGGAGCGGCATTTGTGGCGAATGGCAACGGCTCACCCACCCAAGTGAGAACAAGGCTGCGAACAGCAGATGTGAACAGACCGGTCTTGTGTAGGTGCTCAGCGGTCTCCAGGGCGCAGAGGCAAAGCTGGCAGACAAGTTCATGTGGCCATCCGCGTGTGGCCAGCCTGTCAGCTGTGAGGATTCTGTTGTGTAGGACTAGCCAGGAGAAAGGCTTGCATTTTGGCTCGGCATGCGCCTTCCAGATTTTGTTACTCGAGAACCTTTCGTAAGAGCCAAGGAATTGCGCCTGGTAGGCCGAGCCCGCCGAATATACGCCATTGGGGTTCCAGTTCCAAGAGCTGACATCATGAGTGTGGGGGTCGAGTGTGCTCAAGGTAGCAGTAGAGGCCATGTCAATGAATTCCCATAGCTGGTCTAGGCTATTTATCTTGGCCACGGCCCGGATCCAGGCCTCATTTAGGAGCTCATCATGCACTTATTTGTTCTTCCTAGTTGCGATGGAAATCAACCCAGGGCACTGTTGACATAGTGCCCCCTTTCCCAACCAGTTCTCGTGCCAGAAAGAGGCCTTCTGCCCATCCCCAATGGTGATTGTCATGGAAGCTCAAAATAGGGTGAGGTCGGAAGCATCGCAGGGCAGTGGTGATCTGGCCCATGGTTGTTCAGGGTCGTTCCACTGAAGCCAAATACAGAGTAGTCTAAGCGCTCTTCCAACCGTTCCAGGTTCGCAATAACGAGCCCACCAAGGACATCGGGGCGGCAGACCATGTTCTAGTTTACAAAGAGAGTGGCCGCCACTGGCGGTGTCGATGTCATCCCCTGCCCAGATGAAATTGCAAGTGATCTTATCCACATTGGTGCTGACCACTTTGGTAGAGGGATGGCCGTCATGTGAAAGGGAGCGATGAACATGGTAATGGGAGCAGTATCAATGGTCCTAAGAGTTGAACATGGTAATTTTATAGCTGCAAAATGCAAATTTATTCCTTTTGCCGGCAATGTAGTTAAAATGGAGGTATGGCCATGAAATATGGTCTTGAGCTAGTTAATTGTCTTGGGTTTAACCATCTAGAAGCGGATCTGACTCTATTCTCTATACAAGTGACAAATTTCTATACCGAAACAGTCCAGATGGTGGGTTGCAGGCATGGAGCGGCAATAATTTTTGTTGAATGTGTGGATACAACTATGGCAATAGGGAAGGTCATCTATAAACATTGCTAGTGATCATGTAATAAAACATCGCATGTGTTAGTGAATTATAGTTATTTATTGTACTAAGCTTTCTTTTGTTTGGATGAACGTAGCCTCCTGATCATTTGGTTAGCAAGCACATAGACGATGTACCAAATTATTTGATTTCAATAAAACTAGCTATGATTGCTTTTCCTTAAAAAAAACTATAAATTGTATCCGGGCACTGCACAAGAGTTATACATATAACTTACATCGAGAGAAAGTTAGAGGGGAATATGTGCAATACACTAGCAGAACCTGAGCCAGCTATTTTGATATCCTACAAAGCAATAGAGGAAGGGACACGTGGCGCTTAAACATGCTGAAGACTAGACGCACAACAAGGAGACTGGTTTTTCTACCATGCACGGGGAGGTCCTATACATGATCCAGTTGGCACTCTTTGTACAATACCACATCCATACGTCTAGAAACTATTCATCAACATTAATTAAAAATAGTGGTACATGGACCCACTCAGAGGCGGAGCCAGGATTCCTCAAAGCCTAGGGTTAAAATTAAATGGCTTCAAATAGCTCCTAATACTATTATACCACACATACCAATGCATGTCAGATTCACAATATATACTTTGCGTTTAGCACAGGAGAAATTCAATAAGAGAAACAAATGTAATGACCCATTTAACATAGTGCGTCATTGCAAAAGCTGGTACCTTATTAACGAAAACTTGCTTCATGTGAACCCATCATTTCTTCATCAGCAATAGTAGAAGGACAATATTCATTATTAAAAATCAAGACACAAAACATAGACTGAGTCAATTGCATAAATTTTGAAAATAAAAGCATAATATACCATTATCACGAAGTGCACTAGGTAGACATGTAGTAAATTTTCTTGTCCATTACTAGCTCCAACAGTGGCGGATCTTCATGGGGGCCAAAGGGGGCTATTTCTGAGGCTATCATCCACCAGGCGTCAATCGACGGGGGAGCGGCATTTGTGGCGAATGCCAACGGCTCACCCACCCAAGGAACAAGGCTGCAAACAGCAGATGTGAACAGACCGGTCTTGCGTAGGTGCTCTGCGGTCTCCAGGGTGCGGAGGCAAAGCTGGCAGACAGGTTCATGTTTCCATCCGCATGTGGCTAGCCGGTCACGTGTGAGGATTCTGTTGTGTAGGACTAGCCAGGAGAAAAGCTTGCATTTTGGCTCGGCATGCGCCTTCTAGATTTTGTCACTCGAGAACCTTTCATAAGAACCAAGGAATTGCGCCTGGTAGGCCGAACCCGCCGAATATACTCCATTGGGGTTCCAGTTCCAAGAGCTGACGTCATGAGCGTGGGGGTCGAGTGTGCTCAAGGTAACAGTAGAGGCCATTTCAATGAATTCCCATAGCTGGTCTAGGCTGTTTATCTTGGCCACGGCCCGGATCCAGGCCTCATTTAGGAGCTCATCATGCACTTATTTGTTCTTCGTAGTTTCGATGGAAATCAACCCAGGGCACCGTTGACATAGTGCCCCCTTTCCCAACCAGTTGTCGTGCCAGAAAGAGGCCTTCTGCCCATCCCCAATGGTGATTGTCGTGGAAGCTCAAAATAGGGTGAGGTCGGAAGCATCGCAGGGCAGTGGTGATCTGGCCCATGGTCGTTCAGGGTCGTTCCACTGAAGCCAAATACAGAGTAGTCTAAGCGCTCTTCCAACCGTTCCAGGTTTGCAATACCGAGCCCACCAAGGACATCGGGGCGGCAGACCGTGTTCTAGTTTACAAAGAGAGTGTCCGCCACTGGCGGTGTCGATGTCATCCCCTGCCCAGATGAAATTGCAAGTGATCTTATCCACATTGGTGCTGACCACTTTGGTAGAGGGATGACCGTCATGTGAAAGGGAGCGATGAACATGGTAATGGGAGCAGTATCAATGGTCCTAAGACTGAACATGGTAATTTTATTGCTGCAAAATGCAAATTTATTCCTTTTGCCGGCAATGTAGTTAAAATGGAGGTATGGCCATGAAAGATGGTCTTGAGCTAGATAATTGTCTTGGGTTTAACCATCTAATAGCGGATCTGACTCTATTCTCTATACAAGTGAATAATTTCTATACCGAAACAGTCCAGATGGTGGGTTGCAGGCATGGAGCGGCAATAATTTTTGCTGAATGTGTGGATACAACTACGGCAATAGGGAAAGTCATCTGTAAACATTGCTATTGATCATCTAATCAAATAGCGCATGTGTTAGCGAATTATAGTTATTTATTGTAATAAGCTTTCTTTTGTTTGGATGAACGTTGCCTCCTGATCATTTGGTTAGCAAGCACATAGACGATGTACCAATTATTTGATTTCAATAAAACTAGCTATGATTGCTTTTCCTTAAAAAAACTATAAATTGTATCTGTGCACTGCACAAGAGTTATACATATAACTTACATCAAGAGAAAGTTAGAGGGGAATATGTGCAATACACTAGCAGAACCTGAACCAGCTATTTTGAGCCTCTACAAAGCAGTAGAGGAAGGGACGCATGGCGCTTAAACATGCTGAAGACTAGACGCACAACAAGGAGACTAGTTTTTCTAGCATGCACGGGGAGGTCCTGTGCATGATCCAGTTGGCACTCTTTGTACAATACCTCATCCATACGTCTAGAAACTATTCATCAACATTAATTAAGAATAGTGGTACATGGACCCACTCAGAGGCGGAGCCAGGATTACTCAAAGCCTAAGGTTATAATTAAATGGCTACAAATAGCGCCTAATATTATTATACCACACATACCAATGCATGTCAGATTCACAATATATACTTTGCGTTTAGCACGAGGAGAAATTCAATAAGAGAAACAAATGTAATAACCCATTTAACATAGTGCGTCATTGCAAAAGCTGGTACCTTATTAACGAAAACTTGCTTCATGTGAACCCATCATTTCTTCTTCTTCAATAGTAGAAGGACAATATTCATTATTAAAAATCAAGACACAAAACATAGACTAAGTCAATTGCATAAATTTTGAAAATAAAAACATAATATACCATTATCACGAATTCACTAGGTAGACACGTGGTTAATTTTCTTGTCCATTACTAGCTCCAACAGTGGCGAAGCTTCATGGGGGCCAAAGGGGGCTATTTCCGAGGCTATCATCCACCAGGCGCGAATCGACGGGGGAGCGGCATTTGTGGCGAATGCCAACGGCTCACCCACCCAAGTGAGAACAAGGCTGCGAACAGCAGATGTGAACAGACCGGTCTTGCGTAGGTGCTTAGCGGTCTCCAAGGCGCGGAGGCAAAGCTGGCACACAGGTTCATGTGGCCATCCGCGTGTGGCCAGCCGGTCTGCTATGAGGATTCTTTTGTGTAGGACTAGCCAGGAGAAAAGCTTGCATTTTGGCTCGGCATGCGCCTTCCAGATTTTGTCACTCGAGAACCTTTCGTAAGAGCCAAGGAATTGCGCCTGGTAGGCCGAGCCCGCCAAATATACGCCATTGGGGTTCGAGTTCCAAGAGCTGACGTCATGAGTGTGGGGTTCGAGTGTGCTCAAGGTAACAGTAGAGGCCATTTCAATGAATTCCCATAGCTGGTCTAGGCTGTTTATCTTGGCCACGGCCTGGATCCAGGCCTCATTTAGGAGCTCATCATGCACTTATTTGTTCGTCCTAGTTGTCATGGAAATCAACCCAGGGCACCGTTGACATAGTGCCCCCTGTCCCAACCAGTTGTCGTGCTAGAAAGAGGCCTTCTGCCCATCCCCAATGGTGATTGTCGTGGAAGCTCAAAATAGGGTGAGGTCAGAAGCATCGCAGGGCAGTGGTGATCTGGCCCATGGTTGTTCAGGGTCGTTCCACTGAAGCCAAATCTAGATTAGTCTGAGCGCTCTTCCAACCGTTCCAGGTCCGCAATACAGAGCCCACCAAGGACATCGGGGCGGCACCATCTTCTCGTTTACCAGAGAGTGTCCGCCATTGGCGGTGTCGATGTCATCTGCTACCTCTTGAGCACTGCGTTGGTTTTCCCTTGAAGAGGAAAGGGTGATGCAGTAAAGCAGCGTAATTATTTCCCTTGGTTTTTGAGAACCAAGGTATCAATCCAGTAGGAGGCCACGCACGAGTCCCTCGCACCTACACAAACAAATAAGATCCGCGCAACCAACGCAATAAAGGGGTTGTCAATCCCTTCACGGTCACTTACGAAAGTGATATCTGATAGATATGATAAGATAATATTTTGGTATTTTTATGATAAAGATGCAAAGTAAAATAAAAGGCAATAAAAATAGCTAAGTGTTGGAAGATTAATATGATGGAAAATAGACCCGGGGGCCATAGGTTTCACTAGTGGCTTCTCTCGTGAGCATAAGTATTATGGTGGGTGAACAAATTACTGTTGAGCAATTGACAGAATTGAGCATAGTTATGAGAATATCTTGGTATGATCATGTATATAGGCATCACGTCCGTGACAAGTAGACCGACTCCTGCCTGCATCCACTACTATTACTCCACACATCGACTGCTATCCAGCATGCATCTAGAGTATTAAGTTCAAAAGAACAGAGTAACGCTTTAAGTAAGATGACATGATGTAGAGGGATAAACTCATGCAATATGATATAAACCCCATCTTGTTATCCTCGATGGCAACAATACAATACGTGCCTTGCTTCCCCTGCTGCCACTGGGAAAGGACACCGCAAAATTGAACCCAAAGCTAAGCACTTCTCCCATTGCAAGAAAGATCAATCTAGTAGGCCAAACCAAACTGATAATTCGAAGAGACTTGCAAAGATAACCAATCATACATAAAAGAATTCAGAGAAGATTCAAATATTGTTCATAGATAAGCTTGATCATAAACCCACAATTCATCGGTCTCAACAAACACACCGCAAAAGAAGATTACATCGAATAGATCTCCACGAGAATCGTGGAGAACTTTGTATTCAGAACCAAAGTGAGAGAAGAAGCCATCTATTGATAACTATGTACCCGAAGGTCTGAGGTAAACTACTCACACATCATCGAAGAGGCTGTGGTGTTGATGTAGAAGCCCTCCGTGATCAATGCCCCCTCCGGTGGAGCTCCGGAAAAGGCCCCAAGATGGGATCTCACGAGTACAGAAGGTTGCGGCGGTGGAATTAGGTTTTTGGCTCCGTATCTGGTAGTTTGGGGGTACATAGGTATATATAGGAGGAAGAAGTACGTCGGTGGAGCAATGTGGGCCCCACGAGGTTGGAGGGCGCGCCCAGGGGGTAGGCGCGCCCCCTACCTCGTGCCCTCCTGATTGCTTTCTTAGTGTAGGGTCCAAGTCCTCTGGATCACGTTTGTTCCAAAAATCACGTTCCCGAAGGTTTCATTCCGTTTGGACTCCGTTTGATATTCTTTTTCTGCGAAACTCTAAAATAGGCAAAAAACAGCAATTCTAGGCTGGGCCTCCGGTTAATATGTTAGTCCCAAAATAATATAAAAGTGTATAATAAAGCCCATTAAACATCCAAAACAGAATATAATATAGCATGGAACAATCAAAAATTATAGATACGTTGGAGAGGTATCAAGCATCCCCAAGATTAATTCCTGCTCGTCCTCGAGTAGGTAAATGATAAAAACAAAATTTTTGATGTGGAATGCTACTTAGCATAATTTCAATGTAATTCTTCTTATTGTGGCACGAATGTTCAGATTTGATATGATTCAACATAAAAGTTTAATGTTGACATAAAAACAATAATACTTCAAGCAGGCTAACCAAGCAATTATGTCTTATCAAAATAACATAGCCAAAGCAAGTTATCCCTACAAAATCATATACTCTGGCTATGCTCCATCTTCCCCACACAAAATATTCATATCATGTACAACCCCGGTTTTAGCCAAGCAATTGGTTCATACTTTTTAGGGACAATTCCATTTATCCCCCTAACTTGAGCCACCACCTGGCATTTGCCCCTAATTTTCAGGTATGCTCAAAAATACCCCTCTTCTGTCAAGTCACCTTACGAAAATGCCCTTCTGTGTTGTTACCGTCCGGTCAAAGGGGTTTGACCGTTTGGTGAATAGTAAATGGTGAACAGTAAATTCAAAAAAATAGCAATAAAAATAAAAAAAATCTAAAATTTTGTGGGATCGAAGATACTCAAGGGAGCAAGGCGCGTGCAAATTTTGGCACAGTTTGGACATTCCAGCAGCTCGTGTCAAACGAAAAACTTTAAAATGTACGCTGTGAGCAGTAAATTCAAAAAAAATAGCAAGAAAATTAAAAAAAATATATAAATTTTGGCATCAAAGAGGCTGGGGTGCGCAAGGTGCGTGCAATTTTTTTTGCGTTTCGACACTGTAGGAGCTCGTGGAGAAAAAAACAAAATTTGGCGCAGAAAAAACTTTGAAAAAATGCACTATTTTGTTTTTTTTGCTAGAGCACCTCGCATGCCATTTGATCACAAAAATTTGCAAGCCCCTTGCGCACCCAAGCCTCTTTGATGCCAATAAAATTCATATTTTTTAAAAATTTCTTGCTATTATTTTAATTTACTGTTCACAGCGTATAGATTAAAAATTTTTCCTTTCCCACGAGTTCCTGGAATGTCCAAACAACGCAAAAACTTGCACACACCTTGCGCCCTTAAGTATCTTCGATCCCACAAATTTTTTGATTTTTTTATTTTTTTGCTATTTTTTCGAATTTACTGTTCCCCATGTTACTATTCACCAGACGGTCAAACCACTTTGACCGAACGGGATAAGGTATGGTGGAATAAGGTATAATGATAGGGGTTATGTGGGAAGACAAAAAAGAGGAGAAAGTATCACATCAATGAGGCTAATCAACGGGCTATGGAGATGCCCATCAATTGATGTCAATGCAAGGAGTAGGGATTGCCATGCAACGGATGCACTTAGAGCTATAAGTGTATGAAAGCTCAAACAAAAGAAACTAAGTGGGTGTGCATCCAACTTGCTTGCTCACGAAGACCTCGGGCATTTCAGGAAGCCCATCATTGGAATATACAAGCCAAGTTCTATAATGAAATTTCCCACTAGTATATGAAAGCGACAAAATGAGAGACTCTCTATCATGAAGATCACGGTGCTACTTTGAAGCACAAGTGTGGTAGAAGGATAGTAACATTGTCCCTTCTCTCTTTTTCTCTCATTTTTTTTATTTGGGCCATTTCTCTTCTTTTTTTATGGCCTCATTTTATTTATTTATTTAGTCCGGAGTCTCATCCCGACTTGTGGGGGAATCATAGTCTTCATCATCCTTTCCTCACTTGGGACAATGCTCTGATAATGATGATCATCACACTTTTATTTACTTACAACTCATGAATTACAACTCAATACTTAGAACAAAATATGACTCTATGTGGATGCCTCCGGCGGTGTACCGGGATATGCAATGAATCAAGAGCGACATGTATGAAAGAATTATGAATGGTGGCTTTGCCACAAATACAATGTCAACTACATGATCATGCAAAGCAATATGACAATGATGGAGCGTGTCATGATAAACGAAACGATGGAAAGTTGCATGGCAATATATCTAGGAATGGCTATGAAAATGCCATAATAGGTAGGTATGGTGGCTGTTTTCAGGAAGATATAAGGAGGTTTATGTGTGATAGAGCGTATCATATCACGGGGTTTCGATGCACCGGCGAAGTTTGCACCAACTCTCAAGGTGAGAAAGGGAATGCACGGTACCAAAGAGGCTAGAAAATTGTGTAAAGGTAAGTGTGCGTATAATCCATGGACTCACATTAGTCATAAAGAACTCATATACTTATTGCAAAAATTTATTAGCCCTCGAAGCAAAGTACTACTACGCATGCTCCTAGGGGAAGGGTTGGTAGGAGTTAACCATCGCGCGATCCCGACCGCCACACAAAGGATGACAATCAATAAACACCTCATGCTCCGACTTCGTTACATAACGGTTCACCATACGTGCATGCTACGGGAATCACAAACTCCAACACAAGAATTTTTCAATTCCACAATTACGCAACTAGCACAACTATGATATTACCACCTTTATATCTCAAAACAATTATCAAGCATCAAATTTCTCATGATATTATAATTAAAGCAAATTGCCATGCGTATTTTAAGACTCTCAAAATAATATAAGTGAAGCATGAGAGATCAATAGTTTCTATAAACAAATCCACCGCCGTGCTCTAAAAGATATAAGTGAAGCACTAGAGCAAAACTGTATAGCTCAAAAAATATAAGTGAAGCACATAGAGTATTCTAATAAGTTCCAATTTATGTGTGATTCTCTCAAAAGGTGTGTACAGCAAGGATGACTGTGGTAAACTAAAAAAACAAAGACTCAAATAATACAAGACGCTCCAAGCAAAACACATATCATGTGGTGAATAAAAATATAGCTCCAAGTAAAGTTACCGATGGTAGTAGACGAAAGAGGGGATGCCTTCCGGGGCATCCCCAAGCTTTGGCTTTTTGGTGTCCTTAGATTATATTGGGGTGCCATGGGCATCCGCAAGCTTAGGATCTTGCCACTCCTTGTTCCATAATCCATCAAATCTTTCACCCAAAACTTGAAAACTTCACAACACAAAACTCAGCAGAAAATCTCGTGAGCTCCGTTAACGAAAGAAAACAAAACACCACTTCAAAGTACTGTAATGAACTCATTATTTATTTATATTGGTGTTAAACCTACTGTATTCAAACTTCTCTATGGTTTATAAACTATTTTACTAGCCATAGATTCATCAAAATAAGCAAACAACACCCGAAAAAAAGAATCTGTCAAAAACAGAAAAGTCTGTAGTAATCTGTAACTAACTCAAACTTCTGGAACTCCAAAAAATCTACCAAAATTGGAAGACCTAGAAAATTTGTTTATTGATCTTCTGAAATTGGAATCAATATTTTATCACGTTCTGGTGATTTTTAACAATTGTTTTCGTGAACAGAAAGTTTCTGGAAATTTCAGCAAGATCAAATAACTATCATCCAAGAAGATGCTATAGGTTAAACTTGGCACAAACACTAATTAAAACATAAAAACAAATCTAACCGGAGGCTAGATCAAATATTTATTCCTAAACAGAATCAAAAAGCAAAAAAACTACAAAAAAATGTGGATTGCCTCCCAACAAGCGCTATCGTTTAACGCCCCTAGCTAGGCATAATAGCAAGGATAGATCTAGGTATTGCCATCTTTGGTAGGCAATCCATAAGTGGCTCTCATAATAGATTCATAAGGTAATTTTATTTTCTTTCTAGTGTTCCATGCCTTTCCTTAACAGAAATTGGAATCTAATATTTCCTTCCTTCATATCAATAATTGCACCAATCGTTCTAAGGAAAGGTCTACCAAGAATAATAGGACATGAAGGATTGCAATCTATATCAAGAACAATAAAATCTACGGGCACATAGTTCCTATTTGCAATAATAAGAACATCATTAATTCTTCCCATAGGTTTCTTAACAGTGGAATCCGCAAGGTGCAAGTTTAAAGAAGAATCATCAAAATCACAGAAACCTAGCAAATCACAGAAAGTCTTTGGAATCGTGGAAACACTAGCACCCAAATCACACAAAGCATAGCATTCATGATCTTAAATTTTAATTTTAATAGTAGGTTCCCACTCATCATAAAGTTTTCTAGGGATATAAACTTCCAACTCAAGTTTTTCTTCATAAGATTGCATCAAAGCATCAACGATATGTTTGGTAAAGGCTTTATTTTGACTATAAGCATGTGGAGAATTTAGCACGGATTGCAACAAGGAAATACAATCTATCAAAGAGCAATTATCATAATTAAATTCCTTGAAATCCAAGATAGTGGGTTCATTAATATCTAGAGTTTTGATCTCTTCAATCCCACTTTTACCAATTTTTGCATCAAGATCTAAAAACTCCGAATTTTTGGAACGCCTTCTTGGTAAAGGTGGATCATATTTAGTTCCATCATTATCAAGATTCATATTGCAAAACAAAGATGTAATAGGGGACACATCAATAAATTTTAGATCTTCATCTCTATTTTCATAGAAACTAGAAGAACACGCTTTCACAAAACAATCTTTCTTAGCATGCATCCTAGTGGTTCTTTCTTTGCACTCATCAATGGAAATTCTCATGGCCTTGAGAGACTCATTGATATCATGCTTAGGTGGAATATATCTAAGTTTCAAGGAATCAACATCAAGATAAATTCTATCAACGTTCCTAGCCAATTCATCAACTTTAAGCAATTTTTCTTCAAGCAAAGCATTAAAATTCTTTTGCGAATTCATAAACTCCTTCACACTAGTCTCAAATTCAGAGGGCATCTTATTAAAATTTCCATAAGAACTGTTGTAGGAATTACCATAATTGTTAGAGGAATTACTAGGATACGGCCTAGGATTAAAGTTTCCTCTATACGCGTTGTTACCAAATTATTCCTACCAACAAAATTCACATCCATAGATTCATTATTATTCTCAATCAAAGTAGACAAAGGCATATCATTAGGATCAGAAGAAACACTCTTAGTAGCAAATAATTTCATAAGTTCATCCATCTTTCCACTCAAAACATTAATTTCTTCTATCGCATGCACCTTTTTATTAGTGGATCTTTCGGTGTGCCATTGAGAATAATTAACCATAATATTATCTAGGAGTTTAGTAGCTTCTCCTAAAGTGATTTCCATAAAAGTGCCTCCCACGGCCGAATCTAAAAGATTTCTAGAAGCAAAATTTAATCCGGCATAAAATTTTTGTATAATCATCCATAAATTCAAACCATGTGTAGGGCAATTACGTATCATTAATTTCATCCTCTCCCAAGCTTGTGCAACATGTTCATGATCAAGTTGCTTAAAATTCATAATATTGTTTCTAAGAGAGTTGATCTTAGCGGGAGGAAAATACTTAGAGATAAAAGCATCTTTGCACTTATTCCAAGAATCAATACTATTTTTCGGCAGAGACGAAAACCAAGCTTTAGCATGATCTCTAAGCGAAAAAGGAAATAGCTTCAATTTAACAATATCATTGTCCACATCTTTCTTCTTTTGCATATCACACAAATCAACGAAGCTATTTAGATGGGTAGCGGCATCTTCACTAGGAAGGCCGGCGAATTGATCTTTCATGACAAGATTCAATAAAGCAGTATTGATTTCACAAGATTCAGTATCGGTAAGAGGAGCAATCAGAGTGCTAAGAAAATCATTGTTGTTGGTATTGGTAAAGTCACACAATTTAGTATTATATTGAGCCATCGTGACAAGCAAGCAATCCAACACACGAGCAAACAAGAAGCAAGCAAAGAAAAAGAGGCGAACGGAAAAGAGAGGGCGAATAAAACGGCAAGGGTGAAGTGGGAGACAGGAAAACGAGAGGCAAATGGCAAATAATGTAATGCGGGAAATAAGGGTTTGTGATGGGTACTTGGTATGTTGACTTTTGCGTAGACTCCCGGGCAACGGCGCCAGAAATCCTTCTTGCTACCTCTTGAGCACTACATTGGTTTTCCCTTGAAGAGGAAAGGGTGATGCAGTAAAGCAGCGTAAGTATTTCCCTCAGTTTTTGAGAACCAAGGTATCAATCCAGTAGGAGGCCACGCACGAGTCCCTCGCACCTACACAAACAAATAAGATCCTCTCAACCAACGCAATAAAGGGGTTGTCAATCCCTTCACAGTCACTTACGAAAGTGAGATCTGATAGATATAATAAGATAATATTTTTGGTATTTTTATGATAAAGATGCAAAGTAAAATAAAAGGCAATAAAAATAGCTAAGTGTTGGAAGATTAATATGATGGAAAATAGACCCCGGGGCCATAGGTTTCACTAGTGGCTTCTCTCAAGAGCATAAGTATTACGGTGGGTGAACAAATTACTGTTGAGCAATTGACAGAATTGAGCATAGTTATGAGAATATCTAGATATGATCATGTATATAGGCATCACGTCCGTGACAAGTAGACCGACTCCTGCCTGCATCTACTACTATTACTCTACACATCGACCGCTATCCAGCATGCATCTAGAGTATTAAGTTCAAAAGAACAGAGTAACGCTTTAAGTAAGATGACATGATGTAGAGGGATAAACTCATGCAATATGATATAAACCCCATCTTGTTATCCTTGATGGCAACAATACAATATGTGCCTTGCTGCCCCTGTTGTCACTGGGAAAGGACACCGCAAGATTGAACCCAAAGCTAAGTGTTGGGGAACGTAGTAATTTCAAAAAAATTCCTACGCACACACAAGATCATGGTGATGCATAGCAACGAGAGGGGAGAGTGTTGTCCACGTACCCTCGTAGACCGAATGCGGAAGCGTTAACACAACGCGGTTGATGTAGTCGTACGTCTTCATGATCCGACCGATCAAGTACCGAACGCACGACACCTCCGAGTTCAGCACACGTTCAGCTCGATGACGTCCCTTGAACTCCGATCCAGCCGAGTGTTGAGGGAGAGTTTCGTCAGCACGACGGCGTGGTGACAATGATGATGTCCTACCGACGCAGGGCTTCGCCTAAGCACCGCTACGATATTATCGAGGTGTAATATGGTGGAGGGGGGCACCACACACAGCTAATAGATCAATAGATCAATTGTTGTGTCTATGGGGTGCCCCCCTGCCCTCGTATATAAAGGAGCAAGGGGGAGGCCGCCGGCCAAGGAGGAGGGCGCGCCAAGGGGGGAGTCCTACTCCCACCGGGAGTAGGACTCCTCCTTTCCTTGTTGGAATAGGAGAAGGGCAGGGAGAAGGAGAAAGAAGGAAGGGGGCGCCCCCCTCCCTAGTCCAATTCGGACTCGTCCATGGGGAGGGGTGCGGCCACCCTTTGGGGCCTTTCTCTCCTTTCCCGTATGGCCCATTAAGGCCCAATACGAATTCCCGTAACTCTCCGGTACTCCGAAAAATACCCGAATCACTCGGAACCTTTCCGAAGTCTGAATATAGTCGTCCAATATATCGATCTTTACGTCTCGGCCATTTAGAGACTCCTCGTCATGTCCCCGATCTCATCCGGGACTCCGAACTCCTTCGGTACATCAAAACACATAAACTCATAATATAACCGTCATCGTAACGTTAAGCGTGCGGACCCTACGGGTTCGAGAACTATGTAGACATGACCGAGACACCTCTCCGGTCAATAACCAATAGCGGAACCTGGATGCTCATATTGGCTCCCACATATTCTACGAAGATCTTTATCGGTCAGACCGCATAACAACATACGTTGTTCCCTTTGTCATCGGTATGTTACTTGCCCGAGATTCGATTGTCGGTATCTCAATACCTAGTTCAATCTTGTTACCGACAAGTCTCTTTACTCGTTCTGTAATACATCATCTCGCAACTAACTCATTAGTTGCAATGCTTGCAAGGCTTATAGTGATGTGCATTACCGAGTGGGCCCAGAGATACCTCTCCGACAATCGGAGTGACAAATCCTAATCTCGAAATACGCCAACCCAACAAGTACCTTCGGAGACACCTGTAGAGCACCTTTATAATCACCCAGTTACGTTGTGACGTTTGGTAGCACACAAAGTGTTCCTCCGGTAAACGGGAGTTGCATAATCTCATAGTCATAGGAACATGTATAAGTCATGAAGAAAGCAATAGCAATATACTAAACGATCGAGTGCTAAGCTAACGGAATGGGTCAAGTCAATCACATCATTCTCCTAATGATGTGATCCCATTAATCAAATGACAACTCATGTCTATGGCTAGGAAACATAACCATCTTTGAACAACGAGCTAGTCAAGTAGAGGCATACTAGTGACACTCTGTTTGTCTATGTATTCACACATGTATCAAGTTTCCGGTTAATACAATTCTAGCATGAATAATAAACATTTATCATGATATAAGGAAATAAATAATAACTTTATTATTGCCTCTAGGGCATATTTCCTTCAGTCTCCCACTTCCACTAGAGTCAATAATCTAGTTCACATCGCCATGTGATTTAACATCAATAGTTCACATCACCATGTGATTAACACCCATAGTTCACATCGTCATGTGATCAATACCCAAAGGGTTTACTACAGTCAGTAATCTAGTTCACATCGCTATGTGATTAACACCCAAAGAGTACTAAGGTGTGATCATGTTTTGCTTGTGAGATAATTTTAGTCAATGGGTCTGTCACATTCAGATCCGTAAGTATTTTGCAAATTTCTATGTCTACAATGCTCTTCACGGAGCTACTCTAGCTAATTGCTCCCACTTTCAATATGTATCTAGACTGAGACTTAGAGTCATCTAGATTAGTGTCAAAACTTGCATCGACGTAACCCTTTACGACGAACCTTTTGTCACTTCCATAATCGAGAAACATATCCTTATTCCACTAAGGATAATTTTGACCGCTGTCCAGTGATCTACTCCTAGATCACTATTGTACTCCCTTGCCAAAATCAGTGTAGGGTATATAATAGATCTGGTACACAGCATGGCATACTTTATAGAACCTATGGCCAAAGCATAGGGAATGACTTTCATTCTCTTTCTATCTTCTGCCGTGGTCGGGCTTTGAGTCTTACTCAATTTCACACCTTATAACACAGGCAAGAACTCTTTCTTTGACTGTTCTATTTTGAACTACTTCAAAATCTTGTTAAGGTATGTACACATTGAAAAAACTTATCAAGCGTCTTGATCTATCTCTATAGATCTTGATGCTCAATATGTAAGCAGCTTCATCGAGGTCTTTCTTTGAAAAACTCCTTTCAAACACTCCTTTATGCTTTGCAGGATAATTCTACATTATTTCCGATCAACAATATGTCATTCACATATACTTATCAGAAATGTTGTAGTGCTCCCACTCACTTTCTTGTAAATACAGGCTTCACCGCAAGTCTGTATAAAACTATATCCTTTGATCAACTTATCAAAGCGTATATTCCAACTCCGAGATGCTTGCACCAGTCCATAGATGGTTCGCTGGAGCTTGCATATTTTGTTAGCACTTTTAGGATTGACAAAACCTCCTGGTTGCATCATATACAACTCTTCTTTAATAAATCCATTAAGGAATGCAGTTTTGTTTATCCATTTGCCATATTTCATAAAATGCGGCAATTGCTAACATGATTCAGACAGACTTAAGCATAGATACAAGTGAGAACCTCTCATCGTACTCAACTCCTTGAACTTGTCGAAAACATTTTTGCGACAATTCTAGCTTTGTAGACAGTAACACTACTATCACTGTCTATCTTCCTCTTGAAGATCCATTTAATCTCAATGGCTCGCCGATCATTGGGCAAGTCAATCAAAGTCCATACTTTGTTCTCATATATGGATCTCATCTCAGATTTCATGGCCTCAATCGCTTCCTCATAGTTCGTAGGTTCGTCATGGTCAAATAACATGACCTCCAGAACAGGATTACCGTACCACTCTGGTGTGGATCTCACTCTGGTTTACCTACGAGGTTTGGTAGTAACTTGATGTGAAGTTACATGATCATCATCATTAACTTCCTCACTAATTGGTGTAGGAGTCACAGGAACAGATTTCTGTGATGAACTACTTTCCAATTAAGGGAGCAGGTACAGTTACCTCATCAAGTTCTACTTTCCTCCCACTCACTTCTTTCGAGAGAAACTCCTTCTCTAGAAAGGATCCATTCTTAGCAACGAATGTCTTGCCTTCGGATCTATGATAGAAGGTGTACCCAACTGTCTCCTTTGGGTATCCTATGAAGACACATTTTTTCCGATTTGGGTTTGAGCTTATCAGGATGAAACCTTTTCACATAAGCATCGCAACCCCAAACTTTAAGAAACGACAACTTTGGTTTCTTGCTAAACCACAGTTCATAAGATGTCGTCTCAACGGATTTAGATGGTACCCTATTTAACGTGAATGCAGCTGTCTCTAATGCATAACCCCAAAACAATAGTGGTAGATCAGTAAGAGACATCATATATCGCACCATATCTAATAAAGTACGGTTACGATGTTCGAACACACCATTACACCGTGGTGTTCCAGGTGGCGTGAGTAGTGAAACTATTTCACATTGTTTTAACTGAAGGCCAAACTCGTAACTCGAATACTCTTCTCCACGATCAGATCGTAGAAACTTTATTTTCTTGTTATGATGATTTTCCGCTTCACTCTGAAATTCTATGAACTTTTCAAATGTTTCAGACTTCTGTTTCATTAAGTAGATATACCCATATCTTCTCAAATCATCTGTGAAGGTCAGAAAATAATGATACCTGCTACGAGCCTCAATATTCATCGGACCACATACATCTGTATGTATGATTTCCAACAAATCTATTGCTCTCTCCATAGTTCCGGAGAACGGCATTTTAGTCATCTTGCCCATGAGGCACGGTTCGCAAGCATCAAGTGATTCATAATCAAGTGATTCCAAAATCCCATCAGTATGGAGTTTCTTCATGCGCTTTACACCAATATGACCTAAACGGCAGTGCCACAAATAAGTAGTACTATCATTATTAACTTTGCATCTTTTGGCTTCATTATTATGAATATGTGTATCACTACGATCGAGATCCAACAAACCATTTTATTGGGTGTATGACCATAGAAGGTTTTATTCATGTAAACAGAACAACAATTATTCTTTAATTTAAATGAATAACCGTATTGCAACAAACATGATCAAATCATATTCATGCTCAACGCTAACACCAAATAACACTTATTTAGTTTCAACACTAATCCCGAAAGTATAGGGAGTGTGCGATGATGATCATATCAATCTTGGAACTACTTCCAACACACATCGTCACATCGCCTTTTACTAGTCTCTGTTTATTCTGCAACTCCCGTTTCGAGTTACTACTCTTAGCAACTGAACCAGTATCAAATGCCGAGGGATTGCTATAAACACTAGTAAAGTACACATCAATAACATGTATATCCAATATACCTTTGTTCACTTTGCCATCCTTCTTATCCACCAAATACTTGGGGTAGTTCCGCTTCCAGTGACCAGTCCCTTTGCAGTAGACGCACTTAGTCTCAGGCTTAGGACCAGACTTAGGATTCTTCACTTGAGCAGCAACTTGCTTGCCGTTCTTCTTGAAGTTCCCCTTCTTTCCTTTGCCCTTTTGAAACTAGTGGTCTCGTCAACCATCAACACTTGATGTTTTTCTTGATTTCTACCTTCGTCGATTTCAGCATCACGAAGAGCTCGGGAATTACTTTCGTCATCCCTTGCATACTATAGTTCATCACGAAGTTCTACTAACTTGGTGATGGTGACTAGAGAATTCTGTCAATCACTATTTTATCTGGAAGATTAACTCCCACTTGATTCAAGCGATTGTAGTACCCAGACAATCTGAGCACATGCTCACTGCTTGGGCTATTCTCCTTCATCTTTTAGCTATAGAACTTGTTGGAGACTTCATATCTCTCAACTCGGGTATTTTCTTGAAATATTAACTTCAAGTCCTGGAACATCTCATATGGTCCATGACGTTCAAAACGTCTTTGAAGTCCCGATTCTAAGCCGTTAAGCATGGTGCACTGAACTATCAAGTAGTCATCATATTGAGCTAGCCAAACGTTCATAACGTCTGTATCTGCTCCTGTAATAGGTCTGTCACCTAGCGGTGCATCAAGGACATAATTCTTTTGTGCAGCAATGAGGATAATCCTCAGATCACGGATCCAATCCGTATCTTTGCTACTAACATCTTTCAACATAATTTTTCTCTAGGAACATATCAAAAATAAACACAGGGAAGCAACAACGCGAGCTATTGATCTACAACATAATTTGCAAAATACTATCAGGACTAAGTTCATGATAAATTTAAGTTCAATTAATCATATTACTTAAGAACTCCCACTTAGATAGACATCCCTCTAATCCTCTAAGTGATCACGTGATCCATATCAACTAAACCATGTCTGATCATCACGTGAGATGGAGTAGTTTCAACGGTGAACATCACTATGTTGATCATATCTACTATATGATTCACGGTCGACCTTTCGGTCTCCGTGTTCCGAGGCCATATCTGCATATGCTAGGCTCATCAAGTTTAACCTCAGTATTCGCGTGTGCAACTGTTTTGCACCCGTTGTATTTGAACGTAGAGCCTATCACACCCGATCATCACGTGGTGTCTCAGCACGAAGAACTTTTGCAACAGTGCATACTCAGGGAGAACACTTATACTTTGATAATTTAGTGAGGGATCATCTTATAATGCTACCGTCAATCAAAGCAAGATAAGATGCATAAAAAGATAAACATCACATGCAATCAATATAAGTGATATGATATGGCCATCATCATCTTGTGCTTGTGATCTCCATCTCCGAAGCACCGTCATGATCACCATCGTCACCGGCACGACACCTTGATCTCCATCGTAGCATCGTTGTCGTCTCGCCAACTATTGCTTTTACGACTATCGCTACCGCTTAGTGATAAAGTAAAACAATTACATGGCGATTGCATTCCATACAATAAAGCGACAACCATATGGCTCCTGCCAGTTGCCGATAACTCGGTTACAAAACATAATCATCTCATACAATAAAATATAGCATCATGTCTTGACCATATCACATCACAACATGCCCTGCAAAAACAAGTTAGACGTCCTCTACTTTGTTGTTGCAAATTTTACGTGGCTGCTGCGGGCTTAGCAAGAACCGTTCTTACCTACGCATCAAAACCACAACGATAGTTTGTCAAGTTGGTGTTGTTTTAACCTTCGCAAGGACCGGGCGTAGCCACACTCGGTTCAACTAAAGTGAGAGAGACAGACACCCGCCAGTCACCTTTAAGCAACGAGTGCTCGCAACGGTGAAACCAGTCTCGCGTAAGCGTACGCGTAATGTCGGTCTGGGCCGCTTCATCTCCCAATACCGCTGAACCAAAATATGGCATGCCGGTAAGCAGTATGACTTATATCACCCACAACTCACTTGTGTTCTACTCGTGCATATAACATCAACGCATAAAACCAGGCTCGGATGCCACTATTGGGGAACGTGGTAATTTCAAAAAATTTCCTATGCACACGCAAGATCATGGTCATGCATAGCAACGAGAGGGGAGAGTGTTGTCCACGTACCCTCGTAGACCAAAAGCGGAAGCGTTAACACAATGCGGTTGATGTAGTCGTACGTCTTCACGATCCGACCGATCAAGTACCGAATGCACGACACCTCCGAGTTCAGCACACGTTCAGCTCGATGACGTCCCTCGAACTCCGATCCAGTCGAGTGTTGACGGAGAGTTTCGTCGGCACGACGGCGTGGTGACAATGATGATGTTCTACCGACACAGGGCTTCGCCTAAGCACCGCTACGATATTATCGAGGTGTAATATGGTGGAGGGGGCACCGTACACGGCTAATAGATCAATAGATCAATTGTTGTGTCTATGGGGTGCCCCCCTGCACCCGTATATAAAGGAGCAAGGGGGAGGCCGCCGGCCAAGGAGGAGGGCGCGCCAAGGGGGGAGTCCTACTCCCACCGGGAGTAGGACTCCTCCTTTCCTTGTTGTAATACGAGAAGGGAAGGGAGAAGGAGAAAGAAGGAAGGGGGCGCCCCCCCTCCCTAGTCCAATTCGGACTAGTCAATGGGGAGGGGTGCGGCCACCCTTTGGGGCCTTTCTCTCCTTTCCCGTATGGCCCATTAAGGCCCAATACGAATTCCCGTAACTCTCCGGTACTCCGAAAAATACCCGAATCACTCGGAACCTTTCCGAAGTCCGAATATAGTCGTCCAATATATCGATCTTTACGTCTCGGCTATTTAGAGACTCCTCGTCATGTCCCCGATCTCATCCGGGACTCCGAACTCCTTCGGTACATCAAAACACATAAACTCATAATATAACCGTCATCGTAACGTTAAGCGTGCGGACCCTACGGGTTCGAGAACTATGTAGACATGACCGAGACACCTCTCCGGTCAATAACCAATAGCGGAACCTGGATGCTCATATTGGCTCCCACATATTCTACGAAGATCTTTATCGGTCAGACCGCATAACAACATACGTTGTTCCCTTTGTCATCGGTATGTTACTTGCCCGAGATTCGATCGTCGGTATCTCAATACCTAGTTCAATCTCGTTACCGACAAGTCTCTTTACTCGTTCTGTAATACATCATCCCGCAACTAACTCATTAGTTGCAATGCTTGCAAGGCTTATAGTGATGTGCATTACCGAGTGGGCCCAGAGATACCTCTCCGACAATCGGAGTGACAAATCCTAATCTCGAAATACGCCAACCCAACAAGTACCTTCGGAGACACCTGTAGAGCACCTTTATAATCACCCAGTTACGTTGTGACGTTTGATAGCACACAAAGTGTTCCTCCGGTAAACGGGAGTTGCATAATCTCATAGTCATAGGAACATGTATAAGTCATGAAGAAAGCAATAGCAATATACTAAACGATCGAGTGCTAAGCTAACGGAATGGGTCAAGTCAATCACATCATTCTCCTAATGATGTGATCCTGTTAATCAAATGACAACTCATGTCTATGGCTAGGAAACATAACCATCTTTGATCAACGAGCTAGGCAAGTAGAGGCACACTAGTGACACTGTTTGTGTATGTATTCACACATGTATCAAGTTTCCGGTTAATACAATTCTAGCATGAATAATAAAAATTTATCATGATATAAGGAAATAAATAATAACTTTATTATTCCCTCTAGGGCATATTTCCTTCACTAAGCACTTCTCCCATTGCAAGAAAGATCAATCTAGTAGGCCAAACCAAACTGATAATTCGAAGAGACTTGCAAAGATAACCAATCATACATAAAAAAATTCAGAGAAGATCCAAATATTGTTCATAGATAAACTTGATCATAAACCCACAATTCATCGGTCTCAACAAACACACCGCAAAAGAAGATTACATCGAATAGATCTCCACGAGAATCGTGGAGAACTTTGTATTAAGAACCAAAGAGAGAGAAGAAGCCATCTATAATAACTATGGACCCGAAGGTGTGAGGTAAACTACTCACACATCATCGGAGATGCTATGGTGTTGATGTAGAAGCCCTCCCTGATCAATGCCCCCTCCGGTGGAGCTCCGGAATAGGCCCCAAGATGGGATCTCACGAGTACAGAAGGTCGCGGCGGTGGAATTAGGTTTTTGGCTCCGTATCTGGTAGTTTGGGGGTACATAGGTATATATAGGAGGAAGAAGTACGTCGGTGGAGCAATGTGGGCCCCATGAGGGTGGAGGGCGCGCCCCCCTACCTCGTGCCCTCCTGATTTCTTTCTTGACATTGGGTCCAAGTCCTCTGGATCATGTTTGTTCCAAAAATCACGTTCCCGAAGGTTTCATTCCGTTTGGACTCCGTTTGATATTCTTTTTCTGCGAAACTCTGAAATAGGCAAAAAAATAGCAATTCTGGGCTGGGCCTCCGGTTAATAGGTTAGTCCCAAAATAATATAAAAGTGTATAATAAATCCAACTAAACATCCAAAACAGAATATAATATAGCATGGAACAATCAAAAATTATAGATACGTTGGAGGCGTATCATCATCCCCTGCCCAGATGAAATTGCAAGTGATCTTATCCACATTGGTGCTGACCACTTTGGTAGAGGGATGACCATCATGTGAAGGGGAGCGATGAACATGGTAATGGGAGCAGTATCAACGGTCCTAAGAGTTGAACATGCTAATTTTATTGCTGCAAAATGCAAATTTATTCCTTTTGCCGGCGATGTAGTTAAAAATGAAGGTATGGCCATGAAAGATGGTCTTGAGCTAGTTAATTGTCTTGGGTTTAACCATCTAGAAGCGGATCTGACTCTATTCTCTATGCAAGTGACAAATTTCTATACCGAAACAGTCCAGATGGTGGGTTGCAGGCATGGAGGGCAATAATTTTTGCTGAATGTGTGGATACAACTACGACAATAGGGAAGGTCATCTATAAACATTGCTATTGATCATCTAATCAAACAGCGCATGTGTTAGCGAATTATAGTTATTTATTGTAAAAAGCTTTCTTTTGTGTGGATGAACATAGCCTCCTGATCATTTGGTTAGCAAGCACATAGACGATGTACCAATTATTTCATTTCAATAAAGCTAGCTATGATTGCTTTTCCTTAAAAAAACTATAAATTGTATCCGTGCACTTCACAAGAGTTATACATATAACTTACATCAAGAGAAAGTTAGAGGAGAATATGTGCAATACACTAGCAGAACCTGAACCAGCTATTTTGAGATCCTACAAAGCAGTAGAGGAAGGGACGTGTGGCGCTTAAACATGCTGAAGACTAGACGCACAACAAGGAGGCTAGTTTTTCTACCATGCACGGGGAGGTCATGTGCATGATCCAGTTGGCACTCTTTGTACAATACCTCATCCATACATCTAGAAACTATTCATCAACATTAATTAAGAATAGTCGTACATGGACCCACTCAGAGGCGGAGCCAGGATTCCTCAAAGCCTAGGGTTAAATTAAATGGCTAGAAATAGCGCCTAGTACTATTATACCACAGATACCAATGCATGTCAGATTCACAATATATACTTGGCGTTTAGCACGAGGAGAAATTCAATAAGAGAAACGAATGTAATAACCCATTTAACATAGTGCGTCATTGAAAAAGCTCGTACCTTATCAACGAAAACATGCTTCATGTGAACCCATCATTTCTTCATCAGCAATAGTGGAAGGACAATATTCATTATTAAAAATCAAGACACAAAACATAGACTAAGTCAATTGCATAAACTTTGAAATAAAAACATAATATACCATTATCACGAAGTGCACTAGGTAGACACGTGGTTAATTTTCTTGTCCATTACTAGCTACAACAGTGGCAGAGCTTCATGGGGGCCAAAGGGGGCTATTTCTTAGGCTATCATCCACCAGGCGTCAATCGACGGGGGAGCGGCATTTGTGGCGAATGCCAACGGCTCACCCACCCAAGTGAGAACAAGGTTGCGAACAGCAGATGTGAACAGAGCAGTCTTGACTAGGTTCTCAGCGGTCTCTAGGGCGCGGAGGCAAAGCTGGCAGATAGGTTCATGTGGCCATCCGCGTGTGGCCAGCCGGTCAGCTGTGAGGATTCTGTTGGGTAGGACTAGCTAGGAGAAAAGCTTGCATTTTGGTTCGGCATGCGCCTTCCAGATTTTGTCACTCGAGAACCTTTCGTAAGAGCCAAGGAATTGCGCTTGGCAGGCCGAGCCCGCAGAATATACGCCATTGGGGTTCCAGTTACAAGAGCTGACGTAATGAGTGTGGGGGTCGAGTGTGCTCAAGGTAAAAGTAGAGGCCATCTCAATGAATTCCCGTAGCTGGTCTAGGCTGTTTATCTTGGCCATGGCCCGGATCTAGGACTCGTTTCAGAGCTCATCATGCACTTATTTGTTCTTCCTAGTTGCGATGGAAATCAACCCAGGGCACCGTTGATGTTGTGCCCCCTTTCCCAACCAGTTTTCGTGCCAGAAAGAGGCCTTCTGCCCATCCCCAATGGTGATTGTCGTGGAAGCTCAAAATAGGGTGAGGTCGGAAGCATCGCAGGGCAGTGGTGATCTGGCCCATGGTCGTTCAGGGTCGTTCCACTGAAGCCAAATCCAGAGTAGTCTGAGCGCTCTTGCAACCGTTCCAGGTCCGCAATACCAAGCCCACCAAGGACTTCGGGGCGGCAGACCATCTTCTCGTTTACCAAAGAGTGTCCGCCACTGGCGGTGTCGATGTCATCCCCTGCCCAGATGAAATTGCAAGTGATCTTATCCGCATTGGTGCTGACCACTTTGGTAGAGGGATGACCGTCATGTGAAAGGGAGCGATGAACATGGTAACTATTATACCACACATACCAATGCATGTCAGATTCACAATATATACTTTGCGTTTAGCACGAGGAGAAATTCAATAAGAGAAACGAATGTAATAACCCATTTAACATAGTGCGTCATGGCAAAAGCTGGTACCTTATCAACGAAAACTTGCTTCATGTGAACCCATAATTTCTTCATCAGCAATAGTAGAAGGACAATATTCATTATTAGAAATCAAGACACAAAACATAGACTAAGTCAATTGCATAAATTTCGAAAATAAAAACGTAATATACCATTATCACGAAGTGCACTAGGTAGACACGTGGTTAATTTCCTTGTCCATTACTAGCTGCAACAGTGGCGGGGCTTCATGGGGGCCAAAGGGGGCTATTTCTGAGGATGTCATCCACCAGGCGTCAATTGACGGGGGAGCGGCATTTGTGGCGAATGCCAACAGCTCACCCACCCAAGTGAGAATAAGGCTGCGAACAGCAGATGTGAACAGACCGGTCTTGCATAGGTGCTCAGCGGTCTCCAGGGCGCGAAGGCAAAGCTGGCAGATAGGTTCATGTGGCCATCCGCGTGTGGCCAGCCGGTCAGCTGTGAGGATTCTGTTGTGTAGGACTAGCCAGGAGAAAAGCTTGCATTTTGGCTCGGCATGCGCCTTCCAGATTTTGTCACTCGAGAACCTTTCATAAGAGCCAAGGAATTACGCCTGGTAGGCCGAGCCCGCAGAATATACGCCATTGGGGTTCCAGTTCCAAGAGCTGACGTCATGGGTGTGGGGTCGAGTGTGCTCAAGGTAACAGTAGAGGCCATCTCAGTCAATTCCCATAGCTGGTCTAGGCTGTTTATCTTGGCCACGGCCCGGATCTAGGCCTCATTTGGGAGCTCATCATGCACTTATTTATTCTTCCTAGTTGCGATGGAAATCAACCCACGGCACCGCTGATGTAGTGCCCCCTTCCCAACCAGTTGTCGTGCCAGAAAGAGGCCTTCTGCCCATCCCCAATGGTGATCGTCGTGGAAGCTCAAAATAGGGTGAGGTCGGAAGCATCGCAGGGAAGTGGTGATCTGGCCCATGGTCGTTTAGGGTCGTTCCACTGAAGCGAAATCCAGAGTAGTCTAGGCGCTCTACCAACCGTTCCAGGTCCGCAATGCCGAGCCCACCAAGGACTTCGGGGCGGCAGACCGTCTTCTAGTTTACCAGAGTGTGTCCGCCATAGGCGGCGTCGATGTCATCCCGTGCCTAGATGAAATTGCAAGTGATCTTATCCACATTGGCGCTGACCACTTTGGTAGAGGGATGACCGTCCTGTGAAAGGGAGCGATGAACATGGTAATGGGAGCAGTATCAACGGTCCTTAGATTAGAGGGGAATATGTGCAATACACTAGCAGAACCTGGACCAGCTATTTTGAGGCCCTACAAAGCAGTAGAGGAAGGTACGCGTGGCGCTTAATCATGCTGAAGACTAGACGCACAACAAGGAGTCTGGTTTTTCTATCATGCACGCGGAGGTCCTGTGCATGATCCAGTTGGCACTCTTTGTACAATACCTCATCCATACGTCTAGAAACTATTCGTCAACATTAATTAAGAATAGTGGTACATGGACCAACTCAGAGGCGGAGCCAGGATTCCTCAAAAGCCTAGGGTTAAATTAAATGGCTACAAATAGCGCCTAATACTATTATACCACACATACCAATGCATGTCAGATTCACAATATATACTTTGCGTTTAGCACGAGAAGAAATTAAATAAGAGAAACGAATGTAATAACCCATTTAACATAGTGCGTCATTGCAAAAGCTGGTACCTTATTAATGAAAACTTGCTTCATGTGAACCCATCATTTCTTCATCGGCAATAGTAGAAGGACAATATTCATTATTAAAAATTAAGACACAAAACATAGACTAAGTCAATTGCATAAATTTTTAAAATAAAAACATAATATACCATTATCACGATGTGCACTAGGTAGACACGTGGTTAATTTTCTTGTCCATTACTAGTTGCAACAGTGGCGGAGCTTCATGGGGGCCAAAGGGAGCTATTTCCGAGGCTATCATCCACCAGCCGTCAATCGGCGGGGGAGCGGCATTTGTGGCGAATGCCAACGGTTCACCTACCCAAGTGAGATCAAGGCTGCGAAGAGCAGATGTGAACAGACCGGTCTTTCGTAGGTCCTCAGCGGTCTCCAGGGCGCGGAGGCAAAGCTGGCAGATAGGTTCATGTGGCCATCCGCGTGTGGCCAGCCGGTCAGCTATGAGCATTCTGTTGTGTAGGACTAGCTAGGAAAAAAGCTTGCATTTTGGCTCGGCATGCGCCTTCCAGATTTTGTCACTCGAGAACCTTTCGTAAGAGCCAAGGAATTGCGCCTGGTAGGCCGAGCCCGCCGAATATACGCCATTGGGGTTCCAATTCCAAGAGCTGACGTCCTAAGTGTGGGGGTCCAGTGTGCTCAAGGTAACAGTAGAGGCCATCTCAATGAATTCCCATAGCTGGTCTAGGCTGTTTATCTTGGCCACGGCCCGGATCCTGGCCTCATTTCGGAGCTCATCATGCACTTATTTGTTCTTCCTAGTTGCGATGGAAATCAACCCAGGGCACCGTTGACATAGTGTCCCCTTTCCCAACCAATTGTCGTGCCAGAAAGAGGCCTTCTGCCCATCCCCAATGGTGATTGTCGTGGAAGCTCAAAATAGGGTGAGGTCGGAAGAATCGCAGGGCAGTAGTGATCTGGCCCATAGTCGTTCAGGGTCGTTCCACTGAAGCCAAATCCAGAGTAGTCTGAGCGCTCTTCCAACCGTTCCAGGTCCGCAATACCGAGCCCACAAAGGACTTCGGGGCGGCAGACCGTCTTCTCGTTTACCAGAGAGTGTCCGCCACTAGCGGTGTCGATGTCATCCCCTGCCCAGATGAAATTGCAAGTGATCTTATCCACATTGGTGCTGACCACTTTGGTAGAGGGATGACCGTCATGTGAAAGGGAGCGATGAACATGGT
The DNA here is from genome assembly GCF_002575655.3 of Aegilops tauschii subsp. strangulata. Classification (NCBI taxonomy): domain Eukaryota; kingdom Viridiplantae; phylum Streptophyta; class Magnoliopsida; order Poales; family Poaceae; genus Aegilops; species Aegilops tauschii. The sequence goes on along the minus strand of NC_053035.3, from coordinate 363,906,878 downwards.
AATGGGAGCAGTATCAACGGTCCTAAGAGTTGAACATGGTAATTTTATTGCTGCATAATGCAAATTTATTCCTTTTGCGAGTGATGTTGTTAAAAATGAAGGTATGGCCATAAGAAAGATGGTCTTGAGCTAGTTAATTGTCTTGGGTTTAACCATCTAGAAGTGGATCTGACTCTATTCTCTATACGAGTGACAAATTTCTATACCGAAACAGTCCAGATGGTGGGTTGCAAGCATGGAGCGGCAATATTTTTTGCTGAATGTGTGGATAGAACTACGACAATAGGGAAGGTCATCTATAAACATTGCTCTTGATCATCTAATCAAACAGCGCATGTGTTAGCGAATTATAGTTATTTATTGTAGTAAGCTTTCTTTTGTCTATATGAATGTAGCCTCCTGATCATTTGGTTAGCAAGCACATAGACGATGTACCAATTATTTGATTTCAATAAAACTAGCTATGATTGCTTTTCCTTAAAAACTATAAATTGTATCCGTGCAGTGACAAGAGTTATACATATAACTTACATCAAGAGAAAGTTAGAGGGCAATATGTGCAATACACTAGCAGAACCTGAACCAGCTATTTTCATATCCTACAAAGCAGTAGAGGAAGGGACGCGTGGCGCTTAAACATGCTGAAGACTAGACGCACAACAAGGAGACTGGTTTTTCTACCATGCACGGGGAGGTCATGTGCATGATCCAGTTGGCACTCTTCGTACAATACCTCATCCATACGTCTAGAAACTATTCATCAACATTAATTAAGAATAGTGGTACATGGACCCACTCAGAGGCGGAGCTAGGATTCCTCAAAGCCTAGGGTTAAAATTAAATGGCTACAAATAGCGCCTAATACTATTATACCACACATACCAATGCATGTCAGATTCACAATATATACTTTGCGTTTAGCACGAGGAGAAATTCAATAAGAGAAAGGAATGTAATAACCCATTTAACATAGTGCGTCATGGCAAAAGCTGGTACCTTATCAACGAAAACTTGCTTCATGTGAACCCATAATTTCTTCATCAGCAATAGTAGAAGGACAATATTCATTATTAGAAATCAAGAAACAAAACATAGACTAAGTCAATTGCATAAATTTCGAAAATAAAAACGTAATATACCATTATCACGAAGTGCACTAGGTAGACACGTGGTTAATTTCCTTGTCCATTACTAGCTGCAACAGTGGCGGGGCTTCATGGGGGCCAAAGGGGGCTATTTCTGAGGATGTCATCCACCAGGCGTCAATTGACGGGGGAGCGGCATTTGTGGTGAATGCCAACAGCTCACCCACCCAAGTGAGAATAAGGCTGCGAACAGCAGATGTGAACAGACCGGTCTTGCATAGGTGCTCAGCGGTCTCCAGGGCGCGAAGGCAAAGCTGGCAGATAGGTTCATGTGGCCATCCGCGTGTGGCCAGCCGGTCAGCTGTGAGGATTCTGTTGTGTAGGACTAGCCAGGAGAAAAGCTTGCATTTTGGCTCGGCATGTGCCTTCCAGATTTTGTCACTCGAGAACCTTCCGTAAGAGCCAAGGAATTACGCCTGGTAGGCCGAGCCCGCAGAATATACGCCATTGGGGTTCCAGTTCCAAGAGCTGATGTCATGGGTGTGGGGTCGAGTGTGCTCAAGGTAACAGTAGAGGCCATCTCAGTGAATTCCCATAGCTGGTCTAGGCTGTTTATCTTGGCCACGGCCCGGATATAGGCCTCATTTCGGAGCTCATCATGCACTTATTTATTCTTCCTAGTTGCGATGGAAATCAACCCACGGCACCGCTGATGTAGTGCCCCCTTTCCCAACCAGTTGTCGTGCCAGAAAGAGGCCTTCTGCCCATCCCCAATGGTGATCGTCGTGGAAGCTCAAAATAGGGTGAGGTCGGAAGCACCGCAGGGAAGTGGTGATCTGGCCCATGGTCGTCCAGGGTCGTTCCACTGAAGCGAAATCCAGAGTAGTTTTAGCGCTCTACCAACCGTTCCAGGTCCGCAATGCCGAGCCCACCAAGGACTTCGGGGCGGCAGACCGTCTTCTAGTTTACCAGAGTGTGTCCGCCACAGGCGGTGTCGATGTCATCCCGTACCTAGATGAAATTGCAAGTGATCTTATCCACATTGGCGCTGACCACTTTGGTAGAGGGGATGACCGTCCTGTGAAAGGGAGCGATGAACATGGTAATGGGAGCAGTATCAACGGTCCTTAGATTAGAGGGGAATATGTGCAATACACTAGCAGAACCTGAACCAGCTATTTTGAGGTCCTACAAAGCAGTAGAGGAAGGTACGCGTGGCGCTTAATCATGCTGAAGACTAGACGCACAACAAGGAGTCTGGTTTTTCTATCATGCACGCGGAGGTCCTGTGCATGATCCAGTTGGCACTCTTTGTACAATACCTCATCCATACGTCTAGAAACTATTCGTCAACATTAATTAAGAATAGTGGTACATGGACCAACTCAGAGGCGGAGCCAGGATTCCTCAAAAGCCTAGGGTTAAATTAAATGGCTACAAATAGCGCCTAATACTATTATACCACACATACCAATGCATGTCAGATTCACAATATATACTTTGCGTTTAGCACGAGAAGAAATTAAATAAGAGAAACGAATGTAATAACCCATTTAACATAGTGCGTCATTGCAAAAGCTGGTACCTTATTAATGAAAACTTGCTTCATGTGAACCCATCATTTCTTCATCGGCAATAGTAGAAGGACAATATTCATTATTAAAAATTAAGACACAAAACATAGACTAAGTCAATTGCATAAATTTTTAAAATAAAAACATAATATACCATTATCACGATGTGCACTAGGTAGACACGTGGTTAATTTTCTTGTCCATTACTAGTTGCAAAAGTGGCGGAGCTTCATGGGGGGCAAAGGGAGCTATTTCCGAGGCTATCATCCACCAGCCGTCAATCGGCGGGGGAGCGGCATTTGTGGCGAATGCCAACGGCTCACCTACCCAAGTGAGATCAAGGCTGTGAAGAGCAGATGTGAACAGACCGGTCTTTCGTAGGTCCTCAGCGGTCTCCAGGGCACGGAGGCAAAGCTGGCAGATAGGTTCATGTGGCCATCCGCGTGTGGCGAGCCGGTCAGCTGTGAGCATTCTGTTGTGTAGGACTAGCTAGGAAAAAAGCTTGCATTTTGGCTCGGCATGCGCCTTCCAGATTTTGTCACTCGAGAACCTTTCGTAAGAGCCAAGGAATTGCGCCTGGTAGGCCGAGCCCGCCGAATATACGCCATTGGGGTTCCAGTTCCAAGAGCTGACATCCTAAGTGTGGGGGTCGAGTGTGCTCAAGGTAACAGTAGAGGCCATCTCAATGAACTCCCATAGCTGGTCTAGGCTGTTTATCTTGGCCACGGCCCGGATCCTGGCCTCATTTCGGAGCTCATCATGCACTTATTTGTTCCTCCTAGTTGCGGTGGTAATCAACCCAGGGCACCGTTGACATAGTGTCCCCTTTCCCAACCAATTGTCGTGCCAGAAAGAGGCCTTCTGCCCATCCCCAATGGTGATTGCCGTGGAAGCTCAAAATAGGGTGAGGTCGGAAGCATCGCAGGGCAGTGGTGATCTGGCCCATGGTCGTTCAGGGTCGTTCCACTGAAGCCAAATCCAGAGTAGTCTGAGCGCTCTTCCAACCGTTCCAGGTCCGCAATACCGAGCCCACAAAGGACTTCGGGGCGGCAGACCGTCTTCTCGTTTACCAGAGAGTGTCCGCCACTAGCGTTGTCGATGTCATCCCCTTCCCAGATGAAATTGCAAGTGATCTTATCCACATTGGTGCTGACCACTTTGGTAGAGGGATGACCGTCATGTGAAAGGGAGCAATGAACATGGTAATGGGAGCAGTATCAACAGTCCTAAGAGTTGAACATGGTAATTTTATTGCTGCAAAATGCAAATTTATTACTTTTGCCGGCGATGTAGTTAAAAAGGAAGGTATGGCCATGAGAGATGGTCTTGAGCTAGTTAATTGTCTTGGGTTTAACCATCTAGAAGCGGATCTGACTCTATTCTCTATACAAGTGACAAATTTCTGTACCGAAACAGTCCAGATGGTGGGTTGCCGGCATGGAGCAGCAATAATTTTTGCTGAATGTGTGGATAGAACTACGGCAATAGGGAAGGTCATCTGTAAACATTGCTATTGATCATCTAATCAAACAACGCATGTGTTAACGAATTATAGTTATTTATTGTAATAAGCTTTATTTTGTTTGGATGAACGTAGCCTCCTGACATTTGGTTAGCAAGCACATAGACGATGTACCAATTATTTGATTTCTATAAAACTAGCTATGATTGGTTTTCCTTAAAATAACTATAAATTGTATCCGTGCACTGACAAGAGTTATACATATCACTTACATCAAATGAAAGTTAGAGGGGAATATGTGCAATACACTAGCAGAACCTGAACCAGCTATTTTGAGATCCTACAAAGTAGTAGAGGAAGGGACGCGTGGCGCTTAAACATGTTGAAGACTAGACGCACAACAAGGAGACTGGTTTTTCTACCATGCACGGGGAGGTCCTGTGCGTGATCCAGTTGGCACTCTTTGTACAATACCTCATCCATACGTCTAGAAACTATTCATCAACATTAATTAAGAATAGTGGTACATGGACCCACTCAGAGGCGGAGCCAGGATTCCTCAAAGCCTAGGGTTAAAATTAATTGGCTACAAATAGCGCCTAATACTATTATACCACACATACCAATGCATGTCAGATTCACAATATATACTTGATACGTCTCCAACGTATCTGTAATTTTTTATTGTTCCATGCTATATTATATTCTGTTTTGGATGTTTAATGGGCTTTATTATACACTTTTATATTATTTGTGGGACTAACCTATTAACCGGAGGCCTAGCCCAAATTGTTGTTTTTTTTGCCTATTTCAGTGTTTCACAGAAAAAGAATATCAAATGAAGTCCAAACGGAATGAAACCTTCGGGAACATGATTTTCATAACAAACGTGATCCAGAGGACTTGGAGTCCACGTAAAGAAAGCAACGAGGAGAGCACGAGGCAGGGGGCGCGCCTACCCCTCCCCCCCCAGGCGCGCCCTCCACCCTCGTGGGGCCCATGTTGCTCCACCGACGTACTTCCTCCTCCTATATATACCTACGTACCCCCAACCCAACAGAAGCATCCACGAAAACCTAATTCCACCGCCGCAACCTTCTGTACCCGTGAGATCCCATCTTGGGGCCTTTTCCGGCGTCCTGCCGGAGGGGGCATTGATCATGGAGGGCTTCTACATCAACACCATAGCCCCTCCGATGATGTGTGAGTAGTTTACCTCAGACCTTTGGGTCCATAGTTATTAGCTAGATGGCTTCTTCTCTCTTTTTGGATCTCAATACAAAGTTCTCCACGATTCTTGTGGAGATCTATTCGATGTAATCTTCTTTTGCGGTGTGTTTGTCGAGACCGATGAATTGTGGTTTATGATCAAGTTTATCTATGGACAATATTTGAATCTTCTCTGAATTCTTTTATGTATGATTGGTTATCTTTGCAAGTCTCTTCGAATTATCAGTTTGGTTTGGCTTACTAGATTGGTCTTTCTTGCAATGGGAGAAGTGCTTAGCTTTGGGTTCAATCTTGCGGTGTCCTTTCCCAGTGACAGCAGGGGTAACAAGGCACGTATTGTATTGTTGCCATCGAGGATAAAAATATGGGGTTTATATCATATTGCATGAGTTTATCCCTCTACATCATGTCATCTTACTTAAAGCATTACTCTGTTCTTATGAACTTAATACTCTAGATGCATGCTGGATAGCGGTCGATGTGTGGAGTAATAGTAGTAGATCCAGAATCGTTTCGGTCTACTTGTCGCGGACGTGATGCCTATATACATGATCATACCTAGATTCTCATAACTATGCTCAATTCTATCAATTGCTCGACAGTAATTTGTTCACCCACCGTAATACTTATGCTCTTGAGAGAAGCCACTAGTGAAACCTATGGCCCCGGGGTCTATTTTCCATCATATTAATCTTCCAACACTTAGTTATTTCTATTGCCGTTTATTTTACTTTGCATCTTTATTTACTCTTTACCATAAAAATACCAAAAATATTATCCTATCAGATCTCACTCTCGTAAGTGACCGTGAAGGGATTGACAACCCCTTTATCGCGTTGGTTGCGAGGTTCTTGTTTGTTTGTGTAGGTGCGTGGGACTCGCGCGTTGTCTCCTACTGGATTGATACCTTGGTTCTCAAAAACTGAGGGAAATACTTACGCTACTTTACTGCATCACCCTTTCCTCTTCAAGGGAAAAACCAACGCAGTGCTCAAGAGGTAGCAAGAAGGATTTCTGGCGCCGTTTCCGGGGAGTCTACGCACAAGTCAAGACATACCAAGTACCCATCACAAACTCATCTCCCTCGCTTTACATTATTTGCCATTTGCCTCTCATTTTCCTCTCCCCCACTTCACCCTTGCCGTTTTATTCGCCCTCTCTTTTCCGTTCGCCTCTTTTCTCGTTTGCTTCTTGTTTGCTCGTGTGTTGGATTGCTTGCTTGCCACGATGGTTCAAGACAATACTGAATTGTGTGACTTTACCAATACCAACAACAATGATTTTCTTAGCACTCCGATTTCTCCTCTTACCGATGCTGAGTCTTGTGAAATTAATGTTGCTTTGTTGAATCTTGTCATGAAAGATTAATTCGCCGGCCTTCCTAGTGAAGATGCCGCTACCCATTTAAATAGCTTCATTGATTTGTGTGATATGCAAAAGAAGAAAGATGTGGACAATGATATTGTTAAATTGAAGCTATTTCCTTTTTCTCTTAGAGATCGTGCTAAAGTTTGGTTTTCGTCTTTGCCTAAAAATAGCATTGATTCATGGAATAAGTGCAAAGATGCTTTTATCTCTAAGTATTTCCCTCCCGCTAAAATCATCTCTCTTAGAAACGATATAATGAATTTTAAGCAACTTGATCATGAACATGTTGCACAAGCTTGGGAGAGGATGAAATTAATGATACGTAATTGCCCTACACACGGTTTGACTCTTTGGATGATTATACAAAGTTTTTATGCCGGGTTGAATTTTGCTTCTAGAAATCTTTTAGATTCGGCCGCGGGAGGCTCTTTTATGGAAATCACTTTAGGAGAAGCCACTAAACTCCTAGATAATATTATTGTTAATTATTCTCAATGGCACACCGAAAGATCTACTAATAAAAAAGTACATGCGATAGAAGAAATTAATGTTTTGAGTGGAAAGATGGATGAACTTATGAAATTATTTGCTACTAAAAGTGCTTCTTCTGATCCTAATGATATGCCTTTGTCTACTTTCATTGAGAATAATAATGAGTCTATGGATGTGAATTTTGTTGGTAGGAATAATTTTGGTAACAACGCATATAAGGAAACTTTAATCCTAGGTCGTTCCCTAGTAATTCCTCTAATAATTATGGTAATTCCTACAACAACTCTTATGGAAATTTTAATAAGATGGCCTCTGAATTTGAGACTAGTGTTAAGGAGTTTATGAATTCACAAAAGAATTTCAATGCTTTGCTTGAAGAAAAATTCCTCAAGGTTGATGAATTGGCTAGGAACGTTGATAGAATTTCTCTTGATGTTGATTCTTTGAAACTTAGATATATTCCACCTAAGCATGGTATCAATGAGTCTCTCAAAGCCATGAGAATTTCCATTGATGAGTGCAAAGAAAGAACAGCTAGGATGCGTGCCAAGAAAGATTGCTTTGTAAAAGCATGTTCTTCTAGTTTTTATGAGAATAAAGATGAAGATCTAAAAGTTATTGATGTGTCCCCTATTAAATCTTTGTTTTGCAATATTGTAGCAACCAGAACTCAAATAGTCTGACTCTGTGCATCAGTGTCATCCCTGGATCGGTAATGCTGACATGCACAGTACTTGAAGGATTTATAGCAATCACACACTTATTACATCGAATGTCTCAAAAGAGAACTTATTACAATAAATATGGCTTAAGGCCATCTAATACGATAACAGCGGAAGGCTTCGAAGATAAAGTGAGTCCATCAACTCCAACGGCATCACTGAGTGAAAGACCACGACCTAAGGCTCCTTACTCGTCGTCTGAAAAGTCTGCAACATGATACGTAGTAGCCCGAAAACGGGTCAGCACATGGAATATGCTGGCAATGTAACTGTTGGAAATATGCCCTAGAGGCAATAATAAATGGTTATTATTATATTTCTTTGTTCATGATAATTGTCTATTGTTCATGCTATAATTGTATTGTCCGGAAATCGTAATACATGTGTGAATACATAGACCACAACGTGTCCCTAGTAAGCCTCTAGTTGACTAGCTCGTTGATCAACAGATAGTCATGGTTTCCTGACTATGGACATTGGATGTCATTGATAACGGGATCACATCATTAGGAGAATGATGTGATGGACAAGACCCAATCCTAAGCATAGCATAAAAGATCGTGTAGTTTCGTTTGCTAGAGCTTTTCCAATGTCAAGTATCTTTTCCTTAGACCATGAGATCGTGCAACTCCCGGATACCGTAGGAGTGCTTTGGGTGTGCCAAACGTCACAACATAACTGGGTGACTATAAAGGTGCACTACGGGTATCTCCGAAAGTATCTGTTGGGTTGGCACGGATCGAGACTGGGATTTGTCACTCCGTGTGACGGAGAGGTATCTCTGGGCCCACTCGGTAATGCATCATCATAATGAGCTCAATGTGACTAAGGCGTTAGTCACGGGATCATGCATTGCGGTACGAGTAAAGAGACTTGCCGGTAACGAGATTGAACAAGGTATTGGGATACCGACGATCGAATCTCGGGCAAGTAACATACCGATTGACAAAGGGAATTGTATACCGGATTGATTGAATCCTCGACACCGTGGTTCATCCAATGAGATCATCGTGGAACATGTGGGAGCCAACATGGGTATCCAGATCCCGCTGTTGGTTATTGACCGGAGAGGCGTCTCGGTCATGTCTGCATGTCTCCCGAACCCGTAGGGTCTACACACTTAAGGTCCGGTGACGCTAGGGTTGTAGAGATATATGTATGCGGAAACCCGAAAATTGTTCAGAGTCCCGGATGAGATCCCGGACGTCACGAGAGGTTCTAGAATGGTCCGGAGGTGAAGAATTATATATAGGAAGTCAAGTTTCGGCCACCGGGAAAGTTTCGGGGGTTACCGGTGTTGTACCGGGACCACCGGAAGGGTCCCGGGGGTCCACCGGGTGGGGCCACCTATCCCGGAGGGCCCCGTGGGCTGAAAGTGGAAGGGAACCAGCCCTTTGTGGGCTGGGGCGCCCCCCTTGGGCCTCCCCCCATGCGCCTAGGGTTGGGAACCCTAGGGGGGCTTCCCCCTTGCCTTGGGGGGCAAGGCACCCCTTTCCACCCCTTGGCCGCCGCCCCCCCAACCCTAGATGGGTTTTGGCCGGCCCCCCTCCCAAGGGGGCCTATATAAAGGGGGGAGGGAGGGCAGCGACACACAGCCTTGGGCGCCTCCCTCCTCCCCTGCAACACCTATCTCTCTCTCTCGCAGAAGCTCGGCGAAGCCCTGCCGGAGACCCGCTACATCCACCACCACGCCGTCGTGCTGTTGGATCTCCATCAACCTCTCCTTCCCCCTTGCTGGATGAAGAAGGAGGAGACGTCGCTGCACCGTACGTGTGTTGAACGCGGAGGTGCCGTCCGTTCGGCACTCGGTCATCGGTGATTTGGATCACGGCGAGTACGACTCCGTCATCCACGTTCATTGGAACGCTTCCGCTCGCGATATACAAGGGTATGTAGATGCACTCCTTTCCCCTCGTTGCTAGTAGACTCCATAGATGCATCTTGGTGAGCGTAGGAAAATTTTAAAATGATGCTACGATTCCCAACAGTGGCATCATGAGCCAGGTCTATGCGTAGTTACTATGCACGAGTGGAACACAAAGTAGTTGTGGGCGTTGAGTTTGCCAATTCTTCTTGCCGCTACTAGTCTTTTCTTGTTTCGGCGGCATTGTAGGATGAAGCGGCCCGGACCGACCTTACACGTACACTTACGTGAGACAGGTTCCACCGACTGACATGCAGAAGTTGCATAAGGTGGCTAGCGGGTGTCTGTCTCTCCTACTTTAGTTGGAACAGATTCGATGAAAAGGGTCCTTATGAAGGGTAAATAGAAATTGGCAAATCACGTTGTGGTCATACGTAGGTAAGAAACGTTCTTGCTAGAAACCTACAAACCACGTAAAAAAAACTTGCAACAACAATTAGAGGACGTCTAACTTGTTTTTGCAGCAAGTGCTATGTGATGTGATATGGCCAGAAGATGTGATGAATGATATATGTGATGTATGAGATTGATCATATTCTTGTAATAGGAATCACGACTTGCATGTCGATGAGTATGACAACCGGCAGGAGCCATAGGAGTTGTCTTTATTATTTTGTATGACCTGCGTGTCATTGAATAACGCCATGTAAATTACTTTACTTTATTGCTAAATGCGTTAGCCATAGAAGTAGAAGTAATTGTTGGCGTGACGACTTCATGAAGACACAATGATGGAGATCATGATGATGGAGATCATGGTGTCATGCCGGTGACAAAGATGATCATGGTGCCCCGAAGATGGAGATCAAAGGAGCATAATGATATTGGCCATATCATGTCACTATTTGATTGCATGTGATGTTTATCATGTTTTTGCATCTTATTTGCTTAGAACGACGGTAGCAAGTAGGATGATCCCTTATAATAATTTCAAGAAAGTGTTCACCCTAACTGTGCACCGTTGCGAAGGTTCGTTGTTTCGAAGCACCACGTGATGATCGGGTGTGATAGATTCTAACGTTCGAATACAACGGGTGTTGACGAGCCTAGCATGTACAGACATGGCCTCGGAACACACGCAATACACTTAGGTTGACTTGACGAGCCTAGCATGTACAGACATGGCCTCGAAACACAGAGGACCGAAAGGTCGAGCATGAGTCGTATAGAAGATACGATCAACATGGAGATGTTCACCGATCTTGACTAGTCCGTCTCACGTGATGATCCGACACGGCCTAGTTAAACTCGGATCATGTTTCACTTAGATGACTAGAGGGATGTCTATCTGAGTGGGAGTTCATTAAATAATTTGATTAGATGAACTCAATTATCATGAACTTAGTCTAAAATCTTTACACTATGTCTTGTAGATCAAATGGCCAATGTTTTCCTCAATTTCAACGCGTTCCTAGAGAAAACCAAGCTGAAAGATGATGGCAGCAACTATACGGACTGGGTCCGGAACCTGAGGCTCATCCTCATAGTAGCCAAGAAAGATTATGTCTTAGAAGCACCGCTAGGTGATGCACCAATCCCACAGAACCAAGACGTTATGAACGCTTGGCAATCACGTGCTGATGATTACTCCCTCGTTCAGTGCGGCATGCTTTACAGCTTAGAACCGGGTCTCCAAAAGCGTTTTGAGAAACATGGAGCATATGAGATGTTCGAGGAGCTGAAACTGGTTTTTCAAGCTCATGCCCGGGTCGAGAGATATGATGTCTCCGACAAGTTCTTCAGCTGTAAAATGGAGGAGAACAGTTCTGTTAGTGAGCACATACTCAGAATGTCTGGGTTGCACAACCGCTTGTCTCAGCTGGGAGTTAATCTCCCGGATGACGCGGTCATTGACAGAATCCTCCAGTCGCTTCCACCAAGCTACAAGAGCTTTGTGATGAACTACAATATGCAGGGGATGGAAAAGACCATTCCCGAGGTATATTCAATGCTGAAATCAGCGGAAGGGGAGATCAGAAAAGAACATCAAGTGTTGATGGTGAATAAAACCACCAAGTTCAAGAAGGGCAAGGGTAAGAAGAACTTCAAGAAGGACGGCAAGGGAGTTGCCGCGCCCGGTAAACCAGTTACTGGGAAGAAGTCAAAGAATGGACCCAAACCCGGGACCGAGTGCTTTTATTGCAAGGGAAGTGGTCACTAGAAGCAGAACTGCCCCAAATATTTAGCGGACAAGAAGAAGGCCGGCAACACCCAAGGTATATGTGATATACAAGTAATTGATGTGTACCTTACCAGTACTCGTAGTAGCTCCTGGGTATTTGATACCGGTGCGGTTGCTCATATTTGTAACTCAAAGCAGGAACTACGGAATAAACGGAGACTGGCAAAGGACGAGGTGACGATGCGCGTCGGGAATGGTTCCAAGGTCGATGTGATCGCCGTGGGCACGCTACCTCTGCATCTACCCACGGGATTAGTTTTAAACCTCAATAATTGTTATTTAGTGCCAGCTTTGAGCATGAACATTGTGTCTGGATCTCGTTTAATTCGAGATGGCTACTCATTTAAATCCGAGAACAATGGTTGTTCTATTTATTTGAGAGATATGTTTTATGGTCATGCCCCGCTGGTCAATGGTTTATTTTTGATGAATCTCGAACGTGATGTTACACATGTTCATAGTGTGAATACCAAAAGATGTAAAGTTGATAACGATAGTCCCACATACTTGTGGCACTGCCGCCTTGGTCACATTGGTGTCAAGCGCATGAAGAAGCTCCATGCAGATGGACTTTTGGAGTCTCTTGATTACGAATCATTTGACACGTGCGAACCATGCCTCATGGGTAAGATGACCAAGACTCCGTTCTCCGGAACAATGGAGCGAGCAACCAACTTATTGGAAATCATACATACCGATGTGTGTGGTCCAATGAGTGTTGAGGCTCGCGGAGGATATCGTTATGTTCTCACTCTCACTGATGATTTAAGTAGATACGGGTATGTCTACCTAATGAAACACAAGTCTGAAACCTTTGAAAAGTTCAAGGAATTTCAGAGTGAAGTTGAGAATCAACGTGACAGGAAAATAAAATTCTTACGATCAGATCGTGGTGGAGAATATTTAAGTCACGAATTTGGTACACACTTAAGGAAATGTGGAATAGTTTCACAACTCACGCCGCCTGGAACACCTCAGAGAAATGGTGTGTCCGAACGTCGTAATCGCACTCTATTGGATATGGTGCGATCTATGATGTCTCTTACCGACTTACCGCTCTCATTTTGGGGTTATGCTTTAGAGACTGCCGCATTCACTTTAAATAGGGCTCCGTCGAAATCCGTTGAGACGACACCGTATGAATTATGGTTTGGGAAGAAACCTAAGCTGTCGTTTCTAAAAGTTTGGGGATGCGATGCTTATGTCAAGAAACTTCAACCTGAAAAGCTCGAACCCAAATCGGAAAAATGCGTCTTCATAGGATACCCTAAGGAAACTATTGGGTATACCTTCTACCTCAGATCCGAAGGCAAGATCTTCGTTGCCAAGAACGGGTCCTTTCTAGAGAAGGAGTTTCTCTCGAAAGAATTGAGTGGGAGGAAAGTGGAACTTGATGAGGTGATAGTCACCCCTTCCGAACCGGAAAGTAGCGCAGCGCGGGAAAATGTTCCTGTGGTGCCTACACCGACTGGGGAGGAAGTTAATGATGATGATCATGAAGCTTCGGATCAAGTTACTGAACTTCGTAGGTCCACAAGGACACGTTCCGCACCAGAGTGGTACGGCAACCCTGTCCTGGAAATCATGTTGTTAGACAATGGTGAACCTTCGAACTATGAAGAAGCGATGGCGGGCCCGGATTCCGACAAATGGCTAGAAGCCGACTGACTTGCCCGTTGAGCGGCGAGCCATAGAAAACAAATGGATCTTTAAGAAGAAGACGGCCGCGGATGGTAATGTGACCATCTACAAAGCTCGACTTGTCGCTAAGGGTTATCGACAAGTTCAAGGGGTTGACTACGATGAGACTTTCTCACCCGTAGCGAAGCTGAAGTCCGTCCGAATCATGTTAGCAATTGCCGCATACTATGATTATGAGATATGGCAGATGGACGTCAAAACGGCATTCCTTAACGGCTTCCTTAAGGAAGAGTTGTATATGATGCAGCCGGAAGGTTTTGTCGATCCTAAGAATGCTAACAAAGTATGCAAGCTCCAGCGCTCAATCTATGGGCTGGTGCAAGCATCTCGGAGTTGGAACATTCACTTTGATGAGATGATCAAAGCGTTTGGGTTTACACAGACTTATGGAGAAGCCTGTGTTTACAAGAAAGTGAGTGGGAGCTCTGTAGCATTTCTCATATTATATGTGGATGACATACTATTGATGGGAAATGATATAGAATTCTTGGAAAGTATAAAGGCCTATTTGAATAAGTGTTTTTCAATGAAGGACCTTGGAGAAGCTGCTTATATATTAGGCATCAAGATCTATAGAGATAGATCAAGACGCCTCATTGGTCTTTCACAGAGTACATACCTTGACAAGATATTGAAGAAGTTCAATATGGATCAGTCCAAGAAGGGGTTCTTGCCTGTATTGCAAGGTGTGCAATTGAGCACGGCTCAATGCCCGACCACGGCAGAAGATATAGAAGAGATGAGTGTCATCCCCTATGCCTCGGCCATAGGGTCTATTATGTATGCCATGCTGTGTACCAGACCTGATGTAAACCTTGCCGTAAGTTTGGTAGGAAGGTACCAAAGTAATCCCGGCAAGGAACACTGGACAGCGGTCAAGAATATCCTGAAGTACCTGAAGAGGACTAAGGATATGTTTCTCGTTTATGGAGGTGACGAAGAGCTCGTCGTAAAGGGTTACGTCGACGCTAGCTTCGACACAGATCTGGATGACTCGAAGTCACAGACCGGATACGTGTATATATTGAATGGAGGAGCAGTAAGCTGGTGCAGTTGCAAGCAAAGCGTCGTGGCGGGATCTACATGTGAAGCGGAGTACATGGCAGCCTCGGAGGTAGCACAGGAAGCAGTCTGGATGAAGGAGTTCATTACCGACCTAGGGGTGATTCCCAATGCGTCGGGCCCGATGACTCTCTTCTGTGACAACACTGGAGCTATTGCCCTTGCGAAGGAGCCCAGGTTTCACAGGAAGACATATCAAGCGTCGCTTCAACTCCATTCGTGAAAGTGTTCAAAATGGAGAAATAGATATTTGTAAAGTACACACGGACCTGAATGTAGCAGATCCGTTGACTAAACCTCTCCCTAAGGCAAAACATGATCAACACCAGGACGCAATGGGTGTTCGATTCATCACAATCTAACTAGATTATTGACTCTAGTGCAAGTGGGAGACTGTTGGAAATATGCCCTAGAGGCAATAATAAATGGTTATTATTATATTTCTTTGTTCATGATAATTGTCTATTGTTCATGCTATAATTGTATTGTCCGGAAATCGTAATACATGTGTGAATACATAGACCACAACGTGTCCCTAGTAAGCCTCTAGTTGACTAGCTCGTTGATCAACAGATAGTCATGGTTTCCTGACTATGGACATTGGATGTCATTGATAATGGGATCACATCATTAGGAGAATGATGTGATGGACAAGACCCAATCCTAAGCATAGCATAAAAGATCGTGTAGTTTCGTTTGCTAGAGCTTTTCCAATGTCAAGTATCTTTTCCTTAGACCATGAGATCGTGCAACTCCCGGATACCGTAGGAGTGCTTTGGGTGTGCCAAACGTCACAACGTAACTGGGTGACTATAAAGGTGCACTACGGGTATCTCCGAAAGTATCTGTTGGGTTGGCACGGATCGAGACTGGGATTTGTCACTCCGTGTGACGGAGAGGTATCTCTGGGCCCACTCGGTAATGCATCATCATAATGAGCTCAATGTGACTAAGGCGTTAGTCACGGGATCATGCATTGCGGTACGAGTAAAGAGACTTGCCGGTAACGAGATTGAACAAGGTATTGGGATACCGACGATCGAATCTCGGGCAAGTAACATACCGATTGACAAAGGGAATTGTATACCGGATTGATTGAATCCTCGACACCGTGGTTCATCCAATGAGATCATCGTGGAACATGTGGGAGCCAACATGGGTATCCAGATCCCGCTGTTGGTTATTGACCGGAGAGACGTCTCGGTCATGTCTGCATGTCTCCCGAACCCGTAGGGTCTACACACTTAAGGTCCGGTGACGCTAGCGTTGTAGAGATATATGTATGCGGAAACCCGAAAGTTGTTCGGAGTCCCGGATGAGATCCCGAATGTCACGAGAGGTTCCAGAATGGTCCGGAGGTGAAGAATTATATATAGGAAGTCAAGTTTCGGCCACCGGGAAAGTTTCGGGGGTTACCGGTATTGTACCGGGACCACCGGAAGGGTCCCGGGGGTCCACCGGGTGGGGCCACCTATCCCGGAGGGCCCCGTGGGCTGAAAGTGGAAGGGAACCAGCCCTTAGTGGGCTGGGGCGCCCCCCTTGGGCCTCCCCCCATGCGCCTAGGGTTGGGAGCCCTAGGGGGGGCTTCCCCCTTGCCTTGGGGGGCAAGGCACCCCTTTCCACCCCTTGGCCGCCGCCCCCCCCCCCCAACCCTAGATGGGTTTTGGCCGGCCCCCCCTCCCAAGGGGGCCTATATAAAGGGGGGAGGGAGGGCAGCGACACACAGCCTTGGGCGCGTCCCTCCTCCTCTGCAACACCTCTCTCTCTCTCGCAGAAGCTCGGCGAAGCCCTGCCGGAGACCCACTACATCCACCACCACGCCGTCGTGCTGTTGGATCTCCATCAACCTCTCCTTCCCCCTTGCTGGATCAAGAAGGAGGAGACGTCGCTGCACCGTACGTGTGTTGAACGCGGAGGTGCCGTCCGTTCGGCACTCGGTCATCGGTGATTTGGATCACGGCGAGTACGACTCCGTCATCCACGTTCATTGGAACGCTTCCGCTCGCGATCTACAAGGGTATGTAGATGCACTCCTTTCCCCTCGTTGCTAGTAGACTCCATAGATGCATCTTGGTGAGCGTAGGAAAATTTTAAAATTATGCTACGATTCCCAACAGTAACACAAGAGAGTAATGAACAGAATAAAGCTATCACTATATGCATATATGGCTGGTGGAGGCTGTATGGTTAATATGTTTTGCGAAAAGCCAATTTTTTCCTACAACAAAGGAATAAACTTTTATTTAACTATCATGGTGGTTGTTAAACATTGAGAATGGTAAAATCCATCTCAATCCCAATTAAAAAGTAATTAATAACCCAATCAAATTTTATAATTAAGAGTGATGAGATCCACATGATAATCCAAGAAACTAGATACTCAAGATGTCCATAACCGGGGACACGACTAACCATGATTAGTTTGTACACTCTGCAGAGGTTTGTGCACTTTTCCCCACAAGACTCGATCTCCACCGTTTGATTTCTCGCACTACATGATGTTTGAGAAACGGATGACCGAGACACAGTCTTTCCGAAGAGGTCCCTTTAACCGATAGATAGGCATGTACACCTACAATCCCCTACATCTGCTAGCCCATCATGGAAAAGTTTCCCACAACTTAGTCAACTATGCTAGAGCCCATAATGGCATGTGGCTGCACATGGAAGTTTCTAGCATGAATAATCTTATGATCCCTTTGAGCCTGGGTGGCAGTCCATAGGAGAATCACACGGTACCCCGGGATTTCCAAAAATACAGGCAATCACTAGAATTCCCCAGGTGCCTCAATCCACCCAGATGTGTATTAAAGTTGCCACCTTAAGTTAACCATTAATTAACAATACTCACATCTATCATGAAGACACTCAAACCCAATCCACGTCTACGAGCATAGCATAGCAATATAAGCAACGTAGAAGTAACTCCCAAGGTTTGATAATAAACAGGTGAATAGGTACTACCTCATCTACTTCCCAAACCCACAATTTAAATCAGATCCTAACCATGCAATTGTTTGAGGATTGATCTAATGCAATAAAACTGGGTAGTAAAGAGGTATGATCAAAGTGTTACTTGCCTTGCTGATGATCCGCAAAACCTAGAGACTCGTAGTAGCACGCTTCACACTCCGGGTACTCTATCGCAAACAAACAAGCATACAATAAGCAATCAAGCAACGTCATGGGTAAAACTCAAATAAGAGATCTAGCCAGAAAGTTCAACTTAAGAACTCCGTTTTGCAAAAAGAATCAAATCAAACGAAGCAACAAAACTCAAACGGCGAAAGAAACAAGCTTCATTTACTAATCTAGGCTAAAGTCAAATTTTACAGTAGCAAAATCTTGTTTAAGTTGGTTAAACAGAAAGAGGGTTTCGAGACAAAACTCTAGGCGCTTGAATCGCCTGATTCCGATAAACGAGCGATAAGTTAAACTAAAACGAAAATCGGATCAGAAATCGCGATCGAGAATAATCACGGAAAATCCGAGAAAAAGAAAAACTGACGAACAGGCTAACGAACGAACGTTCGCTGTCTATGGTTAAACGGTGAAAACCATTCATTAAAACGAACGTATGAACGGCGTGCGCTAAATAACTAAACCGAAGAAAAATAAACCGAACCGATCTAAAAAACGGATCTAGGGTTTAGAGAAAAAAATCATTCGGTTTTCTTGCGTAAACCGAGGCGGCGGCCACGGCTACCTCCGGCGACGACGAGGCGACAGCGCGGCGGCGGTGGCGACTGCGGCGGCGGCGGGGGGGCGGCGGCGGCGCGGGGCGGGCTAGGGTTAGGGTTGGGGGCTGCGGGCGCGGGTGGGCTGGCGGCGGTGGCTGGGCCTTGGGGCGGCTCGGGAAGCGGCTTATAAAGCCCCCCCGGGCGGAGTCCCGCTCGGGTACGGCCCGGAGTCGGTTTCTCTTTTTTCCTTTTTTAAAATAATTTTGACATGCAGAAAAAGAAAGAAAAGAAATACTAAACGGACTCTAAAAATCCTGAAATAAATTTTTTACCGTCCTCTAAAAATAGGCCGGACATGGTGAACATTTATTTGGGCCTAAAATGCAATCTTGAAAAACGCATATTTTTCCTAATTCAAATAAAATAGCGATAAAACTCCGAATAAAAATCTTATTTGATTTTAATATTAAATCTCCGATATTTATTTATTTTGAGGAAGTCATTTTATCCTCTCTCTTTTATTTTCATAAAATAAATATTCAAAGAGAAAATAATTAAAATCAAACGATCCTCTTTCAAAATTTGAGAAAACTCAAATATGAAAATAACGAAATCCCCAACTCTCTCCGCGGGTCCTTGAGTTGCGTAGAATTTCTAGGATCAAACCAAAATGCAATTAAAGTATGATATGTAATGATGATCTAATGTATAACATTCCAAATTGAAAATTTGGGATGTTACAAACCTACCCCCTTAAGATGAATCTCGCCCTCCAGATTCGGGTTGGCTAGAAAATAGGTGAGAGTGATCCTTCCGTAGGTCTTCCTCTCGTTCCCAGGTGGCTTCATCTTCAGTATGGTGACTCCACTGAACTTTCCAGAATTTGATTACTTTGTTGCGTGTGACACGGCTGGCAAAATCATGAATCTTAACTGGCTTCTCCTCGTAGGTCAAATCGCGATCCAACTGTATCGCTTCCAGTGGCACTGTATCCCTCAGAGGGATACCAGCCATCTCTGCGTGGCACTTCTTCAACTGAGAAACATGGAACACGTCGTGAACTCCGGACAATCCTTCGGGTAATTCCAACTTGTAAGCAACTTCTCCCATACGTTCCAAAACTTTGTATGGTCCCACAAAACGTGGTGCTAATTTTCCCTTAACTCCAAAGCGCTTCACTCCTCGAAGTGGGGATACACGAAGATACACTCTGTCTCCAACTTCGTAAAATGTCTCCTTGCGTTTAGAATCCGCATAACTCTTCTGCCTGGACTAGGCTACCTTGAGTCTATCGCGAATCAGCTTAACCTTCTCTTCAGACTCTTTAATTAAATCTGGTCCAAACAACTGTCGGTCTCGAACTTCGTCCCACAACAACGGTGTTCTGCACCTCCTTCCGTACAGTGCTTCGAAAGGGGCCATCTTCAAACTAGCTTGATAACTGTTGTTATAAGAGAACTCTGCATACGGCAAATTATTGTCCCAACTAGATCCATAATCTAGTGCATAAGCTCTCAACATGTCCTCCAGAATCTGATTGACTCTCTCAGTCTGTCCATCTGTCTGCGGGTGAAAAGTTGTACTGAACTCTAGCCTGGTTCCCAAAGTCTCATGCAACTGATTCCAAAACTTTGAAGTAAACTGGGTTCCTCTATCTGATACAATGGTCCTTGGAACTCCATGCAGACATACGATCCTGGTCATGTATATCTTTGCCAACTTAGCACTGTTGTAAGTGGTCTTCACTGGGATGAAATGAGCTACTTTCGTCAAACGATCGACTACAACCCATATAGAGTCATAGCCTTAACGAGTCCTGGGTAATCACGTGATAAAGTCCATGCCTAGTTTATCCCACTTCCATTCGGGTATCGGCAATGGTTGTAGCAATCCTGCTGGCTTCTGATGCTCTGCCTTCACTCTCTGACATACATCACAAACCGCTACATACTCTGCAATATCCTTCTTCATTCCGGTCCACCAGAAACTATTCTTCAAATCCAGATACATCTTGGTATTCCCTGGGTGAATCGAATATGGTGAATCATGGGCCTCTTGCAGAATCAACTTCCTGACCTCCTGATCATTTGGCACATATATGCGGTCCTCAAACCATAAGGTATCGTGCTCATCCTCACGAAACCCTTTAGCTTTTTCTTTGCTCATTCTTTCCTTTATCTCGGCAATCTCCTTGTCCGTCTTCTGAGCTTCTCTGATCTTATCCATCAAAGTAGACTGAATCTCCAAAGCTGCTACATAACCTCTCGGAACTATCTCCAAACATAGCTCGTGAAGGTCTTCTGCCAACTCCTTGGGTAATTCTCCGGTCATGAGTGTATTGACATGACTCTTGCGGCTCAACGCATCGGCTACTACGTTAGCCTTTCCGGGATGATAATGCAATCTCATATCATAATCCTTAATGAGTTCTAACCATCTCCTCTGCCTAAGATTCAACTCCTTCTACGTGAAGATATACTTCAAACTCTTGTGATCCGTGTATACCTCACAATGGTTTCCGATGAGAAAATGTCTCCATGTCTTCAACGCATGCACTACGGCTGCTAACTCCAAATCATGCATAGCATAATTTAACTCATGGGGTTTAAGCTGCCGTGAGGCATATGAAACAACTCTTCCCTCCTGCATAAGTATGGCTCCAAGTCCTCGACGAGAAGCGTCGCAATACACTTCGTAATCCTTGCGTTGATCTGGCAGAATCAACACTGGTGATGTAACCAGGCGTCTCTTCAACTCCTGAAAATTGGCCTCACATTCCTCAGTCCATTTGAATTTAATGTCCTTCTTCAACAACTCTGTCATGGGCTTCGCAATCTTTGAGAAATTCTCACTGAACCTCCGGTAGTATCCTACGAGTCCAAGAAAACTCCGGATCTCTCCAACTGTCGTCGGTGACTCCCAATTTGTCATAGTGACAACCTTGGTGGGGTCTACCGCTATTCCTTCTCCGGATATAACATGTCCAATAAATCCAACTTCCTTCAACCAAAACTCACACTTGCTGAACTTGGCGTATAACCGATGTTCTCTGAGCTTCCCAAGTACTAAACGCAAATGCTTTTTATGCTCTTCTTCATTCTTCGAGTAGACCAAAATGTCATCAATGAACACCACGACGAACTTATCCAAAAACTCCATAAACACCTTGTTCATCATGTTCATAAAATAGGCAGGTGCGTTAGTCAGGCCAAATGACATAACGGTATACTCATATAGCCCATACCTCGTGGTAAAAGTTGTCTTAGGTATATCCTGCTCTCGAATCTTTAGCTGGTGATACCCTGATCGCAGATCGATCTTGGAAAACACCTTAGCTCCTTGCAGCTGGTCAAACAAATGATTGATCATCGGTAGTGGATACTTGTTCTTGATCGTCACTTCATTCAATCCTCGATTATCAACAACCATCATCAATGATCCATCCTTCTTCTCCACTAGAAGTACTGGCGATCCCCAAGGTGCAAACTTGGGCAGATATAACCTTTATCCAGTAACTCCTTAATATGCTTCTTAATTTCCTCCAAATCCTTTGCGGGCATTCTGTACGGTCTCTTAGATATTGGCCCTGTGCCTGGCAAAAGCTCAATCAAAAACTCAATGTCTCTATCCGGTGGCATACCTGGCAACTCTTCTGGAAATACATCTGGAAAATCCTTCACCACTGGTACTTCCTCTTGTACAACTCCTGATAAGGAATTTACTTGAGTCCTATTCGGCACATGCCGGGATACATACTTGATCCTTCTTCCTTCTGGGGTGGTGAGCAAAATCGACTTACTGGCGCAATCGATGTTTCCTCCATACATCGATAGCCAATCCATACCCAGAATCACATCCAAACCTTGCGATTCCAAAACTATCAGATATGAGGGGAAAACATGCCTACCTATGGTCAATGGCATCTGAAAACATCCTTGGCTTGCCATATACTCTGCTCCTGGCGAGCTTACTAACATAGGCGTACTAAGAACTTTGGTGGGCAGTTTATACTTATCCACAAATCCCCTTGATATGTATGAATGCGATGCACCAGTATCAAAAAGAACAACTGCAGTAAATGACTTAACCAAAAACTTACCTATTACTGCATCGGGTTGAGCTTCAACCTCCTCCACGTTAACGTGGTTCACTTGTCCCTTGTTGAAAGGGTTGGGCTTCTTCCCAGAGCTTCCATTGCCATTTCCATTCTTAGCTTCAGGACATTCATTGGCGTAATGTTCGGTCTTCTAACACTTGTAGCAAGTAACGTGGCTTAGATCTTTCTTGGCGGGTGCTGCCGGGTTGGAACGGTTCTGTCCCCTACTTCCTCCATTACCATTCCCATTCTTGGGGCCACTATGATGGTGTGAACTTCCTCCATTATGAGTGTGGCCTCCATGGTTATGAACAAGTCCTCCCGAGTTCGGGGTGAAACGGGGTCTCTGCTGAGCTCCAGAATTATACTTCCCTTGTCCATACTTCCACTTGCGGCCGTCAATCTGCTGCTGCTTCCCTTCAAGCATGAGAGATCTATCCACCAACTCCTGGTAGTTATTGAAATTTGCCACCATCAACTGCATGCTCAGCTCATCATTCAGTCCTTCCAGAAACTTCTCCTTCTTAGCTGCATCGGTAGCGACGTCATCTGGGGCATAACGTGCTAGCTTACTAAAGTCATCCACATACTGGCCAATAGTGCGCCCTCCTTGGCGTAAGTTGCGAAACTCACGCTTCTTCATGGCCATAGCTCCTGCTGATACATGGGCAGTGCGAAAAGCCTGCTGGAACTGGTCCCATGTCATAGTGCCAATGGGGTAAGTGACTATGAAATTCTCCCACCATGATGTTGCGGGTCCATCAAGCTAATGTGCGGCAAAACGCACTCTCTCCGCATCTGTGCATCCTGCAGTAGTCAACTCCCTTTCAATCTTGCGGAGCCAATCATCTGCAACAATTGGCTCGGTGCTACTGGAGAACACCGGCGGATTCAGCCTAAGAAAACGGGCTAAGTGATCAACTGGTGGTGGTGGTGGGTTGTTGTTGCTGTTGTTCCCCTAATTCTGATTCTGGACTAGAATCTACATCAATGCATTCTGCTGCTGGATCAACTGAGTGAGCTCCGTTGGAAAGCAAATCCATTGTCACGTCTCCGAGGCATCTGCTGGGTTTAGAAAAGATGAGAAAACAGAGTAGAATGAGGTCTAGGGGGAAAACACTACCCATATGCACATGAGACAAACACAAACATATCACTCAATCAATCAAACAAGGGCATACAATCGGTCTAGAACTATCGTTACAAAAGTGCTCGGACTATACTATATACATGGTGGAATACTACTACTGATATGGGGGTCGACTAGAAAAATTGATCGGTCGAAGACTCCATGATATCTGCTCCAGCTTCATCAACATAATCATCATCGCTATCGTCAGGGTCCGAGTCAGTGTCGTCGATGATGATGTAGTTCTCCGGGCAAGTGAAATCTTCATCTTCTCCTCCTGGCGCGGGGTCTCCCATGAAAACTCTGATCTTCTTTATCAGGTCATCATTCTTCTCCACTAGTACGACAATTTCCTCCATATAATCTTCGCGAGTAGCCTTGAGTTCTTCCTCCAGCTCCATGATCCTTGTCATCGCCTTCTTCAAATCTGTCATGCCTACGCACATCTGGTTCTCCTGGCGACGAATGTGCTGGTTCAACTCCTGGATGAAAGAGGCAATCGATCTATCCTTCCCGGTGCTGATCATCTCCCATTGCTCATCTCGGCGCCCACAAATCTAGTAGATTGTGTCCTTGAGATCATTGTGGTAAACTTCTCCAATGCGTCCCATGGTGATGTGGCTGCCATACTCTTTCCTAGACTCCAGGTTGGTGCATCAAAGGAAAACTCTATGGGCTCAGTGACTGGCATGAATGTCCTTCCTGGAACTTGAACTTGAATCATCTAGTGCTCCTCTTCTGGTAAAGTGGCGTTGTAAGTCTTGGTGAAGCTTGGTATTCTGATGTTCAGGTACCTAGTAACTTCCTTCAAGTGGCGTCCAAAAGGGATGTCTTCATCCGGTTGCGTAAACTTGATCGTTGCATCCGCCATCCTAAAGAGTAGAAAATGGAGAGGAGTTAGAAATAAGAAGAGAGTAGTGATCTAGAGCTTTAGCTTAGTAGTCGTGTCCTACAGTCAGCGTGTGCTCAGATACCATCTTGTAGCGACCAGACCTCAAACAGTCTGATCTCTGTGCATCAGTGTCATCCTTGGATCGGTAATGCTGACACGCACAGTACTTGAAGGATTTATAACAGAGTAGCAATCACACACTTATTACATCGAATGTCTCAAAAGAGAACTTATTACAATAAATACGGCTTAAGGCCATCTAATACGATAACAGCGGAAGGCTTGGAAGATAAAGTGAGTCCATCAACTCCAACGGCATCACTGAGTGAAAGACCACGACCTAAGGCTCCTTACTTGTCGTCTGAAAAGTCTGCAACATGATACGTTGCAGCCCGAAAACAGGTCAGCACATGGAATATGCTGGCAATGTAACACAAGAGAGTAATGAACAGAATAAAGCTATCACTATATGCATATATGGCTGGTGGAGGCTGTATGGTTAATATGTTTTGCGAAAAGCCAATTTTTCCCTACAACAAAGGAATAAACTTTATTTAACTATCATGGTGGTTGTTAAACATTGAGAATGGTAAACCCCATCTCAATCCCAATTAAAACGTAATTAATAACCCAATCAAATTTTATAATTAAGAGTGATGAGATCCACATGATAATCCAAGAAACTAGATACTCAAGATATCCATAACCGGGGACACGGCTAACCATGATTAGTTTGTACACTCTGCAGAGGTTTGTGCACTTTCCCCCACAAGACTCGATCTCCTCCGTTTGATTTCTCGCACTACATGATGTTTGAGAAACGGATGACCGAGACACGGTCTTTCCGAAGAGGTCCCTTTAACCAATAGATAGGCCTGTACACCTACAATCCCCTACATCTGCTAGCCCATCATGGAAAAGTTCCCCACAACTTACTCAACTATGCTAGAGCCCATAATGGCATGTGGCTGCACACGGAAGTTTCTAGCATGAATAATCTTATGATCCCTTTGAGCCTGGGTGGCAGTCCATAGGAGAATCACACGGTACCCCGGGATTTCCAAAAATACAGGCAATCACTGGAATTCCCCAGGTACCTCAATCCACCCAGATGTGTATTAAAGTTGCCACCTTAAGTTAACCATTAATTAACAATACTCACATCTGTCATGAAGACACTCAAACCCAATCCATTTCTACGAGCATAGCATAGCAGTATAAGCAACGTAGAAGTAACTCCCAAGGTTTGATAATAAACAGGTGAATAGGTACTACCTCATCTACTTCCCAAACCCACAATTTAAATCAGATCCTAACCATGCAATTGTTTGAGGATTGATCTAATGCAATAAAACTGGGTAGTAAAGAGGTATGATCAAAGTGTTACTTGCCTTGCTGATGATCCGCGAAACCTAGAGACTCGTAGTAGCACGCTTCACACTCCGGGTACTCTATCGCAAACAAACAAGCATACAATAAGCAATCAAGCAAGGGCACGGGTAAAACTCAAATAAGAGATCTAAACAGAAAGTTCAACTTAAGAACTCCGGTTTGCAAAAAGAATCAAATCAAACGAAGCAACAAAACTCAAACGGCGAAAGAAACAAGCTTCGTTTACTAATCTGGGCTAAAGTCAAATTTTACAGTAGCAAAATCTTGTTTAATTTGATTAAACAGAAAGAGGGTTTCGATACGAAACTCTAGGCGCTTAAATCGCCTGATTCTGATAAACGAGCGAAAAGTTAAACTAAAACGAAAATCAGATCAGAAATCGTGACCGAGAATAATCGCAGAAAATCCAAGAAAAAGAAAAACTGACGAACAGGCTAACGAACGAACGTTCGCTGTCTGCGGTTAAATGGTGAAAACCGTTCGTTAAAACGAACGTATGAACGGCGTTCGCTAAATAACTAAACCGAAGAAAAATAAACCGAACCGGATCTAAAAAACGGATCTAGGGTTTAGAGAAAAAACGTTCGGTTTTCTTGCATAAACCGAGGCGGCGGCAGCGGCGACCTCCGGCGACGACGAGGCGACGGCGCGGCGGTGGGTCGGCGGCGGTGTCAGCGGCGAGGCGCGGCGGCTGCGGCGGCGGCGACTGCGATGGCGGCGGCAGGGGGCGGCGGCTGCGGCGGCGGCGGCACGGGGCGGGCTAGGGTTAGGGTTTGGGGCTGCGGGCGCGGGTGGGATGGCGGCGGTGGCTGGGCCTTGGGGCGGCTCGGGCAACGGCTTATAAAGCCCCCCCGGGCGGAGTCCCGCTCGGGTACGGCCCAGAGTCGGTTTCTCTTTTTTCTTTTTTTAATAATTCTGACGTGCAGAAAAAGAAAGAAAAGAAATACTAAACGGACTCCAAAAATCCTGAAATAAATTTTCCCCATCCTCTAAAAATAGTCCGGACAAGGTGAACATTTATTTGGGCCTAAAATGCAATTTTGAAAAACGCATATTTTTCCTAATTCAAATAAAATAGCGATAAAACTCGGAATAAAAATCAAACGATCCTCTTTTCAAAATTTGAGAAAACTCAAATATGAAAATAACGAAATCCCCAACTCTCTCCGCGGGTCCTTGAGTTGCGTAGAATTTCTAGGATAAAACCAAAATGCAATTAAAGTATGATATGCAATGATGATCTAATGTATAACATTCCAAATTGAAAATTTGGGATGTTACAAATATGAATCTTGATAATGATGGGACTAGAGATGGGTCACCTTTACCTAGACGGCGTCCCAAAAATTCGAAGTTTTTAGATCTTGATGCAAAAATTGGTAAAAGTGGGATTGAAGAGATCAAAACTTTGGATATTATTGAACCCACTATTTTGGATTTCAAGGAATTTAATTATGATAATTGCTCTTTGATAGATTGTTTTCCTTGTTGCAATCCGTGCTAAATTCTCCGCATGCTTATAGCCAAAATAAAACTTTTACTAAACATATCGTTGATGCTTTGATGCAATCTTATGAAGAAAAACTTGAGTTGGAAGTTTCTATCCCTAGAAAACTTTATGATGAGTGGGAACCTACTATTAAAATTAAAATTAAAGATCATGAATGCTATGCTTTGTGTGATTTGGGTGCTAGTGTTTCCACGATTCCAAAAACTTTGTGTGATTTGTTAGGTTTCCGCGAATTTGACGATTGCTCTTTAAACTTGCACCTTGCGGATTCCACTATTAAGAAACCTATGGGAAGAATTAATGATGTTCTTATTGTTGCAAATAGGAACTATGTGCCCGTAGATTTCATTGTTCTTGACATAGATTGGAATCTTTCATGTCCTATTATTCTTGGTAGACCTTTCCTTAGAACGATTGGTGCAATTATTGATATGAAGGAAGGGAATATTATATTCCAATTTCCATTAAGGAAAGGCATGGAACACTTCCCTAGAAATAAAATAAAATTACCTTATGAATCTATTATGAGAGCCACTTATGGATTGCCTACCAAAGATGGCAATACCTAGATCTATCCTTGCTTTTATGCCTAGCTAGGGGCGTTAAATGATAGCGCTTGTTGGGAGGCAACCCAATTTTATTTTAGTTTTTTTTGCTTTTTGCTTCTGTTTAGGAATAAATATTTGATCTAGCCTCTGGTTAGATTTGTTTTTATGTTTTAATTAGTGTTTGTGCCATGTTAAACCTATAGGATCTTCTTGGATGATAGTTATTTGATCTTGCTGAAAATTCCAGAAACTTTCTATTTACGAAAACAATTGTTAAAAATCACCAGAACGTGATAAAATACTGATTCCAATTGAAGCAGATCAATTAAAAAATTGTCTAGGTCTTCCTATTTTGGTAGATATTTTTGAGTTCCAGAAGTTTGCGTTAGTTACAGATTACTACAGACTGTTCTGTTTTTGACAGATTCTGTTTTTCATGTGTTGTTTGCTTATTTTGATGAATCTATGGCTAGTAAAATAGTTTATAAACCATAGAGAAGTTGTAATATAGTAGATTTAACACCAATATAAATAAAGAATGATTTCATTACAGTACCTTGAAGTGGTGTTTTGTTTTCTTTCGCTAACGGAGCTCACGAGATTTTCTACTAAGTTTTGTGTTGTGAAGTTTTCAAGTTTTGGGTAAAAGATTTGATGGATTATGGAACAAGGAGTGGAAAGAGACTAAGCTTGGGTATGCCCATGGCACCCCAAGATAATCTAAGGACACCAAAAAGCCAAAGCTTGGGGATGCCCCGGAAGGCATCCCCTCTTTCGTCTACTTCCATCGGTAACTTTACTTGGAGCTATATTTTTATTCACCACATGATATGTGTTTTGCTTGAAGCGTATTGTATGATTTGAGTCTTTGCTATTTAGTTTACCACAATCATCCTTGCTGTACACACCTTTTGAGAGAGACACACACAAATCGGAATTTATTAGAATACTCTATGTGCTTCACTTATATCTTTTGAGCTATATAGTTTTTGTTCTAGTGCTTCACTTATATCTTTTAGAGCACGGTGGTGGATTTGTTTTATAGAAACTATTGATCTCTCATGTGTCACTTATATTATTTTGAGAGTCTTAAAACAGCATGGCAATTTGCTTTAATTATAATATCATGAGAAATTTGATGCTTGATAATTGTTTTGAGATATAAAGGTGGTAATATCATAGTTGTGCTAGTTGAGTAATTGTGAAATTGAGAAATACTTGTGTTGGAGTTTGTGATTCCCGTAGCATGCATGTATGGTGAACCGTTATGTAACGAAGTCGGAGCATGAGGTATTTGTTGATTGTCATCCTTTGTGTGGCGGTCGGGATCGCGCGATGGTTAACTCCTACCAACCCTTCCCCTAGGAGCATGCGTAGTAGTACTTTGCTTCGAGGGCTAATAAATTTTTGCAATAAGTATATGAGTTCTTTATGACTAATGTGAGTCCATGGAATATACGCACACTTATCTTTCCGCAATTTTTTAGCCTCTTCGGTACCGTGCATTGCCCTTTCTCACCTTGAGAGTTGGTGCAAACTTCGCCGGTGCATCCAAACCCCGTGACATGATACGCTCTATCACACATAAACCTCCTTATACCTTCCTCAAAACAGCCACCATACCTACCTATTATGGCATTTCCATAGCCATTCCGAGATATATTGCCATGCAACTTTCCACCGTTTCGTTTATCATGACACGCTCCATCATTGTCATATTGCTTTGCATGATCATGTAGTTGACATCGTATTTGTGGCAAAGCAACCGTTCATAATTCTTTCATACATGCCGCTCTTG
The DNA here is from genome assembly GCF_002575655.3 of Aegilops tauschii subsp. strangulata. Lineage (NCBI taxonomy): Eukaryota > Viridiplantae > Streptophyta > Magnoliopsida > Poales > Poaceae > Aegilops > Aegilops tauschii. The sequence continues at coordinate 363,877,031 of NC_053035.3, read as the reverse complement.
ATTCATTGCATATCCTGGTACACCGCCGGAGGCATTCACATAGATTCATATCTTGTTCTAAGTATTGAGTTGTAATTCATGAGTTGTAAGTAAATAAAAGTGTGATGATCATCATTATTAGAGCATTGTCCCAAGTGAGGAAAGGATGATGGAGACTATGATTCCCCCACAAGTCGGGATGAGACTCCGGACTAAAAAAAGAGGCCATGAAAAAAAGAAAAAAAGGCCCAAATAAGAAAAAATGAGAGAAAAAGACAGAAGGGACAATGTTACTATCCTTTTACCACACTTGTGCTTCAAAGTAGCACCGTGATCTTCATGATAGAGAGTCTTGTTGGGAATCGTAGCATAATTTTAAAATTTTCTTACGCTCACCAAGATGCATCTATGGAGTATACTAGCAACGAGGGGAAAGGAGTGCATCTACATACCCTTGTAGATCGCGAGCGGAAGCGTTCCAATGAACGTGGATGACGGAGTCGTACTCGCCGTGATCCAAATCACCGATGACCGAGTGCCGAACGGACGGCACCTCCGAGTTCAACACACGTACGGTGCAGCGACGTCTCCTCCTTCTTGATCCAGCAAGGGGGAAGGAGAGGTTGATGGAGATCCAACAGCACGACGGCGTGGTGGTGGATGTAGCGAGTCTCGGCAAGGCTTCGCTAAGCTTCTACGAGAGAGAGAGAGGTGTTGCAGGGGAGGAGGGAGGCGCCCAAGGCTGTAGTGTGCTGCCCTCCCTCCCCCCCTTTATATAGGCCCCCTGGGGGGGCGCCGGCCCTGGAGATCAGATCCAAGGGGGGGCGGCGGCCAAGTGGGGGGGGGGAAGGGGTGCCTTGCCCCCCAAGGCAAGGGGGAACTCCCCCCCCCCTAGGGTTCCCAACCCTAGGCGCATGGGGGAGGCCCAAGGGGGGCGCCCCAGCCCACTAGGGGCTGGTTCCCTTCCACCTTCAGCCCACGGGGCCCTCCGGGACAGGTGGCCCCACCCGGTGGACCCCCGGGACCCTTCCGGTGGTCCCGGTACAATACCGATAACCCCCGAAACTTTCCCGGTGGCCGAAACTGGACTTCCTATATATAATTCTTCACCTCCGGACCATTCCGGAACCTCTCGTGACGTCCGGGATCTCATCCGGGACTCCGAACAACTTTCGGGTTTCCGCATACATATATCTCTACAACCCTAGCGTCACCGGACCTTAAGTGTGTAGACCCTACGGGTTCGGGAGACATGCAGACATGACCGAGACGCCTCTCCGGTCAATAACCAATAGCGGGATCTGGATACCCATGTTGGCTCCCACATGCTCCACGACGATCTCATCGGATGAACCACGATGTCGAGGATTCAGTCAATCCCGTATACAATTCCCTTTGTCAATCGGTATGTTACTTGCCCGAGATTCGATCGTCGGTATCCCAATACCTTGTTCAATATCGTTACCGGAAAGTCTCTTTACTCGTACCGCAATGCATGATCCCGTGACTAACGCCTTAGTCACATTGAGCTCATTATGATGATGCATTACCGAGTGGGCCCAGAGATACCTCTCCGTCATACGGAGTGACAAATCCCAGTCTCGATCCGTGCCAACCCAACAGACACTTTCGGAGATACCCGTAGTGCACCTTTATAGTCACCCAGTTACGTTGTGACGTTTGGCACACCCAAAGCACTCCTACAGTATCCGGGAGTTGCACGATCTCATGGTCTAAGGAAAAGATACTTGACATTGGAAAAGCTCTAGCAAACGAAACTACACGATCTTTTATGCTATGCTTAGGATTGGGTCTTGTCCATCACATCATTCTCCTAATGATGTGATCCCATTATCAATGACATCCAATGTCCATAGTCAGGAAACCATGACTATCTGTTGATCAACGAGCTAGTCAACTAGAGGCTTACTAGGGACACGTTGTGGTCTATGTATTCACACATGTATTATGATTTCCGGACAATACAATTATAGCATGAATAATAGACAATTACCATGAACAAAGAAATATAATAATAACCATTTATTATTGCCTCTAGGGCATATTTCCAACAGTCTCCCACTTGCACTAGAGTCAATAATCTAGTTACATTGTGATGAATCGAACACCCATTGCGTCCTGGTGTTGATCATGTTTTGCCCTAGGGAGAGGTTTAGTCAACGGATCTGCTACATTCAGGTCCGTGTGTACTTTACAAATATCTATGTCTCCATTTTGAACACTTTCACGAATGGAGTTGAAGCGACGCTTGATATGCCTGGTCTTCCTGTGAAACCTGGGCTCCTTCGCAAGGGCAATAGCTCCAGTGTTGTCACAGAAGAGAGTCATTGGGCCCGACGCATTGGGAATCACCCCTAGGTCGGTAATGAACTCCTTCATCGAGACTGCTTCCTGTGCTGCCTCTGAGGCTGCCATGTACTCCGCTTCACATGTAGATCCCGCCACGATGCTTTGCTTGCAACTGCACCAGCTTACTGCTCCTCTATTCCAAATATACACGTATCCGGTCTGTGACTTCGAGTCATCCAGATCTGTGTCGAAGCTAGCGTCGACGTAACCCTTTACGACGAGCTCTTCGTCACCTCCATAAACGAGAAACATATCCTTAGTCCTCTTCAGGTACTTTAGGATATTCTTGACCGCTGTCCAGTGTTCCTTGCCGGGATTACTTTGGTACCTTCCTACCAAACTTACGGCAAGGTTTACATCAGGTCTGGTACACAGCATGGCATACATAATAGACCCTATGGCCGAGGCATAGGGGATGACACTCATCTCTTCTATATCTTCTGCCGTGGTCGGGCATTGAGCCGTGCTCAATTGCACACCTTGCAATACAGGCAAGAACCCCTTCTTGGACTGATCCATACTGAACTTCTTCAATATCTTGTCAAGGTATGTACTCTGTGAAAGACCAATGAGGCGTCTTGATCTATCTCTATAGATCTTGATGCCTAATATATAAGCAGCTTCTCCAAGGTCCTTCATTGAAAAACACTTATTCAAATAGGCCTTTATACTTTCCAAGAATTCTATATCATTTCCCATCAATAATATGTCATCCACATATAATATGAGAAATGCTACAGAGCTCCCACTCACTTTCTTGTAAACACTGGCTTCTCCATAAGTCTGTGTAAACCCAAACGCTTTGATCATCTCATCAAAGCGAATGTTCCAACTCCGAGATGCTTGCACCAGCCCATAGATTGAGCGCTGGAGCTTGCACACTTTGTTTGCATTCTTAGGATCGACAAAACCTTCCGGCTGCATCATATACAACTCTTCCTTAAGGAAGCCATTAAGGAATGCCGTTTTGACGTCCATCTGCCATATCTCATAATCATAGTATGCGGCAATTGCTAACATGATTCGGACGGACTTCAGCTTCGCTACGGGTGAGAAAGTCTCATCGTAGTCAACCCCTTGAACTTGTCGATAACCCTTAGCGACAAGTCGAGCTTTTGTAGATGGTCACATTACCATCTGCGTCCGTCTTCTTCTTAAAGATCCATTTGTTTTCTATGGCTCGCCGCTCAACGGGCAAGTCAGTCAAAGTCCATACTTTGTTTTCATACATGGATTCTATCTCGGATTTCATGGCTTCTAGCCATTTGTCGGAATCCGGGCCCGCCATCGCTTCTTCATAGTTCGAAGGTTCACCGTTGTCTAACAACATGATTTCCAGGACAGGGTTGCCGTACCACTCTGGTGCGGAACGTGTCCTTGTGGACCTACGAAGTTCAGTAACTTGATCTGAAGTTTCATGATCATCATCATTAACTTCCTCCCCAGTCGGTGTAGGCACCACAGGAACATTTTCCCGCGCTGCGCTACTTTCCGGTTCGGAAGGGGTGACTATCACCTCATCAAGTTCCACTTTCCTCCCACTCAATTCTTTCGAGAGAAACTCCTTCTCTAGAAAGGACCCGTTCTTGGCAACGAAGATCTTGCCTTCGGATCTGAGGTAGAAGGTATACCCAATAGTTTCCTTAGGGTATCCTATGAAGACGCATTTTTCCGATTTGGGTTCGAGCTTTTCAGGTTGAAGTTTCTTGACATAAGCATCGCATCCCCAAACTTTTAGAAACGACAGCTTAGGTTTCTTCCCAAACCATAATTCATACGGTGTCGTCTCAACGGATTTCGACGGAGCCCTATTTAAAGTGAATGCGGCAGTCTCTAAAGCATAACCCCAAAATGAGAGCGGTAAGTCGGTAAGAGACATCATAGATCGCACCATATCCAATAGAGTGCGATTACGACGTTCGGACACACCATTTCTCTGAGGTGTTCCAGGCGGCGTGAGTTGTGAAACTATTCCACATTTCCTTAAGTGTGTACCAAATTCGTGACTTAAATATTCTCCACCACGATCTGATCGTAAGAATTTTATTTTCCTGTCACGTTGATTCTCAACTTCACTCTGAAATTCCTTGAACTTTTCAAAGGTTTCAGACTTGTGTTTCATTAGGTAGACATACCCGTATCTACTTAAATCATCAGTGAGAGTGAGAACATAACGATATCCTCCGCGAGCCTCAACACTCATTGGACCACACACATCGGTATGTATGATTTCCAATAAGTTGGTTGCTCGCTCCATTGTTCCGGAGAACGGAGTCTTGGTCATCTTACCCATGAGGCATGGTTCGCACGTGTCAAATGATTCGTAATCAAGAGACTCCAAAAGTCCATCTGCATGGAGCTTCTTCATGCGCTTGACACCAATGTGACCAAGGCGGCAGTGCCACAAGTATGTGGGACTATCGTTATCAACTTTACATCTTTTGGTATTCACACTATGAACATGTGTAACATCACGTTCGAGATTCATCAAAAATAAACCATTGACCAGCGGGGCATGACCATAAAACATATCTCTCAAATAAATAGAACAACCATTATTCTCGGATTTAAATGAGTAGCCATCTCGAATTAAACGAGATCCAGACACAATGTTCATGCTCAAAGCTGGCACTAAATAACAATTATTGAGGTTTAAAACTAATCCCGTGGGTAGATGCAGAGGTAGCGTGCCGACGGCGATCACATCGACCTTGGAACCATTCCCGACGCGCATCGTCACCTCGTCCTTTGCCAGTCTCCGTTTATTCCGTAGTTCCTGCTTTGAGTTACAAATATGAGCAACCGCACCGGTATCAAATACCCAGGAGCTACTACGAGTACTGGTAAGGTACACATCAATTACTTGTATATCACATATACCTTGGGTGTTGCCGGCCTTCTTCTTGTCCGCTAAATATTTGGGGCAGTTCCGCTTCTAGTGACCACTTCCCTTGCAATAAAAGCACTCGGTCCCGGGTTTGGGTCCATTCTTTGACTTCTTCCCAGTAACTGGTTTACCGGGCGCGGCAACTCCCTTGCCGTCCTTCTTGAAGTTCTTCTTACCCTTGCCCTTCTTGAACTTGGTGGTTTTATTCACCATCAACACTTGATGTTCTTTTCTGATCTCCCCTTCCGCTGATTTCAGCATTGAATATACCTCGGGAATGGTCTTTTCCATCCCCTGCATATTGTAGTTCATCACAAAGCTCTTGTAGCTTGGTGGAAGCAACTGGAGGATTCTGTCAATGACCGCGTCATCCGGGAGATTAACTCCCAGCTGAGACAAGCGGTTGTGCAACCCAGACATTCTGAGTATGTGCTCACTAACAGAACTGTTCTCCTCCATTTTACAGCTGAAGAACTTGTCGGAGACATCATATCTCTCGACCCGGGCATGAGCTTGAAAAACCAGTTTCAGCTCCTCGAACATCTCATATGCTCCATGTTTCTCAAAACGCTTTTGGAGACCCGGTTCTAAGCTGTAAAGCATGCCGCACTGAACGAGGGAGTAATCATTAGCACGCTGCTGCCAAGCGTTCATAATGTCTTGGTTCTCAGGGATTGGTGCTTCACCTAGAGGTGCTTCTAAGACATAATCTTTCTTGGCTGCTATGAGGATGATCCTCATGTTCTGGACCCAGTCCGTATAGTTGCTGCCATCATCTTTCAGCTTGGTTTTCTCTAGGAACGCGTTGAAATTGAGGACAACGTGGGCCATTTGATCTACAATACATAGTGTAAAGATTTAGACTAAGTTCATGATAATCAAGTTCATATAATCAAATTATTTAATGAACTCCCACTCAGATTGACATCCCTCTAGTCATCTAAGTGAAACATGATCCGACTTCGACTAGGCCGTGTCCGATCATCACGTGAGACGGACTAGTCAAGATCGGTGAACATCTCCATGTTGATCGTATCTTCTATACGACTCATGCTCGACCTTTCGGTCCTCCGTGTTCCGAGGCCATGTCTGTACATGCTAGGCTCGTCAAGTGAACCTAAGTGTATTGCGTGTGTTCCGAGGCCATGTCTGTACATGCTAGGCTCGTCAACACCCGTTGTATTCGAACGTTAGAATCTATCACACCCGATCATCACGTGGTGCTTCGAAACAACGAACCTTCACAACGGTGCACAGTTAGGGTGAACACTTTCTTGAAATTATTATAAGGGATCATCCTACTTGCTACCGTCGTCCTAAGAAAATAAGATGCAAAAACATGATAAACATCACATGCAATCAAATAGTGACATGATATGGCCAATATCATCATGCTCCTTTGATCTCCATCTCCGGGGCACCATGATCATCTTTGTCACCGGCATGACACCATGATCTCCATCATCATGATCTCCATCATTGTGTCTTCATGAAGTCGTCACGCCAACGATTACTTCTACTTCTATGGCTAAGCGTTTAGCAATAAAGTAAAGTAATTTACATGGCGTTTATTTAATGACACGCAGGTCATACAAAATAATAAAGACAACTCCTATGGCTCCTGCCGGTTGTCATACTCATCGACATGCAAGTCGTGATTCCTATTACAAGAATATGATCAATCTCATACATCACATATATCATTCATCACATCTTCTGGCCATATCACATCACATAGCACTTGCTGCAAAAACAAGTTAGACGTCCTCTAATTGTTGTTGCAAGTTTTTACGTGGTTTGTAGGTTTCTAGCAAGAACGTTTCTTACCTACGTATGACCACAACGTGATTTGCCAATTTCTATTTACCCTTCATAAGGACCCTTTTCATCGAATCCGTTCTGACTAAAGTAGGAGAGACAGACACCCGCTAGCCACCTTATGCAACTTGTGCATGTCAGTCGGTGGAACCAGTCTCACGTAAGCGTACGTGTAAGGTCGGTCCGGGCCGCTTCATCCTACAATGCCGCCGAAACAAGAAACGACTAGTAGCGGCAAGAAGAATTGGCAAACTCAACGCCCAAAACTGCTTTGTGTTCTACTCGTGCATAGTAACTACGCATAGGCCTGGCTCATGATGCCACTGTTGGGAATCGTAGCATAATTTTAAAATTTTCCTACGCTCACCAAGATGCATCTATGGAGTATACTAGCAACGAGGGGAAAGGAGTGCATCTACATACCCTTGTAGATCGCGAGCGGAAGCGTTCCAATGAACGTGGATGACGGAGTCGTACTCGCCGTGATCCAAATCGCCGATGACCGAGTGCCGAACGGACGGCACCTCCGCGTTCAACACACGTACGGTGTAGCGACGTCTCCTCCTTCTTGATCCAGCAAGGGGGAAGGAGAGGTTGATGGAGATCCAACAGCACGACGGCGTGGTGGTGGATGTAGCGGGTCTCGGCAGGGCTTCGCTAAGCTTCTACGAGAGAGAGAGAGGTGTTGCAGGGGAGGAGGGAGGCGCCCAAGGCTGTAGTGTGCTGCCCTCCCTCCCCCCCTTTATATAGGCCCCCTGGGGGGGCGCCGGCCCTGGAGATCAGATCCAAGGGGGGGCGGCGGCCAAGTGGGGGGGGGGAGGGGTGCCTTGCCCCCCAAGGCAAGGGGGAACTCCCCCCCTAGGGTTCCCAACCCTAGGCGCATGGGGGGAGGCCCAAGGGGGGCGCCCCAGCCCACTAGGGGCTGGTTCCCTTCCACCTTCAGCCCACGGGCCCTCCGGGACAGGTGGCCCCACCCGATGGACCCCCGGGACCCTTCCGGTGGTCCCGGTACAATACCGATAACCCCCGAAACTTTCCCGGTGGCCGAAACTGGACTTCCTATATATAATTCTTCACCTCCGGACCATTCCGGAACCTCTCGTGACGTCCGGGATCTCATCCAGGACTCCGAACAACTTTCGGGTTTCCGCATACATATATCTCTACAACCCTAGCGTCACCGGACCTTAAGTGTGTAGACCCTACGGGTTCGGGAGACATGCAGACATGACCGAGACGCCTCTCCGGTCAATAACCAACAGCGGGATCTGGATACCCATGTTGGCTCCCACATGCTCCACGATGATCTCATCGGATGAACCACGATGTCGAGGATTCAGTCAATCCCGTATACAATTCCCTTTGTCAATCGGTATGTTACTTGCCCGAGATTCGATCGTCGGTATCCCAATACCTTGTTCAATCTCGTTACCGGCAAGTCTCTTTACTCGTACCGCAATGCATGATCCCGTGACTAACGCCTTAGTCACATTGAGCTCATTATGATGATGCATTACCGAGTGGGCCCAGAGATACCTCTCCGTCATACGGAGTGACAAATCCCAGTCTCGATCCGTGCCAACCCAACAGACACTTTCGGAGATACCCGTAGTGCACCTTTATAGTCACTCAGTTACGTTGTGACGTTTGGCACACCCAAAGCACTCCTACGGTATCCGGGAGTTGCACGATCTCATGGTCTAAGGAAAAGATACTTGACATTGGAAAAGCTCTAGCAAACGAAACTACACGATCTTTTATGCTATGCTTAGGATTGGGTCTTGTCCATCACATCATTCTCCTAATGATGTGATCGCGTTATCAATGACATCCAATGTCCATAGTCAGGAAACCATGACTATCTGTTGATCAACGAGCTAGTCAACTAGAGGCTTACTAGGGACACGTTGTGGTCTATGTATTCACACATGTATTACGTTTTCCGGACAATAAAATTATAGCATGAATAATAGACAATTACCATGAACAAAGAAATATGACAATAACCATTTATTATTGCCTCTAGGGCATATTTCCAACAAGTCTCTCATTTTGTCACTTTCATATACTAGTGGGAAATTTCATTATAGAACTTGGCTTGTATATTCCAATGATGGGCTTCCTCAAATGCCCGAGGTCTTCGTGAGCAAGCAAGTTGGATGCACACCCATTTAGTTTCTTTTGTTTGAGCTTTCATACACTTATAGCTCTAGTGCATCCGTTGCATGGCAATCCCTACTCCTTGCATTGACATCAATTGATGGGCATCTCCATCGCCCGTTGATTAGCCTCGTCGATGTGAGACTTTCTCCTTTTTTGTCTTCCCACATAACCCCTAACATTATACCTTCTTCCACCATAGTGCTATATACATGGCTTGCGCTCATGTATTGCGTAAAAGTTGAAAAGGTTGAAGCGCGTTAAAAAGTATGAACCAATTGCTTGGCTAAAACCGGGGTTGTACATGATATGAATATTTTATGTGGGGAAGATGGAGCATAGCCAGACTATATGATTTTGTAGGGATAACTTGCTTTGGCTATATTATTTTGGTAAGACATAATTGCTTGGTTAGCATGCTTGAAGTATTATTGTTTTTATGTCAACATTAAACTTTTATCCTGAATCATATCGAATCTGAACATTCGTGCCACAATAAGAAGAACTACATTGAAATTATGCTAAGTAGCATTCCACATCAAAAATTCTGTTTTTATCATTTACCTACTCGAGGACGAGCAGGAATTAAGCTTGGGGATGCTTGATACGTCTCCAACGTATCTATAATTTTTTATTGTTCCATGCTATATTATATTCTGTTTTGGATGTTTAATGGGCTTTATTATACACTTTTATATTATTTGTGGGACTAACCTATTAACCGTAGGCCTAGCCCAAATTGCTGTTTTTTTTGCCTATTTCAGTGTTTCGCAGAAGAAGAATATCAAACGAAGTCCAAACGGAATGAAACCTTCGGGAACGTGATTTTCGGAACAAACGTGATCCAGAGGACTTGGAGTCCATGTAAAGAAACCAACAAGGAGAGCACAAGGCAAGGGGCGCGCCTTACCCCCCCCCCCCCCCAGGCGCGCCCTCAAGCCTCATGGGCCCCACGTTGCTCCACCGACGTACTTCTTCCTCCTATGTATACTTACGTACCCCGAAACCAACAAAAGCATCCACAAAAACCTAATTCCAACGCCGCAACCTTCTGTACCCGTGAGATCCCATCTTGGGGCCATTTCCGGCGTCCTGTCGGAGGGGGCATTGATCACGGAGGGCTTCTACATCAACACCATAGCCCCTCCGATGATGTGTGAGTAGTTTACCTCAGACCTTCGGGTCCATAGTTATTAGCTAGATGGCTTCTTCTCTCTTTTTGGATCTCAATACAAAGTTCTCCATGATTCTTGTGGAGATCTATTCGATGTAATCTTCTTTTGCGGTGTGTTTGTCGTGACCGATGAATTGTGGGTTTATGATCAAGTTTATCTATGAACAATATTTGAATCTTCTCTGAATTCTTTTATGTATGATTGGTTATCTTTGCAAGTCTCTTCGAATTATCAGTTTGGTTTGGCCTACTAGATTGGTCTTTCTTGCAATGGGAGAAGTGCTTAGCTTTGGGTTCAATCTTGCGGTGTCCTTTCCCAGTGACAGCAGGGGCAGCAAGGCACGTATTGTATTGTTGCCATCGAGGATAAAAAGATGGGGTTTATATCATATTGCATGAGTTTATCCCTCTACATCATGTCATCCGCTACTGACACTTGAAAAAGCTGCTTTCAAGGTCTCGTCGCTTCGGTGAATCACTTGAGCCCTGAGACATTTTCGGTGCCATGGAGGTTTTGGTCTACTTGTCGCGGACGTGATGCCTATATACATGATCATACCTAGATATTCTAATAACTATGCTCAATTCTATCAATTGCTCGACAGTAATTTGTTCGCCGGCGTAATACTTATGCTCTTGACAGAAGCCACTAGTGAAACCTATGGCCCCCGGGTCTATTTTCCATCATATTAATCTTCCAACACTTAGTTATTTCTATTGCCGTTTATTTTACTTTGCATCTTTATTTACTCTTTACCATAAAAATACCAAAAATATTATCCTATCATATCTATCAGATCTCACTCTCGTAAGTGACCGTGAAGGGATTGACAACCCCTTTATCGCGTTGGTTGCGAGGTTCTCGTTTGTTTGTGTAGGTGCGTGGGACTCGCGCGTGGTCTCCTACTGGATTGATACCTTGGTTCTCAAAAACTGAGGGAAATACTTACACTACTTTACTGCATCACCCTTTCCTCTTCAAGGGAAAACCAACGCAGTGCTCAAAAGGTAGCAATACTTTGCGTTTAGCACGAGGAGAAATTCAATAAGAGAAACGAATGTAATAACCCATTTAACATAGTGCGTCATTGCAAAAGCTGGTACCTTATTAACGAAAACTTGCTTCATGTGAACCCATCATTTCTTCATCAGCAATTGTAGAATGGCAATATTCATTATTAAAAATCAAGACACAAAACATAGACTAAGTAAATTGCATAAATTTTAAAAATAAAAACATAATATACCATTATCACGAAGTGCACTAGGTAGACACGTGGTTAATTTTCTTGTCCATTACTAGCTCCAACAGTGGTGGATCTTCATAGGGGCCAAAGGGGGCTACCCCCCTACTCTATGGCAACTCTTGAGTGTACCCCTAATTATTAGGCTTGAATATCAAAGATTTCTCAGAGTTCATGCATGACTTATCTTCTTCGCCCCCTCAACTCTGATTAGCCCCCTCAACAATCTTCATCAAGCTCCGCCACTGAGCTCCAACTCGTACTGATTCTGTAGTTGATTCCTTGGTGTTGGTATTGTTGAATGCATTCTAGTTGGATGTTATTTGAAATAAAGATTTAATTATACGGGTCCTCATCTTGGATTTCTATTCTTTTCCTGTTAACAACGAAACAAAATTGACTAAAGTAGTACATTTTAACATCAACTAATAATTGACTTCGGCTGATACAAAGGAACTAGGAACACATAAATTAGATTATACAAACTAGAAATTACATGTCCAGCTTATTGTGCACGCACTGCAGATCTGCAATGAGTAGGAGTTGAAGGATTGGAGCACAAGAGGAGGGTGAAGGGGGCTGCTCGAGGCGAGAGTGCCATCCGCCTGGACGCAAGTCCGGTCTGTCCTGGGGATTTGACAATGGCGGTGTAGCTTGTTAACGAGGGTTTTTTCTTCTTCTTTTTTTGATCCAGTTTTTTTTCTTTGATCAAGCGAGACGATCGATGATCTGGGCCAAATCCTATTCAGCGCCTTTAGCGCCCAATACTAGTCATTTCACTAACGGGCGCATACCCCTCATCACGTTTGGGCCGGCCCATTTTCATTTTTCTTCTCTGTTTCTAAAGCGCAAAAAGGTTGTGCAAGAGCGAGAATTCGATCTCACGAGGAGCGTGTTCAGAGCAAGACGAGACAACCACCTGACCACTTCAGTTGTTGTGTTTACTTACATGCTTTTCTTCTTTTGTTCTTTCGTGTCTTTGTTTTCTTTTATATATCCTTTTTTTCTTTTTTCAAGTTCGAGAAACCTTTTTGCTTCATCAATATTTTTTGCAAAATCATATTTTTTTTGTCAAATTCGAAGAACTTTTTTCAAACTCGATGACCTTTTTTCAAATTTGATGAACTTTTTGTTTCAAATTCGGTGAACATTTTGCAAATCCAATGAACTTTTTTCTCAAATCCGGTGAACTTTTTTCAAATTTGATGAACTTTTTGTTTCAAATTTGGTGAACTTTTTCCAAATCCGGTGAACTTTTTGCAAATCCGAAGAACTTTTTTCTCAAATACGGTGAACTTTTTTCAAATTTGATGAACTTTTTTTAAAATTTGATGAACTTTTTTCAAATCCAGTGAACTTTTGTTCAAATCTAATGATTTTTTTTCAAATTCGATGAACTTTTTTCAAATATTGTGGAATTTGTGTCAAAATTGATGAGCTTCTTTTTAGAATTGATGAACTTTTTTAAATTCAGAAACTGCTTTCAAATTCGTAAATTTCAGATCCATTCGTTTTTTCAGTTTTGTGAAGGAAGGAAGGAACGCTAAAAAAGGAACGAAGGAACGAAACGCACAGCTGCGAACGAGGAAAGGAGCGAGCGTGCTAGCTGGGCCGGCCCACGCCAGGCTGCTGCGAGCGCCCGGAAAGAGAACCGGCGCCTAAGGCGCTGAAGAGGAGGTCTCCCAAAACACGGGAGACCCGCGCGTAGGGCGCGGGGTAGGAGGTTGATGCGCACCCAGGCAAATAGTGGGTCGCGGCCCAATTACGGGTTGTCGGCTTCTCCCATTTTTTTCATACTACATTTTAAAAACAAAAAAGGTTTAAAATGGTGATAAAATACTACGGAAATAAAAATAATGTCGGTCCGTATACATTTGTGACCTGTATTTAAAATGTTCTTCGTGTATTTGAAAATTATTCATTGTGTGTTTGAAAAATGCTCACCATGTATGTCAAAAGTGTTACATCGTGTATTAATAAATGTTCATTACTTAAAAAATATTCATCGCATAATACACCTTGGATGCTCTTGAATGACTCCTAACCGTTTAGAGGTTGCACAATCCTCAAGAGTAACAAGTCCAAGTTAGGCTTCGATCAAGTTCTTCGGTGATGCTCAATCACTTAACACTTTAGGATATATTTTTTTCTCACTTAGAATTTCTCTGAAATATGTGGGAGGAAAGGTTGCTTAGACAACACTTGTCTTAATTTTAAAATTATTCATCTCGTATGTGGAAAAATAATTACCACATTTATGTAAAAGATGTTCATCACGCATTTAAAAATGTTCATATATCAAAATAATTATGTAACTAATTATTTATTATATTATAAAAATTGACCGTACACATGTGAATATGTGTTCAGATATCAAAGGAAAAAATATTCAAATTTAGCACAAATACACATTAAAACAATAAATAAAGAATCAAAACTAAAAATATAAAGAAGAATAAATGACAGAAAAAAGGAAAGAAAAGGAAGGGACATGGCCTAAGCTGGCTAAAAAACTAGAAGAAACCTTGAAAAAACCCCACGCTGGCCCAACAGCACCAAGAGGGGAATGTGGGTAATAAGAGTTTTTCAAAATATGGTGTGGGGACGGAAAACCTAAACCCTTAGTCAACCGTACAAGTGGGCTGGCCATATGCATGTTTCTATCTTTTATTTTCCTTTAATTATTTCATTGTTTTATTCTTTTGCTTTTTCCTCGTCCTTTATTTGTGGAAAAGGCACAACGCCAAATGTATTACATAAATAAGCCCTTATAAGAATAAAAAATTACGTGCAAGTCCTTGAAGACAACAACACCATCTTCTTTCTGCCTCCCTCGACACATCACTGTGAGCAATGCTCATTACCGCTTCTTGGCCTACATCTTATTAGAGAAGCCTTGTTGAAATCCATGAGCTTGTAGATGCAACGATAAAAGGGGAAGCCGTCGATGTTGACCAGGAGACACCAACGACCACAATATGGAAAGATCGCCATCTCAGAAGCTGTCGCCGAGAAGGGCTAGAGGATAATCCCAACTCTGCACAGGCAGAGTAGGGGGACACAAACTCCCCCGACGGAGTCGTATCTGGCTGAGCATCAATACACATAGTTGAAACTAGAGAACAACATCATGTTGCAACGCTAACCCCTTTGGAGCACGCCGCCACCACGAATAAATGCTAATCACGTTAGGCCGAATGCCCGACAGTCGACACCATCCTTTGTCTTGTCGATGCCCATCGGAGGAAGGTCACCAACATGGGGAAAGCCGAGGAACCAACATTACCATCACGTCGTTGTCCCAACTTCACCGACAACGAAGAAATCGAGTGCTCTATAGGAGACGGACCAGACACATAGATCTGGGGTTCCCACGCCCTCCCGCCACTGTACGTGCCAGTGGTTCGAGGGAAAAAATTAGTCGTCTCCTATTTTCCAAACTATAGAAAAATGATTCGCTCGCGATGGGAGCTCTCTAATAGTATTTTCCTTGCCTTTCATTTCATTTTGAAGTTTTTCCTTTTTTTGTTTTATTTCTTTTTTCCATTTATGATTTTTTTTATTTCTAGATGACTAGATGAACACTCTTTTTGAAAGTATATGAACATACATTATTGTCTCAGCTAAGAGGCAAGGTGTCTTTCAGTGGAGATGGATCCTCCACTGATGCTTAGTCACTGACAGGCGCCAAAATCATCAGTGGAGGGGTTTAACCACCCATTTGTGGTGGATAAATATGTGGCAGTTACTTTAGGCTGACATTATGTGTGCCTCATCAAGATGGATTATTCTCTGAATGGGAGGCGACTTTTCCATCGACATCAAGATGTCTATAATTGTGTGTGACTGTGAAGGTGTATACGTCTACTTGGCATTTCTAAATAATGATGTGTTTGTGTGGATAAGCAAGAACAAGGATATACCAACTACCAAGCATGAAAAAAGAGTGCATAAATGCCTTGTAGACAGTAGTTGTGGTCGTATCTATGTTAACAACACGTTTTATGACCACAAACTATAAGGTCCTATATGGATTAACTGCATCAATTGTTTCAGAAATTCGCAGGGGCACGCATGTCCGGGGTACGTATGCAGCAACCACCCACTTGCTTCAAGATTGATGCACTAGTTATGCAACTAACTCTTAACCGTTTCACTGGGGTCTATGCATGCCAGCATTTGGCAGAGTTGCATGCATCGCCCTCTCCCACCTCTCGTGTTTTTCCCTTTTTATTTTAAAATTTGAATCTATTTTATATTTTAAATCGGAAGTCCAAATTAAGTTTCGTTCGTATATTCGTCTTCGCTGCAACGAATACTTTCTAATAAGACCAATTTTGAATACATTTAGACGCCTTTTTTTAATCAAGTTTCAAATATTAAAACTTGATAGTCGTAATATCAAGTTTTACAAAGTTGCACCAAGATTCACTAAGTTTCACTGAGTATTATTTACTTTTTTGAAACCTATTGATTTTAAACTTGTTGATGTTTTGGAACCTTGCCAAAATGTTGGAGCTCCACAAGGTTTAAGTTTCAATTCTAAAACTTACTGATTTTATTGTTAATATCTATGAAGTTTCGTCAGTTGAAACTTCAATTTTTTTTTTAAATCTGTCAAAATGTATTTGAAATTGCTCTTATTTGAAAGCCCTCGTCACAAGGAACACGAGTATGCAAACGGAATATAAATTGGACTTTCTATTCAGAAGATATAATTGATTCAAATTTACAAATCAAAGCCCTCGTTGCAAGGAACACAAATATGCAAATGAAATATAAATTTACAAGTCACTAGCAAACTTGCCCATGCGTTCCACCGGGAGCATGGCCGTGGTGTCCATCTAATCACAACGCGTCTGAACGTGGTCAATTCTAAGGCGATAAGCTCGGCCACCACATGGCACACGAATCGTTGATCTGTGCTAGCCTAAGGGAATGTTTAAAACTTTAGCAACTAATCACGTTGAGTTCGATGTTAGGGCTGCCATCCATGAGCTAGTACCTGTACTTGGTCCATCCATCGTTCTTCATACTTTCATGCTTTGTTGACTTGTAATGTTGTAGACTTGTATTATGGGCGGGGGCCGGGTCATGCATGTGTTCTCGCATGCTTCCTTATGGTCTGACCACTGCCATGTGGCCAACCTTCTACCATACCACACATGCACACACCTCGAGGCCCAAAGGCTAATCTCGAATCTTCGCCTCCAACTTTTTGGCTTGGCTTCTCCTACATTCGCCCTCCTCGACGTGAATAAAACCAAAGCCCAAATCTGTCTTTTAACCCATCTGAGCCTTCTCGAGCCACTCGACCCGTTGGCAAGGAAGCCTAGCGGCACATATCTCCACAGTTCAAACTTCAGACTTGAGATGTCTGACAGAGAGCATCTGTCTTACCAAGATGAAACAGGGAGATAAAACCAACCTAAGCATGTATTCTTACTAAGAGCAAAGAAGGGATATCATTTTTCCCGTTGAAGAGAAGGGGACATCGTTTTTTCTCTTGGGATATCATTTTTTCCTTGGAAGAAAAGGGGATATCATTTTTTCGCTCCTATAAAGAACAAGGGATATCGTTTATAACTACGAAGATGTATTGTTGAAATGATACTTAAACACTACAAATTGATATAGGTGAGTTAGTTATTCGAGTATTGGCCCAGCAAAGGAGAACCTTTAGAACAGCTACAGGTCTATTAAAGCTGAATTTTAACACCACAAATAAGATTCATGTTGCTTTTTTCTCGCAATCCATGTATTACAACTTCTTTTGGTCGTAATAATAGGAAGCATAAGCACAGATAGATAAAAGAGTACTTCCTTCTTTCAACTAATTATAACTTAGCGACTCAAATCCATTTGATGAGATTTTTTTTTCATTCAGTTCTATAGCGTACCATAAATATCAGTATATTCATCATCACAAATCAAGTCCAAATTATAACTCTATCTGCAACAGCTGAAAGCATGGTGGATGCACATCTCCTTCACATATGCATCCTAAATCTTAATAGGTTTTAGGAATATAAAAGTTACAAAATCAGAGAGTGAAATTTGATGGCCTACATAATTGGGAGATTAAAAGAAATTTAAATTCAACATTAAATATTTCAGATTCCCACACACCAAATACTCCATATTCCAAAATTCCCTAGAGATCAACCACAAAAATTGATTGTTGTCTTTAATTCTTCCCCTGAAGCAAATCAAGATAAACAAAGAAATAAACACATGCTCGCGTTTGAGGGTGTATACAAGTAGCATCAGCTCAACATGCAGGAAGCATGGCTAATACTCGAAAATTAACATTTGTTATCACCTATTTTGCCACACTTGCTTGTGTTGAATATATGGTTTGTGCATGTATATTGTATAGTCCGGCCCACCTCCTAGTCATTGTATAGTTGAGGTCGTGGCCCACCTTGTACTCCATATATACGTGCGCTATGCACCGATCAATACATCGAGTAGCATTGCCAAAATATTCGTTTCCAACATGGTATCATACCTACGATCCTAACCCTAACCCTTGCCGCCGCCGCGATCCCATCGCCGCTGCCGCCGCCGCGTCTCCTCGCCGCCGCGCCGCCGCCCCTTGTGTGCCACCGCCGCCTCGCGCTTCCGCCCGCACCCCGCAGCGCCGCCACCCGCCGCGCCGCCATCCCCCTCGCCGCGCTGCTTCACCACGCGCCGCCGCACCCCCCCTCTCGGCTATGGCCTCCCCCGGTTCCACCGGTACCACCCGCAGCCGCCGCACCAACCCCTTCGAAGGCCCCGATCCCGTCGTCATCCGCGATCTCAATATCCTCGCTCGGGTTCCCGTCGTCCTCGACCACCTCACCTCCACCTACTATGCCTGGAAGACGTACTTCTCCCTTGTGTTCCGTGAGTACAATCTTCGGGATCACATCGATGGCTCCGTGGACTCCCGCTTCATGGAGGACGATGAGGAGTGGACGTCCATCGACGCCACTCTCATCCGCTGGTTCTACACCACCATCTTGAAGGACCTCTTCCACACGGTGGTCTCCGCCGATGATGACGCTCACGCCGTTTGGACTAAGCTCAACGGCCTCTTCACCGACAACGCGCTCCAACGCAAGGTTTTCTTGCACGGCGAGTTTTTTGGGTGCCAGCGGCTTGACTCGTCTGTTGACGATTATTGCATGCGCCTCAAGAAGCTTGTTGACGAGCTCCGTGACCTCGGCGAGAAGGTCTCCGACGAGCTTCTCCTCAGCACTCTCATCGCCGGCCTGAACGAAGACTTCGGGAACGCCGCCTCCAACATCCCTCTCATCACCAACCCGACCTTCCCCAAGATCGTCGCGTACCTGAAGCTGGAGGAGAGGAGGATGCGGATGTCGCGCACCCGGGGCACCCATACGGCTCTCACCGCCGGCACCCGCGGCGGTGCGCCGCCCACCGCCCCGGCTCCCCCGCTGCGGCCTGCCCCGGGCCCCTTCCAGGCACAGCCGCCGCCTGGGTTCCCCTACCCGGTGCCGCCGTAGGCCCCTCCGCCGCCCCCCGCCGAGCAGCAGCAGCGTCGGGGCGGGCGTCGCAGCCGAGGTGGCTGCAAGCAGCAGCAGCCGCCGCCGGCTGCCCACGGTGGGGCGCCGCGCCAGCCGTAGCAACAGCTCCTGCCGGCGCCCTGGCAGGCCGGCTAGAACCCCTGGACGGGGGTTGTTCACGCGTACTCCATGCCCATACCGCTCCCCCCGTCCCCGGTTTTTTTGGCGCCCGCCCGGCCCCTCATCAGGCTCTGTATGCGGCCCCTCAGTCGTATCCGCCGACGCCGCTCTACGGCCCCTCGGCGGCCTATGGGCTGCCTTCGGCCGGTGGGTTCGCGGCGCCGCTGCCGTCGGCCCCGGCCCTCCCGCCGGCGCCTTGGGACCCCGCGCTGCTAGCGGCCCTCCACACCGCCCCCATGCCACAGCAGTACACTGGCGGTGGCGACTGGTATATGGACACCGCAGCCACGGCTCACATGGCCGCCAACCCCGGTAACCTTCTTACCGCTCACCCCGTTCACACCGCTGCTCGCATTACTGTGGGCGACAGTTCCTCCATGCCTATCACTCATGTCGGCCATGCTGCTTTTCCTTCTAACTCCATGCCATTATATCTTTCTAACGTACTCGTTTCACCTGACATCATTAAAAATCTAGTTTCCGTTCGTTCTCTTACACGTGAAAATCCTGTCACCGTTGAATTTGACATGTTTGGCTTTTCTGTTAAGGATGCCCGTACCCGGATGGTGCTCCACCGATGTGACAGCCCCGACGAGCTTTACCCGGCCCACTCATCCACATCATCCGTTGCTGCACCCATGGCGCTTTTCGCCGGAGTGGACCTTTGGCATGCTCGTCTCGGTCATCCCAACACCGCCACCCTTCGTCATATTCTTCGCAGTTTTTCTTTCACGTGTAATAAGATCGACGATCACACTTGTCATGCTTGTCGTCTCGACAAACATGTTCGTCTACCCTTTAGCACTTCCTCGCATGTTGCATCATACCCATTTGAGTTAATTCATAGTGATGTTTGGACCTCTCCTGTTGCAAGTAACACGGACTATCTTTATTATCTTGTTATACTTGATGATTTTTCGCACTATGTGTGGACCTTCCCGTTGCAGCGAAAGTTGAATTTTGTTGCCACTCTCACCGCATTCTACTCCTATGTCTCCATGCAGTTTGGTCGCCCCATTCATGCGTTGCAAACAGACAACGGGAAGGAGTTCGATAATCTTGTGATTCGCAACCTTCTCGCCACACACGGCACGATTTTTCGTCTCACTTGCCCGTACACTTCGCAACAAAATGGCCGCGCTGAGCGCGTGCTTCGCACTCTTAATGACTGCGTTCACACCCTCCTCTTTCACGCCAATGTGCCACCACGTTTCTGGCCCGACGCGCTCACCACCGCATCACTACTCCTCAACATCCGTCCCTGTCGCACTCGCGGGAATTTTGCTCCTCATCATCTTTTGTTCGGCACGCCACCTTCCTACACCGAGCTCCGCATCTTCGGTTGCCTGTGCTACCCTAGCATCGCTTCCACTACTCCTCATAAGCTCGCACCACGGTCCGTGACATGTATTTTTCTTGGCCATCCCCCCAACACCAAAGGCTACCGCTGCTATGATCCTATCTCACATCGGGTGATCACCTCCCGACACGTTTACTTTGATGAGATGGTTTTTCCGTTTCAGCAGGTACCTTCGGATGTTGCGGCCTTGCCCGCTCCCGGTGACGGCCGCTCGCGAGCTTCTCTCGGTCCGCCTCCCGGCTTTGAGGGTGCCCCCCGCACCACGGGTCGAGTTCCTCCCCGGCTGCCTGCCTTAGGGGCTGCACCCCTCCCGACGCCCGCGACGCCCCTTGCGCCGCCATCGGCCTCCCCGGCTGCCACGCGGGCCTCCTCGGTGCCCCCCGCACCCTCGCCTGCGGCCTCGCCCGCGACCACACCCGCGGCGGTTTCGCCCGCAGCCTCGCCCGCGGCCTTGCCCGCGGCATCGGCGGTGGCGGGCTCTTCTTCATCTTCTCCCGTCGCCCCCCCCCCCCCCCGACTCGCTGCCCCGCCCGATGACTCGCTCTTGGGCTGGCACCTTACGCCCGAGTACGCGGTACACCAGCGATGAGTATCTTCTCGCTGCTTCCGTCTCCGAGCCGTCCCCTCTCCCATCGTCAGCTCGAGCCGCCCTTCGGGATCCTCATTGGCTCGCTGCGATGCAGGAAGAGTTCGACGCGCTCCAACGGAACCGTACCTGGCAGCTTGTCCCTCGGCCGCCTCGTGCCAACATCATCACGGGCAAGTGAGTCTTTCGGCACAAGACTCGTTCGGATGGCACTCTCGAGCGCTACAAAGCTCGCTGGGTGGTTCGCGGCTTTCGGCAATGTGCGGGCGTGGACTTCACCGACACTTTTGCCCCGGTTGTTAAACCGGGCACGATCCGCACCGTGCTTCAGCTGGCCGTCTCCCGAGCTTGGCATGTGCATCAGTTGGACGTCTCCAACGCCTTCTTGCACGGCCACCTCGCCGAGCAGGTGTTCTGTGAGCATCCCACCGGCTTCGTCGACGCCACACATCCGGACCATGTGTGCTTGCTCTCCCGTTCTCTTTACGGGTTGAAGCAGGCGCCTCGGGCCTGGTACCAGCGCATCGCTGCCTTCCTGCAGACGTTCGGATTTACATCGACTCGCTCCGACGCGTCCCTCTTCGTGTACCATCACGGGGTTGACACGACCTACTTGTTGCTCTATGTCGACGACATCATCCTGACGGCATCCACTGTCGCGCTCCTTCAGCGGCTTACCGCTCGCCTTCGCAATGAGTCTGCCCTGAAGGACTTGGGGCCCCTCCACTACTTCCTCGGCATTGAGGTAGTTCGACGGCCAGATGGGTTCTTTTTGCACCAGCAGCGTTACGCCCATGAGCTTCTCGATCATGCTGGCATGCTTAACTGCAAGTCCGCTCCCACGCCTGTTGACACCAAGGCCAAGGTTTCAGCTCTGGAGGGCTCTCCCGCATCCGACAAAGCCTTCTATCGCTCCATTGTGGGTGCTTTGCAGTACCTTACTCTGACGCGCCCCGACTTGCAGTATGCCGTTCAGCAGGTCTGTCTCCACATGCATGCTCCGCGTGACTCTTACTGGACCTTGGTGAAGTGTATCCTCCGTTACATACGCGGCACCCCGTCCATGGGACTTACACTGACGGCCTCCGCCTCCACCGACCTCGTCGCCTACTCTGATGCGGACTGGGCTGGCTGCCCGGACACACGGCACTCCACTTCGGAGTACTGTGTCTACCTTGGGCCGTCTCTGATCTCTTGGTCTTCCAAGCGACAGCCCACAGTCTCCCGCTCGAGTGCCGAGGCAGAGTATCGGGCAGTGTCTAACGCCGTTGCCGAATGCTCTTGGCTTCGTCAGCTGTTCCAGGAGTTGCTTTGTGATGTTCACAAGGCCACGCTCGTCTACTGCAACAACGTCTCCGTCGTGTACCTCTCCACCAACCCGGTAAGCACATTGAGCTCGACATACACTTTGTTTGCGAGCAGGTGGCCCTTGGGCGCATCTGGGTCCTCCACGTCCCGACGGCGCAACAGTGTGCCGATGTTATGACAAAAGGACTGCCTACTTTTGTTTTCGAGGAGTTTAGGTCCAGTCTTTGCGTCTCCGGCGACGCTTCGACTGCGGGGGAGGGGGGTGTTGAATATATGGTTTGTGCATGTATATTGTATAGTCCGGCCCACCTCCTAGTCATTGTATAGTTGAGGTTGTGGCCCACCTTGTACTCCATATATACGTGCGCTATGCACCGATCAATACATCGAGTAGCATTGTCAAAATATTCGTTTCCAACAGCTTGGTCTAGTAGGAGAGGGTAAACTGAATGAAGCAGGGCACCTCTTGTGGCCGGCCGAGCACAGCAGGTGAGATCCACGGGTCGGCCAGCAGATTCGCGAGCGCCTGCGCTGCTCTGCTTGCATGGCGCACGATGCTCTCCAACAGCGAGTCGACCACAGCGCCGCTGCCCGCGGACACGATGACCGGACGCAGAGCAGCGCGGCAACACGCAGGTCGGACCCCAGCCACACCTCGTGGCTCGCATACAACAGGGCGTACATGAGTGACTTGTAGAGCAAGAGCACCCCCTGGTTTCCACGTCTGCGGCATCTGCTCCACCACACACGCGGCAGACGGCGTCGATTTCTCTGGAGTCTCCTTGGTATTGTTGCTGGCGAGACAGAGCGTTTGGCGGCCACGGCGACGGACAGTGTGGAGATGCCGTGGGGATCGCGGTGGGGCATGGGGCGCGAGATGGTGCTACGAAAATCGAAGGCGGAGGAGAGTGTGTGTGGGAGAGAACGACGAAGGCCATGTTTGGATACTCTAACTTAGCTAGAGGTTAGAGTTAGTTTTTAACTCATGACTGACCCTGAACTTAGTCTAGCCAAAGAGATGTTTTGATGACAGGGTTAGATTGACAATAAATGCACTAGGAGAACTAGCTCCAATTAGCGTCTCTTAGGTGGGATATTTTTTTTGGATGGGTTAGATGCAACTAGCTCCTCATGTTTGGATACTTTAGGGCTATTTGAGCCCAAACTAGCTCAAACTAGCTCTAATCCATGGATCCAAACAGGGCCGAAGGCCGTCGCCGACGGGGAAGTCAGACATTTATTGAGAGCGGTGATCTATGCTCTCTCCCCTGACGGCGTTTGTCTCTATGCCGGAGGACATCGCCACTTGGGACGCTGAGACGAGGCATCGTCGCCATACATCCTGCTTCGCCTCCAATCACCATCACGCTCCTACCCGGCAGCAGCGCTCCGACGCCACCCAATGCAGGAGTTCCTCCTTCGAGCGCCTCCTCGTGAAAAGACCTGGTGGCCACACCACACCCGTGGATCCACTGCATCCATCTCTCTTATCTATCATCGCCCCGCAGGACGCCTAGCCGGCTGGCATCGCTTGGCGCCCGGGGTGGAGGCCCTCATGCTCATGTGTCTAGGTTTCAGGGAGCGCGGGGACCAAGGGGTGAAGAGAGGAGGGCTGGCGGGGAGGAATTTGAGAGGGGTTCTGGAAGACTCAGTTTCTTTCAGGAGAGGAGAACATCCAGACTTTCGGCACAGGCGCAGGGTGGTTGAGGACGGCCTGTTTCAGTCTCAGTCCTACGTTTCAGATCCAACGATGTAGATGGCGCAAAGGCAGGCACACCATCATCATCAACTCACATTTTTATAGAAGTAGAGAAAATAAAGAAAAAAATATGTTTCCCCTCAAAAAACAACTACATATGAACCATGCACTCTCTACCAAAAGTTGCATAAAGCAATTAAGCCCTAAACACATGTGGCGATGTGTACAATTGTGAATCACAATGCAAGCGAGTGACTACAGATCTGCGCGGCCACATGCCACAAATCCTCTTCCTCAATTGTTCTCAAATTTTCTTAGAAACAACAAGTACACGCATACACCCGCCGCTGCCGCATGCACTCTACCACCACGTCTACTGAATATGACTATTGGAGTGGCTAAGTCTACTGCGGGGGTTCCGTTGTGAACAGTGGTGAACGAAAGTTGAGGTAGGGCGGGCTCTGGCCACTCGCCATCGGCAACGTCGCCCGCCTTGCACCCTGCTTGCACCGGAGAGATCAAGGTAGGGCGGCCGCCAAACCTTGCCCAACGAGGTCCTCCGCCACTGGTTGTGAATGCGCGCGCGCGCACGTAGGCACACATGTGGTGCGAAACCTTGGTACTACAACCGTCCCACCAACGGACTAATTAATTATTGGTTTTCAGTCACTTTCAACTATGCCTTCAAATAATATAGGACATACTTTCTTCCTTCGAGAATGAATATCAATATGGAGCGTACAACGGAGAAGAGAACGTGCATGTAAATCGCTATACATGCCTTTAAGTTCATTTAAGTTTAGTACTCCTCGTGTTGACCATGCTTAACTACCAACTATATATGCTTAACGACCAACTATACGTGTCGTAAAGTGCATATAGTGGTCCGGCTCCAGGGAGTTTGGTATTTTTTCCAGCGAAAATACATTTTCTATATCTTAAAAAATCTGAAAAAGTACATACAAAACTATATAGTATTGCATAGTATATACGCACGAAATTTCATGAACACATATGTTCACTTTTTTTTGAGAAATATATATGTTCATATGTGATGTACACAAAAATGATAAATGCATATATCAAAATGGGCCTTTTTCTTTGTTGTATTTGGGTCAGACTTTTGGTTTTTTTGTGTAGCCTGCAAATCATCATATTATTTAATGAAACTTTACATATACTTAGAGAGCATGTATATGTATTTGTAGATTTTTTTTGATATTTTTGGAAACTTCTAAAAAAATTAAAGGCTCCATGGAGCCCATGCTATAAAACGCCGCTCTCCTATATGTATGTCCACAAATAAATGGCCGGCGCTTTCTTTCTAATAATGATTACTGGTGGAAGTTACAACAGATAACATTCGTCTAAATCGTGTACAGGCCTTTAAATCCATTTATGTTGCCACAGTACTTCCTCTGGTCCTTTTTAGTTCGCATATAATATTTGCCTGAAGTCAAACCTCGTAAACTTTGACCAAGTTTATAGAATAAAATACCAACATTCAGAATGTGAACTCTACAACATTAGATGCATCGTGACTTTAGTTTTCATATTGTATAAATTTAGCATTGTAGATGTTAATATTTTTTCATATAAATATAGCCAAACTTTACGAAGTTTGACTTCAGACAATTCTTATATGCAGAGTAAAAAGGGCCGGAGGGAGTACTACTCCTCGTGTTGCCTATGCGTAACTACTATATATACATGTGTGACACTATGTTGTGAGACCTCGCAGTTGCATAGTAAGACACTAGGGCGACTGTGAATCCTCTTGTAAGCATTCTCGTCCCTGATGCATATGGTGCTTAAGTGCATGAAACAGTTATAACCTTCGAGTTCAGGTATGCTCCTTCTTTTACTTAGTCACATTGATTTTCATTTTTTTCAGCTGCTTAGATAGTTGAAACAAATTGTTATCGGATGGTGTTGTAAAACGTCAACCCATCGACTCCATTTACATTTTGATTAATCTGTTACCTTTTCTTATAAAGAGCACTTTTATTGACTCATAACCATACCAAAGTGATACAATCATAAGGAGTTCACACACACCAGGCTTTGCATAATTGAGACACACATAGCTGATAAGGCACACAATCATAAAAATAGAAGGTGAAAAAAAATCATGACTAGACTAATCGGCTGTGAAGGTGAAGGACGGATCTGCAGACTATGTACACCGCCATCCATGTTGGGAGGAACTTCCTTAGCCATCTGCTCCATATGCACAAACGATATCATACTTAGTTGCATTGTTATGTTAAATATACAAGTTCTGCTCGGTGACCGTTGCCAAATCAAGAGTATGAGTATGTCCAACTATTGAGAAATAAGTTTGTCCTAAACATCAAATTCTTAAACTTCCCATAGTAAAATTTGAACTTACTAAACAACATCATCTACAAATTCGACAAGATATGAATACATTGCTCTCGTGTTATTTGTATAGAGGACAAATGTTGTGTTTTTCCCGCTAAAAACATATTTAGTCTCTTAATCGCTAGCCTCCACCATGTTCACTACTTCTTTAATTTCTAAAACTCGACTGGCGCAAAACCACACAAATAATTAGGTTAAGATTTGGAGGTTGGTCTTGTCTTGAAAGGTTCCGGGAATAATGTGATAGTTCATATGTGTGAAGGATTAATGTTATAAAGTGAGAATCAACAAAAATCATGAACTGAAATGGTTATTCATGTTCTATACAAAAGAATATAAATGATAAAGGGATCTCTTGTCATTTTATACAGGACACATATACTCGTATTAATATGAATTTTGGAAGTTGTTATTTCTTACAATATTCAAAATCCATGCACGAATGTGTTTCACATTTTTTGCAAGTACCAAAAGTGAAAAAATGCCATTCTAAACCAGGCTAAGGTCCAGATTAAACAATTATAGGAGTTTTAGTGTTGAAGACACTTAATTTCGTACTCTACGGTTCAAGTCGGATTAATCAATGCCGTTCATGGAGTTCAAATAGTCACTAATCAACTATTAATAAGCTTACAATCAGATTTTTTAGGTAATTGTAGTGGCGAGTATAGCTATGGTTTTCGTTTCATTGTGCACAAAATTTAGGCTTCGTAGTGTCTAACTTTGACCATACTCCCTTTGTTTCTCTTTATTTCGCATATAAACTTTGTCTTAAGTCAATCTTCATAAAGTTTAACCAAGTTTGTAGGAAAAAGATCAGCATTCAAAATACCAAATCAATAGCATTATATGCATCCTGGAATTAATTTTCATATAGTATAACTTTAGTATCGTAGAAGTAGATTTTTTTTAATATTTTGATCCAACTTTACAAAGTTGACTTCAGACAAACCTTATATGCATAGTAAAAAAATGGGTGAGTACTAATTTATGGGATCCCACCATAGAATCGTAACTCTCATGCTCCGGTGAAGCCTAATGTGTCGTGCAGGTAGATGTCTATAAATACAAAGTTACCCCATGAGATCTAGCATGTGTATTTTAATCCGATGAGGTGTCAGTGACCAATGACATATTCAACCATATAAAAGGAAATTATCACAATAATTTAATTATCTCTTTGTAATTTAATGGTGATTTCTATGTCGACTTCCATATATTGTACTCACACCTTGCCAGAATTATAGTGCAAATACTTTTCAAAAGTCAAACTTGTAAAGTTTGGCTAATTTTGGAGAAAACAACATGAGCATTTACAATATCGAATATAAACAACATGAAAACATATTTCATGATGAATCTAATGTATTGTTTTAGTATTGTAAATGCTCATGATTTTTTCTACAAACTTGGTCAAAGGTTATAGACTTTTAAAACATAGTATATATATGCACTATATGTTGGTAAGGAGGGAAAACACATTTTATATACTGAGTGCTGCTTTTTTTTTCTCTCGGCATGTTCATGTGGAATAATAATTTTGTAGTATTCTTACATTTATATTCAAAAGAGAACTATTTTTTGTCCAGTTAATTAGAACACATCTATTATCTTTAATTCTTCATTGGTTAGAAAAAGTAAACCCTTTGATTTCTACTCAATATAGAATGTATATTTTTTAAGGGACTATTGGGGTTCATGACTAACTTTGCCACAACTAAACTTAGGCAAACCGTGTCTGCCACAAAAAGTGTGGCAAACAAAATGGCCACCACAAGTATGATAAGATTTGGCAAAAAAAACTAAGAGCATGTTTGGTTGGCCTCCCCACTTTGCCAATTTTTGTGCCACAATTATGGCACGCAACAGTTTTTATGGTGACCAAATTGATCGTGTCACTTGTGGCAAAAGTTGGCTAGCAACTAGGCCTATAACAAGTGGGCCATGTGACTAAGAAAGTGTGGCATGCCACAACTATGGCTTCAACTAAACATTTGCCACGCTTGCGATAGAAAAGTGTGGCAAAGTGTGGATACCGACCAAACATGCCCTAAGCCGATGAGATACGAATCATATAGCTAGGAAATGACAAGTAACTGGCAAGAAATGTGGCCACTCATTAAGAAAAAAAATCCTATCTCATTAGCAACGTTCAAAGGTTTGAATTACTTTGGTCATCTGAGTTCATTATATGCACGTAAAGGTATGCAGTGTATCTTTATCTTAATGGAAGAACAATAAGTAGAAATGATTTCCAAACCATCTTCATATTATTGCAGTGAAAATCATATTGCCAAGACCGTCGGTGACATACTTGCGGACTATTGTAGCATGGACTTGGAAAGTAGTGACTTGTGGCTGGCCATAGCTATTTTGTCCATCATTGTAGCACTCACCGGCATTGCAAGATGAAGACTCACCTTTAATCCAGTTTGCACAAAATCGCTCCCCCCCTATGATGAATAGTATTACTCTCCTAGGACAATTGCCTAAGCTTTTGATGAGGGGTATTCAAGCTACGATCCATGATCTATATACAAGTTTTGGTAGTGTGTTCACAGTTAATTTGTTTGGACACAAGATAACCTTCTTGATTGGACCCGAGGTGTCCGCTCATTTCTTCCAAGCACTTGAATCAGAGATCAGCCAAGGTAATTTTTATGAGTTCACCGTGCCGATGTTTGGTCAAGAGGTTGGCTTTGGTGTTGACAGCGCCACATGAAGTGAACAGAGCCGCTTCTCCGTCGATGCTCTAAGGCCATCCAAGTTGAGGAACCATGTTGATCCCATGCTTCAAGAAGTGGAGGTATGTATATACCTCTCAGCCAAAGTGAGTTTATACAATTGCACAATGCAATTAACTTACGATGTTATCATGCGTTTATATATGTTTACACAGGGGTACTTTGCAAAATGGGGACAAGAGGGCATAATAGATCTAAAGCATGAGCTGAGTCAAGTATTATTGTTGATCTCGGGTCGGTGCCTAATAGGAAAAGAGATTCGGGAGAAGATGTTGGATGAGTTCTACGCATTGTTTCATGATGTTGAAAACGGCCTTAACTTGATCAATCTCGCATTCCCATATATCCCAACCACGATAAACCGCCGCCGCGACCGAGCACGTAGCAAGCTCGTAGAAATGCTCTCTGAAATCGTGAGGTCACGTATGAGCCACGACCAAACTGAAGAGGATGCATTACAAAATCTGATTCATTCCAAGTACAAAGATGGGCACTCCATGACCGAATCAGAGGTCACTGGGCTAATGGTTGCTTTGGTCTTTGTTGGAAAGCACACGAGCTCTCAATCTTGTGCCTGGACAGGAGCTTACCTTCTCAATGACATAAAGTGCTTGGTCGCAGTCATCGAGGAGCAAAAGCAAATCATCAAGAAACACGGGGACCAGATCGACTACGGTGTCTTGCTGGAGATGGATACCCTGCATGGGTGCATCAAAGAGGCGCTACGGTTGCACCCTACGACACCAATGCTAATTCGCAAGGCACATAAGCACTTCACGGTGTGGACTAAAGAAGGCAATGAATATAACATCCCAGCAGGGCACACACTTGTGAGCCCTAAAATATTCAACAACAACATTCCTAGTATTTATAAGGATCCTAGGGTATATGATCCAGAGCGGTTTGGTTCTCAAAGAAAGGAGGACAAGGTCGGAGGAAAGTTCTCTTACACATCATTTTCTGGTGGAAGGCATGCTTGCCCGGGCGAGGCCTATGCTTACATGCAAATTAAAGTAATATGGAGCCATTTAATTAGAAACTTCGAGCTTAAACTGATATCTCATTTCCCAAAGACAGAGTGGAGCAAGTTCGGGCTAGAGCCAAAAGGGAAAATAACGATAAGTTATAAGAGGCGTCAGTTGGTTGCTTGGTACCTACTCCCTCAGTTCCTAAATGTAAGTCTTTTTAGAGATTTCACTATAAATTACATACGGATGTATATAGACATATTTTAGAGAGTAGATTCACTCATTTTGCTCCGTATGTAGTCCATAGTAGAATCTATAAAAAAAAACTTATATTTAGAAACGGAGCGAGTAGTTCATAAATTAATATGTATGCACAACCCATTTGTGTGCGTGCGTGCGGACGTGTGTGTGTTGATGTTGGACAACAATTGATCCATCCTTGTTGATGTTATGCATGTTTGTTCAAATAATGGCAAACCACTTTGAAAGGCATCTTGGTTCAAATGTTATGCATGATGTTTTTTGCCTCAATAAGAACAACATAATATCAATTAATCATGACACAATTACAGTCCAAAGGCGTAATAGACTTTTCATTAGGCAACTTTATAAAAAAAAACTAGACCTAAACATGATAGTTTCAGCCGGAATACTCCATGGCGCGGACTACAGGATACGCTCTAGTACTACGAACGGAAAAACTGCTCTGTGCTATGGTACACTGTTTCGTGTACCGGCCGTCCCGCGGGCGCTTCAAGCTGCTCCGCGCTATCGCTATGGTACGCCGTCCCGTGTACCGGCCGTCCTATGAGTACTTCAAGGTACTGAGGCACCGGTGGCATCTCCAAGTCCGTCAGCCCCTCTAGCACCTGCACCACTTCCCCCATCGCCGGCCGGGTGTCGACGTCCCGCTGGATGCACCAGCAGGCGACCTTGCACACCCTCCTCATCTCCTCGGCGTTCGCGTCGCCTTCCAGCTCGGGATCCAGCAACGTCATCACGTCCCCCTCCGCCAGCTTCCTCGCGACCAGCAACGGGAAGAAGGTCGTCGTCGGGTGCTCCTCCGCGTCTGCCGCCGCCGACACCACGGACCGCCTCTCCCCTTGCTCGATGTTCCGCCTCCCGGACACGATCTCGAAGAGCATCATCCCGTAGCTAAACACGTCTGCCTTGGCCGTGATGGCCTCGCCGCTGATCCACTCCGGCGCCAGGTACCCCACGGTGCCGCGCATGGTGGTGAGCACCCGGCTAAAGTCCCGGCCGACGAGCTTGGCGAGCCCGAAGTCCGCCACCTTGGGGCCGAAGGAGGCGTCGAGGAGGATATTCTCGGGCTTCACGTCGCAGTGGATGATGCAGTCCCGGCACTTGTCGTGGAGGTAGGCCAGCCCCTTGGCGACGCCGAGCGTGACCTGGTACCGCACCTGCCAGCTGAGGACGTAGAACGTCTTGCGGAACAGGTGCCGGTCGAGCGAGCCGTTGGGCATGTAATCGTAGACCAGCAGCTTCCGGTCGCCGCCGTCAGAGCAGAAGCCGAGCATGCGGATCAGGTTGACGTGCTGGATGGTGCCCAGCGTGCTCACCTCCGCGCGGAACTGTTTCTCGCCTTGCCGGAGCCCCTCCAGCTTCTTGACGGCCACGACGGTGTTGTCGGAGAACTGGCCCTTGAACACCGACCCAAAGGCGCCGGCGCCGATCTTGTCGGTGAAGTTCTTGGTCAGAAACTGCAGGTCGCTGTACTTGTAGCTCACACAGGCATCGCCGACGGCGAGACCGTTGAGTCTCGTTGCTCTTCTCCTCTTCATCGTACCTCTTATCGTACAAACGAGAAGAATGGCTGCGGCGATCACGAAGCACGTCACGCCGAGTGCCACGGCGGCGACCTTGATGTCCCTCCATACGTGGCTTCGCGCGCCTGGGAGCTCCGACGCAGCGAGGAGCTCCGACGCAGCGAGACGGAGGTACAGGCTCCCGGCGCCGGCCTGGTCGTCGAGAACACCGTTCTGTAAGTTGAACAGATCGTTGTGCCACAAGAAGCAGCTGCCGTTGTACGCGTAGGCGGAGCATGTGCAGTTCCCTAGACACGCGCGTTGGCAGTCGCCGGAGGTTGCAGCTCCCGCCATTCGGCCATCGTCAGGGAGCCTCATGCCGTCGATGCGGAGGAACTTGTCCTGCTCCACGTTCTTCAAGCCGTCCGACGGGCCACTGCTGTTCTTACTGCACTGAAGCTGGGTGTTGCGCACGCAACCGCCGATGTAGTCGCCGAGGCCCCAGCTCGTCGGACTTTGCGGGTTGAATCCCCGGGCGCAGTCGCACGCCGTGGACGAGCCCTCGGTACACACGCCGAACGCGCCGCAGCCGCGAGGCACGGCGCACCGTGCCTTGGGCTCGGCATAGACCAGGTTCCATCCCTGCGTGGCCTCCACCCAGAACCACCCCTTGACCTGCCCCGACACGTCCATGACGAACCGGTACACCGTCGAGTTCACGGCGAAGTTATACGTGAAGTAGCTCTCGTCGTCGTTGTCCACGAAGTTGAAGCTATACCCGGAGCCGCCGCTCGACGCGGCGACCTCCGGCGCGCCGGTAAAGTACTTGCCTGTCCAGTTGCCGGTGGCCCAGTACACACGGGTGCCATTCCACAGCAGCAAGTACTGCTTCGCCCCGGACGGGTCGAGCTGGAGGGCGTACATCCCCGGCGCGGGGTCGCCGCGCGCCCTCCACGAGGCCATAGCCTGGATGGCGCCGGTGCGCTTGTCGCGCCTGAGCTTCCCGCCTGGAAGCCACGTGTCCGTGATGTGGTCGAAGCTCTGCCACAGCACCGCGGAGGCGTTGGACGCCGGCGCGAGCACGAGGTTTCCGGAGTCGAGGAGAACGGCGACCGTGTCACTGGCATTGGCGACGCCGCTGGTGCTGGCGTTCGTGGACCAGACGATCGAGCCGGCGCCGTCAAACAGTGCGAGGTTGCCGTCTGGCGCGATGGCGAGCCGCGACGTGTTGGAGACAGGCGTCTCGCGGTTGGCCACCCAGACCGGCGTGTGCACCGAGATCTTGTGGTACCAGATCCCGACGTACCAGCTGCTCCGTCTGCCAGAAGAAAAACAGAGCAGAAACATCTCACACCACTGGCCACGATGAACTTACACTAGCCGTCGTCAAGCCATGCGCGCATGCAGCGTGCGCTCACCTGGGTGGAAGAGTCCCAAGGCGAACTTGCCGCCGGGAGAGACCAGCTTCTGGTCGCCGGAGAGCGGACGGCCAGCCGCGACGATGTCCGCGTCCGCCGCGCGCACGACGCCCACGCAGAGCAGCACGACGAACGCGCCCAGAGGAAGCGCGCCAGCTGCCATCTCGTATTTTCGTCTACAACCTGTGCCCTCCGTGCCTCCCCTCGTTTCGGTGCAACGGCGCCGGCTATTTGTACTCGCAGAGCGTTCGTGGGCGGCGGAAGACGAACACGTACCTGATCGACCGCAGCCACGCAGTAGTCTATCCCGTCCTGGGCGGCACGGCCGTGCGTCCACATCAGTGAAGCTGTCAACCACAGAAACTGTTTCAGGTTCTGTTGTTTCTGGAGGAGGAATGAGTCGCAGAATTGACCGGCGACGAGAATTCGGCGTCGACCTGTGGAATTAATTCAGGACGGCGCGAAGGAGGCATGCACGGAGGTTGGTGGCCAAGTTGAAACTTCTGTGGGTGGATGTGTGATGTACGGGTCTCTTCGAAGGTAGAGGTAGGCGATGAATGAACATTCCAGCGCTTTTGTCTGACCACAAAATGATTGACTGAGCTCGAGTCAAGAAATCTTATGCAAAAAACGTTGACAGGGGCTATGTGTCTATTCTTGATCAAAGGTAGACAGCTGTAGCCGACGGCTACACCACTAGTAAAAGAAGTGCGTCCTCAATTCATATCAGTACTAGTGATATTATATGCGCGTTTGCTTTTCTTTTCAGAGTATGTCTAGACGTACCATAACTTTATAAAAGAAAAAATTAAAATTATAAGAACCTATCACTCGCTGCGAACAATGAGCATAGCACACACCCCACCGCTCATAACTAAGTTCATAGACGGACAACACCGTAAAGCAAGCTACAACACATAAGAGCATATTCACAACTGACACACACCGCGTCTCAACCGACGCCGGACGCCTCCGAAGACCATCTTCCATAGAATATCGCTTGACGGCGCACCATCCACTCTGAGTGCCTAGGAGGAAGTGGCAAGTGGAAGGCAGGACTTGCTACGATCTAAGGGAAACCCCGTCTTGGAGACACCAACGACGAGCGTACATAGCGCCGCATAGGACCAACAAAGGACAACGATGAACACCGGAGGAGAGCAAGAAGGACCCAGCCATGTCTCCACACACAAAGCTCCCAACAAAGATAGCGTTTGCTATTTTTCATTTGCCTGAATTTCCTTTAGATTATGTTAGACTCTCTTTCTGCTTGGACATGTTCTTCAACTTGTGCTGCTTGTTGTGCGAGAAAAGTGATTCTCCCATGCACGGAAGATCCTGTACATGCATCTGTCGTTGGTTATGCTGGAGATTCGAGTGCATGGAAACTATGCTTCGTTATATATGTATAGACTATGCCGTTGGCATTAATATAGCATCATATTATGTCAATCCACTTAATGCCATGCATGCGTTCCTCTCTTTGCTGCTCACAACAGACTATAACACATGCATGTCTGACAACATCTCCTCTCTCTTCCTCTCAAAATCCATCATTTTTAGTTTCCTTTACAAAACTTACATTGCTTATATCTTTAAAACCAAAACTCCTTTTTTGGAAGTTTTTATATATTTGAACTCATCGCGTCAAGACCTTCAGAACAAGATCAATCTACGATAGATTCTAAACACGTTAAAATTTCAATGTTTTGATACACTTTTCAGTAAATCTACTTCACTAATTAGATTTTTTAATGATTAAACCAGTTTTTGAAATGAATTTTTAATGAGTGGAATTATTTTGTTGAAATTAGTGAAATTGTTTTTCTGAATTAAGAAAATTTAGTTTTTTTAATGAGTAAAAGCAATGTTTGGAATGAGTAAAATCAATTTTTTTATTAAGTGATTATTTTAAATGGTTGAAATATTTTTTAATGAGTCAAATCAGTTTTTAAAAATGAGTGAAATATGTTGATGGCATTTAAACTCATTTAAAATATATTCAATATTATCCTAGTTTTAAAGATCATGTCGCTAGGAATTCAAATATAAAAATATTTTAAAACGGAATTAATATTCAAAAGATATCAACAAATTAATGTCACAAGAAAATAAAATGCTAACTTTTGTAGAGATATACTGGTTCCGCACAGGGATGACATTTGCATTAGTGGGTCCATGTACCACTATTCTCAATTAAGAGCAATGCTACATCCACGGGATGTTACGTACGTTTTACGTAGACTAGTACAGTTGTCAAAAATTGATTGGAGGAAGGGGGAAGGCGGGGCCACCCCGGTGAAAATTGGGGGGGGGGGGGGGGGGGGGGCGATAGGATTAATAGGCAGGTCATGTAACCCTTCGTAAGGGCTTTCGTAGATGCAGTATTATCGCTCAATTAATGTTGATGGATAGTTTCTAGATGTATGGATGGGGTATTGTACAAAGAGTGCCAACTGGATCTATGCATGAGACCTCCCGTGCATGGTAGAAAAACCAGTCTCCTTGTTGCGAAGCGGAAAATATACCGTGTAGACCTCCCGTGCCTGCATCGGCCGTTCGCTGATGCATCATGATCCGAGCGTTTTGCGGAAGCTTTTTAGCATTGTTTATTGAATACTACACCGGAAAATGTCAATACAACACAATACAAAGCAATGGTTATGTCAGATTAATATGTAGCAGTTATCCTTGCATGCGTAGTTGTGTCAGTCTTTTACATAAAGATGGGAGAGAACAAAGGAGTGCGGTGTTTCTGCTCCCGAGCTCATCTGCACCCCCCGACAAAAAAATCAAAACAAATACTAAAAAATTCAAAAATTCCAATTTTTTTGTGTGGCAGATAAGTTCATGTGTGAGGTGCGCTCCAAGTTTCAACTCATTTGGACATCTGAGCAACTCTCAGCAAAAAAACAAATTTGTCTGTAAAGAAGTTTACTGTTCACATACTGTTCTGACCTAATTTTTTTTTGCTGAGAGCTGCTCAGATGTCCAAATAAGTTGAAATTTGTAGTGAACCTCACGCACAAAATTGTCTATCACACAAAAAAATTGGATTTTTTTTGTATTTGTTTTGATTTTTTTCTGACCGGGTGCAGATGAGCCTGGGCACCGAATTGGGTTTTCGGATAATGCAGAGATAATACGTTGCATGCATAGCTATTTATTCTCTCTCTCTCCACTAAAAACTTGCATTTTATTTTTCATTCAAAAATGTTAAATGACTCATAACTTTTGAATCAACTATTTGTTTTTGATTTTTTTTAATATTTGAACTCCTGAAACCAAAACCTTCAAAATAAGACCAATCTTTGATACATTTCAAACACTTCTAAATTTCAGTGTTTCACATTTCATATGTGAAACAAACCTATTTCACTAAAAAAATGTGAAAAACTCTTTTTCAATAGAAATATGTGAAACCAACCTATTTCACTAGAAACATATTTAACCCCAAATATGAAACTGAAATGTCAACTTGTGAACATGATTACTTAAAAATGTGTAATAATTTATTTCAAAAGAGTGAAATATGTTATTTCAAAAATGTGCAATTGAAATATATTTGATTTTTGTGAAACAAGCCAATGAAAAATGAAATATATGTTCTAGTTAAAGTGAAAAGTGAAAAGATTTTTGTTAAACAAGCTAATGTGCAATGTCAATTTCATATTTGGGTGTCACATTATATCTAGTAGTTGTATTCCGATTTCGTATTTCAATATCACATTAATTATGAAATATGTTTTTTTAATTGAGTGAAGTATGTAATTTGGAATCAATGAAATAAAATTACTTGAAATGTCTTAATATTGGTCTTATTTTAAAGTTCTTGATCCGAACTATTCTGATATTAAAAAAATCACCAATCGAATTCATGGTTCAAAAGATGTCACTCTCAAAATTCACCATGTATGTACTAGTTGGTGGGAGAGACAAATAGGTGTGAGAGAAAATAACTACTATTCAAATGAGAGGAGATGTGACCTTGGAATCAAAAGGTGGTCAGAAGACATAGGCAAAAGATGTCAGACGAGCTGACGTGCTAGAGTAAATACAAAAGAGCACATAGCAATACTAAAGCCAATACATAACTGCATAGTCACGAATCTCCAACAGATCAAGGGCTCCTACATGCACGGGACCTCCCGTGCACGGGAGATTCCCTTTTCTCATCCCGTACGCCGCGCCATGGAGCATTCCGGCTGGAACCATCATGTCTAGGTCTAGTTTTTTTTCTTCTATAAAGTTGTCTAACGAAAAGTCTATTATGCCTTTGGACTGTAATTGTGTCATGATCAATCTTGAAGCAAATGGGTGGTTGCATGCATACATGTCCCCGAACATGTGTGCCCTGCGAATTCCTGAAATAATTGATGTAGTTAATTCATATAAGACCTTACAGTTTGTGGTCGTAAAAATGTGTTGTTAACATAGATACGACCACAACTACTGTACATAAGGCATGCATACACTTTATTTTCATGCTTGGTAGTTGGTATATACTTGTTCTTGCTCATCCAAACAAACGGATCATTATTTAGAAATGCCAAGTAGACGTATACACCTTCAAAGTCACACACACACACACACTCACACAATTATAGACAGCTTGATGTCGATGGGAAAGTCGCCTCCCATTTAGAGAATAATCCATCTGGATGAGGCACACATAATGTCAACCTAAAGTAACTACCACATATTTATCCACCACAAATGGGTGGTTAAATCCCTCCACTGAATGGTTTTGGCGCCTGCTAGTGACTAAGCATCAGTGGAGGACCACCCTCCACTGACAGACACCTTGCCTCTGAGCGGAGACAATGATGTATGTTCATATACTTTCAAAAAGAATGTTCATCTATTCATCCTAAAATAAATAAAAACATAAATGAAAAATAGAGATGAAAAAAAGGAAAAACTTCATAAATGAAAAGAAAGGCAAGGAGAATACTACTAGAGAGCTCCCATCACGAGTGAATCATTTTTCTAGAGTTTGGAAAACAGGAGACCACCAACTTTTTCCCTCGAACCGCTGGCAAGTACACTGGCGGGAGGACGTGGCCCCAGATCTATGTGTCTGGTCCGTCTTCTGTAGAGCACTCGATTTCTTTGTCGTCGATGAAGTTGGGACAACGATGTGATGGAAATGACCTTCCTCCGATGGGCATCGACGAGTTAGAGGATGGTGTTGATCGTCGAGCATTCGGCCTAACGTGATTAGCATTTTATCCATGGTGGCGGCGTGCTACAGAGGGGTTGTCGTTGCAACGTGATCTTGTTATCTAGTTTCAACTCTGCCCGTTGATGCTCAACCAGATATGGCTCCGTCGAGGAATTGTGAGGTTTGTCTCCCCATACTCTGTATGTCCAGAGTTGGGAGTATGCTCTAGCCCTTCTAGACAATAACTTCTGAGATGGCGATCTTTCCAGATTGCGGTCGCTGGTGTCTCCTGCTCGACATCGACGGCTTCCCCGATTGCTGCATATAGAAGCTCGTCGATTTCAACAAGGCTTCTCTAACAACATGTAGGACAAGAGGTGATAATGAGCATTTCTCACAATGATGTGCTGAGGGAGGCAAAAAGAAGATGGTGTTGTTGTTGAAGGACCGAGGATGTCGCCTAGAGGGGGTGAATAGGTACTTTAAAATAATTATGGTTTAGGCTTGAACAAATGTGGAATAAACCTAGCGGTTAATTTGTCAAGCACAAAACCTACAACAACTAGGCTCACCTATGTGCACCAACAACTTATGCTAAGCAAGATAAACAACTAAGTGATAGCAAGATATATAACATGAAACACAGTGGCTATCACAAAGTAAAGTGCATAAGTAAAGGGCTCGGGTAAGAGATAACCGAGGCACGCGGAGACGACACTGTATTCCGAAGTTCACACCCTTCCGGATGCTAATATCCGTTTGGAGCGGTGTGGAGGCACAATGCTCCCCGAGAAGCCACTAGGGCCACCGTAATCTCCTCATGCCCTCGCACAATGCAAGATGCCATGATTCCACTAAGGGACCCTTGAGGGCGGTCACCGAACCCGTACACTTTGGCAACCTTTGGGGGCGGTCACCGAACCTGTACACTTTGGCAACCCTTGGGGGCGGTCACCGGTACCCGTCAAATTGCTCGGGGAAATTTCCACAACCTAATTGGAGACCCCCGGCGCTTGCCCGGAGCTTTACACCACAATGATTGAGCTCCGAAGCACCACCAACCGTCTAGGGTGCCCAAGCACCCAAGAGAAACAAGCTCAAGGGTACCAAGCACCCAAGAGTAATAAGATTCTCAACTTGTAACTTCCATGTATCAATGTGGAGAACACAAACCTATGCACCAAATGCAATGACAAGGGCACACAGAGTGCCCAAGTCTCTCACTCTCAAATCCCACCAAAGCAACGAAAGCTATGGAGGAAAATGAGAGGAAGAACGAGAAGGAGAACACCAAGAACTCCAAGATCTAGATCCAAGGGGTTCCCCTCACATAGAGGAGAAAGTGATTGGTGGAAACGTAGATCCAGATCTCCTCTCTCTTTCCCCCCCAAAACTAGCAAGAATCCATGGAGGGATTGAGAGATAGCAAGCTCGAAGAAGGTCTACAATGGGGAAGAACACGAGCTGAAAGGATAGAGACCATTGGGGAAGAAGGCCCCCTTAAATAGGCCTCCCCAAATCCAACCGTTATGTGCACAGGTCGTGCACAAGCAGTACTACCGCTGCCTAGAGCGATACTACAGCTAATAAGCGGTACTACCACTGCCCAGAGCGGTACTACCTCTTGTAAGCGGTACTATCTCTTAGAAGCGGTACTACCGCTTAAAAACCGACCTGCGAATGAAACTGCCATAACTTTTGTGTAGGAGCTCCGAATTCGACGAAATCAAGTTTGTTGGAAAGCTAAAGACAAGGACTAACACAATCCTGATAGAGATATCAAGAAATAGCAATTGAGAAAATACTCAAAATAAAATGGAGAGAACCCTTTCTCAAATAAGACCGGTAAAAACTCCAACACCGAAAACGCAAAATAAGATCCATATGAAATGGGTTTTCGATGAACTAGAGCTTGTCACGAAGAAGACCAAAAGCTCCTAAACTCATAAAGTGAAAAGCCAAACAAGAACCAAGAAAGATGATGATGCCAAGAATGCAATAGTTTGAGCTCTCATCGAACGATACGATCAAGCTACTCACTCGAGAGCCCCCCTTGATAGTACGGCTATCGATCCTATAATCTGGTCTCCCCATAACACCATGAGACCGGTAAAATAGAAAACCTATCAAGGACAAACCTTTGCCTTTCACATAGTCCACTTGAGCTAGATGATGACGATCTTGACTCCTCAAGTTGGACCACCTTTCTTGATTGCATTGGCTCGATGAAGACTAGTGGATTGCTCCCCCATACTCCACTATGGGTGAGCTACTCTTAGACGCATCTTCACAAGTCCATTGTCACCACAATGGATGGCAAGCTTCAAGGATGATCTCTTCGTGGTGCTCCACTTGAACTTGCACAACGCAATCTTGATGACGGCCACCACTTGATGTCATCCTCCATGGGTTGTATGAGATCTTTCTCTTTATGCAAACCCATGGAAACATACCTAACCCCACATAGAACTCACACGTAGACCATGGGTTAGTACACAAAGCTTAATGACAATGCTTACCATACCATGGGATCACTTGATCCCTCTCGGTGCAACTTATGTGCTTTGTGTGTTGATCAACTTGAATCACTCTCTGTACTTAGTCTTGATCAACCTTGAATATTTCCAACTCTCTTCATTAGGATGATGTCTTGAAGGTAAACATTAATGTTCACACAATCTTTTTCTTCAAGACATGCTTGCAATAAGCTCAACTCTCACATGACTAATCTTTGGATAATTCCTTGAAAAGCACTTTGGCCATCTCATAAACTCCTTGAAACCAACACATGGTCTTCAAGAAAAGCCTATGGACAAATCCTTCAAATATAACTCAAGGCAACCATTAGTCCATAAAGACTGTCATCAATTACCAAAACCAAACATGGGGGCACCGCATGTTGATGTCTACTACACAACCTTCTTCTTGCAGACGTTGTTGGGCCTCCAAGTGCAAAGGTTTGTAGGATAGTAGCAAATTTCCCTCAAGTGGATGACCCAAGATTTATCAATCAGTGGGAGGCGTAGGATGAAGATGGTCTCTCTCAAGCAACCATGCAACCAAATAACAAAGAGTCTCTTGTGTCCCCAACACACCCAATACAATGGTAAATTGTATAGGTGCAATAGTTCGGCAAAGAGATGGTGATACAAGTGCAATATGGATGGTAGATATAAGTTTTTGTAATCTGAAACTATAAAAACAGCAAGGTAACAAGTGGTAAAAGTGAGCGTAAACGGTATTGCAATGCTAGGAAACAAGGCCTAAGGTTCATACTTTCACTAGTGCAAGTTCTCTCAACAATAATAGCATAATTAGATCATATAACAATCCCTCAACATGCAACAAAGAGTCACTCCAAAGTCACTAATAGCGGAGAACAAACGAAGAGATTATTGTAGGGTACGAAACCACCTCAAAGTTATCCTTTCTGATCGATCTATTCAAGAGTCCGTAGTAAAATAACACGAAGCTATTCTTTCTGTTCGATCTATCCTAGAGTTTGTACTAGAATAACACCTTAAGACACAAATCAACCAAAACCCTAATGTCACCTAGATACTCCAATGTCACCTCAAGTATCCGTGGGTATGATTATACGATATGCATCACACAATCTCATATTCATCTATTCAAACCAACACAAAGTACTTCAAAGAGTGCCCCAAAGTTTCTACCGGAGACTCAAGACGAAAACGTGTGCCAACCCCTATGCATAAGTTCACAAGGTCACTAAACCCGCAAGTTGATCACCAAAACATACATCAAGTAGATCACGTGAATATCCCATTGTCACCACAGATAAGCACATGCAAGACATACATCAAGTGTTCTCAAATCCTTAAAGACTCAATCCGATAAGATAACTTCAAAGGGAAAACTCAATCCATTACAACAGAGTAGAGGGGGAGAAACGTCATAAGATCCAACTATAATAGCAAAGCTCGCGATACATCAAGATCGTGCCAAATCAAGAACACGAGAGAGAGAGAGATCAAACACATAGCTACTGGTACATACCCTCGGCCCCAAGGGTGAACTACTCCCTCCTCGTCATGGAGAGCGTCGGGATGATGAAGATGGCCACCGGTGATGGATCCCCCCTCTGGCAGGGTGCCGGAACAGGGTCCCGATTGGTTTTTGGTGGCTACAGAGGCTTGCGGCGGCGGAACTCCCGATCTAGGTTATTTTCTGGAGGTTTGGGGATTTATAGGACATGTTGACGTCGAGAACAAGTCAGGGGGGCCCACGGAGAGTCCACGAGGCACAGGGGCGCGCCCTCCACCCTCGTGGGGCCCACGGGACTCCCCTCCGGTAACTTTTCGTTCCAGTATTTTTTATATTTTCCAGAAAAAATCTCCGTTGATTTTCAGCGCATTCCAAGAACTTCTATTTCTGCACAAAAACAACACCACGGTAGTTCTGCTGAAAACAGCGTCAGTCCGGGTTAGTTCTAACCAAATCATACCAAAATCATGTAAAAATATTATAAACATGGCATGAATACATCAAAAATTATAGATATGTTGGAGACGTATCACATGTTCTTTCAATCTCCCCCATTTTGGTAATTGATGACAATCACTTTCAAGAGAGTTTATATAAGGAATTATACATCACCATGCAATGCAACAACCAATGATGCATGTCTATGAGATGCAAATGCTTAGGAACAAAACAAAAGAAAGAAGAAATAACTCCGTAAACTTGTCCACAAAACTCTGTAAACTTCTCCCCCATTGGCATCGATTGCCAAAATGGGCGAAAAGCTTAAAAGGCCAATGTAAAATGTGTTACTACATAAATTGTTTATTTCTCAAAAAGAGTGGAATGCCATATACATATCCAAAGATAAATACTTGGAGGAAGGCAGACTATATTGAGGATCCAAAGATTGCTAAAGGATGATATGCCATAAATACATAACAAAGAGAGATACAAGCAATCAAAAGATACCAATTGAAACAAGCAATCAAAAGATACCAATAATTGAACCAACTAAACCAATGATCCTACAAGCCACATGAATAAAAGATATTATGATAAGAGCAAAGAAGTGTTCTATAGAAACTAGAGAAGCTCCCCATGATTTGTGCATTATTTAGTTTTGTATTTGGATACAACGAGTACAAAATAGGATCATCACTCCCCCAAAATCAATAGAAACTCACAACAAGTGCAAGTGAGCATATAGGAAATTAAGCCTAGCACTTGTAACAAACACATGGTTGAGCAACATGTAAAAGAGGCAACTTAAGAATAGGCTCAACCAAAAAGATGTGTGTGAGTCATGGAAAATCACTTGAGAAGACTAATATAAGGATGAGCCTTAAGCATTAACATAGTCTTGAATAAACGAGATACATGGTGCATGACATGTCCTTCCCACACACACAACAAGCAAATGGGTTCACAAGCTCACTAATAAGCAAATTAAAATACCAAAGCT
Source organism: Aegilops tauschii subsp. strangulata (assembly GCF_002575655.3). NCBI lineage: Eukaryota > Viridiplantae > Streptophyta > Magnoliopsida > Poales > Poaceae > Aegilops > Aegilops tauschii. Next base: position 363,832,861 of record NC_053035.3, on the reverse strand, counting down.
TGTGACAACACATGGTGAAGATAGAGAATGATAGCTTTTTCAGGAGGAGGGATACCAATTGAAAGCCTCGTCAATACAAGCATGAGGAAAAATAATCTCCACCACAAAAGAGTGCATCAAGATGTAATGAGATAAGACCTGCATTCAAGGAAAAAGCATTCACGGAGCCACCAAAGAAATAACATGAGAAAGAAAACGGTGGACGTGAAAGAAAGGGATATCAACTAGATATGCAACTTCTCTCAAGTGTATAAGATTCTAGGTAGATGAAGATCATGATGATATCAATCCACAAAGAAGGATGTACACACGAAATAGTTACAAAAAGGAAGAACAAGATATCCACAAGGAAGTCATAAATATACCAATAACATATTTTCTTGAACGCATAGCACATGGCTAGATATGGTCTTATTATATATAAATGAAGCCCAACCACACGAACATCAAAGACATCACAATTAGCAAAAAGAGATCGTTGTTGGGATGGTTTGAGAAAGGGAACAAGTATCACAAGAAAAAATGAATTACATGCCATGATACAACCTACACAAGGTTGATGCAAGAAATGTATGCATGACGTAGATGATGATACTTGTTACTGAGATAGCATTGGAATGATGCAGTAGATACAAATTGAATGTAGTAGATAGAGGTTCATTGATTATCCTAGCTTGACTCCAATAAGCACATAGAGACAACACTTTCCTTGTGAGTGAGCCGAGCATCCAATGCATCTCCAATTGTTCCTAGAACAACATCACAAACAAAATGGCCCCAAACTCATTGGGACCAAGGAGTTAGAAACACCAATACATAGGACAAACTCCACATAAATATGTGCACATAGATATGAAAAATAAATTTCATGCACATCTCATCCAATTTGAGACTTGGTGGAGTTTCCCCTATATATTGGGTCGAAGAAAGAAAGCATGCCAAAGAAAATACATGAAGTAAATATGCATGCTAAAGACTTTCAAGGACCGATACCAAATGAAAAATAAATACCAAGTGAAAATAGGATACCAAATGGAGAAATCATCACTTGGAAGATACCATTAAAAGATACATCAAGGAATGAGATATCAATTATACACGCAAAAAAAAGATGTCAAACTCTCAAAAGAGAGGATGGTTCCAAACAAACCAAGCTCTCTACAAAGTTTCATGATGGCACAAAGTACCAAAAACAAACGGCTTGCCTTCCACCAACACACACTTGATAAGCATCACAAGATGAGTGTTTTATAGAAAATAGGATAGCTCCCCCGAGAGTAGTGCATTATAGAGAATTTGAATTTAAATACAAAATGCACAAGGTGGGATCACCACTTTCACTATATCTAGAAAACACTAGACAAGATCAAGAAATTAACAAGATCCACAAGTGGTATGGAAGATGGGAGTTGACACAATCCTTGGCAAGAGATAAGGCAAATGGAAGCAAAAGCCAATGTAGAGATGATCAATAATTTCTACCACATAGGTGAGTACGAATTGTCAAAAGACAAGAAGTATTTGGAAATAATTCCCGGTGGTAGATACCAAGGATATCCAACATCATCTTCACATCAAACACAAGCAAATTGCAAATTGTAGAGCTAACATGTCACCTAGGAACAAGATAATTTACAATACCAATTCTAAGTGACAATACCTCAAATGTACACATTTTCTAGGCTTGTAATATGCACATAGCATATTACTCCCCCATAATGTAAAACTCTCCTAATGATGCCATGTCACCTCTGTTACTGTTGTTAATCAGTGTTAGTTCAAAACATTTCAAATTCAAAAATGAATTAGTGACAAACACCCAAAGTTTTCAAAAGTTGAAACAAAAATGTTCGGACAGTGCCAAATATGGCATAGGTAATTATGGTGTAGAGGACACAATTTTATAAAATACTTAAATGCCCTAAATTAAATTAAACAGAAAAGGAAAAGAAATAAAAGAAAAGAAAATACAAAAGCAGAAGACAAAAGAGAAAAAAGAGAAAAGGACCCCCCCACTAGACCAGATGGCCCAGCTCACAGCCAGGCCGGCCCACCTAGCCCATCCGGCCGACCCAGCCCGTTTCCCCGGTCGCTCTCTCCCCTTCCCTATTCCCCCAACCAGGGTCGGAACAGGGGCGTGTTCCCGCCCGACCGCCTCGCCAGCACCGACGCCGGGAGGAGATAAGGCCGCCACGCCCTCGCCTCCTCGATCCCATCTCCCACTCGCCCCCGCTCTCCCCCTCGGTCCCTGCGCCTCCCCTCCCCTCAGATCCACCTCGCCGCTCCTCGCTCTCCGCCATGGCCGAGCGCCTTCCTCGCCGTCACTCGCAGTAGACGCGACCGTCGTCGCCCGTTCACCTCTCCGACGAGTCCAACAGCTCCGCCTCGCTCCTCTGCTTCGACTACACGGCTGGATCGAGCCCCGCATCGCCCACGACGCCGCCGTCTTCCTCCTCTGCTCCGACGAGCTTCATCGCTGCTCTTCACCAACTTCGGCGACGCCCCCTCTGCTGCTACTAAACCGTTCACGGGCCACCGTGTGTGCCACTCGGTGAGCCCCCGCTGCCTCCTCTCTCTCGCGCGCGCCCTAGCTAGCTGTCGCCGTAGCACCCGAACGCAGCGCCGCGGAGCTCGTCGCCGATGAGTCTCCGGTGACCAAATTGTCACGGGCTCGTGCCGGTTGCACTCACCGCGCCCCGTAGATCCTCCCCAGCCTCTCCGTTTGTTCGCTAGCTCGCCCTAGCTCTAATCTTCTCGAGCTCCCGAACGCGTCGCCGCACGCGCTCGTCGCCGGCGTGGCCACGGTGACCATTTGGTCCCGTGCGTATCACGGTTCCACTTCTCGCGTCGAGTAGGCACCGTAGGAACCTCGCGCAGCTCGGTTTGCGCCCCGTAGCCCCGTTCCCGTACCTCGCCCGCTGAACCTCGTCGCCGATGAGCTCGATGCGCCCTTCTCCGGCCACCACAGCCCGCAAGACCACCACCAATCGACGTGTCGTCGTCTTGCCGTTCTAACGCGCCCGTCCGCGTTCGAACTGGTGACCTATGGGCGTTTTCCGACGATGCCCGAGGACACGCCGCCGCAAACGAGCTCACCGGCGTGATTCCGACGAGTCGCCGGCCGTCGCTGAGCTGGCCTGACGCGTGGGCCCCCTTGTGTCGCTGACGGGTGGGCCCCGTTGAACCATTGACTCGATCAGCGCTGACGTGGCTCCGCTGTGTCTATGACATGCGGGCCCCGCGCCATAAACGAATAAAAATAATTAGATAAATTGCTAATTAATTAAAACCTTAATCTCTCACTGACTACTGGGCCCCACTCGCTAATTAACCCATTTAGTTAGTCTAAACCCCCCTGTTAGTGCCCCTGACAATGACATGTGGGTCCCATTGGACCCACCTATCTGGTTTGACTGGTCAACCGACCAGTTGACCTGCTGACGTCACTCTGATGTCATGCCTGCGTCATCGTTTACTGTTCTGGATAATGTTGGATTTAAATAAATAATTAAAATCAGAAAATGATTAAATCTTTAGAAAATCATATAAAATAATTCGTAACTCGGATGAAAATACTTTCTACATGAAAGTTGATCAGAACGACGAGATGAATCCGGATACGCAGCCCGTTCGTCCGCCACACATCCCTAACCTATCGAAATCGCAACTTTCCCCCTCCGGTTCATCTGTCCGAAAACGCGAAACACCGGGAATACTTTCCCGGATGTTTCCCGCCTTCGCCGGTATCACCTACTACCGCGATTGGGCACACCTAGCATCACGCTTTGTCATGTCATGCATCGTCATGCATTTGTTTGCATTGTATTTATTGTTTCTTCCCCCTCTTCTCTCACTAGACACCGAGACCGACGCTGCTGCTACCCAGTACGACTACGGTGTTGACGACCCCTCCTTCTCGGTTGAGCTTCCAGGCAAGCCCCCCCTTGATCACCAGATATCGCCTATTCCTTCTCTCTACTGCTTGCATTAGAGTAGTGTAGCATGTTACTGTTTTCCGTTAATCCTATCCTGATGCATAGCATGTCCTTGCTACTACTGTTGTTACCTTTACCTGCAATCCTACCTGCTTAGTATAGGATGCTAGTATTCCATCTGTGGCCCTACATTCTTGTCCGCCTGCCTTGCTATACTATCGGGCCGTGATCACTCGGGAGGTGATCACGGGTATATACTTATATACATAATATATGATACATGTGGTGACTAAAGTCGGGTCGGCTCGTAGGAGTACCCGCGAGTGATTCACGGATTAGGTCCGAAAGGACGTTTGTCCTGACGGCCCTCTGAGTGAACCTTTGTGGCGGAGCGACAGGGCAGGTTGAGACTACCTAGGAGAGAGGTGGGCCTGGCCCTGGTCGGCGTTCGTGGTTACTTCAAAATAACACGCTTAACGAGATCTTGGTATTTGATCTGAGTCTAGCCACTGGCCTATACGCACTAACCAACTACACGGGAACAGTTATGGGCACTCGGCATCGTGGTATCAGCCGAAGCCTTCGTGATGTCAATGACTAAGCGGCGCGCGCCGGATTGGACTGGAATGCCTGCTCTTGTATAAGGGAGGCTAGGTCTGCTTCCGGGCGCGTACGCAACGTGCAGGTGTGCAATGGGCGATGGACCCAGACCCCTGCGCCATAGGATTTAGACCGGCGTGCTGACCTCTGTGTTGTGCCTAGGTGGAGTTGCGACGTCTTGATCTTCCGAGGCCGGGCATGACCCAGGAAAGTGTGTCCGGCCAAATGGGATCGAGCGTGTTGGGTAATGTGGTGCACCCCTGCAGGGAAGTTTATCTATTCGAATAGCCGTGTCCCTCGGTAAAAGGACGACCCGGAGTTGTACCTTGACCTTATGACAACTAGAACCGGATACTTAATAAAACACACCCTTCCAAGTGCCAGATACAACCCGGTGATCGCTCTCTCACAGGTCGACGAGGAGAGGATCGTCGGGTAGGAGTATGCTATGCGATGCTACTTGGTGAACTTACCATCTACTCTCTTCTACATGCTGCAAGATGGAGGCTGCCAGAAGCGTAGTCTTCGATAGGATTAGCTATCCCCCTCTTATTCTGGCATTCTGCAGTTCAGTCCATCGATATAGCCCGTTTACACAGATACCCATGCATATGTAGTGTAGATCCTTGCTTGCGAGTACTTTGGATGAGTACTCACGGTTGCTTTTCTCCCCCTTTTCCCCCTTTCCTTTCTTCCTGGTTGTCGCAACCAGATGCTGGAGCCCAGGAGCCAGACGCCACCATCGACGACGACTCCTACTACACGGGAGGTGCCTACTACTACGTGTAGCCCGCTGACGACGACCAGGAGTAGTTTAGGAGGATCCCAGGCAGGAGGCCTGCGCCTCTTTCTATCTGTATCCCAGTTTGTGCTAGCGTTCTTAAGGCAAACTTGTTTAACTTATGTCTGTACTCAGATATTGTTGCTTCCGCTGACTCGTCTATGATCGAGCACTTGTATTCGAGCCCTCGAGGCCCCTGGCTTGTATTATGATGCTTGTATGACTTATTTTATTTTTAGAGTTGTGTTGTGATATCTTCCCGTGAGTCCCTGATCTTGATCGTACACGTTTGCGTGTATGATTAGTGTACGATTGAATCGGGGGTGTCACAAGTTGGTATCAGAGCCGACTGCCTGTAGGAATCCCCCTTCCACACTCCTTGGCCGAAGTCGAGTCTAGACATTGCAAAAACTTTTACTAACATGGTTGTGTGTCTTACGGGCCCATGTCGCCATTGGGTGGTACTAGGATCTTTTACTCCTCGATCCTTACTCTGGGACTCTGAACTCTCTTCTACTCGGGTTAAACGAATTTACTAACTCTAACACTAGGTTCCCGTGACCACATTCACCCCAAAGTTGGATAAGCCATAGTTATTTCTTAGAATAGTATTTTGAACAATTCCCACACTGTCATTTGACTCCTTTGAAACATCTTTGCTTTCGGATGGAACCCACGAGGCAGGTCGTGCGCCACACGACGGCCATTGGTGCCTCGGGATCACCTGTTGTGCTAGCTGAGATGATGACCTATCTGGGTTATCGCTGGCACCCTGAGTACACCGTCTACGAGGAGTACCAGGACTTCAACCAGGAGCAGTACCGTGCCATCGTCCACCTCTACTCTCGGGAGTATGACTCCACTACTGTGCTGCACACTGCTCATGGTGTTGGAGTGACCATCGATATGGCAGTTCACGATGCTGCTTATGCTGCTCTGACACGTCTTCGTGGAGAGTATCGGGAGTTGGACACCTCCCCTTTCAGGCACATTGCTATTGCATCCGATGTTGGTGCGGAGGGATACTACACTGCTGCCTACTCCACTGTCACCCGAGAGCCCTTCTACCATCAGAACCTGGTTCTGCATGCTGATGGGCTGGATCGAGCTAACCGAGCTCTTCGCCACGAGTTGTACACCACCCGTCAGCACCTTTACCGTGCTCTGACGCTGTTGCACCCCCTTGTCCGATCTGATGGTCTACCGCGTTCTACGATCTACCCAGCTAGGACCGTGATGCCCCATGGTGTCGGTTGGCCAGATGTGGGAGGCTACTCTCCCGCACTTGGTCCTCTTCTGCCACCTGAACGTTGGGTTCTGCACCAGAGTATCCGCGGACCCCAGGTTGCTGACGTGGAGTTACCGATGCGACACTACCAGCTTTCAGGCTACACCTACCTCCACAGTTCCTCTTGGGACTGATGTAGTCTTGCTTATTTGTATTAGATGCATTCGCCGCGAGCCTGCGTGCCGCCTATGATGTCTTTAGTCTATGTACTGAACTCTGTGTACCGAACTCTATGCATGATCCCTTTTGTAAGATATGCCGACTACTATGTAGTATCTATCGTGCTCCTTTCATTATGCATGTTTCATCATGAATGATTCTTGTCCTTGCAAATTTCTCAATGCTGAACTACCCCTATTATATATTAGCAGGATGGTTAGACCATGTGGTCGTGGTCGTGGTGGCAACGCCCCACCACCGCCTGAGTACATGGCTGGTATGATCCAACAGCTTGAGATGAATCGCCAGTTCATGGAGAATATGATGGCCTAGTTCCCTCGCCCCAATATGAACCAGCAGCCAGCCCAAGTGACTCTGCAGGATTTCATGCGCCTCACCCCCACTCCAGTCGTTGCTTTTCTTTCTGTTACTTCGAAAGTAGCTGCTTCAGCTTCAGCCACGTGAATTCTCGATATTCCTTTTTAAAGCCCAACTATGTACCGCAGCTCAACTCAGCCTCTGGATGCTGATGACTGGCTCCATGACATCACCTATGAAATGGAGTCTGCTGATGTAGCCCCTGCCAGCTATGTCACCTTTCCTTCTTCTTCCTGAAGGGACCCGCAGCTCAATGGTGGGACAGCGACATGCGTACTTTGCCAGCTGGAACAATCATCACCTGGTCAGATTTCCAAGCTGCTTTTCGTGCCCGCTTCATTCCTCAGGGAGTCATGGACCGGAAGAAGCGTGAGTTCCGCAACCTCACCCAAGGCAACAAAACTGTTGAAGCTTATCAGTGGGAGTTTCTGGACTTGTCTCGCTATGCTGAAGAGGACATTGCAACTAATGCACGCAGACAGGAGAAGTTCCGTGACGGCCTTCAAGCTGACATCAAGCTCGCACTTCTAGTGCATGACTTCACTGATTTCGCCACCTTGGTGAACAAGGCCATCAATGTCGAAACTGGTCTGCAGGAATACCATAGCTCTCACAGGCGCAACCATGACACGGGCTCATCTTCGGGCCCGCCCTTACAGAAGTGTAGGATATGGATTCCCAACAGCATGTACCAGCCAACTGCACCTGCCCCAAGGCAGACCTATACTGCACCTCGTCTGCCTCCTCCTCCATCTAGGCAGCCAAGGCTTCCAGCACCACCACCCCGAGCTCCTGCTCCTGCTCCCAATAATGGTCTGTGCTTCAGGTGTGGTCAACCAGGACACTGTGCTAGAGAATGCAACCAGAACCAGAATCAACTGGCCCTTCTAGCAACTGGTCGTGGAAGCAACCAGCCCCGCAACAACAGTGCCAAGTCTTATGGTCGTGTTCATGCCAACCACGTTGATCTCAATGAAGCTCAAGACCAACCTGCTACTGTGATGGGTACACTCCTCGTTAATTCTGTACCTGCATATGTTTTATTCGATTCAGGAGCATCGCATTCATTCATGTCAGAAGATTTTGCATACAAGCACGACGTTAAATGTGAGGAGATGGACACTTCGGTAGTGGTCAAAACCCCCGTGGGACAATGTCAAACCTCCATGGTTGGCATCGACGTCCCCGTGGAAATCGAAGGGCTGGAATTCTATGCCTCTCCCATTATCCTGAAGTCGTCTAACATCGACCTCATTTTGGGGATGGATTGGTTGAAAGCGCATACTGCTTCTATAGTTTCGCCACTAAGACCGTCCATCTGCTACACCCTTCAGATGAAATAGTTACTTACCAAGCTCATCTGGTGCAAAATGCCGAGGCACGGCTTTATGCCTTGAATGCATTGAACGCTGCACCACTCGAGGGCATTGAAAACATTCCCATCGTTCGCGAATTCCAAGACATCTTTCTGGAAGAACTTCCAGGGATTCCCCCTGCTAGAGCTGTCGAATTCATCATCGACTTGAAACCAGGCACCACTCCTATAGCCAAACGACCCTACAAGATGCCGCCGCATGAACTCATTGAGCTTAAGGAGGAAATCGACAAATCTATTCGCAAAGGTTTCATCCGCCCAAGTTGCTCTCCTTGGGGAGCACCTTCTCTCTTTGTCAAGAAGAAGGATGGGACAAACCGATTGGTCCAAGACTACCGTCCTATAAACCAAGCTACCATTCAGAACAAATATCCTCTTCCTCGGATCAATGATCTGTATGATCAACTGGCTGGTTCATCAGTGTTCTCTAAACTCGACTTGAGGTTGGGTTACCACCAGATCCGTGCTCGTGAAGAGGATATCCGAAAGACCGCCTTCGTGACTCGATATGGTTCATACGAGTACACCGTCATGTCTTTCGGCTTAACCAATGCTCCAGCCACCTTCTCTCGTCTGATGAACTATATATTCATGGATTACCTCGACAAGTTCGTCGTGGTTTATCTGGATGATATCCTGGTATTTTCCAAGAATGAAGAAGAGCATGCTGAACATCTTCGTCTTGTTCTGGAAAAGCTTAGAGAGCATCAACTATATGCCAAGTTCTCCAAATGTGAATTCTGGCTACCCGAAGTAACCTATCTTGGGCATGTCATCTCTAAGGATGGTATTGCCTTCAACCCTAAACGAGTCCAGGCTATTCTTGATTGGACTCCTCCGACGAATGTTAAGCAAGTCAGAAGTTTTCTCGGTCTCGCCAACTATTCCCATCGATTCGTCGAGAACTTCTCCAAGATCGGCAGGCCTCTGACTAAGCTGTTGCATAAGGGCGTCAAGTTCCAATGGACAGACAAATGTCAGGAAAGTTTCCAGGCACTCAAAGACAAGTTGACTTCTGCCCCAGTGCTAGCTCCACCTGATACTAAGAAGGACTTCGTCATTTACTGCGACGCTTCCCGTCAAGGATTAGGCTGTGTCCTAATGCAAGACCGCAAAGTGATTGCTTATGCTTCCCGTCAATTGCGCCCTCATGAAGAGAAATACCCAGTTCACGACCTCGAGCTTGCTGCTGTCATCCATGCACTGAAGCAGTGGCGGCATTACCTTCTCGATAATCGTTGCGAGATCTTCACTGACCACCAAAGTCTGAAGTATCTGTTTACTCAGCCAGACCTGAACCTCCGTCAGCAGAGATGGATGGAGATTCTCGTAGACTTTGACTTGGGTATTTCCTATACACCAGGCAAGGCTAATGTAATGGCTGATGCCTTGAGCCGCAAGTCTTACTGCAACCACCTCTAGGTTCACAAAGTTCAGCCCTCGCTTGTTGAAGAATTCAGAAAGCTGAACCTCCATATTGTTCCTCAGGGTGCACTCGCTCCCCCCTAAGGATTTTCGCAAGATGAACCTCCGTGTTGTTTCCCAGGGTTCCCTCAATACCCTGGCTGTCGAACCAGATCTCTTGGACTCCATCAAGAGAATTCAGGGATATGACTCTCGATCCCACAAGATTAAGCGCTACCACGTAGAAGGAAAGCCCTCATTCTTCACTATTGCTGATGATGGCACTTTGTACTTCAAGGGCCGCCTAGTGGTGCCATGTGCAGAGAAAAACCTGGATATGACACAGGAGGTTATGAAAGAAGCTCATGATACGCCTTTGTCTATTCATCCCGGTAGTACAAAGATGTACCAAGACATTCGTCAGAGATTCTGGTGGTCTAATATGAAGCAAGACATTGCTCGTTATGCTGCCGAGTGTGACGTTTGCCATCGTATCAAAGCAGAACATCAAAGGCCTGCTGGAACTCTGCAACCTATCTCTATTCTTGAATGGAAATGGGACCATGTCGAGATGGACTTCGTCACTGGATTTCCCAAATCGCAGAAAGGTAATGATGCTATTCTTGTCGTCATTGACCGGCTTTCGAAGGTTGCACATTTTCTGGCGGTCAAAGAAACGATCACTGCTAGTCAGCTTGCAACCCTCTATATGTCCAGAATTGTTTCACTTCACGGTATTCCACTGGTTATCAGTTTGGACCGTGGCAGCTTATTCAGTTCAAGATTCTGGGCAAGTTTACAAGAAGCTATGGGAACTCATCTGTCATTCAGTACTGCATTTCATCCTCAGTCGCAAGGGCAAGTTGAACGTGTCAACCAAGTTCTTGAAGACATGCTTCGAGCTTGTTTTATTTCCTTCGGCAAGAAATGGTAGGAATCTTTCCCGTATGCTGAGTTCTCTTATAACAATAGCTATCAAGCTAGTCTGAAGATGGCCCCCTTCAAAGTATTATATGCACGAAAGTGCCAAACACCTCCGAATTGGTCAGAAACTGGGGAACGTCCACTCTTTGGTCCGGATATTATCCAACATGCCGAAGAACAAGTCCGCATTATTCGCGAGAATCTCAAGACTGCTCAGTCGCTCCAGAAGAGTCAGTATGATCGTAAACATAAAGACATGGTCTATCAACCTGGCGAAAAGGCTTATCTTTGAGTTACACCAATGAAGGGTGCTCACCGCTTCGGGATCAAGGGAAAGCTAGCTCCTCGGTATATTGGCCCATTCACTATTCTAGAAAGGCGTGGAAAAGTGGCATATCAACTGGAGCTTCCGCCGAACCTTTCTCAGGTTCATGATGTGTTCCACGTGTCACAGCTCCGCCGATGCTTCAAGGACCCAATCCGAGCAGTGGATCATGAAGTGATCGAATTGCAACAGGATCTCTCCTATAAAGAGCATCCGGTCCGCATTCTCGAATAAGCTGAATGCCGCACACGTCAAAAGGCGATCAAGTTCCTCAAAGTCCAGTGGTCGCACCATTCTGAAGATGAAGCCACTTGGGAACGCGAGGATCGCCTGCGTGATGAAAACCCCGCGCTGTTTCCTTCTACCTCCTAAATCTCGGGACGAGATTTCTTGTAGTGGAGGAGACTTGTAACGCCCGGATAATTAGGCTATAGTAAAACTCTCCTAATGATGCCATGTCACCTCTGTTACTGTTGTTAATCAGCGTTAGTTCAAAACATTTCAAATTCAAAAATGAATTAGTGACAAACACCCAAATTTTTCAAAAGTTGAAACAAAAATGTTCGGACAGTGCCAAATATGGCATAGGTAATTATGGTGTAGAGGACACAATTTTATAAAATACTTAAATGCCCTAAATTAAATAAAACAGAAAAGGAAAAGAAATAAAAGAAAAGAAAATACAAAAGCAGAAGACAAAAGAGAAAAAAGAGAAAAGGACCCCCCCCACTGGACCAGACGGCCCAGCTCACAGCCAGGCCGGCCCACCTGGCCCATCCGGCGGACCCAGCCCGTTTCCCCGGTCGCTCTCTCCCCTTCCCTGTTCCCCCGACCAGGGCCGAAACAGGGGCGCGTCCCCGCCCGACCGCCTCGCCGGCACCGACGCCGGGAGGAGATAAGGCCGCCACGCCCTCGCCTCCTCGATCCCATCTCCCACTCGCCCCCGCTCTCCCCCTCGGTCCCTGTGCCTCCCCTCCCCTCAGATCCACCTCGCCACTCCTCGCTCTCCGCCATGGCCGAGCGCCTTCCTCGCTGCCGCTCGCAGTAGACGCGACCGCCGTCGCCCGTTCACCTCTCCGACGAGTCCAACAGCTCCGCCTCGCTCCTCTGCTTCGACTACATGGCTGGATCGAGCCCCGCATCGCCCACGACGCCGCCGTCTTCCTCCTTTGCTCCGACGAGCTTCGTCGCCGCTCTTCACCAACTCCGGCGACGCCCCCTCTGCTGCTACTAAACCGTTCACGGGCCACCGTGTGTGCCACTCGGTGAGCCCCCGCTGCCTCCTCTCTCTCACGCGCGCCCTAGCTAGTTGTCGCCGTAGCACCCGAACGCAGCGCCGCAGAGCTCGTCGCCGACGAGTCTCCGGTGACCAAATGGTCACGGCCCCGTGCCGGTTGCACTCACCGCGCCCTGTAGATCCTCCCCAGCCTCTCCGTTTGTTCGCTAGCTCGCCCTAGCTCCAATCTTCTCGAGCTCCCGAATGCGTCGCCGCACGCGCTCGTCGCCGGCGTGGCCACGGTGACCATTTGGTCCCGTGCGTGTCACCGTTCCGCTTCTCGCGTCGAGTAGGCACCGTAGGAACCTCGCGCAGCTCGGTTTGCGCCCCGTTCCCGTACCTCACCCGGTGAACCTTGCCGCTGATGAGCTCTATGCGCCCTTCTCCGGCCACCGTAGCCCGCAAAACCACCACCAACCGACGCGTCGTCGTCTTGCCGTTCTAACGCGCCCAGCCGCGATCAAAATGGTGCCCTGTGGGCGTTTTTTGACGATGCCCGAGGACACGCCGCCGCGAACGAGTTCGCCGGCGTGATTCCGATTAGTCGCCGGCCGTTGCTGAGCTAGCCTGACGTGTGGGCCCCCCTTGTGTCGCTGACGGGTGGGCCCCGTTGAACCATTGACTCGGTAAGCGCTAACGTGGCTCCCCTGTGTCTATGACATGCGAGCCCCATGCCATAAATGAATAATAAATAGATAAATTGCTAATTAATTAAAACCTTAATCTCTCACAGACTACTGGGCCCCACCCGCTAATTAACCCATTTAGTTAGTCTAAACCCCCCTGTTAGTGCCCCTGACAATGACATGTGGGTCCCACTGGACCCACCAGTCTGGTTTGACTGGTCAACCGACCAGTTGACCTGCTGACATCACTCTGATGTCATGCCTGTGTCATCGTTCACTGTTCTGGATAATGTTGGATTTAAATAAATAATTAAAATCAAAAAATGATTAAATCTTTAGAAAATCATATAAAATAATACGTAACTCGGATGAAAAAACTTTCTACATGAAAGTTGCTCAGAACGACGAGACGAATCCGGATACGCTGCCCGTTCGTCCGCCACACATCCCTAACCTATCGAACTCGCAACTTTCCCCCTCCGGTTCATTTGTCCAAAAATGCGAAACACCGGGAATACTTTCCCGGATGTTTCCCCCTTCGCCGGTATCACCTACTACCGCGATTGGGCACACCTAGCATCACACTTTGTCATGTATATACCCGTGATCACCTCCCGAGTGATCACGACCCGATAGTATAGCATGGCAAACGGACAAGAATGTAGGGCCACTGATGGATACTAGCATCCTATACTAAGCATTTAGGATTGCAGGTAAGGGTAACAACTGTAGCAACAATGACAGGCTATGCAGCAGAATAGGATTAACCGAAAGCAGTAGCATGCTACACTACTCTAATGCAAGCAGTAGAGAGAAGGAATATGCGATATCTGGTGATCAAGGGGGGGCTTGCCTGGTTGCTCTGGCAAGAGAAGGGTTCGTCGTCGATGTAGTCGATCACAGGGGTACCGGCAGCGGTCTCGGGGTCTACCGGAAAGAAGTAACGGAGGGGGAACATAATAAATAACAAAGCAATCAAAGCATCACAAAGCATAACATGGCAATACGCGGTGCTAGGGGCGACCTAACGCAGTAGGAGGTGATACCGACGAAGGGGGGAAACATCCGGGAAAGTATCCCCGGTGTTTCGCATTTTCGGACAAATGGAACGGAGGGGGAAAGTTGCGTGTTGGCTATGCTAGGGATGTGTGGAGGACGAACGGGTTGCGTATCCGGATTCGTCTCGTCGTTCTAAGCAACTTTCATGTACAAAGTTTTTCCATCCGAGCTACGGTTTATTTTATAATAATCTTAAAAGATTTAATCAATTTTTGGATTTAATAAATTAATTTAATTCAAAAATTAATTAATGCATCAGCATGATGTCAGCAGTCAACAGAGGTGCTGACTGGGTCAAACTGAGGACCCAGTCGTCATTGTCTCAGGTTAACTAAACAGTACTTAGTTTTTATTAGCACATTAATTAGGTTGAATTAGTTAATTAAACTGATTACTTAAGTTAATTAATTTAATTAATTGAATTTTACTTTTACTATTTATTTTCATTTTTTTATAACGTTCTAGGGGGTGGGGCCCCTTTGTCATAGGCCCATAGGGCCTATCGGGCGATGGGTTTTCGGCCGCGGTTGCGGGCGAGGCGCCCGTCGGGGCGGACCTGAGGGACAGGGTGGGCAGCGATGGGCGCGGGCCAACCGGGCGGTGGCCGCGGCGGACGGGGCGCAGGAGGGGAGAAGATACAGCCCGACGCACGGGGAAGGAGCAACAGGGGCGGGGAGCGCCGCGGGATGACGCACAGCGGGCGCCGGTCGCAAGCGCGTGCGGGCGCGCACTTCACGCGGCGGGGCGGCTGCTGTGCGAGCCGTGGCGCGGGAGCGCGCGATGCAGTGGGGGAAACAGGGCTGTGGCGCGGTGCGTCGGCGCGGAGCGACGGGCACGGCCGGACGGTGCGGCGCGTGGCCAGGGCGCGGCCCGGCCGCGGTGGGCGCGGGGCCGGAGCGCGCGAGGCGTGGTCGCGGCCGGAGCAGAGCATCGGTGGGCGCGGCGGGAGCGCGGCAAAGGAGAAGGAGGGGGAGGGCCTCACGAGGGGTTTGCAGGGCACGGGGCAGTGGGGTCGAGGAGGAGGACGGAGACGACGGGCGGCGACGGAGTCGTGGCGGCGTGGGGCTCCGATGTCGGCGAGGCAGAGGCCACGGGCGAGCGCCGTGCGAGGGAGGAGGGATGATAAGGAGGTCTGATGATGGGGCGGGGCCGCGTCGAGGACGGGCGCCGACGTCGGGTGGCGCTGTGCGCGGTCGTCGGGCTGGATCCCCGATCCAGATCGGGTGGGAGTGGGAGGAGCGAGGGGGATCGTGGGGTGATTTAGGGTTTGGGGTCGGGGGGAGTGGCCTTGTAGGACAGAGAGCGTGGAGTGGGCCGTGGGCTGGCCGGGCGGCCTAGAGGCCAGCTGGGCCATTCGGCCAGGGAGGGGGAGGGAGTGTTTTCTGTTTTTGTTCTTTTCTTTTTTCTTTATCTTCTTTTATGTTTTCTCTCATTTCCTCAACATTTTAGTTTTAAAAAAATACACAGGTTGCACCTAATTTAGTAAACTTAATTATGTCACATTTCGAACATTTTAGTATTTGATATTTGAAAACTTTCATTATTTGTCAAAAATTCAAATTTGCTTTTGAAACGTTTTGATCTAACGCGAGGTTAGCAACAGTAACAGGGGTGACGTGGCATCGTTAACGTGGGATTACTGTAACCTAATTATCAGGGCGTCACATGGATGCTGGGGGGAGGGCGCCGCCAAGTGCTGTCGGGGCAGCTGCCAAGGAAGCGACGCAACCCGGTGCTCCTGAGATGGCAGTCCCCCGAGGCTTGGGTGAGCCGTCCTGAGGGGGCGACTGAAGAGCCGGAGCAATCCGAGGCTCCCGAGGTCGCCGCTCCTGAAGCTTGGGGAAGCGGTCCTGAGGTGGTGGCCGGGGAGCTGACGCGGCCCAGGGCTCCCGAGGTCGCCACTCCAGGGGCTCCACAGCCCGCCCCGGATGCCGACGGCCGTGCCTTGGGCTTCGGCCAGCTGCGCGTGAACTTCGAGGCGCTTCGCAAGAGAAAGGGGCCTCCCTGCTGCGGTGGTGACGCCTACCGGCCGCTGAAGCAGAGGAAGTATATAGCTATAGATGAGTAAGTACCTCTTCCTCGTGATTCTCTGCGTGTTGCATCCTCTCCTGACAATGCCCCTTCAGGGTCTCTTCATCTGCGGCAGCGAGATCTCCTGAGGAGCGGCCTCCACCTATCCTCGGCTCACCCCTGGTCTCGAGCTCCCCTCACCAGACCACAGTGCGAGGCGCGGGACCTGTCCTGGAGGCGGACGTGCGGACGGGAGGCCTTGATCCTGCATTCCTGTTGTCACTCCTTCGTGGTCTGCCCTGGGGTGCAGAAGGCGTGCCGAGGGCTCCTCCGTTGGTCGTCACCGGTGAGGGAGTCCTGGACTAAGGGTCCTCGAGCGTCCGACCTGTTAGACATGGGCCGGACTGATGGGCTATGAAGATACGAAGACCGAAGACTTTCTCCCGTGTCCGGATGGGACTCTCCTTGGCGTGGAAGGCAAGCTTGGTGACCAAATATGAAGATTCCTTTCTCTGTAACCGACTTTGTGTAACCCTAGTTCCCTCCGGTGTCTATATAAATCGGAGGGTTTAGTCCGTAGAGGATACATATAGAATCATAGTCATACAGGCTAGACTTCTAGGGTTTCAGCCATTACGATCTCGTGGTAGATCAACTCTTGTAATACTCATATTCATCAAGATCAATCAAGCAGGAAGTAGGGTATTACCTCCATAGAGAGGGGCCGAACCTGGGTAAACATTGTGTCCCCTGTCTCCTGTTACCATCAACCCTAGACGCACAGTTCGGGACCCCCTACCCGAGATCCGCCGGTTTTGACACCGACATTGGTGCTTTCATTGAGAGTTCCACTGTGCCGTCGTCGAAAGGTTTTGATGGCTCCTTCAATCATCTGCGACGATGCTGTCCAAGGAGAAGTCTTGCTCCCCTGACAGATATTTGTGTTTGGCGGCTTCGCACTGCGGGCCAACTCGCTTGGCCATCTGGAGCAGATCGATAGCTACGCCGCTGGCCGTCAGGTAAGATTCGGGAGCTTGAACTACGTCGCGGATATCCCTGGAGACTTGATATTTGACGGATTCGAGACCCCGGCAGCCGCTCCCCACCACCACGATGAACATGACCTAAATCTGTCATCGGACCATACCCAGGAAATAGCACCTGTAACCGCTCTGGCCTTAGATCCGGAGCAGATCGTGCCATCCGAAGACGGGAAGCTCAACCCCGCCACAGATGCCGCAGTCCCAGCGGCATCAGAGCCGCACATAGACCTAGCCTCGAGTGGAATCTATGTCACCGGAGCCTCGGACTCGTTTCCATCTACAGGCTCCGAACCATGTGCGTCCACAAGCGTCGAGCTCGATCAGTCATCGATCGTTGAATTCAGCTCCGCGGACATTTTTCGGCACTCGCCTTTGGGCGACGTGTTAAACTTGTTAAGAGCACTATCCTTAGCGGGGGGCTCACAGCCAAATACTATCCGGTTCAAACTGAAGGCTGATGACGGAGAATTTTGCTTCCCACCCATCGCCCACTCCATAGCCACCGTCGAAGATTTAACCGACGCGCTCGATTATGGTTCCGAAGACATCGACGGTATGGACGACGATGCCGATGAGGAGCAGGGCTAAAACCCGCCGTTTACAGGACGCTGGACGGCCACCTCTTCTTACGACGTGTACATGGTGGATATACCTAAAAGAACTAACGACGATGACAAAGAAGATCCAGTTGAGGATGAACCTCCTGTGATACAGCCAAAACGCCAGCGTCAGCAGCGCCGCTCTAAGTTGCGTCGTGGACAAGACAGCAATACTGGCACGGGAGAAAACAATACTCCGGACGATGCCGAAGATAATGAAGGCCCCGTTGAGATAACTTCCGAACAGGAGGAACGGGAAAACGGGCAAGTTAGCCCTGACGAACAGGCCATAAACGAAGACTCGGAGGACAGTAATTATCTTCCACTCTCTGAGGATGAGGTGAGCCTGGGCAACGAGGATTTTATCATGCCTGAGGAACCTCTCGAGCAGGAGCGCTTTAAGCGCCGGCTAATAACCACTGCAAGAAGCCTGAAAAAGAAGCAGCAGCAGCTGCAAGCTGACCAAGATCTGCTCACCGATAGATGGACCGATGTCATAACAGCCGAAGAATACGGCCTCAAGCGCCCAACCAAAAGTTACCCACAGCGCAAATTACTACCTCAGTTTGATGATGAGGCACCGGAGCCCATACCATCATCGCA
Organism: Aegilops tauschii subsp. strangulata; assembly: GCF_002575655.3. Lineage (NCBI taxonomy): Eukaryota > Viridiplantae > Streptophyta > Magnoliopsida > Poales > Poaceae > Aegilops > Aegilops tauschii. The sequence goes on along the minus strand of NC_053035.3, from coordinate 363,814,476 downwards.
CAATGCGGCTAACCGACCACCACGCGGCCGGGACAAGACGACAACTCAAGCTAAACACCAGCCCGCCCCACCTCGCCGTAAAGGGAGAGATAAAACAGCTCGGGGTCATACATATGACCTTCGGCAGGACCTGGACAATAGAGTAGGACATACTAGATCGATCTACGGATCGCGAGGACGTGCCCCGACACGTGACAACGACTATCTATTCGGACGTGACAAACCTAGTCACACTCAGGCCGAAAACCGCAAACGGACTCCATCGGAGCTACGTCGCAAGGTGGCCCAATATAGAGGCGCTGCACACCCTCTTTGCTTCACAGATGAGGTAATGGAGCACGAATTCCGAGAAGGGTTTAAACCCGTGAATATCGAATCATATGATCGAACAACTGATCCCGCAGTATGGATCGAGGATTTCCTTCTCCATATCCATATGGCCCACGGAGATGACCTTCATGCCATCAAATACCTCCCACTAAAAATTAAAGGACCAGCTCGGCACTGGCTAAACAGTGTGCCTAAAAACTCCATTGGCAGTTGGCAGGATTTGGAAGACGCCTTCCGCGACAACTTGCAAGGTACATATGTCCGGCCACCAGACGCCGATGACTTAAGTCACATCGTCCAGCAGCCCAGAGAGCCCGCCAAGAAGCTCTGGACTAGGTTCTTAGTTAAAAAGAACCAAATCGTCAACTGTCCGGACGCGGAAGCCCTAGCAGCCTTCAAACACAGCGTCCGGGACGAGTGGCTCGCCCGCTACCTCGGTCAAGAAAAACCAAAATCCATGTCAGCCCTTACCGCTTTGATGACCCGCTTTTGCGCGGGAGAAGACAGCCGGCTCGCTCTTAGAAGCAACAGCGCCAGCGATCCGGGCACTTTCGAAGTCCGAGATGGCAATGGCAAGCTACGACGCAGTAAACACAAATGTCGCAATGATAATGAAAGAACACACGGCACAGAGGTCAACACCGGATTCAGCGGTCCCAAGCCCGGTCAACGGAAAAAGCCATTCAAGGCAAACAGAGACAGACCATCCAATTTAGACAGGATATTGGATCGGCCCTGCCAGATTCATGACAACCCTGATAAACCAGCCAATCACACCAACAGAAGTTGTTGGGTTTTCAAACAGGCCGGCAAGCTCAATGCCGAACACAAGGGGAAGAGGCCGCCCAGTGATAGCAACGATGAAGAGACTCACCAACCAAATACCGGGGGTCAGAAGCAATTTCCCCCGAAATAAAAATAGTGAACATGGTATACGTGACACACACACCTCTATAGGGGAGCACGAGAATCGCTCCCTTCGGACTAACGATCATATTGCGGTTACTTCAGCCGAAGTACAAAGCGGTCTTATTAAACCACATACCTTGTCGGCCATTAAGCCTCCGGTCTCCATTCAGCAGGACCGACCAATTCCGGAGCTGGACTAGCAGTTCGGCTTCCGCCATCTGCCTCATATATCTGCGAAATATGTACCGCGCATACATCACTATGCACTTAAAATACCTGAGCATCGGCGGAAGCACAATATGGACGGGCCTACAAGTACTCCCATAACCTCCTTCCTTTTTCTTTTCTAACTAATCTTTCTTTTTCATTATCATTTATCAAAGGTGGCTCAAAGGCTGGTCATCTCACTGACTCTATCAGGAGTTTGGGTTCGTACATTAACCCAAAGGCCACTCCCGTTAAGGAGCCCCTTCACCGAGGAAAGGCGGTGCAGACATGCGACAGGAGGTCCGAAATAACTTTTTGTAGACCGCACTCTCTATTTTCGAGCCTGTAAAGTGTCTTTTTCCTCAGCCGTCGACCCCTGGCATGTCAAATAGCCGGGGTCATGGTGTTATTATTTATAAAATGATGATCGGCATATTACTCAGGTTCCAGTGAACATAATCCGTACCCAGTCTTCACTTTTCTCTAAAGAGCTAAATTTTTCTGGTTGTTTCACACTTGCACCTCGGCACATTCACCAGGGGCTCGGTATGGGAACAAATTGAGTTGCCAGCAAAGTCCGAACAGCTTTACAACACACTTCGGCGTCACGAGTTTGGCCTTATATGCACCAGCTTCGAATCATGTCTTTGGTCAATAGTTGGTTTGCCCGGCTCCTGTGCTTACTACCCTACGTTCTGTTATATCAGCTAGGGTAGTAAAGGGAGAACTACTGCGATTGTGTCCCGGTTCGTCCGGATGAGCACCTCAGTAGAGAAAGCCGAAAACTGACTGTCATGATATGGCGAGAACTGGTCAACCACTCGATCACTTAATAGAATCTTTCGCGATTCTTTCTGTATTAAACGAAGGGCCGTTCTTAAGGTCATACATGTAACGCACCATATTCGGATAACCGCGTACATACCAGGGGCTATATCGTAGACCCACCATAAAACTCCTATGGCTAAGTGAAAATGTTAACGCCCTATAGTCCGATTGCCTAGTTCGCCGCATTTACACCTCCTTCATGGACCAAGACGTTGGGTTAAGAGTGATCAAGTGCTTTTCCGAACACCCCCGTATTTTTTACGAGGGGGCTGAAGCCGACGACTGGAAAACTTTCAGATTATACAAAAAACGGCCTCACAGGGGGGCCTAAAGCTTTTAAGCGACTATCATAATATTATAATAATATTGTCTATTACAATTCCAATACATTTCAGTCGAATATTATGTCTTTCGAGCACTGACCCTCTATCAAGCGGGCACCCTCTAAGACGTCCTCGAAATAATGCCCTGGTGTGTGATGGTCCTTGCCCTTGGGTGGACTCTTCACTGCAACGTCGGTGGCCTTCATCTTCGCCCAGTATGTCTTGACGCGGGCAAAGGCCATCCGTGCACCTTCAATGCACGTTGACCGCTTAACGGCGTCGATACGCGGCACCGCATCAACAAGTCGCTGCACCAAACCGAAATAACTATCCGGAATTGGCTCGATAGGCCACAGCCGGACCACGACATCCTTCATGGAGGATCCGGACATCCTATGGAGCTTTGCCCACTAGGCCATCTGTTCGTTCAGCAACAACGGATGCTTCGGCATGCTAAACCGCGACCAGAACAGGTTTTCAGTTTCACGTCCTTCTTGCGCTTGGAAAAACTGCGTCGCATCGGAGGCACTCTTCGGTAGGTCCAACAATGCGTCTGGAGAACTCCACACTTGATTAAGCGGGGCATAATTCAGATCGCCGAACTTAGTTTGTAATAAAAAGGTCTTACCAGCCGTGATCTCCCCAGCTTGCCGGATCTCCTCCCGGGCTTCCCTAGACTCGGACCGCGCTTCTTTCGCCTCTCGTAAGGCCTTGTCAAGATCAGCCATTCTGGCTTTATTATCCTTCTCGAGAAATTCGCAGCGGCTAGCGACATCCTTTAGCTCAAGCGTCATCGTGGATATTTTCTCCTTGTATTGGCGCCGAGCAGCCTGTTCGGCCATTAACTCGGCAGATGCCTTTTCGGCAGCCGCATTACTAATCCTGGCCAGCTCCTTGGCCTGGGCTAGCTCAGCCCAAAGGATCTCAACTGTGGCGGCACCATCTGCAGTCACACATATCTCAGTATACTATTCTTAGAGTCATGCTTATATTATAAGCATGTGCATATAATGACTGCCCCAAAAAAATCATACCTTGCGCCTCGTCAAGCCGCTTGTTGCTAAGCGTGATGTCATCATCCGCCTCATCAATCTTCCACTGCAGATCTGCAATCTCTGTAGTTCGGGCAGTAGCCAGGGAGGTAACAGCCTGTGTTACAATTAGCCAGATTATTTCCTGGGCATATCATTTTGATCCTCTGATCGCCTCCCTTGGGAAGCCAACCAGAGCCTCAGGGGCTACTATCTATACACAGCTGCATTTTGTGAACAACACAATCGGTACAAACCTCGAAGCCTCTTAGCAGGCTCGTGAAGGCCTCATTCAATCCGCTTTTCGCGGACAGGACCTTTTCAACCACCGTACCCATCAAGGTACGATGTTCCTCTGAGACGGACGCCTATCGCAGCACGTTCGTCAATATATCCGACGCTTCTGGATCTCCGGAAGTTGTTGTAGGAGTATGGCCTCCCTTTGAAGGGATCCATTTATTCGTCCCTGGAGTTGTCTCCAGCTGTAAGCCGGACAGTTCGAGGCCTTTATTGTTGGCCCCCGGACCCTGGGCCACCAAAGTTTCACCTTCGGGTAGTGTCTTCATCATCCCTCGCACTACTTGTTGATCAGGAGAGACCCTCCGGGGCGACACCTCGAAGTCGTCTGCCCTGTTGGGCGAGGAGCCGGTGGAGGCGTCTCGCTTTCCATCATGTCTGGGAGAAGGTCCCCCGAGGAAGAAGATTGTTGAAGAAAACTGTGTGCCGAGCTGCAAAAACATATATTCTAGATGTTACCTTGGTCACAGGAAAGGAACAGGATATGTTCAAAACACCCTTGTTCACTTAAGATTTGGCTAAAGGCTTGTCCTCACTGCGGGACTGCGCGATGACGTCGTCCTCCAAGCCCGAGCCGCCCGACAGGGGCACCTTGCCTCGCTTAGGAGCCTTTTCCTCCCAACCATCGGAGGCGGCCCTTTTCTTACCATGGGGAGAAGAGATGTTGGCTTCTCCTCCGCTCTTGTCATCGGACGACGGAATTTTAATTTCCTTGGACACAGTATCCGATGTACCTTCGGGATGGAGGCCACTTTTGGTCCTCCCACTCTCCGCCTTGTCCTCCTTCTCAGGCATCTGGTATGGTGCCGAGGCCAGCATCCTTGTTAGTACGAGATCCGCTGAGTCTTCGGGGAGGGGGGCCGAACACCTAATTCGCTCCGCTTTCTTTATCCAGCCCTGGAAGAAGATAGTTTGTTCAGTATCATATTATGGCATACATGGCCAAAAATTGTTCGGGAGTCGATCGCTTACCGGGGTATCCGGATGGTTGCAGTCGAGGCCGATGTCCTCGGTGGTGTCCGGCCGCTGTTTTCGTTTCCCGAAAAACAGCTTCCACATTCCTTTGTGCGTAGTGCCAAAGAAGAGTTGGAGGGTCTGTGGTCCTTCCGGATTAAACTCCCACATGCGGAGAGTCCGTCGCTGGCACGGCAGGGCCCGGCGGACCAGCATTACTTGAATCACGTTGATAAGATCGATGTCCTTCTCAAGGAGGCTCCGGAGGCGGCTCTATAGAGTCTGCACTTCATCAATTGATCCCCAGTCCAGCCCCTTATTAATCCATGACGCGAGCTGTAACAGAGGGCCAGATCGAAACGCATGTATAGCTGCCTACTTGGTACCGCGGGTTTCAGTGATGTAAAACCACTCCCGCTGCCATAGGTTGGGAGTTTCAGTGAAGGAGCCTTTCGGCCAGAGAGCATTGGTAAGCTTGCTCACTGTAGCACCTCCGCACTCCGCTTGTTCCCCGTCGACTACCTTCGGCTTCGCCCTAAAGGTCTTGAGCCATAAGCCGAAGTGTGGGGGAATACGGAGAAAGGCCTCGCACGTAATAATGAACGTCGAGATGTGAAGGAAAGAATCTGGGGCTAGATCGTGATAATCTAGCTCGTAGTAAAACATGATCCCCCGGACGAATGGGTGAAGAGCGAATCCTAGCCCTCAGAGGAAGTGGGAGATGAATACAACCCTCTCGCCAGATCTGGGAGTAGGAATAACCTGTCCTTGAGCAGGAACCTGTGGGGGATCTCCGCGGTCAGGTATCTGGCCGCACGAAGCTTCGCGATGTCCTCCTCTGTAACAGAGGAAGCCACCCATCGGCCCTGTGGGCTGGGTCCGGACATGATTGGGGAGCTTGAAGCAATGAAGTCGAACCTTGGGTGCTAGAACTCGAGGTTGGAAGGGCTGGGGAAAAGGTTGGCGTAAAACAAGACGGCCCGTGGCTCCTTTATAAAGGCAACATATATCGAACGCCTCCTCCTCAGCCTGAAAACCTGCCTATTCCTAAGGAATCATCCCAAGGGAACGGTTGGGTTACCCATGCCCGTATTGATGAGGATCCCGCAATAAGGGGACATGATCTCTGCTTCGACAAGACGTGCCAATAAAGACCGCGCCTCGAAACGTGGAACGACGGGACAAGAAACCGTTCAAAATAATGACCGGGCAGACGTGATATCACATTACAAAAAGTTGTCAGCAGATTGGACTCGTGGAATATTAAACTCTCTGCGGCTGTGTGCGGTACTTATGTTGTAGATCCGGACACGTTCGTTGCGTCCGAAGACTATCTTGGGGTATTCGGAGAAGGAACCTGCCTTGCAATGCCGAAGACAATCTGCGCACCGGACACCTCGTCATTGAAGCCTGGTTCAGGGGCTACTGAGGGAGTCCAGGACTAAGGGGTCCTCGGGCGTCCGACCTGTTAGACATGGGCCGGACTGATGGGCTATGAAGATACGAAGACCGAAGACTTTCTCCCATGTCCTGATGGGACTCTCCTTGGCGTGGAAGGCAAGCTTGGCGACCAAATATGAAGATTCCTTTCTCCGTAACCGACTTTGTGTAACCCTAGTCCCCTCCGGTGTCTATATAAACCGGAGGGCTTAGTCCGTAGAGGATACATATAGAATCATAGTCATACAGGCTAGACTTCTAGGGTTTTAGCCATTACGATCTCATGGTTGATAAACTCTTGTAATACTCATATTCATCAAGATCAATCAAGCAGGAAGTAGGGTATTACCTCCATAGAGAGGGCCCGAACCTGTCCCCTGTCTCCTGTTACCATCAACCCTTGACGCACAGTTCGGGACCCCCTACCCGAGATCCACCGGTTTTGACACCGACAACCGGTGGTTGGGCGATCCCAGCCTTGGATTCATCTTCGGGTGGTGAGGCCATGCCATCCGGCGCCCCCATCGATGCCCGGAGGGTTGCAAGGAAGACGCCAGGCTCCAGCCCCCCTCCAGGGGCGGGCAGGCCATCTCAAGCCTTCCCAATAACCCCGGCGTGAAGGATGGACTTGGCCATGCTCTGGAGCTCACGCATGGGCGCGGTGTTGTACACCACGAGCTCTTCCGGGAGGCAATGGGCGCGCTGAGCCAGCTTGGAGAAGAGCCTGTCAACGTCGACGCCCGCCTTGAGACGGAGGACCTTCGGCTGGCGGAAGAGTGGCATCAGCTGAAAGTGGCCATCAACCTTGGGCATCTTCAGCATGAGCGCGCCAATGCGAAGGCTGCAATGTCCCTTGCGACCTCACGCGAGGCCTGCGCCCGGGCCTTAGAGGAGGCCAAGGCAGCCGACCATCACCGTGAGGCCGCCGAGGAGCGCGAACGAGAACTCCTGGCCTTGAATGCTGCCCTTGAGCAGCGGATCGAGGCACGCAGGGCCGTCTTGGCATCAATGAGGGGAGCGCCTTTGAAAGAACATGCGGTGCCCCCATGTTTGGTTTTGGTAATTGATGACAATCTCTATGGACTAATGGTTGCCTTGAGTTATATTTGAAGGTTTTGTCCATAGGCTTTTCTTGGAGTACGTGTGTTGGTTTCAAGGAGAGTTTGTGTCGACCAAGGTGCTATTCGAGGAATTATCCAAAGATTGGTCATGTGAGTGTTGAGCTTATTGCAAGCATGTCTTGAAGAAGAAGAGTGTGTGATCATTCATGTTTACCTTCAAGACATCATCCAAATGAAGAGAGTTGGAAAGATTCAAGGTTGATCAAGACTAAGTCAAAGAGTGAATCAAGTTGATCAACACACAAAGCATAGAAGATGTACCGAGAGGGATCAAGCGATCCCATGGTATGGTAAGCATTGTCAATTACGCTTTGTGTACTAACCCATGGTCTTCATGAGAGTTCTTTGTGGGGTTAGGTTGTGGTGTGCAAGTTCAAGTGGAGCATCACGAAGAGATCAAGTGCTAGAAGCTTGCCGTCCATTGTGGTGACAATGGACCCTTGAAGATGTGCCGAAGAGTGGCTCACCCATAGTGGAGTATGGGGGAGCAATCCACTAGTCTTCACCGAGCCAACACAATCAAGAAAGGTGGTCCAATTTGAGGGAGTCAAGATCGTCATCATCCAGCTCAAGTGGACTATGCGCAAGGCAAAGGTTTGCCCTTGATAGGTTTTATATTTTACCGGTCTCATGGTAGCTGTGGGAGACCGGGTTATAGGATCGATCGCCGTACTATCAAGGGGGGCTCTCGATGAGTAGATTGATCATATCATTCGTACAGAGCTCAAACCATTGCATCCTTGCATCATCTTTATTGGTTCTTCTTTGGTTTTTCTCCTTTTGAGATTTGGAGCTTTTGATCATCTTCATGACAAGCTCGAGTTCATCGAAAACGGAGTTAACATGCATATTCTATGATGTTTTCGATGTCGGAGGTTTTGCCGGTTCTTCTTGGTTGGAGTTTTCTCTCCCGCTGTTTTGATGCTGCTCGTCGTCTTGTGTCCAACAAGCTTGAGTTTGCTCAATTCGGAGCTCATATGCAGAAGTTATGGCAGTTCTGGTTTTCCATGGAGTATACTTGTTTTCGTGGAAGTGGCTTTAGGATGGCGCCAGCGGTAGTACCGCTGGGCCGGAGCGGCAGTACCGCGTATCGCCACAAGCGGTAGTACCGCTGTCCCACAGCGGTAGTACCGCCCATGGCCATAAGTGGTAGTACGTCTCTGGTTCCGCGCTGGTACCGCCTCGACTCGAGACGTGGTTTTCTCGTGTCGGGTTCAGCGGCAGTAGGAGCGGTAGAACCGCTCATGTGCGGTAGTACCGCAGCTACCACCGCCCCTAGTGCCGCTCAATGGCCCTCCTCTCTGTTCCTTCTCCCTGTGCTCGTAGTAGGCGCTGTGCGCGGTCCCAGCGGTAGTACCGCTGGGCCAAGCGGCAGTACCACTTCGGCCAATGGTAGTACCGCTGGCTCTAGCGGTAGTGCCGCTCATACGGCTCTGCCTCGCCCTCTGTTTTGCTCCGCTCTCCGTGTTCTACCGCCCGGGCGGTAGTACCGCTCCCCTGAGCGGTAGTACCGCTCGTGCGCGGACTGAGCACATAACGGTTGGATTCGGGAGCTCCTATAAAAGGGGTCTTCTTCTCCATTCAACCTTATCCTTTGAGCTCGTGTTCTTCCCCCATTGTTGACCTTCTTCGAGCTTGCTATCTCTCAATCCCTCCATGGATTATTGCTATTTTTTGGGGGAAAAGAGAGAGGAGATTTAGATCCACATTTCCACCAATCACTTTCTCCTCTAGGTGAGGGGAACCCCTTGGATCTAGATCTTGGAGTTCTTGGTGTTCTCCTTCTTGTTCTTCCTCTCTTTTCCCTCCCTAGCATTAGTTGCTTTGGTGGGATTTGAGAGAGAAGGACTTGGGCACTCCGTGTGCCCTTGCCATTGCATTTGGTGCATCGGTTTGAGTTCTCCACGGTGATACGTGGAAGTTACAAGTTGCGAAGCTTATTACACTTGGGTGCTTGGTACCCTTGAGCTTGTTCCTCTTGTTTGCTTGGGCGCCCTAGACGGTTGGTGGTGTTCGGAGATCAATCATTGTGGTGTAAAGCTCCGGGCAAGCATCAGGGTTTCCAATTAGGTTGTGGAGATAGCCTCGAGCAATTTGACAGGTACCGGTGACCGCCCCCAAGGGTTGCCAAAGTGTACGGGTTCGGTGACCGCCCCCAAGGGTTGCCATTTGTACGGGTTCAGTGACCGCCCTCAAGGGTCCCTTAGTGGAATCACGGCATCTTGCATTGTGCGAGGGCGTGAGGAGATTACGGTGGCCCTAGTGGCTTCTTGGGGAGCATTGTGCCTCCACATCGCTCCAAACGGAGATTAGCATCCGCAAGGGTGTGAACTTCGGGATACATCGTCGTCTCCGCGTGCCTCGGTTATCTCTTACCCGAGCTCTTTACTTATGTACTTTACTTTGTGATAGCCATATTGTTTCTTGTCATATATCTTGCTATCACCTACTAGTTTATCTTGCTTAGCATAAGTTGTTGGTGCACATAGGTGAGCCTAGTAGTTGTAGGTTTTGTGCTTGACAATTTAACCGCTAGGTTTATTCCGCATTTGTTTAAGCCTAAACCGTAATTATTTTAAAGCGCCTATTCACCCCCCCTCTAGGCGACATCCACCATCTTTCAGCCTTCCGAAGAGAAGGAGATCCTGAAACGCGAGGAGGCGCTAATGCTGGAGGCCTCAGAGCGCAGCCTCGAGCTCGAGCGGCTGGAGACAAGGGAGCACCAGGTGGCCGCGGCCGAGGACGCCGTCACCGTGCGTGAAGCCAAGATCCAGGAGGAGGTTGACCAGAGGGTGGTGAAGGCTCGTGCAGATCTTGCCGACGAGCATCGCCTGGCGCTGGTGTTCTTGGAGGCTAAGGCTAAGGGCAGGACCACCGCCCTTAGGAAGAAACTGGACAAGGCGGAGCAACGCGAGGGGGCCGCTGTGGCAGCTCATACTTCTACCCAGGCCGACCTGGCCTCTGCGCGCGCCGACTTGCTCTCCCTCCAGCAACAGATTGACGGCGCCGCGTCCCTCGTGAAGAAGAACGCAGATGAGCCATGTCACCGACTAATGCTGCAGCGTGAGAACGCCTCTATGCTCCAAGACCTCAGGGTGAGAGCCAACCGAGCCCTGAGAACTATATGCAAGGAGAGCGCCCCTCACCCGCATGAGGAAGATTACGCCAGCCACCTCCGCTTCTTCACAGAGATCATGACGCGCCTGGAGGACCGGGCCGCGAGGGCTCGTGAGCTCATCGAGGAAAGGAGTCGTGGCCTCCTTGGGCGCACGTTCTCGTGCGTCTTCAGTCACCTTCAGAACCTCGATCCCCATTTTTACTTTGATGCTGACATTGCCCCCATGCCCAGGGTTATCCGAGACAACTTGTCGGACTGGGTGGACAACCACGTGGACGCTCTGGTCGCGGAGTTCGCGCCTGAAGATGATGCGGTCGTGGTGGTGGTCGGAGAAGGTGGCACAGACTACGATGGTGTGGGCGACACTAGCGACGACTCTGATGACGGGGACGAAGACAATGAGGTCAGCGAAGAAGGCAGTGCCTTTGGCTAATCCCGCGCCTTCTTTGCCCTAACCTGTGTACGAAAGGGAAACCTCGGGGCGCGGCCCTGTGGGGTGTAAAAGTATTTTGAAAGGCCCCCCTTATTATGTATGAAACAAAATGTATGTAATGATGGCGTGCCTTTTGTGGACATGGCTTGAGGTACACCACGAGCCCGCGGGGCTCCTGAGCCCAGTATTTGTCATGCCTTACCTTGGCTCCGCAGGTCTTGGGCATGCCTTGACGTCCTAGTTGGACCTTCCTCCCGAGGCGAGCCCTTGGGGGCTCGCGAGATCTGGGCCTCCTGAGAAGCCTGCGGATCCGCTTGAGAAAACCTCGCGAGGTGGAGTACGTCGAACCACGTCAGGATGCGCACGCTGAAGGAAATATACCCTAGAGGCAATAATAAAGTTATTATTTATTTCCTTATATCATGATAAATGTTTATTGTTCATGCTAGAATTGTATTAACCGGAAACATAATACATGTGTGAATACATAAACAAACAGAGTGTCACTAGTATGCCTCTACTTGACTAGCTCGTTGATCAAAGATGGTTATGTTTCCTAGCCATAGACATGAGTTGTCATTTGATTAACGGGATCACATCATTAGGAGAATGATGTGATTGACTTGACCCATTCCGTTAGCTTAGCACTCGATCGTTTAGTATGTTGCTATTGCTTTCTTCATGACTTATACATGTTCCTATGACTATGAGATTATGCAACTCCCGTTTACCGGAGGAACACTTTGTGTGCCACCAAACGTCACAACGTAACTGGGTGATTATAAAGGTGCTCTACAGGTGTCTCCAAAGGTACTTGTTGGGTTGGCGTATTTCGAGATTAGGATTTGTCACTCCGATTGTCGGAGAGGTATCTCTGGGCCCACTCAGTAATACACATCACTATAAGCCTTGCAAGCATTGTGACTAATGAGTTAGTTGCGGGATGATGTATTACGGAACGAGTAAAGAGACTTGCTGGTAACGAGATTGAACTAGGTATAGAGATACCGACGATCGAATCTCGGGCAAGTAACATACCGATGACAAAGGGAACAACGTATGTTGTTATGCGGTCTGACCAATAAAGATCTTCGTAGAATATGTGGGAACCAATATGTGCATCCAGGTTCCGCTATTGGTTATTGACCGGAGAGGTGTCTCGGTCATGTCTACATAGTTCTTGAACCCGTAGGGTCCGCACGCTTAATGTTACGATGACAGTTATATTATGAGTTTATATGTTTTGATGTACGGAAGGTTTTTCGGAGTCCCGGATGTGATCACGGACATGACGAGGAGTCTCGAAATGGTCGAGACATAAAGATAGATATATTGGAAGCCTATGTTTGGACATCGGAAGTGTTCCGGGTGAAATCGGGATTTTTTCGGAGTACCGGGAGGTTACCGGAACCCCCCGGTAACTTAATGGGCCTTATTGGGCCTAGGTAGAATAGAGGAGAGGAGGCCAGGGCAGGGCCGCGCGCCCCTTCCCCCCCAGTCTGAATAGGACAAGGAGAGGGGGGCGGCGCCCCCCTTCCTTCCTCCCCTCCACCTCTTCCCCCTCTCTCCTAGTCCAACATGGAAAAGGGGGGGGAGTCCTACTCCCGGTAGGAATAGGACTCCTCCCAGGCGCGCCTCTCCTCCTTGGCCGGCGGCCTCCCCCTTGCACCTTTATATACGGGGGCAGGGGGCACCTCTAGACACACAACTGATCAACGATCTTTTAGCCGTGTGCGGTGCCCCCCCCACCATATTACACCTCGATAATATCGTAGCGGAGCTTAGGCGAAGCCCTGCGTCGGTAGAACATCATCATTGTCACCACGCCGTCGTGCTAACGAAACTCTCCCTCAACACTCGGCTGGATCGGAGTTCGAGGGACGTCATCGAGCTGAACGTGTGCTGAACTCGGAGGTGCTGTACGTTCGGTACTTGATCGATGGGATCGTGAAGACGTACGACTACATCAACCGCGTTGTGTTAACGCTTCCGCTATCGGTCTACGAGGGTACGTAGACAACACTCTCCCCTCTCGTTGTTATGCATCACCATGATCTTGTGTGTTCGTAGGAATTTTTTTGAAATTACTACGTTCCCCAACAGTGGCATCCGAGCCTGGTTTTATGCATTAATGTTATGCACGAGTAGAACACAAGTGAGTTGTGGGCGATATAAGTCATACTGCTTACCAGCATGTCATACTTTGGTTCAGCGGTATTGTGAGATGAAGCGGCCCGGACCGACATTACGCGTACGCTTACGCGAGACTAGTTTCACCGTTGCGAGCACTCGTTGCTTAAAGGTGACTGGCGGGTGTCTGTCTCTCTCACTTTAGTTGAACCGAGTGTGGCTACGCCCGGTCCTTGCGAAGGTTAAAACAACACCAACTTGAGAAACTATCATTGTGGTTTTGATGCGTAGGTAAGAACGGTTCTTGCTAAGCCCGTAGCAGCCACGTAAAACTTGCAACAACAAAGTAGAAGACGTCTAACTTGTTTTTGCAGGGCATGTTGTGATGTGATATGGTCAAGACATGATGCTATATTTTATTGTATGAGATGATCATGTTTTGTAACCGAGTTATCGGCAACTGGCAGGAGCCATATGGTTGTCGCTTTATTGTATGCAATGCAATCGCCATGTAATTGTTTTACTTTATCACTAAGCGGTAGCGATAGTCGTAAAAGCAATAGTTGGCGAGACGACCACGGTGCTACGATGGAGATCAAGGTGTCGAGCCGGTGAAAATGGTGATCATGACGGTGCTTCGGAGATGGAGATCACCAGCACAAGATGATGATGGCCATATCATATCACTATATTGATTGCATGTGATGTTTATCTTTTATGCATCTTATCTTGCTTTGATTGACGGTAGCATTATAAGATGATCTCTCACTAAAATTTCAAGATAAAAGTGTTCTCCCTGAGTATGCACCGTTGCCAAAGTTCGTCGTGCCCAGACACCACGTGATGATCGGGTGTGATAAGCTCTACGTCCATCTACAACGGGTGCAAGCCAGTTTTGCACACGCAGAATACTCAGGTTAAACTTGACGAGCCTAGCATATGCAGATATGGCCTCGGAACACGGAGACCGAAAGGTCGAGCGTGAATCATATAGTAGATATGATCAACATAGTGATGTTCACCATTGAAAACTACTCCATTTCACGTGATGATCGGTTATGGTTTAGTTGATTTGGATCACGTAATCACTTAGATGATTAGAGGGATGTCTATCTAAGTGGGAGTTCTTAAGTAATATGATTAATAGAACTTAAATTTATCATGAACTTAGTACCTGATAGTATCTTGCTTGTCTATGTTAATTGTAGATAGATGGCCCGTGCTGTTGTTCCGTTGAATTTTAATGCGTTCCTTGAGAAAGCAAAGTTGAAAGATGATGGTAGCAATTACACGGACTGGGTCCGTAACTTGAGGATTATCCTCATTGCTGCACAGAAGAATTACGTCCTGGAAGCACCGCTGGGTGCCAGGCCTCCTGCAAGAGCAACACCAGAAGTTATGAACGTCTGGCAGAGCAAAGCTGATGACTACTCGATAGTTCAGTGTGCCATGCTTTATGGCTTAGAATCGGGTCTTCAACGACGTTTTGAACGTCATGGAGCATATGAGATGTTCCAGGAGTTGAAGTTAATATTTCAAGCAAATGCCCGGATTGAGAGATATGAAGTCTCCAATAAGTTCTACAGCTGCAAGATGGAAGAGAATAGTTCTGTCAGTGATCATATACTCAAAATGTCTGGGTATAATAATCACTTGATTCAACTGGGAGTTAATCTTCCGGATGATAGCGTCATTGACAGAATTCTTCAATCACTGCCACCAAGCTACAAGAGCTTCGTGATGAACTATAACATGCAAGGGATGAATAAGACAATTCCCGAGCTCTTCGCAATGCTAAAGGCAGTGGAGGTAGAAATAAAAAAGGAGCATCAAGTGTTGATGGTCAGTAAGACCACTAGTTTCAAGAAAAAGGGCAAAGGGAAGAAGAAGGGGAACTTCAGGAAGAACAACAAGCAAGTTGCTGTTCAGGAGAAGAAACCCAAATCTGGACCTAAGCCTGAAACTAAGTGCTTTTACTACAAGCAAACTGGTCACTGGAAGCGGAACTGCCCCAAGTATTTGGCGGATAAGAAGGATGGCAAGGTGAACAAAGGTATATGTGATATACATGTTATTGATGTGTACCTTACCAGAGCTCGCAGTAGCACCTGGGTATTTGATACTGGTTCTGTTGCTAATATTTGCAACTCGAAACAGGGACTACGGATTAAGCGAACACTGGCCAAGGACGAGGTGACGATGCGCGTGGGAAACGGTTCCAAAGTCGATGTGATTGCCGTCGGCACGCTACCTCTACATCTACCTTCGGGATTAGTATTAGACCTAAATAATTGTTATTTGGTGCCAGCGTTGAGCATGAACATTATATCTGGATCTTGTTTGATGCGAGACGGTTATTCATTTAAATCAGAGAATAATGGTTGTTCTATTTATATGAATAATATCTTTTATGGTCATGCACCCTTGAAGAGTGGTCTATTTTTAATGAATCTCGGTAGTAGTGACACACATATTCATAATGTCGAAGCCAAAAGATGCAGAGATGATAATGATAGTGCAACTTATTTGTGGCACTGCCGTTTAGGTCATATCAGTGTAAAGCGCATGAAGAAACTCCATAATGATGGACTTTTGGAATCACTTGATTATGAATCACTTGGTACTTGCGAACCGTGTCTCATGGGCAAGATGACTAAAACACCATTCTCTGGAACTATGGAGAGAGCAACTGATTTGTTGGAAATCATACATACAGATGTATGTGGTCCGATGAATATTGAGGCTCGTGGCGGATATCGTTATTTTCTCACCTTCACAGATGATTTGAGTAGATATGGGTATATCTACTTAATGAAACATAAGTCTGAAACATTTGAAAAGTTCAAAGAATTTTAGAGCGAAGTTGAAAATCATCGTAACAAGAAAATAAAGTTTCTACGATCAGATCGTGGAGGAGAATATTTGAGTTACGAGTTTGGCCTACATCTGAAACAATGCGGAATAGTTTCGCAACTCACGCCACTCGGAACACCACAGCGTAATGGTGTGTCCGAACGTCGTAATCGTACTTTACTAGATATGGTGCGATCTATGATGTCTCTTACTGATTTACCGCTATCGTTTTGGGGTTATGCTTTAGAGACGGCTGCATTCACTCTAAATAGAGCACCATCGAAATCCGTTGAGACGACACCTTATGAACTATGGTTTGGCAAGAAACCATAGTTGTCTTTCTTAAAATTTGGGGTTGCGATGCTTATGTGAAGAAACTTCAACCTGATAAGCTCGAACCCAAATAGGAGAAATGTGTCTTCATAGGATACCCAAAGGAGACTGTTGGGTACACCTTCTATCACAGATCCGAAGGCAAGACATTCGTTGCTAAGAATGGATCCTTTCTAGAGAAGGAGTTTCTCTCGAAAGAAGTGAGTGGGAGGAAAGTAGAACTTGATGAGGTAAATGTACCTGCTCCCTTATTGGAAAGTAGATCATCACGGAAACCCGTTTCCGCGACACCTACACCAATTAGTGGGGAAGTTAATGATAATGATCATGAAACTTCAGATCAAGTTATTACTGAACCTCGTAGGTCAACCAGATTGAGATCCGCACCAGAGTGGTACGGTAATCCTGTTCTGGAGGTTATGTTACTAGACCATGACGAACCTACGAACTATGAAGAAGCGATGGTGAGCCCAGATTCTGCAAAATGGCTTGAGGCCATGAAATCCGAGATGGGATCCATGTATGAGAACAAAGTATGGACTTTGGTTGACTTGCCCGATGATCGGCAAGACATTGAAAATAAATGGATCTTCAAGAAGAAGACTGACGCTGACGGTAATATTACTGTCTATAAAGCTCGACTTGTTGCAAAAGGTTTTCGACAAGTTCAAGGGATTGACTACGATGAGACCTTCTCACCTGTAGCGATGCTTAAGTCTGTCCGAATCATGTTAGCAATTGCTGCATTTTATGATTATGAAATTTGGCAAATGGATGTAAAAACTGCATTCCTGAATGGATTTCTGGAAGAAGAGTTGTATATGATGCAACCGGAAGGTTTTATCGATCCAAAGGGAGCTAACAAAGTGTGCAAGCTCCAGCGATCCATTTATGGACTGGTGCAAGCCTCTCGTAGTTGGAATAAACGCTTTGATAGTGTGATCAAAGCATTTGGTTTTATACAGACTTTTGGAGAAGCCTGTATTTACAAGAAAGTGAGTGGGAGCTCAGTAGCATTTCCAATATTATATGTGGATGACATATTACTGATTGGAAATGATATAGAATTTCTGGATAGCATAAAGGGATACTTGAATAAGAGTTTTTCAATGAAAGACCTTGGTGAAGCTGCATATATATTAGGCATCAAGATCTATAGAGATAGATCAAGACGCTTAATTGGACTTTCACAAAGCACATACCTTGACAAAGTTTTGAAGAAGTTCAAAATGGATCAAGCAAAGAAAGGGTTCTTGCCTGTACTACAAGGTGTGAGATTGAGTAAGACTCAATGCCCGACCACTGCAGAAGATAGAGAGAAGATGAAAGATGTTCCCTATGCTTCAGCCATAGGCTCTATCATGTATGCAATGCTGTGTACCAGACCTGATGTGTGCCTTGCTATAAGTTTAGCAGGGAGGTACCAAAGTAATCCAGGAGTGGATCACTGGACATCGGTCAAGAACATCCTGAAATACCTGAAAAGGACTAAGGATATGTTTCTCGTTTATGGAGGTGACAAAGAGCTCATCGTAAATGGTTACATTGATGCAAGCTTTGACACTGATCCGGACGATTCTAAATTGCAAACCGGATACGTATTTACATTGAACGGTGGAGCTGTCAGTTGGTGTAGTTCTAAGCAAAGTGTCATGGTGGGATCTACGTGTGAAGCGGAGTACATAGCTGCTTCGGAAGCAGCAAATGAAGGAGTCTGGATGAAGCAGTTCATATCCGATCTAGGTGTCATACCTAGTGCATCGGGACCAATGAAAATCTTTTGTGACAATACTGGTGCAATTGCCTTGGCAAAGGAATCCAGATTTCACAAGAGAACCAAGCACGTCAAAAGACGCTTCAATTCCATCCGGGATTTAGTCCAGGTGGGAGACATAGAAATTTGCAAGATACATACGGATCTGAATGTTGAAGACCCGTTGACTAAGCCTCTTCCACGAGCAAAACATGATCAGCACCAAGACTCCATGGGTGTAAGAATCATTACTGTGTAATCTAGATTATTGACTCTAGTACAAGTGGGAGACTGAAGGAAATATGCCCTAGAGGAAATAATAAAGTTATTATTTATTTCCTTATATCATGAAAAATGTTTATTGTTCATGCTAGAATTGTATTAACCGGAAACATAATACATGTGTGAATACATAAACAAACAGAGTGTCACTAGTATGCCTCTACTTGACTAGCTCGTTGATCAAAGATGGTTATGTTTCCTAGCCATAGACATGAGTTGTCATTTGATTAACGAGATCACATCGCTAGGAGAATGATGTGATTGACTTGACCCATTCCGTTAGCTTAGCACTCGATCGTTTAGTATGTTGCTATTGCTTTCTTCATGACTTATACATGTTCCTATGACTATGAGATTATGCAACTCCCGTTTACCGGAGGAACACTTTGTGTGCCACCAAACGTCACAACGTAACTGGGTGATTATAAAGGTGCTCTACAGGTGTCTCCAAAGGTACTTGTTGGGTTGGCGTATTTCGAGATTAGGATTTGTCACTCCGATTGTCGGAGAGGTATCTCTGGGCCCACTCAGTAATACACATCACTATAAGCCTTGCAAGCATTGTGACTAATGAGTTAGTTGCGGGATGATGTATTACGGAACGAGTAAAGAGACTTGCCGGTAACGAGATTGAACTAGGTATAGAGATACCGACGATCGAATCTCGGGCAAGTAACATACCGATGACAAAGGGAACAACGTATGTTGTTATGCGGTTTGACCGATAAAGATCTTCGTAGAATATGTGGGAACCAATATGAGCATCCAGGTTCCGCTATTGGTTATTGACCGGAGAGGTGTCTCGGTCATGTGTACATAGTTCTCGAACCCGTAGGGTCCGCACGCTTAACGTTACGATGACAGTTATATTATGAGTTTATATGTTTTGATGTACCGAAGGTTGTTCGGAGTCCCGGATGTGATCACGGACATGACGAGGAGTCTCGAAATGGTTGAGACATAAAGATTGATATATTGGAAGCCTATGTTTGGACATCGGAAGTGTTCCGGGTGAAATCGGGATTTTTCCGGAGTACCGGGAGGTTACCGGAACCCCCCGGTAACTTAATGGGCCTTATTGGGCCTAGGTAGAAGAGAGGAGAGGAGGCCAGGGCAGGGCCGCACGCCCCTTCCCCCCTAGTCCGAATAGGACAAGGAGAGGGGGGCGGCGCCCCCTCTTCCTTCCTCCCCTCCACCTCTTCCCCCCTCTCTCCTAGTGCAACATGGAAAAGGGGGGAGTCCTACTCCCGGTAGGAGTAGGACTCCTCCCAGGCGCGCCTCTCCTCCTTGGCCGGCGGCCTCCCCCTTGCACCTTTATATACGGGGGCAGGGGGGCACCTCTAGACACACAATTGATCAACGATCTTTTAGCCGTGTGCGGTGCCCCCCTCCACCATATTACACCTCGATAATATCGTAGCGGAGCTTAGGCGAAGCCCTGCGTCGGTAGAACATCATCATCGTCACCACGCCGTCGTGCTGACGAAACTCTCCCTCAACACTCGGCTGGATCGGAGTTCGAGGGACGTCATCAAGCTGAACGTGTGCTGAACTCGGAGGTGCCGTACGTTCGGTACTTGATCGGTCGGATCGTGAAGACGTACGACTACATCAACCGCGTTGTGTTAACGCTTCCTCTATCGGTCTATGAGGGTATGTAGACAACACTCTCCCCTCTCGTTGCTATGCATCACCATGATCTTGTGTGTTCGTAGGAATTTTTTTGAAATTACTACGTTCCCTAACACACGCGGCAATCTTGCGGCGCGTGCACCTTTGGCCCCGAGGGGGTCCTATCCGGGTCGCGCGGACGCACCTGGCGCTGTCTGGCGACAATCCCCCGCTCGCGGGGCACCCGCAAGGGGGGCCGAAGGCGTGAGCCTAAAAATTAAGCACGCAACCATAACGCAATAAATTGGCACAAACCAGAGAACCCCCCCCCCCCCCCCCCGTTTTTAGATAACACAAAAGAACTTCAAATCTCAATCGGAAAAACGGCGAAATCGAGTTACAGAGAAAGGGGCGAAAGCAAACAGCCGCGTCCGGCACCTAGCTAGTCTTCTTGTCTTCCCACAAGCGCAGAGCACAGTGCTTTCACTGGATGTGAACATAGTCATTGGGGGACAGTGTCGACGGCCAGCGCGGAGCATGGTGCTTCCCCTTGGATGTGGGCAGGAGCCCCCGAGGCCAAGGTGCGGCACTCTGGAGACTCTGGGGCGTGTGCAACCCCACTCATTATTACATGAGAGTGTCACGAGCGAAGACCTTCACAGGCATGAGCCTTGCTTCATATTGCATGACGAGGGCCCCGCCCAGTGCCTCCCCCGACCACCGTTGGGGCGTCCAGTAACCAGGACGAGACCAAGGGGCGAGGGGGACGCTGGCGGCGCCCTTGGCGACCACGGGTCCTCTGCCGGGAGGAAGGGCACTCCGGTGCCTCCCACGACAGAGGGCCTACCTCCGTGCGGCGCCTTGCTCCGTGCGGCGCGAGGGGGGTGAAGGAAATATGCCCTACAGGAAATAATAAAGTTGTTATTTATATTTCCTTATATCATGATAAATGTTTATTATTCATGCTAGAATTGTATTAACCGGAAACTTGATACATGTGTGAATACATAGACAAAACAAAGTGTCCCTAGTATGCCTCTACTTTACTAGCTCGTTAATCAAAGATGGTTAAGTTTCCTGACCATAGGCATGTGTTGTCATTTGATGAACGGGATCACATCATTAGAGAATGATGTGAGGGACAAGACCCATCTATTAGCTTAGCATAATGATCGTTTAGTTTTTTTGCTATTGCTTTCTTCATGACTTATACATGTTCCTCTGACTATGAGATTATGCAACTCCCGAATACCGGAGGAACACCTTGTGTGCTATCAAACGTCACAACATAACTGGGTGATTATAAAGATGCTCTAAAGGTGTCTCCAAAGGTGTTTGTTGAGTTGGCATAGATCGAGATTAGGATTTGTCACTCCAAGTTTCAGAGAGGTAACTCTGGGCCCTCTCGATAATGCACATCACTGTAAGCCTTGCTAGCAATGTGACTAATGAGTTAGTTGCGGGATGATGCATTACGGAACGAGTAAAGAGACTTGCCGGTAACGAGATTGAACTAGGTATGGTGATACCGACGATCGAATCTCGGGCAAGTAACATACCGATGACAAAGGGAACAACGTATGTTGTTATGCGGTTTGACCAATAAAGATCTTCGTAGAATATGTAGGAGCCAATATGAGCATCCAGGTTCCGCTATTGGTTATTGACCAGAGATGTTTCTCAATCATGTCTACATAGTTCTCGAACCCGTAGGGTCCGCACGCTTAACATTCGATGATGATTTGTATTATGAGTTATGTGATTTGATGACGGAAGTTTGTTCGGAGTACCGGATGAGATCGGGGACATGACGAGGTGTCTCGAAATGGTCGAGAGGTAAAGATTCATATATTGGAAGGCTATTTTCGGACATCGGAAAGGTTCCGAGTGATTCGGGTATTTTTTCGGAGTACCGGGGAGTTACGGGAATTCACCGGGAGAAGTATTGGGCCTTATTGGGCCATACGGGAATAGAGGAGGCAGGCCAAAGGGAAGGAGGCGCGCACCCCACCCCCCATGGGTCCGAATTGGACTAGGGGAAAGGGGTGGCGCCCCCTTGCCCTTTCCTACTCCCTCTCTCTTTCCCTCTTTCCTTCTCTCCTACTCCAGAAAGGAAAGGGGAATCCTACTAGGACTTGGGAGTCCTAGTAGGACTCCTCACACTTGGTGCGCCCCCCTAGGGCCAGCCTCTCTCCCTCCCTCCTTTATATACGTGACCAGGGGGCACCCCAAAGGCACTCCAAGATTTGTCTTAGCCATGTGCGGTGCCCCCCTCCACAGTTACACACCTCGGTCATATCGTCGTAGTGCTTACGCGAAGCTCTGCGCCGGTAACTTCATCATCACCGTCGCCATGTCGTCGTGCTGACGGAACTCTCCCTCGACCTCAACTGGATCAAGAGTTCGTGGGATGTCATCGAGCTGAACGTGTGCTGAACACGGAGGTGCCGTACGTTCGGTACTTGGATCGGTCGGATCGTGAAGACGTACGACTGCATCAACCGCGTTGATAAAACGCTTCCGCTTTCGGTCTACGAGGGTACGTGGACACACTCTCCCCGCTCGTTTCTATGCATCACCTAGATAGATCTTGCGTGATCGTAGGAATTTTTTTGAAATTACTGTGTTCCCCAACAGTGGCATCCGAGCCAGGTCTATGCGTAGATGTTATATGCACAAGTAGAACACAAAGAGTTGTGGGCGATAATAGTCATATTGCTTACCAGCATGTCATACATTGGTTCGGCGGTATTGTTGGATGAAGCGGCTCAGACCGACATTACGCGTAGGCTTACGCGAGACTGGTTCTACCGACGTGCTTCTCACACAGGTGGCTAGTGGGTGTCTATTTCTCCAACTTTAGTTGAATCGAGTGTGACTACGCCTGGTCCTTGTTGAAGGTTAAAACAGCACACTTGAAGAAAAATCGTTGTGGTTTTGATGCATAGGTAAGAACGGTTCTTGCTAAGCCCGTAGCAGCCACATAAAACTTGCAACAACAAAGTAGAGGACGTCTAACTTTTTTTTGCAGGGCATGTTGTGATGTGATATGGTCAAGACGTGATGAGATATAAATTGTTGTATGAGATGATCATGTTTTGTTAAAGTTATCGGCAACTGGCAGTAGCCTTATGGTTGTCTCTTTATTGCATAAGATGCAAGCACCATATAATTGCTTTACTTTATCGCTATGCGATAGCAATAGTTGCAAAAGCAATAGTTGGCGAGACACGTCGATAGAGATCAAGATGATGGAGATCATGGTGTCATGCCGGTGACGATGTAGATCATGACGGTACTTTGGAGATGGAGATCAAAGAGACAAGATGATGATGGCCATATCATGTCACATATTTTGATTGCATGTGATGTTTATCTTTTATGCATCTTATTTTGCTCAGTACGATGGTAGCTTTATAAGATGATCCCTTACTAAAATTTCAAGGTATAAGTGTTCTCCCTGAGTATGCACCGTTGCGACAGTTCTTCGTGCTGAGACACCACGTGATGATCGGGTGTGATAAGCTCTACGTTCACATACAACGGGTGCAAGCCAGTTTTGCACACGCAGAATACTCGGGTTAAACTTGACGAGCCTAGCATATGCAGATACGGCCTCGGAACACTGAGACCGAAGGGTCGAGCGTGAATTATATAGTAGATATGATCAACATAGTGATGTTCACCATTGAAAACTTCTCCATCTCACGTGATGATCGGACATGGTTTAGTTGATATGGATCACGTGATCATTTAGATGATTAGAGCGATGTCTATCTAAGTCAGAGTTCTTAAGTAATATGATTAATTGAACTTTAATTTATCATGAACTTAGTCCTGATAGTATTTGCATATCTATGTTGTAGATCAATTGCTCGTGTATAGCTTCCCTGTTTTATTTTGATATGTTCCTAGAGAAAACTAAGTTGAAAGCTGATAGTAGCAATGATGCGGACTAGGTCCGTGATCTGAGGATTATCCTCATTGCTGCACAGAAGAATTATGTCTTTGATGCACCACTAGGTGACAGAACTATTGCAGGAGCATATGTAGGCATTATGAATGTTTGACAAAGCTCGGTATGATGACTACTTGATAGTCTAGTGCACCATGCTTTATGGCTTGGAACCGGAACTTCAAAAATGTTTTGAAATGTCACCGAGCATATGAGATGTTCCAAGAGCTGAAATTGGTATTTCGGACTCATGCCCGAGTCAAGAGGTATGAGACCTCTGACAAGTACTTCGCCTACAAGATGGAGGATAATAGCTCAACCAATGAGCATGCGCTCAAAATGTCTGAGTACTACAATCGCTTGAATCAAGTGGGAGTTAATCTTCCAGATAAGATAGTGATTGACAGAGTTCTCTAGTCACTATCACCAAGTTACTGGAACTTCGTGATGAACTATAATATGCAAAGGATGACGAAAACGATTCCCGAGCTCTTCGCAATGTTGAAATCGGCGAAGGTAGAAATCAAGAAAAGCATCAAGTGTTGATGGTTGACAAGACCACTAGTTTCAAGTAAAAGGGCAAGGGAAAGAAAGGGAACTTCAAGAAGAATGGCAAGCACGTTGCCACTCCCATGAAGAAGCCCAAAGCTAGACCCAAGCCTGAAACTGAGTGCTTCTACTGCAAAGGAAATGGTCACTGGAAGCGGAACTGCCCCAAATACTTGGCGGATAAGAAGGATGGCACAGTGAACAAAAGTATATATGATATACATGTTATTGATGTGTACTTTACTAGCGTTTATAGCAAACCCCTCAGTATTTGATACGGGTTCAGTTGCTAAGAGTAGTAACTCGAAATGGGAGTTGCAAAATAAACAGAGACTAGTTAAGGGCGAGGTGATGATGTGAGTTGGAAGTGATTCCAAGGTTGATAAGATCACCATCGCACACTCCCTTTACCTTCGGGATTAGTGTTGAACCTAAAATAAATGTTATTTGGTGTTTGCGTTGAGCATGAATATGATTGGATCATGTTTATTGCAATACGGTTATTCGTTTAAGTCAAAGAATAATTGTTGTTCTATTTACATGAATAAAACCTTCTATGGTCATACACTCAATATAAATGGTTTATTGAATCTCGATCGTAGTGATACACATATTCATAATATTGAAGCCAAAAGATGCAAGGTTAATAATGATAGTGCAAATTATATGTGGCACTGCCGTTTAGGTCATATTGGTGTAAAGCGCATGAAGAAACTCCATGTTGATGGACTTTTGGAATCACTTGATTCTGAATCACTTGATGCTTGCGAACCATGCCTCATGGGCAAGATGACTAAGACTCTGTTCTCCGGAACAATGGAGCGAGCAACTGACTTATTGGAAATAATACATACTGATGTATGCAATCCGATGAGTGTTGAGGCTCGCGGCGGGTATCGTTATTTTCTGACCTTCACAGATGATTTGAGCAGATATGGGTATATCTACTTGATGAAACGTAAGTCTGAAACATTTGAAAAGTTCAAAGAATTTTAGAGTGAAGTGCAAACATCGTAACAAGAAAATAAAGTTTCTACGATCTGATCGCGGAGACGAATATTTGAGTTACGAGTTTGGTCTTCATTTGAAACAATGTGGAATAGTTTCGCAACTCACGCCACCTGGAGCACCACAGCGTAATGGTGTGTCCGAACATCGTAACCATACTTTATTAGATATGGTGCGATCTATGATGTCTCTTACCGATTTACCACTATCATTTTGGGGTTAGGCATTAGAGACATCTGCATTCACGTTAAAATAGGGCACCGTCTACAAATCCGTTGAGACGACACCGTACGAACTGTGGTTTAGCAAGAAACTAAGTTGTCGTTTCTTAAAGTTTGGGGTTGCGATGCTTATGTGAAAAAGTTTCAGCCTGATAAGCTCAAACCCAAATTGGAGAAGTGCGTCTTCACAGGATACCCAAAAGAAACTGTTGGGTACACCTTCTATCACAGATCCGAAGGCAAGATCTTTGTTGCTAAGAGTGGATCCTTTCTAGAGAAGGAGTTCCTCTCGAAAGAAGTGAGTGGGAGGAAAGTAGAACTTGATGAGGTAATTGTACCTTCTCTCGAATTGGAAAGTAGCTCATCGCTGAAATCAGTTCCAGTGATGCCTACACCAATTAGTGAGGAAGTTAATGATGATGATCATGAAACTTCAGATCAAGTTACTACCGAACCTCGTAGGTAAACCAGAGTATGATCCGCATTAGAGTGGTACGGTAATCCTGTTCTGGAAGTCATGTTACTAGACCATGATGAACCTACGAACTATGAGGAAACGATGATGAGCCCAGATTCCGACAGATGGCTTAAGGCCATGAAATCTGAGATAGAATCCATGTATGAGAACAAAGTGTGGAATTTGGTGGACTTGCCCAATGATCGGCAAGCCACTGAGAATTAATGGATCTTCAAGAGGAAGACGTACACTGATAGTAGTGTTACTATCTACAAAGCTCTACTTGTCAAAAAGGGTTTTTGACAAGTTCAAGATGTTGACTACGATGAGATTTTCTCTCTCATATCGATGCTTAAAGTCTGTCCGAATCATGTTAGCAATTGCCACATTTTATGAAATATGATAAATGGATGTCAAAACTGCATTCCTTAATGGATATCTTAAAGAAGAGTTGTATATGATGCAACCAGAAGGTTTTGTCGATCCAAAAGGTGCTAACAAAGTATGCAAGCTCCAGCGATCCATTTATGGA
Source organism: Aegilops tauschii subsp. strangulata (assembly GCF_002575655.3). Lineage (NCBI taxonomy): Eukaryota > Viridiplantae > Streptophyta > Magnoliopsida > Poales > Poaceae > Aegilops > Aegilops tauschii. Next base: position 363,787,801 of record NC_053035.3, on the reverse strand, counting down.
CTGGTGCAAGCATCTTGTGGAATATACGCTTTGATAAGTTGATCAAAGCATATAGTTTTATACAGACTTGCGGTGAAGCCTGTATTTACAAGAAAGTGAGTGGGAGAACTACAGCCTTTCTGATAAGAATATGTGAATGACATATTGTTGATCGGAAATGATGTAGAATTTTCTGGAAAGCATAAAGGAGTGTTTGAAAGGTGTTTTTCAAAGAAAGACCTCGGTGAAGCTGCTTACATATTGAGCATCAAGATCTATAGAGATAGATCAAAACGCTTGATAAGTTTTTTTTAATAAGTACATACCTTGACAAGATTTTGAAGTAGTTCAAAATGGAACAGTCAAAGGAGTTCTTGCCTGTTTTGCAAGGTGTGAAATTGAGTAAACACTCAAAACCCGACCACGGCAGAAAATAGAAAGAGAATGAAAAGTCATCCCCTATGCCTCAGTCATAGGTTCTATAAAGTATGCTATGCTGTGTACCAAACCTATTGTGTACCTTGCCATGAGTTTGGCAAGGGGGTACGATATTGATCCAGGAGTGGATCACTTGACAGCGGTCAAAATTATCCTTAGAAGACTAAGGAGATATTTCTCGATTATGGAGGTGATAAAGATTTCGTCATAAAGAGTTATGTCGATGCAAGCTTTAACACTGATCTAGATGACTCTGAGTCTCGATCTGGATACATATTGAAAGTGGGAGCATTTAGCTAGAGTAGCTCCGTGCAGAGCATTCTAGACATAGAAATTTGCAAAATACATACGGATTTGAATGTGGCAGACCCATTGACTAAACCTCTCTCACAAGCAAAACATGATCAGACCTTAGTACTCTTGGCGATGTGAACTAGATTGTTGACTCTAGTAAACCCTTTGGGTATTGGTCACATGACGATGTGAACTATTTGTGTTAAATCACATGGCGATGTGAACTAGATTATTGACTCTAGTGCAAGTGGGAGACTGAAGGAAATATGCCCTAGAGGCAATAATAAATTTGTTATTTATATTTCCTTATATCATGATAAATGTTTATTATTCATGCTAGAATTGTATTAACCGAAAACTTGATACATGTGTGAATACATAGACAAAACAAAGTGTCCCTAGTATGCCTCTACTTGACTAGCTTGTTAATCAAAGATGGTTAAGTTTCCTAACCATAGACATGTGTTGTCATATGATGAATGAGATCACATCATCAGAGAATGATGTGATGGACAAGACCCATCTGTTAGCTTAGCATAATGGTCGTTTAGTTTTATTGCTATTGCTTTCTTCATGACTTATACATGTTCCTCTGACTATGAGATTATGCAACTCCCGAATACCGGAGGAACACCTTGTGTGCTATCAAACGTCACAACATAACTGGGTTATTATAAAGATGCTCCACAAGTGTCTCCAAAGGAATTTGTTGAGTTGGCATAGATTGAGATTAGGATTTGTCACTCCAAGTTTCGGAGAGGTATCTCTGGGCCCTCTCGGTAATGCACATCACTATAAGCCTTGCAAACAATGTGACTAATGAGTTAGTTGCGGGATGATGCATTACGGAATGAGTAGACAGACTTGCCGGTAACGAGATTGAACTAGGTATGGTGATACCGACGATCGAATCTCGGGCAAGTAACATACCGATGACAAAGGGAACAACGTATGTTGTTATGCGATTTGACCGATAAAGATCTTCGTAGAATATGTAGGAGCCAATATGAGCATCCAGGTTCCGCTATTGGTTATTGACCAGACATGTGTCTCGGTCATGTCTACATAGTTCTCGAACCCGTAGGGTCCGCACGCTTAACGTTCGATGATGATTTGTATTATGAGTTATGTGATTTGATGACCAAAGTTTGTTCGGAGTCCCGGATGAGATCGGGGACATGACGAGGAGTCTCGAAATGGTCGAGAGGTAAAGATTCATATATTGGAAGGCTATTTTCGGACATCGGAAAGGTTCCGAGTGATTCAGGTATTTTTCGGAGTACCGGGGAGTTACGGGAATTCACCGGGAGAAGTATTGGGCCTTATTGGGCCATACGGGAATAAAGGAGGCCGGCCAAAGGGAAGGAGGCGCGCACCCCCCATGGGTCCGAATTGGACTAGGGGAAAGGGGTGGCGCCCTTTCCTACTCCCTCTCTCTTTCCCTCTTTCCTTCTCTCCTACACCAGAAAGGAAAGGGGAATCCTACTAGGACTTGGGAGTCCTAGTAGGACTCCCCACACTTGGCGCCCCCCCCTAGGGCCGGCCTCTCTCCCTCCCTCCTTCATATACGTGGCCAGGGGCACCCCAAAGGCACTCCAAGATTTGTCTTAACCGTGTGCGGTGCCCCCCTCCACAGTTACACACCTCGGTCATATCGTCGTACTGCTTAGACGAAGCTCTGCGCCGGCAACTTCATCATCACCGTCGCCACGCCGTCGTGCTGACGGAACTCTTCCTCGACCTCAACTGGATCAAGAGTTCGTGGGACGTCATCGAGCGGAACGTGTGCTGAACACGGAGGTGCCGTACATTTCATACTTGGATCGGTGGGGTCGTGAAGACGTACGACTACATCAACCGCGTTGATAAAACGCTTCCGCTTTCGGTCTACGAGGGTACGTGGACACACTCTCCCCGCTCGTTGCTATGCATCACCTAGATAGATTTTGTGTGATCGTATGAATTTTTTTGAAATTACTGTGTTCCCCAATAGGGGGCCCTGCCTCCAGGCCCCGCCCACGCTGCCCCCAGTGCGCTGGTCCTGCCGGGAGCGGGGACGCCGCCCTGGGGTCTCCGGCCGAAGCTGTGGCCTGGTTCACCTGCGGTCCATGGTTAGCGTAAGCATGCCCCTGGGGTATTGGTCGTACCCTATGGTTGTTATCGTCAAAGGGTTTGGCGAAGCTTTCGGGCGGCTCGTGGAAAGCCCCGGCCTCCAGCGTACCTTCTGTCCAGCTCGGCTCGGGGAACGAGCTGGGGTCTTCCTCAGGCGTGTACTCCAGGTCCATCATGTGGGGCACATAGGCCTCTGGGGCTGCTGCGCTGGAGCCTTTGCCTGGGTGCCCCACACATTGGGCCACAAGGACATGCGCCTGGCCCTGGCGGCCGCGGGGTGGCGCCCCAGCATGGCCCCGCGGGGGACCGCCAGAGCTCGCCCCGGCCGCAAGAGGTGCGGTCGCGGTAGGACGAACAGCGCCGGGGGCCGTGTTGTTGTTGTCAAATCCCTTGGGCGCTCCGGGGGCGCACGGGCGCGTCGGGGCCCGGAGCGCGCTTCTGCCACCACCTGAGGTGTGGACAGGGAGCAGAAGGGCGCCGCACCCCTGCAGGCGGTGTCGAGTAGTTCAGCAACCCGCTCCAGCAGGGCGTCACGGCAGCCCTCCGCCAACCTGCAGCGCAGTAGCTCTCATGCCACGATGATCATAGATCGCATGTTCGCCTGCTCCCGACGAGTGTGCGGCACCGTCGCCGCAGCGTAGCCCGAAGACTGTGCGGTGGCGCACGTACGCCGAGGTGCAAGGGTGGGTGGTGCCGGTCTGCGCCGCCCGCTTCCGGCGGGGTTGGGCGGTGTGCGAGCCACCTAGAGCGCGGAGTGGAGGTCTTCCTGGGTAGATGACATCGCCCGGGCAGGCCAAGTGGCCCAGTGTCAGCGTGAACCCCTTGGTCGTCGGCCATTAGGGCTATCGGGCAATCACGGGCTGGCCGGAAGAAGGGAGGCCCCAATGCACCCCTACCTGGCGCGCCAAATGTCGGATTTCGGGTTCCGCAGACCCTTGAGAGGTTCGAACTCTAGGGTGCGTGCGAAGAACTCTCTCTTCCCTACCTGCCTGCTCAACGATCCCACATCCTAGCTCGACGAACCCAAGGGACAAGGGACACAACAGTTTATCCTGGTTCGGGCCACCTTGCGGTGTAATACCCTACTCCAGCTTTGTGGTGGATTGCCTCGAGGGGCTGAGGATGAACTAGTACAGTGGATGAACAGCCTCAGGAGGAGAGGTGTTCTTGAGCTCGATGAGCTGGTGAGGTGGTTCGGGTGGAAATGATCCTCTCCCCCCTATGGTGGTGGCTAAGTCCTATATATAGTGGCCTTGGTCCTCTTCCCAAATGTATGTGGGAAGGGATCCCACAACGGCAAAATTTGAAGGGAGACAACTAGTACAAGCTATCCTGACAAAAGTAGTCTTCGCCTGCAAAAGGCTCTGGTGGTGACGCCGCGGTGGGCTTCGCGATGTCCTCCGTCCTGCCATCCTAGCGGTCTTGGTCTTGTTGCACCGATATGGAAACCTTTGCTTGATTCCTCGGGACTCCGCGCCTGCGCTTGTCTCCTTAGCACCAAAGAGGAAACTGGTACACTGCACCCGCCTGGCCTTGGTCGTCATGGCTCACGTCATATGCACCTCGTGAGGTGCACCTTACATTGATATCTCCGCTCCTCAGGAGCCAGCCTAGTGAGGCTGTCACCAGGGAGGTCTTGGTGTCGTCCACCTCGCAAGGCTTGGCCCCTCACAAAGGACTTGGGCGGTTGTTGCTGAAGTTGGGTCATACCGGGCCGTCGAAGGAGCCACGCCGTGGGCCGCAGGCAGGCAAGTCTGGGCACCCCCGTTCCCAGGACACCGACAAACTTGAGAATGCAACATGGTCGGAGGTGGAGGGAGAACAATCATTCCCACAAATCTTGGACACGCCATATTTGTCTTGTAACTTTGTCCACAACTCATGAGCATCCCGGAACGATGTGAATTGAAATATAACTACATTGCTCAAAGCATGAAAAAGCACATTAGAAGCTTGAGCATTGAGATAAGAGTTTTTCTCATCCTCTAAAGATAATCTTTGGGGATCCTTTGGAGGACAAAAAACCCATATCGACAATTCACTCTAAATTTGGGTCCATGACCCTAAAGATATTAAGCATGTGAATTACCCAAACATCAAAATTTGTGCCATCGAAACTAAGAGTGTCAGAGAATCCTAATCCCTTAGTCGACATCTTTACTCTCTAGGGGCTTAATCCTAACAAAGAGAGACGAGGCTCTGATACCAGTTGAACGATCAAGGATGTCGCCTAGAGGGGGGGTGAATAGGTGCTTTAAAATAATCATGGTTTAGGCTTGAACAAATGCAGAATAAACCTAGCGGTTAATTTGTCAAGCACAAAACCTACAACAACTAGGCTCACCTATGTGCACCAACAACTTATGCTAAGCACGATAAACAACTAAGTGATAGCAAGATAAATAACATGAAACACAGTGGCTATCATAAAGTAAAATGCATAAGTAAAGGGCTCAGGTAAGAGATAACCGACGCACGCGGAGACGACGATGTATCCAGAAGTTCACACCCTTGCAGATGCTAATCTCTTTTTGGAGCGGTGTGGAGGCACAATGCTCCCCAAGAAGCCACTAGGGCCACCGTAATCTCCTCACGCCCTCACACAATGCAAGATGCAGTGATTCCACTAAAGGACCCTTGAGGGCGGTCACCGAACCCGTACACTTTGGCAACCCTTGGGGGCGGTCATCGAACCTGTACACTTTGGCAACCCTTGGGGGCGGTCACCGGGACCCGTCAAATTGCTCGGGGCGATCTCCACAACCTAATTGGAGACCCTGATGCTTGCCGGAGCTTTACAGCGCAATGATTGAGCTCCGATGCACCACCAACCGTCTAGGGCGCCCAAGCACCCAAGAGGAACAAGCTCAAGGGTACCAAGCACCCAAGAGTACTAAGCTTCTCAACTTGTAACTTCCACGTATCACCGTGGAGAACACAAACCTATGCACCAAATGCAATGACAAGGGCACACGGAGTGCCCAAGTCCCTCATTCTCAAATCCCACCAAAGCAACGAAAGCTATGGAGGAAAATGAGAGGAAGAACGAGAAGGAGAACACCAAGAACTCCAAGATCTAGATCCAAGGGGTTCCCCTCACATAGAGGAGAAAGTGATTGGTGGAAACGTAGATCTAGATCTCCTCTCTCTTCCCCCCCCCCCCCCCAAAACTAGCAAGAATTCATGGAGGGATTGAGAGAGAGAAAGCTCGAAGAAGGTCAACAATGGGGGGAGAACACGAGCTGAAAGGATAGAGACCACCGGGGAAGAAAGCCCCCTTAAATAGGCCTCCCCAAATCCAAGCGTTATGTGCACAGGCCGTGCACAAGCGATACTACCATTGCCTAGAGTGGTACTACAGCTTATAAGCGGTACTACCGCTGCCCAGAGGGGTACTACCTATTATAAGCGGTACTACCGAGCGGTACTAGCTCTTATGAGTGGTACTACCGCTTAAAAATTGACCTGCGAATGAAACTGCATAACTTTTGCGTACGAGCTCCAAATTCGACAAAATCAAGTTTGTTGGAAAGCTAAAGACAAGGGCTAACACAACCTTGATAGAGATATCAAGAAATAGAAATTGAGAAAATACTTAAAATAAAATGGTGAGAACCCTTTCTCAAATAAGACCGGTAAAAACTCCAACACCGAAAACGCAAAAGAAGATGCATATGAAATGGGTTTTCGATGAACTAGAGCTTGTCATGAAGAAGACCAAAAGCTCCTAAACTCACAAAGTGAAAAGCCAAACAAGAACCAAGAAAGATGATGATGCCAAGAATGAAGTGGTTTGAGCTCTCACCGAACGATACGATCAATCTACTCACTCGGGAGCCCCCCTTGATAGTACAGCTATCGATCATATAATCCGGTCTCCCAAATAACACCATGAGACCAGTAAAATATAAAACCTATCAAGGAAAAACCTTTGCCTTTCACATAGTCCACTTGAGCTAAATGATGACGATCTTGACTCCCTCAAGTTGGACCACCTTTCTTGATTGCATTGACTCGACGAAGACTAGTAGATTGCTCCCCCTATACTCTACTACTCTTCGGCGCATCTTCACAAGTCCATTGTTGTTGGGGAACATAGTATTTCAAAAAATTTGCCTACGATCACGCAAGATCTATCTAGGAGAAGCATAGCAACAAGCAGGGAGAGTGTGTCTACGTACCCTCGTAGACCGAAAGCGGAAGCGTTTAGTAATGCGGTTGATGTAGTCGAATGTCTTCGCGATCCAACCGATCCAATTACCAAACGTACGGTGTCGGAGTAATGGGCCACGGGTAGGCACCAAGACGAAGTGCCGCCTTCTGGTGGACGGCTGAAGGAATAGCCGGCTACCCGTATACGGCGAGTTCCAGAGGCCGGCATCAAGACAAGCCGACTCCTAATGGGCGGCTTCCAGAGAAGCCGGCCCCTAGCAGTCGGCCCGAGGCGTCAACGACGCCTGCGCCCCCATCCAGGAAGACAAGACAGGGAGTGACTGCAGTACAGCCCATCCCTCCCAAATCCCGGGATGAGCGTGGCCACAGTGCACCGTACCGGCGGAGATCTCCGCCCGGCGCGGCACTGTTGCTACCCCACCCCTAACGCACCACAAGCAGGCGGAGCCCTGCTCCCATGACGGCCTGTTGGTACGGCCCAACGTCGACGGGCCCCACAGATCAGTGAGCGCCCGGAAGACGGCTAGAGCCCCACCAGTCAGACCCGAGGGAGGTCGGCCTCTAGCAGTCGGCCCGCCCCTTCCTCGGGCCCCACACGCCATTAACCAGACGAGACGCAGAGTGGCTACAGTAATCGCCCGCCAGGCGGCGGAGCTGTAGCCACGCTCCCCTGACCGTGTGTGCGTCATCAGCATCACGACAACAGTGATCAACAGCCGACAAGACCCGTGAGCGGCGGGGGCGGCCTGTCGGCCCCGTACCAGACCAGTCGGCGGGGCCCACCAGGCGGCGGGGCCCAGCAGACGGCGGAGAAGCCGGCAGCCAGAGAGACTGACAGTCAGGTCCTACACCCGGCTGGATTACCATTGTACCCCTGGGGGGTAGGCCTATATAAACCCCCCAGGGCACCCATGCAAAGGGTTCCAAACCTGTTAGAACTAGACCAACCCATAGAGAAAGGAGAGAGCTAGCCTTGCCTTCTCCTACCTCTAGCATACAGCTCGAGGAGCACCATTGTATTCACTTGTGCCATAGTGATCATGCGGAGACCCCGCAGAGCAGGACTAGGGGTGTTATCTCCTAGGAGAGCCCCAAACCTGGGTAAGGTGCGCCGGCGTTCGTGTCTGCGCCTTATCCCACTTCCAGGCACCGGCGACGTTCTACTTGCTCCCACCATGATAAGCCATCCATTGGCATATGTCGCACCCAACCCCCGACATTTGGTGCCCACCGTGGGGCGAGGTGCACCGTCGTCTGGAGATCTGTTCTGGACGGGAACCCTTTTCCTCCCTGGCGAGCGCAGCCAGCCCGGCACGCCAGATGGAGTCTGCGCTGACGCGCTGCATGGCGCGGAGGTCGCCTGCGCGGCGAGCTGCCTCGCCGACCTTATTGGCGAGGTTCGCCTCTCCGACGAGCCGGCGTCCGATGTGGGCAATGATGGCCCCGAGAGCCGCCTCGTCAGCCTCCTCGATCAGCTCCACGTTGCCAACGAGCCCGCTGTAGACTTGGAGTCTGTTGGCTCCACCGACCCGATGCTTGTCGATTCCGACACTGCGTCGCTTGACGCGTTCCCCACCAACGTGGTGGTCTATGACGAGCCGCTTCCTCGCGCGGAGAGCGCCGAAAGCGCCATCGCGGAGGTGCTAGTCATCGGCCACAGCGAGCACTCCGGCGGAGGTGCTCATGACCCGCTCGATGCGGCACTTCAAGACCTGACGGCGCCCATCCCAGAAGACGCCGACGCCAAGATGCTGGAAGCACGCCGCATCCAGCTCGTCGAGGGCGCCAAGAAGCTGGCCAGCATGAGACGCCTATCGGAGGCCTACCAGCGCGAGATGGACCGCGCTGTGGGCGGCACGCCAGCTCCCGGTGGGCCCAGCCGCCTTGGCACGGTCCGGCAGCGCGGCGTGGCCATCGCCAACCTGTTCGGGGCAGATCGCCCCGTCTATGCCACGCCTGCGGAAAATATCCCAGCTGCCCAGGCGGCAGCAGAAGAGCTGGACAAGTTTGAGGGCGAGGAGCGTCGCCAGATGGCGGAACGCGTCGAGCGACTCCTCGACGCGGCTACTGAGCAGCACGAGGTTGGTTGCCGCACTGAAGCGCCTCACCGGCAAAATGACGATCTGCCTCCCCGCCGAGATCAAGGCGTGACATCTCGGACGCCGACTGGTGGCGTCCGCGGAAGAAGAGACAAGGAGCCGGCTGCCAGCCGCAGCCAGACTCGCATCACCATTGAGCGCGACCAAGACGGCCGCCCGAGAGCAGTGGAACGACGGGATGACTGTCCGCCTCCTCCCCCTCGCAGGGAAAGGCGCGTCTCCCCGCCGCCTGTTGAACACCGACACTCGGCGACCGCCTTGGCCGCTGAGAGGGAGTCGGAGAAAACGATGCCCGCCACCGGATCGACCGTCTCCACCGATCCCTGGCGCTAGAAGAAGAAGAAGATGAGCTGGGTCCACCTTGTTTTGGCCGCCGCATTCGAGATGAGCCCTTCCCCAAAGGGTTCACGCTCCCAAGAGATACGCCCAAGTACACCGGCTCCGTGAAGCCGGAGGACTGGCTGGTCGACTACTCCATAGCCGTCAGCATCGCTAACGGCAACAAGCGCGTTGCTGTGAAGTACGTTCCGCTCATGCTCCAGGGCACGGCCCGGACATGGCTGAACAGCCTGAAGCCCCGCAGCATCAACAGCTAGGTCGACTTCACCGAAGCCTTCATCCGCAACTTCACCAGCACGTACAAGCGGCCGCCCAAACCTCGCCAACTCTCCTTGTGCGTACAAGGCCCCAGCGAGTCGACTCGCGACTACCTCACGCGCTGGGCCGAGCTCCGCAACTCTTGTGAAGGCGTGCACGAGGTGCAGGCCATCGAGTACTTCACCGCTGGGTGCCGACAGGGCACCCTCCTCAAGCACCGACTTCTTTGCGACGAGCCGGTGACCCTTGACGAGCTGTTGATCATAGCAGATAAATATGCCACGGCCGACTCCTCCATGAAGGCAGAAATCCAAGTTGATCCATCTGGCAAAGTGGCCCCTCAGGCTCCTCGGACCCCGGCTGGCGACACCAGTCGGCGCCAGCAACCAAGTGACAACAAGCACAAGGCCATGCAGCTGGCTTCCACAAGCCGGCAGGTGGCGACAGTCGAAGACCAGCAGCCAGAAGGGCAGCCTCCATCCAAGCGCCAGAAGGGCGGCAAGCCCAATTGGCTGCCTGCTTTCTCGTATGAGCAGACTCTTGACGCACCCTGCAAGTTCCACAGTGGTGCGAAGCCGTCCAACCATACCACTCGGAAATGCCATTGGCTCACCAGGATCGCCAAGGGAGACAGCCTTCTGCCTCCTCCGCCTGCAGGGCAGCCGCCTCCTCCCCCCCCCCCAGCAGCCGGCGGTTTGACCAGTCGGAGCCATACAAGACGAGTATCCTGAAGAGCACGGAGCTTATGTCGTGTTCACTAGTGTGGCTGACGACAAGCACAGTAGACGGCAACGACAGCAAGAAGTGAATGCGGTGGCATCAGAGACCCCCGAGTTCATGCACTTGTCTGAGAAGCCCATCAGCTGGAGCAGAGCCGACCACCCGGAAGTAATGCCCAATCCCGGCTCCTACGCCTGGTTCTGGATGCCACTTTCGCCACAGATAGGCGAGCTGCTCGTTTTTCCCGAGTTCTGATAGATGGCGGCAGCAGCATCAACATCCTGTACAAGGATACCATGGAGAAGTTAGGAATCAAACAAAGGCAGCTTCAGTCCAGTCGGACCATATTCCATGGCATAGTTCCTAGCCTTTCCTGCTCACCAATCGGCAAGATCTAGATAGACGTCCTCTTCGGAGACAAGGATCATTTCCGCCGAGAGCCAGTCTGGTTTGAGGTGGTGGACCTTGAAAGCCCATACCATGCACTGCTTGGCTGGCCTGCTCTGGCCAAGTTCATGGCGGTCCCCCACTATGCTTACCTGAAGATGAAGATGCCGAGTTCCAAGGGAATTCTGACCATAGTAGGGGATTACAAGAAGTCGTCCGCTTGCGCAGCAGATAGCAGTCGGCTGGCCGAGTCCCTTGTGATTGCGGCCGAGAAGCGGCTCCTTGACAGAGTTGTGGCGATGGCAGGCAAGCAGCCGGAAATGTCACCCAACCCCAAGGAGTCGGAAGCCGAGGGCTCGTTCAAGCCGGCCAAAGAGACAAAGAAGATACCCTTGGACCCGGAGCACCCGGAGAGGTACGCTTCCATAGGTGCAAACCTCGACAGCAAATAGGAAGGCGAGCTTGTCGATTTCCTCCGTGAGAATCGGGACATCTCTGCATGGTCACCAAAGGACATGCCGGGTGTTCCGACGGATTTTGCCGAGCACAAGTTACATGTCCGGTCTGATGCCAAGCCAGTCAGGCAGCCCTTGCACCGCCTATCAGAAGAGAAGAGAAGAGTCGTTGGAGAAGAGATAGCCCGGCTGCTGGCAACCGGCTTCATCATGGAAGTGTTCTTTCCAGAGTGGCTGGCCAACCCAGTCCTTGTGCTGAAGAAAAACAAGCAGTGGCGCATGTGTATTGATTACACCAGCCTCAACAAAGCCTGCCCCAAAGACCCGTTTGCTTTGCCGAGAATTGACCAAGTGATAGACTCCACAGCCGGATGCGAGCTGTTGAGTTTCTTGGATGCATACTCAGGGTATCACCAGATCAAGCTGAACCCGGCCGACAGACTAAAGACCGCCTTCATCACACCATTTGGAGCCTTCTGCTACTTGACCATGACGTTCAGCTTGAGGAATGCCGGCGCCACGTTTCAACGTTGCATGCAGAAGCGCCTCCTCAAACAACTCGGCAGAAACGCCCATGTTTATGTGGACAATGTTGTGGTGAAGACGGAGAAGCGTGGAACGCTGCTAGAAGACCTCAAGGAGACCTTTGAGAACTTGCGCTGATTCCAAATCATGCTTAACCCGGAGAAATGCGTCTTCGGAGTACCAGCCAGCCAGCTTCTTGGATTCCTGGTCTTAGAGCGCGGCATAGAGTGCAACCCTGTGAAGATCAAGGCCATTGAGAGGATGGAAGTGCCCACCCGACAGCTGGATGTGTAGAAGTTCACCGGCTGTTTGGCGTCCATCAGCCGTTTCATCAGTCGGCTGGGAGAGAAGGCTCTTCCCCTGTACCAGCTCATGAACAAGACCACTTTTTTCGAGTGGAACGGCAAGGCGGATGAAGCTTTTCTCCAGCTCAAAAAGATGTTGACTACTCCACCTATCCTGGCGGCTCCGACTCCTAAAGAGCCCATGCTCCTCTACATCGCCGCCACCAGCTGAGTGGTCAGCACAGTCATAGTGGTAGAGCGCAAGGAGGAAGGCAAGGCACTACCAATCCACAGACCGGTGTATTACCTGAGTGAAGTGCTGTCAGCTTCCAAGCAAAACTACCCCCACTACTAGAAGATGTGCTACGGCGTGCACTTTGCCGCCAAGAAATTGAAGTCGTATTTTCAAGAGCACCCAATCACTGTGGTCTGCACAGCTCCACTGGCCGAGATCATTGGAAGCCGGGATGCTTCAGGCCGAGTGGCCAAATGGGCCATCGATTTGGCCCCCTACACCATCTACTACCAGCCTCGCACCGCCATCAAGTCACAAGCGCTGGCCGACTTCCTCGTCGACTGGGCCGAGACCCAGTACCTGCCGCCAGCGCCCGACTCCACCCATTGGCGGATGCATTTTGATGGTTCCAAGATGCGCACCGGTTTGGGAGCCGGCATCATCCTCACCTCTCCCAAAGACGACAAGCTCAAATATGTGCTGCAAATCCATTTTGCCGCCTCCAACAATGTCGCTGAATACGAGGCACTCATTCACGGGCTCCGGCTTGCCAAAGAGCTCGGCATTCGCCGGATCCTGTGCTATGGTGACTCTGACTTGGTGGTCCAGCAGTCGTCAGGCGACTGGGACGCCAAAGATGCAAACATGGCGAGCTACCGCTTCCTCGTACAGCAACTCAGTGGATATTTTGAAGGGTGCGAGTTTCTCCATGTGCCAAGAAATGACAATGAGCAAGCAGATGCCTTGGCACGAATCGGCTCCACCCGTCAAGTAATATCGACCGGCGTCGCCCTACAACGCCTCCTCAAGCCGTCTGTCAAGCCATTGCCAGAGTCGGATTCTATCTTCGTGTCGGCTCCTCCTGAAGCAGTCGGATCCGACTTGAGAGCTCCAGCAGCCGGCACGGTAATTCCGGCAGGCGGCCCGGGGGCCGCGGCAGTCGCACCCGGCCCCGGGACTTCAGAACCCGGCCCGGGGACTACAGCGGTCAGCCCCGGAACTCCAGAGCCCGGCCCGGGGACTGCACCAATTGGCCCAGGGACTTCATCAACTCAGCAAGCGGCAGTAGTAGCTGACTCCAACCCGCCACCTCCTGGCCCAATCGCCCTTGTGCAAGTAGCAGTCCTAGCAGTTGAAGGAATCGCAGCACCTTCATGGGCCCAGCCCATCCTCAACTTCCTGGCGCACAAAGAGCTGCCGACTGATGAGACTCGGCCCGACAAGTGCAACGCCGGGCAGCAGCATACACCATAGTCAACAAAGAGCTTGTGAGGCGCAGTGTCACTGGTGTCTACCAGCGCTGCGTAGAGCCGGAGCAGGGCCAAGCAATCCTCAAAGACATCCATCAAGGCGAATGTGGCCACCATGCGGCTTCAAGAGCACTCGTCGCCAAAGCTTTCTGCCATGGTTTTTTCTGGCCGACTGCTCTAGAAGACGCCAAAGACTTGGTCCAGAAATGCAAAGGGTGCCAGAAGTTCCATTCCAAGCCACATCAGCCGGCTTCTGCACTCAAGACTATCCCCATTGCCTGGCCCTTTGCTGTCTGGGGCCTGGACATGGTGGGACCATTCAAGACTGCACGAGGTGGCATGACTCATCTGCTTGTCGCAGTAGACAAGTTCACCAAGTGGATAGAAGCAAAACCAATCAAGAAGCTGAACGGTCCGACTGTTGTGACTTTCATTTCCGACATCACCATCCGGTATGGCATACCACACAGCGTCATCACCGACAATGGCACAAACTTTGCCAAAGGCGCCTTGGCCCGTTTCTGCGCGACGCAGGGCATCCGACTTGACCTAGTGTATGTTGCCCATCCGCAGTCAAACGGCCAAGTAGAGCGAGCAAACGGCCTCATCTTGTCCGGCATCAAGCCCCGACTGGTCGAGCCTCTGGAGCGTTTGGCCGGCTGCTGGCTCGACGAGATGCCAGCCGTCCTCTAGAGCCTGCGTACAACTCCGAACAAGTCAACCGGCTTCACGCCTTTCTTCCTCGTCTACGGCGCCGAAGCCGTCATCCCAACGGACATAGAATTCGACTCCCCTCGAGTCGTCATGTACACCGAAGAGGAGGCAGAAGAAGCACGACAAGACGGCGTCGATCTGCTGGAAGAGGGCCGGCTATTGGCACTCAGCCGGTCCAGCATCTACCAGCAGAGCCTGCGCCGATACTACAATCGGAAGGTCAAGCCGAGATCTTTCCAAGAGGGAGACCTTGTGCTCCGGCTGATCCAGCGAACAGCCGGCCAGCACAAGCTCTCAGCGCCTTGGGAAGGCCCCTTCATCAACAGCAAAGTGTTGGGCAACGACTCCTACTACCTGATCGATGCCCAGAAGCCTCGAGCGCGCAAAAGGGACGACTCTGGCAAGGAGACAGAGCGGCCATGGAATGCAAATCTCCTCCGAAGATTTTACAGTTAACGCAGCATGTACCATGCTACCTTTTGTATTAAAGTACGAAGACTCCGGGTCCCCTGAGAAGAGCTCGGGGACTGCCCTCTTTTATCTATATGATAAGAATTATGCCTATGAATGTGTCATTTTCTTTATGCCTCTTGATACCGGGTCCGACTAGTCGGCCCGGGGACTTGCCGATGTGTACTATGAAATGCTTCCTGCAGCCGGACAAGTAATGTGTTGGCACTTAAGCCATCTCCTGCCAGAAGCCACAGCTCGCAAAGTGACTGTCTGGTGGGCAGGAGCAAGGCAGAAAGGGCGCCCACATGAAAAATGGCCAAGGACACAAAGCATGTGCATAGTTTAAGCCGGCTTCCCGCCTTCTACGACCGGCTGTTGAGCAGCCGGCCGGCCGGCTTCTACTTAACTTGCTAAAATGTTCTAAAAACGGCTAAGTACTTGCCTCTCCGGAAGTAGCTAAGTGCATAACCCAGCTGCAGTCCGCAGAACGGCTGTTCGGCTGGCAAGACGGCAACCAAGGGAAGGCAGCAAAGGAAAAAGCCAAAGAGCAGCAAGCAAGAAAAGATAGAACTCGGAAAAATATTTACATAGCAAAGGCTCTTGGCCAATATTCAACAAAAGTTTGAGATACACCCCGCGGGTGGAATTGTGCAAAATTAACAAGTTCGTCGAGACTGATAGACAGGTGAAGCAAAGATAAACCAGCGGCCTAGGGAGCGGCAGACGGGTTCGGTGGATCGGAGGAGTCGGTGGCGCCGGTTGGTGGAGCGGTCGGCTGGACAGTCTCCGCTTGGTCGCCTCTAGTGGTAGTCGGCTCGGTTGGGCGTGGCTCGTTGCTGGAGGCGCGGTCGAGCTGAGGCTGGCCGTCCGCTCCGACCTCTGGCGCCTCCTCTTCGCCTTCCTCCTCCACCTCGCCTTCTTCCTCGCCGCTGGAGTCAATCACCTCCGCCGAGTCCTCGCCGTCTTCCGAGTTCAGCCCGAACCATTCTGGTGGCGCCTCGGCGCCGTTCTCAACCCGCTCCGGGACGAAGATGCTGGTGTCGGTGTACTCGGCGATTGACGCCGCATGCTTGACGAGGTCATCTTCCACGGCCGCCAACTCCTCCTGAGCCTCCAGCCGGAACGTGGCTAGCTGGGCTAGACTTAGCCCAGGGTACCACGCCTTGACGAATTCCAGGGCCCGGCGCGCTCCAGCCCAGGCCGAGGAGCCCTTCCAGGCTTCAAGACGGTCGGCCGCCACCTCCAGCCAGTCGGCAGTCCGACTGGGAGTGCGCGGTGCCGGCATGTCCAGCCACAGGGCGGCGATTGTCTGGGCGCCGGCACGCTGAAGACGGCGCAGCATCCGGTGAGCCGGCCGAAGATGGGCCTCGATGCTCAGGATCTGCTCGCTAAGGGTTCGGGGGGCGTCGGCGGCGATCTGTGTGCCGTCCGCCCTCCGTCCTTCACGATCGGCTTCAATGGCCTGATTGGCAGCGTCCGAGTGACCGGGGAAGAAGTCCGCCAAGACAGAAAGCAAAGAGCCAAAGTTAGAGACGAGAAGCCGGCTCGACCAACAGCCGGCGGCTCGAAGAAGGAAAAAGAGGGAAGCTCACCATCGACTATGTCCTCGATCTCGTGAAAGCCGGAAGCCAGCATCGCCTCCTTGTCGGTCCAGGCGGAGCGTTCGGTCACGAACTCAGCAAGGAGGCCGGTCTCCTTGTCCTCCGCCTCCTTCTAGGCCTTCTTGAGAAGCTCCGCCTGTTCCGCTAGTTGCGCGACAAGCCGGTCGCGCTCTTCAGCCAGCTTGCTGCGCTCCTCCTCCTAAGCGCGTAGCGCAGTGTTGGCTTCGCCCAGCTGCTGCTGCAAGGTGGCGTTGGCCTTTGCGGAAGAAAGAAGAAGGGAAGGCATCAGCTGCCGACAGAGAAGAGGCACAGTCGCCGGGGAGATCCGGCCCGACTGCTCAGCAGTCGGCCCGAATCTCGGGGACTACAGCCCGCGGGTGCGCCAGCGCGCCCCCGCGGAGAAAGGAGTCATCAAAATCAACAGAAAGAAGAACAGTCGCCGGGGAGATCCGGCCCGACTGCTCAGCAGTCGGCCCGAATCTCGGGGACTACAGCCCGCGGGTGCGCCAGCGCGCCCCCACAGGAAAAGGAAGAAGACTCACTTCGGCTCTCCGACAAGTCGGCAGCGCATTGATCCAGCTCCTGGACCTTGGAGTTGAAAGCGGCAACACGAAGGTTATGATAATCCTGCAGCAAGGATATCAGCACTTAGAGCCTGCTAATTAAAGTTCCGAGCCGCCTGCTCAGCAGCCGGCCCGGAACTCGGGAACTACACCCAGTGGGTGCGCTGACGTGCCCCCACGAAGCAGTACAAGAGTTAAAAATGAAGAAGCAAGAAGCATACCCAGATGGCCTCTCGCGATGCCAGATACGCCTTGTTGTGGTTCTTGATGGCGTCGGCTTCAGCGCGGAGTTTGGTTTGAACATCCAGCATCGCCTTCTTCAAAGGGCCCGTCCCACCAACCCGCACCCACCCAGTGGGCACGGCGCTGGTCGCCTCGGTGTCCGGGATCGAGGAGCTCGCGGCGCCAGTCTCCAGCGGGCATGGCGCCGAAGCCGCCTTTGCAAGTCGACGACGCGTCGGTGTGCCGACCTCAAGAGTCAGGCTCGTCGCCACCTCGTTTGCAGTTGGCGGCACCGGCGGGTCCGCCGGCTGCTCGCCTTGCGCGCCCCCGGACGGCGGCTGTGGAGGCACAATCACGTCCGACATAGCGATGTCACCGCCATCCCTCTCCATGACCGGGTGCTCGTCGCCGGCCTCCCCAGTCTGCGCCACGAACTCCGGAGGTGGCGGCGCGGAGTTCAGGGGAGTGATGAAAATCGCCGACTGGCGGTGCGCGGCTTCTTCAGCCTGCTTTTTCGCCGCGTTGGCGGCCTCGGCCTCCGCCTTCTCTGCCTCCGCCTTCTCCAGGCGGGCGGCTTCCTCCTCCTCGCGTGCTTCCAGCGTGTTCCGCTCCCTCGTCTCCCGGAGGTCAGCGGCTGGATCGATCCGCCGAGTGGTGGTGGAGGTCTCCGCCGACCCCACGATGGAGGCGGCGGCCGATTTCTCGAGAGAGAGTGGAGCCCTAGATCAACGGAAACAAAGTGAAGAAACTCAGACAAGATCAACAAGGAAAAAATGAAGGTACGAGATAAAGGCCGAACTTATGCGGAAACCAGCTGCGGCTTCTTCACCTCCTTGCGGAAGCGGATGGCCTTTGCGGCCGCCTCGTCCCGCTTGGTCGCTGCGGCCGAGCCCTTGGGCTTCTTCGGCCGGCTGCCGAACAAGCTCTGCGCGGCCCTGCGCTTCTTTGCGCCGCCTTGGGCATCCGGCGCGGCAAATGAGCTCGCGCCCGGCTGGCCGGCTCCTGGCTGGTGGCGCGGGGCGACTTCCCCCGCGTCGTCATCAGGCCAGTCCTCGAGGCTGGCTCCAAGCCTCGAGCCACCTGCTTCGCTGCCTCCTCCCTCGGCGTCGTGCTCCAAGGCCTCCACCCCCAAGTCGGGGTCGTCGTCGTCGCTCTCCGCCCGGTCGGGGAGGAATTGGCGCTCTGGCCCCGCGGCGCCGGCTGCTGGCTGGAGGAGGGGGCTCGTTTCAAAAGCCGATTGGTCAGGCTGGACAAGACGAACTCGGCAACAAAGAGACAGAGAAAGAAGACATACGACTTACCATAGGCGGGGGGTTGGCGCGTGAATACGGCTCCTTGCCAAACCACCACTCCTCCGTGAGCTCGCAGTTCGCAAGATAGTTCACCATGAGAGCTACCTCTGCGTGAGGCATCTCCTTGGTGCACAGCCGACTCGGGTCCCGATGTCCGCTCATCTGGCAGATCATGTGAGGGCGGCTCTGGAGCGGGAGCACCCGACGCGCCACGAATGCGGATAGCAAGTCGGGCCCAGTCAGGCCCTCCGACTGTGTCAGCACTCGGAGCCGCGCGATGGTGGCGGCTCCAGAGGGAGACAGCGTCCTGGCCCGGTATGACCAGTTGGGCCGCCTCCCAGCCGGCGGGCCGGCTTCATAAGCCGGCAAGTTGACCCAGTCGCCTTCCGTGAAGACGCTCTTCACGTACAAGTACGACCGCTGCCACATCTTCACCGACTTAATCAGCGGGATGGGGGGAACAGATTTTCGGCCGCCGGCCTCCGCACCGCGATGAACGCGTCTCATTGAGCCGTCACGCCCGCGGCGAGGGTGCCGAGCTTGATGTAGAAGAACTCCCCCCAGAGCTCGATGGTGGGGAGGACGCCGAGGAAGCCTTCGCACAAGGTGACGAAGGCGGATAGCAGCACCACCGTGTTTGGAGTGAGGTGGTGCGGCTAGAGACCGTAGAACTCGAGGAAGGACTTGAAGAAGCTGCTCGCCGACAGGCCGAGGCCGCGCAGGCAGTGCGAGCAGAAGACGACCCGCTCGCCCTCCTCCGGCGCCGGCAAGATCTCCCTCTTCGGCGCGAGGTGGACCTTCACGTAATCTTTGCCGGGCAACTGCCGCGTCTGGCGGAGGAAATCGATGTGGTCGTCATGAACATCGGAGCCGTCCCATGCTCCGGAACGCGCCATGGGGGGCGTAGGATTGGAGGATGAGCTCATCAGAGACGACACCGCAGCACTCAGCGTGGCTTGGGGGCGCTACGGCAAGAGGAGGAAGGAGGAGGAAAGAATGGGAAGGAGGGACGCGCGTGCTCCACCGCTCCCCCTCCTCCCCCTACTTATAGGCCTACGGGCTGCGAAGCCGAGGGGGCGATCATGGGATTTACTGCGCCCACGACCCCACGCCCCCACGTTTATCGTGCGAGTTACTGCACGCAGTAACTCCGCGGGAACCTCAACCGCGCACCTCGGCCGCAGCGGATCCGCTCACGTGTCGAGGCGTGGTAGTGGCGGGCCCCGCCCGCAGGCGTGTCCCATCGCGGCATGGGTTGGCAGACTGGCCCGGCCGCTCAATGCCACGTGACATGCCCACAATGGGCGGCGGCCTGGAGGCTTAGCTAGCACGCCACTTGGTTCCCACCGACACATTCGAAGTTTGGATAACTCAGACTGGACAAGGCTGACTCCCACCAGTCGGCCCGACAGAAGTCGGATGAAGCTCCACCTTAAGCACTCGGAAAAAGAAACTGCTGAGGCTCCTCGGCCGTGGCACCTCACCAGCTTCGGGGACTACTTTCGGAGTAATGGGCCATGGGTAGGCTAACCCGAGACCCGGAACCTTTCAGGACATCGGGGCAGGCTGCGCCCCTCAAGGCACCAAGACAAAGTGCCGCCTTCTGGTGGCCGGCTGAAGGAATAGCCGGCTGCCCGTATACGGCGAGTTCCAGAGGCCGGCATCAAGACAAGCCGACTCCTAATGGGCGGCTTCCAGAGAAGCCGGCCCCTAGCAGTCGGCCCGAGGCGTCAACGACGCCTGCGCCCCCATCCAGGAAGACAAGACAGGGAGTGGCTGCAGTACAGCCCATCCCTCCCAAATCCCGGGATGGGCGTGGCCACAGTGCACCGTACCAACAGAGATCTCCGCCCGGCGCGGCACTGTTGCTACCCCACCCCTGACGTCACCACAAGCAGGCGGAGCCCTGCTCCCACGACGGCCTCTCGGTACGGCCCAACGTCGCGGGCCCCGCAGATCAGCGAGCGCCCGGAAGACGGCTAGAGCCCCACCAGTCAGACCCGAGGGAGGTCGGCCTCTAGCAGTCGGCCCACCCCTTCCTCGGGCCCCGCGCGCCATTAACTAGACAAGACGCAGAGTGGCTACAGTAATCGCCCGCCAGGCGGCGGAGCTGTAGCCATGCTCCCCTGACCGTGCCTGCATCATCAGCATCACGGCAACAGTGATCAGCAGCCGACAAGACCCGTGAGCGGCGGGGGCGGCCTGTCGGCCCCGTACCAGACCAGTCGGCGGGGCCCACCAGGCGGCGGGCCCCAGCAGACGGCGGAGCAGCCGGCAGCCAGAGAGACTGACAGTCGGGTCCTACACCCGGCTGGATTACCATTGTACCCCTGGGGGTAGGCCTATATAAACCCCCCAGGGCACCCATGCAAAGGGTTCCAAACCTGTTAGAACTAGACCAACCCATAGAGAAAGGAGAGAGCTAGCCTTGCCTTCTCCTACCTCTAGCATACAGCTCGAGGAGCACCATTGTATTCACTTGTGCCCTAGTGATCATGCGGAGACCCCGCAGAGCAGGACTAGGGGTGTTATCTCCTAGGAGAGCCCCGAACCTGGGTAAGGTGCACCGGTGTTCGTGTCTATGCCTTATCCCGCTTCCAGGCACCGGCGACGTTCTACTCGCTCCCACCATGATAAGCCATCCATTGGCATATGTCGCACCCAACCCCCGACATACGGCACCTCCGCGATCAGCACACGTTCAGCTCGGTGACGTCCCTCGAACTCTTGATCCAGTTGAGGTCGAGGGAGAGTTCCGTCAGCACGACGGCGTGGCGACGGTGATGATGAAGTTACCGACGCAGAGCTTCGCCTAAGCACTACGATGATATGACCGAGGTGTGTAACAATGGAGGGGGGCACCGCACACGGCTAAAAGATCAAGTTGTGTGTCCATGGGGTGCCCCTGGCCGCGTATATAAAGGAGGGGAGGGAAGAGGTGGCCGGCCCTAGGGGACGCGCCGGGTGTGGGGAATCCTACTAGGACTGCCCACTCCAAGTAGGATTCCCCTCCTCTTTCCTATTCCTAGTAGGAGAAGGAGGGAAGGAGGAGGGGGAGAGAAGAAAAGGGGGGCCGCCCCCCAACCCTAGTCCAATTCGGTTTGGGCTAGGGGGCACGCGCCACTCCCTGGCCGGCCTCCTCTCTTCCACCACTAGGCCCAAGAGGCCCAATAACTTCCCGGGGGGTTCCGGTAACCCCCGGTACTCCGAAACTCATATGAAACGACCCAAACCATTGAGGTGTCCGAATGTAACCTTCCAATATATGAATCTTTATGTCTCGACCATTTCGAGACTCCTCATCACGTCTGTGATCTCATCCGGGAATCCAAACAACCTTCAATCATCAAATCACATAACTCATAATATAAATCGTCATCGAACGTTAAGCGTGCGGACCCTACGGGTTCGGGAACTATGTAGACATGACCGAGACACATCTCCGGTCAATAACCAATAGCGGAACCTGGATGCTCATATTGGCTCCTACATATTCTACGAAGATCTTTATCGGTCAAACCGCATAACAACATGCGTTGTTCCCTTTGTCATCGGTATGTTACTTGCCCGAGATTCGGTCGCCGGATCATCATACCTGGTTCAATCTCATTACCGGCAAGTCTCCTTACTCGTTCTGTAATGCATCATCCTGTAACTAACTCATTAGTCACATTGCTTGCAAGGCTTATGTGATGAGCATTACCGAGAGGGCCTAGAGATACCTCTCCGACACTCGGAGTGACAAATCCTAATATCAATCTATGCCAACTCAACAAACACCATGGAGACACTTATACAGCATCCTTATAATCACCCAGTTATGTTGTGACATTTGATAGCACACTAAGTGTTCCTCCGGTATTCGGGAGTTGCATAATCTCATAGTCATAGGAACATGTATAAGTCATGAAGGAAGCAATAGCAATAAACTTAAACGATCATAGTGCTAAGCTAACGGATGGGTCTTGTCCATCACATCATTCTGTAATGATGTGATCCCGTTCATCAAATGACAACACATGTCTATGGTCAGGAAACTTGACCATCTTTTGATTAACGAGCTAGTCTAGTAGAGGCATACTAGGGACACGCTGTTTGTCTATGTATTCACACATGTACTAAGTTTCCGGTTAATAAAATTCTAGCATGAATAATAAACATATATCCTGATATAAGGAAATATAAATAACAACTTTATTATTGCCTCTAGGGCATATTTCCTTCAGTCTCCCACTTGCACTAGAGTCAATAATTGTCGGTGTGGAACGACACCTATGGGATCACAAGAATCCCTACTACGGTTGTCGGGGCGCAGGGTTGCAAGAAGAGCAGGATTAGTAATCAGCACAAGGGTCGTTTACCCAGGTTCGGGCCGCGAGGATGCGTAAAACCCTAGTCCTGCTTTGGTGGATGTATTGAGTGTTCTTGAGCTCTCCAACTAGCTATGGTAGCTGAGCCGTTTCAGAGAGCCGAATCCTTTTCCAGTATGCCATGGGCCTCCTTTTATAGTCGAAAGGGGCTGCCACAGTGGCACACAGGAGGTGGAAAGGCCTACAGTGCTACGAGCTTATCGCTTGTATTACAGGACAAGACGCATTTAATGCATCACTTAGGTGTCCCCTTGCTTTATTGGGGACGGGAACGAGGCCCGTCCCGTCTGTCGCCGCTCCTCCTCGCTTCGACACGTGCCCTGGCCAGCGCTGCATGCGGCGCCATGTAGGCAGGCAAGCAGCTGAAGTGGCGCGGTGGTAGGGTCTCCACGAAGATCTGCGTGCCGCCACGCATGTGCTTGCTGATCTGGTCTGGGGGCTACTTGTTGCCATGCAGGTGCCAACCCAGCTGGTTGAGCTGGCAGCTGCATGCGAACGGCGGTGGAGACTTGGCTAGTGCGGGCCTGGAGGTGGCCCTGCTGGCGTCCTCGGTGAGGGCCTTGCCGGGTGGCCCGGCAAGGGTCTTGCCATGGCACGCTGTCGTCCCCGGCAAGGATCTTGCCGGGGGTCTTGTGGCTCTCCTCGGCAAGGATCTTGCCAAGGACTGTTGTCTTTTAATCCTCATCTGATCTTGGATATTCCTTGGTCTTGACAAAGATCTGCATGCCACCATGGAGGTGCCTCCCGAGCCCTAGTTCCAACGTGGTTGATGGTGTTGGAGACCGTGGGCTCAAGGGTGGCGCGCTCCGCTGGTGTGGGCAAGCCGCCCCGGCAAGGGTCTTGTCGGGGCTGCTGAGGCTGCCCCCGGCAAGGGTCTTGCCGGGGGAACCTGCTTCGCCTCTCTGCTTCTTTGTGTTCTTGGCCTTGGCGTTGCCCTGGCTGTCTTGGGCTTCAGTTTCACCTCGGTTCACCTCCCCTGTTCTGCTTGGTGCGGCCGTGGGCGCGGCTCCGACTGTCCATGCATAGGTAAAGGGGTACAAAGGTGCGCCCCTTCTTTTGTACACCGACAGGAGCCCCCGGGCCTGGGCCACACATAAGCGCGACACGTTGTTGGGCCAGGCCCAAAATGGTGCGCGGGCAGGAGGGGCGGTTTTTACCGCGGTAAAACTTTTCGCGCGCTGCGCTTCCCACGACTCGCGTTGAATGCGCGGCGTGGAGGGGTGCGCGTGACGTGGGCGGCATGTGTGGGGCGGTTCCTGCACGCATGCGTCACATCGCACTAAATGGGCAGCGCGGCCCGCACCTTCCCCATAAAAAGGGATAACCGCGAGCGCACTGTTCCTTTACCCTCCGCGCAATCCCAATCTCGGTAGTCTCCGTTCGTTTTCCTCTTCTTCCCCAAGCTTCGCTCTCGTTCGCCGCCGTCGTGTTCCCGCCGTCCTCTGTTTCTTGCCCCCACTCCCCTAGCTGCCATGGCGCCCAAATCCACCAAGGGCAAGGGAGTGGCCAAGGATGCCGGAGCGACGGAGCCGCCGGAGAGTGCGCTGGTGGTGCAGCGGACGCAGTCCGCCTACTTCCCCTCGACAGTTGATGTGTTCGAGCTCTGGGAAGCCTTCAAGCCCCTGTGGGGGGTGAAGACGGGGGGAGAGAAGATGGGGCACCCAGACACGCGCGTCATCCCCGCCAACTGCGCCGAGGCAGCCCCGAATCGGTACCCTTTCTTTGTCGACTATTTCTCCTGCAGGCTTTGTCCTCCCTTCTCCGATTTCTTTAGCGACATCATGCACGCCTTTGGCTTCTGCCTCTTGGATTTTACCCCAAATGCTGTGGCGTGCATGGCCCTTTTCGTGCACCTCTGCGAAGGTTTCGCCGGGGTGTACCCCAACACGGCACTTCTCCGCTACTACTTCTTCCCTCGGATCCAAACGGGGGGCGCCATCTCCGGTTGCATCGCCTGGATCCCGAGGTCCAAGGGGGCATACCCGGAGGGCGCCATGAATGAGAGGTGGGAAGAGTGGCGGGGCCAGTGCTGCTGGATTGAAGAGAAGGACCCGCTGGCGTTCTGCGAAGTTCGCCGGGCGCCGCCGGTCCGCAGAAGCGATTGGAGCGATGTCGACGCCGACGATGAGAAGCTCACGATCGCCACCACCAGGATTCTTCAGCTCACCGAGGCCGGGCTCACCCTCGAGATGATCGGGGCGGACTTCATCCGCCGCCGCATCGCCTTGCTGCACGACAAGGGGCGGCCGGCCTGGCTCTTCACGAATGCCGCCGACATCATGCGGCTTCGCCCCGACCTCGACCACAACTTCACAGTGATGGGGCATGCCCACTTCTACCAGCGGCTCTTTCAGCTCGACGTGGGCCGCGACGGCGAGGTCGAACGGACTGGCAAGGCTGCGAGGGCCGCCGTGAAGGCCGGCAAGGTTGCCAAGGGGCCTTTATTCCGTTTGCCGGCAGGAGTGGTCCCGCTGAGCAACAACTCGCGCCGGAACGACATCATCGCCATGATGACGCTCTGCAACGCGCATGGCCCCGACCCGAGCTGGGTCGAACCGGAGGACATCCAGGTGCAGCAGTTCTTTGACACCCTACACAAGGGGTACGTCACCGACGAGCCGCGGCTCGTCCAGGACACCACCCAGGTGGAGCTGGACTACATCGCTGCCCGGGCGGCGGAGGCGAAGCTCGCCGAGGAGGGCGGTAGCACTGGCGGCATAGAGGACAAGGCCGCGGCAGAAGCGGAGGAGAAGGAGCTCGCCCGGTGGGCGGAGGCCACTGGGGAGGCCAGCAGCACGGGCACCGGGGCTCCTCTTGTCGAAGACGTGGCCGACGAGTCGTCGTCGGAGGAGGCCGAGGAGGAGGAGGTCGTGGCCGTCAATCCTCCAGCCACGAGGAGAGGACAGGTCCTACGGCGGGCCACCTCCGGCAAGCCGGTCCGGCCTGGCAGGGCTGCGCAGCTGCGACAGGCCCAGGAGATGTCCGCACGCCAGACGAGCGCCGCGGCGGCGAAGAAAGCGCCAACGGCCGCGGCGGCGAAGAAAGCGCCAACGGCCGCGGCGGCAAAGGGGAAGGCATCCGCTTCTTCTTCGGCGAGGCGCGTTCGGACGCCACCTCCTTCCCCTCCCCCGGCAGACGTTGAGACGGGGGTCACCTTTGATTTTGGGTCCCTCAGCCCAAGGAGGAAGAGGAAGGCAATAGAGGAGGAAATGAACGTCGAGTAAGCAACATGCCCCTCTTCGCCATCTCTGTTTCCTCAGTCTGTGCCGCATGTCTTGACTTATCTTCATCCTTGCAGGGACGCGGAGACGCTGGCCCAAAGGGTAAAGGGGGCCAAGGCCGTGGCGGGCGGCCAGCCCCCGGCTGGTGCTTCAAGGGTGCCGCTGGTGGTGTTGAGCAGCCCGAACAGCAGCCCCCGGCGCAGCCCCCAGTGTAAGTTCTCCGCTCACCCCTCGTCGACATGTGTCAGGGGTATGATACTTTGGTGTTGACCTTGCCGCGTATGCAGGAGGAGAGCAGCAGCGGGAGGAGCCACAGAGGGCTACTCCCACCACGCCGCCCCCATCAACCACACTGCCCCGAGGGGCGTCCCCGGCAAGGGCGCCAAGCACCGAGCCCGTGCACATGGAGGAGGAGGAGGAGAACTTGGGCGCTGGTGGCTTCACCTCGGCGCTAGATGTTGGTGGGGAGGGGACTTCTGCTTCCCAGCCTGGTACCGGTAAGGCTCTGGCCTTTCGTCCCTGCTTTTCTCTTCTTTTCGAATCTTTGATCTTGGTCCTACCCCACCCTCTTCTTGATACCCAGATCCTCTCTCGGTGGACCGGGAGGACCTGGACACCGTCATCGAGGACGTGGACAAGGACGCCACGGCGGAGGCCGAGAAGATCGCCGCCGAGGAGGCCACCAAGGGCGTCGCGGAGGATGCCGCCGAAGGGCCTGCCGGGGAGCCCGGCAAGGCTACCGCCGAAGAGGAGGTGGTCGATGACCAGCCTTCCTCCTCCACTGCCTCTGGCTCCGGCAGGTACCTGAAGGTGAGCGACGACCTCTTCGTGCACCTCCCCGGCACGTCGAGCACCAGGGCCCCCGTCGAGGGAGAGGTGTTCGACGATGAAGTGCTCGCCATCGTCGGACTCGATGTCGTCGATGAGCCGAGCGTTGGTGGCGGCTGCTCCAGGCCATGGGTGCCAACTTCTGGAGGCTCCAGGCGCTCCACCGTGCCTGCCTGGACAAGGCTAGGTCCAGGACGGCGGTGGCAGAGAAGGCGGAGGCGGACCTCCAGAAGCGCGTCGCCGAGACGCGGGACTGGTTCCGCCAAGCTCGCGACGAGCTGAAGGCTGCCCAGGGCGAGCTGGCCAAGCGTGATGTGGAGCTCACCATGAAGCTGGCCGACATCGAGAAGGCCCAAGAGACGGTGAAGAACTTGGCCGCCGCCGCCGAGGCCGCCCGGACCCAGCACGAGGCCGCACTGAACTCCCAGGAGGAGGACCTTGCCGCGCGCAAGGAAAAGCTTGCCGCCATGCTTCGCGGCAAGGATGAAGAGGTGGGGAAGCTTGTCTTGCAGCGGACCCGTGAGCTGGAGCAGAGGCACCAAGAGGCGCTCGATGCCCAGGCCTTGGTTCACGCCGGCAAGGTGAAGGAACTGGATGTGGAGCGGGGCGAGCTGAAGGGGCAGGCTTTGAAGCTGTCCCAGGAGAAGGACACGCTCAACGGCGCCCTGACGGAGGCGCGGGGCACGGCCGTCAGCAAGGCCGGGGAGCTCTCCGAGGCCAACAACTCCATCAAAGACCTCAAGCTGAAGCTGGAGGGTCTCGAGAAGATGCTGTCGGAGGCCAGGGCCCGGGAAGGGACCCTGACCAAAAACCTGGAGGCCGAGAAGCAGCTGCGGAAGAACGAGGCCCTCAACTTCATGGATCACGTTGAGGGCGAGAACCGCTGGCTCGATTGCCTCGCCACCATCGCCAACCAGGCCGCTGCATAGCTGGCCATCATGGGGATGCCAGACGTAAGGTACGCCCCGGAGCGGAGTGTGAGCGCCAACTGCAGCCTGACCCTGTTCTTTGAGAAGGTCGTCGGTGCTTTGGAGCGGCTTCGCGCCAACCGGGCGGCCTCGCTGGCCGACGAGACCCGGAGGCTTTGCCAGGGCGCCATGACCAAGGTTCTCACCAAGGTGGCGTACTGGTACCCCGACCTCGACTTCGACGCCGCGCTGGAGAGCTTGCCGGAGGATACTGACCTCGCACCGCTCAGGGAGCGCATCAAGCCCATCATCGGCAGTGTCGGCGGAATTCTGAGGGTGGAGGGCCAGCGCCGAGATTAGGCACCCCGTTTCTTGTCGTCGCTGCAGGTTCATGGCCAAGACAATTTCTATCTTTAGTTGAACCGCGGCGACAATTGATGTAATATAACTCTGCAGTACTTTCGATGTTATGCATGTTATTTTCCTATTCGATTTTCCTTTGTATGTCCACCCTACGTTTATCGGGTAGGCTTGCCGGCGCGTAAACCCAGGGCGGCGTCTTGGGGATGGGTCCCCATTGGCCTGCCGGGTGTGCTTGCTGCCGGGCAAACCACCTTACCGCCCTTAACGCGGCCGCCCGAACTGTCGAGCTTGACTCGAGTCAGAATCGAGAGCGTTGCCAGGTGTGGAAGGCTACCCCGCCACTCTCGACGCGTCCGCTTGAGCTGTTGAGCGGACTCGAAATAGAACAATGGTGTTGCCAATCGCGGGAGGGCCCCTTTGCGTACAGGTTTTCCATACATAGGTAGGATCTCTGAGGACGATAACCTTATATAAAAAGGAAAACATTTAAAGGTTCGGCATGACTTAGCTTTCTTGTCACCGCTCTGGCGCCCTTCGCGCTTGCAGGTAGCGCTGTCCTTTTGGCTGTCTTCTTCTTGGGAGCCATGGCGATGAAGAAATGCTAGGCCAATTACTAGACCAGATTCTCACAATTGCCCCCCCCCCTACCTGGCGCGCCAAGGATGTCGGTGTGGAACGACACCTATGGGATCACAAGAATCCCTACTACGGTTGCCGGGGCGCAGGGTTGCAAGAAGAGCAGGATTAGTAATCAGCACAAGGGTCGTTTACCCAGGTTCGGGCCGCGAGGATGCGTAAAACCCTAGTCCTGCTTTGGTGGATGTATTGAGTGTTCTTGAGCTCTCCAACTAGCTATGGTAGCTGAGCCGTTTCAGAGAGCCGAATCCTTTTCCAGTATGCCATGGGCCTCCTTTTATAGTCGAAAGGGGCTGCCACAGTGGCACACAGGAGGTGGAAAGGCCTACAGTGCTACGAGCTTATCGCTTGTATTACAGGACAAGACGCATTTAATGCATCGCTTAGGTGTCCCCTTGCTTTATTGGGGACGGGAACGAGGCCCGTCCCGTCTGTCGCCGCTCCTCCTCGCTTCGACACGCGCCCTAGCTAGCGCTGCATGCGGCGCCATGTAGGCAGGCAAGCAGCTGAGGTGGCGCGGTGGTAGGGTCTCCACGAAGATCTGCATGCCGCCACACATGTGCTTACTGATCTGGTCTGGGAGCTGCGTGTTGCCACGCAGGTGCCATCCCAGCTGGTTGAGCTGGCAGCTGCATGCGAACGGCGGTGGAGACTTGGCTGGTACGGGCATGGAGGTGGCCCTGCCGGCGTCCTCGGTGAGGGCCTTGCCGGGTGGCCCGGCAAGGGTCTTGCCGTGGCGCGCTGTCGTCCCCGGCAAGGATCTTGCCGGGGGTCTTGTGGCTCTCCTCGGCAAGGATCTTGCTGAGGACCGTTGTCTATTAATCCTCATCTGATCTTGGATATTCCTTGGTCTTGACAAAGATCTGCATGCCACCATGGAGGTGCCTCCTGAGCCCTAGTTCCAACGTGGTTGCTGGTGTTGGAGACCGTGGGCTCAAGGGTGGCGCGCTCCGCTGGTGTGGGCGAGCCACCCCGGCAAGGGTCTTGTCGGGGCTGCTGAGGCTGCCCCGGGCAAGGGTCTTGCCGGGGGAACCTGCTTCGCCTCTCTGCTTCTTTGTGTTCTTGGCCTTGGTGTTGCTCTGGCTGTCTTGGGCTTCAGTTTCAGCTCGGTTCACCTCCCTTGTTCTGCTTGGTGCGGCCGTGGGCGCGGCTCCGACTGTCCGTGCACAGGTAAAGGGGTACAAAGGTGCGCCCCTTCTTTTGTACACCGACAATAATCTAGATTACATAGTAATGATTCTAACACCCATGGAGTCTTGGTGCTGATCATGTTTTGCTCGTGAGAGAGGCTTAGTCAACGGGTCTGCAACTTTCAGATCCGTATGTATCTTGCAAATCTCTATGTCTCCCTCCTTGACTTGATCGCGGATGGAATTGAGCGTCTCTTGATGTGCTTAGTTCTCTTGTGAAATCTGCATTCCTTTGCCAAGGCAATTGCACCAGTATTGTCACAAAAGATTTTTATTGGACCCGATGCACTAGGTATGACACCTAGATCGGATATGAACTCCTTCATACAGACTCCTTCATTTGCTGCTTCCGGAGCAGCTATGTACTCCGCTTCACACGTAGATCCCGCAACGACGCTCTGTTTGGAACTGCACCAACTTACAGCTCCACCATTCAATATAAATACGTATCCGGTTTGTGACTTAGAGTCATCCGGATCAGTGTCAAAGCTTGCATCGACGTAACCATTTACAACGAGCTCTTTGTCACCTCCATAAATGAGAAACATATCCTTAGTCCTTTTCAGGTATTTTCAGGATGTTCTTGACCGCTGTCCAGTGATCCACACTTGGATTACTTTGGTACCTCCCTACTATACTTATAGCAAGGCACACATCAGGTCTGGTACACAGCATTGCATACATGATAGAACCTATGGCTGAGGCATAGGGAATGACTTTCATTTTCTCTCTATCTTCTGCAGTGGTCGGACATTGAGTCTCACTCAACTTCACACCTTGTAACACAGGCAAGAACCCTTTCTTTGACTAATCCATTTTGAATTCTTCAAAATCTTATCAAGGTATGTGCTTTGTGAAAGTCCAATTAAGCGTCTTGATCTATCTCTATAGATCTTGATGCCCAATATGTAAGCAGCTTCACCAAGGTCTTTCATAGAAAAACTCTTATTCAAGTATCCTTTTATGCTATCCAGAAATTCTATATCATTTCCAATCAACAATATGTCATCCACATATAATATTAGAAACGCTACAAAGCTCCCACTCACTTTCTTGTAAATACAGGCTTCTCCAAAGTCTGTATAAAACCATATGCTTTGATCACACTATCAAAACATTTATTCCAACTCCGAGAGGCTTGCACCAGTCCATAAATGGATCGCTAGAGCTTGCACACTTTGTTAGCACCTTTTGAATCAACAAAACCTTCTAGTTGCATCATATACAACTCTTCTTCTAGAAATCCATTCAGGAATGCAGTTTTGACGTCCATTTTCCAAATTTCATAATCATAAAATGCGGCAATTGCTAACATGATTCGGACAGACTTAAGCATCGCTACGGGTGAGAAAGTCTCATCGTAGTCAACTCCTTGAACTTGTCGAAAACCTTTTGCAATAAGTCGAGCTTTGTAGATAGTAACATTACCGTCAGCGTCGGCCTTCTTCTTGAAGATCCATTTATTTTCTATGGATTGCCTATCATCGAGCAAGTCAACCAAAGTCCACACTCTGTTCTCATACATGGATCCCATCTCAGATTTCATGGCCTCAAGCCATTTCGCGGAATCTGGGCTCATCATCGCTTCCTCATAGTTCGTAGGTTCGTCATGGTCAAGTAACATGACCTCCAGAACAAGATTACCGTACCACTCTGGTGCGGATCTTACTCTGGTTGACCTACGAGGTTCGGTAGTAACTTGATCAAAAGTTTCATGATCATCATCATTAGCTTCCTCACTAATTGGTGTAGGAATCACTGGAACTGATATCTGTGATGAACTACTTTCCAATAAGGGAGCAGGTACAATTACCTCATCAAGTTCTACTTTCCTCCCACTCACTTCTTTCGAGAGAAACTCCTTCTCTAGAAAGGATCCATTCTTAGCAATGAATATCTTGCCTTCGGATCTGTGATAGAAGGTGTACCCAACAGTCTCCTTTGGGTATCCTATGAAGACACATTTCTCCGATTTAGGTTCGAGTTTATCAGGTTGAAGCTTTTTCACATAAGCATCGCAGCCCCAAACTTTAAGAGACGACAACTTGGGTTTCTTGCCAAACCACAGTTCATATGATGTCGTCTCAACGGATTTAGATGGTGCCCTATTTAACGTGAATGCAGCCATCTCTAAAGCATAACACTAAAATGATAGCGGTAAATCAGTAAGAGACATCATAGATCGCACCATATCTAATAAAGTGCGGTTACAATGTTTAGACACACCATTACGCTGTGGTGTTTCGGGTGGCGTGAGTTGCGAAACTATTCCGCATTGTTTCAAATGAAGACCAAACTCGTAACTCAAATATTCACCTCCACGATCAGATCGTAGAAACTTTATTTTCTTGTTACAATGATTTTCCACTTCACTCTGAAATTCTTTGAACTTTTCAAATGTTTCAGACTTATGTTTCATCAAGTAGATATACCCATATCTTCTCAAATCATCTGTGAAGGTCAGAAAATAACGATACCCGCCGCGAGCCTCAACACTCATCGGACCGCATACATCAGTATGTATTTTTTCCAACAAGTCTGTTGCTCGCTCCATTGTTCCGGAGAACGGAGTTTTAGTCATCTTGCCCATGAGGCATGGTTCGCAAGCATCAAGTGATTCAAAATCAAGTGATTCCAAAAGCCCATCAGCATGGAGTTTCTTCTTGTGCTTTACACCAATATGACCTAAATGACAGTGCCACAAATAAGTTGCACTATCATTATTAAACTTATATCTTTTGGCTTCAATACTATGAATATGTGTATCACTACTATCGAGATTCAACAAAAATAGACCACTCATCAAGGGTGCATGACCATAAAAGATATTACTCATATAAATAAAACAACCATTATTCTCTGATTTAAATGAATAACTGTCTCGCATCAAACAAGATCCAGATATAATGTTCATGCTTAACACTGGCACCAAATAACAATTATTCAAGTCTAAAACTAATCCCGAAGGTAGATGTATGTAGCGACCAAACCTCAAACAGTCTAGTCTCTGTGCATCAGTGTCATCCCTGGATCGGTAATGCTGACACGCACAGTACTTGAAGGATTTATAACAGAGTAGCAATCACACACTTATTACATCGAATGTCTCAAAAGAGAACTTAATACAATAAATACGGCTTAAGGCCATCTAAAAACGATAACAACGGAAGGCTTGGAAGATAAAGTGAGTCCATCAACTCCAACGGCATCACTGAGTATAAGACCACGACCTATGGCACCTTACTCGTCGTCTGAAAAGTCTGCAACATGATACGTTGCAGCCCGAAAACGGGTCAGCACATGGAATATGCTTGCAATGTAACACATAGAGAGTAATGAACAGAATAATGCTATCACTACATGCACATTTGGCTGGTGGAAAGCTCTATGGTTACAGTTTTGCGAAAAGCCAATTTTTCCCTACCACAAAGGAATAAATTTTATTTAACTATCATGGTGGTTGTTAAACATTGAGAAGGTACCTCCAACTCAATCCCAATTAAGAACGTGATTAACCCAATCAAATTAAATTAAGTAACATGATGATGAGATTCACATGATAATCCAAGAACTAGATACTCAAGATGTCCATAACCGGGGACACGGCTAACCATGATTAGATTGTACACTCTGCAGAGGTTTGCGCACTTTTCCCCACAAGACTCGATCTCCTCCGTTTGATTTCTCGCACTACATGGTGTTTGAGAAACGGATGACCGAGACACAGTCTTTCAGAAGCGTTAGCACCTTACGATGGGTAGACAGTTACACCTACTTTCCCCTACATCTGCTAGTCTACCACTGTAAGAGTTCACACGACTTAATCAACTATGCCAGAGCCCATAATAGCTTGTGGCTGCACACGAAAGTTTCTAGCATGAATAATCTCATGATCCCTTTGAGTCTGGATGGCGGTCCATAGGATGATCACACGGGTACTCCGGGATATCCAAAAATACAGGCAACACTGGGTTCTCCAGGTGCCTCAATCCACCCAGATGCAAATTAAAGTAGCCACCTTAAGTTGAACCATTAATTAACAATCACACATCTGTCATGGAAAAATTCACTCAAACCCAATCCACGTCTACGAGCATAGCATAGCAATATAAGCTAACGTAGAAGTAACTCCCAATGGTTTGATATAAACAGGGCAATAGGTACTACCTCAACTACTTCCCGAAACCCACATTTTAATCAGATCCTAATCATGCAATAGTTTGAGGATTGATCTAATGCACTAAAACTGGGTGGTAAAGAGGTATGATCAAAGTGTTACTTGCCTTGCTGATGATCCATGAAACTGTGACACCCAAAAAAATTTATTTGGCTTTATCAAACTTTTATTTGATTTGAGGGAGGTTATTTAAATTTTCCTTCTAAAGGACTCTCCTTCTCAAAAAAATTCCTTTTATAACAAGTATTTTATTTGGTTCCATCCAAAACTTGATCTTTGGTCTTGGAGGTTTTTCCATCTTATGTTGACTCAACACAAATGTTTTTCATTTGGGAAAAGCTCTTGAAAATCTTTTCTTTTTAAAATAGCCCTATGGCATTTGGAGTGATTCTTCCCCTTTCAAAATCTCCTCTTGCCATGACCTAAGTGGAAATCCCCTCCCAAAGGTCATCTCCCCTCTTGGTGTCAAGATAAACTTCAAATCCAGCAAGTTGAACTCCCCCATGACTTTGTTTCCATTTATTTCTAATCAAAAACTTCTTCTGCCCTCTACTTTGGCTCTTGGAGATTTACAAAGGAACTACCATTTCTCCTTTGAGTTTTGCCTCCAAACAAATTTCCCTGGCTAGTCCTTAGAGCCCTCAACCAAGATCCATGAAGATCCACTGGTCTCCAATTCAAAAATTTCAAATTGTGCTTGCTGCAAGTTTGGACCATATTTGTCAAATTTGATGAAATTCATTTGTTTTCTCCTCCTAAAAATTTGAGAAAATTCAGGCAGCCTCTGGATGCATCGAGAGGTCACCTCACCAAGCCCCAGCTGCAGAAAAAAAATTCCTCATGCCAAATCATATCGTCGAACACCTGAAGGGCACTGTTACTGTCAAGTTCAGAAAGTTCAGTAAACAGTTTCAGAAGCCGCTGTCGTTTTCTTCAGAACCTCTCCTCGATCTCGCCAGTAGCCGCGGTGGCGCCTTGCGCCCTGTGCCTCCTTCCTATCCCTGTGCCGCACGATCGCCTGGAAGCTTGCGGGCGTCGGCGACGAGCTGGTGGAGGTGCGCCTCCCCGTGAGCGACGGCAGCAACGCCCTTTGCGGCTGCCAGAGAGGCGCAGCGTTGGACGGCGCCGTCCAGCGCCGCCCAAGCCACCAGAGGCCACCGCGTGGCCGTCCACTCACCTGTGCACGCTGCAGGTCCGTCGTCGTGAACTGGAAGGCGCGGAGCGCGCTCCCTGCCGCCGTCGTGCCCGTACGGCCGTTCCGTCGAGGGCCAGTGGATTACGCAAGCCCGACCGAGGTTTGAGCAGAGAAACGGCGCCAGTGATCCTCCATGATGATGCCTAGCCACATAAACCCCTTGCCCGACCTCTGCCTCGCCGTAATTTCTCGCCGGCGTTATCCCGTTCACGGCCACCCCCTCGGATCGCCTATAAAAGGAGATCCCGAGCTCGAACTCGAACCCGCACCACCTCTACACACCACTAGTACCACGCCAAGCCACTGGGCAGACCCCGAGGGAGTCTTCTTCCCCAACTCCGGCCGCCTCGACCCGCTTCGGGATCCAGCACGATTCACTCCCGTGCGTGCACCCCTACCTCTCAGCTCATGCCAGTAGTCTTCTAGTGCATCCACCTCTCTGACCCGCGCATCAATTTGGAGTTTGCAGCACCCACCGGAGTATTCCACCATCACCCGAACCACCGTCCGCCGGAGATAGGGTCGCCGTCGACGTGGTGCTCTCCGACGGTCAAGTCCACCACCCACCGACGCGGAAGAACACCCTGAACCCGTAGGTACCCTCCGATCACTCTGCCTCGCCGTGGTTCAATGCCGGCGACCACCGCAGCCTTCGGGCGCCGGCGAGCTCTGTTGGAAGTTTGAACCTGACGGGTGGGACCCCCCCGTCAGCCTCTCTTCTTTTCCCCTTCGAACCGTTTTCTGAAAGCGCCTTCGGGCAGAATGTGTTTTCTCTCTGGGCTAACGTATTTCCTACTGAAGCGTTTTCTGCTTTTTCAAACAAGTCCCCTGGATCTTTTCTGTTTCATCACAGATCAGTCCTTGGACTAAAACCCTTATATCTTTTAAATAAAAGACGCTTTTTGATTGATTCTTTTTCTGTCAGTCTTAAATTTTTGTCTAGTT
This sequence comes from Aegilops tauschii subsp. strangulata, assembly GCF_002575655.3. Lineage (NCBI taxonomy): Eukaryota > Viridiplantae > Streptophyta > Magnoliopsida > Poales > Poaceae > Aegilops > Aegilops tauschii. The sequence goes on along the minus strand of NC_053035.3, from coordinate 363,751,575 downwards.
TTTTATAGTATATATTTGGAAAAAATTTGGAACAATCTTTATATGCGCAACGGTATTCACGTTAGTATACGGTCTCGTTATACCGTAGGTTCCGGAGGAGGTGACGGAGCCGCGAACTTCGCCGAGCTAGACTCCGACTTCTCCGAACCAGGCAAGCATGTTTGAACCTTTGATATGATGAGTGTTTTGCATGTTTGCTTGAATGGTTTGTGCATGGCATATGAGCATCGGTGAGTGTTACGTTGCATGCAAGGCAACTAACCGTGTGCTTCGAAGTTTACTGTGATCTTTGATGAGAGATGACCTGATCATGTGGTGACATGAGAGGTAGTAAGATGGTATTGTTGTAGCATGCCAGTCTTATGTCAACCGTTAAACTCCGACGTTAACGTGGACCGAGCCACGTTATCGTTCGTCCCCTCCCGTGATGCCACATGTTTTCTGCAAAGAATACGGTTTAGTAAGTTGCAAACCTCTTTCCTTGTACACACCAAATAGAGGGGCCGGGATGAGGGTTCCATGGCCCTGGATTAAAGCCAGTCATTCGGTCAGGGGGCATGGGTGTTTCCGGTTGGGACCGAGAGGGGGGCACCCCTTAGAGCGCGCGGTATAAATTTGATCCCATGCTACGCGAGGTTGTAGCCTCCCCGTCTCAAAGTTTTTCTTGAACGTTGCTTGGGGTGATTCCTGGGATCGGAATGTGGAATGGGTGTGTACTGGTTAGACGTGTTTCTCCTAAAATACCGTAAACAGAACTGGTCCTTTGTCACTACTGAAATCCATTGGCTGTGGTTAAGAGTACAAACTCTGCAGAGTCAAATCCTTCTGAGTCATCATGTTCATGGTCAAGGACCGTGGCCAGCATATCCCTATTCATGTCAGTCTCCGTGTCAGTTTCCGTGGGAATCTCGGTGAACAAGCTTGAGTGGTAAACTCTGTTGAATGTTATTACTGTGGATGGACTAACCAGTTTATTATTTCATACCTGAGTATATCCTTGAGGTGATTCAAATTCATGAGTTACTGGAATATCAAGTTATGTGAACTAAGCCCTTTATGTGATGTCGCTCAGACGTCCGACTGTGGCATTCTGGTTATTTACTTTCGATATAAGCCCTTTATGTGATGTCGCTCAGACGTCCGACTGTGGCACTCTTGTCATTTACTTTTGATATAAGCCCTTTATGTGGTGTCGCCTTGACGCCCGACTGCGGCATTGTTAATTTATTTGTATCCTTTCGAGGGGTCATTCAGACACTCGATTGGCCTTCCGTATTACATTGGGATTTCGGGAGGACTACCGCCCGACTTCCTTTTTATTTCCCATGCATAGCTATTTTATTATCTGAGTGCGCATTATTAATCTGTTCATATGCATCATGTTTACATTTGTTATATCTTATGTCCAAACTGTCTTGCGAGTACTTTCATAGTACTCACCTGGCTTGTTGATTTGGCCAGATGTTGACGAAGGCGATCTCATGGATGAAGAGTTTGATAGTGAGTCCGACGCCTAGAGGAGTCCCAGTCAGTCCCGTGCGATCCTGGATTTTGGTCACTTGTATTATATACGCTTCCGCCACCCACAATAAGAATCCTCGAGCCTCACTCCGACGCTCGATGAGCTGTTAGATTCAGGAGTCATGTCACCCACTTCACTATGACATATCCACCATCATTTTTATTACGAGTCAGTAGTATGCCACCATACCCCCCTTGTGTCATATCCGCCTTTATGTATATTATCGGCGTGCTTGTAATAAATTGTTGAGCAGCCTCCGCTCAACCTTGTATTATATTTAGTACTCCTGGATATTTCTGTAATCAAGAAATTGTCTACCAGTGAGAAGGATTCTTCTCTACTGGTCCGTTAAAGGGATCGGTTTCTCAATAAATGTTTTATTGGAAAACCGGTCGTGGCAGAAACCTAGAGACTCGTAGTAGCACGCTTCGCACTCCGGGTACTCTATCGCAAACAAACAATACATATATAAGCAATCAAGCAAGGGTGCACAGATAAAACTCAAAATAAGAGATCTAACCAGAAAGTTCAACTTAAGAACTCCGGTTTGCAAAAAGAATCAAATCGAACGAAGCAACGTAACTCAAACGGCGAACGAAACAAGCTTTGTTTACTAATCTAGATCTAAGTCAAATTTTACAGTACCAACATCTTGTTCAAGTTGATTAAACAGAAAGAGGGCCTTGAGACGAAGATCTAGGCGCTTGAATCGCCTGATTCCGATAAACGAGCGAAAAGATAAACTGAAACGAAAATCGGATCAGAAATCACGATCAAAAATAATCGCGAAAAAAATCCAAAGAAAAGAAAACTGACGAACAGGCTAACGAACGAACGTTCGTTGTCTGTAACTATAGGGCAAAAACTGTTCGTTAAAACGAACGTACGGACGAACATCCGCTAAATAATAAACTGAGAAAACCGGCGAACCGATCTAAAAAACGAACTAGGGTTTCTAAAAAAACCGAATTGGTTTTCTAAAAAAATTGGCGGCCGCGAACGGCGCGTTACCTCCGGCGAGGCTCCGGCGAGGCGGGACTCGGGCGGCGGGACTCGGGCGGCGGGGTTGCGGTGGCGGGGCGACGGCGACGCGGCGCGGCGAGGGGCGACGGCGGCGAAGCGCGGCAGAGGCGGCGGCGCGGCTGCGGTGGCGGGGCTGCGGGCGGCGGGGTTGGTGGTGGTGGCGGGGGTCCGGGGGGTATTTAAGAGGGGAAGGGGCGGCTTGGAGGAGGGGGCAAGGCGGCGGGGGAGGAGGAGTCCGGCTCGGACTCCGTGTAACACCCCGAGAGTCATGCTACAGTAACCCTCTGTGATTAAGCTAATCATGTTGCTAAACAGGGCTTGATCACATTTGGAACACATTTCTTTTCAAACTCCTAATTCAAACTTCAATTAAATTTAAAGTGGAAAATAAAAGTTTTCAAAAATTTAAACAAAAATGTTCGGTGGGTGCCAAATAATACACTGGTAATTATGGTGGAGAAAACACATTTTTATAAAATACCTAAATACTTTTAAATGAAATAAAACAGACAAGAAAATAAACAAATAAAAAAGAAAATGCAAAAGAACACAGACAAAGAAAAAGAAAAAGGAGAAGCCCCCCCCCCCACAGCACCCCTGACCCAACTGGGCCGACCCCCGGCCCAGCCCACCTCGCCCACTCGCCCCCCTTCCCTGTTCCCCCGACCGGGGTCGGAACAGGGGCAGTCCCCGCCGCACCACCTCGCCGACGACGGGGAGGATAAGGGCGCCAGCACCCCCCGCCTCCTCGGGCCTCTCTCCCACTCGCCCCCGCTCTCCTCTCGGCCTCTGCGCCTCTCTCTTCTCACCCCCCCAGATCCGCGCCGCTCCTTCCTTCCCCACGCCCGACGCGGTCGCCGCCGTTCACCGTCGTTCACACGGCCACCGTACCCACCTCGCCGCCCCAAGGTGTCTCCAAGGACCGCCGTCGCCCGCTGCTTCGTCTGGTGCAGCCCGTTGGAGACCGGAGCCCCTCCAACTACCTCCCCGAGCTCTTCTTCCCCGCACGGCCGCCGTCGATCGCCGCCCCGTTTCGCCTCCGACGAGCCTCCCCGAGCACACTGCCGTCCCCCTACAGCCTCGCCGGGAGCTTCTCCCCCCTCCTCCCCTGTCCTTTCGCTCTCGCGCGCCCCCTAGCTGCTTCCCCACGCGCGCCCGAACGCAGCGCCGCGGAGCTCGTCGCCGGCGGGTCTCCGGTGACCAATTGGTCATGGGCGTAGGCCCGTTAGCTCGACCGCATCGTGCCGCACCCGCCTAGCTAGTTAGTTCGGCCGCTCGCGCGCTCTAATGCCGCACCCGCCCCAGCCCGAAGCACCTCGCCGCCGGCGAGCTCGAAGCGCTCGTCCCCGCCCGTTCCAGCCACTCCGGCCACCACCGTTGGACGCGCGGCGCCGAGCCGCGTCGAACGCGCCCAGCCACAACCCCGCAGACCCCCTGTGCGCGAAACCCGCGCCCCTCCCAAGCCGCGCCGCCGCGTTTGGCTCGTCGGAGTCGCTCCGGCGCCGGCCGCCGACGTGGCTGGCCTGGGGCCACCCCAGGGCCACTGCCAGTGGGCCCCGTGGGTCCCAGTTGACTGGGTTGACCCAGTCAACTGCTGACTGGGCAGGCCCAGTCACTGACATGCGGGCCCCGCCGCAAAATTAAAAAAAAAAAGAAAAGAAAAATATTTTTATAATTAAAACTAATTAATTAATCTAATCACTCACTGACAGGTGGGCCCAGTAGTTAATTAACTAAAAATTAATTAGTTTAATCTTCTGTTAGCCCACTGGTCAGTTTGACCTGGTCAGTCGCTCTGTTGACCTGCTGACGTCAGCATTGCCTCATGCTGACGTCATAATTCATTTTTGCTTAATTCAAATAATTCCAGAAATTCAAATAAACTTTGAAAATTCATATCTTTTAAACCGTAACTCGGATGAAAATGCTTTCTATATGAAAGTCGCTCAGAACGACGAGACGAATCCGAATACGCAGACCGTTCGTCCACCACACCTCCCTAACCTATCGAACTAGCAACTTTCCCCCTCCGGTCCGTCTGTCCGAAAACGCGAAACATCGGGAATACTTCCCGGATGTTCCCCCCCTTCGCCGGTACCACCTACTGTCGCGTTAGGACACACCTAGCACCGCTCATTGTCATGTCACGCATCGTCATGCTTATGTTTGCATTGTATTTACTGTTTCTTCCCCCCTCTTCTCTCCGGTAGACTACGAGACCGACGCTGCTGCTGCCCAGTTCGACTACGGAGTTGACGACCCCTCCTACTTGCCAGAGCAACCAGGCAAGCCCCCCCTTGATCACCAGATATCGCCTATTCTCCTCTATACTGCTTGCATTAGAGTAGTGTAGCATGTTACTGCTTTCCGATATCCTATCCTGATGCATAGCCTATCCTTGCTACTACTGTTGTTACCTTTACCTGCAATCCTACATGCTTAGTATAGGATGCTAGATTTCCATCAGTGGCCCTACATTCTTGTCCGTCTGCTGTGCTATACTATCGGGCCGTGATCACCTGGGCGGTGATCACGGGTATATACTTATATACTATATACATGACACATGTGATGACTAAAGTCGGGTCGGCTCGTAGGAGTACCCGCAAGTGGATCTTTGTGGCGGAGCGACAGGGCAGGTTGAGACCACCCAGGTGAGAGGTGGGCCTGGCCCTGGTCGGCGTTCGCGGTTACTTAACACGCTTAACGAGATCTTGGTATTTGATCTGAGTCTGGCCATTTGGTCTATACGCACTAACCATCTACGCGGGAGTAGTTATGGGTATCCCGGCGTCGTGGTATCAGCCAAAGCCTTCTTGACGTCAGCGACTGAGTGGCGCGCACCGGATTGGACTGGAACGCCACTAGGCTAGGTCTGCTTCCGGCCGCGTACGCAACGTGCAGGTGTGCATAGGGCGATGGGCCAGACCCCTGCGCGCATAGGGTTAGACCGGCGTGCTGACCTCTCTGTTGTGCTTAGGTGGGGCTGCGACGCGTTGATCTTACGAGGCCGGGCATGACCCAGGAAAGTGTGTCCGGCCAAATGGGATCGAGCGTGTTGGGTTATGTGGTGCACCCCTGCAGGGAAGTTTATCTATTCGAATAGCCGTGTTCCTCGGTAAAAGGACGACCCGGAGTTGTACCTTGACCTTATGACAACTAGAACTGGATACTGAATAAAATACACCCTTCCAAGTGCCAGATACAACCCGGTGATCGCTCTCTAACAGGGCGACGAGGAGGGGATCGCCGGGTAGAATTATGCTATGCGATACTACTTGGAGGACTTCAATCTACTCTCTTCTACATGCTGCAAGATGGAGATGGCCAGAAGCGTAGTCTTCGACAGGACTAGCTATCCCCCTTTTATTCTGGCATTCTGCAGTTCAGTCCACTGATATGCCCCTTTACACATATACCCATGCATATGTAGTGTAGCTCCTTGCTTGCGAGTACTTTGGATGAGTACTCACGGTTGCTTCTCTCCCTCTTTTCCCCCTTTTCTTTTCTATCTGGTTGTCACAACCAGATGCTGGAGTCCAGGAGCCAGACGCCACCGTCGACGACGACACCTACGACACTGGAGGTGCCTACTACTACGTGCAGCCCGCTGACGACGACCAGGAGTAGTTAGGAGGATCCCAGGCAGGAGGCCTGCACCTCGTTCGATCTGTATCCCAGTTTGTGCTAGCCTTCTTAAGGCAAACTTGTTTAACTTAGGTCTGTACTCAGATATTGTTGCTTCCGCTGACTCGTCTGTGATCGAGCACTTGTATTCGAGCCCTCGAGGCCCCTGGCTTGTATTATGATGCTTGTATGACTTATTTATGTTTTAGAGTTGTGTTGTGATATCTTCCCGTGAGTCCCTGATCTTGGTCGTACACATTTGCGTGCATGATTAGTGTACGGTCAAATCGGGGGCGTCACAAGTTGGTATCAGAGCCGACTGCCTGTAGGAATCCCCCTTGCCACACTCCTTGGCCGAAGTCGAGTCTAGACATTATGAAAACTTTTACTAACATGGTTGTGTGTCTTACGGGCCCAGGTCGCCATTGGGTGGTACTAGGATCTTTTACTCCTCGACCTTTACTCTGGGACTCTAAACTCTCTTCTACTCGGGTTAAACGAATTTACTAACTCTAACACTAGGATCCCGTGACCGTATTCACCCCAAAGTTGGATAAGCCATAGTTGTTTCTTAGAATAGTATTTTGAACAATTCACACACTGTCATTTGACTCCTTTGAAACGTCTTTGCTTTCAGATGGAACCCACGAGGCAGGTCGTACGCCACACGACGGCCATTGGTGCTTCGGGATCACCTGCGGTGCTAGCTGAGATGATGACCTATCTGGGTTATCGCTGGCACCCTGAGTACACCGTCTACGAGGAGTACCAGGACTTTAACCAGGAGCAGTACCGTGCCATCGTCCACCTCTACTCTCGGGAGTACGACTCCACTACTGTGCTGCACACCGCACATGGTGTTGGTGTGACCATCGATATGGCTGTCCACGATGCTGCCTATGCTGCTCTGACACGTCTTCGTGGAGAGTATCAGGAGTTGGACACCTCCCCTTTCAGGCACATTGCTATCGCATCTGATGTTGGTGCGGAGGGATACTATACTGCTGCCTACTCCACTGTCACCCGAGAGCCCTTCTACCATCAGCACCTGGTTCTGCATGCTGATGGGCTGGATCGAGCTAACCGAGCTCTTCGCCACGAGATGTACACCACCCGTCAGCACCTTTACCGTGCTCTGACGCTGCTGCACCCCTTTGTCTGATCTGGACAGGTACCGCGTACTGCGATCTACCCAGCCAGGACCGTGATGCCCCACGGTGTCGGTTGGCCAGAGGTGGGAGGCTACTCTCCCGCACTTGGTCCTCTTCTGTCACCTGAGCATCGGGCTCTACACCTGAGTATCCGCGGCCCCCAGTCTGCTGACGTGGAGGGCTATCCGTTGCCTCACTACCAGCTGTCGGGCTACGATTACCTCCACAGTACCTCTTGGGACTGATGTAGGCTTGCTTGTAGTGTTAGATGCATTCGCCGCGAGCCTGTGTGCCGTCTATGATGTTTTAGTCTATGTACTGAACTCTATGTACTGAACTCTATGCATGACCCCTTTTGTAAGTTATGCCGACTACTATGTAGTAGCTATCGTGCTCCTTTCGTTATGCATGTTTCATCATGAATGATTCTTGTCTTTGCAAATATTTCTCAATGCTGAACTACCCCTGTTATATATTAGCAGGATGGTTAGACCAGGTGGTCGTGGTCGTGGTGGCGATGCCCCACCACCACCTGAGTACATGGCTGGTATGATCCAACAGTTTGAACTGAACCGCCAATTCATGGAAAATATGATGGCTCAGTTTCCTCGCCCCAATATGAACCAGCAGCCAACCCAAGTGACTCTTCAAGATTTCATACGCCTCAACCCAACCATCTACCGCAGCTCAACTCAGCCTCTGGATGCTGATGACTGGCTCCGTGACATCACCTATGAGATGGAGTCTGCTGATGTAGCCCCTGCCATCTATGTCACCTTTGCTTCCTTCTTCTTGAAGGGACCCGCAGCTCAATGGTGGGACAGCCACAGGCGTACTCTGCCAGCTGGAACAATCATCACCTGGCCAGACTTCCAAGCTGCTTTCCGTGCCCGCTTCATTCCTCAAGGAGTCATGGACCGGAAGAAGCGTGAGTTCCGCAACCTCACCCAAGGCAACAAAACTGTCGAAGCTTATCAGCGGGAGTTTCTGGACTTGTCCCGCTATGCTGAAGAAGACATTGCAACTGATGCACGCAGACAGGAGAAGTTCCGTGATGGCCTTCAAGCTGACATCAAGCTCGCACTTCTAGTGCATGACTTTGCTGATTTCTCCACCTTGGTGAACAAGGCCATCAATGTCGAAACTGGTCTGCAGGAATACCAGAGCTCTCACAGGCGCAACCGTGACACGGGCTCATCTTCGGGCCCGCCCTCACAGAAGCGTAAGATATGGATCCCGAACAGCATGTACCGTCCAAATGCATCTGCCCCAAGGCAGACCTATGCTGCACCTCGTCTGCCTCCACCACCGTCTAGGCAGTCAAGACTTCCAGCTCCACCATCCCAAGCTCCTGTTCCCACTCCGAATAATGGCTTGTGCTTTAGGTGTGGTCAACCAGGACACCGTGCTAAAGAGTGCAACCAGAACCAGAATCAACTGGCCCTTCCAGCAACTGGTCGTGGTAACAATCAGCCCCGCAACAACAATGCTAAGTCTTATGGTCGTGCTCATGCCAACCACGTTGATCTCAACGAAGCTCAAGACCAGCCTGCTACTGTGATGGGTACACTCCTCGTAAATTCAGTACCAGCATCCGTTTTATTTGATACAGGTGCATCGCATTCATTCATGTCAGAAGATTTTGCATACAAGCACGACGTTAAATGTGAGGAGATGAACACCTCTGTATTGGTCAAAACCCCCGTGGGATAGTGTCAAACCTCCTTGGTTGGCATCGATGTCCCCGTGGAAATCGAAGGGCTGGAATTCTATGCCTCTCCCATTATCCTAAAGACGTCTAACATCGACCTCATTTTGGGTATGGATTGGTTGAAAGCGCATACTGCTTCTATAGTTTGCGCCACTAAGACCGTCCATCTGCTACACCCTTCAGATGAAGTAGTTGCTTACCAAGCTCATCTGGTGCAAAATGCCGAGGCATGGCTCTATGCATTGAATGCATTGAACGCTGCACCACTCGAGGGCATTGAAAACATTCCCGTCGTGCGTGAATTCCTCGACGTGTTTCCTGAAGAACTTCCAGGGATTCCCCCTGCTAGAGCTGTCGAATTCATCATCGACTTGAAACCAGGCACCACTCCTATAGCCAAGCGACCCTACAAAATGCCGCCGCATGAATTCCTTGAGCTTAAGGAGGAAATCGACAAATCTCTTCGCAAAGGATTCATTCGCCCAAGTTGCTCTCCTTGGGGAGCACCTTCTCTCTTTGTCAAGAAGAAGGATGGGACAAACCGGTTAGTTCAAGACTACCGTCCTATAAACCAAGCTACCATTCAGAATAAATACCCTCTTCCTCGGATCAATGATCTGTATGATCAACTGGCGGGTTCGTCAGTGTTCTCTAAGCTCGACTTGAGGTTGGGCTACCATCAGATCCGTGTTCGCGAAGAGATATCCCAAAGACCGCCTTCGTGACTCGCTATGGTTCATACGAGTACACCGTCATGTCTTTCGGTTTAACCAATGCTCCAGCCACCTTCTCTCGTCTGATGAACTACATATTCATGGATTACCTCGACAAGTTCGTCGTGGTTTATCTGGATGATATCCTGGTATTTTCCAAGAACGAAGAAGAACATGCTGAACATCTTCGACTTGTGCTGGAAAAGCTACGAGAACATCAACTATATGCCAAGTTCTCCAAATGTGAATTCTGGCTACCGGAAGTAACCTATCTTGGGCATGTCATCTCTAAGGATGGTATTGCCGTCAACCCCGAGCGAGTTCAGGCTATTCTGGATTGGACTCCTCCGACGAATGTTAAGCAAGTCAGAAGTTTTCTCGGTCTCGCCAGCTATTGTCGTCGATTCGTCGAGAACTTCTCCAAGATCGTCAGGCCTCTGACTAACCTGTTGCATAAGGGTGTCAAGTTCCAATGGACAGACAAGTGTCAGGAAAGTTTCCAGGCACTCAAAGACAAGTTGACTTCTGCCCCAGTTCTAGCTCCACCTGATACTAAGAAGGACTTCGTCATTTACTGCGACGCTTCCCGTCAAGGATTAGGCTGTGTCCTAATGCAAGACCGCAAAGTGATTGCTTATGCCTCTCGGCAATTGCGCCCTCACGAAGAGAACTACCCAGTTCACGACCTCGAACTTGCTGCTGTCATTCATGCGCTGAAGCAGTGGCAACATTACCTTCTCGGTAATCGATGCGAGATCTTCACTGACCACCAAAGTCTGAAGTATCTGTTTACTCAGCCAGATCTGAACCTCCGTCAACAGAGATGGATGGAGCTTGTGGCAGACTTTGACTTGGGTATTTCCTATACGCCAGGCAAGGCTAATGTAATGGCTGATGCCTTGAGCCGCAAGTCTTACTGCAACCACCTCTAGGTTCACAAAGTTCAGCCCTCGCTTGTTGAAGAATTCAGGAAGCTGAACCTCCATATTGTTCCTCCGGGTGCACTCGCTCCCCCTCCTAAGGAATTTGGCAAGGTGAACCTCCACGTTGTTACCCAGGGTTCCCTCAATACCCTAGTTGCTAAACCAGATCTCGTGGATAGCATCAAAAGGCTACAGAAGTATGACTCTGAAGCCCACAAGATTAAGCGCTACCTCGCAGAAGGAAAGCCCTCATTCTTCACCATTGCTGAAGATGGCACCTTATACTTCAAGGGCCGCCTAGTGGTGCCATGTGCAGAGAAAAACCTGGATATGACACAGGAAGTTATGAAAGAAGCTCATGATACGCCTCTATGTATCCACCCTGGTAGTACAAAGATGTACCAAGACATCCGTCAGAGATTCTGGTGGTCTAATATGAAGCAAGCCATTGCTCGTTATGTTGCTGAGTGTGACGTTTGCCGTCGTATCAAAGCAGAACATCAAAGGCCTGCTGGAACTCTGCAACCTATCTCTATTCCTGAATGGAAATGGGACCATGTTGAGATGGACTTCGTCACTGGATTTCCCAAATCACAGAAAGGTAATGATGCTATTCTTGTCGTCATTGACCGGCTTTCCAAAGTTGCACATTTCCTGGCAGTCAAAGAAACGATCACTGCTAGCCAGTTGGCAATGCTCTATATGTCCAGGATTGTTTCACTCCACGGTATTCCATTGGTTATCAGCTCAGACCGTGGCAGCTTATTCACTTCAAGATTCTGGGCAAGTTTCCAAGAAGCTATGGGAACTCATCTGTCATTCAGTACGGCGTTTCATCCTCAATCGCAAGGACAAGTTGAACGCGTCAACCAAGTTCTCGAAGACATGCTTCGGGCTTGCGTTATTTCCTTCGGCAAGAAATGGGAGGAATCTCTCCTGTATGTTGAGTTCTCTTATAATAATAGCTATCAAGCTAGTCTGAAGATGGCCCCCTTTGAAGTGTTATATGGACGAAAGTGCCGAACCCCTCTGAACTGGTCAGAAACTGGGGAACGTCCACTCTTTGGCCCGGATATTATCCAAGATGCCGAAGAACAAGTCCGCATTATTCGCGAGAATCTCAAGACTGCTCAGTCACGTCAGAAGAGTCAGTATGACCGTCATCATAAGGACATGGTCTATCAACCTGGCGAAAAGGCTTATCTTCGAGTCACACCTATGAAGGGTGCTCACCGCTTCGGGATCAAGGGCAATCTAGCTCCTCGCTATATTGGCCCATTCACTATTCTCGAAAGGCGTGGAAAAGTGGCATACCAACTGGAGCTACCGCCGAACCTTTCTCAGGTTCACGATGTGTTCCATGTGTCACAGCTCCGCCGTTGCTTCAAGGACCCAATCCGAGCTGTGGATCATGAAGTGCTCGAATTGCAGCAAGACCTCTCCTATAAGGAGCATCCGGTCCGCATTCTCGACCAAGCTGAACGCCGCACACGTCAGAAGGCGATCAAGTTTCTCAAAGTCCAGTGGTCGCAACATTCTGAAGATGAGGCCACTTGGGAACGAGAGGATCGTCTGCGCGAAGAATACCCCGCACTATTTCCTTCTACCTCCTAAATCTCGGGACGAGATTTCTTGTAGTGGAGGAGATTTGTAACACCCCGAGAGTCATGCTACAGTAACCCTCTGTGATTAAGCTAATCATGTTGCTAAACAGGGCTTGATCACATTTGGAACACATTTCTTTTCAAACTCCTAATTCGAACTTCAATTAAATTTAAAGTGGAAAATAAAAGTTTTCAAAAATTTAAACAAAAATGTTCGGTGGGTGCCAAATAATACACTGGTAATTATGGTGGAGAAAACACATTTTTATAAAATACCTAAATACTTTTAAATGAAATAAAATAGAAAAGAAAATAAACAAATAAAAAGAAAATGCAAAAGAACACACACAAAGAAAAAGAAAAAGGAGAAGCCCCCCCCCACAGCACCCCTGGCCCAACTCGGCCGACCCCCGGCCCAGCCCACCTCTCCCACTCGCCCCCCTTCCCTGTTCCCCCGACCGGGGTCGGAACAGGGGCAGTCCCCGCCGCACCACCTCGCCGGCGACGGGGAGGATAAGGGCGCCAGAACCCCCCGCCTCCTCGGGCCTCTCTCCCACTCGCCCCCGCTCTCCTCTCGGCCTCTACGCCTCTCTCTTCTCCCCCCCCCCCCCCAGATCCGCGCCGCTCCTTCCTTCCCCATGCCCGACGCGGTCGCCGCCGTTCACCGTCGTTCACACGGCCATCGTACCCACCTCGCCGCCCCAAGGTGTCTCCAAGGACCGCCGTCGCCCGCTGCTTCGTCTGGTGCAGCCCGTTGGAGACCGGAGCCCCTGTAACGACCTCGAGCTCTTCTTCCCCGCACGGCCGCCGTCGATCGCCGCCCCGTTTCGCCTCCGACGAGCCTCCCCGAGCACACTGCCGTCCCCCTACAGCCTCGCCGTGAGCTTCTCCCCCCTCCTCCCCTGTCCTTTCGCTCTCGCGCGCCCCCTAGCTGCTTCCCCACGTGCGCCCGAACGCAGCGCCGTGGAGCTCGTCGCCGGCGGGTCTCCGGTGACCAATTGGTCATGGGTGTAGGCCCGTTAGCTCGACCGCATCGTGCCGCACCCGCCTAGCTAGTTAGTTCGGCCGCTCGCGCGCTCTAACGCCGCACCCGCCCCAGCCCGAAGCACCTCGCCGCCGGCGAGCTCGAAGCGCTCGCCCCCGCCCGTTCCAGCCACTCCGGCCACCACCGTTGGACGCGCGGCGCCGAGCCGCGTCGAACACGCCCAGCCACAACCCCGCAGACCCCCTGTGCGCGAAACCCGCGCCCCTCCCGAGCCGCGCCGCCGCGTTTGGCTCGTCGGAGTCGCTCCGGCGCCGGCGCCGACGTGGCTGGCCTGGGGCCACCCCAGGGCCACTGCCAGTGGGCCCCGTGGGTCCCAGTTGACTGGGTTCACTGACATGCGGGCCCCGCCGCAAAATTAAAAAAAAAGAAAAGAAAAATATTTTTATAATTAAAACTAATTAATTAATCTAATCACTCACTGACAGGTGGGCCCAGTAGTTAATTAACTAAAAATTAATTAGTTTAATCTTCTGTTAGCCCACTGGTCAGTTTGACCTGGTCAGTCGCTCTGTTAACCTGCTGACGTCAGCATTGCCTCATGCTGACGTCATAATTCATTTTTGCTTAATTCAAATAATCCCAGAAATTCAAATAAACTTTGAAAATTCATATCTTTTAAACCGTAACTCGGATGAAAATGCTTTCTATATGAAAGTCGCTCAGAACGACGAGACGAATCCGAATACGCAGTCCGTTCGTCCACCACACCTCCCTAACCTATCGAACTAGCAACTTTCCCCCTCCGGTCCGTCTGTCCGAAAACGCGAAACATCGGGAATACTTCCCGGATGTTCCCCCCCTTCGCCGGTACCACCTACTGTCGCGTTAGGACACACCTAGCACCGCTCATTGTCATGTCACGCATCGTCATGCTTATGTTTGCATTGTATTTACTGTTTCTTCCCCCCTCTTCTCTCCGGTAGACTACGAGACCGACGCTGCTGCTGCCCAGTTCGACTACGGAGTTGACGACCCCTCCTACTTGCCAGAGCAACCAGGCAAGCCCCCCCTTGATCACCAGATATCGCCTATTCTCCTCTCTACTGCTAGCATTAGAGTAGTGTAGCATATTACTGCTTTCTGATATCCTATCCTGATGCATAGCCTATCCTTGCTACTACTGTTGTTACCTTTACCTGCAATCCTACATGCTTAGTATAGGATGCTAGATTTCCATCAGTGGCCCTACATTCTTGTCCGTCTGCTGTGCTATACTATCGGGCCGTGATCACCTGGGCGGTGATCACGGGTATATACTTATATACTATATACATGACACATGTGATGACTAAAGTCGGGTCGGCTCGTAGGAGTACCCGCAAGTGGATCTTTGTGGCGGAGCGACAGGGCAGGTTGAGACCACCCAGGTGAGAGGTGGGCTTGGCCCTGGTCGGCGTTCGCGGTTACTTAACACGCTTAACGAGATCTTGGTATTTGATCTGAGTCTGGCCATTTGGTCTATACGCACTAACCATCTACGCGGGATTAGTTATGGGTATCCCGGCGTCGTGGTATCAGCCGAAGCCTTCTTGACGTCAGCGACTGAGTGGCGCGCACCGGATTGGACTGGAACGCCACTAGGCTAGGTCTGCTTCCGGCTGCGTACGCAACGTGCAGGTGTGCATAGGGCGATGGGCCCAGACCCCTGCGCGCATAGGGTTAGACCGGCGTGCTGACCTCTCTGTTGTGCTTAGGTGGGGCTGCGACGCGTTGATCTTACGAGGCCGGGCATGACCCAGGAAAGTGTGTCCGGCCAAATGGGATCGAGCGTGTTGGGTTATGTGGTGCACCCCTGCAGGGAAGTTTATCTATTCGAATAGCCGTGTTCCTCGGTAAAAGGACGACCCGGAGTTGTACCTTGACCTTATGACAACTAGAACTGGATACTGAATAAAATACACCCTTCCAAGTGCCAGATACAACCCGGTGATCGCTCTCTAACAGGGCGACGAGGAGGGGATCGCCGGGTAGAATTATGCTA
Source organism: Aegilops tauschii subsp. strangulata (assembly GCF_002575655.3). Lineage (NCBI taxonomy): Eukaryota > Viridiplantae > Streptophyta > Magnoliopsida > Poales > Poaceae > Aegilops > Aegilops tauschii. The sequence continues at coordinate 363,736,275 of NC_053035.3, read as the reverse complement.
TGCGATACTACTTGGAGGACTTCAATCTACTCTCTTCTACATGCTGCAAGATGGAGATGGCCAGAAGCGTAGTCTTCGACAGGACTAGCTATCCCCCTTTTATTCTGGCATTCTGCAGTTCCGTCCACTGATATGCCCCTTTACACATATACCCATGCATATGTAGTGTAGCTCCTTGCTTGCGAGTACTTTGGATGAGTACTCACGGTTGCTTCTCTCCCTCTTTTCCCCCTTTTCTTTTCTATCTGGTTGTCACAACCAGATGCTGGAGTCCAGGAGCCAGACGCCACCGTCGACGACGACACCTACGACACTGGAGGTGCCTACTACTACGTGCAGCCCGCTGACGACGACCAGGAGTAGTTAGGAGGATCCCAGGCAGGAGGCCTGCGCCTCGTTCGATCTGTATCCCAGTTTGTGCTAGCCTTCTTAAGGCAAACTTGTTTAACTTAGGTCTGTACTCAGATATTGTTGCTTCCGCTGACTCGTCTGTGATCGAGCACTTGTATTCAAGCCCTCGAGGCCCCTGGCTTGTATTATGATGCTTGTATGACTTATTTATGTTTTAGAGTTGTGTTGTGATATCTTCCCGTGAGTCCCTGATCTTGGTCGTACACATTTGCGTGCATGATTAGTGTACGGTCAAATCAGGGGCGTCACACTCCGGTCCGAGTCGGCGGCGGCGGCGCGCGGTCTCCAGGTGGGAGACGGCGGCGCGGGGGGGGGATGGGCCGGCTCAGCTGGGCCTCGGCCCAGTCGGGCGCTGGAAGTTTTTTTTAAACAATTCCGCGGAACAGAAAATAAAAGCTAGAAAATAAAATAAAAAATATATAAATGCCAAAACAAATTCTCGCTGTCTAAATAAAATATTTAGAACGAGATGAACATTTTCTTGGCCCTAAAATGCAATTTTGAAAACGTGCAAATTTTCTAATGCAAATAAAATTGCAATAAAATCCAAATAAAATCAAATATTTGATTTTAATATTTTTCCTCCAATATTTCAATTATTTTGGAGAAGTCATATTATCTCCTCTCATATATTCTAATATGAAATATTTTTCGGAGAGAAAAATAATTAAAACAAATGATCCTATTTTCAAATTTTGAGAAAACCCAAATATGAAAATAATGAAATCCCCAACTCTCTCCGTGGGTCCTTGAGTTGCGTAGAATTTCTAGGATCGCAAAACAAAATGCAATAAAATATGTTATGCATGATGATCTAATGTATAACATTCCAAATTGGAAATTTGGGATGTTACAAACCTACCCCCCTTAAGATGAATCTCGCCCTCGAGATTCGGGTTGGCTAGAAAATAGGTGAGAGTGGTCCTTCCGTAGATCTTCCTCTCGCTCCCAGGTGGCTTCATCCTCGGTATGCTGACTCCACTGAACTTTGCAAAACTTGATAACCTTGCTGCGGGTGACTCGGCTGGCATATTCGAGAATCTTGACTGGTTTCTCCTCATAGGTCAAATCACTATCCAGCTGAATCGCTTCCAATGGCACTGTATCTCTCAGTGGTATCTCAGCCATCTCTGCGTGGCACTTCTTCAGCTGAGAAACATGGAACACATCGTGAACTCCCGACAATCCTCCGGGCAATTCCAACTTGTAAGCAACTTCACCCATACGCTCCAAAACTTTGTATTGTCCTACAAAACGTGGCGCTAACTTTCCCTTAACTCCAAAGCGCTTCACTCCTCGAAGTGGTGATACTCGAAGATAAATTTTGTCTCCGACTTCGTAAACTGTCTCCTTGCATTTAGAATCCGCATAACTCTTCTGCCTGCACTGGGCTACCTTGAGCATATCGCGAATCAACTTCACTTTCTGTTCAGACTCTTTAATCAAATCCGGTCCAAACAATTGGCGGTCTCCAACTTCATCCCACAACAACGGTGTCCTGCACCTCCTTCCGTACAGAGCTTTGAAAGGGGCCATCTTCAAACTGGATTGATAACTGTTGTTGTAAGAGAACTCTGCATACGGCAAATTGTCGTCCCAACTAGATCCATAATCTAGCGCACAAGCTCTCAGCATGTCCTCCAAAATCTGATTGACTCTCTTCGTCTGTCCGTCTGTCTGTGGATGAAAGGCTGTACTGAACTCTAGCCTGGTACCCAAAGTTTCGTGCAATTGATTCCAAAACTTTGAAGTAAACTGGGTTCCTCTATCTGATACAATGGTCCTCGGAACTCCATGCAGACATACGATCCTGGTCATGTATATCTTTGCCAACTTAGCACTTGTATAAGTGGTCTTTACTGGGATGAAATGAGCTACCTTCGTCAAACGATCGACTACAACCCATATCGAGTCATAGCCTGAATGAGTCCTGGGCAATCCTGTGATAAAATCCATGCCTAGATTATCCCACTTCCATTTGGGTATCGGCAATGGTTGTAGCAATCCTGCTGGCTTCTGATGCTCTGCCTTTACTCTCTGACATACATCACAAACTGCTACATACTCCGCAATATCCTTCTTCATTCCGGTCCACCAGAAACTGTCCTTTAAATCCTGGTACATCTTGGTCTTTCCTGGGTGAATCGAATATGGTGAATCATGGGCCTCTTGCAAGATCAACTTCCTGATCTCCGGACCATTGGGCACATAAACGCGGTCCTCAAACCATAAGGTATCGTGCTCATCCTCACGAAATCCCTTGGCTTTTCCTTTACTCATCCTTTCCCTTATCTCAGCAATTTCCTTGTCTGTCTTCTGAGCTTCTCTGATCTTATCCATCAAAGTAGACTGAATCTCCAATGCTGCTACATAGCCTCTCGGAACTATTTCCAAACATAGTTCGCGAAGATCCTCTGCTAACTCCTTGGGTAACTCTCCGTTCATGAGTGTGTTGACATGGCTCTTGCGGCTCAACGCATCGGCTACTACGTTAGCCTTCCCTGGGTGACAATGCAATCTCATATCATAATCCTTAATGAGCTCCAACCATCTCCTTTGCCTGAGATTCAACTCCTTCTGCGTGAAAATGTACTTCAAACTCTTGTGATCCGTGTACACCTCACAATGGTTTCCGATGAGAAAATGTCTCCACGTCTTCAACGCATGCACTACGGCTGCTAACTCCAAATCATGTGTAGCATAATTCAACTCATGGCTTTAAGCTGTCGTGAGGCATATGAAACAACTCTTCCCTCCTGCATTAGCACTGCTCCAAGTCCTCGACGAGAAGCGTCGCAATATACTTCATAATCCTTGCGTTGATCTGGCAGAATCAACACTGGCGCTGTAATCAAACGTTTCTTCAACTCCTGGAAACTAGCCTCACATTCCTCAGTCCAATTGAATTTGGTGTCCTTCTTCAACAACTCCGTCATAGGCTTTGCAATCTTCGAGAAATTCTCGATGAATCTCCGGTAATATCCTGCGAGTCCAAGAAAACTCCGGATTTCTTCAACTGTCGTGGGTGACTCCCAATTTGTCACAGTGTTAACCTTGGTGGGATCTACTGCTATTCCTTCTCCGGATATAACATGTCCAAGGAATCCAACTTCCTTTAACCAAAACTCGCACTTGCTGAACTTGGCATATAACTGATGTTCTCTGAGCTTTCCAAGTACCAAACGCAAATGCTCCTTATGCTCTTCTTCATTCTTCGAATAGACCAGAATATCATCAATGAACACTACGACGAACTTATCCAAAAACTCCATAAACACTTTGTTCATCATGTTCATGAAATAGGCGGGTGCGTTAGTCAGGCCAAATGACATAATGGTGTACTCATATAGCCCATACCTTGTTGTAAAAGTTGTCTTCGGTATATCCTGCTCTCGAATCTTCAACTGGTGGTATCTTGATCGCAAATCAATCTTGGAAAATACTTTAGCTCCTTGTAGTCGGTCAAACAGATCATTGATCATCGGCAGTGGGTACTTGTTCTTGATTGTTACTTCATTCAATCCACGATAATCAACAACCATCCTCAACGATCCATCTTTCTTCTCCACTAGAAGTACGGGTGATCCCAAAGGTGACGAACTTGGGCGAATATATCCTTTATCCAGTAACTCCTTAATCTGCTTCTTAATTTCTTCCAAATCCTTAGCGGGCATCCTGTACGGTCTCTTAGATATTGGCCCAGTGCCTGGCAAAAGCTCAGTCAAAAACTCGATGTCTCTATCCGGTGGCATGCCTGGCAACTCCTTTGGAAATACGTCAGGGAAATCCTTCACCACTGGCACATCCTCCTGTACAACTCCTGATAAGGAATTCACTTGAGTCCTCTTCGGCACATGCCGGGATACATACTTAATCCTTCTTCCTTCTGGGGTAGTAAGCAAAATCGTCTTACTGGCGCAATCGATGTTTCCTCCATATGTCGATAGCCAATCCATTCCCAAAATCACATCCAAACCTTGCGACTCCAAAACTATTAGGTCCGAGGGGAAAACATGCCTACCTATGGCCAATGGTATCTGAAAACATCCTTGGCTTGCCATATACTCTGCTCCTGGCGAGGTTACTAACATAGGTGTTCTAAGAAGTTTGGTGGGCAACTTAAACTTATCCACAAATCCCCTTGATATGTATGAATGTGATGCACCAGTATCAAAAAGAACGATTGCAGTAAATGACTTAACCAAAAACTTACCTATTACTGCATCAGGCTGTGCTTCAACCTCCTCCATATTAACGTGGTTCACCTGTCCCCTGTTGAAAGGGTTCGGCATCTTCCCAGAGCTTCCATTGCCATTCCCATTCTTGGTTTCAGGGCAATCATTGGCGTAATGTCCGGTCTTCTGGCATTTGTAGCACGTCACGTGGCTTAGATCCTTCTTGGCTGGGGTTGATGGGTTGGTACAGTTCTGTCCATTGCTTCCTCCGTTCCCATTGCCGTTCTTGGGGCCACCATGATTGTGCGAACTTCCTCCATTATGAGTGTGACCTCCATGGTTATGCTGAAGGTGTCCTCCCGAGTTTGGGGTAAAACGAGGCTTCTGATGAGCTCCTGTACTGTACTTTCCTTGTCCATACTTCCTCTTACGGCTCTCAATCTGCTGGTGCTTCCCTTCAATCATGAGAGCTCTGTCTACCAACTCATGGTAGTTGTTAAAAGTTGCCACCATCAACTGCATGCTTAGCTCACCATTCAGTCCTTCCAGAAACTTCTCCTGCTTAGCTGCATCCGTAGCAACGTCATCTGGGGCATAACGTGCTAACTTACTAAAATCCTCCACGTACTGGCCAACGGTACGTCCTCCTTGGCGTAAGTTGCGAAACTCACGCTTCTTCATGGCCATAGCTCCTGCTGAAACGTGGGCAGTATGGAAAGCTTGCTGAAACTGGTCCCATGTGACAGTGTCAATGGGGTGAGTGGTTGTGTAATTCTCCCACCATGATGCTGCGGGTCCATCAAGCTGATGTGCGGCAAAACGCACTCTCTCCGCATCTGTGCATCCTGCAGTGGTCAGCTCCCTTCCAACCTTGCGGAGCCAATCATCTGCCACAATCGGCTCGGTGCTACTGGAGAACACCGGCGGATTCAGCCTAAGAAAACGGGCTAAGTGATCAACAGGTGGTGGTGGTGGTGGTGGGTTGTTGTTGTTGTTGCCTTGGTTCTGAACTAGCGCTTGCATCAGGGCATTCTGCTGCTGAATCAACTGAGTGATCTCCGGTGGGAAAACAAATCCGGTGTCACGTCTCGGAGGCATCTGATGGGTTTTAGAAAAGATGAGAAAATATGATAGAATGAGGTCTAGAGGGAAAACACTACCCATATGCACATGAGACAAACACTATCACTCCAATCAATTCAAACAAGGCATACAATCGATCTATCTATCGTTACAAAGTGCTTGGACTATACTATATACATGGTGGAATACTACTACTAATTTGGTGGTCTACTAGAAAAATTCCTCAGTCGAAGACTCCACGATATCTGCTCCGGCTTCATCCTCCCAATCATCATCACTGGCGTCCGAGTTAGTGTTGTTGATGATGATGTAGTTCTCCGGGCAAGTAGAATCGTCATCATCTCCTCCTGGTGCTGGGTCTCCCATGAAAACTCCTAGCTTCTTTATCATGTCATCATTCTTCTCCAACAATGTTGCGATTTCCTCCTCATATCCATCGCGTGTAGCCTTGAGTTCTTCCTCCAGTTCCATGATCCTTTTCTTTGCCTTCTTCAGTTCTATCATGTATGCGCACATCTGGTTCTCCTGGCGACGAATGTGCTGGTTTAACTCCTGAATGAAAGCTGCAATAGATCTATCCTTCCTGGTGCTGATCATCTCCCATTGCTCGTCTCGGCGCCCACAAATCTGATAGATAGTATCCTTGAGATCATTGTGGTACACTTCTCCAATGTGTCCCATGGTGATGTGGGCTGCCATGCTCTTTCCTAGACTCCAGGTTGGTGCATCAAAAAAACTCTATGGGCTCAGTGACTGGCATGAACGTCCTTCCTGGAACTTGAACTTGAATCATCCAGCGCTCCTCTTCTGGTAGTGTGGAGTTGTAGGTTCCGGTGAAGCTTGGTATTCCGATGTTCAGGTACTTAGTAACTTCCTTCAAGTGTCGTCCAAAAGGTGTATCCTCATCCGGTTGGGCAAACTTGTTCCTTGCATCCGCCATCCTAAAAGAGTGGAAGAAAGGAGAGGAGTTAGAAATGAAAAGAGAGTAGTGATCTAGGGCTTTAGCTTAGTGGTCGTGTCCTACAGTCAGCGTGTGCTCTAATACCATCTTTGTAGCGACCAGACCTCACACAGTCTAGTCTTCGTGCATCAGTGTCATCCCTGGATCGGTAATGCTGACACGCACAGTACTTGAAGGATTTATAACAGAGTAGCAATCACACACTTATTACATCGAATGTCTCAAAAGAGAACTTAATACAATAAATACGGCTTAAGGCCATCTAAAAACGATAACAACGGAAGGCTTGGAAGATAAAGTGAGTCCATCAACTCCAACGGCATCACTGAGTATAAGACCACGACCTATGGCACCTTACTCGTCGTCTGAAAAGTCTGCAACATGATACGTTGCAGCCCGAAAACGGGTCAGCACATGGAATATGCTGGCAATGTAACACATAGAGAGTAATGAACAGAATAATGCTCTCACTACATGCACATTTGGCTGGTGGAAAGCTCTATGGTTACAGTTTTGCGAAAAGCCAATTTTTCCCTACCACAAAGGAATAAATTTTATTTAACTATCATGGTGGTTGTTAAACATTGAGAAGGTACCTCCAACTCAATCCCAATTAAGAACGTGATTAACCCAATCAAATTAAATTAAGTAACATGATGATGAGATTCACATGATAATCCAAGAACTAGATACTCAAGATGTCCATAACCGGGGACACGACTAACCATGATTAGATTGTACACTCTGCAGAGGCTTGCGCACTTTTCCCCACAAGACTCGATCTCCTCCGTTTGATTTCTCGCACTACATGGTGTTTGAGAAACGGATGACCGAGACACAGTCTTTCAGAAGCGTTAGCACCTTACGATGGGTAGACAGTTACACCTACTTTCCCCTACATCTGCTAGTCTACCACTGTAAGAGTTCACACGACTTAATCAACTATGCTAGAGCCCATAATAGCTTGTGGCTGCACACGGAAGTTTCTAGCATGAATAATCTCATGATCCCTTTGAGTCTGGGTGGTGGTCCATAGGATGATCACACGGGTACTCCGGGATATCCAATAATACAGGCAACACTGGGTTCTCCAGGTGCCTCAATCCACCCAGATGTAAATTAAAGTAGCCACCTTAAGTTGAACCATTAATTAATAATCTCACATCTGTCATGGAAAAATTCACTGAAACCCAATTCACGTCTACGAGCATAGCATAGCAATATAAGCAAACGTAGAAGTAACTCCCAATGGTTTGATATAAACAGGGCAATAGGTACTACCTCAACTACTTCCCAAAACCCATATTTTAATCAGATCCTAATCATGCAATAGTTTGAGGATTGATCTAATGCAATAAAACTGGGTGGTAAAGAGGTATGATCAAAGTGTTACTTGCCTTGCTGATGATCCGTGAAACCTAGAGACTCGTAGTAGCACGCTTCGCACTCCGGGTACTCTATCGCAAACAAACAATACATATATAAGCAATCAAGCAAGGGTGCACGGATAAAACTCAAAATAAGAGATCTAACCAGAAATTTCAACTTAAGAACTCCGGTTTGCAAAAAGAATCAAATCAAACGAAGCAACGAAACTCAAACGGCGAACGAAACAAGCTTTGTTTACTAATCTGGACCTAGTCAAATTTTACAGTACCAAAATCTTATTCAAGTTGGTTAAACAGAAAGAGGGTCTCGAGACGAAGATCTAGGCGCTTGAATCGCCTGATTCCGATAAACGAGCGAAAAGACAAACTGAAACGAAAATCAGATCAGAAATCGCGATCGAAAATAATCGCGAAAAAAAATCCAAAGAAAAGAAAACTGACGAATAGGCTAACGAACGAACGTTCGTTGTCTGTAACTATCGGGCGAAGACCGTTCGTTAAAACGAACGTCCGCTAAATAGATAAACCGAGAAAACCGGTGAACCGATCTAAAAAAACAAACTAGGGTTTCTAAAAAAACCGAATCGGTTTTCTAAAAAAAAGGCGGCGGCGAACGGCGCGTTACCTCCGGCGAGGCGGGGCTCGGGCGGCGGGGTTGCGGCGGCGGGGCGACGGCGACGCGGCGCGGCGAGGGGCGGCGGCGGGGCGACGGCGATGCGGCGCGGCGAGGGGCGGCGGCGGCGACGAAGCGCGGCTGTGGTGGCGGGGCTGCGGGCGGCGGGGTTGGTGGTGGTGGCGGGGGTCCGGGGGGTATTTAAGAGGGGAAGGGGGCGGCGTGGAGGAGGGGGCAAGGCGGCGGGGGAGGAGGAGTCCAGCTCGGACTCCGGTCTGAGTCGACGGCGGCGGCGCGCGGCCTCCAGGTGGGAGACGGCGGCGCGGGGGGGGGATGGGCCGGCTCGGGTGGGCCTCGGCCCAGTCGGGCGCTAGAAGTTTTTTTAAACAATTCCGCCGAACAGAAAATAAAACCTAGAAAATAAAATAAAAAAACCTAAAAATGCCAAAACAAATTCTCACCGTCTAAATAAAATATTTAGAACGAGATGAACATTTTCTTGGCCCTAAAATGCAATTTTGAAAACGTGCAAATTTTCTAATGCAAATAAAATTGCAATAAAATCCAAATAAAATCAAATATTTGATTTTAATTTTTTTCCTCCAATATTTTAATTATTTTGGAGAAGTCATATTATCTCCTCTCATATATTCTAATATGAAATATTTTTTGAAGAGAAAAATAATTAAAACAAATGATCCTATTTTCAAAATTTGAGAAAACCCAAATATGAAAATAATGAAATCCCCAACTCTCTCCGTGGGTCCTTGAGTTGCGTAGAATTTCTAGGATCGCAAAACAAAATGCAATAAAATATGCTATGCATGATGATCTAATGCATAACATTCCAAATTGAAAATTTGGGATGTTACAATGTAGAGGTAGCGTGCCGACGGCGATCACATCGACTTTGGAACCATTTCCCACACGCATTGTCACCACGTCCTTAGCCAATCTTCGCTTAATCCGTAGCCCCTGTTTCGAGTTGCCAACATGAGCAACAGAACCAGTATCAAATACCTAGGCGCTACTACGAGCATTAGTAAGGTACACATCAATAACATGTATATCAAATATACCTTTCACTTTGCCATCCTTCTTATCCGCCAAATACTTAGGGCAGTTCCGCTTCCAGTGACCAGTCCCTTTGAAGTAGAAGCACTCAGTCTCGGGCTTAGGTCCAGACTTGGGCTTCTTCACTTGAGCAGTAACTTGCTTGCCGTTCTTCTTGAAGTTCCCCTTCTTCCCTTTGCCCTTTTTCTTGAAACTAGTGGTCTTGTTAACCATCAACACTTGATGCTCCTTCTTGATTTCTACCTCCGCAGCCTTTAGCATCGCGAAGAGCTCGGGAATTGTCTTATCCATCCCTTGCATATTGTAGTTCATCACGAAGCTTTTGTAGCTTGGTGGCAGTGATTGAAGAACTCTGTCAATGAAACTATCAACAGGAAGATTAACTCCCAGTTGAGTCAAGTGGTTGTGGTACCCAGACATTCTGAGTATGTGTTCACTGACAGAACTATTCTCCTCCATTTTGCAGCTGCAGAACTTATTGGAGACTTCATATCTCTCAATCCGGGCATTTGCTTGAAATATTAACTTCAACTCCTGAAACATCTCATATGCTCCATGACGTTCAAAACGTCGTTGAAATCCCGGTTCTAAGCTGTAAAGCATGGCACACTGAACTATCGAGTAGTCATCAGCTTTGCTCTGCCAGGCGTTCACAACGTCTGGTGTTGCTCCTGCAGCGGGTCTTGCACCTAGCGGTGCTTCCAGGACGTAACTCTTCTGTGCCGCAATGAGGATAATCCTCAAGTTACGGACCCAGTCCGTGTAGTTGCTACCATCATCTTTCAACTTAGCTTTCTCTAGGAACGCATTAAAATTCAAAGGAACAGTAGCACGGGCCATTTATTTACAACAACATCGACATACAAAATACTATCAGGTACTAAGTTCATGATAAAAATTAAAGTTCAATTAATCATATTACTTAAGAACTCCCACTTAGATAGACATCCCTCTAATCATCTAAGTGATCATGTGATCCGTATCAACTAAACCATGTCCGATCATCACGTGAGATGGAGTAGTTTACAATGGTGAACATCACTATGTTGATCATATCTACTATATGATTCACGCTCGACCTTTTGGTCTCAGTGTTCCGAGGCCATATCTGCATATGCTAGGCTCGTCAAGTTTAACCCGAGTATTCTGCGTGTGCAAAACTGGCTTGCACCCGTTGTATGTGAACGTAGAGCTTATCACACCCGATCATCACGTGGTGTCTCGGCACGACGAACTGTAGCAACGGTGCATACTCGGGGAGAACACTTGTACCTTGAAATTTAGTGAGATATCATCTTATAATGATACCGTCGTACTAAGCAAAATAAGATGCATAAAAAGATAAACATCACATGCAATCAAATAAGTGATATGATATGGCCATCATCATCTTGTGCCTTTGATCTCCATCTCCAAAGCACCGTCATGATCACCATCGTCACCGGCTTGACACCTTGATCTCCATCGAAGCATCGTTGTCCTCTCGCCAACTATTGCTTCTACGACTATCGCTCCCGCTTAGTGATAAAGTAAAGCAATTACATGGCGATTGCATTTCATACAATAAAGCGGCAACCATATGGCTCCTGTCAGTTGCCTATAACTATTACAAAACATGATCGTTTCATACAACAATTTATATATCATCACGTCTTGACCATATCACATCACAACAAGCCCTGCAAAAACAAGTTAGACGTCCTCTACTTTGTTGTTGCAAGTTTTACGTGGCTGCTATGGGCTTCTAGCAAGAACCGTTCTTACCTACGCATCAAAACCACAACGATTTTTTGTCAAGTGTGCTGTTTTAACCTTCAACAAGGACCGGGCGTAGTCAAACTCGATTCAACTAAAGTTGGAGAAATAGACACCCACTAGCCACTTGTGTGCAAAGCACGCGGTAGAACTAGTCTCATGAATGTGGTCATGTAATGTCGATCTGGGCCGCTTCATCCAACAATACCGACGAATCAAAGTATGACATGCTGGTAAGCAGTATGACTATTATCGCCCACAACTCTTTGTGTTCTACTCATGCATATAACATCTACGCATAGACCTGGCTCGGATGCCACTGTTGGGGAACGTAGTATTTCAAAAAAAATTGCCTACGATCACGCAAGATCTATCTAGGAGAAGCATAGCAACGAGCGGGGAGAGTGTGTCTATGTACCCTCGTAGACCGAAAGCGGAAGCGTTTAGTAACACGGTTGATGTATTCGAACGTCTTCGCGATCCAACCGATCCAAGTACCGAACATACGGCACCTCCGCGATCAGCACACGTTCAGCTCGGTGACGTCCCTCGAACTCTTGATCCAGTTGAGGCCGAGGGAAAGTTCCGTCAGCACGACGGCGTGGCGACGGTGATGATGAAGTTACCGTCACACGGCTAAAAGATCAACTTGTGTGTCTATGGGGTGCCCCTGGCCACGTATATAAAGGAGGGGAGGGAAGAGGGGGCCGACCCTAGGGGGCGCGCCAGGTGTGGGGAATCCTACTAGGACTCCCCAGTCCAAGTAGGATCCCCCTCCTCTTTCCTATTCCTAGTAGGAGAAGGAGGAGGAGAGAAGGAAAGGCCCCCCCAACCCTAGTCCAATTCGGTTTGGGATAGGGGGGCGCGCGCCACTCCTTGGCCGGCCTCCTCTCTTCCACCACTAGGCCCATGAGGCCCAATAACTTCCGGGGGGGTCCGGTAACCCCCGGTACTCTAAAACTCATCCGAAACGACCCGAACCATTCCGGTGTCCGAATGTAACCTCGTCACGTCACGTCCGTGATCTCATACGGGACTCCGAAGAACCTTCGGTCATCAAATCACATAACTCATAATACATATCGTCATCGAATGTTAAGCGTGCGGACCCTACGGGTTCAAGAACTATGTAGACATGACCGAGACACATCTCCGTTCAATAACCAATAGCGGAACCTGGATGCTCATATTGGCTCCTACATATTCTACGAAGATCTTTATCATTCAAACCTCATAACAACATACGTTGTTCCCTTTGTCATCGGTATGTTACTTGCCCGAGATTCGATCGTCGGTATCATCATACCTAGTTCAATCTCGTTACCGGCAAGTCTCTTTACTCATTCCATAATGCATCATCCCGTAACTAACTCATTAGTCACATTGCTTGCAAGGCTTATGTGATGAGCATTACCGAGAGGGCCTAGAGATACCTCTCCGACACTCGGAGTGACAAATCCTAATCTCGATCTATCCCAACTCAACAAACACCATCGGAGACACCTGTAGAGCATCTTTATAATCATCCAGTTACGTTGTGACGTTTCATAGCACACTAAGTGTTCCTCCGGTATTCGGGAGTTGCATAATCTCATAGTCATAGGAACATGTATAAGTCATGAAGGAAGCAATAGCAATAAACTTAAACGATCATAGTGCTAAGCTAACGGATGGGTCTTGTCCATCACATTATTCTCTAATGATGTGATCCCCTTCATCAAATGACAACACATGTCTATGGTCAGAAAACTTGACCATCTTTTGATTAACGAGCTAGTCTAGTAGAGGCATACTAGGGACACTCTGTTTGTCTATGTATTCACACATGTACTAAGTTTCCGGTTAATACAATTCTAGCATGAATAATAAACATTTATCATGATATAAGGAAATATAAATAACAACTTTATTATTGCCTCTAGGGCATATTTCCTTCAATTGTCACCACAATGGACCACAAGCTTCAAGGATGATCTCTTCGTGATGCACCACTTGAACTTGCACACCGCAATATTGATGATGATCACCACTTGATGTCATCCTCCATGGGTTGTATGAGATATTCCTCTTGATGCGAACCCATGGAAACATATCTAACCCCACATAGAACTCACACGTATACCATGGGTTAGTACACAAAGTGTAATGGACAATGCTTACCATACCATGGGATCACTTGACCCCTCTCGCTACAACTTGTGCGCTTTGTGTGTTGATCAACTTGAATCACTCTATGTACTTAGTCTTGATCAACCTTGAATATTTCCAACTCTCTTCATTAGGATGATGTCTTGAAGGTAAACATTAATGTTCACACAATATTTTTCTTCAAGACATGCTTACAATAAGCTCAACTCTCACATGACCAATCTTTGGATAATTCCTTGAAAAGCACTTTGGCTATCTCATAAACTCCTTGAAACCAACACATGGTCTTCAAGAAAAGCCTATGGACAAATCCTTCAAATATAACTCAAGGCAACCATTAGTCCATAGAGATTGTCATCAATTACCAAAACCAAACATTGGGGCACCGCATGTTCTTTCTGTTGTCTTGAAGGACTTGCACATAATTTCTTATTCTTATAAGGGCATATTTATGTAATATATTTGGCATTGTGCCTTTTCCACAAATAAATGACGACGAAAAGCAAAAGGAGAAAACAACGAAATAACTAAAGGAAAATAAAAGATAGAAACATGCATATGGCCAGCCCACTTATACGGTTGCCTAAGGGTTTAGGTTTCCCGTTCCCACACCAAGTTTTGAAAAATCTTATTACCCCCATTCCCACCTCTGGTGCTGTTGGGCCGCCCAACGCGGGGTGTCAGTTTTCATTTTTGCTTTATTTTTTCAGGTTTCTTCTAGTTTTTTCGCCGGCTTAGTTCATCTCCCTTTATTTTCTTTCCTTTTTTCTGTCATTTTCTTCTTTATATTTTTAGTTTTGATTCTTGATTTATTGTTTTAATGCATATATTTTCTAAGTTTGAATATGGTTTCCTTTGATATCTGAACACATATTCACGTGTGTACGGTCAATTTTCATAATATACAAAAATTTAAGTACATAATTATTTTGATATATGAACATTTTTAAATGCGTGATGAACTTTTTTACAGATATGTGGTAACTATTTTTCCACATACGAGATGAATAATTTTAGAATTAAGACAAGTGTTGTCTAAGCAACCTTTCCTCCCACATATTTCAAAGAAATACTAAGTGAGAAAAAAAAACGTATCCTAAAGTGTTAAGTGATTGAGCATCACCGAAGACTTGATCGAAGCCCAACTTGGACTTGTTACTCTTGAGAATTCTGCAGTCTCTAAATGGTTAGGAGTCGTTCAAGAGCATCCAAGGTGTGGTATGCGACGAATATTTTTGAAGTAATGAACATTTAGTAATACATGATGGAACACTTTTTACATGCATGGTGCACATTTTTCAAACACACAATGGATAATTTTCAAATACACGATGATTTTTTCTAAATACAGGACAAACATCTATACGGACCGACATACCTTTTTTCAGTAATATTTTATCTCCGTTTTAAACCTTCTTATGTTTTTAAAATGCATGAATTAACAAATTGGGACAAACCGGCAACCCGTACTTGGGCCGCGGCCCACTGTGCCTGGGTGCGCGTCACCCTCCTATTCCGCGCCGTACCGCGCGGGTCTGGCGTGTTTTGGCGCCCGCGAGGTGCCCGGTCCTGCTGAAATCTATGGCCCTGTTGGCATCGTCTAACTGGAAACCCTCGCGGCGCGGTGAGGCGGCCGCCGCGGAAGCAGAGCTAGCACCGGATCTCCTGCTCGACGGGCCGCGGCGGCCGTGCCCGTCTAGCAGTAGATCCGGTGCGCGCTCCCCTTCGCGTAGCCGCGTGAACTGCTTCCAAGGATCTGCTTTATTTCATTGCGAGGCTGACCAAGGATCCTCCATCTGAAATTCTGAATGCCGTGGGCAATTCTTTATCCAGGCAGTTATTTGGGTGAATTTTCTTGAAACAGGAGCGCATATTGCAAACAGGATACAGTTACCAAGTTGAAAGAGGGACGCAATATCATTGAAACATCCCCTTGCATCACAGAACATCCTGAATCAGTACATTTTATCCGGGCTTCATTGCCCAGAACGGTGGAAAAAAGGATGCCTCGGCTGATGTTTATTCCTGTATGAATGGTATTTACCCCCATTATGAATATCCTACTGCCTTACACAGGATCCTGGCTCCGACGGAGCTGTGCGGCCATATCCAGCTAGCGGTGCCGCAGCGACCCCTCTTTCATTCAGCAAGCACCTGAAGTGTGCCAATCTTGCAGTGACCGCCGTTGTGTCCTTCGCGAGCTTCTCAACCGGAGTCCACAGCCGCTCTTCAAAACAATAAGATAACTGGTGAGTCAAAGCAACATGATGGAGAGGTAGCTTCGCGCGTTTATGCTATATGTTGACAATATTAAGTAGCATGCTTTATCATATAATTTCAGAATTCATAAGATCACACACCTATTATGTTCCTTTGATAACTTATAAAGCGATACACCACAAGCAACCAAAACTAAAATTTCCTCATGTACGTTATCGGCGCTCGACTCAAAAGATAGCATATTAATAGACTTGCATACTCATGATGCATTTGTGAGATGCTTAACTGTACGTTTATGGACTTACAAAATGCTATTGCCCTAGTTTTAGATGATGAACCATGACCACTACTTCATGTTATAATGTGTTGTGTGACTTGTGTCGTGGCATATAGATGTGAAATTTTTTGTAACTGCTACCCTGGTAGGCATAACTGCATGTCAAATGTCTGCTAAATATGTAATATTTTGACATAATTAGAAGCCTAAGAGAATATTATGCTTATTATACCTGCAGCTGCTGCAGCACGAGGCCAAATGGTTTGTTGAATGTCGGATGCATCTATGTGTTCGCCCCACATGCATACTTCTCCGCCAAGAATCAACTTCTGTTGTTCTGGGTTGTAGATATTTGTCAATGGCTCATTCATATAGAATCCTTCCCATGTAGCATCCAGGTGATCTAGGTACCACTTATCCTGGTTGCTCACAATGCATCTCAGACCAGCAGAAACCACTTTCTCTGCAACTCCACCTCCAAGCCTGATAGTTACGACAACAGAATATCAGTTTTCTGATGAACAAATGCTGGTTGTGCCTCTTAATTTTTTATATATAACTGAAGCCAATTGGCAGTTAGGAAATACCAGTTATGCACCACAGTTTTGCGGTCCAACTTGTCTCCAAAGTTGTTAAATGTTTCTTCCCTGCAAGCAAAGTGTTTATCAACAGCCAGTAGAAAGATCTGAATATGCAGAAACTGGCTATACCAGTCGCCCTACCAGTTTATTATCTCGTAGCCATGTGAAATTGCAATCTTTTGAGCCTTTAGGACAAAATATCTGTAGGCATCAGACTCATTCATACCATGTTGAACCAACCTGCACATCAGGAAAAAGACTTCCAAATGGATTAGATGACTGTAAATATTACCAAGGGTTATCACATCTTATTTTCCAAAAAACTCTCTAAAGCACATACCATGATTTAATGCGTGGTGTGGTAGTCCAGCAACCTGGAATCCATGGTAAAGAGTGAATAGGCTATTAACTTAACACATGTAGATTTTCTGCGCTACTGCGAGACATCTACAAACTTACTTGTATCGACTTCATCACCTCCCAAATGGACAAACTTGAACTTAAAAACCTTGCTAAAATCTGAATGGACAACAAAAAACAATATTACCACTGTATTATGTTCTGTTTAGCAAAATGCTCTATATTTATTCAGGCCATTCAACCATCTTTTGTTGTTGTTGCCAAGTTTAATATAAAATGTTGATTTTCTTCCTTTTTGCAATAACGAATTGAGATGGTGCAAGTTTAGAATTTGTGTATCACCTGAAAGAATTCCGTCGATCACTTTAAATGTAAAGTCGTTGCTGACATCAAGTGGTTGTTGACAGGTAGCTGATGGCCACAACGACGGATATCCAACACCCCTGAAGCAACAGAAATGTACCAAATGTTGAATTTTAGGCAGGGTTGATGTTATATATAAGTTAAATTCTTCTATGTGGTTTCAAACAATAATATTGTGAGTATCCAGTACAACAAGAACAACTCTATTTTGCATCAGTAAAACTTGTAGGTCACGGAGCATTACAGTTGCTGATGGCACAAATGCACAGGGGACAGAAGTAGATCTCTTACCATGAACCAGCATGGCCAGGGACATCAATCTCAGCCAAGACATTCACACCTCTTTTTTCAGCATATCTGCAAATTGTTGATAAACCATCTTAACATGGAATGTCAGACAGCATAGTGAAGTGATATCTACTCTGGACCGCATCAATCGCAGCTTTCTCAGGGAAAGTTAGCTGGTAGAAAATTATTGCTTATTTTCTGATTCCCTTTGCAATCTTATGTGGAAACTATTTTTCTCGCAAAAAAAGAAATGAAATGCATAGTTTTGCTGGAATACTCTCAGATTTTGGTACTGAATATTCTAGGTAATAACTGAAGAGAAGTACAACTAATATAATGACACAAGAGAAAACTCACTGCACAATGTGGATCGCATCATTGATTGTATATTTTTCTGAATAAGAGTATGCACCATTCGATAATTTTGGGTATGAAGGTATTTCAAGAGGAAATGACTGCTCATCCACAATGTGCCAATGAAGAACATTCTGCATGGTGAATGAGTAAACATATCATATGATGCAACTACTAACTTAAGGAGCATACATAGAAGTCCATTATGATGGAGGAAAGAAGTACTCCCTCTGTCCCAAAATAAGTGTCTCAACTATAGCACAAATTTGCATTAAAGTTAGTACAAAGTTAAGACACTTATTTTGGGACGGAGGGAGTAGCAGTTAGGATTAAAGAAGTGTTTTTGTGCAGAAAGGTCAAACATACCAACTTACTGTACACCATTGAATCGATTACACTTATGATTACCGGGACTGGAAGATAATGCCTTGCGGTATCTGCAACATACATTGCACAAGTAAATATCCAGAACTCTACTAATAGTGCAAGGGTAGAAATAAGGTATTTGTTCAAAACCTTAACATGAAAAATCAAGGTTTACTTGTAATATGCATCTATGGAGCATATTACATATTGGAAGTGTAACACATGTGCTAACCAAACTTGATATTACTTGGGATGTTGGTTGACTGGAAAAATGAATTATAGACTGAAAAGTTGTGCACAAGCAGAAATAGATTGAGAAATTTCAAGAGGTGTAAAAACAAGAGGACTACACTATGAAGGCACTTACTGTTGGACAATACATAGGTGATTATAGGAACAAAAGGGCAGTTGGAACCCATGGAAGTGGAGCTAAATTGACGAGTCTAATTTATAAGCTGTGTTACTCAACAAGTCTGAATTGTGAAGACACTCTTTCTAAAATGATAGTAAAATTCAGATTACATCTTACCAATAAGAAGCCATTGACGAGTCTAATTTATAAGCTGTGTTACTCAACAAGTCTGAATTGTGAAGACACTGTTTCTAAAATGATAGTAAAATTCAGATTACATCTTACCAATAAGAAGCCCTCGATAAGGAAATCTGGGCTTATCCACGATAGTCCAAGGAGCCCAATGTAGTCCAGTTACACCCAAAACAAAATCGAAGTAACACAATTGACTGAATGTCTGCAACAATACAAACGTATTGTCAGGTTATCTGAAATTAATATTGTGCCCACCTTTATCTAATGGTCCTGCATAATATC
Source organism: Aegilops tauschii subsp. strangulata (assembly GCF_002575655.3). Lineage (NCBI taxonomy): Eukaryota > Viridiplantae > Streptophyta > Magnoliopsida > Poales > Poaceae > Aegilops > Aegilops tauschii. The sequence goes on along the minus strand of NC_053035.3, from coordinate 363,717,029 downwards.
ATAAATAATTTGATGTTACCTCTAAAGCATGAAGCGCTCCGAAAACTGTTTGGGCCTGCAAAATGTAGAAAACTGATTTGAACTGCGTGTCACAATTTGTATGGCGGAAAGTGTTTTGTGGTGGCCTGCACCTTTGTGACAAGAATGAGGTACTGTTATTGTCGCCGAACCTTCTTCAGACAGGTGGTGCAAAGTAAAAAATAAATATTGCAAGTCTTATTTTTCAGGTATTTACGCTGTTGTATGAAACACAAGATGCTGTTCTTATTCAGAAAAGCCAATGCTTAAGTAGTAATTTTGTATATGACGGATCCATCTGTTTGATGCTCAAGTACTTTTTATTTAGGAGTCCAGGTTCAGCAAAACGTCAGTATCGGCGAGGCAATGTCGGTGCCATATCATCTGGATACATACAGTCTTAACTAAATTTTGTGTGGCTCATACATTTTTGGCTCTGGTTCTCGCTAAAAATAGGATTTCGTCTCTCCTTTCTTCATGCATTCACAAAAGTAGAACATCTGCAGTCAAAAGAGTTGGTAGGCAGTGATTGAGCACAACATTTTTTTACTAACCTCAATTCGGGCATATATCGGATTCCCGGTTGCAGGCACGGTCAGCTTGTACGATTCGTCCACCCCGAACTTGAGCTGCAGCAGATCAAAATGCAGAGCATGTATAAAAACAAGGAGGCATCAAGAGCAATCAATCCTGCAGCACCGCCGCAGCTGAACAAACAGCACATAGTACACATACCTCGTCGTCCGGGGAACGGACGGCCACATTGACACCGGCGAGCACGGGCAGGCCGTGGTAGCTGCCGTTGATGGCGTGGTCGAGCTGGATGACGGCCACCATCCTCCTGAAGGCGTCGGCCAGGATGGCCTTCCCGTCCTTGTACCCGGTCCCGGCCGTGGACAGCCTGAGGTCCCTGGCGACGTAGAGCGTCCTGGCGCCGCGGGTCACGGACGCGGGCATTGGCCACAGGTCGACGCGGCCGCCGGGCTGCCCGGCGGCGCAGCAGCTCACCACCGCCAGCGCCAGCACCAGCCTCATCAGCGCCGGCGCCATCGTCTCCGCGGCGAAGCTGGTGGCGCTACCTGCACAGCACAGCCGGATTACGGGTGTGTGTGTGTGTGTGTGTGTGTCAGTCACCTCCGCTGCAGAACTAGACGAGTAGAATGAACGGGACGGCGGAATGCATGCAGATGGAGTTGCGGAGCGGGCGAGGGTGACGGGGATCCGGCACCTACCTGACGCAAGCCGCCGCCGCTAAATCCACCGGCGCCGGCCGCGCCGGAGCACGAGGCGCGTCCTCTTGCGTGGCGTGGGTTGGGAGTGGAGGCGAGACTAACAATAATGCGCGTACCAACCACTCGTAATAACAACGTAGTAATGATAAAGGATTGGCTCCACTTCACTGCCAACTTTTGGAGGAGAAGAAGCGATGGGTGATGATACTACTATCCTCTGCCCGCCTTTATGGGGTAGTAGGAGTAGGGCGAACGGGAGTGCGGAGGTTGACGAGCAGCACCAGCGCAGCGCACAAAGGCAGTTTTAGATGCGGTTCTTGGAGAGACGAGAGATCTGATCCGGGCTGGTGCAACTGCACGGAGATGGTGGTAGGGGTAGGCAATGTCTTGTCTGGTGAGTGGTGACTAGGGCAGAACAGGATGCTGGCGTGCCTCACTTTTGGAGTTCCCAGTTCGGGATGGCCAAATGCCAGGGGACGATTGATATATCTTGGAATCTGTGTTGCCTTGCGCGCTCGGGACGCGCACACGCACCTGCTCTAGGGGGATGGTATAAGATCGACCAAAACTCTGACGTATCATATGATTCTTGGCCGTGCGGTTATCGCCCACACTTTGTCGTGCGTGGAGGCGGAGCAGTTCCGATCTGCTACTACAAGAAGCAACGTTCGAAGAGGGGCATCCATTCCGAGGAGAAGGATCGGTCGCACCGATGCCAAAAGGGCAGTGCAGGAGCAATTTGCCTTGGTTTGGGGCTCACCGCTCACATGTGCTCGTCCTTTTCTCCCTGCTCCAGTATCTACCGGGTACCGGCACGTGTGTGTGATGGTCCTCTGCTCTGCCTCCATCGGATTATCTCGGTTTGCCTAACTCCCGCTCGCTCGAGAACAAAAGTGGCAGCGGAAAAGAAATGTTTAGCCTATCCATCCATGTGCAGCTGCGCCTGCATCCGCTTTCCTGCTGCAACCACCACTGTAATTTTCTGCTAATGCACACATGATTATGCTGCATTGGATCCATCGCAAAAAAAGGGGTTGAGCCTACGGTTTGGCAGGTCCCTTCTGTTCCTTGCTGACGCAGAGGCTTGACAGGATAACACGAGGACGGATCCTGGGAATCCTTAAATTAACAGCACGGCCTAAGCGCGGCCATTAGAGAATTCCGGGAAGCCAGATCTGGACGCTATGTAGAGTTATTTACCTAAAACCACCACATTTGTGCCAGGGCACACAAAACTACCAGGTTTGCGCATAACGAATAACGAAAAGCACTGATTGTCTGATTTGCTCATGAAAATAGCGGAACTGACACATTGGGCCCACCAGTCGGGCTGACGTGGCGAAGACCAAAAAGTTTGACCGACTGATGTGGCAAATGAACCGGGGGCCCCACCTGTCAATGACTAGAAAGTCATCTTCTTCACACCATTTTTTTTCTATGAAGCATTTCATCGAGCACCTTATGTGCGTTCATCCTCTGGCCAGTGAAGAAGTCACAACACGCCATGGCCACGCCGGAGCAGTGACCAAAGGAACGGCGGGAGTAGTGAGTAGAGGAACGCCTCCATCCCGTCCGCCAGCTCACGAAGCTGGCATACGCAGCGGCGCGGGCATGGTGCCGGTCGAGCCAAGTTGTGGCCACGCAGGGAAGGGGAGAGTGGCTCACCTTGAGCATGTATGCTTGCTCAGATGCGTCAACGCCATGCGTGAGCACGCATGCGTGAAGAAGAAGGTGAGCGCATATTTGTGTACAGGAAGAAGAAGGTGAGCGCAGACTCGGAAGCGAACGCCGTCGCGCCGCCCGACGGAGTCGCCGTGTCCAGGAAGCTCCGCGGGACCTGCGCCTCCTCGCTAGCCATGCCTGCAAGCCAGCAAGCCGACGCCATGCGTGAAGAAGAAGGCGAGGGCATACACGTCGTCGTCCATGGCGGATTCGCCAGCGAACTCCGTCGCGCCGCTCGACGCAGTCGCCGTGTACAGGAAGCTTCGCGGGATCTGTGCCTCCTCAATTGCCCTGCCCGCAGGCCAGCACGTCGACGCCAGGAGTAAGGTGGCCCTGCGCTAGCTTGAGCAGGGCTCGGCTGCCGCGGCCATGGTGGTCATGAAGCTCTCGGCTCGGCCGTCCATGCCGGCGGGGGCGGCGGCCAGATTCGATGGTTCATGGCGTGCAGGGAACAGGCTGAGGCGGCCCGGGCCTAGTTTGAGCAGGGGCTCGGCTGCCATGGCCATGGAGCTCTCGGCTCGGCCGCCCACAAGCTGCTCGATACAATGCTCCTAAGGAATAAAGATGGGATGAAGATGAACGCGTAGTCAATGACAGGCGGGGCCCGCATCTCATCTGCCACCTCACCTAGTCAACACATTTTTTTTGTACTTGGTCTTTGCCACGTCATTCCGACAAGCAGGTCCTACATGTCAGTTTGGCTGTTTTCGTGACCAAATCCTAGCATCAGTGCTCTGCGTTACATGTTAGGCGCAATTTCAATGGTTTTTTACCCTGGCGTAAATGTGGTATTAAGTTGTTACCCTAGCTCCAAGTGTGTGATGGTTTAGGATAAATAACTCCGCTACGTAGGGCACTGCCTGCGGCTGCGAGGACATTCAGTGGAGTGGAAATAATGCAAGCGGGGTTGCTCCCGAGCCATGGAGATCCTCCTGACTCCTGAGCATCGATTCGTGGTCTGACGGTGGGGCTAAGCTTGTGGTGGTGTCTGGCTATTTCCATGTGCAGCTACATCTCGTGCTAACAGGCCTGTCAGCCAGTACCGTATATAATAGTATTCGATATTTTCTCATATTTGTTATAGGGCAAAAGTATGATTCATATCCCCTTTTGGAACTGTATGATTTGGGGTGGTTAGTAAAAAAATCATCTCTGTCTGAAGTGAATTGCATAACTATTTTATTATCTTTTCTAGCAAAAAGTTGCAACTGTGCTTAGGTGTTTTTCTTTTTAGAAAGTGGGTATGATTTTACTAGTCCCCAATTCATTAACCCTTGAATATGATACTCTACTTGTAGCCCGTTTTGGTGGGTAAAAAGGCCCATTCTATGAGCTAGCTAGGCCTGAAAGTATTAGGAATAGGCATAAATAGTCTCCTTGTGCTTATCTTCTGCAGGGCCATGTTGGGTACTGCGGCGCCTCGAACACAGCAGTTTTCCCTCAAAAAAGAAGTTGCTAAAACAGCTATCTTTATTTTTTGGGGGGGTGCTAAAACAGCTATCTACTGTACTTGTGGTAAAAAAAAAGCGATCTACTGTGTTATAAAGTCTAAAAACATCTAATAAATTCCAAACAACAACAAAAAATGGAATGATAAAAGACTTTTCTAAGAAACAACGCAAGAATAAACCAAAGCGAGTCACATATGTAAGAGCAAACGAGTCACGTCGTATATGGTCTGTCAGCACAAATCGATTTATATTTAACTACAAGAAGGATAATTTCCATACCTTCCTATTCCTCTTTGATCCGTCCACCGGAGCCGTGTAAAATTTGTGTATGCAGCACTACTGAGTCTGGTCTGGTTCTCTCGGCCCCTATTCCATGACCCTTTTTATAGCAGCCGTGAGAAAGGCTTAACTGCAAGAATTTGAAACTGTTGAGTAAATAGGCAATTTCTCGATTAAATTAATCCACGAGTAAATCACTAGCATGGCATTGACATATATAATCGCATACTGATATTCAGTCAAACTAGCACATACTACGCTAATTGCAGAAAGATCTACGTATAACGCTAGCATGGCTAAAACAGAAAACAGTAGGAGCGGGATAAACGAGTTATACCCTCCAGTAGGCCATGCATAGGCCGCGGCTTTGGTGGCAGCAGCGGCGTCCTCGGCGGCCTTCTTGTCAGCTTCAGCTTTCTCGGCGGCGGCACGTTCGGCGGCGGTGGACATGGCGGTGATGAAGGCGACGCGGACGTAGAGGAAGTAGACGATCGGAAGTGAACAGTCGCGTAATCGCTGCCCAAAAACCTATTCGCCCCTCACCCCGTACAGGAACCAGAAGGGCGTGGTTTCAGAGACCTGCTCTCCCGTCGACCGTGTACGCGGCGGACGGGATGCAGTCACCGGCGGCAGCAGCAGCAAGGGAACCGGTGGGCGTGCGCGTGGAGCGGATGTGATCTGTTCATGGCGGCTAGGGTTAGGAGTGTTGGAAATATGCCCTAGAGGCAATAATAAAATCGTTATTATTATATTTCTTTGTTCATGATAATTGTCTATTGTTCATGCTATAATTATGTTATCCGAAAATCGTAATACATGTGTGAATACATAGACCACAACGTGTCCCTAGTAAGCCTCTAGTTGACTAGCTCGTTGATCAACAGATAGTCATGGTTTCCTGACTATGGACATTGGATGTCATTGATAACGGGATCACATCATTAGGAGAATGATGTGATGGACAAGACCCAATCCTAAGCATAGCTCAAAGATCGTGTAGTTCGTTTGCTAGAGCTTTTCCAATGTCAAGTATCTTTTCCTTAGACCATGAGATCGTGTAACTCCCGGATGCCGTAGGAGTGCTTTGGGTGTACCAAACGTCACAACGTAACTGGGTGACTATAAAGGTGCACTACAGGTATCTCTGTAAGTGTCTGTTGGGTTGACACGGATCGAGACTGGGATTTGTCACTCCGTATGACGGAGAGGTATCTGTGGGCCCACTCGGTAATGCATCATCATAATGAGCTCAAAGTGACCAAGTGGTTGGTCACGGGATCATGCATTATGGTACGAGTAAAGTGACTTGCCGGTAACGAGATTGAACAAGGTATTGGGATACCGACGATCAAATTTCGGGCAACTAACGTACCGATTGACAAAGGGAATTGTATACGGGATTGATTGAATCCTCGACATCGTGGTTCATCCGATGAGATCATCGTGGAACATGTGGGAGCCAACATGGGTATCCAGATCCCGCTATTGGTTATTGACCGGAGAGTCGTCTTGGTCATGTCTGCATGTCTCCTGAACCCGTAGGGTCTACACACTTAAGGTTCGGTGACGCTAGGGTTGTAGAGATATTAGTATGCGGAAACCCGAAAGTTGTTCGGAGTCCCGGATGAGATCCCGGACGTCATGAGGAGTTCCGGAATGGTCCGGAGGTGAAGAATTATATATAGGAAGTCCAGTTTCGGCCACCGGGAAAGTTTCGGGGGTTATCGGTATTGTACCGGGACCACCGGAAGGGTCCCGGGGGTCCACCGGGTGGGGCCACCTGTCCCGGAGGGCCCCATGGGCTGAAGTGGGGAGGGGAACCAGCCACTGGTGGGCTGGTGCGCCCCCCTTGGGCCTCCCCTGCGCCCAGGGTTGGAAACCCTGGGGGTGGGGGGGGGGCGCCCCACTTGGCTTGGGGGGCAAGCCCCCCCCTTGGCCGGCGCCCCCCCCCTCAGATGGGATCTCCAGGGGGCCGGCGCCCCCCCCCCAGGGCCCCTATAAATAGTGGGGGGAGGGAGGGCAGCCGCACCACAGCCCCTGGCGCCTCCCTCTCCCTCCCGTGACACCTCTCCTTCCCGCTTGTGCTTGGCGAAGCCCTGCCGGGATCCTCGCTACATCCACCACCACGCCGTCGTGCTGCTGGATCTCCATCAACCTCTCCTTCCCCCTTGCTGGATCAAGAAGGAGGAGGCGTCGCTGCTCCGTACGTGTGTTGAACACGGAGGTGCCGTCCGTTCGGCGCTCGGTCATCGGTGATTTGGATCACGGCGAGTACGACTCCATCAACCCCGTTCACTTGAACGCTTCCGCTCGCGATCTACAAGGGTATGTAGATGCACTCCTTCCCTCTCGTTGCTAGTAAACTCCATAGATGGATCTTGGTGATGCATAGAAAATTTTAAAATTCTGCAACGATCCCCAACAAGGAGACACCGCACACTTATCTCGGCTCAATCCCGCAGCCCGTGGCGCGTCGTGACGAGGCGTGGCGTGGCGAGGCGGGCGGTGGAGGAGGAGTGCGCGAGGGCCTCTTCTCTTCTCAAGCTCTAATAGCATGTAGAAGAGAAACCCTTATAAGGAGGTCCAACTCCTCTTCCACTTCCGGGGTGGGACTAAACTTCCCACTACACCTAGTGCCATATAACCCACATGGGCCCTTAGAGATTTTTCAGAAATTGCTATATGGGCCTAGAGCCCATCTCAAATTTCAGCAATCCCCCACCAGATCTCGAGGGCCCATTGTGTCCTCTGTTCCAATTACTGTTTCGATATACCAGTGTTTCAGTGAAGACCTGTTAAGGTTGAGCTTCACCTAGAGCAAGTAGCTACACTCCTTCACAACTGAACAATGGACTATGCCTTGAATTGTCAGTTTGGCGTAAAGAAGTTTCACCACATGTCTCACTAGTACTGGGCTGCCGAAGGCTGACCCCTCGGGTGGAGCATATAAGTCACACTCCTGGCCTATTCATGAGCTTACTAGAGATCACCCCAATCTCATAGAGTGTGACCAGCAGTCAGACTCATATAGGTGTGTTCCTCCAAAGATCGCTCTGTAGGATAGCATCTTGCTTATATAAGCTTCGGAACACATTAAGACAGTAGTCATCCTACCATACAGTATCGAGAGTATTGCATCTCCAACGGAGTGGGTTAGTATAGTTACTCTCCTGAGTTCACCACTGGCTTGTTTTCCCAGGTCCTAATTCACGGGATCTCCGATCACATAGGTTGGGTTACTACCATGGCAACTCATGTGGGTCTCATACCCATCTCCCTCGATGCATTATCTATCACAACACGTGATAGCCCTTTCGTAAAGGGATCTGCCAGATTCTTAGCCGTATGGACATAGTCCAACGCTATCACTCCGGAGTTTCTTAATTTTCTGACAGCTTTTAATCTCATTCTTATGTGTTTGGTGGACTTCATGTTGTCCTTTGAACTCTTCACCTTGGTGATGACAGTCTGATTGTCATAATTCATAAGGATAGCCGGAACCGGTTTATCAACCAATGGCAAGTCCATCAAAAGATTTCGAAGCCATCTCGCTTCAACACCAGATGTGTCTAATGCCGTTAATTCTGCTTCCATTGTCGATCTCGTTAAGATCGTTTGCTTGCAAGACTTCCAGGAAACAGCGCCACCTCCAAGAGTAAACATATACCCAGTTGTGGCCTTCATCTCATCAGCATCAGAGATCCAATTTGCATCACTATACCCTTCAAGTACCGACGGGTCTCCGGTATAGTGAAGTCCATAGTTCATAGTACCTTTCAGATAGCGCATAACTCGTTCAACAGCATGCCAATGTACATCACCCGGTTTGGAAACAAACCGGCTCAGTTTGCTCACAGCAAACGCGATGTTGGGCCTTGTTGCGCTTGCTAGGTACATCAGTGAACCAATGATTTGAGAGTATCTCAACTGATCTATAGCCGTGCCTTTGGACTTTCGAATCAACACGCTAGGATCATATGGTGTTTGAGATGGTGTGCAATCCGATGACTCAACACCTTCTCAACATAGTGGGATTGCAGAAGTGTAATCCCACCCTCATTATCTCTCAGTAGCTTGGTGTTCAAGATAACATCAGCCACACCAAGGTCTTTCATCTCAAAGTTCTGAGACAGAAACAACTTGACCTCCTCAATGACTTTGAGGTTGGTTCCGAATATCAGTATGTCATCAACATACAAGCACAGTATAACTCCTTCGCCCCCACCATGGCGATAGTATACACATTTGTCAGCCTCATTAACAACGAAACCAACATATGTCAGAGTTGTATTAAACTTATCAGGCCATTGCTTAGGTGCTTGCTTCAGGCCATATAAAGATTTCAGCAACCTACACACCTTTCTTTCCTGACCATCTATCACAAAGCCATCTGGCTGTTGCATGTAGATTTCCTCGTTTAGCTCTCCATTCAGAAAAGTCGTCTTAACATCCATCTGGTGGACGAGAAGACCATGCGAGGCTGCCAACGAGAGTAATACTCGAATGGTGGTCAGTCTAGCCACAGGTGAATAAGTGTCGAAGAAATCTTCCTCTTCTTTCTGGTCATAGCCCTTGGCCACAAGCCTAGCCTTGTACTTTTCCATCGTACCATCGGGCCTAAGCTTCTTCTTGAACACCCACTTACATCCTAATGGTTTGCAACCATAGGGACGTTCAGTGATCTCCCATGTCCCGTTAGCCATGATGGAATCCATCTCATTACGGACCGCATCCTTCCAGTAGTCAGCTTCTGGAGAGGCATACGCTTCTGAAATAGAAGTGGGAGTATCATCCACGAGGTACACGAAGAAATCATCACCAAAGGTCTTTGCAGTCCTTTGTCTCTTGCCCCTACCAAGGGTTTCCTCGTCATCCTCCTCAGGATTTTCATCATGTGTTTGTTCATAATATTCCATAGGGATGGCAGGTTCAGGAGTCTCCTCAGATTCCTGTCTAGAAGTGCTTTGCATATCTCTCATTTGAAAAATATCCTCGAAGAATGTAGCATCCTTAGACTCCATAATTGTACCGACCTTCTGGTCAGGTACCTCAGATTTCACTACTAGAAATCTATAGCCAACGCTGTTCTTAGCGTAGCCCAAATTAACACAGTCCACAGTCTTGGGTCCAAGCTTACGCTTTTTGGGGATCGGCACATTGACTTTCGCCAGACAGCCCCAAGTGCGCAAGTACGAGAGTGTTGTCCTTCTCTTTGCCCATTTCTCATAGGGAGTGATCTCATTATCCTTTGTCGGAACTTTATTCAGGACATGACATGCCGTCAATATAGCCTCCCCCACCATGCCTTGGATAAACCCGATGTATCTAACATGGCGTTAACCAAATCAGTTAGAGTACGGTTTTTCCGCTCGGCAACCCCGTTTGACTGGGGTGAATAGGGGGGCGTCCTCTCATGAATAATGCCGTGTTCCGCACAGAAGGAATCAAACTCACTCGAGAAGTACTCTCCACCACGATCTGACCGGACTCGTTTAATTTTCTTTTCAAGTTGATTCTCAACTTCTGCCTTATAGATTTTAAAGTAGTGTAGAGCCTCATCTTTAGTATTTAACAGATACACATAGCAATATCTAGTGGAATCATCTATCAATGTCATGAAGTATATCTTTCCACCTTTAGTCAACATACCATTCATCTCACAAAGATCAGAATGTATGAGTTCTAATGGTGCCAAGTGTCTCTCCTCCGCGGCATTGTGAGGCTTGCGAGGTTGCTTAGCTTGCACACATGAAAGGCACTTAGAGCCTTTGGCTAAAGTAAAACTCGGGATTAAATCCAACTTGGCTAGCCGCGTCATAACACCGAAACTAATGTGACAAAGACGTGAATGCCAAACTTTAGATTCATTAACATTCGAATGAACATGGTTCACGACTTTATTACAAAAATCTGCGAGGGAAAGGCGGAACATCCCTCCGCTCTCATAACCTTTTCCAACAAAGAGTCCATATTTCGTAACAACTAATTTATTAGACTCGAAAACCAACTTAAACCCTTCTCTACATAGAAGGGAGCCACTAACGAGGTTCTTCTTGATGGCGGGGACATGCTGCACGTTCTTCAGCTGCACGATCCTTCCCGAAGTAAACTTCAGATCGACCGTGCCAACACCATGAACAGAAGCACTCGCGCCATTCCCCATCAATACGGACCCGTGGCCTGTGACCTGGTAAGAAGTGAACAATGACATGTCAGCACACACATGTACACCTGCACCTGTGTCCACCCACCAATCGGTGGGCTGAAACACTGAAAAAAACAGTAAATAAATTACCGTACCCAGGTGCACCATTCTCATTGTTGTCCACAATCATGTTGACGGACTTGGAGTCCTGTCCTGACTTCTTGTACTTGTTTGGGCACTTGTTGGCCCAATGTTCAATCGAACCACAAGTAAAGCAGCCCTCGTCCTTCTTGTTCTTCTTGAAGGTCTTCTCACCCTTCTTCTTAAAGTCGGTATTGTGTTGGACATCGTTCTTTCCCTTGGGCTTGTGGGAGTTGAAGTTCTTCTGGTTCACCATGTTGGCGACAGAAGTCCCTTTGGCCCCTTTTCCGTGCGAGTCCTTTGCCCTTGAATTCTGCTCAACACTCAGATGGCCAATGACATCCTCCACAGAGAATTCACGCCTCTGATGTTTCAGAGTGGTGGCAAAGTTCCTCCAGGAATTAGGGAGCTTAGCGATTATGCAGCCCGCGACAAACTTGCCCGGTAACTCGCACTTAAGAAGTTCAAGCTCCTTAACAATGCATATTATCTCATGAGCTTGCTCCAATACAGGACGGTTTTCAACCATCTTGTAATCGTGGAACTGCTCTATAATATACATCTCGCTTCCAGCATCGGCTGCCCCGAACTTAGATTCGAGCGCCTCCCACAAGTCCTTGGAGACATGCACATGTAAATATGTGTCGACCAGTTTATCTCCGATCACGCTAAGAACTGCTCCGAGAAACACAACGGTAGCCTCCTTGAACGCCTTCTCCTGTTCAGGAGCAATCGTTCCCGTGGAGACACCGGTGACCCAGAACACGTTCATAGCCGTGAGCCATAACGTGGTCTTAGTCTGCCAACGCTTAAAGTATGTACCGGTAAACTTATCCGGTTTCAGTGCAGCGGCAAAGCCACTTGCCGAAAAATTCCTACACATAATAGGTTTTTGGATTGTTGAGTAAATAGGCAATTTCTCGATTAAATTAATCCACGAGTAAATCACTAGCATGACATTGACACATATAATCGCATACTGATATTCAGTCAAACTAGCACATACTACGCTAATTGCAGAAAGATCTACGTATAACGCTAGCATGGCTAAAACAGAAAACAGTAGGAGCGGGATATACGAGTTATACCCTCCAGTAGGCCATGCAGAGGCCGCGGCTTTGGTGGCAGCAGCGGCGTCCTCGATGGCCTTTTTGTCAGCTTCAGCTTTCTCGGCGGCAGCACGTTCGGCGTCGGTGGACATGGTGGTGATGAAGGCGACGCGGACGTAGAGGAAGTAGACGATCGGAAGTGAGCAGTCGCGTAATCGCTGCCCAAAAACCTATTCGCCCCTCACCCCGTACAAGAACCAGAAAAGCGTGGTTTCGGAGACCTGCTCTCCCGTCGACCGTGTACGCGGCGGACGGGATGGAGTCACCGGCGGCAGCAGCAGCAAGGGAACCGGTAGGCGTGCGCGTGGAGCAGATGTGATCTGTTCGTGGCGGCTAGGGTTAGGAGACACCGCACACTTATATGGGCGCAGCCGCGTGGAGAGACGTGGGCTCGACCCACGTCCGAGTCCGTGACAGCCCATGATCCGACGTCTCAGATCATGGCCCAGCTGTCAGAGAACTCTCCGTTAGTGACTGGCAAAAATAAGCGCGTAGGTGTGAGCTCGGCTCCGCTCAATCCCGCAACCCGCGGCGCGTCGTGCGAGGCGGGCGGCGGAGGAGGAGTGCGCGAGGGCCTCTTCTCTTCTCAAGCTCCAATAGCATGTAGAAGAGAAACCCTTATAAGGAGGTCCAACTCCTCTTCCACTTCCAGGGTGGGACTAAACTTCCCACTACACCTAGTGCCATATAACCCACATGGACCCTTAGAGATTTTTCAGAAATTGCTATATGGGCCTAGAGCCCATCTCAAATTTCAGCAGAAACTGATGCGGGCAGCATGGACACGTGTAGTGCACGCAAGATATCGGTACTGAAATCTTCAGTGCTTAATTACTTCATCATTTATTTCTCGGGTACTCCTTTAACACGGTAAATATTTCCGGCATTATCTTAACTTGCTGTTTAATGCGTGATATTAAATACCGACCTGCAAAACAAGTACTGCCAGAAGAAAAGAACTTCAAATAGTGCCATCCAATCTACTTCCTCCATTCTAGTGGAATCTCTACAAAGACTTATATTTAGTAACGGAGGGAGTACTACTGTATTACTAAAAGCATAATACCAAGGGAAAAAAGTTGTGCTAGAGATTCGAAAAAGTAAGGCATCCAGCTCTTCATCCTGTGGATCTCGATGTTAAAGAAACATATCACAACTATTAGATCTCCGTAATCATAAAGATCTGCATATAGTGTACCTAAGCATGTGGTAACAAATATTATATCTATATAAATGTATATAAAAGGATCATAACTACCTCGTTTTGAAAAATGGATCTATGTAGTTACACCTAAAACATATCACAACCTTAAGATATACGTACCTATCTAAACAAATCATAACTCCTATATCTAAAAATTGTACCTAAATTGAGCATAATCATTCGTTTTTAATCATACCTAAAACATCACAATCAAAGATCTTTAGTCATGCTCATATTCTTTCTAAGCACATATCTATTTGCCAAACTTAGCTAACGTTAAATTGTTCAGCTTTCCTATCCAAACATTAGTTATACGGAATAGTATACTGGTTACATAGAACCGCAACCCATGTAATGCCACTTTAAGCAAAAAATCAGCTCACTGGCTTGAACTTTAGTTTCACGTATTGACCTAAAAGAACCATGTTTACGGATTTTAAGAAAATGGATTTTATTTACTAATAAATACCTATCTGATAAGCATTTATTGGTTTGTCAAAGAAATATTCCTGGCATTATCTTAACATGCTGCTTTAATGCATGGATTAAATACTGCCACGCAAAAAGAAACTTTAGATATTCCCATCCAATCTACTAGTACTAAACTCCTAATACAAAGAATTTTTTTGTGCTAGAGAATCTAAAGGGAAAGTAAGGCATCCGGCACTTCACCCTTGGATCGATATTAATTAAATCACAACTATTAGACCTTTGTAATCGTAAAGATCTACATAATGTACCTTTTTTTGCATGAGAATACATTTCTCATTCATAAAATGAAAAGACAAGTTACTAGCCACATAGACACCAACTTCACGAAAATGAAAAGATAATAGAATACTAGCCTCTGCACAAAGAACGATCAGTCATACGTAGGCACGCGGTAGGCAGACCAATGGCAGTAAGGAGGTGAGATTTAGGGCTTAAAACAATGGTAGGTATAGGATGGATAGTGTATATGTTTTGCACGATCTCACTCCTTATCCAAGCACCTCAGACCCCTCTGAATAATCCGGTTGTCTTATGACTCTACAGAAAACAAAAATGAAAACTCTTGAGTCTTCGGATAACAATGCCTTTTTTCCTTTTTAAAGGCCGGGGGGGGGGGGTTTCAACCATCTCCGTAAGATGATCCTCGAGAGACCAATGAACAGATAAACTTAGTAACTATCATTAGTCTCACTAACCACATTGTCATCACATTAAAATACCATCAGGGACTAAATGCACTTTTACTTGGCAGCAGCGCACATCGTCTGGGATCTGCCTCGGTCGAAGGAAGGTCGAAGCCGCCCGGTCCACCTCGATGGAGGGAATTCAGGAGATAGAACGAGGCAGATCCTATCAAACCATGTGTCCAAAACGTCACTCTGGGTATTTTTGGGCTTTTCAGCTCAACAGGGAAAATCCCCTGAAAGCCCTCACAAGCAGTGGTGGAGGTACCAAAATATTATTGGGCGGGCCAGATTGAAGAAAAGCACACAAGTTTAGCTTCCCAGACCCAGTTTCACCTTATTCAATGATTTGGCCTAAGGCTGGGTGGACCACCACCCACTTTTGTTTCAACTAAGCTCCATCCCTACTCCCAATCCCGTGTGTACCAAACAACACGAGAGCTATATCTCACTCTTTACGAGGCGGTAGCTCATCTCGTCTCGCCCCTGGCACCGCTAGCATGCCGACCATGTGTGTTCTGTGGTTTTTGTGGGAGCGGTTTTAGAAAGCTAATATGGACCGGTTTGGACTAGTTGAAATTTTCGCGTGTTCTTTTCTACGTGTTTTCTATATCGTTTTTTCCTTTCGATTTTCTCCTTTTTTGTGCTCATTTATTTTTTATTGTCTTCCTTTCCTTTTATTTTTTCCTTCATTTCTGAAATACACGCAAACATTTTTCAAATGCACATAGAACATTTTTCGTATACATGATGATCAGTTTTCACATACACATTGAGTATTTCCAATTATGGGTTGAACATTTTTCTCAAATACATGTTGAACATTTTTTGATACACGATGAATATTTTTAACACACATTGAACATTATGCATAAATGCCGTGAACATGTTTTTTGAACATGCAAAACATTTTTTAACTGTTATATTTTTTTTAAATGCCACAAACATTTTTTTGAATATTCAGAACTTTTTTTACTTACCCAAATATATATATTAACATTGTATAAACATTTTTTTATATGTAGAGAACATATTTTTGAAATTTGGGGGCATTTTTTGAATGGTATAATTTTTTTATTAATCATGCATATATTTATTTACATTGTATACTTTTATTTAAATTTCTGAAACAAAATTTGAAATGCCCGAACATTTTTTAAATGTCACAAATATTTTTTGGAACGCATGATATTTTTTGGTTGCGTGATGAAATATTGTGAGATTTTGAACCAATTATTTTTGTTTTTAAAATATTTCAAATATATAAACAAAAGTAAAAAAAAGAAGAAAAAATGAGAGGAAAAAACGAACGAAACGTAGCGGACCCACGCGACCCTATTGGGCCCGCCTCGCTTGAGGTACAGACGCGCGCTCAAGGCCTCAGGAGCCGCGCCGATGCGCGCCCCGGCCCGCGCAGATCCCAACAAATGATAAGCTTCAGGGAGCGAAGCATTCGAGGATAAGAGGAGGAAGAGCCGTTGAAGGACAAAGAAGAGATGACCATGTTGTCGCCGGCCTCCACCCACCTCCTCCGCTCCGGCTCCGCGCCTGCGGCACCCCTGCTGCCTCGCCGCGCCTCCCTGCAGCTCTCCTGCGTCGCCGGCGGAGCCGCGCCAAGGAGTAGGAGACGGAGCGGCCGCCTGGAGGTGGTCCGCGCGGCCACCGCGGAGGTGGCCGAGGCCGCCGGCGCCCCCGCCTACACCAGCGAATCCCTCATCCTCTACTTCAAGGCGGAGGGCACCATGGAGGAGAGGGCTGTTCCCAAGATCACCCAGGCTCTCGAGGTGCATTTACTGTGATTTTTTGCTGACTGGGATGGACGATGAACGTCGGCCGGTAAACCAACCGTCGATTGAGATGAACATGTGCGTGTGTGTTGTAGGGGATGGACGGCGTCACTGACCTGGAGGTGCTCATCGAAGAAGGCATCGGAAGTGTTGTGGTAAATTTGCCCCCCTCTGCTCCTACTTTTCATCGTCAATTGCTCCCAGTATTCAGTGTGCACGTATACATACATGCATTTCTTTTGCGTGGAATATATCTGTCTGCAGTCATACGCTCAAACCATTATCCCAATTTTGTAAACACATTAGATTCTGTGAAGTGCACTATCTGGAAAGTGCAAACGCAAGAATAGACTGCCTTGCAAGCAGAGAGGGCGTTATCGTCAGATAGTATCCTTTTAGTAGTTTAATTTTCGTACAGATTTTGTCAAAAGGAAAACCCACAAATGCTTAAATTTTCTTTTTGTCTGGCACTCAGTTATCTGAAAGAATCAACAAAGAAAGCAAAACACAATTAGCTACACAGAGATCTCTGCAAGCCAGTTCTGTAATCCTGCCTATATTGCTGACAGATTAACCATGGATACATGATCATGGGAGATGAAAGCAGCGCTATAGATTCTTATATCCATTACTTATAGAGTGATTTGTGGTCACAACACTTAACAAACAAAAACGCTGTTATGGACAATGTGGTGAGGACAAGGAAAGCTCCTTGCAGATTTGCAGTGGCTCTATGCTCAGGGCACCTGGAGAGCACAGCAAACAATTATCAGTTTGGTGACTATAACTTTTTTACCACATTGGAAAACAATGTGCAGGGACTAATTAATTTCTTAAACACTTATCTGGTTTTTCACTTAAGCATTTGCAGGGCAGATATGTCCTCGTGTTAGATAACTAGTAAAAATACCACTTAAGTTGAAACTTGAAAACCATTTGTTTTGAAAACCAGATAAAGATCGAAACTCCAAATGGTTAAGATGTACGTAGGGCCGTTTGCACTGCTTTGTTGACGAGCTTCTATTTTCACCAAGAAGTCAAATCTATTTTCAAGTTTTCTCAGACTTCTAAACTTGATTTTCCTTATAGTGTGAGGAAATGAAATACGGCATAACCTTTAGTTTCGTGAAACACCCAAGGCCTAGCATAAACTGCAGTGTTTTGTTAGCCCAAAAAGTACAAAAAAAAAGTGTTAAACTTAGTTGCCAGTAACAACCAAAACATTGCAGTTGTGGAACAATTAAGATGCATGTGCTCATGTTTAAGAGAGTCTCCTCTACTCTGTAATATCTGCTTTATGTGTACAACAGATAATTCATTCCATTTCAGCTTCAAGAGCCTCGATGGCTACAGAAGCGAATTTTATTTAAAGCTCTATCTATGTTCTAATCATGCCATTTTATTTCGTAACGCGATGCGATACACATTATCACCGTTGATGTATGCCTTTTTTTTCCAACCGGGTTGATGTATGTTTTTGCTGGAGCAACTGCAGTTAACGAAGGCGACAACAGTTCAAGCTACTGGGGTCGCCTCAAACCTAGTGGAAGCCATCCAGGGAGTTGGCTTCAAGCTGCAAACTCTTAGCCTCAGCTTCGAGGACTTTGACAAGGCGGATGCTGCTGCTGCTGCTGTCACAGGAGAAGGAGCAGACGTCCAAGCCAGCGAGTGAGCTAAACAACTTCGTGCCTGCGCTGAGTGCACACGATGTGCTCTGATCGTTGGGGTTCAATCTTTCTTCAGACATTTTTTTCTTTAGTTGTCATACACTCGCTTCTAGCAATTTTTCAAGCTGCACGTTTTACCTTCTGGCATGACTACGTACCCTATGTGGGCTTTTAGAAATGCTTCATCTTCCCATCAAAGAAAAAGAAAAAGAAATTCTGCGTCTTGGGAGTTTCCCGTTTCCTTCGCATTGGTGTGTGTTCTTGGCCCGTTCTATCTGAAGTAGGAGGACAAACCGTCTGGTCCGCCATATTACGCGCTGGTTGACCACGCTGCGTCAGCAAACTCACTCAATACGCTTCCCCAGAAAAGAAGAGGATGCCAACCTGGGCCGGTCTTGTAGGAACCCAGTAGATATCACGCCTTGTGAATTCTGCTGCTCCCTTGGATCCATATTAATTAACGCTACTTTAGTACAACTTTATTAGAGCATCTTTAATAAAAGATGTAAAATAGCACGAGACCACTTTTTAATGATGTATATTTTACTTCAGTCATAATTTGATGATGTAAAATACATCATCTATTGAAGATACTCTTAATATGAACCCGAGGGAGTAATATCTTTGTTCATTTAGTTGAATTTAAAAGGATCGAAGGATACCCTCAAGGTTTCATTTACATGCCTAATCATCACAAAAAAATTGTAGAACTAGACTAACCCAAGGATAGACACATCAAACACTCTCTGAGATTCGCACACACATCTAATGGGTCGAAATTTGACCCAGCGTGAATTGAAAATCAGTCGACTAGAACGGTTGGGAAGTTTTTTTAGAGAGGTTCCCTTAATGCATCTCCAATCGGAGTGGGCAAATTTGATTCCCGGAGCGCCTGTCACCCCTTATACCCCCTCCCCTTCCATTTTCAAAACCTCAAACCCATGCAAACACACGCCGTTGACCACTGAATGATGCGAATACACGTAACGGTGAATATAACACACAAATAAAACTTATTTTCAGCGTGGATTCACATATGTTCCACAAGATCATTGAGTAGTTGCACGTGCATCTGTGTATCTTGAAATTGTCGATGCATCTCAAAGTTCACAACATGCTCTGCATCTTGTTCCAGGAGGCGGGCATGCACTTCGCCTTCTCAAAATCATGTGTGTGGGCTGCCACTTTCTCCCTCATCCTCCACAATCATGATGTGCAAGATTACAGAACATGTCATCACCTGCCGCAATGTCTCTGGATCCCACATCACTACACCTCCACGAACAATACCCCAACAAGCTTGGAGCACTTCAAATGGCATTTCCACATCCTCCCTCCCAACTTCTTGCATTTTTGCAAAGAGGCATCGTTTTTTTATCTTGGGAATTGGGTATAGTCTTCACAAACGTCGCCCACTGAGGATAGAAACCATTGACAAGGTGGTACCCCCATGTTATAGTCATACACGTTGATGGTGTAGTTGCACGCAGGAGCATCACCAATGCAAGGTCTCTTGAGCAGCGGAGATTCAAGAAGCACATTGATGTCGTTGTGAGAACATAGCATGCCAAAGAAAGCATGATAAATTCACAAGTTCTTTGACGCCACTACTTCAAGTATGACGGTGACCTCTTTGGTTTTCTCTTGGTACTGCCCGTGCAAACTGGTCTGACAATTTTTCCATCGCCAATACACACAATAGATTGAACTAAACATACCTAAAAGACCTCTTGCTACTCCAAATGTTAATAACGTTTATGTGTCCTTGATATTTGGTTCTTTTGAGTACTCTGTGTAGGTAAATTGCTCCATGGCCTCAATGCATGTGCTCTTCACAGTCGAACGTGCTCATCAACAACATTTATGGCTTTACCTTATGCAATATCCTCATAGTAGTCGTTCATTTCTGCAACTGAGAGAATGACAGTTGTCCGCAACAATCCTTCCTTGGTGTGAAGTAATGATCATATGCCTTCACCCCATTCACTATGGGCAAGAATAAATGAGTGCTCATCTCGAAGCGGCGCCCAAAAAAACCCTCAAAAAACATACCGGGTTGGGTTTGAAGTTATGCGCCACTTATCATATCCCTAGAAACAACGGTCTTGCTCTTTGGTCGAACCCTTGAAGTTGCAAACATGTTCCTCTTACTTCTCCATTTCTTCCTGGATGCACCATCATCATGTCAACATCTTCGTCAGCATCGATGGTTGAATTGAAAGAACCAATGAACCGTCTAAATATGTACTCATCAAGCTCTTTGTAACCAAAATCATCATCCGACAAATCCATCACTTGCCTACAAATAAGTAAAGAATATCAAAAATAGCTTAGACATTTCTTCGAACACATGGCAGGCAAGGTGTATATCCGGCGGAGTAGGGCGTACTAGTGCGACATTCGGGGTGGCTACCGTGTTTGAGGCGGCAATGACAGTCGTGAGGGGTTTGGGGCCCCTGGTGACGGCATCGCAGGATGGGGACATCGGCGAATCTAGGGTTGGAACGACACCAGAGCTAGGCAAGGGGCAATGCGAACAAGGAAGAAGAGTGGAAGAGGGCAGGGCAGAGGAGGTTTGGGGAAATTTAGAGAGATCTGGGGTGGATCCGACGTAATTGGCGTGGCACGTCCATACGAGCCTAAATCCACCCCACATATGAACTGGGTTTGAGAGATCTCGAACAACCCAGGTGATGACTCACAACTATAGAGGATCTATCGTAGTCCTTTCGATAAGTAAGAGTGTCGAACCCAACGAGGAGCAGAAGGAAATGATAAGCGGTTTTCAGCAAGGTATTCTCTGCAAGCATTGAAATTATAGGTAACAGATAGTTTTGTGATAAGATAATTTGTAACGAGCAACAAGTAACAAAACTGAAAAAAGTGCAGCAAGGTGGCCCAATCCTTTTTGTAGCAAAGGACAAGCCTGGACAAACTCTTATATAAAGAAAAGCGCTCCCGAGGACACATGGGAATTATCGTCAAGCTAGTTTTCATCACGTTCATATGATTCACGTTCGGTACTTTGATAATTTGATATGTGGGTGGACCGGTGCTTGGGTGCTGCCCTTACTTGGACAAGCATCCCACTTATGATTAACCCCTATTGCAAGCATCTGCAACTACAAAAGAAGTATTAAGGTAAACCTAACCATAGCATGAAACATATAGATCCAAATCAGCCCCTTACGAAGCAACGCATAAACTAGGGTTTAAGCTTCTGTCACTCTAGCAACCCATCATCTACTTATTACTTCCCAATGCCTTCCTCTAGGCCCAAATAATGGTGAAGTGTCATGTAGTCGACGTTCACATAACACCACTAGAGGAGAGACAACATACATCTCATCAAAATATCGAACGAATACCAAATTCACATGACTACTAATAGCAAGACTTCTCCCATGTCCTCAGGAACAAACGTAACTACTCACAAAGCATATTCATGTTCATAATCAGAGGAGTATTAATATGCGTACAGGATCTGAACATATGATCTTCCACCAAATAAACCAACTAGCATCAACTACAAGGAGTAATCAACACTACTAGCAACCTACAGGTACCAATCCCAGACTTAGAGACAAGAATTGGATACAAGAGATGAACTAGGGTTTGAGAGGAGATGGTGCTGGTGAAGATGTTGATGGAGATTGGCCCCTTCCCGATGAGAGGAGCGTTGATGATGACGATGGCAATGATTTCCCCCTCCCGGAGGGAAGTGTCCCCGGCAGAATAGCTCTGCCGGAGCCCTAGATTGGTTCCACCAAGGTTCCGCCTCGTGGCGGCGGAGTCTCGTCCCGAAAGCTTGCTTATGATTTTTCTTCGGACGAAAGACTTCATATAGCAGAAGGTGGGCACCGGAGGGCCCACAGGGGGCCCACAAGGCAGGGGGCGCGCCCAGGGGGTAGGGCGCGCCCCCACCCTCGTGGCCAGGGTGTGGGCCCCCTCTGGTATTTCTTCCGCTCAGTATTTTTTATTATTTCCAAAACAACTTTCGTGGAGTTTCAGGACTTTTGGAGTTGTGCAGAATAGGTCTCTAATATTTGCTCCTTTTCCAGCCCAGAATTCCAGCTGCCGGCATTCTCCCTTCTTATGTAAACCTTGTAAAATAAGAGAGAATAGGCATAAGTATTGTGACATAATGTGTAGTAACAGCCCATAATGCAATAAATATCGATATAAAAGCATGATGCAAAATGGACGTATCAACTCCCCCAAGCTTAGACCTCGCTTGTCCTCAAGCGGAAGCCGATAACGATAAATATGTCCACATGTTTAGAGGTAGAGGTGTCGATAAAATAAAATACGGACATGAGAGCATCATGATCAATCTTATAACAGTAACATATATGGATATTGTCATATGATTTCTTATGCTCAAGTAATAATCTATTCACAATGCAAAGTATGAATCAGAAACTTTATTGAGAACTAACAAACTATCATCTCAGTCATTGAGGCAATTGCAATTTATCATAACATCAGAAAGAGTCTATGTCAGAGCTTTTTAGCAAGTCCACATACTCAACTATCATTTAGTCTTTCACAATTGCTAACACTCACGCAATAATTGTGGTTACGGAGTTTTAATCGGACACAGAGAAAGATAGGGGCTTATAGTTTCGCCTCCCAACCTTTTACCTCAAGGGTAATGTCAACAATAATAGTTCATCCTAACTTACATCCAATTAGATATATGTATCAGGATCTTTCCAACACACTGTGCTTGCCAAAGGATAAAATGTAAAAAGGAAAGGTGAAGATCACCATGACTCTTGCGTAAGGTAGAAGATAGAAGTAAAAGATAGGCCCTTCGCAGAGGGAAGCAGAGGTTGCCATGCGCTTTCAGGGTTGGATGCACAAAATCTTAATGCGAAAGAACGTCACTTTATATTGCCACTTGTGATATGGACCTTTATTATGCAGTCTGTCGCTTTTATTTCTTCCACATCACAAGATCGTATAAAGCTTATTTCCTCCACACCAATCAATCATACATATTTAGAGAGCAATTTTTATTGCTTGCACCGATGACAACTTACTTGAAGGATCTTACTCAATCCATTGGTAGATATGGTGGACTCTCATGGGAAAACTGTGTTTAAGGGTTTTTGGAAGCACAAATAGTATCTCTACTTGGTGCAAAGAATTTGGCTAGCATGAGGGGGAAAGGAAAACTCAACATGTTGGATGATCCATGACAATATACTTTATCTCAAATATAAGAAAACATAACCCATTATGTTGTCTTCCTTGTCCAACATCAACTCTTTAGCATGTCATATTTTAATGAGTGCTCCCAATCATCAAAGATGTCTAAGATAGTATATTTATATGTGAAACCTCTCTTTCTTTATTACTTCCTATTAATTGCAACGATGACCAAAGCTATGTTTGTCAACTCTCAACAATTTTTAATCATCATACTCTTTCTATGTGAAGTCATTTCTCTCCATAAGATCAATATGATCTATTTGTTTCTTTTTATTCTTTTATCTTTTCTTTTATTCACTCAAGATCATAGCAAGATAATCAAGCCCTTGACTCAACACTAATCTTTATTATATAGCTCACGGACTCGATTACAAAGAGGGATCGTAAAGCAAAACTCAAAATTAAATCATACTAAAATTTTATTCTACTAGATCAAGATATTACTAATAAGGATCAAACTAAGAAAAACGGTAAAGATAGGAGATGTGGTGGTGATACGATACCGGGGCACCTCCCCCAAGCTTGGCAGTTGCCAAGGGGAGTGCCCATACCCATATGGTTATGTCTCCTTTGTTGGTGAAGAAGATGGTGATGATGGAGTTGTTGATGATGACAGTTGTGTCTTTAGCTTCTTCATACTGTAATTGAGAAGGGCAATTTCCTCCTTTAAATCATCGACCTCCGATTCCAGCTTCAAGATCTTATCACATAAATCTCCTTTGCTTTTCTGCCGAAAACGAGAAGGAATAGATCGGTTGTTAGATAGTTTAGCCCTCTTAGGGAGACTAGATTTCTTGAACTTCACGTGCATATCCCCAGGTTGAGGTAGAGGGACATCCTCCTCCTCCAAACTTGAATCATTGATCCTCATAAAATGAGCATCCTCCTCCTCATCCGTAGTTCGACCACAAGGAGATAGATCCCCATAGGTCTTTGGGTCAGCAATGAGGTGTGAGACATAGCTCTCTCCGTCGGAATCCTGAGATGACATCTTGCTCCAAATCTGCTACAGAAACAGCTCGAAACAAGAACAAAGGACAATTGTGTGGTACATGAGTCAAAACCTTCGGGAGATTATATAATGAATTTTTACCGACCAAAATACGTATCGTGAAAGAAAACGGAGTCCGGAGAGCACACGAGGTGCCCACGAGGCAGGGGGCGCGCCCTCCACCCTCGTGGAGGCCTCGTGTCCTTCCCGGACTGCTTCTTATTTTTCTATTTTTCTAAATATTCCAAAACGGAGAAAAATCGCCATTAGAACTGTTTTGGAGTCGGTTTACTTACCGTACCACATACCTATTCCTTTTCGGAGTCTGAAACGTTCCGGAAAGTGTCCCTTATGTATTCCTCCGGGGTTACGGTTTCAATAACATTGGTTTCAACATTTATAGGATTACCTAAGATATAATGTTTAATTCTTTGACCGTTCACCACCTTCGGATTTGTGCCTTCAAAGTTGTTGATTTTTATGGCACCGGAACGATAGACCTCCTCGATAACGTAAGGACCTTCCCATTTAGAGAGAAGTTTTCCTGCAAAAAATCTTAAACGAGAGTTGTATAATAATACATAATCACCTACATTAAACTCACGCTTTTGTATTCTTTTGTCATGCCATCTTTTAACTTTTTCTTTAAACAATTTGGCATTCTCATAGGCTTGGGTTCTCCATTCATCAAGTGAGCTAATGTCAAATAACCTCTTCTCACCGGCAAGTTTGAAATCATAGTTGAGCTCTTTAATGGCCCAATATGCCTTATGTTCTAGTTCGAGAGGTAAGTGACATGCTTTTCCATAAAACATTTTATACGGAGACATACCCATAGGATTTTTATATGCAGTTCTATAGGCCCATAATGCATCATCCAGTTTCTTGGACCAATTCTTTCTAGATCTATTAACAGTCTTTTGCAAAATTAATTTGAGCTCTCTATTGCTCAATTCTACTTGACCACTAGACTGCGGGTGATAAGGAGATGCAATTCTATGATTAACATCATACTTAGCAAGCATTTTACAAAAAGCACCATGAATAAAATGTGAACCACCATCAGTCATTAAATATCTAGGGACTCCAAACCTCGGAAAAATAACTTCTTTAAGCATCTTAATAGAAGTGTTATGATCAGCACTACTAGTTGGAATAGCTTCTACCCACTTAGTAACATAATCAACAGCAACTAAAATATGTGTATATCCATTAGAAGCAGGAAACGGTCCCATATAATCAAAGCCCCAAACATCAAATGGTTCAGTAACAAGTGAATAATTCATAGGCATTTCTTGACGTCTGCTAATATTACCAATTCTTTGACATTCATCACAAGATAAGACAAACTTATGGGCATCCTTGAAGAGAGTAGGCCAATAAAAACCGGATTGCAATACCTTATGTGCAGTTCTATCTCCAGCGTGGTGTCCTCCATAAGCCTCGGAGTGACACTTGCGTAGGATCTGTTCCTGTTCATGCTCAGGTACACAACGTCTAATAACACCATCTACTCCTTTATAAAGATGTGGGTCATCCCAGAAGTAATGTCTTAAATCATAGAAAAACTTTTTCTTTTGCTGGTATGTGAAACTAGGTGGTATAAACTTAGCAACAATGTAATTATCATAATCAGCATACCATGGAGCAGTATGGGAAGCATTTACGACATTTAGTTGTTCATGAGGAAAGCTATCATCAATAGGTAGTGGGTCATCAAGAACATTTTCTAACCTAGACAAGTTGTCTGCAACGGGGTTCTCAGCTCCCTTTCTATCAATAATATGCAAATGAAATTCTTGTAGCAAGAGAACCCATCTAATAAGTCTAGGTTTAGCATCTTTCTTTTCCATACGATATTTAATAGCAACATGATCCGTGTGAATAGTTACTTTAGAATCAACAATATAAGGTCTGAACTTATCACAAGCAAATACAACTGCTAAGACTTCTTTTTCAGTAGTAGCATAATTTCTCTGAGCATTGTCTAGAGTTTTACTAGCATATTGAATAACATTTAATTTCTTACCAACTCTTTGCCCTAGAACATCACTTACAGCACAATCACTAGCATCACACATAATTTCAAAGGGTAAATTCCAATCAGGTGGCTGAACAATAGGTGCAGAAATCAATGCTTTCTTAAGTATTTCAAATGCTTCTACACAATCATCATCAAAGACAAATGGTATATCTTTTTGTAATAAATTAGTCAAAGGCCGAGAAATTTTTGAGAAGTCCTTAATGAACCTCCTATAAAACCCGGCATGACCAAGAAAGCTTCTTATACCTTTGATGTCCTTGGGACATGGCATCTTTTCAATAGCATCAACTTTAGCTTTATCAACTTCAATACCTCTTTCAGAAATTTTATGCCCCAAGACAATACCTTCATTAACCATAAAGTGGCACTTTTCCCAATCCAAGACAAGATTAGTTTCTTCACATCTCTGCAAAACTCGATCAAGGTTGCTCAAGCAATCATCAAAAGAGGATCCATAAACGGAGAAATCGTCCATGAAAACCTCACAAATCTTTTCACAATAGTCAGAGAATATAGCCATCATGCATCTTTGAAAGGTAGCAGGTGCATTACATAAACCAAAAGGCATACGTCTATAAGCAAAAGTACCAAAAGGACAAGTAAAAGTGGTCTTAGCTTGATCATCAGCTGACACACGTATTTGAGAGAAACCAGAATAACCATCTAGAAAGCAAAAATGTGTATGTTTGGATAATCTTTCTAGCATTTGATCAATAAAAGGTAAGGGGTAATGATATTTTTTAGTAGCTTTATTTAATTTGTGAAAATCAATTACCATCCTATAACCTGTAATAATTCTTTGCATAATCAATTCATCTTTATCATTAGGAACGACAGTAATACCTCCTTTCTTAGGGACACAATGGACAGGACTTACCCACTGACTATCAGCGACGGGATAAATTATACCTGCCTCAAGGAGCTTTAGTATTTCCTTTCTTACCACTTCTTTCATCTTAGGATTCAGCCGTCGTTGATGATAATTAACTGGTTTGGCATATTTCTCCAAATTTATTTTGTGTTGACATAGAGTGGGACTAATGCCCTTAAGATCATCGAGAGTATATCCAATAGCAGCACGGTGCTTCTTTAGAGTTTTCAATAATTTTTCTTCCTCCTTTTATGAAAGGTTAGCACTAATAATAACAGGATATATCTTCTTTTCATCAAGATAAGCATATTTAAGGGTATCAGGCAATGGTTTAAGCTCAAACACGGGATCACCCTTGGGTGGAGGAGGATCCCCTAGGATTTCAACAGGAAAATTGTGTTTCAGAATAGATCCCTGTTTAAAAAACACTTCATCTATTTCCCTTCTTTCATTCATAAACATATCATTTTCATGGTCTAGCAAATATTATTCTAAAGGATCGCTAGGAGGTACGGCAATAGAAGCAAGACCAATAATTTCATCTTTACTAGGTAGTTCCTCTTCACGGTGTTGTCTACGAAATTTAGAGAAGTTGAACTCATGAGACATATCACCTAAACCAATAGTAACAACATCCTTTTCGTAGTCTATCCTAGCATTAACAGTGTTTAAGAAGGGTCTACCAAATATAATGGGACAAAAGCTATCTTGTGGGGAACCAAGAACAAGAAAATCAGCAAGATATTTAGTTTTCCCACACAAGACTTCAACATCTCTAACAATCCCAATTGGTGAAATAGTATCTCTATTGGCAAGTTTAATTGTGACATCAATATCTTCTAACTCAGCAGGTGCAATATCATGCATAATTTCTTTGTATAAGTCAATAGGTATTGCACTAGCACTAGCACCCATACACATAAGCCATGATAACAATGATCTCCTATTTTAACAGAAATAACAGGCATGCCTACCACAGGTCTATGTTTATCTTTAGCACAAGGTTTAGCAATTCTAGCAGTTTCATCACGGAAATAAATAACATGCCCATCAATATTATCAGCCAAGAGATCTTTAACAATAGCAATATTAGGTTCAACTTTAACTTGCTCAGGAGGTGTATAAGTTCTAATATTGCTTTTATGAACCACAGTTGAAGCTTTAGCATGATCCTTCATTCTAACAGGGAAAGGTGGTTTCTCAACATAGGCAGTAGGAACAATAGGATCATTATAAGTGATAGTTTTTTCTTCGACTTTAATAGGTGCAGCTACTTTTACTTCTATGGGAGGATGATATTTAAACCACTTCTCCTTAGGGAGATCAACATGAGTAGCAAAAGATTCACAGAAAGAAGCTACTATCTTAGAGTCAAGTCCATATTTAGTGCTAAATTTACGGGAAACATCGGTATCCATAAAAGATTTAACACAATCAAACTTAGGTGTCATACCTGACTCCTTACCTTTGTCGAGATCCCAATCTTCAGAGTTGCGTTTAATTCTTTCCAATAAATACCATTTGAATTCAATAGTCTTCATCATAAAAGAGCCAGCACAAGAAGTATCGAGCATGGTGCGATTGTTATCAGAAAGCCGATCATAAAAATTTTGAATAATCATTTCTCTTGAGAGCTCATGATTGGGACATGAATATAACATTGATTTAAGCCTCCCCAAAGCTTGAGCGATGCTTTCTCCTTCGCGAGGCCAAAAAAATATATATAATTACGATCACGATGAACAAGATGCATAGGATAAAACTTCTGATGAAATTCCAATTTCAGTCGTTTGTAGTTCCATGATCCCATATCATCACATAGCCTATACCATGTCAATGCATCTCCCTTCAAAGATAAAGGGAAGACCTTCTTCTTAATAACATCATCGGGCATACCTGCAAGCTTAAATAATCCACAAACCTCATCCACATAGATTAGGTGCTCATCAGGATGTAATGTTCCATCTCCTGCAAAAGGATTAGCTAGCAGTTTTTCTACACCCGAAGGAATATCAAAGTAGGCATTTTCATTTTCAGTAGGTTCAGTAGGTTGAGGAGCAACTCTTTGCTCTACTGGTCGAGGTGAAGATACCCCGAACAAGCCCATCAGAGGATTACTTTCCATAGTAACAAGTGACAGTAAATTTCAGCACACTATATAAATTTTTCCTTACCAAATTCCACTTACCAAAGGCGCTTCACTCCTCGGCAACGGAGCCAGAAAAGAGTCTTGATGACCCACAAGTATAGGGTATCTATCATAGTCCTTTCGATAAGTAAGAGTGTCGAACCC
The DNA here is from genome assembly GCF_002575655.3 of Aegilops tauschii subsp. strangulata. Classification (NCBI taxonomy): domain Eukaryota; kingdom Viridiplantae; phylum Streptophyta; class Magnoliopsida; order Poales; family Poaceae; genus Aegilops; species Aegilops tauschii. The sequence continues at coordinate 363,687,683 of NC_053035.3, read as the reverse complement.
AACGAGGAGCAGAAGGAAATGATAAGCGGTTTTCAGCAAGGTATTCTCTGCAAGCACTGAAATTATAGGTAACAGATAGTTTTGTGATAAGATAATTTGTAACGAGCAACAAGCAACAAAAGTAAATAAAGTGCAGCAAGGTGGCCCAATCCTTTTTGTAGCAAAGGACAAGCCTGGACAAACTCTTATATAAAGAAAAGCGCTCCCGAGGACACATGGGAATTATCGTCAAGCTAGTTTTCATCACGTTCATATGATTCGCGTTTGGTACTTTGATAATTTGATATGTGGGTGGACCGGTGCTTGGGTGCTGCCCTTACTTGGACAAGCATCCCACTTATGATTAACTCCTATTGCAAGCATCCGCAACTACAAAAGAAGTATTAAGGTAAACCTAACCATAGCATGAAACATATAGATCCAAATCAGCCCCTTATGAAGCAACGCATAAACTAGGGTTTAAGCTTCTGTCACTCTAGCAACCCATCATCTACTTATTACTTCCCAATGTCTTCCTATAGGCCCAAATAATGGTGAAGTGTCATGTAGTCGACGTTCACATAACACCACTAGAGGAGAGACAACATACATCTCATCAAAATATCGAACGAATACCAAATTCACATGACTACTAATAGCAAGACTTCTCCCATGTCCTCAGGAACAAACGTAACTACTCACAAAGCATATTCATGTTCATAATCAGATGAGTATTAATATGCATATAGGATCTGAACATATGATCTTCCACCAAATAAACCAACTAGCATCAACTACAAGGAGTAATCAACACTACTAGCAACCTACAGGTACCAATCCCAGACTTAGAGACAAGAATTGGATACAAGAGATGAACTAGGGTTTGAGAGGAGATGGTGCTGGTGAAGATGTTGATGGAGATTGGCCCCCTCCCGATGAGAGGAGCGTTGGTGATGACGATGGCGATGATTTCCCCCTCCCGGAGGGAAGTGTCCCCGGCGGAACAGCTCTGCCGGAGCCCTAGATTGGTTCCGCCAAGGTTCCGCCTCGTGGCGGCGGAGTCTCGTCCCGAAAGCTTGCTTATGATTTTTCTTCGGATGAAAGACTTCATACAGCAGAAGATGGGCACCGGAGGGCCAACAGGGGGCCCACGAGGCAGGGGCGCGCCGAGGGAGGTAGGGCGCGCCCCCACCCTCGTGGCCAGGGTGTGGGCCCCTTCTGGTATTTCTTCTGCTCAGTATTTTTTATTATTTCAAAAAACAATTTTCGTGGAGTTTCAGGACTTTTGGAGTTGTGTCAGGACTTTTGGAGTTGTGCAGAATAGGTCTCTAATATTTGCTCCTTTTCCAGCCCAGAATTCCAGCTGCCGGCATTCTCCCTCCTTATGTAAACCTTGTAAAATAAGAGAGAATAGGCATAAGTATTGTGACATAATGTGTAGTAACAGCCCATAATGCAATAAATATCGATATAAAAGCATGATGCAAAATGGACGTATCACCAGGCATACGGACCGTTGAGAGCCCAGTTGCAATGGCGGAGCTATGTTGAGGCCGGGGGAGGGGGGACATTGCCTCCCAGCCTTGGGATTTTTTCTGAAGAATTTATTTATGTAGCCGCATAGATTGAAGAAAATATAGACTTTTACCCCTCCAATAGCTAATATTTTTTCATTAGTCTCCCCAGTCATCCCAAGCTAGCTCTGCCACTGCCCGATTGAGTGGCGTTTTATGACAAAGAAGATCTGCCATGATGATACGCCCGAACATATGGGGCAAAGTAGGGGGTCCAGTTGAAGATTCTCGTATCTCGTATTATCCCGTGTAGAGAAGCGCTGGCTCTAGCTAATGATCTCTCTATCGCGAGTGAATAGCAAAAAACTACCACAGTACGGGCTATCGTTGCAAAAAACTACCGTTTTTTTTAATTTTTCACAAAACTACTAGAAAAGTGGTGGGCTGTTCAAAAAAACCCTAGTGGCCGAACGGTTACAGTTTAAGTGTGTTTATGACACGTGGGGCCCGCCCGTCGGGTTTCTGTCGGCCATAGGCTGACGACGCGCGGGTGGACGGCTGTTAGGGCGTGCTGTCCCGACCAAGTCAAGACGACCGCGCCGTGTCCTCTGTTCCCCCCTCTCTCTCACTCCGTCTCCCTCTCCGACCTAGGCGATGGCGTCGGCGGCGGGGTAACCAGTCGACGACGACCACTTGACGGGTGGAGGTGGAACGGGGGATGGAGGCGGAGAGTACTCGGAGGTTGATAACTGGCTGGGGAGCGGTAGCTTCGCAACCCAGCCGGCGGCGGTGCCGCCACCGTAGCAGACACCACAGGCTTCACCGCCATCGCAGGCTGCGATGCCACAGGCTGCACCGTCGTCGCCTGAGAATCGCTAGTTCTCGCTTGAGTACAGAGCGGCAAGGTTTCTTGCTGGCGCTGTGCAGGCGGATCCGACCAACACCCACCACTGGGCCTCTGCATTTGGAGGGCTGGAGTAAGATTTTTTTCTTCTGTTCATCAGCTCCTTCAACACACTCTGCATTCGTGCTAGTTTGAGTACTCTGCTAGTTTAGTTCAAAGTTCAGGCAATCTTTAGTTAGGTTTTTAACCAAACCCTAGGTTAATGCAGCTGTGATTCATCTTAGAACATGCACTGGTTCAGAGTAGTTAGTTGGATGCACCAGTTGCATTTTGAAGTGAAGGATTAGTTGGATGTGGTAGAAATGCATGGTGGATTCATAGAAGCATTTTTTGGATTCAGATTCCTTACTGTACTTTTTAGTTAGTGTTAACTGAATTGTGTAGCAAAAAACACTTATTTAGGCCTTTGAAATAACATATTATGTAATGCAGGTTGGATGATGAAATTTGGGAGGTGAGGCTGCATTTCCAGGGTAGAGATAACATGGAAAGGAGATTTTCTGTTTTAGACATCACTTTTCTCAACTTGATAGCACTTACCGAAATTGAAGGCTATGGGTCAGATGACTACATGTATTGGGTAAAGAAGAAGGAATTGGACAGGAAGGTTTATTGCTTCTGGACAGTCAAGATGCAGTTGAAGAAATGTTAGATCACTCTGATTTCACAGTGCTGAATATTATTGTGGCCAAGGCAAATGAAGATAGAGATGTTGAATTTAACATGGGTCACAATGTTTGTGAAGAACAAGTTCCAATAGGCTGCCCATTGGGGGTCCTGATTTTATATTAAGCCTATCACAAGATGGAGTGGTTCACCCTCTTGAAGTTAATGTGAACACACAACAGAGCTGCAACTTGAACATTACAGATGCTCCTGGTGGTGATGATGGACAAGCTGGTGGTGAGGATGGATCTGATGGTGTACCAGATGATGATATTGACAAATCATCCTCAGACTTTGAGATTGATAGGGGTGACTATAGAGGGATAAAGATGTCTTACAAGGCTTGGAAGAGAGGTGAAGAAAATATTGTAAATGAAGAAGAAACAAATGATGCAGAAGACATACCACACTCTGAAGGTGACAGTGATGTTTCAGAGTTTTGGCAGGAGGAGAAAGAGGCTGACAGTGGAGAGGAGAGAGTTGTGGCAAAAGGCATGCCTGAGAAACTGAAGCCTGTTAGAAGAGCAGCAGTAAATCCAAGTCCTACTTCTAGAGCTCATAGTCAGCCAGAGATCCCCAAGCTTCAAGATTTTGTACCTGAAACTGATGAATATTGCTTCCCTGGTGATGTGGGCATTTCTGACTCAGATGGAGAGGCTCCAAGACTACCTTCTGGAAGGAAGAGAAGATTGAAGAAGAAGAAAGAGAGGAAATGGTATGACCCAAATCTACTAGATGAACATGAGCAGTTGTGCAAGGACCTTTGCTTCACCAATGTGTATGACTTTAGAAAGGCTTTGAGAAATTTTCATGTTAGGACTTTGAGAAACTTTCAGTACCATAGGAATGAACCAACAAGGATTATTGTTTGGTGCCCACAGAGGAAGAATGGCTGTGAATTTTTCATGACTGCCTCCAAAGTAGCCCATGATACATTCACAATCAAGAAGATTCACTTGGATCATAGTTGTGGAGCTTGCGAAGAGAGTACCAAGGTGACTACAGAGTGGGTTGCAGAAGCTGTGGAGGACACGGTTAGATCAAATGTAAAGGCTGATGTAGAGACAGTTCTGAAACATACTAAGTAGAAGTTTGGGGTGCATGTACCTAGGAGTTTGGCATATAGGGCAAGACTGATGGATGTTGATGTTGTGCAAGGTGACCATAGAAAGCAGTATCTCAGGTTGATCGAGGGACTGCCTACAATGCGTGCTTGACACAAACCCTGGAAGCAGGTGAAGGAAATATGCCCTAGAGGCAATAATAAAGTTATTATTTATTTCCTTATTTCATGATAAATGTTATTATTCATTACATGTGTTCTTCAGGATGGCCTAATGAGGCCATTTTAGGGTTGGTCGACAACTTGCCCCCCTGGATGGCCTACTTGAATCTAGGGGGCAAGTTGTCGACCAACCCTAAAATGGCCTAATTAGGCCATCCAGGGGGGCAAGTTGTCGACCAACCCTAAAATGGCCTCATTAGGCCATCTAGGGGGGCTTGTTGTCGACCAACCCTAAAATAGCCTAATTAGGCCATCTAGGGGGGCTTGTTGTCGACCAACCCTAAAATGGCCTAATTAGGCCATCTAGGGGGAAGTTGTCGACCAACCCTAAAATGACCTAATTAGGCCATCTAGGGGGCAAGTTGTTGACCAACCCTAAAATGGCCTCATTAGGCCATCTAGGGGCAACTTGTCAACCAACCCTAAAATAGCCTAATTAGGCCATCTTTGGGGGGCAAGTTGTTGACCAACCCTAAAATGTCCTACTTAGGCCATCTATGGGGCAACTTGTCGACCAACCCTAAAATGGCCTAATTAGGCCATCTTGGGGGGCAAATTGTCGACCAACCCTAAAATGACCTAATTAGGCCATCTAGGGGGGAAGTTGTCGACCAACCCCAAAATGGCCTCATTAGGCCATCTAGGGGGCTTGTTGTCGACCAACCATAAAATGGCCTCATTAGGCCATCTAGGGGCAACTTGTCGACCACATATAAATCATCCATCCACATAAAAATGCTTTCATTCATAAAACAAGATAGATCATTCATGAATTCATTCATACATACAAATAAGCCATCCTTTCATTCAAACACATAATACTAGATAGATCATTCATACATAGACATAAGCCATCTTTTCATTCAAACACATAATACTAAATAGATCATTCATACATAGATCAGTACATATAGATAGATCCTTCAATACATATATATCAGTTCAGTACATACAGATAGATCCTTCAACACATCAAGGAATGATTCATACATAGATCTAGGATTAATATAACATAACCAGAGCACTCCTCATGGGTACAGAATGCTGGTCCACCTCTGCCTAGTTACTTGAAATGGATGAAAGTTGGCCCTCCTTCTTGCCCAGTAGATGATATCATCATCTCTAGGGTTAGAGCCATTGGGGAATGCCTCCGGGAACTGCTCCTTGTCCTTGCGGTTGCGAGCTTCCAAGATCTTCTTAGCCAGACGGCGGTGATACTCAAGCCTGTACCTTGTTGCCGCCGCTGGCCTTCTCCCCCCTATGCTCTACTGCTCTTCTTCTCTCTCTTTGCATCTCTCCGATGGCCACCTCCTCTTCTGCATGTACAACCTATCCAGGGTCCATGCCCACTGAGCTACGGATCTAGGGATTTCTCTGGCGGCTGTGGGGAGGAGAAGGTAGGGGTTTGGGTTACAATAGGGTTTCTGGCTTAGGGTGGTATTTATAGATGGACACTGGGTGCTGGTAGGCAGGCTGCAAGTTTGGATAACAGCCCAGTTCCAGGCCCACATTGGATAAGTGAGACATTTAGCCACACTGTCAAATAAAATAGCAGAGCACTACAACACTTATTCACTGCAATAAAACAACTAGAACTAATAAAACAGTTCTTCACTGCATTATTAAGATAGGTTCTGAACACTGCATCATTTAACATAACTTAAACATTGGCACCTCCCTTCACTCCAGTTACCATAACTTATGCAGTTCATATAGTGCTGCACAAACTATACAACTACCACCATCAACTTGCATGGCCTGTTACATATAGTAGGCCAACTTACTTACTTATCAACCATAGTCTGATCTTCATGACTCTAGTATGGCCTTGATTTGCTCAAGTTTTTCCTTGCTCCCATGGCCAGCATTGAGCAGATCAGCTACAACTTTCTCCAGCTCTTTCTTCTCATGTGCAAGAATTTCCCTGTCCACCTTGATCTTTTTCATAGCCTTCCTAGTATTGTGAATTATGTCTGCCTGGGCCTGAAGGATACACCTCTGCTCCTTTTCTAGCCTAAGCTTCTCCATTTCCATCTTCATCTCCATCTCTAGCTCTTCATTCTGCTTCTCAAATTTTCATCAACCATTTTCGGAAACTCCTCACACAGATGATCCTTCTCCTTCTTCAATTTGGCTAACTCAGCATCATATGCATTCTTGTCTTGAATCCTGCCAAGGTTTTGCTCATGGAACAATTCCCACAGCTTGATGAGGCAGTTCTTCAGTATATCAGGGTGGACTGGATCAACCCACTTAACTACACCATAGTTCACACCTCCCTGCTAAGTCAAACAACAATATTAAATTCAGAAATAAATTTAGTTTGGTCAGACAACACATACTTAAGGAAATGCATATATTCAGTACTCATTCAGTTAAAACAGAGTTAATATACAAGGAGATGTACAAATTCAAAAATCTATGCAATTCAATACAGTTAATATACAGATGATATATACAGAGTTAAGCTAGAGAGGATACACACTCATAACTCAATCCAGTGCCAACTATTTTATATTAGAGATATTAGGTAGCATTTCTGCACTACTCTAGCTACAAAGACAGAGCATTTTCTGCACTCTACTTAACGCAAACAGAAACCAACACTTAGCATAATTGAATCACTGACTGTCTGCAATCTTCAAATCACTACACAATAACTGAATCCATCCAGCATAACTAAATCCACTAAGCATAATGATAACCACAAAGCATAAATGAATCACTAACTTCATATATAAAGTAGAAAACCACTCTCTGCAAATAAGAACACTCACTTCAGATAACAATGAGCTACTGATTTACTGCATTACTCACCTGAACAGGGCATCCATAGAACCTCCTCCTAGCATTGTCACCTTCAAAAGCAACACACTTCCTAGGCATCATCTGGTGCAGAGTGCACTTGGCAACCTCCTCCATGGGAGCACCACACCACAGTGGCTCAGGGACGGTGTCAGGTGTGTCCTACATGCAGTAGAAGGTAGATCAGACAACCAATGTGCATCCAACAGTTGCAGATCCATCAAGCACTGGCTACACCAAACCCTTAACCAAAGGAATCCATCCATACAAATATGCATATCATCAACCCTAATTCCTAAATCGATTGAACCCTAACCCTAACCCTAAATAATGGCAGAGGGAGGAGGGTGAGACTTACAAAGTACTCCATGTCCATCAGGTTGCCCCCCATGATGTCGCCGTCGGAGCTCTCATCTCCATCATTCCAAGAAGGCATCCTGGCCGGCGACGAGGAAGGGAGGTGGTCGGCGACGATGGCGAGCTCTCGGGAAGGGGAGAACAAAGCGAGGGGGAGAGTGGGAGTGGGTGACTAAGCACCTGGTCGGGACGGCGCCCTAACGGCCATCATCTCGCGCGCCGTCAGCCACGGCCGACAGAACCTGACGGGCGGGCCCCATGTGTCATAACCGGGCTTAAACTGTAACCGTTCGGCCACTAGGTTTTTTTTGGAACAACCCACCACTTTTCTGTAGTTTTTTGAAAAATAAAAAAGGGTAATTTTTTGCAACGATAGCCCGTAATGTGGTACTCCCTCCGTTCCAAAATAGATGACCCAACTTTGTGACTGAAATTGTACGGTTGTAGCTACAATCTCTATGATGATGTTGCCATGCATGCCTCTAGTACGATTGTTGATGTCATTCACAACCTCTTTGCAATTTGAAGCAATCAAAACATGGGCGACAGAGGAGTGAATAGCAAAAAACTACTCCCTCCGTTCCAAAATAGACCCAACTTTGTGATTGAAATTGTACGGCTGTAGCTACTATCTCTATGATGATGTTGCCATGCATGCCTCTAGTACGATTGTTGATGTCATTCACAACCTCTTTGCAATTTGAAGCAGGAGTAGTTTTTTGCTATTCACTCCTCTATCGCCCATGTTTTGGGAGTAGTTTTTTGCTATTCACTCCTCTATCGCCCAGTTTTGATTGCTTCAAATTGCAAAGAGGTTGTGAATGACATCAACAATCGTACAAGGGGCATGCATGGCAACATCATCATAGAGATCGTAGCTACAGCCGTACAATTTCAATCCTGCACCTTCATCATCGAAGGTAGAAGTTTGAGCATCGAGACACATAGCCTCGGTAAATATGCTATAGGTCTTTTCGAAGGACGCCATCCGTGGCTTCTTCAACCTTCGATCTACTTCCTCTATTCCATAATATAAGAGCATTTTTAACACTTGTGTAATGTCAAATTATGGGACGGAGGGAGTACTAAATTGTATATGTATGAACATTATTATTTAATTAATTAAGTGGAACGTGTTTAGCGTGAAGAAACACCACGCCCCGGTCCAACCTTTCCCTCAAGCATGTCGGCATGTCGCCGCGTACTTCTTCGGGTTTCTACTGCCCCTTCCCCACGCCGTAGGGCCTCGCCGGCATGCTGTCCCGCCCCCGCATCCCTGCGTCCTCGCCGCCGCCTGCGTCCGCGGAAATTTTCCATGGCACGAAGCGGAAACAGTCTCTGGTGAGAAAAATGAGTCTGAAACAGCTGCTCGGCGTGGAGTGTGAGCGCAGACCAGTGCACCACTCTTATCTGCTGTCATTTCCATCCTTTGTTGACTGCTCTGGCCAATGCCTCATTCCCAGTGGCATGCTTCCTTGACCAGGCAGGCAGCAAAAACAAACCCCAAAGACGGGCTAGTGCTCCAGGAATCTCAACACCTGAAGTCCTGAGCACCCGGTAAAGGGTGATGGCCCGTTTACAAGTGAAACGGTTACTTATCAGGTTACCGTCACATCTTGTGAAAGACGGGGCACCACAAAATCAAAAGACCACTAGTTGGTGTACTCAGAAGTCTCGAGAAATCTTGACGCACACATCCGGCGACAAAGCTACGAATATCCGACTCAGCAACCGCCGTGACACCGAGAGTCTGAGACAAATCCATTCGATGGTCATGCCAAAGGAAACCAGCCGGAGCATTCCAAGCACCACGTAAGCGCGGTTCAAGGCCTGCCATGGCAGACAGGAACGTGAGAAACCCGCGAAATTTGACTCGGCCAGCCGCGCCGCGCCGCGCCTCCATCCATCGGTGTAGCATCTCCGGCTCTCGGAGCTAGCTCAGATGCTGTGTGTGTGATCGACAAAAGGAGAGAGGTGCAACGAGAGTAGTAGACCGTACAAAGGCATTGCTTATAGAAGTACATGTGGGTCATGGTCACTACGCCCGATGGCAATTGTAAATGCCCCCCAAGAGGTTTTAGAGATGGGATACAAAATTAACCGGTCCTAGGTGACGTGGTTCGTGCAAGCGGGGAACCAAAAGGGAGCTCCGGCATCTGCCCCGCGCAAGAACCTCGATGCTGGTAGAGTATTAAAGAACGGAATCGTACACAGACACATCAAGTTACAAGAGAAAACCAGGTTGAAATATGGTCGTGAAATTTAAAGGACTGCTTCATGATTGCCGGCTGAAATGGCCTTAGCCGGAAATTCACAGGGCACGCACCTGCCCAGCTCTTCCTGGTCGCACGATTGCTTCACTATCCACGGAGTCGTTGGATTCCACGCGAAGGCAATGTCAAATTTTAAGCTTTAGTATTTAAAGCTTGATGGTTTTGTCGTACATTCATATCAAAGTTTCACACTTGAAACTTGGTGAAATTTTAAGAACTCTGTCGGCGTTCTGTGAACGGGGATCCCCAGACTTGCCTGCCTGCGGCCCACGGCGTGGCTCTGCGCGTGGGCCCGTACGGCCCATCTTCATCAACAAGGCATTCAAGACCTCGCGAGGGGCCAAGCCTCGCGAGGCGGACGACACAAGACCTCCTCAGGAGCGGCCTCACCAGGTTGGCTCGCGAGGAGCGGAGAGATCAAGGCAGGGCAAACCTCGCGAGGTTCTCGTGACGTGAGCCATGACGATCAAGATCAGGCGGGCGCCAGCGCGCGCAGTGTAATTGTTTCTCATTTGGTGCTAAGGAAGCAAGCGCAGACGCGGAGTACCAAGGCGTCAAGCAAAGATTTCCATATCGGTGCAACGAGACCAAGACCAGCAAGACGGCAAGACGGAGGTCACCATGGAGCCCAAGGCGGCGTCACCACCAGAGCCTTTGGCAGGTGAAGACCGCTTTTGTCAGGATAAGCTGTACTAATTGTCCTCTTTCAAATTGGCCGTTATTGGCTCCCTTCCCGCTCAATATTTGGGGAGATGACCAAGGCCTATATAAGTAGGACTAGCCACCACCGTAGGGGCAGCTGTACCTGATCCAGAGTAAACCTCACCCACACACAGAGCACAAGAACACCTCAACCTCAGGAGGCTGTTCTTCCCCTTGTATTGTTCATCATCAGCCCAAGAGGCAATCCACCACCACCACACTGGAGTAGGGTATTACACCACAACGGTGGCCCGAATCAGTATAAATCTTGTGTCTTTTGTGTTGTGAGTTTGTTGAGTTCGTCCGCGAGATCTTAGCAAGTTAGGGCATGGATCGGTAGGGAGAGAACTTCGCGTGCACCCCAGAGTTCGAACCTCAAGGGTTTTGCCGGAACCCGTGATCCGACATTTGGCGTGCCAGCTAGGGGTGCGCCGAAGCTTCCCTTCCGACGCTCCGCGTCACGTCACTTCATCGTCTCCATGGCGGACGCACGCCGCGCCCACGCCGAGCGCCAAGCTGCCCTCGCCACCTGCGTTGCTCAGACGGCCCCTGTCGGCGGGCCACCCCGTCGTTCTCCGCCACCACCGCGCTCCACCCTCGTGACGGGCGTCTCGCTCCCGGCTCCAGTGGCAGTCACTGATGACGGGGCCAGGGGGCTCCGAGCCCTGGCCCCCGCCTTGCGGCGGGTACAGTGGCCGCCCAAGTTCAAGCCGGAGATGCCGCCGTGCTACGACGGCGCGGCGGACCCGTCAGCTTTCCTGCTGGCATATGAGGAGGCCGTCCTCGAGGCCGGGGGCGACGAGAAGGTCATGGCCAACTGGCTTCCCATGGCCCTCACTGGCACGCCGCGCGCATGGCTGCTCAACCTCCCCGGATCCATGGTGGCATCTTGGGAGGAGCTGCGCGGCCTCTTCACTGCGCGCTACGCAGCACCGGCGCACCACGTGGTCGCGGCCCTGCTAGGTGGCTCTCAAGCACCGCCTTCAGATCGCCACATCAAGCCGTTCCTTCGCCAAATTGGTGCCGCTTCCAAGCGCTCGGGGGCTCCGCCGGGCTGGGCCGCGCCCGAGGCCGCCCTCACCTTCGATTCGGAAGACCACCCCATCACCACCGCCGGCTCGGGTATGCTCCCGATGCTCTGCACGCCCACTATTTGCAACATGGCCGTTACCAAGACCCTCATCGACGGCGGCGCCGGCCTCAACGTGCTCTCCGTGGAGGCCTTCAGCCTTCTTCACGTACCACTCGAGTGCCTCAGGCTCAGCAAGCCTTTCTCAGGAGTTGGCGGCGGTGTCGCCCACTCCCTGGGGCAGTCGCCTCCCTGTCACCTTGGGCACGCGCGATCACTACCGCACCGAGCTGGTCGACTTCGACATCGCCCGCATCGGCCTCCCGTACAACGCCATCCTCGGGTACCGAGCTCTGGCCCAGTTCATGGCAGCGACCCATCCGGCCTACAACCTCATGAAGATGCCTGGAAGCAAAGGCGTCCTCACCGTCAAGGGGGACGCCAAGGAGGCCTTGACGGCGCTTAAGCTCGCCCTCAAGACCGCCGCGGCTGCGCAGCCCGCCAGTGCGGGCACCCCCGAGGCCAAGGGAGCCGCACCAACCAAGAAGCAGTTGTTCACCCAAGACAAGGCGGAAACCAAGCAGGTGCCGGTGGTGAGAACGGGTCCTCAGGAGCCACCTTTACCATAGGCGCCGGCCTCGACCCAAGCCAGGAGGAAGCATTGGTGAAGTTCTTGCGCGCAAACAAGGAGATATTCGCATGGGAACCCAAGCAACAGGTGGGGGTCCCGAGAGAGGTGATTCAACATCACTTAAGGGTGTGCCCCAACGTGTGCCCCGTGAAGCAGCGGGTGAGACGGCAGTCCACGGAGAAGCAGGCCTTCATCGTCCAAGAAACCCGCAAGTTAGAGGCGGCGGGTGCCATTCGTGAGGTTCGGTACCCCGAATGGCTGGCAAACCCCGTCGTTGTGCCGAAGAAGGGCGAAAAGGAGCGAATGTGCGTCGACTTCACCAACCTCAACAAGGCCTGCCCCCAAGATCCGTTCCCGCTTCCACGCATCGACCAGATCATCGACTCCACCGCCGAGTGCGACCTACTGTGCTTCCTGGATGCGTTTTCAGGGTATCACCAAATCAAGATGGCGGTAGAAGATGTAGAGAAGACAGCCTTCCTGACCCCGTGTGGGGTGTACTGCTACACCTGCATGCCCTTCGGACTGCGCAACGCGGGCGCGACCTTTCAGCGGTTGATGCACATCGCCTTAGGGCGGCAGCTCGGGAGAAACACAGAGGCCTACGTCGACGACATTGTGGTGAAGTCTCGGGAGGCTAGAACCTTGATCCAAGATCTGGAGGAGACCTTCGCGAGCCTGCGCGAGGTGAACTTGTGACTTAACCCAGAGAAGTTCGGTGTCCCTTCGGGCAAGCTGGTGGGTTTCCTCGTGTCCCACAGAGGGATCGAGGCGAACCCGGAGAAGATCAAGGCCATTGAGGACATGAGCCCACCGCAGACCCTCAAGGAAATGCAGAAGCTGGCTGGTCGGGTAACTGCGTTGGGATGCTTCATCTCCAAGCTGGGAGAGCGCGCCCTACCCTTCTTCAAGCTGATGAAGAAGAAGGGCCCATTCGAGTAGACCCCGAAGGCCGACTGAGCTTTTCAAGACCTCAAGAGATACCTGACCAGCCCTCCGGTGATGGTGGCGCCACGACCTCTCGAGCCTCTAGTACTCTATCTTGCCGCCACCCCGTACTCCGCCAGCGAGGCGCTGGTGGCGGTTCGGGAAGAGCACCAAGCCAAGGGCGCGTCGCGCCAAGCTACGCCGCCAGCCGGGATGACGCAAGATCAAGAAGGCGCAGCAAGAGCCGTAGCGGCATCAACAGAATACCAAGCTCGGCAGGACGACGTCACCAAGATTCCCGCAAGCGATCAGGCGTGGGGAGTTCCACCACCTCAGGAGACACCCCAACTTCTGCAAAACACGAGCCTCACCAACGCGCCAGCCCTCGTCGAGCACCCGGTGTATTTCGTCAGCACGGTGTTGCGGGACGCGAGAGCACGATATCCCATGCCTCAGAAGCTCCTGCTCACGCTCTTGGTGGCCTCGCGCAAGCTGCGGCACTACTTCCAGGGCCACCCCATCATGGTCGTCTCAGCCTACCCATTGGAGAGAGTGCTCAGGAGCCCTAACTCTGCTGGAAGGGTCGCTGAGTGGAACATCGAGCTGCAGGCATTCCAGTTGGAGTTCAGCACTACCAGGGTCATCAAGGGAGCCGCGCTCGCTGATTTTGTGGCGGAATGGACGGATGCCCTGACGCTTGAAGTAGGCGAGGACCGGTCCACCTCACCAGGAAGTGAGGCGCCAGACGGCTGGGTCATGTATTTCGATGGCGCCTTTGTGCACCAGGGCGCGGGGGCTGGAAAAGTACTCATCTCCCCCGCTCAAGACAAACTCTACTACGCCGTGCAGCTCTGCTTTCAGCAAGGCGAGAAGGTCTCCAACAACATCGCAGAATACGAAGGCCTCATAGCTGGCCTGAAGGCCGCGGCAGCTCTGGGGGTGAAGCGCCTCACCGTTAGGGGCGAGTCGCAGCTCCTCGTCAAGTTCTCCAACAAGGTATACGAGCCGAAGGACGAGCACATGGAGGCATACCCCGCGGAGGTGCGCAAGATGGAGAAGCAGTTCCTGGGCCTGGAGTTGCAGCACGTGCCCCGGGGCACCAACAAGGAAGCCGATGACATCGCCAAGAGGGCATCCAAGCGGCAGCCCCAAGAGCCCGGCGTCTTTGAGGAACGACTCTTCAAGCCATCAGCAACACCACCACTTTCAAGAACGGCTCAGCCTCGGGAGGAGCTCCCGCAGCGGCCTGCCTCAGGAGCCCCAGCCTGTGGCCCGACCTCAGGAGTGCGCCTACTCTTGGTGCTCGAACCCCAAGAGGGATGCTGGACCAAGGAATTCGAGGAATACCTGATGCAAGGGGCGCTGCCGGAGAAGGAGGAGGACGCAGAGCGCGTGGCCCGGCAAGCCACGACATACTGCATCCGGGACGGTGAATTGTACAGGAAGCGACCAAATGACGTTTCACTGCGTTGCATCTCCAGAGACCAGGGGAAGGAGTTACTATCTAACATACATGGAGGGGACTGCGGGTGTTGGTGTCAAAACTGGCGGATCTCGGGTAGGGGGTCCCGAACTGTGCGTCTAAGGCGGATGGTAACAGGAGGCGTGGGACACGATGTTTACCCAGGTTCGGGCCCTCTCGATGGAGGTAATACCCTACTTCCTGCTTGATTGATCTTGATGATATGAGTATTACAAGAGTTGATCTACCACGAGATCGTAGAGGCTAAACCCTAGAAGCTAGCCTATGGTATGATTGTTGTTGTCCTACGGACTAAACCCTCAGGTTTATATAGACACCGGAGGGGGCTAGGGTTACACAGAGTCGGTTACAAGGGAGGAGATCTACATATCCGTATTGCCAAGCTTGCCTTCCACGCCAACGAGAGTCCCATCCGGACACGGGACGAAGTCTTGAGTCTTGTATCTTCATAGTCCAACAGTCCGGCCAACGGATATAGTCCGGCTGTCCGAGGACCCCCTAATCCAGGACTCCCTCAGTAGCCCCTGAACCAGGCTTCAATGACGATGAGTCCGGCGGGCAGATTGTCTTCGGCATTGCAAGGCGGGTTCCTCCTCCGAATACTCCATAGAAGATTTTGAACACAAGGATAATGTCCGGCTCTGCAAAACAAATTCCACATACCACCGTAGAGAGAATAATATTTCCACAAATCTAATCTGCTGACGTATTTCGCAGCATGATATCACACCACGGCCCGGTCATTATTCGAACCGTTTTTCACAACCAGCCACTACACATATCGCGAGGCGGTTTCCTTGGCACGTCTTGTCGAAGCAGAGACCGTGTCCCCTTATCACGGGATTCTCATCAATACAGGTGTGGGTAACCCAACCGCGCCATTAATTACATCGCTTGGGGAATAAGCGAGTTTATCAGGTAGGTGGGGAGGCGCATAGCTTCTTCCGCCCTTAAAAAGGGACAAGGTTCACCCTTTTCACCCACGCCTTCCTCCTCCTTGCTCATCCATTCTTGCGCACTCGAGCTCCAGCACCCAAGTTCGCGTTTTTCTCCTCAAACCACTCCAAGCATGTCCGGAGCGGGAGGCAAGTGGATGGTCTCCTCCGTTATGGAGGAGAACATCACAAAGCTGCGGGGAGACGGATATCTGGCCGCGGATATCGCACACCGGCTGCCAGATGTGGGGCAGATCATCCCTACTCCAGAACCCCATGAGAGGGTGGGTTTCCTTACCCACTTCGTCTGCGGACTGGGATTTCGCCTCCACCCGTTTGTCCGCGGGCTCATGTTCTACTATGGGCTGGAATTTCACGATCTGGCCCCCAATTTCATCCTCAACATCTCGGCGTTTATCGTCGTGTGCGAGGCCTTCCTCCGCATCAAGCCCCACTTCGGCCTGTGGCTGAAGACCTTCAATGTTAAACCGAAGGTGGTGGTCGGCCAGCAAGCGGAGTGCGGAGGTGCCATGGTGAGCAAAATGCCCAACGTCACCTGGCTAGAAGGCTCCTATGTGGAGACCATAAAGGGGTGGCAATCGGGATGGTTTTACATCACCGAGCCGCGCGACACCAAATGGGTGGCGGCCCGCAAATTTTGATCCGGAATCCCCATGCGGCTCACCTCTTGGAAAGAGAAGGGCCTGTCCTGGGGTTCCCCGGTAGAGCTGACCGGACTCCAGACATGCATCAAGAACATGATGAGCAAGAAAATCAAGCTTGTCAACGTGGTCCAAGTCATGCTCTTCCGCCGGATCCTCCCGTGTCAAAGGCGCGCGCTCAATTTGTGGGAGTTCGACCCGGCCAAGCACCAGACGCTGCGAGAGCTCTTCGACACGACGCACAAGGACGTCTGGAAGGTGCTGTTCAAGGGCGCCGAGGTACCTCCTCCCCTTACCGAGGACCGCGGACTCAGCGCAAAGCGCCCTGCCAATCCGATAAGTCGTTGATATCTCATAAGATGTTCATTTTCCCCAGCTTAACCATGTGCGGGATATAAGCTTCCACACTATTTAACATGACTGGGTAGAGACAGCGGAGCAGATCGATTGTCCAGCCCCCCTGCCCGAAGATCCAGCAGACGCTCTCCTAACGGAGATGCTGGTTCCGGCGCCTTATGAGGTGCCGGCGAAGAAGGCCACGGGGACCAGGAAGGGTCTCCGGCGCAAGGTTATATCAGACTCATCGTCCGAAAACAGCGAGACGCACTCCTCCCACGAAAAAAAGGAGGAGGAAGAAGAAAGTTATCCCCCCCCTGCCGGGGGAGACAAGAAAAGGAAGGCCGCCCCGTCTGGGGAGGCCAAAGGGTCCAAGAAGGGAAGGACTCTCCTTCCGGACTGCTCCAGGACGGCCTCCTATAGCGACGATGAGTGGTTGCCCAGGGACAAGCCCCTGGCGAAGTCGTAAGAATCCGGATA
Organism: Aegilops tauschii subsp. strangulata; assembly: GCF_002575655.3. Taxonomy (NCBI): domain Eukaryota; kingdom Viridiplantae; phylum Streptophyta; class Magnoliopsida; order Poales; family Poaceae; genus Aegilops; species Aegilops tauschii. The sequence continues at coordinate 363,670,675 of NC_053035.3, read as the reverse complement.
CCATAATAATTCTTGGTATGTTTTATTGAACTGCTTCTCATCACGCCGAACATGATTATGCAGTCCGTCCCAAGCCCATATCGATGTATCCTCATCGGATGGTTCTTTGGACCCGTCGGATCTGAACAACGATTCACTTTCGACCGCCTCCTCCCCTCGCCCTACGGACAACGTCGAAGTGTTGTCTCAAAGGGCACCGAGCCGAGGGGAGGTAGTCCTGGAGGCGCCTCAAGGCGACATTCCGGATGCTGGGCGCAAGGGGAGCAAGACTCCCATGGGCTCTGATGATGAGGGCAGCAAATTCGGCCCCCAGCCGAATACTGCGTCGGAACCTCCAGTGGTTTCGGACTCTGTCAGGCAACCCCTTGCTAAGAGGGGCAAGCCGCCTGTGCCGATGGCCTCTGTCCATCCAGAGGCATCGGACAACTTGCTGGAAGCGCTTTGCGGCGCTTCCATCGATGAAGAACACCGCACTATTATGAGTGCGGTGGTCAAGAAAGTTCAGTCCGCCAAGAGTGGACTGACTGAAGCCTGTGCCAGCCTCCTAACAGGCTTTGAGGTAAGTAACCAGATTATAAGAGAATGTTACCGCATAGACACCAGCCCCTGATGCTATGTTTGGCGTTTGCGAAGAAAGGCCGAATAGAGGATCAAATAATAACCACAGGAGTCTAATCGAAATATGTCTATGTGCATATGCAGGCTTCACTGCTAGCCGCTGCCGCACGTACTGCGGAGGTCGCCGCACTGAAGCGGGACCTTGAGCGGTCCAAGGAAGAGCTCGGCCTTGCCAAAAGGCAGCTCGAAGAGAACAAAGGTAAGTTATACCCCGTCTGTATATTATAAAAAAATTGGTTTTAGAATAATAGGATCGTCATGAATTTTGCTAGGGGCCACGACCGAAGTGGCGACCCTGCAGAAGGCGCTATCCGAGGCCGAAGACAAAGTGGCCAAGGAGCGCATTGAGCGAGAAAAGCAAGAGGCCCGGGTGGGCGAGGTGCAGCAAGAGCTCCAGGCTCTCGTAAAAAAACACGAGTCCTTGGAGCTTGACTCTAAGACACGAGAGTCCGAGCTTGCGAAGGCCCTCGAAAGCGCACAACATGCCAAGGCCAAAGCCCAAAAGGCCCTCCAGGAAATTGAGGTGGTTAAGAAGATAGCGGCGGGTAAGGCATTCATTATACAAAGCAAGCATGTGAAAGAAAATTTCCTTTTACTTACCCGAGTTCGGAGATCTCCAGGAGCGTTCGCAGATCTACCCCGCAGTGTGTCAGATGCCGCGGAATTCTACCGGGCCGAGGAGGGGAGCTCGACGGAGAAGTTGTTCTGGTCTCAGTATACTGGGACCGAACACCCCATGCCCTTGAGCGACCAGCTGAAGCAACTGGTCGAGCTCCACAAGGCGGCCGAACAGGCCATGAAGGGTCTTATAGTCCGGATGTGGCCTGGCGATCCCCTGCCTGATAGCTACTTCGGCCTGGTGAGGCGGCTTGTGAATGCCTGCCCACGGCTTGAAGTCATAAAGTGGTATGTCTGCATCGAGGGTGCACGCAGGGCTTTTGCCCGGGCAAAGGTGCACTGGGCGAAGCTGGACGCCGAGAAGCTGGTGAAGGAGGGGCCGCCGGAAGGCAAGGAGCATCGCCACCCTGAAATGTATTATAACAGTGTCCTGAAGGGTTCTCGCCTTGTGGCGGAGGAATGTGCTAAGGATGTAATATTCGAATGAATGTACTCATGTGATCCTGTAATATGAAATGAGTTCATTTGTGCTATGCAACGCTTGTGAATTTAAAATATTACCTTCTGTGTGGCCGTTTATAAAATCTGAGAGTTGGCCAGTCGTCGGCTTCTGCCCCCATGTAACTAGTACTGAGGTGTTCGGGATAAACCTGAGCACTCTTTATCCCAATTTTGGGTCCTTCGAGGGAGGTGTTCAGCACAACGAACCAGGCAATCGGACTATAAGGCTTTATCACTCTCACTTAGCCATAGAAGTCTACAATTTTAAACTTTGGCAAAGCCCTAGTATTCGGAAGGCCGAATTTGGGGCGCTATATACGCCTAAGTCGGGCAAGGCCGACTCCTCGCCCGAAGCGGAAAAAGTCTTTAAGGACTTGAGACCTCTCGAACAGCGACCAGCTCTCGCCTTATCATGACAGTCAGTTTTCGGCTTTCTCTACTGAGGTGCTCGTCCGGAAGAACCGGGACACAGTCGCAGTAGTTCTCCCAGCGCTACCTTAGCCGATATTGCGGAACGTAAGGTACCAAAACATGTGAGCCGGGCAAACCCAACTATTGACCCAAGACATGATTCGGAGCTGATGCATATAATGCTATAAGTTCGGGGTGCCGCACTGTCGAAAGTGTTCGGACTTCTCACGCCGTATTATGGGGTATACTGAAGCCCCTGGCGCGCTGGTCGTACCAGAGTGTACGGTGCAATTTTTTTAAATAAGCAGACAAGGGGAAAAAATGTAATGCGATAATAGACTAACTCTATGCATTGTTATTAAATAATACGTCTAAGCGTACGGGTACAAGTAGTGTAATAAGCAAAAAATAGGAATATTTGACATGTCCTATCCAAGGGCAAGTTGCGTATGGGTATTTAAAATGGGTACTTCGATCGTTATTAGAGACAACCTGGGGATTCCCTTGTACGTCTTAGCTTCTTGCCTCCTTGGTTTTTCCTTCCCGTAATGTGTCCAGCAATCAAACTGCCGAAGAGGGGCTTCCAGAGAGCAAGGACCTGAAAGAGAAAAAATGATAAAGATATACAGCCCCTGGGGCGGTTGAGCCGCATTGTGGGACGTGCCCTGGTCGTGCCCCCACCTATGCCCATGGTATTTTTAGTGCGTAATTATGTACGCGCGGCACAAATTTCGTCGCTTGACTGGGACTAGGACGGGGGCCGAATTGCTAGGCAAGCTCTGAACGTGCCAGGCGATCCTGCTGCAGGTTACTCCGGACTCGCTTGAAGGTATCCAGGGGCTTTATCGCCGAATTGTCGGTTTGCCTTAAAAGGCTGCTTTGTGCCTCAGCTGCGAGGGCCGCAGTGTGCTCCTCTGTGTGGAGCGAGCGTTCTGTGTTTCCATTGACTGTTATAACCCCACGAGGTCCTGGCATTTTGAGCTTGAGGTACGCATAATGCGGTACCGCATTGAATCTGGCAAATGCGGTTCGCCCGAGCAGTGCGTGATAGCCACTGCGGAGCGGGACGATATCAAAGATTAACTCCTCGCTTCGGAAGTTGTCCGGAGATCCGAAGACCACTTCCAGTGTGATTGAGCCCGTGCAATGGGCCTCTACACCAGGGATGACACCTTTAAAGGTGGTTTTAGTGGGTTTGATCCTCGAGGGGTCTACACCCATTTTGCGCACTATATCCTGATAGAGCAGGTTGAGGCTGCTGCCGCCGTCCATAAGGACTCGAGTGAGGTGAAATCCATCGATGATGGGGTCAAGGACCAATGCGGAAGATCTGCCATGACGGATACTAGTGGGGTGGTCCCTGCGATCGAAGGTGATCGGACAAGAGGACCATGGGTTGAACTTTGGGGCGACTGGCTCCATCGCATAGACGTCCCTTAGTGCATGCTTCCGTTCCCTCTTGGGAATGTGGGTTGCGTATATCATGTTCACCGTTTTCACTTGTGGAGGGAACCTCTTCTGTCCTCCTGTGTTCGCCGGCCGAGGCTCCTCCTCGTCGTTTCTATGCAGCCCCTTGTCCCTATTTTCGGCAGTCAACTTGCCAGCCTGCTTGAACACCCAGCATTCTCTGTTGGTGTGATTGGCTGGCTTATCGGGGGTGCCGTGAATTTGACACGAGCGATCGAGTATGCAGTCCAAACTGGACGGGCCCGGATTGCTTCTTTTGAACGGCTTCTTCCACTGACCGGATTTAGAGCCGCTGAATCCGGCATTGACTGCCGTGTCTTCGGCGTTGTCGCCGTTGTTGCGACGCTTGTGTCTGTTACGACGTGGTCTGCCGTTAGTATCCTTTGTATCTGAAGTGCCATGACTTCTTGATGTATTGTTGCTGCGCCAGCCAGCTGTCTTCGCCCGCGCAAAAGTGGGCCATGAGCGTCGTGAGGGCTGATACGTCTCCAACGTATCTATAATTTATGAAGTATTCATGCTATTATATTATCCATCTTGGATGTTTATGGGCTTTATTTTACACTTTTATATTATTTTTGGGACTAACCTATTGACCCAGAGCCCAGTGCTAGTTCCTGTTTTTCCCTTGTTTCAGTGTTTTGAAGAAAAGGAATATCAAACGGAGTCGAAACGGAATGAAACCTTCTGGAGAAGTTATTTTTGGAAGGAAAGCAACCCGGGAGACTTGATGTCCACGTCAAGGAAGCAACGAGGAAGGCACGAGGCAGGGGGGTGCGCCCACCCCCCGGGCGCGCCCTCCACCCTCGTGGCTCCCCTGACGTATTTCTTCCTCCTATATATACCAATATACCCTAAAACCTTCGGGGAACAGAATAGATCGGGAGTTCCGCCGCCGCAAGCCTCTGTAGCCACTGAAAACCAATCGGGACCCTGTTCTGGCACCCTGCCGGAGGGGGGAACCCTCACCGGTGGCCATCTTCATCATCCTGGCGCTCTCCATGATGAGGAGGGAGTAGTTCACCCTCGGGGCTGAGGGTATGTACCAGTAGCTATGTGTTTGATCTCTCTCTCTCTCTCTCATGTTCTTGATTTGGCACGATCTTGATGTATCGCGAGCTTTGCTATTATAGTTGGATCTTATGATGTTTCTCCCCCTCTACTCTCTTGTAATGGATTGAGTTTTCCCTTTGAAGTTATCTTATCAGATTGAGTCTTTAATGATTTGAGAACACTTGATGTATGTCTTGCGTGGGATAACCGTGGTGACAATGGGTTATTCTATTGATTCACTTGATGTATGTTTTGGTTATCAACTTGCGGGTTCCGCCCATGAACCTATGCATAGGGGTTGGCACACGTTTTCGTCTTGACTCTCCGGTAGAAACTTTGGGGCACTCTTTGAGGTTCTATGTGTTGGTTGAATAGATGAATCTGAGATTGTGTGATGCATATCGTATAATCATACCCACGGATACTTGAGGTGACATTGGAGTATCTAGGTAACATTAGGGTTTTGGTTGATTTGTGTCTTAAGGTGTTATTCTAGTACGAACTCTAGGGCTGTTTGTGACACTTATAGGAATAGCCCAACGGATTGATTGGAAAGAATAACTTTGAGGTGGTCTCGTATCCTACCATAATCTCTTCGTTTGTTCTCCGCTATTAGTGACTTTGGAGTGACTCTTTGTTGCATGTTGAGGGATAGTTATATGATCCCATTATGTTATTATTGTTGAGAGAACTTGCACTAGTGAAAGTATGAACCCTAGGCCTTGTTTCCTAGCATTGCAATACCGTTTACGCTAACTTTTATCGCTTGCTACCTTGCTGTTTTTATATTTTCAGACTACAAAAACCTATATCTACCATCCATATTGCACTTGTATCACCATCTCTTCGCTGAACTAGTGCACCTATACAATTTACCATTGTATTGGGTGTGTTGGGGACACAAGAGACTCTTTGTTATTTGGTTGCAGGGTTGTTTGAGAGAGACCATCTTCATCCTACGCCTCCCACGGATTGATAAACCTTAGGTCATCTACTTGTGGGAAATTTGCTACTGTCCTACAAACCTCTGCACTTGGAGGCCCAACAACGTCTACAAGGAGAAGCTTGCGTAGTAGACATCAAGCAGTTTCTGGCGCCGTTGCCGGGGAGGTTAGTGCTTGAAGGTATATCTTTAGATCTTGCAATCGAATCTTTTAGTTTCTTGTTTTAGCACTAGTTTAGTTTATAAAAGAAAACTACAAAAAAATGGAATTGAGTTTGTCTCATACGCTTTATCTTTTTAATATCTTTCGTGAGTATGATGGAAAGGAAAATTGTGCCAAAGTGCTAGAGGAAGAATGCATTAAAATGTTTGGTACTAAATCTTTGAATGATGAGAATGATTGCAATGTTGTTAGTATGAACTCCTTGAATATCCATAGTACTAATGATGATTGCATTAGTTATGATGAAAATATCTCCTATAAGCATGTCAATTTTTGTGGAGTGTATTGGGTTTGCAAGTACACACCAAATAGAGAAGATAGATATTGCAAGAGGCATAAGCATTTAGAAACTAAATTGTTGCAAGAAAGGGTAGATGTTTGTGCTGAAAATTTAAATTTTCTTAGCCGTACTTGTGAACTTTGCAATGAAAGTGGTCATTTAGCTATCCGATGCAAATTGTTTCATGATCTAATCGTGTCCAAAAATTGTGATGAGTTGATTTCCCTTGCACATTATAATGAACTTAGCTTGCTTATGGGTTGCGAAGAAATGAAACATATAACTAGGCATCTTCCAGAATTTGCCCGTTACAAACTTCTTGGTTTTGATTTAGAGAAAATTTATATGTATTGTGCGGTGAATTGCATTGAAAATCCTTATATTGCCAATTACATAAAGAAAAGAAAGCAAATAGAAGATGAAGAGAATGCTAACGAAAGGGAAGAGACTTCCCAATATTCTCCTATTGTTTCTTATGATGAATCAGGTAACGAGGAGGAGCCTTCTATTCAACCAATCTCATTAATAAGGAGCTCCAAAAAGAGGATTAAACCCACACATGAGGTGAAGAAGAAGAAAAGAAAAAGGAAGAGAGGTAAAAATGTATCCCTCCCAAATAACGTTGCTCCTATTATTGTTGTGCCCCATGAAAATGAATCAAAAATAATTGTGGAAGATGATGCACTTGATGATGATCTCGTTATGCCTATTGCTTGTTGTGATGATTATGATTGGGAAGATAATGATACTTCTTATGATCTTGAAAATATTTTTGGCACTTGCTTGGAAGAATATGATAATTGCTATACTATTGGTGCTATCCATACTATTAATGATGAGAGTGATTATGCTTATGATATGAAAAGGCCCAAGCTTGGGGAAGCTATGTTTGATGAGGATGACATATTTGAGAATATATTTGCTGAAATTAATGTTTGTCCCAAGCTTGGGGATGCTATGTTTAATAATGATGATATTTTTAGCCTCCCAAGTTTTGATATGCAAAGTTGTTATGATGATAGCATGCCTTCTACCTATGATGATTATAGTGATGAAAGTGGGTTTGGAAGAGTGTCAACTTTAGGAATTAATGATCCCACTATTTTGGAGGATGTTGAATCTTATAATATTTATGAAAGTGGATTTGGAGAGGTCATGACTTTATTTAGTGATGTATCCACTATTTCGGAAGAGGTTTCAATCGATTATGATGAGAACAAAGTTGCTACTTATGATGATTATTGTGATGAAACGTATGCTATAAGAAGTAGTGATGATTATATTTATAAGACTTGTCATAATTATGATTATCCTTTTTCTGAACATTACTCTTTTAATGTGGAAACAATTTATAGTATTCAAGTCTCTTATGATACTCCCACTATTTCGAATGAGAAGAATTTTGCTTATGTGGAGAGTAGTAAAATTTCTATGCAAGTAGATCATGAAAAGAATGATTTAGGTGCTGGTTATATTGTTGAATTCATTCATGATGCTGCTGAAAATTATTATGAGGGAGGAATATATGCTTGTAGGAATTGCAATAATATCAAGTTTCCTCTCTATGTGATTAAAGTTTTAAAGTTAAGCTTGTTTTGCCTTCCTATGCTAGTTGATTATTGCTCCCATAAGTTGTTTGCTCACAAAATCCCTATGCATAGGAGGTGGGTTAGACTTAAATGTGCTATTCATATTCTTCATGATGCTCTCTTTGTGTTTCAATTCCTATCTTTTATGCGAGCATCATTGAAATCATCATGCCTAGCTAGGGGCGTTAAACGTTAGCGTTTGTTGGGAGGCAACCCAATTTTTCTTTTTTCTTTTTGGTTCTGTTTAGTAATAAATTTTTGATCTAGCCTCTGGTTAGATGTGGTTTTATGTTTTAATTAGTGTTTGTGCCAAGTAGAACCTTTGGGAAGACTCGGGTGAAGTCTTTATGATCATGCTGTAAAAAACAGAAACTTTAGCGCTCACGAGATTAGCTTCAACTTTTTACTGCAGAGTGCTATTTAGTTGATTCTTTATGAAGATGATTACTAGACAAATTCCTCAGTTCCACCAATTTATTTTAGAATTTTTGGGGTTCCAGAAGTTTGCGTTAGTTACAGATTACTACAGACTGTTCTGTTTTTGACAGATTCTGTTTTTCGTGTGTTGTTTGCTTATTTTGATGAATCTATGGCTAGTAAAATAGTTTATAAACCATAGAGAAGTTGGAATACAGTAGGTTTAACACCAATATAAATAAAGAATGAGTTCATTACAGTACCTTGAAGTGGTGTTTTGTTTTCTTTCGCTAACGGAGCTCACGAGATTTTCTGTTAAGTTTTGTGTTGTGAAGTTTTCAAGTTTTGGGTAAAGATTCGATGGACTATGGAATAAGGAGTGGCAAGAGCCTAAGCTTGGGGATACCCAAGGCACCCCAAGGTAATATTCAAGGATAACCAAGAGCCTAAGCTTGGGGATGCCCCGGAAGGCATCCCCTCTTTCGTCTTCGTTCATCGGTAACTTTACTTGGAGCTATATTTTTATTCACCACATGATATGTATTTTGCTTGGAGTGTCATTTTATTTTCTTTAGCTTTGCTTGCTGTTTGAATAAAATACCAAGATCTGAAATTCTTAAATGTTAGAGAGTCTTCACATAGTTGCATAATTATTCGACTACTCACTGATCTTCACTTATATCTTTTTGGAGTAGTTTGTCATTTACTCGTGTGCTTCACTTATATCCTATGAGTAAATAATTGAATGATTTGAATGTCATAAATTGGAAATTATATATGTTTCATATGCCTTTCCCATGGGGAGTAATGCCTTCACATATAAGAAGTAGAGGTGGTAAATTTATTTAAGGTTAGCAAACTTTGTATTGGTCACTTGAACAATTCATGAAAGAATATTGAAGGAAGAGAGATTTCACATATAATACTATCTTGGACATCTTCTATGATTGTGATCCCCATTAATTATTTTCAAACCTGAGCAAATTAGTTGAAGTTGGACAAGGAAGACAACATAATGATTTATGCTTGGGTATATTTGTATAGAAGTTATATTGTTATGGATCCTCTAACATGTGGTGCTTGCTATTTAGAATCCTTTTCTAGCCAAAATATCTGTACTAAGCGGGAATACTGCTTGTGCATCCAAATTCCTTGAACCAAGTTTCTTCCATGAGTGTCCACCATATCTACCTATATGCGGTATTTACCTGCCGTTCCAAGTAAATTTGCATGTGCCAAACTCTAAACCTTCAAATAATAATCTGTTTTGTATGCCCGAATCGCTCATGTAGCGACTAGGGGCTAGTAGTATCTTCCATGCTATGTGGGTTATTCTCACGATGAGTGGACTCCGCTCATCATTCACGAGAAAATGGCTGGTAACTGGGATGCCCAGTCCCATGATCAAAAGATCGAAATCAAATAAAAAATAATTGCAAACAAAACTCCCCCAGGTTTGATGTTAGTTGGAGGCACCCGTTGTTTCGGGCAAGCCATGGATTGATGATTGTTGGTGGAGGGGGAGTAAAAATCTTTACCTTTCTGTTTGGGAACCGCCTATAATGTATGTAGTATGGAAGATATTGGGAACTCTTGGTAGTTATGTTGACAATGAAAGCATACCTCTCAAAATTATTTTCATCTCTGTTTTTGCTTTGAGCCCTGGCACCTCTGCAAATCCCTGCTTCCCTCTGCGAAGGGCCTATCTTTTACTTTTATGCAAGAGTCAGTAGTATTCCTTCTCATTCCAACCTACTCTTTAGTTGGCAAGCATCATGTGATGGAAAGATCTAAGCATATATGGCCATTCAAATATATTTGAGCATGAATTATTATTGTTGACATTACCCTTGAGGTAAAAGGTTGGGAGGCGAAACATTAAGCCCCTATCTTTCTCTGTGTTCGATGAATACTATTTGTTCTAAAAATATGCTTTGAGTGGTAGCAATCATGGAAGACTAAATGATAGTTGAGTATGTGAAGTTTGCTGAATCAAAGCTCTGACGTAGACTCTTCCTGAAAATAAGATGAATTGTAATTGTTTGATGACTAATAACATGGTTTGTTAGTTTTCAAGAAAGTTTATGATCTATACTTTAACATGTGAATAGTTTGTTACTTGATCATGAAAAGTTCTATGAGTTGAGCTACTGTTATGACATATAATGATGCTAGAAAAGGTGATTGAAATTATCGTTGATCAAACTTATGCACCTGCTAGCATTCACACTTCATAAATTCTTTCTTTTATCATTTACCTACTCGAGGACGAGCAAGAATTAAGCTTGGGGATGCTGATACGTCTCCAACGTATCTATAAATTATGAAGTATTCATGCTATTATATTATCCATCTTGGATGTTTATGGGCTTTATTTTACACTTTTATATTATTTTTGGGACTAACCTATTGACCCAGAGCCCATTGCCAGTTCCTGTTTTTTCCCTTGTTTCAGTGTTTCGAAGAAAAGGAATATCAAACGGAGTCGAAACGGAATGAAACCTTCTGGAGAAGTTATTTTTGGAAGGAAAGCAACCCGGGAGACTTGGAGTCCACGTCCAGGAAGCAACGAGGAAGGCACGAGGCAGAGGGCGCGCCCACCCCCCCGGGCGCGCCCTCCACCCTCGTGTGCCCCTCGTGGCTCCCCTGACGTATTTCTTCCTCCTATATATATACCAATATACCCTAAAACCTTCGGGGAACAGAATAGATCGGGAGTTCCGCCGCCGCAAGCCTCTGTAGCCACCGAAAACCAATCGGGACCCTGTTTCGGCACCGTGCCGGAGGGGGGAACCCTCACCGGTGGCCATCTTCATCATCCCGGCGCTCTCCATGACGAGGAGGGAGTAGTTCACCCTCGGGGCTGAGGGTATGTACCAGTAGCTGTGTGTTTGATCTCTCTCTCTCTCTCTCTCTCTCTCGTGTTCTTGATTTGGCACGATCTTGATGTATCGCGAGCTTTGCTATTATAGTTGGATCTTATGATGTTTCTCCCCCTCTAGTATCTTGTAATGGATTGAGTTTTCCCTTTGAAGTTATCTTATCGGATTGAGTCTTTAATGATTTGAGAACACTTGATGTATGTCTTGCGTGGGATAACCATGGTGACAATGGGTTATTCTATTGATTCACTTGATGTATGTTTTGGTGATCAACTTGCGGGTTCCGCCCATGAACCTATGCATAGGGGTTGGCACACGTTTTCGTCTTGACTCTCCGGTAGAAACTTTGGGGCACTCTTTGAGGTTCTATGTGTTGGTTGAATAGATGAATCTGAGATTGTGTGATGCATATCGTATAATCATACCCACGGATACTTGAGGTGACATTGGAGTATCTAGGTGACATTAGGGTTTTGGTTGATTTGTGTCTTAAGGTGTTATTCTAGTACGAACTCTAGGGCTGTTTGTGACACTTATAGGAATAGCCCAATGGATTGATTGGAAAGAATAACTTTGAGGTGGTCTCGTACCCTACCATAATCTCTTCCTTTGTTCTCCGCTATTAGTGACTTTGGAGTGACTCTTTGTTGCATGTTGAGGGATAGTTATATGATCCCATTATGTTATTATTGTTGAGAGAACTTGCACTAGTGAAAGTATGAACCCTAGGCCTTGTTTCCTAGCATTGCAATACCGTTTACGCTCACTTTTATCGCTTGCTACCTTGCTGTTTTTATATTTTCAGATTACAAAACCTATATCTACCATCCATATTGCACTTGTATCACCATCTCTTCGCCGAACTAGTGCACCTATACAATTTACCATTGTATTGGGTGTGTTGGGGACACAAGAGACTCTTTGTTATTTGGTTGCAGGGTTGTTTGAGAGAGATCATCTTCATCCTATGCCTCCCATGGATTGATAAACCTTAGGTCATCCACTTGAGGGAAATTTGCTACTGTCCTAGAAACCTCTGCACTTGGCGGCCCAACAACGTCTACAAGGAGAAGGTTGCGTAGTAGACATCAAGGGCTGCCATAGACTTCGGCTTCTCCTGGCCGAGGTGCCGGGCGACCCACTCGTCACGGATTTTATGCTTAAATGCCGCTAAGGCCTCTGCATCCGGACAGTCGACAATTTGGTTTTTCTTAGTTAGGAACCGGGTCCAGAATTGCCTGGCCGATTCCCCTAGCTGCTGAGTTATATGGCTCAAGTCATCAGTATCCGGTGGTCGCACATAAGTGCCCTGGAAGTTGTCAATGAATGCATCTTCCAAGTCCTCCCAACTGCCAATGGAGTCTGCTGGCAAGCTATTCAGCCAATGCCGAGCTGGTCCTTCGAGTTTTAGTGGGAGGTACTTGATGGCATGTAGATCATCACCGCGAGCCATGTGGATGTGAAGGAGGAAATCCTCGGTCCATACCGCGGGATCTGTTGTACCATCATATGATTCAATGTTTACGGGTTTAAAACCCTCTGGGAATTCGTGATCCATTACTTCATCAGTGAAGCATAGGGGGTGTGCGGCGCCTCTATGCCAGGCTATATCACGACGCAGTGCATATGAGTCTTGTCTGCTGTATTTGGCCCGGCCGGATTTGCTTTTAGTGTATCCGGCATGACAATCATCGTCGCGCGTTGGGGCGCGACCCCGTGATCCGTAGATTGATCTTGCATTTTTTGCTTTGTTTTCCAATACGTCTCGCAGGTCCCGCGTGTTGCCCCGGGCCTTGGTATTGTTGTTTGGATGGCGGCGGGGTGCGGGCTGGACTTCGGGCTGATATGCCTCTCTGTCTCGGCCACGAGGTGGCCGATCAGCCGCATCATACGCTGGTGATGTAGGTTTCAATGCTTCCTCCTCGAGTTGAGGTAGCAACCTGCGCTTTGGGTAACTCTTGGCTGGGTGCTCGAGTTCGTATTCCTCGGCTGCCAGGACTTCAGTCCATCTGTCTGCTAGCCGATCTTGATCAGCTCGAAGCTGTTGTTGCTTTTTCTTCAGGCTGTTTGCTGTGGCTATAAGCCGGCGCTTGAAGCGCTCCTGCTCGACGAGATCCTCAGGCATGACAAATTCTTCGTCGCCGAGGCTCACTTCGTCTTCGGAGTGAGGCATGTAATTGTCATCCTCTGATTCTCCGTTTACTACCTGTTCCGGAGGGCTAGCTTGTTCATCCTCCCGCTCGAGGTCTGGCTGGAGGGGATTGTCGTCGTCTTCGGCACTATATGGAGCGTTATTGTCTCTTGTGCCGGTATCGCTGCTTTTGCTATGGCGGGACTTAGAGCGGCGCCGCTGACGTCGGTGCTTGGATTGCTTCTTGGAGGGATTATCCTCCGTTGCCTTATCGCCATCGCCTTCTTTGGGGGTGTCCACCATGTATATATCATAAGATGAGGTGGCAGTCCAGCACCCTGTGGGCGGTGGTTCTTGTTCGTCTCCTGCATCGTCATCCATACTGTCGATGTCTTCGGAGCCGAAGTCGAGCATGTCGGTTAAATCGTCGACAGTGGCTACTAAGTGGGTGGTGGGTGGGGCGCGAATTTCTTCGTCGTCCGCATCCCATTCTAGCCGGACATAGTTCGGCCAAGGGTCTCCTGACAGGGAGAGAGACTTCAACGAGTTTAGTACGTCGCCAAAAGGCGAGTGCTGAAAGATATCCGCGGAGGTAAACTCCATGATCGGTGCCCAATCAGATTTGATGGGCACGGACGCAGGCGGCTCGGAGTCCGTGGCCGGGGACGAATCCAACGGTTCGGCAACACGGGTCTCATAGGAGGTGAAGTCAGTATTCGGCTCTATCGCCACTGAGTGTGCAGCCTCCGTGGCGGGGTCCATCCACCCATCCTTAGATGGCGCAATTTGTTCCGGATTGAGGGCTAGAGTGGTTGCAGGTGTGATCTCCCAAACACTGTCCGACAGCAGAGCTAAATCATGCTCGTCGTGATTGTGCGGCGCACCTGACATGGGCTCGAATCCGTCGAAGATCAAGTCTCCGCGGATGTCGGCAGCATAGTTCAAGTTTCCAAACCTGACCTGATGGCCAGGGGCGTAGCTATCGATCTGCTCCAGATGGCCAAGCCAGTTGGCCCGTAGTACGAAGCCGCCGAATAGGAAGATCTGTCCGGGGAGGAAAACCTCACCCTGGATCGCATCGTTGCCGATGATCGAAGGAGCCATCGAGCCTTATGGTGACGGCACAGTGGAACTCTCAATGAAAGCACCAATGTCGGTGTCAAAACCGGCGGATCTTGGGTAGGGGGTCCCGAACTGTGCGTCTAAGGCGGATGGTAACAGGAGGCGGGGGACACGATGTTTACCCAGGTTCGGGCCCTCTCGATGGAGGTAATACCCTACTTCCTGCTTGATTGATCTTGATGATATGAGTATTACAAGAGTTGATCTACCACGAGATCGTAGAGGCTAAACCCTAGAAGCTAGCCTATGGTATGATTGTTGTTGTCCTACGGACTAAACCCTCCGGTTTATATAGACACCGGAGGGGGGGCTAGGGTTACACAGAGTCGGTTACAAGGGAGGAGATCTACATATCCGTATTGCCAAGCTTGCCTTCCATGCCAAGGAGGGTCCCATCCGGACACGGGACGAAGTCTTGAGTCTTGTATCTTCATAGTCCAACAGTCCGGCCAACGGATATAGTCCGGCTGTCCTAGGACCCCCTAATCCAGGACTCCCTCAGCGGGCACCACTCGTCATCACGGACCCTCGTCGGCAAGGCATTCCGCAGTGGATTCTACTGGCCCACGGCGCTCAACGACGCAGCCGAGCTGGTGAGGTCCTGTGAAGCCTGCCAGTTCCACGCCAAGCAGATCCATCAACCGGCTCAGGGTCTCCAGACCATCCCACTCACATGGACGTTCGCGGTCTGGGGGCTGGATATCTTGGGCCCGTTCCCTCGAGCGCCTGGGGCTACCGCTACCTCTACGTTGCCATTGACAAGTTCACCAAGTGGGCGGAGGTGGAAGCCGTCCGCACCATCCCAGCTGGTTCCGCGGTCAAATTCATCAAGGGTCTCGTGAGCCGCTTCGGGGTCCCCAACCGCATCATCACTGATAACGGCATGCAGTTCACCAGTAATCTCTTCAAAACATACTGTGCCAACCTTGGAACGCAGATCTGCTATGCTTCGGTGGCACACCCCAGGAGCAATGGTCAGGCTGAACGCGCCAACGCGGAGGTCCTAAGGGGCCTCAAGACTGGGACTTTCAAGAATAAGCTGGAGGCATGCGGCAGGGGCTGGTACGACGAGCTCCAGTCCGTGCTTTGGTCCATCCGCACCACCGCCACCAAGCCGACAGGCGAGACCCTGTTCTTCCTCGTCTATGGAGCAGAAGCGGTCCTCCCTCACGAGGTTAAGCATCGCTCCGCACGGGTCCTGGCGTTTGATGAAATACAACAGGACGCCACGCGGGGGATGGACCTCGTGCTGGGGGAGGAACGCCGCCGCGAAGCCGCACTACAGGCGACAAGGTATCAGCAGGCGCTGCGGCGATACCACTGCCGCAACATCCACTCCAGGACACTCGAGGCGGGCGACCTCGTCCTGAGGTGGGTCCTTTCAAGGGAGGGGCTGCACAAGCTCTCACCCATGTGGGAGGGCCCATTCAAGGTCGTCCATGTCTCCAGGCCTGGCGCCGCGCGCCTGGAGACGCAGGACGGGGTGCCCATCCAGAACGCCTGGAACATCCAGCACCTTCGGAAGTTCTACCCATGAAGCAAGGCCTAGCGACTATGAAGAAAGGCCCAGTGCCTATGAAGAAGACCTAGTGCCTGTGAAGATTGCCGCCCGTGACACTCACGTAATAATGAGTGGGGTTGTACACACCCCGGAGTCTCAGGAGTGCCGCCCTCGGGCCTCGGGGGCTCCCTCCCACGTCTTAGTGGCAGCACTTAGCTCCGCGCTGGTGAGAAGACTTGAAGACTAGACTAGGTGCCGGACGCGGCTTTTCATTTGCTTTCCGTAGTTGGCTCACCTTCTTTTAATTGAAGTTTGCTTCTGGTGTTCCTTGCTGATTTGGTTCCGTTGCCTTTCGCCACTATTTCTGACTCCAGTTAACTTGTTTTCTCTCCCTCGCTTACCTCGCGAGGGGGCTAGGCAGGTGCCCTCGCGAGCGTTTTTCCTTCTCTCTGGCTTCCATGTGCTTTTTCGTGAGGCACCCTCGTTCGAGCCCACAAGCTGGCGCATCTTTCCTAATTTGTGCCCCTCGGGTACCGCGATATGAAGCGCTGGGTCAAGGCTTGGGTGAGCGATAAGTCTCCTAGCAAGCTTCCTAACAAATTTTTTGCAGTTCCTGAGCGGCCACTGAGTCAAGATGGGCACCAGGAAGCAAGTGCCTCGTGAAGAGGAGGCTACCCCGAACGCGCAAAGCTAAGTTATTTCCACACAAAACAACGGCACAACACAACATAATATAGTGATTGAGGAATCACGGTTCGATACACGCCCCTCCGGGGCCCATACTGGTTCCTCTTTGATACAGGAAGAAAAGGAAGAACAAAATAAAAGTGGCGCTCGCCCCCATAGTGGTTCAAGGGGGCGGGCTCTTGGCGACGTTCCGAGTTCAGCCCGACCCCTCCTCGCGCTTCACGGAGGCGCGACGACGAGATGACCCGCCACCACTTTCGAAGCGGGCACGGCGGCTGGTCGTAGCCACCACTGCTGGAGCTGTCACCAGAAGAAGAGCCACCGTAGCTGGACGAGATGCGGTCGGTACCAAGGGCGGGTTCGCCCCCCTCCTCGTCCCGACCATCGCCAAGGCCGAGCACATCCTCGCCGTCGTTCACCTCGGGGCAGCACCCGGCGCGGCGACCATCTTCCCCAAACACCCTCACATAGAGGGTCGCATCACCATCGTACTTGAAATGGAGGGTGCACCGCCTGCCCAGGCCGCGCGCGCGGGCGAACGTCTGCCAACAGTGGGCCAGAGCTATGTTGCCCGCGACGGAGACCTCGACCACAACCCAAGAAGCCATGCTGCAGCAACCGTCCGCCTGCAGCTAGAGCCCACCTGGACTAGAGGCTGGCAGCTCGTCGGCAAAGAAGCGCGAAAGCTGAAGCCAGTTGCCGGCCGGATCCTCCGACCAGACGACGAACTCCGGCGGCACCTCTGCCGAGTGGAAGCGCGGCCGGGGAGGCCGTGCAACCATGGCACGTCTCCTCTCATCAGCAAGGCTGCCACGACCGGAACGACCCCTGCCACACACAGCGGCGTCACCGCGGGAGCAAGGGGCCGCGGCGGGGGTCGCGGTGTGCTTGCGGGGACGGCCGCGTCCACGCTTGGGCGCCGGAGAGCCGGGCCCCTCACGAGGGGCCTTACCCTTCTCCGCGGCAGAGAACCTCTTCGATGACGCCATTGCTACTAGCAGAGGAGCAAAGAGGAAGAAGCAAGCGTACTGGGAAGAGATGGGCGACGGGGGCTCTGTCCCCCTCCCCATTTATAGCGGGAGAAGGCCAACCGGCGCCTACCACGATCACAGGTAATGATGGTTTTCCCTTACATGTCGCAGGGACTTGTCAAGTCGGGCAGTTGCCGAGGCAGCGTGGGGA
Organism: Aegilops tauschii subsp. strangulata; assembly: GCF_002575655.3. NCBI lineage: Eukaryota > Viridiplantae > Streptophyta > Magnoliopsida > Poales > Poaceae > Aegilops > Aegilops tauschii. The sequence continues at coordinate 363,653,050 of NC_053035.3, read as the reverse complement.
AGCAGAGACGCCCACGTCCAATCAACCGCCACGCGTCGACCAAGGCCGCATGCTTTTGGGGCCCGCGGCGCTCCGCACTTGACCTTTGGCTTCGCCTCGAAGCCAAGCCCGAGCGCGCCTTGGGTCCGGGGGCTACTATCGGCGTCCTGGGAACGGGGGTCCCCAGACTTGCCTACCTGCGGCCCACGGCATGGCTCTGCGCGTGGGCCCGTACGGCCCATCTTCATCAACAAGGCGTTCAAGACCCTCGCGAGGGGTCAAGCCTCGCGAGGCGGACGACACAAGACCTCCTCAGGAGCGGCCTCACTAGGTTGGCTCGCGAGGAGCGGAGAGATCAAGGCAGGGCAAACCTCGCGAGGTTCTCGTGACGTGAGCCATGACGATCAAGATCAGGCAGGCGCCAGGCGGGCGCCAGCGCGCGCAGTGTCATTGTTTCCCCTTTGCTGCTAAGGAAGCATGCGCAGGCGCGGAGTACCAAGGCGTCAAGCAAAGGTTTCCATATCGATGCAACAAGACCAAGACCAGCAAGACGGCAAGACGGAGGTCACCATGGAGCCCAAGGCGGCGTCACCAGCAGAGCCTTTGGCAGGTGAAGACCGCTTTTGTCAAGATAAGCTGTACTAGTTGTCCCCTTTCAAATTGGCCGTTCTTGGCCCCCTTCCCGCTCAATATTTGGGGAGAGGACCAAGGCCTATATAAGTAGGACTAGCCACCACCGTAGGGGGCAGCTGGACCTGATCCAGAGTAAACCTCACCCACACACAGAGCACAAGAACACCTCAACCTCAGGAGGCTGTTCTTCCCCTTGTATTGTTCATCATCAGCCCAAGAGGCAATCCACCACCACCACACTGGAGTAGGGTATTACACCACAATGGTGGCCCGAACCAGTATAAATCTTGTGTCTTTTGTGTTGTGAGTTCGTTGAGTTCATCCGCGAGATCTTAGCAAGCTAGGGTGTGGATCGGTAGGGAGAGAACTTCGCGCGCACCCCAGAGTTCGAACCTCAAGGGTTTTGCCAGAACCCGTGATCCGACAAACTCATTAAAACCTATTCAAAAGTGGTTAATTTTAGAAACTCACTAAAACCTATTCAAACTTAAGTTGAACTTTCGGTTAAAAAGATGCAAAAAAAAACTCAAAATAGAAAGCCCAAAGAAAAATAGGGTCGGTGCCCCCGCACCTGCGTGCCACAAATCCCATCTTTCTAGCTACCTACTTGGTGTACAAAGACTTGCGAGAAAGTGTAACAGAACATACAAAAACTTGGAACATACTCCATGAGCCACTCAAGAATATCATACTTCACATGCATATTAAACAAGTGTGGACCCATGGGCCACTCAAGAGTAACGCACGTATGCATTGCTCGGTGCCTCAGTCCACACCGTGCATCAACGCGTGTATTTTGATACATTGCTTCCTCTATTAGATCATTGCAAGTGGCATCGCATCCATCAATTTGATGATAAAATGATGGAAGTTTACATAGACGTATGGATGTTTCATGTTCTAGATCCGGCAATGCTGCCGAGCGACAACTGCTTTGTTCAAAGGGAAATCGAGTGGTGAATCGAGATGGTTGCACAGACACGCAATCTACCCAAGTTCGGACCCTCCATGGAGAGGTAGCATCCTACCCCCGCTTGCTTTGGGTTGTATTGCTCGAGTGCTCACCGGAGATGGGGAAGATCACTGGAATTGCGTCTTGTATTACAAGGTATGCTATGAAGGCGGCCAAGGTGGTTAGGAAGGAACCCTAGCCCTATATGGCTTTAGAATGTGTTGGATCCCCGCCCAAGATAGGCACTTAGATCACCTTATGTACCTAATCGAGTTAGGGTCAGATGGTCCGGGTAGGACAAAAGGTGCGGTCACATGACTGGGTTGAACCAGACCATGTTGTGCGCGTGTAGGTTGATGTTGTATTGCCTCCCAATATAGTGCGGCGTCCGTGTGGCTCTTGGGCCCAAGCCATTGACTTAGCTTGCTTGGAAATGACATGGCTAGTGTTTTTTCTAATTAGTTTTAAGCCGGGTGTCATGTCCTCATCAGGATGTAATGAAATGTAAAAGTTATTTTTTCCATGAAAGATAGTTATTTGTTAGCACTAGAAGGATTGGATTTTTGCTAGTAATGCGAACTCTTTTGGGATAGTCCTTCATAATATGTGTGCGTAGAATCTTGTCGAGTGTCAACCTTTTCTCGTGCTCGCGTCAAGCAGGAGCTTGGAGCAATCAACTATATGCCATGGTTTTTCCATGGGAAAAAACCCTAAATTCAAGATTTGACCCATTTTACAAGGTGAGTTGCACCCAATGGTCAAGGATGGACAGGGCACGGTCAGACGGTCCAGAAGGATCGAATCATGAGAGGCCACCTAGAGTATCGAGTTTTAATGCCAGGTGACTCAAGCCCACTCAACTAAACTAAAGAAAATGTTAGAAAAAGCATACTATGAACACATCAAAGCATATAATCATGGTTTAGTCTATAAGAATGTTCCTTGCTTTTTATGTACGCACTCACATAACGATTACTTGAACCAAAATTATTAAGCTTGATGATTAGGGAAGTCATAACATTTCTCTCGTTGTGGATGGATGTATTACATGTGGTTAAAGAAGATGTGGGCTTTAGTAAGTCCCCCTCAATGTTTCTTAAGAGGATACTTTTCATCAATTCGAATTCTTGAGATTTGTTTTCTCCTCCCACAGAGTTGAGACTAGGGCTAAATTATGCAAAGACCCGAGTCCCTCACCAACCGCCTAGGAATATGCGTACAATTGTTGGTCCTATTGCATAACAGGTATCTGCATTGCACTAGAGGTAGGACCATGGGCACCCGTGCCTTCTTCTCGATGGTGCGCACTCTCATTGAAGATGCATCCACGTGTCTCTGTTGAGATAGGAATGCAAAATACACTGCTTAGATTCTTAGATTAGTCAATCTCACTGAACAAGAAACTTGCTCAATACATACTCTCATGAGTAATATGGTGTCATGTTCATTCATATGAGAGAATTCTCTCAAAAAGCAAAAAAAAGACTCTAGTGAGTGTGATTCTGTCATACACTTGCTTCTATAACACATCATGTTGATCTCACATTCACTTTCTCATCGTAGAGTGGTAGAGGTACGGTCATAGATGGACGAGCATCGGTTTGGAAACCTCAGCATGGCCCAATATGGATGTGTGGACAAGATGTATGGCCGACCAACGGGTGGAAATTTTTATCCACGTGGACATTTTGAGATGATCACGAAGGGCAATGTCATGGAGTTGACACGGCAGATGTCCTCGTGGAAGGACTTAGTCGTGGAGCCATCACAACTAGGTTAGTTTAAAGGGGTTAATCGGGACAAAGGACACATAAAGTTTATACTGGTTCGGCCCCTTGCGGTGAAGGTAAAGGCCTAATCCAGTTTGGGGTTGTATTGCTTGGGTTTCGATTACCAGGGAGCGAATACGCTTGACCTAGTTCTCGATCTCTTCTTTCATGCCCCTAACTCGCCGCCGGGTCACCCCTTTATATACACAGGTTGATGCCCGATGGCTTTCAGAGTCCCGGCCAGCTCATACAAATCGTGTCCGGCCCGGTGACTAACTAAGCTTGCCTTACAATACAAGTTATTCATGTGGCGGTTCATCCCCTTGGGCCTCAAGCCGCCTCTGGGTCTTGGGCCGTCAATAGGCTTGCTATGACTCGCCATCTTCATTGATAATTCGCCTGTGGTATAACCCAGCCCCTCCTAGGCGGTTCATACCCAGTAGTTATATCCCCAACATTAGGCCCGAGGTTGATTTGAACTTGTTAATATCAATCTCCAATACTTGACTTGACAAAGTCTTGTGTCGCTTGTTTGATAAACCTTACTGTAACCCGCCATGATGTCAGCTCACAGAATCTTCTTAAACCGCCATGACGTCATTCTGCATTAATTTCTCACAAGGCCCAGAACATCTTAATTGATCCTTATCTTAATAATCATCCTGAAAATCAAGGCGTCCACATAGCCACATGATGATTTCAGCCTCCTCGATTCCCACACATGCCTTGTATCCATCCCCTTATATATAGGGGCGGGGGTTCATCCATTCCCCCCCCCTTGCCTCATCTCCTTCGTCTTCCTCTGCTGCCCGAGCTCCGCCGCTGCGACCTCAGACCGATGCACCAACTCAGGCCGCTGCATCGACCTGACCAGACCAGAGGACGCCGACACTCCACCGCAGTCTATCTGGAACCGTAAGTGCTCATCTCCCTCAGCTTCAGATCTGCATTAGGGTTTCATCTGTTCGTCGGTGTTCTTCGTCGTTCTTCATTGTTCCCTTCAACTCCCATACCTTTTGATCTGAATGGGTCATGAACTTTGCGCGGTAGTAGTTTAGCATTCATTTTCATCATCAGATAGCATCTCTCCATAGAAGATCTCATCAAAGCACCCAAACTGTTCTAGTGCCGCCACCTTAGGTTTAGAATTTTACTGCTTTTCTGAACTGTGGTAGATCCAAAATTACCGCTCCAGCTTGCAAAATATGTTTCTCCAACACTTAGCAAAATTTTCATTGATAAATCTTGAAGTACCATAACTGCCATGGCGGCTTATACCATAAACCGTGATCCACCATATGACACTAGGCCTTGCTTAAACTGCCACCATACGCTTCATAATTTGCATGGCCAAGGAAGTAATAGCCTTGATCTTCTCCGGTTTAACCATGCTCGCTTATAATTTGGTTCCGCATAATATACTTGCCTTTTAAACTCTGTCCGGCTTAACAACAGAATCCTTAATCCGGTAGGTACCATTAGTCCCCTTTTAAGCCGCCATTATGAATATCTGCGTACTTAAAGGTTCTTTCTCCGACTCAATATGTTAGCCTGCTTATAGCATTTTACCTTTGAGTCAATGGTCCGGCTTAATAACATGACCTTAAGCCGGTAATATTTCTTTCTTTTAGGCCTTTTCCCTCAAAAATGGTCAAGACTGTCACAGCCTGCAACTGGGTCGTTTCTCGGGTCACCGAGGAAGACCTGAACGAATATGTTTAGACTGGCGTCTTAGCCAAAAAAGATGCCATCCATTGGATGGTTCCAGGCAATGAAACTTGTCCTAAGCCCAAGGACGGTGAGGTGATTGTCTTTACTGATCACATAAACCGGAGCTTCAGCCCTCCCGGCTCAAAATTCTTCCACTATGTGCTGCATTTTTTCAAGCTCCATCCACAAGATATCGGACCCAACTCCGTTTCAAACATATGCAACTTACAAGTATTCTGCGAGGTGTACCTTCAACAGGAGCCCATCGTAGAACTATTCAGAGAGTTCTACTATTTAAAACGGCAGAACGAGTTCATAGATGGCCCTAGCCTAGAGCTAGGCGGCATTTCTATACAGCGCAGGAAAGAAGCCAACTTCCCAGCTGCCACTCTTCCCAGTCACCCCAAAGACTGGAACCAGACTTGGTTTTACTGCGAAGATACTTCGCCAGAAGGGGAAAATCCCTTGCCGGGTTATCGCGCCAGCCGGCTTAGCAACAGACACCATCTTCTAGACCGCATCAGCACAACAGAGTGGAATAAGTACATGCCGATTTTTTCAAAGATTCGGGCCTTGATGGCCAACGGCTTGACTGGAATCGATCTAGTCCGATGCTGGGTCGCTTGGACAGTCTTGCCTCTAAGCCGCCGGCCCGGCACTACTGCAGGATGGTCCAAACGCGACACTACGATCAGAGACCCTTCGACGAAACTGTGTGCGATGCCATAATCGCAAACGGTGGTGTGAAAAAATTTCAAAAAGGTCAAAAAAGGTGCAAAACATTTGCGATGACGGATGCATCAAACACGGTTCAGATTTTAGTTGCGTGTGCGATGCAGGGCATACAATTCAGTTCAATTAACTGTTTGGGATGAGGAGGAACGAACGAAACAGGCAGCCAGATGAAGGCGCGTGCGATATACAACATACAGTTCACTAGGATGAAATGTGTGTGATTAGGCAACATAATGGAAACGGTTCAACTGAACAAGATGTGTGTGTTAGACGGCAAACAAGTCCGTAATCAGAAATGTGTGCGAAGACCAATAATAACAGAGACGATTGCTGCTAATAAGCCGTGTGATTTGCTCTGTCTACAATAGAATAACATGTATATATATATAACTGAAATAAACATCCAATTACATAAGTGACTATACAGATCATTCGCACACACCTCAATAAACAATTGCATGCATTCTAAAGTAGGAGAAACGATCGTCTAGTCATCTACTTCTTGTGACGCTCCCGCCACTGCTCTGTGGCTCGATCCCTCGTCTGGGGCAGGAAGAAGGCACTTCCTCATGTCAACGATCCGCCTATACATTTCGTAGCTTGTGCATGCGTCCATGGACGCGTACTTGACATGTTGTTCATCCAGTCTCTCATGCCACACACTGTGTCAGATGTTCTTGTCCTTATTTCTCTCATTCTTCATCTTCATGTAGTAGGGTCGATGATGGCCGAGGCGAGGTCAACCAGGGAGTTCAGTTTGTTTTTGTTGCTGCCTCACACCTTGTAGTGGTGCGGGATGTTGACAAGATTCGGGCATTTCAAGTCTGAAACCTTGAGCGCTTTTAGATCGTTGGTGGTGTCCACCGTAGCGAAACTGTAGTAGGAGCTATTGATAAACCTGGAGAAACGCTCGCAAGGCCTTGTGGCAAGGTGGTAGTGGTTGACGAGGACGTCATGTCGCACGCACAACAGGGCGACAACAACCTTCTGATCGTGCCCGGCACGACCGATGGTGTACTCGAGGTCGAAGCCGACCACTCGGTACTTGTCCTCAGCAAGGAACTGCTCCATAGTTTGAATGGAGTTCTCCACCAAGACCGGATCATTCGTGTACACCACCGAGAGGGCCTTCCCCCTCACGCGGGTGTCCACTACGTGATGCGTGGTGAACTGCCCGCCGTTGTCGCCGTCGGCCGCTGGGAGCGCCATTGGAGCCATGGGGAGCGCCATTGGAACCGCTGGATGTCCTCTTTGTATGTGTCATCGTGGGTGTGCTTATTGTGTCGTGTGACGCAAGAGATATAAGGTAAATGGCAATAGGAATAAATGGGGGCCGGGCGGCCTGGATTCTCTGTGCGTCTGCATGGCAGTTTTTGCAGCGGGCAACTGCATCGTCGTGTCGCGCGCGGGCAACCGCATGCACACGAACATGCGTGATCGTGCACCGGCCCCAAACACTGGCAGCGCGCGTGGAGGGATGAGGGCAGAGCACCCGGAGGGACGCGAGAGCTGAGCGCGCACGGCGGGACGCGAGCAGAGCGTGCCGCGGCCGCCTGAATCGCAAGCAACCACACGCATAGAGCAGTTGAACATGCAGGAAATGGTCGCCTACAAGCCGGCCGATAGTTGCGTCGCTGCGTAGAGAGCGGTCGTGTGTTACCACCTCCGTCTAGTCTATAGTCTCCTTTATATTCTATGCCATACTTTGCCCTCAAGTTTGACCAACAAAATGTTAATGCATGTTATAAAAATTATATAATTGGAAACTATGTTCAAATACGAGCATGCAAAGAGCCTTACAGCCGCCATGGCTGCGGCACACGCCGCCTTAGAGGCGAGGAATCAGGAGATCTACGAGGAGAACCACCGCTTCGAGACGGGTCGTCTGGAGCGGCAGAGGGCGTTCGAGGTGAGCGTCGCTAAAGTTGCAACAGCGGCAGGCACTGTATTGCGGTTGCCCAGCTCGTTGGTAGGCTCTTCCTCCTCCGCCTCTTACTGAGCGCGCTCGGCAGAGGAGAGGCAGCCGGAAGTAGTACAAAACCCCCTCCGCAACAGTAGTAGTAGTATTTAATTAGGGGCTATTTTGTTCAGTTCATCTGACTATAGATGTGGTGGAACTGTACAACGTACTTAAAATTAGCTAGTATATATAGTTGAACTAGCTATTTTAGTACGTGGTTGGTAACAATTGGGGAAATTTTGGTCGGTTCAGCTATCGAGTTGAACTGTTTGTATAAATTAAGAACGACTGCTTAATCTATGAATGAATTCTATGCTTAATTACCGAATTTTAGTTGCAAAAATTAGATAGTGCTAGTGATTTTTAGCTTCATATTTTGACAAATCGTAGTGTTACAAGGTTGACAAATGGCAATGTTACTAGATGAACAAATGTCAATCTTTCCACTTTGAAAAATGGCAACATACCCAATATGACAGATGCAAATCTTACCAAATTGTTTGTAAGTGGTTGCACACGGGTCATCCAAAAGAACCGTTTGCGTTGAAGAGATGCACAAATCCTGCTCTCACTTTGCATCATGTCGTCCCGGGATCGACGGGCGGGGTGCGGGAGGACGGCAGCTGGCGGTGCTGAGAGGTAGCGTTCAACGGCGGCGTCCCATGCCGCTGAGGGGGGCGCGCGCATGAAGAGGAAGGCGGGCGGCCATGGAAGTCAAAGCGCTCACTTCCCAGTGAGCCTGCGCAGCGTACAGCTCCTCGGTGAGCCTGCGCATTCGAGGACAACTTGCACGCCTCTCGGTCAGCCTGCGCACTGGACTGCGCTCGCACGCCTCCTGTTCTGTCAAGGTGAAGCAGCTCTCCGCATGGCACCTCCTACAACCATTAAAACCGAGACACATGGTGTCACGTGAATGGTTAACAGAACGCACACGGTTTGAATTATACAAACGTTTGAGATATTAAAGTGGCAGCTATTTTTTCAAAATGCCTTTGTTGGCTATCATTATTCGAGTGCGCCTTCTATCAAAATGGACACGAAAAATACCACAGCATTTCGGGTGCCATTCCATGATAGCATGCCAAGTTTCATGAATTTCAGACGAGTTTTCGATTTTCTAGAATTTAAAAACCAGGTATCTCAATGTTTTGCCGGCAATCAACGGTGCCGTGGTGTTTGAAATTCATTCCCATTTCTTGCATGGGACCTAAGCATGCACCCAAGGACACGGATTTGATTTTTCAACCAATTTTTATGCACTGGAGCATGTGCATGTAGTTCAAATTTGAATTATGCACATAAATGCATTGAAAACTCAGTTAATGCATAAAAATTTCCAAACAAACCCCGAAAAATCACAAAAATTGACACAACACTCCTGTTCTATGTTGACACGAGAAAAACATTGAAAGCAATAAGAGGCAATGGATATCGTTTCGTCCCCAGAGGTGGGACGTTCCCTACCGAAACCATCATGCTTGTTGTGAGAAGCTCTGGTTTGTGAGAAGCATATACCCAAACCTGCCCCAAATGGGACAAAAATTTTACCACGGCATGTTGATGCCGCTCCATGATAGCATGCCAAGTTTCATGAATTTCAGACGAGTTTTGGATTTACTAGAATTTAAAAACCAGGTATCTCAATGTTTTGCCGGCAATCAACAGTGCCCTGGTGTTTGAAATTCATTCCCATTTCTTGCATGGGACCTAAGCATGCACCCAGGACACATATTTGATTTTTCAACCAATTTATATGCACTGGAGCATGTGCATGTAGTTCAAATGAATTATGCAGATAAATACATTGAAAACTCAGTTAATGCATACAAATGTCAAAACGAACCCCAAAAAATCACAAAATTGACACAACACTCCTGTTGTTCTATGTTGACACGAGAAAAAATTTGAAAGCAATAAGAGGCAATGGATATCGTTTCATCCCCAAAGGCGGGCCGTTCCCTACCGAAACCATCATGCTTGTTGTGAGAAGCTCTGGTTTGTGAGAAGCATATACCCAAACGTGCCCCAAATGGGACAAAAAATTTACCACGTCATGTTGATGCCGCTCCATGATAGCATGCCAAGTTTCATGAATTTCAGACGAGCTTTGGATCTAATAGAATTTAAAAACCAGGTATCTCAATGTTTTGTGGCCGAGTGACGGTGGCAGGGTGCTTGACATTCATCCCCATTTCTTGCATGGGACCTAAGCATGCAATCAAGAACACATATTTGAATTTTCAACCAATTTATATGCATTAGAACATGTGCATGTAGTTCAAATTTGAATTATGCACATGAATGCATTGAAAACTCAGTTAATGCATAAAAATGTCCAAACGAACCCCAAAAAATCACAAAAATTGACACAACACTCCTGTTGTTCTATGTTGACACGAGAAATTTTTTGAAAGCACTAAGAGGCAATGGATATCGTTTCGTCCCCAAATGTGGGACGTTCCCTATCGAAACCATCATCCTTGTTGTGAGAAGCTTTGGTTTGTGAGAAGCATATACCCAAACCTGCCCCAAATGGGACACAAAATTTACCACGGCATGTTGATGCCGCTCCATGATAGCATGCCAAGTTTCATGAATTTCATACAAGTTTTGGATTTAATAGAATTTAAAAACATGGTATCTCAATGTTTGCGGCCGAGTGACGGTGGCAGGGTGTTTGACATTCATTCTCATTTCTTGCATGGGACCTAAGCATGCAACCAAGGACACAGATTTGAATTTTTCAACCAATTTATATGCATTAGAGCATGTGCATGTAGTTCAAATTTGAATTATGCACATAAATGCATTGAAAACTGAATTAATGCATAAAAATATCCAAACGAACCCTGAAAAATCCCAAAAATTGACACAACACTCCTGTTGTTCTATGTTGAGACTAGGAAAAAAATTGAAATCGAGAAGAGGCAATGGATATCGTTTCGTCCAGAAAGGTGAAACGTTCCCTACCGAAACCATTAGGCTTGTTGTGAGAAGCTCTGGTTTGTGAGAAGCATATCCCCACACCTGCCCCAAATGGGACAAAAAATTACCACGTCATGTTGATGCCGCTCCATGACAGCATGCCAAGTTTCATGAATTTCAGACGAGCTTTGGATTTACTAGAATTTAAAAACCAGGTATCTCAATGTTTGCGCCCGAGTGACGGTGGCAGGGTGTTTGACATTCATTCTCCCATTTCTTGCATGGGACCTAAGGAGGCAACCAAGGACACAGATTTGAATTTTCAACTAATTTATATGCATTAGAGCATGTGCCTGTAGTTCAAATTTGAATTATGCACATGAATGCATAGAAAACTCAGTTAGTGTATAAAAATGTCCAAGCAAACCCCGAAAAATCCCAAAAATTGACACAACACTCGTGTTGTTTTATGTTGACACTAGGAAAAAATTTGAAATCGAGAAGAGGCAACGGATATCTTTTCGTCCAGAAAGGTGAAACGTTCCCTACCAAAACCATCACACTTGTTGTGAGAAACTCTGGTTTATGAGAAGCTTATACCCAAACCTGCCCCAAATGGGACAAAATTTTTACCACGTCATGTTGATGCCGCGCCATGATAGCATGCCTAGTTTCATGAATTTTGGATGAATGTTGGATTTACTAGAATTACAAAAGCAAGTACGTCGACGTTTGCCGGAGAGCCACGATGCCGTGGTGTTCGAATTTCATCCTCATTTCTTGCATGGGACATAAGCATAAACCCATGGACACATATATGATTTTATAACCCATGTTGGTGCACCGGAGCATGTGCATGTAGTTTAATTTTGAATTGTGCACCATGAAATGGCTAGAAACCAATTTAATGTAGAAAATGTTCAAACGAACCCTGGATAATTCCAATTCTTTTACGACACACATATAGTTGCATGTTCACTGCAGATAAAAGGTCTAGCAATTCAAACACCGTACATTGCCGCTGTGACCCCATTATGTAATTCAAATCAAGATGAAAAATCAAGTAGATCACACACAGTTTATTATCACCAACCGTGTGAGATGCAGCACAAAATATCCTGGAGCACCGTCGGTGTATAGTACCTCTATGGCTTACGCGAGAAGGTGCGTCGGCTATAGTCCACAGCCGGTGTCTCAAGAACACTAGCTCGCTCCCCAAATATCATTTCACTGTTTAATCGTCGCCGGTGAAAGATGGGCACGTGGACCCGCGTCGTGAGGGCAACTTCGGTGGCCCACTACGGCAAGAGCGCGGCTGCAGCCGCCATGCGTGTGCTAACAAGGTGCATGAGCGCGGCTGCAATCTGCGACCGGGCGACCAAGACAGCCCAAGCGGCCGCTGTCAGGTGGTGGCAGCAACATCTGCCTCGGGGATAGCAACTGGCGAGAGCGGCTGAAAGAACATGCGGTGCCCCCATGTTTGGTTTTGGTAATTGATGACAATCTCTATGGACTAATGGTTGCCTTGAGTTATATTTGAAGGATTTGTCCATAGGCATTTCTTGAAGTTCATGTGTTGGTTTCAAGGAGTTTATGTGGTGACCAAGGTGTTATTAAGGAATTATCCAAAGATTGGTCATGTGAGAGTAGAGCTTATTGCAAGCATGTCTTGAAGAAGAAGATTGTGTGATCATTCATGTTTACCTTCAAGACATCATCCAAATGAAGAGAGTTGGAAAGAGTCAAGGTTGATCAAGACTAAGTCAAGAGTGAATCAAGTTGATCAACACACAAAGCGCACAAGATGTACCGAGAGAGTTCTTTGTGGGGTTAGGTTGCGGTGTGCAAGTTCAAGTGAAGCATCATGAAGAGATCAAATGCTTGAAGCTTGCCGTCCATTGTGGCGACAATGGACTTGTGAAGATGTTGCGGTGTGCAAGTTCAAGTGAAGCATCATGAAGAGATCAAATGCTTGAAGCTTGCCGTCCATTGTGGTGACAATGGACTTGTGAAGATGTGCGGAAGAGTGGCTCACCCATAGTGGAGTATGGGGGAGCAATCAACTAGTCTTCATCGAGCCAACACAACCAAGAAAGGTGGTCCAACTTGAGGGAGTCAAGATCGTCATCATCTAGCTCAAGTGGACCATGTGCAAGGCAAAGGTTTGCTCTTGATAGGTTTTCTATTTTACCAGTCTCATGATGGTAGTTGGGAGACTGGGTTATAGGATCGATTGCCGTACTATCAAGGGGGGCTCTCGATGAGTAGCTTGATCGTATCGTTCATAGAGAGCTCAAACCATTGCATCCTTGCATCATGTTTGTTGGTTCTTGTTTGGTTCTTCTCTTTGTGAGTTTTGGAGCTTATGGCCATCTTGATGACAAGCTCGAGTTCATCAAAAACGGAGTTCACTCGCATATTCTATGATGTTTTCGATGTTGGAGGTTATGCCAGTTCTTCTCGGTTGGAGGTTTCACTCCTCTATTTGTTGGCATACCTCCCCTGCCTCGTCTTCCTCTATCCAACAAGCTTGAGTTTGCTCATTTCGGAGCTCATATGCAGAAGTTATGGTAGTTTTGGTTTCCTAGCGGTAGTACCGCGGGACGGAGCGGTAGTACCGCTTGGGTGCTACAAGCGGTAGTACCGCTCCTGAGCGGTAGTACCGCTGGTAGCCCCCAGCCATAGTACCGCTGCGGTCTCGTGCTATTACCGCCTCGATTCGAGGGGTCTTTTTCTTGTCGGGTTCTACGGTACTAGCCGCGGCAGTGGGGGCCGTAGTACCACTCGTTTGCGGTAGTACCGCCCTGCCACCGCGGTAGTACCGCTCTGGGCCCAGCGGCAGTACCGCGAGGGGGAGCGGTAGTACCGCTTATAGGGGCAAGCGGTAGTACCGCTCTCTGCGGGGCTGAAGTGGGGGTAACGGTTGGATTGTTCCCCCCACTATATAAGGAGGTCTTCTTCCCCAATGAACCTAATCTTTTGAGCTCGTGTTCTTCCCCCATTGTTGACCTTCTTCGAGCTTGCTAACTCTCAATCCCTCCATGGATTCTTGGTAGTTTTTGAGGGAAAAGAGAGAGGAGATCTAGATCCACATTTCCACCAATCACTTTCTCCTCTATGTGAGGGGAACCTATTGGATCTAGATCTTGGAGTTCTTGGTGTTCTCCTTCTTGTTCTTCCTCTCATTTTCCTCCCTAGCATTAGTTGCTTCGGTGGGATTTGAGAGAGAAGGACTTGGGCACTCCGTGTGCCCTTGCCATTGCATTTGGTGCATTGGTTTGAGTTCTCCACGGTGATACGTGGAAGTTACAAGTTGAGAAGCTTATTACTCTTGGGTGCTTGGTGCCCTTGAGCTTGTTCCTCTTGGGTGCTTGGGCGCCCTAGACGGTTGGTGGTGTTCAGAGCTCAATCATTATGGTGTAAAGCTCCGGGCAAGCGTCGGGGTCTCCAATTAGGTTGTGGAGATCGCCCCGAGCAATTTGACGGGTTCCGGTGACCGCCCCCAAGGGTTGCCAAAGTGTACGGGTTCGGTGACCGCCCCCAAGGGTTGCCATTTGTACGGGTTCGGTGACCGCCCTCAAGGGTCCCTTAGTGGAATCACGACATCTTGCATTGTGCGAGGGCGTGAGGAGATTACGGTGGCCCTAGTGGCTTCTTGGGGAGCAGTGTGCCTCCACACCGCTCCAAACGGAGATTAGCATCCGCAAGGGTGTGAACTTCGGGATACATCGTCGTCTCCGCGTGCCTCGGTTATCTCTTACCCGAACCCTTTACTTATGCACTTTACTTATGCATATAAGGCCAAACTCGCGACACCGAACACTCCCTAAGGTATTCGGTCTTTACAACATATACTGGGCTGAGTAACGCCCTTGAACCCTGAATTTCCAGGTACGTGCATTAGTCTGACGTGGCGAAATGCCAATAACGCCAACATTCCTCTCGGTTGTGTCGAGTATCCGGAGGGTGTGAAGCAACAAGAGACAGTAAGAAAGGTTTACACAGGGTCTTAATCTAAAAAGAAACCTTTGAGCGGGGCCCTGCTGCACGTCTGCGCCTGTGTCTCCGTTGTGCCGTATCCTGGAAGGGTGTAGCACGATTATCATCTGTTAAAAGAGAAGAACTTAGATGAAATTTGTCGTGCGAAAAATTGGTTATTCTTAATAAACCATTAAAATTCAAAATAAGGTCGAGCCGAACTGTAGACTTTGTTTTTTTACATGCGGGAAGCCCCTAGCACCGTCTACGGGGGTATATTCATCAACCCCATCTCAGGTTTATCTAAGCTGTTACAGCTAGTGGTGCGCCGGACTCGTCTAGCCGTGTCCGCGGTCTTGACGACCGATCGTTTATGCTACTTGGAGAGGCCATTTAGTGTTCGGCTGCTAAAGCTGCCGCACATTCTTCCGCGCGTAAGGAACGCTCAGTGTTTCCGCTCACTATGATGATGCCACGTGGACTGGGCATCTTGAGCTTCAGATAAGCATAATGCGGTACTGCATTAAAACGAGTGAAGGCCGTTCTTCCGAGTAGTGCTTGATAGCTGCTTCGGAATGGAGCGATGTCGAAGGTTAACTTTTCACTTCGGAAGTTGTCGGGGGAACCGAATACAACCTCTAGTACGAGAGAGCCCATGCAGCTAGCCTCTAGGCCTGGTATTACTCCTTTAAAGGTAGTATTGCTTTGGCTAATTCTCGTTGGGTCTATCCCCATTTTGTGGACTGTGTCCTGATATATTAGATTAAGACTACTGTCACCATCCACGAGGACTCGGGTGAGATGGTATCCGTTGATTATTGGGTCGAGCACCAAGGCAGCCGATCCTCTGTGCCGGACATTGGTCGGGCTATCCCTGCGATCAAAAGTGATCGGGCAGGTTGACCAAGGGTTGAACTTGGGGGTGACGGGCTCTACAGCGCATATGTCTCGGAGTGCGTGTTTGCTCCTCCTCTTCGTCACGTGAATCATGTTCACTGTTTTGACCTCTGGTGGGAACTTTTCTGTCCCCCAGTTTTTTGCTGACGAGGCTCATCCTCGTCTTCACTTGTTGTCTCCCTCCCCTTGTGTTCGGCGTTTAGCTTACCGGCCAGCTTGAAGACCCAACATTCTCTGTGGGTGTGATTTGCAGGTTTATCGGAGGTGCCGTGAATCTGACATAATTTGTCTAGAATCTTGTTGAGGCTGGACGGTCCATCTCTGTTGCCTTTGAAAGGCTTTTTTCCGTTGACCGGGTCGAGAGCCCCTAAATCCGGCATTTACCGCCGTGTTGTCTGGGCTGTCTTCGTTATTTCGACGCTTGCTTTTACTGCGTCATGGTTTTCCATTGCCATCCCTGACTTCAGATGTGCCTGGGTCGCTGGTGCTACTATGGGCCAGCCAGCTATCTTCGCCCGCGCAAAAGCGGGTCATAAGGCTTGTTAGGGCTGCCATTGTTCTCGGTTTTTCTTGGCCGAGGTGTCTGGCGAGCCATTCGTCTCGGACGCTGTGTTTGAAAGCTGCTAAGGCTTCGGCGTCCGGGCAGTCGATGATTTGGTTGTTCTTAGTGAGAAATCTGTTCCAAAGCTTTCGGGCTGACTCTCCGGGCTGTTGAATTATATGACTTAAATCGTCTGCATCCGGAGGTCGGACATAGGTCCCTTGAAAGTTAGCCCTGAAAGCATCCTCAAGCTCTTCCCAACTTCCAACTGAATTTTCGGGGAGGCTCTTCAGCCAGTGTCGAGCTGGTCCTTTTCAGCTTGAGGGGCAAGTACTTGATGGCGTGGAGATCGTCTCCGCGAGCCATATGGATATGGAGGATGAAGTCCTCAATCCAGACCCCAGGGTCTGTCGTTCCGTCGTACGCCTCTATGTTCACGGGTTTGAATCCCTCTGGAAATTCGTGATCCAGCACCTCATCGGTGAAACATAGGGGGTGCGCGGCACCCATCTATTTGGATGTGTCATGGCGTTCTGACGGTTGTAGTGTTCGGTTTTGATTATGCGCTGGAGTGCGCTTCCTAGATCTGTAGATGGATCTGGTCACGCCGGCCTTTTGAAAGTCCTCGCATGGATCATGTGCTGACTTATGTGCGGCCTCGTTAGCCGCCCTATCGCGGCCACGAGGTGGTCGATCCGACCGGTCGGCCATTTTATTTTTTGGCCGTGTAGGCTCTAAGGCATCATCATCGAATTCAGGCAACAGCTTGCGCTTTGGATAGCTCTTTATGTGGCGACTACCACCATACTTTTCTTCAGTGTCGAGCACTTTGTTCCATCTACAGTTGAGCGTATTCTGCGTGGCCTTAAGCCTTTGCTTCTGCTTCTTCAGACTCCTCGCAGTGGCACTAAGCCTTCTACGCAGGTTCTCATGTTCCAAGTGCCTTTCCGGGATGTGTGCATCGTCGTCCATACTGTTTTCCTCTCCGGAGAGAGGTTGATGAGCTTTATCCTCGGCGTCGCCGTGATCGGACAGCGGCTCCGTACTATGTTCACCGTCCGCTGGTTCATCCTGCTCTGTCGCTGGGTCCATGTGATCATCATTTCTTCTGGAGTCGACCGGGGTATTATTTTTCCTTGCGCTGTTATCACTGTTTTTGCAGAGGCGGGATTTGGAGCGGCGCCTACGCCGTCGCTTTGGTTGCTTCTTGAGGGAGCTATCCTTCGCTGCATCCTTCCGTTCCGCATCATTGTTTTCTTTGGGTGTACCCACCATATATGTATCGTGTCATGAAGTGGCTGTCCAGCGCCCTGTGGGCGGTGGTTCCTGTTCCTCTCTTGGATCGTCGTCCATACCGTCGATGTCTTCGGAGTCGAAATCGAGCATGTCGGTTAAATCATCGACAGTGCCTATTAAGTGGGTGGTGGGTGGGGAACGAATTTCTTCGTCGTCCGCTTCCCCTTCGGGCCGGACATAGTTCGGCCAAGGGCCTCCTGACAAGGAGAGAGACCTTAAAGAATTTAGCACATCGCCAAAAGGCGAGTGCTGAAAGATATCCGCGGAGGTAAACTCCATGATCGGCGCCCAATCAAATTCGATAGGCATGGATGCAGGTCGTTCGGGGCCTGTGGCCGGGGATGAATCCGAGGACCCGGTGACACAGGTCTCATAGGAGGTAAAGTCAGTATTCGGCTCTATCGCCACTGAGTGTGTGGCCTCCGAGGCGGGGTCCATCCACCCGTCCTCGGACGGTGCAATCGACTCCGGATCTAGGGCAAGAGTAGGCATAGGTGTGATCTCCCGAACACCGTCCGATGGCAGAGCTAAGTCGTGCTCGTCGTGACTGTGCGGCGCACCTGACATGGGCTCGGATCCATCAAAGATCAAGTCTCCGTGGATGTCGGCCGTGTAGTTTAAATTTCCAAACCTGACCTGACGGCCAGGGGCGTAGCTCTCGATTTGCTCCAAATGGCCAAGCGAGTTGGCCCGCAGTACGAGGCCGCCGAATACGAAGATTTGTCCGGGGAGGAAAACCTCACCCAGGATCGCATCGTTGCGATGATCGAAGGAGCCATCAAGCCTTTATCACGACAGCACAGTGGAACTCTCAATGAAAGCACCAATGTCGGTGTCAAAACCGGCAAATCTCGGGTAGGGGGTCCCGAACTGTGCGTCTAAGGCGGACGGTAACAGGAGGCGGGGGACATGATGTTTACCCAGGTTCGGGCCCTCTCGATGGAGGTAATACCCTACTTCCTGCTTGATTGATCTTGATGATATGAGTATTACAAGAGTTGATCTACCACGAGATCGTAGAGGCTAAACCCTAGAAGCTAGCCTATGGTATGATTGTTGTTGTCCTACGGACTAAACCCTCCGGTTTATATAGACACTGGAGGGGGCTAGGGTTACACAGAGTCGGTTACAAGGGAGAAGATCTACATATCCGTATTGCCAAGCTTGCCTTCCATGCCAAGGAGAGTCCCATTCAGACATGGGACGAAGTCTTCAATCTTGTATCTTCATAGTCCAACAGTCTGGCCAAAGGATATAGTCCGGCTGTCCGAGGACCCCCTAATCCAGGACTCCCTCAGCGCCAAGGAAGAATTTTCTGCTGCTGATAAAGGCAAGTGGAAGGTAGACTTGGAGAGCTACGCACAATTCGGCGCCCTAGAGATCCACTCCGGTTATTTGAACCGTTTGTATACCAGCCGTGATTTTGAAGCCGGCTTGGTCAACTTGATGAAACAACGATATGAGGTAATCCAACAAAATTGTCCTCATAACTATATCTCTATCAGCCGCCAAGTCTATAGAATATGATAGAATTGAATATGCTGTAGACTTTCAAGTAGTCATAAATAAACGAACATCATCTCTAGTAGCCCCCAAGGGCCGGCTTAAACTGTGAAGTTAAGCCGGGACTTTAATTTGTAGTAATCAACTTTGCGTCTGTAGCCCCCAAGGGCCGGTTTAATCAGTATGAATAAATTGTGACTTATCACCATTGCTGGAACCAATATCCCAATATATAGCCTTTATAAACCAGATCATATCATTTTGCCCGGGTCATCAGATAAATTTGTCTTGAAAAGAGCAAGTAGGCATTAGCCCCAAGTGCCAAGGAAAATACTTGTATTGTGCTTGGGATTTCAAAAATAATCATAATCATAATACCTCCCATGTTTGTTCATGTCGCAGGCTGAACTAACTGAGAAGGACTCACAGATCAATGATCTGAGGGCCAATATTAAAACTCAGCAATCTGAGACGTCCAAGGCCAAGTCAGAACTGAAGACTGCACTGGAAAACATTGAGCAGTTGAAACAGGGCTTCAGTGCTGATAAAACCGGCTGGGAGACCGAGAAGGCGGCTCTATTAAAGAGAGCAGAGGATGCCGAGGTAGCCCTTAAACCGTTGACTGTTGAGTTGTTCGGTTTAAGGCATCAGATCAACAGCATGACATCAGCCATCTTCGGTAAGTAATAAAAATGACTCCTTTACACCACCAGGCATATCATAATCATCTGCCGGTTTATTAATAACTTTACTGATACAGGCTCCCGGAGCGTCAAGCTGGGTTTAGACATGCGCATCAAGCTGAAGGCTGTCTATACTCTAGTAGAACAGCTATACACTGGCGCTCAATGGACCATTGCTGCTGCTATGCATAAAAAACATCCGCCTACCCTCATCAAGGATACATTGGAGAAATTATCAGTGCTGCCCCAAAGGATCGACGATTTAAAGCGAGCATCTGCCAGAGCCGGCGCCTTGACTACTTTAAGCCGGGCAAAAGCATGGCAAGCCAATCTTGATCCAGAAGACTTGGCCAACGGTTGCCCAAGTGTAAAAGAAGACGGGTCTCCCTTCAGTGCTAATGACTTTGCAGAAATAGCAAGAGCAATGCGTCCGTTAGCAAACAAACTGGCTGAGGAGACCAATCTATCCCAATACCAGGCGGCTTATGATGCGGAGAAAAAGAAGATAAAGGCGCCGGTTCATCAAGAGGTGGATCTCATCCCACCGACGCGTAAGCACACCTTCGTTCCTGACATTGATCCATTCAACCTTATTGATGATGAGGCTGTGTTTAGAGCTTTGACCGATATCAACTGGTCCACGCCTGACTTCCAGCCAATGGATAATCAAGGAGCTGAAGAAGAAGAGGCGCAGGATGATCCGGAGGCTTCAACCCGCCAAGAGCAGAAGGCTGAATTCATGAGCCGGCACCGATCATAGCGTTTTGATGTTATGTCTCACAAACACTTGTCCTTTTGGCCATCAGGTGCCTTGTAATAGGCTAGTTAAACAATTCTGATCTTGTCACGCCATCGTGCGTGTTTATGTGCATAACACTGTCGATCCATTATTTGAAGATCCACCACTTATGCTTTAGAATATTATCAATTATGTAGGGCAGATTTATCATTTTTTCTGCACATAAACAGATAACAAGTGCCCTGGCGGTTTACCCGAGGGCGGGTCACAATACCCGATATAAAACCACTGATGACTAAATAGTCCATAACCAGGTCCGGTATATCAAAACCTCATGTAACAAATGAAATATCATATATGTGATATTTGTTCACACTGCCGACTTATCATGCATCGTGCAGTAAGGGTAATCAGCCAAAAGACAGAGCACAACGCCCTGTTCAATTTATTTACCGCCGGCTTATCACGCCATATGTGGCAAGGGGTAACATCCTGCTACCTCTTGAGCATGCATTGGTTTTTCCCTTGAAGAGGAAAGGGTGGTGCAGCAAAGTAGCGTAAGTATTTCCCTCGGTTTTTGAGAACCAAGGTATCAATCCAGTAGGAGGCCACACGCAAGTCCCTCGTACCTACACAAACAAATAAGAACCTTGCAACCAACGCAATAAAGGGGTTGTCAATCCCTTCACGGCCACTTGCAAAAGTGAGATCTGATAGAGATGATAAGATAATATTTTTGGTATTTTTATGATAAAGACTAAAAGTAAAGATTGCAAAATAAACGGCGATAGAAATAGCTTGCTGACGGAATATTAATATGATGGAAGATAGACCCGGGGGCCATAGGTTTCACTAGTGGCTTCTCTCAAGATAGCATAAGTATTACGGTGGGTGAACAAATTACTGTCGAGCAATTGATAGAAAAGTGCATAATTATGAGAGTATCTAGGCATGATCATGTATATAGGCATCACGTCCGCAACAAGTAGACCGACTCCTGCCTGCATCTACTACTATTACTCCACACATCAACCGCTATCCAGCATGCATCTAGAGTATTCAGTTCATAAGAACAGAGTAACGCATTAGGCAAGATGACATGATGTAGAGGGATAAACTCAAGCAATATGATATAAACCCCATATTTTTATCCTCGATGGCAACAATACAATACGTGTCGTTTCCCCTACTGTCACTGGGATTGAGCACCGCCTGATTGAACCCAAAGCTAAGCACTTCTCCCATTGCAAGAAAGATCAATCTAGTAGGCCAAACCAAACTGATAATTCAGAGAGACTTGAAAAGATAACCAATCATACATAAAAGAATTCAGAGAAGATTCAAATATTGTTCATAGATAATCTTGATCATAAACCCACAATTCATCGGATCAAGACAAACACACTGCAAAAAGAGTTACATAGAATAGATCTCCAAGAAGATCGAGGAGAACTTTGTATTGAGATCCAAAGAGAGAAAAGAAGCCATCTAGCTAATAACTATGGACCCGAAGGTCTATGGTAAACTACTCACACATCATCGAAGAGGCTATGGTGTTGATGTAGAAGCCCTCCGTGATCGATTCCCCCTCCGGCGGAGCACCGGAAAAGGCCCCAAGATGGGATCTCACGGGTACAGAAGGTTGCGGCGGTGGAATTAGGTTTTTGTGGTGCTCCTCGATGGTTTCGGGGTACGTAGGTATATATAGGAGGAAGAAGTAGGTCGGTGGAGCCATGAGGGGTCCATGAGGGTGGAGGGCGCGCCCAGGGGGTAGGCGCGCCCCCTGCCTCGTGGCCTCCTCGTTGATTGCTTGACGTCCACTCCAAGTCCTCTGGATCACGTTTGTTCCAAAAATCACGCTCCTGAAGGTTTCATTCTGTTTGGACTCCGTTTGATATTCCTTTTCGGCGGAACACTGAAATAGGCAAAAAAACAGCAATTTGCACCGGGCCTTGGGTTAATAGGTTAGTCCCAAAAATAATATAAAAGTGTATAATAAAGCCCATTAAACATCCAAAACAGAATATATAATAGCATGGAGCAATGAAAAATTATAGATACGTTGGAGACGTATCAAGCATCCCCATGCTTAATTCCTGCTCGTCCTCGAGTAGGTAAATGATAAAAACAAAATTTTTGATGTGGAATGCTACTTAGCATATTCTTCAATGTAATTTTCTTTATTGTGGCATGAATGTTCGGATCCAAAAGATTCAAGATAAAAGTTTAGTATTGACATAAAAATAATAATACTTCAAGCATACTAACTAAGCAATTATGTCTTCTCAAAATAACATGGCCAAAGAAAGTTCATCCCTACAAAATCATATAGTTTGGTCATGCTCCATTTTCGTTACACAAGAAAGCTCTCATCTTGCACAACCCCGATGACAAGCCAAGCAATTGTTTCATACTTTAGTAATCTCAAACTTTTTCAACTTTCACGCAATACATGAGCGTGAGCCATGGATATAGCACTATGGGTGGAATAGAATATAATAATGGGGGTTGTGTGGAGAAGGCAAAAAGGAGAAAGTCTCACATTGACGCGGCTAATCAACGGGCTAGGGAGATGCCCATCAATTGGTGTCAATGCAAGGAGTAGGGATTGCCATGCAATGGATGCACTAGAGCTATAAATATATGAAAGCTCAAAATAAGAAACTAAGTGGGTGTGCATCCAACTTGCTTGCTCACGAAGACCTAGGGCATTTGAGGAAGCCCATTGTTGGAATATACAAGCCAAGTTCTATAATGAAAAATTCCCACTAGTATATGAAAGTGATAAAACAAGAGACTCTCTATCATAAATATCATGGTGCTACTTTGAAGCACAAGTGTGGAAAAAAAAAGGATAGTAGCATTGTCCCTTTTTATTTCTCTTTTTTCCTTTTTTGAGCCTTCTTTTTTTGGGACAATGCTCTATTAATGATGATCATCACACTTCCATTCATTTACAACTCAATGATTACAACTCGATAATAGAAGAAAGTATGACTCTATATGAATGCCTCCGGCGGTGTACCGAGATGTGCAATGAATCAAGAGTGACATGTATGAAATAATATGCATGGTGGCTTTGCCACAAGTACGATGTCAACTGCATGATCATGCAAGGCAATATGACAATGATGAAGCGTGTCATGGTAAACGGAACGGTGGAAAGTTGCATGGCAATATATCTCGGAATGGCTATGGAAATGCCATAATAGGTAGGTATGGTGGCTGTTTTGAGGAAGATATAAGGAGGTTTATGTGTGATAGAGTGTATCGTATCACGGGGTTTGGATGCACCGGCGAAGTTTGCACCAACTCTCAAGGTGAGAAAGGGCAATGCTCGGTACCGAAGAGGCTAGCAATGATGGAAAGGTGAAAGTGCGTATAATCCATGGACTCAACATTAGTCATAAATAACTCACATACTTATTGAAAAAATCTACAAGTCATCAAAAACCAAGCACTCCGCGCATGCTCCTAGGGGGATAGATTGGTAGGAAAAGACCATCGCTCGTCCCCGACCGCCACTCATAAGGATGACAATCAAAGAACACCTCATGTTTCAAATTTGTTACACAACGTTTACCATACGTGCATGCTACGGGACTTGCAAACTTCAACACAAGTATTTCTCAAATTCACAACTACTCAACTAGCACAACTTTAATATCAGTATCTCCATATCTCAAAACAATTATCAAGTATCAAACTTCTCTTAGTATTCAAAGCACTTTAAAGTTTTTATCTTGGATGCCTATCATATTAGGACTAATTTTATAACCAAAGCAAATTACCATGCTGTTCTAAAAGACTCTCAAAATAATATAAGTGAAGCATGAGAGATCAAATATTTCTATAAAATATAACCAGCGCCGTGCCCTAAAAGATATAAGTGAAGCACTAGAGCAAAAACTATATAGTTCAAAAGATATAAGTGAAGCACATAGAGTATGCTAATAAATTCCGAATAATGCGTGTCTCTCCCAAAAGGTGTGTACAGCAAGGATGATTGTAGTGGACTAAAAAGCAAAGATTCAAATCATACAAGACGCTCCAAGCAAAACACATATAGCTCCAAAAATATAGCTCCAAGTAAAGTTACCGATGGACGAAGACAAAAGAGGGGATGCCTTCCGGGGCATCCCCAAGCTTTGGCTTTTTGGTGTCCTTGGATTTACCTTGGGATGCCTTGGGCATCCCCAAGCTTAGGCTCTTGCCACTCCTTGTTCCATGATCCATCAAATCTTTACCCAAAACTTGAAAACTTCACAACACAAAACTTAACAGAAAATCTCGTGAGCTCCGTTAGCGAAAGAAAACAAAACACCACTTTAAGGTACTGTAATGAACTCATTCTTTATTTATATTGGTGTTAAACCTACAGTATTCCAACTTCTCTATGGTTCATAAACTCTATTACTAGCCATAGATTCATCAAAATAAGCAAACAACACACGTAAAACAGAATGTGTCAAAAATAGAACAGTCTGTAGTAATCTGTATCAAACACAAACTTCTGGAACTCAGAAAAATATACCAAAATAGGACGCCCTATATAATTTTTTTATTGATCTACTGCAATTGGAATCAGTATTTATCACGTTCTGGTGATTTTTAACATTTGTTTTCGTGAACAGAAAGTTTCTGGAATATCAGCAATATCAAATAACTATCATCCAAGAAAATCCTATAGGTTTAACTTTGCACAAAAATTAATTAAAACACAAAAACACATCTAACCAGATGCTAGATGGATCATTTATTCCTAAACAGAACCAAAAAGCAAGAAACAAAAATAAAATTGGGTTGCCTCCCAACAAGCGCTATCGTTTAACGCCCCTAGCTAGGCATAAAGGCAAGGATAGATCTAGGTATTGCCATCTTTTGCATGCAATCCATAAGTAGCTCTCATAATAGATTCATAAGGTAATTTAATTTTCTTTCTAGGAAAGTGTTCCATGCCTTTCCTTAACGGAAATTGGAATCTAATATTCCCTTCTTTCATATCAACAATTGCACCAATCGTTCTAAGGAAAGGTCTACCAAGAATAATAGGACATGAAGGATTGTAATCTATATCAAGGACAATGAAATCTACGGGCACATAATTCCTATTTGCAACAAGAAGAACATCATTAATTCTTCCCATAGGTTTCTTAATGGTGGAATCCGCAAGGTGCAAGTTTAGAGAACAATCATCAAATTCACGGAAACCTAGCAAATCACACAAAGTTTTTGGAATCGTGGAAACACAAGCACCCAAATCACACAAAGCATAGCATTCATGATCTTTAATTTTAATTTTAATAGTAGGTTCCCACTCATCATGAAGTTTTCTAGGGATAGAAACTTCCAATTCAAGCTTTTCTTCATAAGATTGCATTAAAGCATCAACGATATGTTTAGTAAAAGCCTTATTTTGACTATAAGCATGTGGAGAATTTAGCACGGAATGCAACAAGGAAATACAATCTATGAAAGAACAATTATCATAATTAAATTCCTTGAAATCCAAAATAGTGGGTTCATTGCTATGTAAAGTTTTGACCTCTTCAATCCCACTTTTACCTATTTTTGCATCAAGATCTAAAAACTCCAAATCATTGGGACGCCTTTTAACTAAAGTTGACTCATCTCCAGTCCCATCATTATCAAGATTCATATTGCAAACAAAGATTTAATAGGGGAAACATCAATCAATTTTAGATCTTCATCATTATTATCATCAAAAGTAGAAGAACACGCTTTTACAAAGCAATCTTTCTTAGCACGCATCCTAGCGGTTCTTTCTTTGCACTCATCAATGGAAATTATCATGGCTTTGAGAGACTCATTGATATCATGCTTAGGTGGAATAGATCTAAGTTTCAAAGAATCAACATCAAGAGAAATTCTATCCACGTTCCTAGCCAACTCGTCAACCTTAAGCAATTTTTCTTCAAGCAAAGCATTGAAATTCTTTTGAGAAATCATAAATTCTTTAACGCTAGTCTCAAAATCGGAGGGCATCTTATTAAAATTTCCATAAGAGTTGTTGTAGGAATTACCATAATTATTAGAGGAATTACTAGGATACGGCCTAGGATTAAAATTTCCTCTATAAGCGTTGTTACCAAAATTGTTCCTACCAACAAAATTCACATCCATAGATTCATTATTATTCTCAATCAAGGTAGACAAAGGCATATCATTGGGATAAGAAGAAACACTCTTATTAACAAATAATTTCATGAGTTGATCCATCTTTCCACACAAAACATTAATTTCTTCAATTGCATGCACCTTTTTACTAGTAGATCTTTCAGTGTGCCATTGAGAATAATTAACCATAATATTATCTAGGAGTTTAGTAGCTTCTCCTAAAGTGATTTCCATAAAAGTGCCTCCCGCGGCCGAAACAAAAGATTTCTAGAAGCAAAATTCAATCTGGCATAAATGTTTTGTATAATCATCCATAAATTCAAACCATGTGTAGGGCAATTACGTATCATTAATTTCATCCTCTCCCAAGCTTGTGCAACATGTTCATGATCAAGTTGCTTAAAATTCATAATATCGTTTCTAAGAGAGATACTCTTAGTGGGAGGAAAATATTTAGAGATAAAAGCATCTTTGCACTTATTCCATGAATCAATACTATTTTTAGGCAAAGATGAAAACCAAGTTTTAGCACGATTTCTAAGCGAAAAAGGAAATAGCTTCAGTTTAACAATATCATTGTCCACATCTTTCTTCTTTTGCACATCACACAAATCAACAAAGCTATTTAGATGGGTAGCGGCATCTTCACGGAAGGTCGGCGAATTGATCTTTCATGACAAGATTCAGCAAAGCAACATTAATTTCACAAGACTCAGCATCGGTAAGAGGAGCAATCGGAGTGCTAAGAAAATCGTTGTTGTTGGTATTGGCAAAGTCACACAATTTAGTATTATCTTGAGCCATCGTGACAAACAAGCAATCCAACAAACAACCAAACAAGAAGCAAGCGAAAAAGAGGAGAACGAAAAGAGAGGGCAAATAAAACGGCAAGGGTGAAGTGGGGGAGAGGAAAACGAGAGGCAAATGGCAAATAATGTAATGCGAGGGATAAGAGTTTGTGATGGGTACTTGGTATGTCTTGACTTGTGCGTAGACTCCCCGACAACGGCGCAAAAAATCCTTCTTGCTACCTCTTGAGCATGCGTTGGTTTTTCCCTCGAAGAGGAAAGGGTGATGCAGCAAAGTAGCGTAAGTATTTCCCTCAGTTTTTGAGAACCAAGGTATCAGTCCAGTAGGAGGCCACACGCAAGTCCCTCGTACCTACACAAACAAATAAGAACCTTGCAACCAACGTGATAAAGGGGTTGTCAATCCCTTCACGACCACTTGCAAAAGTGAGATCTGGTAGAGATGATAAAATAATATTTTTGGTATTTTTATGATAAAGACTAAAAGTAAAGATTGCAAAATAAACGGCGATAGAAATAGCTTGTTGATGGAAGACTAATATGATGGAAGATAGACCCAGGGGCCATAGGTTCCACTAGTGGCTTCTCTCAAGATAGCATAAGTATTACGGTGGGTGAACAAATTATTGTCGAGCAATTGATAGAAAAGTGCATAATTATGAGAGTATCTAGGCATGATCATGTATATAGGCATCACGTCCGCAACAAGTAGACCGACTCCTGCCTGCATCTACTACTATTACTCCACACATCGACCGCTGTCCAACATGCATCTAGAGTATAAAGTTCATAAGAACAGAGTAACGCATTAGGCAAGATGACATGATGTAAAGGGATAAATGATGACCCACAAGTATAGGGGATCTATCGTAGTCCTTTCGGTAAGTAAGAGTGTCGAACCCAATGAGGAGCAGAAGGAAATGATAAGCGGTTTTCAGGAAGGTATTCTCTGCAAGCACTGAAATTATCGGTAACAGATAGTTTTGTGATAAGATAATTTGTAACGGGTAACAAGTAATGAAAGTAAATAAAGTGCGGCAAGATGGCCCAATCCTTTTTGTAGCAAAGGACAAGCCTGGACAAACTCTTATATAGAGAAAAGCGCTCCCGAGGACACATGGGAATTATCGTCAAGCTAGTTTTCATCACACTCATATGATTCGCGTTCGTTACTTTGATAATTTGATATGTGGGTGGGCCGGTGCTTGGGTGTTGTCCTTTCTTGGACAAGCATCCCACTTATGATTAACCCCTATTGCAAGCATCTGCAACTACAAAAGAAGTATTAAGGTAAACCTAACCATAGCATGAAACATATGGATCCAAATCAGCCCCTTACGAAGCAACTCATAAATTAGGGTTTAATCTTCTGTCACTCTAGCAACCCATCATCTACTTATTACTTCCCAATGCCTTCCTCTAGGCCCAAACAATGGTGAAGTGTCATGTAGTCGACGTTCACATAACACCACTAGAGGAAAGACAACATACATCTCATCAAAATATCGAACGGATACCAAATTCACATGACTACTAATAGCAAGACTTCTCCCATGTCCTCGGGAACAAACGTAACTACTCACAAATCATATTCATGTTCATAATCAGAGGGGTATTAATATGCATAATGGATCTGAACATATGATCTTCCACCAAATAAACCAACTAGCATCAATTACAAGGAGTAATCAACACTACTAGCAACCCACAGGTACCAATCTGAGGCTTTTGGACAACGATTTGATAGAAGAGATGAACTAGGGTTTGAGAGGAGATGGTGCTGGTGAAGATGTTGATGGAGATTGACCCCCTCCCGATGAGAGGATCGTTGGTGATGACGATGGCGATGATTTCCCCCTCCCGGAGGGAAGTTTCCCCGGCAGAACAGCTCTGCCGGAGCCCTAGGTTGGTTCCGCCAAGGTTCCGCCTCGTGGTGGCGGAGTTTCTTCCCGAAAGCTTGCTTATGATTTTTTCTCGAACGAAAGACTTCATATAGCAGAAGATGCTCACCGGAGGCCTGCCAGGGGGCCCACGAGGCAGTGGGCGTGCCCAGGGGGTAGGGCGCGCCCCCACCCTCGTGACCAGGGTGTGGGCCCCCTCTGGTATTTTCTTCGCTCAGTATTCTTTATAAATTACAAAAATGACTTCCGTGAAGTTTCAGGACATTTGGAGTTGTGCAGAATAGGTCTCTAATATTTGCTGCTTTTCCAGCCCAAAATTCCAGCTGCCGGCATTCTCCCTCTTCATGTAAACCTTGCAAAATAAGAGAGAATAGGCATAAGTATTGCGACATAATGTGTAATAACATCCCATAATGCAATAAATACCGACATAAAAGCATGATGCAAAATGGACGTATCAACTCCCCAAGCTTAGACCTCGCTTGTCCTCAAGCGGAAGCCGATAATGATAAATATGTCCACATGTTTAGAGATAGAGGTGTCGATAAAATAAAATACGGACATGAGGCATCATGATCATTCTTATAACAGCAACATATATATATTGTCATATGATTTCTTATGCTCAAGTAATAATCTATTCACAATGTTAAGTATGAATCAGAAACTTCATTGAGAACCAACAAACTATAATCTCAGTCATTCAAGCAATTGCAATTTATCATAACATTGGAAAGAGTCAATATAAGAGCTTTTCAGCAAGTCCACATACTCAACTATCATTTAGTCTTTCACAATTGCTAACACTCACGCAATACTTATGGGTATGGAGTTTTAATCGGACACAGAGAAAGATAGGGGCTTATAGTGTTGCCTCCCAACCTTTTACCTCAAGGGTAATGTCAACAATAATGATTCATGTTAACTTACATCCAATTGGATATATATATATCAGGATCTTCCCAACACAATGTGCTTGCCAAAGGATAAAATGTAAAAAGGAAAGGTGAAGATCACCATGACTCTTGCATAAGGAATAAGACAAAAGTAAAAGATAGGCCCTTCGCAGAGGGAAGCAGAGGTTGTCATGCGCTTTCATGGTTGGATGCATGAAATGTTAATGCAAAAGAACGCCACTTTATATTGCCACTTGTGATATGGACCTTCATTATGCAGTCCGTCGTTTTTATTTCTTCCACATCACAAGATCGTATAAAGCTTATTTTCTCCACACTAATAAATCATACATATTTAGAGAGCAATTTTTATTGCATGCACCGATGACAACTTACTTGAAGGATCTTACTCAATCCATAGGTAGGTATGGTGGACTCTTATGGCAAAACAAGTTTAAGGGATATTCGGAAGCACAAGTAGTATCTCTACTTGGTGCAAAGAATTTGGCTAGCATGAGGGGGAAAGGCAAGCTCAACATGTTGGATGATCCATGACAATATACTTTATTTCGGATATAAGAAAACATAACCCATTACGTTGTCTTCCTTGTCCAACATCAACTCTTTAGCATGTCATATTTTAATGAGTGCTCACAATCATAAAAGGTGTCCAAGATAGTGTATTTATATGTGAAAACCTCTCTTTCTTTATTACTTCCTATTAATTGCAACGATGACCAAAACTATGTTTGTCAACTCTCAACAACTTTTATTCATCATACTCTTTATATGTGAAGTCATTACTCTCCATAAGATCAATATGATCTCTTTACTTCCTTTTATTCTTTATTTTTTTCTTTTTTTCCCTCAAGATTAAAGCAAAATAATCAAGCCCTTGACTCAACACTAATCTTTATTATATATAGCTCACGGACTCAATTACATAGAGGGATCATACGACAAAACTCAAAACTAAATCATACTAGAACTTTATTCTACTAGATCAAGATATTACCAAAGGGATCGAACTAAGAAAAAGGGTAAAGATAGTGTGATGATGATACGATACCGGGGCACCTCCCCCAAGCTTGGCAGTTGCCAAGGGGAGTGCCCATACCCATGTGATTATATCTCTTTCTTCGGAGGTGGCGATGATGGAGTTGTTGATGATGTAAATTGTGCTTTCAACTTCTTCATGTTGTAATTGAAAAGAGCAATTTCCTCCTTTTCTTTTCTGCCGAAAACGAGAAGGAATAGATCGATTGTTAGATAGTTTAGCCCTCTTAGGGAGACTAGACTTCTTGAACTTCACGTGCATATCCCCGGGTTGAGGTAGAGGGACATCCTCCTCTGAACTTGAATCGTTGATCCTCATCAAATGAGCATCCTCCTCCTCATCCGTAGTTCGACCATAAGGATATAGATCCCCATAGGTCTTTGGGTCAGCAATGAGGTGTGAGACATAGCTCTCTCTGTCGGAATCCTGAGATGACATCTTGCTCCAAATCTGCGGTAGAAAACAGCTCGAAACAAAAATAGAGGATATTTGCGTGGTACGGTGGTCAAAACCTTCGGGGGATTATATAATGAATTTTTACCTACCAAAAGAAGTATCGTGCAAGAAAACGGAGTCCGGAGAGCACACGAAGTGCCCACGAGGCAGGGGGCATGCCCAGGGGGTAGGGCGTGCCTCCCACCCTCGTGGAAGCCTCGTGTCCTCCCCGGACTACTTCATATTTTCCTATTTTCTTAAATATTCCAAAACGGAGAAAAATTGCCATTAGAACTGTTTTGGAGTCGGTTTACTTACCGTACCACATACCTATTCCTTTTTGGAGTCTGAAACGTTCTGGAAAGTGTCTCTTATGTATTCCTCTGGGGTTATAGTTTCAATAACATTAGTTTCAACATTTATAGGATTACCTGAGATATAATGTTTGATTCTCTGACCGTTCACCACCTTCGGATTTGTGCCTTCGAAGTTGTTGATTTTTATGGCACCGGAACGATAGACTTCCTCGATAACGTAAGGACCTTCCCATTTAGAGAGAAGTTTTCCTGCAAAAATCTTAAACGAGAGTTGTATAGCAACACATAATCACCTATATTAACTCACGCTTTTGGTTGTCATGCCATCTTTTAACTTTTTCCTTAAACAATTTGGCATTCTCATAGGCTTGGGTTCTCCATTCATCAAGTGAGCTAATGTCAAGTAGCCTCTTCTCACCGGCAAGTTTGAAATCATAATTGAGCTCTTTAATAGCCCAATATGCCTTCTGTTCTAGTTCGAGAGGTAAGTGACATGCTTTTCCATAAACAATTTTATACGGAGACATACCCATAGGATTTTTATATGCAGTTCTATAGGCCCATAATGCATCATCAAGTTTCTTGGACCAATTCTTTCGAGATCTATTAACAGTCTTTTGCAAAATTAATTTGAGCTCTCTATTACTCAATTCTACTTGACCACTGGACTGTGGGTGATATGGAGATGCAATTCTATGATTAACATCATACTTAGCAAGCATTTTACGGAAGGCACCGTGAATAAAATGTGAACCACCATCAGTCATTAAATATCTAGGGACTCCAAACCTCGGAAAAATAGCTTCTTTAAGCATCTTAATAGAAGTGTTATGATCAGCACTACAAGTTGGAATAGCTTCTACCCACTTAGTAACGTAATCCACAGCAACTAAAATATGTGTATACCCATTAGAGGAAGGAAACGGTCCCATATAATCAAAGCCCCAAACATCAAATGGTTCGATAACAAGTGAATAATTCATAGGCATTTCTTGACGTCTACTAATATTACCGATTCTTTGACATTCATCACAAGACAAGACAAACTTACAGGCATCCTTGAAGAGAGTAGGCCAATAAAAACCGGATTGCAATACCTTATGTGCAGTTCTATCTCCAGCGTGGTGTCCTCCATAAGCCTCAGAGTGACACTTGCGTAGGATCTGTTCCTGTTCATGCTCAGGTACACAACGTCTAATAACACCATCTACTCCTTCTTTATAAAGATGTGGGTCATCCCAAAAGTAATGTCTCAAATCAAAGAAGAACTTTTTCTTTTGCTGGTATGTGAAACTAGGTGGTATAAATTTAGCAACAATGTAATTAGCATAATCAGCATACCATGGAGCAGTACGAGAAGCATTTATGATAGCTAATTTTTCATCAGGAAAGCTATCATCAATAGGTAGTGGGTCATCAAGAACATTCTCTAACCTAGACAAGTTTTCTACAACAGGGGTTCTCAGCTCCCTTTCTATCAATAATATGTAAATCAAATTCTTGTAGCAACAGAACCCATCTAATAAGTCTAGGTTTAGCATCTTTCTTTTCCGTGAGATATTTAATAGCAGCATGATCTGTGTGAATAGTTACTTTAGAATTAACAATATAAGGTCTGAACTTATCACAAGCAAAAACAACTGCTGAAAATTCTTTTTCAGTAGTAGCATAATTTCTCTGGGCATTGTCTAGAGTTTTACTAGCATATTGAATAACATTTAATTTCTTATCAACTCTTTGCCCTAGAACAACACCTACAGCATAATCACTAGCATCACACATAATTTCAAAAGGTAAATTCCAATCAGGTGGCTGAACAATAGGTGCAGAAATCAAAGCTTTCTTAAGTATTTAAAATGCCTCTACACAATCATCATCAAAGACAAAAGGAATATATTTTTGTAATAGATTAGTCAGAGGCCGAGAAATTTTTGAGAAGTCCTTAATGAACCACCTATAAAAACCGGCATGGCCCAGAAAACTTCTTATACCTTTGATGTCCTTAGGACACGTCATCTTTTCAATAGCATCAACTTTAGCTTTATCAACTTTAATGCCTCTTTCATAAATTTTATGCCCCAAGACAATGCCTTCATTAACCATAAAGTGGCATTTCTCCCAATTCAAGACAAGATTAGTTTCTTCACATCTCTGCAAAACTCGATCAAGGTTGCTCAAGCAATCATCAAAAGAGGATCCATAAACAGAGAAATCATCCATGAAAACCTCACAAATCTTTTCACAAAAGTCAGAGAATATAGCCATCATTCATCTTTGAAAGGTAGCAGCTGCATTACATAAACCAAAAGGCATACGTCTATAAGCAAAAGTACCGAAAGGGAAAGTAAAAGTGGTCTTTTCTTGAAATACCTCCCTTCTTAGGGACACAATGGACATGACTTACCCACTGACTATCAGCAACGGGATAAATTATACCTGCCTCAAGGAGCTTTAATATTTCCTTTCTTACCACTTCTTTCATCTTAGGATTTAGCCGTCGTTGGTGATCAGTAACTGGTTTGGCGTCTTTCTCCAAATTTATTTTGTGTTGACATAAAGTGGGACTAATGCCCTTAAGATCATCAAGAGTATATCCAATAGCAGCACGGTGCTTCTTCAGAGTTTTCAATAATTTCTCTTCCTCCTTCTCTGAAAGGTTAGCACTAATAATAACAGGATATATCTTGTTTTCATCAAGATAAGCATATTTAAGAGTATCAGGTAATGGTTTAAGCTCAAACACGGGATCACCCTTGGGTAGAGGAGGATCGCCTAGAATTTCAACAGGCAAGTTGTGTTTCAGAATAGGTCCCTGTTTAAAGAATACTTCATCGATTTCCCTTCTTTCATTCATAAACGTATCATTTTCATGGTCTAGCAAATATTGTTCTAAAGGATCGCTAGGGGTAGGGCGCGCCCCCACCCTCATGGCCAGTGTGTGGGCCCCCTCTGGTATTTTCTTCGCTCAGTATTTTTTATAAATTACAACAATGGCTTCCGTGAAGCTTCGGGAATTTTGGAGTTGTGCAGAATAGGTCTCTAATATTTGCTCCTTTTCCAGCCCAAAATTCCAGCTGCCGGCATTCTCCCTCTACATGTAAACCTTGCAAAATAAGAGAGAATAGGCATAAGTATTGTGACATAACGTGTAATAACAGCCCATAATGCAATAAATATCGATATAAAAGCATGATGCAAAATGGATGTATCAATAAACTCAAGCAATATGATATAAACCCCATCTTTTTATCCTCTATGGCAACAATACAATACGTGTCGTTTCCCCTACTGTCACTGGGATCAAGCACCTCATGATTGAACCCAAAGCTAAGCACTTCTCCCATTGCAAGAAAGATCAATCTAGTAGGCCAAACCAAACTGATAATTCGAAGAGACTTGCAAAGATAACCAATCATACATAAAAGAATTCAGAGAAGATTCAAATATTTTTCATACATAATCTTGATCATAAACCCACAATTCATCGAATCTCGACAAACACACCGCAAAAAGAGTTACATAGAATAGATCTCCAAGAAGATCAAGGAGAACTTTGTATTGAGATCCAAAGAGAGAAAAGAAGCCATCTAGCTAATAACTATGGACCCGAAGGTCTGTGGTAAACTACTCACACATCATCGGAGAGGCTATGGTGTTGATGTAGAAGACCTCCGTGATCGATTCCCCCTGCGGTGGAGCACCGAAAAAGGCCCCAAGATGGGATCTCACGGGTACAAAAGGTTGCGGTGGTGGAATTAGGTTTTCGTGGTGCTCCTCGATGGTTTCGGGGTACGTAGGTATATATAGGAGGAAGAAGTAGGTCGGTGGAGCCACGAGGGGCCCACGAGGGTGGAGGGCGCGCTCAAGGGGGTAGGCGTGCCCCCTGCCTCGTGGCCTCCTCGTTGATTGCTTGACGTCCACTCCAAGTCCTCTGGATCACGTTTGTTCCAAAAATCACGCTCACGAAGGTTTCATTCTGTTTGGACTCCGTTTGATATTCCTTTTCTGCGAAACACTGAAATAGGCAAAAAAAATAACAATTTGCACTGGTCCTTGGGTTGATAGGTTAGTCCCAAAAATAATATGAAAGTGTATAATAAAGCCCATTAAACATCCAAAACAGAATATATATAATAGCATGGAACAATAAAAAATTATAGATACGTTGGAGACGTATCACATCCCAAAGCTTAGAGCCAGAACTCCAAAGCACAAAATCATCATATACTGGCGACTTGAACGTCCAAAGCTAGTCCGGGTTAACAAAACTCCGGATAGATTCATATATGAATAGTAAGGCAACATGGCCCTAATAAGTTTTCAACCATATATCAATATGGCCCAAAAGGTGAACCTAAAAAAATGTTCAAACCAAATATAAAACAGAAAAAACAAAAAACAAGGCATTCATAGGCTGCCAAGCCTTCATGTCAAGCGTTATTCAAGGGCCACGCAACCGCTGAGTTAAACCTTAATTCAACCCTCGTAAGCCGGACCTCACATGACCAATCGCTGTTTTAAATTTGACAAATTCAGGGTCTTTAAAAGATTGATTGTCAAGAGTATTGCGAGTCATTCTAGGATTACCTGGTCGGAGTGGCAGGCAAACAAAAGGCAGGATAACCCGGATTTTTTGGTGAATACACCTGGCGTCCAAGCCTATTACAAGGGTCAACAAAGCTCTGTTCATTAACAAAGAGCCCCCAAGTAATATTTCATTCCAGGCCTATAAGCTGGATCAGTAGGGTAGTCATAGCTATGCTCAATGAGCAGGAAGCCCAAAAGTATTTTGTAATCATGGCATACAAGCCGGATTAAGAGGGTAATCGTAGCTATGCTCAATAAGCAGGAAGCCCCCAAGTGATCGTATGAAGTGACAATAAAGACTCATATTCTCAGAAATGAAACGACAGAGGCCCTGAATTATCAGGGATGCCGGCTTTATTATATTCATCATAATATATACATTGATAGAAATATGTACATCACAAGAGCCGGTGGCTCAGGTGTAATAAGGCCGAAGATGAGCAATGTTCCACGGCCGACGGGTCTCCTCCTCAGATTTGTGTGAGTCCTTGTGCTCTCGAACATCAATGAGGTAGTATGATCCGTTGTTCAGATTTTTGCTGACCACAAAAGGCCCTTCCCAAGGCGGGGATAGCTTGTGCATATCAGTTTGATCCTGGATAAGCCGGAGCGCCAAATCTCCTTCTTGAAAGGTTCTGGTTTTAACCCGACGGCTATGATAATGGCACAGATCTTGCTGGTAAATCGCCGAATGAACCGCCGCCAGGTCACGCTCCTCATCCAATAGGTCAATAGCATCCTGACGTGCTTGTTCATTATTAGCTTCAACATAAGCCGCCACACGGGGCGAGTCGTGACAGATGTCACTAGGGCGAACCGCCTCTGCTCCGTAAACCATGAAGAAAGGCGTGTAACCCATATATCTGTTGGGGGTGGTATTGATGATCCATAACACTGAGGGTAATTCCTGCACCCAACAACCCGGTGTCCTCTGCAAAGGGACCATAAGCCGGGGCTTGATACCTCTCAAAATTTCTTGATTGGCTCTTTCAGCTTGGCCATTGGACTGGGGGGTGAGCCACTGATGATACATCAAGACGAATATGCTCTCGTTGATAGAACTCTTTCATAGCACCCTTGGACAGATTAGTGCCATTATCAGTTATAATGCTGTGGGGATAACCAAAATGGAAAATCACCTTTTTGATGAACTGAACCGATGTCGCCGCGTCACACTTACTGACCGGCTCTGCCTCAACCCACTTTGTAAATTTGTCAACCGCCACCAAAAGGTGGGTCTTTTTATCTTTGGACCTTTTGAAAGGTCCAATCATATCAAGCCCCCAGACTACAAATGGCCAAGTGATTGGAATCATCCTCAATTCTTGAGCCGGCACATGAGCTCGTCTTGAAAATTTATCACAACTGTCACATTTACTGACCAGATCTTTTGCATCAGCATCAGCCGTCAGCCAATAAAATCCATGACGAAAAGCCTTGGCTACGAGAGATTGAGAGCCGGCGTGATGACCACAGTCTCCTTCATGAATCTCTCATAGAATCTCACGGCCCTCCTCAGGAGAAACACAACGTTGAAACACTCCTGTAACACTGGAGCGGTGCAACTCTCCATTAACAATAGTCATTGACTTAGACCGCCGGGTTATCTTCCTGGCCAAAGTTTCATCTTCAAGTAACTCGCCCTAGGTCATACAAGCCAAATATGGAACTGTCCAATTAGGAATAGCATGAAGAGCCGCCACCAATTGTGCCTCCGGGTCAGGAATAGCAAGATCTTCCTCTGTGGGCAATTTGACTGAAGGGTTATGCAGAATATCAAGGAAAACGTTAGGTGGCACCGGCTTACGCTGGGACCCTAACCGGCTCAAAGCATCAGCCGCCTCTCATTTTTCCTGCGATCAACAGGTTCCACTTGATAACCTTTGAAATGACCAGCAATAGTATCAACCTCGCGGCGGTAAGCCGCCATGAGTGGGTCCTTAGAATCCCAAGTGCCTGAAACTTGCTGAGCCACCAAATCTGAGTCACCAAAACACCTCACCCGGCTTAGATTCATCTCCTTAACCATCCAAAGACCATGGAGTAAGGCTTCATACTCAGCTGCATTGTTAGTACAAGGGAACATCAACCTTAAAACATAACAACTTATCACCTCGTGGGGAAGTCAAAATAACTCCAGCCCCCGAGCCTTCCAACTGTCTGGATCCATCAAAGTGAATAGTCCAATATGTGCTATCCGGCTTCTCCTCAGGCATTTGCAGCTCTGTCCAATCATTGATGAAATCCACAAGTGCTTGAGACTTGATGGTTGTGCGAGGCATGTATTTCAAACCATGGGGTCCAAGCTCAATGGCCCACTTGGCTACCCGACCTGTGGCTTCTCTGTTTTGAATAATATCCCCTAAAGGAGCAGAACTAACCACAGTGATGGGATGACTCAGAAAATATTGCTTGAGCTTTCGACTAGCCATGAAACACCCCATATACCAGCTTCTGCCAATGCGGATACCTATGCTTGGACTCAATGAGAACCTCACTGATGTAATAAACTGGCCGCTGAAACGGATATTCCTTGCCAGATTCCTTTCTTTCCACAACAATCACCACGCTGACAGCCCGGCTATTAGCAGCCACGTATAACAATAAGGGCTCCTTATCAATAGGAGCAGCAAGGATCGGCGGCTCGGCTAACTGTTTCTTCAAGGCTTCAAATGCCTGATCAGCAACATAACTCTAGACAAAGTGATATGTTTTCTTCATCATCTGGTATAGAGGGATAGCTTTTTCTCCCAACCAACTTATGAACCGGCTTAAGGCCACAATACGACCTGCCAGACACTGAACATCATTGATACACACCGGTTTAGCCAAGGAAGTAATAGCTTTGATATTTTCCGGGTTAGCCTCAATGCCTCTTTTGGAAACCAGAAAACCCAAGAGCTTGCCTACTGGTACAACAAAGACACACTTGGCCGGGTTAAGAATCATCTTCTAAACCCGGAGATTGTCAAAGGTCTCTTTCAAATCATCTATCAAGGTCTCCTTCTGAAAGAAATATGCCCTAGAGGCAATAATAAAGTTGTTATTTATATTTCCTTATATCATGATAAATGTTTATTATTCATGCTAGAATTGTATTAACCGGAAACTTAGTACATGTGTGAATACATAGACAAACAGAGTGTGCCTAGTATGCCTCTACTAGACTAGCTCGTTAATCAAAGATGGTTAAGTTTCCTGACCATAGACATGTGTTGTCATTTGATGAACGGGATCACATCATTAGGAGAATGATGTGATGGACAAGACCCACTCGTTAGCTTAGCATTATGATCGTTACAGTTTCATTGCTACTACTTTCTTCATGACTTATACATGTTCCTCTGGCTATGAGATTATGCAACTCCCGAATACCGGAGGAACACTTAGTGTGCTATCAAAGGTCACAACGTAACTAGGTGATTACAAAGATGCTCTACAGGTGTCTCCAAAGGTGTTTGTTGGGTTGGCATAGACCGAGATTAGGATTTGTCACTCCGTGTATCGGAGAGGTATCTCTGGGCCCTCTCGGTAATGCACATCACTATAAGCCTTGCAAGCAATGTGACTAATGAGTTAGTCATGGGATGATGCATTACGGAACGAGTGCCGATAATGAGATTGAACTAGGTATGATGATACCGACGATCGAATCTCGGGCAAGTAACATACCGATGACAAAGGGAACAACGTATGTTGTTATGTCGTTTGACCGATAAAGATCTTTGTAGAATATGTAGGAGCCAATATGAGCATCCAGGTTCCGCTATTAGTTATTGACCGGAGATGTGTCTCGGTCATGTCTACATAGTTCTCGAAC
Organism: Aegilops tauschii subsp. strangulata; assembly: GCF_002575655.3. Taxonomy (NCBI): domain Eukaryota; kingdom Viridiplantae; phylum Streptophyta; class Magnoliopsida; order Poales; family Poaceae; genus Aegilops; species Aegilops tauschii. Next base: position 363,612,790 of record NC_053035.3, on the reverse strand, counting down.
CCGTAGGGTCCGCACGCTTAATGTTCGATGACGATTTGTATTATGAGTTATGTGATTTGATGACCGAAGTTTGTTTGGAGTTCCGGATGAGATCACGGACATGACGAGGAGTCTCGAAATGGTCGAGAGATAAATATTCATATATTGGAAGGTTGCATTTGGACATCGGAATGGTTCCGAGTGGTTCGGGCATTTTTTCGGAGTACCGGGAGGTTACCGGAACCCCCCGGGAGAAGTATTGGACCTATTGTGCCTTATACGAGGAGAGGAGAGAGGCCACGTGAGTGGGGCGCGTCCCCCTTTCCCAAACCGAATTGGACTAGGGGAGGGGGCCGGCCCCCCTCTTTCCTTCTCCCTCTCTCTCCCTTCCCTTTCCCTCGGGTGGAAGAAAGGAAAAGGGGGGGTGAATCCTACTCGGACTAGGAGTCCAAGTAGGACTCCCCCCTTGGCACGCCCTACCTGGCCGGCCTCCTCTCTCCCTCCCTCCTTTATATACGTGGCCAGGGGGCACCCCAATAGCACAACAGACAATCTCTTAGCCGTGTGCGGTGCCCCCCTCCAAAGTTACACACCTCGGTCATATCGTCGTAGTGCTTAGGCGAAGCCCTGCGCCGGTAACTTCATCATCATCGTCACCACGCTGTCGTGCTGGCGGAACTCTCCCTCGGCCTAAATGAAGGAAATATGCCCTAGAGGCAATAATAAAGTTATTATTTATTTCCTTATATCATGATAAATGTTTATTATTCATGCTAGAATTGTATTAACCGGAAACTTAGTACATGTGTGAATACATAGACAAAACAGAGTGTCCCTAGTATGCCTCTACTTGACTAGCTTGTTTATCAAAGATGCTTATGTTTCCTGACCATAGACATGTGATCTCATTTGATGAACGGGATCACATCATTAGGAGAATGATGTGATGGACAAGACCCACTCGTTAGCTTAGCATTATGATCGTTACAGTTTCATTGCTACTACTTTCTTCATGACTTATACAAGTTCCTCTGGCTATGAGATTATGCAACTCCCGAATACCGGAGGAACACTTAGTGTGCTATCAAAGGTCACAACGTAACTAGGTGATTACAAAGATGCTCTACAGGTGTCTCCAAAGGTGTTTGTTGGGTTGGCATAGACCGAGATTAGGATTTGTCACTCCATGTATCGGAGAGGTATCTCTGGGCCCTCTCGGTAATGCAGATCACTATAAGCCTTGCAAGCAATGTGACTAATGAGTTAGTTGCGGGATGATGCATTACGGAACGAGTAAAGAGACTTGCCGGTAACGAGATTGAACTAGGTATGATGATACCGACGATCGAATCTCGGGCAAGTAACATACCGATGACAAAGCGAACAATGTATGTTGTTATGCGGTTTGACCGGTAAAGATCTTCGTAGAATATGTAGGAGCCAATATAAGCATCCAGGTTCCCCTATTTGTTATTGACCAGAGATGTGTCTCGGTTATGTCTACATAGTTCTCGAACCCGTAGGGTCCGCACGGTTAACGTTCAAGGACGATTTGTATTATGAGTTATGTGATTTGATGGACTGAAGTTTGTTTAGAGTACCGGATGAGATCACGGACATGACGAGGAGTCTCGAAATGGTCGAGAGGTAAAGATTCATATATTGGAAGGTTGCATTTGGACATCGGAATGGTTCCGAGTGGTTCGGGCATTTTTCCGGAGTACCGGGAGGTTACCGGAACCCCCCGGGAGAAGTATTGGGCCTAGTGGGCCTTATTGGAGGAGAGGAGAAAGGGCCACGTAAGAGGGGCGCCCCTCCCCTTGCCCAAACCGAATTAGCCTAGGGGAGGGGCCGGCCCCCCTCTTTCCTTCCCCCTCTCTCTCCCTTACCTTTCCCTCCGGTGGAAGAAAGGAAAAGGGAGGGGCCGAATCCTACTTGGACTAGGAGTCCAAGTAGGACTCCCCCCTGGCGCGCCCAAACCTGGCCGGCCTCCTCTCTCCCTCCCTCCTTTATATACGTGGCCAGGGGCACCCCAATAGCACAACAGACAATCTCTTAGCCGTGTGCGGTGCCCCCCTCCATAGTTTTACACCTCAGTCATATCGTCGTAGTGCTTAGGCGAAGCCCTGCGCCGGTAACTTCATCATCACCGTCACCACGCCGTCGTGCTGACGAAACTCTCCCTCGACCTCAGCTGCATCTAGATTTCATGGGACATCACCGAGCCGAACGTGTGCAGATCGCGAAGGTGCCGTACCTTCGGTGCTAGGATCGGTCGAATTGTGAAGACGTACGACTACATCAACCGCGTTGTCATAACGCTTCCGCTTTTGGTCTATGAGGGTACGTAGACAACACTCTCCCCTCTCGTTGCTATGCATCACCTAGATGGATCTTGCGTGTGCGTAGGAAGTTTTTTGAAATTACTGCGTTCCCCAACAGTGGCATCAGAGCCAAGTCTATGCGTAGATGTTATATGCACGAGTAGAACACAAAGAGTTGTGGCGATAATAGTCATACTACTTACCAGCATGTCATACTTTGATTCGGCGGTATTGTTGGATGAAGCGGCCTAGACCGACATTACGCGTACGCTTACGCGAGACTGGTTCTACCGACGTGCTTCGCACACAGGTGGCTAGTGGGTGTCTGTTTCTCCAACTTTAGTTGAATCGAGTGTGGCTACGCCCGGTCCTTGTTGAAGGTTAAAGCAGCACACCTGACGAAACATCGTTGTGGTTTTTGATGCGTAGGTAAGAATGGTTCTTGCTAAGCCCGTAGCAGCCACGTAAAACTTGCAACAACAAAGTAGAGGACGTCTAACTTGTTTTTCCAGGGCATGCTGTGATGTGATATGGTCAAGACGTGATGAGATATAATTTGCTGTATGAGATGATCATGTTTTGTAAAAGTTATCGGCAACTGGCAGGAGCCTTATGGTTGTCGCTTTATTGTATGAAATGCAATCGCCATGTAATTGCTTTACTTTATCACTAAGCGGTAGCGATAGTCGTAGAAGCAATAGTTGGCGAGACAACAACGATGCTTCGATGGAGATCAAGGTGTCAAGCCGGTGACGATGGTGATCATGACGGTGCTTTGGAGATGGAGATCAAAGGCGCAAGATGATGATGGCCATATCATATCACTTATATTGATCTTATGATCTTTGCAGAGGACAAAGGTACTAGGGATATTTCCTCCATTTATATTCGTAAGAATTGCATGTGATGTTTATCCTTTATGCATCTTATTTTGCTTAGTACGGCGGTAGCATTATAAGATGATCCCTCGCTAAATTTCAAGGTATAAGTGTTCTCCCTGAGTATGCACCGTTGCGACAGTTCTTCGTGGTGAGACACCACGTGATGATCGGGGGTGATAAGCTCTACGTTCACATACAACGGGTGCATGCCAGTTTTGCACACGCTGAATACTCGGGTTAAACTGGACGAGCCTAGCATATGCAGATATGGCCTCGGAACACTGGAGACCGAAAGGTCGAGCGTGAATCATGTAGAAGATATGATCAACATAGTGATGTTCACCATTAAAAACTACTCCATCTCAGGTGATGATCGGACATGGTTTAGTTGATTTGGATCACGTGATCATTTAGATGACTAGAGGGATGTCTATCTAAGTGGGAGTTCTTAAGTAATATGATTAATTGAACTTTAGTTTATCATGAACTTAGTCCTGGTAGTATTAGCATATCTATGGTGTAGATCAATAGCTCACGATGTAGCTCCCCGTTTATTTTTTATATGTTCCTAGAGAAATATAAGTTGAAAGATGATAGTAGCAATGATGCGGACTTGGTCCGTGATCGGAGGATTTTCCTCATTTCTGCACAGAAAAATTATGTCCTTGATGCACCGCTAGGTGACAGAACTATTGCAGGAGCAGATGCAGATGTTATGAATGTTTTGGCAAGCTCGGTATGATAAGTACTTGATAGTTTAGTGCACCATGATTTACGACATAGAACCGGGACTTCAAAAATGTTTTGAACTCCACGGAGCATATAAGATGTTCCAAGAGTTGAAATTAGTATTTCATACTCATGCCCGTGTCAAGAGGTGTGAGACCTCTGACAAGTACTTTTCCTACAAGATGGAGGGGAATAGCTCAAGCAGTGAGCATGTGCTCAGATTGTCTGGGTACTACAATTGCTTGAATCAAGTGGGAGTTAATCTTCCAGATAAGATAGTAATTGACAAAGTTCTCTAGTCACTATCACCAAGTTACTAGAACTTTGTGATGAACCATAATATGCAAGGGATGACGAAAACAATTCCCAAGCTCTTCGCGATGCTAAAATCGGCAAAGGTAGAAATCAAGTAAAGCATCAAGTGTTGATGGTTGACAAAGACCACTAGTTTTAAGAAAAAGGGCAAAGAGAAGAAGGGGAACTTCAAGAAGAATGGCAAGCAAGTTTTTGCTCAAGTGAAGAAGCCCAAGTCTGGACCTAAGCCTGAGACTAAGTGCTTCTACTGCAAAGGGACTAGTCACTGGAAACGGAACTGCCCCAAGTATTTGGCGGATAAGAAGGATGGCAAAGTGAACAAAGGTATATTTGATATACATGTTATTGATGTGTACTTTACTAGTGTTTATAGCAACCCCTCAGTATTTGATACTAGTTCGGTTGCTAAGAGTAGTAACTTGAAACAGGAGTTGCAGAATGAACAGAGACTAGTTAAGGGTGAAGTGACAATGTGTGTTGGAAGTGGTTCCAAGATTGATATGATCATCATCGCACACTCCCTATACTTTCGGGATTAGTGTTGAACCTAAATAACCGTTATTTGGTGTTTGCGTTGAGCATGAATATGATTGGATCATGTTTATTGCAATACGGTTATTCATTTAAGTCAAAGAATAATTGTTGTTCTGTTTACATGAATAAAACCTTCTATGGTCATACACTTAATATAAATGGTTTATTGAATCTCGATCATAGTGATACACATATTCATAATATTGAAGCCAAAAGATGCAAGGTTAATAATGATAGTGCAACTTATTTGTGGCACTGCCGTTTAGGTCATATTGGTGCAAAACGCATGAAGAAACTCCATGCTGATGGGCTTTTGGAATCACTTGATTATGAATCACTTGATGCTTGCGAACCATGCCTCATGGGCAAGATGACTAAAACTCCGTTCTCCGAAACAATGGAGCGAGCAACTGACTTTTTGGAAATAATACATACTGATGTATGCGGTCCGATGAGTGTTGAAGCTCGCGACGAGTATCGTTATTTTCTGACCTTCATAGATAATTTGAGCAGATATAGGTATATCTACTTAATGGAACATAAGTCTGAAACATTTGAAAAGTTCAAAGAAATTTAGATTGAAGTGGAGAATCATCGTAACAAGAAAATAAAGTTTCTACGATCTGATCACATAGGCGAATATTTGAGTTACGAGTTTGGCCTTCAATTTAAACAATGTGGAATAGTTTCACAAATTCATGCCACCTAGAACACCACAGCATAAAGGTGTGTCCGAACATCGTAACTGTACTTTATTAGATATCACTACAAAAAAAAGACACATCCGTGACATTTTGGGCCGAACGAAATTTTTTTCTGTCATACATATGACACTTCTATGACGATAATTGTGACAAAACCCGGTATCATCATAGATGTGGTGGGGTCCTACTTCTATGACAAAAAATCATGACAGAAAATGGGCTTTTCATCCTGGACGGGCCGGAGACGCAGCTGCATGACATTCTTCGGGCCGTCCATGACAGAAAAAACCATGGTAGAAGCGAGGGCGAGGAAAATTTCGGGGAGTTCCCGGTTACGGTGGGAGGTCGGGGGCCGAGCGATGCGCGTTTCTCTCGTACACGTACGCGCATGTGTATGAGGCGTTGGCTCTAACTAAACCCGAGCGAGGCGTTGGGCTCTAACTGAACCCGAGCGATTGCACTGCAGGCTACGCATTACTGAACCCGAGCGATCGATCGATGGCTGTTAACTGAACTCGATCGAGCGATTCCTTCGCTACTGCTGCTAACCGAAGCCGATCGATGCTGCCTCTGAGATGAACAGTGAGCATCGCGGGGGGGGGGGGGGGGGGTTGGATGAACAGTGAGCGGGGGCGTTGCCTCTGGATGAACAGGACCCCGTGGTGTCGTGGAGGGCTGGATGAACAGTAGACGGTGGAGGGGTGCCCATGGAGGGGTGGTTGAACAGGACCCCGTGGTGTGGAGGGCTGGATAAACAGTAGACGGTGGAGGGGTGCCCGTGGAGGGGTGGTTGAATAGTAGCCGGTGGAGTAGCGCGCGGTGGAGGCTGGATGAACAGGTGCCCGTGGAGGATGGAGGAGGTCGACGGTAGCCCGTGGAGGCTGGAGGAGGTCGACGGTGGAGATGAACAGTATCCCATGGAGTCCCGTTTTGCGGTACGCCACACCTCTCCTGATGAACAGGACCCCCGTTTCGATCGTAGGAGGTCTGTTTCGTCCGTTTTGCGGTACGCCACACCTCTCCCGATCAACAGGACCCCCGTTTCGTAGGAGGTCCGTTTCGTCCGTTTTCTGGTACGCCACACCCATCCCGATCAACAGGACCCCCGTTTCGACCGTAGGAGGTCTGTTTCCTTCGTTTTGTGGTACGCCACACCCCTCCCAATCAACAGGACCCCCGTTTCGACCGTAGGAGGTCCGTTTCCTCCGTTTTGTGGTACGCCACACTCCTCCCGATCAACAAGACCCCAGTTTCGACCGTAGGAGGTCCGTTTCCTCCGTTTTGCGGTACGCCACACCCCTCCCCATGAACACGATGCATTCCGTTGCCTCCCCATGAACACGGCGCATTCCGTTGCCTCCCCATGAACACGACGACGACGCCGTTTCTCCGTTCCAACCCAACCATGTACACGAGCCCTGGCCGTACGTATGCGCGAGTAGGCGTTCGAGACCCCGCCCGTATGTACACATACGTGGCCGTATTTTCTTTCTTGCACCCTGGCCGCTGTGCGTATGTGTACATGCTACGTGCGCGCCTCTACTACGACACGTACGCGCCTCTACTACGACACGTGCGCGCCTCTACATCCACCAGTATATATGTACGTACACGTTCGCGACCAGAATGACAACGCTACGTACGCTTCGACCAGGTGGGTCCCGACTGTCAGGCACTTCCTTGCCTGCGAAGATGTAGCTGGTGGGTCCCAACAGTCAGGGGGGCGAATCGTTTTTTTTTGCCCGGACGCACTTCCTTGCGTGCGAAGATGTAGCTGGTGGGTCCCAGCAGTCAGGGGCAACCGTTTTTTCGTGAAATACGGTGGCCCGTCCGGTGGGTCCCCGCTGTCAGGTGGAGGAATAATTATTTTGCACGTAATAAGGAGGCACTTCCTTGCTGCGGCCGTGGACCCAGCTGTCAGCCTGTCCACGTACAGTCCACGTCCGATGGAAGCCGTTCCTTGACCATGTTGACCACGCCGCGCCGAGAGCACCAGGGCGGTGGACGACGGCGAGGCCTAGGAAGGGGACGCCGTGCCGAGAATAACAGGGGGTGTGGGTGAGTAGAGGGATGGCCTGGCCAGCGGTGGGAGTAGTAGGGGGCGGTGAGGCCTCCGCCGCTTCGCAGCCGGCCACGGGAGGCAGGAGCACGAGGCACGACCGGCGCTGGTTTGGGCGGCTGGAGGAAGAAGACCAGAGGTTGAAGAAGCACTACGGCCGTTGGATGGACATCGTACGGTCACTGGAGCTAGAATCGTGCATATTGACTAAGTTGACAAAGCCCACCGTCCCCGTCAACTTAGTAGGCCCACAAGTCAGCCTGCCACTATACTGGGTCCCAGCTAAAGGGGGAGTATTCATTTTTTTGTGCGTAATAAGGAGGCACTTCCTTGCGTGCGAAGATATAGCTGGTGGGTCCGAGCTGTCAGCGGCGGTAACATTTTTTTCGCGAAATACAGAGGCCCTTTCGGTGGGTCCCTGATGTCAGGTGGAGGAATCATTATTTTGCGCGTAATAAGGAGGCATTTCCTTGCGTGCGGTCGTGGACCCAGCTGTCGGCCTCTCCACGTACAGTCCACTTCAGATGCATGTCGGTCGTTGACCATGTTGACCAAGCCGCGCCGAGAGCACCAGGGCGGTGGACGATGGCGAGGCCTAGGAAGGGAACGACACGGAGGCAGGGAAGACTCGGCAGTTGTTTCCCACGCGGAGGGGAGTACGACTGTACGAGGGTTTACTGGTTCGTCTGCCGTCGCCGGAGAATAACAGCAAGTGTGGGTGAGTAGAGGGATGGCTAGGCCAGCGATGGGAGTACGGTGGGGCGGTGAGGCCTGCGCGGCAGCAGAGCCGGCCGTAGGGAGGAGGGAGCAGGCAGTCCCGCCGGCGCTTGTTTGAGCGGCTGGAGCAGGAAGAGCAGAGATTGAAGAAGCACGACGGCCGTTGGATGGCCATCCAACAGTCACTGCTTGTGCGTCAACCTTTTTTTTAGGAAAGCCTCAAATCTGTGGAAAACAGCATACAGCCCATCTTCCATTATTTCTAATAATTTACAGCCCATTTGCTAATTATTAAGGTTTTTTTTGGAGCCCATATTCTCTTTGTTAGCATTACAGCCCATATTGTGGCCACGGTTAAAAAATTATACGAAATTTTGCATATTTCGGTGCGGTCCGAACTATTTTTAATCCTGAAATTTCAACTCACATTCAAACTGATTTTAAAAATAAATGTATATCAATATAAAATCCAACAAATTCTCCACGCATAAAAATTAATGTAATTTAAAATCTTGAAATGAAAAAAAGATATTTGAAACTAATTGCCGGTTTGATGTGTTTTAAAAATGTACAGCCCATTTCTCATTACTGATGGGCCATTTTCTCGGCCAGCCGAATGAAAGCTCTCCTCGTCTTGAAAGATTTGCAGCCCAACAGGCCTGACAAAGTGACTTACTTGGCAAATCACAAAAAAATGGGTTGTGGCCGTGGACCCAGCTGTCAGCCTCTCCACGTACAGTACTATTCCGATGGAAGTCGTTCCTTGACCACGTTGACCACGCCGCGCGGAGAGCACCATGGCAGTGGACGACGGCGAGGCCTAGGAAGGGGACGACGCGGAGCCGGGGAAGACGCGGCAGTGGAAGCCCGCGCGAAGAGGAGTACGAGGGTTCACTGGTTTGGCTGCGGTGTGAGGCTGCCGTCGCCGCAGGGCCTGGCCAGCGGTGGGAATAGTAGGGGCGGTGAGGCCTCCGCGGCAGCACAGCCGGCCATGGGAGGCAGGAGCATGCGGCACGACCGGCGCTGCTTTGGGCGGCTGGAGCAAGAAGACCAGAGGTTGAAGAAGCACTACGGCCGTTGGATGGACATCGTACGGTCACTCGAGCTAGAATCGTTCATATTGACTAAGTTGACAAAGCCCTTCGTCCCCGTCAACTTAGTAGGGCCACAAGTCAGCCTCCCACCAAGGTGGGTCCCAGCTAGCCGGGGGAGTATTCATTTTTTTGTGCGTAATAAGGAGGCACTTCCGGTGGGTCCGAGCTGACAGCGGGGGGAACGTTTTTTTCGTGAAATACGGTGGCCCGTCAAGTGGGTCCCAGCAGTCAGGGGGCAAATGTTTTTTCGCAAAATACAGTGGCCCGTCCAGTGGGTCCCTGCTGTCAGTTGGAGGAATCATTATTTTCCGCATAATAAGGAGGCACTTACTTGCTGCGGCCATGGACCCAGCTGAGACTCTCCACGTACAGTATACTTCCGATGGAAGTCGTTCCTTGACCACGTTGACCTCGCCGCGTTCCGTTGCATGCATGCGTCCATGGGCGTGGTGCGTCCCCACTGTCAGCCTCTCAGGTACAGTCATCTTCCGATGACTCCCGTTTGTTGACCAATGTGACCACACCGTGCCGAGCGCACCCAGACTGGAACGACCCGGAGATGGGGAAGACGGGGTAGTGGAGTCGCAGATGGAGAGAAGTGGGAAACTTCACTGGTTCGGGTGCGCGGCAGCACAGCCGCGGTGCCGCCCACGGGAGACAGGAGCAAGAACAGAGGTTGAAGAAGGAGCACGGCTGTTGGATTAACATCCAACGGTCCAGCTGCTAGAATCATTTGTTGATTAAGTTGACAAAGCCGTGCGTACACGCCCGCTTAGTAGGCCCACAAGTCAGTCACCAAATCTGACGGGTCCCAGCTGTCAACGGGATGAATAATTTTTTTCGCAAAACAAGGAGGCACTTCCTTCCATGCGAAGATACAGCCGGTGGGTCCCAGCTGTCAGGTGGAGAAATAATTTTTTTCGCAAAACAAGGAGGTCCCTCCTGTAGCTGGTTCGAATCCAAACCTAGACTATGACTAGGTGCTATGCTACTCTGCAAGTAATGAAACTGACATATCCAACATTCGCTTCTCCTCTTCTCTACTTACTCTGCCTAGCATCAGAAGCTCTGGCCGCAGCAACCATGTCCGCTGGCTGCTCGTCCACCTGCTCTTCAGCATGCAACAACCAGATATGCGCCAAGTCGCCACCCGTACCATCGCCTGTGGGTCTCATCACACCCCCGCCGGCACGCGCACCGCAGCCGATTGCTCATCGCAACCCGCTGCCGTTGGTGTGGTGCCACTGCTGCAAATCACGTAGAGTCATCCGTCGCGTCTCAACCACAATCCGCAACCCTGGCCGAGTCTTCTACAAATGCCCGAATCATGGGGTAATAATATGTTTAAGTGTTGTTCTGCTGCTTTCAGTTGCTGATTTTTTTAATAGTTTGGTTGATGATCTTCCAATTTGATTCGTGCAGAAAAAGGGAAGATTCGTGTGATTTGTATTTCTGGGAAGTTGCTGATGTGGGGGAATGCAACTACGCTGATTATTTGGTTAGCCGAGGAATCCCAATACCAGCAGGTTGGGGTGTTGGACAAGTAACTGAAGGAACGACAGAAGAGGAAGATGCAGAGCAGAAGGTTAAAGATGCAGTTCCTCTGATCATGGCCAAGCAACAGCTGCTGAATGGCCTTGACAGCAATGAGGAGATGAAAGAGCTTGTGAAGATAATGGGCAAAATCGATGTGCTCTGTAGGATGATTGTCTCTTTATTTGCAGTGTATGTAGCACTCGTGATGTATTCAGTGGCTACGACATGAGCACTTTGCTGAAACTAGTAATGAATGAAACCTGTGTAGCAGGCTGGGCGTAGTGTTGTGAACATCTAATGATTTCTATTAACGGAAATCAGGGGGTATCCCCTTTTGCTCATATAAATAAATAAATAGCAGAGGCCCTGTCGGGTCAGCTTTGTTCTCATTCGAAGACGTCGAGCAAATTGCAGTCCAACAGCAAACTATGTCATCAAATTCAAGTTTCACAGCCAAATATGAGTACAACTAAACAACAATGTCATCATGTTTTAGTTGTCATACAATCACCAAACACAAATCAGCATACATAACAAGTGATGTTCTCACAGCAAAATACTAAACAACATGTTCATCAGGTTTCAGTTGTCATAGCAAACACAATTTCACATAGTAGATAAAAAAACGTCTTCTGACAGGCAAATACGACAAAAGCAATGTAATCATCATCCGCAGCAGCAGCGTCAACATCTTCGCCATGTGTATCAGTCTGAATCGTAATTCCCCATGGTGTCATCTTCTTCTTCGTCCTCAACGTCCTCGAACGTTGGCTTCTTCTTGATCAACTCTTGTATGTCCACAGCACGACAGGCAATCTTTTCGCCGGCGTCATTGACGTGATGGTTCTCAAAGATATTAGGAACATCTGTGTTATCTTGTACATCAGGAGTAGTGTAAGCATCATCTTGTTGTGAAACTTCATTAAACGAATTCCTCTGCTCAAACCTTTGCAATACTCAGTCATCGCTACGTGCAAATGTGTCTTCCAAGAAAAATATCTGTGTTGCTTGATTTGCCAAAATAAAAGGCTCGTTGGTCTGGTACGCCGCCTTGACATTGATGGATTTGAAATAATCATTAGCTCTGGGTTTTGCGATCCTCGGGTTATACCAACGACAGCACAACAGAACCACACACCGATGATCGTCGAAACTGGAGATATACTGCAACTGAACAATGCCTGTTATGTTAGCATACATTTCAGTTGTCTCTTTGTCATACGTATCCGTGCTCATGATGGCACTGTTTGTGTCTTCCTGCCTTCGTCTCGTGCAAGGGTGTTGTAGCGCACATCTCCAACAACGCAAGATTCATAATGTCTTACCCGAGTATCAGGACCCATTGCTAGTGAGTAAAGGGCATCATCAACTGCCTGCCCATCCTCCAGCATCTTCTTAACCTATGGTTAGAAAATAGACAAGCTGATCATCTTATGTACTCAATATATTAAAAAAACTGACAGTGCACTTCAAAAGCTTACATGGTTCTTGAACCATTTCGCAAATCCTGCCATAACCAGTTTGTCAATGTTTCTTGGATTTTGCGGTAGTAACTCCTCTTTGTAGATGCTGCACAACATAGTGATCACGTCAAACATCTAAATATATAAGAATGTGCTGCAAGTTTAGTAGATTACGATGTGTAAGCTGCAGTACTGCACTTACTTGATATAAGGTAGTATCTCAGGACAGTTATTCAACACATACCAAACCCACTTCACAATCCCAAATAATTCGCTTAGGAGTCAGTACATAAAGATTTAATTTCATTTCTTCGATTTGTTCTCCTCTTCTCAGGTTATAGCTTTCGTGCTAGCTTCATCGATGTTACCCACCAAATAAAAAGCCTGTTAATTTTGTCCAAATCTTTAGGTTTGTCCTCTTGTCGACTCTTCCCTGTAACTCGAACAGAATAATCGAAAACATTGAGCCCGGGATTGTCTTCACCCACCTCTTTGCTAAGCTGATCAGCTGTTCTAATGTATTTTGAGCAGAATGTCAACGCTTCTGTAGCAATGTAGGCCTCTGCAATGGAACCCTCGGGTCTAGCTCTGTTCCTAACATAGCCCTTGAAAGTGCCTAGCCGCCTTTCAATAGGGTACATCCAGCCATACTGTACTGGACCTCTAAGTAGTGCCTCATCAGGTAGATGAACAGCCAAATGCACCATCACATCAAAGAAGGCTGGAGGATATATCTTCTCAAGGTCGCATAGGATAGTTGGTATCTTGTCTCTAAGACGCTCCAAAGCATCTATCCTGATATTCCTACTGCAGAGTTCCCTGAAGATTTGTCCCAACTCTGCAACTGCTCTGTATAAGTCAGGGCGGCCCAATCCTCTAAGGATAACAGGTAAAACCCTTTGAAGTAGGACGTGGCAGTCATGAGTTTTCAACCCTTGTACCTTGTTTCCATCTGCACTGACTCTCGTTTCAGGGTTGGAAGCAAATCCATGTGGGAATCTTACACGTGACAGGACCTCGCAGAATTCTTTTCTTTTTACCTTGTCCAAGACGTGCACAGCTGGTGCCATATCCCGTGGTTTACCTTCATCTTGCACCTGCAAATCCTTTCTGATACCCAGGTGTGTCAAATCAATCCTAGATTTTAAGGTATCTTTCGTCTTGCCTTCAATATTAAGAAGTGTGCCGATAATGCTGTCACATATATTTTTCTCGATGTGCATCACATCAAGATTATGCCGCAGATCCAAATCTTTCCAATACTCCAAGTCCCACAAAGTGGACCTGCGGGTAAACAATAATCTCTCTTCTACCCTGCCACGCTTCCTTTTCCTGCTACCATTACCAGGATGGTTTCCTGGTGTAATATGCCTGACCTTCTCTAATTCCACTTGCAACTCATCGGTGGTGAGCCTCTTTGGCGCATCACTGTTTTCATGCTTTGCATTGAACACATGTCTTCGGTATTTTCTAGGATGCGGCTTGTCCTTGGCAAGGAAACGGCGGTGTCCAATGTAACAGATCTTGCTAAGTATTGCGTATGACAGCGGATTCCTGTCACAGCGAACACATGCATTGTAACCATGTGTCGTTCGCCCTGACATAGTTCCCAAAGCCGGATAATCATGGATGCACCAAATTATAACAGCATGCAGAAAGAAATCAGCTGGTGGGCTGCTATATAGGTCTCGAGTGAGAACACCCTTCCATAGCTGTTGAAGTTCCTCCACAAGAGGCTCCATGAACAAATCAAAATCCTTTCCAGGACTTTTTGGACCTGGGATGAGCAAGGCCATCATGTAGTTTGATTCTTTGGTGCAGACATTTGGAGGCATGTTGTAAGGGATAACAAGCACTGGCCACATGCTATATGTGGCGCTCTGGTGGCCAAATGGGTTAAATCCATCTGAAGCTAAGCCAAGTCTAATGTGTCTCGGGTCAGCAGCAAGCTCTTTGTGTTTATCATTGAAGATTTTCCACTCACTGCCATGAGATGGATGGCTCATTACATTCTGATCTCTGTACTCCTGGTTCCTAGAATGCCACAGTACATCCTCTCGTGTTTCAGCATCATGAAACAACCTCTGCAATCTTGGTATAATTGGAAAATGTCTCAGAACATTATGAGGAATCCTCTTCACAGCATCGCCATCTTTCCATCTTGATGATTTGCATTTCGGGCATTCACTTAAGTTGGCATAATCCTTCCAGAACAGAACACAATTATTCTTACAAACATGGACCATATCATATCCAATTCCAACTGCACGAAGGAAATTCTTCATTTTACTGTAGGTGTGTGGCAGCTCAGACGCATCTGGGAAAGATTCGCGGAAAGCAACCAACATCGCATCGAATGATTTGTTGGTCATCCGCTCAGATGTCTTCACCTGAAGAAAGGTGACCATAGCTGAGAATACTGACAGCTTATTTCCTGGGGTGACAGCAACGTTGCATTGTTCCAACATGCGGGCCCACCGTTTTTCTTCTGCAGGTGAAAGTTCACGGAATGCACGAGCATTTCGTAGCATTGTTTCAATGTTGGTCAAACTCACTGGCTCCGCCACCACCACCTCCTCCTCCTCTTCCACCTGAGCATCAGGCAGATCAAGATGGTGATCTGCTGCTTCCACGTAGTCAATAACATTGACGTTCACAGCTTCACCATGATGAACCCACCTAGTATATGTGACCGACATCCCATACAAGTGTAGATGATTTTGCACAGTTGACTGGGGTCTTGTAACTGAATTCATACAACTGCTACACGGGCAGATCACATCTGATTTCGGACCACCGTACTCAGCTCTGATAAAGTTCATGAAGTTTTCAACCCCCTCGACATATGCAGCGGAGAATCTTTGAGCAGAAGTTATCCAAGTCCTATCCATCTGTTAGACATACAAATTAGTTCTTCTACTAGATATTACAGGAAAAACATATATGCTTTTTTATGAAGTCCAAAAAAAATACATAGGTCGATGTCTAAAGCTATGGCAAGATATTTGGACGAGCAGATCTAAGTAATGAAATATATGTAAAGCTAATTCAGCAAACAGATTTGAGTGCCAAATTATGGCAGGCTGTTTCAGCAGTCAATGAGGCCGAGCACACAGCCATCGAACTATCGAAGGCCATCGCAGCAACAATGATCGAGTATAAAACGGTGTAGAGCTATTTCACCTAACCGATTGGCTACTAGACCATGGCAATCTACGTCATAATAAATATATGGCAGGATATTTTAGTAACTAATCGGCCTTGGCATGCCATCTCAGCTAAGCAGATTGAGTGCAGAACAGGGCAAGTAAGCTTCTTAAGCAGAGCATATTGACAGTAAACTACTTTGGCAAACAGTGAGATTAACAGCGTCTATCAGCTAACATTCAGCGCTACACCGACCTGAACGGGGCCTCAGTCTAGAATGCACGTACCGTGGGAGAAGCTGACCGTCGTGCATCTCCACACGAACGTCGCCAGCGGTGGCGGCGCTAACCGCCGTGCGCCTCCACAAGAACGTAGCCAGAGGTGGCGGCGCGGCTAGAGGATGGCAGTCTACGAAAGCGTACTAAGGGAGCGAGAGGATCGCCGAACCGCGGCACCGACGTATCGGTGCGGCGGGGAGGGCGGCTTTGGCGGAGCGAAGGGAGTGGAGGGGGACAGGGGGAGGGGGGTTTGGGGAATAGTATTGGCTAGTTGGCCGAAGGGCGGTTGGATCGGATTTGGGGGGAATTTTTGGGTGTTTGGGGGGGGGAGGATTTTCGCGCGGTGGGCGGGGGGAGTTTGGCGCATGGTCGGTTTCTCCAAGTGCAGTCCCACGTGTCAGTGAAGAGGCAAGCCGAAGCGCTTTCCATTTGCGTGAGCCGTGTGTAGGACCGAACGTGTGTGGGGTGCAATGCGACCGCGACAGGAGTGCTGTGAGTGTACCGCCTTTTTTCCTTTTAAACTAGGTGCTTCGCCCCCTCAAAAAAAAAATTGTTGCTTCGCACGATCCATCGATACTACTACTAGTAATCCGGTAATCTCGACTAAAACGGCGCGGCCGGGTCTTTTCCCGCGCGATATGCTGGGAGGTTGGCTTAGTTGGGTTTTTTAGGACGAGTAATGCTACACCTACGTAATCCCAGTTACGTAATTAACATAATGTGAAACGCGTGAGCTGTTGATTGTAGATTGGGGGAGGGAGGGGCCCACCACCATGAAAATCAGGGGAGGAGAGAGAGAGGCAATTTACGTTAACCCTTTCGTAGGTTCCCGTAGATGTAGAAAGATGTGAAATGCGTGAATGTGTAGTGGACGTACTATTGGAGTGCCTAAGATAATTTGTGTATGTATAGACCCTATGTGTTTATTTTACTTCACATGTTAGATTTGTCTCGGTTCAATAAAAAGCAAAGTTGGTGATGATGGTGTGCCTGTCATCCTGCAATATAGGTCGTCCGATCTATATCTAACGGATAGGAAGGAAACTATGACAATTTACCCGCACTCCTCTCCAAATTTGCAGATAAGGCTTTCCCTCGTTCATCCTTTTCTCCCACAAGATCTTGATCTTCCATGCAACGCACGGGCATCTTGCTAGTACTCCTACAATATGTATATTATTGTGAAAGTTCATATACACCGGCCGAGATTAATGCAAACACGGCAGATTTTCATTGCATTTCGAACTTTTATAGGACAGAATAATAAAAGAAACCCGACCCTAAACCTATTCTACGGCAGCGACCGACGTCCTCCATCTGCGATCTCTATGTACGGGGGCGGGGTTCAAGACCCGTGAAGTGAAAGTGCGGTCTCTGGCGAGGAAGAGTAGAACACGGGATACAGACCGGCCAGTTGGCACACCATGCCCTGCCGCCTCCCATGCCCTACTCATCCTCGGAGGAGTCCCCGACCTCGGCGGTGCCGGACGTTGGACGGCGGCAAGTAGGACGCGTGGCTGACGGTGCTCCCGTCGTTGGCCGCCAGCGTGGCCACCGCTTGTGCGGTCGCGTCCGCGTCCAGCTACGCCGCTATTGCGTCGTGAGAGGCGACTTGAGCGAGGGCGGCGACCTCGAGCTTCATCCCCGAAGACAAGCTCTCCCGCAGAGCGTTCGCACTTGCGGTCATGGCGGATGCAGTGCCAGGTAGGAGGACGATGCGCTATGGTGTGGAGGTTAGCTGGGCGTTGCCGCTTTAAGTAGCGCATTCCGGTGAGGCCAAGCGTCCGGGTGCGTCATTAAGTCGCCGGAGTTGGTTCCTCGGGCACCGAGCCTCCTAACGACGACATACGAACGGACGACATGAATGCGGGCAGCTGGCGCCGGCTAGGAACGCACCGCGCGACGGCGCGAGGGACGAGGGTTTTCGTGTGCCAGGGTAGTCAGCTGCGGTCGTGGCAACGTTGGAGATGCCCTTTGCTCACATGCGATCCCTGCATGTCATTGAAAAAGCAAGACGACCCAGCATGGTCTCAGGTCCAGAGGATGCAGCTGGCCACGCTACACCACTCCGTGGACGCGTCGCGGCGCCCCGTGCATCCTCGACGAGCCGGGTGTTGGGGTGTGTTTGGATTGTGGCCAAAGTGCACCTTACCAAAAATTTGGTCATGACCCAAAGATTGGTCTTTGTTTGGATGGTTGCCATTTTTTTGGCATGCCAATGAACTCTAGCCAACTCTAGTTCATTTTTCTTGCCAATGTCGGCCAAATCATGGGCAACCAATACCTCAACCAAAATTTTGGTCATGACCCAAAGATTGGTCTTTGTTTGGATGGTTGCCATTTCTTTGGCATGCCAATGAACTCTAGCCAACTCTAGTTCATTTTTCTTTCCAATGTCGGCCAAATCATGGGCAACCAATACCTCAACCAAAATTTTGGCTACCCAATGCTTTGATGGGGCAACCTTGGGCACAAACCAAACATACCGTTGGTCGTGCCACAGCACTAATGCCACCCTCGGCACACTAAAACCAACCGTGTCTAGCGATGATATGAGTGTGTCGCTCACCGCGGTCGCCGTGTCCAGAGGCGGTGCTGGAGCTGCGCCCCGTTGTTGGCCCCAACGACCCACATGAACGGTTGTTGGTGGCGAGGAGGTCGTGGGCCAGCTCCTCCATTGGACTAGTCTACGCTACGTCGTCCCGACGGGTGTGCCTCACATGTCGGTTTCCCTGTTTTCCCGGCATATTCGAGCATTAGTGCTCCGCGTTGCGCATTAGGCCTTTCACTATGTAGGCCAAGCGAGACAACTTATTGTTTATTTGAGCCGTTCAAGTATAATCATGTGGCGTTTGCTTATTTCTCATTCCTCTCCAACCCTCTTCTCCATCAATCATGTCGCCCTCCAGTCGAGTCCATCCTCCCGCATGCCTCATTTGAACATTCCGCCGAGTATCATTCGCATCTACCCACCCTAGTCCTCTTTAAATAGATCTCCGGACCCCGAGATGAAATCGAGAGGGAACGAGTGGGGGCACGTGATACCTAAGGCGGATTCAAAATTTTGAACCGGTGATCATAGCATCCGCAAATCATATATAAAGGGTATTCAATGTTCGTTTCGTTTTTGAACGTACAATATACTCCCCCTATCCTTTCTAGTTTACATATAAGTTTTATGTGTAGTCAAAGTATCTCTACTTTGATCAAAAAGGTATCAACATTCAACAACGCCCAATCAATATTGTTAGATTCGTACGTACTCCTAGATTTGTACTCAAGATGGTTTCCAATTTGACTATTGACAAGATTAATAGTACATGAGATGTATAATGTGAAAATTATATCATTGGAAACTCCTTTCACATACGAATTTGACCGTATGCTTTGTGTAAGTTGCATGTCATATATTATTACTCTAACATTTGGTCAAAGTTAGCCTCGAAAAACGCATTAGACCATGTATGCTTTGTGTAAGTTGCATGTCATATATTATTACTCTAACATTTGTGTAAGTTGCATGTCATATATTATTACTCTAACATTTGGTCAAAGTAGTATAGTGGAAGTGGATCCTCTGACGTAGGTATCCCTGCCTTACCCTCCCTTTCGGTCACTTACTGGCGGACCCCATGCTTGCTAGGCCCCGCATGTCAGTTACTCAATGGGTTCGGCCACGTCAGGGGATCCTCATCCGTAGTATACTCCCTCTGTTTTTATTTACTCCACATAAAACGGAGGGAGTGGTGGTATAATAAATGACACGGGCGGGGGAGGGGGAGGGACGTCGGTTTGCTCTCAACAGTGGTCCCACAAGCGAGCGAAAACGCAAGACGAAGCGCATTCCATTCGGTGAGCGACGTGGAGGGTCCAGTGTGCCGGGCTGCAACGCGAACGCGACAAGAGCGATGTACAGTCAAAACCGATTGACCGGTCGTCACTGGAACCACTATTCACACCAGAACCTTCGCTGCTCGGCCTACGCCAGCCACTACCCTAAAACCACACCAAATCTCCGGCCCATTCCCCCACCTTTCGATCCCCTAGCCCGCATCAAGCGTCCCCTAGTTCGCCGGGCCATGGTGCTCCACAAGATCACTTACTACAAGATGCTGACGCCGGAGCGCCGCGCAGAAATCGCGGCGGCGGTCGGCGCCACAGACGTCCGTCCCAAGCTCGCTTTGTGGCGGGCCAATCCCCGAGTTCTCTGGAGCCAAGCTACGAGGAGGAGGAAGCCGATCCAATGTTCATGGCGGAGGTCGCGGCGTAGAAGGCCCCCGATGGGTATGAGACGATGGACGTCGACTTCGCGCCAGCGTCCGAGTCCCCCATGGTGCAGGCGGACCAGCGGTTCAACATGGCGATACTAAAGGAGGACCGGGAGGCAGAGGCTCAACTCGACGCGGAGCGCGCGCATGCCGCTGCCATCGAGGCTCTCCTGTAGGCGGAACCGCATGTCGTGGATGTGAACTGGGCGGCGGAGGCCCAACTTGAGGCGGAGCGCGCGGATGCCGCTGCCATTGAGGCCCTCCTGCAGGCGGAACCGGACGTCCTGGACTTGAACGGGGCGGCAGAGGCTCGACGCAGAGCGCGCGGATGCCGCTCTCATCGACGCCCTCCTGCAGGCGGAACCGGACGTCCTGGACTTGAACCGGGCGGCGAAGGCTCGACCCGACGTGGAGCACGCGGATGCCGCTGCCATCGAGGCCCTCCTGCAGGCAGAACCGGACGTCCTCGACTTGAACCGGGCTGTGCTCTCTTCCGTGCAGAGCGCCCGCACGCTCCGCTTGAACGAGTAGCTGGAGGCCGAGGACAACCACGGTGCGGAGACACACGTCGTCAGCGACGGCTGGTTCGCGCCGGCAACCAAAGACGACGAGGCCATCTCTTTCCGCGAGCAGTGATAGTTTTTCTTTATGTTGTTGTTTTTATGGATCTTTTTCTGTGTAAAAACATATATTTGTTATGGAAGTCGCCTGACTTGGGTCAGTCTACCATTTCAGGCGGTTGGATGAATATCCTACGTCTCCTAACCCTTCTTTCCTTCTTCCTCACCTCTTCTTCTTCCCCAACAGACCACCGCACGGGCCGTACGGATACTCCCCAACATGTGGTTGGATAAACATACTCTATGAACGAAAAATATGTGTCACCGATAGGATGGCTAAGTTTGGTTTGTTCACATGCGACAGCACGTGTCAGTGAGGGTGCGTTCCCTTGGTTGGGTTTGCGGCGTGCAGGAGCGACTGTGTGAGGGTGCGGTGCGACCGCGGCGTGCGGGAGCGACCGTGTGAGGGTGCGGTGCGACCGCGACAGCCGTGCGCAAGTGTACCTCCTTCTCATTTTGAAAACTTTAGGCAAGCTTGGCAAAAATGTGTGGCAAAGTTTGGCAATGCAAGTCCTATACCCAAACAGGATAAGTACGTACGTACTAGGAGTACTAGTGTTAAAAAAGAAAGGCGGGGTTTTCCTTCGCGGGTTTTAATCGATACAAATCCTCGTTTCATGTGTCAATTAATGCGTATTTTTTCTCCAAAGACCAAAGAGCTAACCATCTCACTCCTCATCGCTTGATTAATGCAGCGCCATGCAAACCAACCTTCTCACTTCCGCATGCATGCAGGGGATATTAATGTCCTTGGTTGCTAACCCCATCAGTTTTGCCTCGATTAGTGTTAGTGGCCCTTTGCAAATTGTAATTATGATATACTAGCCTTGTGTACAAAAAAATGGAGGTAGTAACTATATTTGACTTCCTTCCCCATTGCGGTGACGTCGACGATATCTTTTTTTTGGTGGTTTGGCGAAGTGCGTTCGATGGAGAACACCATTGAGGGAGACCACGGTAAGTCGTTCGCAAGTGCCGCCTGCAAGCCGAGACAACCGCCTTATTTGCATCCAAGAAGTCCTTTACTAGTACTACTAGGAGTACTAGTGCGGTGAGATGGTTTCTCAAAGAAGACGATGGAGAAGCGGAGTCAGCGAAGAGTGAAATGATGGTTGCTTCGTCCATGCTTTTGTGATTTGACGCCTCACTGCATTGTGATTTGTGATAGAAGGGACAGGGGAGTAGACTCTGTGCTCTATACTGTACTACATGCGTCCAAGCATGGGAGAAAGAGGAGAGACATTGCATTTTTCTATTCCTTCAATCAATCAATCAATCAGGGAGCTTCGGTTCCATCTTTTTGGCTTTGGCAACACCATCCACAATGGTTCCCACGATGCCAAAAGCTACTTTCACATTTGGGTACACACTGTGGATACCCTTAACCGTACCACTTGGTTTTGCTCCTGTGTGCTATCTATACAAATCTCAATTATATTGATCTAAAAAATTATAGAATCAAGATTAGTAAAAAGGAGGTGATTTTGCCGCGCGGATGGCGGGGGAGGTTTCTTATTTGAGCAATGCTACATCCACGTAATGGTTTACGTAAATTTATGAACTGATGTGATGTGGGACTATTTGGTTGGATTAAAGGAGAGGATTAGGCCCACACCACCTGAAAATCGGGGGGCATATATAGATTAGATGGAAAGTATACGTAGCAGCTACGTAGCCCTTTGTAAGTCTAGGATTAGGCTTCTTATTTTCGGAGGACGTTGTCCTGGCGGTTTGCTAACATGCGGTCCCACGTGCCAGTGCTTTACCAAGCCGATCCGCGTCCCACATGAGGCAGAACAACGGCAGAAGCAACATGTGGTTAAGTTGAAGAAGATGAGGGAGAAGCGGATTCAGCAACGAGTGAAATGATGGTTGCTTCGTCCCTCCAACTTAACTGCGGGAAAGGTGCAGCTTGTGATTTGACGCCTCATTGCTCATTACTACGCCGGCGCCATGACTGGGGTGCTTCACCCCGGCTGCTCTGCACTGTATTCCGGTATGGCACGTGGACCCGGTAGCTTGATGTCCCACATGTCGGCGAAAGGGACTAGAAGATTTATGAAAGCGAGCGCTCCACTCTTACGACGGAGGAGTAGACGACACGACGACCCAGTGAACTGTCACTTGTAGTACTGTATAGTACTATAGTTTTGCTGTTCCGCACGATCCATCGATACAAACCCGATTAAACAGGAAAGGGCGGGATTTTTCCCGCGCAGTAGATGATACTGGCCATACATTTCAAACGCAATTTTAATGTATGCAAACTGAATAATTATAAGTAACAATATGATATCTAGTAAAACTAAAAACACATATGATTTATTGTGTTAGAGTGTAGTAGTAGTGCTGTATTGCATAGTTGTTAGATGTAACATGCGAGAACGTGTAGAGATGTAGTTTTGGAGGGCCTACAGAGAGAAAAGCGTAATACGGTCACCGAACTTCAGAATAAGCTGATTACGGTCATAATATACATTTTGCGGTGATTATACGGTCACTTGCTCACAGTTCAGCATCGGATTGCACTCTGTTGACCGGCCAAATAGTCTGCGTGGCGCCATGTTGACTAGTTAAATTGACCACGTTCCTTGTGGGTCCCACCTGTCAGTTCGCATAGGCAAAAGGTCAGATAAACACAAATTTACGCAGGCGCGACAAGGCTCCAACCCGTGCGCGGGAATCACCTGGTTGTGTATGTGTCTGTCAGGGCCTGATGTGTGCGCATGCACGTGTAGGTTGAGCACTTGAGCGTGAGAGTGTGTGTTGGTCGTCAGGTGTACTGGTGTGTGCATGCATGCGTGCGTGTGTGCGTGTGAGTGTTGCGTGCGTGCGTGTGAGTGTTGCGTGCGTGCGTGGCTGCGTGTGTACGTGTGAGTGTTGCGTGCGTGCGTGGGTGCATGTGTCTGTGTGAGTGTTGTGTGGATGCAGTTCGTGTGCATGCGTGCGTGTGTGTATAATCACCACACCAGCTCCTGTGTGTTAAAACAGACGGCTCAGCATACCAATAGAAGGCCACCTTGTCCGCTGTGCCCGCGGTCATGACTTCGAACCACCATCCAAATATTTTTTTGTCGTTTGTTTTCATTCTTACTAGCAAGATGCCCGTGCGTTGCACATAACATCAAGATGCATTTGTATGACTTGTTTATCTTGTGAGAGAAAAGGATGAACGAGGGAAGGCCTTATTTGCAAATGTGGAGAGGTGTGTGGGTACCTTTTTGCAAAATTGCCATAGTTTCTTTCCTATCCGTCAGATATAAATCGACGGCCTATATTGCAGGATGGCAGGCACACCATCATCACCAACTCTGTTTTCTATAAGAGTGTATTTTATGTATTTTATAAGAGTGTAGATGTATAGTAGATACAAGTCGACAGGTGGGCACGATGGTAGTGAGATAATGTGATGCAACACTAGAAGTGCCACGTGGAGCGTTTAACTGGTCAACTAGTCATGTCATGAGCAAATACAAAGTTGTACGGTGAGCCCGTGACTGTATAATAACCACTAAACATAAATGGTGATCGTAATGAGTGGATTCTGAAGTCCAATGTATGTATCGTGCTTTCGCTTCAAATACAATGATCGTCATTGCATATATCGCGAGAGAAAGATGAAACATGCGTGAATTCTCTGGGGGCCTACTTTTACAGGACCTGGAGATAGTTTTGTGTGCATACGTGAAAGGGGCGTACAGGGGGGGTATGCGATGGAGAGAGAGATTCTCTTCGTTTCTCTTTATTATGACTAACTTTGTATATAGTATAAAAATATACAAATTCACAGTGCGGAATAAATATCATTGTGGGCACCATGCAATGCAAATTAGCGTTCGTACTCCTCCATATAACTTTGTAATGTTGTATATATGTAGAAACTCTAAAATAATTTTTTGGCCACACTTTATTCAAAAGGAATGTTGTATGCGAAATAAACGTCAAGAGAGGGCTTTTTAGATCAATGGGATACGTGATGTAACATGTGTGAATGTGTAGTTGATGCATTTGGCGGGGCCTAGAGAGGTATGTGTGTGTATTACGTATTCGAGAGAGGCATGGATAGAGGGGCCGACGGGGGGGCGTGGGAGAGATAGCACGAGAAATGAGAGTGGCATGAGAGAGAGAGAGATGAATATGACGTCACGACAAGAGATTCCATTCCCTTGAGTGTGTATATGCAAGGGGGGAGGGAATAGAGGCACCAGGAGAAATTTTCTGTGTGTGTGGTGTTTGTGTTGGTATGTGTGGGTGTGAGAAGATAATGAGACGTGGGGGCAGAGGGTGTGTCACCGCGTGAGGTCCGGTGGGTCGAGGTGAGGCCCTTCGTTCGGTTCCGACCTGCGCCACATTGGTCGGCCCGTGACGCATTTAGGAAGACCCATGGATGACTAGTCGTACGAGAAAAAAAAAAGCAGAATTGTGAAGGACTCTATGTCCACTGACAAAGCCGGATAGGATTTGTAACCCTAGGTTCTCGGACTAAGGTAACCCCTTTATCTCTGATATTACTATTCATCCAACCTAACTTTAAGGGGCATCCTACAGAATGCTCTGCTAGAATCATACTCGTCGATTAGGAAGAGAGGTGTGAGACAATGCGTGAGAGACAGGCGTAAAGATAATGTGCGTACATGAGACACGTAGGCAGGTCCATGTATAAAGAGAGGGTCGATGAGGATTGTGCGTGTGTATGTTTGCGAGAGGAATAGTGCTTGTGATAAAGGTTAGTGAAAACAGTTGTAAATGGTTACGAGAGGGAGGGAGGGTTATATCTAGAGCATGTGTGCGAGAAAGACACGTCAGGAGAGAGTGTGTGAGCATGTGTGAGAGACCACCGATGGAGAGTGAAACTACACGTAAAAGACTGCTCTACACATTGATTAAAGATATAAATTGTATCCAAATATTAGGATGGGATCATGATATTTGCAATTCGCGTAAGGAGCGGTCATTGATCCATCAGACATCTAGATTCTATCGAATTTCAGCATGTCTATGTTATTATTCGACACAATTGATCCACATAGTTAGTATTTTGAACTCCAGACAATGCATCGCTTTAGCAATCGAATATAAACGTGAGTATAGTTCATGTTGTGTGTGTAAAGCACATTATACATGCGAAAGTTACACAATGGGCATTATAAATAGCTACCTATGAACTAGCATACATTTGAATTCAACTTAAGGTGGTTTAAAAAAATCGAATTCAACCTGAAGTCCATTCAATTATTTGAATTTGATATCATGGCATTTGTTAACCATACCTAAATTATGGGGGCACCAATCTTTGCTCTGATTTTGTACATAATAGCATATGTAGTCGTGTACAAAATAGATTCAAATTTAGCTCCTCCATTCCAAAATAATCGTAGTTATAGGATTTTCAAGTGTCAAAATTTCAAAAAGAAGCGGAAACTTTAATGAGGTTTTCAAACATACAAGGTCAAATATAACGTTGTCTATTTAGGTCAATCCTCATAGTTCAAGAGTACTCTAAACGTGAATGCTTGTGTTTCAAAATTTCGAACGAAGCGCCAAAAGAGCCTCTACTCGCCCGAAACCGCGTGAGACCAATGTTTGGTAGTACAAGGAAATTACTTTTATAATAACTCCGACCCGTGAAACCTACCGGCCCGACGACCAAAGGTCTAAACCGGGGTAGGTTTGTAGCTTCATCTAGACGCCACGCAACCGCATCCGAAAAACATTCATACACAATGGCCGCCTAAGCACACATGCGCGCGGCCGAAATCGCTCCCGCCCACTATTTGGGACACCTGGGATTACCATCCTACCCCCGACCCGCAGTAGGTCCGAAATTTAAGAGGGGGGCAAAGTTTGTACTTTCCCCAAATTTCAAACAAGCGCGTCCCATCTTCTGTTCAAAAAAGCCAAAAACAAGCGCGTCCCAGACCGAAACATGGTTCCCCCCCACCCGTCCGATTCCCCATTCGTACTCCGTGGGCGCCAAAACTACCTCTCCACCAGCCGCGAAACCCCGGCGTCCTCCATCCGCCACCCCAGCCCACCCATCAACCGCCGCCCTCCTCCATCACGCCGGAGCCGATACCCCGACGTCATTGTCCACCGCAACCTCAACCGCAACGCCCTCCACGGCTAGTAGTTGAAGCCGAGGCCGAGCCGTCCGTACCCGAGCCAGTTCAACCACACCGTCCTGCGCCTCACCGCTGCCGCTCCAACTTCGCCACCCTCCACCGCACCGGAGTTGTTCCTACTACGCCGTCCTTCACCGCCTCGGATCTGCTTCCCCTCCGCCGACATACGGCCACGGAAACACAGTCAACAATTTGGCCATGGGTTCGTTCAAGCCTGCACCCTCCAGAACATCGGTTTCCCCGGTAAAAAGAAGAAGATCGGCGCGACATGTGGAGGTGACCACACCGGCAAGCGAAAAAGGTACTCCTCTTCCCTTATTCGTGCAAATCTTACGTCTCTGCTTGCACGGTATTCATCCCACAGAAGACACTAGTTGACCGCTTCTTCTTGATACTAGATGTTCCTAGTAACTCGTGATGCACAAGGTTTCTCCTCATATACTATTTCACCTTAGCTAGAGGTCCGTCGCCCCCCTGAATTTCAATTTCTGGCCAGTTGATTCCCAATTAACGGAAGCATTCCCCGGCATAACGGGCGCTAGTACGCCTATTACGCCGGGGAAGCAGCGCCTTGGTGTTTATCTTAGGGGCGTGTGCGGCCTAGAGCTACTGGCGCCTGATCTGGAGGTCGGCCAGGATTAAAGGGATGGCCTGGGGGTGCTACCAAGCACGGCGGTGGTGTGAGGTCGATGGGAGGGCGGGGCGGCGGAGGCAGGGGTCTGGGCCGGTGGTCGCTGGCGGTTCGAGAAAGATCGTCAAAAGTGACTGGCGGGAGGTAGACGAAGGCCATCTGCCCGTTCCTTATAGATCAGACGGTTCATTAAAAAATCGACTGGCCTATTTATTTTCAGTCGACTGTTATCTTAGATATGACCACATGTGGTGGTGTGCTGGAGGAGTACCTGCATTTCCTGTGCTCATATATTACAAAATCATACGGAGTAGAATCTAATTTTGTTTGCCATGCAATGTTGTAGAGCTATCATATGTCTCTTGTCATTTATTTTTCAGCCATATGCTATCTGCTACTTTTACAGTGCACTAGTTCTGCACACACTTCACCCTTACTCTCACTATTGTGTTTTTATGCAAGGGTATTTCAGACTCTGCTGCCATGAGAGAATCCAAAAAGAAAAGAGTGAAGTCACTCCAGCTTCGTGCAGTTAGGCAAGACACGTTACAGCGCTATAAAGGGTGTAGTGTCAACAGATGGAGACGGTAAACATAGCTCTGGAGTTGATGACCTCGCTCGCAATGAACCACCATCCCAGGTGCTTGCTTTAACTTCGCGGTGTCATATGTGGTTGCATGTTCCATATGGTGTCTAGCTTGTATTCGAAAGGCCGAAGTGGGTAAGATAAGGAAAGATATTTTTTTACATGAACCACCATCCCGTGAGCACCAAAAGACAAATTGCTAGTCAGGGCACTGGCCGAGCCAGTGACAAGCCCGGCAAAGATAGGCATCACCTGGAAGCCAACTAAAAATCTGCGATGGTGGCGAAGCAGCCCGCCTCCCACCAGGCTATCAGGTCCTAGATGATCATGCTCACCACTCCAGCCGGATGTCTAGCTTGTATTGCTTCCAATTTGGTTAAATTGCATCTGCTTAGCTTACACATTATACCTTTGAATATGACATGCCTTTCTGTTTTTGGTACATACTAGTACATCTGTGTATTAACCATGTTCTTACATCAAACTAATGTTCTTGTGTATCCCTCGTCAATCACTTATGATGAGGCAGGCAGGCAAGGGGACTACTCCTCATTTAAAGAATGCAGCGTCAGCCTCCCGACATGATTCTCAAGAAACAGAAATGCTAGATGAAGATAGTGAACGTAGCTCTGTAGTTGATTACAGCATTTCCCCTACACTAGCATCGCCGGTGCTTGCTCTAACTTGGCAGCATGATATGTGGTTGCATGTTGCATATGGTGTCTAGATTGTAATTCTTCCAATCTGGTTAAACTGCATGTGCTAGTCTGCTTAGCTTATACATTATACCTGTTAATGTGACATGCCTTCCTGTATTTAGTATATAGTACATCTGTCTATTAAGCATGTCCTTACATAAAACTATTGTTTTTTTGTATCCCGCATCAATCAACATGACGAGACACCTTTAGTATATGCAGTGCGATATTAGTTGCATCTTTCATATGATTTATAGCATGCGCTGCTTCTAATTTGTTGAAATACCATTTATGATGGGACACTTTTAACTTGGCAGAGTCATATTGGTTGCATCTTTCATGTGGTTTCTAGCTTGCATTGCTTCTTATTTGCTGGAATGGTTTCTGCTTAGTTTACACAAACAGTTGTGAACATGCCATGCCGTCCTGTTTTTCGTACATATTCCATCCTGGTATCATGTGTTTGCCTTACATCAAAGTAGTGATTGTCAGTATCATGCATGAATGAGTTCTGAAGAGAGAATTGTATTGCTTTTTCTTGTTGGTTTTACTTGACAATTCAAAATCAATAAAGCGGAAGGAAGTTAGCAAGGCAGCGGATAAAGGTGCTCCTTCTGAACGGAGGGCCTCTACAGTTTCTACTCCTCCACACCCCCAAGATGATTTCCAAGACAACACATGCATAGACACTCAACAAAGCTGTGTTTATGATGAGCACGTCTCCCCTAGTGCAGCATCACCGGTGCTCCCTCTAACTTGGCACTGTTATATGTGGTTGCATGTTATGTGTGATGTCTAGCTTGTATTGCTTCTAATTTTGTTGAATTCCATCTGCTTACTTTACACATTATACTTGAATAAGACACGTGTTCCTGTTTCTAGAACATACAATACATGTCTATCACACCATGTTCTTACATCAAATTAATATTGTTGTGTAACCTGCAACAATCACTTATCATAAGACACATTTGACTTTGGAGTGTGATAGAGGTTACATCTCACATTCTTTTCTAGCTTGTACTACTAATTTGTTGAAATGGCAACAGTTTTAACTTGGTAGAGTGATATTCGTTGCATCTTTCATATGGTGTCTAGCTTTCATTGCTTCTAATTTGTTGAAATGCCTTCTCCTTAGTTTACACATCATAAGCTGTGAATATGCAATGCTGTGAATATGCAATGGCACTAATGACGAGAGACCTCTAACATGGCAGTGTGATGTTGTTTGCATCTTGCATATGATTTATTTCTTGTACTGCTTCACATTTGTTTAAACCCCATTTATGATGAGACACTGTTAACTTGGTAGAGCGATATTTGTAGCATCTTTCATATGGTGTCTACCTTCCATTGCATTGCTTCTAATTTGCTGAAATGTCTTCTTCTTAGTTTACACATCATAGTTCTGGTTATCTCTTCCGTCCTGTTTTTCATACATATTACATCCTCCTATCATGTGGTTGTCTAACATCAAAGTTCAGTTCGTCTGCATCACGCATCAATTTGTTCTGAAGAACTAAATTGTTATTCGTTTTTCTTGTCGGCTTGACTTAACATGGCACAGAGAAAGAGGAAGAAACACAGAATGGCAGGGAATGAGAAGCGGATGAATCCTGCAGATTCTGCTGGTACTGATGGTGCCATAGAAGGTCAAAGTCCAGCGGAAAATTCTACAAACACGGCATCCCATGCTACACGAGTTGCAAAAAAAAGCCAAACAGAAACAAATAGCTGCCACCAAACAAGCAGAGACAGCCCTAGTTCTTGCAACACCTACCACAGTACTACCAGCTGCACGACATACTCGTGTGTCAACTGAGCTAGCAGCACGTTCCCAAGCTCCCTTGCCACCTGACACTACTTCCCAAGCACTCTTGACACAAGACGAGTTGGCAATATCAGATGAACCTTGTGAGCTTCAACAGCAAGAAGGTAGTTGCTGGAGTCAAGTTACAGTTGCATGCTTCTTTATATGTAGTCTCACAGTTTGATGTACACTAACACTTCCTATGTTCGTTGTTGGACTAGCACCTAGGTGCAAGAGGAAACAAACATCAGGGATAATGCTCGATAGGTTAACTAAATCTAGAGGATGAAGAATGGAGATCCGTTTTGAGGCAGGTTTAAAAAGGCCACGTGATGCTACAGAGTCAGGCAAGTTAGTATCAGAGGCAGCGGTTGCCGTTAGGTGTCATGTACGTATCCTCCCAACAAGGATTCAGTACAGGAATGACAAAGACGAAACCAAGTTCAACACCTTCCTCGACCATTTATCTGTAAGTATGTTTATGTATGGAAACTAGTAATATCGTCTTGCTCTGTCCCATACTTTCTAGGTTGCTGATAATGAGACTCCCATAATTTTCAACAGATGAGGTTCAAGTTGGATAGCCAAGATGATGCAACCAGACAAGCTTGCACCCATGTTTTCAAGTCTGCTCTGCGACAGTATCGGTATAACTTGAGGAAAACTCACTTTGAAGGCAAGGCTAACAGTGAACTTTCCCAAACATCTCCAGTGGAAAATATATCGGATGAAGACTGGAGGGGCCTTGTTAAACACTGGTCTGATCCGAAGTATCAGGTACATTATATATATGTGATCAGATCACATGTTGAAGTCCTATTTACGCATGTGCCACACAAATCTATCTTCTTGTAGGTGAACTGTTCAAAGAACAAGGCCAACCGTATGAAAGTGAAATTCCAACAGACGACAGGATCTCGTAGCTATATTGCACACTGCGAGGCTCTTGTAATTAGCTGATGTTTCACTCTTTTCGCTGTACCATATTATCAGATCTATATTGACTTGTTCGAAATGCAGAGGAAATCCCACAAGGACCAAAAAGTACCTGAACCAAATGCTGTGGAAATCTTCAAGGACTGTCACACCAGCAAGAAGAAGGGAATGACTACACCAGTCAAAGCCGCTGTTGTAAGTCCTTAATCCTCATGCCTTTTAACTACTACTTACTCTGATGTGTGCCTTGAACTACATGGTTTGCAGCCAATGTCTATTACTCTTTTCAATTTTATACGCAATTGTCTTAGCGTATCATTGCACCTTACAAGGTTTAAAAGAGAGGAGTGATGTTCCTTTGATCTTGACCCGTAATCTAGTTCCGTGCTGGACTTGCCCACACAACGTTACAATTGCCTGTTTGTCTGTTCTCAGTTGTTTTGTGATATGAATGATGTCATACTATGCTTACCGTATTATAAACTTCGTCTCTTTATCCTTAGCACTCAATACAATGTGAAGAAATAGGCAATACATTAGCGATGGTACATGGTCATATGTTTGGAACCTGGTTTTATTATGTACTTTGCAATAAAATACAACTAATATTTTACATGGGTTCACAAGAATAAGTTCTGTATATAGACCAAAGCTATTTTGTTTGGTTTTGCTGCCTCCTTAATATCTTATGTTCTGGTACTACTAATGTAAAACCTCAACTTTTCAGCAAGCTATGGAAAAAATGGTGGAACCGCCACCTTCTGAAGGTGGCGAGGCAACTATAACCGCAATGTCAGCTCTTGCTGCAGTGGGTCAGTACCTGTCCACTAACAGTGCCAAAAGCACGTTCCTGCGTAATACTGGGTTGGTTGTTAAGGCAATATCGTCCAAACTGCCTCATGATCAAGATATGCAAGCTCAAAGCAATGTTGTATCTGCGCTCCAGACACAAGTCCATTCCCTAACAGAGACCCTTTGTGAAACAAGGAGAAACATTGCTCAATGTCGTCAAGATATGCATGGTTTTGAAACCAGACTATCAGACATTTGCTATGTTGTTCAGGATCCTAGGGGAAATGAAGGCGAGGGTTATGGTGCTCCATCGGACAATACAACATGAAAACATAACAGTCAGGTCAAATGAACTGAGCTTCTAAACTTCTGGTGGTGCATTTATCTGCTAGACTGTTAAGTTTTATGCCAACCTTCCTTTTGTTATATAGTTGTAATTTGTTTTGGTGCGATACAAAATTTATTCTTAACGTGCAGCCACCGGCTGAAGAAAACAGCAAGCCATTTTTGTATAGTGTAGGGTGTTCCCTATATTTGCACTGGTGGCGATCTTTGATGCCGAGTGGATGTAATCTGTGCAATCGCCTTAATAGCCTAGCGTTAGTGTCGGCCTTATTTATTTCCTAGTCTTCTTTTTCCCTGGTTTGCTAGTGGCCGCAACTACCATGGGCCATATACGGGCTGTAGGATCCATGGGTCTCCTACGGGCCGTCGATAAATGGGCCTGTAATCGGTGGGCCTCGGGCCGTCGGATAAATGGGTCTACATGGGCCGTAATCGGGCATAATTGGTATCGGCCCAGCACGGTAACATGTCGTTAACAGGCCGTAGGACAGCAAAGGCTTAATTCTGTCACAGGCATAACGGGTCGTTAATGGGCCAGAATATAGGACGGGCTGGAAACGGCGCAACGGGTTAACAGGCCAGAAACGGGCCGACTCTTGCCATGGGCCGAATTTGGCCCATTAGGGGAATAGGCCAGTAACGGGCCGACTCTTGCCATGGGCCGAATTTGGCCCATTAGGGGAACAGGCTAGTAACGGGCCGGAAGTAATCGAGGGCCAAAAAGGAGCCCAAGAACGTATGGGCCGTCAATAGGCCGAAAGCTAACACGGGCTGGAAACGGCCCATGTAAATCACGGGGCGTTAACGGGTATAAAGAAAATTACTGTTCATTATGGGCTAGAGTCACCGTGGGCCTATAAAGGGCCAAAAGATACGAAGGCCTCATATGGGCCGAAAGACGTCATGGGCCATACATGGGCCGAAAGTGAAATGGGCTGGTGTTATATTCGACGGCCCACATGACGTTGTTGGGCCGATTTCCTTTAGGGCCTAACGGGCCGTGGGTTAACGGGCCATAAAATGGGCTATTTGCAAAGAGACCGTAACAGGCTTTTCATGGGCCAGCCCGTTAACTTTTGACCAAGTCAAACGGGCCGGCTTTGTAAGCTAAATGGGCCAGTGGTGGGCCGTGGCACGTGTCGACATATCATAGGCGCCTATCTGACCCACTGACGAGCTGACACGTGTTTCGTCCGGCCAATAAGAATTTTACACGTGGAAATTTCCCATTGGTCGGGGCTGTTAACGGGTTATCGGATCCAAAACCCGACCCGATAGATTAATGGCGTTCCGTTACGGTGGATGCCACGTGTCGGTCACCCTTGACGAAAGCACTTCTGTGACGCGCGATTTATCGTCATGGAAGTGGACACTTCCGTGACGATAATTTTGGTAATGTCATGGAACACTTCTACGACAGCACAGGTATGACTATCTTGATTCTGTCATAAAATCGTCATGGATGTACATGCATGACAAAAAACGCGACCTACTGTGACAAATAAGTATCATCACGGAAGTGTATTTTTTTGTAGTGTGTGGTGCGATCTATGATGTCTCTTATCCGATTTACCACTATGGTTTTGGGGCTATGCATTAGAGACAGTTGCATTCACGTCAAATAGGGCACCATCTAAATCCGTTGAGACGACGCCATATGAACTGTGGTTTGGCAATAAACCAAAGTTGTCATTTCTTAAAGTTTGGGGCTGCGATGCTTATGTGAAAAAGCTTCAACCTGATAAGCTCGAACCCAAATCGGAGAAATGTGTCTTCATAGGATAACCAAAGGAGACTATTGGGTACACCTTCTATCACAGATCCGAAGGCAAGATATTCGTTGCTAAGAATGGATCCTTTCTAGAGAAGGAGTTTCTCTCGAAATAAGTGAGTGGGAGGAAAGTAGAACTTGATGAGGTAATTGTACCTTCTCCCGAATTGGAAAGTAGTTCATCACAGAAATTAGTTCCAGTGATTCCTACACCAATTAGTGAGGAAGCTAATGATGATGATCATGAAACTTCAGATCAAGTTACTACCGAACCTTGTAGGTCAACCAGAGTAAGATCCGCACCAGAATGGTACGGTAATCCTGTTCTGGAGGTCATGTTACTTGACCATGACGAACCTACGAACTATGAGGAAGCAATGATGAGCCCAGATTCCGCGAAATGGCTTGAGGCCATGAAATCTGAGATGGGATCCATGCATGAGAACAAAGTATGGACTTTGGTTGACTTGCTCGATGATCGGCAAGCAATAGAGAATAAATGGATCTTCAAGACGAAGACGGACACTGATAGTAGTGTTACTATCTACAAAGCTCGAATTGTCACAAAAATGTTTTCGACAGGTTCAAGGTGTTGACTACAATGAGATTTTCTCACTTGTATCGATGCTTAAAAGTCTGTCCGAATCATGTTAGCAATTGCCGCATTTTATGAAATTTGGCAAATGGATGTCAAACATGCATTCCTTAATGGATTTCTTAAAGAAGAGTTGTATGTGATGCAACCAGAAGGTTTTGTCAATCCTAAAGATGCTAACAAAGTGTGCAAAGCTCCAGCGATCCATCTATGGACTGGTGCAAGCATATCGGAGTTGGAATATACATTTTGATAGTGTGATCAAAGCATATACTTTTATACAGACTTGTGGTGAAGCCTGTATTTACAAGAAAGTGAGTGGGAGCACTACAACCTTTCTGATAAGTATATGTGAGTGACATATTCTTGATCAGAAATGATGTAGAATTTTCTAGAAAGCATAAAGGAGTGTTTGGAAGGAGTTTTTCAAAGAAAGACCTCAGTGAAGTTGCTTACACATTGAGCATCAAGATCTGTAGAGATAGATCAAGACGCTTGATAAGATTTTTCAATGAGTACATACCTTGACAAGATTTTGAAGTAGTTCAAGATGGAACAGTCAAAGAAGGAGTTCTTGCCTGTGTTGCAAGGTGTGAAGTTGAGTAAGACTCAAAACCCGACCACGACAGAAAATAGAAAGAGAATGAAAAGTCATTCCCTATGCCTCAGTCATAGGTTCAATAAAGTATGCTATGCTGTGTACCAGACCTATTGTGTACCTCGCCATGAGTTTGGCAAAAGGGTACAATAGTGATCCAGGAGTGGATCACAGGACAACGGTCAAAATTATCCTTAGTGGAATAAGGAAATATTTCTCGGTTATGGAGTTGACAAAGAGTTCGTCGTAAAGAGTTACGTAGATAGAAGCTTTGACACTGATCTGGATGACTCTAAGTCTCGATCTAGATACATATTGAAAGTGGGAGCAATTAGCTAGAGTAGCTCCGTGCAGAGTATTGTAGACATAGAAATTTTCAAAATACATACGGATCCGAATGTAGCAGACCCGTAGACTAAAATTTCTCTCACAGGCAAAACATATCATATCTTATTACTCTTGGGTGTTAATCACATAGTGATGTGAACTAGATTATTGACTCTAGTAAACCTTTTGAGTGTTGGTCACATGGAGATGTGAACTATGGTTGTTAATCACATAAAGATGTGAACTATTGGTGTTAAATCACATGGCGATGTGACTAGATTATTGACTCTAGTGCAAGTGGGAGAATGAAAGAAATATGCCCTAGAGGCAATAATAAAGTTATTATTTATTTCCTTATATCATGATAAATGTTTATTATTCATGCTAGAATTGTATTAACCGGAAACTTAGTACATGTGTGAATACATAGACAAAACAGAGTGTCCCTAGTATGCCTCTACTTTTGACTAGCTTGTTTATCAAAGATGGTTATGTTTCCTGACCATAGACATGTGTTGTCATTTGATGAACGGGATCACATCATTAGGAGAATGATGTGATGGACAAGACCCATTCGTTAGCTTAGCATTATGATCGTTACAGTTTCATTGCTACTGCTTTCTTCATGACTTATACATGTTCCTCTGACTATGAGATTATGCAACTCCCGAATACCGGAGGAACACTTAGTGTGATATCAAACATCACAACATAACTGAGTGATTATAAAGATGCTCTACAGGTGTCTCCGAAGGTGTTTGTTGGGTTGGCATAGATCGAGATTAGGATTTGTCACTCCATGTATCGGAGAGGTATCTCTGGGCCCTCTCGGTAATGCACATCACTATAAGCCTTGCAAGCAATGTGACTAATGAGTTAGTTGCGGGATGATGCATTACAGAACGAGTAAAGAGACTTGCCGGTAACGAGATTGAACTAGGTATGATGATACCTACGATCGAATCTCCGGCAAGTAACATACCGATGACAAAGGGAACAATGTATGTTGTTATGCGGTTTGACCGGTAAAGATCTTCGTAGAATATGTAGGAGCCAATATGAGCATCCAGGTTCCGCTATTGGTTATTGACCGGAGATGTGTCTCGGTCATGTCTACATAGTTCTCGAACCCGTAGGGTCCGCACGCTTAACATTCAATGACGATTTGTATTATCAGTTATGTGATTTGATGTACCAAAGTTTGTTCAGAGTCCCGGATGAGATCACGGACATGACGAGGAGTCTCGAAATGGTCGAGAGGTAAAGATTCATATATTGGAAGGTTGCATTTGGACATCGGAATGGTTCCGAGTGGTTCGGGCATTTTTCCGGAGTA
Source organism: Aegilops tauschii subsp. strangulata (assembly GCF_002575655.3). Lineage (NCBI taxonomy): Eukaryota > Viridiplantae > Streptophyta > Magnoliopsida > Poales > Poaceae > Aegilops > Aegilops tauschii. The sequence goes on along the minus strand of NC_053035.3, from coordinate 363,575,595 downwards.
CCAGGAGGTTAACGAAACCCCCCGGGAGAAGTATTGGGCCTAGTGGGCCTTATTGGAGGAGAGGAGAAAGGGCCACGTAAGAGGGGCGCCCCTCCCCTTGCCCGAACCGAATTAGCCTAGGGAGGGGGCCGGCCCCCCTCTTTCCTTCCCCCTCTCTCTCCCTTACCTTTCCCTCCGATGGAAGAAAGGAAAAGGGAGGGGCCGAATCCTACTTGGACTAGGAGTCCAAGTAGGACTCCCCCCTGGTGCGCCCAAACCTGGCCGGCCTCCTCTCTCCCTCCCTGAGGGAGTCCTGGACTAAGGGGTCCTCGGGCGTCCGGCCTATTGTCCATGGGCCGGACTGATGGGCTGTGAAGACGTGAAGGCCGAAGACTGTACCCGTGTCCGGAGTGGACTCTCCTTGGCGTGGAAGGCAAGCTTGGCGATCAACTATGAAGATTCCTTCTTATGTAACCGACTCTATGTAACCCTAGATCCCCCCGGTGTCTATATAAATCGGAGGGTGTAGTCCGGGAAGCATATACTCATTACCATAGTCATACAGGCTAGACTTCTAGGGTCTAGCCATTACGATCTCGTGGTAGATCAACTCTTGTAACACTCATATTCATCAAGATCAATCAAGCAGGAAGTAGGGTATTACCTCCATAGAGAGGGCCCGAACCTGGGTAAACATCGTGTCCCCCGTCTCCTATAACCATCGACCTTAGACGCACAGTTCGGGACCCCTACCCGAGATCCGCCGGTTTTGACAGCGACATTGGTGCTTTCATTGAGAGTTCCACTGTGCCGTCGACGAAAGGTTCGATGGCCCCTTCGGTCATCCATAGTGACGCTGTCCAGGGAGAAACCTTCCTCCCCGGACAGATCTTCGTGTTCGGCGGCTTCGTATTGCGGGCCAACTCGCTTGGCCGTCTGGAGCAGATCGATAGTTACGCCCCTGGCCATCAGGTCAGATTCGGAAGCTTGAACTACGTCGCGGACGTCCGCGGAGACTTGATCTTCGACGGATTCGATACCGCGACGATCGCTCCCCCTCGCTCCGATGAACATGACTTAAATCTGTCATCGGGTCACATCCAGGAGATGGTTCCTATAACTACCACGGCCCTAGATCCGGAGCAGATTGCGCCATCCAAAACTACAGGATCCGCGGCGTTGGAGCCGCACATGGACTCTGCACCTTGCAATGTCTGCGTCAACGGAATTCCGGACTCGTCTCCGGCTATAAGTCCCGAACCGCGCACGCCCGCGGGCTCAGAGCAGGATCGGTCATCGATCTTCGAGTTCAGCGCCGCAGATATCTTCCAACACTCGCCCTTCGGCGATGTGCTAAATTCATTAAAAAAACTGTCCCTGTCGGGGGACTCACATCCGAACTATGTCCGGTTCGAGCTAGAGGCTGATAATGGGGAATTTCATTTCCCACCCGCCACCCACTTCATAGCCACTGTCGATGACTTAACCGACGTGCTTGATCATGGCTTCGAAGACATCGACGGTATAGATGACGATGTCGATAAGGAGCAAGGCCAAGACCCGCCATTCACGGGACGTGGAATGGCTACCTCTTCTTACAACGCGTACATGGCTGATACACCTAAAAAAGCTAGCAATGATGACGAAGAAGACCCAGTTGAGAATAAACCTCCTGAGACACAGTCTAAGTATCGGCGCCCTAAACGCCGCTCCAAGTCACATCGCAGCAACGATGGCACCGGAGAAAAAAGTACTCCGGACGACGCCGAAAACAATGAAGACCCTGTTGGAGCAATATCCGAACAGGAGGAACAGGAAAATGGGCAAGCCAGCCCCGATGAACAGGCCCTGCCCAGCTACAATTTGAAGGACGACAACTATCTCCCACTCTCCGAAGATGAGGTAAGCCTCGGCGACGAAGACTTCATCGTACCCGAAGAGCCCCTCGAGCAGGAGCGCTTCAAGTGCAGGCTCATAGCTACTGCAAGGAGCCTAAAAAATAAGCAGCGGCAGCTTTAAGCTGACCAAGACCTACTCAACGATAGATGGACCCAAGTCCTGGTCGCTGAAGAATACGGCCTTAGTGGCCTGGCCAAAAGCTACCCAAAGCACAGATTGCTACATCAGTTTGATGACGAGGCGTTGGAGCCCGTACCATCATCACACAATGCGGCAGGTTGCCAACAACTCTGTCCGGATAAAGAGGCAACTCAAGCCAAACACCAGACGCCCCACCTCGCCGTAAAGGCAGGAATAACGCAGCTCACAATTGCCCAGACAACCTGCAGCGGGACTTGGACAATAGGGCAGGACACGCAAGACCGATCTACGGATCGCGAAAGCATACCTCGACACGCGACGACAGCTACCTATCCGGACGTGACAAACCTAGCCACGCCCGAGCTGAAAACCGCAAATGGACTCCTTCGGAGTTACGTCGCAGTGTGGCCCAACATAGAGGTGCCGCACACCCGCTTTGCTTCACCGATGAAGTAATGGATCATGAATTCCCCGAAGGATTCAAACCCGTCAACATTGAATCATACGACAGAACAACCGATCCCGCAGTATGGATAGAAGATTTTATCCTCCACATCCATATGGCCCGTGGGGACGACCTCCACGCCATTAAATACCTCCCACTAAAGCTAAAAGGGCCAGCTCGGCACTGGTTAAACAGCTTGCCTGAAAATTCCATAGGCAGCTGGGAGGACTTGGAGGAGGCCTTCCTCGACAACTTCCGAGGAACATATGTCCGGCCACTGGATGCCGATGACCTAAGTCACATTGTCCAGCAGCCCGGAGAGTCTGCCAGGAAGCTCTGGACTCGGTTCTTAGTCAAAAAGAACCAAATCGTCGACTGTCCGAACGCGGAAGCCCTTGCGGCTTTCAGACACAGTGTCCGGGACGAATGGCTTGCACGCCACCTCGGTCAAGAAGGACCTAAATCCATGACAGCCCTCACTGCTCTGATGACCCACTTTTGCGCGGGAGAAGACAGTTGGCTCGCTTGTAGAAGCAACAGCGCCAGCGACCCGGGCACTTCCGAAATCCGAGACGGCAACGGCAAGCCATGAAGAAGCAAATACAACAGTCACAATGATAATCAAAGATCACGCGACACAGCGGTCAACGCCGGATTCAGCAATCCTAAGCCTAGTCGAAGAAGCCATTCAAGGCCAAACGAGACGAACCATCCAACCTAGACATGATATTGGACCAACCCTGCCAGATTCACGGCCACCCCGACAAACCAGCTAATCATACTAACAGAAACTGCTGGGTCTTTAAACAGGTCGGCAAGCTCAACGCCGAACATAAGGGGAAGAGGCCGCCAGGTGACAGGGATGACGGAGAGGTTCACCAACAAAATACCGGGGGCCTGAAGCAATTTCCACCCGAGGATCAACTACTCCTGGAGCGAGAATAGCAGTCCGGCTTCCGCCGCCCACCTCGTACACCTACAAAATTTGTGTCGCGCATACATCACTACGCACTCAAGATACCATGGGCATTGGCGGAGGCACACTACGGACAAGCCAGCAAGCATCCCTGTAACGTTTTTTATCCATTTTCTTTTTATTTCTTCCTTCACTATCCCTTAAAAACAGGTGACGAACAGGACAAACATATGAAACTGGCTCTATCGGAGTTCGGATCCGTACACTCACCTGAGGGGCTATTTCCATCAAGGATTCCCCCCGCCGAGGACGGGCGGTGCAGACGTGCGACAGGAGGTCCAAAATAACTTTTTGTAGACCGCACTCTCTATTTTGAGCATGTACTATGCCTGTTCCTCCGCCTCCGACCCCGAGCATGTCAAATAGCCGGGAGGATGGCTTATATATATAATAAATAATCATTGGCATATCGCTCAGCTCTCAGCAAAAAGTATCTGAATTAATCATCCGTGTTGTTTCGCCACTAAATACGGCTCCCACGGTCGTTTCACAAACATACCTTGGCATAACTTGCCAGGGGCTCGGTATGGGAAAAATGAGTTGCCAGCAAAAGCCCGAACAGCTCTACAGCGTACTTCGGCGTCGCAAGTTTGGCCTTATATGCATCAGCTCTGAATCATTGTCTTGGGTCAATAGTTGGGTTGCCTGGCTCCTGTGCTTGCTACCCTACGTTCTGCTCTATCGGCTAGGGTAGTAAAGGGAGAACTACTGCGATTGTGCTTCCGGTTCATCTGGTCAAGTACCTCAGTAGAGAAAGTCGAAAAGTGACTGTCATGATGCGGCAAGAGCTAGTCAACCACTTGACGACTTATTGGAATCTTTAGCGATTCTCCGTGTCACACGAAGGATCTTTTTCAGATCAAATATGTAAGGCACCATACGCCACATACATACCAGGGGCTATGTCGTAGTCCCACCATAAAACTCCTATGGCTAAGTGAAAGTGTTAACGCCCTATAGTCTGATTGCCTGGTTCGCCGCATTATCACCTCCTTTATGGACCAAGACGTTGGATAAAGAGTGATTAAATGGATTTCCGAACACCCCCGTACTTCCTACGAGGGGGCTGAAGCCGACGACTGGAAACTTTCAGATTATATTAAAACGGCCGCATAGGAGGAATTCAAGCTTTCAAGCAAGACATAAAAATAGATTAACTACAAAATTGTCTTTTACAATTATCATACACCTTACTCGAACATTATGTCTTTCGAGCATTGACCCTCTATTAAGCGGGCGGCCTCTAGGACGTCTTCAAAATAACGCTCTGGTTCAGGACGGTCCTTGCCCTTGGGTGGACTCTTCGCCGCAAGATCGATGGCCTTCATCTTTCCCCAGAATGTCTTGACTCGGGCAAAGGCCATCCGTGCACCTTCAATGCACGCTGACCGCTTCACAACATCGATTCGTGGCACCGCGTCAACAAGTCTTTGTACCAAACCGAAGTAGCTATCCGGAATAGGCTCAGTTGGCCACAACCGGATTATGACATCCTTCATGGCAGCGCCGGATATCCTATGAAGTTCGGCCCATTGGGACATGTGTTCATTGAGCAACAGAGGGCGCTTTGATGCGCCAAACTGCGACCAAAAAGCTTCTCCGTTGCATACCCATCTCGCACTTGGTAATACTGCGCCGCGTCGGAAGAACTCTTCGGCAAGTCCAAGAACTCGTCCGAAGAACTCCACACTTGGTTAAGCTGAGCATAGTTCGGGTCACCGAACTTCGTTTGCAGTAGAAAGGGCTTTCCAGCCGCAATCTCCCTCGCCTGCCGAACCTCCTCACGGGCTGCTCTGGATTCCGACCGTGCTTCTCTCGCCTCTTGCAAGGCCTTGTCCAGTTCAGTCGTTAAGGCTTTATTCTCCTTCTCCAGAAATTCACAACGGCCAGTGGCATTTTCCAGTTCGAGCGCCATCGTGGATATCTTCTCCTCGTCTCGGCGCCGGGCAGCTTGTTCAGCTTTTAGCTCAGCCAATGCCTTTTCGGCAGCAGCATTGCCACACCGGGCCTGCTCCTTGGCCCGGGCCTGCTCCGCTCGAAGAACTTCAACGGCGGCAGCACCATCTGCAGCCATGCACATTCCAGCATCTAAATTTCAGCGTCATGCTTATACCACAAAAATGTATGGGGACTGCCCCGAATACATACCTTGTGACTCGTCAAGACGCATATTGATTAATGCAAGATCATCCCCTGCCACATCAAGCTTCCGTTGCAGCTCGGCAATTTCCATAGTCCGGGAAGTGGCCAAGGGGGAACCAGCCTGTGTTCAAGTTCATCAGGTTAGTCCTCAAACGATCCTTTTCGATCCTTTGGTTGCTTCCCAGTGGAAGCCAACCCGAGTCTCAGGGGCTACTACCTACACACAGGCGCATCTTTGCAAATAAAACATAGCTGGAAACATTATATCACAAACCTCGAAGCCCTTCAGCAGGCTCATGAAGGCTTCATTTAATCTGCTCTTTGCGGACAAAATTTTCTCAACCACTGTACCCATCAAGGTACGTTGTTCCCCAGAGACAGATGCATTTCGCAACATGTACCGCAATATGTCCGGAGCCGTTGGGTCTCCGGAAGCCGCTTTAGGAGCACATTCATCCTTTGAAGGAATTTGCTCACCCATCTCCGGAATCATCGTCGGCTGCAAGCCAGACAGTCCGGGGCCTTTATTATTGGCCCCAGAATCCCGGACGGTCGGAGATCCACCTTCGGGTACTGCCTCTTTCATCCCCTGCACAACTTGTTTAGCAAGAAAAACCCTCCGCGATGACACTTCGGAGTCGTCCGCCTTATTGGGCGATGAGGTCGGGGGAGGCGTCTCTCTTTCCATCATCTCTGGGAGGAGACTTCCTGAAGAAGAGGATTGCCCAGAAAAACTCTGTGCCAACCTGTAAAAGTGCACGAACGCGTTACGTATATCTTCGGCAACAGCAACGGAGCAGGATGCTATCAAAGTACTCTGGATTCACTTACGGTTTGGCCGAGGGCTTGTCCCCTTGTTGGAGCTGTTCAACGGCGTCGCTTTCCAAACCCAAGCCGCTCGACGGTGGCATCTTGCCCCTCTTGGGAGACCGCCCCTCCCAACCTTCAGAGGCGGCCCTTTTCCCCTGCTCACAGAAGGGATACTGGGTCCTCTCCCGCCTCTGTCTTCAGGCGAGGAAAGATCGATTTCTCCGGACTCAGTGTCTGACTTACCTCCGGAACCAAGGTCATCTTGGGTCTTCTCACTCTCCTCTTTACTCTCCCTTGCTGGTGTTGAGTTCTTCGGTAGGGTGCGTCGACTGCAAATTAAAATTTCCTACGCGCAGAACAACCAAGAACATGCTACGGGAGATGGATCATAGTTCGTTACCACTAGACGCGCAGTGTCGTGCAGCGGAAGAAGAGTTGGGGCAGCGCGTCCGCGTGGTTCGTCTCCTCCTTGTCCGATCTCCCTCGAACAGCCGATCGTCCGATCCCACGTACAAGTTCGCCGGAGCGGCGCAGGTGCACCGCCTCTAACGGTATCCACGCGTGCAGGAGGAACGTCATGCGGCGGACTGCTAGGTCTGATCACACAACCGGCGGCGACTGGAGGTGTCTATTCGCAACACATGCAAACCCTAGTGACAGCGCCGAAGCGATCAACCGCATGAGTGTGCTGCACCTCCACTTTATATAGGTGTCCGTCGCGGGCTCAACACTTGGGCCTCGCGCAGACCCTAAAGCCCATAAGTCTACTCGCCACAATCCGAATACAGCTCGGATCACATCCGACCAGTGTCCTCGGATCCGACCTCATAGGTTCCTTCCCTTAAGCGCGCGACCCCTTAGGTTCAAGCCGACTTGGTCGCAGTTTGGATCACCTCCGAACTGCACGGTCGGTAGCGGCCTCTAGCAAGGCATGCCGAACACCAAGCAGACTATGAAGCTGATTAGGCGAACCTTTACATCATACTTCCATTCCTTTTGCCACGCGATATATGTTGTCGAGCTCAAGGTGAGTCTATCATCCTTGTGCTAGCCCGACCTCTTTCTCGTTCTAGTGATGCCAACCACTATCCGGATTATCTCATAATCCTTGTCGCATGGCCATGCTTATCCTGGTCGGATCACACGAGGGGCCCAGGGTATATCTCTCCTGATCGGAGGGGCAAATCCCATCTTGCTCGACCATGTCTCGCAGCATGGGTCTGGACAAGCCCGAAACCTACCTTTGTAACTACCCAGTCATGGAGTAGCGTTTGGTCGGCCCAAAGCAGGTCTGTCACCATCCCGAGTACATGTGCCAGCTCAGGTCTTAGGACATAGAACGTATGTTGTACTAGAGACTCACATATGACATATCACCGCGTCTCATAGTTGGGTCTGTCCGACTTGGACCTTATCTCGACTCGGATCCGACTACGTCGAATCCGACCAGACCTTTCCAAGTCCATATTATCCGGTTAGCATCCAATGCTCCATGGCTAGTGAGACCAAGCCATCGACCATGTCATATGCTAGTCTAGTCGGCTGTACCTCCACACAACCCTTTCGACTAGGGACCTTTTAGGACAGCCATCATACAATTCATAGTCCCACAAACAAGTCACGTACTTGCTGATACACATCATTGATAATGTCCAGGGACTATCTTTATTCATAAACACATAGGAAATATCATCATACATGATTGCCTCTAGGGCATATCTCCAATAGCTGGCGCCTGGTATGGTGCTGAGGCCAGCATCCTTGTTAACGTAGGACTGGCTGAGTCTTCGGGAAGGGGAGCCGGACACCTAATCTGTTCCACTTTCTTTATCCAGCCCAGAAAAAGGATGATTCGGTCAGTGTCTTGCCACTGTATATCCGAATATAAGGTGTTCGACGAACGGGTACTTACCGGGGTGTCCGGATGGTTGTAGTCGAGGCCGATATCTTCAGTGGTGTCCGGCCATTGCTTTCGTTTCCCGAAAAATAATTTCCACATTCCTTCATGCATAGTGTTGAAGAGTCCGTGGCCCTTCTGGATTGAACTCCCACATGCGGAGAGGCCGTCGCTGGCACGGCAGGGTCCGGCGGACCAGCATTACTTGAACAACATTGACGACATTGATGTCCCTCTCAATGAGGCTTCGGATGCGACTTTGCAAAGTTTGCACCTCGTCCGTTGATCCTCGGTCCAACCCCTTATTAATCCACGACGCCAGCTGAGTGGGGGGGCTGGATCGAAATTCAGGCGCAGCTGCCCACTTGGAGCCACGGGGCTCGGTGATATAGAACCACCCCTGCTGCCATAAGTCAGAAGATTTGGCAAAAGATCCTTTCAGGCAAACAGCACTAGCAAGCTCTCTCACTATGGCGCCACCGCACTCTGCCTGCTTCCCCTCTATCACTTGCGGCTTCACATTGAAGGTCTGGAGCCATAAGCCGAAGTGCGAAGGAGTTCGGAGGAAGGCTTCGCACGTGACGATAAACGCCGAGATAAGAAGAATAGAGTCCAGGGCCAAATCATGAAAATATAGCCCATAATAGAACATGAGCCATCGGACGAAGGGGTTAAGCGCAAACCCTAACCCGCGGAGGAAGTGGGACACGAACACGACCCTCTCGCCGGATCTGGGGGTGGGAGTAACCTGCCCCTCGGCAGGAATCCGATGAAGGATTTCCGCGGTCATACCTCGCCGCCCGAAGCTTTGCAATATCTCCCTCTGTGACAGAATAAGCCACCCACCGGCCTTGACGGCTGGATCCGGACATGATTGGAGCTTGTGGCGATTGGAACCCGGGTGTTGGAACTCGGGGTAGCGGGCGTTGAGGAAGAAGCAAGCGTGAAAGAAAAAGACGGGTCCGTACCCCTATATAAAGGCCGCGAATATCGAACGTCTCCTCCTAGGCCTCAAAACTTGCCTATTCCCTAGGGGTTGTACCCAAGTGACGGTTGGGTTACCCATGTCTGGGTTGATAAGAATCCCTTAAAAAAGGGAGAGACACGATCTCCGCTGGGATAAGACATGCCGATAAAACCACGCCTCGAGATGTGGGACGGCGGGCTAGCTAACGGATCGGAAATAATGGCCGAGCAGGCGTGATGTCATGTTACCAAAAAATTGTCTACGGATTGGACTCGTAAAATATTATATCCTCTGCAGTTGTGTATACAGGTCCGGATACAATTATTACATCTGAAGACTATCTTGGAGTTCGGGAAAAGGGAACCCGCCTTGCAATGCCGAAGACAATCTGCGCGTCGGACTCCTCGTCATTGAAGCCAGGTTCAGGGGCTACTGAGGGAGTCCTGGACTAAGGGGTCCTCGGGCGTCCGGCCTATTGTCCATGGGCCGGACTGATGGGCTATGAAGACGTGAAGGGCGAAGACTGTACCCTTGTCCAAATTGGACTCTCCTTGGCGTGGAAGGCAAGCTTGGCGATCAACTATGAAGATTCCTTCTTATGTAACCGACTCTATGTAACCCTAGATCCCCCCCGGTGTCTATATAAACCGGAGGGTGTAGTCCGAGAAGCATATACTCATTACCATAGTCATACAGGCTAGACTTCTAGGGTTTAGCCATTACGATCTCGTGGTAGATCAACTCTTGTAACACTCATATTCATCAAGATCAATCAAGCAGGAAGTAGGGTATTACCTCCATAGAGAAGGCCCGAACCTGGGTAAACATCGTGTCCCCCGTCTCCTATAACATCGACCTTAGACGCACAGTTCGGGACCCCCTACCCGAGATCCGCCGGTTTTGACACCGACACTCCCTCCTTTATATATGTGGCCAGGTGGCACCCCAATAGCACAACAGACAATCTCTTAGCCGTGTGCGGTGCCCCCCCTCCATAGTTTTACACCTCGGTCATATCGTCGTAGTGCTTAGGCGAAGCCCTGCACTGGTAACTTCATCATCACCGTCACCATGCCGTCGTGCTGACGAAAATTTCCCTCGACCTCAGCTGGATCTAGAGTTCGTGGGACGTCACCGAGCTGAACGTGTGCAGATCGTGGAGGTGTCGTACCTTCGGTGCTAGGATCGATCGGATCGTTAAGACGTACGACTACATCAACGCGTTGTCATAACGCTTCCGCTTTCGGTCTACGAGGGTACGTAGACAACACTCTCCCCTCTTGTTGCTATGCCTCACCTAGATGGATCTTGCGTGTGCGTAGGAATTTTTTTGAAATTACTGTGTTCCCCAACACTCAACTGGATCAAGAGCTCGAGGGACGTCATCGAGCTGAACGTGTGCTGAACACGGAGGTGCCACACATTTGGTGCTTGGATCGGTTGGATCGCGAAGACGTTCGACTACATCAACCGCATTACTAAACGCTTCCGCTTTCGGTCTACGAGGGTACGTGGACACACTCTCCCCGCTCGTTGCTATGCTTCTCCTAGATAGATCTTGCGTGATCATAGGATTTTTTTTGAAATACTATGTTCCCCAACAGTGGCATCCGAGCCAGGTCTATGCTTAGATCTTATATGCACGAATGGAACACAAAGAGTAGTGGGTGATAATAGTCATACTGCTTACCAGCAAAGTCTTACTTTGACTCGGCGGTATTGTTGGATGAAGCGGCCTGGACCAACATTACATGACCGCGTTCATAAGACTGGTTCTACCGAAGTGCTTCGCACACAGGTGGCTAGCGGGTGTCTATTTCTCCAACTTTAGTTGAATCGAGTTTGACTACGCCCGGTCCTTGTTGAAGGTTAAAACAGCACACTTGACGAAAAATCGTTGTGGTTTTGATGCGTAGGTAAGAACGGTTCTTGCTAGAAGCCCGTAGCAGCCACGTAAAACTTGCAACAACAAATAGAGGACGTCTAACTTGTTTTTGCAGGGCTTGCTGTGATGTGATATGGTCAAGACGTGATGATATATAAATTGTTGTATGAGATGATCATGTTTTGTAACAGTTATCGGCAACTGGCAGGAGCCTTATGGTTGTCGCTTTATTGTATGAAATGTAATCGCCATGTAATTGCTTTACTTTATCACTAAGCGGTAGCAATAGTCGTAGAAGCAATAGTTGGCGAGACGACAACGATGCTTCGATGGAGATTAAGGTGTCAAGCCGGTGACGATGGTGATCATGACGGTGCTTTGGATATGGAGATCAAAGGCACAAGATGATGATGGCCATATCATATCACTTATTTTGATTGCATGTGATGTTTATATTTTATGCATCTTATTTTGCTTAGTGCGGCGGTAGCATTATAAGATGACCTCCCACTAAATTTCAATGTATAAGTGTTCTCCTTGAGTATGCACCGTTGCTACAGTTCGTCGTGTCGAGACACCACGTGATGATCGGGTGTGATAAGCTCTACATTCACATACAATGGGTGCAAGCCAGTTTTGCACACGCAAAATACTCGGGTTAAACTTGACGAGCCTAGCATATGCAGATATGGCCTCGGAACACTGAGACCGAAAGGTCGAGCGTGAATCATATAGTAGATATGATCAACATAGTGATGTTCACCATTGAAAACTACTCCATCTCACGTGATGATCGGACATGGTTTAGTTGATTTGGATCACGTGACCATTTAGATGACTAGAGGGATGTCTATGTAAGTGGGAGTTCTTAAGTAATATGATTAATTGAACTTTAATTTATCATGAACTAAGTACTTGATAGTATTTTGCATGTCTATGTTGTTGTAGATCAATGGCCCGTGCTACCGTTCCTTTGAATTTTAATGCGTTCCTAGAGAAAGCTAAGTTGAAAGATGATGGTAGCAACTACACGGATTGGGTGCGTAACTCGAGGTTTATCCTCATTGCTGCATAGAAGAATTACGTAATGGAAGCACCGCTAGGTGCAAGACCCGCTGCAGGAGCAACTCCAGATGTTATGAACGTCTGACAGAGCAAAGCTGATGACTACTCGATAGTTCAGTGTGCCATGCTTTACGGCATAGAACCGGGACTTCAACGACGTTTTGAACGTCATGGAGCATATGAGATGTTCCAGGAGTTGAAGTTAATATTTCAAGCAAATGCCTGGATTGAGAGATATGAAGTCTCCAATAAGTTCTACAGCTGCAAAATGGAGGAGAATAGTTCTATCAGTGAACATATACTCAGAATGTCTGGGTACCACAACCACTTGACTCAACTGGGAGTTCATCTTCCTGTTGATAGTGTCATTGACAGAGTTCTTCAATCACTGCCACCAAGCTACGAAAGCTTCGTGATGAACTATTATATGCAAGGGATGGATAAGACAATTCCCGAGCTCTTCGCAATGCTAAAGGCTGCGGAGGTAGAAATCAAGAAGGACCATCAAGTGTTGATGGTTAACTAGACCACTAGTTTCAAGAAAAAGGGCAAAGGGAAGAAGGGGAACTTCAAGAAGAACGGCAAGCAAGTTGCTGCTCAAGTGAAGAAGCCCAAGTCTGGACCTAAGCCTGAGACTGAGTGCTTCTACTGCAAAGGGACTGGTCACTAGAAGCGGAACTGCCCCAAGTATTTGGCAGATAAGAAGGATGGCAAAGTGAAAGGTATATTTGATATACATGTTATTGATGTGTACCTTACTAATGCTCGTAGTAGCGCCTGGGTATTTGATATTGGTTCTATTGCTCATATTTGCAACTCGAAACAGGGGCTACGGATTAAACGAAGATTGGCTAAGGACGAGGTGACGATGCGCGTGGGAAATGGTTCCAAAGTCGTGGTGATCGCCGTCGGCACGCTACCTCTACATCTTCCTTCGGGATTAGTTTTAGACCTGAATAATTGTTATTTGGTGCCAGCGTTAAGCATGAACATTATATCTGGATCTTGTTTGATGCGAGACGGTTATTCATTTAAATCAGAGAATAATGGTTGTTCTATTTATATGAGTAATATCTTTTATGGTCATGCACCCTTGATGAGTGGTCTATTTTTGTTGAATCTCGATAGTAGTGATACACATATTCATAGTATTGAAGCCAAAAGATATAAGTTTAATAATGATAGTGCAACTTATTTGTGGCACTATCGTTTAGGTCATATTGGTGTAAAGTGCATGAAGAAACTCCATGTTGACGGGCTTTTGGAATCACTTGATTATGAATCACTTGATGCTTGCGATCCATGCCTCATGGAGAATATGACTAAGACTCCGTTCTCCGGAACAATGAAGCGAGCTATAGACTTGTTGGAAATAATACATACAGATGTATGCAGTCCGATGAGCGTTGAGGCTCGCGGCGGGTATCGTTATTTTCTGACCTTCACAGATGACTTGAGCAGATATGGGTATATCTACTTGATGAAGCATAAGTCTGAAACATTTGAAAAATTCAAAGAATTTCAGAGTGAAGTGGAAAATCATCGTAACAAGAAAATAAACTTTCTACGATCTGATCGTGGAGGTGAATATTTGAGTTATGAGTTTGGTCTTCATTTGAAACAGTGCGGAATAGTTTCTCAACTCACGCCACCTGGAACAGCACAACATAATGGTGTGTCCGAACGTCGTAACCGTACTTTATAGGATATGGTGCGATCTATGATGTCTCTTACTGATTTACCGCTATCGTTTTGGGGTTATGCTTTAGAGACGGCTGCATTCACGTTAAATAGGGCACCATCTAAATCCATTGAGACGACCCCATATGAACTGTTGTTTCGCAAGAAACCCAAGTTGTCGTTTCTTAAAGTTTGGGGCTGCGATGCTTATGTGAAAAAGCTTCAACCTGATAAGCTCGAACCCAAATCAGAGAAATGTGTCTTCATAGGATACCCAAAGGAGACTGTTGGGTACACCTTCTATCACAGATCTGAAGGCAAGATATTCGTTGCTAAGAATGGATCCTTTCTAGAGGAGTTTCTCTCGAAAGAAGTGACTGGGAGGAAGTAGAACTTGATGAGGTAATTGTACCTGCTCCCTTATTGGAAAGTAGTTCATCACAGAAATCAGTTCCAGTGATTCCTACAACAATTAGTGAGGAAGCTAATGATAATGATCATGAAACTTCTGATCAAATTACTACTGAACCTTGTAGGTCAACCAGAGTAAGATCCGCACCAGAGTGGTACGGTAATCCTGTTCTAGAGGTCATGTTACTTGACCATGACGAACCTACAAACTATGAGGAAGCGATGATGAGCCCAGATTCCGCAAAATGGCTTGAGGCCATGAAATCTGAGATGGGATCCATGTATGAGAACAAAGTGTGGACTTTGGTTGACTTACCCAATGATCGGCAAGCAATAGAGAATAAATGGATCTTCAAGAAAAAGATTGACACTGACGGTAATGTAACTGTCTACAAAACTCGACTTGTTGCGAAAGGTTTTCGACAAGTTCAAGGAGTTGACTACGATGAGACATTCTCACCCGTAGTGATGCTTAAGTCTGGCCGAATCATGTTAGCAATTGCCGCATTTTATGATTATGAAATTTGGCAAATGGATGTCAAAATTGCATTCCTTAATGGATACCTTAAAGAAGAGTTGTATATGATGCAACCAGAAGGTTTTGTCGATCCAAAAGGTGCTAACAAAGTGTGCAAGCTCCAGCGATCCATTTATGGACTGGTGCAAGCCTCTTGAAGTTGGAATATACGCTTTGATACTGTGATCAAAGCATATGGTTTTATACAGACTTTTGGAGAAGCCTGCATTTACAAGAAAGTGAGTGGGAGCTCTGTAGCATTTCTAATATTATGTGTGTATGACATATTGTTGATCGGAAATGATACTGAATTTCTGAATAGCATAAAAGGATACTTGAATAAGATTTTTTCAATGAAAGGCCTCAATGAAGCTGCTTATATATTGGGCATCAAGATCTATAGAGACAGATCAAGACGCTTAATTGGACTTTCACAAAGCACATACCTTGATAAAGTTTTGAAGAAGTTCAAAATGGATCAGTCAAAGAAAGGATTCTTGCCTGTGTTACAAGGTGTGAAGTTGAGTCAGACTCAATGCCCGACCACTGCAGAAGATAGAGAGTAAATGAAAGTCATTCCCTATGCCTCAGCCATAGGTTCTATCATGTATGCAATGCTGTGTACCAGACCTGATGTGTGCCTTGCTATTAGTTTAGCAGGGAGGTACCAAAGTAATCCAGGAGTGGATCACTGGACAGCGGTCAAGAACATCCTGAAATACCTGAAAAAGACTAAGGATATATTTCTCGTTTATGGAGGTGACAAAGAGCTCGTCGTAAATGGTTACGTCGATGCAAGCTTTCACTCTGATCCGGATGACTCTAAGTCACAAACTGGATACGTATTTATATTGAATGGTGGAGCTGTCAGTTGGTGCAGTTCCAAACAGAGCATCGTGGCGGGATCTACGTGTGAAGCGGAGTACATAGCTGCTTCGGAAGCAGCAAATGAAGGAGTCTGGATGAAGGAGTTCATATCCGATCTAGGTGTAATACCTAGTGCATCGGGTTCAATGAAAATCTTTTGTGACAGTACTGGAGCAATAGCCTTGACGAAGGAATCCAGATTTCACAAGAGAACCAAGCACATCAAGAGACGCTTCAATTCCATCTGCGATCTAGTCAAGGAGGGAGACATAGAAGTTTGCAAAATACATACGGATCTGAATGTTGCAGACCCATTGACTAAGCCTCTTCCACGAGCAAAACATGATCAGCACCAAGACTCCATGGGTGTTAGAATCATTACTATGGAATCTAGATTATTGACTCTAATGCAAGTGGGAGACTAAAGGAAATATGCCCTAGAGGCAATAATAAAGTCGTTATTTGTATTTCCTTATATCATGATAAATGTTCATTATTCATGCTAGAATTGTATTAACCGGAAACTTAGTACATGTGTGAATACATAGACAAACAGAGTGTCCCTAGTATGCCTCTACTAGACTAGCTCGTTAATCAAAGATGGTTAACTTTCCTGACCATAGACATGTGTTGTCATTTGATGAACGGGATCACATCATTAGAGAATGATGTGATGCAAAAGACCCATCCGTTAGCTTAGCAGTAATGATCGTTTAGTTTTATTGCTATTGCTTTCAACATGACTTATACATGTTCCTCTGACTATGAGATTATGCAACTCCCGAATACCGGTGGAACACCTTGTGTGCTATCAAACGTCACAATGTAAATGGGTGATTATAAATATTCTCTACAGGTGTCTCCGATGGTACTTGTTGAGTTGGCATAGATCAAGATCAGGATTTAACACTCTGTGTATCGGAGAGGTATCTCTGGGCCCTCTCGGTAATGCACATCACACTAAGCCTTGCAAGCAATGTGATTAATGAGTTAGTCACGGGATGATGCATTACGGAACGAGTAAAGAGACTTGCCGGTAACGAGATTGAACTAGGTATGATGATACCGACGATCAAATCTCGGGCAAGTAACATACCGATGACAAAGGGAACAACGTATGTTGTTATGCGGTTTGACCGATAAAGATCTTCGTAGAATATGTAGGAGCCAATATGAGCATCTAGGTTCCGCTATTGGTTATTGACCAGAGATGTGTCTCGGTCATGTCTACATAGTTCTCGAACCCGTATGGTCCGCACGCTTAACGTTCGATGACGATTTGTATTATGAGTTATGTGATTTGATGATCGAAGTTTGTTCGGAGTTCCAGATGAGATCACGGACATGACGAGGAGTCTCGAAATGGTCGAGAGGTAAAGATTCATATATTGGAAGGTTGCATTTGGACATCGGAATGGTTCCGAGTGGTTCAGGCATCTTTCCGGAGTACCGGGAGGTTATCGGAACCCCCCGGGAGAAGTATTGGGCCTATTGGGCCTTATTGGAGGAGAGGAGAGAGGCCACGTGATAGGGGGGCGCCCCCCTGCTACCTCTTGAGCATGCGTTGGTTTTCCCTTGAAGAGGAAAGGGTGATGCAGCAAAGTAGCGTAAGTATTTCCCTCAATTTTTGAGAACCAAGGTATCAATCCAGTAGGAGGATACACGCAAATCGCCTCGTACCTACACAAACAAATAAGAACCTTGCAACCAACGCGATAAAGGGGTTGTCAATCATTTCACGGCCACTTGCAAAAGTGAGATCTGATAGAGATAGTAAGATAAATATTTTTGGTATGTTTATGATATAGATTGGCAATTAAAGATTGCAAAATAAAATAGATCGGAAACTTATATGATGGAAAATAGACCCGGGGGCCATAGGTTTCACTAGTGGCTTCTCTCAATATAGCATAATCTACGGTGGGTGAACAAATTACTGTCGAGCAATTGATAGAAAAGCGCATAGTTATGAGAATATCTAGGCATGATCATGTATATAGGCATCACGTCCGTGTCAACTAGACCGGAACGATTCTGCTCTACTACTATTACTCCACACATCGACTGCTATCCAGCATGCATCTAGAGTATTAAGTTCATAAGAACAGAGTAACGCATTAGGCAAGATGACATGATGTAGAGGGATAAACTCAAGCAATATGATATAAACCCCATCTTTTTATCCTCGATGGCAACAATACAATACGTGCCTTGCTGCCCCTGCTGTCACTGCGAAAGGACATCGCAAGATTGAACCCAAAGCTAAGCACTTCTCCCATTGCAAGAAAGATCAATCTAGTAGGCCAAACCAAACTGATAATTTGAAGAGACTTGCAAAGATATCGAATCATGCATATAAGAATTCAGAGAAGAACCAAATATTGTTCATAGATAATCTTGATCATAAACCCACAATTCATCGGATCTCGACAAACACACCGTAAAAAGAATTACATCGAATAGATCTCCAAGAGAATCGAGGAGAACTTTGTATTGAGATCCAAAGAGAGAGAAGAAGCCATCTAGCTAATAACTATGGACCCGAAGGTCTGTGGTAAACTACTCACACATCATCGGCCTGGCTATGGTGTTGATGTAGAAGCCCTCCATGATCGATTCCCCCTCCGGCGGAGCGCCGAAAAAGGCCCCAAGATGGGATCTCACGGATACAGAAGGTTGCGGCGGTGGAAATAGGGTTTCGTGGTGCTCTCGGATGTTCTCAGGGTATATGAGTATATATAGGCGAAAGAAGTCGGTCGGGGGAGCCACGAGGGGCCCACGAGGGTGGGGGGTGTGCCTCCCTGCCTAGTGGCTGCCTCGTTGCTTCCTTGACGTCCACTCCAAGTCTCCTAGATCACGTTTGTTCCAAAAAATAACTCTCCCGAAGGTTTCATTCCGTTTGGATTCCATTTGATATTCTTTTTCTGCGAAACACTGAAATAGGAAAAAAACAGCAATTTGCACTAGGCCTTTGGTTAGTAGGTTAGTCCCAAAAATAATATAAAAGTGTATAATAAAGCCCATTAAACATCCAAAACAGATAATATAATAGCATGGAACAATCAAAAATTATAGATACGTTGGAGACGTATCACACCCCCCCCCTTGCCCAAACCGAATTGGACTAGGGGAGGGGGCCGACCCCCCTCTTTCCTTCTCCCTCTCTCTCCCTTCCCTTTCCCTTCGGTGGAAGAAAGAAAAGGGGGAGCGAATCCTACTTGGACTAGGAGTCCAAGTAGGACTCCCCCCTTGGCGCACCCTACCTAGTCGGCCTCCTCTCTCCCTCCCTCCTTTATATACGTGGCCAGGGGGCACCCCAATAGCACAACAGACAATCTCTTAGCCGTGTGCGGTGCCCCCCTCCACAGTTACACACCTCGATCATATCGTCGTAGTGCTTAGGCGAAGCCCTGCGCCAGCAACTTCATCATCATCGTCTCCACGCTGTCGTGCTGATGGAACTCTCCCTCGGCCTCAACTAGGCAAGAGCTCGAGGGATGTCATCAAGCTGAACATGTGCTGAACGCGGTGGTGCCATACGTTCGGTGCTTGGATCGGTTGGATCGCAAAGATGTTCGACTACATCAACCGCGTTACTAAACGCTTCCGCTTTCGGTCTACGAGGGTACGTGGACACACTCTCCCCGCTCGTTGCTATGCTTCTCCTAGATAGATCTTACGTGATCGTAGGATTTTTTTGAAATACTACGTTCCCCAACACCTTCTTCCTTGACTTCACCACAATATCATCCACATGAGCATGCACATTGCGCCCAATCTGATCATGAAGACAATTTTGCACACACTAGTAAGTCGCCTGGGCACTCTTGAGCCTAAAAGGCATAGACACATAGCAGAAGGCTCCAAAAGGAGTGATGAAAGCTGTCTTCTCTTGGTCCTTAACTGCCATCTTGATCTGATGATACCCAGAATAAGCATCCAAAAACCTCAAGCGCTCACAACCCGCCATAGCATCAATGATCTGATCAATACGAGGGAGAGCAAAAGGATCAGCCGGGCAAGCCTTATTAAGGTCTGTGTAGTCCACACACATGCACCAAGTGCCATTTTTCTTAAGCACCAGCACCGGGTTAGCCAACCATTCAGGATGAAAAACTGCAACGATGAACCCAGCTGCCAAGAGCTGGGCCACCTCTTCACTGGCGATGAAGGAATTGCTTGACCGGTTTAAACTTCGGATCAGTATTGAGAGTGTGCTCAGCGAGTTCCCTCGGTACACCTGGCATGTCTGAAGGCTTCCATGCAAAGATGTCCCGGTTCTCACGGATGAACTCGATGAGTGTGCTTTCCTATTTCGGATCCAGATTAGCACTGATACTAAATTGTTTAGATGAATCGCCAGGAACAAAATCAACTAGCTTAGTATCATGCTCTGTGGTTGGTTTCTTCAAAGGTGTCATATCCGCCGGGTCAACATTATCTTTATAAAATTTCAACTCTTTTGTTGCACAAATAGACTCAGCATAAGAGGCATCACCTTCTTCACATTCCAAGGCTATCTTCCTGTTGCCGTGCACAGTGATGGTGCCCTTGTAACCCGGCATCTTGAGCTACAGATAGACATAACAAGGCCTTGCCATAAACTTGGCATAAGCCGTCCGCCCAAACAAAGCATGATAAGGGCTCTTAATCTTAACCACCTCAAAGGTCAAAGTCTCAACTCTGGAATCATGATCATCACCAAAGGCCACTTCCAAAGCTATCTTGCCCACTGGATACGCCGACTTACCAGGTACCACACCATGAAAAACAGTGTTAGACGGCTTAAGATCCTTGTCAGTCAAACTCATATGACGAAAAGTTTCATAGTAAAGGATATTGATGTTGCTGCCTCCATCCATGAGCGCTTTGGTGAACCTTACCCTCCAACCTAAGGTGCAACCACCAAAGCCAACTGACCCGGATTGTCAACCCGGGGCGGGTGATCCTCACGGCTCCAAAGAATACGATGTTCAAACCATCTCAAGAAACAGGGGACCGCCGGCTCAACTGCGTTCACTGCCCTTTTATGAATCTTCCGGTCACGTTTACACAAAATCGTAGTGAACACATGATATTGTCCACTATTCAGCTGCTTCGGGTTACTCTGATAACCAGATTGCTGATGTTGATTCCCTTGACCAGACTGTTGATTGAAACCACCTTGATTGCCTTGGCCCTAGACACCAGAACTTGAGCGGCCACCACCAAAGCCAGGCCCGTGAGACCTGGATCCTGAACCACCATTCGGGCCATGATTATTCTGGAAAAAATTGGAATTTCTATACTCCCTCATGATGAAGCAATCCTTTCATAGATGATTGGCCGGCTTCTCATGCGTACCATGCTTTGGGCAAGGTTGATTCATCATTGCCTCCAGGTTGAACTTTGGCCCACCAAGCCGGGGCGGCTTTCCCTTCTTACGCTGATTATTGCTCTGCGTATTAGTGTTGGCCACAAAGTCTAAACCGCCCTCGGCCTTGCGCTTACCATTGCCACCGTGACCCACCGTGTTATGCTGTTGTCCCTTCGCACTGCCACTCTTCTTCCCTTTACCCGCCTTCTCCTCATCAGAGTCGGGGTCTTCGGTACTATCAGAGTCGGCATATTTGACGAGAGCCGCCATGAGCTCTCCCATGTCATTGCAGCGGCGTTTAAGCCGCCCCAGTTTCTGCTTATGGGGTAGAAAACGGCAATTCTTCTCCAACATCAGGACTGCTGAACCAGCATTGATACTGTCTGATGAGTATATAATAGCTGAAATTCGGTGCACCCAATTGGTTGTTGACTCACCCTCACCTTGGACACAAGAATCCAAATCCAGAATCGACATAGGTTGCTTGCACGTGTCTTTAAAGTTTTGGATAAAACGGGCTTTCAACTCTGTCCATGACCTAATGGAGTTAGCGGGCAGCCCTTTCAACCAAGTACGAGCCAACCCATCCAGCATCATGGTGAAATACTTAGCACATGCAGCATCGCTAACATCCAACATCTCCATAGCCATCTCATAGCTCTCGATCCAAGCCTCCGGGGGTTGATCCGCCGTGTAATTAGGCACCTTTCGAGGGCCCTTGAAATCCTTGGGCAGACGCTCGTTGAGAAGAGCCGGCACTAAACACGGCACACCCAGGGTTCTAGAGGTCACTCCTGCCTCCACAGATGCCGACGGATAAACCGGCTACTGCTGTTGAGCCGCTAACTAAGCCACCATCTCCGCCTCCCGACGCACCCTGCCCTGATCAACTAAAGCCTGGGCATTGTTACCGCCGCATGTCGGGTCATGCCCACGAGGCTGGTTACGGTGTTGCTCACTGCTTGAAACTTCTAGCGGATCAATGTGCCTGCAATAACTCCGACTTGGTCGAGGGGTTGAATGAATCCGCTCGCGACTATAAGAATAAGCCGCCTGTTGAGCCACAGCTGTCTGAAGAAGCTCTCTGGCCCTCCGTGTCTCTATCGCCGTTGGAGACTTGCCTTCAACTGGGAGAGCCGCCAATCGTGTCGGGTCAGAATAATGACCCGGCGGCGTCGGAACATGCCGAGGCTGAGTCATATCTAACCGAGGCGGATCCGTAGCACGCGGCTGAACCAGCGCTCCAGTCACGGGCGCCTCAACCGCCCGGTTCTCCACAGGCGGGTCACTGGTCCCTGCCCCAGGCATGTTGAAAAGGTTTCTCGCATCATAAACTGGAGGTAAACGACTCTGGTGTCTCTTTCTCATGATAGCATTTGAAGCGTTTTGATCCAAGGTAAGCCGGAAAGACTCTGCCTGAATCCGTTGTGCCTGAGCGTCCAAAGCAGCTCGCTCCGTGGCCATCCTAGCGTTCTCAGCTACGAGCTCCTCCTTGGCTTGAGCTATCTCATCTCGTAGCTTCGCCACATCAACCTTATGTTGTTCCTGAGTGTCCGGGGTCACCTCCACCCCCATTAAAGTCACCAAAGCCTCCAACAACTCTGTGAGAACTTGAGCCAGCGGGCGTGCAGAGCCGCTAGCACCAGCCGTTGCCGCAGCTGTTGAGCTGGAGGTCATAGGCGCGACAGTTGTTGAACCAAGCGCCGGCTGTGTACCGGCCATGAAGATTGCCACCCTGTTCGGCGGCTCATAGGGGTCCGGAATACTGTCGCCATGAGAACAGCCCCCAAGTCGGCTGTCTTGCAGTTGATACTTTGACAACTCACCATCAGAGTAGATGGCCGTCTCACCACCAGACACAGATCCTTCCTCAAACTCCGCCCCATGGATAAAACCAACAAAGGCACGCGTCACGGCAGGTTGAACCTGGGCAGATCGTGCACACTGAGCCGTCTCGATGATGTCTGTGCAGGTGTCCGGCTCAGGGCCCGGTTCGCTGATCTTGCCGATGAAGACATGGATTCCGCCGAAGGGGACCCAGTAGAGCTTGCCGCGACGACTCTTGGTCATCCGGCCCACAGCGTATCCTTGATCCCTTCAAAGCTGCCCTTTAAGAACTCGAAACCACCGTGCGCTGGCCCCACGGTGGACGCCAACTGTCGTGGAGTTGACACGGCAGATGTCCTAGCGGAAGGACTTAGTCATGGAGCCATCACAACTAGGTTAGCTTAAAGGGGTTAATCGGGACAAAGGACACAGAGAGTTTATACTGGTTCGGCCCCTTGCGGTGAAGGTAAAGGCCTAATCCAGTTTGGGGTTGTATTGCTTGGGTTTCGATTACCAGGGAGCGAATACGCTTGACCTAGTTCTCGATCTCTTCTTTCTTGCCCCTAGCTCGCCTCCGGGTCACCCCTTTATATACACAGGTTGATGCCCGGCGGGTTACAGAGTCTCGACCGGCTCATACACATCGTGTCCAGCCCGGTCCTAATTAAGCTTGCCTTACAATACAAGTTATTCATGTGGCGGTTCATCCCCTTTGGCCTCAAGCCGCCTCTGGGTCTTGGGCCGTCAATGGGCTTTCTATGACCCGCCATCTTCATTGATAAGTCGCAAGTGGTATAACCCGGCCCCTCCTGGACGGTTCATACCTAGTAGTTATATCCCCAACAGGCAATGTTAGATCGTGATTTCATGGGAAACAAGGACAAAGAGACTAAGCAATAACTACTTATGGGTTGCACCTGAAGGTAGGATGCATTCGTGTATTGACGGTGAAATCATGTTGGTCATGTATGATGGGATCTAAATCAACAATGACGATGGAGTTCCTCAAGATCAATACGGCGACTGGTCATTTTGCGTGGTATGAGTTGCTTGCTATTGCTTTAGTGTTGGATCTTGGTTGCTTGTATTTCACTGTGGCCTCTAGCTTCTTAAATATATGCCTTGTGTTGAACGTGAAAGCTTGATCTTCTTTGAATTTGCTTGTAGACGGTTTAAACTACAGATTTCTTGTGATAACTTTCTTATTTCATGTGACCCTTGCCATGTACCGTAGGGCACTAGTGCTCTAGAAAACCCTTATACCCACATACATTTTCCAAGCTTTTCAATCTCACGGTCCACATAGCATGTGGAACAACTCATATGCCTAAAGCGTACCTAAGATCTACGATATTTGGTATACTAATATTCCAGATACATTTATACAAACCTTTTTTTAATATTTTTATTATTATTAGAAAAGTAAGAGATTAACCGAAAGTAAAGTTTACTATTTAATTGATTTATAGTTCAAGAATGATGAGGGGGCATAACTAATAATTATCTATTTCAGCCCAATTACTTCACCTCACACTCTAACGTTCAAAACAAACCCAACCGAGGAGACAGAGCAACCTACTACAGCTAATTTTTTTGATTTGGTTGATATGAAACTACTTATCAAAATATAGTGGCAACAATAAAAATCCCAGTTTCGATGGTCCGGTTAGCTTAGAGCTACATTCAAATTGATAAAAGCTCAACTATATTTCGAGTTGCAAAACAAAATGATGCGGAGCATCCCAAGGCCATCCCCATGGACCTACCTACATCTCCCACGTCACCACTTGGACCAATGACAAGAGCCCGTGCGAGAGCCATCGAGAACGAGGTTAACTCTCTCCTTGTTGAACTTCCCTTTGACCCACTTGAGACATGGCTACTACCTCAAACGGAGATGCTTTGTGTGCTTAGGTACCATGTAAGCAACCAAGGAGAAGGAATGGTGCAAGATAGACACCAAGAGCATGGACAGGGATTTTCCCAGCGCAGAGATAGAGGTACTACCAGTTCAACTACCGCCCAAACTACCGGTCCACCGGTACTACCGCCCAACTACCGGTCAAGCTTCTGTGATGAGACTGGTGCAAGGCCGGAACAGCACCGGAACAACCGCTATATCCGCTAAAACCGGTACTACCGGCCCCATGACCGGTACTACCGCCCTGCCTGCGCGCAGTTGAAGGGGTTTCACCCCATGTATCCCCCAACTTACCCCTTGGACTATATATACTTGTCCCTTAGCTCTGTACTAGGGTTAGCAAAGGATTAGCTCATGTTTGTGTGAGAGCTTTGCTCATCCACTTGGTTACCTTCTCCTCGGAGATCGCGCCTCCTCGGAGAAGAACCTTCCAAGCGGATTCAAGACCCCCTCCTGGGTGGCCCCATGAAGACCTCCTCACGGAGAAGAACCGGTTACCTTCTGTTTCGTCCTTTGTTGATCGTGGATCTTGTATCTCCTCCCGTGTCTCGAGGATCTAGCACATGTGTGACCTAATCTCGTTGGTTTGAGTGTTTCTCTTGTGTCTCCCTTTGTAATTTTCCCCTTGTGTTCTTCGTGTTCTTCGCGGGATCCGCTCCTTTCATGAAAGATCGGCCGTATAGGGTTCCACCCTACATCATCTTGGTATCATGAGCCAGGTTGATCACGATTTCGGAGCCTCCCCTCTTCGTTTTCTAGCTTGATTTTGTTGTTTTTGTCCTAAATTCGAAAATCCTCACCAAAAATAGCCCCAATTTTTTTTGTGATTTGTTGGTGTGATGACGTTTTGTTGGATTTGATCCACGGATTTGCTTGGTTTCGAGTGGATCTAGCATCTCACCAAGTTTCCCCACTTTCCTTCCACGAAATCCCTCCAATTTTCACCTCGAAATCATCCATTTCCGCCACAATTCCGTCCCGACACCAGCGGTACTTCCGACCATTCCTAGCGGTACTACCGCTGAGCTCTAGGAGCGGTACAACCGCCCTCCCTAGCGGTACTTCCGCCCATCCCAGGTTTAGCCTCGGCTGATTGACAGTTTTAACCATAACTTCCACATCCGGAGTCCGATTTTCGCGTTCTTTAGCTCGTTGAGTAGCTATTGACATCCCCCATCCACATAGATAGGTTCCAACACAATTTGACACATTGAAACATTTGAAATTTTGGCATCTTTGCCTAGGCCCTCCACCATATCCTCCGCATACCACCACCGCTTTCCGCAAACAATCTCACTTCCACATTGCCAACTTCGATACCACCATTTTGACTTTGGTTTTGGCACTTTGAGTTGTGGTTCATCGTTTCCTAGGGTGTTTCGGCTAACTAGGAACGGTTCGACATCGACATCACCGCCGCTCATCCTCGCAAAGGACTCGTCATCAACGGTAACCTCATCTTGGTATCGTGATATCATCATACTTTCTTGCAATTGCATTGATAACCCCATAGCCTTACTTTTGCGTCACTTACCCATCGAGACTAGCCTGTGAGTATTGCCGGCAACGAGACTTGTGCACATTAGTGGTCATACTTCCCATAGCCTACATACCATATCATCTTGGTGCATATCTTGGTATCATCTCTTGTGTCACAAAGTTGTCATCGCATATACTCAATTGCTATCTTGGTTCGTGAAGCATTACATGAGAAAAGAGCTCAAACAACAAAGAGCAAAACAAGCTTTTAAGCAAAAGGAAGAGATAAACAAAGAGCTTATAAGCAAGAACCATAGCATCATACAACATTAAGATTGTCATACTTGATCATCTTGGATCATATCATCAGAATGCCATACATATAGCATACTTGGGATAGAAGTCGTTGCATTTTTGTTCAGTAGGTTGTGCACAAGTTCGTATCTGCCTATTGTGCAATCATGCTAGCGTCTCTCTAGTGTTGTGCAACAAGAGCATTTTCATGGATTTCACATTTTGGCTCACCCTTGGTTGCATGACCCCACTTATCTATTTGCGTGTGTGTTTCCGTGTCCCTTATCTTGCTACTGGTCTACTTGTTGCATTTGCAAATTTGTGAATCTTTTCCAACATTATTGAAGCTCACTAACAATTGCATCAAATTTTGTGCCACCATCCTAACCAAGCTCCACCATAAGTTTTTACTTGTGTAGGTGTGAGAAACCGACAAGAATTGGTACCAATTGTGCTATTTCCTTATTACACATTGGAGCGATCTTTGATCCATCTTCAACATCGGTCAAGGTACATTTGGTATAGGTTCTTCTCTTTCTTCCACTCACATATCTTTTGTTTGGAATGATGGATAGGCCAAGTACTTCTACCAACCCACTCTTCTTGGAGCAAGACGACGACATGTCATCCTACGTCACAAAGAGCCACCTCTTTGGTGCACAATGAGCTTTGCATGAAGAGAAATTAGCAATGAGCGACCGCATCGACAACCTCGCCACCGACTTGCGACTCTCCGAGCAACGTACAAGAGACTACTTCGACAACAAGCTTGACGCACACAAGCACGAGAATGACGCAAGAATGGACGAGATTCGTGCCTTGTTGGTCAACCGCTCTTCTACCACTTTGTCCTACTCAAGAAGGAGCCGCTCAAGTCGACACTCCGTCGACACTATCTCCGGCTCAAGTACCCCGAAATCGAACACTCTTCGTCGTGCCGCGCATCAAGATCGTCAAGCAAACCGAAATCCTCTACACGACACAGACTCTCAAGAGCATCGACAACGCCAAACCCAAGCCGCATACGCGCAAGCACAAGAACGACAACGCCAACGCCAACAAGAACAAGAGGAGCGAGCGCGACAACATCAAGATGCACAAGATGTCGAGGCACAACGTCAAGAACAACAACTACGTGAAGCTCAAGCTCTTGAGGCGCAACGTGCCCTTCACGAATCAAGTCGAGCCGTAGCCAACCGAGGACGACAAGCTCATGAACATCAAGAAGCCCTTCGTGATGAAGTTCAAGAGAGGATTTACCAATCACGTGTGCATCGTCAAGCTCCTCGTCAAGATCGACAAGCGCCTCCTCAAGCTCGACAAGAACCTCAAGTTCTCCAAGAGCATGAAGACAATGGAAACCCCCCAAGACAAGAGCAACATGAGGTCGACAACCGTCCTCACCAAGAGCAACATGATATTGTCAATCCTCAACGACATGGGCTTTATCATCCCCGACCCCAACACAATGAAGAGCAACGATACGGCAAGCTTAAGTTCACCGGAAGCAATGACCCCGAAGAGTACATATCATGGGCATTGAAGGTTGACAAAATCTTCTGCTTTCACAACTACGAAGAAGAGAAGAAGATCGCGATGGCATCCCTTGAGTTCCAAGATTACGTCCTCATTTGGTGGGAGCAAGTCATTGAGCGACAAGAAGCAAGAGGTGAACCACCCATCACTACTTGGGCGCAAATGAAGGATGTCATGAGAGCATGTTTCGTGCCTAACTACTACAACCGTGACCTCTTCAAGAAACTTCAACTCCTCAAGCAAGGAACCAAGAGCGTTGAAGAGTACTACAAGGAAATGGAGATTGCCATGATAAGAGCCAATGTCACGGAAGATGATGAGCAAACTTGGCACGTTTCTTGAATGGACTCAATCATCCTATCAAGAAGATCGCCGACTTCCAACCATACTCGAACCTCATCGAGCTAGTGCACCAAGCCACCAAAGCGGAACGACAAGTGCAAGATGACTTCAAGTATGCCAAGTTATCATCCAAGTCCTATGGCTTCTCCAACACCCAAGCTTCAACGACTCCAACACCTTCTACCTCAACCAAGCCACCTACAAGCTATGGCGACAAGTCAAGTTACAAGAAAACTTCGACAAGCTCAAGTCGTCCTCCTACTACAAGCAACTTCAAGCCGAGAGCTTCATCATCATCGACCCCAACCGCTGAGACCATCAAGACAAGTTCCTTCAAATGCTTCACATGCGGAGGCCGAGGCCACAAGTCCTTCGAGTGTACAAACAAGTGCGCCATGATCCTCAACGACGATGGAACATATGACTCCATGAGCGAAGGAGAAATGGAAGCCCTTGACCAAGTGGCCATGCACCGGCAAGTGAATGAAGACGAAGATGATCAAGTCTTTTGTGACGAAGATTCAAGCCCCGCTCTCGTTGTCTCCAAGGTCTTGACTCTTCAACATCAACAAGAAGAAGACCAAAGATGCCATATCTTCCACACCAAAGCCGGCATCAATGGAAGGTCCGTCAAGGTCATCATCGATGGAAGGAGCTGCCATAACCTTGCAAGTGAAGAACTATGCTCCAAGCTCCAATTGGTCAAGATGAAGCACCCGCACCCCTACAAGGTTCAATGGCTAAGCGACAACAGCACCATCCAAGTCGAGCATAGAGTACAAGTTTCTTTCGAGATCGGAGCTTACGAAGACACTTTGGAGTGTGATGTCCTTCCGATGACCATTTGCCACCTCCTTCTTGGACGGCCATGGCAATTTGACCGAGGTGTCATCCACAACGGGCGTACAAACCACTATAGCTTCAAGATGAATGGAAAGGAGTACGTGCTACGACCCATGTCTTCAAGCCAAGTGATCGCCGACAAGCAAGCCACCCATCATGGAGAGAATAGTGAGAGAGTGAACCACCAAAAAGAGAGTGAGCTCCACAAGCCTAAATTGAGTGCCTCCACGATGAGCGACAAGAACTTAGTCCTCTTTGCCACCAAACGTGAGATGAGAGAACTGTATAAGAACCCATCAAGTGTCATGCGCTATGTCCTTTTGTGCAAGGACGAGGCACCAAAAACTAACACCTCTCACAATCTACCTTTGGTGTTATCTTCTCTATTACAGGAATTCCAAGATGTTTTCCCCGACGAGCTACCTCCGGGTCTACCTCCACTACGAGGCATTGAGCATCGCATCGACCTCATCCCCGGAGCACCTCTTCCAAACAAGGCCCCATATCGCGTCAACCCCGAAGAAACCAAAGAAATACAAAGGCAAGTAAAGCATCTCATAGATCATGGACATGTGCGTGAAAGTTTGAGTCCTTGTGCCGTGCCGGTCATTCTTGTGCCAAAAAGAGACGGTAGCTTTCGCATGTGTTCCCATTGTAGACCTATCAATGCTATTACCATTCGCTATAGGTACCCCATTCCACGCCTTGATGATATGCTAGATGAACTTAGCGGTGCCACTATCTTTTCCAAAATTGATCTTAAAAGTGGTTATTATCAAATACGCATACAAGAGGGTGATGAATGGAAAACCGCTTTCAAAACAAAGTTTGGTTTGTATGAGTGGTTAGTCATGCCTATGGGTTTATCGGAAGCACCCGGTACTTTCATGCGTCTTATGCATTATGTGTTTTGCCCTTACATTGGTGAATTTGTTGTTGTCTACTTTGATGATATCCTTGTTTTAGCAAATCTCTCAAAGAGCATGTCACCCAACTTTGCACCGTGCTACAAACTCTTCGAAAAGAGCAACTTTATGCTGATATGGAAAAATGCCTCTTTGGTGTTGATAAGCTTGTTTTATTGGGTTTTGTAGTATCTTCTAAGGGTGTACATGTTGATGAATCTAAGATCAATGCTATTAAAACTTGGCCCCAACCAACCAATTTGCAACAAGTGCGTAGTTTCCTTGGTTTAGCCGGTTTCTACCGTAGATTTGTGAAGGATTTTAGCACTATCGCATCTCCTTTACATGCTTTGAGCAAGAAGAATGCACCCTTTGTTTGGGGACCATCTCAAGATAGCGCATTCAATGAGCTTAAGAATTTACTTACTCATGCTCCCGTGCTTGCATTACCCAACTTTGACAAACCTTTTGAAATTCATTGTGATGCTAGTGGTAATGGCATAGGAGGTGTGTTAACGCAAGAGAAGCGCCCCATAGCATATTTTAGTGAGAAACTTTCTGGAGCGCAACTCAATTACCCCATCTATGACAAAGAGCTATATGCTTTAGTACGAGTTTTGCATGAATGGGAACATTACCTTCGCCCTCATGAATTTATCATCCATACCGATCACGAAACGCTTAAATATCTTAAGGGTCAAACTAAGTTGAACAAGCGTCATGCCAAATGGAGTGAATTTATTGAGTCATTTCCTTATGTCATCACGTATATTAAAGGTAAGGAAAATGTTGTGGCGGATGCGCTTTCCCGTATATGCATGCTTGTTACTCAACTTGAATTGAATGTCATTGGCTTTGAGCACATAAAAGACTTGTATGAGCATGATCCTACTTTTGCCATTCCTTATGCCAAATGTTTGACGCATACATCTTGGGAACGCTATTACATCAAAGATGGATATCTTATGAGAGCTAACAAACTTTGCATCCCCGAGTCTTCTCTTCGTTTGTTGCTTTTGCAAGAATCTCATGGAGGAGGACTAATGGGACATTTTGGACGCGACAAGACCCTTGCTACGCTCTCCAAGAACTACTTTTGGCCTAAGATGTTTCGCGACGTCAACCACTTCAGCAATCGATGCTCTACATGTCGCAAAGCTAAGTCTAAAGCTCAATCTCGTGGCCTTTACATGCCACTTCCAATTCCATATCAACCATGGGAAGATATTAGCATGGATTTTGTCCTTGGTTTGCCTAGAACTAGAAATGGAAAGGATTCCGTCTTTGTTGTTGTGGACCGATTCTCTAAAATGGCACATTTCATACCATGCAACAAGATAGACGATGCTTCACATGTTGCCAATCTCTTTTGTAGGGAAATCTTGCGACTTCATGTAGTGCCAAAGACGATTGTCTCGGACCGCGACGTCAAGTTCTTGAGTTACTTTTGGAAGACCTTATGCGCCAAGCTCGGAATCAAGCTACTATTCTCCACGGCATACCATCCACAAACCGACGGCCAAAAGGAGGTGACGAACCGCACGCTCTCCACTCTTCTCCGCGTGCTAATCAAGAAGAACATCAAGGAGTGGGAGGAGTGCCTACCCATCGCCGAGTACGCCTACAACCGTGCAAGACATTCGACTACCGGCAAGTCCCCTTTCGAGGTCGTTTACGGTTTCAACCCGTTGTCCCCGTTGGACATTCTTCCTCTACCTCTACAAGAGCGCACCAACATGGACGCGAGTGCCCGAGTCAACCACCTCAAGAAGATGCATGAAGATACAAGGCACACCATCGAGCGCCAAGTACAACGACTCGCGACCAAGCTCAACGTCAACAAGCAACCCATGATATTCAACATTGGAGATCTTGTGTGGCTACACCTTCGCAAGGACCGCTTCCCCAATGAACGCAAATCCAAACTTCTACCATGAGCCGATGGACCCTTCAAGGTGCTTGCACGCTACAACAACGACGCGTACAAGATCGACATCCCACCGACAAGTACAACGTGAGCGACGTCTTCAACGTCAAGGATCTCTCGCCCTACCATGGTGATGAAGATCTCGATCCGAGGTCGGATCTTTCACAAGGGGGGGGAGATGATGCGGAGCATCCCAAGGCCATCCCTATGGACCTACCTACATCTCCCATGACACCACTTGGACCAATGACAAGAGCCCGTGCAAGAGCCATCGAGAACGAGGTTAACTCTCTCCTTGTTGAACTTCCCTTTGACCCACTTGAGACATGGCTACTACCTCAAACGGAGATGCTTTGTGTGCTTAGGTACCATCTAAGCAACCAAGGAGAAGGAATGGTGCAAGATGGACACCAAGAGCATGGACAGGGATTTTCCCAGCGCAGAGATAGAGGTACTACCGGTTCAACTACCGCCCAAACTACCGGTCCACCGGTACTACCGCCCAACTACCGGTCAAGCTTCTGTGATGAGACCGGTGCAAGGCCGGAACAGCACCGGAACAACCGCTATATCCGCTAAAACCGGTACTACCGGCCCCATGACCGGTACTACCGCCCTGCCTGCGCGCAGTTGAAGGGGTTTCACCCCATGTATCCCCCAACTTACCCCTTGGACTATATATACTTGTCCCTTAGCTCCGTACTAGGGTTAGCAAAGGATTAGCTCATGTTTGTGTGAGAGCTTTGCTCATCCACTTGGTTACCTTCTCCTCGGAGATCGCGCCTCCTCGGAGAAGATCCTTCCAAGCGGATTCAAGACCCCCTCTTGGGTGGCCCCATCAATACCTCCTCACGGAGAAGAACCGGTTACCTTTTGTATCCTCCTTTGTTGATCGTGGATCTTGTATCTCCTCTCGTGTCTCGAGGATCTAGCACATGTGTGACCTAATCTCGTTGGTTTGAGTGTTTCTCTTGTGTCTCCCTTTGTGATTTTTCCCTTGTGTTCTTCGTGTTCTTCGCGGGATCCACTCCTTCCGTGAAAGATCGGCCGTATAGGGTTCCACCCTACATCACAAAATGTATCGCTACAATCAATGTTGACGCTATATTCAAATTTGATATATTATTGTGTCATGTCCTTGTATGGTTTTTATCTTTTCCACCCCTCGTACTTAAATTCTAACTTTGTCCTTGTATTGGTGGTCAGGTCTAGATGACATTGTTAGCATATCAAGTATTCTCTTTAAACCATATGGCATTGGTGGATGTTCCACCCTAACCCTTAACCCTCACCTCGATCTCGCCTAGCTTGCTCCAGCTTGCTTTGGGGCCCTGAAATCTAGGAGTGAGTTGCCTTCTATACGAGTTTGTTAGGTGTAGTGGCAGAGCTTGAAGCCCAACTCTGGGCAGGCCAAAATGAAAGAAATAGCCTGTGGACTGGTGTTCTGAGGCCCAACAGTAAAAAAATATTATGTACAAATTTCAAAATGTTGGGCAGGCCACGGCCCATCAGGTCATGTTGTACCTTTGCCATTGGTTAGGTGTTAGGGCCACGTCTCCGACACCAAGGTGAAGCAGGAAAAACGTGACAAACTTGGAACCAAAATTGATTCAATCAGAGTCACTATTTTTCCGCTATTAGTTACCACCTGAAAATATTCAAAAACCGAAAGAGATAGTGAAGTAACTTTTCAAAGAAAAAAGATATGTTTGGGAGGGGAGGGGGGTGTGGGGAGAAAATGCATCAGTTTGATCCCTAAATAACCGCCCCACTTGCCAAGAAATATTGTCTACTGTTTTCTTGATAAATTTGAATTATAAAATGCTCTTTTTGGTGTCTTTTCTTATAAAAAGTTAGATGGAGACAATATGCTTTTTCAAACGATCTGTCTTTTGAAACATTGTACAAACGCAAACGCTCATGTACATGCAGCCCTATGAACGTGCTCACACATCTTCGCGGGACTGGGCCGATACATCTCAAAATTGACGAAGTCGCAACATGCGCGTCGTAATCGAAGGTAACTTCATTTCCCACTGAACGAACATCGCTGAAATCTGGAAAAAAAATCCAAAAAAATGCGAGCATCACTGTAAAATCTAGAACTTGATTTTCACCACAAGGAATCTAATCATCTGAGCTACGCCCAGTTCGACAAATGAGTTTTTTAGTTCCCTATACAACATTATTTGCGCAAACTTGGTGTTAAAATGGAGAAATATTTGCTAGTTTTATAGCGAAAATTAAGTCCAGGTTGAAACTTTACCCGCGTTCGTTTTCCTGTTGTAATGTTTGGTCGTTGTTTTATATATAAATTGGGGGGAAAGACTTTTTCCGCTAAGCTTTACGAGCGTGCAATATACTCCGAATGTTAGCAGTCACGATCATGGCCGCGGTAACCCGGAAACCCGAATGGTGAACGCCCTTGGCTAGTTCCTGCAATATTTTCCGTGGTCACGACGGAGAAAAAGGAGGGGACCCGAGACCCGTCACCCACCACCTCCTCCATTCCGACCTCAGTGACACGGTGGCGCCGTAGCCATTCGTCCGGCCGGCCACCCATCATCAAGAGAGAGCAGACGGGTTGACTGGGGCAGTTGACCAGCAAAGTCCGTGGATCTCCGCGTCCCCCAGTCTCCATACTGCGCGCCCCTCTCGCCCTCGCCGGGCCCACGGCTGGGCCCCCACACGCTTAGAAAAACTCTCTCGCCTCCACTTTCTTTTCCCTTTCTTTGACGGGCGGCTGCTCTCCTCTCCTCTCCTCCCACCTCCGGTCCTCCCTCCTCCCCCCACTACTCACAGACTCTTCTCCCCTCCTCCTCCTCCTCCCTGGGTCCTCCCGGTTCCCACCTATGCACGGACGGCGAGCTTCAGGTAATCGATTCGGCCTCGCCTCTTCTCTTATTTTTCTGGATTTTGTAGATGTTCCTTCATGCTCTGCTGTGGCGCGAATGATCTTTCGGAGTGCGCGAGCTCTGGGTTGGTTGGTGCCGCTGTGGATGCGGGTTCTTGGGGGGCTACGGTAGCGGTTCGCAGAGTTGCCATGTCCATGTACGGCGAGGAAGAAATCGCTTGTTTTTGGCCTGATTGGTGCGGGTTTGTTGCTGGGGAAGCAGCAGCAACAGCCCCCGGGAGGGAAATCAGGGAAAAAATAGCATACACATATGCGACATATGGATGGTGCGGCGCCATTCCTTTTGGAGATTTTTCTTTGCTGCCCCTTAGATTTTCTTCTTTCTGGAAAGTGCGCCTTTTGGCAGTTCGAGCCGTTCGCTTCTGTTGTGAGAAATCGAGATATTTATAATAAGAAAAAGCCCGCTGGTTGTTTCTATCTATAAATAATAACTGTGGTCTCGATTGATGGTTCAGCAGTCAGGAACTGCCTCCGGTTGCAAGTTTCCACTTATGTTTACAGACAAGTAATGGAAGAACAAGTTTTTACTGTTATTGTTAGGGGTGATGATTAATTACCATGCGACCAATTGCACTTATTCCTTCGTGCTAATCGTAGCCGAACCTTGGCATCATATGTTATTTGCTATGGCTGTAGTGGGGATCAGTTCCCCATTGATGTTGTCCTTGTGTTATGCTTTTCAGTACTGCAATCAAATCAATATTTTCGTTTTAGAATATATGGCTGCTATCACCAACTCTATGTGTGTCTCTAATTTTATAAATTCGATTACGTTTACGTGTAGGTGAAGCTTGAACCTACAAGTGGTATTGTCACGGAGGAGAGGCCACGTTAGGCGCAAGTGCTCGATGGCAAATCATTATGCTCCTCTGAGGGTTATTCTTGTACTGCTGTTGGTCTTCACTTGTTTCGCCTCTGAAGCTGATATCCAATGCCTGAAATCTGTTCAGCAGTCAGTGGACCCCAACGGTGTACTCAAATCCTCATGGAATTTTGAGAACGACACTGCTGGTTTCACATGCCGATTTACTGGCGTGGAATGTTGGCACCCGGATGAGGACCGAGTTCTTTCTTTGCGCCTAGGCAACCTTGGTCTCCAGGGTTCATTTCCTCATGGTCTTCAGAATTGCAGCAGTATGACTGGGCTGGATCTGTCAAACAACAACTTTTCAGGACCTATCCCTCAAGACATCTCCCGGGAAATACCATACCTAACATCATTGGACCTCTCCTACAATGGTTTTTCTGGCACCATCCCACCAAATATATCAAACATGACTTACCTGAACGTCCTCAATCTCCAACATAACCAGTTTAGTGGCGAAATTCCACCGCAGTTCAGTCTTCTGACTCGGTTAACTGCATTCAATGTCGCAGAGAACCGACTATCAGGGTTTATTCCATATTCATTAGGAAAAAATTTTACGGCATCGAATTTTGCCGGTAATCAAGGGCTATGTGGGGTTCCATTAGATGAATGCCAAGCTTCAGCAAAGAGCAAGAACAACGCGGCCATCGTTGGAGCTATTGTTGGCGTCGTAGTTGTGATCATAATTGTTGCAATAGTTGTGTTTGTTTGTCTGCGGAAATTACCAGCCAAGAAAGCAAAAAAGGATGAGGATGAAAATAAGTGGGCAAAGAGTATCAAAGGAACAAAAACAATCAAGGTAAACTACTTTGTTGTTTCCTTTTCTTTTAATTTTGGGTCGAAAGGCAATGTCCAAAACAATAACTTACTGTTGTCATGGTTTTGTCAATTATCCAGGTGTCTATGTTTGAGAATCCAGTTTCAAAGATGAAGCTAAGTGATCTTATGAAGGCCACCAAACAGTTCAGCAAGGAAAACATCATAGCTACTGGAAGGACAGGGACTATGTACAGGGCAGTGCTACCTGATGGTTCTTTTCTTGCTGTTAAAAGGCTACAAGATTCACAACATTCTGAATCACAGTTCACTTCAGAAATGAAGACACTTGGCCAAGTAAGGAATCGCAACTTGGTTCCTCTTCTTGGATTTTGCATTGCTAAGAAGGAGAAGTTGTTGGTGTACAAGCACACACCCAAAGGTTCACTCTATGATCAGTTACACGAAGAGGGGAATGATTGTAAGATGGATTGGCCTCTGAGGTTAAGAATTGGTATTGGTGCAGCAAAAGGTCTTGCATATCTTCACCACACTTGCAATCCTCGAATCCTTCACCGCAATATAAGCTCCAAATGCATTCTCTTGGATGACGACTACGAACCAAAGATTTCGGATTTTGGGCTTGCTAGGCTTATGAACCCCCTAGACACCCATCTCAGCACCTTTGTCAATGGGGAATTTGGAGATATCGGTTATGTGGCACCAGAGTACGGGAGCACTCTGGTGGCCACGCCGAAGGGTGACGTCTACAGCTTCGGAGTGGTTCTCCTTGAGCTTATCACCGGTGAGAGGCCTACTCAGGTTTCCACTGCTCCAGATAACTTCAGGGGGAATCTAGTAGAGTGGATCACCTACCTATCCAACAATTCCATTCTCCAAGACTCAATCGACAAGTCGTTGATAGGGAAGGACAATGACAGTGAGCTGATGCAGTTCCTGAAAGTCGCGTGTTCTTGCACAGTCACCACCGCGAAGGAGAGACCCACCATGTTTGAGGTTTATCAGCTGCTTAGAGCCATTGGGGAGAAGTATCATTTCTCGGCCGGGGACGACATGATGCTGCCACCTCTAAGCACAGATGGAGAAACCCCGGACGAGCTCATTGTCGCCATGTAATCACAAATTCATATGTTGCAGAAGGCAAGTATGACCGCAAGCAAGGCGTGTTCCCTGTATGGTCTTTAATATTTTGTCCATGAGCATTATTACGACGCTTCAAGTGGAGTAGCGGTACGCTGCATACAATGTATATATAGTTCTTGTAGCTTGGTTCTCTTATCCACCATTGGAAGGTGGTGCTAGTAGCAGCGAGGATAATTTTCATACTACCTATTTAAGAATGGAGTACCTGTTAGTTAGCTAGCTCTTGAGTTACTGTGTGATTATGCCATATTGGGATTGCGCCCTGGGGTGAACACCCATTATCTGGCCTTCTGGATTTGGCAAAGGCGGCGCTTTCCTGTTGGCGTTGTCTTTGATTTTTCGAGTACCTTTTTTTGCAGTGCATGTGTTGCCAAGGATGATTGTTAATGTTGATGCGTGCAGCGTGCACTTGGGTGTCATGTTACAATGTTCTCTTGTCCTTTATTGAGAAAAAAATTATAAGACGCGAATGTCTGAAACTGTACCTTGTGGTGCTCCCTTCGTTCAGAAAAATGGACGTCTGACCATGCGTGCACTGATCCAAAGATCCTGACGTAGGTGTCGTGTGCTGAAACATGTCTCAGACTAGAGCAAAAAATAAAAAATCCTGATGATAAATTACATGTGCTGTATGCGTTGTGGACTGAAATCTGACCAACCTTTTGTTATTTACTGCAATCAATGTAAAGGGGAGACAATTCGAAGCAACAAAAATAAGTGGTTGTTCTGACATGCACATGCAGGTGAAATGCACCCGGCTAAAAACAGAAAGTGTCAACCTGACGGAAGGACCTGCGGGCATGCTCATTGATCCTCGATATTTTTGCTGCTGCCTCGGGTCTTCGCGTCAACCTGACGAAGAGCGCGGCGCTGCCGATCAGATGCTCGCAAGCTCAGATGGATATGGTCACTAACATCCTTCGCTGCTCCATTGGGCGGTTCCCGATCAAGTATCTAGGCCTCCCGTTGACCATCTGCCGGCAATCTGCGGCACAGCTTCAGGGACTTGTCGATCACATCGCGGCAAGCCTGCCCACATGGCGTGCATCAGCTCTGCCGAAGAGCGGCCGGCTGCTCCTCGTCAAGTCTGTCCTGTCGGCGATGCCAATCCATGCGATGTTGGCGTTCGAGCTTCCGGCCAAGACGATCAAGGCTATCAATAAAATTATACGAGGATTCCTCTGGTGTGGCAAAGCCGAAGCGAATGGCGGCAACTGTGCGGTGGCATGGCCGGCGGTCTGTACCCCTATGTGGGCTGGTGGCCTGGGCGTGCCGGATATACAGTGGATGAACACAGCCATGCAGGTTAGGTGGCCGTGGCTAGCTCGGACCGACAACTCGAGGCCATGGAGCGAGTTCATGATGCCAATACCGAAAGAAGCCACACAGTTATGCAATGCGGCAATGCACACGACGATCGGTGATGGCATGGATGCTTTGTTTTGGGAGGACAGGTGTAAGTGCATCTAGTGCCATCCCTAGTTGGTTTTGGAGTATAGACGACAAACCTCGTTGAGGGATTAATGTGTTTGTGAGAATTGCAGGATAACACAGGTAGTAGTCCCTCATTGATTCGGTTTACCTACCGGAGATGACCCCTAAAAATGTGTGAAAACATTGAAGACAATGGTGGTATGTGAAGATATTCACAACGAAGATTATGATTCGAGAAGACATTCACATAAAGACTATGGAGTGCGAAGACATAGCTGTTTTGTAGTTTCCTTTTCTTCTTTGTTGAGTCATAGGAACCACCCTACTGTTAAGTGGGGTCCAAGTGAACATAGTCAGAGTGACTGAAGTGATGCTCAACCGAATCATATGTCTTCGAGCGAAGACAATGAGAGCAAATCTTATCCAGAGTCGGATAAGTCAGCTTTACTTGTAGCCCAAGTCAAGCTGCCGCGTGTGTTTGAAATCTGACCGTTGGAACACGTGTCAGTTCCTTAGTGACCCAGGTTCATTTCGGACAAATCAGGTCGGGTTGCCTAGTGGCTATAAATGGCCCACCCCCTACATCATAAATTGGTGGCTGCTCAGAGTTAGTGCACGGCTTTTGTCGTTTGAGAGCAACCCACCTCGAAGCCTTTGAGAGAGAGAAATCCTTGCGAGGACAAAGCCCAAAACACCCAGAGCCAAAGAGTGTTAGGCATCACTGAAGTCTTTCTGTCCGCGTGACCTGAAGATTTGTTACACTTGAGGACTGTGAATCCTCCAGCCGGTTAGGCGTCGCGTTCTGAGCATCCAAGAGTCATTGTGGATTGCCGGTGAACGAAGTCTGTGAAGGTTTGAAAGTCTACCTTGAAGACTTACTAGATTGATTGGGCGGGGACTAGGTGTCCTTAACTCAAGGAGAATAAGGTGAAGACACGGTCTTCTGAGTTGAATCTCAGCCTCCCTAACCAGACGTACAGTTGTCACAGCAACTGGAACTGGTCCAACAAATCACTGTCATCACCAAGCAACTGGTTCTATCTTCTCCCTCTCTTTACTTACAGTTTGTCTTCGTGAAGTCATTTGCATGCTTGCCTGATCTGTTTGACTTCACTGTGTGACGACTATTGTGTTTGGCTTCATACTCTCTTCCATCTTGATCCATTCCACCTAGTTGCTAATAGTCTTCGTGCTTTAGCTTTATTACTTGCTTGACTATGGCTTATCTAGTGTAGTCTACCTTCCGTTGCATGTCAATAGGTTCATTTCTATCGTTTGTCTTCGAAACTCCCATGTTTTGAAGACTTTCATAGAAATCGCCTATTCACCCCCCTCTAGTCGATAACTAGCACTTTCAATTGGTATCAGAGCAAGGTACTCCCTTGTTCTGTGTGATTCGGTTTAACCACCTGAAGTTTTAGCTATGTCGACTGCAGGGATAATCAAAGTCTCCGCTGCGTGCCCTGTCTTCGATGGCACTGATTACCCCTACTGGAAGAATAAGATGCGCATGCATCTTGAAGCCATTGATGTCGATCTATGGTATGTCGTCAAGAACGGCGTTCCCAAGACTGGTGAAGGTGTCACCCCTGCTGATGTCAAGAAGTTCGTTCAACTGGATTCTACTGCCAAGAACATCATCTGTGGTCATCTGACCAAAGGACAATATGGCTGTGTGAGTGCTCTGGAAACGTCAAAACTAGTCTGGGACTGGCTCTCCAAGGTCAACGAAGGCGTCTCAACCCAGAGAGATCAAAGGATCAGTGTCCTTCGCAACCTCTTCAACCACTTCAAGAGAAACGACAATGAGAATGTCCAGCTCACGTTTGATCGCCTCACTGACATCACAAATGAGCTTCATGCTCTTGGCGCCACAGAGATCACCAAGCATGAAATCGTCAAGACACTCCTGAGATCACTTGACAGCTCGTTTGACACCCTAGCCTTAATGATCCAAGAACGCCCTGACTTCAAGACACTCGATCCGTCTGACATACTTTAGAGGCTCAACACACATGAGTTTCAACTATCTGAGAAAAGAGATATCTATGGTCCCAACTATGGCCGCACTCGCGCTTTGAAGGCAAAGGTTGTTTCCTCATCTGAAGAAGAATCTGACTGCAGTTCTGGGGATCCTGAAGACATTGGAAAGGAGCTTGCTATGCTCGTGAAGAAGTTCCAAAAATTCACTAAGAAGAAAGGCTTCAGAAATTCTTCAAGATCCAGCTCGAGGAATGATGAAGCTTCTACTCATGACCACAAGAAGAGAACATGCCACAAGTGCAAGAAACCTGGTCACTACATCTCTGAGTGTCCACAATGGGACAATGAGAACAACAAGAAGAAGAAGAGCAAGGAATATAATTCTGATGACAAGAAGAAGAAGAAATCCTCAAAGTATTCTTCCAAGTCTTCCTCCAAGTCTTCATCAGATAAGAAGAGCTCATCTGGCAAGGCTCGTGCTTTTGTTGGCAAGGAGATGGATTCAGAGGAGGAGTATGCTTCTGAGGAGGCAGAGGTGGAGTCTGAGGAGGAGTCCGACTCTGGCGTTGCAAGTATGGCTCTAGCCACAGCCTACGTTGCCAAGTCCATCTTCAGCACTGAAGACAATGGCTCCGTCACCAACGCTGATGCTAATGACAAGGACGCCTCTGCTCCCACCTACTGCTTCATAGCACGTGGTGCCAATGTAAACTCACGCGATGCTTACTTTCAAACATCAAGTGAAGATGGCTCTGATTGTGAATCCAAACCCAGCTACAAAACGCTTGCTAAAATTGCAACTGAACAACAGAAGGCTATGGAACATATTCAAATACTGTTAGACAAAAGCGATGACCTGTTGGACGCGGAAATGACCCGATCTCAGTCCTTAATTGAAGACATAAAAAATCTTCATGTTAAGTATGAGGAACTTGAAAGTCGTCATGAAACGCTCTCAACAAATCATGAAAAGCTTTCCTATGATTATCTTCAAAGGAAGCAAGAACTTGAGAAATTGAGAGCAGTTCATGAAGATCTTCAAAAAGAAAACGAGTCACTTCGCGCTCAGCAGATCAGTCCCGCTCAGGAAGGATTTGAACCACCATGTCTAAAATGCCTTGAGCGTGATAACGCTACTTCTGTTGCTGAATGTTCTACTGCTGCTACTGTTGCAATATCTTCAACTGCTGATGTGGTAACTAACCCCTCTGCTGAGGATGCCACTACTATTGCTGATGAAAATACTAGGTTGAAGACATTGCTTGAGACTGGGATGTACAAAAGTCTCAAAGGGCATCAGACACTATGTGACGTCCTTAAAAAGAAGATTCTGAACCGAAACCCTAGGAAAGAGGGTGTTGGGTTTGAGAGGAAAATGAATGTTGATGGCTCTTACTGGAAGCCTGAGCAGTACCCAAAAACCACACGGGTTGCTGCAAAGGAACCTTCAGTGCATCCATCCACCTTATCTGGCTTCACTTGTGCTAACCCGATTGTCATTGATGAATCCTTTGATGCAAACTATAAACTGTTTAAGAATCAGAATGGTGAAGTGTTTGCAGGTATATTGGTACTAACTACAGGAATGGACCGCCTCTGAAGAAAATCTGGGAGCCCAAAAGGTGTCTTGAGAATCTTCCTGTGAATGTCATCATGACACCACAAGGGAAGAAGACAAACCCCAGACCAAAGGCTTCATATGGTCCAAAGGCTTCATACAGACAGAGGACTCACCTGAATCACCCTAATACCAATGTTTTGTAGGGAAATCATACTCAGACCTATGAATATGAGCGTGTTTCTTCAAACCGCTATGTTCATAAAACTAAGAACTTTTCTGCTTATTCATATGAGTATCATTCATCTCCTGCAAGGCTATTTGCTAGGGCTTCAAAGCCAAAGTTTTCAGATGTTGCACTTAGACTCATTGCTTCTAAGCCACCCCTGAAAATGTGGGTGGTTAAGAAAAAGTAACCTTCTTTTGCAGGGAAAGGTCTCCAGCCTGAAATCAAAGGCGTCCGATGCTTATGCTGGGGACCTAAAACATCTTGTGGGGCGCAAGATAAAATGCCCAAATGGTCTCACTATGTATTTTGTTCCTGAAT
The DNA here is from genome assembly GCF_002575655.3 of Aegilops tauschii subsp. strangulata. Classification (NCBI taxonomy): domain Eukaryota; kingdom Viridiplantae; phylum Streptophyta; class Magnoliopsida; order Poales; family Poaceae; genus Aegilops; species Aegilops tauschii. The sequence continues at coordinate 363,532,260 of NC_053035.3, read as the reverse complement.
CACTTGCCAATCATCCTATCAGTCCTAACCTTGATCTGAGCTTTGATAATTCTCTTGTCCGTCAAATGTTTATGCTTCACAATACTCTTGGTGAAGCCTATCCCCCTAAATGTACTGTAGGGTATGACACCACATGCTTCAGAATTGATTATGGACAGTGGATGCACTAATCACATGACTGGTGATCGAAGTCTTCTCATGGACTCAACCTTATGTCCATCCGACAAGAGCCACATCACATTTGCTGACACTGGTAAAAGCAAGGTATTGGGTCTAGGTAGAGTTGCAATCTCAAAGGATCAGCACATGGATAAAGTGATGCTTGTTGAATCCCTTGGTTTCAACTTAATGTCTATCTCAATGCTTTGTGACTTGAACATGATTGTGATATTTGGAAAGTATCGTTGCCTTGTTCTAATGGAATCTGACAAGTCTCTAGTCTTTGAAGGGTATCGGAAAGATGATTTGTACATGGTAGATTTCTTAGCAGGACCACAGCTAGCCGTATGTCTTCTAGCAAAAGCTTCAGAGTGCTGGCTCTGGCATCGGAGGCTAGGGCATGCTGGCATGAGGAACCTGTACACTCTCGCAAAGAAGAAACACGTCATAGGCATCGAGGGCGTCAAGTTCAAGAAAGATCATCTGTGTGGTGCCTGCGAAGCTGGAAAGATGACGAGGGCCAAGCATCCCTCGAAGACAATCATGACGACATCTCAACCCTTCGAGCTGCTACACATGGACTTATTTGGCCCTACTCACTACTCTACTCTTACTACCACTGCTTGCCTCTATGGCTTTGTCATAGTTGATGATTATTCAAGATATACATGGGTGCATATAATCCTCTACAAGACAGAAGTGCAGGATGTCTTCAGACGCTTCGCCAACCGTGCCATGATGAACTATGGCGTCAAGATCAAGCATATCAGAAGTGACAACGACACAGAGTTCAAGAACACCGGCCTCGACCTTTACCTGGACACATTGGGCATCACTCATGAGTTCTCAGCTCCGTACACACCTCACAGAATGGCATCGTGGAGCGCAAGAACAGAACACTCATTGAGATGGCTTGGACGATGCTTGATGAATACAAGACTCCAAGAAAGTTCTGGCCCAAAGCCATTGATACTGCATGCCATGTCATCAATCGTGTTTATCTTCAAAAGCTTCTGAAGAAGACATCCTATGAACTCCTAACTGATGTGCGGTTCGATGAGACTAACGGCTCGCAAAGAGAGCACCTGCCAAATGTGCTAGATGAAGTTCCACCTAGTGAATCCATCAAGCTCATGGGAACTGGAGAAATCATACCGTCTGAAGCTCAGGCTGAAGAATAACTTATCATTTCTGCACCTAATCAACCTGAAGACAATGCTCAGCATGAAGATAATGCTCAAAATGAAGACAATGTTCAACAAGAGCAAAATCTTCGTCCAGTTCATCCTCGTGTTGCTAATGAAGTGCAAATTGAGAAGATAATTGACAGTATCAATGCACCTGGTCCACTCACTCGTTCAAGAGCAACGCAACTGGCAAATTTCTGTGGGCACTTTGCATTTGTCTCAATATCTGAACCCAAGAAAGTTGCTGAAGCCTTCATGGAACCTGAATGGATTCAAGCTATGCAAGAAGAGCTTCAACAGTTCAAGCTGAACAATGTATGGGAATTGTTCAAGCGTCCTGATCCTCGTAAGCACAATATCATTGGCACCAAATGGATATATCGCAACCAGCAAGATGAGCATGGTCAAGTTGTCAGAAACAAGGATCGTCTCGTTGCTCAAGGATACACTCAAGTTGAAGGGATTGACTTCGATGAAACATTTGCACCTATGGCTAGGCTTGAAGCCATTCGCATACTGCTAGCCTATGCAAATCATCACAACATTCTTCTGTATCAAATGGATGTGAAGAGTGCCTTTCTCAATGGCAAGATTGAAGAAGAAGTGTATGTTGCACAACCACCTGGCTTTGAAGATCCAAAACATCCTGATATGGTATACAAGCTTAACAAGGCACTGTATGGCCTCAAACAAGCCCCTCGCGCTTGGTATGACACACTCAAAGACTTCCTTAAGAGCTAAGGCTTCAAACCTGGTTCCCTGGATCCCACACTCTTCACGAAGACATATGATGTTGAACTGTTTGTGTGCCAAATATATGTGGATGACATTATCTTCGGCTGCACTAACCAGAAATACAGTGATGAGTTTGGACACATGATGCAAGAGCAATATCAGATGTCCATGATGGGTGAGCTGAAGTTCTTCCTAGGTCTTCAAATTCGTCAGCAAAGCAATGACATCTTTATATCTCAAGAGAAATACCTCAAAGACTGCCTGAAGAAGTTTGGAATGCAAGACTGCAAAGGTTACACGACGCCAATGCCAACCAAAAGTTGTCTGGGTCCTGACGCCAATGGTAAAGAGTTCGATCAAAAGGTATACCGCTCCATGATTGGTTCTTTACTTTATTTATGTGCATCTAGGCCAGATATCATGCTTAGTGTTTGCATGTGTGCCCGATTCCAAGCGACACCAAAGGAATTGCATCACTTAGCTATGAAGCGAATTCTTGGATATTTGGCTTACACCCCAACACTAGGATTATGGTATCCAAAGGGCTCAGAGTTTGATCTAGTTGGATTCTCAGATGCTGATTATGCTGGTGACAAGGTGGATCGCAAGTCTACATCAGGCACATGTCACTTTCTGGGACGATCACTTGTCTGTTGGTCTTCAAAGAAGCAGAACTGCGTGTCTCTCTCCATTGCTGAATCTGAATACATTGCTGCTGGATCTTGCTTCAGCTTCTATGGATGAAGCAAACTCTCAAGGACTATGGCATCCATCTGAAACAAGTACCACTCTACTGCGACAATGAAAGCGCCATCAAGATTGCCAACAACCCGGTTCAGCACTCGAAGACAAAGCACATTGAAATTCGTCATCACTTTCTCAGAGATCATGTCATGAAGGAAGATATTGATATCATTCACATCAACACTGAAGAGCAATTGGCTGATATCTTCACAAAGCCCTTGGATGAGAAAAGGTTTTGCAAGTTGCGGTGTGAGCTAAATATCTTGGAATCCTCAAATGTCTGTGATTAGGCACACATCCTAACACTTATGCATGTTGATGACTTAGATGAGCAACACATGAAGTAATGTATATCTTCAATCAATGAAGACATACACTCTAAGTGTGAATACATTAATGCGGAATTTGACTTCGGAGCGCCACGATAATTGTGCGCGGTGTCTGGGTCTAATACTTCCTATATGGTGGGTAACGCCACCACCAACCTCTTGTTTGGAGTGTTTCAATTGGTGTTATATTTGCTAAGTCTTCGCATTTGATTTATCTTCAACAGTGATTTGTCTTCAGGTTGTTCTTCACTTTGTTGATTTGGTCTTACTCAGATATATACATATATTTGTGTTCTGTCCTCTACAACATTCACTTATAGCTATGTCTTCTCGTTTGAATCTTTTGGACTAAGTGAATGTGATCGGACCCTAACCTCTTCTATGCTTCTACCTCAAATTCTATATATCCAAATCATATGCATTCTATTGAAACCGTCGAATGTCTTCTCTGCGTCCTTGTCAGCAGAAGATACAAAGACAAGCATTGAATATGTTTTAAATGCTCAATCCTTATTGCCTAAAACCCGGAGAAGTCGGAACGACCACCCGACAGTCTAAGCGTGCGTGGGAACATGGAACAACTTCCAATGTGTTGCATGTTCGCCATGTGTCCCTCAGATGTGAACCGCCAGGGGCACCTGCGTAATTGCGCTGTGCTGTCCCTCTCCTTATTAATACACATCACATCGCGGTCAAAATCTTTCTCCCACCTCGCCACCTCGCACAAACCCTAGCGCCACTGCTAGCTCTCGATGACGCCGGCGACGAAGCGCTTAGCTGCCGCGACCTCACCGACGCCGTCCTCACGCCGGCCGCGGACCTCGTCTCCTCCGCCGCCGCCGTAGGTGTCTTCTGTCGTTGAGTTAGGGCACGGAAGATCGAACTGCTCGGCCTCCTACTTCTCTCCAACTAGTAGTTCTTTGTGTGGTAATTAAATCTTACTTTTACTGCCTTTTTGATCCGATAGATTCATCCTTCTCCACCAAAAGTGGTTTCTATGCCTACAAAATTGAATCTATCATGTTCTGCATCTCATATCATGCCTAGTATATTCACTTATGCTTCACAACAAGTTAGATTCCTCACTTGTACCTATTCTTGGATTCGTACAAATCTGGAACCAACTCTCAAGAAATAAGTGAATGTCTTCGCACGATGAGGTCAATGTCTTCAAACTGATTTATCTTCAAATCTTCTAAGAATGCATATGACCTCTTCCCCTCCCCTCGCATCTCTAATGCTATCACAGGTACATGTCCGTGGGAGAATCCCTTGGTTCTCATAGTCTGCATTCATTTGCAGAATTCTTACAGCGTCACATCAATTCTCTCGAAGCCAGTTCTTGTCTGACCAGCAGACGAAAGCCTTTGCAAGCTTTGAAGCCATTCAGTTTGAACTACATGGCCACTGAAAAGTCAGCAAGAAAGGGGGGCAGGCAGCTTCGCGGGGGCACTTCAATGGATTTGCCTGAAGATCTCTATGAGTTATACAAAACTGATCCTGAAGAAAGCTATGGCCAACGCAAAACTCGAATCCAATGGTTCAAGTACAGATTCGTCACCAAGGAATATGCTGAAAAGAATGCCATCAAGCATCCTTGGGGGATATTCTCTATAGAAATCTTCAACCTAAAACCAAATCTGAAGCTATTGCTCAGGGTTTCTACCCTTGCATGGTCCGTGGACCACAGCCTGCTGATGCCGACCCATAATCTTTGTTATGGTGTCGTGAAGATAGTTTGTTCAAGCGCAACTACAAGTTTGCCAAGGATTCTGCAGTTAAGAACAAGAAGTGTCTCGGCTGCAACTTCAATCCAGGTCCTTCTGCTCCTAGGGCTGATGGCACACGTGATGCCAATCCCAATGTCATCGGCCCCTTCGACAACTTTGATGGTCTCCTCTCCTACATCGCCGCTGTAGGATCGAAAGTATGTCTAGAGGGGGGTGATTAGACTACTTGACCAAATAAAAATCTAGCCTTTTCCCAATTTTAGTTCTTGGCAGATTTTAGCAACTTAGAACAAGTCAAGCAATCAACCTACACATGCAATTCTAACAGTATAGCAGCGGAATGTAAAACAAATGCATATGAAGGTAAAGGGAGGAGTTTGAGGGAGCAAACGCAATGTTGACACGGAGATTTTTTTTATCCATGGTTCCGATAGGTGGTGCTATCGTACATCCACGTTGATGGAGACTTCAACCCACGAAGGGTAATAGTTGCGCGAGTCCACGGAGGGCTCCACCCACGAAGGGTCCACGAAGAAGCAACCTTGTCTATCCCACCATGGCTGTCGCCCACGAAGGACTTGCCTCACTAGGGTAGATCTTCACGAAGTAGGCGATCTCCTTACCCTTACAAACTCCTTGGTTCAACTCCACAATCTTGACGGAGGCTCCCAAGTGACACCTAGCCAATCTAGGAGACACCACTCTCCAAAAAGTAACAAATGGTGTGTTGATGATGAACTCCTTGCTCTTGTGCTTCAAATGATAGTCTCCCCAACACTCAACTCTCTCTCTCTCATAGGATTGGATTTGGTGGAAAGAAGATTTGAGTGGAAAGCAACTTGGGGAAGGCTAGAGATCAAGATTTATGTGGTTGGAATGGAATATCTTTGTAACATCCCAAATTTTCAATTTGAAATGTTATACATAGATCATTCTTGCATATCATATTTTATTGAATTTTGTTTTGCGATCCTAGAAATTCTACGCAACTCAAGGACCCACGGAGAGAGTTGTGGATTTCGTTATTTTCATATTTGGGTTTTCTCAAATTTTGAAAATAGGATCATTTGTTTTAATTATTGTTCTCTCCGAAAATATTTCATATCAAAATATATGAGAGGAGATAATATGACTTCTCCACAAATAATGAAATATTGGAGGAAAAATATTAAAAACAAATATTTGATTTTATTTGATTTTATTTGAATTAGGAAAAATACGCATTTTTCAAAATTTCATTTTAGGCCCAAATAAATGTTCATCTTGTCCGGCTTATTTTTAGAGGACGGGAAAAATTTATTTCGGGATTTTTGGAGTCCGTTTACTATTTATTTTGTTTGTTTTTCTGCGTAAAATTAATTTTCAAAAAAAATCGCGAACCGCCTTACGGGCCGTGTCCGACCCGGACACCTCAGCCCGGCCGGCCTTATAAGCCGCGGCCCGAGCCCCGCCCCAGCCCAAGTCGCCGCCGCCACCTAACCCTAACCCTAACCAATCCGCGTCGCCGCCGCCGGATCCGCCGCCGCCGATGCCCGACGCCGCCGCCCGTCCCGCCGCCCCTCGCCCGACGCCGCCCCGCCGGAGTTGCGCGCTGCCGCCGCCGTCACGCAAACCGAGCTAGCCGCCAGTTTTCTCGAAAAACCATTCGGTTTTATTTCGAAACCGAGATGCGTTTTTTTATTAGATCGGTTTATTTTTTTCGGTTTAACTAAATAGCGAACGCCCGTTCGTATGTTCGTTTTAACGAACGGTTTTCGTCGTTTAGCCGCAGACAGCGAACGTTCGTTCGTTAGCCTGTTCGTCAGTTTTTCTTTTTCTCGGATTTTCCGCAATTATTTTCGATCGCGATTTCTGATCCGATTTTCGTTTCAGTTTAACTTTTCGCTCGTTTATCGGAATCAGGCGATTCATGCGCCTAGAGTTTCATCTCGAAACCCTCTTTTTGTTTAACCAACTCAAACAAGTTTTTGCTACTGTAAAATTTTACTTAGGTCCAGATTAGTAAACGAAGCTTGTTTATTTCGCCGTTTGAGTTTCGTTGCTTCGTTCGATTTGATTCTTTTTGCAAACCGGAGTTCTTAAGTTGAACTTTCTGGTTAGATCTCTTATTTTGAGTTTTATCCGTGCACCCTTGCTTGATTGCTTATGTATGTATTGTTTGTTTGCGATAGAGTACCCGGAGTGCGAAGTGTGCTACTACGAGTCTCTAGGTTTCACGGATCATCAGCAAGGCAAGTAACACTTTGATCATACCTCTTTACCACCCAGTTTTATTGCATTAGATCAATCTTCAAACTATTGCATGATTAGGATCTGATTAATATGTGGGTTTTGGGAAGTAGATGAGGTAGTACCTATTGCCCTGTTTACTATCAAACCTTTGGGAGTTACTTCTACGTTTGCTTATATTGCTATGCTATGCTCGTAGACGTGGTTTGGGTTTGAGTGTATTTCATGACAGATGTGAGATTGTTAATTAATGGATCAACTTAAGGTGGCTACTTTAATTTACATCTGGGTGGATTGAGGCACCTGGAGAACCCAGTGTTGCCTGTATTTTTGGATATCCCGGAGTACCCGTGTGATCATCCTATGGACCGCCACCCAGGCTCAAAGGGATCATGAGATTATTCATGCTAGAAACTTCCGTGTGCAGCCACAAGCTATTATGGGCTCTAGCATAGTTGAGTAGGTTACATGATCTCTTGAAGAGGTGGGCTAGCAGATGTAGGGGAAAGTAGGTGTAACTGTCCACCCGGAGTAGAGTATTGTTTCTGAAAGACTGTGTCTCGGTCATCCGTTTCTCAAACACCATGTAGTGCGAGAAATCAAGCGGAGGCGATCGAGTCTTGTGGGGAAAAGTGCACAAACCTCTGCAGAGTGTACAAACTAATCATGGTTAGCCGTGTCCCCGGTTATGGACATCTTGAGTATTGAGTTCTTGGATTATCATGTGAATCTCATCATCATGTTACTTAATTTAATTTGATTGGGTTAATCACGTTTTTAATTGGGATTGAGTTGGAGGTACCTTCTCAATGTTTAACAACCACCATGATAGTTAAATAAAATTTATTCCTTTGTGGTAGGGAAAAATTGGCTTTTCGCAAAACTGTAACCATAGAGCTTTCCACCAGCCAAATATGCATGTAGTGATAGCATTATTCTGTTCATTACTCTCTATGTGTTACATTGCCAGCATATTCCATGTGCTGACCCGTTTTCGGGCTGCAACGTATCATGTTGCAGACTTTTCAGACGACGAGTAAGGAGCCTTAGGTCGTGGTCTTATACTCAGTGATGCCGTTGGAGTTGATGGACTCACTTTATCTTCCAAGCCTTCCACTGTTATCGTTTTTAGATGGCCTTAAGCCATATTTATTTGTATTGAGTTCTCTTGAACTATTCGATGTAATAAGTGTGTGATTTCTACTTTGTTATAAATCCTTCAAAGTACTGTGCGTGTCAGCATTACCGATCCAGGGATGACACTGATGCACGGAGACTAGACTATGTGAGGTCTGGTCGCTACAAAGATGGTATCAGAGCACACGCTGACTGTAGGACACGACCACTAAGCTAAAGCCCTAGATCACTACTCTCTTCTCATTTCCGACTCCTCTCCTTTCTTCCACTCTTTTAGGATGGCGGATGCAAGGAACAAGTTCACGCAACCAGATGAGGATACACCTTTTGGACGACACTTGAAGGAAGTTACTAAGTACCTGAACATCGGAATACCAAGCTTCACCAGAACCTACAACGCCACACTACCAGAAGAGGAGCGCTGGATGATTCAAGTTCAAGTTCCAGGAAGGACGTTCACGCCAGTCACTGAGCCCATAGAGTTTTCCTTTGATGCACCAACCTTGAGTCTAGGAAAGAGCATGGCAGCCCACATCACCATGGGATGCATTGGAGAAGTGAACCACAATGATCTCAAGGATACTATCTATCAGATTTGTGGGCGTCGAGACGAGCAATGGGAGATGATCAGCACCAGGAAGGATAGATCTATTGCAGCTTTCATTCAGGAGTTAAACCAGCACATTCGTCGCCAGGAGAACCAAATGTGCGCAGACATGATAGAACTGAAGAAGGCAAAGACTAGGATCATGGAACTGGAGGAAGAACTCAAGGCTACACGCGATAGATATGAGGAGGAAATCGCAACATTGTTGGAGAAGAATGGCGACCTGACACAGAACCTAGGAGTTTTCATGGGAGACCCCGCACTAGGAGGAGATGATGACGATTCTACTTGCCCGGAGAACTACATCATCATCGACGACACTGACTCGGACCCCAGTGATGATGATTGGGAGGATGAAGCCGGAGCAGATATCATGGAGTCTTCGACTGAGCAATTTTTCTAGTAGACCACCAAATTAGTAGTAGTATTCCACCATGACTATAGTATAGTTCAAGCACTTTGTAACGATAGTTAGATCGATTGTATGCCTTGTTTGAATTGATTGGAGTGATATGATTGTGTTTGTCTCATGTGCATATGGGTAGTGTTTTCCCTTTAGACCTCATTCTATCCTATTTTCTCATCTTTCTAAACCATCAGATGCCTCCGAGACGCGACACCGGATTTGTTTTCCCACCGGAGATCACTCAGTTGATTCAGCAGCAGAATGCCCTGATGCAAGTGCTAGTTCAGAACTAAGACAACAACAACAAAAACCCACCACAACCACCACCTGTTGATCACTTAGCCCGTTTTCTTAGGCTGAATCCGCCGGTGTTCTCCAGTAGCACCGAGCCTATTGTGGCAGATGATTGGCTCCGCAAGGTTGGAAGGGAGCTGACCACTGCAGGATGCACAGATGCGGAGAGAGTGCGTTTTGCCGCACATCAGCTCGATGGACCCGTAGCATCATGGTGGGAGAATTACACAGCCACTCACCCCATTGACACTGTCACATGGGACCAGTTTCAGCAAGCTTTCCGTACTGCCCATGTTTCAGCAGGAGCTATGGCCATGAAGAACGTGAGTTTCGCAACTTACGCCAAGGAGGATGTACCGTTGGCCAGTACGTGGAGGATTTTAGTAAGTTAGCACGTTATGCCCCAGATGACGTTGCTACGGATGCAGCTAAGCAGGAGAAGTTTCTGGAAGGACTGAATGATGAGCTGAGCATGCAGTTGATGGTGGCAACTTTTAACAACTACCAGGAGTTGGTAGATAGAGCTCTCATGATTGAAGGGAAGCAGCAGCAGATTGAGAGCCGTAAGAGGAAGTATGGACAAGGAAAGTACAGTACAGGAGCTCACCAGAAGCCTCGTTTTACCCCGAACTCGGGAGGACACCTTCAGCATAACCATGGAGGTCACAATCACAATGGAGGGAGCTCGCACAATCATAGTGGCCCCAAGAATGGCAATGGAAACGGAGGAAGCAATGGACAGAACCGTACCAACCCATCAACCCCAGCCAAGAGGGATCTAAGCCACGTTACTTGTTTCAAGTGCTAGAAGACTGAACATTATGCAACTGAATGTCCGGAAGCTAATAATGGAAATGGCAATGGAAGCTCGGGGAAGAAGCCGAACCCTTTCAACAGGGGACAGGTGAACCACGTTAATGTGGAGGAGGTTGAAGCACAACCTGATGCAGTAATAGGTAAGTTTTTGGTTAAGTCATTTACGACAATCGTTCTTTTTGATACTGGTGCATCGCATTCATACATATCAAGGGGATTTGTGGATAAGTTTAAGTTGCCCACCAAAGTTCTCAGAACACCTATGTTAGTAACCTCGCCAGGAGCAGAGTATATGGCAAGCCAAGGATGTTTTCAGATGCCATTGGCCATAGGTAGGCATGTTTTCCCCTCAGACCTAATAGTTTTGGAGTCGCAAGGTTTGGATGTGATTTTGGGAATGGATTGGCTATCGATGTATGGAGGAAACATCGATTGCGCCAGTAAGACGATTTTGCTTACTACCCCAGAAGGAAGAAGGATTAAGTATGTATCCCGGCATGTGCCGAAGAGGACTCAAGTAAATTCCTTATCAGGAGTTGTACAGGAGGAAGTACCAGTGGTGAAGGATTTCCCTGACGTATTTCCAGAGGAGTTGCCAGGCATGCCACCGGATAGAGACATTGAGCTTTTGATTGAGCTTTTGCCAGGCACTGGGCCAATATCTAAGAGACTGTACAGGATGCCCGCTAAGGATTTGGAAGAAATTAAGAAGCAGATTAAGGAGTTACTGGATAAAGGATATATTCGCCCAAGTTCGTCACCTTGGGGATCACCAGTACTTCTAGTGGAGAAGAAAGATGGATCGTTGAGGATGGTTGTTGATTATCGTGGATTGAATGAAGTAACAATCAAGAACAAGTACCCACTGCCGATGATCAATGATCTGTTTGACCGACTACAAGGAGCTAAAGTATTTTCCAAGATTGATTTGCGATCAGGATACCACCAGTTGAAGATTCGAGAGCAGGATATACCCAAGACAGCTTTTACCACAAGGTATGGGCTATATGAGTACACCGTTATGTCATTTGGCCTGACTAACGCACCCGCCTATTTCATGAACATGATGAACAAAGTGTTTATGGAGTTTTTGGATAAGTTCGTCGTAGTGTTCATTGATGATATTCTGGTCTATTCGAAGAATGAAGAAGAGCATAAGGAGCATTTGCGTTTGGTACTTGGAAAGCTCAGAGAACATCAATTATATGCCAAGTTCAGCAAGTGCGAGTTTTGGATAAAGGAAGTTGGATTCCTTGGACATGTTATATCCGGAGAAGGAATAGCAGTAGATCCCACCAAGGTTAACACTGTGACAAATTGGGAGTCACCCACGATAGTTGGAGAAATCCGGAGTTTTCTGGGACTCGCAGGGTATTACCGGAGATTCATCGAGAATTTCTCGAAGATTGCAAAGCCTATGATAGAGTTGTTGAAGAAGGACACCAAATTCAAATGGACTGAGGAATGTGAGGCTAGTTTCCAGGAGTTGAAGAAACGTTTGGTTACAGCGCCAGTGTTGATTTTGCCAGATCAACGCAAGGATTATGAAGTATATTGTGACGCTTCTCATCGAGGACTTGGAGCAGTGCTAATGCAGGAGGGAAGAGTTGTTTCATATGCCTCACAACAGCTTAAACCCCATGAGTTGAATTATGCTACACATGATTTGGAGTTAGCAGCCGTAGTGCATGCGTTGAAGACGTGGAGACATTTTCTCATCGTAAACCATTGTGAGCTGTACACGGATCACAAGAGTTTGAAGTACATTTTCACGCAGAAGGAGTTGAATCTCAGGCAAAGGAGATGGTTGGAGCTCATTAAGGATTATGATATGAGATTGCATTATCACCCGGGGAAGGCTAACGTAGTAGCCGATGCGTTGAGCTGCAAGAGCCATGTCAACACACTCATGACCGGAGAGTTACCCAAGGAGTTAGCAGAGGATCTTCGCGAACTATGTTTGGAAATAGTTCCGAGAGGCTATGTAGCAGCATTGGAGATTCAGTCTACTTTGATGGATAAGATCAGAGAAGCCCAGAAGACACACAAGGAAATTGCCAAGATAAAGGAAAGGATGAGTAAAGGAAAGGCCAAGGGATTTCGTGAGGATGAGCACGATACCTTATGGTTTGAGGACCGCGTTTATGTGCCCAATGATCCGGAGATCAGGAAGTTGATCTTGCAAGAGGCCCATGATTCACCATATTCGACTCACCCAGGAAATATCAAGATGTACCTGGATTTAAAGGACAATTTCTGGTGGACCGAAATGAAGAAGGATATTGCGGAGTATGTAGCAGTTTGTGATGTATGTCAGAGAGTAAAGGCAGAGCATCAGAAGCCAGCAGGATTGTTACAACGATTGCCGATACCCGAATGGAAGTGGGATAAGCTAGGCATGGATTTTATCACAGGATTGCCCAGGACTCATTCAGGCTATGACTCGATATGGGTTGTAGTCGATCGTTTGACGAAGGTAGCTCATTTCATCCCAGTAAAGACCACTTATACAAGTGCTAAGTTGGCAAAGATATACATGACCAGGATCGTATGTCTGCATGGAGTTCCGAGGACCATTGTATCAGATAGAGGAACCCAGTTTACTTCAAAGTTTTGGAATCAGTTGCACGAGACTTTGGGTACCAGGCTAGAGTTTAGTACAGCCTTTCATCCACAGACAGACGGACAGACCGAGAGAGTCAATCAGATTTTGGAGGACATGCTGAGAGCTTGTGCGCTAGATTATGGATCTAGTTGGGATGACAATTTGCCATATGCAGAGTTCTCTTATAACAACAGTTATCAATCCAGTTTGAAGATGGCCCCTTTCGAAGTTCTGTACGGAAGGAGGTGCAGGACACCGTTGTTGTGGGACGAAGTTGGAGACCGCCAGTTGTTTGGACCAGATTTGATTAAAGAGTCTGAACAGAAAGTGAAGTTGATTCACGATAGGCTCAAGGTAGCCCAGTCCAGGCAGAAGAGTTATGCGGATTCTAAACGCAAGGAGACAGTTTATGAAGTCGGAGATAGAGTTTATCTTCGAGTATCACCACTTCGAGGAGTGAAGCGCTTTGGAGTTAAGGGAAAGTTAGCGCCACGTTTTGTAGGACCATACAAAGTTTTGGAGCGTATGGGTGAAGTTGCTTACAAGTTGGAATTGCCCGGAGGATTGTCGGGAGTTCATGATGTGTTCCATGTTTCTCAGCTGAAGAAGTGCCACGCAGAGATGGCTAAGATACCACTGAGAGATACAGTGCCATTGGAAGCGATTCAGCTAGATAGCGATTTGACCTATGAGGAGAAACCAGTCAAGATTCTCGAATACGCCAGCCGAGTCACCCGCAGCAAGGTTATCAAGTTTTGCAAAGTCCAGTGGAGTCACCATACTGAGGAGGAAGCCACCTGGGAGCGAGAGGAAGATCTACGGAAGGACCACTCTCACCTATTTTCTAGCCAACTCGAATCTCGAGGGCGAGATTCATCTTAAGGGGGGTAGGTTTGTAACATCCCAAATTTTCAATTTGGAATGTTATACATAGATCATTCTTGCATATCATATTTTATTGCATTTTGTTTTGCGATCCTAGAAATTCTACGCAACTCAAGGACCCACGGAGAGAGTTGGGGATTTCGTTATTTTCATATTTGGGTTTTCTCAAATTTTGAAAATAGGATCATTTGTTTTAATTATTTTTCTCTCCGAAAATATTTCATATCAAAATATATGAGAGGAGATAATATGACTTCTCCACAAATAATGAAATATTGGAGGAAAAATATTAAAAACAAATATTTGATTTTATTTGAATTAGGAAAAATACGCGTTTTTCAAAATTGCATTTTAGGCCCAAATAAATGTTCATCTTCTCCGGCTTATTTTTAAAGGACGGGGAAAATTTATTTCGGGATTCTTGGAGTCCGTTTAGTATTTCTTTTGTTTGTTTTTATGCGCGAAATTAATTTTTCAAAAAAATCGTGAACTGCCTTATGGTCCGTGTCCGACCCGGACACCTCAGCCTGGCCGGCCTTATAAGCCGCGGCCCGAGCCCCGCCCCAGCCCAAGTCGCCGCCACCTAACCCTAACCGATCCGCCGCCGCCGACGCCGCCGCCCGACGCCGCCGCCACCGCCGCCCGTCCCGCCGCCCGATGCCGCCCCTCGCCCGACGCCGCCCCGCCGGAGTTGCTCGCCGCCGACGCCGTCACGCGAACCGAGGTAGCCGCCGGTTTTCTCGAAAAACCGTTCGGTTTTATTTCGAAACCGAGATGCGTTTTTTATTAGATCGGTTTATTTTTTCGGTTTAACTAAATAGCGAACGCCCGTTCGTACGTTCGTTTTAACGAACGGTTTTCGTCGTTTAGCCGCAGACAGCGAACGTTCGTTCGTTAGCCTATTCGTCAGTTTTTCTTTTTCTCGGATTCTCCACGATTATTTTCGATCACGATTTCTGATCTGATTTTCGTTTCAGTTTAACTTTTCGCTCGTTTATCGAAATTAGGCGATTCAAGCGCCTAGAGTTTCATCTCGAAACCCTCTTTCTGTTTAACCAACTCAAACAAGTTTTTGCTACTGTAAAATTTGACTTAGGTCCAGATTAGTAAACGAAGCTTGTTTCTTTCGCCGTTTGAGTTTTGTTGCTTCGTTCGATTTGATTCTTTTTGCAAACCGGTGTTCTTAAGTTGAACTTTCTGATAGATCTCTTATTTTGAGTTTTATCTGTGCACCCTTGCTTCATTGCTTATGTATGTATTTTTTTTGCGATAGAGTACCCGGAGTGCGAAGCGTGCTACTACGAGTCTCTAGGTTTCACGGATCATCAGCAAGGCAAGTAACACTTTGATCATACCTCTTTACCACCCAGTTTTATTGCATTAGATCAATCTTCAAACTATTGCATGATTAGGATCTGATTAATATGTGGGTTTTGGGAAGTAGATGAGGTAGTACCTATTGCCCTGTTTACTATCAAACCTTTGGGAGTTACTTCTACGTTTGCTTATATTGCTATGCTATGCTCGTAGACATGGTTTGGGTTTGAGTGTATTTCATGACAGATGTGAGATTGTTAATTAATGGATCAACTTAAGGTGGCTACTTTAATTTACATCTGGGTGGATTGAGGCACCTGGAGAACCCAGTGTTGCCTATATTTTTGGATATCCCGGAGTACCCGTGTGATCATCCTATGGACCGCCGCCCAGGCTCAAAGGGATCATGAGATTATTCATGCTAGAAACTTCCGTGTGCAGCCACAAGCTATTATGGGCTCTAGCATAGTTGAGTAGGTTACATGATCTCTTGAAGAGGTGGGCTAGCAGATGTAGGGGAAAGTAGGTGTAACTGTCCACCCGGAATAAAGAGTATTGTTTCTGAAAGACTGTGTCTCAATCATCCATTTCTCAAACACCATGTAGTGCGAGAAATGAAGCGGAGGCGATCGAGTCTTGTGGGGAAAAGTGCACAAACCTCTGCAGAGTGTACAAACTAATCGTGGTTAGCCGTGTCCCCGGTTATGGACATCTTGAGTATCTAGTTCTTGGATTATCATGTGAATCTCATCATCATGTTACTTAATTTAATTTGATTGGGTTAATCATGTTCTTAATTGGGATTGAGTTGGAGGTACCTTCTCAATGTTTAACAACCACCATGATAGTTAAATAAAATTTATTCCTTTGTGGGAGGGAAAAATTGGCTTTTCGCAAAACTGTAACCATAGAGCTTTCCACCAGCCAAATATGCATGTAGTGATAGCATTATTCTGTTCATTACTCTCTATGTGTTACATTGCCAGAATATTCCATGTGTTGACCCGTTTTCAGGCTGCAACGTATCATGTTGCAGACTTTTCAGACGACGAGTAAGGAGCCTTTGGTCGTGGTCTTATACTCAGTGATGTCGTTGGAGTTAACCTCAACACAAGTGTAGGTGGTTCTCTCTCAGAAAATATGTATTGGAAGTGTAGGCATGTTCTGATGGCTCTCTTCACGAATGAAGAGTGGGTGGAGGGGTATATATAGCCTCCACACAAAATCTAACCGTTACACACAAATCACCAAACTCGGTGGGACCGACTTGGTTCATAATGTGACCGTTAGGTATTTCGGTGGGACCGACATGTCAACTCGGTGGAACCGATATCATTAGGATTAGGGCATAACGTAATCTTGGTGTGACCGATTACACAAACTCAGTGCGACCGATTTTGGTAATAGTCAAACAGAGAGTTGGTCAGGCAAACTCGGTGGGACCGATTCGCTCATCTCGGGGGGGACCGAAACGTTACGAAAAGGAAACAGAGTGTTTGCATTGCAATCTCGGTGGGACCGATCGCTCATCTCGGTTGGACCAAAACGTTATGAAGGGAAACAGAGAGATTACAATCCCATCTCGGTGAGACCGAGATCCCTATCGGTGAGACCGAAAAGACTAGGGTTTTTGGCAATGGCTATGTCAACTGAACTCGGTGGCTCCGGATAGAAAGAATCGGTGGGGCCGAGTTGGATATTTGGTTTGGGACAGATGTGGATATGAGAAAGTAGTGGAGGGTTTTGGAGCATATCACTAAGCATTTTGAGCAAGAACCTCATTAAGCAACACCTCATCCCTTCTTAATAGTCTTGGCTTTTCCTATAGACTCAATGTGATCTTGGGTCACTAAAATAGAAAATGTAGAGTCTTGTGCTTTGAGTTTGAGCCAATCTTTTGTCCTTAGCAATTTGAAGGGTCCACTTCCTAATCGATGCCATGCCAATCACTGAAATTTCCTGAAATATTCATCTTGAAATAGCATTAGCTCAGTGAGCTATATGTTGTTAGGAATTACCAAAACCACCCAGGGATAGTTGCACTTTCAATCTCCCCCTTTTTGGTAATTGATGACAACATATAGATCAAAGCTTCGACAAATGATAAGATTGAAAAACATCGTCGCTTTGAGAAGTATGTGATAAGCAAGAGCTCCCCCTAAATTTGTGCATTATTTAAAATTTGCTTTTAAATGCAAATGCACAATCGACTAGGATCATGGTTTACTCTTCCATGTCACATACATCTTGGTGGAGCGCTCAAAATGATAGAAATTAAAACACATGCACTCATCACCAAGCAAAGTGAATGATCATAAGATCATAAGAGGATATAAAGATAATATCATCCAACAAGCATTAAGGGTAGCATATGATCAAACACATGATCAAACAAGTATCTCACAAGGACATAAAGTTTCAAACCAAACCAAATAAGTGCAAAGAGAGAATAAAAAGGCAACACTCTCTCTTGAAGCCTATGATCTATACATTTTTCTCCCCCTTTGGCAAAAAGTTACCAAAAAGTTCAAAAATGCATAGTGCTAAACGACTCTCAGGCTTGATCTTCGGGAGGTGGTGTTGAGAGAACTCCAAGGACGAAGGCTTCAGATGAAGTAGCTGGAGCTGGTGGAGTAGCTGCTGGAGGTGGAACTGGAGCTGTAGCTGCTGGTGCTGATGCTGTAGCTCTGGTGTCTGTCACTGGCACTGCAGCAGCTCTCTGTCCTCTGGGCACTCTGGCAAAAGCATCTGTGGTAGACTTGCCCTTCTTCTCCTCTACTTCCTCCTGAAGTTGCTCAACTGCACTTTGGATTTTTGTTACCTTGACATCAAGGTCATAGAATTTCTGCTCAATGATCCTCTCCAGACTCTCCTGGTTCTTGGTCAGGGTGGCCAACCCTTCTCAATCCTCAGGGTGGATTGGATCAGATATCCAAGCTGGTCTTACTTGCTCTTCAAGAATACTTGAGATGCCTCCTCTACTGTTGGCATCTTTGCAGCCTTCTCTGCCTTAGCCTTCTCTCTCTTCTCATGTGCTTGAGCTGAAGATGGTTCATTCTCATTCATCACTACTGTGTTATCTTCAAATTCAGGATAGATGGACAGGGGCTCTTTGTCCAAAAGATATGTGCCTGTGCCCATCTTTGAGTTGATGAGCTCCTGAATGTGTGGGGCATACCCACAACTTCTCTTCTGGTCAGCAGCAGTCCTCTTGATTGTCTCAACAATCAGGCTCATAACTTTGAACTTCTGTGGGACATCAAATATGTGCAGCAAGTTGATAGCATGTCCTCTGATCATCTTGTGATCACCTGACTTGGGTAGCAGTGTGTGCCTTAAGATCCAGTTTATGGTTGGCAGACCAAACAACAAGTAGTGTACAGATCCAAACTTATGTGTATCCAAAGCAGCATCTGGGATCTCTTTGTACATGTTGGCCATAGTGTTGTGGTCTTTCTTCTTCTCTGCATAAATGTCCAAGTCATCCTCATGTTCCTCAGGAGCATTTATAAGCTTGGCCCATTCCTCAACTGTAGACTGGTACCTAGTACCCTCAGACATCCATACTATCCTTCCATCTGGATAGAAGTGTGCAGTGGAGTAGAATTGCATGATGAGCTCATCATTCCACTTGGTGAGCTTCTGGGCAACAAAAGTGTCCACTCCACATGCCTTGAAGCTATCAAGCACACCAGGGAAGTGATCCTCATTCTCCTTGATGAACTCCCAGTCAACCCATCTCATGTCACACAATGGGCTTTTTGTCAAGCAGAATAGTCTCATAGAAGTCCTGATGTTCCTTAGTGTGAAATCTGTAGTCCACAGCAGTCCTTCTCCTGATAGCATTTGGATCAGACTGTCTCCATATTCTTAATCCTGCATCCTTCCTGATTTTCATGTTCTCTGCAACTGGGTGTGCATCAGTGTGGTCAGGGATCTTGGGCTTCAGCTTTCTCAAAACAACATAATCATCATCTTCTTCTTCTTCTTCAACAGCTTGAGGCACTGGGGCCTTGTTCTTCTCTTCAGCAGGTATGTTCCTAGTGCTTCTCTTGGGTTTTGGTTTTGGAGCTGGAGCAGCAGACTTGGGAGCAGCTTTGGGCTTTGATGGAGCAGCCCCTGATTTAATTGCATCTCCCATAAGCTTTTGTGCTTTGGGTGCTGATGCAGCATCCTCCTCTTCTTCTTCTTCTTCTTCTTCTTCTTCTTCTTCTTCTTCTTCTTCTTCTTCTTCAGACTCTCTCATCATTGATGGCTTCCCAATAACTCTGGCTATGGTCTTCTTGACCCTTTCTTTTCTCTTCTTGCCATATCCAGTTTCCTTGGGTTCAAGAGTGAACTCCATTGTTTCTTGAGTGGAGGCTCTGGCTTTTGACATTGGAACTCTTCTTGCTGGAGCCTTTGTTTTCAGTCCAAGCTTTGTTGCAGCAGCTGTGCCATACTCCATTTTCAGCACCTTTTTCCTTGAAGTGGCTTCATCCTCAACAGCCACATAATCTTCATCCTCTGAATCAAAAGTTTTCTTCTTCCTAGTCCTGGTGGTAGCCTTTGGCAGATTGCTTGGAGTGCTCCTGCTGCCTTCATCATAGCTGCCTGAGGGACTAGTGCCCTCACTCAACTGAACCTGCTCTTCTGACTTGTTCTGGCTGTCACTTTGGTCAGACATCTCTGCAAATACTCTGACAGCAGACCCTGTGAATAGGTTATAGATGAGGTAGAGTAGATGAGCATCACAAAGTACAGGAGTTTTGCAAAAAGGATGACTTAAAAACTTAGTTTTAGTTCTTCACAGAAAGCATTTTGGATCTACCGATTTGTAAACTCAGTGATACCGAAGCAGCTTTTGGAACCTAAACTAGTGAACTCGGTCAGACCGAGTTACAGTTCGGTGGTACCGAGACTGCTAGGGTTTCACAGAGAATCGAACTTGGTCACACCGATTTGCAATTTTCGGTCAGACCGAAAACGCATGTGCACTGGCCTAAGCCAAAATCGGTGAGACCAATTTCTACAACTCGGTCGGTCCGAGGTGAATTCGGTGGAGACCTAACCCTAAATTTTCAAATCAAAACTAATCTACGGGATGTTTTCGCTGGACAGGATGATTTCAATCGTGGCAAGAATCATGGCAAAGCAATGTGCTAAGAATCGGAGTTAAGGATTAGCACAAAGTTCAAGTTCGTACCCTAGTTCGGCGATGAACTTGCTATGGCGGCAACGGCAGTGGAGATTTCCATTGACGGCGGCAGAGACCAGCGGCGGGAGGTCGCTGGCGACGAGAGGACGATCCGGAGACCCAAGGAGGCAGAGTAGGTTACGCGCGGGCGAGGAGGTTCGGAAAATTTTCCAAAATTTGGCCCGTCGGTATATATGACCTGACCCTGTCGGTGTGACAGAGTGGAATGATTCGGTGGCACCGAGATGCAAAACTGCAAGCAGTTACTGCAACTCGGTGTGACCGAAAAGTTCTAATCGGTTGCACCGAGATTGAAAACCCCAGATCAACTTAGTGACTCGGTAGGACCGAAAAGGATGAATCGGCCAGACCGAGATGCACAAAGATGTTTTGGAGGTTTAAGTCTATGACGAATCGGGGACTCCGAGTGCTCCTCACACAGAGTGGTTCGAATCTGACTTGATCAAACTTTGTGATGTAGCATGAATAGAGTTTGAGACGAGAAAAGCATAGATAGCTAGAGGGAGTTCTTAGGCATTCTTGTCCATCCATTTGGCAAAAGAGAAAGAGCCAAACAATCAAAACAACAAATGGATGTCCTCGAATGAGTAAAATATGCAACCAACATGCTCACACAATAAAATGGCAAATGAAATATGTGACAAAGCATGCACAAACACTCTAGCATCTATCAAGCAATTTGGCAATGACTAAGTCATCTATATATCAGAATATTGACATAGGAGTCAAATGAGAACATTTGATCATAGGTCATACTCATCGTTTAAGCACAAGTGGGGTTACCACTTTTACATAAAGCATTGTTGTGTTCACACCATTAGAGTTGCTTTAGCTCAATTGATTAGAGTAAAGCTCCCCCTAGATGTGATATCCCCCCTAAGAGGGATGAACTAACCTTGGGTTTTGTCGATGATGACTTCATGTAGGTGTTGAAGATGTAGATGCTCAATGTTGATGTAGATCATTTGGAGCAATCCTTTGGAGTGAGTTGCACTTTCAATACCTACACGGGTTAGTCCCACAAGGAACAAACAAGGATATCCATAGACATAGAGTGATGCATACACAAGATGATATCCATGAAAGCATTATGTTACCTTGTCCCTTGTCTTACCAACAAGAGGGTTTGTGACTCCTTGAACTAGTGCAAGATATGGAAGTTGTTTGCACTGTCCTTGCCAAAATGATAAGAGTGAAGTATGTTGGCGGAGTCACCCTCAAGAACTCTCTAGTTCTTCTTCTGGATCCACACCATCTTGATGGGAATCCTTGGAGTTGTAGTTGTACTTGATGAGGTAGATCTTGATGTAGTCTTGGGAACCCACTTGACCAAGGCCTTAGGTGCTTCTTCATATGCATCAATTTCCTCTTGAAGCTTGTCCTTGCCTTTTTGCTTGTGGTCTTGTGGTGGAAGATCATCTTGAGCTTGTGTCCCTTTGAAAGAAGTAGGATCATACTTCTCTTGTTGAGGAACAAACTTCGTCTTGGGGTATTGATCTTCTTCCCACTCAACTCCATTGGCATTGAACTTTCGTTCAAAACCAACACCTTGATTCTTCCGGTGTCTTCCTTGCTTGCGCACAATTTCCTCAAATTTCTTACTTCCGGCAAGGCTCTTGTAAACACCTTTCTCTATAATTCCCTTCAATAAGCTATTTTCTTGCTCAAGTGTAACTTGGCTAAGAGAATCATTAGTGGAATCAAGAGAATTACTATAAGCAACAACATTGGATTTAGCATGATTGTTGTTACTACTAGATGATGCATCTTTCTTGTTCTTGTTACTAGATTTAACTTGTGGCATGTAAGTAGACAAGAGTAAACGCTTGGCAATGTAAGAAGAACTTTTCTTGCGAAGATCATCATTGATTTCCTTTAAAAACTCATGCTCTTGCTCAAGGTTGAGCTTTTCAAAGCGTAGCTTATCATGAGTCTTTAAAAGTTCTCGATGATTTTCCAAGGTAGTTTCATGAGCTAACTTAAGAGTGTTTGGTTCTTGAGTTAGACGCTCAATCTCCTTCTTATCATCATCATTCGTTTTATCTTGATTAGCATGATTAATTGACGTTTCATCATAGTCTTCATCACTAGAGTTGTCAACAAGTAAATCATCATCACCTAGCAAATCATCTTCATCACTATTGAAATCAACATACTCGGGATGTGTTACCTTTGGACCTTTGACCATGAAGCATCTTCCAATTCCTTCATTTGGTGAGTCAAATATGTCGTAGGAGTTGGTTGACACAAGTGCTAGACCGGCAACACCTTCATCTTGAGTATATTCGGAGTCGGAGTGATAACTTCTTTCGGAGTGATTGTCGGAGTCGGAGCCGGATACCCATTCACCAACATGAGATTGATGTCTTCTTTTTGTGTAGCTCCTTGATGACTTTTCTTTCCTTTCCGAATCCTTGCTTCTCCGAGAGGGTTTTCGTTCATAACGATCATCTCTACTCCTCCTTTCTCTTGGTGGTGATTCTTCTCTTCTACTTCTTATTTTGGGAGAATCTTCTCTTCTTTTGTAGGGGGGCGTACACTCATTGGAGTAGTGTCCGGGTCTTCCACAATTGTAGCAATTTCGCTCTCGACTAGAAGATCTTTTGTCATTGTAGGACCTTGACTTGGAACTTCTTTCTTTGCTTCTACTCTTGTAGAACTTGTTGAAGTTCTTTACCATTAGGCTCAATTCTTCATTGAAGGTTTGCTTCTCACTTGATGATGTGGGAGCATCACACGAGGCTTTGTAAGCACCACTTGACTTGTTGTGAAGCTCTTCCTTATCCTTGAGTGACATCTCATGAGCAACAATTCTTCCAATGACTTCCGTTGGCTTGAGATCTTTGTAATTGGGCATCATTTGGATCAATGTGCACACGGTATCATATTTCCCATCCAAGGCTCTTAGGATCTTCTTGATGATGAATTTGTCAGTCATCTCTTCACTTCCTAAGCCGGCAATCTCATTTGTGATGAGAGCAAGCCTAGAGTACATTTCAGCGACACCTTCACCATCCTTCATTTTGAACTTGTCAAGTTGACTTTGAAGCACGTCCAATTTGGATTCCTTGATGGAGTCGGTACCTTCGTGCATATCAATCAAAGTATCCCAAATTTCCTTTGCATTCTCAAGACGGCTGATTTTGTTGAATTCTTCGGGGCACAGTCCATTGAAGAGAATATCACAGGCTTGAGCATTGTATTATAGCATCTTCAACTCTTCCGCGGTAGCTTCACGGTTAGGTTCTTTCCCATCGAAGAATTCACCTTGCAAGCCAATACACACAATATCCCAAACGGCGGGGTTATGTCCAAGAATATGCATTTTCATCTTATGCTTCCAACTAGCAAAATTTGTACCATCAAAGTAAGGACCTCTACGGTGGTAATTTCCCTCGCTAGACGCCATACTCTCCTAGGTTGTGAAACCAAGGCTATGACCACCAAAATCTATGGAAATCAAATCAAATGGAGACCAAAGCTCTGATACCACTTGTAGGATCGAAAGTATGTCTAGAGGGGGGTGATTAGACTACTTGACCAAATAAAAATCTAGCCTTTTCCCAATTTTAGTTCTTGGCAGATTTTAGCAACTTAGAACAAGTCAAGCAATCAACCTACACATGCAATTCTAAGAGTATAGCAGTGGAATGTAAAACAATTGCATATGAAGGTAAAGGGAGGAGTTTGAGGGAGCAAACGCAATGTTGACACGGAGATTTTTTTATCCGTGGTTCCGATAGGTGGTGCTATCGTACATCCACGTTGATGGAGACTTCAACCCACGAAGGGTAACGGTTGCGCGAGTCCGCGGAGGGCTCCACCCACGAAGAAGCAACCTTGTCTATCCCACCATGGCCGTCGCCCACGAAGGACTTGCCTCACTAGGGTAGATCTTCACGAAGTAGGCGATCTCCTTGCCCTTACAAACTCCTTGGTTCAACTCCACAATCTTGACGGAGGCTCCCATGTGACACCTAGCCAATCTAGGAGACACCACTCTCTAAGAAGTAACAAATGGTGTGTTGATGATGAACTCCTTGCTCTTGTGCTTCAAATGATAGTCTCCCCAACACTCAACTCTCTCTCTCTCATAGGATTGGATTTGGTGGAAAGAAGATTTGAGTGGAAAGCAACTTGGGGAAGGCTAGAGATCAAGTTTTATGTGGTTGGAATGGAATATCTTGACCTCAACACAAGTGTAGGTGGTTCTCTCTCAGAAAATATGTATTGGAAGTGTAGGCATGTTCTGATGGCTCTCTCCACGAATGAAGAGTGGGTGGAGGGGTATATATAGCCTCCACACAAAATCTAACCGTTACACACAAATCACCAAACTCGGTGGGACCGATTCAGAGAACTCGGTCAGACCGACTTGGTTCATAATGTGACCGTTAGGTATTTCGGCGGGACCGACATGTCAACTCGGTGGAACCGATATCATTAGGGTTAGGGCATAACGTAATCTCGGTGTGACCGATTACACAAACTCGGTGCGACCGATTTTGGTAATAGTCAAACAGAGAGTTGGTCAGGCAAACTCGGTGGGACCGATTCGCTCATCTCGGTGGGACCAAAATGTTACGAAAAGGAAACAGAGTGTTTGCATTGCAATCTCGGTGGGACCGATCGCTCATCTCGGTTGGACCAAAATGTTACGAAGGGAAACAGAGAGATTACAATCCCATCTCGGTGAGACCAAGATCCCTATCGGTGAGACCAAAAAGACTGGGGTTTTTGGCAATGGCTATGTCAACTGAACTCAGTGGCTCCGGATAGAAAGAATCGGTGGGGCCGAGTTGGATATTTGGTTTGGGACAGATGTGGATATGAGAAAGTAGTGGAGGGTTTTGGAGCATATCACTAAGCATTTTGAGCAAGAACCTCATTAAGCAACACCTCATCCCTTCTTAATAGTATTGGCTTTTCCTATGGACTCAATGTGATCTTGGATCACTAAAATAGAAAATGTAGAGTCTTGTGCTTTGAGTTTGAGCCAATCTTTTGTCCTTAGCAATTTGAAGGGTCCACTTCCTAATCCATGCCACGCCAATCATTGAGCTTTCCTGCAATATTCATCTTGAAATAGCATTAGCTCAATGAGCTATATGTTGTTAGGAATTACCAAAACCACCAAGGGATAGTTGCACTTTCAGCCGCTCAGAGGGCCACAGTGTATCAGTGCGGAGATGATGCTGATTCTGATGAAGCTCCAGCTCCGCCGAAGCCACAAAAGCAAAAGAAACCAAAGGTTTCGAAACCTGCTGCTCCACCAAGAGCTTCGCGTGCGAAGCCTCTGGCCACTGCACCTCCTGAAGCCAGTGTGCAGTCAGAAGATCTTTCTCGCATCTCCAAGACCGAGAAGAAGAAGAAGCCCATCCAGATTTTTTGGTCAAGCACTGACCCCGACTGCTGTTCTAAGGAACGAGAATGAAGCCATTGATCTGTCAAGTGATGAAGATCTTGGCGATGATGCTCTTGAGCTGCTGATAAAGAGCAAGCAAGAGGCGGAGATCTTCAACGATCTGCCCCTCTTCGATGTGGACATCTTGAATAATTTAATTGATGAGTGGTTTGAAAATCCAAGCCTGAGCATCGATGATCTTCAGCTTCCAATTGGCATCAGTGTCTCCTTCCACAGATCCATTGCAAATGAGGTGGCTCTGGCTCAGAAGATTGTTGAACTTAAGAACAAAATTGACTATGAGAAGGCTCAGTTCAAGAAGCACATGGACAAGCTCAGCGTGGCTGATGTTCAAAACTTCAAGAAGATGCTGCATGACCTCAAAGAGCAGTTTCAACAAAAACGTTAAGCAACAAAAGGATCAAGAGAACGTATGAAGCTCTCCGCTGCAAAATGTGTTCAAGCTCACAATGAAGCAGAAAAGCGCAAGGCACTTGGGCGTCCTGGCATTGACCCCAAGATGGCTGCCAAGAAGAAGAAGCCAGCTGTGGCACAAGCTGAAGCCTCAGGGCAGGAAGCACCTCACATTGTCTTCCCTGCCAGCATGACAGGAACGAAGCCTAAAGTCCCCACAGTTGCTTCAGAACTTAAGAAAACAAGGGCAGCCGAAGCCGAAGCCTGAAAGCGCAAGAACAAGAACACCACTGACGATGCTCCATCGACCAAGAAGAGAAAGACAAAGAAGAAAGATCGGGCTGCTCCCACAGAGCCCCTTGTCGTCGAGCCAATCTCAGTTGCTCGTCCTGCGTCCGAACACTGAGAGCGTCAGTTAATTGTTCACGAGCCTGCTACCACAGAGGCTCCTGAAGCTGAAGACATTCCAGCTGTTGACTCCACCGCAGCTGAAGACATTGGTCCCCAAGACAATGTAAATGATGATGAAGTCCTTCCTCAGATTGAGCACCAAATGGTATCATCACCTATCTCACGAACAGCGAACTCATCAGCATTGGTCGTCCTCTGACGCCAATTGCTCAGGATGATTCATGGGCTGATCACCCTCAAGTCTCCCCCCATCAAGAAGAATCACCAAGTACTCCCCCAACTCAAGTCACCACTCCGGTGCTTGATGATGATGACTATGTGGTCCATCCAACTCCATCTCCACAAGCGTCACCCGCATTCTGCAGGCTTCGCAAAGGACCAAGGCCACAAGTCACTCTTTCGAGTGTTCCAGAAGGAGAAGAGCACCAGAACTCAGTATCAGAACAAGTGTTTCCCGAAGCCACTCCAACTGCGAACGTCCCAGAATCTGAAGCCAAAGCTGCAGAAGATACACCGGCTGCATCAGCCGCAGAACAACAAGAAACCCGTGAAGAAGAAGAGCGTGTTGCCACACCCCCTATCACCCAAGATGTTCTCGAGGAGAACGAGTTTGTGACCGACCCTCCAGCTACTCAAGTGGAGGTTGAAAACATTGTGGCGGCCACCAACAACACTACTGAAGCCAATGACGTTGTCATGGCTGAAGCTCATGTGGCGCCTGACGTGGATATGGTGCCTGAAGCTTCTAATGCACCTGAAGTCAATATTGCACCTGAAGCCATTGTACCACTTGCAGCCCATGTCAATGTCGATGCTCCTGTACCACCTTCAAGGCCTCACACTATTGAGCTGGCATTTGATCGCGGCCAACCTGTCATGGTTCGCTGGCCTATTCTGGTTCCTCCTCCTGCTCCCGGACCTCAATTTGATTATCATGTGGAGCACAGGCCTCGGGTCCAGAAGCCAAAACCGAGGCTGCCTAGGTTTCCAGGTACAGCAACTTCACCAGGATCGTTTAATGTGAATGACTTCATTGCACACAACACCTTCTTTGATAGCGACAAGAACCCATACTCGAAGCCAAGAATTTCATCTGATCGGTTCTGGAGCTATCAGCAGCACAGTTACTACTCTTGTGTTCTTTACGGTCAAGGGCGCATCTTTCCCCATATGTGTCTAGACTGCGAAGCTATTGCTGGCCTGCCCTGCTTGAAAGAAGCACTCGACTGCTTCAGAGATGCTGTCCTTCTCCAATTTGTGACTGATAAAGAGCACTGGAATGAAGAGCTTCTGCTACAATTCTATGCCACCCTCCACATTCGTGGCTACAACAGGGATCCGAAGACATGGATCCTTGAGTGGATGACAGGCAATGTACACCATGAAGCCAAAGCTCTTGATATTATTGAGCTCACTGCCTTGCCCACTCCAAGTGAACTCTATGAACCTGGTTGTCAGCTTCACCGCAATGCTTTGGAGAGCATCTTCCAGAAGCCTGAGCCAAACATGAGCCAAATGCTGAGCATGATGAAGCCACTGCCACGCGACACTGAATATCCAAGGGAATTCTTTGTTGAAGACCTAGAGTATCTGCCCCGCGCTATTTATCATATTATCAGACGAACTCTATGGCCTGTCAAAGGACATTCTCCTGCAGCGAAGCTTGAAGGAGCAATGAAGAAATTGGTTTTCTATATCTTCAATGGCATCAGCTTCAATGCTCAAGACTTCTTCATCAGGCAATTGGTTGCATCTGGCTCTGATTTATTTGGTCTGAAGTTTTATGCTCCATGGGTAATGCGCCTCATCAAGCTTCACACTGCTGTCAATTATCAGCCCTCTGTGCGCAACCACATTATCTTCTTACCAGAGGTTGATATGTCTGTCGAAGCCATATACCCAGAACCTGCCAAGGAGCCAATTTATCTTCACAATGTCGACCGTCAAAGTTTCACTCAACCCATTGAAGGTGTTCTTGCTGCAACTCGTGTTTATCCTTTGGCTGGACATACACGTGCACCTCATCGTGCCCATACTGAAGCCACTGAAAGCACAATTGCTCAAAGGCCTCTGAAGCGTTCTCGTGTACTCAATAACCGAGAGCTTCTCGTCGCCCTGCATCAAAAACAGGATAAGCATCATTACTGGCTGAAGCGTCAGATGCAAAGCCTCTTGGTGGATGTTAATCGCATTCACAACCTTGCCACCAAGAATGCATTTGTCACTCGTGAAACTTGTCGGCGGTCGTGGAAGAGTCCGACATTGCTGAGCTCTGAAGATGATCTTCAACAAGATGGCTTCACAGAGGATTCAAATTTGACTCCACTCCTCCCAGAAATGTTGTCTTGCGTCGGACTCCCTCACTCGAAGACTCTGAGTACTCCTCCTTTGCAGCAACTGTTAATGCCAGAGTCATCGATGATGAAGATGATGCTACTTCGCCAACTACAACGTCGCCGCATATCGACACTGCACCAAGTTCTTCAGCACCACCGAACCTCAACGACGACCCTGCTGCTTCACCTTCTCCTCATGGGAACGAGTAGAAGCTCTATGTCTTCAAACCTTTTTGGTCCTTACTGACAAAAGGGGGAGAAGCAAATGAGTTGATAGTCTTCAAGCGGGTCCATATGGGTGGTTGCTATACTTTTTCCAAGTGCTTACAACTCTCGCTTTTGATACATTTGGTTCTTTGAGTTGTAACACTTAAACTTGATGGTCGTCTGCTACTTTTTCTGCTATTCTGCGATGCGACGATAAATTCCGCATGTGCGATGATAAATCCCGCACGAAGTCATTTCGCAGACGTCCATTTTTCATTGTGCATGTCATTACCTTCGTTATATCCTTTCATGCATGATGAATTGTCTTCATTAGTTGAAGAGGATCTCCACAAGTACAACCTGCCATGTGCATTTGCATTCAAAAGCAAAATACTTATATGCACATCTTCGGAGCCTTTTGCCACTTATGGAGACAATATCTTAATCCTTTACAATTTCACATACTTTTATCCCCGTTGAAAACTTCAACCAGTTTGTCATCAATCACCAAAAAGGGGGAGATTGTAAGTGCATCTAGTGCCACCCCTAGTTGGTTTTGGAGTATTGACGACAAACCTGGTTGAGGGACTAATGTGTTTGTGAGAATTGCAGGATAACACAGGTAGTAATCCCTCATTGATTCTACCGGAGATGACCCTAAAAATGTGTGAAGACATTGAAGACAATGGTGGTATGTGAAGATATTCACAACGAAGATTATGATTCGAGAAGACATTCACATGAAGACTATGGAGTGCGAAGACATAGCTGTTTCGTAGTTTCCTTTTCTTCTTTGTTGAGTCATAGGAACCACCATACTGTTAAGTGGGGTCCAAGTGAACATAGTCAGAGTGACTGAAGTGATGCTCAACCGAATCCTATGTCTTCGAGCGAAGACAATGAGAGCAAATCTTATCCAGAGTCGGATAAGTCAGCTTTACTTGTAGCCCAAGTCAAGCTGCCGCGTGTGTTTGAAATCTGACCGTTGGAACACGTGTCAGTTCCTTAGTGACCCAGGGTCATTTCGGACAAATCAGGTCGGGTTGCCTAGTGGCTATAAATAGCCCACCCCCTACATCATAAATTGGTGGCTGCTCAGAGTTAGTGCAGGGCTTTTGTCGTTTGAGAGCAACCCACCTCGAAGCCTTTGAGAGAGAGAAATCCTTGCGAGGACAAAGCCCAAAACACCCAGAGCCAAAAAGTGTTAGGCATCACTGAAGTCTTTCTGTCTACGTCACCTGAAGACTTGTTACACTTGAGGACTGTGAATCCTCCAGCCGGTTAGGCGTTGCATTCTGAGCATCCAAGAGTCATTGTGGATTGCCGGTGAACGAAGTCTGTGAAGGTTTGGAAGTCTACCTTGAAGACTTACCAGAGTGATTGGGCGGGGACTAGGTGTCCTTAGCTCAAGGGGAATAAGGTGAAGACACGGTCTTCTGAGTTGAATCTCAGCCTCCCTAACCAGACGTACAGTTGTCACAGCAACTGGAACTGGTCCAACAAATCACTGTCCTCACCAAGCAACTGGTTCTATCTTCTCCCTCTCTTTACTTACAGTTTGTCTTCGTGAAGTCATTTGCATGCTTGCCTGAGCTGTTTGACTTCACTGTGTGACGACTATTGCGTTTGGCTTCATACTCTCTTCCATCTTGATCCATTCTACCTAGCTGCTAATAGTCTTCGTGCTTTAGCTTCATTACTTGCTTGACTATGGCTTGTCTAGTGTAGTCTACCTTCCGCTGCATGTCAATAGGTTCATTTCTATCATTTGTCTTCGAAACTCCCATGTTTTGAAGACTTCCATAAAAATCGCCTATTCACCCCCCCTCTAGTCGATAACTAGCACTTTCAACAGGTGGCTTGATGGCTTTAGGATCGAGGAAATTGCCCCCAACATCCACTCCCGCATCCCCAAACGCATTCGGAAGCGGCTTCATGTCAATGAGGTGATAACAAGCAGATCCTGGGCGCACAAGGTTGGCCCTGACATGGACGGGCCGACCATCAGGGAATTCATGGAGCTGTGGACTCGTGTTGACGCGGTGCAACTCCGGGAGGGAGTGTCGGATACGATCACCTGGGCGTGGGAGCGCAATGGGAGGTACTCTTCCCGCTCAGCGTATGCTGCCAAGTTCATGGGTCGGGAGGTAGCCCCAACGGCGACGACGACATGGAAGAACCGTGCCCCCCTGCAGTGCCGTTTCTTCCTATGGCTTGTTGTTCGCAACCGCTGCTGGACCTTCGATCGTTTGGCTAGGAGGGGCCTGCCGCACCAGGAAGCTTGCCCACTTTGCGACCAGGAGGAGGAAACGATGAATCATATCATGCTACAATGTGCTTTCTCCAGAGGGTTCTGGTTCCAGATTTGCACGGCGTTGGGCAAGCCAGGGTGGACTCCAGCACCTGATGACACACTGCCGGAGTGGATGCTCAACAAGACCATTGAGGGAACGCCGGATAAGGACGTGAGAGCTATCATCATTCTTGCTCTCTGGGAGCTATGGAAGCATCGCAACGGGATCGTTTTCGACGGGGACTCCCCTTCGCTTACTAGACTAGTTCGTAGGTGCCTTACTGAGGGTAGAACCTGGAAGATGGCGGGCCTCATAAGGACGGACATGGAGCCCTTCTTCGAGCGGATTCACATGTGGGCAATGGACGAGACATGGAGCCAGTCTAGGGTACGGTGGTGAGGGTGCTTTGTAGCACCTTCGGTGGTGTTGGTGTGTTGTAACAACCCCGGTGGAGGGTCCTTGTACCCCTTTCTTCTTTAATACAAGATACGCATGCTATGCGTATTTGAGAAAGAAAAAAAAACAGAAAGTGTAATGAGAATGTACTTCAGCCAAAGGGCACATTACATACATAGTCATACAGAACGTATGAGCATACTAGAATTTCACATAAATTACATACGTACAGAAGGGATACAGACGCATCCGGTATCTCTCATCTTGCATACTATAATTTCACGCACAAATGGCAGACATCGACTATGTAATCTGAAATGCACATACCGCGTCGATTCTATGTGATCATTTCATAGGAAAGGCGGTATTCTTGAACGGCGACGAACTGGAATGATAACGGCATCGGATGCACCGACACAACGAGCCTCTGGTCAGTGGATCCGTTTAATCGGGATATGAGCTATTTTATCCCATTCTGGCCCGTCCTTGAGCTGCAGCTGGTTCAACAGCGCTGGCTTGCCCCCAATCAGATCAAGAACCTGCAGTGAAGACGGGAAGCCGCTTGGCAGCGACTCCAGCCCCGTGCAGCACATTATGTTCAATTTTCTC
Organism: Aegilops tauschii subsp. strangulata; assembly: GCF_002575655.3. NCBI lineage: Eukaryota > Viridiplantae > Streptophyta > Magnoliopsida > Poales > Poaceae > Aegilops > Aegilops tauschii. The sequence continues at coordinate 363,499,812 of NC_053035.3, read as the reverse complement.
AGAGAACCGAGGCTGCTGAAGTCGCCGGGGAAAGACTCTACGGTGAGCTTGGAGCAATTGTCGATCCACATGCTCTCCAGTGCTGCAAAACTCGGCAAGGAATGCAGAGAGGACAACTTGGAGCACTGTCGAATATGCAACGTCGTTAATCCGCTTGAACTCTCGACATGTGGAAGAGATGTTATGTTGCTGCAGTTGTCTATCTCCAGAGAGGTAAGCGATCGTAGACCTCGCAAACAAGTACCCAGCTGCTCATCTGTTATGTCTAGATGAGATATATGCAGCTTCTTCAGTGAGACAAGTGCCTGAAAGTCCTCAAACTTTACGCCTTGGCAGCGCCGCAGAGTCAAAACTGCAACTGCTTCCACCTGTTGCCGGTGCAGCAAGCCTATTGTAAGGATGGTGGTGCAACATGTCTCTAGTGCAACACTGCAAGCTCTCGATGATGATGAGAAGGATAGCTTCATGTGTGAAGCAAACCCTGTGTTTCGGACAGTGACCTTCCTGATGGACTGAGCGAAAGGAGGCACTTTAACCAATTTGGGACAGTTCAAAAGACTCAGCTTACGGAGCTTGGGAAAAACATTGGTCACGCTCTCTTCTTTGGTCCACTCAACCCATTGTGGCATATCATCAAATTCAAGTTCTGCCAGACATGGAAATGCAATCAACTTGGTTCCATAGAACTCACTGCCAATCTTTCTCAGTGAGCACATCTCTTTCAAATGCAAAACCTTCAGGCAGGGAAGCTGCCCAAGGGGAGGCAGGACCTTCCACTTCCTACAGTTGGTCAAATATAAAGATTTGAGTAGGCACAATTTATTTCCCTCCCTCAAGCTCATGTCCAGCCAACACGGTGACTTATCACCATGATATCTTCTGATACGGACCTCTTCAACATGCGGGTGCGGTTCAAGGCCTTCTAACACTTCAGCATCGACAGAAGGGTCACTCTTACCAGTGGAATTCCATTCTAGTTCCAGCACCTTAATACCCTGTTTCTTTCCCAGGCCAGCTTTGCTGGCCTCTTGTTTACTGGATACAACATCAAGGTTCTTGATATGGAGCTTTCTGCAGAGACCATTCATATCAGACAAATCTTCCAACGTATGACCTTTTTCCCTTTTAACATGGAACTCAATTGATCCCTGGAGATGAATCAGTTCCCCAATACCCACAACTTTCGACGTACTTGCCCTGTCCATATCCAAATGGCGCAAATATTTCAAGTTCCGCATATCTTTCGGAAACTGCTCGAGGCGGCACCTCTTAGGGATGCTTAGGGTCTGAAGAAGGAACAGTTTTGTCACTGACTGTGGAAGCCTTGTAATTGTCTTGCAAAGAGCAAGGTACCTCAGGTGCATCAGTTGACCAATTTTATCCGATAGATCAACCATATCGCAGCCATCCAAACCAAGCACACGGACACCCTTTAATTCCTTGAGGATATCATCTGGCAATTGACTGAGAGAAGACGAGGAATGCTTTAGAATTATGAATGTGTGCAATCTTTTGAGCTCGCACCGACCTTTGAGCTGCGTGACAGCATCAGCAGTAACAGATAAGTGCCGAACTGTACGAGGTATCTGCTTCTCCTCAGCACTCTCAACTCTTCCACAGTCAACTTGTGAGACACTCTCTGCCAGGTCATGCATCAGGTCATGAATGTAATAGTAATTCTGATGGCCCTCTTTGCGCTCATGGAAGAAGGACCCCTCCACAAGTTGATCAAAGTACTCCTTCCCTACATCCTCCAGTTTCCTCCCATCAGCTGGCCGGATGAAATCAAGGGCCATCCAAATCTTAACCAGCTTGTCACGCTTGAACCGCCAGCTCTTCGGAAATATGCTGCAGATTGCAAAGCACGGCTGCAGGTGCTCCTGCAGGTTCCGGTAACATAGCTCTAGCGTTGAGGTTACATTGGCATAGCTTTCCATCTCTGAGATCCTCTTCCAGTGGCTGATACTCTGGGAAGCCTTGAGCATCCCGCCGACGACCTTGGCAGCCAATGGCAACCCCTTGAGCTTCTGAACAAGCTGCTCTCCAATTGCCTGCAAGGCTGGATGCTTGTCAGCGCTGTCATTGCTGAAAGCAATCCTCGTGAACAGCGACCAAACATCGGCGAACGCCAGTCCGTCCAACGGAACCAGCTTGCTCGCCTTCAGCAAGTTTGCTACAATCCTTTTCCTGGTGGTGACCATGATCTTGCTGCCGGGCTGGCCACATCTGAGAGGAGCCAAGACCTCGCTCCAGTTATCCTCGTCCATGCCCCCTTTGTTCCAGACGTTGTCGAGAACCAGCAGGAACCTCTTGGATGACACGGCATCCTCGAGCCGCCTCTGGAGACAGTCAAAGTTGTTCATGCTGTCAGGAAATTCTACCCCAGCAGACTGCAGGATTTGCTTCAGGAGCCCGACCTTGTGGTAAGCGGCAGAAGGACACACCCACATCACCAGATTGAATGTCTCCTTCACCAAATCGTCGTGGAGCAGGACGCGCGCCAGCGTGGTCTTCCCCATCCCGCCGAGCCCTATGATCGCGGCGACGGGGATGGCGGCGGCGCGCGGATCTGCGCGGTGGGGCGGGCTGGCGGCGATCAGCCAAGACACCATGTCCTTCCGCTCCGCGTCGCGCCCAAACACCTCGCTGTCCTCCAGCAGCGAGCCTGTGGCCGGGCCGACCGGGGTGGGTGGGTGGCCGCTCAACTCGCCGGACCACGACGGCTGGAGGCCTGCCGCCTGCATCAGCCGCCCGGAGCTGTCGTTGATGCCGTCCAGCTTCTTGATGACGCCCTTGAGCCTGTTTAGCGACTCGTCGGTGCCGACGAGCTGCTTGCCGATCTTGACAAGGGGGGAGCGCGGGGGGCCGAGCGTCCGGTATTCGAACTCGTCGACGACCTCGTCAGCCTCGTAGACGGCGTCCTTGAGCTGCAGCAGCCACCGGTCGAGGTCGCCGCCGCTGCCCCTCGCGCCGCTGCTCCGCTCGACGGCGCTCGCCACGGCGCGGAGCTGCGTGAGCGCCCCGTCCAGCTGCTGGAGCGCATCGGGGACGCCGCCGTTGAGCCACCTGACCCGGTCGGCGGCGCAGGACTTGGCCTTGTCGACGACGATCCGTATGACCGGGCACACCAGCCAGCCGGCCACCGCCTCGACCATCTCGCCCGGCCGGTCGTCGGGAACCGAGGCTCGGTGCGCCGAGGGGATTGGGAGGAGTTGACGAGACGAGGGGTCAGCTGCTATGTGGAGCCTCCTCCGGGCCGTTCGAGGGGTTTTGGATTGTCAGGCCGTGGAAATTTCGGCCGCGTCGCCATGTGGTTTTCGGGGCTATTTCTCGCATTGGCGACGCCGACGCCCGACGTGCTCGAAATTTCGCTGGGTCGCGTCGCCTCCGCGTGGGGAATGACGGACGGGAGACTACCGGAGTCACTGGCCACTCGAATCTACTCGACGGCACTACAGATTTCGTGCTGCTGGACCCTTAGAGCAACTATAACGGGCCGACCCAAACGGACGGCGATTTCGTCCGCTTTTGTCCCGCCGGCGTCCACCCTGTTTTTCATATGAGTCGGTAGCGCGGCCAACACGCCGACCCATATGTGCAGACGTGGCCGGCTGGCCGGCCAATTTTGCATTGCATTCAACATATTGTGAAATGAAAATTTAACAAACAAAATAGTCCGCCTAAATAAATAGTATAGTTTACAGGCTAAATAAAAATAAAAATGTTTCACATAGTTTTGCGAACGAATAAAAGAAGATACATCTATTGGTTACCAACATGAGTCCACATATACTCAATCAAATCATTTTGCAGTTGCATGTGAGTTTCCCAATCACGCATGTCTTCATGAAACTGAGTGAACTGCTCAAATATTGCCGCTACTCCATGCTCAGGCACAACATTCTCACCCTGAAACTGAAAGCCTTGATCGTACAGACGTTCCGGGCGCTCGTTTTCTACGATCGTATTGTGCATGATCACACAAACAGTCATCACCTCCCATAGTTTCTGCGTGCTCCAAGTATTAGCAGGATACCGAACGATGCCCCATCGAGATTGCAAAACACCAAAGGCACGCTCGACATCCTTTCTAGCACTCTCTTGCTCTTGGGCAAATCTTTTCCTTTTCTCTCCAACAGGGTTGGGTATTGTCTTTACAATAGTGGTCCACTGAGGATAGATACCGTCACCCAAATAGTACCCTTTGTCGTAGTTGTGGCCGTTGACAATAAAGTTCACCGGTGGGCTGTTGCCTTCGGCAAGCCTAGCAAACACCGACGAGCGCTGAAGCACGTTGATATCATTGTGTGATCTAGCCATGCCAAAGAAAGAGTACCAGATCCAGAGATCTTGAGCCGCCACGGCCTCTAGTATGACAGTGCAAGCCCTGACATGTCCCTTATACTGCCCTTGCCAAGCAGAAGGGCAGTTCTTCCACTCCCAGTGCATGCAGTCTATGCTGCCAAGCATCCCCGGGAAGCCCCTGCTAGCATTCATCGCCAACAAACGGGCTGTATCTGCAGCTGTCGGCTCTCTCAAGTACTCAGGACCAAACACAGCAATCACAGCCTTGTAGAACTTATACAGGGACTCTAGGCATGTAGACTCGCTCATACGGACGTACTCGTCAATGAGATCACCGGGCACTCCGTATGCAAGCATTCGGATGGCGGCAGTGCATTTCTGATAAGAGGAGAAACCAATCTTGCCGGCGGCATCGTCTTTGCACTCGAAGTAGTCATCATAGCCGACCACTCCCTCTCTAATACGGTTGAAAACATGCCTACTCATACGGAACCGGAGGCGGAATTTGTGATGTTTGAACAACGGGTTTGTTGTATCAAAGTAGTCCTTCCAAAGAAGGAAATGCCCGCTCTCTCGGTTATGATTCAACGCCGGAAGGTGGCCCGGAATGGAGCCACGGAACAACGGCCGCTGGTTGTTGAGGTGGTGATGGACCAACACGGCAGCCAATATCTCCTCCTCGTCGTCGGACGACGAATCGTCGGAGTCGCAAATGAAATTATGGAAAAAGAACTCGTCGGCGGAGTCCATTTTCGTACCTTGACAAACTGTCGAACAGCTTGCGGGTGTCGAAGAAGGAGACGGCCGGCGAGGGGAGACGTGGCGCCCACAGACCAGCTAGCTGCCCGGCCGGCGTCCGACGAGTGTGACGGCGTCCGACGAGCGTGTCGGTCGTATGTGGCGGGGGCGGCGAGGCGTCTTCTTGGTCGCGGGCGGCTGTGCGGTGGGGGAAGCGGCGGCGGGAACTAGTTTGCTCCCCGGCGGCGGCGGGCGACTGGGGGCAGGGGCGGCATTGCTGGGCGGATGTGGAGGCGGCGGCAGCTGGAAGAGTCGCCGGAAAAATGGGCGGCGGCGTCGGTGACGGAGGAGGCGGGGGGCGAGGGTTGCTTGTTGGCCAGGGGGAGGGAGGCCAATGTGCCACATACCAGCGGGCCCGGGGACAGGAGTAGGCGACCGCGCGTGCGTCCGTCGCATGTCCGCGCCGACGCAAATCAGGCTCAAAATGGGCCGGGAATGGGTTGTCCGCGGACGAAAAACGGACGCGCGTCCGTTTGGGTCGGCGCGTTGGGCCGCCTTTTCTGTCCGCGCCGACCCAAACGGACGGCCGCGGACGAAATGGGTCGCCCCATTGGAGTTGCTCTTAGAGCAACTCTAACCGACCCTGCATCCCGCCGGCCCCTAAAACGAATTTGCAGTTCGCGCAAAATCACTTCTGCGGGCCAGCATAGGCTCGCACATATGCAGACCCCCCAAACGGATCCGTAAAAAAGTATATTCGCGGAATATGCTTTTTTACGGGTCGGCTATGCGGGTTCTGCTCGGGCACCAGCGCGACAACCCGCAAACAGAAAAACTGCAAATCTCGCATTTGACATAGGGTTTCACAAGCAAGTTCAAATTCAAACGACATAAACAGTTTGCGCGCAAATAAAAGCGAAGTTCATTACGCAAAAGAGGGCATGCAAAGGTTTGCGCCCATGTCCGGCATCATCTTGGGGGCCGATCTTCACTCCGCGCCATGGAGTCCATCTTGAAGTTCATCGGCGCCACCGAATCCACCTCCGTCGCTTGTTCCAACTCCCGCACCGAAATCATCCACATTGCCACCATATGGAGCAGAGAAAACATCACCGGAACTGAAACACGGACCGGCCGAGGCGACCATTCTCCTCTTCAAGATCTCTCTCCTTGCCATATCATGCCATGTTTTGGTGACATCGTCCATGTCATTGCGGCTCATTGACATGATCTTGTTCTCTTCGGCGAGCAACAATGACATCGATTTGTTTTCTGAGGCGCGTGCTTTTCTCTCCGCAATGGCAGGTTTGCGGAGCCCCTCTTCCTTGAGAATTTGCCATTTTTCTTGCTTTTCTTTTGCCTTCTTCTCGGCCAACTCTTTCTTGATCTCCAACGACTTCAACAACATCAACGCGTTTGATTGCACCATGGCATCAATCTTCTCCCTCAAGCTCAATGCTTCTTGCTCTCTCTTCATCTTCTCTTTAGTCTTCTTGTCGCCATCGGGCTTGTGCAAATTTCTTGGGCCATCATCATCCTCGTCTTCATCCATGTTTGTAAGTGAGCCTCTCTTTGGTGGGTATTCTTTGTCGATCAACTTCCACTTCTCGCACTTTTGGAGCAACTCCCAACAATGCTCTAATTTGAAGAATCTGCCTTCCGAAGCTTCCATGTCCTTGTATCTATGTTGAGCAATCTTGTCCTACACAATGTGAACAAAGTGATGCAATCATTTCTCATGATACATTATGATGATGCACATCTTGAACAAAGGCAAAACAAACTCACATAGTCGGACTCCACGGTGCCACTTGGAGGTGCATTGCGTACTTGCCAATATCTCTTGGCGGTTTGAGAAGTACCCGTGCATGCATCAAGAGACACCGCACTCCATGCTTGGATCAAAGCTTGACCTTCCAAGATCGTCTAGTTCTTCGATCTTTGGCTTTTCCCAGTTTTTGCTTGCGATTGCTCAAACGCTTCTGCTTCGATCTCCTCCAATTCGTCCGCACAACCATGATCATCCACGCCGCCCTCCGTTTCATTGTAGTCGAATGGTTCGAAAGGGGCTTGATCAATGTCAACCGCGTTCGTGTCCAACAAGTTTACGAACTCGGTTGTTGCATTGTTCGAACCACCACTATAGCGAAAGATAACAAGTCACGAGCTAATGAAAGGGAATCGCCAAGACCGAAGAGGCATACCTTCCGGCCATTTCGTCGAACACCTCGCTCGCGGTGGGAGCAGCACCGTTGAACGGCATCGCCGGAGCACCTCCTTACGGGGGGATGGAGTGAGAGGTTGAAGAAGGTGGCTTCCTTGAAGCCGGAACCTTCCTCCGCTTTACACCCGCAACCTTGCCGGCCTTCTCCGCTGCCGGCCGGAATCACACTGCGGCGTTGGCGCCCGAAGCGTGGGCCATCACGGCGGGGGCAGCCGGATTCCCGCCCTGCACGACCATGTTGCCCTGCCGCTTGCGGGAAGGCGCGGCGTGTGCTTGGGCGGCGGCGGCGGGGGCAACATGGCCGGCGACGAGATCCGCCCGAGGGGAAGGAGCATGCGCGACCTCGACGGTGACGGGGGACAACATGGCGTCGTCCATGGCGGCGAGGAATAGCCGGGGAGGAGGAACCGGAGCTTGCGGAGGGGGGGCAATGGTGGCGGAGGGTGCGGGGAGCGGGAAAGGGCGCGCGGAAATGTCCCTCCCGCTAAATCTCGCGCCGGATAGGGGTTCAACTCGGGTCAGCCTCCCAGCCCGTGAATATAGAGGTTGGGGGAGAAGATTTGCCGCACCCCGCAAAAATATTTGCGAGCCGGGGCGGGATGCGGGGTCTGATCATGCAGATTTTCCGGCCCCAACCCGCAATTTGGCGGTTATTTTGCGGGCCGGGGCGGGATGCGGGGTCTGCTAGAGTTGCTCTTACATTGCGCGGACCTACAAATAACTGCCAGTTTACGGTTTCGCGAGAAAAATGTACCCCGAACAGACATCGTAAATGTGTTTAATCCTTAAAAAGATTTGAGGGGCGCGGTAAATTGCTTCTCCGACCCGTGAAAACATAGTTTTCTCCCACCCTGTCAGTGCCTGTATCTCGCGAAAGCGGTTGGCGGGAGGGACATTTCAGCGCGCGTTCCCCATCCACATCCCGCAGCCACCCGGCACCATCGCTGCCCGTCCCGCCACCTTCGATTCCGGCCATATCCGCCGACGGAATCACGCCGTTGGGCCACCACGCGCCCCGGATCCGCCGAGCTGAGCCTCCCCGGGCTGCCGCCGCCCCGGATCGATCGCCGCCAAGTCGCCACCCGTGCCGGATTTCCTGACAGGTTGACTCCATGGGTGAAGCCAACGAAAGCGTGAGTCCGGTCGGGTCTTGCCTGGCGGGGTCTGGTGCGGAGAGCCGACTCACCGATGTCGGAGACGATGTTCGGCTCCGGACCAAATTCGCCAATTATGTCGATGAAGACATGGATCTTGCCGAAGGGGACCCGCTACCCATACTCGATTGAGTCAGCGTCTGGACCCAACCCAAGTCGTCGATGTAGAGCTTGTCGCGGCGACTCTTCGTCATCCGGCCGATCGTGTATCCCTCGATCCCTGGTGGATGCCAACTGTCATGGTTTTGTCACGGCAGATGTCCTCGTGAAAGGACTAAGTCTGGAAGCCATCGCAACTAGGTGGCTGCTTGAACGGGGTTGACCGAAAACGAAGGACACAAATTTACCCAGGTTCAGCCCCTCGCGATGGAGGTAAAGACCTACTTCTTGCTTGATTGATATTAACGATGATCTTGATTACAAGGATGCGGATTCGCGAACCTAGCTTTTGAGAGATTGTAACTTAGTATTTTCGTCCTAGGGCTCCCCTTTATATAACAGGCTGAGTCCCTCGGTTTACAGAAGATTCTGGATCGTATTGCTAACCCGTATCCTACTAAAACTCTTGTTCATCTTGACTCCCAAGTTAGGAAATCTACCACTCTTGGGACTTCCCGTCAAGACGGCCCATCAGGTCCATGAGAGTCGGCCTACAACCGGGTCTTGCTTTTGGCTTCTAGCCTACCTGGGCTAGCTTTATCATGACCCGACAATTGTTGTGACTCACAGAGACTCAAAGCTCAAGGCTGAGTCACACATTTATGGGTCTCAACCATGGGGAACATTCCCAACACCTCTTAATAGTATTGTGGTCCTATGACTTGAGAAAGATGAACTACGAAACAAATACTACATCTTCGCTTCGTCTTCAGACTTCTCGGTTGCAGTCAATTTCTTTGGACACACACCAAACCAATTGCTTCACGTCAACAATTTATTTGGGGTCACTTTCGACAGGCATAATCTTCGGTGATAATCTTCGCTACCACACAGGAAATACCAAACTCATCATGACTTCTGATACGTCTCCAACGTATCTATAATTTTTTATTGTTCCATGCTATTATATTATCTGTTTTGGATGTTTTATATGCATTAATATGCTATTTTATATTATTTTTGGACTAACCTATTAACCTAGAGCCCAGTTTCAGTTTCTGTTTTTTCCTTGTTTTAGAGTTTCGCAGAAAAGGAATACCAAACGGAATAAAACTTTCGCTATGATTTTTCTTGGACCAGAAGACACCCAGGAGAGTTGGAGTGCAAGTCAGAAGATCCACGAGGCGGCCACAAGGGTGGAGGGCGCACCCAGGGGGGTAGGGCGCGCCCCCCGACCTTGTGGGCCCCTCGGTGACCCCCTGACCTAGATCTTCCTCCTATATATACTCTTATACCCCCAAAACATCCAGAGGAGCCACGAAACCACTTTTCCACCGCCGCAACCTTCTATACCCATGAGATCCCATCTAGGGACCTTTTTCGGCATCCTGCCGGAGAGGGATTCGATCATGGTGGGCTTCTACATCAACACCATTGCCTCTCCCATGAAGCGTGAGTAGTTTACCACAGACCTACGGGTCCATAGCTAGTAGCTACATGGCTTCTTCTCTCTCTTTGATTCTCAATACAAAGTTATCCTCGATGTTCTTGGAGATCTATTCGATGTAATACTCTTTTGCGGTGTGCTTGCCGAGATCCGATGAATTGTGGATTTATGATTAGCTTATCTATGAGTATTATTTGAATCTTCTCTAAATTCTTATATGCATGATTTGATATCTTTGCAAGTCTCTTCGAACTATCGATTTGGTTTGGCCAACTAGATTGGTTTTTCTCGCAATGGGAGAAGTGCTTAGCTTTGGGTTCAATCTTGCGGTGCTCAATCCCCGTGACAGAAAGGGAACCGACACGTATTGTATTGTTGCCATCGAGGATAAAAAGATGGGGTTTTCATCATATTGTTTGAGTTAATTCCTCTACATCATGTCATCTTTCCTAATGTATTACTCTGTTCTTATGAACTTAATACTCTAGATGCATGCTGGATAGCGGTAGATGTGTGGAGTAATAGTAGTAGATGCAGAATCGTTTCGGTCTACTTGAGACGGACGTGATGCCTATATTAATGATCATTGCCTTAGATATCGTCATAACTTTGCACTTTTCTATCAATTGCTCGGCAGTAATTTGTTCACCCACCGTAATATTTTCTATCTTGAGAGAAGCCTCTAGTGAAACCTATGGCCCCCCGTCTACTTTCCATCATATAAGTTTCCGATCTACAATTTTACTTTCCTATTTACTTTCTTTGCAATCTTTTACTTTCCGTTCCATAAACCAAAAATATTACTTTACCGTTTATCCATCTATATCAGATCTCACTTTGCAAATATCCATGAAGGGATTGACAACTCCTTTATCGCGTTGGGTGCAAGTTGGTGTTTGTTTGTGCAGGTATTCGGTGGCTTGTTGTGTTGTCTCCTACTGGATTGATACCTTGGTTCTCAAAAGCTGAGGGAAATACTTACTCTACTTTGCTGCATCACCCTTTCCTCTTCAAGGGAAAAACCAACGCAAGCTCAAGAGGTAGCAGGAAGGATTTCTGGTGCTGTTGTCGGGGAGATCTACGCCAAGCCAAGACATACCAAGTACCCATCATAAACTCTCATCCCTCGCATTACATTATTCGCCATTCGCCTTTCGTTTTCCTCTCCCCCACTTCTAAAATGATTTTCGAAAAGATTCGTCTTTTCTTCGCCCCTCTTTCGTTCGTCTCTTCGCTTGCTTTTTGTGTGCTCGTGTGTTGGATTGCTTGCTTTGTCACGATGGCTCATGATAATACCAAATTGTGTGACTTTTCCAATACCAACAACAATGATTTTATTAGTACTCTGATTGCTCTCGATGCTAATGCAGAATCTTCTAAAATTAATACTGCTTTGCTGAATCTTGTTATGAAAAATCAATTTTCCGGCCTTCCCAATGAAGATGCCACATCCCATCTTAATAATTTCGTTGATTTGTGTGATATGCAAAAGAAAAAAGATGTGGATAATGATATTTTTAAATTGAAGCTATTTCCGCTCTCACTTCGAGATCGTGCTAAAAATTGGTTTTCATCTTTGCCTAAAAATAGTATTGATTCATGGAACAAGTGTAAAGATGCTTTTATTTCTAAGTATTTTCCTCCCGCTAAGATCATCTCCCTTAGGAACAATTTTGGTAATAACGCGTATAGAGGTAATTTTAATCCTAGGCCGTTCCCTAGTAATTCCTCTAATAATTATGGTAATTCCTACAACAATTCTTATGGAAATTATAATAAGATGCCCTTTGATTTTGAGAATAGTGTTAAAGAATTTATAAGTTCGCAAAAGAATTTCAATGCTTTGATTGAAGAAGAATTGCTTAAGATTGATGATTCGGCTAGAAACGTGGATAGAATTTCTCTTGATGTTGATGCTTTGAAACTTAGATCTATTCCACCTAAGCATGATATCAATGAGTCTCTCAAAGCTATGAGAATTTCCATTGATGAGTGCAAAGAAAGAACCGCTAAGATGCGTGCTAAAAAGGATTGGTTTATAAAAGCGTGTTCTTCTAGTTTCCATGAAAATAATGATGAAGATCTTAAAGTGATTGATGTGTCTCCTATTGAATCTTTGTTTTCCAATGTAAATCTTAATAAAGATGGGACTGGAGAGGAGTCAACTTTAGTTAGAAGGCGTCCCAATGATTCGGAGTTTTTAGCTCTTGATGCAAAAATTGATAAAAGTGGGATTGGAGAGGTCAAAACTTTAGGTAGCAATGAACCCACTCTTTTGGATTTCAAGAAATTTAATTATGAAAATTGTTCTTTACTAGATTGTATTTCCTTGTTGCAATCCATATTGAATTCTCCTCATGCTTATAATCAAAACAAAGCTTTTACTAAACATATCGTTGATGCTATGATGCAATCTTTTGAAGAAAAGCTTGAATTGGAAGTTTCTATCCCTAGAAAACTTTATGATGAGTGGGAACCTACTATTAAGATTAAGATTAAAGATTATGAGTGTTATGCTTTGTATGATTTGGGTTCTAGTGTTTCCATTATTCCAAAAACTTTATGTGATGTGTTAGGTTTTCGAGAATTTGATGATTGCTCTTTAAATTTGCATCTTGCGGATTCCACTATTAAGAAACCTATGGGAAGGATTAATGATGTTCTTATTGTTGCAAATAGGAATTATGTGCCCGTAGATTTCATTGTTCTTGATATAGATTGCAATCCTACATGTCCTATTATTCTCGGTAGACCTTTCCTTAGAACGATTGGTGCAATTATTGATATGAAAGAAGGAAACATTAGATTTCAATTTCCGTTAAGGAAAGGCATGGAACATTTTCCTATAAAGAAAATTAAATTGCCTTATGAATCTATTATGAGAGCCACTTATGGATTGCATGCCAAAGATGATAATACTTAGATCTATTAGTGTTTTTATGCCTAGCTAGGGGCGTTAAACAATAGCGCTTGTTGGTAGGAAACCCAATTTTATTTTTGTTTTTGCTTTTTAGGTCCTGTTTAGCAATAAATTTTTCATCTAGCCTCTGGTTAGATGTGGTTTTGTGTTTTAATTAGTGTTTGTGCGAAGTAAGACCTTTGGGATAGCCTACGGTGATAGTTGATTTGATCTTGCTGAAAAACAGAAACTTTTGCACACACGAAAATAATTTTCATAAATAACAGAAGCGTGCTTTTTAGTTGATTCTTTTTGAAGAAGATTAATAAACAAATTTCATAGGACTTCCTCATTTCTCAGGATTTTTGGTGTTGCAGAAGTATTCGAAATATCCAGATTGCTACAGACTGTTCTGTTTTTGACAGATTCTGTTTTTCGCGTGTTGTTTGCTTATTTTGACGAATCTATGGCTAGTATCGGGGGTATGAACCATGGAAAAGTTGGAATACGGTAGATATTACACCAATATAAATAAAGAATGAGTTCACAACAGTACCAAAAGTGGTGATTTATTTTCTTATACTAACCGAGCTTACGAGATTTTCTGTTGGAGTTTTGTGTTGTGAAGTTTTCAAGTTTTGGGTAAGGATTTGATGGACTATGGAATAAGGAGTGGCAAGAGCCTAAGCTTGGGGATGCCCAGGGTACCCCAAGGTAATATTCAAGGAGGCCAAAGAGCCTAAGCTTGGGGATGCCATGGGAAGGCAAACGGAAAAGAAGGCGAATAAAACGGCAAGGGTGAAGTGGGGGAGAGAAAAACAAGAGGCAAATGGCAAATAATGTAATGCAAGGGATAAGATTTTTTGATGGGTACTTGGTATGTCTTGACTTGACTTGACTTGGCGTAGATCTCCCCGGCAACGGCACCAGAAATCCTTCTTGCTACCTCTTGAGCTTGCGTTGGTTTTTCCCTTGAAGAGGAAAGGGTGATGCAGCAAAGTAGCGTAAGTATTTCTCTCAGTTTTTGAGAACCAAGGTATCAATCCAGTACGAGACTACACACAAGTCGCCTCGTACCTACACAAACAAATAAGAACCTTGCAACCAACGCGATAAAGGGGTTGTCAATCCCTTCACGGCCACTTGCAAAAGTGAGATCTGATAGAGACAATAAGATAAATATTTTTGGTATTTTTATGATATAAACTGAAAGTAAAGGATGCAAAGTAAAAACAGATTGGAAACTTATATGATGGAAAATAGATCCGGGGGCCATAGGTTTCACTGGTGGCTTCTCTCAAGATAGCATAAGTATTACGGTGGGTGAACGAATTATTGTCGAGCAATTGATAGAAAAGTGCATAATTATGAGAATATCTAGGCATGATCATTTATATAGGCATCATGTACGTGACAAGTAGACCGAAACGATTCTGCATCTACTACTATTACTCCACACATCGACCGTTATCCAGCATGCATCTAGAGTATTAAGTTCATAAGAACGGAGTAACGCATTAGGCAAGATGGCATGATGTAGAGGGATAAACTCAAGCAATATGATATAAACCCCATCTTTTTATCCTCGATGGCAACAATACAATACGTGCCTTGCTGCCCCTGCTGTCACTGGGAAAGGACACCGCGATATTGAACCCAAAGCTAAGCACTTCTCCCATTGCAAGAAAGATCAATCTAGTAGGCCAAACCAAATTGATAATTCGAAAAGACTTGCAAAGATAACAAATCATACATAAAAGAATTCAGAGGAGATTCAAATATTGTTCATAAATAATCTTGATCATAAACCCACAATTCATCGGATCTCGACAAACACACGGCAAAAAGAGTTACATCGAATAGATCTCCAAGAAGATCGAGGAGAACTTTGTATTGAGATCCAAAGAGAGAGAAGAAGCCATCTAGCTAATAACTATGGACCCGAAGGTCTGTGGTAAACTACTCACACATCATCGTAGAGGCTATGGTGTTGATGTAGAAGCCCTCCGTGATCGATTCCCCCTCCGGCGGAGCGCCGGAAAGGCTCCAAGATGGGATCTCATGGGTACAGAAGGTTGCGGCGGTGGAAATAGGGTTTCGTGGTGCTCCTGGATGTTTTCAGGGTATATGGGTATATATAGGAGGAAGAAGTAGGTCGGTGGAGCTACGAGGGGCCCACGAGGGTGGGGGGCACGCCCAGGGGGGCAGGCGCGCCTCCCTGCCTCGTGGCCTGCTCGCTTCTTTCTTGACATCCGCTCCAAGTCCTCTGGATCATGTTTGTTCCAAAAATAACTCTCCCGAAGGTTTCATTCCGTTTGGACTCCGTTTGATATTCCTTTTCTGCGAAACACTGAAATAGGCAAAAAAAACAGCAATTTGCACTCGGCCTTCGGTTAATAGGTTAGTCCCAAAAATAATATAAAAGTGCTTAGTAAAGCCCATTAAACATCCAAAACAGATAATGCATCCCCAAGCTTAATTCCTGCTCGTCCTCGAGTAGGTAAATGATAAAAACAGAATTTTTGATGTGGAATGCTACCTAGCATATTTCTCAATGTAATTTCCTTTATTGTGGCATGAATGTTCAGATCCGAAAGATTCAAGACAAAAGTTTAATATTGACATGAAAATAATAATACTTCAAGCATACTAACAAAGCAATCATGTCTTCTCAAAATAACATGGCCAAAGAAAGTTATCCCTACAAAATCATATAGTCTGGCTATGCTCTATCTTCATCACACAAAGTATTTAATCATGCACAACCCCGATGACAAGCCAAGCAATTGTTTCATACTTTTGATGTTCTCAAACTTTTTCAATCTTCACGCAATACATGAGCGTGAGCCATGGACATAGCACTATATGTGGAATAGAAAGGTGGTTGTGGAGAAGACAAAAAGGAGAAGATAGTCTCACATCAACTAGGCGTATCAACGGGCTATGGAGATGCCCATCAATAGATATCAATGTGAGTGAGTAGGGATTGCCATGCAACGGATGCACTAGAGCTACAAGTGTATGAAAGCCCAACAAAAGAAACTAAGTGGGTGTGCATCCAACTCGCTTGCTCACGAAGACCTGGGGCATTTTGAGGAAGCCCATCATTGGAATATACAAGCCAAGTTCTATAATGTAAAATTCCCACTAGTATATGAAAGTGACAACATAGGAGACTCTCTATCATGAAGACCATGGTGCTACTTTGAAGCACAAGTGTGAAAAAAGGATAGTAACATTGTCCCTTCTCTCTTTTTCTCTCATTTTTTATTTGGGCCTTTCTCTCCTTTTTTATGGCCTCTTTTTTTTCTTTTTCGTCCAGAGTCTCATCCCGACTTGTGGGGGAATCATAGTCTCCATCATCCTTTCCTCACTTGGGACAATGCTCTAATAATGATGATCATCACACTTTTATTTTCTTACAACTCAAAAATTACAACTAAATACTTGGGACAAAATATGACTCTATGTGAATGCCTCCGGCGGTGTACCGGGATATGCAATGAATCAAGAGTGACATGTATGAAAGAATTATGAATGGTGGCTTTGCCACAAATACGATGTCAACTACATGATCATGCAAAGCAATATGACAATGATGAAACGTGTCATAACAAACGGAACGGTGGTAAGTTGCATGGCAATATATCTCGGAATGGCTATGGAAATGCCATAATAGGTAGGTATGGTGGCTGTTTTGAGAAAGGTATATGGTGGGTGTATGATACCGGCGAAAGGTGCGCGGTATTAGAGAGGCTAGCAATGGTGGAAGGGTGAGAGTGCGTATAATCCATGGACTCAACATTAGTCATAAAGAACTCACATACTTATTGCAAAAATCTATTAGTTATCGAAATGAAGTACTACGTGCATGCTCCTAGGGGGATAGATTGGTAGGAAAATACCATCGCTCAACCCCGACCGCCACTCATAAGGAAGACAATCAATAAATAAATCATGCTTCGACTTCATCACATAGCGGTTCACCATACGTGCATGCTACGGGAATCACAAACTTTAGCACAAGTATTTCTCAAATTCACAACTACTAAACTAGCATGACTCTAATATCACCATCTTCATATCTCAAAACAATCATCAAGTATCAAACTTCTCATAGTATTCAATGCACTTTATATGATAGTTTTTATTATACCCATCTTGGATGTTCATCATATTAGGACGAATTTTATAGCCAAATCAAACTACCATGCTGTTCTAAAAGACACTCAAAATAATATAAGTGAAGCATGAGTGATCAATAATTTCTATAAAATAAAACCACCACCGTGCTCTAAAAAGATATAAATGAAGCACTAGAGCAAAATTATCTAGCTCAAAAGATATAAGTGAAGCACATAGAGTATTCTAGTAAATTCCGATTCATGTGTGTCTCTCCCAAAAGGTGTGTACAGCAAGTATGATTGTGGTAAACTAAAAACCAAAGACTCAAATCATACAAGACGCTCCAAGCAAAACACATATCATGTGGTGAATAAAAATATAGCCTCAAGTAAAGTTACCGATAGACGAAGACGAAAGAGGGGATGCCTTCCGGGGCATCCCCAAGCTTAGGCTTTTGGTTTTCCTTTAATTTTACCTTGGGGTGCCTTGTGCACCCCCAATCTTAGGCTCTTGCCACTCCTTATTCCATAATCCAACAAATCTTTACCCAAAACTTGAAAACTTCACAACACAAAACTTAACAGAAAATCTCATGAGCTCCGTTAGTATAAGAAAGCAAATCACCATCATAAGTACTGTAATGAACTCATTATTTATTTATATTGGTGTTAAACCTACTGTATTCCAACTTCTCTATGGTTCATACCCTCCGATACTAGCCATAGATTCATCAAAATAAGCAAATAACACACGAAAAACAGAATCTGTCAAAAACAGAACAGTCTGTAGTAATATGGATCAAACGTATACTTCTGTAACTCCAAAAATTCTAAAATAAATTGATGGACGTGAGTAATTTGTCTATTAATCATCTTCAAAAAGAATAAACTAAATAGCACTCTCCAGTCAAAGTTTGTAGCTAATCTCGTGAGCGCTAAAGTTTCTGTTTTTTACAGCAAGATCATAAAGACTTCACCCAAGTCTTCCCAAAGGTTCTACTTGGCACAAACACTAATTAAAACATAAAACAACATATAAACAGAAGCTAGATGAATTATTTATTACTAAATAGAACCAAAAATCAAGAAACAAAAATAAAATTGGGTTGCCTCCCAACAAGCGCTATCGTTTAACGCCCCTAGCTAGGCATAAAGGCAAGAATAGATCTAGGTATTATCATCTTTGGTAGGCAATTCTTCAATTGGACACTTATAACCCTTAGGATTTTCCTTATTTTTATTAATGATCAAACTCCTAGGCAAGAAATCGAGAAAATCATTTTTAGCAAAAGGTTCCTTAATGATAGCGAGAAAGTTGGGGTGAACACTTATGGATTTGGGATCCGCATTTCCCTTACTAGAAGTTTCACCCTTATTCTTAGGAACATACATCAATTTGGCAATTTTAGCATTAGGAGGTTTTGGAGTATTTTTCACGGAAGAAAAGGCAGACCCTAAGTTGGTAATAATATCCTCTATTTTATCAATTCTTGTGGAATCTTGATCTATCTTTTCGTTAACTATGGGTTCCTTTTCTTTAAAAAATTTTAAGAGAAACTCCTACCTTAGATCCGTATTGGTTAATTTGATTGTGGATCTTTTTATCCAAATTTTCAATCAACTCTACGGTAGCAACTTTATTTTCAATAATTTCAAGTCTTTGCATCACATGTTCCAAAGTTAAAATAGTTCCATTAACCAAAAGAGGTGGTGGGCCAAACAAATCTACCATAGCATTATAAGAATCAAAGGTATGGCTACCCAAGAAATTCCCTCCGGTAATGGTATCAAGAATATATCTGTTCCAAGGAGTGATGCCTACATAAAAATTGCGAAGAAGAACGGAAGTAGATTGCTTCCTAGTAGATCTATTTTGGGTATTGCAAATTCTATGCCAAGCATCTTTTAGATTTTCTCCCTCCCTTTGTTTAAAATTAAGAACTTCATGATCGGGAGTACTAACAATGATAGAAGGACTAGCCATGATGACACACGGCGACACAAGAAGCAAGCGAAGAAAAAGCAAACGGAAAAGAAGGTGAATAAAATGGCAAGGGTGAAGGGGGGGGGAGAGGAAAACGAGAGGCAAATGGCAAATAATGTAACGCGAGGGATAAGAGTTTGTGATGAGTACTTGGTATGTCTTGACTTGACTTGACTTGGCGTAGATCTTTTTTTAGATAAAAGGCATACGCCCGACTTTATAAATAAAGCCACCAGGCAGAGTCACATCACAATCACCAGACCAAGAAAGTATCACAGCAACAGCTAACAAGTACGAATACATGGCTACTTAGCCAATCATGGCGCGCAGGCCAATTCGAAACCAAAAGGGACGGGAGACTAAGTCATCATTCGGGATCGCCGCAACAGGGAGGAGGCCGTAGACCGCATCTTAGATAGCATATCATCAAAAGCCTCGAGGTCCGCCTCCTTAATCAATAATCTCCACTGCTGCAAGAAGACACTAGCTTTAAATAAGCAGCTCACAGGGTTAGCCGAAAAGATATGCTCAATAGTAAACTTGTTTCTAGTAGTCCACAGTGACCAACAAATCGCTGCCCAACCAACCCAGAACACCCTTTTAGTCAGCCCAGAAAAAGCAGTGGCACAATGCCGCAAGTCCTCGAAGGACGAGGGATTCCAATTAACGTGAAGCCAATGTTGAATGCTGCTCCAAAGAAACTTTGCCAAAGAGCAGTGAAAGAAAATATGCTCGGTGTTTCAATGGCCCCACATAAAACGCATCTATCAGATCCCGGGCTGTTCCTTTTCCGGATTTGATCAGCTGCAGGAAGCTTCCCACGGAAAGCTTGCCACATGAAGATTTGATCTTAGGCGGGATACGGGCCTTCCAAATATTCTTGAAGTTCGCTGTATGTGAGCCGGAGATAAGCTTAGCATAGGCAGACTTAACCGAAAGCCGACCAGAAGAGGAGTGAGGCCAGACAACCGTGTCATCTTCGTCCCAGAGCTCAGGGAAGCAGGCAGTAAGACGTTGCCAGTCTTCCAACTCTACAGGAGAAAGGGATTGACAGAGGGCTAGGTCCCAATTATTAACCGAGAGCTCAAAGATAGAGATCTCCGGATCAGAGCAATAAGAGAATAAAACCGAAAAAGCCATCACGAGAGTGGAGTCCCCGACCCACCAGTCTAACCAGAAACGAGTGGACTTACCATTCCTAACTACAAACTTGACCAAAGACTGGAAAATCGGACGAACTTTAACGAGCTGAAGCCAGAACTAGGAACCACCCGAAGAAGAAGCAAACATGGGACTCGAGACCGGGAAGTATTTAGCCTTGGGAAAGGATAACCAGAGGGGGCACTCCTCGAGGAACATGATTTTCCACCACCATTTTATCATGAGGCACTTGTTCATAACCGACGTATTAATGATCCCTGAGCCCCCCATGTTCTTAGGCCTACAGATTAGGTTCCATTTCACCATCCTATACTTGCGCTTGTTGTCGG
The DNA here is from genome assembly GCF_002575655.3 of Aegilops tauschii subsp. strangulata. Classification (NCBI taxonomy): domain Eukaryota; kingdom Viridiplantae; phylum Streptophyta; class Magnoliopsida; order Poales; family Poaceae; genus Aegilops; species Aegilops tauschii. The sequence continues at coordinate 363,479,348 of NC_053035.3, read as the reverse complement.
AAGAGTTCCAGTAAAAAGCACCCCTGTGCTTGTCAAAGCCCGCGTGGATCCCTCCAGACAGGAGGTAGAAGCCCATTAAGAACATTGGGAGTGAAGACAAACATGCATTGGTGAGGGCAACCTTGCCCGCTTGGGTATTATAACACCCTCTCCACGGTAAGACCCTATTCCCCACCTTGGTGACTGCCGGAGCAAAATCCTTAGCCAATAACTTATGGGGGGAAATCGGAAGGCCGAAATATTTGAAAGGGAAGGACCCTAGAGAACAGTTTAGGAGATGCGCAACTCTCTAAGCCTCGAAATTAGTAACCCCAGTGACAATGACTTCACTCTTTGAAAAGTTGATTTTAAGACCCGAAAGAGCTTCAAAACATAGAAGCAGGAATTTCAAATGAGTAATACTGGCCTCGTTAAGCTCAACCATAATGATGGTGTCGTTCGCATATTGAAGATGAGTGATGCCATTGGGAATAAGGTGAGAACTGACAGGAGTGATGTGACCGGCAAGAGCAGCCCGAGACAGGATATGAGAGAGGGCATCCGTGACAAAATTGAAGAGGAGGGGGGAAGCCGGGTCTCCTTGTCTAAGGATCCTACCGTTAGCAAAAAAGTTACTGACCTGCCCATTGACCGACACGGGATCTCCCCGGCAACGGCGCCAGAAATCCTTCTTGCTACCTCTTGAGCTTGCGTTGGTTTTTCCCTTGAAGAGGAAAGGGTGATGCAGCAAAGTAGCGTAAGTATTTCCCTCAGTTTTTAGAACCAAGGTATCAATCCAGTAGGAGACTACACACAAGTCGCCTCGTACCTACACAAACAAATAAGAACCTTGCAACCAACGCGATAAAGGGGTTGTCAATCCCTTCACGGCCACTTGCAAAAGTGAGATCTGATAGAGACAATAAGATAAATATTTTTGGTATTTTTATGATATAAACTAAAAGTAAAGGATGCAAAGTAAAAATAGATTGGAAACTTATATGATGGAAAATAGACCCGGGGCCATAGGTTTCACTAGTGACTTCTCTCAAGATAGCATAAGTATTACGGCGGGTGAACGAATTACTGTCGAGCAATTGATAGAAAAGTGCATAATTATGAGAACATCTAGGCATGATCATGTATATAGGCATCACGTCCGCGACAAATAGACCGAAACGATTCTGCATCTACTACTATTACTCCACACATCGACCACTATCCAGCATGCATCTAGAGTATTAAGTTCATAAGAACGGAGTAACGCATTAGTCAGGATGACATGATGTAGAGGGATAAACTCAAGCAATATGATATAAACCCCATCTTTTTATCCTCGATGGCAACAATACAATACGTGCCTTGCTGCCCTTGCTGTCACTGGGAAAGGACACCGCAAGATTGAACCCAAAGCTAAGCACTTCTCCCATTGTAAGAAAGATCAATCAAGTAGGCCAAAGCAAACTGATAATTCGAAGAGACTTGCAAAGATAACAAATCATACATAAAAGAATTCAGAGGAGATTCAAATATTATTCATAGATAATCTTGATCATAAACCCACAATTCATCGGATCTCGACAAACACACCACAAAAAGAGTTACATCTTATAGATCTCCAAGAAGATCGAGGAGAAACTTTGTATTGAGATCCAAAGAGAGAGAAGAAGCCATCTAGCTAATAACTATGGACCCGAAGGTCTGTGGTAAACTACTCACACATCATCGGAGAGGCTATGGTGTTGATGTAGAAGCCCTCCATGATCGATTCCCCCTCCGGCGGAGCACCGGAAAAGGCTCCAAGATGGGATCTCACGGGTACAGAAGGTTGCGGCGGTGGAAATAGGGTTTCGTGGTGCTCCTGGATGTTTTCAGGGTATATGGGTATATATAGGAGGAAGAAGTAGGTTGCTGGAGCTGCGAGGGGCCCATGAGGGTGGGGGGCGCGCCCAGGGGCAGGCGCGCCTCCCTGCCTCATGGCCTCCTCGCTTCTTTCTTGACGTCCACTCCAGGTCCTCTGGATCACGTTTGTTCCAAAAATAACTCTCCCGAAGGTTTCATTCCGTTTGGACTCTGTTTGATATTCCTTTTCTGCGAAACACTGAAATACGCAAAAAAACAGCAATTTGCACTCGGCCTTCGGTTAATAGGTTAGTCCCAAAAATAATATAAAAGTGCTTAGTAAAGCCCATTAAACATCCAAAATAGATAATATAATAGCATGGAACAATAAAAAATTATAGATACGTTGGAGACGTATCAACAACCCAACTTGTATCTTTTTTGCTTTTTGGTTTTCTTGCTGTTTTCAATAAAATACCCATTTATGCCTCTGGTTAGAAGTGTTTTTGTGGTTTAAATTAGTGTTTGTGCCAAGCAAAGCCTTTGGGATTATGTTGGGTGATAGTTGGTTTGATCTTGTTGAAAAACAGAAACTTTTCCGCCCAGAAAAAATAATTTTAATAAATCACAGAAATGTGATTTTGCTCTGAATTTTTGACACAAGACTGATATACAAATTTCCCACGTTTTCCTAAATTTTCATAATTTTTGGAGTTACGGAAGTATTCGAAGTTCCCTGATTGCTACAGACTGTTCTGTTTTCTTTGCGTTGTGTGCTTGTTTTGATGATTCTATGGTTTTCTTTGAAGAGTTTTTGCCATAGAAAAGTTGGAATACAGTAGATATAATGCAAAAATAAAATATGAAAGGGTTTGCAATAGTACTTATAGTAGTGATTTTCTTTCTTATACTAACGGATCTCACGAAGGTTTTGTTGAGTTTTGTGTGATTGAAGTTTTCAAGTTTTGGGTGATATTACGATGGATGAAGGAATAAGAAGTAAGAATAGACTAAGCCTGGGGATGCCCATGGCATCCCAAGCTATTATCCAAAGAGAAGCAAGCAACTAAGCTTGGGGATGCCCGAGTGGCATCCCCTCTTTCTTCTAACGACCATCGGTATTTTACTCGAAGCTATATTTTTATCCGTCACATATTATGAGTTTTGCTTGGAGCGTCTTATATGATATGAGTCTTTGCTTGTTTTGCTTTTTATTTCAAGTCTTGAATCCTTGCTGGACACACCTATTTGAGAGAGCCAAAATTATGCTATAACTTGTTAGAATTGCTCTCTATGCTTCACTTAAATCTTTATGAGCTATGGAATTGCTCTAATGCTTCACTTATATCTCTTTGAGCACGGTGTGCTTTGTTATTTTTGAAAAAATGCTTCACTTAGATTTATTTGGGAGTTAGTAAAAAATTTAAGAAATTCTCGCTTGCTTCACTTAAATTATTTTGAGAGAAAGAAATATTATGCTCATGATCTTCACTTATATTTGTTTGAGCTTATTAAAAAAGCAACATATGAAACTAGTCCCAAAGTGATAGATATCCGAGGAGGATATAATAAAAACTTTCATGAAGATCATTGGACAAAATAAACTTGATTCTTTGTAATAGTTTTGAGATATGATGATGTGATATGTGAGTCATGTTGATGAGTAATTATGCTTTAGTAAGAATATTGGTGTTATGGTTGGCGATTCCCTATGCAAGCACGAAAGTTAATAGTTATGCAATGAAATTACATCCTACTTGCGGTGCATTATTCGGTGTTAATTATGTTCAATGCTCGCTTATGAGATTTTTCGTTTCTTGGTTGGTCGCTTCTCAATCTTTTTGCTAGCCTTCATTTTGCACTAAGTATGATCACAACTTGTGCATCCAAAATCCTTTAAACCAGTTTTGCCATATGAGTCCACTATACCTACTTATATGCGGTATTTCCATGCCATTCTAAGCAAATTTGTCTGTGCCATCTCTAATTTTCAAAATAAAGTTCTCTTTTGTGTGCTTGTACCGCTCATGAAACAGTAGGGGGTGGCTAATATATTTCCATGCTAGATGTGTTATTCTCACGATGGGTGTTTATTCACTTGTCATTGCACGAGAGTAGGGCAAAGGTATTAGGGATGCCTAGTCCCGAAATGAAAAATGGATTTACTTTATGTTGTCAAATATAAATTCCTTGGAAAGTGTTGGTATGGAAGGCACCGGTGGATATGGTTAGCCATGGAAAGTGAAAGTATGGTGGAAAAAGGAATAAACTTTATTTTTTGTTTGGGAACTGCCTATGATATATCTAGCATGGAAAGTATTGGGAACTACTTGATTGTTTTCGTTGACAGGAAAAGCATGCCTCCCAAAATGTTTTTATCTATCTTTTTCGCTTTGAGCTCCGGCACCTCTACAAATCCCTACTTCCCTCTGCGAAGGGCCTTTCTTTTACTTTATGCAATTTTTTTTTTCTTGAGGCTCCATCTTCTCTTATAAAGCACCAACTAAGGGGCACTATGATCGTACTTGAGCATTGGGTGTAGCTAATATGTGAGTTTGTTTCATGAATGGATCAATGATTGAGCATAATGGGCTAAGGATAACTTGCTTTAGTGTTGATATTTTGAAAGACATGGTTGCTTGTTGATATGCTTGAGTATTAAAGTCCTCATGTCAAAACTAGACTATTGCTTTGAACCATATAAAAGTCCAAATGTCCATGCTACAAAGAAAAGAATATGTGATGAACATGTTAGGCAGCATTCCACATCAAAAATTCTGTTTTTATCATTTACCTACTCGAGGACGAGCAGGAATTAAGCTTGGGGATGCTGATACGTCTCCAATGTATCTATAATTTTTTTTATTGTTCCATGATGTTATATTATCATTCTTGGATGTTTTACAATCAATTTATATCATTTTTGGTACTAACCTATTAACATAGTGCCCCGTGCGAGTTGCTGTTTTCTGCATGTTTTTTACATCACAGGAAATCAATACCAAACGGAGTCCAAACGCAGTGAAACTTTTTGTGGATTTTTTTGGACCAGAAGACATCTAGTGGGCCAAAGAAGTACCGAAGAGGGAGCCCGAGGTGAGCACAAGACACCAGGGCGCGCCTGGAGGCCCAGGCGCACCCTGATGGGTTGTGCCCACCTCGGTGGACTCCCGCACCGCATCTTTGCTCTATAAATACCCCAATATTCCAGAAACCCTAGGGGAGTCGACAAAAATCAATTCCGGCCACCGCAAGTTCAAGAAACACCATATCCAATCTAGACACCATCACGGAGGGGTTCATCATGCCCATTGGTGCCTCTATGATGATGCGTGAGTAGTCCATTGCAGACCTACGGGTCCGTAGTTAGTAGCTAGATGGCTTCCTCTCTCTCTTTTGATTCTCAATACAATGGTCTCTTGGAGATCCATATGATGTAACTCTTTTTTGCGGTGTGTTTGTTGGGATCCGATGAACTTTGAGTTTATGATCAAATCTATGTTTTTATCCATGAAAGTTATTTGAGTCTTCTTTGATCTCTTATATGCATGATCGCTTATAGCCTCGTATTTTCTTCTCCGGTATTTGGATTTTGTTTGGCCAACTTGATCTATTTACCTAGCAATGGGAAGAGGTGCTTTGTGATGGGTTCGATCTTACGGTGCTTGATCCTAGTGACAGAAGCGGAACCGACACGTATGTATCATTGCTATTAAGGATAACAAGATGGGTCTATTTCTACATAAATAGATCTTGTCTACATCATGTCATCGTTCTTATTGCATTACTCTGTTTTTCCATGAACTTAATACACTAGATCCATGCTGGATAGCGGTCGATGTGTGGAGTAATAGTAGTAGATGCAGGCAGGAGTCGGTCTACTAATCTTGGATGTCATGCCTATATAATGATCATTGCCTAGATATCGTCATGATTATTTGAAGTTCTATCAATTTCCCAACAGTAATTCATTTACCCACCATTTGCTATTTTTCTCGAGAGAAGCCACTAGTGAAATCTACGGCCCCCGGGTCTCTTCTTTATTATATTTGTCTTTGCGACCTATTTTTATTTGCTTTTATTTTCAGACCTATTAATCCAAGAATCCAAAAATACTTTGATGTACTCTATTTTATCCGCGATCTATTTATTCGATCTACTACAATTTTATTCCTTCTACTTGCCAATTTCTGGCGCCGTTGCCCGAAAGGGATTGACAACCCCTTTAACACGTCGGGTTGCGAGTATTTGTTATTTGTGTGCAGGTGTTGTTCACGTAGTCTTGCGTGGTTCTCCTACTGGTTTGATAACCTTGGTCTCATCACTGAGGGAAATACCTACCGTTGTTGTGCTGCATCATCCCTTCCTCTTTGAGGAAACACCGACGTAGTTCAAGCGGCATCACCCATGCAGGTCACCGGCGTCACACGGGGCTGCCGGCTAAGATCCGTTCGTATTCCATTGCTAGATGGCCAGGAGGGTTGTGCCTACCCGCCTGAGCTCCTAAGTTTGGTGTGGTCTGGTACTTTGGTTCACGCAGCCACAAAGGTCCCCATGATCGCTAGGTGGCAACGTGAGGATTACGTGCGCGGCCGATCAATGGGTTGGTGCGCTTGCATCCTTGCTTTGGGTGCTGCCCCTACTTATGATTTCTCAAGATGGTGGGCTGTGACATTCCCATCCCAGCCCAGGCGAGGGGTTGACCGGGACCTACCAGATCTGGCATCCGGCCCTATGGTGGTGTTGATCTGAGGTCTCGGAGGCATGGGCCCATGGCTGAAGATCATGGTCGACAGGAGCGCCGGAGCAGTGTAGGGTGTCTGCCTCCGGCTAGGGGGCGCCGGATCTGGCAGTGCCGCCTGATCTAGGGGTTGCTGCACTCTGCACCTTATGGCTTTCATGCGGTGGCCCTAGTGATCTTGGTGCGAAGTCCCTGATCAGTCTTCTTTCATCTGACCATCGGTGAGTTCCGGACTTCTCCTTCGAAGGAAAACAAGGACTAGCATATATGGCGCTCTTTGGACACCTTGATTGGATAGGGGCCGGTCGTGTACACCCGCAACATCAGCATAACTAGGTTCAACGGGTTATCGCGAAGCTCTGTTTTTGTTGACACCTTGGGACATGTCTACACCAAGATTTTCAAGGGTTCAACACATGCGGAGAATGCCATGGTGTGATTGTAGGACCTGCAAGTGGCGAAGGAGGGGTCTTGGATGTGAAGAAGACTTTGCTTCATAGGCAGTTGTTCAGACTTGGCTTGCGGGATATGTTCTCGTCCAGACCATGCAAAAGCTCATGTGAGCCTCGTGGTACGTGACTTGTAGTAGTAGCCTCCGCGTGTGGGGGAGGCAGCATTGGAGGACTTCTTTGTTGGTGGTGCTCCTTTGAGTACCAAGTCGTGATTTCCAGGGTGAAAACCCAAAGTCTAGCCTTTATTGGTTGTGCGTGGCAGTGGCCTTTTTGAAGGCATTGTTTTGGGAATGCGATCTTTCTGCAGGGTGAAAACCTACGATCTTTGATCGGGCAACAACAATGCTTGTACATTGTTTCCTTTTTGGAGGCGTTGCTTTTGGAGAACCTTCTTTATAGTCCGAGTGCTGTCTTTGGTGGTGGTTAGAGCGCTGCTACTTCAGGTAATTGATCGCCGTGGTAGGGTTTTTTTTCCTCTTTTTTCTATTTTTATTTTCTTTTTTGGCTGTGTGCATCCTAGATGTTCTTAGGCATCTTGTTGGTGCAGAGGCTGGGTGTAATTGGTATCTACTTGATATTAATATATTCCCCTTTTCAAAAAAACTCGAGAGAATCCTAAAGAGTTGCGGAGCTGTGCCGGATGAGCGCTCAGATTGGATCTTAGCCGCCAGTGAGAAAACTGGTGTTCTTTTTTGAAGGATAGAGGGGGGTCGATCGATTGAGTAGCAAGAGGGGCCAGTCGCTTTTTATTCTGGAGGGAGAAAGAGAGTCCTTGTTTATGGTTGGAAACGGAGAGACGACTTGTCTTCTATTGATTCTTCTGGAAACAAAACGCATGGGAAATGGGAAACAAAGAGATGCCTCGTATTCAACCGATTGCACGTTATAAGTGGCCATGGACGGATGTCTGTAGGTAGTAGGTAGCAGAAAAGCTGATTTTTTTATGTGAGAAAAGTTGTTCGGCTTACTCTTAGAAACGGAACCACTAATGGTTGTTACTCTTCGGCTGAACATTGAGGTTGTTCGTTTCTGGTTGTGCATGCATTCAAGGAAGCTGCTGACATGGCATGTATGTTGAGTTGGAGTAGCTGCATGTTGAGATGGCACATAGATGATGTGGACAGTGTGCATGGTGAGAGAATAGAAAGTAATGGGGAGCAACTTCTTAAGAATGGTAGATAGGGAGGGGCAGACACCTCCAGATGCATCTGTCCTCTGCTTGGTGGTTGCGCCCTCCCTCTCCCTCTCTCTCTAGCTTCTCCATGGAATATTTTCCATGCTGCAAAGCTGGTCCTCCCTCCTCTTGTACTCTAGCATCGCCTAGCTCTGGGCGGCGAAGCGCTGCCAGATCACTCGTGTCGCATGCGTGCAATCCGTAGAGGGACCGTACGTTCGATTTTTGTTTGAGGGAACTGTTCGTGAGACGATTCAAGGGACTTCAAGAATGATCTTGATGAACTCTTCTTCTGCTGCAACTCGTAGTTTGTAACAATCAGATGTAACCTTGTTTGTACATATTCATAGAGATCCTAGGATCTTGATCGGTAGGCCATTTTTTTCAACTATATTTCCCAACAGAAGTATGAAGGAAATATGCCCTAGAGGCAATAATAAAGTTATTATTTTATTTCCTTATATCATGATAAATGTTTATTATTCATGCTAGAATTGTATTAACCGGAAACTTGATACATGTGTGAATACATAGACAAAACAAAGTGTCCCTAGTATGCCTCTACTAGACTAGCTCGTTAATCAAAGATGGTTAGGTTTCCTGACCATAGACATGTGTTGTCATTTGATGAACGGGATCACATCATTAGAGAATGATGTGATGGACAAGACCCACCCGTTAGCTTAGCATTATGATCGTTGAGTTTTATTGCTATTGCTTTCTTCATGACTTATACATGTTCCTCTGACTATGAGATTATGCAACTCCCGAATACCGGAGGAACACCTTGTGTGCTATCAAACGTCACAACGTAACTGGGTGATTATAAAGATGCTCTACAGGTGTCTCCGATGGTGTTTGTTGGGTTGGCATAGATCGAGATTAGGATTTGTCACTCCAAATATCGGAGAGGTATCTCTGGGCCCTCTCGGTAATGCACATCACTATAAACCTTGCAAGCAATGTGACTAATGAGTTAGTTGCGGGATGATGCATTATGGAACAAGTAAAGAGACTTGCCGGTAACGAGATTGAACTAGGTATGATGATACGATGATCGAATCTCGGGCAAGTAACATACCGATAACAAAGGGAATAACGTATGTTGTTACGCGGTTTGACCAATAAAGATCTTCGTAGAATATGTAGGAGCCAATATGAGCATCCAGGTTCCGCTATTGGTTATTGACCGGAGATGTGTCTCGGTGTCTAAATAGTTCTCGAACCCGTAGGGTCCACACGCTTAACGTTCGATGACGATTTGTATTATGAGTTTATGTGATTTGATGACGGAAGGTTGTTCGGAGTCCCGGATGAGATCGCGGACGTGACGAGGAGTCTTGAAATGGTCGAGACATAAAGATTGATATATTGGACCATGTTATTTGGACACCGGAAGTGTTCCGGATAGTTTCGGGTAAAACCGGTGTGCCGGAGGGGTTACCGGAACCCCCCGGGGGAACTAATGGGCCACCATGGGCCCTATTGGAGAGAGAGGAGGGCAGCCAGGGCAGGCCACGCGCCCCCACCCCCTTGCAGTACGAATTGGACAAGGGAAGGGGGCGGCGCCCCCCTTTCCTACTCCCTCTCCCTCTCCTTCCTTCCCCCTCTCTCCATCTTGGTGGAATCCTACTAGGACTCCAAGTCCTAGTAGGACTCCCCTCTTTGGGCGCGCCCCCTAGGGCTGGCCGGCCTCCTCCCTCCCTCCTTTATATACGTGGGGAGGGGGGCACCCTAGAACACACAAGTTGATCTTATAGCCGTGTGCGGTGCCCCCCTCCACAGAAACACACCTCGGTCATATCGTTGTAGTGATTAGGCAAAGCCCTGCGCCGGTAACTTCATCATCACCATCACCACGCCGTCGTCCTGACGAAACTCTCCCTTTGCCTCAATTGGATCAAGAGTTTGAGGGAGGTCACCGAGCTGAACCTGTGCAGATCGCGGAGGTGCCGTGCGTTCGATACTTGGATCGGTTGGATCGCGAAGACGTTCGACTACATCAACCGCATTACTAAACGCTTCTGCTTTCGGTCTACGAGGGTACGTGGACACACTCTCCCCGCTCGTTGCTATGCTTCTCCTAGATAGATCTTGCGTGTTCGTAGGCAATTTTTTTGAAATACTACATTCCCCAACAGTGGCATCCGAGCTAGCTCTATGCGTAGATGTTATATGCACGAGTAGAACACAAAGAGTTGTGGGCGATAATAGTCATACTGCTTACCAGCATGTCATACTTTGATTCGGCGGTATTGTTGGATGAAGCGGCCCGGACCAACATTACATGACCGCGTTCATGAGACTGGTTCTACCGCCGTGCTTCGCACATAGGTGGCTAGTGGGTGTCTGTTTCTCCAACTTTAGTTGAATCGAGTGTGACAATGCCCGGTCCTTGTTGAAGGTTAAAACAGCACACTTGACGAAAAATCTTTGTGGTTTTGATGCGTAAGTAAGAACGGTTCTTGCTAAGCCCGTAGCAGCCACGTAAAACTTGCAAACAACAAAGTAGAGGACGTCTAACTTGTTTTTGCAGGGCTTGCTATGATGTGATATGGTCAAGACGTGATAATATATAAATTGTTGTATGAGATGATCATGTTTTTTAACAGTTATCGGCAACTGGCAGGAGCCATATGGTTGTCGCTTTATTGTGCTTTACTTTATCACTAAGCGGTAGCGATAGTCGTAAAAGCAATAATTGGCGAGACGACAAGGATGCTTCGATGGAGATTAAGGTGTCAAGCCGGTGACGATGGTGATCACGACGGTGCTTTGGAGATGGAGATCAAAGGCACAAGATGATGATGGCCATATCATATCACTTATTTTGATTGCATGTGATGTTTATCTTTTATGCATCTTATTTTGCTTAGTACGGTGGTAGCATTATAAGATGCTCTCTCACTAAAATTTCAAGCTATAAGTGTTCTCCCTGAGTATGCATCATTGCGACAGTTCTTCGTGCTGAGACACCACGTGATGATCGGGTGTGATAAGCTCTACGTTCACATACAACGGGTGCAAGCCAGTTTTGCACACGCAGAATACTCGGGTTAAACTTGACGAGCCTAGCAGATGCAGATATGGCCTCGGAACACGGAGACCGAAAGGTCGAGCGTGAATCATATAGTAGATATGATCAACATAGTGATGTTCACCATTTAAAACTTTTCCATCTCACGTGATGATCGGACATGGTTTAGTTGATATGGATCACGTGATCATTTAGATGACTAGAGGGATGTCTATCTAAGTGGGAGTTCTTAAGTAATATGATTAATTGAACTTTAATTTATCATGAACTTAGTCCTGATAGTATTTGTATAACTATGTTGTAGATCAATAGCTCGTGATGTAGCTCCCCGTTTATTTTTGATATGTTCCTAGAGAAAAAGTATGTTGAAAGATGATAGTAGCAATGATGCGGACTAGGTCCGTGATCTGAGGATTATCCTCATTGCTGCACAGAAGAATTATGTCCTTGATGCACCGCTAGGTGACAGACCTATTGCAGGAGTAGATGCAGACGTTATGAACATTTGGCAAGCTCGGTATGATAAGTACTTGATAGTTTAGTGCGCCATGCTTTACGGCTTAGAACCGGGACTTCAAAAACGTTTTGAACGCCACGGAGCATATAAGATGTTCCAAGAGCTGAAATTGGTATTTTAGACTCATGCCCGAGTCAAGAGGTATGAGACCTCTGACAAGTACTTTGCCTACAAGATGGAGGAGAATAGCTCAACTAGTGAGCATGTGCTCAGATTGTCTGAGTACTACAATCGCTTGAATCAAGTGGGAGTTAATCTTCCAGATAAATAAGTGATTGAAAGAGTTCTCTAGTCACTATCACCAAGTTACTGGAACTTCATGATGAACTATAATATGCAAGGGATGACGAAAACGATTCCCGAGCTCTTCGTGATGCTGAAATCGACGAAGGTAGAAATCAAGAAAAGCAAGTTGCCACTAGTTTCAAGTAGAAGGACAAGGGAAAGAAAGGGAACTTAAAGAAGAATGGCAAGCAAGTTGCCACTCCCATGAAGAAGCCCAAAGCTAGACCCAAGCCTGAAACTGAGTGCTTCTACTGCGAAGGAAATGGTCACTGGAAGCGGAACTGCCCCAAATACTTGGCGGATAAGAAGGATGGCAAAGTGAACAAAAGTATATATGATATACATGTTATTGATGTGTACTTTACTAGTGTTCATAGTAGCCCCTCGGTATTTGATACTGGTTCAGTTGCTATGATTAGTAACTCGAAACAGGAGTTACAAAATTAACAAAGACTAGTTGAGGGCAAGGTGACGATGTATGTTGGATGTGATTCCAAGGTTGATAAGATCACCATCGCACGCTCCCTTTACCTTCGGGATTAGTGTTGAACCTAAAATAAATGTTATTTGGTGTTTGCGTTGAGCATAATATGATTGGATCATGTTTATTGCAATACGGTTATTCATTTAAGTCAAAGAATAATTGTTATTCTGTTTACATGAATAAAACCTTCTGTGGTCATACACCCAAGGTGAATGGTTTATTGAATCTCGATCATAGTGATACACATATTCATAATATTGATGCCAAAAGATGCAAAGTTGATAATGATAGTGCAACATATTTGTGGCACTGCCGTTTAGGTCATATTGGTGTAAAGCGCATGAAGAAACTCCATGCTGATGGGCTTTTGGAATCACTTGTTGCTTGCGAACCCTGCCTCTTGGGAAAGATGACTAAGACTCCTTTCTCCGGAACAATGGAGCGAGCAACTGACTTATTGGAAATAATACATACTGATGTATGCGATCCGATGAGTATTAAGGCTCGTGGCGGGTATCGTTATTTTCTGACCTTCACAGATGATTTGAGCAGATATGGGTATATCTACTTGATGAAACATAAGTATGAAACATTTGAAAAGTTCAAAGAATTTCAGAGTGAAGTGGAAAATCATCGTAACAAGAAAAAATAAAGTTTCTACGATCTGATCACGGAGACGAATGTTTGAGTGACGAGTTTGGTCTTCATTTGAAACGATGTGGAATAGTTTCGCAACTCACGCCACCTGGAACACCACAGCGTAATGGTGTGTCCGAACGTCATAATCGTACTTTATTAGATATGGTGCGACCTATGATGTCTCTTACCGATTTATCACTATCGTTTTGGGACAGCTGCATTCACGTTAAATAGGGCACCATCTAAATCCGTTGAGACGACAGCATATGAACTGTGGTTTGGCAAGAAACCTAAGCTGTCGTTTCTTAAAGTTTGGGGCGGCAATGCTTATGTGAAAAAGCTTCAACCTGATAAGCTCGAACCCAAATCAGAGAAATGCGTCTTCATAGGATACCCAAAGGAGACTGTTTGGTACACCTTCTATCACAGATCTGAAAGCAAGATATTCATTGCTTAGAATGGATCCTTTCTAGAGAAGGAGTTTCTCTCGAAAGAAGTGAGTGGGAGGAAAGTAGAACTTAATGAGGTAACTGTACCTTCTCCCGAGTTGGAAAGTAGTTCATCACAAAAATCAGTTCTGGTGATGCCTACACCAATTAGTGAGGAAGCTAATGATGATGATCATGAAACTTCAGATCAAGTTACTACCGAACCTCATAGGACAACCAGAGTAAGGTCCGCACCAGAGTGGTACGACAATCCTGTTCTGGAGGTCATGTTACTTGACCATGACAAATCTACGAACTACGAGGAAGCGATGATGAGCCCAGATTCCGCAAAATGGCTTGAGGCCATGAAATCTGAGATAGGATCCATGTATGAGAACAAAGTATGGACTTTGTTGCCTTGCCCGATGATCGGCAAGCCATAGAGAATAAAATGGATCTTCAAGAGGAATACGAACACTGATAGTAGTGTTACTATCTACAAAGCTCGAATTGTCGCAAAAATGTTTTCGACAAGTTCAAGGTGTTGACTACAATGAGATTTTCTCACTTGTATCGATGCTTAAAAATCTGTCTGAATCATGTTAGCAATTGCCGCATTTTATGAAATTTGGCAAATAGATGTCAAACCCGCATTCCTTAATGGATTTCTTAAAGAAGAGTTGTATATGATGCAACCAGAAGGTTTTGTTGATCCTAAAGGTGCTAACAAAGTGTGCAAAGCTCCAGCGATTCATCTATGGACAGGTGCAAGCATCTCGGAGTTGGAATATACGCTTTCATGAGTTGATCAAAGCATATAGTTTTATACAGACTTGCGGTGAAGCCTGTATTTACAAGAAAGTGAGTGGGAGCACTACAACCTTTCTGATAAGTATATGTGAGTGACATATTGTTGATCGGAAATAATGTAGAATTTTCTGGAAAGCATAAAAGAGTGTTTGAAAGGAGTTTTTCAAAGAAAGACCTCGGTGAAGCTGCTTACATATTGGGCACCAAGATCTATAAAGATAGAACAAGACACTTGATAAGACTTTCGATGAGTACATACCTTGATAAGATTTTGAAGGAGTTCAAAAATGGATCAGTCAAAGAAGGAGTTCTTGCCTGAGTTGTAAGGTGTGAAGTTGAGTAAGACTCAAAACCAACCATGGCATAAAATAGAAAGAGAATGGAAATTCATTCCCTATGCCTCAGTCATTGGTTCTATGAAGTATGCTATGCTGTGTACCAGACCTATTGTGAACCTCACCATGAGTTTGGCAAGAGGGTACAATAGTGCTCTAGGAGTGGATCACTGGACAGCGGTCAAAAATTATCCTTAGTGGAATAAGGGAATATTTCTCGGTTATGGAGGTGATAAAGAGTTCGTCGTAAAAAGTTACGTTGATGCACGCTTTGACACCAATCTGGATGACTCCGAGTCTCAATCTGGATACATATTGAAAGTGGGAGCATGTAGCTAGAGTAGCTCCGTGCAGAGTATTGTAGACATAGAAATTTGCAAAATACATACGGATCTGAATGTGGCAAACCCATTGACTAAACCCTCTCACAAGCAAAACATGATCACACCTTAGTACTCTTTGGGTGTTAATCACATGGCGATGTGAACTAGATTATTGACTCTAGTAAACCCTTGGGGTTTTGGTCGCATGGCGATGTGAACTATAGAGTGTTAAATCACATGACGATGTGAACTATTGGTGTTAAATCACATGGCGATATGAACTAGATTATTGACTCTAGTGCAAGTGGGAGACTAAAGGAAATATGCCCTAGAGGCAATAATAAAGTTATTATTTTATTTCCTTATATCATGATAAATGTTTATTATTCACGCTAGAATTGTATTAACCGGAAAGTTGATACATGTGTGAATACATAGACAAAACAAAGTATCCCTAGTATGCCTCTACTAGACTAGCTCATTAATCAAAGATGGTTAAGTTTCCTGACCATAGACATGTGTTGTCATTTGATGAACGGGATCACATCATTAGAGAATGATGTGATGGACAAGACCCACCCGTTAGCTTAGCATTATGATTGTTGAGTTTTATTGCTATTGCTTTCTTCATGAGTTATACATGTTCCTCTGACTATGAGATTATGCAACTCCCGAATACCGGAGGAACACCTTGTGTGCTATCAAACATCACAACGTAACTGGGTGATTATAAAGATGCTCTACAGGTGTTTTTGAAGGTATTTGTTGGGTTGGCATAGATCGAGATTAGGATTTGTCACTCCAAATATCGGAGAGGTATCTCTGGGCCCTCTCGGTAATGCACATCACTACTGTAGGATGCTGCTAATGCGACACTACAATCAGAGACCCTTCGAGAAACTGTGTGCGATGCCATAATCGTAAACGATGCTGTATGAAAACCGTCAGAAATGTATAAAACGTTTGCGATGACGGATGCATCAAACACGGTTCAGGTTTTAGTTGCGTCTGCGATGAAGGGCATACGGTTCAGTGTAATTAACTATTTGTGATGAGGAGGAACAAAAGAAATGGGCAGCCAGATGAAGGCGTGTGTGATACACAACATACGGTTCACTCGGATGAACTGTTTGTGATTAGGCAACACAAAAGAAATGGGCAGCCAAATGAAGGTGTGTGCGATATACAGCATACGGTTCACTCGGATGAACTGTTTGTGATTAGGCAACACAAAAGAAACGGTCAGCCAGATCAAGGTGTGTGGGATATACGACATGCGGTTCACTCGGATGAACTGTTTGCATTGACACAAGAGTACAAAAATGGTTCAGCTTAACAAGACGTGTGTACCCTAAAAAAAACAAGACGTGTGTGTTGTGCGATGGGATTGCATGTGGTTCACTCGGCCCTTGTCATCAGTGTGTGACCTCTGTGGCAACCGTTCGCTCCCCAGGCGCCTCTTCGTGTACCGTGGCAACCGTCCACCGACTCTTCGCCTTTCCCTCTTGATTTGGAACTACTGTCGCACGCTAGCTCTTCCTCCCTCCGCCATTTGCCTTCACCCTTCCTTCTGCCATTGTTTGATCGTCTTCTCCATGGAGGGAACAAGCCGGAAACGACCCCGTTATTCTTGCCCCGATCTGAATGATGACGTGGTGGAGGAACTCATTGATCGGTGCAACGTCATCACCTTGGCTAGCATGGCAGGTTCGTTCAAGACCATTCTCGACTCAACTAATAACATCATTACAAGGAACCCAAGGGTTCAGGAGCAATTTGATCTCCCCTATCTTCTTCGCCGTGACCCTGCTGACTGGCGCGGGGACGAGGGAAGCCTCGCCTTGTGTAAGTTGATGCCGCTTGATAATGATACGTATAATGTTAAGATGCTATCGCTTGAGGGCAAGGCTTGGGCAGGAGCAAATGGAGATTGGGTTGTTTATATTGGGTACAACTGCGAGTGGGAACTTGTGAATGTGTACACTCGTCACCGGGTTCCCCTTCGAAAAATCTCAGACGACTGCCCAGAGGTTGAGTACACCGGTATTCTACATGAGTTCAGATATGATCATGCTGACTGTCGTCTACGGAAGATAGCAATTTGTCGAGTTCCCAACCGCTCTTGGGGTTATAGGAATGCTTATGTTGTCGCTATCTTCGACAAGCTTGTTGCTGTACTTCATGGTTCGACTCGATGGATATTGCTAAAAAGTCAGTTTCTATACACGGATGAGTACTGTGATGCAATTCAACACGAGGGTCTTGTGTTTGCTGCCACCACTCGTGGCACTGTTTTTGCATGGAATCCTCATGATTTTGGTACGTTTGTCTTCCACCGTAATTATAATTGTTTCATCCACATGCATGCGGGTTAGCTAGTTTCCCTTTACTAATTAACCTTGTGTTTCCAAGGTCCTGTGAACATTCCACCACCTATACTTGAAAATTTTATTCATGAGCATGAGGACGAGCAGGACCCATATACTCAGGGGCGCCTGGCAACTTATTCCGATGGATAACCTCTTCTTGTCTGTATGCGGGGCACTGCTGATGTTACTAAGGAAGAAGGTGTTGTCTCGTATGGTCGCACTCTCCGGACCTATTCCAACATCCGTTGCAGGGTATTCGGGATGGATACTAGTGTACTAGCGCCAACATCTTCTCCCTGGTTCAGTATTGGAAGTCTTGGAGGAAACTCGCTCTTCCATGGACAAAACTATCCAATGATGGTGGAAGGCGATCCAGCTGCTGTTGACACAACATTACTACCATTTATGAGAAGCAACTGTATCTATACCTCAGACATTACTATGCTTCCCAACTGTCCCAGTATGGGTATTGAAATAGGCCGCTTCAGCCTGGATGATCAGTCCTGCGTTGGTCTCAAGATTGACAATAGCTGGCCCTTCCCAGAGAATCACTTCTGGTTCAAAGCAAGCGTTTCCAACGCTGATGAGTGGTTGAGCTGAAGTTCATTTCATCGCTTTGTTATTTGTTGTGTGAGAAAAACTTTACTAGAATGTTTTGTTGGAAATGATCTATAATCCAACGTGTATCCTCGTTGTCGTTGTGGGTTGATGACTTGTTGTATGTAATCAATGGTACATTTGCATATGCGTCCATGAACTCACGCCTGCTAGCGGTGTCCATATGAACAGTACTAGTGATTTTAGTTGCAAAAATTAGATAGTGCTAGTGATTTGTAGCTGCATATTTTGACAAATCGCAGTGTTATAAGGTTGACAAATGGCAATGTTACTAGATAAACATTCGTGATGAGTGTTTTATATTTAAAAACCGTTGACGTTTTTTTCGAAAGGAAATCGTTTGATAAGTCTGTACATTAAGAGAGAAAAACGCAAGTTCGTTCAAACCATATCTTTCATTCAGTCACACTGCAAATTTATATTCATATGATCGAGAATTCGAGATACAGTATTAAACCCCAAAAAAACTATTTGCGGCGGCGGCGGAGGCGGCGTGCCGCGCCGTCGTTGTCGTTGTCGTCCTCTGGGACGCCGTTGTTGAAGTCTTCAAGGCAACACAAAATGTTCTTCACTTGTAAATCAAACATCATGTCGTCGCGCGATCGACGGGCGGGGCGCGGGAGGATGGCAACTGGCACCACTGAGAGGTAGCGGTCGACGACAGCGTCCCATGCTGCTGAGGGGGGGCGCACGGGCACGGGCGCGGCGGGTGCCGCCAAACGCACGGGTACCGGCACCGCGGTGGGTGGAGGGGCGCGCACGGGTGCGGCGGGTGCAGCCAAACGCACGGGGGCTGGCGACACGGTGGGTGGAGGTGCGCGCACGGGCACGGGCGCTAGCGCTGGCATGTACACGAGCTCGCGCGGGTCCGCGGAGACCTCGCTGACGCCCACGGCTTCCAGCTCTGCGATAGTGCTCGGCGACCATCCCGTCAATGCTACGGGGATGGTCGCTGGCGTGGGCGCATGGATGGGAGCTGGGACGGGAGCGGGGGCAGCAACCACCGCGGCCAGCTCGTTCTGGGCCATGTCCATGAGGCCCCATTCCTCCTTATTTTCTATCTCCTCCGGCTCGGAGTCGACTTCACCAAACTTGAAGACTAGTGGCACATGATCATTCTGCGCCATGGTGGTGGAGGTCTGCGGGGGGAGGGGGGAGGGGAATGGGAGGCGAACAGTAAGGCCGCCCGTATTAAACAGCGGCTCGGGCGCCATTAATGGAGAGGAAGGCGGGCGGCCATGGAAGTCAAAGGGCTCGCTTCCCAGTGAGCCTGCGCAGCGTAAAGCTTGCACGCTTCCTAGTGAGCCTGCGCATTGGAGGACAATTTGCACACTTCTCGGTCAGCCTGCGCACCGGACTGTGCTCGCACGCCTCCAGTTCAGTCAAGGTCAAGCAGCTGTCCGCACGACACCTCCTACAACCATTAAAACCAAGACACGTGGCGTCACGTGAATGGTTAACAGAACGCACACGTTTTGAATTATACAAACGTTTGAGATATTAAGTGGCAGCTATTTTTTCAAAATGCCTTTGTTGGCTGTCATTATTCGAGTGCGCCTTCTCTCAAAATGGACACGAAAAATACCACATCATGTCGGGCGCCATTCCATGATAGCATGCCAAGTTTCATGAATTTCAGACGAGTTTTGGATTTACTAGAATTTAAAAACCAGGCATCTCAATGTTTTGTCGGCAATCAACGGCGCCCTGGTGTTTGAAATTCATTCCCATTTATTGCATGGGACCTAAGCATGCACCCAAGGACACAGATTTGATTCTTCAACCAATTTATATGCACTGGAGCATGTGCATGTAGTTCAAATTTGAATTATGCACATAAATGCATTGAAAACTCAGTTAATGCATAAAATGTCCAAAAGAACCCCGAAAAATCACAAAAATCAGGGTCTTCTGCTCAAATTCCTTGATAAATTCTACAACAGGGCTGATCTGCCATGGGTGAGACTCATATGGGACTCTTACTACGTGAACTCTGTTCCTCACGCGTCTCCGATTTGTGGTTCTTTTTGGTGGAAACAAATTTGCAAGTTAATGCCAAATTGAGAGGCATATCTTCTCCGTTGGTTGGTGATGGTAAGAATATTGCCATGTGGCATGACAAATGGCATGAGGTTTCTTTGGCAGATCATTTTGCATGTCTCTTCTCTTTTGTCATTAATGAGGACTGCTCGGTGGCAGAGTTCTATGCAGCTAATGATTGGTCCGACATGTTCCACATTTCCCTCTCGCCAGAAGCGTTCGAGGAACTTCAATCAGTGCTTACATTTAAGTCGGAAAGCCTAAATCACTCGGATGCAGTGGATTCTTGGACCTATGTCTGGGGGCAAGCGTATTTTCCCAAAAATTTCTATGAGCACTGCCATAAAGACATTGTGGCGCCGCCTCCATTTGCTTGGATATGGAAGTCAAAACTACACATGAAACTTAAGGTTTTTATGTGGTTTTTGCTGGCAGACAGATTGAATACTAGGAATATGCTCAGAAGGCGACACTTTAACATCAATGATGGGTTCAACTGCGTCCTTTGTAGCTCCGGGGTGGAAGAATCTATTGAGCACTTAATTTTCATGTGTCCCTTCAGCTCTTCTTGCTAGTTGAAGTGGGGATCGCTTGGAACATGAACCACTCCAGAATAGAAGCCATCCAAGCTGCCAAACGATCTTTTAACGGGGAACTTTTCTTTGAATTGGTGGGGATTGTGGCCTGGAATATCTGGAAGGAAAGGAACAACTTTATTTTCAGGCATATACCACCATCTTTGGCAGCTTGGAGAGAGAGAACCAAGGCAGATCTCCTTTGGCTCAATTTTAGAGTGGACAAAGCTCACTGGGACTACATAACTTTATTTGCCCTATCTTTGTAACTGAATCCCCTCCACTGATCTTTTCAGTCACCCCACTCTTTTGAACTAGCTTCCCTTAGTTGACACTAGCCCTTTCCTCCTTGAGGGCTCTCCCTTAAGAGCATGTACATACTATGTAACTATGTTTTGATTTAATGCAACACAGTAGGAGCCTCCCTGGTGTTTTCAAGGTAAAAAAAATCACAAAATTGACACAACACTCCTGTTTTTCTATGTTCACACGAGAATTTTTTTTGGAAGCAATAAGAGGCAGTGGATATCGTTTCGTCCCCAAAGGTGGGACGTTCCCTACAGAAACCATGATGCTTATTGTGAGAAGCTCTGGTTTGTGAGAAGCATATACGCAAACCTGCCCCAAACGGGACAAAAAATTTACCACGGCATGTTGATGCCGCTCCATGAAAGCATGCCAAGTTTCATGAATTTCAACGAGTTTTGGATTTACTAGAATTTAAAAACGAGGCACCTCAATATTTTGTCGGCAATCAACGGTGCCCTGGTGTTTGAAATTCATTCCCATTTCTTGCATGGGACCTAAGCATGCACCCAAGGACACATATTTGATTTTTCAACCAATTTATATCCACTGGAGCATGTGCATGTAGTTCAGATTTGAATTATGCACATAAATGCATTCAAAACTCAGTTAATGCATAAAAATGTCCAAACGAACCCCGAAAAATCCCAAAAATTGACACAACACTCCTTATGTTCTATGTTGACACGAGAAATTTTTTGAAATCAATAAGAGGCAATGGATATCTTTTCGTCCCCAAAGGTGGGACGTTCCCTACCGAAACCATCATGCTTGTTGTGAGAAGCTCTGGTTTGTGAGAAGCATATACCCGAACCTGCCCCAAATGGGACAATTTTTTTAACACGCCATGTTGATGCCGCTCCATGATAGCATGCCAAGTTTCATGAATTTCAAACGAGTTTTGGGTTTACTAGAATTTAAAAAACAGGCATCTCAATGTTTTGCCGGCAATCAACAGTGCCCTGGTGTTTGAATTTCATTCCCATCTCTTGCATGGGACCTAGAAATTCACCCAAGGACACATATTAGATTTTTCAACCAACCTTAGTGCATTGGAGCATGTGCTTGTTGTTCAAATTTGAATTATGCACATAAAATGCCTAGAAAACCCATTTAATGCATAAAAATGTCCAAACGAACCCTGAAAAATCACAAAAATTGACATAACACTCCTGTTGTTCTATGTTGACACTAGAAAATATTTGAAAGCAATAAGAGGCAATGGATATCATTTCATCCCCAAAGGTGGGACGTTCCCTATCGAAACCATCATGCTTGTTGTGAGAAGCTTATACCCGAACTTGCCCCAAACGGGACAACTTTTTTTTACCATGGCATGTTGATGCCGCTCCATGATAGCATGCCAAGTTTCATGAATTTCAGACGAGTTTTTGATTTACTAGAATTTAAAAACCAGGCATCTCAATGTTTTGCCGGCAATCAACAGTGCCCTGGTGTTTGAATTTCATTCCCATCTCTTGCATGGGACCAAGAAATTCACCCAAGGACACACATGTGATTTTTCAACCAACTTTAGTGCATTGGAGCATGTGCTTGTAGTTCAAATTTGAATTATGCACATAAAATGCCTACAAAACCCAGTTAATGTATAAAAAGGCCAAACGAACCCCAAAAAATTCCAAGATTGAACACAACACTCTTGTTGTTCTATGTTGACACTAGAAAATGTTTGAAAGCAATAAGAGGCAACCGATATCGTCCCATCACCAAAGGTGGTATGTTCCCTATCGAAACCATCATGCTTGTTGTGAGAAGCTCTGGTTTGTGAGAAGCTTATACACGAACCTGCCCCAAATGGGACAAAATTTTCACCACGGCATGTTGATGCCGCTCCTTGATTGCATGCCAAGTTTCGTGAATTTCAGACGAGTTTTGGATTTACTAGAATTTAAAAACCAGGCATCTCAACGTTTTGCCGGCAATCAAGAGTGCCATGGTGTTTGAATTTCATTCCCATCTCTTGCATGGGACCTAGAAATTCACCCAAGGATACACATGTGATTTTTCAACCAACTTTGGTGCATTGGAGCATGTGCTTGTAGTTCAAATTTGAACTATGCACATAAAATGCCTAGAAAACCCAGTTAATGTACAAAAAAGGCCAAACAAGCCTCGGAAAATTCCAAGATTGAACACAACACTCCTGTTGTTCTATGTTGACTCTAGAATTATTTTGAAAGCAATAAGAGGCAACGAATACCGTCTAGTCCCCAAAGGTGGTACGTTCCCTATCGAAACCATCATGCTTGTTGTGAGAAGCTCTGATTTGTGAGAAGCTTGTACCCAAACCTGCCCCAAATGGGACAAAATTTTCACCATGGCATGTTGATGCCGCTCCATGATAGCATGCCAAGTTTCATGAATTTCAGACGAGTTTTGGATTTACTAGAATTTAAAAACCAGGCATCTCAATGTTTTGCCGGCAATAAACAGTGCCCTGGTGTTTGAAATTCATTCCCATCTCTTGCATGGGACCTGGAAATTCACCCAAGGACACACATGTGATTTTTCAACCAACTTTGGTGCATTGGAGCATGTGCTTGTAGTTCAAATTTGAATTATGCACATAAAATGGCTAGAAAACCCAGTTAATGTATAAAAAAGGCCAAACGAACCCCGAAAAATTCCAAGATTGAGCACAACACTCCTGTTGTTCTATGTTGACACTAGAAATTTTTTGAAAGCAATAAGAGGCAACGCATATCGTCTCGTCCCCAAAGGTGGTACGTTCCCTATCGAAACCATCATGCTCTTGTTGTGAGAAGCTCCGATTTGTGAGAAGCTTATACCCAAACCTGCCCCAAATGGGACAAAATTTTCACCACGGCATGTTGATGCCACTCCATGATAGCATGCCAAGTTTCATGAATTTCAGACGAGTTTTGGATTTACTAGAATTTAAAAACCAGGTATCTCGACATTTTGCCGGCAATCAATAGTGCACTGGTGTTTGAAATTCATTCCCATCTCTTGCATGGGACCTAGAGATTCACCCAAGGACACACATGTGATTTTTCAACCAACTTTACTGCATTGGAGCATGTGCTTGTAGTTCAAATTTGAATTCTGCACATAAAATGCCTAGAAAACCCAGTTAATGTATAAAAATGCCAAAGGAACCCCGAAAAATTCATTCCCATTTCTTCCATGGCACCTAAGCATGCACTGAAGGACACATATTTGATTTTTCAACCAATTTGTATGCACCGGAGCATGTGCATGTAGTTTAATTTTGAATTGTGCACCTGAAATGGCTAGAAAACCAGTTTAATGTATGAAATGTCCAAACGAACCCTGAATAATTCCAATTCTTTTACGACACACATACAGTTGCATGTTCACTGCAGATAAAAGGTCTAGCAATTCAAACACCGTCCATTGCCGTTGTGACCCCATTTTGTAATTCAAATCAAGTAGATCCCACACAGTTTATTCTCACCAACCATGTGAGATGTAGTACAAAATATCTTGGAGCACCGTCGGTGTATAGTACGCCTATGGCTTACGCGAGAAGGTGCGTCGGCTACAGTCCACATCCGACGTGTCAAGCACACTAGCTCGCTCCCCCAAAACTCCCGCCTCTGCATCCCTCTCTGCTCCAGTCCCGTGTTTCAAATTTTGAGTAGCCCTGACATTTTACTCCCGCCTCTGCATCCCTCGCAATCTAAAAAATATCTGCTCGCCCTTGATCCAAATTTTCAGTAGCCCCGCCTTGTTACTCCCGCCTAGTAAAATTTTCAGTTGCGGCAGTATTTCCTCAAACACAACCTCCGCTCACACAGACACACAAAACCTTCAAAACCATTGGTAGGTTGCCGCCATCACCGGCGCCTCCATCCTCAACCTCTGCCTGTGTGCCGGGGAGCTCGAGTAGCCAATGGCCAAAAAGAGGTTTATCGCGGCCTTTTCGCCCGACGCCGGCGAGGTGGCCACCAAGGTGTCCCCGTCGTCCTCCGCAGGCCCGATCCACCGTCGCCGGTCCCCCGATCCGCCCGCCGCCGCGCCCCTACGCCGGTTCGAGGACTTCCCCGTCCTCCCCCGGACCCGACAGCCGATGAAGTCCTACCTCGGGGTCCGGCAGCGGCGGTGGGGGACGTGGGTCGCCGAGATTACAGATCGAGAGACCCACACCAGCCGGTTGCTCGGTAGCTTCCACACGGCCGAGCTCGCGGCCATGGAGTACGACCGCTGGCAGGTCCGCTACCACGACGCGGCGGCTAGGCTCAATTTCCCCTTCAGCACACGTCCGGTCCACCTCATTCCGCTGGAGCCAGGGGTGGTGGGCTCGGCTATGGCGCGGGAGGACCGCGAGGCGTGGGAGCGTCTCGAGGCCGAGGCCGCCGACGAGGCCTACATGCAAGAGCTCCGCCGGCAGCACCCGGAGCTCGTGGAGGAGGAGCGGGCGATCTTTGCCGGCGTGGAGGGCGGCGAGGTTATCGCGCTCTCCTTCGATGATGAGGTCGAAGGCGGAGAGGACGGCGGCGCGGAGGGCGGCGAGGTTATCGCGCTCTCCTCTGATGACGAGGTCGAAGGCGGCGGCGACGGCGGCATGGAGGGCGTCGAGGTGGGCCCCTAGGATGAGGAGATCGACGTTGACGAGTGGATGAGTGCCTTCCCCAACGACCCCGACGACGGTACTGGCCCGGACCCGGCTCGCGGCACACCGTACATGACGAGGAAGGATTGGCTCGACCTCTACTTCGACCGAAAGTAGTTAAGCTTAGTTTAAATTTATGTTTTATGTTCGGTTATCCAAAACTATCTATGTTTATGTTTGAATGCATGCTACTTTTGGTTGAACCTGCTTTGAACTTGATCAAATTGAAGTTTACAACCTTAAGTTTAGGGGATCGACTAGAAAAGGCCAAAAATTGCTGGAGTATATATATATATCCACAAAGGGTTTTAGTCCTTTAACTTTTTAAGGATCTCCTAGAGATGTCCTTATGACTTGTTTATTTCAGTTCTTCACAATGTGATGCTCTATATGTGCAACTATTTGTTGTGCAGTTCAATTTCATCAATAACAGTTTCAACAATACCACTATGAATTACGATATTTGGTTGCTGTTAAGGATATTGCAATTAACATGCCTTTTCGTTTTCAATTGTTGTTTAGCAACATGCATTGTACTGAATGGCTAAATATGCAATCCCAGGCTACATAGCAACAAGGAAGAGTGTTACCATAATGTTCTGATGATGTCTAGATATACATGTAATAAAATCTTTTATAATGGGATGGATGGAATGTTGTACTACATCATTTTTCAATTGTTGTTTAGCTTCTAATATTAACTTGGTGCTTTTAGGTACATATATCATTGCCAAAGATCCACACTTCGACCCTTTCTGCGCATGGGGCAATGAGATATTCATGAACTAGCATCAAGTGAGGAAACTGATAAATATTGTTACTAAAATGGGTCAAAAGATGTCAATCGAACTATTTTTTTACACTTTATGCAAGACAACAGTGAACTGCAGGATGGTAAGTAAGAACCCTGTAGCCTTCTTTTTACTGCCCTAATGAGTTGTGTTAGACGACAATATCTGAATCTTTTTTCTTTTGCAGTGGATCCTGAAGCAGTTTACTCAAGATTACCTCTCAAACTACAGGATTGGCGGCCGGCCATCACAAGGGGTTGGACTAGAGTCCTGCATGCCTTCTGCATCCAGGAAAGCACAATAGGGCCATTCCGCTTCACCTTGTTCAACAACTGGAATGTCTGTCGCCTCTTTCTTTACCATCTGTAATAGTACAAGTATAGAACCCTGGTACATCATTCTTTATTTGGTGCTTTTGTATTTCTTAAACATATGTACATGTGAATCGAATAATGCATTGGTTGGAACCTGATGGATATGAATAAAGCTATAGCCTACTTTCAAGTTTAAATTAGGTAGAATTTTAAATAGCAGCAATTAAATTAGGGCGAAATTATGTTGTGCGGGTCATTACGGCACACACGGTTGATAAAACACAAACATTTGCGATATACACCATAATCCGAGATGGTTCACAGAGAGGAAACGTGTGCAAGCATGCACACAGTTGCCGTTCGCAAAGCGTGTGTGATGTCAGACACTATCACATACGATGCGGGAAAACTAAATGTGTGTGATTGTCTACCTATCGTACACTGTTTATAATCATGAACTGTTTGTGATGTGCCAGGCATCATAAATCTCCCGTGCCTGGAATCTGCCTAGAATCTGC
The DNA here is from genome assembly GCF_002575655.3 of Aegilops tauschii subsp. strangulata. Lineage (NCBI taxonomy): Eukaryota > Viridiplantae > Streptophyta > Magnoliopsida > Poales > Poaceae > Aegilops > Aegilops tauschii. The sequence goes on along the minus strand of NC_053035.3, from coordinate 363,452,153 downwards.
CTGGAAAGCTCCCGTGCCTAGAATCTGCCTGGTTTTAGGCAGAACCACAAAACTCCGATTGCGATGGCAATGCGAGCACAAACGAGTAGCAAGGATGAAGCATTTGGGATATTCGAGATATCGGAAACGGTTATATAGGGACAATTGTATGCATCAAGACTCCCTATCCTCGACGATTTCTGGGTCATGTGGGAAGGACCCCCCTATCGCCCACACTCACTTGGCGACGGTTCCAAATGCCATCGCGGAAAGGGGTAAAAAACCGTTTGTTTAGGACCGACGTGCACCAGTGCATCACTATAAGCCTTGCAACAAATGTGACTAATGAGTTAGTTGTGGGATGATGCATTACGGAACGAGTAAAGAGACTTGCCGGTAACAATATTGAACTAGGTATGATGATACCGACGATCGAATCTCGGGCAAGTAACATACCGATAACAAAGGGAACAACGTATATTGTTATGCGGTTTGACCGATAAAGATCTTCGTAGAATATGTAGGAGCCAATATGAGCATCCAGGTTCCGCTATTGGTTATTGACCGGAGATGTGTCTCGGTCATGTCTACATAGTTCTCGAACCCGTAGGGTCCGCACGCTTAACGTTCGATGACGATTTGTAATATGAGTTTACGTGATTTGATGACCGAAGGTTGTTCAGAGTCCCGGATGAGATCACAGACGTGATGAGGAGTCTTGAAATGGTCGAGACATAAATATTGATATATTGGACCATGTTATTCGGACACCAGAAGTGTTCCGGATAGTTTCGGGTAAAACCGGAGTGCCGGAGGGGTTATCGGAACCCCCCGGGGGAACTAATGGGCCACCATGGGCCCTATTGGAGAGAGAGGAGGGCAGCCAGGGCAGGCCACGCGCCCCCACCCCTTGCAGTCCGAATTGGACAAGGGAAGGGGGGGCGCCCCCCTTTCCTACTCCCTCTCCCTCTCCTTCCTTCCCCCTCTCTCCATCTTGGTGGAATCCTACTAGGACTTGGAGTCCTAGTAGGACTCCCCTCTTTGGGCGCGCCCCCTAGGGCCGACCGGCCTCCTCCCTCCCTCTTTTATATTCGTGGGGAGGGGGGCACCCTAGAACACACAAGTTGATCTTTTGGCCGTGTGCGGTGCCCCCCTCCACAGAAACACACCTCGATCATATCGTCATAGTGCTTAGGCGAAGCCCTGCGCCGGTAACTTCATCATCACCATCACCACGCCGTCGTGCTGACGAAACTCTCCCTCAGCCTCAACTAGATCAAGAGTTCGAGGGATGTCACCGAGCTAAACGTGTGCAGATCGCGGAGGTGTCGTGCATTTGGTACTTGGATCGGTTGGATCGCGAAGACGTTCGACTACATCAACCGCGTTACTAAACGGTTCCGCTCTCGGTCTACGAGGGTACATGGACACACTCTTCCCGCTCATTGCTATGCTTCTCCTAGATAGATCTTGCGTGATCGTAGGCAATTTTTTTGAAAGACTATGTTCCCCAACAAAGTAAGCACCGACGGTGACCCCAATTGCAACACTCCACTACAGCAAAGCGGTGGCCCTTTGCTTTGCAACGGCGGGCAGGAGTAACAACTATAGAAAATGGTGGTTCCTCCTGACGGTGCACACGAACGGGAGTAGAAGCTTGCAGTAGCAGTGGACATCAATTTGTCGGTGTTGGTCTCGATCTAAAGGAAGGTGGAAGATCATGGGAAAGGAGAGAGAGGGGATATGCAGGAGGGAAGAAAAAATGTGAGGCGAGGAAGGCGAAGATGCGGGCAGAAAATGCGTGGATGTGCGCTTGCTAAGTAGGATAAGGTGGATGGATAAGCGATGCATGGGGCTCAGCTAGGGGACGCATGTCGGTCGCTGAACGCGCCTTACGATCACGTGAGATCAGTCGGGCAAAAAGAAGCATTTTCCAAGAAAAACATTGCAAAGTATGTGAAAGTAAATCGTCAAAGTGACATGTATATATATTTGTATCTATACATATACATATAATGATATTATTAAAGGATAGGTTGTTTCTATGATTTTTTTGGTCCATCCATATATCTTAAGCTATCTATAAAGTTGAAATAAATTACCCATCATGCCACGCATAAGTAACCAAAAACTCTCCGTTAATTGTTTCTCTGGTTTTTTGTCAGACATTGAAACTACCCCTAAAGTTGAAGTAACTTAGCCACCCGCCAACCGTAAGTGAAAGAAAATCTTTATCAATTGTTTCTCTGAATTTTTCATCTGTTATCAAAACTGCCCCTGAAATTGAAGTAAAGTACCCACCTCACCACACGTAAAAGTGAGAAAAATGAGCGTTCCTCTTAATTATCTATACGTCATAGGCCCTCCCGTTTTCATCCATCATCAGAATGACCTTTTCTTTTTCTTCTCATACACACATCAAGGATGTACTAAAAAATATATACACGCATCAAGGATGAAGTCCAACATTGATCCATTGTGAACATGTTAGACCTTTTCTTTTCCTTGTCATACATGCATCGATGATGTACTCAAAAAAATTAATACACGCATCAAGCATCAGGTCGAACATCGACCCATTGTGAGCATGTTACAATGCACGCATCTTACGTCTGCATGCGCGTCGGTTGGTGCACAAATATTGGAATACGTGTATATAATTGTACTGTGAGTATTTGAAAATTGATTTGAAGACCACGATTTTACTATCCCGTTGCACGCATGGACCTTTTTGCTAGTCTCTCTATAAAAAGAGTCAAAGTGACAAATCCAACTAACCTCGCTCATCAAACCATGTCAATTCAACAACTTAGATTGTTTCAATGTCAACATGTGTGCAATTAATACCATACTATATTACCGCAAACAAATCTAATAAATTACTAAGCTCAAATTACTAAGCTCCCTAGGGATGGAAGCCCTCTCATTCAATTGAGCCTACACATTTGAAATTGGCTGACGATTTTGACTGAGTCGCTGGGTGGTGTGCGTGTGGGCCTACCCAATGAAAAGTCGGTTGAGGGGTGGCTTTTGTGTGGAGCTGGGTGTGCGAGGACGAGGGCGTGGCGGCGCCTTGCATCATCTTGCCTTGCCGCGTCAATCTCCACGGCCGTCTCTCCTTGCTTCATTGCGTCTAGGCCATCAAGGCTGGGAGCTCGCAATCCGAGGGGCGCTTCCCGGTTGGGCATTTGAGATCTTTGACCTCACTTGTTGGGGGCGACGTTCCTTCTGCCTGTTCTTAGAGCATCTCTAGCATACCCCGTATAATGCCCCGACACGCAAAATAACCGTAAAAAACGGGTCCACGTAAAAATACTGCCCGATGAGACCTCGCAAACGCGTCGGACCCGTATAAATTTTTGCAGGGCGCGGCAAAAGTTCACCCTCAGGCTTTAGATTCGCGGGGTGGGAGGCCGATCTGAGCTCGCTCGCTATCCGCAGCGAGATTTGGCGCGAGGAAAATTTCCGTGCGGCCATTCCCGATTCCCACCCCCTTCGCCGCCATTACCCCGCCTCCGCCCGCTCCGGTCCATCTTCCTCGGCCATTCTTCGCTGCCATGGAAGCCTCCCAGCCGCTCCCCGTCATCGTGGATGTCGCGCACGCGCAATCCCCTCCTGCAGATCTCATCGTCGGCCATGTCGCCCCTACCGTCGCTCAAGGCACCACTGCGCCTGCCCGCAAGCGGCAGGGCAATGTGGTTGTGCAGGGCAGAAATCCGGCTGGCCCCGCTGGGAAGGCACGCGCGCCCGGCGCCATCGTCGCTGCGCGATCTGCCCGGCCGCCGCCGGAGAAGATGAGCAAGGTTTCGAGCGTGAAGCGCAAGAAGGTTCCTACGAAAAGGGAGGCGTCTTCATCCTCTCCCTCCGTGCCAGCAAGAGCTACCCCGACGATGCCGTTCAACAGCGCTGCTTCCACCGCACGCGAGGTGTTTGATGAAATGGCCGGAAGGTATGCATCTTCGATTCCTTCTACTTGCTTCGCTTTTCTCCATTGTGGTAGCTCCTGACTTGATGTCACTAACTATAGCGGTGGTTCGAATGATGCCATTGTTGAGTTTGTCAACTTGTTGGACACCAACACCGTCAACATCGATCAAGCCCCGTTTGCTGATTTCGATTACAATGAAATGGAGGGTGGCGTGGATGATCACGGTGGTGAAGATTAAGTGGAGGAGATAGATGAGGGAGTGTATGATCAAGCACAGACAAAAAAAGGCATGAGATCGAAGAACTACACGATGTTGGAAGACCAAATCTTGATCAAGGCTTGGAGTGCGGTGTCTCTTGATGCTTGCACCGGTACATCTCAAACCGCCAAGAGGGCAAAGAATCGAAGATCAATACTTCCGCATGATTGGAAAGCATCCCAATAGAAAACCACGCACCTTTTGGTCACTCCAAGGTCGTTGGGACATGATCAAGCCGATCTATAGCCGTTGGGCTGCTTGCTTGGAACAAGTTCGCAATGAACCTCCAAGTGGAACCGTGGAATTCGACTATGTGAGTTCGTTTTCACGTCCCAAGTTGCACAAGTCATTTGTACCATTTGAAGTGATTGCATCATTTGACATTGTTTTAATTGTGTAGGAGAAAATTTTCCAACAAAGATACAAAGACATGGAAGCTTAGGGAGGCAATTTTCTTAAACTAAAGCATTGTTGGGACTTGCTCAAAGGGTGTGACAAGTGGAAGTTGATTGACAGAGAATCCCCACCGAAGAGAGGTTCACTTACGAACATGGATGAAGATGAAGATGATGATGGCCCATGAAACTTGAACAAGCCCGATGGTGAGAAGAAGACAAAGGAGAAGATCAAGAGGGAACATGAAGCATCGAGCTTGCGGGACAAGATAGATGCCATGGTGCAATCAAATGAGGTGATGTTAGCGAAGACATTGGAGACAAAGAAAGAGTTGGCCCGGAAGAAGGCACGAGAGAAGCAAGAGAAGTGGCAATTGCTCAAGGACGAGGGGTTGCGCAAGGCGGCCATTGAGGAGATGTTGTAGGGTGAAACCCTAGGTGGGATCTTTTCACACTTGGAGGGGGAAAAGAGCAAGAACACAAGAGGGGAAACACTCAAACAAACCATAATCACACATCCACTAGAGTAGCATACATGGGATCCACAAGCATACAAGATCAATCCAAGGGAAATAGCACTAGGGTAAAGTTCTTCCCACTAGGTGAGGTCTTGATGATCCTATATGGGGATCCTTCTCCAAGAGGAGGGCTTGATCTCCAAGAGGAGCTTCTCCAAGAGGAGGTCTAGATCTCCAAGAGGAGGAAGATGAGCAAAGCTCTCTCTTTGTCTATCAAATACTTCGCTATCCTTACCAAAGAGCTAGGGAAATAGTTTATATAGGCTAGAGACGAGTTGGGGAAAACATGGGGTTACATGGGTCATTTATCCCGAAAAACGTGTAGCCATGCACTACAAAAAAAAGACACATCGATGACATTTTGGGCCGAACGAATTTTTTTTCTGTCATGCTTATGACACTTCTATGACGATAATTGTGACAAAACCCGGTATCATCATAGATGTGGTGGGCTCCTACTTCTATGACAAAAAATCATGACAGAAAATGGGCTTTTCGTCCTGGGCGGGCCGGAGACGCGGCTGCATGACATTCTTTGGGCCGTCCATGACGGAAAAAAATGTGGTAGAAGCGAGGGCAAGGAAAATATCGGTGAGTTCCCGGTTACGGTGGGTGGTCGGGGCCGAGCGATGCACGGAGGTTTGCGCATTTCTCTCATACACGTACGCGCGTGTGTGCGAGGCATTGCGCTCTAACTGAACCCGAGTGAGGCGTTGGGCTCTAACTAAACCCGAGGTGATTGCACTTCAGGCTACGCGTTACTGAACCCGAGTGATCGATCGATCCCTTGCTGTTAACTGAACTCAAGTGATTCCTTCGCTACTGCTGCTAACTGAAGCCGATCGATGTTGCCTCTGGATGAATAGTGAGCGTTGTTGGGGGGGAGGGGGGGTTGGATGAACAGGACCCCTTGGTAGTAGAGGCTGTTGCCACTGGATGAACAGGACCCCGATCGAGCCGGTTGGGGGTGGATGAACAGGACCCCGTGGAGGGTGACGATGACATGTACCTAGGGTAGGGCAATATACCTGAATTAAGCACCCTACCCAAGGACACTGCCCTACAATCAGGGACGTTCAAAGGACAGCAGATTCTACCAACTGAAATCAGCACAGGACGCCCACTCGACTGAGGGTTCACTTGGATAGCCCAATTCCATTCGACCAGGATATATTCATTCGACCATACCAGAAACCACTCGAAGAACAGAAGATCTAAGGTCACTCTGAATGACAATGGTCGGGCGTTCACTCCATAGTCTTAATGATCATTTATATGCCTTCATTGCTGGCGTTACCAGTAATGTCCTATCTTTATGTACATTGAACCCTGTGTAACTGAGGGCCCGAGGGGTCTGGCAAACTCTATATAAGCCACCCCCTCCTCAGGGACAAGGGTTCGCACCCCCTGTAACTTCACGCATAATCCAATCGACCGAGCCTCCGGGCACCGAGACGTAGGGTTGTTACTTCTTCTGAGAAGGGCCTGAACTCGTAAATCTTGCGTGCGCAACTTCACCGTAGCTAGGATCTTGCCTCTCCATTCATACCCCCTATTCTATTGTCAGGTTTACACCCACGGCTGTTGGCGCCCACTATGGGGCAGGTGTCTTAGCGACTTTCCGGTGAGGTTGCGTTTTTCCGATTCCCATCATCATGGTTTCCGGCGGTGAATTGGCTGACGGCCACAAGATCTGTCTCGGCGCGCTCGTTTTCGTTGCCGACAACTCCGCCTGGCTCCAGGAGGCCCCCCTCGACATCGAGACGCTCCCCGTCCGCGGGGCAACGCACTTTCGCGCATGCGTTCACGGCGTCCTTCTGCGGCAGCCATCGACCCAGTATCGGTCGGTTCCCATGATGTCTTCGCTCCCCGCTGTTCGCCGGCGCAAGTTATCCGGTCGGTCACGGCTTCAGCGGTGGGTGAAGCACGCAGTGGCACACCAGTCGGCCACCCCCCGAGTCGCGGCAATCGAGCCCGACGAATCTCTCCACGGCCTATTCGACCTGTCGACTGGCTCCGTCGAGACCTGTTCCGAGTACGACAATAGCAACCCTGCAACGGAAGTCTTGGTGGTCGATGCGCCGCACAGCCCGCCAGGTTTCCGTCGCGGCGACGGCGGTGATGGCGGCGTCGATCCATCGCGTGTCCACGAGGGATATCATCACGAAGCTCTCACCTCACAGCAGAGAGAGGAACTTCACCGCCGCAACGTGGAGGCACTCCACACGCCCATCATCGAAGAGACCTCTAAGGCTCGGACCTTGGAGGCGGCACGCCTGGCCACTTTGGCTGAGCGCACTCGACTGGAGAACCTTCAGCATGCACTCGACGAGCGTGCTCGGCGGCAGATCCCTGAGTCTAGTCGACGACAATGACAACTGTTTCCGCCTGAACCACAGGTATACCGCACTCTGATTCAGAATCTTACAGCCGCTGCCCATATAGCAGAGTCTATTCAGCCGTCTTAGTCGGAGGCTGGAAGAGGTTTGATGCAAATCAGAGCGTTGCTGTGAGCAGCAGGAGAGCAGAACACAGCAGTATCTTAGTCACGTAATAGAGTAACATCAGATCTGTGATGGCTGACACAGTTCAGTCGGCCCACAGCCCAAGATCACCCCTGCGGCGTGAGGGGCGTGGGCATCACCAGGAGCAGTACGTGGGTTGGAACCACGAGCAGTATGATTACCGACTTGGCCGTGAAGACCGCCGTCGAGTGCCCACACCCCCACCAAGGAGTGGATCATATGTGCCCCAGCAATATGATGACAGGCACCCGCACAGTGGTGAATGAAGGGTACCGGTCGACCTAAGGGAGCCAGGTCTTGATGCGAGGTCGATCCTCGTTCAAGGTCTGGTCGACAGGAATAGAGCCCATAGAGAGGGACTTGACAGAGATCGCCCGACTGGCAGCAGAGTTCATGTTTCCGATCCAGAGTGTTTCAGCAGAGCCATCATGGCTGCAGAGATTCCTCCCAACTTCAGGTTGGCGATTGGAGTTAGCAAGTTCACTGGTGAGTCCAAGCCTGACACTTGGCTTGAGGATTACCGAGTGGCTGTACAGATCGGTGGTGGCAATGATGAGGTGGCCATGAAACACCTCCCCCTGATGCTTGAAGGATCAGCTAGAGCCTGGTCGAATCAGTTGACTCCAGGTAGTATATTCAGCTGGGAAGAGTTAGCCCGAGTGTTTGTCAGAACGTTTGAAGGTACATGCAAGCGACCTGCAGGGTTGGCAGAATTACAACATTGTGTACAAAAACCAAATGAAACTTTGAGAGATTACATCCAGAGGTGGACCACTTTACATCACACAGTGGGGAATGTGTCTCAGCATCAAGCAGTTTGCGCCTTCAAGGAGGGCATTCGATATCGTGAGCTTAACCTGAAATTCGGTCGGACAGGAGACATGACCCTGACCCGAATGATGGAAATAGCAACTCGGTACGCAAATGGTGAAGAAGAAGACCGACTCCGCAGTGGCAAGAGCAAACCAGTCGGCCAAGACACCGGAGGAGGTAATTCCAATCGGAAGCACAAACGCAAAGCTGAGCTGGCAGGACCTGGTGAAACTCCAGCCGTGATCCAAGGAAAATTTAAGGGAAAACCTAAGGGGCCCTGGACCCCCAAGAAGGTGAAAGATCAAGCAGGGAATGATGTGTTGGATTTGCCATGTCACATTCACACCAAGAAAGACGAAGAGGGGAATCTGATTTATCCCAAGCATACCACTCGACAGTGTTGACTCCTTATCCAACAATTCCGAGAGAAACAACCCAGTGAGAAAGAAAAGGAGTCTGATAAGGATGAAGATAAAGAGGAGGATGCTAGTTTCCCCAATGTCAATTCCACCTTGGTGATTTTTGCTGACATTGAGAGCAAAAGTTGACTGAAAGTCGTAAACAGAGAAGTAAACATGGTTGCCCCGGCAATGACGACATATTTGAAGTGGTCGCAAACTGCAATCACATTTGACCAGTCCGATCACCCAGCACGCGTTGTCACTCCAGGGCGGCAAGCGTTGGTAGTCGACCCAGTTGTTGGAGGCACTCGACTGATGATACGTCTCCAACGTATCTATAATTTATGAAGTACTCATGCTATTATATTATCTGTTTTGGATGTTTATGGGCTTTATTAAACACTTTTATATTATTTTTGGGATTAACCTATTAACCGGAGGCCCAGCCCAAGTTGTTGTTTTCTTGCTTATTTCAGTGTTTCGAAGAAAAGGAATATCAAACGGAGTCCAAACGGAATGAAACCTTCGGGGGAGTTATTTTTGGAATGGAAGCAATCCAGGAGACTTGGAGTAGACGTCAGGGAAGCTTTGAGGAAGCCACGAGGCAGGGAGGCGCGCCCCCACCCTCGTGGGCCCCTCATGGCTCCCTGACCGACTTCTTTCGCCTATATATATCCATATACCCTAAAAACATCGGAGAGCAGAATAGATCGGGAGTTCCGCCGCCGCAAGCCTCTGTAACCACCAAAAACCAATCCGGCACCCTGCCAGAGGGGAATCCCTCACCGGTGGCCATCTTCATCATCCCAGCGCTCTCCATTGTTGGGGAACGTAGTAATTTCAAAAAAATTCCTATGCACACACAAGATCATGGTGATGCATAGCAACGAGAGGGGAGAGTGTTGTCCACGTACCCTCGTAGACTGAAAGCGGAAGCATTATCACAACGCGGTTGATGTAGTCGTACATCTTCACGATCCAACCGATCAAGTACCGAACACACGACACCTTCGAGTTCAGCACACGTTCAGCTCGATGACGTCCCTCGAACTCCGATCCATCCGAGCTTTGAGGGAGAGTTTTGTCAGCACGACGGCGTCGTGACGATGATGATGTTCTACCGACGCAGGGCTTCGCCTAAGCACCGCTACGATATTATCGAGGTGGATTATGGTGGAGGGGGCACCGCACACGGCTAAGAGATCAAGAGATCAATTGTTGTGTCTATGGGGTGCCCCCTCCTCCGTATATAAAGGGGGGGAGGAGAGGGCCGGCCAAGGGCAGAGGCGCGCCCAAGGGGGGCAATCCTATTCCAAGTAGGTTTGGCCCCCCCCTTTCCTATTCCAACTAGGAGAAGGGGGAAGGAGGAGGTGGAGAGAAGGAAGGAGAAGGGGGGCCGCCGCCCCCTTCCCTTTCCCAATTTGGATTGGGGCAAGGGGGCCGCGCACCACCTCTTGGCCTCCCTCTCTCCTTTCCACTAAGGCCCATAAGGCCCAATAGCTTCCCGGGGGGGGGGGGGTCCGGTCACCCCGGGTACTCCGATAAATATCCGATAACCCCTGGAACCATTCCGGTGTCTGAATATAGTCGTCCAATATATCAATCTTCATGTCTCGACCATTTCGAGACTCCTCGTCATGTCCATGATCACATCCGGGACTCCGAACTATCTTCGGTACATCAAAACACATAAACTCATAATATAACCGTCATCAAACTTTAAGCGTGCGGACCCTACGGGTTCGAGAACTATGTAGACATGACCGAGACATGTCTCCGGTCAATAACCAATAGCGGAACCTGGATGCTCATATTGGCTCCCACATATTCTACGAAGATCTTTATCGGTCAAACTGCATAACAACATACGTTGTTCCCTTTGTCATCGGTATGTTACTTGCCCGAGATTCGATCGACGGTATCTCAATACCTAGTTCAATCTCGTTATCGGCAAGTCTCTTTACTCGTTCTGTAATACATTATCCTGCAACTAACTCATTAGTTGCAATGCTTGCAAGGCTTATATTGATGTGCATTACCTAGTGGGCCCAGAGATACCTCTCCGACAATCGGAGTGACAAATCCTAATCTTGAAATACGCCAACCCAACAAGTACCTTCGAAGACACCTGTAGAGCACCTTTATAATCACCCAGTTACGTTGAGACGTTTGGTAGCACACAAAGTGTTCCTCCGGTAAACGGGAGTTGCATAATCTCATAGTCACAGGAACATGTATAAGTCATGAAGAAAGCAATTGCAAAATACTAAACGATCGTGTGCTAAGCTAACGGAATGGGTCATGTCAATCACATCATTCTCCTAATGATGTGATTCCGTTAATCAAATGACAACTCATGTCAATGGCTAGGAAACATAACCATCTTTGATCAACGAGCTAGTCAAGTAGAGGCATACTAGTGACACTCTGTTTGTCTATGTATTCACACAAGTATTATGTTTCCGGTTAATACAATTCTAGCATGAATAATAAACATTTATCATGATATAAGGAAATAAATAATAACTTTATTATTGCCTCTAGGGCATATTTCCTTCAGTCTCCCACTTGCACTAGAGTCAATAATCTAGATTACACAGTAATGGTTCTAACACCCATGGAGCCTTGGTGCTGATCATGTTTTGCTCATGGAAGAGGCTTAGTCAACGGGTCTGCAACATTCAGATCCGTATGTATCTTGCAAATTTCTATATCTCCCACCTGGACTAGATCCCGGATGGAGTTGAAGCGTCTCTTGATGTGCTTGGTTCTCTTGTGAAATATGGATTCCTTTGCCAAGGCAATTGCACCAGTATTGTCACAAAAGATTTTCATTGGACCCGATGCACTAGGTATGACACCTAGATCGGATATGAACTCCTTCACCCAGACTCCTTCATTTGCTGCTTCCGAAGCAGCTATGTACTCTGCTTCACACGTACATCCCGCCACAACGCTTTGTTTAGAGCTGCACCAACTGACAGCTCTGCCGTTCACTATAAACACGTATCCGGTTTGCGATTTAGAATTGTCCGGATCAGTGTCAAAGCTTGCATCGACGTAACCAGTTACGACTAGCTCTTTGTCACCTCCATAAACGAGAAACATATCCTTAGTCCTTTTCAGCTATTTCAGGATGTTCTTGACCGCTGTCCAGTGATCCACTCCTGGATTACTTTGGTACCTCCCTGCTAAACTTATAGCAAGGCATACATCAGGTCTGGTACACAGCATTGCATACATGATAGAGCCTATGGCTGAAGTATAGGGAACATCTTTCATCTTCTCTCTATCTTCTGCAGTGTTCGGGCATTGAGTCTTACTCAACTTCACACCTTGTAACACAGGCAAGAACCCTTTATTTGCTTGATCCATTTTGAACTTCTTCAAAACTTTGTCAAGGTATGTGCTTTGTGAAAGTCCAATTAAGCGTCTTGATCTATCTCTATAGATCTTGATGCCCAATATATAAGCAGCTTCACCGAGGTCCTTCATTGAAAAACTCTTATTCAAGTATCCCTTTATGCTATCCAGAAATTTTATATCATTTCCAATCAGCAATATGTCATCCACATATAATATCAGAAATGCTACAGAGCTCCCACTCACTTTCTTGTAAATACAGGCTTCTCCAAAAGTCTGTATAAAACCAAATGCTTTGATCACACTATCAAAGCGTTTATTCCAACTCCGAGAGGCTTGCACCAGTCCATAAATGGATCGCTGGATCTTGCACACTTTGTTAGCTCCCTTTGGATCGACAAAACCTTGCGGCTGCATCATATACAACTCTTCTTCCATAAATCCATTCAGGAATGCAGTTTTGACATCCATCTGCCAAATTTCATAATCATAAAATGCGTCAATTGCTAACATGATTCGGACAGACTTAAGCATCGCTACGGGTGAGAAAGTCTCATCGTAGTCAATCCCTTGAACTTATCGAAAACCTTTCGCAACAAGTCGAGCTTTGTAGACAGTAACATTACCGTCAGCGTCAGTCTTCTTCTTGAAGATCCATTTATTCTCAATGGCTTGCCGATCATCGGGCAAGTCAACCAAAGTCCACACTTTGTTTTCATACATGGATCCCATCTTAGATTTCATGGCCTCAAGCCATTTTGCGAAATCTGGGCTCACCATCGCTTCTTCATAGTTTGTAGGTTCATCATGGTCTAGTAACATAACCTCCAGAACAGGATTACCGTACCACTCTGGTGCGGATCTTACTCTGGTTGACCTACGAGGTTCAGTAACAACTTGATCTGAAGTTTCTTGATCATCATCATTAACTTCCTCACTAATTGGTGTAGGTGTCACAGGAACCGGTTTCTGTGATGAACTACTTTCCAATAAGGGAGCAGGTACAGTTACCTCATCAAGTTCTACTTTCCTCCCACTCACTTATTTTGAGAGAAACTCCTTCTCTAGAAAGATTCCAAATTTAGCAACATAAGTCTTGCCTTCGGATCTGTGATAGAAGGTGTACCCAACAATCTCTTTTGGGTATCCTATGAAGACACATTTCTCCGATTTGGGTTCGAGCTTATCAGGTTGAAGTTTTTTCACCTAAGCATCGCAACCCCAAACTTTAAGAAACGACAACTTTGGTTTCTTGCCAAACCATAGTTCATAAGGCGTCATCTCAACGGATTTAGATGGTGCCCTATTTATCGTGAATGCAGCTGTCTCTAGAGCATAACCCCAAAACGATAGCGGTAAATCAGTAAGAGACATCATAGATCGCACCATATCTAGTAAAGTACGATTACGACGTTCAGACACACCATTTTGCTGTGGTGTTCCGGGTGGCGTGAGTTGCGAAACTATTCCGCATTGTTTCAAATGAAGACCAAACTCGTAACTCCAATATTCTCCTCCATGATCAGATCGTAGAAACTTTATTTTCTTGTTACGATGATTTTCAACTTCACTCTGAAATTCTTTGAACTTTTCAAATGTTTCAGACTTATGTTTCATTAAGTAGATATACCCATATCTGCCTAAATCATCTGTGAAGGTGAGAAAATAACGATACCCGTCGCGAGCCTCAATATTCATCGGACCACATACATCTGTATGTATGATTTCCAATAAATCTGTTGCTCGCTCCATAGTTCCGGAGAACGGCGTTTTAGTCATCTTGCCCATGAGGCATGGTTCGCAAGTACCAAGTGATTCATAATCAAGTGGTTCCAAAAGTGCATCAGTATGGAGTTTCTTCATGCGCTTTACACCAATATGACCTAAACGACAGTGCCACAAATAAGTTGCACTATCATTATCAACTCTGCATCTTTTGGTTTCAATATTATGAATATGTGTATTCCTACTATCGAGATTCAACAAAAATAGACCACTCTTCAAGGGTGCATGACCATAAAAGATATTACTCATATAAATAGAACAACCATTATTCTCTGATTTAGATGAATAACCGTCTCGCATCAAACAAGATCCAGTTATAATGTTCATGCTCAACGCTGGCACCAAATAACAATTATTCAGGTCTAAAACTAATCCCAAAGGTAGATGTAGAGGTAGCGTGCCGACTGCGATCACATCGACTTTGGAACCATTTCCCACGCGCATCGTCACCTCGTCCTTAGCCAATCTTCGCTTAATCTGTAGTCCCTGTTTCGAGTTGCAAATATTAGCAACAGAACCAGTATCAAATACCCAGGTGCTACTGCGAGCATTAGTAAGGTACACATCAATAACATGTATATCACATATACCTTTGTTCACCTTGCCATCCTTCTTATCCGCCAAATACTTGGGGCAGTTCCGCTTCCAATGACCAGTCTACTTGCAGTAGAAGCACTCAGTCTCAGGCTTAGGTCCAGACTTGGGTTTCTTCTCCTGAGCAGCAACTTGTTTGCTGTTCTTCTTGAAGTTCCCCTTCTTCTTCCCTTTGCCCTTTTTCTTGAAACTGGTGGTCTTGTTGACCATCAACACTTGATGCTCCTTCTTGATTTCTACATCCGCAGCCTTTAGCATTGCGAAGAGCTCGGGAATCGTCTTATCCATCCCTTGCATGTTATAGTTCATCACGAAGCTCTTGTAGCTTGGTGGCAGTGATTGAAGAATTCTGTCAATGATGCTATCATCCGGAAGATTAACTCCCAGTTGAATCAAGTGATTGTTATACCCAGACATTCTGAGTATATGCTCACTGACAGAACTATTCTCCTCCATCTTACAGCTGTAGAACTTATTGGAGACTTCATATCTCTCAATCCGGGCATTTGCTTGAAATATTAACTTCAACTCCTGAAACATCTCATATGCTCCATGACGTTCAAAACGTCGTTGAAGTCCCGGTTCTAAGCCGTAAAGCATGGCACACTGAACTATCGAGTAGTCATCAGCTTTGCTCTGCCAGACGTTCATAACATCTGGTGTTGCTCCTGCAGCAGGTTTGGCACCTAGCGGTGCTTCCAGGACGTAATTCTTCTGTGCAGCAATGAGGATAATCCTCAAGTTACGGACCCAGTCCGTGTAATAGCTACCATCATGTTTCAACTTTGCTTTCTCAAGGAATGCATTAAAATTCAACGGAACAACAGCACGGGCCATCTATCTACAACAACATAGACAAGCAAGATACTATCAGGTACTAAGTTCATGATAAATTTAAGTTCAATTAATCATATTACTTAAGAACTCCCACTTAGATAGACATCCCTCTAATCCTCTAAGTGATCACGTGATCCATATCAACTAAACCATGTCCGATCATCACGTGAGATGGAGTAGTTTCAATGGTGAACATCACTATGTTGATCATCACTATGTTGCACCCGTTGTATTTGAACGTAGAGCCTATCACACCCGATCATCACGTGGTGTCTCAGCACGAAGAACTTTCGCAACGGTGCATACTCAGGGAGAACACTTATACCATGATAATTTAGTGAGAGATCATCTTATAATGCTGCCGTCAATCAAAGCAAGATAAGATGCATAAAAGATAAACATCACATGCAATCAATATAAGTGATATGATATGGCCATCATCATCGTTTGCTTGTGATCTCCATCTCCGAAGCACCGTCATGATCACCATCGTCACCGGCGCGACACCTCGATCTCCATCGTAGCATCGTTGTCGTCTCGCCAACTTATGCTTCTGCGACTATCGCTACCGCTTAGTGATAAAGTAAAGCATTACAGGGCATTTGCATTGCATACAATAAAGCGACAACCATATGGCTCCTGCCAGTTGCCGATAACTCGGTTACAAAACATGATCATCTCATACAATAAAATATAGCATCATGCCTTGACCATATCACATCACAACATGCCCTGCAAAAACAAGTTAGACGTCTTCTACTTTATTGTTGCAAGTTTACGTGGCTGCTATGGGCTGAGCAAGAACCGTTCTTACCTACGCATCAAAACCACAACGATAGTTTGTCAAGTTGGTGTTGTTTTAGCCTTCTCAAGGACCGGGCGTAGCCACACTCGGTTCAACTAAATTTGGAGAAACTGACACCCGCCAGCCACCTGTGTGCAAAGCACGCTGGTAGAACCAGTCTCGCGTAAGCGTACGTGTAATGTCGGTCCGGGCCGCTTCATCCAACAATACCGCCGAACCAAAGTATGACATGCTGGTAAGCAGTATGACTTATATCGCCCACAACTCACTTGTCTTCTACTCGTGCATATAACATCTACGCATAAAACCAGGCTCGGATGCCACTGTTGGGGAACGTAGTAATTTCAAAAAAATTCCTACGCACACACAAGATCATGGTGATGCATAGCAACGAGAGGGGAGAGTGTTGTCCATGTACCCTCATAGACTGAAAGCGGAAGCGTTAGCACAACGCGGTTGATGTAGTCGTATGTCTTCACGATCCGACCGATCAAGTACCGAACACACGGCACCTCCGAGTTCAGCACACGTTCAGCTCGATGACGTCCCTCGAACTCCGATCCACCCGAGCTTTGAGGGAGAGTTTCGTCAGCACGATGGCGTGGTGACGATGATGATGTTCTACCGACGCAGGGCTTCGCCTAACACCGCTACGATATTATCGAGGTGGATTATGGTGGAGGGGGCACCGCACACGGCTAAGAGATCAAGAGATCAATTGTTGTGTCTATGGGGTGCCCCCCTCCTCCGTATATAAAGGGGGGGAGGAGGAGAGGGCCGGCCAAGGGGAGAGGCGCGCCCAAGTGGGGGCAATCCTACTCCAAGTAGGTTTGGCCCCCCCTTTCCTATTCCAACTAGGAGAAGGGGGAAGGAGGAGGTGGAGAGAAGGAAGGAGAAGGGGGGCCGCCGCCCCCTTTCCTTTCCCAATTCGGATTGGGGCAAGGGGGGCCGCGCGCCACCTCTTGGCCTCCCTCTCTCCTTTCCACTAAGGCCCGTAAGGCCCAATAGCTTCCCGAGGGGAGGTTCCGGTAACCCCCGGTACTCCGATAAATATCCGATAACCCCTGGAACCATTCCGGTGTCCGAATATAGTCGTCCAATATATCAATCTTCATGTATCGACCATTTCGAGACTCCTCGTCATGTCCGCAATTACATCCGGGACTCCGAACTATCTTCGGTATATCAAAACACGTAAACTCATAATATAACTGTCATCAAACTTTAAGCGTGCGGACCCTACGGGTTCGAGAACTATGTAGACATGACTGAGACATGTCTCCGGTCAATAACCAATAGCGGAACCTGGATGCTCATATTGGCTCCCACATATTCTACGAAGATCTTTATCGGTGAAACCGCATAACAACATACGTTGTTCCCTTTGTCATCGGTATGTTACTTGCCCGAGATTCGATCGATGGTATCTCAATACCTAGTTCAATCTCGTTATCGGCAAGTCTCTTTACTCGTTCTGTAATACATCATCCCGCAACTAACTCATTAGTTGCAATGCTTGCAAGGCTTATAGTGATGTGCATTACCGAGTGGGCCCAGAGATACCTCTCCAACAATCGGAGTGACAAATCCTAATCTCAAAATACGCCAACCCAACAAGTACCTTGGGAGACACATGTAGAGCACCTTTATAATCACCCAGTTACGGTGTGACGTTTGGTAGCACACAAAGTGTTCCTCCGGTAAACGGGAGTTACATCATCTCATAGTCATAGGAACATGTATAAGTCATGTAGAAAGCAATAGCAAAATACTAAACGATCGTGTGCTAAGATAACAGAATGGGTCATGTCAATCACATCATTCTACTAATGATGTGATCCCGTTAATCAAATGACAACTCATGTCAATGGCTAGGAAACATAACCATCTTTGATCAACGAGCTAGTCAAGTAGAGGTATACTAGTGACACTCCGTTTGTCTATGTATTCACACAAGTATTATGTTTCCGGTTAATACAATTCTAGCATGAATAATAAACATTTATCATGATATAAGGAAATAAATAATAACTTTATTATTGCCTCTAGGGCATATTTCCTTCATCCATGGCGAGGAGGAAGTAGTTCACCCTCGGGGCTGAGGGTATGTACCAGTAGCTATGTGTTTGATCTCTCTCTCTCTCTCATGTTCTTGAGGTGATACGATCTTGATGTATCGCGAGCTTTGCTATTATAGTTGGATCTTATGATGTTTCTGCCCCTCTACTCTCTTGTAATGGATTGAGTTTTCCCTTTGAAGTGATCATATCGGATTGAGTCTTTAAGGATTTGAGAACACTTTATGTATGTCTTGCATGTGCTTATCTGTGGTGACAATGGGATATCACGTGATCCACTTGATGTATGTTTTGGTGATCAACTTGCGAGTTCCGTGAACTTATGCATAGGGGTTGGCACACGTTTTCGTCTAGACTCTCCGGTAGAAACTTTGGGGCACTCTTTGAAGTTCTTTGTCTTGGTTGAATAGATGAATCTGAGATTGTGTGATGCATATCGTATAATCATACCCACGGATACTTGAGGTGACATATGAGTATCTAGGTGACATTAGGGTTTGGTTGATATGTGTCTTAAGGTGTTATTCTAGTACGAACTCTTGAATAGATCGATCCGAAAGAATAACTTTGAGGTGGTTTTGTACCCTACAATAATCTCTTCGTTTGCTCTCTGCTATTAGTGACTTTGGAGTGACTCTTTGTTGCATGTTGAGGGATAGTTACATGATCTAATTATGTTATTATTGTTGAGAGAACTTGCACTAGTGAAAGTATGAACCCTAGGCCTTGTTTCCTAGCATTGCAATACCGTTTACGCTCACTTTTATCGCTTGCTACCTTGCTGTTTTTATATTTTCAGATTACAAAAACCTATATCTACCATCCATATTGCACTTGTATCACCATCTCTTTTACGAACTAGTGCACCTATACAAATTACCATTGTATTGGGTGCGTTGGGGACACTAGAGACTCTTTGTTATTTGGTTGCAGGGTTGTTTGAGAGAGACCATCTTCATCCTACGCCTCCCACTGATTGATAAACCTTAGGTCATCCACTTGAGGGAAATTTGCTACTGTCCTACAAACCTCTGCACTTGGAGGCCCAACAACGTCTACAAGAAGAAGGTTGTGTAGTAGACATCAACTGACCAAAGTGTTGATAGATGGTGGCAGTGGTCTGAATATTCTTTACGCTGAAACCCTGAAGGGGATGGGTATTCCGATGTCCAAGCTTAGTGAGAGCAACATGAGTTTCCATGGTGTTATCCCTGGAAAGAAAGCTGAATCACTTGGCTAGATCACTCTTGACGTGGTTTTCGGTGATTCGAAGAATTACCGTAAGGAAAAGTTGACATTTGAAGTGGTGGATTTTCAAAGTGCTTATCATGCTATTCTGGGCAGACCTGCATATGCTTATTTCATGGCTCGACTATGCTACGTGTATCTTAAGTTGAAGATGCCTGGCCCCAGAGGTGTGATCACAGTCACTGGTAATCGGCAGAAAGCAGAAGAGTGCCTCCAAAAGGGCTCGAAAATTGGTGATGAACAAATGGCAGTAGTTGAAATGCAGGAATACCAGAAGAATGCATATCTGAGTGATTTGTTGCGAGCCAAGAAGCCTGCCTCAGATTCTGCGTTATAGTCGTCCGGTGAAACAAAGTCAGTTCATATTCACCCGCAATGCTGCTCCGACTCATATCTCAACAACACTCGACAGCAAAATAGGAAGAAGCGCTCATCCAGTTCCTCCGTGAGAACTGGGACATCTTTGCATGGAAACCTTCTGACATGCCAGGTGTACCCAGGGGACTGGCTGAGCACCGTTTGCGAGTCGACCCAAAGGTAAAACCAGTCAAAGAGCATCTCCGACGGTCCACCGTACAGAAGAGAAAAGCAATTGGCGAGGAAGTGGCTCGGCTTCTGGCAGCTGGGTTCATCCGAGAGATTTACCACTCCGTGTGGCTTGGCAATGTCGTCATGGTTCCTAACAAAGATGATTCACTCTGTATGTGTATCGACTTCAAGCATATCAATCAGGCCTGCCCGAAGGATCACTTCCCTCTTCCTCGCGTCGATCAGATAGTCGACTCGACTGTGGGATGTGAGCGGTTGTCTTTCCTGGATGCATTTGGGTACCATCAGATCCGACTGTATGGACCCGATGAAATAAAATCAGCTTTTATCACCCCATTCAGGTGCTTTTGCTATATCACCATTCCCTTTGGTCTCAAGAATGCTGGTGCCACATTCATGCGCATGATACAGAAGTGCCTGCTCACTCAAATAAGTCAGAATGTGGAAGCATACATGGATGACATCGTGGTTAAGTCACGTAAAGGTTCCGACCTGCTGACTGACCTTGATGAAACCTTTGCCAATCTGAGGAGATATGATATCAACCTCAATCCGTCGAAGTGTACATTTGGAGTTCCAGGTGGCAAGTTACTCGGTTTCCTCGTTTCCAAACGTGGGATCGATGCAAACCCAGAGAAAGTTGGTGCAATACTCCGAATGAAACACCCTGTGCGTGTACACGACATTTAGAAGCTTACTGGTTGTTTGGCCGCTTTGAGTCGATTCATCTCTCGTGTCAGTGAAAAGGCATCGCCTCTTTACCGCCTGATGAAGAAATCTGATAAGTTCGAGTGGACTCCTGAAGCTGACGTAGCGTTTGCAGAGCTCAAAACCCTGCTTTCCACCCAGCCGGTGCTCGCTGCTCCAATCAGCAAAGAGCCTTTACTGCTTTATATTGCAGCCACTAGACAAGTCGTCAGTGCAGTACTCACGGTCTAGCGGGAAGAAGAAGGCAAGGCCTACAAGGTTCAACGCCCAGTGTATTATATTTCTGAAGTTTTAACCCCATCCAAGCAGAGGTATCCACATTATCAGAAGCTTGTCTACGGGATTTACTTGACCACAAAGAAAGTTGCGCACTACTTCTCAGATCATTCCATTACAGTCGTCAGCGATGCTCCATTGTCAGAAATTTTGAACAACAGAGATGCAACTGGTCGAGTGGCCAAATGGGCGATTGAACTCCTTTCGTTGGATATTAAGTTCGAGGCAAAGAAAGCAATCAAATCCCAAGCAATAGCAGATTTTCTCGTCGAGTGGATTGAACAGCAGCTGCCGACTCAGATTCAGTCGGAACATTGGACTATGTTCTTTGACGGGTCCAAGATGTTGAATGGTTCAGGTGTTGGGGTAGTCCTGGTGTCTCCTTGAGGCGACAAGCTTAGCTATGTTCTCCAGATTCACTTTGACTCCTCCAACAATGAAGCTGAATACGAGGCACTTCTGTATGGGTTGCGTATGGCCATTTCACTCGGCGTCTGGCGCCTTATGGTTTACGGCGACTCGGATTTGGTGGTCAATCAAGTGATGAAGGAATGGGACGTGAGGAGTCCAGCTATGACTGGTTATTGCAATGCAGTGAGGAAATTGGAAAAGAAGTTTGAGGGGTTAGAGCTTCACCATATACCCCGACTGAAGAACCAGGCAGCCGATGACCTGGCAAAGATAGGTTCGAAGAGGGAGCCTATTCCTAGAAATGTGTTTTTGGAACATATTCATACACCATCCATTCAAGAAGATCCCTTCACAGAAGAGCCCCCACAGCCTAAGAGCTCCACTGATCCGACTGAAGTTGAAATCCCAGCCATGGTCGACTTGATCATGGAAGTTTTGTTCGTTATTCCTGATTGGACTGTGCCGTACATTGCATATATTCTCAGGAAAGAACTCCCAGAGGATGAAGAAGAGGCTCGTCAGATTGTCCGTCGATCCAAAGCCTTTACTGTGATGGGCGGACAGCTTTACAGAGAAAGTGTTACTAGAGTCGCTCAGAGATCCATCACACCGGAAGAAGGCCGAATGATCCTCAATGATATCCACTCGGGGACCTGTGGTCACCATGCGTCCTCTCGGACCATCGTGGCCAAAGCATACCGAGCGGGGTTTTACTGGCAACGTGCTAATGATATGGCAAAATAAATAGTTGACAAGTGTGAGGGCTGTCAGTTCTACGCCAACATGTCCCACAAACCTGCATCAGCCTTGAAGACCATTCCACTCGTCTGGCCATTTGTTATTTGGGGATTGGATATGGTTGGACCTCTGAGGACTGGCAGGAGTGGCTTCACCCATCTGCTCGTGGCAGTCGACAAGTTCACCAAATGGATTGAAGCTAAGCCTATCAAAAACCTTGAATCAAGTACTGCTGTCAGCTTCATCAAAGAGTTAACGTTCAGATATGGATTTCCACACAGCATCATCACAAATAATGGGTCAAACTTTGATTCAAACGAGTTCAGAGCTTTCTGCGCTTCCCAAGGCACTCGGGTCGACTATGCTTCGGTCGCCCACCCACAGTCGAAAGGGCAAGAGGAGAGAGCAAACGGTTTGATCCTCGAAGGGCTGAAACCTCGATTGATGCGCAACCTCAAGCATGCAGCACGCGCTTGGGTCGATGAGCTACCTTCTGTACTTTGGGGATTGAGAACAACACCAAATCGGTCGACCGGTCGAACTCCCTTCTTCTTGGTGTATGGGGCTGAAGCTGTGCTTCCAAGTGACTTGCTTCACAATGCGCCCCGAGTGGAACTTTTCTCATAAACTGAAGCAGAACAGGCTCGACAGGACGCCGTTGATCTTCTGGAGGAGGAGAGAGAGATGGCCTCGATCCGGTCGACTATCTATTAGCAAGACCTTCGTCAATTACATTCCAGAAATGTGAGAGGTCAAGCATTTCAAGAGGGGGGCCTCATTCTCCGAGTGGATCAGCAACGGCCGCATAAGCTTGCTCCCGCTTGGGAAGGCCCCTTCATCATCACTAAG
Organism: Aegilops tauschii subsp. strangulata; assembly: GCF_002575655.3. Lineage (NCBI taxonomy): Eukaryota > Viridiplantae > Streptophyta > Magnoliopsida > Poales > Poaceae > Aegilops > Aegilops tauschii. Next base: position 363,429,094 of record NC_053035.3, on the reverse strand, counting down.
GTGCTCCGCAACGGAGCGTATCACCTCTACAATGTGGAGCACAATAAAGACGAGCCACGCGCTTGGAATGCGGAGCTGCTCCGCCACATTTATACTTAAGAGTTCAGACTATTGTGATGTAATAAGAAGTACCTTTCAGTTTGTTTATCAAAGACATGGTTTACAGTCTCCTGAATTATTGTTATTACTTATACATGTGTTCAAAATCCCCCAGTGGGTGGCTTAGCTGCGAATCCGATTCGCCTAAGTTTCAAAAACAACCACCGAGTGAAGAGCAAGCCTCTCACTTGGAAGCTTAGCTGCAAAACCGATCCGCCTAAGTTTCAAAAAATCCTACCGAGTGAAGAGCAACCCTCTAACTCGGGGGCTTAACTGCAGTTCCGTACTCGCCTAAGTTTAAAAAATCCTACCGAGTGAAGAGCAAGCCTCTCACTCGGGGGCTTAGCTGAAGTTCCGTACTCGCCTAAGTTTAAAATATCCTACCGAGTGATGAGCAACCCTCTCACTCGGGGGCTTAGCTGCAGTTCCGTACTCACCTAAGTTTAAAAAATCCTTCCGAGTGATGAGCAACCCTCTCACTTGGGGGCTTAGCTGCAGTTCTGTACTCTCCTAAGTTTAAAAAATCCTTCCGAGTGATGAGCAACCCTCTCACTCAGGAGCTTAGCTGCAGTTCTGTACTCGCCTAAGTTTAAAAAATCCTTCCGAGTGATGAGCAACCCTCTCACTCGGGGGCTTAGCTGCAGTCTCGTACTCGCCTAAGTTTAAAAAATCCTTCCGAGTGATGAGCAACCCTCTCACTCGGGGGCTTAGCTGCAGTTCCGTACTCGGCTAAGTTTAAAAAAATCCTGCCGAGTGATGAGCAACCCTCTCACTCGGGGGCTTAGCTGCAGTTCCGTACTCGCCTAAGTTTAAAAAATCCTGCCGAGTGATGAGCAACCCTCTCACTCGGGGGCTTAGCTGCAGTTCCGTACTCGCCTAAGTTTAAAAAATCCCACCGAGTGAGGAGCAACCCTCTCACTCGGGGGCTTAGCTGCAGTCTCGTACTCGCCTAAGTTTAAAAAATCCCACCGAGTGAGGAGCAACCCTCTCACTCAGGGGCTTGGCTGTAGTCTCGTACTCGCCTAAGTTTTAAAAAAATCCTACAGAGTGACGAGCAACCCTCTCACTCGGGGGCTTAGCTGCAGTACCGTACTCGCCTAAGTTTGAAACACATTCCGAGTGAAGAACGATCTTCTCTCTCGGGGACTTGGCCACACGCTCCATCCTAATCCACAAGGATGATGAGGTGCAGGTCGACTGCGACCTTCTCCTCAGAGCTGCGCCACAAGTATAATGTGCACTCCATACTAATCCGCAAGGATGACGAAGTGCAGGTTGACTGTGACCTTCTCCTCAGAGTTGCACCACAAGTACAATGTGCGCTCCATCCCGATCCGCAAGGACGATGAGGTGCAGGTCATCCGTGACCCTCTCCTAAGAACTGCATCACAAACACAAAAGACTGTTCCGAGTGAAGAAACAAGTTCCACTCGAAGGAAAACACAAGCATATTCAAAGAAAGGATAAGTTTAAGATAAATCCCACAAGGTTCCAGACCGCAGATTAAAGTACTCGGATATCAGGCCCGAATGAGTTTAACGGTTACAAAACCGCTCGGCATACCGAGTCAAATTTAATCGGATCATAAAAGTTTGTTCACTCCGCAAGAGGAGGACTGGCAGGCTCGACGAACTCATCCAAGTCGATTCCATCTGCAATTCGAGTGGCAGCAACAATAAAAGTCTCCATGAAGGACTGGAAGTCAAGCCTGTTGGCAACCTTGATCGCTGCTAGCTTCTCTTTTTTGGCTTCCTTGCAGTGGACGCGAACCAGAGACAGAGCCACATCAGCACCACACCGGGCAGAAGACTTCTTCCATTCCTGCACTCGACCGGGGATCTCATTGAGTCGAGTCATAAGAGACTTGAGGTCATTCTGGAGCGTCGCCCTTGGCCAGAGCATTGTGTCGATTCGCGAAACCGCAACCTTCGGTCGAGCGAGGTAGTCGACGACGCCAGCAAGACGAGATTCCAGTCGGAGCATGTTCATGGCAGCTTCATCCTTAACAGGGGAGAGGATGGGGTCCAAGCTCGTCTCAATCCGCCCAGTCTCTTCCTTGAAGTTCTGGAAAAATTCTACACACACAATAAAACGATGAGTCAACAACTATATAATGAGTCGACAGCGGCAAGTCAGTCAGACAAGAAAAAGCACCTTCAAGCATAAGGAATAACTTCTTGGCGAGTCCACCCAGATAATTCTCCAGCTCGTCTCTCTTGCGGGAGATGTCTTCCACTTTGTCGGTCAGGTTCCTTTTGTCCTTCTTCAGCCGGGTCACCTCTTTGTTGAATTCATCAAGGGCAGCCTTCAATTTCGTGTTCTCTTCCTCCAGCTTTCCGACTGATGCCTGATACGTCTCCAACGTATCTATAATTTTTGATTGCTCCATGCTATATTATCTTCTGTTTTGGACATTATTGGGCTTTATTATTCACTTTTTAATTATTTTTGGGACTAACCTATTAACCGGAGGCCCAACCCAGAATTGTTGTTATTTGCCTATTTCAGAGTTTTGCAAAAAAAGAATATCAAACGGAGTCCAAACGGAATGAAACCTTCGGGAACGTGATTTTCAAAACGAACGTGATCCAGAGGACTTGGAGCCTACGTCAAGAAAGCTACCAGGAAGCCACGAGGTAGGGGGCGCGCCCTAAACCCTTGTGGGCCCCATGTTGCTCCACCGTCGTACTCCTTCCTCCTATATATACCTACGTACCCCCAAACGATCAGATACGGAGCCAAAAACCTAATTCCACCGCCGCAACCTTCTGTACCCACGAGATCCCATCTTGGGGCCTGTCCCGGAGCTCCGCCGGAGGGGGCATCGATCACGGAGGGCTTCTACATCAACACCATAGGCTCTCCGATGAAGTGTGAGTAGTTTACCTCAGACCTTCGGGTCCATAGTTATTAGCTAGATGGCTTGTTCTCTCTTTTTGGATCTCAATACAATGTTCTCCCCCTCTCTTGTGGAGATCTATTCGATGTAATCTTCTTTTGCGGTGTGTTTGTTGAGACCGATGAATTGTGGGTTTATGATCAAGTTTATCTATGAACAATATTTGAATCTTCTGAATTCTTTTATGTATGATTGGTTATCTTTGCAAGTCTCTTTGAGTTACCAGTTTGGTTTGGCCTACTAGATTGATCTTTCTTGCAATGGGAGAAGTGCTTAGCTTTGGGTTCAATCTTGCGGTGTCCTTTTCCAGTGACAGTAGGGGCAGCAAGGCACGTATTGTATTGTTGCCATCGAGGATAACAAGATGGGGTTTTTATCATATTGCATGAATTTATCCCACTACATCATGTCATCTTGCTTAAAGCGTTACTCTGTTCTTATGAACTTAATACTCTAGATGCATGCTGGATAGCGGTCGATGTGTGGAGTAATAGTAGTAGATGCAGGCAGGAGTCGGTCTACTTGTCTCGGACTTGATGCCTATATACATGATCATGCCTAGATATTCTCATAACTATGCTCAATTCTGCCAATTGCTCAACAATAATTTGTTCACCCACCGTAAATACTTATGCTCTCGAGAGAAGCCACTAGTGAAACCTATGGCCCCCAGGTCTATTTTCCATCATATTAATCTTCCAACACTTAGTTATTTCCGTTGCTTTTTACTTTGCTTTTATTTTACTTTTCATATTTATCACAAAAATACCAAAAATATTATCTTATCATATCTATCAGATCTCACTCTCGTAAGTGACCGTGTAGGGATTGACAACCCCTTATCGCGTTGGTTGCGAGGATTTATTTGTTTGTGTAGGTGCGAGGGACTCATGTGTAGCCTCCTACTGGATTGATACCTTGGTTCTCAAAAACTGAGGGAAATACTTACGCTACTTTGCTACATCACCCTTTCCTCTTCAAGGGAAAACCAACGCAGTGCTCAAGAGGTAGCAAGAAGGATTTTTGGCGCCGTTGCCGGGGAGGTCTACGCAAAAGTCAACATACCAAGTACCCATCACAAACCCTTATCTCCCGCATTACATTATTTGCCATTTGGCTCTCGTTTTCCTCTCCCCCACTTCACCCTTGCCGTTTTATTCGCCCTCTCTTTTTCGTTCGCCTCTTTTTCGCTTGCTTTTTGTTTGCTCGTGTGTTGGATTGCTTGTTTGTCACGATGGCTCAAGATAATACCAAATTATGTGACTTTACCAATACCAACAATAATGATTTCATTAGCACTCCGATTGCTCCTCTTACCGATACTGAATCTTGTGAAATCAATGCTGCTTTGTTGAATCTTGTCACGAAAGATCAATTCGCCGGCCTTCCTAGTGAAGATGCCGCTACTCATCTAAATAGCTTCGTTGATTTGTGTGATATGCAAAATAAGAAAGATGTGGACAATGATATTGTTAAATTGAAGCTATTTCCCTTTTCGCTTAGAGATCGTGCTAAAGCTTGGTTTTCGTCTTTGCCTAAAAATAGTATTGATTCTTGGAATAAGTGCAAAGATGCTTTTATCTCTAAGTATTTTCCTCCCACTAAGATTATCTCTCTTAGAAACAATATTATGAATTTTAAGCAACTTGATCATGAACATGTTGCACAAGCTTGGGAGAGGATGAAATTAATGATACGTAATTGCCCTACTCATGGTTTGAATTTGTGGATGATTATACAAATTTTTTATGCTGGATTGAATTTTGCTTCTTGAAATCTTTTAGATTCGGCCGCGGGAGGCACTTTTATGGAAATCATTTTAGGAGAAGCTACTAAACTCCTAGATAATATTATGGTTAATTATTCTCAATGGCACACTGAAAGATCTACTAATAAAAAAGTGCATGCGATAGAAGAAATTAATGTTTTGAGTGGAAAGATGGATGAACTTATGAAATTATTTGCTACTAAGAGTGTTTCTTCTGATCCTAATGATATGCCTTTGTCTACTTTGATTGAGAATAATAATGAATCTATGGATGTGAATTTTGTTGGTAGGAATAATTTTGGTAACAACGCATATAGAGGAAACTTTAATCCCAGGCCTTATCCTAGCAATTCCTCTAATAATTATGGTAATTCCTACAACAATTCTTATCGAATTTTTAATAAGATTCCCTTTGAATTTGAGACTAGTGTTAAAGAGTTTATGAATTCGCAAAAGAATTTCAATGCTTTGCTTGAAGAGAAATTGCTTAAGGTTGATGAATTGGCTAGGAACGTTGATAGAATTTCTCTTGATGTTGATTCTTTAAAACTTTGATCTATTCCTACTAAGCATGATATCAATGAGTCTCTCAAATCCATGAGAATTTCCATTGAAGGGTGCAAAGAAAGAACCGCTAGGATGCGTGCTAAGAAAGATTGCTTTATGAAAGCGTGTTCTTCAAATTTCTATGAAAATAAAGATGAAGATCTAAAAGTTATTGATGTTTCTCCTATTAAATCTTTGTTTTGGAATATGAATCTTGATAATGATGGGACTGAATATGATCCACCTTTACCCAGAAGGCGTTCCAAATATTCAGAGTTTTTAGATCTTGATGCTAAAATTGATAAAAGTGGGATTGAAGAAATCAAAATGTTAGATGTTAATATACCCACTATTTTGGATTTCAAGGAATTTAATTATGATAATTGCTCTTTGATAGATTCTATTTCCTTGTTGCAATCCGTGCTAAATTCTCCTCATGCTTATAGTCGAAATAAAGATTTTACCAAACATATCGTTGATGCTTTGATGCAATCTTATGAAGAAAACCTTGAGTTGGAAGTTTCTATCCCCAGAAAACTTTATGATGAGTGGGAACCTACTATTAAAATTAAAATCAAGGATCATGATTTCTATGCTTTATGTGATTTGGGTTCTAGTGTTTCCACGATTCCAAAAACGTTGTGTGATTTTCTAGGTTTCCGTGATTTTGATGATTGCTCTTTAAACCTGCACCTTGCGGACTCCACTATTAAGAAACCTATGGGAAGAATTAATGATGTTCTTATTGTTGCAAATAGGAATTATGTGCTCGTAGATTTTATTGTTCTTGATATAGATTGCAATCCTTCATGTCCTATTATTCTTGGTAGACCTTTCCTTAGAACGATCGGTGCAATTATTGATATGAAGGAAGGGAATATTAGATTCCAATTTCCATTAAAGAAAGGCATGGAACACTTCCCTAGGAAGAAAATAAAGTTACCATATGAATCTATCATGAGAGCCACTTATGGATTGCCTACCAAAGATGGCAATACCTAGATCTATCCTTGCTTTTATGCCTAGCTAGGGGCGTTAAACGATAGCGCTTGTTGGGAGGCAACCCAATTTTATTTTTAGTTTTTTGCTTTTTGCTTCTGTTTAGGAATAAATATTTGATCTAGCCTCTGGTTAGATGTGTTTTTATGTTTTAATTAGCGTTTGTGCCAAGTTAAACCTATAGGATCTTCTTGGATGATAGTTATTTGATCTTGCAGAAAATTCCAGAAACTTTCTGTTCACGAAAATAATTGTTAAAAATCACCAGAACGTGATAAAATATTTATTTCAATTGCTGATGATCAATAAACAAATTTTCTAGGTCTTCCTAGTTTGGCTGGTTTTTTGGAGTTCCAGAAGTTTGCGTTAGTTACAGATTACTACAGACTGTTCTGTTTTTGACAGATTCTTTTTTTCGTGTGTTGTTTGCTTATTTTGATGAATTTATGGCTAGTAAAAGAGTTTATAAACCATAGAGAAGTTGGAATACAGTAGGCTTAACAACAAAATAAATAAATAAATAATGAGTTCATTACAGTACCTTGAAGTGGTCTTTTGTTTCTTTCGCTAACGGAGCTCACGAGATTTTCTGTTAAGTTTTGTGTTGTGAAGTTTTCAAGTTTTGGGTGAAAGATTTGATGGATTATGGAACAAGGAGTGCCAAGAGCCTAAGCTTGGGGATGCCCATGGCACCCCCAAGATAATCCAAGGACATCAAAAAGCCAAAGCTTGGTGATGCCCCGGAAGGCATCCCCTCTTTCGTCTAGTTCCATCGGTAACTTTACTTGGAGCTATATTTTTATTCACCACATGATATGTGTGTTGCTTGGAGCGTCTTGTATGATTTGAGTCTTTGCTTTTTAGTTTACCACAATCATCCTTGCTGTACACACCTTTTGAGAGAGACACACATGATTCGGAAATTATTAGAATACTCTATGTGCTTCACTTATATCTTTTGAGTTATATAGTTTTTGCTCTAGTACTTCACTTATATCTTTTAGAGCACGGTGGTGGATTTGTTTTATAGAAAATATTGATCTCTCATACTTCACTTAGATTATTTTGAGAGTCTTAAATAGCATGGTAATTTGCTTAAATAATCCTAATATGCTAGGTATTCAAGATTAGTAAAAACTTTCTTATGAGTGTGTTGAATACTAAGAAAAGTTTGATGCTTGATAATTGTTTTGAGATATAAAGATGGTGATATTAGAGTCATGCTAGTTGAGTAGTTGTGAATTTGAGAAATACTTGTGTTAAAGTTCGTGATTCCCGTAGCATGCATGTATGGTGAACCGTTATGTGATGAAGTCGGAGCATAATTTATTTATTGATTGTCTTCCTTATGAGTGGCGGTCGGGGACGAGCGATGGTCTTTTCCTACCAATCTATCCCCCTAGGAGCATGCGCGTAATACTTTGCTTTGATAACTTGTAGATTTTTGCAATAAGTATATGAGTTCTTTATGACTAATGTTGAGTCCATGGATTATACGCACTTTCTTCCTTCCACCATTGCCAGCCTCTCTAATACCGCACACTTTTCGCCGGTATCATACACCCACCATAAACCTTCCTCAAAACAGCCACCATAACTACCTATCATGGCATTTCCATAACCATTCCGAGATATATTGCCATTCAACTTACCACCGTTCCGATTATTATGACACGCTCCATCATTGTCATATTGCTTCGCATGATCATGTAGTTGACATTGTATTTGTGGCAAAGCCACCGTTCAAAATTCTTTCCTACATGTCACTCTTGATTCATTGCATATCCCGGTATACCGCCGGAGGCATTCACATAGAGTCATATTTTGTTCTAAGTATTGAGTTGTAATTGCTGAAGTTGTAAGTAAATAAAAGTGTGATGATCATCATTTTTAGAGCATTGTCCCAAGTGAGGAAAGGATGATGGAGACTATGATTCCCCCACAAGTCGGGATGAGACTCCGGACGAAAAAAAGAGGCCATAAAAAAAAGAGAAAAGGCCCAAATAAAAAAATGAATGAGAGAAAAAGAGAGAAGGGACAATGTTACTATCCTTTTACCACACTTGTGCTTCAAAGTAGCACCATGATCTTCATGATAGAGAGTCTCCTATGATATCACTTTCATATACTAGTGGGAATTTTTCATTATAGAACTTGGCTTGTATATTCCAATGATGGGCTTCCTCAAAATGCCCTAGGTCTTCGTGAGCAAGCAAGTTGGATGCACACCCACTTAGTTTCTTTTGTTGAGCTTTCATGTATTTATAGCTCTAGTGCATCCGTTGCATGGCAATCCCTACTCACTCACATTGATATCTATTGATGGGCATCTCCATAGCCCGTTGATACGCCTAGTTGATGTGAGACTATCTTCTCCTTTTCGTCTTCTCCACAACCACCATTCTATTCCACATATAGTGCTATGTCCGTGGCTCACGCTCATGTATTGCGTGAAGATTGAAAAAGTTTGAGAACGTCAAAAGTATGAAACAATTGCTTGGCTTGTCATCGGGGTTGTGCATGATTTAAATACTTTGTGTGGTGAAGATAGAGCATAGCCAGACTATAGGATTTTGTAGGGATAACTTTCTTTGGCCATGTTATTTTGAGAAGACATAATTGCTTAGTTAGTATGCTTGAAGTATTATTATTTTTATGTCAATATTAAACTTTTGTCTTGAATCTTTCGGATCTGAATATTCATACCACAATTAAGAAGAATTACATTGAAATTATGCCAAGTAGCATTCCACATCAAAAATTCTGTTTTTATCATTTACCTACTCGAGGACGAGCAGGAATTAAGCTTGGGGATGCTTGATACGTCTCCAGCGTATCTATAATTTTTGATTGCTCCATGCTATATTATGTTCTGTTTTGGACATTATTGGGCTTTATTATTCACTTTTATATTATTTTTGGGACTAACCTATTAACCGGAGGCCCATCCTAGAATTGCTGTTTTTTGCCTATTTCAGAGTTTCACAGAAAAAGAATATCAAATGGAGTCCAACGGAATGAAACCTTTGGGAACGTGATTTTCGGAACGAACGTGATCCAGAGGACTTGGACCCTACATCAAGAAAGCTACCAGGAAGCCACAAGATAGGGGGCGCGCCTACCCCCCCCCCCCCCCCCCCGCAAGCGCGCGCCCTCCACCCTCATGGGCCCCATGTTGCTCCACCGACGTACTCCTTCCTTCTATATATACCTATGTACCCCCAAACGAACAGATACGGAGCCAAAAACCTAATTCCACCGCCGCAACCTTCTGTACCCACGAGATCCCATCTTGGGGCCTGTTCTGGAGCTCCGCCGGAGGGGGAATCGATCACAGAGGGCTTCTACATCAACACCATAGCCTCTCCGATGAAGTGTGAGTAGTTTACCTCAGACCTTCGGGTCCATAGTTATTAGCTAGATGGCTTCTTCTCTCTTTTTGGATCTCAATACAATGTTCTCCCCCTCTCTTGTGGAGATCTACACGATGTAATCTTCTTTTGCAGTGTGTTTGTTGAGACCGATGAATTGTGGGTTTATGATCAAGTTTATCTATGAACAATATTTGAATCTTCTGAATTCTTTTATGTATGATTGGTTATCTTTGCAAGTCTCTTCGAATTATCAGTTTGGTTTGGCCTACTAGATTGATCTTTCTTGCAATGGGAGAAGTGCTTAGCTTTGGGTTCAATCTTGCAGTGTCCTTTCCCAGTGGCAGTAGGGGCAGCAAGGCATGTATTGTATTGTTGCCATCGAGGATAACAAGATGGGGTTTTTATCATATTGCATGAATTTATCCCTCTACATCATGTCATCTTGCTCAAAGCGTTACTCTGTTCTTATGAACTTAATACTCTAGATGCATGTTGGATAGCAGTCGATGTGTGGAGTAATAGTAGTAGATGCAGGCAGGAGTCGGTCTACTTGTCTCGGACGTGATGCCTATATACATGATCATGCCTACATATTCTCATAACTATGCTCAATTCTGTCAATTGCTCAATAGTAATTTGTTCACCCACCGTAAATACTTATGCTCTCGAGAGAAGCCACTAGTGAAACCTATGGCCCCCGAGTCTATTTTCCATCATATTAATCTTCCAACACTTAGTTATTTCCGTTGCTTTTTACTTATATTTTATTTTACTTTGCATCTTTATCACAAAAATACCAAAAATATTATCTTATCATATCTATCAGATCTCACTCTCGTAAGTGACCGTGTAGGGATTGACAACCCCTTATCGCGTTGGTTGCGAGGATTTATTTGTTTGTGTAGGTGCGAGGGACTCGTGTGTAGCCTCCTACTGGATTGATACCTTGGTTCTCAAAAACTGAGGGAAATACTTACGCTACTTTGCTGCATCACCCTTTCCTCTTCAAGGGAAAACCAACGCAGTGCTCAAGAGGTAGCAATGCCAGCTTCTGGTTGGTGAGTGCCGTTTTCTCTTCTGCTGTTTTCTGTGCCGCTGCAAGGTCAAGATCCTTCTTCGCCAAAGCCTGGTTCATTTTCTCTGAAAGAAATAACGCTTGGTTCAGAGGAAAGAAATAACACTCGGATTCTGAAAAGAGTCAGTCGACAAGGTTTCCATACCAGCAGCATCATCCTTAGCCTTCTGCAAATTTGTCTTGGCCAACTCCAGATTAAGATTGAGCTGGATCTGCTTCTGCTCCAAGTCAGCAAACGTAGCTGCAAGTTCACAAGATTTCTGTGGTTAGAGGATAGTCAGTCGATAGACACAAAGATTGGTTTCTTCCAAGCAATAAAGTAACAAGTTCAAAGAGTCCTCACACTACTGCCGAATCAAACATTCAACAGTAGTCTCGGGGACTACACCCAGTGGGTGCACTCAGCGTGCCCCCACTGGTTCGACTTTTCAATTGACTTGGTCCGTCTAGTCGAAAAAAAGAGTGCGAGAGAAAGATATTACTTGTTCTTAGACCATAGCCGACCGCTCGCAGTCGACTACAGTCTCGGGGACTACACCCTGTGGGTGCACTCAGCGTGCCCCCACTGGTTCAGATTCCACTCGACATGATCTGCTCAGACCGAGTCGAAAAGTTCTGTTCAAAGACCCCCGCCGAATCAAACATTCGATGGCGGTCTCGGGGACTACACCCAGTGGGTGCACTCAGCGTGCCCCCACTGGTTCCAACATTAAATCAACACAACCTAGTCGACTCAAGTGGAAAAACTATTCAGCAGACACTGAAACACCCAGTGGGTGTACAGATGCAAAATGCAGACTGACAAGTAGAAGCACAATAAAGGTTTTCAGGTAGCATATCCTAACAGAACAAGCGACAAGCTAGAAGATCAGTCAGAGATCAGCTAACCTGGACATTGGCGTAAAGTGCTGAGCTGGCATCATAAGCAGCTTGACTAGCCTCGCGATCCACTTTCATCTGCTGCATCATGATGCCTACCTGGCGTATAGCTTCCTTGGCAGCACTCACTAGGTCCTCTGGGACGTGATGGGCGGTGAAAAGTGAAGATGGTGGATCAGCTAGAGCTTGTGCAGTCGATGCTGAAGGTTGTGCACTTGACAATGGAACGGCAAAAGTAACAAAAGCCCGGTTGGCGTCTCCGGACTGCTGAACCACCGGTTCCGTCACTGGCGTCGACTGAGGCGTCTTACTAGTTGATATTTTCATGCTCAAAGTCCTGCTCCTCCTTCCCGTGGGCCTCAGTGGCACATCCTCGTCATCGTCTGGAAGTTCAATAACATTGGGCGGAGCTGCAAAAGAATCAATCGCAAGAGTTCAGTCGACCGTCAAAATGGCTGATAAAGTAAAGACAAAATGGCAAGAGTTATACCCGCGTTTGAGGAGACTGCGTCTTCCATCTCTTCATCATCATCTTTATAAACAGAAGTCCCAGAGGTAGCGGCACTGCAAATTTCAAAATTCACTCGGTCAGGCCTTCCGAGGTGAGTCGACCAAAGATCAAGTCATGCTAAACTAAGAAGTCGAATTCGAAGATTACCCAGAAGCAATGGGGACAGCCACTTTGATCTTGGGCAAGGCCTTCCGAGGTTTTGACGGCGCGACTTTGGGCTGCTTCGAAGCCTTCTCAGTCGTCACAGGAGAAGACGTTTGAGTGCGCTTTGAAGTCTGTCCAGTCTGTGCAGTCGCTTTGCCACGAATACTTGCTGGGTCATGGGTATGCTTGGATCGCCTTTCGGTGCGAGGGGGGAGTCGACTTCCTCACCACCGCTTGAGTCGTCACTCTCATCGTCTTCCCCTCCATCAGAATGCCAGTCGCCGCTGTCACCCCCGCTCGCCTCTCCCTCTGGCTCCTGCTCCTGCTACCCGTTGGGCATCGAATACATCTCGGTATAAATCTACAAGACACATAGTCGACCGGGTATCAGTCAGTTTCAAAAGCAATTACATGTCAGAACAAAAAGACACTCGGAAGGAAACAGTCGGACCTTGTCTGGTTCATTGATGTGGTCGAATGGAGGGACCCTCCTAGACCACCTGGGGTGGTCCTTGTTGCCGGTGATGCCCTGCAACCACTGCACCACCGTCTCCTCATCGACTTCTTTCGGGTGGATCCGGGTGCTGTCTTCAATACCCGAGTACATCCACATTCGATGATCGCAGGCTTGGAGTGGCTGGATACATCGGCCGAGGAATACCTCCAGCAAGTCCATACCAGTCACACCATCGCGGACGAGTTGGACTACTCAATCAACCAGCATATTCACCTCCATTTTTTCAGCTGGAGTCACTTTCAAGGGGGAGGGTTTCTCAACTCGATCCATGGAAAATGGGGGAAGGCTAGTCGACTGTCCAGGAGTCGGCTGGTCCTTGCAGTAGAACCAGGTCGACTGCCAACCCCTGACTGACTCAGGAAGAATCATAGCTAGGAAAGTGCTCTTACCCCTCATCTGGATTCCTAAACCTTCACACATCTGGATCACATGTGTCCTCTCATCACTCGGATTAGCCTTTTTTTACAGACTGAGAACGACAAGTGAAAATGTGCTTGAAGAGACCCCAGTGCGGTCGACACCCCAAAAAGTTCTCGCACATGGACACGAATGAAACAAGGTATGTGATGGTGTTCAGAGAAAAGTGATGAAGTTGGGCTCCAAAGAAATTCAGAAAACCCCGGAAAAAAGGATGTGGGGGCAAAGAGAAACCGCGGTCGACGTGAGTGGCGAGAAGCACACACTCATCCTCTTGCGGCCGCGGCTCAGTCTCGTCCTCCGGAAGCCACCAGGAGCCGTGTGGAATCAATCCCCCCTCCTCCAGATCCTCCAAATCCTCCTGCTGGATCATGGAGCGAATCCAGTCGCCCTGAATCCAGCCGGGCGGCAGGCTAGATCTCGAGATGACCCGCCCCGGCTCATCTTCTTGCCCTTCGCCTTCGTCGTCGCCTTCTTCGCACGCTCCAGGGCCGCCGTCTTGTCCTTTGCCATCGCTGCGGGTTGCGCTCAGGCTGGACGGCAGCGTCGAGGGAGGAGGCGGGCGCAGTGGAGAAGCACAGGAAGAAGAAAGGAAATGGGGGCGCACAGTGCAAAGGCACCGGCCCAAACGCCTTATATGGGCTTGTTCCCCGAGTGACTGACTTGTGGGCCCAGGCAATCCTGTCAAATCCCGCAACATTCGCGCGCGCGGTACGTGGCGAAAAAGGTGGCGCGGGGATCGAGGCGCCCCTGCCTCATCCACTCTGATTACCACGGCCCTCTCCGCCCCATGCGCTTCCCCAAATTTTGAATCCCGCGAGATCCGGGAACGGCAAAGCAGTCAATCATGCCAAAGATTTTATACCATATTAAACACCCGAAGCTTATCACCAAAGTTCACTTGACAACTTCTGAATGGCTCAAGGCGACTGAAAATGAAGTCAAAGTTTTTGCATGATTCGCCAATCCAAGTAAAGTGCTTCCGAAGCATGAAAGTTGGGTAGAAACCACCTTCAACTCCATCTCCACTCGGACCCAGAACCATTCAGGGGCTAATGACAATGACATGTACCTAGGGTAGGGCAATAGACCTGATCTAAGCACCCTACCCAAGGACACTGCCCTACAGTCAGGGACATTCAAAGGACAGCAGATTCTACCGACTGAAATCACCACAGGACGCAACCCACTCGACTGAGGGTTCACACGGATAGCCCAATTCCATTCGACCAGGATATATTCATTCGACCATACCAGAAACCACTCGGAGAACAAAAGATCTAAGGTCACTCTGAATGACAACGGTCAGGCGTTCACTCCATTGTCTTAATGATCATTTATATGCCTTTATTGCTGGTGTTACCAGTAACGTCCTATCTTTATGTACATTGAACCCAGTGTAATTGAGGGTCGGAGGGGTCTGGCGAACTCTATATAAGCCACCCCCTCCTCAGGGACAAGGGTTCGCACCCCCTGTAACTTCACGCATAATCCAATCGACCGAGCCTCCGGGCACCGAGACATAGGGTTGTTACTTCTTCTGAGAAGGGCCTGAACACGTAAATCTTGCGTGCACAACTTCACCGTAGCTAGGATCTTGCCTCTCCATTCATACCCCCTATTCTATTGTCAGGTTTACACCCACGACAGAGGGCTAGATGAACAGGACAACCTCGTGGAGGGCTAGTTGAACAGTAGCCGGTGGAGGGTTGTATGAATAGTAGCCCGTGGAGGGGTGGTTGAACAGGACCCCGTGGAGAGGCTGGTTGAACAGTAGCCTGTGGAGGAGCGCGCGGTGGAGGCTGGATAAACAGGAGCCCGTGGATGAACAGTCGCAGGTGGAGGCTGAAGGAGGTTGACGGTGGATGAACAGTAGCTCGTGGAGGCTGGAGGAGGTCGACGGTGAAGATGAACAGTATCCCGTGGAGTCCTGTTTTGCGGTACGCCACACCCTCCCGATGAACAGGACCCCCGTTTCGACCGTAGCGCTCCAACACAAGTCCGTTTCCTCCGTTTTGCGGTACGCCACACCCCTCCTGATCAACAGGACCCCGTTTCAACCGTAGGAGGTCCAAGAGAAGTCCGTTTCCTCCGTTTTGCGATATGCCAGACCCCTCCCGATGAACAGGATCCCGTTTCGATCGTGGCCGGTCGAACACAAGGCCGTTTCCTTCGTTCTGTGGTACGCCATCCAAGCCGGTTGGCTCCCGATGAACACGACGATGCATTCCGTTCTGACCCAGCCGGTTGCCTCCCCATGAACACGACGACGACGCGGTTTCTCCGTTCCGACCCAGCCATGTACACGAGCCCTGGCCGTACATATGCGTGAGTAGGCATTCGAGACCCCGCCCGTATGTACGTATGTGGCCGTATATACTTTCTTGCACCCTGGATGTACATACGCGTACATGCTATGTGCGTGCCTCTACTACGACACGTGCCCTTCCTTACACGGCCACGGTTCATCGCTGCAGCCTGCAGACAGACCGATCGATCGTATGTACGTACACGTTCGCGACCAGAATGACAACGCTACGTACGCTTCGACCAGGTGGGTCCTGACTGTCAGGCACTTCCTTGCGTGCGAAGATGTAGCTGGTGGTTCCCAGCAGTCAGGGGCGAATCATTTTTTTTGTAATATGCACGCACTTCCTTGCATGCGAACATGTAGCTGGTGGGTCCCAGCAGCCAGGGGGAAACATTTTTTCACGAAATATGGTGGCCCGTCCGGTGGGCCCCTGTTGTCTGGTGAAGGAATCATTATTTTCCGCGTAATAAGGAGGCACTTCCTTACTGCGGCCGTGGACCCAGCTGTCAGCTTCTCCACGTATAGTACTCTTCCGATCGAAGTCGTTCCTTGACCATGTTGACCATGCCGCACCGAGAGCACCAGGGCAGTGGACGACGGCGAGGCCTAGGAAGCGGACGACACGGCAGTGGATGCCCACGCGGAGAGGAGTATGAGAGTACACTGGTTCGGCGACGGTGTGAGGCTGCCGCTGCCGCAGGGCCTGGCCAGCGGTGGGAATAGTAGGGGGCGGTGAGGCCTCTGCGGCAGCACAGCTGGCCATGGGAGGCAGGAGCATGCGGCATGACCGACGCTGCTTTGGGCGGCTGGAGCAAGAAAACCAGAGGTTGAAGAAGCACTACGGCCGTTGGATGGACATCGTACGGTCACTGGAGCTAGAATCGTTCATATTGACTAAGTTGACAAAGCCCTCCGCCCCCGTCAACTTAGTAGGCCCACAAGTCAGCCTCCCACTATGGTGGGTCCCGGCTAGCTGGGGGAGTATTCATTTTTTTTGTGCGTAATAAGGAGGCACTTCCTTGTGTGCGAAGATATAGCTGGTGGGTCTGACCTGTCAGCGGGGGGAACATTTTTCTCGAAATACAGAGGCCCTTCCGGTGGGTCCTAGCTGTCAGGTCGAGGAATCATTATTTTGCGCGTAATAAGGAGGCATTTCCTTGCATGCGGCCGTGCACCCAGCTGTCAGCCTCTCCACGTACAATCCACTTCCAATGGATGTCGTTCGTTGACCACTTTGACCATGTCGCGCCGAGAGCACCAAGGCGGTGGACGACGGCGAGGCCTAGGAAGGGAACGACACGGAGCCAGGGAAGGCTCGGTAGTTGTTTCCCACGCAGAGGGGAGTACGAGGGTTTACTGGTTCGTCTGCCGTCGCCAGAGAATAACAGCGGGTGTGGGTGAGTAGAGGGATGGCTAGGCTGGTGATGGGAGTACGGTGGGGCGGTGAGGCCTGCACGGCAGCACAGTCGGCCATGGGAGGAAGGAGCAGGCAGTCCCACCGGCGCTTGTTTGAGCGGCTGGAGCAGGAAGAGCAGAGGGATGGCCTGGCCAGCGGTGGGAGTAGTAGGGGGCGGTGAGGCCTCCGCGGTAGCACAGCCGGCCACGGGAGGCAGGAGCAGGCGGCATGACTGGCGCTGCTTTGGGCGGCTGGAGCAAGAAGACCAGAGGTTGAAGAAGCACGACGACCGTTGGATGGACATCGTACGGTCACTGCAGCTAGAATCGTCTATGTTGACTAAGTTGACAAAGCCCTTGGTACGCGTCAACTTAGTAGGCCCACAGGTCAGCCTCCGAAACGGTGCGCCCCAGTTGTCAGGGGGAGGAATCATTTTTTGGGTGGCTGAAGCTAGAATATCCGAGATTGAAGAAGAAGCACGACATCCGTTGGATGGACATCCAATGGCCACTGCTGCTAGAACCATGCGTTGACTATAAGTTGACAAAGCCTTGCATATGCGTCAACTTACCTATTTTTTTGAGGGGATGCGTCAACTTAGTAGGCCCACAAGTCTGTGGCAGAGAACTTATAGCCCATTTGCGAATTGTAAGAATGTACAACCCATTTTTGAATTCTAATGGAATTTACTAAGCCCATTTATAGTTTGTTAAAAGTACATCCCATTTTCTAGCTAGGACAACGATTAATAATTTCAACCAGCCGTTCAAAACATAATTCAATAAAATTTCCCACATTTTGATGGGATCCGAAATATTTTTATCCCGAAATTTCTAGTCAGATTAAATACAATTTCAATATAAATTTATATTATGTAAAAATCCAACGAAACATTGCGCGCACAACAATTAATGAAATTAAAATTTTCAAAATCCAAAAATAATATTTTATAAACTAATTACGTGTTGGTTGTTGGGGAACGTAGCAATAATTCAAAATTTTCCTACGTGTCACCAAGATCAATCTAGGAGATGCTAGCAACGAGAGAGAGGGAGTGCATCTTCATACCCTTGAAGATCGCTAAGCGGAAGCGTTACAAGAACGCGGTTGATGGAGTCGTACTCGTGGCGATTCAAATCGCAGAAGATCCGATCTAGCGGCGAACAGACGGCGCCTCCGCGTTCAACACACGTACAGCCCGGGGACGTCTCCTCCTTCTTGATCCAGCAAGGGGAGAGGAGAAGTTGAGGGAGAACTCCAGCAGCACGACGGCGTGGTGGCAATGGAGCTCGTGGTTCTCCGGCAGAGCTTCGCTAAGCACTACGGAGGAGCAGGAGGAGTTGGAGGAGGAGAGGGCTGCGCCAGGCTAGGGATGCGGCTGCCCTCTCTCTCCCTCACTATATATAGGGGTAAGGGGGTGGAGGAGGCGCCCTAGGGTTCCCTAGGGGAGGGGCGGCGGCCACAGGGGAAACCCTAGATGGGTTTGGGCGCCCCCACCCCTGGGAAACTTGCCCCCCAAGCCGGGAGGGGTGGCTGCCCTAGGGGAGGCGCCCCCACCTCTCCACGTTACGTGAGAGGGGTTGGGAGGGGCGCACAGCCCCTTAGTGGGCTGGTGTGCCCCCTCCCCTTGGCCCATAAGGCCCCCCAACGCTTGCCGGGGCCTCCGAAACACCTTTCGGTCATGCTGGTCGTCACCCGGTACTCCCAGAACAATTCCGGACTCCAATACCCTTCGTCCAATATATCGATCTTCACCTCCGGACCAATCCGGAGTTCCTCGTCACGTTCGGGATCTCATCCGGGACTCCGAACAACCTTCGGTAACCACATACTATTTCCCATAACAACTCTAGCGTCACCGAACCTTAAGTGTGTAGACCCTACGGGTTCGGGAACCATGCAGACATGACCGAGACACCTCTCCGGCCAATAACCAATAGCGGGATCTGGATACCCATATTGGCTCCCACATGTTCCATGATGATCTCATCGGATGAACCACGATGTCGGGGATTCAATCAATCCCGTATACAATTCCCTTTATCTATCGGTATGTTACTTGCCTGAGATTCGATCATCGGGATCCCAATACCTCGTTCAATCTCGTTACTGGTAAGTCTCTTTCCTCATTCCGTAACGCATGATCCTGTGGCTAACTCATTAGTCACATTGAGCTCATTATGATGATGCATTACCGAGTGGGCCCAGAGATACCTCTCCGTCATACAGAGTGACAAATCCCAGTCTCGATTCGTGCCAACCCAACAGACACTTTCGGAGATACCTGTAGTGCACCTTTATAGCCACCCAGTGACGTTGTGATGTTTGGTACACCCAAAGCATTCCTACGGTATCCGGGAGTTGCACAATCTCATGGTCTAAGGAAACGATACTTGACATTAGAAAAGCTCTTAGCAAACGAACTACACGATCTTGTGCTATGCTTAGGATTGGGTCTTGTCCATCACATCATTCTCCTAATGATGTGATCCTGTTATCAATGACATCCAATGTCCATGGTCAGGAAACCATAACCATCTATTGATTAACGAGCTAGTCAACTAGAGGCTTACTAGGGACATGTTGTGGTCTATGTATTCACACATGTATTACGGTTTCTAGTTAATACAATTATAGCATGAACAATAGACAATTATCATGAACAAGGAAATACAATAATAACCATTTTATTATTGCCTCTAGGGCATATTTCCAACAGTCTCCCACTTGCACTAGAGTCAATAATCTAGTTCACATCACTATGTGATTGTAATGAATCGAACACTCATGGGGTTTGTTCATATCTCGCTTGTGAGAGAGGTTTTTAGTCAACGGGTCTGAACCTTCCAGATCCGTGTGTGCTTTACAAATCTCTATGTCATCTTGCAGATGCAGCTACCACGCGCTACTTGGAGCTATTCCAAATAACTGCTCTACTATACGAATCCAGTTTACTACTCAGAGTCATCTGGATCTGGATTAGTGTCAAAGTTTGCATCGACGTAACCCTTTACGACGAACTCTTTTCCACCTCCATAATCGAGAAAATTCCTTAGTCCACTAGATACTAAGGATAAGTTCGACCGCTGTCATGTGATCCATTCCTGGATCACTCTTGTACCCCTTGACTAATTAATGGCAAGCCACACTTCAGGTGCGGTACACAGCATAGCATACTGTAGAGCCTACGTCTAAAGCATAGGGGACGACCTTCGTCCTTTCTCTCTCTTCTGCCGTGGTCAGTTCTTGAGTCTTACTCAATACTCACACCTTGTAACACAGCCAAGAACTCCTTCTTTGCTGATCTATTTTGAACTCCTTCAAAATCTTGTCACGGTATGTATTCATTTGAAAGTACTATTAAATGTTTTTGATCTATCCTTATAGATCTTGATGCTCAATGTTCAAGTAGCTTAATCCAGGTTTTCCATTGAAAAACACTTTTCAAATAACCCTGTATGCTTTCCAGAAATTCTACATCATTTCTGATCAACAATATGTTAACAACATATACTCATCAAAAAATTCTATAGTGCTCCCACTCACTTCTTTGGAAATACAAGTTTCTCATAAACTTTGTAAAAACCCAAAATCTTTGATCATCTCACCAAAGCGTACATTCCAACTCCGAGATGCTTACTCCAGTCCTTAGAAGGATTGCTAGAGCTTTGCATACTTGTTAGCATCTTTCAGGATTGACAAAACCTTCTGGTTGTATCACATACAACCTTTCCTCAAGAAAATCGTCAAGGAAACAATGTTTTGACATCCCATCTGCAAGATTTCATAAATAATGCAGTAACTGCTAATATAATTCCAACAGACTCTTAGCATCGCTACGAGTGAGAAAGTCTCATCGTAGTCAACTCCTTGAACTTGTCGGAAAACATCTTAACGACATGTCGAGCTTTCTTAATGGTGACACTTACCATCATTGTCCGTCTTCCTTTTAAAATCCATCTGCACCCAACAGCCTTACGACCATCAAGTAGTTCTTCCAAAGTCTATACTTTGTTTTTATACATGGATCCTCTCTCGGATTTTATGGCCTCGAGCCATTCGTCGGAATCCGGGCCCACCATCGCTTCTCCATAGCTCGTAGGTTCATTGTTGTCTAGCAACATGACTTCCAAGAAAGATTATGTACCACTCTGAAGTAGTACGCATCCTTGTCGACCTACGAGGTTTGGTAGTGACTTGATCCGAAGTTTCATGATCACTATCATAAGCTTCCACTTCAATTGGTGTAGGTGCCACAGGAACAACTTCCTGTGCCCTGCTACACACTAGTTGAAGTGATGGTTCAATAACCTCATCAAGTCTCCACCATCCTCCCACTCAATTCTTTCGAGAGAAACTTTTCCTCGAGAAAGGACCTGTTTCTAGAAACAATCACTTTGCTTCCGGATCTGAAATACGAGGTATACCCAACTGTTTTGGGTATTCTATGAAGATGCATTTATCCGCTTTGGGTTCGAGCTTATCAACCTGAAACTTTTTCACATAAGCGTCGCAGCCCCAAACTTTTAAGAAACGACAGGTTAGGTTTCTCTAAACCATAGTTCATACGGTGTTGTCTCAACGGAATTGCGTGGTGTCTATTTAAAGTGAATGCGGTTGGCTCTAATGCCTAACCCAAAAACGATAGTGGTAATTCGATGAGAGACATCATGGTATGCACCATATCCAATAGGGTGCAGTTATGATGTTCGGACACACCATCACACTATGGTGTTCCATGCGGTATTAGTTGTGAAACAATTTCCACAATGTCTTAATTGTGTGCCAAACTCGTAACTCAGATATTCATCTCTATGATCATATCATAGACATTTTATCCTCTTGTCACGACGATCTTTAACTTCACTCCGAAATTACTTAAACCTTTCAATAATTCAGACTTGTGTTTCATCAAGTAAATATACTTAGCATCTACTCAAATCATCTGTGAAGTAAGAACATAACGATATCCACTGCGTGCCTCAATACTCATTGGACTGCACACATCAAAATGTATTACTTCCAACAAGTTGCTTTCTTGTTCCATCTTACTGAAAACAAGGCCTTTCAGTCATCTTGCCCATGTGGTATGATTTGCATGTCTCAAGTGATTCAAAATCAAGTGAGTCCAAACGATCCATCTATATGGAGTTTCTTCATGCATATCTACCAATAGACATGGTTCGGATGTCTCAATCTTTTCAAAAATGAGTGAGTCCAAAGATCCATCAACATGGAGCTTCTTCATGCGTTTTATACCAAGATGACTCAAATGGCAGTGCCACAAGTATGTGGTACTATCATTACTATCTTATATCTTTTGGCATGAACATCTGTATCACTACGATCGAGATTCAATAAACCATTCATTTTAGGTGCAAGACCATTGAAGGTATTATTCAAATAAACAGAGTAACCATTATTCTCCTTAAATGAATAACCGTATTGCGATAAACATAATCCAATCATGTCTATGCTCAACGCAAACACCAAATAACAATTATGTAGGTTTAATACCAATCCCGATGGTAGAGGGAGCATACGATGTTTGATTACATCAACCTCGGAAACACTTCCAACACATATCGTCATCTCACCTTTAGCTAGTCTCTGTTTATTTCGTAGCCTTTTATTTCGAGTTACCAACACTTAGCAACCGAACCGGTATCTAATACCCTGGTGCTACTAGGAGTACTAGTAAAGTACACATTAATATAATGTATATCCAACATACTTCTGTCGACCTTGCCTGCCTTCTCATCTACCAAGTATCTAGGGTAGTTCTGCTTCAGTGATCGTTCCCCTCATTACAGAAGCACTTAGTCTCGGGTTTGGGTTCAACCTTGGGTTTCTTCACTAGAGCAGCAACTGATTTGCCGTTTCATGAAGTATCCCTTCTTTCCCTTGCCCTTCTTGAAACTAGTGGTTTTACTAACCATCAACAATTGATGCTCCTACTTGATTTCTACTTTCGCGGTGTCAAACATCGCGAGTTGCTCAAGGATCATCATGTTTATCCCTGATATGTTATAGTTCATCACGAAGCTCTAATAGCTTGGTGGTAGTGACTATGGAGAACCATCACTATCTCATATGGAAGATTAACTCCCACTCGATTCAAGCGATTGTAGTACTCTGACAATCTGAGCACATGCTCAATGATTGAGCTTTTCTCCCTTAGTTTGCAGGCTTAAGAAACTTGTCAGAGGTCTCATACCTCTTGACGTGGGCACTAGTCTGAAATCCCAATTTCAGTCTTTGGAACATCTCATATGTTCTGCGACGTTTCAAAAACGTCTTTGGCGCCTCAATTCTAAACCGTTAGCATTACGCTCTGAACTATCACGTAGTCATCAAAACGTGTATGTCAGATGTTCGCAACATCCACAGACGACGCTCGAGGTTCAGCACACCGAGCGGTGCATTAAGGACATAAGCCTTCTGCGCAGAATGAGGATAATCCTCAGTTTACGGACCCAGTCCGCATAATTTCTACTATCAACTTTCAACTAAATTTTCTCTAGGAACATATCTTAACAAGTAGAACCAAAACGTAAGCTATGACATAATTTGCAAAGACCTTTTGACTATGTTCATGATAATTAAGTTCATCTAATTATTTAATGAACTCCCACTTAGATAGACATCCCTCTAGTCATCTAAGTGATCCATGATCCGAATCGACTAGACCATGTCCGGTCATCACGTGAGACGGACTAGTCATCAACGGTGAACATCTCCATGTTGATCATATCTACTATACGACTCATGTTCGACCTTTCGGTCTCTTGTGTTCCGAGGCCATGTCTGTACATGCTAGGCTCGTCAAGTCAACCTAAGTGTTTCGCATGTGTAAATCTGGCTTACACCCGTTGTATGCGAACGTTAGAATCTATCACACCCGATCATCACGTGGTGCTTTGAAACAATGAACCTTCGCAACGGTGCACAGTTAGGGGGAACACATCTCTTGAAATTTTAGTGAGGGATCATCTTAGTTATGCTACCGTCGTTATAAGCAAATAAGATGTAAACATGACAAACATCACATGCAAATCATAAAGTGACATGATATGGCCAATATCATCTTGTGCCTTTTGATCTCCATCTTCGAGGCGCGGCATGATCACCTTCGTCACCGGCATGACACCATGATCTCCATCATCATGATCTCCATCATTGTGTCTTCATGAAGTTGTCTCGCCAACTATTACTTCTACTACTATGGCTAACGGTTAGCAATAAAGTAAAGTAATTACATGGCATTTTTCATTGACACGCAGGTCATACAATAAATTAAGACAACTCCTATGGCTCCTGCCGGTTGTCATACTCATCGACATGCAAGTCGTGATTCCTATTACAAGAACATGATCAGTCTCATACATCACATATATATAATTCACCACATCCTTTTGGCCATATCACATCACATAGCATACCCTGCAAAAACAAGTTAGACGTCCTCTAATTGTTGTTGCATGTTTTACGTGGCTGCTATGGGTTTCTAGCAAGAACGCTTCTTACCTACGCAAAAGCCACAACGGTGATATGCCAATTGCTATTTACTCTTCATAAGGACCCTTTTCATTGAATCCGATCCGACTAAAGTGGGAGAGACTGGCACCCGCTAGCCACCTTTATGCAACAAGTGCATGTCAGTCGGTGGAACCTGTCTCACGTAAGCGTACGTGTAAGGTCGGTCCGGGCCGCTTCATCCCACGATGCCGCCAAGTCAAGATAAGACTAGTAACGGTAAGCATATTGAACAAATCATCGCCCACAACTACTTTGTGTTCTAC
Organism: Aegilops tauschii subsp. strangulata; assembly: GCF_002575655.3. Taxonomy (NCBI): domain Eukaryota; kingdom Viridiplantae; phylum Streptophyta; class Magnoliopsida; order Poales; family Poaceae; genus Aegilops; species Aegilops tauschii. The sequence continues at coordinate 363,404,357 of NC_053035.3, read as the reverse complement.
TCGTGCATAGAATCTACGCATAGACCTAGCTCATGATGCCACTGTTGGGGAACGTAGCAATAATTCAAAATTTTCCTACGTGTCACCAAGATCAATCTAGGAGATGCTAGCAACGAGAGAGAGGGAGTGCATCTTCATACCCTTGAAGATCGCTAAGCGGAAGCGTTACAAGAACGCGATTGATGGAGTCGTACTCGCGGCGATTCAAATCGCAGAAGATCCGATCTAGCGCCGAACGGACGGCGCCTCCGCGTTCAACACACGTACAGCCCGGGGACGTCTCCTCCTTCTTGATCCAGCAAGGGGAGAGTAGAAGTTGAGGGAGAACTCCAGCAGCACGACGGCGTGGTGGCAATGGAGCTCGTGGTTCTCCGGCAGAGCTTCGCTAAGCACTACGGAGGAGCAGGAGGAGTTGGAGGAGGAGAGGGCTGCGCCAGGCTAGGGGTGCGGCTGCCCTCTCTCTCCCTCACTATATATAGGGGGAAGGGGGTGGAGGAGGCGCCCTAGGGTTCCCTAGGGGAGGGGCGGCGGCCACAGGGGAAACCCTAGATGGGTTTGGGCGCTCCCACCCCTGGGAAACTTGCCCCCCAAGCCGGGAGGGGTGGCTGCCCTAGGGGAGGCGCCCCCACCTCTCCACGTTACGTGAGAGGGGTTGGGAGGGGCGCACAGCCCCTTAGTGGGCTGGTGTGCCCCCTCCCCTTGGCCCATATGGCCCCCAACACTTGCCGGGGCCTCCGAAACACCTTTCGGTCACGCTGGTCGTCACCCGGTACTCCCAGAACAATTCCGGACTCCAATACCCTTCGTCCAATATATCGATCTTCACCTCCGAACCAATCCGGAGTTCCTCGTCACATTCGGGATCTCATACGGGACTCCGAACAACCTTCGGTAACCACATACTATTTCCCATAACAACTCTAGCGTCACCGAACCTTAAGTGTGTAGACCCTACGGGTTCGGGAACCATGCAGACATGACCGTGACACCTCTCCGGCCAATAACCAATAGCGGGATCTGGATACCCATATTGGCTCCCACATGTTCCACGATGATCTCATCGGATGAACCACGATGTCGGGGATTCAATCAATCCCGTATACAATTCCCTTTGTCTATCGGTATGTTACTTGCCCGAGATTCGATCGTCGGTATCCCAATACCTCGTTCAATCTCATTACCGGTAAGTCTCTTTACTCATTCCGTAACGCATGATCCCGTGGCTAACTCATTAGTCACATTGAGCTCATTATGATGATGCATTACCGAGTGGGCCCAGAGATACCTCTTCTTCATACGGAGTGACAAATCCCAGTCTCGATTCGTGCCAACCCAACAGACACTTTCGGAGATACCTGTAGTGCACCTTTATAGCCACCCAGTTACGTTGTGACGTTTGGTACACCCAAAGCATTCCTACGGTATCCGGGAGTTGCACAATCTCATGGTCTAAGGAAACGATACTTGACATTAGAAAAGCTCTTAGCAAACGAACTACACGATCTTGTGCTATGCTTAGGATTGGGTCTTGTCCATCACATCATTCTCCTAATGATGTGATCCCGTTATCAATGACATCAAATGTCCACGGTCAGGAAACCATAACCATCTATTGACCAACGAGCTAGTCAACTAGAGGCTTACTAGGGACATGTTGTGGTCTATGTATTCACACATGTATTACGGTTTCCAGTTAATACAATTATAGCATGAACAATAGACAATTATCATGAACAAGGAAATACAATAATAACCATTTTATTATTGCCTCTAGGGCATATTTCCAACATTGGTTGCATTTTTTATAGTTACTGCCCAGTTTTTATAATTACATCCCATTTATTATTTCTTAAACCCCATTTTCTTGTTAAGCCTAATGCATCCCTCCTAGGAAAGATTTGCAGCCCAGCGGGGCGGAGAATAACAAGTTGACCTTGCCTGGGTATTCCTCAAAAAAAGTATAGCTGGGCTAGCCATTTTCAGCTTGAAAAAAATTAATATCTGGGCTGTATATCTGGCCTGGGCTAGACGGGCCACAGCCCGCCGAGTTAATACCCTGCTCTCCTCTGAACAACAACAAAAACATCGCTCAAGTAAAACTCTGCTGTGCTCACACCTCAAAAACACAAATACTGCTCGAGCTGTTTGGTCCCAGCTGCCGGCCGCTCCTTGTGCAACTCTCTCGTTTATCGACTACATAGGTTGACAATGGTGTGGGGCCGTGATGTCAGGAAACCGGGAGGAAGAAAAAAAAATTATAGTTGTACATAATAAGGAGGCACTTGCGTACGTACAACTATGGCCCTAGTGGATCCCTACTGTCATCCAGTCAAAATAAAGTCATCTCCTGAATCCTCATGTCCGTTGACCATGTTGACAATGCTCGGCGCCACGGCGGGCGCAACAACTCGAAGGAGGACGCAGAGGGCCTCGCGGGCCCTACGGATGGTCTGATAGAGCGCCCGCTGCTCATTCAGGTAGCCAGGATCATCGGACAGCTATAAGCACCTTCGAGAGACTGAGACGGCATGAAACGGTAAGGCTGCGCTTGGGAGCTCTGGTTTATTTCACACCTGTATTAAGATACAAGTGTAATTTACTCGTCATCGGAAACAACGCGTAAAATACAGGCATAATGAAACCGAGGGCCTGAGGTCTGTAACGAAAACCTGCGTGTTACGCGTGTAATTTGAGAGACCAGTGTATATTTTACTAGTCGAAATCGGCCAACCAAGCGCTTCGCCCGAGACCATCTGCTTTTATTTACAAGCGTCAGTTTTACAGGCGGTTTTGGTTGGAAAACGACGATCCAATCACGGCCTAAGATGATGAGTTGGTCGGAAGATCATATGGTTTCACCTCTAACCTACCCGAGTTGTCGTATAGGCTATGAATGAAACATAAGACAATGAACTTCTTAAGCACAGAAACAACAGAAGAGGATGATCTTCATAACATGCAAATCACAGACATTAGCTCAACATGCAAAACAATATGAAGCATTATTCTCAGGAGGCACGGTGAACAGCTCGTGATGCCGCATGCCACAACATTCCAAGCTCAACTTTGCAATCAAACTCACAAGGCCTGGCATTACATAGACAACATTCAGAACAAACTCTTAAAATACTTTACATAAGTCAACATTCATGTGACTATGCATCTCAGCAGAGTAAATATTTTTGAACTGAAGACAGGAATAGGTAAAAACGATCGACGTTGCTCACGGCAAAGGGCGTCCCACTAAAAAATATCAAATGCATATCTTCTTGCTAACGTCAATGATTAAGCTTTGACAAGCTTTTCCCATTCAAAATATGTAATGCCTATGATTGTGGAATAGGCAGGGTTTGTCATCAGTTTGTCACCTGATAGTCTGGTGGCTCAAGGTGACAATGAATGATTAGAGAACCATTCGATGTATTGTGCATGATGAAGTATTATGGAGGACACAAACCATCTGAACATTTTGTGCAATTCCACTAAAATCAAGCTGAGCATCCCTGTGGATTTCGTATTTATATGCTGCAAGAAAACAAAGACACATCCGCACACACATGAATATTGGCCCCAGTGTCAACCCACCAATCGGTGGACTAACAAACTGAAAGTATGGTAAACAGATTACCATACCCAGATGCCCCATCATTGTTGCTTAGAATGACATTGACAGACTTGGAGTCCTGTCCTGGCTTCTTGTACTTGTTTGGGCACTTTTTGCCCAGTGCACTCCACGTGTTGTAGAGTTGCCTATGCTCTCTGCAGACTAGTCATGTCACTAGCGTCTACTAATACTCCGTAAAGCTTCTCGATCATTCCTTCTGTAATGTAGTGCAAACAGTGATTGCTTCTTTCTGCAAAGTGGTAAGACCAACTGGACCCACTAATGCAGCAGTTTGCCTTAGACACATTGGCTCCTTTTGTGCAGTTCAACTAAAATCAAAGTCGGAATAAAACGGAGCTTTAATTTTGATATCCCTGTAAGCAACAATAGGTATAAGGGAAACAATTATTGAGAAATAACGGTTGATGACTTGTACTCCCAGAAGAAAAACATCTACTGATCTACCTTATCTTAATGGGAAACAAAGCAGGAGTGTAGCAATTCTCAATCAGTGTGATTCATTCATATTAACTGAGACATTATCTTAACAATGCCTTGTTTCAACATGTATAAAGAACGATAAAGCAGAAAAGTACCATTCCTAAAACAATGCGACTGATTCATTTTAACAGAGACATTATCTTAACAATACCTTGGTTAAACATGTAGAAAGAACTACAAAGCAGGATAGTACCATTTGTAAAACACTGTAACTGATATATAAAAACAGAGACATTATCTGAACAATACATTTCTTAAACATGTACTCCAGCCGATCCCTAACAGAAATGGTACTCCCGCCGATCCCTAACAAGTGTTGCAGTTTTGAACTAAGATTCAGTAGTTAATTCTGAGGAAAGTCGGTACTGACCTTTCAAGACCAAGATTTGAAACAACTCGTAAGGAAGACCTGAGAGAGATCTCAACACATATATGGAAATCCGGTCTCATTTTGTGCAGTTCCACCAAAATTAAGCGAAGAAAAATGTCACAATAGCAACAAGTTGAATAGATATCCCTGTTTTAACATAGGCAAAAAAGGAATCAATTACTGGCCAATAAAGGAGGATGAAACATGCGTCCATAAAATGGTAATCCCCCCAATCCCGAACAAGTGTTGCAGTTTTGAACTAAGATTCAGTAGTTAATTCTGAGAGTGGCGTTGCTTAATTTTACCAGCGGCATTAGATTAACAAAAAGCATAAACAGTTCCAGGGAGAGTGGGTGCAACAACAGCATGTGCTTCCATCTACTTATAAAGGGGGTGATGCAGAGTTTTGTTGTAACAAAGAAACAAGCATCATGTCTGGGGTGGAACAATTTTTTCTCACTTAATGGTAAAAGACAGCAGTTCAATAGCTTCAATTCAACATTTATCCAAAACAGTACCAATACAAGTAGCACAACATCTCAAAGCACACTGCAGTATCATGGGGATGAAAGTTGGTACTGACCTTTCTTGACCAAGATTTGAAACAACTCGCGAGGAGGACTGGAAATATATCCCAACACATATATGAAAATCCTATCTCCTTTTGTGCAGTTCCACCAAAATTAAGCAAAGTCGCCGGTGTGATATTCAAGTTGAACTGCACAAAACACTCTTAAAACATAAGTGTTTCGCGTAGCGAAGCAAAATTTCGCAATAGCAAAAAGTTGAATAGATATCCCTGTTTTAACAGAGGCAAAAAAGGAATCAATTACTGGCCAATAAAGGAGGATGAAACATGCGGCCACAAAAATGGTAATCTCGCCAATCCCTAACAAGTGTTGCAGTTTTGAACTAAGATTTAGTAGTTAATTCTGAGAGTGGCATTGCTTAATTTTACCAGCGGCATTAGATTAACAAAAAGTATAAACAGTTCCAGGGGAGAGTGGGTGCAACAACAACATGTGCTTCCATCTACTTATAAAGGGGGTGATGCAGAGTTTGTTGTAACAAAGCAACAAGCATCATGTCTGGGTTGGTCCCATTTTTGTTCACTACTTAATGGGAAAAGACAGCAATACAATAGCTTCAATTCAACATTTATTTAAAATAGTACCAATACAAGTAGCACAACATCTCAAAGCACACTGCACAATCATGTGGATGAAGGCATGTACTGACCTTTCATGAGACAACCAAGATAAAATACGAATCTACCAACACGAATAGGAAATCCAATCTCGTTTTGTGCAGTTGTACTAAAATCAAGCAAAGTTGCCGGTGTGACATTTAAGTTCGCTATAGCAACAAGTTGAATAGATATCCCTGTTTCAACAGAGGCAAAAAAGGAAACAATTACTGGCCAATAAAGGAGGATGAAACATGCGGCCACAAAAAGAAGCATCTACCTTATCTTGATGGAAAACAAAGTATAGGACTATAGCATTTCTAAAACGGTTGCATTGATTCATATTAACAGAGAAATTCTCTTAAAACAGTTCAGTAGTTAATTCTAAGAGTGGCATTGCTTAATTTTACCAGCGACATTAGATTAAGAAAAAGCATAAACAGTTCCAGGGGAGAGTGGGCGCAACAACACCATGTGCTTCCATCTACTTATAAAGGGGGTGATGCAGAGTTTGTTGTAACAAAGAAACAAGCATCATGTCTGGGTTGGAACAATTTTTGCTCACTTAATGGTAAAAGACAACAATTCAATAGCTTCAATTCAACATTTATCCAAAACAGTACCAATAAAAGTAGCACAACATCTCAAAGCACACTGCACCATCATGTGGATGAAAGTCGACTAAGATTAGAAACAACTCGCGAGGAGGATTTGAACGAAATCTCTCAACACATATATGGGAATCCGATCTCCTTTTGTGTAGTTCAACCAAAATTAAGCAAAGTCGCCGGTGTGACATTCATGTCGAACTGCACAAAACACTCTTAAAACATAAGTGTTTCGCGTAACCAAGCAAAATGACGCAATAGCAACAAGTTGAATAGATATCCCTCTTTTAACAGAGGCAAAAAAGGAATCAATTACTGGCCAAAGGAGGGTGAAACATGCGGCCACAAAAAGAAGCATCTACCTTATCTTGATGGCAAACAAAGTATAGGGCAGTAGCATTTCTAAAACGGTTGCATTGATTCATATTAACAGAGAAATCTCCTAAAATAACATTCAGTAAAAATGTAATTTACTTTTAACAATGGCATTGCTTCAATTTACCAGCGGCATTCTTAGATTAACAACAGCAAAATAGTTGTATGGGACATGCCAGCACCATGTGTGTCGGGGATATACCCCGCGGCGTAACCCAGCCGGACTTGGCGATTCACCGGCGACCCGCACAGACCAGACGGTTTACAAGCAACCTGACTGAACATTATGATTCACTGGTAACCCGGCGGGCGGGACAGACGGTGACAAGGCCCAAGGCCCAGAAGGCCGGCTCATGTTATGGTGGGCCGGTTTAAGAGGAAAGGTGTGAGGAATATTTGTCTTACAAGGAGTTAAGACCTGGACTTGTATCCGGTTTGTATTAGAGATAGACTAGTCCTAATCCTAATAGGACTCCACATGTAACCCTCCCCTTCAACATATATAAGGAGGGGCAGGGCTCCCCAAAGGGGGATAGGCAAGAAGAAAAAATCTCTAGGGCTAGACACAAAGAGCCGGTTTACCGGCGACTCCCTCATGACGATAATGAGACCTAGCCACAAACAGCATGTAGGGTTATTACCGGATGATGTTTCCCGGGGCCCGAAGCTGTCTAAACCTTTGTCTTGTGCGTTGATCCGCCCTGCATCTCTCATCCCAATCAACCCCCTACCACAAAGATGTGCTGTCCTCACGACTAAGTCCTCACCCTAGGACATCTGCCGTGACAATTCCACGACAGTTGGCGCCCACCGTGGGGCCTGCGCACGGTGGTGTTGAGTTCTTGAAGGGATCTCGCCCGTGGATCGAGAGGCTTGCGATTGACTGGATTAAAAATAGCCGGTTCAGAAGGATCTACGTGATCGACGAGCAGTCAAAATAGCGTGTGCGAAATTGAGAAAGAGGTTTCTTAGGGTTGCGTGCTAAGTGGTCGCTGCACACACCATGGAGATCCGCCAAGACCGAGATAAGAGTAATTTTTTATGGCAACCTTGGGCGACTTGTCAAATTGCAGGAGATCAGAATAATACTCTTCGTCGGGCGCCACAAGGATCTGAACTACCAATCTTATGGTCCGGCTTGCTGTTCTCGAAAAAAGGGTCAAACTGAGCACGACCCGGAGGGGGTCTCGGTCGCACCGCGCACAGAGTCCGCCTCGCTTCCGCGTGCGGCGTCTCCGAGCCACCACAGCCGGCCTGCGCCCTGCTATCGCCGCCGCTGCGCCGGGTCACCTCTGCCTCCGTTGACCCTGCGCCAAGCGGCCTGCCACCGTCGTCGACCCGCGGGTGCCGCCGGCCGCCGAGCCTTCCAAGCCGTCGCGAGTCGCCCTGACCGAGTTGTCGCCGAGCCACCCTCGCCGAGCAGCTTCACCTACGCCTCGCCCTCGACACCGCGGTGTCGAGCCACCTACATATCCGCTGGTCTCTGCCTCGGGCTCCGTTCGGGGTCGCGCTGAGCCGCCCAGGCCGAGCGGCCTCGCATCTCCGTCAAGCCACCCCGGATGAGGCGGCCTCGCCTCCGCCTCGCCCTGTTCCGAAGCCGCCCAAAACTAACCTTGAATTTATAGGCAAAAGCTAAATCAAACCCCGAACTCTCAATCCCTGAAATCAGCACACTGAACTCTATAATCCCGGTCTATTTTAAACCTTGAGAGGAGTCGGCCAGTATTTGCTGAATTGGGCCGGCCCAGTACCTCAGTCGCTCGTGCGCGCGCACTAGTCTTTTTTTTCTTTTACGTTTTCTTTTTCGTTTTTTCATTTTTACACATGTCTTATTTTTCTCAGTACCCAGTGTACATTTTGAACGCAGACATTAAATGTTTTTTGAAAAACTTTTGATATTTTCAAATACGTTATGGACATTTTGAAATTAAATGTTTTCAAAACTTTTTTAATACATGGTAATATTTTTCGAAATACATGTTTTACATTTTCTTAATGACAATACACATTTTACAAAACTACACGACCACTCTTTTACATGGTTCAACATTTTTAAATTCGCATACACTTTTTTCTATTACATGTCACGTATATTCTATTAAGGTTATGACACATTTTTGTACAACACGCAAACATTTTCGGTACATTGTACATACATATTAAATGCCACAAACACATTTTCTGAAACTCGTGAACATTCTTGAAATGTTACATTTTTTTAATGTACGAAACCTTTTTTTTGAATCACACGAATATTATTATACAGGGTCATATGACACAAAATCATAGAAAATGATAGGCGCTCCCACCCCCACCCCGGCGATCGCCACCACCTCCGGTGATCTCCTCCCCTAGCCACCAAATTTCCTTTCCTCTCCATTAGATCTCTCCGGCGCTCTGAGATCTACGTCCTAATACCCATCTCCATGGGTTCTGCTGATGGATCCACCCTTGGCTTGGACTTCTCCAAGGGTCTGGTTTTTGCGAAAAAGGTTTTTCAATCTACGGGTTTTCCGGTGCACCCCATGGATGACACGGGCTTCTTCACCATGGTAATTTCTTTTGGCCGGCATGATTTTCGTTTGACCGAGGATTCGGTGGCAGCGGCACTTGAGGCGCCCATCGGAGGTTCTGCTATTGAGTTCATGGTTTTTATGATCAAGGATAGGGTTTTTGGTTTTCAAGTTTCGTGCAAGGCTGTGGCTTTGATCATTCTCAAGCTCCGTTCTTTCTCTTGTGATCATTTTAAATGTTTCTTTCATCTTTAGGGTAATGGTGGCCCAAATTGGGGCCGTGAGTTTAAACTTTGGAAATTGGAATGTGATGCTGAGTGGTTCATTGTTAGTCCTTCCAAACGTCGAGCTACCCTTGGCATGTTGGCTATGCACACCAAGCCTCGTAAATCTTCGATAAGATCATCTCATGCCCCTGCCAAGAAGCTTTCATTTTCAAAGTTCCAGAATTATCCTGCTTGTCGTGGTTATCGTTATCCGGCCACGCAAAATTGCATTCAAACTGTTGAGGATGCGGGGTACACACTTTCTGCGCATGAAAGGGTGGTCATCCACCCCCCGCCGCCGGCTGAACTCCGGTGGACGTCGACTACCCCCTCCATTTCTTTTGGAACGGTTAGGGATCTTCTAACAGCTGCGGATGGGTCGCCGTCTATCTCGGGCGGAAATTTTGGCTCTCCGAATGTGGACGTGCCATCCCATGTTGGGCCGTCATCTTCACGTTCCACGGTCCAGGTGGAGCCGGTGTTATCTTATGGGCCTTCCATTCCTTCCTCTCAGCAAGCAGAAGAAGATTTTGATAACTTGGTATCGGGTATGGTGGACGAAATTTTAACGTGTCAGATTTGCTTGGCTAAGGGCCATTTTGCTGCGGCGTGCACGTCTAAACTACGTTGTACCTCTTGTCTGCGGGTGGGGCATGGTAAAATGGATTGCAACAAGTTTGCAAGGATTTTGGGTCTGGTTTGGAAACCAAAACCCGGTAACGTTGCAACTTCCGAGGATCGCTCAGCTCCCACCGAGAATATCTCTCTGACACAGCTTTTACCAAACTTGGACTCCTCTTGCACTTCCGCATTTACTGCTTCGCCCTGTTCCATCAGTCCTGGTCCCAAAACACCTTCGACCGCGCCGCCTGAGACCCCTCCTCCGCCGGAGTTCTCGCCGTCTGCTTCCAGCCCGGGTTGTACCCCTCCGATGGCCAACTTCCCTCTCGACCCCTTGCTGTATGTGCCGGCTGGCCATCACATTGTGGATGGTGGTGATACTCGTTTGCGTCAGACCTATGTGACGCCACATACCCCACTTGTGCGCCGCCATGAGGAATTCATGCTAGCTGAGGTAATGCCCATCCCCCCTCCCGATCAGATTGGTGCTGCTAGAGAGGAAGTGGTTCAATGGTTGCAAGCTCATGGGGTGTTGGTGAGGTCTGCTCAGCCTTGGATTAGATCGGTGGGTCTTTTTGAGCTTCAGGATGCTGCAGTCAGGTTTTCTCTTCTTCAGATGCCGCCCCAACCTCTTGGCAACGATCGTTTTGTGCGTTTTATGAAACACGATGAGGGTGAATCTTTTAGAGGTGCTCAGGGTTTCCGTCAGGGACTGCTCATGTTCTTGGGGATCCCGCTTGATCTTCGCAATGAGGATAGCATTCGTGCAGCGGTCAACACATTTGGGAAGTTTCATCATTGGATTAGTGAGGATCCATACCTTGTGCGCACTTTGGTCTTTGCGTCTTTTCCAGAAGATATTTTGGTGCCAAGAGATGTGGTGTTCATGGATTATGCTGCCTGAGGTGGTGCCAGGGTGTCTTGGACGGCGCCTCTGTATATCCTTGGGGCCAATTTTGCTGAACAGATGCCCCAAGATGAAGACTGGATGCCCATCAATGGCAATCCTCATCCCCTGCCTGGTGTACCCTTCGCGGAGATGCCACCTTTTATTCTGCCTCCATTCCCGGCTCTGGGGTGGAACGATGTGCCGCCACCTCCGCCTGAACCTGCACATAATGAGGTGCATGAGGACAATTGGGGAAACTGGGAGGAACCTGCTGCGGAGCCTGCTGTTGAAGATCAAGAATCCGTGGTGTTGAATGCCTCGGCTCAACCCAGTTCTGCTCACCAAAGTTCTAAAGAACCTCAGGTGCCCCCTGCACCTATCGTTCTCATTGATGGGGCTCCACCTGACAACCTGAATGATCTGATGGAGATTGCACCAGACCTGGAGGATGCTAGTAATTGGGCAATTGTGGTCTATCAACCTCCTCTTTTTGATGTCCAAGCTTTGGAGGAGCCTGTGGTTAAGATCCCCTTTGGTCCCCCTCTGCCCCCTGAAATGATTTGGAGGCGCTCGTTTGAAAACCTGCTGAATGCTCCAATGGTGTTTGAGGTGCCAAAACCTCTGCTGCCCAAACCCCTGTCGCCTGTCATTTTGACCAAGAGAAACTGGGACTTTGCTTTCCAGCAGGATGATCTTCCTTTGCTGACATGGAAGGAGCCGGTACCTGCCCGACCTGTGGCTAGAGCGTTATTTGTGGATGATGCTGAGAGGGCTGCTCCTGTTGTCCCTTCTCCTCCTGCGCGTGCACCTACGAGGAGGCCACGCAAAACTCTGGCGCCAACGCCTCTTGTTGAAACATCTGTTCGAAGGTGTACCAGAAGTTCGGCCCAGCGGGATGGGTTTAAGCCCACTTTCCATGAGCTGGTTCTGCAGCCCGAGAAGAAGAAGCCCAAGGCCAAGCCCCTTTCTGCAGAGATGTCTGATGACCCTGCATTTGGAGATGCTCCTCCACCTACTCCCATCAGTCATCTGCAAGCTATTGGCAAGGAGCTGGAGATTGATGCAACTCTGCTCACAGAGGATGCACTTATGGTGGACCCTGCTGCTGCTGCAAATCAAGCCTCCAATGAATAGTGTGCTCTTCTTCTGCTGGGTTTGGCAAGCCCATAAATCTGCTTTATGCGTTTGGTTTTCATTTTCTGATCCTTGGATATGTAATAATGTTGGTTTGGAACTATTATGTGCTTTTGGGCCTCTGACACTGTGTGTCATGTGCATGGGAGACTTGTTTATGTTATTCCTTTATGAATAATCACTGTAGAAACTGGAATGTCCTGTGCTGGAATGTCAGGGGTTTAAACTCTGAGGCTAGGCAACGAGCTGTTAGACAAGATTGACGAAAGTCACTGTGCTATTGCTTGTCTGCAAGAAACTAAATGTGCTTCATTCGATTCCAGAATGCTTAAAAGCTTTTGCCCCAAGAGATTTGACAGCTTTGCTTTCTCTCCTTCCTTGGGGGCCTCTGGTGGAATTCTAGTTGTTTGGAACTCGTCTATATTTGGTGGGACTTTATTGCAAGTCCAACAATTTGCAGTGGTGATCGAGTTTGTTTCTAGGCAAAACAATGAGCGGTGGACTCTTGTGGTGGTTTATGGTCCTTGTCAGGGGGAAGCTAGGGATAATTTTGTATCCTGGTTGTATCACCTGAACATTCCTGTGGATGAGAATTGGCTGTTACTGGGGGATTTTAATTTCTTACGTTCTGTGGATAACAGAAATCTACCTGGTGGTGATTTGAATGACATGTTCATCTTTAATGAGATTATTGGACACCTCGGCCTTTTGGAATTGCCCATCAAAGGCAGGTCTTACACTTGGTCCAATATGCAGGATACTCCACTCCTTGAGCAGCTTGACTGGTTCTTCACTTCTGTTGATTGGATATCTGATTATCCCATGACTGAGGTGATACCTCTTGCCAGAACTGCTTCTGACCATGTGCCTTGTATGGTTACAATCAAAACTTCTATTCCCAAGTCTAATATCTTTAGGTTTGAGAATTATTGGTTGGAGTTGGAGGGTTTTATGGACTGTGTTGATTCCTCATGGCAGAAACAACCCAGAAAGGGCCATATTACTGCCAGGATAGCTAACAAATTTAAGTCCTTGAGGATGTGTCTAAAGAGATGGCAGAAGAACATCTTCAAACTGAAAACTCTAATTTGTAAATGCAATAGTGTTATCCTGCTCTTGGATGAGCTTGAGGAATATAGAACACTCTACAGACATGAATCTAATTTCAGGATAGTGGTTAAAACCCATGTTGAGAAATTGCTCCACCTTCAATGTCTCTATTGGAGGAAAAGATGTACTATCAGATACATAAAAGTGGGTGGTGAGAACACCAAGTTCTTTCATGCTATGGCCACGGAGAGGTATCGAAGGAATTCTATTGCTAGCTTAAAATTGCCTGATGGTACGGTGGTGACTGATCATTCACAAATGGAGGGTATTATCTGGAATTGTTTTAAGAACATAATGGGTTCTTCCAGGGGAATTAATATGGGTTTTGATCTTTCTTCCCTCATTGAACCAGTTGTGGGATTGGATGTTCTCACTAAGCCTTTTGAGAAGGAGGAAATGGACTTGATTGTCAAGCATATGCCAGTTGATAAAGCTCCAAGTCCAGATGGTTTTAATGGTCTTTTCTTCAAAAGGTGCTGGCACATAATTTCTCAGGATTTTTATGAACTGGCCCAGGCTTTCTTTGAGGGTACTGCTCATTTGGAAAATATCAATGACTCTTACATAACTCTGGTGCCTAAGAAGCCCTCCCCTGAGGAGGTGGGTGACTTCAGACCTATCTCTTTAACAGGAATGGGTCTTAAGTTCTTGTCTAAGATGGTAGCCAATAGGTTTCAAGAGGTGATTATGCAGTGTGTCCACAAGAACCAATATGGTTTCATAAAAAGTAGAACAATTCAAGATTGTATTGGGTGGACCTTTGAGTATTTACACCAGTGCCACCAGTCCAAGAGACCTATTGTGATTCTAAAGTTGGATTTTGAAAAGGCTTTTGACTCCCTTGAGCATGAGGCCATTGTGCAAATTTTGAAATATAAGGGCTTTAATGACAAGTGGATCCTCTGGATGAAGCAACTTCTATCGATAGGTACCTCATCTGTTCCGCTCAATGGAGTCCCTGGTAGGAAGTTCAGGTGCAAAAAGGGTGTCAGACAGGGTGATCTAGTCTCTCCCCTCCTTTTTGTCCTAGCTGCTGATCTCCTGCAGACTGTAATTAATGACATGTTCAGAAGGGGCATTCTTCAGTTACCTATACCTTGTCATGATCAGGATTACCCTGTGATTCAGTATGCTGATGACACTCTTATTATCTTGCCTGCGGACAAGGACCATCTCATAGCTCTCAAGGATATGCTCAGGGTCTTCTCTGTGTCCACTGGTCTGGATGTGAACTATCACTAATCCTTCATTATTCCCATCAATGTGGACACTGCTGTCCTGATTGAATTAGCTTCTGCATTTGGCTGCCAGTTGGGAAAATGCCATTTACCTATCTTGGGTTGCCAGTGGGAACTACAAGGCCTAAAATGGTGGATTTTATGCCATTAGTTGATTGCATGGACAGGAGAATGACAGCTAGTTCATCTTTTTTGAATCAGGGGGAAAGGCTGCAGTTTCTTAACTCTGCTCTGTCATCTATGCCCATCTTCTTCCTGTGCAGTTTGGCTGTCCCAGCTGGAATTCTTAAACAATTGGAGAGAATCCAGAGACAATGCCTCTGGAGGAGGAATAGGGGTCAGCCTGCCCCCTCCCTTACTGCGTGGGACCTTATTTGCAGGCCAAAAAACAGGGGAGGTCTTGGTATTCTCAACCTTGGTTCTCAGAACGTTGCACTTCTGATCAAACATGCGAATAACTTCCTTAATAAAAAGGATCTCCCTTGGGTTTCTTTAATTTGGGATACCTACTATCATAATAGGGTCCCCCAGGGAACTTCTGATTGTGGCTCATTCTGGTGGAAGGATATTTGCAAGGTCATGCATCATTTTAGGGAGTGTGCTTGGGTTCAGATTAATGCAGGGGACACTGCCCTCATGTGGTCAGATAACTTGCAGTTTGATGGTCAGGTGTCTAGCCTTCAACTCAGATTTCCCAGGCTCTATTCCTATGTTAAGGACCCCTGGGTCACTTTTCTTGAGTTCTTGGACTCTCAGGACATTTTCCAGCACTTCCACCTTCCTTTGTCCAGCCAAGCTTTTGATGATCTGACTATTCTCCAATCCATGTTGGGTGGCCTTAATAGAACACCTGGGTCCAAGGATATTTGGTTTTGGAAGGGCACTGCCAAGGGATACTCACCAAAGTTGTTTTACTCACATACTTTTGCTTCAGCATCTTTCAACCCTTTGACAGCTTGGATCTGGAATTCCTCTTGTACAATGAAAATCAAAGTTTTTGCTTGGATGCTTATTATGGACAGGTTGAACACCAAGGACATGGTGGATAGGAGGCATTGGCATTTGGAGGATGGAGTAAACTGTGTCCTTTGTCCTTTGCAGACTAGGGAAACAAGGGATCATCTGTTCTTCAATTGCAACTTTAGTGTCAGAGTTTGGAACTATCTGCAAATTGATTGGTCTTCTGATGACTCCATGGCTCATTTGGTTCTTAATGCTAGTAGGAGTTTTAGGAAGCCCTTCTTCACCGAAGTGGTGTTCATTGCTTGCTGGAATATCTGGATCATCAGGAACGCTAAGGTCTTCAAGCATGAGAGAGCTAGATTTAATAAATGGAGATCTGCTTTCATCCATGACATCAGCTTAATGCAATATAGAGTGAAAGCTGCCTACAAAGATGATCTTCTTCGCTGGATTTCATTTCTGCCACCTTGAGGCCAATAGTCTGTATCTTTTAACTTGTTTTTTCTCCTTCTTCCCCTAGCTACTTTGATTACCTCTTGTAATCCCCCTTTGTACTTGTACTGTATCTCTTTTTCTCAATAAAGTGTTGATATGTTGTGGGGGTTTCCCCTACAGTTCCCAATCAAAAAAATATATTATTATACATTAAACATTTGTTTGAATTGGCCCATACATTTTTTTTAGAATTTGTGGTATTTTCTAGATGTGACAAACTCAGAAAATGTTTATGTATCAAAAAGTGTTCGCACTTTAAAATTTTGTTCAGGTTTCAGAAAATTTTTATGTTTCAAAAAGTGTTTGCACTTTAATTTTTTTTTCAGGTTTCAAAAAATGTTTATGTTTCAAAAGGTGTTGGCTTTTTCAAAGTTGTTGGTTTTTTAATTATTCAAAAATTTCAAAAAGTTCTCGCACTTTATGAAATGTTCGAAGATTTCAGAAATAAATACATTTTCAATACTTGTTTCCCCCTAATAAAAGTTTTCAAAGTTCGACGCTTTGGTTTCTGCTTAAATACTTTCGGCCTTTTATTCTGTCAGTCATAGTCGTCTGGTGTAGTGGCTAGCAAAATCAGGTCAACCATGCTAGGTCCCAAGTTCGACTCCACGGTATGTTTTTTTTGTTTTGGAATTGTTACGTCGCACCTTAAGAAAAAGAAAGAATGAATTTTTATGTCTCGTGTGAAGCAAAAAAAACTCGCATCATGTCTGTTGCCGGCCCAATCGATTCCGCAGCCGACAATTGAAAACATTTTTATAAAACATTATTTACGAAATAGTTTCTGAAATTCGAAAAACATATTTTAAAAATGGGACACAATTTGAAAATCTAAAAAAAATCATAGCATCTGAAAAACTGTTGGTATTATGAATTTTTTTGACAAATGTGTTTTTCTTTTTGAAACCACAAACAGTTTTTTAAAATGCGAATAGAATTTTAAAATTCCAAA
Organism: Aegilops tauschii subsp. strangulata; assembly: GCF_002575655.3. NCBI lineage: Eukaryota > Viridiplantae > Streptophyta > Magnoliopsida > Poales > Poaceae > Aegilops > Aegilops tauschii. The sequence goes on along the minus strand of NC_053035.3, from coordinate 363,387,532 downwards.
AATAAAAAACATGAACATTTTTTAACTTCTGAACAATTTTAAAAATGTGCGAACATTTTTGAAACTTCACGAATTCTTGTTGTGTTGTAGTGGGCCGGCCCAAATTCTTGTGCACGAGAGTAGCTGGTTATCCCGGCCGGGATTGTACTATTCCCAGTTTGCCAAACAGGTTTAGGGTCCAAAATAGACCGGAATTGCGAGTTCAGAGTGCCAATTTTCGGGATTCAAAGTTCGGGGTTTGATTTAGCTTTCGTCTATAACTTCAAGGTTTATTTTGGACTTTTTCAAAAAAAAAGGTCAAACCGAGCACGACCCGGAGGGGGTCTTGGTCGCACCGCGCACAGAGTCCGCCTCGCTTCCGCGTGCCGCGTCAAGTCAGTCGCCGCGTCTCCGAGCCACCACAGCCGGCCTGCGCCCTGCTATCGCCGCCGCTGCGCCGGGTCACCTCTGCCTCCGTCGACCCTGCGCCAAGCGGCCTGCCACCGTCGTCGACCCGCGGGTGCCGCCGGCCGCCGAGCCTTCCAAGCCGTCGCGAGTCGCCCTGACCGAGTTGTCGCCGAGCCACCCTGGCCGAGCAGCTTCACCTACGCCTCGCCCTCGACACCGCGGTCTCGAGCCACCTACATATCCGCTGGTCTCTGCCTCGGTCTCCGTTCTAGATCGCGCTGAGCCGCCCAGGCCGAGCGGCCTCGCATCTCCGTCAAGCCACCCCGGATGAGGCGGCCTCGCCTCCGCCTCGCCCTGTTCCAAAGCCGCCCCTGCCGTCGGGTCAACGGCTGCACCCCGAGCCGCCGCTTCGTCAACCCGCCTCGTCGCCTTAGCCATGGTTCACCTCGAGCCAGGCCGTTGCGCCATACTCTCCCTCACGAACAGAGCGACTGCGGCGCCGTCGGTCTATCTTTGGTTCCAGCCGGCGCGGATGTTCTTGACTCCACCAGGCGCGGATGTCCGGACGTGGCCAAGTTCTTTCCGTACGGAGTGGCCGGTACGGCCCCCCAGCTGCACAGGCTCGGTTCCTGCCTGATAGTGGAGCTCGTCCACGTTTTTGAGCCGACAAAGATCAAAGGCCTCTTCAATTTGTTACTCCACCATGGGCTGCTGTATGGGATATATAGTCAACATGGATGCTCAGGCGAGCTGGACCGTTGGAATACATGGAAAACATTGGAAACATATGATCATGCGTTTACAAATCCTTATCTTCATGCTGTTGAGTAAAGAAGGAAATCATGGCAGGATTCGTCAGTCCCAATTTCTGCATAAGTCCTCCATTGTATCAATTCACGTGCGTGTAGTGCTGGAGCCTTTGGTTTGTTTGCAACCAGAATTTGAGACATTGGCGGAGTTTGTGTTGGGAATATACAAAGATGACTGCTAATAATACTCAGTGGGAGGACAGACAATTGTTGAGATCTGGAAAGTATTAGAAGAACGGAGGTGCGGACAGAATTTAATGATAAGGATATATTGTTTTTTGTTAGCATATATTGTTTTTTGTCAAAGAACGATTAATCTGGTTTACTGCAGCTCCTGCAACTTGCAAGCCGGGGGCAATCTGCAGTGATGGATCAAATAGTGCTAAGCACTCCTGATTATATAATGTACCTTTGGTACATCATCACTTGAGGAAGGAAGGCAATCAGGCCATATTTCGAGTACAGAGCAATGAATCATTATGTCAGTCTACACGAACATCTGCTATTTGTCTGACTACATCCAACAATATCTAGTGCCAGCAGTCGTGTTCATCCGACAAAATACCAGGTGTTATTCGCCTTATGTATATTTTTAGTATACATTATTCGTCTGAGAACAATTACTCTGGCCTATATCTTTTTTATACAGGACAAGTGCTCACTATGAAAGTGATGTCCTACCGCGGACGGCGCGCGCGAGCTGTTCTACACCGGCCTCTGCGCATGTCGCACTGATGAACATGAACACAAACCGCCGCCCCCGCAGTCCGGATTACATCAACAATGCCGCGTCCGACTCTCTTGTTCGCGTTGGCTTATAACAGCGCGGCCGACTCAGCTATTTGTCCAAGCTGCCTCTGATGCGGAGGTCGTCTTTGCTGTCCGTCTCTCGCGGCCTGGTCTACATCAACATACCGGGCCGCACTTGTCTGCATGAGCTGTTTATTGAGTATGATCAAGTCACAGCTTGGGTAGCCCGGTTTTTTTTCAACAAAATGGAGGCAAATTATCATATACTGTCAACCACCGTCTGCACTGGGTGGCTCAATGGGCAGGCGCACAAATCGCCGCCACTACAGTTTGGTTAATTTCAAATCGCCAGTTGGAAGGAACCATTGGCCGAGTTGCTGACACGGCTCATACGAGATCATTTATAACCCGCCGCGGTCACCTCAACCTTCTGTGGATTCACATCGTGCTATCAACACCAATGATATACAAGTTATGCCGGTTTATATCACGGTCAAATATGGAGAGTCTCAAGCCAACTCCTCGAGTCACCTTTGAGACTCGGGGGCTACGATGACATGACTCGGCAAATCTTGCCGGTTTCAGCAAAATTAAGAATCCCAGGACGATGGAGGGAAAGATAACCCGGTCCCGGAGGCTACTATTATATTGATGAAAATTTAAAGGCCGTCAGAAAATTTCCGGTTTAGAAAGTATATGACAGTTACAAAATCTCGGCTCAATGAAGAAGTTCCGGGTCATCAGAAAGGATTCCGGTTTAAAATCCGGCTCAAGGGAAGTCAGTCTCACTGAAGCTCTCAAATATCCGGTTTACAATCCGGTTCAAGGGAAATTTGTTCTCCCACAAAGCTTTGAAGCTCTCAAATCCGGTTTAAAAATGTCCGGTTCAAAAAGGAATTAACTTCTCGCAAGTTCGAGTTTAAAGGCTGTCAGAAAATTTCCGGCTGAAAATGAAGATTCCGGTTTAAAATCCGGTACAAGAGAAAGATGTCTCCCATAAAGCTTTGAAGCTCTCAATATCCGGTTTAACATATGGTTCAAAAAGAATTCATCTCTCGCAAGTTCGAGTTAAGGTTGCCAAAGAGAACTTGCTGCCATGATGTGCGGTTCAAACATGGGTATCCTGCCTTATGGGCTCAGCTTATTATGGTTACTTGGGGGCTTCCTGTTCAAACATAGGTGTATTCACCAAAGAGAACATAGCATTACTACCCTTTTGACTGGGTTATCTTGTTCAAACATAGGTGTATTCACCAAAGAGGACATAACCCTTCCGGGTCATCCTGCCTGTATGCCAGCTGCTTCTTCATCAGGTAATCCTGATTGGCACGGCGAACTCTTAACAGTCAATCTTTAAAACAAGACCCTGAACTCGTTAAGGTTAAAACGTCGGTTTGTCATGTGAGGGCACGACTTACAGATAGCGAGGGTGAACCCAGGCTACTAAGCCGCCTTCATTGAAACTTGGTTAAACCTGCCTGTTTGCATGATGCTACTCCGACCTCGTGTACTCTCAATAAGTCAATCTTTAAACAAGACCCTGAACTTATCCAGGTTAAAACATCGATTGGGTCATGTGAGAGCCGGCTTACAGAAAGCGAGGATACTCCAGTGGCTATCATGCTAGTTTCATTGAAGTATTTTGTTATCATACACATACATCATCATATATTGCATCATACATTGCATCATACATTGCATCATCATTACATCATCATAGCATACATCATATCTGCATATATATACTGGTTTATATTGCAGGAACCGGTTTTCAAACCAGGTTATATTATTCAAATCTTTAATAGCCAACATGGCTGGATTTTTATTATGGTTATCAATAACCAATATTATGATTGAGGTTTTCAAAGTCGCTTCAGCGCAATGGCTATTATGTTATCAATAGATATGATTTATTCTACAATGGAGGAAATAGTCCCGAGTCGCTGCAGGCTTACGAGCCGGCACTTGGGGGCTACATTATTCAAATTGAGATTACATCAAATGTGCAAGTCCCATGTCACTGCCAGCATGCACCATGGCACTTGGGGGCTAATGCAAAGTCATTTTTCTGGCCTTATTGAAGACCCGACTCATCACATCATAATGAATCGGTCCTTGGGGGCTACCAATTGCTCCTGTCAAAAATTTCAAGGTACACAAGTTAAATCCATTATATTGAAAGGATCCATTGCTCAGTCGATAAAGCACAAAAGATCTTAACCTTGTGGACGTGGGTTCAAGCCCTACGAAGGAGGCTACATTATAAGACGTTATCTTCATTGAAGTATATATCAAGTCCCGCTCAATATTATCTTACTAAGCCGGCCCTTGGGGGCTACACATCACTGCTCAAGTCTACATGATTATATTTACAAAGTCCATACTCATTATTGCATAATGACCCGGCACTTGGGGGTTACACTGGTTGAAGTTTTATGAGCATCGGGCAATTACAAGTCCCAGGTTGCCGCAAGCATAACAACCCGGCACTTGGGGGCTACATATGTGGAATATTCAGTTGTGACTAGTGACTGAGATGAACAACATGGATTTCTTCTTAAATGGCAGTATTTATATTGAAGCAAGTCTTAAGCCATCACTTTGTTCTGCTCAAGACTTGGGGGCTACAAGTAATATGGATATAAGGGAGAAAAATCTTCAAATTCTCAGTTTTGAATAAACCAGATTGACCCGGTGTCTGTAACAATCATAACCCGGTGTCATCAATACTCATGAACTGGTGTTGGCAACAATCATAAATCGGAATTATCAGTTTTATAACCGGTGATTTTGGAAGTCATAGCTTGGCAAATTCTACAGTTTCAAACCGGCTGGATATCAGTTGAATATTTCAAAGACCAACGTTTTGGTTAAGTCAGAGCATTGAAGGCCGATTCAAATGGATTCTTTATTTACGATATTTATTCTACAAGTAAATTGATTATCAAGCTGGTCTATTGACCCGGATTTTTCTAGAAGGAGGAAATGACAAGGACTTAAGGATGATCAGGTGCCGGTTTACAAGAATTCTTAACCCGGAGCACAACCTGTCAGATTTGTTCTTGTGTTTATTTTGCAGCATAAGTTTATCATGGATAAATCCAAGTTAAACTTGGGGTCTAATGTCGGGGATATACCCTGCGGCGTAACCCCACCGGAAGTATAACCCGGCCGGACTTGGTGATTCACCGGCGACCCGCACAGACCAGACGGTTTACAAGCAACCTGACTGAACATTATGATTCACTGGTAACCCGGCGGGCGGGACAGACGGTGACAAGGCCCAAGGCCCAGAAGGACGGCTCATGTTATGGTGGGCCGGTTTAAGAGGAAAGGCGTGAGGAATATTTGTCTTACAAGGAGTTAAGACCTGGACTTGTATCCGGTTTGTATTAGAGATAGACTAGTCCTAATCCTAATAGGTCTCCACATGTAACCCGCCCCTTCAACATATATAAGGAGGGGCAGGGCTCCCCAAAGGGGGACAGGCAAGAAGAAACAATCTCTAGGGCTAGACACAAAGAGCCGGTTTACCGAAGACTCCCTCATGACGATAATGAGACCTAGCCACAAACAGCATGTAGGGCTATTACCGGATGATGTTTCCCGGGGCCCGAAGCTGTCTAAACCCTTGTCTTGTGCGTTGATCCGCCCTGCGTCTCTCATCCCAATCAACCCCTTTCAAGCTACCACAAAGATGCGCTGGCCTCACGACTAAGTCCTCACCCTAGGACATCTGTTGTGACAATTCCACGACAATGTGCGTCCACACGTTTAAATGGGTGATGCAGAGTATGTTGCCAAGCAGCATATCTGCGTTGGTCCCATATTTGTTCTCTTTCAACCTTTTTCCTATGTGAGGGAAACAAATCTAGTCCTGCACAAACTACCCGACCCCCCAGTTTCTTTCCTTCTTCAACAAAGAGGTAGGTTCCTTACAGATGTGTGTACTGGGTTACCCCCTTCTTCCCTTTTCAACTAACAAAGCACCTGGATAGCCAGTCTATACTACTTTCCCTCCCTCCTTTCCTCATTGAACCACGTCCTAGATTCATGCTCCACACCACCGCACCCTTCTTTCCTCTTTGAACCAAGACCTAGATTCGACTACAGAATCGAAAAAGATCCGCATGCAGCTAGAGCAATGACGGTTTCAAAGAAACTTATACCTTAGGGTCGTTGGGATGTGGCAAGGCGTGCGGCGGGAGGCCAGATCTGCCGACACTATGTACGACAGCGAGGAAGAAGGGGTCGGTGGCCCTCCCGCACAGGCGTTGGGTGAAAGAGAACAGCGCAGCCGGTAGTGGATTGCCTCCGTCACCGAAGGCGATAGAGTGAGCGCTGCACCTCCTCCCCTTCCCGGTGCGACGGGATTCGGACGCCTCCTTCACCAGCTGTGAGGGGGGGAGAGAGAGAGATAGAGGCCAACGCAGTCTTGTTTAGATCTGGTGAAGAGGATGAGAGACTATGAATATAGCAAACCCTAGCAAAGGAATGTTGAGCCTCCAGCTTATATAGTGTACTACATATATACTGTATTACATACTGAGCTCCGGTGCCTTAACTGCACCTGCCTTTGACTGTATGACAGGTGGGCCAGCAACATTTTGGGCCCACATGTCATACACCCAAAGGCAGGTGCACTAAGTTAATGAAGCTGCGTCCATATAGTACTCGTGTATACTACTAATATATAGTGGAGTGGTTTTCTTATTCTCTCCGTAACAATCATTTAAAATTGTGTAAGTACGAAACGAAACTCTTTATTTAACGTACCAGTGAAGAAAACTACTACTTCCGATGAACTAACGATCCACGCGTCCTGGTCGCGCTTCCTGTCCTTCACGTGCAGTACACTACCCTCCCTTAAGTGAACAACCACACATGCGCCAAATTATCAAAAACGTGTGAGAGTGTGTACAAATAAACAATTTTAATTTCAATTATCGGAAAGGTTTGAGAGTATGTCCAGTTTGCCCTCTCTCAATAATTATGGTTTGTTGTGTTCGGCCTAAACTTGGTCAAACTTTACAAAGTTTGACTTCAGCAGAGTAAATAAAAATGGAGGGCTACTACGTCCATCTGGGTTTTTAGTCCACACCATTTTTTAATCAAAGTTAATAGCTGGACAAATAAAATTACAGGGGAGCTGAAGACAAAGTTGTGAGAAGGCTTAGAAATCAATACAAAACTTATGCTCTTAGTACCAACGTCGATCCTTCTTTGAGGAAACATTTTGTTCATAGCAAATTGTGTGATAAAATTGCACCAACGTGAAAGACGACTGCGTCTCCAACGCAACCAAGGTGAACTGATGAAGGATATCATCTTTGTGGGTAACAAGCAAAGAGCACTGATGAAAGACAACTTGTTTTTCGTGGAAAATCGATCAGCTTCACCAGCCGATGCAAACATGAGGCGCAACCATGAGCATCGATAGGTCATCGTGGTGATGCATCATCCGTTTGGCATCAAGTTTCGGTGAGGCACCTATGAAGCTCAATGTGGTCTGTTTGTCCAGCCGACAAATCCTCAATGTGGTTTGTTTCTTCTCAGCAACCAAGCTCGAGGAAGGAAGAACCACGTGGCAGAGGACAGTGAGGCGGAACAACAATGGCCATCCAATTTTGTGCAGCTCCACTAAAATTGAGGAAGACATGCCTGGGTATGGAGATACGCATCGTTGTTTGCAAAAATATAAAAAGAGATATAGTGTTGTTACTTTGTTTTGGCAGTGGTACAAGATTAACAGCGACATTTCAATTGTCAATAAGAATTAATGAAAAGTACACCACCAAACAGAAGCATCATGATTATCTTGATGGGAACTAAACCAGGATACCCGAGAAAAAAACATTTCTTCATTTAACCAGTGATAGTATTAGATTAGCAACAGCAATAGGAGAATATGGATAATGCCGCACAACCACCATGTACTTTTTGTCGAAACAACATGTATACCTCCACCGAGGCATAAACCAGGACAACTTTTCGAGTGGCATTTCCTCTATAATAGTAGGTGATGTTGGACCAGCCGACGAACCCTAGCTACTCTACATGGGGAGATGGGGAGTAGTCGCATAGAAGAAAACCCGCATGCAGTGACCTGGGGAGCTGGACCAGTACAAGAAGTATTTACGTTGTTAATTATATATGCAGCAATATTAACGTACACCATCTCTTGTTTGCGGGCGTCCGGACCGCTGCCACGCCCGCTCCTGACCAACCCAAACCCTCTTCATCACCCGCGCGTGCTTCCCGCCCGAAACGGTCAGTGCCTCATTCATGCCCTGCCAGAGCGGACGCGACCTCTCACTGGCGCCGACATTGAAGCGATGCGCCGGCCGAGAGAGCGTCGCCCATGCCGCTTCCCGGTGCACGCGACTGCTCCGCGTTCAAAGGTCGCAATAGCCGGCCACAACATGCATGTAAAAAGTTCTTGGGAGTCCGTGCTATAGCTAGTTGTCCTCCCCCAACTCGTCAATCTCTTCCAGTAGTGCTAGTACTCCATGGCGCGATCCATAGACAAGCAGGCGGGAAAGTTATCGTATACTCGGTTTGCGGTGAGTGGCATGCCGAGCGACCGTGTGGGGTGGAGCCGTGGAGGAGGGTGAGACACGAACACGACAGACGTGATTTAAACGTTGGTTTTGCTCGATGGCGCGATCCAACGAAACAAAACATTGGTTTCTCTCTGTTTCCATTTTTTCTCTGGAAAAACGAAAACTTTCCGCTCCACTTTCATTCCTACTCCAAGGTTGCCCCGTTACAACACTCCGTCAAATACAAAGGAAAACTAACATGCATGCTGATGCATCTCAATGATTCACAGATCATAGCCAATATTTACTTCACAACTAAAGACAAAAGTTGTGAGAGCGTGTACAAAAGAAAAACTACTGATGGGGTCACTACGACTTAAACCCTAAACCCTAAATAGGATTTAATTTCCTGGCTAGGTAGAACCTGTCGAAGGAAAGACGGCTGGCACCCTTGGATCATACGATGCTTTTGTGCAGTTCCACTAAAATCGAGCTGAGCATCCCTGATGGCAAAGATATTGAAGAAGTGTGATTAGAATAATAGTACCAGCACTAGTTCATGAGACATAAACTCATCACAAATAGAAGCCGGTAGAAGTAGAGAAAGATCGACATGGAGATGGAGCTACGTGGGGAGCTGCGGCAGTGGAGCAAGCCGGCTCCAAAAGGAAGATGTACTACCTGGGACGTCGGGCTGTAGCTAGAAGGGCGGTTGGGACGCGGCGTCATCCCATACCGCGGGGACCCCCCGATTGGGACGCACCGACTGTGGGTTTTCTCCCTCGCCGATGTCGACCGCGTCTACGCAGAACATTGTTCCCTTCCCCCAGCGGCAGGATCAGGCCGGATATGTGACCAACGGTGTGGCCACCGTCATTCTATGCTTGTGAAGAGAGCAACCCAAGCAAGAAGGCTTGTAGCTTAGGCTCCTGCTAGTGTATATATATAGTGGTTTTGTTTTTCTCTCCATATCAACCATTTTATATTGCGTACGTGTCATTGAAGAGTGAAATAATGGTTGCTTCTTCCGACTAACTTACATTGTGATTTGACTACTCCTTAGTGGCCCCTACACGTACTCCCCCTACGTGTATGACCGTTCCTGAGTCTCACTTGTACTTATCTCTATTTTCTTGCATGACACGTAGACAGGATGCGCATAGAGGAATTTTGTTACTACACGTTGTTATGTAGTACTACTAGTACCTACTCCCTCCTTCCGGTTCTCTACTGGTACTCCCTCCATCCTGGCTTATTGGTCCCCTTTGTACTCAATTCATGGGCTCGTTTTCCTCAAGAAATTATCTTTACCAACGTATTAATATCGGGAATGCATGCGTGAACAACGAATGATTAAACCTTGCATGCAACGTTTTGACAAAGCATTGACTTATGAAAATGTGAATGTGAGGGACTACAACCTCGTGCATGCATGCAACAGTCACACGTACACATGGACGCAAAAACGCGCGCGACACCCTAATGCATGTCCGAGCACACGACGGAACACACACGGTCACACTCAAGTGCTCAACCTACACATGCATGCACACACATACTCAGCCAGGGTGAGCTAGTGACAGTATAAACACTGGAAAATGTATGTATTAAGCGCAATGAGCGTATTATGAAGTCCGCTGACAGTATTTTTACAAATATACAGTGACAGACAGTGTATTTATCTCATTTGAAATTAAGCCATATTAACCGGAAAGAGGCTGTATGGATGAGCATTACTTTGTTGTGTCCCGTCAACTTGCCGAACGAGGAGAAGCTTGCAGGACGGGAGAAGCTTGCGCGTGGTGGCTTGCAGGACAAGGAGAAACTTTTGACTAATGCAAGCTCTCCCTCGCTCAGGCGGTGGACGTGCAACAGTTAATTCGGTGTCAGATTGCCAGAAGCATACACTATACTAGTACTATTATTGTTCGACTTCCCGAAGAGGCGAACAGCCAAGCGCAAAGTTTACGAGTACTAGTACTACTACTATAGAGGTATGTACTACTACTAGGAACCAGATGGAGGAGCGTCTGCACTCTTATTATATTTTAAAATGTGATAAAGCAATCTTCAACACATTTGGTTCTCTTCGAGGGTTCTCGCATGTGATAATGGAAGTTGATTGCATGGAACACTATCCACAATTCTCGCTTAATTCTGCTCATATCCTGTTACAAATAGGAGCGCTCGGTAATATTTCCTCTTTTTTTGTTATTCAGCATGTAACCAGGTGAGCAAACCTTGCGGCGCATCTTTGTGCGAACCGTGCTTGCTGCACTTTGAATGTGGCCGAGAGCTGGCTTGATGAAACACCTCACTTCCTTCTTCTTTTTTTGCGGGGTACCTCGCTTCCTAGTGACCAGTCTCTTGGCTGATCGTCCTAAGAATGCTTATATATGAATAAAGCTCTCTCATTTACCCGCAAAAAAGATTAAGCCATATTAACCGGAAAGGAGGGAGTATGGACTAGCACTACTTTTTGGTGTGTCCTGTCAACTCGCAGAACGCGGAGAAGCTTGCAGGACAAGGTGAAGCTCGCTTATGCCTTTTGACTAATGCAACCTACCCTCGCCCAGGCAGTGGACATGCATCAGTTCATTTGGTGTCAGATTGCCAGAGGCATACACTGTAGTACCCAACATGCGGAGTACCATCATTGTTCAACTTCACGAAGAGGCAAAGAGCCAAGCGCAAGGTTTAGTAGTACGAGTAGTACTACTACTAGAACCGCATGGTGGAGCATCTGTACTCTTATTTTATTTTAATCTCTGATAAAGTACACATTTATTCGGGAGAAGGGCGGAAAATGGCAGCCCAATAGTAGTATTAAAAAACATCGAACATGTAATGATGATATCGATCAACCATGCTCGAACATATCTTGGCCTCCGTGCGAGCCCGTCTGTGTGTTCTCGCTCCTCGTCTCTCTCAAGGAACGGCGGGTTGGCCATTTTGCCGTCAATTGAGATCGATTTGCTCACACTCCGGTCCCACATGTTAGTGATATGCCAAGAGGAAGTGCGTTGACCGACTGGCCATACGCGTACTTGGTTTTGTACCTTCCTCCGTCACAGTTTACAGGGCATGCTTCATTCTGATGCATTTCTCTCCATGCATTTCCACCACCAGAGATACTTTAGACGCGTTTGGTTTAATGCTCAATAATTAGGGCGTCGTAACCGCAATCAAGTCCACAATTTTATCTCGATGTACTACGGAGTGGAGTAAGTGCATGCATGTGTGTACCCGGGGTGGAAGCACTGCATGCATGTGTGTACGCATTATTTCCTCTAGTAATAGACGCCGTGCTATAACTACCAATGCTAATTTTTAGGCCGATCGCCAGTCGCCTTGGTCCCAGAGATTTTTTTTGAGGAGCGCTTTATAAACAGTGACGGATGTAGTAGTATGAGCGAATTCAAAGAAGAGTGTATTGATGGTTGCTTCTTCGGAGCAACTTACAGTGGGAAAGGTGGGGCTTATGATTTGACTGCTCATCACTATTAATGCGGCGCAACGACCGGGCTGAGTCTCCCATGCGGTTGTGCACTACTCCTTAGGTTCTTAAATATACTCAGGGGTATTTGTCTTTCTAGAGATTTCAACGAGTGACTACATACGAAGCAAAATGAGTGAATCTACACTCTAAAATATGCCCATTTGAAATTTGTAAAAAGACAAATATTTAGGAATGGAGGAGTATAATTTTGTGCACGGCACATGGACCTGGATGCTGAAGAGGCTTCTGGCAATGCTATCAAGCTTCCAGCATTTGTTTACATAATTAATGTACTATACAAATAATTTTCTAGCGACATGAAATTGTACAATGCCCTGAGCTTTCAGCTTTTGTTTCGTGTGTCTTGCCATCGATGCTCTTTCGGAAACAATAAAAAACTAACTTCCTTGCTAATGCATCTCAATGATTAGCAGATCAGAGCTAATATTTACATCACAACTGACGACAAAGTTGTGATAAGGTGAAAATTGATGCATGCTTTCATTGGCAGCAACGTCCCCCCAGCTCTGTCTAAATCAACAAGGCATGCTGGGGAAAAAAGTAGCTGTCTGGAGCATGCAACATTCCGATCATTTTGTGCAGTTCCACTAAAATAGAGCTGAGCGTCCCTGTTCCAAAGATATTAAGTGTGATTACAATAATAGAGGACTGCTGATGAAACAATAAACACACAAATAGAAGCTGGTCACCTTTGCAGTCTCTCTTAAGACTAACTAGTTGGAGAAGATTAAGCAAATAGTTGGAGAGATTAGGATCGGAGTTGGATGAGGAGGATAGAGCAAAACCAATCTCCCTTTGTGCAGTCGTACTGAAATGTAGAGACGTTGCCCGTGTGACATTTTAGTACAACTGCACAAAACACTCTTAAGAAAAAAGTGATTTATGCAGTTCACCAAAAGGTCGCAACAGCAACGAGGTGAAATGGATATCCCTGTTTGCAAAAAAAGAGGTAGAAAGGAAACAATTACTGGCTAATAACATTTAATGACACATACGACGACAAAAAAGAAGCATACTCCTTGTCCTAAGGGAAGATAACAACACAGTTGTGTTTGTCTAAAATGGTGTGAGGACGAGATTGCAATATGGAAAGTACGCCGGACGAGCTACATTTTGGGCAAAGAACTATGGAAGATCCACATGCAAGATTTTCCACATGCAGCGACGTGGGAAGACGGGCAGTGGAGCAAGTGTTGCGGAACGTAGCAGAAATTCAAAATTTTCTACGCATCACCAAGATCAATCTATGGAGTAATCTAGCAACGAGGGGAAGGGGAGTGCATCTACATACCATTGTAGATCGCTAAGCGGAAGCGTTGCAAGAACGCGGATGAAGGAGTCGTACTCGTAGCGATTTAGATCAAGGTTGATTCCGATCTAAGCACCGAACCACGGTGCCTCCGCGTTCAACACACGTGCAGCCCGGTGACGTCTCACACGCCTTGATCCAGCAAGGAGAGAGGGAGAGGTTGGGAAGACTCCGTCCAGCAGCAGCACAATGACATGGTGGTCATGGAGGAGCGTGGCACTCCAGCAGGGCTTCGCCAAGCACTGCGAGAGACGAGGAGGGAGAGGGGTAGGGCTGCGCCAAAGAGAGAGATCTTCTCATGTGTATGGCAGCCCCAAAACCCCCACTATATATAGGGGAGGGGGAGGGGCGGCGCCCCCATCTAGGGTTCCCCCCCAAGGGGTGCGGCCAGCCCTAGATGGGACTTGGAGGGGCGGCCAAGGGGGAAGAAAGGGGGGCGCACCACTAGGTGGGCCTTAGGCCCATCTGAGCCTAGGGTTTCCCCCTTCCCCCCTTCCTGCGCCCTGGGCCCCTTATGGGAGGTGCACCAACCCACCTAGGAGCTGGTCCCTTCCCACACTTGGCCCACGCAGCCCTCTGGGGCCGGTGGCCCCACCTGGTGGACCCCCGGAACCCTCCCGGTGGTCCCGGTACGTTACCGATAGCACCCGAAACTTTTCCGGTGACCAAAACAGGACTTCCCATATATAAATATTTACCTCAGGACCATTCTGGAACTCCTCGTGACGTCCGGGATCTCATCCGGGACTCCGAACAACATTCGGTAACCACGTATATCTATTCCCTATAACCCTAGCGTCATCGAACCTTAAGTGTGTAGACCCTACGGGTTCGGGAACCATGCAAACATGATCGAGACGTTCTCCGGCCAATAACCAACAGCGGGATCTGGATACCCATGTTGGCTCCCACATGTTCCACGATGATCTCATCGGATGAACCACGATGTCGGGGATTCAATCAATCCCGTATACAATTCCCTTTGTCTATCGTATGTTACTTGCCCGAGATTCGATCGTCGGTATCCCGATACCTTGTTCAATCTCGTTACCGGCAAGTCTCTTTACTCGTTCCGTAACCCATCATCCCGTGATCAACTCCTTGGTCACATTGTGCACATTATGATGATGTCCTACCGAGTGGGCCTAGAGATACCTCTCCTTTTACACGGAGTGACAAATCCCAGTCTCGATTCGTGCCAACCCAACAGACAGTTTCAGAGATACCTGTAGTGCACCTTTATAGCCACCCAGTTACGTTGTGACGTTTGGTACACCCAAAGCATTCCTACGGTATCCGGGAGCTGCACAATCTCATGGTCTAAGGAAATGATACTTGACATTAGAAAAGCTCTTAGCAAACGAACTACACGATCTTGTGCTAGGCTTAGGATTGGGTCTTGTCCATCACATCATTCTCCTAATGATGTGATCCCGTTATCAATGACATCCAATGTCCATGGTCAGGAAACCGTAACCATCTATTGATCAACGAGCTAGTCAACTAGAGGCTTACTAGGGACATGGTGTTGTCTATGTATCCACACATGTATTTGAGTTTCCTATCAATACAATTCTAGCATGGATAATAAACGATTATCATGAACAAGGAAATATAATAATAACCAATTTATTATTGCCTCTAGGGCATATTTCCAACAGTCTCCCACTTGCACTAGAGTCAATAATCTAGTTCACATCACCATGTGATTAACACTCACAGGTCACATCACCATGTGACCAACATCTAAAGAGTTTACTAGAGTCAACAATCTAGTTCACATCACTATGTGATTAACACTCAATGAGTTCTGGTTTGATCATGTTATGCTTGTGAGAGAGGTTATTAGTCAACGGGTCTGAACCTTTCAGATCCGTGTGTGCTTTACGAATATCTATGTCATCTTGTGGATGCTACCACTCGCTACTTGGAGCCATTTCAAATAACTGCTCTACTATACGAATCCGGTTTTCTACTCAGAGTCATCCGGATTAGTGTCAAAGTTCGCATCGACGTAACCCTTTACGACGAACTCGTTTTCACCTCCATAATCGAGAAAATTCCTTAGTCCACTAGATACTAAGGATAAGTTCGACCGCTGTCATGTGATCCATTCCCAGATCACTATTGTACCCCTTGACCAACTCATGGCAAGGCACACTTCATGTGCGGTACACAGCATAGCATACTGTAGAGCCTACGTCTAAAGCATAGGGGACGACCTTCGTCCTTTCTCTCTCTTCTGCTGTGGTTAGGTCTTGAGTCTTACTCAATACTCACACCTTGTAACACAGCCAAGAACTCCTTCTTTGCTGATCTATTTTGAACTCTTTCAAAATTATGTCAAGGTGTGCGTTCTTTGAAAGTATCATCGGGCGTCTTGATCTATCTCTATAGATCTTGATGCCCAATATGTAAGCAGCTTTATCCAGGTCTTCCTTTGAAAAACTCCTTTCAAACAACCCTTTATGCTTTCCAGAAATTTTACATCATTTCGGATCAACAATATGTCATTCACATATACTTATCAGAAATGTTGTAGCGCTCCCACTCACTTTATTGTAAATACAAGTTTCTAACAAACTTTGTATAAACCCAAAAACTTTGATCACTCCATCAAAGCGTATATTCTGACTCCGAGATGCTTGCTCTAGTCCATGGAAGGATCGCTGGAGCTAGCATACCTTTTAGCATCCTTAGGACAAAACCTTTCTGATTGTATCACATACAACCTTTCCTTACGAAAACTGGTAAGGAAACTTGTTTTGACATCCATCTGCCAGATTTCATAAATGCAGCTAATGCTAACATGATTCCGACGGACTTAAGCATCGCTACGGATGAGAAAATCTCATCGTAGTCAACTCCCTGAACTTGTGAAAATTCTCTTTGCCACAAGTCGAGCTTCATAGACGGTAACATTACCGTCCATGTCCGTCTTCTTCTTAAAGATCCATTTATCTCAATGGCTTGCCGATCATCGGGCAAGTTCACCAAAGTCCATGCTTTGTTCTGATACATGGATCCTATCTCGGATTTCATGGCTTCTAACCATTTGTCGGAATATGGGCCCACCATCGCTTCTCCATAGCTCGTAGGTTCAGTATTGTCTAACAAAATGATATCTAAGACAGGATTACCGTACCACTCAGGAGTAGTACATATCCTTGTCGACCTACGAGGTTTGGTAGTGACTTGATCCGAAGTTTCATGATCACTATCATAAGCTTCCACTTCAATTGGTGTAGGTGCCACAGGAACAACTTCCTGTGCCCTGCTACACACTAGTTGAAGTGACGTTTCAATAACCTTATCAAGTCTCCACCATCCTCCCACTCAATTCTTTCGAGAGAAACTTTTCCTCAAGAAAGGACTCATTTCTAGAAGCAATTACTTTTGCTTCCAAATCTGAAATAGGAGGTATACCCAACTGTTTTGGGTATTCTATGAAGATGCATTTATCTGCTTTGGGTTCGAGCTTATCAGCCTGAAACTTTTTCACATAAGCGTCGCAGCCCCAAACTTTTAAGAAACGACAACTTAGGTTTCTCTAAACGGTGTCATCTCAACGGAATTGCGTGGTGCCCCTTTTAAAGTGAATGCGGTTGTCTCTAATGCCTAACCCATAAACGATAGTGGTAATTCGATAAGAGACATCATGGTATGCACCATATCCAATAGGGTGCAGTTATGATGTTCGGACACACCATCACACCGTGGTGTTCCAGGCGGTATTAATTGTGAAACACTTTCCACAATGTCTTAATTGTGTGCCAGACTCATAACTCAGATATCTCTATGATCATATCATAGACATTTTATCCTCTTGTCACGACGATCTTCAACTTCACTCTAAAATTACTTGAACCTTTCAATAATTCAGACTTGTGTTTCATCAAGTAAATATTCTCAGCATCTACTCAAATCATCCGTGAAGTAAGAACATATCGATATCCACTGCGTGCCTCAGCACTCATTGGACTGCACACATCAAAATGTATTACTTCCAACAAGTTGCTTTCTTGTTCCATCTTACTGAAAACGAGGCCTTTCAGTCATCTTGCCCATGTGGTATGATTTGCATGTCTCAAGTGATTCAAAATCAAGTGAGTCCAAACGATCCATCTGCATGGAGTTTCTTCATGCATATATACCAATAGACATGGTTCGCATGTCTCAATCTTTTCAAAAACGAGTGAGTCCAAAGATCCATCTACATGGAGCTTCTTCATGCATTTTATACCAATATGACTCAAGTGGCAGTGCCACAAGTATGTGGTACTATCATTACTATCTTATATCTTTTGGCATGAACATGTGTATCACTACGATCGAGATTCATTTTAGGTGCAAGACCATTGAAGGTATTATTCAAATAAACAGAGTAACCATTATTCTCCTTAAATGAATAATCGTATTGCGATAAACATAATCCAATCATGTTTATGCTCAACACCAAATAACAATTATTTAGGTTTAACACCAATCTCGATGGTAGAGGGAGCATGCGATGCTTGATCACATCAACCTTGGAAACACTTCCAACACATATCGTCATCTCACCTTTAGCTAGTCTCCGTTTATTCCGCAGCTTTTATTTCGAGTTACTAACACTTAGCAACCGAACCGGTATCTAATACCCTGGTGCTGCTAGGAGTACTAGTAAAGTAAACATTCATATAATGTATATCCAATATACTTCTGTCGACCTTGCCTGCCTTCTCATCTACCAAGTATCTAGGGTAGTTCCGCTTCAGTGACCGTTCCCCTCATTACAGAAGCACTTAGTCTCGGGTTTGGGTTCAACCTTGGGATTTTTCACTAGAGCAGCAAATGATTTGCTGTTTCATGAAGTATCCCTTTTGCCCTTGCCCTTCTAGAAACTAGTGGTTTTACTAACCATCAACAATTGATGCTCCTTCTTGATTTCTACTTTCGCGGTTCAAACATCGCGAGTTGCTCAAGTATCATCATGTCTATCCCCAATATGTTATAGTTCATCACGAAGCTCTAATAGCTTGGTGGCAGTGACTATGGAGAACCATCACTATCTCATCTGGAAGATTAACTCCCACTCGATTCAAGTGATTGTAGTACTCAGACAATCTGAGCACATGCTCAACGATTGAGCTTTTCTCCCTTAGTTTGCAGGCTTAAGAAACTTGTCAGAGGTCTCATACCTCTTGACGTGGGCACTAGTCTGAAATCCCAATTTCAGTCTTCGGAACATCTCATGTTCTGCGACGTTTCAAAAACGTCTTTGGTGCCAGAATTATAAACCGTTAGCATTACGCACTGAACTATCACGTAGTCATCAAAACGTGTATGTCAGATGTTTCGCAACATCTACAGACGACACTGAGGTTCAGCACGCCGAGCGGTGCATTAAGGACATAAGCCTTCTGTGCAGCAATGAGGACAATCCTCAGTTTACGGACCTAGTCCGCATAATTGCTACTATCAACTTTCAACTAAATTTTCTCTAGGAACATATCTTAAACAGTAGAGCTAAAGCGTAAGCTATGACATAATTTGCAAAGACCTTTTGACTATGTTCATGATAATGAAGTTCATCTGATTATTTAATGAACACCCACTCAGATAGACATCCCTCTAGTCATCTAAGTGATACATGATCCGAGTCAAACTAGGCCGTGTCCGATCATCACGTGAGACGGACGAGTCATCATCGGTGAACATGTCCATGTTGATCACATCTACTATACGACTCCTGTTCGACCTTTCGATCTCTTGTGTTCCGAGGCCATGTCTGTACATGCTAGGCTCGTCAAGTCAACCTAAGTGTTTTGCATGTGTTCCGAGGCCACGTCCGTACATGCTAGGCTCGTCAACACCCGTTGTATTCGAACGTTAGAATCTATCACTCCCGATCATCACGTGGTGCTTCGAAACAACGAACCTTCGCAACGGTGCACAGTTAGGGGGAACACGTCTCTTGAAATTTTAGTGAGGGATCATCTTATTTATGCTACCGTCGTTCTAAGCAAATAAGATGTAAACATGACAAACATCACATGCAAATCATAAAGTGACGTGATATGGCCAATATCATCTTGTGCCTTAGATCTCCATCTTCGAGGCGTGGCATGATCACCTTCGTCACCGGCATGAGACCATGATCTCCATCATCATGATCTCCATCATCGTGTCTTCATGAAGTTGTCTCGCCAACCATTACTTCTACTACTATGGCTAACGGTTAGCAATAAAGTAAAGTAATTACATGGCATTTTCATTGACACGCATGTCATACAATAAATTAAGACAACTCCTATGGCTCATGCCGGTTGTCATACTCATCGACATGCAAGTCGTGATTCCTATTACAAGAACATGATCAATATCATACATCACATATATTATTCATCACATCCTTTTGGCCATATCACATCACATAGCATACCCTGCAAAAACAAGTTAGACGTCCTCTAATTGTTGTTGCATGTTTTACGTGGCTGCTATGGGTTTCTAGCAAGAACGTTTCTTACCTACGCAAAAGCCACAACGTGATATGCAAATTTCTATTTACCCTTCATAAGGACCCTTTTGATCGAATCCGACCCGACTAAAGTGGGAGAGACAGACACCCGCTAGCCACCTTATGCAACTAGTGCATGTCAGTCGGTGGAACCTGTCTCACGTAAGAGTACGTGTAAGGTCGGTCCAGGCCGCTTCATCCCACGATGCCGCCGAATCAAGATAAGACTAGTAACGGCAAGTAAATTGACAAAATCGACGCCCACAACTAATTTGTGTTCTACTCGTGCATAGAAACTACGCATAGACCTAGCTCATGATGCCACTGTTGGGGAACGTAGCAAAAATTCAAAATTTTCTACGCATCACCAAGATCAATCTATGGAGTAATCTAACAACAAGGGGAAGGGGAGTGCATCTACATACCATTGTAGATCGCTAAGCGGAAGCGTTGCAAGAACGCGGATGAAGGAGTCGTACTCGTAGCGATTTAGATCGCGGTTGATTCCGATCTAAGCGCCGAACCACGGCGCCTCCGCGTTCAACACACGTGCAGCCCGGTGACGTCTCCCACGCCTTGATCCAGCAAGGAGAGAGGGAGAGGTTGGGAAGACTCCGTCCAGCAGCAGCACAACGGCATGGTGGTGATGGAGGAGTGTGGCACTGCAGCAGGGCTTCGCCAAGCACTGCTAGAGACGAGGAGGGAGAGGGGTAGGGCTGCGCCAAAGAGAGAGATCTTCTCATGTGTATGGCAGCCCCAAAACCCCCACTATATATAGGGGAGGGGGAGGGGCTGCGCCCCCATCTAGGGTTCCCCCCCAAGGGGTGCGGCCAGCCCTAGATGGGACTTGGAGGGGCGGCCAAGGGGGAACAGAGGGGGGCGCACCACTAGGTGGGCCTTAGGCCCATCTGAGCCAAGGGTTTCCCCCTTCCCCCCTTCCTGCGCCCTGGGCCCCTTGTGGGAGGCGCACCAGCCCACCTAGGAGCTGGTCCCTCCCCACACTTGGCCCACGCAGCCCTCTGGGGCCGGTGGCCCCACCTGGTGGACCCCAGGAACCCTCCCGGTGGTCCCGGTACGTTACCGATAGCACCCGAAACTTTTCCGGTGACCAAACAGGACTTCCCATATATAAATTTTTACCTCCGGACCATTCCGGAACTCCTCATGACGTCCGGGGTCTCATCCGGGACTCCGAACAACATTCGGTAACCACGTATATCTATTCCCTATAACCCTAGCGTCATCGAACCTTAAGTGTGTAGACCCTACGGGTTCGGGAACCATGCAGACATGACCGAGACGTTCTTCGGCCAATAACCAACAGCGGGATCTGGATACCCATGTTGGCTCCCACATGTTCCACGATGATCTCATCGGATGAACCACGATGTCGGGGATTCAATCAATCCCGTATACAATTCTCTTTGTCTATCGGTATGTTACTTGCCCGAGATTCGGTCGTCGGTATCCCGATACCTTGTTCAATCTCGTTACCGGCAAGTCTCTTTACTCATTCCGTAACCCATCATCCCGTGATCAACTCCTTGGTCACATTGTGCACATTATGATGATGTCCTACCGAGTGGGCCTAGAGATACCTCTCCGTTTACACGGAGTGACAAATCCCAGTCTCGATTCGTGCCAACCCAACAGACAGTTTTGGAGATACCTGTAGTGCACCTTTATAGCCACCCAGTTACGTTGTGACGTTTGGTACACCCAAAGCATTCCTACGGTATCCGGGAGTTGCACAATCTCATGGTCTAAGGAAATGATACTTGACATTAGAAAAGCTCTTAGCAAACGAACTACACGATCTTGTGCTAGGCTCAGGATTGGGTCTTGTCCATCACATCATTCTCCTAATGATGTGATCCCGTTATCAACGACATCCAATGTCCATGGTCAGGAAACCGTAACCATCTATTGATCAACGAGCTAGTCAACTAGAGGCTTACTAGGGACATGGTGTTGTCTATGTATCCACACATGTATTTGAGTTTCCTATCAATACAATTCTAGCATGGATAATAAAAGATTATCATGAACAAGGAAATATAATAATAACCAATTTATTATTGCCTCTAGGGCATATTTCCAACAGCAAGGTCGGAGGGGATACCTGGGGGTCGTCGGGATGTAACTAGGTGAGCGGCGGCGGGCGGGATCTGCCCATACTGTGGCAATGAGCAGGTGGCGTAGGCCCTACCGCGCCGGAGCTTGGTCAGAGAGAACGGCGGGTACCGCAGATCGGGACGTGCTGCCTCGGCGCCATTGAACGAAGAAACGATGCACATCCTCCCTTTTCGCCGGCGGACGGTATGCGGCCGGATCAGTGACCAACGGTGGGAGAGAGAGAGAGAGAGGCCACCGCCGCCTTGTGTGAGATACTCTGAAGAGAGACAAACCCAGGCAGGAAGGCTCCATTGTATATCGTGGAGTGGACTACCTTTTTCTCCATAAAAATCGTTTTATATTATGTGTACGTGCCATTGAGCGATATAACTTTATTTAAAAATAATGCGCCAATGCATCAGGTCGAACTTTGTTTCGTGCACGCGTGATACATGACCTCCGTAGGTAAACAACCGCTACACGCGTTCAAATTAGCACGTGGGCTGCCATTTCGTACAGAAATGAACTCCAACGTGTACCCGCGCGGGTGTGGCTGGGAAAGAAGCGTGAGTACATGCACCTATTCTCTTTGTGTACGTACACCACCTACGTGGGGTTGTGTGAGAGAGATACAGACGTAGAGAGATATAGTGTGTGGGTTTGTGATTGTTTTTTGGGGGGGTCAATCAAAAAATGTAACATATGCAATGTGTGTGAAATAGAGTCCTGGATATATCATATATATAGAGGGGCGATCCACGAGAAGAGAGTGGAGGTATCATCGGCTTGAGGTGTCCGTAGAATCGAAGAGAGGGATGATGTGTGTGTGTGTGTGCGCGCGCGATCGATAAAGAGTGCCATCAAATTTGTGTGTGCCCACGTCAAAGATATAGTGGCTGGCCTACTGGAACGTGAGAGGGGACAGGTGCAGTTTGTCTCTGTGGCATGGATACCTACCTACAACGCTCGACTATCGGTGTGTGGTGGGGGGAGACCCAATTAACTATAGAGGGTACAATGGCTGGTATATTTGTGGAGGAGGAGAGAGGCCTACCTTATGTATTAAGGGAGATCGATCGGCATCCATGCATATGTGTAGGAGAGGAATAAGGTTGGGAGAGAGACAGAGCTAGAGTGTTGGAGGGGGTGGTGGTGGAGTTGCTTCCAAATGGTGAGAGAGGCTTGCTGGACAAACGGAGGGCATGCCTGCAATATCAATAAGAGAGGGGATGGCTGCCTGTCTGCGCACGTGCGTGTGAGAGACGGGTCAGGAGGCATGCACGAATGATGAGGGGGGGACGATATGGCTGTGGTAAGCAGACATAACTACACAGGAAGATCAATCGTCCTTTGTCAGAGAAAGGAGAGACATAACTTGTGAGGTACGTCGATCGATGGGTGGGGGGAAAATAGTTAAAGTCGACCTAGGTATATGTAGGGAGATCGATCGGTATACATGCATGCATGTGTTAGAAGCAAATAAGGCCTGGGGAGAAGGATAGGGAGAGAGGGATGCATCTAGGAGGTGGTGCGAGAGGCATACTATAACGAGGGGGAAGGAGTGTGCGAGTACGAGATCGATGAAAAGAGTGGTGGGAGTGAGGCATGGACGGTGAGAAGAGAAGAGGGGAAGCTTGTGTTTGTGGTAGGAACACCTGGCTAGAGAGGCATATCGATCGATGTGTGTCGTAAAGAAGGAGCTGGGGGCCTACACACACCATGGGTGAACGACCTAAAGTGAAAAGACGAATTTGCACGATGGAGGTAGAGAATGCTGAGGGAGGGTGAGAGGGATGCGGGCGTGTGCATGCACGAGAGAAAGTTAGCACTAGCTACAAAGATAAGAGGATTGTGTGGGTGTAAAAGACGAATAGAGATCATAATTCATTATAAAAACTGAATTCAGATATTTGAAGAATTTATCATAGTGTTTTAAACCGACGCATGCGTGAATATATATAACGGTGATACACATGGTGTGGTTATGAACATGTTATACTACATATAATATATTTTATCTCTACTCTTATAAAAACATAGTTGTTGATGATGGTGTGCCTGCCATCCTGCAATATAGGCCGTCCGATTTATATGTGACGGATAGGAAGGAAACTATGGAAATTTTGAAAAAATATACCCACACCCCTCTCCATATTTGCAAATAAGGCCTCCCCGCGATCATCTTGATGTTCCGTGGAATGCATGGGCATCTTGCTAGTACTACATATAATATATAGAACATTGATTATAATTTGGGCTAATGTGTGGCTTTTGCAGCTCAGGGCTAAATACTTGTCATAATGTAGGGGGCGGGGCACTATACTTTGTGTGATAAACACCGTGTACGTATGGAATATGGTTTAGATTATGAATATCTAGTTAGTACATCAAATGTACTATTATTTGGATCAACATCAAGTGTATTCAAAAAATTGAATTCGAGTTCATATGGTACACATAGTTCATATCTATCTCTATAGTAATCATGTGGTGTGGTCTTAAGGTAATACACGTATGATGGTTGAAGTTGGCAAAATCATGATTGTAGATTCTTATTGAAATAGAGAAACGAATTCAAATTCAGTTCGAATTGCAGCGGTAGTATAGACATTTGGAATGCACTAAAATGTTGGCATGAGTAGGTTACATGCATTATACAGCCAGCGAAAAAAATTTAATTGGACATAACATGGATTCATACTCCCTCCTTCCATCTATATAGGGCCTAATGCGTTTTTTAAGACCGCCTTTGACTATTGACAAGATTAATAGTACATGGCATGCACAATGTGAAAATTATATCATTGAAAGCTCCTTTCACACATGAATTTAACGGTGTGCTTTGTGTAAGTTGCATGTCATATATTATTGCTCTAATATTTGGTCAAAGTTAGCCACAAAAAACGCATTAGGCCCCATATAGATGGAAGGAGGGAGTAGCTTTGAATAGCATTTATATAGTAAAACGGGACAAGACTCTCTCTTTGTGTGGTGTGAATAGTTTTATTTTTTTGTTTTTTTCGTTGAGGGAAGTGCGAATTGATTTGGTACGTACAAGTACAATATTACACGTTAGGCTTGTCCCTAAAATTCAACCCGCGCCTTGTTATATCCCGAAAATTCAGGTATCGTGCTCCCAAAACTGGCGCCTTCACAACCCGCGCCTTGCTATCCCGAAATTACAACGCGCGCGAAAACTCCCTCCAGCTGCCAAATCCCGACACGCGAAATCCCCCTTCTAACCCTGAGCCGAAAGGACCGCTAATTCAAATTGATGGTGGTACTTTTGTAACACACCCTACATTTTGGACAAGCGCGTCCCTAAGTCATGGTTCCCTCTCCCATCGCCTCCTTTTCGCCATTCGAAATCCCAGGCCGCCATAACCTCTCCGCTCCAGCCGTGAAACCCCACCCTCCTTCGTCCGCCACCTCACCGCTACCCAGCCGGAGCCTCTTCCCCGACGACGTCGTCCACCGCAATAGCTCGACGTCCCTCATCCACCTTCCAGGATGAGGATCTGTCGTCCATCTCGTCGTCCCGCCGGTTCAGCTGCCCCGTCCTCCACCTCCAAGGAGCTGCTCCGATGATCACCTTGTCTATCGCGGCTGCTCCATCCCCACATCGCTGCCATAACTTGCTCCACCGGAACCGCAGCATCCTCACCGACTCCTCGGACGAAGCCGAGGCCTACTCGGCGCCACCAAAGAGGTTGTACACTCATCGCATCACACCTTCTCCTTAACTCGACCTCCCGGCGCTGACAGTGCTCCATTCCGCACCCCCATGGAGAGGCTACCATGAAGCCGGCACCACGGGCGACATCTCCACGGCGGCTCGCCCCCAGTGTGAGGCCCCTTCGGCGGCGGCGCCCATACCAGCCGGATCTGCTGCTGCTCCAGCTCTCGCTCGCGCTGCTGCTGCTGCTCGGGCTCTCGCTCGCTCTCGCTGCTGCTGCTGCTCTCCCCCTCGCTCGTGTTGCTGCTCTGCTCCAATTTAGCTACACTTCAGTCGACTGAATCAACTTTTGGGTCAGTCGATTTTCAGGGGGTGGGGGGCTCGCCGAAGTTAAGGAAGAACCACCCGCAGCAGGGAGGGGGGCTCGCCGGAGAGGTACCACACTATCTATCTTAGGGTTCTGGTTGGGGCGGTGCTCGCCGGTGGTGGGGGGCGCGATGGTGGGGCAGTGGTGTGGGGATCGCTAGAGAAAAAGCTTGGCGCGGGGGGGCCTAGAGGGTTGGCCGGGGCGGCGGCGGATCGGCGGACCGCCCCCTCGCCCCCCCCCCCCCCGAGCCCGCACCTCGCGCCCTCGCGCCCGAGCCGGAGCCCCGCCGGAGCCCTCGCCGGAGTAGCCCCGACGAGGTATGCCCGCCGCCCGTTGATTTGCCGGTTTCGTTTTAAAAAAAAACTCTTCGTTTAAAAAAAAAGCCCTAGATCGGTTTTTTTTTCGGTTTTATTATTTTATGAGCGTTTCCCGAACCGTTCGTTTTAACGAACGCGTTCGTCGGTTTTTCTCTGTTAACGAACGTCCGTTATTTAACCGTTCGTCCGTTTTCTTTTTCGTCGGATTTTCTCGTTATTTTCTCAGATTCGATTTCTGATCGAATCTTCAATCCTGTTTAACTTCTCGCTCGTTTATCGGAATCAGGTGATTCAAGCGCCTAGAGTTTCGTCTCGAAATTCTCTTTCCGTTTAACCTACTCAAACAAGTTTTTGCTACAGTAAAATTTGACCTAGATCCAGATTAGCAAATGAAGTTTCTTTCTTTCGCCGTTTGACTTTCGTTGCTTCTTTCGAGTTGATTCTTTTTGCAAACCGGAGTTCTTAAGTTGAACTTTCTGGTTGGATCTTTCATTCGAGTTTTACCCATGCATTAGATGAGTACTGATTGTATGCTTGTTTGTTTGCGATAGAGTGCCCGGAGTGTGCCGCTTGTTACTTCGAATCGCTAAGTTTTGCGGATCATCAGCAAGGCAAGTAACACTTTGATCATATCCCGTTCATACCCAGTTTTTATTGCATTAGATCTGTTTTCCTCAAACACTTGCATGATTAGGATCTAATTAAATTGTGGGTATTGGGAAGTAGTTGAGGTAGAACCTATTACCTGTTTTTTTATCAAACCCTTGGGAGTTACTTCTACGTTGCTTTTATTATTGCCATGCTATGCTCGTAGACGTGGATTGGGTTTGAGTGAAATTCATGACAGATGTGAGATTGTTAATTAATGGTTTACTTAAGGTGGCAACTTAAACTCACATCTGGGTGGATTGAGGTACCTGGGTATTCCAGGATTGCCTGTTTTTCTTTTGGACCGCCACCCAGGTTCAAAGGGATCATGAGATTATTCATGCTAGAAACTTCCGTGTGCAGCCGCAAGCTATTATGGGCTCTAGCATAGTTGACTAAGTTGTGTGAACTCTTACAGTGGTAGACTAGCAGATGTAGGGGAAAGTAGGTGTAACGGTCTACCCATACGTAAGGTGCAAACACTTCTGAAAGACTGTGTCTTGGTCATCCGTTACTCAAACACCATGCCGTGCGAGTAATCCAACGGAGGAGATCAAGTCTTGTGGGGAAAAGTGCACAAACCTCTGCAGAGTGTATAAACTAATCATGGTTAGCCGTGTCCCCGGTTATGGACAACTTGAGTATCTAGTACTTGGATTATCATGTGAATCTCATCACTATGTTACTTCTAATTAATATTGTTGGGTTACTGATGACTTTCTAATTGGGATTGAGATGCTGTCAACCATCTCAATGTTTCACAACCACCATGATAGTTAAATAAAATTTATTCCTTTGTAGTAGGATAAAATTGGCTTTTCGCAAAACTGTAACCATAGAGCTTTCCACCAGCCATATATGCATGTAGTATAGCATTGTTATTGTTCATTATTCTCTATGTGTTACATTGCCAGCATATTCTATGTGCTGACCCGTTTTCGGGCTGCAACGTTTCATGTTGCAGACTTTTCAGACGACGAGTAAGGTGCCTTAGGTCGTGGTCTTATACTCAGTGATGCCGCTGGAGTTGATGGACTCACTTATCTTCCAAGTCTTCCGCTGTTATCGTTATTAGATGGCCTTAAGCCATGTTTATCATACTTAATCTCTTCGGAGATATTCGATGTAATAAGTGTGTGATTGCTACTCTGTTATAAATCCTCCATTTGTACTGTGCGTGTCAGCATTACTGATCCAGGGATGACACTGGTGCACAGCAGCACAGACCATTTGAGGTCTGGTCGCTACACCGGCGGTGGGGAGTTGTTTCTGGGCGGCTAGGCGGACCGGCGGTGGGGAGTTGTTTCGGTGCGGCGAGGCGGCGAGGGGTTCGGCCGGTGGTGGCTGGCGGCTCAGGGGGATGCAGGTTGAAGATGAACTGCAGGCCCTCCCTAAACTATCCCATTTGAAGTGCATCTCTGCTACCATTGCGTTAGTTGCGACAGTAACATTCAGATTCCATAGTAAATATCAGTTTCAACAGTTAAGTTCAGAGTCAACAGTTTCATCCAGGAGATGATCAAGACCAAGAAGGATGGATCAATTGCAGCTTTCATCCAGGAGCAGAACCAACATATTCGTCGCCAGGAGAACCAGATGTGCACGGACAAGGAAGAACTGAAGAAGGCATTAACGAAGATCAAGGAACTCCAAGAAGAACTCAAGGCTACACGCGAAGATTACTTGGAGGAAATCAACGCACTAGTAGGGAAGATTGACGACCTGGAGAATAAGATTGGAGCATTCGTGGGAAATCCAGTGCCAAAAGCAGAAGTCGACGAATGCACTTGTCCGGATAACTACATCATCATCGACGACACCGACTCAGAACCAAGTGAAGACGAATGGGTTGATGAAGCTGGAGCAGACATCATGGAGTCTTCAACGGATCAGAATTTTTAGTAGACCACCATATCAGTAGTAGTTTCCCCCATTCAATAGTATAGTTCAAGCACTTTGTAACGCTAGTTAGATCGATTGTTTTGCCTTGTTTGAATTGATTGAGTGATATTGATTGAATTTGTCTCATGAGCATATGGGTAGTGTTTTCTCTCTAGACCTCATTCTATTCTTAACTCTCATCTTTTCTAAACCTATCAGATGCCTCCGAGACGCGACACCGGATTTGTTTTCCCGCCAGAGATCACCCAGTTGATTCAGCAACAGAATGCCCTGATGCAAGTGTTAGTTCAGAACCAAGGCAACAACAACAACAACAACAACCCACCACCACCACCTGTTGATCACTTAGCCCGTTTCTTGAGGCTAAACCCGCCGGTGTTTTCCAATAGCACCGAGCCGATTGTAGCAGATGATTGGCTCCGCAAAGTTGGAAGGGAGTTAACCACTGCAGGATGCACAGATGCGGAAAGAGTGCGTTTTGCCGCACATCAGCTTGATGGACCCGCAGCATCATGGTGGGAGAATTATACAGCCACGCACCCTATTGACACTGTCACCTGGGACCAGTTTCAGCAAGCTTTCCGTACAGCTCATGTTTCAGCAGGAGCTATGGCTATGAAGAAGCGTGAGTTTCGCAACCTACGCCAAGGAGGACGCACCGTAGGCCAGTATGTGGAGGAATTCAGTAAGCTAGCACGTTATGCACCAGATGACGTTGCTACAGATGCTGCCAAATAGGAGAAGTTTTTGGAAGGATTGAATGATGAACTGAGTATGCAGTTGATGGTAGCAACCTTCAACAACTACCAGGAGCTGGTAGATAGAGCTCTCATGATTGAAGGGAAGCAACAGCAGATTCAAAACCGCAAGAGGAAGTATGGACAAGGGAAGTACAATTCTGGAGCCCAGCAGAAGCCACGATTTACCCCGAAGCCGGGAGGACAGTTTCAACATACCCATGGAGGAGGTAGTTCGCACAACCATAATGGCTCCAAGAATGGTATGGGAATGGAGGAAGAAACGGACAGAACCGCACCAACCCATCTACCCCAGCCAAGAGGGACCTGAGCCAAGTCACTTGTTTTAAGTGCCAGAAGAATGGACATTATGCCAATGAATGTCCTGAAGCCCAAAATGGAAATGGCAATGGAAGCTCTGGGAAGAAGCCGAACCCGTTCAACAAAGGACATGTGAACCACGTGAGCGTGGAGGAGGTTGAAGCTCAGCCTGATGCAGTAATAGGTAAGTTTTTGGTTAAGTCATTTACTGCAACTGTTCTTTTCGATACTGGTGCATCGCATTCATACATATCAAGGGGATTCGTGAATAAGTTTAAGATGTCCACCAAAGTTCTCAGAAACCCTATGTTAGTAACCTCTCCAGGAGCAGAGTATATGGCCACCCAAGGATGTTTTCAGATACCATTGGCCATTGGTAGGCATGTTTTCCCCTCAGACCTCATTGTTTTGGAATCGCAAGGTTTGGATGTGATTTTAGGAATGGATTGGCTATCGTTGTATGGAGGAAACATCGATTGTGCCAGCAAGACGATTTTGCTTACCACCCCGGAAGGAAAAAGGATCAAGTATGTATCCCGGCATATGCCGAAGAGGACTCAAGTGAATTCCTTATCAGGAGTTGTACAGGAGGAAGTACCAGTGGTGAAGGATTATCCGGATGTATTTCCAGAAGAGTTGCCAGGCATGCCACCGGATAGAGACATTGAGTTCTTGATTGAACTTTTGCCAGGCACAGGGCCAATATCTAAGAGACCGTACAGGATGCCCGCAAAGGATTTGGAGGAAATTAAGAAGCAGATCAAGGAGTTACTGGATAAAGGCTATATTCACCCAAGTTCGTCACCTTGGGGATCACCAGTACTTCTAGTGGAGAAGAAAGATGGATCACTAAGGATGGTTGTTGATTACCGAGGATTGAATGAAGTGACCATCAAAAACAAGTACCCACTGCCGATGATCAATGATTTGTTTGACCGCCTGCAAGGAGCTAAGGTATTTTCCAAGATCGATCTGCGATCAGGATACCATCAGTTAAAGATTCAAGAGCAGGATATACCTAAGACGGCATTTACCACCAGATATGGAATGTATGAGTATACCGTTATGTCATTTGGACTGACTAACACACCTGCCTATTTCATGAACCTGATGAACAAAGTGTTTATGGAGTTTT
This sequence comes from Aegilops tauschii subsp. strangulata, assembly GCF_002575655.3. Classification (NCBI taxonomy): domain Eukaryota; kingdom Viridiplantae; phylum Streptophyta; class Magnoliopsida; order Poales; family Poaceae; genus Aegilops; species Aegilops tauschii. The sequence goes on along the minus strand of NC_053035.3, from coordinate 363,356,498 downwards.
TGGATAAGTTCATCGTAGTGTTCATTGATGATATTTTAATCTTTTCCAAGTATGAAGAAGAGCATGAGGAGCATTTGCGATTGGTACTTGAGAAGCTCAGAGAACATCAGTTATATGCCAAGTTCAGCAAATGTGAGTTTTGGTTGAAGGAAGTTGGATTCCTCGGACATGTTATTTCTGGAGAAGGAATAGCAGTAGACCCTGCCAAGGTTGACACAGTGACAAGTTGGGAATCACCCACGACAGTTGGAGAAATCCGGAGTTTTCTTGGACTTGCAGGATACTACCGGAGATTCATCGAGAATTTCTCAAAGATTGCTAAGCCCATGACTGAGCTATTGAAGAAGGACACCAAATTCAATTGGACTGAGGAATGTGAAGCTAGTTTCCAAGAGTTGAAGAAACGATTGGTTACATCACCAGTGTTGATTTTGCCCGATCAACGCAAGGATTATGAAGTTTATTGCGACGCTTCTCGTCGAGGAGTTGGAGCAGTGCTTATGCAGGAAGGAAGAGTTGTGTCGTATGCTTCACGACAACTTAAACCCCATGAGAAGAATTATGCTACGCATGACTTGGAATTAGCAGCCGTGGTGCATGCATTGAAGACATGGAGACATTTTCTCATCGAAAACCATTGTGAGGTGTACATGGATCACAAGAGTTTGAAGTACATTTTCACGCAGAAGGAGTTAAATCTCAGACAGAGGAGATGGTTGGAGCTCATCAAGGATTATGATATGAGATTGCATTATCACCCTGGAAAGGCTAACGTAGTAGCAGACGCGTTGAGCCGCAAGAGTCATGTCAACACCCTCATGACAGGAGAGTTACCTCAGGAGTTAGCCGAGGACCTTCGCGAGCTATGTTTGGAGATAGTCCCAAGAGGCTATTTAGCGACATTGGAGATTCAGTCTACCTTGATGGAAAGGATCAGAGAAGCTCAGAAGACAGACAAGGAGATTGAAGAGATAAAGGAGAAGATGAGCAAAGGAAAAGCCAAGGGATTTCGTGAGGATGAGCACGATACCTTATGGTTCGAGGACCGCGTATATGTGCCAAATGATCCGGAGATCAGGAAGTTGATTTTGCAGGAAGCCCATGATTCATCGTACTCAATTCACCCAGGGAATACCAAGATGTATTTGGATTTGAAGAATACTTTCTGGTGGACCGGAATGAAGAAGGACATTGCGGAGTATGTAGCAGTTTGTGATGTATGTCAGAGAGTGAAGGAAGAGCATCAGAAGCCAGCAGGATTGCTGCAGCCATTACCGATACCCGAATGGAAGTGGGATAAAATAGGCATGGATTTTATCACGGGATTACCCAGGACTCGTTCAGGCTATGACTCAATATGGGTTGTAGTCGACCGATTGACGAAAGTGGCTCATTTCATACCAGTGAAGACCACTTACACCAGTGCTAAGTTGGCAAAGATATACATGACCAGGATCGTATGTTTGCATGGAGTTCCGAGGACCATTGTATCAGACAGAGGAACCCAATTTACCTCGAAGTTTTGGAAGCAGTTACATGAAACATTGGGAACCAGGCTGGAATTCAGTACAACATTTCACCCGCAGACAGATGGACAGACCGAGAGATTCAACCAGATTTTGGAGGACATGTTGAGAGCAAGTGCACTAGATTATGGATCTAGTTGGGACGACAATTTGCCATATGCGGAGTTTTCTTATAACAACAGTTATCAAACCAGTTTGAAGATGGCCCTTTCGAAGCTTGTAGGGAAGGAGGTGTAGAACACCGTTGTTATGGGACAAAGTTGGAGACCGTCGGTTGTTTGGACCAGATCTGATTAAGGAGTCTGAACAGAAAGTGAGGATGGTTCGCGATAGGCTCAAGGTAGCCCAGTCCGGGCAGAAGAGTTATGCTGATTCTAAACGAAAGGAGACCGTTCACGAAGTCGGAGACAGAGTGTATCTTCGAGTATCACCCCTTCGAGGAGTGAAGCGCTTTGGAGTTAAGGGAAAGTTAGCGCCCCGTTTTATCGGACCGTACAGAGTGTTGGAACGTATGGGAGAAGTTGCTTACAAGCTGGAATTGCCCGAAGGATTGTCTGGAGTTCATGATGTATTTCATGTTTCGCAGTTGAAGAAGTGCCACGCAGAGATGGCTGAGATACCACTGAGAGATACTGTGCCACTGGAAGCGATACAGTTGGAAAGTGATTTGACTTATGAGGAGAAACCAGTTAAGATTCTCGAGTATGCCAGCCGAGTTACCCGCAGCAAGGTTATCAAGTTTTGCAAAGTTCAGTGGAGTCACCACACTGAAGATGAAGCCACCTGGGAGCGAGAGGAAGATCTACGGAAAGACCACTCCCACCTGTTTTCTAGCCAACCCGAATCTCGAGGGCGAGATTCATCTTAAGGGGGGTAGGTTTGTAACATCCCAAATTTTCAATTTGGAATGTTATACATAGATCATCATTGCATATCATGTTTTATTGCATTTTGACAAATCCTCGATAAATCCTAAGCAACTCAAGGACCCTCGGAGAGAGTTGGGGATTTTCTCGAATTTCAAATTTGATTTTCATCAAATAATAAGACGAGGATTTTGGTTTTAATTATTTTTCTCTCCGGAAAAATATTTCATTTTAAATAAACGAGAGGAGAAAATATGACTTCTCCAAAACAATTGAAATACTGGAGGAAAAATGTTAAAATCATTATTTGGAATTTATTTGGATTTTATTTGCAATTTTTATTGCATTATTTTTTTTGCATATTTTCAAAATATTTATTTTGGTTTATAAAATGTTCACCCTATTCTAGATTTTCTAACAAGACGGGGAAAATTTATTTTATATTTTTCTGATTTTTATTTATTTTTCTACGCAATATTTTCCGCGGAACTTTTTTTAAAAAAAAAACGCCCGCGCGCCGACTGGGCCAAAAGGCCCAGCCGACGGCCCAGCCCCGCCGCCCGTCATCTCCGTCCCGGAGACGGGATCGCCGCCGGAGTCCGCCCCGGCTACGCCGCCGCCCGGTGCCCCCTTCCCCAAGCCGCCACCCCCCTCTTTATATATACCCTTCCCCCCTCTCTTTCCTCACATCGCCGCCGCCGCCCGCACTCACCGCCGCCGCCGCCGGAGTCGCGCCCGCCGCCGCCCGTTCATCGCCGGAGTCGCCACCCCTCGCCGCCCCCTTGCGCCCCCCCCCCCCCCCCGAGCCCGCAACTCGCGCCTCGCGCCCGAGCCGGAGCCCCGCCGGAGCCCTCGCCGGAGTAGCCCCGACGAGGTATGCCCGCCGCCCGTTGATTTGCCGGTTTCGTTTTAAAAAAACTCTTCGTTTAAAAAAAAAGCCCTAGATCGGTTTTCGTCGGTTTTTCTCTGTTAACGAACGTCCGTTATTTAACCGTTCGTCCGTTTTCTTTTTCGTCGGATTTTCTCGTTATTTTCTCAGATTCGATTTCTGATCGAATCTTCAATCCTGTTTAACTTCTCGCTCGTTTATCGGAATCAGGTGATTCAAGCGCCTAGAGTTTCGTCTCGAAATTCTCTTTCCGTTTAACCTACTCAAACAAGTTTTTGCTACAGTAAAATTTGACCTAGATCCAGATTAGCAAATGAAGTTTCTTTCTTTCGCCGTTTGACTTTCGTTGCTTCTTTCGAGTTGATTCTTTTTGAAAACCGGAGTTCTTAAGTTGAACTTTCTGGTTGGATCTTTCATTCGAGTTTTACCCGTGCATTAGATGAGTACTGATTGTATGCTTGTTTGTTTGCGATAGAGTACCCGGAGTGTGCCGCTTGTTACTTCGAATCGCTAAGTTTTGCGGATCATCAGCAAGGCAAGTAACACTTTGATCATATCCCGTTCATACCCAGTTTTTATTGCATTAGATCTGTTTTCCTCAAACACTTGCATGATTAGGATCTAATTAAATTGTGGGTATTGGGAAGTAGTTGAGGTAGAACCTATTACCTGTTTTTTTATCAAACCCTTGGGAGTTACTTCTACGTTGCTTTTATTATTGCCATGCTATGCTCGTAGACGTGGATTGGGTTTGAGTGAAATTCATGACAGATGTGAGATTGTTAATTAATGGTTTACTTAAGGTGGCAACTTAAACTCACATCTGGGTGGATTGAGGTACCTGGGTATTCCAGGATTGCCTGTTTTTCTTTTGGACCGCCACCCAGGTTCAAAGGGATCATGAGATTATTCATGCTAGAAACTTCCGTGTGCAGCCGCAAGCTATTATGGGCTCTAGCATAGTTGACTAAGTTGTGTGAACTCTTACAGTGGTAGACTAGCAGATGTAGGGGAAAGTAGGTGTAACGGTCTACCCATACGTAAGGTGCAAATACTTCTGAAAGACTGTGTCTTGGTCATCCGTTACTCAAACACCATGCAGTGCGAGTAATCCAACGGAGGAGATCAAGTCTTGTGGGGAAAAGTGCACAAACCTCTGCAGAGTGTATAAACTAATCATGGTTAGCCGTGTCCCCGGTTATGGACAACTTGAGTATCTAGTACTTGGATTATCATGTGAATCTCATCACTATGTTACTTCTAATTAATATTGTTGGGTTACTGATGACTTTCTAATTGGGATTGAGATGCTGTCAACCATCTCAATGTTTCGCAACCACCATGATAGTTAAATAAAATTTATTCCTTTGTAGTAGGATAAAATTGGCTTTTCGCAAAACTGTAACCATAGAGCTTTCCACCAGCCATATATGCATGTAGTATAGCATTGTTATTGTTCATTATTCTCTATGTGTTACATTGCCAGCATATTCTATGTGCTGACCCGTTTTCGGGCTGCAACGTTTCATGTTGCAGACTTTTCAGACGACGAGTAAGGTGCCTTAGGTCGTGGTCTTATACTCAGTGATGCCGCTGGAGTTGATGGACTCACTTATCTTCCAAGTCTTCCGCTGTTATCGTTATTAGATGGCCTTAAGCCATGTTTATCATACTTAGTCTCTTCGGAGATATTCGATGTAATAAGTGTGTGATTGCTACTCTGTTATAAATCCTCCATTTGTACTGTGCGTGTCAGCATTACTGATCCAGGGATGACACTGGTGCACAGCAGCACAGACCATTTGAGGTCTGGTCGCTACACCGGCGGTGGGGAGTTGTTTCTGGGTGGCTAGGCGCACCGGCGGTGGGGAGTTGTTTCGGTGCGGCGAGGCAGCGAGGGGTTCGGCCGGTGGCGGCTGGCGGCTCAGGGGGATGCAGGTTGAAGATGAACTGCAGGCCCTCCCTAAACTATCCCATGTGAAGTGCCTCTCTGCTACCATTGCGTTCAGTTGCGACAGTAACATTCAGATTCCATAGTAAATTTCAGTTTCAACAGTTAAGTTCAGAGTCAACAGTTTTTACCTCATCTGTTGTAGTCAGGTGGTTTCTGGTGATGTAAATTTTACATCTATCACTTTTTGGTAATGCATTTTCCATCATCTATTGGAGATGCTATTAGAATCCCACTTGAGATTAATGATGCCTGTCTTGTGCTACTTCAGCCTTGACATCTTACGGCTCACCGGAGCTGCTCCAACGACGGAACGATCCATCACAACAGAGCAGTGCCCTGGACGCCGTCTACATATTCCTCAGATCTTCCTCCACACCTCCGACAGCCATCTCTGCCTCAACTTCTTCAACGACCAACCCAATGATGCTGAGGTCGACATAGCTACGGCAAAGAGGTTGTACACTTGTCGCATCACTTATTACTCTACATTCATGTCGATCCATTAGGGCTATTTTGGTTCAACGGAAAAACATAGCAATAGGAAATTTTCCTATGGCACTCTACTATTCAATTATTCATGCATTTTGTTGAAAGGAATGGAGCAAAACATCCATCTGGACCTACTTTTCAAAATCCTATGCATGAAAACAAGACCAAGTGCATTAGTGGCAGAATAACATTCTAACTGTACACGCTTTCATATGGTTTCACTTTATTTTGGCCATGTTTCTTTCCATTCCTCTGCTCCTCCAATTCTTGTGAACCAAACACCCAAGTTGACAGAAATCCTATGTTCACAAATGCTCTTTTTCCCATGTGCATTCCTATCCTATTCTGGTGTTTTTCCTCCTATCCCTGCGTTTTTAGAATCATGCAAGCCAAATGAGCCCTTACAGAATTACTTCAGTTACAGGTAGGTGTCGAAGAAAACTTTGTGTGGTTTGTACTGCTCCTGCCGCGACGTTGTCCACCTCACCTGAGCTGCTCCATCGACAGAAGCATCCACCAAACCAGACATCACGACTCCTGACTGTCTTTCGCCGCCTCAGATCTCCTTCCCTGCCGACGGCACCCACCGCGGCATCACCATCATCGACTCAGCAGATGAACCTGAGGAGTACACGGGTCCACAAGAGAGGTCGCACTCTTTTGTTTCTGCTTATGTTATGCATTGCTTAATATTACCTGCTACTTTATTGTCCTTTTCACCTCTTAGACTCCAAGTCAGGTCCAAATTGATGTTCAAACTTGAGTTATAAATTAGTTGTGGGGCACATATCGAAGCAGGAATGAATAGTATCTCTGTCTAATATCTGGTTCACCTAGGGTATGCCTATGTTGTTCATCTTGGGTGGGAAACAAATATTAAAGCAATCATCATCTGTTTTTTTTTATTAAATTAAAGCAATCATCAGCCTGCTATCATTATTTTTGGTTCCATCCACTGGTTGTTACCATTACTCTAGATTTCTGCATGCTCTCCTTACATAATCTCACTATATTTTTTTGGTATGCATGTCAGATATTGTACACAGTCATGCTGAACATGTAGAGGAAAAGAGAAGAGTTTTGCGCGGCAATACAATGTCATGCAGACATTGCTCCATGGTGGGTTCAATGGCAAACCCTCCCCCCTCTCCAGACTGTAATCCAGAGGAAGATATCTGTTCTGAGGCGGATTCAGACGTAGCTGACCACTCCTATTTACCCCCAAGGTGTTTGCTCTAACTTGGCATGATGATGTTAGTCATATCATGCATATGTTGCCTTGCAGTGCCTACTTTCGACATCATATATGTCATCTGCTTAGTTTAGACATGTTCTGTAATGCCACATGTTTAGTTTCAATATCATATATGGGAATTATGTAGTCTCATGTCTTTTAGCCAGCCATAATATATGTGAAATGTGTAATGCCATCCTATTTAACCAGGCATCATATATTTGAATGATATCTTGCCCATCCTTTTCTTCATTACATTTCCATTTGTCGACAATGTTTGTACATTAAACTACTCTTCGTGTGAATCAGCCATTTGAGTGGGTGATGGAAAAATTTGGAGTGAAAACTATCGGATTTCGGGTTCCGGCAAAACCCTTGAGGTTCGAACACTGGGGTGCGCACGAAGATCTCCCCCTACCTAATCACACCCTTAGCCTCACCGCGATCTCAAGGCCTAGCTCAACGAACCCGCAACACAAGAGACACGAGATTTATGCTGGTTCAGGCCACCGTTGTGGTGTAATGCCCTACTCCAGTGTGGTGTGGTGGACTGCCTCTTGGGCTGAGGATGGACAGTACAAGGGGAAGAATAGCCTCCTGAGGAGAGGTGTTCTTGTGCTTGGTGAACTGGTGTGGTTGAGGGAGAGTTCAATGATTCGTCCCCCTCTGTGGAGCTGGCTAGTCCTATTTATAGAGGCCCTGGTCCTCTCCCCAAATATTGAGCGGGAAGGGAGCCAACAACGGCCAAATTCGAAGGGAGACAACTAGTACAAGTTATCCTAACTAAAGGTGGTCTTCGCCTGCCAAAGGCTCTGGTGGTGACGCCGTCTTGGGCTCCACGGTGACCTTCGTCCTGTCGTCCTGCTAGTCTTGGTCTCTTTGCACCTATATGGAAACCTTTGCCTGATGCCTCGGGAATCCTCACTTGCGCTTGCCCCTTTAGCACCAAAGAGGAAACGAGGACACTACGCGCACTGGCGCCCGCCTGGCTCCAGCCGTCATGGCTTGCATCACAGGAACCTCGCGAGATGTCCCTTGCCTTGATCTCTCCGCCCCTCGCGAGCCAGCCTGGTTAGGCCGCTCCCGAGGAGGTCTCGTGTCGTCCGCCTCGCGAGGGTCTTTAGTGTTTGCTAGTGAAGATGGGCCGTACAGGGCCGCTGGTGGAGCCACGCCGCGGGCCGCAGGCAGGCAAGTCTGGGGACCCCCGTTCCTAGGACGCCGACAGTAGCCCCCGGGCCAAGGTGTTGGGGAACGTAGTAATTTCAAAAAAATTCCTACGCACACGCAAGATCATGGTGATGTATAGCAACGAGAGGGGAGAGTGTTGTCCACGTACCCTCGTAGACCGAAAGCGGAAGCGTTAACACAACGCGGTTGATGTAGTCGTACGTCTTCACGATCCGACCGATCAAGTACCGAACGCACGGCACCTCCGAGTTTAGCACACGTTCAGCTCGATGACATCCCTCGAACTCCGATCCAGCCGAGTGTTGAGGGTGAGTTTCGTCAGCACGACAGCATGGTGACGATGATGATGTTCTACCGACGCAGGGCTTCGCCTAAGCACCGCTACGATATTATCGAGGTGTAATATGGTGGAGGGGGGCACCTCACACGGCTAAAAGATCGTTTATCAATTCTGTGTCTTGAGGTGCCCCCCTGCCCCCGTATATAAAGGTGCAAGGGGGAGGCCGCCGGCCAAGGGAGGAGAGGCGCGCCAGGAGGAGTCCTACTCCTACCGGGAGTAGGACCCCCCCTTTTCCATGTTGGACTAGGAGAGGAAGGGGGAAAAGGTGGAGGGGAGGAAGGAAGGGGGGCGCCGCCCCCCTCTCCTTGTCCTATTCGGACTTGGGGGGGAGGGGCGCGCGGCCCTGCCCTGGCCTCCTCTCCTCTCTTACACCTAGGCCCAATAAGGCCCATTAAGTTACCGGGGGGTTCCGGTAACCTCCCGGTACTCCGGAAAAATCCCGATTTCACCCGAAACACTTCCGATGTCCAAACATAGGCTTCCAATATATCAATCTTTATGTCTCGACCATTTCGAGACTCCTCGTCATGTCCGTGATCACATCCGGGACTCCGAACAACCTTCGGTACATCAAAACATATAAACTCATAATATAACTGTCATCGTAACGTTAAGCGTGCGGACCCTACGGGTTCGAGAACTATGTAGACATGACCGAGACACCTCTCCGGTCAATAACCAATAGCGGAACCTGGATGCTCATATTGGTTCCCACATATTCTACGAAGATCTTTATCGGTCAGACCGCATAACAACATACGTTGTTCCCTTTGTCATCGGTATGTTACTTGCCTGAGATTCGATCGTCGGTATCTCGATACCTAGTTCAATCTCGTTACCGGCAAGTCTCTTTACTCGTTCCGTAATACATCATCCCGCAACTAACTCATTAGTCACAATGCTTGCAAGGCTTATAGTGATGTGTATTACTGAGTAGGCCCAGAGATACCTCTCCGACAATCGGAGTGGCAAATCCTAATCTCGAAATACGCCAACCCAACAAGTACCTTTGGAGACACCTGTAGAGCACCTTTATAATCACCCAGTTACGTTGTGACGTTTGGTAGCACACAAAGTGTTCCTTCGGTAAATGGGAGTTGCATAATCTCATAGTCATAGGAACATGTATAAGTCATGAAGAAAGCAATAGCAACATACTAAACGATCGAGTGCTAAGCTAACGGAATGGGTCAAGTCAATCACATCATTCTCCTAATGATGTGATCCCGTTAATCAAATGACAACTCATGTCTATGGCTAGGAAACATAACCATCTTTGATCAACGAGCTAGTCAAGTAGAGGCATACTAGTGACACTCTGTTTGTCTATGTATTCACACATGTATTATGTTTCCGGTTAATACAATTCTAGCATGAATAATAAACATTTATCATGATATAAGGAAATAAATAATAACTTTATTATTGTCTCTAGGGCATATTTCCTTCACAAGGCACGCTCGGACTTGGCTTCGAGGAGAAGCTGAAGGGCAAGTGCGGAGCGCCGCGGGCCCCAACAGCCTGCGGCCTTGGTTGACGTGTGGCTCTGGACGCGCCCAACGTCTCAGAGAAGAACCTCGCCGCCACACGCCTACTGACGACGGGGGAGAGCAACGAGAAGGGGAAGACCGAGCTCCGGGCCGGCTCCGCCGAGTAGGAGGCCCAGAGGAGCACCTTCTACCCCTTCTTCATAAGCAGCATTGTCGCGGGCCTGGTTCCCCCTTTCTCCGACTTCTTCTATGCCATCCTCCGCGATTACAGGTTATAGGCCCTTCACCTCCATCCCAACTCCATCCTTCTCTTGTCGATCTTCGCTTTCTACTGTGAGGCGTATGTCGGCGTGATGCCGTCCGTGGCTCTGCTGCGCCACTTCTTCTTCGTCTGTATCAATGATGGCCGTACCTCCGGGTGCGCCAACTTCATCGCGGCCGGCAAGGCCAACGCTATCTCGAAGGCTAGAAAGAAGGCCGACAGCATCAGGAGCAAGTGGGTCATGATGGACGCCAAGTGCGTCCACCCACGCTTGAGGCTGCCGACGGAAATGCCCCAGTCTGACGAGGGGTGGTCTCGCGCGAAGCTCACTGATGATCGGGGCGACGTCGGTGCTGGAGAAGATGAACGCCGACCTGAAGCCGGGTAACGTGAAGGCGGCGAAGCTGACGGGGGCCGTGCTCCTGAGGGAGTTCCTGATGCTGCGGGTGGCTCCGCTCCAGGCGCGCTCGCGCCCCTTGTGGACGCTTGGGGGCGAAGAAGACAAGCTTCACCTGAGTTCGGGAGCCTTGTCTGATGAGGAGCTGGTTGTAGCTCTCCGCCTCTTGGTCGGGGACGACCAAGAGTATCTGTCGAGCGCCATCGGTCCCTTGTTCCGTCGCAAGGACGGGGCGCAGGTTGCGGCCGCCATGCCCACCTTTGACGAGCGCGGCCTAGTGCCGCCGGCGCCGGTGGACGTGTCTTCCGATGACTCCCGCAGGGGGGAGGAAGAAGAGGAGGACGAGGAGCGCGACCCGGAGGCGACCCCTGAGGGAATGGGGGAGACCTCCATCTTGTGCAAGGCTGACATCCTCCGCACCCTGCCTGGCGACGACGAGTCCGATGCCCTCCAGAGGGGGGAGCCGCCCGTGATCCCGACGAGGGGCAGGTCAGCTCTGATCTCCCGAGATGTTGCTCCTGCTCCGACGCCGCCTGGAGCTGCTTCTGGTCCATCTGCTACCCCTCCTTCTGCTCCTGGAGCTCGCGGGCCCATGCCCCAGGCTTCGAGGCTCTCCGGCTTCAAGCTTACGAAGCGGAGGGACTACGCCGCGGTCGACCGGTAAGTGTGCTTGTCCTGTTTAGTTCTTGCTCCTGCTGCTTGCCCTTGACACTTTTCCGTTGTGTAATTAGGCCGACACTCACGGCAAAGAGGAGGAAGGAGGACGAGGCGACGCTGCCTGGGACCAGGTCGCCTACGACGACTGCTCCCCTCTCCATGGGCAAGGGCAGCAACGGCGCTCGCGCTTCTCCTGCCCGATCATCGTTGCGAGGCCGGGGGGGTCATCCTCGGGAGGAGTCAACCCCCGTGGCTCCGCTGGCTCCTGACGTGCCGACACCTGGCTCGGTCGCCGAGACCTCGAAAGCTGAGGAGCCTCCATCCTCCCAGGCCATGGTGACGATGCCGCCTCCTCCTGCTGCTGCTGCATCGCTGGCTCCGGGTCCTTCCGCCTCCCCTAACGTCTTGGAGCGCACTCTTTCTGAGATGACCCAACTGCGTGAAGATCTTCAGGGCGCCGACCGTTGCTTGGTGGCTGGGCGCTTGGAGCTGGTCTCTGGCTGGCTTCATTCTGACGTGTCCGTCCGGGCGATGCTGAGCCAGGCTGCTGCGGACTCCAAAAAGGACAGGGAGGCCGTCGCCCAAGTTGTGGCCGCCCGCGAGGTGGCGCTAAAGGATGCGGAGGCCGCCAAAGACCGCTGCCGGTCACTGGAGGCCGAGCTGAAGACCACGCGGAAGGAGCGCGTGAAAGAAGCCCGAGGCTGCAAGGCGGAGGAGGATAAGATGAAGGCCCGAGAGGACGCCGTCAGGGATCGCGACACCAAGCTGGAGCAGCTGGCGAAGGCGCAGGCCACGGAGCGCGGCCAGTTGGAGGAGCTGGAGCAGAAGCTGAAGGTGGAGAAGGCCGAGCTTGAAGCCAAGGCGAAGATCCTGGCTGAGGACCGCGAGGCCTTCAAGCTCCTCGAGGTGAGGTCTCAGACGGCGCTGAAGTCACTCTACGAGAAGGGCTTGGAGGAGCCGCTGGCTGCCAGCAACGATGGCCCCGCCCAGCTGCTCCTTATCTGGTTGATGCGCTTGAGGACGTCGTGAGCGGTATCGGCCCCATGGCAGAGGGGGAAGCCCGTGTTCTTTCCTCAGCCGTGTTGGCGCGCATCTTCAGCCACCTCTATCTTCGCGATCCCGCCGCCCGCCTTGACGAGCTGCTGGAGCCTGTGGACGATGAGCACTGCGCAGCCGCCGCCGCAGCCGTGAAGAGCTAGGTGGAGGCCCTGCTGGAGAAGTTCTGCGCCTTCGCTCCCACGCCCACGACCGGCGGCGCTACTGATCTTGCAACTCCGGTTGGTGGTACAGGTGGAGGCAACGCCGTTGAAGATGGAGCGTCCCTTGCAGGCGATGGCAATGTCCAGGGATGAAGGGGTGTCTTGCTGGCGGCTCCTTTCCTGCTTAATTCCTGCAGCATGTATCGTGCCTCGTGGAGGCGTTTAAACTTGTGTTTGGTATTGGAGAACAATATGTCTTGTAATATTTGCTTAAGATTTTGCGATCTCCTTCCCATTTGCTTTACGTTCTACGTCGGCAGGGCCCGACCCGCGCATACCCCAGCCGCCGTTGGGTCGTCCGGATCACCAGGACAAGACCAAGGAGTGAGGGGCTACGTGGCCAGTTAGGCTCCTGAGTCGCGATGCTCAGGAGTCCCCCTTGATGCGAAATAGCTTATGGGAAGGGAATGCGGGAATAGGCCTAGTGTTCTACGTCGGCAGGGCCCGGCCTCGCGCATACATCAACCGCCGTTGGGTCGTCCGGATCACCAGGACAAGACCAAGGACTGAGGGGCTACGTGACCAGTTAGGCTCCTGAGTCGCGATGCTCAGAAGTCCCCCTTGACGTTCAAACGACCCTCATACCTTTGCCCTCGCCGAGGCTCGGCTCGGGAGGGGAACGCGACGACCAGGTCCAGGGGACCTGGCTAGGTGGCGTACGCTTGGGCGTGACCTTAGCGTAGCCCCCGTGCCCAGCCCCCTCGCTCGACTCTCCCGAGGGGAGGTGTTGCGATGAGGCCAGACACTGAGCTCAAGGGCTCCCTGAGGTTGATACGGCCGTGAGGCCGCTCTCAGTTGTTTATGACCAGCGCGGAGCATGGCGCTTCCGCACTTGCACGGGCATAGCCGCTCCTCGGCAGTGTCGACGGCCAACGCGGAGCATGGTGCTTCCACTGGTACGTGGGAGGGGACTCCCTACTGCGGAGAGCCCACGGGGTGTGTACAACCCCGCCCTGGCATGTGGCTTGCACGGCAGGGCTAGACGAGGTGTGTCTAGGCACTCGTGAGTCAGCGCGGGACTCATGAGGCCCTACCTCAAGACGGGTTGCGCCTGGTCTTGGTTCTTGATGGTTGTGGTGATCCTGCGAGATGGTTAGCACTACAAAAAAATACACTTCCATGATGATACATGTTTGTCACAGTAGGTCACATTTTCTATCATGCATGTACATCCATGACAAATTTATGACAGAATCAAGATAGTCATACATGTGCTGTCGTAGAAGTGTTCCATGACATTACCAAAATTATCATTACGGAAGTGTCCACTTCCATGACGATAAATCGCGCGTCACACAAGTGCTTTCATCAAGGGTGACCGACACGTGGCATCCACTGTAACGGAACGCCGTTAAGCTATCGGGTCCGCTTTTGGATCCGATAACCCGTTAATAGCCTCGACCAATGGGGATTTTCCACGTGTAAAATCATCATTGGCTGGAGGAAACACGTGTCGGCTCACCGTTGGGACAGATGTCATCCACTCATTGGACCCAAAGAGCCCATGATACATCGACACGGCCCAACAGAGGCCCATTCCTGTGAAAAGGCCGGCCCGTTTGACTTGGTCAAAAGGTGGCGGGCCAGCCCACGGTAAGCATGTTAACGGCCTGTTCGCATATAGCCCATTTACAGCCCGCTAATCCAGGGCCCGTTTACGGCCTATCCGAATTAGGCCCAGTAGCGTCATCTGGGCCGTCCAATATAATTCCAGCCCGTTTTAACTTCCGGCCCATGTATGGCCCATGACGTCTTTCGGCCCATATGAGGCCCTTATTACTCTCGGCCCATTAACGGCCCGTGGTAAAACTGGCCCGTAATGAACAGTGTATCACTTTATACCCATTAACGGCACGTGGTGAAACTGGCCCGTAATGAACAGTGTATCACTTTATACCCATTAACGGCCCATTATTCCGTTGGGCCGTTCCCAGACCATGTTATCTTTCGGCCTTCTTGGGGCCATTTATTCTTGGGCTCATTTCCACATTCGTTTACTTACGACCCGTTACTGTCATTTTCTGCTTGTGGGCCAAATTCAGCCCGTGGTTACAGTCGGCCCATTTGTGGCCCGTTAATACGTTGGGCCATTTTCATAGCGTCATCAAAATACGGCTGATTAACGACGGCCCGTTATGGTCGGCCCATGAACGGACGATTTCAACTCTAGCCCATTTACGGCCATAATGTGGTCTGTTATTGGCCCATGTTTGGCCAACCGATCATACGATCCGTAGAAGGCCCATTGATGATATGGCCCATAGAAGGCCCATTGTGTCTACGACTCGTATAAGGCCCATTGTTTCTACGCCACGTAGAAGGCCCATTGTTTCTACGGCCCTTAGAGCCCTTAGAAGGCCCATTGTTTCTACGGCCCGTAGGAGGCCCATGTTAACTACAGCCGGTGGGCATCAAAGTTCGCCACCAGTGCAAATATAGGGAACACCCTACACTATACAAAAATGGCTTGCTGTTTTCTTCAGCCGGTGGCTGCATGTTAAGAACAAATTTTGTATCGCAACAAAACAAATTACAACTATAAAACAAAAGGAAGGTTGGCATACAAGTTAACAGTCTAGCAGATAAATGCACCACCAGAAGTTCAGAAGCTCAGTTCATTTGACCTGACTGTTACGTTTTCATGCTGTATTGTCCGATGGAGCACCATAACCTTCGCCTTCGGTTCTCCTAGGCTCCTAAACAACATAGCAAATGTCTGATAGTCTGGTTTCAAAACCATGCATATCTTGACAACATCGAACAATGTCTCTCCTTGTTTCACAAAGGGTCTCTATTAGGGAATGGACTTGTGTATGGAGCGCAGATACAACATTGTTTTGAGCTTGCATATCTTGATCATGAGGCAGTTTGGACGAGATTGCCTTAACAACCAAGCCAGTATTACGCAGGAACGTGCTTTTGGCACTGTTAGTGGACAGGTACTGACCCACTGCAGCAAGAGCTGACATTGCGGTTATAGTTGCCTCGCCACCTTCAGAAGGTGGCGGTTCCACCATTTTTTCCATAGCTCGCTGAAAAGTTGTGGTTTTACATTAGTAGTACCAGAACAGAAGATATTAAGGAGGCAGCGAAACCAAACAAAATAGCTTTGGTCTATATACAGAACTTATTCTGGTGAACCCATGTATGCAAAGTACATAATAAAACTAGGTTCCAAACATATGACCATGTACCATCGCTAATGTATTGTCTATTTCTTCACATTGTATTGAGGGCTAAGGATAAAGAGACGCAGTTTATAATACGGTAAGCATAGTATGACATCATTCATATCACAAAACAACTGAGAACAGACAAACATGCAATTGTAACGTTGTGTGGGCAAGTCCAGCACGGAACTAGATTACAGGTCAAGATCAAAGGAACATCACTCCTCTCTTTTAAACCTTGTAAGGTGCAATGATACGCTAAGACAATTGTGTATAAAATTGAAAAGAGTAATAGACATTGGCTGCAAACCATGCAGTTCAAGGCACAAGTCAGAGTAAGTAGTAGTTAAAAGGCATGAGGATTAAGGACTTACAACAGCGGCTTTACTGGTGTAGTCATGCCCTTCTTCTTGCTGGTGTGACAGTCCTTGAAGATTTCCACAGCATTTGGTTCAGGTACTTTTTGGTCCTTGCGGGCTTTCCTCTGCATTTGGAACAAGTCAATATAGATTTGATAATATGGTACAGCGAAAAGAGTGAAACAGCAGCTAATTACAAGAGCCTCGCAGTGTGCAATATAGCTACGAGATCCTGTCGTCTGTTGGAATTTCACTTTCGTACGGTTGGCCTTGTTCTTTGAACATTTCACCTACAAGAAGATAGATTTGTGTGGCACATGCGTAAATAGGACTTCAACATGTGATCTGATCACATATATATATAATGTACCTGATACTTCGGATCGGACC
Source organism: Aegilops tauschii subsp. strangulata (assembly GCF_002575655.3). NCBI lineage: Eukaryota > Viridiplantae > Streptophyta > Magnoliopsida > Poales > Poaceae > Aegilops > Aegilops tauschii. The sequence continues at coordinate 363,340,028 of NC_053035.3, read as the reverse complement.
AGTGTTTAACGAGGCCTCTCCAGTCTTCATCAGATATATTTTCCACTGGAGATGTTTGGGCAAGTTCACTGTTAGCCTTGCCTTCAAGCGAGTTTTCCTCAAGTTATACCGATACTGTCGCAGAGCAGACTTGAAAACATGGGTGCAAGCTTGTCTGGTTGCATCATCTTGGCTATCCAACTTGAACCTCATGTGTTGAAAATTATGGGAGTCTCATTATCAGCAACCTAGAAAGTATTGGATAGAGCAAGACGATATTACTAGTTTCCATACATAACCATACTTACAGATAAATGGTCGAGGAAGGTGTTGAACTGGATTTCCTCTTTGTCATTCCTGTACTGAATCCATGTTGGGATGATACGTACATGACACCTAACAGCAACCGCTGCCTCTGATACTAACTTGGCTGACTCTGTAGCATCACGTGGCCTTTTTAAACCTGCCTCAAAACGGATCTCCATTCTTCCTCCTCTAGATTTACTTAACCTATCGAGCATTATCCCTGATGTTTGTTTCCTCTTGCACCTAGGTGCTAGTCCAACAACAAACATAGGAAGTGTTAGTGTACATCAAACTGTGAGACTACATATAAAGATGCATGCAACTGTAACTTGACTCCAGCAACTACCTTCTTGCTGTTGAAGCTCACAAAGTTCATCTGATCTTGCGAACTCATCTTGTGTCAAGAGTGCTTCGGAAGTAGTGTCAGGTGGCAAGGGATCTTGGGAACGTGCTGCTAGCTGAGTTGACCAACGAGTAAATCGTGCAGCTGGTGGTACTGTGGAAGGTGTTGCAACAACTAGGGTTGTCTCTGCTTGTTTGGTGGCAGCTATTTGTTTCTGTTTGGCTTGTTCTGCAGCTCGTGTAGCACGGTATACCCTGTCGGTACAATTTTCCGCTGGACTTTGACCTTCTATTGCACCATCAGTACCAGCAGAATCTGCAGGATTGTTCCGCTTCCCTTTCCCTATCGTTCTGTCTTGCTTCCTGTTTCTCTATGCCATGTTAAGTCAAGCCGACAAGAAAAACGAATAACAATTTAGTTCTTCAGAACAAATGTACTTTGATGTAAGAACATGGTGTGATAGACAGATATTGTATGTTCTAGGAACAGGAACACGTGTCTTAGTCACAAGTATAATGTGTAAAGTAAGCAGATGAAATTCAACAAAATTAGAAGCAATACAAGCTAGACATCATACATAACATGCAACCACATATAACAGTGCCAAGTTAGAGGGAACACCTGTGATGGTGCACTAGGGGAGACGTGCTCATCACCAACACAACTACGTTGAGTGTCTATGCATGTGTTGTCTTGGAAATCATCTTGGGGGGATGGAGGAGTAGAATATGTAGAGGCCCTCCATTTGGAAGGAGCACCTTCATCCGCTGCCTTGCTAACTTCCTTCCGCTTTATTGATTTTGAATTGTCAAGTAAAACCGACAAGAAAAAGCAATAAAATTCACTCTTCAGAACTCATTCGTGCATGATACTGACAATCACTACTTTGATGTAAGGCAAACACATGATTCCAGGATGGAATAATACGAAAAACAGGACGGCATGGCATATTCACAACTGTTTGTGTAAACTAAGTAGAAACCATTTCACCAAATAAGAAGCAATGCAAGCTAGACACCACGTGAAAGATGAACCAATATGACTCTGCCAAGTTAAAAGTGTCCCATCATAAATGGCATTTCAACAAATTAGAAGCAGCGCATGCCACAAATCATATCAAAGATGCAACTAATATCACACTGCATATACTGAAGGTGTCTCGTCATATTGATTTATGCGGGATACAAAAAAACAATAGTTTTATGTGAGGACATGCTTAATAGATAGATGTACTATGTACTAAATACAGGAAGGCATGTCACATTAACAGGTATAATGTATAAGCTAAGCAGAATAGCACATGCAGTTTAACCAGATTGGAAGAATTACAATCTAGACACCATATGCAACATGCAACCACATGTCACGCTGCCAAGTTAGAGCAAGCACCTGTGATGCTTGTGTAGGGGAAATGCAGTAATCAACTACAGAGCTACGTTCACTATCTTCATCTAGCCTTGTTGTTTCTTGAGAATCATGTCGGGAGGCTGACGCTGCATTCTTTAAATGAGGAGTAATCCACTTGCCTGGCTGCCTCATCATAAGTGATTGATGAGGGATACACAAGAACAATAGTTTGATGTAAGAACATGGTTAATACACAGATGTACTACTATGTACCAAAAACAGAAAGGCATGTCATATTCAAAGGTATAATGTGTAAGCTAAGCAGATGCAATTTACCAAATTGCAAGCAATACAAGCTAGACATCCGGTTGGAGTGGTAAGCATGATCATCTAGGACCTGAGAGCCTGGTGGGAGGCGGGCTGCTTCGCCACCATCGTGGCTTTTTAGTTGGCTTCCAGGTGATGCCTCTCTTTGCTGGGCTTGTCACTGGCTCGGCCAGTGCCCTGACTATCTATTTGTCTTCTGGTGCTCACGGGATGGTGGTTCATGTAAAAAATATCTTTCCTTATCTTAATAAAGACCGACTCCGGCCTTTCAAATACAAGCTAGACACCATATGGAACATGCAACCAGATATGACACCGCGAAGTTAAAGCAAGCACTTGGGATGGTGGTTCGTTGCGAGCGAGGTCATCAACTCCAGAGCTACGTTTACTGTCTCCATCTGCTGAACTGCACCTATTATAAGGCTGAAACGTGTCTGGCCTATTCGCGTACGATGCTGGAGCGACTTCTCTCTTTTCTTTTTTGCTTCTCTCATAGCAGCAGAGTCTGAAATACCCTTGCATAAAAACACAATAGTGAGAGTATGGGTGAAGTGTGTGCAGAACTAGTGCACTGTAAAAGTAGCAGATAGCAGGTGGCTGAAAAATAAATGACAGGACACATATGATAGCTCTACAACATTGCATGGCAAACAAAATTAGATTCTACTCCGTATGATTTTGTAATATATGAGCACAGGAAATGCAGGTACTCCTCCAGCACACCACCACATGTGGTCATATCAAGATAACAGTCGACTGGAAATAAATAGGTCAGTTGGTTTTTTAATGAACCGTCCGATCTATAAGGAACGGGCAGATGGCCTTCGTCTACCTCCCGCCAGTCACTGTTGACAATCTTTCTCGAACCACCAGCGACCACCGGCCCAGACCCCTGCCTCCGCTGCCCTCCCCTCGACCTCACACCACCGCCGTGCTTGGCAGCGCCCCCAGGCCATCCCTTTAATCCCGGCCGACCTCCAGATCGGGCGCCAGTAGCTCTAGGCCCCACATACCCCTAAGATAAACACCGAGGCGCCGCTTCCCCGGCGTAATAGGCGGACTAGCGCCTGTTACGCCGGGGAATGCTTCCGTCAATTGGGAATCAACTGACCAGGAATTGAAATTCAGGGGGCGACAGACCTCTAGCTAAGGTGAAATAGTATATGAGGAGAAACCTTGTGCATCGCGAGTTACTAGGAACATCTAGTATCAAGAAGAAGCGGTCAACTAGTGTCTTCTGTGGGATGAATACCGTGCAAGCAGACACGTAAGATTTGCACGAATAAGGGAAGAGGAGTACCATTTTCGGTTGCCGGTGTGGTCGCCTCCACATGTCGCGCCAATCTTCTTCTTTTTGTCAGGGAAACCTGTCGGATCACGGGTTCCGGGAAAACCCTCGAGGTTCGAAAACTGGGGTGCGCGCGAAGATCTCCTCCCTGCCGATCCACGCCCTAGATCTCTAAGATCTCGCGGACGAACTCAACGAACTCACAAGACAAAGACACAAGATTTATACTGGTCCAGGCCATCGTTGTGGTGTAATACCCTACTCCAGTGTGGTGGTGGTGGATTGCCTCTTGGGCTGATGATGAACAGTACAAGGGGAAGAACAGCCTGTTGAGGTTGAGGTGTTCTTGTGCTTGACGAACTTGTGTGGGTGAAATGCCTCTGAATCAGCTGCCCCTACTGTGGTGGCTAGCTCTACTTATATAGGCCCTGGTCCTCTTCCCAAATATTGAGCGGTAAGGGAGCCAACAACGGCCAATTTGAAATGGGACAGCTAGTACAGCTTATCCTGACAAAAGCGGTCTTCGCGTGCAAAAGGCTCTGGTGGTGACGCCATCTTGGGCTCCATGGTGACCTCCGTCTTGCCGTCCTGTTGGTCTTGGTCTCATTGCACCGATATGGAAACCTTTGCTTGATGCCTCGGTACTCCGCGCCTGCGCTTGCCCCCTTAGCGCCAAAGAGGAAACAAGGACGATGCGCGCGCTGGCGCCCGCCTGGTCTCGATCGTCATGGCTCACGTCACGAGGACCTCGCGAGGTTTGCCTTGCCTTGATCTCTCTGCCCCTCGTGAGCCTGCCTGGCGAGGCCGCTCCTGAGGAGGTCTTGCGTCGCCCGCCTCACGAGGCTTGGCACCTCACGAGGGTCTTGAATGCCTTGTCGATGAAGATGGGTTGTACGGGCCTGCTAGCTCAGCCACGCCGTGGGCCGCAGGCAGGCAAGTCTGGGGACCCCCGTTCCCAGAATGCCGACAGTAGCCCCCGGGCCCAAGGCGCGCTCGGGCTTGGCTTCGAGGCGAAGCCAAAGGTCAAGCGCGGAGCTCCACGGGCCCAAAAAGACTGCGGCCTCGGTTGACGTGTGGCGGTTGATTGGGCGTGGGCATCTCCGCTTCCACACGCTGCCTCGGCAACCGCCCGACTTGACAAGTCCTTGCGACATGAAAGGAAAACCATCATTACCAGTGATCGTGGGGGGCGTTGTTTGGCCTTCTTCTACTATAAATGAGGGAGGGGGCAGAGCCCCCGTCCCCCACTTCTTCCCATTCTGCCTGCTTCTTCTTCCTCTGCTCCACCACCGACTCCAATGGCGCCGTCGAAGAGGTTCTCCACCGCCGAGAAGGGAAAGGCCCCCCGCGAGGGGCCCGGCTCCCCGGCGCCCAAGTGGGGATGCGGTCGTCCCCATAAGCACACAACGACTCCCGTCGTGGCCCCCCGCTCCCGGGGTGGCGCCGCTGTGCGTGGCGGGGGTCGCTCCGGTCGCGGCAGCCCCGTCGATGAGGTGAGACGTGTCGTGGTTGCGCGGCCTCCCCGGCCATGCTTCCACTCGGCAAAGGTGCTGCCGGAGTTCGTTGTCTGGTCGGAGGATCCGGTCGGCAACTGGCTTCATCTTCCCCGCTTCTTCGTCGACGAGCTGCCGGCCTCTGGTCCAGGTGGGCTCTGGCTGCAGGCGGACGGCTGCTGCAGCAAGGCCTCCTGGGTCGCGGTTGAGGTCTCCGCCGCGGGCAACATCGCTCTGGCCCACGGTTGGCAGACGTTCGCCCGCGCGTGCGGCCTGGGCAGGTGGTGCACCCTCCATTTCAAGAACGACGGTGATGCGACCCTCTACATGAGGGTGTTTGGGGAAGATGGTCACTGCGCCGGGTGCTGCCTCGAGACGAACGACTGTGAGGAGGTGCTCGGTCTTGGCGATGGCCGCGACGAGGGCGAGGGCGAGCCCGCCGGCTGCGCCTCGTCCAGCTACGGTGACTCTTCTCTTGGCGAAAGCTCCAGCAGCGGTGGTTACGACCAGCCGCCACGCTGCCGCGCCCGCTTCGAAGGTGGTAGCGGGTCGTCTCGCCGCCGCGCCTCTGTGAAGTGCGAGGAGGGATCCGGCTAAGCTCGGGACGTCGCCAGAGGCCTGCCCCCGTGGATCGCTGCAACGCCGCTTTTGTCTTGTTCCTCTTTTCTTTCCTGCATCAAAATGAAACCAGTATGGGCCCGAAGGGGCATGTATCGAACTGTGGTTCCTCAATCATTATGCTATGCTTGTTATTTCCGTGCTGTGTCGTTACTTTGTGTGGAGATAACTTAGCCTGGCGCGTTCAGGGCAGCCTCTTCTTCACGAGGCACTTGTTTCCTCGTGCCCGTCTTGGCTTAGTGGTTGCCCAGGAACTGCAAAAAAATCGTTGGGAAGCTCGCTAGGAGACTTATCATTCACCCGAGCCTTGACCCAGCGCTTCATATCGCGGTACCCGAGGGGCACGGATTAGGAGAGATGTGCCGGCTTGTGGGCTTGAACGAGGGTGCCTCGCGAGGAAGCAGACCGAAGGCAGAGAGAAGGACCAACACAGGAGGAAGAAACCCTCGCGAGGGCACCTGCCTAGCCCCCTCGCGAGGTATGCGAGAGAGAGAACACAAGCGAACTAGAGTCAGGAAAGGCGGCAAAAGGCGACGGAACCAAACCAGCAAGGAACACCAGAAGCAAATTTCGATTAAGAGAAGGCGGGCCAACTACGGAAAGCAAATGAAAAGCCGCGTCCGGCACCTAGTCTAGTCTTCAAGTCTTCTCACCAGCGCGGAGCTAAGTGCTGCCACTAGGCGTGGGAGGGAGCCCCCGAGGCCTAAGGGCGGCACTCCTGAGACTCCGGGGCGTGTACAGCCCCACTCATTATTACGTGAGAGTGTCACGGGAGGCGATTCTTCACAGGCACCGGGCCTTCTTCACAGGCACTGGGCCTTTCTTCACAAGCATTGGGCCTTGCTTCATGGGTAGAACTTCCGGATGTGCTGGATGTTCCAGGCGTTCTGGATGGGTACCCCGTCCTGCGTCTCCAGGCACGCGGCGCCAGGCCTGGAGACATGGACGACCCTGAAGGGGCCCTCCCACATGGGTGAGAGCTTGTGCAACCCTTCCCTGGAGAGGACCCGCCTCAGGACGAGGTCGCCTGCCTCGAGCATCCTGGATCGGATGTTGTGGCAGTGGTATCTCCGCAGCGCCTACTGGTACCTTGCCGCCCTCAGTGCAGCTTCACGGCGACGTTCCTCCCCCAGCACGAGGTCCATCCCCCGTGTGGCATCCTGCTGCGTTTCATCAAACACCAGGACCCGTGCGGAGCGATGCTTGACCTCGTGAGGGAGGACCGCTTCAGCTCCGTAGACAAGGAAGAATGGGGTCTCGGCCGTCGGCTTAGTGGCGGTGGTGCGGATGGACCACAGCACGGACTGGAGCTCGTCGTGCCAGCCCTTGCCGCAGGCCTCGAGCTTCTTCTTGAAGGTCCTGGTCTTGAGGCCTCTCAAGACCTCCGCGTTGGCGCGTTCAGCCTGGCCATTGCTCCCGGGGTGCGCCACTGAAGCGTAGCAGATCTGCGCTCCAAGGTTAGCACAGTATGTTTTGAAGAAGTTACTGGTGAACTGTGAGCCGTTGTCGGTGATGATGCGGTTGGGGACCCCGAAACTGCTCACGAGGCCCTTGATGAACTTGACCGCGGAACCGGCTGGGATGGTGCGGACGGCTTCCACTTCCGCCCACTTGGTGAACTTGTCGATGGCGACGTAGAGGTGGCTGATGGATCTGCTTGGCGTGGAACCGGCAAGCTTCGCAGGACTTCACCAGCTCAGCTGCGTCGTTGAGCATCGTGGGCCAGTAGAATCCACTGCGGAATACCATGCCGACGAGAGTCCGTGACGACGAGTGGTGTCCGCAGTCCCCGCCGTGTATGTCAGTCAGCAACTCCTTCCCCTGGTCCCTGGAAATGCATCGCAGCGAAACATCATTTGGTCGCTTCCTGCACAACTCACCGTCCTGGATGCAGTATGCCGTGGCTTCCCGGGCCACGCGCTCTACGTCATCTTTCTTCTCCGGTAGCGCCCCTTGCATCAGATATTCCTTGAATTCCTTGGTCCAACATCCCTCTTGGGGCTCGAGCGCCAAGAGCAGGCGAGCTCCTATGGTCGGGCCACAAGCTGGGCTCCCGTAGCAGGCGGTTGTGGGAGCTCCTCCCGAGGCCGTGCTGTGCTTGAAAGTGGTGGCGTCGCTGACGGCTTGAAGTGCCGCTCCTCAAAGACGCCAGGCTCTTGGGGCTGCCGCTTCGATGCCCTCCTGGTGATGTCGTCAGCTTCCTTGTTGGTGCCACGGGGCACATGCTGCACCTCCAGGCCTAGGAACTGCTTTTCCATCTTACGTACTTCTGCGAGGTACGCCTCCATGTGCTCGTCCTTTGGCTCGTACACTTTGTTGGAGAAGTTGACGAGGAGCTGTGAGTCGCCCCTAATGGTGAGGCGCTTCACCCCTTGAGCTGCCGCGGCCTTCAGGCCAGCTATGAGGCCTTCGTATTCTGCGATGTTGTTGGAGACCTTCTCGCCCTGCTGAAAACAGAGCTGCACAGCGTAGTAGAGCTTGTCCTGCATGGGCGAGATGAGTACTGCTCCAGCCCCCGCGCCCTGGTGCGTGAAGGCACCATCAAAATACATGACCCATCCGTCGGGCGCCTCACTTCCTGGCGAGGTGGACCGGTCCTCGCCTACTTCCAGCGTCGGGGCATCCGTCCATTCTTCCACGAAATCAGCGAGTGCGGCTCCCTTGATGACCCTGGTGGTGCTGAACTCCAACTGGAACGCCTGCAGCTTGATGTTCCACTTGGCGACCCTTCCGGCAGAGTTGCGGCTCCTGAGCACCCTCTCCAACGGGTAGGCTGAGACGACTTTGATGGGGTGGCCCTGGAAGTAGTGCCGCAACTTGCGAGAGGCCACCAGGAGCGCGAGCAGGAGCTTCTGAGGCATGCGATATCGTGCCCTCACATCCCGCAACACCGTGCTGACAAAGTACACCGGGTGCTCAACGAGGACAGGCGTGTTGGTGAGGCTCGCGTCTTGCGAAAGTTGGGGTGCCTCCTGAGGTGGTGGGACCCCTGGCGCCTGATCGCTTGCGGGAATCTCTACGGCGTTGTCCTGCCGAGCTTGTTCTTCTGTTGTTGCCGCTTCGGCTCTTGCTGCGCCTTCCTGACCTTGTCTCATCTCGGCTGGCGGCGTAGCTTGGTGCGGCGCGCTCTTGTCTTGGTGCTCCTCCCGAACCACCACTAGCGCAGCGCTGGCGGAGTATGGGGTGGCGGCAAGGTAAAGTACTAGAGGCTCGAGAGGCCGTGGCGCCACCATCATCGGAGGGCTGGTCAGGTATCTCTTGAGGTCTTGGAAGGCTCGGTCGGCCTGCAGGGTCCACTCGAACGGGCCCTTCTTCTTCATCATCTTGAAGAAGGGTAAGGCGCGCTCTCCCAGCTTGGAGATGAAGCGCCCCAACGCAGTCACCCGACTAGCCAGCTTCTGCATTTCCTTGAGGGTCTGCGGTGGGCTCATGTCCTCAATGGCCTTGATCTTCTCCGGGTTCGCCTCGATCCCTCTGTGGGACACGAGGAATCCCAGCAGCTTGCCGGAAGGGACACCGAACACACACTTTTCCGGGTTAAGCCGCAGGTTCACCTGGAGCAGGCTCTCGAAGGTCTCCTCCAGGTCTTGGATCAAGGTTCTCGCCTCCCGAGACTTCACCACAATGTCGTCGACGTAGGCCTTCGTGTTTCTCCCGAGCTGCCGCCCTAAGGCGATGTGCATCAGCCGCTGAAAGGTCGCACCCGAGTTGCGCAGTCCGAAGGGCATGCAGGTGTAGTAGTACACCCCACACGGGGTCAGGAAGGCTGTCTTCTCTACATCTTCCACCGCCATCTTGATTTGGTGATACCCTGAGAACGCATCCAGGAAGCACAGCAGGTCGCACTCGGCAGTGGAGTCGACGATGTGGTCGATGCGCGGAAGAGGGAACAGATCTTGAGGGGACGCCTTGTTGAGGTTGGTGAAGTTGACGCACATTCGCTCCTTCCCGCCTTTCTTTGGCACCACGACGGGGTTCGCCAGCCATTCGAGGTACCTAACCTCATGAATGGTACATGCCGCCTCCAACTTGTGGGTCTCTTGGACGATGAAGGCCTACTTCTCCGTGGACTGCCGCCTTGCCCGCTGCTTCACAGGGCGCACATTGGGGCATACCCTTAAGTGGTGCTGAATCACCTCTCTCGGGACCCCAACTAGCTGATTGGGTTCCCATGCAAATATACTTGTTCGCGCGCAAGAACTTCACCAATGCTTCCTCCTGGCTGATGTTGAGGCCGGCACCTACGGTGAAGGTGGCTCCTGAGGACCCTTCCTCGTCGACCGGTACCTGCTTGGTTTCTGCCTTGTCTTGGGTGAACAGTTGCCTCTTCTTGGTTGGAGCGGCCTCCTTGGCCTCGGGGGCACCGGCGCTGACAGGCTGCGCCGCCGCAACGGTCTTGAAGACAAGTTTGAGCGCCGTCACAGCCTCCCTGGTGTCCCCCTTGACGGTGAGGACACCTTTGCTTCCAGGCATCTTCATGAGGTTGTAGGCTGGATGAGTCGCCGCCATGAACTGGGCCAGAGCTGGGTACCCGAGGATGGTGTTGTACGGGAGGCCGATGCGGAAGATGTCGAAGTCGACCAGCTCGGTGCGGTAGTTGTCGCGCGTGCCGAAGGTGACGGGAAGGCGGATCTGCCCCAGGGAGCGGGCAGCGCCGCCACCAACTCCTGAGAAAGGCTTGTTGAGGCTGAGCCGCTCGAGCGGCACGTGAAGAAGGCTAAAGGCTTCCACAGAGAGCAAGTTGAGGCCAGCGCCGCCGTCGATGAGGGTCTTGGTGATGGCCACATTGCAGATGGTGGGCGTGCAGAGCATCAGAAGCATGCCCGAGCCAGCGGTGGTGATGGGGTGGTCTTCTGAGCTAAAGGTGAGGTCGGCCTCAGGCGCGGCCCAGCCGGGCGGAGCCCCCGAGCGCTTGGAAGCGGCACCAATCTGGTGGAGGAACGGCTTGATGTGGCGATCTGAAGGCGGCGCCTAAGAGCCACCTAGCACGGCCGCGACCGCGTGGTGCGCCGGTGCCGCGTAGCGCGCAGTGAAGAGGTCGCGCAGCTCCTCCCACGACACCACTGTGGATCCGAGAAGGTTGAGTAGCCAGGCGCGCGGCTCGCCGGCGAGGGCCATGGGAAGCCAGTTGGCCATGACCTTGTCATCACCCCCGGCCTCGAGGACGGCCTCCTCGTATGCCAGCAGGAAAGCCGACGGGTCCGCCGCCCCATCGTAGCGCGGCGGCATCTCCGGCTTGAACTTGGGTGGCCACCGCACCCGCCGCAGGGCAGGCGCCAGGGCTTGGAGCCCCCTGGCCCCGTCGTCAACACCGGCCGTCGGAGTCGGTGGCAGGGCGCCTGCCATGTAGGCGGAGCGCAGATCGACGGAAGAGAAGCTACGGTGCACCCCCTACCTGGCGCGCCAAATGTCGGATCACGGGTTCCGGCAAAACCCTCGAGGTTCGAACACTAGGGTGCGCGCGAAGATCTCCTCCCTACCAATCCATGCCCTAGCTCTCTAAGATCTCGCGGACGAACTCGACGAACTCACAAGACAAAGACACAAGATTTATACTGGTTCGGGCCACCGTTGTGGTGTAATACCCTACTCCAGTGTGGTGGTGGTGGATTGCCTCTTGGGCTGATGATGAACAGTACAAGGGGAAGAACAACCTCTTGAGGTTGAGGTGTTCTTGTGCTTGACGAACTTGTGTGGGTGAGATGCCTCTGAATCAGTTGCCCCTACTGTGGCGGCTAGCTCTACTTATATAGGCCCTGGTCCTCTTCCCAAATATTGAGCGGGAAGGGAGCCAACAATGGCCAATTTGAAAGGGGACAGCTAGTACAGCTTATCCTGACAAAAGTGGTCTTCGCCTGCAAAAGGCTCTGGTGGTGACGCCGTCTTGGGCTCCATGGTAACCTCCGTCTTGCCGTCCTGCTGGTCTTGGTCTCATTACACCGATATGGAAACCTATTCTTGATGCCTCGGTACTCCGCGCCTGCGCTTGCCCCCTTAGCGCCAAAGAGGAAACAAGGATGCTGCGCGCGATGGTGCCCGCCTGGTCTCGATCGTCATGGCTCACGTCATGAGGACCTCGCGAGGTTTGCCTTGCCTTGATCTCTCCGCCCCTCGTGAGCCTTCCTAGCGAGGCCGCTCCTGAGGAGGTCTTGCGTCGCCCGCCTCGCGAGGCTTGGCCCCTCGCGAGGGTCTTGAATGCCTTGTCGATGAAGATGGGTCATACGGTCCTTCTAGCTCAGCCACGCCGTGGGCTGCAGGCAGGCAAGTCTGGGGACCCCCGTTCCCAGAACGCCGACAAAACCGATGTTCTGGAGGAGGGTGCAGGCTTGGACGAACCCATGGCCAAATTGTTGACTGTGTTGTCGTGGCCGTATGTCGGCGAAGGGGAAGCAGATCCGAGGCGGCGAAGGACGGCGTAGCAGGAACAGCTCCGGTGCGGTGGAGGGTGGCGAAGTTGGAGCGGAAGCGGTGAGGCGGAGGACGGCGTGGTTGAACTGGCTCGGGTACGGACGGCTCGGCCTCGGCTTCAACTACTAGCCGTGGAGGGCGTTGCGGTTGAGGTTGCGGTGGACGACGACGTCGGGGTATCGGCTCCGGCGTGATGGAGGAGGGCGGCGGTTGATGGGTGGAATGGGTGAAGGAAATATGCCCTAGAGGCAATAATAAAGTTATTATTTATTTCCTTATATCATGATAAATATTTATTATTCATGCTAGAATTATATTAACTGGAAACTTGATACATGTGTGAATACATAGACAAACAGAGTGTCACTAGTATGCCTCTACTTGACTAGCTCGTTGATCAAGGATGGTTATGTTTCCTAGCCATAGACATGAGTTGTCATTTGATTAACGGGGTCACATCATTAGGAGAATGATGTGATTGACTTGACTCATTCCGTTAGGTTAGCACTCGATCGTTTAGTATGTTGCTATTGCTTTCTTCATGACTTATACATGTTCCTATGACTATGAGATTATGCAACTTCCGTTTACCGGAGGAACACTTTGTGTGCTACCAACCATCACAACGTAACTGGGTGATTATAAAGGTGCTCTACAGGTGCTTCCAAAGGTACTTGTTGGGTTGGCGTATTTCGAGATTAGGATTTGTCACTCCGATTGTCGGAGAGGTATCTCTGGGCCCACTCAGTAATGCACATCACTATAAGCCTTGCAAGCATTGTAACTAATGAGTTAGTTGCGGGATGATGTATTACGGAACGAGTAAAGAGACTTGCCGGTAACGAGATTGAACTAGGTATCGAGATACCGACAATCGAATCTCGAGCAAGTAACATACCGATGACAAAGGGAACAACGTATGTTGTTATGCGGTCTGACCGATAAAGATCTTCGTAGAATATGTGGGAGTCAATATGAGCATCCAGGTTCCGCTATTGGTTATTGACCGGAGACGTGTCTCGGTCATGTCTACATAGTTCTCGAACCCGTAGGGTCCGCACGCTTAACGTTACGATGACGGTTATATTATGAGTTTATGTGTTTTGATGTACCGAAGGAGTTCGGAGTCCCGGATAAGATTTGGGACATGACGAGGAGTCTCGAAATGGCCGAGACGTAAAGATCGATATATTGGACGACTATATTCGGACTTCGGAAAGGTTCCGAGTGATTCGGGTATTTTTTGGAGTACCGGAGAGTTACGGGAATTCGTATGGGGCCTTAATGGGCCATACGGGAAAGGAGAGAAAGGCCCCAAAGGGTGGCCGCACCCCTCCCCATGGACTAGTCCGAATTGGACTTGGGAGGGGGGGCTACCCCTTCCTTCTTTCTCCTTCTCCCTTCCCTTCTCCTATTCCAACAAGGAAAGGAGGAGTCCTACTCCCGGTGGGAGTAGGACTCCCCCCTTGGCGCGCCCTCCTCCTTGGCCGGCGGCCTCCCCCTTGCTCCTTTATATACGGGGGCAGGGGGGACACCCCATAGACACAACAATTGATCTATTGATCTCTTAGTCGTGTGTGGTGCCTCCCTCGACCATATTACACCTCGATAATATCGTAGCGGTGCTTAGGCGAAGCCCTGCGTCGGTAGAACGTCATCATCGTCACCACGCCGTCGTGCTGACAAAACTCTCCCTCAACACTCGGCTGGATCAGAGTTCGAGGGACGTCATCGAGCTGAACGTGTGCTGAACTCGGAGGTGCCGTACGTTCGGTACTTGATCGGTCGGATCGTGAAGACGTACGACTACATCAACCACGTTGTGTTAACGCTTCCGCTATCGGTCTACGAGGGTACGTGGACAACACTCTCCCCTCTCGTTGCTATGCATCACCATGATCTTGCGTGTTCGTAGGATTTTTTTTGAAATTACTACGTTCCCCAACAGTGGCGTCCGAGCCTGGTTTTATGCGTTGATGTTATATGCACGAGTAGAACACAAGTGAGTTGTGGGCGATATAAGTCATACTGCTTACCAGCATGTCATACTTTGGTTCAGCGGTATTGTGAGATGAAGCGGCCCGGACCGACATTACGCGTACGCTTACGCGAGACTGGTTTCACCGTTGCGAGCACTCGATGCTTAAAGGTGACTGGCGGGTGTCTATCTCTCTCACTTTAGTTGAACCGAGTGTGGCTACGCCCGGTCCTTGTGAAGGTTAAAATAGTACCAACTTGACAAACTATCGTTGTGGTTTTGATGCGTAGGTAAGAACGGTTCTTGCTAAGCCCGTAGCAGCCACGTAAAACTTGCAACAACAAAGTAGAGGACGTCTAACTTGTTTTTGCAGGGCATGTTGTGATGTGATATGGTCAAGACACGATGCTATATTTTATTGTATGAGATGATCATGTTTTGTAACCGAATTATCGGCAACTGGCAGGAGCCATATGGTTGTCGCTTTATTGTATGAAATGCAATCGCCATGTAATTGTTTTACTTTATCACTAAGCGGTAGCGATAGTCGTAAAAGCAATAGTTGGCGAGACAACAACGATGCTACGATGGAGATCAAGGTGTCATGCCGGTGATGATGGTGATCATGACGGTGCTTCGGAGATGGAGATCACAAGCACAAGATGATGATGGCCATATCATATCACTTATATTGATTGCATGTGATGTTTATCTTTTATGCATCTTATCTTGCTTTGTTTGACGGTAGCATTATAAGATGATCTCTCACTAAAATTTCAAGATAAAAGTGTTCTCCCTGAGTATGCACCGTTGCGAAAGTTCTTCGTGCCGAGACACCACGTGATGATCGGGTGTGATAGGCTCTACGTTCAAATACAACGGGTGCAAAACAGTTGCACACGCGGAATACTCAGGTTAAACTTGACGAGCCTAGCATATGCAGATATGGCCTCGGAACACGGAGACCGAAAGGTCGAGCGTGAATCATATAGTAGATATGATCAACATAGTGATGTTCACCATTGAAACTACTCCATCTCACGTGATGATCGGACATGGTTTAGTTGATATGGATCACGTGATCACTTAGAGGATTAGAGGGATGTCTATCTAAGTGGGAGTTCTTAAGTAATATGATTAATTGAACTTAAATTTATCATGAACTTAGTCCTGATAGTATTTTGCAAATTATGTTGTAGATCAATAGCTCGCATTGTTGCTTCCCTATGTTTATTTTTGATATGTTCCTAGAGAAAAATTATGTTGAAAGATGTTAGTAGCAAAGATGCGGATTGGATCCGTGATCTGAGGATTATCCTCATTGCTGCACAGAAAAATTATGTCCTTGATGCACCGCTAGGTGACAGACCTATTGCAGGAGCAGATGCAGACGTTATGAACGTTTGGCTAGCTCAATATGATGACTACTTGATAGTTTAGTGCACCATGCTTAACGGCTTAGAATCGGGACTTCAAAGACGTTTTGAACGTCATGGACCATATGAGATGTTCCAGGAGTTGAAGTTAATATTTCAAGCAAATACCCGAGTTGAGAGATATGAAGTCTCCAACAAGTTCTATAGCTAAAAGATGGAGGAGAATAGCTCAAGCAGTGAGCATGTGCTCAGATTGTCTGGGTACTACAATCGCTTGAATCAAGTGGGAGTTAATCTTCTAGATAAAATAGTGATTGACAGAATTCTCTAGTCACCATCACCAAGTTAGTAGAACTTCGTGATGAACTATAGTATGCAAGGGATGACGAAAGTAATTCCCGAGCTCTTCGTGATGCTGAAATCGACGAAGGTAGAAATCAAGAAAAACATCAAGTGTTGATGGTTGACGAGACCACTAGTTTCAAGAAAAGGGCAAAGGGAAGAAGGGGAACTTCAAGAAGAACGGCAAGCAAGTTGCTGCTCAAGTGAAGAAGCCTAAGTCTGGTCCTAAGCCTGAGACTAAGTGCTTCTACTGCATAGGAACTGGTCACTCGAAGCGGAACTACCCCAACTATTTGGTGGATAGGAAGGATGGCAAAGTGAACAAAGGTATATTGGATATACATGTTATTGATGTGTACTTTACTAGTGTTTATAGCAACCCCTCGGTATTTGATACTGGTTCAGTTGCTAAGAGTAGTAACTCGAAACAGGAGTTGCAGAATAAACAGAGACTAGTAAAAGGCGAGGTGACGATGTGTGTTGGAAGTAGTTCCAAGATTGATATGGTCATCATCGCACACTCCCTATACTTTCGGGATTAGTGTTGAACCTAAATAAGTGTTATTTGGTGTTTGCGTTGAGCATGAATATGATTTGATCATGTTTGTTGCAATACGGTTATTCATTTAAATTAGAGAATAATTGTTGTTCTGTTTACATGAATAAAACCTTCTATGGTCATACACCCAATAAAATGGTTTGTTGGATCTCGATCGTAGTGATACACATATTCATAATAATGAAGCCAAAAGATGCAAAGTTAATAATGATAGTGCAACTTATTTGTGGCACTGCCGTTTAGGTCATATTGGTGTAAAGCGCATGAAGAAACTCCATACTGATGGGATTTTGGAATCACTTGATTATGAATCACTTGATGCTTGCGAACCGTGCCTCATGGGCAAGATGACTAAAACGCCGTTCTCCGGAA
The DNA here is from genome assembly GCF_002575655.3 of Aegilops tauschii subsp. strangulata. Classification (NCBI taxonomy): domain Eukaryota; kingdom Viridiplantae; phylum Streptophyta; class Magnoliopsida; order Poales; family Poaceae; genus Aegilops; species Aegilops tauschii. The sequence continues at coordinate 363,323,292 of NC_053035.3, read as the reverse complement.
CTATGGAGAGAGAAACAGATTTGTTGGAAATCATACATACAGATGTATGTGGTCCGATGAATATTGAGGCTCGTAGCAGGTATCATTTTTTCTGACCTTCACAGATGATTTGAGCAGATATGGGTATATCTACTTAATGAAACAAAAGTCTGAAACATTTGAAAAGTTCATATAATTTCAGAGTGAAGCGGAAAATCATCGTAACAAAAAAATAAAGTTTCTACGATCTGATCGTGGAGACGAGTATTTGAGTTACGAGTTTGGCCTTCAGTTAAAACAATGTGAAATAGTTTCACTACTCACGCCACCTGGAACACCACGGTGTAATGGTGTGTCCGAACATCGTAACCGTACTTTATTAGATATGGTGCGATATATGATGTCTCTTACCGATCTACCACTATCGTTTTGGGGTTATGCATTAGAGACAACTACATTCACTCTAAATAGGACACCATCGAAATCCGTTGAGACGACGCCTTATGAACTATGTGAAAGGATCTAGATGACGACTAGAGGGGGGGGGTGAATAGGCGTTTTAAAACTGTTACAGATTTGGCTTTATCCTAATGCGGAATTAAACTAAACGGATACCTTTCAAGCACAAATCCTAAATATGCTAGGCTCAGCTAAGTGCACCAACAACCTATGCTAAACAAGATAGGCACTTAAGGAAACTAGCAAGCACAAACTATATCACAAGATATGGAAATGTAGGAACAACTAAGCAATACAACTAGCACAAGATATATCAATATGAGCAAGTATGAATTGCGGTAAGTAAAGGGTGTGGGTAAGAGATAACCACAAGTGAGTCGGAGACGCGGATTTATCCCGAAGTTCACACTCGTGAGAGTGCTATCTCCGTTAGAGCGGTGCCTAAGCCAAAGCTCCGGGGCGTCACCAAGTGACTCACCGTATTCTCCTTTTCGAGTCACCCCCAATGGATGAGCCTCGATTCACTCGGGGTTGGTCTTGAAGGCGACCACCACACCTTTACAAACTTCTCCTGAGCACACCACAAACAAGGAAGCTTCCGGAGGAACTTGACCACCTAGGCCACTTCAACACCCTTCCCCGGAGCACACCACAAGAGGAAGCTTCCGGGGGAACCTTGGCCACATAGGCCTCTTTCACAATCTTCTCAATGTATCACCAAACCGTCTAGGAGGCGGAGGCCTCCAAGAGTAATAAACTCACGGGCTCACACTCGAACAAATCGATGCAGGGAGCTCAAACCAATGCAACAAATGCAATGCAAGGTCAAGCAACAAATGCTCAACTCACTCTCTCAATCTCATAAGATGCACTCTTGAAAGTAGGAGATTGAAGAGAGGGGATGCTTTGGATATGATCAACAAATGGCTCACTAATCCATCCACAAATCCCCCTTCACATAGAGGGGAGATAGGGGTTTGGGAGAGGTGGAGAGAGGCTCAAAATGGTGTTTATAATGTGTGTGAACCAACCCCCAACCGGTGGGAGGAAAGGGCCCTTAAATAGCCAAACTCCGAAACTAGCCGTTGGGGCTCCAACGGGCATTTCCTGGGCACCCCATGCGCACGGGGGTTGAGACCCCGTGCGCACGGGGTCCCGTGTGCACAGTACGAGCCCGTGTGCACGGAGTACCCAGAATTCTGGACACCCCGTGCGCACGGGGGTCAAAGACCCCGTGCACACGGGGTCCCCAGGACAGCCAGCAACAGCCCACTAAAACATCGATAACTTGGGCATACGGACTCCGAATTCGATGATCTTGGGCTCGTTTTGAAGCTATGGAAAAGCCCAAGGTCCTCACATAGAGAACCACCCAAGATCAACAAGAAATAATGATGCAAGTAATGCAAAGGTTTGAGCTCTCTACATGCGACGTGATCAAGCTACTTGCCCGAGAGTCCCTCTTGATAGTACGGCTATCAAACCTATAATCCGGTCTCCCACCAAGCACTATGAGACCGGAAAAACTAGGAAAACCTAGCTAAGGAATACCTTTGCCTTGCACATTAAACTTGAGCTTGATGATGACTTTAATGCTTGCCTCAAGTTGGAATCCCTTTCTTGTCCACGACCACTTGGTGAAGATACTCGAATTGCTTCCTCATGATGCAATGAGGGAAGCCTTATATCAAGCCCATCTTCACATTCACATTATCATGATGTGGACCGCAAGCTTCAAAGCATATAACCTCCGGCTTCTCATCTTGCACCTGGACTCCCCGAACTCGATGACCATCACCACTTGATGTCATCTCATCTTGCACTTGGACTCCTCGAATCCGATGACCATCACCACTTGATGTCATCCACACATAGGCTACACGAGATCTTCCCTTTTGATGCAAGCCTATGAGAAACACCTAACCCACATAGACATAACAAACATATAGCATGGGTTAGGTAACAAAGCACAATTCACAATTACTTACCATACCACTAGATCACTTGATCTCACGTGGTACATTGTTTGTGCTTTGTGAGTTGACCACTTAGATATACTCTTCGAGCTTCATCTTGGTCAACCAACACCTTTACTTAAAGCTCCATCTTGGTTTCTTGAAAGCCACAATGAACTCTTCATTTCACTTCATTGCTTCAAGACAATATCACCAAAGACTCTTTCATGACCATATCAAGTTCCACTATGAATATCATCTTGGTCACCACTTGCCCTTCTAAAAACTCCATCCCAAACTCTTAAGAGGCATAATGAATTCGTCACTCTAGTTGCTTGCTTCAAGGCTTGATCAACCGAAACCCAACACATGAGCTCACCATGATCTTGTCTTGAAACCATAACTCGAATTCTTCTCTTTGATTATTCTCTCAAGCCTTGATCCTCAGAAGACCAACTTGAAACCTCGCTGGATATGGAATCTCGAGAGCCAACACCTAGGCCCCATGAGCACGGGGTATCCAGAGAGTTGACACTCGACCCCGTGCGCACGGTATAAGCCCGTGTGCATGGGGTATCCAGAGAGGGATACCATGAGGACTTCTTCGGATGCTTTGATGGCAATCTTCACATAACAACCCAAAGAACTTCAAGCATCACTATGGAACATATCTTCATATAAGATTCAATGCACTTGATGCTCCATAGGAATTGTCATTTAATACCAAAGCTTAGAGCAAATATAACTTCATCTATATGGACTTCATCCTTGATTCCATCCAATATCCTTGAGGCATTATCTTCATATATATGGACTTCATCCTTGATTCCATCCAATATCCTTGAGGCACCATCTATGGACAAAACCTTCAAATATATCTCACTGAAAACATTAGTCCATAGAGATTGTCATTCAATTACTAAAACCACACTTAGGGGCTACATGCCCTTTCAATCTCCCCCATTTTGGTAATTGATGACAATCTCAACAAGAGGGTTTATATAATGAATTTAAAACAAGTATGCAATCTATCCGAGAATAAATTGAATACTTGAGGTGGTTTTGATAGCCTCAAATATCACAAAGATAGTTGATGTTATCAAAACCGGTTGTACTAGCATCGAAATACTACACAAGAATTTGATGCTAGTAGAACCACACTATATAGAGGAAACTCCCCCACAATATATGCATGGAAGAACTTGGTGGAGTTTCCTCTATATACACATCCATGCAACAACCACAACAAATGTAGATATGCATGAACCAACCTACTTCACCTAAACCCTCTAAACTTCTCCCCCATTGGCAACAAGTGCCAAAATGGAGAAAAAATCTAGAAGACCAATATAGTATGAGTTCCTCCTTAATTTGTGCATTTCTCATATTGTGAGTGGAATCAAATGCACATATCCAGTTACGAACAAATGAAGAAATTCACACTATATTGAGGATCCATAAAATGCACCAAAAAGATATTATGATATGAGAATAGGAGTGTTCTAAAGAACATAGAGAAGCTCCCCATGATTTGTGCATTATTTAGTTCTGTACTTGGATACAACATGCACAAAATAGGATCATAACTTGACTAAGCAAGGGTCCAAAATATATCCAACAACTCATGAGTGCAATGATATATGCAATACATACAAGAACTCACTACTCAACCTCTTACCGGATCCACCAAAGAATAAAAAGAGACAATTCCAAGGACCGGCAAGGAAACGAAAGGATATCAAAGAGGGATATGCACTTTCTCATGTGTATAAGTTTCTTACGTGGCCAATAATCATCAAGATGAGCATCCACAAAGAAACTTGCACACACAAAAAGATACAAAAGATAAGAACATGGTATCCAAGAATGAATCCATTATTTATACAAACTTGATCTTAGCGTAGGGCTTTGTCACATGGCACATGGCACAAGGCACATGGCGCAAACAGATCTCATTTGCATAAAAATGAATTACTAAGCATGAGAGCAAATACCACAACCAAAAAGATTGTTTCTTGCAATTTTATCAATATTGCACATAAGAGCACTTTGAGGAATTGGTATGCAATAAATTGCTTAATTGGCATATTTGGGATAAGTGAACCATGAGCATGGTTTTATAGATCCCCATGATATGCTTCTTCTCAAAAGTCTCATAGATGCAATAAGGAGGTTTAAGCTGTTGCAAGAAACACAAACTCAACAAGTACTAAACATGCCATGATGCAACATACACAATGTTGACTCTAATTTAAACAAACGCATGAAGTAAGTACTTGTTACCGAGAGAGCATTGGTTCAAGGGGCCCTTGATCTAGCCCATGAACATGAGGGACTTGATCTTGTTCTTGGATAGGTAAATGATCTCCCATAGCATCTTGCTCTTGTGTTGGGGGTGATGACTTCCCTTGTGGTGGATCCACAAGAGGGGCTCTTACTCCTTCTTCTTCTACATGGACAAGGGGTGTTTCTTGTGGAAGAATATGACCAATCCCCATTGTACTTGTAGCTTGGGAAGGAGCCTCATCACCTACAACACTTGAAACAAATTGCTCCGCATGGAAGCTGTTATTCTCATCACACTCCACATTCACCATTTCCTCAATACATCCCGTGGATTTATTGAGAATACAGTAAGTGTGGGAGTTTGATGCATATGCAACAAAAAGACCCAAATTATGTTAACCAGGTTGAATTGATGAGAATGAAACACTTACAACCGAATCGGGTTTTCATTTATCTTCTCCCTCAAATCAAAGAATCAACCAAGCTTGGCTCTAATAATTTTCCATGGTGTCTCCACCTTCCTTGTGAATAAGCCAAGCATCCAATGCTTCTCCACAGTACCTAAAACACATTAAGGTACAATTTGGTCCCCAAACATATTGGGTCCAAAGTAGTTAGGACAACCACAATATATAGGGCAAACTCCACATTAAATATGTGCAAAAGGATATGAACTTGAAGTTCATGCACACTTTTAATCATTAATGATTTTATGGAGTTTACCCTACATAGAGGATCAAGTAGCAAGCAAGGCATGAAGAAGAATATAAATAAATATGCATGCTCATGCCTACCAAGATCCAGAGAGATACAATTTGGACAAAAGAACACTTAACCGAAGAATACTCCGATAATATCACAAAGTATTCAAGTTGTCCAAATTATATGAAAGTGACGAATCCACACAGGACCGCACACAAAGTACAACATATGAACTAAGCAAAAACCAAAGAGCATATAGGATATACAATACACACATGCTCAAAGGCTTATCTTACTCAAGTAGATAATAGATAGCACAAGCAGTGAGATAAGGCAAGTTGAAGCACAAGCCGAGAAGAAGATGATCATAAGGTTCTACCACATGAGGAAATACCAATTGTAAGAGAATACAAATGGTATTTGGAATTAACACTCGGGGGTAGATTACGAAGATGCACAGGATCATCAACAACTCCAAAGCAAAGAAAGATAAATAAAGCGTACTTGGCCGGGTGGACATTTCTGCCCATAGGACCCCGTGCGCACGGGCTAGGTCAGCCCCGTGCGCACGGTGTGTCCAGAGAAAAAACACCACCCCGTGCGCACGGGGGTCTAGGACCCCGTGTGCACGGGGTGTCCAGTGATTTTCACCCACCCTGTGCGCACGGGGGTCCAGGACCCCGTGCACACGGGGTGTCCAGAAACTAACTGAAGAACCTCACAGGACACCGCGACGAAGCACGCAACAAAGGTAAATAACAACCAACAAGAGATAATTAGTGGATACTCTGAGAATTTGAATTTCAAATGAGCTTGACATACCACATAGTGACTAGATAAGATTGAATATCAATACTATGTGGCATTTCTCATATTCACATTTTGGGTTTGTGATGTGCACACAACAAAACACTCCCCCATAATGTGATGATCCACTAATATCTTGCAAGAGCCAATCATGATACAATACAGGCTCAAAACAGCAAACACCACTATATAATGTGCAATGCAACCTACACATGCTAGATAACACAAATCAAGCATACTAAGAAACACAACATATAGATGCACATGCTAGATACAAAACCTAAGCATGCAAGGGGCGAGCAACTTTCAATGTAAGCAATATAAATACAAGTTACCGCAAAGAGGAACATTGGATAGATAATATGAAGATAATCCACATGACTTGGCTCGAACAAATAAATGGTGGATATCCTTTTCTTTATGAACTAGCCAAATCTCCAATGTCCTCCACACACCTATTGATCAAGTTTGAGCTTGATGGTACCCAACCAAGTTGGGTCCTAAGAAGTTAGTCACAATAGGCTTGGCAACCCAAATGGCCTTTTCCATTTCCAAGCCACTTTGGGCGCCAACAAACTTGGCAAACAAATTGCCAACAACATCCTTCCTAAGCGAATAATGATCATTGACTAGAGGAGGCTTAGGGATGTTACCGTTGGGACAAGATGAGGATATGTGTCCCTTCTCACGACAATTATAGCAACATGTACTCCCCCTTCTCTTCTTCTTTATTTTCTCAACTTGGGGAGCATTATCTTGGTTCATCATTGGTAGTGGCCTTTCTTCAAGTTGAGGTTGACCTTGAGATTGAACTTGAGGCCACTTCCCTTGTTGCTTCACATTTGAAGCCTTCTTCTTCAATGGACAATATCTCACATGGTGTCCAACATTCTTGCACTTGAAGCATGTAATGTTGGCATCATTCTTGACTTGGTCTTGTCCCTTCTTCTTTTTCTTGGACTTCTTGTTGTTGGAGATGAAACCAAGTCCACCCTTGTCATGAGGGGATTTTTGAACACTCAAGATAGTGTTGAGAGTGGAATTTCCTTCATGACACATTTCCAAGTCTTTCTTCAAATTAGTGACTTGGGCCTTGAGCTCTTTGTTTTCCTCTACAAGGTTAGTATCAACAAAAGTACTAGAGGAAGTAGAAACTTCATTGTTAGAGCAACAAGGCAAGGAGAGAAATTCATCACAAGAATTGGGAATAATATGTCTAGATGAATCACTAGGACTAGCACATGTCAATAAAGCATTTTGAGTAGAAATAGTGCTAATGTCCACATGAGGCTCACAAGATGTTACCTTAGTCACAATAGCCTCATGAGCTAACTTTAGCCTTTCATGGGAGGTTAGAAGGTCATCATGAGAGCCCGAGAGCTTTTCATGACTTTCTTCTAATTTCCCATAATTGCTAGTTAGCAAAACAAGTTGAGCCCGTAGCTCAACATTCTCCTTCAAGATAGATGCTTCACAAGAAGTAGAGTTAGTAGCACAAGCATCATTGACAATATGAGAGGAGCTAGAAGAAACTAGAGACTTCACATGAGTAGCTTGAAGTTCCTCATAAGACTTAGAGAGTTTGGCGAGCTCTCCTTTGACATTCTTGTAGCCAAGGTCAAGATGCTCAAAATCCTCTTTAAGTTTATCATGAGCAACTTCAATCTCTTCTTTGGAAGATTCTAAGTCTCTAAGAGTTTCTAGAGCATCAAGAAGGTTACAATCAAGTTTATCATTTTGTTCTTGCTCTCCGTGAAGTAAATCATTACACTTTACAAAATGAGTAATAAGATCTTTAAATATCTGATAAGTGTTCTTATTTACTCCACGAAGAGAATTACCAATTTCATATATTTCTTGACTCATATCCCTATCACATTCATCATCACTCTCATCATTATCATTACTAAGAGTAGATGATACCTCGGTAGTACCTCTTGCCATGAGGCACATGTGAACATCGGAGGTTGATGATGATTCTTTTGGAGAGGGAGATTCTTCATTATCAAGAGTAGGATATCCATGTCCATCCTCTTGACACTCATAGCATTTCCTCTCCAACATAGTGATTTCCTTCTTTGCTCTTCTAGCAAATTCTCCATTAGTGATGTGTGCACCATTTTCTCTTATTTCCTCTACATGGTTAGTCAAACAACAACTAGAGGAAATAGAAGCATAGATATCATGGCAACAAGGAGAATCAAGCATATCATCACAACAAGTATTCAAGGAATCTCTATATGATATGTAAGGACTATCAACACAAGAATGTATGTCATTTTTGCTAGATGTGTTCAAGTCCAAAGAAGCTACAAAATTAGCATTTATGCATGAAAGATCATCAATGTTGAGCACAACATCATCATCACAAATTATATTTCCACTCACCATGTCATTACCTTGGGACATGTCATATGATGGTGAGGTGGAAGAAGTTGAAATGTCCAAGCACACGGAGGAAGAAGCAATATGGAGTTCTTCATGATATGAAGATGTGGAGAACTCCTCAAGAGACACCTCTGAAATATGATTGACCTCATCAAGATTGGACCCACCATATATTTCTTCAAGTTTTGTCCACATCTCATGAGCCGACGCACACGTCATAATTGACTCAAACACTTCGAGGGATATAGACCGGATTAAGGCATTCTTTGCATCATACCCACAAAGCATATCATCATTTTCCTTAATAGATGGAAAAAGTTCATCCTTCCATGGAGAAGCCCCTACAAGAACAATTCGCACAAAATTTGGACCCATGGCTCAGAAATGACAAAGCATGCGAATTTTCCACAAGTGATAGTTTGTGCCACTAAAACAGAAAGTGTCATCGTGCACTATACCACTAGTCGACATCTTTACTCTCTACGCGGTGAAGCCTAGCAAGGAGAGACCAAAGCTCTGATACCAATTGAAAGGATCTAGATGACGACTAGAGGGGGGGTGAATAGGCGTTTTAAAACTGTTACGGATTTGGCTTTATCCTAATGCGGAATTAAACTAAACGGATACCTTTCAAGCACAAATCCTAAATATGCTAGGCTCAACTAAGTGCACCAACAACCTATGCTAAAGAAGATAGGCACTTAAGGAAACTAGCAAGCACAAACTATATCACAAGATATGGAAATGTAGGAACAACTAAGCAATACAACTAGCACAAGATATATCAATATGAGCAAGTATGAATTGCGGTAAGTAAAGGGTGTGGGTAAGAGATAACCACAAGTGAGTCGGAGACGCAGATTTATCCCGAAGTTCACACTCGTGAGAGTGCTATCTCCGTTAGAGCGGTGCCGAAGCCAAAGCTCCGGGGCGTCACCAAGTGACTCACCGTATTCTCCTTTTCGAGTCACCCCCAATGGATGAGCCTCGATTCACTCGGGGTTGGTCTTGAAGGCGACCACCACACCTTTACAAACTTCTCCTGAGCACACCACAAACAAGGAAGCTTCCGGAGGAACTTGACCACCTAGGCCACTTCAACACCCTTCCCCGGAGCACACCACAAGAGGAAGCTTCCGGGGGAACCTTGGCCACATAGGCCTCTTTCACAATCTTCTCAATGTATCACCAAACCGTCTAGGAGGCGGAGGCCTCCAAGAGTAATAAACTCACGGGCTCACACTCGAACAAATCGATGCAGGGAGCTCAAACCAATGCAACAAATGCAATGCAAGGTCAAGCAACAAATGCTCAACTCACTCTCTCAATCTCATAAGATGCACTCTTGAAAGTAGGAGATTGAAGAGAGGGGATGCTTTGGATATGATCAACAAATGGCTCACTAATCCATCCACAAATCCCCCTTCACATAGAGGGGAGATAGGGGTTTGGGAGAGGTGGAGAGAGGCTCAAAATGGTGTTTATAATGTGTGTGAACCAACCCCCAACCGGTGGGAGGAAAGGGCCCTTAAATAGCCAAACTCCGAAACTAGCCGTTGGGGCTCCAACGGGCATTTCCTGGGCACCCCGTGCGCACGGGGGTTGAGACCCCATGCGCACGGGGTCCCGTGTGCACAGTACGAGCCCGTGTGCACGGAGTACCCAGAATTCTGGACACCCCGTGCGCACGGGGGTCAAAGACCCCGTGCACACGGGGTCCCCAGGACAGCCAGCAACAGCCCACTAAAACATCGATAACTTGGGCATACAGACTCCGAATTCGATGATCTTGGGCTCGTTTTGAAGCTATGGAAAAGCCCAAGGTCCTCACATAGAGAACCACCCAAGATCAACAAGAAATAATGATGCAAGTAATGCAAAGGTTTGAGCTCTCTACATGCGACGTGATCAAGCTACTTGCCCGAGAGTCCCTCTTGATAGTACGGCTATCAAACCTATAATCCGGTCTCCCACCAAGCACTATGAGACCGGCAAAACTAGGAAAACCTAGCTAAGGAATACCGTTGCCTTGCACATTCAACTTGAGCTTGATGATGACTTTAATGCTTGCCTCAAGTTGGAATCCCTTTCTTGTCCACGACCACTTGGTGAAGATACTCGAATTGCTTCCTCATGATGCAATGAGGGAAGCCTTATCTCAAGCCCATCTTCACATGCACATTATCATGATGTGGACCGCAAGCTTCAAAGCATATAACCTCCGGCTTCTCATCTTGCACCTGGACTCCCCGAACTCGATGACCATCACCACTTGATGTCATCTCATCTTGCACTTGGACTCCTCGAATCCGATGACCATCACCACTTGATGTCATCCACACATAGGCTACACGAGATCTTTCCTTTTGATGCAAGCCTATGAGAAACACCTAACCCACATAGACATAACAAACATATAGCATGGGTTAGGTAACAAAGCACAATTCACAATTACTTACCATACCACTAGATCAGTTGATCTCATGTGGTACATTGTTTGTGCTTTGTGAGTTGACCACTTAGATATACTCTTCGAGCTTCATCTTGGTCAACCAACATCTTTACTTCAAGCTCCATCTTGGTTTCTTGAAAGCCACAATGAACTCTTCATTTCACTTCATTGCTTCAAGACAATATCACCAAAGACTCTTTCATGACCATATCAAGTTCCACTATGAATATCATCTTGGTCACCACTTGCCCTTCTAAAAACTCCATCCCAAACTCTTGAGAGGCATAATGAATTCGTAACTCTAGTTGCTTGCTTCAAGGCTTGATCAACCGAAACCCAACACATGAGCTCACCATGATCTTGTCTTGAAACCATAACTCGAATTCTTCTCTTTGATTATTCTCTCAAGCCTTGATCCTCAGAAGACCAACTTGAAACCTCGCTGGATATGGAATCTCGAGAGCCAACACCTAGGCCCCATGAGCACGGGGTATCCAGAGAGTTGACACTCGACCCCGTGCGCACGGTATAAGCCCGTGTGCATGGGGTATCCAGAGAGGGATACCATGAGGACTTCTTCGGATGCTTTGATGGCAATCTTCACATAACAACCCAAAGAACTTCAAGCATCACTATGGAACATATCTTCATATAAGATTCAATGCACTTGATGCTCCATAGGAATTGTCATTTAATACCAAAGCTTAGAGCAAATATAACTTCATCTATATGGACTTCATCCTTGATTCCATCCAATATCCTTGAGGCATTATCTTCATATATATGGACTTCATCCTTGATTCCATCTAATATCCTTGAGGCACCATCTATGGACAAAACCTTCAAATATATCTCACTGAAAACATTAGTCCATAGAGATTGTCATTCAATTACCAAAACCACACTTAGGGGCTACATGCCCTTTCACTATGGTTTGGCAAGAAACCAAAGTTGTCGTATCTTAAAGTTTGGGGTTGCGATGCTTATGTAAAGAAACTTGAACCTGATAAGCTCGAACCGAAATCGGAGAAATGTGTCTTCATAGGATACCCAAAGGAGACTGTTGGGTACACCTTCTATCACAGATCCGAAGGCAAGACATTCGTTGCTAAGAATGGATCCTTTCTAGAGAAGGAGTTTCTCTCGAAAGAAGTGAGTGGGAGGAAAGTAGAACTTGATGAGGTAACTGTACCTGCTCCCTTATTGGAAAGTAGATCATCATAGAAATCAGTTTCTGCGACTACTACACCAATTAGTGAGGAAGCTAATGATGATGATCATGTAACTTCAGATCAAGTTACTACCGAACTTCGTAGGTAAACCAGAGTGAGATCTGCACCAGAGTGGTACGGTAATCCTGTTCTGGAGCTCATGTTACTTGACCATGACGAACCTGCGAACTATGAGGAAGCGATGATGAGCCCAGATTCCGCAAATGGCTTGAGGCCATGAAATCTGAGATGGGATCCATGTATGAGAAAAAAGTATGGACTTTGATTGACTTGCCCAATGATCGGCAAGCCATTAAGAATAAATGGATCTTCAAGAGAAAGACAGACGCTGATAGTAGTGTTACTATCTACAAAGCTAGAATTGTCGCAAAAGGTTTTCGACAAGTTTAAGGTGTTGACTACGATGAGAGTTTCTCACTCGTATCTATGCTTAAGTCTGTCCGAATCATGTTAGCAATTGCCGCATTTTATGAAATCTGGCAAATGGATAAACAAAACTGCATTCCTTAATGAATTTATTAAAGAAGAGTTGTATATGATGCAACCAGAAGGTTTTGTCAATCCTAAAGGTGCTAACAAAATATGCAAGCTCTAGCGATCCATCTATGGACTGGTGCAAGCATCTCGGAGTTGGAATATACGCTTTGATAAGTTGATCAAAGAGTTTTATATAGACTTGTGGTGAAGCCTGTATTTACAAGAAAGTGAGTGGGAGCACTACAGCATTTCTGATAAGTATATGTGAATGACATATTGTTGATCGGAAATAATCTAGAATTATTCTGCAAAGCATAAAGGAGTGTTTGAAAGGAGTTTTTCAAAGAAAGACCTCGGTGAAGCTGCTTACATATTGAGCATCAAGATCTATAGAGATAGATCAAGACGCTTGATAAGTTTTTTCAATGAGTACATACCTTAATAAGATTTTGAAGTAGTTCAAAATGGAACAGTCAAAGAAAGAGTTTCTTGCCTGTGTTACAAGGTGTGAAATTGAGTAAGACTCAAAGCCCGACCACGGCAGAAGATAGAAAAAGAATGAAAGTCATTCCCTATGCCTCGGCCATAGGTTCTATAAAGTATGCCATGCTGTGTACCAGATCTATTGTATACCCTACACTGATTTTGGCAAGGGAGTACAATAGTGATCTAGGAGTAGATCAATGGGCAGCGGTCAAAATTATCCTTACTGGAATAAGGATATGTTTCTCAATTATGGAAATGACAAAAGGTTCGTCGTAAAGGGTTACGTCGATGCAAGTTTTGACACTAATCTAGATGACTCTAAGTCTCGGTCTAGATACATATTGAAAGAGGGAGCAATTAGCTAGAGTAGCTATGTGCAGAGCATTGTAGACATAGAAATTTGCAAAATACTTTCGGATCTGAATGTGACAGACCCGTTGACTAAAATTATCTCACAAGCAAAACATGATCACACCTTAGTACTCTTTGGGTGTTAATCACATAAGAGATGTGAACTAGATTACTGACTCTAGTAAACCCTTTGGGTGTTGGTCACATCACGATGTGAACTATGGGTGTTAATCACATGGTGATGTGAACTATTCATGTTAAATCACATGGCGATGTGAACTAGATTATTGACTCTAGTGCAAGTGGGAGACTGAAGGAAATATGCCCTAGAGGCAATAATAAAGTTATTATTTATTTCCTTATATCATGATAAATGTTTATTATTCATGCTAGAATTGTATTAAATGGAAACTTGATACATGTGTGAATACATAGACAAACAGAGTGTCACTAGTATGCCTCTACTTGACTAGCTCGTTGATCAAAGATGGTTATGTTTCCTAGCCATAGACATGAGTTGTCATTTGATTAACGGGATCACATTATTAGGAGAATGATGTGATTGACTTGACCCATTCCATTAACTTGGCACTCGATCGTTTAGTATGTTGCTATTGCTTTCTTCATGACTTATACATGTTCCTATGACTATGAGATTATGCAACTCCCGTTTACCAGAGGAACACTTTGTGTGCTACCAAACGTCACAACGTAATTGGGTGATTATAAAGGTGCTCTACAGGTGCTTCCAAAGGTACTTGTTGGGTTGACGTATTTCGAGATTAGGATTTGTCACTCCGATTGTCGGAGAGGTATCTCTGGGCCCACTCAGTAATGCACATCACTATAAGCCTTGCAAGCATTGTAACTAATGAGTTAGTTGCGGGATGATGTATTACGAAACGAGTAAAGAGACTTGCCGGTAATGAGATTGAACTAGGTATTAAGATACCGACGATCGAATTCGGGCAAATAACATACCGATGACAAAGGGAACAACGTATGTTGTTATGCGGTCTGACCGATAAAGATCTTCGTAGAATATGTGGGAGCCAATATGAGCATCCAGGTTCCGCTATTGGTTATTGACCGGAGACGTGTCTCGGTCATGTCTACATAGTTCTCGAACCCGTAGGGTCCGCACGCTTAACGTTACGATGACGGTTATATTATGAGTTTATGTGTTTTGATGTACCGAAGGAGTTCGGAGTCCCGGATGAGATCGGGGGCATGACGAGGAGTCTCGAAATGGCCGAGACGTAAAGATCGATATATTGGACAACTATATTCGGACTTCGGAAAGGTTCCGAGTGATTCGGGTATTTTTCGGAGTACCGGAGAGTTACGGGAATTCGTATTGGGCCTTAATGGGCCATACGGGAAAGGAGAGAAAGGCTCCAAAGGGTGGCCGCACCCCTTCCCATGGACTAGTCCGAATTGGACTAGGGAAGGGGGGCGCCCCCTTCCTTCTTTCTCCTTCTCCCTTCCCTTCTCCTATTCCAACAAGGAAAGGAGGAGTCCTACTCCCGGTGGGAGTAGGACTCCCCCCTTGGCGCGCCCTCCTCCTTGGCCGGCGGCCTCCCCCTTGCTCCTTTATATACGGGGGCAGGGGGGCACCCCATAGACACAACAATTGATCTATTGATCTCTTAGCCGTGTGTGGTGCCCCCCTCCACCAGATTACACCTCGATAATATCGTAGCGGTGCTTAGGCGAAGCCCTGCGTCGGTAGAACATCATCATCGTCACCACGCCGTCGTGCTGACAAAACTCTCCCTCAACACTCGGCTGGAGCGGAGTTCGAGGGACGTCATCGAGCAGAACGTGTGCTGAACTCGGAGGTGCCGTACGTTCGGTACTTGATCGGTCGGATCATGAAGACGTACGACTACATCAACCGCGTTGTGTTAACGCTTCCGCTATCGGTCTACGAGGGTACGTGGACAACACTCTCCCCTCTCGTTGCTATGCATCACCATGATCTTGCGTGTTCGTAGGATTTTTTTTTGAAATTACTATGTTCCCCAACAATGGGGTGGCGGACGGAGGACGTCAGGGTTTCACGGCTGGTGGAGAGGTAGTTTTTGCGCCCACGGAGTAAGAATGGGGAATCAGACGGGTGGGCGGGGGTGAGGGGGGAGAACCATGTTTCGGTCTGGGACGCGCTTGGTTTTGGCTTTTTTGAACAGAAGATGGGACGCGCTTGTTTGAAATTTGGGGAAAGTACAAACTTTGCCCCCTCTTAAATTTCGGACCTACTGTGGGTTGGGGGTAGGATGGTAATCCCAGGTGTCCCAAATAGTGGGCGGGAGCGATTTCGGCCGCGCGCATGTGTGCTTAGGCGGCCATTGTGTATGAATGTTTTTCGGAGGCGGTTGTGTGGCGTCTAGATGAAGCTACAAACCTATCCCGGTTTAGACCTTTGGACGTCGGGCCGGTAGGTTTCACGGGTCGGACTTATTAGACAAGTAATTTCCTTGTACTACCAAACATTGGTCTCACGCGGTTTCGGGCGAGTAGAGGCTCTTTTGGCGCTTCGTTTGAAATTTTGAAACACAAGCATTCACGTTTAGAGTACTCTTGAACTTTGAGGATTGACCTAAATAGACAACGTTAAATTTGACCTTGTATGTTTGAAAACCTCATTAAATTATCCGCTTCTTTTTGAAATTTTGACACTTGAAAATCCTATAACTATGATTATTTGGGAATGGAGGAGCTAAATTAGAATCTATTTTGTACACGACTACATATGCTATTATGTATAAAATCAGAGCAAAGATTGGTGCCCCAATAATTTAGGTATGATTTACAAATGCCATGATATCAAATTCAAATAATTGAATGGACTTCATGTTGAATTCGATTTTTTAAAACCACCTTAAGTTGAATTCAAATGTATGCTAGTTCATAGGTAGCTATTTATAATGTTCATTGTGTAACTTTCGTATGTATAATGTGCTTTACACACACAACATGAACTATACTCACGTTTATATTTGATTGCTAAAGCGATGCATTGTCTGGAGTTCAAAATACTAACTATGTGGATCAATTGTGTCGAATAATAACATAGACATGCTCAAATTTGATAGAATCTAGATGTCTGATGGATCAATGACCATTCCTTACGCGAATTGCAAATATCATGATCCCATCCTAATATTTGGATACAATTTATATCTTTAATCAATGTGTACAACAGTCTTGTACGTGTAGTTTCACTCTCCATCGGTGGTCTCTCACACATGCTCACACACTCTCTCCCGAGGTGTCTTTCTCGCACACATGCTCTCGATATAACCCTCCCTCCCTCTCGTAACCATTTACGACTATTTTCACTAACCTTTATCACAAGCACTCTTCCTCTCGCAAGCATACACACGCACAATCCCCATCGACCCTTTCTATATACATAGACCTGCCTACGTGTCTCCTGTACACACATTATCTTTAGGCATGTCTCTCACGCATTGTCTCACACCTCTCTTCCTAATCGACGAGTATGATTCTAGCAGAGCATTCTGTAGGATGCCGCTTAAAGTTAGGTTGGATGAATAGTAATATCAAAGATAAAGGGGTTACCTTAGTCCAAGAACCTAGGGTTACAAATCCTAGCCGGCTTTGTCAGTGGACATAGAGTCCTTCACAATTATGCTATCTTTGTCTTGTACGACTAGTCATCCATGGGTCTCCCTAAATGCGTCACGGGCCGACCAATGTGGCGCAGGACGGAACCGAACGAAGGGCCTCACCTCAACCCACCGAACCTCACGCGGTGACACACCCTATGCCCCCACATCTCGTTATCTTCTCACACCCACACATACCAACACAGACACCACACACAAAAAATATATTCTCCTGGTGCCTCTATCCACTCCCCCCTTGCATATACACACTCAAGGGAATCTCTCGCCGTGCTGTCATATTCGTCTCTCTCTCTAGACCACTCTCATTTCTCGTGCTATCTCCCCCCCCTGTCGGCCCCTCTATCCATGCCTCTCTCGAATACGTAATACACACACATACCTCTCTAAGCCCTGCCAAATGCATCAACTACACATTCACACATGTTACATCACGTACCCCATTGATCTAAAAAGCCCTCTCTTCATGTTTATTTCGCATACAACATTCCTTTTGAATAAAGTGTGGCCAAAAAAATATTTTAGAATTTCTACATATATACAACATTACAAAGTTATATGGAGGAGTATGAACGCTTGCATTGCATGGTGCCCACAATGATATTTATTCCGCACTGTGAATTTGTATATTTTTATACTATATATAAAGTTAGTCATAATAAAGAGAAACGAAGAGCATCTCTCTCTCCATCGCATACCCCCCCTCTACGCCTCTTTCACGTACGCACACAAACTATCTCCGGGTCCTCTAAAAGTAAGCCCCCAGGACATCCACGCATGTTTCATCTTTCTCTCGCGATATATACAGTGACGATCATTGTATTTGAAGCGAAAGCACGATACGTACATTGGACTTCAGAATCCACTCATTACGGTCACCATTTATGTTTTGTGGTTATTATACAGTCATGGGCTCACCGTACAACTCTGTATTTGCTCAAGACACGACTAGTTGACCAGTTAAACGCTCCACGTGGCACCTCTAGTGTTGCATCACATTATCTCACTACCATCGGGCCCACCTGTCGGCTTGTATCTACTCTACATCTACACTCTTATAAAATACTAGCAAGATGCCCATGCGTTGCACGGAACATCAAGATGCATTTGTATGAGTAGTTTATCTTGTGGGAGAAAAGGATGAACAAGGGAAGGCCTTATTTGCAAGCGTGGAGAGGGGTGTGGGTATCTTTTTGCAAAATTGCCATAGTTTCCTTCCTATCCGTCAGATATAGATCGGACGGCCTATATTGCAGTATGGCAGGCACACGATCATCACCGACTATGCTTTTTATAAGAGTAGGGATAAAATACACTCTTATAAAAAACAGAGTTGGTGATGATGGTGTGCCTGCCATCCTGCAATATAGGCCGTCCGATTTATATCTAACGGATAGGAACGAAACTATGACAATTTTGCAAAAAGGTACCCACACACCTCTCCACATTTGCAAATAAGGCCTTCCCTCGTGCATCCTTTTCGCTCACAAGCTAAACTAGTCATACAAATGCATATTGATGTTACGTGCAATGCACGGGCATCTTGCTAGTAAGAATGAAAACAAATGACAAAAAAATATTGGACGGTGGTTCAAAGTCATGACCGCGGGCACAGCGGACAAGGTGGCCTTGTATTGGCATGCTGAGCCATCTGTTTTAACACACAGGAGCTGGTGTGGTGATTATACACACACGCACACATGCACACGAACTGCATGCACGCAACACTCACACGAACACATGCACCCACGCACGCACGCAACACTCACACGTACACACGCAGCCACGCACGCACGCAACACTCACACGCACACACGCACGCATGCATGCACACACCAGTACACCACACGACCAACACACACTCTCACGCTCAAGTGCTCAACCTACATGTGCATGCACACACATCAGGCCCTGACAGACACATACACAACCAGGTGATCGCACGGGGTGGAGTCTTGTCGCGCCTGCGTAAATTTGTGTTTATCTGACCTTTTCCCTATGCGAACTGACAGGTGGGACCCACAAGGAACGTGGTCAATTTAACTAGTCAACATGGTGCCACGCAGACTATTTGGCCGGTCAACAGAGTGCAATTCGATGCTGAACCGTGAGCAAGTGACCGTATAATCACCGCAAAATGTATATAGTGACCGTAATCAGCTTATTCTGAAGTTCGGTGAACGTATTACGCTTTTCTCTTTGTAGGCCCTCCAAAACTACATCTCTACACGTTCTCGCATGTTACATCTAACAACTATGCAATACAGCACTACTACTACACTCTAACACAATAAATCATATGTGTTTTTAGTTTTACTAGATATCATATTGTTACTTAATTATTCAGTTTGCATACATTAAAATTGCCTTTGAAATGTATGGCCAATATCATATACCGCGCGGGAAAAATCCCGCCCTTTCCTGTTTAATCGGGTTTGTATCGATGGATCGTGCGAAACAGCAAAACTATAGTACTATATACAGTACAAGTGACACTTCACTGGGCCATCGTGTCATGTACTCCTCCGTCGTAAGAGTGGAGCGCTCGCTTTCATAAATCTTCTAGTCCCTTTCACCGACATGTGGGGCATCAAGCTACCGGGTCCACGTGCCATACCGGAATAGAGTGCAGAGCAGCCGGGGTGAAGCACCCAGTCATGGCGCCGGCGTAGTAATGAGCAATGAGGCGTCAAATCACAAAGTTGCACCTTTCCCGCAGTTAAGGTGGAGGGACGAAGTAATAATGCTAAAAAATAAGTTGGAGGGACGAAGCAACCATCATTTCACTCGTTGCTGAATCCGCTCCCTCATCTTCTTCAAGTTAACCATGTGTTGCTTCTGCCGTTGTTCTGCGTCATGTGGGAAGCGGATCGGCTTGGTAAAGCACTGACACGTGGGACCGCATGTTAGCAAACCGCCAGGACAACGTCCTCTAAAAATAAGAAACCTCCCCCGCCATCCGCACGGCAAAATCACCTCCTTTTATAATTTTTTAGATCAATATAATTGTGATTTGTATAGATAGCACACAGGAGCAAAACCAAGTGGTACGGTTAAGGGTATCCACAATGTGTAGCCAAATGTGAAAATAGCTTTTGGCATCGTGGGAACCATTGTGGACGGTGTTGCCAAAGCCAAAAGGATGGAACCGAAGCTCCCTGATTGATTGATTGAAGGAATAGAAAAATGCAACGTCTCTCCTCTTTCTCCCGTGCTTGGACGCATGTACAGTATAGAGGACAGAGTCTACTCCCCTGACCCTTCTATCACAAATCACAAAGCAGTGAGGCGTCAAATCACAAAGCACGGATGAAGCAGCCATCATTTCACTCTTCGCTAACTCCGCTTCTCCATCGTCTTCTTCGAGAAACCATCTCATCGCACTAAGCTGGACGGACGATGCTATTGTGTACAAGTAGTACTAGTACATTTACGCGTCCTTTGGTTCAACGGACTTCCTGGATGCAAATAAGGTGGTTGTCTCGGCTTGCAGGCGGCACTTGCGAATGACTTACCATGGTCTCCCTCAATGGTGTTCTCCATCGAACGCACTTCGCCAAACCACAACGTTTGAGATATCATCGACGTCACCGCAATGGGGAAGGAAGTCAAATATAGTTATCACCTCCATTTTTTTGTACACAGGGCCAGTATATCAAAATTACAATTTGCAAAAGGCCACTAACACTAATCGAGGCAAAATTGATGGGGTTTGCCTCGTACTAGCAACCAAGGACATTAATATCCCCTGCATGCATGCGGAAGTGAGAAGGTTGGTTTGCATGGCGCTGCATTAATCAAGCTATGAGGAGTGAGATGGTTCGCTCTTTGGGCTTTGGAGAAAAAAATACTGATTAATTGACACGTGAAACGAGGATTTGTATCGATTAATCCTGTCGGGGATATACCCCGCGGCGTAAACCGGCCGGAGGTATAACCCGGACGGACTTGGCGGATTACTTCTGACCCGGCTGGGACTTGACGATTCACTGGCGACCCGTTTGGACCTGGCGGTTTACGATTCATTGGTAATCCGACAGGCGGGTCAGAGGAGCGACAAGACCCGGTGGCCCAACGGGCGGTTCATGAAGGCTGGTTCATACTATGGTGGGCCGGTTTAAGAGGAAAGGCATGAGGAATATTTACCTTACAAGGAGTTAAGACCAGGATTTGTATTCGGTTTGTATTAGATATAGACTAGTCCTAATCCTAGTAGGACTCCACATGTAACCCGCCCCTTCAACTTATATAAGGAGGGGCAGGGCTCCCCAAAGAGGGACAAGAGACAAGCAAAAAGAAACAATCTCTAGGGCTAGACACAAAGAGCCGGTTTATCGGCGACTCCCTTGTGATCATAATGAGACCTAGCCTCAAACAGCATGTAGGGTTGTTACCGGATGATGTTTCCCGGGGCCCGAAGTTTTCTAAATCCTCGTCTTGTGTTGCGTCTCTCGATTCCGCTCAACCCCTCTCAAGCTACTACATAGATGCGTTGGCCTCACGACTAAGTCCTGACACTAGGACATCTGCCGTGACAATTCCACGACAGTTGGCGCCCACCTTGGGGCCTGCGCACGGTGGTGTTGAGTTTTGAAGGGATCTTTTTTAGGGTTTGAGAAGCTCGCAATTGATCGGATGAAAAGAGTCGGCATGGAACGATCACGGAAGAAAACCTGCCGCCGGACAACCTTGGGTAGAGCCGGCACAGCCATCGTTCTGTGAATCGAGATTGTAACTAATTTTGGAGTTGACATATACGGGATCCGAGTCCGAGAAAACTAGGGTTGGAGCGTTCTGTGAGCCACCGTCGCCATAAACCTGGTGATCCATCAATCCAAAGCAAGATTGTTTTTTCTGCATTGTCGGACGTTATCGAGACCGACAAGTATTTGTTCTGCTGATTCAACTCGTACACGGCAGCAGAGGTCAGCCCCAATTCGGTTTCCTATGCAATCAAACCATCAGGATTACCTGCGCTATGTCTTGGTCAGTTGTCAAATCATCGAGACAGTCAAATTCTACTACGGTGCACTGTTGCTGATTTAAAACTCCGAGGCGTCAAATCATAAGTTGCTGGTGCTACGACACGTTGGGTAAAGGCCAAAGATAGTTTCATCAACCACAAGTACTACTTGGTGATCACGTGGGTTCTCAAAGGTGTGCCTTGTTTCATGCACGTATACCACATTCGTCTTGGCTCCAGCTCATGTGCGCGTCAGTGTATTTTCTAGTCAATGGAAAGTCAAACTAGCATGCCACCACAGCGGACCTACGGCGCGGGGGTAAGAATCAGTGGTGGCAGGATCCGTCGTGGCAGCAGTGCACTCTAGAGAGCCGCCGCCCTTATTTGCCTCTGAATCGCCAGCTGCCACACCGAGCCGCCTCAAAACCGCCACGCCACGCCACGCGCCGCATCAACTGCAGCAGGGGTGAGCCACCACCATCCTAGCACGCTGCCGCTGCAGCTCTTGAGCCGCTGTACTGCCACTGACGTCATGCCAAATTGTCCACTACTGAGTTCTTGAGCCACCGTGCCTGGGGCCTCTGGGCTGCCGGGTTCGCCCCGCGTGGAGGCACAGGCGTGAAACAAAAAAAATGTGGTCGGAGGATAATGGAGCAGTGCATGCATGCATGTATGTGTTGGTTCGAGGACATCAACCCAAGGGGGGTGTGGTGCTGCAATTGTTTTGTTGTCATATAAAAGAGAAAAGGGGACGTTCATTTGTGCTGTGCCACCCAACAGAACCGGCCGCAGACGCGCCACGCTGAGTCACCTCTGCCGTGTTGAGTCGCCGGAGACGCCAGTCTGCTTGAGCCGTCGGGGTTATATTGAGTCGCCGGTTTACCTGAACCGTTTCTGTCATGACGAACGGGTCATCGGTCGACCGAGTAAATCAGGTGATATCAGTTTAAGTTTATTTTATTAAACATATTGTTTTCATCAAAGAACAATTACTTTGGTCTGTATATTTTTATGTGCAGCAAAGGTAGTGCCATGTTGTGCTTATGAAGTGTATGTCAGCACCATCACGCACCGGCGTCTGCGCCCGCTTACTGATGGAATAGGTGTGCGCAAGTCGCCGCCCGTGCAGCTTAATCTACATCAACCCGCCGAAGCCGCTTTGAGCCGCCCTTGCCGCTTTGAGCCGCCGGGGTTATATTAAGTCGCCGGTCTGCCTAAGCCGCAGGAACTATATTGAGTCGCTGGTCTGCCTGAGCCACCTCTGTCACGATAAACGGATCATCCGTTGTCCAAACAAATCAGGTGATATCCATCCAAGTTTATTTTATTAGCACATGTTGTTTTTGTCAAAGAACAAGTTTATCTTTTCCTTGGTCTGCAATATTGTTTATGCAGGGCAATTATTTATGACAAAAAGTGATATTATACCGCGGAGATGGGGGCACGCCAACATCTTTTGGCACATGTGGTCGTCGTTACTCAACGGACTCCTGCACCGGCTTACAATGCCACGGCCGGTTCATTTGTCTGTGCCGTCTCAGATGTTGTGGTCGTCTTTACTGTCCGTCTCTCGTGGCTTGGTCTACATCAACACACCGGGCCGCACATGTCTGCATGAGCTGTTTATTGAGTATGAGCAAGTCACACCTTGGGTAGCCCGGTTTTCTTTCAACAAAATGGAGGCAAATTATTATATACTATCAACCGTCGTCTGCACTTGGTGGTTCAATGGGCAGGTGCACAAGTCTCCGTCACTACAGTTTGGTTAACTTCAAATCACTAGTTGGAAGGAACCATTGGCCGAGTTGCTGACATGGCTCATACGAGATCATTTATAACCCGCCGCAGTCACCTCAATCTTCTGTGGATTCACATCGTGCTATCAACACCAATGATATACAAGTTATGCCGGTTTACATCACGGTCAAATATCGAGAGTCTCAAGCCAATTCCTCGAGTCACCTTTGAGACTCGGGGGCTACGATGACATGATTCAGCAAATCTTGCCAGTTCAGCAAATTTAAGAACCCCAGGACGATGGAGGGAAAGATAACCCAGTCCCAGAGGCTACTGTTATATTGATTAAAATTTAAAGGCCGTCAGAAAATTTCCGGCTTAGAAAGTATATGACAGTTACAAAATCCCAGCTCAATGAAGAAGTTCCGGGTCATCAGAAAGGATTCCGGTTTAAAATCCGGCTCAAGGGAAGTCAGTCTCACTGAAGCTCTCAATATCTGGTTTACAGTCCGGTTCAAGGGAAATCTATTCTCCCACAAAGCTCTGAAGTGCTCAAATCCGGTTTAAAAATGTCCGGTTCAAAAAGGAATTAACTTCTCACAAGTTCGAGTTGAAAGGCCGTCAGAAAATTTCCGGCTGAAAATGAAGATTCCGGTTTAAAATCCGGTTCAAGGGAAAGATGTCTCCCACAAAGCTTTGAAGCTCTCAATATCCGGTTCAAAATCCCGGTTCAAGAAGGATTTATCTCTTGCAAAAAGTTAAAGGGTGCCAAAGAGGACCTGCTGCCATGATGCGCGGTTCAAACATGGGTATCATGCCTTATTGGCTTATCATATTATTGATCACTTGGTGGCTTGGTCGTATCCGAACCATCGCTACACCTCTTGATCGGCGTAATGCCACAACATCACTTGGGGGCTTGGTCGAACCCGAACCATAGCTACGCCTCTTGATCAGCGCAATGCCACAGCATCACTTGGGGGCTTGGTCGTATCCGAACCATAGCCACGCCTCTTGATCGGCGTAATGCCACAGCATCACTTGGGGGCTTGGTCGAACCCGAACCATAGCTACGCCTCTTGATCGGCGTAATGCCACGGCATCACTTGGGGGCTTGGTCGAACCCGAACCATAGCAACGCCTCTTGATCGGCGTAATGCCACAGCATCACTTGGGGGCTTGGTCGAACCCGAACCATAGCAACACCTCTTGATCAAATTTGGGGCCTGGCAGCCCGTGAAAAGCCTCGACCACAACGGTTTTATTTGCCTTTTGCTAAGTTTCTTTTTATTTTGCTAAGATTTGTGATGTTTTCAAACCGGTGTTTATCAACCCGGTTTAGCTGTCAACTACAAGTTGTGAGTACATGATCAAGTTATAATCCGGAGACTATCAGCCCGGTCTGGTTTTGACTCATAGTCACCAGTATGGAATAAACCGGTGTTTATCACAACCCAGCACGGTTTTATCATAAACCAGCACAATATGGAAGGAGTTATCAGTACTCAAGATTGGGGTTATCACCCTTACTACAAAAAGTTGGTAAACCAACGATGTGATTCAATGTCACAGGTATGATATATTTCATATTTGATTATTCTTAAGTGCAGCCTTGGTTATAAACCCGGGTTATATGTTGGGCATTATGACCCGTCCGGCGGTAAACCGCCAGGACACTTTAAACTTGTTGTATGCAAAAACAGGTTGAATAAAGCATGATTATAAATCACCGGCGTTTATTAACCCGGCCTGGCATTCAACTATATGTCGCCAGTATGATGATAAATTATCCGGTGTTTATTAAACCGGCCTGGCTTTAAGACGATAAGTTGCCAGTATATGATGAGAAATTATCCGGTGTTTATTAAACTGGCCTGTTTTGGACTATAAGTCGCCAGTATATATTTGGATTGCGCCATTGGAATCATGCGCTTATAAATCATTGGGTTATATTATTCAAATAGCCAAACTTGGCTGAATTCTCATTATGATATTGAATGAATAAGGTTTTCATACCAGATTATATTATCTTGAATAGCCAACATGGCTGGATTTTATTATGGTTATTAATAACCGGTATTATTGAGGTTTTCAAAGTCGCTTTAGCGCAATGGCTATTATTTTATCAAAGGGCTATTATTTTATCAAAGGATATGATTTATTCTACAATGGAAGGAATAGTCCCGAGTCGCTGCAGGCTTACGACCCGGCACTTGGGGGCTACATTATTCAAATTGAGATTACATGCAAGTCTCATGTCGCTGCAAGCATGCACCATGACACTTGGGGGCTAATGCAAAGTCATTTTTTTATTGGCCTTATTGAAGACCCGACTCATCACATCATAATGAGCCGGCCCTTGGGGGCTACCAATTGCTCCTGTCAACAATTCAAGTTTTTAATAGTGGCTGAGATGAACAACATGGATTTCTTCAAAGTGGCAGTAATTATATGGAAACAAGTCTTAAGCCATCACTTTGTTCTGCTCAAGACTTGGGGGCTACAGGTAATATGAATATAAGGGAGAAAAATCTTCAAATTCTCAGTTCTGAGAAAACCAGATTGACCCGGTGTCTGCAACAATTATGACCCAGCGTCGGTAACAATTATGACTCGGTGCCATCCATATTTACAAACCGGTAATTTTGGTAATATTAAACTGGCAAGTTTTATATCTTCAAACCGGCTGAATATCAGATGAGTATTTCAAGACCCATATTTCTTAAACCGGCGCTTTGGAAGCCGACTCAAGTGGATTATTCTTCACAATATTTCTCTGTGAGAAACCAATGTCAGCAAATTGAGTATGAAGCTGGCTTGTTGACCCGGATTTTCTAGAAGGAGGAAATGACAAGGACTTAAGGATGATCAGATGCCAGTTTACAAGAATTCTTAACCCAGAGCATAATCTGTCAAATTTGTTCTTGTGTTTGTTTTACAGGATCAGTTTAACATGGATAAATCCAAATTAAACTGGGGGCTAATGTCGGGGATATACCCCGCGGCGTAAACCGGCCGGAGGTATAACCCGGCCGGACTTGGCGGTTTACTTCAGACCTGGCTGAGACTTGACGATTCACTGGCGACCCGTTTGGACCTGGCGGTTTACGATTCATTGGTAATCCGGCAGGCGGGTCAGAGGAGCGACAAGACCCGGTGGCCCAACGGGCGGTTCATGAAGGCCGGCTCATACTATGGTGGGCCGGTTTAAGAGGAAAGGCATGAGGAATATTTACCTTACAAGGAGTTAAGACCAGGACTTGTATCCGGTTTGTATTAGAGATAGACTAGTCCTAATCCTAGTAGGACTCCACATGTAACCCGCCCCTTCAACTTATATAAGGAGGGGCAGGGCTCCCCAAAGAGGGACAAGAGACAAGCAAAAAGAAACAATCTCTAGGGCTAGACACAAAGAGCCGGTTTATCGGCGACTCCCTTGTGATCATAATGAGACCTAGCCTAAAACAGCATGTAGGGTTGTTACCGGATGATGTTTCCCGGGGCCCGAAGCTGTCTAAATCCTTGTCTTGTGTTGCGTCTCTCGATTCCGCTCAACCCCTCTCAAGCTACTACATAGATGTGTTGGCCTCACGACTAAGTCCTGACACTAGGACATCTGTCGTGACAATTCCACGACAAATCCCGTGAAGGAAAACCCCGCCTTTCTTTTTTAACACTAGTACTCCTAGTACGTAGTACTACGTACTTATCCTGTTTGGGTCTAAGCCTTGCATTGCCATACTTCGCCACACATTTTTGCCAAGCTTGCCTAAAGTTTTCAAAATGAAAAGGAGGTACACTTGTGCACGGCTGTCGCGGTCGCACCGCACCCTCACACGGTCGCTCCTGCACGTCGCGGTCGCACCGCACCCT
Source organism: Aegilops tauschii subsp. strangulata (assembly GCF_002575655.3). Lineage (NCBI taxonomy): Eukaryota > Viridiplantae > Streptophyta > Magnoliopsida > Poales > Poaceae > Aegilops > Aegilops tauschii. The sequence goes on along the minus strand of NC_053035.3, from coordinate 363,295,495 downwards.
CACATGCATAGTCGCTCCTGCACGCCGCAAACCCTACCAAGGGAACGCACCCTCACTGACACGTGTTGTCGCATGTGAACAAACCAAACTCAGCCATCCTACCGCTGACACATAATTTTCGTTCATAGAATATGTTTATCCAACCGCATGTTGGGGAGTATCCGTACGGCCCGTGCGGTGGTCTGTTGGGGAAGAAGAAGAGGTGAGGAAGAAGGGTTAGGAGACATAGGATATTCATCCAACCGCCTAAAATGGTAGACTGACCCAAGTCAGGCGACTTGCATAACAATATATGTTTTTACACAGCAAAAGATCCATAAAAACAACAAGATAAAGAAAAAACTATCACTGCTCGCGGAACGAGACGGCCTCGTCGTCTTTGGCTGCCGGCGCGAACCAGCCGTAGTTGCCGAGTCTCCGCACCGTGGTTGTCCTCGGCCTCCAGCTACTCGTTCACGCGGAGCGTGCGGGCGCTTTGCACGGACGAGAGCACCGCCCAGTTCAAGTCGAGGATGTCCAGTTCCGCCTGCAGGAGGGCCTCGATGGCAGCGGCATCCGCGCGCTCCGCGTTGAGTCGAGCCTCCGCCGCCCGGTTCAAGTCCAGGATGTCTGGTTCCGCCTGCAGGAGGGCCTCGATGAGAGCGGCATCCGCGCGCTCTACGTAGAGTTGAGCCTCTGCCGCCCGGTTCAAGTCCAGGACGTCTGGTTCCACCTGCAGGAGGGCCTCGATGGCAGCGGCATTCGCGCGCTCCGCCTCAAGTTGAGCCTCCGCCGCCCGGTTCACATCCACGACATCCGCTTCCGCCTGCAGGAGAGCCTCGATGGCAGCAGAATGTGCGCGCTCCGCGTCGAGTTGAGCCTCTGCCTCCCGGTCCTCCTTTTGTATCGCCAGGTTGAACCGCTGGTCCGCTTGCACCATGGGGGACTCGGACGCCGGCACGAAGTCGACGTCCATCGTCTCATACCCATTGGGGGCCTTCTGCGCCGCGACCTCCGCCATGAACATTGGATCGGCTTCCTCCTCCTCGTAGCTTGGCTCCAGAGAACTCGGGGATTGGCCCGCCGCAAAGCGAGCTTGGGAACGGAGGTCTCTGGCACCGACCGCCGCCGCGATTTCTGCGCGGCGCTCCGGCGTCAACATCTTGTAGTACGTGATCTTGCGGAGCACCATGGCTTTCCGGCGAACTAGGGGACGCTTGATGCGGGCTAGGGGATCGAAAGGTGGGGGAAGGGGCTGGAGATTAGGTGTGGTTTTAGGGCAGTGGCTGGCGTAGGCCGAGCAGCGAAGGTTCTGGTGTGAATAGTGGTTCCGGTGACGACCGGTCAATCGGTTTTGACTGTACATCGCTCTTGTCGCGTTCGCGTTGCAGCCCAGCACGCTGGACCCTCCACGTCGCTCACTGAATGCAACGCGCTTCATCCTGCGTTTTCGCTCGCTTGTGGGACCGCAGTTGAGGGCAAACCGACGTCCCTCCCCCTCCCCCGCCTGCGTCATTTTATGCGGAGTAAATAAAAACAGAGGGAGTATACTACGGATGAGGATCCCCCGACGTGGCCGAACCCATTGAGTAACTGACATGCGGGGCCTAGAAAGCATGGGGTCCGCCAGTAAGTGACTGAAAGGGAGGGTAAGACAGGGATACGTATGTGAAAGGAGCTTCCAATGATATAATTTTCACATTATACATCTCATGTACTATTAATCTTGTCAATAGTCAAATGCGGTTTTGAAAAACGCATTAGAGCATGGTTAATAATATAGCCAGTCGATGTCTATAAGGAACTGCCATGTCATCTATAGCCATCATCTATTATATGCACTCATACAGTAGTGTGGGCTATAAGGTTGGCTATTTCCCGCAAAAAAATTATAAGGTTGGCTATTGTATTAGTACTTTTTTCCATCTCCTCTCCATCTCTTTCTTCATATTTATTGTACGCATTTAACTAGGAATGCGTATATAGCTAGGCTCTTGCATGAGAGCTCACTCCCCTTACTTTTTCACATCTCTCTCCTCCACATAGGCCCTATATAAATGGAAGGAGGGACTACAACTATGAGCACTGCATACTCTAGTATAGATGTTGTTAGTACTCCACTAGTACTATTGGACAGGGAGCTTAAAAAAGTTAATTGGACTGGCTATACGTGGCGAAATCCTAGTAGGAAGAGCATGCGCGAGAACAAGCACATTCACGTGGTTGAAAGCAAATTGGAAACCATCTCGAGTACAAATCTAGGAGTACGTACTAATCTATCAATATTGATTGGGCGTTGTTGAATGTTGATACTTTTTTATCAAAGTAGAGATACTTTGACTACACATAAAACTTATATGTAAATTAGAAAGGATAGGAGGGAGTATATTGTACGTTCAAAAACGAAACGAACATTGAATACCCTTTATATATGATTTGCGGATGCTATGATCACCGGTTCAAAAATTTGAATCCGCCTTAGGTATCACACATACCCCCACTCGTTCTCTCTTGATTTCATCTCGGGGTCCGGAGATCGATTGAAAGAGGACTAGGGTGGGTACAATACGTTCGTTTCTCTTATGAACATACAATATACTCCCTCTGATCCCCACAGACCCCTCCCCCCCCCCCCCCCCGCGGGTCATTTCTATCATAGAAACAGACCAAACCTTTATCTCCTTGCACGACACACAATTGATCTCTGAACATCAATCGATCTCGTCAACATGTGTCGGGGCATGAACCGAATGGGATGTCACAATTAAGACGCGAAGCGACACGTAGTGGAGGCAAAGTGAAACTTCAAACGAACCGTTTGTTTGTATGCATGTCAGACAAATTACAAATAAACATTGGAAATACAAGCATGGTCTAGGCCCACATGCGAATGATACTCGGCGGAATGTTCAAATGAGGCATGCGGGAGGATGGATTCGACCGGAGGGCGACATGATCGATGGAGAAGAGGGTTGGAGAGGAATGAGAAATAAGCAAACGCCACATGATTATACTTGAACGGCTCAAATAAACAATAAGTTGTCTTGCTTGGCCTACATAGTGAAAGGCCTAATGCGCAACGCGGAGCACTGACGCTCGAATATGGCCGGGAAAATAGGGAAATTGACATGTGGGGCACACCTATCGAGACGACGTAGCGCAAACTAGTCCAACAGAGGAGCTGGCCCACGACCTCCTCGCCACCGGCAACCGTTCATGTGGGTCGTGGGGGCCAACAATGTGGCGCAGCTCCAGCACCGCCTCTGGACACGGCGACCGCGGTGAGCGACATGCTCATCGTCGCTAGACACGGTCGGTTTCAGTGTGCCGAGGGTGGCGTTAGTGCTGTGGCACGACCAACAGTATGTTTGGTTTGTGCCCAAGGTTGCCCCATCAAAGCATTGGGTAGCCAAAATTTTGGTTGAGGTTTTGGTTGCCCATGATTTGGCCGACATCGACAAGAAAAATGAACTATAGTTGGCTAGAGTTCATTGGCATGCAAAAAATGGCAACCATCCAAACAAAGACCAGTCTTTGGGTCATGACCAAAATTTTGGTAAGGTCCACTTTGGCCACAATCCAAACACACCGCAACACCCGGCTCGTCGAGGATGCACGGGGCGCCGGGACGCGTCCGCGGAGTGGTGTAGCGTGGCCAACTGCATCCTCGGGACCTGAGACCATGCCGGGGTCGTCTTGCTTTTTCAATGACATGCATCGATCGCATGTGAGCAAAGGGCATCTCCAACGTTGCCATGACCGCAGCTCACTACCCTGGCACACCAAAAATCCTCGTCCCTCGCACCGTCGCGCGGTGCATTCCCAGCCGGCGCCAGCTGCCCGCATTCATGTCGTCCGTCCGTATGCCGTCGTTAAGAGGCTCGGTGCATGAGGAACCAACTCCGGCGACTTAATGACGCACCAGGACGCTTGGCCTCACCGGAATGCGCTACTTAAAGCGGCAACGCCTAGCTAACCTCCACACCATAGCACATCGTCCTCCTACCTGGCACCACATCCGCCATGACCGCAAGCGCGAACGCTCTGCGGGAGAGCTTGTCTTCGGGGATGGAGCTCGAGGTCGCCACCCTCGCTCAAGTCGTCGCACAAGCGGTGGCCATGCTGACGGCCGATGACGGGAGCACCGTCAGCCATGCGTCCTACTTGCCGACGTCCAACGTCTGGCACACCGAGGTTGGGGACTCCTCCGAGGATGAGTAGGGCATGGGAGGCGGCAGGGCATGGTGTGCCAACTGGCCGGTCCGTCTCCCGTGTTCTACTTTTCCTCGCCGAAGACCGCACCTTCACTTCACGGGTCTTAAACCCCGCCCCCGTACATGGAGATCGTAGATGGAGGACGTCGGTCGCCACCGTAGAATAGGTTTAGGGTCGGGTTTCTTTTATTTTTCTGTCCTATAAAATTTCGAAATGTAATGAAAATCTGCCGTGTTTGCATTAATCTCGGCCGGTGTATATGAACTTTCACAATAATATAGTATATTGTAGGAGTACTAGCAAGATGCCCGTGCGTTGCACGGAAGATCAAGATCTTGTGGGAGAAAAGGATGAACGAGGGAAGGCCTTATCTGCAAATGCACATTCACGCATTTCACATCTTTCTACATCTACGGGAACCTACGAAAGGGTTAACATAAATTGCCTCTCTCTCTCCTCCCCTGATTTTCATGGTGGTGGGCCCCTCCCTCCCCCCAATCTACAATCAACAGCTCACACGTTTCACATTATGTTAATTACATAACTGGGACTTAGTAGGTGTAGCATTACTCGTCCTAAAAAACCCAACTAAGCCAACCTCCCAGCATATCGCGCGGGAAAAGACCCGGCCGCGCTGTTTTAGTCGGGATTATCGGATTACTAGTAGTAGTATCGATGGATCGCACGAAGCAACAAGTTTTTTTTGAGGGGGCGAAGCACCTAGTTTAAAAGGAAAAAAAGGCGGTACACTCACAGCACCCCTGTCGCGGTCGCATTGCACCCCACACACGTTCGGTCCTGCACACGGCTCATGCAAACGGAACGCGCTTCGGCTTGCCTCTTCACTGACACGTGGGACTGCACTTGGAGAAACCGACCATGCGCCAAACTCCCCCTGCCCACCGCGTGAAAATCCTCCCCCCCCCACCCAAAAATTCTCCCCAAATCCTAGATTCAACCGCCCTTCGGCCAACTAGCCAATAATATTCCCCAAACCCCCTCCCCCCGTCCCCCTACACTCCACTCGCTCCGCCAAAGCCACCCTCCCTGCCACGCCGATACGTCGGCATCGCGGTTCATCGAGGGGACGCACGGCGATCCTCTCGCTCCCACAATACGCTCTCGTAGACTGTCGTCCTCTAGCCGCGCCGCCACCGCAGGCGACATTCTTGTGGAGGCGCACGGCGGTCAGCGCCGCCACCGCTGGCGACGTTCGTGTGGAGACGCACGGTGGTCAGCTTCTCCCACGGTACGCGCATTCTAGACTGAGGCCCCATGCATGTCGGTGTAGCGCTGAATGTTAGCAGATAGACGCTGTTAATCTCACTGTTTGCCGAAGTAGTTTACAGTCAATATGCTCTGCTTAAGAAGCTTCCTTGCCCTGTTCTGCACTCAATCTGCTTAGCTGAGATGGCATGCCAAGGCCCGATAAGTTGCTAAAATATCCTGCCATATATTTATTGTGACGTAGATTGCCATGGTCTAGTAGCCAATCTGTCAGGTGAAATAGCTCTACACCGTTTTATACTCGATCTTTGTTACTGTGATGGCCTTCGATAGTTCGATGGCTGTGTGCTCGGCCTCATTGACTGCTGAAACAGCCTGCCATAATTTAGGACTCAAATCGGTTTGCTGAATTAGCTTTATATATATTTTGTTACTTAGATCTGCTCGTCCAAATATCTTGCCATAGCTTTAGACATCGACCTAGGTATTTTCTCCTGGACTTCATAAAAAATCATATATGTTTTTCCTGTAATATCTAGTAGAAGAACTAATTTGTATGTCTAATAGATGGACAGGACTTGGATAAGTTATGCTCGAAGATTCTCCGTTGCATATGTCGAGGGGGTTGAAAACTTCATGAACTTTATCAGAGCTGAGTACGGTGGTCCGAAATCAGATGTGCTCTTCCCGTGTAGCAGTTGTATGAATTCAGTTACAAGACCCCAGTCAACTGTGCAAAATCATCTACACTTGTATGGGATGTCAGTCACATATACTAGGTGGGTTCATCATGGTGAAGCTGTGAACGTCAATGTTATTGACTACGTGGAAGCAGCAGATCACCATCTTGATCTGCCTAATGCTCAGGTGGAAGAGGAGGAGGTGGTGGTGGTGGCGGAGCCAGTGAGTTTGACCAACATTGAAACAATGCTACGAAATGCTCGTGCATTCCGTGAACTTTCACCTGCAAAAGAAAAACGGTGGGCCCGCATGTTGGAACAATGCAACATGGCTGTCACCCCAGGAAATAAGCTGTCAGTATTCTCAGCTATGGTCACCTTTCTTCAGGTGAAGACATCTGAGCGGATGACCAACAAATCATTCGATGCGATGTTGGCTGCTTTCCGCAAAGCTTTCCCAGATGCGTCTGAGCTGCCACACACCTACAGTAAAATGAAGAATTTCCTTCGTGCAGTTGGAATTGGATATGATATGATCCATGTTTGTAAGAATAATTGTGTTCTGTTCCGGAAGGATTATGCCAACTTAAGTGAATGCCCGAAATGAAAATCATCAAGATGGAAAGATGGCGATGCTGTGCAGAGGATTCCTCATAATGTTCTGAGACATTTTCCAATTACACCAAGATTGCAGAGGTTGTTTCATGATGCTGAAACAAGAGAGGATGTACTATGGCATTCTAGGAACCAGGAGTACAGAGATCAGACTGTAATGAGCCATCCATCACATGGTAGTGAGTGGAAAAGCTTCAATCAGAAGCACGAAAAGTTTGCTGCTGACCCGAGAAACATTAGACTTGGCTTAGCTTCAGATGGAATTAACCCATTTGGCCACCAGAGCGCCACATATAGCATGTGGCCAGTGCTTGTTATCCCTTACAACATGCCTCCAAATGTCTGCACCAAAGAATCAAACTACATGGTGGCCTTGTTCATCCCAGGTCCAAAAAGTCCTGGAAAGGATCTTGATTTGTTCATGGAGCCTCTTGTGGAGGAACTTCAACAGCTATGGAGGGGTGTTCTCACTTGAGACCTATATAGCAGCCCACCAACTGATTTCTTTTTGCGTGCTATTATAATTTGGTGCATCCATGATTATCTGGCTTTGGGCACTACGTCAGGGCGAACGACACATGGTTACAATGCATGTGTTCGTTGTGACAGGAATCCGCTGTCATACGCAATACTTAGCAAGATCTGTTACATTGGACACCGCCGTTTCCTTGCCAAGGACAAGCCGCATCCTAGAAAATACTGAAGACATGTGTTCAATGCAAAGCATGAAAACCGTGATGCGCCAAAGAGGCTCACCGCTGATGAGTTGCAAGTGGAATTGGAGAAGGTCAAGCATATTACACCAGGAAACCATCCTGATAATGGTAGCGGGAAAAGGAAGCGTGGCAGGGCAGAAGAGAGATTATTGTTTACCCGCAGGTCCACTTTGTGGGACTTGGAGTATTGGAAAGATTTGGATCTGCGGCATAATCTTGATGTGATGCACATTGAGAAAAATATATGTGACAGCATTATTGACACACTTCTTAATATTGAAGGCAAGATGAAAGATACCTTAAAATCTAGGATTGATTTGACACACCTAGGTATCAGACAAGATTTGCAGGTGCAAGATGAAGGTAAACCACGGGATATGGCACCAGCTGTGTACGTCTTGGACAAGGTAAAAACAAAATAATTCTGCGAGGTCCTGTCACGTGTGAGATTCCCACATGGATTTGCTTCCAACCCTGAAAGGAGAGTTAGTGCAGATGGAAACAAGGTACAAGGGTTGAAAACTCATGACTGCCACGTCCTACTTCAAAGGGTTTTACCTGTTATCCTTAGAGGATTGGGCCGCCCTGACTTATACAGAGCAGTTGCAGAGTTGGGACAATTCTTCAGGGAACTCTGCAGTAGAAATTTCAGGATAGATGCTTTGGAGCGTCTTAGAGACAAGATACCAACTATCCTATGCGACATTGAGAAGATATATCCTCGAGCCTTCTTTGATGTGATGGTGCATTTGGCTGTTCATCTACCTAATGAGGCACTACTTAGAGGTCCAGTATAGTATGGCTGGATGTACCCTATTGAAAGGCGGCTAGGCACTTTCAAGGGCTATGTTAGGAACAAAGCTAGACCCGAGGGCTCCATTGCAGAGGCCTACATTGCTACAGAAGCGTTGACATTCTGCTCAAAATACATTGAAACAACTTATCAGCTTAGCAAAGAGGTGGATGAAGACAATCCCGGGCTCAATGTTTTCGATTATTCTGTTCGAGTTACAGGGAAGAGTCGACAAGAGGACAAACCGAAAGATTTGGAAAAAATGGTTTGGTATGTGTCGAATAACTGTCCTGAGATACTACCTTATATCAAGTAAGTGCTAAGTACTGCAGCTTATACATCGTAATCTACTAAACTTGCAGCACATTCTTATATATTTAGATGTTTGACGCGATCACTATGTTGTGCAGCATCTATAAAAAGGAGTTACTGCCGCAAAATCCAAGAAACATTGACAAACTGGTTATGGCAGGATTTGCGAAATGGTCAAGAGCCATGTAAGCTTTTGAATTGCACTGTCAGTTTTTTTAATATATTGAGTACATAAGATGATCAGCTTGTCTATTTTCTAACCATAGGTTAAGAAGATGCGGGAGGATGGGCAGGCAGTTGATGATGCCCTTTACTCACTAGCAATGGGTCCTGATACTCGGGTAAGACATTATGAATCTTGCGTTGTTGGAGATGTGCGCTACAACACCCTTGCACGAGACGAAGGCAGAAAGACACAAAACAGTGCCATCATGAGCACGGATACGTATGACAAAGAGACAATTGAAACGTATGCTAACATAACGACATTGTTCAGTTGCAGTATGTCTCCAGTTTTGAGGATCATCGGTGTGTGGTTCTGTTGTGCTGTCGTTGGTATAACCTGTTTTCCAGGATTGCAAAACCCAGAGCTGATGATTATTTCAAATCCATCAATGTCAAGGCGGCGTACCAGACCAACGAGCCTTTTATTTTGGCAAATCAAGCAACACAGATACTTTTCTTGGAAGACACATTTGCACGTAGCGATGACTGAGAGTATTGCAAAGGTTTGAGCAGAGGAATTCGTTTAATGAAGTTGCACAACAAGATGATGCTTACACTGCTCCTGATGTACAAGATAACACAGATGTTCCTAATATCTTCGAGAACCATCGGGTCAATGACGCCGGCGAAAAGATTGCCTGTCGTGCTGTGGACATACAAGAGTTGATCAAGAAGAAGCCAACATTCAAGGACATTGAGGACGAAGAAGAAGATGACACCGTGGGGAATTACGATTCAGACTGATACACATGGCGAAGATGTTGACGCTGCTGTTGCGGATGATGATTACATTGCTTTTATCGTATTTGCCTGTCAGAAGACTTTTTTTATCTACTATGTGAAATTGGGTTTGCTATGACAACTGAAACCTGATGAACATGTTGATTAGTATTTTCCTATGAGAACATCACTTGTTATGTATGCTGATTTGTGTTTGGTGATTGTATGACGACTAAAACATGATGACATTGTTGTTTAGTTGTACTCATATTTGGCTGTGAAACTTGAATTTGATGACATAGTTTATTGTTGGACTGCAATTTGCTCGACGTCTTCGAATGAGAACAAAGCTGACCCGACAGGGCCTCTGCTAATTTATTTATTTATTACCAAAAGGGCCTCTGCTATTTATTTATTTATGAGCAAAAGGGGATAACCCCTGATTTCCGTTAATAGAAATCATTAGATGTTCACAACACTACGCCCAGCCTGCTACACAGGTTTCATTCATTACTAGTTTCAGCAAAGTGCTCATGTCATAGCCGCTGAATACATCATGAGTGCTACATACATTGCAAATAAAGAGACAATCATCCTACAGAGCACATCGATTTTTCCCATTATCTTCACAAGCTCTTTCATCTCCTCATTGCTGTCAAGGCCGTTCAGCAGCTGTTGCTTGGCCATGATCAGAGGAACTGCATCTTTAACCTTCTGATCTGCATCTTCCTCTTCTCCCGGTCCTGCAGTTACTTGTCCAACACCCCAACCTGCTGGTATTGGGATTCCTCGGCTAACCAAATAATCAGCGTAGTTGCACTCCCCCACATCAGCAACTTCCCAGAAATACAAATCACAGGAATCTTCCCTTTTCTGCACGAATCAAATTGGAAGATCATCAACCAAACTATTAAAAAAATCAGCAACTGAAAGCAGCAGAACAACACTTAAACATATTATTACCCCATGATTCGGGCATTTGTAGAAGACTCGGCCAGGGTTGAGGATTGTGGTTGAGACGCGACGGATGACTCTGCGTGATTTGCAGCAGTGGCACCACACCAATGGCAGCGGGTTGCGATGAGCAACCGGCCGCGATGCGCGTGCCGTGGGGGTGGGGTGTGATGAGACCCACAGGCGATGGTACGGGTGGCGACTTAGCGCATATTTGGTTGTTGCCTACTGAAGAGCAGGTGGACGAGCAGCCAGCGGACATGGTTGCTGTGGCCAGAGCTTCTGATGCTAGGCAGAGTAGGTAGAGAAGAGGAGAAGCAAACGTTGGATATGTCAGTTTCATTACTTGCAGAGTAGCATAGCACCATATATAGTCATAGTCTAGGTTTGGATTCGAACCAGCTACAGGAGCACGTCTCTCTTTTTTCTAAAACTCAGCAATGTCTCTTTACTGGTACACTAGCTTATTCTGTACGCCTTCTCAAGTCTTTGATTCCTCCACCTGACATCTGGGACCCACCGGAAGGGCCTCTGTATTTCGCAAAAAAAAGTGCCCCCCACTGACAGGTTGGACCCACCAACTATCTTCGCACGCAACGAAGTGCCTCCTTATTACGCACAAAAAAATGAATACTCCCCCTGCCAGCTGGAACCCAGTATTGTGGGAGGCTGACTTGTGGGCCTACCAAGTTGACGGGGACGGAGGGCTTTGTCAACTTAGTCAATATGAATGATTCTAGCTCCAGTTACCATACGATGTTCATCCAACGGCCGTAGTGCTTCTTCAACCTCTGGTCTTCTTGCTCCAGCCGCCCAAACCAGCGCCGGTCATGCTGCGTGCTCCTGCCTCCCGTGGCCGGCTGTGATGCCGCGGAGGCCTCACCGCCCCCTACTACTCCCACCGCTGGCCAGGGCATCCCTCTACTCACCCACACCCCATGTTATTCTGCGGTGACGGCAGCCTCACACCGCAGCCGAACCAGTGAACCCTCATACTCCTCTCCGCATGGGCATCCACTGTCGCGTCTTCCCCGACTCCGCGTCGTCCCCTTCCTAGGCCTCGCCGTCATCCACCGCCTTGGTGCTCTCGGCGCGGCGTGGTCAATGTGGTCAACGACCGACTTCCATCGGAAGAGTACTATACGTGGAGAGGCTGACAGCTGGGTCCACGGCCACAACCCAGTTTTTTGTGATTTGCCAAGTAAGTCACTTTGTCAGGCCTGTTGGGCTGCAAATCTTTCAAGACGAGGAGAGCTTCATTCGGCTGGCCGAGAAAATGGCCTATCAGTAATGAGAAATGGGCTGTACATTTTTAAAACACATCAAATCGACAATTAGTTTCAAATTTCTTTTTTCATTTCGAGATTTTAAATTGCATTGATTTTTATGCATGGACAATTTCTTGGATTTTATATTGATATATATTTATTTTTAAAATCAGTTTGAATGTGACTCAAAATTTCAGGATTAAAAACAGTTCGGACCGCACCGAAATATGCAAAATTTCGTATAATTTTTTAACCGTGGCCACAATATGGGCTGTAATGCTAACAAAAAGAATATGGGCTCCAAAAAAACTTAAGAATTAGCAAATGGGCTGTAAATTATTAGAAATAATGGAAGATGGGCTATATGATGTTTTCCATAGATTTGAGGCTTTCCTAAAAAAAGGTTGACACAGAAGCAGTGACTGTTTGATGTCCATCCAACGGCCGTCGTGCTTCTTCAATCTCTGCTCTTCCTGCTCCAGCCGCTCAAACAAGCGCCGGCGGGGCTACCTGCTCTCTCCTCCCCGCGGCCGGCTGTGCTGCCGCGCAGGCCTCACCGCCACACCGTACTCCCATCGCTGGCCTGGCCATCCCTCTACTCACCCACACCTGCTGTTATTCTCCGGCGACGGCAGACGAACCAGTAAACCCTCATACAGTCGTACTCCCCTCCGCGTGGGAAACAACTGCCAAGTCTTCCCTGCCTTTGTGTCATTCCCTTCCTAGGCCTTGCTGTCGTCCACCGCCCTGGTGCTCTCAGCGCGGCCTGGTCAACGTGGTCAACGACCGACATGCATCTGAAGTGGACTGTACGTGGAGAGGCTGACAGCTGGGTCCACGGCCGCACGCAAGGAAATGCCTCCTTATTACGTGCAAAATAATGATTCCTCCACCTGACATCTGGGACCCACCGAAAGGGCCTCTGTATTTCGTGAAAAAAATGTTACCGCCGCTGACAGCTTGGACCCACCAGCTATATCTTCGCACGCAAGGAAGTGCCTCCTTATTACGCACAAAAAAATGAATACTCCCCCTGCTAGTTGGGACCTAGTATAGTGGCAGGCTGACTTGTGGGCCTACTAAGTTGACGGGGACGGAGGGCTTTGTCAACTTAGTCAATATGCACGATTCTAGCTCCAGTGACCGTACAATGTCCATCCAACGGCCGTAGTGCTTCTTCAACCTCTGGTCTTCTTGCTCCAGCCGCCCAAACCAGCGCCGATCGTGGCTCGTGCTCCTGCCTCCCGTGGCCGGCTGCGATGCGGCGGAGGCCTCACCACCCCCTACTACTCCCACCGCTGGCCAGGCCATCCCTCTACTCACTCACACCCGTGTTATTCTGCGGCGACGGCAGCCTCACACCGCAGCGAACCAGTGAACCCACATACTCCTCTACGCGTGGGCATCCACTGCCGCGTCTTCCCCAGCTCCGCGTCGCCCCCTTCCTAGGCCTTGCCGTCGTCCACCGCCCTGGTGCTCTCGGCGCGGCGTGGTCAACGTGGTCAAGGAACGACTTCCATCAGAAGAGTACTGTACGTGGAGAGGCTGACAGCTGGGTCCACGGCAGCCGCAAGGAAGTGCCTCCTTATTACGCGGAAAATAATTATTCCTCCACCTGACAGCAGGGACCCACCGGACGGGCCACCGTATTCGGCGGAAAAAAACGTTTCCCCCCTGACTGCTGGGACCCATCAGACGGGCCACCGTATTTCGTGAAAAAAAGTTCCCCCCGCTATCAGCTCGGACCCACCGGAAGTGCCTCCTTATTACACAAAAAAAAGAATACTCCCCCTGCTAGTTGGGACCCACCTTGGTGGGTGGCTGACTTGTGGGCCTACTAAGTTGACGGGGACGGAGTGCTTTATCAACTTAGTCAATATGAACGATTCTAGCTCCAGTGACCGTATGATGTCCATCCAACGGCCGTAGTGCTTCTTCAACCTTTGGTCTTCTTGCTCCAGCCGCCCAAAGCAGCACCGGTCATGCCGCATGCTCCTGCATCCCGTGGCCGGCTGTGCTGCCGCGGAGGCCTCACCGCCAGCTACTATTCCCACCGTTGGCCAGGCCCTGCGGCGACGGTAGCCTCACACCGCAGCCGAACCACTGAACCCTCGTACTCCTCTCTGCACGGGCTTCCACTGCCACGTCTTCCCCGGCTCCACATTGTCCCCTTCCTATGCCTCGCCGTCGTCCACCGCCCTGGTGCTCTCGGCGCGGCGTGGTCAACGTGGTCAAGGAACGGCTGTCATCGGACGTGGACTGTACGTGGAGAGGCTGACAGCTGGGTCCACGGCCGCAGCAAGGAATTGCCTCCTTATTACGCGCAAAATAATTATTCCTCCACCTGACAGCAGGGACCCACGAAACAGGCCACCGTATTTCATGAAAAAAACATTTCCCCTTGACTGCTGGGACCCACCAGCTACATCTTCGGACGCAAGGAAGTGCGTCCGGGCAAAAAAATGATTCGCCCCCCTGACTGCTGGGACCCACCAGCTACATCTTCGCACGCAAGGAAGTGCCTGACAGTCGGGACCCACCTGGTCGAAGCGTACGTAGCATTGTCATTCTGGTCGCGAACGTGTACGTACATACTGGTCGATGTAGAGGCGCGCACGTGTCGTAGTAGAGGCGCGCACGTAGCATGTACACGTACGTACATCGGCCAGTGTGCAAGAAAGAAAATACGGCCACGTACGTACATACGGGCAGGGTCTCGAACGCCTACTCGCGCATACGTACGGCCAGGGCTCGTGTACATGGCTGGGTCGGAACGGAGAAACTGCGTCATCGTCGTGTTCATGGGGAGCCAACCGGCTGGGTCGGAACGAAATGCGTTGTCGTGTTCATTGGGAGGGCTTGGACGGAACAGCCGATGGAAACGAGGCCTGGCGTAGTGCAGAACAGAGGAAACGGCCTTGTGTTCGACTGGCCATGTTCGAAACGGGATCCTGTTCATCGGGAGGGGTCTGGCGTACCGCAAAACGGAGGAAACGGACCTCCTATGGTCGAAATGGGGGTCCTGTTGATCGGGAGGGGTGTGGCGTACCGCAAAACGGAGGAAACGGACTTGTGTTGGAGCGCTACGGTCGAAACGGGGGTCCTGTTCATTGGGAGGGGTGTGGCGTACCGCAAAACGGGACTCCACGGGATTCTGTTCATCTCCACCATTGACCCCCTCCAGCCTCCACGGGCTACTGTTCATCCACCGTCGACCTCCTCCAGCCTCCACCTGCGACTGTTCATCCACGGGCTCCTGTTCATCCAGCCTCCACCGCGCGCTACTCCACCGGCTACTGTTCAACCAGCGCTCTCCACGGGCTCCTGTTCAACCACCCCTCCACGCGCTACTGTTCATCCAGCCCTCCATCGTCTACTGTTCATCCAGCCCTCCACGGGGTGGTCCTGTTCATCCTGCCCTCCACGGGGTCCTGTTCATCCAGCCCCAACCGGCTCGATCGATCGGGGTCCTGTTCATCCAGAGGCAACACCACGGGGTCCTGTTCATCCACCCCCCACCAGGAACTGTTCATCCAAACCCCCCCCAGCAACGCTCACTGTTCATCCAGAGGCAACACCATGGGGTCCTGTTCATCCACCCCCACCGGGAACTGTTCATCAAAACCCCCCCAGCAACGCTCACTGTTCATCCAGAGGCAGCATCGATCGGCTTCAGTTAGCAGCAGTAGCGAAGGAATCGCTCGATCGGGTTCAATTAACAGCCATCGATCAATCGCTCGGGTTCAGTAACGCGTAGCCTGCAGTGTAATCGCTCGGGTTCAGTTAGATCCCAACGCCTCGCTCGGGTTCAGTTAGAGCCCAACGCCTCGCACCCAAGCGCGTGCGTGTACGAGAGAAACACGAATCGCTCGGCCCCGACCACCCACCGTAACCGGGAACACCCCGATATTTTCCTCGCCCTCGCTTCTACCATGGTTTTTTCCGTCATGGACGGCCCAAAGAATGTCATGCAGCTGCGTCTCCGGTCCGCCCAGGACGAAAAGCCCATTTTCTGTCATGATTTTTTGTCATAGAAGTAGGAACCCACCACATCTATGATGATACCGGGTTTTGTCACAATTATCGTCATAGAAGTGTCATAAGTATGACAGAAAAAAATTCGTTCGGCCCAAAATGTCACGGATGTGTCTTTTTTTTGTAGCGTAGGTAGCCTGTGCCGAATGAATTTCCTGAGGTTATCATATGATAAGGCCAAGCACCAACGACCCCACGAGGTGACGTGAACGGGACCGGCCCGCCAGACAGAGCTCAGCCGTTGGATTTATCGACGCTGCAGGGACGGGCCCGAGCACAGACGCCGTGCCCAGCCTTCTTATACGAGGGATCCTGAAGAAAGACGATCGGCGCGCCGCTCCCATGGTGGGTGGCAATCAAGTAGGTGATAACCATAGATAGATTGTGCATGAAAAGCGAACGGATTAGGAAAACGCAAGAATGATACGTGCCACTAGGCTGGACCCGAGCGGCTTGGGGATGGTGTAGCCCGAGGGGCGCCCCCAGCAAAGTAAGACAAAGATGCAAAAGGACACATGCCGGAGGGACAGACCCACGCGGCCTGGGAATGATGCAGCCCGAGGGGCGCTCCCAGCTAAATAAACTTGCAAAATGTCACCTGATTCCGTCGATGAAGGGGTGTCAGGGCAACTGAAGATGCGTGGCGAAGGGGTTGCTCCTCACGAGCCACCGGGGCCCTGAGCCTCGGGAGGCTCTGGGGGTCTAGGCGGTTCCTTGAGGACCGTCTCTATCTCCGTCAGGACTACGTGACGCCTGGCCTCCTGAGCCGCCAGGACGTTCCGCAGGTTGCACTGGAAGGCGGCTGCCACGCTCGGCAGGCCGAATGGCATGCGAACATAGCTGTGAGGTGGGCCCTCGCAGCGTCCCACGCGCGAAGGCCAGAAGAGCTCCTGAGATGCGGCCCTGTTGAGCCCTGGGATGTCGACGCAGACGCGAAGCCCGCCATCCTCGCCTGGATGGGGTGCCGCGCCGGGTGAGCGGCGATCGCCGCGCATGGCTCTTGCATCCTGTAGTTCCTGAGTGGTCTTGGCAATGAACTCCTAAGCACCAGGCGCTCCTCGCCCAGTGTCCTCCTGAGGGAAGCGTGCCGCGAAGCACGCCTCCACGTGGTGCCCGAGCGCCTCCCTCGTGATGTTGGCAAGGTCTGCGGCCCTCCAGAAGAGAGCCCCCGAGCCCTGCCCGAGGAGGGCGCCGGGCGTGCCTTCCTATGCGAGGGAGGGAGGCGCCCCAGGCACGGGCGCCAATCCTGGCGTGGCTCCACTTGAGGCGTCGCTCCCCTGAGGCCCCGCGCGGAGTAGCTGCTTCTTCTTCTTGGGGACGACCTCAGGAGGGTACTGCGTTGCATTGTTGTCGGGGTCTTCAATTGATGCTGCTTGGAAGGCGCGCTCGAGGGAGCACACCGCATCTCTTTCTTCACAGGGGACTGTGATGATCCCGCCGCTCCCTGGCATCTTGAGGACGTTGTAGCCGTGGTGGGTCACTGCCATGAACTTGGCCAAGGCCGGATACCCGAGGATGGCGTTGTATGGAAGATGGATGTAGGCGACGTCGAAGTCGATGAGCTCGGTGCGTTAGTTGTCGCGCTGTCCGAAGGTGACAGGGAGGCAGACTTGCCCTATTGGGGTGGTGGAGCTGTCAGTCACCCCTGAGAAAGGCTTGGTAGGCTGAAGCTGATCGTATGGCACTTGAAGGCTGTCAAACATCTCGACGGACAGGACGTGAAGCCCTGCACCGCCATCGATGAGGGTCTTGGTGACTTGCACGTTGCTGATGACGGGTGAGCAAAGCATCGGGAGGGCGCCAGCGGTGGCCGCGCACTTGAGTTGGTCTGCTGAGCTGAAAGTGATGGCGCACTTGGACCACCTGAGCGGGCGCGTAGCCTCGAGCTTGGGAAGGGCTGCGTTCACCTAGCGAGCAAACTGCTTGAAGATGCGTTGAGAAGCTGGGGTCTGAGCTCCGCCCAAGATGCAGGCGATAGCGCGCGGCTCTTGGAAGCCCCCAGCCCCCTTGTCCTGGTGGTGGTCATCGTTCCTTCTTGGCGGTGGCGGCAGCGGAGGAAGGCCAGCATTGCCCTGGGGGCGGTCCTCACGAGGCTGATCCCTTCATGCGCCCTCACGAGGCTGGTCCTGCCAGCGATCTTCGCGAGGCCGGTCGTGCCACTCCTGACGAGGGCCGCGATCGTCCCAGCGTCCTCCGCCTCGTCCTCCTCCTCGGCCGTACCCCGGTCGTTGCGCTTGGGGTGTCGAACGAAGCGTCCATCTCGAATGGCCCTGAGTTCTTGACAGTCATTGGTGTTGTGGCTGTGTACGTTGTGGAAGGCGCAGAACGGTCGGCTGCTTTTGGACGACTCGGGGTGGTCCCGGCCGCGCTTCGTGTCTGGCTTTGCCGCGAGAACGGCTACTCCCTTGCGCTTCACGTCCTTGGCCTTGGCTTTCTTCTCCTCTGGGTCAGTAGCTGGGAGCTCGAGGAGGGAAAGGCGCCCCTCCTCAGCTCTTGCGCACTTGGTCGCCAAGTTGAACAGCTCCAAAGCCGTGCATAGCTCCTCGTGGATGGCGAGCTCCTCCTTCATCTTGACATCGCGGATGCCATCGGAAAATGCCGAAATGATGGCCTCGTCCGTGACCTTGGGGATCTTGAGGCGAACGTTGTTGAAGCGCTGGATGTACTTTTGCAGGGTCTCTCCTAGCTGCTGCCTGACGCAGCGCAAGTCACCCACAGCCGGAGGGCGGTCGCGAGTGCCCTGGAAGTTGGCGACGAAGTGGTCACGCATCTCATCCCAGGAGGAGATCGAGCCCGGGGTTAGGTTCAGGAGCCACGAGCGGGTGCCATCCTTGAGAGCCATGGGGAACCAGTTCACCATGACTTTCTCGTCGCCGTTGGCCGCCTCGATGCTCAGCTCATAGAGCTGCAGGAACTCCGCGGGGTCGGGGGTGCCATCGTAGCGAGGAGGAAGGTCTGGCTTGAACTTGTCCGGCCAGGCGATGCTACACAGCTCAGGAGTGAAGGCACGGCAGCCTGCTATGGCCACCGGGGCCCGTCGCGGAGGCGGAGCTTCATCTTGGTGTCGCCGTGCCGCCACGGCGAGCGGCGCATGGCCCTGTCGTGGCAAGAGATCCTGACGTGGCGGTGCTTGGAGCGGCGGAACGTTTTCTTGTGGTCGGGGAACTTCTTGGCAGCTTCCTTCTTCTCGTGCGGGCGCCCGACGTGGAGGGTCGTGTCGGGGAACCATGCACCTTGGCACCAGAATGCCGTCTTGGGGCAGAGGTGGTGGAGGCGCCCCGTGGGCCACGTTGCCCGCAGCTGGCGAAGGGCGAGGTAGCGAGAGGGATGGCGCAGGGGAGCCCCCCGCGGCGCTGACGAGCTCGGCGATGCGGTCCAGCCAATGCTCGTAGAGATCGTCGACAGGGCGGTAGCGCAGGAGCTCGCGTGTCATGAGCAGCGCGGCCAGCGCGTCCGTGGGAGCGCGACGAGCGTGAGACGACGAGCTGGCTGGGGTCAGCGACGGAGTGGCGGTGTGGCTGTCCCGCCGCACCGAGGGGTGCAGCGAGGATGCTTGCTGCTCGTTTCCTGCCGAGCCGGTAACAGCGTTGGCCGCAGGCGACGGGGAACGACGGGGAGGCCCGCCGATAGGAGCGGTCTGAGCGACGCAGGCGGCGAGGGCGGCCCGACGCTCAGCGCGGGCTCGACGAGCGTCCGCCATGGATGTGACGAAGCGATGGGACGCGGATCGATGGAAGGAAAGCTTCGGCGCACCCCTACCTGGCGCGCCAAATGTTGGATTTCGATTTCCGGCAAAACCCTTGAGGTTCGAACACTGGGGTGCGCACGAATATTTCCCCCTACCTAATCACGCCCTCAGCCTCACCGCAATCTCAAGGCCTAGCTCAACAAACCCGCAACACAAGAGACACGAGATTTATACTGGTTCGGGCCACCGTTATGGTGTAATACCCTACTCCAGTGTGGTGTGGTGGATTGCCTCTTTGGCTGAGGATGGACAGTGCAAGGGAAAGATGAAAGCGCAACTATCCCTGGGTGGTTTTGGTAATTCCTAACAACATATAGCTCATTGAGCTAATGCTATTTCAAGATAAATATTTTAGGAAAACTCAATGATTGGCATGGCATGAATTAAGAAAGTGGACCCCTCAAAATGCTAAGGACAAAAGGATTGGCTCAAGCTCAAAGCACAAGACTCTACATTTCATTTTTAGTGATCCAAGATCACATTGAGTCCATAGGAAAAGCCAATACTATTAAGAGGGGGTGAGGTGTTGCTTAATGAGGTTCTTGCTCAAAATGCTTAGTGATATGCTCCAAAAGCCCTCAATCACTTTCTCACATCCACATATGTCCCAAACCAAAAGTCAAACTCAGCCCCACCGATTTGATCTATCCAGCGCCACCGAGTTCACTTCATATAGCCACTGCCACAAACCCTAATCAATTCGGTCTCACCGATAGGATCTCGGTCTCACCGAGATGGGATTGAAATATCTCTGTTTCCCTTCGTAACGTTTTGGTCAAACCGAGATGAGCGATCGGTCCCACTGAGATTGCAATGCAAACTCTCTGTTTCCCTTTCGTAACGTTTTGATCAAACCGAGATGAGCGAATCGGCCCCACCGAGTTTGCCTGACCAACTCTTTGTTTGTCTATTACCAAAATCGGTCCCACCGAGTTTGAGTAATCGGTCTCACCGAGATTACGTTATGCCCTAACCCTCACGACATCGGTCCCACCGAGTTGACATGTCGGTCCCACCGAAAACCCTAACGGTCACATTATGAACCAAAACGGTCCGACCGACTTCTCTGAATCGGTCCCACCAAGTTTGGTAAATTGTGTGTAACGGTTAGACTTTGTGTGAAGGCTATATATACCCCTCCACCCACTCTTCATTCATGGAGAGAGCCATCAGAATATGCCTACACTTCCAACATACATTTTCTAAGAGAGAACCACCTACACTTGTGTTGAGGTCAAGATATTCCATTCCAACCACATAAATCTTGATCCCTAGCCTTTCCCAAGTTGCTTTCCACTCAAATCATCTTTCCACCAAATCCTATCCTATGAGAGAGAGTTGAGTGTTGAGGGGACTATCATTTGAAGCACAAGAGCAAGGAGTTCATCATCAACACACCATCTATTACCTCTTGGAGAGTGGTGTCTCCTAGATTGGTTAGGTGTCACTTGGGAGCCTCCGTCAAGATTGTGGAGTTGAACCAAGGAGTTTGTAAGGGCAAGGAGATCGCCTACTTTGTGAAGATCTACCCGAGTGAGGCAAGTCCTTCATGGGCGACGGCCATGGTGGGATAGACAAGGTTGCTTCTTCGTTGACCCTTCGTGGGTGGAGCCCTCCGTTGACTCGTGCAACCGTTACCCTTCGTGGGTTGAAGTCTCCATCAACGTGGATGTACGATAGCACCACCTATCGGAACCACGAATAAAAAATCTCCGTGTCAACATTACGTTTGCTCCCTCAAACTCCTCCCTTTACCTTCATGTGCAATTGTTTTATATTCCGCTGCTATACTCTTAGAATTGCATGTGTAGGTTGATTGCTTGACTTGTGCTAAGTTGCTAAAATCTACCAAGAATTAAAATTGGGAAAAGGCTAGATTTTTATTTGGTCATGTAGTCTAATCACCCCCCCCTCTAGACATACTTTCGACCTTAAAGTGGTATCAGAGCTTTGGTCTCCATTTGCTTTGATTTCCATAGCTTTTGGTGGTCATAGCCTTGGTTTCACAACCTAGGAGAGTATGGCGTCTAGCAAGGGAAATTACCACCGTAGAGGTCCTTACTTTGATGGTACTAATTTTGCTAGTTGGAAGCATAAGATGAAAATGCATATTCTTGGACATAACCCCGCTGTTTGGGCTATTGTGTGTATTGGCTTGCAAGGTGAATTCTTTGATGGGAGAAAACCGAACCGTGAAGCTACCGCGGAAGAGTTGAAGATGCTGCAATACAATGCTCAAGCTTGTGATATTCTCTTCAACGGATTGTGCCCCGAAGAATTCAACAAAATCAGCCGTATTGAGAATGCACAGGAAATTTGGGATACTTTGATTGATATGCACGAAGGTACCAACTCCGTCAAGGAATCCAAATTGGATGTGCTTCAAAGTCAACTTGACAAGTTCAAAATGAAGGATGGTGAAGGTGTCGCTGAAATGTACTCTAGGCTTGCTCTCATCACAAATGAGATTGCCGGCTTAGGAAGTGAAGAGATGACCGATAGATTCATCATCAAGAAAATCCTAAGAGCCTTGGATGGAAAATATGATACCGTGTGCACATTGATCCAAATGATGCCCAACTACAAAGATCTCAAGCCAACGGAAGTCATTGGAAGAATTTTTTCTCATGAGATGTCACTCAAGGATAAGGAAGAGCTCCACAACAAGTCAAGTGGTGCTTACAAAGCCTCATGTGAAGCTCCCACATCATCAAGTGAGAAACAAACCTTCAATGAAGAATTGAGCCTAATGGTGAAAAATTTCAATAAGTTCTACAAGAGTAGAAGCAAGGAAAGAAGTTCCAAGTCAAGGTCCTACAATGACAAAAGATCTTCTAGTCGTGAGCGTAATTGCTACAATTGTGGAAGACCCGGACACTATTCCAATGAGTGTACGGCTCCCTAAAAGAGAAGATTCTCCCAAGAGAAGAAATAGGAGAGAAGAATCACCACCAAGAGAGAGGAGGAGTAAAGATGATCGTTATGAACGAAGACCCTCTCGGAGAAACAAGGATTCGGAGAGGAAGGACAAGTCATCCAGGAGCTACACAAAGAGAAGACATCAAGATCATGTTGGTGAATGGGTATGCGGCTCCGACTCCGACCATCACTCTGAAAGAAGTTATCACTCCGACTCCGAATATACTCAAGATGAAGGTGTTGCCGGTCTAGCACTTGTGTCAACCAACTCCTACGACATATTTGACTCACCAAATGAAGGAATTGGGAGATGCTTCATGGCCAAAGGTCCAAAGGTAACACATCCCGAGTATGTTGATTTCAATAGTGATGAAGATGATTTGCTAGGATATGATGATTTACTTGTTGACAACTCTAGTTATAAAAAACCTTGATGAACTTGCTAATGATCATGCTAATCAAGATAAAACGAATGATGATGATAAGAAGAAGATTGAGCGTCTAACTAAAGAACTAAACACTCTTAAGTTAGCTCATGAAACTACCTTGGAAGATCATCGAGAACTTTTAAAGACTCATGAGAAGCTACGCTTTGAAAAGCTCAACCTTGAGCAAGAGCATGAGTTCTTAAAAGCAATCAATGATGATCTTCGCAAGAAAAGTTCTTCTTACACTGCCAAGCGTTTACTCTTGTCTACTTACATGCCACAAGTTAAATCTAGCAATAATAACAAGAAAGATTCTTCCTCTAGTAGTAACAACAATCATGCTAATTCCAATGGTGTTGCTTCTAGTAGTTCTCTTGATTCCACTAATGATTCTCTTAGCCAAGTTACACTTGAGCAAGAAAATAGCTTATTGAAGGGAATTATAGAGAAAGGTTTTTACAAGAGTCTTGCCGGAAGTAAGCAATTTGAGGAAATTGTACGCAAGCAAGGAAGACACCGGAAGAATCAAGGTGTTGGTTTTGAAAGAAAGTTCAATGCCAATGGAGTTGAGTGGGAAGAAGATCAATACCCCAAGAGGAAGTTTGTTCCTCAACAAGAGAAGTATGATCCTACTTCTTTCCAAGGAACACAAGCTCAAGATGATCTTCCACCACAAGACCACAAGCAAAAAGGCAAGGACAAGCTTCAAGAGGAGATTGATGCATTTGAAGAAGCTCCTAAGGCCTTGGTCAAGTGGGTTCCCAAGACTACATCAAGTTCTACTTCATCAAGTACGACTACAACTCCAAGGATTCCCATCAAGATGGTGTGGATCTCAAAGAAGAAGAACTAGAGAGTTCTTGAGGGTGACTCTGCCAACATACTTCACTCTTATCATTTTGGCAATGACAAGTGCAAACAACTTCCATGTCTTGCACTAGTTCAAGGAGTCACAACCCCTCTTGTTGGTAAGACAAGGGACAAGGTAACCTAATGCATTCATGGACATCATCTTGTGTGAACATCACTCTATGTCTATGGATATCCTTGCTTGTTCCTTGTGGGACTAACCCGTGTAGGTATTGAAAGTGCAACTCACTCCAAAGGGTTGCTCCGAATGATCTACATCAACATTGAGCACCAACATCTTCAACACCTACATGAAGTCATCATCAACAAAACCCAAGGTTAGTTCATCCCTCTTAGGGGGGATATCACATCTAGGGGGAGCATTACTCTAATCAACTGAGCTAAAGCAACTCTAATGGTGTGAGCACAACAATGCTTTATGTAAAAGTGTTAACCCCACTTGTGCCTAAACGATTAGTATGACCTATGATCAAATGTTCTCATTTGACTCCTAAGTCAATATACTCATATATAGATGATCTAGTCATCGCCAAATTGCTTGATAGATGCTAGAGTGTTTGTGCATGCTTTGTCACATATTTCATTTGTCATTTTATTGTGTGAGCATGTTGGGTGCATATTTTACTCATTCGAGGACATCCATTTGTTGCTTTGATTGTTTGGCTTTTTCTCCTTTGCCAAATGGATGTACAAGAATGCCTAAGAACTCCCTCTAGCTATCTATGCTTTCCTCGTCTCAAACTCTATTCATGCTACATCACAAAGTTTGATCAAGTCAGATTCGAACCACTCTGTGTGAGGAGCACTCGGAGTCCCCGATTCGTCATAGACTTAAACTTCCAAAACCTCTTTGTGCATTTCGGTCTGACCGATTCACCCTTTTCGGTCATACCGAGATCACTAAGTTGATCTAGGTTTTCAATCTCGGTGCAACCGATTAGAACTTTTCGGTCACACCGAGCTGTAGTAACTGCTCACAGTTTTGCATCTCGGTGCCACCGAGTTGTTCCACCCGGTCACACCGACAGGGTCAGGTTATATATACTGACGGGTCAAATTTTGGAAAATTTTCCAAAAACCATTCACCCGCGCGTGACCTGCTCTGCCTCCTCGGGTCTCCGGATCGTCCTCTTGCCGCCAGCGACCTCCAGCCGCTGGTCTCTGCCGCCGTCAACGGCAATCTGCCCCACCGTTGCCGCCGTAGCAAGTTCACCGCCGAATTAGGGTATGAACTTGATCTTTGTGCTATTCCTTAACTCCGATTCTTAGCACATTGCTTTGCCATGATTCTTGCCACGTATGAAATCATCCTGTCCAGCGAAAACTTCCTTAGGTCTAGATTGATTCAAAATTTTAGGGTTAGCTCTCCGTAGAACTCATCTCGGACCGACCGAACTGTAGAAATCGGTCTCACCGATTCGGCTTAGGCCATTGCACATGCGCTTTTCGCTCTGACCGAAACGTGCAAATCGGTGTGACCGAGTTCAAGATTCTGTGAAACCCTAGCAATCTCGGTGCCACCAAACTGTGACTCGGCCCAACCGAGTTCACTAGTTTAGGTTCCAAGTGTTGCTTCGGTATCACCGAGTTTGTCAATTCGGTAGCTCCGAGATCACTTCTGTAGAGAACTAAAACTAAGCTTTTTGACTCAATTGTTTTGCAAAACCTCTGTACTTTGTGATGCTCATCTACTCTACCTCATCTACAACCTATTCACAGGGTATACTGACAGTTTTCCTGAAGATGTCTGATCAAAGTGATAGTCAGAACAAGTCTGAAGAGCAGGTTCAAATGAGTGAGGGCACTAGTCCCTCAAGCAGCTATGATGATGGCAGCAGGAGCACTCCAAGCAACTTGCCAAAGGCAGCAACCAGATCCAGAAAGAAGAGAACCTCAGATTCCGAGGATGAGGATTATGTGGCTGTTGAGGATGAGGCCACTTCAAGGAAAAAGGTGCTGAAAAAGGAATATGGCACAGCTGTTGCAAGTAAGCCAGGACTGAAAACAAAGGCTCCAGCAAGAAGAGTGCCAATGTCAAAGCCAAGGAAAGTTGCCACACGTGAAACTATGAAGTTCACCATTGAATCTGAAGAAGAGGCAGCTAGTGAGGACAAGAAGAAGAAGAGGTCAAGAACCACTACTGCCAGAGTTCTTGGCAAGCCCTCAATGAAGAGAGGTTCTGAAGGAGAAGAGGAAGAGGAAGAGGATGCTGCACCAACACCCAAAGCTCAGAAGCTTATGGGTGATGCAATCAGATTAGGGGCTGCTCCATCTAAGCCCAAGTCTGCTCCCAAATCTCAAACTCAGAAGCCCCCAAAACCCAAGAGGAACACCAGGAGTATTCCAGCTGGGGAGAAGAACAAGGCCCCAGTGCCTGAAGTTGAAGAAGAAGATGATGATTCTCTTGTTTTGAGAAAGTTGAAGCCAAAGATCCCTGACCATAATGATGCACATCCTGTTGCAGAAGATATGAGGATCAGGAAGGATGCAGGACTGAGACTGTGGAGACAGTCTGATCCATATGCTGTCAGGAGGAGAACTGTTGTTGATTATAGGTTCCATACAAAGGAACAGCAAGATTTCTATGAGACTATCCTGCTTGACAAGAATCCCATTGTCTATGACATGAGATGGGTTGATTGGGAATACATCAAAGAAAATGAATATCACTATCCAGGAGTCTATGATAGCTTCAAGGCTTGTGGAGTTGATGCATTTGTGGCTCAGAAGCTCACAAAATGGAATGATGAGCTGATCATGCAGTTTTACTCCATTGCCCATTTCTATCTAGATGGGAGGATAGTATGGATGTCTGAGGGTACTAGGTACCAGTCCACAGTTGAAGAATGGGCCAAGCTGATCAATGCCCCTGAAGAACATGAAGATGACTTGGATGTGTATGCCACCAAGAAGAAAGACCACAACACTATGGGCAACATGTACAAGGAAATCCCAGATAAAGCCCTGGAGACTCACAAGTTTGGATCAGTACATTACCTGTTGTCTGGTCTGCCTACCATCAACTGGATCCTTAGGCACACATTGCTACCCAAGTCAGGAGATCACAAGATGATCAGAGGACATGCTATCAATTTGCTACATTTGTTTGATGTGCCTCAGAAGTTCAAAGTGATGAGTTTGATTGTAGAAACAATCAAGAGGACAGATGTGATGTCTACTACGCAACCTTCTTCTTGTAGACGTTGTTGGGCCTCCAAGTGCAGAGGTTTGTAGGACAGTAGCAAATTTCCCTCAAGTGGATGACCTAAGGTTTATCAATCCGTGGGAGGTGTAGGATGAAGATGGTCTATCTCAAACAACCCTGCAACCAAATAACAAAGAGTCTCTTGTGTCCCCAACACACCCAATACAATGGTAAATTGTATAGGTGCACTAGTTCGGCGAAGAGATGGTGATACAAGTGCAATATGGATGATAGATATAGGTTTTTGTAATTTGAAAATATAAAAACAGCAAGGTAACTAATGATAAAAGTGAGCACAAACGGTATTGCAATGCTAGGAAACAAGGCCTAGGGTTCATACTTTCACTAATGCAAGTTCTCTCAACAATAATAACATAATTGGATCATATAACTATCCCTCAACATGCAACAAAGAGTCACTCCAAAGTCACTAATAGCGGAGAACAAATGAAGAGATTATGGTAGGGTACGAAACCACCTCAAAGTTATTCTTTTCGATCAATCCATTGGGCTATTCCTATAAGTGTCACAAACAGCCCTAGAGTTCGTAGTAAAATAACACCTTAAGACACACATCAACCAAAACCCTAATGTCACCTAGATACTCCAATGTCACCTCAAGTATCAGTGGGTATGATTATACGATATGCATCACACAATCTCAGATTCATCTATTCAACCAACACATAGAACCTCAAAGAGTGCCCCAAAGTTTCTACCGGAGAGTCAAGACGAAAACGTGTGCCAGCCCCTATGCATAGGTTCATGGGCGGAACCCGCAAGTTGATCACCAAAACATACATCAAGTGAATCAATAGAATAACCCATTGTCACCACGGTTATCCCACGCAAGACATACATCAAGTGTTCTCAAATCATTAAAGACTCAATCCGATAAGATAACTTCAAAGGGAAAACTCAATCCATTACAAGATAGTAGAGGGGGAGAAACATCATAAGATCCAACTATAATAGCAAAGCTCCCGATACATCAAGATCGTATCACCTCAAGAACACGAGAGAGAGAGAGAGAGAGAGAGATCAAACACATAGCTACTGGTACATACCCTCAGCCCCGAGGGTGAACTACTCCCTCCTCGTCATGGAGAGCGCCGGGATGATGAAGATGGCCACCGGTGAGGGATCCCCCCCTCTGACAGGGTGCCGGAACAGGGTCCCGATTGGTTTTTGGTGGCTACAGATGCTTGCGGCGGCGGAACTCCTGATCTATTCTGTTCCCCGAAGGTTTTAGGGTATATTGGTATATATAGGAGGAAGAAATACGTCAGGGGAGCCACGAGGGGCCCACAAGGGTGGAGGGCGCGCCCAGGGGGGTGGGCGCGCCCCCCTGCCTCGTGCCTTCCTCGTTGATCCCCTGACGTGCACTCCAAGTCTCCCAGATTGCTTTCTTTCAAAAATAACTTTTCCGAAGGTTTCATTCCGTTTGGACTCCGTTTGATATTCCTTTTCTACGAAACACTGAAACAAGGGAAAAACAGAAACTGGCACTGGGCTCTGGGTCAATAGGTTAGTCCCAAAAGTAATGTAAAAGTGCATAGTAACGCCCATAAAACATCCAAGATGGATAATAAAATAACATGGAACACTCAAAAATTATTGATACGTTGGAGACGTATCAGCATCCCCAAGCTTAATTCCTACTCGTCCTCGAGTAGGTAAATGATAAAAACAGAATTTTTGATGTGGAATGCTACTTGGCATAATTTCAATGTAATTCTTCTTAATTGTGATATGAATATTCAGATCTGAAAGATTCAAGATAAAAGTTCATATTGACATAAAAATAATAATACTTCAAGCGTACTAAGCAATTATGTCCTCTCAAAATAACATGGCCAAAGAAAGTTCATCCCTACAAAGTCATATAGTTTAGTCATGCTCCATTTTCGTCACACAAGGATGCTCTCATCATGCACAACCCCGATGACAAGCCAAGCAATTGTTTCATACTTTAGCAATCTCAAACTTTTTCAACCTCCACGCAATACATGAGCGTGAGCCATGGATATATCACTATGGGTGGAATAGAATATGATGATGGGGGTTATGTGGAGAAGACAAAAAGGGAGAAAGTCTCACATCAACGAGGCTAATCAATGAGTTATGGAGATGCCCATAGATTGATGTTAATGCAAGGAGTAGGGATTGCCATGCAACGGATGCACTAGAGCTATAAATATATGGAAGCTCAACAAAAGAAACTAAGTGGGTGTGCATCCAACTTGCTTGCTCACGAAGACCTAGGGCACTTGAGGAGGCCCATTGTTGGAATATACAAGCCAAGTTCTATAATGAAAAATTCCCACTAGTATATGAAAGTGACAAAACAAGAGACTCTCTATTATGAAGATCATGGTGCTACTTTGAAGCACAAGTGTGGTAAAAGGATAGTAACATTGTCCCTTCTCTCTTTTTCTCTCATTTTTTTGGCCTTCTCTTTTTTTGGCCTTTCTCTCTCTTTTTTTTTATTCCTCACTTGGGACAATGCTCTAGAAAATGATGATCATCACACTTCTATTTATTTACAACTCAATGATTACAACTCGATACTAGAACAAAGTATGACTCTATATGAATGCCTCCGGCGGTGTACCGGGATATGCAATGAACCAAGAGTGACATGTATGAAAGAATTATGAACGGTGGCTTTGCCACAAATACTATGTCAACTACATGATCATGCAAAGCAATATGACAATGATGAACGTGTCATGATAAACGGAACGGTGGAAAGTTGCATGGCAATATATCTCGGAATGGCTATGGAAATGCCATAATAGGTAGGTATGGTGGCTGTTTTGAGGAAGATATAAGGAGGTTTATGTGTGAAAGAGCGTATCATATCACGGGGTTTGGATGCACCGGCGAAGTTTGCACCAACTCTCGATGTGAGAAAGGGCAATGCACGGTACCGAAGAGGCTAGCAATGGTGGAAAGGTGAGAGTGCGTATAATCCATGGACTCAACATTAGTCATAAAGAACTCACATAATTATTGCAAAAATCTACAAGTCATCAAAAACCAAGCACTACGCACATGCTCCTAGGGGGATAGATTGGTAGGAAAAGACCATCGCTCGTCCCCGACCGCCACTCATAAGGAGGACAATCAAAGAACACCTCATGTTTCAAATTTGTTACATAACATTTACCATACGTGCATGCTAGACTTGCAAACTTCAACACAAGTATTTCTCAAATTCACAACTACTCAACTAGCACAACTGTCTCAAAACAATCATCAAGCATCAAACTTCTCTTAGTATTCAACGCACTCATAAGAAAGTTTTTACTAATCTTGAATACCTAGCATATTAGGATTAAGCAAATTACCATGATGTTTAAGACTCTCAAAATAATCTAAGTGAAGCATGAGAGATCAATAGTTTCTATAAAACAAATCCACCACCGTGCTCTAAAAGATATAAGTGAAGTACTAGAGAAAAAACTATATAACTCAAAAGATATAAGTGAAGCACATAGAGTATTCTAATAATTTCCGAATCCTGTGTGTCTCTCTCAAAAGGTGTGTACAGAAAGATGATTGTGGTAAACTAAAAGGCAAAGACTCAAATCATACAAGACGCTCCAAGCAAAACACATAGCATGTGGTAAATACAAATATAGCTCCAAGTAAAGTTACCGATGGAAGTAGACGAAAGAGGGGATGCCTTCCGGGCCATCCCCAAGCTTTGGCTTTTAGGTGTCCTTAGATTATCTTGGGGGTTCCATGGGCATCCCCAAGCTTAGGCTCTTGCCACTCCTTGTTCCATAATCCATCAAATCTTTCACCCAAAACTTGAAAACTTCACAACACAAAACTCAGCAGAAAATCTCGTGAGCTCCGTTAGCGAAAGAAAACAAAAGACCACTTCAAGGTACTATAATGAACTCATTCTTTATTTATATTGGTGTTAAACCTACTGTATTCCAACTTCTCTATGGTTTATAAACTATTTTACTAGCCATAGATTCATCAAAATAAGCAAACAACACACGAAAAACAGAATCTGTCAAAAACAGAACAGTCTGTAGTAATCTGTAACTAACGCAAACTTCTGAACTCCAAAAAATCAGCCAAAATAGGAAGACCTAGACAATTTGTTTATTGATCAGCAGCAATTGGAATCAATATTTTATCACGTTCTGGTGATTTTTAATAATTATTTTCGTGAACAGAAAGTTTCTGGAATTTTCTGCAAGATCAAATAACTATCATCCAAGAAGATCCTATAAGTTTAACTTGGCACAAACACTAATTAAAACATAAAACCACATCTAACCAGAGGCTAGATGAATTATTTATTACTAAACAGAACCAAAAATCAAGAAACTAAAATAAAATTGGGTTGCCCCCCAACAAGCGCTATCGTTTAACGCCCCTAGCTAGGCATGATGATTTCAATGATGCTCGCATAAAAGATAAGAATTGAAACATAAAGACAGCATCATGAATAATATGAATAGAAAATTTAAGTCTAACCCACTTCCTATGCATAGGTATTTTGTGAGCAAACAACTTGTGGTAACAATAATCAACTAGCATAGGAAGGCAAAACAAGCATAACTTTAAAACTTTAAGCACATAGAGAGGAAACTTGATATTATTGCAATTCCTACAAGCATATATTCCTCCCTCATAATAATTTTCGGTAGCATCATGAATGAATTCAAAAATATAACCAACACATAAAGCATTCTTTTCATGATCTACAAGCATAGAGATTTTATGACTCTCCACAAAAGCAAATTTGTTCTCATGAATAGTAGTGGGAGCAAACTCAACAAAATAACTATCATGTGAACCATAATCCAATTGAAAATTAAAATCATGATGACAAGTTTCATGGTTATGTTTATTCTTTATAGCATACGTGTCATCACAATAATCATCATAAATAGGAGGCATGATTTCATCATAATAAATTTGCTCATCAAAACTTGGGGGACAAAACATATCATCTTCATCAAACATAGCATCCCCAAGCTTGTGGCTTTGCATATCATTAGCATCATGGATATTCATAGAATTCATACTAACAACATTGCAGTCATGCTCATCATTCAAATATTTAGTGCCAAACATTTTATAGATTTCTTCTCCTAGCACTTGAGCACAATTTTCCTTTCCATCATACTCACGAAAGATATTAAAAAGATGAAGCGTATGAGACAAACTCAATTCCATTTTTTAGTTTTATTTTATATACTAAACTAGTGCTTAAAACAAGAAACAAAAAGATTCGATTGCAAGATCTAAAGATATACCTTCAAGCACTCACCTCCCCGGCAACGGCGCCAGAAACTGCTTGATGTCTACTACGCAACCTTCTTCTTGTAGACGTTGTTGGGCCTCCAAGTGCAGAGGTTTGTAGGACAGTAGCAAATTTCCCTCAAGTGGATGACCTAAGGTTTATCAATCCGTGGGAGGTGTAGGATGAAGATGGTCTCTCTCAAACAACCCTACAACCAAATAACAAAGAGTCTCTTGTGTCCCCAATACACCCAATACAATGGTAAATTGTATAGGTGCACTAGTTCGGCGAAGAGATGGTGATACAAGTGCAATATGGATGATAGATATAGGTTTTTGTAATCTGGAAATATAAAAACAGCAAGGTAACTAATGATAAAAGTGAGCACAAACGGTATTGCAATGCTAGGAAACAAGGCCTAGGGTTCATACTTTCACTAGTGCAAGTTCTCTCAACAATAATAACATAATTGGATCATATAACTATCCCTCAACATGCAACAAAGAGTCACTACAAAGTCACTAATAGTGGAGAACAAACGAAGAGATTATGGTTGGGTACGAAACCACCTCAAAGTTATTCTTTCCGATCAATCCATTGGGCTATTCCTATAAGTGTCACAAACAGCCCTATAGTTCGTAGTAAAATAACACCTTAAGACACACATCAACCAAAACCCTAAGGTCACCTAGATACTCTAATGTCACCTCAAGTATCCGTGGGTATGATTATACGATATGCATCACACAATCTCAGATTCATCTATTCAACCAACACATAGAACCTCAAAGAGTGCCCCAAAGTTTCTACCGGAGAGTCAAGATGAAAACATGTGCCACCCCTATGCATAGGTTCATGGGCGGAACCCACAAGTTGATCACCAAAACATACATCAAGTAAATCAATAGAATAACCCATTGTCACCACGGTTATCCCACGCAAGACATACATCAAGTGTTCTCAAATCATTAAAGACTCAATCCGATAAGATAACTTCAAAGGGAAAACTCAATCCATTACAAGAGAGTAGAGGGGGAGAAACATCATAAGATCCAACTATAATAGCAAAGCTCGCGATACATCAAGATCGTATCACCTCAAGAACACGAGAGAGAGAGAGAGATCAAACACATAGCTACTGGTACATACCCTCAGCCCCGAGGGTGAACTACTCCCTCCTCGTCATGGAGAGCGCCGGGATGATGAAGATGGCCACCGGTGAGGGATCCCCCCTCCAGCAGGGTGCCGGAACAGGGTCCCGATTGGTTTTTGGTGGCTACAGAGGCTTGCGGCGGCGGAACTCCCGATCTATTCTGTTCCCCGAAGGTTTTAGGGTATATTGGTATATATAGGAGGAAGAAATACGTCAGGGGAGACACGAGGGGCCCACGAGGGTGGAGGGCGCGCCCAGGGGGGTGGGCGCGCCCCCTGCCTCGTGCCTTCCTCGTTGATCCCCTGACGTGCACTCCAAGTCTCCCAGATTGCTTTCTTTCCAAAAATAACTTTTCCGAAGGTTTCATTCCGTTTGGACTCCGTTTCATATTCTTTTCTGCGAAACACTAAAACAAGGGAAAAAACAGAAACTGGCATTGGGCTCTGGGTCAATAGGTTAGTCCCAAAAGTAATGTAAAAGTGCATAGTAAAGCCCATAAAAACATCCAGGATGGATAATAAAATAGCATGGAACAATCAAAAATTATAGATACGTTGGAGACATATCAAGCTGCTGATCAGAAGAGAAGCTGTGGGTATGCTCCACACATTCAGGAGCTCATCAACTCCAAGATGGGCACAGGTACATATCTGCTGGACAAGGAACACCTTCCTCTGCATCCTGAATTTGAAGATAACACTGTTGTGATGAATGAGGAAGACCCCACATCTGTGTAAGCACATGAGAAGAGAGAGAAGACAAGGGCAGAGAAAGCTGCAAGGATGGCAACTGTTGAAGAGGCATATCAAGTGTTCTTGAAGACCAAGCAAGATCAGCTTGGATATCTGATCCAATCCACTTTGAGGATTGAGAAGGGCTTGGCCACCCTGACTCAAAACCAGGAGAGCTTGGAGAGGATCGTTGAGCAAAAATTCTATGATCTTGGTGTCAAAGTAACTGAGATTCAGTCAGCAGTTGAGCAACTTCAGGAGGAAGTGGAGGAGAAGAAGGGCAAGTCAACTACAGATGCTTTTGCTACAGTGCCCCGAAGCCAGAGGTCTGTTGTAGTGCTAGTCACAAATACTAGAGCTACAACATCAGCACCAGCAGCCACAGCTCCAGTGCCACCTCCAGCAGCCACTCCACCAGCTCCAGCTACATCAACAGAAGCTTTCGTCCTTGGAGTCATCTCTACACCACCTCATGAAGGCCAAGCTTGAGAGACGTTTAGCACTATGCATTTTTGAACTTTTTGGTAACTTGTTGCCAAAGGGGGAGAAAAATGTATAGATCATAGGCTTCGAGAGAGAGTGTTGCTTTTTATCTTTCTTGCTATTTTGGTTGAACTTCTTTATTGTGTGCTTGTGTGAGATACTTTTTGTCCTTGTGAGATACTTGTTTGATCATGTGTTTGATCATATGCCACCCTTAATGCTTGTTGGATGATATTATTTCTTATATCCTTATATGATCATTCACTTGCTTGGTGATGAGTGCATGCTTTCAATTTCTATCATTTTGAGCGCTCCACCAAGATGTATGTGACATGAAAGAGTAACCCATGATCCTAACCGATTGTGCATTTGCATTCAAAAGAAAATTTTAAATAATGCACAAATTTAGGGGGAGCTCTTGCTTATCACATACTTCTCAAAGCGATGATATTTTTCAATCTTATGATCATTTGTCGAAGCTTTGATCTATATGTTGTCATCAATTACCAAAAAGGGGGAGATTGAAAATGCAACTATCCCTGGGTGGTTTTGGTAATTCCTAACAACATATAGCTCATTGAGCTAATGCCATTTCAAGATAAATATTTCAGGAAAACTCAATGATTGGCATGGCATGAATTAAGAAAGTGGACCCCTCAAAATGCTAAGGACAAAAGGATTGGCTCAAGCTCAAAGCACAAGACTCTACATTTCATTTTTAGTGATCCAAGATCACATTGAGTCCATAGGAAAAGCCAATACTATTAAGAGGGGGTGAGGTGTTGCTTAATGAGGTTCTTGCTCAAAATGCTTAGTGATATGCTCCAAAAGCCCTCAATCACTTTCTCACATCCACATATGTCCCAAACCAAAAGTCAAACTCGGCCCCACCGATTTGATCTATCCGGCGCCACCGAGTTCACTTGACATAGCCACTGCCACAAACCCTAAACAATTCGGTCTCACCGATAGGGATCTCGGTCTCACCGAGATGGGATTGTAATCTCTCTGTTTCCCTTCATAACGTTTCGGTCAAACCGAGATGAGCGATCGGTCCCACCGAGATTGCAATGCGAACTCTCTGTTTCCCTTTTGTAACGTTTCGGTCCAACCGAGATGAGCGAATCTCACTCTGTGCATTTGAAAACCGAACCGAAAAACCATACCGAAAATAAACCTAACCGAACCGATTTTAAGGTTTTTATGGTTTCGGTATGGTATGAACTTTTCATACCGATTTGAACTTTGGTTTTTATGGTATATACCGAAAAACCGAACGGTTAACCGAATAAACCGAAGTGAAAAATAAATTTATATTTGTTGAGATGAACAACCATACAAGTTATCCTTTTTCTTGTACATGAGTCAAATTCACTACTAAGCACGTAAATTTTTCTCGTAACATAGTCATTTTTCTCTTTTTAAAATGCTAAGCATGTCCATAACCATCAACAGATGAATCAATGCATGCATATATACTTATATATATAGTCATATACTATTTGTGTAAAATAGTATGTGTTTTGAGTCATAAATTTGCAAATTGTTATTACGTCATTTTCAAATTCGCGTCAACTTTGGTTTTTATGGTATATACCAAAACCATACCGAAATAATTTGGTATATACCGAAACCGAACCATATTTTAATTTCATACCGTATTTACCGAAGTATTAATACCGTACAAACCGAAAAACCGTATAAACCAAACCATGTAAACCGAATAAACCGAACGCACAGGGTGAAGCGAATCGGTCCCACCGAGTTTGCCTGACCAACTCTCTGTTTGTCTATTACCAAAATCGGTCCCATCGAGTTTGAGTAATCGGTCTCACCGAGATTACGTTATGCCCTAACCCTAACGACATCGGTCCCACGAGGTGACATGTCGGTCCCACCGAAAACCCTAACGGTCACATTATGAACCAAATCGGTCCGACCAAGTTCTCTGAATCGGTCCCACCGAGTTTGGTAAATTGTGTGTAACGGTTAGATTTTGTGTGGAGTCTATATATACCCCTCCACCCACTCTTCATTCATGGAGAGAGCCATCAGAATATGCCTACACTTCCAACATACATTTTCTGAGAGAGAACCACCTACACTTGTGTTGAGGTCAAGATATTCCATTCCAACCACATAAATCTTGATCTCTAGCCTTTCCCAAGTTGCTTTCCACTCAAATCATCTTTCCACCAAATCCTATCCTATGAGAGAGAGTTGAGTGTTGGGGAGACTATCAGTTGAAGCACAAGAGCAAGGAGTTCATCATCAACACACCATCTATTACCTCTTGGAGAGTGGTGTCTCCTAGATTGATTAGGTGTCACTTGGGAGCCTCCGTCAAGATTGTGGAGTTGAACCAAGGAGTTTGTAAGGGCAAGGAGATCGCCTACTTAGTGAAGATCTACCCGAGTGAGGCAAGTCCTTCGTGGGCGACGGCCATGGTGGGATAGACAAGGTTGCTTCTTCATGGACCCTTCGTGGGTGGAGCCCTCCGTGGACTCGCGCAACCGTTACCCTTCGTGGGTTGAAGTCTCCATCAACGTGGATGTACGAT
Organism: Aegilops tauschii subsp. strangulata; assembly: GCF_002575655.3. NCBI lineage: Eukaryota > Viridiplantae > Streptophyta > Magnoliopsida > Poales > Poaceae > Aegilops > Aegilops tauschii. The sequence goes on along the minus strand of NC_053035.3, from coordinate 363,258,384 downwards.
AGCACCACCTATTGGAACCACGGATAAAAAATCTCCGTGGCAACATTGCGTTTGCTCCCTCAAACTCCTCCCTTTACCTTCATGTGCAATTGTTTTATATTCCGCTGCTATACTCTTAGAATTGCATGTGTAGGTTGATTGCTTGACTTGTGCTAAGTTGATAAAATCTGCCAAGAATTAAAATTGGGAAAAGGCTAGATTTTTGTTTGGTCAAGTAGTCTAATCACCCCCCCCCCTCTAGGCATACTTTCGATCCTACAGAAGAACACCTCCTGAGGAGAGGTGTTCTTGTGCTTGGTGAACTGGTGTGGTTGAGGGAGAGTTCAATGATTCTTCCCCCTCTATGGTGGTGGCTAGTCCTATTTATAGAGGCCCTGGTCCTCTCCCCAAATATTGAGCGGGAAGGGAGCTAACAACAGCCGAATTTGAAGGGAGACAACTAGTGTAAGTTATCCTGACTAAAGGTGGTCTTCGCCTGCCAAAGGCTCTGGTGGTGACGCCGTCTTGGGCTCCACGGTGACCTTTGTCCTGCCGTCCTGCTGGTCTTGGTCTCTTTGCACCGATATGGAAACCTTTGCCTGATGCCTCAGGACTCCTCGCCTGCGCTTGCCCCTTTAGCACCAAAGAGGAAACGAGGACACTGCGCGCGCTGGCGCCCGCCTGGTGCCCGCCCGGCTCCGGTCGTCATGGCTTGCGTCACAGGAACCTCGCGAGGTGTCCCTTGCCTTGATCTCTTCGCCCCTCGCGAGCCAGTTTGGTGAGGCCGCTCCCGAGGAGGTCTTGTGTCGTCCGCCTCGCGAGGGTCTTGAGTGTTTGCTGGTGAAGATGGGCCGTACAGGGCCGCTGGTGGAGCCACACCGCGGGCCGCAGGCAGGCAAGTCTGGGGACCCCCGTTCCCAGGACGCCGACAAAAACAAGGCCTTCAGAGCAGACAGTGCTACCTGTCGAAGCAGATCTCTTGCTGGGTCCCGATAGCTCCTCAGAGATGGATTCAGAGACAGATGACCAGTCCTATTCCCCCACCGAGGTGTATGCTCTAACTTGGCACGGTTCTACTGCTCATATCATGCATATGGTGTCTTGCATTGCATAGTTTAGACATCATATACACAATATTCAACACCATGTTCTTAGTTCAGACATCATATATGCGAATGCCCTCTGCTTAGCATATAAATCACATATGTGAATTAAATCATGCGATCCTGATTACTTAGATAACATGTATGTGAATTATGTCATGTGATCTTGTTTAGTTAGTCATCATATCTTTGAATTATGTTATGCTATGCTATCCAGTTTAGATAGACATCATATATGTGAAATTATGTCATGCTATCCGTTTTAGTTAAACAATATACATGTCAACTATTTAATACCCTCTTTTTTCCACACTATCTATTGCATATGTCTCTCATACAATGTTTGTACATTCGACTATGTTTCCTGTTTATCAGCCATTTGAATTGGAGCGGGTGATGGCAGTATCTAGCAGAGTAAAAACACAGTCTTCAAATAAAACAGTGCTACCTCTTTGTGGAGATAGCACCCCGGTTGTACATGCACGAGAACCAGCCCTACCACACATAACCCAGACTCTCGCAGATTTTACCCCTACTGCGATGGATAGAGAACCAGCTTCACCCAATCTAACCCCAACCCCAGCAGATAGTAACCCAGTTCCTGTTGACACAGCACCATCTCCACCACAGAGCTCCCAAACAAGAGCAGTTAGTAAGGCAGCTCCAGTGCCCAAAGCACCAGTACTACCACGCCGAACCCCAACTCCACCAGTTAGTACACCTATTCCTGTGGAGGAAGCACAACCAGCCATTCATAGTTTATCATCTATCGCATTTGATGTTGTTAAATCCTATGTGTGTATCTTCCCATCATGGAAATATTATACTGAAGATGAAGGAAAATGCCAGTTGCAGGTGTTTGTCCAGGCGTTATGTGTAAGTAATGTTATTCATGGCAATTACTTTGCTTTGTCCCATACATTCTACCTCCATGATGGTTATAATACAGCAAATTTTCCCATTTTTCTCTATAGAGAAGGACCAATTTGGAAACTCAGGATGAGGTAACCTGTGCTAATACCTCTGCTATCTTCAAGAATTCTTGGTGGCAGTATCGGAATTACCTGAAGAAAACGTACTTCACTGGCAAAGAAACTCATCAAATCCACTTACGTTCTCCTGAGACACATTTACTGGACGATGACTGGGAATGCCTTGTTCTTTACTGGTCCCGAACCAAGAATTTGGTAATGTCTATGAGCTCATTTTATTTTAAGTACTATATGCTTGCGTCTTACTCTACTCTGTTCATGTAGAACAAGTGCTTAAACCTGAAGAACAATTGTTCTCATTTAAGATTCCATTGCTATCGTGCATACTGCTTTGCTCTTGTATCACTGTATTTACTCATACAAACTTGTTTTTAAATTGAATGATCCAATGGAAACTCCAATGGCACAACAGGTATCTTTACGCATGTTTCTTTAACAGGTTTGCTCTTATAAATAGCTCTATTGATTTCAATTTCAATTGTGTATACAGTTGACTTCTCATATCATGCACATTACTAGCATCATAACAGGGCCAATAGTGTTGTTGTACATGTAGACCCGTGGTACCCATCTAAAATCTCGTTGTGCCGTGTAGTTTCCCACGCTTTGTATTCTTTGAGTGCTGCTTTCTCTTGAACTGATATGATTTGAACCATGTCTCTATTTTGATTTGGCAAGACAATGCAGTGACCATAGGACATAGATATATGTTTGTTTGATGCTTTTATAATGTACTACATGGCAATAGAAGACTTGGTAGTTTAATCTTGTCCACCTTACTAATGAACTGGTTCACCAAAATGAGTTTCATATACTAGTACATGCTAAACCTGGTATGTGTCTGCTTGTTTGTTCTCTTAGAATGCTGACAGAATATTGGGGAAGAATGCCTTATTAAGCAATGATAAAGGAAGTAATGCAGATAAGGTTCAGGATCGTCAGACATCCTTGTGGGTCTCCAACAAAGCTGATAAAACAGCTAAGGAAAACTATCTTGAAGACAATGAGGCAACCCAAAAGTCCTGTCTTGGTTTACTGTTCGAGTTACTGGCCACTACCGCTTGCACAAGCTATTCAAACTCACTGTCTGAATCAGTTCGGTTTCTTGAGTCTCAACTACAAGCTGAAAGATATCGATCAGCTATGCTGCGACAAGAAGCGGAAGGACTGCGGAAGTCCCTGGAGCATTCAGACGCATACTTTCTGGTGCAATAGCAAGCGTTGGAGGATTTTAGCACCAAACAGGACAAAGCTAATAAGCTTGCTAAGCTTATTGCCAGCATGGTGGATACCCAGGATAACGTTTCTTGAGCTCTTCTGAAGTTGTTTCAGTTATGGACTTGTTTTTCCGCCGCATTTATTTGCACTGGTGGCCAATTTTGACGGCCAGTGTATGTAATATGGTACTTTGTTCCCTATATTTGCGCTGGGGGCGAACTTTGATGCCCAGTGGATGTAATATGTGTAATAGTTGTAATAGGCTAGCGTTAGTTGCTTGCTTATTTATTTCCTTATTGTCTTGTTTAGTTGTTTGCTAGTAGTCACTATAGTTCTTTTTCCGTGTTTTTCTAGTGGCCCCAATAACCTATTTTTGGTAACTAGGCCACAATAATCATGGCAACACATGGACTGTTGTAACCATGGGCCTCCTGTGGGCCGTATGATCAATGGGCCTTCTATGGGCCGTAGGATCCATGGAATTTCTACGGGCCGTATGATCCATGGGCCTTCTACGGGCCGCAGGATCCATTGGTTTTCTACGGGCGTATAATCATTTCGCCAAACATGGGCCGTACTATTCGTGGACCATAACGGGCCATTAATAGGCCATATTTGATAACGCTATGAAAAAATCCAACGGGTTAACGGGCCACAAACGGGCCGAATGTAACCACAAGCTGAATTTGGCCCACAAACGGAACAGGCCAGTAACGAACCGTAACTAACCGAATTCTAGAAATGATCCCAAGAATAAATGGGCCCTTAGAAGGCCGAAAGTTAACACGGGCTGGAAACGGACGACGGAATAATGGGTCGTTAATGGGTATAAAGCGATACACTGTTCATTATGGGCCAGTTTCATCTCGGGCCTTTAATGGGCCGAGAGTTACAAAGGGCCTTATATGGGCCAAAAGACATCATGGGCCATAAATGGGCCGGAAGTTACAACAGGCTGGAATCATATTGGACGGCCCAGATGAAGCTACTGGGCTTAATTCTGATAGGCCGTAATGGGTCGGGAGTTAGCGGGCCGTAAATGGGCTATATACGAATAGGTCGTTAACAGGCTTACCGTGGGCCAGCCCATTACCTTTTGACCAAGTAAAACGGGCCGGCCTTTTCACCGTAATGGGCCTCTGTTGGGACGTGCCATGTGTCGACGTATCATAGGCACCTCCTGTCCAATGAGTGGATGACATTTGTCCCAACGGTGAGCCAACACGTGTTTCCTCTGGCCAATGAGAATTTTAAACGTGGAAAATCCCCCATTGGTCCAGGCTGTTAACGGGTTATTGGATCCAAAATCGGACCCGATAGCTTAACGGCGACCTGTTACGGTGGATGCCACAGGTCGGTCACCCTTGATGAAAGCACTTCTACGACGCGCAATTTATCGTCATGGAAGTGGACACTTCCGTGATGATAATTTTGGTAATGTCGTTGAACACTTCTATGACAGCACAGGTATGACTATCTTGATTCTGTCATAAAATCATCATGGATGTACATGCATGACAGAAAACGTGACCTACTGTGACAAACACGTATCATCACGGAAGTTTATTTTTTTTGTAGTGACGGTTGAGGGTCCGGGCACCCGGGGTCAAGGGGACAGGGCACCCGGGGTCGCGCCAGGAGGGGGACCGAGCACCCGGTGGTGAGGGGCCAGGCACCCGGGCCACCCAGGGAGGCCGCGGCTGGAGGGGCCGGGCACCCGGGGGTGTGCCCAGGTGGGAGGGCACCCGGGGTGTCCAGGGGCTTTTCCCACCCCGCGGCCGCATGACCGGGCACCCGGCGGTCCTCTTGTCCAGGCACCCGGGGTGTCCAGGTGTAACATCCCAAAACTCTAAATTTTGGAATGTTATATTAAATAGATAGATTTGATTGATTGTTTGATTGATTGAGTGAAATTGAGTGGAATTCGAAACTTTTTGAAAGTTAAATGAGAGGGAATAAAAGGACTCTCCCAAACTTTCATTTTTGCTGTTATGATCTCCATGAATTCAAATTCTTTTCACCACAAAACCCTGGAGAGAAGATGACATGACTTCTTCCATTTATTTAAATGACAAGGGGTGTTGAAAATAATTGAATTTCATTTGAAAATATTTCCAATTCTGAAACTTTATGCAACTCAATGATTTTCACGAGAGAAGATAAAATGACTTCTTCAAAATATATGAAATATGAGTTGGGAGTTTCAAACAAACTCAAAATTAAAATCCATTTTGAAATTATTTTCAATATTGGAGTTATTTGAGTTTTATTCAAATTATTTTTCTCCACAAATAAAATATATGGAAATTAGGGTAAAATGATTCCCTACATCAGAAAATTGGAGAGAAATAAATTTGAAATCATTTTGGTATTTTCAAAATTATTTTTATTGGATTTTATTAAGGCAGTAGCACTGTTTGATTTATTTAAATTTGTGTGGATTTTATTTGACTTTACAAAAATGTTCATGTTGTAGAAAATCTTTTTCTGAAAATTTTGATATATTATATGCCTATATAATATTTTATTTTATTTTCGTTTTCTTTTCTTTTCCTTCTGTTTAAAAAAAAAGAAACCGCCGAACTGGGCCGGCCCAGCCAACCGGGCCAAGCCAGCCCAGCACAGCGCGCTCGCGCCCGTCTCCGAGCTCGGGACGAAGTCCCGAGCATGGCCGACTCCGCCGCCGCCGCCGAGTCCCGGTCGGGCACGCCTCCCCTTGCCCCTCCTCCACGCCGCCTCCTCCCCTCCCCTATAAATCCCGAGACCCCGGGCCCTCTCCTCTGTGCTTGACGCGCCGCCCCTCCCGCATCTCACCGGAGCCCGCAGCCGCCGCCGCCATAGCCAACTGCCGCCGTAGTTTCTCGCTGTCGGAGCCGCGCTTCGCCTCTGCTTCGCCGCTGCACGCTGCCGCCTTGCCGCTGCCCGCGTAGCCTCCGCCCGCTGTCGCCGCTGCGCCGGAGCTCGCCGCCCTCGCCGGAGCCCCGCGCCATCTCGCCGGAGTTAACCACCGTCGTCGTGTAGAACCGCTGCCGAACCGGTAATAAAACCGATCCGGTTTTCTCCTGGTTTAGTTCTTTTTTTCTAGTTAGTTTAGTTATTTAATGATCGTTCTCTGTTCAGGTAGATCTAGCGAACGACTTCGTTTGTTAGTGTTCTGTAACGAACGTTCGCTATTTAAATTTTTCTTTTTCTGTTTATTTTACACCAGGGTCCTATTTGTAATTAGTTTTCTTATCATTTAGTCCCTGCTTTTCAAACAACCACATCTTTTTGCTCGTTAGTCCAAATCCAACGAAACCAACGCCCACGTCATCGTTATGATCTCATCTATCCAGATAATCAACTTAAACATGTTTTTGAAAATTTTAAAATTTGAATTAGAACAGATTTGAATTCAAACTTCTTTTGATCATAACTTGAGTTTTATAACTCCGTTTGAGTTGATTCTTTTTGCAGATCGAAGCTCTGACCTAAACTTTCTGATAGGGCCAAATTCACATAATTTTGGTACTGTTAGAAATTGTTTTATGTTGCAAGAGTTATTTGCTTGGTTTTGGTGTTTTCCGAAGTACCTTCTTCGTTCTTCTCGATCTTTTGAGTGATTGCTTATGTGTGGTTACTATTGCTTGCTTACGATAGATTGAACGGAGTGTGATGAGTAGAACTATCAAGGGTTATGAGTGCGAATCATCTTCATCAATATTGCAGGCAAGTAACACTTTGATCATATCCCTTTCATACCCAGTTTTTATGCATTAGATTCAACTCTCAAACATTGCATGGTTAGGATCTAATTAAATTGTGGGAATTGGGAAGTAGTTGAGGTAGTACCTATCACCTGTGTATTATCAAACCCTTGGGAGTTACTTCTGCATTTTGCTTATACTGCTATGCTATGCTCGTAGACGTGGATTGGGTTTGAGAGTATTCATGACAGATGTGAGATTGTTAATTAATGGTTTACTTAAGGTGGCAACAAAAACTCACATCTGGGTGGATTGAGGTACCTGGGTATTCCAGGATTGCCTGTTTTTCTTTTGGACCGCCACCCAGGCTCAAAGGGATCATGAGATTATTCATGCTAGAAACTTCCGTGTGCAGCCACATGCTATTATGGGCTCTAGCATAGTTGATTAAGTCGTCTGAACTCTTACAGTGGTAGACTAGCAGATGTAGGGGATGTAGGTGGTACGGTCTACCCATCGTAAGGTGCTAACGCTTCTGAAAGACTATGTCTCGGTCATCCGTTTCTCAAACACCATGTAGTGCGAGAAATCCAACGGAGGAGATCGAGTCTTGTGGGAAAAGTGCACAAACCTCTGCAGAGTGTACAAACTAATCATGATTAGCCGTGTCCCCGGTTATGGACATCTTGAGTATCTAGTTCTTGGATTATCCCGTTGATCTCATCACCATGTTACTTTAATTAATTTTGTTGGGTTAGTGATGATACTTAATTGGGATTGAGATGCTGTCAACCATCTCAATGTTTAACAACCACCATGATAGTTAAATAAAATTTATTCCTTTGCAGTAGGGAAAAATTGGCTTTTCGCAAAAACATCATAACCATAGAGCTTTTTCCACCAGCCATATATGCATGTAGTATAGCATTATTCTGTTCATTACTCTCTATGTGTTACATTGCCAGCATATTCCATGTGCTGACCCGTTTTCGGGCTGCAACGTTTCATGTTGCAGGATATCTTACGACGAGTAAGTGATACGTTAGGGTTACGATTTCTACACTCAACTTTGCCGTTGGTGTCGATGGGAATCCACAACCTTGTTACTTCCACTATTTGGATTGAGGTAATAGTATTTATGTTACTTTATACATGTGATTTACCTCTGTTATAAATCCTCGAGTACTGTGTGTGTCAGCATACCGATCCAGGGATGACACTTAAGCACAGAGACTTGATCCATTCGGGTCGGGTCGCTACAAGATGGTATCAGAGCACATGTTGACTGTAGGACGTGACCCTAGAAACTGGCAAGCCCATAGGAAGGATTTTCCCTAAAACTTTCCTTTTCAAAAAGATCTTTTACCTCTCTCCTGTTCTGAGCTTATTCAAATATTCCCTTTAAGTGAGACCATACCCTTTTTCCTTTTGGACCACTCGAAGATTCAACGGATAAGACCACTTCAAGAAGTACAAGATATCGGACAACTAAGACCATTCGGAATGAAGAGGATTTTACCGTGCATTATGATAATGGAAACTACAACGGTTGAAGACTCCGAAGACTGGGAGAATTTGAAGGCTCTGAAGAATTGCCAGATGTGTATGACCTAGGAAGGTTACCCTTATGGAACTTGGCAGACTATGGAAGCCGTCAATGCCCGAGATCAAGGTGTATCGGAGAAAGACCGAAACATGGAGAGTTAGAAACTCAAAGTTTTTGTTAAGAAAACCCAAAGACAGGAGATATCAGTTATGGAATGAAAGCTCATGGCAGTAACATGGGCATAAACAGGCTATCCATGATGTTATTACCCGTTTATGATATTGTCACCGTGCCGAGTTAAGCATGCATATGCATGGAAGGATTGGATGGTAGAAGGCTGATGGAGCACCTATCAGCAAGATGAAGTTTTAACTTTAGACCGGTGTATCACCAGGATCTGGAGTATTACATCAAGAAGTTTTTGACAAAAAAGTGTTTCGTGAAGAACTCAGAACCCAGAAACTGAAAGTAGCCATGATGGAGGAGCAAAACCTCGAGACATCAAAGATTCGTCATGAACTGAAGGACAATAAGATCATGGTCCATGTCGAGGTTGATGAAACCCAGAAGTTTGGAATGCAACTCTTGAATATTCAAGGATGTCACGAGAGACTTCGCGTCAACAGAGATGATCTGGCAAAAGAACTTGAGAAAGACAAGCATGATCGGAAGAAGCCACCGGAGACATGAACAAGACTTCAAGAGTTTGGCGACTTTGAAGATTTTTGACCTCTAGAAGACCCAACCCCTGTTATATGCCTACGTTAGATGTGACGTTTGTGAACTGTCATTTGTTTGATGTTTTTCCGACAGCCACGATAAAAATCTGTCTTTTCAAAATTTTGTTTGTATTGTGTGCATCCCTCTCGACCTCTCTTATCTCACCCCAAACCCATGGACCCAATAGAGGATGAATGGAGATGAGCTTGTATTTTCTGGACCGATGAGTCAATTGGAGACGGACCGATGGATTCAGAACATGGAGGATCACATGAAGAATAACCCTATAGTCGGAAAGGATATGACCCGACATGCTCTTCAATGTTTTGAAAGAGGTGCTGCTACTTGGTGGAGGATGTACCAAACCATCAATGGATGGCAAGGAGTAACCACTTGGAAAGAATTTAAGTGGACTCTACAAAGATCTCGTCTTGTGTCCCAGAAGCCTTATGGAAAGGATATGAAGAAACCTTGTGCATACAAGCCTTGTGGAGAAATAGGACACAACCATAAGGAACACAAGGATGAATGCCCTAATTGTGAAGGAAGTCACCCAGTTGAAGAATGCCCAACTCGGCAGATCACTTGTTTCTTGTGTGAAGGGACTACCCACTACCCTGCTCAGTGTCACATCTACCCCATGGTACAAAGGACCGTCCAGCAGAAGAAAGAAGCAATGAAAAGAGCCCTCATGGAAATTTTAGAGGAATCTGTGATGAAGGAAGAGGTGGAGGACACACCCAAAGAAGAACCAAATAAACCCTGCACCAAGTCATGCTATTCATGTGGAGAAGAAGGACACATCTCCCAAAATTGTCTGAATGGGGATTTAGTAGAATTCCCGACAGAGGAAGTAGAGTATGACCCACAGAAAATAGAAGCCCTGATTGGAACGGAAAAGTCCAGGAAGAGAAGTAGATTGGATCCCAGGAACAACCCAATTTCTACAAAAAAAGACCTGAGTCATATCACATGTTTCAGGTGCAAAAATTCAGGACACTACTTCAATGATTGCCCAAAAGGGAAGATGAGGACCCCAGGAGGCTATATAATCACAAGGAAACCTCGAGATATGTTAGAAGTAATATGTTTCCGTTGTGATGAAGCAGGGCACTTTGCCAGAGAATGCCCCAAGGAGACGGAGACTTGTGATAAATAGTTCAGTGCAACGAGAAAAATAGTAGTAGTAGTAGTGTGGACATTTCTTTTATTAGTGAGGTGTCGGGTTGAGGCATGTAATGGAATGCAGGAGATTGTAATAATTGAGAATAAATAAAGTTAGCATCATTGGTATTGATTTGGATTTTATGAGTTGTTACTCTATGAAGAAAGATTTTGACCATTTTCGAGGATATGAGAAATATGGTCTATGGAAGATTGTGCATTTTAAAGGTGGTAGTACCCTGTGAGGAAACTTGACCCTTGGAAAAAGGTAATGATATTCCACGAAGTGGATTTCGAACAAAATAAGTATGATTTTTATCTCGATATGTTGGATACCCCAAGAATATGAGGGTATGGAGTATTATTGGATGTAAAGGAGGCAGTCTATGAAATTGGAGACAGAGCATGTCTTCGTGTGTCCCCTCTGCGAGGAGTTAAACTATTTGGAGTTAAGGGAAAGTTAGCCCCGAGATTTGTAGGACCATACCGAGTTTTGGAGCGTATGGGAGAAGTGGCCAACAAGCTGGAGTCACCCGAAGGACTGTCAGGAGTTCATGATGTGTTTCACGTTCCCAGTTGAAGAAGTGCCATGCAAAGATGGCCAATATTCCCCTGTAAGGACGCTTGACCCTGGAAAGGATAATGATGTTCCACGAAGTGGAGTATGGACTTCATAAGTATAAGTTTTTTTATCTCGGTATGTGGGATATCCCCGAGGATGAAGAGATGAATTAGTATTGGATATAAAGGAGGTATGATGTTGGAAATATGGATCAATGGAATTCCATGATGAGTCTGAGTAATCATGTCCTAGTTTGGTGCCAATAGAAGGAAGGAAGACAGTACAATTGGATGGATTTAAGAGTACTAGGTAGTTGGAAGTTGGAGTAATAATTAGTTGCTCGATGATAAGTTCAAGGAACTACAAGTGATGAGATGGGCCATAACCCACAGGCCCCAGGACCTGCCAAGAAGCAATCACACTCTTGTTGAAGGGAAGACCCTGGAAGAAGTTATGATTTTATCGACAGACGATCTATTAGGAGTTACGCAAAACCTGAGGGTTGGGAAGGAACGATAGATGTTTGTTTGGCTTGCAGAATCCATGGATTTATCCGAACTTGGTTCGTCAACAAGAAAAATTCTGCAATGCTTGCGAGGATGACCGAGTGTTAGAATGCGAGATTCGCTAAACCATATACAAGGTAATGATTTGGGTGCGGGATGGATTGATCACCATACCGACTTACTCTTATTGTTCGCTTTGCTATATGGGATGGTAAATCTGAGTGACCTACCTATAGTAGAGCGACGACGGTATTAAACCTTGCTTGAACCTTAGAATGGTATAAGAATGTTTCCCTTGTACACGGCAGTTGATGCCAATCGTAGGTTATACGGTGAGGATCAACCAGACCCACTTCCTGCAGGAAAAACCATAAATTGTTGACCACCATGAGATATCGATAGTTGTTTAGTTTTGGCGCCAGACCCGTCAGCTAAGAAGACCCAGTCATGGAATAAACTTACCAAGAGGAATGGACACAGGAATTGAGGAAAAGGTTATGCCACCACCGAAGAGCCCGGAGAAGGAATTATACTGAAGATCTGAGATGACCGACACTGTCAGGAATAAGGATGGAGTATATGAGTTTTGATGGAACCGTAACCATGCTTCTAAGGGTGGTAGCACCCCAGACCCCTGTGATGATCGATGGATTTTGAGAAGACGCCAAACCTAACCTATTTTCTTGCTAGCCTCTCCGAATCTCGAGGACGAGATTCATTTTAAGGGTGGTAGGTTTGTAACATCCCAAAATTCTAAATTTTGGAATGTTATATTAAATAGATAGATTTGATTGATTGAGTGAAACTGAGTGGAATTCGAAACTTTTTGAAAGTTAAATGAGAGGGAATAAAAGGACTCCCCAAACTTTCATTTTTGCTGTTATGATCTCCATGAATTCAAATTCTTTTCACCACAAAACCCTGGAGAGAAGATGACATGACTTCTTCCATTTATTTAAATGACAAGGGGTGTTGAAAATAATTGAATTTCATTTGAAAATATTTCCAATTCTGAAATTTTATGCAACTCAATGATTTTCACGAGAGAAGATAAAATGACTTCTTCAAAATATATGAAATATGAGTTGGGAGTTTCAAAGAAACTCAAAATTAAAATCCATTTTGAAATTATTTTCAATATTGGAGTTATTTGAGTTTTATTCAAATTATTTTTCTCCAAAAATAAAATATATGGAAATTAGGGTAAAATGATTCCCTACATCAGAAAATTGGAGAGAAATAAATTTGAAATCATTTTGGTATTTTCAAAATTATTTTTATTGGATTTTATTAAGGCAGTAGCACTGTTTGATTTATTTAAATTTGTGTGGATTTTATTTGACTTTACAAAAATGTTCATGTTGTAGAAAATCTTTTTCTGAAAATTTTGATATATTATATGCCTATATAATATTTTATTTTATTTTTGTTTTCTTTTCTTTTCCTTCTGTTTAAAAAAAAGAAACCGCCGAACTGGGCCGGCCCAGCCAACCGGGCCAAGCCAGCCCAGCCCAGCGCGCTCGCGCCCGTCTCCGAGCTCGGGACGAAGTCCCGAGCGTGGCCGACTCCGCCGCCGCCGTCGAGTCCCGGTCGGGCACGCCTCCCCTTGCCCCTCCTCCACGCCGCCTCCTCCCCTCCCCTATAAATCCCGAGACCCCGGGCCCTCTCCTCTCTGCTCGACGCGCCGCCCCTCCCGCATCTCGCCAGAGCCCGCAGCCGCCGCCGCCATAGCCAACCGCCGCCGCAGTTTCTAGCCGCCGGAGCCGCGCTTCGCCTCTGCTTCGCCGCTGCACGCCGCCGCCTTGCCGCGCCGCACCGCCGCTGCTCGCGTAGCCTCCGCCCGCTGCCGCCGCTGCCGCCGCCGCGCCGGAGGCCCGCGCCATCTCGCCGGAGTTAACCACCGTCGTCGTGTAGAACCGCTGCCGAACCGGTAATAAAACCGATCCGGTTTTCTTCGGTTTTCTCCTGGTTTAGTTCTTTTTTTCTAGTTAGTTTAGTTATTTAACGATCGTTCTCTGTTCAGGTAGATCTAGCGAACGACTTCATTCGTTAGCATTATGTAACGAACATTCGCTATTTAAATTTTTCTTTTTCTGTTTATTTTACACCAGGTCCTATTTGTAATTAGTTTTCTTATCATTTAGTCCCTGCTTTTCAAACAACCACATCTTTTTGCTCGTTAGTCCAAATCCAACGAAATCAACGCCCACGTCATCGTTATGATCTCATCTATCCAGATAATCAACTTAAACATGTTTTTGAAAATTTTAAAATTTGAATTAGAACAGATTTGAATTCAAACTTCTTTTGATCATAACTTGAGTTTTATAACTCCGTTTGAGTTGATTCTTTTTGCAAATCGAAGCTCTTGACCTAAACTTTCTGATAAGGCCAAATTCACATAATTTTGGTACTGTTAGAAATTGTTTTATGTTGCAAGAGTTATTTGCTTGGTTTTGGTGTTTTCCGAAGTATCTTCTTCGTTCTTCTCGATCTTTTGAGTGATTGCTTATGTGTGGTTACTATTGCTTGCTTACGATAGATTGAACGGAGTGTGACGAGTAGAACTATCAAGGGTTATGAGTGCGAATCATCTTCATCAACATTGCAGGCAAGTAACACTTTGATCATATCCCTTTCATACCCAGTTTTATGCATTAGATTCAACTCTCAAACATTGCATGGTTAGGATCTAATTAAATTGTGGGAATTGGGAAGTAGTTGAGGTAGTACCTATCACCTGTGTATATCAAACCCTTGGGAGTTACTTCTGCATTTTGCTTATACTGCTATGCTATGCTCGTAGACGTGGATTGGGTTTGAGAGTATTCATGACAGATGTGAGATTGTTAATTAATGGTTTACTTAAGGTGGCAACAAAAACTCACATCTGGGTGGATTGAGGTACCTGGGTATTCCAGGATTGCCTGTTTTTCTTTTGGACCGCCACCCAGGCTCAAAGGGATCATGATATTATTCATGCTAGAAACTTCCGTGTGCAGCCACATGCTATTATGGGCTCTAGCATAGTTGATTAAGTCGTGTGAACTCTTACAGTGGTAGACTAGCAGATGTAGGGATGTAGGTGGTACGGTCTACCCATCGTAAGGTGCTAACGCTTCTGAAAGACTATGTCTCGGTCATCCATTTCTCAAACACCATGTAGTGCGAGAAATCCAACGGAGGAGATCGAGTCTTGTGGGAAAAGTGCACAAACCTCTGCAGAGTGTACAAACTAATCATGATTAGCCGTGTCCCCGGTTATGGACATCTTGAGTATCTAGTTCTTGGATTATCCCGTTGATCTCATCACCATGTTACTTTAATTAATTTTGTTGGGTTAGTGATGATACTTAATTGGGATTGAGATGCTGTCAACCATCTCAATGTTTAACAACCACCATGATAGTTAAATAAAATTTATTCCTTTGCAGTAGGGAAAAATTGGCTTTTCGCAAAAACATCATAACCATAGAGCTTTTTCCACCAGCCATATATGCATGTAGTATAGCATTATTCTGTTCATTACTCTCTATGTGTTACATTGCCAGCATATTCCATGTGCTGACCCGTTTTCGGGCTGCAACGTTTCATGTTGCAGGATATCTTACGACGAGTAAGTGATACGTTAGGGTTACGATTTCTACACTCAACTTTGCCGTTGGTGTCGATGGGAATCCACAACCTTGTTACTTCCGCTATTTGGATTGAGGTAATAGTATTTACATTACTTTATACATGTGATTTACCTCTGTTATAAATCCTCGAGTATTGTGTGTGTCAGCATACCGATCCAGGGATGACACTTAAGCACAGATACTTGATCCATTCGGGTCGGGTCGCTACACCAGGAGGTCTCTGGTCTTCCGCATCTTGGTGTTCTCCTTCCTCCTCCTCCTCCTACAGACTTCGTGTGGACTCGGTGATCCCTCCATGCTTCCTCACGACTTTCTCCTCGATACCTAAGAATGCATGGTGTTTTCGATTGAGGAAGAAGCCAACTCTCACGCGAATCCGAACGAAACTCGAAGAGGAAAGAGTTAACCTCGGTTTCGATGGTGCGTGCGTGTGCTCTTGTCATTGGTTCCCTTCGTGCTTGTAGTGGTGACGGAACGTACATGGGGATGGGCGAGGGATGCTCCGCATCACCCCCCCCCCTTGGGAGATCCGTCCACGGATCGTGATCTTCATCACCATCGGAAGGAGAGGGTGTCGCCGAGTAGAAGTGGACGACCACCAAGCACTTATCATGTTGAAGCTCGAAATGGGCACTCTCCAATGTCGCACCGTCTTGTGATTCCTTCAAAAGGAGCAAGTACAACAAACACTTGGAAAAACAAATGAGGATAGCATTAGTGCAAAACCAAGCATTCAAGAGGTGAGTCACCAAACAAGTGTCGTCATCAAGCATAGCATAAGGTGTGACAAGGGATTGTGGCATGTCATGTATGCACATGAATTGAGCCAAACCAAGGACATCATGTAAAGAATCATGCAAATGGGAGGTAGATATGATAATATGTTTGACAAGAGAACAAGCATCGACCTCAAGATCATAGCAAACATGCATAAAGCGCTCGACAAATGGTCGATGGTAGGCGTAAGAATCATTCACAACACCGAAGAAGATGATATGTCTAAACACATGCATCAAGTGCAAGACAATCCAAGCATAATGTGCATAGGGTGTAGTGAAAATTGATTGGCACTCAACATGATAGAAAGAGCGATTGTGCATCATGTGTGAGGCAATCAAATCAATCATGTGACAAGCAATGGGACATGCCATATGTGAAGTAATGACATTGTTGCAACCAAACATATGATAGGAGCAAGTAATCCAAGAATTGGATGCAACATGAGAAAGCATAGAAATCAGGTCGTGCAAACTAGTGGAGCGAAGATGCAACACACTAGAGGAAATCATGGCAATCATGTCATGTGAGCAAATAATAGATATAGGCAATGCACATGACATATCGCGAGCACGAGCACAAAGCAAGATAATAGTATCATCGTAGGAATGTGGCATAAATGGAACATGGCAATAATAAGCAACATCTCCACCAAGCTTGCAAATACACATACAAGTATTAGAATCAATCATCATGTGTAATGCAAAGCATGGGTCACAAATGCACGGCAAATGTAAAGAAATGAGCATATTATGCAAAGTGAACATGGCAATATGGGCATAAAGTGAGAAGTGGTATATAACCCATAACCATGTGAGGGCCATGTAGAAGAAATGCGCGAAGTCATTGTGCGGAGGGATTGGTGGGAATGAGAATCCACGGTATCCCAAGTCATCATTGCTCTCAAGAGCTCGTTTCGTCAACTCATGTGATTGTGAGGTTGACGGGTATCCGTGAGTACCTACACAACAAATACACAAATGAAAGAAATTGTGTGTGTGTGGTAAATGTACACATCATCCATCATGAAGTGTATGTGCACGAGTGAGTTAGCACAAGATAAGCATCGCTCAAAGAAATTTGATGCATGGTACAAGAACATGCCATCCATCATGAAAGAATATTTCTCACGTATAACACGATGGGGACACAAATTGAGAATGCAACTATAGCAAGTGTGTGGCACAACAAGAGCATTTTTATTCATGGGATGCATATGGTGCACACAATCATGGGAATCAAGCAATGGATGGGATGGATCAAAATCTCCTAATATGGATGAGAAAACTATGAGGGTCTCCTCATGAGCAATAGCGGAAACATCATACGGAGAAAATGGACAACATCCAAAATAATGCATGTTCGAAGCTAGTTTGTCATGGCATGGCATATGAGATAAATGATGCAACGGGAGCATATCAACACCCTCACAAAAAAATGCTAATAACCATGGGTTTGTCATCTATGCCATATGTGCAAATTGGGTTTATTTTAATGGCATATGCATAGTTACTACGAAGAGATTGCAAATATGACATATTGTTGATCTCATGCATAGCATATGACAAGTCAAGCGGATTGTCAAACATGATGTGACCGAGAGAATTATCACAAGAAATCCTATGTAACATGGCATCACAACTAATAGACTCCACATGGCAATCATCAAAGTCATCATAAATGGGTAAATCATCGCATGGAGAAGTCGAACTAGCATGAAACATGACAATAGGTGGATCAACATTATGCGAGCAATCAATGTCAAGAATGTCCACTAGTGGGACTAGAGCATCACCTTCACCTATGTTACCTTTCTCATTCCACTCAAGTGGTGTAGGTGAGGTGGCAAAGACCAAGTCGTGGTCAATATCTTCATCTTGATGGAACTGAAGGAAATATGCCCTAGGCAATAATAAAGTTGTTATTTATATTTCCTTATATCATGATAAATGTTTATTATTCATGCTAGAATTGTATTAACCGGAAACTTAGTACCTGTGTGAATACATAGACAAATAGAGTGTCCCTAGTATGCCTCTACTTGACTAGCTCGTTAATCAAAGATGGTTAAGTTTCCTGGCCATAGACATGTGTTGTCATTTTATGAATGGGATCAAATCATTTAGAGAATGATGTGATGGACAAGACCCATCTGTTAGCCTAGCATAACGATTGTTAAGTTTTATTGCTATTGCTTTCTTCATGACTTATACATATTCCTCTGACTATGAGATTATGCAACTCCCGAATACTGGAGGAACACCTTGTGTGCTATCAAACGTCACAACGTAATTGGGTGATTATAAAGATGCTCTACAGGTGTCTCCGAAGGTGTTTGTTGGGTTGGCATAGATCGAGATTAGGATTTGTCACTCCGAGTATCACAGAGGTATCTATGGGCCCTCTCGCTAATGCACATCACTATAAGCCTTGCAAGCAATGTGACTAATGAGTTAGTTACGAGATGATGCATTACCGAACGAGTAAAGAGACTTGCCGGTAATGAGATTGAACTAGGTATGATGATACCGACGATCGAATCTCGGGCAAGTAACATACCGATGACAAAGGGAATGACCTATATTGGTATGCGGTTTGACCGATAAAGATCTTCGTAGAATACGTAGGAACCAATATGAGCATCCAGGTTCCGCTATTGGTTATTGACCGGAGATGTGTCTCGGTCATGTCTACATTGTTCTCGAACCCGTAGGGTCCGCACGCTTAACGTTCGATGACGATTTGTATTATGAGTTATGTGTTTTGGTGACCGAAGTTTGTTCGGAGTCCCGGATGAGATCACGGACATGACGAGGAGTCTCGAAATGGTCGAGAGCTAAAGATTCATATATTGGAAGGGTATATACGAACACCGGAATGGTTCCGAAGAGGTTCGGGGATTTTTTGGAGTACCGGGAGGTAACCGGAACCCCCCGGGAAAGTTAATGGGCCTCATGGGCCATAGTGGAGAGAGGGAGGCAGGCCACAAGAGGTGGCGCACACCCCCCTGACCAATCCGAATTGGACAAGGGGTGGGGGCGCGTCCCCCCTTTCCTTCTCCCTCTCCCCCTCTTTCCGCTTTCCCCTCTCCGTTGGAAGGAAGGGGGCCGAATCCTACTAGGAGTGGAGTCCTAGTAGGACTCCCCCCCATGGCGTGTCACCCCTAGGGCCGGCCACCTCCTCCTCCCCTCCTTTATATACGGGGGCGGGGGGCACCCCAAAGGCACATAAATTGTTCTCTTAGCCGTGTGCGGTGCCCCCCTCCATAATTTACTCCTCGGTCATAGGGTCGTAGTGCTTACGCGAAGCCCTGCGCGGATCACATCACCATCACCGTCACCACGCCGTCGTGCTGATGGAACTCTCCCTCGACCCTCTGCTGGATCAAGAGTTCGAGGGACGTCATCGAGCTGAACGTGTGCTCAACACGGAGGTGCCATACGTCCGGTACTAGGATCGGTTGGATCGTGAAGACGTTCGACTACATCAACCGCGTTAACCTAACGCTTTCGCTTTCGGTCTACGAGGGTACGTGGACACACTCCCCATCTCGTTGCTATGCATCTCCTAGATAGATCTTGCGTGATCGTAGGATTTTTTTTAAAATTGCATGCTACGTTCCCTAACAGTGGCATCCGAGCAAGGTCTATGCGTAAATGATATGCACGAGTAGAACACAAAGAGTTATGGGCGATAATAGTCATACTGCTTACCACCAACGTCTTACTTTGATTTGGCGGTATTGTTGGATGAAGCAGCCCGGACCAACATTACATGACCACGTTCATGAGACCGGTTCTACCGACGTGCTTTGCACACAGGTGGCTGGCGGGTGTCTGTTTCTCCAACTTTAGTTGAATCGAGTTTGACTACGACCTATCCTTGTTGAAGGTTAAAACAACATTCTTGACAAAAATTCGTTGTGGTTTTGATGCGTAGGTAAGAACGGTTCTTGCTAGAAGCCCGTAGGAGCCACGTAAAACTTGCAACAACAAAGTAGAGGACGTCTAACTTGTTTTTGCAGGGCATGTTGTGATGTGATATGGTCAAGACGTGATGAGATATAAATTGTTGTATGAGATGATCATGTTTTGTATAAGTTATCGGCAACTGGCAGGAGCCTTATGGTTGTCACTTTATTGTATGAAATGCAATCGCCATGTAATTGCTTTACTTTATCACTAAGCGGTAGGGATAGTCGTAGAAGCAATAGTTGGCGAGACGACAACGACGCTAAGATGGAGATCAAGGTGTCAAGCCGGTGACGATGGAGATCATGACGGTGCTTTGGAGATGGAGATCAAAGGCACAAGATGATGATGACCATATCATGTCACATATTTTGATTGCATATGATGTTTATCTTTTATGCATCTTATTTTGCTTAGTACGGCGGTAGCATTATAAGATGACACCTCACTAAATTTCAAGGTATAAGTGTTCTCCCTGAGTATGCACCGTTGCTACAGTTCGTCGTGCCGAGACACCACGTGATGATCGAGTGTGATAAGCTCTACGTTCACATACAACGGGTGCATGCCAGTTTTGCACGTGCAGAATACTCGGGTTAAACTTGACGAGCCTAGCATATGCAGATATGGCCTCAGAACACTGAGACCGAAAGGTCGAACGTGAATCATATAGTAGATATGATCAACATAGAGATGTTCACCATTGAAAACTACTCCATCTCACGTGATGATCGGACATGGTTTACTTGATGTGGATCATGTGATCATTTAGATGACTAGAGGGATGTCTATCTAAGTGGGAGTTCTTAAGTAATATGATTAATTGAACTTTAATTTATCATGAACTTAGTCCTGATAGTTTTTGCATATCTATGTTGTTGTAGATCAATGGCCCGTGCTACCATTCCCTTGAATTTTAATGCGTTCCTAGAGAAAGCTAAGTTGAAAGATGATGGTAGCAACTACATGGACTGGGTCCGTAACTTGAGGATTATCCTCATTGTTGCACAAAAGAATTACGTCCTGGAAGCACCGCTAGGTGCAAGGCCCGCTGCAGGAGCAACTACGGACGTTATGAACGTCTGGCAAGTTAAAGTTGATGAATACTCGGTAGTTCAGTGTGCCATGCTTTACGGCTTAGAATCGGGACTTCAAAGACGTTTTGAACGTCATGGAGCATATGAGATGTTCCAGGAGTTGAAGTTAATATTTCAAGCAAATGCCCGAGTTGAGAGATATGAAGTTTCCAACAAGTTCTATAGCTGCAAGATGGAGGAGAATAGTTCTGTCAGTGAACACATACTCAGAATGTCTGGGTACCATAACCACTTGACTCAGCTGGGAGTTAATCTTCCTGATGATAGTGTCATTGACAAAGTTCTTCAATCACTGCCACCAAGCTATAAAGGCTTCATGATGAAATATAACATGCTTAAGGCTGCGGAGGTAGAAATCAAGAAGGAGCCTCAAGTGTTGATGGTTAACAAGACCACTAGTTTCAAGAAAAAGGGCAAAGGGAAGAAGGGGAACTTCAAGAAGAACAGCAAGCAAGTTGCTGCTCCCGGGAAGAAGCCCAAGTCTCGATCTAAGCCTGAAACTGAGTGCTTCTATTGCAAAGGGACTGGTCACTGGAAGCGGAACTGCCCCAAGTATTTGGCGGTTAAGAAGGATGGCAAAGTCAAAGGTATATTTGATATACATGTTATTGATGTGTATCTTACTAATGCTCATAGTAGCGCCTGGGTATTTGATACTGGTTCTGTTGCTCTTTGCAACTCGAAACA
Organism: Aegilops tauschii subsp. strangulata; assembly: GCF_002575655.3. NCBI lineage: Eukaryota > Viridiplantae > Streptophyta > Magnoliopsida > Poales > Poaceae > Aegilops > Aegilops tauschii. The sequence goes on along the minus strand of NC_053035.3, from coordinate 363,236,738 downwards.
GGGGCTACAGATTAAACAAAGATTGGCTAAGGACGAGGTGGCGATGCGCGTCGGAAATGGTTCGCCGTCGGCACGCTACCTCTACATCTAACTTCGGGATTAGTTTTAGACCTGAATAATTGTTATTTGGTGCCAGCGTTGAGCAGGAACATTTTATCTGGATCTTGTTTGATGCGAGACGGTTATTCATTTAAATCAGAGAATAATGGTTGTTCTATTTTTATGAGTGATATCTTTTATGGTCATGCACCCTTGATGAGTGGTCTATTTTTGTTGAATCTCGATCGTAGTGATCCACTATTCATAATATTGAAGCCAAAAGATGCAAAGTTAATAATGATAGTGCAACTTATTTGTGGCACTGCCGTTTGGGTCATATTGGTGTAAAGTGCATGAAGAAACTCCATGCTGATGGACTTTTGGAATCACTTGATGTTTGCGAACCATGCCTCATGGGCAAGATGACTAAGACTCCGTTCTCCGGAACAATGGAGCGAGCAACTGACTTATTGGAAATAATACATACTGATGTATGCAGTCCGATGAGTGTTGAGGCTTGCGGCGGGTATCGTTATTTTCTGACCTTCACAGATGATTTGAGCAGATATGGGTATATCTACTTAATGAAACATAAGTCTGAAACATTTGAAAAGTTCAAAGAATTTCAGAGTGAAGTAGAATGTCATTGTAACAAGAAAATAAAGTTTCTACGATCTGATCGTGGAGGTGAATATTTGAGTTACGAGTTTGGTCTTCATTTGAAACAATGTGGAATAGTTTCACAACTCACGCCACCCGGAACACCACAGTGTAATGGTGTGTCCGAACGTCGTAACCGTACTTTATTAGATATGGTGCGATTTATGATGTCTCTTACCGATTTACCACTATCGTTTTGGGGTTATGCTTTAGAGACGGCTGCATTCACGTTAAATAGGGCACCATCTAAATCCGTTGAGATGACACCATATGAACTGTGGTTTGGCAAGAAACCTAAGCTGTCGTTTCTTAAAGTTTGGGGCTGCGATGCTTATGTGAAAAAGCTTCAACCTGATAAGCTCGAACTCAAATCGGAGAAATGTGTCTTCATAGGATACCAAAAGGAAATTGTTGGGTACACCTTCTATCACAGATCCGAAGGCAAGATATTCATTGCTAAGAATGGATCCTTTCTAGAGAAGGAGTTTCTCTCGAAAGAAGTGAGTGGGAGGAAAGTAGAACTTGATGAGGTAATTGTACCTTCTCCCGAATTGGAAAGTAGTTCATCACAAAAATCAGTTCTAGTGATTCCTACACCAATTAGTGAGGAAGCTAATGATGATGATCATGAAACTTCAGATCAAGTTACTACCGAAAATCGTAGGTCAACCAGAGTACGATCCGTACTAGAGTGGTATGGTAATCCTGTTCTGGAAGTCATGTTGCTAGATCATGATGAACCTACGAACTATGAGGAGGCGATGATGAGCCCAGATTCCGCAAAATGGCTTGAGGCCATGAAATCTGAGATGGGATCCATGCATGAGAACAAAGTGTGGACTTTGGTTGACTTGCCCGATGATCGGCAAGCCATAGAGAATAAATGGATCTTCAAGAAGAAGACGGACGCTGACGGTAATGTTACTGTCTACAAAGCTCAACTTGTTGCGAAAGGTTTTCGACAAGTTCAAGGAGTTGACTACGATGAGACCTTCTCACCCGTATCGATGCTTAAGTCTGTCCGAATCATGTTAGCAATTGCCACATTTTATGATTATGAAATTTGGGATGTCAAAACTACATTACTTAATGGATTTCTTAAAGAAGACTTGTATATGATGCAACCAGAAGGTTTTGTCGATCCTAAAGGTGCTAACAAAGTGTGCAAGCTCCAGCGATCCATTTATGGATTGGTGCAAGCCTCTCAAAGTTGGAATATATGCTTTGATAGTGTGATCAAAGCATATGGTTTTATACAGACTTTTGGAGAAGCCTGTATTTACAAGAAAGTGAGTGGGAGCTCTGTAGCATTTCTAATATTATATGTGGATGACATATTGTTGATTGGAAATAATACAAAATTTCTGGATAGCATAAAAGGATACTTGAATAAGAATTTTTCAATGAAAGACCTCGGTGAAGCTGCTTATATATTGGGCATCAAGATCTATAGAGATAGATCAAGACGCTTAATTGGACTTTCACAAAGCACATACCTTGATAAAGTTTTGAAGAAGTTCAAAATGGATCAGTCAAAGAAAGGGTTCTTGCCTGTGTTACAAGGTGTGAAGTTGAGTCAGACTCAATGCCTGACCACTGCAGAAGATAGAGAGAAAATGAAAGTCATTCCCTATGCCTCAACCATAGGTTCTATCATGTATGCAATGTTGTGTACCAGACCTGATGTGTGCCTTGCTATAAGTTTAGCACGGAGGTACCAAAGTAATCCAGGAGTGGATCACTCGACAGCGGTCAAGAACTTCCTGAAATACCCGAAAAGGACTAAGGATATGTTTCTCGTTTATGGAGGTGACAAAGAGCTTGTCGTAGATGGTTACGTCGATGCAAGCTTTGACACTGATCTAGATGACTCTAAATCACAAACTGGATACGTATTTATATTGAATGGTGGCGCTGTCAGTTGGTGCAACTCCGACCAAAGCATCGTGGCGGGGTCTACATGTGAAGCGTAATACATAGCTTCTTCGGAAGCAGCAAATGAAGGAGTCTGGATGAACGAGTTCATATCCGATCTAGGTGTAATACCTAGTGCATCGGGTCCAATGAAAATCTTTTGAGACAATACTGGAGCAATAGCCTTGGCAAAGGAATCCAGATTTCACAAGAGAACCAAACACATCAAGAGACGCTTCAATTCCATCCGCGATCAAGTCAAGGAGGGAGACATAGAGATTTGCAAAATACATACGGATCTGAATGTTGCAGACCCGTTGACTAAGCCTCTTCCACGAGCAAAACATGATCAGCACCAAGACTCCATGGGTGTTAGAATCATTACTATGTAATCTAGATTATTGACTCTAGTGCAAGTGGGAAATTGAAGGAAATATGCCCCAGAGGCAATAATAAAGTTGTTATTTATATTTCCTTATATCATGATAAATGTTTATTATTCATGCTAGAATTGTATTAACAGGAAACTTAGTACATGTGTGAATACATAGACAAACAGAGTGTCCCTAGTATGCCTCTACTTGACTAGCTTGTTAATCAAACATGGTTAAGTTTCCTGACCATAGACATGTGTTGTCATTTGATGAACGGGATCACATCATTAGAGAATGATGTGATGGACAAGACCCATCTGTTAGCCTAGCATAATGATCGTTAAGTTTTATTGCTATTGCTTTCTTCATGACTTATACATATTCCTCTAACTATGAGATTATGCAACTCCCGAATACCGGAGGAACACCTTGTGTGCTATCAAACGTCACAACATAACTGGGTGATTATAAATATGCTCTACAGGTGTCTCCGAAGGTGTTTGTTGGGTTGGCATAGATCGAGATTAGGATTTGTCACTCCGAGTATCGGAGAGGTATCTCTGGGCCCTCTCGGTAATGCACATCACTATAAGCCTTGCAAGCAATGTGACTAATGAGTTAGTTACGAGATGATGCATTACAGAACGAGTAAAGAGACTTGCCGGTAACGAGATTGAACTAGGTATGATGATATCGACGATTGAATCTCGGGCAAGTAACATACCTATGACAAAGGGAATGACGTATATTGTTATGCGGTTTGACCGATAAAGATCTTCGTAGAATATGTAGGAACCAATATGAGCATCCAGGTTCCGCTATTGGTTATTGACCGGAGATGTGTCTCAGTCATGTCTACATTGTTCTCGAACCCGTAGGGTCCGCACGCTTAACGTTCGATGACGATTTGTATTATGAGTTATGTGTTTTGGTGACCGAAATTTGTTCGAAGTCCCGGATGAGATCACGGACATGACGAGGAGTCTCGAAATGGTCGAGAGGTAAAGATTCATATATTGGAAGGTTATATACGGACACCGGAATGGTTCCGAAGAGGTTCGGGGATTTTTCGGAGTACCGAGAGGTAACCGGAACACCCCGGGAAAGTTAATGGGCCTCATGGGCCATAATGGAGAGAGGGAGGCAGGCCACAAGAGGTGGCGCATACCCCCCTGCCCAATCCGAATTGGACAAGGGGCGGGGGGCGCGGCCCCCCTTTCCTTCTCCCTCTCCCCCTCTTTCCCCTTTCCCCTCTCCGTTGGAAGGAAGGGGGAACGAATCCTACTAGGAGTGGAGTCCTAGTAGGACTCCCCCCATGGCGCGCCACCCCTAGGGCCGGCCACCACCTCCTCCCCCCTTTATATATGGGGGCGGGAGGCACCCCAAAGGCACATCAGTTGTTCTCTTAGCCGTGTGCGGTGCCCCCCTCCACAGTTTACTCCTCGGTCATAGCGTCGTAGTGCTTAGGCGAAGCCCTGCGCGGATCACATCACCATCACCGTCACCATGCCGTCGTGCTGACGGAACTCTCCCTCGACCCTCTGCTAGATCAAGAGTTCGAGGGACGTCATCGAGCTGAACGTGTGCTGAACACGGAGGTGCCGTATGTTCGGTACTATGATCGGTTGGATCGTGAAGACGTTTGACTATATCAACCGCGTTAACCTAACGCTTCCGCTTTCGGTCTACGAGGGTACGTGGACACACTCTCCCCGTCTCATTGCTATGCATCTCCTAGATAGATCTTGCGTGATCATAGGGATTTTTTTGAAATTGCATGCTATGTTCCCCAACAGGAACCATGTGGGGGGTGCATCATCGTCCACCATGGCCATCGTCTTATCCAAAGGAAGGACTAAGTCGTCGAGGATCGGCGCATCATCATATATGGGACCTAGCACCAAATGATAAGACACAATAGAGGTAGAGGTTAAGTTGTTAGAAATCGAAATGGCCTCACTCTCTCTATGTGGTGGTAGCGCACTCACTCCCTCAAGGTAGGTGCACTCAATGTCACATATGGTGGATTCACTCAAATCACTCAAGTGGTGGTGGTGGCTCTCCTCACAGGGGAATTGGGGCAAGTCGTCATATATGGGGCTAGTGGTGAAGTCACTCTCACTCTCAATATGGTGGCAAAAGTCACTCAAGTCATCATACGTCGTCGTGGTCGAAGGGAAAATCCCATGCTCGACCGTCTCGTCACCGTGGATGAAGGCCAAAGATGGCACATCATCACTCTCATCATGGATGAAGGCCGAAGATGGCACATCATCACTCTCATCATGGATGAAGGCCGAAGATGGCACATCATCGCTCTCGCCACCAATGGTGGAAGCATCATCTTGGGGCTTATCGGGCTTGGACATCTCGGTGGTACTAGCCTCATGCTCGACGTCTTGGCGTGTGGTCGTCGTGAAGTGAGCTCGGGGTCGAGTAGACTTGGCCTTCTTGAGTTCTTGCTCCGCCTTGAGAGCACCCATGTAGTTGTCGTCGAGAGACTTGTAGTTCTCAAGGGAGATAATCTTGGAGATGTCGTTGTTCAATCCCATCGTGAAGTAGAACTTCATCCAAATGGGATCGTCCACACCGGCTCGTTGCAAGGCTTTCTTCATCTCGAGGAAGTACTTGTCGAGGGACTTGGATCCTTGGATGGTGTTCTCCAATTGGCGTTGAAGATGTTCCGTGTAGGTGGAAGGCAAAAACTCTCGCCGCATAGCTTTCTTCGTCTTGGGCCAACTCATGTCGAAGGTCTTCGAAGGTGTATGAAGCCACCATGTTGAAGCGTAGTCGTGGAAGTTACTTGTGGCGCACTTCACTTGGTCTTTGGAAGGGACTTGATGTAGCTTGATGTAGTCGTCCATCTTTCGCTCCCACTCGAGATACTCCTCGGGGTCTTGAGTCCCATAGAAAGGAAGCTTGTGGTCGGTGCCGAGGTCGTAGTAGCTCGTGGAAGTCGCAGACTTGAGCTTGGGGAGCTTCTCTTGAGCATAGTCTTGAGGTGCTTGTAGGCGAAGATGCCGAATGTCCAAAGGCGAATATGCCTTGAAGTCGCCTGGCGAAGATGCCAAGGTAGGAGGTGAAGTCGTTGAGGGATTGTTGGTGTTGAGCTCTTGACCTTCACGTTCTTGTTGGTGCTGGTGTCGATGCCGATGTGATCTTGCCGGAGATGGTAGCTTGGGAGGATGTGCACTAGAGCGTCTTCTCGAAGATGAGGAAGACCTCTTGCGGTTGTTGATGAGGACCTTGAGCTCCTCCATTTGAGCATCCATCTTGGCGTCCAAATTGTTCTTCATGGCATCAAACTCGTCGTTGTTGTAGACCGAAGTAGATGTCCTTTGCTTATCCATCACAAGGCTCGAGCAAAGGTGAGTAGGAAAATGAGAAGACAATACCAAAGTTACCTTTTTAGAAGATTGAAAATGTATCGAGTATCACACAATGTGATGCTACAATAGTGGAATTGGTACCGGGTTTGTTTCTCACACCTACACAAGTAAAGCTTATGGAGGAGCTTGGTTAGGTTAGGTGGCCCAAAATTTCAAGCAAATGTTAGTCAAGATATCGAAAATGTTGAGAAGGTTCACAAAATGGCAAGTAAAGCAAGTAGACCAATTGCAAAGAATGGCACACGGAAACACACACACAGATAGATAAATGGGGTCGTGCAACCAAGGAATGAGCTCAGAATGTGTAATCCACGGAAAACGCTCGTGTTGCACAACTCTAGAGAGACGCTAGCACGATTGCTCAATAGGCGGATACGACACTTGTGCACAACCTATGAGATGCAAAATGTACCAACTTTCTATCCCAAGTATGTTATGATGTTCTGGTGTTTCGCACACGGTGATCCAAGATGATCAATATGGTAGTAAGATATGTAATGTGGCGATGCTATGGCTATTGCTTACAAGCTCTTTGTTTTTCTCTTTGTGCTTAAAAGCTTTTTTCTCTCGATATGGCCACTTATGCGAAATGCACAAACCAAGATAGCAATTGTGTATATGCGGGAACAATCTTGTGACACAAGGGATGGTACTATGATACCAAGATAATACCAATATGATATGGTATGTATGCAATGGAAGGTGTAGATCGATGATCACTAATGTGCACAAGTAACGTTGCCGGCAATACTCAAATGGCTAGTCTTGATAGGCAAGTGACGCAAAAAGGCTCGGGGTTAGCAATACTATGGCAAGAAGAATGTACAATGATGGGATACCACGATACCAAGATGATATTGTCAAAATGGTGAAGGTGGTCGATGACGAATCCTTGACGAAGTTGAGCGGCGGTGTTGTCGATGTCAAACCATTCCTAGTTAGCCGAAACACCCTAGGAAGCGGAAAAACCACAAACTCAAAATCTCAAAGGAAAATGTCAAATGATGGTAGCGGAATGCTTTGGTGGTTCCGGAGTTAGCAATGCGGAAGTGGTGGTGGTGGTTGAAGAAGAAACAACCGTCCCTAAGTAGCCGAAACACCTTAGGAGACTCAAGTCACCACTCAAGCAACCACAAATGCTATAAGGATCAAAATGGGTTAGGTTGCGCAAAACTATGGTGGTTGTGTGGATGATATGGTGGGTGGCCTAGGCAAAAATGCCAAATTTTTTATGCAGTCAAATTATGTTGGAACCTATCTATATGGATGGGGGATGTCAATAGCTACTCAACGAGCTAAAGAACGCGAAAATCGGACTCCGGGAGTGAAAGTTATGGCCGAAACGGTGTGTGGAAGTGGGCTGATTCGGGGGGTGCGGGCCCCCGGGGGTACGGGGTGCGGGTGCCCGGGGTGGTCAGGGGTGGTGGGCGAAAATTGCCCGGGGGTGCGGGCACCCGGTGGTGGCCGAATTTGGGCAAAAATTGTGGGAAATGCAAGATTTCGGTGGATTTCGTGGTGGGAAAGGTGGGGATGGATGGGGGAAGGCTAGATCCACTTGCCAAACAACAAATCCATGGACCAAAACAACAAAATCTCACAAGAACCAACAAATTGCAAGAAAAAATTTTGGGCTAATTTTTGTGGGGATTTTCAAATTGGGACAAAAAAGCAACGAAATTAGGCTAGCAAATGGATGGGACTCCAAGATGTGAATCAACTTTGCTCATGATACCAAGATGTTGTAGGGTGAAACCCTAGGTGGGTGGGATCTTTTCACACTTGGAGGGGGAAAAGAGCAAGAACACAAGAAGGGAAACACTCAAACAAACCACAATCACACATCCACTAGAGTAGCATACATGGGATCCACAAGCATACAAGATCAATCCAAGAAAAATGGCAGTAGGGTAAAGTTCTTCCCACTAGGTGAGGTCTTGATGATCCTATGATGGGAATCCTTCTCCAAGAGGAGGGCTTGATCTTCAAGAGGAGCTTCTCCAAGAGGAGGTCTAGATCTCCAAAAGGAGGAAGATGAGCAAAGCTCTCTCCTTGTCTATCAAATACTTTGCTATCCTTACCAAAGAGTTAGGGAAAGAGTTTATATAGGCTAGGGACGAGTTGGGGAAAACATGGGGTTACATGGGTCATTTATCCCAAAAATCGCGTATCCACGGTTGAGGGTCCGGGCACCCGGGGTCAAGGGGACCGGGCACCCGGAGGTGGAGGGCCGGGCACCCGGGGTCGCACCAAGAGGGGGCCGGGCACCTGGGCTACCCAGGGAGGCCGCGGCTGGAGGGGCCGGGCACCCGGGGTGCGCCCAGGTGGGGGGGGGGGGCGGGCACCCGGGGCTCTAGGGGCCGGGCACTCGGGGTGTCCAGGGGCTTTGCCCACCCCGCGGCCGCATGACCGGGTACCCGGGGGTCCTCTTGTCCGGGCACCCGGGGTGTCCAGGAGGTCTCCGGTCTTCCGCATCTTGGTGTTCTCCTTCCTCCTCCTTCTCCTAGGGACTTCGTGTGGACTCGGTCATCCCTCCATGCTTCCTCACGGCTTTCTCCTCGGTACCTAAGAATGCATAGCGTTTCCGATTGAGGTAGAAGCCAACTCTCATGCGAATCCGAACGAACTCGAAGAGGAAAGATTTAACCTCGGTTTCGATGGTGCGTGCGTGTGCTCTTGTCATTGGTTCCCTTCGTGCCTGCGTGCGTGAGGGATGAGCGAGGGATGCTCCGCATCAGGAGAGACGAGCCTATGCCGCTAAGACCAAAGCCATGGCCAAGCTTCTTGCCGAAGAGAACTGGATCATGACATTGAACCGCGATTACATGGACGACATCACCAAAGAATGGCATGATATGGCAAGGAGAGACATCTTGAAGAGGAGGATACTAGCGGCGGCCGGTGGGTGTTTCGGTGCCGGTGATGTTTTCCCATCAGGAGTTGGAACCAGTGCCGCTGATGCATTCAGTGCGCCCGGCGATGCTTTCGGTGCCGGAGTTGGAACAAGTGCCGACGATGGATTTGTGGGTGCCTATGGCATCAATGGCGGTGGTGCGGATTGAAGATCATGACGAGGGTGAAAAGCGACCAAGATGATGAAGGATGTGGTCGTCGCTTTTGCATGAAGTCTTTTGCGTTTGTCGTACAAAACTATGCTTTTATTTGTGCGCGAACTATATTTTATTCTTCGAATTTGAACTCAATTATCGGAGTCGTTGTCAAATTCGCTTATCGAGGGTTTTCGGTTTACGGGCCAACGCGGGGTCGGCTGCGCGGGGTCTGCTCGGCCGCAGCCCGCGTTGGCCCGCAAAACCCTTTTTTAGCAAACTGTAAACAAGTTTTACCGGTCGGCGTTATAGACATGCTCTTGTCCCTTTGCGGTAGCGAAGATCCCGACCAAGCTCCCGGCCCCGGAACCGAATATTCTGGCCAAGCCCGGCCGCGTCCTCGCCCACGGCGGCAGCGGGCAGCGAGACCCGTCCAAGCTCGCGTCCTCGACCACGGACGGCGGCGAGGAAGACCCCTTCCAAATCCGCTTCCGGCACGCGATTCTTGCAGGCCGTTGGGAACTTCAACCCCAACATCCTCGGCTCCCCTCCCTCGATGACGCCAAAGAACGCGTCTCAAGCAGCGCCCGGCGTCTCCCCCATTATCAGCTCTTCCCGAAACCTCTCCCCAAGGTACTCTGTCTCTAAGGTTCGTTCCAATCTCACCATTTTATTTGATTGAGATGAGAGAGGGGTCAGGTGGCACGCGGTGGCTGTTCGTGGTTGTGTGCTGCTTATGTACTGTGCAAATTTATTTTTTTGATAGCTGCTGCTCTCTGCTACTCCCTCCGTTCCAAATTACTCGTCGTGGTTTTAGTTCTGAACTAAAACCACGACGAGTAATTTGGAACGGAGGGAGTAGAAGGGATGAACAGAGGAGAAACAGGACAGGGCTGGGTGTTGTCTGCACACAGAGATATTGAGATAATTGGTATACTATTGTTGTGATGGAAAATAAAAAAATTCTTCGATCTCTTGCAAATGATGTTGGATTGAATGATTTCTTTCAGTCACAGGAGTCGTCCAATATCGTGCTTCTTATTGGAAAAGAGTCCCTGATTTCGTACATGCCAACAAGAAAGAAGACTAACAGTGGGTTGTTAAGGTGAGGAATTTTTTAGCGTGCATGCTTTGTTCGTCCAGATTGGGTCGTGAGTTTTGGGTTTGACAGTGAGGAATGTTTTAGTGTGCATGCTTTGTTCGTCGGGATTGGGTGGTGAGTTTTGTGTATGACAGTGAGGAATGTTTTAGTGTGCATGCTTTGTTCGTCCGGATTTTAGCGGCCACCGTGTCGTCCAGGTTGGAGAGGATGACGCAGTCGGCATGGCTGAAGAGGGTGAAGCGGCTGTTGAGGTTAAGTGTTGCGAGTAATTTTACTGGAGTGAGCTTGCTCAGAAATCTGCGACCGTTGAAACATGAAATACATGCAAAGATGGGGAATAATCAACATGATGCTCTGGTCGAGAGAAGTAGACATTAGTTAAGCTTCAAGAGGCTGAGACGACTCTTGTAGTACTAAGAGGAAAAATTAGTTCTGGAAACACCGATATCTCTGTACTATCTATCTATGTTCAGCAAAGAAATTCATTTTCTTCCTTTCTCAGTCCTCTATTTTTTAGCAGACCAAGATGCACAAAAGTGCGGCCTATAATAAACTGAAATAGAAGCAGGTAACTACACTCTAGAGGTATACATGAACAAGAGAAAAGAGGAGAACAATGATCAATGGAGAAATGCACTGCGCTGTTAACTGCTGCTACTATAACACTGAAGTTTTAATTGCAGGACACCCATAAAGAAAGAAAGAAGACTTGTGCTACAGAAACCAATCGAAAAGGAGAAGGCATAAATGCAGTGGATGGACTTGACATTAAGCTGCTTTGTTAGATATACCAGGATGAAGGTTAAAAATCAGAGGGCCTTAACATCATGCCATAGTATCTCAAGTCGCACTAGATGAGAATGTTTCATGATGCAAATAACTTGTGTTAGCCATTCTTGTTTTGTGTTTAATTTTATGCTTTATTCTTCGACTCGCTAGGATATAGTACAATTTTCAATTGTGAGCCTAGCATCTAGCATCGATTTTGACCTCTGAAATTTTGTTTAGCAGGCAGCACCAGCTGCTTTTAGTGCAAATCACCGAGAGCTAAGGGTATATTTGTCCTTGCATCATTGTAATTTTGATGCTTTTCCTTATTAATAATTTAATATTGCTTGTTCCGTCTTGACCCTATTATGTTGTGCCTATATGTGTTTCTTATGCGGTTACAACGGTGACAATGCGCCTAATTTGCTGTCTGACATGCAGCATGATCGGTGGGGGTTGAAAGTGTGGCGATGCCAATGTCAGAGACTGAACTTGTTAGGTTGGTAAGAATTATTTCATATTTCTCTAGCTTTGAGATTGCGGCTTCACTTCTAGTATCATATCAACTATAAATGCATGTGTTTATCATATAATTAATGCGTAAAGATACCTCGCAAAAAAATTAATGCGTAAAGATATCTTACATAATATTAATGTGCAATTAATTTCCTCCCTAATATCACATATACGCATTTATTGCAATTAACATTGTATATTTATTAATGTGTATATATAAGAAGTGTGTGGCAAGGAAAAAAATGTGGCTTCTCTGGTTCGACCGGATCCAAGATTTTGGACTCCTCGATTAAAAAGAAAGAAAGGTTTTACACTCTTGCGCGGCTCGCAAGCATCTGCTCGGCATCCACTCGCCGGCCGGCCGCCGCCGTATTTTCTTTGTCGGGCCGGCGCGGTGTCGTGCCGCGCCGTGCTGCCTCCCCAGGATCGCACCGGCGGCCGTGACAGGAGAAAGCAAACGAAAACCAACAAGAGCGGGGGACAGGAAGATATCGGAGGCAGCTGCCCCAACCGTAGGTGAGGCCCGATCGTCTCTCGCTTTGGCTTCGCTCCGTCTTTAGGTAGGTAAAACAGATATTAACAGTGGCAACTTCAATGGCTCATTCCACCTGGATATATGAAGTGTTTAACCGAGAATCGTAACATGAATCATTTCACGAGTCTATACCAACAATGGGTGCAAATTATGTTGCGATGTCCAATTAATTAAAGTGGTGCCAATTAACCTTTTCTGGGTGTTCAACAGAAATGCTCGCCTGATTACTATGAATTGTCATATGGAGATGTGAAATTTCTCATATGGCGTTACTTCCTTAAACATTTTTTGTACATCTTTTCAGTACAATAGAATATCATATCAAGAGGAGGAATGCATCCAATTCCGGACTGTCTCCTCTTGCTCCCCTTTCTAGTGTCCCATTTATAATGTGTGGCATGTAAGAGATTTATAGGTTATCTTGTATCACATTACATGCAGGTTCTCACAGTAAAAGTGTACCAAATGGACCATGGGAGTTCCCCAACGAAGAAATGTAAGTCTGTTGTGGATGAAGATTTCCTCAGCAATCTACCTGAAGCTCTCAGAGACAAAATCCTTTGTTGTCTGCCAATAAAAGAAGCTGTTGGAACATGCCTCTTGTCAAGGAGTTGGAGGTACACACGGGCTTCAATGACCGAACTGATGTTCAGAAGAGCTGATTTTGCTTCAGGAAATGACAGTGCAGACGGTGACCGCAGATTTCTTAAGTTCACCGATATGTTTCTCTTCCTCCACAACGGCCCAATTCTGAAGTTTGGCCTGAATACCATAGCAAATGAAATGGTATCCACTGGAGGACACCTTTACCGTTGGATGCTTATGCTGTCAAGAAATAAGATTAAGGAGATTCAACTTCAGACAAGTATACGTGACAGTTACAAGGTCCCGTCTAGTTTTTTCTCCTGCGATGAACTAGAATATGTGTATCTGCGAGCTTGTGTTTTCACTAGTTTACATTTGCCGCATCTATCTGAAGGCTTCAAACAATTGCATACTCTTCGTCTAGAACATGTCACTGTGCAAGGAAACAGTTTAGGGGATTTAGTAGCGAGTTGCCCGAATTTGGAGAAACTTAATATTCGTGGATTGTGTAGCAAATCCAATATCAATATTCGTTCAACAAAGCTCAAGATGCTAAAAATTGAAGGCCAGTTTACACACCTCAATCTGCATGCTCCTTATCTTACTTCCATATGGATCAGACTGGAGCTGAAATCTGAGACAGATGGTGCTTCGACGGCCAGATGCAACTTCAATCTTTCTCCATTTATTGCTTCTCTTTCAGATGTTGAGACTATTAGGTTTCATGGACACATCCTTGAGGTAAGAAACTGTGATGGCAAAGTTTTCGCTTAGTGCTTATTATTTCACTGTTTCTTATTATGTTTGGGGGCCTATTGCCATTTCAGTGCGTAGAACATGAATTTCTGATTCTCAAGCAGCCAAAATTATTCAACCGGCTGACAGAGATAAGCCTGGAGATCAATCTCGGTGATCTCAAGGAAGCAAATTTTGCCTTGTGCTTATTTCAGCAAGCCCCCAACCTGCGATTTGTCAAACTAAAGGTACAGACGATGAAATCTTCGACTTGCTACATATCATAAATTTCCATTGGACCGTCGCTCAATTTACAGTCTGTACTTTGCAGCTCATTTCCAGGAATTCCGTGGTACCAACAGTGCATTTCTGGGAATCAATAGACCGTGATGTCTGTCTCTTCCAGAACGTTGAAGTACTTGGTTTGTTCGACTATACTGGCTCCATTGCGGAGCTAGGCTTCTTGAAACTTTTACTTGAAGATGCACCAGTGTTAAGAAAAGTGGGAATAATCGACAAGGGATTGGACAGAAATGTCCTAAAAAATCTCCTGAAGCTAGAAGAGCATCAAAGGATGCAGAAATATTGATTCTTGAGGCTTGTTTCCCCCACTAGAAAAAGGTGCAGGCTACGTTTTTCTATTGAAGGGAAAATATTTACATTTCTTCGTCTGTTCAGTTACTTACATTAAAGTAGGTTCAGTTTTCATAAGAATCTGTAGAAGAATTGCAGATGTTCAATTTGGAAATAGCAGTACCACCTTCAGACTTGGCATGTCACTTATATTTCTTCTACCATTTTGGGTCATATCTGGAATTTAGTGCTATTCAATTTCAGTTTGCTTTTAGTTTACTTCGAGATAACATGCAAGGGAGAATTCTGAGCATGAACGTGTTTGTAAAAAATGAACATATTGACTAATTGTCTATCTTATACTACTTCAGTTCAGAATTATGACTACGGTTTTGGTCTTGCGCAGGTCAACTTCGCCACCCTAGTGTTTTATCTCTGCTCTGTTTCGATGGATAGGATCAAGTCCAATCTCTGAAGGAACAAGTCAAGACCATTGGAAGTCGGTATCAAGCCTGTGTTGGGAACCTCTAACAACTCTACTGCTCTCGTTTGGTGCGATCTTGCAAGGCACAAGATCTGAAGTCAGGGTATACAAGCATAAGTTATCCCCATAATTTGTTGTAGAAGCTACCCCGTGGTCCTGTGAAAAAACAGTGTTGCCTCAAGAATTGCTTGCCTGTTGTGTCAAAGTTCAGAAAGAAAATGTTTGCCAATTTAACTTTTACTATGCAGTTTATTTCCAAATTTGAATGCTGGGTACTCTCAGTGTATTCCTAAGGGTCGCTAGGTCCTATGTTATGTCTCTTGCCTGGTAAAGTTGGTATGATAAACTTCACTGGTTGCCACCCCCCAGTAACGTCAGGTTCAAAACCTTGCTCTAGTTCGTATGATCTACTACCTCTGTTCAAATTGAACTGCAAAAACGTCTTGTACTTGTGGTGGGTACAGAGGGTGTACTTTACTAAGGCCCTGTTTGGATTCTCTCCACTCCGCGAAGCTGCGGAGCTCGGTTTGAGCTGCTCCGTGAAAAGCTGCAGCAGCTTGCTCCGCTCCAGGAGCTCAATTGCGGGAGTGGAGAGGAACCGAACAGGCACTAACTCACGGTAGTTCAAACCATTTGAGAATGCAAATTTTTGCACCTGACACACCACTTTTTTTTTGACCGCTTTGGATCGTACTAGAAGTTCTTCAGTCTCTTTGCCTGGTATGATAAACTTCACTGGTTGCCACCCCCAGTAAATGGTCCAGTAACTCGCGGTCTTTCTGTTTTGAACTGTTCCCGCCTTTTGACTTTTGAGAGTGCAATTTTTTGCATTTCACACACACAGAGAAAAAAGAAATTGGCCGCTTTGGGTCGTACTACTGGAAGTTCTTCAGTCGGATTCCACAGGTCAAGTTCAGTTTGTTTACATTGGCTCTGCGGTAATGAGCAAAACGAGAACCATCCGTTTAACCGGACATGTTTTTTACCTAACCTGTTTGACCTGACTATTTCTGCACACCTTAAAACGCGTAGTGAAGTACAGCGTCCACTTCAATTTGCACAAGTTCGGCTCATTGACTCTAATTGTTTGTCTTAAGAGTTCAGAAAGTCAGCTTTGCTAATTGTTGCAGTCAACTTTGCTGCCCTTAAAATATACTCCCTTCGTCTGAAAATACTTGTCATCAAAATAAATAAAAAGGATGTATCTAGATGTATTTTAATTTTAGATATATATTTTTTATTCATTTTGATGATAAGTATTTTCGAATGGAGGGAGTAACTGTTTTCTCAAGGATAGGGTCGAGTCCAGTCTCGAAAGCAACAAGACGAGACTTGGCAGCAGTCGGCAAACCGTGGCTGGAACTTGGACGACCCCACTTCTATGGTTCAGTGTGATCTCGTAAGGCATGAGCTGTAAATCTTAAGCACTACTGTTTGCTACAGCAGTGCAAAGCATTGACAGAATCAAGTTGATTTCTGCACAAAAAAACAACCATTATAGTACCATATTAGAGTTTTTTTGAGGAAATAGTACCATATTAGAGTTTCTTGGTTGTTGGGATAATTATTTCAACCTGTAGTACTTGTTTGTACAGCAGGAAACGTTCCAAGTGGAATGCGCAAAAATAAAAATGCATTTCAAGCTGACCAACGCATGATTGGCAAACACCGTATTAATAGTTGGTAAAGGAAGATGCTTATGGTTATGAGCAGTTGGTTGAGTAGTTAATTGCCATGATGAGTCGTCTTTTAGAAGCGGTTAGCGAAAATTGTGATAAAATAAATCTGCGGACAATTCCTGAGACCAAGTGCGTGAAGAAATGACGTAGGTGTGTGGTAGACATTGTCGGCTGCCGGATCGGAGACTAGTCGTTCCAAATTGGAGACAAGACCGAGTAGATGTCAATTTGTTCGCCCCAGAAAACAATACTAGTAGATGTCCAGTCTATCCTACAGCAACCAGCTGCCCGTGATGGCTCCAGGAAGCATTGTCTTCAGCTGCTCAGATTGGCATGCAAAAAACTACAGTAGAAATCACTCTCAAGATTCAAAGTTTGAAACAAATACTCAAAAAAAAAATCAAACCACGACGAGATGACATGGTGCTAAATTGGGTGTCCTACTACCGGGAGAAGAAGCTGCTGGGCGTCGCATCCCAAGCTCGAAAGCACAATGCGAAGCCGAAGCTGTACTGCACGAGCACTAGCAGCAGTACGCGTGTTCATGACCCTGTCGCCGTTCAGAGCAGTGGCAGCGTCCTCGTGCCTGAGGTCACCGCGCCGCGGTTTCGCGGGTCTGGCCTGGCCCGCGCGCGGGGGGGGGGGGGGGGGGGGAACCGAAAAGAGAGATCGAAAACCGTATCCCCGCCGCCCGCGTACGCACGAGGCGCGGCACGGCTCGCCCGGCCCCCGGCGTCGCAAAATTTTCCGCCCTTTCCCGCGTGCCTCGCCTCCGCTTTCCGGGCGGGTTCTCACGTGGCTGGGCCTGACCTCCCTGGCCGCATGGTCCACTAGCTCGTCGTTCTCTGCTGCTTCGTCCTCTTTTTGTACGAGTACGCACCATTATTTGTTTATCCTTTGGGCTACGAGCAGGTGAAACACATGCGCTCAGCGCTCCCCCTCGATTTCTCAAAAAAAAAGCGCTCCCCTTCTCCACGGTTCTGCTGGTGCTACTACGACGCATGTGTCCTGATCTGTGCAAGATTACCGACTGATAATCGGCGTTTGCTACACGTGCCGCTCTTAGAATTGGATTTACAACATGATGTGATGTCGCCGTGTGAGCGTAGGTGTGAGCCTTGTGTGGCACTGGATTTGGTCCATAGTCAAATCTTGGTCATATGAGTTTGGGCGTGCGGTTGCAGCAAGAGAGTTGGTGTGCTACTTTACTTGACTTCACTGCTGGTTAGCTCACTCTGCCACGAGCCTAGCAACCCATTTAGCTGTCACAAAAAAAGATTTTGCCCTATCTCTCCCTCAAAAGAAAAAGGTTTTTGCCCCGTCTCATTAATTACAAGGGAATCATGTTTGAGTGATTGACGAAAATTATGGGGGAAATAGGTACAATCACCCACGTGACGGTCATGGAACATGTCACCACACACAAGGCATCAGCCGACCTGACACCTCGTACCGTGATACAACGATGAGAAGAGAGCATCCGTTGGAGGAGAAGTGCATGGATGAATCCGGGAACATATGAACCCACTTTAGAAAACACATTTTGCAATGTCAAAAAATTCTGAAAAAAGGTGTGCGCAGACATCTCCATATTCTATGTGTGTGCAGAAAGTTTCACAGAAAAACAACATTTTTGTAGCCTGTGAAAAAAAAAATTGTGCCGTGAAACGCTATTTAGAAGCAGTAAAATTTGTCTTTTTACTGAGACAAAACAAAAATATTCTTTTACACAAAACTTTGTGCGTGGACATACCTTTGCCACCATGTATGCATATTTTTTTTTAGAATTTTTAAACATTACAAAACACGTAAAAAGTACATTTTTGAAAAGCGGGTGCAGATGCCCTCGTGTGACTAACCTATTGACATAGTGCCTAGTGATAGTTGGTTTTTTTGCTTGTTTTTCACTTCGCAGAATATCAGTACCAAACGGAGTCCAAATGCCACGAAATATTTTGGAGATTTTTTTTGGACCAGAAGACACCCTGGGGGCCAAGAAAGCACCATGCGCGCCCTGGTGGATTGTGGGCCCATGGAGACCCCCTGCACCGCCTTCTCGCCGTATAAATACCTAAATATTCCAGAAAACCTAGGAGAGACGTTGAAACACAATTCCAGTTGCCGCAAGTTCCAGAATCACGAGATCCAATCTACACCATCACGGAGGGGTTCATCATCCTCATTGGTGCCTCTCCGATGATGCGTGAGTAGTCCACCATAGACCTACGGGTCCGTAGGAAGTAGCTAGATGGTTTCTCTCTCTCTCTTGATTCTCAATACAATGGTCTCTTGGAGATCTATTTGTAATGACTTTTTGCGATCTGTTTGCTGGGATCCGATGAAGTTTGAGTTTATGATCAGATCTATATCCATGAAAGTTATTTGAGTTTTTTTTGATCTCATATATGCATGATTACTTATAGTCTCGTATTTCTTCTTCGAATCTTTGGTTTAGTTAGGCCAACTAGATCGATTTTTCTTGCCATGGGAAGAGGTGCTTTGTGATGGGTTCAATCTTGCGGTGTCCTCTCCAAGTGACATAAGGGGCAGCGAGGCACGCATGTATCATTGCTATTAAGGATAACAAGATGGGGCCTATTCCTACATGAATAGATCTTGTCTACATCATGTCACGGTTCTTATTGCATTACTCCGTTTCTCCATGAACTTAATACACTAGATGCATGCTAGATAGCGGTCGATGTGTGGAGTAATAGTAGTAGATGCCGAATCATTTCGGTCTACTAATCTTCGATTTCATGCCTATATAATGATCATTGCCTCGATATCATCATAATTATTTGATCTTCTATCAATTTCCCAACATTAATTTGTTTACCCACCGTATGCTATTTTCTCGAGAGAAGCCACTAGTGAAATCTACGCCCCCAGGTCTATCTTTTATCATATATTGTTTTCCAATCTATTTTTATTCGCTTTTATTTTCAGATCTATTATTCCAAAAACCCAAAAATACCTAGCTGCACTTTTTCTTTATTTATTTTATTTTGTGCTATTGCGAGATCTATTTATCCAAAATCATACAAACCAATCTATCTTTTGCCCGCGGAGGGATTGACAATCCCTCTTACGCGTCGGGTTGCAATTATTTGTTCTTTGTGCATGCACCGTTTACATAGCTTGGCCTGGCCTCCTACTGGATTGATACCTTGGTTTCATAACCGAGGGAAATACCTACCGTAGTAGTACTGCATCATCCCTTCCTCTTTGGGGAAATACCGACGCAGTTTCAAGCGACATCACCGGTCAGTCCGGGCGTTTGAGGCGTCTGTCTGAGTCAAAAAATCGTGACCAGGCGGGCCGCCCGGGTGTTTGAGGGGCGTTTGGGGCGCCCGAATGTAGATGCTCTTAGAGCATCTTCAATAGATGATGTAGATGAAAAAATAACTAACTTTTACATCTCCGAGGCCCCAAAACACTTCTCTGACAGATCATGTAGATGCAAAAAAAATACATCTCCGACTCTCGGAGATGTAAACTACAACACTTCATGGTGCAAATATACATCCCCACCTATAAGAAATGTAAAAACGGCGGCCACGCGCCAACTGCCCAACCACTTTCATTTTCCTTCCGTTCACACGGTAGTCGCCCGCTCGCCGTCCGCCGACCGCCCCGGGGCCATGGCCGGCTCCGACTGTTGGGAAACATTGCATGGAAAACAAAAAAAATCTATGCACATGCAAGATCTGTCCATGGAGATGCATAGCAACGAGAGAGGAGAGTGTGTCTACATACCCTCGTAGACCGTAAGCTGAAGCGTTTATTAACGCGGTTGATGTAGTCGAACTTCTTCGCGATCTAACCGATCAAGTTTCGAACGTACGACACCTCCGTGTTCAGCACATATTCAGCTCGGTGACGTCCTCGCCTTCTTGATCCACAAAGACGGGCGAAGTAGTGGATGAGTTTCGGCAACACGACGGCGTGGTGACGGTGATGGTGATGCTATCTGATACGTCCTTTTTGCATCATGTTTACCTACTGTTATTTATAATGTTTTTATGCATAATAATGCTTTTTGGATTAATTCTAATGCCTTTTCTCTCATAATATGCAAGGTTCACACAAAGAGGGAGAATTCCGGCAGCTGGAAATCTGGACCTAAAAAAGCTACGTCAGGCTACCTATTCTTCACAACTCCAACTGAGCTAAAACTTCACAAGGAATTTTTATGGAATAAATAAGAAATACTGGAGCAAATAACTACCGGAGGGGGCACCTGGTGAGCACAAGACACCAGGGCGCGCCAGGCCCCCCAGGTGCGCCCTGGTGGGTTGTGCTCAGCCTAGCCCACCTCCGGTGCCCCTCTTCTGGTATACAAATCATTTTGACCTAGTAAAAATAAGGAGAGGACTTTCGAGACAAAGCGCCGCCGTCTCGAGGCGGAACTTGGGCAGGAGCACTTTTGCCCTCCGGCGGAGCGATTCCGTCGGGGGAACTTCCCTCCCGGAGGGGGAAATCATCGTCATCATCATCACCAACAACTCTCCCATCTTGGGGAGGGAAATCTCCATCAACATCTTCAACATCACCATCTCCTCTCGAAGCCTAGTTCATCTCTTGTGTTCAATCTTTGTATCGGAACCTCAGATTGGTACTTGTGGGTGACCAGTAGTGTTGATTACTGATGTCTGCTAGAACTACGTCGGCATTTCCCCAAAGAGGAAGGGATGATGCAGCACATCAACGATATGTATTTCCCTCAGTGATGAGACCAAAGTTATTGAACCAGTAGGAGAATCATGCAATACTACGTGAATGGCACCTGCACACAAATAACAAATACTCGCAACCCGACGTGTTAAAGGGGTTGTCAATCCTTTTCGGGTAACGGCGCCAGAAATTGGCAAACGAACATGAGAGAGTTGTAGTAATTGATAGATCGAACGCCAAATAAAATAAAGTGCAGCAAGGTATTTTTGTATTTTTGGTTTAATAGATCTGAAAATAAAAGGCAAATAAAATAGAACGCAGAGGCAAATAATATGAGAAAAAGACCCGGGGGCCGTAGATTTCATTAGTGGCTTCTCTCGAGAAAAATAGCAAACGGTGGGTAAACTTATTACTGTTGGGCAATTGATAGAACTTCAAATAATTATGACGATATCCAGGCAATGATCATTATATAGGCATCACGTCGAAGATTAGTAGACCGACTCCTGCCTGCATCTACTACTATTACTCCACACATCGACCGCTATCCAGCATGCATCTAGTGTATTAAGTGTATGGAGAAACGGAGTAATGCAATAAGAACGATGACATGATGTAGACAAGATCTATTTATGTAGTTATAGACCCCATCGTTTTATCTTAATAGCAACGATACATACGTGTCGGTTCCCCTTCTGTCACTGGGATCAAGCACCGTAAGATCGAACCCACTACAAAGCACCTCTTCCCATTGCAAGATAAATAGATCGAGTTGGCCAAACAAAACCCAAATATCAGAGAAGAAATACGAGGCTATAAGCAATCATGCATATAAGAGATCAAAGAAGACTCAAGTAACTTTCATGGATAAAAAGATAGGTCTGATCATAAACTCAAAGTTCATCTGATCCCAACAAACCCACCGCAAAAAGAGTTACATCATATGGATCTCCAAGAGACCATTGTATTGAGAATCAAACGAGAGAGAGGAAGTCATCTAGCTAGTAACTACGGACTCGTAGGTCTACAAGAGACTACTCACGCATCATCGGAGAGGCACCAATGGACATGATGAACCCCTCCGTGATGGTGTCTAGATTGGATCTGGTGGTTCTGGACTCTGCGGCGGCTGGAATTGATTTTCGTCGACTCCCTGATACATCTCTGTCGTATCTATAATTTTTGATTGTTTCATGCCAATATTATACAACTTTTACATACTTTTGGCAACTTTTTATATGATTTATTGGACTAACCTATTGATCCAATGCCCAGTGCCAGTTCCTGTTTTTGCATGTTTTTGTATCGCATAATATCCATATCAAACGAAGTCCAAATGCAATAAAATTTTACGGAGAATTATTTTGGAATATATGTGATTTTTGGGAGTTGGAATCACCGCAAACGGAGGCCCACACAGGGCACAAGACACCAGCGCACCACCCCTGAGCCAGGCGTGTGGTGGTGGGTTGTGCTCACCTCGTATGTCGGTTGGAGCTCTACTTCGTGCGAAAGGAAGCTTATATCCGAAAAAAATCGTGTTAAAATCTCAGCACAATCGGAGTTATGGATCCCTGGGAATATAAGAAACAGTTTTCGGCCAGATCCGGGGAACGAGAAACATAAGAGAACAGAGAGGGAGATCCAATCTCGGAGGGGCTCCCGCCCCTCCGCCGCCATGGAGACCAAGGACCAGAGGGGGAACTCTCCTCCCATCTAGGGGGAGGCCAAGGAAGAAGAAGAAGGAGGGGGGCTCTCGCCCCCTCGCTTCCGGTGGCGCCGGAGTGCCACTGGGGCAACGATCGGGATGCCGATCTACATCAACAATCTTGCTACCGTCAACACCAAATCTCCCCCCTCTATGCAGCGGTGTAACACCCCTTCTCCCCGCTGTAATCTCTACTTAAACATGGTGCTCAACTCCATATATTATTTCCCAATGATGTATGGTTATCCTATGATGTTTGTGTAGATCCGTTTTGTCCTATGGGTTAATCATGATCTTGGTTGGTATGATTGTATATTTTATTTATGATGCTGTCCTACGGTGTTCTCCGTTCTCGCGCAAACGCGAGGGGTCCCCGCTGTCGTGGAATTGTCACGGCAGATGTCCTAGTGTGAGGACTTAGTCGTGAGGCCAACGCATCTATGTGGCAGCTTGAGAGGGGTTGATCGGAATCGAGAGACACAACACAAGACAAGGGTTTAGACAGCTTCGGGCCCCGGGAAACATCATCCGGTAACAACCCTACATGCTATTTGTGGCTAGGTCTCATTATCCTCATGTGGGAGTCGCCGTAAACCGGCTCTCCTAGTTGTGTCTAGCCCTAGAGATCATTTTCTTACTTGTCCCTCTTTGGGGTGCCCTGCCCCTCCTTATATATGTTGAAGGGGTGGGTTACATGACTAGTCCTAATAGGATTAGGATTACTTTATTACAAGTGGAGTCCTAGTCTGGCTTCCTTTGTAGGAGAATATTCCTTATGCCTTTCCTCTTAAGCCGGCCCACCATCAAACGAACCGGCCTTCTGGGCCTTGGGCCTTGTTATCCGTCTAACCCGCCCGCCGGGTTACTAATGAGTCGCTAAGATCAGGCGGGTCACTCTTGAGTCGCCAAGCTCCGGGCGGGTCACCAGCGCCATGCTCCAGCCGGGTCATACATCCGGCGGGTTATACCGCGGGGTATATCCCCGACATTAGCCCCCAGTTTAATTTGGATTTATCCATGTTAAACTGATCCTGCAAAATAACTCAAGAACAAATTTGGCAGGTTGTGCTCCGGGTTAAATATTCTCCTGAGCCGGGATCTGATTATCCTTAAGTCCAATTGTCATTTCATTCATCTAGAAAATCCGGGTTAATAAGCCAGCTTCATACTCAATGTGCTGACGTTGATTTCTCACAGAAAAATATTGTGAAGAATAATCCACTTGAGTCGGCTTCCAAAGCGCCGGCTTAAAAAATATTGGTCTTCAAATACTCATCTGATATTCAGCCGACTTGAAGATGTAAAACTTGCCAGTTTATCATTACCAAAATTGCGGGTTATAAAACAGACGATGCCGGGTCATAATTGTTGTTGACACCGGGTCATGTAATTGATCTTCCCGATTTGCTCAAAACTGACAATTTGAAGATGTTCCTCCTTTATATGCATAATACCTGTAGCCCCCAAGTCTTAAGAGGAGAACATAGTGATAGCTTAAGACTTGCTCCAATATAAGTGTTGCAACCTTTGAAGAAATACAGTTTGTTCATCTCAATCATTAGTCGTAAACTGAATATTCCACACATGTAGCCCCCAAGTGTCGGGTTGTCATGCTTGCAGTAACCTGGGACTTGTAATTGCTTTATGCTCATAAAAACTTCAACCAGTGTAGCCCCCAAGGGCTGGGTCATTATGCAATAATGAGCAGGGACTTTATAAATATGACCATGTAGATTTGAACAGCAACGTGTAGCCCCCAAGGGCCGGCTCAATAAGATAATATTGAGCTGGGACTTTATATATACTTCTTTGAAAAGAACACCTTATGATGTAACCCCCATCATGGGGCTTGAACCCACGTCCACAAGGTTAAGAGCTTTGTGCTTTACCAACCGAGCAGTGGACCCTTCAATACAATGGATTTAAGACTTGTGTACCTTGAATTGTTGACAGGAGCAATTGGTAGCCCCCAAGGGCCGTCTCATTACACTGTGATGAGTCGGGTCTTCAATAAGGTAATCCAAAAAATGACTTTTCATTAGCCCCCAAGTGCCATGGTGCATGCTGGCAGTGACATGGGACTTGCATATTTTATAACCCGGCAGCTTTATAGTCTTTGAGAAAATCCTGTAGAATTGGCTCATACTGCCGGCTTACATCGCCGTATACAATAAAGGCAATAATCCAATGATTGATAAGCGCATGATTCGAATGGCGCAATCCAAAATAGACCGGCGACTTAAAGTCCATAGCCAGGGCCGGTCTAAACATAATCATGTATAAACAATACCATACCTGTGATATTGAATCGTACTGCCGGTTTATGATACCTGTGCAGTAAGGGTGATGACCCAATCCTTTAGAAGCCAACACTTCCACATGTATGATGATTGTCATACGCTGGCGACTGATCATCCAAAACCAAGCCGGGTTAAATTCAAACCATACTTATACTTAGATCTGGACAAAAAGCCTCAAGAAAAAACAAAGATTGTTTTCGAAAAACTTAAACCAAATAGAAAGAAAAATTTGAGGCTTCTGATTCGAATATGATCAGTAAACCGGACCAAAGGGGTTAAGCTAGGATTTGAATACAATCATGTAGCCCCCAGGCTTTGGCGTTGCGCCGATCAAAAGGGTACCGACAGCTATGTTCTCTTTGGTTCGAATACGACCTATGTTTGAACAGGAAGCCCCCAAGTGACCATCTGAAGCAGGGTACCTATGTTTGAGCTGTGCATTGCAACAGACTCTCTTTGGTTCCTTTAATTTTTCCTGAGAACTCGAACTTTGCGAGAGATAAATTCTTCTTGAGCCGGAATTTTTCCGGATCGTCTTTAAATTGGCAACATTTATTGAGCTATGTCCATGTAGCCCCCGAGTCTTTAAGACGACTCAATGAGTTGGCTTAAGATTCTCCATAGTTGACCGTAATATAGACCGGTTTGAATCCTGCATGGGATAACTTGCAAGTCAAAGTAATTGCTCTTTGAAAGAAAATAATATGTAATATAAAATATACTGGATGGATTTCAGCTGATATGTCAGGCTAGGGATTATCCACCGCAGAGTTGATGATCACTATGGTGAATAACTCTATGAATCAACCACGGGCGTGGTCCGACGAGTTGATGTAGACCAAGCTGCACGGGCGGCGGCTTGCGTACACCCGTTCAACAGCAAGCGGGTGCGTACGCCGGTGCATGACGATGCTAACGTACACCCCATAGGCATAGCATGGCACCATCTTTATCATGATTTCTTGCCCTGCACATAAAAATATACAGACCAAAGTAGTTGTTCTCTGATGAAAACAATATGTGTTAATAAAATAGATTCAGATAGATATCACCTGATTTGTTTGGACCCTAGATGATCTGCCTGTAGCACCCGTATATATCCTGGTGATGTACGGCCCATCCGGTGCAAACAGAGAAATCTGACAATCAGCCACTGTTTGTTTTTCTCTTGTGAGCTCTATAAGGCCCCCTCCCTTTTTTTACTCTGGCTCTTTTCTTCTGGATCACATGAATACTCGGCCAGCGGAGCACAAGTCGGCGGGCGCCCGTGTCGGCAGCTTGAGCCGGCGAAGCAAGCCAGGCGGCTCGACGCAGGGGAGTGCACCAGCGGCGGCTCTCGGACAATGGCGGCGGACGGGGCCCTCGGACAGCGGTGAGCCGGTGATAGGATCTTTAGAGGCGCTGGCGACTCGTTGAAGGTGCGGCGGCATGCGGCGGGGTCGCAAGGCCAGCGGCGATTTAGCCGGGTTAACTCGGAGCAGCTACCGGCTTAGCGGCAGCAAGGGCGACCCACGCGGATGGAGTGGAGGCGCGGCAACTCGCGGAAACCGCGACAGAAGCGGCACGAGGCCGGCTCGCAGGTGCGGTTAGCGACTTGGGCGCACAACCACCAAAGAAGTATGAAGATGCAGCCGTTCAATGATACACGTGGTGATGAGGTGGCAAGGGAGCCCCCGACCAGCCGGGTTACAGCTGAGATTCAGCAGCTGCTCGAGGCAAAAAACAGCAGAGGTGGCCGCAGGGCTGGGCATCTCGGTGAAGCAACCCCGGCGCGGACGGATGGGTGTAGAGCAGCTCGGCGGCTCAGGACCGCGGGGACGGCTCCACACAACGACAGAGGCGGATGAGCGAGGCCGTTGCTGCAGTTGTACTGGTTTTGAATCTTTCATGAACCAGCACTCGCGTTCGATGTATGGAGCAGAGATTCCTCATCTCCCAAACAAAGCAAGTACTGCACTTAGCATATGTGTTCGATGGAAGGCCAACACCAAGTAAAAGCCCCCAGATGCTTGATACAATGGTACAGCCGACTATCCACACAAATCCACTATTATCCCTTTCAGATTTTGCTTGCCTCAATATGCTTGATTGCCCCCTTCAGCAGCAGCACCACGACGACGAAAAGACATCAATCGCCAATCCCTAAATATCTGGCGGCGGCCGGCAATGGAGGCGAGTCTGCTTTAGGCGGTTTGCTGTAGAAACGGAGGCACCCTGCCAGGATGGAACGGCGCAAGGCGAACGCAGCTTCAACACAGCAGCGGCTCGGCACTGTGGCGGTGATGGCCGGCCGGGTCAATGCGTGGCAGAGGGTTGAGACGCAGTGCAGGCGTCGGCCGCGATGCAGCCAGTTGGAGACAACACAGGGCGATTCAACACTGATGCGGCCCGTAGTAGAAGCCAGAACCGGCAGAGGTGACTTTGGAGAGGCGGCGATTCAACTCGGCCGTGATGGTCACTTGGCAACGACATCTTGAGACCGCACCAGCGGAGGCGAGCAGCGGCTGCAAGGCCGTGTGTCGGAGGCGGACAGCCGATGCGCAGCTACGGCCGCGGAAGGCGGTGACTCGGCGACGGCGGAGGCGGCTCCAGGCGCGGACGACGGTGCTGGTCAGGCCCCCGGCGACTCGAGGTGCCGTGGGTCAACTGATGGACTGATGGCTCAGAAACAAAGGCGGAGGGGGTGCTGTGGCGCCTCGCCCCTGCTACCGTTGAGACGCGGGCGGCGGCTCGTCTTGTGGTCATCGAGGAAGCTGTGATGGTGGAATCCCTCCAGTGACTCGGAGCGAGGTTGAGGCGACGACGCTGTGGCATAACTCGGCTGAGGTGGCGGTTCTGCGGCAGCTCAATACTCTCCAGTGGCGGCTCGCAACGGCGGGTCAGAGCGGTAGATCAGAGCGGCGGGTCAGAGGTAATACTGGAGCAACGGTGATTCACTGGCGGATTGAAGCAAATGGAAACGGCCCAAGGCACGGTGAACCTCGAAGGAGGTGGCGACTCATCGGATTCCAGGTGGGTGCGCGGTTGATCAGTTCGAGTCCGGCTCAACGCGGGGAGGCTATCCAGTGGCGGCTCAACGCGGGGAGGCCCCCCGGTGACGGTGCAAGGCGGGACAGCCCGGACACGGCAAGGGCAAGGCGGAGCAAGGTCGGCTCAGGGCCGGCCACAGCGGAGCAAGCGGCTCGGCGTGGCAAGCGAACGTCGGCGACAGGAGCGGGTCGGTGACGGCGACTTAGGGGAGGTGAGGCGCGATCGTGACCCGGACGGGAAACGAGGCGTGACGGCGACTTTGGACTGAGGACCAGTCACGATAGCCACTCGAACGGGAGGCAAAGCGCGTCCCGTGGTGGCCGAGGAGTCCGAGTCGTGGCCGTTCTGGCTAATCCATGTTTCTTTCTCCGAGTTATGGTCGGTTTGACTTTTCCTTCCGTGCGGATGGATCATCGTTTTAGTACTATCTCCTCATGCTGATGGATCAATGGATGGATCACCTTTTGCCATTACATCTAGACTAGAACCAGTAGTACTAGTCAGTTGTAGCCTTTCACACGAAGGGATTATCACCAGAGGATGAGTCGATGCCATCTGGACTCAAAACAACGTAATAGTGCACGAGCAGCGAAACTTTGATTGTCTCGGCGACTTGGCAACTTCAGGGCTCGGATTGGTGATTCAGTCATTAAGATCACGACGATGGCCGTTGCCCAGAACGTAGTAACAATAATTTTCTTGAATTCCTCTTCATCTGATCAGTAGCGAGCTTCTTGATCCCTGAAAGAGATCCCTTCAAGAACTCAACACCACCATGCGCAGGCCCCATGGTGGGCGCCAACTGTCGTGGAATTGTCACGACAGATGTCCTAGTGTGAGGACTTAGTCGTGAGACCAACACATCTATATGGCAGCTTGAGAGGGTTGATCGGAATCGAGAGACGCAACACAAGACAAGGATTTAGACAGCTTTGGGCCCCGGGAAACATCATCCGGTAACAACCCTACATGCTGTTTGTGGCTAGGCCTCATTATCCTCACGCGGGAGTCGCCGTAAACCGGCTCTCCTAGTTGTGTCTAGCCCTAGAGATTATTTTCTTACTTGTCCCTCTTTGGGGTGCCCTGCCCCCTCCTTATATATGTTGAAGGGGTGGGTTACATGACTAGTCCTAATAGGATTAGGATTACTTTATTACAAGTGGAGTCCTAGTCTGGCTTCCTTTGCAGGAGAATATTCCTTATGCCTTTCCTCTTAAGCCGGCCCACCATCAAACGAACCAGCCTTCTGGGCCTTGGGCCTTGTTATCCGTCTAACCTGCCCGCTGGGTTACTAATGAGTCGCTAAGATCAGGCGGGTCACTCTTGAGTCGCCAAGCTCTGGGCGGGTCACTAGTGAGTCGCCATGCCCCAGCCGGGTCATACATCCGGCGGGTTATACCACGGGGTATATCCCCGACACCCGTTGTAGGGTGTTGCAATATGTTCATGGTTCGCTTATGGTGGGTTGCGAGAGTGAAAGAAGCTTAAACCCAAGTGAGTGGGGTATGACGTATGGGAGTAAAGAGGACTTGATACTTAATGCTATGGTTGGGTTTCACGACCTTAATGATCTTTAGTAGTTGCAGATGCTTGCTAGGGGTCCAATTATAAGTGCATATGATCCAAGTAGAGGAAGTATGTTAGCTCATGCCTCTCCCTCATATAAAATTACAAGAATGATTACCAGTACTTGTTACCGATTGCCTAGGGACAAATAACCTTCTTGTTGACACAAAACCCTTTTCTAAACACCTAACTTTTATTATCTTGCAAAGTATATCTAGTTTTATTCTTGCAAAGTAGTTCTAGCATCACACCTACAAAAATAGTTTCATAATTGTTTTCGGTAAAGCAAGCATCAAGTGTGCGTAGAGTTGTATCGGTGGTCGATAGAACTTGAGAGAATATTTGTTCTGCCTTTAGCTCCTTGTTGGGTTCGACACTCTTATTTTTGGAAGAAGGCTGCAAATGATCCCCTATTCTTGTGGGTTATCACTCCATTAGGGTTTCTAGAATATTGGGGTATTTATAGTGCAAAGAGTCAGTTCAGGGGGCACCAGAGGTGGGTTGTGCTCCCCTCGGAGCACCCCCAGGCGCTTCTCCGGCCCACTAGATGTCTTCTGGTCCAAAAAAATCCAAAAAAAGTTTCGCTGCGTTTGACTCCGTGTGGTATTGATTTCCTGCGATGTAAAAACATGCAGAAAACAACAACTCGCACTTGGCAATGTGTCAATAGGTTAGTACCAAAAAATGATATAAAATGACTATAAAATGATTATAAAACATCTAAGAATGATAATATAACTTCATGGAACAATAAACAATTATAGATACGTTGGAGACGTATCAGCATCCCCAAGTATTCCTGCTCGTCCTCGAGTAGGTAAATGATAAAAACAGAATTTTTGATGTGGAATGCTGCCTAACATGTCATCTCATATTCTTTTCTTTATAGCATGGACATTTGTACTTTTATATGGTTCAAAGCAATAGTCTAGTTTCGACATGAGGAGATGGAGACTCAAATTAAAAATAAAATTTGCATAAATTAAAAGAAAGGCCCTTCGCGGAGGGAAGTAGGGATTTGTTGAGGTGCCAGAGCTCGGAGCGAAAATTGAGAGATAAAAATATTTTGAGAGGCATACTTTTCCCACCAACGAAAACGACTTAGAGTTCCCAACACTTTCCATGCTAGATATATCATAGGCGGTTCCCAAATAGAAATTAAAATTTATTCCTTTTTCCACCATACTTTAACTTTCCATGGTCAACCGTATCCACGGGTGCCCTCCATACCAACACTTTCCAAAGAATTTACTATTTGACAACATAAAGTAAATTCATTTTTCATTTCAGGACTGGGCATGGCTAATATCTTTGCCTTACTCTCATGCATTGACAAGTGAATAAATACTCATCGTGAGAATAACACATCTAGCATGGAAAATATTAGCCACCCCTCACCGCCTCGCGAGTGGTACGAGCACACAGAAGAGAATTTATTTTGAAAATTAGAGATGGCACATACAAATTTGCTTAGAACGACAAAATAATACCGCATATAGGTAGGTATAGTGGACTCATGTGGCAAAACTAGTTTAAAGGATTTTGGATGCACAAGTAGTGATCATACTTAGTGCAAAATGAAGGCTAGCAAAAGATTGAGAAGCGACCAACCAAGAAACGAAAAATCTCATAAGTGAGCATTGAGCATAATTAACACCGAATAATGCACCACAAGTAGGATATAATTTCATTGCATAACTATTGACTTTCGTGCTTGCATAGGGAATCACAAACCTTAACACCAATATTCTTACTAAAGCATAATTACTCATCAACATGACTCACATATCACATCATCATATCTCAAAACTATTACTAATAATCAAGTTTATTTTGTCCAATGATCTTCATGAAAGTTTTTATTATATCGTTCTTGGATATGTATCACTTTGGAACTAATTTTCATGTGTTGCTTTTGATAAGCTCAAACAAATATAAGTGAAGATCATGAGCATAATTTTCTTTCTCTCAAATTAATTTAAGTGAAGCAAGAGAGAATTTCTTGAAATTTTACTAACTCTCAAATAAATCTAAGTGAGGCAAGAGAGAATTTCTTCAAAAATACTAAAGCACACCGTGCTAAAAAAGATATAAGTGAAGCACTAGAGCAAGTCCATAGCTCATAAAAATTTAAGTGAAGCATAGAGAGCAATTCTAACAAGTCATGACATAATTTTGGCTCTCTCAAATAAGTGTGTCCAGCAAAGAATCAAGACTAAAAACACAAATCAAAACAAGCAAAGACTTATATCATACAAGACGCTCCAAGCAAAACTCATAGTATTTGACGAATAAAAATATAGCTTGGAGTAAAATACCGATGGTTGTTAGAAGAACGAGGGGATGCCACTCGGGGCATCCCCAAGCTTAGTTGCTTGCTTATCTTTGGATAATAGCTTGGGATGCCATGGGCATCCCCAAGCTTAGGCTCTTGTTACTCCTTATTCCTTCATCCATCATAACATCACCCAAAACTTGAAAACTTCAATCACACAAAACTCAACAAAACCTTTGTGGGATCCGTTAGTATAAGAAAACAAATCACTACTATAAGTACTATTGCAACCCATTCATATTTTATTCTTGCATTATATCTACTGTATTCCAACTTTTCTATGGCAAAAAATCTTCAAAGAAAACCATAGAATCATCAAAACAAGCACACACCGCAAAGAAAACAGAATGTGTCAAAAACAAAACAGTCTGTAGTAATCTGGATATTTCGAATACTTCTGTAACTCCAAAATTCCTGAAAAATTAGGACGACCTGAGAAATTTTTATATCAATCTACTGTAAAAAAATTCAGAATTTTTTGTCGCTTCTGTGATTTTTACAAATTTCAACTCTGGACGCAAAATTTCATGTTTTTTCAGCAAGATCAAACAACTATCACCCAAGAAGATCCTAAAGGTTCTACTTGGCACAAACACTAATTAAAACATAAAAAACACAATCATAATGGTAGCATAATTGTGCTAATACTCAAGAATAGAAAGCAAAAGGCAAAAATAAATTTTATTCATTGGGTGGCCTCCCAACAAGCGCTATTGTTTCACGCCCGTGGCTAGGCATAAAATTTCAATGATGCTCACACAAAAGATAATAATTGAAACACAAAGAGAGCATCATGAAACATGTGAAAAACACATTTAAGTCTAACGTACTTCCTATGCATAGGAATTTGATAAGAAAACAAATTATTAAGACAAGCAATTTCTAGCATATGCAAATAGGAAGGAGGCAATAACAATCTCAACATAACGAGAGGTAATTTAGTAACATGAAAGTTTTTACAACCATATTTTCCTCTCTCATAATAATTACACGTAGGATCATACTTAAATTCAACAATATAGCTATCATATAAAATTTTATCTTGATGATCCACATGCATAAAAGTTTTATAATCTTCTAAGATAATGCGATTAACATCAACTAAAGTCATGACCTCTCCAAACCCACTTTCATGAAAAATTTCATAAGATTGAACAATCTTCAACTATGTGGGATTATTTTTACCTAAAGTTGACGCTCTTCCAAACCCACTTTCAATATTATTGCAAAAATTATTATCAATATCATATTCATCATGAGGCTTAAATAAATTTTCAAGATCATAAGAAGAATCACCCCAATCATGATCATTGCAATAAGTAACAAAGATAGCAAAATTAGCATCCCCAAGCCTGGGGTTTTGCCTATTATTAGCACAATTGACATTAATAGAATTTATAGTAAAATCATTGCAATCATGCTTTTCATTAAAGGAGCTATCATGAATAACTTCATAAATTTCTTCATCACAATTTTCAGATTCACGAATCTCAAGAAGAACTTCATAAAGATAATCTAGTGCACCCAACTCACTAGCAATTTGTCGGGGATATACCCCGGGTATGACCCGGCTAGGACTTGGTGTTTCATCGACAAACCACCCGAGCGTGCTGACTCGTTGGTGACCCAGCAGATTATAAGCCAGATTGTAAGCCGGCAGACAGTTATAAGCCAGATTGTAAGCCAGCAGACAATTATAAGCCAGATGGTAAGCCGGCGCACAGATTATAAGCCAGATTATAAGTCAGATGGTAAGCCAGATGGTAAGCCGGCACATAGCCATAACCCGGCAGACAGGGTCGCCTGGGGTTAATAAGCCCAAGGCATTAAGAAGCCCAAGACGTTAAGAAGCCCATGGAGAGAAGACCGTGATGAGAAGTCAGAATAGTTTAAGTCCTGATCCGAGTCGGACTCTACATATAACCCGCCCCTTCAACTTATATAAGGAGGGGCGGGGCACCCCAAGAGGGACAAGTAAGAAGCTCAATAATCTTGAGGGCTAGACACTACTAGAGGAGAGCCGGTTTAGACGGCGACTCCCTCGTGATGATAATGAGACCTAGCCACAAACATCATGTAGGGTTGTTACCGGATGATGTTTCCCGGGACCCGAAGCTGTCTAAACCCTTGTCTTGTGTTGCGTCTCTCGATTTCGATCAACCCCTTTCAAGCTACCGCATAGATGCGTTGGCCTCACGACTAAGTCCTCACACTAAGACATCTGCCGTGACAATTCCACGACAGTTGGCGCCCACCGTGGGGCCGCGCATGGTGGTGTTGAGTTCTTGAAGGGATCTTTTTCAAAGGATAAAAGAGTTCGTAATTTTCCAAATCAGGAAGGTTTGGGGTTACAGTTGCGTTGAGCCGCCATCTTGCGATTGGTTTGATTGCTTCCAAGTCGCCGAGACCGACAGCGATTGTTTATTGATTCGCCGAGACGGACAGACTTCTGAAGAAGACGCGTTAACTCTGAGTCGACTAGCTACCTCTGGTTCTGGTCCGGTTTACCACGACCTGGAAGTGGGTACAGCGTTGATTCAGCCTCGTCAGACTGCCTCCATTGACCGGCACCACCTCTGAGCCGCCACGGCCAGAGCTCGCCCCTGTGGCCCTGCATCATCAGACTGCCTCACTTAAGATTTTGGGTTTATACAAAGTTCATGAGAAACTTGTATTTCCAAAGAAGTGAGTGGGAGCACTATAGAATTTTTGATGAGTATATGTTGTTAACATATTGTTGATCAGAAATGATATAGAATTTATGGAAAGCATCCAGGGTTATTTGAAAAGTGTTTTTTAATGGAAAACCTGGATTAAGCTACTTGAACATTGAGCATCAAGATCTATAAGGATAGATCAAAAACGCTTAATAGTACTTTCAAATGAATACATACCGTGACAAGATTTTGAAGGAGTTCAAAATAGATCAGCAAAGAAGGAGTTCTTGGCTGTGTTACAAGGTGTGAGTATTGAGTAAGACTCAAGACCTGACCACGGCAGAAGAAAGAGAAAGGACGAAGGTCGTCCCCTATACTTTAGACGTAGGATCTACAATATGCTATGTTGTGTACCGCACCTGAAGTGTGCCTTGCCATGAGTTAGTCAAGGGGTACAATAGTGATCCAGGAAGGGATCACATGATAGCGGTCGAACTTATCCTTAGTATCTAGTGGACTAAGGAATTTTCTTGATTATGGAGGTGGAAAGGGGGTTCATCGTAAAGGGTTACATCGATGCAAACTTTGACACTAATCCGGATGACTCTGAGTAGTGAACCGGATTCGTATAGTAGAGCAGTTATTTGGAATAGCTCCAAGTAGCGTGTGGTAGCTGCATCTACAAGATGACATAGAGATTTGTAAAGCACACACGGATCTGAATGTTGCAGACCCGTTGACTAAAACCTCTCTCGTAAGCATAACATGATCAAACCCTAGAACTCATTGAGTGTTAATCACATGGTGATGTGAACTAGATTATTGACTCTAGTAAACTCTTGGGTATTAGTCACATGGCGATGTGAACTTTGAGTGTTAATCACATGGTGATGTGAACTAGATTATTGACTCTAGTGCAAGTGGGAGAGTGTTGGAAATATGCCCTAGAGGCAATAATAAAATGGTTATTATTGTATTTCCTTGTTCATGATAATTGTCTGTTGTTCATGCTATAATTGTATTAACTGGAAACCGTAATACATGTGTGAATACATAGACCACAACATGTCCCTAGTAAGCCTCTAGTTGACTAGCTCGTTGATCAATAGATGGTTATGGTTTCCTGACCATGGACATTGGATGTCATTGATAACGGGATCACATCATTAGGAGAATGATGTGATGGACAAGACCCAATCCTAAGCATAGCACAAGATCGTGTAGTTCGTTTGCTAGAGCTTTTCTAATGTCAAGTATCATTTCCTTAGACCATGAGATTGTGCAACTCCCGGATACCGTAGGAATGCTTTGGGTGTACCAAACGTCACAATGTAACTGGGTGGCTATAAAGGTGCACTACAGGTATCTTCGAAAGTGTCTGTTGGGTTGGCACGAATCGAGACTGGGATTTGTCACTCCGTATGACGGAGAGGTATCTCTGGGCCCACTCGGTAATGCATCATCATAATGAGCTCAATGTGACCAAGTGTTTGGTCACGGGATCATGCATTACGGTACGAGTAAAGTGACTTGCCGGTAACGAGATTGAACAAGGTATTGGGATACCGACGATCGAATCTCGGGCAAGTAACGTACCGATTGACAAAGGGAATTGTATACGGGATTGATTGAATCCTCGACATCGTGGTTCATCCGATGAGATCATCGTGGAACATGTGGGAGCCAACATGGGTATCCAGATCCCGCTATTGGTTATTGACCGGAGAGTAGTCTCGGTCATGTCTGCATGTCTCCCGAACCCGTAGGGTCTACACACTTAAGGTTCGGTGACGCTAGGGTTGTAGAGATATTAGTATGCGGAAATCCGAAAGTCGTTCGGAGTCCTGGATGAGATCCCGGACATCACGAGGAGTTCCGGAATGGTCCGGAGGTAAAGATTTATATATGGGTAGTCTATTTTGGCCACCGGAAAATGTTCAGGATTTTTTGGTATTGTACCGGGAAGGTTCTAGAAGGTTCTGAAGTGGGGCCCACCTGCATGGGGGGACCCACATGAACGTGGGTAGTGGGGGCAAGGCCCCACACCCCTGGTCAAGGCGCACCAAGATCCCACCTTAGAAGGAATAAGATCATATCCCGAAGGGATAAGATCAAGATCCCTAAAAAAGGGGGATAACAATCGGTGGGGAAGGGAAATGATGGGATTTCTTTCCCCCACCTTTGCCAACGCCCCAATGGACTTGGAGGGCAAGAAACCAGCCCCCTCCACCCCTATATATAGTGGGGAGGCGCATGGGAGCAGCACCCCAAGCCCTGGCGCCTCCCTCCCTCCCGTGACACCTCTTCCTCCCCGCTTGCGCTTGGCGAAGCCCTGCCGGGATCCCGCTACTTCCACCACCACGCCGTCGTGCTGCTGGATCTCCATCAACCTCTCCTCCCCCCTTGCTGGATCAAGAAGGAGGAGACGTCGCTGCTCCGTACGTGTGTTGAATGCGGAGGTGCCGTCCGTTCGGCGCTAGGATCATCGGTGATTTGGATCACGACGAGTACGACTCCATCAACCCCGTTCTCTTGAACGCTTCCGCTCGCGATCTACAAGGGTATGTTGATGCACTCCTCCCCTCTCATTGCTAGCATCTCCTAGATTGATCTTGGTGACACGTAGGAAAATTTTGAATTTCTGCTACGTTCCCCAACAGTGGCATCATGAGCTAGGTCTATGCGTAGATTCTATGCACGAGTAGAACACAAAGTAGTTGTCGGCGACGATTTGTTCAATTTGCTTACCGTTACTAGTCTTATCTTGATTCGGCGGCATTGTGGGATGAAGCGGCCCGGACCGACCTTACACGTACTCTTACGTGAGACAGGTTCCACCGACTGACATGCACTTGATGCATAAGGTGGCTAGCGGGTGTCTGTCTCTCCCACTTTAGTCGGATCGGATTCGATGAGAAGGGTCCTTATGAAGGGTAAATAGCAATTGGCATATCACCGTTGTGGCTTTTGCGTAGGTAAGAAACGTTCTTGCTAGAAACCCATAGCAGCCACGTAAAACATGCAACAACAATTAGAGGACGTCTAACTTGTTTTTGCAGGGTATGCTATGTGATGTGATATGGCCAAAAGGATGTGATGAATGATATATGTGATGTATGAGATTGATCATGTTCTTGTAATAGGAATCACGACTTGCATGTCGATGAGTATGACAACCGGCAGGAGCCATAGGAGTTGTCTTAATTTATTGTATGACCTGCGTGTCAATGAAAACGCCATGTAATTACTTTACTTTATTGCTAACCGTTAGCCATAGTAGTAGAAGTAATAGTTGGCGAGACAACTTCATGAAGACACGATGATGGAGATCATGGTGTCATGCCGGTGACGAAGGTGATCATGCCGCGCCTCGAAGATGGAGATCAAAGGCGCAAGATTATATTGGCCATATCATGTCACTTTATGATTTGCATGTGATGTTTGTCATGTTTACATCTTATTTTCTTAGAACGACGGTAGCATAAATAAGATGATCCCTCACCAAAATTTCAAGAGATGTGTTCCCTCTAACTGTGCACCATTGCGAAGGTTCGTTGTTTCGAAGCACCACGTGATGATCGGGTGTGATAGATTCTAACGTTCGCATACAACGGGTGTTGACGAGCCTAGCATGTACAGACATGGCCTCGGAACACAAGCAAAACACTTAGGTTGACTTGACGAGCCTAGCATGTACAGACATGGCCTCGGAACACAAGAGACCGAAAGGTCGAACATGAGTCGTATAGTAGATACGATCAACATGGAGATGTTCACCGATGATGACTAGTCCGTCTCACGTGATGATCGGACATGGCCTAGTCGATTCGGATCATGTATCACTTAGATGACTAGAGGGATGTCTATCTAAGTGGGAGTTCATTAAATAATCAGATGAACTTAATTATCATGAACATAGTCAAAAGGTCTTTGCAAATAATGTTGTAGCTTACGCTTTAGTTCTACTAAGATATGTTCCTAGAGAAAATTTAGTTGAAAGTTGATAGTAGCAATTATGCGGACTGGGTCCGTAAACTGAGGATTGTCCTCATTGCTGCATAGAAGGCTTATGTCCTTAATGCACCGCTCGGTGTGCTGAACCTCGAGCGTCGTTTGTGGATGTTGCGAACATCTGACATACACGTTTTGATGACTACGTGATAGTTCAGTGTGTAATGTTGAACGGTTTAAAATTGTGGCACCAAAGGCGGTTTTGAAACGTCGCAGAACATATGAGATGTTCCAAAGACTGAAATTGGGATTTCAGACTAGTGCCCACGTCAAGAGGTATGAGACCTCTGACAAGTTTCTTAAGGCTGTAAACTAAGGGAGAAAAGCTCAATCGTTGAGCATGTGCTCAGATTGTCTGAGTACTACAATCACTTGAATCAAGTGGGAGTTAATCTTCCAGATGAGATAGTGATGGTTCTCCATAGTCACTGCCACCAAGCTATTAGAGCTTCGTGATGACTATAACATATCAGGGATAGACATGATGATCCTTGAGCAACTCGCGATGTTTGACCCCGCAAAAGTAGAAATCAAGTAGGAGCATCAATTGTTGATGGTTAGTAAAACCACTAGTTTCTAGAAGGGCAAGGGCAAGAAGGGATACTTCATGAAACGGCAAATCAGTTGCTGCTCTAGTGAAGAAACCCAAGGTTGAACCCAAACCCGAGACTAAGTGCTTCTGAAATGAGGGGAACGGTTACTGAAGCAGAACTACCCTAGATACTTCGTAGATGAGAAGGCTGGCAAGGTCGACAGAAGTATATTGGATATACATTATATTAATGTGTACTTTACTAGTACTCCTAGTAGTACCAGGGTATTAGATACCGGTTCGGTTGCTAAGTGTTAGTAACTCGAAATAAAAGCTGCGGAATAAACGGAGACTAGCTAAAGGTGAGATGACGATATGTGTTGGAAGTGTTTCCAAGGTTGATGTGATCAAGCATCGCATGCTCCCTCTACCATCGAGATTGGGGTTAAACCTGAATAATTGTTATTTGGTGTTTGCGTTGAGCATAGACATGATTGGATTATGTTTATCGCAATACGGTTATTCATTAAAGGAGAATAATGGTTACTCTATCTATTTGAATAATACCTTCAATGGTCTTGCACCTAAAATGAATGGTTTATTGAATCTCGATCGTAGTGATACACATGTTCATGCCAAAAGATATAAGATAGTAATGATAGTACCACATACTTGTGGCACTGCCACTTGATTCATATTGGTATAAAACGCATGAAGAAGCTCCATGTTGATGGATCTTTGGACTCACTCGTTTTTTAAAATATTGAGACATGCAAACCATGTCTATTAGTATATATGCATGAAGAAAGTCCATACAGATGGATCATTTGGACTCACTTGATTTTGAATCACTTGAGACATGCAAATCATACCACATGGGCAAGATGACTGAAAGGCCTCGTTTTCAGTAAGATGGAACAAGAGAGCAACTTGTTGGAAGTAATACATTTGATGTGTGCAGTCCAATGAGTGCTGAGGCACGCAGTGGATATCGTTATGTTCTTACTTCACAGATGATTTGAGTAGATGCTGAGAATATTTACTTGATGAAACACAAGTCTGAATTATTAAAAGGTTCAAGTAATTTCAGAGTGAAGTTGAAGATCGTCGTGACAAGAGGATAAAATGTCTGTGATATGATCATAGAGATGAATATCTGAGTTACGAGTTTGGCACACAATTAAGAAATTGTGGAAATTGTTTCACGACTAATACCGCCTGAAACACCATATTGTGATGGTGTGTCCGAACATCATAACTGCACCCTATTGGATATGGTGCATACCATGATGTCTCTTATCGAATTACAACTATCGTTTATGGGTTAGGCATTAGAGACAACCGCATTCACTTTAAATAGGGCACCACGCAATTCCGTTGAGACGACACCGTATGAACTATGGTTTAGAGAAACCTAAGCTGTCGTCTCTTAAAAGTTTGGGGCTGCGACGCTTATGTGAAAAAGTTTCAGGCTGATAAGCTCGAACCCAAAGCGGATAAATGCATCTTCATAGAATACCCAAAACAGTTGGGTATACCTCCTATTTCAGATCTGGAAGCAAAAGTGATTGTTTCTAGAAACGGGTCCTTTCTCGAGGAAAAGTTTCTCTCGAAAGAATTGAGTGGGAGGATGGTGGAGACTTGATGAGGTCATTGAACCGTCACTTCAACTAATGTGTAGCAGGGCACAGGAAGTTGTTCCTGTGGCACCTACACCAATTGAAGTGGAAGCTTATGATAGTGATCATGAAACTTCAGATCAAGTCACTACCAAACCTCATAGGACGACAAGGATGCGTACTACTTCAGAGTGGTACGTAATCCTGTCTTGGAAGTCATGTTGCTAGACAACAATGAACCTACGAGCTATGGAGAAGCGATGGTGGGCCCGGATTCCGACGAATGGCTCGAGGCCATAAAATCCGAGAGGATCCATGTATGAAAAGAAAGTATAGACTTTGAAAGAACTACTTGATGGTCGTAAGGCTGTTGGGTACAGATGGATTTTAAAGGGAAGACAGACAATGATGGTAAGTGTCACCATTCAGAAAGCTCGACTTGTCGTTAAGATGTTTTCCGGCAAGTTCAAGGAGTTGACTGCGATGAGACTTTCTCACTCGTAGCGATGCTAAGAGTCAGTTAGAATTATATTAGCAGTTACTGCATTATTTATGAAATCTTGCAGATAGGATGTCAAAACATTGTTTCCTCGACGATTTTCTTGAGGAAAGGTTGTATGTGATACAACCAGAAGGTTTTGTCAATCCTGAAAGATGCTAACAAGTATGCAAAGCTCCAGCAATCCTTCTAAGGATTGGAGTAAGCATCTCGGAGTTGGAATGAACGCTTTGATGAGATGATCAAAGATTTTGGGTTTATACAAAGTTCATGAGAAACTTGTATTTCCAAAGAAGTGAGTGGGAGCACTATAGAATTTTTGATGAGTATATGTTGTTAACATATTGTTGATCAGAAATGATGTAGAATTTATGGAAAGCATCCAGGGTTATTTGAAAAGTGTTTTTTAATGGAAAACCTGGATTAAGCTACTTGAACATTGAGCATCAAGATCTATAAGGATAGATCAAAAACGCTTAATAGTACTTTCAAATGAATACATACCGTGACAAGATTTTGAAGGAGTTCAAAATAGATCAGCAAAGAAGGAGTTCTTGGTTGTGTTACAAGGTGTGAGTATTGAGTAAGACTCAAGACCTGACCACGGCAGAAGAAAGAGAAAGGACGAAGGTCGTCCCCTATGCTTTAGACGTAGGCTCTACAATATGCTATGTTGTGTACCGCACCTGAAGTGTGCCTTGCCATGAGTTAGTCAAGGGGTACAATAGTGATCCAGGAAGGGATCACATGATAGCGGTCGAACTTATCCTTAGTATCTAGTGGACTAAGGAATTTTCTCGATTATGGAGGTGGAAAGGGGGTTCGTCGTAAAGGGTTACGTCGATGCAAACTTTGACACTAATCCAGATGACTCTGAGTAGTGAACCGGATTCGTATAGTAGAGCAGTTATTTGGAATAGCTCCAAGTAGCACGTGGTAGCTGCATCTACAAGATGACATAGAGATTTGTAAAGCACACACGGATCTGAATGTTGCAGACCCGTTGACTAAAACCTCTCTCGTAAGCATAACATGATCAAACCCTAGAACTCATTGAGTGTTAATCACATGGTGATGTGAACTAGATTATTGACTCTAGTAAACTCTTGGGTATTAGTCACATGGCAATGTGAACTTTGAGTGTTAATCACATGGTGATGTGAACTAGATTATTGACTCTAGTGCAAGTGGGAGAGTGTTGGAAATATGCCCTAGAGGCAATAATAAAATGGTTATTATTGTATTTCCTTATTCATGATAATTGTCTCTTGTTCATGCTATAATTGTATTAACTGGAAACTGTAATACATGTGTGAATACATAGACCACAACATGTCCCTAGTAAGCCTCTAGTTGACTAGCTCGTTGATCAATAGATGGTTATGGTTTCCTGACCATGGACATTGGATGTCATTGATAACGGGATCACATCATTAGGAGAATGATGTGATGGACAAGACCCAATCCTAAGCATAGCACAAGATCGTGTAGTTCGTTCGCTAGAGCTTTTCTGATGTCAAGTATCATTTCCTTAGACCATGAGATTGTGCAACTCCCGGATACCGTAGGAATGCTTTGGGTGTACCAAACGTCACAACGTAACTGGGTGGCTATAAAGGTGCACTACAGGTATCTCCGAAAGTGTCTGTTGGGTTGGCAC
This sequence comes from Aegilops tauschii subsp. strangulata, assembly GCF_002575655.3. Taxonomy (NCBI): domain Eukaryota; kingdom Viridiplantae; phylum Streptophyta; class Magnoliopsida; order Poales; family Poaceae; genus Aegilops; species Aegilops tauschii. Next base: position 363,193,747 of record NC_053035.3, on the reverse strand, counting down.
GAATCGAGACTGGGATTTGTCACTCCGTATGACGGAGAGGTATCTCTGGGCCCACTCGGTAATGCATCATCATAATGAGCTCAATGTGACCAAGTGTTTGGTCACGGGATCATGCATTACGGTACGAGTAAAGTGACTTGCCGGTAACGAGATTGAACAAGGTATTGGGATACCGACGATCGAATCTCGGGCAAGTAATGTACCGATTGACAAAGGGAATTGTATACAGGATTGATTGAATCCTCGACATCGTGGTTCATCCGATGAGATCATCGTGGAACATGTGGGAGCCAACATGGGTATCCAGATCCCGCTGCTGGTTATTGACCGGAGAGTCGTCTCGGTCATGTCTACATGTCTCCCGAACCCGTAGGGTCTACACACTTAAGGTTCGGTGACGCTAGGGTTGTAGAGATATTAGTATGCGGAAATCTGAAAGTCGTTCGGATTCCCGGATGAGATCCCAGACGTCACGAGGAGTTCCGGAATGGTCCGGAGGTAAAGATTTATATATGGGAAGTCCTATTTTGGCCACCGGAAAATGTTCGGGATTTTTCGGTATTGTACCGGGAAGGTTCTAGAAGGTTTCGAAGTGGGGCCCACCTGCATGGGGGGACCCACATGAACGTGGGTAGTGGGGGCAAGTCCCCACACCCCTGGTCAAGGCGCACCAAGATCCCACCTTAGAAGGAATAAGATCATATCCTGAAGGGATAAGATCAAGATCCCGAAAAAAGGGGGATAACAATCGGTGGGGAAGGGAAATGATGGGATTTCTTTCCCCCACCTTTGCCAACGCCCCAATGGACTTGGAGGGCAAGAAACCAGCCCCCTCCACCCCTATATATAGTGGGGAGGTGCATGGGAGCAGCACCCCAAGCCCTGGCGCCTCCCTCCCTCCCGTGACACCTCTTCCTCCCCGCTTGCGCTTGGCGAAGCCCTGCCGGGATCCCGCTACTTCCACCACCACGCCGTCGTGCTGCTGGATTTCCATCAAACTCTCCTCCCCCCTTGCTGGATCAAGAAGGAGGAGACGTCGCTACTCCGTACGTGTGTTGAACGCGGAGGTGCCGTCCGTTCGGCGCTAGGATCATCGGTGATTTGGATCACGACGAGTATGACTCCATCAACCCCGTTCTCTTGAACGCTTCCGCTCCCGATCTACAAGGGTATGTAGATGCACTCCTCCCCTCTCGTTGCTAGCATGTCCTAGATTGATCTTGGTGACACGTAGGAAAATTTTGAATTTCTGCTACGTTCCCCAACATGAGCTATACTAGAAACTTGGGCTGCATGCGCTCCGTCAGTTATAAATCAAGACAAGAGAAAGGAAAGGAAAGCCACAAGCTCGGACTCCTCATGCGACTCGCATCGTCGAACCACTGCGCCTCCGCTATCAGGGCCTGGTCTCTGCTGCGAGGCCGCCCTGTATGAATCGCCCCGTCGCTGTGAGCCGCTGGCACCGCCTCGTCTTGCCCTAGATTTGAAGCCGCCGCCTCCACCTCTGCCTGAGAGCCGGCCTGGCGACCATCGGAGCCGCCCTTGCCAAGTGACTGGCTGTGGCTTTCCTAGCTATATTTCAAATCGCTGTTGTTTTGAGCCGCCTGCGCCCCTAAGCTGCTGTCGACGACCTGGCTCGAGTGCGCCATTGACTCGCCTTGGCTCCCGCAGCATCGCCGCCGTCGTCACCTTTGTCGAGCTGCCCCGGCCCCTGCTCTGCTGCACCGCGCGCAGAGCTGTCGCCTCCCTTGCTCGCCTCGCTCCTGCTGCCGGTTCTCCATGCTGAGTCTGGCCGCCTCTCGTGTGTCTTCTGCCACCTTGTGCCGTCTCAGCGCCGCCTGATACGTCCATTTTTCATCATGCTTTTATATTGATATTTATTGCATTATGGGCTGTTATTACACATTATGTCACAATACTTATGCCTATTCTCTCTTATTTTACAAGGTTTACATAAGGAGGGAGAATGCCGACAACTAGAATTCTGGGCTAGAAAAGGAGCAAATATTAGAGACCTATTCTGCATAACTCCAAAAGTCCTGAAACTCCACGAAAGTTATTCTTGGAAATAATAAAAAATACTGAGCGGAAGAAATACCAGAGGGGGCTCACACCCTGGCCACGAGGGTGGGGGGCGCGCCCTACCCCCCTAGGCGCGCCCCCTGCCTCGTGGGCCCCCTGTTGGCCCTCCGGTGCCCATCTTCTGCTATATGAAGTGTTCCGTCCGAAGAAAAATCATAAGCAAGCTTTCGGGACGAGACTCCGCCGCCACGAGGCGGAACCAATCTAGGGCTCCGGCAGAGCTGTTCTGCCGGGGACACTTCCCTCCGGGAGGGGGAAATCATCGCCATCGTCATCACCAACGCTCCTCTCATCGGGAGAGGGCAATCTCCATCAACATATTCACCAGCACCATCTCTTCTCAAACCCTAGTTCATCTCTTGTATCCAATTCTTGTCCCCAAGTCCGGGATTGGTACCTGTAGGTTGCTAGTAGTGTTGATTACTCCTTGTAGTTGATGCTAGTTGGTTTATTTGGTGGAAGATCATATGTTCAGATCCTATACGCATATTAATACTCCTCTGATTATGAACATGAATATGCTTTGTGAGTAGTTACGTTTCTTCCTGAGGACATGGGAGAAGTCTTGCTATTAGTAGTCATGTGAATTTGGTATTCGCTCGATATTTTGATGAGATGTATGTTGTCTCTCCTCTAGTCGTGTTATGTGAACGTCGACTACATGACACTTCACCATTATTTGGGCCTAGAGGAAGGCATTGGGAAGTAATAAGTAGATGATGGGTTGCTAGAGTGACAAAAGCATAAACCCTAGTTTATGCGTTGCTTCGTAAGGGGCTGATTTGGATCCATATGTTTCATGCTATGGTTAGGTTTACCTTAATACTTCTTTTGTAGTTGCGGATGCTTGCAATAGGGGTTAACCATAAGTGGGATGCTTGTTCAAGTAAGGACAGCACCCAATCACCGGTCCACCCACATATCAAATTATCAAAGTACCGAACGCGAATCATATGAACGTGATGAAAACTAGCTTGACGATAATTCCCATGTGTCCTCGGGAGCGCTTTTCTATATAAGAGTTTGTCCAGGCTTATCCTTTGCTACAAAAAGGATTGGGCCACCTTACTGCACTTTATTTAGTTTTGTTACTTGTTGCTCGTTACAAATTATCCTATCACAAAACTATCTGTTACCTATTATTTCAGTGCTTGCAGAGAATACCTTGCTGAAAACCGCTTATCATTTCCTTCTGGTCCTCGTTGGGTTCGACACACTTACTTATCGAAAGGACTACGATAGATCCCCTATACTTGTGGGTCATCAAGACTCTTTTCTGGCGCCGTTGCTAGGGAGTGAAGCGCCTTTGGTAGGTGGAATTTGGTAAGGAAAATTTATATAGTGTGCTGAAATTTACTGTTACTTGTTACTATGGATAGTAATCCTCTGAGGGGCTTGTTTGGGGTATCTTCACCCCGACCAGTAGAGAAAAGAGTTTCTCCTCAACCTACTGAACCTACTGAAAATGAAAATGTCTACTTTGAAATTCCTTCGGGTATGTTAGAAAAACTGCTGGCTAATCCTTTTGTAGGAGACGGAACAATGCATCCTGATGAGCACCTAATCTATGTGGATGAAGTTTGTGGATTATTTAAGCTTGCAGGCGTGCCCGATGATGTTATTAAGAAGAAGGTCTTCCCTTTATCTTTGAAGGGAGATGCTTTGACATGGCATAGGCTATGTGATGATATGGGATCATGGAACTACAAACGATTGAAATTGGAATTTCATCAGAAGTTTTATCCTATGCATCTTGTTCATCGTGATCGCAATTATATATATATATAATTTCTGGCCTCGCGAAGGAGAAAGCATCGCTCAAGCTTGGGGGAGGCTTAAATCAATGTTATATTCATGCCCTAATCATGAGCTCCCAAGAGAGATAATTATTCAAAAAATTTATGCCCGGCTTTCTGATAACAATCGCACCATGCTCGATACTTCTTGTGCTGGCTCTTTTATGATGAAGACTATTGAATTCAAATGTGATTTATTGGAAAGAATTAAACGCAACTCTGAAGATTGGGATCTCGACGAAGGTAAGGAGTCAGGTATGACACCTAAGTTTGATTGTGTTAAATCTTTTACGGATACCGATGTTTTTCGTAAATTTAGCACTAAATATGGACTTGACTCTGAGATAGTAGCTTCTTTCTGTGAATCTTTTGCTGCTCATGTTGATCTTGAAAGTGCGTTATACCGACTAGAGGGGGGGTGAATATGCGATTTTTATGAATTCTTCACTGAGGAATTTGCGGGTGAGGAAATTCCTTAACGAATAAGTAATCAAGAGTAAGCATAGCAGAACATAGGCATGGTTATCATGATGAAATGAAGACATACACAGAGTACAGAAAGCGTAAACACAGGATAGCACAGGATGAAGACAAACAGACTGAAGAAATTGAACTGAGGAAATTGAGAAAGTCTTCAGTCAAAGTCTTCAAACACAGATATGACAAGCACACAACACAACTATGAGGAAATGAAAGATTGGAGGAAATAGAACCAGTTGGCTTGGTGAAGACAATGATTTGGTAGACCAGTTCAAACAGCTGTCTCAGTTGTACGTCTGGTTGGAGTGGCTAGGTATTTAAACCTGAGGACACACAGTCCCGGACACACAGTCCTCACCGTATTCTCCTTGAGCTAAGGTCACACAGACCTCGCCCAATCACTCGTGGTAAGTCTTCAGGTGACTTCCAAACCTTCACAAACTCGGTCACTCGGTGATCCAAATTTCCTCTTGGATGCTCTAGACCATGACGCCTAGCCGTCTGGAAGAAGCACAGTCTTCAAAGGTAACAAGCATCGGATCCACGCAGGATCAATCTCTTTAGTGATGCTCAATCACTTGGGGTTTGTAGGTGTTTGGGTTTGGGTTTTCCTCACTTGATGATTTTCGCTCAAAGTCCTCGGAGGATGGGATGCTCTCAAATGACAGGTGTCAGTTTCTCTCGGAGCAGCCAACCAGCTAGTGGTTGTAGGAGGCGGCTATTTATAGCCTAGGGAGAAGCCCGCCCTGATAAGACATAAATGCCCTTCAATGATATGACCGTTAGGTGGGTAGATATTTTGGGACAGCTGGCGCATCGCACAGCAACGGTCGGAAATTTGAGTATCAAATTCCTCAGGGATATCATGTTCCTCACTGTGTAGGCAATCCGCACTGGCGAATTCCTAACTCCTTAGTCAGAACAAATTCCTCAGAGACCAGAAGAACTTCGTCTCTGTCACTGAAGAATATGACTGGACTGTATGAGATTTCCAATGGCTTCACTCGAAGGGATTGGTAGGTGTAGGATTTTGAGTTGAGCATCACATGGAAATTTTTCCTTAGTATTTCCTCGACCCCCTTTAACAGTACGGTGTTTCCTATGACTCAAGAAAGAGAAAATGAAACTACGAAAACAAAAGTCTTCACGCTTCATGTTCTTCAAATGAATACCAAGTCTTCAAGGTCACACCAATTTCTTCACTTTCAAAGTCTTCAGAAAGTCTTCAGAAATCCAAAGTCTTCAGTCGAAGAACTTCATTTTTAGGGGTCGACTTTCACTGTAAATATCAAACTCCTCATAGACTTATAGACCTGTGTACACTCATAAACACATTAGTCCCTTAACCTATACTTCTTCAATACACCAAAATCACTAAGGGGCACTAGATGCACTTACAATCTCCCCCTTTTTGGTGATTGATGACAATATAGGTTAAGTTTTCAACGGGGATAGACATATGAAGTGTAAATACTGATATTGAGGAATTTGATTACAAGATATAGAAGAACTCCCCTGAAGATGTGCATAGTGAGAAATTTGCTTTTGAAGCAATGCACACTTGAAGAGTAACATCATGGAGATCTCCCCCTATATCTTGTAATTCATACACGCATTTGACATAATATATGAAGAATTTGAAATGCATGATGAAATATGGTGACTGATGTAATTCAGCATGCGTGCAATAACATTAATGAGGAATAAGCATGCAGAAGAAACAACAAAAGTATCAAGCCAGCATAGAGTTTTAAGTTTACAACTCGATCCAACAAAGTCATCAGAAGAACGAGAGTAGTAACTTAGAAAAAAAACGCCCATATAAGATAGACCGGCTTGAAGACTAACTCAAATTTCTCCCCCTTTGTCATCAAATGACCAAAAGGTTCGAAAATGAGGACTAACACCCCTGAAGAATATCAAGTTGATGAAGGACCGTCAGCGTTGTTGGGGTCGTTTGTTGTAGTAGGGCCTGCCGCAGTGTCGTCCAAGTCTTCATGTTCATCAGTGTCACGTGATGAAGAATAGGAGCTGGCCACCAAGGAAGGAACCTTGACCTTCTTGTACTTCTTCGGAGGAGGTGCAGCCCAGTCAAAATCTTCCTTGAGACCCATTTTCTTCAGATCTTCTTCACCATATATGTCCAACAGAACAACCCAGGTGCGGTTGAGGGTTTCATGAAGGTAGTAATGGTTTTTCTTCACTGCATTGTGGGTAGCAGTCATGTTGTGAAGAACTGAACCAAACTGACGCTTGACCCATTTGTGATTGCGATCAACCTTCTGGTGAAGACTGAGGAGAAGCTCACGGTCAGTCATCACCCTGGGAGCTGTGTCTTGAGGATTTGGCTTGGTTGCGTTGGCGGCAGAGTCATGGGTGGCAGAGTCATCATTGGTGGAGTAGGATACAGCCTTGCGAAATTGACCATCCAATGGACGAATGCCTTCATCAATAATAGCAGTAGCCTTGCCCTTTTCATCAGCTGAGGAAAATGTCCGTTTGAGGACTTCAATCGGGGGCAAGTAGCTGCAATGGTTCAGTGTATCAGCTTTATAGTTGAGTGAAGATTTTGTTCTGATGAATCTCATAATCCACAGAGCATAAGGCTTCAACTCAAACGGTGACATTGCGACATTGGCCAGAGTCCTCATGAAGAAATCATGGAAGTTGACGGGAACGCCATGAATGATATTAAAAAGCAGATTCTTCATGATGCCAACGACTTCTTCTTCATCCGAGTCGTGGCCCTTGATAGGACTCAATGTCTTCGTCAGAATGCGATAGACAGTCCGAGGCACATATAACAATTCCTTCACAAGGAATTTAGTTCTTGGGGCCTGACCTGGCTTCAATGGCTTCATCAACACTTGCATATAGTGATCTGTAAGCTCAGGTTCACTGTAGACGCAACAAGCAGCTTCAAGGGGAGGACTGAGAGGCAAAGCCCGAAGCAATTTAGTAGCTGGTGCCTTGTAGTGAGTATTTTCAGATATCCAGTCCAGCACCCATGAATTCACATCTTCAGAGTCTCCGGTGATGTGCAGAGTTGCATAAAATTGAAGAATGAGCTCTTCATTCCAATCACATATATCAGTGCAGAAATTTAACAGTCCAGCGTCGTAAAGAACACTGAGGACTGGCCCGAAGCATGGCAGAGATTCCATATCCACGTGAGGAATGTGCTCATGATCGAAGACTCTGTCTTTGTTGAACAGCACTGAGGAATAAAAATTTACCTGGCTAGCAGTCCAGAAACGCCTCTTCCTAATGTGAGCAGAGTCATAGGGGTTGTAATCAGTGAAGAATACATTCTCGCCGAAGAAATCATCAGCCTTGAATTTTTGCTGCCTTGAGAATGGATCCTTTGGCTTGGGCAGAGGAGTGTTAGTGAGTTGCATCACAACCTCAGGAATCGCAATCTCAGGTTCTTCAGGCTGAGGAATTTCTGGTTCCTCTTCAGTGGCAGCCTGGGTCTTCAATTCTTCATTTTCATTTTCTTCAGCACTAGCGGCTGGAATGTCTTCATGAGCTTCATCAGATCCCATTTGAACTGTAGTTGCTGGGGACTGAGGAATTTGTTGCAATGGTGTGAAGAGTGGAGAGTTGGGGTGCTGACTTTCCCAAAAGTCATCATTCATTACTGGTGTGGTACAGCCAATGTCCACATCTTCATCTTCCATTTCTTCAATGCCGGCCTCTTCAGCTGTAAACTGAGGCATAGGCGAGGAAACTATGGGGGTTGAAGGGATTTTATCCACTTCAATTTCTTCATCCATCTGCTCTGACGAAGCAGCATAAGGATTTCTTCGTCAGATCCGCTAGGGATCACATATTCTTCATCAAAAGGGACGATTTCCTTTGATGGCATGGAGGAAACAGGAACAACATCAATTGGATTAGCAAATGAGCTTGTCAATTTCTTCATCTTCTTCGGTGCTGAAGAATCTGAAGGAGCTGATGCTTTCCTTTTCTTCACTGCTGCACGCTCTGCAGCCTTGGTCTTCTTCACATCTGATGCAGATGGAAGGATTGGAGTTGGGGTAGGCGCAGGTGGAGCAGAGGAATGTGGTTGATTTTCTTCAGGCACAACTGATGCAGTTGCCCTGACCTCTTCATTTTCTTCAGGCGCACCACTAGTGGATGCCCTGGCAATTTCATCAGCGGCTGGAATGCAGTCATCAACCCTGGAACTCACATTTTCTTCAGCAGCCTGATTGTCATCAGCAGTGCTGGCATGTTTTTCAGTTGGCTGAGCAGATGCTTCAGCCTGAGGAATTTCTTGTTGCGATGGGGCTGCAACATTGGAGCTGAACATCTTAGTCAGTTTAACAAACCTGACCTTGGCTCTAGCGGCCCTGACTTGCCTATCTCTGATGATTTCAGCAAGTTCTTCATCATCAACTTCGTTTCTTCAGACGACACTTGGAAGGCGACCTGCTTCTTGTGAGGACTTGGGCGAGAGCCTAGTCCAGCAGTGGTCTTTGTCTTCAGCAGAGAGGGTCCTGTTGAAGAATTTGGTGCAGCTGAGGAACTAGCTGAAGCTCCTGAGGCAATAGAGATGCGTGTAGTCCTTTGGCATGTGGCAAGATGCACAGGTGCTGAGGATTTGGTCGGAGCAGCTGAGGACTTTGGAGGAGCAGGAGCAGCATGAGGAATTGGCCATGAGGGCTTTGAAGAAGAAGCACTTGGCTTATGCGCAGGCTTCTTTGCCATGGATTTCTTTGACCTTACAGAGGCCTCAGCAGCAGCAACAACAGAGTCTTTATTGAATTTCCTCACTGCATCTTTTGCCTGTTTGGCCAGCTTGGCCTGGCACTTGGCCCATTCTTTAGGATAATCTTCACCACGCTTGAGGCTGGTGAGATTAGCTTCTTGGCCAGGTGCCAACAGAGGTCTTGAGCATGGAGGATTGAGTGCGAATTTCTTCATGTACTTGGGACTCACATACCTGTACTCCCTCCACTCTTTTGCCCATCTCCTCTCTATCCTCTGAATGCGCACCTTGCGCTGATTTTTATCTTCCTCAGGGGGTGTGCAGTACCCAGCATAGATGTCCTCAGGGATTTCAAATGCAGTATTGATTTCAGGCCTCTTTCCTCCTTTCTGTGGCTTCTTTCCATCAGCCATTTTCTTCAGATGAGGAATTTGGACAATTGAATTTTCTGAAGAAGTATGCAACTTTTCTTCGAGGAACGCTGCAAATGAGTTAAGTTGATGAGAACCTAGTGATTCAGCAGCGGACATGAGTACCTGTGAACAGAGTATAGTTGCGAGGAATTTGGAGAGGTCATATGCGTTCTCAGAAGGTTTTTCAAAAAGAACAAGTTTGAGGAATTTGACTAGATGAGTCTTGAAGAATTTCACTAAGCGTTCTTTGTCTTAGGTTCCATAGTTGTATAGATCGAAGATCCACACAATTGAGGAATCTTGAAGAAAAATTATTGCTTAGAGAAACGAATCAAGAACAGATGACATGTGAGGTGTTTAGTGTGTGAAGAATTTGAAGAATAAACACCTTTGTAGATTTTGTAGAAATCATTTGAATCAAAGAGGGCAGTAAAAGTAACTTTTAATTACCCTGAACGAAGAACACGACGAACTGTGAAGTAGGGATGAGAAGTTCGTCTGTGCAGATCTTCCACGCCCTAACTCGGCGGAGGAAGATGGCTACGGCGGCGGCGGAGTGAAGATTTCCGCGGCCGGCGCGAGTACGGCGGCGACGTGGTCGAGGCAGTGAAGCTCTTCCTCACCGGCGATGATGAAGTAGCGGCGGCGCTAGGGTTTGAGAAGCTTGAGCTGGAGAGAGGTCGAGCGGAGTAAAGGAAGTGAGGAAGGGGAGAGGGGGTATTTATAGCCATGGTGAAAAACTGTTCGTCCGAAGAAATTGGACGAACGTGCCCCTGACCCTTCTCATTCGCTTGACATGTGTCACCCACGTACTGAGAAGTGGAGATCGTGGGTGAATAGATAAGTATTTCGTGGGATGCGGAACGGTTTGAGCGGCAAAGCCAAATTTTTTGGATAAGATAAGTTAAAAGTTCCGTTCGCAAATTCTTCAGCTGACAAGGACACAGTGAAGATTTTGAACGAGTTTCAAATAGAACGCACATGAAGAATTTGTGAATAGATTGGGTTGAGTATAGCATAGAGGGGGAAGGGTCCGATCACATTCACTTAGCAGAAAAACCAACTTGAAGAATTAGCCATAAGTGAATGCTGTAGAGGACATAAACTCATATATATATATAGCCAATGAAGAAAAACGGCGGAAACAGTGAAGACAATGCAAAGTTGAAGAACATGAACAACTGAGGAATTTCAAAACTGAGGAAAAACTCAAATTGTAGATTTTCAACTTTTGTGGTGGCGTGACCCACCGTATAAGAATGATGATTTCAGACACCGCGTATAATTGTCATAGGGCTATGAGAATCAAATTCTTCATTAATTTCTTCACACTTAGAGTGTTATTCTTCATTGATTGAAGAAAACGTTTCTTCATGTGTTGCACATCTAAGTCATCAATTTTGCATAAGTGTTAGGATGAGTGTCCTTTTCAAAGAACATTCGAAGATTCTAGGATATTTAGCTCACACCGTAACTTGCTAAATCTCTTCTCATCCAAGGGCTTTGTGAAGATATCGGCTAGCTGTTCTTCAGTCTTCACATGCTCAATAGAAATGTCGCCCTTCAACACATGATCGCGAAGAAAATGATGACGAATCTGAATGTGCTTTGTCTTCGAGTGCTGAACTGGGTTGTGAGCAATCTTGATGGCACTCTCATTGTCACAGAAGAGAGGCACATTCTTCACGTTGACGCCGTAGTCCTTGAGAGTTTGCTTCATCCACGGCAATTGAGCACAGCAAGAACTAGCAGCAATGTACTTAGCTTCAGCGGTAGACAGTGATACGCAGTTCTGTTTCTTCGAGGACCAACAGACCAAAGATCGTCCGAGGAAATGACATGTACCAGAGGTTGACTTGCGGTCCACACGATCACCAGCATAGTCAGAGTCAGAATATCCAATGAGATCAAAAGCCGAGCCCTTGGGGTACCATAATCCAAGTGTTGGTGTGAGAGCTAGATATCGAAGAATATGTTTCACAACCTTATGGTGTGATTCCTTCGGTGTAGCTTGAAATCGGGCACACATGCAAACACTAAGCATAATATCTGGCCTAGATGAACATAAATACAATAAAGAACCAATCATGGAGCGGTATACCTTTTGATCGAAGTCAATACCATTTTCATCAGTGCACAGATGGCCATTTGTGGGCATTGGAATTTTGACGCCTTTGCAATCTTGCATGCCGAATTTCCTCAGTACATCCTTGAGGTATTTCTCCTGAGATATGAATATGCCATTGCTCTGTTGACGAATCTGAAGACCTAAGAAGAATTTCAACTCTCCCATCATAGACATTTGATATTCTTCACTCATCATATAGGCAAATTCATCACTATAACGTTGGTCAGTACAGCCAAAGATAATATCATCAACATATATTTGGCACACAAACAATTCACCATCATATGATTTAGTGAAAAGAGTAGGGTCGAGTGAACCGGGTTTGAAGCCTTTCTTCATGAGGAATTCCTTCAAAGTATCATACCACGCCCGAGGGGCCTGCTTGAGGCCATAGAGGGCCTTATTGAGTCTGAAGACTTTGTCAGGATGCTTAGGATCTTCAAAACCTGGGGGTTGAGCAACATATACTTCTTCCTCAAGCTTACCATTGAGGAATGCACTTTTCACATCCATTTGATATAAAGTGATATCATGATGGTTAGCATAAGCAAGTAATATGCGAATAGCTTCAAGTCTAGCAACAGGTGCAAAAGTTTCATCGAAATCAATTCCTTCAACCTGTGTGTAGCCTTGAGCTACAAGCCGTGCCTTATTCCTCACCACAAGGCCATTTTCATCTTGCTTGTTGCGGTAGATCCACTTTGTGCCAATGATATTGTGCTTGCGAGGATCTGGACGTTTAACCAGTTCCCAGACGTTGTTGAGCTCGAATTGATGTAATTCTTCTTGCATGGCCTGAATCCACTCAGGCTCCAGAAATGCTTCATCTACCTTAGAGGGCTCTGTGATAGAGACAAAAGCATAGTGCCCACAAAAGTTAGATAAATGTGAAGCTTTTGAGTGTGTGAGAGGACCTGGTGCTTGAATGTCATCTATGATCTTTTCAACTTGCACTTCTTTCGCAACGCAAGGATGAGTTGGTTGTCGTCGAGGAATTTGATCAGCACCATTTTCTTCAGCATTTTCTTCAGGTGCATTAGCTCGACATTCTTCACGTTCTGGAATGAATTCTTCAGCAGATTCTTCGGTAGGAATGACATCCTCAGTAGCCTTGAACTTGATAGTTTCCTCAGGTGCTGGTTCATCTATCACAGAGGGTAGGTGCTCTCTTTGTGAGCCATTAGTTTCATCGAACCGCACATCTACAGTTTCAATAACCTTGTGAAGAACGTTGTTGAAGACTCTGTAGGTGTGCGAGTCCTTTCCCTAACCAAGCATAAAACCTTCATGTGCTTTTGGTGCAAATTTAGCATTGTGATGAGGATCTCTAATCCAACATTTAGCACCGAAGACTTTGAAATAACTCACATTGGGTTTCTTGTCAGTGATGAGTTCATAGGCAGTCTTCTTGAAGAATTTGTGAAGATCTACCCTGTTGATGATGTGGCACGCAGTATAAATTGCCTCAATCCAGAAGTGACGAGGCGTCTTGTACTCATCAAGCATAGTGCGAGCCATCTCAACAAGATTTCTGTTCTTGTGCTCCACGACGCCATTCTGCTGAGGAGTGTAAGGAGCAGATAACTCATGAGTAATACCAAGTTCATCAAGATAGTCATCAAGACCAGAATTCTTGAACTCAGTTCCATTTTCACTTCTGATGTGCTTGATCTTCACACCAAAGTTGGTTGAAGCCCTCGAGGAAAATCGTTTGAAGACTTCCTGAACTTCATGTTTGTAAGTAACAATGTGTACCCATGTGTAACGAGAGTAATCATCAACAATAACAAAGCCATAGAGAGATGCATCATTTGTGACAGCTGAGTAATGATTAGGACCGAAGAGATCCATATGAAGCAATTCGAATGGTCGAGTAGTGGTCATGATAGTCTTCGCTGGATGCTTAGCCTTGGTCATCTTTCCAGCTTCACAAGCTCCACACGAGTGATCCTTGAGGAATTTGACATTCTCAATGCCAATGACATGCTTCTTCTTCGCAAGCGTGTGCAAATTCCTCATGCCTGCATGACCAAGTCGTCGATGCCATAGCCAACCTTCTGAAGCTTTTGCAAGTAGGCACACGGCTGGTTGCGGTCCTGTAGAGAAATCAACAATATACAAGTCTCCTCTCCTAAAGCCTTCGAAGACTTTGGAATTGTCAGCTTCCATAACCACAACACAACGATACTTGCCAAAGACAACAACCATATCAAGGTCACAAAGCATTGAGACAGACATGAGGTTGTATCCTAAGGACTCGACAAACATGACTTTGTCCATGTGTCGATCCTTTGTGATCGCAACCTTACCCAGACCCAATACCTAACTTTTGCCTTTGTCAGCGAAGATGATATGCTTCAGATGCGATGGTGATAAGGGAGCATCCATCAATAGATTCTTGTCACCAGTCATGTGATTTGTACATCCACTATCGAGGACCCACTCAGTGGCTTTGGGTTGATCATCCTGCAGATGAATTAGTGCAGCTTACGAACTTCATATACTTCATCAGTGAAGAATATGACATCACAGTTCATCAGACCAATTTCATCAAGCAATGCAATAGTTAAAATAGTATGAGGACGTGAGAAATGAAAGTTCATTTCTTCATGATTAGCCTGCGTCCTTTCAGGCACTTTTCAGGTCTCCAGCAAATTCTTCAGACGTTTAAGTACATCTGGAGACCTGACCCTGCATAAAAGATTAGTTCTTTTTCTTCCCCACCCACATCTCAAGGGGTGGCAAAGAGTTCATCACTCTGCGAGCTTCATACAAGAAAGGTGGCATAGAAGCCAATCCATTTCGTTTCACAGGGTAAGCATATGAATAAGCAGAGAAATTCTTCGAGGACTTATGAACATAATGATTAGAAGAATAATGCTCATATTCATAGCCCTTAGCTCTTCCCTGCGAAACAGAGTTGTTAGCACGATGATGTTCATATGAGGACTTTGATCCTTTTGAGGAATTTGATCCATGTGAGGAATTTGGTCCGTATGAGGACTTGGATCCATATGAAGAATTTGGTCCATATGAAGAATTTGATCTGGGGTTCCTATTCTTCACAGGTGGTGTCATGAGGACATTCGCCTTAAGACTTTCAAGGCACCTTTTGGGAACCCAGATTTTCTTCATAGGAGAACCGTTCCTGCAGTTAGTGCCAACATATCTAGCAAATACTTCACCATTCTGATTTTTAAACAGTTTATAGTTCAAGTCAAATGACTCATCAGAAGAATGAGAAGATTCACATGTAAAGCCAGATAAATTAGATGGATCAACTGGAGGTCCCTTTGCAGCAACCCATGAGGTTTTGGGGTACTGCTCAGGCTTCCAATATGTACCATCAGCATTGAGTTTCCTCTCAAAGGCAATACCCTCTTTCCTAGGGTTCCTGTTGAGGATCTGCTTTTTAAGCACATCACAAAGAGTCTGATGCCCTTTCAGGCTTTTGTACATGCCTGTCATGTACAATTCCTTCAGCCCTTCATCGTCAGTGATACTAGCAATGTCCTCAGATGAGGAATTAGTGATAGTAGAGACAGTTGAAGAATTTTTAGCATTAGAAGCATTTGAACATTCAGGTGAAGAATTAGCAAATTCACGTTCGATGCATTTCAAACATGGAGGAACAAATTCTTCCTGAGTAGCGCTGATTTGTTGAGCAAGTAATGAATCGCGCTCCTTCTGAAGATCTTCATAACTCACTCTTAGCTTCTCAAGATCTTGCTTTCTTTGAAGAAATTCATAAGAAAGCTTCTCATGATCAGATAAGAGAGTGTTATGATGACCTTGAAGGTTGTCAAACCTAGTCTGAAGTCTCTGAAGATTTTCAATCAAGGTTTTAGTGCGATCCATTTCTTCACCCAACATATCATCACATTTGTATAGCATGTTTTGAACCTTTTCAAAAGCCCTTTGTTGTTTCACAGCAATCTTAGCAAGTTTAGAGTAGCTGGGCTTGAGGTTTTCATCAGATTCATTCTCACTTGATTCAGAGGAGGTATATTTGAGTAACTTGACACCCTTTGCCATGAAGAAATAGGTGGGAGCGTAGTCATCATTGCCTTCATCAGCCTTGTTGGTGAAGCCATTTTCTTCAGAGTTGAAGATAGACTTGCTGACGAATGCAGTAGCGAGAGCTAAACTCGCCACCAGACTCGGAATCCTCAGACGCCTCCTCTTCCTCATTTACTTCAGATTCAGCCTCAGAGTCCATTTCCTTGCCAATGAATGCCCGAGCCTTCTTGGAGCTGCTCTTCTTGTGAGACGAAGACTTCGAGGATTTTGATGATGAAGATTTTGTGGATTTCTTCTATTTCTTCGCATCATCAGAACTGTAATCCTTGTATTTCTTCTTCTTTGATTCCTTTTCCCACTAAGGACAATCTTGAATGTAGTGTCCAGGTTTCTTGCATTTGTGACAAAGCCTCTTCTTGTAGTCACTGGATGAGGAATCATTGCTCCTTGAGGGTTTTCCAAAGCGACCACGTCTTGAGAACTTCTGGAATTTCTTCACGAGCAGTGCTAGTTCATGGCTCAGTTCTTCAGGATCACCAAGACTGCTGTCAGAGTCTTCATCTTCAGACTCAGAAACTGCCTTGGCCTTCAGTGCACGTGATCTGCCATAGCTCGAACCATAGTGATCTCTCTTTTCAGCAAGCTGGAACTCATGAGTATTTAGCCTCTCGAGGATATCAACGGGATCAAGTGACTTGTAATCAGCACGTTCTTGTATCATCAATGCCAGAGTATCAAATGAGGAATCAAGCGATCTCAACAATTTCTTCACCACCTCATGGTCGGTGATGTCAGTGGCACCAAGCGCTTGAAGCTCATTTGAGATGTCAGTGAGGCGATCGAAGGTTTGTTGAACATTTTCATTATTGAGTCTTTTGAAGCGGTTGAAGAGATTGTGAAGAACATCAACTCGAGAGTCACGCTGAGTTGAGACTCCTTCATTTACTTTGGACAGCCTATCCCAGATAAGCTTAGCAGTTTCCAAAGCACTCACTCTTCCATACTGTCCTTTGCTCAGATGGCCACATATGATATTCTTCGCTTGAGAATCAAGTTGCTTGAATCTCTTCACATCGGTAGCGTTCAGCGAGGGTGAGACAGAGGGAACACCATTTTCCACAACATACCAGAGATCGTTATCAATTGCCTCAAGATGCATTCGCATCTTATTCTTCCAGTAGGGGTAGTCCGTCCCATCGAAGGTAGGACACCCAGCAGAGACCTTGATCATACCTGCGGTCGACATAACTAAAACTCCAGGCGGTTAAACCAAAATCAGACAGAACAAGGGAGTACCTTGCTCTGATACCAATTGAAAGTGCGTTATATCAACTAGAGGGGGGGTGACTAGGCGATTTTTATGAATTATTCACTGAGGAATTTGCAGGTGAGAAATTCCTTAGCGAAGAACTACTTGCAGCGGAATAAGTACTCAAGAGTAAGCATAGCAGAACATAGGCATGGTCATCATGATGAAATGAAGACAAACACAGAGTACAGAAAGTGTAAACACTGGATAGCACAGGATGAAGACAAACAAACTGAAGAAATTGAACTGAGGAAATTGAGAAAGTCTTGAGTCAAAGTCTTCAAACACAGATATGACAAGCACGCAACATAGCTATGAGGAAATGAAAGAGTTGAGGAAATAGAACCAGTTGGCTTGGTGAAGACAATGATTTGGTAGGCCAGTTCCAACAGCTGTCTCAGTTGTACGTCTGGTTGGAGCGGCTAGGTATTTAAACCTGAGGACACACAGTCTTGGACACACAGTCCTCACTGTATTCTCCTTGAGCTAAGGTCACACAGACCTCACCCAATCACTCGTGGTAAGTCTTTAGGTGACTTCCAAACCTTCACAAACTCGGTCACTCAGCGATCCACAATTTCCTCTTGGATGCTCTAGACCATGACGCCTAACCGTCTGGAAGAAGCACAATCTTCAAAGGTAACAAGTGTCGGATCCACGCAGGATCAACCTCTTCAGTGATGCTCAATCACTTGGGGTTTGTAGGTGTTTGGGTTTGGGTTTTCCTCACTTGATGATTTTCGCTCAAAGTCCTCGGAAGATGGGATGCTCTCAAATGACAGGTGTCAGTTTCTCTCGAAGCAGCCAACCAGCTAGTGGTTGTAGGGGGAGGCTATTTATAGCCTAGGGAGCAGCCCACCATGATAAGACATAAATGCCCTTCAATGATATGACCGTTAGGTGGGTAGATATTTTGGGACAGCTGGCGCATAGCACAGCAACGGTCCGAAATTTGAGTATCAAATTCCTCGGGGCTATCATGTTCCTCACTGTGTAGGCAATCCGCACTGGCAAATTCCTAACTCCTCAGTCAGAACAAATTCCTCAGAGACCAGAAGAACTTCATCTCTGTCACTGAAGAATATGACTGAATTGTATGAGATTTCCAATGGCTTCACTCGAAGGGATTGGTAGGTGTAGGATTTTGAGTTGAGCATCACATGGAAATTTTTCCTTAGTATTTCCTCGACCCCCTTTAACAGTACGGTGTTTCCTACGACTCAAGAAAGAGAAAATGAAACTACGAAAACAAAAGTCTTCACGCTTCATGTTCTTCAAATGAATACCAAGTCTTTAAGGTCACACCAATTTCTTCACTTTCAAAGTCTTCAGAAATCCAAAGTCTTCAGTCGAAGAACTTCATTTTTAGGGGTCGACTTTCACTGTAAATATCAAACTCCTCATAGACTTATAGACCTGTGTACACTCATAAACACATTAGTCCCTTAACCTATACTTCTTCTATACACCAAAATCACTAAGGGGCACTAGATGCACTTACAGATCTCCCTAAGGAGAAGTGGTTTAAATATCATCCTCCCATAGAAGTAAAAGTAGCTGCACCTATTAAAGTTGCAGAAAAGACTATCACTTATAATGATCCTATTGTTCCTACTACTTATATTGAGAAACCACCTTTCCCTGTTAGAATAAAGGATCACGCGAAAGCTTCAACTGTGGTTCGTAAAAGCAATATTAGAACCTATACACCTCCTGAGCAAGTTAAAGTTGAACCTAATATTGCTATTGTTAAAGATCTCTTGTCTGATAATATTGATGAGCATGTTATTCATTTCTGCAATGAAACTGCTAGGATTGCCTAACCTTGTGCTAAAGATAAACATAGACCTGTGGTAGGCATGCCTGTTATTTCTGTTAAAATAGGAGATCATTGTTATCATGGCTTATGTGATATGGATGCTAGTGCTGGTGCAATACCTGTAGACTTATACAAAGAAATTATGCATGATATTGCACCTACTGAGTTAGAAGATATTGATGCCACGATAAAGCTTGCCAATAGAGATACCATATCACCCATTGGAATTGTTAGAGATGTTGAAGTCTTGTGTGGGAAAACTAAATATCCTGCTGATTTTCTTGTTCTCGGTTCCCCACAAGATAGCTTTTGCCCCATTATATTTGGAAGACCCTTCTTGAACACTGTTAATGCTAAGATAGACTGCAAAAAGGATGTTGTCACCATTGGTTTGGATGATATGTCTCATGAGTTTAATTTCTCTAAATTTCGTAGACAACATCGTGAAGAGGAATTTCCTAGTAAAGATGAAATTATAGGTCTTGCTTCTATTGCCGTACCTCCTAGTGATCCTTTAGAACAATATTTGCTAGACCATGAAAATGATATGTTTATGAATGAAAGAAGGGAAATAGATGAAGTATTCTTGAAACAGGAACCTATCCTGAAGCACAATTTGCCTGTTGAAATACTAGGGGATCCTCCTCCACCCAAGGGTGATCCCGTGTTTGAGCTTAAACCGTTACGTGATACTCTTAAATATGCTTATCTTGATGAGAAAAAGATATATCCTGTTATTATTAGTGCTAACCTTTCAGGGCATGAAGAAGAGAGATTATTGAGAACTCTAAAGAAGCACCGCACTGCTATTGGATATACTCTTGATGATCTTAAGGGCATTAGTCCCACTCTATGTCAACATAAAATAAATTTGGAGAAAGATGCCAAACCAGTTCGTGATCACCAACGACGGCTGAATCCTAAGATGAAAGAAGTGGTAAGAAAGGAAATACTGAAGCTTCTTGAGGCAGGTATTATTTATCCCATTGCTGATAGTCAGTGGGTATGTCCTGTCCATTGTGTCCCTAAAAAGGGAGCTATTATCGTTGTTCCTAATGATAAAGATGAATTGATCTCGCAAAGAATTATTACAGGTTATAGGATGGTCATTGATTTTCACAAATTAAATAAGGCTACTAAAAAAGATCATTACCCCTTACCTTTTATTGATCAAATGCTAGAAAGATTATCCAAACATACACATTTTTGCTTTCTAGATGGTTATTCTGGTTTCTCTCAAATACCTGTGTCAGCTGATGATCAATCAAAGACCAATTTTACTTGCCCTTTCGGTACTTTTGCTTATAGACGTATGCCTTTTGGTTTATGTAACACACCTGCTACCTTTCAAAGATGCACGATGGCTATATTCTCTGACTTTTGTGAAAAGATTTGTGAGGTTTTCATGGACGATTTCTCCGTCTATGGATCCTCTTTTGATGATTGCTTAAGCAACCTTGATCGAGTTTTGCAGAGATGTGAAGAAACTAACCTTGTCTTGAATTGGGAGAAGTGCCACTTTATGGTTAATGAAGGTATTGTCTTGTGGCATAAAGTTTCTGAAAGAGGTATTGAAGTTGATAAAGCCAAGGTTGATGCTATTGAAAAGATGCCATGTCCCAAGGACATCAAAGGTATAAGAAGTTTCCTTGGTCATGCTGGTTTTTATAGGAGGTTCATTAAGGACTTCTCAAAAATTTCTCGGCCTCTGACTAATTTATTGCAAAAGGATATACCATTTGTCTTTGATGATGATTGTGTAGAAGCATTTGAAATACGTAAGAAAGCATTGATCTCTGCACCTATTGTTCAGCCACCTGATTGGAATTTACCCTTTGAAATTATGTGTGATGCTAGTGATTATGCTGTAGGTGCTGTTCTAGGGCAAAGAGTTGATAAGAAATTAAATGTTATTCAATATGCTAGTAAAACTCTAGACAATGCTCACAGAAATTATGCTACTACTGAAAAAGAATTCTTAGCAGTTGTATTTGCTTGTGATAAGTTCAGACCTTATATTGTTGATTCTAAAATAACTATTCACACTGATTATGCTTCTATTAAATATCTTATGGAAAAGAAAGATGCTAAACCTATACTTATTAGATGGGTTCTCTTGTTACAAGAATTTGATTTGCATATTATTGATAGAAAGGGAGCTGAGAACTCCGTTGCAGACAACTTGTCTAGGTTAGAGAATGTTCTTGATGACCCACTACCTATTGATGATAGCTTTCCTGATGAACAATTAAATGTCATAAATGCTTCTCGTACTGCTCCATGGTATGTCGATTATGCTAATTACATTGTTGCTAAATTTATACCACCTAGTTTCACATACCAACAAAAGAAAAAGTTCTTCTATGATTTGAGACATTACTTTTGGGATGACCCACATCTTTATAAAGAAGGAGTAGATGGTGTTATTAGACGTTGTGTACCTGAGCATGAACAGGAACAGATCCTACGCAAGTGTCACTCCGAGGCTTATGGAGGACACCACGCTGGAGATAGAACTGCACATAAGGTATTGCAATCTGGCTTTTATTGGCCTACTCTCTTCAAGGATGCCCGTAAGTTTGTTTTATCTTGTGATGAATGCCAAAGAATTGGTAATATTAGTAGATGTCAAGAAATGCCTATGAATTATTCACTTGTTATTGAACCATTTGATGTTTGGGGCTTTGATTATATGGGACCTTTTCCTGCCTCCAATGGATACACACATATTTTAGTTGCTGCTGATTACGTTACTAAGTGGGTAGAAGCTATTCCAACTAGTAGTGCTAATCATAACACTTCTATAAAAATGCTTAAAGAAGTTATTTTTCCTAGGTTTGGAGTCCATAGATATTTAATGACTGATGGTGGTTCACATTTTATTCATGGTGCTTTCCGAAAAATGCTTGCTAAATATGATGTTAATCATAGAATTGCATCTCCTTATCACCCACAGTCTAGTGGTCAAGTAGAATTGAGTAATAGAGAGCTCAAATTAATTTTGCAAAAGACTGTTAATAGATCTAGAAAGAATTTGTCCAAGAAACTTGATGATGCATTATGGGCCTATAGAACTGCATACAAAAATCCTATGGGTATGTCTCCGTATAAAATGGTTTATGGAAAAGCATGTCACTTACCTCTCGAACTAGAACATAAGGCTTATTGGGATATTAAAGAACTCAATTATGATTTCAAACTTGCCGGTGAGAAGAGGTTATTTGACATTAGCTCACTTGATGAATGGAGAACCCAAGCCTATGAGAATGCCAAATTTTTTAAAGAAAAAGTTAAAAGATGGCATGACAAAAGAATACAAAAGTGTGAGTTTAATGTAGGTGATTATGTATTGCTATACAACTCTCGTTTAAGATTTTTTGCAGGAAAACTTCTCTCTAAATGGGAAGGCCCTTACGTTATCGAGGAGGTCTATCGTTCCGGTGCCATAAAAATCAATAACTTCGAAGGCACAAATCCGAAGGTGGTGAACGGTCAAAGAATCAAACATTACATCTCAGGTAATCCTATAAATGTCGAAACTAATGTTATTGAAACCGTAACCCCGGAGGAATACATAAGGGATACTTTCCGGAACGTTTTAGACTCCGAAAAGGAATAGGTATGTGGTACGGTAAGTAAACCGACTCCAAAACAGTTCTAATGGCAATTTTTCTCTGTTTTGGAATATCTAGAAAAATAGAAAAATAAGAAGAATTCCGGGAAGGACACGAGGGTGGAGGGCGTGCCCTACCCTACTGGGCACGCCCCCCTACCTCGTGGGCACCTCGTGTGCTCTCCGGAATCCGTTTTCTTGCACGATACGTATTTTGGTCGGTAAAAATTCATTATATAATCTCCCGGAGGTTTTGACTCCTGTATCACATAATTATCCTCTATTTGTGTTTCGAGCTGTTGCTGCTGCAGATTAGAGCAAGATGTCTTCTCAAGAGTCAGTCGGGGAGAGCCGGGTGTCTCATCCGGCATCGAGATCAAGGACAAGCAGCGATGCTGACCACTTTGGGCCAGCAACGGAGGAAGAGATGGAGGCTGATTTGAAGATGATAGATGCCATGGAGGAGGTTCAAGAAGTCACTTCTCGCTTCCGAGCTGGATTCACGATGGGGGAACTACAGAGCTCGGCTATTCCAAACTCGGTTATCCCTTCCAATGTTAGATTTCTTTCTTATGAAAATATGAAGAAGAGTGTCACTTGTTCTCCGGCAGCTATGCAATACCCTTGGGTGCAAGGAGCTTTAGCCGTTACAGGAAAGCTTCGTAAGGAAATAATGGACCTCAAGCAGCAAGTCAATAAGCTCGAGGAGGAGAATCGTATCCTGAGGGGCATCATTGCCAAGAATATTACACCATCACCGAAAAAGGAGTCATAATCACATGGGTATGGGCACTCCCCTTGGCAACTGCCAAGCTTGGGGGAGATGCCCCGGTATCATATCACCACCACATCTCCTATCTTTACTATTTTTCTTAGTTTGATCCTTTTAGTAGTATCTTGATCTAGTAGAATAAAGTTTCGGTATGATCTAGTTTTGAGTTTTGCTTTATGATCCCTCTATGTAATCGAGTCTGCGAGCTATATAATAAAGATTAGTGTTGAGTCAAGGGCTTGATTATCTTGCTATGATCTTGAGGGAATAAAAGAAAAGAGAAAAGAATAAAAAGAAACAAAGAGATCATATTGATCTTATGGAGAGTAATGACTTCACATAGAAAGAGTATGATGATTAAAAATTGTTGAGAGTTGACAAACATAGCTTTGGTCATCGTTGCAATTAATAGGAAGTAATAAAGAAAGAGAGGTTTCACATATACTATCTTGGACATCTTTTATGATTGGGAGCACTCATTAAAATATGACATGCTAAAGAGTTGATGTTGGACAAGGAAGACAACGTAATGGGTTATGTTTTCTTATATCTGAGATAAAGTATATTGTCATGGATCATCCAACATGTTGAGCTTGCCTTTCCCCCTCATGCTAGCCAAATTCTTTGCACCAAGTAGAGATACTACTTGTGCTTCCAAATATCCTTAAACCCAGTTTTGCCATGAGAGTCCACCATACCTACCTATGGATTGAGTAAGATCCTTTAAGTAAGTTGTCATCGGTGCAACCAATAAAAATTGCTCTCTAAATATGTATGATTGATTGGTGTGGAGGAAATAAGCTTTATACGATCTTGTGATGTGGAAGAAATAAAAGCGACGGACTGCATAATAAAGGTTCATATCACAAGTGGCAATATAAAGTGACGTTCTTTCGCATTAAGATTTTGTGCATCCAACCCTGAAAGCGCATGGCAACCTCTGCTTCCCTCTGCGAAGGGCCTATCTTTTATTATCTTCTACCTTATGCAAGAGTCATGGTGATCTTCACCTTTCCTTTTTACATTTTATCCTTTGGCAAGCACAGTATGTTGGAAAGATCCTGATATATATATCTAATTGGATGTAAGTTAGCATGAGTTATTATTGTTGACATTACCCTTGAGGTAAAAGGTTGGGAGGCGAAACTATAAGCCCCTATCTTTCTCTGTGTTCGATTAAAATTCCGTAACCACAAGTATTGCGTGAGTGTTAGCAATTGTGAAAGACTAAATGATAGTTGAGTATGTGGACTTGCTGAAAAGCTCTGACATAGACTCTTTCTGATGTTATGATAAATTGCAATTGCTTCAATGACTGAGATTATAGTTTGTTGGTTCTCAATAAAGTTTCTGACTCATATTTGCATTGTGAATAGATTATTACTTGAGCATAAGAAATCATATGACAATATCCATATATGTTGCTGTGATAAGAATGATCATGATGCCCTCATGTCCGTATTTTATTTTATCGACACCTCTATCTCTAAACATGTGGACATATTTATCGTTATCGGCTTCCGCTTGAGGACAAGCGAGGTCTAAGCTTGGGGGAGTTGATACGTCCATTTTGCATCATGCTTTTATATTGATATTTATTTCATTATGGGCTGTTATTACACATTATGTCACAATACTTATGCCTATTCTCTCTTATTTTACAAGGTTTACATAAGGAGGGAGAATGCCGGCAGCTGGAATTCTGGGCTGGAAAAGGAGCAAATATTAGAGACCTATTCTGCATAACTCCAAAAGTCCTGAAACTCCACAAAAGTTATTTTTGGAAATAATAAAAAATACTGAGTGAAAGAAATACTAGAGGGGGCCCACACCCTGGCCACGAGGGTGGGGGGCGCGCCCTACCCCCTGGGCGCGCCCCCATGCCTCGTGGGCCCCCTGTTGGCCCTCCGGTGCCCATCTTCTGCTATATGAAGTCTTCCGTCCGAAGAAAAATCATAACCAAGCTTTCGGGACGAGACTCCGCCGCCACGAGGCGGAACCTTGGCGGAACCAATCTAGGGCTCCGGCAGAGCTGTTCTGCCGGGGACACTTCCCTCCAGGAGGGGGAAATCATCGCCATCGTCATCACCAATGCTCCTCTCATCGGGAGAGGGCAATCTCGATCAACATCTTCACCAGCACCATCTCCTCTCAAACCCTAGTTCATCTCTTGTATCCAATTCTTGTCTCCAAGTCTGGGGTTGGTACTTGTAGGTTGCTAGTAGTGTTGATTACTCCATGTAGTTGATGCTAGTTGGTTTATTTGGTGGAAGATCATATGTTCAGATCCTATATGCATATTAATACTCCTCTGATTATGAACATGAATATGCTTTGTGAGTAGTTACGTTTGTTCCTGAGGACATGGGAGAAGTCTTGCTATTAGTAGTCATGTGAATTTGGTATTCGTTCGATATTTTGATGAGATGTATGTTGTCTCTCCTCTAGTCGTGTTATGTGAACGTCGACTACATGACACTTCACCATTATTTGGGCCTAGAGGTAGGCATTGGGAAGTAGTAAGTAGATGATGGGTTGCTAGAGTGACAGAAGCTTAAACCCTAGTTTATGCGTTGCTTCATAAGGGGCTGATTTGGATCCATATGTTTCATGCTATGGTTAGGTTTACCTTAATACTTCTTTTGTAGATGCGGATGCTTGCAATAGGGGTTAATCATAAGTGGGATGCTTGTTCAAGAAAGGACAGCACCCAAGCACCGGTCCACCCACATATCAAATTATCAAAGTACCGAACGCGAATCATATGAACGTGATGAAAACTAGCTTGACGATAATTCCCATGTGTCCTCGGGAGCGCTTCTCTCTATATAAGAGTTTGTCCAGGCTTGTCCTTTGCTACAAAAAGGATTGGGCCACCTTGCTGCACTTTATTTACTTTTGTTACTTGTTGCTCGTTACAAATTATCCTATCACAAAACTATCTGTTACCTATTATTTCAGTGCTTGCAGAGAATACCTTGCTGAAAACCGCTTATCATTTCCTTCTGCTCCTCGTTGGGTTCGACACTCTTACTTATCGAAAGGACTATGATAGATCCCCTATACTTGTGGGTCATCACCGCCTCTACAGCTTTGCCCATTGCTGCTCGCGAGCCGTCGCTGCTCTGGCCTTGAGCCGCCCGTGTCTGCTGAGAGCCGCCATTGCGGGTACATGCCTAGTCGCTGGTACCACCTCGTCTGTTTCCTCCATGTGAAGTAAAAAACAATTCGTCCACCAAGGATGAGTTGAGTGCTCACGTCAAAGATCAATTCAGATACTACTTTTGTACTACTGTTGATCGCATGAAGCTGTACTTCGAGCCACCCATCTTCAAATCGCCGCCGCCAGCCACCTTTGAGTCGGCCTGCCTCGGCTGTTCGCCGCTGAGCTGCCCCGGTCAAGACGCCGTCGCCTTCACCCGACCTGCCTCCGCTTTGAGCCGCCGCGCGTTGGGCCACCGGTCGCCTCACCGCGGGCCTCCTCAGCAGCAGCCGTGCCTCATCAACGCGCCGTTGCTGTGCTCTACTTCACCGGCATTAGTCCGCAGTCCGGCCTCTCTCCAAGCTGCGGCGCGGGACCACAACCAGCATAGCTTGCTTTGACACTTCGCCGCTGCTGTCCGCCTCCTACAGCTACTCTACCGAGAGTTGCTGACGCGTCAGGACTCCACCATTGCCACGGGCACGGCCTCACCCCTGGTGCCGACGCTGTGGCCCGCGTTTCTGAGTCATCACTTCCGCCGGCTCGCCAAGTCGCCACTACGTAGTGCCCTGTTCTGAGTCGGAAACCGCCTCTGCTTTTGCATCATTTCGAGCTGCTGTTGCTGCCGCGAACTGCTCATCTCCGCCTGTGGTCTGCTTATAAGTTGCTCGCAAAAATCAGCCTCGCTGCACCTCACAGTCGCCATCTTCGCCTCTGCCTTGGCCGGCGTCGACCTGCCACTGCCATAACTCGCCCTGATCTACCAGCTTCTGTGGAGTCAGCTACCGCCCGATTCCGCTTCAATCCGCGGTTGATTCGCTGTGGCTTGCAGGTCGTTTCACCGCCTTAAACGCGGCGATGCCATGGCGTCGAAGCCGTCTACGCCGTTTCTGCACCATTGATCCACTGCTGCGGGCCGTCTCTGAGGCGCCGTAGCCAGCACTCCCGCTGCGGCCTAGTCAAACTGCGCATCCGCCTTAGCCACGAGCCGCCATTGCCCTCGCGCTTGCCTCCGCTGTAGACGGTGACAGGTCGCCGTCTGCTGAACCGGCCCTCTGTCACCATACTCCACCTCAACCCGGCGTCCTTCGGCAAACCCGCCACGGCCTCACTCGCACTAAGCCGCCCCAGGCGAGCGGCCTCGCCTCCGCTCCGAGCCGCCACGCCATCGCAAGCCGCCGCTTTGTTGACCTGTCTTCTCGTGGCTCATCTCGCCGGCTTACCACCCTCGAACCAAATCGCCGCGCCGCCTCCGTGCAACCCAGCCGTAGCCGCCCTTGCGTTGAGCCGCCGCAGAGTAGGAGTAAACCACGGCTCGGTGTGGTGACCGGCGTATCAGTTGGCGCAGCGTCGTTGTGCTCGTTGAGACTCCGCGCATGAAGTTGGGCAGCCGGACATGCAGCACTCTTTGGCTCGTGGAGAGGCCTGGTCTTGCGGCCGTTGAGGAGCCTGCGCAAGTCCTGGAGCCATGCATGTAGCTAGCAGCAGTTTGTTACTGCATGTACATTTGCATGTATAGTTAGTTAGTCAGGCCGTGGGTTAGTGGTCCGTGTGGCGTTCTAGTGGGTTAGTGCCCGGTGTGGTGAGCGTGCGTGTGCTAGGTGCGTGTGTGTGCTCCGGGTATAAATCCCCCCGCATGTGTACTGGTTGGTTGCGCCGGTATGAGCCGAGCTTAGGAGCCCGAGATGAGGTAGTCTCCACCGGGACCATGGTATGCGCCCGGTCGTCTATGAGAGAGCTCCTCTGGGTAGGCTACGGTGTGTTGCCGCGCCCGGGTACTGCCTAGTAAAGTGAGGCCGTTCGTGTGGCCAAGGCGCCGTTCGTGCACCGGAAAAATTGTGTGCTCCATCGTCCACCTTCGTTTGTGCGAGTGTTAGAAAGAGAGCTGGTATCAATTTGTCCCAACAATTGGTATCATGAGCTTGGTTATCTTGTGCGTCGTTTCTCCTGCCGGTGGCGTGCCGGAGGTGGCGGCGTTCGTTGGTGGCTGCGCGATGGAGCTCCAGGCTGTGTGTCGACCTGAGGAGAGGTGCGGCACTACGGCCGTCGTGGTGGACGCGGAGGTGGCAAGCGGTGAGTCCGCGACGGACGCGGAGGCGGCGCACTGTGACGTCGTATGTGCGACGAGCATGGAAACCCCGGCGGCGCGGCGACAAAACCGCGGAGGTACTGCGTGGTGGCACAGAGGCCGCGGCGGCGCGACAGACATGGAGGCATGCAGCGATGGTGTGGCGACGGCGACATGCGGCGGGACCGGACATGGTGGAGGCACACGGCTTCAACGTCGAGCGAGCAACCATGGCTCAGGCGCGGCAAGCAGATGGTACATCGCTGCGCGCACGGAGGCGCGTGGTGGCGTCGGGCGGAGATGGCCGTGACGACGATGACGACGAGAGCTACAACAACTCTGCCGACGTGGAGCCAAGTCGTGGTTTAGGGGGAGTATGTTAGGAGTAAACCACGGCTCGGTGTGGTGACCGGCGTATCAGTTGGCGCAGCGTCATTGTGCTCGTTGAGACTCCGCGCATGAAGTTGGGCAGCCGGACGTGCAACACTTTTTGGCTCGTGGGGAGGCCTGGTCTTGCGGCCGTTGAGGGGCCATGCATGTAGCTAGCAGCAGTTTGTTACTGCATGTACGTTTGCATGCATAGTTAGTTAGTCAGGCCATGGGTTAGTGGCCCGTGTGGCGTTCTAGTGGGTTAGTGCCCGGTGTGGTGAGCATGCGTGAGCTAGGTGCGTGTGTGTGCTCCGGGTATAAATCCCCCCGCTTGTGTACTGGTTGGTTGCGCCGGTATGAGCTGAGCTTAGGGGCCATAGATGAGGTAGTCTCCGCCGGGACCGTGGTATGCGTCCGGTCGGCTGTGAGAGAGCTCCTCTGGGTAGGCTGCGGTGTGTTGCCGCGCCGGGTATGTTCCTAGTAAAGTGAGGCCGTTCGTGCGGCCGAGGCGCCGCTCGTGCGGCAGAGGCGTTTGTGCGCCGAAAAAATTGTGTGCTCCATCTTCCACCTTCGTTTGTGCGAGTGAGAGAAAGAGAACTGGTATCAGGTTTGTCCCAACAACCGCCGCCCCGGCTGGGTCACCTCCGGCGCGCCAACCTTAACCCACGAGTCGCCACCGCGGCCCCAAGCCGCTGTCCACTTTTGCCGCCTCCGTCGTCAGCGTCCGTTGTGGTCATTTTGAACCGCCCGCGCGTTAAGTCGGCCTTGCCTCTGCACAAATCGCCAGGATCCTTCACTGATCTTCGCTCTTCCGCCGTGTTAAATCGCCTCGCCATTGCCAAGTCGCCGTGCATGCAGTCCTGAGCCGCCAAGCTGTTACACGCCTCACCTGTTAAGCCGCCTCTCCATCACCGGCTCTGCCTGTGCTGCTCTGGTCTATGCTCCGCGTTGGTTATCTTGTGCAGACAAAAGGAGGAGGAGTTGACCCGGTGGGTAAAGAGGAGCTGTGGCAGTATTTGGCAGGATCCTCGAGGGGGTCAACATAAAAATGCTTTGGATAAATATATGGATCAAAGGGAATTCAGTAACAGTACTGAAAAATTATCTACGGACAGATGATCCATCATCAAAACGAATCAGGTGAAGTCCATCTAAATCTATTTTTGACACATATTGTTTTTGTCAAAGAACAATTTCGTTGGTTTGTATATTTTTATATGTAGGATAATTATTTTAGAATGGCGTTATATCGCGGACGATTGTCCTTGACGTGGTAGAAGCGCCTAAGTTGCCGCTCTTGCGGACCAGTTTATATCAGCACATCAGGCTCACACCCGCTCATGCAAGCTGTCCAATGGACGTGTGCAAACCGCCGCCATGTGGTCCGGTCTATATTATCAGCCACCGTCTACATGAGCTGTTTATTGAGTACAAGCAAGTCACTGCTCGGGTAGCCCAGTTTTTTCTTCCAACAATTTGAAGGCCAATTATCATATATTATCAGCCACCGTTGACGGTGTCCTGGAATAGGGGGTACTCACCACGTCATCTCCCGATCGTTAGATTGGGCCGAGGACCCCCATGGCCGTATACTCATGGGCCAGTTCAGACAGCTACCGCATACAAGGAAGATTCCACAAGACTTGGTGATCAAGACAAGGACTCCTCCCCACCGGCGTATTCGGCTAGGACTCTTGTTATCCTAGGCCTCTCGTGCATTATATAAACCGAGGCCAGGCTAGTTGATAGAGATAAGAATAAGAACAATCATAATCATAGGCTAGCTTCTAGGGTTTAGCCTCTACGATCTCGTGGTAGATCAACTATTGTAATACTCATATCATCAAGATCAATCAAGCAGGAAGTAGGGTATTACCTCCATCGAGAGGGCCCGAACCTGGGTAAACATTGTGTCCCCCGCCTCCTGTTACCATCCGCCTTAGACGCATAGTTCGGGACCCCCTACCCGAGATCCGCCGGTTTTGACACCGACATTGGTGCTTTCATTGAGAGTTCCGTTGTGTCATCGGCAAAAGGATCAGTGGCTCGACTGTAGATCAACTACGACGTCGGCTTCTTCGTCACCGGCTCAGCTGGTCACCTTGGTTGGAACAAGGACTGCGCCCTACCTCTGATCGTCATGTTCGGATGAGGGCTTTCATCAACATCAACTCCGATCTCTATCAAGATCATGGAGGAATCATCCAGGGAGCCCGGGGGCTCAACGTCAACATTGCCCTCGGGCGACCGTGCTGTTTTTCTGGACAGCGAACTTGTATCCGCTGCCACTGCCTCCTCAAGTGTCGTTTTAATGATTGCCTCGGTGGAATTGTGCGGAATTGAGTCTACAACAACCCTGGAAAATTTTGTCGAGTTCCGATGGAGGAATCTCTGGCAATCTGCGATATACCGGAGCCCTGTCAAATCTGGACGGGAATCTGGACGAGTTTAGGGCGTGGTGTCCAGCTTCTAGCTCGGACGTCCTTTGGAAGATCCAACCGTTGATCGGCTGCGGAATTCCTATATCTACCACCCCTCAAAATTTCAGCTCGATCCGACCGTCCAAACTTCGGGAACCTTCCGATTAGTGCATCACTTTTCGGATCTGTTTTCTGCGCGAAAACGAATCCGACCCGAGTTCGTCTTTTTTATGAACGGGATTTCGGACATCCTTTTTGAAGGAAGTTTTGTATGGGGTATTGTGTTTTGTTCCCGAACACATCCCACTAACTTTAAAATCTTTTGAGCATGATCTTCACGATCATGCTGGTGTCAAACCAGTCCGGCAATATTGCTCCACGGCTGCCGACCTGCGCTAGACACGTCGTCACTTTGTTGAGCCGAGCTCAACTTCTTCGGATCATCATCTCGGCGAGCCGAACAGGAGTCCAGCATCGCGAAGGATTAATCATCACCAACATCGCTGCCCCATGGATTACACGGAGCGGGCACACCGGCATCGCCGCACGATCACTTCATCAAGCCGGCATTGACCACGTCACGACCGGCATCGGCGGGGCCGCACTGTTGCTTCTTCAAGCCGAGGTCCATCATGCCGACCTACTTCGACTCATCGGCTGACATCGAGGCTTCGACATCTCGGCTGGACCGGGGGCTTCGCCATCTCTTCATCAACCTACTCCGGAGACTTCAACGTCACTAGCCGACTAGCTTCGTCACGTTAGCTGGACCGAGGGCTTTGCCTCGGCAAGCCAACCTTTGCCAACATCGCCATGCTGTCGCTTTATCTCCCATCTGGCAATATGTGTGCGGATTGAGTCCCAATTTTGGGAGTCACCTTTCTTCGGATTGCTACAACAAATAAACCAGGTGCTATTAATCCTAGTAATTTTTGCTTGTTTGGGTTTATTTTTCCAAGAAATTATTACTCTGGTTTGTTCCATCATCTGTACACAGGTCTATCGAATGATGGCCGCACTAACGACGGTCGCATGGTGGTTCGGTCAGGTTCCGTACATAGTCCGGCGCACGCCGCATCCGGAACTCGGACCGACCTGTGAATTCAGGCTTTGCCACGCCTTTACCGCATCACGCCGACTCCCTGCATCGACATTCACTTCGGCGCGCATGACATATTTTCTTTTATTACTCACTTTGCATAAATCATTTATTATGCAACAATTATTATTATTATTATTATTACTATTATCTCCGGTTTGCACTATTTTTTGTGCACAGGAAAATGATCCGGGTCGGGCAGTATTGTCAACTCGGTGTACTGACATACCACATCACCTCGGCTGGACGGGGGGCTTCGTCAACACCTCATTAACCCACGCCGGGGACTTCGGCGTCACTCTGCCGGCCTGCATTGGTCGTGCTATGACACCACTTCGGAGTGCCGAGCTCTTCGCTCCGCCACCTCGGGACCGGCTTGGGGGATGGAACCTTGTCCCGCATCAAGCTCGGACCATGTCATCAATGCCGAACACATTAACCAGCTAAGTCGCTTTCATGCTCAAAGTTTTAAATTTTTAACTTGTATTCGGTTCGACCAAGCATTATACTTTTTTGGCAAAAAGTTGTTTGTGGAAAAATTCCTTGTCATAACCTTGTTTGTGACACACAAATTCAAATACCCCGTTTACTTGGGGGCTTCCTTTATGAAGCTTTTCCTCTTGCATATGATTATACTTGTACGGCTTCGTTACTTGTTCGTGTATTACGCCACAATATGCACCATATTGACTTAAGCGATTTGCAAGCTGGGTTGCCTCGCTCCTGTGTTTACCCCTACGTTCCCGATTGTTCGGCTAGGGAGTAAAGGGAGCACCTCTGCGATTGTCACGATCGGGTCATCCGAGCCGGACCTTAGACTGGGTGAAGCCGAAAGCTAGCACTCTTATTGTTTTCAATTATGGTCGGCACACAACGAAACTCATGAGTACAAAAAATCTATTGCACAAGTCTCATAGTAACAATGAGCACCGAAGAAAGGTATCGGTGGGGGTACTATTTTCTTCGAAGATGCTTCTTACACTTCGTCAGTAATATAGCATAAGTTCCCTGAGTGCGCTTTGTCTGTTACAGCCTTATGGCCTGATTGCCTGGTTATCGGAAACACCGTCGATATTCTCGACAGGTGGAGTACATAACACTTTTCGGCCCTTGACCGAAGAGGGAGAAGCCGATGGTCGGTTAAGACGCGTATAAAGTTCGGGTGAACACAGATATGATATAAGTACTTTGGTACATACAATCATTATACATAAAATTCTTTTACCCAAGTCACTTGGGGGCTCTTAAATTTATATGAGTCGTTTTATAATAAGTGTTCTTCTTCTTAGTCGTTGCAAAGTTTTTTTATTATTTACCACCCCCTTTTTCGACACGAGTGTGTGGTCACTAGCCGGGGAGCCTAATTTCTCTCACAAAACCGCTAGAGATCAGTTTACTAAACTGGCCTAATGAAAAGTACTCCGCCTTCGGGATAGGAGGTTCAAGCCGTAGGCTGACCCGCTTGGAGTCTTGAGATAGGATGTGTCATGTTAAAGCACGACTGAAACACCTTTTTCTTCTAAGACCAATTTTCGATTTGGCACCGAACACTTGTTGTAGTTTGGACGTCCAATTTTTACTGAAGTTCTTTTGGTTTTCCAAGCCTATGGCACTTTTAAACTATTTGTGTGTTTCCAGCATAAGTCTCGCAGTGCAACGCCGGACACCTTTAGAGATTCGGCAAAAACATTCTCGGACACTACTATATATGCATTGGTTTCGAATTGTGTCTTTGGTCAATAGTTGGGTTGCCCAGCTCCTGTGCTTGCCTCCTACGTTCCGCTTTGTTCGGCTAGGTGTGCAAAGGGAGAACCACTGCGATTGTGCTTCCAGCTCGCATGGTTAAGCACCTCAGTGGAGAAAGCCAAAAACTGAGAGTCACAATAAGTGTAAACTGGTCAGCGATCGATGACTATGTTAAATGACGGGCCGTTCATAACATTGGCCGAAGTGTTTACGGCTTGACCTCGGATGTCGCCGAACACTAACCGGGGGCTCATAGCTAGCTTCCCCACTTTAAAGCTCCTAAGACTAAGCGAAAGTTATAAAGCCCGCATATCTGATTGCCTCGTTTCCGCTAACACAACCGCCTTCAGGCACCGAGACGTCGGCTAAGGGTTCTCTTGTTATTGCGAAAACACCCCGCGTAGTATCTACAAAGGGGTTGAAGCCGACGATGGGCCACTTTCAACTGATAAACGGTCATAATGGAGTCAAAATAATGATGTAAAGTACTTGGATACATAGAATCATTACACATAATCTGTGATTTTACTCTGGATATCGATCCTTAATTCAGCCACCCGTGCCCACATTAAGGCTCGGGGGCTACTGGGCTTTGCGCTCATTATTTACAAATATTAAAGGGGCACATCGATCCTCTGATCTGGTGTTGCCACCCGACCAGTGTCTCAGGGGATACTGCATTGCCTATTCAATGTAGAAAATTCAAAGGGCTCAGTGTTCGGCTTGATCGAACTATGGGAAAGCGCGTCTTCGGACAACAATAAGTACCATCTGGACCTATCTGGCATCAAGCTAATATATTACGGCAACTTTTCAAGACCCTCTCTCAAGGGCCCGTTCGCTGATCACTATTATCTCTAATATATTACACTGCGTTTCTATTCCTACGTGTGCTACCGAGCTAGGAGTTGATCCTCAGGCCGATTTCGCGCATCGATCTGAGTCTCAGGGGCTTCTAGGATCAGCGGTTTCATGTTTTCCTTCAGGTGCATCTCGGGTTTTAGACCGACACACACCTTGAGGGCTACTAGTTATACATGTTGACAGCTAATAAATTTACGCGCATCGGAAATAAAATCCGTAAACAATCAGCCCAAGCCCGAGGTGGTGCACCACCTTGGAGGTAGTCCGGCATAAAGCTCGGATTTGAATGGCTGGCTCCATAGAGGGCATTTCTGGCATTAATCTCGGCTAAACTCCTTCAACTTTTTTGAACCAAGGTGATCTATGACACCTCCGATATAGTCCGGCGTTGGAGCTTGGACACAGTCCGGCGTTGGTGCTTGGCTGCAAAGGATACCTCGAATGCAGTCCGGCGTTGGGGTTCGGATGCAAGAGGACACCGCCACACGGGAACAATTTCAAACCCGAGGCGTGGCATAAAAATAACAAGGCATTGATAAAGGCCGAAGACTTAAAGGGCTCCTCGGATACCCGACGTATAAACTCGTCAGATTTAGTTCGACAATCCTCAAGACAGATGATGGGAAAATTTGTTGAACCAGTTTTCAAGACCGACGACCGAAGATGAAGAACAGTTCGGAAGAATCGAGGAGCGTCCCTAACTTGAAGACCGGTTCAGGGGGCTACTGATGGTGTCCTGGACTAGGGGGTACTCACCAAGTCATCTCCCGATCTGTTAGATTGGGCCGAGGACCCCCATGGCCGTATACTCATGGGCCAGTTCGGACAGCTGCCGCATACAAGGAAGATTCCACAAGACTTGGTGATCAAGACAAGGACTCCTCCCCACCGGCGTATTCGGCTAGGACTCTTGTTATCCTAGGCCTCTGGTGCATTATACAAACCGAGGCCAGGCTAGTCAATAGAGATAAGAATAAGAACAATCATAATCATAGGCTAGCTTCTAGGGTTTAGCCTCTACGATCTCGTGGTAGATCAACTCTTGTAATACTCATATCATCAAGATCAATCAAGCAGGAAGTAGGGTATTACCTCCATCGAGAGGGCCTGAACCTGGGTAAACATTGTGTCCCCCGCCTCCTGTTACCATCCGCCTTAGACGCACAGTTCGGGACCCCCTACCCGAGATCCGCCGGTTTTGACACCGACAACCGTGTGCACTGGATGGCTCAATGAGCAGGCGCACAAGTCGCCGCCTCTACAGTTTGGTTAACTTCAAAACAGCCAGTTGGGATGAACCATTGGCCGAGTTGCTGACACAGCTCATACGAGATCATTTATAACCCGCTGCAGTCACCTCAACCTTCTGTGGATTCATGTCGCGTTATCAACGCCAATAATACACATCTTATGCTATGGTCAAAATTTGAAGAATCTCAAGCCAACTCTTCAAGTCGTCTTAAGACTCGGGGGCTACAATGATATGACTCAGCAAAGTCTTACCAGTTTTCAGGAAATTCAAGAACCCCAGGACGTTGAAGGGGAAGATAACCCGGTCCCGGAGGCTGCTGCCATATTGATGAAAATTTAAAGGCCGTCAGAAAATCTCTGGCTCAAGAGACATCTCTCTCCCATAAAGCTTTGAAGCTCTCTATATCCAGTTTAACATCCGGTTGAAAAAGAATCCATCTCTCGCAAGTTCGAGTTCTCAGAAAAATTAAAGGTTGCCAAAGAGAGCTTGCTGCCATGATGCGCGGTTCAAACATGGGTATCCTGCCTTATTGACTTATCTTATCGGTCACTTGGGGGCTTCCTGCTCAATGAGCATAGCTGTGTTTACCTTCTTGCTCCGGCTTACACGCCTTATTACAAATCACTTGGAGGCTTGATGCCCGAGTTACAGGGACCAAAGAGTGTTTGTTGCACAGCACAACTCAAACATAGGTACCCGGCGAGCACAGCTCAGAAATATATCACTTGGGGGCTTCCTGCTCATCGAGCATAGCTATGACTACCCTTGTTGATCCGGCTTATATGCCTGAAATAAAATGTTACTTGGGGGCTCTTTGTTCAACGGACAAGAGTTTTTATGACCCTTGTAATAGGCTTAAAAGCCAGGTGTATTCACCTAAAAACCCGGGTTATCCTGCCTTTTTAAGTCTGCCACCCCGCCCAGGTAATCCTGGAACGACCCGCCGTACTTTTGACAAGTCAATCTTATACAGACCCTGAACTTGTCAAATTTAAAACAACGATTGGTTATGTGAGGTCCGGCTTATAAGGTTTGTATGCAGGTTTAACTGAGTGGCTGTGCGGCCCTTGAAAGCACTTGATTTTTTAGGCCTGGTCGCCTATGAAAGCCTTGATTTTTTGTTATTTGATTTGAACATTATTTGAGGTTCCTCTCCTATGACATATTAATACATGGTTAAAAACCGATGAGGGCTATGATGCCTTATGGTTCGTACATGAAACTACCCGGTGTTTATTAACCCGGCCTGGCTTTGGACTATAAGTCGCCTGTGTATGATGATCTTATATACTTGGAAGCGCTATGCTCTAAGTTTTGGGATATTACCCCTGGCTGCATACGGAGTATTAAGCCGGCGGTATATGTCAAATTGCACCAAGCTTTGTACGCTCAATCTTTTGGGTTATCACCCTTATTGCGCTGGTGTAATAAGCTGGCAGCGTGAACAAATATCATAGGGCACTTGTGATTTGTTTGTGTGTAGGAACTGGTTTTCAAACCGGATTATATTATTCAAATCTTTAATAGCCAACATGGCTAGATTTTTATTATGGTTATCAATAACCAGTATTATGATTGAGGTTTACAAAAGCCACTTCAGAGTAATGGCTATTATCCCCTCATCCAAGAATACCAGCTCGCAACAAGGAGTATGGTTAAATATTGATATGCAAGGCATTCAGCAATATCACACAGACAGTGGATAGGATTTATTTACAATAGAAGGGATAGTCCTGAGTCGCGGCAGGCTTACGACCCGACACATGGGGGCTACATTATTGAAATCATGATTATACCAAATAAGGAAGTCTCATGTCGCTGCAAGCATGCACCATGACACTTGGGGGCTAATGTAAAGTCATTTTTACTTGCCTTATTGAAGATCCGACTCATCACATCGTAATGAGCCGACCCTTGGGGGCTACCAATTGCTCCTGTAAAAAATTCAAAGTACACAAGCCTTAATCCTTTATATTGAAGGGTCCACTGCTCAGTTGGTAGAGTACAAAGCTCTTAACCTTGTGGACGTGGGTTCGAGCCCTATGGTGGGGTTTACATAATATGATGTTATTTTCAATGAAGTATATATAAAGTCCCAGCTCGGTATTGTTCAAGTCTACATGATCATATATACAAAGTACCTGCTGATTATTGCATAATGACCCGGCCCTTGGGGGCTACACTGGTGGATGAGCTTAAGGCAATTACAAGTCCCAGGTTGCTGCAAGCATGACAACCCGACACTTGGGGGCTACATATGTGGAATATTCAGTTTTGACTAGTGACTGAGATGAACAACCTGGATTTGTTCAAGGTTGTAACATTTATATTGAAGCAAGTCTTAAGCGGTTACTACGCTCGCTTCTTAAGACTTGGGGGCTACAAGGGATATGCATATAAGGGAGGTACATTTTCAAGCTTGATGTTAACAACAATTATGACCCGGTGCCATCAATATTTACAAGTCGGCAATTTTGGCAATGATAAACTGGCAAGTTTTTCATCTTCAAGCCGGCTGAAGATCAAATGAGTATTTCAAAGACCAATATTTTTGTTAAGCATTGGGGGCTGAGTCAAATGAATTATTCTTCACAATTTTTCTCTGTGCGAAACCAACATCAGCAAATTGATTATGAAGCTGGCCTATTGATCTGGATTTTCTAGAAGAAGGAAATGACAAGAAATTAAGGATGATCAGGTGCCGGCTTACAAGAGTTCTTAACCCGGAGCATAATCTGTCAAAATTGTTCTTCTATTTGTTTTACAGGATCAGTTTAACATGGATAAATCCAAATTAAACTGGGGGCTAATGTCGGGGATATACCCCGCGGTATGACCCGGCCTGAAGTATGACCCGGCTAGGACTTGGTGTTTCATTGACAAACCACCCGAGCCTGGTGACTTGTTGGTGACCCAGCAGATTATAAGCCAGATTGTAAGCCAGCAGGTTGTAAGCCGGTAGACAGTTATAAGCCAGATTGTAAGCCGGCGGACAGTTACAAGCCAGATGGTAAGCCGGCGGATAGATTATAAGGTAGATTATAAATCAGATGGTAAGCCAGATGGTAAGCCGACACATAGCCATAACCTGGCAGACAGGGTCGCCTGGGGTTAATAATCCCAAGACGTTAAGAAGCCCATGGAGAGAAGCCCGTGATGAGAAGTCAGAATAGTTTAAGTCCTGATCCGAGTCGGACTCTACATGTAACCCGCCCCTTCAACTTATATAAGGAGGGGCGGGGCATCCCAAGAGGGACAAGTAAGAAGCTCAATAATCTTGAGGGCTAGACACAACTAGAGGAGAGCCGGTTTATAGGGCGACTCCCTCGTGATGATAATGAGGCCTAGCCACAAACATCATGTAGGGTTGTTACCAGATGATGTTTCTCGGGACTCGAAGCTGTCTAAACCCTTGTCTTGTGTTGTGTCTCTCGATTCCGATCAACCCCTTTCAAGCTACCAGATAGATGCGTTGGCCTCACGACTAAGTCCTCACACTAGGACATCTACCGTGACAATTCGACGACACAATTGGTTCATCTTGATTGGATCTTTTAAAAAGATTAGCAAGTGGATGGGGATCCATATCAATAGATTTTTAGTAAGCGAAGACAAGCATATAGAAGGCACATGGAAACACAAGCAAACAAAAGATTGGATGAGAAAAAGGCGAACGAAAAGGAGGGCGAATAAAACGGCAAATTTTTGTGAAGTGGGGGAGATGAAAACGAGAGGCAAATGGCAAATAATGTAAATTGCAAGGAGATGAGATTTATGATTAGGAACCTGGTAGATGATGATGATGTCTCCCCGACAACGGCGCCAGAAATTCCTTTTGATGTCTGCTAGAACTACGTCGGTATTTCCCCAAAGAGGAAGGGATGATGCAGCACAACAACAGTATGTATTTCCCTCAGTG
Source organism: Aegilops tauschii subsp. strangulata (assembly GCF_002575655.3). NCBI lineage: Eukaryota > Viridiplantae > Streptophyta > Magnoliopsida > Poales > Poaceae > Aegilops > Aegilops tauschii. Next base: position 363,153,662 of record NC_053035.3, on the reverse strand, counting down.
ATGAGACCAAGGTTATCGAACTAGTAGTAGAATCACGCAACACAACGTGAACGACACCTGCACACAAATAACAAATACTCGCAACCCGACGTGTTAAAGGGGTTGTCAATCCCTTTCGGGTAACGACGCCAGAAATTGGCAAACGGATGTGAGAGTTGTAATAATTGATAGATCGAATGCGAAATAAAATAAAGTGCAGCAAGGTATTTTTGTATTTTCTGTTTAATAGATCTAAAAATAAAAGGCAAATAAAATAGATCACAAAGGCAAATAATATGAGAAAGAGACCCCGGGGCTGTAGATTTCACTAGTGGCTTCTCTCGAGAAAAATAGGAAACGGTGAGTAAACGAATTACTGTTGGGCAATTGATAGAACTTCAAATAATCATGACGATATCTAGGCAATGATCATTATATAGGCATCACGTCCAAGATTAGTAGACCGACTCCTGCCTACATCTACTACTATTACTCCACACATCGACCGCTATTCAGCTTGCATCTAGTGTATTAAGTTCATGGAGAAATGGAGTAATGCAATAAGAATGATGACATGATGTAGACAAGATCTATTTATGTAGAAATAGACCCCATCGTTTTATCCTTAGTAGCAATGATACATATGTGTCAGTTCCCCTTCTGTCACTGGGATCAAGCACCGTAAGATCGAACCCACTACAAAGCATTTCTTCCCATTGCAAGATAAATAGATCGAGTTGGCCAAAGAAAACCCAAATATCGGAGAAGAAATACGAGGCTATAAACAATCATGCATATAAGAGATCAAAGAAGACTCAAATAACTTTCATGGATAAAAAGATAGATCTGATCATAAACTCAAAGTTCATCTGATCCCAACAAACACACCGCAAAAAGAGTTACATCATATGGATCTCCAAGAGACCATTGTATTTAGACTCAAACGAGAGAGAGGAAGCCATCTAGCTACTAACTACGGACCCATAGGTCTACAAGAGACTACTCACGCACCATCGGAGAGGCACCAATGGACCTGATGAACCCCTCTGTGATGGTGTCAAAATTGGATCTGGTGGTTCTGGACTCTGCGGCGGCTGGAATCATTTTCGTTGACTCCCCTAGGGTTTCTGGAACATTGGGGTATTTATAGAGCAAAGAGTCGGTTCAGGGGGCACCCGAGGTGGGCACAACCCACAAGGGCGCGCCTGGGCCTCCAGGCGCGCCCTGGTGGGTTGTGCTCCCCACGGAGCACCCCCACGTGCTTCTCCGGCCGACTGGATGTCTTCTGGTTCAAAAAAACCACAAAAAGTTTCGCTGTGTTTGGACTCCGTTTGGTATTGATTTTGTCAGGACCCCGATTCTAAGTCACACCGATCTAGCCTGTAACACCTCATATCACTTTGCGGCCTCACGCACGGTATTCCCACGGGTGTCGCCTTACCATGGCCCGGGACCGTTTGCGCCTTTTGGCTCACGTATATGATAGTGTAGCTAGCATACATATGACAGAGAACCCAGGCCGAAATGACTAGTCGTGAACCCAAAGTGGCACTAACTTACGGGGATAGGCATACATGAATCAACATCGAGCATGTCGGTCAGCAGCGTGTGAATCCGGGCTGTAGCACAGGGCTAACAGGACTCCGGGAACCCGGGCTGTAGCAGGCTAGGCAGGACTCCGGATGTCACCGCGTGACATTTCCCCGAAGGGACAGACACAGGAACGAAGTGAATCACATGCCGGCCAGTCAAGTGTTCCGGAGCAGTAGTGCTGGGCTAGCAGGACTCCGGTGAACCGGGCTGTAGCGGACTACTATGGCTCATGGAAGCACAAGACTACATTTCCCCATAAGAGAGGCTACCAAGGATAAACAACTAGGTTGTCGGATCCCACACATACCAAGCATTTCAATCATGCACACAATATGCTCGATATGTGTAAATACAACATGGCATCACAACATAACTCTACAACTCAACTATTTATTCATTAGGCTCCGAGGAGCTAAGTATTACAAACATGGTTCTCATGACCCCAACATACAGAGCATACAAACAACAAGCACATGCGGAAGCTTAACTTGTCTGAGCACAGACAACTACAAATGAAGAAGGCTGAGAAGCCTGACTATCTACAAGGCCCTGCCGAGGGCACAAGATCGTAGCTGAGGTAACAGGCTAAACGTCGAACTCCACACGGAACTACTAGCGAGACTGACGTCTCTCTGCAAAACATAAAATAGGAAAACGTGAGTACAAATGTACCCAGCAAGACTTACATCAGAACTAACTACATATGCATCGGTATCAACAAACGGGGTAGTGGAGTTTAACTGCAGCAAGCCAGCTTTGACTCAGTGGCTAACCTGAACTACGACTGCAAGCAACTCTTTTGAGGTGGCGCACACAAGTCCACATATTCACCATATCAATACACAACTATGGATGCGCTCCCGTCTCCCTATGAGAAGGCCATCCATAACACTCACGCTTATCTTGCGAGTTTTAGGGTATCCACTTTCAGTTGTCTATGAACTGTAAAGGCAACCCAGAAGTACTTTACCGCGGACACGGCTATTCGAATAGATGATGTTAACCCTGCAGGGGTGTACTTCTTCACACACGCTCTCACCACTTACCGCCGTTTACACGACATGTACTCGGCAACCTTCAAGCGGAAGCCCAACGAGGGTGTCGGCCACGGCCTACCTAAACACTCAAGTCTCTAGTCCAGGTTTATCGCCTATTCAGGTTCCATCCGCAGGGAGTCCGGCCGAGGTTTCCACATACGGCCCCGAACAATGTGTAGAGGGTTCCGTGACACCAAACGGGCGCCCGGCATACCCGGCCATGTGCCTACTGCATCACAGCCCACCCCTCGGGTCAGCGCTGCGCATGGACTCCAGCATACTACAAACACCAGAAACTACTTGCAACTCCTGGACAGAGGACAAGGGTGGTTAAGAAGCCGAGAGGGTCCATTGGTTTCGGGCCCAATGCATGGTAGTAGCTGTTCATGGATCACAAACACAGAACTCAGTTCCTGAGGATGGCTTCAATGAGACAACCCACCATGTACTCCTACATGGCCTCTCACTGCTACCTTTACCAAATTGTGTTCACACACTTAGCTCACACACAGTAGGACATGTTCATCACCATTCCAATTCATTCCCGATGAATCAGACCCGACTCAACTCTAAGTAGTAGCAGGCATGACAAACAAGCATGAATGAGTAGGAACATCAGGGCTCAAACAACTCCTACACATGCTAGTGGGTTTCATCTATTTACTGTGGCAATGACAAGTCATGCAGAGGAAAAGGGGTTCAGCTACCGCAGCATGTAACAGTTGAATCGATGTTGTCCTAATGCAGTAAAGGAGAGCAGGAGCGAGAGAGTGGGATTGTATCGAAATGAACAAGGGGGTTTTGCTTGCCTGACACTTCTGAAGATATTATAGCTCTTCATCGGTGTCATCACTCATCATCAGAAGCACGTCTATCGAGAGGGGATAAATACCGGCAACAGAGAAGGAAAACACAATCAATGCAATGCACAATATGATGCATGATCATGACATGTCAATATGTTGTGTTTTGATCTAATGCAACTAAAACCAGAAGGGTTTGAGATTCAAATTCAAACTAAGAACTTATAAAGTGCATTATCATGTTTTGATCTAAACAGCAAGGTTAAGTTGCTTAAACATGCATGAAACCAGTACAGATGGAAAGATTGGATTTTTCTAATCATTTTTCATATATAACACTTTGCATTTGGAGTTACAGATTAATTTCTATGATTTTTAGAAGTTAGCACTATTTTCTGGAATTTCCTGAATAAGAATAAATCCAGAAAATAATTAAGTGCGTCACTATGACGTCAGCGGTCAACGGGGACGGTCCAGGTCAAACCTGACCAGTGAGTCCCACTGGTCAGTCTCACAGCGCTGGCTCGAGTCACAGACAGGTGGGACCGGTCAACGTACACGTCAGCAAGGTCAATGCTGACGCGTGGGCCCAGTCGAATTAGATTAGTTCTAACTAATTATGTTAGCTGTTTAACTAAACAGGTGGGGCCCGTCTGTCATTGACCCTTGGGGTTAAACTAATATGTGATTAGTGCTAATTAAGCAAGTGCCACGTCAGCCCGCCGGAATTAAGCCGACGACGACCAACCAAGTGGCGGTGGCTCGCCGGAGTGGCAATAGGGCAGCGTCTGGGGTGCGCTGAGGGCACCAGGAGGGAGCCCGCGATCCCGCGCATCTAGCGGAGGCAGCAGCAGGTCGCGGGGTGGTCTGTAGTGGCGGCGGCGGCGAGTGAGACGGCGGCCCGAGTTCGGCGAGATGCCCGTGCGGGGTTGCAGCTTGCAGGGGAGCAAGCTGGTGCGGGGGTGGGTCTCTGGCGGCGCCAGGAGCAGGGTGACGCACGCGGTAGCGAGCTGGTGTGGCCCTGGCCGCGGCGGTGAGGAACTACGGCGGCGATGAGCTCTCGGGTCTGATGGTTAGTGCGGCTACGGCAGGCAAACGAGGAAGAGAGGAGAGGGGAAACGACGAGGTGCTCACGGTGAGGCCGTTGGAGTGCTCAGCAGGCTCGGGGGAGGTCCGGTGCAGGCGGAACGGCGGTGACGATCTCGGCGGACCGAGGTTGAAGAAGACGGCGTGGTCGGCGTTTGAGGGCGTCCGGGCTTGCGCTTGTTGAGGGGAAAGCTTCACGGCATCGAGGCGGACAGCGGGGACAGCACGGAGAGGCGCGGGGACGGCTATGGCCGCGGTGGTCGGCGATGGTGGCGACGGTGCGCTCGGGTGGGTGAGAGAGAGGGGAGGGGAGAGAGCTGCAAGGAGGGAAGAGGTGTAGAGGGTCGAGGGAGGGGGGGTGCGTGGCGCCCTCGGGTGAGTCCAGCGGCGAGCAGGCAAGCAGGAGGTGGCCGGCGCGTGCGCGCGCGCGTCGGGCACACGCCCTCCTGCCTACTGGCAGGAGGTTGAAGACGGTGGCGGCTGCGGTGGGCTGGGCTGCTGCTGGGCTGCACAGTGTTGGGCTGCGGGTGGGCTGCCAGGTAAGTTAGGTGGGTTTTCTGTCCTTTCCTTTTTTATTTCTGTTTTCTAATTCTTCTGTAATTTGTTTCTGATTTAGTAAAAATACTAGATCACTTTATAAAATCCTGAAAACTTTTGTGGCCACTATCTGATTTAAACCAGAGGCCCTCACCAAGTTTCAGAATATTTGGAGCTACCAAATATTTTATAGGAATTTATAGCTCCACTTCAAATACAATATGATTTAATTCAAAGACCTTAAATGCCTTGGAAGAATGTGCATGACCTGTGGTAAAGGTTTTAACCTCTTTCCATAAATAATGAACATTTTCGAAGGGCATTTTGGATTCAATGAAAATATTTTTATTTTGATCCTATTTGCATTCCATTTGGTGCTAGGGTTTGTCATCCCCATTTCAAGTTCATTTGAGAATTTAAACATGATGCAAACACCATTAGCTAGTCTAGAGCATACCAGACTAGGGATGTGACAACTCACCCGCACTAAACAAGAATCTCATCCCGAGATTCAAGCGCAGGGTAAGATGAAGGGGAAACGCAAACTAACACCATCTTCATGATCCAGGGTGACTTTGCAAGAACGTTGATTCGTCACCATCTTTGTCTCGACGTCTTGCTCTGAGAACTCCATCCAACACGACAACGAGAGGAAATGGAGAATTTTAGAAGAATCGATCTTCTTGAGGTTCGAGCAACTTAGGATCATCTCAATGATCACAAGATCAACTCACGGAATGAGACGTAGAAACATCTCTGGAGCTGAGAGGCAAAACATGCATCAGGAGGGACGGAAGAAACAATTTGACGAGGGTTTCAAAGTAGCGAGGGAAATTGCCATGATTCCAAAACAGGGCACCTCAGGGAAGGTGAATCAAAGAACTATTCCCTTAAGTGGCAAAAATAATTACTTTTGATACAAAGATCATTGAAACTCTTTATACCAGCCTAAGGCAATCACAAATGATCGTGTGAACGAATTAGAAAGAATGGCATACTCATACCAGAATGGATGATGTGGACTACCTTGTTGAAGACAACACAATGGATGATTTTGCTTATCATCGGGGATGGATGGGACCCATAGTAGGACCACTTTTGAAGATGATCCTAAACAGTAATTACTGAGGTGCAAGCTGGGAACAAATGCAAATTTTGGGAATGATTCTGGTAACTGGGAATAACTCAACAAGAGTGATTCCACCGTTTGAATGGTTATAGCTTAATCGAGGAAACCAAGAGCACAAGAATCCCTAAGGAAAAACTTATAGAATAAGACGCATGAAATCCTCGTGGAGAAGATGGACAAATTGCCCAATCAAGATACTATAGTGATAGATCCTCCGGCTAGGTGTGTCGGCCAGAACATCAACCTTGTCGGGACCTACATCATAGATCTTGGAGAAGTTCCAACCATCATATCTGCCTGAGATTCAGATATGGTTGGTAACAGGATATTTCAGACAACATGTCTGGAGAAGGAACCGTTGCAACTCAAATTAACGAGATAATGTTGCGAGATTCTCGGGAAATGAACTACGGTGGTAAGCTCCAATACATGAGATGGTTCTGCTACATACATGTGAACACACTGTCCCGGACAAGCATGGCCACATAGTAGTCTTATAATAAAACACTACCGAGTTCGGTGGGGAACTATCAACGAGGATATCGAAGTCCTTGCATAAGGCATGCTCTTAAGAAGGAACTTCTTCTCCTGGAACAATTCAATCAGTGGCTTGAGGTACTAAGAGATGCATATGGAATGGAGGTAGCGAGCCTATCAAACCATAGCATACTTCGCACATGTATGATTGACTTGGGATGGTACCAGGGGAAACAAAAACAACCTTTCTCGAACTCATGGTGGCAACTTGCATCGATTGCACGTGAACTTAGAGGAAGTCACTACTTTCATCCAAACATATACTTCATGACTGGGGCATGAAGAAAATGCTTACACAAGTTTTCAACACTAGCTGGATGTTCAACACGAATCATGGGGAAGACAAAATGCTGCTGATGGGCTCAATAGCAACTCACCGGAATTTCCATATCACTGGACTTCCACCATCATGTGAACATGGTGATAGCATTGGTCAGACCAAAAGATGTAATGGTGTATGCTCGAGGGATCAACCACGAGTAAGACAACATTACGAACATCGTTGGTTCTGATTTGACTTGACGATAGCCCATACTCAAGTCAAAGTTTTGACAAGGCAATAGATCCAACAACTGATCACGAGGACAATTCAATGGAGATATCATCTTTCTTCAACACGCACACACAAAGATATCCCTTAACATGAACTAAGTCAGACAAGATTTTATCTTCCAACTCTCCAAGTTGTTGTTTGGCTTAACCAACTAGCTCAGGGGTATCTACACAGCTTCTTGGAGAATGGGTGGTTTGGAGGAAAACCAACATGATCACGAACTCAACATAGCAGTCAGGTGACAACCTGGTAATACTTCCGAGAAGATATATGGAAAATCATGAACCACCGATATGTCACTAAGCTCGAGAACAATCTTGCTTTTCAGGGCAAGACGATATGATCAAATAAGCAAGGATTGACACTATCCTAACTCATTGATCGAAAAGTGCACCGGAAATAAGGACTAGGTAGCACGATAAACCTTAGGGTGATGATTCAATAATCAACACGCTAAGGATAAGATTATTGTCCATTAACTACCAAGCAACACAGTTGCTAGGAGTATTGATTTCACACATCACGATTCACTTGTCGGCATTCCGGTTGCGACAACACGACACCGAGGAATGAATAATGATGGCGAGAAGTATCACTACGTCAAGAATTCGTAAGAGAAGGTGCAATTCTCATGACGTTCCTGACATAAAGTGGGTAATACTTTAGGGTAGAACAGAATCAAAAGCTTGATTGCATTTGATATGCGGAATACAACTGCTTTGACCCAATCCTAGAAATGGATGAGGTATTGGAGCTTGTTTCTCCTAGTCATTCTGGAATAGAATGGCTTGACGGACCCCAAGAATAATGGGCATCGATGAACGAATGCACGCATACTCTTGACTATCAATTGATAGACGAAGGTCAGAAATCAACTAAAGAGAACAACTCAGAGGAACATACGATTTTCTGAGTTGTGGATGCATAGATTAGTATGTCGAACAAAGCTCAACATGTTTCTTCCGGATAACCCATGCAGAAAGGTTGATCTAGCAGAGTCACAATATAGAATCGAGAACTCATCAAGAGCACTCTTATTGTGATCTTTTGGTTCAAAAGAACTTCCACCGAGGATGGCTCATGGTGTTGGGAGAATGATAAACCATGAACCTCGAGGACTAACACAAAAGTTACTAATATCCTAAAGGAACGAGAAAACACTATCAACAGGAGGTAAGTGGAGTGAATCTTGGGCTCAAGAACCCAGAAATAGAATGCGTACTAACTAAATGACATCACGGGATGCTTCCGAGAATAATGGCCAGAATCATCACACTTGGAATACAAAGCATTGCTAGATTACTAGGTGATCCTCTAAGACACATAGGGTCATAATAACAGCTCCAACATATATGCCGAGGCAACGGAGTACCTCAACACACTAATTTGTGTGATTAATCTGGCCCAAATGAACATCAGAAATGGGAAGAAGGGATTTGCAAATGCATCAGACTATTTAGAAACCTGGGATGACTCGGACAGCATAACGGCTGTAATGCTCAAAATGATTTGAGACATCTTGCAAAATGGTGGCATAACCACTCAGAAGCACAATATCAAGGTTCCGAGACCAACTATGAACACACGGAAGTAGTAGAAACTGAACTGAGGCTTGAGACCAACAATCCTATGAGTCCACAGATTAGTAACACGTGATCCTGATAGAAAGATGAGAAGGCCTAGTTCTTAACCCCCGTAGAAAGGAAGAGGTTGACTCAGATCAGAAGGGCATAAGGTAAAGGAGTAAAAAGAGCCTTACGTTCCCTTCCACAATCAATTCCCTTATATAACTAAAGCATTTCTAGACACAACTTAGACCAGTTTGGCTTGGTAATCCTACAGGCAATCAGGCTCTAATACCAACGCTGTCAGGACCTCGATTCTAAGTCACACCGATCTAGCCTGTAACACCTCATATCACTTTGCGGCCTCACGCACGGTATTCCCACGGGTGTCGCCTTACCATGGCCCGGGACCGTTTGTGCCTTTTGGCTCACGTATATGATATTGTCGCTAGCATCCATTTGACAGAGAACCCGGGCTGACATGCTAGTCGTGAACCCAAAGTGGCACTAACTTACGGGGATAGGCATACATGAATCAACATCGAGCATGTCGGTCAGCAGCGTGTGAATCCGGGCTGTAGCATTGGGCTAACAGGACTCCGGGAACCTGGGCTGTAGCAGGCTAGGCAGGACTCCGGATGTCACCATGTGACATTCTCCCGAAGGGACAGACACAGGAACAAAGTGAATCACATGCCGGCCAGTCAAGTGTTCCGGAGCAGTAGTGCTGGGCTAGCAGGACTCCGGTGAACCGGGCTGTAGCGGACTATTATGGCTCACGGAAGCACAAGACTACATTTCCCCATAAGAGAGGCTACCAAGGATAAACAACTAGGTTGTTGGATCCCACACATACCAAGCATTTCAATCATACACACAATATGCTCGATATGTGTAAATACAACATGGCATCACAACATAACTCTACGACTCAAGTATTTATTCATTAGGCTCTGAGGAGCCAAGTATTACAAACATGGTTCTCATGACCCCAACATACAGAGCATACAAACAACAAGCACATGCGGAAGCTTAACTTGTCTGAGCACAGACAACTACAAATGAAGAAGGCTGAGAAGCCTGACTATCTACAAGGCCCTGCCGAGGGCACAAGATCGTAGCTGAGGTAACAAGCTAAACGTCGAAGTCCACGCGGAACTACTAGCGAGACTGACGTCTCTCTGCAAAACGTAAAATAGGCAAACGTGAGTACAAATGTACCCAACAAGACTTACATCAGAACTAACTACATATGCATCGGTATCAACAAAGGGGGTAGTGGAGTTTAACTGCAGCAAGCCAACTTTGACTCAGTGGCTAACCTGAACTATGACTGCAAGCAACTCTTTTGAGGTGGCGCACACGAGTCCACATATTCACCATATGAATACACCACTATGGATCCGCTCCCGTCTCCCTACGAGAAGGCCATCCATAGCACTCACGCTTATCTTGCGAGTTTTAGGGTATCCACTTTCACTTGTCTATGAACTATACAGGCAACCTAGAAGTCCTTTACCGCGGACACGGCTATTCGAATAGATGATGTTAACCCTGCAGGGGTGTATTTCTTCACACACGCTCTCACCACTTACCGCCGTTTACACGACATGTACTCGGGAACCTTCAAGCGGAAGCCCAACGAGGGTCTCGGCCATGGCCTACCTAAACACTCAAGTCTCTAGTCCAGGTTTATCGCCTATTCAGGTTCCATCCGCAGGGAGCCCGGCCGAGGTTTCCACATACGGCCCTGAACGATGTGTACAGGGTTCCGTGACACCAAACGGGCGCCCGGCATACCCGGCCACGTGCCTACCGCATCACAGCCCACCCCTCGGGTCAGCGCTGCGCACGGCCTCCAGCATACTACAAACACCAGAAACTACTTGCAACTCCTGGACAGAGGACAAGGGTGGTTAAGAAGCCGAGAGGGTCCATTGGTTTCGGGCCCAATGCATGGTAGTAGCTGTTCATGGATCACAAACACAGAACTCAGTTCCTGAGGATGGCTTCAATGAGACAACCCACCATGTACTCCTACATGGCCTCTCACTGCTACCTTTACCAAATTGTGTTCACACACTTAGCTCACACACAGTAGGACATGTTCATCACCATTCCAATTCATTCCCGATGAATCAGACCCGACTCAACTCTAAGCAGTAGCAGGCATGACAAACAAGCATGAATGAGTAGGAACGTCAGGGCTCAAACAACTCCTACACATGCTAGTGGGTTTCATCTATTTACTATGGCAATGACAGGTCATGCAGAGGAAAAGGGGTTCAGCTACCGCAGCATGTAACCGTTGAATCGATGTTGTCCTAATGCAGTAAAGGAGAGCAGGAGCGAGAGAGTGGGATTGTATCGAAATGAACAAGGGGGTTTTGCTTGCCTGGCACTTCTGAAGATATTATAGCTCTTCATCGGTGTCATCGAACTTATCGTTAGAAGCACGTCTATCGAGACGTGACAAATACCGGCAACAGAGAAGGAAAACACAATCAATGCAATGCACAATATGATGCATGATCATGACATGTCAATATGTTGTGTTTTGAGCTAATGCAACTAAAACCAGAAGGGTTTGAGTTGATTTGAACCAAAGGTTCAAATTCAAATTCAAACTAAGAACTTATAAAGTGCATTATCATGTTTTGATCTAAACAGCAAGGTTAAGTTGTTTAAACATGCATGAAACCAGTACAGATGGAAAGATTGGATTTTTATGATCATTTTTCATATATAACACTTTGCATTTTGAGTTACAGATTAATTTCTATGATTTTTAGAAGTTAGCACTATTTTCTGGAATTTCCTGAATAAGAATAAATCCAGAAAATAATTAACCGCGTCAGCACTGCGTCACTGTGACGTCAGCGGTCAATGGGGACGGTCCAGGTCAAACCTGAGCAGTGGGTCCCACTGGTCAGTCTCACAGCGCTGGCTCGAGTCACAGACAGTTGGGACCGGTCAACGTACACATCAGCAAGGTCAATGCTGACGCGTGGTCCAGTCGAATTAGATTAATTCTAACTAATTATGTTAGCTGGTTAACTAAACCGGTGGGGCCCGTCTGTCATTGACCCTTGGGGTTAAACTAATATGTGATTAGTGCTAATTAAGCAAGTGCCACGTCAACCCGCCGGAATTAAGCCGCCGACGACGAACCGAGCGGCGGTGGCTCGCCGGAGTGGCGCTAGGGCAGCGTGTGGGGTGCGCTGAGGGCACCAGGAGGTGGCCGGCGCGGGCGCGCGCGCGTCGGGCACACGCCCTCCTGCCTACTGGCAGGAGGTTAAAGACGGTGGCGGTTGCGGTGGGCTGGGCTGCTGTTGGGCTGCGGGTGGGCTGCCAGGTAAGTTAGGTGGGTTTTCTGTCCTTTCCTTTTTATTTCTGTTTTCTAATTCTTCTGTAATTTGTTTGTGATTTAGTAAAAATACTAAATAACTTTATAAAATCCTGAAAACTTTTGTGGCCACTATCTGATTTAAACAAGAGGCCCTCACTAAGTTTCAGAATATTTGGAGCTACCAAATATTTTATAGGAATTTATTGCTCCACTTCAAATACAATATGATTTAATTCAAAGACCTTAAATGCCTTGGAAAAATGTGCATGACCTGTGGTAAAGGTTTTAACCTCTTTCCATAAATAATGAACATTTTCGAAGGGCATTTTGGATTCATTGAAAATATTTTTATTTTGATCCTAATTGCCTTCCATTAGGTGCTAGGGTTTGTCATCCCCATTTCAAGTTCATTTGAGAACTTAAACATGATGCAAACACCATTAGCTAGTCTAGAGCATACCAGACTAGGGATGTGAAGATTTCTTGCGATGTAAAAAACATGCAGAAAATAGCAACTGGCACTTGGCACTATGTCAATAGGTTAGTTACAGAAAATGATATAAAATGATTATAAAACATCGAATAATGATAGTATAACAGCATGGAACAATAAAAAATTATAGATACGTAGGAGACGTATCAATTACATCTTGTAGTTGATTACTATATGGTTTATTTGGTGGAATATTATATGTCAGATCCATTATGCTATTTAATACCCCTCTGACCTTGAGCATGATTATCATTTGTGAGTAGTTACTTTTGTTCTTGAGGTCACGGGAGAAATCGTGTTGCAAGTAATCATGTGAACTTGATATGTGTTTGATATTTTGATAGTATGTATGTTGTGATTTCCTTAGTGGTGTCATGTGAATGTCGACTACATGACACTTCACCATATTTGGGCCTAAGGGAATGCATTGTGGAGTAGTTATTAGATGATGGGTTGCGAGAGTGATAGAAGCTTAAACCCTAGTTTATGCGCTATTCCGTAAGGGACCTATTGGGTCCAAAAGTTTAATGCTATGGTTAGAATTTATTCTTAATACTTTTCTTGTAGTTGCGGATGCTTGAGAGGGGGTTAATCACAAGTATGAAGTTTCTTCAAGTAAGAACAACACCTAAGCACCGGTCCGCCCACATATCAAATTATCAAATTAGCGAACACAAATCAAACCAACATGATGAAAGTGACTAGATGAAATTCCCGTGTACCCTCAAGAACGCTTTGCTTATCATAAGAGACCGTTTTGGCCTGTCCTTTACCTCAAAAGGATTGGGCTACTTTGCTGCACTTTTTTTACTATTATTGTTCCTTGCTTGTTACAAATTATCTTGCTATCAAACTACTCTGTTACTTACAATTTCAGCGCTTGCAGACATTACCTTGCTGAAAACCACTTGTCATTTCCTTCTGCTCCTCGTTGGGTTCGACACTCTTACTTATCGAAAGGAGTATGACTGATCCCATATACTTGTGAGTCATCAAGGCTCTTTTCTGGTGTCGTTGCCGGGTAGTGAAGCGCTCTTGGTAAGTGGAAATTGGTAAGGAAAAATTATTACTACGTGCTGAAATTTATTGTCACTTGTTACTATGGAGAACAATCCTTTGAGGGGTTTGTTCGGGGTATCTACACCTCGACTGGAACCACAATTAATTACCCCTCAACCTACTGCACCTACTAAAAATATTGAATATGAAATTCCTTCGGGTATGATAGAACAACTTCTAGCTAATCCTTATGCAGGAGATGGAACCGAACATCCTAAAGTGTACTTGATATATGTAGAAGAAATTGGTGGACTATTTAAGCTTGTAGGTTACCCGGAGATGAAACTAAGAAGAAGGTTTTCCCTTTATCTTTGAAGGGAAAATCATTGGCATGGTATGGACTATGCGATGACATTGGATCTTGGAATTGAAATCAATTGAAATTGGAGTTCCATCAAAAAAATTATCCTATGCATCTAGTTCATCGTGATCGGAATTACATATATAATTTTTGGCCTCGTGAAGGAGAAAGTATCGCTCTAGCTTGGGGGAGGCTTAAGTCAATGTTATATTCATGCCCCAACCATGAGCCCTCAAGAGAAATTATTATTCAGAATTTTTATGCTCGGCTTTCTCATAATGATCAATCCATGCTCGATATTTCTTTTACTTGTTCTTTTATGAAGAAGACTATTGAATTCCGGCGGGATCTTTTGGAAAGAATCAAATGCAACTCTGAAGATTGGGAACTCGACGAAGGTAAAGAGTCGGTATTAAGCTTAAGTTTATTGTGTTAAATCTTTAATGAATACCGATGCTTTTCAAAAGTTTAGCACTAAATACGGACTTGACTCTGAGATAGTAGCCTCCTTTTGTGAATCTTTTTCTACTCATGTCGATCTCCCTAAGGAGAAATGGTTTAAATATCACCAACCTATTAAAGAAGAAATGAAAGAACCGGTAATAGCTAAAGATGAAACTATTATTTATAATGTTGATCCAGTTGTTCCTACTGCTTATATTGAAAAACCACCTTTCCCTGTTAGGATGAGTGCTAAAGTTTCAACTGTGGTCAATAAACGTTATATTAGCACACCTAAACTAGCTGAACAAATCAAAGTAGAACCTAGTGTTGCTATGGTTAAGGATCTCCTGGTCGATAATATTGATGGGCATGTTATTTACTTCGTTGGTGAAGCTGCTAGAATTGCCAAACCCGATGGGAAAGATAAAAATAGACCTGTTGTTGCCATGCTCATTGTCTCAGTTAAAATAGGAGATCACTATTATCATGGTTTATGTGACATAGGTGCTAGCGTGAGCACTATTCCTTTTACTTTATATCAAGAAATTATGAATGACATAGCACCCGCTGAGATAGAAGACATAGATGTTACTATTAAACTTGCTAATAGAGATACCATCACACCACTTGGGATTGTTGGAGATGTTGAAGTATTGTCTGGGAAAATAAAATACCCTACTTGTTGGGGATATACCCCGCGGTGTAACCCGGCTAGATGTTTGACCCGGCTGATATTTGGCGACTCACTGATGACCCCGACGGCGGGTCAGATGGATGACAAGGCCCAAGGCCCAGAAGGCCGGTTCATGTGATGGTGGGCCGGCTTAAGAGGAAAGGCATAAGGAATATTCTGCCACAAAGGAAGCAAGACTAGGACTCCACTTGTAATAGAGTAATCCTAATCCTACTAGGACTAGTTATGTAACCCGCCCCTTCAACATATATAAGGAGGGACAGGGTACCCCAAGAGGGGACAAGAAATAATCGTTAAGGCTAGACACAACTAGAGGAGAGCCAGTTTACGGCAACTCCCTCATGAGCATAATGAGACCTAGCCACAAACAGCATGTAGGGCTATTACCAGATGATGTTTCCCGGGGCCCGAAGCTGTCTAAACCCTTGTCTTGTGTGTTAATCCGCATCGCGTCTCTCATCCCGATCAACCCCTCTCAAGCTACCACATAGATGTGTTGGCCTCACGACTAAGTCCTCACACTAGGACATCTGCCGTGACAATTCCACGACAATTGGCGTCCACCGTGGGGCTCGCGCACGGTGGTAATGAGTTCTTGGAGGGACCTATTTTAGGGTTCGAGAAGCTCCCAATTGACTGGAGGAAGAAGATCTGAGGCGGAAGAATCAACGTCTCAATGGCAAACAGTCATAGCGACAAAATACAAGATTTTGTGCAAAGTCAAAAGAAGTTAGGGTTACGGTCTCTTCGTTACTACCTTCTGCCGATTCATCTGATCACCACGTGAAAGCCAACATTAAATCTTTTTGGGAAGAGGGCTAGTACTACTTGTGTACTACTAGATCAAATGTGTTCTGTCCTTAATGACTACAGGATCATCCGCATGGTGAGATCAAGAGAAGAAGAGAAGGAAAAAAATCAAGGAAAAGGAAAAAGGCAGATGGAAACTTCCCAGAGACACCTACGACCCGGAAACAGAGTCGATCACGACCCACAACCCGGACTCCTCTAGCGGTTTTTCGAGTCACTGGCCGCCTCAGCCCACCTCCGTCGTGGCCGGCACGCCGAGCCACCTCACCACTGCAGCCGTTCGACCGAGGGACCAGCCGCAACCGCGGACCCCGAGCCGCCTTGGATTCATTCTGCTGTGGCAGCGTACCAATTCCTCTGGTTGAGCCGATGTGCCTCGCCCGGGGCCTCCTCATCTCACCGCTTCAAGCCGCTCCGACGCGCTCCGCCTGAGATGCCCCGTAGAGCTGCCATATGTTGTGACCCGCCTGTCACTGCGGGCCTGATTCCTCCACCATTGCCAAGTCGCCTTTGGGTCTCGCCATTGTTGAATCGCGCTCGCCCCCGTCCGAGTCGTCGTCGGACCTCGCCGCTCCTGAGTCACCCTGTGCCGCGTTCCACGAGCCGCCCTCGTTGGTGTGCCAAGCTGCTGCTGAGGACGGCCTGCTTCAAGCCGCCGCCGTGACCTTCGCCAATTCACCTCGGTAGATGCAGATTTTAAACAGTGTGAACGGATGATGCTTTAGAAGAAAGCACTACAGGCGCTCTAATGTAGAGAGCTCACGCCAAAGGGAAAAGAGGGTCAAACCGGATACTTTGTTTGACTCCCGTACATGCTGGAAGCAAAATCAATTAGTACTAAAGAATACTACTACCCCACGCGGAGCTCCTGGAGGATTTGATCTAAGTTTAAAAACAAGCAGACGCTTCTTGCCAACAAAAACTGGTTTGAATCTCCTGTGGTGTTGCCTAAAGCCATGTTGAGCCACCCCTGCCGCACGTTGAGCCGCCGGGGGTTATGTTGAGTTGCCGGTCTGGCTAAGCCACCTCTATCACGGTGAACGGATCATTCATCATCCGAACAAATCAGGTGATGTCCATCTAAATCTATTTTATTAGCACATATATTATTTTCGTCAAAGAACAATTACTCTGGCTTGTGATGTTTTTTGATGCAGGACGATTATTCACTGCAAGAGAGATGGTCATGGATATATAGCTCGTGCCAACATTATAATGCGCTAGCATCTGATCATGCCATCAAGCTCGACAATATATGTGCAAACCGCCGTTCTGCAGACCGGTTTACATCAACATGACAGAGCTGACTCGCCCGTCCACGCGACTTACCACACTTGCAGTTGACTCGCTTGTCCACGCGGCTTACCGCGCCTGTGATTGACTCTACCGTCAACGCCGGCTTACAATGCCACGACCGACTCATCTATCCATGCCCGTGGCTGTCTTTGATGCCGCGGACGTCTTCACCGTCCGTCTCTCGCGGCCTGGTCTACATCAACACACCGGGCCGCACCTGCCTGCATGAGCTATTTTATTGAGTATAAGCAAGTCACTGCTCGGGCAGCCCGGTTCTTTCTTCCAACATTTTGGAGGCAAATTATCATATATCATCAGCCGACGTCTGCACTGGATGGCTCAATGGGTAGGCGCATAAGTCGCCGCCACTACAGTTTGGTCAACTTCAAACAGCCAGTTGGAATGAACCATTGGCCGAGTTGCTGACATGGCTCATACGGGATCATTTATAACCCACCGCAGTCACCTCAACCTTCTGTGGATTCACATCGCATTATCAACGCCAGTGATATACATTGTATGCTATGGTCAAGTCTGAAGAATCTCAAGCCAATTCTTCAAGTCGTCTTAAGACTCGGGGGCTACAATGATATGACTCAGCAAGTCTTGCCAGTTTCAGCAAATTCAAGAACCCTAGGACGTTGATGGGGAAGATAACCCGGCCCCGGAGGCTGCTGCCACATTGATGAAAATTTAAAGGCCGTCAGAAAATTTCCGGCTCAAAATGAAGATTCCGGTTTAAAATCCGGCTCAAGAGACCTCTCTCTCCCATAAAGCTTTGAAGCTCTCAATATGCGGTTTAACATCCAGTTCAAGAAGAATTTATCTCTCGCAAAGTTCAAGTTTTCAAAAAAATTAAAGGTTGCCAAAGAGAACTTGCTGCCACGATGCGCGGTTCAAACATGGTTATCCTGCCTTATGGGCTCATCTTATTATGATCACTTGGGAGCTTCCTGATCGTATTCGAAGCATTGTTGTGAATATCCCTCTTGATCGGCGCAATGCCACAATTATGTCACTTGGGGGCTTCCTGTTCAAACATAGGCGTATTCGACCAAAGAGAACATAGCGTGACTACCCTCTTGACCAGGTTATCTTTTTCAAACATAGGCGTATTTGACCGAAGAGAACATAACCTTTCCAGGTCATCCTACCTGTAGCCAGCTGCTTTAACTCCATCAGGTAATCCCGATTGACCCGCCGAACTCCTAACGATCAATCTTTATGGTGTATTCGACCAAAGATCTGAGCTTGTTAAGGTTCAAACGGCGGCTTGTCATGCGAGAGCACGGCTTACAGATAGTCAGGATAGATCCAGGGTTCATAAGCCGCCTTCCTTGAAACTTGGATAAATCGGCCCGTGATGTATGCTATTACTGTGACCCCGCGTACTCCTGATAAGTCTAGCTTTGAGCAAGACCTAACTTTATCTGGGTTCAAATGTCGATTGGGTACTGTGAGTCAGGCTCATGGAAAGCACGGACCTTCCAGTGGCTCAGGCTAGTTTCATCGAAGAAGACACTTTGGCTTGGCAGCCTATAAAAGCCTCGAATTTTTTGATTTTTTCATCTCTTTTTGCCATTTGGTTTTACAAATCGGGCCAAGCTGCCCTACTTATGGATCATATTTGAAGCATCTTTTGGGTCTCTACAACCCGCCAGGATGGCAGACTCTAAGTCGCCAGTATATGATAATAGCCCAACTTGGCTGGATTTTCATGATGATATTGAATGATTGAGGTTTTCAAACTGGGTTATATTATTCAAATCTTTAATAGCCAACATGGCTGGATTTTTATTATGGTTATCAATAACCAATATTATGATTGAGGTTTTCAAAGTCTCTTCAGTGCAATGGCTATTATTTTATCAATGGATATAATTTATTCTACAATGGAAGGAATAGTCCCGAGTCGCTGCAGGCTTACGACCCGGCACTTGGGGGCTACATTATTCAAGTTGAGATTACATCAAATATGCAAGTCCCATGTCACTGCCAGCATGCACCATGGCGCTTGGGGGCTAATGCAAAGTCATTTTTTGATCACCTTATTAAAGACCCGACTCATCACATCATAATGAGCCGGCCCTTGGGGGCTACCAATTGCTCCTGTCAAAAATTTAAGGTACACAAGCTTTAATCCATTATATTGAAAGGTTTATTGCTCAGTTGGTAGAGTACAAAGCTCTTAACCTTATGTACGTCGGTTCGAGCCCCATGGTGAGGGTTATATCATATGATATTATTTTCAATGAAGTATATATAAAGTCCCAGCTCAGTATTATCTTACTAAGCCGGCCCTTGGGGGCTACACGTTGCTGTTCAAATCTACATGATCATATCTACAAAGTCCCTGCTCATTATTGCATAATGACCCGGCCCTTGGGGGCTACACTGGTTGAAGTTTTTATGAGCACAAGGAAATTACAAGTCCCAGGTTGCTGCAAGGATGACAACCCGGCACTTGGGGGCTACATATATGGAATATTCAGTTTTTACTAGTGACTGAGATGAACAACATGGATTTATTCAAAGTGGTAGTATTCATATTGAAGCAAGTCTTAAATCATCACTTTGCTCTGCTCATGTCACGACCGGTTTTTCAATAAAATAATTATTGAGAGACCAATCCCTTTTACGGACCAGTAAGGAAGAATTCCTTCTCACTGGTAGACAATATCTTGGTCACAGAAGAAAAATACCAGGAGTACTGAATATAATACAAGGTTGAGCGGAGACTGCCCAACAATTTATTACATGCATGCCGATAAAACAAGAAGGCGGGTAGGGTGGCATACTACTAACTCACGATAATAATGGTGGTGGAAATATCACCGCGAAGCGAGTGATATGACTCCTGAAGACTACAGCTCTTCGAGCGTCGGAGTGAGGCTCGAGGAGACTTATTACGGGTGGCGGAAGCGTATATAATACAAGTGACCAATATCCGGGATCGCGCAGGACTGACTGGGACTCCTCTAGGCGTCGGACGCGCTATCAAACTCTTCATCCAAGAGATCGCCTTCGTCAACATCTGGCCAAATCAACAAGCCAGGTGAGTACTATGAAAGTACTCGCAAGACAGTTCGGACATAAGATATAACAAATGTAAACATGAAGCATATGAACCAGTTAACCAGTGCGATCAGACATAGAGATAGTAAATACTGGGTGCCAAACGAGGGTCTGAATGACTCCTCGAGCGGAAACTGCAAGGATAATAATACTGGTGCCAAACGAGGGTCTGAATGACTCCTCGAGCGGAAACTGCAATAATAGTAGTACTGGTGCCAAACGAGTGTCTGAATGACTCCTCGAGAGGAAACTGCAGAAATCATAATGCCACAGTCGGGCGTCGGGGCGACACCACATAAAGGGCTTATAACAGAAAATAAAGGCAGTGCGTGCCACAGTCGGACGTCTGAGCGACATCACATAAAGGGCTTATATTTAATGTAAGAAACAAGAACACGCCACAGTCGGACGTCTGTGCGACATCACATAAAGGGCTTATATTGTAGCTCAATAATTCAATAGTTCAGAAACATAAATTATCACAAGTACGAGACAAATGTAAAGTTAGTCCATCCACAGGAATAATAATTAAACTGGATTTACCACTTGAGCTTGTTCACCGGGGACAAGTCTTCCACGTGGATAGATATGGATATACTGATTACACTACTTGATCATGGATACGATGACTTGGAAGGAATTGACTCTGCAGAGTTTGTACTTAACCACAGCCAACGGATTTCAGTAGTCACGGGGACTAGTTTCGTTTATGGTGTTTTAGAAGAAACACGTCTAACCAGTACACACCTAATTCAACATTCCGAAGCCAGGGATCACCCTCGGCAACGTTCAAGAAAAACCTTGAGACGGGGAGGCTACAACCTCTTGTAGCATGGGATCAAATTTCTATACGCGCGCTCTAAGGGGGTGCCCCCCTCTCGGTCCCAACCGGAAACACCCATGCCCCCTGACCGGATGACCGGCTTTAATCCTGGGCCAAGGTACCATCATTCCGGCCTCTCTGTTTGGTGTGTACATGGAAAGAGGTTACCAACTTACTAAACCGCATCCTGGCAAATTAAACATGTGGTAGCACGGAGGGGAAAAGAACGATAACGTGACTCCGTCCACGTTAACGTCGGAAACAGTCGGATGACACAAGGCTGGTATGCTACAACAGTACCACCTTGCTGCCCTTCATGTCACCACATGATTAGGCCATCTGTCATCAGAGATCATCGCAACTTTGGAACATGCGGGTAGTTGCCTAACAAGCAACGAGGTATTCACCGACACTCATATGCCACGCACAAACTTTCACACAAACATGCAACACACCTGTCATATCAAATGTTCAAACATGCTTGCCTGGTTCGGAGAAGTCGGAGTCTAGCTCGGCGAAGTTCGCGGCTCCGTCACCCCTTCCGGAACCTACGGCAATAACGAAAACGGGCACTAACGTGAAAACCAACGCGTGCACAGAAACTTCTCCAAATTTTTTCCAAATAAGTCTCATAAAAAACTAGACAAAATTTGAAGACTGTCAGAAAAAGAATCACTCAAAAATCCCTTTTAAATAAAAAGTTATAAAGGTTTCTGTCTAGGGACTTATCTGTAATGAAACAGAAAAGTTCCAGGGTTTAAACTGAGAAACCAGAAAACGCTTCGGTAAGAAATGCGCTAGCTAAAGAGGGAAAGCGTATTTTGCCCGAAGGCGCCAACAGAAAACGGTTCGAGGGAGAATATAACAGAGGCTGACATGCGGGGTCCACATGTCAGGTTTAAAAAGCTCGCCGGCGCCCGAAGACTGCGGTGGACGCCGGCGTCGAACCACGGCGAGTCAGGAGGATCGGAGGGTACCAAGAGCTTCAGCTTGTTCTTCCGCGTCGGTGGGTGGTGGACTCGGCCAACGGGGAGCACCACGTCGACGGCGACACTTTCTCCGGCGGACGGCGGCTCGGGTGATGGTGGGGAACTCCGGTGGAGGGCTGCAACCTTTGAATTGAAGCGCGGGTCAGAAGGAGGGATGCATAGTGAAGGTACTGGCAAGAGATGGGAGGCGGAGGTGCACGCACGGGGGCGAATCGAGCTGGATCCCGTGGCGGGTCGCGGCGGCCGGAGTCGAGGAAGGAGACCTCCTCGGGGCTCTTCCAGTGGCTAGGCGTGCTCTAGGTGGAGTGCAGGGATGGCGTGGGTTCGAGTTGAAGCTCGGGGCCTCTATTTATAGGCGGATCGACGGGGTGGCCGTGAACGGAGAATCTCCGGCGAGCAATTACGGCGGTGCAGTGGATTGGCAGGAGGTTTGAGTAGCCAGGCATCATCAGTGGAAGTTACTGGTGTCATTCCCCCGCTAATCTCGGCTGGTCTTGGCGTAACGGCGTCGGTCCACGGTGAGGTGGCCGCACGGGCACGTCGGCGGCAGAGAGCGCGCTCCGCGCCCTGCGGTTCACGACGAGAGTGGCAGCGCGTTCGGGGGAGTGGAAGGCCACGCGGCGAGCTCCGGTGGCTTGGGCGGCGCTGGGTGGCGCCGTGTGCGCCGTGCCTCCCGCTTGCGGCCGCTGGCGTCGGTCACGGGGCGGCGCACCTTCTGCTGCTCGTCGCCGACGTCCGCAAGGTGCCAGACGCTCGTGCGGTGCAGGAACAAGGGGGAGGGGACGGGGAGCAAGGCGACATCGAGGCACTGTCGAGATCGACAACAAGTTCTGAAGAAAACGACAGTGTACTGAGATGTTCTCTGAACTTTCTGAACCTGATTTTGACAATGCACTGCAGGTGTTCGACATAATGATTTGGCAATGAGAATTTTTTTTCTGGAGCTGTAACTTGGTGAGGTGACCACTCAATGCACCCAGAGGCTGCCTGATTTTACTTGGAATTTTTGGAAAGGATGTGAATGAATTTCACCAAATTTGACAAATCTGGTCCAAACTTGCAGCAAGTGCAGTTTGAAAATTTTGAACTGAAGACTAGTGGATCTTCATGGATCTTGGTTGAGGGTTCAAAGGACTAGGGAGGGGAGTTGGTTTGGGGGCAAAAATCAAAGCAGAAAGTGTAGCTCCTTTGTAAATCACCAATGGCTAGAATAGAGGACAGAAATTTGTTTGAATAAGATTTAAATGGAAAATAATCATAGGGGAGGTTCAACTTGCTGGATTTGATGCAAATCATGATCCAAAGGTGAGGGAAGGGTTAGGAGAGAGTAATTGCACTAAGGCCATGGCAAGAGGGAATTGTTGAAAGTGGCAAAGGATTATTCCAAAAGCCATAGTGCAAATTTCAAAGAGATTTTCAAAAGGCATTTTCCCAAGTGAAAAGTATTTTGTCTAGAGTCCAAATGAAAAGCAAGAACCTCCAAGACCAAAAACAGATCTTGGGTGAATCCAAATAAAACCTTTGCCATAAAAAAATATTTGAAAGGGAGAGTTCTTTTGAAGAAAAATTTAAATCACCTCCCTCAAGTTAAATAAAATCTTTTGAAAAAAAATCCAAATAAAAATTTGGGTGTCACAGCTCAAGACTTGGGGGCTATAGGTAATGTGGATATAAGGGAGAAATATCTTCAAATTCTCAGTTTTGAGAAACCAGATTGACCCGATGTCTGCAACAATCATGACCCGGCGTTACCAATAATTATGACCCAACGTCACGAATAATTACGACCCGGCGTTACCAATAATTATGACTCGGCATCATCTGTTTATAACCCGACAATTTTGGTAATCATAAATCGGCAGGTTCTACATCTTTAAGCCGGCTGAAAGTCAGATGAGTATTTCAAGACCAATATTTTTGTTAAAGCATTGGGAGCTGAATCAAATGAATTATTCTTCACAGTATTTTTCTGTGAGAAACCAGTGTCAGCAAATTGATTATGAAGCTGGCCTATTGACCCAGACTTTTTAGAAGGAAATGACAAGGACTTAAGGATGATCAGGTGCCGGTTTACAAGAATATTTAACCCGGAGTACAACCTGTCAAATTTGTTCTTATGTTTGTTTTACAAGATCAGTTTAACATGGATAAATCCAAATTAAACTGGGGGCTAATGTCGGGGATATACCCCGCGGTGTAACCCGGCTGGATGTTTGACCCGACTGATATTTGGCGACTCGCTGATGACCCCGACGGCGGGTCAGATGGATGACAAGGCCCAAGGCCCAGAAGGCCGGTTCATGTGATGGTGGGCCGGCTTAAGAGGAAAGGCATAAGGAATATTCTCCCACAAAGGAAGCAAGACTAGGACTCCACTTGTAATAGAGTAATCCTAATCCTAGTAGGACTAGTCATGTAACCCGCCCCTTCAACATATATAAGGAGGGGCAGGGCACCCCAAGAGGGGACAAGAAATAATCGTTAGGCTAGACACAACTAGAGGAGAGCCGGTTTACGGCGACTCCCTCATGAGCATAATGAGACCTAGCCACAAACAACATGTAGGGCTATTACCGGATGATGTTTCCCGGGGCCCGAAGCTATCTAAACCCTTGTCTTGTGTGTTGATCCGCCTCGCGTCTCTCATCCCGATCAACCCCTCTCAAGCTACCACATAGATGCGTTGGCCTCACGACCAAGACCTCACACTAGGACATCTGCCGTGACAATTCCACGACACTACTGATTTTCTTGTTCTTGGTTCCCCGCAAGATGACTTCTGTCCCATTATCTTTGGTAGACCTTTCTTGAACACCGTTAATGCTAAAATAGATTGTGAGAAAAAAACTATCGGTGTTAGTTTTGGTGATGAGTCTCATGAGTTTAATTTTCCAAGTTTAGTAGAAAGCATCATAAGAAAGAATTGCCTAGTAAGGATGAAATTATTGGTCTTGCTTCTATTGTAGTACCTCCTACTGATCCTTTAGAACAATATATGCTAGACCATGAAAATGATTTGCATATGCATGAAAGAAATGAAATAGATTGAATCTTGTTCGAACAACAACCTCTGCTAAAGCACAATTTGCCTATTGAAACTCTAGGAGGTCCTCCTCCACCTAAAGGTGATCCTGTGTTTGAATTAAAATAATTGCCAGCCACTTTGAAATATGCTTATCTTGATGAGAAGAAGATATATCATGTTATTATTAGTGCTAAACTTTCAGAACATGAAGAAGAAAGATCATTAAAAGTTCCAAGGAAGCACCGAGCTGCTATTGGATATACTCTTGATGATCTTGAGGGCATTAGTCCCACTCTATGTCAGCACAAGATTAATGTGGAACCTAATGCTAAACCCGTTGTTGATCACCAACGTCGGTTAAATCCGAAGATGAAAGAAGTGGTAAGAACGGAAATATTAAGACTTCTGGAAGCAGGTATAATCTATCCTATAGCTGATCGTAGATGGGTAAGTCCTGTTCATTGTGTCCCTAGGAAAGGAGGTATTACTGTTGTTCCTAATGATAAGAATGAACTTATTGCACAAAGAATTGTCACAGGCTATAGTGTTGGATCTAGGGTTCTGGCAAAACCCTTAAGGTTCAAACTCTGGGGTGCGCGGGAAGTTCTTTCCCTCCTACCGATCTACGCCCTATCTCACTAAGATCTACAAGGCGCTCCTTTTGAAATTCTTACACAAATTCTATAACAAGATGGACGTCCCCTGGGTAAGCCTTCTTTGGGACAACTACTACACGGACAAAATCCCACACGCAGCTGAACCCCTGGGCTCCTTCTGGTGGCGTGATATACTCAAATTCACGCCCGTTTATAGGGGAGTCTCACGTGTTCGGATGGTTACTGGCTCCACGGCCCTTTTTTGGAAAGACCTATGGAATGATAATGTGCTTGAGATCACCCACCCTCGTGCCTTCTCCTTTGCCACCAAAGAAGACGTGTCAGTTGAAGATTTCTTGGGTAGCACGACGCTGGATGAAAATTTCTATCTGCCCTTATCTCCACAAGCGCTGGATGAAGTCCACGATCTCCAAGAAATATCCAAGCACTTGCAACCATCCACCTCCCCGAATGATGTTTGGTCGTATGCGTGGGGGAAAACTGAATTCAAGGCATCATATTATTATAAGTTCTGCTTCAGAGAGGCTGATGCACATCCTACCTTCTCGCACTTGTGGAAATCGCATTGCGTTATGCGTATCAAAGTCTTCGGGTGGCTTCTCATTCATGATCGACTAAACACTAGGAATATGCTGAAAAGAAGGCATTTCAACATTGGTGACGATCACACGTGCCTGCTTTGTGGGTTGCAAGTTGAGGAGACGGTTGATCACATGATCTTCTCGTGTTCGTTTAGCCAAGCCTGTTGGAGCAAACTGGGCGTTGTTTGGCCCTTATATTCATGCAGACTACAACTCCTCCATGGGATGCATCAAACCTGGGATGGACCATTATTCTTCTTTGATATATTTTTTACCGCCGCTTGGAGCCTATGGAAAGAAAGGAACAATAAACACTTCAGAGGCACCATACCCAGTATTGACACCTGGCTCAATAGGTTCATCCAAGACTTTAGCTTGCTGCAGCATAGAACCAAAGAGGCCCTTAGTGCCTCCATCGCCTCATTTGTACACTCTTTAGCCTAGCATTTTTACTCACTTTTTGCTTGCTCACCCCACACTAGGGGATGGAGGTTGGCAACCTCCCCATTTGTACATGAGTTGTAACTATGTAACACCCCCCATATATATATGAAAAAACAGTAGGAGCCTCTCCTACTGTCCAGTTCTTCAAAAAAAAGATCTTGCGAACGAACTCGACGAACTAGCAACACAAAGACACAAGATTTATATTGGTTCGGGCCACCGTTGTGGTGTAATACCCTACTCCAGTGCGTGGTGGTGGATTGCCTCTTGGGATGATGAAAAACAGTACAAGGGGAAGAACAGCCTCCTGAGGTTGAGGTGCTCTTGTGTTCGGTGTGGCTAAGGGTTGGCTCTCGATCAGATGAGATCAAGCTGCCTTCTTTGGTGGTGGCTAGTTCTACTTATAGAGGCCCTGGTCCTCTTCCCAAATATTGAGCGGGAAGGGAGCCAACAACGGCGGCCAATTTGAAAGGGGACAGCTAGTACAAGCTATCCTGACAAAAGCGGTCTTCGCGTGTGAAAGGGCTCTGGTGATGACGCCGTCTTGGGCTCCACGGTGACCTCCGTCCTGCTGGCCTGCTGGTCTTGGTCTCATTGCATTGATATGGAAACCTTTGCTTGATGCCTCGGCACTCCGCGCCTGTGCTTGCCCCCCTTGGCACCAAAGAGGAAACAAGGACGCTGCGCGCGCTGGCGCCCGCCTGGTGTCGATCGTCATGGCTCACTTCATGAGAGGCTCGCAAGGTTTGCCCTGCCTTGATATCTTCGCTCCTCGCGAGGCAGCCTGGTGAGGCCGCTCCTGAGGAGGTCTTGCGTCATCCCCCTCGCGAGGCTTGGCCCCTCACGAGGGTCTTGAATGCTTTGTTGATGAAGGTGGGCCTTACAGGCTTGCTAGCGCAGCCACGCCATGGGCCGCAGGCAGGCAAGTCTGGGGACCCCCGTTCCCAGAATGCCGAAAGTAGCCCTCGGGCCCAAGGTGCGCTCAGGCTTGGCTTCGCGGCGAAGCCAAAGGTCTAGCGCGGAGCACCGCGGGCCCCAAAAGCCCGCGGCCTTGGTCGACGCGTGGCGGTTGATTGGACGTGGGCGTCTCCACTTCCCCACGCTGCCTCGACAACTGGTCGATTTGACAAGTCCCTGCGACATGCAAGGAAAACCATCATTACCTGTGATCGTGGGAGGCGCCGGTTGGCCTTCTTCTGCTATAAATGGGGAGGGGGGCGGAGCCCCCATCGCCCATCTCTTCTTGGTTTACTTGCTTCTTCCTCCTTGCTCCACCGCTAACAGCAATGGCGCCGCCGAAGAGGTTCTCCGCCGCGGAGAAAGGCAAGGCCCCTCGGGAGGGACCCGGCTCCCCGGCGCCCAAGGGAGGACGTGGTAGTCCCCGCAAGCATGCCACGACCCCCGCCGTGGCCCTGGGCTCTCGGTGCGGCACCGCAGTGCGTGACAAGAGTCGCTCTAGTCGCGGCAGTCCTGTCGTCGAGAGGAGACGTGTCGTGGTTGCGCGACCTCCCCGACCACGGTTCCATGCGTCAGAGGTGCTGCCGGAGTTCATTGTCTGGTCGGAGGATCCGGCCGGCAGCTGGCTCCAGCTTCCCCGCTTCATTGCCGATGAGCTGCCGGCCCCCGGTCTAGGCGGGCTCTGGCTGCAGGCAGACGGTTGATGCAGCCAGGCTTCTTGGGTCGCGATCGAGGTCTCCGTTGTGGGCAACATAGCTCTGGACCGCGGTTGGCAGACGTTCGCCCGCGCGCGCGGCCTGGGCAGGCGGTGCACCCTTTATTTCAAGTTCGACGGTGACGCGACCCTCTTCGTGAGGGTGTTCGGGGAAGGCGGTCGCCGCGCCGGATGCTGCCTCGAGGTGAATGATGGCGAGGAGGTGCTCGGCCTTGGCGATGGTCGGGACGAGGAGGAGGACGAACCCGCCGGCCGCGCCTCGTCTGGCTATGGTGGCTCCTCCCTTGGCGACAGTTCCAGCAGCGGCGGCCTTGATCAGCCGCCATGCCTCCGTGCCCGCTTCGAAGGTGGTAGCGGGTCGTCTCATCGACGCGCATCGATGAAGCACGAGGAGGGGTCCGACTAGACCAGGGACGTCGCCGAGGCCCTGCCCCCGTCGGCTACTGCAAGGGAGATCACCGCTTTTGTTATGTTCCCCTTTTCCTTCCTGCATCAAAGTGAAACCAGCATGGCCCAGAGGGGCGTGTATCGAACCATAACTTATTAACCATTATGCCACATTTGTTCTTTCAGTGCTGTGTGGCTATTTTGCGCAAAGATAACTTAGCCTGGTGCATTCGGGGTGCCCTCCTCCTTACGAGGCGTTCATTTCCTTGTGTCCATCTTGACCTTGTGGTCTGTGATTGCTCAGGAACTACAAAAAAATTCGTTAGGGAGTTTGCCAGGAGATTTGCCGTTCACTCAAGCCTTGACCCGGCTCTTTGTATCGCGGTACCCGTGGGGCACGGATTTGGAGAGATGCGCCAGCTTTCGGGCTCGAACGAGGGTGGCTCGCGAGAAGGCAGAGAGAAGAAAAACGCTCATGAGGGCACCTGCCCAGCCCCCTCGCGAGGTATGCGAGAGAGAGAACACGAGCGAACCAGGGCCGGAAAATGCGCTAAGAGGCGAGGGAATCGAATCAGCAAGGAACACCAGAAGCAAACTTCGATTAAGGAAAAGCGAGCCAACTACGGAAAGCAAATGAAAAGCCGCGTCCGGCACCTAATCTAGTCTTCAGGTCTTCTCACCAGCGCGGAGCTAAGTGCTGCCACTAGGCGTGGGAGGGAGCCCCAGGGCCTGAGGCCGGCGCTCCTGAGACTCCGGGGCGTGTACAGCCCCACTCATTATTACGTGAGAGTGTCACGGGCGGCGATTCTTCACAGGCACCAGGCCTTCTTCACAGGCTCTCGGCCTTTCTT
The DNA here is from genome assembly GCF_002575655.3 of Aegilops tauschii subsp. strangulata. Lineage (NCBI taxonomy): Eukaryota > Viridiplantae > Streptophyta > Magnoliopsida > Poales > Poaceae > Aegilops > Aegilops tauschii. Next base: position 363,123,933 of record NC_053035.3, on the reverse strand, counting down.
CACAGGCTCTGGGCCTTGCTTCATTGGTAGAACTTCCGGAGGTGCTGGATGTTCCAGGCGTTCTGGATAGGTATCCCGTCCTGCGTCTCCAGGCGCGCGGCGCCAGGCCTGGAGACATGGACGACCCTGAATGGGCCCTCCCACATGGGTGAAAGCTTGTGCAGCCCTTCCCTCGAGAGGACCTTCCTCAGGATGAGGTCACCGACCGCGAGCGTCCTGGAGTGGATGATGCGGCAGTGGTATCGACGCAGCGCCTGCTGGTACCTTGCCGCCCTCAGTGCAGCTTCACGACGACGCTCCTCCCCCAGCACGAGGTCCATCCCCCGCGCGGCGTCCTGCTGCGTTTCATCGAACGCCAGGACCCGTGCGGAGCGATGCTTAACCTCGTGAGGAAGGACTGCTTCGGTTCCGTAGGCAAGGAAGAATGGGTCTCGCCCGTTGGTTTGGTGGCGGTGGTGCGGATAGACCACAACACGGACTGGAGCTCGTCGTGCCAGCCCCTGCCACATGCCTCGAGCTTCTTCTTGAAGGTCCTGATCTTGAGGCCCCTCAGGACCTCCGCGTTGGCGCGTTCAGCCTGATCATTGCTCCTGGGGTGCGCCATCGAAGCGTAGCAGATCTGCGTTCCAAGATTAGCACAGTAGATTTGGAAGAGGTTACTAGTGAACTGCGAGCCGTTATCTGTGATGATGCGGTTGGGGACCCGAAGCGGCTCACGAGGCCCTTGATGAACTTGACATCAGAGCCAGCTGGGATGGTGGGGATGGCTTCCACTTCCGCCCACTTGGTGATCTTGTCGATGGCGACGTAGAGGTAGCGGTAGCCCCCAGGCGCTCGAGGGAACGGGCCCAAGATGTCCATCCCCCAGACCGCGAACGGCCATGTGAGCAGAATGGTCTGGAGGCCCTAAGCCAGCTGATGAATTTTCTTGGTGTGGAACTGACAGGCTTTGCAGGACTTCACCAGCTCAGCTGCGTCGTAGAGCGCAGTGGGCCAGTAGAACCCACTGCGGAATACTTTGCCGACGAGGGACCGTGATGACGAGTGGTGCCCGCAGTCCCCACCGTGTATGTCAGTTAGCAGCTCCTTCCCCTGGTCCCTGGAAATGCAGCGCAGGGAAACATCGTTTAGCCGCTTCCTGTACAACTCACCATCCTGGATGCAGTACGTCGTGGCTTGCCGAACCACTCGCTCTGCATCCTCCTCTTTCTTTGGCAGCGCCCCTTGCATCAGATATTCCTTGAATTCCTTGGTCCAGCATCCCTCCTGAGGTTCGAGCGCCAAGAGCAAGCGAGCTCCTGAGGTCGGGCCACAGGCCGGGGCTCCTGTGGCAGGAGGCTGTGGGAGGTCCTCCCGAGGCTGAGTTGTGCTTGAAAGTGGTGGTGTCGCCGATGGCTTGAAGAGTCGTTCCTTAAAGACACCAGGCTCTTGTGGCTGCCGCTTGGATGCTCCCCTGGCAATGTCGTCGGCTTCCTTGTTGGTGCCCCGGGGCACGTGCTGCAGCTCCAGGCCCAAGAACTGCTTCTCCATCTTGCGCACCTCCGTGAGGTATGCCTCCATATGCTCGTCCTTTGGCTCGTATACTTTGTTGGAGAAGTTGACGAGGAGCTGCGAGTCGCCTCTAACGGTAAGGCGCTTCACCCCCAGAGCTGTTGCGGCCTTCAGGCCAGCTATGAGGCCTTCGTATTCCGCGATGTTGTTGGGGACCTTCTTGCCCTGCTGAAAGCAGAGCTGCACGGCGTAGTAGAGCTTATCCTAAGTGGGCGAGATGAGTACTACTCCAGCCCCTGCGCCCTGGTGCGCGAAGGCGCCGTCGAAGTACATGACCCACCCGTCTGGTGCCTCACTTCCTGGTGAGGTGGACCGGTCTTCGCCTACTTCAAGTGTCGGGACGTCCGTCCATTTTTCCACAAAATCAGCGAGCGCGGGTCCCTTGATGACCCTGGTAGTGCTGAACTCTATCTGGAATGCTTGCAGCTCGATGTTCCACTCGGCGACTCTTCCGGCAGAATTGGGGCTCCTGAGCACCCTCTCCAATGGGTTGGCTGAGACAACCTTGATGGGGTGCCCCTGGAAGTAGTGCCGCAGCTTGCGCGAGGCCACCAAGAGTGCGAGCAGAAGCTTCTGAGGCATGGGATATCGCGCCCTCGCATCTCGCAACACGATGCCGACGAAATACACCGGGTGTTCGATGAGTGCTGGCACGGTGTCTGGGCTCGTGTCTTGCGGAAGTTGAGACGCCTCGTGAGGTGACGGGGTTCCTGACGCCTGATTGTTTGTGGGAATTTTGGCGGCAGCGTCCTATTGAGCTTGGTCTCCTGTCGGTGCTGTCACGGCTCTTGCGGCGCCTTCCTGATCTTGTATTGCTTTAATTGTAGCCCGGCGCAGCGCGCCCTTGGCTTGATGCTCCTCCCGAACCGCCACCAGTGCTGCGCTGGCGGAGTATGGGGGGTTGCAGCGAGGTAGAGTACTAGGGGCTCGAGGGGTCGTGGCGCTACCATCACTGGAGGGCTGGTCAGGTATCTCTTGAGGCCTTGAAAAGCTCGGTCAGCCTCCTGGGTCCACTCGAATGGGCCCTTCTTCATCATCAACTTGAAGAAGGGTAGGGCGCGTTCCCCTAGCTTGGAGATGAAGCGTCCCAACGCAGTTACCCGGCCAGCCAGCTTCTGCATCTCCCTAAGGGTCTAAGGCGGGCTCATGTCCTCGATGGCCTTGACCTTCTCTGGATTCGCCTCGATCCCTCTATGGGACACGAGGAAGCCCAGCAGCTTGCCGGAAGGGATGCCGAACACACACTTCTCCAGGTCTTGAATCAAGGTCCTTGCCTCCCGAGACTTCACCACAATGTCATCGACGTAGGCCTCTGTGTTTCTCCCGAGCTGCCGCCCCAAAGCGATGTGCATCAGTTGCTGAAAGGTTGCGCCCGCGTTGCGCAATCCTAAGGGCATGCAGGTGTAGCAGCATACCCCACATGGGGTCAGGAAGGCTGTCTTCTCCACATCTTCTACCGCCATCTCGATCTGGTGATATCCTGAGAACGCATCCAGGAAGCACAGCAGGTCACACTCAGCTGTGGAGTCGACGATCTGATTGATGCGTGGGAGTGGGAACGGATCTTGGGGGCAGGCTTTGTTAAGGTTGGTGAAGTCGACACACATCCGTTCCTTCCCGCCTTTCTTCGGCACTACGACGGGGTTCGCCAGCCATTCGGGATACCGAACCTCGCGGATGGCACCCGCCGCCTCCAGCTTGCGGGTCTCCTGGACGATGAAGGCCTGCTTCTCAGTGGACTGCCGTCACGCCCGCTGCTTCACGGGGCGTGCATTGGGGCATACCCTTAGATGATGCTGAATCACCTCTCTCGGAACTCCTACCAGCTGATTGGGCTCCCACGCGAATATATCCTTGTTTGCGCGCAAGAACTTCACCAAAGATTCCTCTTGGCCTTGGTCGAGGCTGGCACCTATGGTAAAGGTGGCTCCTGAGGGCCCGTCCTCATTGACTGGCACTTGCTTGGTTTCCGCCTTGTCTTGTGTGAACAACTGCTTCTTCTTGGTCTGTACGGCTCCCTTGGGCTCGGAGGTGCCCGTGTCGGCAGGCTGCGCCGCCGCGACGGTTTTGAGGGTGAGCTTGAGCGCCTCCAGGGCCTCCTTGGCGTCCCCTTTGACAGTGAGGACGCCCTTGCTCCTAGGCATCTTCATGAGGTTGTAGGCCGGATGAGTCGCTGCCATGAACTAGGCCAGAGCCGGGTACCAGAGAATGGAGTTGTACGAGAGGCCGATGGGGGCGATGTCGAAGTCGACCAGCTCGGTGCGGTAGTTGTTGCGCGTGCCGAAGGTGACGGGAAGGCGGATCTGTCCCTGAGAGCGGGCAGTGCCACCACCAACTCCTGAGAAAGGCTTATTGAGGCTGAGCCGCTCGAGTGGCACATGAAGAAGGCTGAAGGCCTCAACGGAGAGCAAGTTAAGGCCGGCACCGCCGTCGATGAGGGTCTTGGTAATAGCCACGTTGCAGATGGTGGGCGTGCAGAGCATTGGGAGCATGCCCGAGCCGGCGGTGGAGTCGAGGTGGTCCTCTGAGCCGAAGGTGAGGTCGGCCTCCAGCGCAGCCCAACCCGGCGGAGCCCCTTGGCGCTTGGAAGCGGCACCAATCTGGCGGAGGAACGACTTGACGTTGCGATGTGAAGGCGGCGCTTGAGAGCCGCCCAGCAGGGCCGCGACTGCGTGGTGCGCCGGTACCGCATAGCGAGCAGTGAAGAGGTCGCGGAGTTCACCCCAGGATGCCACCGTGGATCCAGGGAGGTGGAGCAGCCAGGCGCGTGGCTCACCGGCGAGGGCCATGGGGAGCCAGTTGGCCATGAGCTTGTCGTCGCCCCCGTCCTCGAGGACGGCCTCCTCATATGCAAACAGGAAAGCTGACGGGTCCGCCGTGCCATCGTAGCGTGGCAGCATCTCCGGCCTGAACTTGGGTGGCCATCGCACCTGCCGCAGGGCGGGGACCAGGGCTCGGAGCCCCCCGGCCCCGTCGTTAGCACCGGCCGCAGGAGCAGGTGGCGGGGCACCTGCCATGGGGGCGAAGTGCGGTGGCGCAGAGCGTAGGCTGGTGGAGAGGAGCTACGGCGCACCCCTACCTGGCGCGCCAAATGTCGGATCCAGGGTTCCGACATAACCCTTAAGGTTCGAACTCTGGGGTGCGCGCGAAGTTCTTTCCCTCCTACCGATCTACGCCCTAGCTCGCTAAGATCTTACGGACGAACTCGACGAACTAGCAACACAAAGACACAAGATTTATACTGGTTCGGGCCACCGTTGTGGTGTAATACCCTACTCCAGTGTGTGGTGGTGGATTGCCTCTTGGGCTGATGAAGAACAGTACAAGGGGAAGAACAACCTCCTGAGGTTGAGGTGCTCTTGTGTTCGGTGTGGCTAAGGGTTGGCTCTCGATCAGATGAGATCAAGCTGCCTTCTTTGGTGGTGGCTAGTCCTACTTATAGAGGCCCTGGTCCTCTTCCCAAATATTGAGCGGGAAGGGAGCCAACAACAACAGCCAATTTGAAAGGGGACAGCTAGTACAAGCTATCCTGACAAAAGCGGTCTTCGCCTCTGAAAGGGCTCTGGTGATGACGCCGTCTTGGGCTTCACGGTGACCTTCGTCCTGCTGGCCTGCTGGTCTTGGTCTCGTTGCACTGATATGGAAACCTTTGCCTGATGCCTCGGTACTCCGCGCCTGCGCTTGTCCCCCTTGGCACCAAAGAGGAAACAAGGACGCTGCGCGCTCTGGCGCCCGCCTGGTGTCGATCGTCATGGCTCACGTCACGAGAGCCTCGCGAGGTTTGCCCCGCCTTGATATCTCCGCTCCTCGTGAGGCAGCCTGGTGAGGCCGCTCCTGAGGAGGTCTTGCGTCGACCCCCTCGCGAGGCTTGGCCCCTCACGAGGGTCTTGAATGCTTTGTTGATGAAGGTGGGCCGTACAGGCCTGCTAGCGCAGCCACGCCATGGGCCGCAGGCAGGCAAGTCTGGGGACCCCCGTTCCCAGAATGCCGACATATAGAATGGTATTTGATTTGAGAAAATTAAACAAAGCAACTAGAAAAGATCATTACCCTCTGCCTTTTATTGATCAAATGCTAGAAAGATTATCTAAGCACACACACTTTTGCTTCCTTGATGGTATTCTAGTTTTTCACAAATACCTGTTTCTCAACCTGATCAAGAAAAGACCAGGTTTACTTGTCCTTTTGGAACTTATGCTTATAGATGTATGCCTTTTGGTTTATGCGATGCACCTGCTACCTTTCAAAGATGTATGACTGCTATATTCTCTGACTTTTGTGAAAAGATTGTTGAGGTTTTGATGGATGAATTTTCTATTTATGGGAAGTCTTTTGATGATTGTTTAAGCAATCTTGTTCGAGTTTTGCAGAGATGTGAGCACACAAATCTTGTCTTGAATTGGGAGAAGTGCCACTTTATGGTTAACGAAGGTATTGATTTGGGTCACAAAATTTCTGAAAGAGGCATTGACGTGGACAAAGCCAAGGTTGATGCAATTGAGAAAATGCCATGTCCTAAAGATATCAAAGGTATTCGTAGTTTCCTAGGTCATGTTGATTTCTATAGGAGATTTATCAAAGACTTTTCTAAAATTTCTAGGCCTCTTACAAATGTTTTGCAAAAGGATTTTCCTTTCGTTTTTTATGATGATTGTTTAGAAGCTTTCAAAACACTCAAGAAAGCCTTAATTTATGCACCTATTGTTCAACCACCTGATTGGAACTTGCCTTTTGAAATTATGTGTGATGCTAGTGATTATGTTGTTGGTGCTGTTCTAGGACAAAGAGTTGAGAAGAAATTAAATGTTATTCATTATGCTAGTAAAACTCTAGACAGTGCTCAACGAAATTATGCTACTACTGAAAAAGAATTCTTAGCAGTGGCATTTGCTTGTGATAAATTCAGATCTTACATTGTTGATTCTAAAGTTATTGTTCACACCGATCATGCTGCTATAAAATATCTTATGGAAAAGAAAGATGCTAAACCTAGACTTATTATGTGGGTTCTCTTGTTACAAGAATTTGATTTGCATATCATAGATAGAAAAAGGAGCTGAGAACCTCGTGTCTGATAACTTGTCTAGGCTTGCAAATATTCTTGATGACCCACTTCCTATTGATGATAGTTTTCCTGATGAACAGTTAGCTGCAATAAATGTTTCTCATAACACCCCTTGGTACGCTGACTATGCTAATTACATTGTTGCTAAATATTTACCACCTAGTTTCACATACCAACAAAAGAAAAAAAAATTCTTCTATTATTTAAGACATTACTTTTGGGATGACCCACATCTTTATAAAGAAGGATTAGATGGTACTATTATACATTGTGTACCTGAGCATGAACAGGAACAAATCCTACGAAAATGTCACTCTGAAGCTTATGGAGGACATCATGCGGGAGATAGAACTGCTCACAAGGTATTGCAATCTGGGTTTTATTGGCCTACTCTCTTCGAGGATGCTCGTAAGTTTATCTTATCTTGTCATGAATGTCAAAGGATAGGTAATATCGGTAAGCATCAAGAAATGCCTATGAATTATTCACTTGTTGTTGAACCATTTTATGTTTGAGGATTTGATTACATGGGACCTTTTCCTTCCTCTAATGGGTACACTCATATTTTGGTTGTTGTTGATTATGTTACTAAGTGCGTAGAAGCTATTCCAACTAGTAGTGCTGATCACAACACCTCTATTAAAATGCTCAAAGAAGTTATTTTCCCAAGGTTTGGAGTCCCTAGATATTTAATGACTGATGGTGGTTCACACTTTATTCATGGTGCTTTCCGTAAAATGCTTGCCAAGTATGATGTTAACCATAGAATTGCATCGCCCTATCATCCTCAGTCTAGTGGTCAAGTTGAACTCAACAATAGAGAAATAAAATTAATTTTACAAAAGACTGTCAACAGGCCCCGGAAGAATTGGTCTAAGATATTAGATGATGCACTTTGGGCTCATAGAATAGCATATAAAAATCCTATGGGTATGTCTCCTTATAAAATGGTCTATGGAAAATCTTGTCATTTGCCTCTTGAGTTAGAACACAAAGCTTATTGGGCAATTAAAGAACTCAACTCTGATTTCAAACTTGCTAGTGGGAAGAGGTTATTTGACATTAGCTCATCAGATGAATGGAGAACCCAAGCTTATGAAAACGCCAAGTTATTTAAAGAAAAAATTAAAAGATGGCATGATAAAAGAATCCAAAAGCGTGAGTTCAAAGTTGGAGAATATGTTCTTTTGTACAATTCTCGTTTCAGATTCTTTGCAGGAAAACTCCTCTCCGAATGGGAAGGACCCTATGTTATCGAGGAGGTTTATCGATCTGGAGCTATCATAATAAATAATGCCGAAGGTACTAACCCGAAGGTTGTTAATGGGAAACGAATCAAACATTATATCTCAGGTACGCCCATTAATGTTGAAAGCAATATTATCCAAACTATGACAACGGATGAACACAAAAAAGAAACCTTCCGGAACACTCCAGAATCGTGAAAAAGAGGAGGTATGTGATACGGTAAATAAACGTACTCCGAAATATCTGCAAAAATATCTTCTGTTCGTTTTGAAATATAACAAAAATTAGGAAAATAAGAAACAACCAGGAAGGCACCCTTGGTGGGCACAAGACACCAGGGCGCGCCTGGCCCAGGTGGGTTATGCCCACCTCGGGTACCTTCCGGACTCCGTTTTTCTTTCGTTGCTTGCTTCCCAAGATAAAAAATCTTTATACACCCCCCGAATCTGTTGACCATCGTATCACGGAGAAATCTTCTGTTTTCTTTTCATGCTGTTTTCGGTCAGATCTGTTAAGCCAGGCATCATGTCTTCTCCCCCCTCCAAAAAAGTAGAAGAGAATGCTTGGTTGATGAAGATCTTGATGAAGAGAGAGAGGAGCCCGAAGAACATCTCGAAAGGGGCAAGAATCAGGAGGCCATCAGAGATAAAGCGCCGGTGGTTGAGCAAGCCCTGCCTGCCGAGGAGGAAGAAGAAGATATCCTTAAACCTTACTATGCTCATCTTACCCCTACTGAGATCGAAGCCTTTCGGATCATTGAAATGGTTCGTGTGCAAAATAAGTATCTCACTCGTGAAAATATCCTGTTGCCAGAGCACATCACCTTCCTCTAGAGCGTCGTCCATAGATTGGAGAATCTTTTGATCATGAAGGACAAGATCGCTACCACTTCATCACCACCACCTCATTATTCATCACCAAAAGAAAATTGAGTATCGGGTATGGGCTCTCCCCTTGGCTTCCGCCAAGCTTGGGGGAGGTGCCCCGGTATCATATCACCTCCACTATCTTTTGCCTTTAATTATCTTAGTTCGATCCATAGCTATCTTTTGCTTTCGATGAAAAGTTTAGTTCGATCCTTTCTTTTCGAGAGTTTTCTTAGTGATCTATCTTTGTAACCGTGTGAAGATATATAATAAAGTTTAGTTTGAGTTTTGTTTTCTTTACTTTCATGTTCAATAAAAAGAAAGGAAATAAATGAAAAAGATCATATGCTAATCTTATGCTAAGTAACGACGTCACATAAGGAAAAGTATAAGTAGAAAATTTTATTGGAGATTGACAAACATAGCATCCGTCAATGATGCAATTCATGAAAGAATTAATATGGGAAGAGAAGATTCACATGCAAATACACTATCTTGGAAATCTTTTTTGATTGTGAGCCCCCATCAAAATATTATATGCCAAAATTGTTGATGTTGGACAAGGAAGACAACATAATGATTTATGTTTGTTCATATTCACATAGAAGTTATATTGTCATAGATCCTTCAACATGTGGTGCTTGCTCCCCATCTTTGCTAGCCAAAAATTCCGCACCAAGTAGAGATACGATACTACTTGTGCATCCAAAAACCCTTAAACCCAAATCTTATTTTCAAGAGTCCACCATACCTACCTAAGGAATGAGTAAGATCCTTCAAGTAACTTGTCATCGGTGCAATAAGGCAATAAAAATTGCTTCTAAAAGTGTTAGATCATTTAGTGTAAGAGAAAATTGAGCGTTGTACGAACTTGCGATAACAAAGAATAAAAGCAACGGACTGCATAATAAAGGTTGCTATAATAAGGGGCAATATAACGTGACGTTCTTTTGCACTAAGGGATTGAGCATACAAACAAAAAGTGCATGACAACCTCTGCTTCCCTCTGCGAAGGGCCTATATTTTACTTTTATGTATTTACTTTCATGCAAGAGTCGAAGTTTTTCTCTCTATTCCTTTTTATTTTGCTCGTTTGGCAAGCATCATGTGGTGAGGAAAGATCTAGGCACATATATCCAGTTGGATGTGTGGGTAGCACGAGTTATTATCGTTGACATCACCCTTGAGGTGAATACGTTGGGAGGCGAAACTATAAGCCCTATATTTCTATTTGTCCACTTGAAACGTTTTTCTCATGTGTATGCGGTGAGTGTTAGCAATTATAGAAGACTATATGATGGTTGAGTATGTGCACTTGCCTAAAGGCTCCAATAAATGACGCTTCCTAAAAAGATGATGAATTGTAGTTGCAAAGTTGACTGAGAACATAGTTTGTTGGTTTCCAATAGAGTTTATGCTTTATACTTCGATGTTGTGATGAATTGTTACTTATTCACGAGAAGTCTATCATAAAATTTCTATGATAAAAGTTTTATGTTAAAGTTTGTAGCTGTTATAATAAATTACATGATGCTTCTATGTCCGCATTTTGTTTTTATCGACACCTCTCTCTCTCTAAGCATGTGGACATGTTTTTCAATTTCAGTTTCCGCTTGAGGATAAGCGAGGTCTAAGCTTGGGGGAGTTGATACGTCCATTTTGCATCATGTTTACCTACTATTGTTCATAATGTTTTTATGCATACTAATGCTTTTTGGAGTAATTCTAATGCCTTTTCTCTCATAATATGCAAGGTTCACACAAAGAGGGAGAATTTCGGCAGCTGGAAATCAGGACATGAAAAAGCTACGTCAGGCTACCTATTCTGCACAACTCCAAATGAGCTGAAACTTCACGAGGAATTTTTATGGAATAAACAAGAATTAATAGAGCAAATAACTACCGGAGGGGGCCACCTGGTGAGCACAAGACACCAGGGCGCGTCAGGCCCCCCAGGCGCGCCCTGGTGGGTTGTGCTCAGCACAGCCCACCTCCGGTGCCCCTCTTCTGGTATATAAGTCATTTTGACCTAGAAAAAAAATAAGGAGAGGACTTTCGGGACGAAGCGCCGCCGTCTCGAGGCGGAACTTGGGCAGGAGCACTTTTGCCCTTCGGCGGAGCGATTCCGCCGTGGGAACTTCCCTCCAGGAGGGGAAATCATCGTCATCATCACCACCAACAACTCTTCCATCTTGCATCTTGGGGAGGGCAATCTCCATCAACATCTTCACTTTGGTACAATCAAGACAAGATTTAAAATTGTTCTCACACAATGCCTACTCATACCATTTCTACAATTTATATTGACTAATATAAGCCATAGAATCGAGAAAACAAGCAAAGTATGCATTGAAAACACAATCTGTCAAAAACAGAATAGTCTGTAATGATCTGAAAAACAACCATACTTCTGTTACTCCAAAAATTATAAAAAAAGGACAACCTGGGCAATTTGTATATCAATATACTGTAAAAAATTCATAATTTTTCGACGCTCCAGTGATTTTTAACAATTCTGTGACTGGGCGCAAAAGTTTCTGTTTTTGGACAGAATTGAATCAACTATCATCCACACTATCCCAAAGGCTTTACTTGGAACTTTATTGAAACAAAAGCTATAAAATATGATTAATACAGTAGCTTAATCATGTGAACATGCAAAAACATTAGGGTTTAATATTGGGTTGTCTCCCAACAAGCGCTTTTCTTTAGTGCCTTTCTAGCTAGGCATGATGACTTCAATGATGCTCGCATAAAAGTACAAAATTGAAATGCAAAGAGAGCATCATGAAACATATGTGGCAAGCACATTTAAGTCTAACCCAATTCCTATACATAGGGATTTTGTGAGCAAACAACTTATGGGAACAAGAATCAACTAGCATAGGAAGGTAAAACAAGTGCAACTTCAAGATTTTCAACACATAGAGAGGAAACTTGATATTATTGCAACTCCTACAAGCATATATTTCTCCCTCATATTAATTTTCAGTAGCATCATGAATGAATTCAACAATATATCTGTCACATAAAGCATTACTTTTATGATCCATAAGCATAGAAATTTTACTACTCACCACATAAGCAAATTTGTTCTCATGAATAGTAGTGGGAGAAAACTCAACAAAATAACTATCATGTGAGGCATAATCCAATTGAAAATTAAAATGGAGATGAAAAGTTTCATGGTTATCATTATTCTTTATAGCATACATGTCATCATAGTAATTATCATAGATAGCAACTTTGTTCTCATAATCAAATTGGAACCTCTTCTGAAATAGTGGATTCATCACTAAATAAAGTCATGACCTCTCCAAATCCACTTTCATCAATATAATCATCATCAATAGGTGGCATTCTATCATCATAATAAATTTGCTCATCAAAACTTGGGGGATTAAAAATATCATCTTCATCAAACATAACATCCCCAAGCTTGTAGCTTTGCATATCATTAGCATCATGGATATTCAAGGAATTCATACTAACAACATTGAAATCATGCTCATCACACAAAGATTTAGTGCCAAACATTTTGATGCATTCTTCTTCTAACACTTCGGCACAATTATCGGAATCCTTATTTTCATGAAAGACATTAAAAAGATGAAGCATCTGAGGCAACCTCAATTCCATTTTTTTGTAGTTTTCTTTTATGGACTAAACTAGTGATAAAACAAGAAACTAAAAGATTCGATTGCAAGATCTAAAGATATACCTTGAATCACTGACCTCCCCAGCAACGGCGCCAGAAAAGAGCTTGATGTCTACTATGCAACTTTATCTTGGTAGACGTTGTTGGGCCTCCAAGTGCAGAGTTTTGTAGGACAGTAGCAAATTTCCCTCAAGTGGATGACCTAAGGTTTATCAATCCGTGGGAGGCATAGGATGAAGATGGTCTCTCTCAAACAACCCTGCAACGAAATAACAAAGAGTCTCTTGTGTTCCGAACACACCCAATACAATGGTAAATTGTATAGGTGCACTAGTTCGGCGAAGAGATGGTGATACAAGTGTAATATGGATAGTAGATATAGGTTTTTGTAATCTGAAAATATAAAAACAGCAAGGTAACAAGTACTAAAAGTGAGAAAAAACGGTATTGCAATGCTTAGAAACAAGGCCTAGGGCTCATACTTTCACTAGTGCAAGTTATCTCAACAATGATAACATAATTAGATCATATAACAATCCCTCAACGTGCAACAAAGAGTCACACTCCAATGTCACTAATAGCGGAGAACAAACAAAGTCACTAATTAGTTATTCTTTCTGATCGATTTATTGGGCTATTCCTATAAGTGTCACAAACAACCTTACAGTTCGTACCAAATTAACACCTTAAGAAACACATCAATCAAAACCCTAATGTCACCTAGATACTCCAATATCACCACAAGTATATGCGGGTTTGATGATACGATATGCATCACACAATCTCATATTCATCTATTCAAACCAACACAACGAACTTCAAAGAGTGCCCCAAAGTTTCTACCGGAGAGTCAAGACGAAAACGTGTGCCAACCCCTATGCATAAGTTCACAAGGTCAGAGAACCCGCAAGTTGATCACCAAAACATACATCAAGTGCATTGATAACCCACAAGTATAGGGGATCGCAACAGTTTTCGAGGGTAGAGTATTCGACCCAAATTTATAGATTCGACACAAGGGGAGCCAAAGAATATTTGAAGGTATTAGCAGCTGAGTTGTCAATTCAACCACACCTGGAGATTAATTATCTGCAGCAAAGTGATCAGTAGCACAATAATATGATAGTTTTGATAATAGTAGCAGCAGCAACGGTAACAGTGATAGCATTAATTTTGTAGCAAGTGTAATAGTGATGATAGCAGTTGTAACTTAGCAAGGATAATATAAGATAAATTCGTAGGCATTGGATCGGTGACTTGTTGGATGATATTCATCATGAAACAGTTATAACCTAGGGCGATACGGCACTAGCTCCAGTTCGTCAATATAATGTAGGCATGTATTCCGTAAATAGTCATACGTGCTTATGGAAAGAACTTGCATGACATCTTTTGTCCTACCGTCCCGTGGAAGCGGGGTCCATATTGGAAACTAAGGGATATTAAGGCCTGCTTTTAATAGAGAACCGGAACAAACCATTAACACATAGTGAATACATGAACTCCTCAAACTATGATCATCACCGGGAGTGGTCCCGACTATTGTCACTCCGGGGTTGCCGGATCATAACACGTAGTAGGTGACTATAACTTGCAAGATCGGATCTAGAACATGGATATAATGATGATAACATAAACGGTTCAGATCTAAGTTCATGGCACCCGGGCCCAAAGTGACAAGAATTAAGCATAGCAAAGTCATAGCAACATCAATCTTAGAACATAGTGGATACTAGGGATCAAGCCCTAACAAAACTAACTCGATTACATGATGAATCTCATCCAACTCCTGACCGATCAGCGAGCCTACGAAGGAATTACTCACTCCCGGCGGGGAGCGTCATGGAATTGGCGATGAAGAAGGGTTGGTGATGACGAAGAACGAAGATCCCCCTCCTCGGAGCCCCAAACGCACTCCAGATCTGGCCTCTCGATGAAGAACAAGAGGTGACGGTGGCTCCATCTCCTGGATCGTGATAATTCTTTCTCCCTGATTTTTTTTCTGAAAAATAGGATTTTATAGCGTCGGTTTCAGGGTCTGTGGGGCCACCAGGTGGGGACAACCCATCTGGGCGCACCAGGGGAGGGGGCGCTCCCGGGTGGGTTGTGCCCACCCAGTGGCCCCTCTCCGGTAGGTCTTGGCTCCAGAAATTCTTATTTATTATATAAAAATTCCTCGCAAAGTGTCGTTCCATTCCGAGAGCTTTTATTTCTGCACAAAAACAACACCATGGTAGTTCTGCTGAAAACAGCGTCAGTCCAGGGTTAGTTTCATTCAAATCATGCAAATTAGAGTCCAAAACAAGAGGAAAAGCGTTAGGAAAAGTAGATACGTTGGAGACGTATCATGCATCACGTGAATATCCCATTGTCACCACAGATAAGCACATCCAATACATACATCAAGTGTTCTCAAATCCTTAAAGACTCAATCTGATAAGATAACTTCAAAGGGAAAACTCAATCCATTACAAGAAGGTAGAGGGGGAGAAACATCACAAGATCCAACTATAATAGCAAAGCTCGCGGTACATCAAGATCGTGCCAAATCAAGAACACGAGAGAGAGAGAGAGAGAGAGAGAGAGAGAGCTCAAACACATAGCTACTGGTACATACCCTCAGCCGCGAGGGTGAACTACTCCCTCCATGTCATGGAGAGCGCCTGGATGATGAAGATGGCCACCGGTGATGATTTCCCCCTCCGGCAGGGTGCCGGAACAGGGTCCCGATTGGTTTTTGGTGGCTACAGAGGCTTGCGGCGGCGGAACTCCCGATCTAGGTTTCTTTTCGAGGGTTTCTGTAGTTATAGGAATTTTTGGCGTCGGTTTCACGTCAGGGGGCCCCACGAGGCGACGACAAGGAAGGGGTGAGGGAGTCCTGGACTAAGGGGTCCTCGGGCATCCGGCCTGTTATCCATGGGCCGGACTGATGGGCTGTGAAGACATGAAGACCGAAGACCATACTCGTGTCCGGATTGGACTTTCCTTGGCGTGGAAGGCAAGCTAGGTGACCAGTATGAAGATTCCTTCTCATGTAACCGACTCCATGTAACCCTAGATCTGTCCGGTGTCTATATAAACCGGAGAGCATAGTCCGGATAGGATATATACTCATTACCATATACACATAGGCTAGACTTCTAGGGTTTAGCCATTACGATCTCGTGGTAGATCAACTCTTGTAACACTCATATTCATCAAGATCAATCAAGCAGGAAGTAGGGTATTACCTCCATAGAGAGGGCCCGAACCTGGGTAAACATCGTGTCCCCCGTCTCCTGTTACCATCGATCCTAGACGCACAGTTCGGGACCCCTACCCGAGATCCGCCGGTTTTGACACCGACATTTGGTGCTTTCATTGAGAGTTCCACTGCCGTCACCAAGAGGGTTGATGGCTCGCCTTGTTCTCAAGGATAATATCATCTCCGGAGGAACCCTGGCCCCAGGCCAAACCCTCCGGCTGGGCGGCTTCGTCATGACCGCCGGGTCGGCCCTTAAGCCGACGATGACCTCTCAAGTCATCGAAAATCGCCTCTGTGCTGATCCCCAATACTCCGCCCGGATGGATCCGACAGAGTTATCGTCGTTGAGCGAACTCCTGGATCGCATGGCCGCCTTGGGGGTCGCTATAGACTACGATCGGGTTGGGCTTAAATCCGACCAGAGAGAAATTAAAACTCCGCCGATCGCCCACCAGATAGCGGTATTCGAGGAGCGAAGCAACTCTTCTATTATATTGAAGACGAACTATGTTTGGATCTCCGATCTTGAAGGGCCAAATATTCTCCGGCAGAAAGGCATGTTCCGTCCCCCGAACATGGAGTTGGACGATGAGCCTAAAAAATCAGTCGATATCCTGGAACCCGAACTGCCAGGGCCGGTAGATCTTCAAACTCCGGATCCAAAATTGGGTCAGGGTTCGGATTTCGTTCCTCCCACCCACCCGGACATATACGCTCTCATGAGCATCAAACAACAGCCTCAGGAAACGGTCCACCACTTCTGGGCCAGATTCCTCCTTGTCAAAGATAAGGTAAAAGATTGCCGTGACGAAGACGCGATAGCAGCATTCTGCAACAACTGCGCGGACGAAGGTATCCTAAATGCCATCAATCGCCGCTGCATACTAAAATTTGCGGACTTAACAACAATCATACAAAAGTACAGCGCGATGGAAAGGGCCTGGAAAATTCAGGCAGCTCGTTGGGAACCTTCGGCGCCAACCCAACTCATCCTATGGGTGAAAAGGACGCACCCCCACGGTGCGCCCATCCAAACAGTCAAAAAACATAAACCCATTACGCTGCACGACACCGTTCTGGAGGGATGGCTCAATGGCCCATGCAAAATACACACAACGCCAGATACCGTGGCAACCCACAGCCTGAGAGCATGTTGGATACTTCGGCAGGTAGCCAAGAGCGGCGAGGACATCCTTATCAAGGACACCCCAGAACAGCACCCTCCAACAAACGACGATACTAGAGTATTGATAGTCCTTGAGACATCCGCTTCAAACAATATGCGTAAAAGGGCACTGCGCGATCACGCCGAAGTTTGCCAGGTCGCCGCAATTGACCCCTGGAACGACACGGCCATAACCTTTAACGACAGTGATGAACCCAAATACAGAACAGTCCGAGCACAAGCTGCATTAGTCCTCAGTCCTATCATGGACAGTTTTCGACTTACAAAGGTCCTCATGGACGGCGGCAGCGGACTAAACCTCATCTACAAGGACACGCTCCACAAGATGGAAATAGACAGGAGCCGCATCGAGCAAAGCAGCACGACCTTTCAAGGTATCATTCCTAGTCGGGAAGCGCGGTGTGCGGGAAAAATTACACTCGATGTGGTATTCGGCACACCGGAGAATTATCGATCCGAAGAAATAACTTTCCAGGTGGCCCCTTTCAACAGCGGATACCACGCCCTGTTAGGACGAGAGGCCTTCATGCGCTTTCAAGCTATACCCCATTATGGGTATATGAAGCAAAAAATGCCCGGGCCTAATGGAATAATCACCCTCGTCAGTGATCCGAATATAACACTCCGCGCTGAAAACAAAACCGCATCCTTGGCCCTCGAGGCATTATCTGAGGCCCTGGCGGCTGAAGAACTAACCGCACTACGCTCCACTGTGGACAGAGATGATGTTATCCTGGACAAACGACCCAAATCTACCTCCTTCAAGCCAGCCGAAGAAACGGTCAAATTTGAGGTCCATCCAACAGAACCGAAGAAGACAGCCTCTATCGGAGCGCAACTCAGCCCCTCAGTCGACGCAACACTGCGAGAATTCTTGCGTGAAAACTGGGATATATTCGCGTGGCACCCATCAGATATGCCAGGAATCCCACGCGAGTTGGCCGAACACAGCCTCAACATACTAAATGGATATAAGCCGGTCAAACAAACCCTGCGGCGCTTTTCCGAACCCAAACGACAAGCTATGGGGGAGGAGCTAGCCAAACTCATCGAGGCCGGATTCATCAAAGATATTAAACATCCGGACTGGCTGGCAAACTTGGTAATGGTACCAAAGAAGGATAAATCCTGGCGCCTATGCGTCGATTTAAAAGACCTTAACAAGGCTTGCCCTAAATATCCCTTCCCCCTTCCTCGCATTGATCAAATCATTGATGCTACCGCAGGACACGACTCGCTATGCTTCCTCGACGCATATTCTGGATACCATCAAATCAAAATGAAGGAGTCCGATCAAGCTGCGACAACATTCATTACACCATATGGGCCGTTTTGCTTCAACACCATGCCTTTCGGGCTCCAGAACGCCGGCGCCACCTACCAGCGCATGATCCAAACATGCCTCGAGAAACAGATCGGCAAGACAGAGGAGGCCTACGTGGACGACGTCGTCATCAAAACCAGACACGTCGAAACACTAATAGACGACTTACATCTCACATTCGACAACCTCCGCGCATACGACATCAAGCTTAACCTAGAAAAATGCCTCTTCGGCGTCCCTGCTGGTAAACTACTGGGCTTCATCGTTTCCAATAGAGGAATTGAGGCAAATCTAGCCAAAATCCGAGCTCTATCACAATTGGCCATGCCAACCGAACTCAAACAAGTCCAAAAACTCACCGGGTGCGTGGCAGCCTTAAGCCGCTTTATCTCCAGGTTGGGGGAAAAGGCGTTGCCCCTTTATCGCCTTCTACGGCGCACCGATAACTTTGAGTGGACAGACGCGGCGACAGCCAGACTGGAAGAAATAAAATCCCTTTTGGCAAGCAACCCAATCCTGGTCGCACAAAACGTTGGCGAACCAATGCTCCTATATATATCGGCAACACAACAGGTGGTGAGCGTCGTGCTCGTCGTCGAGCGAGAACAGGACGGACACAAATTTCCGCTCCAAAAGCTGGTATACTACGTATCCACCGTCCTCACACCATGCAAATCCCGGTACCCTCACTATGAAAAGATATCATATGCAGTCTTTATGGCATCTCGAAAATTGCGACACTACTTTCAGGAGTGCTCGATCATGGTGGCTTCCGAAGTGCCCCTCAATGATATAATCAACAACCGGGATGCAACGGGCAGGATTGCCAAATGGGCCATTGAGCTCCAGCCGTTCAATATCACGTACAAACCACGTCGAGCCATCAAATCCCAGGTGCTGGCTGACTTCATCGCCGAATGGACAGAGGCCGAACTCCCTAAAGAGTACGGCGCGTATTCCAATTGGGTTATGCACTTTGACGGCTCCAAAATGTTGGCAGGGCTAGGGCGGGCGTCGTATTAACGTCCCCCACAGGAGATATCGTCCAGTACGTACTCCCAATATTATACACATACTCCAACAATGCAGCCGAATACGAGGCCTTGCTACATGGCCTTCGGATGGCTGTATCAATGGGCATACAGCGCCTGGAGGTGCGCGGGGATTCAAACCTCGCAATATCCCAAATTAATGGATACTTTGACGCCAAAGATCCAAAGATGGCAGCTTATCGCAATGTCGTCTTAAAGATGTCGGCTCGGTTCGAGGGGCTCGAATTTCATCACATCGCCCGCGAAGGTAATCAGGCGGCAGACGTCCTTGCTCGCATCGATGCTAAGCGCGACCCCGTCCCACCTAACATCTTCCTCAAAAGGCTCTTTAAGCCATCTATGCTGTGGCAGGGGGGATAGCAATGACAGTCCCGTTCCGAACACAAACATAGATAGCAAACACGCCGATATCATCGGAGGCTCTGCCACCTAAATAACACCATCGGCCCACCTCATCATGGCAGTAATTGCCCTGTGGACCGAACCTTTCTTGGCCTACTTTAATAGGAAGGAGCTCCCAGAAGATCAGAACGAGGCTTGCCGCATTGTCCGGCGTTCGAAGGCCTATAAAGTTCATGAAGGAGAGCTCTACAAGAAAAAGCACTACCGGAGTCCTTCAAAGGTGTATCTCCGAGGAGGAGGGGCGGCAACTCTTGGAAGAAATTCACGCTGGTCTCGGTGGGCACCACGCCGCAGCCCGGGCACTTGTCAGCAAGGCCTTCCGGACAGGATTTTATTGGCCTACGGCTCGAGCAGACGCACATGACCTCGTCCAGCGCTGCGTTGGATGCCAACTCTTCGTCAACCAAAGCCATATGCCCCCAACCGCCCTACAAACAATCCCCATTACATGGCCCTTTGCGGTCTCGGGCTTGGACATGGTCGGACCCCTTAAAGGGGGAAGCCATAAGAAAAAATATCTGCTGGTCATGGTGAACAAATTCACCAAGTGGATAGAGGCTAAACCAGTTAAGACGGCCGAGTCCGGACCGGTGATCGCATTTATATCCGATGTGGTGCACCGTTATGGTGTCCCGCACATCATCATCACTGATAACGGTTCCAATTTCATAGCCAATGAGGTGAAAACCTGGTGTGCTAATCTGGGCATTAAGCTCGATTACGCCTCTGTCTACCACCCGCAAACAAACGTTCAAGTCGAGCGAGCCAATGGTCTTATTATGAGCGGCATCAAACCCAGGCTAGTGCGGTCTTTGGAAGAATCAGACAAGCACTGGGTCGAGGAGCTCGACTCCATACTCTGGGGGCTGCGGACCACGCCCAACCGCACTACCGGATACACACCTTTCTTCATGGTGTACGGTGCAGAGGCTGTATTGCCCTACGATATTATACATGACTCACCTCAAGTGCGTATGTACGAAGAGAAAGAGGTCGAGTTGGATCGGCAGGACAGCATAGACGCCCTGGAGGAGGAGCGCGATGTTGCCAAAGCCTGTTCAGCATTTTATCAACAGCAGGCTTGAAGATATCAAAGCAGAGAAGTACGGGCCAAGACTTAACATTGGCGAACTTGTTCTACGCTTGCCGCAGAAGAAAAAGGACAAACTCAAGCCCAAATGGGTGGGTCCTTTCAAAATTGACGAAGTCCTTACTAGCGGAGCGTACCATCTTCGTGATGCATCAGACAATCGCCTAGAGCCGAACCCTTGGAACGCGGCCAGACTCCAAAGGTTCTATGCCTAGCGCCGGACTCTTTGTTAGTCTCCTTCTCCCCTATAGTTTCCATTACTTTTTCTCTCTCTTTATTACACATTTTTTCGCTTTAAAAGCTCTCATTCGGCTCGATCGAACACCGCTGATGTACACATCTTTACATATGTACGTCCACTATACATGGGGGCTTCTTGAACAGAAGCTTGTTAACATTATTTGCCGAGCGTCAAGCTCATCATACATACGCGTTTTTCCCGTGTGTCTTTTCTTCACCATTATATGCATCGATATGACTTAAGTTTTGGCCAAGCTGGGTTGCCTGGCTCCTGTGCTTACCCCTACGTTCCCGATTGTTCGGCTAGGTGGTAATGGGAGCACCTC
Source organism: Aegilops tauschii subsp. strangulata (assembly GCF_002575655.3). NCBI lineage: Eukaryota > Viridiplantae > Streptophyta > Magnoliopsida > Poales > Poaceae > Aegilops > Aegilops tauschii. The sequence goes on along the minus strand of NC_053035.3, from coordinate 363,102,681 downwards.
TGCGATTGTTACTGCCGTTTCATCTGGATGTGTACCTCAGACTGGGTGAAGCCGAAAGCTAGTGTTCTTAAGGGAATATTCGGTCAGTGGATGAAAAATACTCTTTGCACTCACTCTATTGTGAACCCCCAGAAGCTATACACACTGTGATTTTTACATCACAATTCGGACATGTCTACTAATGCATGCACACCCAGGGAAAGGAACCCTTAACGGAACTATTCTCCCTAGAAGATGTTTCTTACAATCTCAATGTAATATAACATAACTAGCTAGATACAACTTGTCTGTTCAAGCAACTATGACCCCTACGCCTAGTTTTCCAAGCATCCCCGGTCTATTCGGCCGCGAGGGTATTCGGAAACACTCCGCACCATCGAGTCTGGAGGTTGAAGCGAAAAGGTCTGCCATGACAAATGCTATACAATTCAGCTAGAATTACATAGGGTAAGGAAAGTACATAGTCACTGGGACTCAAACACTTCCTTCTCTATACCGTCCAACAGGCGGTCTAACTTACAATCTTGTTGGGAATATTTGGCGGCCACCTCTACTTGGTCATACACTAAACTAACGGGAATTTCTTCCCCATTCGACCCTAGCGGTCCGACCCGAGCCATGTGATTAGGATGAAGCTTGGTATACCGAGTTTTCACCATGGCCCAAGCTTCTCGCGCACCCTCTCGACAGGCCGATATCTTCCATAATCGGATATGCCGCCGCGCTCCTTTGAACAGCTCTACAAGCTCCTCCATACTTCCTGGAGGGGAGGCGGATGGCCATAAGGCCTTGGCAACACTCCGCATGGCCGGCTGAGCATGCTCGTGCACCGGCGACAGTCTTTGCAGCAAATCACCAGCTGATCCGGACACCTCCTCTTCAGGACGGCCCGTCAATATACCTGCAATCATAATTATATTAGTTCTATCTATCTATCTCCGAACTACTTTAACAATAGTTCGGACACATACTGAATATGCCGCCCACAGCTTCTTGTTCTCCTTCACGGAATTGGCTAGCTGGGCCTGCACATCCTTCAACTCTTCGCCTAGATGGGTTTTGCAATCCTGGAGCTGTTTTTTCTCAACAATGGCCTGCTTCAGCACACGTTTGCCCGCAGCATAGCCTCTTGGCTTCTTGTTCATTCGCTTACGCGACTTCCAGCGCCTCTTTGAGTTCCTCTGAAAATCATGTCATGATATAGGCAGGACTGTCAGCATTAATGGCATATGATTATATTTTCTCGATGGAGGGCAAAATTACCAGGCGACGCCTTTTTGGACTTTTCCAGTTCAGCGGTAGCAGCATTTAGCTGCGCCCGACATTGTTCCAGCTCTTGGGTCAGCAGGTTGTTCTTCTCCGTAAGAACCTGGTCATACAATGGTCCTTAAATCAGTTGTAGCAACTGCTTTCAGTCCCGGGGGCTACGGGTATATGGCTATCCTTTTTTGACAAAGAAAACTTACCTGCACATCTGTCAGATATTGCCTCGTGGCTTTTCTAAGTCCGTCTCGAGCAGCTCGGATGTATGCGTCGCCCGAGCTAAAGGCATTAAATGCCTCGTCCGAGAACTTCGGGTCTCGTAAAACAGCTCTACAGTGCCGATGATTCATGGCGCTCTCTACTTCTGAGTTGGTAACAGACATATTGTCCGAACCCTCGGCGGAAGGGCAGTCCGGCTTTGTTCCTACATCGGCTCCCGTCTCCCCGACTGGATCTAAATCTTGGTTGTTGGGAGCACGGCCGGCCGGACCCCCGGACACAGTTCGGCGAACCTTTTTCCTGTAATCAAACAGGCGCATAGGTCACAGTTGGACACGACCACTAAAAATATATTTACCCGTACCTCCTCGACAAGGGCCCGACGGTGCCTTCACCGGCCCTCCTCTTCGAAGGCCTTCCCGGCGCAGGAACCGATTTCCTCGGTATCGTCAAACGCCTCCCCTGTAGAACGCGCGACAATGCGGTGGGTGAGGCAGAGTACGAGCAGCCTTTCAGAGGAGGTGTTTCTTGATTACTTACCTGTGAAGCAGGAAGAAGACCAGGGTAGTCGGCAATGATGGCCACCTCTGTGCCATCATAACTCGTCTGTTAAAACACCCCCTCCGCGAGCACCACAAATATATCCGGATCCTCTTCAAACTCAGGATCAAGCTCCCGGGTTGTGGTCCTCCGGCGGTGGGGCGGGACTATAAAATCCCTCGGTGACCTTTCGCCAGTGCTGTCATAAGCAAACAAACTAGAAATTTATCAAAGGCAATTCGGAGATGGAAGGAGTAAAAACAGAGGGGTCGGGCCTTACCCAACTGGGAGGGTTATACATAGAGTACCCGTCTTTGAGTTTGATGTGAAGAAATTCCTTTTCCTCCCCTTTGAACAGTTCGGCTAATATCTTAGTCAAAGCGGTAGGGGTATCCGGACCTTTCCGGCCGCAGCGAGAGGCGTCGTCCTCCCCATTATAGTGCCACATTGGAAGCCTTCTATATTGGAGCGGCTGGACCCCTTGCGCTATGGAGATCTCCATAACCTCGATTACTGTGAGTCCGGACTGAGTGAGCTCTTTTATCTTGCTCATCAGCTGACGAACCTCCGCACCATCTTCCTCTTTGAGACTCCGGGGACGCCAACTGTGGCGTTTCTTCAGCGGGACGTGCGCAAATTCAGGAAGACCCTTTCGAACCGGGTCGGGAAGCGCGGCGTCCTCTATATAAAACCATTCGGAGGGCCATTCATCAGGTGCCTTCCTTGGTGTGCCGGATGGATATCCGGTATCAGCGACGCGCCATACTTCGGCTCCGCCCACTTCAAATATTGACCCTTCGTGATTGCACGGGACGAGACAGAACAGCTTCCTCCACAACTCGAAATGAGCCTCGACGCCCAGGAATAGTTCGCATAAAGCGACGTAACCCGCAATGTGCAGAATAGAGGCCGGAGTGAAGTTGTGCAGCTGGAGACCATAGTACTCCAGAAGCCCTCAGAGGAACGGATGGATTGGAAATCCAACGCCTCTCAGCAGGTTGGGGACAAAACACACTCGCTCTCCCCCGGATGGATTGGGGAAGTCCTCTGCCTGAGTCCCCTCATTGAAGGAAGCTAGCCCCATTCGAACAGGGACTAGATCTGCATGTGGAAGAAATCTCTGCGTTTGCAACTTCGTCAATCGGCTATGAGACACAGAACACCTCTCCCACTCGCCTTTCTGTGGGACAGGACGAGCGAAGGAGCTGGGAACGCTAGCCATGTTGGAATGGTTTCTCCTAAGCAGTCTCTGGGTATTTCTTCTGCGTAGCGCTGAATGGATCTGGGATCCAATCTCTTTAAATAGGTGCTCTTCCTCGCGTGGATGGGGTGTTATTCGCAAAAATACCCTGACTTCCCACATTCGCTCGACACGTGGAGGACGAAGATTATTTAATGTGCGGAAGCCAAGGAGGCGACATTGGATCAATAGCCGAATCCATTACTTGGAGATTATTGAAGGGCGAACCCGCCTTGCAACGTCGAAGACAATATGTGTGCCGAGCACCTCTCTATTGAAGACTGGTTCAGGGGCTACTGAGGGAGTCCTGGACTAAGGGGTCCTCGGGCATCCAGCCTGTTATCGATGGGCCGGACTGATGGGCTGTGAAGACATGAAGACCGAAGACCATAGTCGTGTCCGGATTGGACTTTCCTTGGCGTGGAAGGCAAGCTAGGTGACCAGCTGTGAAGATTCCTTCTCATGTAACCGACTCCATGTAACCCTAGATCTCTCCGGTGTCTATATAAACCGGAGAGCATAGTCCGGATAGGATATATATTCATTACCATATACACATAGGCTAGAATTCTAGGGTTTAGCCATTACGATCTCGTGGTAGATCAACTCTTGTAACACTCATATTCATCAAGATCAATCAAGTAGGAAGTAGGGTATTACCTCCATAGAGAGGGCCCGAACATGGGTAAACATTGTGTCCCCCCGTCTCCTGTTACCATCGATCCTAGACGCACAGTTCGGGACCCGCTACCCAAGATCCACCGGTTTTGACACCGACACGGGGGGGGGGGGGGCGCCCTTCACCCTTGTGGAGGCCCCGTGGCCCTTCTGGCCCAACTCTTTTGCTTCGGGGGCTTCTTCTGGTCCATAAAAAATCACCGTAAATTTTTTAGGTCATTTGGACTCTGTTTGATATTCCATTTCTATAAAACTCAAAAACAAGGAAAAACAAAAACTGGCACTAGGCTCTAGGTTAATAGGTTAGTCCCAAAAATCATATAATATAGCATATAAAACATCCAAGATAGATAATATAATAGCATGGAACAATAAAAAATTATAGATACGTTGGGGACGTATCAAGCATCCCCAAGCTTAATTCCTGCTCGTCCTCGAGTAGGTAAATGATAAAAATAGAATTTTGATGTGGAATACTACCTAACATATTTATCCATGTAATTTTTCTTTATTGTGGAATGAATGTTCAGATCCATAAGATTCAAAACAAAAGTTTAATATTGACATAAAAACAATAATACTTCAAGCATACTAATAAAGCAATCATGTCTTCTCAAAATAACATGGCCAAAGAAAGTTATCCCTACAAAATCATATAGTCTGGCTATGCTCCATCTTCATCACACAAAATATTCTAATCATGCACAACCCGATGACAAGCCAAGCAATTGTTTCATACTTTTGATGTTCTCAAACCTTTTCAACTTTCACGCAATACATGAGCGTGAGCCATTGACATAGAACTATAGGTGGAATACAATACGGTGGTTGTGGAGAAGAAAAAAAGAAGGAGATAGTCTCACATCAACTAGGCATCATCGGGCTATGGAGATGCCCATCAATAAATATCAATGTGAGTCCCCGGACCGCCCGGATCCCACGAGTGAATAGAAAGTTAGATCTACATGGGATCTCACCTGAATCGCCCCATCTATCCTCCTGAGGAGAAGTTTGTTTGGTTTCAAACTCCGATTAGTAGGGATTGCCATGCAACGGATGCACTAGAGCTATAAGTTTATGAAAGCTCAAAAAGGAAATTAAGTGGGTGTGCATCCTACTCCCTTGCTCATGAAGACCTAGGGCAATTTTGAGGAAGCCCATCATTGGAATATACAAGCCATGTTCTATAATGAAAAATTCTCACTAGTATGTGAAAGTGACAACATAGGAGACTTTCTATCATGAAGATCATGGTGCTACTTTGAAGCACAAGTGTGGTAAAAGGATAGTAACATTGTCCCTTCTCTCTTTTCTCTCTTTTTTGGGCCTTCTCTCATTTTTTTGGCATTTTTTATTTTTTATTTTTTGTTCGGAGTCTCATCCCGACTTGTGGGGGAATCATAGTCTCCACCATCCTTTCGTCACATGGGACAATGCTCTAATAATGAACATCATCACACTCTTATTTACTTACAACTCAAGAATTACAACTCGATACTTAGAACAAAATATTACTCTATATGAATGCCTCCGGCGGTGTACCGGGATGTGCAATGAATCAAGAGTGACATGTATTAAAGAATTATGAACGGTGGCTTTGCCACAAATATGATGTCAACTACATGATCATGCAAAGCAATATGACAATGATGATGCGTGTCATAATAAATGGAACGGTGGAAAGTTGCATGGCAATATATCTCGGAATGGCTATGGAAATGACATAATAGGTAGGTATGGTGGCTGTTTTGAGGAAGGTATATGGTGGGTGTATGGTACCGGCGAAAGTTGCACGACACTAGAGAGACTAGCAATGGTGGAAGGGTGAGAGTGCGTATAATCCATGGACTCAACATTAGTCATAAAGACCTCACATACTTATTGCAATAATCTATTAGTTATCAAAACGAAGTACTACGCGCATGCTCCTAGGGGGATAGATTGGTAGGAAAAGACCATCGCTCGTCCCCGACCGCCACTCATAAGGAAGACAATCAATAAATGAATCATGCTCCGACTTCGTTACATAGCGGTTCACCATACGTGCATGCTACGGGAATCACAAACCTCAACACAAGTATTTATACAATCCACAATTACTCACTAGCATGACTCTAATATCACCATCTTTATATCTCAAAACAATCGTAAGGAATCAAACTTCTCATAGTATTCAATGCACTTAATATGAAAGTTTTTATTATATCCCTCTTGGATGCCTATCATATTAGGACTAAATTCTTAACCAAAGCAAATTACCATGCTGTTTAAAGACTCTCAAAATGATATAAGTGAAGCAGGAGAGTTCAACAACTTCTTCAAAATAAAACTACCGCCGTTCTCTAAAAAGATATAAGTGAAGCACTAGAGCAAACGACAAGCTACTCCAAAAGATATAAGTGAAGATCAATGAGTAGTTGAATAATTATGTAACTATGTGAAGACTCCTTCTCATAAATAAAATTTCAGATCTTAAGTACTTTATTCAAACAGCAAGCAAAACAAAATAAAATGACATTGCAAGGATAGCACATATCATGTGAAGAAGCAAAAACTTAGGTTCAACCAAAACTGACCGATGATTGTTGAAGAAGAAAGATGGGATGCCAACCGAGGCATCCCCAAGCTTAGATGCTTGAGACTTCTTGAAATATTAATTAAGGATGCCTTGGGCATCCCCAAGCTTGAGCTTTTATGTCTCCTTAATTCCTTTCATATCGCGGTTTCCCTAAATCATAAAAACTTCATCCACACAAAACTCAACAAGAACTCGTGACATAAGTTAGTATAAATCAACGCATAAACCTTATCATTCTCTACTGTAGCAAATCACTCAAATTATTATTTGACATTGCATACTAAATGCCTCTGCATATTTAATAGTCCTATCCTCAAATAGAATCATTAAACAAGCAAACATATGCAAACATAACAGCAATCTGTCTAAACAGAAGAGTCTGTAAAGAATGCAAGAGGAATCATACTTCCCTAACTCCAAAAATTCTGCAAAATTACCACACTGCATATAATTTGTTGTTACTCATTATGTAAAAATTTCAAGATTTTATCACATTCTGACATTCCAGAAGAATTCAGACAATGATAGAAAACTTCCTATTTTCAAAACAGCAACACATAGACTTGCAAAATAAGCATGGTAAGGGCTACACTTGACTTTTTATTGAACTAAAAGATGCAAAAAATTACTATAAATAAAAGCAAGCAAATACTAATAAAAGAAAATGACGCTCCAAGCAAAACACAAATCATGTGGTGAATAAAAATATAGCTCCAAGTAAAGTTACCGATGAACAAAGACGAAAGAGGGGATGCCAGCCAGGGCATCCCCAAGCTTAGGCTCTTGCTTGTCCTTGAATATTACCTTGGCGTGCCTTGGGCATCCCCAAGCTTAGGCTCTTTCCACTGCTCATTCCATAGTCCATCGAAACTTTACCCAAAACTTGAAAACTTCACAACACAAAACTTAGCGGAACTTCATGAGATGGGTTAGTATGATAAGGACAAATCATTCACTTCGGTACAGTCAAGACAAGATTCAGAATTGTTCTCACACAATGCCTACTGTAACATATCATTTCTACAATTTATATTGACTAATATAAGCCATAGAAACTAGAAAACAAGCAAACTATGGATTGAAAACAGAACCTGTCAAAAACAGAACAGTCTGTAATGATCTAAACAACAACCATACATATGTTACTCCAAAAAGTATAAAATATTAGGAGAACCTGGGCAATTTCTATATCAATATACTGTAAAAACTTCAGAATTTTTTGACGCTCCACTGATTTTTAACAATTCTGTGACTGGGCGCAAAAGTTTCTGTTTTTGGACAGAATTGAATCAACTATCATCCACACTATCGCAAAGGCTTTACTTGGCACTTTATTGAAAAAAAAGCTATAAAACATGATTAATACAGTAGCTTAATCATGTGAACATGCAAAAATAGTAGGGTTAAATATTGGGTTGTCTCCCAACAAGCACTTTTGTTTGGTGCCTTTCTAGCTAGGCATGATGACTTCAATGATGCTCGCATAAAAGTAAAGAACGCAAAGAGAGCATCATGAAACATATGTGGCAAGCACATGTAAGTCTAACCCACTTCCTATGCATAGGGATTTTGTGAGCAAACAACTTATGGGAACAAGAATCAACTAGCATAGGAAGGTAAAACAAGTGCAACTTCAAGATTTTCAATACATAGAGAGGAAACTTGATATTATTGCAACTCCTACAAGCATATATTCCTCCCTCAAAATAATTTTCAGTAGCATCACGAATGAATTCAACAATATAGGTGTCACATAGAGCATTACTTTCATGATCCATAAGCATAGAAATTTTACTGCTCACCACATAAGCAAATTTGTTCTGATGAATAGTAGTGGGAGAAAACTCAACAAGATAATTATCATGTGAGGCATAATCCAATTGAAAATTAAAATCAAGATGAAAAGTTTCATGGTTATCATTATTCTTTATGGCATACATGTCATCACAATATTCATCATAGATAGCAACTTTGTTCTCATAATCAATTGGAACCTCTTCCGAAATAGTGGATTCATCACTAAATAAAGCCACGACCTCTCCAAATCCACTTTCATCAATATAATCATCATAAATAGGAGGCATGCTATCATCATAATAAATTTTCTCATCAAAACTTGGGGGACTAAAAATATCATCTTCATCAAACATAGCATCCCCAAGATTGTAGCTTTGCATATCATTAGCATCATGGATTTTCAAGGAATTCATACTAACAACATTGCAATCATGCTCATCACATAAAGATTTAGTGCCAAACATTTTGATGCATTCTTCTTCTAACACTTTGGCACAATTATCGGAATCCTTATTTTCACGAAAGACATTAAAAAGATGAAGCATATGAGGCAACCCAATTCCATTTTTTTGTAGTTTTCTTTTATAGACTAAACTAGCGATAAAACAAGAAACTAAAAGATTCAATTGCAAGCTCTAAAGATATACCTTCTTGCACTAACCTCCCTGGCAATGGCGCCCGAAAAGAGGTTGATGTCTACTACGCAACTTTATCCTTGTAGACGTTGCTGGGCCTCCAAGTGCAGAGTTTTGTAGGACAGTAGCAAATTTCGCTCAAGTTGATGACCTAAGGATTATTGATAACCCACAAGTATAGGGGATCAATTGTAGCCTCTTTCGATAAGTAAGAGTGTCGAACCCAACGAGGAGCTAAAGGTAGAACAAATATTCCCTCAAGTTCTATCGACCACCGATACAACTCTACGCACGCTTAACGTTCGCTTTACCTAGAACAAGTATGAAACTAGAAGTACTTTGCAGGTGTTGTAGGCTAGGTGCGAGATAATAAAGAGCATGTAAATAAAAGCTAGGGGCTGTTTAGATAAACACACAACTAAGTTAGTTTTAGTAGAGAGCTTTTTGTCACAAGAAAGTTATTTGTCCCTAGGCAATCGATAACTAGACCAGTAATTATTTTTGCAATTTAATTTGAGGGAGAGGCATAAGATAACATACTTTCTCTTCTTGGATCTGCACTTATGATTGGAACTCTAGCAAGAATCCGCAACTACTAAAGATCATTAAGGTAAAACCCAACCATAGCATTATAAGGCATCAAGTCCTGTTTACTCCCATACGCAAACAACCTATTTACTCGGGTCTGTGCTTCTGTCACTCACGCCACCCACCATAAGCAAATCATGAACATATTGCAAACCCTACAGCGGGGATCCCTCATGCTTGCGCGACACCGAGAGCACCATAGGACAGCACCAATAATAAAACATGCAACTCAAACCAATCACGATCATCAATTAACCCATAGGACAAAACGGATCCACTCAAACTTCATAGGATAGCCATACATCATTGGGAAATAATATATAGCGTTGAGCACCATGTTTAAGTAGAGATTACAGTGGGTAAAAGAGGGGTTAGACCGCCGCATAGAGGGGGGAAGAGTTGGTGATGACGGCGGTGAAGTTGTTGGTGTAGATCGTTGTCGCGATGATGGCCCCGGTGGCGCCGAGGGGGGAGAGCCCCCCTTCTTCTTCTTCTTCCTTGACCTTCCCCCTAGATGGGAGAAGGGTTTCCCCTCTAGTCCATGGCCTCCATGGCGGCGGAGGGGCGAGAGCCCCTCCGAGATTGGATCTCTCTCTCTGTTTCCTTCTGTTTCTGGGCTCCCTGATTCTGCCTTTTCACCGGTTCTGAAATTCCCGGAGATCTGTAACTCCGATTGGGCTGAAATTTTGACACGATTTTTATCCGGATATTGGCTTTCTTGCGGCAAAAGAAGGGCACCAACCGCCTTACAGAGTGACCACGAGGGCCCTGGGCGCGCCCTACCCACAGGGGGGCGCCCCTCACCCTCGTGGGCCCCTCGGGCATCGTCTCGCGTTGATTCCACTTCCCAAAATTCAAATATATTCCAAAAAAATCTCCGTAAGTTTTTATCCCGTTTGGACTCCGTTTGATATGGATTTTCTGTGAAACAAAAAGACATGCAACAAACAGGAACTGGCACTGGGCACTGGATCAATATGTTAGTCCCAAAAATAGTATAAAAAGTTGCCAAAAGTATGTAAAAGTTGTAGAATATTGGCATGGAACAATCTAAAATTATAGATACGGCGGAGACATATTAGCATCCCCAAGCTTAATTCCTGCTCGTCCTCGAGTAGGTAAATGATAAAAAAGATAATTTTTCATGTGGAATTCTACCTAGCATAATCTTGATCATGTAATCTAATCATGGCATGAATATTAAGACACGAGTGATTCAAAGCAATAATTTATCATCTGACATAAAAAATAATAATAATTCAAGCATACTAATAAAGCAATCATGTCTTTTCAAAATAACATGGCTAAAGAGAGTTATCCCTACAAAATCATATAGTCTGGCTATGCTCCATCCTCACCACACAAAATATTCAAATCATGCACAACCCCGTTGACAAGCCAAGCAATTGTTTCGTACTTTTGATGTTCTCAAACCTTTTCAACTTTCACGCAATACATGAGCGTGAGCCATGGATATAGCACTATAGGAGGAATAGAATATGATGGTGGAGGTTGAGTGGAGAAGACAAAAAGGAAGAAAGTCTCACATCGACGCGACTAATCAACGGGCTATGGAGATGCCCATCAATTGATGTCAATGCGAGGAGTAGGGATTGCCATGCAACGGATGCACTAAGAGCTATAAGTGTATGAAAGCTCAAACTAAAAACTAAGTGGGTGTGCATCCAACTTGCTTGCTCATGAAGACCTGGGGCATTTGAGGAAGCCCATCGTTGGAATATACAAGCCAAGTTCTATAATGAAAATTCCCACTAGTATATGAAAGTGATAACGCAAGAGACTCTCTATATGAAGAACATGGTGCTACTCTGAAGCACAAGTGTGGTAAAAGGATAGTAACATTGTCCCTTCTCTCTTTTCTCTCATTTTTTTATTTTTTTCTCTTTTTTCTCTTTTTTTTCTTTTTTTGTAGGCTTCTTTGGCCTCTCTCTCTTTTTTTGGGGCTTCTTTGGCCACTTTCATTTTGATAACCTCACATGGGACGATGTTCTAATAATGATCATCACACTTTTTATTTACTTACAACTCAATATTAAACCTTGATACTAGAACAAAGATATGACTCTATATGAATGCCTCTGGCGGTGTACCGGGATGTGAAATGATCTAGCGTAGCAATGAAATCAAAAAACAGACAAGCCATGAAAACATCATGCTAACTATCTTACGATTATGCAAAGCAATATGACAATAAATGCTCAAGTCATGTATATGAAGATGATGGAAGTTGCATGGCAATATATCTCAGAATGGCTATGGAAATGCCATAATAGGTAGGTATGGTGGCTGTTTTGAGGAAGATATAAGGAGGCTTATGTGTGATAGAGCATATCATATCACGGGGTTTGGATGCACCAACGAAGTCTGCACCAACTCTCGATGTGAGAAAGGGCAATGCACGGTACCGAAGAGGCTAGCAATGATGGAAGGGTGAGAGTGCGTATAATCCATGGACTCAACATTAGTCATAAAGAACTCACATACTTATTGCAAAAGTCTATTAGCTATTGAAACAAAGTACTACGCGCATGCTCCTAGGGGGATAGATTGGTAGGAAAAGACCATTGCTCATCCACAACTGCCACTCATAAGGAAGACAATCAATACATAAATCATGCTCCGACTTCGTTACATAACGGTTCACCATACGTGCATGCTACGGGAGTCACAAACTTCAACACAAGTATTTCTACAATCCACAATTATCCACTAGCATGACTCTAATATCACCATCTTTATATCGCAAAACTATTGCAAGGAATCAAACATATCATATTCAGTGATCTACAAGTTTTATGTAGGATTTTATGACTAACCATGTGAATTACCAATTCCTGTCAACTCTCTAAATAGATATAAGTGAAGCAAGATAGTTTACTTTTTTCTACAAAAGATATGCCCATGCTCTAACAAATATAAGTGAAGCAAAAGAGCATTCTACAAATGGCGGTTTTCTATGTGTAGGGAAACAGGCAATCCAAACTTCAAAAGATATAAGTGAAGCACAAGAAGCATTCTATAAAGCCATACTCAAAAGATATAAGTGAAGTGCAAAGAGCATTCTATAAATCAACCAAGGACTATCTCATACCAGCATGGTGCATCAAAGAAAAGTGAAAACTAAATTCAAAATACGCTCCAAGATTTGCACATATCACATGAACGAAACGAAACTGAAAACATACTGATACTTGTTGAAGAAAGATGGGATGCCTTCTGGGGCATCCCCAAACTTAGACGCTTGAGTCTCCTTGAATATTTACTTGGGGTGCCTCGGGCATCCCCAATCTTGAACTCTTGCCTCTCCTCCTTCTCCTCATATCGAGACCTCCTCGATCCTTGATCACTTCATCCACACAAAACCCAACAGAAAGTTTGGTAAGATCCGTTAGTATAATAAAGCAAATCACTACTCTAAATACTGTTGCAAACCAATTCATATTTTGTTTTTTCATTGTATCTACTGTAATATAACTTTTCCATGGCTTAATCCACTGATAGAAATCGATAGTTTCATCAAAACAAGCAAACAATGCATCAAAAACAGAATCTGTCTTAAACAGGACAGTCTGTAGTAATATGAACATTCACCATACTTCTAGTACTCCAAAAATTCTGAAAAATAGGTAAAATAAACAATTTGTATAGAAAGACAGCGCAAAAAGTTTCAGAACCCTTTGACGTCCCAGTAAAAAAATGTAAAATCGTGCACTACAGCCAAAGTTTCTGTTTTGCACCGCACAAACCAACAAGCAATATAAACATCCTAAAGGCAAATCATGGCACATCATTTTTATAATACAATGGAATTGTACAAGGGGGTAATTATTTTTTTGAAAAATTCCTGTAATCAAGATTCACAAAGTTTCCGTGAGCATGAACAAAGTTCAAGGAGCTCCCTCACTTCAACAATGCTTGTCTCTCTCACTTTCACTTTCCTTTTTGAAAAGTTTTGGGTTCCCCTCTTTATTTTTTTGTTTTTAAACTCTATAAAAGCACTCAACAGAAATAAATGACTCTCTAAAACTTCCGGGTTGTCTCCCTGGGAGCGCTTTCTTTAAAGCCATTAAGCTAGGCATAAGGTGCTCAACTAATGAATCCACCCGGATCCCAAGGTATATCAAAGCCAATTTGAATTAGCAATGATTTGGCATTTAGTAGTGAGCACAAAGCAACATATATCAAGCAATGACGAAGTCTAACTCTCTTCCTATGCATCGGCATGTCATACAAGAAAAATTCATGCACATCAAGTAAAGGCCAATGCATAGCATAAGAAGTTTCTTGCAATTTTTTTGTGTTGGAAACATAGAGAGGCGGAGATGTAGTTCCTCTCTCATAGTAATTGCAAGTAGGAGCAGCAAGCACATGCATATTATATTCATCAAAATTATCATGTGCAACGGTAAAAGGCCACCCATCAATATAATCCTTAATAAGTGCAAACTTCTCCAATATAGTGTAGTTTGGAGAATTCAAAAAGATAATAGGACTATCATGTGTTGGTGCAATAGCAACAATTTCATGTTTAAAATAAGGAACAATAGCATGTTCATCTCCATAAGCATAATTCATATTGGCATCTTGGCCACAAGAATAGCAAGCATCAAGTTCATCAAAAAGGGATATTTCAAATGAATCAACGGGATCATAGCAATTATCATGGCATTCATCCTTCGGTAGGAACGAAGGGACATTAAATAATGTATGAGTTGGAGAGTTACTCTCATTAGAAGGTGGGCACGGGTAGCTAATCCGATCTTCCTCCTTTTGCTCTTCGCTCTCCTCATCATCTTTTTCATCCAATGAGCTCACAGTTTCAACAATTTCTTCTTCCATAGACTCCTGCAAAATATTAATCTCTTCTCGGACAGCGGAGACTTTCTGAATAAATTCATCAATATCATAATTGTATTTATAATTCTCATAGCAATATTTAAGGATAGCCAAATTTTTAGGTCTATAAACTGAATCATCAAAATCTTCAAACTCTTTAAACAAAGATTCAATTTCACAAGCACCCTTAAAAGCAACAAATTCTTCTATTCGTTCCACATCATAGTAATCATATATACCATTAGCATAAGAAGCTAAGGTATCATTATCATTAAATTTGCATGAAAAGGGAAGGTGTGGAGCCTTCATCCTAGAGCAACAAGTATAATCATATCTCAAGCATAGTTGCCGAGCATACCAATGCAACATATAAATTTGATCCCATAATAGTTTCCCTTTTTGAGTCAAGCGATAATCCCTAAAGTATTCACGTTGATCCAACGTGTCTCCCATTATATAATTGAATGGGGTTTTCTCAGGATTATTAAGGTAGTGCATAATATCTTTCACATAATGAGCATCGAGGGTTTTAGGAGGTTCCCCATCTCCATGAGTAGCAAGTAAACCTAATTTTTTTGGTATTTCATGTTCCATATCCATAACTAAAGATAGAGAACAACTTAGAACAGCAAGTAAAATCCACTTAGTGATAAAGCAAACAAGCACACACGAGAATATTCACCCCACGCTCTCTCTCCCCGGCAACGGCGCCAGAAAAAGGTCTTGATAACCCACAAGTATAGGGGATCAATTGTAGCCTCTTTCGATAAGTAAGAGTGTCGAACCCAACGAGGAGCTAAAGGTAGAACAAATATTCCCTCAAGTTCTATCGACCACCGATACAACTCTACGCATGCTTAATGTTCGCTTTACCTAGAACAAGTATGAAACTAGAAGTACTTTGTAGGTGTTGTAGAGTAGGTGCAAGATAATAAAGAGCACGTAAATAAAAACTAGGGGCTGTTTAGATAAAGACACAACTAAGTTAGTTTTAGTAGAGAGCTTTTTGTCACAAGAAAGTTATTTGTCCCTAGGCAATCGATAACTAGACCGGTAATCGTTATTGCAATTTTATTTGAGGGAGAGGCATAAGCTAACATACTTTCTCTTCTTGGATCATATGCACTTACGATTGGGACTCTAGCAAGCATCCGCAACTACTAAAGATCATTAAGGTAAAACCCAACCATAGCATTATAAGGCATCAAGTCATCTTTACTCCCATACGCAAACAACCTACTTACTCGGGTCTGTGCTTCTGTCACTCACGCCACCCACCATAAGCAAATCATGAACATATTGCAAACCCTACAACGGGGATCCCTCACGCTTGCGTGACACGGAGAGCACCATAGGACAGCACCAGTAATAAAACATGCAACTCAATCCAATCACGATCATCAATTAACCCATAGGACAAAATGGATCTACTCAAACATCATAGGATAGCTATACATCATTGGGAAATAATATATAGCATTGAGCACCATGTTTAAGTAGAGATTACAGCAGGTAAAAGAGGGGTTACACCGCTGCGTAGAGGGTGGAAGAGTTGGTGATGACGACGGTGAAGTTTTTGGTGTAGATCGTTGTCGCGATGATGGCCCCGACGGCGTTCCGGCGCCACCGGGAGAGAGGGGGAGAGAGCCCCCCTTCTTCTTATTCTTCTTCCTTGACCTTCCCCCTAGATGGGAGAAGGGTTTCCCCTCTGGTCCATGGCCTCCATGGTGGCGGAGGGGCGAGAGCCCTCCGAGATTGGATCTCTCTCTCTCTCTCTCTCTCTCTCTCTCTCTCTCCTTCTGTTTCTACGCTCCCTGATTCTGCCCTTTCACCGTTTCTTAAATTCCCGGAGATCCGTAACTCCGATTGGGCTGAAATGTTGACACGATTTTTATCAGGATATTGGCTTTCTTGCGGCAAAAGAAGGGCACCAACCGCCTTACGGAGTGGCCACGAGGGCCCAGGGCGTGCCCTACCCCCTGGGGGGCGCCCCTCACCCTCGTGGGCCCCTCAGGCATCGTCTCGCGTTGATTATATATTCCAAAGAAAATCTCCGTAAGTTTTTATCCCGTTTGGACTCCGTTTGATATGGATTTTCTATGAAACACAAAAACATGCAACAAACAGGAACTGGCACAGGGCACTGGATCAATATGTTAGTCCCAAAAATAGTATAAAGAGTTGCCAAAAGTATGTAAAATTTGTAGAATATTGGCATGGAACAATCAAAAATTATAGATACGACAGAGACGTATAGATTATCAATCTGTGGGAGGCATAGGATGAAGATGGTCTCTCTCAAACAACCCTGCAACCAAATAACAAAGAGTCTCTTGTGTCCCCAACACACCCAATACAATGATAAATTGTATAGGTGCACTAGTTCGGCGAAGAGATGGTGATACAAGTGCAATATGGATATTAGATATAGGTTTTTGTAACCTGAAAATATAAAAATATCAAGGCCACTAGTAGTAAAAGTGAGCAAAAACGGTATTGCAATGCTTAGAAACAAGGCCTAGGTCTCATACTTTCACTAGTGCAAGTTCTCTCAACAATGATAACACAATTAGATCATATAACAATCCTCAACATGCAACAAAGAGTCACTCCAAAGTCACTAATAGCGGAGAACAAACGAAGAGATTATTGTAGGGTACGAAACCACCTCAAAGTTATTCTTTCTGATCGATCTATTGGGCTATTCCTATAAGTGTTACAAACAGCCCTAGAGTTCGTACTAAAATAACACCTTAAGACACACATCAATCAAAACCCTAATGTCACCTAGATACTCCAATGTCACCACAAGTATCCGCGGGTTTGATTATACGATATGCATCACACAATCTCATATTCATCTATTCAAACCAACACAAAGAACTTCAAAGAGTGCCCCAAAGTTTCTACCGGAGAGTCAAGACGAAAACGTGTGCCAACCCCTATGCAAAAGTTCACAAGGTCACAGAACCCACAAGTTGATCACCGAAACATACATCAAGTGGATCACATGAATATCCCATTGTCACCCCAGATAAGCACATGCAAGACATACACCGAGTGTTCTCAAATCCTTAAAGACTCAATCCGATAAGATAACTTCAAAGGGAAAACTCAATCCATTACAAGAGAGTATAGGGGGAGAAACATCATAAGATCCAATTATAATAGCAAAGCTCTACATCAAGATCGTGCCGAATCAAGAACACGAGAGAGGGAGAGAGAGAGAGATCAAACACATAACTACTGGTACATACCCTCAGCCCCGAGGGTGAACTACTCCCTCCTCGTCATGGAGAGCGTCGGGATGATGAAGATGGCCACCGGTGAGGGATTCCACCTCCGGTAGGGTGCCGGAACAGGGTCCTGATTGGTTTTTCGTGGCTACAGAGGCTTGCGGTGCTACCTCTTGAGCTTGCGTTGGTTTTTCCCTTGAAGAGGAAAGGGTGATGCAGCAAAGTAGCGTAAGTATTTCCCTCAGTTTTTGAGAACCAAGGTATCAATCCAGTAGGAGACTACACGCAAGTCGACTCGTACCTACACAAACAAATAAGAACCTTGCAACCAACGCGATAAAGGGGTTGTCAATCCCTTCATGGCCACTTGCAAAAGTGAGATCTGATAGAGATAATAAGATAAATATTTTTGGTATTTTTATGATATAGATTGAAAGTAAAGATTGCAAAGTAAAAATAGATTGGAAACTTATATGATGGAAAATAGACCCGGGGGCCATAGGTTTCACTAGTGGCTTCTCTCAAGATAGCATAAGTATTACGGTGGGTGAACAAATTACTGTCGAGCAATTGATAGAAAATTGCATAATTATGAGAATATCTAGGCATGATCATGTATATAGGCATCCCATCCGCGACAAGTAGACCAAAACAATTATGCATCTACTACTATTACTCCACACATCGGCCGCTATCCAGCATGCATCTAGAGTAT
The DNA here is from genome assembly GCF_002575655.3 of Aegilops tauschii subsp. strangulata. Classification (NCBI taxonomy): domain Eukaryota; kingdom Viridiplantae; phylum Streptophyta; class Magnoliopsida; order Poales; family Poaceae; genus Aegilops; species Aegilops tauschii. Next base: position 363,084,335 of record NC_053035.3, on the reverse strand, counting down.
TAAGTTCATAAGAACAGAGTAACGCATTAGGCAAGATGACATGATGTAGAGGGATAAACTCAAGCAATATGATATAAACCCCATCTTTTTATCCTCGATGGCAACAATACAATACGTGCCTTGCTGCCCCTGCTGTCACTGGGAAAGGACACCGCAAGAAAGAAGGTAGAGGAGGAGAAACATCATAAGATCCAACTATAATAGAAAAGCTCGCGGTACATCAAGATTGTGCCAAATGAAGAACACGAGAGAGAGAGAGATCAAACACATAGCTACTGGTACATACCCTCAGCCCCGAGGGTGAACTACTCCCTCCTCGTCATGGAGAGCGCCGGGATGATGAACATGGCCACCGGTGATGATTTCCCCCTCCGACAGGGTGCCGGAACAGGGTCCCGATTGGTTTTTGGTGGCTACAGAGGCTTGCGGCGGCAGAACTCCTGATCTAGGTTTCTTTTCGGGGGTTTATGTAGTTATAGGAATTTTTGGCGTCAGTTTCGCGTCAGGGGGCCCAAGAGGCGACGACAAGGACGGGGGGCGCCCCTAGGGGGCGCCCTCCACCCTTGTGGAGGCCTCGTGGCTCTTTGTGACGCCCGGATAGTCAAGCTACAGTAATTCCCTGCTAATGATGCCACGTCATCATGATTACTGTTGTTAAACTCGCGTTGGTTCGAATCTGGTCCAAATTCAAATTTAAATTAAAGTCAAAGATAAAAGATTTCAAACATAAATTCTAAAATTTTCCAACTCTGGCGAATAATCTCTGATTACTTGTCATGTGGGAACCAACCTCTTTTGGATTCCCAAGTGCCCCTGGAAATTTATTTAGTAGTCCAGCAGCATTTAAAATTGACCTTTCCAATTTCTAAAAATGGTTAGCCAACTCCTTTTGGCCTCAAATTTTTTGTGAATCCTAGAAATAAGTTGCTTGATTTATGTGACAAGTCTAATATCTAACAAACCACATTTAGTCTTACAAGTAAATAGAAAATATTAGCTTTAATTGAAAATAGAAATAAAACATAAAAAGAAACAAATAGAGAACCCTCCCTTGGGCCTCGACCAACTGGTCGGCCCAGTCGGCCACCCACCCGAGCCGGCCCAACTTCCCCCCTCCTCATCCTCCTGTTCACAGGAGGCTTGCTGGCTGCCCGAGCATCGTCCATGGCCGGGGATCGCCACGCGCCGACCATCCGAGCCTCCTCGGCGAGGATAAGGCCGTCCCCGACGCCTAGGGTTTCGCCCGTGTCCACTTCCCCTCGTAGTTCTCCCCCTCTCGTCCCAGATCCTCCTCTGCTATCTTACCCGAACGCCGTAGTCGCCACGGCGGCGCCGTAGCCATGGCCATTGTCATCCCCGCGCCTCGCTGACAAGCGCACAGGCTCCGCCAAGCTCCGCTACTCCCTCTTCAGCCCCGAGCTCGAGCTCTACGCCACCGCAGCCTCGGGATCGAACCTGTCTTCATCCACGGCCCCGGTGCTCCTCCAGCGAATGTCGCCGTTCTGCTGCTCCTAAGCTACCATTGGGCCCCCGTGTGGCTCCCCGGTGAGCTCCACCTTGTTTCCCCTCCGTCCCCCTCCCTCGATCTGCTGCTGGTGCACCTAGCTCCGCCATGGCCGAAGCTCATCGCCGCCGCTAGCTTCGTCGTCGCGCGGAATGCTGCTATCGCTCGCCCTCGAGCACAACCTCGTGTTCCTGGACTTCCTAGGAGTCCAACGCAGCCGCCCACGCGCCTCCTCGTGCCCCGTAGTCTCGCCCCCGGCCTTGCCCGATTTCGGTCGCCGCCCTCACCACTCTGCCGTCGCCGTTTGCAGCTCGCCTGGTGCCGCCCGAGCTTCCCCTACCCATGGCCGCCGTTGTCCAATGTCGTGCGCACCCCCGACTGTGGCCCTGTAAGCCCGGCCACACCTCCGCCAGCGGCTGCCTGGGGCGCCCTGCCTTGTTCGCCAGCCTGTCGCCGCCGCGCATGCCTGCTACTCGCCCCGCCGCCTAGCGCCGCCGTGTTTGGCCTGCTGCTGTAGCTCGCGCCTCGCCCCCACCTGCCTCTGCCGTCTGTCCCACCTCGCCCCTCCGTGCCACCGGCCCTCCCGCTCGATCGGCCGGCCGCGCCGTGGCCGCCGACGCGTGCATGGCCATGGCCATCCCGCTGCTACTGCGTGTGTGGCCTTGGGCCACTGCGCCATGGGCCAGCCACGTTTAGGCTAGGGGCTAATCCCCCTTTACACTAATAACCCCCGAGCTAACTAAAACTGTTAGATTAGTTTTTATTAAAATGTGGCACTAACTGGTGGACCCCCACTAATTATTAAAATTAATAAAACTCTGATAAAATTTGTCCCTAAGACACGTGGGCCCCACTGTCTAGTTTTGACTAGTCAACAGTCAACACTTTGACTGTTGACTGCTGAGTTAGCACCCCTCTGGCCCCACATGTAATAGACTCTGGCTAGAGTAGTACTAGGTGAAAAACTATTATGTTTTTATTTCGAATTTAAATAATTTCAGGTAATTGCTAAAACTTTAATAAATCATAGAAAATAATCCGTAACTCAGATGAAAAAGTTTTATACATGAAAGTTGCTCAGAAAGACGAGACGAATCTGCATACGCAAACCATCCGTCTACCACACGTCCCTAGCATAGCGAACCTTCAACCGTCCCCCTCCGGTTCGTCTGTCCGAAAATGCCAAACTTCGGGAAAACATTCCTGGATGTTTCCCCCCTTTGTCGATATCGTGTAGCATTGCGTTAGAACATCCCTAGCTCCGCGTGTCGTATTGTCATGCTTAGTATTGCACTTGTTTGCTCTGTATTTATTTTTTGTTCCCTCTCTTCTCTCCGGTAGACCCCGAGACCGCTGATGATGCCGCTGTGATCGACTACGTCAATGACGACCCTTCTTCCCTTTCAGCGGAGCTTCCAGGCAAGCCCCTCCTTGATCATCCTGATATCACCCATTCCATTCTCTCATGCTTGCATTTGATTTCGGTACTATTATTGTTTGCTCCTATTCTGATACATAGCCTACTTTTGTAACCTGCACATTGTTCCTTACCTGCTTATCCTAAACTGCTTAGTATAGGTTGGTTAGTGATCCATCAGTGGCCCCACCTTCTCCCTGTTGCCCCTGCTTCATCATGGATGACTCGATCAACGTGATCGACGACCAGAGCCCGACACCTCACGTCACATCACGCCCCTTTTGTTCCTCGACTCTCTAGAGCTACTATCGAGTGCCGAGGGTGATACCTTGTAATGCACTCCTGATGATAATTCTGTAGTGTAGCTATTCGGTCATGGTCATCGAGGGTGATTCCTCCTTGACCACTCCCGATACGACTCTGTCGTGCAACCCCTGAAGTGTGAACCTCGAGGGTTGTTCCTCTTACGTTCACCTTGATGATCACATCGAGTGGAATCCACCGAGGGTGATTCCTCAGGTTTTCCTCCTTGATGTCACTACAAAAAAATACACTTCTGTGATGATACGTGTTTGTCACAGTAGGTCACGTTTTCTGTCATGCAGGTACATCCATGACAAATTTATGACAGAATCAAGATAGTCATACCTGTGCTGTCGTAGAAGTGTTCCATGACATTACCAAAATTATCATCACGGAAGTGTCACTTCCATGACGATAAATCGCGCGTCACATAAGTGCTTTCGTCAAGGCTGACCGACACGTGGCATCCACCGTAACGGAATGCCGTTAAGCTATCGGGTCCGGTTTTGGATCCGATAACCCGTTAACATCCTGGACCAATGGGGATTTTCCACGTATAAAATCATCATTGGCTGTAGGAAACACGTGTCAGCTCCGTGTTGGCACAGGTGTCACTCATCCAATGGGTGAGATGCGCCTATGATATGTTAACACGTGGACCGGCCCAAAAGTGGCCCATAAAGTTTAAATGGGCCGGCCCAACTAAAGGCCCACAAGATTTTGCGGACCATAATGGGCCGACCCAGCTAAAGGCCCACAAGATTCTGCGGGCCATAATGGGCGGGCCCAGGTAAAGGCCCACAAGATTTTTGCGGGCCATAATGGGCCGGCCCAGGTGAAGGCCCACAAGATTTTTGTGGACCATAATGGGCCGGCCCAGCTAAAGGCCCACGAGATTTTGCCGACATTAATGGGCCGGCCCAGCTGTAGGCCCACAAGATGTTGAGGACCCTAGTAGGCCGGCCCATTAACTGGCTGCCATGTTTTGGGCCAAATGCCGGCCCATATTTGATCCAGTCCATTAATGGCCTGCCACGTTCCGGGCCTAATAATGGCCCATATGAGATCCGGCCCGTTAAAAGCCTACCACGTTCTGGGCCAAATTACGGCCCAGATCAGGTCTAGCCCTTTAAGAGGCTTTGGGCTAAATTATGGCCCATATCAGATTCGGCCGTCAACTGGACGCTATGCTTTTGGGCCCACTTGCTAAAGGCCCATTTAGTAATTCGACCTGATATTAGTTTCGGCCTGTTAAGGGCCCGTTTAACATTTCGGCCCTACATTAATTTTGGCCTGTTAAAAACCCGTCATATAGTTGGGCCTAACTACGGCCCGGTTTGCATCCGGCCTGCTCGCAGCCGATAATCTGATTGGGCCAAACAAGGACCGAGACAATTTTGCCCTGTTATAAGCCCATGATTTGATTGGCACATTCATTGGCCGGGGTCTATTTCGGCCTGCTGCCGGCCCGTGAGCTGTTCGGCACGTTTCAGGCCCAACCTACTTTTCAGCCTCCTAAAGGCCCATTGAGTTTTCTTGAGAAAATAGGGCCGGCGGTTTACTCGGCCTATTAAAGGCCGAATCTACTAGTGGTCCAGTTTACATTTAGGCCTGTTAACGGACCAAGATGACGGGGCCCATGATGCAGATCATACATGGTGATTTGCATGACGGCCCGATTATGTTCCGTAATTTTACGATTTGGCCGGTTTACTGCGAAGACAGGATATATATACAGTAAAATAACTGCAGCATCGTGAATAAGAAAAAAACCTAGACTATACAATAAAGAAATTATGGCATATTACATCCACTGGGCATCAAAGTTTGCCACTATGATAATAAAGCACAAGCAGACAGCAGATTACATACACTGGGCATCAAAGATTGCCACCAGTGCAACTAAACATGCCGACAAAATAATATACAAAACTGACAGCACTTCAATAGAGTTCAAGAAAGGTTAGCCCTGCTCGGGAGCTACAGCACAAGCAGCTGAGCAAGCTGGTGAGACTGCACTTGTTTGACAATTATATCCTCCTCACTCTGAAAGATAAACAAGCAAACAGATGACAGGTTTTGCACATATAAGTACCAGTGCTGACAATTCATAACATTTCTTACTGACGAATAAAGTGACACAGTTTAAAATAGCATTAACACAATATGGTATTGTTCATGTCAAGACATGGCAGGAAATGACATTGTGAAGGAGTTGGCAGCTTCACGACACCACTGGATTACAGATCAAGAACTCATAAATATCAATGGTTAGTGTGCTGTCAATTTATCCCATTTCAGATTGGCAAAATAAGATCACTTGCTCTGTATAGTTTAATTTACATGGTATGAAGAAGGAACTTGGTTGTACAACTGAAAACTTAAATTGAGAAGAACAAAATTTTGTTTATGAACTGGAGTACATAATAAACTTTAAACATGCAATTTGATGCAAACACAAAAAATAAACAGCTGTTGCAGTCATGCCTAACCAAATATACACAACAAAGTTTGAAGGCTTGAGAAGGAAAAACTTACATTATTGGTGAAGGCAGGCTCTATAAAGCCCTTGTCCATGCTGATGGGGGGGGGCAATTCAAGAAGTTTACCACAGAATCTTCTTCATAAGCATTGCATTATTCTACATTTTGTTAAGAGTAAATATAGATGTGACAATATAAGAAAAAATGGAGAATATTTAAGATAAGATGAAGAGTGATGCTACATAACCAAGTAGCTATAAATGTAAGTACAGCGGTAGAGGCAAAAGTACAGCCAAGAGCAATGCAGAGCTAAACTTCTTCAGTACGATCGGTGTTATCCAACCTTATGGTAAGAGTAAATATAGATCTTGTGTGTAGAAAATGGAGGGCAAAGGAAAATAAGCTGCAGAGTGATGGTACATGAACAACTACCTGTCAATATAAGTACACTGATAAAGGACATCAGATACTTACAAGAACAATGCAGAGCTAAAAAATTTCGTTGGCATTGGATATATTCTACACTAATGTAACCATTCATACAGATCAGATAATTTGGAGCGAACAATTGATAAGCAAGCTATCATGCATACTGCTGTCACATAGTGAACCAGGTATGTATGCAAGTACAGAGATACAGGACAACAGGTACTAACAAGAGCAAAGCAGCGGGCAACATATTTGCGATATCCTGTCGTTCTTTTCAAACCGGAATTCTTTTTCGAGCAGATTTCCTGCAAAAAGGATCCGTAAGGCACATGCGGAAAAGTAGAAGTTCAAATTGTCATGCGATATCATAGACAGTACCTCATCCTCGGAACGAGACCAGTGCATAACAAGGTTTTTCCATTCAATGTCTTCTAAATTTAGCACATGAGACTTCACCAGAAATTCGTTTATAGACTTGCCATCAAAGTGTGATTTCCTCAGGTAACACCAATACTGCTGCAATGCTTCCTTGAAAAGAGCAAGCAAGCTTTGCTCGTCATGACTATCCAGATTGACCCTCGCCTACTTACAACAATGTAATGTAAATCATTGATGTGTTCAATCAACAGAAAACAGGGAAATAATCACCATGAATAATAGCACTTACACGTAAGTGGGAAAGGAAGATGTGAAAATGGTGTTTGTCTTCACTATAATCTTCCAATGATGGGAACATATGCACGTAGTCCCTAACAACATTGAAAGCATTGTCTTTTAAACTGGGAATAACTGGAATGGGGTTCCAATCTGCATGAATTGGCCGTCTCTGCAGTTGGGAGGTCTTCGGCTGGTGGACTTGCTGTACTTTTTTGCTGGAGTGGGATTTTTCTGTGGAACAGCTGGTGCTATGACAACTGAAATCGGCATACCTTTTGCTAGAGTGCAGGTCCTGTGTGGTGGGGCTAGTGGTGTGGCCAGTGAAGTATGGGTACAGTCTGCTGGAGTCGGTCCTACGTTTTGTGTCACTGGTTGTACAGCCAATATAAGTGGGGTGCTGTCTGATTTCTCCGGCACAACCACGTTTTTCAAGGACCTTGCTGGTGCTCCTTCAGGTTCGGCAATCACCCTCTTCCTTTTTGATGTCTGGTGCACAAGAACAACATTTGAGTGGAAAAACATGGTATGATGACAGATGGAACATGTATTGATAATGGATGGGCATGGTATCTCGACATATATGATGAGTAAACTAAGCAGATGGCAGTGCAACAAAGTAGAAGAAATGCAAGACAACATATGCAAGATACGCGCAATCAATAAAACCTTGCCAAATTAGAGCAGGCACCTTGATGGGTGAACATGACAGGCCATCTGCCTTTGACTCCTCGAGTTTAGAATAGTCATTAGGATCATATTCTGAACAATAATCTACAGGTTGGGAGCATATGAGTTTCATTGCATCCAGAATTGCACTCAATGCCTTGGTGCCAATTTTGTAAGTCATTGCAGTGTTCCACAATATTCTTCTGATGCGCGGATTCTGATATTCACTGTAATTACATATAATATCTGAGAACCATGAAAAACATAAATAGTTGTGAGATTATCTTTGTAATGCAGAGGATATTCTAATATAGGGGCGCCCCTGTAAACACTTGTGTGCTATCACTGGATTCTGATGAGAGAGCTCATCTGTGTTGTAATATCGTGCGTGCATTTATATAATCTGGCACAAGTACACAAAAAAATAGGCTCCAGAAGTAAGGATAGTTGGCAGATGATAGGTTCAAAATATACTATATAGAGAGTTTATTGCCAAACCATGATAACAAGAGCACACAGCAACTAAGTAGATCATAGTGTACATAAAAGGGGTACACCATAACCACGATATATAAATCGGGAAAGTGGAACTGGCTTGAAAATATGGTGTTGTATTGCCGCTAGTAATTGAAAGCCTATCAATCAAGTACATGCCAGCTCTATCGGCTGTTGACTGCAGATGTCCCTGCTCCCCTTCCTCACAAGGAACATACTGTACGTACTAAATACAGAATAACAAAAGAGGAACATGTTAAAGAACAGAAGAGGAAGCATATTCTTGAGGTTCCGCTTAATTGCATACAATGTTAGTTGCCCACTCATGATGAATCACAGCGGCCAAAGAAATGCAATTCCATGCTGTCTCTCTATATGTGGCAATTTTGAACAAGAGTCATTAGAATCATATTCTGAACAAGAGTCAACAGGTGGGGAGCGTATGAGTTTCATTGCATCCAAAATGGCACTCAATGCCTTGGTGCCAATTTTGTAAGTCATTGCAGTGTTTAGCTTCAAGAGTGGACTGCTTCTAGTGCGACACAAAGCAGCTACACAGATCATAGTGTAGATATAACGGGAAAACCGTAAGCATCAGAGTAAAATCAGCAAAGTGGAACTTGCTGGAATATATGTGCTAGTATTGCCGGTACGGCTAGAAAGGCTTCGGATACCAGCTCTCTTCAACTGAAGGTGCGGTACTGTTAATATCAGTGTAACTCTCAAAGGCGACATAGCTCCCCGCATTTCCTTGCTATTCTTATAGGATTCAAGTGGGCAGGCCACTGCAAATCCTATTCCCATGTTTACAAAATCCTACGAATCAAAGAGGCCCGAAGAGTTCAAAGTGTCCATACCAACCGACCTATAGACCTCTACACTGCAAATATCCCTGCTGATCTTCACTACAAGGAACACACTGTACTACTATCATACTCCCTCCGTTCCAAAATATAAGTCTTGGTAGAGATTTCCACTATGGATCACATACAGATGTATCCAGATACATTTTAGAGTGTAGATTCACTCATTTTGCTCCATATGTAGTCCATGGTGGAATCTATACAAAGACTTGTATTTAGGAACGGAGAGAGCACTTATTAAAGAAGAACGGAAGAGGAACATGCTAAAGAAGAGCGAACAGATTTTGGATAATAAAGTGTTCGTTGCACAGTGCCCACACATGATGAACCAGAGCGCATTAAGAAAGCAACTCCCTTCTGTCTCTCTATATGTGGTGCACGTGCTTTTTCAAAAGTAAAGTAGGAACATTAGCTGACAAATTAAATGTTATATGTTTTAGTAATATCAGCATCATATCAGATTCATACTTGAGCAACAAGTTTGGAATTATGAGTGCCACGTTGTTTAGCTTGATGGATTTAGGAGCAGTGCTAAGCAGGTATGATGATGGTACTAAATATAAAGGCATGTCTGCATGCAAGTCACGTGACTTTTGTCATTTGGGTCAGTCGACCATTTCAGGCGGTTGGATGAAGATCCTACGTCTCCTAACCCTTCTTCTTCCTTGTCTCTGATTCTTCCCATACAGAACACCGCACGGGCCGCCGGCCGGACCACCGGGCCCCACCGCCTGTGTTCCTCCGCCACCCCCACCCCCCACCCCCGCCCCCACCCGCGTCGAGTTTTCTTCATTCGGCGAGGCCCCACCACCGCCCCCCAAACCAAAGTCCCCACTCGAGCCCTTTCGTTCGCATTGGCGAACTCCTGCGAGCTCTGAAAAATCGACTGACCCAATTTTGAATTTTAGTCTACTGTGATTTAACTAGTGTGGAATATAAAAGGGGAAACCATAAGCATTGGGAGTATAGTGTTGAGCGTGCCATGGCGGATCTGAAGGTGCAAACCGGACAAAGGAAACTTCGCAACCAATGTTTGCTCTCAACTAGCAGGTAAGTGATGGACAAGAAATCAGAGTAAAGCAGTGGCGATCTATTTTCTTGCTGCGATAAATAAGTTGAGTAGATACGAAAGAGTACCGCCTCTGGTGCGGCGTTGTGTATGCATCTGCTGAGAATTTGACGGTGTTGCGGTAGCGATGGCTGTCGGCGGCGTGGAAGCAAATCTAGGAGGGTAGACGGTGGCGGCGGGGCGCGGTGGATGAGACGGTCGTAGGAGCGGCGCCGGCAAGGTGGACGATGTTGGGGATGAAGCGAGAGGACGGGATGCAAGGATCCCGGTCCGAAGACGTGGATGAGAGAGGTCGATCTCTTGTAATGGATAGCAGCGTCGGGGTATCAGCTCCGGCATGGTGGAGGAGGACGGCGGTGGATGGGGTGGCAGACGGAGGAGGCTAGGGTGGAGAGGGTGTTTTGGCGCCCACGGAGTACGAATGGGGCAATGGAGGTGGAGAGGAAGGGGGGAACCATGTCTTCAGGGCGCGCTTGTCTCAAATGCGAGGAAATTTACAAACTTAGCCCCCGTTTCAAATTTCCTACATCACAGCAATATTAGTCGGTTGGGGATAGGATGGTAATCTCGCATACACCGAATATTTGCCGATGAGAGTTTGTTTTTGGCGCCCACCGTGTATGAATCGGGGAGGGAGTTGATTTCGGCCAAGGACACACTGTGTTTTGGCGCCCACCGTGTATGAATCTAGGTGAGAGGCGGTTATGTCACGTTTGAGTGAAATTACAAACCTACCCCTATCGAAACCTATAGAAATCGAGCAGATAGGCTTTGTGTGGAAGGGATAGGCAGTAGTAATTTCCATCTCGCGGATTTTGGTTTCGGGCGGTTACTGCGACTTTCCCCGCTTCGTTCAAATTTTGCAGAGTGCACATTTACCGTGCCAACTCAATTCGAATCCCGTTTGTATTCTATTTTTTGGGGCTGGATCCATTTTTGATTGGAATAAAATTCTATATACATCATTTTTTTATATATACTTTCAAAAGCACAACACCCTTACATAAATATGGTTTACAAATGGCATGATCTTAGATTCATAAGGTTGTATCCATCAATTTGTATTTTCAAATATTTGAAACCACTTTATGTTGAAATCCAATGTATGCATTCCTCGCTAACTGTCTCCAATTAATGTGTGTTTCATGCGGGTTTTTTTACTTCTCAAACATGTATAATGTGTTTCACACATGCAACATATAGTGTAATCCCGTTTAGACATTAATTGCTTATAAACCATGCATTGTTTCTAATTAAAGAATCTATGGATCACCAATATTGATAAACTATATAACATTACATGTGTCCCCAAATTCAAATGAATATGCATGTTTGATACACCAATTTGCGTTATGATATTATCGATGTCGTGATCTCCAGTTTAAATATTTGAATCCCATTTAATCCAGATATTCGTCTCATATAACTATCACTCATGCTTATATAGGACTATCTCTCTAGACCTATACGCGTTCATCGTCTCTCGGGTATCTCTCGTGCTACCTGTATGTCGACAATGATCTTTTATCTTCGTAACACACTGAAGGTACTCTCTCCCTCGACCTTCATCACTCTATCTCTCTCTAAGTATATCTCGCTCCCTGCTATGTGTCTCTAACTATGATTCTCCATGTGGAATCTCTTTCTCTCACACAAACACAAAACTTTGTCTTCCGGGGTCTAATTTCTCTCTACTATTCCCCTGTGTGCCACTCGCACACCCCTCATACAGAGATGTCTTTCGCTCCTTAGGTATGAGAACCTACGACTCTTCCTCTTAAATATCTCTTTCTCACACACAAACACAAACTCTATCTCCCAGGGTCTCAAATTTCTCCACTGTTCTCTTGTATGTCGCTCACACACACTCTCTCTCCCTAGAGATATCTTGCGTTCCCTCATATGTTTGTCTAGCTATCACTCTCGTTTTGAAATATCTTTCTCTCTCGCAGACACAAAACTCCGTCTCTCAGGATCTCATTTCTCTCTAATATTTGTTTGTATGTGAGTCACATGCACCCTTTCTTCATCTCTCTCACACCCACACCCATAACTCAGCCTTCTGATCCACTCGACTCCTATCTCTAATGCACACTAGCTAGCATCTTTATCTTTCTATTTATCTGTTTCTCCATCAACCTTCTTTCATTTATAGGTTGATCTCTTTTGCACAATCGTTGTGCCTCACTCCCTCTGCTCGCCATAGATGCATGCTCCAGCCCACGCCACTATCTCTTAAAGACAAAAACACATGCTCAATTGTCGGGCCTTCTTCCCTGCATTCTCGCATGCATGCATATTGTCATACCGATCCGCCTCTCCCATGTCGTTGATCTTAGCTTATGACTTATGCCTTCTTTCTTTTATCTCGATCATGCGCGCGCACACACACACATCCCACGTATACATGTATACCTCTCACACATGCACGTTGAAGGTCTCTATGTCTCCATACGTAGTTAATTACCCTCAACCCTAACGCCACATCGAATCGTTCTCTTCTTGTGTGCACATAACTTCCTCCTGGATGGGTAAAACACACACTCACACTTAACAATCTCCTTGTAGCTAACCCCCTCTCACTCTTCCCCTATATCCCCAAAACCAATAAGACCATCCCTTCGTTTAATTCCCGCCTACATGCACCATCGATATATAGTAGTATTCCTCAGTGTCTCTCGAACAAACACGTTATCTCAATGTCGACTACTCTCACGCGCACACACCTTCTCTTCCCTCTCTACGGGCATTTTCTCTCTCGCACCCCATCGTTGGTGGCCTCTGCCATACACATCACCTCTCTATGATGAAGCCATGCACACTTAAATTACATCCGCCACCGAGGACCCCGCGACACACACACACACACACACACACACACACACACACGCACGCACGCACGCACCCACCCACCCACCCACACACACAATAAGACTCCATCGCACACACACGCACACACACACACTAAGAGTCCATCTCTCTCTCTCACACGCACACACACACACACACACACACACACTGAGACTCCATCTCACACACACATGCTCTAGGTGGAGCATTTGTTCCTACCACCCTTCATCCACCCTTACCCATATGATAAACAATCACCTTATGTATAACATGGACAAATTCCACTTTACTTTAGTAGTTAGCAAACTTATCATTTGTACCCTTATAAAAAACCGAGTTGGCGATGATGGTGTGCCTGCCATCTTGTAATATAGACCGTCTGATCTATATCTGACGGATAGAAAGCAAACTATGATAATTTGACAAAAGATAGCCGCACCTCTCCCCACATCCTTATCTCCCACACCTCATTGCTGAGCAATTAAAAAAGAAAGTCTCCGGAACAATCTAGCATGGTGGCCGCTGCCGCCTGCCGGCGCTGTCCTTCCCCATGCCTCCGCCCATTCCGACCACCAGTCACCACCACGCTCCACTCCTCCTCACCTTATCTCTCATCTTTCATTTTTTCGATGACATTCTCGAGATACCGGTTTTCCGATAAAATTCTTGAAATATCATTAGTTTTTACACATGGGATTACTCCTGCATGGGTAAATCACAACATGTGTTTTGTAAAAAAAAGAAGCATATTGATGTTCCGTGCAATGCACGAGCATCTTGCTTGTAATTATATAACGCAAATCATGACCAGGAAGTGACATATTTTTTACACAACCACGTTAACATGGCCGCGTAAATCACTAGCTAAAGTAAATACCATTATACTTATTTCCCGATGCAAAAGGTTGAGTACATGTCCGAAGAGTAGAGTCGCACACACGCACTCTGTCTCTCAGAATCTCACACACACACACACACACCAGTTACGTGACGCCCACTTAAGCAGAAACGTATGTTACAATTTGTGCACCCGCGGGTACACGTGATGCTTCGCATTTATTTAAGCCGGACGACGAACCCAAACAGTAGCTGCATTCATTGCCCTCCCGCCGCCTCTTCTCTGGTCACCATCGCCCGGTAGCCATGGCCCGGCCAAAGGTAAGAACATACGCCATACTCCCGCCGGAGCGGCTCTTTAATCTGGAAATTTTAATGGTCATGCATGCATCTTTTTGTGCTAGCACTCCTATATAAGGGTTGACCGGTCGCTTCCCGCGAACGTGCGCGGGCAGTGGAAGAGGAAGGAGAAGGGGAGCGGGCTGTGGAGGAACGTTTTTACCACAATTTCTTAGGAAACTGAGTGCAATAATTGTTTAGTTTGGCAAACTACCAGTACTACACCTGAAACGGTTCAAAACCTATACTCCCTTGCCAGCACGCGCTTCCCGCGTGAAACGGTCAGCATCGCCCTGGAGCGTCAGTGCCGCATTAATGCCCGGCCAGAGCGGAGGCGACCTCTCACCGACGCCGGCTTTGAAGCGGCGCGACGGCCGAGAGAGCGCCGCTTCCCGGTGCACCGACTGCTCCGCGTCGAGGCTGGCCATAGGCCCTGTTTGGATCCATGGGTTAGAGTTAGTTTGAGCTAGTTGGGGCTCAAATAGCCCTAAGGTATCCAAGCATGGGGGTTTAAATTGGAGCAAGTTGCACCGAACCCACCAGAAAAATATCCCACCCAAGAGGTGCTAACTGGAGATAGTTCTCATTGGGACCACTGAAAAATCACTTCTCTCTCTCCATCAAGTGCATTTATTGTTAATCTAACCCTGTCACCCAAACATCTCTTTGGCTACAGTTAGTTCAGGGTTAGTCTTGAGTTAGTATAACCTCTAGCTAAGTTAGAGTATCCAAAGAGGAGCAGTATAGGACATGCAAGTTGCTCAAAGCATACAGTCAAATTCGTACGTGAAATGGTTTTTTCTTTTTGAAAACGGAACGTGAAAGGAATTTTTTTAGAATGCTCTTGGCATGTCGCTAACATGTGATGAGTTAACCGACCTCAATAGACGGCAAAAACGCCAGCCCGCCGCACTTTGAGATAGACGAGGAGGGAGAAGCGATACGGGCTGCTGGATTACTAGAGATAGGTGTCGCACGGAAGCCAAGAAATATGGTGATAGCGTGGGTTAGCCATGTACTAGTATGATGTAACTACACTGGGCTGCCGTGTTTCGTACTCTTCCAGTCCACTGTGGAGATGATTGGTTGATTTTATATCGCTGAATAATAGAAAATATTATGAGTGCAGATGCTCCACCCCAAGGTTCCTTGCTCCTTCTCGGTCATCGGGAATCTATGTTCTTCCACTCTTTTTTTTACGTGAGCTTTGTTCATCCTTTTGCAAACACGCGACACATCTAGCATCAAGGTGCATGTGTCATGCAAGGATCGTTCCATCTATATGAAGAACACGTGGGACTGGAACTACGAGACGGACATGTACCCATGAGTGGACGTGCGAACCTGTGTAATGTAGCGCAGTAAGTGAAGTAGAAAGGCACAAATAGTATGAACATGCGTGGCATATAGGCATTTGTCTCTTACTACCACTAAATGTTGTACGTGCAATGCCTGGTGATGTTATGGAGTACGTGACTAAGTACTCTACTACTACTATATTAATTGGAGGCACATATTAGGTTTTATATTTGTTTACGTGTATGCCCCGAGACCTTCCTACTAGACGTGTCTTTCTCTCCGGGTCGCACTTTGTGTCGTTCATACCACTAGTCCAGTAGTACTACTACGTGAGGTCTCCGACCCAGAAGTGGAGACGCTCTACCACGTTGTTCATGTCCCACTCCTTTCGCTGACGTGTGCGACATCCAGCACATGCCGTGTGTTTGGCACTCCTTCGTCGTAAGAGTTGAAACGCTAGCATTCATTAGAAATAAAAAATAAATATAAATCACCAGTGATACTATACCATGCGGTTTCCTTGCTCCTCGATATCGGAAAGAATACTTCCGCTAGCCGACATGTGGGACGTTGACCATCCTGGTCCACTTGCCATGCCCGCAGAACTCCAAGGGAGAGTCACCTCGGTCGTTGCGCCGCAGTAATTACTAATGAGCCGTCAAATCATAGGCCCAACCTTACCCACTGTGAAGTTGCTCGGATGAAGGAACCATCATGACTTCGTTGAATTCCGCTTCTTGAAGAAAACTACTGTACCAGCAGTACTGCTAGCTACAATAGTTACTCCAGCAGAGGCCTCCTTTAGTTCATAGGAATTTTATAGGAATATGAAAATCATATGAAGTGAGATGACATGCATCTCAATTCCTATAGAGAAAGAGATGCCATTTGATGCATAGGATAGGAATTTTTCCATTTAGTCTAGGCTAATGTACTGGTAATTTGCTCTAAAAACTACAGTCGTAACTAGTAGTACTGTTACATGCTCGTAATTAATTAAACGAAAGTACGGGTGACACAGACACACACAGTGACTACTAGTACTACTACTTCTCACATGCTGGCCAGACGCCGTCGTTCTCCTTCCCGGCTTTGTCGGCGACACCCCATCGTGCTTGGATCTCTGCCGACCTCTACGCAGCAACGCATGCGTCCTCTTCTTTCTTGCGGCGGCGGGCCTCTCTTTTCTTGAGTGCTTTCTGACTTTTCCGCTCCCTTTGTGCGGCTTTGGCCACCTCTTGCTCTACCGCCCATTCGGCCTTGGCAGCTTCAAATTCCGCCCACATAGGTGTGAGGTCGCGAGCAGCGATGAACTTGGCACGGCGGGATGCCACCGCTTGCCTACCATTCTGTGTGCGGTCGTGGGCGGCGAGGAAATCGGCGCGGCGGGATGCCATCGCTTCCTTACCGGTTAGTGTGGGACGCGGTGGCATGAACGACGCTTGGTGACAGCTCTGGGGTGGAGTGGCCGGACAACTGTAAAGTGCATTGGTTTGTCAAGAGCTCAAGGACAGAAGACGAAGGAAATTTGGATTCCCCTTCAATCCTGGTCATTTATTACCAAGTAAAATGCATTGGTGGTCATTGAACTTGTCTTGATAGCTCACTTTGATCATTGTATACGAGATATGGTGATTATACGGTCACTGGCTTAGCGTATAGCTCCGTATTTGTCTGGTTGACCAGTCAAACAGTCCGCATGTGCCTCATCAGCTCGTGTTCTTTATCTATCTATCTATGCGGGCCTACCTATCAGTGGAGAAAGAAATAAAAACCAAAATTATGCGTATCTGACATTACTGTTTAGACGTTTGCCGGAGGCCTCCGCGAACACCGAGCATGTATTCACCTGGCTCAACACCAACGGTCATACTCGTGACTCGGCGCCTTGCTCATGTATATCGTCCATCACAACGACAATCTTTAAAACAGCCTAGCTAGAGAGGGTACTATGGTGTGGAGTATGTACTATCGTGAGCAACCGATCATAACGCCACTGCACACGAGTGTGTGTCTGATCGATTCGTCCATTATTCGTAAGTTATGTATGGTTGTGTGGTGTCTAATGGTGGTCGTCGAATGCTAGCTGGCGACAAGAGCGGTTGATGGACGCCTGGTTGTCAATACGTGCCGCATACGCTTCAAAGGCTCGTCATCCATGAGTTCACATTTTACCACCACGCCAGCGTCTGACCGCCCTGGCCTACCGAAACCCCTTCCATCGCTAGCGCGCGCTTCCCGCCTGAAACGGTCACCGTCTCTCCAGAACATCAATGCCGCATTCACTGGCCTTAACTGCAGGTGCAGTTGGTGTGTCACTGACATGCGGGCCTGATGCCCGTTGGGCCCACATGTTAGTGAGACAACGCACCTGCGGTTAAGTCACTGAAGCAGCGTCCGCATTCACGCCCGACGCGACCTCTCACTGGCGCCGGCATTGCAGCAGCGGGACGGCCGAGAGAGCGCCACCCGCGCGACATCCCGGTGCAAGCGACCGCTCCGCGTTAATGACACCACGGCTGCCGACGAACCTACTCCGGTGCCAGCCGTCCATCCGCCTGCCGCGGCTCATTGCCATTCGCCCGCTATATTAACTTGAGCCGCAGCTCCCAGCCATAGCCAAAGACCCACACTCATTCTCCTCCGGTCCCTTCCTTCTGTTGGCACCACTCCAACCATGGCCTCCGGGCACTCCAAAGCTCTCTTGGACGTACTGTCGCAGGAGAAGACGAAGGACATCGGTGGCTCCGCTCCGGGCGCTCTCCAAAGCTCTCTTGGACGTACTCTCGCAGGAGCTGACGAAGGAGATCGCTGGCTCCCCCCCGGCCGCCCTCCGTCACCACGACCACGAAGCCGGCGCGCGTGCGCGGGTGCAATCGGCAGCGAGGAAGAGTAGTACACGGTAGGTCGCCACCGCTCTGGTCCCAGGAAGGCCACCGCTCCTCCACTCAGTCGATGCCAAGCTTGGTGGGATAAAAATCGGTGGCCGATTAGCCGCTTGACGGCGACGTGGAGGCGGAAATCTTCATAACCTTGTGCTCCGGAAGAGGAGGTTATCGAGGCGGATAAGGAGGAGGCAAAGGCAATGGCCGGCTTTCTTGGGTTCATGGCCGGACATGCTGGTCGGGGCCCGGCGATCGTTTAGATTAGGTTTACAGTAGGTTTTAGTACGGTTTGTGCGAAATATGTAATGAATTTCATCTAGTTTATAGGAAAAGTTCTCGAAATGTAATGAATTTCATCCGGTCAATTTGAATTTGCTTTGTTTGCACGAATTTCCTCCGGTTAGTTCATATAGTTGTCGAAAGGTATGCGGGTAGCATTGGATGGCATCCATCAGTGTCCTCGGACAGATGCCGGTGTAAATTTGAGGGCCAGCACTGGAGATGCCCTAACTATCATGCTATAATCGCTAACAGTGCTCCATTATTTCGCAGGGAATAGTTATCCCTCGATCAAAATCAGATCTGCCGTGTTTCGCACTCCTCCCACGTAAGAGTGTAGACTCTTGCTTACATAAAAATGGAGCAAGTGGACGGCATTGTAGCACGTCATATCACTCAAACTAGCCCGCCTAACGCGCGGGAAAGCACCGCCCTCGTCATTTTGTTCTGGATTTCTATCAATCGATCGCACAAAAATGTTACGCTTTGCAAGTTCAAAAGGAAAAGACGGCACACTTACAACTCGTACGCGTCGCGTTCACGTCGCACCCCCGACAGTCCGGCTCGCATGCCGCTCACCAGAGGGGACACGCGTTGTCTCGCATTTTCACTGACATGTGGGACTGCAATTGAATGAACCATCGATAGCCGAAATCTAATCGCTCGGTGGGCGTCGGCTGAGAGGAGAGAGACGGGGGAGGGAGAAGAGATCGCCCGCCCACCGTGCACGGACTCCAAGAAATATGTGGTGATAATGTGAGGTGGGCCATGCGGGAGTCCGCACCGCTTCCACGCCCGCTTCTTACCGCCCTGGCCCACCAGAACCCCTCCCCCACCCCACCACCTCCCCGCGCATGCTCCCCCCTCAGAGGTGAGGTGCCCGCATTAATAGCAAGTAGTACAAGTAAAATTATGGGCTATAAAGGGCATGTACAATGGTTGATAAGATAGTCTTATCATAAGTCTTGCATGTAATTTAGAGATGACAGAAAAACATGTGTATAATGGATCATCTCTTAGCCTTATCTTCAATAACTAGTTATTCCTAAAACATGGTGAAACATATTGTGCTAAGAGATCATCTCTTGTCTTCTCGACAAGCCCGGTTATGTGGAGGAGAGAGAGGCATTGACAAAGTCAAGGAGTGGGATTTGCAGGAGCCCGTCTCTACACGTGCTCCTAGGTATAAAAAAACTAATTCTAAAAAAAGAGGCATAAAAAACAATTGTGTCTAAAAAAAGAAGGTTAAAAAACATTTGAGAGGAAATAGATAGAGAGAGAGTGAGAAAAAGTTGTAACCTTATAGTCAACACTATGGTAGTATTACATGAGGAAGGAGGGAGTGGTGCACATGCCAAGTTCACCGGGCTGCCGTGTTTCACACTCCTCCGTCGTAACAGTCGAGACAATAGGTTTCATCAAAAATAAACAATGAATACTCATTGCTCGTCCACTATATCGGAGAGAATACTTTCATTCGCCGACATGTGGGACGTCGACCATCCTGGTCCACCTGCCATGCACAAAATTATCCTGGTCCACCTGCCATGCACAAAGTTAGTCGGACGAAGGAACCATCATGACTTCGTTGAATTCTGCACTGCTATGACACGCGAAGACTGGACGGCACTGTACCACGTCATATCACTAAAACCCACTAGGCCAAACTAGCCCGCCTAGGATTTGTACTCCCTCCGTTTCAAAGTTAGTAGAACAAAGTTGACTCATCTATTTTGGAACGGAGGGACGTCTCTGTACTGCTATGATTTTGTGTTGTACGTCTCTGTACTTTTGCTACGATTTTCCTACCTTATGAACCAAATGAGGCATGAATGTATCCGTGTCGACTATTGTCTGATCGATCGCTAAGCCTACAATTTTAGGAGCTTGGGCTATTGGATCATCGACGACGGATCAGTATAAGCGTACCACGAGCTCATCAGCCCCAACATTTCTCTTCGGTGAGTGTTTTGCAAGTACTATAGCTCGCATAGTAGCTAGCCTACTAACACCAAGAATCATCAAATAAGCCCTGCTGATATGATAAATAGTTCAAACTTACATCTAAGCATGCCATAGATTACATCAAAAGCTGGTGAGGATACATCTGCTTCCATAACTCGGAGAGGGTTCGCATGATTCACTATCAAACAAAAGTAGCAAGTACCGCCCACACAAGATAGTGCACTAGCCCTAAGATGGTTTCAAAACACGCATCGTTCTGGTAATTAAACACAGGGCAATGCAAACTACCCTGAAGGATTAGCGCAACCAACTATTTCTTGTCATCGATCTCTCGGGCAATGACCACAGCATGGACAGCGGCATGGGAATCGATCTCTGGGGCGATGTCCACAGGACTAACCGCGACATCAGAATCAATCTGTGGGGCGATGTCCACAGGATGGACGGCGGCATCGGAATCGATCTTCGGGGCGATGCCAACAGGACGGACCGCGATATCAAAAACGATCTCTGGGGCGTTGTCCACAGGACGGGCCGCGACATCGGAATCATCAAGGACGTCCACCGGCACCTGCACAACCCTAACATATTAGCAAGCACATTGCAAATAATCAAAAACCACAACTTTCGGTAATAAGCCATTATTTTTTACCTTGTGCAGCTCACCGGGGGATCCCATCCCTCCGGGGGCCATCTCCTCGTCCTCGATGGGGGCCATCACCTTGCCAGGGGAATACTGCTTCTCAGCGGCGACTATCTCCTCATACTCGGCCTTGAGCCTCGCATAGGTGGCCATCAAAGTTTCTGGGGTAGGCACGGTGGGGCCCTTGCTGTTCTTCCAACTTTCTTTGAGGAGTTCGTCTGCCAACGTCGTCAACTCTTTCGCCAGTGCTTGTTTATTGGAGTTCTTCCTCTCCACGGGTTGGCCCACCAACATGGTCAACTCGTTGGTCGGTGCTCGCTTTCTGGAGATCGCTGTCTCCAGTGGGTTGTCCGCCGACAACTCTTTGCCTAGTGCTCCAGCATCCATCAATGAACTGACAAACAAAAAGGCAATCGAAAGGAAACCACAATTGCAATGAAAACGGGAAAAGAATAGGCTATGAGAATCGGTCGGTGCTTCACAAAAAGAAGATTCTTGGAATGAAAATATAGCAGCATCACTGATTCGCCCACCTTTCCTTCATCGGTACAGAAGAAAAATGGCAGAAGTGAGTAGCCTGGAGTGATGTTTTCTTCAAGAAAGGGGAGAAAGGGCTTCAACGAGCGTTCCAGTGAAATGATGGTTGCTTCGTCCAGTCCAACTTCGAGCCACTTTACCACTGCTGGTAAAGGTGTGGGTTTTGTGATATGACGGGTCATGACGGCCACACCGGGGTGACCGGTGAGTTTCGACTGTAGCACCTCGTTGTGATTTGGTGGATGGAACGCGGGCCCGGATGCTTTGATGTCCCGCATGTAGATAGAGCGGCTAGTCATATACAGTAGGAGTGGTCAATATTGTGCACCGTGACCAAGGCGGAGAGGAAAACGAGAGAACTACGTAATTAATGCATGGGTTTAATTAGGGTAGTTTTGTAAAGTACGAGATACATTCCTCCAATCGCAAAATGCCTTGGTTAATGAGATTTGAGCCCTATAAACCGGAAGTGAGATTTGAGATTTGAGATATTGCACGCGGTGTAGTCTAGTCACTTGTTGGGATCTCTAGAAAGACTTATACCGCATGATTCTTTGCTTCTTCTTACTACTACGTTGTAACGCCCCGGATCCGATGCGCTAGGTGCCATCCAGTTATTCGTCGTTGTTGGCTTGTCATTTGCTTGCGCGTTGCATTTTTGCCATGTCATCATCTGCATTGCATCATCATGTTTTTCGAAACTTCCATCCGGTCCTTTGCCCCATTGTCCGTTTCGCGTTCCGACACTCCCTCACGCGCCCGTTGCACCTCTCAGACCTCGTGTCGTGAGTGGCATAAAAATGTTCTCGTAATTGGATAAGACTTGGCGTGCGGTGTTGTTATGGTGTAGACAGAGCACCTGTAAAGTTTCGTCGCATTCGGAGCCCGTTTGACTGCCCAACCGTCATCCGTAGCGGCACCGTTGCCGGTTTATTCGTCGGACGTTTTCGGTCTCGAGAAACCCGTGCCGGGCTGCCCTCTCTTCTCTTCCCACAGCCCAAACCATTCTACTAAGCCCACCTAGGCCCAGCCTACCCCTCCTCGCGTCCGGAACCGCCCGATCGCGATCGGAGGGTCCGAAGACCCCCCCAGACAAAACCCTAGCTAAAGATTGCTATATATAGACCCCTTCATGCCATTTTTAGCCTCCACCTACCTCCCCCCTTGGGATCCACGCCACCAACCTCCCCTCCTCAATTTCCGCGCCGGCACTCTCCTCCTCCACCACTTGGCGCTGCGCCCGCCGCCAAACACCACCCAGCGCCGCCGCGTCATCAGCCCAGCCGCCGCCCGCAACCAACGGGAGCGCGCCACGTCGCCCCAACCAGCTCCCACCGCCGTGTCCCGCGAAGCCCACGGGGAGCCCGCCCTGGGCCGCGACCGGGCCCGACCCCGTGCGCCCCTGGCTCCCTCGCCCAGGCGCCTCCCAGAGCGAGGTCGAGTCGTTCGCTCCGCCCTGTCGCCGGCGCGCCGCCGTGGTGACCTCGCCTCGCCGTCGTCCTCCGCCCCCGCGGCTCCTCCCCTCCGCCGCCTCCCGCAGCATCCTCGCACGCCCAAGCCCCGGTGCCCCGCCGCCTCGCCGGACTCCACCACCGCACCATGCTGGCGCCACCCCGCCGCCTCACTCCGGCGCCGCCGCACCCCGCGCCTCGCCGCCTCACCCCCCGTTCTGGCGCCGCCCGGGGCCTCCTCGCGCCAGATCCAGTCGGCCCCGCACCGAACGCCTCCCCGGCGTCTTCCCCGTCTACTCCGGCGAACCCCGGCCATCCTCGAAATCCATGCAAGATCTTGATCCCGCAGGTTGACCTCGTTTTTCTTCTAAGTCCCGAAATATTTTACATTCTGGTGCCCACTTTTACATGCCATAACTTATTGCATACTGCTCTGTTTTGTGCGTGTAATATATCAGTTTTTCTGCCAAGTCTGAATCTGTTTATGTAACTTGCTATGTTTACATGGGTGCCATCATATCTTCTATGCCTTTTTGGCTCGTGATCAGTAAGAGACTTTTGTTCTATGCGATTAGTAGATTCATGCCATGCCTTTCGTTGCCATGATAAGTTCCTGTAGCATGTTGTTTGATAGCTCTAAACTTTGCAACCTGATGTTATTTCTGCCATGTCCAGTGATTTTCTGCTAAGTCTGGGAAACTGTTATTATTTGCAATCTTGCCATGTCCTTTTGAGCATGTTGTAGTGGTTTATGGAGATAGCTCAGTGTTGATGTTTTGTCATGCTGTACCTGTACATCATGACGATGCCTTTTGTTACCATGTTGGGGTGCTGTACCATATGTTCATGATGCTTGCAAGATGCCTAGTTGCTGTTTTGGATAGTTTGTGGCTATATCTTGTTTGGAGTGTATGTGTTGCACCGTTGCTCCGTTTCGAGTGTGCTCTATATGAAACTTGCTTAGTTTTGCATGTAGTTTCATGTTACCTTGTTGCATCCTTGTTTTTGAAGGTGTTTGCTTGATGTTTGTATGCATTTTGCACCAATGTCATGTTTAACTTGTTTTGCTCATAACTTCTAGGCCGTAGCTCCGAATCTAATGAACTTCATATGTAACTTGACTAGAATTTCGTGTAGATCATCTTCGTGCATTTTAACTTGATGTTTATCAACTTGAACATAAGTTTTATTCAGATCTGGACCAATTTCGAAATTTGCATATGAGGACTTACCGGAATTGTTATATGTTAGTTCCGGCCTCATTTAAACTTGCTTTGAGGTGTTGTTCTTGTATGCATCATCTCTTGTCATGAGTAGCTTCATGTAGCCTTGTCATGCATCATACTTGGTTGAGCATCATGCCTTGTTCATGTGTGGTGTGTTTACCATGTTGTGTGCTTCTTCTCGATAGTTCTCGTGTCGTTGCGATCGTGAGGATTCGTTCGTCTTCATGGCTTCATCTTCTTCATGGACTCGTTCTTCTTTCTAGCGGAATTTCAGGAAAGATGACCGTCACCTTGGATCTCATTACTATCATTGCCATGCTAGTTGCTTCGTTCTATCGCTATGCCGCGCTACCTACCACTTGCTCTTCAAGCCCCCCAAATTGCCATGAACCTCTAACCTTTGTCACCCTTCCTAGCAAACCATTGTTTGGCTATGTTACCGCTTTTGCTCAGCCCCTCTTATAGCGTTGCTAGTTGCAGGTGAAGATGAAGGTTGTTCCATGTTGGAACATGGATATCATGAACTTTGTTGGGATATCACAATATCTCTTATTTAATTAATGCATCTATATACTTGGTAAAGGGTGGAAGGCTCGGCCTTATGCCTGGTGTTTTGTTCCACTCTTGCCGCCCTAGTTTCCGTCATACCGGTGTTATGTTCCTTGATTTTGCGTCTCTTACGCGGTTGGGTGATTTATGGGACCCCCTTGACAGTTCGCTTTAAATAAAACTCTTCCAGCAAGGCCCAACCTTGGTTTTACATTTGCCTCACCTAGCCTTTTTCCCTTGGGAGTCGCGCATCCCGAGGGTCATCTTTATTTTAACCCCCCGGGCCAGTGCTTGTCTAAGTGTTGGTCCAAACTAGAGCACCGTGCGGGACCATCCCTTGGCAACTTGGGTTACGTCGGTACCTGTACGCTTCGCTTACCGGTGTGTCCTGAGAACGAGATACGTGCGACTCCTATCGGGATTGTCGACACATCGGGCGGCTTTGCTGGTTTTGTTTTACCATTGTCGAAATGTCTTGTAAACCGGGATTCCGAGACTGATCGGGTCTTCTCGGGAGAAGGAATGTCCTTCGTTGACCGTGAGAGCTTATAATGGGCTAAGTTGGGACACCCCTGCAGGGTATTATCTTTTGAAAGCCGTGCACGCGGTTATGTGGCAGATGGGAATTTGTTAATATCCGGTTGTAGAGAACTTGACACTTGACTTAAATAAAACGCATCAACCGCGTGTGTAGCCGTGATGGTCTCTTCTCGGCGTTATCCGGGAAGTGAACACGGTTTTTGGGTTATGTTTGACGTAAGTAGGAGTTCAGGATCACTTCTTGATCATTACTAGTTGACGACCGTTCCGTTGCTTCTCTTCTTGCTCTTATTTGCGTAAGTTAGCCACCATACTTGCTTAGTCGCTGTTGCAACCTCACCACTTATCCTTTCCATACCCATTAAGCTTTGCTAGTCTTGATACCCATGGTAATGGGATTGCTGAGTCCTCGTGGCTCACAGATTAATACAACACCAGTTGCAGGTACCGGTTTATTTGTGATGATCACGACGCGAGAGCGATGTGGCTTGTTTTGGACTTCTTCTTCTGCTTCTTCTTCGATCAGGGGATAGGTTCCAGGTCGGCAGCCTGGGCTAGCAGGGTGGATGTCGTTTGAGCTTCTGTTTGTGTTTCATCCGTAGCTGGATGATGATCTTATGTATGATGTATTGATGTATTCTTGCGGCATTTGTATGCCTTGTATGTATCCCCATCTATTATGTAATGTTGATGTAATGATATCCACCTTGAAAAAGCGTTTCAATATGCGGGTCTATCCTTGGTGGGACCTTCGAGTTCCTCGCGGATAGGGTCGCATATTGGGCGTGACAAGTTGGTATCAGAGCCTCGACCGACCCTAGGAGCCCCCCTTGATTGATCATGTAGTTTGGCCGTTGTCGAGTCTAGAAGAAAACTATTTCGGAGTCTAGTTATATCGGAGAGTAGGATTTCTTTTTACTCCTCAGCCCCTTCGTCGCTCTGGTGAGAAATCTTGACGTAGGTGTTTTGAATTACTCCTCTTCCCTTTCAAACTTTTCTTAGGATCACGCGGTTAGTTTTTCAATCGTGGGTTCTCAGCTCTTTTCATCCGGTGCATTTTCTCGTCAAGTCGATTCGACCTCTTTGTTTTTGCAAGTTCAATCCTCAGTTCTCTCTCAACTAAGTTGTTTCTCTGTCCTCAGTTGTTTTCTTTTTCCCACCCGCCCACCCCTTTTCTTCTCGGAGCCGGAGTCCGAAATCGAGTATCCATCCTACTCGTGCGAAGCTTTTGTTTTTTCTCCTCAATCATTTCAACCGGCGCTTCTCTATTCAATTATTCGTCGTTCCAGTTGCCTATGTTTTTCCCGCCCTCCCACCCTTTTTATTCCCGGAGTCTGAGTCTCTTTCGAGCATCAATTTCATTCGTGTGGAGTATCTTCAGTCTTTCCTCAGTTGTCTCAACCGGTGAAGTCTCGCCTAGTTAATCTTTGTTCGTCTCATTTTCTTTTTTGGTGGATCCAATTCAAGTTTTTCGTTGTCGATCGTATTCTTTCCCTCAGCTCAAATATTTCCCTTTGCTCGTTTGCTTTTCGCCATTTTATCATTCCGGAGTAATGAAGACATCTCAGAAGATTCGTATTTGCATCCAATTAATTCGAGGTTGTCACCTTATTCAATCCTTCAATTGTTCCGGTGTATCATCTATCTCTCCTTCAATCCTTTTTCAATGGTGTTTTCTTTTAGTGGGCGCATAACCCACAGGTCTTCCCCAGGATCTTACCTGACTCTTCTAATTTTCCTGGAGTTATTCTTAAATTCTTTTCAAAGTTGACGTAAGAATGAATTTTATCAGTCAGATGCCTTTCCAAGATCGATTTGAAATTATTTTCATTGTTGACTCTACCTCTTCGCTTTTCATTCTCCCAGAGTATCTCAACAAATCTGGTGTCCTTTCTCGTCGTCATTCTCAACATTTGAAGACCGAAGAAGAATTTCTCTTAAATCTTGTCCGCTCTCCCGGAAATTCGCGGTGCTAGCTCGATGGTTATCCTATCAAATTGTTACAAGTCGTGCAATTATTTTCACCCATCCGGAGTATTTCAGGAGTTTTTTTCCGTCTCAATTATCCAGAGGCCTCCATTTCAGAATATTTCTTCGTTCTAAGTTTTTCAAATCCGTTCTCCGATTATTCTATATTCATGCCTTTTCGTTCGTCTCCATATTCTTCCGGTGCTTTGCTCTTTAATCAGTTTGCGATCTCTTCGTTCTCTTGTCTCTAGATTCCCTCAAGTATATTGGTGCTTTTCCTATTTTTCCCGGTGAGTCATTCTCCTTCGTCATTCAATTTTGATCATGACGCGAGAGCGATGTGGCTTGTTTTGGACTTCTTCTTCTGCTTCTTCTTCGATCAGGGGATAGGTTCCAGGTCGGCAGCCTGGGCTAGCAGGGTGGATGTCGTTTGAGCTTCTGTTTGTGTTTCATCCATAGTCGGATGATGATCTTATGTATGATGTATTGATGTATTCTTGCGGCATTTGTATGCCTTGTATGTATCCCCATCTATTATGTAATGTTGATGTAATGATATCCAACTTGAAAAAGCGTTTCAATATGCGGGTCTATCATTGGTGGGACCTTCGAGTTCCTCGCGGATAGGGTCGCATATTGGGCGTGACATACGTACTACTTCGCCGACATGTGGGATAGCCAGCAGCATCCGGGTTGATGTAATACGTGTCATGCACCAGATTAGAGTGCGGAACGGAAGGGGGGCATCACATTGGTCGTACCGCCTGGCCCTGTTTGGATACTCTAACTCAGTTAAAGGTTAGAGTTAGATTCTAATCCTGAACTAACCCTGAAGTAACTCTAGCGAAAGAGGTGTTTGGATGACAGGGTTAGATGGAGAGCGGATACGGCGAGGTGCCTTCATGGGCGGTGCGAGAGGGAGGGAGGGAGAGGACGAGAAGCTTCGTGGAAGTGGGGAGGGATCTGCTGCGGGGAGAGCGAGAGAAAAATGTGTTTTTTAGTGTCCCGAGAAGAACTAACCCAAATAAGCACCTCTTGGGTGGGTTAGATTTTTTTTGTGTTAGTTGAGTTCAAACTAACCCAAACTAACTCTAACACATGGGTCCAAACAGTAACCCAAACTAACCCTCCTGTTTGGATATTTTTGGGTTAGTTGAGTTCAAACTAACCCAAACTAACTCTAACACATGGATCCAAACAGTAATGCGCCGTCAAATCACACAGCCCGACCTTTCCAACAGTAAGTAAGTTGAATCCGCTACTCCCTCACCCTCCTCGCCTCTCTGTCAAACCGCCTACGCAAAAACTGCCGCCCGTACTGCCCGGGAAAAGCCCCACCCTCAACTTTTAACTACGCGGAAATAGTTTGAGCTTGTTCGTTATATATAAATACTAGTACTGTATGTTTATTCACCCGTGGGGTTGTTCAATGAATGGAGGGCCGGGGAGCACAAGTGAACAATACTACTACTAGTAGTAGTAAGTAGGAGTCGTACAGGTACTCACCTTAAATAGAGAGTTTCTTTTCTTTAATGCCACGTACACAAATTGAAACGCTTGTTGTGGAGAGAAAAAGATAATCACTCCACTATATATGTATGCAGGGGCCTGAGCGCTTGCTTTGCTAGGGTTGCTCTCTTCATTCTCTCATCCTCTCTAGATATAAACAAGACAGCGGTAGCGACATTTTCTCTCTGCTCACCGCTGGTCACAGATCCGGCCGGATCCCTTCGGCTGGTGTGTGTAGAGGACTAGGTGCATCATTCACGCGGTCATCGCCGGCGAGGGAGGAAACCCACAGCTGCAGGAGGGGCCCGATCCTCTGCCTGTGCCGTTCTCTCCGAGACAGCGGCGGCTCGGGAGGTCCTCCGACCCTTCTTCCTCCCTGCCTATTGTCCGCAGATCCGACCTGCCGCCGCTGACATCCCAACGACCCTCAGGTATAAGTTCTTCAAAAGCGGCCTTGCTCTACTGCCCCAGCTCCCCATGTGTCTGCATGTGCATCTTTTTCTACTCCCATCAGCTGTTCCAAAGCCACCTAAATTTTTAGTATTATTAGATGTAAAGCTAATTCATGCATTCGAATCTAGGGCTTTGTTCAAACAACGAAGAAAGGGGGAAGTTGTAGCATGAATCTAGGACTTGATTCAAGGAGGAAATAATATGGTGAAAGTAGTAGAGACGGGATACCCAACCAGTCTCTTGGTTGAAAAGGGAAATAATGGGAAAACGCAGTACAAACTGGATAAGGAACATATCTATTATTGGTTGAAAAAAGCATGGAAAGTGGCGGCTGGTGGACAAGTCAACAAAGTATGTCCAGGATTAGATTTGTTGCCCTCACATAGTAAAAGGTCTCCAGGATTAGAATTGCTTCCCTCACATAGTAAAAGGTCTCAGGATTAGATTTGCTGCCCTCACATAGTAAAAGGTCTCCAGGATTAGATTTGTTGCCCTCAGATAGTAAAAGGTCTCCTGGATTAGATTTGCTGCCCTCACATAGTACAAGGTCTCCAGGATTAGGTTTGCTGCCCTCACATAGTAAAAGGTCTCCAGGATTAGATTTGCTGCCCTCACATAGCATGAACAAACTCGACATCACCACTTTATGCCTCCTTGTAGGTACATTGTGCTGATGCGTTCACTATCACATGTCCTTATACCAACCTTTTGCTGTTGTTAATGTAAGGGCGCATGTAAAACGAAGCGATCACACTGTTACCTTAGGGACATGTCTAACCATTGTATTGTTAATCTAATGCCTCCAGTGATAAGATGCAATTAAACTGTGTTACAAATGGCACTCCTGCTGTTTTCCCTAGTTTGATAAGTAAGTTGCTCCTTTACGCTGCTGAGTATCCTGGTGTCCCCACGGTCCCATGCCCTTAAACCAACTCTTTAGCTGCTGTTGATTTACTGTATCTGGTAAACAAGCAATGCCACCATTAAAGTAATCCCATATTTGAGGAATCTCATTGTTGATCGTAATGCTTCTGGTAACATGAAGCATTGCTAACGTTTTAAAATTTCTACTGTCCTTGCGTGATTGCCATCATAATTAAGATGCTTCTTTTCATTTCGTATATGTTTCGTATATTCTTATTGACCAGCAACTGTTTACTTTCTATCTTTTTGTGCAGATAGGGATATCCATTTCACCTTGTTGCTATTGTGACCTTTTGGTGAACTGCACAAAACACTTTTTTTGGAATGAGTGTCGTGTGCAGTTCAACTAAAATGTCACGTGGGCAACATCTCTCAATTTTGGTGGAACTGCACAAAATGGTGATTGGAGTTTCCAAAATCTCCGTCAAGTTCTGTTGGTAATCTCGTGCAACATTTTATTAGCCTTTGCAAGATGAGCCATCACTGTCACCACAATGGCACTTTATTTTCGTGGAACTGCACAAAAGGATAAGAAAATTATAGTTGCACCTTACATGTGCCGGATAACCAACCTTAATGTTCCGCAATTTTAGTGCAACTAATAAAGAAGAACCTGCCAGCTCACGAGAGCAAGTACTTCTTGCTAGCTGAATGATGCAATCTTTGCTTCATTTCAGGTGAACTACAGAAAAAGGCGCATGAATTGAATCTTGGAACTCCAGGTAGGCCTCATCCGAGTGGAGCTGCAGGTTGAGTTCAAGGAGGCCACTATTAAAGTGAAATCATGCTCTTCTTGTTTGTGTTGTGCAAACAGGAATACTCAACTACAGATGTTGTGACGGTCAAGAGCATTCGCCAAGTTCTTCGATTGTATGACATGGCTAGCCAAGATGGATTTAATCCCGATATTCACTTTATCAAAAGGCTCTAATGGGTTGGTTCTAAATCTTGCAAGCTTGGAATCAATGAGATGTGTAGGCATCTTTGTTGTACTTATTATTTGAATCTTATTTGTTGGTTATGAATCTTGCAAGCTGGGAATCAATGAGATGTGTAGGCATCTTTGTTGTACTTATTATTTGGATCTTATTTGTTGGTTCTGAATCTTGCAAGCTGGGAATCAATGAGATGTGTAGGCATCTTTGTTGTACTTATTATTTGGATCTTATTTGTTGGTTCTGAATCTTGCAAGCTGGGAAACACGGCATGATGATGCAGAGGACAACAACCATAACAAGCAGTTCAAACTTGGTAGTATTATCTTTGTGAAAGTGCGGCAAATGTGCTGATCGTGTGCGTCCTGAGAATAATAATTCTAATTGTTGTGCATGTTGATCCTGTGGCACTGATAGAACGAGCCAATGCATTGCTTGTTTTAAGTATAAATTTCTATTAAAGCTAATTAAATTTAAGTAAAGTGACCACTAACTCCTGTTATTACAGTACCAATACAGACCCGCTCGTGAACCGACGTGTGGCCGGAGTAGGTTTCTTAATGGAGGCGTTTGAATGCGCCGAGGGTGCATCTTCTGCCGGGCGTGCAGCGGACGAGGGAGGGGTAGTAACTGTTGTCGCCTGTACACACTTAGTTTACTGTTGAATCCAGTTCCCCAAGAGCTGAAAAACGAACTGCTACCGCCGCCTATACACTCGTTCACTTGAAGAGACTCCAATGGCGATCCGAGGGGTGAGCCTGCTAGATATGGACTTCAGCAAGGAGTTCCCCTTTGAGTTCGTCGTTCAGTCCTATGGTTGCACCAAGTTGAATGTGATGTACACCAACGATCCGGAGTCGGTGAAGCTCTACCTCGCCGAGTTCAAGCAGTACCTACAGGACGAGAAAGCACAAGGTTGCAGGACTAGACCTTGTGCCGATCCATTCGTCTCCTCACAGGGACTAGCGGATCACCGTCGCCCAGGTATGTGTGCGGGATGAGGTTCTCATCTACCACTTCTGTAGGGCCATCAGAGGTTCTGGAGCATTCGCCCGTTTCATCAGCAGCGCCGACTGCACCTTCGCTACGGTGGAGAGAAGGAAGAACGCGAAGATTTGGCCATCTGGTGCAACAAGCTTGTCGACATCCAGAAGCAATACAAGATCATCAGCAACGGGCAGGAGA
This sequence comes from Aegilops tauschii subsp. strangulata, assembly GCF_002575655.3. NCBI lineage: Eukaryota > Viridiplantae > Streptophyta > Magnoliopsida > Poales > Poaceae > Aegilops > Aegilops tauschii. The sequence continues at coordinate 363,052,075 of NC_053035.3, read as the reverse complement.
AAGACTCTGTGGTTGACCTCGCCGAGACCATCATCGACCCCTGATACGCTAACATGAAAGAAGACAACGATACCAAGGACCTGAACACGTGGGAGGTACCTCTGAATCTAGCCTACATAACCTACGCGGCCAAGGACGCATACGCATGCTACGACATGTACAGGCAGATCTTGGACATGAGGGCGTGTCTGCTTCCCGTAACTGACGAGTACACGGACAGCCGCAGCGTCATGATCAAGCGTGCCAGGAAGGTCTAGATGTTGTAGTTTATCTGTTTATAAGCACCTGTATCATCTGAGTGTTTCATGCATTAGCCTATGTGTCGTAATTATCTGTTCTGTCCAAAATATTTATTTTAAGAACCCATTAACTTGTTTGCTTTTTTTAGTGGCTATTTTCTTATGTATGTAACTAGTTCACTTGTCCGTTAAAAAAAAACTAGTTCACTCGGCTGCCATGCTTTGAATCTCCTTCCTCCCAACATATTCCCCTCCTCAGGTGGACCCAGCAGGTCTCGTACACAGACATACGGGACCAACCACCTATCCATTTGTATTTCTTTATTTTGTTCAATCTTTCGCCCTCTTCCTATACAGAGGGTGGCCATTATAGCCTATGGCGTTGGTCAAGCCATCCCTCTACTACCACACATTGTCCGGCGACGGTAGCTCCACCGGCCCACCCTGCACCCGAACAAGTCAACCCTCGTAGTCCCCTCCTCCTGCGTCTTCCCCCGCTCCGGTTCGTTCGGTCCGAGGTCTCGACGCCGTCCTCCGCCTTGGTGCTCTAGCCGCGGCGCCGCCGTCTGTCGTTCCCAACATGGTTAGCAAAACAAGAGGAATCGGGAGACAACTGTTCGTCGAGAGGCTGACAGTCGCAGGCCCACCAGGTCCATGGCCTAGGTTTTGTTGTTTAACATGGGCAGCCCACGACATGTTTCAACATTTTTTGGATCCATCAGGTATCAAGCGGCCTCTGGCCTCCCAACCTAGCTTGTCTATAACATCAGAAGCCCAAGTTATGTTTGTTTTTTCAAGACGACGCACATCTCAGTTCTATTTTTCTATAAGAATGCAAAACTGAACCTGTTTTCTATAAGAATGCAAAACTGAACCTATATTTATAGACCTTCCCACTTCCTTTATTTTTCGTTTTCATTAATCCTATATCTGAATTTTCTCCCACTTTTTTTTCGATGTAAACTGAGTTTTCTCCCGGTACTTTTCTCTAGAACCAACTCAACTGTCCCACGTCTAGCCTAACAAATAATAATACCCCACGTACTATTAACTCATCAAATTTAAATGATATTTTATTTCGTAAGTTGAAAGTTCTTACAAAATAATAATAATAATAATAATAATTGTTTATATATAACTTGGCAAGTTAACTCCTAGTGATTGCGTACATAAGCTTGCAAAGATTTTACTGACCAATGCAGTAATAGACGTGCAATCATGTGTTTATGTTTTTATAACATTTCTCCGTCTAGCCCAACATGATATTTTCACCCAGCCCAGCAAGTTCGCGGATTTTGAGAAAAATGCAAATGGGCTTTAAATTCTACCATATATATAAATGGGCTGCATAGATGCTACATCATTGTTTCACCCAGCCCACCAAATGGACTAAAAAACAAATGGACTGGCTGACATGTGGGCCAGTAGGTCGAAGCCTAAGAAGGCATCGGATTTACATCCAATGGCCGGCATTCTTCTTCAATCTCTCGTCTTCTTCCCCCAGTGCTGCCGGGACCGCCTGCTCCAGCCGCCGGCGTCCAGCGGTGTTGTTTTGCGCTCCTCAGCGAAACGCTACCCCGCCGACGGCTAGGCCATCCCTCCACTACACACCTCCTGTTATTCTCTGCCGAGTGTAGGCCCACCCCGCACCCGAATCAGTCAAGTTTCCCACTCCTCTCCGTCTGCGACTCCACTGTCGTGTCTTCCCCATCTCCAGGTCATTCCAGTCTGGGGCCTCGCCGTCGTCCACCGCCTCGGTGCGCTCGGCGCGGCGTGGTCAACATACGAAAGTCATCGGAAGAGGACTGTACGTGGAGAGCCTGACGGCTGGGACCCACGAGGTCCATGGTCGCACGCAAGGAAAGTTCCTCCTTATTACGCACTGTATGTGGACTGTACGTGGGAAGGGCTTCTATATTTCACGAAAAAAGTTCCCCCGCTGACAGGTCGAACCCACCAGCTATATCTTTGCACGCAAGGAAGTGCCTCCTTATTAAGCACAAAAAAAATGAATACCCCCTACTAGCTGGGACCCACCATAGTGGGTGGCTGACTTGTGGGCCTACTAAGTTGACGGGGACGGAAGGCTTTGTCAACTTAGTCAATATGAACGATTCTAGCTCCAGTGACCGTACGATGTCCATCAAATGGCCATAGTGCTTCTTCAACCTCTGGTCTTCTTGCTCCAGCCGCCCAAAGTAGCGTCGGTCGTGCCGCGTGCTCCTGCCTCTCGTGGCTGGCTGTGATGCCGCGGAGGCCTCACCACCCCCTACTACTCCCACCGCTTGCCAGGGCATCCCTCTACTCACCCACACCCCCTGTTATTCTGCGAGCGACGGCAGCCTCACGCCGCAGCCGAACCAGTGAACCCTCGTACTCCTCTCCGCGTGGGCATCCACTGCCGCGTCTTCCCCGACTCCGCGTCGTCCCCTTCCTAGGCCTCGCCGTCGTCCAGCGCCATGGTGCTCTCGGCGCGGCGTGGTCAATGTGGTCAACGACCGACTTCCATCGGAAGAGTACTGTACGTGGAGAGGCTGACAGTTGGGTCCATGGACGCAGCTGGGTCCACGGCCACAGCCCAGTTTTTTTGTGATTTGCCAAGTAAGTCGCTTTGTCAGGCATGTTGGGCTGCAAATCTTTCAAGACAAGGAGAGCTTCACTCGGCTGGCCGAGAAAATGGCCTATCAGTAATGAGAAATGTGCTGTTAGTTTTTGAATTTCTTTTTTTCATTTCGAGATTTTAAATTGCATTGATTTTTATGCGCGGACAATTTGTTGGATTTTATAATGATATACATTTATTTTTAAAATCAGTTTGAATGTGACTCGAAATTTCGGGATTAAAACAGTTCGGACCGCACCGAAATATGCAAAAAAATTCGTATAATTTTTTAACCGTGGCCACAATATGGGCTGTAATGCTAACAAAAAGAATAAGGGCTCCAAAAAAACCCTTAAGAATTAGCAAATGGGCTATAAATTATTAGAAATAATGGCAGATGGGTTGTATGCTGTTTTCCACAGATTTGAGGCTTTCCTAAAAAAAGGTTGACGCACAAGCAGTGATTGTTGGATTTCCATCCAACGGCCGCCGTGCTTCTTCAATCTCTGCTCTTCCTGCTCCAGCCGCTCAAACAAGCGCCGGCAGGACTGCCTGCTCCCTCCTCCCCGCGGCCGGCTCTGCTGCTGCGCAGGCCTCACCGCCCCACCGTACTCCCATCGCTGGCCTAGCCATCCCTCTACTCACCCACACCTGCTGTTATTCTCCGGCGACGGCAAACGAACCAGTAAACCCTCGTACAGTTGTACTCCCCTTCGCGTGGGAAACAACTGCCGAGTCTTCCCTGCTTTCGTGTCGTTCCCTTCCTAGGCCTCGCCGTCGTCCATCGCCCTGGTGCTCTCGGCGCGGCCTGGTCAACATGGTCAATGACCGACATGCATCTGAAGTGGACTGTACGTGGAGAGGCTGACAGCTGGGTCCATGGCCGCACGCAAGGAAATGCCTCCTTATTACGCGCAAAATAATGATTCCTCCACCTGACATCTGAGACCCACCGAAAGGGCCTCTGTATTTCGCGAAGAAAACGTTACCGCCACTAACAGCTTGGACCCGCCAGCTATATCTTTGCACGCCAGGAAGTGCCTCCTTATTACGCACAAAAAAATGGATACTCCCCCTGCTAGCTGGGACCCAGTATAGTGGCAGGCTGACTTGTGGGCCTACTAAGTTGACGGGGATGGAGGGCTTTGTCAACTTAGTCAATATGCACGATTCTAGCTCCACTGACCGTACGATGTCCATCCAATGGCTATAGTGCTTCTTCAACCTCTGGTCTTCTTGCTCCAGCCGCCCAAACCAGCACCGGTCGTGCCTCGTGCTCTTGCCTCCCGTGGCCGGCTGTGATGCCACGAAGGCCTCACTGCCCCCTACTACTCCCACCGCTGGCCAGGCCATCCCTCTACTCACCCACACCCCATGTTATTCTGCGGCGACGGCAGCCTCACACCACAGCGAACCAGTGAACCCTCAGACTCCTCTACACGTGGGCATTCACTACCGCGTCGTCCCCTTCCTAGGCCTCGCCGTCGTCCACCGCCCTGGTGCTCTCGGCGCGGTGTGGTCAACGTGGTCAAGGAACGGCTTCCATCAGAAGTGGACTGTACGTGGAGAGGCTGACAGTTGGGTCCACGGCCACAACAAGGAAGTAGCTCCTTATTACGCGCAAAATAATTATTCCTCCACCTGACAGCGGGGACCCACCGGACGGGCCACCGTATTTTGTGAAAAAACGTTTCCCCTGACTGCTGGGACCCACCAGCTACATCTTCGCACGCAAGAAAGTGCGTCCGGGCCAAAAAACGATTCGCCCCCTGACTGCTGGCACCCACCAGCTACATCTTCGCACGCAAGGAAGTGCCTGACAGTCGGGACCCACCTGGTCGAAGCGTACGTAGCGTTGTCATTCTGGTCGCGAACGTGTATGTACATATTGGTCGATGTAGCGGTGCGCACGTGTCATAGTAGAGGCGCGCACGTAGCATGTACACGTACGTACAACGGCCAGTGTGCAAGAAAGAAAATACGGCCACGTACGTACATACGGGCAGGGTCTCGAATGCCTACTCGCGCATACGTACAGCCAGGGCTTGTGTACATGGCTGGGTCGGAACGGAGAAACGACGTCGTCGTCGTTCTCATGGGGAGCCAACCGGCTGGGTCGGAACGGAATGTGTTGTCGTGTTCATCGGGAGGGCTTGGACGGAACAACCGATGGAAACGAGGCCTGGCGTACCACAGAACAGAGGAAACGGCCTTGTGTTCGATCGGCCACGTTTGAAACGGGATCCTGTTCATCGGGAGGGGTCTGGCGTACCGCAAAACGGAGGAAACGGACCTCCTATGGTCGAACCGGGGGTCCTGTTGATCAGGAGGGGTGTGGCGTACCGCAAAACGGAGGAAACAGACTTGTGTTGGAGCGCTACAGTCGAAACGGGGGTCCTGTTCATCGGGAGGGGTGTGGCGTACCGCAAAACGGAACTCCATGGGATACTGTTCATCTCCACCGTCGACCCCCTCCAGCCTCCACGGGCTTCTATTCATCCCCCATCGACCTCTTCCAGCCTCCACCTGCGACTGTTCATCCATGGGCTCCTGTTCATCCAGGCTCCACCGCGCGCTATTCCACCAGCTACTATTCAACCAGCCCTCTCCACGGGCTCCTGTTCAACCACCCATCCACGGGCTACTGTTCATCCAGCCCTCCACCGAATACTGTTCATCCTGCCCTCCATGGGGTGGTCCTGTTCATCCAGCCCTCCACGGGGTCCTGTTCATCCAGCCCCAACCGGCTCGATCAATCGGGGTCCTGTTCATCCAGAGGCAACACCACGGGGTCCTGTTCATCCACCCCCACCGGGAACTGTTCATCCAAACCCCCCAGCAACGCTCACTGTTCATCCAGAGGCAGCATCGATCGGCTTCAGTTAGCAGCAGTAGCGAAGGAATCGCTTGATCGGGTTCAGTTAACAGCCATCGATCGATCGCTCGAGTTCAGTAACGCGTAGCCTGCAGTGCAATCGCTCGGGTTCAGTTAGAGCCCAATGCCTCGCTCGGGTTCAGTTAGAGCCCAACGCCTCGCACCCACGCGCGTGCGTGTACGAGAGAAACGTGCATCGCTCGGCCCCGACCACCGACCGTAACCGGGAACACCCCGATATTTTTCTCGCCCTCGCTTCTACCATGGTTTTTTCCGGCATGGACGGCCCAAAGAATGTCATGCAGCCGCGTATCTGGCCCGCCCAGGACGAAAAGCCCATTTTCTGTCATGATTTTTTGTCATAGAAGTAGGACCCCACCACATCTATGATGATACCGGGTTTTGTCATTATCGTCATAGAAGTGTCATAAGTATGACAGAAAGTTTTTTCGTTCGGCCCAAAATGTCACGGATGTGTCTTTTTTTTTGTAGTGTGTTATGGACGGATGGTTACCGGACTTTACTTGAGACCATTGTTGAAGTCGGGTCGGCCTTGAGGGGTACCCGCGAGTTGATGTGAAAGTCGGGCGGGCCTGTAGAGCACCCACGAGTTTTCTACGTGGCACAGCCGCGCTTTCTGGGCCCTTGCCGTAAGTCCATGAGACGGGGCGACGGGGTCACATTATCGTGAGTCTCTACTCGTCTCCGTGAGCCTCCAATACACTAACATGTTTGGGTATTTGTTCTGAGTTGGCCTTTGGCCTTTACGCACTAACCACCACTCGAGAATAGTTATGGGCCTTGACGTCGCAGTAACGGCTAAAGCTTTGTCAGACATCCAGTTCAGCATTGTGGCCGGGCTGGATCGCGCCATCCACTTCACGATGGTGCTGGTATCCCCTTGTGCACAATGACCCAGAGCGCAACGGGCGATGGGCCCAAGACCCTGAGCGCTTAGGATGTAGACCGGCAGGGACCTCTCTGCTGAGCCTAGGTAGGGCTGCGACGTGTTGATCTTCCGAGGTCGGGCATGACCCAGGAAAGTGTGTCCGACAAGAGTGATCGAGCGTGTTGGGTAACGTGGTGCACCCCTGCAGGGAAGATATCTATTCTAATACCGTGTCCACGGTAATGGACGTTCAGACTTGTATCTTGATCTGTTACAACTAGAACTAGTTACTTGAGACATGTGATGGATATGTTGGCTCCGGGATTGCTTTCTCGCAGGGAGTCGAGGAAGGATCTCTGGGCGTTAACTACAACATGTTTGTTAATTATAAACTGCTATTCTTTACTCTTCTACATGCTGCAAGATGCTTGGAGCTGCTTGAAGATGCTAGTCTTTGATAGGCTAGGCCTTCCCCTCTATTCTGGCATTCAGCAATTCAGTCCACAGATACAACCCTTCCATTTGATACCAATGCATACTTAGTATAGTTCTGATTCTTGCGAGTACTTTGGATGAGTACTCACGGTTGCTTTGCTATCCCTTTTCCCCCTTCTTTCTTCTTTCTGGTTGATGCAACCAGTTGGTGGATCCGTGGAGCGAGATGCCACCGCCGACGGATACTACTACATGGAGGCCGCCGAAGATTGGGAGTAGTTAGGAGGTCCCAGGTAGGAGGCCTTGCCTCTTCGATCGTTGATGTTTGTGCTTGCCTTCTTAAGGCAGTCTTGTCTAACCTTATGTCTGTACTCAGATATTGTTGCTTCCGCTGACGTTTGTCCTTCGAGCATATGTATTCGAGCCCTCGAGGCCCCTCGCTTGTAATATAAAGCTTGTATTATTTTAATTTGTGTCTAGAGTTGTGTTGTGATATCGTCCCGTGAGTCCCTGATCTTGATCTTACACATTTGCGTGTATGATTAGTGTATGGTCGAACCGGGGGCGTCACAAGTTGGTGTCAGAGCGGACTGCCTGTAGGAACCCCCTTTCAAACTCCTCGGCCGAAGTTTAGTCTAGTATTTGAAAAACTATTTTACTGACATGGCTGTGCGGCTTACGGGCCCATGTCGCCAATGGGTGGTATTAGTATCTTTTACTCCTCGTATATACTCTGGGACTCTGAACTCTCTTCTATTCGGGTTAAATGATTTTGCTAACTCTAACTCTAGGTTCTCATAAATACTTTCTCCCGGAGAGCCCCTCACTCTAGATGATTGATTGGTGCACTAGAAGATTCTAAAGATACTCTCTGATGTTTTTGCAGGACCCTTGTACCCTTCGCCGTTGCGATCCCTACCACCGATAAATCCTTGAGGGTAAAATCCTACACTTGCCGTTCATACAATCATCCCCAGTTGCTCAGAGTGTTTGCTTCTGATCCCTTGATTTGGAAATCATAATTCCTTTGCATTTGAGCTTGAATTACACAGTTGTTTCTATAGTCTGATTTCCTTGCATTCTTTCTTCTTCTGGTTGAGTACTCATGCTCACATCAGATCTCTTGTGGACCACCAGATCCTTTGCTGGGTTTTATCCGACAACGTTCTTCATATTGAGTAACCTTGTGAGCCTTTCCTCGGATACATAATGCCTTTGGTAAATTGTATCCTCTGCTTCCTCAACCATGCTCTACTTCCGAGCTTGAGTTATTTTCTCGTGAAGTTTTTGTTATATGTTCCTAAGATGCCCCAGTGGGTTGAACCTACGCCTTCCCTAATCCATGTGAAGTCGAAAGTTATGCGGGTTATACTCTATTGGCCTTTCATCGGGTAAAATTTCAACGCTACAACTTCTTCGAATGCGAGAAGTGAATGGAAAGTTGTGCACTAGTGAAGTGGGAGTCGACCTTGAACCTTTGTGTTCATGCCCATGGACCTGATGTGGAACTTATCATGGAAGCTTCTTGTTATATTAATAATCCCCTTGTGATAAGTTCATCTTGTATCTATATTTAGTCCTTTGCAACCGTGGTTCCGACCATATTGTTCTTCTTTGATCCAATTTCTTGGACAAGTTAAAGTACTTGTCTTCTGCAGATCTTTTCAGCTGTCCAACCTCTATCCTGTTCTACCTTCGAGTATTACCCTCTGGTATCTCGAGAATTTCATGGAACTACATAACTTCTTATGAGATCTTCATCAACTATTACTTCTCGCCGATTCCAATTTTCCACGGGTTCTGAGTTGTTAGACAGCCGAGAACACCGATAACTGATTCGAGTCTACACTTTCCTTTACATTGTTTTGTTTAACCTTTCTTGTAACCTAACATATCTGGGCAGTGATAATTCCCTGCTTATGTAAACACCTCGGTGTACAAACTTTGTCAGTAAGACCTTGTTACTATTGTTGATGACATTTCGGTAACCACCGATGGACGAGAACTTAGCCTATTGGTTCGCCTCGTTCAACGAGCAGGAAAATGGTTATCTTCGTCCCTCGCCCTGGGTAATGATGTTGTTGTTGACATAGCTTACAGACTATCCTCTCACATGCCTTATTGTCATGACCGTGCAAAATGTTAGCGCCTTCCTGCTTTTAACCCACATGGTGGGCCCATAACCCACAGTTCCACAGGATCGAAACCTGACTCACCTGTACAACCCTGTTTCTAGAGTTATTCCTCATGCTTGGCTTCATATGTAATTCAGGAGCCACATTCCTAGTGAACTATTCTGGTTTCAGACTCAATACTAGTTCCCATTGCTCTGAACCCCTTTGACCCGCTGTTTCAGACAACGAACGATAGCCTACGCGGTTGTAGCTTCTTATTGCACCTTGCTCTCGATGACTTTCTTGAATTTCAACTCGAGAGATGCCTCTATGCCACGTTCACTGAGATAGCCCCCAGGTACCTATCTTGTGTTGATCTCCGTCCCTCCCAACTCCTTCCCCCTTACTCCACCCCTTAAATCTCGGGACGAGATTTCTTGTAGTGGAGGAGAATTGTGATGCCGGGATAGTTAATCTATAGTAATTCCCTGCTAATGATGCCACATCATCATGATTACTGTTGTTAAACTCGCGTTGGTTCGAATCCGGTCCAAATTCAAATTTAAATTAAAGTCAAAGATAAAAGTTTTCAAACATAAATTCTAAAATGTTCCAATTGTGGAAAATAATCTCTGGTTATTTGTCATGTGGGAACCAACCTCTTTTGGATTCCCAAGTGCCCCCGGAAATTTATTTAGTAGTCCATCAACATTTAAAATTGACCTTTCCAATTTCTAAAAATGGTTAGACAACTCCTTTTGGCCTCAAACTTTTTGTGACTCCTAGAAATAATGTGCTCAATTTATGTCAGAAGTCTCATATCTAACAAAACTCATTTAGTCTTACAAGTAAATAGAAAACAGTAGCTTTAACTGAAAACAGAAATAAAATTAAAAAAAACAAATAGAGAACCCCCCTTGGGCCTCGACCAACTCACCGGCCCAGTCGGCCACCCACCCGAGCCGGCCCAACTTCCCCCCTCCTCATCCTCCTGTTCATAGGAAGCTTGCTGGCAGCCCGAGCATCGTCCATGGCCGGCGATCGCCATGCACCGGCCATCCGAGCCTCCCCGGCGAGGATAAGGCCATCCCCGATGCCTAGGGTTTCGTCCGTGTCCACTCCCCCTCGTAGTTCTCCCCCTCTCGTCCCAGAGCCTCCTCTGCTATCTCACCCGAACGCCGCCGCCGCCATGGCCGCGCCGTAGCCGCGGGCATCGTCATCCCCACGCCTCGCTGACAAGCGCACGTGCTCCGCCGAGCTCCGCTACTCCCTCTCAGGCCCCGAGCTCGAGCTCTATGCCACCGCAGCCTCGGGATCGAACCCGTCTTCATCCACGGCCGCTGGTGCTCCTCCAGCGAATGTCGTCGTTTTGCTGCTCCTAAGCTACCACCGGGCCTTGAGCTCCACCTCGTTTCCCCTTTGTCCCCCCCTCGATCTGCTGTTGGTCAATGGCGGAGCTTGTAGCAAAAAATTGGGCGGGCCACACTGCAAACGAATGCTCATAGCTGACTTTTCTAGGCACATGGACTGACTATCATAGAAGAAAATGATGCAAAGTTGGGCGGGCCATGGCCCATGTAGCCTTGCAGTAGCTCCGACACTACTGCTGGTGCTGCTAGCTCCGCCATGGCCGAAGCTCACCGCCGCCGCTAGCTTCGTCGTCGTGCGCAACGCTGCTGCCGCTCGCCATTGAGCTTGGCCTCGTGTTCCTGGACTTCCTAGGAGTCCAACACGGCCGCCCACGCGCCTCCTCGTGCCCCACAGTCTTGCCCCCGGCCTTGCCCGATTCTGGTCGCCGCCCACACCACTCTGTCGTTCCTGTCTGTAGCTCCCTTGTTGCCACCCGAGCTTCCCGTGCCCATGGCCGCCGTTGTCCTATGTCGTGCACGCCCCCGACTGCGGCTGTGTACGCCCGGCCGCACCTCCGCCAGCGCCTGCCCGGGGCACGCCCTGCCTCGCTCGCCAGCCTATCGCCGTCGCGCACGCCTACTACTCGCCCCCGTTGCCTAGCACCGCCGTGTTTGGCCTGCTGCTGCAGCCCGCGCCTCGCCCCTGCCTGCCTCTGCAGCCTAGCCCACCTCGCCCCTTCGTGCCACCGGCCCTCCCGCTCGTCCGGCCGGCCGCGCCATGGCCGTCGACGCGTGCATGGCCATGGCCATCCTGGTGCTGCTGCGTGTGTGGCCTTGGGCCAATGCCCCATGGGCCAGCCACGTTTAGGCTAGGGGCTAATCCCCCTTTGCACAAATAACCCCCCAACTAACTAAAACTGTTAGATTAGTTTTTATTAAAGGGTTTTTATCATTTATGCCACTTGTTGTGTCTCACTACTCAGTTTCGCCACTAGGAATTTCAACTGCTCAAAAATGCCATCGCTTCGTTAAACACATGCTCAACAATGCCATTAGACACCATTACTGTCAGTTCAAATCTCGTTTGTCATGTTATAATGACCAAAATACCAATGGACCAACATGTCAGCTCTCCCTCTATCTCACTACAATAAAGTGTGGGCCCCACTTAATCCTAACAATGTTCTTATTATCCTCTAAAATTATTAGCTTTCTTAGTCCTCTAAAATGTGGCACTGACTGGTGGACCCTCCCTCTAATTATTAAAATTAATAAAACTCTGATAAAATTTGTCCCTATGACACTTGGGCCCCACTGTCCAGTTTTGACTACTCAACAGTCAACACTTTGACTGTTGACTGCTGAGTCAGCACCCCTGTGGCCCCACATGTAATAGACTCTGGCTAGAGTAGTACTAGGTGACAAAAGTATTATGTTTTTATTTTGAATTTAAATAATTTCATAAAATTGCTAAAGCTTTAATAAATCATAGAAAATAATACGTAACTCGGATGGAAAAGTTTTATACATGAAAGTTGCTCAGAAAAATGAGTTGAATCTGCAAATGCACCCCGTTCGTCTGCCACATGTACCTAGCATAGCGAACCTGCAATTCTCCCCCTCCGGTTCGTCTGTCCAAAAAGCCAAACTTCGGGAAAACATTCCCGGATGTTCCCCCCTTCGTTGGTATCGTGTAGCATTGCGTTAGAACACCCCTAGCTCTGCGTGTTGTCTTATCATGCTTAGTATTGCACTTGTTTGCTTTGTATTTATTGTTTCTTCCCCCTCTTCTCTCCGGTAGACCCCGAGACCGCTGTTGATGCCGTTGTGATCGACTACGTCGACGACGACCCTTCTTCCCTGTCAGCGGAGCTTCCAGGCAAGCCCCCCTTTGATCATCCCGATATCGCTCATTCCATTCTCTCATGCTTGCATTAGATTTTGCTACTATTATTGTTTGCTCCTATTCTGATGCATAGCCTGCTTTTGTAACCTGCTCATTGTACCTTATCTGCTTATCCTAAGCTGCTTAGTATAGGTTCGTTAGTGATCCATTAGTGACCCCCACCTTGTCCTTGTTGCCCCTGCTTCATCATCGATGACTCGATCAGCGTGATCGACGACCAGAGCCCGACACCTCACATCACATCACGCCCCTTTTGTTGCTCGACTCTGCAGAGCTACTATCGAGTGTCGAGGGTGATACCTTGTAACGCACTCCTGATGGTAATTCTGTAGTTTAGCTATTCGGTCGTGGTCATTGAGGGTGATTACTCCTTGACCACTCCCGATACGACTCTGTCATGCAACCCCTCAAGTGTGAACCTCGAGGGTGGTTCCTCTTACGTTCACCTTGATGATTACATCGAGTGGAATCCACTGAGAGTGATTCCTCGGGTTTTCCTCCTTGATGTTATGGACACACGGTTACCCGGACTTTACTTGAGACCATTGTTGAAGTCGGGTCGGCCCTGAGGGGTATCTGATGACCCACATGTATATGGGATCAATTGTAGCTCTTTTCTATAAGTACGAGTGTCGAACCCAACGAGCAGCAGAAGGAAATGACAAGTGGTTTTCAGCAAGGTAATGTCTGCAAGTGCTGAAATTGTAAGTAACACAGTAGTTTGATAGCAAGATAATTTGTAACGAGCAAGTAACGATAATAGTAAGAAAAGTGCAGCAAGGTAGCCCAATCCTTTTGAGGCAAAGGAAAGGCCAAAACGGTCTCTTATGATAAGCAAAGCGTTCTTGAGGGTACACGGGAATTTCACCTAGTCACTTTCACCATGTTGGTTTGATTCGTGTTCGGTACTTTGATAATTTGATATGTGGGTGGACCGGTGCTTAGGTGTTGTTCTTACTTGAACAAACCTCCTACTTATTAGTAACCCTCCCGCAAGCATCCACAACTACGAGAAAAGTGTTAAGAATAAATTCTAACCACAGCATTAAACTTTTGGATCTAATCGGTCCCTTACGGAATAGCACAGAAACTAGGGTTTAAGCTTTTGTCACTCTCGCAACCCATCATCTAATTGCTACTCCACAATGCATTCCCTTAGGCCCAAATGTGGTGAAGTGTCATGTAGTCGACGTTCACATGACACCACTAAGGGAATCACAACATACATACTATCAAAATATCGAACACATATCAAGTTCACATGATCACTTGCAACATGATTTCTAACATGATTTCTCCCGTGACCTCAAGAACAAAAGTAACTACTCACAAATGATAATCATGCTCAAGATCAGAGGGGTATTAAATAGCATATTGGATTTGAACATATAATCTTGCACCAACTAAACCATATAGTAATCAACTACAGGATGTAATCAACACTACTAGTCACCCACAATCACCAATCTATAGTTCCGGTAACAAGATTGAACACGAGAGATGAACTAGGGTTTGAGATGAGATGGTGTTGTTGAAGATGTTGATGAAGATTGCCCTCCCCAAGATGGGAGAGTTGTTGGTGATGATGAGGACGATGATTTTCCCCTTCGGGAGGGAAGTTCCCTCGGCGGAATCGCTCGAGACGGCGGCGCTCCGTCCCGAAAGCCCTCTCTTTATTTTTCTAGGTCAAAATGACTTATATACCACAAGATGAGCACCGGAGGTGGGCCTGGGTGAGCAGAACCCACCAGGGCGTGCCTGGGCTCCCTGGCGCACCCAGGTGGGTTGTGCCCACCTGGTGGGCCCCCTCTGGTAGTTATTTGCTCCAATATTTATCATATATTTAATAAAAAAATCTTCGTCAAGTTTCGGCTTGTTTGGAGTTGTGCAGAATAGGTGGCCTGATGATACGTCTCCAACATATCTATGATTTTTGATTGTTCCATGTTGTTATATTATCAATCTTGGATGTTTTACAATCATTTATAGTCATTTTATATAATTTTTGGTACTAACTTGTTGACATAGTGCCAAGTGCCAGTTGCTGTTTTTTCCATGTTTTTTACATCAAACAAAATCAATATCAAACGGAGTCCAAATGCCCCGAAACTTTACGGAGAATTTTTATTGGCCAAAAGGAACACAACGGGCCGTGGCTGCGCCTGGGGGGTGCCCCGTGGGGGTACAACCCACCAGGGTGCGCCAGCTGGATGAATATTTCGTCTCCTTTTTTAGGGTTTCTGGAATATTGGGGTATTTATAAAGCAAAGAGGCGGTCCGGGGGGCACTCGAGGTGGGTACAACCCACCAGGGTGCGCCAGGAGGCCCAGGCGCGCCCTGGTGGGTTATGCCCACCTCGAGTGCCCCCCGGACCGCCTCTTTGCTTTATAAATACCCCAATATTCCAGAAACCCTAAAAAAGGAGACGAAATATTCATCCAGCCGCCGCAGAGTCAAAAACCACTAGATCCAATCTAGACACCATCTCGGATGGGGTTCACCACCTCCATTGGTGCCTCTCCGGTGATGTGTGAGTAGTTCTTTGTAGACCTTCGGGTCCGTAGTTAGTAGCTAGATGGCTTTCTCTCTCTCGCTGGATTCTCAATACAATGGTCTCTTGGAGATCCGTATGATGTAACTCTTTTGCGGTGTGTTTGTTGGGATATGATGAACTTCGAGTTTATGATCAGATCTATCTTTTTATATCCATGAAAGTTATTTGAGTTTCTTTGATCTCTTATTTGCATGATTGCTTATAGCCTCGTATTTCTTCTCCGATATTTGGGTTTTTTTGGCCAACTTGATCTATTTATCTTGCAATGGGAAGAGGTGCTTTGTAGTGGGTTCGATCTTACGGTGCTTGATCCCAGTGACAGAAAGGGAAACGACACGTATGTATCGTTGCTACTAAGGATAAAACGATGGGGGTCTATCTCTACATAGATAGATCTTGTCTACATCATGTCATCGTTCTTATTGCATTACTCCGTTTCTCCATGAAATTAATACACTAGATGCATGCTGGATAGCGGTTGATGTCTGGAGTAATAGCAGTAGATCCAGGCAACAGTCGGTCTACTAATCTTGGACGTGATGCCTATATAATGATCATTGCCTGGATATCGTTATAACTATTTGAAGTTCTATCAATTGCCCAACAGTAATTTGTTCACCCACCGTTTGCTATTTTTCTCGAGAGAAGCCACTAGTGAAACCTACGTCCCCCGGGTCTTCTTTCTCATATATTTGCCTTTGCGATCTACCTTTTGCTTGCATTTATTTTTAGATCTATTAAACCAAAAATACAAAAATACCTTGCTGCAATTTTTCTTTATTTATTTTATTTAGCGTTCGATCTATCAATTTACTACAAATTTATCTCACGTCCGTTTGCCACTTGAGGCGCCGTACCCCGAAAGGGATTGATAACCCCTTTAACACGTCGGGTTGCGAGGATTTGTTATCTGTGTGCATGGGATGTTTACATTGTGTTGCTTGGTTCTCCTACTGGTTCGATAACCTTGGTTTCATATCTGAGGAAAATACCTACCATCGCTGTGCTGCATCATCCCTTCCTCTTTGGGGAAATACCGACGTAGCTTCGAGCGGCATCAAAAGGAATTTCTGGCGCCGTTGCCACGGTGGATCTTCAACATATACCAGGTTCCTAATCACAAATCTCATCTCCTCACAATTTACATTATTTTCCATTTTCCTCTCGTCTTCCTCTCCCCCACTTCACAAAATTTGCCATTTTATTCTCCTCTCTTTTTCATTTGCCGTTTTCTTGCCGGATCTGTTTTTGAGTGCAATCTTGTTGTGTAGTGATCATGACTCAAGAGAACACCAAGTTATGTGATTTCTCAAATACCAACAACAATTATTTTATAGGCACTGTGATTGCTCCTCCCGCCGCTAGTGCGGAGTCTTGTGATATTAATACTGCTTTGCTGAATCTTGTTATGAAAGATCAATTTTCCGGTACTCTTAATGAGGATGCCGCGTCCCATATTAATACCTTCGTGGAATTATGCGATATGCAAAATAAAAAAGATGTGGACAATGATGTTGTGAAGATGAAATTATTTCTGTTTTCTTTGCATGATTCTGCAAAAAATTTGGTTCTCTTCTTTGCCTCGCAATAGTATCGATTCTTGGAATAAGTGCAAATATGCTTTTATCACTAAGTATTTTCCTCCCGCAAAAATTATTTCCCTTAGAACCCAGATCATGAATTTCAAGCAACTTGAACATGAGCATGTTCCACAATCTTGGGAAAGGATGAAAATGATGCAAAGGAATTGCCCAACTCATGGGTTAAATCTTTGGATGATCATACAAATTTTTTATGCGGGATCGCGGGTGGGACTTTTATGGAAATTACTTTGGGTGAATCCACCAAATTGCTTGATAATATCATGGCAAATTATTCACAATGGCATAGTGAAAGGGCTCCTACTAGTAAAAAAGTTAATTTGGTGCTCTTATGAAATTGGTTGCTAGTAAAAGTGCTCCTATTGATTTTAATGATATGCCTTTGTCTACTTTGATTGAGCAAAATAGTGATGCAATAGATGTGAATTTTATCTCTTGAAATAATTTCAATAACAATGCTTATAGAGGTAATTTTAATCCTAGGCCTTTTCCTAGTAATTCCTCTAATAATTATGGTAAATCCTATGGGAATCAATCCTATAATAATAATAGGAACACCTCTGATCTTGAGAATAATATTAAATAATTTATCAATACACAAACGGTTTTCAACACTTCCATAGAAGAAAAGTTGAGTAAGATTGATGATTTGTCTAGAACTGTTAATAGAATTGCTCATGATGTGGAAAATCTCAAGATAAAAATTTGTGTGCCTAAAGTAGATGAATAAATTAAAGCTCTTTATGTTTCTATGGATGAAAGTAAGAAAAGAACCGCTATGCTTAGAGCTAAAAGAGAATTTTTAGAAGAAGCGTTTTCTAGTGATTTCTTTCGCAAAAGTGATTAAGATCTTAAAATGATTGGTGTTTCTTCTATTGATTCCTTTTTTAGTAAAGTTAAGATTGATGAAAAAGGGACTGGGGAAGAGTCAACTTTAGGTAGAAGGCGTCCCAATATTTCGGAGTGTGAAAATCTTGTTGAGAAAATTGATGAAAGTGGGTTTGGAGAGGTCAAAACTTTAACTAGTGATGTGCCCACTCTTTTGGATTACAAAGACTTTAATTATGATAGTTTCTCTTTGATTGATTGTATTTCTTTGTTGCAATCCATGATAAATTCACTCCATGCTTATGAACACAATAAAGCTTTTACTAAACATATTGTTGATGCTATAATGAAAGCTCATGAAGAAAAATTGGAATTAGAAGTTTTAATTCCTCGAAAATTGCATGATGAATGGGAACCTACTACAAAAGTCAAGATTAAAAATTATGAGTGTTTTGCTTTGTGTGACTTGGGTGCTAGTGTTTCTACAATTCCGAAATCTTTATGTGATGTGCTTGGTCTTACTAATCTTGAAGAATGTTCTTTGAATTTGCACTTGGCGGATTCTACTATTAAAAAGCCTATGGGAAGAATTAATGATGTTCTTATTCTTGCAAATAGGAATTATGTGCCCATTGATTTTATTGTTCTTGATATTGATTGCAATCCGTCTTGTCCAATTATTCTTGGTAGACCGTTTTTACGCACTATCGGTGCCGCGATTGATATGAAAGAAGGCAATATTAAGTTCCAATTTCCTTTAAGGAAGGGTATGGAACACTTTCCTAGAACTATAATTAAGCCACCTTGTGAATCAATCATGAGGGCATCTTCTGGATATCGAACCAAAGATGACAATACTTAGATCCTTGCTTTATGCCTAGCTATGGGCGTAAAACTATAGCGCTTGTTGGGTGGCAACCCAATGAATAAATTTTATTTTTGCTTTTTGCTTTCTGTTCTTGAGTGTTTACACAATTATGCTACTGTTATGATTGTGTTTTTTGTGTTTTAATTAGTGTGTGTGCCAAGTAGAACCGATAGGATCTTCTTGGGTGATAGTTGTTTGATCTTGCTAAAAAAGTCAAAAACTTTGCGCTCACGAAAATAATTCTGTTTTTTTTATCAGAAAGTGCTTTTGCCCTGATTCTTATTGCAGAAGATTAATATACAAATTTCTCAAGTCATCCTATTTTTCAGAATTTTTTGGAGTTCCAGAAGTTTTCGTCTAAGTTAGATTACTATAGACTATTCTGTTTTGACATATTCTATTTTCTTTGTGTTGTGTGCTTATTTTGATGGCTCTATGGTTTTCTTTGATGAGTTTTTTCCATAGAAAAGTTGGAATACATTAGATATAATACAAAAACAAAATATGAATTGGTTTGATACAGTACTGGTAGTAGTGGTTTGCTTTCTTACACTAATGGATCTCACGGAGGTTTTACTGAGTTTTGTGTGATTGAAGTTTTCAAGTTTTGGGTTATCTTACGATGGATGAAGGAAGGATAGAAGAGCCTAAGCTTGGGGATGCCCCGCCATCCCAAGATATTATCCAAAAATGAGCAACCAACTAAGCTTGGGGATGCCCCCGAGTGGCATCCCCTCTTTCTTCTAACGACCATCGGTATTTTACTCGAAACTATATTTTTATTCGTCACATGATATGTGTTTTGCTTGGAGCGTCTTGTATGATATGAGTCTTTTCTTGTTTTATTTTGTGTTTTAAGTCATCAATCCTTGCTGGACACACCTATTTGAGAGAGCCAAAATTATGTCATGACTCGTTAGAATTGCTCTCTATGCTTCACTTAAATTTTTATGAGCAATGGACTTGCTCTAGTGCTTCACTTATATCTTTTTGAGCACGGTGTGCTTAGTATTTTTGAAGAAATGCTCTCTTGCTTCACTTAGATTTATTTGAGAGTTGGTAAAACTTTCAAGAAATTATCTCTTGCTTCACTTAAATTATTTTGATAGAAAGAAAAAGAATTATGCTCATGATCTTCACTTATATTTGTTTGAGCTTATGAAAAGCAACACATGAAAATTAGTCCCAAAGTGATAGATATCCAAGAAGGATATAATAAAAACTTTCATGAAGATCATTGGACGAAATAAACTTGATTCTTAGAAATAGTTTCGAGGTATGATGATGTGATATGTGAGTTATGTTGGTGAGTAATTTTTCTTTAGTAAGAATATCGGCGTTAAGGTTTGTGACTCCCTATGCAAGTACGAAAGTCAATAGTCATGCAATGAAATTATATCCTACATGTGGTGCATTATTCAGTGTTATTTATGCTTAATGCTTGCTTATGAGATTATCTGTTTCTTGGTTGGTCGCTTCTCAATCTTTTGCTAGCCTTCATTTTGCACTAAGTATGATCTCTACTTGTGCATCCAAAACCCTTAAACCAGTTTTGCCACATGAGTCCACTATATCTACCTGTATGCGGTATTCTTTTGCCGTTCTAAGCAAATTTGTATGTGCCATCTCTAATTTTCAAAAGAAACTTCTCTTTTGTGTGTTTGTTTCGCTCGCGGAGCGGTGAAGAGTGGCTAATAGTTTCCATGCTAGATGTGTTATTCTCACGATGAGTGTTTATTCACTTGTCAATGCACGAGAGTAAGGCAAAGGTATTAGCGATGCCCATTCCCGAAATGCAAAAAAAAATGAATTTACTTTATGTTGTCAAATAATAAATTCCTTGGTAAGTGTTGGTATGGAGGGCAACCGTGGATACGGCTAGCCATGGAAAGTGAAAGTATGGTGGAAAAAGGAATAAACTTTATTTTCTGTTTGGGAACCGCCTATGATATATCTAGCATGGAAAGTGTTCGGAACTCTAAGTCGTTTTCGTTGGTGGGATGGATACACCTCCCAAAATGTTTTTATCTCTAAGTTTTTCGCTTTGAGCTCTGGCACCTCTACAAATCCCTACTTCCCGCTGCGAAGGGCCTTTCTTTTACTTTATGCAATTTTTATTTTGAGTCTCCATCTTCTCTTATAAAAGCACCAACTAGGAGGCAATACGATCGTACTTAAGTATTGGGTGTAGCTAATATTCGAGTGTGTTTCATGAATGGATCAATGGTTGAGCATGATGGGCTAGGGATAACTGATTTTAGCATTGATATTTTGAAAGACATGGTTGCTTGTTGATATGCTTGAGTATCTAAGTTATCATGTCAAAACTAGACTATTACTTTGAACAACTAAAAGTCCAAATGTCCATGCTATAAAGAAAAGGAATATGATATGACATGTTAGGCAGCATTCCACATCAAAAAATTTGTTTTTATCACTTACCTACTCAAGGACGAGTAGGAGTTAAGCTTGGGGATGCTGATACGTCTCCAACGTATCTATAATTTTTTATTGTTCCATGTTGTTATATTATCAATCTTGGATGTTTTACAATCATTTATAATCATTTTATATCATTTTTTGGTACTAACCTATTGACATAGTGCCAAGTGCCAGTTGCTGTTTTTCCATGTTTTTTACATCGCAGAAAATCAATATCAGACGGAGTCCAAATGCCCCGAAACTTTATGGAGAATTTTTATGGGCCATAAGGAACACAACGGGCCGTGGCTGCGCCTGGGGGTGCCCTGAGGGGGGCACAACCTACCAGGGCGCGCTAGGAGGCCCAGGCGCGCCCTGGTGGGTTGTGCCCACCTCGGGTGCCCCCCGGACCGCCTCTTTGCTCTATAAATACCCCAATATTCCAGAAACCCTAAAACAGGAGAGAAATATTCATCCAGCCGCCGCAGAGTCCAGAACCACCAGATCCAATCTAGACACCATCTCGGATGGGGTTCACCACCTCCATTGGTGCCTCTCCGATGATGCATGAGTAGGTCTTTGTAGACCTTTGGGTCCGTAGTTAGTAGCTAGATGGCTTTCTCTCTCTTGCTGGATTCTCAATACAATGGTCTCTTGGAGATCCATATGATGTAACTCTTTTGCGATGTGTTTGTTGGGATCTGATGAACTTCTAGTTTATGATCAGATCTATCTTTTTATATCCATGAAAGTTATTTGAGTTTCTTTGATCTCCTATCTGCATGATTGCTTATAGCCTCGTATTTCTTCTCTGATATTTGGGTTTTGTTTGTCCAACTTGATATATTTATCTTGCAATGGGAAGAGGTGCTTGTAGTGGTTTCGATCTTACGGTGCTTGATCCCAGTGACAGAAAGGGAAACGACACGTATGTCATTGTTCTTATTGCAATACTCTGTTTCTCCATGAACTTAATACACTATATGCATGCTGGATAGCGGTCGATGTGTGGAGTAATAGTAGTAGATGCAGGCAGGAGTCGGTCTACTAATCTTGGACGTGATTGATACGTCTCCAACGTATCTATAATTTTTTATTGTTCCATGCTATTATATATTATGTTTTGGATGTTTAATGGGATTTATTATACACTTTTATATTATTTTTGGGACTAACCTATTAACCCAAGGCCCAGTGCAAATTGCTGTTTTTTTGCCTATTTCAGTGTTTCGCAGAAAAGGGATATCAAACGGAGTCCAAACGGAATGAAACCTTCGGGAGCGTGATTTTTGGAAAAAACGTGATCCAGAGGACTTGGAGTGGACGTAAAGAAACGAACGAGGAGGCCACAAGGCAGGGGGCGCGCCTACCCCCTTGGGCGCGCCCTCCACCCTCGTGGGCCCCTCGTGGCTCCACCGACCTACTTCTTCTTCCTATATATACCTACGTACCCCGAAACCATCCAGGAGCACCACGAAACCCTATTTCCACCGCCGCAACCTTCTGTACCCATGAGATCCCATCTTGGGGCCTTTTCCGGCGCTCCGCCGGAGGGGGAATCGATCACGGAGGGCTTCTACATGAACACCATAGCCTCTCCGATGATGTGTGAGTAGTTTACCACAGACCTTCGGGTCCATAGTTATTAGCTAGATGGCTTCTTCTCTCTCTTGGATCTCAATACAAAGTTCTCCTCGATCTTCTTGGAGATCTATTCGATGTAACTCTTTTTCGGTGTGTTTGTCGAGATCCGATGAATTGTGGCTTTATGCTCAAGATTATCTATGAACAATATTTGAATCTTCTCTGAATTCTTTTATGTATGATTGGTTATCTTTGCAAGTCTCTTCGAATTATCAGTTTGGTTTGGCCTACTAGATTGATCTTTCTTGCAATGGGAGAAGTGCTTAGCTTTGGGTTCAATCTTGCGTTGCTCGATCCCAGTGACAGAAAGGGAAACGACACGTATTGTATTGTTGCCATCGAGGATAAAAAGATGGGGTTTATATCATATTGCTTGAGTTTATCCCTCTACATCATGTCATCTTACCTAATGCGTTACTCTGTTCTTATGAACTTAATACTCTAGATGCATGATGGATAGCGGTCGATGTGTGGAGTAATAGTAGTAGATGCAGGCAGGAGTCGGTCTACTTGTCACGGACGTGATGCCTATATACATGATCATGCCTAGATATTCTCATAATTATGCACTTTTCTATCAATTGCTCGACAGTAATTTGTTCACCCACCGTAATACTTCTGCTATCTTGTGAGAAGCCACTAGTGAAACCTATGGCCCCCGGGTCTATTTTCTATCATATAAGTTTCCAATCTATTTTTACTTTGCAATCTTTACTTTTAATCTTTATCATAAAAATACCAAAAATATTATCTTATCGTCTCTATCAGATCTCACTTTTGCAAGTGGCCGTGAAGGGATTGACAACCCCTTTATCGCGTTGGTTGCAAGGTTCTTATTTGTTTGTGTAGGTACGAGGGACTTGCATGTGTCCTCCTACTGGATTGATACCTTGGTTCTCAAAAACTGAGGGAAATACTTACGCTACTTTGCTGCATCACCCTTTCCTCTTCAAGGGAAAACCAACGCATGCTCAAGAGGTAGCAGTGATGCTTATATAATGATCATTGCCTGGATATTGTCATAATTATTTGGAGTTCTATCAATTGCCCAATAGTAATTTGTTCACCCACCGTTTGCTATTTTTCTCGAGAGAAGCCACTAGTGAAACCTACAGCCCCCGGGTCTTCTTTCTCATATATTTGTCTTTGCAATCTACCTTTTCCTTGCATTTATTTTCAGAACTATTAAACCAAAAATACAAAAATACCTTGCTGCAATTTTCTTTATTTATTTTATTTAGCATTCGATCTATCAATATACTACAAATTTATCTCACGTCCGTTTGCCACTTGAGGCGCTGTACCCCGAAAGTGATTGACAACCCCTTTAACACGTCGGGTTGCGAGGATTTGTTATCTGCGTGCAGGGGCTGTTTACGTTTTGTTGCTTGGTTCTCCTACTGGTTCGATAACCTTGGTTTCATATCTGAGGGAAATACCTACCGCCGTTGTGTTGCATCATCCCTTCTTCTTTCGGGAAATACCGTCATAGCTTCAAGCGACATCACCTGACGTAGTTTTTCCAGGTCCAGATTTCCAGCTGCCAGAATTCTCCCTCTTTGTGTATACCTTGCATATTATGAGAGAAAAGACATTAGAATTACTCCAAAAAGAATTATTATGGATAAAAACATCATAAATAACAGTAGGAAAACATGATGCAAAATGGACATATCAACTCCCCCAAGCTTAGACCTCGCTTGTCCTCAAGTGAAAACCAAAATTGAAAAACATGTCCACATGCTTAGAGAGTGAGGTGTCGACAAAAACAAAATACGTACATAGAAGCATCATGTTCATTATTATAACAACAACAAATTTAAACATAAGACTCTTATCATAGAACTTTTATCATAGACTTCTCATGAACAAGTGACAATTCATCACACTATTGAAGTATAAAGCAAAAACTCTATTAAAAACCAACAAACTATGTTCTAAGTCAACTTTGCAACTACAATTCAGCATCTTTTCAGGAAGGGTCACGTATCGGAGCCATTAGGCAAGTCCACATACTCAACCATCATATAGTCTTCTATGATTGCTAACACTCACCACGTACACATGAGCAAAATGTTTCAACCGGACACATAGAAAGATTGGAGCTTATAGTTTCGCCTCCCAACGTATTCACCTCAAGGGTAATGTCAACAATAATAACTCATGCTATCTATGTGAAATTGGACATATGTGCCTAGATCTTTCCTCACCACATGATGCTTGGCAAAGGAGAAAAATAAAGAGGAATAGAAGGAAAACTTTGACTCTTTGCATAAAAGTAAATACATAAAAGTAAAAGATAGGCCCTTCGCAGAGGGAAGCAAAGGTTTTCATGCGCTTATTTGTTTGTATGCTCAACCCCTTAGTGCAAAAGAACGTCACATTGTATTGCCCCTTGTGATAGCAACCTTTATTATGCAGTCTGTCGCTTTTATTCTTCACCATCAAAAGTTCGTACAACGCTCAATTTTCTCTTACACTAAATGATCTCACACATTTAGAAGCAATTTTTATTGCCTTGTTGCACCGATGACAACTTACTTGGGGGATCTTGCTCAATCCCTAGGTAGGTATGGTGGACACTTGAAAATAAGATTTGGGTTCAAGGGTTTTTGGATGCATAAGTAGTATCTCTACTTAGTGCGGAATTTTTGGCTAGCAAAGACAGGGGCAAGCACCATATGTTAAAGGATCCATGACAATATGACTTCTATGTGAATATAAACAAACATAAACCATTAAGTTGTCTTCCTTGTCCAACGTCAACAATTTTGGCATATAATATTTTGATGAGGGCTCACAATCACAAAAGATTTCTAGGATAGTATATTTATATGTGAATCTTCTCTTGCCTTATTAGTTCTTTCATGAGTTGCATCATTGACTAATGCTATGTTTGTCAATCTCCAATAAAAGTTTCTACTTATACTTTTCCTATGTGATGTCATCACCTACCATAAGATTAGTATATGATCTTCTTGATTTATTTCCTTTCTTTTATTTATTTCTTTTCTCTTTTTCTTCCTTATTTCTTTTCTTTTATTTGCAACATGAAAGTAAAGAAAGCAAAAACTCAAACTAAACTTTATTATATATCTTGCACACGATTACAAGGATAGATCACTAAGCAAACTCTCAAAGAAGAAAGGATCGAACTAAACTTTTATTCATCTACAGCAAAAGATCGAACTAAAATAAGTAAAGGAAAAAAGATAGTGGGGTGATACGATACCGGGGCACCTCCCCCAAGCTTGGCGGAAGCCAAGGGAGTGCCCATACCCGATACTTAATTATCTTTTGGTGGTGAAGAAGATGATGGTGGTGATGAAGTAGTATTCTCCAATATAACCATGAGTAGGTCCTTCAAACCTTGAATCTCCCAAAGGGCTTGATGAAGTAACTCATTGTTTTTCTTCACCTCAGCCATTATGTGTTTATTCTCCGGGCCCTACGGTTTAGTCCTGCACTGTTTTCTCTTGGCCGAGATATGTCCCAGTTGGACGGTATGTGCCTACGAGGAGTGTTCTCGAACCCATAATTGTGAATCAAATTGCAAAAATTGTTACGATGTAACATGTGTAAGGGCCTCCTCGGTGGGAGTTCTTCTTGCACTTCCAGGCTCGCTTGATTGTTCGATGATCCCATGGCTTGATGAGGATTAGGGTGAGTAGAGATGCCAGCTAATGTGTGATACGTCTCCAACGTATCTATATTTTTTATTGTTCCATGATGTTTTATTATCAATCTTGGATGTTTTATAATCATTTTATATCATTATTTGGTACTAACCTATTGACATAGTACCAAGTGCCAGTTGTTGTTTTTTTCCTTGTTTTTTACATCGCAGGAAATCAATATCAAACGGAGTCCAAATGCCACGAAACTTCACGATGATTTTTTATGGGCAGAAGGAAGGCAATGGGCCCTCGTTGCACATGGGGGGTGCCCCGAGGGGGGCACAACCCACCAGGGCGCGCCAGGAGGCCCAGGCGCTCCCTGGTGGGTTGTGCCCACCTCGGGTGCCCCGGGACCGCCTCTTTGCTCTATAAATACCCAAAAATACCAGAACCTTAGGGGAGTCGACGAAATATTCATCCAGCCGCCGCATAGTCCAGAACCACCAGATCCAATCAAGACACCATCACAGAGGGGTTCACCACTTCCGTTGGTGCCTCTCCGATGATGCGTGAGTAGTTGTTTGTAGACCTTCGGGTCCGTAGTTAGTAGCTAGATGGCTTTCTCTCTCTCGCTGAATTCTCAATACAATGGTCTCTTGGAGATCCATATGATGTAACTCTTTTTGCGGTGTGTTTGTTGGGATCTGATGAACTTCCAGTTTATGATCAGTCATATCTTTTTATATCCATGAAAGTTATTTGAGTTTCTTTGATCTCTTATATGCATGATCTCTTATAGCCTCGTATTTCTTCTCCGATATTTGGTTTTTGTTTGGCCAACTTGATCTATTTATCGTGCAATGGGAAGAGGTGCCCGTTAGTGGGTTCGATCCTACGGTGCTCGATCCCAGTGACAGAAAGAGAACCGACACGTATGTATCGTTGCTACTAAGGATAAAAAGGCGAGATCTGTATCAACCGCCATATAGATAAATGGATCTTGTCTACATCATGTCATCATTCTTATTGCATTACTCCGTTTTTCCATGAACTTAATACACTAGATGCACGCAGGAGTCGGTCTACTAATCATTAACCATATAGTGGCACTTCTCCCAATTCAAGACAAGATTTGTTTGTTCACATCTCTGCAAAACTCGATCAAGATTGCTTAAACAATCATCAAAAGACTTCCCATAAACAGAGAAGTCGTCCATGAAAACCTCAACAATCTTTTCACAAAAGTCAGAGAATATAGCAGTCATACATCTTTGAAAGGTAGCAAGTGCATTGCATAAACCAAAAGGCATAGGCCTATAAGCATAAGTTCCAAAGGGACAAGCAGAAGTGGACTTTTCTTGATCAGGTTGAGAAACAGGTATTTGTGAAAAACCAGAATATCCATCAAGGAAGCAAAAATGTGTGTGCTTAGATAATCTTTCAAGCATTTGATCAATAAAAGGCAGAGGGTAATGATCTTTTCTAGTTGCTTTGTTTAATTTTCTAAAATCAATTACCATTCTATAGCCTGTAGCAATTCTTTGTGGAATAAGTTCATTCTTATCATTAGGAACAACAATTATACCTCCTTTCTTAGGGATACAATGAACAGGACTTACCCATCTACTATCAACTATAGGATAGATTATACCTGCTTCCAGAAGTTTTAGTATTTCTGTTCTTACCACTTCCTTCATTTTTGGATTTAACCGGCGTTGGTGATCAACAACGGGTTTAGCATCAGGTTCCATATTAATTTTGTGCAGACATAGAGTGGGACTAATGCCCTTTAGATCATCAAGAGTATATCCAATAACATCTCGGTGCTTCCTTAGAATTTTCAATAAACTTTCTTCTTCATGTTCTGAAAGGTTAGCGCTAATAATAACAGGATATATCTTCTTTTCATCAAGATAAGCATATTTCAAAGTGTCTGGCAATTATTTTAATTCAAACACAGGATCACCTTTAGGTGGAGGAGGACCTCCTAGAGTTTAAAAAGGAAAATTGTGTTTAAGCAGAGAACATTGTTCAAAGAAAATCTTATCTATTTCATTTCTTTCATGCATATGTAAATCATTTTCATGGTCTAGCAAATATTGTTCTAAAGGATCAGTAGGTGGTACAGCAATAGAAGCAATACCAATTAATTCATCCTTACTAGGCAATTCTTTTTCATGAAGCTTTCTACTAAACTTGGAAAAACTAAACTCATGAGCCTCATCACCAAAACTAACACCGACAGTTTGTTTCTCACAGTCTATCTTAGCATTAACGGTGTTCAAGAAAGGTCTACCAAAGATAATGGGACAAAAGTCATCTTGTGGGAAACCAAGAGCAAGAAAATCAGTAGGGTATTTTACTTTCCCACACAAGACTTCAACATCTCTAACAATCCCAATTGGTGATATAGTGTCTCTATTAGCAAGTTTAATAGTAACATCTATGTCTTCTATCTCTGCGGATGCTATGTCATTCAAAATTTCTTGATATAAGGAATAGCACTCACACAAGCACCTATGTCACATAAACCATGATAACAGTGATCTCCTATTTTAACTGAGACAACGGGCATGCCAACAACAGGTCTAAGTTTATCCTTTTTATCAGGTTTGGCAATTCTAGCAGCTTCTTCACAGAAGTAAATAACATGCCCATCTACATTTTCTTCCAAGAGATCTTTAACCATAGCAATACTAGGTTCCACTTTAATTTGTTCATTAGGTTTAGGTGTTCTAATGTAACTCTTGTTAACCACAGTTGAAACTTTAGCATGTTCCTTTATCCTAACAGGGAAGGGTGGTTTCTCAATATAAGCAGAAGGAACAACTGGCTCAACATTCTAAATTATGGTTTCTTCTTTAATTGGTACCGATTCTTTGATTTCTTATTTAATAGGTGGGTGATACTTAAACCACTTCTCTTTAGGGAGATCAACATGAGTAGAAAATGATTCACAAAAGGAGGCTACTATCTCAGAGTCAAGTCCATATTTAGTGCTAAACTTTTGAAAATCATCGGTATTCATAAAAGATTTAACACAATCATACTTAAGTTTAATACTTGACTCTTTACCTTTGTCGAGTACCAAATCTTCAGAGTTGCGTTTAATCCTTTCCAAAAGATCCCACCGGAATTCAATAGTCTTCTTCATAAAAGAACCAGCACAAGAAGTATCAAGCATGGTTTGATCATTACGAGAAAGCCGAGCATAAAAGTTCTGGATAATAATTTCTTTTGAGAGTTCATGATTGGGGAATGAATATAACATTGACTTAAGCCCCCCCCAAGCTAGAGAGATACTTTCACCTTCACGAGGCCAAACATTATATATATAATCCCAATCACGATGAACTAGATGCATAGGATAAATTTTTTGGTGGAACTCCAATTTCAAACGATTCCAATTCCAAGATCCAATATCATCGCATAGCCTATACCATGCCAATGTTTTTCCTTTCAAAGATAAATAGAAAACCTTTTTCATAACTTCATCCCCTGGTAAACCGGCAAGCTTGAACAATCCACAAATTTGTTCTACATATATCAAGTGCATATCAGGAAGTTCGGTTCCATCTCCTGCATAAGGATTAGCTAGCAGTTGTTCTATCATACCTGAAGGAATTTCATATTCAATATTTTCAGTAAGTGCAGTAGGTTGTGTGGTAGCTAATTGTGGTTCCGGTCGAGGTGAAGATACCCCGAATAAACCCCTCAAAGGATTGTTTTCCATAGTAACAAGTGACAATAAATTTCAGCACACTATATAAATGTTTCCTTACGAAATTCCACTTACCAAAGGCGCTTCACTCCTCGACAACGGGCCAGAAAATAGCCTTGACGACCCACAAGTATATGGGATAAATTGTAGCTCTTTTTGATAAGTAAGAGTGTCGAACACAGCGAGGAGCAGAAGGAAATAACAAGTAGTTTTCAGCAAGGTAATGTCTGCAAGTGCTGAAATTGTAAGTAACACGGTAGTTTGATAGCAAGACAATTTGTAACAGCAAGTAACGATAATAGTAACAAAAGTGCAGAAGGGTAGCCCAATCCTCTTAAGGCAAAGGACAGGCCAAAACGGTCTCTTATAATAAGCAAAGCTTTCTTGAGGATACACGGGAATTTCATCTAGTCACTTTCACCATGTTGGTTTGATTTGTGTTCGGTACTTTGATAATTTGATATGTGGGTGGACCGGTGCTTAGGTGCTGTTCTTACTTGAACAAACTTCCTACTTATGATTAACCCTCCCGCAAACAACCGCAACTACGAGAAAAGTATTAAGAATAAATTCTAACCATAGCATTAAACTTTTGGATCCAATCGGTCCCTTACGGAATAGCGCATAAACTGGGGTTTAAGCTTCTGTCACTCTCGCAACCCATCATCTAATTGCTACTCCACAATGCATTCCCTTAGGCCCAAATATGGTAAAGTGTCATGTAGTCGACGTTCACATGACACCACTAAGGGAATCACAACATACATACTATCAAAATATCGAACACATATCAAGTTCACATGATCACTTGCAACATGATTTCTCCCGTGACCTCAAGAACAAAAGTAACTACTCACAAATGATAATCGTGCTCAAGATCAGAGGGGTATTAAATAGCATATTGGATCTGAACATATAATCTTCCACCAAATAAACCATATAGTGATCAACTACAAGATGTAATCAACACTACTAGTCACCCACAAGCACCAATCTATAGTTCCGGTAACAAGATTGAACACAAGAGATGAACTAGGGTTTGTGATGAGATGGTGTTGTTGAAGACGATAATGAAGATTGCCCTCCCCAAAACGGGAGAGTTGTTGGTGATGATGAGTACGATGATTTCCCCCTCCGGGAGGGAAGTTCCCCCGGCGGAATCGCTCCGCCGGAGGGCAAAAGTGCTCATGCCCAATTTCCGCCTCGAGACGGCGGCACTCCGTCCCGAAAGTCCTCTCTTTATTTTTTTTCTAGGTCAAAATGACTTATATACCAGAAGATGGGCACCAGAGGTGGGCCTGGGTGAGCACAACCCACCAGGGTGTGCCCACCTGGTGGGCCCCCTCTGGTAGTTATTTGCTCCAATATTCATCATATATTTGATAAAAAATCTCCATGAAGTTTCATCTTGTTTGGAGTTGTGCAGAATAGGTGTCCTAACGTAGCTTTTCCAGGTCCAGATTTCCAGCTGCCGAAATTCTCCCTCTTTGTGTATATCTTGCATATTATGAGAGAAAAGGCATTAGAATAACTCCAAAAAGCATAATTATGGATAAAAACATCATAAATAACAGTAGGAAAACATGATGCAAAATGGATGTATCAGTACCCGCAAGTTGATGTGAAAGTCGGGCGGGCCCGTAGAGCACCCACGAGTTTTCTACGTGGCACGGCCGGGCATTTTGGGCCCTTGTCGTAAGTCCATGTGACGGGGCGACGGGGTCACATTATCGTGAGTTTCTGCTCGTCTCCGCGAGCCCCCAATGCACTAACAGGTTTGGGTATTTGTTCTGAGTTGGCAGCGCCATCCACTTCACGGGTGGTGCTGGTATCCCCTTGCGCACAACGACCCGGAGCGCAACGGGCGATGGGCCCAAGACCCCGGAGCGCTTAGGATGTAGACCGACGGGGACCTCTCTGCTGAGCCTAGGTAGGGCTGCGACGTGTTGATCTTCCGAGGTCGGGCATGACCCAGGAAAGTGTGTCCGGCTAGAGTGATCGAGCGTGTTGGGTCATGTGGTGCACCCCTGCAGGGAAATTGTCTATTTGAATACCGTGTCCACACGGTAATGGAAGTTCAGACTTGTATCCTGATCTATTACAACTAGAACTGGTTACTTGAGACATATGATCGATATGTTGGCTCCGGGATTGCTTTCTCGCAGGGTGTCGAGGAACGATCTCTGGGCGTTAACTACAACATGTTTGTTAATTATAAACTGCTATTCTTTACTCTTCTACATGCTGCAAGATGCTTGGAGCTGCTTGAACATGCTAGTCTTCCATAGGCTAGGCCTTCCCCTCTATTCCGGCATTCTGCAGTTCAGTCCACAGATACAACCCTTCCATTTGATACCAATGCATACTTAGTATAGATCTGATGCTTGCGAGTACTTTGGATGAGTACTCACGGTTGATTTGCTATCCCTTTCCCCCCTTCTTTCTTCTTTCTGGTTGATGCAACCAGTTGGTGGATCCCTGGAGCCAGATGCCACCACCGACGGATACTAATACATGGAGGCTGCCGAAGATCAGGAATAGTTAGGAGGTCCCAGGCAGGAGTCCTTGCCTCTTCGATCGTTGATGTTTATGCTTGCCTTCTTAATGCAGTCTTGTCTAACCTTATGTCTGTACTCAGATATTGTTGCTTCCGCTGACGTTTGTGCTTCGAGCTTATGTATTTGAGCCCTCGAGGCCCCTGGCTTGTAATATAAAGCTTGTATTATTTTAATTTGTGTCTAGAGTTGTGTTGTGATATCTTCCCATGAGTCCCTGATCTTGATCGTACACATTTGCGTGTATGATTAGTGTACGGTCGAATCGGGGGCGTCACACTCTTCTAGCCCAACTCTTTTGCTTCGGGGGCTTCTTCTGGTCCATAAAAAATCACCGTAAATGTTTAGGTCATTTGGACTCCGTTTGATATTCCTTTTCTGTAAAACTCAAAAACAAGGAAAAAACAGAAACTGGCACTGGGCTCTAGGTTAATAGGTTAGTCCCAAACATCATATAAATGTCAGGACCCCGATCCTAAGCCACATTGATCTAGCATGTAACACATCATATCACTTTGCGGCCTCAGGCACGGTATTCCCACGGGTGCCACCTTACCTGGCCCGGGACCGTTTGCGCCTTTTGGCTCACGTATATGATAGTGTCGCTAGCATCCATATGACAGAGAACCCGGGCCGACATGACTAGTCGTGAACCCAAAGTGGCGCCAACTTACGGGGACAGGCATACAGGACTCCGGGAACCCGGGCTGTAGCAGGCTAGAAGGACTCCGGAAGTCACCGCGTGACATTTCCCCTAAGGGACAGACACAGGAACGAAGTGGATCACATGCCGGCCAGTCTAAGTGTTCCGGAGCAGTAGTAACTGGGCTAGCAGGACTCCGGTAAACCGGGCTGTAGCAGACTACCATGGCTCAGTGGAAGCACTAGACTACATTTCCCCATAAGAGAGGCTACCAAGGATAAACAACTAGGTTCTCGGATCCCACACATACCAAGCATTTCAAATCATACACACAATATGCTCGATGTGTGCAAATACAACATGGCATCACAACAAAACTCTAAAACTCAAAGTATTTATTCATTAGGCTCCGAGGAGCCAGATATTACAAACATGCGTCTGATGACCCAGCATTCAAGTCATGCAAGCAACAAGCACATGCAGAAGCTTAACTTGTCTGAGTATAGACAACTACAAATGAAAAAGGCCGGGAAGCCTGACTATCTACAAGACCCTACCGAGGGCACAAGATCGTAGCTGAGGTAACAAGATAAACATCGAAGTCCACGCGGAACTACTAGCGAGACTGAAGTCTCTCTGCAAAAACATAAAATAGGCAAACGTGAGTACAAATGTACCCAGCAAGACTTACATCAGAGCTATCTACATATGCATCAGTATCAAAAGGGGTGGTGGAGCTTAACTGCAGCAAGCCAGCTTTGACTCGGTGGCTATCCTAAACTATGACTGCAAGTAACTCTTTTGAGGTGGCGCACACGAGTCCACATATTCACCATGTCAATACACCACTATGGATCCACTCCCGTCTACCTACGAGAACGCCATCCATAGCACTCATGCTTATCTTGCGCATTTTAGAGTATCCACTTCAAGTTATCTATGAATTGTACATGCAACCCAGAAGTCCTTTTCCGCGGACAAGGCTATTCGAATAGATGATGTTACCCCTGCAGGGGTGTACTTCTTCACACACGCTCTCGCCACTTACCACCATGTACACGTCGTGTATCTCGGCAACCTTCAAGCGGAAGTCTGGCGAGGGAGTCGGCCACGACCTGACTAACCACACAAGTCTCTAGTCCAGGTTTATCGCCTATTCGGGTTCCATCCGCAAGGAGATCCGGCCGGGGTGTCGCTCACGACCCCAGACGATGTGTGCAGGGTTCCCAAGCCCACCTCGACGGATGGATCTACGCTTGGTACACCGTGCCACGGTGCCTAGTCTGTCCCAAGCCCACCTGTACCGGGTGCCACTTGGTAGACTACTAACACTACCTACAAACACCAGAAACTAGTTGCAACTCCTGGACAGAGATCAGGTTGATTAATAAGTCGAGAGGGGCACTTAAGCATTCCAATGCGTGGTAGTAACTGTTCATGGATCACAAACACAGAACTCAGTTCCTGAGGACGGCTGCAATGAGACAACCCACCATGTTCTCCTACATGGCCTCTCACCGCTACCTTTACCAAATCATGTTCACACGCTTAGCTCTCAACAGCAGGACATGTTCACCACATTCCAATTCATCCCCGATGAATCAGACCTGACTTAACTCTAAGCAATAGCAGGCATGACAAACAAGCACGAATGAGTAGGCACATCAGGGCTCAAACAACTCCTACTCATGCTAGTGGGTTTCATCTATTTACTGTGGCAATGACAGGTCATGCAGAATAAAGGGGATCAACTACCGCAGCATGTAACAGTTGAATCGCTGTTGTCCTAATGCAGTAAAAGAGAGCAGGAGCGAGAGAGTGTGATTATATCGGAATGAACAAGGGGGTTTTGATTGCCTGGCACTTCTGAAGATAGTATAGCTCTTCATCGGTGTCATTGAACTCATCGTCGGAACATACATCTACCGAGGGGGAACAACCACCGGCAAACAAGAGGGAACACAATCAATGCGATGCAACAATATGATGCATGAATGTGACATGGCAATATGATGTTCATTGAGCTAATGCAACTAGCAACGATTTAAATGGAGTTGGTTTGAACACTAGATTCAAATTCAAACTCCATATAAGGCATTTCAAATGCCATTAATTCAAATTGTCTTATACAGCAACTTTAAGTTGTTCAAACATGCATGACAATGCCGTAAATAGATTCCTCACATTTTTCTGATCATTTTTCATATATAAATTATTTCATTTGGAGTTACGGTTGATTTTATATGATTTTTAGAAGTTTATAACATTTTCTGAAATAAATAAATCATTTCTGATTTAATTAAATATCCAGAAAACATTATGACGTCAGCACTATGTCATCCCTGCGTCAGCAGGTCAACTGAGCTGTTCTGGGTCAAACCTGACCAGTGGGACCCACTGGCCAGTGTAACAGTGCTGGCTTGGGTCACTAACGGGTGGGGCCGGTCAAGGTCCACGTCAGCTCGGGCAAAGCTGACGCATGGGTTCACTGGTTTTGCTAATTAGCCTAATTATTTTGGTTAACCAGTAAACTAACAAACTGGAACCCACTGACAGTGACTAGTGTTAACTAATACGGTTAATTAGTCCCTAATCTAATGACGGCCACGTCGGCAGCCGCCGGGGTTAGTCGCCGGCGACACACAGATGCGGCGCAGCTCGCCAGAGTGGCGCTAGAGGCTGTGGCTTGCCGCACTGAGGGCACCAGGGGGAGCCCTCGCTCGTCCCCATCCAGGGGTGCACGCAGCTGGGCGCAGGGAGGCCGGGGTCGACGCCGGCGACCTCTTGGACGGCGGCCGGAGCACGGGGTTGGCCTGGAGGGGCCGCAGTGCACGGTAGGAGGTGCGGGTGGTGGATTTGGCTTGATGGGGAGCTTATGTGAACGTTAACGGTCTCAGACGCGGGCGACAGCAGTTGTGGTCGCGGTGGCGTCATGGCCGGCGACGGCGAGCTCGGGAGCTGACGGGAGCGGTAGCTACGGCACATATACGACGAGGGAAACAGAGGGGAAAGGTAGCACGGCTCACGGTGGTTCGACGGGGAGGCTTAGCGGGCTCGGGGAGGACCGGTAGGTGGTGAATCGTCGATGAAGTCCGGAGAGCAGATGCGGCGGTGACGAGCTCGAGGGCGACGTTTCGGGGCGCCCGCGGTCGCGTGCTTCAGCAGAGAGGTCGAGGGAGACGCGGGGAACCTCCTGGATATGGTGGTTCAGCGAGGCGGCGGTGGTGGCTGCGAGAACTGCGGTGGCCTGCTCGTGGCGGCTTCGGCATCGGGGGGAGAAGCGCTGGGATGAGGGGAAAGTGAGCAGAGAGGGATGGCTCGATGCGGACGGCAGCGGCGAAGTCGCCCGCGTCGTCGACGTGTCTCAGGAGGCAGCGAGGCAGCTGCTGCGTGGCGCGCGGTGAGCATGCGTGCATCGAGCACACGCGCCCTGTCTACTGGCGCGGTGGAGAAGATGATTGGCAGGTGGGCTGCACAGTAGCGGGCCGGCTAAATGGGCTGCGGTAAGTTAGGTGGGTTTCTTTCCCTCTCTGTGTTTCGACTTTTGTTTCTGTTTTCTAGTTTTCTGCTGTAGTTTTGAGCTTAGGAAAAATACCAAGGAATTTCCTAAAATCCTGAAAATATTCATGGACACTTTCTGAATTATTTCAATGGCCCAAAAATAGTTCCAACATTATTTGAACATTTAAATTATTTATAGTATTTAAATGCCCCAAAGTCAAATACAATAAGATTTAATCAAAAATCCAGAATGGCCTAGAAATATGTGCATCATTTTTGGAGAGGTTTTGGACCAATTTAAAAATGATGAACTTTTCCAAAGGCATTTTGGGTTCATTGCAAATATTTTGAGGTTGAGCCTATTTGATTTGATCTGGTGCTAGGGTTTGAACAATCCCCATTTCAACTTTCAAATAAATTTAGACATGATGCATGGATGCTTGTGCAACTAGTTACAATCAATTCTAGGGATGTGACAATAAAATAGCATATAAATGCATATAAAACATCCAAGATAGATAATATAATAGCATGGAACAATAAAAAATTATAGATGCGTTGGACACGTATCATAGAGCACCCGACATAGCAGTTCATGCAGTCCCGTCTAAGTCGTGTACACGTACGTACAACCATTGGGCAAAAAATACGGCCACATACATACATACGGGCGGGGTCTCGAGCGCGTACTCGCGCATATATATGGACGGCCAGGGCTTGTGTACATGGAGAGGCAACGGACGGCAGCAACGGCGTCCTGTTCATCGGGTAGTGCACCGGCTGGGTTGGAACAGAGAAACAACATCCAGTTCATCGGGAGGCAACCGACTGGGTCGAAATGCGTCATGTTCAGCGGGAGCTAGCCAGCTTGGACGAAACAGCCGAAACGGGGTCTGGCGTATCACAGAACAGGGGAAACGGCCTTCTGTTCGACTGGCCACGGTCGAAACGGGATCCTGTTCATTGGGAGGGGTCTATTGTACCGCAAAACAGAGGAAACGGACTTGTGTTCGAGTGCCTACGGTCGAAACGGGGTCCTGTTGATCGGGAGGGTTGCGGCGTACCGCAAAATGGAGGAAACAGACTTGTGTTGCAGCGCCTACAGTCGACACGGGGTCCTGTTCATCCACCGCCTACTGCCTTGCTCCAGCCTCCACGGGGTACTGTTCATCCAGCCTCCACCGGCTGCTGTTCATAGAGCCTCCACAGGGTCCTATTCATCCACCCCCAACCGGCTGGGGTGCGGCAGCCTCCTCGGGGTCCTGTTTATCTAGCGGCAACGGCCTACTACCACGGGGTCCTGTTCATCCAACCCCCATCGGGAACTGTTCATCCACGGCCAACCAACCGGCTCGACTCACCACGTCTCGACTTGTTCTACGTACCGCGTGCACGGTAGCTACGGTCACTGTTCATCGAGAGGCAACCTGAAAGTGCGTTATATCGACTAGAGGGGGGTGAATAGGCGATTTTTATAAATTCTTCACTGAGGAATTTGTGGGTGAGGAAATTCCTTAGCGAAGAACTACTTGCAGCGGAATAAGTACTCAAAAGTATGCATAGCAGAACACAAGCATAGTCATCATGATGAAATGAAAACAAGTACAGAGTACAGAAAGCGTAAACACAGGATAACACAGGATGAAGACAAACAGACTGAGGAAATTGAGAAAGTCTTCAGTCAAAGTCTTCAAACACAGATATGAACAAGCATACAACACAGTAATGAGGAAATGGAAGAGTCGAGGAAATAGAACCAGTAAGCTTGGTGAAGACAATGATTTGGTAGACCAGTTCCAACTGCTGTCTCAGTTGTACGTCTGGTTGGAGCGGCTAGGTATTTAAACCTGAGGACACACAGTCCCGGACACACAGTCCTCACCGTATTCTCCTTGAGCTAAGGTCACACAGACCTCGCCCAATCACTCGTGGTAAGTCTTCAGGTGACTTCCAAACCTTCACAAACTCGGTCACTCGGCGATCCACAATTTCCTCTTGGATGCTCTAGACCATGACGCCTAACCGTCTGGAAGAAGCACAATCGTCAAAGGTAACAAGCGTTGGATCCACGCAGGATCAATCTCTTCAGTGATGCTCAATCACTTTGGGTTTGTAG
Source organism: Aegilops tauschii subsp. strangulata (assembly GCF_002575655.3). Taxonomy (NCBI): domain Eukaryota; kingdom Viridiplantae; phylum Streptophyta; class Magnoliopsida; order Poales; family Poaceae; genus Aegilops; species Aegilops tauschii. The sequence continues at coordinate 363,013,597 of NC_053035.3, read as the reverse complement.
GTGTTTGGGTTTGGGGTTTTCCTCACTTGATAATTTTCGCTCAAAGTCCTCGGAGGATGGGATGCTCTCAAATCACAAGTGTTAGTTTCTCTCGGAGCAGCCAACCAGCTATTGGTTGTAGGGGGCGGCTATTTATAGCCTAGGGAGCAGCCCGACATGATAAGACATAAATGTCCTTCAATGATATGACCGTTAGGTGGATAAGATATTTTGGGACAGCTGGCGCATAGCACAACAACGGTCGGAAATTTGAGGCTCAGATTCCTCAGGGCTATCATGTTCCTCACTGTGTAGGCAATCCGCACTGGCGAATTCCTAACTCCTCAGTCAGAACAAATTCCTCAGAGACCGGAAGAACTTCGTCTTTGTCACTGAAGAATATGACTGAACTGTATGAGATTTCCAATGGCTTTACTCGAAGGGATTGGTAGGTGTAGGATTTTGAGTTGAGCATCACATGGAAATTTTTCCTTAGTATTTCCTCGACCCCCTTTAACAGTACGGTGTTTCCTATGACTCAAGAACGAGAAAATGAAACTACGAAAACAAAAGTCTTCATGCTTCATGTTCCTCAAATGAATACCAAGTCTTCAAGGTCACACCAATTTCTTCACTTTCAAAGTCTTCAGAAAGTCTTCAGAAATCCAAAGTCTTCAGTCGAAGAACTTCATTTTTAGGGGTCGACTTTCTCTATAAATATCAAACTCCTCATAGACTTATAGACCTCTGTACACTCATAAACACATTAGTCCCTTAACCTATAAGTCTTCAATACACCAAAATCACTAAGGGGCACTAGATGCACTTACAATCTCCCCCTTTTTGGTGATTGATGACAATATAGGTTAAGTTTTCAACGGAGATAAACATATGAAGTGTAAATACAGATATTGAGGAATTTGATTGCAAGATATAGAAGAACCCCCCTGAAGATGTGCATAGTGAGGAATTTGCTTTTGAAGCAATGCACACTTGAAGAGTTGAATCATGGAGATCTCCCCCTATATCTTGTAATTCATACACGCATTTGACATATAATATGAAGAATTTGAAATGCATGATGAAATATGGTGACTGATGTAATTCAGCATGCGTGCAATAACATTAACAAGGAATAAGCATGCAGAAGAACACAAGAAAAGTATCAGGTCACCATAGAGTTTAAGTTTACAACTCGATCCCACAAAGTCATCAGAAGAACGAGAGTTGTAACTTTAGAAAAAAACGCCCATTATAAGATAGACCCGCTTGAAGACTAACTCAAATTTTCTCCCCCTTTGTCATCGAATGACCAAAAGGGTTGAAAATGAGGACTAACGCCCCTGAAGAATATCAAGGTGATGAAGGAGCGTCAGCGTTGTTGGGGTCGTTTGTTGTAGTAGGGCCTGCCGCAGTGTCGTCCAAGTCTTCATGTTCATCAGTGTCACGTGATGAAGAATAGGAGCTGGCCACCAAGGAAGGAACCTTGACCTTCTTGTACTTCTTCAGAGGAGGTGCAGCCCAGTCAAGATCTTCGTTGAGACCCATTTTCTTCAGATCTTCTTCACTATAGACTTGAGGCAGAACAGCCCAGGTGCGGTTGAGGGTTTCATGAAGGTAGTAGTGGTTTTTCTTCACTGCATTATGGGTAGTAGTCATGTTGTGAAGAATTGAACCAAACTAACGCTTGACCCATTTATGATTGCGATCAACCTTCTGATAAAGACTGAGGAGAAGCTCACGGTCAGTCATCACCCTGGGTGCTGTGCCTTGAGGATTTTGCTTGGGTGCGTTGGCGGTAGAGTCATGGGTGGCAGAGTCATTATTGGTGGATTAGGATGCAGCCTTGCGAAATTGTCCATCCAATGGATGAATGCCTTCATTAATTACAGCAGTAGCCTTGGCCTTTTCATCAGCTGAGGAAAATGTCCGTTTGAGGACTTCTCAGAGGCAAGTAGCTGCAATGGTTCAGTGTATCAGCTTTGTAGTTGAGTGAAGACCTTGTCCTGATGAATCTCATAATCCAAGGTGCATAAGGCTTCAGCTCAAATGGTGACATTACGACATTGGCCAGAGTCCTCATGAAGAAATCATGGAAGTTGACGGGAACACCATGAATGATATTGAAAAGCAGATTCTTCATGATGCCAACGACTTCTTCTTCATTCGAGTCATGGCCCTTGATTGGACTCAATGTCTTCGTCAGAATGCGATGGACAGTCCGAGGCACATACAGCAATTCCTTCACAAGGAATTTTGTTCTTGGGGCCTGACCTGGCTTCAAAGGCTTCATCAGCACTTGCATGTAGTGATCGGTAAGCTCAGGTTCATTGTAGACACAACAAGCACCTTCAAGGGGCGGACTGAGAGGCAAAGCACGAAGCAATTCAGTAGCTGGTGCTTTGTAGTGAGTGTTTTCAGACATCTAGTCCAGCACCCATGAATTCACATCTTCAGAGTTTCCGGTGATGTGCAGCGTCGCATAAAATTGAAGAATAAGTTCTTCATTCCAATCACAGATGTCAATGCAGAAATTTAACAATCCAGCATCGTGAAGAACACTAAGGACTGGCTCGAAGCACGGCAGAGATTCCATATCCACATGAGGAATGTGCTCATGATCGAAGACTTTGTCTTTGTTGAGCAGCACCGAGGAATAAAAATTTGCCTGGCTGGCAGTCCAGAAACGCCTCTTCCTTATGCGAGCAGAGTCATAAGGGTTGTAATCAGTGAAGAATACATGCTCGCCAAAGAAAGCATCAGCCTTGAATGTTTGCTTCCTTGAGAATGGATCCTTTGGCTTGGGCAGAGGAATGTCAGTCAGTTGCATGATGACCTCAGGAATCGCAATCTCAGGTTCTTCAGGCTGAGGAATTTCTGGTTCCTCTTCAGTGGCAGCCTGGTTCTTCAAATCTTCATTCTCATTTTCTTCAGCACTAGCGGCTGGAATGTCTTCATGAGCTTCATCAGATCCCATTTGAACTGTAGTGGTCGGGGACTGAGGAATTTGCTGCAATGGAGTGAAGAGTGGAGAATTGGGGTGCTGACTTTCACAAAAGTCATCATTCATCACTGGTGTGGTACAACCAATGTCCACATCTTCATATTCAATTTCTTCAACGCCAGCCTCTTCAGCTGTGAACTGAGGCATAGGCGAGGAAACAACTGGTGTTGAACGGATTTGATCCGCTTCAATTTCTTCATCCATCTGCTTTGACGAAGCAGCAGAAGGATTTTCTTCATCAGATCCGCTAGGGATCTCATATTCTTCATCAAAAGGGATGATTTCCTTTGATGGCATGGAGGAAACTGGAACAGCATCAATTGGATTAGCAAATGAACTTGTCAATTTCTTCATCTTCTTTGGTGCTGAAGAATCTGAAGGAGTTGATGCTTTCCTTTTCTTCACTGCTGCACGCTCTGCAGCCTTGGTCTTCTTCACATCTGATGCAGATGGAAGGATTGGAGTTGGAGTAGGTGCAGAAGGAGCAGAGGAATGTGGTTGATTTTCTTCTAGCACAACTGATGCAGTTGCCCTGACCTTTTCATTTTCTTCAGGCGTACCACTAGTGGGTGCCCTGGCAATTTCTTCAGCGGCTGGAATGCAGTCATCAGCCCTGGAACTCACATTTTCTTCAGCAGCCTGATTGTCATCAGCGGTGCTGGCATGTTCTTCAGTTGGCTGAGCAGATGCTTCAGCCTGAGGAATTTTCTGTTGAGTTGGAGCTGCAACATTGGTGGTGAACTTCTCAATCAGTTTAACAAACCTGACCTTGGCTCCTTGCCAATCAGCATAGTAAGCATTGAAATCATCGCTGAGGACTTTGATTTCAGACTGAATCTTTACAAGTTCATCAGTTGTCATAGTGACAACGTTGTTCTTCAGAAATTTCTCCTTCTTATATTGCGCTTTATTGATCTGCCTGGCCTTCTCATATTTCCATTTTTCTTCTTGGATGAAATGGGTCAGCATGTGACTTTGGCCAGGTGTCAACTTGAAATCAGGCATAGGAGTGTTTGGGTCCTTGTGCCAGAGATCAACATAGTCGAGGATTAACTTCGGATCCAAAAGCAGTGGCACATTTGTGCCCTGGGCTCTAGCGGCCCTGACTTGCCTATCTCTGATGATCTCAGCAAGTTCTTCATCATCAGCTTCGTCTTCTTCAGACGGCACTTGGAAGGCGACCTGCTTCTTATGAGGACTTGGGCGAGAGCCTCGTCCAGCAGTGGTCTTTGTCTTCAGCAGAGAGGGTCCTGTTGAAGAATTTGGTGCAGCTGAGGACTTTGAAGGAGCAGGAGCGGCTTGAGGAATTGGCCGTGAGGGCTTAGCTGAGGAAATTCGTCGTGAGGGCATTGAAGAAGAGGCACTAGGCTTGTGCGCAGGCTTCTTTGCCATGGATTTCTTCGGCCTTACAGAGGCCTCAGCAGCAGCAGCAGTGGAATCTTCGTTGAATTTCTTCACTACATCTTTTGCCTGTTTGGCCAAGTTGGCCTGGCGCTTGGCCCATTCTTCAGGAAAATCCTCACTGCGCTTGATGCTAGTGGGATCTGCCTCTTAGCCAAGTGCCAATGGTGGTCTTGAGCATGGAGGAGTAACAACGAATTTCTTCATGTATTTTGGAGTCACATACCTGTACTCCCTCCACTCTTTTGCCCATCTCCTTTCTATCCTCTGAATGCGCACCTTGCGCTGATTCTTATCTTCCTCAGGGGGTGTGCAGTACCCAGCATAAATGTCCTCATGGATTTCAAAGGCAGTATTGACCTCGGGCCTCTTTCCTCCTTTCTGTGGCTTCTTTCCATCAGCCATTTTCTACAGTTGAGGAATTTGAACAATTGAACTCTCTGAAGAAGTATGCAACTTTTCTTCGAGGAACGCTGCAAATGAGTTAAGTTGATGAGAACCTAGTGATTCAGCAGCGGACATGAGTACCTGTGAACAGAGTATAGTTGCGAGGAATTTGGAGAGGTCATATCCGTTCTCAGAAGGTTTTTCAAAAAGAACAAGTTTGAGGAATTTGACCAGACGAGTCTTGAAGAATTTCACTAAGCTTTCTTTGTCTTAGGTTCCAGAGTTGTATAGATCGAGGATCCACACAATTGAGGAATCTTGAAGAAAAATGATGCTGAGAGAAACGAATCAAGAACAGATGACAAGTGAGGTGTTCAGTGTGTGAAAAATTTGAGGAATAAACACCTTTGAAGATTTTGTAGAAGTCATTTGAATCAAAGAGGGCAGTAAAAGTAACTTTTAATTACCCTGAACGAAGAACACGACGAACTGGGATGTGGAGAGGTGAAGCTCGTCTGTGCAGTTCTTCCATGCCCTAACTTGGCGGAGGAAGACAGCTACGGCGGGGCGGAGAGAAGATTTCCACGGCCGGCGCGAGTACAGCGGCGACGAGGTCGAGGCAGTGAAGCTCTTCCTCACCGGCGATGATGATGTAGCGGCGGCCCTAGGGTTTGAGAAGCTCGAGCTGGAGAGAGGTTGAGCGGAGTAAAAGAAGTGAGGAAGGGGAGAGGGGGTATTTATAGCCAGGGTGAAAAACTGTTCGCCCGAAGAAATTGGACGAACGTGCCCCTGACCCTTCTCATTCGCTTGACATGTGTCACCCACGTACTGAGAAGTGGAGATCGTGTTAGATCGTGGGTGAATAGATAAGTATATCGTGGGAAGCGGGACGGTTTGAGCGGCAAAGCTGAAAATTTAGATAAGATAAGTTAAAAGTTCCGTTCGCAAATTCTTCAGCTGACAAGGACACAGTGAAGATTTTTAACGAGTTTCAAATAGAATGCACATGAAGAATTTGTGAATAGATTGGGTTGAGTATAGCATAGAGGGGGAAGGGTCCGATCACATTCACTTAGCAGGAAAAACCAACTTGAAGAATTAGCCATAAGTGAATGCTGTAGAACATAAACTTATATATATATATATATATATATATATATATATATATATATATATATATCGCCAATGAAGAAAAACGACGAAAACCGTGAAGATTTTGTAAAGTTGAAGAATATGAACAACTGAGGAATTTCAAAAACTGAGAAAAAACTCAAATTGAAGATTTTCAACTTTTGTGGTGACGTGACCCACCGTATAAGAATGATGATTTCAGACACCGCGTACAATTGTCGTAGGGTTCTGAGAATCAAATTCTTCATTAATTTCATCACACTTATAGTGTTATTCTTCATTGATTGAAGAAAAACATTTCTTCATGTGTTGCACACCTAAGTCATCAATTTTGCATAAGTGTTAGGATGAGTGTCCTCTTCAAAGAACATTCGATGATTCTAAGATATTTAGCTCACACCGCAACTTGCTAAATCTCTTCTCATCCAAGGGCTTTGTGAAGATATCGGCTAGCTGCTCTTCAGTCTTCACATGCTCAATAGAAATGTCGCCCTTCAACACATGATCGCGTAGAAAATGATGACGAATCTGAATGTGCTTTGTCTTCGAGTGTTGAACTGGGTTGTGAGCAATCTTGATGGCACTCTCATTGTCACAGAAGAGAGGTACATTCTTCACGTTGACGCCGTAGTCCTTGAGAGTTTGTTTCATCCACAGCAATTGAGCACAGCAAGAACCAGCAGCAATGTACTCAGCTTCAGTAGTAGACAGTGATACGCAGTTCTGTTTCTTCGAGGACCAACAGACCAAAGGTCGTCTGAGGAAATGACATGTACCAGATGTTGACTTGCGGTCCACACGATCACCAGCATAGTCAGAGTCAGAATATCCAATGAGATCAAAAGCCAAGCCCTTGGGGTACCATAATCCTAGTGTTGGTGTGTGAGCTAGATATCGGAGAATATGTTTCACAGCCTTATGGTGTGATTCCTTCGGTGTAGCTTGAAATCGGGCACACATGCAAACACTAAGCATAATATCTGGCCTAGATGCACCTAAGTACAATAAAGAACCAATCATGGAGCGGTATACCTTTTGATCAAAGTCAATACCATTTTCATCAGTGCACAAATGGCCATTTGTGGACATAGGAATTTTGACGCCTTTGCAATCTTGCATGCCGAATTTCCTCAGTACATCCTTGAGGTATTTCTCCAGAGATATGAATATGCCATTGCGCTGTTGACGAATTTGAAGACCTAAGAAGAATTTCAACTCTCCCATCATAGACATTTGATATTCTTCACTCATCATATAGGCAAATTCATCACTATAACGTTGGTCAGTACAGCCAAAGATGATATCATAACATATATTTGGCATACAAACAATTCATCATCATATGATTTAGTGAAAAGAGTAGGGTCGAGTGAACCGGGTTTGAAGCCTTTCTTCATGAGGAATTCCTTCAAAGTATCATACCACGCCCGAGGGGCCTGCTTGAGGCCATAGAGGGCCTTATTGAGTCTGAAGACTTTGTCAGGATGCTTAGGATCTTCAAAACCTAGGGGTTGAGCAACATATACTTCTTCCTCAAGCTTACCATTGAGGAATGCACTTTTCACATCCATTTGATATAAAGTGATATCATGATGGTTAGCATAAGCAAGTAATATGCGAATAGCTTCAAGTCTAGCAACAGGTGCAAAAGTTTCATCGAAATCAATTCCTTCAACCTGTGTGTAGCCTTGAGCTACTAGCCGTGCCTTATTCCTCACCACAAGGCCATTTTCATCTTGCTTGTTGCGGTAGATCCACTTTGTGCCAATGATTATTGTGTTTGCGAGGATCTGGACGATTGACCAGTTCCCAAACGTTGTTGAGCTCGAACTGATGTAATTCTTCTTGCATGGCCTGAATCCACTCAGGCTCCAGAAATGCTTCATCTACCTTAGTGGGCTCTGTGATAGAGACAAAAGCATAGTGCCCACAAAAGTTAGATAAATGTGAAGCTTTTGAGCGTGTGAGAGGACCTGGTGCTTCAATGTCATCGATGATCTTTTTCAACTTCCACTTCTTTTACAACACGAGGATGAGTAGGTTGTCGTCGAGGAATTTGATCAGCATTTTCTTCAGCACCATTTTCTTCAGCATTTTCTTCAGGTGCATTAGCTCGACGTTCTTCATGTTCTGGAATGAATTCTTCAGCAGATTCTTCGGTAGGAATGACATCCTCGGTAGCCTTGAACTTGATAGTTTCCTCAGGAGCTGGTTCATCTATCACAGAGGGTAGGTGCTCTCTTTGCGAGCCATTAGTTTCATCGAACCGCACATCTACAGTTTCAACAACCTTGTGAAGAACGGTGTTGAAGACTCAGTTCCATTGTCACTTCTGATGTGCTTGATCTTCACACCAAAGTTGGTTGAAGCCCTCGAGGAAAATCGTTTGAAGACTTCCTGCACTTCATGTTTGTAAGTAACGATGTGTACCCATGTGTAACGAGAGTAATCATCAACAATAACAAGCCCATAGAGAGATGCGTCATTTGTGACAGCTGAGTAATGGTTAGGACCAAAGAGGTCCATGTGAAGCAATTCGAATGGTCGAGTAGTGGTCATGATAGTCTTCGCTGGATGCTTAGCCTTGGTCATCTTTCCAGCTTCACAAGCTCCACACAAGTGATCCTTGAGGAATTTGACATTCTCAATGCCAATGACATGCTTCTTCTTTGCAAGCGTGTGCAAATTCCTCATGCCTGCATGACCAAGTCATCGATGCCATAGCCAACCTTCTGAAGCTTTTGCGAGTAGGCACACGGCCGGTTGCGGTCCTGTAGAGAAATTAACAATATACAAGTCTCCTCTCCTAAAGCCTTCGAAGACTTTGGAATTGTCAGCTTCCATAACCACAACACAACGATACTTGCCAAAGACAACTACCATATCAAGATCACAGAGCATTGAGATAGACATGAGGTTGTATCCTAAGGACTCGACAAGCATGACTTTGTCCATGTATCGATCCTCTGTGATCGCAACCTTACCTAGACCCAATACCTGACTTTTGCCTTTGTCAGCGAAGATGATATGCTTCAGATGCGATGGTGATAAGGGAGCATCAATCAATAGATTCTTGTCACCAGTCATGTGATTTGTACATCCACTATCGAGGACCCACTCAGTGGCTTTGGGTTGATCATCCTGCAGATGAATTAGTGCAGCTTACGAACTTCATATACTTCATCAGTGAAGAATATGATATCACAATTCATCAGACCAATTTCATCAAGCAATGCAATAGTTAAAAACAGTATGAGGACGTGAGAAATGAAAGTTCATTTCTTCATGATTAGCCTACGTCCTTTCAGGCACTCTTCAGGTCTCCAGCAAATTCTTCAGACGTTAAAATACGTCTGGAGACCTGACCCTGCATAAAAGATTAGTTCTTTTTCTTCACCACCCACATCTGAAGGGGTGGCAAAGAGTTCATCATTCTGCGAGATCCATACGATAAAGATGGCATAGAAGCCAATCCATTTCGTTTCACATAAGAGGAGTTAGGGTAAGCATATGAATAAGCAGAGAAATTCTTCGATGACTTATGAACATAATGATTAGAAGAATAATGCTCATATTCATAGCCCTTGGCTCTTCCTTGTGAAACAGAGTTGTTAGCACGATGATGTTCATATGAGGACTTTGATCCTCTTGAGGAATATGATCCATGTGAGGAATTTGGTCCGTATGAGGACTTGGATCCATATGAAGAATTTGGTCCATATGAAGAATTTGATCTGGGGTTCCTAATCTTCACAGGTGGTGTCATGAGGACATTCACCTGAAGACTTTCAAGGCACCTTTTGGGAACCCAGATTTTCTTTATAGGGGAACAGTTCCTGCAGTTAGTGCCAACATATCTAGCAAATACTTCACCATTCTGAGTTTTAAACAGTTTGTAGTTGGAGTCAAATGACTCATCAGAAGAATGAGAAGATTCACATGTAAAGCCAGATAAATTAGATGGATCAACTGGAGGTCCCTTTGCAGCAACCCATGAGGTTTTGGGGTACTGCTCAGGCTTCCAATATGTACCATCAGCATTGAGTTTCCTCTCAAAGGCAATACCCTCTTTCCTAGGGTTCCTGTTGAGGATCTACTTTTTAAGCACATCACAAAGAGTCTGATGCCCTTTGAGGCTTTTGTACATGCCTGTCATGTACAATTCCTTCAGCCCTGCATCGTTAGTGATACTAGCAATGTCCTCAGATGAGGAATTAATGATAGCAGAGACAGTTGAGGAATTTTTAGCACTAGAAGCATTTGAACATTCAGGTGAAGAATTAGCAGATTCACGTTCAATGCATTTCAAACATGGAGGAGCAAATTCGTCCTGAGCAGCGCTGATTTGTTGAGCAAGTAATGAATCGCGCTCCTTCTGAAGATCTTCATAACTCACTTTTAGCTTCTCAAGATTTTGCTTTCTTTGAAGAAATTCATAAGAAAGCTTCTCATGATCAGACAAGAGAGTGTTATGATGACCTTGAAGGTTGTCAAACCTAGTCTGAAGTCTCTGAAGATTTTCAGTCAAGGTTTTAGTGCGATCCATTTCTTCACCCAACATATCATCACTTGTTTCTAACATGTTTTGAACCTTTTCAAGGGCCCTTTGTTGTTTCACAGCAATCTTAGCAAGTTTAGAATAGCTGGGCTTAAGGTTTTCATCAGATTCATTCTCACTTGATTCAGAGGAGGTATATTTGAGTACCTTGGCACCCTTTTCCATGAAGCAATAGGTGGGAGCGTAGTCATCATTGCCTTCATCAGCCTTGTTGGTGAGATCATTTTCTTCAGTGTTGAAGATAGACTTGCTGACGAATGCAGTAGCGAGGGCTAGACTAGCCACACCGGATTCGGAATCCTCAGATGCCTCCTCTTCCTCATTTTCTTCAGATTCAGCCTCAGAGTCCATTTCCTTGCCAATGAATGCCCGAGCCTTCTTGGAGCTGCTCTTCTTGTGAGATGAAGACTTTGAGGATTTTGATGATGAAGATTTTGAGGATTTCTTCTTTTTCTTCGCATCATCAGAACTGTAATCCTTGTATTTCTTCTTCTTTGATTCCTTTTCCCACTGAGGACAATCTTGAATGTAGTGTCCTGGTTTCTTGCATTTGTGACAAAGCCTCTTCTTGTAGTAACTGGATGAGGAATCATTGCTCCTTGAGGGTCTTCCAAAGCGACCACGTCTTGAGAACTTCTGGAATTTCTTCACGAGCAGTGCTAGATCATGGCTCAAGTGACTTGTAATCAGCACGTTCTTGTATCATCAATGCCAGAGTATCAAATGAGGAATCAAGCGATCTCAACAATTTCTTCACCACCTCATGGTCGGTGATGTCAGTGGCACCAAGCGCTTGAAGCACATTTGAGATGTCAGTGAGGCGATCGAAGGTTTGTTGAACATTTTCATTGTCGAGTCTTTTGAAGCGGTTGAAGAGATTGAGAAGAACATCAACTCGAGAGTCACGCTGAGTTGAGACTCCTTCATTTACTTTGGACAGCCTATCCCAGATAAGCTTAGCAGTTTCCAAAGCACTCACTCTTCCATACTATCCTTTGCTCAGATGGCCACATATGATATTCTTCGCTTGAGAATCGAGTTGCTTGAATATCTTCACATCGGTAGGCGTTCAGTGAGGGTGAGACAGAGGGAACACCATTTTCCACAACATACCAGAGATCATTATCAATTGCCTCAAGATGCATTCGCATCTTATTCTTCCAGTAGGGGTAGTCCTTCCCATCAAAGGTGGGACACCCAGCAGAGACCTTGATCATACCTGCGGTCGACATAACTAAAACTCCAGGCGGTTAAACCAAAATCACACAGAACAAGGGAGTACCTTGCTCTGATACCAATTGAAAGTGCGTTATATCGACTAGAGGGGGGTGAATAGGCGATTTTTATAAATTCTTCACTGAGGAATTTGTGGGTGAGGAAATTCCTTAGCGAAGAACTACTTGCAGCGGAATAAGTACTCAAAAGTATGCATAGCAGAACACAAGCATAGTCATCATGATGAAATGAAAACAAGTACAGAGTACATAAAGCGTAAACACAGGATAACACAGGATGAAGACAAACAGACTGAGGAAATTGAACTGAGGAAATTGAGAAAGTCTTCAGTCAAAGTCTTCAAACACAGATATGAACAAGCATACAACAGAGTAATGAGGAAATGGAAGAGTTGAGGAAATAGAACCAGTAAGCTTGGTGAAGACAATGATTTGGTAGACCAGTTCCAACTGCTGTCCCAGTTGTATCTCTGGTTGGAGCGGCTAGGTATTTAAACCTGAGGACACACAGTCCTCACCGTATTCTCCTTGAGATAAGGTCACACAGACCTCGCCCAATCACTCGTGGTAAGTCTTCAGGTTACTTCCAAACCTTCACAAACTCGGTCACTCGGCGATCCACAATTTCCTCTTGGATGTTCTAGACCATGACGCCTAACCGTCTAGACGAAGCACAGTCTTCAAAGGTAACAAGCGTCGGATCCACGCAAGATCAATCTCTTCAGTGATGCTCAATCACTTTGGGTTCGTAGGTGTTTGGGTTTGGGGTTTTCCTCACTTGATGATTTTCGCTCAAAGTCCTCGGAGGATGGGATGCTCTCAAATGACAAGTGTCAGTTTCTCTCAGAGCAGCCAACCAGCTAGTGGTTGTAGGGGGCGACTATTTATAGCCTAGGGAGCAGCCCGACATGATAAGACATAAATGCCCTTCAATGATATGACCGTTAGGTGGATAAGATATTTTGGGACAGCTGGCGCATAGCACAGCAACGGTCGGAAATTTGAGGCTCAGATTCCTCAGGGCTATCATGTTCCTCACTGTGTAGGCAATCCGCACTGGCGAATTCCTAACTCCTCAGTCAGAACAAATTCCTCAGAGACCAGAAGAACTTCGTCTCTGTCACTGAAGAATATGGCTGAACTGTATGAGATTTCCAATGGCTTTACTCGAAGGGATTGGTAGGTGTAGGATTTTGAGTTGAGCATCACATGGAAATTTTTCCTTAGTATTTCCTCGACCCCCTTTAACAGTACGGTGTTTCCTATGACTCAAGAACGATAAAATGAAACTACGAAAACAAAAGTCTTCACGCTTCATGTTCCTCAAATGAATACCAAGTCTTCAAGGTCACACCAATTTCTTCACTTTCAAAGTCTTCAGAAAGTCTTCAGAAATCCAAAGTCTTCATTCGAAGAACTTCATTTTTAGGGGTCGACTTTCTCTATAAATATCAAACTCCTCATAGACTTATAGACCTCTGTACACTCATAAACACATTAGTCCCTTAACCTATAAGTCTTCAATACACCAAAATCACTAAGGGGCACTAGATGCACTTACACAACCCAACACCAGCTGGCTACGTCTCACACGGGGGCTCGATCGGCATCAGTAAGCAGCAGCAGTGATCGATCGCTCGGGTTCAGTTAGCAGCAACAATGAAGGAATTGCTCAGGTTTAGTCAGTAGCGAATGAATCGCTCGGGTTCAGTTAACAGCCAAGGGATCGATCGGTCGGGTTCAGTAACGTGCGATCGCTCGGGTTTAGTTAGCCAACGCCTTGCACACACACACACGCGCGTACACAAGAGAAACGCGCAAACCACAGTGCATCGCTTGGCCCCGACCACCCACCGTAACCGGGAACTCCATGATATTTTCCTCGCCCTCGCTTCTACCATGATTTTTTCCTCATGGAGGGCCCAAAGAATGTCATGCAGCTGCGTCTCCAGCCCGCCCAAGATGAAAAGCCCATCTTCTGTCATGATTTTTTCTCATAGAAGTAGGAGCCCACCACATCTATGATCATACCGGGTTTTGTCACAATTATCATCATAGAAGTGTCATAAGTGTTGGGGATATAACTATTGGGTATGAACCGCCCAGGAGGGGCCGGGTCATATCATTGGCGATTTATCAATGAAGATGGCGGTTCATAGCAAGCCCATTGACGGCCCAAGATCCAGAGGCGACTTGAGGCCCAAGGGGATGAACCGCCACATGTATAATTTGTATTGTAAGGCAATATTAGTTAGTCACCGAGCTGGACACGTTCTGTATGAGCCGGCCGGGACTCTGTATGCCGCCGAGCGTCAACCTATGTATGAGCCGGACACGTTGTGTATAAGGCGATGGGTTAAGACAAGAAACAACAGATCGAGAGCTAGGTCAAGCGTATTCGCTCCCTGGTAATCGAAACCCAAGCAATACAACCCCAAACTGGAGTAGGCCTTTACCTCCACCGCGAGGGGCCAAACCAGTTTAAACTCTCTGTGTCCTTTGTCCCGATTAACCCCTTTAAGCTAACCTAGTTGCGATGGCTCCACGACTAAGTCCTTCCTCTAGGACATCTGCCGTGTTAAGTCCATGACAGTTGGCGCCCACCGTGGGGACAGCGCACGGTGGTTTCGAGTTCTCGAAGGGCAACTTCGCAGGGATCAAGGGATACGCTGTGGGCTGGATGACCAAGAGTCGTCGCGGCAAGCTTTACATCGACGACGCTAGCTGGGGCCCCGAGGCCGGCTCAATTGAGTACGGGTACCGGGTCCCCTTCGGCAGAATCCACGTCTTCATCGGCAAGATTGGCAAACCGGGCCCTGAGCCGGACACCTGCACCGACATCATCGAGACGGCTCAGCGTGCACGACCCGCCCAGTTTTGACCCGCCGTGAAGCATGCCTTTGTTGGTTTCATCCATGGGGCAGAAGTTGAGGAAGGATATGTGTCTGGTGGTGAGACGGCCATCTACTCTGATGGTGAATCATCCACAGGCGAGACCGATTCAATGTATTAGGTGCAAGACGGCCGGCTTGGGGGCTGTTCCGACGGCGACAGTATTCCGAACCCCTATGAGCCGCCGAACGGGGTTGCGATCTTCATGGCCGGCACACAGTAGGCGCTCGGCTCAACGACCGCCGCGACTATGACCTCCGGCTCAACGGATGCGGCGACGGCTGGTGCTAGCGGCACTGCACGCCCGCTGGCTGGTGCTAGGGGCACTGCAGGCCCGCCGGCTCAAGTGCTGACAGAGTTATTGGAGGATTTGGCGACTTTGATAGGGGTGGAGGTGACCCCGGACAACCAGGAACAGCATAAGGTGGATGTGGCAAAGCTATGAGATGAGATAGCCCAAGCCAAGGAAGAACTGGCAGCTGAGAACGCCAGGATGGCCACGGAGCGAGCTGTTTTGGACGCTCAGGCACAACGGATTCAGGCAGAGTCATTCCGGCTCACCTTGGATCAAAACGCTTCAAATGCCATCATGAGAAGGAGGCACCAGAGTTGTTTACCTCCGGCTTACGATGCGAGAAACCTCTTCAACACGCCTGGGGCAGGGACCAGTGACCCGCCTATGGTGAACCAGGCGGTTGAGGCGTCCGTGACCGGATCGCCAGTTCAGCCGCGTGTTGTGGATCCGCCTCGTTTGGATGTGACTCCGCCTTAGCATGTTCCGACACCGCCGAGTCATTATTATAACCCTTTGGATAACATGATCGCTACAGCGACACGATTGGTGGCTCTCCCAGTTGAAGGCGAGTCTCCAGCTGCGATAGAAACGCGGAGGGCCAGAGAGCTTCTTCAGACAGCCGTAGCTCAACATGCGGCTTATTCGTATAGCCGTGAACGGATTCACTCAACCCCCCGTCCAAGCCGGAGTTACAGCATGCACATTGAGTCGCCAGCAGTTTCAAGCAGTGAGCAACACCATAACTAGCCTCGAAGGCATGACCCGGCACGCGGTGGTGTCGATGCTCAGACTTTGGTGGATCAGGGCAGGGCGCGTCGGGAGGTTGAGCTGGCGGCTCAACAACAATCTCCGGTTTATTCATCAGCGTCGGTGGAGGCAGGAGTGACCTCTAGAACCTTGGGTGTGCCATGTTTACTACCGGCTCTGCGTAACGAGCGTTTGCCTAAGGATTTCAAGGGTCCTTGTAAGGTGCCTAATTACACGGTAGATTAGCCCCCTGAAGCTTGGATTGAGAGCTATGAGATGGCCCAGCAGATGCTGGATGTTAGTGATGCTGCATGTGCTAAGTATTTCACCATGATGTTGGATGGACCGGCTCGTACTTGGTTGAACGGGTTACCTGCTAACTCCATCAGATCATGGGCAGAGTTGAAAGCTCGTTTTATCCAAAACTTTAAAGACACGTGCAAGCAGCCTATGTCAATCCTGGATTTAGATTCTTGTGTCCAAGGTGAGGGCGAGTCAATGACCAATTGGGTGCACCTAATCTCAACTATTATACACTCATCAGACAATATCAACGCCGGTTCAGCAGTCCTGATGTTGGAGAAGAACTGTCGTTTTCTCCTCCTTAAGCAAAACTGGGGCGGCTTAAACGCCACTGCAATGACATGGGGGAGCTCATGGCGGCTCTCGTCAAGTATGCTGACTCTGATAGTACCAAAGACCCCGACTCTGATGATGAGAAGGTGGGTAAAGGGAAGAAGAGCAGCAATACAAAGGGGCAGCAGCATAACACGGCTGGTCAAAGTGGCAATGGTAAACGCAAGGCTGAGGGCGGTTTAGACTTTGTGGCCAACACCAATGCGCAGAACAATAATCAGCGTCGGAAGGGAAAGCCGCCCCAGCTTGGAGGGCCAAAATTTAACCTTGAAGCAATGATGAATCAGCCTTGCCCAAAGCATGGCACGCAAGAGAAGCCGGCCAATCATCTGTGGAAGGATTGCTTCATTATGAGGGAGTACAGGAACTCAAATTTTTTCCATAATAATCATGGCCCGAATGGTGGTTCAGGGTCTGCCTCTCACGGGCCTAGCTTTGGTGGTGGCGGTTCAAACTCTGGTTTCCATGGCCAAGGTGGTTTTAACCAACAGTCCAGTCAAGGGAATCAGCAGCAGCAATCTGGTTATCAGAGTAATCTGAAGCAGTTGAATAGTGGACAATATCATGTGTTCACTACGAGTTTGTGTAAACAGGACCAGAAGATTCATAAAAGGGAGGTGAACGCAGTTGAACCGGCGATTCCCCCTACTTGCGATGGTCTGAAGCTGTCAGGATCACCCACCCCGGGTTGATAATCCAGGTCACTTGGCTTTAGTGGTTGCGCCTCAGGTTGGAGGTTACAAGTTTACTAAGGTGCTCATGGATGGAGGCAGCAACATCAATATCCTTTACTATGAAACTTTCCGTCGTATGAGTTTGACTGACAAGGATCTTAAGCTGTCGAACACTGTTTTTCATGGTGTAGTACCTGGTAAATCGGCATATCCAGTGGGCAAGATAGCTTTGGAAGTGGCTTTTGGCGATGATCATGATTCCAGAGTTGAGACGTTGACCTTTGAGGTAGTCAAGATTAAGATCCCTTATCACACTTTGTTTGGGCGGCCGGCTTATGCTAAGTTCATGGCAAGGCCTTGTTATGTTTATCTGCAACTTAAGATGCCAGGTCATAAGGGTACCATCACAGCACATGGGAACCGGAAGATAGCTTTGGAGTGTGAAGAAGGCAATGCTGGTTATGCTGAGTCTGTTTGTGCGACAGAAGAATTGAAGTTTTATAAAGATAATGTTGACCCGACAGATATGACAGCTTTGAAGAAGCCGACCACGGAGCATGAACTCTGTTGAAGTTTAAGTCAGCAGATGATACTAAATTGGTTGATTTTGTTCCTGGTGACTCATCCAAGCAGTTCAGCATCAGTGCTAATCTGGATCCGAAATAGGAAAGCGCGCTCATCGAGTTCATCCGTGAGAACCGGGACATCTTTGCATGGAAGCCTTCATACATGCCAGGTGTATCGAGGGAACTCGCTGAGCACACTCTTAATATTGATCCAAATTTTAAGCCGGTCAAGCAATTCCTTCGTCACTTCAATGAAGAAAGACATAAGGCCATTGGTGGAGAAGCGGCTCGGCTCTTGGCAGCAGGGTTTATTGTTGAAGTTTTTCATCCTGAATGGTTGGCTAACCCGGTGCTGGTACTTAAGAAGAATGGCACTTGGCGCATGTGCGTGGACTACACAGACCTTAATAAGGCCTGCCAGGCTGATCCTTTTGCTCTCCCTCGTATTGATCAGATTATTGATGCTACGGCGGGTTGTGAGCGTTCGATTTTTTGGATGCTTATTCTGGGTATCATCAGATCAAGATGGCGGTTAAGGACCAGGAGAAGACAACCCTTATCACTCCCTTTGGAGCCTTCTGCTATGTGTCTATGCCTTTTGGTCTCAAGAGTGCCCAGGCAAGTTACCAGCGGTCTGTTCAGAATTGCCTTCATGATCAGATTGGACGCAATGTTCATGCTTATGTGGATGATATTGTTGTGAAATCCAGTAAGAAGGAAACCTTGATAGATGATTTGAAAGAGACCTTTGAGAACCTCCGGGTCTATAAGATGATGCTTAACCCGGCCAAGTGCGTTTTTGGTGTGCCAGTAGGCAAGCTCTTGGGATTTTTGGTTTCTGAACGAGGCATTGAAGCTAACTCGGAGAAAATCAAGGCTATTACTTCCTTGGCTAAACCGGCGTGTATCAATGATGTTCAACATCTAGTGGGTCGTATTGCGGCCTTAAGCCGGTTGGGAGAAAAATCTATCCCTCTATACCAGATGATGAAGAAAACAAATCACTTTGTCTGGAGTGATGCTGCTGATCAAGCATTTGAAGCCTTGAAGAAACAGTTAGCTGAGCCACCGATTCTTGCTGCTCCCATTGATAAAGAGCCCTTGTTGTTATATGTGGCTGCCAATAGCCGAGCTATCAGCATGGCAATTGTTGTGGAAAGGAAGGAATCAGGCAAGGAATATTCGGTTCAGCGGCCGGTTTATTACATTAGTGAGGTGCTCATTGAGTCCAAGCAGAGGTATCCGCATTGGCAGAAGCTGGTATATGGGGTGTTCATGGCTAGTCGAAAGCTCAAGCAATATTTTCTGGGTCATCCCATCACTGTGGTTAGTTCTGCTCCTTAAGGGGATATTATTCAGAACAGAGAGGCCACAGGTGGGGTAGCCAAATGGGCCATTGAGCTTGGACCACATGGTTTGAAGTATATGCCTCGGACAGCTATCAAGTCTCAAGCACTTGTGGATGGAGAGCTGCAGATGCCTGAGGAGAAGCCGGATAGCACATATTGGACTATTCACTTCGATGGATCCAGGCAGTTGGAGGGCTCGGGGGCTAGAGTTGTTTTGACTTCCCCATGAGGTGATAAATTTTGTTATGTTTTCAGGTTGATGTTCCCTTGTACTAACAATGTAGCTGAGTATGAAGCCTTACTCCATGGTCTTCGGATGGCTAAGGAGATGAATCTAAGCCGGGTGAGGTGTTTTGGTGACTCAGATTTGGTGGCTCGTCAAGTTTCAAGCACTTGGGATTCTAAGGACCCACTCATGGCGGCTTACCACCCCGAGGTTCATGCTATTGCTGGTCATTTCAAAGGTTATCAAGTGGAACATGTTGATCGCAGGAAAAATGAGGCGGCTGATGCTTTGAGCCGGTTAGGGTCCCAGCGTAAGCCAGTGCCACCTAACGTTTTCCTTGATATTCTGCATAATCCTTCAGTCAAATTGCCTATGGAGGAAGATCTTGCTATTCCTGACCCGGAGGCACAATTGGTGGCGGCTCTTCATGCTATTCCTGATTGGACAGTTCCATATTTGGCTTATATGACCCGGGGCGAGTTACCTAAAGATGAAACTTTGGCCAGGAAGATAAACCTGACGGTCTAAGTCAATGACTATTGTCAATGGAGAGTTTCACCGCTGCAGTGTCACATGGGTGTTTCAACGTTATGTTTCTCCTGAATAGGGTCGTGAGATTCTACGAGAGATTCATGAAGGAGATTGCGGCCACCATGCCGGCTCTAAGTCTCTCGTGGCTAAGGCTTTTAGTCATGGGTTTTATTGGCTGGCGGCTCATGCTGATGCCGAAGATTTGGTCAGTAAATGTGATGGTTGTCAGAAATTCTCAAGACGAGCTCATGTACCAGCTCAAGAATTGAGATGATTCCAATAACTTGGTCGTTTCAAGTCTGGGGGCTGGATATGGTTGGACCTTTTTAAAAGATCCAAAGATAAAAAGACTCACCTCTTGGTGGCGGTTGACAAATTCACAAAGTGGGTCGAAGCAGAGCCGGTCAGTAAGTGTGACGCGGCAACAGCGGTTCAATTCATCAAAAAGATGATTTTCCTGTTTGGCTATCCTCACAGCATTATAACTGATAATGGCACTAATCTGTCAAAGGGTGCTATGAAAGAATTCTGTCAATGGGAGCATATTCGTCTTGATGTATCATCAGTGGCTCACCCCCAGTCCAATGGTCAAGCTGAAAGAGCCAATCAAGAAATCTTGAAAGGCATCAAGCCCCGGCTTATGGTCCCTTTGCAGAGGACGCCGGGTTGTTGGGTGGAGGAATTGCCCTCAGTGTTATGGAGCATTAATACTACCCCCAATAGATCTACGGGTTACATGCCCTTCTTCATGGTTTACGAAGCAGAGGAGGTTCTCCCTAGTGACATCCGTCACGACTCGCCCCGTGTGGCGGCTTATGTTCAAGCTGATAATGAAAAACATGTCAGGATCCTCTTGACCTGTTGGATGAGGAGCGTGACCGTGTGGCGGCTCGTTCAGCGATTTACCAGCAAGATTTGCGTCGTCATCATAGTCGCCGGGTTAAAACCAGGACCTTTCAAGAAGGAGATTTGGTGCTCCGGCTCATCCAGGATCAAACTGACATGCACAAGCTATCCCCACCTTGGGAGGGACCCTTTGTGGTCAGCAAAAATCTGAACAATGGGTCATACTACCTTATCGATGTTCAAGACCACAAGGACTTACGCACGTCAGAGGAGGAGACCCGCCGGCCGTGGAATATTGCTCATCTTCGGCCTTATTACACCTGAGCCACCGGCTCTTGTGATGTACATACTTCTATCAATGTGTATATTATGATGAATATAATAAAGCTGGCACCCCTGATAAATTCAGGGCCTTTGTCGTTTCATTTCTGAGAATATGTGTCTTTATTGTCACTTCATACGATCACTTGGGGGCTTCCTGCTTATTGAGCATAGCTATGACTACCCTATTGATCCGGCTTGTAGGCCGTGATTGCAAATACCTGGGGGCTTCCTGCTTATTGAGCATAGCTATGACTACCCTACTATTTGGGCTTATACGCCTGGAATAAAATATTACTTTGGGGCTCGTTGTTAATGAACAAGAGCTTTGTTGTCCCTTGTAATAGGCTTGGACACCAGGTGTACTCACCAAAAATCCGGATTATCCTTCCTTTGTTTGCCTGCCACTCCGACCAGGTAATCCTGGAATGACTCACCATACTCTTGACAATCAATCTTATACAAACCCTGAATTTGTCAAAGTTAAAATGGTGATTGGTCATGTGAGGTCCGGCTTACGGGTTTGAATTAAGGTTTAACTCAGCGGCTGTGCGGCCCTTGAATAGCACTTGATATTGTGCCTTGGCAGCCTATGAACGCCTTGTTTTTTCTTATTTATGTTTTGTTTGAGAATTGTTTGAGGTTTATATTTTATTGCCATATGGTTGGAAATTGATTAGGGCCATGCTGCCTTACGGTTCATATATGAATCTATCCGGAGTTTTGTGAACCCGGCCTGGCTTTGGACTTTAAGTCGCCAATATATGATGATTTTGTGCTTGGAGTTCTGGCTCTAAGCTTTGGATGTTACCCCTTGCTGCATATGGCGTGATAAGCCAGTGGTATGAATAATTGAAGAGGGTGTTGTGCTCTCATCTTTGGGTTATGACCCTTACTGCACGATGCATGATAAGCCGGTAGTGTGAACAAATATCACAAGTATGATATTTATTCTGTTATGATTATATGAGGTTTTGATAAACCGGCCCTGGTTATGGACTATTTAGTCATCAGTGGTTTATATATGGGGTATTGTGACCCGTCCTGGGGTAAACCGCCAAGGTACATGTTATTTGTTTATGTGCAAGGAAAAATGATAAGCATGGTCTGCATAATTGATGATATTATAAGCATAAGTGGCAGATCTTCGGATAATGGATCGGCAATGTTATGCAAATAAACGTGCACGATGGCATGGCAGATCATTGTTGTTGACTAGCCTATTACAAGGCATCTGGCGGCCCAAAGGGATAAGTGTTTATTAAGACATACCATCCGTATGTTATGGCTGGTAAACCGGCTCATGAGTTAAGAGTTCTACTCTTGGCGAGTTGAAGCCTCAGGATCATCCTGCACTTCTTCTTCTTCAGCTCCTTGATTATCCATTGGCTGGAAGTCAGGCGTAGCCCAGTTGATACCGGTCAAAGCTCTAAACACAGCTTCATCATCAATAAGGTTGGATGGATCAATGTCAAGAGCGAAGGTGTGCTTACGCGTCAGTGGGATGAGATCCACCTCTTGATGAATCGGCGCCTTCATGTTCTTGTTCTCAACATCATAAGAGGCGGACGGCAAAGAACTGGATTCCAGTAGTGATTGGGATAGATTGGTCTCTTCAGCCAGTTTGCTTGCTAACGGATGCATTGCTCTTGCTATTTTCGCAATATCAGCAGCGCTGAAGGGAGACCCGTCTTCCTTTACACTCGGGAAACCATTGGCCAAGTCTTCTGGGTCAAGATCTGCTTGCCACACCTTTGCCCGGCTTAAGGCAGTCATGGCGCCGGCTCTGGCAGATGCTCGCTTTAAATCGTCGATCCTTTGGGACAGCACCGATAACTTCTCCAATGTTTCCTTGATGAGGGTGGGCGGATGTTTTTTATGAATAGCAGCAGCAATGGTCCGTTGAGTGCCAGTGTATAGCTGTTCTACAAGAGTATAGATAGCCTTAAGCTTGATGCGCATGTCTGAGCCCAACTTGACGCTCCGGGAACCTGTATCAGTAAAGTTATTGATAAACTGGCAGATGATTATGATATGCCTGCTGGTGTAAAGGAGTCATTTTTACTACTTACCGAAGATGGCTGATGTCATGCTATTGATCTGATGCTTTAAACCGGACAACTCATCAGTCACCGGTTTAAGGGCTGCCTTGGCATCCTCTGCTCTCTTTAATAGAGCCGCCTTCTCGGTCTCCCAGCTGGTTTTATCAGCGCTGAAGCTCTGTTTCATGTAGCGACCAGACCTCAGACGGTCAAGTCTCTATGCTTAACTGTCATCCTTGCATTGGTATTGCTGACACACAGTACTCGAGGATTATTGCAAAGTTCAATCACACACTTATTACATCGAATGTCTCAAAATAGAACTTATTACAATAATATGGCTGAAGGCCATCTAAATAACATAACTGCGGAAGCTTCGAAGATAAATGAGTCCATCCAACTCAACGGCAAAATTGAGTGCGCGACAATGATCTAGCGCACCTTACTCTTCGTCTGAAAACTCTGCAACATAATACATTGCAGCCTGTGTAGGTCAGCACATGGAATATGCTGGCAAGATAACACTATAGAGCAATAAACAGAATAACAGCTATCACTACATGCATATATGGCTGGTGGAGGCTCTATGGTTATCATTTGCATAAAGCTAGTTTTTCCCTACAACAAAGGAGTATATTTTATTTAACTACAATGTTTCTTGAAATCATTGATAAGGTAACCCCAACTCAATCCTAAAATTTAAAAGTTAATATCCCTACAAATTAATTAGGTAGAGTGATGAGATCAACATAATAATTCAAGCACCAGATACTCAAGATGTCCATAACCGGGGACACGGCTAACCATGATTAGTTTGTACGCTCTGCAGAGGTTTGCACACTTTTCCCCACAAGACTCGATCTCCTCCGTTGAATTTCTCGCACTGCATGATGTTTGAGAAACGGATGATCAAGACATAGTCTTTCGGAAGCATTAACTCTTTACGATGGGTAGACAGTACCACCTACATCCCCTACATTTGCTAGTCTACCACTGAAAGAGGTCACACAACATACTCCACTGTGCCAGAGCCCATAATGGATTGTGGCTGCACACGAAAGTTTCCAGCATGAATAACATTATGATCCCTTTGAGCCTGGGTGGCAAACCATAGGATGAACACACGGGTTCCCCTGGATCTCCTTGGACAACACTGGTATATCCCCAGGTGCCCACGACCAATCCACCCAGATGTGTGTTAAAGTATCCACCTTAAGTTAACCATTAATAATAACTCTCACATATTTAATGAATTCTCTCAAACCAATCCACGTCTACAAGCATAGCATAGCAGTATAAGCATAACGTAGTAACACCCAAGGTTTGAATATAAGACAATAGGTTCTACCTCATCAACTACTTCCCAGTACCCACATGTTATCAATACCTATTCATGCAATGGTTGAGGGTTGAAACTAATGCATAAAAACTGGGTAATAAAGGGATATGATAAAAGTGTTACTTGCCTTGCTGACGACCGGAAAACCCTAGTGATTCGTAGTAGCAAGCCTCGCACTCCGGAAACTCTATCATGAACAAACAATAGCATACATAAGCACTCAAGAATAAGATGCAAATGTAAAACCCAAAAGAAAGAATCTAAACATAAAATTCAAGTGAAGAGCTTCGATTTGCAAAAAGAATCAATTGAATTGGAGTTACGAAACTCAAATTACAATCAAAAGAAATTCAAATTCAAATCTGCTTGAAACCAAATTTTAAATTTTTTAAATCATGTTCAAGTTGATAATCTGGATGGAGGGGAACAAGACGAAGATTTTGGCGTTGGTGTCACTGGATTTGGACAAACGAGTAAAAATTAACGAAGGTTTGAAGATCAGGGACTAATCTGTGATAAAAGTAATTACGGATAGGTCCCTGGCCGAAAATAAAACTAGAAAGAAAAATTTATCGGACGAACGTCCACTAACACAGACTAACGAACGAATTCGTTCGCCAACAGAGAAGATCGGGTGAATGTTCGTTAATTAGCGAACCCTAAAAAATAAAAACCGGTCTAAACGAATAAACCGAAAAAAGCTGGGGCGGGCAGTTCTGTTTTATACTGGCTCGGGGTGACAAAACCGGCGTTGGCTTCCTCCGCCGAGCGGCGGCGGTGGCTGGCAGCGTCGGCGGCGGCGCCGGCAGCGCGTGCGGCGGCGGTGGCAGGCGATGGTGGGTGGCGGGTCCGGCGGCTGAGGAGAGAGGGGGCCGGGGCGGCGCCTTATAAAGCCCAGGGGAGGGGGCTTGCTTGGGGGAGGGGCGACGGCGGCGTCGGGTGTCTGAGCAGGACTCTCGGGCGGCGGCGGCACGTGTTGGAGGCGGACTCCGGGGAGGCGGCGGCGCGCGTGGGCCGGCTGGGCTTCGACCGAGTCGGTCCGAAAAGTTTTTTAAATTCGCCCGAAAAAATCCAAAAATAAAATAAATAAAAATCCTAAAATCCCAAAAACAAATTTCACGGTCCTCTACTAATATTTGGGACAACATGAACATTTTTCTGGGGTAAAATGCAATTTTTAAAAATGCAATTTTCCCTAATTTACTCGAATAAAATCTCAAATAAATTTCAAATAAAACAAATATTTTTTATTTAAAATTAAATTTCCGTTATTTCCTCCGTTTTGAAGAAGTCATATTATCTTCTCTCATTATTTTATTTATTTTCGAAATAATCGGGAAAATAATTTCAAATAAAAAAATCATTTTGATCCAATTTTACCAATTTTGAAAAATTAAAAAATGGATTTTATGAAAACCTCCAACTCTCCCAAATGGTCCTTGAGTTGCTTAAGGTCGCTTGGATCAACATGTCCAAATAAAACCAAATAAAATGCAAGAATCATGGATGCATATGATGACCTAATGATTAACATCCAAATTGAAAATTGGGATGTTACATTTCAACTGCTCAATGTTTTCGAATGCGGTCTTCAGTTCTGACTTGGCCTTGGACGTCTCAAGTTGCTGAGTTTTAATATTGGCCCTCAGATCATTGATTTGCGAATCCTTCTCAGTTAGTTCAGCCTGCGACATGAACAAACATGGAAGGTATTATGATCATGATTATTTTTGAAGTCCCAAGCACAATACAAGTATTTTCCTTGGCACGTGGGGGTTAATGCATATTGCTCTTTTCAAGACAAATTTATCTGATGACCCGGGCAAAATGATATGATCCGGTTTATAAAGGCTACATATTGGGATATTGGTTCCAGCCATGGTGATAAGTCCTGGTTTATTCATATTGATTAAGCTGGCCCTTGGGGGCTATAGATGCAAAGTTGATCACTGCTAATTGAAGGCCCGGCTGAACTTGATAGTTTAAGCCGGCCCTTGGGGGCTGCTAGTGATGATGTTCATCTATTTTTGGCTATCTGAAAGCCTACAGTATATTCGATTCTATCATATTCTATAGACTTGGCGGATGATAGTGGTATATTTATGAAGAGGATTGTGCTGGATTACCTCGAAGCGCTCCTTCATCAAGTTGACCAAGCCGGCTTCGAAATCATGGCTGGTGTGAAGGCGGTTCAGATCCCCAGAGTGAATCTCTTGAGCGCTAAATTGAGAATAGCCTTCCAAATCATTCTTCCATTTGCCTTTGTCAACAGCAGAGAACTCCTCCTTGGCGCTGTGTTTGGACAGGGCGATTGGATTGCCTGGGGCTTGATAAGCCGTCCCAGTAATCAGATTCATGAGCCGGCTGAGCAGGGCTGGGCGGCTTATCATTTTTTGGGTCAGTGTCCATGGCGTCCTGAGTGACGGGGTGATCCTCTGGAGGGGATCATCCATAACAGCTTCTGATTCTTGATGCAAGGTATCAGTGGTGGCATATTGTTCCGGTTCAACAGTCTTGGGCTCTTCAGCCGGTTTGTCGATTTTCTGCTTCTTGCTGGGCTTGGCCATAGTGCTAAAAAGGAAGCATGAGACAGAGTTAATATGACAATTATGTGCATAATTTAAAACTGGGTAAGATTTAATGTTCTCACCCAGGCACAGTTTTGAAGGCCGGGATTTGAGTCCCAGTTGAGTCGCCGGAGGAGGAATGAGACGTTCCCTGATAGTTTGAATCAGACGGGTTAAGAGGTTGTCGAAAAAGACCCGCCTTTGGATAAGATAAGTTAGAAATAGTTGAAACCTCCAGTCGACGTTTGCGAGGTGCTGGGGTGTTCGGTAAGCCGGAGGATAAAACTCCACCGCCACTGTTCCGGGTTGTGCGGCGAGCTTCATGTTGCTGCTTCTTCAAAAGAAAGTTGGGATCCAAGTAAGCTAAAGGGTGAGAAAATCTTACTTTCCGGCTTGCTTGTCAGGTTTTTTGTGTTGGCAGAGGGTCTGAGCCAGAGGAAAGAGTAATTACCTCTTCATCATCTGCACGGCTGGCCTCCGCATCATCCTCATAATGGTCATTGTCAATAAGATGTACAAAGAATGTGCCAAGCGAATCAAGTTCTACCTCCGACTCATCATCTTCATGATCGTCCAAGTTAAATAACTCGGCAGGGTTGGCTTTCTTCTTGGCAGGCTTTTTGATACCCTTGCTCTTTGTCCGGGTTTTCTTGACCTGTTTATCCTGAAGCTTCTTGGTCCAAAAAGGTGAATCAGCCTGTAAAATTTGAATGAGTATGAACAGGCAGTACAAATGAAAACATGATTCAAGTGTGAACTTCATTCAAAGCTTACAGCTGGCGGCTTATTCAGAACGCAGAAAGGATTTAATCCGACTTGACTACAATCTTCCAAG
This sequence comes from Aegilops tauschii subsp. strangulata, assembly GCF_002575655.3. NCBI lineage: Eukaryota > Viridiplantae > Streptophyta > Magnoliopsida > Poales > Poaceae > Aegilops > Aegilops tauschii. The sequence goes on along the minus strand of NC_053035.3, from coordinate 362,986,036 downwards.
CTCTCATTTAACAGAGATTTGGTCATGTTATTGATGTCTTCGTCAGTTATTTCAATTTGACAATGGCGTTGAGGATCTTTCAATTCGCCAGTGTAGTCATACATCAAGCCGGGATGGCGGCTTAAGGGCAAGATTCTCCAGGCGACCCAGTAGTGAACCAGATCAATTCCAGTTAAGTCGTTGGCCATCAAGGCCCGGATCTTTGAAAAGACTAGCATGTACTTCTTTCGTTTGGCTGCACTGATGCGGTCCAGAAGAGGATGTTTGTTGCTGAGCCGGCTGGAACGATAACTAGGCAGAGTATTTTCTCCTTCTGGAGAAGTGTCTTTGCAATAAAACCATGTTTGATTCCGGTCTTAGGGATGACTGGGCGGAGAGGCGGCTGGGAAAGTGGCTTCTTTCCGTCGCTGTATAGAAATACCGCCTAATTCTAGGTTGGGTCCATCTGTGAATTCATTCTGCCGGTTTAAATAATAAAACTCCCTGAATAGTTCTACGGTGGCTCCTGTTGAAGGTACACCTTGTAGAATACTTGAAAGTTGCAGATGTTTGAAATGGAATTTGGTTCGATGTCTTGCAGATGGAGCTTGAAAAAGTGCAGCACATCACGAAAGAATTTTGAGCCGGGAGGGCCGAAGCCACAGATCATATGGTCAATAAAAACAACAACTTCACCATCCTTGGGCTCAGGAGGACATTCAGTGCCTGGGACACTCCAATGAATGACGTCTTTTTTGGCTAGGACGCCAGTCTGAACATATTCGTTCAGGTCTTCCTCGGTGACCCGGGAAACAACCCAGTTGCAAGCTGTGAAAGATTTTCCCATTTTTGAGGGAAAAATCCTGAAAGAAAGAAATGTTTCCGGTTTAAGATTCAACTGACAAGGTGGGGCAATGGTTCAAAAGTGAAGTTCTATGAACGGATAATGTGTTGAGCCGGAAGAACTAAACTGTGAAGATGAATAAGCAAGCATGGTTAAGCCGGAGAACATTCTTGGGTTATATAAGTAATGAAGCATGTGATGGCGGCTTAAACAGGGTCTAATGTCATATGGCGGGTCACGGTTTATGATATAAGCCGCCATGGCAGTTGTGGTGTTTCAAATTTAGCAGTGGAATTTTTGCTAAGTAAGGGACAAAATGATTTCAAAGATTCGAGCTATAATTTTGGATCTACAGTAGTTCAGAAAAGGCAATAAATTCTGAAACCTAAGGTGGCGGCAGCAGAAAAAGTTTGGGTGCTCCGATGAGATCTTCTATGGAGAGATGTTATTCTGATGATAAAAATGAATGCTAAACTACTACTGCACAAGGTTCATGACCTATTCAGATTAAAAGCTGCTTGAGTTGGAGGAAACAATGAAGAATGGCAAAGAGTACTGATGAACAGAGGAAACCCTAATGCAGATCTGAGATAAGAAGAGAGGAGCACTTACAGGTGATGAGGAACAGTGGTGGCGCGCCCGAGTTCTCTGGTCTGGTCAGGTCGATGCAGCGGTCGGAGGTCGCGGCGGCGGAGCTCGGGCGACAGAGGAGACGCAAGAGGAAGGCGAAGACGAGGAGGCAAGGGGGGAAATGAAAAGGACCCCCCTCCCTATTTATAAGAGGATGGATACAAGGCATGCGAGGGAATCGAGGAGGCCAAAATCATCATGTGGCTATATGGATGCCTCAATTTTCAGGATGTTCATTAAGATAAGGATCAGTTAAGATGTTCTGGGCCTCATGTGAAATTAATGCGAAATGACGTCATGGCGGGTTAAGAAGATTCTGTGAGCTGACATCATGGCGGGTTATGGCAAAGTTTATCAAACGAAAGATGCAAGATTTTCACAAGTCAGGTATTGAAGATTGATATGAACAAGTTCAAATCAACCTGGGGCCTAATGTTGGGGATATAACTATTGGGTATGAACCGCCCAGGAGGGGCCAGGTCATATCACTGGCAACTTATCAATGAAGATGGCAGGTCATAGCAAGCCCATTGACGGCCCAAGATCCAGAGGCGACTTGAGGCCCAAGGGGATGAACCGTCACATGTATAACTTGTATTGTAAGGCAAGATTAGTTAGTCACCGAGCCGGACACGTTGTGTATGAGCCACCCGGGACACTGTAAGCCGCCGGGCGTCAACCTATGTATATAAAAGGATGACCCGGTGGCAGGTTAAGGACAAGAAACAACAGATCGAGAGCTAGGTCAAGCGTATTCGCTCCCTGGTAATCGAAACCCAAGCAATACAACCCCAAACTGGAGTAGGCCTTTACCTCCACCGTGAGGGGCCGAACCAATATAAACTCTATGTGTCCTTTGTCCCGATTAACCCCTTTAAGCTAACCTAGTTGCGATGGCTCCACGACTAAGCCTTCCGCTAGGACATCTGCCATGTTAATGAAGGAAATATGCCCTAGAGGCAATAATAAAGTTATTATTTATTTCCTTATATCATGATAAATGTTTATTATTCATGCTAGAATTGTATTAACCGGAAACATAATACATGTGTGAATACATAGACAAACAGAGTGTCACTAGTATGCCTCTACTTGACTAGCTCGTTGATCAAAGATGGTTATGTTTCCTAGCCATAGACATGAGTTGTCATTTGATTAACGGGATCACATCATTAGGAGAATGATGTGATTGACTTGACCCATTCCGTTAGCTTAGCACTCGATCGTTTAGTATGTTGCTATTGCTTTCTTCATGACTTATACATGTTCCTATGACTATGAGATTATGCAACTCCCGTTTACCGGAGGAACACCTTGTGTGCTACCAAACGTCACAACATAACTAGGTGATTATAAAGGTGCTCTACAGGTATCTCCAAAGGTACTTGTTGGGTTGGCATATTTCGAGATTAGGATTTGTCACTCCGATTGTCGGAGAGGTATCTCTGGGCCCACTCAGTAATACACATCACTATAAGCCTTGCAAGCATTGTGACTAATGAGTTAGTTGCGGGATGATGTATTACGGAACGAGTAAAGAGACTTGCCGGTAACGAGATTGAACTAGGTATCGAGATACCGACGATCGAATCTCGGGCAAGTAACATACTGATGACAAAGGGAACAACGTTTGTTGTTATGCGGTCTGACCGATAAAGATCTTCGTAGAATATGTGGGAACCAATATGAGCATCCAGGTTCCGCTATTGGTTATTGACCGGAGAGGTGTCTCGGTCATGTCTACATAGTTCTCGAACCCGTAGGGTCCGCACGCTTAACGTTACGAAGATAGTTATATTATGAGTTTATATGTTTTGATGTACCGAAGGTTGTTCGGAGTCCCGGATGTGATCACGGACATGACGAGGAGTCTCGAAATGGTCGAGACATAAAGATTGATATATTGGACGCCTATGTTTGGATATCGGAAGTGTTCCGGGTGAAATCGGGATTTTTTCCGGAGTACCGGGAGGTTACCGGAACCCCCCGGAAACTTAATGGGCCTTAGTGGGCCTAGGTGGAAGAGAGTAGAGGAGGCCAGGGCAGGGCCGCACGCCCCTCCCCCCCCCCCCCCCCGCCCCAGTCCGAATAGGACAAGGAGAGGGAGGCGGCGCCCCCCCTTTCCTTCCTCCCCTCCACCTCTTTCCCCTCTCTCTCCTAGTCCAACATGGAAAAGGGGGGAGTCCTACTCCCGATAGGAGTAGGACTCCTCCTGGCGCGCCTCTCCCCTTGGCCGGCCGAACCCCCCCTTTCTCCTTTATATACGGGGGCAGGGGGGCACCTCTAGACACACAATTGGTCATTGATCTCTTAGCCGTGTGCGGTGCCCCCCTCCACCATATTACACCTCGATAATATCGTAGAGGTGCTTAGGCGAAGCCCTGCGTCGGTAGAACATCATCATTGTCACCACGCCGTCGTGCTGACGAAACTCTCCCTCAACACTCGGCTGGATCGGAGTTCCGGGGACGTCATCGAGCTGAACGTGTGCTGAACTCGAAGGTGCCGTGCGTTCGGTACTTGATCGGTCGGATCGTGAAGACGTACGACTACATCAACCGCGTTGTGTTAACCCTTCCGCTTTCGGTCTACGAGGGTACGTGGACAACACTCTCCCGTCTCATTGCTATGGATCACCATGATCTTGCGTGTGCGTAGATTTTTTTTGAAATTACTACGTTCCCCAACAGTGGCATCCGAGCCTGGTTTTATGCATTGATGTTATATGCACGAGTAGAACACAAGTGAGTTGTGGGCGATATAAGTCATACTGCTTACCAGCATGTCATATTTTGGTTCAGCGGTATTGTGAGATGAAGCGGCCCGGACCGACATTACGCGTACGCTTACGCGAGACTGGTTTCACCGTTGCGAGCACTCGTTGCTTAAAGGTGACTGGCGGGTGTCTGTCTCTCTCACTTTAGTTGAACCGAGTGTGGCTACGCCCGGTCCTTGCGAAGGTTAAAACAACACCAACTTGACAAACTATCGTTGTGGTTTTGATGCGTAGGTAAGAACGGTTCTTGCTAAGCCCGTAGCAGCCACGTAAAACTTGCAACAACAAAGTAGTGGACGTCTAACTTGTTTTTGTAGGGCATGTTGTGATGTGATATGGTCAAGACATGATGCTATATTTTATTGTATGAGATGATCATGTTTTGTAACCGAGTTATCGGCAACTGGCAGGAGCCATATGGTTGTCGCTTTATTGTATGCAATGCAATCGCCATGTAATTGTTTTACTTTATCACTAAGCGGTAGCGATAGTCGTAAAAGCAATAGTTGGCGATACGACAACGATGCTACGATGGAGATCAAGGTGTCGCGCCGGTGACGATGGTGATCATGACGGTGCTTCGGAGATGGAGATCACAAGCACAAGATGATGATGGCCATATCATATCACTTATATTGATTGCATGTGATGTTTATCTTTTATGCATCTTATCTTGCTTTGATTGACGGTAGCATTATAAGATGATCTCTCACTAAAATTTCAAGATAAAAGTGTTCTCCCTGAGTATGCACCGTTGCCAAAGTTCGTCGTTCCCAGACACCACGTGATGATCGGGTGTGATAAGCTCTACATCCATCTACAACGGGTGCAAGCCAGTTTTGCACACGCAGAATACTCAGGTTAAACTTGACGAGCCTAGCATATGCAGATATGGCCTCGGAACACTGAGACCGAAAGTTCGAGCATGAATCATATAGTAGATATGATCAACATAGTGATGTTCACCATTGAAAACTACTCCATTTCACGTGATGATCGGTTATGGTTTAGTTGATTTGGATCACGTAATCACTTAGATGATTAGAGGGATGTCTATCTAAGTGGGAGTTCTTAAGTAATATGATTAAGAGAACTTAAATTTATCATGAACTTAGTACCTGATAGTATCTTGCTTGTCTATGTTAATTGTAGATAGATGGCCCCTGCTGTTGTTCCGTTGAATTTTAATGCGTTCCTTGAGAAAGCAAAGTTGAAAGATGATGGTAGCAATTACACGGACTGGGTCCGTAACTTGAGGATTATCCCCATTGCTGCACAGAAGAATTACGTCCTGGAAGCACCGCTGGGTGCCAGGCCTGCTGCAAGAGCAACACTAGAAGTTATGAACGTCTGGTAGAGCAAAGCTGATGACTACTCGATAGTTCAGTGTGCCATGCTTTACGGCTTAGAACCGGGTCTTCAACGATGTTTCGAACGTCATGGAGCATATGAGATGTTCCAGGAGTTGAAGTTAATATTTCAAGCAAATGCCCGGATTGAGAGATATGAAGTCTCCAATAAGTTCTACAGCTGCAAGATGGAAGAGAATAGTTCTGTCAGTGAGCATATATTCAAAATGTCTGGGTATAATAAACACTTGATTCAACTGGGAGTTAATCTTCTGGATGATAGCGTCATTGACGGAATTCTTCAATCACTGCCACCAAGCTACAAGAGCTTCGTGATGAACTATAACATGCAAGGGATGAATAAGACAATTCCCGAGCTCTTCGCAATGCTAAAGGCAGCGGAGGTAGAAATCAAAAAGGAGCATCAAGTGTTGATGGTCAATAAGACCACTAGTTTCAAGAAAAAGGGCAAAGGGAAGAAGAAGGGGAACTTCAAGAAGAACAGCAAGCAAGTTGTTGTTCAGGAGAAGAAACCCAAATCTGGACCTAAGCCTGAGACTGAGTGCTTCTACTGCAAGCAGACTGGTCACTGGAAGCGGAACTGCCCCAAGTATTTGGCGGATAAGAAGGATGGCAAGGTGAACAAAGGTATATGTGATATACATGTTATTGATGTGTACCTTACCAGAGCTCGCAGTAGCACCTGGGTATTTGATACTGGTTCTGTTGCTAATATTTGCAACTCGAAACAGGGACTACGGATTAAGCGAACACTGGCCAAGGACGAGGTGACGATGCGCGTGGGAAACGGTTCCAAAGTCGATGTGATCGACGTCGGCACGCTACCTCTACATCTACCTTCGGGATTAGTATTAGACCTAAATAATTGTTATTTGGTGCCAGCGTTGAGCATGAACATTATATCTGGATCTTGTTTAATGCGAGACGGTTATTCATTTAAATCAGAGAATAATGGTTGTTCTATTTATATGAGTAATATCTTTTATGGTCATGCACCCTTGAAGAGTGGTCTATTTTTAATGAATCTCGGTAGTAGTGACACACATATTCATAATGTCGAAGCCAAAAGATGCAGAGTTGATAATGATAGTGCAACTTATTTGTGGCACTGCCGTTTAGGTCATATCGGTGTAAAGCGCATGAAGAAACTCCATAATGATGGACTTTTGGAATCACTTGATTATGAATCACTTGGTACTTGCGAACCGTGTCTCATGGGCAAGATGACTAAAACACCGTTCTCCGGAACTATGGAGAGAGCAACTAATTTGTTGGAAATCATACATACAGATGTATGTGGTCCGATGAATATTGAGGCTCGTGGCGGATATCGTTATTTTCTCACCTTCACAGATGATTTGAGCAGATATGGGTATATCTACTTAATGAAACATAAGTCTGAAACATTTGAAAAGTTCAAAGAATTTCAGAGCGAAGTTGAAAATCATCGTAACAAGAAGATAAAGTTTCTATGATCAGATCGTGGAGGAGAATATTTGAGTTACGAGTTTGGCCTACATTTGAAACAATGCGGAATAGTTTCGCAACTCACGCACCTGGAACACCACAACGTAATGGTGTGTCCGAACGTCGTAATCGTACTTTACTAGATATGGTGCGATCTATGATGTCTCTTACTGATTTACCGCTATCGTTTTGGGGTTATGCTTTAGAGACGGCTGTATTCACTCTAAATAGGGCACCATCGAAATCCGTTGAGACGACGCCTTATGAACTATGGTTTGGCAAGAAACCAAAGTTTTCGTTTCTTAAAGTTTGGGGTTGCGATGCTTATGTGAAGAAACTTCAACCTGATAAGCTCGAACCTAAATCGGAGAATGTGTCTTCATAGGATACCCAAAGGAGACTGTTGGGTACACCTGCTATCACAGATCCGAAGGCAAGACATTCGTTGCTAAGAATGGATCCTTTCTAGAGAAGGAGTTTCTCTCGAAAGAAGTGAGTGGGAGGAAAGTAGAACTTGATGAGGTAACTGTACCTGCTCCCTTATTGGAAAGTAGATCATCACAGAAACGAGTTTCTGCGAAACCTACACCAATTAGTGAGGAAGTTAATGATAATGATCATGAAACTTCAGATCAAGTTATTACTGAACCTCGTAGGTCAACCAGATTAAGATCCGCACCAGAGTGGTACGGTAATCCTGTTCTGGAGGTTATGTTATTAGACCATGACGAACCTACGAACTATGAAGAAGCGATGGTGAGCCCAGATTCCGCAAAATGGCTTGAGGCCATGAAATCCGAGATGGGATCCATGTATGAGAACAAAGTATGGACTTTGGTTGACTTGCCCGATGATCAGCAAGCCATTGAAAATAAATGGATCTTCAAGAAGAAGACTGACGCTGACGGTAATGTTACTGTCTATAAAGCTCGACTTGTTGCGAAAGGTTTTCGACAAGTTCAAGGGATTGACTACGATGAGACCTTCTCACCCATAGCAATGCTCAAGTCTGTCCGAATCATGTTAGCAATTGCTGCATTTTATGATTATGGAATTTGGCAAATGGATGTCAAAACTGCATTCCTGAATGGATTTCTGGAAGAAGAGTTGTATATGATGCAACCGGAAGGTTTTGTTGATCCAAAGGGAGCTAACAAAGTGTGCAAGCTCCAGCGATCCATTTATGGACTAGTGCAAGCCTCTCAGAGTTGGACTAAACGCTTTGATAGTGTGATCAAAGCATTTTGTTTTATACAGACTTTTGGAGAAGTCTGTATTTACAAGAAAGTGAGTGGGAGCTCAGTAGCATTTCTGATATTATATGTGGATGACATATTGCTAATTGGAAATGATATTAATTTCTGGATAGCATAAAGGGATACTTGAATAAGAGTTTTTCAATGAAAGACCTCGGTGAAGCTGCATATATATTGGGCATCACGATCTATAGAGATAGATCAAGACGCTTAATTGGACTTTCACAAAGCACATACCTTGACAAAGTTTTGAAGAAGTTCAAAATGGATCAAGCAAAGAAAGGGTTCTTGCCTGTATTACAAGGTGTGAGATTGAGTAAGACTCAATGCCCGACCAATGTAGAAGATAGAGAGAAGATGAAAGATGTTCCCTATGCTTCAGCCATAGGCTCTATCATGTATGCAATGCTGTGTACCAGACCTGATGTGTGCCTTGCTATAAGTTTAGCAGGGAGGTACCAAAGTAATCCAGGAGTGGATCACTGGACAGCGGTCAAGAACATCCTGAAATACCTGAAAAGGACTAAGGATATGTTTCCCGTTTATGGAGGTGACAAAGAGCTCATCGTAAATGGTTACGTTGATGCAAGCTTTGACACTGATCCGGACGATTCTAAATCGCAGACCAGATACGTGTTTACATTGAACGGTGGAGCTGCCAGTTGGTGCAGTTCTAAGCAAAGTGTCGTGGCGGGATCTACGTGTGAAGCGGAGTACATAGCTGCTTCGGAAGCAGCAAATGAAGGAGTCTGTATGAAGGAGTTCATATCCGATCTAGGTGTCATACCTAGTGCATCGGGACCAATGAAAATCTTTTGTGACAATACTGGTGCAATTGCCTTAGCAAAGGAATCCAGATTTCACAAAAGAACCAAGGACATCAAAAGATGCTTAAATTCCATCCGGGATTTAGTCCAGGTGGGAGACATAGAAATTTGCAAGATACATATGGATCTGAATGTTGCACACCCGTTGACTAAGCCTCTTCCACGAGCAAAACATGATCAGCACCAAGACTCCATGGGTGTAAGAATAATTACTGTGTAATCTAGATTATTGACTCTAGTGCAAGTGGGAGACTGAAGGAAATATGGCCTAGAGGCAATAATAAAGTTATTATTTATTTACTTATATCATGATAAATGTTTATTATTCATGCTAGAATTGTATTAACCGGGAACATAATACATGTGTGAATACATAGACAAACAGAGTGTCACTCTACTTGACTAGCTCGTTGATCAAAGATGGTTATGTTTCCTAGCCATAGACATGAGTTGTCATTTGATTAACGGGATCACATCATTAGGAGAATGATGTGATTGACTTGACCCATTCCGTTAGCTTAGCACTCGATCGTTTAGTATGTTGCTATTGCTTTCTTCATGACTTATACATGTTCCTATGACTATGAGATTATGCAACTCCCGTTTACCGGAGGAACACTTTGTGTGCTACCAAACGTCACAACGTAACTGGGTGATTATAAAGGTGCTCTACAGGTATCTCCAAAGGTACTTGTTGGGTTGGCATATTTCGAGATTAGGATTTGTCACTCCGATTGTCGGAGAGGTATCTCTGGGCCCACTCAGTAATACACATCAATATAAGCCTTGCAAGCATTGTGACTAATGAGTTAGTTGCGGGATGATGTATTACGGAATGAGTAAAGAGACTTGCCGGTAACGAGATTGAACTAGGTATCGAGATACCGACGATCGAATCTCGGGCAAGTAACATACTGATGACAAAGGGAACAACGCATGTTGTTATGCGGTCTGACCGATAAAGATCTTCGTAGAATATGTGGGAACCAATATGAGCATCCAGGTTCCGCTATTGGTTATTGACCGGAGAGGTGTCTCGGTCATGTCTACATAGTTCTCGAACCCGTAGGGTCCGCACGCTTAACGTTACGATGATAGTTATATTATGATTTTATATGTTTTGATGTACCGAAGGTTGTTCGGAGTCCCGGATGTGATCACGGACATGACGAGAAGTCTCGAAATGGTCGAGACATAAAGATTGATATATTGGAAGCCTATGTTTGGATATCGGAAGTGTTCCGGGTGAAATCGGGATTTTTCCAGAGTACCGGGAGGTTACCGGAACCCCCCGGAAACTTAATGGGCCTTAGTGGGCCTAGGTGGAAGAGAGGAGAGGAGGCCAGGGCAGGGCCGCACGCCCCTCCCCCCAGTCCAAATAGGACAAGGAGAGGGGGGCGGCGCCCTCCCTTTCCTTCCTCTCCTCCACCTCTTTCCCCTCTCTCTCCTAGTCCAACATGGAAAAGGGGGGGAGTCCTACTCCCGGTAGGAGTAGGACTCCTCCTGGCGCGCCTCTCCCCTTGGCCGGCCGAACCCCCCCTTGCTCCTTTATATACGGGGGCAGGGGGGCACCTCTAGACACACAATTGATCATTGATCTCTTAGCCGTGTGCGGTGCCCCCCTCCACCATATTACACCTCGATAATATTGTAGCGGTGCTTAGGCGAAGCCTTGCGTCGGTAGAACATCATCATTGTCACCACGCCGTCGTGCTGACGAAAACTCTCCCTCAACACTCGGCTGGATTGGAGTTCGAGGGACGTCATCGAGCTGAACGTGTGCTGAACTCGGAGGTGCCGTGCGTTCGGTACTTGATCGGTCGGATCGTGAAGATGTACGACTAAATCAACCGCGTTGTGTTAACGCTTCCGCTTTCGGTCTACGAGGGTACGTGGACAACACTCTCCCCTCTCATTGCTATGCATCACGATGATCTTGCGTGTGCGTAGAAATTTTTTGAAATTACTATGTTCCCCAAAAGTTAAGTCCACGACAATAAGCATGACAGGAAAAAAATTCGTTCGGCCCAAAATGTCACGAATGTGTCTTTTTTTTGTAGTGATGACTACTTGATAGTTTAGTGCACCATGCTTTACGGCCTAGAACCGGGACTTCAAAAACATTTTGAATGCCACAGAGCATATGAGATGTTCCAAGAGCTGAAATTGGTATTTCAGACTCATGCCTGTGTCGAGAGGTATGAGACCTATGTTAAGTACTTTGCCTACAAGATGGAGGAGAATAGCTCAGCCAGTGAGCATGTGCTTAGAATGTCTGGGTAATACAATCGCTTGAATCAAGTGGGAGTTAATCTTCCAGATAAGATAGTGATTGACAGAGTTCTCTAGTCACTATCACAAGCTACTAGAACTTCGTGATGAACTATAATATGCAAGGGATGACGAAAACAATTCCCGAGCTCTTCGCGATGCGGAAATCGGCGAAGGTAGAGATCAGGAAAGAGCATCAACTGTTGATGGTTAATAAGACCACTAGTTCCAAGAAAAAGGGCAAGGGAAAGAAAAGGAACTTCAAGAAGAATGGCAAGCAAGTTGCCACTCCCATGAAGAAGCCCAAAGCTAGACCCAAGCCTGAAACTGAGTGCTTCTACTGCAAAGGAAATGGTCACTAGAAGCGGAACTGCCCCAAATACTTGGCGGATAAGAAGGATGGCAAAGTGAACAAAGGTATATATGATATACATGTTATTTATGTGTACTTTACTAGTGTTCCTAGCAACCCTTGGGTATTTGATACCGGTTCAATTGCTGAGATTAATAACTCGAAACAGGAGTTGCAGTATGAACAAAGACTAGTTAAGGGCGAAGTGACGATGTGTGTTGGAAGTGATTCGAAGGTTGATACGATCACCATCGCACACTCCCTCTACCTTCGGGCTTAGTCTTGAACCTAAAATAAATGTTATTAGGTGTTTGCGTTGAGCATGAATATGATTAGATCATGTTTATTGCAATATGGTTATTCATTTAAGTTAGAGAATACTTGTTATTCTGTTACATGAATAAAAACCTTCTATGGTCATACACCCAAAGTGGATGGTTTATTGAATCTCAATTGTAGTGACACACATATTCATAATATTGATGCCAAAAATGCAAAGTTGATAATGATAGTGAACATATTTGTGGCATTGCCGTTTAGGTCATATTGGTGTAAAGCGCATGAAGAAACTCCATGCTGATGGACTTTTAGAATCACTTGATTATGAATCATTTGATACTTGCGAACCATGCCTCATGGGCAAGATGACTAAAACTCCGTTCTCCGGGACAATGGAGCGAGCTCATAACTTATTGGAAATAATACATACCGATGCATGCGGTCCGATGAGTGTTGAGGCACGCGGCAGGTATCGTTATTTTCTGACCTTCACAGATGATTTATGTAAGTATGGGTATATCTACTTAATGAAACACAAGTCTGAAACATTTGAAAAGTTCAAAGAATTTTAGAGTGAAGTCGAGAATCATCGTAACAAGAAAATAAAGTTTCTACGATCTGATCGCGGGGGCGAATATTTGAGTTACGAGTTTGGCCTTCATTTAAAACAATGTGGAATAGTTTCACAACTCACGCCACCTGGAACATCGCAGCGTAATGGTGTGTCTGAACGTCGTAACCACACTTTATTAGATATGGTGCGATCTATAATGTCTCTTACCGATTTACCACTATTTGGAGTTTTGCATTAGAAACAGCCGCATTCACAATAAATAGGGCACCGTCTAAATCCATTGAGACGACACCGTATGAACTGTGGTTTGGCAAGAAATAACCTAAGCTGTCGTTTCTTAGAGTTTGGGGTTGCAACACTTATATCAAAAGGCTTTAGCCTGATAATCTCGAACCCAAATCGGAGAAGTGCATCTTCATAGTATACTTGAGGGAGTCCTGGACTAAGGGGTCCTCGGGCGTCCGGCCTGTTAGCCATGGGCCGGACTGATGGGCTGCGAAAATACGAAGACCGAAGACTGCACCCGTGTCTGGATGGGACTCTCCTTGGCATGGAAGGCAAGCTTGGCGGCCGAATATGTAGATTCGTTTCTTTTTAACCGACCTTGTGTAACCCTAGATCCTCCTGGTGTCTATATAAACCGGAGGACTTAGTCCGGAAGGGGAGATATTCATTACCCTAGTCATATAGGCTAGACTTCTAGGGTTTAGCCATTATGATCTCGTGGTAGATCAACTCTTGTGATACTCATATCCATCAAGATCAATCAAGCAGGAAGTAGGGTATTACCTCCATAGAGAGGGCCCGAACCTGGGTAAACATCGTGTCCCTTGTCTCCTGTTACCATCGACCTTAGACGCACAGTTCGGGACCCCCTACCCGAGATCCGCCGGTTTTGACACCAACATTGGTGCTTTCATTGAGAGTTCCACTGTGCCCTCGACGAAAGGTTCAATGGACCTTTCAATCGTCGATAGTGATGCTGTCCAAGGAGAAACTTTCCTCCCCGGACAGATCTTCGTGTTCGGCGGCTTCGCGCTGCGGGCCAACTCGCTTGGCCACCTGGAGCAGATCGATAGCTACGCCCCTGGCCATCAGGTCAGATTTGGGAGTTTGAATTATGTTGTGGACATCCGTGGAGATTTGATCTTCATCGGATTCGAGACCGCAGCGATCGCTCCTGGTCACCTTGATGAACATGACCTAAATCTGTTGTCAGACCGCACCCCGGAGATAGCTCCTGTGACCACTCTGGCCTCAGATCCAGAGCATACTGCGGCATCCAAGGATTGGAGGCTCAACCCCACCACGGAGGCCATAGATCCCCCGACGTTGGAGCCGCACATGGACTTAACCTCACACAATATCTGTGTCACCGGAATCCCGGACTCATCTCTGGTCATAAGTTCCGAACTATGTGAGCCCACGGACGCCAAACCTAATCATTCATCGATCTTCGAATTCAGCGCCGCAGACATCTTCCAGCACTCGCCTTTGGGCGATGTGCTAAACGCATTAAAGAGCCTGTCCTTGGCGGGGGACTTGCCACCGAACTATGTCCGGTTTGAACTAGGGGATGAGGATCGAGAATTTCGCTTCCCACCCGCCACCCACTTCATAGCGACTGTCGAGGACTTAACCGACACGTTAATTACGACTCCGAAGACATCGACGGTATGGACGACGATGTCGACGAGGAGCAAGGCCAGAATCCGCCATACACTGAACGCTGGACGGCCACTTCTTCGTACGATGTGTACATGGCGGACACACCCAAAACAACTAATGACGATGACAAAGAAAATCAAGTTGAGAATAAACCTCCTGAGACACAGCAAAAACGCCGGCGTCCTCGGCGCCGCTCTAAGTCATGCCGTTCAAAAGACAGCAATGCTGGCACCAGTTAAGATAATACTCCGGACGAAGCCGAAAACAATAAATACCTTGCTGAGGTAACATCCGAACAGGAGGAGCAAGAAAACGAGCAAACTAGCCCCGACGGACGGGCCAGACCCAACGACTCGGAGGATGGTAGTTACCGTCCGCTCTTCGAGGATGAGGAAAGCCTCGGCAACGAAGATTTCATCGTGCCTGAGGAACCTCTCGAGCAGGAGTGCTTCAAGCAATAGCTAATAGGAACGGCAAGGAGCCTGAAAAAGAAACAGCAGCAGATGGACTGATGTCCTGGCACCGGAAGAATACGGCCTCAGACGCCTAGCCAAGAGTTATCCAAAGCGAAGGCTGCTACCCCAGTTCGATGAAGAGGCGCCGGAGCCCGTACCTCCCTCGCGTAATGCGGCCGATCGACAACCACGGGGTCAGGACAGTGCGGCGGATCGACCACCTCGTGGTCGGGATAGAGCGGAAATTCAAGCCGAACAGCCCGCCCCGCCGCCACAGAAAAATAGAGACAAGACAGTTCGGGGTCATACATACGACCTCTGGCAAACCCTGGGCAGTAAAGCAGGACATACAAGATCGATCTATGGATCGCGAGGACGTGCCTCGACACGCGACGACGGCTACCTATTCGGACGTGACAAACCTAGTCACGCTCGAGCCGATAACCATAGACAGACTCCATCGGAGCTATGTCGCGACTTGGCCCGATATAGAGGCGCCGCACACCCTCTTTGCTTCACTTATGAAGTAATGGACCATGAATTCCCTGAAGGGTTCAAACCCGTCAATATTGAACCATACGACGGAACAACCGATCCCGTGGTATGGATCGAGGATTTTATTGTCCACATTCACATGGCCCGTGGAGATGACCTCCATGCTATCAAATACCTCCCACTAAAACTCAAAGGGCCAGCTCGGCACTGGTTAAACAGCATGCCTGAAAATTCCATCGGCAGCTGGGAGGACTTGGAAGAAGCCTTTCTTGACAACTTCCAAGGTACATACGTCCGCCCGCCAGACGCTGATGACTTAAGTCACATAGTTCAACAGCCCGGGGAGTCAGCCAGGAAATTCTGGACTAGTTTCCTAACTAAAAAGAACCAGATCGTCGATTGTCCGGATGCAGAAGCCCTAGCGGCCTTTAAGCATAGCATCCGCGACGAATGCCTCGCCCGCCACCTCGGCCAAGAAAAACCGAAATCTATGGCCGCCCTCACGGCCCACATGACCTGCTTTTGTGCGGGCGAGGACAGCTGGCTGGCTCGTAGTAAAAATACGGCCAGCGAGGCAGGCCCCTCCGAGGCCAAAAATAGCAACAGCAAGCCCCGACGCAGCAGACACAAACACCGAAGCAAAGGCGATAGCACCGATGAAACCGATGTAAACGCCGGATTCAACGGCTCCAAGTCCGGTCAGCGGAAAAAGCCATATCAAAGAAACAATCAGGGACCATCTAGCATGGACCGCATACTTGACCGTCCATGCCAAATTCATGGCATCCCGCACAAACCAGCCAATCATACCAACAGAGATTGTTGGGGTTTTAAGAAAGCCGGCAAGTTAAACACCGAGAATAAGGAAAAGGAATCGCAGAGCAAGGACGATGACGAGGAGCCCCTGCAGCCAACCACAGGGGGACAGAAGAAGTTTCCCCCTCAAGTGAAAACAGTAAACATGATATATGTTACACACATCCCCAAAAGTGAGCGCAAACGCGCATTAAGGGACGTCTACGCGATAGAGCCAGTCACCCCAAAATTCAATCCATGGTCGTCATTTCCGATCACCTCTGATCGTCGGGACCACCCGACGAGCATCCGTCATGGCGGTTCAGCCGCACTAGTCCTAGACCCAATCGTCGACGGATTTCACCTAATGCGAGTCCTCATGGACAATGGCAGCAACCTCAATCTGCTCTATCAGGACACAGTATGCAAAATGGACATTAACCCTTCACGGATCAAACCTACAAGGAGTACCTTTAAGGGAGTCATACCAGGCGTAGAGGCCCGCTGTACGGGCTCAATCACACTAGAAGTTGTCTTCGGATCTCCGGATAACTTCCGAAGCAAGGAGTTAATCTTCGATATCGTCCCCTTTCGCAGCGGCTATCACACACTGCTCGGACAAACCACATTCGCTCGATTCAATGCAGTGCCGCACTATGCCTATCTTAAGCTCAAGATCCCCGGTCCACGCGGTGTCATCACGGTTAACGAAAACACGGAACACTCCCTCCATACAGAGGAGTACACCGCGCCCTTGTAGCAGAAGTACATAACGGCCTTCTCAAGCAGAACAGTAATCTGGCTGCCGAGCCCCTGGACACCGTTAAGAAGGTCCGGACTACGCTGCAACAGGACAGCTCGGCTCGTCAAGACTTCAATTAGCAAATTGGCCTCCGTCCCAGCCCCAATCTGGCAGTGGCATTTGTACCACGCATACATAATTACACACTAGAAATCCCATGGGCATCGATGGAGGCACAGATAGCTCGCGGTCCACAGTTCGGCTCGACCGATCCCGGACACACATATACTGTGAATATTTTCTTTTTCCTTTTCCAGGTTTATTTTACATAGGCCTTCTTCGACGGCCCGACCACCGATCCTGTCAAAGGATAAAAACACCAAGTAGGCAAGGAGCTTTGGCGTACAAGGGAATCCCCAGGTGGTTTCTGCTAACGATTGCTATACCTGTTTTACATACCCGCACGTAGCTCGCTCTTGGTCATGGCATGTTAAATAGCCTTACTTGCTTATTGAATTTCTTGTACAAGTACGCCTCGACGTATTAGTCACATTACAATGGTAAATAAATGGTAGCAGCAGCTTATTACTTTATTTTCTCCTTGCCTTTGTATTTATTACTCATCGAACCCATACACTCTGGTACGTGTCACTTCGCCAGGGGCTTCATCACGCCCCGCAGTATGGGAATAAAGTCCGAACATGTTTTATAGTACGGATCGGCACCTCGGAACTTATAGCATTATATGCATCGGCTTCGAATCATGTCTTTGGTCAATAGTTGGGTTTCCCGGCTCCTGTGCTTACTACCTTATGTTCCGCTATATCAGCTAGGGTAGTAAAGGGAGAAATACTGCGATTGTGTCCCGGTTCTTCCGGACGAGCACCTCAGTAGAGAAAGCCGAAAACTGACTGTCATGATGCAGCGAGAGCTGGTCAGCTGTTTGAGAGGTTTCAAATCCTTAGAGATTTTTTCCGCTTTATGCGAGGAATCGGTTTTATCCGATCAGGCGTGTATAGCGCCCCTAGCTCGGTCTTTCGAATACCAGGGGCTTCACCAAGATTCTTATTGTCAAACCCCTATGGCTACGTGAGGGTGATAAAAGCCGTATAGTCCGATCGCCTTGTTTGTTGTGCTAAATACCTCCTTTAAGGACCAGCATGTGGAGTAAAGAGTGTTTAGATTTATCCCGAACACCCCCGTAGTATCTATGTGGGGGCAGAAGCCGACGACTGGTTAACCCTCAGATTACATAAACGGCCGCACAGGAGGCAAAATTTTAAGAGTCACAAGCATTATATTACATAACGACCTTGTTTTATATTACAAGACAGTATAACATGAATGTTTTCATGGGAATATAACATCCTTCGCACATTGCTCCGCCACAAAGGCGGGATCCCTCCAGGACACCATCAAAATATAGCTCGGGTCGACGGTGCTCCTTGCCCTCAGGCGGCCCTTCGGTCATCAGCTTCTTGGCATCCATCTTCGCCCAGTGCATCTTGACGCGGGCAAAGGCCATCCGTGCACCTTCAATGCAGACCGACCGCTTTATGACCTCAAGCCGTGGGCACGCACTAACAAGCCGCTTCACATGTCTGGAGTAGCTGCTGGGCATAGGCTCGGCAGGTCATAGCCGGATTATTAGGTCCTTCATGGCTAGCTCGGCCGCCTTGTGCAGCTCGACCAGCTGTTTTAGCTGGTCCCTGAAGGGTACCGGATGTTCTGGTCCGAGGTATTGAGACCAGAACAGTTTCTCCGAAGAACTCCCTTCTTCGGCTCGATAGAACTCGGCAGCATCCGATATGTTGCACGGCAAATCCGTAAACGCACCTGGAGAGCTCCAAATTCGGGTAAGCACAAGGAACGTTTCCTTCACAGACTTGCTTTGCATAATGAAAGCCTTACCCGCCGCGATCTTCTTGGCCGCCTGGATCTCCTGGAGGGCGCTCTGGGCTTCGGCCCGGGCATCTCGTGCGCTCTGGCAGGCCTTCGCAAGTTCGGACGCTTATGTCTTAGAATCACGCTCCAATGACTCATACTTCTTGACGGCGTCCGGGAGCTCTTGCTGGACCTCGTTGACCCGGGCCTCGTGCTTCTCGCGTGCGGCGCGCTCCTTGGCCGCTTTGTCCTCGGCCTCAGCTGACGCCTTCTTGAGAGCCGCCACCTCGGTCATGGCCCCTAACAAAGTTCATGACGCTTTAGTCCGCACGACACATTCATTCTTCCAAAAATATATGCGCAGGTTACCGCATACCTCGGCTGTCCTCCAGCTGCTTCTTTACGAGGCCGAGCTCCTTGTTGGCCCGCTCCAGGCTCTGCTTCAGGCCGGAGACCTCTGCAGTTTGAGCGGCAGCAGCCAGCAGCGACGCCTGCTTGTTCACATAGACATATTATGTTAGACTCCGGTAAAAATTGTTTTGGTCCTCTGTTCGGCTTTTTCTTTCCGAACACCGAACAGAGCATCAGGGGCTACTGTCTACACTGCGATATTCTTTCTACAATTATTACCTCAAAGCCTGTTAAAAGGTTAGCACATGCCTCGGTTAGTCCGCTTTTGGCGGACTAAACCTTTTCGATCACCGTACCCATAAGGGAACGGTGTTCATCCACAATGGAGGCGCCTCGCAGCGCTTCCAGCAGATTATCCGGTGCCTCTGGTTGGACAGAGGTCACCGGCGGAACAGGTACACCCCCTCCTTCCGGGGAGGGCCGTTCGCTGGACTCCGGAGCCATGTAGGTCTCCGGAACGGTATCCGGCTGAGGGCCGAATGGAACTTGGCCCCCATCGCCAGTCCCCATGGGTCTTTTTCCCCCATGTGTCCGGCGGCCGAGGAGTCATCTTGGGGCGCCACCCTGACGATCTCCGGAACCTCCCCCCGGTCTGGGAAGGTCCTTTGGGACACCACCTCATCATCACCCTTGAGCGAGACAGAGTGAGCGGGCGGCGCAGACATGCTAGCCATCTCCTTTGAGTCCAGCGAACCTTCTGTCGAGGATCGCGGAGAGCCGTCGCGGGTCGAACTGCAATGGCATAATTTAAACATATTATAAAGAGGGAAAGCCAAGTATTTGGATATGCATAAGGTTTTTGGGACTTACGAGGCGGCCCGAGGGTTGGTCCGGGGCATTCGCTCCGGACTGCTATCAACATCCCATGCGGAGTTATCCGCAAGGTAGCCCTTCCCCTTCTTGGGCGCCTTCGCCTCCAGATTCGTGGAGGCCCCCCTTTTTCTCCTTCCCCCCTCAGGGGGAGAGCCGCCTTCTTCCTCCTCCTCGCCGTCGTCTTCGGCGGCCGAAGAGTCAGTCTCATCTTCGGACGACATGTCCGAAGCACATTTTCGGCGAAGGCCACTCCTGGTCCCTTTGGCCGTCTTCTTGGCCTTCTTCTCCGGCACATCATAAGGCGCCGGAAACAGCATCTTCGTCAGGAGTGGGGTCTCCTCGTCTTCGGGTAGCAGAGCTGGATAATTAATCCGCCCCGCTATGTCGGTCCAGGCCTAAAAGAAATTGATAGGAAGGCTTAGACTCCTCCCTCAACATATGCCAGTAAAGGCTACACCTTGAAAACATGAAAGAGCTTACCGAATTAGCCTAGAGCTTTAAGCTAAGCCCGCGATCCTCGGTCGTGGGCGGTGGTGTCTCGCCGGCCTTGAAGAGCACTTTCCAGATGTCTTCGTACGTCATGCCGAAGAGCTCTAGCAGCGCCTGGTGCTTGACCGGATCGAACTCCCACAAATAGCAGGTCCGGCGTTGGCACGGAAGGACCCGGCGAATGAGCATAACCTGGATCATATTAACAAGTTTGATCTTCTTTGTTATCATGTTCTGGATGCACGTCTGGAGCCCAGTCAGCTCGTTCGAAGATCCCCAGGTCAGGCCCTTCTCTTGCCAGGAGGTGAGCCGCATCGGAACTCCGGATCGGAATTTGGGGGCTGCCGCCCAGTTGGTATCGCGCGGCTCGGTGATGTAGAACCACCCCGATTGCCAACCCTTCACCGTCTCCACAAAGGAGCCTTCAAGCCAGGAGACATTGGGCATCTTGCCCACCATGGCACGTCTGCACTCTGCTTGCTTGCCGCTCACCACCTTCGGCTTCACGTTGAAGGTCTTCAGCCACAGGCCGAAGTGAGGCGGGATGCGAAGAAAGGCCTCGCATACGACTACAAATGCTGAGATGTTAAGGATGAAGTTGTGGGCCAGATCGTGGAAGTCCAGCCCATAGTAAAACATCAGTCCATGAACGAATGGGTGGAGAGGGAATCCCAGCCCGCGGACGAAATGCGCAAGGAACACCACCCTCTCATGAGGCTTGGGGGTAGGGATGATATGTCCCTTGGCCGGGAGTCGGTGAACGATCTCCTTAGCCAGGTATCCGGCCTCTCGGAGCTCCTCGATATCTCTCTTCTTAACGGAGGAGGCCATCCACTTGCCCCCTGCTCCGGATCCGGACATGGTTGGGGTGCTTTCTCGGGCGGGCAAAGCTGGAGCTTGGGTGCTAGAGCTCAAGCTTGGAGGGCCGGAGGAAGAGAGAAGGCGTGGGAGAAGAAGGGGGAATCCTTATCCCCTTATAAAGGGTCGCGAATATCAAGCGCCTCCCCACTCGCCTCGAAACTTGCCTATTCCCAAGGACTGTGAAAATAGTACGGTTGGGTTACCCACGCCCGTATTGATGAGAATCCCGCAATAAGGGGACACGATCTCTTCTTTGACAAGACAAGCCAATGGCGACCGCGTCTCGAAACGTGGAGCGGCAGACGAAAAACGGTTCAAAATTATGACTGGACAGTTGTGATGTCATGTTACAAAAAAGTTGTCAGCGGATTGGACTCATGTAAAATTATCTTCTCTCTGCGGTTGTGTGTGGTGTGTGCGTTACAGGTCCGGACACGTCGATACGTCCGAAGACAATCCTGGAGTTCGGAAAGGAGAACCCGCCTTGCAATGCCGAAGACAAAATCTGCGCGCCGGACTCCTCGTCATTGAAGCCAGGTTCAGGGGCTACTGAGGGAGTCCTGGACTAAGGGGTCCTCGGCGTCCGGCCTGTTAGCCATGGGCCGGACGTATGGGCTGCAAAAATACGAAGACCGAAGACTGCACCTGTGTCCGGATGGGACTCTCCTTGGCATGGAAAGCAAGCTTGGCGGCCGAATATGTAGATTCCTTTCTTTGTAACCGACCTTGTGTAACCCTAGATCCTCCCGGTGTCTATATAAACCGGAGGACTTAGTCCGGAAGGGGAGATATTCATTACCCTAGTCACATAGGCTAGACTTCTAGGGTTTAGCCATTACGATCTCGTGGTAGATCAACTCTTGTAATACTCATATCCATCAAGATCAATCAAGCAGGAAGTAGGGTATTACCTCCATAGAGAGGGCCCGAACCTGGGTAAACATCGTGTCCCTTGTCTCCTGTTACCATCGACCTTAGACGCACAGTTCGGGACCCCCTACCCGAGATCCACCAGTTTTGACACCGACAATACCCTAAGGAAACAATTGGGTACACCTTCTACCACAGATCCGAAGGCAAGAGTTTTGTTGCCAAGAATGGAACCTTTCTAGAGAAGGAGATTTTCTCTCGAAAGAAGTGAGTGGGAGGAAAGTAGAACTTGATGTGGTAATTGTACCTTCTCTCGAATTGGAAAGCAGCACATCAGAGAAATACGTTCCCGTGATGCCTACACCAACTAGAAAGGAAGCTAATGATGATGATCATGAAACTTCAGATCAAGTTACTACCGGACCTTGTAGGTCGAGCAGAGCACGATCTGCACCAGAGTGGTACGGTAATCCTGTCCTGGAAGTCATGTTACTAGACCATGGCAAACCTACGAACTATGAAGAAGCTATGATGAGCCCAGATTCCGACAGATGGCTTGAGGCCATGAAATCTGAGATAGAATCCTTGTATGAGAACAAAGTGTGGACTTTGGTGGACTTGTCCGATGATCGGCAAGCCATAGAGAATAAATGAATCTTCAAGAAGAAGACTGACGCTGATGGTAATGTTACTATTGTACAGAGCTTGACTTGTCGCAAAAGGTTTTCGACAAGTTCAAGGGGTTGACTACGATGAGACTTTCTCACTCGTGGCGATGCTTAAGTTCGTCTGAATCATGTTAGCAATTGCCGCATTTTATGATTATGAAATCTGGAAAATGGACATCAAAACAGCATTCCTTAATGGATTTCTTAAAGAAGAGTTGTATATGATGCAACCAGAAGGTTTTGTCGATCCTAAAGGTGCTGAAAAGTGTGCAAACTCCATTGATCCATCTATGGACTGGTGCAAGCATCTCGGAGTTGGAATATATGCTTTTATGAGGTGATCAAAGCATATGGTTTTATACAGACTTTCGGTGAAGCATGTATTTACAAGAAAGTGAGTGGGAGCTCTGTAGCATTTCTGATATTATATGTGGATGACATATTGTTGATTGGAAATGATATAGAATTTCTGGATAGCATAAAAGGATACTTGAATATGAATTTTTCAATGAAAGACCTTGGTGAAGCCGCTTCTATATTAGGCATCAAGATCTAAAAGATAGATCAAGACGCTTGATAAGATTTTTCAATGAGTACATACCTTGACAAGATTTTGAAGGAGTACAAAATGGATAAAACAAAGGAGTTCTTGACTATATTGTAAGGTGTGAAGTTGAGTAAGACTCAAAGCCCGACCACGGCATAAGATAGAGAGAGAATGAAATTCATTCCCTATGCCTCGGTCATAGGTTCTATAAAGTATGCCATGCTGTGTACTAGACCTATTGTGTACCTTGCGATGAGTTTGGCAAGGGGGTATGATATGTCTCCAACGTATCTACTTTTCCTAACGCTTTTCCTCTTGTTTAGGACTCTAATTTGCATGATTTTAATGAAACTAACCCTGGACTGACGCTATTTTCAGCATAACTACCATGGTGTTGTTTTTGTGCAGAAATAAAAGTTCTCGGAATGGAACGAAACTTTGCGAGGAATTTTATACAATAAATAAGAATTTCTGGAGCCAAGACCTACCGGAGAGGGGGCCCTGGGTGGGCACAACCCACCAGGGCGAGCCCCCTCTCCTGGCACACCCAGGTGGGTTGTCCCCACCTGGTGGCCCCGCAGACCCTGAAACCGGCGCTATAAAATCCTATTTTCTAGAAATAAACAGGGAGAAAGAATTATCGCGATCCACGAGACGGAGCCGCCGTCACCTCTTGTTCTTCGTCGGGAGGCCAGATCTGGAGTCCGTTTGGGGCTCCGGAGAGGGGGATCTTCGTTCTTCATCATCACCAACCCTTCTCCATCGCCAATTCCATGATGCTCCCCACCGGGAGTGAGTAATTCCTTCGTAGGCTCGCTGGTCGGTGAGGAGTTGGATGAGATTCATCATGTAATCGAGTTAGTTTTGTTAGGACTTGATCCCTAGTATCCATTATGTTCTTACATTGATGTTGCTATGACTTTGCTATGCTTAATGCTTGTCACTTTGGGCCCGGGTGCCATGAACTCAGGTCTGAACCGTTTATGTTATCATCATTATATCCATGTTCTAGATCCGATCTTGCAAGTTATAGTCACCTACTACGTGTTATGATTCGGCAACCCCGGAGTGACAATAGTCGGGACCACTCCCGGTGATGACCGTAGTTTGAGGAGTTCATGTATTCACTATGTGTTAATGCTTTGTTCCGATTCTCTATTAAACGGAGGCCTTAATATCCTTGAGTTTCCAATATGGACCCCGCTGCCACGGGAGGGTAGGACAAAAGATGTCATGCAAGTTCTTTCCATAAGCACGTATGACTATTTACGGAATACATGCCTACATTATATTGACAAACTCGAGCTAGTGCCGTATCGCCCTATGTTATAACTGTCTCATGATGAATATGATCCAACAAGTCACTGATCCAATGCCTACGAATTTATCCTATATTGTTCTTGCTAAGTTATTACTGCTATCATCACTGTTACACTTGCTACGAAATTACTGCTATCACTGTTACCGTTACCGTTACTGCCGCTACTATTATCAAAACTATCATACTACTTTGCTACTAATCACTTTGCTGCAGATAATTAATCTCCAGGTGTGGTTGAATTGACAACTCAGCTACTAATACCTTCAAATATTCTTTGGCTCCCCATGTGTCGAATCTATAAATTTGGGTTGAATACTCTACCCTCGAAAACTGTTGCGATCCCCTATACTTGTGGGTTATCAAGACCTTTTTTGGCGCCGTTGCCGGGGAGCATAGCTATTTTTGTTGAGTCACTTGGGATTATTATCATATTACCACTATGAAGAATCTGAAGGATGCTAAGACTAAGATATTTCCCTCAAAGACGAGGGGAGGTAAGGAACTACCATCCAGTTCTCCTTTAGATTCACCTTCTGTTATAAGCAAACTTGCAACACCACCGCATGCTATTAATTCTGATATGTCACAAGTTATTGATGATGCTACTTCTGCTATGGATAATGCTTATGATGATGCTAGTACCTTGCTTGATAATGATGATGTGCCACTTGGTGATTTTCTTGATAAACAAATTGCTAGAGTAATACAACATGATGTTGTTGAATCTGATGATGAGCTTGAAACTGAATCTCCTGAAACACCTGCTAGAACTAGCCTTCCTAGATATGAACTGCCTAAGGTACCGGAAGGTTATGTTATGAGTGAAGAAACAACTAGAGATATTCTTGCTTGTAGAGATAGAGATGATCTAGAGAAATTATTAAGAAAGTATAAAGAAAAATCTCTGAATGCTAGAATGAAATGTGATCCTAAGTTTGCTACTTCACCTATCTTTATTGATGATAAGGATTATGAATTCTCTGTCGACCCAGAGTTAATTACTTTGGTTGAATCTGATCCTTTCCATGGTTATGAAACGGAAACTTTTGTGGCACATCTTACTAAGTTGAATGATATAGCTACCCATTTTACTCATGATGAGAAAACTCGCTATTACTTTATTCTCAAATTATTTCCTTTCTCATTAAAGGGTGATGCTAAAGCTTGGTACCATACTCTTGCTCCTGGTTGTGTGCGTAGTCCCCAGGATATGATTTATTACTTCTCTGAAAAATATTTCCCTGCTCATAAGAAACAAGCTGCTTTACAGGAAATATTTAACTTTGCGCAAACTAAAGAAGAGAGTCTCCCACAAGCTTGGGGGAGGCTTTGCCAGTTACTTAATGCTTTGCCTGATCATCCTCTTAAGAAAATGAAATACTTGATATCTTCTATAATGGACTAACCGATGCTTCTAGGGATTTCCTAGATAGTTGTGCTAGTTGTGTTTTTAGGGAACAAACTGTTGGACAAGCTGAAGAATTATTGAATAACATATTGAAAAATTATGATGATTGGACCCTTCCTGAATCACCGGCTAAACCCACTCCGAAGAAGAGGGGTATATTATATCTCAGTCCTGAAGATATGCAAGAGGCAAAGAAATCTATGAAGGAAAAAGGTACTAAAGCTGAGGAAGTTAAAAATTTACATCCTATTGAAGAAATACATGGGCTTAATACACCACCACTGCCTAAGGTGGTAGAGGTAAATTCTCTAATGAAGTTCAATGATAATGACAATCCTCACAATATGCACCCTAGCCAATGCCTTTATGAGTTTGAAAACTATATTAGAAAAAAAGATTACTTCAATGCAAATGTTATGAAACAATTGAAATATAATTCTGATACGATTGCTCGCTTGAGTGACTTGTTATTTAGAATCTCAAATGATGTTAGAGGTGTTGGAAAACATGCTTCTATGGTTCAAACCCAGTTAGAACAAGTTGCTAAATCTCAAAGAGAATTGCTTGATGAAATGAATAATAATATACATGACTTTGCTATTAGAGTTGCAACTAGAGGAGGTAAAATGACTCAGGAACCACTTTATCCAGAGGGACACCCTAAGAGAATTTAACAAGATTCACAAAGAGTTAACACTGACGCACCTAGTCCTTCTAAAAATAAAAATAAAAAGAAAAATGATAGGACTTTGCATACTTCTAGTGAACCTGAAATAGAAAAACCTCCTCATAATGATAATGAAACTTCTATCTCTGATGCTGAAACTCAATCTGGTAATGAACACTCACCTAGTGATAATGAAAAAGATAATGATGAGGTTTATGAAGACTCTCAAACAAATAATGAAGAACCAGATAATGATGTTGAGATAGAACCACCAGTTGAGCATACATTGCACTTTCCGAAGAAACAATTCCAAGTGAATGGTATTAATGTTATTGAAAAATCTCCGACAATCACTATTGGAAGTTTTCAAATACCTCTACCTACTGCCAAAAAGAAATACGAAATGCTTATTGTTGGGGAAATGCATATCCCCATTGAGGTAACTTTAGTGATTTACAAAAGTTCTTCGGTTTAATGCTAATCAAAAGTGGTTGTTAATAAGACCTGATCAACCTTATGAGCATACGTTGCACTTTCCGAAGAAACAATTCCAAGTGAATGGTATTAATGTTATTGAAAAATCTCCAACAATCACTATTGGAAGTTTTCAAATACCTCTACCTACTGCCAAAAAGAAATACGAAATGCTTATTGTTGGGGAAATGCATATCCCCATTGAGGTAACTTCAGTGATTTACGAAAGTTCTTCGGTTTAATGCTAATCGAAAGTGGTTGTTAATAAGACCTGATCAACCTTATTAATGGATCATTTTTGAAAGGCATGAAGTTGATGAATTTAGTAAGCACTACCTTCTGTCCCTACTTTAGTTTTATGTTTTTATTAGTTAAATAAAATAAAATTCCATGTATTGTCTGTTTTCTGAATTTCCCGTGCAATAAAAAATGACCCAAAAATAAAAGTTCTCAGAATGCCCTGAATATTTAATACGATTTTTTCTGAATATTTCTGAATTTATGGTGCAAATAATATCAGAGGGAGGTGCACAGGGTGGGCACAACCCACCTGGGCGCACCAGGACCCCCAGGCGCGCCCTGGTGGGTTGTGGTCCCCACGTGGGCCCCCTCACTTATCCCTTTAGCCCACTTCATCACTTACCTCCAGAAAAAAATATCTCCAATGCTCTCTCTCCCATGTTCTTGCTCTCAAACCCGCGGATTTCGATCTCTTTGCTCGAAGCTCCGTTTCTGAAACTGTTTTGGGGAATTGTCGCTTGGTATGTGACTCCACTATTTGTCCAACTAGTTTTTGTTTTAGTGGTTTATATTTTGAATAATTAGCTACTCTTGGTGCTGGTGTAGATGAGCTTGCATGTTAAATTCTTAGAGTTCTAAGTAGTTTGAATGCTTGTTACGGCCTCTATGCATCCCTGAGTAGTTGCTATCAATTTATTGAAGTTTTGTTGATAAATTTTTGTCACCCAAAAATTTTCAGAAAATTGTACGCGAACATGATGAACTTGTTTGGAAGGAGTTCTTCGAGGAGGAGATCCTCGGGGGCATTGTTGCGGGATATCCGCGGCCACCTATGGGACCGGGTGGCCCCTTGTTGGTTCGGCGGGGGGACGTCGCGTTGCAAAAAGAGCAGAACAGCACGCGGCAACATGGCAGAGAGCACACAAGCAATTTACCTAGGTTCGGGCCGGCGCGAGGCATAAGACCCTACTCCTGCTTTGGTGGATTGATGGTGGAATGAGTGTGGTGACGCGTAGTACACTTGCCCGGCAGGGTCTGCCTAGGGGCCGCTGAGGGAGTCCTGGATTAGGGGGTCCTCGGACAGCCGGACTATATCCTTTGGCCGGACTGTTGGACTATGAAGATACAAGATTGAAGACATCGTCCCGTGTCCGGGTGGGACTCTCCTTGGCGTGGAAGGCAAGCTTGGCAATACGGATATGTAGATCTCCTCCCTTGTAACCGACTCTGCGTAACCCTAGCCCCCTCCGGTGTCTATATAAACCGGAGGGTTTAGTCCGTAGGACAAGAACAATCATACCATAGGCTAGCTTCCAGGGTTTAGCCTCTACGATCTCGTGGTAGATCAACTCTTGTAATGCTCATATCATCAAGATCAATCAAGCAGGAAGTAGGGTATTACCTCCGTCGAGAGGGCCCGAACCTGGGTAAACATCGTGTCCCCCGCCTCCTGTTACCATCCGCCTTAGACGCACAGTTCAGGACCCCCTACCCGAGATACGCCGGTTTTGACACCGACATTGGTGCTTTCATTGAGAGTTCCACTGTGCCGTCATCATAAGGCTGGATGGCTCGTCTCATTGTCAAGGACAACATCACCTCTGGGGGAGCCCTGGCTATAGGCCAAACTCTCCGACTAGGCGGTTTCGTCATGACCGCCCGTTCGGCTGTTGCACCGACGATGACTTCTCGGGTCATCGAAAACAGCCTCCACGTCGGCTCGGAATTCGCCGAGCAGTTGGATCCAATGGGGCTCTCTTCCTTGAACGAGCTCTTGGATCGCATCGCCGCCTTGGGAGTCGCTATGGACTATATTCAGATCGGGCTTAAACCCGACCAAAGGGAGATTACTCCCCGCCGGTCACCCATCAGATAGCGGTGGTGGAGGAGCAATGTGGCGATTCTTCCTCTATCTTGAGGACAAACTATGTCCGGATTCCCGAGCTCTTCGAGACGGATACCCGTCTACGGGAGGACATGGCCAAAACCTTGAACCTAGAATCAGGCAGCGGGCCAGACCTATTGGGCAACATCCCGGAGCCCGAACTTCTAAGATCGGAAACTCCTCCGCCCCTGGGTCTCAGATCGGGTCAAGGTTCGGACTTAAATCCACCCACCCACCCAGATATAAGCGATCTTTCCCACATTAGACAAGAGCCCCAGGAGACAGTACACCACTATTGGGCTAGATTCCTCCTTGTAATGAACAAGGTCAAGGACTATCGCGAGGAAGACGCAATTTCATTCTTTTGCAATAATTGCACGGACAAGGGAATCCTCAACGCCATAAGTCGCCGTGACATAGCACACTTCGCTGACTTGGCGGCCATAGTACGGAAGTACTGTGCGATGGAAAGCGCCTGGAAAACCCAAACAAAATTCTGGGATCCTCCGGCCCTCACTAAACCCCTCGTCCGAACTAAAAGGGTGTACTCTCGTAAGTCACCCGATCCAGTTACAAAGAAACAAAAACCCGCTACAGGGCGCGGAACCGTATTGGAGGGATGGCTTAATGGGCCATGCAAAATTCATAGTACAGCGGATACCATGCCAACACATAGCCTTAGAGCATGTTGGGTACTCCGGCAGGTGGCCAAGAGCGGTGAGGATCTCCTCATCAACAATACCGCAGAGCACCATCCCGCAGAAAACAGCAATACAATATTGACAGTCTTCGAGACCTTCGCCTCGAATAATAGGCGTAAGCGAGCACTCCGCAGCCTTGCCGAAGTCTACCACATGGCAGCAATAAATCCATGGAGTGATACGGCTATCACCTTCAATGCCAGTGACGAACCCAAATTCCGAACAGCCCGAGCACCAGCCGCCTTGGTCCTTAGTCCAATTGTGGATGGCTTCTGGCTGACTAAAGTGCTCATGGACGGCGGCAGCGGATTAAACCTCATCTATGAAGAAACTCTTAGCAAAATGGAAATAGACAGGAGCCGCATTGAGCAAAGCAGCACGACCTTCACAGGAATCATCCCTAGTCGGGAGGCACGATGTGCAGGAAAAATGATGCTAGACGTGGTATTCGGCACGCCGGAGAATTATTGTTCCGAAGAAATCACATTCCAAGTGGCCCCGTTCAGTAGCGGATACCACGCCCTTTTAGGGCGGGAGGCATTCACGATCTTCCAAGCCATACCCCATTACGGGTACATGAAGCTCAAAATGCCCGGGCCCAATGGAATCATCACTCTAGCTAGTGATCCGGACATAGCACTCCGCGCCAAAAATAAAACCGCCGCACTAGCCCTCGAGGCGTTATCCTAAGCCCTCGTGGCCGAAGAACTGACGGCGCTGCGCTCCACAGTGGACAGGGACGACGTGATACTCGACAAAAGACCCAAATCCACCTCTTTTAAACCAGCGGATGAAATAGTCAAATTCCAAGTCCACCCAACGGACCCTACCAAAACAGCATCCATCGGGGCACAATTAAACCCCACAGTAGACGCCGCACTACGGAGTTCTTGTGCGAAAATTGGGACATCTTCGCCTGGCATCCTTCAGACATGCCAGGAATCCCACGCAGGCTGGCCGAGCATAGCCTTAACATTCTAAAGGGGTTCAAGCCGGTCAAGCAGACTCTTCGGCGTTTCTCTGAACCTAAGCGGTGGGAGAAGAGCTAGCCAAGTTACTGGAGGCCGGATTCATCCGAGAAATAAAACACCTGGACTGGCTAGCAAACCTGGTGATGGTACCAAAGAAGGACAAATCCTGGCGCCTATGTGTCGACTTCAAGGACCTTAACAAGGCTTTCCCCAAGGATCCCTTCCCCCTCCCTCGCATCGATCAAATTATTGACGCTACCGCAGGACACGACTCATTGTGTTTCCTCGATGCATACTCCGGATACCATCAAATTAAGATGGCGGAGTCCGATCAAGCCGCAACGGCATTTATCACTCCATACGGCCCCTTCTGTTTCAACACCATGCCTTTCGGGCTAAAAAATGCTGGTGCAACCTATCAACGCATGATTCAGACATGCTTGGAGACATAGATCGACAAAACAGTGGAGGCATATGTAGACGATGTGGTCATTAAAACCAGACACGTCGAAACCTTAATAGACGACTTGAGGCTCACGTTCAACAATCTCCGAACATACGGCATCAAGCTCAATCCGGAAAAATGCGTCTTCGGCGTGCCCGGCGGAAAGCTCTTAGGCTTCATCGTCTCTAATAGAGGAATTGAAGCAAACCCGGCCAAAATCTGAGCTCTGTCACAGTTGGCTATCCCAACAGACCTCAAGCAAATCCAGATACTAACTGGATGCGTGGCTGCCTTAAGTCGCTTTATCTCCTGATTAGGAGAAAAGGCACTACCCCTTTATCGCCTTCTTTGGCGCACCGAACACTTCGAGTGGATGGATGCGGCCATAGCCAGATTGGAAGAAATAAAAGCCATCCTGGCCACCAACCCAATCTTGGCTGCGCCAAATGTTGGCGAACCAATGCTGTTATATATAGCGGCAACTCACCAAGTTGTAAGCGCAGTACTCGTCGTCGAACGAGAGACGGACGGACATAAGTTCCCACTTCAAAAGCCGGTATACTATGTATCCACTGTCCTCACTCCATGCAAATCACGGTACCCACATTATCAAAAGATAGCATACGCGGTCTTCATGGCATCCCGGAAACTACGACACTACTTTCAAGAGTGTTCAATCATGGTGGCCTCTGAAGTACCACTCAACGACATAATAAACAACCGCGACGCCACGGGCCAGATTGCTAAATGGGCTATTGACCTCCTCCCGTTCGACATAATATATAAACCACGGCGAGCCATTAAGTCACAAGTACTGGCTGATTTTGTCGCCGAATGGACAGAAGACGAACTCCCTAAAGAGTACGGCGCGTACTCCAATTGGATCATGCACTTTGACGGCTCTAAAATGCTGGCGGGTCTGGGGGCTGGTGTCGTCCTGACATCCCCCACCGGAGATATAGTCCAGACGTATTCCAAATACTATAAATAGACTCCAACAACGCAGCAGAATACGAGGCCCTGTTACACGGTCTCCGGATGGCAGTCTCCATGGGCATTCAACGCCTAGAGGTGCGGGGGGGGGGGGTTCGAACCTCGCAATATCTCAAATAAATGGAGACTTCGATGCCAAGGATCCAAAAATGGCGGCTTGTCGCAACGCCGTCCTCAAAATGTTAGCTCGGTTCGAGGGGCTTGAATTCCACCATGTGGTCCGGGAAAACAATCAGGCGGCAGATATCCTTGCCCGCATCGGCGCTAAGCGCGACCCGGTCCCACCTAATATCTTCTTGGAAAGGCTGTTTAAGCCATCTGTGGTATGGGAAGGAGAGACCGGAAATAATAGTCCGGACCCGGACACAACGCCAGATCCCGAACACCCTGACGTAATCGGAGGCTCTACCACTGAAATAACCCTTCTTGGCCTACCTAACTAGGCAGAAACTACCTGAGGACCCAAACAAGGCATGTTGCATTGTGCGACGGTCTAAAGCCTACAAGGTCCACGAGGGAGAGCTTTATAAGAAAAGCGCTACCGGAGTCCTTCAAAGGTGCATCTCCGAAGAGGAAGGATGACAACTGTTGGCAGAAGTTCATGCTGGACTTGGCGGCCACCATGCCGTAGCCCGGGCCCTGGTAAGCAAGGCCTTCCGTACAGGTTTTTACTGGCCGACGGCCCGAGCAGACGCACAGGATCTCGTTCAACGATACGTCGGTTGCCAGCTTTTTGCAAATCAAAGCCATATGCCGCCTACCGCTCTCCAAACAATCCCCATCACTTGGCCCTTTGCGGTTTGGGGGCTTGATATGGTCGGACCCCTCAAAGGGGGAAGCCATAAGAAAAAATACTTATTGGTCATGGTGGATAAATTCACCAAATGGATAGAAGCCAAACCAGTTAAAACGGCCGAGTCGAGACCAGTGATAGACTTCATATCTGGGGTTGTACACAGTTACGGCGTCCCCCACAGCATCTCACCGATAACGGCTCGAACTTTACAGCCGACAAGGTAAAAATTTGGTGCAGCAACATGGGCATTAAGCTCGATTATGCTTCTGTCTATCACCCGCAAACTAATGGTCAAGTCGAGCAAGCAAACGGTCTTATCATGAGCGGCATTAAACCCAGATTAGTGCGATCCTTAAAGAAATCAGACACGAACTGGGTAGAGGAGCTCGACTCCATACTATGGGGGTTGCGGACCACGCTGAATCGCACTACCGGATACACACCATTCTTTATGGTGTACGTCGCAGAGGCGGTACTGCCCTGCGACATAATTCATGACTCACCTCGAGTGCGCATGTGCAAAGAGAAAGAAGCCGAGCTTGATCGGCAGGACAGTTTGGACGCCTTGGAGGAGGAGCGTGACGTGGCAAAAGCCCGTTCCGCATTTTATCAGCAATAGGCTCGAAGGTATCAAAGAAGAGAAGTACGGGCCAAAACTTATAACGTCGGCAAACTCGTTCTACGCCTACCGGGGAAGAAAAAGAACAAGCTCAAGCCCAAATGGGAAGGTCCCTTCGTTATCGACCAAGTTCTGACCGGTGGAGCGTATCGTCTGCGGGATGCGTTGGAGAATCGACTCGAGCCAAACCCATGGAACGCAGCCAGACTCTGAAGGTTCTACGCCTAGTGCCGGACTCTATGTTCGTCTCCTTACCTCCATCAAATTTTTATATATCCGTTATCTGTCTTTTATTTCTTTCTTTCTTCCCTTTTTCTTCAAGGCCTTAAAAGGCTAAAATGTGTCTTGACTACACAATCTTGACGCGCTAGCCGCGCTCATTATACCTGGGGGCTTCTTATACAGAAGCTTAATATAACTATTTTTCGGGCTCTATGCCCCACACATGTGTTATTCTTCCACATGTACCTTTTTTCGCCATTATATGCATCAATATGACTTAAGTTTTGGCCAAGCTGGGTTGAAGTACACAGTCACTTAGACTGACTAAATTCTTCTTCTATACCATCCAACAGGTTGTCTAGCCTACAATCCTGTTGGGAATACTTTGCGGCTAATTCTACTCAGTCATACACCAAACTGACGGGGATCTCTTTCCCATCGGGCCCCACAGGTCCGACCTCGGCCATGTGGTTCGGGTCAGCCTTGGTATATCGTGTCTTCACCATGGCCAGGGCTTCCCTCGCACCTTGTCGGCAGGCTGGTATCTTCCATAATCGGAAGCGCCACCGCGCTCTCTTGAGCTTCTCTATAAGCTCCCCCACGCCCCCGAGCGGGGAGGCGGATGGCCACAAGGATTGGGAAATGCCCTGCATCACCTGCCAAACTTGTTCGTGTAGTCGTGAGAGCTCTGGCAGAAGATCACCCGCAGACCCGGGCATCTCCTCCGCGGGACGACCCGTTAGCATACCTGCAGACATAACTCTGTTAGCCGGTTTCTTCGCCGAACTCTTTAAAAGTTCGTTCAAGCACTTACTGAAAATGCCGCGTCGACGCCTCTTATTCTCCTTTACGGAGTCAGCAAGCTGGACTCGAACATCTTTTAGTTCCACGCCCAGCTGGATATTGGCGTCTTGGAGATCGTTTTTCTCCCGCCTAACCTGTGTAAGCACGCGCTCGCCAGCCTTTAGCTGTCGTTGAGCATGCGGCTCATCCCCTATCACGACCTCCGGATCCACTCCGGAGTCATCTGCAGAATCTATTGTTAGATTTGCATGCATGTCGCATACTACCTGGTACCTGTCAGTCTTTGCAATAGAAATAAGTGTTACCAGATGGGGCCTTCTCAGACTCCTTTACTGCGGCAATTGCGGCCTGAAGCTGGGCTTTGCACTCCTCCAGCTCTTGAGACAACCGGGTATTCTTCTCCGTAAGAACCTATGCAAAAAATGATCCTTAAATCAGTTGTGCTAACTGTTTAAAGTCTCAGGGGCTACTGATATACATAATTATTAGATTTTCTTACCCGTATATCCTTTACATACTGGTCCGTGGCTTTGGCAAGACCATTTTGAGCAGCTCGGATGTACGCGTCTCCTGAGTTAAAGGCGTCGAACGCCTCTTGGGAGAAATAAGCGTCGCGGAGTACGACCCGGCGGCGCCTGTGATTCATGGCACTCTCCACTTCGGAATTCGTAGCAGACAGCCTATCTGCATCCTCTGTAGGAGGAACATTCGGTGTTGGCCCCATGTTAGCGTCCGCCTCTAGGTCCGGCTCTGGAGCCCGGCTGGTGGAGGCGTGGCCGGCAACCTCTCCGGATATAGTCCGGCGAGCGTTTTTCCTACTAGGAAACATGGACGTTATTATATTTTTTAAAACGATAACCACGGAGCGGGGTTCTGTTTCATACCTCTGCGACGGCGTCTCAGTCCTGACCGCCTTCCTTTTAAGCCTACCCGGCTTCGGTGCCCCTTGTTGGTGAGTCACTGCGGGTTCGGCATGGCGTCCCGAGGGCCTTCCCTGTAAGACACCATATGTGTGTGGTAGGTGAAGTGCGGAAAAAGGGATCCTTCTCGGAAGTTGGGACTCCGGTTTTACTTACATGCGATGCAGGGAGTAGTCCAGGATAATCGGCTATGATGGCCACCATGGCATCATCGCAGCTCAATTGATAGAACGTCCTGTCAATCAGCTCCACAAATGTGTCCGGATCCTCTTCGAGTCCAGGGTCGAGGGCCCGGTCAGGGTCCTCTGGTTGTGGAGGCGGGTTGTGGATCTCCCTCACAGCTTTTCGCAGCTCCTGCTATGAAATAGCAAGGTAAATATTTATGACAAAGAATGCGGGAAGGTCTGGAGTAAAAAGTAGCAGCTCACCCAGTTTGGGGGGTTGTACATGGAGAATCCATCCCGTGGCTTGATATGGATGAACTCCTCTTCCTCTCCTTTGTATAAATCGGACATTATTTTCGCTAGAGCTGCGACGGAGTCCGGACCTTTACCACCGCAGCGGGTGGCATCGTCTTCTCCATTGAAGTGCCACATGGGTTGTCCCCGATATT
This sequence comes from Aegilops tauschii subsp. strangulata, assembly GCF_002575655.3. Taxonomy (NCBI): domain Eukaryota; kingdom Viridiplantae; phylum Streptophyta; class Magnoliopsida; order Poales; family Poaceae; genus Aegilops; species Aegilops tauschii. Next base: position 362,949,634 of record NC_053035.3, on the reverse strand, counting down.
GAAGTGGCTGCACCCCCCGCATTATACATATTGACATAACCTCGACTATTGTCAACCCTGATTTGGCCAGCGTTTGTATCCGGCCCATCAGGTAAAGGACCTCTCTGTTATCTTCCTCCTGGGGGCTCCGAGGGCGCCAGCTGTGGCGTTTCTTCAAAGGGGCGTTATTAAACTCAGGAAGGCCCATCCGAACAGGGTCTGGAAGGGGGACGTCCTCCATATAAAACCACTCCAAAGGCCAATCTTCGGATGTCTTCTTCGGAGTACCGGACAAATATCCGGTCCCAGCGATGCGCCATATCTCAGCTCCGCCCACTTGATATATCGACCCCTCTTGTGTACGGGGTACGAGGCAGAACAACCTCTTCCATAGCTCGAAATGAGCTTCACAGCCCAAAAACAGCTCGCAAAGGGCGACATAGCCTGCGATTTGTAATATGGAGGCTGGAGTAAAATTATGCAGCTGGGGCCGTAGAACTCCAGGAGCCCGCGGAGGAACGGATGGATTGGAAATCCAGTCCCCTTAACAAGTACAGGACAAGGCATACCCGCTCCCCCATGGATGGGTTGGGAAAGCTCTCCGCTTGTTCCCTGCCATTGTAAGTGTCTAGTCCACCTCGGACGGGGACCATATACGCAGGAGGAAGAAACCCCTGGGTTTGTAACTCTACTAACTGTCTGTGGGAGACGGAACACTTCTTCCAGTTGCCTGGCTTAGGGCTACGGGAGCGAGAGGAGGAGCTGCGACGACCGGCCATGATAGGATGGATTTTTTCAGGCGCGCTCCGATGGATACTCGCTGAGGGAGGATGGTCTGATCTGGATCTGAGGATCCCCGGTCCCTTAAATAGACGATTTACTCACATGGTTAGGGTGGCAAGTGCAAAAATGCCCCGACTTCTCGCATTCGCTCGACACGTGGAGGATAGCCATTATTAGGCGCAGAAGCCGAGGAGTGCAACATTCATGGGAAGCCGGACACTACTCGACAGGTACTCAGGGCTTGGAGAAGAACCTGCCTTGCAATGCCGAAGACAATCTGCGCGCCGGACTCATCGTCATTGAAGCCTAGTTCGGGGGCTACTGAGGGAGTCCTGGATTAGGGGGTCCTCGGACAGCCGGACTATATCCTTTGGCCGGACTGTTGGACTATGAAGATACAAGATTGAAGACTTTGTCCCGTGTCCGGGTGGGACTCTCCTTGGTGTGGAAGGCAAGCTTGGCAATATGGATATGTAGATCTCCTCCCTTGTAACCGACTCTGTGTAACCCTAGCCCCCTCCGGTGTCTATATAAACCGGAGGGTTTAGTCCGTAGGACAAGAACAATCATACCATAGGCTAGCTTCTAGGGTTTAGCCTCTACGATCTCGTGGTAGATCAACTCTTGTAATACTCATATCATCAAGATCAATCAAGCAGGAAGTAGGGTATTACCTCCGTCGAGAGGGCCCGAACCTGGGTAAACATTGTGTCCCCCGCCTCCTGTTACCATCCGCCTTAGACGCACAGTTCGGGACCCCCTACCCGAGATCCGCCGGTTTTGACACCGACAGCCGCAGTGACTACGCGCGTATGGTGGCTTGGGTTCATCAACTTTCTAACCCCACCTACGAGTGCCATGGGCCTCCTTTTATAGATTAAGGGGTCACCACAGTGGCAAAGTGGTCATTGAGGGAGTCCTGGATTAGGGGGTCCTCGGACTGCCGGACTCTATACTTTAGCCGGACTGTTGGACTATGAAGTACAAGATTGAAGACTTCGTCCCGTGTCTGGATGGGACTCTCCTTTGCATCGAAGGCAAGCTTGGCAATTTGGATATGTAGATCTCCTCCCTTGTAACCGACTCTGTGTAACCCTAGCCCCCTTCGGTGTCTATATAAACCGGAGGGTTTAGTCCGTAGGACAACAACAATCATAACCATAGGCTAGCTTCTAGGGTTTAGCCTCTACGATCTCGTGGTAGATCAACTCTTGTAATACTCATATCATCAAGATCAATCAAGCAGGAAGTAGGGTATTACCTTAATCGAGAGCGCCCGAACCTGGGTAAACATCGTGTCCCCCACCTCCTGTTACCATCCACCTTAGACGCAAAGTTCGGGACCCCCTACCCAAGATCCGCCGGTTTTGACACCGACATTGGTGCTTTCATTGAGAGTTCCATTGTGCCGTCGCGATAAAGGCTTGATGGCTCCTTCAATCATCAACAACGATGTGATCCAGGGCGAGGCTTTCCTCCCCGGACAAATCTTTGTATTCGGCGGGTTCATACTACGGGCCAACTCGCTTGGCCATCTGGAGCAGATCGAGAGCTATGCCCCCGGCCATCAGGTCAGGTTTGGAAACTTGAACTATACCGCCGACATCCGCGGAGACTTGATCTTCAATGGATTCGAGCCCATATCAGGTGCACCGCACAATCATGACGAGCATGACCTAGCTCTGCCGTCGGACAGTGTTCAGGAGATCACACCTGCAGCTACTCCGGCCCTCAATCCGGAGCAGATCGTGCCGTCTGAGGACGGGTGGATAGACCCCGCCACGGAGGCCGCGCACGCAGCGGCGATAGAGCCGAATACTGACTTCACCTCCTATGAGACCCGTGTTGCCGGACACTTGGATTCGTCCCCGGTCACGGGCTCCGAACCGCCTGCATCCGTGCCTATCGAATCTAATTGGGAACCGATCATGGAGTTTTCCTTCGCGGATATCTTTCAGCACTCACCACCGGGCGACGTGCTAAACTCATTAAGGTCTCTCTCCTTGTCAGGAGACCCTTGGCCGAACTATGTCCGGCTGGAGTGGGAGGCGGACGACGAACAAATTCGTTCCCCACCCACCACCCACTTGGTAGCCACTGTCGATGACTTAACCGACATGCTCGATTTCGGCTCCGAAGTCATCGATGGTATGGACGACGATGCAGGAGACGAACAGGAACCACTACCCACAGGGCACTGGACTGCCACCTCATCATATGATATATACATGGTAGACACCCCCAAAGAAAACAACGACGAGGAACGGGAAGAAGCAGCGAAGGACAGTTCCCTCGAGAAGCAACCAAAGCGACATCGTAGGCGCCGCTCCAAACCCCACCTCGGCAAAAACAGCGGTAACAGCGCAAAAAAGAATAATACCCCGGACGACTCCAGTGGAAACGACGACCACATGGACCTAGCGACAGAGCAGGATGAACCAGCGGACGGTGAACACAGTACGGAGCCGCTGTCCGACAACGGTGACGCCGAGGGTAAAGCTAATCAACCTGTCTCCGGAGAGGAGAACAGTCCGGACGATGATGCACACATCATCCCGGAAAGGCACTTGGAGCAAGAGAACCTCCATAGAAGGCTTCTTGCCACCGCGAGGAGCCTAAAGAAGCAGAAGCAAAGGCTCAAGGCCGCGCAAAATACACTCAACAGTAGATGGAACAAAGTGCTCGACACTGCAGAAAAGTACGGTGGCAGTCGCCACACAAAGAGCTATCCAAAGCGCAAGCTGCTGCCTGAATTCGATGACAAGGCTTTAGAGCCCACACAGCCGAAAAATAAAACAGCCAATCAGCCGGATCGACCACCCCGTGGCCGCGATAGGGCGGCTAACGACGTCGGTATGACTAGGTCCATCTACGGATCTAGGAAGCGTGCTCCGGCACAGAATCAAACCCGAACACTACAACCGTCAGAACGTCATGACACATCCAAGTACAGGGGTGCCGCGCACCCCCTATGCTTCACCGATGAGGTGATGGATCACGAATTCCCAGAGGGATTCAAATCCATGAACATAGAGGCGTATGACGGAATGACAGACCCTGGGGTCTGGATTGAGGACTTTATCCTTCATATCCATATGGCTCGCGGAGATGATCTCCACGCCATCAAATACTTGCCCCTCAAGTTGAAAGGACCAGCTCGACATTAGCTGAAGAGCCTCCCCGAAAACTCAACTGGAAGTTGGGAAGAGCTTGAGGATGCTTTTAGGGCTAATTTTCAAGGGACCTATGTCCGACCTCCGGATGCAGACGATTTAAGTCATATAATTCAACAGCCCGGAGAGTCAGCCCGAAAGCTTTGGAGCAGATCGATTCCTCACTAAGAAGAATCAAATCATCGATTGCCCGGACGCCGAAGCTTTAGCAGCTTTCAAGCATAGTGTCCGGGATGAATGGCTCGCCAGACACCTCGGCCAGGAAAAGCCGAGGACAATGGCAGCCCTGACAAGCCTTATGACCCGCTTTTGTGCGGGCGAAGATAGTTGGCTGGCCCGTAGCGGCACCAGCGACCCAGGCACATCCGAAGTCAGGGATGGTAATGGGAAACCATGACGCCATAAAAGCAAGCGTCGAAGCAATGAAGACAGCCCAGACAACACGGCGGTAAACGCCGGATTCAGGGGCTCTCAACCCGGTCAACAGAAAAAGCCATTTAAAGGCAGCCGAGATGGACCGTCCAGCCTAAACAAGATTCTAGACAGATTATGTCAGATTCATGCCACCTCCGACAAACCTGCAAATCACACCAACAGAGAATGTTGGGTCTTCAAGCAAGCCGGCAAGCTAAACTCCGAGCACAAGGGGAGGGAGACACCAAGTGAAGACGAGAATGAGCCTCGCCGGCAAAACACTGGGGGACAGAAAAAATTCCCGCCAGAGGTCAAAACAGTGAACACGATTCACGTAATGAAGAGGAGGAGCAAACGCACTCTGAGACGTATGCGCCATGGAGCCCGTCACCCCCAAATTCAACCCCTGGTCGGCCTGCCCGATCACTTTTGATCGTAGGGATCACCCGAATAGTATCCGGCACGGAGGATCTGCTGCCTTGGTGCTAGACCCAATAATTAACGGATACCATCTCACCCGAGTCCTTATGGACGGCGGCAGTAGTCTCAATCTGATATATCAGGACACAGTCCGCAAAATGGGGATAGACCTGACAAGAATTAACCAAAGCAAAACTACCTTTAAAGGAGTAATACCAGGCCCAGAGGCCCGCTCCACGGGCTCTCCAGGACTAGAGGTTGTATTCTGTTCTCCCGACAACTTCCGAAGTGAAAAGTTAACCTTTGACATCGCCCCATTCTGAATCAGCTATCAAGCACTACTCGGAAGAACGGCCTTCGCTCGTTTTAACGCAGTACCGCATTATGCTTATCTTAAGCTTAAGATGCCCGGTCCACGTGGCACCATCATAGTTAGCGGAAACGCAGAGCGTTCCTTGCGTACGGAAGAATGTGTGGCGGCTTTAGAGCCCGAACACTAACTGGCCTCTCCAACCAGAATAAATGACCTGTCATCAAGACCGCAGACACGGCTAGACGAGTCTGGCGCAACACTGGCTGTAACAGCTCAGATAAACCTGAGATACGGTTGATGGATATATCCCCATAAGTGGCGCTAGGGGCTTCCCGCATGTAAAAAAGAACTACAGTTCGGGTTGCCCTTATTTAGATAGAATTTTAATGGTTTATTAAGAATAACCAATTTTTCGCACGAATACTTTCACCTGAGTTTTTCTCTTTTACAGATGATAATCGTGCTACACCCTTCCAGAATATGGCACAACGGAGACACAGGCGCAGACGTGCAGCAGGGCCCCGCTCAAAGGTTTCTTTTTAGATTAAGACCCTATGTAAACCTTTCTTACTGTCTCTTGTTGCTTTACACCCTCCGGATACTAAACACAACCGAGGGGGATGCTGGCGTTATTGGCATTTCGCCACGCCAGACTAATGCACGTACCTGGAAATTCAGGGTTCATTATCAAGGGCGTTACTCACCCTGGTATATATTGTAAAGACCGAATACCTTAGGGAGTGTTCGGCGTCCCCTGCAGAGGAAAAGCTTGATCCCAGCGAATAGAAGATGCTCAGCTCAGAAGATAGAGGAGAGCGCCAGGCCCAGATTTCCGGAATACTTCTACGGGGATGAGTTACGTAAACATCTAAAAGATACTAAACCTCAATTCCATCCAAATCTGGATCAATACCAGCAAAAACATCTCGAAACAATGTTCTGGCTTTCGTGCTTTGGTGAGTCGTCCGAGATCTTAAAGAATACCACTCTTTGATGATTTTGTCGGCATCCAACTGTTCTCGAATTGGTTTATTCAAGAATTAAAAAAAAGGAATTTGTCGAAATTTTTCTTTGTTTAGTTTGGCCTTATATGCATCAGCTGCGAATCATGTCTTTGGTCAATAGTTGGGTTTGCCCGGCTACCATGTTTTAGTACCTTACGTTCCGCTATATCGGCTAAGGTAGCACAGGGAGAACTACTGCGATTGTGCCCTGGTTCATCCGGACGAGCACCTCAGTAGAGAAAGCCGAAAACTGACTGTCATGATACAGCGCGAGACTGGTCAACCACTCAATGACTCATCAGAATCTTCGCGATTCCTCCGCATTAACGAAGGACCGGTTTCCCGGTCATGTATGTACGTGCACCGTCTTCGGATAGACGCGGAAGTACCAGGGGCTATATAGTAGCCCCACCGTCAAACTCCTATGGCTAAGTGAAAGTGTTAAAGCAATATAGTCCGATTGCCTTGTTCGGCGTGCTATCACCTCCTTAATGGACCAAGACGTTGGATCAAGTGTGAATACGCGTTTTTTCGAACACCCCCGCATTATATGCGTGGGGCCTGAAGCCGACGACTGCAAACTTTCAGGTTATATACATACATAAATGGCCGCACATGAGGCATCATAATACTTTCAGGCAAAAGTATAAACACAACCTTTATAATCATAATAGCGTTGTTTTTACAATCGGGTTACAAGTAACTAGAACATGATACTCTTCGAGCACGGAGCCTCTATTAAACGAGCGCCTTCTAGGACTTCTTCAAAATAGTGCTCGGCTGATGCCTGGCCTATGGCCGGACTCTGGGTTGCAATAGCGGTGGCCTCTATCTCTGCCCAGTATGTCTTAACACGGGAAGAGCCATCCGTGCACCCTCTATGCACGCCGACCTCTTTGCAGCGTCGATATGCGGCACAGCACCAAGAAATCGTTGCACTAAACCAAAATAACTATTCGGCCTTGGTCCTTCCAGCCAAAGATGATCCACGACAGACCTCATGGCAAGTCCGGACAACCTATGGAGCTCAGCCCACTCGGCCATTTGCTCATTCAGCAGCAGCGCACGCGTTGGAGCACTGAACTACGACCAGAACAACTTTTCCACTTCATGATCTTTTTGATCTTTGAAAAATTTAGTCGCATCAGCAGCACTCGTTGCCAAGTCCACGTACGCGTCTGCAGCACTCCATAATTGATCCAGAGGGGCATACTTCGGATCTCTGAACTTTGTCCGCAACAAAAAGGGCTTCCCAGCCGTGATATCTCCGGCTTGACGAAGCTCCTCCTTCGCCGCTCTGATTTTCGAGCGGGTCTCCTTGGCTGCTACCATGGCTTTCTCCAGGTCCGCCGCTTTCGCTTGACTTTCCTTTTCGAGAAGCTCATACCGGTCGGCGGCATCCTTCAGCTTAACAGCCATCTTGGCTATTTTATCTTCGCTCTGGCGATGAGCAGCCTGTTCGGCTCTTAATTCTTCGACCGCCTTTAGGGCGGCCGCATCACTTCTCCTGGCTTGTTCCTTGGCTCAGGCAAGCTCCGCCCGAAGGGTCTCCACGGCGGCAGCTCCATCTGCAGTCACAGCAAATTATAGATACTAGCATCATGCTCCTCTTACATATCTGTTGACCACCGGAGAATACATACCCTGTGCCTCATCAAGCTGCTTGTTTACAAGCACGATGACGGCATCTGCTGCATCAAGTTGTCGCTTCAGTTCGGCAAACTCACCAGTCCGGCTAGCTACCAGACCCTTAGCCGCCTGCACATAAAAGCAGCATGATCATTACCTGGGACTATGATCCTCTGTTTGCCGCCTTTGGACAGCAACCAGAGTCTCAGGGGCTGCTCTCTGCATAGGGCACACCTAGCGTGTGCGGTACCGTCAAAAAATATATATCTTACTTTGCGTACCTCAAAACCTCTTAGCAGGCTCATAAAAGCCTCATGCAACCCACTTTCGGCGGATGAGATCCTCTCAACCACCGTACCCATTAAAGTACGATGCGCCTCTGAGATAGCCGCTTGCTCCAGAAGACTCATCAGCGCGTCCGATCGTGCACTGGACAGTCCCGGACTCTTTCTGTTGCTCTCCTTAGGAGCCGAATACTCCGGACTTCGGGTGGCCGGGGGGTTAGCTTCCGGCCTAGGCGGATCAGGACAAATTCTCCGCGACGACACCTCAGGGTCGTCCGCCTCATGAGGCGAGGAGATAGGGGGAGGCGTTTCGCTCTCCTTCATCTCCGAAAGAAGATCCCCCGAAGACGAACTCTGTCGAGAAGGGCTACGATCCGAACTGCAAGACATACATCTCGATTATTGTCCTCAGAGATGAAGCAGGATATATTTACCAAAAGTACTCTTGTTCACTTACAGCTCGGTGGAGGGCTGATCCCCTTGCGGGCACTGTGCGGTAAGGATGCCCTCCGGGGCAGGACCCCCTGGCGAAGGTTTCTTCCCTCGTTTGGAAATCCTCGTTTCCTAATCTTCAGAAGCGGTCCTCTTCCATCCTTGGGGAGAGGGAATTTTAGATTCTTCTCCCCGGTTATCCTCCTTCGTGGAGACACTAATTCCCCCGGTTCAGATGAGTAATGCGTGAGGCCCGCTTTCAGCTTTCTTATTCCTTCCTTTATCTTCCTCTGATGGCACCTAGTGAGGTGCATACTCAAGCACCCTGGCTAGTACAGGATCCAGTGAGCCTTCAGGAAGGGGAGCCGAACACCTGATCATCTTTGCCTTTTTTATCCAGTCCTGGTCAGAGAGGGACTTTTCAGAATGATGTTGTGATAAATAACAAGACAACGTGTTCGGCCGCGGAATTACTTACCTGGGTATCTGGACGATTGCCGTTTAGACCCGCATCCTCGGTGGTGTCCGGACACTTTATTCGTGGTCCGAAGAACAATCCATACATCCCTTCGAGCGTCACGCTGAAGAATTGCTGAATGGTTCGCGGTCCTTCCGGGTTGAACTCCCACATACGGAGAGGTCAACGTTGGCATGGCAGGACTCGACGAACTAGCATGACTTGCATTACCCTTACAAGGCTGACATCTCTCTCGAGGATTCTCAGATGCGACTCTGCAGTATCGGCACGTCATTAACCGGCCCCCAGTCCAGCCCCTTGTTGACCCACGACGCCAGTTGTGGCGGGGGGCCGAATGGAAGGCGGGGGCAGCTGCCCACTTAGTACTTCGGGGAGCCGTGATGTAAAACCACTCCCGCTGCCATAAGTTGGACATCTCCGGGAAGGAACCCTTTGGCCATGGAGCATCGGCGCCTTTGCTTATTATGGCACCTCCGCACTCTGCGTGTCACCCATCGATCATCCTCGGCTTCACATTGAAGGTCTTGAGCCATAAGCCGAAGTGTGGGGTGATGCGGAGGAAGGCTTCGCACACGACGATGGACGACGAGATGTGAAGGATGGAATCCGGAGCCAGATCATGGAAATCGAGCCCGTAGAAGAACATAAGCCCTCTAACAAAGGGATCAAGACTAAATCCTATCCCTCGAAGGAGGTGGGAAACAAATACGACACTCTCGTTGGATTCGGGAGTAGGGATGACCTGCCATGGAGCAGGCAGCCTGTGCGAGATTTCAGCGGTCAGATACCTGGCTTCTCTTAGCTTCTTGATGTCCTCCTCTGTGACAGAGGAGGCCATCCACCAGCCTTGAAGGTTGGATCCGGACATGATTGAAGGTCCGAAGCACTTAGCAAGAGCCTCGGGTGTTGGAATTCGAGGTGGGGGATGGGAAGGATCAAGCGCGAGAAGAAAAGGACAGGCCTTGGCCCCTTTATAAAGGGGGTGAATATCGAGCGTCCTCCGTGTGTCCGTTTGGAACTTGCCTAAATCGAGGAGTCATACCAACAGGCACAATTGGGTTACCCACACCCATATTGATGAGAATCCCGTGATAAGGGGACACGATCTCTGCTTCGACAAGACGTGCCAAGAAAACCGCCTCGCAATATGTGCAGTAGCTGGTTGGGAAAAACGGTTCGAATAATGACCGGGCCGTGGCGTGATGTCACGCTATGAAACTTGTCAGCAGATTAGATTTGTGGAATATTATACTCTCTACGGCGGTATGTGGAATCTATTTTGCAGAGCCGGACACGATCCTTGTGTTCAAAATCTTCTATGGAGTATTCGGAGGAGGAACCCGCCTTGCAATGCCGAAGACAATCTGTGCGCCGGACTCATCGTCATTGAAGCCTGGTTCAGGGGCTACTGAGGGAGTCCTGGATTAGGGGGTCCTCGGACTCCCGGACTCTATACTTTAGCCGGACTATTGGACTATGAAGATACAAGATTGAAGACTTCGTCCCGTGTCCGGATGGGACTCTCCTTTGCATGGAAGGCAAGCTTGGCAATTCGGATATGTAGATCTCCTCCCTTGTAACCGACTCTGTGTAACCCTAGCCCCCTCCGGTGTCTATATAAACTGGAGGGTTTAGTCCGTAGGACAACAACAATCATAACCATAGGCTAGCTTATAGGGTTTGGCCTCTACGATCTCGTGGTAGATCAACTCTTGTAAGACTCATATCATCAAGATCAATCAAGCAAGAAGTAGGGTATTACCTCCATCGAGAGGGCCTGAACCTGGGTAACCATCGTGTCCCCCGCCTCATGTTACCATCCACCTTAGACGCTCAGTTCGGGACCCCCTACCCGAGATCTGCCGGTTTTGACACCGACAGTCATTATCCACTGATATGATAGGGAACACTGCTATCATACCTAACTCTGTTGGCTGATAGGGTGCATTAAATGTGCCGCTTAGTGTCACACCACTGGTCGCCCGGCAAAGCCTGTCGGGCTATCTTGCCAGCTTCGCACCTGTTCCCTTGACACGTCGTAGGACGGGTGTCATCTGCGGGTTTCTTCTGTAGGAAATGGCTGTCATGTGGCGAATGGCTACCACTTAATCACCTTGCGGCTTGACACCGCACTGATCGACAACGTGAGTGGTGTTTGAGTGGTTGGTGGGGTGGTTCTGCCCCCGCGAGCCCTGACAGGCTCTGCCTGCGAGCCTTGATTGCTTGCTTTTGGTGGTGGCCTTGCCCCTTGCCGGGCTCGCCTGCCCGGCAAGGGAGGCCCTTCTCTTGCCGATATCTTGCTCCTCAGGCTCGATCTTGGTCCCTCTGGGCTGCATGTTGGTTCTTCAAATCTCTCGGTCCTCCAATCTCTGACTTAAGCCGGTGCTTCAATCTTGATCTTGTGCCTGTGCATAGTTGGGCAACAGACCCAGGGTTTGTTTCACCGACAGAAGCCCCCGGGCCTGCCCCGAATGTGCTGCTGAGCGTCGTCGGGGTAGGGCCTAATAAGTGCACAGGCAGGATCATTGAAGGGGTTGGCCCCTTGAGTTTTCCTTTGCCGCCTCATTAGCCTTGATTTCGGGCCAGTTTCCGGTTTCCCCGCGCATGGTGTAAAGCCGATAATGGTGGGGCCGCTCCAGTGATGGCCCGTGAATGACTTTAACGCACGGGGTAGAAACCGCCAATTTACTCTTCCCACAGCGCGCCCTTATCCTTAGCCACGTATGTTGCATGCATTGCGCGGGGTAGGTAACGGAGGCGCGTGGCGCGGGAGAGCATCTTGGAGAGGGCCCGCCCGCCTTGAATTGGCGGAGGAGGGCGGTGGTCACCCATTGATGGAGCAGCTGCCCTCCCCCGCCCGGCCTATAAAAGGGAGGGGCGGAGGAAGGCGGAGTCATCCATCTCTGCACTCCTCTTCCTTCTTCCCTCGTTCTCTGCTTCTGCCGGCTATTGCTACCCCATGCTGGTGCTGGCGCTCGGGGAGTGAGCCTGGTCCATGACATGGTGAATCTCTTGGTCTCTTCGAGGCTCGGCCGGGAGGCGGGGCTGGAGATCATCGGTAATCCCAGCATCGCCCATCCCGGAGGTCTTGGGGCTGTTGTTGATGAGGGGCGCGCCCTCCGGTCCACCGAGGCTATGGTAGCGTTGCATGCCCGTTGTGGGTGATGCCGCTACCATCTCTTCCCCTCCCCCCTTTTCTTCCCCTCTTCTTTTCATTCGGGGGGGGGCAATGGGCCTTGCTCGTCACCTTGTGCAGCTCCTGGGTGCGCGCCACCTGCGGACCGCGGCGGACGACCGCTCCACTGGTCCCTTCGTCGCCGCCCTCTCCCAAATGCCCCTTTTATTCTCCTTTCCCTCTTGCTTTAGTATCCTGGGGAAGAGGAGCAGAGATAGGAAAAGAGGGGTTATTGGGTTTTTATCCTTTTTCAATCTTAAACTGGTAGGTAATTGCCAAATTTTAATTCAAATAATGTAATCTCTCGAGTCCATCTTTGTGTTCTGTAATGCTTGTACTTGTGTTAGCATATGAATGAAAAAGATGAGCCTTGCCGGGAACCCGTGCATGTATATGTCCATGCAGAGGCGGAGTGCCTCTTTAATAAAAATAAACGAGTTTTCCCCGGCGGGATATCCTGCCGGCACCCTCTTTGTCTGCCGGGGAACAGACAGAGGGGCCAGCCCCCCGCCAGCTCCTTTTTACCAAAGGCTACTACGACCATCCTGACTGAAGCAACGTTTGAGTCATGGATAGTGTCGGTGTACAAAAGAAGGGGCGCACCTTTGTACCCCTTTACCTGTGCACGGGCAGTCGGAGCCGCGCCCATGGTCACACCAAACAGAACAGGGGAGGTGAACCAAGGTAAAACCGAAGCCCAAGACAGCCAGAGCAACGCCAAGACCAAGGACGCAAAGAAGCAGAGGGGCGGAGTCTTGCTGGGGGCGGCCTCAGCGGCCCCAGCAAGACCCTTGTCGGGGCAGCACGCCCAAAACACCAACAGAGCGAGCCACCCTTGAGCCCACGTCCCCAAACACCATCAACCACGTCGGGCCAGGGCCCGGGAGGCACCTCTGTGGTGGCATGCAGATCTTTGTGAAGACATATTCAAGATCAGATGACGATTAGAAGACAACGATCCTCAGCAAGATCCTTACCGAGGAGAGCCAATCTTACCGGGGACGACAGCACGCCATGGCAAGACCCTTGCCGGGCCCCCCGGCAAGGCTCTCGCTGAAGACGCTAATAGGGCCACTGCCAGGCCCGCACCAGCCAAGTCTCCACCACCGTTCGCATGCAGCTGCCAGCCAAACCAGCTGGGCAGGCACCTGCGTGGCAACATGCAGCTTCCAGGCCAACTCAGCAGGCGCCTAAGTGGCGGCATGCAGATCTTCGTGAAGACCCTACCACCGCGCCACCTCAGCTGCCTGCCTACCTACATGGCACCGCACGCATCGCTAGCCAGGGCGCGTGTCGAAGCGAGGAGGAGCGGCGACGGACGGGACGGGCCTCACCCCCGTCCCCGATAAAGCTAGGGGACACCTCAGCGGCGCATTAAATGTGACTTGTCCTATAATACGAGCGATAAGCTCGCAATACTGTACGCCTTTCCACCTCCTGTGTGCCACTGTGGCAGCCCCTTTCGACTATAAAAGGAGGCCCATGGCATAGTGGAGAAGGATTCGGTTCTTTCGAACCACACGCTCACCACAGCTAGTTCGAGAGCTCAAGAACTCTCTGAAATACACCCACCAAAGCAGGACTAGGGTTTTACGCATCTTCGCGGCCCGAACCTGGGTAAACGATCCTTGTGCTGACTACTGATCCTGCTCTTCTTGCAACCCTGCACCCCGGCAACCGTAGTAGGGATTCTTGTGATCCCATAGGTGTCGTTTCCCCGACATCTTTGGCGCGCCAGGTAGGGGACTCAATAGTGAGAATCTGGTCTAGTAGCTAGCCTAGCAGTTCTTCGTCGCCATAGCTCCCAAGAAGGAGACGGCCAGGAGAAAGGGGCGCCGCCTGCGAACGTGAAGGACGCCAGTGCGGCAACAGAGAAGCTAAGTCATTCAGAGCTTTGAGTTATTTCCTTTTATATATGAGGTTATCGTCCTCGGAGATCTTGCCTATGTATGAGAAACCTGCACGCAAAGGGGCCCACCCGCAATTGGCAACGCCCTTGTTCTGTTTCGAGTCCGCTCAACAACTCAAAGTGGCCGCGTCGAGAGTGGCGGGGTAGCCTTCCGCACTTGGCAACGCTCCCGACTCTGACTCGAGTCAAACTCGACAGTTCGGGCGGTCGCGCTAAGGGCGGTAAGGTGGTTCGCCCGGCAGCAAGCACACCCGGCAGGCCACTGGGGACCTGTCCCCAAGATGCCGCCCTGGGTTTACGTGCCGGCAAACCTACCTAGTTAACGTAGGGTGGACATACAAAGGAAAATCGAATAGGAAAATAACATGTATGATACTAAACATGTTGCAGAGTCATATTACATCAAATTGTTGCTGCGGTTCTAACTAGAGATAGCAATCGTCTTGGTTGTGAACCTGCAGCGGCGATAAGAAACGGGGTGCCTAATCCCGGCGCTGGCCCTCCACCCTCAGAATTCTGCCGAGACGGCTGATGATGGGCTCGATGCGCTCCCTGAGCGGCGCAAGGTCGGTACCTTCCGGCAAGCTCTCCAGTGCGGCGTCGAAGTCGAGGTCGGGGTACCAGTATGCCACCTTTGTGAGAACCTTGGTCGTGGCACCCTGGCAAAGCCTCTGGGCCTCGTCGGCCAGCGAGGCCGCCCGGTTGGCGTGAAGCTGCTCCAGGGCCCCTAGAACACACTCGAAGAACAAGGTTAGCTTGGCGTTGGTGGTCCCGCTGCGCTCCGCGACGTACCTCACGCTTGGCATCCCCATGGTAGCCAGCTGCGCGGTGATCCTGCCGGCGACGTCCTCGAGGCGACTGATCCAGCGGTTCACGCCCTCCTTGAAGTCCTTGTGCTCGGCGGCCTCGTTCTTCTACAGCTGCTTCTCGGTATCCAGCTCCTTGGCCAAGATCCCCTCCCGGGTTTCCGTGAGCATCCCCTCGAGGCCCTCCAGCTTCAGCGTGAGGTCCTTGACGGACTTGTTGGCCTCGGAGAGCTCCCCGGCCCTGCTGACGGCCGCGCCATGCGCCTCCGTCAAGGCGCTGTTGAGCGCGTCCTTCTCCTGGGACAGCTTCAGGGCCTGCTCCTTCAGCTCGTTCCGCTCCGCCTCCAGCTCCTTCACCTTGCCGGCGTGAACCTGGGCCTGGGCATTGAGTGCCTCTTTGTGCCTCTGCGCCAGCTCACTGGTCTGCTGCAAGACAAGCTTCTCCACCGCCTCATCCTTGCTGCGAAGCGTGGCGGCAAGCTTCTCCTCGCGCGCGGCGAGGTCCTCCTCCTGGGAGTTCAGTGCGGCCTCATGCTGGGTCCGAGCGGCCTCGGCTGCCGCGGCCAAGCCCGCCGCCGTCTCCTGGGCCTTCTCGATGTCGGCCAGCTTCATGGTGAGCTCCACTTCACGCTAGGCCAGCTCGCCCTGGGCGGCCTTCAGCTCATCGCGAGCCTAGCGGAACCAGTCCTGCGTCTCGGCGACGCGCTTCTGGAGGTCCGCCTCCACCTTCTCCACCACCACCGTCCTGGACTTAGCTTTGTCCAGGCGGGCGCGGTGGAGCGCCTGGAGCTTCCGGTAGCTGGCGCCCATGGCGTGGAGGAGCCTCTCTTCCTGCGAGCCGTTGCCGTCAACGCTCGGCTCATCGACGACCTTAAGCCCGGCGCCGACAAGAACTTCATCGTCGAACACCTCTCCCTCGACGGGTGTCCTAGTGCTCGACACGCCTGGAGGGTGGACGAACAAGTCGTCACTCACCCTCAGGTACTTGCCGGAGCCGGAAGCGGCGGAGGAGGAAGGCTGGTCATCAGCCACCTCCTCCTCCTCCTCGGCAGCGGCCCTGCCGGCCTCCCCGGCAGGCCCCTTGCCGGTCTCCTCAGCGGTGGCCTTGCCAGCCTCCCCGGCAGGCCCCTTGCCACTCTCCTCAGCGGCGGCCTTGCCGGCCTCCCCGGCGGGCCCCTTGGCGGCGTCCTCAGCAGCGCCCTTGGCGGCCTCCTCCACGGCGATCTTCTCGGCGTCCGCCTCGGCGGCCTTGGCGGCGTCCTCGATGACGGCGTCCACGTCCTCTGGGTTCACCGAGGAGGGATCTGGACACCAAAAAAGGGAGTGAGGCAAGGCCAAGACCAAGAGCCAGAAAGAAAAAGGAACAGGGACGAACGGCGAACGACTTACCAGCGCCAGTACCAGGCTGGGAAACGGAAGTCCCCTCCCCGCCGACATTTGGCGTCGAGGCAAAACTGCCGGCGCCCAAGTTCTCCTCCTCCTCCTTCATGTGCGTGGGCTCGGTGCTTGGCGCCCTTGCCGGGGACGCCCCTCGGGGCGGCGTGGTCGATGGGGGCGGCGTGTTGGGAGTAGCCCTCTGCGGCTCCTCCTGCTGCTGCTCTCCTCCTGCATACCTGGCAAGGTCAGCACCATAGTGTCGTGCCCCTGACACATGTCGACGGGGGAAGAGTGATGAACTTACGCTGGGGGCTATGCCGGGGGCTGCTGTCCGGGCTGCTCAACAGCACCAGTGGCGCCCTCGAAGTACCAGCCGGGGGCTGGCCACGCGCCGAGACCTTGGCCCTCTTCACTCTCTGAGCCAGCGTCTCCACGTCCCTGCAAAGACGAAGACAAGTCAAGACGAGCGACACAGATTGAGGAGGCAGAGATAACGAAAAGGAACCAGATACTTACTCGTCGTCCGCCTCCTCCTCTGCTGTCTTCCTCTTCCTCCTCGGGCTGAGGGATCCATAATCGAAAGTGACCTCCGCGTCAACATCCGCCGGAGGAGGGGAAGGAGGCGGTGTCTGGACACGCTTGGACGAAGAAGGGGCGGATGTCTTCTTCTTCACCGCGGCCTTCGCCAGCTTCTTCGCCGTTGCAGCCCTCGTGTGGCACCCAGACCCCTCCAAGGTCAGCTGCGGCCGCGCAGCCCTGCCGGGCCGGACCGGCTCGCCGGAACTAGCCCGCCGCAGGACTCGCCCTATCCCCGTAGCCGGCGTCGGGCCTGCAGCCTCGGCCTCCTCCGACGATGACTCACCGACCACATCTTCAACAAGAGGGGCCCCGGTGTCGGCGTTGCTGGCTTCCCTGGCGGCCTCCGCCCACTGGGCGAGCTCCCTCTCCTCTGCCGCGGCCCTGTCCTCCACACCGCCAGCGCTACCAGCCTCCTCAGCAAGCTGCGCCTCCCTCGCCCTGGCGGCGATGTAGTCCAGTTCCACCTGGGAGGTGTCCTGAACAAGCAGCCGCTCAGCGTTGACGTACCCCTCATGTAGAGTATCAAAGAACTGCTGCACCTCGGCGTCCTCCGGCTCCTTCCAGCTCGGGTAAGGGCCATGCGCGTTGCAGTCCGGCATCATGGCGATGATATCGGACCAGCGTGAGTTACTACACAACGGGACCACCCCCGTCGGCAGCTTGAACAAAGGCCCCTTGAGGACCTTGCCGGCCTTCGCGGCGGCCCTTGCGACCTTGCCCGTCCGCTCGACCTCGCCGTCGTGGCCCACATCGAGCTGGAAGATCCGCTGGCAAAAATGGGCGTGTCCCATCACTGTGAAGTTGTGGTCGAGGCCGGGACGAAGCCGCATGATGTCGGCGGGGTTCGTAAAGAGCCAGGCTGGCCTCCCCTTGTTGTGCAGTGGAGCGATCCGGCGGCGGATGAAGTCTGCCCCGATCATCTCAAGGGTGAGCCCGGCCTCGGTAAGCCGGAGGATCCTGGTGGTGGCGACCGTGAGCTTCTCGTCGTCGGCGTTGACGTCACTCCAATCGCTTCTGCGGACCGGCGACGCCCGACGAACTTCGCAGAACGCCGACGGGTCCTTCTCTTTGATCCAGCACCACCGGCCTCGCCATTCTTCCCACCTCTCCTTCATGGCGCCATCCGGGTATGCTCCCTTGGATCTTGGGATCCAGGCGATGCAACCTGAAATGGCACCTCCTGTCTGGATCCGAGGGAAGAAGTAATGGCGGAAGAGCGCCGTGTTTGGGTGCACCCCGGCGAAGCCTTCGCAAAGGTGCGCGAAAAGGGCCATGCACGCCACCGCATTCGGGGTAAAATCCAAGAGGCGGAAGCCAAAGGTGTGCATGATGTCGCTGAAGAAATCGGAGAAGGGAGGACAGAGCCCGCAGGAAAAATAGTCGACAAACAAGGGGTACCGATTTGGGGCAGCCTCGGCACAGTTGGCGGGGATGACGCGCGTGGCTGGATGCCCCGACTTCTCTCCCCCCGTCTTCACCCCCCACAGAGGCTTGAAGGATTCCTGAAGCTCGAGTACATCGACCCTCAAGGGGAAGAAGGCGGACTGCGTCCGCTGCACCGCCAGCGCACTCTCCGGCGGCTCCGCCGCTCCGGCGTCCTTGGCCACTCCCTTGCCCTTGGTGGATTTTGGCGCCATGGCGGCTGGGGGAGGGGCGCAACCCACCTGGGCGCACCAGGACCCCCAGGCACGCCCTGGTGGGTTGTGGTCCCCACGTGGGCCCCCTCACTTATCCCTTTAGCCCACTTCATCACTTACCTCCAAAAAAAAATCTCCATTATTGCTCTCTCTCCCGTGTTCTTGCTCTCAAACCCGCGGATTTCGATCTCTTTGCTCGAAGCTCCATTTTTGAAACTGTTTCGGGGGATTGTTGCTTGGTATGTGACTCCACTATTTGTCCAACTAGTTTTTGTTTTAGTGGTTTATATTTTGAATAATTAGCTACTCTTGGTGCTGGTGTAGATGAGCTTGCATGTTGAATTCATAGAGTTCTAAGTAGTTTGAATGCTTGTTACGGCTGTCGGTGTCAAAACTGACGGATCTCGGGTAGGGGGTCCCGAACTGTGCGTCTAAGGCGGATGGTAACAGGAGGCGGGGGACACAATGTTTACCCAGGTTCGGGCCCTCTCGATGGAGGTAATACCCTACTTCCTGCTTGATTGATCTTGATGATATGAGTATTACAAGAGTACCCCGAGATTGTAGAGGCTAAACCCTAGAAGCTAGCCTATGGTTATGATTGTTGTTGTCCTACGGACTAAACCCTCCGGCTTATATAGACACCGGAGGGGGCTAGGGTTACACAGAGTCGGTTACAAGGGATGAGATCTACATATCCGAATTGCCAAGCTTGCCTTCCACGCAAAGGAGAGCCCCACCCGGACACGGGACGAAGTCTTCAATCTTGTATCTTCATAGTCCAACAGTCCGGCAGAAGTATATAGTCCGGCTGTCCGAGGACCCCCTAATCCAGGACTCCCTCAGTAGCCCCTGAACCAGACTTCAATGACGATGAGTCCGGCGCGCAGATTGTCTTCGGCATTGCAAGGCGGGTTCCTCCTCCGAATACTCCATAGAAGATTTTGAACACTAGGATCGTGTCCGGCTCTGCAAAACAAATTACACATACCACCGTAGAGAGTATAATATTCCACAAATCTAATCTGCTAACAAGTTTCATAGCATGACATCACGCCATGGCCCGATCATTATTCGAACCGTTTTTCCCAACCAGCTGTTGCACATATTGCGAGGCAGTTTGCTTGGCACGTCTTGTCGAAGCAGAGATCGTGTCCCCTTATCACGGGATTCTCATCAATACGGGTGTGGGTAACCCAACTGTGCCATTAATCACGGCGCTTGGGGAATAAGCGATTTTACTAGGCAGGTGAGGAGGCGCACAGTTTCCTCCGCCCTTATAAAGGGACAAGGACTTCTCTTTTTCACCCATGCCTTCTTCTTCCATGCCCATCCATTCTCGCGCACTCGAGCTCGAGCGCCCAAGTTCGCATTTTCTCCGCAAAACCACTCCAAACATGTCCGGAGCAGGAGGCAAGTGGATGGTCTCCTCCGTTACGGAGGGAGACATTACGAAGCTCCGGGAAGCCGGATACCTAGCCGCAGATATCACGCACCGGCTCCCAGACGCGGGGCAGATCGTCCCTACTCCAGAATCCCATGAGAGGGTGGTATTTCTCACCCACTTCGTCCGCAGACTGGGATTTCCCCTCCACCAATTCGTCCGCGGGCTCATGTTTTATTATGGGCTAGATTTCCATGATCTGGCCCCCAATTTCATCCTCAACATCTCGGCGTTTATCGTCGTGTGCGAGGCCTTCCTCCGCATCAAGCCCCACTTCGGCCTGTGGCTGAAGACCTTCAACGTTAAACCGAAGGTGGTGGTCGGCCAGCAAGCGGAGTGCGGAGGCGCCATGGTGGGCAAAATGCCCAACGTCACCTGGCTCGAAGGCTCCTATGTGGAGACCGTAAAGGGGTGGCAATCGGGGTGGTTCTACATCACCGAGCCGCGCAACACCAACTGGGTGGCGGCCCCCGAATTTTGATCCGGAATCCCCATGCGGCTCACCTCCTGGAAAGAGAAGGGCCTATCCTGGGGTTCATCGGTGGAGCTGACCGGACTCCGGACCTGCGTCAAAAACATGATAAGCAAGAAAATCAAGCTTGTCAACGTGGTCCAAGTCACGCTCTTCCGCCGGATCCTCCCGTGTCAAAGACGGGCATTCAATTTGTGGGAGTTCGACCCGGCTAAGCACCAGATGCTGCGAGAGCTCTTTGACACGACACACAAGGACATCTGGAAGGTGTTGTTCAAGGGCGCCGAGGTACCTCCTCCCCTTACCGAGGACCGCGGACTCAGCGCAAAGCGCCCTGTCAATCCGGTAAGTCTTTTATATCTCATAAGATGTTCTTTTCCCCAGTATAACCATGCGTGGGATCTAAGCCTCCACGCCATTTAACAGGACTGGGTAACGACAGCGGAGCAGATCGATTGTCCAGCCCCCCTGCCCGAAGATCCAGCAGATCCTCTCCTAACGGAGATGCTGGTTCCAGTGCCTTATTAGGCGCCGGAGAAGAAGGCCAAGAAGAAGGCCACGGGGACCAGGAAAGGTCTCCGGCGCAAGGTTATATCGGACTCATCGTCCAAAAACACCAAGGCGCACTCCTCCCGCGAAGACGAGGAGGAGGAAGAGGAAAGTTCTCCCCCCAGCTGGGGGGACCGGAAAAGGAAGGCCGCCCCATCAGGGGAGGCCGAAGGGTCCAAGAAGGGAAGGACCCTCCTCCCGGACGGCTCCACGACGGCCGCTTTCAGCAACGAGGAGTGGTTACCCAGGGACAAGCCCCTGGCGAAGTCGTGAGTATCCGGATACCATAATAGTTCTTGGTACGTTTTATTGTACTGCTTCTTATCACGCCGAACATGATTATGCAGTCCATCCCGAGCCCATATCGACGTATCTTCATCGGATGATTCTTTGGGCCCGTCGGATATGAACACCGATTCACTCCCGACCGCCTCCTCCCCCTGCCCTACGGACGATGCCGAGGTGTTGTCTCAAAGGGAACTGAACCAAGGGGAGACAGTTCCGGAGGCGCCCCAAGGCGATATTCCAGGCGCTGGGCGCACGAGGGGCAAGACTCCCCTGGGCCCTAATGCCGGGGGCAGCAAGTCTAGCCCCCAGCCGAATACGGCGCCGGAACCTCCAGTGGTTCCGGATTTTGTCAGGCAACCCCTCGCTAAGGGGGGCAAGCCGTCTGTGCCGATGGCCTCTGTCCATCCAGAGGCATCAGACAACTTGCTAGAAGCGCTTCGCGGTGCTTCCATTGACGAAGAGCACCGCACTATTATGAGTGTGGTGGTCAAGAAGGTTCAGTCCGCTAAGAGCAGACTGACTGAAGCCTGTGCCAGCCTCCTAACAGGCTTTGAGGTAAGTAATCAAATTATAAGAAAATGTTACAGCATAGACAGTAGCCCCTAATGCTCTGTTTGGCGTTCGCGAAGAAAGGCCGAATAGAGGATCAAATAATAATCGCAGGAGTCTAATCAGAATGTGTCTATGTGAATAAGCAGGCTTCACTGCTGGCCGCCGCCGCTCGTACTGCGGAGGTCGCCACACTGAAGCGGGACCTTGAGCGGTCCAAGGAAGAGCTCGGCCTTACCAAGAGGCAGCTCGAAGAGAACAAAGGTAAGTGACACCCCGTCTGAATATTGATAAAGAAAATTTTGGTTTTGGAATAATACGATCGTCATGAATTTTGCTAGGGGCCACGGCCGAAGTAGCGGCCCTGAAGGAGGCGCTGTCCGAGGCCGAAGACAAAGCGGCCAAGGAGCGCATCGAGCGAGAGAAGCAAGAGGCCCGAGTCGGCGAGGTGCAGCAAGAGCTCCAGGCTCTCGTCAAGATACACGAGTCCTTGGAGCGTGACTCGAAGACGCAAGGGTCTAAGCTTGCGAAGGCCCTCGAAAACGCACAACATGCCAAGGCCGAAGCCCAAAAGGCCCTCCAGGAAATTGAGGCGGTTAAGAAGATGTAAGGCATTCATTATGCAAAGCAAGTATGTGAAGGAAACTTTCCTTTTACTTACCTGAATTCGGAGCTCTCCAGGAGCGTTCGCAGATCTACCCCGCAGTGTGTCGGATGCCGCGGAGTTCTACCGGGCTGAGGAGGGGAGCTCAACGGAGAAGTTGTTCTGGTCTCAGTATACTGGGACCGAACATCTGATGCCCTTGAGCGACCAGTTGAAGCAACTGGTCGAGCTTCACAAGGCGGCCAAACTGGCCATGAGGGGCCTTATAGTCCGGATGTGGCCTGGCGAGCCCCTGCCTGGCAGCTATTTCGGCTAGGTAAGGCAACTTGTGAACGCCTGCCCAAGGCTTGAAGTCATAAAGCTGTCCGTCTGCATCGAGGGTGCGCGCAGGGCTTTTGCCCGGGCGGAAGTGCACTGGGCGAAGCTGGACGCCGAAAAGCTGGTGAAGGAGGGGCCGCCGGAGGGCAAGGAGCATCGCCACCCCGAAAAGTATTATGACAGTGTCCTGAAGGGTGCTCGCCTTGTGGCGGAGGAATGTGCTAAGGATGTAATATTTGAATTATTGTACTCATGTGATCCTGTAATATGAAACGAATTCATGTGCGCTATGTAATGCTTTTCTAATTTAAAATATTACCTTCTGTGCGGCCGTTTATAAAATCTGAGAGTTGGCCAGTCATCGGCTTATGCCCCCATGTAACTAGTACTGAGGTGTTCGGGATAAACCTGATCACTCTTTATCCCAATTTTGGGTCCTTCGAAGGAGGTGTTCAGCACAACGAACCAGGCAATCGGACTATAAAGCTTTATCACTCTCACTTAGTCATAGAAGTCTACAATTTTAAATTTTGGCGAAGCCCCTAGTATTCGGAAGGCCAAATTTGGGGCGCTATATATGCCTAAGTTGAACAAGGCCAACTCCTCGCCCGAAGCGGAAGAAGTCTTTAAGGACTTGAGACCTCTCAAACAGCGACCAGCTCTCGCCGCATCATGACAGTCAGTTTTTGGCTTTCTCTACTCAGGTGCTCTTCCGGAAGAACCGGGACACAATCGCAGTAGTTCTCCCAGCGCTACCTTAGCCGATATAGCGGAACGTAAGGTACCAAAACATGGGAGCCAGGCAAACCCAACTATTGACCCAAGACATGATTCGGAGCTGATGCATATAATGCTATTAGTTCGGGGTGCCGCACTGTCGAAAGTGTTCGGACTTTTCACGCCGTGTTATGGGGTACACTGAAGCCCCTGGCGCACTGGTCGTACCAGAATGTACGGGTGCAATTTGTCGTAAATAAGCAGACAAGGAAAAAAAAGAAATGCAATAATAGGGTAACGCTATGCATTGTTATTTAAATAATACGTCAAAGCATACGGATACAAGTAGTGCAATAAGCAAAAAATAGGACTATTTGACATGTCCTATCCAAGGGCAGGCTGCGTATGGGTATGTAAAATAGGTATTCGATCGTTATCAGAGACCACCTGGGGATTCCCTTGTATGTCAGAGCGTCTTGCTTCCTTGGTATTTCCTTCTCGCAATGAGTCAACAATCAGACTGCCGAAGAGGTCTTCCAGAGAGTAAGGTCCTGAAAGAGAAAAAATGATAAAGGTATACGTGCCCTGGGGCGGTTGAGCCGCATTGTGGGCCGCGCCATAGCCGTGCCTCCGCCTATGCCCATGGTATCTTGAGTGCGTAGTTATGTACGTGTGGCACAACTTTTGCCGCTTAACTGGGACTATGACGGAGGACAAATTGCTATCTGAGCTCTGAACGTGCCTGGAGATCCTGTTGCAGGTTACTCCGGACTTGCTTGAAGGTGTCCGGGGGCCTTTTCGCCGAATTGGTGGTTGGCCTCAGAAGGCTGCTTTGTGCTTCCGCTGCGAGGGCTGCAGTGTGCTCCTCCGTGCGGAGCGAGTGTTCTGTGTTTCCATTAACTATTATAACTCCGCGAGGTCCTGGCATTTTGAGCTTGAGGTATGCATAATGTGGTACCGCATTGAATCTAGCAAATGCGGTTCGTCCGAGTAGTGCGTGATAGCCACTACGGAAGGGGACGATATCGAAGATTAATTCCTCGCTTCGGAAATTGTCCGGAGATCCGAAGACCACTTCCAGTGTGATTGAGCCCGTGCAACAGGCCTCTACGCCTGGTATGACACCCTTGAAGGTGGTTTTTGTGGGTTTGATCCTCGAGGGGTCCATACCCATTTTGCACACTGTGTCCTGATAAAGCAGGTTCAGGCTGCTGCCACCGTCCATAAGGACTCGAGTGAGGTGAAATCCGTCAATGATGGGATCAAGAACCAATGCGGTCGAACCGCCATGACGGATACTAGTGGGGTGGTCCCTGCGATCGGAAGTGATCGGACAAGAAGACCATGGGTTGAACTTTGGGGCGACTGGCTCCATCACATAGACGTCCCTTAGTGCGCGCTTCCGTTCCCTCTTGGGAATGTGGGTTGCGTATATCATGTTCACCGTTTTCACTTGGGGAGGAAATTTCTTCTGTCCTCCTGTGTTCGGCGGCCGGGGCTCCTCCTCGTCATTGGCTAGCTTATCGGGGGTGCCGTGAATTTGACACGAGCGATTGAGTATGCGGTCCAAACTGGACGGGCCCGGATTGCTTCTTTTGAATGACTTTTTCCGCTGACCGGATTTAGAGCCACTGAATCCGGCATTGACTGTCGTGTCTTCGGCGTTGTCGCCGTTGTTGTGGCGCTTGTGTCTGTTGCGACGTGGTCTGCTGTTGCTATCTTTTGCATCTGAATTGCCAGGATTTCTTGATGTGTTATTGCTGCGAGCCAGCCAGCTGTCTTCGCCCGTGCAAAAGCGGGTCATGAGTGTCGTGAGGGCTGCCATGGACTTCGGCTTCTCTTGGCCGAGGTGTCGGGCGAGCCACTCGTCACGGATGTTATGCTTAAATGCCGCTAAGGCCTCGGTATCCGGACAGTCGACAATTTGGTTCTTTTTAGTTAGGAACCGGGTCCAGAATTTCCTGGCCGATTCCCTTGGCTGTTGGGTTATGTGACTCAAGTCATCAGCATCCGGTGGTCGCACATAAGTGCCCTGGAAGTTGTCAAGGAATGCATCTTCCAGATTCTCCCAACTGCCAATGGAGGTTGCTGGCAAGCTATTCAGCCAATGCCGAGCCGGTCCTTTGAGTTTTAGTGGGAGGTATTTGATGGCATGTAGATCATCACCCCGAGCCATGTGGATGTGGAGGAGGAAATCCTCGATCCATACCGCGGGGTCTGTAGTACCATCATATAACTCAATGTTCACGGGTTTAAATCCTTCTGGGAATTCATGATCCATCACTTCGTCCGTGAAGCATAGGGGGTGTGCGGCGCCTCTGTGCCGGGCTATGTCACGACGCAGTTCATACGAGTCTTGTCTGCTGTATTCGGCCTGACCGGATTTTCTTTTAGTGTATCCGACATGACGATCATCATCACGCGTTGGGGCGCGCCCCCGTGATCCGTAGATCAATCTTGTATGTCCTGCTTTGTTTTCCAATACGTCTTGCAGGTCCCGCGTGTTGCCCCGGGCCTTGGTGTTTTTGTTTGAATGGCGGCGGGGTGCGGGCTGAACTTCGGGCTAATATGCCACTCTGTCTCGGCCACGAGGTGGCCAATCAGCCGCATCATACGCTGGTAATGTGGGTTTTAATGCTTCCTCCTTGAGTTGGGGTAGCAACCTGCGCTTTGGGTAACTCTTGGTTGGGCGTTCGAGTTCGTATTCCTCGGCCGCCAGGACCTCGGTCCATCTATCCGCTAGCAGGTCTTGGTCAGCTCGAAGCTGTTGTTGCTTTTTCTTCAGGCTATTTATTGTGGCTATAAGCCGGCGCTTGAAGCGCTCCTGCTCGATGGGATCCTCAGGCACGATAAATTCTTCGTCGCCGAGGCTCACCTCGTCTTCGGAGAGAGGCATGTAATTGTCATCCTCTGATTCTCCGTCTGCTGCCTGTTCTTGAGGGCTAGCTTGCCCATCCTCCCGCTCGAGGCTTGGCTGGAGGGGATTGTCATCGTCTTCGCCACTATCCGGAGCGTTATTGCCTCTTGTGCCGATATTGCTGCTTTTGCTATGGCGGGACTTAGAGCGGCACCGCTGACGCCGATGCTTGGATTGCTTCGTGGGGGATTATCCTTCATTGCCTTATCGCCATCACCTTCTTTGGGGGTGTCCACCATGTATATATCATATGATGAGGTGGCAGTCCACCGCTCTGTGGGCGGTGGTTCCTGTTCGTCTCCTGCATCGTCCTCCATACCGTCGATGTCTTCGGAGCCGAAATTGAGCATGTCGGTTAAGTCGTCGACAGTGGCTACCAAGTGGGTGGTGGGTGGGGAACGAATTTCTTCGTTGTCCGCTTCCCACTCCAGCCGGACATAGTTCGGCCAAGGGTCTCCAGACAAGGAGAGAGGCCTTAATGAATTTAGCACGTCGCCCAGCAGCGAGTGCTGAAAGATATCCGCGGAGGAAACTCCATGATCGGTGCCCAATTAGATTCGATAGGCACGGACGCAGGCGGTTCGGAGCCCGTGGCCGGGGACGAGTCCAAGTGTCCGGCAACACGGGTCTCATAAGAGATGAAGTCAGTATCCGGCTCTATCGCCGCTGAGTGTGCAGCCTCCGTGGCGGGGTCTATCCACCCGTCCTCGGACGGCACGATCTGCTCCGGATTGAGGGCCGGAGTAGCCGCAGGTGTGATCTCCCGAACACTGTCCGACGGCAGAGCTAAGTCGTGCTTGTCGTGACTGTGCGGCGCAGTTGACATGGGCTCGAATCCGTCGAAGATCAAGTCTCCGCGGATGTCGGCGGTATAGTTCAAGCTTCTGAACCTGACCTGATGGCCAGGGGCGTAGCTTTCGATCTGCTCCAGATGGCCAAGGGAGTTGGCCCGCAGTACGAAGCCACCGAATACGAAGATCTGTCTGGGGAGAAAAATCTCACCCTGGATCGCATCGTTGTTGATGATCGAAGGAGCCATCAAGCCTTATGGTGACGGCATAGTGGAACTCTCAATGAAAGCACCAATGTCGGTGTCAAAACCGGCGGATCTCGGGTAGGGGGTCCCGAACTGTGCGTCTAAGGCAGATGGTAACAGGAGGTGGGGGACACAATGTTTACCAAGGTTCGGGCCCTCTCGATGGAGGTAATACCCTACTTCCTGCTTGATTGATCTTGATGATATGAGTATTACGAGAGTTGATCTACCATGAGATCGTAGAGGCTAAACCCTAGAAGCTAGCCTATGGTTATGCTTGTTGTTGTCCTACGGACTAAACCCTTCGGCTTATATAGACACCGGAGGGGGCTAGGGTTACACAGAGTCGGTTACAAGGGAGGACATCTACATATCCGAATTGCCAAGCTTGCCTTCCACGCAAAGGAGAGTCCCACCCGGACACGGGACGAAGTCTTCAATCTTGTATCTTCATAGTCCAACAGTCCGGCTGAAGTATATAGTCTGGCTGTCCGAGGACCCCCTAATCCAGGACTCCCTCAACGGCCTCTATGCATCCCTGAGTAGTTGCTATCCATTTATTGAAGTTTTGTTGATAAATTTTTGTCACCCAAAATTTTTTAGAAAATTGTACGCGAACATGATGAACTTGTTTGGAAGTAGTTCTTCGAGGAGGAGATTCTCGGGGGCATTGTTGCGGGATATCCGCGGCCACCTATGGGACCGGGTGGCCCCTTGCTGGTTCGGCGGGGGGATGCCGCGTTGCGAAAAGAGCAGAACAGCACGCGGCAGCACGGCAGAGAGCACACAAGCAATTTACCTAGGTTCGGGCCGGCGCGAGGCATAAGACCCTACTCCTGCTTTGGTGGATTGATGGTGGAATGAGTGTGGTGACGCGTAGTACACTTGCCCGGCAGGGTCTGCCTAGGGGCCGCAGTGACTACGCGTGTATGGTGGCTTGGGTTCATCAACTTTCTAACCCCTCCTACGAGTGCCATGGGCCTCCTTTTATAGATTAAGGGGTCACCACAGTGGCAAAGTGGTCATTATCCACTGATATGATAGCGAACAGTGCTATCATACCTAACTCTGCTGGCTGACAGGGTGCATTAAATGTGCCGCTTAGTGTCACATCACTGGTCACCCGGCAAGGCCTGTCGGGCTATCTTGCCAGCTCCGCACCTGTTCCCTTGACACGTCGCAGGACGGGTGTCATCTGCAGGTTTCTTCTGTAGGAAATGGCTGTCATGTGGCGAATGGCTGCCACTTAATCACCTTGCGGCTTGACACCACACTGATCGACGATGTGAGTCGTGTTTGAGTGGTTGGTGGGGTGGTTCTGCCCCCGCGAGCCCTGACAGGCTCTGCCGGGGAGCCTTGATTGCTTGCTTCTGGTGGTGGCCTTGCCCCTTGCCGGGCTCGCCTGCCCGGCAAGGGAGGCCCTTCTCTTGCCGATATCTTGCTCCTCAGGCTCGATCTTGGTCCCTCTGGGCTGCATGTTGGTTCTTCAAATCTCTCGGTCCTCCAATCTCTGACTTAAGCCGGTGCTTCAATCTTGATCTTGTGCCTATGCACAGTTGGGCAACAGACCCAGGGTTTGTTTCACCGACAGAAGCCCCCGGGCCTGCCCCGAATGTGCTGCTGAGCGTCGTCGGGGTAGGGCCTAATAAGTGCACAGGCAGGATCATTGAAGGGGTTGGCCCCTTTGAGTTTTCCTTTGTCGCCTCATTAGCCTTGATTTCAGGCCAGTTTCCGGTTTCCCCGCGCATGGTGTAAAGCCAATAATGGTGGGGCCGCTCCGGTGATGGCCCGTGAATGACTTTAACGCACGGGGTAGAAACCGCCAATTTACTCTTCCCACAGTGCGCCCTTATCCTTAGCCACGTATGTTGCATGCATTGCGCGGGGTAGGTAACGGAGGCGCGTGGCGCGGGAGAGCATCTTGGAGAGGGCCCGCCCGCCTTGAATTGGCGGAGGAGGGAGGTGGTCACCTGTTGATGGAGCAGTTGCCCTCCCCCGCCCGGCCTATAAAAGGGAGGGACGGAGGAAGGCGGAGTCATCCATCTTTGCACTCCTCTTCCTTCTTCCCTCGTTCTCTGCTTCCACCGGCGATGCCGAAGAGAAGAGCCTAGGGCCAGCCCCGGGGCTCCTGTTTGGGGCTATTGCTGCCCCATGCTGGTGCTGGCGCTCGGGGAGTGAGCCTGGTCCTTGACATGGTGAATCTCTTGGTCTCTTCGAGGCTCGGCCGGGAGGCGGGGCTGGAGATCATCAGTAATCCCAGCATCGCCCATCCCGGAGGTCTTGGGGCTGTTGTTGATGAGGGGCGCGCCCTCCGGTCCACCGAGGCGATGGTAGTGTTGCATGCTCGTTGTGGGTGATGCCGCTACCATCTCTTCCCCTCCCCCCTTTTCTCCCCCTCTTCTTTTCGTTCGGGGAGGGGCAACGGGCCATGCTCGCCACCTTGTGCAGCTCCTAGGTGCACGCCACCTGCGGACCGCGGCGGACGACCGCTCCACTGGTCCCTTCGTCGCCGCCCTCTCCCAAATGCCCCTTTTATTCTCCATTCCCTCTTGCTTTAGTATCCTGGGGAAGAGGAGCAGAGAAAGGAAAAGAGGGGTTATTGGGTTTTTATCTTTTTTCAATCTTAAACTGGTAGGTAATTGCCAAATTTTAATTCAAATAATGTAATCTCTCGAGTCCATCTTTGTGTTCTGTAATGCTTGTACTTGTCTTAGCATATGAATGAAAAAGATGAGCCTTGCCGGGAACCCGTGCATGTATATGTCCATGCAGAGGCGGAGTGCCTCTTTAATAAAAATAAATGAGTTTTCCCCGGCGGGATATCCTGCCGGCACCCTCTTTGTCTGCCGGGGAACAGACAGAGGGGCCAGCCCCCCGCCAGCTCCTTTTTACCAAAGGCTACTACGACCATCCTGACTGAAGCCCAAGACAGCCAGAGCAACGCCAAGACCAAGGACGCAAAGAAGCAGAGGGGGGGAGCGGTTTATCCCGGCAAGACCCTTGCCGGGGGCGGCCTCAGCGGCCTCGCAAGACCCTTGCCGGGGCAGCACGCCCAAAACACCAACAGAGCGAGCCACCCTTGAGCCCACGTCCCCAAACACCATCAACCACGTTGGGCCAGGGCTCGGGAGGCACCTCTGTGGTGGCATGCAGATCTTTGTGAAGACATATTCAAGATCAGATGAGGATTAGAAGACAACGATCCTCGGCAAGATCCTTACCGAGGAGAGCCACAAGACCCCCGGCAAGATTCTTACCGGGGACGACAGCACAACACGGCAAGACCCTTGCCGGGGCCCCCAGCAAGGCTCTCGCCGAAGACGCCAATAGGGCCACTGCCAAGCCTGCACCAGGCAAGTCTCTACCGCCGTTCGCATGTAGCTGCCAGCCCAAACCAACTGGGCAGGCACCTGCGTGGCAACATGCAGCTTCTAGGCCAACTCAACAGGCGCCTGCGTGGCGGCATGCAGATCTTCGTGAGGACCCTACCACCGCGCCACCTCAGCTGCCTGCCTGCCTACATGGCGCCGCACGCATCGCTGGCCAGGGCACGTGTCAAAGCGAGGAGGAGCGGCGACGGACGGGACGGGCCTCACTCCCGTCCCCGATAAAGCTAGGGGACACCTCAGCGGTGCATTAAATGTGACTTGTCCTATAATACAAGCGATAAGCTCGTAATACTGTACGCCTTTCCACCTCCTATGTGCCACTGTGGCAGCCCCTTTCGACTATAAAAGGAGGCCCATGGCATACTCGAGAAGGATTCGGCTCTTTCGAACCACGCGCTCACCACAGCTAGTTCGAGAGCTCAAGAACTCTCTGAAATACACCCACCAAAGCAGGACTAGGGTTTTACGCATCTTCGTGGCCCGAACCTGGGTAAACGATCCTTGTGCTGACTACTGGTCCTGCTCTTCTTGCAACCCTGCGCCCCGGCAACCGTAGTAGGGATTCTTGTGATCCCATAGGTGTCGTTTACCCGACAGATAGGAGCACCTAAGTTTCAAGAGAGAGGCGAGGTTTTCTCATGCAAAGTCATCGCTATACAGAACACTAATGGACAAGAGGTAAACTTATCTGTTTGGCTTGCCGGGGATCGCTGTGTTGTGCAATCTTCTCATCCTTTGTCGAAGTCAAGTTCACGGCAGGGACCTGCAACTCCATGTAGATGAGAATGAATGCAGGATGCAATCCTATCTATATGCATATGCAAATGCTCATGAAATGCTTATGCAGTGATCTGGGTGTGCTCGTGCATGCATGCAATCCTAGTTGCCCCCCCCCCTACAGTGCTTCTTTATTTTATCTTGCATGGGGTCATCGCCCCGGCTTTGTACAAGGGGTTACATGCAGCTGAGGCAAGGCCTGTACAAAAGGGTGGCTGCCGGGCAGTGCCCGACAGCCTCACGCCTTATGGGTAGTACTTACGGAGATGCTCAATATTCCATGAGCTTTGCAACTAAGTGCCATCCCCGGTCTCCAGACGGACTGCGCCAGGTCTGGTGACTCGTACCACCCGGTAAGGGCCTTCCCACTTTGGTGACAGCTTATTTGTACCCTTGGCGGACTGAACGCGCCTAAGGACAAGGTCACCTTACTCAAAACACCGGGCATGAACCATGCGGCTATGATAGCGATGCAGGGCTTGTTGGTAGCGTTCAGCATGCGTAGAAGCCCAGAGACGGTTCTCCTCGAGTAGCACAGCGTCGTCATGCCGGTGCTGATCTTGCACTACTTCATTGTAGGCAAGCACTCGAGGGGACTGTAAGTGCATCTAGTGCCCCTTAGTGATTATGGTGTATTGAAGACTTATAAATTAAGGGACTGATGCATTTGTGAGTGTACACAGGTCTATAAGTCTATGAGGAGTTTGATATTTACAGAGAAAGTTGACCCCTAAAAATGAAGTTGTTCGACTGAAGACTTTGGATTTCTGAAGACTTTCTGAAGACTTTGGAAGTGAAGAAATTGGTGTGACCCTGAAGACTTGGTATTCTTTCGAGGAACATGAAGCGTGAAGACCTTTGTTTTCATAGTTCCATTTTCTCTTTCTTGAGTCATAGGAAACACCGTACTGTTAAAGGGGGTCGAGGAAATACTAAGGAAAAATTTCCATGTGATGCTCAACTCAAAATCCTACACCTACCAATCCCTTCGAGTGAAGCCATTGGAAATCTCATACAGTTCAGTCAAATTTCTTTAGTGACAGAGACGAAGTTCTTCTGGTCTCTGAGGAATTTGTTCTGACTGAGGAGTTAGGAATTCGCCAGTGCGGATTGCCTACAAGTGAGGAACATGATAGCCCTGAGGAATTTGAGCCTCAAATATCCGACCGTTGCCGTGCTTCGCGCCAGCTGTCCCAAAATATCTACCCACCTAAAGGTCATATCATTGAAGGGCATTTATGTCTTATCATGTCAGGTTGCTCCCTAGGCTATAAATAGCTGCCCCCTACAACCACTAGCTGGTTGGCTGCTCCGAGAGAAACTGGCACCTGTCATTTGAGAGCATCCCATCTTCCGAGGACTTTGAGCGAAAATCATCAAGTGAGGAAAACCCAAACACCTACAAACCCCAAGTGATTGAGCATCACTGAAGAGATTGATCCTGCATGGATCCGACGCTTGATACCTTTGAAGACTGTGCTTCTTCCAGACGGTTAGGCATCATGGTCTAGAGCATCCAAGAGGAAATTATGGATCGCCGAGTGACCGAGTTTGTGAAGGTTTGGAAGTCACCTGAAGACTTACCACGAGTGATTGGGCGAGGTCTGTGTGACCTTAGCTCAAGGAGAATACAGTGAGGACTGTGTGTCCGGGATTGTGTATCCTCAGGTTTAAATACCTAGCCACTCTAACCAGACGTACAACTATCACAGCAGTTGGAACTGGTCTACCAAATCATTGTCTTCTCCAAGCCAACTGGTTCTATTTCCTCAACTCTTTCATTTCCTCATTACAGTTGTTGTGTGCTTGTTCATATCTGTTTGAAGACTTTGACTGAAGACTTTCTCAATTTCCTCAATTCAATTTCTTCAGTTTGTTTGTCTTCATCCTGTGTTATCCTGTGTTTACGCTTTCTGTACTCTGTGTTTGCTTTCATTTCATCATGATGATCATGTTTATGTTCTGCCATGTTTGTATCTGAGTACTTATTCCGCTGCAAGTAGTTCTTCGCTTAGGAATTTCCTCACCCGCAAATTCCTCGATGAAGAATTCATAAAAATCGCCTATTCACCCCCCTCTAATCGATATAACGCACTTTCAATTGGTATCAGATCAAGGTAGTCCCTTGTTCTGTGTGATTTTGGTTTAACCGCCTGGAGTTTTAGTTATGTCGACCGCAGGAATGAAGACTGTTTCTTGCCCGATCTTTGACGGTCACGAATACCCCAAGTGGAAGGCCACGATGAAGAAGTGCCTCATGGCAATGAACAGCGAGTTGTGGACCGTCACTGAGATTGGTCTTACCGATCTGTGCAAGATGGCGGAAGCTGATGACATTCGCAAGTTCACACTTCTCAACCTCACGGCGAAGGACGTTATTTGCTCCTGTCTGTCTCAAAATCAGTTCTGGAATATCATGCATCTCGATCATTCGAATCTTATCTGGGACCGTCTCTCTGAGGTCTATGAAGGTCATCGAACCCGTCATGCTCCTTGGTTTGAGGATTTCAAGGAATCACTCAAAGCGATGGCATTCGAACCAGAATCATCATCCTCTACACCATGCCTTATGGCAAAAGGTGCTAAGGTAACGGAATGCTACCTATCCGAGTCCAGTGATGATGAATCTAGTGATGAATTTGGACCTAGTTATGTCAAACTTGCTTCCCTTGCCACTAAACAACAAAGAGCTTTGGAAAAAGTTCAATACATGCTGGATAAAAGCGATGATATGTTGGGTGAAGAAATGGATCAGTTGAAAGCTTTGGCTGATAGTCTTCAGAGACTTCAGTCTAAGTTTGACAACCTTCAAAGTCATCATAACACTCTCTTATCTGATCATGAGAAGCTTTCTTATGAATTTCTTCAAAGAAAGCAAGATCTTGAAAAGCTAAGGGTGAGTTATGAAGATCTTCAGAAGGAGCGTGATTCATTACTTGCTCAACAAATCAGCGCTACTCAGGAAGAATTTGTTCCTCCATGTTTGAAGTGCATTGAACGTGAATCTGCTAATTCCTCACCTGAATGTTCAAATGCTTGTAATGTTAAAATTCTTCACCTGTCTCTGCTATCACTAATTCCTCATCTGAGGACAATGCTAGTATCACTGATGATGCAGGGCTGAAGGAATTGTACATGACAGGCATGTACAAAAGCCTCAAAGGGCATCAGGCTCTTTGTGATGTGCTTAAAAAGCAGATCCTCAATAGGAACCCTAGGAAAGAGGGTATCGCCTTTGAGAGGAAACTCAATGCTGATGGTACATACTGGAAGCCTGAGCAGTATCCCAAAACCTCATGGGTTGCTGCAAAGGGACCTCCAGTAGATCCATCTACTTTATCTGGCTTTACATGTGAATCTCCTCATTCTTCTGATGAGTCATTTGACTCCAACTATAAACTGTTCAAAAATCAGAATGGTGAAGTATTTGCTAGATATGTTGGCACTAACTGCAGGAATGGTTCCCCTATGAAAAAAATCTAGGTTCCCAAAAGGTGCCTTGAAAATCTTCAGGTAAATGTCATCATGACACCACCTGTGAAGAATAGGAACCCCAGATCAAAATCTTCATATGGACCAAATTCTTCATATGGATACAAGTCCTCATACGGACCAAATTCCTCACGTGGATCAAAGTCCTCATATGAACATCATCGTGCTAACACTTCTGTCTCGCAGGGAAGATTTAAGGGCTATGAATATGAGCATTATTCTTCTAATCATTATGTTCATAAGTCCTCGAATAATTTCTCTACTTATTCATATGCTTACCCTAATTCCTCTTATGTGAAACGAAGTGGACTGGCTTCTATGCCACCTTTCTCGTATGGAGCTCGCAGAATGATGAACTCTTTGCCACCCCTTCAGATGTGGGTGGTGAAGAAAAAGAACTAATTTCTTATGCAGGGTCAGGTCTCCACACGTGCTTAAATGTCTGAAGAATTTGCTGGAGACCTGAAAATGCCTGATAGGACGCAGGCTGATCATGAAGAAATGAATCCTCATTTCTCACGTCCTCATACTGTTTTATCTGTTTATTGCTTGATGAAATTGATCTGATGAATTTGATATCATATTCTTCACTGATGAAGTATATGAGTCCGTAAGCTGCACTAATTCATCTGCAGGATGATCAACCCAAAGCCAATGAGTGGGTCCTCGATAGTGGATGTACAAATCACATGACTGGTGACAAGAATCTATTGATGTACATTCACTTATCTCCATCGCATCTGAAGCATATCCTCTTCGCTGACAAAGGCAAAAGCAAGGTATTGGGTCTAGGTAAGGTTGAGATCACAAAGGATCGACACATGGACAAAGTCATGCTTGTCGAGTCCTTAGGATACAACCTCATGTCTGTCTCAATGCTTTGTGATCTTGATATGGTTGTTATCTTTGGCAAGTATCTTTGTGTTGTGATCATGGAAGCTGACAATTCCAAAGTCTTCGAAGGCTTTAGGAGAGGAGATCTGTATATTGTTGATTTCTCTACAGGACCACAACCAGCTATATGTCTACTTGCAAAAGCTTCAGAAGGCTGGCTATGGCATCGACGACTAGGTCATGCTGGCATGAGGAACTTGCACACGCTCGTGAAGAAGAAGCATGTCATTGGCATTGAGAATGTCAAATTCCTCAAGGATCACTTGTGCGGAGCCTGTGAAGCTGGAAAGGTGACCAAGGCCAAACATCCAGCGAAGACAATCATGACTACCACTCGACCATTTGAATTGCTTCACATGGATCTCTTTGGTCCTAATCACTATTCAGCAGTTACAAATGATGTATCTCTATATGGATTTGTTATTGTTGATGATTAATCTCGTTACACATGGGTGCATATTGTCACTTACAAACATGAGGTGCAGGAAGTCTTCAAACGATTTTCCTCGATGGCTTCAACCAACTTTGGTGTGAAGATCAAGGACATCAGAAGTGACAATGGAACTGAGTTCAAGAATTCTGGTCTTGATGACTATCTTGATGAACTTGGTATTACTCATGAGTTATTTGCTCCTTATACTCCTCAGCAGAATGGCATCATGGAGCGCAAGAACAGGACTCTTGTTGAGATGGCTCGCACTATGCTTGATGAATACAAGACGCCTCGTCATTCCTGGATTGAGGCAATTGATACTGCGTGCCACATCATCAACAGGGTATATCTTCACAAATTCTTCAAAAAGACTGCATACGAACTCCTCACTGAAAAGAAACCCAATGTGAGTTATTTCAAAGTCTTTGGTGCTAAATGTTGGATTAGAGATCCTCATCACAGTTCTAAATTTGCACCGAAAGCACATGAAGGTTTTATTCTTGGTTACGGAAAGGACTCGCACACCTACAGAGTCTTCAACAACGTTCACCACAAGGTTGTTGAAACTGTAGATGTGCGGTTCGATGAAACTAATGGCTCGCAAAGAGAGCACCTTCCTCCTGTGTTAGATGAACAGTCACCTGAGGAAACTATCAAGTTCAAGGCTACTGAGGATGTCATTCCTACCGAAGAATCTGTTGAAGAAATCATTCCAGAACGTGAAGAACGCCATGCTGATGCACCTAAGGAAAATGACGCTGAAGAAAATGCTGATCCAATTCCTCAACAACAACCAGCTCATCCTCGTGTTGCAAATGAAGTGCAGATTGAGAAAATCATCAGCGATATCAACATTCCAGGTCCTCTCACACGCTCAAGAGCTTCACATTTATCTAACTTTTGTGGGCACTTTGCTTTTGTCTCTATCTCAGAGCCCACTAAGGTAGATGAAGCATTTCTGGAGCCTGAATGGATTCAAGCTATGCAAGAGGAGTTACATCAATTTGAGCTCAATAACGTTTGGGAACTGGTCAATCGTCCAGATCCTCACAAGCACAATATCATTGGCACAAAGTGGATCTACAGCAACAAGCAAGATCAAAATGGCCTTGTGGTGAGGAATAAGGCACGGCTTGTAGCTCAAGGCTACACACAAGTTGAAGGAATTGATTTCGATGAAAATTTTGCACCTGTTGCTAGACTTGAGGCTATTCGCATATTACTTGCTTATGCTAACCATCATGATATCACTTTATATCAAATGGATGTGAAAAGTGCATTCCTCAATGGTAAGCTTGAGGAGAAGTATGTGTTGCTCAACCCCCAGGTTTTGAAGATCCAAAGCATCCCGACAAAGTCTTCAGACTCAATAAGGCCCTCTATGGCCTCAAGCAGGCCCCTCGGGCGTGGTATGATACTTTGAAGGAATTCCTCATGAAGAAAGGCTTCAAACCCGTGATGAATGTGCCTATATGATGAGTGAAGAATATCAAATGTCTATGATGGGAGAATTGAAATTCTTCTTAGGCCTTCAAATTAGTCAATGGCGCTTCATATGTCAGGAGAAATACCTCAAGGACGTATTGAGGAAATTCGGCATGCAAGATTGCAAAGGGGTCAAAATTCCTATGCCCACCAATGGCCATCTATGCACTGATGAAAATGGTATTGACTTTGATCAAAAGGTATACCGCTCCATGATTGGTTCCCATCTAGGCCAGATATTATGCTTAGTGTTTGCATGTGTGCCCGATTTCAAGCTACACCGAAGGAATCACACCATAAGGTTGTGAAGCATATTCTTCGATATCTAGCTTACACACCAACACTTGGATTATGGTACCCTAAGGGCTCGGTTTTTGATCTCATTGGATATTCAGACTCTGACTATGCTGGTGATCGTGTGGACCGCAAGTCAACATCAGGCACATGCCATTTCCTCGGACGATCTTTGGTCTATTGGTCCTCGAAGAAACAGAACTACGTATCACTATCTACTGCTGAAGCTGAGTACATTGCTGCTGGTTCTTGCTGTGCTCAATTGTTGTGGATGAAGCAAACTCTCAAGGACTACGACGTCAACATGAAGAATGCGCCTCTCTACTGTGACAATGAGAGTGCAATCAAGATTGCTCATAACCCAGTTCAGCACTCGAAGACAAAGCACATTCAAATCCGTCATCATTTTCTTTGTGATCATGTATGGAAGGGCGACATCTCTATTGAGCATGTAAGGACAGAAGAACAGCTAGCCGATATCTTCACAAAGCCCTTGGATGAGAAGAGATTTAACAAGTTGAGGTGTGGGCTAAATATCCTAGAATCTTCAAATGTTCTTTGAAAAGGACACTCATCCTAACACTTATGCAAAATTGATGACTTAGATGTGCAACACGCGAAGAAACATTTTTCTTCAATCAATGAAGACTAACACTCTAAGTGTGAAGAAATTAACGAAGAATTTGATTCTCAGAGCCCTACGACAATTGTACGCGGTGTCTGACATCATCATTCTTACGCGGTGGGTCACGCCACCACCAAAAGTTGAAAATCTTCAATTTGAGTTTTTCCTCTTTTTGAAATTCCTCAGTTGTTCATTTTCTTCAACTTTGCAATGTCTTCACTCTTTCCGCTGTTGTTCTTCATTGGCTATAATTATATATATGAGTTTATGTCCTCTACAGCATTCACTTATTGCTATTTCTTCAAGTTGCCTTTTCTGCTAAGTGAATGTGATCGGACCCTTCCCCCTCTATGCTAAACTCAACCCAGTCTATTCACAAATTCTTCATGTGCGTTCTATTTGAAACTCGTTCAAAATCTTCACTGTGTCCTTGTCAGCTGAAGAATTTGCGAACGGAACTTGAAAACTTATCTTATCCAAATTTTCGGCTTTTGCCGCTCAAACCATTCCACATCCCACGATAATACTTATCTATTCACCCACGATCTCACACGATAGCCACCTCTCAGTACGTGGGTGACACATGTCAAGCGAATGAGAAGGGTCAGGGGCACGTTCGTCCAATTTCTTCGGACGAGTAGTTTTTCACCTTAGCTATAAATACCCCTCCCCTTCCTCACTTTGTTTTTACTCCGCTCAACCTCACTCCCTCGCTCGAGCTCTCAAACCCTAGCGCCGCCGCTACTTCCATCGTCGCCGGTGAGGAAGAGCTTCAATGCCTCGACCTCGCGCCGTCGTACTCGCGCCGGCCGCGGATTTCTTCACTCCGCCGCCGCCGTAGCTGTCTTCCACAGCCAAGTTAGGGCGTGGAAGATCTGAACTGACGAGCTTCACATCTACACTTCCCAGTTCGTCGTGTTCTTCGTCAAGGGTAATTAAAAGTTACTTTTACTGCCCTTGTTGATTCTGATGTTTTCTACAAAATCTTCAAAAGGTGTTTATTCTTCAAATCTTCACACACTAAACACCTCACATGTCATCTGCTCTTGATCTGTTTCTCTAAGCAACATTTTTCTTCAAGATTCCTCAATTGTGTGGATTTTCAATCTATACAACTCTGGAACCTAAGACGAAGAACGCTTAGTGAAATTCTTCAAGACTCATCTGGTCAAATTCCTCAAACTTAATCTTTTTGCAAAAACTTCTAAGAACGCATATGACCTCTCCAAATTCTTCACAACTATATTCTGTTCACAGGTACACATGTCCACTGCTGAATCACTAGGTTCTCATCAACTTAACTCATTTGCAGCGTTCCTCGAAGAAAAGTTGCACACCTCTTCAGAGAATTCTGTTGTTCATATTCCTCAGCTGAAGAAAATGGGTGACGGCAAGAAACCTCAGAAGGGTGGAAAGAGACCTGAGGTCAACACTGCTTTCAAAATCCCAGATGACATTTACAAGGACTATTGCACACCTGATGAGGCCAAACACGGCAAGGAGGAAAAAAATCAGCGCAAGGTGCGCATACAAAGGATGGAGAGGAGATGGGCACGGGAATGGAGGGACTATCGATATGTTACACCCAAGTACATGAAGAAATTCGCTCTTGACCCTCCATGCCCAAGACCTCCATTTGCACCTGGCCAAGAAGTTGATCCTACCAGCCTCAAGCATGGTGAGGACTATCCTGATGAATGGGCTAAGCGCCAGGCCAAACTAGCCAAAATAGCTAAGGAAGCGGTGACGAAATTTAATGAAGACTCTGCTGCTGTTGTCACTGCTGAGGCCTCTGCAAGCAAGCCGAAGAAGGCCATGCCAAAGAAGCCTGCTCACAAGCCCAGTGCTTCAACCTCAATGCCCTCACGGCCAAGCTCCTCAGCAATGCCCTCACGGCCAAGTTCTTCAAAGCCTTCACGACAAATTCCTCAAGCTGCACCAGCCCCTCCAAAGTCCTCAGCTCCTCCGACCAAATCCTCAGCACCTGTGCATCTCGCCTCGTGCCAAAGGACAATTGGCATCTCTATTGCCTCAGGAGCCTCTGGAAGTTCTTCAGCTCCTCCAAATTCCTCAACTGGCCCCACTCTGCTGAAGACAAAGGCCACTGCTGGACGAGGCTCTCGACCAAGTCCTCACAAGAAGCAGGTCGCCTTTCAAGTGTCGTCTGATGAAGACAAAGCTGATGATGAAGAACTTGATGAAAACATCAGGGACAGGCAGCTCAGGGCTGCTAGAGCCAAAGGCACAAATGTGCCTCTGCTTTTGGATCCAAAATTGATCCTTGATTACATTGATCTCTAGCACAAGGACCCAAACACTACTATGCCTGACTTCAAGTTGACTCCTGGCCAAAGTCATATGTTGACTGCCTTTATTCAGGAAGAAAAATGGAAATTTGAAAAGGCCAGGCAGTTGAAGAAAGCACAGTACAAGGAGGAGCGCTTCATGAAGAAAAACGTTGTCTCTATGAAAACTGAAGAACTTGTCACTATTCAATTGAGATTAAGAAACTCAGTGATGAATTTGACGTGTACCGCGCTGACTGGCTTGGAGCCAAAGTCAGGTTTGTGAAGTTAACCGAGAAGTTCACTACCAATGTTGCAGCTCCATCGCAACAAGAAATTCCTCAGGCTGACGCATCTGCTCAGCCGACTGAAGATCATGCCAGCACCGCTGATGACAATCAGGCTGCTAATGAAACTCAGAGTACCAGGGCTAATGACTCCATTCCAGCCGCTGAAGAAATTGCTAGGGCAACCACTAGTGTTGCGCCTGAAGAATCTGTCAGGCCAGCGGAAGCTTCAGCCGCTGAGCCTAAAGTAAATGAGCCAATTCCCTCTGCTCCTCCGGCACCTACACCAAGTCCAATTCTTCCTTCTGCATCAGATGTGAAGAAGACCAAGGCTGCGGAGCGTGCAGCTGTGAAGAAAAGTAAAGCATCAACTTCATCAGATTCTTCAGCCCCAAAGAAGATGAAGACATTGACTAGCTCTTTCGAGAATCCGATTGATGTTGTTCCAGTCTCAAGCATGCCATCAAAGGAACTTGTTCCTTTTGATGAAGAATATGTGATCCCAACCGGATTAGATGAAGAGATTCCTTCTGTTGCTTCGTCAGAGTAGTTGAATGAACAAACTGAAGCGGATGCAATCCCTTCAACCCCAATCGTCTCATCGCCCATGCCTCAG
Organism: Aegilops tauschii subsp. strangulata; assembly: GCF_002575655.3. NCBI lineage: Eukaryota > Viridiplantae > Streptophyta > Magnoliopsida > Poales > Poaceae > Aegilops > Aegilops tauschii. Next base: position 362,907,771 of record NC_053035.3, on the reverse strand, counting down.
TTTACTGCTGAAGATGCCGGCGTTCAAGAAATGAGTGATGTAGAAGAGGATGTGGACATTGCAAGCACTACTCCAATGATGAACGATGACTTTTGGGAAAGTCAGCACCCCAATTCTCCTATGTTCACACCTCTACAACAAATTCCTCAGTCCCCAGTGACTATAGTTCAAATGGGATCTGAAGAACCACACCCCGCACCGTCTGTCCATGAAGAGATTCCAGCCACTAGTGCTGATGAAATTGTAAATGAAGAAGTGAAGACCCAGGCTGCCACTGAAGAAGAACCTGAAATTCCTCAGCCTGTGGATCCTGAGATAGCGATTCATGAGGTTGGGATGCAATTGACTGATACTCCTCAGCCCAAGCCAAAGGATCCCTTCTCAAAGAAGCAGAAATTCAAGGCTGATGACTTCTTCAATGAGCATGTGTTCTTCACTGACTATAACCCATATGACTCTGCTCGTCTTAGAAGGAAGCGTTTCTAGACTGCCAGCCAAGCAAACTTCTATTATTCACTACTCTTCGACAAGTCTTCGACCACGAGCATATTCCTCACGTGGACATGGAATCACTGCCTTGCTTCATCCCAGTCCTCAGTGTGCTTCATGATGCAGGACTGCTCAACTTTTGCTCTAACATTGTTGATTGGAATGAAGAGCTAATTCTTCAATTCTATGCAACGCTGCACATCACAGGAGATGCTGACGATGTCAATTCTTGGGTTTTGGACTGGATGACTGAAAATACTCACTTCAAAGCTCCGGCCTCTGAATTGCTTCATGCCCTGCCAATTAGTCCTCCCCTTGAAGGCGCTCGTTGTCTGTACCATGAACCTGAACTCACTGCTCATTACATGCAAGTGTTGATGAAGCCGCTGAAGCCCGGTCAAGCCCCAAGGACCAAATTCCTCGTGAAGGAATTGTTGTACGTGCCAAGAACTGTCTATCGCAGACCCAGGCTGCCACTGAAGAAGAACCTGAAATTCCTTAGCCTGTGGATCCTGAGATAGCGATTCATGAGGTTGTGATGCAATTGACTGATACTCCTCAGCCCAAGCCAAAGGATCCCTTCTCAAAGAAGCAGAAATTCAAGGCTGATGACTTCTTCGACGAGCATGTGTTCTTCACCGACTATAACCCATATGACTCTGCTCGTCTTAGAAGGAAGCGTTTCTGGACTGCCAGCCAAGCAAACTTCTATTATTCACTGCTCTTCGACAAGTCTTCGACCATGAGCATATTCCTCACGTGGACATGGAATCACTGCCTTGCTTCATCCCAGTCCTCAGTGTGCTTCATGATGCAGGACTGCTCAACTTTTGCTCTGACATTGTTGATTGGAATGAAGAGCTAATTCTTCAATTCTATGCAACGCTGCACATCACAGGAGATGCTGACGATGTCAATTCTTGGGTTTTGGACTGGATGACTGAAAATACTCACTTCAAAGCTCTGGCCTCTGAATTGATTCATGCCCTGCCAATCAGTCCTCCCCTTGAAGGCGCTCGTTGTCTGTACCATGAACCTGAACTCACTGCTCATTACATGCAAGTGTTGATGAAGCCGCTGAAGCCCAGTCAAGCCCCAAGGACCAAATTCCTCATGAAGGAATTGTTGTACGTGCCAATAACTGTCTATCGCATTCTGTCGAAGACATTGAGTCCAATCAAAGGCCACGACTCGAATGATGAAGAAGTCGTTGGCATCATGAAGAATCTTCTGTTCAATATCATGCATGGCATTCCTGTCAACTATCACGATTTCTTCATGAGGACTCTGGCTAATGTTGCTCTCTCTCCGTTTGAGTTGAAGCCTTATACTCCTTGGATTATGAGATTCCTCAGAACAAGGTCTTCACCCAACTATAAGGCTGATTTTCAGAATCACCTCAGCTACTTGCCCCCAATTGAAGTCCTCAAGCGGACATATTCCTCAGCTGATGAAAAGGGCAATGCACCTGCTGTTATTGATGAAGGCATTCGTCCATTGGATGGTCAGTTTCGCAAAGCTGCATCTTACTCCACCAATGATGACTCTGCCACTCATGACTCTGCCGCTAATGCTTCAAAGCCAAATCCTCAAGCCATAGCTCCAAGGGTGATGACTGACCGTGAGCTTCTCCTCAGTCTTCATCAGAAGGTGGATCGAAACCACAAATGGGTTAAGCGTCAGTTTGGATCTATTCTTCACAACATGACTGCTACTCATAATGCAGTGAAGAAAAACCATTACTACCTCCATGAAGTCTTCGGTCGCACTTGGGTTGTTCTATCACATCTGTACATTGAAGATGATTTGAAGAAAATGGGTCTCAACCAGGACTTTGACTGGTCTCAACCACCAGCGAAGAAATTCAAGAAGGTCAAAGTTCCCTCCTTGGTGGCCAGCTCATATTCTTCATCACGCGACACGGACGAGCAAGAAGACTTGGACGACACTGCGGCAGGCCCTACAACAACAAACAACCCATACAACACTGGTGCTCCTCCTTCAACATGATATTCTTCAGGGGCATTAGTCCTCATTTTTCGATCCTTTTGGTCATTCGATGACAAAGGGGAGAAATTTGAGTTAGTCTTCAAACGGGTCTACATATATGGGCGTTTTTTGCTAAGTTACAACTCTCGTTCTTTTGAAGACTTTGCTGGATCGAGTTGTAAACTTAAACTCTATGGTGGTCTGATACTTTTGCTGTGTTCTTCTGCATGCTTATTCCTCATATATGTTATTGCACGCATGCTGAATTACATCAGTCACCATATTTCATCATGCATTTCAAATTCTTCACATTATATGTCAAATGCGTGTATGAATTACAAGATATAGGGGGAGATCTCCATGATTCTACTCTTCAAGTGTGCATTGCTTCAAAAGCAAATTCCTCAGTGTGCACATCTTCAGTGGGAGTTCTTCTATATCTTGCAATCAAATTCCTCATTATCAGTATTTACACTTCATAGGTTTATCCCCGTTGAAAACTTAACCTATATTGTCATCAATCACCAAAAAACGGGGAGATTGTAAGTGCATCTAGTGCCCCTTAGTGATTTTTGTGTATTGAAGACTTATAGGTTAAGGGACTGATGCGTTTGTGAGTGTACACAGGTCTTTAAGTCTATGAGGACTTTGATATTTACAAAGAAAGTCGACCCCTAAAAATGAAGTTCTTCGACTGAAGACTTTGGATTTCTGAAGACTTTGAAAGTGAAGAAATTGGTGTGACCCTGAAGATTTGGTATTCTTTCGAGGAACATGAAGCATGAAGACTTTTGTTTTCATAGTTTCATTTTCTCTTTCTTGAGTCATAGGAAACACCGTACTGTTAAAGGGGGTCGAGGAAATACTAAGAAAAAATTTCCATGTGATGCTCAACTCAAAATCCTACACCTACCAATCCCTTCGAGTGAAGCCATTGGAAATCTCATACAGTTCAGTCAAATTTCTTCAGTGACAGAGACGAAGTTCTTTTGGTCTCTGAGGAATTTGTTCTGATTGAGGAGTTAGGAATTCGCCAGTGCGGATTGCCTACAAGTGAGGAACATGATAGCCCTGAGGAATTTGAGCCTCAAATATCCGACCGTTGCTGTGCTTCGCGCCAGCTGTCCCAAAATATCTACCCACCTAACGGTCATATCATTGAAGGGCATTTATGTCTTATCATGTCGGGCTTCTCCCTAGGTTATAAATAGCCGCCCCCTACAACCACTAGCTGGTTGGCTGCTCTGAGAGAAACTGACACTTGTCATTTGAGAGCATGCCATCCTCTGAGGACTTTGAGTGAAAATCATCTAGTGAGGAAACCCAAACCCAAACACCTACAAACCCAAAGTGATTGAGCATCACTGAAGAGATTGATCCTGCGTGGATCCGACGCTTGTTACCTTTGAAGAGTGTGCATCTTCCAGACGGTTAGGCGTCGTGGTCTAGAGCATCCAAGAGGGAATTTTGGATCGCCGAGTGACCGGGTTTGTGAAGGTTTGGAAGTCACCTGAAGACTTACCACGAGTGATTGGGCGAGGTCTATGTGACCTTAGCTCAAGGAGAATACGGTGAGGACTGTGTGTCCTCACGTTTAAATACCTAGCTGCTCCAACCAGACGTACAACTGTCACAGTAGTTGGAACTGGTCTACCAAATCATTGTATTCTCCAAGCCAACTAGTTCTATTTCCTCAACTCTTTCATTTCCTCATTACAGTTGTTGTGTGCTTGTTCATATCTGTTTGAAGACTTTGACTGAAGACTTTCTCAATTTCCTCAGTTCAGTTTCTTCAGTCTGTTTGTCTTCATCCTGTGTTATCCTGTGTTTACACTTTCTGTACTCTGTGTTTGCTTTCATTTCATCATGATGATCATGTTTATGTTCTGCCATGTTTACATCTGAGTACTTATTCAGCTGCAAGTAGTTCTTCGCTTAGGAATTCCTCACCCGCAAATTCCTCGGTGAAGAATTCATAAAAATTGCCTATTCACCCCCCTCTAGTCGATATAACGCACTTTCAGGGACCCGTAAATGAGTTTCGTAGGGATAACTGCTTCTGCCCCATAGACCAGGGAGAAGGGAGTCTGCCCGGTAGCTTGGTTAGGTGTCCTTCTGAGGGACCGGAGAACTACAGGCAACTCCTCGACCACCACCTGCCGTGCTTCTGCAGCGTATCGAAAGTTCTTGTCTTGAGTCTACGAGCACTTCAGCGTTTGCCCACTCAGCTTGTCCATTGCTCTAGGGTGTGCCACAGAAGCGAATGAGATCTTGCATCCGAGGGCATGAACATATTGCATGAAGGCGTGGCTCGTGAGCTGGGTGCTGTTTTCAGTGATGATCCTTGCCAGAACTCCGAAATGACACACCAATTCTTTCAAGAACTTGATAGCTGACTGAGCACTCACCTTTCTCACAACAGTCACTTCCGGCCACTTTGTAAACTTGTCGATGGCAATGAACAAGAATTCAAAGCCCCCGATTGCTCGGGGGAAGGGGATGAGGATATCGAGCCCCCACACCAAAAATGGCCATGATAGAGGGATTGTCTGGAGGGCTTGGACAGGCAGGTGTGCTCTCTTGGAATGGAAACTGGCAGGCTTCACATGTCGTGACGAGCTCAAATGCATCTTGGAGGGCTGTGGGCCAATAGAATCCTTGTCGGAATACTTTCCCAACTAATGCCCTTGATCCAATGTGTGAGCCACACATTCCTTTGTGAATCTCAGCCAGCAGTTCCTTTCCATCCTCCCGGCAAACACACTTCAGTTTCACACCATTGGGCCTCCTTCTGTACAGAGTGCCATCGACAAACTGATACATACTGGCCCTCCGGGCTACTTTTTCAGCTTCATCTTGGTTGCCAGTGAGTTCTCCGGTTTCAAGGAAGCGAATAATGTGCCTTGCCCAAGTTGGAGCCTGGGGCTCGACAATGAGGACTAGCGGCACCTCCTCAGCTGCAGGAGCACCAACCTCGTTCGCGGGGTCCATAGGCCCGGCTGGAGGGGGTGGTCCGGCAGGCTGTGAGGAGTTGTTTCCGGCAGGGTCTCTGCCGGGAGCGGATGGCTCGACCGGGAGAGGCTTACTGTAGTCCAACTTTCTCCTTTTCCAGGCCATTGTGGCTGGTGATACGGAGGGCTAAGAGAGATGGAGAACAAAAGTTCCTGGTTCCACAGGAAGCTTCTGCGCAGCACATTTGACAGGTGACCAGCTATGCTATTTTCCGCACGGGGTATGTGCTCTGTTTGCAACCCATCAAAGTGCTCCTCCAGTCTCCTCACTTCCTCGATGTATGCTTCCATCAATGGGCTTTGATAATCCTGGTTGACTTGTCTCACCACAAGCTATGAATCTCCTCGAATGATCAACTTCCTAATTCCCAATTCTGCTGCAATCCTGAGCCCGACGAAGAGCCCTACATACTCAGTTGTATTGTTGGTGGCTTCTTCCAGGGCAAAGTGCATTTGGACGGCGTACTTCAAGTGTTCCCGGAGAGGGCAACAAGAAGCACGCCAGCCCCCCCCCCCACCTTGTAGGGAAAAAGCACCATAAAAATACATAATCCATTCTTGGGGTGATTCCTTGCCGGGGAGAGCTGTTTCTGTCATTTCCTCATCAGGGGTTGGCATACATTCTGCAATAAACTCTATCAGTGCCCTGCTCTGAATAGTTGATGTGCTCTCAAATTTCAAACCAAAGCTGGATAACTCCAAAGCCCACTCCACTATTCTGCCGATGGCCTCAGGATTTCGAAGTATCATTTGCAACGGGAAACGAGTGACAACCGTGATCTCATGGGCTTGGAAGTAGTGGCGCGGTTTCCTTGAGGCCATGATAACACCAAACGTCAAATTTTGCATGCCAGAGTACCTCGATCTAGCCCCTTGTAACAAGGAGCTGATGAAGTATACTGGGCGTTGCACCACTTTCTTCCTTGTCGCGTCCTTGGGGTTGCTCTCGTTGCCGTGCTTGTTGCTGTTCTGAACCTTTTCTGACTCTGCTGCTATGTGGCCACTTTCTACCTCATCCACTTCTCGGTGTGCTACAAAGGCCGTACTGACCACTTGGTTGGTTGCCGCCAAGTAAAGCAATAATGACTCTTGGGGTTTGGGTGCAACCAAGGTAGGCACAGACGATAGGTAGGCCTTCAATTCCTGTAGAGCTGCATCTGCTTCCGGGGTCCACTTCATGGGCCCTGCTTTCTTCAAAATTTTAAAGAACGGTAGGGCACGCTCGGCAGACTTGGAAATGAATCTGCTTAGAGCGACAATGCATCCCGTCAAGCGCCTTACATCCTTAACTGTCCTTGGTGCTTGGATCTGCTCAATGGCCTTGATCTTGACGGGGTTGGCTTTGATCCCCTGATGGGACACAAAGAATCCAAGTAGCTTGCCGGAGGGAACACTGAATACACACTTCTCCGGATTAAGCTTCAAGTTGATCTTGCGCAGATTAGCAAATGTCTCCTCCAAATCCTGGATAAGGGTGGGCTTATCCTTGGTTTTGACCATGATGTCATCCATATAGGCTTCTATATTTCTGTGCAACTGTGGCTCAAAACCAATCTGGACCGCTCTTGCAAAAGTGGACCCGGCACTCTTTAATCCGAAAGGCATGCGGACAAAGCAGTACGTACCACACGGAGTGATGAACGATGTCTTCTCCTCATCTTCTTTGGACATGAAGATCTGGTGGTATCCGGAGTATGCATCCAGAAAGGAGAGCAAATCACAACCTGAAGTGGAATCCACGATCTGCTCGATGCACGGCAAGGGAAATGGGTCCTTCGGGCAAGCCTTGTTGAGATCTGTGAAATCAATGCAAAGCCTCCATTTCCCATTCGCCTTCTGGACCACCACTGGATTTGCTAACCACGTAGGATGCAGTACTCCTCTGACCAAACCAGCTGACTCTAGTTTCTTAATTTCCTCGGCAATGAACTGTTGCCGCTCCAAGGCCTGCTTCCGGACTTTCTGCTTGACAGGTCGGGCATGTGGGCAGACAGCAAGGTGGTGCTCGATTACCTCCCTGGGAACACCAGCGATATCAGATGGTTGCCAGGCAAACACATCGAAATTCGCCCACAGGAAGGCAACGAGCGCGCTTTCCTATTTGCCATCAAGGGTGGCACTGATAGTGAAAGTACCATCAATGCCAGCCAGCCCTGTCGGGACCTTCTTCACTTGGGGTGCAATAACCTTGGATCTCTTGCTGTTGGAACACTCCGGCACGTCGTCAACGGGTGTCGTGCACTCGGAGGGGGCACGCTTCCAGGACTCCTTGTCGGAGGTCCTACAATCCCTCTTCTTTCCTAGGCTTTTCTTGGCGGGAGCTGCTGCTACTGCAGCCTCTGCGGCGACTGCATCCCGGTACATCTTGTCCACATAGATAATTGCATCCTTCTCATCTGACGGGATAGTGATGACTCCCAGTGGCCCAGGCATCTTTAAAGTGTTATAAGCATAGTGTGATGCTGCCATGAACTTAGCCAGGGCCGGGCGTCCCAAAATCCCATTTTACGGTAGGGGGAGATCAACCACATCAAACACAATCTTCTTAGTCCGATAGTTCAGTTCTCCCCGGAACATCACCGGTAACGTAATCTTTCCCTTGGGATGGCTCCTACCGGGATTGACTCCTTGAAACGTGCCGGTGGCTTATAGCTCTTCTTCTCCTATCAGAATCTTGTTGATGACTGTCGGGGAAATCAGATTCAACCCGGCCCCGCCATCCACTAACATCTTTGTGACCTTGAGGTTGCGAATTGTTGGGAGACCAACAATGGCAAACACCCTACCATTGTGGTGCGGCCAGGGTGATCCTCCTCATCAAAGATGATGGGCGTGCGGGACCACTTGAGCAGCTTCCAGGTCTCTGGCCCTGGTTCCACAACATTGACCTCTCGTGCCCATCGCTTAAGTTGGCGATGGGAGGTGTGCAAAGATGCGCCTTCTGAAATTCATGCTCACTGGTTTCCTCTTCATTCCCCTCATCACCCACGTCATCATAGATTTCCTTCTCTTGGCCACTGGCGGGTTTTCCTTGGTTCTGAAAGGGTTTGCCAGGGTGATTTGCTTCACCGCCTCGGCCCTTACCACCAGTAGCATTCTGACCTTTTTCCTTATCATGCTTATCATACTCTCCCCTCTGTTTCTTGACAAGCTGCTCAACCTGATAACACTCCCGAAGGTCGTGGCCTTTGGTCCGGTGGATCTTGCAATACGGCCCATCACCTTTCCCAACTTTTTTCGCGGCAGCGGCTTCCCAGCAGGCAGCGCACATGGCAACTTCCTTGCCGGGGGCCTCAACCTTGGCCTTCTTGCTGGTACTAGGTGTGCCCGAACCTTCTACAGTCATTACTGCCTTATCTCTTGGCTTCTTACTACGCTTCTTGCCCTTTCTCTGACTGGTTGATTCATCTTCATCCTCTGAATCAACATTGATGCAATCCTCCTCTCCGGGCAACTTCCTTCCTCCATCCGAGCACACTTATCCACCAGTGTGTATAGTTCCTTCACAGTCTTGGGAAACCACACATTCATCTTAGAACGAATGCGACGGTTGCGCACATTGGACTGGAAGGCTGCTATAACAGCTGCCGGATGGATATTTGAAACATTTCTATGCACTTTACTGAATCTCTATAAATACTTATGGAGGGTTTCTCCTTCCTTCTGCTGGAGAAGTTGCAGGTTGCTGGGCTTGCCGGTCTCTTGGTGGCCACCGGTGAAGGCACCGATGAACTCGTGGCACAGATCTGTCCATGACGAAATGGAGTTCTCCGGCAGGTGCATCAGCCAAGACCTCACATTGGACTTGAGGGCCAAAGGGAAGTAGTTGGTGAACACCTTCTCGTCTCTTCCCCCGGCAGCCTGAACAGCGATGGTGTAGATGCTCAGGAACTCTGCCGGGCTCAACCTCCCGTCGTATTTCTCAGGTATCTCTGGCTTGAACGTGCGAATGGGCGGCCAATGGACTTGCCGCAGCTCTCGTGTAAAGGCAGGGCAGTCGACCTCGAAAGGTAGGCATGCGCCAATATCGAGCACAGGCTCGTCGACGTTGAGGCTGCTGCACCTGTCGGTCTGGCGGAGGTCGTCGTGGCACCGATCCATGATGATGCACGCGTCTCCCCGCCGCCTATCCTCCGGGGCTCGACGTTGGCATGGACATGCTCGAGGGTCGGAAGAGGCCATCGAGACATCGTCAGGGTCCTGATTCAGCTGCGCCCATGTCGGTTGTCGTGGTGAGGACTGCACAATGGGGACGGTCCCCTCCGTTCGGCCAGTAGTATGGGCGGTTGCTGTAGCTTGGGCCAGCTCGCCGTGAGCCCCAGCCTCAGCGAAACCGAGCAGGCTCTTGACAGTGGCACGCCATTCATCCATCTACTCGGCTGCCGGCGGAAACCTCAGCAGCAACTGAGCTTGAGCCATAGCCTCCGTGGCCGTGCTTGGCATACATGTTGATGACGTCGACCGCACCGTTGACCGGCTCCTGATGGTGCCCGCGGCGGCGACGGCGGGGGTGCCACGTCCAGGTAGCTATGGGACGACCACCTGGGCAGCGGGGTCGCGCGGCGGCGATGCTCGAGGGTCAGCGGCTCCGTCGAGCGCAGTGGTCTGGTCGACTCGTCCGGGAGGAGGCATGGCCGCGGTCGCTCCCACGGTGGGGGCGGCCGGAGGACGATGGTTAACCCGGGACCGAGTGCCATTGCTGTGGCTATGCTCGTCAGTGGGGGGAGAGGGTGCAGACGGAGTGACCCCCTCACCCGCAACTTGTGGAGCATGACCGCCAAGGCTGTTGGGTACACCTTCTATCACAGATCCGAAGGCAAGATATTCGTTGCTAAGAATGGATCCTTTCTAGAGAAGGAGTTTCTCTCGAAAGAAGTGAGTGGGAGGAAAGTACAACTTGATGAGGTAACTGTACCTACTCCCTTATTGGAAAGTAGTTCATCACAGAAATCAGTTCTAGTAATTCCTACACCAGTAAGTGAGGAAGCTAATGATGATGATCATGAAACTTCTGATCAAGTTACTACCGAACCTCGTAGGTCAACCAGAGTAAGATCCGCACTAGTGGTACGGTAATCCTGTTCTGGAGGTCATGTTACTTGACCATGACGAACCTACGAACTATGAGGAAGCGATGATGAGCCCAGATTCCGCAAAATGGCTTGAGGCCATGAAATCTGAGATGGGATCCATGTATGAGAACAAAGTGTGGAATTTGGTTGACTTGCCCAGTGATCGGCAAGCCATAGAGAATAAATGGATCTTCAAGAATAAGACTGACGCTGACGGTAATGTTACTGTCTACAAAGCTCGGCTTGTTGCGAAAGGTTTTCGACAAGTTTAAGGAGTTGACTACGATGAGACCTTCTCACCCGTAGCGATGCTTAAGTCTGTCTGAATCATGTTAGCAATTGCCGCATTTTATAATTATGAAATTTGGCAAATGGATGTCAAAACTGCATTCCTTAAGGATATCTTAAAGAAGAGTTGTATATGATGCAACCAGAAGGTTTTGTCGATCCAAAAGGTGCTAACAAAGTGTGCAAGCTCCAGCAATCCATTTATCGACTGGTGCAAGCCTCTCGGAGTTGGAATATACGCTTTGATAGTGTGATTAAAGCATATGGACAGGTGCAAGCCTGTATTTACAAGAAAGTGAGTGGGAGCTCTGTAGCATTTCTGATATTATATGTGGATGACATATTGTTGATCGGAAATGATACTAAATTTCTGAATAGCACAAAAGGATACTTGAATAAGAATTTTTCAATGAAAGACCTCGGTGAAGCTGCTTATATATTAGGCATCAAGATCTATAGAGATAGATCAGGACGCTTAATTGGACTTTCACAAAGCACATACCTTGATAAAGTTTTGAAGAAGTTCAAAATGGATCAAGCAAAGAAAGGGTTCTTGCCCGTGTTACAAGGTGTGAAGTTGAGTCAGACTCAATGCCCGACCACTACAGAAGATAGAGAGAAAATGAAAGTCATTCCGTATGCTTCATCCATAGGTTCTATCATGTATGCAATGCTGTGTACCAGACCTGATGTGTGCCTTGCTATTAGTTCAGCAGGGAGGTACCAAAGTAATCCAGGAGTGGATCACTGGACAACGGTCAAGAACATCCTGAAATACCTGAAAAGGACTAAGGATATGTTTCTCGTTTATGGAGGTGACAAAGAGCTCGTTGTAAACGGTTACGTCGATGCAAGCTTTGACACTGATCTGGATGACTCTAAGTCACAAACCGGATATGTATTTTTATTGAATGGTGGAGCTATCAGTTGGTGCAGTTCCAAGCAGAGCGTTGTGGCGGTATCTACGTGTGAAGCGGAGTACATAGCTGCTTCGGAAGCAGCAAATGAAGGAGTCTGGATGAAGGAGTTCATATCCGTTCTAGGTGTCATACCTAGTGAATCGGGTCCAATGAAAATATTTTGTGACAATACTAGTGCAATTGCCTTGGCAAAGGAATCCAGATTTCACAAGAGAACCAAGCACATCAAGAGACGCTTCAATTCCATCCGTGATCAAGTCAAGGAGGGAGACATAGAGATTTGCAAAATACATACGGATCTGAATGTTGCAAACCCATTTACTAAGCTTCTCTCACGAGCAAAACATGATCAGCACCAAGACTCCATGGGTGCTAGAATCATTAAAATGTAATCTAGATTATTGACTCTAGTGCAAGTGGGAGACTGAAGGAAATATGCCCTAGAGGCAATAATAAAGTTGTTATTTATATTTCCTTATATCATGATAAATGTTTATTATTCATGCTAGAATTGTATTAACCGGAAACTTAGTACATGTGTGAATACATAAACAAACAGAGTGTCACTAGTATGCCTCTACTTGACTAGCTCGTTAATCAAATATGGTTAAGTTTCCTAGCCATGGACAAGAGTTGTCATTTGATGAACATGATCACATCATTAGAGAATGATGTGATTGACTTGACCCATCCGTTAGCTTAGAACTATGATTGTTTAGTTTATTGCTATTGATTTCTTCATAACTTATATATGTTCTTATGACTATGAGATTATGCAGCACCCGAATACCGGAGGAATACTTAGTGTGCTATCAAACATCACAATGTAACTAGGTGATTATAAAGATGCTCTACAGGTGTCTCCGATGGTGTTTGTTGAGTTGGCATAGATCGAGATTAGGATTTGTCACTCCGATTGTCAGAGAGGTATCTCTGGGCCCTCTCGGTAATGCACATCACTATAAGCCTTGCAAGCAATGTGACTAATGAGTTAGCTGCGGGATGATACATTACGGAACGAGTAAAGAGACTTGTCGGTAATGAGATTGAACTAGGTATTGAGATACCGACGATCGAATCTCGGGCAAGTAACATACCGATGACAAAGGGAGGAACGTATGTTGTTATGCGGTTTGACCGATAAAGATCTTTGTAGAATATGTAGGAACCAATATGAGCATCCAAGTTCTGCTATTGGTTATTGACTGGAAGTGAGTCCCGGTCATGTCTACATAGTTCTCGAACCCGTAGGGTCCACATGCTTAACGTTCGATGACGATCGGTATTACGAGTTTATGTGTTTTGATGTACCGAAGGTTGTTCGGAGTCCCGTATGTGATCACGAACATGACGAGGAGTCTCAAAATGGTCGATACATAAAGATTGATATATTGGATGACTATATTCGGACACCGGATGAGTTCCGGAGGTCACCGAATATATATAGGAGTGCTGGAAGGGTTATCGGAACCACCGGAGAAGTAATGGGCCTTATTGGGCCTAGGGGAGAGAGAGGGGGCTGCCAAGGGCTGGCCACGCCCTCCCCCCCCCCCCACGGGCCTAGTCCGAATTGGACTAGGGTGAGGGGCGGCGCCCCCTCCTTCCTTCTATTCTCCCCTCCTTCCTTCTTCTCCTAGTAGGACTAGGAAAGGGGGGAGTCCTACTCCTACTAGGAGGAGGATTCCTCCCCCCTTGGCGCGCCTATGAGGGCCGGCCGGCCTCTGCCGGTGTCAAAACCGGCGGATCTTGGGTAGGGGGTCCCGAACTGTGCGTCTAAGGTCGATGGTAACAGGAGACGGGGGACACGATGTTTACCCAGGTTCGGGCCCTCTCGATGGAGGTAATACCCTACTTCCTGATTGATTGATCTTGATGAATATGAGGATTACAAGAGTTGATCTACCACGAGATCGTAATGGCTAAACCCTAGATGTCTAGCCTGTATGATTGTGATTGCCTCTACGGACTAAACCCTCCGGTTTATATAGACACTGGAGGGGCCTAGGGTTATACAAAGTCGGTTCACAGAGGAAGGAATCTTCATATCCAAACGCCAAGCTTGTCATCCACACAAAGGAGAGTCCCATCCGGACACAGGAGGAACTCTTCTGTCTTGTATCTTTATGGCCCATTAGTCCGGCCCACGTCACATTGGCCGGACGCCCGAGGACCCCTTAGTCCAGGACTCCCTCAGTAGCCCCCGAACCAGGCTTCAATGACGATGTGTCTGGCGCGCTGATAGTCTTCGGCATTGCAAGGCGGGTTCTTCGTCCGAATACTTCAAATTGTCTGGTCCGAAGAGTCATATTCAGCTTTCCATTTAATGTCGTACCCATTTGCTTTTGCGCCTCCATTGCTTCGGCTTCCACGTGTCGAGCGAACACGAAAGTTCAGAGTATTTTTGCACATAACACCCTGGCCATGTAAGAAAGGCGTATATTTAAGTGGATTGGATCTCAGATGCCATCTCACACCAGGCGGAAAATCCTTAGATCTTGCTAGGAGAAACCATTCGAGCATGGCTAGCGTTCCTAGTTCTTCCTCCCGCCCCCATGGCTCCGAAAATGGCGATTGGGAGAAATGTTCAGTATCCCATGACCAGCTGAGTAAGCTTCAAACGCAGGGATTCCTTCCCCCCGCGGATCTAGTCCCCATCTGGGCAGGATTAACCTCTTTTATAGGCGAAGCCCTGGCGGAAAATTTCCTTAACCCGACCAGGGGGGAGAGAGTGTGCTTCATATCCTTCTTAATAAGAGGTGTCGGGTTTCCAATCCACCCTTTCCTCCGAGGCCTCCTGGAGTACTACGGCCTCCAACTGCACAACTTCACTCCGGCCTCCATCCTGCATATCGCGGGTTTCGTCGCTCTTTGCGAGCTATTCCTTGGCTGCGAGGCCCACTTTGATCTATGGAGGAAACTTTTCTGCCTCGTCCCTCGTACCCAAAAGGGATCCGTCTTCGAGGTGGGTGGTGCCGAGATATAGTGCATAGCAGGGACCGGATACCTATCCGGCACGCCGAAGAAGGCATCCGAAGAGTGGCCCTCAGAGTGGTTTTATATTGAAGATGTCGCTCTCCCCGACCCAGTCCGAATGGGCCTTCCCGAATTTTCCAGCGCTCCGTTGAGGAAACGCCACAGCTGGCGTCCTCACAGCCTCGAGGAGGAGGATAACGCAGAAGTCCAACAATTAATGGGCAAGATAAGGACACTCGCCCAATCCGGATTATCAATAATCGAGGTAATGGAAACTTCCATAGTGCGGGGTGTTCAGCCACTCCAATTCAGAGGGATCCCTATGTGGCACTACAATGGGGAAGATGATGCCTCACGCTACGGACGGAAAGGTCCGGACACCCCTGCCGCCCTGGCCACAATATTGGCCGATCTGTATAAAGGGGAGAAAGAGGAGTTCACTCGCCTTAAGCGCCAAGAGGGATTCTCCATGTACAATCCCCCTAGCTGGGTGAGTTTTAATCCCACCTCCTTACTCAATCCTCTCCCCGAGTCATGTTTAATTGACATTTACCCGTTCATTTTTAACAGGAATGGAGGAATGCTATCGCGGGGATTTATAGCCCCGCTCCACAGTCGGAGGACCATAACCGATACCTCGATCCCAGATTTAAAGAGGATCCGGACATATTTGTAGAACTCCAAGAAGGAGTCTTCTACCAGGCAAGCTATGATGGCACAGAAGTGGCCATCGTGGCCGATTATCCTGGCCTCCTTCCTACCTCACATGTAAGTAGCCAGGAGACATCCCCCGAAAGAGCTTCCTCATTATGCCTCACCCACCGCACTGTCTCATGCTCCAAAGGGGAGGCGCTCGGCGCGTCATGCCGCACCAGAGGCGTCTCATAAGAGAGCGGCGCCTACGCCGGGCGGGTCTTCGAAGAGGAAGGCAAATGACAATGCGGCCGAGCCTTCATCAAAGAGGTATGACTTTTAATATGCTCCCTGGCAGTCACATCAAACCGTGACATTGTCCGCTGTGTTTTATCAGGAAGAGTGTTCGCCGGACTGTGTCCGGAGATCCTGCCGGCCGCGCCTCCATCAGTCAGGTTCCAGACCTTGCCTCTAGGGCGGGGGCTGACATGGGAGCGACGCCGGATTGTCCTCCTTCAGAGGATTCGGATAATGTATCTGTCACAAACTCTGAAGTGGAGAGCGCCATGAATCATCGGTGCCGGAGGGTCGCTCTTCGCGACCCTGGCTTTTCTAAAGAGGCGTTCGACGCCATCAGCTCGGCTGATGCGTACATCCGAGCTGCTCGGGATGGGCTTACCAGAGCCACTGACCAGTATTTGAAAGATAAGCGGGTAAGTACGCATTTGTACAGATCTAGTAATCATGTACCAGTAGCCCCCGAGACTTGAAACAGTAGAAACAACTGATTTAAGGATCATTGTATAATTAGGTACTCACAGAGAAGAACAACATGCTGTCTCATGAGCTGGAAAAGTGCCAAACTCAGCTAGCTGTTGTTACCGCAAAACTGGAGAAGTCCAAGGAGGCACCGCCTGGTAATGTTCCCCTCCATCCAGAAAAAGTATAATCATGTACCAGTAATGTTAATACTGTCGCGTTTCCAATGACAGGATCAGCAGATCAACTGAAAGAGGAACTGAAAGTCGTGCAGGCGGGTGAACAAGAGGCCAAAAGGCAACTGGCCACAGGCGAGCGTGTGCTGGCACGGGTCAGGGATGAGAAGAATAAGCTGCAGGATTCCAACACCCTGCTGGGCGAAGAGCTAAAAGATGTACGAGCCCAGCTAGCTGACGCCGTGAAGGAAAATAGGAGGCTACGAGGCGGCATATTCAGTATTCTTTTGAACTTGCCTCCGTGTAATTTCAGCGAAAAAATGAGCTGACAGATTTATGTCTGCAGGTATGCTGACAGGCCGTCCCGAAGAGGAAATGTCCGGATCTCGGGGCGATCTGCTGCAAGAGATGTCCCAAGTGCACGAGCGAGCTCGGCAAGCAATGCGGAGCATTGCCAAGGCTTTGTGGCCATCCGCCTCCCCTCCAGGAAGTATGGAGGAGCTTGTGAAGTTGTTCCAGGGAGCTCGGTGGTGCTTTCGATTATGGAAGATATCGGCCTGCCGAGAAGGTACGCGAGAGGCCTGGGCCATGATAAAAACACGATACACCAAGCTTGATCCGAATCATATGGCCTGGGTCGGACCTCGGGGGTCAGATGGACAAGAACTTCCAGTGAGTTTGGTATATGACCAAGTAAAGATAGCCGCCAACTTCTCCCAATAGGATTGTAAGCTAGACAGCCTATTAGACGGCATAGAGGAAGAAGTTTTTGAGTTCAAGTGACTATGTACTTCAATTGACAAATTCCTCCCTAGCCGGATTGTAAAACCATTGTCATGGCAGACCTTTTCGCTTCGACCTCCGGACCCAAAGGTGCGGAGTGTTTCGAATACCGGAGCGGCAATATAGACCGGGGTATGCATGGAAACCAGGCATATGGGTCATAGTTGCTTGAACAGACAAGTTGTATCTGGCTAGCTATGTTATATTACTTGTTAATTGTAAGAAACATCTTCCAGGGAGAATAGTTCCGTTAAGGGTTCCTTTCCCTGGGTGAACATGGGTTAGTGTGCATGCCCGAACTGTGATTGAAAAATCGCAGTATATGTAACATCTGGGGGTTCATAGTGTAATGAGGGTAAAACGTCTTTAGTCCGCTGACCAAATATTACCTTAAGAACGCTAGCTTTTGGCTTCACCCAGTCTGAGGTACAAGTCTGGATGACCCGGCTGTAACAATCGCAGAGGTGCTCCCTTTATGCCCTAGCCGAACAAATGGGAACGTAGGGCATAAGCACAGGAGACAAGCAACCCAGCTTGGCAAAAACTTAAGTCATAATGGTGCATATAATGGCCAAGAAAAGGTACATATGAGGAGAGGACACATATGTGTGGAGCTTGATGCTCGGAAAATAAGTAATAATGATAAGCTTCTGTAAAAGAAGCCCCCAGGTATCATGAGCGTATACGTTTAAGGATGTGTACGTCATAGGTGTGCGGTTTAGCCGCACAAGAGCTATAGAGCTAGAAAAAAGGGAAAGAGAGAAAAAATGGGAACAAAGGGAGAAGAAGACGAACAAAGAGTACGGCTCTAGGCGTAGAATCTTCGGAGTCTGGCGGCATTCCACGGGTTCGGCTCTAAGCGATTGTCCGATGCATCACGCAGGCGGTATGCTCCTCCGTGAGAACTTCATCTATGATGAAGGGACCCTCCCATTTGGGCTTGAGTTTGTCCTTTTTCTTTTCTGGCAAGCGTAGAACGAGTTCACCAACATTATAAGTCTTGGCCCGCACTTCTCTGCTTTGGTATCTGCGAGCCTGTTGTTGATAGAATGCAGAACGTGCTTTTGCAACGTCGCGCTCCTCCTCCTGGGTATCTAGACTGTCCTGCCGATCCAGCTCGGCCTCTCTCTCTTCATACATGCGCACTCGAGGTGAGTCATGAATGATGTCGCAGGGCAAAACGGCCTCTGCGCCGTATACCATAAAGAATGTTGTGTATGCGGTAGTGCGATTGGGCGTGGTCTGCAGCCCCTAGAGTATGGAGTCGAGCTCCTCAACCCAGTGCTTGTCCGATTCTTTCAAAGACCGCACTAGTCTAGGCTTAATGCCACTCATGATAAGACTATTAGCTCGTTCGACTTGACCTTTTGTTTGTGGGTGATAGACCGAGGTGTAATCGAGCTTAATGCCTAGTTTAGCACACCAGGTTTTCACTTCATCGGCTATGAAATTGGAGCCGTTATCGGTGATGATGTTGTGTGGGACACCATAACGGTGCACGACACCGGATATAAAGTCTATCATCGGTCCGGCTTCGGCCGTTTTAACTGGTTTGGCCTCTATCCACTTGGTGAATTTATCTACCATGACTAGCAGATATTTTTTTCTTATGGCTTCCTCCTTTAAGGGTCCGACCATATCAAGCCCCCAGACCGCGAAAGGCTAAGTAATGGGGATTGTTTGTAGAGAGGTAGGCGGCATATGGCTTTGATTGGCGAGAAGCTGGCATCCGACACAACGTTGGACAAGGTCCTGTGCATCTGCTCGGGCCATTGGCCAAAAGAAGCCTGTACGGAAGACCTTACTTACGAGGGCCCGAGCCGCGGCGTGGTGACCGCCGAGACTGGCATGGATTTCGGCCAAGAGCTGTTGTCCCTCTTCTTCGGAGATACATCTTTGAAGGACTCCGGTAGCGCTTTTCTTGTAGAGCTCTCCGTCATGGACCTTGTAGGCTTCCGAGCGCCGAACAATGCAGCGAGCCTCATTCTGGTCCTCAGGGAGCTCTCGCCTATTAAGGTAGGCCAAGAAGGGTTCGGTCCATGGGGCAATTACTGTCATTATTAGATGCGCTGATGATGTTATTTTGGTGGTTGAGCCTCCGATGATATCGGTATCGTGTTCGGAATCTGGGGGTGTAATCGGATCCAGACTGGTGCTGCTGCTCTCACCCTGCCACACCACGGATGGCTTGAAGAGCCTTTCCAGAAAGATTTTAGGCGGGACGGGGTCACGTTTGGCGCCCATGCGAGCAAGGACATCTGCCACTTGATTACTTTCTCGAGCCACATGATGAAACTCGAGTCCCTTGAACCTAGCTGATATTTTGAGTATGGCGTTACGATAGGCCGCCATATTCGGATCTTTGGTGTCGAAGTCTCCATTTATTTGGGATATTGTGAGATTTGAATCCCCGCACACCTCC
Source organism: Aegilops tauschii subsp. strangulata (assembly GCF_002575655.3). Taxonomy (NCBI): domain Eukaryota; kingdom Viridiplantae; phylum Streptophyta; class Magnoliopsida; order Poales; family Poaceae; genus Aegilops; species Aegilops tauschii. Next base: position 362,888,256 of record NC_053035.3, on the reverse strand, counting down.
AAGCGTTGTATGCCCATGGAGGCAGCCATCCGAAGACCATGCAATAAGGCCTCGTATTCAGCTGCATTGTTGGAGTCTGTGTATAATATTTGGAGTACGTACTGGACTGTGTCTCCAGTGGGGGACATTAAGACGATGCCCGCTCCTAAGCCGGACAGCATTTTAGAGCCATCGAAGTGCATGACCCAGTTGGAATATGTGTTGTACTCTTTAGGGAGTTCGGCCTCTGTCCATTTGGCGACGAAGTCGGCCAATACTTGGGATTTAATGGCTCGGCGTGGTTTGTATGTTATGTTGAATGGAAGGAGCTCAATGGCCCACTTGGCAATCCGGCTCGTAGCGTCGCGGTTGTTTATTATGTCATTGAGTGGCACTTCGGAAACCACCGTGATCGAACACTCTTGGAAGTAGTGTCGTAGCTTCCGGGATGCCATGAAGACCGCATGCTATCTTTTGGTAATGAGGGTACCGGGATTTGCATGGTGTGAGGACAGTGGATACGTAGTATACTGGTTTCTGGAGTGGGAATTTGTGTCCGTCCTCCTCTCGCTCAACGACGAGCACCGCGCTCACCACCTGGTGAGTTGCAGAGATGTATAATAACATCGGTTCACCGACGTTCGGCGTGGCCAGGATTGGGTTGCTTGCTAAGAGAGCCTTTATTTCCTCCAGTCCAGCCGTTGCCGCATCCGTCCACTCGAAGTGGTCGGTGCGTCGGAGAAGGCGATAAAGTGGCAATGCTTTTTCTCCTAGTCTGGAGACAAAGTGGCTTAAAGCTGCCACGCATCCGGCTAGTTTTTGGACCTGTTTAAGGTCTGTTGGTGTAGCCAATTGTGACAAAGCTCGGATTTTGGCTGGATTTGCCTCAATTCTTCTATTGGAAATAATGAAGCCCAACAGTTTTCCAACGGGAACACCGAAAACACACTTTTCCGGATTGAACTTGATGTCATATGTGCGGAGGTTGTCGAACATGAGACGCAGGTCGTCTATTAATAACTCGACGTGCCTAGTCTTAATGACGACGTCATCCACATATGCTTCAAGTGTCTGGCCGATTTCTTTCTCCAGGCATGTTTGAATCATGCGTTGGTAGGTGGCGTCGGCGTTTTTAAGCCCGAAGGGCATAGTGTTGAAGCAAAAAGGCCCGTATGGGGTAATGAATGTCGTTCCGGCTTGATCGGACTCCTTCATTTTGATTTGATGGTATCCGGAGTTTGCGTTGAGGAAACACAGTGAGTCGTGTCCTGTAGTAGCATCAATAATCTGATCGATGCGGGGGAGGGGGAAGGGATCCTTAGGGCAGGCCTTGTCGAGGTCTTTGAAATCGACATACAGGCGCCAGGATTTGTCCTCTTTGGCACCATCACCAGGTTTGCTAGCCAGTCCAGGTGTTTTATTTCTCTAATGAATCCGGCCTCGATTAACTTGGCTAGCTCCTCCCCCATAGCTTGTCGTTTGGGTTCGGAAAAGCGTCGCAGTGTTTGCTTGACCGGCTTATATCCCTTCAATATATTGAGGTTGTGTTCAGCCAACCTGTGTGGGATTCCTGGCATATCAGAAGGGTGCCAGGCGAATACGTCCCAGCTCTCACGCAGGAACGCTCATAGTGCGGTGTCAACCGTTGGGTCCAGTTGTGCCCCGATGGAAGCTGTCTTCTTGGGGTCCGTCGGGTGGACTTGAAATTTGACTATTTCGTCTGCTGGTTTAAAAGAGGTGGATTTGGGCCGCTTATCCAGGATTACGTCGTCCCTATCCACCGTGGAGCGAAGTGTGGTTAATTCTTCAGCCGCGAGGGCCTCGGACAGTGCCTCGAGGGCCAGGGATGTGGTTTTGTTTTCCGCGCGGAGGGCTATGTCCGGATCACTGGCGAGAGTGATAATACCATTGGGCCTGGGCATCTTGAGCTTCATATACCTGTAATGAGGTATGGCTTGAAAGCGTGTGAATGCGTCTCGCCCCAACAGGGCGTGATATCCACTGTTGAAAGGGGCCACTTGGAAGGTTATCTCTTCGGACCGATAGTTCTCCGGCGTGGCGAATACCACGTCAAGTGTAATTTTCCTCGCACATTGCGCCTCCCAGCTGGGAATGATTCCTCGGAAGGTCGTATTACTTTGCTCGATGCGGCTCCTGTCTATTTCCATTTTATTGAGTGTGTCCTCATAGATGAGGTTTAGCCCGTTGCCACCGTCCATGAGCACTTTAGTGAGCCAAAAGCCATCCACAATTGGATTGAGGACCAAGGTGGCTGGTGCCCGGGCTGACCGAAATTTTGGTTCGTCACTGGCATTGAAAGTTATGGCCGTGTCGTTCCACGGGTTTATTGCTGCGACTTGGCAGACTTCAGCGAGGTCGCGGAGTGCCCTCTTGCACCGATTGTTTGAAGCGAAAGTCTCGAAGACCGTCAATACTCCGAGGTCGTCGTCCTCCGGGGGGTGTTGCTCTGAGGTGTCTTTGGTGAGGATATCCTCGCCACTCTTGGCCACTTGCCGGAGTATCCAACATGCTCTAAGGCTGTGGGTTGGTACGGTATCCGGTGTCGTATGTATTTTGCATGGCCTATCGAGCCATCCCTCCAGAACGGTTCCACGTCCCGTAGTGGGCTTAGTTTTCTTCATTATGGGGTCGGGTGCCCCGCGAGGGTGCATCCTTTTTGCTCGCCAGGGGGGTTGAGTGGAGACCGGTGGTTCCCAGCGAGCTGTCTGAGTTTTCCAGGCGCTTTCCATTGCGCAGTACTTCTGTACTATGGTTGCCAAGTCAGCGAAGTGTAATACACGACGGCGGTTGATAGCATTGAGGATTCCTTCATCCGCGCAATTATTGCAGAATACTGAAATCGCATCCTCGTCGCGGCAATCTTTAATCTTGTCTTTGACAAGGAGGAATCTGGCCCAAAAGTGATGGACTGTTTCCTGAGACTGTTGTCGTACGTACATGAGTCGCATATATCCGGAGGGCCGAAATTGCTTGGCGACTATTGTTTGTGGTGGGTGGGTGGCTTTAAATCCGATTCCTGACCCAATTTGGAGTCCGGAGTTTGAAGAACTTCCGAGCTTATTAGTTCGGGCTCCGGGATGTTAAACGATTTTCCAGGCTCGACGTCCGATTCTAGTTCCGGAGGACCGGGAGTGTCATCCCGCAGACAGGTATCCGGCTCCTTGAGCTCGGAAATCCGAACACAACTCGTCTTCAACATAGGGGAAGAGTTGTTGTTTTGCTCCTCTACGACCGCTATCTGATGGGTGATCGGCGGAGATTTGATTTCTCTCTAATCGGGTTTAAGCCCAATCTGATCATAGTCTGTAGCGACCCCCCTGGCGGCGATGCGATCCAGGAGTTCGTTTAAAGACGACAACTCCGTCGGATCCATCCGTTTGGAGTATTCGGAGTCAACACGGAGACGATTTTTGATGACCTGAGAAGTCATCATCGGCTTGACAGCCGAGCGGGCGGTCATGGTAAAGCCGCCCAGTCGGAGGGTTTGGCCTGAGGCCAGGGCTCTTCTGGAGGTGATACTGTCCTTGATAACAAGGTGAGCCATCAATCTTGTCTTCGACGTCACAACGGAACTCTCAATGAAAGCACTAATGTCGGTGTCAAAACCGGCGGATCTCGGGTAGGGGGTCCCGAACTGTGTGTCTAAGGTCGATGGTAACAGGAGACGGGGGACACGATGTTTACCCAGGTTCGGGCAGCCGGTGTCAAAACTGGCAGATCTCGGGTAGGGGGTCCCGAACTGTGCGTCTAAGGTCGATGGTAACAGGAGATGGGGGACACGATGTTTACCCAGGTTCGGGCCCTCTTGATGGAGGTAATACCCTACTTCCCGCTTGATTGATCTTGATGAATATGAGGATTACAAGAGTTGATCTACCACGAGATCGTAATGGCTAAACCCTAGATGTCTGGCATGTATGATTATGATTGCCTCTACGGACTAAACCCTCCGATGTCTATAAACCGGATAAACTCCTGACGAGCTGGACTCGCATGCCGCGGAGTAGTCCGGACTCGTTTGACAGTGTCCGGGAGCTTGGCCGCTGAATTAAATTTCTGCTTGATAAGGCCGCTCTGTACTTCTGCTGCCAGGGTCGCGGTGTGCTCCTTGGTATGGAGGGAGCGCTCCGTGTTTCCATTGACTTTTATAACACCACGTGGTCCGGGCATCTTGAGTTTGAGATAAGCATAGTGTGGCACCGCATTGAATCAAGCAAATGTAGTTCGTCCGAGCAGTGCATGATAGCCACTGCGGAAGGGGACGATGTCGAAGATCAAGTCTTCGCTTTGGAAGTTGTCCGGAGATAAGAAGACAACTTCCAATGTGATTGAACCCATGCAGCGGGCCTCTACACCTGGTATTACTCCCTTAAAGGTAGTTTTTGTGGGCTTGATCCTTGATGGATCGATGCCCATTTTGCGGACTGTATCCTGATAGAGCGGGTTGAGGCTGCTGCCACCGTCCATGAGGACTCGCGTGAGGTGGAATCCAGCAATGATTGGGTCAAGGACCAGCGCGGCCGAACCGCCATGACGGATACTGGTCGGATGGTCCCTGCGATCAAAGGTGATCGGGTAGGACGACCATGGGTTGAATTTTGGGGCGACTGGCTCTATCGCATAGACGTCCCCAAGCGCACGTTTGTGCCCCCTCTTCGGGATGTGGGTAACGTATATCATGTTCATCGTTTTAACCTGGGGGGGACTTCTTCTGTCCCCCTGTGTTCAGTGGACGGGGCTCCTCGTCGTCGTCATCACTCTGCGACCCCTTCTCCTTGTTCTTGGCATTTAACTTGTCGACCTGTTTAAAGACCCAACAACTTCTGTTGGTATGATTGGCTGGTTTATCGGGGGTGTCGTGGATCTGACATGGACGATTGAGTATGCGGTCCAAGCTGGATGAGCCTGGATTGTTCCTTTTAAATGGCTTCTTCCGCTGGCCGGATTTGGAGCCACTGAATCCGGCGTTGACCGCTGTGTCATCGGTATTGTCACTGTTGTTTCAACGCTTGTGCCTGTTGCATCGGGGCTTGCCGCTGCTATTTCTGGCTTCAGAGGTGCCAGGGTCGCTTGAATTGTTATTGCTACGGGCTAGCCAGCTATCTTCGCCCGCGCAAAAGCGGGTCATGAGTGCCATGAGGGCTGCCATGGACTTTGGCTTTTCTTGGCCGAGGTGTCGGGCGAGCCATTCGTCGTGGATGCTATGCTTAAAGGCCGCTAGGGCTTCGGCATCCGGACAGTCGACGATCTGGTTCTTTTTAGTTAGGAACCTAGTCCAGAATTTCCTGGCTGACTCTCCGGGCTGTTGAACTATGTGACTTAAGTCATCGGCATCCGGAGGTCGGACGTATGTACCTTGGAAGTTGTCGTGGAAGGCGTCTTCCAAATCCTCCCAACTGCCAATGGAGTTTTCAGGTAGGCTGTTCAACCAGTGCCGAGCTGGTCCCTTGAGCTTTAGCGGGAGGTATTTGATGGCATGAAGATCATCACCGCGGGCCATATGAATGTGGAGAAGAAAATCCTCAATCCATACCGCGGGATCTGTTGTTCCATCATATGATTCGATATTCATGGGTTTAAATCCTTCTGGGAATTCGTGCTCCATTACTTCATCAGTGAAGCAGAGGGGGTGTGCGGCGCCTCTATATCGGGCCAAGTCGCGGCGTAGCTCGAATGGAGTTCGTCTGCGGTTTTCGGCCCGGACGTGATTATGCTTGTCACGTCCTGCTAGATAGTCGTCGTCGCGCGTCGGGGCACGCCCCCGCAATCCATAGATCGATCTGGTCTGACCTGCTCTACTGTCCAGGTCTTGCCGCAGGTCATACGTATATCCCCGAGCTGTTGTATCTCTACCTTTACGGCGAGGTAGTATAGGCTAGTGTTCGGCTTGAGTTGTTGTTTTGTCCTGACCACGAGGCGGTCGGTCAGCCGCATTACGCGCTGATGGCGCGGGCTCAAGGGCCTCGTCGTCAAATTGGGGCAGCAGTTTACGCTTCGGGTAACTTTTGGTTGGGTGCTCGAGGCCGTATTCCTCGGCTGCCAGAACATTAGTCCACCTATCGTTGAGCAGATCTTGATCAGCTTGAAGCTGCTGCTGCTTCTTTATTAGGCTCCTTGCAGTGGAAATTAGCCGGCGCTTAAAGCGCTCCTGCTCGAGAGGTCCCTCAGGTACGATAAAGTCTTCATCACCGAGGCTCACCTCGTCCTCGGAGAGTGGGAGATAATTACTGTCCTCCGAGTCTTCGTTTACAGCCTGTTCATTTGGGCTAACTTGCCCATTTTCCCGATCGTCCTGTTCGAAAGTTGGCTCGATGGGGTCTTCTTTGTCTTCAGCGTCATCTGGAGTGTTGTTGTCTCTTGTGCCGGTATTGCTATCTTTTCCACGACGTGATTTAGAGCGGTGGCGCTGACGTCGGTGCTTTGGCTGTGTCTCATGAGGTTTATCCTCGACTGGATCTTCTTTATCATCGCCGTTACTGTCTTTAGGTGTGTCCACCATGTACACATCATACGAAGAGGTGGCCGTCCAGCATCCGGTAAACGGCGGGTTTTCGCCTGCTCCTCTTCGGCATCGTCGTCCATACCGTCGATGTCTTCGGAGCCGTAGTCGAGCATGTCAGTTAAGTCTTCGACAGTGGCTATGAAGTGGGTGGTGGTGGGACGTAAAATTCCCCGCTCTCAGCCCCTAGTCCGGGCTGGGCGTAGTTCGGACATTGCTCCTCTGTAATGACGAGGGATCACATCAAGTCGAGAGCCTCGCTTAAAGGCGAGGTTTGGCCAGGGAGAAGAAGATTCGAGGAGTACGGCGGGAAGGAAACTCCTTGGCCGAACTGACACGATGCTGACTCCGAAGGTTCGGAGCCAGCGTCCGGAGAAGAGTCCGGCTTCATGACGGTTGTCGGCGACACTACTTCCTCCTGCTCTCCCGTACTGGGTCCAGACTTTATGTCCGCAGATAGTCCGGCAGGATCAGAAATCCCGTCTTCGGACATGGTGACGCGCTCTGGATCTAGAGCCAGAGCGGAAGTTGGAGTCGTGAACCCTCAGAAGATCAAGTCTCCTCGGATATCAGCGACATAGTCCAGGTTTCGAAAACTAATCTGGTGACCTGGGGCGTAGCTGTCGATCTGCTCTAGATGGCCAAGCGAGTTGGCCCGCGGTGCGAAGCCGCCAAACACAAAGATCTGGCCAGGGAGGAAAACCTCCCCCAGGGCAGCATTGTTGTAGATGACCGATGGAGCCATCGAACCTTCTGATGACGACGCAGCGGAACTCTCAATGAAAGCACCAATGTCGGTGTCAAAACCGGCGGATCTCGGGTAGGGGGTCCCGAACTGTGCGTCTAAGGTCGATGGTAACAGGAGATGGGGGACACGATGTTTACCCAGGTTCAGGCCCTCTTGATGGAGGTAATACCCTATTTCCTGCTTGATTGATCTTGATGAATATGAGGATTACAAGAGTTGATCTACCACGAGATCGTAATGGCTAAACCCTAGATGTCTAGCCAGTATGATTATGATTGCCCCTTCGGACTAAACCCTCCGGTTTATATAGACACCGGAGGGGCCTAGGGTTGTACAGAGTCGGTTTACAAAGGAAGGAATCTACATATCCGAACGCCAAGCTTGCCATCCACGCATAGGAGAGTCCCACCCAGACACGGGAAGAAATCTTCTGTCTTGTATCTTCATAGCCCATTAATCCGGCCCATGTCACATAGTCCGGACGCCCAAGGACCCCTTAATCCAGGACTCCCTCATGGGCCCTCTTGATGGAGGTAATACCCTACTTCCTGCTTGATTGATCTTGATGAATATGAGGATTACAAGAGTTGATCTACCACGAGATCGTAATGGCTAAACCCTAGATGTCTAGCATGTATGATTGTGATTGCCTCTACGGACTAAACCCTCCGATTTATATAGACACCGGAGGGGCCTAGGGTTGTACAAAGTCGGTTCACAGAGGAAGGAATCTTCATATCCGAACGCCAAGCTTGCCATCCACGCAAAGGAGAGTCCCATCCGGACACGGGAGGAACTCTTCTGTCTTGTATCTTTATGGCCCATCAGTCCGGCCCACGTCACATTGGTCGGACGCCCGAGGACCCCTTAATCCAGGACTCCCTCAGCCTCCCACTCCCTCCTTTATATACGTGGGGAGGGGGGCACCCTAGAACACATAAAAGTTGATCTTAGTCGTGTGCGGTGCCCCCCTCCACATATTTCCACCTCGGTCATATTGTTGTAGAGCTTAGGCGAAGCCCTGCGTCGGTAACTTCATCATCACCATCAACACGCCGTCGTGCTGACGAAACTCTCCCTCGACCTTAGCTGGATCTAGAGTTCGTGGGACGTCACCGAGCTGAAAGTGTGTAGATCGCGGAGGTGCCGTGCATTCGGTACTTGGATCGGTTGGATTGCGAAGACGTTCGACTACATCAACCGTGTTACTAAACGCTTCCGCTTTCAGTCTACGAGAGTACGTGGACACACTCTCCCCGCTAATTGCTATGCATCACCTAGATGGATCTTGCGTGTGCGTAGGAAATAATTTGAAATACTACGTTCCCCAACGGTGGTATCAGAGCCAGGTCTATGCGTAGATGTTATATGCACGAGTAGAACACAAAGAGTTGTGGGCAATAATAGTCATACTGCTTACCAGCATGTCATACTTTGATTCGGCGGTATTGTTGGATGAAGCGGCTCAGACCGACATTACATGTACGCTTACGCGAGACTGGTTCTACCGACGTGCTTCGCACACAGGTAGATAGTGGGTGTTTGTTTCTCCAACTTTAGTTGAATCGAGTGTGACTACGCCCGGTCCTTGTTGAAGGTTAAAAAAGCAAACTTGACGAAAAATTGTTGTGGTTTTGATGCGTAGGTAAGAATGGTTCTTGCTAAGCCCATAGCAGCCACGTAAAACTTGCAACAACAAAGTAGAGGACGTCTAACTTGTTTTTGCAGGGCATGTTGTGATGTGATTTGGTCAAGACGTGATTATATAAATTGTTGTATGAGATGATCATGTTTTGTAACACAGTTATCGGCAACTGGCAGGAGCCATATGGTTGTCGCTTTATTGTATGAATGCAATCGCCATGTAATTGCTTTACTTTATCACTAAGAGGTAGCGATAGTCATAGAAGCAATAGTTGGCGAGACGACAACGATGCTTCGATGGAGATCAAGGTGTCAAGCCGGTGACGATGGTGATCATGACGGTGCTTTGGAGATGGAGATCAAAGGCACAAGATGATGATGGCCATATCATATCACTTATATTGATTGCATGTGATGTTTATCCTTTATGAATCTTATTTTGCTTAGTACGGTGGTAGCATTATAAGATGATCTCTCACTAAATTTCAAGGTATAAGTGTTCTCCCTGAGTATGCACCGTTGCTACAGTTCATCGTGCCGAGACACCACGTGATGATCGGGTGTGATAAGCTCTACGTTCACATACAACGGGTGCAAGCCAGTTTTGCACACGCAGAATACTCGGGTTAAACTTGACGAGCCTAGCATATGCAGATATGGCCTCGGAACACTAAGACCGAAAGGTCGAGCGTGAATCATATAGTAGATATGATCAACATAGTGATGTTCACCATTGAAAACTACTCCATCTCACGTGATGATCGGACATGGTTTAGTGGATATGGATCACGTGATCACTTAGATGATTAGAGGGGTGTCTATCTAAGTGGGAGTTCTTAAGTAATATGATTAATTGAACTTTAATTTATCATGAACTTAGTACCTGATAGTATTTTGCATGTCTATGTTGTTGTAGATAAACGGCCTGTGCTGTTGTTCCATTGAATTTTAATGCGTTCCTAGAGAAAGCTTAGTTGAAAGATGATGGTAGCAATTACACGGACTGGGTCCATAACTTGAGGATTATCCTCATTGCTGCACAGAAGAATTACGTCCTGGAAGCACCGCTAGGTGCAAGACCCGCTGCAGGAGCAACCCCGGACGTTGTGAACGCCTGGCAGAGCAAAGCTGATGACTACTTGATAGTTCAGTGTACCATGCTTTACGGCTTAGAACCGGGACTTCAACGACGTTTTGAACGTCATGGAGCATATGAGATGTTCCAGGAGTTGAAGTTAATATTTCAAGCAAATGCCCGGATTGAGAGATATGAAGTCTCCAATAAGTTCTACAGCTGCAAAATGGAGGAGAATAGTTCTGTCAGTGAGCATATACTCAGAATGTCTGAGTACCACAATCACTTGACTCGGCTGGGAGTTAATCTTCCAGTTGATAGTGTCATTGACAGAGTTCTTCAATCATTGCCACCGAACTACAAGAGATTCGTGATGAACTATAATATGCAAGGGATGGATAGACGATTTCTGAGCTCTTCGCAATGCTATAGGTTGCGGAGGTAGAAATCAAGAAGGAGCATCAAATGTTGATGGTCAACAAGACCACCAGTTTCAAGAAGAAGGGCAAAGGGAAGAAAGGGAACTCCAAGAAGAGCGACAAACAAGTTGCTGCTCAAGTGAAGAAGCCCAAGTCTGGACCTAAGCCTGAGACTGAGTGCTTCTACTGCAAAGGGACTGGTCACTGGAAGCTGAACTGCCCCAAGTATTTGGCGGAGAAGAAGGATGGGAAAGTGAAAGGTATATTTGATATACATGTTATTGATGTGTACCTTACTAATGCTCACAGTAGCGCCTGGGTATTTGATACTGCTTCCGTTGCTAATATTTGCAACTCAAAACAGGGGCTACAGATTAAGCGAAGATTGGCTAAGGAAGAGGTGACGATGCGCTTGGGAAATGGTTCCAAAGTCGATGTGATCGCCGTCGGCACGCTACCTCTACATCTACCTTCGGGATTAGTTTTAGACCTGAATAATTTTTATTTGGTGCCAGCGTTAAGCATGAACATTATATCTAGATCTTGTTTGATGCGAGACGGTTATTCATTTAAATCGGAGAATAATGGTTGTTCTATTTATATGAATAATATCTTTTATGGTCATGCACCCTTGATGAGTGGTCTATTTTTACTAAATCTTGATAGTAGTGATACACATGTTCATAGTATTGAAGCCAAAAGATATAAGTTTAATAATGATAGTGCAACTTATTTGTGGCACTGCCATTTAGGTCATATTGGTGTAAAGCGTATGAAGAAACTCCATTCTGATGGACTTTTGGAATCACTTGATTATGAATCACTTGATGATTGTGAACCATGCCTCATGGGCAAGATGACTATGACTCCGTTCTCCGGAACAATGGAGCGAGCAACAGACTTGTTGGAAATATACATACTGATGTATGCGGTCCGATGAGTGTTGATGCTCGCGGCGGGTATCGTTATTTTCTGACCTTCACAGATGATTTGGGAAGATATGGGTATATCTACTTGATGAAACATAAGTCTTAGACATTGAAAAGTTCAAAGAATTTCAAAGTGAAGTGGAAAATCATCGTAACAAGAAAATAAAGTTTCTACGATCTGATCGTGGAGGAGAATATTTGAGTTACGAGTTTGGTCTTCATTCGAAAAAATGCAGAATAGTTTCACAACTCATGCCACCCGGAACACCACCGCGTAACGGTGTGTCCGAACGTCGTAATCGTACTTTATTAGATATGATGTGATCTATTATGTCCCTTACTGATTTACCGCTATCGTTTTGGGGTTATGCTTTAGAGACAGCTGCATTCACGTTAAATAGGGCACCATCTAAATCCGTTGAGATGAAACCATATGAACTGTGGTTTGGGAAGAAACTCAAGTTGTCGTTTCTTAAAGTTTGGGATTGTGATGCTTATGTGAAAAAGCTTCAACCTGATAAGCTCGAACCCAAATCGGAGAAATGTGTCTTCATAGGATACCCAAAGGAGACTGTTGGGTACACCTTCTATCACAGGTCCGAAGGCAAGATATTCGTTGCTAAGAATGGATCCTTTCTAGAGAAGGAGTTTCTCTCGAAAGAAGTGAGTGGGAGGAAAGTAGAACTTGATGAGGTAGCTGTACCTACTCCCTTATTGGAAAGTAGTTCATCACATAAATCAGTTCCAGTGATTCCTACACTAGTAAGTGAGGAAGCTAATGATGATGATCATGAAACTTCTGATCAAGTTACTACCGAACCTCGTAGGTCAACCAGAGTAAGATCCGCACCAGAGTGGTACAGTAATCCTGTTCTGGAGGTCATGTTACTTGACCATGACGAACCTACGAACTATGAGGAAGCGATGATGAGCCCTGTCGGAGTAAATGGCCACGGGTAGCCTAACCGACTCCCCCTGGCTCTTCAAAAATTATCAAGCCGACCGAGCCTTCAAGCACCCACAGCGCAGGGCCGCCTTCCCTTGGCCGGCTATCTCACAGGCCGACTACTGGAAGGCGACCCGGCCCTAAAGATCCTCCCGAAGAGAGACACAAGATGGCCAACTCCAGGAAGCCGGCCACAAGAGGACCGACTCCCAGAAGCCAGCCACAAGAAGACCGACTCCCAGAAGCCAGCCAAGACTGCACCCTCAAGGGCTGCGCCCACATAACGGTGACGAGACGGGGCGTGGCTACAGTACAGCCTGCCACCCCCGAATCACGAAGCACGCGTGGCCACAGTGCGCCGTATGGGTCGGCCATCCTCCGTCCGGCGCGGCACTGTTGCCATACTGACCATGACGCCACCCACGACAGGCTGTCAGTACGGCCCGCGGGCGGCGGGCCCCTTCGGCCAGAGAGACGCTCGAAGGCGGCCAAGCCTCCCCCAGTCGGCCTCGGGGTAGCCGGCTACCAATAGCCGGCTACCTCCCTCCCTCGAAGTATGTGCATCATTAAGGAGACAAGACGAGGTAAGGCTACAGTGATAGCCCGCCGAGCGGCGGCATTGTAGCCGTGCTTACCTCGACAAAGCCCTCGTCATCAGGGGCGAGGCTACAGTAACCAGCCACCGACAAGACCCCTAGGCGGTGGGGCCGGCCTGTCGGCCAAGAGGCCGGCAGCCGGCGGGACCCACCAGTCGGCGGGCCCCAGGGGTCGGCAGAGAAGCCGGCGAATACAGACACTGACGGCTAGGACCCGCGTCCAGTCGGATTACCATTGTACCCTGGGGGGTAGGCCTATATAAACCCCCAGGGCACCCATACAAAGGGTTGATCTCTTAGAGTTTTAGACACCACGTAGAGAGAAAAGGAGAGCTAGCCTTGCCCTTCTTCTTCCTCTAGCCAAACAGCTCAAGGAGCCACTTGTAGCCACTTGTGTTGATCTAGTGATCATGCGGAGACCCCGCAGAGCAGGACTAGGGGTGTTATCTCCACGGAGAGCCCTGAACCTGGGTAAGATTCACCGGTGTGCATGTCTTCGCCTCATCCCGTTTCCAGGCACCGGCGACGTCTTACTGGCTCCCACAATGATAAGCCACCCGTTGGCATATGTCGCACCTACCACCCGACATTTGGCGCCCACCATGGGGCCGGGTGCACCGTCGTCCGGAGACCTGTTCTGGACGGGAACCCTTTTCCTTCCCAGCGAGCGTAGCGAGCCCGGCACGCCCGATGGCGCTTGCCCCGACGCGCTGCAAGACGTCGACGACGCCTGCGCAGCGAGCTGCCTCGCCGATCTTCTTGGCGAGGCCCGCATCTCCGACGAGCCTGCGTCCGACACGGGCACAGACTGCCCCAAGAGCTGCCTCATCAGCCTCCTCGACCAGCTTCACGTCTCCAGCGAGCTTGCTGTGGACTTGGAGTCGGTCGGCTCCACCGACCCGATGCTTGTCGACTCCGACACGGCATCGCTTGACGCCTTCCCCACCAACGTGGTGATCATCGACGACCCTCTTCCTCGAGCCGACAGTGGCAGCAGCGCTGTCACCGAGGTACTGGTCATCAGCCACGGCGCCGTCTCAGGTGAGAACGCCCACGATGCCCTACAAGCGGCGCTACACGACTTGTCCGTCCCCATCTCGGCCGACGCCGACGCCGAGACACTGGAGGCACGCCGCCTCGCCCTCGTCGCGGAAGGCCAGAAGATAGCATCCATGAGACGCCTCACTGAAGCTCACCAGTGCGAAGTCGATCGCGCCACCTTTGGTACGCCGCCTCCTGGCGGGCCGAGCCGAGCCGGCTTCCTCAAGAAGCGCGGCGCGGCCATCGCCAGCATGCTGGGAGCAGAACGCCCAGTCTACGCCACGCCACTCGAGAACTTGCGTGCCGCTCAGGCGACCATAGACGAGCTGAATGGGCTGGGGGCCGACGAGCTCCCCTACATGACTAGACGCATCCAGCAGCTGATCGACGCGGCCGCAGAGCGGCATGAAGCCAGCGCCCGTGCTGAAAGTCCTCCCCCACGCCGAGAGCACGGCGCGACATCCCGAACGCCGACTGCAGATGGTGCCCGCGCGAGAAAAGACAAGGAATTGGCTGCTAGCCGCAGTCGGACTCGGCTCACCATCGAGCGCGACGAAGAAGGCCGCCCCCGAGCTGTGGAACGACGAGGCAATCCACCTCCTCCCCCGCCTCGTGGGGAGAGATATCCCACCCCGCCACCTGTCACGCATCCGACTCTCGGCGGCCGACTAGGCCACCGCGAAGGAGTCGGTGAGAATGACGCCCGCCACCGGATCGACTGCCTAGCGAGATCCCTGGCGCTAGAACAAGAAGATGATGTCGGCCCACCTTGCTTTGGCCCCCGCATCCGCGACGAACCCTTCCCCAAAGGGTTCTCGCTCCCAAGAGACACGCCAAAATACAACGGCTCCATGAAGCCGGAAGACTGGCTGATCGATTACTCCACCGCAGTCCGCATAGCGAACGGCAACAGGCGCGTTGCCGTGAAGTACGTCCCGCTCATGCTTCAAGGCATGGCACGCACTTGGTTGAACAGCCTCAAGCCCTACAACATCAACAGCTGGCTAGACTTCACGGAAGTCTTCATCCGCAACTTCACCAGCACGTACAAGCGGCCTCCCAAGCCCCGCCAGCTCTCCTTGTGCGTCCAAGGGCCCAACGAATCAACTCGCGACTACCTCACGCGTTGGGCCGAGCTCCGCAACTCCTGCGAAGGGGTGCACGAGGTTCAAGCCATAGAGTACTTCACCGGCGGATGCCGAGAGGGCACCCTCCTCAAGCACCAGCTCCTCTGCGACAAGCCGACTACCCTCGACGAGCTGCTGATCATAGCAGACAAGTACGCCACGGCCGACTCTTCAATGAAGACCAAGCTTCGAGTGGATGCCTC
This sequence comes from Aegilops tauschii subsp. strangulata, assembly GCF_002575655.3. Taxonomy (NCBI): domain Eukaryota; kingdom Viridiplantae; phylum Streptophyta; class Magnoliopsida; order Poales; family Poaceae; genus Aegilops; species Aegilops tauschii. The sequence goes on along the minus strand of NC_053035.3, from coordinate 362,873,029 downwards.
TGGAAGGGTGCTCGCTCTGGCTCCCAAGACACCGACTGGCGACTCCAGTCGACGCCCTTACCAGAACGACAACAAGCGCAAGGCCCCTATGCCGCCTTCCACCAGTCGGCAAGTAGCCAAAGTCGAAGACGAACAACCTGAAGAGCGGCCCGCGCCCAAGAAGCAGAAGGGCGGCAGGCCGGCTTGGCAGCCGGCTTTCTCCTATGAGCAAACCCTTGATGCCCCCTGCAAGTTCCACAGCGGCGCGAAGCCGTCCAATCACACGACCCGGAAGTGTCATTGGCTCACGCGGATCTCCAAAGGCAAAGGGCTGGTGCCACCTCCACCTGCTGGCCTGCCGCCTCCAGCCCCTCAGCAGCCGGCTGTTCGACCAGCAGTCGGAGCCATTCAAGATGAGTTCCCAGACGAGCACGCCGCCTACGTCGTCTTTACAAGCCAAACTAAAGACAAGCGCAGTTGGCGCCGACAACACCAAGAAGTCAACGCGGTGGCCTCTAGCAACCCAGAGTTTATGCATTGGTCTGAGAAGCCTATCAGCTGGAGCCGGGCCGATCACCCAGAGGTGATGCCGTCTCCCGGCTCCTATGCATTGGTGTTGGACGCCACCCTCGCGACAGAAAGGCGAGCTGCCCGTTTCTCCCGTGTACTGATTAACGGTGGGAGCAGCATCAACATACCGTACCGCGACACCATGGAGAAGCTGAACATCAAGACGAAGCAACTGATGCCAAGCCGGACTGTGTTCCATGGCATCGTACCCGGCCTGTCCTGCTCACCAATCGGCAAGATCAAGATGGATGTTCTCTTCGGAGACAAAGATCACTTCCGCCGAGAAGCAATCTGGTTTGAAGTGGTGGATCTAGAGAGCCCCTACCACGCATTTCTTGGCCGGCCTGCCCTGGCCAAGTTCATGGCTGTGCCCCACTACGCCTACCTCAAGATGAAGATGCCGAGTTCAAAGGGGATCATCACCATAGCCGGAGACTACAAGAAATCCTCCGAGTGTGCTGCAGCCAGCAGCCGACTGGCCGAGTCCCTCGTCATTGCGGAAGAGAAGAAGATGCTGGACCGAGTCGTGGCCATGGCCGGCAAGCAGCCGGCCCTGTCCCCTGACCCCAAGGAATATGATGCTCAAGGCTCCTTCCAGCCATCCAAGGAAACAAAGAAGATACCTCTGGACCCGGAGAACCCGGAGAGGTTTGCTGTCATTGGTGCAAACCTGGACAGCAAATAGGAAGGCGAGCTCGTCGATTTCCTCCGTGAGAATCGGGGCATCTTTGCATGGTACCCAAAGGACATGCCGGGTGTTCCGAAGGATTTCGCCGAGCACAAGCTACATGTTCGAGCAGACGCAAAACCAGTCAAACAACCCCTTCGCCGACTGTCGGAGGAAAAGAGAAGGATTGTGGGAGAAGAGATAGCCCGGCTCCTGGCAGCCGACTTCATTATGGAGGTGCTTTTTCCAGAGTGGCTTGCCAACCCGGTCCTGGTGTTGAAGAAAAATAATAAATGGCGCATGTGTATAGGTTACACCAGCCTCAACAAAGCCTGCCCCAAAGATCCGTTTGCCTTACCTCGAAACGATCAGGTGATAGACTCCACAGCCGGATGCGAGCTGTTGAGTTTCTTGGATGCTTACTCAGGCTACCACCAGATCAAGTTGGATCCAGCCAACCGCCTAAAGACCGCCTTCATCACACCATTCGGAGCTTTCTGCTACCTGACTATGACATTCGGCTTGAGAAATGCCGGTGCCACTTTTCAGCATTGCATGCAGAAATGCCTCCTCAAGCAACTCAGCAGAAATGCCCACGTCTATGTAGACGATATTATGGTGAAGACGGAGAAGCGCGGAACCCTGCTGGAAGACCTCAGAGAAACATTTGCCAACTTGCGCCGGTTTCAGATCAAGCTCAACCCTGAGAAATGCGTGTTCGGAGTACCAGCCGGCCAACTTCTAGGCTTTTTGGTCTCCGAACGCGGCATCGAGTGCAACCCAGTGAAGATCAAGGTCATAGAGAGAATGGAGATTCCTACCAAGCTGCGAGACATCCAAAAGTTTACCGGGTGCCTGGCCTCCCTGAACCGCTTCATCAGCCGGCTAGGAGAGAAGGCTCTCCCCCTGTACCGACTCATGAAAAAGTCCACCCACTTCGAGTGGAACGACCAAGCAGACCAAGCTTTACACGAGTTGAAGAAAATGCTGACCACGCCGCCTGTCTTGGCGGCGCCGACTGAGAAAGAGCCCATGCTCCTTTACATTGGCGCGACTAGCCGAGTGGTCAGCACAGTTATTGTGGTCCAACGCCCAGAAGAAGGCCGGGCTCAGTTAGTCCAGAGGCCGGTGTATTATTTAAGCGAAGTACTGTCCACCTCGAAGCAAAACTACTCGCACTACCAGAAGATGTGCTGTGGAGTATACTTTGCTGCCCAAAAGCTGAAGCCCTACTTTCAAGAGCATCCCATCACGGTCGTATGTACTGCCCCGCTCGCCGAGATCATAGGCAGCCGGGATGCATCCGGCCGAGTGGCCAAGTGGGCCATTGCGCTGGCTCCTTACACGATCTTCTACCAGCCTCGCACCGCCATCAAGTCGCAAGCATTGGCCGACTTCCTTGTCGACTGGGCCGAGACCCAGTACCTACCGCCGGCTCCCGACTCCACTCATTGGCGGATGCACTTCGATGAATCCAAGATGCGCACCGGCTTGGGAGCCGGCATCGTCCTCACCTCTCCCAAGGGCGACAAACTCAGATACACATTGCAAATTCATTTTGCCACCTCCAACAACGTGGCCGAGTACGAGGCGCTCATACACGGGCTCCGGCTAGCCAAAGAGCTCGGCATCCGCCAGATCCTGTGCTATGGCGACTCGGATCTGGTAGTCCAACAATCATCCGGCGACTGGGACGCCAAGGACACAAACATGGCGAGCTACCGATTCCTCGTTCAGCAAATCAGCGGATACTTTGAAGGATGCGAGTTCCTCCACGTGCCACGGGCCGACAACGAGCAAGCAGATGCCCTGGCACGGATCGGCTCCACCCGACAAGCTATACCAACCGGCGTCTCTCTTCAACGCCTCCTCAAACCGTCTGTCAAGCCGTCTCCAGAATCAGACTCCATCTTCGTACCGCCTGCCCCTGATGCAGTCGGATCCGACTTGGGGAACCCAGCAGGCGGCTTGGGGACTTCAGAACCCGGCCCGGGGACTGCAGCAGTCGGCCCGGGGACAACGACACAACAGGCGGTGGCCGACTCCAACTCTTCACCACCCAACCCACCCACCCTGGTTGCAGTAGCCGTTTTGGCAGTAGAAGAAGTCACGGCTCCATCATGGGCCCAACCCATCCTCAACTTCCTGGTAAACAGAGAGCTGCCGACTGACGAGATCTCGGCAAGGCAAGTTCAACGCCGAGCCGGAGCATACACAATAATAAACAGAGAACTCGTTAAGCGCAGCGTCACTGGAGTTTTCCAGCGTTGCGTCGAGCCAGAGAAGGGCATAGCAATCCTCAAGGACATACACCAAGGCGAATGCGGCCACCACGCGGCCTCAAGATCACTTGTCGCCAAAGCTTTCCGCCATGGGTTCTTCTGGCCGACTGCTTTGGAAGACGCCAAGGAATTAGTCAAATGCTGCAAAGGGTGCCAGGTCTTCAGCTCCAAGCAATACCTGCCGGCTTCTGCACTCAAGATCATCCCCCTCACCTGGCCCTTTGCTGTCTGGGGATTGGACATGGTGGGCCCATTCAAGACGGCGCGCGACGGCATGACACATCTGCTTGTCGCCGTGGACAAATTCACCAAGTGGATTGAACCGAAGCCAATCAAGAAGCTGAACGGGCCGACTGCCGTGACATTCATCGCAGATATCACCACCCGGTATGGCATACCACACAGCATCATCACCGACAATGGCACAAATTTTGCCAAAGGAGCACTGGCACGTTTCTGCGCGACACGGGGCATCCGACTGGACTTAGCGTCCGTTGCCCACCCGCAGTCAAACGGCCAAGTCGAGCAAGCAAACGGCCTCATCCTCTCCGGCATCAAGCCCCGACTGGTCGTACCACTGGAGCGTTCGGCCGGCTGCTGGCTCGACGAGCTGCCCGCCGTCCTCTGGAGTCTACGTACTACCCCGAACAAGTCAACCGGCTTCACCCCTTTCTTCCTTGTATATGGTGCCGAGGCTGTCATCCCAACTGACATCGAGTTCGACTCGCCTCGAGTCACCATGTACACGGAGGCGGAGGCCAAGGAAGTGCGAGAAGACGGCGTCGACCTGCTGGAAGAGGGTCGGCTGTTAGCACTCAGCCGGTCCGCCATCTACCAGCAGGGTTTGAGCCGTTACCACAACCGGAAGGTCAAGCCAAGATCCTTCCAAGAAGGCGATCTTGTGCTCCGGCTGATCCAGCGAACAGCCGGCCAGCACAAGCTCTCGGCCCCTTGGGAAGGCCCCTTCGTCATCAGCAAGGCCCTAGGCAACGACTCCTACTACCTAATCGACGCACAGAAGCCGGAGGCACGCAAGAGGGATGATTCCGGCAAGGAGTCGGAACGACCATGGAACGCCAATCTCCTCAGAAGATTTTACAGTTAAAAGCAGTATGTACCATGCTACCTTTTGTATTAAGTACAAGACAACAGGCCCCCCGAGGTGCACTCGGGACTACCCTCTTTTATCTATGTATGACGAGTGTCATACCTATGAATGTATTATTACATTCGATTTTCTGTCCGGCACCGGGTTCGATCAGTCGGCCCGGGGACTGGCCGCCTTGAGTTATATTAAAGTTCTACCTGCAGTCAGACAAGTAGTGTGCCGGCACCCGAGCCCTCTCTTGTTGAAAGTCGCAGCTCGAAGAACCGACTGTCCGACTGGCAAGAGTCAAAGGCAAGAAAGGATGCCCACACGAAAAACGGCTAAGGACTAACGAACTTATATAACACAAGCCGGCCTCCCACCCCGCCTACCGGCTATTAGAACAGCCGGCTGGCCGGCTTCCCATTCACCTTGCTACAATCTAAGAAAGCTAGAGTACTTGCCCTCCCAAACGGCCAAGCACTTCTCCAGCCACAGACTGCAGAGCAGCTGTCCGGCTGGGAAGGCGGCGACCAAGGGAGGGCGGCAAAGGAAACAGCCAAAAAGATGACAATCAAATACAATCGGAAGCCAAACACATGCATGATTATATTTACACAAAAGGCCTTCGAAAGACCGGCATTCAACATAGTTTGAATACACCCCCAGTGGGTGGAACTGCGCAAACTTAACAAAATATTGTTCAAAGAGTAATAAACAGGAAAGCAAGGGTGGTGGATCAGGCTAAAGGTGCAACAGGCGAGCCGGGCTGGTCGGTGGAGACGGCAGTGCCGGCTGGAGGAGTGGCCGGCTGACGAGTCTCGGCTTGATCATCACCGGCTGCAGGTGGCGCGCTCGCACGTGCCTCGTTGCTGGAGGCACGATCAAGTTGAGGCTGGACGGTTGCTCCACCGTCTGGCACGACGTCTTCGTCGTCCTCTCCCTCCTCCTGTTCGCCCTCGTCGCTGGAGTCGATCTCCTCCGCCGAGTCCTCACCATCCGCTGGGTTCAGCCCAAACCACTCCTCCGGCTGAGCAATGCCGTCGTCATCCACCTCAGGGGCAAAGGCGCTGGTGTCGATGTAGTCGGCGATTGCCGAGGCACGCTGGATGATAGCCGGCCGCACCGCCTCCAGCTCCTTGTCGGCCTCCTGCCGCCAGGTGGCCAGCTGGTCCAAGCTCAGCTCGGGATACCAAGCTTTGACAAACTCCAGTGCCCGCCTGGCGCCTGACCGAGCTGCAGAAGCCTTCCAGGCCTCGAAGCGGCCAACCGCTACCTCTAGCCAGTCGGCAGTCCGACTGGGGGTACGGGGAACCACCTTGCTGGGCCAGAGGGCGGCCAGCACTTGCGCCCCAACGCACTGAAGACGGCGGAGCATGCGGTGAGCCGGCTGGAGGCGGGCTTGGATCACCAGAAGCTGCTCCTCAAGCGACCGACGAGTGTTCGGCGCGATCTCAGCACCAGCCTGCCTTTGCGCCTCGCGGTGGGCCTCGATGACTTGGCTGGCGGCAGTGGAGTAACCAGGGAAGTACTCTGCACAAGTAAGAAAGAAAGAGAAAAAGCACAAAGTCGGAGAATGGACCAAATGGCAAGTGGCAAGCGAAGGAACAAAGAAGAAGGCGGCCTACCGTCAACCAAGTCTTCGATTTGGCCGTAGCCGTTGATCAGCGATTGCCTTGCCTCAGCCCAGCTCGCCACCTCGGTCTTGTACTCGGCTTGGAGGGCGGCCTCACTGTCCTGCACCGCCTTCAGGGCCGCCTTATGGCTCTCCTCCTGGTCGGCCAGCTTCTTGACCAAGCGGTCACGCTCCTGAGCCAAGGCATCGAACTCGGCTTCCTTGGCGCGAAGGGTGGTCTGGGTCCCACCCAACTGCTCCCTCAGGTTGGCATTGGCCTCTGCGGATATGGTGAAGAAGAAAGAAGCAATAAGAAAGAAGTCGCCAGGAAAGATCTGGCCCGACTGCTCAGCAGTCGGCCCGAATCTCGGGGGCTACACCCAGTGGGTGCGCTGACGCGCCCCCACGTGAGATAAAAGATGAAGCACTTACTCCGGCTCTCAGTTAGATCAGCGGTCTTCTGGGTCAGCTCCCGAGCCTAGGGGTTGAAGGCAGCCGCGCGGAGGTTGTGGTAGTCCTGCAAGTAGGACAGAGAAGCGAATAAGAACAAGGTAGCAATGGAAGTCTACTAAGAAGTTCCAAGCCGCCTGCTCAGCAGCCGACTCGGAACTCGGGGACTACACCTAGTGGGTGCGCTAACGCGCCCCCACGGAAGAAATCAAGATCAAGAAACAAAAAAAGCGGGAAGACTCACCCGAATGGACGTCCGTGTCGCGAGGAACTCTTGATTGTACTGCCTTAGCACGGCGGCCTGGGACTGAAGCCGGTTCCGTACTTCTTGCGCCGCCACGTTCACCATGGCCGTCCCACCACCCGGCGTCCACCCCGAGCTGGCGCTGGCCGTCTCCAGATCCTGGGCCGACGAGCTAGAGCTCGCGGCCTTCTGCGGGTCCGGCGCCGAAGTCGCCTTCCCTGCGCGCTGGCGCGATGGCGACCAAACCACCAGGTCCGTCCTCGCAGCCGGCTCGCCTCCAGCCGGATGCACGAGCGGCGTGTTAGGCTGGCTACCTTGGTCCGCCCCAGTCGGCGATGGCGGTGCCGCCTCCCTCTCCCGGACGACGACGTCGTCCTCCTCCCTCTCCATCCCCGGCACGTCGCCACCGGATTCCTCCGGCGGGGACTCCGGGATCTCGGGCGCCACGGCGCACAGGGAGACGACAAGCAGGGCCTCCGCCGCCCTCTCTGTGGCTGCAGCCTCCGCCTGGGTCTTGGCCGCCGCGTCGGCTTGTGCCTCCGCCAACTCCGCGCCAGATCCTGCGCCGCCTTGGCAGCGGCTGCCCTCAGCTCCTTCGCCTCCCGCTCCTCCCGCGCATTCCGCTCCGTCGCTGCTTGAAGCTCGGCACGGGGTCCACGCGGCGGGTGCTTGCGGATCCTCCCGCCGATCCAACCACGGAGGCGGCAGCGGTCCGCTCAAGAGAGAGCGGAGCCCTGTTTAATGAATCAAGACAAGGACTTAGAAGAAGAGTATTGACAAAAAAGAAGAAGAAGGAATACGTGAGAAGAATCGACACTTACGCCGAAACCATTTGTGGCTGCTTCACCACCTTGCAGAAGCGGGCAGCCTTCGCGGTTGCCTCGTCCCGCTTGGTCGCTGCTGCCGTGCTCTTGGGCTTCTTCGGCCGACTGCCGAATAGACCCGGCGCGGCCCGGCGCTTCTGCGCGCCGCCTCGGCCAGCCGGCGCGGTAGACGAGCCCGCGCCATGGTCGGACGCCGGCTGGCGGCGCGGGACGATTTCCGCCTCGTCATCATCCGGCCAGTCGTTGAAGCTGGCTCCAAGCCCGGAGCCGCCTGCTTCGCCGCCAACCCCCCCTCGGTGTTGTCGTCCATAGCGGCCGCCCCCAAGTCGGGGTCGTCCAAGTCATGCGCTGCCCGGTCGGGGAAAAATTGGCACTCCGCCCCCGCTGCCCCGGCCACCGGCCGAAGGAGGCGGCTCTGCCAAGACAAACCAACTGGTCACAGTCAACCAAGAGAAACTTGGTGACAAAAGTAAAGAAGAGAATATAAAGAAAGCTTACCATAGGCGGGGGATGGGCACAGGAGTACGGCTCCTTGCCAAACTGCCACTCGTCGGTGAGCTTGCAGTTCGCGAGGTAGTTCACCATGAGAGCTACCTCGGAGTGAGGCATCTCCTTGGTGCACATCCGACTCGGATCGAGTTGGCCGCTCATTTGACAGATCATATGAGGGCGGCCTTGGAGCGGGAGCACCCGGCGCACCACGAAGGCGGCCAGCAGGTCAGACCCGGTCAGGCCCTCCGACTGGACCATTACCCGGAGTCGCGCGACGGCGGCGGCTCCAGCCGGCGACAGCGTTCTGGCCCGATAGGACCACTAGGGCCGCCTCCCAGCCGGCGGGCCAGCTACATAAGCCGGCAAGTTGACGAAGTCGCCTTGTGGGGCGACGTTCTTCACATAGAAGTAGGATTTCTGCCAGAGCTTCACTGACTGGGTCAGCGTGATGGCAGGAAAGGGGTTGTCGGCTACCGGCCTCCGCACCGCGATGAAGGCGCCGCTCTGAGCCGGCACGCCTTGCATGCGGGTGTCGAGCTTGGACTGGAAGAATGCCCCCCAGAGCTCGAGGGTGGGAAGGACGCCAAGGAAGCCCTCGCACAAAGTGACAAAGGCAGACAGCAGCACCACCGTGTTTGGAGTGAGGTGGTGCGGCTGGAGCTGGTAGAATTCGAGGAAGGAGCGGAAGAAGGCGCTCGCTGGCAAGCCAAGGCCGCGCAGGAAGTGCGAGCGGAAGATTACCCGCTCGCCTTCCTCCGGCGCCGGCGAGATCTCCTTCTTCGGTGCAAGACGGACCCGCACTTGGTCCTCGCGAGCAACCGCCGCGTCTTGCGGAGGAAGTCGATGTGGTCGACGTGGACGTTGGAGCCGTCCCAGTCTCCGCCGTGCAACATGACGGCAAGAAGCTGATGAGAAAGGGTGCAGCGACGACAAAACCACGGCCCCGCGACGGCGAAGCTGCGGGGTAGTGCGAAGACTAGAGGGACGGCACGGCGGCGAAGGGCTGCAGCGACGGAGAGGAAGAAGAAGAAGATGGCGGAGCGAGGGTGAGCGTGCGAGCGTCTGCCGCTCCCCCTCCTCCCCCTATTTATAGCCTCGTGCGGCGAAGCTGAGGAGGCGAGGTGTGGGGGGAACGTGGGATTAACCGCGCCCACTCCCCCACGTCCCGTGATTATTGCGCCCTAACGGCATGCGGAAACTATCGTTGGAAGGCGAATGGCCCGTTTTGGGCCACAGAAGATCCACACCTAGGCCTAGGCGTGGTAGTGGTGGGCCCTGGCCTGCGGCGGCGTCCCGTCATGCGCGTGGGCTGGCAGGCTTTTCCAGCCGGAGGATGCCACATGGCGCACGGGCGGCAAGCGGCTGGCCCGCAACCCGGCATGCGCGTCAGCACGCTCCCGCCTTCAGACTTCAAAACCTCACCGAGACGGCGCACCTGATCAAAGCCGGCTTCTAGCTGCTGGCTCTTTAAGATAGGAAGCTGATTGAGCTTCTCGTCCTCCCTTCAGCCTCGAAGCCCAACCAGCTTCGGGGACTACTGTCGGAGTAAATGGCCACGGGTAGCCTAACCGACTCCCCTTGGCTCTTCAAAAATTATCAGGCCGACCGAGCCTTCAAGCACCCACAGCGCAGAGCCGCCTTCCCTTGGCCTGCTATCTCACAGGCCGACTACTGGAAGGCGACCCGGCCCTAAAGATCCTCCCGAAGAGAGCCACAAGATGGCCGACTCCAGGAAGCCGGCCACAAGAGGACCGACTCCCAGAAGCCGGCCACAAGAAGACCGACCCCAGAAGCCAGCCAAGACTGAACCCTCAAGGGTTGGGCCCACATAACGGTGACAAGACGGGGCGTGGCTACAATACAGCCTGCCACCCCCGAATCCCGGAGCACGCGTGGCCATAGTGCGTCGTACGGGTCGGCCATCCTCCGTCCGGCGCGGCACTGTTGCCATATTGACCATGACGCCACCCATGACAGGCTGTCAGTACGGCCCGCGGGCGGCGGGCCCCTTCGGCCAGAGAGACGCTCGAAGGCGGCCAAGCCTCCCCTAGTCGGCCTGGGGGGTAGCCGGCTCCCAATAGCCGGCTACCTCCCTCCCTCAAAGTATGCGCATCATTAAGGAGACAAGACGAGGTAAGGCTACAGTGATAGCCCGCCGGGCGGCGGCACTGTAGCCGTGCTTACCTCGACAAAGCCCTCGTCATCAAGGGCGAGGCTACAGTAACCAGCCACCGACAAGACCTCTAGGCGGTGGGGCCGGCCTGTCGGCCAAGAGGCCGGCAGCCGGCGGGACCCACCAGTCGGCGGGCCCCAGCGGTCGGCAGAGAAGCCAGCGAATACAGACACTGATGGCTAGGACCCGCGTCCAGTCGGATTACCATTGTACCCCAGGGGGGTAGGCCTATATAAACCCCCCAGGGCACCCATGCAAAGGGTTGATCTCTTAGAGTTTTAGACACCACGTAGAGAGAAAAGGAGAGCTAGCCTTGCCCTTCTTCTTCCTCTAGCCAAACAGCTCAAGGAGCCACTTGTAGCCACTTGTGTTGATCTAGTGATCATGCGGAGACCCCTTAGAGCAGGACTAGGGGTGTTATCTCCACGGAGAGCCCCGAACCTGGGTAAGATTCGCCGGCGTGCATGTCTTCGCCTCATCCCGTTTCCAGGCACCGGCGACGTCTTACTGGCTCCCACAATGATAAGCCACCCGTTGGCATATGTCGCACCTACCACCCGACAAGCCCAGATTACGCAAAATGGCTTGAGGCCATGAAATCTGAGATGGGATCCATGTATGAGAACAAAGTGTGGACTTTGGTTGACTTGCCCGATGATCGGCAAGCCATAGAGAATAAATGGATCTTCAAGAAGAAGACTCACACTGACGGTAATGTTACCGTCTAAAAAGCTCGACTTGTTGCGAAAGGTTTTCGACAAGTTCAAGGAGTTGACTACGATGAGACCTTCTCACCCGTAGTGGTGCTTATTCTATCCGAATCATGTTAGCAATTGCCGCATTTTATGATTATGAAATTTGGCAAATGGATGTCAAAACTGCATTCCTTAATGGATATCTTAAAGAAGAGTTGTATATGATGCAACCAGAAGGTTTTGTCGATCCAAAAGGTGCTAACAAAGTGTGCAAGCTCCAGCGATCCATTTATGGACTGGTGCAAGCCTCTCGGAGTTGGAATATATGCTTTGATAGTGTGATTAAAGCATATGGTTTTATACAGACTTTTGGAGAATCCTGTATTTACAAGAAAGTGAGTGGGAGCTCTGTAGCATTTCTGATATTATATGTGGATGACATATTGTTGATCGAAAATGATACTGAATTTCTGAATAGCATAAAAGGATACTTGAATAAGAATTTTTCAATGAAAGACCTCGGTGAAGCTGCTTATATATTAGGCATCAAGATCTATAGAGATAGATCAAGACGCTTAATTGGACTTTCACAAAGCACATACCTTGATAAAGTTTTGAAGAAGTTCAAAATGGATCAAGCAAAGAAAGGGTTCTTGCATGTGTTACAAGGTGTGAAGTTGAGTCAGACTCAATGCCCGACCACTGCAGAAGATAGAGAGAAAATGAAAGTCATTCCCTATGCTTCATCCATACGTTCTATCATCTATGCAATGCTGCGTACCAGACCTGATGTGTTCCTTGCTATTAGTTTAGCAGGGAGGTAGCAAAGTAATCCAGGATTGGATCACTGGATAGCGGTCAAGAACATCCTGAAATACCTGAAAAGGACTAAGGATATGTTTCTCGTTTATGGAGATGACAAAGAGCCCGTCGTAAACGGTTACGTCGATGCAAGCTTTGACACTGATCCGGATGACTCTAAGTCACAAGCCGGATACGTATTTTTATTGAATGGTGGAGCTATCAGTTGATGCAGTTCCAAGCAGAGCGTCGTGGCGGGATCTACGTGTGAAGCGGAGTACATAGCTGCTTCGGAAGCAGAAAATGAAGGAGTCTGGATGAAGGAGTTCATACCCGATCTAGGTGTCATACCTAGTGCATCGGGTCCAATGAAAATCTTTTGTGACAATACTGGTGCAATTGCCTTGGCAAAGGAATCCAGATTTCACAAGAGAACCAAGCACATCAAGAGACGCTTCAATTCCATCCGTGATCAAGTCAAGGAGGGAGACATAGAGATTTGCAAATACATAAGGATCTGAATGTTGCAGACCCATTGACTAAGCTTCTCTCACAAGCAAAACATGATCAGCACCAAGACTCGATGGGTGTTAGAATCATTACAATGTAATCTAGATTATTTACTCTAGTGCAAGTGGGAGACTGAAGGAAATATGCCCTAGAGGCAATAATAAAGTTGTTATTTATATTTCCTTATATCATGATAAATGTTTATTATTCATGCTAGAATTGTATTAACCAGAAACTTAGTACATGTGTGAATACATAGACAAACAGAGTGTCACTAGTATGCCTCTACTTGACTAGCTCGTTAATCAAATATGGTTAAGTTTCCTAGCCATGGACAAGAGTTGTCATTTGATGAACGGGATCACATCATTAGAGAATGATGTGATTGACTTGACCCATCCGTTAGCTTAGAACTATGATTGTTTAGTTTATTGTTATTGCTTTCTCAACTTATACATGTTCCTATGACTATGAGATTATGCAACTTCCGAATACCGGAGGAACACTTAGTGTGCTATCAAACATCACAACGTAACTGGGTGATTATAAAGATGCTCTACAGGTGTCTCCGATGGTGTTTGTTGAGTTGTCATAGATCGATATTAGGATTTGTCACTTCGATTGTCGGAGAGGTATCTCTGGGCCCTCTCGGTAATGCACATCACTATAAGCCTTGCAAGCAATGTGACTAATGAGTTAGTTGCGGGATGATGCACTACAGAACGAGTAAAGAGACTTGCCGGTAATGAGATTGAACTAGGTATTGAGATACTGACGGTCGAATCTCGGGCAAGTAACATACCGATGACAAAGGGAACAACGTATGTTGTTATGCGGTTTGACCGATAAAGATCTTCGTAGAATATGTAGGAACCAATATGAGCATCCAGGTTCTCCTATTGGTCATTGACCGGAAGTGAGTCCCGGGCATGTCTACATAGTTCTCGACCCCGTATGGTCCGCACGCTTAACGTTCCATGATGATCGGTATTATGAGTTTATGTGTTTTGATGTACCGAAGGTTGTTCGGAGTCCCGGATGTGATCACGGACATGACGAGGAGTCTCGAAATGGTCGAGACATAAATATTGATATATTGATGACTATATTCGGACACCGGATGAGTTCCGGAGGTCACCGGATATATATGGGAGTGCCGGAAGGGTTATCGGAACCATCGGAGAAGTAATGGGCCTTATTGGGCCTAGGGGAGAGAGAGAGGGGCTGCCAAGGGCTGGCCGCGCGCCCACCCATGGGCCTAGTCCGAATTGGACTAGGGGGAGGGGCGGCGCCCCCTCCTTCCTTCTCTTCTTCCCTCCTTCCTTCTTCTCCTAGTAGGACTAGGAAAGGGGGGAGTCGTACTCCTACTAGGAGGAGGATTCCTCCCCCCTTGGCGCGCCTATGAGGGCCGGCGGGCCTCCCCCTCCCTCCTTTATATACGTGGGAGGGAGGCACCCAAGAACACATAAAAGTTGATCTTAGCCGTGTGCGGTGCCCCCCTCCACATATTTCCACCTCGGTCATATCGTTGTAGAGCTTAGGCGAAGCCCTGCGTCGGTAACTTCATCATCACCGTCAACACGCCGTCGTGCTGACGGAACTCTCCCTCGACCTCAGCTGGATCTAGAGTTCGTGGGACGTCACCGAGCTGAACATGTGCAGATCGTGGAGGTGCCTTGCGTTTGGTACTTGGATCGGTTGGATCGCGAAGACGTTCGACTACATCAACCGCGTTACTAAACGCTTCCGCTTTCGGTATACGAGGGTACGTGGACACACTCTCCCCACTCGTTGCTATGCATCACCTACATGGATCTTGCGTGTGCGTAGGATTTTTTTTTGAAATACTACATTCCCCAACAGAACAGTGCTATCATACCTAACTTTGTGGGCTGACAGGGTGCATTAAATGCGCCGCTTAGTGTCACATCACTGGTCGCCCGGCAAGGCCTGTCGGGCTATCTTGCCAGTTTCACACCCGTTCCCTTGACACATCGCAGGACGGGTGTCATCTGCGGGTTTCTTCTATAGGAAATGGCTGTCATGTGGCGAATGGCTGCCACTTAATCACCTTGCGGCTTGACACCGCACTAATCGACAATGTGAGTCGTGTTTGAGTGGTTGGTGGGGTGGTTCTGCCCCCGCGAGCCCCGGCAGGCTCTGCCAGGGAGCCTTGATTGCTTGCTTCTGGTGGTGGCCTTGCCCCTTGCCGGGCTCGCCTGCCCGGCAAGGGAGGCCCTTCTCTTGCCGATATCTTGCTCCTCAGGCTCGCCCTTGGTCCCTCTGGGCTGCATGTTGGTTCTTCAAATCTCTCGGTCCTCCAATCTCTGACTTAAGCCGGTGCTTCAATCTTGATCTTGTGCCTGTGCACAGTTGGGCAACAGACCCAGGGTTTGTTGCACCGACATGCATCTTCTAGTGATAGTTCCCCTCGTCGGTCTTATGTTGAACCAAATGAAAGCTCCACTCGAGATGCCGCCACTAAAACATGCTTATGGCCTTGCGATGAGTATATGATGCGTGTGGGTATTAAGGAGGAATTTGAGCAATATGTTCACAATGCCGGTCTCGGCCCCTACTTTTCAGATAAGTGCGAACAATGCGACTTTCGCACTGAATCATTTGTCAAAGGATTTAAATTCCTTCCCCGTGAGTCTAGGGTGTTGTTTATGATTTATGATAATCCATTTACCATCCCACTAGAGAATTTTGCTTACCACTGCAAACTCCCGTTCTGGGTTTCGCTTGACGAACCGCCAAGGGCTGAATACCAAACATTCTTAACTAGTCTTTGCTGTGGTGGGACGAGGGGAGTGACACAAGGTAGAATAAAGAGCATTCATTTTCCCGTAATTCAGTACTTTGCATTATTTAATGGCAAATTTATAGTAGGCAAGCAAGACTGTAGTACACTTTGTGCTCCAGACTTGAGTCTCATTCGCACTGCTCTCACTGGTGAAATGAATTATAACCTTGGAGCGATTGTTGCACGCAGACTTCAGCACAACGCTAACAGTGGCTATTTCTATGGTGGAATATATGCCACGCGTTTAGCACGAGGGCTGAGTGTTTCACCTTTGCCCTTTGATCCTATCCTACCCAGGCAGTATTTAGATTTTGACACCTTAAAAGATCATAAGATTCTCAAGGGAAAGGTTGATAATTTCACTTACAATCTATTGTTTAACCAAACATCTGTTGTGCACACATATTTGCCTGCGCCTGCTCTTTTTGACTATCACGGCAAAGGAAGATATTTTGTTCTTGAGAGAGAGACCCGAGCTCACGACGTAGCACTGGAGGAAGCACGGCGGGCCGAGGCATCCGCACCGAGATCCTCCGTGAGCTAACACGCCAACTACTATCCAGGCTACAGATCGACTATCGAGTTAGGCCAAAAGCCTAAGCTTGGGGGAGTATGTGTTTCCCACCGACAATACATTCATGTTCAGTTATTCCATTAGTCGGTGTTCACACTTTTTCATTGTATCATCCATGCTTAGATTTATTTTTCTTGCTTTCTTCTTGTGTGTTTGAAAAACTTTAGAAAAAACAAAAAAAAATAGTTGTAGTTAGTTTACTTTCTATGCATGCTTAGTAGTAATATTAAAAAGAAAACCCAAAAAGATTTCCTTGTTCTTCTTTTGCTTGTTGGGATCTTTCCCGTGTAAATAGTTTTTCTCGTTTTGCTTTTCCCTTTTATTTGCTTCTTCAAGAAAACCAAAAACTCCAAAAAATATTTCAGTGTGTTTCTTTGAATTTCTTTTCTTTTTATTCGAGTTGTACCGAGGAGAAGACCACGATGAAAATGTTGAGTGGCTCTCATATGAATAACTGTTGATCTAATAAAGAGCCCATTTTACCTTGTCTTCTCCTGTTGAATAAAATGTTCGCAGATTCCAGCTTAGTCCACGGCACTCTTGCACTATTATTATTTCCATATCATTCGGTCGTGCAAGTGAAAGGCAATAATGACAACATTTGATGAACTGGTCGTGGCAGAGAGAAACTGGTATGAACTCGACTTGTTCTGTTTGTGTAAATATGTTTAACCTAGTATCCATGATTTAGCCCATTATGATTAAACATGTTTGCAATGACTATTAGAGATTATAGTTTCTCATGCCATGCATAAGTAGCTGGGAGTGAATAATGATTCATCTTGGATATCAACATTGCGTTAAAATGATTGTGATGTAGTATGATGATATGGTATCCTCCTCTGAATGCTCAAGTGGCTTGACTTGGCACATGTTCATGCATGTAGTTGAATCAAAACCAACATAGCCTCTATGATATTTATGTTCATGGTGTTCATATCCTACTCATGCTAGTGTCCAATGTTACTTATGCATAATGCAAGTTTATGACTGTTGTTGCTCCCTAGCTGGCTGCTTCTCAATCTAATTGCTAGCCTTCACTTGTGCTAAGTGGGAACTCTGCTTGTACATCAAAAACCTTGAACCCAAAGTTATTCCAGATGAGTCCACCATACCTACCTATATACGGTATTACCCTGCCGTCCTAAGTAAATTTGCATGTGCCACCTCTAAAAACTTCTAAATAAATATCCTTTTTGTGTGTCTGGATCATTCATGGAACGACAGGAGGTGGTCGGTATCTTCCATGCTAAGCGGGTTATTCTCAGGTCGAGTGTTTATTCACTCGCCATCGCACGAGAAAAGGGTGGTAATAGGATGCCCAGTCCCAAACTCAAAATGCAAATAATTAAACAAAACTCCCCCGGGACTGTTGTTGGTTTGGACGGCACCCGTTGTTTCGGACAAGCCATGGAATGTGATTGTTGCTGGAGGGGGAGTAAACCTTTACTTTTATCGCTTGGGAACCGCCACTAGTGTGCTTAGCATGGAAGATATTGATAACTGATGGCCGTGAAGTAAATGAGAAGGGTGCATGTCTCAGAATATCATCTACCTCTGTTTTAAAAACTTGAGCTCTAGCACCTGTGCAAATCACTGCTTCCCTCTGTGAAGGGACTATCTATTTACTTTATGTTGCGTCATCACCTTCTAAAACAAGCGCTAGAACCTGAGAGCACAGCTGTCATGACTTATGCATTGTGTGTAGCTAATGTTGGGTGCATCATGACTGGATCTTTTCTACCATGAATTACAATGTTTAGTCGCTGCTTGAACTTTGGAGGTGCTCTGCATTTATGTTTTGCGGTCTCAGAAAGGGCTAGTGAGATACCACTATTGTCATATTATATCATGGTTATTTTGACAACGTGTTACCGTTTGATATATCTTATTATTGCTCGCTAGCTGATTATGTCATTGATATGAGTCATTATAATCTTTAAGAGTTATTGTCGACATGGTTAGTTATAATGTTGGCTGAAAACCTGGGTGTTGTTTAAGCTTATTTACGCAAACAAGACCAAAAGAGTTCGTAAAAGTTTTTCTTTTTCACTTTCAGTTTATCAACTGAATTTCTTGAGGACAAGCAAATGTTTAAGCTTGGGGGAGTTGATACGTCTCCAACGTATCTACTTTTCCTAATGCTTTTCCTCTTGTTTTGGACTCTAATTCGCATGATTTGAATGAAACTAACCCCGGACTGACGTTGTTTTCAGCAGAACTAGCATTGTGTTGTTTTTGTGCAGAAATAAAAGTTCTCGGAATGGAACGAAACTTTGCGAGGAATTTTTATACAATAAATAAGAATTTCTGGAGCCAAGACCTACCGAAGAGGGGCCCCTGGGTGGGCACAACCCACCAGGGCGCGCCCCATCTCCTGGCGCGCCCAGGTGGGTTGTCCCCACCTGGTGGCCCCGTAGACCCTGAAACCAACGCTATAAAATCCTATTTTTCTAGAAAAAAATCAGGGAGAAAGAATTATCGCAATCCACAAGACGGAGCCAATGTCACCTCCTGTTCTTCATCTCGAGGCCAGATCTGGAGTCCGTTTGGGGCTCCGGAGAGGGGGATCTTCGTTCTTCGTCATCACCAACCCCTCTCCATTGCCAATTCCATGATACTCCCCACCGGGAGTGAGTAATTCCTTCGTAGGCTCACTGGTCGGTGAGGAGTTGGATGAGATTCATCATGTAATCGAGTTAGTTTTGTTAGGGCTTGATCCCTAGTATCCACTATGTTCTTAGATTGATGTTGCTATGACTTTGTTATGCTTAATGCTTGTAACTTTGGGCCCGGATGCCATGAACTCGGATCTGATCCGTTTATGTTATCATCATTATATCCATGTTCTAGATCCGATCTTGCAAGTTATAGTCACCTACTACATGTTATGATCCGGCAACCCCGGAGTGACAATAGTCGGGACCACTCCCGGTGATGACTGTAGTTTGAGGAGTTCATGTATTCACTATGTGTTAATGCTTTGTTCCGGTTCTCTATTAAAAGGAGGCCTTAATATCCCTTAGTTTCCACTATGGACGCCGCTGCCATGGGAGGGCAGGACAAAAGATGTCATGCAAGTTCTTTCCATAAGCACGTATGACTATTCAGGGAATACATGCCTACATTATATTGATGAACTGGAGCTAGTGCCATATCGCCCTAGGTTATAACTGTCTCATGATGAATATCATCCAACAAGTCACCGATTCAATGCCTACGAATTTATCCTGTATTGTTCTTGCTAAGTTACTACTGCTATCATCACTGTTACACTTGCTACAAAATTACTGCTATCACTGTTACCGTCACCATTACTGTCGCTACTATCAAAACTAGCATACTACTTTGCTATTGATCACTTTGCTGGAGATAATTAATCTCCATGTGTGGTTGAATTGACAACTCAGCTGCTAATACCTTCAAATATTCTTTGGCTCCCCTTGTGTCAAATCTATAAATTTGGGTTGAATACTCTACCCTCGAAAACTGTTGCAATCCCCTATACTTGTGGGTTATCAGGGTACAATAGTGATCCAGGAGTAGATCACTGGACATCGGTCAAAATTATCCTTAGAGGACTAAGGAAATACTTCTCGGTTATGGAGGTGATAAAGAGTTCGTCGTAAAAAGTTACGTCGATGCAAGCTTTGACACTGATCTGGATGACTCTGAGTCTCGATCTGGATACATATTGAAAGTGGGAGCAATTAGTTAGAGTAGCTCCATGCAGAGCATTGTAGACATAGAAATTTGCAAAATACATACAGATCTAAATGTGACAGACCCGTTGACTAAACTTCTCTCGCAAGCAAAACATGATCACACCTTAGTACTCATTGGGTGTTAATCACATGGCGATGTGAACTAGATTATTGACTCTAGTAAACCCTTTGGGTGTTGGTCACATGGCGATGTGAACTATGGGTGTTAAATCACATGATGATGTGAACTAGATTACTGACTCTAGTGCAGGTGGGAGACTGAAGGAAATATGCGCTAGAGGCAATAATAAAGTTATTATTTTATATTTCCTTATTCATGATAAAGGTTTATTATTCATGCTAGAATGTATTGATCGGAAACTTAAATACATGTGTGAATACATAAACAAATACAGTGTCCCTAGTAAGCCTCTACTAGACTAGCTTGTTGATCAAAGATGGTTAAGGTTTCCTAACCATGGACGTGTGTTGTCATTTGATAATGGGATCACATCATTAGGAGAATGATGTGATGGACAAGACCCACCCGTTAGCTTAGCATAACGATCGTTCAGTTTATTGCTATTGCTTTCTTCATGTCAAATACTTATTCCTTGGACTATGAGATTATGCAACTCCCGGATACCACAGGAATACCTTGTGTGCTATCAAATATCACAACATAACTGGGTGATCATAAAGATGCTCTATAGGTATCTCTGAAGGTGTTTGTTGAGTTTGCATAGATCGAGATTATGATTTGTCACTCCGAGTATCGGAGAGGTATCTCTGGGCCCTCTCGGCAATACACATCATAAGCTTGCAAGCAAATGACTAAGGAGTTAGTCACGAGGTGATGTATTATGGAACGAGTAAAGAGACTTGCCGTTAACGATATTTAACTAGGTATGAAGATACTGACGATCGAATCTCGGGCAAGTAACATATCGATAGACAAAGGGAATTACGTATGTTGTCATAACGGTTCGACCGATAAAGATCTTCGTAGAATATGTAGGAGCCAATATGGGCATCCAGGTTCCGCTATTGTTTATTGACCGGAGAGGTGTCTCAGTCATGTCTACATAGTCCTTGAACCCGGAGGGTCCGCATGCTTAACGTTCGATGCCGATATAGTATTATATGAGTTATGTGATTTGGTGACCGTATGTTGTTCGGAGTCCCGGATGAGATCACAGACATGACGAGGAGTCTCAAAATGGCCGAGAGGTAAAGATTGATATATAGGACGATAATATTCGGAGACCGAAAGTGTTTCGGAGTGTATCAGGTATTTATCGGAGTACTGGAGGGGTTACCGGAACCCCCGGGGAAACATATGGGCCACATGGGCCATGGGAGGGGAGCACACCAGCCCACAAGGGGTGGCGCGCCCCCCTTATGGCAGGAGGCCGAATTGGAGAAGGAGAAGAGGGGGTTCGCCCCCCCTTCCTTCTCTTCTTCCCTCTTCCCCTTTTCCTTTCGGCAATTATGGCAGGGGGGAGGCCGAATTGGGGAAGACCCCAAGTAGGATTCGGCCTACTTGGGGCGCACCCCTTGGCTGCTCCTCCCTCCCTCCACCTATATATATGTGGGGGGCGCTCCTAGCACACCCAAGACAATTGCCTAGCCGTGTGCGGCACCCCCCTCCACGGTCTACGAGGGTACGTAGACACACTCCCCCCCTCGTTGCTATGCATCTCCATGGATAGATCATTACGTGTGCGTAGATTTTTTTTTGTTTTCCATGCAACAATTCCCAATAATAAGGAGTAAGAAAAGTCTAAGCTTGGGGATGCCCATGGCATCCCAAGCTATTATCTAAAGGAGAAGCAAGCAACTTATCTTGGGGATGCCCGAGTGGCATCCCCTCTTTCTTCTAACGACCATTGGTATTTTACTTGGAGGTATATTTGTATTCGTCACATATCATGAGTTTTTCTTGGAGCGTCTTGTATGATATGAGTCTTTTCTTGTTTTGCTTTTTATTTTGTGTCATGAATCCTTGCTGGACACACTTATTTGAGAGAGCCAAAATTATGCTATGTTTTGTTAGAATTGCTCTCTATGCTTCACTTAAATATTTTTGAGCTATGGAATTGCTCTAGTGCTTCACTTATATCTTTTTTAGCACGGTGTGCTTTAGTATTTTTGAAGAAATGATCTCTTGCTTCACTTAGATTTGTTTGAGAGTTAGTAATTTTTTTAAGAAATTCTCTCATGCTTCACTTAAATTATTTTGAGAGAAGAAAAATTGTATGCTCATGTTCTTCACTTATATTTGTTTGAGCTATCAAAAGCAACATACGAAATTAGTCCCAAAGTGATAGATATTCAAGAGGGTTATAATAAAAACTTTCATGAAGATCATTGGACAAAATAAACTTGATTCCTTGTAATAGTTTTGCGATATGATGATATAATATGTGAGTCATGTTGATGAGTAATTATGCTTTAGTAAGAATATTGGTGTTAAGGTTTGTGATTCCCTATGCAAGCATGGAAGTCAATAGTTATGCAATAAAATTACATCCTACTTGTGGTGCATTATTCGGTGTTAGTTATGCTTGATGCTCGCTTATGAGATTTTTCGTTTCTTGGTTGGATGCTTCTCAATCATTTGCTAGCCTTCATTTGCACTAAGTATGATCACTACTTGTGCATCCAAAATTCTTAAAACCAGTTTTGCCATATGAGTCCAATATACCTACCTATATGCGGTATTCTTTTGCCGTTCTAAGCAATTTTGTATGTGCCATCTCTAATTTTCAAAATAATTTTCTGTTTTGTGTGCTCGTACCGCTCATGAAACGGTAGGGGGTGGCTGATATTTTTCCATGCTAGATGTGTTATTCTCAACATGAGTGTTTATTCACTTGTCATTGCACGAGAGTACGTCAAAGGTATTAGGGATGCCCAGTCCCGAAATGAAAAATGAATTTACTTTATGTTGTCAAATCATAAATTCCTTGGAAAGTGTTGGTATGGAAGGCACCCATGGATACAGCTAGCCATTGAAAGTGAAAGTATGGTGGAAAAAGGAATAAACTTTATTTTCTGTTTGGGAACCGCCTATGATATATCTAGCATGGAAAGTATTGGGAACAACTTGATCGTTTTCTTTGACAGGAAAATCATGCCACCCAAAATGTTTTTATCTTTGTCTTTTTCGCTTTGAGCTGTGGCACCTCTACAAATCCCCACTTCCCTCCGCGAAGGGCCTTTCTATTTACTTTATGAAATTTCCATTTTGACTCTCCATCTTCTCTTATAAAGCACCAACTAAGGGGCACTATGATCGTACTTGAGCATTGGGTGTAGCTAATATGCGAGTGTGTTTCATGAATGGATCAATGATTGAGCATAATGAGCTAGAGATAACTTGCTTTAGTATTGATATTTTGAAAGACTTGGTTGCTTGTTGATATGCTTGAGTGTTGAAATCTTCATGTCAAAACTAGACTATTGCTTTGAATCATATAAAAGTCCAGATGTCCATGCTATAAAGAAAAGAATATGTGATGAACATGTTAGGCAGCATTCCACATCAAAAATTCTGTTTTTATCATTTACCTACTCGAGGACGAGCAGGAATTAAGCTTGGGGATGCTGATACGTCTTCAACGTATCTACAATTTTTTATTGTTCCATGATGTTATATTATCATTCTTGGATGTTTTACAATCATTTTATAGCAACTTTATATCATTTTTTGGGACTAACCTATTGACATAGTGCCCAGTGCCAGTTGCTGTTTTTTCTTGTTTTTTTACTTCGCAGAAAATCAATACCAAACGGAGTCCAAACGCAGCGAAACTTTTTGGAGAATTTTTCTGGACCAAAAGACACAAGATAGGCCGAAGAAGTACAAGAGGGGTGCCCCGAGGGGGGCACAACCCACCTGGGCGCGCCTGGGGGCCCAGGCGGTCCTGGTGGGTTGTGCCCACCTCGATGGCCTCCCGCACCGCCTCTTTGCTCTATAAATACCCCAATATTCCAGAAACCCTAGGGGAGTCGACGAAAATCAATTCCAGCCGCCGCAAGTTCCAGAACCACCAGATCCAATCTAGACACCATCACGGAGGGGTTCATCATCCTCATTGGTGCCTCTCCGGTGATGCGTGAGTAGTTCATTGTAGACCTACGGGTCCGTAGTTAGTAGCTAGATGGCTTCATCTCTCTCTTTCGATTCTCAATACAATGGTCTCTTGGAGATCTATTTGATGTACCCTTTTTGCGTTGTGTTTATTGGGATCCGATGGACTTTGAGTTTTATGATCAGATCTATGTTTTTATCCATGAAAGTTATTTGAGTCTTTTGATCTCTTATATGCATGATTACTTATAGCCTCGTATTTCTTCTTCGAATCTTTGGTTTATTTAGGCTAACTAGATCAATTTTTCTTGCCATGGGAAGAGGTGCTTTGTGATGGGTTCGATCTTACGGTGCTTGATCCCAGTGACAGAAGGGGAACCGACACATATGTATCGTTGCTATTAAGGATAACAAGATGGGGTCTATTTCTACATAAATAGATCTTGTCTACATCGTGTCACCGTTCTTATTGCATTACCTCATTTCTCCATGAACTTAATACACTAGATGCATGCTGGATAGCGGTCGATGTGTGGAGTAATAGTAGTAGATGCAGGTAGGAGTCGGTCTACTAATCTTGGACGTGATGCCTATATAATGATCATTGCTTGGATATCGTCATGATTATTTGAAGTTCTACCAATTGCCCAACAGTAATTTGTTTACCCGCCGTATGCTATTTTTCTCGAGAGAAGCCACTAGTGAAATCTACGGTCCCTGGGTCTCTTCTTTATTATATTGGCCTTCGAGATCTATTTTTATTTGCTTTTATTTTCAGATCTATTAATCCAAAAACACAAAAATACCTTGCTGCAATTTATTGTTATTTATTTTATCTCGCGTTCCCGCGAGATCTATTTATCCAATCTACTACAATTTTATCTATCTCTTTTACCCGTGAGGGTTTGACAGCCCCTCTCTTACGTCGGGTTGCAAGTATTTGTTCTTTGTGTGCAGGTGCCGTTCACGTAGTGTTGCGTGGCTCTCCTACTGGTTCGATAACCTTGGTCTCATCACTGAGGGAAATAGCTACCGTAGTTGTGCTGCATCATCCCTTCCTCTTTGTGGAAATACCGACGTAGTTCAAGCCGCATCGGCCGCTGGAGAAGATGAGCAAGGTTTCAAGCGTGAAGCGCAAGAAGGTTCATATGAAAAGGGCGGCGCCTTCATCCTCTCCCTCCGCCCCGGCAAGAGCTACCCCGACGATGACGTTCAACGGCGCTGCTTCCACCGCAGGCGAGGTGTTCGATGAAATGGACGGAAGGTATGCATCTTCGATTCCTTCTACTTGCTTCACTTTTCGCCATTGTGGTAGCTCGTGACTTGATGTCACTAACTATAGCGGTGGTTCGGACGATGCCACTGTCGAGTTCGTCAACTTGTTGGACACCAACACCGTTGACATCGATCAAGCCCCATTCGCTGATTTCGATTACAATGAAATGGAGGGTGGCGTGGATGGTCACGGTGGTGAAGATGAAGTGGAGGAGATAGATGAGGGGGCGAATGAGCAAGCGCAAACAAAAAAGGCGCAAGATCAAAGAACTACACGATGTTGGAAGACCAAATCTTGATCAAGGCTTGGAGTGCGGTGTCTCTTGATGCTTGCACCGGTACATCTCAACCCGCCAAGAGGTATGGGCAAAGGATCTAAGATCAATACTTTCGCATGATGGGAAAGCATCCCAATAGGACTCCACGCACCTTTCGGTCACTCCAAGGTCGTTGGGACATGATCAAGCCGATTTGTAGCTGCCGGGCTGCTTGCTTTGAACAAGTTCGCAATGCACCTCCAAGTGAAACCGTGGAATCCGACTATGTGAGTTCGTTTTCACGTTCCAAGTTGTGCAAATCATTTGTACCATTTGAAGAGATTGCATCATTTGACATTGTTTTAGTTGTGTAGGAGAAATTTTTCCAACAAAGATACAAAGACATGGAAGCTTACGAAGGCAAAAAATTTAAACTAAAGCATTGTTGGGACTTGCTCAAAGGATGTGACAAGTGGAAGTTGATTGACAGAGAATCCCCACCGAAGAGAGGTTCACTTACGGACATGGATGATGATGAAGATGATGATGGCCCATGAAACTTGAACAAGCCCGATGGTGAGAAGAAGACAAAGGAGAAGATCAAGAGGGAACATGAAGCATCGAGCTTGCGGGACAAGATAGATGCCATGGTGCAATCAAATGAGTTGATGTTAGCGAAGACATTGGAGACAAAGAAAGAGTTGACCGAGAAGAAGGCACGAGAGAAGCAAGAGAAAGTGGCAATTGCTCAAGGACGAGGGGTTGCGCAAGGCGGACATTGAGGAGAGAAGAGCCTATGCCGCTGAGACCAAAGCCATGGCCAAGCTTCTTGCCGAAGAGAATAGGATCATGACATTGAACCGCGATTACATGAACGACATCACCAAAGAATGGCATGATAGGGCAAGGAGAGACATCTTGAAGAGGAGGATGCTAGCGGCGGCCGGTGGGTGTTTCGGTGCCGGTGATGTTTTCCCATCAGGAGTTGGAATCGGTGTCGCTGATGCATTTAGTGCGCTCGACGATGCTTTCAATGCCGGAGTTGGAGCAAGTGACGGCGATGGATCCGGGGGTGGCGATGGCATCGATGGCGGTGGTGCGGAGTGAAGATCATGACGACGGGTGAAAAGCGACCAAGATGATGGACGTGGTCGTCGCTTTTGCATGAAGTCCTTTTGCGTTTGCCGTACAAAATTATCTTTTATTTACGCGCAAACTATGTTTTATTCTTCGAATTTAAACTCAATTGTCAAATTCGCTTATCGGGGGTTTTCGGTTTGCGGGCCGACCCAGGCTGCGGCCGAGCAAACCCTGCATTACCGACCCGTGAAAAGAGCATACATATTCTGCGTGAATATGCTTTTTTATGGGTCGGCTACGCGGGGTGTGCTCAGGCGCAACCCGCATCGGCCCACAAAACCGTTTTTCAGCGAATTGTAAACAAGTTTTGCGGGTCGGTATTATACGGGTCTGCTACACATGCTCTTATCCAAGCTCCCGGCCCCAGCACCGAATATTCTGGCCAAGCCCGGCCGCGTCCTCGCATACCGCGGCAGCGGGCAGCGAGACCCGTCCAAGCTCGCGTCCTCGACCACGGACGGCGGCGACGAAGACCCCTTCCAAATCCGCTTCCCGCACGCGATTCTTGCAGGCCGTTGGGAACTTCAACCCCAACATCCTCGGCTCCCCTCCCTCGATGACGCCAAAGAACGTGTCTCAAGCAGCGCCCGGCGTCTCCCCCATTATCAGCTCTTCCCGAAACCTCTCCCCAAGGTACTCTGTCTCTAAGGTTCGCTCCAATTCACCATTTTATTTGATTGAGACGAGAGCGGGGTCAGGTGGCACGCGGTGGCTGTTCGTGGTTGCGTGCTGCTTATGTACTGTGCAATTTTTTTAATTTTTTTTGAGATAGTTGCTGCTCTGTGCTAGAAAGGGATGAACAGAGGAGAAACAGGACAGGGCTGGGTGTTGTCTGCGCACAGAGATATTGAGATAATTGGTACTCCCTCTGTAAACAAATATAAGAGCGTTTAGATCACTATATTTTAGTGATCTAAACGCGCTTATATTTCTTTACGGAGGGAGTACTATTGTTGTAGAATGTTGTGATGGAAAATAAAAAAATATTCGATCTCTTGCAAATGATGTTGGATTGAATGATTTCTTTCAGTCACAGGAGCCGTCCAATATCGTGCTTCTTATTGGAAAAGAGTCCCTGATTTCATACATGCCAACAAGAAAGAAGACTAACAGTGGGTTGTTAAGGTGAGGGATTTTTTAGCGTGCATGCTTTGTTCGTCCGGATTGGGTGGTGAGTTTTGGGTATGACAGTGAGGAATGTTTTAGTGTGCATGCTTTGTTCGTCCGGATTGGGTGGTGAGTTTTGTGTATGACAGTGAGGAATGTTTTAGTGTGCATGCTTTGTTCGTCCGGATTGGGTGGTGAGTTTTGTGTATGACAGTGAGGAATGTTTTAGTGTGCATGCTTTGTTCGTCCGGATTTTAGCGGCCACTGTGTCGTCCAGGTTGGGGAGGATGACGGAGTCGGCATGGCTGAAGAGGGTGAAGCGGCTGTTGGGGTTAAGTGTTGCGAGTAATTTTACAGGAGTGAGCTTGCTCAGAAATCTGCGACCGTTGAAACATGAAATACATGCAAAGATGGGGAATAATCAACATGATGCTCTGGTCGAGAGAAGTAGAAATTAATTAAGCTTCAAGAGGCTGAGACGACTCTTGTAGTACTAAGAGGAAAAATTAGTTCTGGAAACACCGATATCTCTGTACTATCTATCTATGTTCAGCAAAGAAATTCATTTTCTTCCTTTCTCAGTCCTCTATTTTTTAGCAGACCAAGATGCACAAAAGTGCGGCCTATAATAAACTGAAATAGAAGCAGGTAACTACACTCTAGAGGTATACATGAACAAGAGAAAAGAGGAGAACAACGATCAATGGAGAAATGCACTGCGCTGTTAACTGCTGCTACTATAACACTGAAGTTTTAATTGCAGGACACCCATAAAGAAAGAAAGAAGACTTGTGCTATCAGAAACCAATCGAAAAGGAGAAGGCATAAATGCAGTGGATGGACTTGACATTAAGCTGCTTTGTTAGATATACCAGGACGAAGGTTAAAAATCAGAGGGCCTTAACATCATGCCATAGTATCTCAAGTCGCACTAGATGAGAATATTTCATGACGCAAATAACTTGTGTTAGCCATTCTTGTTTTGTTTTAATTTTATGCTTTATTCTTCGACTCGCTAGGATATAGTACAATTTTCAATTGTGAGCCTAGCATCTAGCATCGATTTTGACCTCTGAAATTTTGTTTAGCAGGCAGCACCAGCTGCTTTTAGTGAAAATCACCCAGATCTAAGGGTATATTTGTCCTTGCATCATTGTAATTTTGATGTTTTGCTCTATTAAATAATTTAATATTGCTTGTTCCATCTTGACCCTATTATGTTGTGCCTATATGTGTTTCTTATGCGGTTACGACGGTGACAATGTGCCTAATTTGCTGTAAGACATGCAGCGTGATCGGTGGGGGTTGAAAGTGTGGCGATGCCAATCTCAGAGACTGAACTTGTTAGGTTGGTAAGAATTATTTCATATTTCTCTAGCTTTGAGATTGCGGCTTCACTTCTAGTATCATATCAACTATAAATGCATGTGTTGATCATATAATTAATGCGTAAAGATACCTCACAAAACAATTAATGCGTAAAGATATCATACATAATATTAATGTGCAATTAATTTCCTCCCTAATATCACATATACGCATTTATTGCAATTAATATTGTATATTTATTAATGTGTATATATAAGAAGTGTTTGGCAAGGAAAAAATGTGGCTTCTCTAGTTCGACCGGATCCAAGATTTTGGACTCCTCGATTAAAAAGAAAGAAAGGTTTTACACTCTTCCGCGGCTCGCAAGCACCTGCTCGGCATCCACTTGCCGGCCGGCCGCCCCCGTATTTTCTTGGTCGGGCCGGCGCGGTGTCGTCTCCCCAGGATCGCCCTGCCGGCCGTGACAGGAGAAAGCAACCGAAAACCAACAAGAGCGGGGGACAGGAAGATATCGGAGGCAGCTGCCCCAACCCTAGGTGAGGCCCGATCGTCTCTCGCTTTGGCTTCGCTCCGTCTTTAGGTAGGTAAAACAGAAATTAGAACAGTGACAACTTCAATGGCTCATTCCACCTGGATATATGAAGTGTTTAACCGAGAATCGTAATATGAATCATTTCACGAGTCTATACCAACAATGGGGTGCAAATTATGTTGCGATGTCCAATTAATTAAAGTGGTGCCAATTAACCTTTTCTGGGTGTTCAACAGATATGCTCGCCTGATTACTATGAATTTTCATGTGGAGATGTGAAATTTCTCATATGGCGTTACTTCCTTAAAACATTTTTTGTACATCTTTTCAGTACAATAGAATATCATATCGAGAGGAGGAATGCATCCAATTCCGGACTGTCTCCTCTTGCTCCCCTTTCTAGTGTCCCATTTATAATGTGTGGCATGTTAGAGATTAATAGATTATCTTGTGCCACATTACATGCAGGCTCTCACAGTAAAAGTGTACCAAATGGACCATGGGAGTTCCCCAACGAAGATATGTAAGTCTGTTGTGGATGAAGATATCATCAGCAATCTACCCGAAGCTCTCAGAGACAAAATCCTTTGTTGTCTGCCAATAAAAGAAGCTGTTGGAACATGCCTCTTGTCAAGGACTTGGAGGTACACATGGGGTTCAATGACCGAACTGATGTTCAGGAGAGCTGATTTCGCTTCAGGAAATGATAGTGCAGACGATGACCGCAGATTTCTTAAGTTCACTGATATGTTTCTCTTCCTCCACAACGGCCCAATTCTGAAGTTTTGCCTGAATACCGTAGCGAATGAAATGGTATCCACTGGAGGACACCTTTACCGTTGGATGCTTATGCTGTCAAGAAATAAGATTAAGGAGATTCAACTTCAGACAAGTATACGTGACAGTTACAAGGTCCCTTCTAGTTTTTTCTCCTGCGATGAACTAGAATATGTGTATCTGCGAGCTTGTGTTTTCACTAGTTTACATTTGCCACCTCCATCTAAAGGCTTCAAACAATTGCATACTCTTCGTCTAGAATATGTTACTGTGGAAGGAAACAGTTTAGGGGATTTAGTAGCGAGTTGCCCGAATTTGGAGAAACTTAATATTCGTGGATTGTGCAGCCAATCCAATATAAATATTCGTTCAACAAAGTTCAAGGTGCTAAAAATTGAAGGCTGGTTTACACACCTCAATCTGCATGCTCCTTATCTTACTTCCGTATGGATCGGACTGGAACTGAATTCTGACACAGTTGGTGCTTCGACAACCAGATGCAACTTCAATCTTTCTCCATTTATTGCTTCTCTTTCAGATGTTGAGACTATTAGGTTTCATGGACACATCCTTGAGGTAAGAAACTGTGATGGCAAAGTTTTCACTTAGTGCTTATTATTTCACTGTTCCTTATTATGTTTGGGGGCCTATTGCCATTTCAGTGCGTAGAACGTGAATTTCTGATTCTCAAGCAGCCAAAATTATTCAACCGGCTGACAGAGATAAGCCTGGAGATCAATCTCGGTGATCTCAAGGAGGCAAATTTTGCCTTGTGCTTATTTCAGCATGCCCCCAACCTGCGATTTTTCAAACTAAAGGTACAGATGATGAAATCTTCGACTTGCTACATATCATAAATTTCCATTGGACCCTTGCTCAATTTACAGTCTGTACTTTGCAGCTCATTTCCAGGAATTCCATGGTACCAAGAGTGCATTTCTGGGAATCAATAGACCGTGATGTCTGTCTCTTCCAGAACGTTGAAGTAGTTGGTCTGTTCGACTTTACTGGCTCCTTTGCGGAGCTAGGCTTCTTGAAATTTTTACTTGAAGGTGCACCAGTGTTAAGAAAATTGGGAATAATCGACAAGGGATTGGACAGAAATGTCCTAAAAAATCTCCTGAAGCTGAGAAGAGCATCAAAGGATGCAGAAATATTGATTCTTGAGGCTTGTTTCCCCCACTAGAAAAAGGTGCAGGCTAAGTTTTTCTATTGAAGGGAAAATATTTACATTTCTTCGTCTGTACAGTTACTTACATTAAAGTAGGTTCAGTTTTTGTAAGAATCTGTAGAAGAATTGCATATATTCAATTTGGAAATAGCGGTGCCAGCTTCAGACTTGGCATGTCACTTATATTTCTTCTACCATTTTGGGTCATATCTGGAATTTAGTGCTATTCAAGTTCAGTTTGCCTTTAGTTGACTTTGAGATAACATGCAAGGGAGTATTCTGAGCATGAACGTGTTTGTAAAAGATGAACATATTGACTGATTGTCTATCTTATATTACTTCAGTTCAGAATTATGACTACGGTTTTGGTCTTGCGCGGGTCAACTTCGCCACCCTAGTGTTTTATCTCTACTCTGTTTCCATGGAGAGGATCAAATCCAACCTCTGAAGGAACAAGTCAAGACCATTGGAAGGAACGGTATCAAGCTTGTGTTGGGAACCTCTAACAACTCTACTACTCTCGTTTGGTGCGATCTTGCAAGACACAAGCTCTGAAGTTTAGGGTATACAGGCATAAGTTATCCCCATAATTTGTTGTTGAAGTTACCGCGTGCTCCTGTGGAAAACAGTGTTGCCTCAGGAGTTGCTTACTTGTTGTGTCAAAGTTCAGAAAGAAAATGTTTGGCAGTTCATATTGATCTGCGAAAACGTCTTATATTTAGTATCAGAGGGTGTACTTTACTAGGTCGTGCTCGTTCTGTTTTGAACTGTTGCCGCCATTTGAGAATGCAGAAATTTGCACCTGACGCACCACTATTTCTTTTTTTGACCGCTTTGGGTCGTACTAGAAGTTCTTCAGTCTCTTCAGTCGGGTGTCATTTGTCAAGTTCAGTTTGTTTACATTGACTCTGCGGTAATGTGCGAAAGGAGGACGATCCGTTTAACCCGAGATATTTTTTTACCTAACCTATTTGACCTGACTATTTTTGCACACCTTAAAACGCGTAGTGAATTATAGCGTGCGCTTCGATCTGCATTAGTTCGACTCAATTACTCTAATTGTTTGTCTTGAGAGTTCAGAAGGTCAGCTTTGCTAATTGTTGCGGTCAACTTTGCTGCCCTTAAAATAAAACTGTTTTCTCAAGGATAGGATCGAGTCCAGTCTCGAAAGCAACAAGACGAGACTTGCAAGAGTCAGCAAACTCGTGGTTGGAACTTGGACGACCCCACCTGTACCGTTCAGTGTGATCTCGTAAGGCATGAGCTGTAAACCTTAAGCACTACTGTTTGCTACAGCAGTGCAAAATATTGACAGGATCAACTTGATTTCTGAAGAAAATTATAGTGGTACCATATCAGATCTTCTTGCTTGTTGTGATAATTCAACTTGTAGTACTTGTTTGTACAGCAGGAAATGTTCCAAGTGGAATGGGCACAAATAAAACGCATTTCAAGCTCCCCTAAAAAAATGCATTTCAAGCTGACCAACACATGATTGGTAAACACAAAATTAGTTGGCAAAGAAAGATGGCTTATAGTTATGGGCAGTTGGTTGAGTAGTTAATTGTCATGATGAGTCGTCTTTTTAGAAGCGGTTAGCGAAAATTGTGATAAAATGATTCTGCGGGCGCCGGGTCCTGAGACCAAGTGCGTGAAGATATGACGTGGGTGTGTCGGCTGCCAAACTGACCAAGTAGATGTCAATTTGTTTGCCCCAGAAAACAATACTAGATGTCAATTTTATCTTACAACAACCAGCTGCCCGTGATGGCTCCAGGAAGCACTGTCTTCAGCTTTTCAGATTGGCATGCAAAAAACTACAGTAGAAATCGCTGTCAAGATTCAAAGTTTGAAACAAATACTCTAGAAAAAATTCAAACCACGACGAGATGACATGGTGCTAAATTGAGTGTACTAGTACCGGGAGAAGAAGCTGCTGGACACAATGCGAAGCTGTACTGCACGAGCACTAGCAGCAGTACGCGTGTTCATGACCACCCTGCCGCCGTTCAGAGCAGTGGCAACGTCCTCGTGCCTGAGGTCACCGCTCAGCTCACGACCAGTGCCGCGGTTTCGCGGGTCTGGCCTGGCCCGCGCGCGGGCGGGCGGAATCCAAAAGAGAGATCGAAAACCGTATCCCCCGCCGCCCGCGTACGCACGAGGCGCGGCACGACTCGCCCGCCCCCGGCGTCGCAACAAAATTTCCGCCCTTTCCCGCGTGCCTCGCCTCCGCTTTCCGGGCTCTCACGTGGCTGGGCCTGGCCTCCCTCGCCGTGGTCCACTAGCTCGTCGTTCTCTCCTGCTTCGTCCTCTTTTTGCACGTGTAGTTTTGTTTATCCTTTGGGCTACGAGCAGGTGAAACACATGTGCCCCCCCTTCTCCAGGGTATTAGACTACTGGCACTACGACTCATGTGTCCTGATCTGTGCAAGATTACCAAATGATAATCGGTGTTTGTTAGTGCTGAATATTAGTTGGGCTATAGGCCCATTTAACAATTTCAGAAAATTCCTAAAGGCCCATGTTGTCAAGGCAGTGGTGGAAATTTAGTCCCATATGGCTAGTTGAGAGAGATGTACACCAACTTATAAAGTGAGCTCTTCTCCCACTAGTATGAGTTGGTGTGAAGGAAGGAGAGATGTTCCACATGCGTGCTCCTCCTCCTCCGTCGCCCGCCTCGCCTCGCTGGAATGAGTTGAGCCATGTTTGTAATTAAACGTGTTTTTATAGAGATTAAACGTCTGTAATTAAACGTGTTTATTGCCGGACCGTCCTCCTACCCGACCTTCTTCCTCACCATGAGCACTGACACTGATCGCACGGCTGCCGAGAAGGCCGCTACTGACAAGAGGATCGCCGACGAGGCGAGGGTATAACACATTTACCCCGCTCCTGTTTATTTTCATGTGTGCAGTACTAGTGGTTTGGGTAGATGTTTCTACTATCTGCCTAGTACGTGCTCACATCATCAAAATTCAGTATGTCATTAGCACTGCCTATGTCATGTTCATGATTTATTATTGGATTAAATTAATCGAACAATTGCTTAATTTCTCAACAATCCAAAAACCTAATATGTGTAGGCAATTTTCGATCCATGGTTTTGTTGCTGCACTAAAACCAGCCCCATTTACGGGGACATACTTTAAGTGTTGGCAGACCAAAACCGCCTTATGGCTCACGGCGATGAACCTGTTCTGGGTCGCCGGTGTTACTCCCACGGGAACGATCGCTCCTGAACGGGAGAAGGCGTTCAGGGAGGCCACCGTCGTCTTTGTTGGATGCGTTCTGAGCGTGATCGGAGATAAGCTGGTTGGTGCATACTTACATATGCGGGTTGCCAATGACTTGTGGGAGGCGCTCGAATCTAAATTCGGCGCAACGGATGCTGGGAGCGAGATGTATATTATGGAGCAGTTTCACGATTATAAAATGGTCGAAAACCGTTCTGTATTGGAACAGGCTCATGAGATACAACGCATTGCCAAGGAGCTTGAGCTTCTCAAGTGTGTGCTGCCGGGCAAGTTTGTCGCGGGTTGCATTATCGCTAAGTTACCCAATTCCTAGAGGAACTTTGCCACTACTCTAAAACATCAGAGGCGTGAATTCTCAGTTGGGGATGTCATTGGCCATCTAAGTGTCGAGCAGAATTCGAGGGCAAAGGACTCGCACGGAAAAGGGGCCGAAGGGACCTCTGTCGCCAATGTGGTGCAGAAGAACTTCAACCCCCACAAGTCCAAGGGGAAGACTGGTGTCCAACAGAATACCGAGTTTAAGAAGAAGGGCAAGAAGACCTTCAAGAAAGATGAGAAGAAGGGTGGTTGTTTCACTTATGGTTCAGATGAACATTGGGCTGCCAAGTGCCCAAACAAGTTTAAGAAGTCAGGACAGGACTCCAAGACTGTCAACATGATTGTGAGCAACGATGAGAGTGGGCCATCTGGGTACGGTAATTTATTTACTGTATTTTCAGTTTGTCAGTCTACCGATTGGTGGATTGACACAGGTGCAAATATTCATGTGTGTGCTGACATTTCATTGTTTTCTTCTTATCAGGCCACAGGGAACGGGTCCGTACTGATGGGGAATGGCGCGAGTGCTTCTGTTCATGGTGTTGGCACGGTGGATCTGAAGTTTACTTCGGGAAGGATCGTGCAACTGAAGAACGTGCAGCATGTCCCCGCCATCAAGAAGAATCTCGTTAGTGGTTCCCTTCTATGTAGAGAAGGGTTTAAGTTGGTATTCGAGTCTACTAAAGTAGCTATTACGAAATATGGACTGTTTGTTGGAAAAGGTTATGAATGCGGAGGTCTATTCCGCTTTTCCCTTGCTGATTTTTGTAATAAAGTCGTGAACAATATTCATTCGAGTGTTAATGAAACAGAAGTTTGGATTCACGTCTTTGTCACATTGGTTTTGGTAGTATGACGCGGTTAGCAAAATTGAATTTAATCCCAAGTTTCATTTTAGCCAAAGGTTGCCATTCGTGTGTGCAAGCAAAGCAACCTGCAAGCCCCATAAGGCTGCAGAGGAAAGACATTTGGCGCCGTTAGAACTCATACATTCTGATCTTTGTGAGATGAATGGTCTGTTGACTAAAGGTGGAAAAAGATACTTCATGACGCTGATAGATGATTCTACTAGATATTGCTATATATATCTTTTAAACACTAAAGATGAGGCTCTACACTACTTTAAAATCTATAAGGCAGAAGTTGAGAATCAACTTGAAAAGAAAATAAAACGAGTCCGGTCAGATCGTGGTGGAGAGTATTTCTCTAATGAGTTTGATTCTTTCTGTGCAGAACACGGAATTATTCATGAGGACGCCTCCCTATTCACCTTAGTCAAATGGGGTTGCCGAACGGGAAAACCGTACTCTAACAGATTTGGTTAATGCCATGTTAGATACATCGGTTTTATCCAAGGCATGGTGGGGGGAGGCTATATTGACATCATGTCATGTCCTGAATAAAGTTCCGACAAAAGACAATGAGATCACTCCCTATGAACAATGGGAAAAGAGAAGAACGACACTCTCATACTTACGTACTTGGGGCTGCTTGGCGAAAGTCAATGTACCAATCCCCAAAAAGCGTAAGCTTGGACCAAAGACTGTGGACTGCGTTAATTTGGGCAACGCTAAGAATAGCGTCGGCTATAGATTTCTGGTAGTGAAATCTGAGGTACCTGACGTGAAGGTCGGTATGATTATGGAGTCTAAAGATGCTACATTCTTTGAGGATATTTTTCCTATGAGAGATATGCAAAGCACTTCTAGGCTGGAATCTGATGAGACTCCTGAACCTGCCATTCCGATGGAATATTATGAATAGACACATGATGGAAATCCTGAGGAGGATGACAAGGAAACCCTTGGTAGGGGCAAGAGACAGAGGACTGCGAAGTCTTTTGGTGATGATTTCCTTGTATACCTTGTGGATGATACTCCTACTTCTATTTCAGAAGCTTATGCGTCTCCGGATGTTGACTACTGGAAAGAAGCGGTCCGTAGCGAGATGGACTCCATAATGGCTAACGGGACATGGGAAATCACTGAACATCCCCAATGGCTGTAAACCATTGTGATGTAAATGGGTGTTCAAAAAGAAGCCTAGGCCCAATGGTACGATTGAAAAGTACAAGGCTAGGCTTGTGGCCAAGGGCTATGACCAGAAAGAAGAGGAAGATTTCTTCGGTGCTTATTCACCTGTGGCCAGACTGACCACCATTTGAGTATTACTCTCGTTGGCGGCCTCGCATGGTCTTCTCGTCCACCAGATGGATGTTAAGACGGCTTTCCTGAATGGAGAGCTAAACGAGGAAATCTACATGCAACAGCCAGATGGCTTTGTGATAGATGGTCAGGAAGGAAAAGTGTGTAGGTTGCTGAAATCTTTGTATGGCCTGAAACAAGCACCTAAGCAATGGCATGATAAGTTTAATACAACTCTGACATCTTGTGACACCCCCGATTCAACCGTACACTAATCATACACGCAAATGTGTACGATCAAGATCAGGGACTCACGGGAAGATATCACAACACAACTCTAGACACAAAATAAAATAATACAAGCTTCATATTACAAGCCAGGGGCCTCGAGGGCTCGAATACAAGTTCGATACACAAGAGTCAGCGGAAGCAACAATATCTGAGTACAAACATAAGTTAGACAAGGACGCCTTAAGAAGGCTAGCACAAAAGCAACACGATCGAAGAGGCAAGGCCTCCTGCCTGGGACCTCCTAACTACTCCTGGTCGTCGGCGGTCTCCACGTAGTAGCAAGCATCATCGGGTAGTAGTAGACATCAGCGGTGGCATCTGGCTCCAGGGATCCACCATCTGGTTACAACAACCAGAAAGAAGAAAGAAGGGGGAAAAGGGGAAGCAAAGCAACCGTGAGTACTCATCCAAAGTACTCGCAAGCATCAGATCTATACTAAGTATGCATTGGTATCAAAGGAAGGGCTGTATCTGTGGACTGAACTGCAGAATGCCAGAATAGAGGGGAAGGCCTAGCCTATCGAAGACTAGCATCTTCAAGCAGCTCCAAGCATCTTGCAGCATATAGAAGAGTAAAGAATAGCAGTTTAATTAACAAGCATGTTGTAGCAATAATGCCCAGAGATCCTTCCTCGACTCCCTGCGAGAAAGCAATCCCGGAGCCACATATCTTAAGTATCCATTTCTAGTTGTATTAGATCAAGATATAAGTCTGAACGTCCATTACCGTGGACATGGTATTCGAATAAAGATCTTCCGTGCAGGGGTGCACCACGTTTTCCAACATGCTTGATTACTTTGGCCGGACACACTTTTCTGGGTCAATGCCCGGCCTCGGAAAATCAACACGGCGTAGCCCTACCTAGGCTCAGCAGAGAGGTCCCCGCCAGTCTACATCCTAAGCACTCCGGGGTCTGGGCCCATCGCCCGTTGCACTCCGGATCATTGCACGCAGGGTGAATACCAGCACCGCCTTGGATGGCCAGCACGATCCGACCGTGCCGCAATGCTAAACTGGACGTCTGACAAAGCTTCGGCTGATACTACGTCGTCGAGGCCCATAACTATTCTCGCGTGGTGGTTAGTGCGTAAAGGCCAAAGGCCAACTCAGAACAAATACCCAAACCATAGAGTATTATTAGCTTGCGGAGACAAGCAGAGACTCGCGATAATGTGACCCCGTCGCCCCGTCTCAAGGAAATACGGCAAGGGCAAGCCCAGCCCACTCGAGGGCTACCTGACTTCCCGGCCGTGCCTCGTAACCATCTTGCGGGTGCTCTCCGGGCCCGCCCGACTTTCCCAAAGGTCTCAAGTAATGTCAAGGTATCCGTGTGTCCAAACATCAAGGGGAAAACCCAAGGAATCACCCTCGGAGGATTCCACTCAATGTAATCATCAAGGTGAACATAAGAGGGACCACCCTCGAGGTTCACACTTGAGGTGTTGAACGACAGAGCCGTATCGGGAATGGTGAAAGAGAAAATCACCCTCGATGACCACGACCGAATAGCTACACTACAGAATTATCATCAGGAGTGCGTTATGAGGGATCACCCTCGGCACTCGATAGTAGCTCTGCAGAGTCGAGCAACAAAAGGGGCGTGATGTGATGTGAGGTGTCGGGCTCTGGTCGTCGATCACGTAGATCGAGTCGTCGATGATGAAGCAGGGGCAACAAGGACAAGTGGGGGTCACTGATGGATCACTAACCAACCTATACTAAGTAGTTTAGGAGAAGCACGTAGGTAACAATAGCAGGTACAAAAGCAGGCGATGCATCAGAATAGGAGCAATCAAATACAATAGCAAATTCTAATGCAAGCATGATAGAATGGAATGGACGATATCGGGATGATCAAAGGGGGGGCTTGCCTGGTTGCTCAGACAAAAAGAAGGGGTCGTCGTCGACGTAGTCGATCACGGCGGCAGCAGCGGCAGTCTCGGGGTCTATCGGAGAGAAGAGGGGGGAGAAACAGTAAATACATAGCAAGCAAGAGCATAACAGGACAACAGGCAGAGCTAGACGTGTTCTAACGCGGTACTACACGATACCAGCGAAGGGGGATAACATCCGGGAATGTTTTCCCGAAGTTTGTATTTTCCGGACAGATGAAACGGAGGGGGAAAGTTGCATGTTCGCTATTCTAGGAGTGTGTGGCGGACAAACGGAGGGCGTATTCTGATTCGTCTCGTCGTTCTGAGCAACTTTGATGTATAAAACCTTTTCATCCGAGTTACGGATTATTTTATATGATTTATTAAAGTTTTAGCAATATTCTGAAATTATTAATTTAATTCGAATTAAAAAGCTAAAATGCTATGTGCACCCAGATCTGTATACACAGAGGTGTACCAGAGGGTGACATGCGGTTCCAGGGGGTCCCAGTTGACCAGTCAACGTTGACTGGTCAATGGGGGGGTGGGCCCCCCTGTCATTGACAGCAGCTAAACTAACAGGATTAGTTAGTCTAATTAGTTAGTTAACTGGTTAATTAAGCAACATTAATTAAGTTAATTAACCATTAAATTAACTAATTAATTTAATTATTTATATATATATTTTTTAATCATTCAGGGCGTGGGGCCCGTTCGTCAGTGGCACTAGGCCAACTCAGCGGGGCGGGTTAACGGGCGGAACCCCGGGGTCAGGCGCAGGCCTCCGGGCACAGAAGCGGGGCGGGCGCCCGTGGAGGCCGCAGCCTGCCTGGGGCGGGGCAAGGCTGGCGGGGCGCCGGCAGTGCAGGGCGGCGACGAGCAAAGGCGCGAGCGGCAGGCGGGGCAATGGCAGACAGCGCGGGCATCGGGCGCGAGCGCCCATCAAGGGCGAGGCCGTGGCCTCGGCTGGGCTTGGGCGGGAGCGGACAGAGGCGCGGGCGGCGCCGGGCGCGTGCCTGGGCGCGTCCAGGGAGCGGCGCGCGCGCCGGGGTGCAGGCGCGTGCGCTAGCGCGGTGGCGCCCGGGACGACGGAGAGAGAGGGGGAATGGAGGTGGCGAAGCGGGACACGGCCGGTAGAGGCAGCGTCTGCGGGGGCGCGCGAGGGCGGCGGTCGGCAGCGGCGCGGTCTCGAGCAGTAGCAGGGGACGGGGACGGCGGCCGAGGCGCGAGGTGGGGACGGGGCCCTACGATGGAACAGAGCGGAGAGGAGGGAAGGCGCTCACGAGGGGAACGTAGGGCACAGGGCAACGGGCTCGGGGAAGGTTGGGGTGGTCCGACGACGGCGGGGACGAGGCAAACGACGGCGATGGGGACGAGGCAGTCCGGCGACGGCGCGGTCGCGGACGAGGCGGCGGGGGACGGCGATGAGGTTCGGCGTCGATCCTCTTGATGCGCCAACTCCGAGCTCCATCCGGGGCTTGTACCGACGTGGAGGAGGCCGGTGGAGCCGTTGGACGCGTCGACGTGGTGAGGGAGGGGGTCGAGGCCGCGGCAACGGCGCCGACGGCGCTCCGGCAGACAAAACTGAGAGGGAGAGAGCCGAGCGAGGGGGGAAAATATCTAGGGCTGACGAGGACGAGGCCGAGGGGGAGACTTATCCCCTCGGCGGCGTGGGTGGTTCGAGTGGGCCGGCCTGGCCGACCAGCTGGATGGCCAGCTGGGCCACGAGGCCCACTAGGGGGTGGTGGCCTTTTCTTTTCTTTAATTTTTTTGATTTGCCTCTGTTTCCTATTTAAAAGAGCTACTGAATTATTTTTGTTAAATGTGGCACTTTGCACAAAAATAGATAGGAACAAAGCGAAGTTGCATAAAAAGTTTGGAGTCACAAGGAGTTGGCTAACCATTTTTGGAAATTGGAAAGGCCAATTTAATTATTGTTGGACCACAAGATAAAAACCTAGGGGCATTTTGGGAACTCAAATGAGGTTGGTTCCAACATGACAAATATCCAGGGATTATTTGCCACACTTTGAACATTTTAGTTTTCATGTTTGGCAATTTGAATTTTGGACTTTGATTTGACTTTAAAATTTGAACCGGTTTTGAACGAACATGAGTTTAACAACAGTAATCATGATGATGTGGCATCATTAGGAGGGAATTACTGTAGCTTAATTATCCGGGCGTCACAATTCTCCTCCACTACAAGAAATCTCGTCCCGAGATTTAAGGGGGAGTAAGGAGGGAAAGACTCGGGAAGGATGGAGCTCAACACAAGGTAGGTACCAGGGGGCTATCTTAGTGAACGTGGCATAGAGGCATCTCTCGAGTTTGAAATATAAGAAAGTCATCGAGAGCAAGGTAAGAAGGTGCAATAAGAAGTTTCAACCGGGTAGGCAATTGTTTGATGTCTGTAACAGAGTGCGAAAGAGGCTCAGAGCATCGAGAATAAGTATTGCATTTGATACCAGAACAGATCACAAGGAAGATGGCTCGCGAATTACATACGAAGCCAAGCCCGAGGGATAACTTAGAAAACAAGGATGTATAGGAGAGTCAGGTTTCGATCTTGTGGAACTATGGGTTATGGACCCACCATGTGGGTTAAAAGCAGGAAGGGTGCTAACATTTTGTACGGCTAAGGTAGCAAGGCATGTCAGAGGACAACCCGTCAGTTATGTTGGCAACAACGTTGGTACCAAGGGCGAGGGACGAAGAGAACCATTTTCCTGCTCGTTAAGACGAGGCGGACCAATAGGCAAAGTTCTCGTCCATCGGTGGCTACCAGAATGTCATCAACAATAGTAACAAGGTCTTACAGACAGAGCTTGTACACCGAGGTGTTACATAAGCAGGGAATTATCACTGCTCAAGTATGTTAGGTTCCAAGAAAGGTTAAACAAAACAAGGGAAAGGGAAGTGTAGACTCGAATCAGTTAACGGTGTCCTCGAGTGTCTAACAACTCAGAACCCGTGGAAAACTTGAATCGGCGAGAAATAATAGTTGTGGAAGAACTCATCAGAAGTTACGTAGTTCCATGTTATTCTCGAGATACCAGTGGGTAATACTCGAAGGTAGATCAAAGTAGAGATTGGAGAAATGATCTGCAGAAGACAAGTACTTTAACTCGTCCGAGAAAAGCAATCGAAGGATAACAGTCATGGTCGGAACCATGGTTGCAAAGGACCAAACATAGATACAAGATGAACTTATCACAAGGGGATTATTAATATTGCAAGAAGCTTCCATGATAAGTTCCACATCATGTCCATGGGCATGAACACAAAGTTCAAGGTCGACTCCCACTTCTCCAATGCATAACCTTTCATTCACTTCTCGCTTTCGATGAAGCTGTAGTGCTGATATTTTATCTGGAAAAACACCAGAAGAGTAAGACTTACGAAGACTCTCGGGTTTAGACGGATTAGGGGAGGCGTAGGTTCAACCCATAGGGGCATCTTAGGAACCTATACAACAACTTCAGGAGTAATCAACTCAAGCTCGATAGCAGAGTTTGGTTGACAAGAGCGGGGGATACAATTTACCAAGGCATTATGTATCCGAGGAAAGGCTCACAAGGTTAGTTAATATGAAGAACGTTGTCGGATAAAACCGAACAAAAGGTCTAGTGGTCCAAAAGGGATATGATGTGAGCATCGATACTCACCCAGAAGAAGAAAGAATGCAAGGATATCAGATTATAGAAACAACTGACTAACTCAAAGCTCGAAGGCAAAGGGAATTATGAGTTCCAAAACGGGGGATTAGAAGAAGAGGCTCTGATCAAAGACAAGTAAGCTGAATAGACATAGATCGACAATCAATCAAGGTTTGATTTGTTGAGCACCAGCTCATGTCAGGGGCGACGTCTGAGCCGAAGGGAAGAATTCTAACTTTGTTTGATGATTGCAAGCATTCACAAACATATTGAATCAAATGCTCAAAATTAAATATGACAAAGGATACTACTGAAATTGCCAGACATATGGAAAGCATCCACAATGCAAGTAGACAAGGAGGAGCAAGAGCAATAGGTTACTAAGGATTTTCGGAAGATCAGATAATATTCCAAAGAATTTTGTGAAACAAAGAACAACTGTGGACGAACGGATACTCAGCAAGCGCAAGTAATTATCCGTAGGGGTATTCATGTGGCAAAGAACTGCAAGGCAGTAGGCTCAACAGATTCTCAGGACAACAGAGAGTAATTCGGGGCATCTTGTAATAACAAGAGCAACTGGGGATGA
Organism: Aegilops tauschii subsp. strangulata; assembly: GCF_002575655.3. Taxonomy (NCBI): domain Eukaryota; kingdom Viridiplantae; phylum Streptophyta; class Magnoliopsida; order Poales; family Poaceae; genus Aegilops; species Aegilops tauschii. The sequence goes on along the minus strand of NC_053035.3, from coordinate 362,829,742 downwards.
AGGTATGAACGACAACGTAGGTAGTTACTCATAAGGATTTATCGGTGGTAGGGATAGCAATGGCAAAGCGTATAAGGGTCTTGGTAAAACATCGGAGAGTATCTTCAGAATCTTCTGGTGCACCAAGCAATCATCTGGAGTGAGGGCTCTCCGGGAGAAAGTATTTACGAGAACCTAGAGTTAGAGTTAATAAAACCATTTAACCCGAAATAGAAGAGAGATCAGAATCCCAGAGTATAGACAAGGAGTAAAAGATCCTAATACCACCCAATGGCAACGTGGGCCCGCAAGCCACACAGCCATGTTAGCAAATCAGTTTTTCAAATACTAGACTCAACTTCGGCCAAGGAGTTGGAAAGGGGGATCCTACAGGCAGTCGGCTCTGATACCAACTTGTGACGCCCCCGATTCAACCGTACACTAATCATACACGCAAATGTGTACGATCAAGATCAGGGACTCACGGGAAGATATCACAACACAACTCTAGACACAAAATGAAATAATACAAGCTTCATATTACAAGCCAGGGGCCTCGAGGGCTCGAATACAAGCTCGATACACAAGAGTCAGCGGAAGCAACAATATCTGAGTATAGACATAAGTTAGACAAGGATGCCTTAAGAAGGCTAGCACAAAAGCAACACGATCGAAGAGGCAAGGCCTCCTGCCTGGGACCTCCTAACTACTCATGGTCGTCGGCGGTCTCCACGTAGTAGCAAGCATCGTCGGGTAGTAGTAGACGTCAGCGGTGGCATCTGGCTCCAGGGATCCACCATCTGGTTACAACAACCAGAAAGAAGAAAGAAGGGGGGAAAGGGGAAGCAAAGCAACCGTGAGTACTCATCCAAAGTTCTCGCAAGCATCAGATCTATACTAAGTATGCATTGGTATCAAAGGAAGGGTTGTATCTGTGGACTGAACTGCAGAATGCCAGAATAGAGGGGAAGGCCTAGCCTATCGAAGACTAGCATCTTCAAGCAGCTCCAAGCATCTTGCAGCATATAGAAGAGTAAAGAATAGCAGTTTAATTAACAAGCATGTTGTAGCAATAATGCCCAGAGATCCTTCCTCGACTCCCTGCGAGAAAGCAATCCCGGAGCCACATATCTTAAGTATCCATTTCTAGTTGTATTAGATCAAGATATAAGTCTGAACGTCCATTGCCGTGGACACGGTATTTGAATAAAGATCTTCCCTTCAGGGGTGCACCACGTTTTCCAACACGCTTGATTACTCTGGCCGGACACACTTTTCTGGGTCAATGCCCGGCCTCGGAAAATCAACACGGCGTAGCCCTACCTAGGCTCAGCAGAGAGGTCCCCGCCAGTCTACATCCTAAGCACTCCGGGGTCTGGGCCCATCGCCCGTTGCACTCCGGATCGTTGCACGCAGGGTGAATACTAGCACCGCCTCGGATGGCCAGCACGATCCGATCGTGCCGCAATGCTGAACTGGACGTCTGACAAAGCTTCGACTGATACTACGTCGTCGAGGCCCATAACTATTCTCGCGTGGTGGTTAGTGCGTAAAGGCCAAAGGCCAACTCAGAACAAATACCCAAACCATAGTGTATTATTAGCTTGCGGAGACGAGCAGAGACTCACGATAATGTGACCCCGTCGCCCCGTCTCGAGGAAATACGGCAAGGGCAAGCCCAGCCCACTCGAGGGCTGCCTGACTTCCCGGCCGTGCCTCGTAACCATCTTGCGGGTGCTCTCCGGGCCCGCCCGACTTTCCCAAAGGTCTCAAGTAATGTCAAGGTATCCGTGTGTCCAAACATCAAGGGGAAAACCCAAGGAATCACCCTCGGAGGATTCCACTCAATGTAATCATCAAGGTGAACGTAAGAGGGACCACCCTCGAGGTTCACACTTGAGGTGTTGAACGACAGAGCCGTATCGGGAATGGCGAAAGAGGAAATCACCCTCGATGACCACGACCGAATAGCTACACTACAGAATTACCATCAGGAGTGCGTTATGAGGGATCACCCTCGGCACTCGATAGTAGCTCTGCAGAGTCGAGCAACAAAAGGGCGTGATGTGATGTGAGGTGTCGGGCTCTGGTCGTCGATCACGTAGATTGAGTCATCGATGATGAAGTAGGGGCAACAAGGACAAGTGGGGGTCACTGATGGATCACTAACCAACCTATACTAAGCAGTTTAGGAGAAGCAGGTAGGTAACAATAGCAGGTACAAAAGCAGGCTATGCATCAGAATAGGAGCAATCAAATACAGTAGCAAATTCTAATGCAAGCATGAGAGAATGGAATGGGCGATATCGAGATGATCAAAGGGGGGGGCTTGCCTGGCTGCTCAGACAAAAAGAAGGGGTCGTCGTCGACGTAGTCGATCACGGCAGCAGCAGCGGCAGTCTCGGGGTCTATCGGAGAGAAGAGGGGCGAGAAACAGTAAATACATAGCAAGCAAGAGCATAACAGGACAACAGGCAGAGCTAAATGTGTTCTAACGCGGTACTACACGATACCGGCGAAGGGGATAACATCCGGGAATGTTTTCCCGAAGTTTGTATTTTCCGGACAGATGAAACGGAGGGGGAAAGTTGCATGTTCGCTATGCTAGGAGTGTGTGGCGGATGAACGGATGGCGTATTTTGATTCGTCTCGTCGTTCTGAGCAACTTTGATGTGTAAAACTTTTTCATCCGAGTTACGGATTATTTTATATGATTTATTAAAGTTTTAGCAATATTCTAAAATTATTAATTTAATTTGAATTGAAAAGCTAAAATGCTATGTGCACCCAGATCTGTGTACACAGAGGTGTACCAGAGGGTGACATGCGGTTCCAGGGGGTCCCAGTTGACGAGTCAACATTGACTGGTCAACAGGGGGTGGGGCCCCCTGTCATTGAAAGCAGCTAAACTAACAGGATTAGTTAGTCTAATTAGTTAGTTCACTGGTTAATTAAGCAACATTAATTAAGTGAATTAACCATTAAATTAACTAATTAATTTAATTATATATATATTTTAATCGTTTTCAGGGCGTGGGGCCCGTTCGTCAATGGCACTAGGCCAACTCAGCGGGGTGGGTTAACGGGCGGAACCCCGGTGTCGTGCCCAGGCCTCCGGGCGGAGAAGCGGGGCGGGCGCCCCTGGAGGCCGCAGCCTGCCTGGGGCGGGGCGAGGCCGGCGGGGCGCGGGCAGCTGCCAGCGACGGCGAGGGACGACAGTGCAGGGCGGCGACGAGCAAAGGCGCGAGCGGCAGGCGGGGCAATGGCGGACGGCGCGGGCATCGAGCGCGAGCGCCCATCGAGGGCGAGGCCGTGGCCTCGGCTGGGCTTGGGCGGGAGCGGACAGAGGCGCGGGCAGCGCCGGGCGCGCGCCTTGGCGCGTCCAGGGAGCGGCGCGCGCGGCCGGGGTGCAGGCGTGTGCGCCAGCGCGGTGGCGCCCGGGACGACGGAGAGAGAGGGGGGAATGGAGGGGGCGAAGCGTGACGCAGCCGGCAGAGGCAGCATCTGAGGGGGCACGCGAGGGCGGCGGTCGGCAGCGGCGCTGTCCCGAGCAGTAGCAGGGGACGGCGGGCGAGGCGCGAGGCGGGGACGGGGCCCTACGACGGAACAGAGCGAAGAGGAGGGAAGGCGCTCAGGAGGGGAACGTAGGGCACAGAGCAGCGGGCTCGGGGAAGGTTGGGGTGGTCCGACGACGGCGGGGACGAGGCAGACGACAGCGATGGGGACGAGGCAGTCCGGCGACGGCGCGGTCGCGGACGAGGCGGCGGGGGACGGCGATGAGGTTCGGCGTCGATCCGCTTGATGCGCCAACTCCGAGCGCCATCCGGGGCTTGTACCGACGTGGAGGAGGCCGGTGGAGCCGTTGGACGCGTCGACGTGGTGAGGGAGGGGGTCAAGGCCGCGGCAACGGTGCCAACGGCGCTCCGGCAGAGAGAACTGAGAGGGAGAGAGCCGAGCGAGGGGGGATATCTGGGGCTGACGAGGACGAGGCCGAGGGGGAGACTTATCCCCTCGGCGGCGTGGGTGGTTCGAGTGGGCCGGCCTGGCCGACGAGCTGGATGGCCAGCTGGGCCACGAGGCCCACTAGGGGGTGGTGGCCTTTTCTTTTCTTTTCTTTTTTTGATTTGCCTCTGTTTCCTATTTAAAAGAGCTACTGAATTATTTTTATTAAATGTGGCACTTTGCACAAAAATAGATAGGAACAAAGTGAAGTTGCATAAAAAGTTTGGGGTGAGAAGGAGTTGGCTAACCATTTTTAGAAATTGGAAAGGCCAATTTAATTATTGTTGGACCACAAGATAAAAACCTAGGGGCATTTTGGGAACTCAAATTAGGTTGGTTCCAACATGACAAATATCCAGGGATTATTTGCCACACTTTGAACATTTTAGTTTTCATGTTTGGCAATTTGAATTTTGGACTTTGATTTGAATTTAAAATTTGAACCGGTTTTGAACCAACGTGAGTTTAACAACAGTAATCATGATGATGTGGCATCATTAGGAGGGAATTACTGCAGCTTAGCTATCCGGGCGTCACACATCTGTTGGTTTTGTTGTTAATGAAGCTGACAAATATGTATACTATCGTCATGGTGGGGTCGAAGGAGTTATATTGTGCTTGTATGTTGATGACATACTGATATTTGGAACCAACCTCAAAGTCATTGAGGAGGTCAAGTCGTTTCTATCTCAGAACTTTGAGATGAAAGACCTTGGTGTGGCTGATGTTAACTTGAACATCAAGCTACTAAGAGATAATGAGGGTGGGACTACACTTCTGCAATCCCATTATGCTGAGAAGGTGTTGAGTCGTTTTGGATATGCGGGCTGCACGCCATCTCAAACACCATATGATCCTGGCGTGTTGATTCGAAAGTCCAAAGGCACGGCGATAGATCAATTAAGATGCTCTCAAATCATCGGTTCACTTATGTACCTAGCGAGCGCTACGAGGCCTGACATCGGTTTTGCTGTGAGCAAACTGAGTCGGTTTGTTTCAAAACCGGGTGATGTACATTGGCGTGCTGTTGAAAGAGTTATGCGCTATCTGAAGGGTACTATGAACTATGGACTTCACCATACCGGATACCCGTCGATACTTGAAGGGTATAGTGACGCGAATTGGATCTCTGATGCTGATGAGATGAAGGCCACAACTGGGTATATGTTTACTCTTGGAGGCGGCGCTGTTTCCTGGCAGTCTTGCAAGCAAACGATCTTAACGAGATCGACAATGGAAGCAGAATTAACAGCATTAGACACATCTGGTATCAAAGCAGGATGGCTTCGTGATCTTTTGATGGACTTGCCAGTGGTTGATAAACCGGTTCCGGCTATCCTTATGAACTGTGACAATCAGACTGTCATCACTAAGGTGAAGAGTTCAAAGGACAACATGAAGTCCAACAAACACATAAGAATGAGACTAAAAGCTATCAGAAAACTAAGAAACTCCAGAGTGATAGCGTTGGAATATGTCCAAACGGCTAAGAATCTGGCAGATCCCTTTACAAAAGGGCTATCGCGTGTTGTGATAGATAATGCATCGAGGGAGATGGGTATGAGACCCACATGAGTTGCCACGGTGGTAACCCAACCTATGTAATCGGAGATCCCGTGAAGTAGGACCTGGGAAAACAAGCTAGTGGTTAACTGAGGAGAGTATTTTAACTAACCCACTCCATTGGAGATGCACAACTCTCGGTAACTGTATGGCAGGTTGACTTTTGTCTTAATGTGTTCCAAGGCTAGTAAAAGCAAGATGCTATCCTTCAGAGCGATCTTTGGAGGAACACACCTATATGAGCCTGACTGCTGGTCACAGTCTATGAGATTAGGGTGATCCCTAGTAAGTTCATGAACAGGCCAAGAGTAACCAATATGCTCCACCCGAGGGGTCAGCCTTCGGCATCCTAGTACTGGTAAGACACTTGGTGAAACTCCTTCACGCCAAATTGACAATTCAAGGCCTAGTCCATTGTTCAGTTGTGGAGGAGTGTAGCTATTTGTTCTAGGTGGATGTTCAACCTTAACGGGTCTCCACTGAAAATACTGGTATATCAAAACATAGTTTGGAACAGAGGACAACACCATGGGACTTCGGGATCTGGTAGGGCATTGCTGAATATTAGTTGGGCTATAGGCCCATTTAACAATTTCAGAAAATCCCTAAGGGCCCATGCTGTCAAGGGAGTGGTCAGAAGTTTAGTCCCACATGGCTAGTTGAGAGAGATGTACACCAACTTATAAGGTGAGCTCTTCTCCCACCAGTATGAGTTGGTGTGAAGGAAGGAGAGGTGTTCCACACGCACGCTCCTCTTCCGCCGCCCGCCTCGCCACGCCTCATCACGACGCGCGCGCGCCGCGGGTTACGGGAATGAGCCGAGCCGATGCAATGTTTAGCCGGTCAAAATTGGAGAGTCCATTACAGACACAAAATGAATATGGGACGTCATATTCATTGCGGAAATGGAAATTAAACGTGTTTTTATGGTGATTAAACGTCTGTAATTAAACATGTTTATTGCTGGACCATTCTCCTACCCGACTGGCTATATATATGAGGCATCGCAGCTCAGCCAAAGACACAACACTTCACCCCTCCACTGCTCCCTGGTCGTTCCTTTCACTGCTGCTGCCTTCGGTGATCCCATCCCGTCTACCGCGTACACGGCTGACGGGACAGCAGGCCTCCGAAACCCCGCTTCTCCAGATCCTGTACGGGTGAGAGGCGATTAGGTTTTTGGGGAGCGTCTACTACGCTACCACGTACAAGAGGATCACCGACGAGGCCAGCGCCTCCGCTGCTGCTACGGCTGACTGGCCTACTGGAGGGTATAACACATTTACCCCGCTCCTGTTTATTTTCATGTGTGCAGTACTAGTGGTTTGGGTAGATGTTTCTACTATCTGCCTAGTATGTGCTTACATTATCAAAATTTTGTATGTCATTAGCACTGCCTATGTCATGTTCATGATTTATTATTGGATTAAATTAATCGAACAATTGCTTAATTTCTCAACAGTCAGAGCATCTCCACTCGTTTGGCCCCCCAGCGCATAGGCCGGCGCTCTTTCGGGCACTCACCCGGCGATTTTTAGGCCCTGGGGCTGATCTAGGTCCCAGCCACGCCCCCAGGTGCCGCCCCCAAGGCGTCGCAAATTCAAACTTAGTTCATTCCCGCTCCCAAAAAAGCAACAAGTCCGGCGATCAACGCCATAGTTCGGCGATCACCTTGCCACAGTTCGACGATCAAATGAAAAGTTTGTTGGGGAACGTAGTAATTTCAAAAAATTTCCTACGCACACGCAAGATCATGGTGATGCATAGCAATGAGAGGGGAGAGTTTTGTCCACGTACCCTCATAGACCGAAAGCGGAAGCGTTAGCACAACGCGGTTGATGTAGTCGTACGTCTTCACGATCCGACCGATCAAGTACCGAACGCACGGCACCTCCGAGTTCAGCACACGCTCAGCCCGATGACGTCCCTCGAACTCCGATCCAGCCGAGTGTTGAGGGAGAGTTTCTTCAGCACGATGGCGTGGTGAAGATGATGATGTTCTACCGATGCAGGGCTTCGCCTAAGCACCGCTACAGTATTATTGAGGTGGACTATGGTGGAGGGGGGCACCGCACACGGCTAAAAGATCAAACGATCAATTGTTGTGTCTCTAGGGTGCCCCCCTGCCCCCGTATATAAAGGAGCAAGGGGGGAGGTGTGGCCGGCCAGGAGGGGGCGCGCCAGGAGGAGTCCTACTCCCACCGGGAGTAGAACTCCCTTCCTTCCTTGTTGGAATAGGAGAAGGGGGAAAGAGGTGGAGGAGAGGAAGGAAAGGGGGGGCGCCGCCCCCTTCTCCTTGTCCTATTCGGACTAGGGGGGAGCGGCGCGCGGCCCTTTCCCTGGCCGCCTCTCCTCTTCTCCACTAAGGCCCACTATGGCCCATTAACCCCCGGGGGGTTCCGGTAACCCCTTTGGTACTCCGGTAAAATCCCGATTTCACCCGGAACACTTCCGATATCCAAATATAGGCTTCCAATATATCAATCTTCATGTCTCGGCCATTTTGAGACTCCTCGTCATGTCCGTGACCACATCCGGGACTCCGAACAACCTTCGGTACATCAAAACATATAAACTCATAATATAACTGTCATCGAAACGTTAAGCGTGCGGACCCTACGGGTTCGAGAACTATGTAGACATGACCGAGACACGTCTCCGGTCAATAACCAATAGCGGAACCTGGATGCTCATATTGGCTCCCACATATTCTATGAAGATCTTTATCGGTCAGACCGCATAACAACATACGTTGTTCCCTTTGTCATCGGTATGTTACTTGCCCGAGATTCGATCGTCGGTATCTCAATACCTAGTTCAATCTCGTTACCGGCAAGTCTCTTTACTCGTTCCGTAATACATCATCCCACAACTAACTCATTAGTTGCAATGCTTGCAAGGCTTAAGTGATGTGCATTATCGAGAGGGCCCAGAGATACCTCTCCGACAATCGGAGTGACAAATCCTAATCTCGAAATACGCCAACCCAACAAGTACCTTCGGAGACACCTGTAGAGCACCTTTATAATCACCCAGTTACGTTGTGACGTTTGGTAGCACACAAAGTGTTCCTCCGGTAAACGGGAGTTGCATAATCTCATAGTCATAGGAACATGTATAAGTCATGAAGAAAGCAATAGCAACATACTAAACGATCGAGTGCTAAGCTAACGGAATGGGTCAAGTAAATCACATCATTCTCCTAATGATGTGATCCCGTTAATCAAATGACAACTCATGTCTATGGCTAGGAAACATAACCATCTTTGATCAACGAGCTAGTCAAGTAGAGGCATACTAGTGACACTATGTTTGTCTATGTATTCACACAAGTATTATGTTTCCGGTTAATACAATTCTAGCATGAATAATAAACATTTATCATGATATAAGGAAATAAATAATAACTTTATTATTGCCTCTAGGGCATATTTCCTCCAGTGTCCCACTTGCACTAGAGTCAATAATCTAGTTCACATCACCATGTGATTTAACACCAATAGTTGACATCATCATGTGATTAACACCCATAGTTCACATCGTCATGTGAACAACACCCAAAGGGTTTACTAGAGTCAATAATCTAGTTCACATTGCAATGTGATTAACACCCAAAGAGTAGTAAGGTGTGATCATGTTTTGCTTGTGAGAGAAGTTTAGTCAACGGGTCTGCCACATTCAGATCCGTATGTATTTTTCAAATTTCTATGTCAACAATGCTCTGCATGGAGCTACTCTAGCTAATTGCTCCCACTTTCAATATGTATCCAGATTGGGACTTAGAGTCATCTGGATCAGTGTCAAAACTTGCATCGACGTAACCCTTTACGACGAACCTTTTTGTCACCTCCATAATCGAGAAACATGTCCTTATTCCATTAAGGATAATTTTGACCGCTGTCCAGTGATCTACTCCTAGATCACTATTGTGCTCCCTTGCCAAAATCAGTGTAGGGTATACAATAGATCTGGTACACAACATGGCATACTTTATAGAACCTATGGCTGAGGCATAGGGAATGACTTTCATTCTCTTTCTATCTTCTGCCGTGGTCGGGTTTTGAGTCTTACTCAATTTCACACCTTGTAACACAGGCAAGAACTCTTTCTTTGACTGTTCCATTTTGAACTACTTCAAAATCTTGTCAAGGTATGTACTCATTGAAAAAACTTATCAAGCGTCTTGATCTATCTCTATAGATCTTGATGCTCAATATGTAAGTAGCTTCACCGAGGTCTTTCTTTGAAAAACTCCTTTCAAACAATCCTTTATGCTTTGCAGAATAATTCTACATTATTTCTGATCAACAATATGTCATTCACATATACTTATCAGAAATGTTGTAGTGCTCCCACTCACTTTTTTGTAAATACAGGCTTCACCGCAAGACTGTATAAAACTATATGCTTTGATCAACTTATCAAAGCGTATATTCCAACTCCGAGATGCTTGAACCAGTCCATAGATGGATCGCTGGAGCTTGCACATTTTGTTAACACCTTTAGGATCGACAAAACCTTCTGGTTGCATCATATACAACTCTTCTTTAATAAATCCATTAAGGAATGCAGTTTTGTTTATCCATTTGCCAGATTTCATAAAATGCGGCAATTGCTAACATGATTCGGACAAACTTAAGCATAGATACGAGTGAGAAACTCTCATCGTAGTCAACACCTTGAACTTGTCGAAAACGTTTTGCGACAATTCTAGCTTTGTAGATAGTAACACTACTATCAGCGTCCGTCTTCCTCTTGAAGATCCATTTAATCTCAATGGCTCGCCGATCATTTCGGCAAGTCAATCAAAGTCCATACTTTGTTCTCATACATGGATCCCATCTCAGATTTCATGGCCTCAAGCCATTTCGCAGAATCTGGGCTCATCATCGCTTCCTCATAGTTCGTAGGTTCGTCATGGTCAAGTAACATGACCTCCAAAATAGGATTACCATACCACTCTGGTGTGGATCTCACTCTGGTTGACCTACGAGGTTTGGTAGTAACTTGATCTGAAGTTACATGATCATGATCATTAGCTTCCTCACTAATTGGTGTAGGAGTCACAGGAACAGATTTCTGTGATGAACTACTTTCCAATAAGGGAGCAGGTACAGTTACCTCATCAAGTTCTACTTTCCTCCCACTCACTTCTTTCGAGAGAAACTCCTTCTCTAGAAAGGATCCATTCTTAGCAACGAATATCTTGCCTTCGGATCTGTGATAGAAGGTGTACCCAACAGTAACTTTTGGGTATCCTATGAAGACGCACTTTTCCGATTTGGTTTTGAGCTTATCAGGATGAAACTTTTTCACATAAGCATTGCAACCTCAAACTTTAAGAAACGACAGCTTAGGTTTCTTGCCAAACCATAATTCATATGGTGTCGTCTCAACGGATTAGACGGTGCCCTATTTAATGTGAATGCAACTGTCTCTAATGCATAACCCCAGAACGATAGTGGTAAATCGGTAAGAGACATCATAGATTGCACTATATCCAATAAAGTACGGTTATGACGTTCGGACACACCATTATGCGGTGGTGTTCCAGGTGGCATGAGTTTGTGAAACTATTCCACATTGTTTTAATTGCAGGCCAAACTCGTAACTCAAATATTTTACCTCTGCGATCATATTGTAGAAACTTTTATTTTTTGTTACGATGATTCTCCACTTCACTCTGTTTGAACTTTTCTAATGTTTCAGACTTGTGTTTCATCAAGTAGATATACCCATATCTGCTCAAATCATCTGTGAAGGTCAGAAAATAATGATACCCGCCGCGAGCCTCAACACTCATCGGATTGCACACATCAGTATGTATTATTTCCAATAAGTCAGTTGCTTGCTCCATTGTTCCAGAGAACGGAGTTTTAGTCATCTTGCCCATAAGGCATGGTTCGCAAGCATCAAGTGATTCCAAAATTCCATCAGCATGCAGTTTCTTCATGCGCTTTACACCAATATGACCTAAACGGCAGTGCCACAAATAAGTTGCACTGTCATTATTAACTTTGCATCTTTTGGCTTCAATATTATGAATATGTGTATCACTACGATCGAGATCCAACAAACCATTTTCGTTGGGTGTATGACCATAGAAGGTTTTATTCATGTAAACAGAACAACAATTATTCTCTAACTTAAATGAATAACCGTATTGCAATAAACATGATCAAATCATATTCATGCTCAACACAAACACCAAATAACACTTATTTAGGTTCAACACTAATCCCGAAAGTATAGGGAGTGTGCGATGATGATCATATCAATCTTGGAACTATTTCCAACACACATCGTCACCTCGCCCTTAACTAGTTTCTGTTCATTCTGCAACTCCCGTTTCGAGTTACTACTCTTAGCAACTGAACCAGTATCAAATACCGAGGGGTTGCTATAAACACTAGTAAAGTACACATCAATAACATGTATATCAAATATAGCTTTGTTCACTTTGCCATCCTTCTTATCCACCAAATACTTGGGGCAGTTCCGCTTCCAGTGACCAGTCCCTTTGAAGTAGAAGCACTCAGTCTCAGACTTAGGTCCAGACTTGGGCTTCTTCACTTGAGCAGCAACTTGCTTGCCGTTCTTCTTGAAGTTCCCCTTCTTCCCTTTGCCCTTTTCTTGAAACTAGTGGTCTTGTTAACCATCAACACTTGATGTTTTTCATGATTTCTACCTTCGTCGATTTCAGTATCACGAAGAGCTTGGGAATTACTTTCGTCATCCCTTGCATATTATAGTTCATCACGAAGTTTCTACTAACTTGGTGATGGTGACTAGAGAATTCTGTCAATCACTATTTTATCTGGAAGATTAACTCCCACTTGATTCAAGCGATTGTAGTACCCACACAATCTGAGCACATGCTCACTTCTTGAGCTATTCTCCTCCATCTTTTAGCTATAGAACTTGTTGGAGACTTCATATCTCTCAACTCGGGTATTTGCTTGAAATATTAACTTCAACTCCTGGAACATCTCATATGGTCCATGACGTTCAAAACGTCTTTGAAGTCCCGATTCTAAGCCGTTAAGCATGGTGCACTAAACTATCAAGTAGTCATCATATTGAGCTAGCCAAACGTTCATAACGTCTGCATCTGCTCCTGCAATAGGTCTGTCACCTAGCGGTGCATCAAGGACATAATTCTTCTGTGCAGCAATGAGGATAAAACTCAGATCACAGATCCAATCCGCATCATTGCTACTAACATCTTTCAACTTAGTTTTCTCTAGGAACATATATAAAACATAGGGGAGAAACAATGCGAGCTATTGATCTACAACATAGATATGCTAATACTACCAAGACTAAGTTCATGATAAATTTAAGTTCAATTAATCATATTACTTAAGAACTCCCACTTAGATAGACATCCCTCTAATCCTCTAAGTGATCACGTGATCCATATCAACTAAACCATGTCCGATCATCACGTGAGATGGAGTAGTTTCAACGGTGAACATCACTATGTTGATCATATCTACTATATGATTCACGCTCGACCTTTCGGTCTTCGTGTTCCGAGGCCATATCTGTTATATGCTAGGCTCGTCAAGCTTAACCTGAGTATTCCGCGTGTGCAACTGTTTTGCACCCGTTGTATTTGAACGTAGAGCCTATCACACCCGATCATCACGTGGTGTCTCAGCACGAAGAACTTTTGCAACGGTGCATACTCAGGGAGAACACTTATACTTTGATAATTTAGTGAGGGATCATCCTATAATGCTACCGTCAATCAAAGCAAGATAAGATGCATAAAAGATAAACATCACATGCAATTAATATAAGTGATATGATATGGCCATCATCATCTTGTGCTTGTGATCTCCATCTCTGAAGCACCGTCATGATCACCATCGTCACCGGCGCGACACCTTGATCTTCATCGTAGCATCGTTGTCGTCTCGCCAATCTTATGCTTCTACGACTATTGCTACCGCTTAGTGATAAAGTAAAGCATTACAGGGCGATTGCATTGCATACAATAAAGCGACAACCATATGGCTCCTCGCAGTTGCCGATAACTCGGTTACAAAACATGATCATCTCATAGAATAAAATTTAGCATTATGTCTTGAACATATCACATCACAACATGCCCTGCAAAAACAAGTTAGACGTCCTCTACTTTGTTGTTGCAAATTTTACGTGGCTGCTACGGGCTTAGCAAGAACCATTCTTACCTACGCATCAAAACCACAACGATAGTTTGTCAAGTTGGTGATGTTTTAACCTTCGCAAGGACCGGGCGTAGCCACACTCGGTTCAACTAAAGTTGGAGAAACTGACACCCGCCAGCCACCTGTGTGCAAAGCACGTCGGTAGAACCAGTCTCGCATAAGCGTACGCGTAATGTCGGTCCGGGCCGCTTCATCCAACAATACCGCCGAACCAAAGTATGACATGCTGGTAAGCAGTATGACTTATATCGCCCACAACTCACTTGTGTTCTACTCGTGCATATGACATCTACGCATAAAACCAGACTCAGATGCCACTGTTGGGGAATGTAGTAATTTCAAAAAAATTCCTACGCACACGCAAGATCATGGTGATGCATATCAACGAGAGGGGAGAGTGTTGTCCACGTACCCTCATAGACCGAAAGCGGAAGTGTTAGCACAACGCGGTTGATGTAGTCATACGTCTTCACGATCCGAACGATCAAGTACCGAAAGCACGGCACCTCCGAGTTCAGCACACGTTCAGCCCGATGACGTCCCTCGAACTCTGATCCAGCCGAGTGTTGAGGGAGAGTTTCGTCAGCACGACGGCGTGGTGACGATGATGATGTTCTACCGACGCAGGGCTTTGCCTAAGCACCGCTACAGTATTATCGAGGTGGACTATGGTGGAGGGGGGCACCGCACACGGCTAAAAGATCAAACGATCAATTGTTGTGTCTCTAGGGTGCCCCCTGACCTCGTATATAAAGGAGCAAGGGGGGAGGTGCGGTCGGCCAGGAGGGGCGCGCTAGGAGGAGTCCTACTCCCACCGGGAGTAGGACTCCCTCCCTTCCTTGTTGGAATCGGAGAAGGGGAAAGAGGTGGAGGAGAGGAAGTAAAGGGGGCGCCACCCCCTTCTCCTTGTCCTATTCGGACTAGGGGGAGGGGCGCGCGGCCCTTGCCCTGGCCCATTAACCCCCGGGGGGTTCCGGTAACCCCTCCGGCACTCCGGTAAAATCCCGATTTCACCCGGAACACTTCTGATATCCAAATATAGGCTTCCAATATATCAATCTTCATGTCTCGACCACTTAGAGACTCCTCGTCATGTCCGTGATCACATCCGGGACTCCGAACAACCTTCGGTACATCAAAACATATAAACTCATAATATAACTGTCATCGAAACGTTAAGCGTGCGGACCCTACGGGTTCGAGAACTATGTAGACATGACCGAGACACGTCTCCGGTCAATAACCAATAGCGGAACCTGGATGCTCATATTGGCTCCCACATATTCTACGAAGATCTTTATCGGTCAGACCGCATAACAACATACGTTGTTCCCTTTGTCATCGGTATGTTACTTGCCCGAGATTCGATCGTCGGTATCTCAATACCTAGTTCAATCTCGTTACCGGCAAGTCTCTTTACTCGTTCCGTAATACATCATCCCACAACTAACTCATTAGTTGCAATGCTTGCAAGGCTTAAGTGATGTGCATTACCGAGAGGGCCTAGAGATACCTCTCCGACAATCGGAGTGACAAATCCTAATCTCGAAATACGCCAACCCAACAAGTACCTTTGGAGACACCTATAGGGCACCTTTATAATCACCCAGTTACGTTGTGACATTTGGTAGCACACAAAGTGTTCCTCCGGTAAACGGGAGTGGCATAATCTCATAGTCATAGGAACATGTATAAGTCATGAAGAAAGCAATAGCAACATACTAAATGATCGAGTGCTAAGCTAACGGAATGGGTCAAGTCAATCACATCATTCTCCTAATGATGTGATCCCGTTAATGAAATGACAACTCATGTCTATGGCTAGGAAACATAACCATCTTTGATCAACAAGCTAGTTAAGTAGAGGCATACTAGAGGCATACTTCCCATGTATTCACACAAGTATTATGTTTCCGGTTAATACAATTCTAGCATGAATAATAAACATTTATCATGATATAAGGAAATAAATAATAACTTTATTATTGCCTCTAGGGCATATTTCCTTCAAAGTTCGGCGTGCAAAAAGAAAGGACGCGTAGGAAATGCATCAAACGGCGGTGTCAACCTCCAGCGTCGGAGGAGTCGGCGTGCGCGGGTGTAACACCCCGGATGTAACTTTCCATATTTGTAACTCCCTCTTGCTATTTTCGGCTATGTCTTATGATATTCCCTCCGTGGTTGGGTTTTTGTCTTTCGTTTTGCATTTTGTTCATGTCATGCATCTCATATCATGTCATCATGTGCATCTCATTTGCATACGTGTTCGTCTCATGCATCCGAGCATTTTCCCCGTTGTCCGTTTTGCAATCCGACACTCCCACATGCACCGGCGCACCCCCTCTTGTCTCTTTTCGTGAGCGGGTGTTAAGCATTCTCGGAATGGACCGAGGTTTGCCAAGTGGCCTTGGTATACCACCAGTAGACCACCTGTCAAGTTTCGTTTCATTTGGAGGCCGTTTGATGCTCCAACGGTTAGCCGGGTAACCGCAAAGGCCTTTTGTGTGTTGCAGCAAAAACCCCCTCCAAACAGCCTAATAACCCATCTAAGTCTCCTCCATGCTCTCGGTTGTTCGATCACGATCGTGTGGGTGAAAACCGCACTCCATTTGAAGTCTCCTAGCTCCCTCTACCTATATATATGCCTTCCCCTTCCAAATTCGCGGTGCAACCCTAGTCTTCTTCCCCTTCGCGCCGCCAGACGAAAAATCCCGCCGACGGACATGTCCGCCGCCCTCTCCGCCGCCACGTGTCGCCTCCGGATTCGCCCGCCGCCCGCGCCCAATTCCCCCGCGCCCGTGCCTCGACATATATATGATTTAATTTATGTATTGTGTGAAGTGGCGATTGTAAGCCAACTCTCATTATCCCATTCTTGTTCATTACATGGGATTGTGTGAAGATGACCCTTCTTGCGACAATACCTATAATGCGGTTATGCCTCTAAGTCGTGCCTCGACACGTGGGAGATATAGCCGCATCGTGGACGTTACAGCGGGCTGGGCGGTGTTGGCGCGGCTTCTGTGCTGGGCGGCGTCGGCGCGGCTTCTGTGTTGCTGGGCGACGTGGAGGCATCATCGCTCAGGCTTGGCGGCGGCGTTGGTGTCGGCGTGGGAGTTGGCGGCGCCGTCGACGGCATCTGGTTCAGGATGAGGCCGCGCTCCGCCAGGTACCACGCCTTGAGCTGCTCTTCGTCGCTCCGGAGCATGTCGGCCCCGCCCATCAGGAAATCCAGGCCGGTGTTCCTCTTCTTCACGACGATGTTGGTCCGGAGCAGGTCGAGCTTGACGGCGTTGTTCGTCATCAACGCCGACCACCGCGCCTCGGTTTTCTCTTACCGCAGGGCAGCCCGGGTCTGGGCGCTGGCAAGGCAATGCTCGATGGACTCTTGCAAACGTGTGGTAGCCGACTCGGCGTGTTTCCCCTTCTTGGCCCCTTTGTTGCCGTCCGGGCGCCCGTCGGCTTGTCCGGCTTGTACGTCTCCTTGGCCTTGGCGAGGGTGCGCCGGACATCCACCCACTTCTCGCACTTGTCGATCTGCTTCGGTTTGTTCGGCCAAGCGCTGCGCGTGAGCCGCCTCGGTTTGTTTGGCCGAGCGATCCGCCTGCTCCGCCACCTCCGCAGCCGCGAGCGCCGCCCTGTCCCTGGCCTTCTTGGTGTTCGCCCTGTTCCGCCGGTCGGTGGCGACAGCCTCCCAGCGCTGAACTTCCGCCCTCCAGTCGGCGTTAGACATGCCCGGGGGCTTGGACGGCGGCACCCTCTGCTTACTCTGCTTTGGCTGGGTGGCGGTGGCGGTGGCATCCGTCGCGGCGCGGGGGGCCACGTACTTCTTCGGCGGCATGGCGGCCGGCTGGGAGGGGAGGAGGAGGAGATTGGCGGGAGGAATGGAGAATGAGAGGGAAGCCGAGGGGGAAAGCGGGAGGAAACAGAGGGAAAAGGGCCTCCTCTTGCTGACAGAGCGGCCCCACACCCCTTTTCGCTTCTGTCGGCCCCCCCAGGCGACCCTCGGCCGCTTGGGTTCGGCTCGGGTTCGCCGGCTGTTATTTCGGCCCAATCCGGCGCTAAATGAGATCCTGTGGGTGCGACTGGGCCGATTTTCGGCCGTCGGCGCTAAAAAAACGCCTTGGGGGGCATGTTGGGGGCGCGGCTGGAGATGCTCTTGCACATGCTGCTCTTCGAGTTGGATTACAACATGATGTGATGTTGTCGTATGAGGGTAAGAGCAACTCCAACACGCCGAACCAAACGGACGGCGCTTTTGTCCTTTTTTGTTCGTTTGGGTCGGCCGCCCGCTCGGCGTCCGCCCTGTTTGAGATTTGGGTCAGTAGTGCGCCCAACGCACTGATCCATATATGCCGGCATGGCCGCCTGGCCGCCCTTTTTCAACAAATAGCACAAATATTTCACACTCAAATCACATAGTCCACAAACCAAACAAATAGCATACTTTCAACCAAATAAATAGCATAGGTTTACAAGCCGAATAAAAATAAAATAGTCTCACATAGTTTTGCAAGCCGAATAAAAAAGATACATCTATTGGTTGCCAACATGAGCCCACATATGCTCAACCAAATCATTTTGCAGTTGCATGAATTTCCCAATCACGCAAGTCATGATGAAATTGGGTGAACATTTTAAACGTTGTTGCTCCTCCATGCTCAGGCACAACATTCTCACCCTGAAACTGAAACCCTTGATCGCAGAGACGTTCCAGGCACTCATCTTCTACGATCATATTGTGCATGATCACACAAGTAGTCATCACCTCCCACAGTTTTTTCGTGCTCCAAGTATTAGCAGGATACCGAATGATGCCCCGTCAAGATTGCAGAACACCAAAGGCACGCTCGACGTCCTTCCTAGCACTCTCCTGCTCTTGGGCAAATCTTTTCCTCTTCTCTCCGACAAGGTTGGGGATTGTCTTTACAATAGTGGTCCACTGAGGATAGGTACCGTCACCCAGGTAGTATCCTTTGTCGTAGTTGTGGCCGTTGATAGTAAAGTTCACCCAGGTAGTATCCTTTGTCATAGTTGTCGCGGTTGATAGTAAAGTTCACCGGTGGGATGTTGCCTTCGGCAAGCCTAGCAAACACCGGCGAGCACTGAAGCACGTTGATATCATTGTGTGATCCGGCCATGCCAAAGAAAGAGTGCCAGATCCTAAGATGCCACGACCTCTAGTATGACAGTGCAAGCCCTGACATGGCCCTTATACTGCCCTTGCCAAGCAGAAGGGCAGTTCTTTCACTCCCAGTGCATGCAGTCTATGCTGCCAAGCATCCTTGGGAAGCCCCTGTTGGCATTCATCGCCAACAAACGGGTTGTATCTTCAGGAGTCGGCTCTCTCAAGTACTCAGGGCCAAACACAACAATAACAACCTTGCAGAACTTGTACAGGGAGTCTAGGCATGTAGACTCGCTCATACGGACGTACTCGTCAATGAGATCACCGGGCACTCTGTATGCAAGCATTCGGATGGCTCCAGTGCATTTCTGATAAGAGGAGAAGCCAATCTTTTGAACGGCATCCTCTTTGCACTCGAAATAGTCATCATAGCCGACCACCCCCTCCCTAATATGGTTGAAAAGATACATACTCATACGGAAACGGCGGCGGAATTTCTGATGTTTGAACAACGGGTTTGTTGTGTCAAAGTAGTCCTTCTAAAGAAGGAAATGCCCGTTCTCTCGGTTGCGATTCAAGGCCGGAAGGTGCCCCGAAATGGAGTCACGGAACATAGGCCGCTGGCTATTGAGGTGGTGATGGACCAACACAGCAGCCAAGATCTCCTCCTCATCATCGGGCGAGGAATCGTCGGAGTCGCAAAGGAAATTGTAACAAAGGAAATCGTCGGAGTCCATTTTGTACCTTGGCAAACTGTCGAACAGCTTGCGGGCGTCGACGAAGGAGACGGCCGGTGAAGGGAGTCGCGCCGCCCTCAGACCAACTAGCTGCCCTGGCGGCTTCCGACGAGCGTGCCGGTGTCAGGACGAAGGATCTGGCCGAGGCGGCGAGGCGGCTTCTTGGTCGCGGTCGCGGCTGTGTCGGGGGAGCGGGGGTGGGAAGCTTTCGGTTCCTCGGCGGCAAGACGGCAGTGGCGGGCGACATGGGAGGTGGCGACGTTGCAGGGGGGGTGTTGCGACACCGGCCGCTGGCAGAAGCACCGGAAAAGTGGGCGACGGCGTCGGCGACGAAGGAGGCGGGCGAGGGTTTGCTGTTGGAATGGGAAAGGATGGCCAATGTGCCACCGACCAACGAGCCAGGGGAGGAGTAGGCGGGCGCGCGCGCGTCCATCTCGTGTCCGTGCCGGCGCAAATCCGGCTCAAAAATGGGCCTGGAATGTGTCGGCGGACGGTCGAAAAACAGACACGCGTCTGTTTGGATCGGCGCGTTGGACCGACTTTTCTGTTCGCGCCGACCCAAACGGACGCGCGCGGACGAAATGGGTCGGCGCGTTGGAGTTGCTCTAAGTGTGAGCCTTATGTGGCACTGGATTTCGGTCTGACTTTGCTTCTAGTTTTATGAAAGCGCTCAACAAGAACATGTTTCGATCTTGAAAAAAAAGGAAGAGGGAGATGTTTGGTCCATAGTCAAATCTTGGTCATATGAGTTTGGGCGTGCGGTTGCAGCAAGAGAGTTGGTGTGCTACTTTACTTGACTTCACTGCTGGTTGGCTCACTCTGCCGCAAGTCTAGCAACACATTTAGCTGTCACGACAAACGATTTTGCCCTATCTCTCCCTCAAAAAAAAGATCCTCGTCTCATTAACTACAAGGGAATCGCGTTCGATTAATTGACGAAAAATATGATGAAAATAGGTACAATCACCCACGTGACCGTCATAGAATATGTCACCACACACAAGGCATCAGCCGACCTGACACCTCGTACCCAATACAACAATGAGAAGAGAGCACCCGTTAGAGTAACTCTAACGGGCCGACCCAAATGGACGGCGCATTTGTCCGCTTTTTGTCCGTTTGGGTCGGCTGTCTGTCCGCCGTCCGCCCAGTTTTGTATTTGGGTCGGCAGTGCGTCCAAATCATGTCAGCGGACATGTCTGCGGGCACCATGCCAGCGTCAGCATACAATGCCTGCTTCAGAAAATATCACCACAGCTCATATTGGCGCACTCGCCAGCCGGCCGGCGCACATGCCAGCACACAAAAAAGGGAGGGACTTGAGTTCGACCACGCCATCGCGGCTCCCGTGGTCATGCCGGCACACCTGCCAGCATACAAAAAAGATGGCGCTCGCCACCATAGATCACTCGTCGTCAAACTTGAGCATGTCGGCCTGCATCTTCTCGAACCACGGCCTCTTCCTTGGCGACACGGTGTTGAGATCCACCTTCATGATCTCCACCCCGGTCATCATGCCCGCAAAGAAGCTTGTCCTCGGCCGCCGTGTACGCCTTCGTGCGCTTGCTCTTGCGCTTCGGCTTAGGACCGGCGGCTTGGTTGGCGAGCTCGTCCTCGAACAAAGGCTACACTTCGATGTCGCACTCGTCCTCTTCCTCTAGCCCGTAGTCGTCCGGGAACTCGTGGTCAAGGGGGAAGCCGTCAGGGTCGATGCCGACCTGATCACGCATGAAGGCCGCCTGATCGGGATCATAGCCAGCGGCCGGCGTGAACGCCCCGCGGCCGTCCTGGCTTTGTGTCTCGACGGGATCGTAGCCAGCGGCCGGCGCACCGCCCTCGAAGATGCGGTTCTGCATGTAGTCCTCGTCGACGGCGGACGGTATTTTCCTCGAACAGGTTGCGGGCGTCCGGGAGCCCGCCGGTCGGCGTCTGCCGCGCGCGTTTCCTCGTGCCGCCAGATGACGAGCCACCAACCACCGGGGTGGCGTTGAGGTCGATGGGCGCGGGCGCGGGCGTGAAAGGCGCGACCACGCTCACGTCGGGCGAGCACTCCCCGGAGAGGCAGGAGGCTTGCGGGTAGACGTGGAAGCCGGGGATCGGGTTGCAAGCCGACGCGCGGGGCGAGTCGGGCAGCACCATCCGAGGAAACGCCGACGAGCCGGTGTTGGCCGCGGCGACGGTGGCTTGGACGAGGCCGTGCTGGCTAGGGTTTAACCCTAGCATGTAGAGCGCCTCCCTCGTTGTCGCCGTGACGCGGGCGTTGGTGACCTCCTGCTGCGCGGCGGCGACGACGGTGGCCTCACCCCTCGCGTTCGCGGCGTGCCTCCGGCCCTTCCTCTTGGCCGACTCCCTTGCCCGCTGTTCGGGCGTCAGCGCCTTCTTCGGCTTGGTCGCGGCGGCGGTCTTGCGCGGGGCACGAGGCTTGCCTTTCCCGGAGGGGGCGGCGGCGCCGGACGAGGTGAGGGAGGCGAGGTCGGCGGCGGCGGCGAGGTCGATGGCGTCCTCCATGGCTGGTTGGGGGTGGGAGCGCGCGCGGACGGGGTGTTTTGGGGGAAAATGGAGGGAAATGGTGGTGGCTCCCACCGACCGGCTGGCCCGGGAAAGGAGTAGGCGCGTGCGCGTCCGTCTCTTGTCCGCGCCGACGCAAATCCAACTCAAAATTGGCCCGGAAATGAGTCGCCCGCGGACGAAAAACAGAGGCGCGTCCGTTTGGGTCGGCGCGTTGGACCGACTTTTCTGTCCGCGCCGACCCAAACGGATGGCGGCGGACGAAATGAGTCGTCCCATTGAAGTTGCTCTTAGAGCATCTACACGAACTTGGCAAATCCAATGCCCGCCAAAGCGTGTCCGCGCATACTGACGAGGCACATCTAAAATAATATGTACAACGTGTTTGGTAGTTTAAGGGAAATGGAATGGGAACTTACGAGAGGTAGTTGGCTGAGGGATTACACTTGGCAAGTGAACTATTAGTCCCAATCCCACGTTTGGTGTGAGGTGGAAATTATTTGTGGGAATAGCTCTCATAAAAAAGGAAAAGAAGGGACACGAAGATGAGGAAACAATTCTGTAACATGTTAAGGAAAAAAAAAGAATAGAAAGGAAATAGATCTGCATCGGTTTTTCAAGGGAAAGTTAAAACGTATCAAACTTTGTTACATAGGTTCTTTTTCTTTTGAGTGGAACTTTGCTACGTAGCTTGGTGCCCGTGTTTGTCGTGACATGTACTGCGTTGCATCAGCAGATTAGAGAGCAGTTAGCGCTCTCCAATTTATTTGGAGCAAAAATGATGCCGCCGCAAGTAAACCAGTAAATGATGCCGCCGCAAGTAAACCAGTAGGATTTCCCTGAAGTTTTTCTATGAGGTGGCCAACAAATCTGTAACATTTTTTTTCCAGATATCAACTCCCGTTCCTTTGTTGAATTATCAGGGTCCCCCAGGGAACAGATCGAGGGGAGCTGGGCCTCCTAATTCCTCTTCCCCTTCCCTTGTTAATTCCCAATTCCCTGAACCAATCAAGAGATTTTAACTCTCACCCACCTTAAACTCCCATTTCCTAGCTCCAACTCCCCCCCCCCCCCCCACAACTAAATATGCTGGCAATCCACGTCTGAACACCCCAATTATCATATCTCAAATTCATACAAACTCATGCAACTATGTCAATGCACACACGTCGTTCAGCTACTCATCACTGCTAACTAAACATGTCATCGGACTACCAAAATTTGGCATGTAAAGTGGAGTTTATCCATTGCTACCCTTGCCCTTCCCGGCACCCTTCTCGTCCTTCTCACGGAAGTACCAGTCAAAGACGCAGTACGGATCGAGCAGGATCTGCTCGTCGCCGGAGCTGTTCTTGCCGTCACTGTCCGCCTTCTCCTCCTTCGATGGAAGTCAGCCATGGCACGGACCGCCCGATTTTGCTCTCGGGCGAGGGCGGGGGTGTTCCTTCGCTGTCGTTTCTTCACAATGCGGGCGCGGATGGCTTCCTCCTCTGCGGCCGCCTGCGCCGCCGCATCAGCCGCTGCCATCTCCGCCGTGATACGGGCCTCAGCGGCCCTTATCCTCTCCTTCCCACGGCGTGCCGCCCGTTCCCGGTGGAACTCATAGTCTGCCTGACCGGTGATGAGGAAGGAGAGGTGTTCTGGCTGCCGGGACCGCGAGGATCCAGCCCCAGAGGACCCGAGCGCCTGGTGAGCCGACGCTATGGAGTCACGGCGGACAGATCCGTCCGTCGGCCGGGCGCTGTTCTCTCGGGAGCCGCGGAGTGCAATGCAGACTCCTATTGCCTTCTCTAACTCGCATAGGATGACACCCCAGTCGACGGATCCGGACTGATCGGAGTCTGGTCCGCTGCCTGCCATGCCGGAGAAGGCCGGAAACTGCCGGAGGTGAGCTCGGGTGGCGGAGGGGAGCAGAGTCCAGTGGTTAGGGTTTGCTCCGCCGAGCGGATGGGGACGAATATATGTGGGGTCGGGTTGGCCGGCATGCGTCGGGTCCGATGTGGCGGGCGCGCCCGGGCGCCCCATATCCTCCCCATATTTGGGCTGGATATGAGGGGTGTTGGTTGATACGTCTCCAACGTATCTATAATTTTTTATTGTTCCATGCTGCTATATTATCATTTTTGATGTTTTACAATCATATCTAGCTCTACTGTACCTTGAAGATTCACCCCGTGACCCAGAAGGAGACCTATGAGCTGCCTGCCTATCTGGACATTCTTCATCGCATCTTCCGACATACTCTCTTCCCTCGCATTGGGAACTTGGATATGGTTCACTCCTTTCTCGTAGACATGCTTCTTTTCTACCAGCATGAGAAGGAAGAAAACACTAGAGAATCATTGGATATCTCTCATGTCATGTGGTCTGAACTCGTCTCCGCCATCTCTGAGCGCAAGTGCCCTATCTATGGTCCGTTTATCATGTTACTCATTGAGAAGGCTTGGGCTCGCGTGTATCCTAATGTGGTGCTGGAGACTGGTGAGTTGATCTCTCGTGAGATCAAGCGTCTGCGAAAGAAGGAGAACTGGGGCACCCCGGCTTCTAGGTGTGGGATTCCATCTGGAGTTGCTGACATGGAGACCGAGGTTGAGGCTGATGCTGACGATGATGCGGATTATGAGCCCTCTGGAGTGGAGCCCTCATGGGCAAAGAAGATCAAGCGCAAGATGAAGAAACTCTTTTGCATGGAGTCTCATGGACAATATATGGCTCATGTTTCTGAGAAGAAGGCCAAGAGCCGTCACAAGGAGCTCTTGCGCTAGTTGGGTGCCACTGTTGCCAGCGGATCTGAGGGAAAGATCACTGATGAGGAGGAGTGGGTTCAGCAGCACTGCCCGTGGACCGATTCAGACACCGAGCAGTTTCCTACTGATGATGGCAGTGCAGACGATCCCGCCGGGATGTGATGATGGAGACCCTCAGTTTGCTACCACCTGGAGCTGTAGCAGCGCTCTTTGCCTTTTTGGTGTCTTGATGCCAAAGGGGGAGAGATCTTAGGGATTTGTCGTTGTCGAGTTGCGAGCGTGTGTTTGTGTGGCGTGTTTGCCTTGCCTGTCTTTCTCGCAAACTCTTTTCTCGTCTTTGCCGCTTGTTTGGTTTATGTTTGTGAGACCCGGTACCCTATCATATGGTGTGAGACATATGCTACCTTATCCTTTTATTATCTAGTTTGTCGAGTACCTTGGTAGTATGTGAGTTGCATGCTTATCCAGTTATATTCTTTGCACACTCCTACTCTTATGCATCCGAGCTCTATATGTTCCATTACCTGTTGCTAATGTTGTCAGACTATAAAATATAGGGGGAGTGTTGATCCTAATGTATGTGCTTTGCTGTCCAAAGGCACCTCTTTAGGTGCACCCATTTAGGGGAAGCTCCATCTATATTTTGTAGTTTTGGGTTTCATTTACTTTCTTGTCTTACCCTTTGTGCAAATCCCGTGTTGTCATCAATCCACCCAAAAGGGGGAGATTGTTAAGGCATGTCTCTCTCTAAGTAGTTTTGGTGATTGATGACAACATCTTTGCGGACTAATCGTGTCCGTTGAGTATTTCAGATATTCATCATTTGGCACGAGACGATTCCCTCCCCTCGGAGTTTTAAGCGAAGACGGTGTAGCTCTTTCGATTCAGTTTTGGTGGACTTGTGTCGTAGGAGTCACCATACTATCAAGAGGGGGTCCGCATTGGTTAGGATAGGGTGGAATCCACACGTACACAACCCCTTTGCACTCTCTAAGCCTTCCCGCTTCGATGGAGGCTCTGTTGTTGCCTTCTCTATGAAATCTGGTCCCAGCGGTAGTACCGCGGACCCCAGCAGTAGTACCGCTCAAGAGCTACAAGCGGCAGTACCGCTCCACAGTGGTAGTACCGCCTAGAGCTCGCAGCCGTAGTACCACTGCGGTTCCGCGCTCCTACCACCTCGACTCGAGGGTGTCGCCTCTCGTGTCGGGTTTTGCAGCACTGGCAGCGGCAGTAGAGGCGGTAGTACCGCTCGTAAGCGGTAGTTCCACCCTTACCACCGCTGTTAGTACCGCCCTGGGTCCAGGTCCTGCTCCGTCTCTTGCTTTCTTCTGTCTGTGTGGCAGTACCGTGAGGGGGAGCGGTAGTACCGCTGGCCACAGCGGTAGTACCGGCCCCCAGCGGTAGTACCGCTCTATGCGGGGCTGAGTGAGGGTAACGGTTGGATTGTTTCTCCCCTTATAAAAGGAGGTCTTCTTCTCCAAGTTGACTCACCTCTTTTCCCCCAAGCTCCATTGTTGCTCCAAAGCTCATTTTCGCCCGATCTCTCTCCCTAGCCAATCGAACTTGTTGATTCTTTGGGGATTGGTTGAGAAGGCCCAGATCTGCACTTCCACCAAGAGAAATTTGATTCCCCCCACTAATCCTTTGGGGATCTTGTTACTCTTGGGTGTTTGAGCACCCTAGATGGTTGAGGTCACCTTGGAGCCATATTCCATTGTGTTGAAGCTCCGTGGTTTCGTTGGGAGCCTCCAATTCGGTTGTGGAGAGAGCCCCAACCTTGTTTGTAAAGGTCCGGTCGCCGCCTCCAAGGGCACCAATAGTGGAATCATGGCATTTCGCATTGTGTGAGGGCGTGAGGAGAATACGGTGGCCCTAGTGGCTTCTTGGGGAGCATTGTGCCTCCACACTGCTCCAACGGAGACGTACTTCCCCTCAAAAGGAAGGAACTTCGGTAACACATCCTCGTCTTCACCGGCTCCACTCTTGGTTATCTCGTACCTTTACTTGTGCAAGCTTTTTGTGTTGCATCTCTTGCTTGCTTGTGTGCTTGTTGTTGTTGCATCATATAGGTTGCTCACCTAGTTGCATATCTAGACAACCTACTTTGATGCAAAGTTTAAATTGGTAAAGAAAAGCTAAAAATTGTTAGTTGCCTATTCACCCCCCCCCCCTCTAGTCAACTATATCGCTCCTTTCAATTGGTATTAGAGCCTCGTCTCTTTATTATTGCCATCTGAAGAGTATGGTTGACTCCGTAGACGGAGAGGAGGAGCACCCCGGTGTGATTCCGTCCTCGTCTACGGCCGATGGGGGAACCTCGATCTCACGCGAGGAGTTCAGTGTGGCTTTGGACACATTGAAAACTTCCATGACGGCCGAGGTCAAAGGCATGCTTAAGAACTTTCTTGATGGTCTTAAATTACCCACCGCACCGTTGGAAGTGGTCGATCCCACTAACAAGGTGACGGATGCTAACTCCCACAAGGGGAAGCTACTAATGACAAAGTTCCTTTATCTAGGGGTAGAAGTGGAAATGGCATCTTTGCCCATGTGGGACCTCCGCTTACTTATGGTGGACCGATTCCTTCCACTCATTTGAATCATGCCGGTTCTCCCCCTAAGATTGTGAAAAATGAGGACTTTGATGCTAAGGTATATCGCTTTAAGCGTCATTTAAACCATGTTAATACTAATCTTTGGAGAATAATTGAAGAAGGTTTCTATCCGCATGACCGAAGCAACTTCACCCCTAGAGAAGACGCGGATAATCAATTCAATGAGAATGCTCTCTTCATCATCCAAGATGCAATTCCACCCGAAGATATTGCTCATCTCCGACCCTTCACCGTGGCCAAGGAAGCATGGAACCATGTCATTTCCCTTTACAAGGGAAGCGCAAGCATTCAACGCTCCAACTATGAAGTGGTGCAAGATGAGGCCGATGAGTTCGCAATGAATGAAGATGAAGAACCTCATGAGCTTTACCGGAGGCTAACCACTCTCGCAGTCTCACTCCAAGATCATGGGAGCAAGGATACGGATGACAATTGGATCAAGCGCAAGTTCCTCAAGGCCATGATGCCTTACCACAAGGCCATGTCGTCCGTCATCCGTCAAAGGCCGGACTTCCACACCTTGTCCTCAAGTGAAGTCTTGGATGAGTTTGTGGCAATGAGGATCTTGGACAAGACCGCCGACAATGCGGTATTGCGTTCCCAAAGAGCTAAGAAGCCCAACCTTGCTTTGAAGGCCAAGGTTAGTGTGGAATAAGAGGATGAAGAGGAAGAAGAGGATGAAGAGGAAGAAGAGGAGAGCAACCCCGAAGATACAAAATATGCTTATCATGAGCACATGGCTCTCGCTTCAAGGCAATTCTAGAGCAAGAAGAACACAAGGCCAAACTTCAACAAAAGCAACTCAAGTGGCGCGAAGGGCAAGCAACATGTGAGGACTTGCTATAATTGTGGCAATGTGAGCCACTTTGTTGCGGAATGCCCATATGAGAAGAGGGAAGACAATGGTGGCAAGCTCATCCGAAAAGACAAGGCCAAGTCTTTCCCCAACAAGAGCAACTTCACCAAGAAGACCCCTCCCAAGGGGTTGGTGGCGCAAGAAGAGTACAATGAGGATGATGATGACGATGAAGACGGTGACTCGGTTGCCATGGCCTCCGTGGCCATTGCAACAACTCCACGGGTGTCCCTCTTCGACTCACCCAATGAGAACATCACTGCCAAGTGCCTCATGGCTAAAGCCACCAACAAGGTAACCCCCAACATCAAAACTACCATCATTACTAATCCTTCCTTGACGGATTTCATTGATAAAAGTGAGGGGCCTAATGAGGAAGAAAATGAATTTGAGTCTTTTATGAGTAAGCTCAAGGGTAAGTCCAAGAAGCACTTTGTTGCTCTCTTGTAACAACTTGGTGAAGCCAATGACACGATCGAGGCTCACGAAGAAACCATCTCTAAGATGAAGGGGCATAGTCGTGACTATGCCGATGAGATATCGGATCTCTCTAACGCTCTTGAGGAAGAGCGTGGTCATCGGTTGGCTCTTGAGGAGTCATACAACGATGATCATGCTAAATTAAAGAAAGATCTTGATCATGCCCTTGTTGTATCTCGTGTGCTAAATTCTGAGAAGGCCAAACTTGGGATTGATCTTGCTAGACTCAAGGAGGAGTTTGATATACTTGACAAGGCTCACAAGTCCTTGAAGGGTACTCATGCTAGTCTTAAAGAGTCTCATGATCAACTCCAAGTGAAGCTAACCAAGGAGAAAGCCACTTTTCCTCATATGGTTTTAATTGATATGCAAATGCTACTAACCCTTGTTGTGAGCATGTGCATCTTCTTGAGGAGAATGCAAAGTTGAAGGAGCAACTTGAAAAGGGCCTTGTGTCGTGCATACAAGGTGAGAAGAACCTCAACGGTCTTTTGAGCAATCAAAAGGAAGTTGTGGCCAAGGAAGGAATTGGGTTCGCACCCAAGTCCAAGAACAATAAGAAGAATGACAAGGCCAAACGACCTCCTCCTCTCAAGCAAACTTTTGTGAAGGAGGGAGAGGGTTCTTCTAAGGATAAGAAGAACAATGTGAAGGGTGGCGGTGTCAAGAAGGGCAATGCCACCCCTTCCAACAAAGCCGGCGACTTTAACCCTTCTTATGTGTTATGTCGTGCTAGTGATGGACATGTTTATGCTAAATTTGTTGGTTCTCCTTATGAGTACATTGAGTGGTCTATTTGGGTTCCTAAGACCCTTGTTACTAACATCAAAGGACCCATTACAAAATGGGTACCTAAAACTAAGCATTGATTTCTTGTAGGTGTTTGCTTCCAGTGGGGGGTCATGGTTGCTCGATAGTGAAGCCACAAATCATATGACCGGAAGCAAGGACTTGGTGGTGGACGTGCAGAAGATGCCATCTATGCCCACCAATGTTGAGTGGGGTGATGCCTCGTCCTCTAAGGTATTGGGACTTGGCAAGGTTGTCACTTCTCATGATCTCACGACCGAGAAAGTCATGCTTGTTGAGTCCCTTGCATACAATTTACTTTCCGTTCGTCAACTTGCACTCATGGGCTTTGCCACTTTCTTTGATATTGATACCGTGGCCCTCTTGTAGAGCAAGACTCTTAAAGTAGCCTTTGTAGGGCATGTCGAGAACGGGTTTATCATGATATAAGTAAATATAAATAACAACTTTATTATTGCCTCTAGGGCATATTTCCTTCAGTCTCCCACTTGCACTAGAGTCAATAATCTAGTTCACATCACCATGTGATTTAACACTCTATAGTTCACATCACCATGTGACCAATACCCAAAGGGTTTACTAGATTCAATAATCTAGTTCACATCGCCATGTGATTAACACCCAAAGAGTACTAAGGTGTGATCATGTTTTGCTCGTGAGAGAAGTTTAGTCAACGGGTCTGCCACATTCAGATCCGTATGTATTTTGCATATTCTATGTCTACAATGCTCTGCACGGAGCTACTCTAGCTAATTGCTCCCGCTTTCAATATGTATCCACATTGAGACTTAGAGTCATCCAGATCGGTGTCAAAGCTTGCATCGATGTAACTCTTTACGACGAACTTTTTGTCACCTCCATAACCGAGAAACATATCCTTATTCCACTAAGGATAATTTTGACCGCTGTAGAGTGATCCACTCCTGGATCACTATTGTACCCACTTGCCAAACTCATGGTGAGTGTCGTGGAATTGTCACGGCATATGTCCTTAGTGTCAGGACTTAGTCGCGAGGTCAACGCATCTATGTGGTAGCTTGAGAGGGGTTGAGCGAAATCGAGAGACGCAACACAAGACAAGGATTTAGACAGCTTCGGGCCCCGGGAAACATCATCCGGTAACAACCCTACATGCTGTTTGAGGCTAGGTCTCATTATGACCACGGGAGAGTCGCCGGGAACCGGCTCTCGATGTCTAGCCCTAGAGATTGTTTCTTGTTACTTGTCCTCTTTGGGGTGCCCTGCCCCTCCTTATATAAGTTAGAGGGGCGGGTTACATGCGGAGTCCTAGTAGGACTACGACTAGTCTATCTTTTCTTACAAGTTAATTACAAGTCCGGGTCTTGCTTCCTCGTAAAGGAAATATTCGTCATCCCTTCCTACTTAAGCCGGCCCATCATAAACGTGAGCCGGCCTTCTGGGCCTTGGGCCTTGTCTTCTATCTGATCCGCCGTTGGGGTTATCAGTAAGTCACCAAATACTCGTCGGGTCTCTATGAGCCGCCAAGTCCAGCCGGGTCATACCGCGGGGTATATCTCCGACATTAGCCCCCAGTTTAATTTGGATTTATCCATGTTAAACTGATCCTGCAAAATAACTCAAGAACAAATTTGACAGGTTGTGCTCCGGGTTAAATATTTTCTTGAACCAGCACCTGATCATCTTTAAGTCCTTGTCATTTCCTTGTTGATATGTATATGTCCATGATCTCATAGTAAATCTTCTTTAGAAGATATGTTTCAACTTTGTCAATGCAAAAAATCCAGATACTTCTTTTGAAAAGTCCGGGTCAATAAGCCAGCTTCAGAGTCAATTTGCTGACATTGGTCTCTTGTAGAGAAATATTGTAAAGAATAATCCACTTGAGTCGGCTTTCAAAGCGCCGGCTTAAGAAATATTGGTCTTGAAATACTCATCTGATATTTAGCCGGTTTAAAGATGTAGAACTTGCCGGTTAATGTTACCACCATTGTCGGGTTATAAAAGCTGATAATTCCGGGTCATGATTGTTGCCAACGCCGGTTCATGATTATTGATGACGCCGGGTTGTAGAAACAAGGTCATAATGATTGGTAACGCCGGGTCAATCTGGTTTGCTCAAAACAAAGAATTTGAAAATATTTCTTCGATAATAATATAATACCTGTAGCCCCCAAGTCTTGAGTAGAACAAAGTGATGGCTTAAGACTTGCTTCAATATAAATGCTGCCACTTTGAAGAAATCCATATTGTTCATCTCAGTCACTAGTAACAACTGAATACTCCATATTATGTAGCCCCCAAGTGCCAGGTTGTCATGCTTGCAGCAACCTGGGACTTGTAATTGCCTTATGCTCATATAAACTTCAACCAGCGTAGCCCCCAAGGGCCGGGTCATTATGCAATAATGAGCAGGGACTTTGTAAATATGATCATTGATAATAACAGTATATGATGTAATCTTCATCATGGGGCTTGAACCCACGTCCACAAGGTTAAGAGCTTTGTACTCTACCAACTGAATAGTGGATCTTTCAATATAATGGATTAAGGCTTGTGTACCTCAAATTTTCGACAGGAGCAATTGGTAGCCCCTAAGGGCCGGCTCATTACAATGTGATGAGTTGGGTCTTCAATAAGTTGAGCAAAAAATGTCTTTACATTAGCCCCCAAGTGCCATGGTGCATGCTGGCAGTGACATGGGACTTGCATATTTTGATGTGATCTCAATTTAAATAATGTAGCCCCCAAGTGCCGGGTTGTAAGCCTGCAGCGACTCGGGACTATTCCTTCCATTGTAGAATAAATTATATCCATTGATAAAATAATAGCCATTGCGCCAAAGCGACTTTAAATACCTCATCTGTTGATAAGTCAATCTGGAGTTTAAATACCCGGCGGCTCTTGGCCGATGGCGATTTAATACGCCTCCATTGTAAGCCGGAATTTGTACAACCCGGCGGCTTATAGCCTTTGAGAAAATCAAGAATTGATAACCCTTTTGAGACAACAATTTCAATCTTTGATGATGGGCTTGAACTTAATCATTTATGTAAGTCATAGCCCTGTAAATCCTGCACAGAGTTTAAACAACATATGCCCTGGCGACTTAACGTTAAAAGCCAGGGCGGGTAACCACCCAAATGTAGTCTTATCCTGCACACAAGTAGATCACAAGATCCCTTGGCGGTTTACCGCAGGGCGGGTCATAATATCTCACATATAACCACTGTGATATTGAATTTGTACTGCCGGTTTACATGACCTGTGCAGTAAGGGTGATAACCCAATCCTTAGAAGCCAATGCTTCCACATAGATGATGATTGTCATAAGCTGGCGATTTATCATCAAAAATCAAGCCGGGTTAAATAGCAACCACTCATATACACTTTAGATATGAAAAAAGAGCTTCAAATAAAATCCAAAAATTGTTTGCAAAAAGAGACTTCAAAATTTTTGAGGCTTCTGATTCAAATACGATCAGAAAACCGTCCCAAAGGGTTTAAGCTAAGATTCGAATACGATCATATAGCCCCCAGTGGCTTTGGCGTTGCCGATCAAGAGGGTACCAACAGCTATGTTCTCTTTGGTTCGAATACGACCTATGTTTGAACAGGAAGCCCCCAAATGACCTTGAGAGTTGTTTAACGACGCTGATTCGAATACGACCCACGTCGGTTCTTAAAAGGGGTTGAGCTATGATTTGAATACGACCAAGAAGCCCCCTAATGAGCTCGGCAGTGTGCCGATCAAAAGGGTATCGACAGCTATGTTCTCTTTGGTTCGAATACGACCTATGTTTGAACAGGAAGCCCCCTAGTGATCATGAGAATATTTAACGACTCTGATTCGAATACGATCAGGGTCACACCAAAAGGGTTAACCTAATTTGAATACGATCAGCTCCCAATGGTCATTAAAGCAGGGTACCTATGCTTGGGTTGTGCTTTGTAACAGACTCTTTTTGGTCCCTTTAATTTTTCCTGAGAACTCGAACTTTTGCGAGAGATAAATTCTTTTTGAACCGGAAAAAACCGGATATTGAAAGTTTCAAAGCTTTGTGATAAACAAATTTACCTTAAACCGGATTTTGAACCGGATTTGAGAGCTTCAAAACTTTGTGGCAGATAAATTTCCCTTGAACCGGATTTTAAACCGGATATTTAAGAGCTTCAGTGATTTGTGGGAGATGTCAAGTCTCTTGAGCCGGATCTAAACCGGAATCCTTCTTTTTAAGCCGGAAATTTTCTGACGGCCTTTAAACCTTTCACCAATATGGCGGCAGCCTCCGGGACCGGGTTATTTTTCCCTCCAGTGACCCGGAGTTCTTGAATGCATTGAAATCGACCAATGATGCCGAGTCATATCATTGTAGCCCTCGAGTCTCAAGACGACTCGAGGAGTTGGCTTTGAGATTCTCCATATTGACCATACCATAAGGTGTATATCATTGGTATTGATAGCGCAATGTGAATCCACAGAAGGTTGAAGTGACTGCGGCGGGTTATGAATGATCCCGTATGAGCCGTGTCAGCAACTCGGCCAATGGTTCCTTCCAACTGGATGTTTTGAAGTTAACCAAACTGTAGTGGCATCGACTTGTGCGCCTGCCCATTGAACCATCCAGTGCAGACGGTGGTTGATAATACATGATAATTCGCCTCCAATTTGTTGGAAGAAAACCGGGCTTCCCAAGCAGTGACTCGCTCATATTCAATAAACAGCTCATGCATACAGGTGCGGCCCAGTGTGTATATATAGACCAACCCGCGAGGGAAGGATGGTAAAGATGACCGTTGCATCAGAGGCGGCACAGACAGATGAGCCGGCCGTGGTGTTGTAAGCCGGTCCGGACGGGCGAATCGATCGCCGGCGCGGTAAGCCGCGCGGATGGGCGAGTCAACCACATTGTGTTGATGTAGTGAACAATTGTCCTGTATTAAAAACCTCGCAAGCCAGAGTAATTGCTCTTTTTAAAGAAAACAATATATAATATATAAAAATTTACTGGATTGATTTCACCTGATATGTCAGGCCAGAAATTATCCACCGCGGAGTTGATGATCATCACGGTGAAGCTGAAACCAATCACGGCCGAGTCGGCCGCGGGAGCAGACAAATGAGCCGGCCGCGGCGTTGTAAGTCGGTGCGGTCGGGCGAGTCAATCGCAGGAGCGGTAAGCGACGCGGACGCCGAGTCGGCCGCGGGGGCGGACGGGTAAGTTGTCCGTCACATTGTAAGCCGGTCGCAGACGTGTGAGTTGTCCTCCTTGTTGTAAGCCGGCGTGGTCGCAAGAGACAGCCACGGCGTTGTAAGCCGGCGCGGTCGCGAGAGACGGCCACGGCGTTGTAAGCCGGTGCGGGAGTCCGTTGAGTAACGACAACCACCCTGTGCCAAAAGATGTTGGCGTGCCTCCATCTCCGCGGTATAATATCATTTCTTGTCATAAATAATTGCCCTGCATAAACAATATTGCAGACCAAGGCAAAGATAAACTTGTTCTTTGACAAAAACAACATGTGCTAATAAATCAAACTTGGATGGATATCACCTGATTTGTTTGGACGACGGATGATCCATTTATCGCGACAGAGGTGGCTCAGGCAGACCAGCGACTCAATATAGTTCCGGCGGCTCAGGCAGACCGGCGACTTAATATAACCCCGGCGGCTCAAAACGGCAAGGGCGGCTCAACGCGGCTCCGGTGGGTTGATGTAAATTAAGCTGCACGGGCGGCGACTTGCGCACACCTGTTCCATCAGTAAGCGGGCGCAGACGCCGGTGCGTGATGGTACTGACGTACACTTCATAGGCACAACATGACACCACCTTTGCTGCACATAAAAATATACATACCAAAGTAATTGTTCTTTGATGAAAACAATATGTTTAATAACATAAACTTAGATGGATATCACCTGATGTTTGTAAACGACAGATGATCTCACAGCAGAGGCGGCTCAACGCGGGCCTGGCGGCTTCAACACCTGCTCTGGCGAGGGTGGCGTGAGGCCAAGGCAGAGGCCGGGTTAGGCCTGACGGCGGCGGCTTAGAACTGCAGCGACATGCGGCAGACGAGGTGACCCGGTGAAGGCAACTTTGACAACGGCGGACGCGTTAACAGAAGACCGGAGCGGCGCGAAGCGGCGGCTCAAGGCCGTAGCGACAGGTGGAAGAGGCCGGCTGAGGCGAAAACCAGGCGGAGGCGCCTCGACGCAGCCGGCAGAGGGTGCTTGCGGCGGCCGTGGCAGCCAGGCGGCTCATCAAGGTGCGACGGCGGCCGGTGTAGCCATGGGCGGAGGCGACGCCCAGCAGGGAGAGGCGGGGCGGCGGCTTGCGGCTGTAGAGATGGCAGCGCCTCAGCACGGAGATGGCCATGGAAGCGGGTCAAAGCAGAGGCGACCATGGCAACGGGGTTGCTCGGCGACTCGTAGGCAGCCACAGCCCGCAGTACACGCGCCAAGCCGGTTTGAAGCGGGCAGCCCGAAGTGGAGACGAGGCCGTAGCGGTTGACTTCAAGTCCACGCTCACGTAGCAGCCTTTCAGGCGCGTGCTGCCAATTGATTCCCTTATGTGTTGGCGTGGAGCAAGGAGCAACCGTTGGTGAGCAAAACCACTTGGAAAGCCTTGTGTGAGATCAATTTATGGTAATGATGGCCTAGGAATTTTGTCCCTTGAAACGTTTGCTTCTCTGTGTAGCAAACAGAGATTTAAAAAACTGATTTGGAGATGTCAGAACATGAGTCGTCTTTGGACTCACTTTGACTAAACCGTAAGTAGACGATTAGGCGTACGTGGGCTGTCTGCCTTTGGCTGTTGCGACCAAAGAAAAACTAGGAACGGACACGGCCACGCCTAGAGATAGAAATTTTCTTGTTAGTCTCACGCGACTTGCGGTAACGGCTGTAGCAGAAAATCCAATCGGTGTCGACGGCTTGCGGCGGCTCAACCGACAACCAACGCAACCCTAATCCTCTTGATCCCTCTTGATCTTGATCCAATCTTGTACATGCTAGCTCCAGGCTAATCACGATCTTTGATCACAAAAACGATGAATTTGCAGGCTCTGTCCTGTTGCTGGTTCTCCCCGTGCAATCTTTCCGCATCCTCTTGAGCCATTCTTTTTCTTCATCGGGTTAATAGGGAGCTCCTCGATCCTAGGAGAGATCCCTCCAAGAAGTCAACACCACCATGCGCAAGCCCCACGGTGGGCGCCAACTGTCGTGGAATTGTCACGACAGATGTCCTTAGTGTCAGGACTTAGTCACGAGGTCAACGCATCTATGTGGTAGCTTGAGAGGGGTTGAGCGGAATCGAGAGACACAACACAAGACAAGGATTTAGACAGCTTCGGGCCCCGGGAAACATCATCTGGTAACAACCCTACATGCTGTTTGAGGCTAGGTCTCATTATGATCACGGGAGAGTCGCCGGGAACCGGCTCTCGGTGTCTAGCCCTAGAGATTGTTTCTTGTTACTTGTCCTCTTTGGGGTGCCCTGCCCCTCCTTATATAAGTTAGAGGGGCGGGTTACATGCGGAGTCCTAGTAGGACTAAGACTAGTCTATCTTTTCTTACAAGTTAATTACAAGTCCGGGTCTTGCTTCCTCGTAAAGGAAATATTCGTCATCCCTTCCTACTTAAGCCGGCCCATCATAAACGTGAGCCGGCCTTCTGGGCCTTGGGCCTTCTCTTCTATCTGATCCGCCGTTGGGGTTATCAGTAAGTCACCAAATACTCGCCGGGTCTCTGTGAGCCGCCAAGTCCGGCCGGGTCATACCGCGGGGTATATCTCCGACAGTGAGGTTCACAATAGGTCTGGTACACAGCATAGCATACTTCATAGAACCTTTGACTGGGGCATAGGGAATGAATTTTCATTCTCTTTCTATTTTCTGCCGTGGTCGGGTTTTGAGTCTTTACTCAACTTCACACCTTGCAACACAGGCAAGAACTTCTTCTTTGACTGTTCCATTTTGAACTACTTCAAAATCTTGTCAAGGTATGTACTCATTGAAAAAACTTATCAAGCATCTTGTTCTATCTCTATAGATCTTGATGCTCAATATGTAAGCAGCTTCATCGAGGTCTTTGTTTGAAAAACTCCTTTCAAACACTCCTTTATGCTTTTCCAAAAAAAATCTACATTATTTCCGATCAACAATATGTCATTCACATATACTTATGAGAAATGTTGTAGTGCTCCCACTCACTTTCTTGTAAATACAGGCTTCTCAAAAAGTCTGTATAAAACCATATGCTTTGATCACACTATCAAAGCGTATATTCCAACTCCGAGATGCTTGCACCAGTCCATAGATGGATCGCTGGAGTTTGCACACTTTGTTAGCACCTTTAGGATTGACAAAACCTTCTTGTTGCATCATAAACAACTCTTCTTTAAGAAATCCATTAAGGAATGCAATTTTGACATCCATTTGGCAGATTTCATAAAATGTGACAATTGCTAACATGATTCGGACAGACTTAAGCATCGCTATGAGTGAGAAAATCTTATCGTAGTCAACACCTTGAACTTGTCGAAAACTTTTTGCGACAATTCAAGCTTTGTAGATAGTAACATTACTATCAGTGTCCGTCTTCTATTGAAGATCCATTTATTCTTAATGGCTCGCCGATCAGCGGGCAAGTCAATCAAAGTCCATACTTTGTTCTCATTCATGGATCCTATCTCAGATTTCATGGCCTCAAGCCATTTCATGGAATCTGGGATCATCATCGCTTCCTCATAGTTCGTAGGTTCGTCATGGTCTAGTAACATGACTTCCAAAACTGGATTACCGTACCACTCTCGTGCGGAACTTACTCTGGTTGACCTACGAGGTTCGGTAGTAACTTGATCTGAAGTTTCATGATCATCATCATTAACTTCCTCAATAATTGGTGTAGGCATCACTCGAACTGATTTCTGTGATGAACTACTTTCCAATTTGGGAGAAGGTACAATTACCTCATCAAGTTCTACTTTCCTCCCACTCACTTCTTTCGAGAGAAACTCCTTCTCTAGAAAGGATCCATTCTTGGCAACAAATATCTTGCCTTCGGATCTGTGATAGAAGGTGTACCCAACAGTTTCTTTTGGGTATCCTATGAAGACGCACTTCTCCAATTTGGGTTCGAGCTTATCAGTTTGAAACTTTTTCACATAAGCATCTCAAGCCCAAACGTTAAGAAACGACAACTTTGGTTTCTTGCCAAACCATAGTTCATGCGGTGTCGTCTCAACGGATTTAGATGGTGCCCTATTTAACGTGAATGCAGCTATCTCTAATGCATAACCCCCAAAATGATAATGGAAAATCGGTAAGAGACATCATAGATCGCACCATATCTAATAAAGTACGGTTATGACGTTCGGACACAACATTACGCTGTGGTGTTCCAGGTGGCGTGAGTTGCGAAACTATTCCACATTATTTCAAATGAAGACCAAACTCGTAACTCAAATATTCGTCTCTGCGATCAGCTCGTAGAAACTTTATTTTCTTGTTACGATGATTTTCCACTTCACTCTGAAATTCTTTGAACTTTTCAAATGTTTCAGACTTATGTTTCATCAAGTAGATATACCCATATCTGCTCAGATCATCTGTGAAGGTCAGAAAATAACGATACCCACCGCGAGCTTCTACACTCATCGGACTGCATACATTAGTATGTATTATTTCCAATAAGTCAGTTGCTCGCTCCATTGTTCCGTAGAACGGAGTCTTAGTCATATTGCCCATGAGGCATGGTTCGCAAGCATCAAGTGATTCATAATCAAGTGATTCCAAAAATCCATCAGCATGGAGTTTCTTCATGCGCTTTACACCAATATGACCTAAACGGCAGTGCCACATATAAGTTGCACTATCATTATTAACTTTGCATCTTTTGGCTTCAATATTATGAATATGTGTATCATTATGATCGAGATTCAATAAACCATTTATATTGAGTGTATGACCATAGAAGGTTTTATTCATGTAAATAGAACAACAATTATTCTTTCACTTAAATGAATAACTGTATTGCAATAAACATGATACAATCATATTCATGCTCAATGCAAACACCAAATAACTTTTATTTTAGGTTCAACACTAATCCCGAAGGTAAAGGGAGTGTGCAATGGTGATCTTATCAACCTTGGAATCATTTCCAACTCACATCATCACCTCGCCCTTAACTAGTCTCTGTTTATTTTTCAACTCCCATTTCGAGTTACTACTCTTAGCAACTGAACCAGTATCAAATACTGAGGGGTTGTTATAAACACTAGTAAATTACACATCAATCACATGTATATCAAATATATCTTTGTTCACTTAGCCATCCTTCTTATCCTCCAAGTATCTAGGGCAGTTCCACTTCCAGTGACCATTTCCTTTGTAGTAGAAGCACTCAGTTTCAGGCTTGGGTCTAGCTTTGGGCTTCTTCATGGGAGTGGCAACTTGCTTGCCATTCTTCTTGAAGTTCCCTTTCTTTCCCTTGCCCTTTTCCTTGAAACTAGTGGTCTTGTCAACCATCAACACTTGATTCTTTTTTCTTGATTTCTACCTTCGCTGGTTTCAGCATCGCGAAGAGCTCGGGAATCGTTTTCGTCATCCCTTACATATTATAGTTCATCACGAAGTTCTAGTAACTTGGTGATAGTGACTAGATAACTCTGTCAATCACCATCTTATCTGGAAGATTAACTCCCACTCGATTCAAGAGATTGTAGTACTCAGACATTCTGAGCACATGCTCACTGGTTGAGCTATTCTCCTCCATCTTGTAGGCAAAATACTTGTCAGAGGTCTCATACCTCTTGACTCGGGCATGACTCTGAACTACAAATTTTAACTCTTGGAACATCTTATATGTTCTGTGGCGTTCAAAACATTTTTGAAGTCCCGATTCTAAGTCGTAAAGCATGGTGCACTAAATGATCAAGTAGTCATCATACCAAGCTTTTCCAAACGTTCATAACGTCTGTATCTGCTCCTGCAATAGGTCCGTCACCTAGCGGTGCATCAAGGACATAATTCTTCTCTGCAGCAATGAGGATAATCCTCAGATCATGGAGCTAGTCTGCATCATTGCTACTAACATCTTTCAACTTATTTTTCTCTAAGAACATATCAAGAATAAAACAGGGAAGCTATACGCGAGCTATTGATCTACAACATAGACATGCAAATACTATCAGGACTAAGTTCATGATAAATTAAAGTTCAATTAATCATATTACTTAAGAACTCCCACTTAGATAGACATCCCTCTAATCATCTAAGTGATCACATGATCCATATCAACTAAACCATGTTCGATCATCACATGAGATGGAGTAGTTTTCAATGGTGAACATCACTATGTTGATCATGTCTACTATATGATTGACGCTCGACCTTTCGCTCTCTGTGTTCCGACACCATATCTGCATATGCTAGGCTCGTCAAGTTTAACCCGAGTATTCTGCGTGTGCAAAACTGGCTTGCACCCGTTGTATGTGAACGTAGATCTTATCACACCCGATCATCACGTGGTGTCTCGGCATGACGAACTTTCGCAACGGTGCATACTCAGGGAGAACACTTGTACCTTGAAATTTAGTGAGAGATCATCTTATAATGCTACCGCCGAACTAAGCAAAATAAGATGCATAAAGGATAAATATCACATGCAATCAATATAAGTGATATGATATGGCCATCATCATCTTGTGCCTTTGATCTCCATCTCCAAAGCACCGTCATGATCACCATCATCACCGGCGCGACACCTTGATCTCCATCGTAGCATCGTTGTCGTCTCGCCAACTATTGCTTCTATGACTATCGCTGCCGCTTAGTGATAAAGTAAAGCAATTACATGGCGATTGCATTTCATATAATAAAGCGACAATCATATGGCTCCTGCCAGTTGCCGATAACTGTGTTACAAAACATGATCATCTCATACAATAAAATTTTAGCATCATGTCTTGACCATATCACATCACAACATGCCCTGCAAAAACAAGTTAGACGTCCTCTACTTTGTTGTTGCAAATTTTACGTGGCTGCTACGGGCTTAGCAAGAACCGTTCTTACCTACGCATCAAAACCACAACGATAGTTTGTCAAGTTGGTGATGTTTTAACCTTCGCAAGGACCGGGCGTAGCCACACTCGGTTCAACTAAAGTTGGAGAAACTGACACCCGCCAGCCACCCGTGTGCAAAGCACGTCGGTAGAACCAGTCTCGCATAAGCGTACGCGTAATGTCGGTCCGGGCCGCTTCATCCAACAATACCGCCAAACTAAAGTATGACATGCTGGTAAGCAGTATGACTTATATCGCCCACAACTCACTTGTGTTCTACTCGTGCATATGACATCTACGCATAAAACCAGGCTCGGATGCCACTGTTGGGGAACGTAGTAACTTCAAAACCACAACGATTTTTCGTCAAGTGTGTTGTTTTAACCTTCAACAAGGACCAGGCGTAGTCACACTCGATTCAACTGAAGTTGGAGAAACTGACACCCACCAGCCACCTGTGTGCAAAGCACGTCGGTAGAACCAGTCTCGCGTAAGCGTACGCGTAATGTTGGTCCGAACCGCTTCATCCAACAATACCGCCGAATCAAAGTATGACATGCTGGTAAGCAGTATGACTATTATCACCCACAACTCTTTGTGTTCTACTCGTGCATATAACATCTACGCATAGACCTGGCTCGGATGCCACTGTTGGGGAACGCAGTAATTTCAAAAATTTCCTACGCACACGCAAGATCCATCTAGGTGATGCATAGCAACGAGAGGGGAGAGTATTGTCCACGTACCCTCGTAGACTGAAAGCGGAAGCGTTATGACAAACGCGGATGATGTAGTCGTACATCTTCACGATCCGACCGATCCTAGTATCGAAAGTACGGCACCTCCGCGATCTGCACACGTTCGGCTCGGTGACGTCCCACGAACTCTCGATCCAATTGAGTGTCATGGGAGAGCTTCGTCAGCACAATGGCGTGATGATGGTGATGATGAAGTTACCGACACAGGGCTTCGCCTAAGCACTACAACGATATGACCGAGGTGGAATCTGTGGAGGGGGGAACCGCACATGGCTAAGACAATTGTCAACTTGTGTGTCTATGGGGTGCCCCCCTCCCCCATATATAAAGGAGTGGAGGAGGGGGAGGGCCGGCCCTCTATGGCGCACCCAAGGGGAGTCCTACTCCCATCAGGAGTAGGATTCCCCCCTTCCCTAGTTGGATTAGGAGTGGAAGGAAGGGGGAGAGAGGGGGAAGGAAAGGGGGGGCCGACCCCCCACCCAATTCGGATTGGGCTTGAGGGGGGCGCCCCCCCTCCTAGGCTCCCTTCTCCTCTCTCCCACTATGGACC
Source organism: Aegilops tauschii subsp. strangulata (assembly GCF_002575655.3). Lineage (NCBI taxonomy): Eukaryota > Viridiplantae > Streptophyta > Magnoliopsida > Poales > Poaceae > Aegilops > Aegilops tauschii. The sequence continues at coordinate 362,786,761 of NC_053035.3, read as the reverse complement.
AATAAGGCCCATATACTTTCCGGGGGGTTTCCGGTAACCTCCCGGTACTCCGGTAAATGCCCGAACTCACCCGAAACCATTCCGATGTCCAAACATAGTCATCCAATATATTGATATTTATGTCTCGACCATTTCGAGACTCCTCGTCATGTCCGTGATCATATATGGGACTCCGAACAACCTTCGGTACATCAAAACACATAAACTCATAATACCGATCGTCACCGAACGTTAAGCGTGCGGACCCTACGGGTTCGAGAACTATGTAGACATGACCGAGACTCATCTACGGTCAATAACCAATAGCGGAACCTGGACGCTCATATTGGTTCCTACATATTCTACGAAGATCTTTATTTGTCAAACCGCATAACAACATACGTTGTTCCCTTTGTCATCGGTATGTTACTTGCCCGAGATTCGATCGTCGGTATCTCAATACCTAGTTCAATCTCGTTACCGGCAAGTCTCTTTACTCGTTTCGTAATGCATCATCCCATGACTAACTCATTAGTCACATTGCCTGCAAGGCTTATAGTGATGTGCATTACTGAGAGGGCCCAGAGATACCTCTCCAAAACATGGAGTGACAAATCCTAATCTCGATTTATGCCAACCCAACAAACACCATCGGAGACACCTATAGAGAATCTTTATAATCACCCAGTTACGTTGTGACGTTTGATAGCACACTAAGTGTTCCTCTGGTATTCGGGAGTTGCATAATCTCATAGTCATAGGAACATGTATAAGTCATGAAGAAAGCAATAGCAATAAACTAAACGATCATAGTGCTAAGCAAACGGATGGGTCTTGTCCATCACATCATTCTCTAATGATGTGATCCCGTTCATCAAATGACAACACATGTCTATGGCTAGGAAACTTAACCATCTTTGATTAACGAGCTAGTCAAGTAGAGGCGTACTAGGGACACTCTGTTTGTCTAGATATTCACACATGTACCAAGTTTCCGGTTAATACAATTCTAGCATGAATAATAAACATTTATCATGATATAAGGAAATATAAATAACAACTTTATTATTGCCTCTAGGGCATATTTCCTTCGTCGAGTTCAAGAACTACACCTTGGATGAGTTTCTTAGTGATGAGAGGATCAAGCATCAATATTCCGCACCTTACACCCCTCAACAAAATGGTGTAGCGGAGAGGAAGAACTGGGCGTTGATGGATGCGGCAAGAACCATGATAGGGGAGTTCAAGTCTCCATCCATCTTTTGGGCCGAAGCCATCAACACCGTGTGTCATGCATCCAATCGGCTCTATCTCTGCAAAGGCTTGAACAAGACTCCTTATGAGATACTCACCGGTAACAAGCCCAACCTCAAGTACTTCCGGGTGTTCGGGTGTAAGTGTTTCATTCTCAAGAAAGGTGTTCGTTTGTCCAAATTTGAGGCTAGAGCTTATGAGGGCATATTTGTTGGTTATGCTACAAACTCTCATGCTTACCGTGTCCTCAATAAGTCCACGGGACTTATTGAGGAGACATGTAATGTGGAGTTTGATGAGAATAACGGCTCCCAAGTGGAGCAAAGTGGTACTTGTGATGTAGGTGATGAAATTCCTCCCCATGCCATAAGAAGAATGGTTGTTGGTTTTATCCTACCCATTGAGGAACCCCTTGTGGCCGAAGGAGAAGGACAATGTTCCGCTCAAGTGGAACCATCACCAACCCAAGACCCACACGCTTCCGAAGAACAATGTGAAGGCCCTCATCCTCATGAACAAGACCAAGGGCAAGATCAACCTCAAGATGGTGTTGAACCACCAAGTGATGCCCAAGGTCAAGTTCTCTCCTCCGAGCAAGTTCAAGATCAAGAGCAAGCTCAAGATCAAGAACAAGCTCAAGACGACGCTCAAGATGATCAAGTAACCGCTCCTCAACTCTCGCCTGAGGAGGAATTGGAGCGTCGTGCCGCCAAGATTGCATCCAAGCTCTCTACCAAGGGTCATCTCATGACAAATGTGCTTGGAAGCATACGAAAGGGGCTAAGCACTCGTAGACAATTGGCAAACTATTGTGAACAACACGCGTTTGTCTCTTGTGTTGAACCCCAAAAGGTCTATGAGGCGCTCGAAGATCCGGATTGGCTTAATGCCATGCATGAAGAACTCAACAACTTCGAGCACAACAAGGTGTGGAGATTGGTGCCAAGGCCATCAGGGAACCATAATGTCATTGGAACCAAGTGGATATTCAAGAACAAGCAAGATTCTCATGGTATTATCATTCGCAACAAGGCTCGATTGGTAGCACAAGGCTACTCCCAAGTCGAGGGTATCGACTACGGTGAAACCTTTGCTCCCGTTGCTCACCCTGAATCCATTTGCATCTTGATTGCTTATGCTTCTCATCGTAACTTTAAGTTGCAACAAATAGATGTGAAGAGTGCTTTTCTTAATGGTCCTATTAATGGTTGGTGTATGTCAAACAGCCCCCCGGGATCGAGGATCCCTATTTCCCCGATCATGTGTATCAACTCGATAAGGCACTCTATGGCCTTAAACAAGCCCCACGTGCGTGGTATGACCACCTTACCGAGTTGTTACAAGATCGTGGGTTTGAAATTGGGAAAATTGACCCCACTCTTTTTACTAAGAAGGTCAAAGGGGAGTTGTTTGTGTGCCAAATATATGTTGATGATATTATTTTTGGTTCCCCTAACAAAGCTTTCAATGAGGAATTTGCCGCTCTCATGACCTCAAAGTTCAAGATGTCCTCGATGGCAGAGTTGGAGTTCTTTCTCGGGTTCGAAGTCAAGCAAAGAAGAGAAGGAACCTTCATCAACCAAGCCAAATACACCCAAGACATGCTCAAGAGATTCAAGCTAAGTGATGTCAAGTCGGCTTCCACTCCAATGCCCGTCAAATGCCAACTTGACATAGATCCCAATGGTAAAGTGGTGGATCAAAAGGTATATCGTTCCATGATTGGCTCCTTGCTTTACCTTTGTGCATCTAGACCGGATATCATGTTGAGTGTGGGAATTTGTGCACGGTTTCAAGCCGCACCTAAGGAAAGCCACTTTGTGGCGGTCAAGCGAATCTTTTGATATTTGGTTCATACCCCAAACTTTGGCTTATGGTACCCAAGAGGAGCAAATTTCGATCTTGTAGGCTATTCGGACTCTAATTGGGCGGCAGACAAAGTGGATAGGAAGTCCACGTCCGGAGGTGCCAATTTCTTGGGTGCTCTTTGGTGAGTTGGTCTTTAAGAAGCAAAGTTGTGTGTCTCTCTCGTCCACCGAAGCGGAGTATGTGGCAGCTGGTAGTTGTTGTGCACAACTTCTTTCGATGAGGCAAACTTTAAAGGATTACGGTGTCATTTGTGACAAAGTGCCTCTTTGGTGTGACAATGAAAGTGCCATCAAGATTTCTCTCAACCCGGTGGAACACTTCAAGACAAAGCATATTGAGATTCGGTATCATTTCATCTGGGATCACATTAGGCGAGGGGAGATCGAGCTCAACTATGTCAACACCCATGATAACCTTGCTGATATCTTCACGAATCCCTTGGATGAAACAAGATTTCGCGAGTTAAGGCATGAGCTAAATATCATTGATTCGAGCAATGTGGCTTGAACCTTTGCACACCCCACCATACTCTTCGTGATGTCTTGTTTAGGTGTAGGCATGGACATAGGGGGAGTATTGTTCTCTCAATGAACTCTCCCTCCCCCATTATGCATAAAATGATCAAGTCTTTCACATTAGCCATTTTTTATGGTAATTGTGCTTCAAAGACGAGTTTTGGTCATGGGCCCAAGGTTAAAATCTTCGCGGCGCCATACCTCTTGACTCACACATAGGTGGCCTCGGCCACCGCCCTCTCTTGAAGAGGTGTGTGTTTCTTGTCCTCTCGCTGGTGTTCTTGTTGCTTTGTGTTTGTTCTCTCCTTTTGCCGTTTGTTTTTTCCCTTCTTTTTGAGCTTAGCCTTGTTTTGTCTAGTCTTTGGGGTCTCGGCTGGGTGGTACTACCGCTGGTGGTGCGCGGTACTACCGCTTGTGTTGACAAGCTGTACTACCACCCACCCGAGCGGTACTATCGCTGCGGGGTGGGACCAGGGGGTTATGTCGGGGCAGGGAGTGGTTTCTTCTCCCCCATACCCATTCGCACAACCCACTCGTTCCTCCTCGTCTCTCCAGCGCCGACTCGCCGCGGGAAGGATCCGGCGGGCCGCCGTCTCCGGGTCGTCCCTCTCCATTCCCTTCGGTGGAATCGATCCCCACCCCATCCTCTTGCCATGGATGCCGGTATTTCCCCCGTTCCCTTTCTCTTCTTGCCTCGATTTCAGATCTAGTGTTTTAGGGGCAATAGTTGTTTCATCTCTCGATTTTTGGCTAAATCAAGGCTTGAGTAGGTTGGAGAAGGCGACTAGAATATTTGGATTGATATTTGGTAGGAGTCTTTTTGAATTTGGCATCCTAGTAGTGCCGGATTTGACCACGGTAGTAGGGAACCGCCGTTTCCCCGTCTCGAGCGGTACTACCGCCCCCTTGGAGCGGTACTACCGCCCCCTTGGAGTGGTACTACCGCTAGGGCGGTACTGCCGCTTATGGATGCCCACTTCCATTATATTCCTGCCAATTTTTTATCCATGTTGTTTTGTTTGGTGGCTTATGCTCTTTCTTTCGTGTTGTCTCTTCTGTACGTGTGTTTGGTTCTAGGTGATGGCCCCTCTGAGCAGCATGTCCGGCGTGCCAACCCCGGGCGTTCAACTTCAAAGCGCTATCGTACCTCTGAGACTGCGGCTGCTTCCTCAAGTGTTCCTCCTTCTTCCCAGCACAAGAAGACTACTGCCCACAGGCCAAAACCTAGGAGCAAGACTATGACAGAGATGAATGCCAAGGAATTCTGGGAAAGGCGTCGGCGCAACCCCTATGCGGAAGATCAAGAACCCACTTTGGTCAACCGCCCATTCTGGAACCGTTTTCAGTATGCCATCTACTTTGATGTGATCAAATCAAAGAAGAATCTCTATGTTGATGTTCGCACCATCGACATTGACTTTATGGAGAAGGATCTTGCTTGCTTTGGTGATGCCCTACAGATGTGCTCTCAATTGAACATCCGCATGATCATGCAGTTCAACAAGGATTTTGATGCACATTTGGTGGCTCAGTTTTATGCCACGGTCCATCTTGGAACAGATGAGGAAAGGACTTTGACTTGGATGACAAATGGCAGGCTGCTTTCTGTCAAGTGGAAGACCTTCATGGAGTTACCTGGTTTTGAAGATCAAGGACTTGAGAACCCAGTTGGCTTTCGCCCTCACCGCAATGCAAAGTCCACTCACAAGCAATCTCTCTGGCCCTATTGTACCTTGAAGATTCACCCCGTGACCCAGAAGGAGACCTATGAGCTGCCTGCCTATCTGTAGATTCTTCATCGCATCTTCCGACAGACTCTCTTCCCTCGCATTGGGAACTTGGATATGGTTCACTCCTTTCTTGTAGACATGCTTCTTTTCTGCCAGCATGAGAAGGAAGAAAACACTAGAGAATCATTGGATATCTCTCATGTCATGTGGTCTGAACTCGTCTCCGCCATCTCTGAGCGCAAGTGCCCTATCTATGGTCCATTATCACGTTACTCATTGAGAAGGCTTGGGCTCGCGTGTATCCTAATGTGGTGCTGGAGACTGGTGAGTTGATCTCTCATGAGATCAAGCGTCTGCGAAAGAAGGAGAACTTGGGCACCCCGACTTCTAGGTCTGGGATTCCATCTGGAGTTGCTGACATGGAGACCAAGGTTGAGGCTGATGCTGACGATGATGCGGATTATGAGCCCTCTGGTGTGGAGCCCTCATGGGCAAAGAAGATCAAGCGCAAGATGAAGAAACTCTTTTGCATGGAGTCTCATGGACAATATATGGCTCATGTTTCTGAGAAGAAGGCCAGGAGCCGTCACAAGGAGCTCTTGCGCTAGTTGGGTGCCACTGTTGCCAGCGGATCTGAGGGAAAGATCACTGATGAGGAGGAGTGGGTTCAGCAGCACTGCTCGTGGACCGATTCAGACACCGAGCAGTTTCCTACTGATGATGGCAGTGCAGACGATCCCGCCGTGATGTGATGATTGAGACCCTCAGTTTGCTATCACCTAGAGCTGTAGCAGCACTCTTTGCCTTTTTGGTGTCTCGATGCCAAAGGGAGAGAGCTTAGGAATTTGTCGTTGTCGAGTTGCGAGCGTGTGTTTGTGTGGCGTGTTTGCCTTACCTGTCTTTCTCGCAAACTCTTTTCTCGTCTTTGGCGCTTGTTTGGTTTATGTTTGTGAGACCCGGTACCGTATCATATGGTGTGAGACATATGCTACCTTATCCTTTTATTATCTAGTTTGTCGAGTACCTTGGTAGTATGTGAGTTGCATGCTTATCCAGTTATATTCTTTGCTCACTCCTACTCTTTATGCATCCGAGCTCTATATGTTCCATTACCTGTTGCTAATGCTGTCAGACTATAAAATATAGGGGGAGTGTTGATCCTAATGTATGTGCTTTGTTGTCCAAAGGCACCTCTTTAGGTGCACACATTCAGGGGGAGCTCCGTCTATATTTTGTAGTTTTTGGTTTCATTTACTTTCTTCTCTTACCTTTTGTGCAATGCCGTGTTGTCATCAATCCACCAAAAAGGGGGAGATTGTTAAGGCATGTCTCTCTCTAAGTAGTTTTGGTGATTGACGACAACGTCTTTGCGGACTAATCGTGTGCGTTGAGTATTTCAGAGATTCATCCTTTGTCACGAGACGATTCCCTCCCCTCGGAGTTTTAAGCAAAGACGGTGTAGCTCTTTCGATTCAGTTTTGGTGGACTTGTGTCGTAGGAGTCACCGTACTATCAAGAGGGGGTCCGCATTGGTTAGGCTAGGTTGGAATCAACACGTTCACATCCCCTTTGGACCCTCTGAGCCTTCCCGCTTCGATGGCGGCTCTGTTGTTACCTTCTCTATGAAATCTGGTCCTAGCGGTAGTACCACGGACCCCAACGGTAGTACCGCTCAAGAGCTACAAGCGGCAGTACCGCACTACAGCGGTAGTACCGCCTGGAGCTCTTAGCCGTAGTACCACTACGGTTCCGCGCTCCTACCGCGTCGACTCGAGGGTGTCGCCTCTCGTGTCGGGTTTTGCGGCACTGGCAGCGGCAGTAGAGGCGGTAGTACCGCTTGTAAGCGGTAGTACCGCCCTTACCACCGCTGTTAGTACCGCCCTGGGTCCAGGTCCTGCTCCGCCTCTTCCTTTCTTCTGTCTGCGCGGCAGTACCGCGAGGGGGAGCGGTATTACCCCCGCCCCCAGCGGTAGTACCGCTATGTGCGGGGCTGAGCGGGGGTTATGGTTGGATTGTTTCTCCCCTTATAAAAGGAGGTCTTCTTCTCCAAGTTGACTCACCTCTTTTCCCCCAAGCTCCATTGTTGCTCCAAAGCTCATTTTCGCCCGATCTCTCTCCCTAGCCAATCGAACTTGTTGATTCTTTGGGGATTGGTTGAGAAGGCCCAGATCTACACTTCCACCAAGAGAAATTTGATTCCCCCCCACTAATCCTTTGGGGATCTTGTTACTCTTGGGTGTTTGAGCACCCTAGACGGTTGAGGTCACCTCGGAGCCATATTCCATTGTGGTGAAGCTCCGTGGTTTCGCTGGGAGCCTCCAATTCGGTTGTGGAGAGAGCCCCAACCTTGTTTGTAAAGGTCCGGTCCCCGCCTCCAAGGGCACCAATAGTGGAATCACGGCATCTCGCATTGTGTGAGGGCGTGAGGAGAATACGGTGGCCCTAGTGGCTTCTTGGGGAGCATTGTGTCTCCACACCGTTCCAACGGAGACGTACTTCCCCTCAAAAGGAAGGAACTTCGGTAACACATCCTCGTCTTCACCGGCTCCACTCTTGGTTTTCTCGTACCCTTACTTGCGCAAGCTTTTTGTGTTGCATCTCTTGCTTGCTTGTGTGCTTGTTGTTGTTGCATCATATAGGTTGCTCACCTAGTTGCATATCTAGACAACCTACTTTGATGCAAAGTTTAAATTGGTAAAGAAAAGCTAAAAATTGTTAGTTGCCTATTCACCCCCCTCTAGTCAACTATATCGATCCTTTCACACTGTTTTCATAGCTTGGCCTGGCCTCGTACTGGATTGATACCTTGGTTTCATAACTGAGGGAAATATCTACCGTAGTTGAACTGCATCATTCTTCCTCTTTGGAGAAATACCGATGTAGTTTCAAGCGACATTACCGGTCAGTCCGGGCATTTGAGGCGTTCGTCTGGGTCAAAAAATCGTGACCGGGCGGGCCGCCCGGGCGTTTGAGGAGGGCTTTTGGCGCCCGACTTTAGATGCTCTTAGAGCATCTTCAATAGATGGTGTAGATGAAAAAATAACTAACTTTTGCATCTCCAAGGCCCCAAAACACTTCTCTGACAGATGATGTAGATGCAAAAAAAATTACATCTCCGACACTCGGAGATGTAAACTACAACACTTCACGGTGCAAATATGCATCTCCACCTATAAGAAATGTAAAAACGGCGGCCGCGCGCAAACTGCCGATCCGCTTTCATTTTTCTTCTGTTCACCCGGCAGTTGCCCGCCCGCCGTCCGCCGACCGCCCCGGGGCCATGGCCGGCTCCGACGACCCCGCCGCCTCCTCCGCCGCCGCCTCCTACCCCGCTGGGCCTTTGCCGGCGCGACCACCGTCCCAATTCACGCCTCCGCCTTCATCCCACCGCCCCAGTTGTGCCCCACCCCGGCCGGTCACCGTCGCGGCTGTCGCCCCACTGTTAGATCTGACCACTCCACCGCCCCCACCTCCGGTTCCGCCGTTGTCTGCCTCAGAATCGGGCAAATTGGCTGCTTCTTCGCCGCCGAATTGACGCTGCACTGCCGTATGATTTGAGCTCCCCTCGCTGCCGCGCCACCGCCGAGTTCTAGCCGCACACCTGTGGCCCTCCGATGCTCCTCCGACGTCCCTATGTCGTGCCTCCTCCTCCTCCTCTCTCTCTTCCTCGAGTGGCCGCTCCTCTGCCGCTGCTTCGCTGCCCCGATTCGCGTCGCCACCGTCCCGATTCACCACCTCCGACGCTTGCCCGCCGCTGCCCTGACACCGCCGCCTCGAATCGCGTCACACCGCCGCCACCCCATTTCGACTGCCGCCGACTAGTTTTTACATCTCTACTTTGCATCGTCTATTGGAGTTACTCTTTTACATCTTTGTTTGCATCATCTGTTGGAGTTGGCCCTTTTTGGAGATGTAAAAGGCACTTTTTGGAGATATAAATATTTACATCTCCAAATTTGTATTTTCTGTTGGAGATGCTCTTAGGCCAGCTACAAGTGCCAGTGTCATCACCCATCACCTTGATGCAGCAACCCTGAACTCACTATAGGTTTAAAAAAACCGAACTCATTGCAGACGACCATTAAACGAGCTATCATCACGACAGTTGCGCGAGACCCACTCTGACCCATGCCAAATAGTCGACCAAACGCGTCGACGATAGACCGTTCCGATTTTGACAACTAGCTTCAAAGCCAAAGGGGAAAAAGGCAAGGATTGCACCAACTAGACTGCCATGGACGACCACCTTCATGCATCACTGTTGCCACCTAGAGTACTCAATGAAAGCTCTGAGTCCAGCATGACTTGAGAAGCATGAAAGGCCCATCAAACATGCTGTCGAGGCCCATTGTCGAGACCTACACCAAGATCCAACTCGATTATTTGTCAACATGGGTGTAAAACAAATCGCCATGCTAAGGAACCGTGGTAGCCACTGCTACCTCTTGAGCACTGCGTTGGTTTTCCCTTGAAGAGGAAAGGGTGATGCAGTAAAGTAGCGTAAGTATTTCCCTCAGTTTTTGAGAACCAAGGTATCAATCCAATAGGAGACCACGCTCGAGTCCCACGCACCTACACAAACAAATAAGAACCTCGCAACCAACGCGATAAAGGGGTTGTCAATCCCTTCACGGTCACTTACGAGAGTGAGATCTGATAGATATGATAAGATAATATTTTGGTATTTTTATGATAAAGAGTAAATAAAGATGCAAAGTAAAATAAACGGCAATAGAAATAGCTAAGTGTTGGAAGATTAATATGATGGAAAATAGACTCGGGGGCCATAGGTTTCACTAGTGGCTTCTCTCAAGATAGCATAAGTATTACGGTGGGTAAACGAATTACTGTCGAGCAATTGATAGAATTGAGCATAGTTATGAGAATATATAGGTATGATCATGTATATAGGCATCACGTCCGCGACAAGTAGACCGAAACGATTCTGCATCTACTACTATTACTCCACACATCGACCGCTATCTAGCATGCATCTAGAGTATTAAGTTCATAAGAACAGAGTAATGCTTTAAGGAAGATGACATGATGTAGAGGGATAAACTCATGCAATATGATATAAACCCCATCTTTTTATCCTCGATGGCAACAATACAATACATGCCTTGCTGCCCCTGCTGTCACTGGGAAAGGACACCGCAAGATTGAACCCAAAGCAAAGCACTTCTCCCATTGCAAGAAAGATCAATCTAGTAGGCCAAACCAAACTGATAATTCGAAGAGACTTGCAAAGATAACCAATCATACATAAAAGAATTCAGAGGAGATTCAAATATTGTTCATAGATAAACTTGAGCATAAACCCACAATTCATCGGATCTCGACAAACACACCGCAAAACAAGATTACATTGAATAGATCTCCAAGAAGATCGAGGAGAACCTTGTATTGAGATCCAAAGAGAGAGAAGAAGCCATGTAGCTAATAACTATGGACCCGAAGGTCTGAAGTAAACTACTCACACATCATCGGAGAGGCTATGGTGTTGATGTAGAAGCCCTCCGTGATCAATGCCCCCTCGGGCGTAGCGCTGGAAAAGGTCCCAAGATGGGATCTCACGGGTACAGAAGGTTGCGGCAGTGGAAATAGGGTTTTGGCTCCGTATATGATGTTTCCAGGGTATATGGGTATATATATAGGAGGAAGAAGTACGTCGGTGGAGCAACGAGGGCCCCACGAGGGTGGAGGGCGCGCCTGGGGAGGCGGGCGCGCCCCCCTACCTCGTGCTGTCCTCGTTGATTACTTTACGTAGACTCCAAGTCCTCTGGATCACGTTTGTTCCGAAAATTACGTTCCCGAAGGTTTCATTCCGTTTGGACTCCGTTTGATATTCTTTTTCTGCGAAACACTGAAATAGGCAAAAAAACAGCAATTTGGGCTGGGCCTCCGGTTAATAGGTTAGTCCCAAAAATAATATAAAAGTGTATAATAAAGCCCATTAAACATCCAAAACGGAATATAATATAGCATGGAAGAATAAAAAATTATAGATAGGTTGGAGACGTATCAAGCATCCCCAAGCTTAATTCATGCTCGTCCTAGAGTAGGTAAATGATAAAAATAGAATTTTTGATGTGGAATGCTACTTAGCATAATTTTCAATGTAATTCTCTTATTTGTGGTATGAATATTCAGATCCGAAAGATTCAAGATAAAAGTCTAATATTGACATAAAAATAATAATACTTCAAGCATACTAACTAAGCAATCATGTCTTCTCAAAATAACATGGCCAAAGAAAGTTATCCCTACAAAATCATATAGTCTGGCTATGCTCTATCTTCATCACACAAAGTATTTAATCATGCACAACCCCGATGACAAGCCAAGCAATTGTTTCATACTTTTGATGTTCTCAAACTTTTTCAATCTTCACGCAATACATGAGCGTGAGCCATGGACATAGCACTATATGTGGAATAGAATGGTGGTTGTGGAGAAGACAAAAAAGGAGAAGATAGTCTCACATCAACTAGGCGTATCAACGGGCTATGGAGATGCCCATCAATAGATATCAATGTGAGTGAGTAGGGATTGACATGCAACGGATGCACTAGAGCTTATAAGTGTATGAAAGCTCAACAAAAGAAACTAAGTGGGTGTGCATCCAACTCGCTTGCTCACGAAGACCTAGGGCATTTTGAGGAAGCCCATCATTGGAATATACAAGTCAAGTTCTATAATGTAAAATACCCACTAGTATATGAAAGTGATAACATAGGAGACTCTCTATCATGAAGATCTTGGTGCTACTTTTGAAGCACAAGTGTGGTAAAAAGATAGTAACATTGTCCCTTCTCTCTTTTTCTCTCATTTTTTCTCTTTTTTTTGTTTGGGCCTTTTTTTTATGGCCTCTTTTTTTCGTCCGGAGTCTCATCCCGACTTGTGGGGGAATCATAGTTTCCATCATCCTTTCCTCACTTGGGACAATGCTCTAATAATGATGATCATCACACTTTTATTTACTTACAACTCAAGAATTACAACTCAATACTTAGAACAAAAATATGACTCTATGTGAATGCCTCCGGCGGAGTACCAGGATATGCAATGAATCAAGAGTGATATGTATAAAAATTATGAATGGTGGCTTTGCCACAAATACGATGTCAACTACATGATCATGCAAAGCAATATGACAATGATGAAGCGTGTCATAGCAAATGGAACGGTGGTAAGTTGCATGGCAATATATATCGGAATGGCTATGGAAATGCCATAATAGGTAGGTATGGTGGCTGTTTTGAGGAAGGTATATGGTGGTGTATGATACCGGCGAAAAGTGTGCGGTATTAGAGAGGCTAGCAATGGTGGAAAGGTGAGAGTGCGTATAATCCATGGACTCAACATTAGTCATAAAGAACTCATATACTTATTGCAAAAATCTATTAGTTATCGACAAAGTATTACGCGCATGCTCCTATGGGGATAGATTGGTAGGAAAAGACCATCGCTCGTCCCCGACCGCTACTCATAAGGAAGACAATCAATAAATAAATCATGCTCCGACTTCATCACATAACGGTTCACCATACGTGCATGCTACGGGAATCACAAACTTTAACACAAGTATTTCTAAAATTCACAACTACTCAACTAGCATGACTCTAATATCATCATCTTCATATCTCAAAACAATTATCAAGCATCAAACTTCTCATAGTATTCAACGCACTTATAAGAAAGTTTTTACTAATCTTGGATGCCTGTCACTTTAGGACTAATTTCTCAATTTAAGCAAATTACCATGCAGTTTTGTAGGACTCTCAAAATGATATAAGTGAAGCATGAGAGAACAATAGTTTCTATAAAACAAAACCACTGCCGTGCTCTAAAAGATATAAGTGAAGCACTAGAGCAAAAACTATATAGCTCAAAAGATATAAGTGAAGCACATAGAGTATTCTAATAAATTCCGAATCATGCGTGTCTCTCTCAAAAGGTGTGTACAACAAGGATAATTGTGGTAAACTAAAAATCAAAGACTCAAATCATACAATACGCTCCAAGCAAAACACATATCATTTGGTGAATAAAAATATAGCTCCAAGTAAAGTTACCGATGGACGAAGAGGAAAGAGGGGATGCCTTCCGGGGCATCCCCAAGCTTTGGCTTTTTGGTGTCCTTAGATTTACCTTGGGGTGCCTTGGGAATCCCCAAGCTTAGGCTCTTGCCACTCCTTGTTCCATAATCCATCAAATCCTTACCCAAAACTTGAAAACTTCACAACACAAAACTTAACAGAAAATCTTGTGAGCTCCGTTAGCGAAAGAAAACAAAACACCACTTCAAGGTACTGTATTGAACTCATTCTTTATTTATATTGGTGTTAAACCTACTGTATTCCAACTTCTCTATGGTTTATAAACTCTTTTACTAAGCATAGACTCATCAAAATAAGCAAACAACACACGAAAAACAGAATCTGTCAAAAACAGAACAGTCTGTAGTAATCTGTAACTAACGCAAACTTCTGGAACTTAGAAAAATCTACCAAAATAGGATGACATAGATAATTTGTTTATTGATCTGATGCAATTGGAATCAGTATTTTATCACGTTCTGGTGATTTTTAACAATTGTTTTTGTGAACAGAAAGTTTCTGGAATTTTCAGTAAGATCAAATAACTATCGTCCAAGAAGATCATATAGGTTTCACTTGGCACAAACACTAATTAAAACATAAAAACAAATCTAACCAGAGGCTAGATCAATTATTTATTAGTAAACAGCAAGGAAAAATATTGGGTTGTCTCCCAACAAGCGCTTTTCTTTAAAGCCTTCTTAGCTAGGCATTGATAATTTTAATGGTGCTCACATCAAAGACAAAGAATTGAAGCACAAAGAGAGCATCATAAAACATGTGACAAACATATCTAAGTCTAACATACTTCCTATGCATAGGCATATTATAAGCAAACAAATTTTCAAGGCAAGCAAAAACTAGCATATGCAAGGAAGAAGAAAGTGATGATAGCAATCTCAACATGAAGAGAGGTAATTTAGTAACATGAAAACTTCTAAAACCATATTTTCCCCTATCATAATAATTACATGTAAGATCATATTCAAATTCAACAATATAGACATAAAATAACATATTCTCTAGATGATCCACATGCATGCAAAGTTGACACTCTTCCAAAATAGTGGGAATAACATAAACTAAAGTCATGACCTCTCCAAACCCACTTTTATCAAAAACTTCATAAGATCGATCAAAATCCAAATATGTGGGATCTAAAGTTGACACTCTTCCAAACCCACTTTCAATACTATTGCAAACATTATTATCAATCTCATATTCATCATGGGGCTTAAATAAATTTTCAAGATCATAAGAAGAATCACCCCAATCATGATCATTGCAACAAGTAGTAGACATAGCAAAACTAGCATCCCCAAGCTTAGGGTTTTGCATATTATTAGCACAATTGACATCGAGATAATTTATAGTAAAATCATTGCAATAATGCTTTTTATTCAAGGAGCCATCGTGAATCTCTTCATAAATTTCTTCATCACAATTTTCAGATTCACGAATTTCAAGCAAAACTTCATAAAGATAATCTAGTGCACAAATCTCACTAGCAATTGGTTCATCATAATTGGATCTCTTAAAAAGATTAGCAAGCAGACGAGGATCCATAGATCTTAGGTTCTCTATTTAGCAATAAATAAACAACTATTCCAACCAAACGAGCAAACGAGCCAACTAAGACATCAATGCAAACGAAAAGACGAACGAAAAAGGGCGAAAAAACGGCAAGGGTGAAGTAGGGGAGAGGAAAACGAGAGGCAAATGGAAAATAATGTAATGCGAGGGATAAGAGTTTGTGATGGGTACTTGATATGTCTTGACTTGTGCGTAGACTCCCCGACAACGGCGCCAGAAATGGCTCGTTGTCGGGAGTCAAATCTTGACTTGACATGGCGCAAATCTCCCCGGCAACGGTGCCAGAAATCCTTCTTGCTACCTCTTGAGCACTGCGTTGGTTTTCCCTTGAAGAGGAAAGGGTGATGCAGTAAAGTAGCATAAGTATTTCCCTCAGTTTTTGAGAACCAAGGTATCAATCCAATAGGAGACCATGCTCGAGTCCCACGCACCTACACAAACAAATAAGAACCTCACAACCAACGCGATAAAGGGGTTGTCAATCCCTTCACGGTCACTTACGAGAGTGAGATCTGATAGATATGATAAGATAATATTTTGGTATTTTTATAATAAAGAGTAAATAAAGATGCAAAGTAAAATAAACGGCAATAGAAATAGCTAAGTGTTGGAAGATTAATATGATGGAAAATAGACCCGGGGGCCATAGGTTTCACTAGTGGCTTCTCTCAAGATAGCATAAGTATTACGGTGGGTAAACGAATTACTGTCGAGCAATTGATAGAATTGAGCATAGTTATGAGAATATATAGGTATGATCATGTATATAGGCATCACGTCCGCGACAAGTAGACCGAAACGATTCTGCATCTACTACTATTACTCCACACATCGACCGCTATCTAGCATGCATCTAGAGTATTAAGTTCATAGGAACAGAGTAATGCTTTAAGCAAGCTGACATGATGTAGAGGGATAAACTCATGCAATATGATATAAACCCCATCTTTTTTATCCTCGATGGTAACAATACAATACGTGCCTTGTTGCCCCTACTGTCACTGGGAAAGGACACCGCAAGATTGAACCCAAAGCTAAGCACTTCTCCCATTGCAAGAAAGATCAATCTAGTAGGCCAAACCAAACTGATAATTCGAAGAGACTTGCAAAGATAATTAATCATACATAAAAGAATTCAGAGGAGATTCAAATATTGTTCATAGATAAACTTGATCATAAATCCACAATTCATCGGATCTCGACAAACACACTGCAAAAGAAGATTACATCGAATAGATCTCCAAGAAGATCGAGGAGAACTTTGTATTGAGATCCAAAGAGAGAGAAGAAGCCATGTAGCTAATAACTATGGACCCGAAGGTCTGAAGTAAACTACTCACACATCATCGGAGAGGCTATGGTGTTGATGTAGAAGCCCTCCATGATCAATGCCCCCTCCAGCGGAGCGCCGGAAAAGGCCCCAAGATGGGATCTCACGGGTACATGTGACACCCCAAAAAATTTATTTGGTTTTATGGATTTCTTCTTTCATGGGAAGGAGGTTATTTAAATTTTTGGGTTTATTCTACCCCTTTAAAAATTATCTCTTGCCATGACCTAAGTTGAAATCTCCCTCCCAAAAGCCATCTTCCCACTTTGAGTCAAGTCAAGCTCCAAATCCAGCAAGTTTAACTCCCCCTTGAATTTATTTACTTTTATTTTAAATCAAAAATCTTTTCTGTCTTCTATTTTGGCCCTTAGAGATTTACAAAGGAACCACTAGAATTCCTTTGAGTTTTGATTCCAAACAAATTTCCCTGGCTAGTCCTTAGAACCCTCAACCAAGATCCATGAAGATCCACTGGTCCACAGTTCAAAATTTTCAAAATTTGCTTGCTGCAAGTTTGGACCAGATTTGTCATTTTTGGTGAAATTCAATATTTTCCTCCTCCAAAAGTTCTGAGAAAAATCATGGGGCCTCCAGATGCATCAAGAGACCTCTCCACCAAAGATCAACTCCAGAAGATTTTTCCAAGTGCTTGAAACATATCGTCGAACACCTGGCGTGCACTGTTCCTGTCAAGTTCAGAGTTTCAGTGATCGGTTTCAGTCATCAGTGTCGTTTTCTTCAGAGCCTCACGTCGATCTCGCCAGTAGCTGCAGTGGCGCCTTGCTCCCTGTTCCCCCTTCTTATCCACCGCGCCGCACGGTTGCCTGGACAGTTGCGGGCGTCGGCGGTGAGCTGGCAGAGGAGCATCGCCCCCGTGAGTGGCGGCGGCAGCACTCACTACGGCTGCCAGAGAGGTGCAGCGAGGGACGGCGCCGTCCAGCACCGCCCACACCACCAGAAGCCTACGCGTGGCCATCTTCTTCCCCGTGCGTGCTGCAGCACAGTCGCCGTGGCCTGAGAGGCGCAGAGCGCGCTCTCTGCCGCCGACGTGCCCGTGAGGCCATTCCGTCGAGAGCTTGGAGTATCACCCAAGCCATACCAAATTTAGCCCTTGAACGGAACCAGTGGACCATCACGATGATGCCCAATCACCTAAACCTCCAGCCCGACCACTGCCTCGCCGTAATCGCCCGCCGGCGTTATCCCGTTCCCGGCAACCGCCTCGGGCCGGCTATAAATAGCGACCCCGAGCTCACCTTCGACCCAGCACCACCCCTACACCTCATCAGAGCCGCGCCCAGCCACTAGGAGGACCTCGAGGAGGCTTTCTTCCCCGACTCCGGCCGCCCCGATCCGCTTTGGGCTCCGGCACGATTCTCTCCGGTGAGGGCACCCTCGCCTCCCAAACCTTGCTAGTAGCCTCCTAGTGCAACCACTTCTCTAACCCGCACCCTAATTTGATGGTTGCAGCTCCCGTCGGAGAGTATCATCCTCGCCCGAACCACCGTCCGCCGGAGTTAAGGCCACCGTCGACGTGGTGCTCGCCGACGACCAAGTCCACCACCCACCGACGCGGAAAGACACCGTGAACCCATAGGTACCCTCCGATCCCCCTACCTCGCCGTGGATCAACGCCGGCGACCACCGCGAGCCTCGGCGCCGGCGAGCTCTGTTTCAAAGTTTGAACCTGACGGGTGGGACCCCCTCGTCAGCCTCTCCTCTTCTTATTCGAACCGTTTTCTGAAAGCGCCTTCGGGCAAAGTACGTTTTCCTTCTGGGCTGGCGTATCTCCAACCGAAACATTTTCTGTTTTTATAAACTAACCCCTGGAGACTTTTTGTTTCATCACAGATTAGTCCTTGGACTAAAACCTTTATATCTTCTAAACAAAAGATGCTTTTTAGTTGATTCTTTTTCTGTCAGTTTTATTTTTTTTTGTCTAGTTTTTTATAGTATTTATTTGAAAAATATTTGGAACAACTTTTATGCACACTTGGTATTTACGTTAGTACGCGTTCTCTCTATACCGTAGATACCGGAGGAGGTGAGAGAGCCGCGAACTTCGCCGAGCTAGACTCCGACTACTCCGAACCAGGCAAGGATGTTTGAACCTTTGATATGATGAGTGTTTTGCATGTTTGCTTGAATAGTTAGTGCATGGCATGTTTATATGGGCATCAGTGAGTGTTATATTGCATGCAAGGCAACTACCAGTATGCTTCGAAACTTGATGTGATCCTTGATGGGAGATAACCTGATCATGTGGTGACATGAAAGGTGCTAAGATGGTATTGTTGAAGCATGCCGGTCTTATGTCAACCGTTAAACTCCAGTGTCAACGTGGACCGAGCCACGTTAACGTCCGTCCCCTTTTCGTGCTGCCACATGTTTTCTGCCAAGAAGACGGTTTAGTAAGTTGCAAACCTCTTTCCTTGTACACACCAAATAGAGGGGCCGTGATGAGGGTTCCATGGCCCTGTATTAAAGCCAGTCATCCGGTCAGGGGGCATGGGTGTTTCCGGTTGGGACCGAGAGGGGGCACCCCTTAGAGCGCGCGATATAAATTTGATCCCATGCTACGCGAGGTTGTAGCCTCCCCGTCTTAAAGTTTTTCTTGAACGTTGCCTAGGGTGATTCCTGGCAGCGGAATGTGGAATGGGTGTGTACTGGTTAGATGTGTTTCTCCTAAAATACCGTAAACGGAACTAGTCCTTTGTGACTACTGAAATCCGTTGGCTGTGGTTAAAAAGTACAAGCTCTGCAGAGTCAAAACCCATCCGAGTAACCGTGTCCGTGGTCAAGGATCTTGGTCAACATATCCATCTCAACGTCCGTCTCAGCGCCAGTCTCAGTGAAAATCCCCGGTGAACAAACATGAGTGGTAAACCAGGTTGAATGTTATTCCTGTGGATGGACTAACCAGTTTATTATTACGTACATGAGTATTTCCTTGAGATGATTTAAATTCATGAGCTACTTGAATTCGAATAATGAAATATAAGCCCTTTATGTGATGTCGCTCAGACGTCCGACTGTGGCACTCTTGTTATTTACTTTTGATATAAGCCCTTTATGTGATGTCGCTCAGACGTCCGACTGTGGCACTCTTGTTATTTACTTTTGATATAAGCCCTTTATGTGATGTCGCTCAGACGTCCGACTGTGGCACCCTTGTTATTTACTTTTGATATAAGCCCTTTATGTGATGTCGCTCAGACGTCCGACTATGGCACTCTTGTTATTTACTTTTGATATAAGCCCTTTATGTGACTGTGGCACTCTTGTTATTTACTTTTGATATAAGCCCTTTATGTGATGTCGCTCAGACGTCCGAATGTGGCACTCTTATTATTTACTTTTGATATAAGCCCTTTATGTGATGTCGCTCAGACGTCCGACTGTGGCACGCACTGTCATTTATATTCCAATATAAGCCCTTTATGTGGTGTCGCCCCGACGCCCGACTGCGGCATTGTTAATTTATTTTTACCTTTCGAGGCGTCGCTTCAGACACCCGATCGGTCTTCAGTTATTTCATTGGGATTTCGGGAGGACTACCGCCTGACTTCCTTTTTATTTATCATGCAGTGCAATTTTATTATCTGAGTGCGCATTACAAATTTGCTCATGTGCATCATGTTTACATTTGTTATATCTTATGTCCAAACTGTCTTGCGAGTACTTTCAAAGTACTCACCTGGCTTGTTGATTTGGCCAGATGTTGACGAAGGCGATCTTATGGATGAAGGTTCGATAGCGAGTCCGACGCCTAGAGGAGTCCCAGTCAGTCCCGTGCAATCCTGGAATTGGTCACTTGTATTATATACGCTTCCGCTACCCAGAATAAAAGTCATCGAGCCTCACTCCGACGCTGGATGAGTTGAAAGATTTAGGAGTCACGTCATCCACTTCACTATGACATATCCACCACCACTTTTATTACGAGTCAGTAGTTATGCCACCATACCCCTTGTGTCATATCCGCCTTTATGTATAATATCGGCGTGCTTGTAATAAATTGTTGAGCAGCCTCAGCTCGACCCTGTAAAATATTTAGTACTTCTGGATTTCTGTATCAAGGATTTGTCTACCAGTAAGAAGGATTCTTCTATACTGGTCCGATAAAAGGGACGGTTTCTCAATAAACGTTTTATTGGAAAACCGGTCCTGACAGTACAGAAGGTTGCGGCGGTGGAAATAGGGTTTTTGCTCCGTATATGATGTTTCTAGGGTATATGGGTATATATAGGAGGAAGAAGTACGTCGGTGGAGCAACGAGGGCCCCACGAGGGTGGAGGGCGCGCCTGGGGGAGGTGGACGCGCCCCCTACCTCGTGCCCTCCTCGTTGATTACTTTACGTAGACTCCAAGTCCTCTGGATCACGTTTGTTCTGAAAATCACGTTCCCGAAGGTTTCATTCCGTTTGGACTCCGTTTGATATTCTTTTTATGCGAAACACTGAAATAGGCAAAAAAGACAGCAATTTGGACTGGGCCTCCGGTTAATAAGTTAGTCCCAAAAATAATATAAAAGTGTATAATAAATCCCATTAAACATCCAAAACAGAATATTATATAGCATGGAACAATAAAAAATTATAGATACGTTGGAGACGTATCAGCGACTACCTCGACAACCATCTCACTAGTTCGTCCAACTAGTTCCACCTCAAAAAATGATGTCCCACGAGGATCATGACAGTGAGCGTCGACATCGTTCGACCCAAGAAGTCTTGGATCCATGGTTTCTTTTCAGAGCACCATGTGATGGGGATATGAGCTCAACATCATCACGATGACTTCACACAAGGTAACGAAGCCCGTATGCACCATCCTCATCGATCAAAACCCAACTTTACCTTGTCAATCCTCATTACCCTAGCCCAGAACCAATCGGTTCATTTGGTGCTCCACCATCATTGACCGCACTGTCGGGACAAGCTCATCCAAGCCATTTGCCCATAGGGGCCGTATCAACCATACATTGGATCAAGGACAAAGCCCTTCCCAGATCAAGCATCGTGTCGCCCTTCACGTTTACCACGAGAATGCCCATGGTCGGAAGACTTCGCCAAGATGCAGAATAAGCCGTGTCACTAGGAGTCGGATACGTGGGGGTGGGTGGGGGGCGGGGTGTGCCACCATGAGAGTGCATAGACAAAAGCTCAGGCTGGGATCTGGAACAAGTTGCGCCACTGATAGCCAGAGCCACATTGGTAGGGGATGGTCGACGTCAAGGAAACCATCCTGCCCCCACTCTAAACCATTGGTGTCGACCTGTGTCTATCACGCACTCCAACATGGGTCTCGGGCAACTATTCAAGATGATACCTCTTTTGATGGTTGTTTTGTGGTGAAGGCATACTCATTAGATCGAGGGCGATTATTGATGGCAATGACTCTTTGTAGTTGGCCTCGACGAACACTCTCTACTCAGAGAGTGTGAGTCTTTGCGGGTAACCAGGTCTGAAAATCGAGTGACTGTAACGTTGTAGCGAGGGTCAGCCCAAGACACGAGCAAAAACTTATAACCATAGTATGCACAGTGTTGTACAGTGCACAAAAAGTACCACAGTCAAGGAACAGTTCGTAAGCCACGCCCAAGCCAAGGCACGAGCAGCCCGGGCCTGGCCACGCCCCTGATTTTTAACTACGTTTGCCCGGTTTTCATCAAATTTGCCGAATCTTCTTGGTCATTGAGGTAGCCGAGTTTCGTCGAAACTCGAAAACAACCAATGGATGAGGAGTCCGGTATGAATTCATAAGTTTTTTGCATCAACGTTGTACAGTTTGTGGTTCAAAAAAAACATTGTACAATTTGACATGCCAAACAAACACAATACAACTTTGATATGCTTATAAACATGATTTGCTTTCCCACTCTCTTCTATTGTGGGGACGATGACGGCGGTACGCCTTTGGCTCACTTGAGTGCTTGTAGTCACCGTTAGGTGGTCTATGGATCTGGATGTAATTTTTATTTCTGGTGTTCGTTGTACTGTCATGATGGAAGATGAATATATTGAAAGTTTTTCCCAAAAAATGCACCAGAGAGTTGGCAGTCTTCTCATTCATAGAGGAAGAAAAAAATACCTTGCAAAAAAGGAACCACGTTTACGCAAAAATACCTCAACTCATGACAACCACGTTTACTGCGCACCGTTTTTTTGCTCTTGTCGTATAGTTGGTGTTGGGGATATTACTACTGGGTGTAATCCGGCCAAGAGAAGCTGGGTTATCCCCATAATGGATTACTGTACCTGAAGCCCATGAAGACAGACGGTGGTGCTTTATGAAGACCCAGGGCCCAAAGACGGTTTAAGGTCTATAGACGTAAACCGACATTGATATGTAAACTTGTGTTGTAAGATAGAAAGAGCAGAGACAGAGCCGAACACGTTTGTGAGCCGGCCTCGGGACCCTGTAAACCGACGGGCGTCAACCCATGTATATAAGGGGACGACCGGGCGGCGGTTTAGGGACAAAAAAACAACAACTCGAGAGCCAGGCATAGCGGATTCGCTCCCTGGTCATCGAAACCGTAGCAATTCCACAACAACTGGATTAGGCCCACCGGCCGTGGAATATCGCTCATCTTCGGCCCTACTATACTTGAGCCATAGTCTCTGTTTATGTACATAGTTATGACAATGTATATATTATGATCAATATAATAATCCGGATCCTCAGCTAAAGCGGGGTATCTGTTATTTTTCTTAAATCATGTGTGGTTACATGGGGGCTTCTAGTTCATAAAGCGGTGTCCGGTTTACCCCTTGATTCAGCTTATAAAAAGCTTTATATAAAAAATCACTTGGGGGCTTGGTTGTACTGGAACCATAGCTACACCTCTTGATCGGCGCAAGGCCACCAGAAAAATCACTTGGGGACTTGGTCGTATTCGAACCATAGTCACACCTCTTGATCGACTCAAAGCCAAATTACTTCGGGGCCAAAGAGAGTGTTGCAGAAGAACAACTCAAGCATAGGCACCCACCGAGCACAGCTCAAAATATTGCTTGGGGATTCTTTGCTATCGCAATGAACAAAGAATCTACACTTGTAATAGGCTATCAAGCCACAGCTTGGAAGCCTGGTGTATACACCTAAAACGCCGAGTTAGCCTGCCTTTTTAAGTAAGTCACTCCGTCCATGTAAACCTGGTATGACCCGTCGAACTTCGACAAGTCAATCTCATAAGACCCTGAACTTGTCAAAGTTAAAACGACGATTGGTTAAGGATTGAGGACCATCTTAAAAGGCTTTGTGAAATGGTTTAACTCAGTGGCCTGGCAGCCCATGAAAAGCCTCGAATTTGGGGCCTGACAGCCCGTGAAAAGCCTCGACTACAAGTTTTTCATATGCTTTTGTTTGCCAAGTTTTTCTCTTTTGATGACATTTATAATGTTTTGATAAACCGGCGTTCATTAACCCGGCTTGACTTTCAACTACAAGTTGTCAATGTATGATCAGGGGATTATTAACCCGGTCTGGTTTCGGCTATAAGTCGCGAGAATTGAATATGAATAAACTGGTGTTTATCACAGCCCGGAACGGTTTTATCATAAACCGGTATAATATGACATGAGTTATTATTGCTCCAGATTAGGGTTATCACCCTCACTACAACAGTTGGTCAGCCAACATTATGACTCAAGGTCACATGTATCACTTATTTTCATATTTGATTATCTTTTCATAGCCTTGGTTATAAACCCTGGCTATATATCTGGGCATCATGACCCGTCCGGCGGTAAACCGCCAGGACACTATCAACTTCTTGTGTGCAGGAATAGCTTGAATAAATCGCTACGGATTATGAACATCATATGTATTAAGCATGGCGGATTAACAAGTGTCAGGCATAAATAAATATGCACGATGGCATAGCAGACCAAGTATTTTAACTAGCCTACTACAAGGCGTTTCAGTGCCCAAAATGATTGTTGTGTTTCTCGACAAGCATTGCAGCACGTGGAAGGCTAAACTGGCCACCGGATCATGATTCCTCACCAGCTTGACTTGACGCTTGCGGATCACCTTGCACCGGTTCATCATCTTCCTCTCTACCCAGTGGCTGGAAGTCAATGGTTGCCCAGTCGATCCCAGATAGGGCTTGGAATACAGCTTCATCGCTTATAAGGGTGGACGGTTCAATGTCAGGGGCATAGGTGTGCTTACGGATTGGCGGGATAAGATTTTGTGCTTCAGGGGTTGGTGCAGCAACCCGTTTGTTTTTGTTGTCATAACTCGCCTGGTAATATGAGAGATCAGCCTCTTCAGCCAGTTGACAAGCCAGTGGACGTACTTCCCAGTTTATGGCTCGGAGGTCATCATTGCCAAATTCTGATCCATCTTCTTTTAAGCTGGGATAGCCTTTAGCCACTTCCACCGGATCAAGGTTAGGCACCCATGCTTTTGCCCGGGTTAGTGCGGTCAGAGCACCCGCCCTTGCAGCAGACCTCTTTAGCTCTTCTACCCGGGCAGGCAGCATAGACAACCTTTCTAAGGTTTCCTTGATTAAAGTGGGTGGAGGCTTGTTGTGTGAAGCGGTACAGATGATCCGTTGCGCGCCGGTATATAACTGCTCTATAAGAGTATAGGCAGCCTTCAGCTTCTTCTGTACGTTAGAGCCCAGATGACTAATGCAAGTCCCTGCATATTTACAACCATCAGTAAACCGGAAAAGTATGGAAAGATATGTTGAAAATGTGAAGCAAGGATGTTTACCAAACACAGTAGCCGTCATGGCATGTATCTGCCGCTTTACGCCAGTCAGCTCAGCTACTACCGGTTTAAGAGCTGCTTCTGCGTCCTCGGCTCTTTTTTGCAAAGCAGATTTTTCTGTGTCCCAATCCGCCCGCTCCTTATTGAAACTCTCCTTCAGTTTTTCCATAGCGGCTAAAGTGCTGGGCAGCTCATCCTTGGCCTTGGAGGTTTCGGCTTGCTGGGACTTGATGTTTTCTTGCAGATCGGTGGTTTGAGTTTCCTTTTTACTCAGCTCAGCCTATAAGAGACAGACATATCATGAGTTGACGGTACATATTTGAAGTACCAAGCACATATCAAGTTATGCACCTGATACTTGGGGGCTAATGCATATTTGCTTGTTCTCGGAAATTTCTACAAGTCCCAAGCATAATACAAGTATTACTCTTGGCACTTGGGGGCTAATGTATGTTTGCTCAAACTAACGTTATGGGAATTCTTCTAAAGGCCCGGTTCATCTTCATAAGTTAAACCGGCCCTTGGGGGCTACACCAGCGAAAGATAGAATATTACAATTCTGAAGTCCCGGTTTAGATTAACATCTTAAACCGGCCCTTGGGGGCTACTGGAGTTGACATTTGAAATTGGACATAAGAGAAACAGTTGTGTGGTTACCTCATATCGCTCCTTCATCAAATTTACTAAACCGGCTTCATAGTCGCGACTGGTGTACAGACGGTTCAAGAAGCTAGAGTGGATGTCTTGGGCGTTGAGATGGGCGTAACTGGATAAATCGGTGTTCCATTTACCTTTGCCCATAGCAGAAAGCTCATCCTTGGCGCTATGCTTGGATAAAGTGACCAGGTTGCTAGGAGCGGTGTGGCTGACGCCAGTAATCATAATATCATATTTTTTATCATCAGCAGCCTTCTCTGGAGTGGACAATTTATCAGCAGCCTTCACTGGACTGGCCGGTTTATCATCCGTGCGAGCCGGACTAGTTGGTTTGTCAGTGTGACCCGTGGTGTCAACTTCTACTCGTTCAACAACGAAGTCATAATCTTGTGGTGGCGGATCATCAAGTAGAGCGTCAGCATTGGTCTCCGGTTCAATAACCACATTTCCGTCTGACAGTTTGTTTAACCGAGCCTTCTTGCTGGGTCTAGGCTTGGCACTGAGAAGAATAAACATAAAGATTAATACGCCTAGTGAATATAAGTATTAAGAACAAATTTAAGGCATAGCTTACCCAGGAACTGTCTTGAGGGCTGGAAGCTGTGTGGCCGTTGACTCGCCAGAGGATGAGTGAGGCGTGCCCTGATAATTTGAATCAGACGGATTAAGAGGCTGACGGAAACAACCCGCCTTGGGACAAGAAGTGTCAGGAATGTAAGAGACCTCTGATTGACATTTCCGGACTGGAGTATTTGGTAAACCGGCTGAGGTGACTACCTGTCCACTATGCCGGGTTGTGCGGCGAGCTTCGTGTTGCTGTGTCTTCAAAAGAAAGTTTGGGTCCAAGTGAGCAAGGGGGTGAGAAAATTTTACTTTCCGGTTTGCTCGACGGATTTTCGGTGTTGGCACATGATCAGAACCGGAGGAAAGGATAATTACCTCTACATCATCAGCTTGGCTGCCTTCGGCACCTGATAAGGGTCATTGTCAATGAGATGTATGAAAAATGAACCAAGAGAGTCAAGTTCTACCTCTGAGTCCGGATTAGCAAAATCGGCATCAGCATTTGGCTCGAAAGACGCAGTGGTCCTCTTCTTGGTAGGTTTTTTAACAACCTTGGTCTTCTGGCGAAGTGGCTTTGCCGGTTTATCTTGTGGTTTTGCCGGTTTATCCTGTGGTTTTTTCTTCCAGAACGGATCATCGCCCTGTCAAAGATGGACAAAATTTTGAGAGAATATTTGAAAGAAGCAAGTTAGAACAAAAAAGTTATGTGATCCTTACAGTTGGCGGTTTGTTAGGAACACAAAAAGGACTTAATCCGGTCTGGCTACAGACAGCCTCCAGTTCATTCAGTATCTTCTTCACAGCCTCAGTAACTTCAGCATCTGTAAGCTGAATATCAATGTGTCGTTGAGGGTCCTTCAAACTCCCGGTGTATTCACACATTAAACCGGGGCGTCGGCTTAAGGGTAATATGCTCCAAGTTATCCAACAACGAGCAAAGTCAACACCTATTAAACCGTTCGCCATAAAGGCTCTAAGCTTTGACAGTTGTGGCACATAGTTGGACCTCTCCTTTTCAGTTAACCTCTAAGGAAAGGGATGTGTATTGCTAAGACGGTGAGGGCGGTAACCCGGCAAAGGGTTTTCATCAGTTGGAGATGTGTCTTTACAATAAAACCAAGTCTGGTTCCACTCCTTGGGGTGACTGTGAAGCTTGGCGTGAGTGAAGCTGACATCCTTTCTCTTTTGAACCGCCATTCCACCGAGCTCAGTATTGGGTCCATCTGTGAACTCTGTGCGACAGTTTAAATGAAAGAAATCCCTAAACAATTCAACTGTGGGCTCCTCTTGAAGATAAGTCTCACAAAAGACTTGGAAATGGCAGATGTTGGACACGGAGTTTGGGCCGATGTCCTGAGGGTGGAGCTGAAAACTGGCGAGCACATCTCGGAAAAACTTTGAACCGGGAGGGCTAAACCCTCGACCCAGATGGTCAATGAAAATAACTATTTCTCCGTCTTTGGGTTCAGGAGGATTTTCCGGACTGGGGGCCCTCCAGCGGATGACCTCTTTCTTGGCTAAAGCGCCAGTTGCGACACATCTATCTAATTGTTCTTCAGTAACCCGGGAAGGAACCCAGTTGCACTCATAGACTTGTTTGGCCATTGAAATGGAAGCTGAAACATGGTTATTGCTGGTTTAAGGTTTATGATGGACAAATATAAAGCGGTGCAAGAGCAGAAGAAGACAGAAATATGTACGCATTGTTAAACCGGAATCAGACATGGGAGATGTACAAAGATAAAGCGGCTTGGCGGTTCAACAGGGCACTAATGGTACCTACCGGATCGTCATTTTTCTATGAGATTAAACCGCCTACTCTGGCATAGAAGATACAGATCTAAGATGCATAAGTGAAGGAAAAACAAGTTTCACAGCTTGGCATGGTAATTTCAGATTTGCAGTGCGTTGGAAAATCAAAATATATTCTGACCTAAAGCACAGGTGCTTAAGCAGTTTAATAGTTCCAAATGAGTTTTTCTTCTCAAAGCAGATGTTCTAATGAGGAAAAAGGAGTTTTAACTACAAAGGCACTGGAAAATATCAAATCTAATTCGCCATTTGTACTACTGAAGAGGAACAGGGAAGAATAGCTCCAAGAACTTCGAAGAACTCGGACGAGTACAAACCCTAATGATAAGATCTAGGGTGGAAGGAGAGAAGACTTACCAATGACAAAAGAACAGCGGAGAGGCACCGCGGCTTTCTGGTACGACCAGGTTGATGCAGCGGCCGTTGTTGAGGCAGATGCGAAGATCGATGGCGGCGGCAGAGCTCGAAGGTTCGGTCGGCGCGAGGAAGAAGACGATGCGAAGAGGCACGGGGGGGAAATGGAAAAGACCCCCTGGTCCTATTTATAAAGGCAAAGGAATAAGTGACATGCATGAGAATCGAGGAGCCCAAAAGTTAGATATATGGTAGAGCTGTCGCCTCGATTGTCGGAGGCTCATTAAGTAAGGTGAGCTATATGCAATTTTTAATAACAGGTGACATCATGGCGGTTTATCACGATTCTGGAAGATGACATCATGGCGGTTTACAAGATTTGTATGAAGATGATGATGCGTTGAAGATTGACATGAACCAGTTCAAATCAATCTGGGGCCTAATGTTGGGGATATTACTACTGGGCGTAAACCGGCCAGGAGAAGCCGGGTTATTCCCATAATGGATTACTGTACCTGAAGCCCATGAAGACAGACGGTGGTGCTTTATGAAGGCCCAGGGCCCAAAGACGGTTTAAGGTCTATAGACGTAAACCGACATTGATATGTAAACTTGTGTTGTAAGATAGAAAGAGCAGAGACAGAGCCGGACAAGCCGGTCTCGGGACCCTGTAAACCGACGGGCGTCAACCCATGTATATAAGGGGACGACCCGGCTGTCGTGGAATTGTCACGGCAGATGTCCTCAAGCTAGGACTTAGTCGTGGAGCCATCGCCGCTAGGAAGCTTGAAGGGGTTAACGGGACAAGGAACACGTGGGTTTATACTGGTTCGGCCCCTTACGGTGAAGGTAAAAGCCTACGTCCAGTTGAGGTGGTATTGATTAGGGTTTCGATGACCAGGGAGCTTAACTGCTATGCCCGGCTCTCGATGAGATCTTTCTTGCCCCTAAACCGCTGCCGGGTCGTCCCTTTATATAAGGAGGCTGACGCCCAGCAGCTCTCAGAGTCCCGGCCGGCTCATAAGAGTGTCCGGCTCGGACTCTCAACTATTCTTGCCTTACACTACAAGTTCTACCATAATGATGATTGTAACTACGGGCCTTAAGCCATATCCGGGTCTTAAGCCCATCTTTGGCCCACCGTCTTCAAGCTTGGCGCCGGGCTTCTGGCGATGACCATTATGAGTAACCCGGCCCCTCCTGGCGGGTGACTCTAAGGTCTATATCTTCAACATTAGGCCCCAGAGTGATTTGAGCCGGCTCATGTCAATCTTCAATTCTTTCGACAGAAATTCTCCGGCTTACAATTGTGTGAAGTCCATAACCCGGCGTGACGTCATCCTCTGGACTCCGGGTAATCCGCCGTGACGTCATCTTCCATTAAGTCCATTTTCTATTCCACCAGATCCGCAATGGATCTTATCTTTACTGCCATCCCGAAAATCGAGGCGCCTCTCGGGCGAGATAACCACGTCGTGGCCTCCTCGTTTCTCGCGCCCACTTATGAGTCTGGCCTTATAAATAGCCCGACCCTCGGGTCTTCTCATTCTCCCCCTTCTGTCGTCTTCCTCTCGCTGCTCCCGTGCTGCTCGAGCTCCGCCGCCGCCGCAACAGAGCTCCGCATCCTCGTCGTCCTTGGCCGCTGCATCACCCTGAACCGTCCAGAGAACTGCGGCGAACCTCTGCATCCGTAAGCTCCTTCCTTCTCGTAGGATAGATCTACGTTAAGCTCCTGTTGTTCTTCCCGTGTTCTTCGCCGTCGTTCGGGAGTTCTTGGTAGCTTTCATTTTTACTGCCTCTCCTTGATCTTAAGATAGTATAGAACTAACGCGGCGGATGTTTAGGACCCATTCAAATGCAAATAGATCTCTTTTCACTGCATAAAGGCTCCGTTCGAGCCCAAGAACTTCCTTTGCATCTGTTTTTAGGTCTAGAAACTTTCGTTTTAGCTGACCGTTTTGATCCAAATTATTTACTGCCATGTGTGAAACCTGTTTTCACCACACTTAGTAAAAAACTGCACTCGTTGAGTCATGGCGGTTTACATTTCCGGTTTAAAGAAACCACGCGCCGTAGAACCTTCCGGCTCAACGGAAGCCACGCGCCGTAAAATTTTCCGGCTCACTTACAACTAGGCTGTAGACGATTTGAATTACTCTCAAGCACACCAGCGGCTTAGATAACCCGATGCACTTAGATATATGTCATTAGTCCCCTCCATAAGCCGCCACTTTAACATTGAACTGTAAATTTCCTCCGGCTTATAATTAAACCGGGCATGTTTCCTTTTATCGTAGGCTTCCGACTTTTACCATGCCTCCCAAAGCTCCTAAAGCATCCATCACTTGCAATTGGATGAGGTCCAATGTCACCGACGAGACCTTAGCGGATTTTGTAAAGTCGGGTTACCTGCCTAAGAAGGACGTCATGTCCT
Organism: Aegilops tauschii subsp. strangulata; assembly: GCF_002575655.3. Taxonomy (NCBI): domain Eukaryota; kingdom Viridiplantae; phylum Streptophyta; class Magnoliopsida; order Poales; family Poaceae; genus Aegilops; species Aegilops tauschii. The sequence continues at coordinate 362,755,842 of NC_053035.3, read as the reverse complement.
ACCGTGCCCCTGACCCGTCAGAAGAGAGGCCACAACCAAAGGACGGGGAGGTAGTGATTTTTGCGGATCACATGAGCCGGGGCTTCGCACCGCTCGGCTCAAAGTTCTTTAGAGACGTGCTGAATTTCTTTGACCAGCGGCCACAAGACATAGGACCCAATTCTGTGTCCAATATATGCAACTTCCAAGTGTTATGCGAAGTCTACCTTGGAGAAGAGCCCAGCTTGCTGCTCTTCAGAGAGCTTTTCTACCTGAACCGTCAGAACGAGTGCGCCAACGGGCCAAGCTTGGAACTTGGTGGCGTCTCCATTCAGCGACGGAGAGACTGCCTTTTCCCTTACGCCGAGCCGCCAAGCCACCCAAAGGACTGGAACCAGACGTGGTTCTATTGCCAAGACACGTCGCCGGCTGACGAGAGTCCGCTGCCCGGCTTTCGCCCCTCGCGTCCGGAACCAACACACCCTCTGTCAGACAAGCTGACTCAAGCGGAGCGCCAACCTCTGCTCCCCACTATTAACAAGATAAAGGCTCTCCTGGGCAATGGTCTCAATGGAATTGATCTGGTCCGGGTCTGGATCTCGTGGCGGGTGATCCCCTTGAGCCGCCGCCCCGGCTTAATGTGTGAGTACACAGGCCGGAAAGATGACCCCCTGCGACACAGCCGCAACGATCTTCCTGAAGATGTTGCCGAAGACATGACCAAGGCCCTTTTAAATGAGAGCTTGGCAGACTGCGGGAGGACCGGGTTAGCCCCCTTCTGCAAGACCAACCCAGCCCCAGCAGTAAGCCGCTGATCTGAACATCTTATCTTCTTCTGTAGATAACCTTCATCTGAATCTTTAAGAAATCATCATTGTGTTTTTCAGGCTGATGACAAATTCTGGAAGGTCAAATATGACCATGAGGCGGCCAAGAAGGCCAGGAAAGCGAAGAAAGCCGCCAAGAGAGCCGCTCCCCGTAAGAAGGGAAGTAGGCCTACTGCTTCAGAGCTGATGCAACTAAGCGACGGCTCCGAGTCAGAGGTAACCCCTTAGCCTATAAACTCTTGTTATACTTGCTGTCTATTTCTGTCCACCTTATCAATACTGTTCATCAACAGGATGATACCGGAGCAAGTAACCCGGTGGTTGAAGAGGTAATGATACTTTCCTCCGACTCGGAGCCCTTGCCAAGGCTGAAAGTCTGAAGGGTAACCCGGAAAGTAAGATTTTCTCCTCCTTTAGCTTATCAAGATCCTCAATTTCTTTTGAAGCAACAGACTCATGAGAGCCGGCGGCACACCCGGACCAACAAGGACGCTGACCTCTCTTCCGGCTTACCCGACGCATCGAGGAAACGCCGAACCGAGGTTATCTCCAACTTGTACCCTTTTCATCCTTTGGCGGGTGTTATACGTCAACCGCTCAATTCTTCTGATTCAAACTATCAGGAAACCTCACCCTCCTCTGGTGACTCGATGCAATCAAGCCTGCCGGCCTTCAAGACCGTACCCGGGTAACAATGATCATCTCTTTGTTGTGCTTATCTTTGCTCATACCTTTGTACTAACCTTTTTGTCCTTTCAGTGCCCAGGCAAAGCTCAGCAAGCGGGCGAAGAAGAACAAGCCGGTCAAAGAGCCGGACTTACCTGAACCGGAGGTTGCAGCTCAAGAAACGCCAGTTGCCTCTGCCCCTTCAGCTCAAGAACCTCAAGAAGCTTCTGCTAACCCGGAGACCTCCAGCCTGGCTCACCCGGTCAATGACCCGGACGTGGTAATCACCCGGACGGAGTTTGTTGAGCCGGGGAGACCTACTGCGCTGGCCAAGTGCTCCGCCAAGGAGGAGTTGCTAGGGCGCCGCCGGGCTAATCTGGACCTCACCGACTACGCCAATCTGAACATCGGAGAGATCGTCTCCGGCTATGTCAGTCAGGTGCACAAGAGCCGGGACTTAGAGATCGACATGGTGAATCAGATTCAGCAGAAGTCTGAGGTACCACTCTTCTTGCTTTACTGCATAGTTATCTTTACCATGCTAGCCCCCAAGTCGACGACCTATTATTGAATATGTTGTAGACTTAAGTTCCGGCTTACTTCCATGAACCGGTAATTTGTAGATAGGAAACGTTCGATATGCATTAGCCCCCAAGTGCCAAGTGTCTTTGCTTGGAAGACGCTTGGGACTTTAAATTTGCATAGTAACTGTTCATGCTATAACCCGGAAATTATGCAGGCTGCTTGCAAGAAGTTTGAGGCTGACATCTCCGATTTAAAGACCCGCCTGAAGACGCAAGAAACTGAGACCCGGAAGGCCAATGCCAAATTTGTGTCCAGTATTGCTGCGCAAGAAAAGCTGAAGACGGACTTTGACGCTGAACGGAAAGCTTGGGCCGAAGAAAAGGCTACTCTGGTGAACCGGGCCGAACAGGCGGAGAAGGCTCTGACAGAGAAGACCGCCGAACTCTCCGGCTTAAAGCGCCAAGTGTCCCAGATGGTTGCCGCAATCTTCGGTAAGTCATTTCACCGGCTTTCATCAAGTTTATAATCTTTATATCTCATAACTCATCCTTGTCGGCGGCTTATCTTATTCTGTTAAACAGGTCCCAGAAGCGCCAACCTCAACCAAAGTGTGGTAACCAAGCTGAAGGCCGTGTACACCTTGGTGGAGCAGCTCTACACCGGGTCACAGCGTGCTTTGGCTGTGGTGGCCCTATCCAATGAGGTGCCGACTCACCTGGCGGAAGTTCTTCGCCGGCTTGCCGTTCTTCCTCAACGTGTCCAAGAGCTGCGACGGGCCTCTGCAAGAGCCGGAGCCATAGCTGCTCTGAGCCGGGCCAAGGCGTTCCTTCCAGAACTAGACCCGGCGGACATTGCCCTTGGCTATCCCAGCTTGAAGGAAGACGGCATCGCCTTCGACCAAAAGGACTTCGCAGCCTGCATGAAGATCGTACGCCCGGTGGCCACTCTGATTGGAAATGACACGAATCTGACCAAGTACCAGCCGGGTTACGATGCCGAGAATCAGAGGATCCCCACTCCGCGTTACGAAGCCATCAGCTTAGTCCCGCCGACTCGTAAGCACACCTTTGCCCCGGAAATTGACCCGGCCGGGTTAATTGACGAGGAAGCTCAATTTGAAGCTCTGAGCGGCATTGACTGGAAGTCGTCAACTTTCCAGGTCTTGGGAACAGCCGGAGGAGCAGAGAGGGATGAGCCGGAAACCTCAACCCAGCAAGTGTCGTAACTCTGTAGGCGGTTTATGTGAAACAATGCTCCCCCTTTTAGACTAAATGAGTCTTGTAATAGAATAGGATCAACACTTTAACTGTGCCGTGCCATCGTGCACGTGTTGAATGCTGAATTCTATGAAAGTTGCTTCCTTATATGTCTCCGGGTCATAGTTGATCAGTCATGTTCCTTAAGCTTAAATAGTTATCTTTAACTATCCTGCATAGAAAGACAAATCACAAGTCTCTAGGCGGCTTACCGCACTGAGAATCATAGTTTTAGACATATAACCCGGAATATGAATCAAAAAGACTGGTCCTCAATTATGTCCTTGATATACCCGTAATAACACACTTACCGGCCTGCAAGCACACTTCCGGCTTATATAACCCGGGTAATAAGGTTGGTACCTCAATTCCGGTTTACCAGTCTTAATAACACCGATTGTATTCGACTAGTACCATAAATCAAAGTTAAGCCAGCAAAGTGAGACCCGCCGTGCATACTTGAAATAATCAGAAGAACTTGCTATAAATCAGAAAAACTTAAGGGCTTCCGGTTCGAATACGACCAGAGACCCGTCCCAAAGGGGTTATGCTAGGATTCGAATGCGATCATATAGCCCCCAGTGGGTGTGGCGATGCCAATCAAGAGGGTATCGACAGCTATGTTCTCTTTGGTTCGAATACAACCCATGTTTGAACAGGAAGCCCCCAAATGACTTTAAGAATTGTTTAACGACGCTGATTCGAATACGATCCACGTCGGTTCTCAAAGAGGTTAAACTATGATTCAAATATGATCAAAGAAAACTCCCCAATGAGCTCGGCACTTTTCCAATCAAATGGGTATCGACAACTATGTTCTCTTTGGTTCGAATACGACCTATGTTTGAACAGGAAGCCCCCAAGTGACCTTATTGCCTACGGCTAGATTCGAATACGATCATAAGCCGGATCCTCCTTCAAGTTATCATGTGATCTTTGTAATGAAAACAACACATGCACATTTGGAGGACAAAAAAGGACAGAGGTCCTGCTTTATCGCTTATCATAATATATACATGGCTTAGAGAAATATGTACATTATGAGAGCGGGTGGCTCAAGTGTAGTAAGGCCGAAGCTGAGCTATATTCCACGGCCGACGGGTCTCTTCCTCCGACTTACGTGAATCTTTGTGCTCCCGAATGTCAATGAGGTAATATGACCCGTTGTGCAAATTCTTGCTGACCACAAAGGGCCCTTCCCAAGGCGGGGATAGCTTGTGCGCATCTGTTTGATTTTGGATGAGCCGGAGCACCAGATCGCCTTCCTGAAAGACCCGGGATTTAACCCGGCGACTATGATAACGGCGCAGGTCTTGTTGGTAAATCGCTGAGCGAGCTGCTGCCACATCACGCTGTTCGTCCAACAAGTCAAGACCATCTTGGCGCGTCTGTTCATTATCCGCCTCAACATAAGCCGCCACTCGAGGCGAGTCATGACGGATGTCACTGGGGAGGACTGCTTCTGCCCCATAAACCATGAAGAAAGGCGTGAAACTTGTAGACCTGTTAGGAGTAGTGTTGATGCTCCATAACACGGAGGGCAACTCCTCCACCCAACAACCCGGCGTCCGTTGCAAAGGGACCAAAAGCCGGGGCTTGATACCCTTCAAGATCTCCTGATTAGCCCTCTCAGCTTGACCATTGGATTGAGGATGAGCCACTGATGAAACATCAAGTCGGATATGCTCTCGTTGACAAAACTCCTCCATGGCGCCTTTGGATAGATTGGTACCATTGTCAGTTATAATGCTGTGCGGAAAACCAAAGCGAAAAATCACCTTTTTCATAAATTGAACCGCCGTGGCTGCATCACACTTGCTAACTGGTTCGGCTTCAACCCACTTTGTAAATTTGTCAACTGCCACCAAGAGGTGGGTCTTTTTATCCTTGGACCTTTTAAAAGGCCCAACCATATCAAGCCCCCAGACCGCAAAGGGCCAAGTAATTGGGATCATCCTCAGCTCCTGAGCCGGCACATGAGCCCGTCGCGAGAACCTTTGGCAACCATCACATTTACTGACCAAGTCCTCCGCATCAGCATGAGCCGTCAGCCAATAAAAACCATGACGAAAAGCCTTGGCCGCAAGAGACTTTGAGCCGGCGTGATGGCCACAATCCCCTTCATGAATTTCACGCAAGATGTCTTGACCTTCCTCAGGGGAGACACATCGCTGGAACGCTCCCGTAACACTGCGGCGATGCAACTCACCATTGATAACAACCATTGACTTAGACCACCGGGTTATTTGCCTGGCCAAAGTTTCATCCTCAGGCAAATCTCCCCGGGTCATGTAAGCTAGATAGGGCACTGTCCAGTCCGGGATGATGTGGAGAGCCGCCACCAGTCGTGCCTCCGGGTCAGGGACAACCAAGTCTTCCTCTGTGGGCAACTTAACAGAAGGGTTATGCAAGATATCCAGGAAAGTATTAGGCGGCACCGGTTTTCGCTGAGAGCCCAGCCGGCTTAAAGTATCAGCCGCCTCGTTCTTCCTGCGATCGATGTGCTCTACTTGATAACCCTGAAAGTGCCCAGCAATGGCATCAACTTCGCGGCGATAAGCCGCCATGAGAGGGTCCTTGGAGTCCCACTTTCCTGACACTTGTTGAGCCACCAAGTCTGAGTCACCGAAGCACCTTACCCGGCTCAAGCTCATCTCCTTAGCCATCCGAAGACCGTGGAGCAAGGCCTCGTACTCTGCTGCATTGTTGGTGCAAGGAAACATCAATTGTAGCACATAATGGAACTTATCACCTTTAGGGGAAGCCAATACGACTCCAGCCCCCGAGCCCTCCAATTGCCTGGACCCATCGAAGTGAATAGTCCAATATGTGTTATCCGGTTTTTGTTCGGGCACTTGTAGCTCTGTCCAATCATTGATAAAATCCACCAAAGCCTGAGATTTAACAGCAGTGCGTGGCACGTATTTCAGACCATGAGGTCCGAGCTCTATGGCCCACTTAGCCACTCTCCCTGTGGCCTCTCTGTTTTGAATGATATCTTCAAGGGGGGCAGAACTGACCACAGTGATGGGGTGACCCTGGAAATAATGCTTAAGCTTCCGGCTTACCATGAACACACCATAAACAAGCTTCTGCCAATGCGGATACCGCTGCTTGGACTCAATGAGTACTTCGCTGACATAATAAACCGGTCGCTGAACCGGATGCTCCTTACCCTCTTCCTTGCGCTCCACCACCATGGCCACACTGACGGCTCGTGTGTTATCAGCCACATATAGCAATAAAGGCTCCTTGTCAACCGGAGCAGCAAGGACTGGGGGCTCGGCCAGCTGTCTCTTCAAATCCTCAAAAGCAGTATTAGCTGCATCATTCCAGACAAAGTCATCAGTTTTCTTCATCAACTGATATAATGGCATAGCCTTCTCCCCCAAACGGCTTATAAAACGGCTTAAAGCAGCAATACGACCCGCCAGGCACTGGACGTCGTTTATACACGCCGGCTTAGCCAGGGAGGTGATGGCCTTGATCTTCTCCGGGTTAGCTTCAATGCCTCTGTTAGAAACCAAGAAACCCAAGAGCTTGCCTGTGGGAACACCAAAAACACATTTGGCCGGGTTAAGCATCATCTTGTAGACCCGGAGATTATCAAAGGTTTCCCTCAGATCATCTATCAAGGTTTCCTCCTTCCTGGATTTAACCACAATATCATCCACATAAGCATGAACATTGCGCCCAATCTGGTTATGAAGACAGTTCTGCACGCAACGCTGATAAGTCGCCTGTGCACTCTTGAGTCCAAAGGGCATAGACACATAGCAGAAGGCTCCAAAGGGAGTGATGAACGCCGTCTTCTCCTGGTCCTTAACTGCCATTTTAATCTGATGATATCCAGAATAAGCATCCAAGAAACTTAAGCGCTCACAACCCGCCGTAGCATCAATAATTTGATCAATACGGGGAAGGGCGAAAGGATCAGCCGGACACGCCTTGTTCAAGTCCGTGTAGTCCACACACATCCGCTAGGTGTCGTTCTTCTTGAGTACGAGCACCGGGTTAGCTAACCATTCTGGGTGAAAGACTTCAACGATAAACCCGGCCGCCAAGAGCCGGGCCACCTCTTCACCAATAGCTTTCTGCCTCTCTTCATTAAACCGCCGAAGGAACTGCCTGACCGGCTTAAATTTCGGATCAACATTGAGAGTGTGCTCAGCGAGTTCTCTAGGTACACCTGGCATGTCAGACGGCTTCCATGCAAAAATGTCCCTATTCTCACGGATGAACTCGATGAGCGCGCTTTCCTATTTTGGATCCAGATTGGCATTGATGCTAAACTGCTGAGATGAATCTCCTGGAACGAAATCAACAAGTTTAGTCTCATCAGCCGACTTAAATTTCATTGCCGGCTCATGCTCCGTAGTCGGCTTTTTCAGAGAGGTCATATCTGTTGGGTCGACGTTGTCTTTGTAAAACTTCAACTCCTCTGTTGCGCAAACAGATTCTGCATAAGCTGCATCGCCTTCCTCACACTCCAGGGCCACCTTCCGGCTGCCGTGAACCGTAATGGTCCCATTAGGACCCGGCATCTTGAGCTGTAAATACACGTAACACGGTCGTGCCATGAACTTGGCGTAAGCCGGCCGCCCGAATATGGCATGGTACGGACTTCTTATCTTGACCACCTCAAAGGTCAATTTTTCCACCCTGTAGTTGTGCTCATCTCCAAAGGCCACTTCCAACTCGATCTTGCCGACTAGATAAGCCGACTTACCAGGTACCACACCATGGAAAATAGTGTTTGACTGGCTGAGGTTCTTATCAATCAACCCCATACGACGGAAAGTCTCATAATAAAGGATGTTGATGCTGCTGCCTCCATCCATGAGCACCTTAGTGAACTTATATCCTCCCACCTGAGGAGCCACCACCAAGGCCAAGTGACCCGGATTATCCACCCGGGGAGGGTGATCCTTCCTACTCCACACTATAGACTGCTCAGACCACCGCAAGTAGCGTGGAACCGCCGGCTCAACAGCATTCACAGCCCTCTTATGAAGCTTCTGATCTCGCTTACACAGACTGGTGGTAAACACATGATACTGTCCACCGCTAAGCTGCTTTGGATTGGTCTGATAACCCCCCTGCTGCTGTTGATGACCCTGGCCAGACTGCTGATTAAAGCCCCCTTGACCGTTCTGAGGATTAGAATTTGAGCCGCCGCCCGGGCCATGAAAGCCGCCGGCACCTGAGCCACCGCCCGGGCCATTGTTGCCGTTAAAGGCGTTGGAATTCTTAAAGGCTTTCATGATTGCACAATCCTTCCATAGATGAGTAGCTGGCTTCTCTCTAGAGCCATGCCTTGGACAAGGCTCATTCAACAGCTGCTCCAGCGTCGGGCCTGACCCGCCGGCTCGGGGAGGGGGCTTCCCCTTGCGTCGCTGGTTATTACCCTGTGAGCTGGCGTTGGCTACGAACTCTAGGCTACCATCGGCCTTGCGCTTGCCACCTCCTTGGTTCCCCGGGTTATGCTGAGGACCCTTGCCATTGCCGTTCTTCTTTCCCTTCCCTGTCCTTTCATCATCTGAAGCGGGGTCCTTGGTACCATCAGAATCGGCGTACTTAACGAGAGCCGCCATCAGTGTACCCATATCATTGCAGTCGTGCTTAAGCCGCCCGAGTTTCATCTTCAGGGGCACGAAACGACAATTCTGTTCCAACATTAAGACTGCAGAGCCGGCATCCATCTTATCGGAGGAATGTATTATCTCCTTAACCCGGCGAACCCAATGTGTCGTAGACTCACCCTCCTGCTGCTTACAGTTAGTCAAATCCACAATTGACATAGACTGCCTACAGGTATCCTTGAAGTTTTGGATGAACCGGGCTTTCAGCTCGGCCCAAGACCCGATGGAATTCGGTGGTAGCCCTTTCAACCAAGTGCGGGCCGTCCCATCCAACATCATGGTGAAGTATTTGGCCATTGCCGCTTCACTGACCTCCAGCAGTTCCATGGCCATCTCGTAACTTTCGATCCAGGCTGCGGGTTGTAAATCAGCCGTGTAATTAGGCACCTTCCTAGGGCCTTTGAAGTCCTTTGGTAGACGCTCATTACGGAGAGCTGGCACTAAACAAGGGACACCTCCAGTCCTGGTAGGGATACCCACGTCGACGGAAGTCGTCGGACAAGCCGGGGGAGTCTGGTAAGCCGTCAACTGAGGCACCTGCTCCGCCTCTTGCCGCGCTCTGTCTTGGTCTGCTGCGTGAAAGGCTCCGTTATGAGCCGGGCCGTGGCCAGGGGGCGGGTCGTGGCGTCGGACGTTACTTGAGCCGGTCGCTGAGACCATGTGTCTGCTATAACTCGGGCTCCGGCCTGGACGAGGGGTCGAGTGGATCCTGTCCCGGCTGTAAGAGTACGCCTCTTGCTGCGCCAGTGCTGTCTGAAGGAGTTCCCTAACCCGGCGGGTTTCAATAGCCGTCGGAGAGTCGCCGTCAATTGGGAGGGCCGCCAGCCGTGCTGCTGCGGCAACCATGTTCTCCAGCGGGTTAGCATAATGACCCGGTGGTATTGGCACATACTGAGGCGGGGCAGGGTTCACCCGGGGAGGCCCCATCACTTGTGGCTGAACAGGGGTCCCAGACCCGGGCACTATGATCCCTGGCGGGTTACTAGACCCTGCACCTGGCGTGTTGAAGAGGTTTCGAGGATCGTAAACCGGAGGGAGTCGAGATTGGGCTTTTTGATGCCTCCTTCTCATGACCTCATTGGACGCATTTTGATCCATCGTGAGTCGGAAGGACTGCGCCTGAATCAACTGGGTTTGGGCGTCGAGAGCCGCCCTCTGCGCAGCCATCCTGATCCCTTCCGCTGCCAGATCCTCTTTGGCTTTCACTAGATCTAACTTTAACTGCGCCACCTCCGCATCATGCTGAGCTTGATCCGCCGGGTCAACCGCGGCGGTCAACAGGGCTGTCATCTTGTCTGTGAGATCCATCAGCACCTGAGCCGGCGAGGGCATCGGGTTTCCCGTTCCAGCAGCAAGGTTCTGAACAGGCTGCGCACCGGCCATGAAGATTCCAACCCGGCTTGGCGGCTCAAACGGGTCCGGAATACTGTCACCATCGGAACAACCCATGAGCCTACATCTTGAAGTTGATACAACGAGTTTGACTCATCGGTGGACGACTCGCCGTCAGAGCCGGCGGCCGTCTCGTCACCAGATCCAGATCTATCAGAGAGCCCTCCATGGATACATCCCACAAAAGCATGCTTTAAGGCAGGCAGGGCCCGGGCGGGTCGTGCACGCTGAGCCGTCTCGATGAGATCGGCGCAGAGATCCGGCTCAGGGCCCGGCTCACCAATCTTGCCAATGAAAACATGAATTCCGCCGAAGGGGACCCGGTACCCGTACTCAATTGAGCCGGCGTCGGGGCCCCAGTTTGCATCGTCGATGTAGAGCTTGCCGCGACGACTCTTGGTCATCCGGCCCACAGCGTATCCCTTGAGCCCTTCGAAGCTGCCCTTCAAGAACTCAAATCCACCGTGCGCAGGCCCCACGCTGGGCGCCAACTGTCGTGGAATTGTCACGGCAGATGTCCTCAAGCTAGGACTTAGTCGTGGAGCCATCGCCGCTAGGAAGCTTGAAGGGGTTAACGGGACAAGGAACACGTGGGTTTATACTGGTTCGGCCCCTTACGGTGAAGGTAAAAGCCTACGTCCAGTTGAGGTGGTATTGATTAGGGTTTCGATGACCAGGGAGCTTAACTGCTATGCCCGGCTCTCGATGAGATCTTTCTTGCCCCTAAACCGCTGCCGGGTCGTCCCTTTATATAAGGAGGCTGACACCCAGCAACTCTTAGAGTCCCGGCCGGCTCATAAGAGTGTCCGGTTCGGACTCTCAACTATTCTTGCCTTACACTACAAGTTCTACCATAATGATGATTGTAACTACGGGCCTTAAGCCATATCCGGGTCTTAAGCCCATCTTTGGCCCACCGTCTTCAAGCTTGGCGCCGGGCTTCTGGCGATGACCATTATGAGTAAACCGGCCCCTCCTGGCGGGTGACTCTAAGGTCTATATCTTCAACACCGGCGGTGGTTTAGGGACAAAAACAACAACTCGAGAGCCAGGCATAGCGGATTCGCTCTCTGGTCATCAAAACCTTAGCAATTCCACAACAACTGGATTAGGCCTTTACCTTCACCGCAAAGGGCCGAACCAGTATAAACTCTCCACATCCTTTGTCCGCTTTAACCCCTTTAAGCTAACCGTCACGATGGCTGCATGATTAAGTCCTTTTTCTAGGACATCTGTCGTGACAAAACCACGACAGCTGGCCTCATAGGAGAGGCAGCCACAAGGTCACAACTGAAGTAGTGCAAAGTCTGTGGTGCACCGAGGTCAGCTAGAGATGGCAAGAGCCACATATTCCTTCCAAAAGGAAGCAAGAAACACATGCCACTTGCGCGTGGAGAATCCTTCCGTGGAACAACCCAGGGATACGGTTGCCTGGGCCATTTTGGAAGCAACCGCTGGAGCTGAGCCAAGGGCGTTAACCGCAACGAGCCACCCCTGCTGTAGCAAAAACAGAAAACTACACTAGAGTCTACAGAAGGTAACTACGCTGTCATGGACCCGTGGTGGGCTCCAGAACGTTGCTATCCGGAACATACTAGTATATTATAGGTTTATTTTGATTCAAAAAGAACTACTACGCCCCAAACCAAAATCATTTCAGTAATGGAGTAGTGAACAGTTATGTTTGATTGATTTGGAGGGATATTTGGTGAGATGAGAACGAAATTAGGCAATCAATTGGCACTGCCGATAATAATGGAGTAAATCATGGGCAGCGATCGAAGTAGTTAATGCCAGTACCAAACTATATACTACTGCTAAACAAAACCAGGGGAGGGGAGGGGAGGCGGGAGAAAGAGAGTGCATGTCGACTCGACTCGACTCGGCGGGGTCAAACCAAAGAAGCCACCACGAGGCCGCCGCGTCGCCCCGCCCCCCTCCTGCACAAGGAAAAGAAGCGAAGCGGTGACGCGACCCGGTTTGTTTTACCGCGCATATTTTGGCCTTTTGGGCCCACGGGGCGGGAGGGAGGGGTCGTCGCATCGCGGGTAGCTCTTGTTCAATTAGCTGCGCTGTGCGTGCGTGCGTGCCGGTGCTCCTAGTCCTCGTGGGCTCGGGTCGCGTAGCGTACCCTGCCATCCGCGTCCCTATCCACCCGCCGCGCCCCGTCCACATCCCGTCCCGACCCTTCCTGGTGGTCGCATCGCCCTCGCCTAGCCTCGCCTTCTCCCCCCAGCCCAGCCGAGCCGCACCGTCTTCTTCCTCCCACCCCCAGCCCTACCCTACCCTACCTCCCCCTTTCCGCAAGGGCCAGATAGGATTTGGTAAGGTTCTTCCTGCCGCCGCAGAAATCCTCAAGGAAACCGGCACTTGGGGGCCAAGCAACCAACGAAGGGAAACCTAACCCAACTCGACTCGGTTTTCTCGATTCGTTTTCTGTTCGTCGATTTGATTTTTGGGCGAATTTCGCTTTCACGATCGGCGGATTCCGGGGGGCATCGGATTCGCGATCGGGGGCTGGGATTAGATTCTCGGCCGCGGCGTAGTAATAATTTCACAAGGGGTAATCGGCGGAGCATCGGTTCTTCTAGTAGTGCTAGCTGTTTGTTCTCGTCTGTCGGGGCCGCGATCTCGGGGGCGATGGCCGACGACGGGCTCGACCGGTGGCGCGGCTTCTTCCGGGGCGCCGGCGTCGGCATCTGCGAGGCCATCGAGAAGGCCATCCTCGTCGCCGCCGCCGACGAGCCGCAGGAGTTCCTGCGCCGCCGCGACCGCATAGCCGAGCGCCTCTTCAACGCGCTCCTCGCTCGCCCCTCCTGCCACGGCTGCACCGCCAGCACCGGCTCCGTCCCCCCCGCCACGCCCGCCGTCGCGGAGGACAAGGGCAGCGTGCGCCGCGTCCCCGAGAAGGACTGCAAGGTCGACAGCAGCAGCCTCGGCGCGCCCGGGGGCGGGGCGCTCGGCGGCGGCATCAGCGAGGATGACGACTCCGACTCCGAGGACGACGAGCGCCTCCGCCGCGCCGCCGCCAGCAACTACGGCCACAACTATGACGACGACAACGACGTGGAGGAGGAGCAGGACGCGGCCGCGCCGGCGGAGGAGGACCACCACGCTGAGGATGACGACCCGGAGGCTGAGGAGCTGGAGGCCCTAACCAACGAGATCGATGAGGAGTCACAGATCGTTGGGGAGGTCCTCCGCATCAAGGAGCTCCTGCTGCACAAGCAAGACCATGTATGCACTCCTATCTGTGCAGTTCTTCCATTCATTGCTAAACCTGTTATTTGTCAACTCCAGTGAGCACTTAGCATTGATCTGAACTAAAACACAAACGGTGTCTTGCAGTCGGATGCTACTCTGTTCGACTCACTTAGGAGGCTGCAGCTGATGCAATTGTCCGTCTCCACGCTTAAGGTACCTATATATTTTGCATACCGCATACGAGATATCTGGTTTTGTTGTTATTTGGTTTGCTTATCTTTGGGGCTGTTCATCGTAGGCTACTGAGATTGGGAGGGCTGTTAATGGCCTTCGGAAGCACAGCTCGCAGCAGATTCGTCACCTCGCGCTGGCTCTCATACAGTAAGCTTCATGAACCTTTATCTAGTTTGGCTTTATAGAACTAGTTCATGCTTGAATTTGAAGAGTTCAGTGAGGCAAATTACTTCTCTCATGTTCCGAAAAGATTTTGACCAGTACCAGTCCATCTGCACTGCTACATACTCACAATTTACCTTTGTTCAGCATCCCAAAGAAAAATGAGAAAATCACCTTGTTAGCATGAGTCCAAAGCAATCTTGTAAACTATTGTTGACATCTTCAGTTGCTTTTTGTGTTTCCAGGGATTGGAAAATTTTGGTTGATGAGTGGGTCAGTACTACCAACGTTGCCCTTGCAGGTAAAGGATCTGAGTTTGTTCAATGTTACATTATTTCATCCATCAGTTTCAGAGTTAATTCTGAGTGAATGAATGCTCAGTTGCAAGCCTCTTAGCTTACTATATTATTGCTGCTTTTACCTGTAGACAACTCCCCAGGAACTTCAAACCCTTCTGTTGTGGATGATGATGAAGAAGAAGAAGGCCTTCCTTCTCCACCTTTGGATGAAGGAGCATTCTTTGCACCTGAGACTACTGCCATTCAACTCTCTGAGGTACTAATATATCCACTCTTGCTATCTGAATTGTTTTAGTGTCGAACAATAAGCTAATTAACTTCCATTGTTATTTTGCCTGTTCGCCTTTGCAACCTGAAGTTCTTTGACGAAATGGATGAAGATGGAAGTGAGTACAACTACCCAAATTGCTTAGTTTTCCCTTGCTATGCTAGCACTCCACGGATTGTGGTAACTAACATTATATTATGACAGACTTGAGACACAACAATGATGTCCGCCTTGGAAACAAGAGGGAAAACAATGGCAGGAGGCCTGCAAACCATTCAACTGTGTCAAAACCAGAACTTACTCGACCTGTTGGAACTGTTGAAAGAGATCAGTTCAGGAGGCCAGAATTGACAAGGCAAGAACCACCAATGAGGCATACAAACCAGCAAAAACCTCAAGGTTCAAATTTGCAAGCCAAGCCCCATGGCATGCTCAACAAGCAATCCAGGCCCCTGAGTTCTGATTCTGGATCTATGAGACCAATGAAGGCAGCTACTCAACAGAAGCCCATCGGTGAGATGAAGTACAAACAGACTCAGGAACACTTCGGTGTCGAAAGAAAACCTGCAATGGGTCATGTGGATGTAAGTATCACATGTTACTGAGACTTAAGCTATGATGATGCTTAAGATCTCATGACTTATATCTATCCTTTGACTCCAGAAATCAAGGCTTCGTGCGCAGCCTTCATCAGGAGTCAGGTTAGAGTCGGCAAGGCCAAAGACCCAGGATGGCTTGGAAAGCAACGTAAGGTTGGAAGCAGCCAAGCGTAGGCTCCAGGAACGTTATCAGGAAGCTGAAAATGGTTCGTGTCGTCTTTTTGTTGCAATATTTTCTTTTATCACATATATGATCTTGTGGTTTATCTAACTGTACTCTTCCATCCGCCACAGCAAAGAAGCAGCGCACGATACAAGTAATGGAGCTGGGTGACATACCAAAGCCTAAGAGTAATACCAGGCAACCTATGGTGAAGTCAAGGAATAACATTAGAAGTAGGGTACTCGGCCGGCGCTGATTCTTCTGTGATGTTTTCCTTCACCTGATGAATTTGTCGCCATGTCGAGCTGGTCCAAAAGGAAGCAGCTGAACTTTGTTGCCAGGACCAAAAACCATATTTTTGAACATAAGCACCTTCACCTCTGATGGAGAGTTATCCTTGAAGTTGCGAGAGTCGCGCTGGATGCAATAAGTTAAGCCTTTGCTTTGCATGCATTCTCCGCTCTTGCATTGGGAGCTCGGGAGAGTTTAGTCATGTCTTGATAATCTGAGAGTGGACATGTAGTTCATCCTGTATCGGCTGGTTAATTTTTCTTCCACTTTACTTGGGAAGGAAGCTGTAGATACTCAGATAGAATAATTATCAAAATTCTCGGTACATTCCATCTAGCCTGGACATTTTACATGAGTTTATTCCGTGGGACATTCTTGGTATATTCCTTGCTCCTTTGCAAGTCTGGACTAATTATGATCCGGTGGCTGGCCTACTTGCTCCTCACATGCAAGCTTAGGTCAGCCTTTGCACCAACCATCCTCTCCAATGGTGGTAATGTGCTTGTTTGGTCATGATCAGACTTTGCATTCTTGCTGCTCGTAAGAGAGTGTCAGTGTCAACTGTCTCTACGCACTGCAAATGCAAGGTGGTTGCAAATTTCTAAGTTATCCTCGGGGAAAATTGCTTAGTTGTATGGAGAAGATGGGAGCAAAAAAGTGATGAAGATGTGCATTGCCGTTTGGGATAGCGTGGATTCCACCAGCGTAGTGGTCAGTCAGTATGGGCAATAGCGTGAGCAGACAACCAATAAAGCCCGCGCACCATTTATTCCTACTTTCTTCTTCTTATCCATTGTTGCATGTTCCAACTTCCATTAAAGATATTCTTTTCTATTATTTTTTTCTTTAGTTCGGTAGAACGTAGAAGCAAGCAAAGACTTGTGACTTGTGAGCCGGCCATTGCAGGAGTCTGGTCTGGCTCCAGGATCCGGCAAATAGCTAGGTCAGCGTTACCAGCTATACTACTAAATATCCTTGGTGGTTCAAAGCTAAGACCAGCCTTCCAGGCAAGACTCGTAGTATTATCGTCTCGGCACATGCTGTGAACTTGGCAGGGAAACGGGAGGATGGTCTTTGCGGAAATAGCAGGGGGCTTCCGTGCGAGGAATCGCCTACGGTCGTCCTGGGAAGCCACGTGAAAAGAAAAGAATTTAGGTGCACGAAGCAAACAAATCGCCGTCGCCGTGTGCCAGGGATGCGTGCAGGGTCACTCACTGGACACACGAGGCCAACGTCTATCTACATGGATGCTGTCGCACGTAGCAATCGATCCGTGTCCTACGCCAGCCGATCTGCGATCAATCTCCTTCGCTGTTGCTTGGAGTTCATTCCCCACTGCGCATGTGCGGTTCGGTTGGGCGCACCCTTTCTTTGACCCCTTCTTCGAAATCAAAGACAGACGGTGGTGTGCCGCACAAAAGTCTCTCCCCCCACTCACCTCCGGCCGCTCGGATTTGCTCGCGATGGGGGGCTCAGCCTGAGCTGACGACGACGCCTGCCCTCACCGTCGTCTTTTAATTGGTGCCGGTTGTTAAACAAGTTCGAAAGTGGGCTCGGAGATATCGACCGGCCGATATGCGTGTTGCTCCTCCCTTTTGCTGAATGCTCTCTCTGGAATTTCCAAGGAAAAAGAAGTGTGTGCGTACAGTTGCGTGATGTGAAAGGATTTGGAAATTATTATTAGAAATTTAGAAGCAATCTGCATTCAGTTAAGCGGCTTTGGATCGGCAGGACATGCAGTTTTTCTGCTGGTACGGAAAAATATGAGAGAAATGCGACGTGGCGTTGGGGTCTCAGATATGACTCAGAGAAGCACTCTCTACGATCAGTGCTGGGATGAGTGGTGGCACGTCACGTGCTTGCTACACCGGTAGGTTGATACTGTTTGTTGGGCGGAGCATCTGTTCTGATGATGAGATCGGGCTAAGCTAGAAAAAGTCGACCTTGTTAGGGATCGGGTGCTGGGATGGGAGCCACGGTCTTTAAAACAGCGGCGCCTAGAATGGAACCGTTCGAGGCGGTTTGGTACCAGCAACGAAGATTACTGGTAGTAGTACCTGCATCCGAGCGGCCGACGTGACACAGCATAGGAGACCACGTATGCTACCTCAACATGTGGCCTCTTCTGTCAGCGTCCAAGTCTCAACCAGACCTGTATCTGAAGCCTGTCGACACCTTCGGTTAAATCGCATGACGCTTCGAGTTGAGTTATGAAGACCCAACGGCTACAGTCCATCGTCTTAGTTATCCTCTGTCCTGTAGCGTTTCACTCGCCGTTAACACTGTTTACTTTCAGTAACTGTAATTTGCTATCAATCTCCATTGCCGAGCCGTAAGACTATATAAGCCCAGTGGCTGAGGAAATGGAAGCTATCGAGAAATATTCCCCCAAACCCTAAGTTTTACTTTACTTAATCTTACGATTCCATGGCTAGTCTAGCAAAATACCCAATTAACTGTAAACCCTATTAACTGTAAACCCTAGGTTTTACTTTACTTATCATAGAGCACAAATTGAATATACCTAAAGGAACCCGACCTGTCAAACATATGCTACGTCGGTCCTCATAACCCAAGCGCTAGCCATGGGCGAAGAAATCGCAAAGCTCCTGAAGGTCGGATTCATCCGAGAAGTGAAGCACCCCGACTGACTCATGTCATGGTGACCAAGAAAACGACACATGGTGCGCGTGCGTTGACTACAAAGACATCAACAAGGTCTACTCGAAAGAACCTTAGCCGCTCCCTCGCATCTATCAGATAATCAACGCCACCGCGGGACATGACCTATTGTCATTTCTAGATGCGTATTCCGGGTACCATCAAATTCGAACAAAAGTGGCCAATGAGGAGGCCACCTCTTTCATAATGTACATGATGTTCTGCTACATCACCCCTTTGGGTTGAATAATGCAGGGGCCCATACCAGCGCGCTATGCACAAATACCTCGATAAGCAGATCGGCGTCAACGTCGAGGCTTACGTCGACGACGTATTGGTCAAGACCAAGAGGGCCAACACTCTCAACGCAAACTGGCCGAGGCCTTCGCCAATTTACGTAGATTCTGGATGAAGCTTAATTCAGACAAGTGTGTCTTTGTCGTACAATCTAAAAAGCCCTTGTGTGTTGCGCACTCGCACCTCGTGGGGTTTCATCGGAGGAGTGGCACCTCGTTACGGGTGTCGTCGTTCTCCACCTACTGCAGCCTTCTGTCACCACATGCCCAGCGCGCGGGCGTCTCCTTCGCTGTGGCCGAGGGACCAATGTTCTGGGTGCCTCTATAGAGGTCATCGTGCTGTCTCCTACAGGGACCCTATCCGGTGCACAAACTGCCTCCACTTTGGCCACCTCGCTCGGTTCTTACGTGCAACGCACCACAATGACCAGACTATGTCGCCCCAACGCGCTGCTGCAACCCCCGCACACACACAACGCATGTACCCGACAATGATGTTATGCCAATAGATGGGCCGATGTAGTCTGTCCCCACTAAGAAGGACAAGTTGTTTCGCTTCGAGCTATAAGATTGACTGACAAGAATTGGGAGTTTCTTGGAAGGAGCGGAAGCTCTCTTGGTGGGCTCACAGTTATGCCTATCGTGCCTTCGAAGGCTAAGCCCTGGTTGGATTTCATCGGAGAGGATGAAGCAAATTTCATTGGCCATTTCTCTCCTCGTGGTAGTCCCTGCCCATCGCCGCCGCCTATCGTGTTAGACCTCTGTAGGAGCGTGGCTATTGTCGAGGTTGTGGCTCCAGCTTTTGCAAATCATACCCGAGCTTTAGGTGTTGTGTGGGAAACCCACTTCGCCTCTCTCGATGGTGCTTCTGGAGATGGACTCGCTCGAGACCGCCGTGCCCACACAACCACCGTTGGAGCCTAGCCAGTCACTCGTCTTTGTGGAGCGTGGAGGGTCTCACATTGTTGTCTTTCACTCACCTGAGTGCATCACGAAAATGGTCCCCGAGGGTGACAATGTGGTTGCGTCATGGTGTGCTGGCACCTGCTCCAAGGACTCTCTTTGCCAAAGAGCTTTGAGACATTATCATCATCTTGGAGGCTACTTGCTCTGGTTCTGGCAAGATGGTAGGTTACCTCCTAAGAGCATATACATCCTAGCGCCTCAAACCGGTTTCAAACCCCGGGCGGGCGGACCGGTCATAGACCGGTCGAAAAAACCTAACCCACCCGCAAGCTTCAAACCGTCCTCAAACGCCCGGGCTGTCCGAGAATTCCATATCCAACCCAAATGTAGGGCGGATATGGGGCGTGTCCGGGCGCGTCAGCCACGTCAGCCCGACCTAGCTCTGCCCCACCATGACCACACAAAAAACCCATCTGGATCGAACCCTCACCTCACTTCACTCCACCCCGGTCTCCATCTCTTCTCCTCTCTTTCTCCAATCCGCCAACCCCCAATCTCCGTGGAGTATGTACAACACCAACAGCCACTCCGATGACTTAGGCGACGACGACTGGGACGCGTTCCTCCGTGATGTGGCTGGCGACGAGGACAAGCTGGCTCTCCACATTGCGTTATAGCGGGCACGGGGTGGACAAGGGCGACAATTCCGGATTTGTTGCGACGCCCCCTGTTGCCCGCATCCACAACGCCGATGCTGGAACTAGCCCTTCCCGCCCAGCGCACAGCTCCGCACGGGTAGCTCAATCGGCTACACCCCTCCATTGACTTCCTCCCCATCCGACCACTGCTCCGGAAGGGAAGTGTAGGGTTTTAGTGCGTGATGACCTGGAAGTGCACAACGCTGTTATAGCACTTTAGTTGTGATAAGTAGAGTGTTGAACCCACAGGGAGCGAATAGGAAGGCACCACGAACCCTACAACCACACTGTCACTTTCATGCAACCACGTACGCACCCAAACCGAAGTTTGGAAATATCCTGTTCTATCATTGCTAGGAAAACGAGATAAAAAGGGATTTAACTAAACTACTAGCAAGAAGAATAAAAACAGGAAATAAAAGGCACCAAGTTAGTAAGGAAGACGCTTGAGTAGTAAACGTTCCCGAGGTGTCTGGAGTCACTACCGAATATGAACTATCGTATCCTCTAGTAACTGGTCAAATGCACAAGTGGGCAGAGCCGGGTACACAACACGTTCTACTCTAGGTAAACTTCGTGCCACGCACGCTACCGCCATAGTCTCCCCCATAGGGTTACAACTCATGACAATTAAGGATTGTAAGTGCATCAACTGCCCCCTTAGTGGTTTTGGAGTATTGAAGACAAGGAGATCTGACGAAAAAAGGCGAACGAAAAAGTGGGCGAATAAAACAGTAATTTTTTGTGAAGTGGGGGAGATGAAAACGAGAGGCAAATGGCAAATAAGTAAATTGCAAGGAGATGAGATTTGTGATTAGGAACCTGATAGATGTTGATGATGTCTCCCCGGCAACGACGCCAGAAATTCTACTTGATGCTAGCTCATGTCCGCATCAGTATTTCCCCCAAGAGGAAGGGATGATGCAATACAACTACGGTAGGTATTTCCCTCAGTTATGAAACCAAGGTTATCGAACCAGTAGGAGAACCAAGCTACACTATGTAAACGGTACCTGCACACAAAGAACAAATACTTGCAACCCGACATGTAAGAGGGGTTATCAATCCCTCTCGGGTAAAAGATTGGTAAAGAGATAGATTGGTAGATGCAAATAAAATAACGACAAATAAAATTCAGCGAGGTGTTTTTGGGTTTTTTGTAATATAGATCTGAAAATAAAAGATGCAAATAAAGAAAAAGGCAAATAGCAATATAAATCTGAAAATATATGATGAGAAAATAGACCCGGGGCCGTAGATTTCACTAGTGGCTTCTCTCGAGAAAATAGCATACGGTGGGCAACAAATTACTGTTGGGCAATTGATAGAACATCGAATAATTATGATGATATCCAGGCAATGATCATTATATAGGCATCACGTCCAAGTTTAGTAGACCTGCTCCTGCCTGCATCTACTACTATTACTCCACACATCGACCACTATCCAGCATGCATCTAGTGTATTAAGTTCATGGAGAAACTGAGTAATGCAATAAGAACGATGACATGATGTAGACGAGATCTATTCATGTAGGAATAGCCCCCATCTTGTTATCCTTAATAGGAACGATACATGCATGTCTTGCTGCCCTTCTCTCACTGGGAAAGAACACCGCACGATCGAACCCATCACAAAGCACCTCTTCCTATGGCAAGAAAAATCGATCTAGTCGGCCTAACTAAACCAAAGATTCGAAGAATAAATACGAGGCTGTAAGTAATCATCCATATAAGAGATCAAAGGAAACTCAAATAACTTCAATGGATATAGATCTGATCATAAACTCAAAGTTCATCGGATCCCAACAAACACACCGCAAAAAGAGTTACATCAAATAGATCTCCAAGAGACCATTGTATTGAGAATCAAAAAGAGAGAAGAAGCCATCTAGCTACTGCCTACGAACCCATAGGTCTACAATGAACTACTCACGCATCATCGGAGAGGCACCAATGGGGATGATGAACCCCTCCGTGATGGTGTCTAGATTGGATCTCGTGGTTTTGGAACTTGCGGCGGCTGGAATTGTGTTTCGTCGACTCCCCTTGGGTTTTTGGATTTCTGGGGTATTTATAGAGCAAAGAGGCGATGCGGGAGGCCACCGAGGTGGGCACAACCCACCAGGGCGCGCCTGGGCCCCCAGGCGCGCTGGGGTGGGCTGTGCCCCCTTGGGGCACCCGTCTGGTACTTCTTCGGCCCAAGTTGTTCCTTCTGGTCCATAAAAGTTCTTCAAAAAGTATCGCTGCGTTTGGACTCCGTTTGGTACTGATATTCTGCGAAGTAAAAAACAAGCAAAAAACAACAACTGCCAGTCAAACGGTTAGTCCCAAAAAATGATATAAAGTTGCTATAAAATGATTGTAAAACATCCAAGAATGATAATATAACAGCATGGAACAATAAAAAAATATAGATACGTTGGAGACGTATCATGCATCCAACTTGCTTTCTCATGAAGACCTCAAGCTTTTGAGGATGCTCGTCATCGGAATATATAAGCCAAGTTCTATAGTGTAGGTTCCCCACGAGTATGAAACATGAAGCTCATGAAACTTTCTACATCACAATGCATGAAGTGGTGCTACTTTGAAGCACAAGTATGGTAAAAGGATAGTAGGATGCCCCTTCTCTCTCTTTCTCTTATTTTTTTAGAACAGTCTCATGGACCTCATCCCCACTTTTTCGAGGATTCATGAGTCTCCACCATTCTTTTCCTCTTGTTTTCTCTTTTCTTTAAGAACAGTTTCATGGACCTCATCTTCACTTTTTCAAGGACTCATAAGTCTCCATTCTTTTCCTCACTAGGGCATGATCTAATAATGATGATCATCACACTTTTATAATGACTCACTTCAACTGAATGTTATCGTAACTCAGAACTGAAAACATGATTGAAACTCTATATGATGAAAGCCTCTGCTAGTGTACCAGTATGTGCAATGATCAGGCATAGCATAGACATAAAAAACGGACAAGCCGTCGAGCTAGCCATACTATGATCATGCAAGGCAAATGCAAAATGTCTCTAGTCATGTAATTAAAATGATGGTAGTGCATGAAGATATGCTCGGAATGGCTATGAAAATTCCATGTAGGTAGGCATGGTGGTTGTTTTGTGGAGATGGGGTGTCTTATGTGTAGGAGAGAAAGAGAAAGTCCTCCCATGAGTTTGAATGTACCTACGAAGTTTGCTCCAAGTCCCAATGTGAGAGTGGGCAGTGCACGGTACCGTAGAGGCTAGCAATAAAAGATGAACGGAAGTGCGGAAGGTTTCGAACTTGCCTTAGTCATAAAGAACTCAAACACTACACAAGCGTATCGCGGTGTCATGTTGCATAGGACTCAAAATCTAAGTACCTGATAATCCCCAAGTGCAGGGAATTATCGTAGCAATTTCCAAAGGTGGAAGTGATAAGTATGGAGTGTCGAACCCACAAGGAGCTAAAGGTAAGATCAATATTCTCTCAAGCCCTATCTGCCACTGATACGACTCTACGTACACCGAACGTTTGCTTCCAACTAGAAACGAGAAATAAAACTACATTGTGGGTATGAAGAGGATAACTTTGCATGATATCGGAGAGCTAAAACATAAAAGTAGGTGCTGTTATCATAAAGTTAGAATATATTACTAAATATTATAAATAGCGAGTGTGGAATAATGATGGATCGGTGTGCGGAATTTTCCTAGGCAATTGTTAACAAGACCGGTAGTCGTCATTGCAATTTCATATGAGGGAGAGGCATAAGCTAACATACTTTCTCTTCTTGGATCATATGCACTTATGATTGGAACTCTAGCAAGCATCCGCAACTACTAAAGATCATTAAGGTAAAACCCAACCATAGCATTAAAGCATCAAGTCCCCTTTATCCCATACGCAACAACCCCCTTACTCGGGTTTGTGTTTCAGTCACTCACCAACCCACTATAAGCGAATCATGAACGTATTGCAACACCCTACAATGGGAATCCCTCACGCTTGCGCGACACGGAGGGAACCATAGGACAGCACCAAAATAAAACATACAACTCGTGCCAATCTAGATCATCAATCAACCCAAAGACAAAGGATATCTACTGAAAACATCATAGGATGGCAACACATCATTGGATCATAATATGTGGCATAAAGCACCATGTTCAAGTAGGGATTACAGCGGGGTGCGGGAGAGTGGACCGCGTAAAATAGATGAGGATGGTGATGATGATGGTGATGTTGATGAAGACGATCACCGCGGCGATGATTCCCCTCCTGATGGCACTCCGGTGCCACCGAGAGAGAGGAGGAGAGGTTCTCCCCCTTGTGCTTCCTCCTCCATAGCCTCCCCCCTAGATGGGAAGAGGTTCTCCCTCTGGTCCTTGGCCTTCATGGCGATGATGGCCCCTCCGGGATCCTCCTCCATGGCCTCCGATGATGATGGCCCCCTCCGGCAGGGTGCCAGAGAGGGCCTAGATTGATTTCTCGTGGCTACAGAGGCTTGCAGCGGCGGAACTTCCGACCTAGGTTAATTTTCTGAGGTTTCTGTATTTATAGGAATTTTTGGCGTCGGTCTCACGTCAAGGAGGTGCCCAAGGTGTCCACGAGGCAGGCCCACGCGCCTGGGAGGGGGGGTGCGCCCCCCACCCTCGTGGACGCCCCGGGACTCTCCTGGCCCAACTCTCCGGGGTCTTCTTTTGGTCCATAAAAAATCGTCAAAAATTGGCACGTCAATTGGACTCCGTTTGATGTTCCTTTTCTGTAAAACTCAAAAACAAGGAGAAAACAGAAACTGGCACTGGGCTCTAGGTTAATAGGTTAGTCCCAAAAATCATATAAAATAGCATATAAATGCATATAAAACATCTAAGATTGATAATATAATAGCATGAAGACTTCATAAATTATAGATACGTTGGAGACGTATCAGTACCCCGAGGGGATAGTTTGGCGGAGATAAACCCCGTTACGCATCTCGGATCAACCAAAGATGTTGGGCTCATCGGCAAAAAGCCTCTACAATCATTTAAGCACTAATCAAGCCACCACTAGAGTCCCAAACTTAGGCTACTAGGTGAAAGAATGGCAACAGTTCAAAGGACTCCTTTATTTGGTTTTTGATAAAGAACATGGCAATATTTTTCAGAAGATAACAAGATTCCCACAAGCTAAGTCAAATAAGTGCAAAGCAAGCATGCTAACACAGCAGGACACACTAATGCACCCAAAATCATATGATTGAGAGCATTGCACAAGACACTACAAATGCAAAAGTAACCTCCCCACGCTTAGAACTAAACTAGGGAAAATGACGAAAGTAAAGAGAAAGTGCAGTTATTAAAGAGAGCTTGAGAAGTGGTTACCTCCCCAAAGCTTAGTTAAGCAAAGGTTTAGACACTTTTGCCGTTGAGGCTCATATGACCTCTGTTCTAATAGACATGGACCTTGTTTCATGTGATCTCCTTGTCATGGTCCGGCGGCTGCCCTCCAATAGATCCTGATGAAAGCAAACTAAAAAGAAAACAAAATATTTTTGTACTTTTGTGGGTTTTTTTGTAGCACAAAGGATTAGCAACAGAGGTGATAAAAATATTTGCCTCGACAAGATTGGTTCATCTACCTAAGCACCTCGCTTAAGATGATAAACTAGTTCTAGAAGGTGCGACCTCTTAGGTTGGGATGAAGTGCGTGAGAGATAAAATAAAAACACAAGTGTGTAGAGGTGCCTAATTAAAAAGAGAGATCCCCACTTAAGGTGAGAAGCTCAATACTACACAACTTTTATTTGAACGAGGTTCGCATTGGAAGACTTTACCGGGCACTTGTTGTTGAAGTTCCTCAAGTTGAAGCAACCAACTGGCTCATGCGGGTCTCTTATACGGTTGGCACCATACTGTACACATCACCACATAAGGTACAAGCCCCTGTGAAAATAACAGACATACAAAAACATCGATTCAGTATACGAACGAAGTTCACATACCCAACCGACAAAAAGAAATAAAGAAAACATAGTTGCTAAGGAAAATTATTGGCTACAGAGTTTCATAGGTAATTAACAGTGATTACAAAGCAAAAATTGGTTAGAAAAAACCTCGCCGACCTCAGACATCGAAGAAGAATCAATTGGAGGTGTTATTGCCTTTATACGTGCGCTCGAACGACCGGTGGCGGTCGTATGGAATGTCGTCGTTCGCTCTGTGGAGATGCTAGTTGTGGATGCCAGGTGAAACGAATGCTTGGACGAGCGTGAGCACTCGTACAGTAGGTCGTCCTTTACTCTGGTCCTCTTCTCTCTTGCAGCCATGAGCTCATACGGGCGCTGGGACTACCGGAGCGGTCGTATGGAACGCCGTCTTTTCTTCTGGAGTTGTAGAACTGCATGAAAATTCTCATGCTTCCTCCTGTTAGGCACATAGCAATATTCACTACAAAAAACTCTTTTGTGATGATACATGTTTGTCACAGTAGGTCACTTTTTCTGTCATGCATGTACATCCTTGACGATTTTATGACAGAATCAAGATAGTCATACCTGTGCTGTCGTAGAAGTGTTCCATGACAATACTCGAATTATCATCACAGAAGAGTCCACTTCCATGATGATAAATGGCGCGTCATGGAAGTGTTATCGTCAAGGCTAACCGACACGTGGCATCTACCGTAACGGGTTGCCGTTAAGCTATAGAGTCCGGTTTTGGATTCGATAACCCGTTAACAGCAATAACCAATGGCGATTTTCCATGTGTAAAATTCTCATTGACCAAAGGAACCATGTGTTAGCTCCGCCTTGGGACAGATGTCATCCAACGAATGGACGGGACGAGCCTATGATACGTCGACACGTGGCTCGGTCCAATAGTGGCCCATTTAGGTTAAAAGGCTGTCTCGTTCGACTTGGTCAAAAGGTAGCGGGCCGGCCCGTTTGACTTAGTCAACACGTAGTGGGCCGACCCATGGAAATTCTGTTAACCGCATGTTCGCATATAGCCCATTTATAGCCCGCTAACTCATGGCCCGTTATGGCCTATCCGAATTAGGCCCAGTAGCGTCATGTGGGCCATCGAATATGATTCCAACCCGTTGTAACTTCTGGCCCATGTATGGCCCATGATGTCTTTATGCCCTTTGTAACTCTGGGCCCTGGCCCATAGTGAAGACTATATTACTTTATAACCATTAATGACCCATTATTCAATTGGGCCATTTCCATCCAGTGTTATCTTTTGGCCTTCTAAGGCCCTTTTACTCTTGGGCTCATTTCTAGCACTCGATTACTTATGGTCCGTTACTGGCCTGTTATGCTGATGGGCTAAATTCAGACCGTGGTTATAGTCAGCCCATTTGTGGCCCGTTAATCCATTGGGCCGTTTTCATAGCATCATCTAATATGGCCCATTAACAATCTGTTATGCCTGTCGATAGAATTAAGCCCATTATACAAATCGGCCTATTAATGACCCATTATGGTCGGGCCCATAAACGGACGATTATCATTTTAGCCCGTTTATGGCCCATATTGTGGTACATTATTGGTCCACGAATAGTACGACCCATGTTTGGCCAATCAATAATACGGCCTGTGGAAGGCCCATTGATTCTACGACCCATGGATCCTAAGGCCCATAGGAGGCCGATGGTCACTACAGCACGTAGCAGGACCATGGTTACAACGGTTTGTATGTTGCCCATGGTTATTGTGGCCTAGTTCTAAAAAAAGGTTATTGTGGCCACTAGCAAACCGTGGAAAAAGAGTGCAGTGACTACAAGCAAACAAGACAATAAGGAAATAAATAAGCAAGTAACTTACGCTAGGCTATTACAGTTGTTACACATATTACATCCACTCGGCATCAAAGCTCGCCACCAGTGCAAATATAGGGAACAAAATAGCATATTACATACACTGGGCATCTAAATTGGCCACCAGTGCAAATATACACGGCAGCAAAACAAGTCCATAACAGAAACAACTTCAGAAGAGCTCAAGAAACGTTATCCTGGGTGTCCACCATGCTAGCAATAAGATTAGCAAGCTTATTAGCTTTCTCTTGTTTGGCGCTAAAAATCCTCGAACGCTTGCTGTTGCACTAGAAAGTATGCATCTGAATTCTGCATGGACTTCCTCAGTCCTTCGGCTTCTTGTCGCAACACAACTGATCGATGTCTTTCAGTGATATAATGGCATGGCTTCTTGCATTTGTGGCAAGTTCTTTTGTCGTAGTCACGAGTAGATGCTCTAGTGTTCTTCAAATCATACTTTGAAGACTTTCCAAAGCAGTTCCTTTTGGAGAGCTTTTGGAACTTCCTGACAATCATAGCCAGTTCTCTACCAATTTCCTCAGCATCATCAGTACTGCATTCAGAAACTTCTTATTCTTCTTCAGATGAAGAAATTGCCTTTCCTTTAGCCTTTGCCTCCAGAGCGGGAGGTCGTCCATAGCTGGGACCATACATATCCCTCTTCTCAGCTTGTTGGAATTCATGAGTGTTGAGCCTTGCAAGAATATCAGCGGGATCAAGTGACTTGTAGTCAGGGTGCTCTTGAATCATCAGGGCCAAGGTGTCAAAGGAGCTGTCAAGAGACTTGCAATTTCTTCACCACCTCGTGATCAATGATGTCAGCAACATCGAGTGCTTGAAGCTCATTGGAGATATCAGTGAGATGGTCAAAAGTCTGCTAAACATTTTCATTATCGAGTCTTCTGAAGCGATTGAAGAGATTGCGAAGCACATCAAAACGTGATTCACGTTGAGTGGAAACGCCTTCATTGACCTTGGAAAGCCTATCCCAGATAAGCTTCGCTGTTTCCAGAGCACTGAACCGACCATATTGTCCTTTGTTGATATGTCCACATATGATGTTTCTTTGCTTGAGAGTTGAGTTACTTGAATATCTTCACATCAGCAACATTGATGCTAGGAGCAATGTCGGGAATGCCATTCTCAACGACGAACCAAAGATCATTGTCAATTGCCTCAAGATGCATGCACATCTTGTTCTTCCCGTAAGGATAGTCTGTGCCATCGCAGATGGGGCATGTAGCGGATACCTTGATCATACCTGCGATCTGCATAACTAAAACTCCAGGTGGTTAAACCAAAATCACATAGAGCAAGGGAGTACCTTTCTCTGATACCAATTGAAAGCGCAGGTAAACTCCCAGAGGGGGGGGGGGTGAATGGGAGATTTTTAGAAATTCGTCTAACTCTGATGAATTTGACGAAGATCAGAGTGAAGAAATAGAAACGCGAAGGAAACTAAGTCATCATAGAATTAGAGTACATGCAATCAGGATACATAATGGTGAAGAAATTGCAATCAACCAATCATACACACATGAGGAATAAGAACTGAAGAAAAGAAAGATAACTTGATGAAATTCTTCAGTTCAAAATTGTCAGAGGATAAATCACAAATTCTTCAGCAGCGGAATAAAGTAAAGGAGGGTTGAGGAATTTGAAACCAGGTTGGCTCGGTGAAGACAATGCAATTTGGTAAACCAGTTCCAGTTGCTGCATCAACTGTACGTCTGGTTGAGGCGGCTGAGTCGCAACTCTGAGGACACACAATCCTCACTGTATTACTCTTGAGCTAAGGCCTGCAGACCTCGCCCAATCACTCATGGTGAGTCTTCAAGGTAGACTTCCAAAACCTTCACAGACTTGTTCACCGGCACACCACAATGACTCTTGGTGTACTCAGAACTTGACGCCTAACCATCTGGAAGAATGACAATCTTCAAAGGTAAAAGGCGTAGGATCACACAGATCAATCTCTTCAGTGATGCTCAATCAGTTTGGCTCTGGGTTTTTCCTCAGTTAGGACTCTCTCAAAGTCGTCGGAGCATGGGTTGCTTTCTTATGACAAGTGTCAAGTTCTCTTGGAGCAGCCAACCAACAAGTGGTTGTGGGGGTGGCTATTTATAGCCACGGGGCAACCCGACATGGAATGTCCTAAATGCCCTTCTCTCATTCGACCATTGTCAGGATAAGGATCCACTTGACAGCTGGCCTGCGACGCAGCAACGGTCGGAATTTGAACTCTCAAATTCGTCGGGGCACTAAATTTCCTCACGGTAGGCAGATCGCACTGGCGAACTCCTAACTCCTCAGCCTGACAAAATTCGTCAGCGACCAGATGAACTTCGTCACTGTCGCTAGAAAATCCGTCAGCTGATCCGGAGATTTCCAAAGGCTTCACTCGAAGCAGCTTGTGTGTATAGGTTTGAGTAAGTTTTGAGCATCACTTTGGAAATGTGAAATATGTTTCACCTAGACCCCCTTTAACAGTATGGTTTTCCTATGACTCAAATAAGAAGAAAAGAAACTACAAAAATAAAAAGTCTTCAAGCTTAAAACTCTTCACATCAATTTCTTCAATGGCCGTACCAATTTCGTCACCAAATTCTTCACTTGAAGAAATCCATTTTTAGGGGTCGTCTTCCACGTGTTAAACCAAATCTTCTGGGACTCTGTCTCCTGTGTATACTCACAAACACATTAGTTCCTCACCCTATTTGTCTTCAATACTCCATAACCACTAAGGGGGCACTTGATGCACTTACAATCTCCCCCTTTTTGGTGATTGATGACAAATTGGTTAGGTTTCAACGAGAGTAATAATAATTAAAGTGTAAGTGCATAGTTTGAAGAAATTGGTTACAAGATATTGAGGAACTCCCCCTGAAGATGTGCATATTGAGGAATTTGCTTTGGATTGCAAATGCACATGGCAAGTTGAAATTGTGGAGATCTCCCCTTATATCTTGGAATCCAATCATGGATGATCATAAGATATTTGGAGAATATGAATGCATGATCAAAATTGGTGTCTGACGAAATTGTGCATGCATGAGTAGATATATTTAAGATCAAAGCATGCACGTCAAATGAAGCAAAAGAGCCAGATGACCAACAGTTATTAATTTACAACGCATCAAAGAGCACAATCAGAAAAGTTCAAGAGTTGCAACTTAAGCAAAACACGGCCCATATAAAGGCACACTTGAAGACTAACTCAACCCCCCTTTGTTATCAAATGACCAAAAGGTGAGGAATTTGAGAACTAGCGCCCCTGAAGAGGATCATCATGGAGAGGTCGAGGGAGCGCCAACATTGTTGGGGTCGCACAGTGCAGAATGCAATAAACAGTCTTTGACACATATAGCAAATCCTTCACTAGAAATGTTGTCCTTGGTGCATTTTCTTCAGCCATAGGCTTCATCAGCACTTGCATCAGATGATTTGGCATCTCAGGTTCTTCATATATTTTCTTTGCTCCTTCTTGGGGTGGATCTACTAGAAGAGCACGAAGCAATTCATCGATTTGGCATCTCAGGTTCTTCAGTCATCCAGTCCAGAGCCCAAGTTGCAGAGTCGTCAGCATTGCTTGAGAAGCGTACAGTTGCATATAATTGAAGAATGAGTTCTTCATTCAAATCACAGATGTCAGTGCAGAAACTCAGTAGGCCGGCATCATGAAGAACAGACAAAACTGGCCGGAAGCGGGAAATGGACTCCATATCCACATGAAGAATATGGCGATGCGGGAATACTTTGTTCTTGTCGACCAGTAGTGACACATAGAAATTCATCCGTGTCCTTTTCCAGAACCTCAAATGCCTGAGTTTGGATGAGTCATAGGGCGACTCGCCAATGAAGAAATTCTTCTCTTCGAAGAATTTGGCACTATCAAATTTGGGCCGCTTGAGTCCTTTGCCAAACTTGGGCATCACGGGAACAGGTTGAAGATTTTTCCTATTGGTTATGACATCAAGCACTGGGCGTGGGGACCCAGTTAAATCATTAGGATCAGTCACGATGAGAGCTCGAACAACTTCCTCAGCTGTAGCAGTAGGAACTATATCAGTGTCTGCTGAGGGGATTGAGTCTGCACGTGGAGGAGATGTATTGATGACATCAACATCAGGGTCATCATGAGTAATTTCATCAGCTGTTGCAGCTAGAATTTCTTCAGGAATACCGTGGAGCGATGGTTGGTGTTCTTCAGAGCTAGTAGGAATTTCTTCAGTGTGCGCATGCAACTGAGGCTCTCGAGTGAGGGGAGTGGTGAGAGCCGAATTTGGGTGAGCTTCTTCCCAAACTTCATCATGGATAGGCGGAGTTGTATCACCGTCAATATCCACTTCCTCCTCATTTTCTTCAATCAGCGGAGTTCGCTGAGGACTTGCTGCAGAATCTTGAGGTATAGATATATCAGTGTCCACCTCAATTTCTTCATCCATTTGCTCTGTTGTAGTAGCAGAATGGATATCTTCATCATCTTCATCAGCCTGAGGGATTTCATAATCCACCCATATGGAACCATTTGAAGATTTTCAAAATTATGTGATGGGGCGCTGATGAAACTGGTATTGCATTAATAGGAATGAAAATTGAAGACAATGTTGCCGTCTTCAATTTCTTCAAGGATTCAGGCATGGGAGGAGCTGATGCCTTTATCTTTTTAGCTTCTCGCTCAACAACTTTTGTCTTCTTCACTTTTGATGGAGAAGGAAGGGTAATAAGCTTAAAAGATGAAGTCATTTGAAGGGCTGCTGCTGAGGAACTGTTTGGAGCAGTTTCATCAGGCGTGACTGATGCAGTCACCCAGGCAGTTTCTTCAGGAACAACACTTGCAGTCGCCCTGGGGATTTCTTCAGGCGCATCATTATCCGTTGCCCTTTTAGTTTCTTCAGGCGCAACTTCCCGAGTTGCCCTGGCAGTCTATTGAGGAGATGGAGGCACGGTCTCACTAGCCCGTGTGTTTGGAGGTGGAGCTGAGAAACTTGATGGTGGTGTCATGCCAAACTTGGCGACTTCTCTTTTGTTGTGGTCTTCAACCACTCTAGTTGAGGTAGTGATGAGTCTCTCTTTCATGCCACAACAATGATTGGCATGTCTATCATAGTATTCAGACAGCTGATGAATTTCATATTACAATTGCACAAGGTGTTGCGGAGACATGGATAGCATATGTTTCCTCTGTTCTTTCTCCTTTTGCACTTTCTGTTTGTGCACCAGTTTAGCCTGTGAGATCTTTTACTTCTCATGAAAAATGAATGAGGAAACCATGTGGCTTGGTCCAGGAGACAGATTCAAATCATCAAGAGGTGTTTCTGGGTTTGTGCACCAGATATCAATGAAATCCAACAATTTCTTCGGGTCCAGTAACATAGGAACAGAAGAGTTCTTGGAAATTGCAGCTTGCTCTTGCTTCCTTCTGAGGAACTCTGCGAGCTCATCTTCATCAGCAAGCCCATGTTCGTTAACCCAAGGCACAACAACTTTGCTCTTGGGACTTGGCCTAGTTCCACGGCCTGCAGTGGCTTTCTGTTTCAGCTTGGGCGTTGAGGATGTAGGTTGCCCACTCGCTGAGGAACTTGATGCAACAATGGAGGCTGTATGAAAGCCCTCGGTGCGCTGGCAAGATGCAAGCACAACTAGTGTTGAAGCTTTAGCTGCAGCCATTGAGGAACTTGAAGTAGGAGGAGTGTCGTGGTGGAACACGATCACCAATGGGGCCATCGGCCCCTTATGGTTTGACGAGGGGGAAGGTCACGCTGCACAAAGAGCATAGGCCATGGAACAACACGACAGATGGGGAGTGTAAAACCCTACGCCTGCTTTGGTGGATTGATGGAAGGATCGTGACGAGCACGCAATGCTCGAGCCCGACAAGGTCACCTCGGGGAAGGCAGCTACGCGCGTATGAGTACACGAGGGTTCGAATCCTTTCTTAGGTTGCCATGGCCCTCCTTTTATAGGCTAAGGGGTTACCACAGTGGCAAAACAGTCATTATGTACCGATTAGATAGCCAACAGTGCTATCATACCTAACTCTGGCAGTTAGAACAAAGCCCATTAAATGCACTGCTAGGTGTCACGCTGTGGATGCAGCCTGGCAAGCCTGCCACGCCGCTTAACCATCTTCTACCGGTCTGCATGACACGCCTCTGGACGGGTGCCATATAGGGGGAACCTTCCTTCCAAATGGCTGCCACGTGCCAAATGACAGCCACTTAATCACTTAGGGGCTCGGCACCACATTGATAAGTGACTTGTGTCGCTGTGCAGTGGAGCAGTGGAGTCTTGGCGGGGGGATTCGCCCTTGGCGGTCCCGGCAAGCCTACCGGGGAAATCTTCGGACTTGTTCTTGGTGAGGCCTCGACCTGATCAGGCTTGCCTGCCCTATAAGGGAGATCTTTTCCGAGTGACATCTTGTTTCCTTGGCTTGTTTTGGTCTTCTTGATCCGCCCTTTGATTCCTCAAAGAGCTATCCTTTCGACTTGGTCTCGTCTTGGGAGTTTGGTGCCGCTATATCCTTGCACCATTGCGCCTGTGTACAGTCTGGGCAACATACTTGAAGGTTTGTTGCACCGACAGGAGCCCCGGGGCCTGGCCCGTACGTACCGCCGAGCACCATTGGGGTAGGCTCTATCAGGTACACAGGTCGGGCGCTTGTGGTGGCTCTTTTCTTTGCGTCTTCATTAACCTGTGCTCGAGTCAGTTTCTGGTTTCCCCGCACGTCGTGCAAGACGCCAAACGTGATGGGGTTCTATTTTTAATGGCCCGTGAATGACTTTTATTCACGGGGAGGTAACTGCCATTTCACTCTTCCCACCACGCTCGTCCCTTCCGCCACGTACGCCGCATGCATCGCGTGGGGTAGGTAGAAGATGCGTATGGCGCGGGAAAGAGCGTTGTGGCCGAAACCTAACCATCCTGGATTGGTGCAAGAGGGTGGTCGAGGAGTCCAACCGCCGTTTGGTGGCATAAACGGGTTGGATTTGAAGGAGCCCCCAAGGGGGGGGGGGGTGGCGGAGCACCAGCCCCCGGTCCCGACTCGTCTATAAAAGGGAGCGTGAGGGGGAACAGAGGCAGTTGTCCTCGCATCTTCTCCTTCTCCTTGCTTGCTTTTTTCTTCTTTATGCCGAAGAAAATAGGCCAGGACCTGGCTTCGGGCCTCGGCTTGGGAATGGTGATCCCGGAGGCTTGTGTTGATACTCGGGGAGTGAGTCTGGTCCGCGGCCGCGAGAGGCGCGAGGCTGTGGTTGGGGCAGTTGCAGCTGGTGGCAGCGCACCTATTACTGCCGCAACCACTCTGATATGGAGGGCGCCACGTTGTTCCGTAATGGCAGAGCGCTCGTACCCTCCACACTAGCTATCCGTCCGGGGCAGGGGTGCCGCCTCTGCCGTGAGCTGCTGGAGTTCGAAGGCCCGTTGGTGGATTCTTCAGGGCTTCTGGTGCCCTCCTGTGGCGCCTCGTTCAGGATCTTAAGTGATCCCAGCGCTGCCCTCTCCAGCGAGGTCGGGGGCGATGCTGAAGATGGTAATGCCCTCCTGCCCGCCAAGGTGGAGGGCGGTGTCCTCAACGCGCCTTGGGAGCCACCATCATCATCAGCAGCCTCTCCGGGGGAAGTGACGGGCCAGGGGCCCGACGTCTTCTCGGAGCAACAACGACGAGGAGGAAAATGGCGAAGACGAGGAAGGCGGGTGGCAGGCCGTCAGGTCGGAGTACGATGGCACCGACGCCTTCGTCTCATACTGCCTGCTTGTTGCTCCGTTCTTTGATTCTTCCCCACCCCGGCACCATCATCACCAGCCTCTTCCGAACAGTTACCGGGGGAAGCTCTCTTGGCGCCTTCTGCCACGCACACCTCGCCTAGGCGCTCCTTTTGCCCTTTTCGCCCTCGAGATGAACCCTGGGAGAAGGAGGGTAATAAAGGCATTACGAGGCATCTGTCCATATATTTCAAAGGATGTAGGCGCTCGCCAAATTTTAGTCTTAAATATGCAATCTCTTTTATCCATGTTTGTGCTCTGTAAGGTTTGTAATTGTTTATCTGCATATTAATGAAAAATACAAGCCTTGCCGGGTAGTTGTGCATGTATCTTATCCATGCAGAGGAGGAACGCCTCTATACCTTTAAGTAAATGAGTTTTTCCGGCAAGCTATCTTGTCGGTGCCCTCCGTTGTTGCCTTGGGGCTTGGCCTGCCGGGCTTAAAACTACAGAAGGGAACCAACTCCTTGTCGATCCTTCTCTGCCAAATGCCACTACAACCATTTTGGCCGAAACAATGTTCGGATCCAAAGATGGGAGCACAAATGTTTTGAAGGTGACAATTATTCTCTATGCACAAGTTTTCTTCTTACAAAGACACGTATGGATAAAAAGAAACTTATCTGTTCGGCTTGTCGGGGATCGATATGTAAGCTTGCTTTCCATCTCTTCTCCTCAGGATCAAGTCCGCGGCAAGAGCCCTGTAGTTAGTGCAGGGGAAAACATAGCAGCATATGACCTCATCTAAATGATCATGGCAAGTTTATTCTAAGTTAATCATGCATGCATGTTTTTAGGGCGCCAGCGCTTCGTTTTATTATCTGTGCTCAGGGTCTGTGCCTGGCTTTGTACAAAAGGGTTACATGCGCATCGGCAAGGCTTGTACAAAAGGGTGGCTACCGAGGCTGGGCCCGGCAGCCGCATGTTACGGGTAGAACTTACGAAGATGCTCAATATTCTACTAGTTTTGCATTTGATTGCCATCTTCGGTCTCCAGACGGACTGCCCCAGGTCTAGTGATTCGTACCACTCGGTAAGGGCCTTCCCACTTTGGCGTCAACTTGTTGGCACCCTTGGCAGACTGAACACGCCTAAGGACAAGGTCACCTTCCTCAAGGCTCCGGGCATGAACCCTGTGGCTGTGATAGCGGCGCAGGGATTGTTGATAGCGTGCAGCACGCACAGCAGCCCGGAGACAGTTCTCCTCAAGGAGCACGACATCGTCATGCCGGTGTTGCTCTTGCTCTACTTCATCGTAGGCAAATACTCGAGGTGACCCGTATATGAGTTCTGTGGGGATCACTGCTTCTGCCCCATAGACTAGGGAGAAGGGAGTCTGGCCAGTAGCTTGATTTGGTGTCGTACCGAGGGACCAAAGAACCACCGGCAACTCGTCGATCCAGCGTCTGCTGCACTTTTGCAGCTTATCAAAAGTTCTTGTCTTGAGCCCACGCAACACTTCAGCGTTCATCCTCTCAGCTTGTCCATTGCTTCTGGGATGAGCAACAGAGGCGAATGAAACCTTGCTTTCGAGGGTCGTATTGCATGAAGGCGCAACTTGTAAACTGGGTGCCATTGTCAGTGATAACTCTGGCGGGTACTCCAAAACGGCACAACAATCCTTTCAAGAACATGATAGCTGATTGTGTAGTTACCTTCCTCACAGGCTCCACTTCCGTCCACTTTGTAAACTTGTCGATTGCAACACACAAGAATTCAAAGCCACCGGTAGCACGGGGGAAGGGGCCCAATATGTCGAGCCCCCAGACCGAAAATGGCCATGATAAAGGGATCTTCTAGAGAGCTTGGGCAGGTTGATGGATGTTCTTGGAGTGGAACTGGCAGGCTTCACATTTGGTGACTAGCTCAATCGCATCTTGGAGGGCCATGGGCCAGTAGAAACCTTGCCGGAAAGCTTTTCCAACCAAGGCTCTTGATCCAATATGAGAGCCGCACATGCCTTTGTGTATTTCTGCCAACAGTTCCTTCCCCTCTTCCCGACAAATGCACTTCAATTTCACACCGTTGGGCCTTCTTCTGTACAGTGCGTCATTGAAAAATTGATACATACTGGCCCTTCGGGCAACTCTTTCGGCTTCTTCTTGCTCTGCGGGAAGTTCTCATGTTTGGAGGTAATGGACTATGTGCCGAGCCTAAATTGGAGCCTGAGGCTCGATAATGAGGACAAATGGCACCTCCTCGTTCGTGGGAGCGCATATCTCAACCACAAGAACATGTGGTTCTGTGGGAGGGTGCTGCTCACTAGGCGAAGTGGAGTTATTCCCGGCAACCTCTCTACCGGGAGCCTTGGGAAGCTCTGCCGGGAGATGCTTGCCAGAGTCCAATTTCCTCTTTTTCTGGCCATCACCGTTGGGGATACTGAGGGTTGAGTCAGGCGGAGAATGAAAGTTCCTAGTTCCAAAGGGAGCTTTTGTGCGGCGCATTTTGACAGGTGATCAGCGATGCTATTTTCCGCACATGGCACGTGCTTTGTTTGCAGTCCATCAAAATGCTCCTCCAGCTTTCTCACTTCCTCTACATATGCCTCCATTAATGGACTCTGGTAATCCTTGTTTACTTGTTTCACCACGAGCTGCGAGTCTCCATGAATGATCCACTTCTTAATCCCCAATTCCATTGCAATTCTGAGCCCGGCAAGGAGCCCTTCATATTCTGCGGTGTTGTTGGTGGCCTTTTCCCGGGGAAAATGCATTTGGATCACATACTTGTGGTGTTCTCCAGTGGGTGCAACAAGGAGCACGACAGCCACTGCGCCTTGTAGTGAGAAGGCACCGTCAAAATACATGATCCATTCTTGGGGCGCTTCCTTGCCGGGGATAACTGTCTCCGGTGTCTCTTCATCTGGAGTAGGCGTCCATTCTGCAATGAACTCCGCCAATGCTCTACTCTGGATGGTTGAGGTACTCTCATATTTCGGACCAAAGCTTGACAACTCTAATGCCCATTCAACTATTCTGCCGGTGACCTCAGGATTTCTCAGTATGCGTTGCAAAGGGAAACGAGTGACAACCGTGATCTCATGGGCTTGGAAGTAGTGGTGCAGTTTTCTTGAGGCCGTGATGAGGCCGAAGATCAACTTTTGCACTTCAGAGTACCTCGACCTAGCCCCCTGCAACAGGGAGCTAACAAAGTAAACCGGCTATTGCACCACCTTTTTCCTTGCCGTGGTCTTGGGATTACCTTTGCCAGTTTGCCCTTTTTTCCCCTGATCTGCGCCTGACCTTGCCGGGATTGATTCACTTCCTCCTTCGGGAAGGACAATAGCTGCGACTGCTCCTTCATCTACCTCCCGCTGCGCCACCAGCGCTGCACTAACCACTTGATTGGTTGCCGCTAAGTATAGGAGCAACGGCTCTTGTGGTTTAGGAGCAACCAAGGTGGGAGTAGAGGAAAGATAGGCCTTCAAGTCTCGCGGCACTGCTTTTGCTTCCGGGGTCCACTTCATTGGCCCTGCCTTCTTCTGAATTTTGAAGAATGACAAGGCACGCTAGGCAGACTTGAAAAAGAACCTACTCAGCATGGCAACACATCCAGTTAGACGCCCCACGTCCTTGACTGTCTTTGGTGCTTGAATCTGCTTCATTGCTCTGATCTTGTCGGGGTTGGCCTCTATCCCTCTGTGAGATACAAAGAAGCCAAGTATCTTGCCGGAGAGAACGCCAAACACACACTTCTCAGGGTTCAACTTGAAGTTGATCTTGCGTAGATTTGCAAAGGTCTCTTCCAAGTCCTGAATGAGTGTCGATTTATCCTTGGTTTTGACCACTATGTCATCCATGTATGCATCAATATTCCTGTGCAACTGGGGCTCAAACCCAATTTGCACTGCTCTTGCAAAAGTGGATCTAGCGCTTTTTAACCCGAAGGGCATCTGCACGAAGCAGTATGTGCCACACGGGGTTATGAACGCGGTCTTCTCCTCGTCCTCCTCGGACATGAATATCTGATGGTACCCAGAGTATGCATCCAAGAAGGAAAATAAATCACACCCAGAAGTGGAATCTACAATCTGGTCAATTCACGGTAAGGGGAATGGGTCCCTCGGGCATGCCTTATTCCGATCTGTAAAGTCTATGCAAAGCCTCCACTTCCCATTCACCTTGCGCACCACCACCGGGTTCGCCAACCACGTCGGGTGTAACACTCCTCTGACCAAACCAGCTGCTTCAAGTTTCTTGATCTCCTCGACAATGAATTGCTGCGGCTCTAAAGCTTGCTTCCGAACTTTCTGCTTGACGGGCCGGGCATGAGGGCAGACAACAAGGTGGTGCTCAATTACCTCCCTAGGAAACGCCGGGGATGTCAGATGGTTGCCAAGCAAACACATCTACATTCGCCCGCAGGAAGGCAACGAGCGTGGTACGTCTCCAACGTATCTATAATTTTTGATTGTTCCATGCTATTATATTATCTGTTTTGGAAGTTTAATGGGCTTTACTAAGCACTTTTATATTATTTTTGGGACTAACCTATTAACCGAAGGCCCAGTGCAAATTGTTGTTTTTTTTGCCTATTTCAGTGTTTCACAGAAAAGGAATATCAAACGAAATCCAAACGGAATAAAACCTTCGGGAGAGTGATTTTTGGAATAAACGTGATCCAGGGGACTTGGAGTGGACGTCAAGAAAGAAGTGAGGAGGCCACGAGGTAGGGAGGCATGCCTGCCCCCCTGGGCGCCCCCACCCTTGTGGGCCCCTCGCAGCTCCACCGACCTACTTCTTCCTCCTATATATATATCCATATACCCCAAAAACATCCAGGAGCACCACGAAACCCTATTTCCACCGCCGCAACCTTCTGTACCCGTGAGATCCCATCTTGGGGCCTTTTCCGACGCTCCGCCGGAGGGGGAATCAATCACGGAGGGCTTCTACATCAACACCATGGCCTCTCCGATGATGTGTGAGTAGTTTACCATAGACCTTCGGGTCCATAGTTATTAGCTAGATGGCTTCTTCTCTCTCTTTGGATCTCAATACAAAGTTCTCCTCGATCTTCTTGGAGATCTATTCGATGTAATTCTTTTTGCGGTGTGTTTGTCGAGATCCGATGGATCGTGGGTTTATGATCAAGATTATCTATGAACAATATTTGAATCTCCTCTGAATTCTTTTATGTATGATTTAATATCTTTGCAAGTCTCTTCGAATTATCAGTTTGGTTTGGCCTACTAGATTGATCTTTCTTGCAATGGGAGAAGTGCCTAGCTTTGGGTTCAATCTTGCATTGCTCGATCCCAGTGACAGAAAGGGAAACTACATGTATTGTATTGTTGCCATCAAGGATAAAAAGATGGGGTTTATATCATATTGCTTGAGTTTATCCCTCTACATCATGTCATCTTGCCTAATGCATTACTCTGTTCTTATGAACTTAATACTCTAGATGCATGCTGGATAGCGGTCGATGTGTGGAGTAATAGTAGTAGATGCAGAATCGTTTCGGTCTACTTGTCGCGGACATGATGCCTATATACATGATCATGCCTAGATATTCTCATAACTATGCCCTTTTCTATCAATTGCTCGACAGTAATTTGTTCACCCATCGTAATACTTATGCTATCTTGAGAGAAGCCACTAGTGAAACCTATGGCCCCCGGGTCTACTTTCCATCATATAAGTTTCCAATCTATTTTACTTTGCAATATTTACTTTCAATCTTTATCTAAAAAATACCAAAAATATTTATCATATTATCTTTATCAGATCTCACTTTTGCAAGAGGCCGTGAAGGGATTGACAACCCCTTTATCGCATTGGTTGCAAGGTTCTTATTTGTTTGTGTAGGTACGAGGCGACTTGCGTGTAGTCTCCTACTGGATTGATACCTTGGTTCTCAAAAACTGAGGGAAATACTTACGCTACTTTGCTGCATCACCCTTTCCTCTTCAAGGGAAAAACCAACGCAATGCTCAAGAGGTAGCAAGAAGGATTTCTGGCGCTGTTGCCGGGGAGGCTTACGCCAAGTCAAGTCAAGACATACCAAGTACCCATCACAAACTCTTATCCCTCGCATTACATTATTTGCCATTTGCCTCTCGTTTTCCTCTCCCCCACTTCAGCTTTGCCTTTTCTTCGCCTTCTTCCTGTATGTATTTTTTGTTTGTGTTTCCATGTGCCTTCCATTTGCTTGCATCTTTGCTTGCTAAAAATCTATTGATATGGATCCACTTAAAGTGTTCTACTTGGATCATCTTCGATCCTTATGCGCTCGTGCTGAAACCCCAACTAGCCTAGTTGATGGGAAATCTTTAGATGAGCATGCTCATTTTGTGCGTCACCGTTTGTCTGAAAAAGGGAGACTCTTATGGGATCAAATAAATAGATTGCTGTGTTATGCTTGGAATCTTTGTGAAATTTTTGATTTTACTTGTTGCTCTAAGACCCCTAAAAAACACCTTCCCTACCTATGTGAGTTTAATGAAAATGAAATCTCAGCTTCTTATGCAAAGGGTGTTTATAGTTACTATGATATCAAACAAATTGAAGAATTTGTTGCTTTTAAGGGTGCTTATGAAGTTGCTTCTTTGATTGAAAAGTATGATGTTACTCTCTACGAATCTGAAAATTTTGACATACTTAAATATTGCTATGAAAACTATGCTCATAATGTCTATGTCAAAGAATTTGTTGAGAGAATGACCGTTGATTTGGAAGAAAATAATGATATGCATGAATCTATAGATAATTATGATTCCGATGATTTGATTGAAATATCCCTTGATGAACATGATGCTTGCTATTCTTGTGGCCATGATGCCAATATTTATGAAGATGAATTTGCTATAGTTCCTTATGTTAAACATGAGATCGTTGGTATTGCACCCATACTTGATAGTTCCTTCGATGAAAAGAACGATTGCAATGATTTTACTATAAATTTTCTTGATGTCAATTGTGCTAATAATATGCAAAACCCTAAGCTTGGGGATGCTAGTTTTGCTATGTCTACTACTTGTTGCAATGATCATGATTGGGGTGATTCTTCTTATGATCTTGAAAATTTATTTAAGCCCCATGATGAATATGAGATTGAGAATAATGTTTGCAGTATTATTGATAGTGGGTTTGGAAGAGTGTCAACTTTAGATCCCACATATTTGGAGAATGTTCAATCTTATGAAGTTTTTGATAAAAGTGGGTTTGGAGAGGTCATGACTTTAGTTAATGTTAGTCCCACTATTTTGGAAGAGTGTCCACTTTGCATACATGTGGATCGTGTTCAGAATATGTTTTGTGATAGCTATATTGTTGAATTTGCTTATGATCCTACATGTAATTATTATGAGAGAGGAAAATATGGTTGTAGAAATTTTCATGTTACTAAATTTACCTCTCGTTATGTTGAGATTGCTATTGTTTCTTCCCGCTTCCTTGCATATGCTAATTTTTGCTTGCCTTGATAATTTGTTTTCTTATAAAATGCCTATGCATAGGAAGTATGTTAGACTTAGATGTGTTTATCACGTGTTCTATGATGCTCTCTTGGTGCTTTAATTCTTGTCTTTGATGTGAGCATCATTAAAATTATCAATGCCTAGCTAGGAGCGTTAAACGATAGCGCTTGTTGGGAGGCAACCCGATTTTATTTTTGTTTCTTGCTTTTTGGTTCTGTTTAGCAATAAATTTTTGATCTAGCCTCTGGTTAGATGTGTTTTTATGTTTTAATTATTGTTTGTGCCAAGTAAAACCTATAGGATCTTCTTGGATGATAGTTATTTGATCTTGCTGAAAAAGTCAGAAACTTTCTGCTCACGAAAACAATTGTTAAAAATCACCAGAACGTGATAAAATACTGATTCCAATTGCAGTAGATCAATACGCAAATTATCTAGGTCTTCATATTTTGGTAGAATTTTTGAGTTACATAAAGTTTTCGTTTGATACATATTACTACAGACTGGTCTGTTTTTGACAGATTCTGTTTTTCGTGTGTTGTTTTGCTTATTTTGATGAATCTATGGCTAGTATCGGAGGGTATGAACCATAGAGAAGTTGTAATACAGTAGGTTTAACACCAATATAAATAAATAATGAGTTCATTACAGTACCTTGAAGTGGTGGTTTGTTTTATTTCGCTAACGGAGCTCATGAGATTTTCTGTTGAGTTTTGTGTTGTGAAGTTTTCAGGTTTTGGGTAAAGATTTGGTGGATTATGGAATAAGGAGTGGCAAGAGCCTAAGCTTGGGGATGACCAAGGCACCCAAAGGTAAAATTCAAGGACAACCAAAAGCCTAAGCTTCCGGG
This sequence comes from Aegilops tauschii subsp. strangulata, assembly GCF_002575655.3. Taxonomy (NCBI): domain Eukaryota; kingdom Viridiplantae; phylum Streptophyta; class Magnoliopsida; order Poales; family Poaceae; genus Aegilops; species Aegilops tauschii. The sequence goes on along the minus strand of NC_053035.3, from coordinate 362,711,953 downwards.
GGCATCCCCTCTTTCGTCTTCGTCCATCGGTAACTTTACTTGATGCTATATTTTTATTCACCACCTGATATGTGTTTTGCTTGGAGCGTCTTGTATGATTTGAGTATTTGATTTTTAGTTTACCACAATCATACTTGATGTACACACCTTTTGGGGGAGACACACATGAATCGGAATTTATTAGAATACTCTTTGTGCTTCACTTATATCTTTTGAGATAGATAATTTTGCTCTAGTGCTTCGCTTATATCTTTTTAGAGCACGGTGGTGGTTTTATTTTATAGAAATTATTGATCTCTCATGCTTCACTTATATTATCTTGAGAGTCCTTTAGAACAGCATGGTAATTTACTTTGGCTATAAAATTAGTCCTAATATGATAGGCATCCAAGATTGGTATAATAAAAACTTTCATAAAGAGTGCATTGAATACTATGAGAAGTTTGATACTTGATGATTGTTCTGAGATATGGAGATGGTAATATTAGAGTTGTGCTAGTTGAGTAATTGTGAATTTGAGAAATACTTGTGTTGAAGTTTGCAAGTCCCGTAGCATGCACGTATGGTAACTATTGTGTAACAAATTTGAAGCATGAGGTGTTCTTTGAGTGTCATCCTTATGAGTGGCGGTCGGGGACAAGCGATGGTCTTTTCCTACAATTCTATCCCCCTAGGAGCATGCGCGTAATGCTTGGTTTTTGATGACTTGTAGATTTTTTTCAATAAGTATGTGAGTTCTTTATGACTAATGTTGAGTCCATGGATTATACGCACTCTCACCTTTCCATCATTGCTAGCCTCTTCGGTACCGTGCATTGCCCTTTCTCACTTTGAGAGTTGGTGCAAACTTCGCTGGTGCATCCAAACCCTGTGATATGATACACTCTATCACACATAAACCTCCTTATATCTTCCTCAAAACAGCCAGCATACCTACCTATTATGGCATCTCCATAGCCATTCCGAGATATATTGCCATGCAACTTTCCACCATTTCATTTATTATGACACGCTTCATCATTGTCATATTGCCTTGCATGATCATGTAGTTGACATCATATTTGTGGCAAAGCCACCATGCATAACTTATCATACATGTCACTCTTGATTCATTGCCCATCCCGGTACACCGCCGGAGGCATTCATATAGAGTCATATTTTGTTCTAGTATCGAGTTGTAATCATTGAGTTGTAAATAAATAGAAGTGTAATGATCATCATTAATAGAGCATTGCCCCCCCCAAAGAAGAAAGGCCAAAAAAAGAAAAAAAGGGAAAGGCCCAAAAAAGGGAAAAGAAATAAAAAGGGACAATGCTACTATCCTTTTTTTTCACACTTGTGCTTCAAAGTAGCACCATGATCTTTATGATAGAGAGTCTCTTGTTTTGTCACTTTCATATACTAGTGGGAATTTTTCATTATAGAACATGGCTTGTATATTCCAACAATGGGCTTCCTCAAATGCCCTAGGTATTCGTGAGCAAGCAAGTTGGATGCACACCCACTTAGTTTCTTTTGTTGAGCTTTCATACATTTATAACTCTAGTGCATCCGTTGCATGGCAATCCCTACTCCTTGCATTGACATCAATTGATGGGCATCTCCCTAGCCCGTTGATTAGCCGCATCAATGTGAGACTTTCTCCTTTTTTGTCTTCTCCACATAACCCCCATCATCATATTCTATTCCACCCATAGTGCTATATCCATGGCTCACGCTCATGTATTGCGTGAAGGTTGAAAAAGTTTGAGATTACTAAAGTATGAAACAATTGCTTGGCTTGTCATCGGGGTTGTGCATGATGAGAGCATTCTTGTGTGACAAAAATGGAGCATGACCAAATTATATGATTTTGTAGGGATGAACTTTCTTTGGCCATGTTATTTTGACAAGACATAATTGCTTAGTTAGTATGCTTGAAGTATTATTATTTTTATGTCAATATTAAACTTTTGCCTTGAATCTTCCGGATCTGAACATTCGTGCCACAATAAAGGAAATTACATTGAAAAATATGCTAGGTAGCATTCCACATCAAAAATTCTGTTTTTATCATTTACCTACTCGAGGATGAGCAGGAATTAAGCTTGGGGATGCTTGATACGTCTCCAACGTATCTATAATTTTTATTTGTTCCATGCTATTATATTATCTGTTTTGGATGTTTAATGGGCTTTCCCAAGCACTTTTATATTATTTTGGGGACTAACCTATTAACCGAAGGCCCAGTGCAAATTGCTGTTTTTTTGCCTATTTCAGTGTTTCGCAGAAAAGGAATATCAAACGGAATCCAAACGGAATGAAACCTTTGGGAGAGTGATTTTTGGAACAAACGTAATCCAGGGGACTTGGAGTGGACGTCTAGAAAGAAGCGAGGAGGCCATGAGGCAGGGAGGCGCGCCTGCCCCCCTGGGAGCACCCCCACCTTCGTGGGCCCCTCGCAGCTCCATCGACCTACTTCCTCCTCCTATATATATATATCCATATACCCCGAAAACATCCAGGAGCACCACGAAACCCTATTTCCACCGCCGCAACCTTCTGTGCCCGTGAGATCCCATCTTGGGGCCTTTTTCGGCGCTCCGCCGGAGGGGGAATCGATCACGGAGGGCTTCTACATCAACACCATGGCCTGTGCGATGATGTGTGAGTAGTTTACCACAGACCTTCGGGTCCATAGTTATTAGCTAGATGGCTTCTTCTCTCTCTTTGAATCTCAATACAAAGTTCTCCTCGATCTTCTTGGAGATCTATTCGATGTAATTCTTTTTGCGGTGTGTTTGTCGATATCCGACGAATCGTGGGTTTATAATCAAGATTATCTATGAACAATATTTGAATCTCCTCTGAATTCTTTTGTGTATGATTTAACATCTTTGCAAGTCTCTTCGAATTATCAGTTTGGTTTGGCCTACTAGATTGATCTTTCTTGCAATGGGAGAAGTGCTTAGCTTTGGGTTCAATCTTGCGGTGTCCTTTCCCAGTGACAGCAGGGGCAGCAAGGCACGCATTGTATTGTTGCCATCGAGGATAAAAAGATGGGGTTTATATCATATTGCTTGAGTTTATCCCTCTACATCATGTCATCTTGCCTAATGCGTTACTCCGTTCTTATGAACGTAATACTCTAGATGCATGCTGGATAGCGGTTGATGTGTGGAGTAATAGTAGTAGATGCAGAATCGTTTCGGTCTACTTGTCGCGGACGTGATGCCTATATACATGATCATGCCTAGATATTCTCATAACCATGCACTTTTCTATCAATTGCTCGACAGTAATTTGTTCACCCACCGTAATACTTATGCTATCTTGAGAGAAGCCACTAGTGAAACCTATGGCCCCCGGGTCTACTTTCCATCATATAAGTTTCCAATCTATTTTCCTTTGCAATCTTTATCATAAAAAATACCAAAAATATTTATCATATTATCTCTATCAGATCTCACTTTTGCAAGTGGCCGTGAAGGGATCGACAACCCCTTTATCGCGTTGGTTGCAAGGTTCTTATTTGTTTGTGTAGGTACGAGGCGACTTGCGTGTAGTCTCCTACTGGATTGATACCTTGGTTCTCAAAGACTGAGGGAAATACTTACGCTACTTTGCTGCATCACCCTTTCCTCTTCAAGGGAAAAACCAACGTAGGAAAAAGTTTTCTCCCCTTCCCCCGAGCGACCCGCTCCGCTAGGGTTCCTCCCCTCGCCGCCGCCGCGCCGACCTAGCCTCCCCGCCGCCGCCGGCCGCCGGGCGCGTGCCTCCCGGCCCGCCCCGCTCCCCCTCCCCCCTCTCCTCCCCTCCCCTCCCGCGGCGCACCCGCGCGCGCCCGCGGGGCTCCCTGCGGCCGCGGCCCTCGGCCCCGCCTCCCTCCCCTTCCCCCCGTCGTCGCCGGCGAGCTCCGTCGGGCAAAGCCCTGGGGACGCGGCGGCGGCGGGGTCCTCCTTCCCCGTCCGCTTGGGGGCGTCGGCGTAGGGCAGCTCCTTCAAACGGCGGCGCTGGACGTCCGCGGGATCCAGCGGCGCGGTGGCGGTTTCGCGGGGCGGCGCGGTGGCCTGCTGGTGGCGGCGCTCCGGCGTCCCTCGTTCTGCGCGCGGGGCGGCTGTGGTGCTCCCGGCTCGGGAGGTGGCGCACGACCAGTCTCTTGCCGGATCTGGCTTTGGGGGCTGGCTGGCGGCCGTGGGCGGAGGCAGGGGTAGGTCTCGGTGGTGGCCTACCGGTGTCATGGCGGCTTCACGGTGGCTAGATGGATCTGCCCGCGGCAACGGCCGGCTTCTCTGGCGTCGGTTTATCTGCGTTCGGGCCGTCTCGACCTTCACCCCATCTCCTCGTCGCCCGGGCGCTACCCCCATCAATGGGCTGATCCTCTCCCAGATGCGGTCCACCGCTCGTCTCGCGCCCGATGCCGGAGGACCGAGCTCGTCTCGCGCACGTTGCAGCAGGACCGAGCTCGTCTCGCGCACGGTGCAGCAGGACTGACCTAGTCCCCCTCTCGGTGCTGCAGGACCGAGCTCGTCTCGCGCTTGGGGCAGCAGGATGGGTCGGTGGATGCCAGTTCTGGCTGACCCTTTGGGTCTTGACGCTGGGGGTTGCCCAGGGGCGCGAGAGCTGGGACCTTTCCGCTCGTCCCTTTCGTTGGGGTGCGGCGGGTCTCGGGTGAGGTGGTGTCGAGGTCTTGGATGCTGGGCGGCGGCCCTGGTGGTGGTTGCACGGTGCTCTTGGGCAGAGCCCGTGCCTTGGTGCTTCCCGGTCACCATGGTCGTGTGGGCGGCGTGGTTGCCGGGGTGTGGCGTTCGGTGGTGGTGAATATTGGCCGAGGTGAAAACCTGCTCTATCTTCGGACGGACCAGCGGCGGCGAAGATCGTTCCCTTCTTGAAGGCGTTGTCGCGGCTCTCATTGCCCGTCATGCGGTTCCGGGGGAAACTCTAATCCTTGGATCGGGCGGTGGCGGCGCTCCGGCATCGTACCCTTCCTGAAGGCGCCGCCTTGGAGCGTATGGTTCGTCATATGTAGCTTCATCTCTTCGGGGCGGTAGTGCTAGGAGTGGTGTTGCTGCGCTCAGCGCCTATGTATCCTGTCTTGGGTGTGTGCGTGTGTTGCGGTGGCATAGCGTGTGTTTGTCTGAATGCTTGTGGTTTGATGCTTTATATATAAAGCGGGGTGAAAGCCTTTTTCGGAAAACCAACACAGTGCTCAAGAGGTAGCAGAGCGCGCTTTCCTATTTTTCATCAAGGGTGGAGCTGATGGTGAACGTACCATCAGCGCCATCCAGCCGTGTCGGGACCTTTGTGGCACGCGAGGCAACCTTGGATCTTTCGCTAGTGGAACTCTCTGGCAAATCATCGACGGGTGCAGCGCACTCCGGAGAGGTGTGCTTCCCAGATTCCTTACCAATATCCTGCTAGCCTTCTTTCCTTTCTTGCCTTCCTTGGCGGGAGCTGCAATTTCCGAGGCCTCGGCAGCGACCGCATCCCGGCACATCTTATCCACGCATATGACTGCATCTTTCTTGTCTGACGGGATGGAAATGATGCCCATTGGTCCTGGCATTTTTAGCGTGTTGTAGGCATAGTGAGATGCTGCCATGAATTTTGCCAGGGCCGGACGACCAAGAATCCCATTGTACGGCAAAGGGAGATCTAGCACATCAAACACAATTTTCTCAATCCGGTAGTTCAGTTCTCCACCAAATGTCATCGGCAGCGTAATCTTCCCCTTAGGACGACTCCTGCCGGGGTTGATTCCTTGGAACATGCCAGTAACCTTGAGCTCTTCATCTGATATCTGAAGTTTGTTAATCACCTTGGGGGAAATCAGATTCAACCCAGCCCCACCGTCAACTAATATCTTTGTGACTTTGAGGTTGTGGATTGTTGGCGAAACCAACAATGGCAAACACCCTATCGCAGTGGTGCGGTCAGGGTGGTCCTCCTCATCAAAGATGATAGGCGTGTGGGACCTCTTGAGCGGCTTCCGGGAATCTGCTGCTTGCTCGATGACATTGACCTCACGCGCCCATTGTTTGAGCTGGCGGTGGGAGGAGTGCAAAGATGCACCTCCATCAACGCACAGGGCCTCAGTTGCCTTCTGGAACTCTTGCTCACTGGTTTCCTCATCATCCCCTTCATTACTTTCGTCATCACCTTCCTTCTTCTCACGACCTCTAGCAGGTTTCTCTTGATGTTGGGGAATCTTGCCGCGGCGGCCTCCTCTGCCGCCTTGGCCCTTCCTGCTAGCACTTTCCTGGTCCCTTTCCTTGCCACGCTTCTCATACTCAGCTTTTTGCTTCTTGACAAGTTGCTCAACTTGGTGACACTCTTGGAGGTCATGGCCCTTGATTCGGTGGATCTTGCAGTACGGTCTGTCATCCTTCCCAGCCTTTTTGGCCACCGCAGCCTCCCGACAATAAGTGCATGCGGCAACTTCCTTGCCAGGGGCTTCGGTCTTGTCCTTCTTGCCAGTACTGGGAGTGCCAGAACCCTCAACAACTAGTACTCCCTTTTCCTTGCGCTTCTTGTTGCGCTTTTTATTCTTCCTCTTCGGGTTAGTGGCATCATCGTCATCTTCTGAGTCAACTTTGACGCCATACTCTTCCCCGGGGAGTCGCCCCCCTTCCTCGGTACGGGCACACTTATCCACCAAGGCGAACAGCTCATTCACAGTCTTGGGCAATCGGACGTTTATCTTGGAACGTATCCTCCTGTTGCGGATGTTGGACTGGAACGCGACAATCACAGCTGCCGGGTGGATATCTGGAATGTTCCGGTGCACCCGGCTAAACCTCTGGATGAACTTCCGCAAACTCTCCCCTTCCTTCTATGGAAGGAGCTGCAAATCGCTGGACCATCCTGGTTCTTGAGGGCCGCCCGTGAAGGCACCAACAAACTCATTGCACAGGTCAGCCCAGGTTGAGATGGAATTCTTCGGCAGGTGCATCGGCCATGACCTCATGTTTGGCTTGAGTGCCAAAGGGAAGTAGTTGGCGAACACCTTCTCATCTTTTCCTTCGGCGGCTTGAACAGCGATGGTGTAAATACTAAAGAACTCTGCCGGGTTCAGCCTTCCATCATACTTTTCTGGTATCTCTGGTTTAAACACATAGGCAGATGGCCAACGGACTTGCCGCAGCTCGCGAGTGAAGGCAGGGCACCCAACCTCGAAAGAAAGTACCCGCCTTCACTGGGCGCGGGTTCGTCAATGTCCGGGCCATTGCACCTGTCAGATTGGCGGCGGGTTTCGCGGCGTCGTTCTATAGTGATGTGCGCATCTTTCCTCCGCCGATCTTCCAGGACCTGCTGCTGATCTCGATGGGCCCGAGGATCAGAAGAAGCCATTGATACCTCGTCGGGCTCTTGGTCGCGTGGTTTGAGCCGCAGCCTCTGCGTTGGCGGCCGTGGAGGGGATTGCACCATTGGAGTGGCCCCCTCAACACGGTCAGCAGCTTGGACCACGGTTGTTGCTTGCGGGCGCTGTGGCGGGCCTGCCCACTATGATCCTTCCGCTTCAGCAAAACCGGTCAAACTCTGAATGGTGGCTCTCCACTCATCCATTTGATCGGCCGCTGGCGGGAACTTCAGCAGGAGTAGGGCTCGAGCCATGGCTTCTGAAGCAGTGCTTGGCATAGAAGACAACACAAATCGCGACATCGCTCAGCTCCGGACAGTGCCGGCAGTGGCGGTGCCATGTTCTCGTTGTCGTGAGCCGGTCGCCATGGCGGTACAGTGGCGAGAAGGGTGCGCTTGGGGGTTGATGACCCCGTTTGGCGCTCCATCTTGGTTACCCTGCCCTGGGGAAGGCGGGTGCCCCATAGCTATGCCTGTAGCAGGGACAGGTAGGGGGTCGTGACTCGCACCAGAGCGGGCGTTGTCACTGTGGCTGCGCACAGCAGCGCGGTGGGGAGGTGGAGACTGCACATTCTCCTCGCCCGCGCCCGGTGGAACATGGCCGTCCGGATTCTATTGATGCCGCCCACCCCGGGGTCTTCGTCGCTTCAACCGCAGGGGAAATGACGACCGCGCCGCGTGCGCCAGTCACGTCCCCTACGACACCTGCGCCCCCCCCGGCGCCGCCGCGCCCATAATATTTGCGGCTGCATGCGAGGGGGCCTTCGAGGTAGAAGGATGAGCTGTTTCCCTGGGCTTCTTCTTGGGCGCTATGGATGATGAAGCCGGTGATGAAGAAGACGATGATGAAGATTGACGCGTTGATAACAACCTCAGGTTCACGCACGCGCTCCCCCTACCTGGCGCCAAAGATGTCGTGGTGGAACACGATCACCTATGGGGCCATCAGCCCCTTCTAGTTCGGCGAGGGGGAAGGTCATGCTGCACAAAGAGCAGAGGCCATGGAACGGCACAGCGGAGGTGACACTGGTGATTTTTATCTAGGTTCGGGCCGCTGGGGAGTGTAAAACCCTACTCCTGCTTTGGTGGATTGATGGAAGGATCGTGACGAGCATGCAGCGCTCGAGCCCGACAAGGTCGCCTCGGGACAACAGCTACACGTGTATGAGTACACGAGGGTCTGAATCCTTTCTTAGGTTGCCATGGCCCTCCTTTTATAGGATAAGGGGTTACCACAGTGGCAAAACAATCATTATCTACTGATTAGATAGCCAACTGTGCTATCATACCTAACTGTGGTAGTTAGGACAAAGTGCATTAAATGTACTGCTAGGTGTCACGCTGTGGATGCAGCCCGGCAAGCCTGCCATGCCGCTTAACCATCTTCTACCTGTCTGCATGACATGCCTCTGGACGGGTGTCATATAGGGGGAATCTCCCTTCCAAATGGCTGCCATGTGCCAAATGACAGCCACTTAATCATTTGGAGGCTCGACACCACATTGATAAGTGACTTGTGTCGCTGTGTGGTGGAGCAGTGGAGTCTTGGCGGGGGGATTCGCCCCTGGCTGTCTTGGCAAGCCTACCGGAGAAATCTTGGGACTTGTTTTGGTGAGGCCTCGACCTGATCAGGCTCGCCTGCCCGGTAAGGGAGATCTTTTCTGAGTGACATCTTGTTTCCTTGGCTTGTCTTGGTCTTCTTGATCCGCCCTTTGATTCCTCAAAGAGCTATCCTTCCGGCTTGGTCTCGTCTTGGGAGCTTGGTGCCGCTGTATCCTTGCCATTGTGCCTGTGTACAGTCCGGGAAACATACATGAAGGTTTGTTGCACCGATAGGAGCCCCGGGCCTGGCCCATACGTGCTGCCGAGCATCGTTGGGGTAGGCCTTACTGTGGCAACCGCCAGAAAAATGATTAAAGTATGTTCACAAATTCTTCAGCTGTTCAGGACACAGTGAAGACTTTGAATAGTGTCAAATAGAACACATGTGAAGAATTTGAGAACAGAGTGGTTTGAGCTTAGCTTAGAGGGGAGCGGGTCCGATGACATCCATATAGATGAAGATATCAAACTAAAGAAATAGCATTATGTGGATGCTGTTGAGGACATGAAAACTCAAATAAACATATACATATATATATATACACACAACTAAATGAAGAATAATATTTAATGGCGAATTTTAAAAGTTTGACGAAATTGCAAATGATGAAAAACTCAAATCTGAAGTATGTCATAAGAGGTGGCGGCCTTACCCACCGTATAAGAACTGTGATGACTTCATACACCGCGTACAATTGTCGTAGGGTTCTGAGAGTCAAGTTCTTTATTAATTTCTTCACACTTAGAGGGTTAGTCTTCATTGGTTGAATAAAAAGGTTACTTCATGTGTTGTGCATCAAAGTCATCAACAATGCATAAGCATTAGGATGTGTGTCCACTTTAGTGGACATTCAAAGATTCTAGGATGTTTAGCTCACACCGCAACATGCAAAATCTCTTTTCATCCAAGGCCTTAGTGAAGATATCAGCAAGTTGATCTTCAGTCTTCTTGTGGTCGATGACGATGTCTCTGTTCAGCACATGATCACAAAGAAAGTGGTGACAAATTTGGATATGCTTCGTCTTTGAATGTTGCACATGGTTTTGGGCGATCTTGATAGCACTCTCATTGTCACAGTAGAGAGGGACTTTCTTCACGTTGATGCCATAGTCCTTGAGGGTCTACTTCATCCATAGCAGTCGAGAGAAATAGGCACTAGCGGCAACATATTCAACCTCAGCTTTGGAAAGCGCAACATTGTTCTGCTTCTTTGAGGACCAACATACAAGAGATCGTCCGAGGAAATGGCATGTGTCTGATGTAGACTTGTGATCCACAGGATCTTCAGCGTAATCAGAATCAAAAAATCCAGCTAGATCAAAATATGAGCTCTTGGGATACCATAATCCAAGCATTTCTGTGTGAGCTAAATATCGAAGAATTCACTTCACAGCCTGATGGTGTGATTCCTTCAGTGTCGCTTGAAATCGGACACACATGCAAACGCTAAGCATAATATCTGGCCTAGATGCACATAGGTAAAACAATGTACCAATCATGGAGCGGTATACCCTTTGATCGAAATCTTTACCATTTTTTTAGTGCGGAGTTGACCATTGGTTGGCATTGGAATTTTGAGGCCTTTGCTGTCTTGCATGCCGAATTTCTTCAGGCAATGTTTGAGGTATTTCTCTTGAGAAATGAAGATGCCATTATGTTGTTGACGAGTTTGAAGACCAAGGAAGAATTTCAATTCTCCCATCATAGACATATGATATTCTTCACTCATCATGTATGCAAATTCGTCACTGAAATGCTTGTTAGTGCAACCAAAGATGATATCATCAACATATATTTGGCATATGAACATTTCACCATCATAAGACTTAGTGAAAAGAGTAGGACCAAGTGAACCGGGTTTGAAACCCTTTTTCTTCAGGAATTCCTTCAGCATATCATACCAAGCCCATGGGGCTTGCTTGAGGCCATAGAGAGCCTTGTTTAGTCTGATTGTCAGGATGCTTTGGATCCTCAAAACCTAGTGGTTGAGCAACATATACTTCTTCCTCAATCTTACGATTGAGGAATGCACTTTTCACATCCATTTGATATAAGAGAGAATATTGTGATGTTTAGCATATGCAAGCAATATACGAATAGCTTCAAGCCTAGGAACAGGTGCAAATGTTTCATCAAAATCAATACCCTCAACCTGTGTGCACCCTTGAGCTACAAGATGGGCCTTATTCATCACCACTTGGCCATTTTCGTCTTGCTTGTTGCGGTAGATCCACTTGGTGCCAATGACATTATGCTTGTGTAAATCTGGACGCTTCACAATCTCCCACACATTGTTGAGCTCGAATTGATGCAATTCATCTTGCATGGCTTGAATCCATTCAGGCTCCAGAAATGCATCATCAACTTTGGTGGGCTCTGTGGTAGAGACGAAAGCAAAATGCCCACAAAAGTTAGCTAAATGTTAAGCTCTTGAGCGAGTAAGGGGACCAGGTGCACTGATGTTGTTGAGGATCTTCTCAATCTACACTTCATAGCCACTCGTGGATGAGAAGGATGAGGGCCTTGTTGAGCATTTTCCTCAGAGTCATTTCCTTCAGGAGTAGCAGTTTCTTCACGTTGGGGAATGATCACTTCTTCATCAGCTATTTCTTCACTAGGAACTATTTCTCCAGTGCCCATCAACTTGATGGATTCCTCGGGAGGCATTTCATCTAGCACATGAGGCAGGTGCTCTCTTTGCAAGCCGTTAGTTTCATCGAACCGCACATCTACAATTTCAACAACCTTGGTGTGATAGGTGTTGCAGGCTCTGTAGGTGTGCGAGTCCTTTCCGTAACCAAGCATAAAACCTTCATATGCTTTTGGTGCAAATTTAGAACTGTAGTGAGGATCTCTAATCTAGCATTTAGCACCGAATACTTTGAAATAACTCACATTGGGTTTCTTGTCAGTAAGGAGCTCATATGAGGTCTTCTTGAGGAATTCGTGAAGATATACATGATTGATGATGTGACAGGCAGTGTCAATTGCCTCAGGCCACTAGCGGGTAGGAGTCTTGTATTCGTCAAGCATAGTGCAAGCCATCTCAATAAGTGTCCTGTTCTTGTGCTCGGCCACTCCATTCCGCTGAGGAGTGTAGGGGGCAGATAGCTCATGAGTAATACCAAGTTCGTGAACTCGGTATCGTTGTCGCTTATGATAGACTTGATCTTGTGATCATAATTCGTCATGGCCCGATTTGAGAATCGTCTGAAGACGCCCTGTACTTCAGTCTTGAAGGTAATGATATGCACCCAGGTGTAACGAGAATAGTCGTCAACTATGATGAATCCATAGAGTGATGCTGCATTGGTTAGTGTAGCATAATGTTAGGACCAAAAGATCCATATGACGCAATTCAAAGGGACGAGTAGTAGTCATCATAGTCTTCACGGAGTACTTGGATCTGATCATCTTTCCAGACTCGCAAGCACCGCAAAGGTGATCTTTGACGAATTTGACGCCCTCGACGCCAATGATGTGCTTCTTCTTGTCGAGTGTGCTCAAATTCATCGTGCCAGCATGTCCAAGTTGTCGATGCCATAGCCAGCACTCTGAAGCTTTTGCCAGTAGACATGTAGGGAGTTGAGGACCTAAGGAGAAATCTACAATGTACAAATCGCCTCTCCTAAAGCCTTCGAAGACTTAGGACTTGTAAGATTCCACGAGCACAATGCATTGATATTTTGCAAAGATGACAATCAAGTCAAGATCACAAAGCATTAAGACACACATGAGGTTGTATCCTAGGGACTAGACAAGCATCACTTTTTCCATGTGTCGATCCTTTGAGATAGCAACCCTACCTAGGCCCAATACCTTGCTTTTTTCCTTTGTCAGGGTAGGTGATATGCTTCGAATGAGACAGAGTAAGAGGAGCACTGGGGAGGAGATTCCCGTCACCCGTCATATGATTGATGCAGCCACTATCCAGAACCCATTCAGTAGCTTTTGGAGTATCATCCTGTAGAAGCATTAGTCTCACTTACAAATTCATATACTTCAGTTGAAGAATATGATGACCAGTTTCGTCAGTGAATTTCATCAGTATTATATAACAAGCAACATAAGGGATGTGTGAAATAAAGAATTCATTCCATCATGATTAGCTTGCATCCCAACAAGCATTTGTCAGGTCTTCAATAAATTCATCACACATTTAGTTGTCTGAAGACCTGACCCTGCACACGAGATTAGTTCTTCTTCTTAACCACCCACATCTGAATGGGTGGCTGAGAAGCAATGTAGCACAACGCATTGATAGAAAACTTAGGCATTGAAGAATATGCATTTCTCTTCACAGGAGAGTTATAGTAATTCAATGAATAAGCAGAGAAATTCTTTGAAGTTTTGTGCACATAGTGATTTGAAGAATAATGCACATATTCATCAGATCGTTGTTGGTTTCCTGTGAAACCGAGGCATTAGTGTGATGAGGAGTTGGTCTGTGACCATTTGACGACTTTGGTCCATGTGAAGAATTTGCCCTGAGGTTTTTCTTCTTTGGTGGTGTCATGATGACATTCGGCTGAAGATTTTGAAGCAAACTTTTGGGCACCCAGATTTTCTTCACCGGGGGACCATTCCTGCAGTTAGTACCAAAAAATCTAGCAAATACTTCACCATTCTAGTTTTTGAACAGTTTATAGTTAGAGTCAAATGACTCATCACAAGAATGTGAAGTATCACAATTACAGCCAAATAGAGTGGATGGGTCAACTGGAGGTCCATTTGCAGCAACCCATGTGGTTTTGGGATACTGCTCAGGTTTCCAATAAGATCCATCAACATTCAGCTTTCACTCAAAAGCAATACCCTCTTTTCTAGGGTTCCTGTTCAGAATCTGCTTCTTTAGCACATCACAAAAAGTCTGATGCCCTTTGAAGCTTTTGTACATGCCTGTGCCGAACAATTCCTTCAGACCTGCATTTTCATCAGTAACACTCGTGGTTTCCTCAGATGAGGGAATTGAAACCACAGAGACATTTGAAGATATAGCAGCGGTTGAAGCATTTGAACATTCAGATGAAGAATTAGCATTGTCACATTCTAGACATTTTAAGCAAGGAGCAACAAATTCTTCCTGAGAGGTGCTGATATGTTGAGTGAGTAATGAATCATTCTGTTTTCGAAGATCATCATGAGACGCTCTCAGCTTTTCACGCTCTTGCTTCCTTTTAAGAAATTCATAGAATAGCTTCTCATGTTGGGCTGAGAGGGCCACATGACGGCTTTCAAGTTCATCTTGTTCTGACTTAAGAAGTCTGAGGTCTTCACACAGAGCTTGACTATGATCCATTTCCTCATCTAACAGATCATCACTTTTGTCTAGCAATTTTTGCATCTTTTCCATAGCAATTTGTTTTAACAAGTTTCTTATAGCTGGGTTTAGCTTCACACTCAGATTCATCATCACTAGAAGTCTCAAGGAGTCTCGCGAGGTTACCTTCACACCCCTTGCCATGAAGCAATAGGTGGGAGTGTAGTCATCAGCATAGTCTTCAATGTTGGTAGAGTCACCCTTTTCTTCATGATCGAAGATGGACTTGCTGACGAACTCTGTAGCGAGGGCAAAACATGCAACCCTAGAGTCAGATTCCTCCTTAGATTCCACAGCTTCTTTAGATTCTTCCTCATAATCCATTTCCTTCCCGAAAGTGCGAGCTCTATCGGAGGAGCTTTTCTTCTTTGATGAGGACTTTGATGACTTCTTCTTCTTCTTATCAGAATCGTCATCCTTGCTAGACCTTTTCTTCTTTGACCCCTTTTTCCAGAGGGGACAATCAGCGATATAATAGCCTGGCTTCTTGCATTTGTGGCAAGTTCTTTTGCTGTAGTCAGGAGTGGATGCTTCAGTGTTCTTCGAATCATACTTTGAAGACTTTCCAAAGTGCTTTCTTTTGGAGAACTTCTGGAACTTCCTCACAAGCATAGCCAGTTCTCTGCTAATTTCCTCAGCATCATCAGTACTGCACTCAAAAACTTCTTCTTCTTCAGATGAAGAAATTGCCTTTCCTTTAGACTTTGCCTTCAAAGCGCGAGGTCGTCCATAGTTGGGACCATACATATCCCTCTTCTTAGCTTTGTCAGAATCCATGAGTGTTGAGCCTCTCAAGAATATCAGCGGGGCCAAGTGACTTGTAGTCAGGGCGCTCTTGAATCATCAGGGCCAAGGTGTCAAAGGAGCTATCAAGAGACCTCAACAATTCCTACACCACCTCGTGATCAGTGATGTCAGCAGCACCGAGTGTTTGAAGCTCATTGGGGATATCGGTGAGGCGGTCAAAAGTCTGCTGAACATTCTCGTTGTGGAGTCTTCTGAAGCGATTGAAGAGATTGCGGAGCACATCAACACGTGAGTCACGTTGAGTGGAAATGCATTCATTGACCTTGGAAAGCCTATCCCAGATAAGCTTCGCTTATTCCAAAGCACTGACCCGGCCATACTGTCCTTTGTTGAGATGTCCACAAATGATGTTCTTCACTTGAGAGTCGAGTTGCTTGAATCTCGTCACACCAGCAACATTGATGCTAGGGGCAATGTCGGGAACGTCATTCTCAACGACGAACCAAAGACCAAAGATAGTTGTCAATTGTCTCAAGATGCATGCACATCTTGTTCTTCGAGTAAGGATAGCCTGTGCCATCGCAGACGGCGCACGCAGTGGATACCTTGATCATACCTAAGGTCTGCATAACTAAAACTCTAGGTGGTTAAACCAAAATCACACAAAACAAGGGAGTACCTTGCTTTGATACGAATTGAAAGCGCAGGTAAACTCCCAGAGGGGGGTGAATGGGAGATTTTTAGAAATTCTTCTAACTTTGATGAATTTGACGAAGATCAGAGTGAAGAAATAGAAACATAGAGGAAACTAAGTCATCATAGAATCAGAGTACATGCAATCAGGATACATAATGGTGAAGAAATTGCAATCAACCAATCATACACGCATGACGGATAAGAACTGAAGAAACGAAAGATAACTTGATGAAATTCTTCAGTTCAAAATCGTCAGAGGATAGATCACAAATTCTTCAACAGCGGAATAAAGTAAAGGAGGGTTGAGGAAATTGAAACCAGGTTGGCTCGGTGAAGACAATGCAATTTGGTAGACCAGTTCCAGTTGATGCATCAACTGTACGTCTGGTTGAGGCGGCTGAGTTGCAACTCTAAGGATACACAGTCCTAGCCATATTCCTCTTGAGCTAAGGCCCGCATACCTCACCCAAATACTCACGGTAAATCTTCAAGGTAGACTTCCAAAACCTTCACGGACTTGTTCACCGGCACACCACAATGACTCTTGGTGTACTCAGAACTTGACGCCTAACCATCTGGAAGAATGACAGTCTTCAAAGGTAAAAGGTGTAGGATCACACATATGAATCTCTTCAATGATGCTCAATCAATTTGGCTCTGGGTTTTTCCTCACATAGGATTCTCTCAAAGTTGTCGGAGGACGGGTTGCTCTCTTATGACAAGTGTTAAGTTCTCTCGGAGCAGCCAACCGACAAGTGGTTGTGGGGGCGGTTATTTATAGCCAGGGGCAACCCGACATGGAATGTCATAAATGCCCTTCTCTCATTCGACCGTTGTTAGGTTAAGGATCCACTCGACAGCTGGCCCACGACGCAGGAACGGTCGGAATTTGAACTCTCAAATTCGTCGAGGCATTTAATTTCCTCATGGTAGGCAGATTGCACTGGCGAACTCCTAACTCCTTAGCCTGACCAAATTCGTCAGCGACCAGATGAAATTCGTCACTATCGCTAGCAAATGCGTCAGCTGATCCGGAGATTTCCAAAGGCTTCACTCGAAGCAGCTTTGTGTATAGGTTTGAGTAAGTTTTGAGCATCACTTTGGAAATGTGAAATATGTTTCACCTAGACCCCCTTTAACAGTACGGTTTTTCCATGACTCAAATAAGAAGAAAAGAAACTACGAAAACAAAAGGTCTTCAAGCTTCAAGCTTCAAACTCTTCACATCAATTTCATCAAAGGTCGTACCAATTTCATCGCCAAATTCTTCACTTGAAGAAATCCATTCTTAGGGGTCGTCTTCCATGTGTTAAACCAAATCTTCTGGGACTCTGTCTCCTATGTATACTCACAAACACATTAGTTCCTCAACCTATCTGTCTTCAATAATCCAACACCACTAAGGGGGCATTTGATGAACTTATAGGTAGGGGTACAATCTGCGAGAGTCTGGGTTATGTTTTGTGGGACTGGTTCTTTGGCAAGTATAATCGTGGTTCTATCTGCATCGAGAGGTAGCACTATCTTTTCTGAAGACCGTGTTTTTACTCCCTTAGATGCTGCCATCACCCCTCCAATTCAAATGGCTGATAAATAAGAAATGTAATTGAATGTACAGACATTGTATGATAGACAGGTCCAATGGATAGTGGGGAATAAGATAGGACATGAAATAATTCACATTTATGTTGTCTAACCAAACATGATAGCATGACACAATTTCAAAAAGATGATGGTAACTAAACAGATAGTATGACACAATTTCACATATATGATGGCTAACTAAACATGATAGAATGACATAATTCAAAATATGATGACTATGTAAACAGGATGACAAGATATAACTATATGATGTGTTTATGAAATAGGTTGGCACGCCATTATTCATATACATGTCGTCTACGGAAACATGATGGCATGATATAATTCATGGATACACTACTGGAATCCACTTCTTTGCCGTCTGCCACTTCTTTGCCATCTGCTAGCTGACGGCAAAGAGGCTCTTGGCCGTCAGCTTCCACAAAGCGGACGGCAAAGAAAGGGCAGACGGCAAAAAGGCTATTTGCCGTCAGCTGCTTCTTTGCCGTCAGCCAGCTGACGGCAAAGAGCCAGGTGGGCCCCATAGGGCACGACGTGACTAGGTCAGCTTCTTTGCCGTCTGCCTAGTCTTTGTCGTCCGCCTTCTAGACCTTTGCCGTCCGCTGGCGGACGGCAAAGAAAGGGCCCATCTAACGGCCGTCTCCCCCTCCTATGCACGCTCTCTGTCTCTTCGGCCCTACCCCCTCTCTCTCCCCTCTCTCTCACCCCGCGCCCCCATCTCACTCGCGCCCGCGCCCGCACCGCCGTCGTCGAGCACCGCCGCTGCCCCACCCCGCCGCAGCACCACCCCGCGGCCCCGGAGCCCCGCGACCCCGTCGCCACCACGGCCTGGCGCCCACTTCGCCGGCCAGCGCCGCCCCGCCGCCGCCCCTCACGCTGCCGCCACCCCACCCCGCCGCAGCACCACCCCGCCGCCCCGGAGCCCTGCGGCCCCGTCGCCACCACCGCCCGGCGCTCTCTCCGCCGCCGAGCAACCCCGTCGCCCGGCGCCCCTGGGCCCTGCCGGCCTGCCGCAGGTGAGCCCTCTTCTCCTCTTTTATTTTTCTTCTTTTTTTTCTTTCTGTTTTTTAGTTTAGATTACTTTTAGTTTTGTTTTAGATTTAGTTTATTTTAGAATACTTTTAGTTTGGTTTTATATTTAGTTTAGTTTAGATAACTTTTAGTTTGATCTTAGGTTTAGTTTAGTTTTAGGTTTATGTTTAGTCATGAAAAAAACTAAGAATAATTAGAAGAAGAGGAGGAGAAGAAGAATAGCGTTTAGGTGTAGTTTTTCCTGTTTTGTTTTAGTTTAATTGGTGCTAGGTTTAAGAAGAGGAAAAAGGAGAAGGAGAAGAAGAAGAAGAAGAAGAAGAAGAAGAGGAGGAGGAGGAGGAGGAGGAGGAGAAACAACAACAACAAGAAGAAGAATAAGAAAGAGGAGAGGAGGAGAAGAAGAAGAAGAAGAAAGAGGAGAGGAGGAGAAGAACAAGAAGAGAAGAAGAAAAGGAAAAAAGAGACCCCGACCCCGACCCCCGACACCCGATCGACACCCGGACACCTCGACACGGCAGCCCGACCCCGACCCCCGACCCCCCACACCACACCCCGACCCCAACCCCCGACCAACCGACACCCTGACACCACACCCCGACCCCGACCCCGACCCCGAGCCCAACACCCTGACACCCCGGCCCGACCCCGACACGACACCCCGGCACGACACCCGACCCTGACACCCCGACACCCTGACACCACACCCCGATCACCGACACCCCGACACCTGACACCCAGACCACCGACACCCTGCCACCACACCCACCCTTACCCCCGACCCCCGACACTCTGACACCACACCCCGACCCTGACACCCTGACCCCGACACGACACCCCGGCACGACACCCCGACCCCGACACCCTGACACCACACCCCGACCCCATATATATTTGTGTTGATCAGGTGTATTTTTATTATGGTCATGATTATGATACACTTAAATTATATACATATTATTATGTTCATGTCAGGTATCCAAATTTTTTATGTTGTACTAATTTCGTTTACTTTTTGTCATTGCAGGTGTTGACAGGATGGCGGGCAAGGGTCCAGAGCGCCCCGAGCCTCCTGCGAGCGCTACTGGGAGGGGTGGTTGCATTATTGCAGCGCAGCCCCTCCGGAGAGCGGTGCAGGACGGTATGCAGACAGCTGCGGCGGGCGCTTCTTCTACGGCTGGGAGAGGTCGGGGGAGGACGAAGAAGGCTGGTAGAGGTGGACGTGGCAGTGGGAGAGGTAGGAAGGCTGCTACGCCTTCCTCGCCGCCACCCTCAGCCGATTCACCCGACCACAGGAGTGCTCCGTCTTACGTGGACCCTCGGACTCTGGTCCATGAGCCTCCGGTCGCTGATCCTTCGCCCCACCAGACTCGGGTCACCGACCCTTCGCCCCACGTGAGTCCGGTCCTAGAGTCTTCGTCCCAGAAGACTCCGATCACGGGGTCTTCGTCCCAGAAGACTCCGGTCACTGGGTCTTCGTCCCAGGTCCCGGAGTCTTCATCCCAGAAGACTCCGGTCACGGGGTCTTCGGCCCACGAGACTCCGGAGGCTAGTGGCTCGGAGGATGGTAGCGAGGACACCTTTTCAGAAGATAGCTACAGCGACGACGAGCTGGTTGAGAAGGGCAAGAAGGTCTACAAGCGTGGCTGTACAAAGCTCCCACCCGTGCCGGCGACCCCCGACCAGAGGTGGTTG
The DNA here is from genome assembly GCF_002575655.3 of Aegilops tauschii subsp. strangulata. NCBI lineage: Eukaryota > Viridiplantae > Streptophyta > Magnoliopsida > Poales > Poaceae > Aegilops > Aegilops tauschii. The sequence continues at coordinate 362,691,920 of NC_053035.3, read as the reverse complement.
ATTGCGCTTAAAGGGTTGAAGTAAGTGCATTTACTATTTTTAACCTTTTGCCTTCATGTTCCTTCAAATTCATATCTAATGCGTTGGCCTTGTCATACTGCAGGGGCTGGGTACGCCCCCGTGGTTCCCGTAGGCCCAACCAGGTCCTTGGTGTGCTTTGCCGGCAGCACTTCCCTGGGTGGGTCACGTTGCCCGGTGAGGGTCAGGTTCCACAACTAGCACTGACCTGAGAGCTGTACTCGGTTGCCCCGGCCCTGCCGGAGGAGAGGGTCGACGGTGTCTTGTGCGAGACGGTGGCCGACATTGTGTTCCGTCGGTTTTGGGTAATTTCTCCTTTACGGAATTAAAAATCAACACTACCTAGTGATTGTACTAATCAGTGTTGCCTTGTTTGATTGCAGACCTTCTATAGGGTTTCAGAGGGAGAGCAGGAGGCCGCATCTATGGTTGTCGAAAACGAGTGCAAGCGCCTGCTTCAGAACTTAAGGCACGAGGCTCGGGTGCAGGCCGTTCGAGACTACTACGCCTCGAAGGGTATTAGGAGGGGCAAGCAGAAGTGTCGCGGAAAGTTTCTGAGTAAGGAGAAGTACATGCAGGTAATTACCTATTCTTAAGGCCTTGAACTTAGTTTTCTTGATTTGATTCGTAGGCGTAGCGCTGAAATTTCTCTTGACTCACTTAGGTGTCCCCGAGATGGTGTGTGGATAAGATGGACTGTTGGGAGGCGTTGGTGGATGCGTGGTGCTCTGCCCAATGGAAAGTCGAACACCAAAGGGCCAAGGATAAGCGCGACCAAGTGGAAGGTGTGCCACACCATCAAGGGAGCTCCAACCTGTTTGAGTACGGGGATAACTGGGTATGTGGTTTGCTACATGATTCATGCAATTCATTCTTCATGCTAGCATTTATCCCTTCCAAAATGACTTAATTAATATGCTTAGTTAGTTAAAAAATGGCATAACTACCTTGGATAGTTCAATTATGACATATTTACCTCTAAAATGATAACCTTAGATAGCTCTATAAAATGACTTAATATGCTATAGTTAGCTCTAAAATGACATAATAACCTTGGATGCTCAATAATGACATAATTAGCATACTTTGGTAAAAAATGGCATAATAATCTTGGTTACCTAAAAAATGACCTAAACTTAGCTTATTTTCCTCGAAAATGACATAATAACCTTTCTTAGCTCCAAATGACCTATTTACATAGCAATATCATTCTTCATGCTAGCTTGAGCCCTAAACTAATATTTTGTTCCTCTCTCTCAGGCGCACCACCACAAGAAGCCTGTGCCAGGTCTGTTCGACCTCTATGGCATGGCCCATATGGCCCCGTACAAGAAGGCCAAGGCATTCACAGAGTCTGACCTAGATGATCCAGAGAGCTTCACCAACAAGACCTCCCACCACAAGCTTGTGAAGTACAGACATGAGGGGAAGGCGAGGAAAGGGGAGGACTTTAACCCAAGCCAGGATCATTTTGATACAGAGCTGGTGATGATATCTGGTGGCGGGAGGTCCCATGGCTCTCTAGCCATTGGTGATGGACTGATACGTTTTCCTAAGACTCTCCCGCAGATCAAGAAGTGCCTGAGTAGCTCTGATCCCGAGATAACACCTCGTGCACGGCCCGCGGAGATCGCCATGGCGGTTAGTTATACGGACTCTCTCACCTTTCCTCCATTACATTGTGTGTGCGTCCGTCAATGATTACAATGCTAATGAGGAGTGGTGTGTTGTAGGCTATTGTTGAGAAAGAGAGGTTGAAGACGAAGGAGCTTGTGGAGGAGGCAAAAAGGGAGGCACAAAGGGAGGCGGAGGAGAGGGAGAGGGAGATGGAGGAGAGGACGGCTAAGCTGCTGGAGGAGGAGAGGAACCGGAACGACAGCGCTAACCGGGCCCTATACGAGCTCATCGTGGTACGTTTCTTGTGCATATTAGCCCAATCATGCACGTAATGTTCGCATTACTATCTAATATGACTGACTCATGAGAACCAAATGTGCAGAGCTTGTGCGAGAAAAACGGTCAGGCCCCTCCGCCGATGCTCCAGATTGCTCCGGCGACCACGGTGAGTTTGATCTGAATGGTCGTTGCTTACTACTATTCACATTTCAGTTTGCCAACTTGCTAACGAGACATTGTGGGAAATGATCTTTGGTGCAGCATGGCTCCCGACAAGCATCGACCGCTCCTTCTGCCAATGCCGGAACCCCGACCGGTCCTTCACCTCCGTCTGGCACTGGCGCAGCCCCGACCATTCCTACACCTTCGTGATAACGGTATTTTTCTTCTTAATTAGCGTGTTTAGTCCATTTATGACATAATTTAGCCTATTTAGTCCACAAATGACATAATAAGAAGAAGAAAATCAAGGAAGAGGAAGGAAAGAAGGAATAGGAAGAAAACAAGAAGAAGAAGAAGGAGAAGAAGAAGATCTTCTTCTTCTTCTTCTTCTAGTCTTCTTCTTCTTCTTCTCCTTCTTCTTCTTCTTCTTCTTCTTCTTCTTCTTCTTCTTCTTCTTCTTCTTCTTCTAGTTTTCTCTTCTTCTTCTTCTTCTTCTTCTTCTTCTCCAAAATGAAGTTAGCTCTAAGTTATATAAAAATGGCATAATATGCTTAGTTAGGTCAAAATGGTAGCTAGGTAAGCTCAAAAATGGCATTTTTCTTCTTATTTAGCCTATTTAGTCCATTTATGACATAATTTAGCCTATTTAGTCCACAAATGACATAATAAGATGAAGAAAATCAAGGAAGAGGAAGAAAAGAAGGAATAGGAAGAAAAGAAGAAGAAGAATAAGTTCTTCTTCTTCTTCTTTTTAGTCTTCTTCTTCTTCTTCTTCTTCTTCTAGTCTTCTTCTTCTTCTTCTTCTTCTTCTAGTTTTCTTCTTCTTCTTCTCCAAAATGAAGTAAGCTCTAAGTTATATCTCATAATATGCTTAGTTAGGTCAAAAATGGCATAATTAGCTAGGTAAGCTCAAAAATGGCATTTTTCTTCTTATTGAGCCTATTTAGTCCATTTATGACATAATTTAGCCTATTTAGTCCACAAATGACATAATAAGATGAAGAAAATCAAGGAAGAGGAAGAAAAGAAGGAATAGGAAGAAAAGAAGAAGAAGAAGAAGAAGAAGAAGAAGAAGAAAAGAAGAAGAAGAAGAAGAAGAAGAAGAAGAAGAAGAAAAGAAGAAGAAGAAGAAGGAGATGAAAAGGCTTTTTCTTCTTCTTCTTCTTCTTGACTTTTTCTTCTTCTTCTTCTTCTTCTTCTTTTCTTCTTCTTCTTCTTCTCCAAAACGAAGTAAGCTCTAAGTTATATCTCATAATATGCTTAGTTAGGTCAAAAATGGCATAATTAGCTAGGTAAGCTCAAAATTGGCATTTTTCTTCTTATTTAGCCTATTTAGTCCATTTATGACATAATTTAGCCTATTTAGTCCACAAATGACATAATAAGATGAAGAAAATCCAGGAAGAGGAAGAAAAGAAGGAATAGGAAGAAAAGAAGAAGAAGAAAAAGAAGAAGAAGAACTTCTTCTTCTTCCCCTAGTCTTCTTCTTCTTCTAGTTTTCTTCTTCTTCTCCAAAATGAAGTTAGCTCTAAGTTATATCAAAAATGGTATAATATGCTTAGTTCACTCAAAAATGGCACAATTAGCTAGGTTAGCTCCATTTTACCTAAGTATAATTACTTCTTCTTCTTCTTCTTCTTCTTCTGATTCTAGTCTTCTTATTCTAACTTTCTTGTTTCCATTTTGCAGATTTAATTCACTATATGGAAGCTTGCATGGAGTGCTTCTTTCCCTTATCTTTTTTTCGTTTGTATCGATGAAAAATGTGAAACTTGTTATATGGATGCATGGAACAATGTGTTCGATGAACATTGTGATATGTAATATGTATATATGGATGGAACTATGTTTCTTATGTATATATGTATGTTGTCATGGATGGAGATATATATGTATATGTATATCTGTGTGTTGGATACATCATATATGTATATCTGTGTGTGCCTGTGAAAAAAAATATATGTATATCTGTGTCTGAAACCCTGTCAAATTAAATGGATTCAAATAAAAACAGGGGATACATAGCCTCTTTGCCGTCAGCTAGCGGACGGCAAAGAGCTTTGCTGTCCGCTAGCAGAAGGCAAAGAGGACATGTGGCAGCTGTCGGTGTCAAAACCGGCGGATCTCGGGTAGGGGGTCCCAAACTGTGCGTCTAAGGCGGATGGTAACAGGAGGCGGGGGACACAATGTTTATCCAGGTTCGGGCCCTCTCGATGGAGGTAATACCCTACTTCCTGCTTGATTGATCTTGATGATATGAGTATTACAAGAGTTGATCTACCACGAGATCGTAGAGGCTAAACCCTAGAAGCTAGCCTATGGTACGATTGTTGTTGTCCTACGGAATAAACCCTCCGGTTTATATAGACACCGGAGAGGGCTAGGGTTACACAGAGCCGGTTACAAGGGAGGAGATCTACATATCCGTATCGCCAAGCTTGCCTTCCACGCCAAGGAGAGTCCCATCCGGACACGGGACGAAGTCTTCAATCTTGTATCTTCATAGTCCAATAGTCCGGCCAAAGGATATAGTCTGGCTGTCCGAGGACCCCCTAATCCAGGACTCCTCAGTAGCCCCTGAACCAGGCTTCAATGACGATGAGTCCGGCGCACAGATTGTCTTCGGCATTGCAAGGCGGGTTCCTCCTCCGAATACTCCATAGAAGATTTTTGAACACAAGGATATTGTCTGGCTCTGCAAAACAAATTCCACATACCACCGTAGAGAGAATAATATTCCCACAAATCCAATCTGCCGACCGCTTTTCATAATGTGACGTATTGCCGTGGTCTGGTCATGACGAACCATTTTTCCGAGCCTGCCACTGTATGTGTTGCGAGGCGGTTTTTATTGGCACGTCCTGTCGAAGGAGAGATCGTGTCCCCTTATCACGGGATTCTCATCAATACGGGTGTGGGTAACCCCGCCGCGCCATCAATTACGACGCTTGGGGAATAAGAGGTTTTACAGACAAGTAGGGAGGCGCAGAATCCCTGCTTCCTTTATAAGGGGATAAGGACTCCCTTTTGCACCCACGCCTCTTCCCGATTCATTCCCCTCCGCTCAAGCTCCAGCGCCCAAGCGTTCATCTTCTCTGCCCAAAAAAGTCCCTCCGAAGATGTCTGGATCCGGAGCAGGAGGCAAATGGATGGCCTCTACCGTCCGAGAGAAGGATATCAAAAAGCGTCGGGAGGCCGGGTACCTGGCCAAGAAAATCAGCCACCGTCTCCCGACGGCGGGACAAATCGTCCCTACTCCGGAACCCCACGAGAGGGTCGTATTCCTCCCTCATTTTGTCCGCAGGCTAGGGTTTCCCCTCCACCCATTCGTCCGCGGCATCATGTATTATTATGGGATTGATCTTCACGATCTGTCCCCTAACTCCTTCCTCAACATCTCGACATTCATTGTCGTGTGCGAGGCTTTTCTCCGCATTTCGCCGCACTTCGGTTTATGGCTGAAGATTTTTAACGTGAAGCCCAAGGTGGTGGGCGGCGAGCACGCCGCGTGCGGGGGCGCCATGGTGAGCAACATGCCCAACGTTATATGGCCAACGGGAACCTTTAATGATTCTGTCAAGGAGTGGCAACAGCAGTGGTTTTATATCACTGAGCCGCGCGGCATAAAGTGGGCCGCCTCTCCCGAGTTCCGATCCGGTGCCCCCTTGCGGCTTACATCCTGGGTCAAGGAAGGCCTGGACTGGTCCTTGTCTGACGAACTATCGGTGCTCCAGACGCGCGTTGAAGATATGGGAGACAAGAAAATTGAACTTGTCAATGTGGTCCAGGTGATGCTAGTTCGCCGGATCCTGCCTTGTCAGCACCGGACTTGCAATCTATGGGAATTCGATCCGGCCAGGCACCAAACCCTGCGAGAGCTCTTCGGCTCTTCGCACAAGGACATCTGGATGGTGCTTTTCAAGTCCAGCAAATCGTGGCCGGACTCCGCCGAGGACCGCGGGTACCAACTGTCCCGCCCTACAAGTTCGGTGAGTTATCAAACTTTTCTATCCGCGTAACCCAAAGGAAGTGCTTAACGTGTTTTATACAACTCCCCCAGGGCTGGACGAAGAAGGCGGAGTTTATCCATTGTCCGGCCCCGCTGCCCGAAGAACCGGCCATCCCACTTGTGACGAAGATGCTGGTCCCGGCGCCTTACAAGGCGCCGAAGAAGACGGCCGAGAAGGAGGCCAAAAAGACCCGGGGCGGCCTTAGTCGCCGCGGTACCTCGGACACAATATCCGAAGGCTCCGATGCCCATTCCGCCTCCGAAGAGGACGGCGAGGAGGAGGAAGATGAATCCCCTGCGGGGGGAAGAAAGAAGAGGACGGCCTCCGTACACTTGGAGGCCGAGCTGCCCAAAAGGGGAAAGCTCCTCTTCCGGAGGAGTCCACTGCCGCCGCCGACAGCGGCCCAGCATGGGATCCCAGGGCCCAGCCCCTGGTGAACTCGTAAGTATATAAAGTCCGAGTACTTTTTAGGCGTCCGGAATTATCATGCCATAGTATTTCAACCTAAGCCAAATTTTTTGTAGCCCGGCGAGGTCCCGTACCAAACAATCCTCATCAGAGGACTTGCTGAGCTCAGATGCTATGGAGAGCGGGACGCCCCCAAAGGCCCCTTCCTCCAAACAGGTGCATAACACCGCGGCTTCGTCCCAGAAGGACCCCGGCCAAAGAGGAAAGGGAAAAATCGTGAAGGCGGCGCCTGGAGGTCAAACCTCAGGGGACAGACACGTTGGGGAAAAGATTCCCATGGGAGCGTACGGCGGGGGCCATCCTGAGTTCGGCTCCCAGCCGGATGCGATTCCGGAGATCTGTACGGCTCCAGAATCAAGCAGTCAGCCTCCCTCGGCTGGAGGGGGCGTGCCTGTTCCATCGGCGACCTCTGTCCAACCAGAGGTGTCGGGTGCTTTGTTGGTGGCGTTAAAAAACGCCTCCATCGTTGATGAACATCGAGCCCTTATGGGTGCGGTGATTGAGAAGATTCAGTCAACTGAGAGTGGACTGAACGAAGCCTGTATCAGCCTTATAAGAGGCTTTGAGGTATGTTTTATGAGTTTTCGAAGACTGTCATAGTATAGATAGTAGCCCCTGATACACTGTTCGGTGAAAGAAAGAACCGGACAGAGGATCGAATTTATGATCGCAGGAAGACTCATTGAATGACATTGATTTTCTTCTGTTATAAGCAGGCGTCTGTAGCGGCTGCTGCCTCTCGTACTGCGGAGATCTCCGGACTGAATCAAAGTCTGGAGCGGGCCAAAGAAGAAGTTGGCCAATTGAGAATGCAGTTGAGAGATAAACAAGGTATGCACAAGCCTTGCTCGCGTTTATCGCGAATGAATTTTTAGTATGAAATAAGCTTCATGATTTGTGCTAGGGATTGTGACCGAAGTCGAGGCCCTTAAAAAGTCCGTGGTCGAGGCCGAGGAAAAGGCGGCCACAGAGCAGGCTCTTCGTGAGGAGCACGAGGCCAGGGTTATTAAAGCTGAGCAGGAGCTACAAGAGGCCGTGAGGAAGTGCGAGACCTCGGAGCAGAGTTTAACGGAGAAGGAATCCGAACTCACCCAGGCACATCAGGCCGCGAGCGATGCCCGGGGGGAAACCCAAAGCGCCCTGCAGGGGATCCAAGAGGCGAGGAAGATCGCGGCGGGTAAGGCTTTTTCCATGTAAAGCAAGTATTTGAGGGGAAAACTATATTTCTAATTTTCAATCCGGATTTCTCAGGGGTATTTGCCGAGCTACCTCGCAGGATATCAGATGTCGCCAATTCTACCGAGCCGAAGAAAGGAACACCACAGTTAAGCTCTTCTGGTCGCAGTATTTGGCACTGAATTATCCGGTGCCTTTTGCCGATCAACTGAAATAGCTGATCGAACTGGATAAGGCGGCGGAACTAGCCATGAAATATTTGGTTATTCGGCTATGGCCTGCTGAGCCGATTCCAAGCAGCTACTTCGGACTCGTGAAGCGGCTTGTAAGCGCTTGCCCTCGACTTGACGTCATCAAGCGGTCGGTCTGTATAGAAGGTGCGCGAATGGCCTTCGCCCGCGCAAAGGTGCACTGGGGGAAGATGGATGCTGAAAAGCTGATGACCGAAGGGCCGCCAGAGGGAAAGGAGCACCGCAAGCCCGAATTGTATTATGAGAGTGTCCGGAAAGGATCCTACCTTGCAGCGGAGCTATGTACCAAGGACATTATATTCCCATGAATGCACATCATGTTGTCTTTTGTAATGTTTGAACAAGGTCATTGATTTGTTGCTTGTCATATAAAAGTTTACCCTCCTGTGCGTCCGTTTTATATGTTAAACGTGAGAGTTGGCCAGTCGTCGGCTTCTGCCCCCACGTAAGAAGTACGGGGGTGTTCGGGATACACCTGAGCACTCTTTATCCCAGTTTTGGGTCCTTCGAAGGAGGCGCTCAGCACAACGAACCAGACAATCGGACTATAGGGCTTTATCACTCTCACTTAGCCATAGGAGCTTTAGTATGGTAGGCGCAGCCCCTAGTGTTCGAAAGACCGTACTAGGGGCTCTATGAGCACCTGATCGGGGAAAAACCGATCCATCGCACGCTGCATTGGGTATGGCATTATGCGGGAGAAATCCTTAAATATTTTGTGACCTCTCGAACAGCTGACCAGCTCTCGCCGTATCATGACAGTCAGTTTTCGGCTTTCTCTACTGAGGTGCTCGTCCGGAAGAACCGGGACACAATTGCAGTAGTTCTCCCAGTGCTACCTTAGCTGATATAGCGGAACGTAAGGTACCAAAACATGGGAGCCGGGCAAACCCAACTATTGACCCAAGACATGATTCGGAGCTGATGCATATAATGCTATAGGTTCGGGGTGCCGAACTTCCATGAAGGTGTTCGGACTTTATTGCCGTATTATGGGTGAAACGAAGCCCCTGGCATATTTTAAGGCATATCACTATGTACGGATGCCACTTGACATAAGAATTTTAATAGGAAATAACGGCAGGTAAAGGTCATATAAATCCACATGTTGTATTTAATAGTACGTCTATGCGTATGAGTACAAGTAATGTGATAAAAAGGGAATATGATGGCGGAACCTGTTGAGACCAGGGGGAGAAGCTGAGTGCGAATCCGTAATATAGCCGGATGGTTATTGCGAGGAATATCTAAGGATTCCCTTGCGCGTTCAAGCTGCCTCCGTATAGCCCGTCCTGGTCGGCGCAAAGGTGAACCTGCGAAGGAAATGTAAGAAATATTTGCGTGCCGAAGAGTGGTTGAGCCGCTGAGTTCGGCCCATCCTGGCCTTTGCCGGAGTGTTTAATTGAGCTCTGGACGAGCCGGGCTATCCTTCTGGGAAGCAGTTCGGAGTCCCTTAACGGTGTCCAGGAGCCTGGACGTTGACTCGGGGTTCGGCTGCAAGGTACTGCTCGTTGCCTCTGCTGCTAAAGCAGTGGTGTATTTGTTTGTGCCGGGGGAGGGTTCAACCTTGCCATTGACCGTGATGACGCCACATGGCCGGGCATCTTGAGCTTACGGTAGGCATAATGTGGCACCGCGTTGAATCGAGCGAACGCGGTTCGTCCGAGCAGTGCCTGATAGTCACTGCGGAAAGGGACGATTTCGAAGATTAACTCTTCGGTACGGTAATTTTCTGGTGATCCGAAGACTACCTCAAGGGCGATGGAGCCTGTACAACTGGCTTCCACTCCTGGTATAATGCCTCTGAAAATGGCTTTAGTGGGTTTGATCGCCGAATGATCGATGCCCATCTTGCGCACTTTGTCCTGGTAAAGAAGATTTAGACTGCTGCCTCCGTCCATAAGGACTTGAGTGAGGTGGAACCCGTCTATTATCGGGTCGAGGACTAGTGCGGTTGGATTGCCATGATTGGCGTTAACCGGACGATCCATGCGGTTGAAAGTGACCGGCCCTAGTTTATATTATGGGACGACTAGTTCCGTTAAGTCGGCATCCCTAAGGGTGCGTATCCGGTCCGAGTTGGTAATTTGGGTGGTATTTACCACGTTCACCGATTGAATTTGCGGGGGGAATTTCCTTTGCCTTCCTGTGTTCGGTGATCTGGGCTCTTCGTCACCATCATCGCTTTGAGGCCCCCCTTCTCCGTCCTGGGGTGCCATGGATTTGGCATTGGCGATCGAGTATGCGGTCCAAACTGGATGGACCCGAATTATTATTCTTGAGTGGCCCCTTCCGCTGACCGGACTTTGAGCCCCTGAACCCGGCATTGACTGCTGTATCCTTGGCGTTTTCACCATATTTGCGGCGCTTGTGTTTGTTGCGTCGTGGTTCGCCGTTGCTATCCCTGGCCTTTGATGTGCCAGGTTTGCTTGCTGTATTGGTACTACGAGCCAACCAGCTATCTTTGCCCGCACAAAAGCGGGTCATAAGTGTTGTGAGGGCTGCCATTGATTTTGGCTTCTCTTGGCCGAGGTGTCGGGTGAGCCATTCGTTGTGGATATTATGCTTAAATGCCGCTAAAGCTTCTGCATCCGTACAGTCGACGATTTGGTTCTTCTTAGTTAGGAACCGGGTCCAGAATTTCCTGGCCGATTCCCCTGGCTGCTGAGTTATATGACTTAAATCGTCAGCATCCGGCGGTCGCACATAAGTGCCTTGGAAATTGTCCAGGAATGGATCTGCCAGGCTCTCCCAGCTTCTGATGGAGTTTGCCGGCAAGCTATTAAGCCAATGCCGGGCCGGCCCTTTGAGTTTTAGCGGGAGATACTTGATGGCATGTAGGTCATCCCCGCGGGCCATGTGAATGTGGAGGAAGAAGTCTTCTATCCATACCGCGGGGTCTGTAGTACCATCATATGATTCAATGTTGATGGGTTTAAACCCTTCTGGGAATTCGTGATCCATTACTTCATCAGTGAAGCATAGGGGGTGTGCGGCGCCTCTGTGCCGGGCTATATCACGACGCAGTTCATATGAGTCTTGTCCGCTGTGTTCGGCCCGGCCCGATTTGTTTTTTGTGTATCCGGCGTGACGATCATTATCACGTGTTGGGGCGCGACCCCGTGATCCGTAGATCGACCTTGCATGTTTTGTTTTGTTTTCCAATACGTCTCGCAGGTCCCGCATGTTGCCCCGGGCCTTGGTATTTTTGTTTGATTGGCGGCGGGGTGCGGGCTGGACTTCGGGCTGAAATGCCTCTCTGTCTCGGCTACGAGGTGGCCGATCAGCCGCATCATACACTGGTGATGTAGGTTTCAATGCTTCCTCCTCGAGTTGAGGTAGCAACCTGCGCTTTGGATAACTCTTGGTTGGGCGCTCGAGTTCGTATTCCTCGGCTGCCAGGACTTCGGTCCATCTATCCGCTAGCAGATCTTGATCAACTCGAAGCTGTTGTTGCTTTTTCTTCAGGCTGTTTGCTGTGGCTATAAGCTGGCGCTTGAAGCGTTCCTGCTCGACGGGATCCTCAGGCACGACATATTTTTCGTCGCCGAGGCTCACTTCGTCTTCGGAGAGAGGCATGTAATTGTCATCCTCTGATTCTCCATTTGCTGCTTGTTCCCGAGGGCTAGCTTGTTCATCCTCCCGCTCGAGGTCTGGCTGGAGGGGATTATCGTCGTCTTTTGCACTATCCGGAGCATTATTGTCTCTTGTGCCGTTATCGCTGCTTTTGCTATGGCGAGATTTAGAGCGGCGCCGCTGACATTGGTGCTTGGGTTGCTTCTTGGAGGGATTATCCTCCATTGTCTTGTCGCCATCCCCTTCTTTGGGGGTGTCCACCATGTATATGTCATACGATGAGGTGGCCGTCCAGCGCCCTGTGGGCGGTGGTTCTTGTTCGTCTCCTGCATCGTCGTCCATACCGTCGATGTATTCGGAGCTGAAGTCGAGCATGTCGGTTAAATCGTCGACGGTGGCTACTAAATGGGTGGCGGGTGGGGCGCAAATTTCTTTGTCGTCCGCATCCCATTCTAGCCGGACATAGTTCGGCCAAGGGTCTCCCGACAGGGAGAGAGACTTCAACGAGTTTAGTACGTCGCCAAAAGGCGAGTGCTGAAAGATATCCGCGGAGGTAAACTCCATGATTGGTGCCCAATCGGATTTGATGGGCACGGACGCAAGCGGCTCGGAGTCCGTGGCCGGGGACGAATCCAACGGTTTGGCAACACGGGTCTCGTAGGAGGTGAGGTCAGTATTCGGCACTATCGGCACTGAGTGTGCGGCCTCCGTGACGGGGTCCATCCACCCGTCCACAGATGGCGCAATTTGTTCCGGATTGAGGGACGGGGTAGTTGCAGGTGTGATCTCCCGAACACAGTCCGATGGCAGAGCTAAATCATGCTTGTCGTGATTGTGCGGCGCACCTGACATGGGCTCGAATCCGTCGAAGATCAAGTCTCCGCGGATGTCGGCAGTATAGTTCAAGTTTCCAAACCTGACCTGATGGCCAGGGGCATAGCTATTGATCTGCTCCAGATGGCCAAGCGAGTTAGCCCGCAGTACGAAGCCGCCGAACACGAAGATCTGTCCGGGGAGGAAAACCTCACCCTGGATTGCATCGTTGCCGATGATCGAAGGAGCCATCAAGCCTTACGGTGACGGCACAGTGGAACTCTCAATGAAAGCACCAATGTCGGTGTCAAAACCGGTGGATCTCGGGTAGGGGGTCCCGAACTGTGCGTCTAAGGCGGATGGTAACAGGAGGCGGGGGACACAATGTTTACCCAGGTTCGGGCCCTCTCGATGGAGGTAATACCCTACTTCCTGCTTGATTGATCTTGATGATATGAGTATTAGAAGAGTTGATCTACCACGAGATCGTAGAGGCTAAACCCTAGAAGCTAGCCTGTGGTATGATTATTGTTGTCCTACGGACTAAACCCTCCGGTTTATATAGACACCGGTGGGGGCTAGGGTTACACAGAGTCGGTTACAAGGGAGGAGATCTACATATCCGTATCGCCAAGCTTTCCTTCCACGCCAAGGAGAGTCCCATCCGGACACGGGACGAAGTCTTCAATCTTGTATCTTCATAGTCCAACAGTCCAGCCAAAGGATATAGTCCGGCTGTTCGAGGACCCCCTAATCAAGGACTCCCTCAGCAGCTACCTGTGAAACCTGGGAACACCGGCTGCCTATTTGGTCACTTTGCCGCCTGCCAGCAGACGGCAAAGATTCAAATCACGTTGCCGTCCGCTGGCGGATGGCATAGCTGGCCACGTGGCAGCTTCCCAGTGCTGCCTAGCTGGGCTCTTTGTCGTCTGTCAGCGGACGACAAAGAGCTTTGACTCTTTGCCGTCCACTGGCAGACGACAAAGAGCGCCGTTAACCCCTAACGTCTCTCACGCCACCGCACTGCCGTCCGTTGTCTTTGCCGTCTGCTGGCCTCGGATGGCGGATGGCATAATCCTTTGCCGTCCTTTTCTAAAAAGCGGACGGCAAAGAAGGCCTTTGCTGGCACCTGTTCATCCGGAAAGTTTGCCGTCCGCTGGCGGACAGCAAAGAAGTTTGTCGTCCGTGATCCATGCCTTTGGCGGACGGCAAAGAAGCTGATTCTAGTAGTGATATAATGACATAATTCAAAATATGATGACTATGTAAACAGGATGAGATGATATAACTATATGATGTCTTTATTAAATGGGTTGGCATGCCATAATTCAGATACATTGTGTCTATGTAAGCATGATGGCATGATATAATTCAAATATATGATTTATATACTAAGCAAGTAAGCAGATGGAAATCGCATATATGATGTCTAAAATAAGCAGATGGCGTTCAATATTGTGTATATGATGTGAAAACTAAGCAATGCAAGACAACATATGCATGATATGAGTAATATAACCCTGCCAAGTTTGAGCATACACCTTAGGGGGGAAATAGTACTGGTCATCTCTCTCTCAATCCTCCTCCGAGGAGCTATCTGTAACCAAGAAGATATCTGCTTTAGCAGGTAGCATGGTCCGCTCTCAAGACCTTGTTTTAGTCCAGATTTTTCCATCACCGATTCAAATGTCTGATGCATAGGAAGAGTAGTTGAATATACAAACATTGTCAAGTATGTCTAGTGGTGGGCTCATAAAATTGAGGTGCTATTAGGTGTCCTTGAACTGAAGGGTTCCTGTCGGACATGGACATGCACAACATCAGGTTATCTTGACAAGGCTATCAAAATGGTTTTGGGCCTTGTGGCAAACAAGGTTGGGAGCCGGGGGTATAAGATACCTACCCGACCGACAGAAGTCGTATAGAGATACGATGAGCAAGGAGTTGCTTACCGGATAGGTATGTTGGCTAGCAGTGATGCTAAAGCTCACTAGTCGCATGCACCAGTCAAATCCTGAATCACTGAGAGTTTGCGGAGGGATACCGACTTCAGTGGGAGTATTTCTGTTTAAGGCTTGAGTTAATCTACATAAACACATTGCGTATTGCATATTTTTGTTGTAGATCAATGGCACCACATGCTCTACCCAACTTTGCATTGAAATCAATTATGGAAAAGGATAAACTGAATAGAACAAACTTTACCACCTGGTATAGAAATTTGAGAATTGTTCTCAAGCACGATAAAATGGAACATGTTCTAGAGGATCCACTTCTAGAGGAACCTGCCGATAATGCTAATGCCACAACCAGGAATGCCTACCAGAAACTCGTTGATGAATCAAATGAGATCAGTTGCCTCGTGCTGGCTTGTATGGAGCCCGATTTGCAGCAGCATTTCGAAGAAGTTGGGGTTTTCGATATGATCAAGAGTCTCAAGAGCATGTTTCAGGTACGGGCTAGGACTTAAAGGTTCAACTTCTTGCGATCCTTGATGGATTGCAAGTTGAAGGAAGGTTATCCACTGAGCCCGCATGTCATCAAGATGATCGGATACATGCAAGATTTGGATCGGTTAGGCTTCCTGCAGATGGATGAGCTGGCTACCAATGTAGTCTGGGTTCTCTTCCGCCTAGCTATGGGACATTCATCTCGAACAATCATATGCATGACATGGATAAGAAGCTCACTGAATTGCATGGGATGCTCAAGGTGGTAGAGCGAGATATTAAGAAAGGCACGCATCAAGTGTTGATGGTGCAGAAATTGGCTAAGTTCAAGAAGAGGTGGTCCAAGAAGAAGGCTAAGGCAAAGGGCACGGAGATGGTAACCTGCACCGCTGAGCCGAAGTCAGGACCGAACTCGAAGACCATTTGCTATCATTGCAAGGAACCTGGTCACTAGAAGAGCAACTATAGCAAGTGACTTGCTGAGCATGGCAAGAAGGCCAGAAATGCTTCTTCATGCAAAGGTACACTTGTTACATATGTTATAGACATTTACCTTGCTGACATACCTTGTAGCTCCTGGGTATTTGATACCGGATCAGTTGTGCATATTTGCAACTCGATGTAGGGGCCGATAAGAACTAGGCTTGTGGCACAAGGGGAGATTGACATCAGGATCGGCAACAAAGCAAGAGTTGCTACGTTGGAGGTCGGCACGATGCAGCTCCAGCTTCCTTCTGGATTTATTTTGGAATTGAATAATTGTTATTACATTCCTACACTTATCAGAACATTATTTCTGCCTCATGCTTGATGAGTCAGGGTTATGATTCAATTTAAAGGACAATGGTTGTTCGTTTTATTTGAATGGAATGTTCCATGGCTATGCACCCATTGCCGATGGGCTTTTTATATTGAATCTAGAACAGGAACCGGTCTATAACGTGAATGTCAAGAGGCATAAGCCTAATGAGATAAATCCGACATACTTCTGGCGTCGCCGACTTGGACACATCAGTTTCAAATGCGTGAAGAAGCTCCATGATGATGGGCTCCTGACGTTGTCCGACTTCGGGTCATTCGAGACATGCGAATCATACTTGCTCGGCAAGATGACTAAGTCTCCTTTCGCAAAGAGTTGCAAGAGGGCGTTCAAGCTGTTGGGACTTATACACAGTGATGTGTGTGGTCCGATGAGCACAACTGCCAGAGGTGGCTATCACTACTTTGGCTTTTATCGATGACTTGAGTAGATATGGATATATCTATTTGATGAGGCACAAGTCGGAAACTTTTGAAAAGTTCAAAGAGTTTCAGAACGAGGTTCAAATCATCTTGGCAAGACTATAAAGCTTCTACGATCAGATCTTGGAGGTGAGTACATGAGCCAGGAGTTTGATGATCATCTGAAAAGCCGAGGTATAGTAACTTAGCTCACATCTCCGGGTACGCCACAGAGAAACAACATGTCAGAATGGAGGAATAGGACCTTGTTGGACATGGTCCGGTCAATGATGAGAAAATTGGATTTACCCCTGTCATTCTGGGATACGCTCTAGAAACTGCGGCTTTCACACTTAACATGGTACCATCAAAATTTGTAGACAAGACACCAAATGAGATGTGGACCGGGAAGAGTCCCAGTTTGTCTTTTCTAAAGATTTGGGGCTGTGAAGCATTTGTCAAGCGACTTATGTCAGACACGCTTACACCCAAGTCGGATAAATGCATATACGTGGGATATCTGAGGGAAACCTTGGGATATAGCTTCTACAGCCGCGAAGAGAACTGAGTATTTATTGCTCGAAACGGGGTTTTCCTTGAGAAAGAGTTTCTCAGTCAGGAGGCCAGTGGGAGGACGGTCCGACTTGAAGAAATTCGAGGGCCACTCAGGGATGACTCAGCTGGTGATGAGACCATATCGGAGTCGGTCAGGGAACCCATAGTGGAAGTGGCACCGGAACCACGGAGGTCGAAAAGATTGCGTAGAGTGCGTGATGTGTTGTTGCTAGAAAGCGACGAGCCGACCACGTATGCAGAAGCGATGGTGAGCCCAGATTCTGAGGAATGGTTGGAGGCCATGAGATCTGAGTTAAAGTCCATGGATGAGAATCAAGTCTAGGACTTGGTTGATCCGCCGCCTGGTGTAACGGCCATTGGCTGCAAATGGGTCTTTAAGAATAAAACTGATTTGGATGGAAATGTTTAGATCCACAAAGACCGGCTTGTCGCTAAAGGTTATGGACAAGTTTAAGGAATTGAATACGATGAGACTTACTCGCTGGTAGCGATGCTGAAGTTGGTGAGGATCGTACTAGCTATAGCTACATATTTCGATTACGAGATATGACAGATGGATGTCAAAACAACTTTCCTTCATAGAAATTTAACTGAGGATGTGTATATGATACAACACGATGGTTTTGTCGATCCGACTAGCGAGTAAGGTATGCAAGCCCAAGAGATCCATTTATGGGTTGAGGCAAGCATCCCAGAGCTAGAATATTCATTTTGATGAGGTTGTCACTAGTCTCGGTTTCATCAAAAGAGAAGAGGACGCTTGCTTATACAAGCAGTTAAGTGGGAGCTCGATAGTGTTTTGATCTTGTATGTGCATGACATACTGCTGATTGGAAATGGTGTTTCAATGCCGAACTCGGTCAAGGAGTCATTGAATGGCAAGTTTTCAATGAAGGACCTTGGTGAAGCACTTTACATTTTAGGCATCATGATCTATAGAGATAGATCGAGGAGGCTACTTGGCTTAAGCTCGAGCACGTACATAGATAAAGGGTTGAAGTGGTTCAACATGAGTGATGCAAAGAAAGGGTTCTTGCCACTCTCACATGGTATAAGGCTAAGCAAAACATAGGGTCCTTTGACATCTGATGTGCGAAGCAGGATGAGTAGGATTTCGTATGCCTCGGCAATCGGATCCATCATGTATGTCATGATATGTACAAGGCATGATGTTGCTTTTGCAATAAGCCTAACAAGTAGTTACGAGGCCAACCCCGGTGAGAGTCACTGGGCGGTGTTGAAGAATATTCTAAAGTACCTGAAAAGGACTAAGGAAATGTTTCTAGTTTATGGAGGTGAGGAGGAGCTCGTCGTAAAGGGTTACGCTAATGCTAGTTTCCAAACCGACAGATATGATTGTCGATCACAGTCCGGATTCGTGTATGTCATGAACGGAGGAGCAGTGAGTTGGACGAATTCCAAGCAAGATATGATGGCCGATTCTACCACCAAAGCCAAATACATTGCGGCTTGTGAAGCTGCAAAGGAGGGTGTTTGTATTTGGAACTTTCTGGGTGATCTTGGTATTTTCTCAGCCTCGGTAAAACCATTGGACCTTTATTGTGATAATTCCGGTGCCATCACACAATCCAAGGAGCCGAGGAACCACCACAAGACCAGGCACATAGATCGAAAATATCACCTGATACGAAAGATCGTAAACAGTGGTAATATAGAGTTATGTAAAATTCACACTGATGTAAATGTTGCAGATCCGTTTACTAAGCCGCTTCCACAACCCAAGCATGAGGTGCACATTAGAGCTATGGGCATTCAATGTCTATTTGATTGACTCTAGTGCAAGTGGGAGACTGCTGGAGATATGCCCTAGAGGGAATGATGTATAATGATATTTCCTATGTGTTTATGAATAAAGATAGTCCTTGGATATTATCAATGATATGTATCAACAAGTAAGTGACTTGTTTGTGAGACTATGCATTGTATGATGACTGTCCTAAAAGGTCCCCAGTCGAAAGGTATGTGTGGACGCACAGCCAACTAGACTAGCATATGACATGGTAGATGGCTCGGTCTCACTAGCCATGGAGCATTGGATGCTCGCCGTATAACATGGACATGGAAGGGTTTGGTCGTATTCGACATAGTCGGATCCGTGTCGGGATAATGTCTGAGTCGGATAGACCCAACTATGAGACGCATTGATAGGTCATTTGTGAGTCTCTAGTACAACATACGTTCTATTCCTAAGACCTGAGCTAGCACATGTACTCGGGATGGTGACAGACCTGCTTTGGGCCGACCAAACGTTACTCCGTGACTGGGTAGTTACAACAGACACATGCTGCGAGGCATGGTCAAGCAAGATGGGATTTGCCCTCCGATCAGCAGATATATACTCTTGGCCCCTCGTGTGATCTGACCAAGATAAGCATGGCCATGCGACAAGGTTTATGAAGATAATCCAGTTTGTGGTCGGCATCACTGGAATGAGAAAGAGGTCGGGCCAGCTCAAGGATGACAGACTCGCCTTGAGCCCGACAACATATATCGTGTGGCAAAGGGATAAAAAGTGTGACATGTTGTACTGGTTCGCCCTTCTGGCCTCATTGTCTACTTGGTGGCTGGCACACCTTGGTAGAGGCCGTTACCAGCCGAGCAGGTCGGAGGTGATTCGACTTGCGACCAAGCCGACTTGAACCTAAGGGGTCACGCACTTAAGGGAAGGAACCTGTGAGGCCGGATCCAACTCCACGAGGCAGAACTGATCCTACTCGGGCTCGGATCCAGGCCGAACAGACATTCGGCTTTAGGATCCGTGTGAGGCCCAAGTGTTGAGCCCGCGACAGATGCCTATATACAATGGGGGTGCGGCATGCTCATTCGGTTGATCGCTTTGGCGCCGTCACTAGGTTTTGCATGTGTTGCGAATAGCCACCTCCACTCGCCGCCGGCTGTGTGATTGGACCTAGCTGTCCGCCGCACGGTATTCCTCCTACACGCGCGGATACCGTTATAGATGGTGCACTTGCGCCACTCTGACGAACCTGTACGTGGGATCCGACGACCGGCTGTTCGAGGGAGATCGGACAAGGTGGAGACGACTCCGGAGACGCGCTGCCCCAACTGTACTTCCACTGCACAGCACTGCGCGTCTAGTGGTAACGATCCATGATCCATTCCCGTAGCATGTTCCTGGTTGTTATGCACGTAGTAAAATTTTATTTGCAGTCGACGCACCGTACCGTAGAACCCAACATATAATTTGGTAGTTATCAACAAAGTTTATGGTCTATACTTTAACATGTGAATAGCTTGTACTTGATCATGAGAAGTTTTATGAGAAATAAGCTACCGTCTTATGATATGTAATGATGCTAGAAAGGTGATTGACATTATCATTGATCAAACTTATGCACTATTCTAGCATTCACACTTCATAAACTATTTATTTTATCATTTCCCCACTCAAGGACAAGCATGAATTAAGCTTAGGATGCTGATACGTCTGCAATGTATCTATAATTTATGAAGTATCCATGCCATATTTATTTGAATTCTACATGGTTTTGGTGCACTTTTATATGATTTTTGGGGACTAATCTATTAACCTAGTGCCCAATGTGAGTTGTTGTTTTCTGCATATTTTGGTTTGTGAGAAAATCCATACCAAACGAAGTCCAAATGCAACGAAAATTTACAGTGATTTTTTCTAGACAAGAAGAGACCCGGGAGGTTTTGGAGAAGGACCACACAAGGTCCAGGGGTGGACACAAGCCTGCGTGGCTCCCCCCTAGGGTGCGCCACCTGAGCTTCTGGGACCCTCAGGAACCCCCATGACGTGAATCCAGTGCTGAAAAATCCTATAATCCTGAAATCTCCCAAGTTAACCTAGATGAGTTTTTTCACCACCGTAAGCCTATATTCCAAAGTGATCTCATCCGGAGTATCGTTCTGGCACCCTATCGGAGGGGGAAGTCATCACCGGAGGCTATCTTTATCATCTCCACTTCTTCCATGATGAAGCAGGAGTAGTTCACCCTTGGGGCTGAGGGTGTGTACTAGTACCTATGTGTTTGATCTCTCTCTCGTGATCTTGATAAGGCACGATCTTGATGTACCATGGGCTTTGTTAATATAGTTGAATCATATGTTGTTTTCCCGTCTCTATCCTTGTTGTGCTGAATTGAGTCTTACTCTTTGAGGTTTCATTATGTTGCAATGAATATCGGATTTGAGATCACTTGATGTATGTCTTGCATGTGGATACCGGTGGTAACAATGGGGTATCCTATTGAGTCACTTGATATATGTTTTGGTACTCAACTTGCTGATTCCCATGGTGACATTGGGGTAATCTAGGCATGGAGGTTGATACACATTTTCGTCCTACTTTACTCGATAGGAACTTTGGAGTGATTCTTTGTCGCATGTTGAGGGATTGGTATATGATTCAATTATGTTAGAACTGTTGAGAGATTGCACTAGTGAAAGTATGAACCATAGGCCTTGTTTCTAAGCATTGCAATATCGTTTGTGCTCACTTTTATCACTTGCTACCTTGCTGTTTTTTATTATTTCAGATTACAAAAACCTATATCTACTACCCAAACTACACGTGTATCACCATCTCTTCGCCGAACTAGTGCACCTATAAAATTTACCATTGTATTGGGTGTGTTGGGACACAAGAGATTTCTTGCATTTAATTGCATGGTTGTTTGAATGAGACCATCTCCCATAGATTGATAAACCTTAGGTCATTCACTTGAGGGAAATTTGCTGTTGTCCTAAAAAATTCTGCGCTTGGAGGCCCAACAGAATCTAAAATAAGAAAAGTTGTGTAGTAGACATTGAGGCGGCTCTCGACAAATTCGTGGCCAAATTCAAGGACCAAGTCCCGGCTGAGGTTCTGATGGTGATGCCAGCACTCTTCAAGCTCGACGACCCTCACGCAAATGTTGTTGAAGAAGCTCTCATCGGCCATGGAGGAGAAGATGTGCTGGACCATGAGATGGGCAGTGTGCCTACCCAGGCTGCCTGAGGTTGCTCCTGGGTGTGCTTAGAAAGGTTCTGATGATTGTACAACCACTGTTGGCATCGAGGTGCTGAGTTCCTACCTGTATCTTTTAGTTGGCCTTTGGGCTCTTATGTTATTCTAGAGCTAGTCTCCTTTTATGTTCAAGGGACAAAGTTCTTTGCCCATGTTAGAACAACCTGTGAACATACTGTGTTGGAATATTAGGGGTCTCAATTGACCTAAGAGGCGTACTACTATCAGTGAAACAATCAACGCCTCCTTGTGCCAAATTGTGTGTTTACAAGAAACAAAGCTACAAGATATTGATCATTTCATGACTATGTTCCTTAGCGGCGGGAGGCTAAATAAATTTGCCCAGAGGCTGGCCACTGGAACTAGGGGTGGCATTGTGATGCTTTGCGATGACCAGCTCCTGGATGCTACTCGCATCACCATGGGTGTTGTTTTGCCTCCCGGCTTTGATTCAGATCAAGGCTTCCAACGTCCAATTCAAGATTGCAACCGTCTACGGTCCGACTTTTGGCTCACTAAAGAACGCTTTCTTCACTGAACTTCTCTCTGATAAATCACCCACGGGGACTATATGGATTGCTCTTGGGAACTTCAATCAAATGTACCGCTCTCGCGACAAAAACAAACGAAATATAAACACAAGCTATCTCGGTCGGTTCCGCGACATGCTTCAATCTTGTGGCCTCAAGGATATCCACCTTTAGAATAGGCGATTTACCTGGTGGAATAAGCGGGACAACCCGACACTTTGCAAACTTGATTGGTTCTTCTGCAACACCGAGTTGGGTGATCTTTTTGGCAACCACATTCTTCACGCACTCTCGTCATCGCTTTCCGACCACTGCTCGCTTCTTCTCACGGAGGTGCGGGGACCTCTCAGGCCATGGAGTTTCAAGATTGAGAACTTTTGAGTCTCCATCCTAGAGTTCAAGGAGGTCATCCTCAATGCGTGGAATGAGCGCACCGATCACACCAAGCCTTGCCAACTATTGCACCACAAGCTCAAAAAAATCGGCCTCCATCTTTAGGAGTGGAGTCAGAGATTATTCTCCAAATCTAAGATCCATCTCCACACTGCTCTCTTCCTGATCCTGCACCTCAACATGGCTCAAGACAATCGACAACTCTCCGAGGGTGAAAGCGATCTCAGGTCGAGGCTCGTATGGAGGGTTATTGGCTTGGTGGTCATGGAGCGGGCTGGCAAAAAGCAATGTGCAAGATTAGCTAACATCAAAGAGGGGGACGCAAACACTAAAAAAATACCGTAGGATCAAATGAAGGAATCGCAAAAACTACATTCATAGGATCAAGCACAATCATGGTTGGATCACCGAGCATGAGCCAAAAGAGAAGGTGATTCATGACCACTTTGCCGAGGCCATGGGGAAGAAGAATTCGTGAGCGCGTGATTTCAATTGGGATGAGCTAGGCTTCGAGGTGCATAATTTGGACTGTCTCGCAGAGCCCATTTCTTGGGACGAGCTCTGAGAGGCCATTAATCTTATGTCGAGGGATAAGGCTTCCAGACCGGTTGGACTCGCCGGGCTTTTTTTCAAATGTTCTTGGAACTTCATAAAAGACAATGCCATGTGTGTCATCTTGCTCTTCGGCAACCTATGCACCAACAACCTTCACTAGCTCAACTCCGCTAACATTCTGTTATTCCTAAAAAGGAGAGCGCCGAGAGAATCACCAACTTCCGGCCTATTAGTCTCAGCCACACCATCGCTAAGATTGTCACCAAAATCTTGGCAATGCGGCTTGCCCCACACATGAACAACCTCGTCTCCAACGCCCAAAGTGCCTTCATTAAGACGAGGAGCATTCATGACAATTTCATGTATGTGAAAAATCTTGCAAAACATCTACGCAAGAGCAAAACACCGTCCGTCCTCCTCAAATTGGAGATTCGAAAGGCCTTCGACTCCGTCAAGTGGGAATTTAGCATTGACATCTTGCAACACCGCGGATTCTCGAGCACTCTTCAGAACTGGATCACCACCCTCTTGTGCACATCCTCCTCGAGAGTAGTCCTCAACAGCTCCCTACAAACCTATCTCCTACGACTGCGGCTTTCATCAAGGGGACCTGCTCTCCCCCTACTTTTTGTCATCGCCATCAACCGTCCTCCGAAAATACTCGATTTGACAACTAGGAAGGGGCTGCTTAACAAGATTCGTGGTCGGGGTACCATCATGAGAACTTCCCTCTATGCCGACAATGTAGCCATATTCGTCGCCCCATCAAGAAAGACATTGACATTCACCCCATCTTTCTCAATGCGTTCGGTGACGTAACAGGCCTTCGCACAAACTTTCAGAAAAGCTCGATGGTCCCAATTCGTTGTGGCCACCTCCCCCTTGATGACATTCTCCACAGCTTGCCGGCTACCCGCACTTCATTCCCAATGAAATACTTGGATATACCCCTCTCGATCTGGCAACTCAAAGTCAGGGATTTCCAGTTCCTTGTGGACAAGGTAGCTGTCAAGCTTGTCCCCTGGGATGGTCAAAAGATCACGGTCATTGGAAATGTTGCTCTTGTCAAGTCCATGCTCTCCTCGCAAGCTATGTACTTCATTACCCCACTCATCGTCCCGCCGAGCATCCTTCAGAATGTTAACAAGCTTGAGAGAGCCTTCCTTTGGGCGAGAACGGACAAGACCACTGGTGCAAAGGGCAAAGTTAACTAGGACACTCTTTGCCGGCCAATAGAGTATGGGGGTCTCGGCATCCTCAACACGGAGAAATTTGCGAGGGCTCTTCATCCGTGGTGGCTATGGTACGAGTGGAAGGATCAAACCAAGTTAAGGGTTGGATTCGGCAACCCTTGCGATGAGATGGACATGAACCTTATCTATGCCTCCTCCACCATCATTGTGGGCAATGGCGCGCGCACCCCTTTTCTGGCGCGCCCCTTGGGTGCAAGACCGCAACCCAAAGACATCGCCCCACTCATCTATGAAGCATCCTCCCTGAAAAGATGGAAACTTTGCGAAGCGATAAATGATGATGCTTGGGTTCGTAAAATCAAGGTCACCACCAACTTACCTTTGAGCATCTACGACAATCCATTGATCTTTGGACCACCAGTCATGGCTACACCCTTGAGGATAATGCCGAAGATGACATCATTTGGAAGCACACTGAGAGTGGGATCTACATGGCCAAGTCCGCTTACTTGGCCTTCTCCGCTCCCCAATGGATCCGACGGTCTGAAAGGCCTGGGCTCCTCCGAAGGCCGAATTTTTCGCATGGTTGGCCATGCAAAATAGGGTTTGGACCACCGACCGGCTGGCCAAGCAGGGATGGCCCAACTGTGGACTTTGTCCCCTATGCAAGCGCGAGCAGGAATCCATTGAGCATCTCATGTTCAAATGTAGATATTCCGTGCGGCTTTGGGGAATGATCAAGTAATGGATCCAACTTGAAAGCATCGAGACCTCCATCTGCCACTTGGCGCATTCCATTAAAGATTGGTGGACAAGCCTTTCCGACTCTACCATTCCAAACCGTAAGGTGATGGGTACCCTCACACTTCTCACCTCTTGGACCATCTGGAATGGAAGGAACGCCCGTATCTTCCAACTCAAGAGCGCATCGCCGACGGTTCTCCTCGTGAATATTAAGTCAGAGGCTTTAACTTGGGTAGCCGCGGGTGCAAATTTTTTGGGTGTAATGATGCTGCAAGAGTAGACTTTTATTTCGTATCAAAAAATCGTGTTCAAATTTCAATCCAATCGGAGTTACGGATCTCCAGGAATATAAGAAATGGTGAAAGGCCAGAATCAGGGAACGCAGAAACAGAGAGAGACAGAGAGACAGATCCAATCTCGGAGGGGCTCTCGCCCCTCCCATGCCATGGAGACCAAGGACCAGAGGGAAAACCCTTCTCCCACCTAGGGAGAAGGCCAAGGAAGAATAAGAAGAAGGGGGGCTCTCTCCCCCTCGCTTCCGGTGGCGCCGGAACGCCACCGGGGCCATCATCATCACCACAATCTACACCAACACCTCCGTCATCTTCACCAACATCTTCATCACCTTCCCCCATCTATCTACAGTGGTCCACTCTCCCGCAACCCGCTGTACCCTCTACTTGAACATGGCGCTTTATGCTTCATATTATTATCCAATGATGTGTTGCCATCCTATGATGTCTGAGTAGATTTTCGTTGTCCTATCGGTAATTGGTGAATTGCTATGATTGGTTTAATTTGCTTGTGGGATCACACCATAGGGTTAGTTGTATGTTGATAGGACTATGTATTGGAGGGCAAGAGTGACAGAAGCTTCAACCTAGCATAGAAATTGATGCATACGGGATTGAAGGGGGACCAATATATCTTAATGCTATGGTTGGGTTTTACCTTAATGAACGTTAGTAGTTGAGGATGCTTGCTAATAGTTCCAATCATAAGTGCATAGAATTCCAAGTCAGGGATGACATGCTAGCAGTGGCCTCTCCCACATAAAACTTGCTATCGGTCTAGTGAAGTAGTCAATTGCTTAGGGAAAATTTCACAACTCCTACCACCACTTTTCCACACTCGCTATACTAACTTTATTGCTTCTTTACCTAAACAGCCCCTAGATTTTATTTACGTGCTCTTTATATTCTTGCAAACCTATCCCGTTACACCTACAAAGTACTTCTAGTTTTATACTTTTTCTAGGTAAAGCGAACGTTAAGCATGCGTAGAATTGTATCAGTGGTTGATAGAACTTGAGGGAATATTTGTTCTACCTTTAGCTCCTCGTTGGGTTCGACACTCTTACCTATCGAAAGAGGCTACAATTGATCCCCTATACTTGTGGGTTATCAGTGCTCAACTCCATATATTATTTCCCAATGATCTATGGTTATCCTATGATGTTTGAGTAGATCCGTTGTGTCCTATGGGTTATTCGTGATCTTGGTTGGTATGATTGTATATTTTATTTACGGTGCTGTCCTACGGTGCCCTTCGTCTCGCGCAAACGTGAGGGGCCCCCGCTGTAGGGTGTTGCAATACGTTCATGATTCGCTTATGGTGGGTTGCGAGAGTGACAGAAGCTTAAACCCGAGTAGGTGGGTTGTTGCGTATGGGATAAAGAGGACTTGGTACTTAATGCTATGGTTGGGTTTCACGACCTTAATGATCTTTAATAGTTGCGGATGCTTGTTAGAGTTCCAATCATAAGTGCATATGATCCAAGTAGAGAAAGTATGTTAGCTCATGCCTCTAACTCATATAGAATTACAGGAATGGTTACCGGTACTTGTTATTGATTGCCTAGGGACAAATGACTTTCTTGTTGACAAAACCTATCTACTTTTATTACCTTGCAATTTATTCGTAGTTTTATTCTCGGAAAGTACTCGTAGTTTTATTCTTGCAAAATAGTTTCATACTTGTTTTAGGTAAAGCAAACGTCAAGTGTGCGTAGAGTTGTATCGGTGGTCGATAGAACTTGAGGGAATATTTGTTCTACCTTTGGCTCCTCATTGGGTTCGACACTCTTATTTATTGAAGAAGGCTACAAATGATCCCCTATACTTGTGGGTTATCAAGACCTTTTTCTGGCGCCATTGCCGGGGAGCAATAGTGTTGGGTGAATATTCTCGTTTGTGCTTGGTTGCTTTATCACTAAGTAGTTTTTATTTCTTGTTCTAAGTTGTTCTCTATCTTTAGTTATGGATATGGAACACAAAACACCAAAAAAATAGTGGTACTTGCTACTCATGGAGATGGGGAACCCCCTAAAACCCTCGATGCTCGTTATGTCAAAGATATTATGAACTACTTTGATAATCCTGAGAAAACCCCATTCAACTATATAATGGGAGTAACGTTGGATCAACGTGAATACTTTAGGGATTATTGCTTGACTCATAAAGGGAAATTGGTATGGGATCAAATACATATGTTGCATTGGTATGCTCGGGAGCTATGCTTAACATATGATTATACTTGTTGCTCTAGGATGAACGCTCCTCATCTTCCCTTTTCATGTGAATTTAATGATAATGAAACCTTGGCTTCTTATGCTAATGGTAGATATGATTATTATGATGTGGAACGAATAAAAGAATTTGTTGCTTTTAAGGGCACTTATGAAATTGAATCTTTGTTTGAAAATTTGAAGATTTTGATGATTCAGTTTATAGACCTCAAAATTTTGCTATCCTTAAATATTGCTATGATAATTATAAATACAATTCCGATATTGATGAATTTATTGAGAGTCTCCGCTGTCCAAGAAGAGACTAATATTTTGCAGGAGTCTATGGAAGAAGAAATTAATGATATTGTGAGCCCATTGGATGAAAAAGATGAGGAGGAGAGCGAAGAACAAAAGGAGGAAGAGCGGATTGATCACCCGTGCCCACCTTCTAATGAGAGTAAATCTTCAACCCATATATTATTTAATATCCCTTCGTTTTTACTGAAGGATGAATGCTATGATAATTGCTATGATCCCGTTAATTCTTTTGAAATATCCCTTTTTGATTGATGCTTCCTATGCTTGTAGCCAAGATGCCAATATGAATTATGCTTATGGAGATGAACTTGCTATAGTTCCTTATATTAAGAATGAAATTGTTGCTATTGCACCCACACATAATAGTCCTATTATCTTTTTGAATTCTTCAAACTACACTATATTGGAGAAGTTTGCTCTTATTAACGATTACATTGATGGGTTGCCATTTACCGTTGCACATCATAATTTTTATGAATGTAATATGCATGTGCTTGCTACACCTACTTGAAATTATTATGAGAGAGGAACTACATCTCCGCCTCTCTATGTTTCCAACACGATAGAATTGCAAGAAACTGCTTATGCTATGTATTGGCCTTTACTTGATGTGCATGAATTGTTCTTTTATGACATGCCAATGCATAGGAAGAGAGTTAGACTTCATCATTGCTTGATTTATTTTGCTTTGTGCTCACTACTAAATCTCAAATCATTGCTAATTAAAATTGGCTTTGATATACCTTGGGATCCAGGTGGATTCATTACTTGAGCACTTTATGCCTAGCTTAATGGCTTTAAAGAAAGCACTGCCAGGGAGACAACCCGGAAGTTTTAGAGAGTCATTTCATTTCTGTTGAGTGCTTTTATAAAGTTTAAAAACAAAAAATATAGAGGGGAACTTAAAACTTCACAAAAAGAAAAGTGAAAGTGAGAAGGACGAGCACAGTGGAAGCGGGAGCATGCCTTGAACTTTGTTCATGCCCATGGAAACTTTGTGAATCTTGAATTAAAGAAACTTTTCAACAAAAATAATTATCCCCTTGTATGATTTCATTGTATTATAAAAATAATGTGCCAAGATTTTCCTTTAGGATGATTAGATTGCTTGTTGGTATGTGCGGTGCAGAAACAGAAACTTTGGCTGTAGCGCGTGAATTTTCATTTTTTACTAGAACATCAATGTGTCTAAAAATTTTTGCACAGCCTTGCTATAGAATTTTTTTACATTGTCCTAAATTTTCAGAATTTTTGGAGTAACAGAAGTATGGTAGATGTTCAGATTGCTACAGACTGTCCTGTTTAAAACAGATTCTATTTTTGATGCATTGTTTGCTTGTTTTGATGAAACTATCGATTCTATCGGTAGTATAAGCCTTGGAAAAGTTATATTACAGTATCTACAATGAAAAAACAAAATATGAATTGATTTGCAACAGTACTTAGAGTAGTGATTTGCTTTATTATACTAACAGATCTTACTGAGCTTTTTGTTGAGTTTTGTGTGGATGAAGTGATCAAAGATCGGAGAGGCCTAGATATGAGGAGAAGGAGGAAAGTCAAGAGCTCAAGCTTGGGGATGCCCAAGGCACCCCAAGAAAATATTCAAGGAGGCTCAAGCGTCTAAGCTTGGGGATGCCCCGGAAAGCATCCCATCTTTCTTCAACAAGTATCGGTATGTTTTCGTCTTTGTTTCGTTCATGTGATATGTGCAAATCTTGGAGCTCTTTTGTGTTTAGTTTTCATTTTTCTTCTATGCACCATGCTGGTATGAGATAGTCCATGGTTGATTTATAGAATGCTCATTTTACTTCACTTATATCTTTTGAGTATGTCTTTATAGAATGCCTCATGTGCTTCACTTATATCATTTGAAGTTTGGATTGCCTATTTCTCTTCACATAGAAAACCATTGTTTGTAGAATGCTCTTTTGCTTCACTTATATTTGTTAGAGCGTGGTCTTTTGTAGAAAGAATTAAACTCTCGTGCTTCATTTGTATCTATTTAGAGAGTCAAAAGGAATTGGTTATTTGCATGGTTAGTCATGAAATCCTACATAAAACTTATGGATCACTGAATATGATATGTTTGATTCCTTGCAATAGTTTGGCGATATAGAGATGATAATATGTGGGAGGTACTAGTAAACATTTGTGGTTAGTAGGAATATTGGTGTTAAGGTTTGTGATTCCTGAAGCATGCACATATAGTCTCTCGTTATGCTATGAAGTTGGAGCATGATTTATTATTGATTGTCTTCCTTATGAGTGGCGGTCGGGGACGAGCGATGGTCTTTTCTTACCAATCTATCCCCCTAGGGGCATGCATAGTAGTACATTTCTTCAAGGGCTAATAAACTTTTGCAATAAGTATATGAGTTCATTATGACGAATGTGAGTCCATTGATTATACGCACTCTTACCTTTCCGCAATTTGCTAGCCTCTACGGTACCGTGCATTGCCCTTTCTCACCTCGAGACGTGGTGCAAACTTTGCCGGTGCATCCAAACCCCGTGATATGATACACTCTATCACACATAAGCCTTATTATATGTTCCTCAAAACAGCCACTATACCTACCTATTATGTCCTTTCCATAGCCATTCCGAGATATATTGCCATGCAACTTCCACCGCTTCCGTTTGATGACTTGAGCATCCATTGTCATATTGATTTGCATGATCATATAGCTGACATAGCATTTGTGGCTCAGCCACCGTTCATCATTTTTTATACATGTTACGCTAGATCATCGCACATCATGGTACACTGCCAGAGGCATTCATATAGAGTCATACTTTGTTCTAGGTATCGAGTTGTAATTTTTATTTCTTTTGAGTTGTAAGTAAATAGAAGTGTGATGATAATCAATTTTCATTATTAGAGCATGTCCAAGTGAGGAAAGCATGATGGAGACTATGATTCCCCCACAAGTCGGGATGAGACTCCGGACAATGAGAGAGAAAAAACATATATATAAAGAAAAAAATAAAAAGTAAGAAAAGCAAGAAAAAGAAAAGAAAGAAAAAGAAAAAAAAAGAAAAAAGAGAGAAGTGGCATGCTAGTTCCACACTTGTGCTTCAAAGTAGCACCATGTTTTCATATAGAGAGTCTCCTATGTAGTCACTTTCATATACTAGTGGGAATTTTTCGTTATAGGATTATATGCAGACCCACTTAGTTTTCATACTGAGCTTTCATACACTTATAGCTCTTAGTGCATTCGTTGCATGGCAATCCCTACTCCTCGCATTGATATCAATTGATGGACATCTCCATAGCCCGTTGGTTAGCCGCATCGGTGTGAGACTTTCTTACTTTTTTTGTCTTCTTTATATTTACCCCTATCATTATACTCTATTCCACCCGTAGTGCTATATCCATGGCTCGCGCTCATGTATTGCGTCAGGGTTGAAAAAGCTGAAGCGCATTAAAAAGTATGAACCAATTGCTCGGCTTGTCATCGGGTTTGTGCATGATAAGTACTTTGTGTTAAGAAGACAGAGCATGACAAGACTATATGATTTTATAGGGATAACTTTCTTTAGTATTGATATTTTGAAAGACATGATTGTTTGTTGGGATGCTTAAGTATTGATGTCTTTATGTCAAATTATACACTATTACTTTGAGTCACTTATCTCTTAATATTCATGCCATGATTAGATATATGATCAAGTTTATGTTAGGTAGCACTCCACATCAAAAATTATCTTTTTTTTGACTGGGAACTGTGGGGGAAACCCCCACAGCATATCAAAACTTGATTGATAAAGAGAGAGAAAGTACAAGTAATAAGGGGGATTACAAGAGGTAATCACACTAAACTAAGGGGAGAAGGAGAAGAATCAAGTTAAAATTATCTTTTTTATCATTTACCTACTTAAGGACGAGCTGGAATTAAGCTTGGGGATGCTGATACGTCTCCGTCGTATCTATATTTTTTTATTGTTTCATGCCAATATTATACAACTTTCACATATTTTTGGCAACTTTTTATATGATTTATTTGGACTAACTTACTGATCCAGTGCCCAGTGCCAGTTCCTATTTGTTGCATGTTTTTGTTTCACAGAAAATCCATATCAAACGATGTCCAAACGCGATAAAAATTTACGGAGAATTATTTTGGAATATATGTGATTTTTAGGAGGTGGAATCAACGCAAATGGGGGCCCACAGTGCCCACAACCCACCAGGGTGTGCCACCAAGGCCCAGGCGCGCCCTGTGTCTTGTGCCCTCCTCGAACGTCGGTTGGAGCCCTTCTTCTGGCGAAAAAAAGATAATTTATGGAAAAAATAGTGTAAAAATTTCAGCGCAATCGGAGTTACGGATCTCCGATAATTTAAGAAACCGTGAAGGGCCAGATGTGGAGAACGTGAAATAGAAGAGAACAGAGAGGGAGATCCAATCTTGGAGGGGCTCTCGCCCCTCCGCCACCATGGAGGCCATGGACCAGTGGGGGAACCCTCCCATCTAGGGGGGAGGCCAAGGAAGAAGAAGAAGGAGGGGGTCTCTCTCCCGGTGGCGCCAGAGTGCCGTCGGGGCTAGGATCGTGACGGCGATCTACATCAACAATCTTGCTACCGTCAACACCAACTCTCCCCCCTCTATGCAGCGGTGTAACACCCCTTCTCCCCGCTATAATCTCTACTTAAACATGGTGCTCAACTCCATATATTATTTCGCAATGATCTATGGTTATCCTATGATGTTTGAGTAGATCCGTTTTGTCCTATGGGTTAATCGTGATCTTGGTTGGTATGATTGTATATTTTATTTATGGTGCTGTCCTACGGTGCCCTCCATCTCGCGCAAACATGAGGGCCCCCCGCTGTAGGGTGTTACAATACGTTCATGATTTGCTTATGGTGGGTTGCGAGAGTGACAGAAGGTTAAACCCGAGTAGGTGGGTTGTTGCGTATGGGATAAAGAGGACTTGATACTTAATGCTATGGTTGGTTTCACGACCTTAATGATCTTTAGTAGTTGCGGATGCTTGCTAGAGTTCCAATCATAAGTGCATATGATCCAAGTAGAGAAAGTATGTTAGCTCATGCCTCTCACTCATATAGAATTACAAGAATGATAACCGGTACTTGTTATCGATTGCCTAGGGACAAATGACTTTCTTGTTGACAAAACCTATCTACTTTCTAGTTGACAAAGCCAAATTGTGTGTTTACAAGAAACAAAGCTACAAGATATTGATCATTTCATGACTATGTTCCTTAGCGGCGGGAGGCTAAATAAATTCGCCCAGAGGCTGGCCACTGGAACTAGGGGTGGCATTGTGAGGCTTTGCGATGATCGGCTCTTGGATGCTGCTCGCATCACCAAGGGTGTTTTTTTGCCTCTCGGCTTTGATTCAGGTCAAGGCTTCCAACGTCCAATTCAAGATTGCAACCGTCTATGGTCCGACTTTCAGCTCACTGAAGAACGCTTTCTTCGCTGAACTTCTCTCTCATAAATCACCCACGGGGACTATATGGATTGCTCTTGGGAACTTCAATCAAATGTACCGCTCCCGTGACAAAAACAAATGAAATATCAACACAAGCTGTCTCGGCCGGTTCCGCGACATGCTTCAATTTTGTGGCCTCAAGGATATCCACCTTCAGAATAGGCGATTTACCTGGTGCAATAAGCGGGACAACCCGACACTTTGCAAACTTGATTGGTTCTTCTGCAACAACGAGTTGGGTGATCTTTTTGGCAACCACATTCTTCACGCACTCTCGTCATCACTTTCTGACCACTGCCCGCCTCTTCTCGCGGAGGTGCGGGGACCTCTCAGGCCAGGGAGTTTCAAGATTGAGAACTTTTGGGTCTCCATCCTAGGGTTCAAGGAGGTCATCCTCAGCACATGGAATGAGCACACCGATCACACCAAGCCTTACCAACTATTGAATCACAAGCTCAAAAAAATCAGAATCCGTCTTTTGGAGTGGAGTCAGAGATTATTCTCCAAATCTAAGATCCATCTCCACACAGCTCTCTTCCTGATCCTGCACCTCAACATGGCTCAAGACAATCATAAACTCTCCGAGGGTGAAAGCGATCTCAGGTCACTAAAAAAATACACTTCTGTGATGATATGTGTTTGTCACAGTAGGTCACGTTTTTTGTCATGCATGTACATCCATGATGATTTTATGACAGAATCAAGATAGTCATACCTCTGCTGTCGTAGAAGTGTTCCATGACATTACCAAAATTATCATCATGGAAGTGTTCACTTCCATGACGATAAATGCCGCGTCATGGAAGTGCTTTCGTCAAGGGTGACCGACACGTGGCATTCACCATAACGGGTCACCGTTAAGCTATCGGGTCTGGTTTTGGATCCGATAACCCGCTAACAGCCGCAACCAATGACGGTTTTCCACATGTAAAATTCTAATTTGCCGACGGAACCACGTGTCAGCTCCGCGTTGGCACAGGTGTCACTCATCCAATGGGCGAGATGCGCCTATGATATGTTGACACGTGGACCGGCCCAAAAGTGGCCCATAAAGATTAAATGGGTCGGCCTAACTAAAGGCCCACAGGATTTTGCGTATCATAATGGGCCGGCCCAGCTAAAGGCCCATGAGATTTCGCCAACCATAATGGGCAGGCCTAGCTAAAGGCCCACAAGATTTTGCCGACCATAATGGGCCGGCCCAGCTAAAGGCCCACAAGATTTTGAGGACACTAATGGGCCGGCCTGTTAACAGGCTGCCATGTTTTGGGCCTAATGTCGGCCCATATTTGATCCGGTCCATTAACAGCCTGCCACGTTCCGGGCCAAATAAAGGCGCATATGAGATCCGTCCCGTTAAAAGCCTACCACGTTCTGGGCCAAATTACGGCCAAGATCAAATCCGGCCCTTTAAGAGGCTTTGGGCTAAATTATGGCCCATATCAGATTCGGCCCATCAACTGGACGCTATGCTTTTGGGCCCACTTGCTAAAGGCCCATTTAGTAATTTGGCCGGATATTAGTTTCGGCCTGTTAAAGGCCTGTTTAACATTTCGGCCTGTTAAAAGCCCGTCATATAGTTGGGCCTAACTATGGCCCGGTTTGCATCCGGCCTGCTCACAGCCAATAATCTGATTGGGCCAAACAAGGGCCGAGACAATTTTGGCATGTTAACAGCCCGTGATGTGATTGGCACAATCATGGGCCGGGTTCTATTTTGGCCTACTGCCGGCCCGTGAGCTGTTCAGCACGTTTCAGGCCCAACCCACTTTTCAGCCTCCTAAGAGCCCGTTGAGTTTTCTTGCGAAAATAGGGCCGACGGTTTACTCGGCCTATTAGAGGCCCAAATCTACTAGTGGGTCAGTTTACATTTTGGCTTGTTAACAAGCCGATTATGTAGTAATTTGCATGACGGCCCGGTTATGTACCATAATTTTACAGTTTGGCCGGTTTACTGCGAAGACAGGATATATATACAGTAAAATAACTGCAGCATCGCGAATAAGGAAAAACCTAGACTATACAATAAAGAAATTACAGCATATTACATCCACTGGGCATCAAAGTTTGCCACTATGATAATAAAGCACAAACAGACAGCAGATTACATACACTGGGCATCAAAGATCGCCACCAGTGCAAATAAACACGCCGACAAAATAATATACAAAACCGACAGCACTTTAATAGAGTTCAAGAAAGGTTAGCCCTGCTCGGGAGCTGCAGCGCAAGCAGCTGAGCAAGCTGATGAGACTTCGCTTGTTTAACACTTATATCCTCCTCACTCTGAAAGATAAACAAGCAGACAGATGACAGGTTTTGCATATATAAGTATCAGTGCTGACAATTCATCACATTTCTTACTGACGAATAAAGTGACACGGTTTAAAATAGCATTAACACAGTATGGTATTGTTCAAGTTAAGACATGGCAGGAAATGACATTGTGAAGGAGTTGGCAGCTTCACGACACCACTGGATTACAGATCAAGAACTCATAAGTATCAATGGTTAGTGTGCTGTCAATTTATCCCATTTCAGATTGGAAAATAAAGAGACGGTTTAAATAATAGTAGAATGATATGACATTGTTCATAGTTAAGACCTTGCAAAATAGACATTGCGCTGTACTGGGTAGGTTCACCACACCACTGGATTACGGATCAAGAACAGAAGCATACATGCAGTGCAAAAGAAGATCACTTGCTCTGTATAGTTTAATTTACATGGTATGAAGAAGGAACTTGGTTGTACAACTGAAAACTTAAATTGAGAAGGACAAACTTTTGTTTATGAACTACATAATAAACTTTAAACATGCAATTTGATGCAAACACCAAAAATAAACAGCTGTTGCAGTCATACCTAACCAAATATACACAACAAAGTTTGAAGGCTTGAGAAGGACAAACTTACATTATTGGTGAAGACACGCTCTATAAAGCCCTTGTCCATGCTGATGGGGGGGGGCAATTCAAGAAGTTTACCACAGAATCTTCTTCATAAGCATTGCCTTTATTCTACATTTTGTTAAGGGTAAATATAATGTGATAATATAAGAAAAAATGGAGAATATTTAAGATAAGATGAAGAGTGATGCTACATGACCAAGTAGCTATAAATGTAAGTACAGCGATACAGGCAAAAGGTACAGCCAAGAGCAATGCAGAGCTAAACTTATTCAGGACCATCGGTGTTATCCAACCTTATGGTAAGAGTAAATATAGATCTGATGCGAAGAAAATGGAGGGCAAAGGAAAATAAGCTGCAGAGTGATGGTACATGAACAACTACCTGTGAATATAAGTACACTGATAAAGGACAGCAGGTACTTACAAGAACAATGCAGAGCTAAAAAAATTCATTGGCATTGGATATATTCTACACTAATGTAACCATTCATACAGATCAGATAATTTGGAGCGAACAATTGATAAGCAAGCTATCATGCATACTGCTGTCACATAATCAACCAGGTATGAATGCAAGTACAGTGATACAAGACAACAGGTACTAACAAGAGCAAAGCAGCGGGCAGCATATTTGCGATATCCTGTCGTTCTTTTCAAACCAGAATTCTTCTTCAAGCTGATTTCCTGCAAAAAAGATTTGTAAGGCACATGTGAAAAAGTAGAAGTTCAAATTGTCATGTGATATCATAGACAATACCTCATCCTGGGAACAAGACCAGTGCATAACAAGGTTTTTTCATTCAATGTCTTCTAAATTTAGCAGAGGAGACTTCACCGGAAATTCGTTTATAGACTTGCCATCAAAGTGTGATTTCCCCAGGTAACACCGATACTGCTGCAATGCTTCCTTGAAAAGCGAAAGCAAGCTTTGCTCATCATGACTATCTAGATTGACCCTCGCCTACTTACAACAATGTAATGTAAATCATTGATGTGTTCAATCAGCAGAAAACAGGAAAATAATCACCATGAATAATAGCACTTACACGTAAGTGGGATAGGAAGATGTGAAAATGGTGTTTGTCTTCACTATAATATTCCCATGATGGGAATATATGCACATAGTCCCTAACAACATTGAAAGCATTGTCTTTAAAACTGGGAATAACTAGAATGGGGTTCCAATCTGTAGGAATTGGTCGTCTCTGCAGTTGGGATAGGTCTTCGGCCGGTGGACTTGCTGTACTTTTTGCTGGAGTGGGATTTTTCTGTGGTACGACTGGTGCTATGGCAACTGAAATCAGCATACCTTTTGCTGGAGTGTAGGTCCTGTGTGGTGGGGTAGTGGTGTGGCCAGTGAAGTATGGGTACAGTCTGCTGGAGTCGGTCCTACGTTTTGTGTCACTGGTTGTACAACCAATATAACTGGGGTGTTGTCTGATTTCTCCGGCACCACCACGTTTTTCAAGGACTTTGCTGATGCTCCTTCAGGTTCGGCAATCACCCTCTTCCTTTTTGATGTCTGATGCACAAGAACAGCATTTGAGTGGGAAAACATGGTATGATGACAGATGGAATATGTATTGATAATAGATGGGCATGGCATCTTGACACATATGATGAGTAAACTCAGTAGATGGCGGTGCAACAAAGTAGAACAAATGCAAGACAACATATGCAAGATACGCGCAATCAATAAAACCTTACCAAATTAGAACAGGCACCTTGATGGGTGAACAGGACAGGCCATCTGCCTTTGACTCCTCAAGGTTAGAATAGTCATTAGGAACATATTCTGAACAAGAATCTACAGGTGGGGAGCATATGAGTCTCATTACATCCAGAATGGCACTCAATGCTTTGGTGCCAATTTTGTAAGTCGTTGCAGTGTTCCAAAATATTCTTCTGATGCGCGGATTCTGATATTCACTGTAATTACGTATAATATCTTAGAACCATGAAAACATAAATAGTAGTGAGATTATCTTTGTAATGCAGATGATAGTCTAATATAGGGGCGCCCCTGTAAACCCTTGTGTGCTATCACTGGATTCTGATGAGAGAGCTCATGTGTGCTGTAATATGGTGCGTGCATTAATATAATCTGGCACAAGTACACAAAAAATAGGTTCCAGAAGTAAGGATAGTTGGAAGATGATAGGTTCATAATATACTATATAGAGTGTTTATTTCCAAACCATGATAACAAGAGCACACAGCAACTAGGCAGATCGTAGTGTACATAAAAGGGGTACACCATAACCACGATATATAAATCGGGAAAGTGTAACTGGCTGGAAAATACGGTGTTCTATTGCCGCTACTAATTGAAAGCCTATCGATCATGTACAGGCCAGCTCTATTAGCTGTTGACTGCAAATGTCCCTGCTCCCCTTCCGAACAAGGAACATACTGTACGCACTAAATACAGAATAACAAAAGAGGAACATGTTAAAGAACAGAAGAGGAAGCATATTCTTGAGGTTCTGCTTCATTGCATACAATGTTGGTTGCCCACTCATGATGAATCACAGCGCCCAAAGAAATGCAATTCCATGCCGTCTCTCTATATGTGGCCACATGCATTTGGAAAATAAGGTGGGAGCATTACCTGACCAATTAAATGTGTGTCTGTTAACTAATATCAGTATCATATCAC
Source organism: Aegilops tauschii subsp. strangulata (assembly GCF_002575655.3). Lineage (NCBI taxonomy): Eukaryota > Viridiplantae > Streptophyta > Magnoliopsida > Poales > Poaceae > Aegilops > Aegilops tauschii. Next base: position 362,653,010 of record NC_053035.3, on the reverse strand, counting down.
AATTCGTATTTGAAGAAGTAAGCTTTGGACTTATCATTGGTGTGTTGTTTAGCTTCAAGAGTGGACTGCTACTAGTGCGACACATAGCAGCTACACAGATCATAGTGTAGATATAACGGGAAAACCGTAAGCATCAGGAGTAAAATCAGCAAAGTGGAACTTGCTGGAATGTATGTGCTAGTATTGCTCGTATGGCTAGAAAGGCTTCAGATACCAGCTCTCTTCACCTGAAGGTGCGGTACTGTTAATATCAGTGTAACTCTCAAACGCGACATAGCTCCACACATTTCCTTACTAATCTTATAGGATTCAAGTGGGCAGGCCACTACAAATCCTATTCCTATGCTTACAAAATCCTACGAATCAAAGAGGCCCGAAGAGTTCAAATTGTCCATCACAACCGACCGTATAGACCTCTACACTGCAAATGTCCCTGCTCATCTTCACTACAAGGAACATACTGTACTACTATCATACTCCCTCCATTCCAAAATATAAGTCTTTGTAGAGATTTCCACGATGGATCACATACAGATGTATACAGATACATTTTAGAGTGTAGATTCACTCATTTTGCTCCATATGTAGTCCATGGTGGAATCTATACAAAGACTTGTATTTAGGAATGGAGAGAGTACTTATTAAAGAAGAACGGAAGAGGAGCATGCTAAAGAAGAGCAAGCAGATTTTGGATAATAAAATGTTCGTTGCGCAGTGCCCAAACATGATGAACCAGAGCGCATTAAGAATGCAACTCCCTGCTGTCTCTCTATATGTGGTGCACGTGCTTTTCAAAAGTAGAGTAGGAACATTAGCTGACCAATTAAATGTTATCTGTTTTAGTAATATCAACATCATATCAGATTCGTATTTGAGCAACAAGTTTGGAATTATGAGTGGCACGTTGTTTAGCTTGATGGATTCAGGAGCAGTGATAAGCAGGTATGATGATGGTACTGAATATAAAGGCATGCCTGCATGCAAGTCGCGTGACTTTTGTCATTTGGGTCAGTCGACCATTTCAGGCGGTTGGATGAAGACCCTACGTCTCCTAACCCTTCTTCTTCCTCGTCTCTGATTCTTCCCATACAGAACACCGCACGGGCCGCCGGCCGAACCACCGGCCCTGACCCCCCGACCTCCCCTGAACCGCCCCCACCGCCTGTGTTCCTCCGCACCCCCCACCCCTGCCCCCACCCACGTCGAGTTTTCTTCGTTCAGCAAGGCCCCACCACCGCCCCTCACAACCACCGTCCCCGCACGAGCCCCTTCCTTCGCACCGGCGAACTCCGGCGAGCTCTGAAAAATCGACTGACCCAATTTTGAAATTTAGTCTACCGTCATTTAACTAGTGTGGAATATAATAGGCGAAAACCATAAGCATTGCGAGTATAGTGTTGAGCGTGCCATGGCGGATCTGAAGGTGCAAACCGGACAAAGGCAACTTCGCAACCAATGTTTGCTTTCAACTAGCAAGTAAGTGATGGACAAGAAATCAGAGTAAAGCAGTGGTGATCTATTTTCTTGATGCGATAAATAAGTTGAGCAGATACAAAAGAGTACCGTCTCTGGTGCGGTGCCGTGTATGCATCTGCTGAGAATTTGACGATGTTGCGGTAGCAATGGCTGTCGGCGGCATGGAAGCAGATCTAGGAGGGTAGACGGTGGCGGCGGGGCGCGATGGACGAGACGGTCATAGGACCGACGCCTACAAGGTGGACGACGGCGGAGATGAAGCGAGAGGACGGGATGCAAGGATCCTGGTCCAAAGCCGTGGATGAGAGAGGTCGATCTCTTGTAAAGGCCAACGGCGTCGGGGTATCAGCTCCGGCATGGTGGAGGAGGACGGCGGTGCATGGGGTGGCGGACGGAGGAGGCTGGGGTGGAGGGGGTGTTTTGGCGCCCACGGAGTATGAATGGGGAAATGGAGGGAGAGAGGAAGGGGGAACCATGTCTTCAGGGCGCGCTTGTCTCAAATGCGAGGAAATTTACAAACTTAGCCCCGGTTTAAAATTTCCAACATCACAACAATATTAGTCGGTTGGGGATAGGACGGTAATCTCGCATACACCGAATATTTGCCGAAGAGAGTTAGTTTTTTGCGCCCACCATGTATGAATCGGGGAGGGAGTCGATGTCGGCCGAGGAGACACTGTGTTTTAGCGCCCACCGTGTATGAATCCGGGTGAGAGGCGGTTATGTCACGTTTGAGTGAAATTACAAACCTACCCCTATCGAAACCTATAGAAATTGAGGCGATAAGCTTTGCATGTCAGGGATTGGCAGTAATTTCCATCTCGCAGATTTTGGTTTCGGGCGGTTACTGTGACTTTCCCCGCTCTGTTCAAATTTTTGCAGAGCAAGAGTGCATGTTCACCGTGACAACTCAATTCAAATACAGTTTGTATTCTATTTTTGTTTAGGCAGGATCCATTTGCGATTGGAATAAAATTCTATATACATCATTTTTTTTATATAATTTCAAAAGCACAACACCCTTTATACATAAATATGGTTTACAAATGGCATGATCTCAGATTCATAAGGCTGTATCCATCTTAATTTGGATTTCCAAATGTTTGAAACCACTTTATGTTGAAATCCAATGTACGCATTCGTCGCTAACTTTCTCCAATTAATATGTGTTTCATGTAGGTTTTTTTACTTCTCAAACATGTATAATGTGTTTCACACACGCAACATAGTGTAATCCCGTTTAGACATTAATTGCATATAAATCATGCATCGCCTCTAATTAAAGAATCTATGGATCACTAATATTGATAAACTATATAACATTACACGTGTCCCCAAATTCAAATGAATATGCATGTTTGATACACCAACTTGCGTTATGATATTATCGATGTCATGATCTCTAGTTTAAATATTTGAATCCCCTTTAATCCAGATATTCATCTCATATAGCTATCACTCATGCTTCTATAGGAGTATCTCTCTATACCTATACGTGTTCATCGTCTCTCGGGTATCTCTCGTGCTACCTGTATGTTGACAATGACATTTTATCTTCGCAACACACTGACGATACTCTCTCCCTCGACCTTCATCACTCTATCTCTCTCTAAGTATATCTCGCTCCCTGCTATGTGTCTCTAACTATGATTCTCCATGTGAAATCTCTTTCTCTCACACAAACACAAACTTCGTCTCCCAGGGTCTCATTTCTCTCTACTATTCCCCTGTGTCCCACTCGCACACCCCCTCTCACACAGAGATGTCTTTCGCTCCTTAGATATGAGAAGCTACGACTCTTCCTCTTAAATATCTCTTTCCCACACACAAACACGAACTCTGTCTCCCAGGGTCTCATATCTATCCACCATTCTCTTGTATGTCACTCACACACTCTCTCTCCCTAGAGATATCTTGCGTTCCTTCATATGTGTCTCTAGCTATCACTCTCGTTGTGAAATATCTTTCTCTCTCGCAGACACAAAACCCCGTCTCTCGGGATCTCATTTCTCTCTGATATTTGTTTGTATGTGACTCACATGCACACTCTCTCTATCTCTCTCACACCCACACACATAACTCAGCCTTCTGGTCCACTCGACTCCTATCTCTAACGCACACTAGCTAGCTAGCATCTTTATCTTTCTATTTATCTGTTTCTCCATCAACTTTCTTTCTCGCCCTCACTCTTGCCTCCTATCACGCACAATGTATATGTTTGTCTCTACATGCAGTCAAGTGCCCTCTTTTTATCTTTCTCTCACACACACATAACTTCACCCTCTGAACCACCCGGCGGTCATCTCCAACACTCAAACTAGTCGATGTCCCTCTATCTAGCATCTCTATCTCTGTATCTATCTGTAGTTTCTCCGTCAACATTTCTTTCTCGCAACGCACTCTTGCTTCCTATCACCCACACTATATATGTCTCTCCATACATGCATTTATAGGTTGATCTCTTTTGCACAATCATTGTGTCTCGCTCCCTCTGCTCGCCATAGATGCATGCTCCAGCCCACGCCACTATCTCTTAAAGACAAAAACACATGCTCAATTATCGAGCCTTCTTCCCTACACTCTCACATGCATGCATATTGTTATACCGATCTCTCCCATATTGTTGATCTTATGACTTATGTCTTCTTTCTTTTATCTCGATCATGCTCGCGCGCATACACACACATCCCACGTATACATGTATACCTCTCGCACATGCAAGTTCAAGGTCTCCTATGTCTCCATACATAGTTAATTACCCTCAACCCTAACGCCACATCGAATCGTTCTCTTCTTGTGTGCACATAACTTCCGCCTTGATGGGTAAAACACACACTCACACTTAACAATCTCCTTCTAGCTACCCCCTCTCACTCTTCCCCTATATCCCCGAAACTAATAAGACCATCCCTTTCCCGCCTACATGCACCATCGATATATGGTAGTCTTCCCCGGTGTCTCTCGAACAAACACATTCTCTCGATGTCGACTCCTCTCACGCGCACACGCCTTCTCTTCCCTCTCTACGGGCCTTTTCTCTCTCGCACCCCCTCGTTGGTGGCCCCTGTCATACACTATGATGAAGCCATGCACACTTAAATTACATCTGCCACCGAGGACCCCGCGTCACACACACACACGCACCCACCCCCACCCCACCCCCACCCCCCCACACACACACTAAGACTCCATCTCACACACACATGCTCCAGGCGGAGCATTTGTTCCTACCACCCTTCGTCCAACCTTACCCGTATGATAAGCAATCACCTTAATTTACTTGTATAACATGGACAAATTCCACTTTACTTTAGTAGTTAGCAAACTTATCATCTCTACTCTTATAAAAAATGAGTTGGTGATGATGGTGTGCCTGCCATCTTGTAATATAGACCGTTCGATCTATATCTGACGGATAGAAAGAAAACTATGACAATTTTAGAAAAGATACCCACACCTCTCTCCACATTTACAAACAAGGCCTTGCCTCGTTCATCGTCCTTATCTCCCACAACCTCATTGCTGAGCAATTAAAAAAGGAAGTCTCTGGAACAATCAAGCATGGCGGCTGCTGCCGCCTGCCGGCGCCGTCCATCCCCATGCCTCCGCCCAGTCCGACCACAGTCACCACCACGCTCCACTCCTCCTCACCTTATCTCTCATTTTTCATTTTTTGATGAAATTGTCGAGATACCAGTTTTCTGATAAAATTCTCGAGATATCATTAGTTTTTACACATGGGATTACTCCTGCATGGGTCAATCACGACAGGTGTTTTGTAAGAAAAATGCATATTGATGTTCCGTGCAATGCACGAGCATCTTACTAGTAATTATATAACGCAAATCACGAGTAGGAAGTGACATTTTTTTACACAACCACGTTAACATGGCCACGTAAATCACTAGCTAAAGTGTAATACCATTATACTTATATCCCAATGCAAAAGGTTGAGTACATGTTCCAAGAGTAGAGTCGCACACACGCACTCTGTCTCTCAGAATCTCTTACACACACCAGTTACGTGACACCCACTTAAGCAGACACGTATGTTACAATTTGTGCACCCGCGGGTACACGTGATGGTGCACATTTATTTAAGCCCGACGTCGAACCCAAACAGTAGCTGCATTCATTCCCCTCCCGCTGCCTCTTCTCTGGTCACCGTAGCCCGGTAGCCATGGCCCGGCCGAAGGTGACGACATACGCCATACTCCCGCCAAAGCGGCGCTTTAATCTGGAAATCTTAGTGGTCATGCATGCATCTTTTTGTGCTAGCACCCCTATATAAGGGTTGACCGGTCGCTTCCCGCGGACGTGCGCGGGCGGTGGAGAGGAAGGAGAAGGGAAGCGGGCTGTGGAGTAACGTTTTTTACCACATTTTCTTAGGTATCTGAGTGCAATAATTGAGTAGTTTTGCAAACTACCATTACTACACCTGAAACGGTGCAAAACCAATACCACCATGATAAGTCTCCAACGTATCTATAATTTTTGATTGTTCCATGCTATTATATATTCTGTTTTGGATGTTTAATGGGCTTTATTATACACTTTTATATTATTTTCGGGACTAACCACTAACCCAAGGCCCAGTGCAAATTGCTGTTTTTTTTGCCTATTTCAGTGTTTCGCAGAAAAGGAATATCAAACAGAATGAAACCTTCGGGAGAGTGATTTTTGGAACAAACGTGATCCAGAGGACTTGGAGTGGACGTCAAGAAACGAACTAGGAGGCCATGAGGCAGGGAGGCGCGCCTGGCCCCCCTGGTCGCGCCTCCCACCCTCGTGGGCCCCTCGTAGCTCCACCGACCTACTTCTTCCTCCTATATATATCCATGTACCCCGAAAACATCCAGGAGCACCACGAAACTCTATTTTGACCGCCGCAACCTTCTGTACCCATGAGATCCCATCTTGGGGCCTTTTCCGGTGCTCCGCCGGAGGGGGCATCGATCACGGACGGCTTCTACATCAACACCATAGCCTCTCCGATGATGTGTGAGTAGTTTATCTCAGACCTTCGGGTCCATAGTTATTAGCTAGATGGCTTCTTCTCTCTCTTTGGATCTCAATACAAAGTTCTCCTCGATCTTCTTGGAGATCTATTCGATGTAACTCTTTTTGCGGTGTGTTTGTCGAGATCCGATGAATTGTGGGTTTATGATCAAGATTATCTATGAACAATATTTGAATCTCCTCTGAATTCATTTATGCATGATTTCATATCTTTGCAAGTTTCTTCGAATTATCACTTTGGTTGGGCCTACTAGATTGATCTTTCTTGCAATGGGAGAGGTGCTTAGCTTTGGGTTCAATCATACGGTGCTCGATCCCAGTGACAGCAGGGGGAAAGACACGTATTGTATTGTTGCCATCGAGGATAAAAAGATGAGGTTTAGATCATATTGCTTGAGTTTATCCCTCTACATCATGTCATCTTGCCTAATGTGTTACTCTGTTCTTATGAACTTAATACTCTAGATGCATGCTGGATAGCGGTCGATGTGTGGAGTAATAGTAGTAGATGCAGAATCGTTTCGGTGTACTTGTCGCGGACGTGATGCCTATATACATGATCATGCCTAGATATTCTCATAATTATGCACTTTTCTATCAATTGCTCGAAAGTAATTTGTTCACACACCGTAATACTTATGCTATCTCGAGAGAAGCCACTAGTGAAACCTATGGCCCCCGGGTCTATTTTCCATCATATTAATCTCCCGTCAACTAGCTATTTCTGTCGCCATTTATTTTGCGTTCTTTACTTTCAATCTTTATCATAAAAATACCAAAAATATTATCTTATCATCTCTATCAGATCTCACTTTTGCAAGTGGCCATGAAGGGATTGACAACCCAAAGTGTGTGATCTCCTACTGGATTGATACCTTGGTTCTAAAAAACTGAGGGAAATACTTACGCTACTTTGCTGCATCACCCTTTCCTCTTCAAGGGAAAACCAACGCAGTGCTCAAGAGGTAGCAAGAAGGATTTCTGGCGCCGTTGCCGGGGAGTCTACGCACAAGTCAAGACATACCAAGTACCCATCACAAACTCTTATCCCTCGCATTACATTATTTGCCATTTGCCTCTCATTTTCCTCTCCCCCACTTCACCTTTGCCGTTTTATTCGCCCTATCTTTCCGTTCGCCTCTTTTTCGCTTGCTTCTTGTGTGCTTATGTGTTGGATCGCTTGCTTGTCACGATGGCTCAAGACAATACTAAATTGTGTGACTTTTCCAATACCAACAACAATGATTTTCTTAGCACGCCGATTGCTCCTATTACCGATGCTGAATCTTGTGAAATTAATGCTGCCTTGTTGAATCTTGTCATGAAAGGTCAATTCTTTGGCCTTCCTAGTGAAGATGCCGCTACCCATCTAAACAACTTTGTTGATTTGTGTGATATGCAAAAGAAGAAAGATGTGGATAATGATATTGTTAAGTTGAAGCTATTTCCGTTTTCGCTTAGAGATCGCGCTAAAACTTGGTTTTCGTCTTTGCTTAAAAATAGTATTCATTCTTGGAATAAGTGCAAAGATGCTTTTATCTCCAAGTATTTTCCTCCTGCTTAAATCATCTCTCTTAGAAACGATATAATGAATTTTAAGCAACTTGATCATGAACATGTTGCACAAGCTTGGGAGAGAATGAAATTAATGATACATAATTGCCCTACACATGGCTTGAATCTATGGATGATTATACAAAAAATTTATGCCGGATTGAATTTTGCTTCTAGTAATCTTTTAGATTCGGCCGCGGGAGGCACTTTTATGGAAATCACCTTAGGAGAAGCTGCTAAACTCCTAGATAATATTATGGTTAATTATTCTCAATGGCACACCGAAAGATCTACTAGTAAAAAGGTTCGTGCGATTGAAGAAATTAATGTTTTGAGTGGAAAGATGGATGAACTTATGAAATTGTTTGCTAATAAGAGTGTTTCTTGTGATCCTAATGATATGCCTTTGTCTACTTTGATTGAGAATAATAATGATTCTATGGATGTGAATTTTGTTGGTCGGAACAATTATGGTAACAATGCTTATAGAGGAAACTTTAATCCTAGGCCGTTCCCTAGTAATTCCTCTAATAATTATGGTAATTCCTACAACAACTCTTATGGAAATTTTAATAAGTTGCCCTCTGATTTTGAGACTAGTGTTAAAGAGTTTATGAATTCACAAAAGAATTTCAATGCCTTGCTTGAAGAAAATTCCTTAAGGTTGATGAGTTGGCTAGGAACGTGGATAGAATTTGTCTTGATGTTGATTATTTGAAACTTAGATCTATTCCACCTAAGCATGATATCAATGAGTCTCTCAAAGCCATGAGAATTTCCATTGATGAGTGCAAAGAAAGAACCGCTAGGATGCGTGCTAAAAAAGATTGCTTTGTGAAAGCGTGTTCTTCTAGTTTGCTTGATATTAAAGATGAAGATCTAAAAGTGATTGATGTGTCTCCTATCAAATATTTGTTTGGCAATATGAATCTTGATAATTATGGTACTGGAGATGATTCAACTTTAGTCAAAAGGCGTCCCAATGATTCGGAGTTTTTAGATCTTGATGCAAAAATCGGTAAAAGTGGGATTGAAGAGGTCAAAACTTTAGATAGCAATGAACCCACTATGTTGGATTTCAAGGAGTTTAATTATGATAATTGTTCTTTAATAGATTGTATTTCCTTGTTGCAATCCGTGCTAAATTCTCCTCATGTTTATAGTCAAAATAAAGCTTTTACTAAACATATCGTTGATGCTTTAATGCAATCTTATGAAGATAAGCTTGAATTAGAAGTTTCTATTCCTAGAAAACTTTATGATGAGTGGGAACCTACTATTAAAATTAAAATTAAAGATCATGAATGCTATGCTTTGTGTGATTTTGGTGCTAGTATTTCCACGATTCCGAAAACTTTGTGTGATGTGTCAGGTTTCCGTGAATTTGATGATTGCTCATTAAACTTGCATCTTGCGGATTCCACCATTAAGAAACCTATGGGAAAGATTAATGATGTTCTTATTGTTGCAAATAGGAATTATGTTCCCGTAGATTTCATTGTTCTTGATATAGATTGCAATCCTTCATGTCCTATTATTCTTGGTAGACCTTTCCTTAGAACGATTGGTGCAATTATTGATATGAAAGAAGGGAATATTAGATTCCAATTTCCCTTAAGGAAAGGCATGGAACACTTTCCTAGAAAGAAAATTAAATTACCTTATGAATCTATTATGAGAGCCACTTATGGATTGCAAACCAAAGATGGCAATACTTAGATCTATCCTCGCTTTTATGCCTAGCTAGGGGCGTTAAACGATAGCGCTCGTTGGGAGGCAACCCAATTTTATTTTTGTTTCTTGCTTTTTGGTCCTGTTTAGTAATAAATATTTGATCTAGCCTCTGGTTAGATGTGGTTTTATGTTTTAATTAGTGTTTGTGCCAAGTAAAACCTATAGGATCTTCTTGGATGATAGTTATTTGATCTTGCTGAAAAAGTCAGAAACTTTCTGTTCACGAAAACAATTGTTAAAAATCACCAGAATGTGTTAAAATACTGATTCCAATTGCAGTAGATCAATAAACAAATTATCTAGGTCGTCCTATTTTGGTAGAATTTTTGAGTTACAAAAAGTTTGCGTTTGATACAGATTACTACAGATCTATCCTTCATCGTAACAGTTGAAACGCTAGCATTCATCAGAAATAAAAAATAAATATAAATCAGCAGTGATACTATACCACGCGGTTTCCTTGCTCCTCAACATCAGAAAGATACTTCCGTTCACCGACATGTGGGATGTCGACCATCCTGGTCCACTTGCCATGCCCGCAGAACTCCAAGGGAGAGTCACCCTGGTCGTTGCGCCGCGGTAATTACTAATGAGCCGTCAAATCATAGGCCCAACCTTTCCCACTGTGAAGTTGCTCGGACGAAGGAACCATCATGACTTCGTTGAATTCCGCTTCTTGAAGAAAACTACTATACCAGCAGTACTGCTAGCTACAGTAGTTACTCCAGCAGAGGCTCCTTTGGTTCATAGGATAGGAATTTTATAGGAATATGAAAATCATATGAAGTGAGATGACATGCATCTCAATTCCTATAGAGAAAGAGATGCCATTTGATCCATAGGATTGGAATTTTTCCATTGAGTCTAGGCTAATGTACTGGTAATTTGCTCTAAAAACTACAGTAGTAACTAGTAGTACTGGTACATGCTCGTAATTAATTAAACAAACGTACGGGCGACACAGACACACACACTAACTACTAGTACTACTACTTCTCACATGCTGGCCAGACGCCGTCGTTCTCCTTCCCGGCTTTGTCGGCGACACCCCACCGTGCTTGGATCTCCGCCGACCTCTCCGCAGTAGCGTGTGCGTCCTCTTCTTTCTTGCGTCGGCGGGACTCTCTTTTCTTGAGTGCTTTCTGACTTTTCCGCTCCCTCTGTGCGGCTTTGGCTGCCTCTTGCTCTACCGCTCATTCGGCCTTGGCAGCTTCAAATTCCTCCCACATAGGTGTGAGGTCGCGAGCGGTGATGAACTTGGCACGACGGGATGCCATCGCTTCCCTACCATTCTGTGTGTGGACCTGGGCGGCGAGGAACTCGGCGCGGCGGGATGTCATCGCTTCCTTACTGGTTAGTGTGCGGCGCGGTGGCATGAACGATGCTTGGTGACAGCTCTGGGGTGGAGTGGCCAGACAACCGTAAAGTGCATTGGTTCGTCAAGAGCTCAAGCGCAGAAGATGAAGGAAATTTGGATTCCCCTTCAATCCTGGTCATTTATTACCGAGTAAAATGCATTGGCGGTCATCGAACTTGTCTTGATAGCTCACTTTGATCATTGTATACGAGGTATGGTGATTATATGGTCACCGGCTCAGTGTATAGCTCCGTATTTGTCTGGTTGACCAGTTAAACAGTCTGCATGCGCCTCTTCAGCTCGTGTTCTTTATCTATCTATCTATCTATCTATGCGGGCCTACCTGTCAGTGGAGAAAGAAATAAAAACCAAAATTATGCGTATATGAGGAATCAAACCACAGACTCGTTGCTGCAACGCACACCCGTCAGCCAAATGAAAATGAAATACTTTGCGTTAAATGCACAAACAGATTTTTTTATATTATACGTGATGCACACATTAGCGCACACCGTCCATAGAGGCAAGTAGCATGTACGCGTTCAGACAACCAGACACTCACGCTCACGCTGTCAAACCATGCTAGTGCATGCACGTCTCCCTCTCAATCAAAGAGCTCATGGCGCAACGCAAACGACGAGCCCGTGACCTGCGCGCCCCAGCGGTGCGTGACATTACTGTTTAGACGTTTGCTGGAGGCGTCCGCGAACACCGAGCATGTATTCACCTGGCTCAACACCAACGGTCATACTCGTGACTCGGCGCCTTGCTCATGTATATCGTCCATCACAACGACAATCTATAAAACAGCCTAGCTAGAGAGGGTACTATGGTACGGAGTATGTACTATCGTGAGCAACCGATCATAGTGCCACTGCACACGAGTGTGTGTCTGGTCGATTCGTCCATTATTCGTAAGTTATGCATGGTTGTGTGGTGTCTAATGGTGGTCATCGAAGGCTAGATGGCGACAACAGCGGTTGCATGGATGTCTGGTTGTCAATACGTGCTGCATACTCTTCAAAGGCTCGTCATCCATGAGTTCACATTTTACCACCACGCCAGTGTCTGACCGCCCTGGCTTACAGAAACCCCTCCCATCGCTAGCGCGCACTTCTCGCCTGAAACAGTCACCGTCTCTCCAGAACGTCAATGCCGCATTCACCGGAGTTAACTGCAGGTGCAGTTGGTGTGTCACTGACATGCGGGCCAGATGCCCGTTGGGGCCCACATGTGAGTGATCCAATGCACATGCGGTTAAGTCACTGGAGCAGCGTCCGCATTCATGCCCGACGCGACCTCTCACTGGCGTCAGCATTGCAGCAGCGCGACGGCCGAGAGAGCGCCACCCGCGCGGCATCCTGGTGCAAGCAACTATTCCGCGTTAACGACACCACGGCTATCCTTCTGTCCGCCGCTCACATTAATGACACGCGGCTGCCGACGAACCTACTCCGGCTCCAGCCGTCCATCCGTCTGCTACGGCTCATTGCCATTCGCCCGCTACATTAACTTGAGCTCCAGCTCCCAGCCATAGCCGAAAACCCACACTCATTCTCTTCCGGTCCCTTCCTTCTGTCGGCACCACTCCAACCATGGCCTCCTGGCGCTCCAAAGCTCTCTTGGACGTACTGTCGCAGGAGCAGACAAAGGACATTGGCGGCTCCGCTCCGGGCGCGCTCCAAAGCTCTCTTGGATGTACTGTCGTAGGAGCAGACAAAGGAGATCGCCGGCTCCCCCCGGACGCCCTCCGCCATCACGACCAAGAAGCCGGCGCGCGTGCGCGAGCGCAGCCGGCAGCGAGGAAGAGTAGTACATGGTAGGTCTCCGCCGCTCTGGTCCAAGGAAGGCCACTGCTCCTCCACTCAGTCGACGCCAAGCTTGGTGGGATAAACATCTGCGGCCGATTAGCCGCTTAACAGCGACGTGGAGGAGGAAATCTTCAGAACCTTGTGCTCCGGAGAAGGAGGTTATCGAGGCAGATGAGGAGGAGGCAAAGGCAATGCCCGGCTTTCTCGGGTTCATGGCCGGACATGGTGGTCGAGCGCCGGCGATCGTTTAGATTAGGTTTATAGTAGGTTTTAGTATGGTATGTGCGAAATATGTAATGAATTCCTTCCAGTTTATAGGAAAAGTTTTCAAAATGTAATGAATTTCATCCAGTTAATTTGAAATTTGCTTTGTTTGCACGAGTTTCGTCCGGTTAGTTCATATAGTTGTCGAAAGGTATGCGGGCAGCATTGGATGGCATCCATCAGTGTCCTCGGACAGATGCCGGTGTAAATTTGAGGGCCAGCGCTGGAGATGCCCTAACTATCATGCTATAATCACTAACAGTGCTCCATTATTTCGCAGGGAACAGTTATCCCTCGATCAAAATCAGATCCGCCGTGTTTCGCACTCCTCCCACATAAGAGTGTAGACTCTTGCTTACACAAAAATGGAGCAAGTGGATGGCATTGTAGCACGTCATATCACTCAAACTAGCCCGCCTAACGCGCGGGAAAGCACTGCCCTCATCATTTTGTTATGGATTTCTATGATCGATCGCACGAAAATGTTACGCTGTGCAAGTTCAAAAGGAAAAAGCGGCACACTTACGACTCGTACGCGTCGCACCCCCGACAGGCCGGCTCGCACGCCGCTCACCAGATGGGACACGCGTTGTCTTGCATTTTCACTAACATGTGGGAGTGCAATTGAATAAATCGTCGATAGCCGAAATCTAATCGCTCGGCGGGGGTTGGCTGAGAAGAGAGAGAGGGGGGAGGGAGAAGAGATCGCCCGCCCGCCGCGCACAGACTCCAAGAAATATATATGATGATAATGTGAGGTGGGCCATGCGGTAGTCCGGACCGCTTCCAAGCCCGCTTCTGACCGCCCTGGCCCACCAGTACCCCCCCACCCCACCACCTCCCCGCGCGTGCTCCCCCCTCAGACGCCAGCTGCCCGCATTCATAGCAAGTAGTACGAGTAAAATTCTGGGTTATAAGGGCATGTACAATGGTTGAGAAGATAGTCTTATCATAAGTCTTGCATGTAATTTAGAGATGACAAAAAAACATGTGTACAATGGATCATCTCTTAGCATTATCTTCAATAACTAGTTATTCCTAAAAACATGGTGAAACATATTGTGCGAAGAGGTCATCTCTTGTCTTCTCTTAAATAAGAGAAGACAAGCCTTTTATTATGATTTCTCTTTCCTCCACCTCATCATTTATCCTATGTGGCATCCCTACAATAGAACCATTGTACATGCCATAAGCCCGCTTATGTCGAGGAGAGAGAGGCATTGACAAAGTCAAGGAGTGGGATCTGCAGGAGCCCGTCTCTACACGTGCTCCTAGGTATAAAAAACTAATTCTATAAAAAATAGGCATAAAAAACAATTGTGTCTAAAAAAGAAAGGTAAAAAACATTTGAGAGGAAATAGATAGAGAGAAAGTGAGAAAAAGTTGTAACCTTATAGCCAACCTTATAGTCAACACTAGGAGGGAGTGGTGCACATGCCAAGTTCACTGGGCTGCCATGTTTCAAACTCCTCCGTCGTAACAGTGGAGACAATAGCTTTCATAAAAAATAAACAATGAATACTCATTGCTCGTCCACTATATCGGAAAGAATACTTTCATTCACCAACATGTGGGACGTCGACCATCCTGGTCCACCTGCCATGCGCAAAATTATCCTAGTCCACCCCGGTCATAGCGCAGGCCCAACCTTTCCCACTATAAGTTGGTCGGACGAAGGAACCATCATGACTTCATTGAATTCCGCTTGTTCAAGAAAATTTACTGTACCCGCGGTACTGCTACCACACGCGAAGACTGGACGACACTATACCACGTCATATCACTAAAACCCACTAGGCCAAACTAGCCCGCCTAGGATTTGTACTCCCTCCGTTTCAAAGTTAATAGTACAAAGTTGAGTCATCTATTTTGGAACGGAGGGAGTACGTCTCTGCACTGCTATGATTTTGTGTTGTACGTCTCTGTACTTTTGCTACGATTTTCCTACCCTATGAACCAAATGAGGCCTGAATGTATCTGTGTCGACTATTGTCTGATCGACCACTAAGCCTACAATTTTAGGAGCTTGGGCTATTGGCCGGCCGACGACAGATCGGTATAAGCGTACCACGAGCTCATCAGCCCCAATGTTTCTCTTCGGTGAGTGTTTTGCAAGTACTATAGCTCGCACAGTAGCTAGCCTACTAACACCAAGAATCATCAAATAAGCCCTGCTGATATGATAAACAGTTCAAACTTACATCTAAGCATGCCATATATTACATCAAAAGCTGGTGAGGATACATCTGTTTCCACAACTCGGAGAGGGTTCGCCTAATTCACTATCAAACAAAAGTAGCAAGTACCACCCATACAAGACAGTGCACTAGCCCTAAGATGGTTTGATAACATGCATCGTTCTGGTAATTAAACACAATGCAAACTATCCTGAAGGATTAGCGCGACCAACTATTTCTTGTCATCGATCTCTCGGGCAATGAGCACAGCACGAACAGTGGCATGGGAACCGATCTCTGGGGCGATGACCACTGCGACATCGGAATCAATCTCTGGGGCGATGTCCACAGGATGGACAGCGGCATCGGAATCGATCTCCGGTGCGATGTCAACAGGACGGACCGCGACATCGAAAACAATCTCTGGGGCGTTGTCCACAGGACGGGCGGCGACATCGGAATCATCAAGGACGTCCACCGGCACCTGCACAACCCTGACATATTAGCAAGCACATTGCAAATAATCAAAAACCACAAGTATGGTAAGCCATTAGTTTTTACCTTGTGCAGCTCACCGGGGGATCCCATCCCTCCGGGGTCCATCTCCTCGTCCTCGATGGGGGCCATCACCTTGCCAGGGGAATACTGCTTCTCAACGGTGACTATCTCCTCAAACTCGGCCTTGAGCCTCGCATAGGTGGCCATTAGAGTTTCTGGGGTAGGCACGATGGGGCCCTTGCTGTTCTTCCAACTTTCTTTGAGGAGTTCATCTGCCAACGTCGTCAACTCTTTGGCCAGTGCTTGTTTCTTGGAGTTCTTTGTCTCCATGGATTGGCCTGCCAACATTGTTAACTCGTTGGTCGGCGCTCGCTTCCTGGAGAGCGCTGTCTCCAGTGGGTTGTCCACCGGCAACTCTTTGCCTAGTGCTCCAGGATCCATCAATGAACCGACAAACAAAAAGCAATCGAAAGGAAACCACAATCGCAATGAAAACGGGAAAAGAATAGGCTATGAGAATCGGTCGGTGCTTCGCAAAAAGAAGCTTCTTCGAATGAAAATATAGTAGCATCACTGGTTTGCCCACCTTTCCTTTGTCGGTACAGAAGAAAAATGGCAGAAGTGAGTAGCCTGGAGTGAGGTTTTCTTCAAGAAGGGGAGAAAGGGCTTCAACAAGCATTCCAGTGAAATGATGGTTGCTTCGTCGAGTCCAACTTTGAGGCCACTTTACCAGTGCTAGTAAAGGTGTGGGTTTTGTGATATGATGGGTCATGACGGCCACACCGGGGTGACCGGTGAGTCTCGACTATAGCACCTCGCTATGATTTGGTGGATGGCACGCGGGCCCGGATGCTTTGTGATATGCTTTGATGCTTTGATGTTCGGTAGGGTGTATGAAGGGTGCATGAGTCCACACTAGCTTAACACAAATACACTAGGAGCATGCATGAGAAGAGCATGCATGAAGAGGGGTGCTGGGATGAGCATGCACGAAGAGGGAACAACTATGCTGAGATGAGAATGCAACCAAACACACTGTGGCGAGAGTTCGCAACTGCCACGTTCAGGTTACGCTTGGCTCTTCGCCTCTTCGAGAAGACGAACAATGATGTTACTACTACTTCTACAGTATCGAATCCACTACTGCATGTCCGTCCACCGCGTGCGGGAGGGATAGCTTGTTGTATACTCTATATTTGCTGCAACCTCTAACATTTACCCCACCACAAATTAAAATATATATTCCTATCTTGACCAGATGAGCGTGCAAACCACAATCACTAGGATGACAGGTAGGGCCAGAAGATTATTTTAATCAAAAAAAGCATGGAGCTGACCCCAACGATTTTAAGCTTACAGTCACGGTACACGCTATCCTAGACTACTCTACACATGAAACTGCCACACGAGCATCCGGGCTGCGCTTGGCTCTTCGCCTCTTCGGGAAGTCGAACAATGATGGAGTACTACTGCAGTGGAGGAGCACTACAGTACGCTTCTGGCCATCTGACACCGATTGAACTGCTGCATGTCCACTGCGTGCGGGAGGGAGAGCGTGTAGCGAACGAAAGCTTCTCCTATTCCTGCCAGCCACCACGCTCATGGGCGAGGGAGGGACGCAGCTTCATTGACTTACTCCTCCTGCCTTTGCGTGTATGACAGGTGGGCCCAACAGGTGGGTGGCCCACCTGTCATGCAACCAAAGGCAGGTGCGGTTAAGGCGAGAGGGCGTTGTAGTAATCAAACTTCTCGGTCTTGTACGAGTTGACGCGACACATCAAAGAAATGCACTCGATATATTTCAATAATTTGCATTTACCGATGCATTAATTACCACACATGCATGCATGCCGTGACTCTCCTTTTGATACTTGCATGTGTTGATTTAATGCACCTTGCCAAATTTTGACTATAAATTTAACTAACCAAATGTTCACGCATGTTACAAAAAATTACATAATTGAAAACTATGTTCAAATACGAATTAAACGATATAATTTTTGTTAACATGCACTAACATTTTGTCAGCTAAATCTTTGGTCAAAATTTAGCACCAATAACAAAGGGGCCCAATAAATATTGTACTCTCACATTTTGTTTTGAGGATACTCCCACATAGAAAATATAAATAATAATGCATGTTGGGGCAGCGCACGTTTCCGATAATTTTAGTCGTGGGCTTGTTCACAATTTTTACAAGGGGGTGGTTGTTCATTTAATGGAGGGTATTGTACCAGACTTGAACAATACAAAGTGCGACCTGGCACACCGTAACACCAGTTGGAATAAGCGGGTAGCTATCTCAAAAAACAATCAACAACTCAAAAAACGGCGACCTGGCACGTACACAATTTTAAACGATTGTTTTGATGGAGTGAAAAAGGAAAACTACCCCACTACATTTATATAGGCCGAAGCCTCCTCGCTTGCTTGCTAGGGTTGCTCTATTCACACACTCTCATCCTCTCCAGATCTAAACAAGATAGCGGTGGTAACACTGTCTTTCTCCCTTCAAAAAACATTGTATTTCTGTCCTCACCGCTGGTTACAGATCCGGATGTATCCCCCTCCACCGGTGAAGGGGAGGAGGGGCAGTGTTTAGGCCATCGTCCATAGCGAGGGAGGAGACCCACTGCCGGCCGCACCGTTATCTCTGGCCGAGCGCCAGCGCGGGAGGTCCTCTGAACCCTTCGTCGTTGCCCTAGTGTGGGCGGATCCGGCCTCCCGCCGCCCACCTATCCACATCCCGACGACCTTCAGGTATATCTTCCTTCGAAACCGCCCTAGCTCAACTTCCCCAGCTTGCTACATCACTGCATGTGCATCATTTTCTACCTCTCAGCCCCTCCCGATCGGATGGTCAAACGACACATATTTTCTTCTTCTATTGTTAGAGGTAAAGCTACTTTATGTAGTCAAATCTTGTACTTGGTTCAAACAAGAAATAAAGTGGGGGTGGGGGAATTTAGTATGTACATCGGACTTGGTACAGAAACGAACCAACTGTTCCATTTCACCTGGTTGCTGTTGTGACCTTTTCGTGCATTGCACAAAACACTTTTTAAAAGAAGTGACTTTTGTGCTGTTTAACTGGAATGTCAGAATGGAACAGTTGGTTCATTTCGGTGGAACTGCACAAAGGGAGATCTGTGTTCCAATCCTCATCATCCATATTGGCACCATAACCTTCCTATAGGTAAGAATGATATTTAATGCATGTGTTCACCTCTATTTTGCGACTGCCATGAGAAAGTAATGCTATTGTTTACTAGTACACTTGTACTCCCTGACTGACAAAACCAATTCTTAAATAGAAGGCCAATCATGTACTTGGTTTCACCAACTGGTGAGGAGAAAGAGAAACAGAGCATGAAGAGGAAGAAGAAGAAGAATAAACAGTGCCAAGGTGATATTGCTGAAGCCGAGGCCTCAGTCGAGGCCGTTAAAGGGCTCCGGCAACGTCTACCTTACATGTGAGACGATCCTCCAGGGAGCCCTTCCACTTCTGCGTATTGTCCATGATGAATTTGATGCTACTATTAGAGTAATATGCTAATGTTTTTCTATCCTTTATCACTAAGCTAATGAAGGTTTCACCTTGTTCCTACTTGTGCAAACATGGATCATGTTGTGCCAATCATACATTTTAGTGGAACTACACAAGACAATACAATGAATTGTATCCCAGCTAGTGCTTTAACTCTGCTGGAAGTTCTTGATAATCTTTCGATATAATCTCAGCACTGGTAAACAAGAGTAATTTCAACCATACATTTGAAGTGCACAAAAATATATACTATTGAGTGATTCCAGTGAGTGCTTTATCATCTCTTCTGGGACAACATGAATAAGCTTTTTTGCTCAGGTTGGTACCGGCCTAAGCCCTTCGTCCATGTTAGTTTGTTGTCATCTCTATTTGTATCGTGCTACAGTCAT
This sequence comes from Aegilops tauschii subsp. strangulata, assembly GCF_002575655.3. Lineage (NCBI taxonomy): Eukaryota > Viridiplantae > Streptophyta > Magnoliopsida > Poales > Poaceae > Aegilops > Aegilops tauschii. Next base: position 362,633,184 of record NC_053035.3, on the reverse strand, counting down.
GAGAAACTCCTTTATCTTTGCACGTTAAAGTTTTGCAACCCATGATACATGGCAATGCTTTGAGTGTTGAGCTAATTGGCACTGATTAAATAAACTAATACCTCTCTTTAAGCAAGACTACTATTTGCTAACTTTACCCATTAGATAATGAGGGTGCTTCTATTTGTTAGTGTATGTTTCATCAACTAGTTCCACTATTACAGTAATCTCACTCTCTCAATATATGTGCCAACAGGGATGCTCGATTTTGGTGGACCTGCACAAAAATTTGGGTGCTTCATTGCCTCGACAGCTTCCTTCCTTTCCTGTCAGTCGCTAATATGGGCTTGCTTCCTTCCTTTGTTGTTAGTCGCTTGGCTTATCTCGGCTTCCAGTCAAAGGAAATAGTAATTGATATGCTACCTCACACAGGTTGGTAGTGGTCTTTATCCTGATTATTGTGCTTGTCATATGTATTGGTAATTTGGTATTGTGCTACTGTTTGCCAATTTCATAAAGGAGTAACTTGGAGCCTGAACTCGCAGGCAAATCATTACATTGGGTGATTTCAGTAGAACTGCACAAAAAGATCAGATGGACAGGTACTTATGTTGCTACTATGTACACCAAAGTTCACTCAGACAAGCATCGATGTTGACAAGAAGAAGTGCCTATATTCATTCGAGTATCAACCGGCAACAACCAGTTGTCAAACTCCAAGTATTAGGAGAGTGAACGCCAAAAATATTGCTTGGCGCATAGCCCAGAAAAACGTAGTCCAGTCTTTGGTCCCAACTTGTGCCTTTTGGTTATCGGCACATATGGTAGCGAACTGTATGGCATGGAGTCTAAAGATTCCAGACAAGTTGGTTGACGCGTATATTCATCTGGCACTTAATCAGTCTGCACGCCAGGGATGCTCCATTTCAGTTGAGCTGCACAAAAAATTTGGGTGGTTCATTTTCTCAACCGCCTCCTTTCTTGTCTGCAATGTAGAACTTTGGCAAGCTACAGGACCAAGATGAGCCAGTAAACTAGTTGGATGAAAGTAGTGGCCAAGTTTCTCAAACCTCCCTCGGCATGAGGCCACTATTTCAGGATAAACCTACAAGCAAAGTTCAGATTATCTGTGTTGCCTCTTATGTACTCGAAAGTTTACTCGTACAAGCATTAATTTTAGCAAGAAGTACCTCCGACTGAACACCATTTACCAATCTGTACCCTAGGTAATTAAAGTTCGTCCATGGATGGTATTGGCTGTGATCTCAATCATTTGGTTGCATAAACATACTGAACATGTGTATATCTGAATATTTTTGTGAATTATCTATGAATATTGTCATGTGATCTATCAATCATTTGGATGCATAGACATGCTGAACTTGTGTATATATGAATCTTTTGAGTTGTTGATTGTGAATGTTGGCTATGAATATGAACGTGTCCTGTGAACCCGAGTTTGATACGAATGTTTACCTGTTCTGTTGTACTTGTGTGTGAACTTGTTAGTACGTCTACTGTGGGATTTGTGACGTGTGGGTGTCAATGGCACACCTTCTTCCCGAGAAGAATTGCACCTGCTTTGTTAGGGTAGCAATGGCGCATCAGCTCTTTTTAATATTTTTGCTCTGTCTTCCCCCTTCCTCGCTCAACCCCTGCCGTAATGTTTTCGGCCTCAAAACAAGCATAATGGGCTGCGTTGGTTTTGGGGCTTGATGAAAAATCGAGTGTTGGTTTCTGTAGGTTGGCCCGCCCAGCAAATGGGCTGCTGGTCGACCACGGACTGGGAGGCTAAAATACAAGTTGTATGGTGCAGAGGCAAGTAAAAAATGCCATCGAGAGCCATCCACTGAAGAAAAAAAATTGCGTTTGATGTGCTTCTTTAGTCGGGCCGCCGGCCCCCTCTTTAATCTAGTTCGCCCGGGATCTAGCTGGTACTATCATTTTTTTCCAGAGGGCGAACAAGTATCAGCTAGGCCTAGGTATGCGTAGCCCGCGACATATGGAGACAGTGGTTTCAACTTATTTTTTGAGGTCCATACCGGCCTATGGGCCTCCCAGCGTAGGTTTTACTTTTTCTTAAAGATCAGCAGCCCAATGTATTTTCTTAATAAAACGCATATCTCTGTTCTATTTATCTATATATAAGAATCATAATGCCGTGTCCAATTTATGTTTTCCCTTCTAACCACATTATATATATTTATATTATTACTATTATTATATATTTTATAGAGACTTATATATACATTATAAAAACATCCCACGTGTTATTAACTTATAAAAGTAAATGTTTAACAGAAGTTGGCAAGGAAAATCCTGGTTGTTTTTGACTCACACATAGGAAAATCCTGGCGATTGCGTACAAAAGCTTGCGAAGATTTTAAGGACCAATGTAATAATAACGCGCTCATTTTTATTTCGAGCAATAACTTGCTAATTTTTTATTTTTATATATAAAAAATGGGTCGCAACGGTTTATTTTTGATATTAATTGCTCCTTCTAACCTAACATTATATATATAACGAGCCCAGCTAATTTGTGTATTTCAAGAAAGTGCAAATGGGCTGGGATTTCTTAGAAAATATTAAATGGACTGCATTGACACGAAATTATTTGTTCACCCAGCCGAGCAAATGGACTGTACATTTAAGAAAACATGGGTTAAATATATGCCACATTTTTGCAGGCTGACATGTGGGGTAATAGGTCGAAGCCTACGCAGGGCGTTGTCAACTTGGTCAACAAATGATTATGACATCCACAGCCATTGGATTAATATCCAACGGCCGGCATGCACCTTCAATCTCTCATCTTCTTCCTCCAGCGTCGCCGGGACCGCCTGGTCCGGCCTCCGGCGGCTAGCGGCTCTGCTTAGCACGCATCGCTGCGAAGCGCTACCCCACTGCCGGCTAGGCTATCCCTCCACCCCTCCACACCTCCTGTTATTCTCCACCGACTGCAGCCCCACGCCGCACCAGAACCAGTTATAACCCTTGTACTCCTCTCAATCTGCGACTCCACTACCATGCCTTCCCATCTCCGGGTCATTCCCGTCCGGGGCCTCGCCATCGTCCATCGCCTCGCTGCGCTCGGCGCGGCGTGGTCAACAAACGAGAGTCATCGGAAGAGGACTGTACATGGAGAGCCTGACGGCTGGGACCCATGAGGTCCATGGTCGCACGCAAAGGAAGTTCCTCCTTATTAAGCTGAAAAAAATGTTTCCTCCCCTGATAGCTGGGATCCACCGGCTCTATCTTCGCACGGAAGGAAGTGCCTCCTTGTTATGCGAAAAAAACTATTCCTCCCGTTGACAGCTAGGACCCGTCAGATTTGGTGGCTGACTTGTGGGCCTACTAAGCGGACATGTACGCAGGGCTTTGTCAACTTAATCAACAAATGATTCTACCAGCTGGACCGTTGGATGTTAATCCAACATCCATGCTCCTTCTTCAACCTCTGTTCTTGCTCCTGTCTCCCTTGGGCAGCAGTGCTGCCGCGCACCCGAACCAGTTAAGTTTCCCACTCCTCTCCATCTGGGACTCCACTGCCGCGTCTTCCCCATCTCTGGGTCATTCCAGTTTGGGGCCTCGCCATCGTCCACCGGCCTTGGTGCACTCGGCACGGTGTGGTCAACATGGTCAACAAACGAGAGTCATCAGAAGATGAATGTACGTGAGAGGCTGAAAGTGGGGACGCACCACGCCCATGGACGCATGCATGCAACTGCATCCTTTTTACACTAAAAAATAATGTTTTCTCCCCCTGACTGCTGGGACCCACCAGCTACATCTTCGCACGCAAGGAAGTGTGTCCTTATTACGCACAAAAAAATGAATACTCCCCCTGCTAGCTTGGACCCACCATAGTGGGAGGCTGACTTGTGGGCCTACTAAGTTGACGCGGACGGAGGGCTTTGTCAACTTAGTAGATATGAACGATTCTAGCTCCAGTGACCGTACGATGTCCATCCAACGGTCGTAGTGCTTCTTCAACCTCTGTTCTTCTTGCTCCAGCCGCCCAAACAAGCGTCGGTTGTACCACCTGCTCCTGCCTCCCGTGTCCGGCTGTGCTGCCACCGCTGGCCATGCCATCCCTCTATACTCACCCACACCTGCTTTTATTCTCCGGCGACGGCAGCCTCACACCGCAGCCGAAGCAGTCAACCCACGTACTCCCCTCCGCATGGGCATCCACTGCCGCGTCTTCCCCGGCTCCGCATCGTCCCCTTCTTAGGCCTCACCGTCGTCCACCGCCCTGGTGCTCTCGGCGCGGCATGGTCAATGCTACCTCTTGAGCACTGCGTTGGTTTTCCCTTGAAGAGGAAAGGGTGATGCAGCAAAGTAGCGTAAGTATTTCCCTCAGTTTTTGAGAACCAAGATATCAATCGAGTAGGACGCTACACACGAGTCCCTCGCTCCTACACAAACAAATAAATCCTCGTAACCAACGCGATAAGGGGTTGTCAATCCCTATACGGTCACTTACGAGAGTGAGATCTGATAGATATGATAAGATAATATTTTTGGTATTTTTGTGATAAAGATGCAAAGTAAAATAAAAGCAAAATAAAAGGCAATGGAAATAGCTAAGTGTTGGAAGATTAATATGATGGAAAATAGACCCGGGGGCCATAGGTTTCACTAGTGGCTTCTCTCAAGACAATAAGTATTTACGGTGGGTGAACAAGTTACTGTGAGCAATTGACAAAATTGAGCATAGTTATGAGAATATCTAGGCATTATCATGTATATAGGCATCACGTCCGAAACAAGTAGACCGACTCCTGCCTGCATCTACTACTATTACTCCACACATCGACCGCTATCCAGCATGCATCTAGAGTATTAAATTCATAAGAACACAGTAACACTTTAAGCAAGATGACATGATGTAGAGGGATAAACTCATGCAATATGATATAAACCCCATCTTGTTATCCTCGATGGCAACAATACAATACGTGCCTTGCTGCCCCTACTGTCATTGGGAAAGGACACCGCAAGATTGAACCCAAAGCTAAGCACTTCTCCCATTGCAAGAAAGATCAATCTAGTAGGCCAAACCAAACTGATAATTCGAAGAGACTTGCAAAGATAACCAATCATACATAAAAGAATTCAGAAGATTCAAATATTGTTCATAGATAAACTTGATCATAAACCCACAATTCATCGGTCTCAACAAACACACCGCAAAATAAGATTACATCGAATAGATCTCCACGAGAGAGGGGGAGAACATTGTATTGAGATCCAAAAAGAGAGAGGAAGCCATCTAGCTAATAACTATGGACCCGAAGGTCTGAGGTAAACTACTCACACTTCATCAGAGAGGCTATGGTGTTGATGTAGAAGCCCTCCGTGATCGATGCCCCCTCAGGCGGAGCTCCGGAACAGGCCCCAAGATGGGATCTCACGGGTACGGAAGGTTGCGGCGGTGGATCTAGGTTTTTCGCTCCATATCTGATCGTTTGGGGGTACATAGGTATATATAGGAGGAAGGAGTACGTCGGTGGGGCAACATGGGGCCCACAAGGGTGGAGGGCGCGCCCAGGGGGGTAGGTGCGCCCCCTACCTCGTGGCTTCCTGGTAGCTTTCTTGACGTAGGGTCCAAGTCCTCTGGATCATGTTCGTTCCGAAAATCACATTCCCGAAGGTTTCATTCCGTTTGGACTCCGTTTGATATTCTTTTTCTGCGTAACTCTGAAATAGGCAAAAAACAGCAATTCTGGGCCGGGCCTCCGGTTAATAGGTTAGTCCCAAATATAATATAAAAGTATATAATAAAGCCCAATAATGTCCAAAACAGAAGATAATATAGCATGGAGCAATCAAAAATTATAGATACATTGGAGACGTATCAGTCAACGTGGTCAAGGAACTACTTCCATCGGAAGAGTACTGTACATGGAGAGGCTGATAGCTGGGTCCACGGCAGCAGCAAGGAAGTGCATCCTTATTACGTGTGAAATGATTATTCCTCCACCTGACAGTAGGGACCCACCGGATGGGCCATCGTATTTCACGAAAAAAATGTTTCCCCCCTGACTGATGGGACCCACCAGCTACATCTTTGCACGGAAGGAAGTGCCTGACAGTTAGGACCCACCTGGTCGAAGCGTGCGTAGCGTTGTCATTCTGGTCACGAACGTGTACGTACATACTGGTCGATGTAGAGGCGCGCACGTGTCGTAGTAGAGGCGCGCACGTAGCATGTACACGTACGTATAGCGGCCAGGGTGCAAGAAAGTAAATACGGTGACGTACGTACATACGGGCGGGGTCTCGAACGCCTACTCGTGCATACGTATGGCCAGGGCTCATGTACATGGTTGGGTCAGAACAGAGAAGCTGCGTCGTCCTTGTGTTCATGGGGAGGCAACGGAATGCGTCGTGTTCATCGGGAGGCAACGGAACACGTGTTGTTCATCGGGAGCCAACTGGCTTGGATGGAACAGCCGATGGAAACGAGTCTTGGCGTACCGCAGAACGGAGGAAACGGTCTTGTGTTCGACCGGCCAAGGTCAAAACGGGATCCTGTTCATCGAAAGGGGTCTGGCATACCGCAAAACGGAGGAAACGGACCTCCTACGGTCGAAACGGGGTCCTGATGATCGGGAGGGGTCTGGCGTACTGCAAAATGGAGGAAACGGACTTGTGTTGGAGCGCTACGGTCGAAACGGGGGTCCTTTTCAACGGGAGGGGTGTGGCGTACCGCAAAACGGGACTCCACGGGATACTGTTCATCTCCACCGTCGACCTCCTCCGGCCTCCACGGGTTACTGTTCGTCCACCGTCGACCTCCTCCAGCCTCCACCTGTGACTGTTCATCCAGGGGCACCTGTTCATCCAGCCTCCACCGCGCGCTCCTCCACCGGCTACTGTCCAACCAACCCTCTCCACGGGGTCATGTTCAACCACCCCTCCACGGGCTACTGTTCAACCAGCCCTCCACGGGGTCGTCCTGTTCATGCAGCCCTCCACGGGTTCCTGTTCATCCACCCCTCCACAGGGTCGTGTTCATCCATCGGCTCGATCGATCGGGGTCCTGTTCATCCACCGGCAACGGCCTCTACTACCACGGGGTCCTGTTCATCCAACCCCCCACCGGGAACTGTTCATCCAAACCACCCCAACAACGCTCACTGTTCATCAAGGGAAGGAGGCAGCAGTGTTCGATCGGCTTCAGTTAGCAGCAAGGGATTAATCGATCGCTCGGGTTCAGTAACACGTAGCTTGCAGTGCAATCGCTCGGTTTTAGTTAGAGCCCAACGCCTCGCACACACGCGCGTACGTACGAGAGAAACGCGCATCGCTCGGCCCTCGACCACCCACCGTAACCAGGAACTCCCTGATATTTTCCTCGCCCTTGCTTCTACCACGGTTTTTCCGTCATGGACGGCCCAAAGAATGTCATGCAGCTGCGTCTCCGTCCCGCCCAGGACGAAAAGCCCATTTTCTGTCATGATTTTTTGTCATAGAAGTAGGAGCCCACCACATCTATTAGTCTTTGTTGCTGTAGGATCAAATGAAGGCATCGCAAAAACTACATTCATAGGATCAAGCACAATCATGGTTGGATCACCGTGCATGAGCCAAAATAGAAGGTGATTCATGACCACTTTGCCGAGGCCATGGGGAAGAAGAACTCGCAAGCGCGTGATTTCAGCTGGGATGAGCTAGGCTTCAAGGTGCATAATTTGGACTGTCTTGCAGAGCCCATTTCTTTGGACGAGGTCTAAGAGGCCATTAATCTTATGTCGAGCGATAAGGCTCCCAGACCGGTTGGACTCACCGGGCTTTTTTTCAAATGTTCTTGGGACATCATAACAGACAATGCCATGCGTGTCATCTCGCTCTTCGGCAACCTATGCACCAACAACCTTCACTAGCTCAACTCCGCTAACATTATGCTTATTCCTAAAAAGGAGGGCGCCGAGAGAATCACCGACTTCGGCCTATTAGTCTCATCCACGTCATCGCTAAGATTGTCACCAAAATCTTGGCAATGCGGCTTGCCCCACACATGAACAACCTCGTCTCCAACGCCCAAAGTGCCTTCATTAAGACAAGGAGCATTCATGACAATTCATGTATGTGAAAAATCTTGCAAAACACCGCCCGTCCTCCTCAAATTGGACATTCGAAAGGCCTTCGACTCCGTCAAGTGGGAATTTAGCATTGACAACTAGCAACACCGCGGATTCTCGAGCACTCTTCAGAACTGGATCACCACCCTCTTGTGCACATCCTCCTCGAGAGTACTCCTCAACAGCATCGACACCTCCATCTGGCACTTGGCGCGTTTCATTAAAGATTGGTGGACAAGCCTTTCCGACTCTACCATTCCAAACCATAAGGTGATGGGTACCCTCACACTTCTCACCTCTTGGACCATCTAGAATGGAAGGAACACCCGTATCTTCGAACTCAAGAGCGCATCACTGACGGTTCTCCTCGTGAATATTAAGTCGGAGGCTTTAACTTGGGTAGCCGCGGGTGCAAAAAAATTGGGTGTAATGATGCTGCAAGAGTAGACTTTTATTTCGTATCATGGTGTTGTAATGAAAACCTGAACTATATTCCCTCTAAATTAATGAATAAGGCAAATCTTTTCCTCCTTTCAAAAAGAATGCGGCTATGTGAACGTGCGGACTAAAATAAAAAATTAGGATCGAATGTATGCGGGCAGCGTTAGAGCATCTCCAGCCGTTCGTCCCCCCAGGCGCTTGAAATAGCGCCACCTCGGGGTGAACCGGCAATAATCTTGGCATGGGGCTGATATGTCACTGGTGTGCGTCGGTCCTAAACAAACGGTTTTTAACCCTTTCCGCGACCGCATTTGGAACCGTCGCCAAGTGAGTGTGGGCAATAGGGGGGTCCTTCCCACATGACCCAGAAACCGTCGGGGATATGCCCTCCTGGCACACACGTTCGGCAAAATGAGGTCATGTGCGACCAACGAGCACTCAAATACGGAAGTACGTACAGTAGAGCTAAAAAAATACAATTATACGGCGAAATTGTTTCCGGTCGCAAGTACATCCCACACAGTCAGTCCCCGCTAAACGTTTTCGTTCGCATGCACATCCCACATAGTCGCTCCAAGGAAAATGTTTCCGTTCATAGGTACATCACACACAATTTTTCCCGTTAAATCGTTTGCGTTATTGAATGTATCACACACGGTCCGTAGAAGAAACTGTGTGGCAAAGGTTGTCCATCACACACAGTTTTTATGTGGTAAACATTTGCGCAAGGTGGCCTAACACAAACAGTTTTCAAGAGAAAGTCGTGTGTGATTGTTCATTGATCCAACACGGTTTATTCCTAGAAACTGTGTGCGTTGCCTGAGGTCATTGCCCACGGTATTTTTTCAACAACCGTTTGCAATAGCAAAACACAATTAGCAGGCTAATTCGCCATTAGCAGGCTAATTATCCGAATATTCATAATCCATTTATTAATCTAATTGACATTTCATATTAAGCACACAATATATTTCATTTCCATATTAAGGAAGCAGAATTTCATAATTGAAATACATCAGAGTACAACATTATATAGCTTCAGCACTCAACTACCCCATTACACAACTGCACCAGCAGCAAGTTCCACATGCAAAATGTAGAACCTTTCGAAATTAGCATCATAGACGGTATATAGACAGATGCATCTCATCTGGCAAACTGCTAAAGTGGAAGGCGAATATTGAGCCTTCATTCATGTTGAAGGTCTTTGCAACTTTAGGCCAGAGCCTGTGGATGATTGGCCGTCCGTCCTTCGTCCTCTTCAGGAACACTTCAATATTGAACCATGGGTGTTGTATGAAAACCTTCCTCGCCTCCTGACCATAGAGGTGGTTTGAGAGGTAATCATCGGTGAACTGCTTTGGAAAGGCCTAAAAACAAGGATGTGCATAAATATCTTCTCTATATTGGAAATGGGGCAAAGGAATAAAAAAAGGCAAGGTATAATAGTTAGTACCATCTTGTAGTGAACTGATGTCTTCTTCATTGTGCAGACAAAGATCTTGTTGTTTTTTGTCGCTAATTTCTTTATCCTAACAATCTTTCTGAGTTTCTTGATTTGATTGATATTCATGGACAACTCATTTCCCCATATGCAAAAAGGGTCGAACAGTGGGTCAAAACCTCTGACGGCAGGACCTACATGTGCAAAACCAAATTGTTAAAAACCAAAATATTAGAATGGTTCCTGCAATTGCACAATAATGTGCTATTAGACAACGGACCATGCACGTGCTAACCTCGATTGTAAACCTCGGTGCTTCCCATTGTTTCCCTGCAACACATATAAGGTAGTTAGTCATCAGGTTAAGTAAGGGTTCACATGCTATCAGTAAAATATGTTGATGAAAAATAAGTACATTGCAGATGCATCAGATTAATTGAAGCCACACGGAAAACCCATTTACCCAAACCAAGCATGATTAAGAATAAGGAAATATAGCACTTGTATATGTTTCTCATGTATTAAGTGCAGCCAAATTTGATTTATTCCTCACATGCACAACAATACAAAATTCTACCCAAGACAATTGGACATCGCATTGCAGAATTGAACCAAGCAGTTAACTAAACACCACAACAAATGAACCAAACATTAACTGAGCACCACATTGCACAATATAACATACTCCTAATAGAAGATCAGAGAGTTAACCAAACAGTTAACTACAGCCAATTGTAGCAATTGTATTTGTTTCTCATGTATTTACTACAGCCAAATTCAATTTATTCCTCACATGGTATACAATAACAGAATGCACCCACAATTTTGTAAAGATAAATTCAATTTATTTCTCACATGGAAGACAATACAAAATTGCAGCCTGAAGAATTGAACATCACATTTGCAGAATTGAACCAAACAGTTAACTGAAGACGACAACTAATTAACAAAACAGTTAATAAGTGAGCACCACACTGCACGACATATAGAACATATACACTAGAGCAACAGATTGCATGGTGAAATTAGATAGCACAATTCACTAGAATTTGTGAAGGAAAGGCAGGAGCAGCAGACACAACGGGTAAACCGAGCATGCTTAACCGGCGTAGCTAGCAATTGGCAAGGTGCTCCTTCAAGATCTGGGGGTCGGCATGAATGGCAGCCATCACGACCTCATCCGCGCGTGCGGCCGCGATTTACTTCTCCGCTGCCAAATGCTCCTTGAGGTCATGGCTATACTGTGTGCACCATGGCTTAGGCCGGCGCTTATTTGGTGGAGGGGTCGGTGATTTGGGTGGAAGGTGTCGCGCTCGCACCGGCGGTCGGGGCATGTGGGATGTGGAAGGAGGAGGTGGACGGGGGTCGGGTGTGGATTACCTGCCTGGATAGAGGAGGCCGAGCAGCGTGAAAGAGGGTCGCCGGCGAGGAGGCGGCGGCGCTGCAAGCAAGGAGTGAAGGTCTCAACTTGGCAAGGAAGGCGGAAAGAGGGGAAATGTGGCTTTTGGTAAGGGGGAGGGGGCGGGGAGGTAGATATTTCCGCGAAAGCTGAAAATTTGGAATCGCTTCAGCCAAAAAACTGGCGCGCAGAGTGTCTGAGGGAGTCCTTGATTAAGGGGTCCTCGGGCGTCCGGACTATGTAACATGGGCCGGACTAATGGGCTATGAAGATACAAGACAGAAGATTTCTTCCCGTGTCCGGATGGGACTCTTCTTTGCGTGGATGGCAAGCTTGGCGCTCGGATATGTAGATTCCTTCCTTTGTAAGCCGACTCTGTATAACCCTAGGCCCCTCCGTTGTCTATATAAACCGGAGGGTTTAGTCCGTAGAGGGTAATCACAATCATACACTCTAGACATCTATGGTTTAGCCATTATGATCTCGTGGTAGATCAACTGTTGTAATCCTCATATTCATCAAGATCAACCAAGCAGGAAGTAGGGTATTACCTCCATCAAGAGGGCCCGAACCTGGGTAAACATCGTGTCCCCCGTCTCCTGTTACCATCGACCTTAGAAGCACAGTTCGGGACCCCCTACCCGAGATCTGCCGGTTTTGACACCGCCATTGGTGCTTTCATTGAGAGTTCTGCTGCGTCGTCGTCAGAAGGTTTGATGGCTCCATCAGTCATCTACGACAATGCTGCCCTGGGGGAGGCTTTCCTCCCCGGCCAGATCTTTGTGTTCGGCGGCTTCGCACTGCGGGCCAACTCGCTTGGCCATCTAGAGCAGATCGATAGCTAGGCCCCAGGTCGCCAGATTAGTTTTGGAAATCTGGCCTATGTCGCTGCTATCTGAGGAGACTTGATCTTCCAAGGGTTCGTGACCCCAACTTACGCTCTGGCCTTAGATGTGGAGCGCATCGCCAGGTCCGAAGACGGGATTACTGAGCCCGCCGGACTATCTGCGGCTGCTCAACCCAGTACGGGAGAGCCGGAGGAAGTAGTGTCTCTGGCAACCATCATGGAGCCGGACTCCACCCCGGACACTGCCTCCGAACCCTCGGAGTCAGCATCGTTTGAGCTCGGCCAAGGAGTTTCCTTCCCGCCGTACTCCACGGATTTTCTTCTCCCTGGCAAAACCTCGCCTTTAAGCGAGGCTCTCGACTTGATGCGATCCCTCGTCATTACAGAGGAGCAACGTCCGAACTACGCCCAGCCTGAACCAGGGGCTGAGAGCAGGGAATTTTACGTCCCACCCACCACCCACTTCATAGCCACTGCCGAGGACTTAACTGACATGCTCGACTACGGCTCTGAAGACATCGATGGTATGGACGACGATGCCAGACAGGAGCAGGCCGAAAACCCACTGTTTACCGGCCGTTGGATGGCCACCTATTCGTATGACGTGTACATGGTGGATACACCCAAATAGGGTGACGGCGATGACACAGAAGATCTAGTTGAGGATAAACCTCCTGAGATACAACCAAAGCGCCGACGGCAGCAGCGCCGCCCTCAATCACGCCGCGGAAAAGACAGCAATACCAGCACGAGAGACAACACTCCGGACGATGACGAAGACAAAGAAGACCCCGTCGAGCAAACTTTCGAACAGGACAATCGGGAAGATGGGCAAGTTAGCTGATACGTCTCCAACGTATCTATAATTTTTTATTGTTCCATGTTATTATATATTCTATTTTGGATGTTTAATGGGCTTTGTTATACACTTTTATATTATTTTTGGGACTAACCTATTAACCGGAGGCCCAGCCCAAATTACTGTTTTTTGCCTATTTCAGTGTTTCGAAGGAAAAGGATATCAAACGAAGTCCAAACGGAATGAAACCTTCGCGAACGTGATTTCTGGAACAAACGTGATCCAGAGGACTTGGAGTGGACGTCAAGAAACGAACGAGGAGGCCACGAGGCAGGGAGGCGCGCCTGCCCCCCTGGGCGCGCCCCCCACCCTCGTGGGCCCCTCATAGCTCTCCTAACCGACCTCTTTCGCCTATATATACTCATATACCCTGGAAACATCATATAAGGAGCAAAAAACCATGTTTCCATCGCCGCAACTCTCTGTACCCGTGAGATGCCATCTTGGGGCCTTTTCCGGCACTCGGCCGGAGGGGGCATCGATCATGGAGGGCTTCTACATCAACACCATAGCTCCTCCGATGATGTGTGAGTAGTTTACCTTAGACCTTTGGGTCCATAGTTATTAGCTATATGGATTCTTCTCTCTTCGGATCTCAATACAAAGTTCTCCTCGATCTTCTTGGAGATCTATTCGATGTAATCTTCTTTTGTGGTGTGTTTGTCGAGTTCCGATGAATTGTGGGTTTATGATCAAGTTTATCTATGAACAATATTTGAATCTCCTTTGAATTCTTTTATGTATGATTGGTTATCTTTGCAAGTCTCTTCGAATTATCAGTTTGGTTTGGCCTACTAGATTGGTCTTTCTTGCAATGGGAGAAGTGCTTACCTTTGGGTTCAATCTTGCGGTGCTCAATCCCAATGACAGTAGGGGCAGCAAGGCACGTATTGTATTGTTGCCATCGAGGATAACAAGATGGGGTTTATATCATATTTCATGAGTTTATCCCTCTACATCATGTCATCTTGCTTAAAGCGTTACTCCGTTCTTATGAACTTAATACTCTAGATGCATGCTGGATAGCGGTCGATGTGTGGAGTAATAGTAGTAGATGCAGGCAGGAGTCGGTCTACTTGTCACGGACGTGATGCCTATATACATGATCATACATAGATATTCTCAGAAACTATGCTCAATTCTATCAATTGCTCGATAGTAATTCGTTTACCCACCGTAATACTTATGCTCTTGAGAGAAGCCACTAGTGAAACCTATGTCCCCCGGGTCTATTTTCCATCGTATTAATCTCTCGTCAACAAGCTATTTCTGGCGCCGTTTATTTTTGCAAGCTTTAATTTTAATCTTTATCATAAAAATACCAAAAATATTATCTTATCATCTCTATCAGATCTCACTCTCATAAGTGATCATGAAGGGATTGACAACCCCTTTATCGGGTACTTATTTGTTTCTGTAGGTGCGTGGGACTTGAGCGTGGTCTCCTACTGGATTGATGCCTTGGTTCTCAAAAACTGAGGGAAATACTTACGCTACTTTACTGGATCACCCTTTCCTCTTCAAGGGAAAACCAACGCAGTGCTCAAAAGGTAGCAAGAAGGATTTCTGGCGCCGTTGCCGGGGAGTCTACGCACAAGTCAACACATACCTAGTACCCATCAGAAACTCTCATCCCTTGCATTACATTATTTGCCATTTGCCTCTCATTTTCCTCTCCCCCACTTCACCCTTGCCGTTTTATTCGCCCTCTCTTTCCGTTCGCCTCTTTTTCGCTTCTCTTGTTTGCTTGTGTGTTGGATTGCTTGCTTGTCATGATGGCTCAAGATAATACTAAATTGTGTGACTTCACCAATACCAAAAACAATGACTTTCTTATCACTCCGATCGCTCCTCTTACCGAAGCTGAATCTTGTGAAGTTAATGCTGCTTTGCTGAACCTTGTCATGAAAGATCAATTCGCCGGCCTTCCTAGTGAAGATGCCGCTACTTATCTGAATAGCTTTGTTGATTTGTGTGATATGCAAAAGAAGAAGATGTGGACAATGATATTGTTAAATTGAAGCTATTTCCTTTTTCGCTTAGAGGTTGTGCTAAAACTTGGTTTTCTTCTTTGCCTAAAAATAGTATTGATTCTTGGAATAAGTGCAAATATGCTTTTATCTCTAAGTATTTTCCTCCCGCTAAGATCATCTCTCTTCGAAACGATATTATGAATTTTAAGCAACTTGATCATGAACATTGATACGTCTCCAACGTATCTATAATTTTTTATTGCTCCATGCTATATTATCTTCTGTTTTGGACATTATTGGGCTTTATTTTACACTTTTATATTATTTTTGGGACTAACCTATTAACCGGAGGCCCACCCCAGAATTGCTGCTTTTTGCCTATTTCAGAGTTTCGCATAAAAAGTATATCAAACGGAGTCCAAACGGAATGAAACCTTCGGGAACGTGATTTTCGGAACGAACATGATCCAGGGGACTTGGACCCTACGTCAAGAACGCTACCAGGAAGTCACGAGGTAGGGGGCGCGCCTACCCCCCCCCCCCCGGCACGCCCTCCACCCTCGTGGGCCCCACGTTGCTCCACCGACGTACTCCGTCCTCCTATATATACCTACGTACCCCCCAAACGATTAGATACGGAGCCAAAAACCTAATTCCACCGCCGCAACCTTCTGTACCCGTGAGATCCCATCTTGGGGCCTGTTCCGGAGCTCTGCCGGAGGGGGCATCGATCACGGAGGGCTTCTTCATCAACACCATAGCCTCTCCGATGAAGTGTAAGTAGTTTACCTCAGACCTTCGGGTCCATAGTTATTAGCTAGATGGCTTCCTCTCTCTTTTTGGATCTCAATACAATTTTCTCCCCCTCTCTCGTGGAGATCTATTCGATGTAATCTTCTTTGCGGTGTGTTTGTTGAGACCGATGAATTGTGGGTTTATGATCAAGTTTATCTATGAACAATATTTGAATCTTCTGAATTCTTTTATGTATGATTGGTTATCTTTGCAAGTCTCTTCGAATTATCAGTTTGGTTTGGCCTACTAGATTGATCTTTCTTGCAATGGGAGAAGTGCTTAGCTTTGGGTTCAATCTTGCGGTGCTCAATCCCAGTGACAGTAGGGGCAGCAAGGCACGTATTGTATTGTTGCCATCGAAGATAACAAGATGGGGTTTATATCATATTTCATGAGTTTATCCCTCTACATCATGTCATCTTGCTTAAAGCGTTACTCCGTTCTTATGAACTTAATACTCTAGATGCATGCTGGATAGCGGTCGATGTGTGGAGTAATAGTAGTAGATGCAGGCAGGAGTCGGTCTACTTGTCACGGACGTGATGCCTATATACATGATCATACATAGATATTCTCAGAAACTATGCTCAATTCTATCAATTGCTCGACAGTAATTCGTTTACCCACCGTAATACTTATGCTCTTGAGAGAAGCCACTAGTGAAACCTATGTCCCCCGGGTCTATTTTCCATCATATTAATCTCTCGTCAACAAGCTATTTCTGGCGCCGTTTATTTTTGCAATCTTTAATTTTAATCTTTATCAAAAAAATACCAAAAATATTATCTTATCATCTCTATAAGATCTCACTCTCGTAAGTGATCATGAAGGGATTGACAACCCCTTTATCGGGTACTTATTTGTTTCTGTAGGAGCGTGGGACTTGAGCGTGGTCTCCTACTGGATTGATGCCTTGCTTCTCAAAAACTGAGGGAAATACTTACGCTACTTTACTGGATCACCCTTTCCTCTTCAAGGGAAAACCAACGCAGTGCTCAAGAGGTAGCAAGAAGGATTTCTGGCGCCGTTGCCGGGGAAACGACACGTATTGTATTGTTGCCATCGAGGATAAAAAGATGGGGTTTATATCATATTGCATGAGTTTATCCCTCTACATCATGTCATCTTGCTTAAAGCGTTACTCCTTTCTTATGAACTTAATACTCTAGATGCATGCTGGATAGCGGTCGATGTGTGGAGTAATAGTAGTAGATGCAGGCAGGAGTCGGTCTACTTGTTTCAGACGTGATGCCTATATACATGATCATACCTAGATATTCTCATAACTATGCTCAATTCTGTCAATTGCTCAACAGTAATTTGTTCACCCACCGTAAACACTTATGCTCTTGAGAGAAGCCACTAGTGAAACCTATGGGCCCCGGGTCTATTTTCCATCATATTAATTTTCCAACACTTAGCTATTTCCGTTGCCTTTTATTTTGCTTTTATTTTACTTTGCATCTTTATCACAAAAATACCAAAAATATTATCTTATCATATCTATCAGATCTCACTCTCGTAAGTGACCGTGTAGGGATTGACAACCCCTTATCGCGTTGGTTGCGAGGATTTATTTGTTTGTGTAGGTGCGAGGGACTCGTGTGTAGCCTCCTAATAGATTGATACCTTGGTTCTCAAAAACTGAGGGAAATACTTATGCTACTTTGCTGCATCACCCTTTCCTCTTCAAGGGAAAACCAACGCAGTGCTCAAGAGGTAGCAAGCAGGATTTCTGGCGCCGTTGCCGGGGAGGCTTACGCGAAGTCAAGTCAAGATTTGACTCCCGACAACGAGCCATTTCTGGCGCCGTTGCCGGGGAGTCTACACAAAAGTCAACATTCCAAGTACCCATCACAAACCCTTATCTCCCGCATTACATTATTTGCCATTTTCCTCTCGTTTTCCTCTCCCCCACTTCACCCTTGCCGTTTTATTCGCCTTTTCTTCGCCTTCTTCCTGTATGTCTTTTTGTTTGTG
Source organism: Aegilops tauschii subsp. strangulata (assembly GCF_002575655.3). Taxonomy (NCBI): domain Eukaryota; kingdom Viridiplantae; phylum Streptophyta; class Magnoliopsida; order Poales; family Poaceae; genus Aegilops; species Aegilops tauschii. Next base: position 362,615,374 of record NC_053035.3, on the reverse strand, counting down.
TTTCCATGTGCCTTCTATTTGCTTGCATTTTTTCTTGCTAAAAATCTATTGATATGGATCCCCTTAAAGTATTCTACTTGGATCATCTTCGATCCTTATGCGCTCGTGCTGAAACCCCAACTAGCCTAGTTGATGGGAAATCTTTAGATGAGCATGCTCATTTTGTGCGTCACCGTTTGTCTGAAAAAGGGAAACTCTTATGGAATCAAATAAACAGATTGCTATGTTATGCTTGGAATCTTTGTGAAATTTGTGATTTTACTTGTTGCTCTAAGAACCCTAAAAAACACCTTCCCTACCTATGTGAGTTTAATGATAATGAAATCTTATCTTCTTATGCAAAGGGTGTTTATAGTTATTATGATATTGAACAAATTGAAGAATTTGTTGCTTTTAAGGGTTCTTATGAAGTTGCTTCTATGATTGAAAAGTATGATATTACTCTCTACAAATCTTAAAATTTTGACATACTTAAATATTGCTATGAAAACTATGGTCATAATGTCTATGCCAAAGAATTTATTGAGAGAATGATTGTTGCTTTGCAAGAAAATAATGATATACATGAATCTATAGATAATGATGATTCCGATGATTTGATTGAAATATCCCTTGATGAATATGATGCTTGCTATTCTTGTGGCCATGATGCCAATATTTATGAAGATGAATTTGCTATAGTTCCTTATGTTAAACATGAGATTGTTGCTATTGCACCCATACTTGGTAGTTCCTTCGATGAAAATCATGATTGCAATGATTTTACTATAAATTCTATTGATCTAAATTGTGCTAAAAATAAGCAAAACCCTAAGCTTGGGGATGCTAGTTTTGCTATGTCTACTACTTGTTGCAATGATCATGATTGGGGTGATTCTTCTTACGATCTTGAAAATTTATTTAAGCCCCATGATGAATATGAGATTGATAATAATGTTTGCAATAATATTGAAAGTGGGTTTGGAAGAGTGTCGACTTTAGATCCCACATATTTGGAGAATGATCAATCTTATGAATTTTTTGATAAAAGTGGGTTTGGAGAGGTCATGACTTTAGTTAATGTTAATCCCACTATTTTGGAAGAGTGTCAACTTTGCGTGGATGTGGATCATTGTAACATCCCAAATTTTCAATTTGGAATGTTATACATAGATCATTCAATGCATAGCATATTTTTATTGCATTTTGGCAAATCCTCGATAAATCCTAAGCAACTCAAGGACCCTCGGAGAGAGTTGGGGATTTTCTCGTTTTTTCATATTTGATTTTTGTCAAATAATAAAACGAGGATTTTGGTTTTAATTATTTTCTCTTCGGAAAAATATTTCATTCAAAAATAAATGAGAGGAGAAAATATGACTTCTCCAAAACAATTGAAATATTGGAGGAAAAATATTAAAATCATATATTGGATTTTATTCGGATTTTATTTGCAATTTTAATTGCATTAAAAAATTGCACGTTTTCAAAACTGCATTTTTATGTCAAAAAAAAAATGTTCACGTTGTTCTAATTGTTTTAACTAGACGGGGAAAATTTGTTTTATATTTTTTGGATTTTTACTTTTTTCTATGAATTTTTCGGCGGAATGTTAAAAAAAAACGCGCCGCGCCCGACCGGGCCGAGCGGCCGGCCCAGCCGCGCGTCTCCTTCGCGAGCACGCCAGCGCCGCCGCCGCCCGAGTCCGTGGCGAGCACGGGTGCCGCCGCCGCCTTTGCCCCTCCTCCAAGCAGCCCCCCCCTCCTTATATACCCCGCCGCCGCCCCCTCCCCTCACCCCGAGCACCGCCTCGACCCGCAACCGCCGCCGCCGCCGGAGCTCGAGGAGCCGCCGCCCCGCTCGCCGAACCCTGCCGCCCCAAGCCCCGCCGCACCCCGCCGCCCTCGCCGAGCCCCCGCCGGAGCCCGCCGACCCCGCAGGAGTTCCGTTCCGACGAGGTACCGACTCGCCGTCGTTTGCCGGTTTTCTAAAAAAAACCCGTTCGTTTTTCAAAAAAAACCCTAGATCGGTTTATTTCTTCGGTTTTATTATTTAGTGAACGTTCACCGACCCGTTCGTTTTAACGAACGTGTTCGTCGGATTTTCACTGTTAACGAACGTCCGTTCTTTAACCGTTTGTCAGTTTTTCTTTTTTGTCAGATTTTTTCGCGATTTCTCAGATCTCGATTTCTGATCGGATCTTCGTTTCTGTTTAACTTTTCGCTCGTTTGTCGGAATCAGGCGATTCAAGCGCCTAGAGTTTCGTCTCGAAATTCTCTTTCCGTTTAACCTACTCAAACAAGTTTTTGCTGCTGTAAAATTTGACCTAGATCCAGATTAGTAAATGAAGCTTGTTTCTTTCGCCGTTTGACTTTCGTTGCTTCGTTCGAGTTGATTCTTTTTGCAAACCGGAGTTCTTAAGTTGAACTTTCTGGTTGGATCTTACATTCGAGTTTTACCTGTGCATTAGATGAGTACTTATTGTTGCTTGTTTGTTTGCGATAGAGTACCCGGAGTGTGCCGCTTGTTACTTCAAATCGCTAGGTTTCGCGGATCATCAGCAAGGCAAGTAACACTTTGATCATACCCTTCCATACCCAGTTTTTATTGCATTAGATCACTCCTCAAACATTGCATGGTTAGGATCTAATTAAATTGTGGGTATTGGGATGTAGTTGAGGTAGTACCTATTACCTGTTTTATTTATCAAACCCTTGGGAGTTACTTCTACGTTGCTATTATATTGCTATGCTATGCTCGTAGACGTGGATTGGGTTTGAGAGATTTCCATGACAGATGTGAGATTGTTAATTAATGGTTTACTTAAGGTGGCAACTAAAACTCACATCTGGGTGGATTGAGGTACCTGGGTATTCCAGGATTGCCTGTTTTTCTTTTGGACCGCCACCCAGGCTCAAAGGGATCATAAGATTATTCATGCTAGAAACTTCCGTGTGTAGCCGCAAGCCATTATGGGCTCTGGCATAGTTGAGTAAGTTGTGTGAGCTCTTGAAGAGGTGGACTAGCAGATGTAGGGGGATTGTAGGTGTAACGGTCTGCCCGGAGTAGAGAGTAAATGCTACTGAAAGACTGTGTCTCGATCATCCGTTTCTCAAACACCATGTAGTGCGAGAAATCCAACGGAGGAGATTGAGTCTTGTGGGGGAAAGTGCGCAAACCTCTGCAGAGTGTATAAACTAATCATGGTTAGCCGTGTCCCCGGTTATGGACAATTTGAGTATCTAGTACTTGGATTATCATGTGAATCTCATCACCATGTTACTTTAATTAATTTTGTTGGGTTATTGATGACATTTAATTGGGATTGAGATGCTGTCAACCATCTCAATGTTCAACAACCACCGTGATAGTTAAATAAAATTTATTCCTTTGCAGTACGGAAAATTGGCTTTTCGCAAAAACTTTAACCATAGAGCTTTCCACCAGCCAAATATGCATGTAGTATAGCATTATTATGTTCATTATTCTCTATGTGTTATTTTGCCAGCATATTCCATGTGCTGACCCGTTTTCGGGCTGCAACGTTTCATGTTGCAGACTTTTCAGACGACGAGTAAGGTGCCTTAGGTCGTGGTCTTATACTCAGTGATGCCGCTGGAGTTGATGGACTCACTTATCTTCCAAGTCTTCCGCTGTTATCGTATTTTAGATGGCCTTAAGCCATATTTATCATACTTATTCTCTTTGGAGATATTCGATGTAATAAGTGTGTGATTGCTACTCTGTTATAAATCCTCCATTTGTACTGTGCGTGTCAGCATTACTGATCCAGGGATGACACTGGTGCACAGCAGCACAGACTATTTGAGGTCTGGTCGCTACAATCATGTTGAGAATATTGTATGTGATAGCTATATTGTTGAATTTGATTATGATCCTACATGTAATTATTATGAGAGAGGAAAATATGGTTGTAGAAATTTTCATGTTATAAAACTGCCTCTCGTTATGTTGAGATTGCTATTGTTTCTCACTTCTTCCTTGCATATGCTAGTATTTGCTTGTCTTGATAATTTGTTTGCCTATAAGATGCCTATGCATAGGAAGTATGTTAGGATTAGATGTGTTTTTAACATGTTATATGACGCTCTCTTTGTGCTTCAATTCTTATCTTTTATGTGAGCATCATTGAAATCTCAATGCCTAGCTAAAAAGGCTTTAAAGAAAAGAGCTTGTTGGGAGACAACCCAATATTTATCCTTGCTCTTTAACAATAAATATTTGTTCTAGCCTCTGGTTAGATATGTTTTTATGTTTTAATTAGTGTTTGTGCCAAGTTAAACCTATAGGATCTTCTTGGATGATAGTTATTTGATCTTGCAAAAAATTCCAGAAACTTTCTGTTCACGAAAATAATTGTTAAAAATCACCAGAACGTGATAAAATATTGATTCCAATTGCTGCTGATCAATAAAAAAAATTCTAGAGCATTGTCATATAGAGTCATACTTTTTTCTAGTATCGAGTTGTAATCATTGAGTTGTAAATAAATAGAAGTGTGATGATCATCATTTTCTAGAGCATTGTCCCAAGTGAGGAATAAAAAAAAGAGAAAGGCCATAAAAAAAGAGAAGGCCCAAAAAATTAAGAGAAAAAGAGAGAAGGGACAATGTTACTATCCTTTTACCACACTTGTGCTTCAAAGTAGCACCATAATCTTCATGATAGAGAGTCTCTTGTTTTGTCACTTTCATAAACTAGTGGGAATTTTTCATTATAGAACTTGGCTTGTATATTCCAACAATGGGCCTCCTCAAGTGCCCTAGGTCTTCGTGAGCAAGCAAGTTGGATGCACACCCACTTAGTTTCTTTTGTTGAGCTTTCATATATTTATAGCTCTAGTGCATCTGTTGCATGTCAATCCCTACTCCTTGCATTAACATCAATCAAAGGGCATCTCCATAGCTCATTGATTAGCCTCGTTGATGTGAGACTTTCTCCTTTTTTGTCTTCTGCACATAACCCCAATCATCATATTCTATTCCACCCATAGTGCTATATCCATGGCTCACACTCATGTATTGCGTGAAGGTTGAAAAAGTTTGAGATTACTAAAGTATGAAACAATTGCTTGTCTTGTCATCGGGGTTGTGCATGATGAGAGCATTCTTGTGTGACGAAAATGAAGCATGACTAAACTATATGATTTTGTAGGGATGAACTTTCTTTGGCCATGTTATTTTGAGAGGACATAATTGCTTAGTTAGTATGCTTGAAGTATTACTATTTTTATGTCAATATTGAACTTTTATCTTGAATCTTTCGGATCTGGATATTCATACCACAATTAAGAAGAATTACATTGAAATTATGCCAAGTAGCATTCCACACCAAAAAAATTGTTTTTATCATTTACCTACTCAAGGACGAGCAGGAATTAAGCTTGGGGATGCTTGATACGTCTTCAACGTATCTATAATTTTTGATTGCTCCATGCTATATTATCTTCTGTTTTGGACATTATTGGGCTTTATTTCACAATTTTATATTATTTTTGGGACTAACCTATTAACCAGAGGCCCAGCCCAGAATTGCTTTTTTGCCTATTTCAGAGTTTCGCAGAAAAAGAATATCAAACGGAGTCCAAACGGAATGAAACCTTTGGGAACGTGATTTTTGGAACGAACATGATCCAGAGGACTTGGACCCTACGTCAAGAAAGCTACCAGGAAGCCACGAGGTAGGGGCGTGCCTACCCCCCTGGGCGCGCCCTCCACCCTCGTGGGCCCCATGTTGCTCCACCGACGTACTCCTTCCTCCCATATATACCTACGTACCCCCAAACGATCAGATACGGAGCCAAAAACCTAATTCCACCGCCGCAACCTTCTGTACCCGTGAGATCCCATCTTGGGGCCTGTTCCGGAGCTCCGCCGGAGGGGGCATCGATCACGGAGGGCTTCTACATCAACACCATAGCCTCTCCGATGAAGTGTGAGTAGTTTACCTCAGACCTTCGGGTCCATAGTTATTAGCTAGATGGCTTCCTCTCTCTTTTTGGATCTCAATACAATGTTCTCCCCCTCTCTCGTGGATATCTATTCGATGTAATCTTGTTTTGCAGTGTGTTTGTTGAGACCGATGAATTGTGGGTTTATGATCAAGTTTATCTATGAACAATATTTGAATCTTCTGAATTCTTTTATGTATGATTGGTAATCTTTGCAAGTCTCTTCGAATTATCAGTTTGGTTTGGACTACTAGATTGATCTTTCTTGCAATGGGAGAAGTGCTTAGCTTTGGGTTCAATCTTGCGGTGTCCTTTCCCAGTGACAGTAGGGGCAGCAAGGCACGTATTGCATTGTTGCCATCGAGGATAACAAGATGGGGTTTATATCATATTGCATGAGTTTATCCCTCTACATCATGTCATCTTGCTTAAAGCGTTACTCTGTTCTTACGAACTTAATACTCTAGATGCATGCTGGATAGCGGTCGATGTGTGGAGTAATATTAGTAGATGGAGGCAGGAGTTGGTCTACTTGTTTCGGACGTGATGCCTATATACATGATCATACCTATATATTCTCATAACTATGCTCAATTCTGTCAATTGCTCAACAGTAATTAGTTCACCCACCGTAAATACTTATGCTCTTGAGAGAAGCCACTAGTGAAACTTATGGCCCCCGGGTCTATTTTCCATCATATTAATCTTCCAACACTTAGCTATTTCCGTTGCCTTTTATTATGCTTTTATTTTACTTTGCATCTTTATCACAAAAATACCAAAAATATTTTCTTATCATATCTATCAGATCTCACTCTCGTAAGTGACCATGTAGGGATTGACAACCCCTTATCGCGTTGGTTGCGAGGATTTATTTGTTTGTGTAGGTGCGAGGGACTCGTGTGTAGCCTCCTACTGGATTGATACCTTGGTTCTCAAAAACTGAGGGAAATGCTTACGCTACTTTGCTGCATCACCCTTTCCTCTTCAAGGGAAAACCAACGCAGTGCTCAAGAGGTAGCAAACATGTTGAACAAGCTTGGGAGAGAATGAAATTAATGATACGTAATTGCCCTACTCATGGTTTGAATTTGTGGATGATTATACAAAAATTTTACGCCAGATTAAATTTTGCTTCTAGAAATCTTTTAGATTCGGCTGCGGGAGGCACTTTCTTGAAATCACTTTAGGAGAAGCTACCAAACTTCTAGATAATATTATGGTTAATTATTCTCAATGGCACACTGAAAGATCTACTAGTAAAAATGTTCATGCGATTGAAGAAATTAATGTTTTGAGTGGAAAGATGGATGAACTTATGAAATTGTTTGCTAATAAGAGTGTTTCTTCCGATCCTAATGATATGCCTTTGTACACTTTGATTGAGAATAATAATGAATCTTTGGATGTGAATTCTGTTGGTACGAACAATTTTGGTAATAACGCTTATAGTGGAAACTTTAATCCTAGGCCGTTCCCTAGTAATTCCTCTAATAATTAATGTAATTCCTACAACAATTCTTATGGAAATTTTAATAAGTTGCCCTCTGATTTTGAGACTAGTGTTAAAGAATTTATGAATTCACAAAAGAATTTCAATGCTTTGTTTGAAGAAAAATTGCTTAAAGTTGATGAGTTGGCTAGGAACGTGGATAGAATTTCTCTTGATGTTGATTATTTGAAACTTATATCTATTCCACCTAAGCATGATATCAGTGAGTCCCTCAAAGCCATGAGAATTTTCATTGATGAGTGCAAAGAAAGAACCACTAGAATGCGTGCTAAGAAAGATTGCTTTGTGAAAACGTGTTCTTCTAGTTTTTATGAGAATAAAGATGAAGATCTAAAAGTTATTGATGTGTATCCTATCAAATCTTTGTTTTGCAGTATGAATATTGATAATGATGGGACTGGAGATGAGTCAACTTTATTTAGAAGGTGTCTCAAAAATTCGGAGTTCTTAGATCTTGATGCAAAAATTGGTAAAAGTGGGATTGAAGAGGTTAAAACTTTAGATATCAATGAACCAACTATTTTGGATTTCAAGGAATTTAATTATGATAATTTCCTTTTTGATATATTGTATTTCCTTGTTGCAACCCGTGCTAAATTCTCCTCATGCTTATAGTCAAAATAAAGCTTTTACCAAACATATCGTTGATGCTTTGATGCAATCTTATGAAGAAAAACTTGAGTTGGAAGTTTCTATCCCTAGAAAACTTTATGATGAGTGGGAACCTACTGTTAAAATTAAAATTAAATTAAAGATCATGAATGCTATGCTTTGTGTGATTTGGGTGCTAGTGTTTCCACAATTCCAAAAACTTTGTGTGATTTGCTAGGTTTCCATGAATTTGATGATTGTTCCCTAAACTTGCATCTTGCGGATTCCACTATCAAGAAACCTATGGGAAGAATTACTGATGTTCTTATTGTTGCAAATAGGAATTACGTGCCCGTAGATTTTATTGTTCTTGATATAGATTGCAATCCTTCATGTCCTATTATTCTTGGTAGACCTTTCCTTAGAACGATTGGTGCAATTATTGATATGAAGGAAGGAAATATTAGATTCCAACTTCCGTTAAGGAAAGGCATGGAACACTTTCCTAGAAAGAAAATAAAATCACCTTATGAATCTATTATGAGAGCCACTTATGGGTTGCATGCTAAAGATGATAATACTTGCTGAAAGATGATATATATCCTTGTTTTTATGCCTAGCTAGGGGTGTTAAACGATAGCGCTTGTTGGGAGGCAACCCAATTTTATTTTAGTTTTTTGCTTTGTGCTCCTGTTTAGGAATAAATATTTGATCTAGCCTCTGCTAGATTTGTTTTTATGTTTTAATTAGTGTTTGTGCCAAGTAAAACCTATAGGATCTTCTTGGATGATAGTTATTTGATCTTGCTGAAAAAGTCAGAAACTTTCTGTTCACGAAAATAATTGTTTAAAATCACCAGAACGTGATAAAATACTGATTCCAATTGAAGTAGATCAATAAGCAAATTATATAGGTCGTCCCATTTTTGTAGAATTTTTAGAGTTCCAGAAGTTTGCGTTAGTTACAGAGTACTACAGACTGTTCTGTTTTTGACAGATTCTGTTTTTCGAGTGTTGTTTGCTTATTTTGATGAATCTATGGCTAGTAAAAGAGCTTATAAACCATAGAGAAGTTGCAATACAGTGGGTTTAACACCAATATAAATAAAGAATGAGTTCAATTCAGTACCTTGAAGCGGTTTTTTGTTTTCTTTCGCTAACGGGGCTCATGAGATTTTCTGTTGAGTTTTCTGTTGTGAAGTTTTCAAGTTTTGGGTAAAAATTTGATGGATTATTGAACAAGGATTGGCAAGAGCCTAAGATTGTGGATGCCCAAGGCACCCACGGGTAAAATTCAAGGACAACCAAAAGCCTAAGCTTGGGGATGCCCCGGAAGGCATCCCCTCTTTCGTCTTCGTCCATCGGTAACTTTACTTGGAGCTATATTTTTATTCACCACATGATATGTGTTTTGCTTGGAGCGTCTTGTATGATTTGAGTCTTTGCTTTTTAGTTTACCACAATTATCCTCGCTGAATACACTTTTGAGAGAGACACACATGATTCGGAATTTGTTAGAATACACTATGTGCTTCACTTATATCTTTTGAGCTATATAGTTTTTGCTCTAGTGCTTCACTTATATCTTTTAGAGCACGGTGGTGGTTTTATTTTATAGGAACTATTGTTCTCTCATGCTTCACTTATATTATTTTGAGAGTCCTACAAAACAGCATGGTAATTTGCTTTAATCATAAAATGAGTCCTAATATGGTAGGCATCCAAGACTAGTAAAAAAATTCTTATGAGTGTGTTGAATACTATGAGAAGTTTGATGCTTGATAATTGTTTTGAGATATGAAGATGGTGATATTAGAGTCATGCTAGTTGACTGGTTATGAATTTGAGAAATACTTGTGTTAAAGTTTGTGATTCCCGTAGCATGCACGTATGGTGAACCGTTATGTGATGAAGTTGGAGCATGATTTATTTATTGATTGTCTTCCTTATGAGTGGCGGTCGGGGACGAGCGATGGTCTTTTCCTACCAATCTATCCCCCTAGGAGCATGCACGTAATACTTTTCTTTGATAACTTGTAGATTTTGCAACAAGTATATGAGTTCTTTATGACTAATGTTGCGTCCATGGATTATACGCACTCTCATCCTTCCACCATTGCTAGCCTCTCTAATACCGCGCACTTTTCGCCGGTATCATACATCCACCATATACCTTCCTCAAAACAGACACTATACCTACCTATCATGGCATTTCCATAGCCATTCCGAGATATATTGCCATGCAACTTACCACCGTTCCGTTTATTATGACACGCTCCATCATTGTTATATCGCTTTGCGTGATCATGTAGTTGACATCGTATTTGTGGCAAAGCCACCGTTCATTATCTTCATACATGTCACTCTTGATTCATTGCATATTCCAGTACACCGCCGGAGGCATTCACATAGAGTCATATTTTGTTCTAAGTATCGAGTTGCAATTCTTGAGTTGTAAGTAAATAAAAGTGTGATGATCATCATTATTAGAGCATTGTCCCATGTGAGGAAAGGATGATGGAGACTATGATTCCCCCATAAGTCGGGAGGAGACTCCAGACTAAATAAAAAAAAGAGGGGGCCATAAAAAAAGAGAAGGCCCAACAAAAAAGAGAGAAAAAGAGAGAAAGGACAATGTTACATCCTTTTTCCACACTTGTGCTTCAAACTAGCATCATGATCTTCATGATAGAGAGTCTCCTATGATATCACTTTCATATACTAGTGGGAATTTTTCATTATATAACTTGGCTTGTATATTCCAATGATGGGCTTCCTCAAATTGCCCTAGGTCTTCGTGAGCAAGCGAGTTGGATGCACACCCACTTAGTTTGTTTTGTTGAGCTTTCATACACTTATAGCTCTAGTGCATCCATTGCATGGCAATCCCTACTCGCTCACATTGATATCTATTAATGGGCATCTCCATAGCCCGTTGATACGCCTAGTTGATGTGAGACTATCTTCTCCTTTTTGTCTTCTCCACAGCCACCATTCTATTCCACCTATAGTGCTATATCCATGGCTCACGCTCATGTATTGCGTAAAGATTGAAAAAGTTTGAGAACACCAAAAGTATGAAACAATTGCTTGGCTTGTCATCGGGGTTGTGCATGATTTAAATATTTTATGTGCTGGAGATAGAGCATAGCCAGACTATATGATTTTGTAGGGATAACTTTCTTTGGCCACGTTATTTTGAGAAGACATGATTGCTTTGTTAGTATGCTTGAAGTATTATTATTTTTATGTCAATATTAAACTTTTATCCTGAATCTTTCGGATCTGAATATTCATGCCACAATTAAGAGAATTACATTGAAAATTATGCTAAGTAGCACTCCACATCAAAAATTCTGTTTTTATCATTTACCTACTCGAGGACGAGCAGGAATTAAGCTTGGGGATGCTTGATACGTCTCCAACGTATCTATAATTTTTGATTGTTCCATGCTATTATATATTCTGTTTTGGATGTTTAATGGGCTTTATTATACACTTTTATATTATTTTTGGGACTAACCTATTAACCGGAGTTCCAGCCCAAATTGCTGTTTTTTTTGCCTATTTCAGTGTTTCGAAGGAAAAGGATATCAAACGGAGTCCAAACGGAATGAAACCTTCGCGAACGTGATTTTCGGAACAAACGTGATCTAGAGGACTTGGAGTGGATGTCAAGAAACGAACGAGGAGGCCACGAGGCAGGGAGGCCCGCCCCCCACCCTCGTGGGCCCCTCGTAGCTCTCCTGACCGACCTCTGTCGCCTATATATACTCATATACCCTGGAAACATCATATAAGGAGCAAAAAACCCTATTTCCACCGCCGCAACTCTCTGTACCCGTGAGATCCCATCTTAGGGCTTTTCCGGCGCTCCGCCGAAGCGGGCATCGATCACGGAGGGCTTTTACATCAACACCATAGCTCCTCTGATGATGTGTGAGTAGTTTACCTCAGACCTTCGGGTCCATAGTTATTAGCTAGATGGCTTCTTCTCTCTCTTTCGATCTCAATACAAAGTTCTCCTCGATCTTCTTGGAGATCTATTCGATGTAATCTTCTTTTGCGGTGTGTTTGTCAAGATCCGATGAATTGTGGGTTTATGATCAAGTTTATCTATGAAAAATATTTGAATCTCCTCTGAATTCTTTTATGTATGATTGGTTATCTTTTCAAGTCTCTTCGAATTATCAGTTTGGTTTGGCCTACTAGATTGATCTTTCTTGCAATGGGAGAAGTGCTTAGCTTTGGGTTCAATCTTGCGGTGCTCGATCCCAGTGACAGTAGGGGAAACGACACGTATTGTATTGTTGCCATCGAGGATAAAAAGATGGGGTATATATCATATTGCATGAGTTTATCCCTCTACATCATGTCATCTTGCTTAAAGCGTTACTCCGTTCTTATGAACTTAATACTCTAGATGCATGCTGGATAGCGGTCGATGTGTGGAGTAATAGTAGTAGATGCAGGCAGGAGTCGGTCTACTTGTCACGGACGTGATGCCTATATACATGATCATACCTAGATATTCTCATAAGTATGCTCAATTCTATCAATTGCTCGACAGTAATTCGTTTACCCACCGTAATACTTATGCTCTTGAGAGAAGCCACTAGTGAAACCTATGGCCCCCGGGTCTATTTTCCATCATATTAATCTCCCGTAACAAGCTATTTCTGGCGCCGTTTATTTTTGCTTACTTTTAATCTTTATCATAAAAATACCAAAAACATTATCTTATCATCTCTATCAGATCTCACTCTCGTAAGTGACCGTGAAGGGATTGACAACCCCTTTATTGCATTGGTTGCGAGGTTCTTATTTGTTTGTGTAGGTGCGTGGGAGTTGAGCGTGGTCTCCTACTGGATTGATTCCTTGGTTCTCAAAAACTGAGGGAAATACTTACGCTACTTTACTACATCACCCTTTCCTCTTCAAGGGAAAACCAACGCAGTGCTCAAGAGGTAGCATTAGCCCCGACGAACAGGCCATAAACGAAGACTCGGAGGATAGCAATTATCTCCCACTCTCCGAGGATGAGGTGAGCCTCGGTGACGAAGACTTTATCATACCTGAGGAACTTCTCGAGTAGGAACGCTTTAAGCGCCGGCTAATTGCCACTGCAAGGAGCCTGAAAAAGAAGCAGCAGCAGCTTCAAGCTGATCAAGATTTACTCAACGACAGGTGGACTAGGGTCCTCGCTGCCGAGGAATACAGCCTCGAACGCCCAACCAAAAGTTACCCGAAGCGTAAACTTCTACCTCATTTTGACGACGAGACCCTCGAGCCCGCACCTTCAACACGTAATGTGGTTGAGCGACCACCTCGTGGCCTAGACAAAACGGCAATTCATGCCGAACACCATCCCATACCACCTCGCCGTAAAGGTAGAGATATAACAGCTCGGGGATATACACATGACCTGCGGTAGGACCTGGACAGTAGAGCAGGTCAGACCAGATCGATCTACGGATCGCGGGGGTGTGCCCCGACGTGCGATGACGGCTATCTATCTGGACGCGACAAGCATAATCACGCCTGGGCCGAAAACCGCATATGGACTCCATCCGAGCTACGTCGCGACTTGGCCCGATATAGAGGCGCCGCACACCCCCTCTGCTTCACTGATGATGTAATGGAGCATGAATTTCCAGAAGGGTTTAAACCCGTGAATATCGAATCATATGATGGAACAACGGACCCCGCGGTATGGATCGAGGATTTTCTTCTCCATATTCATATGGCCCGCGGTGATGATCTTCACGCCATCAAATACCTCCCGCTAAAACTCAAGGGACCAGCTCGACACTGGTTGAACAGCCTGCCCGAAAACTCTATCGGCAGCTGGGAGGACTTGGAGGACGCCTTTCACGACAACTTCCAAGGTACATATGTCCGGCCTCCGGACACCGATGACCTCAGTCACATCATCCAGCAGCCCAGAGAGTCAGCGAGGAAGCTCTGGACTAGGTTCTTAATTAAAAAGAACCAAATCGTCGACTGTCCAGACGCTGAAGCCCTAGCAGCCTTTAAACATAGCGTCCGAGATGAGTGAATGGTCTGTCACCTCGGCCAAGAAAAACCAAAGTCTATGACAGCTCTTACCGCACTGATGACCCGCTTCTGCGCGGGAGAAGATAGCTGGCTGGCTCGATGAAACAATAGCACCAGCGATCCTAGTACCTCTGAGGTCAGGGACGGTAATGGCAAGCCTCGACGCAATAAAAACAAGCGTCGAAACAATAATGTTGGAACCCAAGGCATGGCGTTCAACGCCAGATTCAGTGGTTCCAAACCCGGTCAACGGAAGAAGCCATTCAAGGCAAACAAAGATGGCCCATCCAGTTTAGACAGGATACTGGATCGACCCTGTCAAATTCATGGCAGCCATGACAAACCCGCCAACCATACCAACAGAAATTGTTGGGTCTTCAAACAAGCAGGCAAGGTCAACGCCGAACACAAAGGGAAAGGGCCGCCTACCGACAGCAAAGACAAGGAGACTCACCAGCCAAACACCGGGGGACAAAAGCAATTTCCCCCTGAAGTAAAAACGGTATACATGATATCTGTGACGAATACCCCTACGAGGGAGCGCAAACACGCACCACGAGATGACTCCGCCATAAAGCCGGTCGTACCAAAATTTAACCCATGGGAAGCCCGTCGGATCACTTTTGATGGCAATGACCACCCAACAGGTATCCGTCACAAAGGTTCGGCAGCTTTGGTCCTCGACCCAATCATTGATGGATTCCATCTCACACGAATCCTTCTAGACGGCGGCAGTAGCCTTAATTTGCTCTATCAAGACACTGTTTGCAAAATGGACATTGATGCCTCAAGGATCAAGCCCACCACAACTACATTCAAAGGTGTAATACCTGGCGAAGAAGCTCACTGTACGGCCTCAGTCACACTGGAAGTCATCTTCGGTTCGCCGGACAACTCCCGAAGCATAGCCTTGATCTTCGATATTGTTTCATTCTGCAGTGGATACCATGCACTGCTTCGGCGGACCGCGTTCGCTCATTTCAATGCGGTCCCACACTATGCCTATCTAAAGCTTAAGATGCCCGGTCCATGCGGCGTCATAACGGTCAATGGAAACACGGAACATCCCCACCGTTCCGTGGAGTACACTACGGCCATTACAGCCGAAGTACAAAGCGGACTCGTTAAACCGCATGCCTTATCGGCCATTAAGCTATCGGCCTCTACTACACAAGACCGGTCAATTTTAAAGCGGGATTAGCAGTTCTGCCTCCGTCATTCGCCACATATGCCCGCGAAGTTCACATCGCGTCTGCATAATTATGCACATAAAATACCCTGGTCGTCGGCGGAGGCACAATGCAGACAGGCCTACAGAAAGGTTCGTCCTTCTACAGCTTTTCCCCTTTCTTTTCAAACTATTTCTTATCTCTTGTCACAGCTGAATCAAAACCTGTTCGTCCTATGGACCCGCAAGGACTCTTTCGGAGCCCAGTTTCGTCCAGGCAACCAAAGATTGCTCCTTTTAAGGAATCCTCTTCGCTAAGGCAAAGGCAGCGCAGACGTGCGATAGGAGGTCCAAAAGATTTTTTGTAGACCAAACACTCTATTTAAAACCTGGATATAGCCTTTTTCCTCAGCCTTCGACCCCTGGCATATAAAATGACCTGGGTAGAGGTGTTATAATCTGTAAGATTGCGCTCGACGTATCAATCAGATTCCAGTGGACATAATCCGTCTTCGGTACTTACTTTTCCTCATAGAGTTGCATTTTACCTTTTCGGTGGTTTCACATACACACCTCGGCACTAATCTCCAGGGGCCGATATGGCACCATATTAAATTGCCAACAAGTCCGAACAGCTTTACAGCATACTTCAGCGTCACGAGTTTTGGCATTATATGCATCAGCTCCGAATCATGTCTTTGGTCAACAGTTGGGTTGCCCGGCTCCTGTGCTTACTACCTTACGTTCCGCTCTATCGGCTAGGGTAGTAAAGGGAGAACTACTGCGATTGTGTTTCCGGTTCACCTGGTTAAGCACCTCAGTAGAGAAAGCCGAAAACTGACTGTCATGATGCGGCGAGAGCTGGTCAACCACTCGGCGACTTATTAAAATCTTTTGCGATTCCTTCCGTATAACACGAAGGACCGTTTTCCGGTCACCTATGTAGCGCAGCCGTATACGGATAACCGCGTACATACAAGGGGCTATATCGTAGACCCACCGTCAAAATCCTATGGCTAAGTGAAGGTGTTAAAGCCCTATAGTCCGATTGCCTAGTTCGCCGCACTGACACCTCCTTCACGGACCAAGACGTTGGGTCAAGTGTAGTCAGTTGCTATTCCGAACATCCCCGCATTATATGCAAGGGGGTTGAAGCCGACGACTGGCAAACTTTCATATTACATAAAACGGCCGCACAGGAGGAAATAACTTTCAGGAAAAAGGCATAAATATAATACAACCTTAATATATCATAATATTGTTATCGCAATTCTGATATATTCACTCGAACATAATACGTTTCGAGCACTGACCCTCTATCAAGCGGGCGCCCTCTAGGACATCTTCAAAATAATGCTCCGGCGTACAATGGTTCTTGCCCTCGGGTGGACTGTTTGCTGCAACATCGGCAGACTTCATTTTTGCCCAGTACGTCTTGACGCGGGAAAAGGCCATCTGTGCACCTTCAATGCACGCCGACCGCTTAACGGCGTCGATACGCGGCACCGCATCAACAAGTCGCTGCACCAAACCTAAATAACTGTTCGGAATTGGCTCAGTCGGCCACAGTCAGACCACGACTTCCTTCATGGCAGCTCCGGACACCTTGTGGAGCTCGGCCCACTGGGCCATTTGTTCGTTCAGCAACGCTGGACGCTTTGGCAAGTTGAACTGTGACCAAAAAAGCTTCTCCACTGCACGTCCGTCTTGCGCTTGATAAAATGGCGCCGCATCGGCGACACTCTTCGGCAGGTCCAAGAATGAATCTGGAGAACTCCACAATTGATTAAGCGGGGCATACTTCGGGTCGCCGAATTTAGTCTGTAATAGAAAGGGCTTACCAGCCGCTATCTCCCCAGCTTGTCGGATCTCCTCCCGAGCCGCTCTAGACTCGGACCGTGCCTCTCACGCTTCTTGCAAAGCATTGTTGAGTTCAGCTGCCTTGGCTTTGCTATCCTTCTCGAGTGATTCGCATTGGCTAGTAGCATCCTTCAGCTCTCGCGCCATGGTAGATATTCTCTCCTCGCACTAGCGCCGAGTGGCTTGTTCGGCCTTTAACTCATCAGGTGCCTTCTTGACAGCCGCATTGCTCACTCTGGCTTGCTCCTTGGCCCGGGCAAGTTCAGCCCAAAGGGTCTCAACCGCAGCAGCACCATCTGCAATTATGCATATCCCAGTATATAATTCTCAGCTACGTGCTCATATTATTATACATGCATAAGCTGACTGGCCCAAACATACCTTGTGCCTCGTCAAGCCGCCTGTTAATAAGAGTAATGTCATCATCCGCTGATTCAAGTTTCTGCTTTAAATCTACAACTTCCGCAGCGTGGGCAGTCGCCATTGACATAACAGACTGTTTTCAAATTAATCATGTCATTTCCTGAGCGTAACTTTTTGATCCTCTGATCGCCTCCTTGTAGAAGCCGACCAGAGTCTCAGGGGCTACTACCTATACACAGGCACATTTTGCATATTTAAGATATTACATTGCATACCTCAAAGCCTCTTAATAGGCCCGTGCAGGCTTCATTCAATCCGCTTCTTGCGGACAAAATCCTCTCAACTGCCATACCCATTAAGGTAAGATGTTCCTCTGAGATGGACGCATTTTGCAACATGCCCATTAATGTATCCGGCGCCTCCGGATTCTTGGAAGCAGATGCGGGAGTACGAGCTCCCGTCAACGGGATATGTTCACCCGACCCTAGAATCGTCTTCGGCTATAAACCGGATAGTCCGGGGCCTTTATTGTTGGTCCCCGTAGGGGCTACACACCCCGGACCCTTGACGAACGAAGTATCACCTTCGGGCGCTGTCTTCATAGCCCCCCGCACCACTTGATGATCGGGGGAAACCCTTCGGGATGACACGTCGAAGTCGTCCGCGCTAAGGGGCGAAGAAGCCTGTGGAGGCGTCTCGCTTTCCATCATCTCCGAAAGCAGGTCACCCGAGGAGGAGGACTGTTGAGCAAGACTGCGGGCCGGACTGCAAACATATATTTAAGATGTTACCCTTGTGACCTGAAAAGAACGGGATATGTCTAGAATACCCTTGTTCACTTACGATTCGGCGAAAGGCTTGTCCTTGCGGAGGAACTGTGCGGCAACATAGTCTTCCGAACCCGAACCATCTGATAGGGACGTCCTCCCCCTCTTGGGAGCCTCCACGTTGAAATCTTTGGAGGCGGTCCTTTTCTTCCTACGGGGAGAAGGGATATCAGCTTCTTCTTCCCCTTCATCTTCAGAAGAGGGAGTTCCGGTCTCCCCGGGCAATGCGTCCGGTGTACCCTTAGAGTGGAAGCCACCTTTGGCCTTTTTGCTCTCCTCCTTGTCCTCCTTTGCCGGCACTTGATACAGTGTCGGGGCCAGCATCCTTGTTAACACATGATCAGCTGAGTCTTCGGGAAGTGGAGCCGAACACCTAATTCGTTCTGCCTTCTTTATCCATCCCTGGTCGAGGACAGGTTTCTCAGTATATTGATACGGGATAATTAACTAGGCTGTGTTCAGGAGTCGAGTGCTTACCGAGGTATCCGGATGGTTGCAGTCGAGGCCGATATCCTCGGTTGTATCCGGCCATTGCTTTCAGGTCCCGAAGAATAACTTCCACATCCCTCTGTGTGTTGTGCCGAAGAAGTGTTGAAGGGTCTGTGGTCCTTCCGGATTGAACTCCCACATGCGGAGAGGCCGTCGCTGGCATGGCAGGACCCGGCAGACTAGCATTACCTGGATCACGTTGATGAGGCCGGTGTCCTTTTCGAGGAGACTCCTGATACGGCTTTGTATCGTCTACACCTCATCGGTTGATCCCCAGTCCATCCCCTTGTTAATCCATGATGCAAATCGTAATGGAGGGCCAGTTGGAACGCAGGTGTGGCTGCCCACTTGGTACCGCGGGGTTCAGTGATGTAAAACCACTCCCGCTGCCATAGGTTGGAAGTTTCCATGAAGGAGCCCTTTGGCCAAAGAGTATTGGCGAGCTTGCTCACCATAGCGCCACACTCCGCTTGCTCCCCATCGACTATCTTCGGCTTCACATTAAAGGTCTTGAGCCATAAGCCAAAGTGTGCGGGAATGCGGAGAAAGGCCTCGCACATAACAATGAACGCTGAGATGTGAAGGAAGGAGTCCGGAGCCAGGTCGTGAAAATCTAGCCCGTAATAGAACATGAGGCCACGAACGAAGGGGTGGAGAGCGAACCCTAGCCGCCGGAGGAAGTGGGAGATGAATATGACCCTCTCGCCGGATCTGGGTGTAGGAATAACCTGTCCCTTAGCAGGGAGCCTGTGGGGAATTTCCGCGGTCAGGTACCTTGCCGCCCGGAGTTTCGCGATTTCCTCCTCTGTAATACAGGAGGCCACCCACCGGCCTTGATGGCTGGGTCCGGACATGACTGGGAGGCTTGCAGCGATTAAGTTGAAACCTGGGTGCTGGAGCTCGAGGTTGGAAAAGTTGAGGAAG
Source organism: Aegilops tauschii subsp. strangulata (assembly GCF_002575655.3). Lineage (NCBI taxonomy): Eukaryota > Viridiplantae > Streptophyta > Magnoliopsida > Poales > Poaceae > Aegilops > Aegilops tauschii. The sequence goes on along the minus strand of NC_053035.3, from coordinate 362,595,633 downwards.
AGGTAGGCGTAGAGGAGAAAGACGGGTCTGCGCCCCTTTATAAAGGCGATGAATATCGAACGCCTCCTCATGAGCCTTAAAACTTGCCTATTCCCAAGGAATCGTGCCAATGGGGCGGTTGGATTACCCACACCCGTATTGATGAAAATCCCGTAATAAGGGGACATGATCTCTGCTTCGACAAGATGTGCCAATAAAACCGCATCTTGAAACGTGGAGCGGGAGGCTAAGAAAAACGGTTTGAAATAATGACTGGGCGGCGACGTGATGTCACGCTACAAAAGTTGTCAGTAGATTGGACTCGTGAAATATTATACCCTCTACGGGTGTGTGTGGTACTTGTTTTGCAGAGCCGGACACGTTTGCTATAAAGGCTGTTTTGGAGTATTTGGAGGAGGAACCCGCCTTGCAATGCCGAAGACAATCTGCGCACCGGACACATCGTCATTGAAGCCTGGTTCAGGGGCTACCGAGGGAGTCTGGATTAAGGGGTTCTCGGGCGTCCGGACTATGTAACATGGGCCGGACTAATGGGCTATGAAGATATAAGACAGAAGATTTCTTCCCGTGTCCGGATGGGACTCTCCTTTGCGTGGGTGGCAAGATTGGCGCTCGGATATGTAGATTCCTTCCTTTGTAAACCGACTCTGTACAACCCTAGGCCCCTCCGGTGTCTATATAAACCGGAGGGTTTAGTCCGTAGAGGGTAATCACAATCATACAGGCTAGACATCTAGGGTTTAGCCATTACGATCTCGTGGTAGATCAACTCTTGTAATCCTCATATTCATCAAGATAAATCAAGCAGGAAGTAGGGTATTACCTCCATCAAGAGGGCCCAAACCTGGGTAAACATCGTGTCCCTCGTCTCCTGTTACCATCGACCTTAGAGGCACAGTTCGGGACCCTGCTACCTCTTGAGCACTTCGTTGGTTTTCCCTTGAAGAGGAAAGGGTGATGCAGTAAAGTAGCGTAAGTATTTCCCTCAGTTTTTGAGAACCAAGGTATCAATCCAATAGGAGACCACATGCAAGTCCCTCGTACCTACACAAACAAATAAGAACCTTGCAACCAACGCGATAAAGGGGTTGTCAATCCCTTCACGGCCACTTGCAAAAGTGAGATCTGATAGAGATGATAAGATAATATTTTTGGTATTTTTATGATAAAGAGTAAAAGTAAAGAATGCAAAGTAAATAGATCAGAAACTTATATGATGGAAAATAGACCCGGGGGCCATAGGTTTCACTAGTGGCTTCTCTCAAGATAGCATAAGTATTACGGTGGGTGAACAAATTACTATCGAGCAATTGATAGAATTCAGCATAGTTATGAGAATATCTAGGTATGATCATGTATATAGGCATCACGTCCATGACAAGTAGACCGACTCCTGCCTGCATCTACTACTATTACTCCACACATCGACTGCTATCCAGCATGCATCTAGAGTATTAAGTTCATAAGAACAGAGTAACGCATTAAGCAAGATGACATGATGTAGAGGGATAAACTCATGCCATATGATATAAACCCCATCTTTTTATCAATGTTGGGGATATCGCTTATCAGGAACTTATCGGTCGACCCATGATAAGGGGTAAATCAGCCAGTTATCAACATGTCGGCCGATTTATCGCCATATCGGCTGATTTATCGGCCAATTTATCTTATCGGCCAGACAACGGTAAGCGATAAATCGACCGATTTATCAGAATATTGGAAGATATCTTGAACAGTGCTTTTTATCCTCGATGGCAACAATACAATATGTGCCTTGCTACCCCTGCTGTCACTGGGAAAGGACACCGCAAGATTGAACCCAAAACTAAGCACTTCTCCCATTGTGAGAAAGATCAATCTAGTAGGCCAAACCAAACTGATAATTCGACGAGACTTGCAAAGATAACCAATCATACATAAAAGAATTCAGAGGAGATTCAAATATTGTTCATAGATAATCTTGATCATAAACCCACAATTCATTGAATCTCGACAAACACACCGCAAAAAGAGTTACATGAAATAGATCTCCAAGAGTCTCGAGGAGAACTTTGTATTGAAATCCAAAGAGAGAGAAGAAGCCATCTAGCTAATAACTATGGACCCAAAGGTCTGAGGTAAACTACTCACACATCATCGGAGAGGCTATGGTGTTGATGTAGAAGCCCTCCGTGATCGATGCCCCCTCCGGCGGAGCGCCGGAAAAGGCCCCAAGATGGGATCTCACGAGTACAGAAGGATGCGGCGGTGGAAATAGGGTTTCGTGGTGCTCCTGGATGGTTCCGGGGTACGTAGGTATATATAGGAGGAAGAAGTAGGTCGGTGGAGCCACGAGGGGCCCACGAGAGTGGAGGGCGCGCCCAGGGGGTAGGCACGCCCCCCTGCCTCGTGGCCTCCTTGTTGATTGCTTGATGTCCACTCCAAGTCCTCTGGATCACGTTTGTTCCAAAAATCACGTTCCCGGAGGTTTCATTCCGTTTGGACTCCGTTTGATATTCTTTTTCTGCAAAACACTGAAATAGGAAAAAAAACAGCAATTTGGGTTGGGCCTCCGGTTAATAGGTTAGTCCCAAAAATAATATAAAAGTGTATAATAAAGCCCATTAAACATCCAAAACAGAATATATAATAGCATGGAACAAACAAAAATTATAGATACGTTGGAGACGTATAAGACCCCCTACCCGAGATCCGCCGATTTTGACACCGACAGTGTCATCAGACATGATCCCTTATTCAGAACTGTGTACGATATGTGGACATCACAAACGATTCAGATAGCTTAACCTGTGTGTGATGAGTTTAAACGTCAAAAGTTTTGGTTCGAATTTCCGTGGTTACAGTGGTCATCCACGTCATTGCATAATTTGGGCACACAAAGGAGACTACACCACACCCACACTTCTTAATCGAGCAAGTTCAGCAATTAAACAGAGCTAGCTGACCTAAACATTACTCTAACAAATTAAAGATCGGCGCTCTTAATTAAACAAAACAAAGAGTACTACTACGGCTGGTGCTCGTCGATCTCCGCCGCCGCCTCCATGTCCAGCTCGCGCCCGACGGTCTCCTGGGGAAGGGGCTCCATGGCATCCATCGCACCATACTCGGCAAGCATCTCGCCATCCGCGTCCGCCATCTCTTTGGAAAAGGCTGCCATGAGTTGGGCGTGGGCGGACGCGATCTGGGCTTGGACGGGCTCCGTCGTTGCAAGGTATGCGGCGGAGGAACGGACGGCTGCTCGAACGCTCTCGGCGATTGCCAGCTCTTCGGTCGTGGGTTGCCGACCATTGTCGGAGAAGCTACCTTCGATTTGTGCGGTGACCGCCAGGAGCTGGGCGTGGGTGGCCTCGACATGGTCGTGGGCGGCCTCCATTAGGGTTAAGGCCGCCGCTGCGGAACGAACAGCTGATGTGCCGCTCTCGCCAGTTGCTATCCCCGAGGCAGATGTTGCTACCGCCACCTGAGAAGCAACAGCAGCCGTTTGGGCTGCCTTTGCCGCCCGGTCGCAAATTGCGGCCGCGCTCATGCACCTTGTTAGCGCGCGCATAGCGGCTGTGGCCGCGCTCTCGCCGGAGTGGGCCACCGAAGTTGCCCTCACGACGCGGGTCCATGTGCCCATCTTTCACCGGCGACGATTGAACAGTGAAATGATATTTGGGGAGCGAGCTAGTGTGCTTGAGACGCCGGCTATGGACTGTAGCCGATGCACCTTCTCGCGTAAGCCATAGGCATACTATACACCGACGGTGCTCCAAGATATTTTGTACTACATCTCACACAGTTGCTCATAATAAACTGTGTGCGACCTACTTGATTTTTCATCTTGATTTGAATTACATAATGGGGTCACAATGGCAATGGACGGTGTTTGAATTGCTAAACCTTTTATCTAGAGTGAACATGCAACTATATGTGTGTCGTAAAATAATTGGAATTATTTAGGGTTCGTTTGAACATTTTATACATTAAATTGGTTTTCTAGCCATTTCAGGTGAACAATTCAAATTTGAACTACATGCACATGCTCCAGTGCATATAAATTGGTTGAAAAAATCAAATATGTGTCCTTGGGTGCATGCTTAGGTCCCATGCAAGAAATGGGAATGAATTTCAAACACCAGGGCACCGTTGATTGCCGGCAAAACATGGAGATGCCTGGTTTTTAAATTCTAGTAAATCCAAAACTCGTCTGAAATTCATGAAACTTGGCATGCTATCATGGAGCGGCACCAACATGCCGTGGTACAAATTTTGTCCCATTTGGGGCAGGTTTGGGTATATGCTTCTCACAAACCGGAGCTTCTCACAACAAGCATGATGGTTTTCGGTAGGGAACGTCCCACCTTTGGGGACGAAATGATATTCATTGCCTCTTATTGCTTTCAAATTTTTTCTCGTGTCAACATAGAACAACAGGAGTGTTCTGTGATTTTTTGTGATTTTTTGGGGTTTGTTTGAACATTTTTATGCATTAACTAAGTTTTCAATGCATTTGTGTGCATAATTCAAATTTGAACTACATGCACATGCTCCAGTGCATATAAATTGGTTGAAAAATCAAATCTGTGTCCTTGGGTGCATGCTTAGGTCCCATGCAAGAAATGGGAATTAATTTCAAACACCGGGGCACCGTTGATAGCAGGCAAAACATTGAGATGCCTGGTTTTTAAATTCTAGTAAATCCAAAACTCGTCTGAAATTCATGAAACCTGGCATGCTATGGAGCGGCATCAACATGCCGTGGTACAAATTTTGTCCCATTTGGGGCAGGTTTGGGTATATGCTTCTCACAAACCGGAGCTTCTCACAACTAGCATGATGGTTTTCGGTAGGGAACGTCCCACCTTTGGGGACGAAACGATATCCATTGCCTCTTATTTCTTTCAATTTTTTTTCTCGTGTCAACATAGAACAACAGGAGTGTTGTGTGAATTTTTGTGATTTTTCGGGGTTCATTTGGACATTTTTATGCATTAAGTGAGTTTTCAATGCATTTATGTGCATAAATCAACTTTGAACTACATGCACATGCTCCAACTGCTCCATGTGTGTGGTTGCTTGCGGTTCAGGCGGCCGCGGCGCGCTCTTCTCGCGTCCTGCCGCGCGCGCTCTGCTCTCGCGTCCTTCCAGGTGCTCTGCCCTCGTCCCTCCACGCGCGCTGCCAGTGTTTTGGGCCGGCGCACGATCACGCACGTTCGTGTGCAAGCGCTTGCACCGGGCGCGGCGCGACGATGCAGTTACCCGCAGCAAAAACTGTCATGCGGACGCGTCGAGAATCCACACCGCCCGGCCCCCTTTTATTCCTGCGGCCATTTACCTTCATCTCTCATCTCACATGACACAATAAGCACACCCACGAGGACACATACAGAGAGGACATCCAGCGGTTCCAATGGCGCTCCCCGTGGCTCCAATGGCGCTCCCAGCGGCCGACGACGACAACGGCGGGCAGTTCACCACGCATCACGTAGTGGACACCCACGTGAGGAGGAAGGCCCTCTCGGTGGTGTACACGAACGATCCGGTCTCGGTGGAGAGCTCCATCCAAACTATGGAGCAGTTCCTTGCCGAGGACAAGTACTGAGTGGTCGGCTTCGACCTCGAGTACACCATCGGTCGTGCCGGGCACGATCAGAAGGTTTCCGTCGCCCAGTTGTGTGTGCGACATGACGTCCTCGTCTACCACTTGCACCTTGCCACAAGGCCTTGCGAGCGTTTCTCCAGGTTTATCAAGAGCTCCGACTACAGTTTCGCTACGGTGGACACCACCAACGATCTAAAAGCGCTCAAGGTTTCGGACTTGAAATGCCCGAATCTTGTCAACATCCAGCACCACTACAAGGTCTGGGGCAGCGACAAAAGCAAACTGAACTCCCTGGTTGACCTCGCCTCGGCCATCATCGACCCCTACTACGTGAAGATGAAGGAAGAGAGCAATAAGGACAAGAACGCCTGGCACAGTGTGTGGCATAAGAGACTGGATGAACAACATGTCAAGTACGCGGCCATGGACACGTACAGAAGCTACGAGATGTACAGGCGGATCGTTGACATGAGGAACTGTCTTCTTCCTGACCCAAACGAGGGATCGAGCCACATAGCAGTGGTGGGAGCGTCACAAGAAGTAGATGACTAGACGATCGTTTCTCCTACTTTAGAATGCATGCAATTGTTTATTGAGGTGTGTGCGAATGATCTGTATAGCCACTTATGTAATTGGATGTTTATTTCAGTTATATATATATACATGTTATTCTACTGTAGACAGAGCAATTCACACGGCTTATTAGCAGCAATCGTCGGTGTTATTATTGGTCTTCTCACACATTTCAGATTACGGACATGTTTGCCGCGTATCACACACATCTTGTTCAGTTGAACCGTTTCCATTGTGTTGCCTAATCACACACAGTTCCAGTGAACCGTATGCTGTATATCACACACGCCTTCATCTGGCTGCCCATTTCTTTTGTGCCTCCTCATCCCAAACAGTTAACTGAGCTGAACCGTATGCCCTGCATCGCACACACAACTAAATTCTGAACCGTGTTTGATGCATCTGTCATCGTAAACGTTTTGCACCTTTTTTGATGGGTTTTTTACACCACCGTTTGCAATTATGGCATCGCACACAGCTTCGTCGAAGGGTCTCTGATCGTAGTGTCGCGTTTGGACCATCCTGCAGTAGTGCGTCTCCGTCTTATCTATAATTTTTGATTGTTTCATGCCAATATTAAACAACTTTCACATATTTTTGGCAACTTTTTATATGATTTATTTGGACTAACTTACTGATCCAGTTCCCAGTGCCAGTTCCTGTTTGTTGCATGTTTTTGCTTCGCAAAAAATCCATATCAGATGAAGTCCAAAAAAGATAAAAATTTATGGAGAATTATTTTGGAATATATGTGACTTTTAGGAGGTGGAATCAATGCAAACGGGGGCCCATAGTGCCCGCAACCCACCAGGGCGCGCCACCACGGCCCAAGGCACCCTGGTGTCTTGTGCCCTCCTCGAACGTCGGTTGGAGCCCTTCTTCTAGCGCAAGAAAGATAATTTATGGAAAAAATTCAGCGCAATCGGAGTTATGGATCTCCGGGAATTTAAGAAACCATGAAGGGCCAAATCTGGAGAACGCGAAACAGAAGAAAACAGAGAGGAAGATCCAATCTCGGAGGGGATCCCGCCCCTACGCCACCATGGAGACCATGTGAAAGATCGTGGATGTCGCCTAGAGGGGGGGTGAATAGGCGCTTTAAAATAATTACGGTTTAGGCTTGAACAAATGCAGAATAAACCTAGCGGTTAATTTGTCAAGCACAAAACCTACAACAACTAGGCTCACCTATGTGCACCAACAACTTATGCTAAGCGAGATAAACAACTAGGTGATAGCAAGATATATGACAAGAAACAATATGGCTATCACAAAGTAAAGTGCATAAGTAAAGGGCCCGGGTAAGAGATAACTGAGGCACGCGGAGACGACGATGTATCCCAAAGTTCACACCCTTGCGGATGCTGGTCTCTGTTTGGAGCGGTGTGGAGGCACAATGCTCCCCAAGAAGCCACTAGGGCCACTGTAATCTCATCACGCCCTCGCACAATGCAAGATGTCGTGATTCCACTAAGGGACCCTTGAGGGCGGTCACCAAACCCGTACAAATGGCAACCCTTGGGGACGGTCACCAAACCCGTACAAATTGCTCGGGGCGATCTCCACAACCTAATTGGAGACCCCGATGCTTCCCCGGAGCTTTACACCACAATGATTGAGCTCCGAACACCACCAAGGTTGGGGCTACCTCCACAACTTAATTGGAGGCTCCCAATGACACCACGAAGCTTCACCACAATGGAATATGGCTACGCGGTGACCTCAACCGTCTAGGGCGCCCAAGCACCCAAGAGGAACAAGCTCAAGGGTACCAAGCACCCAAGAGTAATAAGCTTCTCAACTTGTAACTTCCACGTATCACCGTGGACAACTCAAACTGATGCACCAAATGCAATGGCAAGGGCACACGGAGTGCCCAAGTCCTTCTCTCTCAAATCCCATCAAAGCAACTAATGCTAGGGAAGGAAAAGAGAGGAAGAACAAGAAGGAGACCACCAAGAACTCCAAGATCTAGATCCAAGGGGTTCCCCTCACCTAGAGGAGAAAGTGATTGGTGGAAATGTGGATCTAGATCTCCTCTCTCTTTTCCCCCCAAAACTAGCAAGAATACATGGAGGGATTGAGAAATAGCAAGCTCGAAAAAGGTCAACAATGGGGGAAGAACACGAGCTCAAGAGATAAGGTTCATTGGGGAAGAAGACCCCCTTTTATAGGGCCTCCCGAATCCAACCGTTATGTGCTCAACCCGCACACGAGTGGTACTACCGCTGGAGGAGCGGTACTACCGCTTAGCACGGTCAAAATAGCCCAACGAGAGAGAAAAACATGAGTTGAAGTTCTGCCACAGAGGTAGTACCGCTCGGGGAGAGATAGTACCGCTTATAAGAGGTACTACCGCTCGAGGGTAGAGGTAGTACTACTTATAAGAGGTACTACCGCTCATGGGGAGAGGTAGTACTGCCTATAAGAGGTACTACCGCTCGAGGGGAGAGGTAGTACCGCTTATAAGAGGTACTACCACTCGAGGGGAGAGGTAGTACCGCTAATAAGATGTACTACCGCTTAACTACCGCGAAACCCGACACGAGAATTGCAAGACAAAATCGTGGCGGTAGTAGAGCGGTACTGGAGCGGTACTACCGCTTGACGCTACAAGCGGTACTACCGCTGCCGACCGCGGTACTACCGCTGGGAGAAAACCAGAACTGCCATAACTTCTTCATATGAGCTCCGAATTGAGCAAACTCAAGCTTGTTGGATAGAGGAAGACGAGTGGCATCAAAACAGCATAACCTCCAACATCAAAAACATCATAGAAGATGCATGAGTGAACTCCGTTTTCGATGAACTCGAGCTTGTCATCAAGATAACCATAAGCTCCAAAACTCACAAATAGAAACACCAAACAAGAACCAAGAAAGATGATGCAAGGATGCAATGGTTTGAGCTCTCTATGAATGATACGACCAAGCTACTCATCGAGAGCCCCCCTTGATTGTACGGCAATCGATCCTATAACCCGATCTCCCAACTACCACCATGAGACCGGTAAAATAGAAAACCTATCAAGGGCAAACCTTTGCCTTGCACATAGTCCACTTGAGCTAGATGATGATGATCTTGTCCTCCTCAAGATGGACCACCTATCTTGATTGCCATGGGTTGATGAAGACTAGATGATTGCTCCCCCATACTCCACTATGGGTGAGCCACTCTTCGGCACATCTTCACAAGTCCATTGACACCACAATGGATGGCAAGCTTCAAGCACTTGATCTCTTCGTGATACTCCACTTGAACTTGCACACGACAATCTTGATGACGTGTCGGTGTCAAAACCGGTGGATCTCGGGTAGGGGGTCACGAATTGTGCGTCTAGGATCGATGGTAACAGGAGACGGGGGACACGATGTTTACCCAGGTTCGGTCCCTCTCTATGGAGGTAATACCCTACTTCCTGCTTGATTGATCTTGATGAATATGAGTGTTACAAGAGTTGATCTACCACGAGATCGTAATGGCTAAACCCTAGAAGTCTAGCCTATGAGTATATGGCAATGAATCTGTCCTATCCGGACTATGCTCCCTGGTTTATATAGACACCGGAGAGATCTAGGGTTGCATGGAGTCGGTTACATAAGGAGGGAATCTTCATAATCGATCTCCTAGCTTGCCTTCCACGCCAAGTAGAGTCCAATCCGGACACGGGTATAGTCTTCGGTCTTCGTGTCTTCATAGCCCATCAGTCCGGCCCAATGAGTAACAGGCCGGACGCCCGAGGACCCCTTAATCCAGGACTCCCTCAGTAGCCCCTGAACCTGGCTTCAATGACGAGGAGTCCGGCGCGCAGATTGTTTTCGGCATTGCAAGGTGGGTTCCCCTTCTTCCGAACTCCATGATAGTCGGACGCGATGATTGTATCCGGACCTGTCACACACCATGCACAATCACAGAGAGAATATACATATTTTCACACGAGTCTAATCTGCTGACAGCCTTTTGCAACGCAACATTATGTCTGTCCGGTCATAATTTCGAACCGTTGTCCCACGTTTTAAGATGAGGTTGCTATTGGCACGTCTTGTCAAAGAAGAGATCGTGTCCCCTTATTGAGGGATCCTCATCAAGGCGGGCATGGGTAACCCAACCGTGCCGTTTATACAGCCTTTGGGAATAGGCGAGTTTAAAGCGCGTGGGGAGGCGTTTGACATTCGCAGCCTCTATAAGGGAGTAAGGATCCCCCTCTTTCACCCACGCCCTTCCACTTCCTCAGCCCTTCCGACCTTGAGTTCCAGCGCCCAAGCTTCAGCTTTTCCCTCGCTCGATAAAGTACTTCGAGGATGTCCGGATCCGGAGCTGGAGGTAAGTGGATGGCTTCTTCTGTCAAGAAGAAGGATATCAAGGAGCTCCGGGAGGCCGGATATCTGGCCAAGGAGATTGCCCATCGACTCCCGGCCAAGGGACATATCGTCCCCTCTCCCGAGCCCCATGAGAGGGTCGTGTTTCTTACACACTTCGTCCGCGGGCTTGGGTTCCCTCTTCACCCATTCGTCCGTGGGTTGATGTTTTACTACGGGCTGGATTTTCACGACCTAGCCCCCAACTTCATCCTTAATATTTCGGCGTTTATCGTAGTTTGTGAGGCTTTTCTCCGCATCCCGCCTCACTTTGGCCTGTGGCTGAAGACCTTCAATGTGAGGCCGAAAGTAGTGCGCGGTCAACAAGCAGTGTGCGGAGGTGCCATGGTGGGCAAGATGCCCAACGTCACCTGGCCCGAAGGCTCGTTCGCGGAGACGGTGAAGGGGTGGCAATCGGGGTGGTTTTATATCACCGAGCCGCGCGATGCCAACTGGGTGGCGGCCCCGAATTCCAATCCGGAGTCCCGATGCGGCTCACCTCTTGGCAAGAGCGGGGCCTAACCTGGGGTCCCTTGGCCGAGCTGACAGGGCTCCAGACGTGCATCCAGAACATGATAGAGAATAAGATCAAGCTTGTCACTGTAGTCCAGGTTATGCTTGTTCGTCAGGTCCTTCTGTGCCAACGCCGAACTTATAGTTTGTGCGAGTTCGAGCCGGCCAAGCACCAGACACTACTGGAGCTCTTTGGCACAACGCACGAAGAAATCTGGAAGGTGCTCTTCAAGGCCGGCGAGACACCACCGCCTCCGACCGAAGACCGCGGGCTTAGCTTAAAGCGTCAGCCCAATCTGGTCAGTTTCTTTAATGTTTTCAGGAAATACCCCCTACTAGCATATTTTGAGGAAAAACTTAAGCTTCCTTCCTTTACTTTCAGGCCTGGATTAAGTTGGCCGAGAAGATTAACTGTGCGGCTCCGCTACCCGAGGACCAGGCGTTTCCATTATTGGAGAAGATGTTGTTCCCCGCGCCTTATGAGGTGCCGGAGAAGACGGCTAAGAAGGCGGGCCAAGGGGCCAAGAAAAACCTTCGCCGGAGAAGCACTCCGGACGAGACGTCCGAGAGCGAGACTTCCTCTTCGTCTGCTGACGACAGCGATGAAGAGGAAGAAGAAGGCGACTCCCCTCCTGAAGCGGGGAGGAAGAAGAGAGCGGCCCCCACGAGCCCGGAGGCGGAAGCGCCTAAGAGGGTTAAAGGCTCCCTTGCGGATAACTCCGCATGGGACGTCGACAGCAGTCCGGAGCGACCTCGCCGGACCAAGCCTCGGGCCGCTTCGTAAGTACCAGAACTCGCAAAAGTCTGGCCTTCCTGGTTTGTTATATTGATATATTGTAAACTTTTGTCATTGCAGTCCGGCACACGACGGCTCTCCGCGATCCTCGACAGAGGATTCGCTGGACATGGTGGAGATGGCTAGCATGTCTTCGCCACCTGCTCATTCCGTCTCACCTAGGGGTGATGACGAGGTGGTGTCCAAAAAGACCCTCCCAGGTCGGGGGGAGGTTCCAGAGCTCATCGAGGTGATGCCCCAGGATGACTCCTCGGACGCCGGATGCATGGGGGAAAAAGCCCCCATGGGGACTAGTGACGGGGCCCAAGTTCCCTTCGGACCCCAGCCGGATACCATTCCGGAAATCAACACGGCTCCGGGGTCCGGCGAACGGCATTCCCCACAAGGAGGGAGTGTGCCTGTTCCGCCGGTGACCTCTGTCCAACCGGAGGCACCGGATAATCTGTTGGAGGCGCTATGAGGCGCCTCTATCATGGATGAACATCGTGTCCTTATGGACACGGTAATAGAGAAGGTTCAGTTCGTTAAAAACGGACTGACCGAAGCCTGCACTAGCCTTCTAATAGGCTTTGAGGTAAGTAATGTAATTTTAAGAAAAATATCACAGTATAGACAGTAGCCCCTGATGCTCTGTTTGGTGTTTAGTAGGAAAAGCTGAACAGAGGATCAAAAATCGCAGGAGTCTAACCTGAGTTGTCTATGTGAATAAGCAGGTATCACTGCAGGTTGCCACTGCTCAAGCTGCGGAGGTCTCCGGACTGAAGCAGAAACTAGAGCGGGCCGAGGAGGAGCTCGGCCGCGTGAATAAGCAGTTGGAGGATAGCCAAGGTATGAAGTAACCCGTGGATATATTGAAAAAAAATGAATAGTCCGACCGGACTGAAAGTTTCATAAACTTTATTAGGGGCCACGACCGAGCTGGCAACCCTTAGGGAGGCGCTAGCCGAGACCGAGGACAAAGCGGCCAAGGAACGCGCGTCGCGCGAGAGGCACGAGGCCTGGGTTGGAGAGGTGCAACTAGGGATGGCAACGGGGCCCCATACCCGGGAAACCCATGGGGATTTCATCTATTAGGGGGTGGGGATGGGCGAAAAATATCCCCATGGGGACATTTACCGAACCAATTTATTCCCCATAGGGTACAACGGGGATGGGGACGATATTCTATTCCCCAGACCCAATACCCATCGGGGACCCGGTTTGTAAATGTGACAGTGTGGTCAACCTTAAAATATTCACAAACAAACTTGCAAAAACAAAAAAAAAGCTCTGAAAAAAACCATACACTTATCTCACATCCTCACCTCAGTTGCCACCATGACCAAGAAGTCGGTACGACCTAGATAGGCATTAGGAGGACAAGGACAACATCATGTATGTATGTTGATTATAGGGTGTCATATGATGTATATGAGTATTTGTTTATGGGGATGGGGACCCTAATGGGGCCCTGTTCCCCAGTGGGGCATGGGTATGGGGAAATTTCATCCCCAGTCATGTAAACGGGGATGTGGATGGGATGACAGGGAATAGACGGGGATGGGGATGTTGTAGGTATCCCCATAGGGGATTGTCCCCATTGCCATCCCTAGGCGCAACAGCAGCTCCAGGGCGCGATAGAGAAGTTTGAGTCCTTGGAGCATGATTTTAAGGCGCAGGAGTCCGAATTGGCGCAGGCTCACCAGAGCACGCAGGATGCACGAGCCAAGGCCCAGAGCGCCCTCCAGGAGATTCAAGCGGCCCAAAAAATTGCAGCGGGTGAGTCTTTCACCATGCCGAGAAAATATGTAGAGAAAACGTCCCTTGTACTCTTCCTGAATTTTGGTTCTCCGGGGGCATTTGCAGGTCTGCCGCACAGTGTGTCGGACGCGGCCGAGCATTATAGAGCCGAAGAAGGGATGTCGACGGAGAAGCTGTTCTGGTCCCAATATCTGGGATCCAAACTTCCGGTGAACTTCAGCGACCACCTAAAGCAGCTGGTCGAACTGCACAGGTTGGCCGAACTGGCCACGAAGGACCTGATAGTCCGGCTGTGGCCTACCGATCATGCACCTGGCAGCTATTTCGGACTTGTGCAGCAGCTGGTGAGTGCCTGTCCGTGGCTCGAAGCCATGAAGCGGTCGGTCTGCATTGAAGGTGCGCGTATGGCTTTTGCTCGCGTCAAGACGCATTGGGCAAAGCTGGATGCCAAGAAGCTGATGACCGAGGGACCGCCGGAGGGCAAGGAGCATCGTCGACCCGAGCATTATTTTGATGGTGTCCTGGAGGGATCCCGCCTTGCGGCGGAGCAATGTTCGAAGGATATTATTTTCCCATGAGAACATGTGTATTATTTTGCCCTGTAATATGGAACAAAGATGTTATGTAGTATAATGTTTATGATTTTAATTTTTTACCTCCTGTGCGGCCGTTTATTAAATCTGAGGGATGACCAGTTGTCGGCTTCTGCCCCCACGTAGATAGTACGGGGGTGTTCGGGATAAATCTAAACACTCTTTACTCCACATTCTGGTCCTTAAAGGAGGTGTTTAGCGCAACGAACAAAGCAATCAGACTATGCGGCCTTTACCGCCCTCACTTAGCCATAGGAGTTTGACAATCAATAAAATTGGCGAAGCCCCTGGTATTCGGAAGGCCGAATTAGGGGCGTTATACACGCCTAATCGGAAGAACTGACTCTTCGCAAGAAGCGGAAAAAATCTCCAATGATTTGGGACCTCACGAACAGCTGACCAGCTCACGCCGCATCATGACAGTCAGTTTTCAGCTTTCTCTACTGAGGTGCTCGTCCGAAATAACTGGGACACAATCGCAGTAGTTCTCCCTTTACTACCCTAGCCGATATAGCGGAACGTAAGGTAGTAAGCACAGGAGCCGGGCAACCCAACTATTGACCAAAGACATGATTCGGAGCCGATGCATATAATGCTATAAGTTCGGGGTGCTGAACTATACTGTGAAAGTGTTCGGACTTTTATTGCCGTGATGCGGGGTGTAATGAAGCCCCTGGCATACTAATACGTACCATGATGTACGCGTGCAATGAGTAATAGATGCTGAGGTGAAAAATGGAAAAGATTAATTAATGAGCTGACGCCACCATTTATTCACCATTGTGATGTAATTGGTACGTCGAGGCGTACTTTGTACAAGTAATGTGATAAGCAAGTCAGGCTATTTAACATGCCGTAACCAAGGGCGAGCTGCATGCGGGTATGTAAAACAAGTACGGTAATCGTTTATTAGAAACCACCTGGGGGTTCCCTCGTACGCCAGAGCTCGTTGCCTCCTTGGTGTGTTCTGCAAGTGGGTCGTCCGTGTGGACCTTGAAAAGAGAAGAAAAACCCGTAAAAAGGAAAAGTGAAAGCGTGCGAATCCCAGGGTCTATCAGGCCCTATTGCGGATCGCGAGCGAGTTGTGCCTCCGTCAGTACCCATGGGGCCTCGAGTGCATAGTTTATATGCGCGCGGTAATAATACCATTGCCTCATCGGGGCTGAGATGGAGGCCAAATTGCTAGTTTGGCCCGTGACGAGCCGAGCTGTCCTGCGGCAGCGTAGTCCGGACCCTCTTAACGATGTCCAGGGGCTCGGCAGCCAGATTATAGTGCTGCTTGAGAAGGCCACTCTATGCTTCTGCTGCTAGGCGGCGATGTGCTCCTCTGTACGGAGGGAGCGTTCCGGGTTTCCATTTACTGTAATGACGCCACGTGGACCGGGCATCTTGAGCTTGAGGTAAGCATAGTGCGGCACCGTGTTGAATATGGCGAATGCGGTTCGCCCGAGCAGTGCGTGATAACCGCTGCGAAATGGGACTATATCGAAGATTAATTCTTCGCTTCGGAAGTTATCCAGAGAACCGAATACTACTTCCAGCATTGTTAAGCCCGTACAACGGGCCTCTTCGCTTGGTATGACTCCTTTAAAGGTAGTCTTCGTGAGTTTCACTCGTAAGGGGTCAATGCTCATTTTACGTACTGTGTCATGATAGAGTAGGTTGAGGCTGCTACCCCCGTCCATTATGACTCGAGTCAGGTGAAATCCGTCGATGATTGGGTCAAGAACCAATGCGGCCGCACCGCCATGACGGATACTAGTTAGGTGATCTCGACGATCGAAGGTGATCGGAAATGACGACCATATATTGAATTTAGGGGCGGCTGGCTCTACCGCGTAGACGTCCCTAAGAGCTTGCTTACGCTCCCTTTTGGGGACGTGTGTAGCGTATATCGTGTTTACCGTCTTGGCGTGAGGGGGGAATTTCTTCTGCCCTCCAGTGTTCGGCTGCCGGGGCTCTTCGTCCTCGTCCTCACTTTGTGATCCCCCTTCTTTGCTTCTGCTATTTACCTTGCTGGCTTGTTTGAAGACCCGGCAATCTCTATTAGTATGGTTGGCCGGTTTATCTGGGGTGCCATGTATTTGGCAGGGACGATCAAGTATGCAGTCCAAGCTAGATGGTTTTCCGTTGCTCCTTTTATAGGGCTTCTTTCGCTGGCCGGACTTGGAGCCACTAAATCCGGCATGAACTGTTGTGTCATCGGTGTTGTTGTCATTGCTTCGGCGTTTGTGCCTATTGCGCCGGAGCTTGCCAGTGCTATTTTTGGCCTCAGAGGGGCCTGTCTTGCTGGTTGTGTTGTTACTATGAGCCAGCCAACTATCCTCTCCCGCACAAAAGCGGGTCATGAGTGCCGTGAGGGCTGCCATGGATTTCGGCTTTTCTTGGCCGAGGTGGCGGGCTAGCCATTCGTCCCGGATGCTATGCTTAAATGCCGCTAGTGCTTCGGCATCCGGACAGTCAACGATTTGGTTCTTTTTCGTTAGGAACCTAGTCCAGAATTTTCTGGCTGATTCTCCTGGTTGTTGAACTATGTGGCTTAAGTCATCGGCATCAGGTGGTCAGACATAAGTTCCTTGGAAGTTGTCCAAGAAAGCTTCTTCCAAGTCCTCCCAGCTGCCGATAGAATTTTCAGGCAGGCTGTTAAGCCAGTGCCGAGCTGGCCCTTTGAGCTTTAGTGGGAGGTATTTGATGGCGTGGAGGTCGTCTCCTCGAGCCATGTGGATGTGGAGGATGAAATCCTCGATCCATACTGCGGGATCGGTTGTGCCGACGTATGATTCGATATTGACGGGCTTGAATCCCTCGGGGAATTCGTGATCCAATACCTCGTCCGTGAAGCAGAGAGGGTGTGCGGCACCTCTATATCGGGCCGAGTCGTGGCGTAGCTCTGATGGAGTCCGTCTGCGGTATTCGGCCCGGGCGTGGTTAGATTTATCACGTCCGAATAGGTAGCCTTCTTCGTGCCTTGAGGCACGTCCTCGCGATCCGTAGATCGATCTTGTATGTCCTGCTTTACTATCCAGGGTCTGCCGAAGGTCGTACGTATGGTCCCGAGCTGGTTTGTCTCTGTTTTTGCGAAGTGGTGGGGCGGGCTGCAGTTCGCCCTTGTTTGCCGTTGAGTCCCGACCGCGGGGTGGTCGGTCTGCCGCTCTATCCCGACCACGTGGTGGCCGTTCCGCATTGCGCGAGGGAGGTATGGGATCTGGTGCCTCCTCATCGAACTGAGGTAGCAGTTTGCGTTTTGGGTAGCTCTTGGCTGGGCGCTTGAGGTCGTATTCTTCAGCTGTCAGGACATCGGTCCATCTGTCGACGAGTATATCTTGATCGGCTTGAAGCTGATGTTGTTTCTTTTTCAGGATCCTTGCAGTGGCCATGAGCCGTAGCTTGAAGCGCTCCTGCTCGAGGGGATCCTCAGGCACGATGAAATCATCGTTTCCGAGGCTTGTCTCCTCCTCGGAGGGTGGATGATAGCTATCGTCCTCCGGGTCATCTTCTATGGCCTGTTCATCAGGGTTATCCTACTCGTTGCAGTTTTCCTCCTGTTCGGATGTAGCTCCAACAGGGTCTTCGTTGTTTTCGGCGTCGCCCGGAGTACTATTTTCTCCGGTGCCAATATTGCCATCCTTTGAGCGATGAGGCTTAGAACGGCGTTTGGGGCGGCGGCGCTTGGACTGCGTCTCCGAGGGTTTGTTCTTATCCGGCTCTTCTTTATCGTCGCCAGATCCTTTAGGTGTATCAACCATGTACACGTCGTACGAGGAGGTGGCCGTCCAACGTCCCGTGAATGGCGGGTCCTGGCCTTGCTCATTGTCGGCATCGTCGTCCATACCGTCGATGTCTTCGGAGCCATAGTCAAGTACGTCGGTTAAGTCATCGACGGTGGCTATGAAGTGGGTGGCGGGTGGGAAGCAAAATTCCTCGTCATCCGCCTCTAGCTCGAACCGAACATAGTTCGGCCGTGAGTCTTCCTCCAAGGACAATTTCTTCAAAGAGTTTAGTACGTCACCCAAAGGCGAATACTGGAAGATGCCTGCGGCGCTAAATTTGAAAATCGATAACCGATCCAGCTCGGTGTCCGCAGGCGCATCTAGTCCGGAACGTATGGCCGGATACGAGTCCGGAGTTCCATTGACGCAAGCATCACAGGATGTCGAGTCCGTGTGCGTCTCCAACGCCGTAGGCTTCGTGTCCTCGGAGGGCGCGATCTGCTTCGGTTCCGAAGCCGTTGCAGCGACAGGATCCATCTCCTGGGTGTGCTCCGATGACAGATTTAAGTCATGTTCATCGGAGGGAAGGGGAGCGATCGCCGCGGTCTCAAGTCCATCGAAGATCAAGTCTCCACGGATATCCATGACGTAGTTCAAGCTTTCAAATCTGACCTGACGTCCAGGGGCGTAGCTATCGACCTGCTCCAGACGGCCAAGAGAGTTGGCCCGCAGTACAAAGCCGCGAAACACAAAGATTTGTCCGGGGAGAAAGGTTTCTCCCTGGACGGCGTCAATACTGACGATCGAAGGGGCCATCAAGTCCTTTCGTCGATGGCATAGTGGAACTCTCAATGAAAGCACCAATGCCGGTGTCAAAACCGGCGGATCTCGGGTAGGGGGTCCCGAACTGTGCATCTAGGATCGATGGTAACAGGAGACGGGGGACACGATGTTTACCCAGGTTCGGGACCTCTCTATGGAGGTAATACCCTACTTCCTGCTTGATTGATCTTGATGAATATGAGTGTTACAAGAGTTGATCTACCACGAGATCGTAATGGCTAAACCCTAGAAGTCTAGCCTATGAGTATATGGCAATGAATCTGTCCTATCCGGACTATGCTCCCCGGTTTATATAGACACCGGAGAGATCTAGGGTTACATGGAGTCGGTTACATAAGGAGGGAATCTTCATAATCGATCTCCTAGCTTGCCTTCCACACCAAGTAGAGTCCAATCCGGACATGGGTATAGTCTTCGGTCTTCGTGTCTTCATAGCCCATCAGTCCGGCCCAATGAGTAACAGGCCGGACGCCCGAGGACCCCTTAGTCCAGGACTCCATCAATCACCACTTGATGTCATCCTCTCCATGGGTTGAGTGATATCTTCCTCTTGACACAAGCCCATGGACATGTACCTAACCCCGCATAGAACTCTCACATAGACCATGGGTTAGTACACAAAGCACAATGGACAATGCTTACCATACCATGGGATCACTTGATCCGTTCGGTACATCTTCTACACTTTGTGAGTTGATCAACTTGATTCACTCTTGACTTAGTCTTGATCAACCTTGAATCTTTCCAACTCTCTTCATTTGGATGATGTCTTGAAGGTAAACATGAATGATCATACAATCTTCTTCTTCAAGACATGCTTGCAATAAGCTCAACACTCACATGACCAATCTTTGGATAATTCCTTAATAGCACCTTGGTCAACACATAAACTCCTTGAAACACATGGACTTCAAGAAATGCCTATGGACAAATCCTTCCAATATAACTCAATGCAACCATTAGTCCATAGAGAATGTCATCAGTTACTAAAACCACACATGGGGGCACCGCATGTCCTTTCAATCTCCCCCATTTTTGTAATTGATGACAATCATTTCCAAGAGAGTTTATATAAGGAATTATGCATCACCGTGCAATGCAACAACCAATAGTGCATGCGTATGAGATGCAAATGCTAAGGAACAAAACCACAGCAAGAGGAGATATCTCTCTAAACTTCTCCACAAAAACTCTCTGAAACTTCTCCCCCATTGGCATCGATTGCTAAAATGGGCGAAAAGCTTAGAAGGCCAATATAAATTGTGTTCCTCCAACAATTGTGTATCACTCAACAAGAGAGTGGAATGCAATACACATAACCAACGGTAAATAGTTGGAGGAAGACAAACTATATTGAGGCCCAAAGATTGCGAACGAAAGATATGCCACTAAGACATAACAAAGAGAGTCAAGCAATCAAGCAATCAAAAGATACCAATTGAAGCAAGCAATCAAAGGATATCAATTGAGCCAACTAGACCAATGATCCTACGTGCCACATGAATAAAGGATATTATGATATGAGCAGAGGAGTGTTCTAAAGAAACAAGAGAAGCTCCCCATGATTTGTGCACAAATAAGAATTTTTGTATTTGGATACAAAGTGCACAAAATAGGATCATAGCTCCCCCAAAATCAATAGAAACTTACAAAAAGTGCAAGTGAGCATATAGGAAACAAAGCCTAGCACTTGCAACAAACACATGGTTGAGCAACATGTAAAAGAGGCAACTTAAGAATAGGCTCAACCAAAAAGATGTGTGTGAGTCATGGCAAAGCACTTGAGAAGACTAATATAAGGATGAGCATTAAGCATCAACATAGTCTTGGATAAATGAGATACAAGGTGCAAGACATGTCCTTCCCACACACACACAACAAGCAAATGGAAACACAAGCTTACTAAAAAGCGAAATAACAACCAAGCTTGTGACAACCCATGGTGAAGATAGAAAGTGAAAGCCTCATCAAGACGAGGGATACCAATTAACATGGCTAAAAGCCTCGTCAAGACAAGCATGGGGAAAATGATCTTCACCACAAAAGAGTGCATCAAGATGCAACGAGAAAAGACCCGCACTCGAGGCACACACCTTCATGGAGCCACCAAAGAAATAAAACACGAAGGAAAGGTGGACGTGAAAGAAAGGATATCATCTAGAGATGTAATTTCTCTCAAGTGTATAAGGTTCTTGGTGGATGATATCAATCCACAAAGAAGGATGTACACACGAAATAGTTACAACATGAAGGAACAAGATATCCAAAAGGAAGTCATAAATATACCAATAAGATATTTGCTTGAAAGCATAGAACATGGCTAGATATGGTCTTATTGTATATAAATGAAGTCCAATCACACGAACATCAAAGACATCACAACTAGCAAAAAGAGATCATTGTTGGGATGCTTTGAGAAAGGGAACAAGTATCACAAGAAGGAATGAATTACATGCCATGATACAACCTACACAAGGTTGATGCAAGAAATGTATGCATGACGTAGATGATGATACTTGTTACCGAGATAGCATTGGAATGATGTAGTAGATACCAATTGAATGTAGTAGATAATAGTTCATTGATCATCCTAGCTTGACTCCAATAAGCACATGGTGACACCACCTTCCTTGTGAGTGAGCTGAACCTCCAATGCATCTCCAATTGTTTCTAGAACAACACCACAACCAAAATGGTACCCAAACTCATTGGGACCAAAGAGTTAGAAACACCAATACATAGGACAAACTCCACATAAATACGTGCACATAGATATGAAAATAAATATCATGCACATCTCATCCAATTTGAGACTTGGTGGAGTTTCCCCTATATATTGGGTCAAAGAAAGAAAGCATGCCAAAGAAACTACATGAAGTTAATATGCATGCTCAAGACTTTCAAGAACCGATACCAATTGACAAAGAAATACCAAGTGAAGAAAAGATACCAAATGAATAAATCATCACTTGGAGGATATCAATAAAAGATACATCGAGGAACGAGATATCCATTGGTACACACTAAATAAAAGATATCAAACTCCCAAAAGAGAGGATGGTTCCAAACAAACCAAGCTCCATACAAAGTTTCATGATGGCACAAAGTACCAAAAAGAAAATGGCTTGCCTTCCACCAACACACACTTGATAAGGATCACAAGATGAGTGTTTTATAGAAAATATGATAGCTCCCCCAAGAGTAGTGCATTATAGAGAATTTGCATTTGAATACAAAATGCACAAGGTGGGATCACCACTTTCACTATATCTAGAAGACACTAGACAAGATCAAGAAATTAAAAAGATCCATAAGTGGTATGGAAGACAAAGGGAGTTGATACATTCCTTGGCAAGAGATAGGGCAATAAGAAGCAAACGCCAATGTGAAGATGATCAATAATTTCTACCACACATAAGTGAGTACCAATTGTCAAAAGACAAGTATTTGGAAATAATTCCCGGTGGTAGATAGCAAGGATATCCGATATCATCTTCACACCAAACACATAAGCAACTTGCAACTTGTAGAGCTAACATGCCACCTAGGAACACGATAATTAATAATATCAACTCTAAGTGACAATATCTCAAATGTACACATTTTTAGGCTTGTAATATGCACATAGCATATTACTCGCCCATAATGTGATACCAACGAAAACTTAACAAGATGCAATAAGAGGATCCAATAAGAGATAATCAATGGACTTTTTAGAATTTGAATTTCTCATGAGAGATATACCACCTAGCGACTAGATAATCTTGAAATATCAATACTAGATGGTATTCCTCATGTACACACATTTATCGGATTGTGAGGTGCACGAAGCACATCACTCCCCCAAAATGGGATGTTCCATTAATCTCTCACACGAGCCGACTAGGATACAGACAAGAAGCATAAAGTCTCAACGCATGACACACACGTACATGATGTGCAAACCAACACACACATACTTGATTGCTCAGATAATCAAGTTGGAAGCACAACATATACAAACACATGCAAGGTACAAAACCAAAACATGCAAAGGGGCAAGTAACTTTCAATGAAAACAATTTAAGTACAAGTTACCGCAAGGAGGCACATTGGATATACAATAGAAACTTGATAACCCAATTGACTTGGCTTGTGACACTAAGAATGATGAAGTTCCCTTAATTCTTCATGATGTAGCCAAGTCTCCAATGCCCTCCAACAACACCTATTGATCAAGTTTGAGCTTGTTGGTCCCCAACCAAGTTGGGTCCTAAGAGGTTAGTCACAATAGGCTTGGCAACCCAAATGGTTCTTTTCTTGACATTATTTTGAGTACCAACAAATTTGGAAAACACATTGCCAACCTTATCCTTCCCAAGAGAATAGATATCATTAATAATAATTGGGTTGGATAAGTTACCACTAGTGCATGAAGAAGTGAGGTGACCTTTCTCACGACATAGGTAGCAACGTCTACTCTTCACTTTCTTCTCACTTGATTTCTCAACTTGAGAAGTATTAGCTTGAGTTTTCTTGGGAAGAGGCCTTTTTCCAACTTGAGGTTGAGCATGAGAGTGAACTTGTGGCCGCTTTCCTTGTTGCTTGTCACTAATAGGCTTCTTCTTCAATAGGCAAGATCTAACATGATGCCCTTCAACTTTGCACTTGAAGCAAACAATCTCAGCCGAATTCTTGACTTGTTCTTGGCCCTTATTCTTGTTCATCTTGGACTTCTTCTTCTTATTGGAGTTGAATCCAAGTCCACCTTTGTCATTGGGGGATTTTTGCACACTCAAGATATTGTTGAGTGTGGCCTTCCCTTCATGACATTTTTCCAAGTCTTTCTTCAAAGAAGTGACTTGGGCCTTGAGCTCTTTGATTTTCTCTACATGGTTAGTCTCAACACAAGTACTAGAGGAAGTATAAGCTTCTTTGTTAGAGCAACAAGGCCAGGAAAGCAATTCATCACAAGATGTACCAACATTGTGAGTAGATGAATTACAAGGACTAGCACATGGCAATATAGCATTTTGACTTGAAGTAGTGCTAGTATCCATATGAGGCTCACTAGATGTTACCTTAGCAATCCAGATACTAGAAGATCATCATGAGAACTTGAGAGCTTTTCATGACTTTCTTCCAATTTCCCATAATTGCTAGATAGCAACTCAAGTTGAGCCCGTAACTCAACATTCTCCTTCAAAATGGATGCTTCACAAGTAATAGAGTTAGTAGCACAAGCATCATCATTAGCAACAATAGGAGAGGACAACTTGGCAAGCTCTTTTAAATAAGAAGCTTTAAGTTGAGCATGAGACTCGGTGAGTTTGATGAGCTCACCCTTGATGACCCTTGAGCCATTTTTTAGGTGCTCAAAATCCTCAAGGAGTCTAGCATGAGCAACTTCAAGCTTAGCATTTTTAGTTTTAAAAACATTAGCCACCTCAAGTGCTCTATCATGAGATTCCTTTACTCTAGATAATTCTAGAGCAAAGGTTTCCTCAAGAGATTCCTTGGTGGTTTGTTCAAGTTCAAGAGCTTGATAGAGGTCCGCAATCTCATTAGCGTAATCACGCTCATGACCTTCCATTTTCTCAATGGTGACCTCATGCTACTCGAGATGAGATTCCAACTCCTCAATATATTTCTTGCCCTCAATGGCAATGGACATAATTTCCATGAAGTTGGAACGACCAATTTTATTTTTATGAAGAGCTTTAAAAACCATTTCCCCCTTAATTTTTAAGGAGGCAACATTATCATTCTCTTCATCATTATCCTCATCATTATTAGCAATAACATCATCATCAAGAGACATATTAGGGTTCAAAGTAGGAGATACCTTTGAAGCCTTAGCCATAAGGAAAAAAGCAATAGATGATGATGTAGGATCCCTTGAAGCACCGCTCAAGACCACATCTTGTTCCATGGAGTGTTGGGTTTCCTCTACATTGTTAGCACAACAACTCGAGGAAATACATGCATTTTTATCATGGCAACAAGATATAGCAAGCATATCATCATGGGATTTAGTCAAGCAATTTCTACAAGATATGCACGGACTATCAACACAAGCATGAGAAACATGTAGGGTGCTCGAAGTGTTAAAGTGCAAAGAAGATGCATTGCAATAAGATAGTGATGAAGGATCATCCACAATAAGCATACTATCATCATTGCAATGACCAACACTACTCACCATTTCATTACCTTGTGGAAAACCACATGTAGGTGAAGTAGAAGAAGTTGAGAAGACTATACAACCGGAGGTGGAGGGAGGACAATCATCCCCACAAATCTTGGACACGCCATATTTATCTTGAAGCTTTGTCCACAACTCATGAGCATCCCGAAACGGCATGAGTTGAAATATAACTACATTGCTCAAAGCGTCAAAAAGCATATTAGAAGCTTGAGCATTGAGATAAGAGTTTTTCTCATCCTCTAAAGATAATCTTTGGGGATCCTTTGGAGGAGAAAAACCCATATCTACAATTCGCTCTAAAATTGGGTCCATGACCCTAAAGAGATTAAGCATGCGAATTACCCAAACATCAAATTTTGTGCCATCGAAACTAAGAGTGTCAGAGAATCCTAAACCCCTAGTCGACATCCTTACTCTCTAGGCGGTTGAGCCCTATAAAGAGAGACGAGGTTCTGATACCAATTGAAAGATCGTGGATGTCGCCTAGAGGGGGGAGAATAGACGCTTTAAAATAATTACGGTTTAGGCTTGAACAAATGCAGAATAAACCTAGCGGTTAATTTGTCAAGCACAAAACCTACAACAACTAGGCTCACCTATGTGCACCAACAACTTATACTAAGCGAGATAAACAACTAGGTGATAGCAAGATATATGACAAGAAACAATATGGCTATCACAAAGTAAAGTGCATAAGTAAAGGGCTCGGGTAAGAGATAACCGAGGCACGCGGAGACGATGATGTATCCCGAAGTTCACACCCTTGCGGATGCTATCTCCGTTTGGAGCGGTGTGGAGGCACAATGCTCCCAAAGAAGCCACTAGGGCCACCGTAATCTCCTCACGCCCTCGCACAATGCAAGATGCCGTGATTCCACTAAGGGACCCTTGAGGGCGGTCACCGAACCCGTACAAATGGCAACCCTTGGGGGCGGTCACCGAACCCGTACAAATTGCTCGGGGCGATCTCTACAACCTAATTGGATACCCCGACGCTTGCCCGGAGCTTTACACCACAATGATTGAGCTCCAAACACCACCAAGGTTGGGGCTACCTCCACAACTTAATTGGAGGCTCCCAACGACACCACGAAGCTTCACCACAATGGAATATGGCTCTGCAGTGACCTCAATCGTCTAGGGCGCCCAAGCACCCAAGAGGAACAAGCTCAAGGGTACCAAGCACCCAAGAGTAATAAGCTTCTCAACTTGTAACTTCCACGTATCACCGTGGACAACTCAAACCGATGCACCAAATGCAATGGCAAGGGCACACGGAGTGCCCAAGTCCTTCTCTCTCAAATCCCATCAAAGCAACTAATGCTAGGGAAGGAAAAGAGAGGAAGAACAAGAAGGACACCACCAAGAACTCCAAGATCTAGATCCAAGGGGTTCCCCTCACCTAGAGGAGAAAGTGACTGGTGGAAATGTGGATCTATAACTCCTCTCTCTTTTCTTCCAAAAACTAGCAAGAATACATGGAGGGATTGAGAGATAGAAAGCTCGAAAAAGGTCAACAATGGGGGAAGAACACGAGCTCAAGAGATAAGGTTCATTGGGGAAGA
This sequence comes from Aegilops tauschii subsp. strangulata, assembly GCF_002575655.3. Lineage (NCBI taxonomy): Eukaryota > Viridiplantae > Streptophyta > Magnoliopsida > Poales > Poaceae > Aegilops > Aegilops tauschii. The sequence continues at coordinate 362,569,165 of NC_053035.3, read as the reverse complement.
AGACCCCCTTTTATAGGGCCTCCCGAATCCAACCATTATGTGCTCAGCCCGCACACGAGCGGTACTACCGCTCCACGAGCGGTACTACCGCTGGAGGAGCAGTACTACCGCTTAGCACGGTCAAAACAGCCCAACGAGAGAGAAAAACACGAGTTGAAGTTCTGCCAGAGAGGTAGTACCGCTCGGGGAGAGGTAGTACTGCTTATAAGAGGTACTACCGCTCGAGGGGAGAGGTAGTACCGCTTATAAGAGGTACTACCGCTCGAGGGGAGAGGTAGTACCGCTAATAAGATGTACTACCGCGAAACCCGACACGAGAAATGCAAGACAAAATCGAGGCGTAGTAGAGCGGTACTACCGCTTGACACTACAAGCGGTACTACCGTTGCCGACCGCGGTACTACCGCAGGGAGAAAACCAGAACTGCCATAACTTCTTCATATGAGCTCCGAATTGAGCAAACTCAAGCTTGTTGGATAGAGGAAGACGAGTGGCATCAAAACAACATAACCTCCAACATAAAAAACATCATAGAAGATGCATGAGTGAACTCCGTTTTCGATGAACTCGAGCTTGTCATCAAGATGACCATAAGCTCCAAAACTCACAAAGAGAAACACCAAACAAGAACCAAGAAAGATGATGCAAGGATGCAATGGTTTGAGCTCTCTACGAACGATACGATCAAGCTACTCATCGAGAGCCCCCTTGATAGTACGGCAATCGATCCTATAACCCGGTCTCCCAACTACCACCATGAGACCGGTAAAATAGAAAACCTATCAAGGGCAAACCTTTGCCTTGCACATAGTCCACTTGAGCTAGATGATGACGATCTTGTCCTCCTCAAGATGGACCAGCTATCTTGATTGCCATGGGTTGATGAAGACTAGATGATTGCTCCCCCATACTCCACTATGGGTGAGCCACTCTTCGGCACATCTTCACAAGTCCATTGACACCACAATGGACAGCAAGCTTCAAGCACTTGATCTCTTCGTGATGCTCCACTTGAACTTGCACACGGCAATCTTGATGACGATCACTACTTGATGTCATCCTCTCCATGGGTTGAGTGATATCTTCCTCTTGACGCAAGCCCATGGACATGTACCTAACCCCGCATAGAACTCTCACATAGACCATGGGTTAGTACACAAAGCGCAATGGACAATGCTTACCATACCATGGGATCACTTGATCCCTCTCGGTACATCTTCTACACTTTGTGAGTTGATCAACTTGATTCACTCTTTTCTTAGTCTTGATCAACCTTGAATCTTTCCAACTCTCTTCATTTGGATGATTTCTTGAAGGTAAACATGAATGATCATACAATCTTCTTCTTCAAGACATGCTTGCAATAAGCTCAACACTCACATGAGCAATCTTTGGGTAATTACTTAATAGCACCTTGGTCAACACATAAACTCCTTGAAACACATGGACTTCAAGAAATGCCTATGGACAAATCCTTCCAATATAACTCAATGCAACCATTAGTCCATAGAGAATGTCATCAGTACCAAAACCACACATGGGGTCACCGCATGTCCTTTCACCATGGACCAGAGGGGGAACCCTTCTCCCATCTAGGGGGGAGGCCAAGGAAGAAGAAGAATGAGGGGGGCTCTCTCCCCCTCTCTCCCGGTGGCGCCGGAGTGCCGCCGGGACTAGGATCGTGACGGCGATCTGCGTCAACAATCTTGCTACCGTCAACACCAACTCTCTCCCCCTCTATGCAGTGATGTAACACCCCTTCTCCCCGTTGTAATCTTTACTTAAACATGGTGCTCAACTCCATATATTATTTCCCAATGATCTATGGTTATCCTATGATGTTTGAGTATATCCGTTTTGTCCTATGGGTTAATCGTGATCTTGGTTGGTATGATTGTATATTTTATTTATGGTGCTGTCCTATGGTGCCATCTGTCTCGCGCAAACGAGAGGGGCCCTCACTGTAGGGTGTTGCAATGCGTTCATTATTCGCTTATGGTGGGTTGCGAGAGTGACAAAAATTTAAACCCGAGTAGGTGGGTTGTTGCGTATGGGATAAAGAGGACTTGATACTTAATGCTATGGTTGGGTTTCACGACCTTAATGATCTTTAGTAGTTGCGGATGCTTGCTAGAGTTCCAATCATAAGTGCATAATGATCCAAGTAGAGAAAGTATGTTAGCTCATGCCTCTCCCTCATATAGAATTACAAGAATGATTACCGGTACTTGTTATCGATTGCCTAGGGACAAATGACTTTCTTGTTGACAAAACCTATATACTTTTATTACCTTGCAATTTATTCATAGTTTTATTCTCGCAAAGTATCGTAGCTTTATTCTTGCAAAATAGTTTCATACTCCCTCCATTTCTTTTTACTCTGTGTATAAAATTTGGTCAAAGTCAAACTACACAAAGTTTGACCAAATTTATATCGAAAAATATGAACATCTATAATACTAAAACTATATAATATGAAAATACATTTCAAGGTGCATCTGACAATATTGATTTCATATTGTGAATGATGATATTTTTAATATAAAGTTAGTCAAACTTTACAAAGCTTGACTTTGACCAAACCTTATATGCACATTAAAAAGAAATGGAGGGAGTACTTGTTTTAGGTAAAGCAAACTCAAGTGTGCGTAGAGTTGTATCGGTTGTCGATAGAACTTGAGGGAATATTTGTTCTATCTTTAGCTCTTCGTTGGGTTCGACACTCTTATTTATCGAAGAAGGCTACAAACGATCCCCTATACTTGTGGGTTATCAGGGGCCGGTCGGGCTCCCAGCCACCGCCCCCAGGTCGCCCCTAGACGCCGTTTTTTGGAACATGAAATCGGCCAAAACACATCCAAACTAGGCGATTTCATTGATATTTTACAAAAAACTTAAAAACACAAATGAAAACACAAACTAAAAATGACTACGCCTAGCCACCGCCGCCACCCGCCTTCTACATGCTGAGGAGCCTGTAGAACTGGGTGTAGCCGTCGTCGTCATCGCCGTCGTGCTGGGTGCCGCCGCCGTCCCTGCTACAGCCCCTAGCCGGCGTCGCCGATGCGCGGGGGGTTGAACGGCTTGGGCACATCCTTGTCGTCGCTGTCAAGGACGACCACGCCAGTTTCCTCGCATCCGCGGCGCCGAGCGGCGATTTACTTGAAGGCCCGGCGCTGGCGCTCCATCTGCTCGCAGACGTTGTCCTCCTTCGCCCACTTGAGGGCGGTCTGGGCAGCGGCCATGTCCTGGTGCTCCTTCTTCATGGGGAGCAAACCCGGTTTGGTCTTCGGCCGGATGAGGCGGTAGGAACGAGGAGAGGGGCGGCCACCCTCGTTGATGACGAGGGCGCTGCTGCGGGTGCGGCGCCCAAGTAGCGTCTCCTACGGCTCCGGCTTGACGGGGCAAAGCGCCGGCGAGCCAGAGCCCGACGACGATGACGTTGTCGTCTCCATTTGCCACGGTGTCTAGGAGCTGTCGCGGCGGCGAGAGAAGGAGGGGGGCGTAGGGTACTCCAGGATGGCATGTTGCCCGCCTCGATGTGCTCGAGGACGGCTTCGAGGGTGCGGCCTGGAACGCCCCACCATAGGCGCCGTCCCTCGGAGTTGTGGTGGCCGCGGGGCTCGACGTCGTTGGTGGCAGCGACCTGCTCCTCGTGCCGCCGCTCGAAGTACGTCATCCAAAGCGGGTTGTTGTCGGGGGCAACCTCGGCTGGTTCCGCTGTGGATCCGGTAGCGAAGACCGGATGCTTGCGATTTCGGCGCGCCGGGCCGCTCCGGTGGGCGCGGGTGGCACTAGGACCCCGTCGGCGCTGAGCCTCCAGGTGCCCGGCACCCGCATGTCCGGGGGCGCCGGGTAGTCAGCCTCGTAGAGGAGGCGTGCCTCATTCTCGCGCAGATGGCGGCGGTCGAAGCCGTTCGCCGTTGCGCCGTCGCCTGGGAAGCGGTCGGCCATTGCCCGGGGGAGAGAGTGGGAGGGAGAGGCGTCGGCGGCGAGATGTGGAGAGAAGGGCGTTGGTGGTGAGAGCTTTGTGCGTTCACCGGCGAGGGAGGACGGCTTTTATAGCCATGGATGGGTGGTGGGAGAGCTGCCGTCGTGTGCCGCGTGGCGGGAGTGGGCAGGACGCACGTCGCCGCGCCGCCCGTGAGGCATCTATGGAATGCTGGCCGGCGCGGCAGCGCGGCAGCCTTAGCATTGATTCCCGCGGGAACTGAGGCGATGAGGACGACGAAAGCGGCGAGTCGCTGACTCGGCGGGCCCATTCTTTTTCATGCCACAAATGTTTCCCCCGGCGTCCCCGGGCGCCCTCAGCGTGCCGGGTTAGGTTTGGGTCTGCCGACGCTAAAATCGGCCCTAACTAGCGAAAACTGGGCTTCTGGGGGCGCGACCGGGCCAAAATTTTTGTGCCGGCGACGAAAAAGGGTCTTGGGGGCACGGCTGGAGATGCTCTTAGAAGGCCGGCTTCCGTATCAGTGTCTGCGGACTGATCCCCTTTTTGCGGACGGATGGGTCAACGTTGATAGGAGCTTAGAGCAACTCCAATGGGGCGACCCATTTCGTCCGCCGCCGTCCGTTTGGGTCGGCGTGGACACAAAAGGCGGCCCAACGCACTGACCCAAACGGACGCGCGTCCGCTTTTCGTCCGCGGGCGACCCATTCCCGGCTCATTTTTTAGCCGGATTTGCGTCGGCGCGGACACGCGATGGACGCGCGCACGCTCGCCTTCTCCTCTCCGCGGGCCCGCTGGTCGGTGGCTCATTGGCCTCCCCCCTCACCCCAGCCAACAGCAACCCTCGCCCGCCTCCTTCGTCGCCGACGCCGCCGCCCATTTTTGCCGGTGACTCTGCCAGCTGCCGCCGCCTCCACATCCGCCCAGCAACGCCGCCCACTCCCCCGTCGCCCGCCACCGTCGTGTTGCTGCCGGGAGCAAACTGCTTCCCACCGCCGCTCCCCCCCCCCCCACCGCACAGCAGCCCGCGACCAAGAAGCCGCCTCGCCGCCCAGGCCAGATCCTCACCGGCCTCGTCGGACGCCGGCAGGGCAGCTAGCTGATCCGTGCGCGCCGCGACTCCCCTCGCCGGTCGTCTCCTTCTTCGACGCCCGCAAGCTGTTCGATAGTTTGCCAAGGTATGAAAATGGACTCTGCCGACGAGTTCTTTTTCCACAATTTCCTCTGCGACTCCGACGATTCGTCATCCGACGACGAGGAGGAGATATTGGCTGCCGTGTTGGTCCATCACCACCTCAACAGCCAGCGGCCGTTGTTCTGTGGCTCCATCCCGGGCCACCTTCTGGCATTGAATTGCAACCGAGAGAGCGGGCATTTCCTCCTTTGGAAGGACTACTTTGATACAACAAACCCGTTGTTCAAACATCAAAAATTTCGCCGCCGTTTTTGTATGAGTAGGCATCTTTTCAACTGTATTAGAGAGGGGGTGGTCGGCTATGATGACTATTTCGAGTGCAAAGAGGATGCCGTCGGCAAGATCGGTTTCTCCTCTTATCAGAAATGCACTGCCGCCATCCGAATGCTTGCATACGGAGTGCCCGGTGATCTCATTGATGAGTACGTCCGTATGAGTGAGTCTACATGCTTAGAGTCCCTGTATAATTTCTGCAAGGCTGTTATTGCTGTGTTTGGCCCTGAGTACTTGAGAGAGCCGACAGTTGAAAATACAGCCCGTTTGTTGGTGATGAATGCCAGAAGGGGCTTCCTAGGGATCCTTGGCAGCATAGACTGCATGCACTGGGAGTGGAAGAACTGTCCTTCTGCTTGGCAAGGGCAGTATAAGGGACATGTCAGGGCTTGCACTGTCATACTAGAGGCCGTGGCGTCTCAAGATCTCTGAATCTGTCACTCTTTCTTTGGCATGGCTGAATCACACAATGATATCAACGTGCTTCAGCGCTCGCCGGTGTTTGCTAGGCTTGCCGAAGGCAACAGCCCACCGGTGAACTTTACTGTCAACGGACACAACTACGACAAAGGATACTACCTGGGTGACGGTATCTATCCTCAATGGACCACTATTGTCAAGACAATACCCAACCCTGTCGGAGAGAAGAGGAAAAGATTTGCCCAAGAGCAAGAGAGTGCTAGGAAGGATGTCGAGCGTGCATTTGGTGTTTTGCAATCTCGATGGGGGCATCGTTCAGTATCCTGCTAATACCTAGAGCACGCAGAAACTGTGGAAGGTAATGACTGCTTGTGTGATCATGCACAATATGATCGTAAAAGACGAGCGCCCGGAACGTCTGTACGATCAAGGGTTTCAGTTTCAGGGTGAGAATGTTGTGCCTGAGTATGGAGTAGCGGCAATGTTTGAACAATTCACCTAATTTCATCAAGACATGCGTGATTGGGAAACTCACGTGCAACTGTGAAATGATTTGGTTGAGCATATGTAGGCTCATGTTGGCAACCAATAGATGTATCTTTTTTATTCGGCTTGCAAAAATTATGTGAGACATTTTTACTTGTATCCGGCTTGTAAAACTATACTATTTTATTCGGTAACTATGTTATTTGACAATATGTTTAAATGTAAATCAATGTAATATTGGATGACCAGCCGGCCACGCCGGTACATATGGATCGGCGCGTTGCGCGCGCTGCCGACCCAAATCTAAAAAAGGGCGAACGCCGCGAAATCACCGCCTCATTGAAGTTGCTCGGTCCGTTTGTATGGTCGTGCGGGTTCATGCTTCAGGAGCAGTCCGCCTATACTTATCTGTTTTCGTTCGGTTATTCATGGATCAACCGGGCAATTATTTTTATTTAATTTACGAGTTTAGATCCCTTGCAAGCGCTGACGAGGAAACTAGTGCCAGCAGGACCGTAGTAGCCTGCACGCAGGCGCAGCGGAGACACTTCCTGGACCCACTCAGCTAGCTAGTCGGGCGCGGAATCCAAATCGAATCGCGATGTGAACGCGGCAAGCCGACTTGCGGCTCGGTCTGGGGTCCATGTTTTTTTGGGTGCGCTGCCGGTGGTCTACCCGCGCCGTGCCACTGCCCACGTCCGCCACCTGGTTGGTTGGGTTGTCTCCGCGACTTGTCATCCCTGTTCATCTCCCCTATGGCCCTATCCATCCTGCTCTGTATTCTTCGGGTCGCTCTCCACTCTCCTCTCCTGGTAGGTGAGGTGACACACCATCACCATGCGAGAGAGCTTGTTTGCGACGACGGGACACCTAATGCATAGCTTAGCATAAGTAGGTGACGGCTGGACCGAGCCTCTGATTCTGGATATCTGCGGCCTGGGGCTAGACAGAATCGTCCGAGTTTAGTCACGTCCAGATTCAGGTAGACGTAAGAATGGCACCATGATAACTACTGAACATAATACTATGTGCAACTAGTACTGCTACATGGTATCTGAATATCCGTTGCCTCTGATTCTGAAGTCTGAACGAGAAGGAAGACCATGGTAGAAGATGGCATGGACGGCCCGGCCCTGCCTTTCCATCTAGTGACACTGAGATATGCATGCAAGGGTGATGAGTAGGACGAGTGGCTAGAGGCCTAGAGCACTGAACTGTGAAAGCAAGCTTTTCCCGCGTGACCGCCATTGTCCAAATCGCATTTCACAACTCGCAATTAGCTTTCGCCCCGACAGTGACCCTTTTTGCTTGGGACGAGCAGCACTAGTAGAACTGTAGCACCAACTAAGCTTTGCACAACCCTAAAAAAAACTAGCTTTGCACAGAAGAAAGAAAAAAATAGGCTTGTGGTCGACCCAGCCAATCACAAAAGCTAGCTAATTGCGATTTTTCAGGTTCCTGGGCCCCCAGCTAGTGGCGATAATTGTGTGGACGGAGGATGGGGAGGAGGTTGTTGGGCGACGCCTCTTCGCTCCCTCCGTTGGTTCTTTCACCCGTTCTTCTCGCTGGTGGTGTAATGTAATCGACTAGTGATTTTGATCGTGGTTGGTGGCAGGTGTCGTTGGGTGCTGGACCACGACACCGCCCGTTCGTGATCTCGATCGATCCTCATCTCATGCCCTCTCTCTTTCACTCCCCATGCCGGCCAGATTAACTCAACTACTCGATCCACCAAGCCGGTACTTTCACCTCAGAAGAGATGTGGTTGTGCCGTGCATGTTCTCGGGGAGAAAGGGACGTACGTGGCGTGGTGGTGGTGGTATTGTGCGCGTCGTCGTGTCATCATCTCATGCTCTTGGCTGCAGAAACGTGCAATGCTCCTGCGTTTTAAGTAGACATGCAACTGCACCTGTCGGCAAGGGGGCAATGCACGCTTCTTGTGCCAAAGACAAAGAGTAGTTCGTCAGATCTCGCTTAGAACGCGGAAATAAATAACATTCTTCGGTTCCTGCTGGAAATGACCATCAAACTGATTCATATATAAAATAAAATCCGTGCGTTCCAAACATGCTCTTAGTTTAGTTTAGTTTAGAAAATGCTGTGACTGACGAGGAGGTCTTATCCGTTGGATGATTTTCCGGACTTGTTTTCTCGTCGTTGGCGCGGGATCGAGCGAACGATCGAGCGGCGAGTTTCTTGCGTCGTCCTACACCGTCGCATTCGCGGTGCCACTGCGGTCGGTACGTACGGCGGAAGGCGACGGCACGGCTCGTCGTCCGTGCCCGTCAGCGTCATGGGCTCGCCCGCGCTGCAGACCGATTGGCCGCCGGCTGCTATTTCTCCGGTGGCATTCGGTCTTATTTATGTCCTCGCCGTCGTTAATCACGAGGCTGCTTCTGTCGGGAATCGATCAGCAAACAGTGACCGACGAGTGTAGAATACGTAATTTTTATACCATGTACTCCCGTTCCTAAATATAAGCTTTGTAAAGATTCCACTATGAACCACATACGGATGTATATAGATGCATTTTAAGTATGGATTCACTCATTTTGCTCCATATATGGTCCATAGTGGAATCACTCCAAAGACTTATAGTATTTAGGAACGGAGGGAGTATATGGCACGCCGCGTTGGCCGGTTGCTCTCATACCGTGTGGTGCTAGCTAACACGGATGCATGCACCGATCCAGGGAAAACGTGGTACGTTGTTCATCGTTGAGGTGATCCAATGTCGCCCGCCACAAGTGAAGCTACCACAAAATACACGCTCTTCGGGTGGGATATAGGAGTATTTGACGCTCTCCTGGTCATTGAACCGTATATATTGCAAAGGAAAGAAACGCATATAGCTCTTCAATTATGTGGTGTTCATCAGCCCCCGAACTGAGCATAATTAGTTTGGTGCAAAAAAATTGGCATGGCATTGTGCCAAATATTGGCTTCCTCTGTTCCTAAATATAAGTCTTTTTAGAGATTCCAATATGAACTACATATAGAGCAAAATGAGTGAATTTACACTCTAAAATATGTCTATATACATCTGTATGTAGTTCATAATGAAATCTTTAAAAAGACCTATATTTAAGAACGGAGGGAGTACTTGATTGGTTACAGAGTTGTCTTGCCATCTCACATAAAGTTGTCAATAATTGTCAAGTGTTGGTATTGACAATATTTGGATCAATCACACTTTATAAATTTGTAAGATATACTCAAGTCATGGCTGAAAACTCATTTCGAAAGGCCACCGCTGCGTGTTAAAATCAGGCCATGGCAAAGTTAAAAATTGAGGCAAGGCCATGGCTGCAAATGGCAACGCACACTACTGGCCATCTGGCCGACAGATATATATTTTTTAAGACACTTCTGGCCGACAGGTTCACCGTTTAGATTGCCAGCCCGGTCCATTGTCCTGCGCACGGCCCACTGAATTTTCAAGTTTCAGGAAGAAAAAGCACCCATTGTCTCAAACTAGCGCCCTCATCGAATGGATGAATCGCCCTATAACAAAACAACAGAGCTCTTGTAGGATTGTGAGCAGAGGCTCTTTATTGAAAGTTCTTTTTTACAAAATATGCTGCCCAAATTTCTCAACAACAACAATAAGAAGAAAAAACATCTGTGAACAAAAGAAGAAATGAAATGAAAGATCTGCACCAACAGCAGCAGCAGTGCTTATTTCTCTATCTAATAACAGCGGTACTCGATGCTCTACGCATTCTACAACTTATGAATGGTTTTCATGTCGGCAGCCTCCTTCAGAGTACCTTGCTCAACATGATCCCACCAACCCATCAGGAAGTTGTCCACCACCAGCCTGAACCAAGGGGACAGCTTGATGCCACCTTCCCCATCATCTGCTTTCTTAATCAGCCGCTTCAGCTCGTCACGGTTCACGTACTTGACGTCGGACACTTCTTCGGGGTTTGGGTTGAGCTTCACGTCGCGAACCATGAACAGGAGGTAGTCCACTAAAATAACCACGAAATCACAAGATCTATAAGCCAGCGCTTTAAAATACGACGGATAGGACAACGTGCCAGAAAACCCAAATTTCATGAAAACTGGAAATCCATTGGTTATACAAAAGGGCAGGTACTGGAAATCCATTGGTTATACAAAAGGGCAGGTACTTACGCTCGTGTTCGCCCCATTTTCCATCAGATGGAGCCTTGTAAAGCATCTTCCCGAGTGGGATGAATTGGTCAACTGGTAAATCTTCAGCCTGTATTCCCAGTTCGTCAAATAGTTTCCTCTGTGCTGCATTTCTGACCCCTGAACCAGAAAAAAAAATTGCGACTGGTGTTCAGTAAGGTGGAAGCAACAATGTGGATTGTGCAACTAATGCTATGGAACCAGTCTTCACGCCTCTGGGCAGATTGATGTACCTTGGCAGTTCTCCTCAATGAGCTCAGATTCACGGTGTAAAGGGTGGCTACAGCAAGTGTTTGTCCAGACAAGTGGAAATGTCACTTTTGTCGTAGACCGTTGCTGTAAAGAGTTACAATATTACAAAATTGTCTGTAATAGAAAAATGTAAGAGATATTTATATGATAAGATAGTGATGAAAAGAAGAAACAACGTTGCAGGTTAAGGCAGTATAAAAAAGATGTTAACATATGATTCAGGTCAAGTGTGCTGCCCTATTTTTATGTAGTGAGTTCAACAGTTCATTTTAACAGGAGTGAAGGAAGAACTGGAGATTGCACCCTCCAAAGAGGGGCCTTACCAACCTCCGAAATGATCTTACTTAGAACATTTGCAGCCTACCAAAATCGATGCAGCCGTTTATGAAAATATCATTTTTCACACATATCAGCCTATATATCAACCAAAATGGCAGACATTTCACCTAACGTTTCCACTGATATGGACGTATCTGTATATGGCAATGATTCTCTATTAAAAAAGTGTTAGGAATAATATGATGCATTTACAAGTTCATCAAATTATTGAAGATTGAAAGAATATGCTTAAATTTGGGATATAGCATCTACAATGTACTTTCTTACGTTACATAATATCCCACGAGTCTATATTTATTACAACGTATTTCATAATCAACTAGTCAAAAATCAAGCATTGTTATTCTACATCTAATTTCACAAAAAAAGACATGATATGAACAAGAATAGCAAACAAATAGAGATATTTTCCACTGATACAACTATATATCATCTGATACACCATCCGATATCTGACATCATATATGCAGGAGTCACAGATGTGAAACCAATATCCGACATTTTTGAACCTTGGGGCAGCAACTAGGCCAAGACATCTCATAAAAAAAAATAGGCCTGACAGAGAAGATGTAAAACCAGACTAAGTTTGATTCTAGTTTCAAGTTGAACTGTAGATGGACCAAGCTATAGATCACACTTTCATACATGGGCATATAACTGTTTGCATGATTACTAGCCCAGCTAACCCAACTCCTCTTAGCTTCACCACAAGCTAATCTATGCCAAAGCTCCTAGATACCTCTGAAATTGATTTTTTTTTAACTTGACTATGCTATGCACACATCCTTACATACACTAGACTTAATCACCCGAACTAATCTTGAAAACAAAATGCGACTTTTCATTCTTAAGCTTCATAACAAAATAATTATATCACCTACTCCCTCCGTCCCATAATGTAGTGTCAAAAAACATCTTACATTATGGGACGGAGGGAGTAATTGATTGGAAACTATAACAGAAGTGGATCATAGTCAAGATACATGGTAAAATGGAAGTTGTATATACCTGAAGTAACAACTCATATTTGGAGTTGAAAAGAAAAACACTGAATGCTCTGTGAAGGGCATGCCCTGATTCTATCTTTTCCATGAGATGGCCTAAAATTATAAGACCGCAATTAATAAACAAAACTGACTGCTGCTAAAACAGATACTTCAATCCTAGATCCTCAGTTCAAATGCAACAAGCTACCAAACAGCAAAGCATGCAAATTCTATGTGATGAATTGATAATAGAAAAAATCATAATTATGCATTTAATTAGCTCCTGCTCATCTCATTTTGCTGTCAATGTGCCTCAAAATTCCACCTGAAGTTTGTATTGGCTCGAAAAGTTGTTTGCTTCTCTTCTTAATGAGAAAAATGTTCTTTATCTATACCACCATATAGTACACAAATGCTCCCTCCGTTTACAAATATAAGATGTTTTGGATATTTCAATATGGATTACATACGGACTGAAATGAGTGAACAGACACACTAAGACGTGTCTATATACATCCGATTCATAAAAAAGTCAGAACATCTTATATTTGTGAACGAAGGGAGTAACTTTGAATACAGACTGTTGGATGAACTCGATCCGATGGCCGAGAGGTGGCAAATCCAAGTGTTGTTGGCCGTACGAGCCTCCTTGAATCCGAATTTTTCCATGATTATACTTAGTACACCCCTTCTAAGTTCTAATGGAGAATGTATTTATCACATGTACCATCTCCACAATCTTCTATTCTATTCTACTCTTCCATACATTTTCTTGCTCCAATTTTTATATCTCTTGAACAAAAACGTTGTCATTTATGATTACCTTGTGAATTTTCATTCAAGGTGAAAGACTTGTGACCAACTATTTTTAAAGTCTATATACTTTTTTTAGAGAATTTCTCCCTCTCACACAATTCACGTGCAAAGCACATACAACCTACTAGTAAAAATAGTACTTGAAGCCATCTTCATTACCCTATTGGTCAGGATTAAAAAAATGTTGGAGACTGCATGGAAATTGGAATAGTATGATCCAATGCAATTCCCTAGTACCTTGGCACAAACCCCTTCCATGGGCCAGAGGTCATAGAAAAAGTTAAGCCAAACTTGAGTACCCATCCAACTACCCAAATATTCATTGTCGATGGCAATACCAAGAAATTTCTAGAAGCTCAATGGATATTGTCAAACACACAATGGCTATCTAACCGAATATAAAGATGATATTGCAGACATCATGGATGATAAAATGAAGTATTACAGAACACAATCACAAAGAAATGAAGGAAATGATTAACACGTACAGTTATACTTAGACTCGTGGCCGATGACATTGTCCTGTTCATCGACTAATATGCACCTGCATGGGAAATTCAACACTTCAGTTATACTGACAGAAGATAAAGCGGAAGCGACAACCTATCTCAGTTTAAGTTTTATAGCTGCGCAACCTAAAGTCCTAAATATGTCAATACGCTAACGGCATCAAAGCTAGACAGCCAAAGAAAAGAAAAGATGCTGATGCTAATCCCCTGAACCTGGTGACAGAAAGGGGAATAGCCCGGTTGGAAAATTCATCGAAACCTAGAAAATTAACAATATTCTTCACAGCAAAGCACCAGACGGACACCTCAGAGTTAACGACAAATTCCACGAGGAGACGGGCGCAATTCACAGCAGAGCCAGGACAAGTTGACGAGACGAGATAGGGGGGCCGGGACACTCACTCGTCGTCGAACATGAGCCGGCGCTGGACGGCGTCCATCCCCGCGTCCGCCTCGGCGCCGACGGCGCCGGCCTTCCCCATCACGACGGCCGTGGCGGCGAACGAGGCGCGCCCGCGGAAGGCGAGCGCCGGCCTGGGGAGAAGCCCCGAGTGGGAACGGGAGGAGGAGAGCGCGAGGCGGGACGAGGCGCGCCCGAGGCCGAGCGAGGCGGAGGAGAAGAGCGCGAGGGAGCGCGCCGCCGAGGCCGCCATGGTGGAAAGGTGGAGGGAGATGCCCGCGACGGCTGGATTTGGGGGTTAACTGTTAGCGGGTGGCGGGTGCGGTGGGTCACTTTGGTCACAGGAACAGAAGAGAGTACTTCTGTTTGATGTCCCGAGTGAGTCCAACATAAGTATCGCCACGAAAAACAGGTCCAAGAGAAGAATGATGCCCTGCGTTTCCAAACTTTTACAGTGCCAGACACATGTTTAGTGGGCGTTGAAGAAGCATAACCACGTGTGTGACATGGTGATATTCTTGGATGGCGACTTCTTTTTTGAAAGGGTCTCCGGGCATCTTCAATGATATCCTCTAAAACGGACAATGGAAGCGTCCACAGACACAATACTACAGGAGCCAGCCATCCGACCCTATAGCTAGCACGGCCATTAGTGTCTTCCAATGTACTAATAGCATTTCCCATTCTAATTAGGGCTTTCCGCCAGACATGCCCGTACTAAAAACCGGAGATAGAAATGAGCATTGGTGTTCTTCTTCGAGGCTTCTGCCAAACACCAAATGAACACTTGAAGAAAAGAAAAAAAAGTCTTTCGCCAACTCCAAATGATCACCACGGTTTAATCCCCTTTTCGAAAAACACCAAATGAGCACCACAAGTGAAACAACTTATTAGGACAGCAGATAGCTTTCCACCAACACCAATGAGCACTTCAAGAGAAAACTTAGTACACCGAATAGCCTTCCGCCAACATCAAATGAGCACTTTAAGAAGAAAAAAGTGAAACAACTTAGTGTTTCTGCCCTAGCAGCCTTCCGCCAATCCAGACGAAGAGAGGATACGTGGTGGCTTTTGATTCGTCATATGAATGTCCGGACTCCTGTAAAGCCTCGATAGTTTTGCTTCTGGTTTGCAGGAAAACGGATAAGCGGACGCGTGCTCTGACAAATACGGGACAACATTGGATGGCAAAATGCGTTCGGGCAGCACAACCTCGATGTTTGCGGCTATTTGAGGGTCTGTGTTGGAGATGACCTAATGCCATATATTAAGCATCACATGTCCTTACAAACACATTCATACAGAAAAATCTTTAGGGTTGCCAAAGTCTTCTCCCACCTGCATTCATCGGTGGCGTGCCGTCATCATATCTTCTTCCTCCTGAATACCTTGCAATAATGCTAGTAATTTTCTTGCATGTATTCTTCGACAACTTAAAATAGATCATTGAATATGTTGGAATGGCTTCACACACAGATTTAACCAATACTTCACACCTCGCTTTGCTAAGCAACCTTGGTAACCATCCATTAACCAGCTTTTTTATCATGGAGTAGATATGCTCAAACTGTTTTTCAGTTGATCTTCTAGGACCGTGGGAAAGCCTAGTTATTTTTTCCATTAAGGATTCTGACATAATTTTTGCACTCGCATGCACTGCAACCTTCATGTCTTCTTTGCAATTAGCACTAAAATATATAGCACACTTGGTTTTGTTAAGCAACTGACCTGAGCCAATATGATATGTTTACAGAATTGATTGGAGTCTCTGGGCACCGTCTATCGAAGCTTGGCAAAACACAATACAATCATCGGCAAATAGAAGATGTGATGTCCAAGGTGCATGGACGCAACCCAGACACCTCAAGACATATGTGTGTGTCCACTGAATTCGAACATGCAACTTAGCCCGTCAACGCGAAAAAGAGAATATAGAGACATCGGACCCCCCCCCCGGCTGATACCCCTAGATGGTGTGAAAAAATTGAAGAACTAGATGATGCCCCGCGCGTTGCTGCCGGAATTGGTTGCAATATATTTCAACGAGATTTGATTCTTTGGAGTATACATTTTTAGATTAACAGCACATGAACCAAAATTTAAAATACATATGACTTATTATATTTGATAAAATATTTATTGAATATAAGTTGAACAATAGAATGATAATTATTTTCCCATGCATGGTTGCATGTGGTGGTGGGTCTTTATGATGCATGGTTGCATGTTAAGGTGGGCCTTATCCCATCCATAATTGTATGATGACGTGGCATGCTTACATGTTAAGATAAATAGGTTAGTGGGGATCAATCTCTTAGGTATATAGGATAGGATTTCCGATTCACTTGACAGAGAAAGTGGTTGTTCCAACACACTTCATCACTCTATCAATCCAAGCCGCCACAGAAACCAAGCTTTGACATGATGGCCCGAAGGTATTCCCACACTATCCGATCATACGCCTTGGCCATGCCCAATTTGAGTGCCATTGACGGAAGTTTACGCCTCTTTTTCTTTAAGTAACGAATGTACTTGTACGTCATAGTATTGTCAGTTATGAGTCTCCCCGGGACAAAAGTACAATACCTCAGATCACATCTTTTCCCACATTTAGAGTGTGTTTGGTTGGTGTCCACGACATTGCATGCTATCTCTAGAATCTGCATTGTTGTTTTGTTTTGTTTTGTTCTGGAAGATAAAAAAAGGCATGCACGGCCAAGTCATACCCATTAGTGTGGTTAGTCTGGTCCATTAGTGGTATAAGAAAAGTGCTTAATCTAAGCAGTGTGAATGATTACCCTGGCGTCCCATTCATTGCACTCAGGCATGTTGTAGCAGCAGTCTGGAAGTAATCAAGAGCATGTTTGGTTCCCTGCACCCTTTTTGCGTTTCCCCAGAGCTTGGCCCAGTGTAGCTTGTTTGAGGTAATGCGAGCTTTGGGTCATGCTCTCCACCAAGTTTGCTTGCTTGTAAAACCCCGTCCTTCATCCTTTCTTCGTAGTGCAATTTTCACCAGAACGGGCTTGCATATGAGGAAACGGTTGATTCGGGCGTTCCTCTAGAGCCTGACTAACGGGTGCTCTAAGGTTTGTGTCATGCAGGCCCAACCAAGCACGCAAGTAAGCAAACAGTTGAATATTGACCGCCAAAGCCTGCAGATTGAAATGCATATTTCAACCTCGAACTTTTGCCCTTGTCTAATTTACAACCCCGAAGCATGCGGGCAACCAAACACCTCCCAAGAGTTGGAAATAATACTTTGCTATTTGATGATGTTTGAAAATCCTTTTGAGCACCTGATAGACGTCAACATGTTATGGACAGAAACCAAACACACATACACCGGCTAGCCTGGTTAAGCAAAAGTTCCTATCGTCTTATTCCATCTAGTCACCATTTCCAGAGGCACGGCCTACAAGGCTACAAGCCTCTAACCAAACAAGCCCTTGTTTTTTCTCAATCATTCTTCCATTGTTGCACCCATGTGTTAACAATTTCATCCTATATATTTTGAGGAGCGATAAACAAATACAACTGAACATTCTATGAAGCAAACAGTGTAATGGATCAACAATGTGTTAATCGTATATCCTTTATAAATATGCATAACATTTTAGCACAATATTACTTCAATAAGTAATAGATATCTCCCACCATTATATGTACCATGCGGCTTGGTCCACATATTAACACTTTAATCTTGCGGGCCCAAGTGTCTTTACCAAGAGAAGTATCCACGATAACTTCATGTATGTGTGTAACCTTGGAGGCTCGACAAAAGCAAAACGATATCCCTATTATTCAATCACAACACTCATAAGGCATTCAACTCGGTCCGGTGGGAGTAAATTCTTGACCTCCTCCGACGGAGAGGGTTCCAGAGCAAATTTACGAATTGGGTCACCGCCCTGTTGCACTCCTCGCCTTCATAAGCCCTTCTTGATTGGTGTGGCCGGCTCCAAGGGAAACCCCTATCCTCGTTCCTTTTCGTCATTGCCATCAATCCCCTTCAACAAATACTTAATTTAGCAATAAGCATGGTATTCTTCACAAGATTAGGGAAACGTGGTACTACGATGATAACTTCACTTTATGCAGATGATGTACCTGTTTTCATGAGCCCCATTAAAGAGGATATTGACAATCTTGCGTGCATTCTCCGTTGCTTTGGAGAATTCATCGGACTATCCACAAACTTCCAAAAGATCTTTGTCGTTCCTATTCATTGTGGCAAAAAACTTGGATGCTATCCTTAGCCTCCCGGCCACCCATGCTTCATTCCAAATCAAGTATCTGGGCATCCCACTCTCGATTTGGCAACTTAAAAGGGCTGGTTTTCTAGTTCATTGAAGACAAGATTGCCAAACGACTTGTTCTTTGGGATGGCAAGAACATCACCACCATGGGTCATGGTGGTTTTGTTAAATCACCTCCCAAGCAATCTACCACATCCCCCTGAGTGTGTTGCATAGCATCAGCAAGATTGAAAGGGCTTTTCTTCGGTACGGGACGGACAAAATAACCGGTGTAAAATGCAAGGTCAATGGTGAAAGTTGACACATGGTAGCTAAAATAGACACATTAGGTAGGATATGTGTCAATGGTGAAAGTTGTGCTAGAGTTGGACTTGTAAAAAGCACGTGTAACCCGAACCTAATATACGAGGCGAGGATGTCACATGGTAGCTAAAATAGACACGCGGTACAATCGCCCATGGCTAGGGTGGCCAAACCGGCATGGCGGGTAGTCGGAGGACGGCCTCGGCTGTATTTGTTGTTGTACTGTATGTCAATTTAGTACTCCCTCCGTCACTGCGCATCGAATTTCTTTGATTTCTAACCGCAAGGAGCTAGAATCGCTGCGATGCGACAGGATTGTGTTTGGTGAGAGAATTATAGCAATTTGTTGGTGAGGATTAATTTACGAGGGTGGGGTGAGGGTGTTAAAGAAAGGGGTTAACCATTTATAATCGCAATCACCAATTCCATTAGAAACAAGATATATCGATGAACCTACAATCTGCTTCCGTCACAACCCTTTATATTTCTCACAAATCCGGGATTTACAAGTTCTGCAGCGAGTAGAGTAACACTGAAATTTCAATCCAGGTGAACTGAACCGGGGACAGGACAACATGCAGAATGAGCATATCATTGTTCAAACTACAAAGCATTCTACTGTATTTCAAATCCACTTGCTTGAAACCTCACATAGAATAAATAATTCACGCAAAGAAACATAGCATCGAGTGAACATGCCTACAAACGAACGCAGTACAAATCCAATACATGCCAAGACACGCAAACAAGCAGCAGAGTTGTAGCCATGGTACCCTCTAGTCTCTACTAGTAACAAGCTCCAGTTGTACGAAAACCACAATACCACATAAACGGAGAGATGCAATCGTCACCGATCTTACTCCTGCTCCAGCTCTTCCTCTTCCTCGTACTCGCCCTCCTCGTCGGCAGTGGCGTCCTGGTACTGCTGGTACTCGGAGACAAGGTCGTTCATGTTGCTCTCGGCCTCAGTGAACTCCATCTCGTCCATCCCCTCGCCAGTGTACCAATGCAAGAAAGCCTTCCTCCTGAACATGGCCGTGAACTGCTCGCTCACACGCCTGAACATCTCCTGGATGGAGGTGGAGTTGCCAATGAAGGTGGACGCCATGGAGAGGCCGCGTGGTGGGATGTCACACACGCTTGACTTGACGTTGTTCGGGATCCACTCCACGAAGTAGGAGGAGTTCTTGTTCTGCACGTTGATCATCTGCTCGTCAACCTCCTTGGTGCTCATCTTGCCACGGAACATGGCCGAGGCTGTGAGGTAGCGGCCATGGCGCGGGTCAGCAGCACACATCATGTTCTTCGAGTCCCACATCTGCTGTGTGAGCTCAGGGACAGTGAGGGAGCGGTACATCTGTGACCCACGAGATGTGAGCGGCGCAAAGCCCACCATGAAGAAGTGGAGGCGCGGGAAGGGGATCAGGTTGACGGCGAGCTTGCGGAGGTCTGAGTTCAGCTGTCCTGGGAAGCGAAGGCAGCAGGTGACACCGCTCATGGTGGCACTGATCAAGTGGTTCAGGTCACCAACTGTCAACAAAGAGCCAAGATTCACAGATCAGCGATACTGGCATAATAAGGAGTATTTAACAAGCAACTACCATATTAGCTGGAATTTTTTCATACCACAACCTACAGCAAAGAAAATGCACTAGCAGCAAACCTAACTAACAAAAGTAACATATAGTCTTATCAAGTGGAATCAGGGTCCCTTTCACTCAGATTAGAAAAACCGCACGTAATGATGTATAGGTTCAATTCAAGCAAATAGCATACATCACATCAAGGTGCTGAGAAAGCTACAATAGAACAACCACTCTGAAGTCACGCTACATCTACCAGCATTTATCAGTTTAATAAGAAAACACCTTTTGCCATCAATACTTAATGACAGGTAGGTGAGCTACCTATGTACAGAGCACAAAAATCACTCCGACTACATCCAACCTCAGCGCTCAAACAAGCTAAAAGCACCAACTACAAAATATCATCTCTAGAATGAACATATTCCCAGCAGATAAAACAAATTTAGCTTCTAGCATGGCATCAACCAGTTGGGATAAGTTGGTAATTGCATTGTGGACACTACAGGCTGCAGTCAGTTCATAAGACCAAAATTAAAACTGGCAAAATATGACACTTGAAAAATGAACTTCTTCAACATAAAAAGGACAAAATCGCTATTTAAATGGCTGTCAGGTGGTATAATAATTAACTAATGACATCAACCAGTTAGCATAAGTTGTTGACAACATTTTGCACACTACAGTCAGTCAGTTTGTATCACCAAAACAAAACTATGACAACTGACAACGAGTTTCTTCGCCAATTGACTGCCCAGTGCTATAATTCACCACGTTGCCAGCATATCACATTACTAACGCAAGTACGAGCAGGTAATCAAACTTTGTGTCACAGATCTGCTTACAGCTAGGTGTGGTCAGCTTGAGGGTGCGGAAGCAGATGTCGTAGAGCGCCTCGTTGTCCAGCACCATGCACTCGTCGGCGTTCTCCACCAGCTGGTGAACCGAGAGGGTGGCGTTGTAGGGCTCGACCACGGTGTCAGACACCTTGGGGGATGGGAACACGGAGAAGGTGAGCATCATCCGGTCCGGGTACTCCTCCCTGATCTTGGAAATCAGCAGCGTGCCCATGCCGGAACCGGTGCCCCCGCCGAGGGAGTGGCACACCTGGAAGCCTGACGACAAGCACACGAACAAAAGTCAGAATCGCTCGCCGGAATATGCGGCACGGAGTAACTGGTGCGACTACTGAAGAAAGGGGAAAGTACCTTGGAGGCAGTCGCAGTTCTCGGCCTCCTTGCGGACGACGTCGAGGACGGAGTCGATGAGCTCCGCGCCCTCGGTGTAGTGACCCTTGGCCCAGTTGTTGCCGGCGCCGGACTGGCCGAAGACGAAGTTGTCGGGGCGGAAGATCTGGCCGTAGGGCCCCGTGCGCACGGAGTCCATGGTGCCGGGCTCGAGATCCATGAGCACGGCGCGCGGCACGAAGCGGCCGCACGAGGCCTCGTTGTAGTAGACGTTGACGCGCTCCAGCTGCAGGTCGGAGGTGCCGACGTACCTCCCCGTGGGGTCGATGCCGTGCTCGTCGCACACCACCTCCCAGAACTTGGACCCGATCTGGTTCCCGCACTGCCCGCCCTGGATGTGCAGGATCTCCCTCATCTTCGCCTCCCTACGCTCCCTGCAGAATCGAGCCGGGAATTTGCGTCAGATCCGCCGGAAACCCCAGCTTAAATCCCGAACAAATCGAACTAAATCGAAGCAAACTATGCGCGGAAAACACAACGAAATCCACCGAAGCGAAATCAGGGAGCAAAGCGAGGATTCGGTTACCTGAGGAGAGGATTGAAGAGTTCGCGTCGCGCGTGGGGGGATGAGGGGGGATGGGGATTGGGTTGGGGGGAGAGAGCGTGTGTGTTCTTGGTGTGGCCAAAATGGGGGCGGGTTTTTTATAGCGGCGCGTGGGGCTAGGGCACCGGATCGGACGGCCGAGGCGCTTCGCCGTCCGATGAGGAGGATCGGGCGGCTCCGCTCGCGTTGGCGTCGGGTGGCCCGTTGGGGTCTTCCGGATTTTGAAATTTTTCGGGTGGGAGGAGCGGGACCCGGGTGGAATGACCGAACTGCCCTTCCAGCGTGATTGTTAAGCAAAGGATTGTGGCACCGCCAAGTGGCGACTTCGGAGGGCACGTGAGTGTGGACTTGTGGATGGTTTTCCCTTTTTTTTTCAAGTAAAAACGCAAAATGGAAATACGATAGGGTCGCCGTTGAGAATTGCAGGTGGTTCATTGAAAATATATACAAAAACCACTCAAATAATTGGGGGTCCTTGACCTATTCTACACCATCCATTTCGTCAATATATGCACAAATATTATATAGCCAAGCCGCCCACCTCTGCACAGTTATGATCTTGAAACCCTTAATGGTTTGCAAAAGATATCTTTAACTTTTGTAAGCGGAAGAGAGTTGCTCGGTTAAATGGCGAAAAACAAATGAAAATATTATACATTTTTTATGAGAGGCAAAGAAGCAAAAGCCCGACACGGCATGCGTGCTACTCTTCATGAAAACAAAAGCAGATCGGCCAACGCCTCTGACGCGTTAATCGGCAAATCATGGACACATTAACTGCATCATCGCAGAAGTACTCCCATCGATGGGTGCGGCTACACAGAGAAAGACGCTGACAACGACACCTCGAGTGCTCACCACCCAAAAAACTAAGCATCATCCATCATGAAAACATGGGTGCTTTCCCTTTGGCGTCGCCCTTCTTGCTCTTATTCCTCTTCGATTTCTCCCTCTTTGATTTCTCCTTCATGAGGCAGCCCATTGTTTTGCCTGCCCTAGGGTGATCGACGATCCGTTTGGCAAAGAAATCACAAAGCTTGATGTAGTTGTCATCAACCAAGTGGATCTCATGAACATGCACCAATATAAAAGTCCACCTCGACATCATCAACCACAGATTCCACTGGCCCAATGGACTCAGCTGAAAGAATGTCAGGAACGTTGTCATGAAGACACTAGCACGAACCTTCGCCAGACCCAATTCCATGCTAGTCACGACATCCACCACTTGCATTGATGACCCCCCTACTTCATCCAAGCATCATTCTGGTCTTCCATAAGGCCGCCCTGAGCGACATCCTAGGGTAAAGTGACACCATGCATCTTCTCGACGCACACTGCAACAGGAAAGCTTCCCTTATCCTCATAAGTCGCACGACAATTCCTATAACCCGCATGATGTGTTGAGATCAACGCGGGCATCAAAGACAGTGAGGAGGTGGGATGCATGGGGAGCAGGAACCGAAGAAGCACCTAGCTCCACGTCCAATGTGGTCGCCTGAGCTAGGTCCAAGCCAACAACATGTGTTTTGGCCAAAACTTGATGGACGAAACCTCCTCGCGCAAAGGTTGGATTGCCTATGCTGCCGTGTCTTACATATGCGACCAAAACAACACCAACTGAGTCAGGAAAGCAGCCTACAACAACTGACCGAGCGTTGCATTATCCATGCCATCACAGACATCAACAACGGCACACTGGGCACTGCGATTGTTGTGGCGTCCTTCAACATGGCCAAAGATGTCATGGACCTCCGGATAGCGATGCAGAACGGTCACCGCCCAAGAGCGGTGGCGCCACAACAACCACCTTCGAGCGGGCATGACATGACCCATGAGATGGGCAATGGAGATCGTGCAATGGAGCGTCCCACATGACCGAACAACACCGGCACTCCTACTCCTAGTGCCTTATATGCATGCAGCCAAGACACCTAAAGGGCTCACGCAATCACGCATAAAATGGTCTCTCCCCGAACGCATAAAGCATCCCCCATGTACCCACTACTTGAAGGTGAGGTTGCATACAGAAACGCTCGGTTGTTGTGAGATGGATGGCTGGCGATCATGGCCACCATACGATAAGACAACTGTGTATAAAAACAAAAAAACAATAGATGACATTGATTGCAAATCATGCAGTTCAATGCAACGTCACAGTAACCAGCAGTTCATCTGATGTTGCATATACAAATCTATCCTACAACCACTGCAGTGCGCCGTCAGAGTTCAAAAGTCATGAGGAGTAAGGACTTACAACAATGGCTTTAACGGGTGTAGTCATGCCCTTCATCTTGCTGGTGTGGCAATCCTTGAAGATTTCCACCCCATTAGGTTCATGTTCTTTCCTACACTCTGCCCCAACACGACTAGGTTGTAGCATCCAATTTCCTGCAAGAGTCCGCATGGCATCCATCATAGTAGTCTCGCATGTGTTTCAACTATTGTGAGTAGCAATAAATTGTGATATTGATGTCTATGTGTAATATTGATGCATCTTATGTGAGGTTTTACCCCTTCGTTTAGTTATGCTGTTTCATTTGCTTCCTATCTGGTTCTTTGGTGTTACCTTTATTTTTTCATATGGATGTTGCTCGTCAACTCGACATATGAATCTGTGTGTAATCTTGATGCATTTTATGCAAGGTTTTACCCCTTCGTTTAGTTATGTCGTTTCATTTGCTTCCTATTTCATTCTTTCGTATTACGTTATTTCCCTCGTCGATGTTGCTCATCAACTCGGCATCTGACTCAGACAAGAGGCTTGCAAAGACTTGAAATATAGTTAAACAATGTGAATTTCTTAGCCAATATCATTTTGTTGAATCACTTGGTTTGCATACAATTATTTGCATGGATTAATTGCCTCAGCATCAGGTCTGCACAAAACCGTACAATATGGTAGTGACCAACCCGGCGAGGAGATAAGGTATATTAATTGCGAACAAAACATTCCCAAGTAATGGCATGACATACACAAAGCTTGCTTCCCGTTGTAAGCAAATTTCTTCGGATATGTTCTCCGAAGAACTTCCAGAAATGCCACCTGATGGGGAGATAGAATTTGCCGTTGATCTACTGCTAGGTACGACACCAATATAGAAGAAGTTTTATCGCGTGTCATCCACCAAATTGGTAGATTTAAAGAAGCAGTTGGGCGAGTAACAACAAATGAATATTTGGACAAACTTTTCATAGAACAGACCAATGGTTAAACTGAGCGGGGGCTTCAGATGGAAGGCACTCATTCTTCTCCACCACGATACCGTAAACATCACCATCATCGGTGGAGGTATATTCCAATGTAATTGGTAATACCTAAAGGCAAGGTACGCCTTGAAGACAATCCTACAACAATTTTATTGTAAGTATGTATTGTCCCAAGAAAGGACATTCCTCTCCTTCATATCCCGGTTGCTCATGGGAGGATTTACACACACTTTTGCATATGTTGTGAGCATGCAATCAAATCCATGCATGCGAGCCACTCATACATGGATATGACTGTGTTATTGGGTAAGTTATTCATATATTCCTTGAAGGGATAAGAACACAACATCCTCTACGAGATATGCAAGAGGAAGAAAGTTGTAGGTACACCTCGACGACGTGCAAAGACCGGTAAGTTGGGCCATCTTTGAAAGTCATGGCCGAGCCACTGATGGAACACCGAAGAATAAAGAAGCTTTCGACAAACAATCTTCACAATGGTTACCAAGATAAAGCTTCCCCACACAGACAATGTGATATCATTAATCCTTACTATACTCTTGCATATTCGGCCACGACAGAGAACTCCTTATGGTTTACATATGAGCATACCATACTTCTCACGGTACAAGTTACAACGAAAGATAAGAGGCTATTCTCCACATACTACAAGAAAAACTATTAACCATACTATGTACATCTCATCGGACATAAAAAAGATTGAAAAAAATATGCCCGAGCTACCTCAACAAGCATCAGAGCTTGTATGTCTAGATTCACACGAAAATAAGCATTCACATTCCAATCACTCAGCGCAGAAAGAAAACCAGAAGTATTACGTGGGACATGGTGAATCCTTTCCTAGATAAGATACATCCTGTGCCAGTCCAGAAATCTCAGGATGGCAGCTAAAAGCAAAAAACGCCAACATTTAAGTACTTATTCCATCCGCCTTGGAGGAATGAAATGCAACTACCATCACGAGGCAAAACTTTTACAACATGGGACAAACAAAGGCTCGTAATTTTTTCTTGCCATGATCAGGAATGACATGAAATTATATGTCCACTCCACCAAGCTAAACTAGGGACATGGAAGATGGTCAAATCTAGCCAAGAATGGTGTGGGATCTTTGACCCCATGAGGATAAGATCCAACACGAAAGGTCAATGCATGTGAGTTAGTCACCTTAGTGGCGGAAGAATAAGACCACCAATATGATATGGCAAAGAAAAAAATTCTCGAAAAGATCAACATTAATATGATCCACACATTTATTTGTCCCATAAGGCTACCATACAGAGATAGACCGCCGAGATAGCATATAGCACACTTCATTCCGCTTGCCCATGACCTGATTAGAAGGTACGCATGTCACAAAAAGAGGACCCTGCAGCAGGAAGTGAGCAGAAACGATATTTCGTTTCTGCACCAACTGAGGCAAATTCCTTTAAGAAAGTGTAGGAACTCGAGAGGTATGGTCCAACTCCCTCAGAACACCGTTAGGACAATAAGTCAGTGCGGAAAGAAACTTCCAAGATGAATTACCAAATTAGAGTAGTGTATGAGTAATGATATGCATCATAAGGATGCCAAACGAAGGCACACAATACTGCAGTAAACTCTAGTACAATTTTTGAGAACACAATTGCTAGTCAGTGTTGTCCAAAGACAATAAAACATGAGCAAGGCAATAAAGTTTTATAAGGTTCTGTGAAACACATTTGGAATTAGCACAGGGCCTAACATATGAGGAACAACCAGTCAGAATTTAGGAAATAAAGTTTTTGTTGGGGAACGTAGTAATAATTCATAATTTTCCTACGTGTCACCAAGATCAATCTAGGAGATGCTAGCAATGAGAGAGAGGGAGTGCATCTTCATACCCTTGAAGATCGCTAAGCGGAAGCGTTACAAGAACACGGTTGATGGAGTCGTACTCGTGGCGATTCAAATCGGCGAAGATCTGATCTAGCGCCGAACGGACAGCGCCTCCGCGTTCAACACACGTACAACCCGGGGATGTATCCTCCTTATTGATCTAGCAGGGGGGAGAGGAGAAGTTGAGGGAGAACTCCAGCAGCACGACGGCGTGGTGGCGATGGAGTTCATGGTTCTCCGGCAGAGCTTCACTAAGCACTACGGAGGAGGAAGAGGTGTATGAAGGAGAGGAAGGGCAGCGCCAGGGCATGTCAGGGTGCGGCTGCCCTCTCTCTCCCTCACTATATATAGGGGGAAGGGGGAGGAGGAGGCGCCCTAGGGTTTCCCAAGGGGAGGGGCGGCGGCCACAGGGGGAACCCTAGATGGGTTTGGGCGCCCCCACCCCTAGGAAACTTGGCCCCCAAGCCGGGAGGGGCGGCTGCCCTAGGGGAGGCGCCCCCACCTCTCCAGTTTACATGAGATGGGGTGGGAGGGGCGCACAGCCCCTTAGTGGGCTGGTGTGCCCCCTCCCCTTGGCCCATAAGCCCCCCAACGCTTGTTGGGGCCTCCGAAACTCCTTTCGATCACGCTGGTCGTCACCCGATACTCCTGGAACAATTCCGGACTCCAATACCCTTCGTCCAATGTATCGATCTTCACCTCCGGACCATTCCGGAGTTCCTTCTTAAGTACGGGATCTCATCCGGGACTCCGAACAACCTTCGGTAATCACATACTATTCCCATTACAACTCTAGCGTCACTGAACCTTAAGTGTGTAGACCCTACGGGTTCGAGAACCATGCAGACATGACCGAGACATCTCTCCGGCCAATAACCAATAGTGGGATCTGGATACCCATATTGGTTCCCACATGTTCCACGATGATCTCATCGGATGAACCACGATGTCGGGGATTCAATCAATCCCATATACAATTCCCTTTGTCCATCGATATGTTACTTGCCCGAGATTCGATCGTCGGTATCCCAATATCTTATTCAATCTCGATACTGGCAAGACTCTTTACTCGTTCCGTAACACATGATCCCGTGGCTAACTCCTTAGTCACATTGAGCTCATTACGATGATGCATTACCGAGTGGGCCCAGAGATACCTCTCCATCAGACGGAGTGACAAATCCTAGTCTCGATCCGTGCCAACCCAAAAGACACTTTCGGAGATACCTGTAGTGCACCTTTATAGTCACCTAGTTATGTTGTGACGTTTGATACACCCAAAGCATTCCTACGGCATCCGGGAGTTGCACAATCTCATGGTCTAAGGAAATGATACTTGACATTAGAAAAGCTCTAGCAAACGAACTACACGATCTTGTGCTATGCTTAGGATTGGGTCTTGTCCATCACATCATTCTCCTAATGATGTGATCCCGTTATAACGACATCCAATGTCCATGGTCAGGAAACCACAACTATCTGTTGATCAACGAGCTAGTCAAACTAGAGGCTCACTAGGGACATGTTGTGGTCTATGTATTCACACATGTATTACGGTTTCCGGTTAATACAATTATAGCATGAACAATAAACAATTATCATGAACAAGGAAATATAATAATAACCATTTTATAGTTGCCTCTAGGGCATATTTCCAACAGTCTCCCACTTGCACTAGAGTCAATAATCCAGTTACATTGTGATGAAACGAACACCCATAGAGTTCTGGTGCTGATCATGTTTTGCTCATGGAAGAGGTTTAGTCAACGGATCTGCGCCATTCAGATCCGTATGTACTTTACAAATATCACATGTAGATGCCGCCATGACACTTTGCTTGCAACTGCACCAGCTGACTGCCCCATCATTTAAAATATACACGTATCTAGTTTGTGACTTGGGGTCATCCGGATCTGTGTCGAAGCTAGCATCAACGTAACTTCAGCATCGCTACGGGTGAGAAGGTCTCATCATAGTCAACTCCTTGAACTTGTCAATAACCCTTAGCGACAAGCCGAGATTTACAGACGGTCACATTACCATCCGCGTCAGTCTTCTTCTTAAAGATCCACTTATTCTCAATGGCTTGCCGATCATCGGGCAAGTCCACCAAAGTCCATACTTTGTTCTCATACATGGATCCTATCTCGGATTTCATGGCTTCAAGCCATTTGTTGGAATCCGGGCCCGCCATCGCTTCTTCATAGTTCGAAGGTTCACTGTTGTCTAACAACATGATTTCCAGGACAGGGTTGCCTTACCACTCTGGTGCGGAACGTGTCCTTGTGGACCTACGAAGTTCAGTAGCAACTTGATCCGAAGTTTCATGATCATCATCATTAACTTCCTCTCTAGTCGGTGCAGGCACCACAGAAACATATTTTTGTGCTGCGCTACTCTCCGGTTTAAGAGGGGGTACTTCATCAAGTTCTACTTTCCTCCCACTTACTTCTTTTGAGAGAAACTCTTTCTCCAAAAAGGATCCATTCTTGGCAACAAAGATCTTGCCTTCGGATCTGAGGTAGAAGGTATACCCAATAGTTTCCTTAGGGTATCCTATGAAGACGCACTTTTCCGATTTGGGTTCGAGCTTTTCAGGTTGAAGTTTCTTGACATAAGCATTGCATCCCCAAACTTTCAAAAATGACAGCTTAGCTTTCTTCCCAAACCATAATTCATACGGTGTTGTCTCAACGGATTTAGACGGTGTCCTATTTAAAGTGAATGCGGCAGTCTCTAAAGCATAACCCCAAAATGATAGCGGTAGATCGGTAAGAGACATCATAGATCACACCATATCCAATAGAGTGCGATTACGACGTTCGGACACACCATTACGCTGAGTTGTTCCAGGCGGCGTGAGTTGTGAAACAATTCCACATTTCCTTAAGTGCATGCCAAACTCGAGACTCAAATATTCTCCTCCAT
The DNA here is from genome assembly GCF_002575655.3 of Aegilops tauschii subsp. strangulata. Taxonomy (NCBI): domain Eukaryota; kingdom Viridiplantae; phylum Streptophyta; class Magnoliopsida; order Poales; family Poaceae; genus Aegilops; species Aegilops tauschii. The sequence goes on along the minus strand of NC_053035.3, from coordinate 362,539,430 downwards.
GATCTGATCGTAAGAACTTTATTTTCCTGTCACATTGATTCTCTACCTCGCTCTGAAATTCCTTAAACTTTTCAAAGGTCTCAGACTTGTGTTTCATCAAGTAGACATACCCATATCTACTTAAGTCATCAGTGAGGGTGAGAACATAACGATAGCCACCGCGAGCCTCAACGCTCATTGGACCGCATACATCAGTATGTATTATTTCCAACAAGTTGGTTGCTCGCTCCATTGTTCCGGAGAACGGAGTCTTGGTCATTTTTCCCAAGAGTCATGGTTCGCACGTGTCAAATGATTCGTAATCAAGAGACTCCAAAAGTACATCTGCATGGAGTTTCTTCATGCGTTTGACACCAATGTGACCAAGGCGGCAGTGCCACAAGTATGTGGGACTATCATTATCAACCTTACATCTTTTGGCATTCACACTATGAATATGTGTGACATCACGTTCGAGATTCAACAAAAATAAACCATTGACCAGCGGGGCATGACCATAAAACATATCTCTCATATAAATAGAACAACCATTATTCTCGGATTTAAATGAGTAGCCATCTCGCATCAAGCGAGATCCAGATACAATGTTCATGCTTAAAGCTGGTACTAAATAACAATTATTGAGGTTTAAAACTAATCCCGAAGGTAGATGTAGAGGTAGCGTGCCGACGGCGATCACATCGACCTTGGAACCATTCCCGACGCGCATCATCACCTCGTCCTTCGCCAGTCTCCGCTTATCCTGCAGCTCCTGTTTTGAGTTACAAATGTGAGCAACCGCACCGGTATCAAATACCCAGGAGCTACTACGAGCGCTGGTAAGGTACACATCAATAACATGTATATCATATATACCTTTGGCGTTGTCGGCCTTCTTATCTGCTAAGTACTTGGGGCAGTTCCGCTTCCAGTGACCATTTCGCTTGCAAAAATAAAGGCACTCAGTCTCAGGCTTGGGTCCATTCTTTGTCTTCTTCCCGGCATCTGACTTACCGGGTGCAGCAACTCCCTTGCCGTCCTTCTTGAAGTTCTTCTTACCCTTGCCTTTCTTGAAACTAGTGGTCTTATTCACCATCAACACTTGATGTTCCTTTTTTATCTCCACCTCCGCTGATTTCAGCATCAAATATAACTCAGGAATGGACTTCTCCATCCCTTGCATATTGAAGTGAAGGAAATACGCCCTAGAGGCAATAATAAAGTTATTATTTATTTCCTTATTTCATGATAAATGTTTATTATTCATGCTAGAATTGTATTAACCGGAAACTTAGTACATGTGTGAATACATAGACAAAACATTAGTGTCCCTAGTATGCCTCTACTTGACTAGCTCGTTTGTCAAAGATGGTTATGTTTCCTAACCATAGACATGTGTCGTCATTTGATGAATGGGATCACATCATTAGAAGAATGATGTGATGGACAAGACCCATTCGTTAGCTTAGCATTATGATCATTACAGTTTCATTGCTACTGCTTTCTTCATGACTTATACATGTTCCTCAAACTATGAGATTATGCAACTCCCGAATACCGGAGGAACACTTTGTGTGCTATCAAACGTCACAACATAAATGGGTGATCATAAAGATGCTCTGCAGGTGTCTCCGAAGGTATTTGTTGGGTTGGCATAGATCGAGATTAGGATTTGTCACTCTGTGTTTCGGAGAGGTATCTCTGGGCCCTCTCGGTAATGCTCATCATTATAAGCCTTGCAAGCAATGTGACTAATGAGTTAGTTGCAGGATGAAGTATTACGGAACGAGTAAAGGGACTTGCCAGTAACGAGATTGAACTAGGTATGATGATACTGACGATTGAATCTCGGGCAAGTAACATACCGATGACAAAGGGAACAACGTATGTTGTTATGCGGTTTGACCGATAAAGATCTTCGTAGAATATGTAGGAGCCAATATGAGCATCCAGGTTCCGCTATTGGTTATTGACCGGAGATGTGTCTCGGTCATGTCTACATAGTTCTCAAACCCGTAGGGTCCGCACGCTTAACGTTCGATGACGATTTGTATTATGAGTTATCTGTTTGATGACCGAAGTTTGTTCGGAGTCCCGAATGAGATCACGGACGTGACAAGGAGTCGTGAAATGGTCGAGACATAAAGATTGATATATTGGACCATGTTATTCGGACACCGGAAGTGTTCCAGATAGTTTCGGGTAAAAACGGAGTGCGGGAGGGGTTATCGGAACCCCCCGGGGGAACTAATGGGCCACCATGGGCCTTATTGGAGAGAGAGGAGGGCCGCCAGGGCAGGCCGCCCCCCCCTTAGCAGTCCGAATTGGACAAGAGAAGGGGGAGTGGGGGGGGGGGGGGCGGTGCCCCCTTTCCTACTCCATCTCCCTCTCCTTCCTTCCCCCTCTCTTCCTTATGGAGGAATCCTAGTAGGACTCCCTCTCCTTGGGCGCGCCCCTAGGGCCGGCCGGCTTCACCCTCCCTCCTTTATATACGGGGCAGGGGGGCACCCTAGAACACACAAGTTTCTCTTAACCGTGTGCGATGCCCCCCTCCATAGTTACACACCTCGATCATACCATCGTAGTGCTTAGGCGAAGCCCTGTGCCGGTAACATCATCATCACCATCGCCACGCCGTCGTGCTAACGGAACTCACACTTGTCCTCAACTAGATCAAGAGCACGAGGGACGTCATCGAGCTGAACGTGTGCTGAACGTGGAGGTGGCTTACGTTCGGTACTTGGATCGGTTGGATCGCGAAGACGTTCGACTACATCAACCGTGTTACTAAACGCTTCCGCTTTCGGTCTATGAGGGTACGTGGACACACTCTCCCCTCTCGTTGATATGCATCTCCTAGATAGATCTTGCGTGATCATAAGATTTTTTTTGAAATCACTGCTTAACCCAACGTGGCATCCGAGCCAGGTCTATGCATAGATGTTATATGCATGAGTAGAACACAAAGAGTTGAGGGCGATAGTAGTCATACTACTTACCAGCAATGTCTTACTTTGATTCGGTGGTATTGTTGGATGAAGCGGCCCAGACCGACATTACATGACCGCATTCATGAGACTGGTTCTACCGACGTGCTTCGCACACAGGTGGCTAGCGGGTGTCTGTTTCTCCAACTTTAGTTGAATCGAGTTTGACTACGCCCGGTCCTTGTTGAAGGTTAAAACAGCACACTTGACAAAAAATCGTCGTGGTTTTGATGCGTAGGTAAGAACGGTTCTTGCTAGAAGCTCATAGCAGCCACGTAAAACTTGCAACAACAAAGTAGAGGAAGTCTAACTTGTTTTTGTAGGGCTTGCTGTGATGTGATATGGTCAAGACATGATGTGATATAATTTGTTGTATGATATGATCATGTTTTGTAACAGAGTTATCGGCAACTGGCAGGAGCCATATGGTTGTCGCTTTATTGTATGCAATGCAATCGCCATGTAATTGTTTTACTTTATCACTAAGCGGTAGCGATAGTCGTAGAAGCAATAGTTGGTGAGACGACAACGATGCTACGATGGAGATCAAGGTGTCGCGCCGGTGACGATGGAGATCATGATGATGCTTCAGTGATGGAGATCATGAGCACAAGATGATGATGGCCATATCATGTCACATATTTTGATTGCATGTGATGTTTATCTTCTATGCATCTTATTTTGCTTAGTACGGCGGTAGCATTATAAGATGGTCCCTTACTAAATTTCAAGGTATAAGTGTTCTCCCTGAGTATGCACCGTTGTTACAGTTCGTCGTACCGAGACACCACGTGATGATCGGGTGTGATAAGCTCTACGTTCACATACAACGGCTGCAAGCCAGTTTTGCACACGCAGAATACTCGGGTTAAACTTGACGAGCCTAGCATATGCAGATATGGCCTCGGAACACTGAGACCAAAAGGTCGAACGTGAATCATATAGTAGATATGATCAACATAGTTATGTTCACCATTGAAAGCTACTCCATCTCATGTGATGATCGGACATGGTTTAGTTGATTTGGATCACGTGATCATTTAGATGACTAGAGGGATGTCTATCTAAGTGGGAGTTCTTAAGTAATATGATTAATTGAACTTTAATTTATCATGAACTTAGTCCTGATAGTTATTTTGCATGTCTATGTTATTGTAGATCAATGGCCCGTGCTACCGTTCCTTCGAATTTTAATGCGTTCCTATAGAAAGCTAAGTTGAAAGATGATGGCAGCAACTACACGGACTGGGTCCGTAACTTGAGGATTATCATCATTGTTGCACACAAGAATTACGTCCTGGAAGCACCGTTAGGTGTACCACCTGTGCCACCAACTGCAGACATTGTGAATGCCTGCCAGACGCGTATTGATGACTACTCGATAGGTCAGTGTGCCATGCTTTATGGCTTAGAATCGGGACTTCAAAGACGTTTTGAACGTCATGGAGCATATGAGATGTTCCAAGAGTTGAAGTTAATATTTCAAGCAAATGCCCGAGTTGAGAGATATGAAGTCTCCAACAAGTTCTATAGCTGCAAAATGGAGGAGAATAGTTATGTCAGTGAACACATACTCAGAATATCTGGGTACCATAACCACTTGACTCAGCTGGGAGTTAATCTTCCTGATGATAGTGTCATTGACAGAGTTCTTCAATCACTGCCACCAAGGTATAAAGGCTTCGTAATGAACTATAATATGCAAGGGATGAACAAGACAATTCCCGAGCTCTTCGCAATGCTAAAGGCTGCGGAGGTAGAAATCAAAAAGGAGCATCAAGTGTTGATGGTCAACAAGACCACTAGTTTCAAGAAAAAGGGCAAAGGAAAGAAGGGGAACTTCAAGAAGAATGGCAAGAAAGTTGCTGCTCAGGAGAAGAAACCCAAGTCTGGACCTAAGCGTGAAACTGAGTGCTTCTACTGCAAAGGGACTGGTCATTGGAAGCGGAACTACCCCAAGTATTTGGCGGATAAGAAGGATGGCAAAGTGAAATGTATATTTGATATACATGTTATTGATGTGTACCTTACTAATGCTCGTAGTAGCGCCTGGGTATTTGATACTGGGTCTGTTGCTCATATTTGAAACTTGAAACAGGGGCTACCGATTAAACAAAGATTGGCTAAGGACGAGGTGACGATGCACGTGGGAAATGGTTCCAAGGTCGATGTGATCGCCGTCGTCATGCTACCTCTACATCTACCTTCGGGATTAGTTTTAGACCTAAATAATTGTTATTTGGTGCCAGCATTGAGCATGAACATTATATCTGGATCTTGTTTGATGTGAGACGTTTATTATTTAAATCAGAGAATAATGGTTGTTCTATTCATATGAGTCATATCTTTTATGGTCATGCACCCTTGCTGAGTGGTCTATTTTTGTTGAATCTCGATCGTGATGATACACATGTTCATAATATTGAAGCCAAAAGATGTAAAGTTGATAATGATAGTGCAACTTATTTGTGGCACTGCCGTTTAGGTCATATCGGTATAAAGCGCATGAAGAAACTCCATGCTGATGGGCTTTTGGAATCAGTTGATTATGAATCACTTGGTGCTTGCGAACCGTGCCTCATGGGCAAGATGACTAAAACTCCGTTCTCTGGAACAATGGAACGAGCCACTGACTTATTGGAAATAATACATACCGATGTATGTGGTCCAATGAGTATTGAGGCTCGTGGCGAGAATCGTTATTTTCTTACATTCACAGATGATTTGAGCAGATATGGTTATATCTTCTTAATGAAGCATCAGTCTGAAACATTTGAAAAGTTCAAAAAATTTCAGAGTGAAGTGGAAAATCATCGTAACAAGAAAATAAAGTTTCTACGATCTGATCGTGGAGGTGAATATTTGAGTTAAGAGTTTGGTCTTCATTTGAAACAATGTGGAATAGTTTCACAATTTATGCCACCTGGAACACCACGGCGAATTGGTGTGTCCGAACGTCATAACCGTACTTTATTGGATATGGTGCGATCTATGATGCCTCTTACTGATTTACCGCTATCGTTTTGGGGTTATGCTTTAGAGACGGCTACATTCACTTTAAATAGGGCACCATCAAAATCCGTTGAGACGACGCCTTATGAACTGTGGTTTGGCAAGAAACCAAAGTTGTCATTTCTTAAAGTTTGGGGCTGTGATGCTTATGTGGAAAAGCTTCAACCTGATAAGCTCGAACCCAAATCGGAGAAGTGCGTCTTCATAGGATACCAAAAGGAAACTGTTGGGTACACCTTCTATCACAAATCCGAAGGCAAAATATTCGTTGCTAAGAATGGATCCTTTCTAGAGAAGGAGTTTCTCTTGAAAGAAGTGAGTGGAAGGAAAGTAGAACTTGATGAGGTAATTGTACCTTCTCCCGGATTGGAAAGTAGTTTATCACGGAAATTAGTTCCAGTAATTCCTACACCAATTAGCGAGGAAGCTAATGATGATGATCATGAAACTTCAGATCAAGTTACTACAGAACCTCGTAGGTCTTCCAGAGTACGATCCGCACCAAAGTGGTACAGTAATCCTGTTCTGGAAGTCATGTTACTAGACCATGGTAAACTTGCGAACTATGAGGAAGCGATGATGAGCCAGATTCCGCGAAATGGCTTGAGGCCATGAAATCTGAGATGGGATCCATGTATGAGAACAAAGTGTGGACTTTGGTGGGTTTGCCCGATGATCGGCAAGCCATAGAAAATAAATGGATCTTCAAGAAGAAGATCGACGCTGATGGTAATGTTACTGTCTACAAAGCTCGACTTGTTGCAAAATGTTTTCGACAAGTTCAAGGAGTTGACTACGATGAGACTTTCTCACACGTAGTGATGCTTAAGTCCGTCCGAATCATGTTAGCAATTGCCGCATTTTATGATTATGAAATTTGGCAAATGGATGTCAAAAATTCATTCCTGAATGGATTTCTGGAAGAAGAGTTGTATATGATGCAACCAGAAGGTTTTTTCGATCTAAAGGGTGCTAACAAAGTGTGCAAGCTCCAGCAATCCATTTATGGACTGGTGCAAGACTCTCGGAGTTGGAATAAATGTTTTGATAGTGTGATCAAAGCATATGGTTTTATACAGACTTTTGGAGCTCTGTAGCATTTCTAATATTATATGTGGATGACATATTGTTGATTGGAAATGATATAGAATTTCTGGATAGCATAAAGGGATACTTGAATAAAAAAAATTCTATGAAAGACCTCGGTGAAGCTGCTTACATATTGGGCATCAAGATCGATAGAGATAGATCAATACGCTTAATTGGACTTTCACAAAGCACATACCTTGATAAAGTTTTGAAGAAGTTCAAAATGGATCAGTCAAAGAAAGGGTTCTTGCCTGTGTTACAAGGTGTGAAGTTGAGTCAGACTCAATGCCCGACCACTATAGAAGATAGAGAGAAAATGAAAGTCATTCACTATGCTTCAGCCATAGGTTCTATCATGTATGCAATGCTGTGTACCAGACCTGATGTGTGCCTTGCTATAAGTATAGTAGGGAGGTACCAAAGTAATCCCTGAGTGGAGCACTGGACAGCGGTCAAGAACATCCTGAAATACCTGAAAAGGACTAAGGATATGTTTCTCATTTATGGAGGTGACAAAGAGCTCGTCATGAACGATTGCATCGATGCAAGCTTTGACACTGATCCGGATGACTCTAAGTCACAATCCGGATACGTATTTTTATTGAATGGTGGAGCTGTCAGTTGGTGCAGTTCCAAGCAAAGCATCGTGGCGGGATCTACGTGTGAAGCGGAGTACATAGCTGCTTCGGAAGCAGCAAATGAAGGAGTCTGGATGAAGGAATTCATATCCGGTCTAGGTGTCATACCTAGTGCATCGGGTCCAATGAAAATATTTTGTGACAATACTGGTGCAATTGCCTTGGCAAAGGAATCTAGATTTCACAAGAGAACCAAGCACATCAAGAGACGCTTCAATTCCATCCATCATCAAGTGTCGGAGGGGGACATAGAGATTTGCAAAATACATACGGATCTGAATGTTGCAGACCCGTTGACTAAGCCTCTTCCACGAGCAAAACATGATCAGCACCAAAACATGATCGAACGGAAAGAATAGCTTCGTGTTATTTTACTACGGACTCTTGAATAGATCGATCAGAAAGGATAACTTTGAGGTGGTTTCGTACCCTACAATAATCTCTTCGTTTGTTCTCCGCTATTAGTGACTTTGGAGTGACTCTTTGTTGCACGTTGAGGGATAGTTATATGATCCAGTTATGTTATTATTGTTGAGAGAACTTGCACTAGTGAAAGTATGAACCCTAGGCCTTGTTTCGAAGCATTGCAATACCATTTACGCTCACTTTTGCTACTAGTTACCTTGCTGTTTTTATATTTTGGGATTACAAAAACCTATATCTACCATCCATATTGCACTTGTATCACCATCTCTTCGCCAAACTAGTGCACCTATACAATTTACCATTGTATTGGGTGTGTTGGGGACACAAGAGACTCTTTGTTATTTGGTTGCAGGGTTGTTTGAGAGAGACCATATTCATCCTATGCCTCCCACGGATTGATAAACCTTAGGTCATCCACTTGAGGGAAATTTGCTACTGTCATACAAACCTCTGCACTTGGAGGCCCAACAATGTCTACAAGAAGAAGGTTGCGTAGTAGACATCAAGCTCTTTTCTGGCGCCGTTGCCGGGGAGGTTAGTGCTTGAAGGTATATCTTTAGGTCTTGCAATCGAATCTTTTAGTTTCTTGTTTTATCACTAGTTAGTTTATAAAAGAAAACTACAAAAAGAAAATGGAATTGAGGGTGCCTCATATGCTGCATCTTTTTAATGTCTTTCGTGAAAATAAGGATTCCGATAATTGTGCCAAAGTGTTAGGAGAAGAATGCAATAAAATGTTTGGCATACAGTCTTTGAATGATGAGCATGATTGCAATGTTGTTAGTATGAACTCTTTGAATATCCATGATGCTAATGATATGCAAAGCCACAAGCTTGGGGATGCTATGTTTGACGAAGATGATATTTTTTGTCCCCCAAGTTTTGATGAGCAAATTTATTATGGTGATAGCATGCCTCCTATTTATGATGATTATATTGATGAAAGTGGATTTGGAGAGGTCATGACTTTATTTAGTGATGAATCCACTATTTCGGAAGAGGTTCCAATTGATTATGAGAACAAAGTTGCTATCTATGATGATTATTGTGATGACATGTATGCTATAAAGAATAATGATAACCATGAAACTTGTCAGCATGATTTTAATTTTCAATTGGATTATGCCTCACATGATAGTTATTTTGTTGAGTTTGCTCCCACTACTATTCATGAGAAGAAATTTGCTTATGTGGAGAGTAATAAAAATGCTATGCTTGTAGATCATGAAAAGAATGCTTTATGTGATGGTTATATTGTTGAATTCATTCACGATGCTACTGAAAATTATTATGAGGGAGGAATATATGCTTGTAGTAATTGCAATAATATCAAGTTTCCTCTCTATGTGTTGAAAATCTTAAAGTTATGCTTCTTTTACCTTCCGATGCTAGTTGATTCTTGCTCCCATAAATTATTTGCTCACAAAAACCCTATGCATAGGAAGTGGGTTAGACTTAAATGTGCTAGTCATATTCTTCATGATGCTCTCCTTGTGTTTCATTTCTTATCTTTTATGTGAGCATCATTGAAATCATCATGCCTAGCTAGAAAGGCATTAAAGAAAAGCGCTTGTTGGGAGATAACCCAATATTTACCCTTACTGTTTTTGTGTGTCCACATTATTAAGATATTGTAGTAATCATGTTTTATAGCTTTTGTTTCAATGAAGTGCCAAGTAGAACCTTTGGGAAGACTTGGGTGAAAGTTAATGTGATCTTGCTGTAAAAAACAGAAACTTTGCGCTCACAAGATTAGCTGTCATTTTTTTTACGGAAGAGTGCTTTTGAGTTGATTCTTTTTGCAGAAGATTAATAGACAAATTCTTCACGTCCACCAATTTATTTCAGAATTTTTGGAGTTACAGAAGTATTCGAGAGTTACAGATTACTACAGACTGTTCTGTTTTTGACAGATTATGTTTTCTATGTGTTGTTTGCTTATTTTTGATGAATCTATGAGTAGTATCGGAGGGTATGAACCATAGAGAAGTTGGAATACAGTAGATATTACACCAATATGAATTTAGAATGAGTTCACAACAGTGCCAAAAGTGGTGATTTATTTTCTTATACTAACGGAGCTTACGAGTTTTCTGTTGAGTTTTGTGCTGTGAAGTTTTCAAGTTTTGGGTAAAGATTCGATGGACTATAGAATAAGGAGTGGCAAGAGACTAAGCTTGGGGATGCCCAAGGCACCCCAAGGCAATATTCAAGGACAACCAAGATCCTAAGCTTGGGGATGCCCCGAATGGCATCCCCTCTTTCGTCTTTGTTCATCGGTAACTTTACTTGGAGCTATATTTTTATTCACCACATGATATGTGTTTTTCTTGGAGCGTCATTTTGTTTTATTTTGTTTTGCTTTCTCTTTGAATAAAATACCAAGCTCTGAAATTCTTAAATGTTAGAGAATCTTCACATAGTTGCATAATTATTCGACTACTCATTGATCTTCACTTATATCTTTCGGAGTAGTTTGTCATTTGCTCTAGTGCTTCACTTATATCTTTTTAGAGCACGATGGTAGTTTTATTTTTGAAGAAATTGATGAACTCCCAGTGCTTCACTTATATTATTTTGAGAGTCTTTTAGAACAGCATGGTAATTTGCTTAGGTTATGAATTTAGTCCTAATATGATAGGCATCCAAGAGGGATATAATAAGAACTTTCATATAAAGTGCATTGAATACTATGAGAAGTTTGATTCTTTATGATTGTTTTGAGATATGAAGATGGTGATATTAGAGTCATGCTAGTGGAGTAATTGTGAATTTTAGAGATACTTGTGTTAAAGTTTGTGATTCCCATAGCATGCACGTATGGTGAACCGTTGTGTGATGAAGTTGGAGCATGATTTATTTATTGATTGTCTTCCTTATGAGTGGAGGTCGGGATCGCGCGATGGTTAACTCCTACCAACCCTTCCCCTAGGAGCATGCGCGTAGTACTTTGTTTCGATGACTAATAGATTTTTGCAATAAGTATGTGAGTTCTTTATGACTAATGTTGAGTCCATGGATTATACGCACTCTCACCCTTCCACCATTGTTAGCCTCTCTAGTATCGCGCAACTTTCGCCGGTACTATACACCCACCATATACCTTCCTCAAAACAGCCACCATACCTACCTTTATGGCATTTCCATAGCCATTCCGAGATATATTACCATGCAACTTTCCACCGTTCCGTTTATTATGACACGCTCCATCATTGTCATATTGCTTTGCATGATCATGTAGTTGACATCGTATTTGTGGCAAAGCCACCTTTGTTTCATAGTTCTTTCATACATGTCACTCTTGATTCATTGCACATCTCGGTACACCGCGGGAGGCATTCATATAGAGTCATATTTTGTTCTAAGTATTGAGTTGTAATTCTTGAGTTGTAAGTAAATAAAAGTGTGATGATCTTCATTATTAGAGCATTGTCCCATGTGAGGAAAGGATGATGGAGACTATGATTCCCCCACAAGTCGGGATGAGACTCCGGACGAAAAAAAGAGGCCAAAAAAAGAGAAGGCCAAAAAAAGAGAGAAAAAGAGAGAAGGGGAAATGCTACTATCCTTTTTTCCACACTTGTGCTTCAAAGTAGCACCATGATCTTCATGATAGAGAGTCTCCTATGTTGTCACTTTCATATACTAGTGGGAATTTTTCATTTTAGAACTTGGCTTGTATATTCCAATGATGGGCTTCCTCAAATGCCCTAGGTCTTCATGAGCAAGCAAGTTGGATGCACACCCACTTAGTTTCTTTTTGAGCTTTCATACACTTATAGCTCTAGTGCATCCATTGCATGGCAATCCCTACTCACTCACATTGATATCTATTGATGGGTATCTCCATAGCCCGTTGATACGCCTAGTTGATGTGAGACCATCTTCTCCTTTTTGTCTTCTCCACAACCACCATATTCTATTCCACCTATAGTTCTATGTCCATGGCTCACGCTCATGTATTGCGTGAAGATTGAAAAAGTTTGAGAACATCAAAAATATGAAACAATTGCTTGGCTGAAATCGGGGTTGTGCATGATTTAAATATTTTGTGTGATGAAGATAGAGCATAGCAGACTATATGATTTTGTGGGGATAGCTTTCTTTGGCCATGTTATTTTGAGAAGACATAATTGCTTTGTTAGTATGCTTGAAGTATTATTGTTTTTATGTCAATATTAAACTTTTGTTTTGAATCTTATGGATCTAAATATTCTTGCCACAATAGAGAAGATTACATTTATAAATATGTTAGGCAGTATTCCACATCAAAAATTCTGTTTTTATCATTTACCTACTCGAGGATGAGCAGGAATTAAGCTTGGGGATGCTTGATACGTCTCCAACGTATCTATAATTTTTTAATTGTTCTATGCTATTATATTATCCATCTTAGATGTTTTATATGCATTTATATGCTATTTTATATGATTTTTGGGACTAACCTATTAACCTAGAGCCCAGTGCCAGTTCTGTTTTTCCTTGTTTTCGAGTTTTACAGAAAAGGAATACCAAACGGAGTCCAATTGACCTGCCAATTTTTGTGGATTTTTTATGGACCAAAAGAAGCCCCCGAAGTAAAAGAGTCGGGCCAGAAGAGTCCCGAGCCGTGCACGAGGGTGGAGGGCGCGCCCTACCCCCTGGGCGTGCCCCTGCCTCGTGGATGACTTGGAGACCCCCCTGACTTGTTACCGACGCAAAAAATTCCTATAAATACAGAAATCCCCGAAAAGAAACCTAGATCTGGAGTTCCGCCACCGCAAGCCTGTGTAGCCACCGAAAACCAATCGGGACCCTGTTCTGGCTCCCTGTCGGGGGGGGGGGTCATCATCGGTGGCCATCTTCATCATCCCGACGCTCTCCATGACGAGGTGGGAGTAGTTCACCCTCGGGGCTGAGGGTATGTACCAGTAGCTATGTGTTTGATCTCTCTCTCTCTCTCGTGTTCTTGATATGACACGATCTTGATGTACCACGAGCTTTGCTATTATAGTTGGATCTTATGATGTTTCTCCCCCTCTACTCTCTTGTAATGGATTGAGTTTTCCCTTTGAAGTTATCCTATCGGATTGAGTCTTTAAGGATTTGAGAATACTTGATGTATGTCTTGCGTGTGCTTATCTGTGGTGACAATGGGATATTCACGTGATCTACTTGATGTATCTTTTGGTGATCAACTTGCGGGTTCAGTGACCTTGTGAACTTATGCATAGGGGTTGGCACACGTTTTCGTCTTGACTCTCCGGTAGAAACTTTGGGGCACTCTTTGAAGTTCTTTGTGTTGGTTGAATAGATGAATCTGAGATTGTGTGATGCATATCGTATAATCATACCACGGATACTTGAGGTGACATTGGAGTATCTAGGTGACATTAGGGTTTTGGTTGATTTGTGTCTTAAGGTGTTATTCTAGTACGAACTCTAGGATAGATCGAACGGAAAGAATAGCTTTGTGTTATTTTACTATGGGCTCTTGAATAGATCGATCAGAAAGGATAACTTTGAGGTGGTTTCGTACCCTACAATAATCTCTTCGTTTGTTCTCCGCTATTAGTGACTTTGGAGTGACTCTTTGTTGCACGTTGAGGGATAGTTATATGATCCAGTTATGTTATTATTGTTGAGAGAACTTGCACTAGTGAAAGTATGAACCCTAGGCCTTGTTTCGAAGCATTGCAATACCGTTTACGCTCACTTTTGCTACTAGTTACCTTGCTGTTTTTATATTTTGGGATTACAAAAACCTATATCTACCATCCATATTGCACTTGTATCACCATCTCTTCGCCAAACTAGTGCACCTATACAGTTTACCATTGTATTGGGTGTGTTGGGGACACAAGAGACTCTTTGTTATTTGGTTGCAGGGTTGTTTGAGAGAGACCATCTTCATCCTACGCCTCCCATGGATTGATAAACCTTAGGTCATACACTTGAGGGAAATTTGCTACTGTCCTACAAACCTCTACACTTGGAGGCCCAACAACGTCTACAAGAAGAAGGTTGCGTAGTAGACATCGCTAAACAAACGGTTTTTAACCCCTTTCCGTGATGGCATTTGGAACCGTCGCCAAGTGAGTGTGGGAGATAGGGGGTCCTTCCCACATGACCCAGAAACCGTCGGGGATATGCCCTCCTGGCACACATGCTCGGCAAAATGAGGTCGTGTGCGACCGGCGAGCGCTCAAATACGGAAATACGTACAATAGAGCTAAAAGAATACAATTATACGACGAAATTGTTTCCGGTCGCAAGTACATCCCACACAGTCAGTCCCCGCTAAACGTTTCCGTTCGTATGTACATCCCACACAGTCGCTCCAAGGAAAACGTTTCCATTCACAGGTACATCACACACAATTTTTCCCGCTAAATCGTTTGCATTATTGAATGTATCACACACGGTCCATAGAAGAAACTGTGTGGCAAAGGCTGTCCATCACACACAGTTTTTATGTGGTAAACATTTGCGCAAGGTGGCCTAACGCAAACAATTTTCAAGAGAAAGTCGTGTGTGATTGTTCATTGATCCAACACAGTTTATTCCTAGAAACTGTGTGCGTTGCCTGAGGTCATCGCCCACGGTATTTTTTCAATAACCGTTTGCAATAGGAAAACCCAATTAGCAGGCTAATTCGCCATTAGCAGGCTAATTATCCGATTATTCATAATCCATTTATTAATCTAATTGACATTTCATATTAAGCACACAATATATTTCATTTCCATATTAAGGAAGCAGAATTTCATAATTGAAATACATCAGAGTACAACATGATATAGCTTCAGCACTTAGCTACCCCATTACACAACTGCACTAGCAGCAAGTTTCACATGCAACATGTAGAACCTTTCGAAATTAGCATCATAGACGGTATATAGACAGATGCATCTCATCTGGAAAACTGCTGAAGCGGAAGGCGAATATTGAGCCTTCATTCATGTTGAAGGTCTTTGCAACTTTAGGCCAGTGCCTGTGGATGATTGACCTTCCGTCCTTCGTCCTCTTCAGGAACACTTCAATATTGAATCGTGGGTGTTGTATGAAAACCTTCCTCACCTCCTGACCATAGAGGTGGTTTGAGAGGTAATCATCAGTGAACTGCTTTGGAAAGGCCCGAAAACAAGGATGTGCATAAATATCTTCTCTATATTGGAAATGGGGCAAAGGAATAAAAAAAGGCAAGGTATAATAGTTAGTACCATCTTGTAGTGAACTGATGTCTTCTTCATTGTGCAGACAAAGATCTTGTTGTTTTTTGTCGCTAATTTCTTTATCCTAACAATCTTTCTGAGTTTCTTGATTTGATTGATATTCATGGACAACTCATTTCCCCATATGCAAAAAGGATAGAACAGTGGGTCAAAACCTCTGACAACAGGACCTACACGTGCAAGAGCAAATTGTTAAAAACCAAAATATTAGAATGGTTCCTGCAATTGCACAATAATGTGATTAGAGAACGGACCATGCATGTGCTAACCTCGATTGTAAACCTCAGTGCTTCCCATTGTTTCCCTGCAACACATATAAGGTAGTTAGTCATTAGGTTAAGTAAGGGTTCACATGCTATCAGTAAAATATGTTGATGAAAAATAAGCACATTGCATATTCATCAGATTAATTCAAGCCACATGGAAAACCCATTTACCCAAACCAAGCATGATTAAGAACTAGGAAATATAGCACTTGTATATGTTTCTCATGTATTAAGTGCAGCCAAATTCAATTTATTCCTCACATGCACAACAATACAAAATTCTACCCACGATAATTGGACATCGCATTGCATAACTGAACCAAGCAGTTAACTAAACACCACAACAAATGAACCAAACATTAACTGAGCACCACATTGCACAATATAACATACTCCTAATAGAAGATCAAACAGTTAACCAAACAGTTAACTACAACCAATTGTAGCAATTGTATTTGTTTCTTATGTATTTACTACAGCCAAATTCAATTTATTCCTCACATGGTATACAATAACAGAATGCACCCACCACTATTGAACATCGCATTGCAGAATTGAACCAAACAGTTAACTAAACACCACAACACAAATGAACCAAACGTTAACTGAGCACCACATTGCACAATGTATAACAAAACTAAGCATGCTTGACAACTTGGAAATATAGCAATTATATTTGTTTCTCGTGTATTTTGTAAAGATAAGTTCGATTTATTTCTCACATGGAAGACAATACAAAATTGCAGCCTGAAGAATTGAACATCACATTTGCAGAGTTGAACCGAACAGTTAACTGAAGACGACAACTAATTAACAAAATAGTTAATAAGTGAGCACCACACTGCACGACATATAGAACATATACACTAGAGCAACAGATTGCATGGTAAAATTAGATAGCACAATTCACTAGAATTTGTGAAGGAAAGGCAGGAGCAGCACACGCAACGGGTAAACCAAGCATGCTTAACCGGCGTAGCTAGCAAATGGCAAGGTGATCCTCCAAGATCTGGGGGTCGGCACGAATGGCAGCCATCGCGACCTCATCCGCGCGTGCGGCCGCGATTTGCTTCTCCGCTGCCAAATGCTCCTTGAGATCCTGGCTATACTGCATGCACCATGGCTTAGGCTGGCGCTTATTTGGTGGAGGGGTCGATGATTTGGGTGGAAGGTGTCGCGCTTGCGCCGGCGGTCGGGGCATGTGGGATGTGGAAGGAGGAGGAGGATGGGGGTCGGGTGTGGATTACCTGCCTGGATAGACGAGGCCGAGCAGCGTGAAGGAGGGTCCCCGACGAGGAGGCGGCGCTGCAAGCAAGGAGTGAAGGTTTGAACTTGGAAAGGAAGGCAGAAAGGGGGAAATGTGGATTTTGGTAAGGGGGAGGGGGCGGGGAGGTAGATATTTCCGCGGAAGCCGAATATTTTGAATCGCTTCAGCCAAAAAACTGGCGCGCAAAGTGTCATCAGACACGGTCCCTTATTCAGAACTGTGTACGATATGTGGACATCACAAACGATTCAGATAGCTTAACCCGTGTGTGATGAGTTTGAACGTCAAAAGTTTTGGTTCAAATTTCCATGGTTACAGTGGTCATCCACGCCATTGCATAATTTGGGTACACAAAGGAGATTACAACACACCCACACTTCTTAATCGAGCAAGTTCAGCAATTAAACAGAGCTAGCTGACCTAAACATTACTCTAACAAATTAAAGACCGGCGCTCTTACTTAAACAAAACAAAGAGTACTACTACGGCTGGTGCTCGTCGATCTCCGCTGCCGCCTCCATGTCCAGCTCGTGCCCGACGGTCTCCTAGGGAAGGGGCTCCATGGCATCCATCACACCATACTCGGCAAGCATCTCGCCATCCGCGTCCGCCATCTATTTGGAAAAGGCCGCCACGAGCTGGGCGTGGGCGGACGCGATCTGGGCTTGGACGGGCTTCGTCGTTGCAAGGTATGCGGCGGAGGAACGGACGGCTGCTCGAACGCTCTCGGCGATTGCCAGCTCTTCGGCCGTGGGTTGCCGACCGTTGTCGGAGAAGCTTCGTTCGATTTGTGCCGTGACCGCCAGGAGCTGGGCGTGGGCGGCCTCCATCAGGGCTAAGGCCGCCGCTGCGGAACGGATAACTGTTGTGCCGCTCTCGCCAGTTGCTATCCGTGAGGCAGATGTTGCTGCCACCACCTGAGAAGCAACAGCGGCCGTTTGGGCTGCCTTTGCCGCCCGGTCGTAGATTGCGGCCGCGCTCATGCACCTTGTTAGCACGCGCATGGCGGCTGCGGCCGCGCTCTCGCCGGAGTGGGCCATCGAAGTTGCCCTCACGACGCGGGTCCACGTGCCCATCTTTCACCGGCGACGATTGAATAGTGAAATGATATTTGGGTAGCGAGCTAGTGTGCTTGAGACGCCGACTGTGGACTGTAGCCGACACACCTTCTCGCGTAAGCCATAGGCGTACTATACACCGACGGTGCTCCAGGATATTTTGTGCTACATCTCACACGGTTGCTGATAATAAACTGTGTGCGATCTACTTGATTTTTCATCTTGATTTGAATTACATAATGGGGTCACAGCGGCAATGGATGGTGTTTGAATTGCTAGACCTTTTATCTGGAGTGAACATGCAACTATATGTGTGTCGTAAAAGAATTGGAATTATTCAGGGTTCTTTTGAACATTTTATACATTAAATTGGTTTTCTAGCAATTTCAGGTGCACAATTCAAAATTAAACTACATGCACATGCTCCAGTGCATATAAATTGGTTGAAAAATCAAATATGTGTCCTTGGGTGCATGCTTAGGTCCCATGCAAGATATGGGAATGAATTTCAAACACCACGACACCGTTGATTGCCGGCAAAACATTGAGATGCCTGGTTTTTAAATTCTAGTAAATCCAAAACTCGTCTGAAATTCATGAAACTTGGCATGCTATCATGGAGCGGCATCAACATGCCGTGGTAAAAGTTTTGACCCATTTGGGGCAGGTTTGGGTATATGCTTCTCACAAACCGGAGCTTCTCACAACAAGCATGATGGTTTTCGACAGGGAACGTCCTACCTTTGGGGACGAAACGATATCCATTACCTCTTATTGCTTTCAAATTTTTTCTCGTGTCAACATAGAACAACAGGAGTGTTGTGTGAATTTTTGTGATTTTTCGGGGTTCGTTTGGACATTTTTGTGCATTAACTGAGCTTTCAATGCATTTATGTGCACAATTCAAATTTGAACTACATGCACATGCTGCAGTGCATATAAATTGGTTGAAAAAACAAATCTGTGTCCTTGGGTGCATGCTTAGGTCCCATGCAAGAAATGGGAATGATTTTCAAACTCCAGGGCACCATTGATTGCCGGCAAAACATTGAGATGCCTGGTTTTTAAATTCTAGTAAATCCAAATCTCGTCTGAAATTCATGAAACTTGGCATGCTATCATGGAGCGGCATCAACATGCCGTGGTACAAATTTTATCCCATTTGGGGCAGGTTTGGGTATATTCTTCTCACAAACCAGAGCTTCTCACAACAAGCATGATGGTTTTTGGTAGGGAACGTCCCATCTTTGGGGACGAAACGATATCCATTGCCTCTTATTGCTTTCAAATTTTTTCTCGTGTCAACATAGAACAACAGGAGTGTTGTGTGAATTTTTGTGATTTTTTGGGGTTCGTTTGGACATTGCATTAACTGAGTTTTCAATGCATTTATGTGCATAATTCAAATTTGAACTACATGCACATGCTGCAGTGCATATAAATTGGTTGAAAAATCAAATCTGTGTCCTTGGGTGCATGCTTAGGTCCCATGCAAGAAATGGGAATGAATTTCAAACACCAGGGCACCATTGATTGCCGGAAAACATTGAGATGCCTGGTTTTTAAATTCTAGTAAATCCAAAACTCGTCTGAAATTCATGAAACTTGGCATGCTATCATGGAGCGGCATCAACATGTCGTGGTACAAATTTTGTCCCATTTGGGGAAGGTTTGGGTATATTCTTCTCACAAACTGGAGCTTCTCACAACAAGCATGATGGTTTTCGGTAGCGAACGTCCCACCTTTGGGGGCGAAACGATATCCATTGCCTCTTATTGCTTTCAATTTTTTTCTCGTGTTAACATAGAACAACAGGAGTGTTGTGTGAACTTTTGTGATTTTTCGGGGTTCGTTTTGACATTTTTATGCATTAACTGAGTTTTCAATGCATTTATGTGCATAATTCAAATTTGAACTACATGCACATGCTGCAGTGCATATAAATTGGTTGAAAAATCAAATTTGTGTCCTTGGGTGCATGCTTAGGTCCCATGCAAGAAATGGGAATGAATTTCAAACACCAGGGCATCGTAGATTGCCGAAAAACATTGAGATGCCTGGTTTTTAAATTCTACTAAATCCAAAACTCGTCTGAAATTCATGAAACTTGGCATGCTATCATGGAGCGGCATTCACATGCCGTGGTACAAATTTTGTCCCATTTGGGGCAGGTTTGGGTATATGCTTCTCACAAACCGGAGCCTCTCAATACAAGCATGATGATTTTCGGTAGCGAACGTCCCACCTTTGGGGGCGAAACGATATCCATTGCCTCTTATTGCTTTCAAATTTTTTCTCGTGTCAACATAGAACAATAGGAGTGTTGTGTGAATTTTTGTGATTTTCGGGGTTCGTTTGGACATTTTTATGCATTAATTGAGTTTTCAATGCATTTATGTGCATAATTCAAATTTGAACTACATGCACATGCTGCAGTGCATATAAATTGGTTGAAAAATCAAATCTGTGTCCTTGGGTGCATGCTTAGGTCCCATGCAAGAAATGGGAATGAATTTCAAACACCAGGGCACCGTTGATTGCTGGCAAAACATTGAGATGCCTGGTTTTTAAATTCTAGTAAATCCAAAACTCGTCTGAAATTCATGAAACTTGGCATGCTATCATGGAGCGGCATTAACATGTCATGGTACAAATTTTGTCCCATTTGGGGCAGGTTTGGGTATATGCTTCTCACAAACCGGAGCTTCTCACAACAAGCATGATGGTTTTTGGTAGGGAACGTCAAACCTTTGGGGACGAAACGATATCTATTGCCTCTTATTGCTTTCAATTTTTTTCTCATGTCAACATAGAACAACAGGAGTGTTGTGTGAATTTTTGTGATTTTTGGGGTTCGTTTGGAAATTTTTATGCATTAACTGAGTTTTCAATGCATTTATGTGCATAATTCAAATTTGAACTACATGCACATGCTCTAGTGTATATAAATTGGTGGAAAAATCAAATCCGTGTCCTTGTGTGCATGCTTAGGTCCCATGCAAGAAATGAATGAATTTCAAACTCCATGGCACCGTTGATTGCCGGCAAAACATTGAGATGCCTGGTTTTTAAATTCTAGTAAATCCAAAACTCGTCTGAAATTCATGAAACTTGGCATGCTATCATGGAGCGGCATTCACATGCCGTGGTACAAATTTTGTCCCATTTGGGGCAGGTTTGGGTATATGCTTCTCACAAACCGGAGCCTCTCACAACAAGCATGATGATTTTCGGTAGCGAACGTCCCACCTTTGGGGGCGAAACGATATCCATTGCCTCTTATTGCTTTCAAATTTTTTCTCGTGTCAACATAGAACAATAGGAGTGTTGTGTGAATTTTTGTGATTTTCGGGGTTCGTTTGGACATTTTTATGCATTAATTGAGTTTTCAATGCATTTATGTGCATAATTCAAATTTGAACTACATGCACATGCTGCAGTGCATATAAATTGGTTGAAAAATCAAATCTGTGTCCTTGGGTGCATGCTTAGGTCCCATGCAAGAAATGGGAATGAATTTCAAACACCAGGGCACCGTTGATTGCTGGCAAAACATTGAGATGCCTGGTTTTTAAATTCTAGTAAATCCAAAACTCGTCTGAAATTCATGAAACTTGGCATGCTATCATGGAGCGGCATTAACATGTCATGGTACAAATTTTGTCCCATTTGGGGCAGGTTTGGGTATATGCTTCTCACAAACCAGAGCTTCTCACAACAAGCATGATGGTTTTTGGTAGGGAACGTCCCACCTTTGGGGACGAAACGATATCTATTGCCTCTTATTGCTTTCAATTTTTTTCTCATGTCAACATAGAACAACAGGAGTGTTGTGTGAATTTTTGTGATTTTTGGGGTTCGTTTGGAAATTTTTATGCATTAACTGAGTTTTCAATGCATTTATGTGCATAATTCAAATTTGAACTACATGCACATGCTCTAGTGTATATAAATTGGTGGAAAAATCAAATCCGTGTCCTTGTGTGCATGCTTAGGTCCCATGCAAGAAATGAATGAATTTCAAACTCCATGGCACCGTTGATTGCCGGCAAAACATTGAGATGCCTGGTTTTTAAATTCTAGTAAATCCAAAACTCGTCTGAAATTCATGAAACTTGGCATGCTATCATGGAGCGGCATCAACATGCCGTTGTAAATTTTTTGTCCCATTTTGGGCAGGTTTGGGTATATGCTTCTCACAAGCCGGAGCTTCTCACAACAAGCATGATGGTTTCGGTAGGGAACGTCCCACCTTTGGGGACGAAACAATATCCATTGCCTCTTATTGCTTTAATTTTTTTTCTCGTGTCAACATAGAACAACAGGAGTGTTGTGTGCAGTTTTGTGATTTTTCGGGGTTCGTTTGGACATTTTTATGCATTAACTGAGTTTTCAATGCATTTATGTGCATAATTCAAATTTGAACTACATGCACATGCTGCAGTGCATATAAATTGGTTGAAAAATCAAATCTGTGTCCTTGGGTGCATGCTTAGGTCCCATGCAAGAAATGGGAATGGATTTCAAACACCAGGGCACCGTTGATTGTCGGCAAAATGTTGAGTACTTTATTTTTAAATTCTAGTAAATCCAAAAGTCATCTGAAATTCATGAAACTTGGCATTCTATCATGGAATGGCACCCGACATGCTATGGTATTTTTCGTGTCCATTTTGAAAGAAGGCGCACTCGAATAATGACAGCCAACAAAGGCATTTTGAAAAAATAGCTGCCACTTTAATATCTCAAACGTTTGTAGAATTCAAACCGTGTGCGTTCTGTTAACCATTCACGTGATGCCAGTGTCTTAGTTTTAATGGCTGTAGGAGGTGTCGTGCGGACAGCTGCTTGACCTTGACTGAACGGGAGGCGTGCGAGCGCTGTCCGGTGCGTAGGCTGACCGAGAGGCGTGCAAGCTGTCCTCGAATGCGCAGGCTCACCGGGAAGCGTGCGAGCTGTACGCTCTGCAGGCTCACTGGGAAGTGAGCCCTTTGACTTCCATGGCCGCCCACCTTCCTCTCCATTAATGGCGCCCGAGCCGCTGTTTAATACGGGCGGCCTTACTATTCGCATCCCATTCCCCTCCCTCCCGCAGACCTCCACCAATGCCATGGCGCAGAACAATCATCTGCCACTAGTCTTCAAGTTTGGTGAAGTCGACTCTGAGCCAGAGGAGATAGATATTAAGGAGGAATGGGGCCTCATGGACATGGCCTAGAACAAGCTGGCCACGGCGGTTGCTGCCCCCGCTCCCGTCCCAGCTCCCATCCCCGCGCCAGCGACCATCCCCGTAGCATTGACGGGCTTGTTGCCGAGCACTATCACAGAGCTGGAAGCCGCGGGCGTCAGCGAGGTCTCCGCGGACCCGCGCGAGCTCGTGTACATGCCAGCACCAGCGCCCGTGCCCGTGCACGCCCCTCCACCCACCGTGGCGCCGGCCCCCGTGCGTTTGGCTGCACCCGCCGCACCCATGCCCGTGCGCGCGCCCCCCTCAGTGGCATGGGACGCTGCCGTCGACCGCTACCTCTCAGCGGCGCCAGTTTCCGTCCTCCCGCGCCCCGCCCGTCGATCGCGCGACGACATGATGTTTGATTTACAAGTGAAGAACATTTTGTGCTGCCTTGAAGACTTCAACAACGACATCCCGGAGGACGACAACGACAACGACGGCGCGGCACGCCGCCTCCACCGCCGCTGGAAATAGTTTTTTGGGTTTAATACTGTATCTAGAATTCTCAATCATATGAATATAAATTCGCAGTGTGACTGAATGAAAGATGTGGTTTGAACGAACTTGCATTTTTCTCTCTTAATGTACAGACTTATCAAACGATTTTCTTTTGAGAAAAAATGTCAATGGTTTTTAAATATAAAACACTCATCGCAAACGTTTTAGTTATAACACCCGGATGCAAACCGACAGCTTCCCCAGGAAGCCAAGGGAAAATGTGCCGAGCAGGATTTCTGCATCCCTTCAACGCAAACGGTTGTTTTGCATGACCCGCCTGCAACCACGTACAAACAATTGGGTAAGATTTGCATATCTGTCATTTTGGGTATGTTGCCATTTGTCAAACTGGAAAGATTGGCATTTGTTTATCTAGTAACATTGCCATTTGTCAACCTTGTAACACTGCGATTTGTAAAAATATGCAGCTAAAAATCACTAGCACTATCTAATTTTTGCAACTAAAATCACTAGCACTGTTCATATGGACACCGCTAGCAGGCGTGAGTTGATGGACGCATATGCAAATGTACCATTGATTACATACAACAAGTCATCAGCCCACAACGACAACTAGGATACACGTTGGATTATAGATCATTTCCAACAAAACATTCTAGTAAAGTTTTTCTCACATAGCAAATAACAAAGCGATGAAATGAACTTCAGTCAACCACTCGTCGGCGTTGGAAACGCTTGCTTTGAACTAGAAGTGATTCTCTGTGAAGGGCCAGCTATAATCAATCTCGAGACCAACGCAGGACTGATCATCTAGGCTGAAGCGGCCTATGTCAGGACCCATATTAGGACGGTAGGGAAGCATAGCAATGTCCGAGGTATAGATACAATTGCTTCTCATAAATGGTAGTAACGTTGTGTCAACAGCAGCTGGATCGCCTTCCACCATCATTGGATAGTTTTGTCCAAGGAAGAGCGAGTTTCCTCCAAGAATTTCAATACCGAACCAGGGAGAAGGTGTTGGCGCTAGTACACTAGTATCCATCCCGAATACCCTGCAAAGGATGTTGGAATAGGTCTGGAGAGTGCGACCATGCGAGACAACACCTGCTTCCTTAGTAACATCAGCAGTGCCCTGATTACAGACAAGAAGAGGTGATCCATCGGAATAAGTTGCCAGGCGCCACTGAGTATATGGGTCCTGCTCGTCCTCACGCTCGTGATCATCAGCATCGTCATCTCCCCCTTGGTTATAAAAAATTTCAAGTATAGGTGGTGGAATGTTCACAGGACCTTGGAAACACAAGAAGGTTAATTGATTAGTAAAGGGAAACTAGCTAACCCGCATGCATGTGGATGAAACAATTATAATTATGGTGGAAGACAAATGTACCAAAAGCATGATGATTCCATGCAAAAATAGTGCCACGAGTGGTGGCAGCATACACAAGACCCTCGTATTGAATTGCATCACAATACTCATCCGTGTACAGAAATTGATTTTTGAGCAATATTCATCGAGGCGTGGAAGTAAGGCAGGCAACAAGCTTGTCGAAGATAGCAACAACTTCATAGTTCGTGTAATCCCAAGAGCGGTTGGGAACTCAACAAATTGCTATCTTTCGTAGACGACAGTCACCATGATCGTATTTGAACTCACGTAGAATACCGGTGTACTCAACCTCTGGGCAGTCGTCTGAGATTTTTGGAAGTGGAACTCGGTGACGAGTGTACACATTCATAAGTTCCCACTCGCAGTTGTACCCAATATAAACAACCCAATCTCCATTTGCGCCTGCCCAAGCCTTGCCCTCAAGCGATGGCATCTTAACATCATACATATCATTATCAAGCAGCATCAACTTGCACAAGGTGAGGCTTCCCTCGTCCCCGCGCTAGTCAGCAGGGTCACGGCGAAGAAGATAGGGGAGATCAAACTGCTCCTGGACCCTTGGGTTCCTTGTAATGATGTTATTAGTTGAGTCGAGAATGGTCTTGAACGAACCTGCCATGCTAGCCAAGGTGATGATGTCGCACCGATCAATGAGTTCCTCCACCACGTCATCTTTCACATCGGGGCAAGAATAACGGGGTCGTTTCTGGCCTGTTCCCTCCATGGAGAAGATGATCGAACAATGGCAGAAGGAAGGGTGAAGGCAAATGGCGGGAGGAAGAGCGTGCGACAGCAGTTCCAAATCGAGAGGGAAAGGCGAAGAGGCGGTGGACGGTTGCCACGGTACATGAAGAGGCGCCTAGTGAGCGAACGGTTGCCACAGAGGTCACACACTGACGACAAGGGCCGAGTGAACCGCATGCGTATATCGCACACACCTTGATCTGGCTGACCGTTTCTTTTGTGTTGCCTAATCACAAACAGTTCATCCGAGTGAACCGTATGCTGTATATCGCACACATCTTCATCTGGCTGCCCGTTTCTTTTGTGTTGCCTAATCACAAACAGTTCATCCGAGTGAACCATATGCTGTGTATCGCACACGCCTTCATCTGGCTGCCCATTTCTTTTGTTCCTCCTCGTCGCAAACAGTTAATTGAACTGAACCGTATGCCCTTCATCGCACACGCAACTAAAACCTGAACCGTGTTTGATGCATCCGTCATCGCAAACGTTTTATACATTTCTGATGGTCTTCATACACCACTGTTTGCGATTATGTCAGCGCACACAGTTTCACAAAGGGTCTCTGATCGTAGTGTCGCGTTAGTAGCATCCTGCAGTAGTGCTTATACATGTTCCTCAGACTATGAGATTATGCAACTCTCGAATACCGGAGGAACACTTTGTGTGCTATCAAACATCACAACATAAATGGGTGATTATAAAGATGCTATGCAGGTGTCTCCGAAGGTATTTGTTGGGTTGTCATACATCGAGATTAGGATTTGTCACTCCGTGTTTCGGAGAGGTATCTCTGGGCCCTCTCGGTAATGCTCATCATTATAAGCCTTGCAAGCAATGTGACTAATGAGTTAGTTGCGGGATGAAGTATTACGGAACGAGTAAAGAGACTTGCTGGTAACGAGATTGAACTAGGTATGATGATACCGACGATCGAATCTCGGGCAAGTAACATACCAATGACAAAGGGAACAGCGTATGTTGTCATGCGGTTTGACCGATAAAGATCTTCGTAGAATATGTAGGAGCCAATATGAGCATCAAGGTTCCTCTATTGGTTATTGACCGGAGATGTGTCTCGGTCATGTCTACATAGTTCTCGAACCCATAGGGTCCGCAAGCTTAACGTTCGATGACGATTTGTATTATGAGTTATGTGTTTTGATGAACGAAGTTTGTTCGGAGTCCCGGATGAGATCACGGATGTGACGAGGAGTCTCGAAATGGTCGAGACATAAAGATTGATATGTTGGACCATGTTATTCGGACACCGGAAGTGTTCCGGATAGTTTCGGGTAAAAACGGAGTGCCGGAGGGGTTACCGAAACCCCCCGGGGAAACTAATGGGCCACCATGGGCCTTATTGGAGAGAGGAGGGCCGCCAGGGTAGGCCGCACCCCCCCTTAGCAGTCCGAATTGGACAAGGGAAGGGGGGGGGGCGGCGCCCCCTTTCCTACTCCCTCTCCCTCTCCTTCCTCCCCCCTCTCTTCTTTGTGGAGGAATCCTACTAGGACTAGTACTCCAAGTAGTACTCCCTCTCCTTGGGCGCGCCCCTAGGGCCGGCCGGCCTCCCCCTCCCTCCTAGTAGTTTCTCTTAACCATGTGCGGTGCCCCCCTCCATAGTTACACACCTCGATCATACCATCGTAGTGCTTAGGCGAAGCCCTGCGCCTGTAACATCATCATCACCGTCGCCACGCCGTCGTGCTGATGAAACTCACCCTCGTACTCAACTAGATCAAGAGCACGAGGGACGTCATCGAGCTGAATGTGTGCTGAACATGGAGGTGCCGTACGTTCGGTACTTGGATCGGTTGGATCGCAAAGACGTTCGACTACATCAACCCCGTTACTAAACGCTTCCGCTTTCGGTCTACGAGGGTACGTGGACACACTCTCCCCTCTCGTTGCTATGCATCTCCTAGATAGATGTTGCATGATCGTAGGATTTTTTTTGAAATTACTGCATAACCCAACATGAAGTTCATCACAAAGCTCTTGTATCTAGGTGGGAGCGACTGGAGGATTCTGTCAATGACTGAGTCATCTGGAAGATTAACTCCCAACTGAGACAAACGGTTGTGCAACCTAGACATTTTGAGTATATGCTCGCTGACAGAACTGTTTTCCTCCATCTTAGAACCGAAGAACTTGTCGGAGACTTCATATCTCTCGACCCGGGCATGAGCTTGGAAAACCATTCTCAACTCTTGGAACATCTCATATGCTCCATGTTGCTCAAAACGCTTTTGGAGCCCCGGTTATAAGATGTAAAGCATGCCGCACTGAACCAGGGAGTAATCATCACTACGTGACTGCCATGCGTTCATAACTTCTTGAGTTGCTGGGAAAATGGGTGCATCACCTAGCGGTGCTTCAAGGACATAAGCTTTCTTGGAAGCTATGAGGATGATCCTCAAGTTACGGACCCAGTCCGTATAGTTGCTTCCATCGTCTTTCAGCTTGGTTTTCTCTAGGAACACATTGAAGTTGAGGGCAACATTAGCGTGGGCCATTGGTTCTACAAGATAGATTGTAAAGACAATTTTAGACTAAGTTCATGATAATTAAGTTCATCTAGTCAAATTATTTAATGAACTCCCACTGAGATAGACATCCCTCTAGTTATCTAAGTGATACATGATCCAAATCGACTAGGCCGTGTCCGATCATCACGTGAGATGGACTAGTCATCAATGGTGAACATCTCCATGCTGATCGCATCTACTATACGACTCATGTTCGACCTTTCGGTCTCTCGTGTTCCGAGGCCATGTCTGTACATGCTAGGCTCATCAAGTCAACCTAACTGTCCCGCATGTGTAAATCTGGCTTAAACCCGTTGTATACAAACGTTAGAATCTATCACACCCGATCATCACGTGGTGCTGAGAAACAACGAACCTTTGCAACGGTGCACACTTAGGGGGAACACATTTCTTGAAATTTTAGTGAGGGATCATCTTATTTATGCTATCGTCGTTCTAAGCAAATAAGATGCAAACATGATAAACATCACATGCAAATCATAAAGTGACATGATATGGCCAATATCATCTTGCGCCTTTGATCTCCATCTTCGAGGCGCGGCATGATCACCATTGTCACCGGCATGACACCATGATCTCCATCATCGTGTCTTCATGAAGTTGTCTCGCCAACTATTACTTCTACTACTATGGCTAACGGTTAGCAATAAAGTAAAGCAAAACATGATCACACCTTAGTACTCTTTGGGTGAAATCACATAGCGATGTAAACTAGATTATTGACTCTAGTAAACCCTTTGGGTGTTGGTCACGTGACGATGTGAACTATGGGTGTTAATCACATGGTGATGTGAACTATTGGTGTTAAATCACATGGCGACGTGAACTAGATTATTGACTCTAGTGCAAGTGGGAGACTGAAGGAAATATGCCCTAGAGGCAATAATAAAGTTATTATTTATTTCCTTATTTCATGATAAATGTTTATTATTCATGCTAGAATTGTATTAACCGGAAACTTAGTACATGTGTGAATACATAGACAAACAGAGTGTCCCTAGTATGCCTCTACTTGACTAGCTCGTTAATCAAAGATGGTTAAGTTTCCTATCCATAGACATGTGTTGTCATTTGATGAACGGGATCACATCATTAGAGAATGATGTGATGGACAAGACCCATTTGTTAGCTTAGCATTATGATCGTCTCAGTTTCATTGCTACTGCTTTCTTCATGACTTATACATGTTCCTCAGACTATGAGATTATGCAACTCCCGAATACCGGAGGAACACCTTGTGTGCTATCAAACATCACAACGTAACTGGGTGATTATAAAGATGCTCTACAGGTGTCTCCGAAGGTGTTTGTTGGGCTGGCATAGATCAAGATTAGGATTTGTCACTCCGTGTATCGGAGAGGTATCTCTTGGCCCTCTCGGTAATGCACATCACTATAAGCCTTGCAAGCAATGTGACTAATGAGTTAGTTGTGGGATGATGCATTACAGGACGAGTAAAAAGACTTGTCGGTAATGAGATTGAACTAGGTATGATGATACCGACGATCAAATCTCAGGCAAGTAACATACCGATGACAAAGGGAACAACGTATGTTGTTATGCGGTTTGACCGATAAAGATCTTCGTAGAATATGTAGGAGCCAATATGAGCATCCAGGTTCCACTATTGGTTATTGACCAGAGATGTGTCTCGGTCACGTCTACATAGTTCTCGAACCCGCAGGGTCCGCACGCTTAACGTTCGATGACGATTTGTATTATGAGTTATGTGATTTGATGTACCGAAGGTTGTTCGGAGTCCCTGATGAGATCACGGACATAACAAGGAGTCTCGAAATGGTCGAGAGGTAAATATTCATATATTGGAAGGTTGCATTCGGACATCGGAATGGTTCCGAGTGATTCGGGCATTTTTCTAGAGTACCGGGGGGTTACCGGAACCCCCGGGGAAAGATATGGGCCTTATGGGCCATAGGAGGGAGGCTAACCAGCCCACAAGGGGCTGGTGCGCCCCCACAAGGGAGGAGGCCGAATTGGACTTGGAAAGGGGGCACCACCCCCCTTTCCTTCTCCTACTTCCTCTCCTTCCCCTTTTCCCTCTCCGGTAGAAGGAAAAAAGGGTGGGGCCGAATCCTACTAGGACTGGAGTCCTAGTAGGACTCCCCTATCCCTAGCGCGCCCCTTGTTGGCCGGCCTCCTCCTCCCCTCCTTTATATACAGGGGCAGGGGGGCACCCCAAAGGCACAACAGACAATCTCTTAGCCGTGTGCGGTGGCCCCCTCCACAGTTAAACACCTCGGTCATATCGTCATAGTGCTTAGGCGAAGCCCTGCGCCGGTAACTTCATCATCACCGTCACCATGCCGTCGTGTTGACGAAACTCTCCCTCGGCCTCAACTGGATCAAGAGTTAGAGGGACGTCACCGAGCTGAACGTGTGCAGATCGCGGAGGTGCCGTGCGTTTGGTACTTGATCGGTTGGATCGCGAAGACGTTCGACTACATCAACCGCGTTACTTAACACTTCCCCTTTCGGTCTACGAGGGTACGTGGACACACTCTTCCCGCTCGTTGCTATGCTTCTCCTAGATAGATCTTGCGTGATCGTAGGAATTTTTTTGAAATACTACGTTCGCCAACAGTGGCATCTGAGCCAGGTCTATAAGTAGATGTTATATGCACGAGTAGAACACAAAGAGTTGTGGGCGATAATAGTCATACTGCTTACCAGCATGTCATACTTTGATTCGGCGGTATTGTTGGATGAAGTGGCCCAGACCGACATTACATGACCGCGTTCATGAGACTGGTTCTACCAACGTGCTTCGCACACAGGTGGCTAGTGGGTGTCTGTTTCTCCAACTTTAGTTGAATCGAGTTTGACTATGCCCGGTCCTTGTTGAAGGTTAAAACAACACACTTGACAAAAAATCATTGTGGTTTTGATGCGTAGGTAAGAACGGTTCTTGCTAAGCCCGTAGCAGCCATGTAAAACTTGCAACAACAAAGTAGAGGACGTCTAACTTGTTTTTGCAGGGCATGTTGTGATGTGATATGGTTGATACGTCTCCAACGTATCTATAATTTTTGATTGCTCCATGCTATATTATCTTCTGTTTTGGACATTATTGGGCTTTATTATTCACTATTATATTATTTTTGGGACTAACCTATTAACCGGAGGCCCAGCCCAGAATTGCTATTTTTTTGCCTATTTCAGAGTTTCGCAGAAAAAGAATATCAAACGGAGTCCAAACGGAATGAAACCTTCGGGAACGTGATTTTTGGAACAAACATGATCCAGGAGACTTGGACCCTACGTCAAGCAACCAACAGGGAAGCCATGAGGTAGGGGGCGCGCCTACCCCCCCAGGCGCGCCCTCCACCCTCGTGGGCCCCTTGTTGCTCCACCGACGTACTTCTTCCTCCTATATATACCTACGTACCCCCAAACGATCAGATACGGAGCCAAAAACCTAATTCCACCGCCGCAACCTTCTGTACCCACGAGATCCCATCTTGGGGCTTGTTCCGGAGCTCCGCCGGAGGGGGCATCGATCACGGAGGGCTTCTACATCAACACCATAGCCACTCCGACGATGTGTGAGTAGTTTACCTCAGACCTTCGGGTCCATAGTTATTAGCTAGATGGCTTCTTCTCTCTTTTTGGATCTCAATACAATGTTCTCCCCTTCTCTCGTGGAGATCTATTCGATGTAATCTTCTTTTGCGGTGTGTTTGTTGAGACCGATGAATTGTGGGTTTATGATCAAGTTTATCTATGAACAATATTTGAATCTTCTGAATTCTTTTATGTATGATTGGTTATCTTTGCAAGTCTCTTCGAATTATCAGTTTGGTTTGGCCTACTAGATTGATCTTTCTTGCAATGGGAGAAGTGCTTAGCTTTGGGTTCAATCTTCCGGTGTCCTTTCCCAGTGACAGTAGGGGCAGCAAGGCACGTATTGTATTGTTGCCATCGAGGATAACAAGATGGGTTTTTTTTATCATATTGCATGAATTTATCCCTCTACATCATGTCATCTTGCTTAAGGCGTTACTCTGTTCTTATGAACTTAATACTCTAGATGCATGCTGGATAGCGGTCGATGTGTGGAGTAATAGTAGTAGATGCAGGCAGGAGTCGATCTACTTGTCTCGGACGTGATGCCTATATACATGATCATACCTAGATATTCTCATAACTATGCTCAATTCTGTCAATTGCTCAATAGTAATTTGTTCACCCACCGTAAAATACTTATGCTCTTGAGAGAAGCCACTAGTGAAACCTATGGCCCCTGGGTCTATTTTCCATCATATTAATCTTCCAACACTTAAGTTATTTCCGTTGCTTTTTACTTTGCTTTTATTTTACTTTGCATCTTTATCACAAAAATACCAAAAATATTATCCTATCATATCTATCAGATCTCACTCTCGTAAGTGACCGTGTAGGGATTGACAACCCCTTATCGCGTTGGTTGCGAGGATTTATTTGTTTTGTGCAGGTGCGAGGGACTCGCGCGTGGCCTCCTACTGGATTGATACCTTGGTTCTCAAAAACTAAGGGAAATACTTACGCTACTTTGCTGCATCACCCTTTCCTCTTCAAGGGAAAACCAACGCAGTGCTCAAGAGGTAGCAAGAAGAATTTCTGGCGCCGTTGCCGGGGAGGTCTACGCAAAAGTCAACATACCAAGTACCCATCACAAACCCTTATCTCCCGCATTACATTATTTGCCATTTGCCTCTCGTTTTCCTCTCCCCCACTTCACCCTTGCCGTTTTATTCGCCCTCTCTTTTTCGTTCGCCTTTTTTCGCTTGCTTTTTGTTTGCTCGTGTGTTGGATTGCTTGTTTGTCATGATGGCTCTACCCAGATTTGGTGATCTTCACCTTAAAAGATTAGAAGAGATCGAAAGCAACGTCAGGAGTTTTATGGTTTTGCAATTTGAGCATAATAATTTCTTCAGAAACGAGCTTAAGGAACAAAAAAGCTTTATGAGTTATATGAATAAAGAGCTTGATGATATGTCTAAAGAATTTGATGGTTTGAGACCCCAAATTGCTCGTCTTGAGAAGTTGATAGCTGAAATATCGGATAAGCAGGCTACCTTAGTTAATAAGATGGCCGCTAAACCGGATTTCTATGAAAATAAAGATGAAGATCTAAAAGTTATTGATGTGTCCCCTATTAAATATTTTCTTTGCAATATGAATCTTGATAATGATGGGATTGAATATGATCCACCTTTACCTAGAAGGCGTTCCAAAAATTCGGAGTTTTTAGATCTTGAAGCTAAATTTGATAAAAGTGGGATTGAAGAAATCAAAACCCTAGATGATAATAAACCCATTATTTTGGATTTCAAGGAATTTAATTATGACAATTGCTCTTTGATAGATTGTATTTCCTTGTTGCAAACCTTGCTAAATTCTCCTCATGCTTATAGTCAAAATAAAGCTTTTACCAAACATATCGTTGATGCCTTGATGCAATCTTATGAAGAAAAACTTGAGTTGGAAGTTTCTATCCCTAGAAAACTTTATTATGAGTGGGAACCTACTATTAAAATTAAGATTAAAAATCATGAATGCTATGCTTGTGTGATTTGGGTGCTAGTGTTTCCACGATTCCAAAAACTTTGTGCGATTTGCTAGGTTTCCGTGATTCTGATGATTGCTCTTTAAACTTGCACCCTGCGGATTCCACTATTAAGAAACCTATGGGAAGAATTAATGATGTTCTTATTGTTGCAAATAGGAACTATGTGCCCGTAGATTTTATCGTTCTTGATATAGATTGCAATCCTTCATGTCCTATTATTCTTGGTAGACCTTTCCTTAGAACGATTGGTGCAATTATTGATATGAACGAAGGGAATATTAGATTCCAATTTCCATTAAAGAAAGGCATGGAACACTTCCCTAAGAATAAAATAAAATTACCATATGAATCTATTATGAGAGCCACTTATGGATTGCCTACCAAAGATGGCAATACCTAGATCTATCCTTTCTTTTATGCCTAGCTAGGGGCGTTAAACGATAACGCTTGTTGGGAGGCAACCCAATTTTATTTTTAGTTTTTTGCTTTTTGCTTCTGTTTAGGAATAAATATTTGATCTAGCCTCTGTTTAGATGTGTTTTTATGTTTTAATTAGTGTTTGTGCCAAGTTAAACCTATAGAATCTTCTTGGATGATAGTTATTTGATCTTGCAGACATTTCCAGAAACTTTCTGTTCACGAAAATAATTGTTAAAAATCACCAGAACGTGATAAAATATTTATTACAATTTCTGCTGATCAATAAACAAATTGTCTAGGTCTTCCTAGTTTTGCTTATTTTTTGGAGTTCCAGAAGTTTGCGTTAGTTACAGATTACTACAGACTGTTCTGTTTTTGACAGATTCTATTTTCGTGTGTTGTTTGCTTATTTTGATGAATCTATGGCTAGTAAAAGAGTTTATAAACCATAGAGAAGTTGGAATACATTAGTTTTAACACCAATATAAATAAAGAATGAGTTCATTACAGTACCTTGAAGTGGTCTTTTGTTTTCTTTCGCTAACGGAGCTCACGAGATTTTCTGCTGAGTTTTGTGTTGTGAAGTTTTCAAGTTTTGGGTAAAAGATTTGATGGGTTATGGAACAAGGAGTGGCAAGAGCCTAAGCTTAGGGATGCCCATGGCACCCCCAAGATAATCTAAGGACACCAAAAAGCCAAAGCTTGGGGATGCCCCGGAAGGCATCCCCTCTTTCGTCTACTTCCATCGGTAACTTTACTTGGAGCTATATTTTTATTCACCACATGATATGTGTTTTGCTTGGAGCGTCTTGTATTATTTGAGTCTTTATTTGTTAGTTTACCACAATCATCTTTTGCTGTACACACCTTTTGAGAGAGACACACATGATTCGGAAATTATTAGAATACTCTATGTGCTTCGCTTATATCTTTTTGAGCTATATAGTTTTGCTCTAGTGCTTCACTTATATCTTTTAGAGCACGGTGGTGGATTTGTTTTATAGAAACTATTGATCTCTCATGCTTCACTTATATTATTTTGAGAGTCTTAAAATAACATGGCAAATTGCTTTAATTAATATCATGAGAAATTTGATGCTTGATAATTGTTTTGAGATATAAAGGTGGTAATATCATAGTTGTGCTAGTTGAGTAATTGTGGAATTGAAAAATACATGTGTTGGAGTTTGTGATTCCCGTAGCATGCACGTATGGTGAACCGTTATGTAACGAAGTCGGAGCATGAAGTATTTGTTGATTGTCTTCCTTTGTGTGGCGGTCGGGATCGCGCGATGGTTAACTCCTACCAACCCTTCCCCTAGGAGCATGCGTAGTAGTACTTTGCTTCGAGGGCTAATAAATTTTTGCAATGAGTATATGAGTTCTTTATGACTAATGTGAGTCCATGGATTATACGCACACTTACCTTTCCGCAATTTTCTAGCCTCTTCGGTACCACGCATTACCCTTTCTCACCTTGAGAGTTGGTGCAAACTTCGCCGGTGCATCCAAACCCCGTGATATGATACGCTCTATCACACATAAACCTCCTTATATCTTCCTCAAAATAACCACCATACCTACCTATCATGGCATTTCCATAGACATTCCGAGATATATTGCCATGCAACTTTCCACCGTTTCATTCATCATGACATACTCCATTATTATCATATTGCTTTGCATGATCATGTAGTTGACATTGTATTTGTGGCAAAGCCACCGTTCATAATTCTTTCATACATGTCGCTCTTGATTCATTGCATATCCCGGTACACCGCCGGAGGCATTCATATAGAGTCATATTTTGTTCTAGTATTGAGTTGTAATTCATGAGTTGTAAGTAAAATAAAAGTGTGATGATCATCATTATTAGAGAATTGTCCCAAGTGAGGAAAGGATGATGGAGACCATGATTCCCCCACAAGTCGGGATGAGACTCCGGACTAAAAAAAACAGGCCATAAAAAAAAGAGAAAAGGCCCAAATAAAAAAATGAGAGAAAAAGAGAGAAGGGACAATGTTACTATCCTTTTACCACACTTGTGCTTCAAAGTAGCACCGTGATCTTCATAATAGAGAGTCTCTCATTTTTTCACTTTCATATACTAGTGGGAAACTTCATTATAGAACTTGGCTTGTATATTCCAATGATGGGCTTCCTCAAATGCCCGAGGTCTTCGTGAGCAAGCAAGTTGGATGCACACCCACTTAGTTTCTTTTTGAGCTTTCATACACTTATAGCTCTAGTGCATCCGTTGCATGGAAATCCCTACTCCTCGGATTAACATCAATTGATGGGCATCTCCATAGCCCGTTGATTAGCCTCGTTGATGTTAGACTTTCTCCTTTTTTGTCTTCCCACATAACCCCTACCATTATACCTTATTCCACCATAGTGCTATATCCATGGCTTGCGCTCATGTATTGCGTAAGATTTGAAAAGGCTGAAGCGCGTTAAAAGTATGAACCAATTGCTTGGCTAAAACTGGGGTCATACATGATATGAATACTTTGTGTGGGGAAGATGGAGCATAACCAGACTATATGATTTTGTAGGGATAACTTGCTTTGGCTATGTTATTTTGATAAGACATAATTGCTTAGTTAGTATGCTTGAAATATTATTGTTTTTATGTCAATATTAAACTTTTATCTTGAATCATATCAAATCTGAACATTCATGCCACAATGAGAAGAATTATATTGAAATTATGCCAAGTAGCATTCCGCATCAAAAATTCTTTATTTATTTATCATTTACCTACTCGAGGACGAGCAGGAATTAAGCTTGGGGATGCTTGATACGTCTCCAACGTATCTATAATTTTTGATTGCTCCATGCTATATTATTTTCTGTTTTGGACATTATTGGGCTTTATTATTCACTTTTATATTATTTTTGGGACTAACCTATTAACCGGAGGCCCAGCCCAGAATTGTTGTTTTTTGCCTATTTCAGAGTTTCGCAGAAAAAGAATATCAAACGGAGTCCAAACGGAATGAAACCTTCGGGAATGTGATTTTTGGAACGAACATGATCCAGGAGACTTGGACCCTACGTCAAGCAACCAACAGGGAAGCCACGAGGTAGGGGGGCGCGCCTACCCCCCCAGGCGATCCCTCCACCCTCGTGGGCCCCCTGTTGCTCCACCGACGTACTTCTTCCTCCTATATATATGTACGTACCCCCAAACGATCAGATACGGAGCCAAAAACCTAATTCCACCGCCGCAACCTTCTGTACCCATGAGATCCCATCTTGGGCCCTGTTCCGGAGCTCCGCCGGAGGGGGCATCGATCACGGAGGGTTTCTACATCAACACCATAGCCTCTCCGATGATGTGTGAGTAGTTTACCTCAGACCTTCGGGTCCATAGTTATTAGCTAGATGGCTTCTTCTCTCTTTTTGGATCTCAATACAATGTTCTCCCCTTCTCTCGTGGAGATCTATTCGATGTAATCTTCTTTTGCGGTGTGTTTGTTGAGACCGATGAATTGTGGGTTTATGATCAAGTTTATCTATGAACAATATTTGAATCTTCTGAATTCTTTTATGTATGGTTGGTTATCTTTGCAAGTCTCTTCGAATTATCAGTTTGGTTTGTCCTACTAGATTGATCTTTCTTGCAATGGGAGAAGTGCTTAGCTTTGGGTTCAATCTTGCGGTGTCCTTTCCCAGTAACAGTAGGGGCAGCAAGGCACGTATTGTATTGTTGCCATTGAGGATAACAAGATGTTTTTTTATCATATTGCATGAATTTATCCCTCTACATCATGTCATCTTGCTTAAGGCATTACTCTGTTCTTATGAACTTAATACTCTAGATGCATGCTGGATAGCGGTCGATGTGTGGAGTAATAGTAGTAGATGCAGGCAGGAGTCGGTCTACTTGTCTCGGACATGATGCCTATATACATGATCATACCTAGATATTCTCATAACCATGCTCAATTCTGTCAATTTCTCAATAGTAATTTGTTCACCCACCGTAAAATATTTATGCTCTTGAGAGAAGCCACTAGTGAAACCTATGGCCCCCGGGTCTATTTTCCATCATATTATTCTTCCAACACTTAGTTATTTCCGTTGATTTTTACTTTGCTTTTATTTTACTTTGCATCTTTATCACAAAAATACCAAAAATATTATCCTATCATATCTATCAGATCTCACTCTCGTAAGTGACCGTGTAGGGATTGACAACCCCTTATCGCGTTGGTTGCGAGGATTTATTTGTTTTGTGCAGGTGCGAGGGACTCGCGCGTGGCCTCCTACTGGATTGATACCTTGGTTCTCAAAAACTGAGGGAAATACTTACGCTACTTTGCTGCATCACCCTTTCCTCTTCAAGGGAAAACCAACGCAGTGCTCAAGAGGTAGCAATGGTCAAGACGTGATGTGATATATATTGTTGTATGAGCCGATCATGTTTTGTAACCGTTATCGGCAACTGGCAGGAGCCTTATGGTTGTTGCTTTATTGTATGAAATGCAATCGCCATGTAATTGCTTTACTTTATCACTAAGCGGTAGCAATAGTCGTAGAAGCAATAGTTGGCGAGACGACAATGATGGAGATCAAGGTGTCAAGGCGGTGACGATGGTGATCATGACGGTGCTTTGGAGATGGAGATCAAAGGCACAAGATGATGATGGCCATATCATATCACTTATATTGATTGCATGTGATGTTTATCCTTTATGCATCTTATTTTGCTTAGTACGGCGGTAGCATTATAAGATGATCTCTCACTAAATTTCAAGGTATAAGTGTTCTCCCTGAGTATGCACCGTTGCTACAGTTCTTCGTGCTGAGACACCACGTGATGATCGGGTGTGATAAGCTCTACGTTCACATACAACGGGTGCAAGCCAGTTTTGCACACGCAGAATACTCGGGTTAAACTTGACGAGCCTAGCATATGCAAATATGGCCTCAGAACACTGAAACCGAAAGGTCGAGCGTGAATCATATAGTAGATATGATCAACATAGTGATGTTCACCATTGAAAACTACTCCATCTCACGTGATGATCGGACATGGTTTAGTTGATTTGGATCACGTGATCATTTAGATGACTAGAGGGATGTAAATCTAAGTGGGAGTTCTTAAGTAATATGATTAATTGAACCTTAATTTATCATGAACTTAGTCCTGATAGTATTTGCATATCTATGTTGTAGATCAATAGCTTGCGAAGTAACTCCCCGTTTATTTTTGATATGTTCCTAGAGAAAAATAAGTTGAAAAATGATAGTGGCAATGATGCGGACTAGGTCCGTGATCTGAGGATTATCCTCATTGCTGCACAGAAGTATTATGTCCTTGATGCACCGCTAGGTGATGGACCTATTGCAGGAGCAGATACAGACGTTATGAACATTTGGCAAAGCTCGGTATGATGACTACTTGATAGTTTAGTGCACCATGCTTTACGGCTTAGACCCGGGACTTCAAAAACGTTTTGAACGTCATGGAGCATATAAGATGTTCCAAGAGTTGAAATTGGTATTTCAGACTCGTGCCCGTGTCGAGAGGTATGAGACCTCTGACAGTACTTTGCCTACAAGATGGAGGAGAATAGCTCAACCAGTGAGCATGTGCTCAGATTGTCTGGGTACTACAATCGCTTGTATCAAATGGGAGTTAATCTTCCAGATAATATAGTGATTGATAGTATTATCTAGTCACTGTCACCAAGCTACTAGAACTTCGTGACGAACTATAATATGCAAGGGATGACAAAAACGATTCCCAAGCTCTTCGCGATGCCGAAATCGGCGAAGGTAGAAATCATGAAAAAGCATAAAGTGTTGATGGTTGACAAGACCACTAGTTTCAAATAAAAGGGCAAAGGAAAAGAAAGGGAACTTCAAGAAATAATGGCAAGCAAGTTTCCACTCCCATGAAGAAGGCCAAAGCTAGACCCAAGCCTGAAACTGAGTGCTTCTACTGCAAAGGAAATGGTCACTAGAAGTGGAACTGCCCTAGATACTTGGCGGATAAGAAGGATGGCAAAGTGAACAAAGGTATATTCGATATGCGTGTTATTGATGTGTACTTTACTAGTGTTTATAGCAACCCCTCGGTATTTGATACTGGTTCAGTTGCTAAGAGTAGTAACTCGAAACGGGAGTTGCAAAATAAACAGAGACTAGTTAAGGGCGAGGTGATGATGTGTGTTCGAAGTGATTCCAAGGTTGATAAGATCACCATCGCACACTCCCTTTACCTTCGGGATTAGTGTTGAACCTAAAATAAATGTTATTTGGTGTTGGCATTGAGCATGAATATGATTGGATCATGTTTATTGCAATACAATTATTCATTTAAGTCAAAGAATAATTGTTGTTCTATTTACATGAATAAAACCTTCTGTGGTCATACACTCATTATAAATGGTTTATTGAATCTCGATCGTAGTGATACACGTATTCATAAATATTGAAGCCAAAAGATGCAAAGTTAATAATGATAGTGCAACTTATTTGTGGCACTGCCGTTTAGGTCATATTGGTGTAAAGCGCATGAAGAAACTCCATGTTGATGGGCTTTTGGAATCACTTGATGCTTGCGAACCATGCCTCATGGGCAAGATGACTAAAACTCCGTTCTCCGAAACAATGGAGCGAGCAACTGACTTATTAGAAATAATACATACTGATGTATGCGGTCCGATGAGTGTTGAGGCTCACGGCGGGTGTCGTTATTTTCTAACCTTCAGAGATGATTTGAGCAGATATGGGTATATCTACTTGATGAAACACAAGTCTGAAACATTTGAAAAGTTCAAAGCATTTCAGAGTGAAGTAGAGAATCATCGTAACAAGAAAATAAAGTTTCTACGATCTGATCGCGCAGGCGAATATTTGAGTTACGAGTTTGGCCTTCATTGAAAACAAATGTGGAATAGTTTCACAACTCACTCCACCTGGAACACCACATCGTAATGGTGTGTCCGAACGTCGTAATCGGACTTTATTAGATATGGTGCAATCTATGATGTCTCTTACCGATTTACCACTATCGTTTTGGAGTTATGCATTAGAGACAATTGCATTCACTTTAAATAAGCCACCATCTAAATCCGTTGAGACGACACTGTATGAACTATGGTTTGGCAACAAACCTAAGCTGTCGTTATTTTCTGACCTTCACAGATGATTTGAGCAGATATGGGCATATCTACTTAATGAAACATAAGTCTGAAACATTTGAAAAGTTCAAAGAATTTCAGAGTGAAGTAGAAAATCATCGTAACAAGAAAATAAAGTTTCTACGATCTGATCGTGGAGGAGATATTTGAGTTACTAGTTTGGTCTTCATTTGAAACAATGCGGAATAGTTTCACAACTCACGCCACCCGGAACACCACGGCATAATGGTGTGTCCGAACATCGTAACCGCACTTTATTAGATATGGTGCGATCTATGATGTCTCTTACTGATTTACCGCTATCGTTTTGGGGTTATGCATTAGAGACAACTGCATTCATGTTAAATAGGGCACCATCTAAATCCATTGAGACGACGCCATATGAACCATGGTTTAGCAAGAAACCTAAGCTGTCGTTTCTTAAAGTTTGGGGCGGCGATGCTTATGTGAAAAAGTTCCAACCTGATAAGCTCGAACCCAAATCGGAGAATGTGTCTTCATAGGATACCCAAAGGAAACTGTTGGGTACACCTTCTATCATAGATCCGAAGGCAAGATATTCGTTGCTAAAAATGGATACTTTCTAGAGAAGGAGTTTCTCTCAAAAGAAGTGAGTGGGAGGAAAGTAGAACTTGATGAGGTAATTGTACCTTCTCCCGAATTGGAAAGTAGTTCATCACAGAAATCAGTTCCAGTGATGCCTACACCAATTAGTGAGGAAGTTAATGATGATGATCATGAAACTTCAGATCAAGTTACTACCGAACCTCGTAGGTCAACCATAGTACGTTCCGCACCAGAGTGGTACGGTAATCCGGTTCTCGAAGTCATGTTACTAGACCATGGTGAACCTGCGAACTATGAGGAAGCGATGAGGAGCCCAGATTCCGCAAAATGGTTTAAGGCCATGAAATCTGAGGTAGGATCCATGTATGAAAACAAAGTATGGACTTTTGTGGAATTACCCGATGATCGGCAAGCCATTGAGATTAAATGGATCTTCAAGAGGAAGACAGACGCTGATGGTAGTGTTAGTATCTACAAAGCTCGACTTGTCGCGAAAGGTTTTCGACAAGTTCAAGGTGTTGACTACGATGAGATTTTCTCACTCGTAGCAATTCTTAAGTCTGTCCGAATCATGTTAGCAATTGCCGCATTTTATGCAATCTGGCAAATGGATAACAAAACTGCAATCCTTAATGGATTTATGAAAGAAGAGTTGTATATGATGCAACCAGAAGGTTTTGCCAATCCTAAAGGTGCTAACAAAATGTGCAACCTCCAGCGATCCATCTATGGACTGGTGCAAGCATCTCGGAGTTGGAATGTACGCTTTGATAAGTTGATCAAAGCATATAGTTTTAGACAGACTTGCGGTGATGCCTGTATTTACAAGAAAGTGAGTGGGAGCACTACAGCCTTTCTGATAAGTATATGTGAATGACATATTGTCGATCAGAAATGATGTAGAATTTTTTGGAAAGCATAAAGGAGTGTTTGAAAGGAGTTTTTCAAAGAAAGACCTCGATGAAGCTGCTTACATATTGAGCATCAAGATATATAGAGATAGATCAAGACGCTTGATAAGTTTTTTCAATGAGTACATACCTTGACAAGTTTTTGAAGTAGTTCAAAATGGAACAGTCAAAGAAAGAGTTCTTGCCTGTGTTACAAGGTGTGAAGTTGAGTAAGACTCAAAGCCTGACCACAGTAGAAGATAGAGAGAGAATGAAAGTCATTCCCTATGCTTCAGCCATAGGTTCTATAAGTATGCCATGCTGTGTACCAGACCTATTGTATACCCTGCCATGAGTTTGGCAAGGGAGTACAATTTTGATCTAGGAGTAGATCACTGGACAACGGTCAAAATTATCCTTAGAGGACTGAGGAAATATTTCTCGGTTATGGAGGTGATAAAGAGTTCGTCGTAAAGAGTTACGTCGATGCAAGTTTTTACACCAATCCGGATGACTCTAAGTCTCAATGTAGATACATATTGAAAGTGGGAGCATTTAGCTAGAGTAGCTCCATGCAAAGTATTATAGACATAGAATATTTGCAAAATACATACGGCTCTGAATGTGGCAGACCCGTTGACTAAACTTCTCTCACAAGCAAAACATGATCACACCTTAGTACTCTTTGGGTGTTAATCACATAGCGATGTGAACTAGATTATTGACTCTAGTAAACCTTTTGGGTGTTGGTCACATGACGATGTGAACTATGGGTGTTAATCACATGGTGATGTGAACTATTGGTGTTAAATCACATGGCGATGTGAACTAGATTATTGACTCTAGTGCAAGTGGGAGACTGAAGGAAATATGCCCTAGAGGCAATAATAAAGTTATTATTTATTTCCTTATTTCATGATAAATGTTCATTATTCATGCTAGAATTGTATTA
Source organism: Aegilops tauschii subsp. strangulata (assembly GCF_002575655.3). Taxonomy (NCBI): domain Eukaryota; kingdom Viridiplantae; phylum Streptophyta; class Magnoliopsida; order Poales; family Poaceae; genus Aegilops; species Aegilops tauschii. Next base: position 362,495,563 of record NC_053035.3, on the reverse strand, counting down.
ACCGGAAACTTAGTACATGTGTGAATACATAGACAAACAGAGTGTCCCTAGTATGCCTCTACTTGACTAGCTCGTTAATCAAAGATGGTTAAGTTTCCTAGCCATAAACATGTGTTGTCATTTGATGAACGGGATCACATCATTAGAGAATGATGTGATGGACAAGACCCATTTGTTAGCTTATCATTATGATCGTCTCAGTTTCATTGCTACTGCTTTCTTCATGACTTATACATGTTCCTCAGACTATGAGATTATGCAACTCCCGAATACCGGAGGAACACCTTGTGTGCTATCAAACGTCACAACATAACTGGGTGATTATAAAGATGCTCTACATGTGTCTCCGAAGGTGTTTCTTGGGTTGGCATAGATCAAGATTAGGATTTGTCACTCCGTGTATCAGAGAGGTATCTCCGGGCCCTCTCGGTAATGCACATCACTATAATCCTTGCAAGCAATGTGACTAACGAGTTAGTTGCGGGATGATGCATTACGGAACGAGTAAAAAGACTTGCCGGCAACGAGATTGAACTAGGTATGATGATACTGACGATCGAATCTCGGGCAAGTAACATACCGATGAGAAAGGGAACAACGTATGTTGTTATGCGGTCGGACCGATAAAGATCTTAGTAGAATATGTAGGAGCCAATATGAGCATCCAGGTTCCGCTATTGGTTCTTGACTAGCGATGTGTCTCGGTCATGTCTACATAGTTCTCGAACCCGTAGGGTCCGCACGCTTAACGTTCGATGACGATTTGTATTATGAGTTATGTGATTTGATGTACCGAAGGTTGTTCGGAGTCCTTGATGAGATCACGGACATGACGAGGAGTCTCAAAATGGTCGAGAGGTAAAGATTCATATATATGAAGGTTGCATTCAGACATCAGAATGGTTCCGAGTGATTCAGGCTTTTTTTCGGAGTACCGGGAGGTTACCAGAACCCCCCGGGGAAAGATATGGGCCTTATGGGCAATAGGAGGGAGGCTAACCAGCCCACAAGGGGCTGGTACGCCCCCCACAAGGGAGGAGGCCAAATTGGACTTGGGAAGGGGGCGCCACCCCCCTTTCCTTCTCCTACTTCCTCTCCTTCCCCTTTTCCCTCTTCGGTAGAAGGAAAAAAGGGTGGGGCCGAATCCTACTAGGACCGGAGTCCTAGTAGGACTCCCCTCTCCCTGGCGCGCCCCTTGTTGGCCGGCCTCCTCCTCCCCTCCTTTATATACGGGGGCAGGGGGGCACCCCAAAGGCACGGCAGACAATCTCTTAGCCGTGTGCGGTGCCCCCTCCATAGTTCAACACCTCGGTCATATCGTCGTAGTGCTTAGGCGAAGCCCTGCGCCGGTAACTTCATCATCACCGTCATCACACCGTCATGCTGACGAAAATCTCCCTCGACCTCAACTGGATCAAGAGTTCGAGGGACGTCACCGAGCTGAACGTGTGCAGATCGCGGAGGTGCCGTGCGTTACTTGATCGGTTGGATCGCGAAGACGTTCGACTACATCAACCGCGTTACTTAACGCTTTCGCTTTCGGTCTACGAGGGTACGTGGACACACTCTTCCCGCTCGTTGCTATGCTTCTCCTAGATAGATCTTGCGTGATCGTAGGATTTTTTTTGAAATACTACGTTCCCCAACAATTACATGGCGTTTTTATTGACTCCTAGGTCACATAATAAATTAAGACAACTCCTATGGCTCCTGCCGGTTGTCATACTCATCGACATGCAAGTCGTGATTCCTATTACAAGAACATGATCAATCTCATACATCACATATATAATTCATCACATCCTTTTGGCCATATCACATCACATAGCATACCCTGCAAAAACAAGTTAGACGTCCTCTAATTGTTGTTGCATGTTTTACGTGGCTGCTATGGGTTTCTAGCAAGAACGTTTCTTACCTACGCAAAAGCCACAACGGTGATATGCCAATTGCTATTTACCCTTCATAAGGACCCTCTTCATCGAATCCGGTCTGACTAAAGTGGGAGAGACAGACACCCGCTAGCCACCTTATGCAACAAGTGCATGTCAGTCGGTGGAACCTGTCTCACGTAAGCGTACGTGTAAGGTCGGTCCGGGCCGCTTCATCCCACAATGCCGCCGAATCAAGATAGGACTAGTAACGGCAAGCAAATTGACCAAATCATCGCCCACAACTACTTGTGTTCTACTTGTGTATAGAATCTACGCATAGACCTAGCTCTGATACCACTGTTGGGGAACGTAGTAATAATTCAGAAATTTCCTACGTGTCACCAATATCAATCTAGGATATGCTAGCAATGAGATAAAGGGAATGCATATTCATACCCTTGAAGATCGCTAAGCGGAAGCGTTACAAGAACGCGGTTGATGGAGTCGTACTCGCGGCGATTCAAATCGCGGAAGATCCGATCTAGCGCCAAACGGACGGCGCCTCCGCGTTCAACACACGTACAGCCCGGGGATGGCTCCTCCTTTTGATCCAGCAAGGGGGGGGGGGAGAAGAAGTTGAGGGAGAACTCCAGCAGCACGACGGTGTGGTGGCGATGGAGCTCGTGGTTCTCCGGCAGAGCTTCGCCAAGCACTACAGAGGAGGAAGGGCAGCGCCAGGGTGTGTCAGGGTGCGGCTGCCCTCTCTCTCCCTCACTATATATAGGGGGAAGGGGGAGGAGGAGGCACCCTAGGGTTTCCCTAGGGAGGGGCGGCGGCCATAGGGGAAACCCTAGATGGGTTTGGGTGCCCCCACCCCTAGGAAACTTGGCCCCCAAGCCGGGAGGGGCGGCTGCCCTAGGGGAGGCGCCGCCACCTCTCCAGGTTACGTGAGATGGCGTGGGAGGGGCGCACATCCCCTTAGTGGGTTGGTGTGCCCCATCCCCTTGGCCCATAAGGCCCCTCAACACTTGCCGGGGCCTCCGAAACTCCTTTCAGTCACGCTGGTCGTCACCCGGTACTCCCGGAACAATTCCGAACTCCAATACCCTTCGTCCAATATATCGATATTCACCTCCGGACCATTCCGGAGTTCCTCATCACGTCCAGGATCTCATCTGGGACTCCGAACAGCCTTCGGTAACCACATACTATTCCCATTACAACTCTAGCGTCACCGAACCTTAAGTGTATAGACCCTACGGGTTCGGGAACCATGCAGACATGACCGAGACATCTCTCTGGCCAATAACCAATAGCGGGATCTGGATACCCATATTGGCTCCCACATGTTCCACGATGATCTCATCGGATGAACCATGATGTCGGGGATTCAATCAATCCCATATACAATTCCCTTTGTCCATCGGTATGTTACTTGCCCGAGATTCGATCGTCGGTATCCCCATACCTTGTTCAATCCCGTTACCGGCAAGTCTCTTTACTCGTTCTGTAACACATGATCCCGTGGCTAACTCCTTAGTCACATTGAGCTCATTACGATGATGCATTACCGAGTGGGCCCAGAGATACCTCTCCGTCATACGGAGTGACAAATCCCAGTCTCGATTCGTGCCAACCCAACAGACACTTTCGGAGATACCTGTAGTGCACCTTTATAGTCACCCAGTTACGTTGTGACGTTTGATACACCCAAAGCATTCCTACGGCATCCGGGAGTTGCACAATCTCATGGTCTAAGGAAATGATACTTGACATTAGAAAAGCTCTAGCAAACGAACTAGACGATCTTGTGCTATGCTTAGGATTGGGTCTTGTCCATCACATCATTCTCCTAATGATGTGATCCCGTTATCAACGACATCCAATGTCCATGGTCAGGAAACCACAACCATCTGTTGATCAACGAGCTAGTCAACTAGAGGCTCACTAGGGACATGTTGTGGTCTATGTATTCACACATGTATTACGGTTTCTGGTTAATACAATTATAGCATGAACAATAGAGTATTATCATGAACAAGGAAATATAATAATAACCATTTTATTATTGCCTCTAGGTCATATTTCCAACAGTTTTATAAGGTTCTATGAAAACACCATAAAAGGAATAGGTTTACTAGAAGCAATGGTGGAGACATGCCCTAGGTGGCCAGATTTGGTGTTTTGACCCTTTGCGCAACGTTCAGCCGGATTTGATGCCAGTTTGAATATTTTGTGACCTGAACCTTTTCCTACCACTGGGGAGGCTGGCGGTAGGGTTGTACAGGCTACCGCCGAAAGCCTCGGCGGTAGGGTAACGATTGTCACCATCATGTCACAGATTGGCCACTAACGTGGCCTAACGGCCGTACCGCCAAAGCGGGCGGCGGTAGGGTGCACTAATCTACCGCCGGATCTATTGGCGGTAGGGTCCTTTGCTGGTGTCTCGGTGCTGTGACATGAATCCGCAAGAAAATACGGTAGGGTTTCACAACCTACCGTCGGCGTCCCTAGTGGTAGGGCGTGATACGTCTCCAACGTATCTATAATTTATGAAGTATTCATGCTATTATATTATCCATCTTGGATGTTTTATGGGATTTACTATGCACTTTTATATTACTTTTGGGACTAACCTATTGACCCAGAGCCCAGTGCCAGTTCCTGTTTTCCCTTGTTTCAGTGTTTCGAAGAAAAGGAATATCAAACGGAGTCGAAACGGAATGAAACCTTCTGGAGAAGTTATTTTTGGAAGGAAAGCAACCCGGGAGACTTGGAGACCACGTCAAGAAAGCAACGAGGAAGGCACGAGGCAGGGGGCGCGCCCTCCACCCTCGTGGGCCCCTCATGGCTCCCCTGACGTATTTCTTCCGCCTATATATACCAATATACCCTAAAAACTTCGGGGAACAGAATAGATCGGGAATTCCGCCGCCGCAAGCCTGTGTAGCCACCAAAAACCAATCGGGACCCTGTTCCGGCACCCTGCCGGAGGGGAACCCTCACCGGTGGCCATATTCATCATCCCGGCGCTCTCCATGACGAGGAGGGAGTAGTTCACCCTCGGGGCTGAGGGTATGTACCAGTAGCTATGTGTTTGATCTCTCTCTCTCTCTCTCGTGTTCTTGAGGTGATACGATCTTGATGTATCACGAGCTTTGCTATTGTAGTTGGATCTTATGATGTTTTCCCCTCTACTCTCTTGTAATGTATTGAGTTTTCCCTTTGAAGTTATCTTATCGGATTGAGTCTTTAATGATTTGAGAACACTTGATGTATGTCTTGCATGGGATACCCGTGGTGACAATGGGGTATTCTATTGATCCACTTGATGTATGTTTTGGTGATCAACTTGCGTTCCGCCCATGAACCTATGCATAGGGGTTGGCACACGTTTTCGTCTTGATTCTCCGGTAGAAACTTTGGGGCACTCTTTGAGGTTCTATGTGTTGGTTGAATAGATGAATCTGAGATTGTGTGATGCATATCGTATAATCATACCCACGGATACTTGAGGTGACATTGGAGTATCTAGGTGACATTAGGGTTTTGGTTGATGTGTGTCTTAAGGTGTTATTTTACTACGAACTCTAGGGCTGTTTGTGACACTTATAGGAATAGCCCAATGGATTGATCGGAAAGAATAACTTTGAGGTGGTTTCGTACCCTACAATAATCTCTTCGTTTGTTCTCCGCTATTAGTGACTTTGGAGTGACTCTTTGTTGCAAGTTGAGGGATATTTATATGATCCAATTATGTTATTATTGTTGAGAGAACTTGCACTAGTGAAAGTATGAACCCTAGGCCTTGTTTCCTAGCATTGCAATACCGTTTATGCTCACTTTTATCATTAGTTACCTTGCTGTTTTTATAATTTCAGATTACAAAAACCTATATCTACCATCCATATTGCACTTGTATCATCATCTCTTCACCGAACTAGTGCACCTATACAATTTACTATTGTATTGGGTGTGTTGGGGACACAAGAGACTCTTTGTTATTTGGTTGCAGGGTTGCTTGAGAGAGACCATCTTCATCCTACGCCTCCCACGGATTGGTAAACCTTAGGTCATCCACTTGAGGGAAATTTGCTACTGTCCTACAAACCTCTGCACTTGGAGGCCCAACAACGTCTACAAGAAGAAGGTTGCATAGTAGACATCAGGGCCTTACCCCGATGCTATTACTCGAAGTTGCAACATAACTACGGTAGGGTCTGAAAGCCTACCGCCAGGGTCCTTGGCGGTAGGGTCCTGTCTCACTTAATTTTTGTGGAGAACTTGATCATTTCAATTACCAAAATTTTTGCGCACCAATAATATTGTTTGCAAATCAAAAAAATGATGATCTAACACATTATAACATGATATAAATTATAATTCAACATAGCAGATAGGTTTATATGTCCAACATAGCAAATAGTTCAACCTAACCACCAAGTTCTCGTTCACAACTCAAGACAAATTGCAAATAGTTTTAACTAGTTCAACATGAAGCAAGTAGTTTGACATGATCATATCACTTGGCCTTCCTCCCCCTCTTGGAGGTACGCTCCTCCTTTCTCTTCAAGCGGGTTTCATCCGACTTCTTCGTGTGATGAGCACGCTGTTTCTGCAACGGGGATGGACTTTTCCAATCCTTCTTCGGTTGTTTCCCCCTCTTCTCCTGGGTTGGATAAGTCGGTGGAGGTCCGTCATCATCATAGTACTCCTCCTCATCACCTCCTTCCTCTTCTTCCTTGACTGGCTCCTCATCCTCTTCTTCCTCATCATCTTCTCCCTCTTCCTCCTCAACAACGCGAGACGACGGGGCGACATGGCTAGAGGAACCTCCATCGGCATGGCTCGATCAAGCGAGGGTATGCATTGACCCTCCAGGAACATGAGCATCAGTCGAGCTAGCACACCCAAGTATGCCCACTATCTTGTGACAACAGGTCAGCAACTTCTGCAATAACAAATAAACAAGAACATAATATGGCATGGATCCAATTTGTGGTTACTCGAACATAAGGTAAGGCTAGGAGGCTTGATGTTACCTTTACCGTTTCCCTCAGCTTGCTGTCAGATTCCGCGGTCCCAGGGTCATAACTAAGCGCGTCTGGGCCATAAAAAATGCTTCTGTGCAGCACTGAAGCCTGTAAATGTAAGCATCATTTGTAAGTCAGTGGCACCGACTAAAGCAGTTTTCATCCAGTCGTTGAGAGCTCAAAACAATAGAACACAACTTACCACTCTGTTCATCAGGGATGCATACTCCCTAAATTCACCTTTGAGCTCTCTAAGGTTGTCACGGTAGGCTTCATCCTTGGAGTCATCCTCCTCCAGTGATGCGATATCGGTAGATATCTGCTGGGAAACATAGCATGCAATTTCAAAAAAATTCCTACGCTCACGCAAGATCTATCAAAGAGATGCATAGCAATGAGAGGGGGAGAGTGTGTCCACGTACCCTCATAGACCGAAAGCGGAAGCGTTTGACAACGCGGTTGATGTAGTCGAACTTCTTCTCATTTCGACCGATCAAGCACCTAACGTACGACACCTCCGAGTTCTGCACATGTTCAGATCGATGACGTCCCTCAAACTCTTGATCCAGAAAAGTGTCGAGGGAGAGTTCCGTCAGCACGACAGTGTGGTGACGGTGATGGTGAAGTGATCCGCGCAGGGCTTCGTCTAAGCACTACGAAGATATGACTGGAGGCGTAAACTGTGGACGGGGCACCGCGCACGGCTAAGAATTGTTGTTGTGTGTTCTAGGCGCCCCCTCCCCATGTATATATATATAGGTTGGAGGGGAGGGGAGCTGCCTTGGGGCGCCCCAAGTAGGAGGAATCCTACTTGGGCCCCTAGTCCAATTTGCCCCTCCCCTTTCCTTATTACCGGAAGGGGAAAAGGGAAGAGAGGGGGAAGGAAGGAAAGGGGGGCCGAACCCCCTCCTCCTTCTCCTATTCGGCCTCCTTCCTTGGGGGGGGGCACCACCCCTTGTGGGCTGGTGTGCTCCCCTCCTATGGCCCATAAGGCCCATTATTCCCCCCCGAGGGGGGGGGGGTCCGGTAACCCCCCCGATACTCTGATATGTACCCGGTACACCCCGGAGCACTTCCGGTGTCCGGATATCATCGTCCTATATATGAATCCTTACCTCTCGACCATTTCGAGACTCCTCGTAATGTCCGTGATCTCATCCGGGACTCCGAACAACATTCGGTCAGCAAATCACATAGCTCATATAATACAAAATCGTCATCGAACGTTAAGCGTGCGGACCCTACGGGTTCGAGAACTATGTAGACATGACCGAGACACCTCTCCGGTCAATAACTAACAACAGAACCTGGATGCTCATATTGGATCCTACATATTCTACGAAGATCTTTATCGGCCGTACCGTAATGACAACATACATTATTCCCTTTGTCATCGGTATGTTACTTGCCCGAGATTCGATCGTGGGTGATGACCCACAAGTATAGGGGATCTATCGTAGTCCTTTTGATAAGTAAGAGTGTCGAACCCAACGAGGAGCAGAAGGAAATGATAAGCGGTTTTCAGCAAGGTATTCTCTGCAAGCACTGAAATTATAGGTAACAGATAGTTTTGTGATAAGATAATTGGTAAAGAGCAACAAGTAACAAAAGTAAATAAAGTGCAGCAAGGTGGCCCAATCCTTTTTGTAGCAAAGGACAAGCCTAGACAAACTCTTATATAGAGAAAAGCGCTCCCGAGGACACATGGGAATTATCGCCAAGCTAGTTTTCATCACGTTCATATGATTCGCGTTCGGTACTTTGATAATTTGATATGTGGGTGGACCGGTGCTTGGGTGCTATTCTTACTTGAACAAGCATCCCACTTATGATTAACCCCTATTGCAAGCATCCGCAACTACAAAAGAAGTATTAAGGTAAACCTAACCATAGCATGAAACATATGGATCCAAATTAGCCCCTTACGAAGCAACACATAAACTAGAGTTTAAGCTTCTGTCACTCTAGCAACCCATCATCTACTTATTACTTCCCAATGCCTTCCTCTAGGCCCAAATAATGGTGAAGTGTCATGTAGTCGATGTTCACATAACACCACTAGAGGAGAGACAACATAGATCTCATCGAAATATCGAACGAATACCAAATTCACATGACTACTAATAGCAAGACTTCTCCCATGTCCTCAGGAACAAAAGTAGCTACTCACAAAGCATATTCATGTTCATAATCAGAGGAGTATTAAAATGCATAAAGGATCTGAACATATGATCTTCCACCAAATAAACCAACTAGCATCAACTACAAGGAGTAATCAACACTACTAGCAACCTACAGGTACCAATCCCAGACTTAGAGACAAGAATTGGATACAAGAGATGAACTAGGGTTTGAGAGGAGATGGTGCTGGTGAAGATGTTGATGGAGATTGCCCTCTCCCGATGGGAGGAGCGTTGGTGATGACGATGGCGATGATTTCCCCCTCCCGGAGGGAAGTGTCCCCAGCAGAACAGCTCTGTCGGAGCCCTAGATTGGTTCCGCCAAGGTTCTGCCTCGTGGCGGCGGAGTCTCGTCCCGAAAGCTTGCTTCTAATTTTCCTTCGGACGAAAGACTTCATATAGAAGAAGATGGATACCGGAGGGCCAACAGGGGGCCCACGAGGCAGGGGGCGCGCCCAGGGGGGTAGGGCGCGCCCCCACCCTCGTGGCCAGGGTGTGGGCCCCCTCTGGTATTTCTTCCGCTCAGTATTTTTTATTATTTCCAAAAATAACTTTCGTGGAGTTTCAGGACTTTTGGAGTTGTGCAGAATAGGTCTCTAATATTTGCTCCTTTTCCAGCCCAGAATTCCAGCTGCCGGCATTCTCCCTCCTTATGTAAACCTTGTAAAATAAGAGAGAATAGGCATAAGTATTGTGACATAATGTGTAATAACAGCCCATAATGCAATAAATATCGATATAAAAGCATGATGCAAAATGGACGTATCAACTCCCCCAAGCTTAGACCTCGCTTGTCCTCAAGCGGAAGCCGATAACGATAAATATGTCCACATGTTTAGAGGTAGAGGTGTCGATAAAATAAAATACGGACATGAGGGCATCATGATTATTCTTATAACAGCAACATATACGGATATTGTCATATGATTTCTTATGCTCAAGTAATAATCTATTCACAATGCAAAGTATGAATCAGAAACATTATTGAGAACTAACAAACTATAATCTCAGTCACTGAAGCAATTGCAATTTATCATAACATCAGAAAGAGTCTATGTTAGAGCTTTTTAGCAAGTCCACATACTCAACTATCATTTAGTCTTTCACAATTGCTAACACTCACGCAATACTTCTGGTTACGGAGTTTTAATCGGACACAGAGAAAGATAGGGGCTTATAGTTTCGCCTCCCAACCTTTTACCTCAAGGGTAATGTCAACGATAATAGTTCATGCTAACTTACATCCAATTAGATATATATATCAGGATCTTTCCAACATACTATGCTTGCCAAAGGGTAAAATGTAAAAAGGAAAGATGAAGATCACCATGACTCTTTCATAAGGTAGAAGATAATAATAAAAGATAGAACCTTCGCAGAGGGAAGCAGAGGTTGCCATGCGCTTTCAGGGTTGGATGCACAAAATCTTAATGCGAAAGAACGTACTTTATATTGCCACTTGTGATATAGACCTTTACTATGCAGTCCGTCGCTTTTATTTCTTCCACATCACAAGATCGTATATAGCTTATTTCCTCCACATCAATCAATCATACATATTTAGAGAGCAATTTTTATTGCTTGCACCGATGACAACTTACTTGAAGGATCTTACTCAATCCATAGGTTGATATGGTGGACTCTCATGGCAAAACTGGTTTAAGGGTATTTGGAAGCACAAGTAGTATCTCTACTTGGTGCAAAGAATTTGGCTAGCATGAGGGGGAAAGGCAAGCTCAACATGTTGGATGATCCATGACAATATACTTTATCTCAGATATAAGAAAACATAACCCATTACGTTGTCTTCCTTGTCCAACATCAACTCTTTAGCATGTCATATTTTAATGAGTGCTCCCAATCATAAAAGATGTCAAAGATAGTATATTTATATGTGAAACCTCTCTTTCTTTATTACTTCCTATTAATTGCAACGATGATCAAAGCTATGTTTGTCAACTCTCAAAAAAATTTAATCATCATACTCTTTCTATGTGAAGTCATTACTCTCCATAAAATCAATATGATCTCTTTGTTTCTTTTTTCTTTTTCTTTTCTTTTATTCACTCAAGATCATGGCAAAATAATCAAGCCCTTGACTCAACACTAATCTTTATTACATAGCTCACGGACTCGATTACATAGAGGGATCATAAAGCAAAACTCAAAGCTAAATCATACTAAAACTTTATTCTACTAGATCAAGATACTACTAATAGGAATCGAACTAAGAAAAACGGTAAAGATAGGAGATGTGGTGGTGATACGATACCGGGGCACCTCCCCCAAGCTTGGCAGTTGCCAAGGGGAGTGCCCATACCCATGTGATTATGTCTCCTTTGCTGGTGAAGAAGATGGAGGTGATGATGGATAGTCGCACATTGAGCGCAAGAGGTCCTCCAGCTTGCGGATAATGCCCTTGAGTGCGATGATATGCTCCTTCAACAAAATATTTTCACGTGTGAGATACTTGTTTTGTATACGAGCTAGCTCACTCATCTTGAAAGCTTCAATCTCAGTTGGGGTAAGAAGATTGTGATCAAGTTGAAGGATGTCTTCTGTTGCCGGAACTTGGTCCTCTGTGGCCTTCTTGATCCCTTCATCCTTGTTGATCTCCATGGGTTCTTCCCTCTTCAGCTCTATCTTCATTAGCCAAGCATCGTTGTCACCATTGTTGGAGGAGGGGGACGACATGATGCCTGGCCTTGACAACCCTGGCAGAAAACAGCTCGAAACAAGAACAGACGATAATTGCGTGATACGGTGGTCAAAACCTTCGGGAGATTATATAATGAATTTTTACCGACCAAAATACGTATCGTGCAAGAAAACGGAGTCCGGAGAGCACACGAGGTGCCCACGAGGCAGGGGCGCGCCCTCCACCCTCGTGGAGGCCTCGTGTCCTTCCTGGACTGCTTCTTATTTTTCTATTTTTCTAAATATTCCAAAACGGAGAAAAATTGCCTTTAGAACTGTTTTGGAGTCGGTTTACTTACCGTACCACATACCTATTCTTTTTCGGATTCTGAAACATTCCGGAAAGTGTCCCTTATATATTCCTCCGGGGTTACGGTTTCAATAACATTGGTTTCAACATTTATGGGATTACCTGAGATATAATGTTTGATTCTTTGGCCGTTTACCACCTTCGGATTTGTGCCTTCGAAGTTGTTGATTTTTACGGCACCGGAATGATAGACCTCCTCGATAACGTATGGTCCTTCCCATTTAGAGAGAAATTTTCCTGCAAAAAATCTCAAACGAGAGTTGTATAGCAATACATAATCACCTACATTAAACTCACGCTTTTGTATCCTTTTGTCATGCCATCTTTTGACTTTTTCTTTAAACAATTTGGCATTCTCATAGGCTTGGGTTCTCCATTCATCAAGTGAGCTAATGTCAAATAACCTCTTCTCACCGGCAAGTTTGAAATCATAGTTGAGCTCTTTAATAGCCCAATATGCCATATGTTCTAGTTCGAGAGGTAAGTGACATGCTTTTCCATAAACCATTTTATATGGAGACATACCCATAGGATTTTTATATGCAGTTCTATAGGCCCATAATGCATCATCGAGTTTCTTGGACCAATTCTTTCTAGATCTATTAACAGTCTTTTGCAAAATTAATTTGAGTTCTCTGTTACTCAATTCTACTTGACCACTAGACTGTGGGTGATAAGGAGATGCAATTCTATGATTAACATTATACTTAGCAAGCATTTTACGGAAAGCACCATGAATAAAATGTGAACCACCATCAGTCATTAAATATCTAGGGACTCCAAACCTCGAAAAAATAACTTCTTTAAGTATCTTAATAGAGGTGTTATGATCAGCACTACTAGTTGGAATAGCTTCTACCCACTTAGTAACGTAATCAACAGCAACTAAAATATGTGTATATCCATTAGAGGCAGGAAACGGTCCCATATAATCAAAGCCCCAAACATCAAATGGTTCAATAACAAGTGAATAATTCATAGGCATTTCTTGACGTCTACTAATATTACCAATTCTTTGACATTCATCACATGACAAGACAAACTTACGGGCATCCTTGAAGAGAGTAGGCCAATAAAAACCGGATTGCAATACCTTATGTGCAGTTCTATCTCCAGTGTGGTGTCCTCCATAAGCCTCAGAGTGACACTTGCGTAGGATCTGTTCCTGTTCATGCTCAGGTACACAATGTCTAATAACACCATCTACTCCTTCCTTATAAAGATGTGGGTCATCCCAAAAGTAATGCCTCAAATCAAAGAAAACCTTTTTCTTTTGCTGGTATGTGAAACTAGGTGGTATAAATTTAGCAACAATGTAATTAGCGTAATCAACATACCATGGAGCAGTATGAACAACATTTATGACATTTAATTGTTCATCAGGAAAGCTATCATCAATAGGTAGTGGGTCATCAAGAACATTCTCTAATCTAGACAAGTTGTCTGCAACGGGGTTCTCATCTTCCTTTCTATCAATAATATGTAAATCAAATTCTTGTAGCAGGAGAACCCATCGAATAAGTCTAGGTTTAGCATCTTTCTTTTCCATAAGATATTTAATAGCAGCATAATCAGTGTGAATAGTTACTTTAGAATCAACAATATAAGGTCTAAACTTATCACAAGCAAATACAACTGCTAAGAATTCTTTTTCGGTAGTAGCATAATTTCTCTGGGCATTGTCTAGAGTTTTACTAGCATATTGAATAACATTTAATTTCTTATAAACTCTTTGCCCTAGAACAGCACCTACAGCATAATCACTAGCATCACACATAATTTCAAAAGGTAAATTCCAATCATGTGGCTGGACGATAGGTGCAGAGATCAATGCTTTCTTAAGTATTTCAAATGCTTCTACACAATCATCATCGAAGACAAATGGTATATCTTTTGGTAATAAATTAGTCAGAGGCTGAGAAATTTTTGAGAAGTTCTTAATGAACCTCCTATAAAAACCGGCATGACCAAGAAAACTTCTTATACCTTTGATGTCCTTGGGACATGGCATCTTTTCAATAGCATCAACCTTGGCTTTATCAACTTCAATACCTCTTTCAGAAACTTTATGCCCCAAGACAATACCTTCATTAACCATAAAGTGGCACTTCTCCCAATTCAAGACAAGATTAGTTTCTTCACATCTCTGCAAAACTCGATCAAGGTTGCTCAAGCAATCATCAAAAGAGGATCCATAAATGGAGAAATCGTCCATGAAAACCTCACAAATCTTTTCACAAAAGTCAGAGAATATAGCCATCATGCATCTTTGAAAGGTAGCAGGTGCATTACATAAACCAAAAGGCATACGTCTATAAGCAAAAGTACCGAAAGGGCAAGTAAAAGTGGTCTTAGCTTGATCATTGGCTGACACAGGTATTTGAGAGAAACTAGAATAACGATCTAGAAAGCAAAAATGTGTATGTTTGGATAATCTTTCTAGCATTTGATCGATAAAAGGTATGGGGTAATGATATTTTTTAGTAGCTTTATTTAGTTTGCGGAAATCAATTACCATCCTATAACCTGTAATAATTCTTTGCGGAATCAATTCATCTTTATCATTAGGAATGACAGTAATACCTCCCTTCTTAGGGACACAATGGACAGGACTTACCCACTGACTATGAGCAACGGGATAAATAATACCTGCCTCAAGAAGCTTTAGTATTTCCTTTCTTACCACTTCTTTCATCTTGCGATTCAGCCGTCGTTGGTGATCACGAACTGGTTTGGCATCTTTCTCCAAATTTATTTTGTGTTGGCATAGAGTGCGGCTAATGCCCTTAAGATCATCAAGAGTATATCCAATAGCAGCGCGGTGCTTCTTCAGAGTTTTCAATAATCTCTCTTCTTCATGCTCTGAAAGGTTAGCACTAATAATAACATGATATATCTTTTTCTCATCAAGATAAGCATATTTAAGAGTATCAGGTAACGGTTTGAGCTCAAACACGGGATCACCCTTGGGTGGAGGAGGATCCCCTAGGATTTCAACAGGCAGATTGTGTTTCAGGATGGGTTCCTGTTTAAAGAACACTTCATCTATTTCCCTTCTTTCATTCATAAACATATCATTTTCATGGTCTAGAAAATATTGTTCTAAAGGATCACTAGGAGGTACGGCAATAGAAGCAAGACCAATAATTTCATCTTTACTAGGCAATTCCTCTTCACAGTGTTGTTTACGAAATTTAGAGAAATTAAACTCATGAGACATATCACCCAAACCAATAGTAACGACATCCTTTTTGCAGTCTATCTTAGCATTAACAGTGTTCAAGAAGGGTCTACCAAATATAATGGGGCAAAAGCTATCTTGTGGGGAACCAAGAACAAGAAAATTAGCAGGATATTTAGTTTTCCCACACAAGACTTCAACGTCTCTAACAATTCCCATTGGTGAAATAGTATCTCTATTGGCAAGTTTAATCGTGACATCAATATCTTCTAACTCGGCTAGTGCAATATCATGCATAATATCTTTGTATAAGTCAATAGGTATTGCACTAGCACTAGCACCCATATCACACAAGCCATGATAACAATGATCTCCTATTTTAACAGAAATAACAGGCATGCCTACCACAGGTCTATGTTTATCTTTAGCACAAGGTTTAGCAATTCTAGCAGTTTCATCACAGAAATAAATAACATGCCCATCAATATTATCAGCCAAGAGATCCTTAACGATAGCAATATTAGGTTCAACTTTAACTTGCTCAGGAGGTGTATAAGTTCTAATATTGCTTTTACGAACCACAGTTGAAGCTTTAGCATGATCTTTTATCCTAACAGGAAAAGGTGGTTTCTCAACATAAGCAGTAGGAACAATAGGATCATTATAAGTGATAGTCTTTTCTTCAACTTTAATAGGTGCAGCTACTTTTACTTCTATGGGAGGATGATATTTAAACCACTTCTCCTTAGGGAGATCAACATGAGCAACAAAAGATTCACAGAAAGCAGCTACTATCTCAGAGTCAAGTCCATATTTAGTGCTAAATTTACGGAAAACATCGGTATCCATAAAAGATTTAACACAATCAAACTTAGGTGTCATACCTGACTCCTTACCTTTGTCGAGGTCCCAATCTTCAGAGTTGCGTTTAATTCTTTCCAATAAATCCCATTTGAATTCAATAGTCTTCATCGTAAAACAGCCAGCACAAGAAGTATCGAGCATGGTGCGATTGTTATCAGAAAGCCGAGCATAAATTTTTTGAATAATTATTTCTCTTGGGAGCTCATGATTGGGGCATGAATATAACATTGATTTAAGCCTCCCCCAAGCTTGAGCGATGCTTTCTCCTTCGCGAGGCCAAAAATTATATATATAATTGCGATCACGATGAACAAGATGCATAGGATAAAACTTCTGATGAAATTCCAATTTCAATCGTTTGTAGTTCCATGATCCCATATCGTCACATAGCCTATACCATGTCAATGAATCTCCCTTCAAAGAAAAAGGGAAGACCTTCTTCTTAATAACATCATCGAGCACACCTGCAAGCTTAAATAATCCGCAAACTTCATCCACATATATTAAGTGCTCATCAGGATGCATTGTTCCGTCTCCTGCAAAAGGATTAGCTAGCAGTTTTTCTATCATACCCGAAGGAATCTCAAAGTAGACAATTTCATTTTCAGTAGGTTCAGTAGGTTGAGGAGCAACTCTTTGCTCTACTGGTCGGGGTGAAGATACCCCGAACAAGCCCCTCAGAGGATTACTTTCCATAGTAACAAGTGACAGTAAATCTCAGCACACTATATAAATTTTTTCCTTACCAAATTCCACCTACCAGAGGTGCTTCACTCCACAGGAATGGTGCCAGAAAAGAGTCTTGATGACCCACAAGTATATGGGATCTATCATAGTCCTTTCGATAAGTAAGAGTGTCGAACCCAACGAGGAGCAGAAGGAAATGATAAGCGGTTTTCAGCAAGGTATTCTCTGCAAGCACTGAAATTATAGGTAACAGATAGTTTTGTGATAAGATAATTGGTAAAGATCAACAAGTAACAAAAGTAAATAAAGTGCAGCAAGGTGGCCCAATCCTTTTTGTAGCAAAGGACAAGCCTGGACAAACTCTTATATAGAGAAAAGCGCTCCCGAGGACACATGGGAATTATCGCCAAGCTAGTTTTCATCACGTTCATATGATTCGCGTTCGGTACTTTGATAATTTGATATGTGGGTGGACCGGTGCTTGGGTGCTGTTCTACTTGAACAAGCATCCCACTTATGATTAACCCCTATTGCAAGCATCCTCAACTACAAAAGAAGTATTAAGGTAAACCTAACCATAGCATGAAACATATGGATCCAAATCAGCCCCTTACGAAGCAACACATAAACTAGGGTTTAAGCTTCTGTCACTCTAGCAACCCATCATCTACTTATTACTTCCCAATGCCTTCCTCTAGGCCCAAATAATGGTGAAGTGTCATGTAGTCGACGTTCACATAACACCACTAGAGGAGAGACAACATACAGATCATCGAAATATCGAACGAATACCAAATTCACATGACTACTAATAGCAAGACTTCTCCCATGTCCTCAGGAACAAACGTAACTACTCACAAAGCATATTCATGTTCATAATCAGAGGAGTATTAATATGCATAAAGGATCTGAACATATGATCTTCCACCAAATAAACCAACTAGCATCAACTACAAGGAGTAATCAACACTACTAGCAACCTACAGGTACCAATCCCAGACTTAGAGACAAGAATTGGATACAAGAGATGAACTAGGGTTTGAGAGGAGATGGTGCTGGTGAAGATGTTGATGGAGATTGCCCTCTCCCGATGAGAGGAGCGTTGGTGATGACGATGGCGATGATTTCCCCCTCCCGGAGGGAAGTGTCCCCAGCAGAACAGCTCTGTCGGAGCCCTAGATTGGTTCCGCTAAGGTTCCGCCTCGTGGCGGCGGAGTCTCGTCCCGAAAGCTTGCTTCTGATTTTCCTTCGGACGAAAGACTTCATATAGCAGAAGATGGGCACCGGAGGGCCAACAGGGGGCCCACGAGGCTGGGGGGGCGCGCCCAAGGGGGTAGGGCGCGCCCCCCACCCTCGTGGCCAGGGTGTGGGCCCCCTCTGGTATTTCTTTCGCTCAGTATTTTTTATTATTTCCAAAAATAACTTTCGTGGAGTTTCAGGACTTTTGGAGTTGTGCAAAATAGGTCTCTAATATTTGCTCCTTTTCCAACCCAGAATTCCAGCTGCCGGCATTCTCCCTCCTTATGTAAACCTTGTAAAATAAGAGAGAATAGGCATAAGTATTGTGACATACTGTGTAATAACAGCCCATAATGCAATAAATATCGATATAAAAGCATGATGCAAATGGACGTATCAGTGGGTATCTTCATACCTAGTTCAATCTCGTTACTGGCAAGTCTCTTTACTCGTTCCGTAATGCATCATCCCGCAACTAACTCATTAGTCACATTGCTTGCAAGGCTTCTTATGATGTGCATTACTGAGAGGGCCCAGAGATACCTCTCCGATACTCGGAGTGACAAATCCTAATCTCGATCTATGCCAACCCAACAAACACCTTCGGAGATACCTTTAGAGCATCTTTATAATCACCTAGTTACGTTTGACATTTGATAGAACACAAGGTATTCCTCCAGTATCTGGGAGTTGCATAATGTCATAGTCGAAGGAATATGTATTTGACATGAAGAAAGCAATAGCAATAAAACTGAACGATCAAGGTGCTAAGCTAACGGATGGGTCTTGTCCATCACATCATTCTCCTAATGATATGGTCCCATCCATCAAATGACAACACATGTCTATGGTTAGGAAACTTAACCATCTTTGATTAACGAGCTAGTCTAGTAGAGGCTTACTAGGGACACGATGTTTTGTCTATGTATCCACACATGTATCAAGTTTCCGGTTAATATAATTCTAGCATGAATAATAAACATTTAACATGATATAAGGAAATATAAAATAACAACTTTATTATTGCCTCTAGGGCATATTTCCTTCGGTCTCCCACTTGCACTAGAGTCAATAATCTAGATTACATAGTAATGATTCTAACAACCATGGAGTCTTGGTGTTGATCATGTTTTGCTCGTGGAAGAGGCTTAGTCAACTGGTCTGCAACATTCAGATCCGTATGTATTTTGCAAATCTCTATGTCTCCCTCCTTGACTGGATCATGGATGGAGTTGAAGCCTCTCTTGATGTGTTTGGTTCTTTTGTGAAATCTGGATCCTTCGCCAAGGCGATTGCTCCAGTATTGTCACAAAAGATTTTCATTGGACCCGATGCACTAGGTATTACACCTAGATCAGATATGAACTACTTCATCTAGACTCCTTCATTTGCTGCTTCCGAAGCAGCTATGTACTCCGCTTCACACGTAGATCCCGCCACGATGCTCTGCTTGGAACTGCACCAACTGACAGCTCCACCATTCAATATAAATATGTATCCGGTTTGTGACTTAGAGTCATCCGAATCAGTGTCAAAGCTAGCATCGACGTAACCATTTACGACGAGCTCTTTGTCACCTCCATAAACGAGAAACATATCCTTAGTCCTTTTCAGGTACTTCAGGATGTTCTTGACCGTTGTCCAGTGATTCACTCCTGGATTACTTTGGTACCGCCCTGCTAAACTTATAGCAAGGCACCACATCAGGTCTGGTACACAGCATATGTAGCGACCCGACCTCAGACGGTCAAGTTTCTGTGCTTCAGTGTCATCCCTGGATCGGTAATGCTGACACACACAGTACTCGAAGGATTTATAACAGAGTAGCAATCACACACTTATTACATCGAATGTTTCCAAAGAGAACTTATTACAGTAAATGTGGCTTAAGGCCATCTAAATAAGATAACAACGGAAGGCTTGGAAGATAAAGTGAGTCCATCAACTCCAACGACATAGCTGAGTGCATGACAAACGACCTAGCGCACCTTACTCCTCGTCTGAAAAGTCTGCAGCATGATACGTTGCAGCCCGAAAACGGGTCAGCACATGGAATATGCTGGAATTATAACACAGTAGAGCAATGAACAGATAAATGCTATCACTACATGCATATTTGGCTGGTGGAGGCTCTATGGTTATATGGTTTTGCGAAAAGCCAATTTTTCCCTACAACAAAGGCATAAATTTTATTTAACTATCATGGTGGTTGAAACATCATTGAGAAGGTTCCTCCAACTCAATCCCAATTAAAGTAATCATAACCCAACAAATTAGTTTAGAGTGATGAGATCAAATCAATAATTCAAGTACTAGATACTCAAGTTGTCCAAAACCGGGGACACGGCTAACCACGATTAGTTTATACACTCTGCAGAGGTTTGCGCACTTTTCCCCACAAGACTCGATCTCCTCCGTTGGATTTCTCGCACTACATGGTGTTTGAGAAATGGATGACCGAGACACAGTCTTTCAGAAGCAATAACTCTAACCCCGGGTAGACAGTACCAACCTACATCCCCTACATCTGCTAGCCTACCACTGGAAGAGGTCATGCAACATACTCAACTATGCCAGAGCCCATAATGGCTTGTGGCTGCACATGTAAGTTTCTAGCATGAATAATCTTATGATCCCTTTGAGCCTGGGTGGCGGACCGTAGGATCATCACATGGGTACTCCGGGATATCCTAGGACAACACTGGATTCTCCAGGTGCCCACAAGCAATCCACCCAGATGTGTTAAAGTTGCCACCTTAAGTTGAACCATTAATTAACAATCTCACATCTGTCATGGATACACTCAAACCCAATCCACATCTACGAGCAAAACATGGCAATATAAGCATAACGTAGAAGTAACTCCCAAGGGTTTGATAATAAAACAGGTAATAGGTCCTACCTCATCATCTACTTCCCAAACCCACATGTCAAGAGATCCTAATCATGCAATGTGTGAGGGTTGTAACTAATGCATACAAACTGGGTAATAAAGGGGTATGATCAATGTGTTACTTGCCTTGCTGACGATCTGCAAATCCTAAAGACTCGTAGTAGCACGCTTCGCACTCCGGGAATTCTATCGCAAACAAACAATAGCATACATAAGCAATCAAGCAAAGATGCACGGGTAAATCTCAAATAAGAAGATCTAACCATAAAATTCAACTGAAGAACTCCGGTTTGCAAAAAGAATCAAATCAAACGGAGCAACGAAACTCAAACTGCGAAAGAAACAAGATCCGATTACTATTCTGGACTAAAATCAAATTTTGCAGTACCAAAATCGTGTTAAGTTGGTTAAACAGAAAGTGGGCTTCGAGACGAAGACCTAGGCGCTTGAATCGCCTGATTCTGATAAACGAGCGAGAAGTTATACTAAAACAAAAATCAGGGCAGAAATCGCGAAAAACCCTGGAAAAAGAAAAACTGACGAACAGGCTAACGAACGGACGTTCGCTGTCTGCGGCTAACGGGTGAACAACGTTCGTTAAAACGAACGTACGAACGAGTGTTCGCTAAATAACTAAATCGAAAAAAAACTGATTTGTATAAATAAAACCATACGGTTTTCTAACGAAAACCGGCGGCGGCGGGCGGCTACCTCGGCGGGCGTCGGCTCCGGCCACGGCAGGCGACTCCGGCGGGGCGGCGGGGTCGGCGGCGGCGGACTCCGGCGACGGCGGAACGGGGCGGCGGACTCCGGCGACGGCGGAACGGGGCGGCGGCGAGACGGTGGCGAACTCCGGCGGCGGCGGCGCGAATCGCGACGGCGGCGGCGGATGGGGGCGGCGCTTAGGGTTTCGGGGCGGGGCTCTGGCGGCTCGGGCCTTCGCCTCTTAAAGGCCGGCCGGGCTGCGGTGTCCGGGTCAGACACGGCCCGTTAGGTCGGTTACTCTTTTTTTATTAAATATTCCGACGCGGAGAAAAACGAAGAAAAGAAATACTAAACGGACTCCAAAAATCCTGAAATAAATTTTCCCCGTCCTCTAAAAATATGCCGGACAAAGTGAATATTTATTTGGGCTTCTAATGCAATTTTGAAAAACGCGTATTTTTCCTAATTCAAATAAAATTGCAATAAAAACCAAATAAAATCATTTATTTGATTTCAATATTTTTCCTCCATTATTTCATTTATTTTGGAGAAGTCATATTATCTCCTCTCATATTTTTTTGATATGAAATATTTTCGGAGAGAAAAATTATTAAAAGCAAAAGGATCCTTGTTTCAATATTTGATAAAATCCAAATATGAGAAACGTGAAATCCCCAACTCTCTCCGTGGGTCCTTGAGTTGATTAGAATTTCGAGGATGGAGAAACGAAATGCAGTAAAATATGATATGCATGAATGACCTATGTATAACATTCCAAATTGAAAATTTGGGATGTTACAAACCTACCCCCTTAAGATGAATCTCGCCCTCGAGATTCGGGTTGGCTAGAAAATAGGTGTGGGTGGTCTTTGCGTAGGTCATCCTCTCGTTCCCAGGTGGCTTCATCCTCGGTATGGTGGCTCCACTAAACTTTGCAAAACTTGATAACCTTGCTGCGAGTAACTCGGCTGGCAAACTCAAGAATCTTGACAGGTTTCTCCTCATAAGTCAAATCACTATCCAACTGTATTGCTTCCAGGGGCACTGTATCTCTTAGAGGAATATCGGCCATCTCGGCATGACTCTTCATCCGGGAAACGTGAAACACATCATGAACTCCTGACAGTCCTTCGGGTAACTCCAACTTGTAGGCAACCTCTCCCATGCGTTCCAAAACACGGTACGGTCCTACAAATCTCGGGGCTAACTTTCCCTTAACTCCAAAACGCTTAAATCCTTGAAGAGGTGACACTCGCAGATATGCTCTGTCTCCGATTTCATAGACTACCTCCTTGTGTTTCGAGTCTGCATAACTCTTCTGTCTGGACTGAGCTACCTTCAGTCTATCTCGAATCAGCTTAACCTTCTCTTCGGACTCCTTAATCAAATCCGGTCCAAACAACTGGCGGTCTCCAACTTCATCCCACATCAATGGTGTTCGGCATCTTCTTCCATACAGGGCTAAATGGTGCCATCTTCAAACTGGCCTGGTAGCTGTTGTTGTAAGAGAACTCCGCGTAGGGCAAGTTGTCATCCCAACTAGATCCATAATCTAGCGCACAAGCTCTCAACATGTCCTCCAGAATCTGATTGACTCTCTCGGTCTGTCCATCTGTATGCGGGTGAAAAGTTGTACTGAACTCCAGCCTGGTTCCCAAAGTCTGGTGCAGTTGGTGCCAAAACTTTGAAGTAAACTGTGTTCCTCTATCTGATACGATGGTCCTCGGAACTCCGTGTAGACATACGATCCTGGTCATGTATATCTTGGCCAACTTCGCACTTGTATAGGTGGTTTTCACTGGGATAAAGTGAGCTACTTTGGTCAGGCGATCCACTACTACCCAGATAGAATCATATCCCGATCGGGTCCTGGGTAATCCGGTGATAAAATCCATGCTAAGTTTGTCCCACTTCCATTCGGGAATCGGCATAGGCTGTAGTAATCCTGCTGGTTTCTGATGTTCTGCCTTCACTCTCTGACATACATCACATACCGCTACATACTCGGCAATATCCTTCTTTATTTCGGACCACCAAAAACGCTCCTTCAAATCCAAATACATCTTAGTATTTCCGGGGTGTATCAAGTATGGCGAATCATGAGCTTCCTGTAGTATCAACTTCCTGATCTCTGCATTATTGGGCACATATACACGGTCCTCAAACCACAAGGTGTCGTGCTCATCCTCACGAAAACTTTTGGCTTTTCCTTCACTCATCTTCTCCTTTATTTCAGCAATTTCTTTGTCATCCTTCTGAGCTTCTCGAATCTTTTCCAATAATGTTGACTGAACCTCTAATGCTTCAACAAAACCTTTATGAACTATCTCCAAACGTAGCTCCCTGAGATCTTCTACCAATTCCTTTGGCATACCTCCGCTTACGAGGGTATTGACGTAACTCTTCCGGCTCAAGGCGCCTGCTACGACATTGGCCTTGCCTGGATGATAGTGCAACTTCATATCGTAATCCTTTATGAGCTCCAACCATCTCCTCTGCCTGAGGTTCAACTCCTTCTGAGTAAAAATGTACTTCAAACTCTTGTGATCCGTGTACACATCGCAATGGTTACCGATAAGAAAATGTCTCCAAGTCTTGAGCGCATGTACTATGGCTACTAACTCCAAATCATGCGTGGCATAATTTAACTCATGTGGTCGAAGTTGCCATGAGGCATATGAAACAACTCTTCCGTCTTGCATAAGTACTCCTCCAAGTCCTAAGCGAGAGGCGTCGCAATACACTTGGAAATCCTTGCGTATATCCGGCAGAATCAGCACTGGGGCTGTAGTCAAACGTTTCTTCAACTCCTGGAAACTTGCTTCACACTCTTCAGTCCAATGGAACTTAGTGTCCCTCTTCAATAATGCCGTCATCGGCTTCGCAATCTTGGAGAAATTCTCAACAAATCTCCGGTAGTATCCCGCGAGTCCAAGAAAACTACGGATCTCTCCAACTGAGGTGGGTGCCAACCACTCTGTGACTGACTAGACCTTGGTAGGATCCACTGCTATACCTTCTCCTGATATAACATGCCCAAGAAATCCAACTTCCTTCAACCAAAACTCACATTTGCTGAACTTGGCATATAACTGATGTTCCCTGAGCTTCTCGAGAACTAATCGCAAATGTTCCTTGTGTTCCTCTTCATTCTTCGAGTATACCAAGATATTGTCAATGAACACCATGACAAACTTATCCAAAAACTCCATGAACACCTTGTTCATCATACTCATGAAATAGGCAGAGGCGTTAGTCAATCCGAATGACATAACCGTATACTCATACAGCCCGTACCTGGTGGTGAAAGCTGTTTTAGGTATATCTTTTTCTTGAATCTTCAGCTGGTGATATCCTGATCGCAAATCGATCTTCGAAAACACTTTAGCTCCTTGCAGCCGGTCGAACAAATCATTGATCATCGGCAGTGGGCACTTGTTCTTGATTGTTACTTCATTCAACGCACGATAATCAACGACCATTCTTAACGATCCATCCTTCTTCTCAACCAAAAGAACTGGGGCTCCCCATGGTGATGAACTTCATCGAATGCAACCTTTCTCCAACAACTCCTTAATCTGCTTCTTAATCTCCTCCAGATCATTTGCGAGCATCCGATATGGTCTCTTCGATATCGGTCCGGTGCCTGGTAATACTTCTATCAAAAACTCAATGTCTCGATCTGGCGGCATGCCTGGTAACTCTTCTGGAAATACATCTGGGTAATCCTTCACTACCAGCACTTCCTCCTGAACAACTCCCGTGAGAGAATTTACTTGGGTCCTCCTCGGCGCATGCCTGGAAACATACTTGATCCTTTTTCCTCCAGGGTGGTGAGTAGAATAGACCTGCTAGCACAGTCAATGTTTCCTCCATACTTCGAGAGCCAATCCATTCCTAGTATCACATCCAAACCTTGTGATTCCAAAATTACTAGGTCTGAGAGGAAAACATGGCTACCAATGGTTAAGGGTATCCGATCGCACCATCGGCTGGCCATATACTCTGCACCGGGTGAGCTTACTAGCAAGGGTTTCCTAAGGGCTAAGGTGGGTAACTTAAACTTGTCCACAAATCCCCTTGAAATGTATGAATGCGATGCACCAGTATAAAAAAGAACAACTGCAGTAAACGGCTTAACCAAAAACTAACCGATAACTGCATCAGGCTGATCTTCAACCTCCTCCACGTTCACGTGGTTCACTTGTCCCCTATTGAAAGGGTTGGGCTTCTTTCCAGCGCTTCCATTGCCATTACCGTTCTTTGCCTCAGGGCACTCAGTGGCATAGTGTCCAGTCTTCCCGCACTTGAAACAAGTAATGTGACTTAGATCCCTCTTGGCGGGTGTGGCTAGAGTGGAGCGGTTCTGATTACTGCTTGCTCCATTCCCATTCCCATTCTTGGGGCCATTGTGGTTATGCGAACTTCCTCCATTGTGAGTATAGCCTCCAAGGTTATGGGTATATCCCCCGAGTTCGGGGTTAAACGAGGCTTCTGCTGAGCTCCAGAATTGTACTTCCCTTGTCCATACTTCCTTTTGCGGCTCTCAATCTGCTGCTGCTTCCCTTCCATCATAAGAGCCTTGTCTACCAACTCCTGGTAGTTGTTAAATGTTGCCACCATCAACTGCATGCTCATCTCATCATTCAGCCCTTCCATAAACTTCTCCTACTTCGCGGCATCTGTGGCCACATCATCAGGGGCATAACGGGATAGCTTACTGAACTCATCTACGTACTGAGCCATAGTATGATTCCCCTGGCGCAAGTCGTGAAACTCACGCTTCTTCATGCTCATAGCTCCAGTTGAGACATGGGCTGGGCGGAATGCTTGCTGAAACTGATCCCAAGTGATATTGGCTATCGGGAAGGTGGCTGTGTAATTCTCCCACCATGATGATGCTGGTCCATCCAATTGGTGTGCGGCAAAATGCACCTTCTCAGCATCAGTGCAACCTGCGGTGGTCAACTCCCTTCCAATCTTGCGTAACCAGTCATCTGCAACTATGGGCTCGGTGCTACTGGAAAACACCGACGGCTGCAACCTCAGAAAGCGGGCTAAGTTGTCAACTTGTGGTGGTGGTGGAGGGTTGTTGTTGTTGTTGTTGTTGTTGCCTTGGTTCTGAACTAATATCTGCATCAAGGCATTCTGCTGCTGGATCAACTAGGTGATCTTCGGTGGGAAAACAAATCCGATGTCACATCTCAGAGGCATCTGATGGGTTTAGAGGGGAGAGATTAGAATAGAAAGGAGGTCTAGTGAGAAAGCACTACCCATATGCACATGAGACAAACACAATCATATCATATCACTCAATCAATCAAGCAAGGGCATACAATCGGTCTAGAACTAGCATTAAAAGTGCTCAGACTACTACTATATACAGGGGGAATACTACTAATCATATGGTGGTCATCTAGAAATTTTGATCGGTGGAAGACTCCATGATATCCGCTCCAGCTTCGTTTTCATAATCATCATCACTATCGTCAGGGTCGG
The DNA here is from genome assembly GCF_002575655.3 of Aegilops tauschii subsp. strangulata. NCBI lineage: Eukaryota > Viridiplantae > Streptophyta > Magnoliopsida > Poales > Poaceae > Aegilops > Aegilops tauschii. The sequence goes on along the minus strand of NC_053035.3, from coordinate 362,468,401 downwards.
AGTCGGTGTCGTCGACGATGATGTAGTTCTCCGGACAAGTGGAATCGTCGTCCTCTCCCCCTGGCGCGGGGTCTCCCATGAAAACTCCTAGCTTCCTTGTGAGGTCGTCATTCTTCTCCATGAGTATTGTCATTTCCTCCTCATATCCATCGCGTGTAGACTTGAGCTCCTCTTCTAGCTCGGTGATCCTTGTCATTACCTTCTTCAAATCTATCATGCGTGCGCACATCTGGTTCTCCTGGCGTCGAATGTGCTGGTTTTAGCTCCTGGATGAATGTTGTAATGGATCTGTCCCTCCTGGTGCTGACTATCTCCCATTGCTCATCTCGGCGCCCACATATCTGGTAGATAGTATCCTTGAGATCCTTGTGGTAAACTTCGACGATGCGCCCCATGGCGATGTGGGCTGCCATGCTCTTTCCTAGACTCCAGGTTGGTGCATCAAAGGAAAATTCTATGGGCTCCGTAACTGGCGTGAATGTCCTTCCTGGAACTTGAACTCGAATCATCCATCACTCCTCTTTTGGTAAAGTGGCGGTGTAGGTTCCGGTGAAGCTTGGTATTCCAATGTTCAGGTATCTAGTGACTTCCTTCAAGTGTCGTCCAAAGGGTGTGTCTTCATCCGGTTGTGCAAACTTGTTCCTTGAGTCCGCCATCCCAAAGAGTAGAAAATGGGGAGGAGTCAGAAATGAGTAGAGAAGAGTGACCTATGGCTTTTCTTAGTGGTCGTGTCCTACATTCAGCGTGTCTGATACCATCTTGTAGCGACCCGACCTCAGACGGTCAAGTCTCTGTGCTTCAGTGTCATCCCTGGATCGGTAATGCTGACACACACAGTACTTGAAGGATTTATAACAGAGTAGCAATCACACACTTATTACATTGAATGTCTCCAAAGAGAACTTATTACAGTAAATATGCTTAAGGCCATCTAAATAAGATAACAACGGAAGGCTTGGAAGATAAAGTGAGTCCATTGACTCCAACGGCATAGCTGAGTGCATGACAAATGACCTAGTGCACCTTACTCCTCGTCTGAAAAGTCTGCAACATGATACGTTGCAGCCGAAAACGGGTCAGCACATGGAATATGCTGGCAATATAACACAGTAGAGCAATGAACAGATAAATGCTATCACTACATGCATGTTTGGCTGGTGGAGGCTCTATGGTTATATGGTTTTGCGAAAAGCCAGTTTTTCCCTACAACAAAGGCATGAATTTTATTTAACTATCATGGTGGTTGAAACATCATTGAGAAGGTTCCTCCAACTCAATCCCAATTAAAGTAATCATAACCCAACAAATTAGTTTAGAGTGATGAGAACAAATCAATAATTCAAGTACCAGATACTCAAGTTGTCCAAAACCGGGGACACGGCTAACCATGATTAGTTTATACACTCTGCATGGGTTTGCGCACTTTTCCCCAAAAGACTCGATCTCCTCCGTTGGATTTATCGCACTGCATGGTGTTTGAGAAACGGATGACCGAGACACAGTCTTTCAGAAGCAATAACTCTAACCCCGGGTAGACAATACCAACCTACATCCCCTACATCTGCTAGCCTATCACTGGAAGAGGTCATGCAACATACTCAACTATGCCAGAGCCCATAATGGCTTGTGGCTGCACACGTAAGTTTCTAGCATGAATAATCTTATGATCCCTTTGAGCATGGGTGGCGGTGTTGGGGAACATAGTAATTTCGAAAAATTTCCTACACACACGCAAGATCATGGTGATGCATAGCAACGAGAGGGGAGAGTGTGTCCACGTACCCTCGCATACCAAAAGCGGAAGCGTTAGCACAACATGGTTGATGTAGTCGTACGTCTTCACGATCCGACCGATCAAGTACCAAACACACGGCACCTCCGAGTTCAGCACACGTTCAACCGAATGACGTCCCTCGAACTCCGATCCAGCCGAGTGTTGAGGGAGAGTTTCGTCAGCATGACGGTGTGGTGACGATGATGATGTTCTACCGACGCAGGGCTTCGCCTAAGCACCACTACGATATTATTGAGGTGGACTATGGTGGAGGGGGGCACCGCACACGGCTAAAAGATCAATGATCAACTGTTGTGTCTATGGGGTGCCCCCTTGCCCCCGTATATGAAGGAGCAAGGGGGGAGAGGCGGCCGGCCAGGAGGAGGCGCGCCAGGAGGAGTCCTACTCCCACCGGGAGTAGGACTCCCTCCCTTCCTTGTTGGATTAGGAGAAGGGGGGAAGGAGGAGGAGGAGAAGAAGGAAAGGAGGGCGCCGCCCCCCCTCCTTGTCCAATTCGGACTAGAGGGGGAGGGGCGCGCGGCTTGCCCTGGCCGCCCCTTCTCTTCTCCACTAAGGCCCATGTAGGCCCATTAAACCCTTGGGGGGGGGGGTTCCGGTAACCCACGGTACTCCGGTATATATCCGATAACCCCCGGAACCATTCCGGTGTCCGAATATAGTCGTCCAATATATCAATCTTCATGTCTCGACCATTTCGAGACTCCTCGTCATGTCCGTGATCACATCCAGGACTCCGAACTACCTTCGGTACATCAAAACATATAAACTCATAATATAACTGTCATCGAAACTTTAAGCGTGCGGACCCTACGGGTTCGATAACTATGTAGGCATGACCGAGACACGTCTCCGGTCAATAACCAATAGCGGAACCTGGATGCTCATATTGGCTCCCACATATTCTACGAAGATCTTTATCGGTCAGACCGCATAACAACATACGTTGTTCCCTTTGTCATCGGTATGTTACTTGCCCGAGATTCGATCGTCGGTATCTCAATACCTAGTTCAATCTCGTTACCGGCAAGTCTCTTTACTCGTTCCGTAATACATCATCCCGCAACTAACTCATTAGTTGCAACGCTTGCAAGGCTTTAAGTGATGTGCATTACCGAGTGGGCCCAGAGATACCTCTCCGACAATCGGAGTGACAAATCCTAATCTCGAAATACGCCAACCCAACAAGTACCTTCGGAGACACCTGTAGAGCACCTTTATAATCACCCAGTTACGTTGTGACGTTTGGTAGCACACAAAGTGTTCCTCCGATAAACGGGAGTTGCATAATCTCATAGTCATAGAACCATGTACAAGTCATGAAGAAAGCAATAGCAACATACTAAACGATCGAGTGCTAAGCTAACAGAATGGGTCAAGTCAATCACATCATTCTCCTAATGATGTGATCCCGTTAATCAAATGACAACTCATGTCAATGGCTAGGAAACATAACCATCTTTGGTCAACGAGCTAGTCAAGTAGAGGCATACTAGTGACACTCTGTTTGTCTATGTATTCACACAAGTATTATGTTTCCGGTTAATACAATTCTAGCATGAATAATAAACATTTATCATGATATAAGGAAATTAATAATAACTTTATTATTGCCTCTAGGGCATATTTCCTTCAGTCTCCCACTTGCACTAGAGTCAATAATCTAGATTACACAGTAATGATTCTAACACCCATGGAGTCTTGGTGCTGATCATGTTTTGCTCGTGGAAGAGGCTTAGTCAACGGGTCTGCGACATTCAGATCCGTATGTATCTTGCAAATTTCTATGTCTCCCACCTGGACTAGATCCCGGATGGAATTGAAGCGTCTATTGATGTGCTTGGTTCTCTTGTGAAATCTGGATTCCTTCGCCAAGGCAATTGCACCAGTATTGTCACAAAAGATTTTCATTGGACCCGATGCACTAGGTATGACACCTAGATTGGATATGAACTCCTTCATCCAGACTCCTTCATTTGCTGCTTCCGAAGCAGCTATGTACTCCGCTTCACACGTAGATCCCACCACGACGCTTTGTTTAGAACTGCACCAACTGACAGCTCCACTGTTCAATGTAAACACGTATCCGGTTTGCGATTTAGAATCGTCCGGATTAGTGTCAAAGCTTGCATCGACGTAACCATTTATGACTAGCTCTTTGTCACCTCCATAAACGAGAAACATATCCTTAGTCTTTTTCAGGTATTTGAAGATGTTCTTGACCGCTGTCCAGTGATCCACTCCTGGATTACTTTGGTACCTCCCTGCTAAACTTATAGCAAGGCACACATCAGGTCTGGTACACAGCATTGCATACATGATAGAGCCTATGGCTGAAGCATAGGGAACATCTTTCATCTTCTCTCTATCTTCTGCAGTGGTCGGGCATTGAGTCTTACTCACCTTCACACCTTGTAAAACAGGCAAGAACCCTTTCTTTGCTTGATCCATTTTGAACTTCTTCAAAACTTTGTCAAGGTATGTGCTTTGTGAAAGTCCAATTAAGCGTCTTGATCTATCTCTATAGATCTTGATGCCCAATATATAAGCAGCTTCACCGAGGTCTTTCATTGAAAAACTCTTATTCAAGTATCCCTTTATGCTATCCAGAAATTCTATATCATTTCCAATCAGCAATATGTCATCCACATATAATATCAAAAATGCTACAGAGCTCCCACTCACTTTCTTGGAAATACAGGCTTCTCCAAAAGTCTGTATAAAACCAAATGCTTTGATCACACTATCAAAACATTTATTCCAACTCCGAGAGGCTTGCACCAGTACATAAATTGATCGCTGGAGCTTGCACACTTTGTTAGCTCCTTTTGGATCGACAAAACCTTCCGGTTGCATCATATACAACTCTTCTTCAAGAAATCCATTCAGGAATGCAGTTTTGACATCCATTTGCCAAATTTCATAATCATAAAATGCGGCAATTGCTAAATGATTCGGACAGACTTAAGCATCACTATGGGTGAGAAGGTCTCATCGTAGTCAATCCCTTGAACTTGTCGAAAACCTTTCGCGACAAGTCGAGCTTTATAGATAGTAACATTACCGTCAGCGTCAGTCTTCTTCTTGAAGATCCATTTATTCTCAATGGCTTGCCGATCATCGGGCAAGTCAACCAAAGTCCACACTTTGTTCTCATACATGGATCCCATCTCATATTTCATGGCCTCAAGCCATTTTGCGGAATCTGGGCTCACAATCGCTTCTTCATAGTTCGTAGGTTCGTCATGGTCTAGTAACATAACCTCCAGAACAGGATTACCATACCACTCTGGTGCGGATTTTACTCTGGTTGACCTACGAGGTTCAGTAACAACTTGATCTGAAGTTTCATGATCATCATCATTAACTTCCTCACTAATTGGTGTAGGTGTCATAGGAACCGGTTTCTGTGATGAACTACTTTCCAATAAGGGAGCAGGTACAGTTACCTCATCAAGTTCTACTTTCCTCCCACTCACTTCTTTCGAGAGAAACTCCTTCTCTAGAAAGATTCTGAATTTAGCAACAAAAGTCTTGCCTTCGGATCTGTGATAGAAGGTGTACCCAACAGTCTCTTTTGGGTATCCTATGAAGACACATTTTTCCGATTTGGGTTCGAGCTTATCAGGTTGAAGCTTTTTCACATAAGCATCGCAGCCCCAAACTTTAAGAAACGGCAACTTTGGTTTCTTGCCAAACCACAGTTCATAAGGCGTCGTCTCAACGGATTTTGATGGTGCCCTATTTAACGTGAATGCAGCCGTCTCTAAAGCATAACCCCAAAACGATAGCGGTAAATCGGTAAGAGACATGGTAGATCGCACCATATCTAGTAAAGTACGATTACGACGTTCGGACACACCATTACGCTGTGGTGTTCCGGGTGGCGTGAGTTGCGAAACTATTCCACATTGTTTCAAATGAAGACCAAACTCGTAACTCAAATATTCTCCTCCACGATCAGATCGTAGAAACTTTATTTTCTTGTTATGATGATTTTCAACTTCACTCTGAAATTCTTTGAACTTTTCAAATGTTTCAGACTTATGTTTCATTAAGTAGATATACCCATATCTGCTTAAATCATCTGTGAAGGTGAGAAAATAACGATACCCGCCTCGAGCCTCAATATTCATCGGACCACATACATCTGTATGTATGATTTCCAACAAATCTGTTGCTCGCTCCATACTTCCAGAGAACGGCGTTTTAGTCATCTTGCCCATGAGGCATGGTTCGCAAGTACCAAGTGATTCATAATCAAGTGGTTCCAAAAGTCCATCAGTATGGAGTTTCTTCATGCGCTTTACACCGATATGACCTAAACGGCAGTGCCACAAATAAGTTGCACTATCATTATCAACTCTGCATCTTTTGGCTTCAATATTATGAATATGTGTATCACTACTATTGAGATTCAACAAAAATAGACCACTCTTCAAGGGTGCATGACCATAAAAGATATTACTCATATAAATAGAACAACCATTATTCTCTGATTTAAATGAATAATCGTCTCGCATCAAACAAGATCCAGATATAATGTTCATGCTCAACGCTGGCACCAAATAACAATTATTCAGGTCTAAAACTAATCCCGAAGGTAGATGTAGAGGTAGCGTGCCGACCGCGATCACATCGACTTTGGAACCATTTCCCACGCGCATCGTCACCTCGTCCTTAGCCAATCTTCGCTTAATCTGTAGTCCCTGTTTCGAGTTGCAAATATTACAGAACCAGTATCAAATACCCAGGTGCTACTGCGAGCGTTAGTAAGGTACACATCTCTAACATGTATATCACATATACCTTTGTTCACCTTGCCATCCTTCTTATCCGCCAAATACTTGGGGCAGTTCCGCTTCCAGTGACCAGTCTGCTTGCAGTTGAAGCACTCAGTCTCAGGCTTAGGTCCAGACTTGGGTTTCTTCTCTTGAGCAGCAACTTGCTTGCTGTTCTTCTTGAAGTTCCCCTTCTTCTTCCCTTTGCCCTTTTTCTTGAAACTGGTGGTCTTATTGACCATCAACACTTGATGCTCCTTCTTGATTTCTACCTCCGCAGCCTTTAGCATTGCGAAGAGCTTGGGAATCGTCTTATCCATCCCTTGCATGTTATAGTTCATCACAAAGCTGTTGTAGCTTGGTGGCAGTGATTGAAGAATTCTGTCAATGACGCTATCATCCGGAAGATTAACTCCCAGTTGAATCAAGTGATTGTTATACCCAGACATTTTGAGTATATGCTCACTGACAGAACTATTCTCCTCCATCTTGCAGCTGTAGAACTTATTGGAGACTTCATATCTCTCAATCCGGGCATTTGCTTGAAATATTAACTTCAACTCCTGGAACATCTCATATGCTCCATGACGTTCAAAATGTCGTTGAAGTCCCGGTTCTAAGCCGTAAAGCATGGCACACTGAACTATCGAGTAGTCATCAGCTTTTCTCTGCTAGACGTTCATAACATCTGGTGTTGCTCCTGCAGCAGGTCTGGCACCTAGCGGTGCTTCCAGGACGTAATTCTTCTGTGCAGCAATGAGGACAATCCTCAAGTTACGGACCCAGTCCGTATAATTGCTACCATCATCTTTCAACTTTGCTTTCTCAAGGAACGCATTAAAATTCAACGGAACAACAGCACGGGCCATCTATCTACAATCAACATAGACAAGCAAAATACTATCAGGTACTAAGTTCATGATAAATTTAAGTTCAATTAATCATATTACTTAAGAACTCCCCCTTAGATAGACATCCCTCTAATCCTCTAAGTGATCACGTGATCCAAATCAACTAAACCATGTCCGATCATCACGTGAGATGGAGTAGTTTCAATGGTGAACATCACTATGTTGATCATATCTACTATATGATTCACGCTTGACCTTTCGGTCTCCATGTTCGGAGGCCATATCTGTTATATGCTAGGCTCGTCAAGTTTAACCTGAGTATTCCGCGTGTGCAACTGTTTTGCACCCGTTGTATTTGAACGTAGAGCCTATCACACCCGATCATCACGTGGTGTCTCAGCACGAAGAACTTTCGCAACGGTGCATACTCAGGGAGAACACTTATACTTTGATAATTTAGTGAGAGATCATCTTATAATGCTACCGTCAATCAAAGCAAGATAAGATGCATAAAAGATAAACATCACATGCAATCAATATAAGTGATATGATATGGCCATCATCATCTTGTGCTTGTGATCTCCATCTTCGAAGCACCGTCATGATCACCATCGTCACCGGCGCGACACCTTGATCTCCATCGTAGCATCGTTGTCGTCTCGCCAATCTTATGCTTCTACGACTATCGCTACTGCTTAGTGATAAAGTAAAGCATTACAGGGCGATTGCATTGCATACAATAAAGCGACAACCATATGGCTCCTGCCAGTTGCCGATAACTCGATTACAAAACATGATCACCTCATACAATAAAATTTAGCATCATGCCTTGACCATATCACATCACAACATGCCCTGCAAAAACAAGTTAGACGTCCTCTACTTTGTTGTTGCAAATTTTACGTGGCTGCTACGGGCTTAGCAAGAACCGTTCTTACCTACGCATCAAAACCACAACGATAGTTTGTCAAGTTGGTGCTGTTTTAACCTTCGCAAGGACCGGGCGTAGCCACACTCGGTTCAACTAAAGTTGGAGAAACTGACACCCGCCATTCACCTGTGTGCAAAGCACGTCGGTAGAACCAGTCTCGCGTAAGCGTACGCGTAATGTCGGTCCGGGCCGCTTCATCCAACAATACCGCTGAACCAAAGTATGACATGCTGGTAAGCAGTATGACTTATATCGCCCACAACTCACTTGTGTTCTACTCGTGCATATGACATCTACGCATAAAACCAGGCTCGGATGCCACTGTTGGGGAACGTAGTAATTTCAAAAAATTCCTATGCACACGCAAGATCATGGTGATGCATAACAACGAGAGGGGAGAGTGTGTCCACGTACCCTCGTAGACCGAAAGCGGAAGCGTTAGCACAACGCGGTTGATGTAGTCGTACGTCTTCACGATCCGACCGATCAAGTACCGAACGCACGACACCTCCGAGTTCAGCACACGTTCAGCCCAATGACGTCCCTCGAACTCTGATCCAGCCGAGTGTTGAGGGAGAGTTTCGTCATCACGACGGCGTGGTGACGATGAGACGCAGGGCTCCGCCTAAGCACCGCTACGATATTATCGAGGTGGACTTTGGTGGAGGGGGGCACCGCACACGGCTAAAAGATCAATGATCAATTGTTGTGTCTATGGGGTGCCCCCTTGCCCCCGTATATAAAGGAGCAAGGGGGGAGAGGCGGCCGGCCAGGAGGAGGCGCGCCAGGAGGAGTCCTACTCCCACCGGGAGTAGGACTCCCTCCCTTCCTTGTTGGATTAGGAGAAGGGGGGAAGGAGGAGGAGGAGAAGAAGGAAAGGGGGGCGCCCCCCTCCTTGTCCAATTCGGACTAGAGGGGAAGGGGGCGCGCGGCCTGCCCTGGCCGCCCCTCCTCTTCTCCACTAAGGCCCGTGTAGGCCCATTAAACCCCCGAGGGGTTCCGGTAACCCCTGGTACTCCGGTATATATCCGATAACCCCCGAAACCATTCCGGTGTCCGAATATAGTCGTCCAATATATCAATCTTCATGTCTCGACCATTTCGAGACTCCTCGTCATGTCCGTGATCACATCCGGGACTCCGAACTACCTTCGGTACATCAAAACATATAAACTCATAATATAACTGTCATCGAAACTTTAAGCGTGCGGACCCTACGGGTTCGAGAACTATGTAGACATGACCGAGACATGTCTCCGGTCAATAACCAATAGCGGAACCTGGATGCTCATATTGGCTCCCACATATTCTACAAAGATCTTTATCGGTCAGACCGCATAACAACATACGTTGTTCCCTTTGTCATCGGTATGTTACTTACCCGAGATTCGATCGTCGGTATCTCAATACCTAGTTCAATCTCGTTACCGGCAAGTCTCTTTACTCGTTCCGTAATACATCATCCCGCAACCAACTCATTAGTTGCAATGCTTACAAGGCTTTAAGTGATGTGCATTACCGAGTGGGCCCAGAGATACCTCTTCGACAACCGGAGTGACAAATCCTAATCTCGAAATACGCCAACCCAACAGGTACCTTCGGAGACACCTATAGAGCACCTTTATAATCACCCAGTTACGTTGTGATGTTTGGTAGCACACAAAGTGTTCCTCCGGTAAACGGGAGTTGCATAATCTCATAGCCATAGGAACATGTATAAGTCATGAAGAAAGCAATAGCAACATACTAAACGATCGAGTGCTAAGCTAACGGAATGGGTCAAGTCAATCACATCATTCTCCTAATGATGTGATCCTGTTAGTCAAATGACAACTCATGTCAATGGCTAGGAAACATAACCATCTTTGATCAACGAGCTAGTCAAGTAGAGGCATACTAGTGACACTCTGTTTGTCTATGTATTCACACAAGTATTATGTTTCCGGTTAATACAATTCTAGCGTGAATAATAAACATTTATCATGATATAAGGAAATAAATAATAACTTTATTATTGCCTCTAGGGCATATTTCCTTCAGGCGGACCGTAGGATCATCACACGGGTACTCCGGGATATCCTAGGACAACACTAGATTCTCCAGGTGCCCACAAGCAATCCACCCAGATGTGTGTTAAAGTTGCCACCTTAAGTTGAACCATTAATTAACAATCTCACATCTGTCATGGATACACTCAAACCCAATCCACGTCTACGAGCAAAGCATGGCAATATAAGCATAACGTAGAAGTAACTCCCAAGGGTTTGATAAACAGGTAATAGGTCCTACCTCATCATCTACTTCCCAAACCCACATGTTAAGAGATCCTAATCATGCAATGTGTGAGGGTTGTAACTAATGCATAAAAACTGGGTAATAAAGGGGCATGATCAATGTGTTACTTGCCTTGCTGACGATCTGCAAATCCTAAAGACTCGTAGTAGCACGCTTCGCAATACGGGAATTCTATCGCAAACAAACAATAGCATACATAAGCAATCAAGCAAAGATGCATGGGTAAATATCAAATAAGAAGATCTAACCAGAAAGTTCAACTGAAGAACTCCAGTTTGCAAAAAGAATCAAATCAAACGGAGCAACGAAACTCAAACTGCGAAAGAAACAAGATCCGATTACTATTCTGGACTAAAATCAAATTTTACAATACCAAAATCATGTTCAAGTTGGTTAAACAGAAAGAGGGCTTCGAGACGAAGACCTAGGCGCTTGAATCGCCTGATTCCGATAAACGAGCGAGAAGTTATACTAAAACGAAAATCATGGCAGAAATCGCGATCGAGAATAATCGCGAAAAACCCTGGAAAAAGAAAAATCAACGAATAGGCTAACGAACGGACGTTCGATGTCTGCAGCTAACGGGCAAACAACGTTCGTTGAAACGAACGTACTAACGAGCGTTCGCTAAATAACTAAACCGAAAAAACCGATCTATATAAAAAAACCATACGGTTTTCTAACGAAAACCGGCGGCGGCGGGCGGCGGATCCGGCGACGGCAGGCGACTCCAGCGGGGCGGCGTGGTCGGCGGCGGACTCCGGCGACGGCGGAACGGGGCGGCGACGCGAATCGCGGCGGCGCTTAGGGTTTCGGGGCGGCGCTTAGGGTTTCGGGGCGGGGCTCTGGCGGCTCGGGCCTTCGCCTCTTAAAGGCCGGCCGGGCTGCGGTGTCTGGGTAGGACACGACCCGTTAGGTCGGTTACTCTTTTTTTTTAAATATTCCGACAGGCAGAAAAACAAAGAAAAGAAATACTAAATGGACTCCAAAAATCCCGAAATAAATTTTCCCCGTCCTCCCAAAATATGCCGGACAAAGTGAACATTTATTTGGGCTTCTAATGCAATTTTGAAAAACGCATATTTTTCCTAATTCGAATGAAATTGCAATAAAAACCAAATAAAATCATTTATTTGATTTTAATATTTTCCTCCATTATTTCATTTATTTTGGAGAAGTCATATTATCTCCTCTCATATTTTTTTGATATGAAATATTTTCGGATAGAAAAATCATTAAAAGCAAAAGGATCCTTGTTTCAATATTTGATAAAATCCAAATATGAGAAACGTGAAATCCCCAACTCTCTCCGTGGGTCCTTGAGTTGATTAGAATTTCGAGGATGGAGAAACGAAATGCAGTAAAATATGATATGCGTGAATGACCTATGTATAACATTCCAAATTGAAAATTTGGGATTTTACAGCATAGCATACATGATAGAACCTATGGCTGAGGCATAGGGAATGACTTTCATTTTCTCTCTATCTTCTGCAGTGGTTGGGCATTGAGTCTGACTCAATGTAACACATGCAAGAACCCTTTCTTTGACTGATCCATTTTGAACTTCTTCAAAACTTTATCAAGGTATGTGCTTTGTGAAAGTCCAATTAAGCGTCTTGATCTATCTCTATAGATCTTGATGCCCAATATATAAGCAGCTTCACCAGGGTCTTTCATTGAATTTTTTATTCAAGTATCCTTTTATGCTATCCAGAAATTCTACATCATTTCCAATCAATAATATGTCATCCACATATATGTTGGGAACGTAGCATGCAATTTCAAAAAAAATTCCTACGATCACGCAAGATCTATATAGGAGATGCATAGCAATGCGAGGGGAGAGTGTGTCCACATACTCTTGTAGACCGAAAGCGGAAGCGTTAGTTTAATGTGGTTGATGTAGTTGAACGTCTTCTCGATTCAACCGATCAAGTACCGAACGTACGACACCTCCGAGTTCTGCACACGTTCAGCTCGATGACGTCCCTCGAACTCTTGATCCAGCAAAGTGTCGAGGGAGAGTTTCGTCAACACGACGGCATGGTGACGGTGATGGTGAAGTGATCCGCGCAGGGCTTCGTCTAAGCACTACGACAATATGACCGGAGGAGTAAAGCACCGCACATGGCTAAGAACAATTGATATCCCTTAGAGGTGCCCCCTGCCCCCGTATATAAAGGAGGGAGAGGTGAGGAGGCCGGCCTAGGGGCGCACCAAGTGGGAGGAGTCCCACTTGGACTCCTAGTCCAATTAGGCCCCCCTTTTCCTTTTACCGGAAGGGGAAAGGGGGAAGAAGAGGGAGGAGGAGAAGGAAAGGGGGGCGCCACCCCTCCCCTAGTCCAATTTGGACTCATTCCCTCGGGGCGGGGGGGGGGGGGGCGCCACCCCTTGTGGGCTGCCTTGCCTCCCTCCTATGGCCCATATGGCCCATATCTTCCCCCGGGGGGTTCTGGTAACCCCCCGGTACTCCGATACATACCCGATACATTCCGAAACACTTCCGATGTCCGAATACTATCGTCCAATATATCAATCTTTACCTATCGACCATTTTGAGACTCCTCGTCATGTCCGTGATCTCGTCCGGGACTCCGAACAATCTTCGGTCATCAAAACACATAACTCATAATACAAATTGTCATTGAACGTTAAGCGTGCGGACCTACGGGTTCGAGAACTATGTAGACATGACCGAGACACCTCTCCGGTCAATAACCAACAACGGAACCTGTATGCTCATATTGGTTCCCACATATTCTACAAAGATCTTTATCGGTCGAACCGTAATGACAACATACGTTAGTCCCTTTTTCATCGGTATGTTACTTGCCCGAGATTCAATCATCGGTATGTTCGTACCTAGTTCAATCTCATTACCGGCAAGTCTCTTTACTCATTCTGTAATGCATCATCCCATAACTAACTCATTAGTCACATTGCTTGCAAGGCTTATCATGATGTGCATTACCGAGAGGGCCCAGAGATACCTCTTCGATACTCGGAGTGACAAATCATAATTTCGATCTATGCCAACCCAACAAAACACCTTCGACGATACCTGTAGAGCATCTTTATAGTCACCCAGTTACATTGTGACGTTTGATAGCACACAAGGTATTCCTCCGGTATCCGGGAGTTGCATAATCTCATAGTCGAAGGAATATGTATAAGGCATGAAGAAAGCAGTAGCAATAAAACTTAACGATCATTATGCTAAGCTAACATATGGGTCTTGTCCATCACATCAATCTCCTAATGATGTGATCTCGTTCATCAAATGACAACACATGTCTATGGTTAGGAAACTTAATCATCTTTGATTAATCAGCTAGTCTAGTAGAGGCTTACTAGGGACACTGTGTTTTGTCTATGTATCCACACTTGTGTCAAGTTTCCGGTTAATACAATTCTAGCAGGAATAATAGATATTTATCATGATATAAGGAAATATAAATAACAACTTTATTATTGCCTCTAGGGCATATTTTCTTCAGTCTCCCACTTGCACTAGAGTCAATAATCTAGAGTACATGTAATGATTCTAACACCCATGGAGTCTTGGTGTTGATCATGTTTTGCTCGTGGAAGAGGCTTAATCAACGGGTCTGCCACATTCAGATCCGTATGTATTTTGCAAATCTCTATGTCTCCCTCCTTGACTTGATCACAGATGGAGTTGAAGTGTCTCTTGATGTGTTCGGTTCTTTTGTGAAATCTGGATTCGTTCGCCAAGGCTATTGCTCCAGTATTGTCACAAAAGATTTTCATTGGACCCGATTCACTAGGTATTACACCTAGATCGGATATGAACTCCTTCATTCGCTGCTTCCGAAGCAGCTATGTACTCCGCTTCACACGTAGATCCCGCCACGACGCTTTGCTTGGAACTGCACCAACTGACAGATCCACCATTTAATATAAATACGTATCCGGTTTGTGACTTAGAGTCATCCGAATTTGTGTCAAAGCTAGCATCGCCGTAACCATTTACGACGAGCTCTTTTTCACCTCCATAAACGAGAAACATATCCTTAGTCCTTTTCAGGTACTTCGGGATGTTCTTGACCGATGTCCAATGATCCACTCCTGGATTACTTTGGTACCTCCCTGCTAGACTTATAGCAAGGCACACATCAGGTCTGGTACACAACATAGCATACATGATAGAACCTATGGCTGAGGCATAGGGAATGACTTTCATTTTCTCTCTATCTTCTGTAGTGGTCGGGCATTGAGTCTGACTCAACTTCACACCTTGTAACACATGCAAGAACCCTTTCTTTGATTGATCCATTTTGAACTTCTTAAAAACTTTATCAAGGTATGTGCTTTGTGAAAGTCCAATTAAGCGTCTTGATCTATGTCTATAGATCTTGATGCCTAATATATAAACAGCTTCACCGAGGTCTTTCATTGAAAAACTTTTGTTCAAGTATCCTTTTATGCTATCCAGAAATTCTATAACATTTCCAATCAATAATATGTCATCCACATATAATATTAGAAATGCTATAAAGCTCCCACTCACTTTCTTGTAAATACAGGCTTCTCCGAAAGTCTGTATAAAACCATATGCTTTGATCACCTCATTAAAGCGTATATTCCAACTCCGAGATGCTTGCACCAATCCATAAATGGATCTCTGGAGCTTGCATACTTTGTCAGCACCTTTAGGATCGACAAAACCTTCTGGTTGCATCATATATAACTCTTCCTTAAGAAATCATTAAGGAATGCAGTTTTGACATCCATTTTCCAGATTTCATAATCATAAAATGCGGCAATTGCTAACATGATTCGGACAAACTTAAGCATCGCTACGGGTGAGAAGGTCTGATCGTAGTCAACTCCTTGAACTTGTCGAAAACCTTTCGCGACAAGTCGAGCTTTGTAGACAGTAACATTACCATCAGCGTCAGTCTTCTTCTTGAAGATCCATTTATTCTCTATGGCTTGCCGATCATCGGGCAAGTCCACCAAAGTCCATACTTTGTTCTCATACATGGATCCCATCTCAGATTTCATGGACTCAAGCCATTTTGCGGAATCTGGGCTCATCATCGCTTCCTCATAGTTCGTAGGTTCGTCATGGTCTAGTAACATGACTTCCAGAATAGGATTACTGTACCACTCTGGTGTGGAACGTGCTCTGGTTGACCTACCAGGTTCGGTAGTTACTTGATCCGAAGTTTCATGATCATTATCATTAGCTTCCTCACTAGTTGGTGTAGGCATCACGGGAACAGTTTTCTGTGATGAGATACTTTCCAATTCGAGATAAGGTACAATTACCTCATCAAGTTCTACCTTCCTCCCACTCACTTCTTTTGAGAGAAACTCCTTCTCTAGAAAGGATCAATTCTTAGCAACAAAGATCTTGCCTTCGGATCTGTGATAGAAGGTGTACCCAACAATCTCTTTTGGGTATCCTATGAAGACGCACTTCTCCGATTTGGGTTTGAGCTTATCAGGCTGAAGCTTTTTCACATAAGCATCGCAACCCCAAACTTTAAGAAACGACAGCTTAGGTTTCTTGCCAAACCACAGTTCATACGGTGTCGTCTCAAAGGGATTTAGATGGTGCCCTATTTAAAGTGAATGTAGCTGTCTCTAATGCATAACCCCAAAACAATAGTGGTAAATCGGTAAGAGACATCATAGATCGCATCATATCTAATAAAGTATGGTTACGACGTTCGGACACACCATTATGCTGTGGTGTTCTAGGTGGCGTGAGTTGTGAAACTACTCCACATTGTTTTAAATGAAGGCCAGACTCGTAACTCAAATATCCACCTCCGCGATCAGATCATAGAAACTTTATTTTCTTGTTACGATGATTCTCTACTTCACTCTGAAATGCTTTGAACTTTTCAAATGTTTCAGACTTGTGTTTCATTAAGTAGATATACCCATATCTGCTCAAATCATCTGTGAGGGTCAGAAAATAATGATACCCGTCGCGAGCCTCAACACTCATTGGACCGCATACATCAGTATGTATTATTTCCAATAAGTCAGTAGCTCGCTCCATTGTATCGGAGAACGGAGTTTTAGTCATCTTGCCGATGAGGCATGGTTCACAAGCATCAAATAATTCATAATCAAGTGATTCCAAAAGTCCATCTGCATGGAGTTTCTTCATGTGCTTTACACCAATATGACCTAAACGGCAGTCCCACAAATATGTTGCACTATCATTATCAACTTTGCATCTTTTGGCATCAATATTATGAATATGTGTATCACCACAATCGAGATTCAACAAAGATAGACCACTCTTCAAGGGTGCATGACCATAAAAGATATTACTCATATAAATAGAACAACCATTTTATCTGATTTAAATGAATAACCGTCTCGCATTAAACAAGATCCAGATATAATGTTCATGCTCAATGCTGGTACCACATAACAATTATTCAGGTCTAAAACTAATCCCGAAGGTAGATGTAGAGGTAGCGTGCCGACGACGATCACATCGACCTTGGAACCATTCCCTACGCGCATCATCACCTCGTCCTTAGTCAATCTTCGTTTATTCTGTAGTCCCCGTTTCGAGTTACAAATATGAGCAACCGAACCGATATCAAATACCCAGGCACTACTACGAGCATTAGTAAGGTACACATCAATAACATGTATATCAAATATACCTTTGTTCACTTTGCCATCCTTCTTATCCGCCAAATACTTGGGGCAGTTCCGCTTCCAGTGACCAATCCCTTTGCAGTAGAAGCACTCAGTTTCAGGCTTAGGCCCAGACTTGGGCTTCTTCCCACGAGTGGCAACTTGCTTGGCATTCTTCTTGAAGTTCCCCTTCTTTCCTTTGCCCTTTCTCTTGAAACTAGTGGTCTTGTTAACCATCAACACTTGATGCTCCTTCTTGATTTCTACCGCCGTAGCTTTGAGCATTGCGAAGAGCTTGGGAATAGTCTTTTCCATCCCTTGCATATTATAGTTCATCATGAAGCCTTTATAGCTTGGTGGCAGTGATTGAAGAACTCTGTCAATAACACTATCATCAGGAAGATTACCTCCCAGCTGAGTCAAGTGGTTATGGTACCCAGACATTCTGAGTATGTGTTCACTGACAAAACTGTTCTCCATCTTGCAGCTATAGAACTTGTTGGAGACTTCATATCTCTTAACTCGGGAATTTGCTTGAAATATTAACTTCAATTCCTGGAACATCTCATATGCTCCATGACGTTTAAAACGTCTTTGAAGTCCCGATTCTAAGCCGTAAAGCATGGCACACTGAACTATCGAGTAGTCATCAGATCGAGCTTGCCAGACGTTCATAACATCAGCATCTGCTCCTGCAGCAGGCCTCGCACCTAGCGGTGCATCAAGGACATAATTCTTCTATGCAGCAATGAGGATAATTCTCAAGTTACGGACCCAGTCCGTGTAGTTGCTGCCATCATCTTTCAACTTAGCTTTCTCTAGGAACGTATTAAAATTCAAGGGAACGGTAGCACGTGCCATTGATCTACAACATAGATATGCAAAAACTATCAGGACTAAGTTCATGATAAATTAACTTCAATTAATCATATTACTTAAGAACTCCCACTTAGATAGACATCCCCCGAGTCATCTAAATGATCACGTGATCCAAATCAACTAAACCATGTCCGATCATCACGTGAGATGGAGTTGTTTTCAATGGTGAACATCTCGATGTTGATCATATCTACTATATGCACGTTCGACCTTTCGGTCTCCAGTGTTCTGAGGCCATGTCTGTACATGCTAGGCTCGTCAAGTTTAACCTGAGTATTCCGCACGTGCAAAACTGTCTTGCACCCGTTATATGTGAACGTAGAGCTTATCACACCCGATCATCACGTGGTGTCTCGGCACGACGAACTGTCGCAACGGGGCATACTCAGGGAGAACACTTATACCTTGAAATTTTAGTAAGGGATCATCTTATAATGCTACCGCCGTACTAAGCAAAATAAGATGCATAAAAGATAAACATCACATGCAATCAAAATATGTGACATGATATGGCCATCATCATCGTGTGCTTTTGATCTCCATCTCTAAAGCACCGTCATGATCTCCATCGTCACCGGCTTGACACCTTGATCTCCATTGAAGCGTCGTGGTCGTCTCGCCAACTATTGCTTCTACAACTATCACTAATGCATAGTGATAAAGTAAAGCAATTACATGGCGTTTGCATCTCATACAATAAAGCGACAACCATAAGGCTCCTGCCAGTTGCCAATAACTTTTACAAAACATGATCATCTCAAACAACAACGTATATCACATCATGTCTTGACCATATCACATCACAACATACCCTGCAAAAACAAGTTAGACGTCCTCTACTTTGTTGTTGCAAGTTTTACGTGGC
Source organism: Aegilops tauschii subsp. strangulata (assembly GCF_002575655.3). NCBI lineage: Eukaryota > Viridiplantae > Streptophyta > Magnoliopsida > Poales > Poaceae > Aegilops > Aegilops tauschii. The sequence goes on along the minus strand of NC_053035.3, from coordinate 362,449,371 downwards.
TGCTACGTGCTTCTAGCAAGAACCGTTCTTACCTATGCATTAAAACCACAATGGTGTTTCGTCAAGTTTGCTGTTTTAACCTTCAACAAGGACCGGCCGCAGTCAAATTCGATTCAACTAAAGTTGGAGAAATAGACACCCATTGGCCACCTTTATGCAAAACTAGTTGCATGTCTATCGGTGGAACCGGTCTCATGAACGTGGTCATGTAAGGTTGGTCTGGGCCGCTTCATCCAACAATACCGCCGAATCAAAATAAGACGTTGGTGGTAAGCAGTATGACTATCACCGCCCACAACTCTTTGTGTTCTACTCGTGCATATCATCTACGCATAGACCTGGCTCGGATGCCACTGTTGGGAAACGTAGCATGCAATTTCAAAAAAATTCTTACGCTCACGCAAGATCTATCTAGGAGATGCATAGCAACGAGAGGGGGAGAGCGTGTCCACGTACCCTCGTAGACCGAAAGCGGAAGAGTTTGACAACGCGGTTGATGTAGTCGAACTTCTTCTCGTTCCGATCGATCAAGCACCGAACGTACGACACCTCCAAGTTCTACACATGTTCAGCTCGATGACGTCCCTCGAACTCTTGATCCAGCAAAGTGTCGAGGGAGAGTTCCGTCAGCACGACGGCATGGTGACGGTGATGGTGAAGTGATTGCTACCTCTTGAGCACTACGTTGGTTTTCCCTTGAAGATGAAAGGGTGATGCAGCAAAGTAGCGTAAGTATTTCCCTCAGTTTTTGAGAACCAAGGTATCAATCCAGTAGGAGGCTACGCGCGGGTCCCTCGCACCTACACAAAACAAATAAATCCTCGCAACCAACGCGATAAGGGGTTGTCAATCCCTACACGGTCACTTACGAGAGTGAGATCTGATAGATATGATAGGATAATATTTTTGGTATTTTTATGGTAAAGATGCAAAGTAAAAAAGCAACAGAAATAACTAAGTGTTGGAAGATTAATATGATGAAGATAGACCCGGGGACCATAGGTTTCACTAGTGGCTTCTCTCAAGAGCATAAGTATTTTACGGTGGGTGAACAAATTACTGTTGAGCAACTGACAGAATTGAGCATAGTTATGAGAATATCTAGGTATGATCATGTATATAGGCATCACGTCCGAGACAAGTAGACCGACTCCTGCCTGCATCTACTACTATTACTCCACACATAGACCGCTATCCAGCATGCATCTAGAGTATTAAGTTCATAAGAACAGAGTAACGCCTTAAGCAAGATGACATGCTGTAGAGGGATAAATTCATGCAATATGATAAAAACCCCATCTTGTTATCCTTGATGGCAACAATACAATACAGGCCTTGCTGCCCCTACTGTCACTGGGAAAGGACACCACAAGATTGAACCCAAAGCTAAGCACTTCTCCCATTGCAAGAAAGATCAATCTAGTAGGCCAAACCAAACTGATAATTCGAAGAGACTTGCAAAGATAACCAATCATACATAAAAGAATTCAGAAGATTCAAATATTGTTCATAGATAAACTTGATCATAAACCCACAATTCATCGGTCTCAACAAACAAACGCAAAAGAAGATTACATCGAATAGATCTCCATGAGAGAGGGGGAGAACATTGTATTGAGATCCAAAAAGAGAGAAGAAGCCATCTAGCTAATAACTATGGACCCGAAGGTCTGAGGTAAACTACTCACACTTCATCGGAGGGGCTATGGTGTTGATGTAGAAGCCCTCCGTGATCGATGCCCCCTCGGCGGAGCTCCGGAACAGGCCCCAAGATGGGATCTCGTGGGTACAGAAGGTTGCGGCGGTGGAATTAGGTTTTTGGCTCCGTATCTGATCGTTTGGGGGTACGTAGGTATATATAGGAGGAAGGAGTACGTCGGTGGAGCAACATGGGGCCCACGAGGGTGCGGGGGGGGGGGGGGGGGCGTAGGCGCCCTCCCTACCTCGTGTCTTCCTCGAAGCTTCCTTGACATAGGGTCCAAGTCTCCTGGACCGTGGAGAACTCAAACCGATGCACCAAATGCAATGGCAAGGGCACATGGAGTGCCCAGGTCCTTCTCTCCCAAATCCCACCAAAGCAACTAATGCTAGGGAGGAAAATGAGAGGAAGAACGAAAGAAGAACAGGAAGAACTCAAACATCTAGATCCAATGGGTTCCCCTCACTTAGATGAGAAAGTGATTGGTGGAAACGTGGATCTAGATCTCCTCTCTCTTTTCCCTCAAGAACTAGCAAGAATCATTGGAGGGATTGAGAGTTAGAAAGCTCGAAGAAGGTCAACAATGGGGGAAGAACACTAGCTCAAAGGATAAGGTTCATTGGGGAAGAAGACCCCCTTTTATAGGTGGGAAAAAATCCAACCGTTACGCTCACAGCCCGCACCGAGCGGTACTACCGCTCCAAGGAGCGGTACTACCGCTAGGGCGGTAGTAGCCCTTTGAAACACAACAGTGAGGAGGCAAAAAGCCAGAAGAACCGTCGGAGCAGTAGTACCGCTTGACCTCATGGTACTACCGCTAGGGGTAGCGGTACTACTGCTAAGGGTAGCGGTACTACTGCTTGCGAGCGGTACTAAAAAATTACATCCGTGCCTACCACCGCTAGAGTTGTGACGAGTTTTTGGTCCTGAGCGGAAGTAGCCACGGAAGTAGTCGCGGTAGTACCGCTCCCAAGAGCGGTACTAAAAATTTACATCCGCAGCAGCCCCTTTTAAGGACACCAAAACTGACACAACTTCTGCAAACAGACTCCGAATTCGATGAAACCAAGTTTGTTGGAAAGCTAGCGACAAGGGCTAACACAATCTTGATAGAAATACCAATAAGAAGTAAATGAGAAAAGGCCCAAAAGAAAGTGGTGAGAACCCTTCCTCGGATAAGACCGGTAAAACCTCCAACACCGAAAACATCACAGAAGATGCATGCAAACTCCGTTTTCGATGAACTCAAGCTTGTCATCAAGATGACCATAAGCTCTAAGACTCACAAAGAGAACCAAACAAGAACCAACAAACATGATGCAAGGATGCAATGGTTTGAGCTCTCGACGAACGATACGATCAAGCTACTCACTTGAGAGCCCCCCCTTGATAGTACGGCTATCGATCCTATTACCCGGTCTCCCAACTACCACCATGAGACCGGTAAAATAGAAAACCTAGCAAGGGCAAACCTTTGCCTTGCACATGATCCACTTGAGCTAGATGATGACGATCTTGTCCTCCTCAAGATGGACCACCTTTCTTGATTGCGTTGGGTCGATGGAGACTAGATGATTGCTCCCCCATACTCCACTATGGGTGAGCCACTCTTCGGCACATCTTCACAAGTCCATTGACACCACAATGGATGGCAAGCTTCAAGCACTTGATCTCTTTGTGATGCTCCACTTGAACTTGCACACGGAAATCTTCATGATGATCACCACTTGATGTCATCCTTTCCATGGGTTGTATGATATCTTCCTCTTGACGCAAGCCCATGGACACGTACCTAACCCCACATAGACTCTCACATAGACCATGGGTTAGTACATAAAGTGCAATGGACAATGCTTACCATACCATGGGATCACTTGATCCCTCTCGGTACATCTTCTACGCTTTGTGAGTTGATCAACTTGATTCACTCTTGACTTAGTCTTGATCAACCTTGAATCTTTCCAACTCTCTTCGTTTGGATGATGTCTTGAAGGTAAACATGAATGATCACACAATCTTCTTCTTCAAGACATGCTTGCAATAAGCACAACACTCACATGACTAATCTTTGGATAATTCCTTAATAGCACCTTGGTCAACACATAAACTCCTTGAAACCAACACATGGACTTCAAGAAATGCCTATGGATAAGTCCTTCAAATATAACTCAGTGCAACCATTAGTACATAGAGAATGTCATCAATTACCAAAACCACACATGGGGGCACCGCATGTCCTTTTAATCTCCCCCATTTTGGTAATTGATGACAATCACTTTCACGAGAGTTTATATAAGGAATTATGTATCACCATGCCATGCAACAACCAATAATGCATGCGTAGGAGATGCGTATGGTTAGGAACAAACCAAAGCCAGAAGAGACAACTCTCTAAACTTTTCCACAAAATTCTCTGAAACTTCTCCCCCATTGGCATCGATTGCCAAAATGGGCGAAAAGCTTAGAAGGCCAATATAAATTGTGGTCCTCCATAAATTGTGTATTTCTCAACAAGTGAGTGGAATGCAACACACATATCCAAAGGTAAATACTTGGAGGAACACAAACTATATTGAGGCACAAAGATAGCAAAAGAATGATATGCCACAAAGACATAAAAAGAGAGAAACAAGCAATCAAAAGATACCAATTGAAGCAAGCAATCAACGGATATCAATTGAGCCAACTAGACCAATGATCCTACGTGCCACATGAATGAAATAAATTATGATATGAGCAAAGGAGTGTTCTATGAGACTAGAGAAACTCCCCATGATTTGTGCACACACAATAATTTTTGTATTTTAATACAAAGTGCACAAAATAGGATCATAGCTCCCCCAAAATCAATAGAAACTTACAACAAGTGCAAGTGAGCATATAGGAAACTAAGCCTAGTACTTGCAACAAACACATGGTTGAGCAACATGTAAAAGAGGCAACTTAAGAATAGGCTCAACCAAAATGATGTGTGTGAGTCATGGCAAAGCACTTGAGAAGACTAAAATAAGGATGAGCATTAAGAATCAACATAGTCTTGGATAACTGAGATACACGGTGCATGACATTCCTTCCCACACACACCCACTAGCAAATGGGTTCAAAAGCTCACTAAAAAGAAAACAACAAAGCTTGCGACAACCCATGGTGAAGATAGAAGATGAAAGCCTCATCAAGACGAGGGATACCAATTAAGATGGCAAAAGCCTCGTAGAGATAAGCATGAGGAAAATAATCTTCACCACACAAGAGTGCATCAAGATGCAATGAGATAAGACACGCACTCAAGGCAAAAGCTTTCATGGAGCCACCAAAGAAATAACAAGAAAGACAAGGTGGACGTGAAAGAAAGGATATCATCTAGAGATGTAAATTCTCTCAAGTGTATAAGGTTCTAGGTAGACGAGATCATGATGATATATATCTACAAAGAAGGATGTACACCCGAAATAGTTACAACACGAAGGAACAAGATATCCAAGAGGAAGTCATACATATACCAATACGATATTTGCTTGGAAGCATAGCACATGGCTAGATATGGTCTTATAGTATATAAATGAAATCCTACCACACAACCATCAAAGACACCACAAATAGCAACATGAGATCATCGTTGAGATGCTTTGAGAAAGGAAACAAGTATCACAAGATGGAATGAATATCATGCCAAGATGAAACCTACACAAGGTTGTATGAAGGAAATGTATGCATGAGTAGATACTTGTTAGCGAGATAGCATTGGAAGGATGTAGTAGATACCAATTGAATGTAAACGATAGTAGTTCATTGAGAGTCCTAGCTTGACTCCAATAAGCACATGGTGACACCACCTTCCTTTTGAATGAGCCGAGCATCCAATGCATCTCAAGTTGTTCCTAGAACAACAACACAAACAAAATGGTACCCAAACTCATTGGGACTGTCGTGGAATTGTCACGGCAGATGCCCTAGGGTGAGGACTTAGTCGTGAGTCCAGCGTATCTATGTAGTAGCTTGAGAGGGGTTGAGCGGAATCGAGAGATGCAACACAAGATGAGGATTTAGACAGCTTCGGGCCCCGAGAAACATCATCCGGTAATATCCCTACATGCTGTTTGAGGCTAGATCTCATTACGCTCATGAGGGAGTCGCCGTAAACCGGCTCTCCTCTGATTGTGTCTAGCTAGAGATTATTGATTGTTGCCCGTCCCTCTTTGGGGAGCCCTGCCCCTCCTTATATATGAAAAAGGGGCAGGTTACATGTGGAGTCCTATTAGGATTAGGACTAGTCTATCTCTAATACAAACTGGGTACAAGTCTAGGTCTTAACTCCTTGTAAGACAAATATTCCTCACACCTTTCCTTGTAAACCGGCCCACCATGGTATGAATCGGCCTTCATGAACCGCCCGTTGGGCCACCGGGTCTTGTCGCTCCTCTGACCCGCCTGCCGGATTACCAATGAATCGTAAACTGCCAGGTCCAAACGGGTCGCCAGTGAATCGTTAAGTCTCAGCCGGGTCTCAAGTAAACCGCCAAGTCCGGCCGGGTTATACTTCCGGCCGGTTTACGCCGTGGGGTATATCCCCGACAGGGACCAAAGAGTTAGAGAACGACAATACATAGGACAACCTCCACATAAATATGTGCATATAGATATGAAAATGAATTTCATGCACATCTCATCAAATTTGAGACTTGGTGGAGTTTCCCCTATATATTGGGTCCAAGAAAGAAAGCATGCTAAAAATACTACATCAAATTAATATGCACGCTCAAGACTTTCAAAAAAAACGATACCAAATGACAAAGAAAAACCAAGTGAAGAAAAGATACCAAATGAATAAATCATCACTTGGAGGATATCCATAATAGATACATCGAGGAATGAGATATCGGTTGATACACACTAAATAAAAGATATCAAACTCCCAAAAGAGAGGATGGTTCCAAACAAACCCAGCTCTCTACAAAGTTTCATGATGGCACAAAGTACCAAAAATAAAACGACTTGCCTTCCACCAACACACGCTTGATAAGGAGCACAAGATGAGTGTTTTATAGAAAATAGGATAGCTCCTCCAAGACTAGTGCATTATAGAGAATTTTCATTTGAATACAAAATGCACAAGGTGGGATCACCACTTTCACTATATCTAGAAAACACTAGACAAGATCAAGAAATTAACAAGATCCACAAGTGGTATGGAAGACAAAGGGAGTTGATACATTCCTAGGCAAGAGATAAGGAAAATAAAAGCAAAGGCCAAAGTAGAGATGATCAATAATTTTTACCACACATAAGTGAGTACCAATTGTAAAAAGACAAGAAGTATTTGGAAATGATTCGTGTTGGTAGATAGCAAGGATATCCAACATCATGTTCACACCGAACACAAGCAAATTGCAACTTGCAGAGCTAATATGCCACCTAAGAACAACATAATTTACAATATCAATTCTAGGTGACAATATCTCAAATGTACACATTTTCTAGGCTTGTAATATGCACATAGCATATGACTCCCCCATAATGTGATACCAATAAAAACTTAACAAGAGGCAATAAGAGAATACAACAAGAGATAATTAATGGACTATTTAGAATTTGAATTTCTCATGAGAAGACATACCACATAGTGACTAGATAATCTTGAAATATCAATACTAGATGGTATTACTCATGTACACACATTTATAGGATTGTGAGGTGCATAAAGCACATCACTCCCCCATAATGGGATATTCCATTAATCTCTCACGAGAGCCAACTAAGATACAAACAAGATGCACAAAGGCTCAACGTATGACACACATGTACATGAAGTGCAAACCAACATACACAAACTTGATTACTCAAGATAAGCAATTTGGAGACACAACATATACAAACACATGCAAGGAACAAAACCAAAACATGCAAAGGGGCAAGTAACTTTCAATGTAAACAATTTGAGTACAAGTTACCGCAAGGAGGCACATTGGATATAAGATAGAAACTTGATAACCCAATTGACTTGGCTTGAGACGATAAGAATGATGAAGTCCCCTTAATTCTTCATAATGTAGACAAGTATCCAATGACCTCCAACAACACCTATTGATCAAGTATGAGCTAGTTGGTCCCCAACCAAGTTGGGTCCTAAGAGGTTAGTCACAATAGGCTTGGGTACCCAAATGGTTCTTTTCTTGACACCACTTTGAGTACCAACAAATTTGGCAAACACATTGCCAACCTTATCCTTCCCAAGAGAATAGATATCATCAATTAGAATAGGGTTGGATAAGGTACCATTCGTGCATGAAGAAGCGACGTAACCTTTTTCACGACATAGGTAGCAACGTCTACTCTTCACTTTCTTGTCACTTGATTTCTCAACTTGAGAAGCATTAGCTTGAGTCTTATTGGGAAGAGGCCTTTCTTCAACTAGAGGTTGAGCATGAGAATGCACTTGTAGCCGCTTCCCTTGTTGCTTGTCACTAATGGCCTTCTTCTTCAATGGGAAAGATCTAACATGATGCCCTTCAATTTTGCACTTGAAGCAAATAATCTTGGCCGAACTCTTGACTTGTTTTTGGACCTTCTTGTTGTTGCTCTTGGATTTCTTCTTATTATTGGAGTTGAATCCAAGTCCACCTTTGTCAATAGGGGATTTTTGTACACTCAAGATATTGTTGAGTGTGGCCTTCCCTTCATGACACTTTTCCAAATCTTTCTTCATAGAAGTGACTTGGGCCTTGAGCTCTTTGATTTCCTCTACATGGTTAGTCTCAACACAAGCACTAGAGGAAGTATAAGCTTCATCGTTAGAGCAACAAGGCAAGGAAAGTAATTCATCACAAGATGTACCAACGTTATGCATGGATGAATCGCGAGGACTAGCACAAGGCAATATAGCATTTTGACTAAAAGTAGTGCTAGTGTCCACATGAGGCTCACTAGATGTTACCTTAGCAATCATGGCCTCATGAGCTATCTTTAGCACATTATGGGATACTAGAAGATCATCATGAGAGCTTGAGAGCTTTTCATGGCTTTCTTCCAATTTCCCATAATTGCTAGATAGCAACTCAAGTTGAGCCCGTAGCTCAACGTTCTCCTTTAAAATGGATGCTTCACAAGAAATAGAGTTAGTAGCACAATCATCATCATTAACAACAAGAGGAGAAGGCAACTTGGCAAGCTCTTTTAAATAAGAAGCTTCAAGTTGAGCATGAGACTCGGTGAGTTTGATGAGCTCACCCTTGATGACCCTTGAGCCATTTTCGAGGTGCTCAAAATCCTCAAGGAGTCTAGCATGAGCAACTTCAAGCTTAGCATTTTTAGTTTCAAAAACATTGGCCACCTCAAGAGCTCTATCATGAGATTCCTTCACTCTAGATAACTCTAGAGCAAAAGTCTCCTCAAGAGATTCCTTGGTGGTTTGTTCAAGTTCAAGAGCTTGAGAGAGGTCTGCAATCTCATTAGCGTAATCACGCTCATGACCTTCCATTTTATCAATGGTGACCTCATGCTCCTCAAGACGAGATTCCAACTCATCAATATATTTCTTGTCCTCAATAGCAATAGACATGATTTCCATGAAGTTGGAACGAGCAATTTTATTCTTAAGAAGAGCTTTAAAAATTATTTCCCCCTTAACTTTTAAGGAGGCAACATCATCATTCTCTTCATCATAATCGACATCATCATCACTCTTGCCATCATCAATATTATCACAAGATATATTGGGATTCAAAGTGGGAGATACCTTTGAAGCCTTGGCCATAAGGCAAAAAGCAATAGATGATGATGTGGGATCCCTTGAAGCACCATTCAAGACCACATCTTGTTCCATGGAGTGTTGGGTTTCCTCTACATTGTTAGCACAACAACTCGAGGAAATACATGCATTTTTATCATGGCAACAAGACATAGCAAGCATATCGTCATGAGATTTAGTCAAGCAATTTGTACATGATATGCAAGGACTATCAACACAAGCATGTGAAACATTTGGAGTGCTCGAAGTGCTAGAGTCCAAAGATGAAGCATCACAACAAGAAAGTGATGAAGTATTATCAAAACTAAGCCCACTATCATCATTGCAATGAACACCACTACTCACCATGTCATTACCTTGTGGCAAACCACATGTAGGTGAAGTAGAAGAAGTTGAGAACAGAACACGGCCGGAGGTGGAGGGAGAACAATCATCCCCACAAAACTTGGACATGCCATATTTATCTTGAAGCTTTGTCCACAACTCATGAGCATCCCGGAAGGGCATGAGTTGAAATATAACGACATTGCTCAAAGCATCGAAAAACACATTAGAAGCTTGAGCATTGAGATAAGAGTTTTTATCATCCTCTAAAGATAATCTTTGGGGATCCTTTGGAGGAGAAAAACCCATATCTACAATTTGCTCTAAATTTGGGTCCATGACCCTAAAGAGATTAAGCATGCGAATTACCCAAACATCAAAATTTGTGCCATTGAAACTAAGAGTGTGAGAGAATCCTAATCCCCTAGTCGACATCTTTACTCTCTAGGCGGTTAAGCCTAACAAAGAGAGACGAGGCAATGATACCAATTCAAAGATCGTGGATGTCGCCTAGAGGGGGGGGGTGAATAGGCGCTTTAAAATAATTACGGTTTAGGCTTGAACAAATGCGGAATAAACCTAGCGGTTAATTTGTCAAGCACAAAACCTACAACAACTAGGCTCACCTATGTGCACCAACAACTTATGCTAAGCAAGATAAACTACTAGGTGATAGCAAGATATATGACAAGAAACAATATGGCTATCACAAAGTAAAGCGCATAAGTAAAGAGCTCGGGTAAGAGATAACCGAGGCACGCGGAGACGACGATGTATCCCGAAGTTCACACCCTTGCGGATGCTAATCTCCGTTTGGAGCGGTGTGGAGGTACAATGATCCCCAAGAAGCCACTAGGGCCACCGTAATCTCCTCACGCCCTCGCACAATGCCAGATGTCGTGATTCCACTAAGGGACCCTTGAGGGAGGTCACTGAACCCATACAAATGGCAACCCTTGGGGGAGGTCACCGAACCCGTACACGTTGGCAACCCTTGGGGGCGGTCACCGAAACCCGTCAAATTGCTCGGGGCGATCTCCACAATCTAATTGGAGATCCCGACGCTTGCCCGGAGCTTTACACCACAATGATTGAGCTCCGAACACCACCAACCGTCTAGGGCGCCAAGGCACCCAAGAGGAACAAGCTCTAGGGTGCCCAAACACCCAAGAGTAATAAGCTTCTCAAACTTCACTTCCATGTATCACCGTGGAGAACTCAAACTGATGCACCAAATGCAATGGCAAGGGCACACGGAAGGCCCAAGTCCTTCTCTCCCAAATCCCACCAAAGCAACTAATGCTAGGGAGGAAAATGAGAGGAAGAATGAAAGAAGAACACGAAGAACTCCAAGATCTAGATCCAAGAGGTTCCCCTCACTTAGAGGAGAAAGTGATTGGTGGAAACGTGGATCTAGATCTTCTCTCTCTTTTCCCTCAAGAACTAGCAAGAATCATTGGAGGGATTGAGAGTTAGAAAGCTCGAAGAAGGTCAACAATGGGGGAAGAACACGAGCTCAAAGGATAAGGTTCATTGGGGAAGAAGAGCCCCTTTTATAGGTGGGAAAAAATCCAACCGTTACGCTCACAGCCCGCACCGAGCGGTACTACCGCTCCAAGGAGCGGTACTACCGCTAGGGCGGTAGTAGCCTTTGAAACACAACAGCGAGGAGGCAAAAAAGCTAGAAGAACCGTCGGAGCGGTAGTACTGCTTGACCTCACGGTACTACCGCTAGGGGTAGCGGTACTACTGCTAAGGGTAGCGGTACTACTGCTTGCGAGCGGTACTAAAAAATTACATCCGTGCCTACCACCGCTGGACTTGTGACGAGTTTTTGGTCCCGAGCGGAAGTAGCCACGGAAGTAGTCGCGGTAGTACCGCTCCCAAGAGCGGTACTAAAAATTTACATCCGCAGCAGCCCCTTTTAAGGACACCAAAACTGACACAACTTCTGCAAACAGACTCCGAATTCGACGAAACCAAGTTTGTTGGAAAGCTAGCGACAAGGGCTAACACAATCTTGATAGAAATACCAATAAGAAGCGTGAGAAAAGGCCCAAAAGAAAGTGGTGAGAACCCTTCCTCGGATAAGACCGGTAAAACCTCCAACACCGAAAACATCACAGAAGATGCATGCAAACTCCGTTTTCGATGAACTCAAGCTTGTCATCAAGATGACCATAAGCTCTAAGACTCACAAATAGAACCAAACAAGAACCAAGAAACATGATGCAAGTATGCAATGGTTTGAGCTCTCGACGAACGATACGATCAAGCTACTCACTTGAGAGCCCCCCCTTGATAGTACGGCCATCGATCCTATAACCCGGTCTCCCAACTACCACCATGAGACCGGTAAAATAGAAAACCTAGCAAGGGCAAACCTTTGCCTTGCACATGATCCACTTGAGCTAGATGATGACGATCTTGTCCTCCTCAAGATGGACCACCTTTCTTGATTGCGTTGGGTCGATGGAGACTAGATGATTGCTCCCCCATACTCCACTATGGGTGAGCCACTCTTCGGCACATCTTCACAAGTCCATTGACACCACAATGGATGGCAAGCTTCAAGCACTTGATCTCTTCGTGATGCTCCACTTGAACTTGCACACGGAAATCTTGATGATGATCACCACTTGATGTCATCCTTTCCATGGGTTGTATGATATCTTCCTCTTGACGCAAGCCCATGGACACGTACCTAACCCCACATAGACTCTCACATAGACCATGGGTTAGTACATAAAGTGCAATGGACAATGCTTACCATACCATGGGATCACTTGATCCCTCTCGGTACATCTTCTACGCTTTTTGAGTTGACCAACTTGATTCACTCTTGACTTAGTCTTGATCAACCTTGAATCTTTCCAACTCTCTTCGTTTGGATGATGTCTTGAAGGTAAACATGAATGATAACACAATCTTCTTCTTCAAGACATGCTTGTAATAAGCACAACACTCACATGACCAATCTTTGGATAATTCCTTAATAGCACCTTGGTCAACACATAAACTCCTTGAAACCAACACATGGACTTCAAGAAATGCCTATGGACAAGTCCTTCAAATATAACTCAATGCAACCATTAGTCCATAGAGAATGTCATAAATTACCAAAACCACACATGCGGGCACCGCATGTCCTTTGAAGCGTGAGCCATGGACATAGCACTATGGGTGGAATAGAGTATAATGATGGGGGTTATGTGGAGAAGACAAAAAAGGAGAAAGTCTCACATCAACGAGGGTAATCAATGAGCTATGGAGATGCCCATCGATTGATGTTAATGCAAGGAGTAGGGATTTCCATGCAACGGATGCACTAGAGCTATAAATGTATGAAAGCTCAACAAAAGAAACTAAGTGGGTGTGCATCCAACTTGCTTGCTCACGAAGACCTAGGGCACTTGAGGAGGCTCATTGTTGGAATATACAAGCCAAGTTCTATAATGAAAAATTCCCACTAGTATATGAAAGTGACAAAACAAGAGACTCTCTATCATGAAGATTATGGTGCTACTTTGAAGCACAAGTGTGGAAAAAAAGATAGTAGCATTGTCCCTTTTTATTTCTCTTTTTTTGGGCCTTTTTTTATTTGGCCTTTCTCTTTTTTTTGGGACAATGCTCTATTAAATGATGATCATCACACTTCTACTTATTTACAACTCAATGATTACAACTCGATACTAGAACAAAGTATGACTCTATATGAATGCCTCTGGCGGTGTACCGGGATATGCAATGAACCAAGAGTGACATGTATGAAAGAATTATGAACGGTGGCTTTGCCACAAATACTATGTCAACTACATGATCATGCTAAGCAATATGACAATGATGAACGTGTCATGATAAACGTAATGGTGGAAAGTTGCATGGCAATATATCTCGGAATGGCTATGGAAATGCCATAATAGGTAGGTATGGTGGCTGTTTTGTGGAAGATATAAGGAGGTTTTTGTGTGAAAGAGTGTATCATATCACGGGGTTTGGATGCACCGGCGAAGTTTGCACCAACTCTCAATGTGAGAAAGGGCAATGCACGGTACCGAAGAGGCTAGCAATAATGGAGAGGTGAGAGTGCGTATAATCCATGGACTCAACATTAGTCATAAATAACTCACATACTTATTGCAAAAATCTACAAGTCATCAAAAACCAAGCACTACGCGCATGCTCCTAGGGGGATAGATTGGTAGGAAAAGACCACCGCTCGTCCCCGACCGCCACTCATAAGGAGGACAATCAAAGAACACCTCATGTTTCAAATTTGTTACATAACGTTTACCATACGTGCATGCTACGGGACTTGCAAACTTGAACACAAGTATTTCTCAAATTCACAACTACTCAACTAGCACAACTTTAATATTACTACCTCCATGTCTCAAAACAATCATCAAGCATCAAACTTCTCTTAGTATTCAAAACACTCATAAGAAAGTTTTTACTAATCTTGAATACCTAGCATATTAAGATTATTTAAGCAAATTACCATGCTATTTAAGACTCTCAAAATAATCTAAGTGAAGCATGAGAGATCAATAGTTTCTATAAAACAAATCCACCACCGTGCTCTAAAAGATATAAGTGAAGTACTAGGGCAAAACTATTTAACTCAAAAGATATAAGTGAAGCACATAGAGTATTCTAATAATTTCCAAATCATGTGTGTCTCTCTCAAAAGGTGTGTACAGCAACGATGATTGTGGTAAAATAAAAAGCAAAGACTCAAATCATACAAGACGCTCCAAGCAAAACACATATCATGTGGTGAATAAAAATATAGCTCCAAGTAAAGTTACCGATGGAAGTAGACGAAAGAGGGGATGCCTTCCGGGGCATCCCCAAGCTTTGGCTTTTAGGTGTACTTAGATTATCTTGGGGGGCGCCATGGGCATCCCCAAGCTTAGGCTCTTGCCACTCCTTGTTCCATAATCCATCAAATCTTTCACCCAAAACTTGAAAACTTCACAACACAAAACTCAACAGAAAATCTCGTGAGCTCCGTTAGCGAAAGAAAACAAAAGACCACTTCAAGGTACTGTAATGAACTAATTATTTATTTATATTGGTGTTAAACCTACTGTATTCCAACTTCTCTATGGTTTATAAACTATTTTACTAGCCATAGATTCATCACAATAAGCAAACAACACACGAAAAACAGAATCTGTCAAAAACAGAACAGTTTGTAGTAATCTGTAACTAACGCAAACTTCTGGAACTCCAAACAATCAGCCAAAATAGGAAGACCTAGACAATTTGTTTATTGATAAGCAGAAATTGGAATCAATATTTTATCACGTTCTGGTGATTTTTAACATTTATTTTCATGAACAGAAAGTTTCTGGAAATTTCTGCAAGATCAAATAACTATCATCCAAGAAGATCCTATAGGTTTAGCTTGGCACAAACACTAATTAAAACATAAAAACACATCTAACCAGAGGCTAGATCAAATATTTATTCCTTAACAGAAGAAAAAAGCAAAAAACTAAAAATAAAATTGGGTTGCCTCTCAACAAGCGCTATCGTTTAACGCCCCTAGCTAGGCATAAAGCAAGGATAGATCTAGGTAGTGTCATCTTTGGTAGGTAATTCTTCAATGAGGCATCTACCATCATTAGGAATTTCTTTCTTTTTATTGATTATCAAACTTTTAGGCACAAGATCGAAAAATTCATTTGTAACAAATGGTTCCTTAATGATAGCAAAAAGATTGGGGTGAATACTTATAGATTTAAGATCCGCAGTTTCCTTACTAGAGGATTCACCCTTATTTTTAGGAACATACATAAGCTTGGCAATTTTAGTTGGAGGACTTGGAGTACTCTTTACGGAAGAAAAAGCGGTTCCCAAGTTGGTAATGATACCCTCAAGTTTATCGATTCTAGTGGAATCTTGATTTATTCTTTCATTAACTATGGGTTCCTTCTCCTTAATATTTTTCAAAGTGACTCCTACCTTAGATCCATATTGGGTAATTTGGTTGTGGATCTTTTTATCAAGATTTTCAATTAACTCTATGGTAGCAACTTTATTTTCAATAATTTCAAGTCTTTGCATTACATGCTCCAAAGTTAACATAGTTCCATTAACCAAAAGAGGTGGTGAGCCAAATAAATATATCAGAGCATTATAAGAGTCAAAAGTATGGCTACCCAAGAAATTCTCTCCGGTAATGGTATCAAGAATATATCTATACCAAGGATTAGCGCCTACATAAAAATTGCGGAGAAGAACAGAAGTAGATTTCTTCCTGGTAGATCTATTTTGAGCATTGCAAATTCTATACCAAGCGTCTTTTAAATTTTCTCCCTCCCTTTGTTTAAAATTGAGAACTTCATTTTCGGGAGACAACGGAGAAGATAAAGGACTAGCCATTATGACAAAGCGAGCGGTAAAGAGGCGAACAGAAAAGAGAGGGCGAATAAAACGGCAAGGGTGAAGTGGGAGAGAGGCAAATGGCAAATAATGTAATGCGGGAGATAAGGGTTTGTGATGAGTACTTGGTATGTTGACTTTTGCGTAGACCTCCCCGGCAATGGCGCCAGAAATCCTTCTTGCTACCTCTTGAGCACTGCGTTGGTCTTCCCTTGAAGAGGAAAGGGTGATGCAGCAAAGTAGCGTAAGTATTTCCCTCAGTTTTTGAGAACCAAGGTATCAATCCAGTAGGAGGCTACGCGCGAGTCCCTCGCACCTACACAAAACAAATAAATCCTTGCAACCAACGCGATAAGGGGTTGTCAATCCCTACACGGTCACTTACGAGAGTGAGATATGATAGATATGATAGGATAATATTTTTGGTATTTTTATGATAAAGATGCAAAGTAAAATAAAAGCAAAGTAAAAAGCAACGGAAATAACTAAGTGTTGGAAGATTAATATGATGAAGATAGACCCAGGGACCATAGGTTTCACTAGTGGATTCTCTCAAGAGCATACGTATTTTACGGTGGGTGAACAAATTACTGTTGAGCAACTGACAGAATTGAGCATAGTTATGAGAATATCTAGGTAACCTTCCTCCTTCTCCTATTCGGCCTCCTTCCTTAGGGGGGGCGCGCCACCCCTTGTGGGCTGGTGTGCTCCCCTTCTATGGCCCATAAGGCCCATTATTCCCCCGGGGGTTCCGGTAACCCCCCCGGTACTTCGATATGTACCCGGTACACCCCGGAACACTTCCGGTGTCCGAATATCATCATCCTATATATGAATCTTTACCTCTCGACCATTTTGAGACTCCTCTTCATGTCCATGATCTCATCCGAGACTCTGAACAACATTCGGTCACCAAATCACATAACTCATATAATACCAAATCGTCATCGAACGTTAAGCTTGCGGACCCTATGGGTTCAAGAACTATGTAGACATGACCGAGACACCTCTCCGGTCAATAACCAAGAGCGGAACCTGGATGCTCATATTGGCTCCTACATATTCTACGAAAATCTTTATCGGTCGTACCGTAATGACAACATACATTATTCCCTTTGTTATCGATATGTTACTTGCCCGAGATTCGATCGTCGGTATCTTCATACCTAGTTCAATCTCGTTACCGGCAAGTCTCGTTACTCGTTCCGTAATACATCATCCCGCAACTAACTCATTAGTCACATTGCTTGGAAGGCTTCTTATGATGTGCATTACCGAGAGGGCCCAGAGATACCTCTCCGATACTTGGAGTGACAAATCCTCATCTCGATCTATGCCAACCCAACAAACACCTTCGGAGATACCTGTAGAGCATCTTTATAATCACCCAGTTACGTTGTGACGTTTGATAGCACACAAGGTATTCCTCTAGTATCTGGGAGTTGCATAATCTCATAGTCGAAGGAATATGTATTTGACATGAAGAAAGCAATAGCAATAAAACTGAACGATCAATGTGCTAAGCTAATGGATGGGTCTTTCCCATCACATCATTCTCCTAATGATGTGACCCTGTTCATCAAATGACAACACATGTCTATGGTTAGGAAACTTAACCATCTTTGATTAACGAGCTAGTTTAGTAGAGGCTTACTAGGGACACAGTGTTTTGTCCATGTATCCACACATGTATCAAGTTTCCGGTTAATACAATTCTAGCATGAATAATAAAAATTTATCATGATATACGGAAATATAAAATAACAACTTTATTATTGCCTCTAAGGCATATTTTCTTCAGTCTCCCACTTGCACTAGAGTCAATAATCTAGATTACATAGTAATGATTCTAACACCCATGGAGTCTTGGTGCTCACCATGTTTTGCTCGTGAAAGAGGTTTAGTCAACGGGTCTGCAACACTCAGATCCAGCTAGAAACACCAATTCGAGATTAGACGACACAAATTCAAAAAAATACATAAATCCATAAGTGAATATTGAGATATCTGCTTACCGAACGGTATAGGTATGCGAGGCCGGCGGACCCCCAGCTGTACCCTACATCCCAGTCTGCCAGGAAGTCGAGATACATCCATAGAGCAGTATCCCCCGAGCAGTCTGGAAAGATGGCCTCTGTCAGAAGGTACCACAAGTAGGCCCTCGCGTACTGCTCCACGGTCCGCCCATCAGCATTTTGCAGGCACATGGCCTGGTTGTTCTTGATCCACTTGATGGTACACCGGATGTTCGGTTCTCCGTCATGGGGGGGGGGGGCAATCGCCGATGAGGGCGATAACCCTCTCCCGTCAGTTATTCCTCACCACTCCCAAGTAAGAGCCTGCCCCTGGATCGGTAGGGCCGTGATAATGCCGAAGTCCTCGAGGGTCACCGCCATCTCACCACATGGGAGATGGAAACTATGCGTCTCGAGGCACCACCGGTCAAGTAAAGCTGTGAGAGCTGAGTGGACGAGCGTCGGCGGTGTACGCTTGAACTACAGAACGAAACCCAACAACCTTGCTCTCCTGAAGTACGGCGTGTAGCGTTCGTCGTACTGCATCTCAAAGGCCTGTGTGACCCCTCATCCGCAATGGCGGCAACATCTGTCAAAATGTAAACAAGAATAGTTAGTAACTTTATTTCGCAAAGCCAAAATTTTGATGCAACAACTTGAGCATAGTTATCACCACTCCATTCTCCATAAAACGGGCGCGATGACCGTTGTCGAACGCATGTTCAAGCATGGTGTACTTAGTGGCGATGGTGGGCGCAATGGGGGGGCTCCTAAAACAATTGCAAATGAATCATGTCATATTCAACCAACATGCATCATATCATATTCATCAATTGTAACATATTCAACTAACATCAATCAATTAATATATGCAAATGAATCATGTGAATCAAACTATAAAAATCACATTGAATCAACAATCATATATATATATCCATCATATCTATAATCAATCGTATTTATCCATCATATCATATTCAACTTCAATCATATTCAACCACATCAATCATATTAACCAAACATCAATGAACAATTCAAAAGAAGTTATGAACATGAACTAGGGTTCATCTTGAAACTATATAAAAGCACTAAACTAGTAAGCACCAAATGAACTAGGGTTTATCATATTCAAACACATCAATCATATTAACCAAACATCAATGAACAATTTAAAAAAATTTATGTACATGAACTAGGGTTCATCTTGAAACTATATAAAAACACTAAACTAGTAAACACCAAATGAACTAGGGTTCATCTCATTCAACCACATCAATCATATTAACCAAACATCAATGAACAATTCAAAATAATAATATGAACATGAACTAGGGTTCATCTTGTAACTATATAAAACACACAACTAGTAACACCAAATGAACTAGGGTTCATCTTCAACCGCATACATCATATTGCTCCAAACTAAACAACCCTAAGAACAACAAAAATCGAAATCTACTAGATGAAATAGGGTTCATCTAGCAATGCATCAAATCGAAAGGTTTTTAACTAAAGCAAATTGGAGGGATTGATAGAGCTTACTTCTCTCGTTTCGGAGCCATCTCGATCCGCAAAAATGGTGGAGAAACGAATGAGATCGGAGGAGGGGAGTGGAGGGGATGAGAGAGGGAACTCCTCTCTGTTCTTGCGGCCGCGAAGGGGAGAAGATGGAGGTTGGGTTCGTGGGTGGGCCCCGCGACCCGGCCCCCGCGAGTATAACTGCTCAGCACCTACCGCCAGGGTCTCTGGCAGTAGGGTTGTACAGGCTACCTCTAGGGTCCATGGCGGTAGGGTGGACGGCAGGAGACGTCTGTCGTTTACTGGAGCTGGTGTGGATGAGTGGCCTACCGCCGAGGCTTTGGGCGGTAGCCTACACAACCCTACCGCTAGCCTCCCCGACGGTGGGAAAAAGGGTCAGATGTCGGATATTTCCAAACCGGGGTCAGGTCCGGCTAAACTTTACACAAAGGGTCAAAACACCAAATTTGCCCGCCCAAAGCTGCTCGGGCGGTGGTCTGGATCGTGATGTTGGGTTCCTTCCTTCACTGTAGAAAATTTTATACAGTTTAGTATTGTACCTAGTGTTTCGCCTCGGGTTTGTCCGGGTCTTGCCCGATCCTGGCGCCACCACTGTCTGGAAGTATCAAGTTTTGTCTAAGTTTTGATTTTTGAACTGGGCATAACCCCTTTCCATTAACCGAATAATGGAAATACAAGTCCAAATCCAGAGTTTAAGAAGGCGGGAAAGGGGAGAGCTAGTTCAATGCATCGCCGGGAAAGCCACTACATTGTCTAAGTTTTGGTTAACAGAACTTACTCTATACACGCAGACGCATATGTTCTCTTCCATGACTGGTGATTCTTTTTTTCTCTCGAATACGCACGAGAGAGTGCGTATCATTCATTAGAGAAGAAGGGGTACGAAACCCATGTCTACCGTTACAAGGTTATTTACAAGCGGATTTCCCGCCTACCCTCTGACTACCAAAGGCTACTACTCGCTCACATCCCACGCAACTGGAGCTACCTCAAACCCTATGTTATCCTCCTTAAAGAGACCCGCTTTTGCCCATAGTTGTCCTTCCTCGTGAATCCGTTGCATGACGTGTTGAAACGACGGCGTTGCTCCATTAAACACCACATCGTTCCTATGTTTCCATATTGTCCACATGACCAGCAGACATTTAGCTCTGTGCGCTTTCCAGTTACCCGAGGCATCCTGCTGCCGCAAACACCATTTCTCAAGCGATTCACCATGTCTGAGCTGAACCTCCACCTTGTTAGCAAGTCTGCTCACCGCCAGCCAAATCTGTTTCGCAAAGCTACATTCCAACATCAGGTGCTGCATAGACTCTTGTTGCTGATCACACATGGGGCAGGCTGCTTGGTGAGGTAGGCCGCGCCATGCAAGCCTATCTGACGTCCAACATCTATCCTTTAGGGCTAGCCAACTGAAAAAACGACACCGTAGCGGTGCCTTGGATTGCCAGGTGAAGTCCGCAGTTGGTGAAACTTGACGTCCAGAGAACCTCGCCGCATATGCCGAACGAGTTGAAAAACATCCACTGCTCTCCCATGCCCAGGTCACAGAGTCTTGACTTTAATCATCGAGTGTAATGCTTGAGACACAAGTCCACAGGAGGAGGTATTGATCTAGTGCCTCCGGTGACAGTTCTGTGCCAATATGCAGTGCCCAACTGCCAACTCTCAACACCCCCGCCACCAATTTAGATTGTCGCACACGCTTTGGAACCCGACCGTAAATGCTCGGTGCTATATCTCTGACTCGCTCGGCCATGATCCATCTATCCTCCCAAAACAGAGTAGCTTTCCCATCGCCAACTGTCGTCTCCGTAGCCGCATCCACCAGAGCCTGCGATTCCGCCGGTATAGTAATCGAATAGTCGACCCAAGGTCTTTCCTTATCAGCTTTCCTCAGCCAGGCCCAGCGTGCCCGAAGAGCTTTGTTAAGCCAAGGTAGGTTTAGCAACCCTAATCCACCCGCCCACTTGGGCGTGCAAACTTCCTCCCAAGCAACCGAGCAGCTGCCTCCACCAGCCTCCTTCTTACCGCACCAAAGGAAGTTTCTACATATCTTGACTAGCGCCGCCAACGTCCTTGCAGGAAGATCAAGAGCCATCATGGTGTGGATAGGTATAGCACATAGCACTGATTGTATGAGCAATAAACGGCCACTCTTAGGCAGCATTGCCGCCTTCCAAAGTGGGAGGCAATCCGCCACATGGTCCACCAAGTCCTGGAGTTGAGCTGTCGTGGCCTTCCTGATCGTGAGTGGTATGCCCAAATACTTGCACAGAAACAGCGAGGTCGAGCATCCCAGGCTGTTGGACACCCACTGTATCTCTTCCTGGGAGCAGCGAATTGGCACTGCTGAACTTTTGCTCATGTTGACCACAAGTCCCGAAGCTTGCCCGAAAAGATGAAGGATTGCTCCGCAAGTGGTAGTTTCCACCTCGTTTGGTTTGAAGAACACAATCACATCGTCCGCAAACATAGACACCCTATGTTGCAACCGAGCTTGAGGCAAAGGTGCCAGCAACCCTTGCTCCATGGCGTGCTTAAACAGCGCAAACAAAGGCTCCATGCAGAGAATGAAGATCATGGGCGAGACGGGGTCCCCTTTGCCGCAAGCCTTGACAAGCTAGGATAGGTTTTCCAGGGCAACCATTGATCATGATCCGAGTGGAGGAGGTGGCTAGCAGTCCACATATCCACGCTATCCATTTTTCACCAAAGCCAAATCGCCTTAGGACCTCGAGCAGGAAGGGCCAGCTGATGGAGTCGAAGGCTTTGGTAATATCCAGCTTCAGCATACTGTCGGTGATTTGAGAGCATGTAATCTTCTGGCCATGCATTGTACAAGCATAAAGTTATCATGGAGGGATCTGCCCTTGATGAAAGCGCTCTGGTGTAGTCCCACAAGCTTTGGCAAGTCCTCAGCAAGTCTAATGGCCAGTATCTTGTCGAAGATTTTGACTGGACCACTGATAAGGCTGACCGGGCAAAAATCTTTGATATCCACGGCCCCGACCTTCTTCAGCAGTAGAGATACAAGGGCTTTGTTTACTGCCCCCAACCCACGCATATCTTCTCTGTGAAAGTGGTCAAGTGCGTTCATGAAATCTGCCCTGATGATCTGCCAGCAAGAGACAAAAAATCTACCGGTGAAGTCGTCAGGGCCCGGAGCTTTGTTCAAACGGCATGCACTTGATGGCCTTAATCACCTCCTCCTCTGTGAAAGGAGCTTCCAGATGCCTCAAATCCCGAGAAGGAAGATCCAAGATATCAAGATTTAACCTGGCTTCTCTGGGTCGCGTCAATCCAAGCAGCTCCTCGAAGTATTTGTCGGCAACCTCCGCAACCTCATCCTGCCCTGTGTACACAATCCCGTCGCGTTGCATCTTGTTGATGATGTTCTTCCTCTGTCTGTGTCTAGCATGCCGCTGAAAAAATGTCGTGTTGGCTTCCCCCACTTTAAGCTGCAGGAGACGAGATCACTGCCTTGCCATCGTCCGCTCCAAAGAACACAAACCCAGCAATTTCCGCTTAAGAAGCTTCCGAAGTCCAAATTCCTGATCGGACAGAGCCCTCGCCTCCAATGCCTTATCTAGGCGGTAGATGATTTCCATGGCAATTGCAATTTGCAGACGCACATTACCAATCCACCGATCATTCCAGCTCTGCAATGCCTTGGCCGTGGCGTGCAACTTGTTGTCCAGCACAATAAAGGGATTACCCGTCGAGGGTATGGATTGCCAGGCCAACTTGACAGTGTCCAGGAATCCATCCGCCTTGGGCCAGAAGCATTCAAACTTAAATCACCGTCCCACCTCAAAATCCGCATCGACATCAACCAAGAGCGGGCAGTGATCAGAGATCGACGAACCGAGTGACGTGAGAAGGCTCCTAGGGTAAACATCTTCCCAAGAATTAGTGACGAAAACGTGATCAATCTTCTCCATAGTTGGGTCCCTCCGTTCATTGCTCCAAGTGTAACGCCTACCGTTTAGGTATAGCTCCTTCAACTCAAGTCGAATGAGAAAAGCACGCATAAGAGCCATCATGCGCCTGTTCACAGTGGCCTTACTTTTATCCTCCGGGTTCACCAACAAGTTGAAGTCCCCAACAATCGCCCACGGGCCCACATGCAAGTCCCGCACGTCTCTGATCTCCTCCAGAAAAGCTACTTCCTCAGCGTCCCCTTGAGGACCGTACACACCTGTAAGCCACCAAAATGGCGCCCCCTCTTGCGAGATGAGCACCGTGAGGGTGTTTTGCGTAATATGCCTATTAGTGACTGAAACCACCAAGTGATCCCATGCAATGAGGATTCCACCTCTAGTGCAAGTGGCCGGAACGTAATAGAAGTTCTCAAAATTATTGCCAAGGCATTGCCGCACAACCTCGGCCGTTATCACTGTTGGAAATATGCCCTAGAGGCAATAATAAATAGGTTATTATTATATTTCCTTGTTCATGATAATCGTTTATTATCCATGCTAGAATTGTATTGATAGGAAACTCAGATACATGTGTGGATACATAGACAACACCATGTCCCTAGTAAGCCTCTAGGAGACTAGCTCGTTGATCAATAGATGGTTACGGTTTCCTGACCATGGACATTGGATGTCGTTGATAACGGGATCACATCATTTGGAGAATGATGTGATGGACAAGACCCAATCCTAAGCCTAGCACAAGATCGTGTAGTTCGTTTGCTCAGAGCTTTTCTAATGTCAAGTATCACTTCCTTAGACCATGAGATTGTGCAACTCCCGGATACCGTAGGAATGCTTTGGGTGTGCCAAACGTCACAACGTAACTGGGTGGCTATAAAGGTGCACTACGGGTATCTCCGAAAGTGTCTGTTGGGTTGGCACGAATCGAGACTGGGATTTGTCACTCCGTGTAAACGGAGAGGTATCTCTGGGCCCACTCGGTAGGACATCATCATTATGTGCACAATGTGACCAAGGAGTTGATCACGGGATGATGTGAGTTACGGAACGAGTAAAGAGACTTGCCGGTAACGAGATTGAACAAGGTATAGGGATACCGACGATCGAATCTCGGGCAAGTAACATACCGATAGACAAAGGGAATTGAATACGGGATTGATTGAATCCCCGACATCGTGGTTCATCCGATGAGATCATCGTGGAACATGTGGGAGCCAACATGGGTATCCAGATCCCGCTGTTGGTTATTGACCGGAGAACGTCTCGGTCATGTCTGCATGGTTCCCGAACCCGTAGGGTCTACACACTTAAGGTTCGATGACGCTAGGGTTATAGGGAAAGCATGTACGTGGTTACCGAATGTTGTTCGGAGTCCCGGATGAGATCCCGGATGTCACGAGGAGTTCCGGAATGGTCCGGAGGTAAAGATTTATATATGGAAAGTTGTTGTTCGGGTTCCGGGAAAAGTTCGGGTTTTTTCGGTATTGTACCGGGAAGCTTCCAGAAGATTCCGGAGGATTCCGGAGGGGTCCGGAGGTCCGGAAAATGTTCCACCACGTCCAATACAGTAGCATGGGCTGTAAGGGGGCGCCCTAGCCTTAATGGGCCAGGGGCACCAGCCCCCCCAAGGCCCATGCGCATGGGAGAGGGGAAACCCTAAGGGGGAGGGCCTCCACTTGACTTGGGAGGCACTCCTCCCCCCTTTGGCCGCCCCCCAAGCTCCATCTAGGGCTAGCCGCACCCCTTGGGGGGGGAAACCCTAGATGGGGGCGCAGCCCTCCCCCTCCCCTATATATATTGAGGTTTTGGGCTGCCATAGACATGAGAACGTCTCCTTTTGGTGCAGCCCTACCCCTCTCCCTCCTCCTCCTCTCCCGCGGTGCTTGGCGAAGCCCTGCGGGATTGCCACGCTCATCCACCACCACCATGCCGTCGTGTTGCTGCTGGATGGAGTCTTCCCAACCTCTCCCTCTCTCCTTGCTGGATCAAGGCGTGGGAGACGTCACCGGGCTGCACGTGTGTTGAACGCGGAGGCACCGTACTTTCGGTGCTTAGATCGGAATCAACCGCGATCTGAATCGCTACGAGTACGACTCCCTCATCCGCGTTCTTGCAACGCTTCCGCATCGCGATCTACAAGGGTATGTAGATTCACTCCCCTTCCCCTCGTTGCTAGATTACTCCATAGATTGATCTTGGTGATGCGTAGAAAATTTTGAATTTCTGCTACGTTACCCAACAGTGGCATCATGAGCTAGGTCTATGCGTAGTTTCTATGCACGAGTAGAACACAAAGTAGTTGTGGGCGTCGATGTTGTCAATTCTTCTTGCCGCTACTAGTCTTATCTTGTTTCGGCGGCATTGTGGGATGAAGCGGCCCGGACCGACCTTACACGTACGCTTACGTGAGACAGGTTCCACCGACTGACATGCACTAGTTGCATAAGGTGGCTAGCGGGTGTCTGTCTCTCCCACTTTAGTCGGAACGGATTCGATGAAAAGGGTCCTTATGAAGGGTAAATGGAAATTGGCAAATCACGTTGTGGTCATACGTAGGTAAGAAACGTTCTTGCTAGAAACCTACAAACCACGTAAAAAACTTGCAACAACAATTAGAGGACGTCTAACTTGTTTTTGCAGCATGTGCCTTGTGATGTGATATGGCCAGAAGATGTGATGAATGATATATGTGATGTATGAGATTGATCATATTCTTGTAATAGGAATCACGACTTGCATGTCGATGAGAATGACAACCGGCAGGAGCCATAGGAGTTGTCTTTATTATTTTGTATGACCTGCGTGTCATTGAATAACGCCATGTAAGTTACTTTACTTTATTGCTAAGCGCGTTAGCCATAGAAGTAGAAGTAACCATTGGCATGACAACTTCAAGAAGACACAATGATGGAGATCATGATGATGGAGATCATGGTGTCATGCCGGTGACAAAGATGATCATGGTGCCCCGAAGATGGAGATCAAAGGAGCATAATGATATTGGCCATATCATGTCACTATTTGATTGCATGTGATGTTTATCATGTTTTTGCATCTTATTTGCTTAGAACGACGGTAGCAAGTAGGATGATCCCTTATAATAATTTCAAGAAAGTGTTCACCCTAACTGTGCACCGTTGCGAAGGTTCGTCGTTTCGAAGCACCACGTGATGATCGGGTGTGATAGATTCTTACGTTCGAATACAACGGGTGTTGACGAGCCTAGCATGTACAGACATGGCCTCGGCACACACGCAATACACTTAGGTTGACTTGACGAGCCTAGCATGTACAGACATGGCCTCGGAACACGGAGGACCGAAAGGTCGAGCATGAGTCGTATAGAAGATACGATCAACATGGAGATGTTCACCGATCTTGACTAGTCCGTCTCACGTGATGATCGGACACGGCCTAGTTGAACTCGGATCATGTTTCACTTAGATGACTAGAGGGATGTCTATCTGAGTGGGAGTTCATAATCAGATGAACTTCATTATCATGAACATAGTCAAAAAGGTATTTGCAAATTATGTCATAGCTTGCGCTTTAAGTTCTACTGGTTTAGATATGTTCCTAGAGAAAAATTTAGTTGAAAGTTGGTAGTAGCAATTATGCGGACTGGGTCCGTAAACTGAGGATTGTCCTCATTGCTGCACAGAAGGCTTATGTCCTTAATGCACCGCTCGGTGTGCTGAACCTCAGCGTCGTCTGTAGATGTTGCGGAACATCTGACATACACGTTTTGATAACTACGTGATAGTTCAGTGCGAAATGCTAACGGTTTAGAATTGTGGCACCAAAGACGTTTTGAAACGTCGCAGAACATATGAGATGTTCCGAAGACTGAAATTGGGATTTCAGACTAGTGCCCACGTCAAGAGGTATGAGACCTCTGACAAGTTTCTTAAGCCTGAAGACTAAGGGAGAAAAGCTCAATCGTTGAGCATGTGCTCAGATTGTCTGAGTGCCACAATCGCTTGAATCGAGTGGGAGTTTATCTTCCAGATGAGATAGTGATGGTTCTCCATAGTCACTGCCACCAAGCTATTAGAGCTTCGTGATGAACTATAACATATCAAGGATAGATGATGATCCTTGAGCAACTCGCGATGTTTGACACCGCGAAAGTAGAAATCAAGAAGGAGCATCAATTGTTGATGGTTAATAAAACCACTAGTTTAAGAAGGGCAAGGGAAAAAGGGATACTTCATGAAACAACAAGTCGTTTGCTGCTCTAGTGAAGAATCCCAAGGTTGAACCCAAACCCGAGACTAAGTGCTTCTGTAATAAGAGGAACGGTCACTGAAGCAGTACTACCCTAGATACTTGGTAGATGAGAAGGCAGGCAAGGTCGACAGAAGTATATTGGATATACGTTAGATGAATGTGTACTTTACTAGTACTCCTAGTAGCACCAGGGTATTAGATACTGGTTCGGTTGCTAAGTGTTAGTAACTCGAAATAAAAGCTGTGGAATAAATGGAGACTAGCTAAAGGTGAGATGACGATATGTGTTGGAAATGTTTCCAAGGTTGATGTGATCAAGCATCGCATGCTCCCTCTACCATCGAGATTTGGTGTTTGCGTTGAGCATGATTGGATTATGTTTATCGCAATACGGTTATTCATTTAAGGAGAATAATGGTTACTCTGCTTATTTGAATAATACTTTCAATGGTCTTGCACCTAAAATGAATCTCGATTGTAGTGATACACATGTTCGTGCCAAAAGATGTAAAATAGTAATGATAGTTCCAGATACTTATGGCACTGCAATTTGAGTCATATTGGTATAGAACGCATGAAGAAGCTCCATGTAGATGGATCTTTGGACTCAATCGTTTTTGAAAAGATTGAGACATGCGAACCATGTCTATTGGTATATATGCATGAAGAAACTCCATGCAGATGGATCGCTTGGACTCACTTGATTTCGAATCACTTGAGACATGCAAATCATACCACATGGGCGAGATGACTGAAAGTCCTCGTTTTCAGTAAGATGGAACAAGAGAGCAACTTATTGGAAGTAATACATTTTGATGTATGCAGTCCAATGAGTTCTGAGGCATGCAGTGGATATCATTATGTTCTTACTTCACAGATGATTTGAGTAGATGCTGAGAATATTTACTTGATGAAACACAAGTCTGAATTATTGAAAGGTTCAAGTAATTTCAGAGTGAAGTCGAAGATTGTCGTGACAAGAGGATAAAATGTCTATGATATGATCATAGAGATATCTGAGTTACGAGTTTGGCACACAATTAAGACATTGTGGAAAGTGTTTCACAATTAATACCGCCTGGAACACCATAGTGTGATGGTGTGTCCGAACATCATAACTGCACCCTATTGGATATGGTGCATACCATGATGTTTCTTATCAAATTACCACTATCGTTTATGGGTTAGGCATTAGAGACAACCGCATTCACTTTAAAAGGGGCACCACGCAATTCCGTTGAGACGACACCGTTTAGAGAAACCTAAGTTGTCGTTTCTTAAAAGTTTGGGGCTGCGCAGCTTATGTGAAAAAGTTTCACGCTGATAAGCTCGAACCCAAAGCGGATAAATACATCTTCATAGAAAACCCAAAACAGTTGGGTGTACCTCCTATTTCAGATCTGGAAGCAAAAGTAATTGTTTCTAGAAATGAGTCCTTTCTCGAGGAAAAGTTTCTCTCAAAAGAATTGAGTGGGAGGATGGTGGAGACTTGATAAGGTTATTGAACCGTCACTTCAACTAGTGTGTAGCAGGGCACAGGAAGTTGTTCCTGTGGCACCTACACCAATTGAAGTGGAAGCTTATGATGGTGATCATGAAACTTCGGATCAAGTCACTACCAAACCTCGTAGGACGACGAGGATGCGTAATACTTCAGAGTAGTACGTGATCCTGTCTTGGAAGTCATGTTGTTGGACAACGATGAACCTATGAGCTATGGAGAAGCGATGGTGGGCCCATATTCCGACAAATGGTTAGAAGCCATGAAATCCGAGATAAATGGAACTTTGAGAAGAAGACGGACGTGGACGGTAATGTTACCGTCTATGAAGCTCGACTTGTGGCAAAGAGTATTTCCACAAGTTCAAGGAGTTGACTACGATGAGATTTGCTCATCCGCAGCGATGCTTAGGTCCGTCGGAATCATGTAGGCATTAGCTGCATTTATGAAATCTGGCAGATGGATGTCAAAACAAGTTTCCTTACCAGTTTTCGTAAGGAAAGGTTGTATGTGATACAATCAGAAAGGTTTTTTCGATCCTAAGGATGCTAAAAGGTATGCTAGCTCCAGCGATCCTTCTAAGGACTGGAGTAAGCATCTCGGAGTTGGAATGTACGCTTTGATGAGATGATCAAAGATTTTGGATTTATACAAAGTTTATGAGAAATTTGTATTTCCAATAAAGTGAGTGGGAGCGCTACAACATTTCTGATAAGTATATGTGAATGACATATTGTTGATCCGAAATGATGTAAAATTTCTGGAAAGCATAAAGGGTTGTTTGAAAGGAGTTTTTCAAAGGAAGACCTGGATAAAAGCTACTTACATATTGGGCATCAAGATCTATAGAGATAGATCAAGACGCCCGATGATACTTTCAAAGAACGCACACCTTGACATGATTTTGAAAGAGTTCAAAATAGATCAGCAAAGAAGGAGTTCTTGGCTGTGTTACAAGGTGTGAGTATTGAGTAAGACTCAAGACCTGACCACAGCAGAAGAGAGAGAAAGGACGAAGGTCGTCCCCTATGCTTTAGACGTAGGCTCTACAGTATGCTATGCTGTGTACCACACATGAAGTGTGCCTTGCCATGAGTTGGTCAAGGGGTACAATAGTGATCCGGGAATGGATCACATGACAGCGGTCGAACATATCCTTAGTACCTAGTGGACTAAGGAATTTTCTCGATTATGGAGGTGGAAAGGAGTTCGTCGTAAAGGGTTACGTCGATGCGAACTTTGACACTAATCCGGATGACTCTGAGTAGTAAACCGGATTCGTATAGTAGAGCAATTATTTGAAATGGCTCCAAATAGCGCGTGGTAGCATCCACAAAGATGACATAGATATTCGTAAAGCACACACGGATCTGAAAGGTTCAGACCCGTTGACTAAATAACCTCTCTCACAAGCATAACATGATCAAACCAGAACTCATTGAGTGTTAATCACATAGAGATGTGAACTAGATTGTTGACTCTAGTAAACTCTTGGGTGTTGGTCACATGGTGATGTGACCTGTCAGTGTTAATCACATGGTGATGTGAACTAGATTATTGACTCTAGTGCAAGTGGGAGACTGTTGGAAATATGCCCTAGAGGCAATAATAAATAGGTTATTATTATATTTCCTTGTTCATGATAATCGTTTATTATCCATGCTAGAATTGTATTGATAGGAAACTCAGATACATGTGTGGATACATAGACAACACCATGTCCCTAGTAAGCCTCTAGGAGACTAGCTCGTTGATCAATAGATGGTTACGGTTTCCTGACCATGGACATTGGATGTCGTTGATAACGGGATCACATCATTTGGAGAATGATGTGATGGACAAGACCCAATCCTAAGCCTAGCACAAGATCGTGTAGTTCGTTTGCTCAGAGCTTTTCTAATGTCAAGTATCACTTCCTTAGACCATGAGATTGTGCAACTCCCGGATACCGTAGGAATGCTTTGGGTGTGCCAAACGTC
Source organism: Aegilops tauschii subsp. strangulata (assembly GCF_002575655.3). NCBI lineage: Eukaryota > Viridiplantae > Streptophyta > Magnoliopsida > Poales > Poaceae > Aegilops > Aegilops tauschii. The sequence goes on along the minus strand of NC_053035.3, from coordinate 362,418,003 downwards.
ACAACGTAACTGGGTGGCTATAAAGGTGCACTACGGGTATCTCCGAAAGTGTCTGTTGGGTTGGCACGAATCGAGACTGGGATTTGTCACTCCGTGTAAACGGAGAGGTATCTCTGGGCCCACTCGGTAGGACATCATCATTATGTGCACAATGTGACCAAGGAGTTGATCACGGGATGATGTGAGTTACGGAACGAGTAAAGAGACTTGCCGGTAACGAGATTGAACAAGGTATAGGGATACCGACGATCGAATCTCGGGCAAGTAACATACCGATAGACAAAGGGAATTGAATACGGGATTGATTGAATCCCCGACATCGTGGTTCATCCGATGAGATCATCGTGGAACATGTGGGAGCCAACATGGGTATCCAGATCCCGCTGTTGGTTATTGACCGGAGAACGTCTCGGTCATGTCTGCATGGTTCCCGAACCCGTAGGGTCTACACACTTAAGGTTCGATGACGCTAGGGTTATAGGGAAAGCATGTACGTGGTTACCGAATGTTGTTCGGAGTCCTGGATGAGATCCCGGATGTCACGAGGAGTTCCGGAATGGTCCGGAGGTAAAGATTTATATATGGAAAGTTGTTGTTCGGGTTCCGGGAAAAGTTCGGGTTTTTTCGGTATTGTACCGGGAAGCTTCCAGAAGATTCCGGAGGATTCCGGAGGGGTCCGGAGGTCCGGAAAATGTTCCACCACGTCCAATACAGTAGCATGGGCTGTAAGGGGGCGCCCTAGCCTTAATGGGCCAGGGGCACCAGCCCCCCCAAGGCCCATGCGCATGGGAGAGGGGAAACCCTAAGGGGGAGGGCCTCCACTTGACTTGGGAGGCACTCCTCCCCCCTTTGGCCGCCCCCCAAGCCCCATCTAGGGCTAGCCGCACCCCTTGGGGGGGGGAAACCCTAGATGGGGGCGCAGCCCTCCCCCTCCCCTATATATATTGAGGTTTTGGGCTGCCATAGACATGAGAACGTCTCCTTTTGGTGCAGCCCTACCCCTCTCCCTCCTCCTCCTCTCCCGCGGTGCTTGGCGAAGCCCTGCGGGATTGCCACGCTCATCCACCACCACCATGCCGTCGTGTTGCTGCTGGATGGAGTCTTCCCAACCTCTCCCTCTCTCCTTGCTGGATCAAGGCGTGGGAGACGTCACCGGGCTGCACGTGTGTTGAACGCGGAGGCACCGTACTTTCGGTGCTTAGATCGGAATCAACCGCGATCTGAATCGCTACGAGTACGACTCCCTCATCCGCGTTCTTGCAACGCTTCCGCATCGCGATCTACAAGGGTATGTAGATTCACTCCCCTTCCCCTCGTTGCTAGATTACTCCATAGATTGATCTTGGTGATGCGTAGAAAATTTTGAATTTCTGCTACGTTACCCAACAATCACCTCCATCTTAGTTTCTTGGAGACACACAATATCCACTCTAGCTGCCACTACCGCTTGATAAATAGTAGCTCTACGAGCCGAAGAGTTAAGCCCTCGCATGTTCCACACTAGTAATTTGGGTGGGTGAGTCGACATCAAGAGATACCCACATCCACAACGACAACCTAGGGACGTTAGTGTCCCTGCACCACCACATCTTCCTCTCCTTGCAAGGGCAGGATCGACGCGTCCCAGCCAAAGAGCGCCAAAATAGCCTTCACATGGCAGCCGAGGAGTGGCTTGTCGAACTGCTTCGCATATGCTTGAAGAGCCTCATCGCTAAATGCATCCCCCTCGTTCGCCAGGCACAACTTTTTGATTAGGACTGATTGCTGCTTGGAGGCCTTAGAGCCCTTGCCGCCTTTGGCAAGGCGAACACTCCGCCGCGGTGTGGTAGTGAGGGGCTTCTTTTGACGAGGTTTTCTTTGCTTTGCCGGCAGATCACGAGCGGCTGGCTGCTCCAGGATGTGCGAGATGGGGGTACGCAGCTCAGAGCAGAATTGCTCAACTCGAGTGTGAAGGGGTGGCGTCGTGACAGTCTGAGAAGGAACCACCAGAGGCTCGTCTTGCTGCTCAGAAAGGCTGACCAGAAACCACCCAGCATCGCGATTGCATGGCGGAGTCACATCCCCATGCAAAACCGGTCCCACCACAGGTGTCGAATCCGCAGTCCAGCCAGATAAAAATCCAGATCAGGGTGGCCCCGGCTGTCCATATCCTCCTCGGCTAGCGGGTGCAACTCCTGTTGCACATCCTCGATTTCCGGAACCACCCCATCATTGGATAGGCACAGATCCCACTCCCCAATCCTGACACGCGGGGAATCGTCCGCTAGCATGGCCCGAGCAGCTCCCGAGGGCGAAGATGCCAACCCCACCCCTGGGTCCATCCGCTGAGACCGTCCTGGTTGGTTGACAGAGCCCAGCTCCACTTCCCGAAGCTGCCTCAGAGGCCCACCTTGTCCCGATCCGCCAGGCGAAAAAGTGCGTCCACTGCCAGTGGCGGGGCCGACCCTACTCTCCACCGACGCCACGGGCCCCCTTGTCGATCCCTCTAGAGCCCCGCAGGACGCCAACGGTCGGTCCGCACCGGCGTCCGCTGCCCATACACGTCACCCACGATCCTGACATCGCCAGCTGTCTCCCACGACTCAGCAACCGTGCTATCACCTTTATCCTGTTGACCGTCAACCTGATTTTGAAACCCAGCCCGGTGCAGCGGCGACGGAGCAGATACCGCCGACGAGCCTGCCGCCGATGAGCCCTCGGCCGATGACGGAGCGTCCACGCCACGACCACCCTGCGGGCCTCGCGCCGGCCCGCTACCAGCGCCACCGGGGTTGCCACCATCCGAGGGCGGGGAGGGGGGCGGCGGTGGAGGCGTATCGCCGGCGAGCTCGCCCACACGGATGGCCTCCCCAACCTGGGAGATGGACACTGGGTACTAGAGGGCATCCTCCTCCCTCCCAACAGCCACCGCCCTCCCGCAACGACTGCCATGCTCCTCCACCATCAGAATCCGCCTGGACGGAATCCTCGCCGGATCGTCAGTCCTCAACCAGACCTTGAAGTCTGCCATGTCGCTGCGGGCCGCCGTGGAAGACGCCACCTTGACCACAAAGCCCAAGCCATGCAGGAGAACCTCCGCAGTCCTACGTGTCCAGGCGTTCGCTGGTACCCCCCGCAGCGCCAGCGGAACCAAGAAAGGCATGGCAATGCTGGTGGCCCTGTCGTGCCGAGACCACGGCGAGAACACAAGATCAAACTGCGATGTCCCGGCGCGGCCCCGTCTGAGCATCCTGTTCCTCGGCTCCACCGAACTACACAGCACAAGGAAATCCTCGGGGAAGAACTCCCTGATCGACATGTCACCAGGCGCAAATTGCAACTCGTCCACAATGGCTGCCGCGGCCGTGGCCAAGTCCGCAGCTTGGCGCGAACCCACAACAGTCACCATGACAGCCCTCAGCAGCTCTTCCTCCAGAGCGCGCAAGTCCGGACCGGCCTCCAGGAAGACGCAGTCCACCTGATCCTCGAACGCAGGCCGCCGGCAAGCCTGCGACACCACCGGCTCGAATGGCACCGAGAAGCCAGGGCCACGAACGCTCTCCACCGACTCCGCCTGGACAACCGGACTCCACGGAACCCCCAAACGGACAGCCCCCGCCGGCATCGGACCAGGAGGAGGCGGCGGTAGGAGAGGCTGACGCACCGCCAGCGCGACAGGCGCCGGGGAGGGAGGGCGGGGACGCAGCGCCGGAGGTGGGCGGGGCGGATCCACAGGCGAAAGGCTACGGGGGCGCCGCCGCGGGTTGGCACAACCCCTTGAGATGTGCCCATGCTCACCACAGCGAACGCACACGGGCGGATTCGTGCAGTTGGCGGAGATGTGGCGGTCACTGCCGCAGTTGTAGCAGCAGCCAATCAGCTCCGGCGGGATGCGGCCCCTGGGGAGCCTGGAGGAGGGCAAGATGTCGGACCACCTGCCCGGAGGGGAGCGCCTGACCTGACCAGGGGGAGAGCGCGGCCTTGGGGGCACCACCCGCCGCTCCGGCCGAGCCTGCCAGCCACCGGCCGCCGCAGAACCAGAACGGGGAACGGAGGGCCCATCACGGACGATAGGACCCCGCGCCGTACCGACGACGTCCGGGACCAGCATCATGGATCTCAGCAGAGGCCTGGCGGGGGCCGGCGGCGGAGACGGGATCGCCGAGGAGCCGGACGAAGCCGCGGAGAGCGACACGCGGGAGGCCATGGTGGACGCCGGATCCGGAGTGGAGTCCGGCGTGGAGAGGTGGGTGCCGGAGCCGGAGTGGCCGCCGGCGCAGGGGAGCAGGGGAGCTCTAAGAAACTCCTAATGCGCTGGCTGGATTAAACTAAACACAGACGGATCCTTTGTTGGTTTGGTCATGACTGGTGATTCGTGAGTTAGCACATAGAGATGATGCTAAAGTTATTTTTTTCGCCGAGTGTTTCAGATCACCATTAACCATGTGTTAATTCCCAACAGAGGCTACCTAGAGCCAGCTCAACACACGCCCCCATCCAAAACAGCGAAGCATAGATCCCAAAGTGCATGTGAAACAGGAGTAGTATATACAGAAGGCAGCCAACTAGCTCTCGGATCGGATCAAATGTCAAAAATGAGAAAAGCTCTCGCATCATTGTCTTACCTGCCTTCTGCATCTAACCCTGACCCTGTCATGACCCCGACCTTCCCCGATCCAGACACTCTGGTTCCCGGCCTTTTCATGTGCATGGAAGTTGCGATCGTGAACTCAGTGTGTCACTAGTGCCCCTTCACATGCAGCTACGCACAAGGATACAAAGCCCGGCTTAGTATAACGCCCCAGCAAAAACAAAAAAAAGTTCTGTATATTGTACTGTACTATCTACGAAGATTCCCTTCTCATCCGTCCATGTTCAGGGCTGCCTGATTGCTCGTCGCCATTCGACGGTCTTTTTTGCCCACTAGCTAAGTGACACCATACACTCTTGACCGGGTACCGATTGTTCCATTTGGCGCGCATGTGGTATGTTGGCATGCTGCAATCTCAAATTGAGATGCAGATGCAGCGACCAGCAGGCGACATAACATGAGCAACTAGGCCAAGGCGTACGACCCGCTCAATATTCCTTCGTCTTCGTGCCTTGGATGCGTTAGATACTCTATATAATAATAACTTAAAGTCATCTAATTTTTATGTGGCTGAGGCCAGGCCAGCTTGTTGTGGGGTCACATGTCAGTCACCTCAAAATCGGATGATTTTTGGTTTTCACCTGGTTTTTCATTAATTAACTGGCCATTCTCTTCTTCCTAATTAACTATTGAGGCAAATCTTTTACCTTCATTTTTTAGAAAAAACCGGGTGACTTAAGACGGTGAATCCTAGTTCATATCGACAGCAGCCAAATTTAATCCTTCCAAATTTTTTTTGATCCTTCGAAAGTTTAATCTTTATTCAGATGAATGCCAACTTTTCCAGACCGATGGTTCTTTGCACCGCTTTTGTTTAATCTTCCTGCTAATACATGACGAGGTCATTGGCAAACAAGAACTTCACAACAATTACTTCCTCTGTAAACAAATGCAAGACGTTTTAAATCAGTAAAATAGTGATTTAAACGTCTTCTACTATTTAGTAGGACAAATTTTGACCGAAACCAAACACCGGCGGTGGAACCACCCTGCAGTATTTGCTCGATAGAGGATAGATGGTCCATGGATCATGGCTTGTGTGGGTGCATGTTGATATGTAACTGGACAATGGAGGAATCAATAAAATAGAATAATTTGCATATATGATAAGTAGTACTCCCACTATAAAGTAATATAGTGATCAAAAAAGCGAAAATTGCTTTTGGAGCTCAGCCTCCAAATTCAAAGTTCAAATTTCATATTTTTTACGCTTCAAAAAATTCTGAAAAATATATATACAGATATGCATGAAGGCATAGCACACATGTGCGTAAATTTTCAGGGCAAAATATGTTGAAATGAGGGTTGTGGAAAAAAATGAGACTTTTTATATACTAGTCATCCTCCCAGTCTATGAATTTGTCTTTTTTGTATATATTGCATTTGACGGTATTTCATCCTAAAACTTACACACATACACATAACATCCTTGTTTACTTGCACAATTTTTTTTTTGAAACCGGAAAGTTTGAATTTTGATTTTTTCAAAAATTTCAAGCTTCAATGAGCTCGGTCACCAAAACGACGTTCTCTCTAAAAAGTCTTATATTACTTTACAGAGGGGTACCAACATGAATTACAC